>NC_091245.1:27042500-32042500 GCF_042477335.2 Ovis canadensis | reverse complement strand
ATATTGAGTGCAGCACTTTCACAGCTCATCTTTTAGGATTTGAAATACCTCAACTGGAATTCTATCATGTCTGCTAGCTTTGTTCATAGTAATGCTCCCTAAGGTCCACTTGACTTCACACTCCTGGATGTTTGGCTGTAGGTGAGTGACCACATCGTCATGGTTATCCAGGTCATTAAGAAATTTTTGGTACAGTTCTTCTGTGTATTCTTGCACCTCTTCTTAATCTCTTCTGCTTCTATTAGGTCATTGATATTTCTATCCTTTATTGTGCCCATCTTTGCATGAAATGTTCCCTTGGTATATAATTTTCCTGAAGAGATTTCTAGTCTTTCCCATTCTATTGTTTTCCTTTATATCTTTGCATTATTTACTTAAGGCTTTCTTATCTCTCCTTGCTGTTCTTTGGAACTCTGAATTCAGTTGGGTATATCCTTCCCTTTCTTCTTTGCCTTCCACTTCTCTTCTTTTCTCAGCAATTTGTAAGGCCTCCTCAGGCAACCATTTTGCCTTGTTTCAGTTCTTTTCCCTGGGGATTGTGTTGGTCACCACTTCCTATACAAAATTATGAACCTCCATCCATATTTCTTCAGGCACTCTGTCTCTCAGATCTAATCCCTTGAATCTATTTATCACTTTTACTGTATAATCATAAGGGATTTGATTTAGATCATACCTGAATGGTCTAGTGGTTTTCCCTACTTTCTCCAATTTAAGCCTGAATTTTGCAATAAGGAGTTCATGATCTGAGCCACATTCAGCTCCAGGTCTTGTTTTTGCTGACTGTATAGAACGTCTCCATCTTTGGCTGCAAAGAATATAATCAATCTGATTTTGGTGTTGACCATCTGGTGATGTCCATGTGTAGAGTCATCACTTGTGTTGTTGGAAGAGGGTGTTTGCTATGACCAGTGGGTTCTCTTGGCAAAACTCTGTTAGCCTTTGCCCTGCTTCAGTTCATACTCCCAAGATCAAAGTTGAGTGTTACTCCAGGTATCTCTTGACTTGCTACTTTTGCATTCCAATCCTCTATGATGAAAAGGACATCTTTTGGGGGTATTAATTCTAGAAGATCTTGTAGGTCTTCATAGAACCATTCAGCTTCAGCTTTTCAGCATCAGTGGTTGGGGCATAGACTTGGATTACCATGATGTTGAATGGTTTGCCTTGGAAACGAACCGAGATCATTCTGTCATTTTTGAGACTGCATGCAAGTAATGCATTTTGGAGTCTTTTTGTTGACTATGAGAGGTACTCCATTTCTTCTCAAGAATTCTTGTCCACAGTAGTAGATATAATGGTCATCTGAATTAAATTCACCCATTCCCATCCATTTTAGTTCACTAATTTCTAAAACATAAATGTTTACTCTTGCCATATCCTATTTGACCACATCCAGTTTACCTTGATTCATGGACCTAACATTCTAGGTTCCTACGCAAATTGTTCTTCACAGTATTGGACTTTACTTTCACCACTAGACACATCCACAACAGGGCATCATTTCCACTTTGGCTCAGCCTCTTCATTCTTTCTGGAGCTAGTTCTCCACTATTCCCAAGTAGCATATTGGACACCTACCAACCTGGGGGACTCATCTTCTGCTGTCATTTCTTTTTGCCTTTTCATATTGTTCATGGGGGTTCTCAAGGCAAGAATACTGATTTGCCATTTCCTTCTCCATCTGACCACATTTTGTCAGAACTCTCCACCATGACCTGTCTTGGGTGGCCCTAAATGGCATGTCTCATAGTTTCATTGAGTTACACAAGTCTAATCCATGTGATTGTTTTGGTTAGTTTTCTGTGATTGCAGTTTTTGTTCTGGAGGCCATGGGATTATATTTCTTCTTCTGTCTGCCCTCTGATGGATAAGAGGCTTGCACAAGCTTCCTGATGGGAGGGACAGGCTGTTGGGGAAACTGGGTCTTCCTCGGGTGGGCAGAGCCATGTTCAGTAACTCTTTAATCCAGTTTTCTGCTGATGGGTGGGGCTGTGCTCCTTCCCTGTTAGTTGTCTGGCCTGAGGTGACCCAGTCCTGGGAGTCTGCAATCCCTGTGTTAGAGGCAGAGGTTCTATGGTAGGGATAATGGCGACCTCCTCCGAGAGGACTTATGCCAACACACCACACCTCCCAGTACTGCTGCTGCCCCTGACCCCATCGCAGGTCACGCCTCTGCAGGAGACCCTCAAACACTCACAGGCAGGTCTGGCTCAGTCTCTTATGGGGCACTGCTCCTTTCCCTTGGGTTCTGGTGTATACAAGGTTTTGTTTGTGCCCTCCAAGAGTCTCTGTTTCCCCTAATCCTGTGGAAGTTCTATAATCCAATCCTGCTGATGTTCAGATTCCCTGGGGATTTCCAGTCCCTTTTCCAGATCCCCAGGTGGGGGAATATGATGTGGAGCCTAGAACCTCCAACAGTAAGAGAACTTCTTTGTTATAATTGTTCTTCAGTTTGTGGGTCACCCATCCGGCAGCTTTATGGTAGGGCTAATGGCGACCTCCTCCAAGAGAATTTATGCCACACATTGTGCCTCCCAGGACTGCTGCTGCCAGTGCCCGGTCCCTGTGTCAGGCCATTGCTGACTCACACCTCTACAGGAGACCCTCAGACACTTACAGGCAGGTCAGTAACCATTGGTTCTCTGTATCTGCAAGTCTGTTTCATTCTTTTACTTATTTTTTACTTCAGAGATTCCACTTGTAAGTGAAAACATACAGTATTTGTCTCTCTGTATGTTTAAGCATAATATTCTCCAAGTTCACCCATGTTGCTGAAAATGGCAAAAATTTCATTTTTTTTATGGCTTAGTATTCTTATGTGTATGTGTGTATGCTACATCTTTATCCATTCATCTGTTTACAGGTACTGAGGTTGCGTCCATATCTTGGCCATTGTAAATAATGTTGCTATGAACATTAGGGTCTGTATATCTTTTTGAATTAGGTGTCTTCATCTTCTTCAGATATACTCAAGAGTGGAACTGCTGGATTATACAACAGTTTTAATTTTTTGAGGAAACTCCATCCTGTTTTCCATAGTAGTGGTAGCAATTTCCATTCCCACCAACAGTGTGAGGGTTCCCTTTCCTCCACATCCTCACCAACATCTTTTGCCATCTTTTTAACAATAGCCATTCTGACTGATGTGAGGTGATATCTCACTGTGCTTTTCATTTGCATTTCCTTGATGATCAGTGATACTGAGCATCTTTCCTTGTGTCTATTGGCTATCTGTTTGTCTCTTTTGAAAAGATGTCTATTTAGGCCTTCTGTCTGTTTTTAATTGAGTTGCTTTTTTTTTTTTTTTTCATATTGAGTTTTAAGTTCTTGTTATATATTTTGGATGTTAATCCCTTACCAGACATATCATTTGCAAATATCTTCTCCTATTTAGTAGGTGGTCTTTTGGTCTTGTTAATGTTTTTATTTGCCATGCAAAAGCTTTTAAGTTTGAATAGCTCTCATTTGTTTTTGGTTTTGCATCCCTTGCCTGAGGAGACAGATCTGGCTCCAAATACAAAAATAAGTAGCAAAAATACAAATAGCAAAATATACAAATCCAAATAGCAAAAATACATTGCTAAGACTTATGTCAAAGAGCCTATGTTTTCTTCTAGTTTTCCAAGCACCACTTATTGAAAATACTGCCTTTTCTCCATTGTATATTCTTGCCTTCTTCATCATCAGTTAATGGACCATAAGTGTGTGGGTTTGTTTTTCAGCTTTCTATTCTGTTCCATTTCTCTATGTGTCTGTTTTTGTGCCAGTACCATACTCTTTTGATTACTGTAGCTTTGTAGTATATTCCCAATACTTTTACAATTGACATTAACATGTATAGAGGACTTGAGTGTCCCTACCTACCCCTCCAGCCTCTTCTCACACATGCTCAGTCTTCATCTTTGAGATGCAGTCATGATGACCTTTTAATTTCTCTTACTTGCTAAGCTCCCACTGCTGAGTGTTTGCATATGCTACTCCCTCTTCCTGGAATTTTCTTTCCTCTTCTGTGCCCCTTTGTTTAAGTGACTCTTAATATTTCTTCTGATCTCAGCTCAATCATTATTCCCTAGGGAATATTCTCCTAAGTATGTAGTCTTATAGTATTACCATTACCCTTTCTTTAACAGCACTTGTCACAGTTATTAAAAATTCTATATTTATGTGATTCTTTATTAGCTGTCTTCCCTCTTAGGTGATTTTCTTCTTTACACTTACCGTTTTTCCTTACCCATGTCATAATGCCAGGCACATGTTAAGATATTTAAAAAAATATTTTAAATGAATGAAAAGGTAATGGAGAAGGGATAATCAAATGCTACTGGTTTTTGTTTTGTCCTTCTTAGAATGTCAGAGATGGAGAGCAGTCTAGAGATCATTAAACACAGTACCCTCATTTTTAAAAAAGGAAATTGAGGCATAGAGAAGTTAAGTGACTCTCCTAAACTCAATGTGGATTAAGTTCTGAACTTGAAAATCCTCCATTGCCAGGGTAGATTCAAAGTATATCTGTGTATTTAAGCCTATGTGTTGGATGGGGTGAAAGCCATGCTATAGAGGAGGACTGTTCAAGATGTGTCTGGTTGTCTCCATTACTTCTCCAGCATTCAGCACAATGTCTGGTGTTTAGTAGACTGATTGTTAAATGTAAAATATGCAAAGGGGGAGGGTCAAGGGAGGAATCTGTTAATAAATTAACTTTCACTAAATGAGAACAAACATGGAAACAGGGTAGAAGCAAATATTAATTTTTGTTTGTACATACTTTTATAGTGTTTACTTAATTTTACCACCTGCTTGTAAAAACATGTGCATATGTTGCCATAAAAACGATTTCACAAACAAAAGATCGAGTACCTAGCACCTGGTAGGTATCCATAATTTTGTGTCAAATATGAATCTGTATCACTGCCATTATAAATATATTGTTTTAATTTCAAAAGAAAATAGTGAAAAAATGTATGAAGATGTCTACAAAACAAAGAGCAACCACCCAAAGATAGAGCAAGTTTCTCTTTTTCTTGACTTCATACCTAAGGGTATTTCCTGCTAGTCTGGGAAAACTGAAGTTTAGGAAATGACCTCCATCACTACCCACTCCATCTTTAGGGAAGATTTTCATAGAGAGTGGAGATAAGCTGTTGTAATAAAATACTGTTATCAGTAGGTTATTTGTAATTGTATATAATCATATCTTGTAATTTTTAAGCATGCTGCTTTTTCTTTTGAGAAAATGTCCATCTCCCCAAGTAGAAGACTTTGATATTGCATTAGGGAGTAAGTGAGAAAGAATAAATAAATAGCAATAAAATGCTTCAGTTTTTTTCCAGGAAGAAATCAATGGTTATGATTTACCTGTATCTTTTCATTTACCTGTGTCTTTTCAAGCTAATGAGGCTATCTCTGGAATTGGGGCTTAATTTAATATGTAATAATTCAGTGTTATCAATATTTGCTCAAATGGGGATTATTAATCAAATTCAGTTATTAGGGGTACATTGTGGGAAGGAAAATAGCAGCAGTCAAAAGCAAAAGTTTGAAGGTTGAAAGGAAAATAGGGCATTTATGCTGGGTGGGATGATGTGGGTGAATCATCCACTTTCCCTAACCTTTCCCCCACCCCCCAAAATCAGGGCATATTTGGACAAATTTTAATCATTAAGCAGGCAGTCAGTGTAGCATCACTGTTATATTATCATCCCATAAGTTAAAGATCAGTGATATGAATCTCAGGAGCCAGGAATTTCACTAATGTATAGGTCCCTGAGTCATGGTCTCTAAAAGGAAGACTTTGCTCCATAAACTCTGTAAAATAAAGACCATTTGGAGTAGGTGAAAGTTTGTATTGAAATGTAATAATTTCCTTCATAGCTGGTATGTGCTAATTCCTATCAGAATCTAAAAAAAGAACATACGGCTTGACAAGGTATTTTCCTGCTCTTCTTTAAGTGGGTCTGTTTTATTAATAGTAATGAGACTGAAGTCTCTGATCTATTTTACTACAGCAGCTTCCCATCCCCAGTACTCTCTCAAACAGTATTTATGTTTGTAAATATGTTTATGTGTTATATGTTTATGTTTATGTTATTTATATTTTCTGATTCCTCTTAGTTCAGATGGAAAAGCATCACTTAAAAGACTGCAGAAGTTCTTCAAGAAAGAAAAGGGTAGATTTAAAGTGAAGAAAATCAATTCAAAAGAAAATATAAGGTAAAAGTCCCTTTTTATTTCTCTTTCTAGGAGAGGATTAGCAGTGCCACCCTGGTAGTTACACAGCTGTTAGTCTCCATCCTGTTCTAGTGAAAGGGGTACCAGATGCTAAAACCAAAGCCCTGGTTATCACCTACCTCCTCCTTGCCAGTATTGAGTGCCTCTCACACACACATGCTAGTGAGAAAGTGACAATGTCCTTTTTGAAAAATTGACAAGGGAAGATTGTGAACAAAAAGGTAGAGGGAAAGTCTTAAAAAGTCCAGGAAAGGAACTTCTTCATCATCGTTGGCATATATTCCTGTTGTTACTACTGAGAATTACGTTATTAATTACATTCTTTTGGAGAAGGCAATGGCACCCCACTCCAGTACTCTTGCCTGGAAAATCCCATGGACGGAGGAGCCTGGTGGGCTGCAGTCCATGGGGTCGCTGAGGGTCGGACACAACTGAGCGACTTCACTTTCACTTTTCACTTTCATGCATTGGAGAAGGAAATGGCAACCCACTCCAGTGTTCTTGCCTGGAGAATCCCAGGGATGGGAGAGCCTGGTGGGCTGCTGTCTATGGGGTCACACAGAGTCGGACACGACTGAAGTAACTTTGCAGCAGCAGCATGCTTTCTCAGTCCTACAGGCTCCAGTGGTTTTTGTCTACACTTCCATATTCTAATTTGCCTCTCTTGAGAGAGGTAGTGTGTGGAGAGGGGAGATGAACTTTTCAGCTGAATGGTCCATGTATCTCAGTCTTAGCTCTGGAAGGGACCCTTCAAGTTCACCCTAGCTAATTACCGATGGGAATTGGGAAGGTTACAATTCATGTGTAGGAGAGACTGGATTCTGGATTCTCATTTCAGCTCTTCCATTTATTCAGTGTGAAACTATGGGCAAGTCACTTCCATTTTGCATCCATAGGGACCGCATTTCTTTTAGCTTATAATAGGAGATTGCGTGGTCTCTGAAGGCACTTCAGAGAGGGAGGGAGAGAAACATAGACATAGATCTGTATTTTATGAGGGCACGGGATGGTAAAATAATTTGCCCCCGGTCACTACATATGTTGACATGGAATTTGTTATTTTACCTTGAAGTTCTTTTCAATGATAAAACCTTAAAGCAACATGAATTTAAGTCTAACTGTATGTTGGATCTAGATCTACCAAGAGATTTATACAGTATATGAGGTTTACAAATTGCAGCCCTAAACATGGAAGACAGAGTCTAGTCCTAGTGGCCGGTGAGACCCTTAAAGGCACACCCTGACCTTAGCAGGTTACATGCTTCTGACAAAAATTATTAGCATGGTGCCTGCAGCCCCTTAAAAATTTAATCCAGGTGAGAATGCTGATGTTTTATGCATGTAAATGTGACTTCCTTTTTCTTAGAACTATTCAGTGACTGTTTATGACTTTTAGAACAAATATCCAATCCTTTTTCATTGCAAGTAAATACCATTATGGCAGTCCCCTTCCTACTTGTCCAGCTCCATCTTACTCAGATTTACTCTCAGCTCCACCCCATAACACACACCCTATATGTACACCATGGTATTTCATGCCTCCTTGCTTTTAACCATGATATCCATAGGTCTGAAACGCATCTGCGCTCCTCTATCTTCCTTTGATTATCAGAGTTCTAGTCTTCTCTTAAAATTTGGTCAAATATTATCCCTTCTGTGATGCATTCCGTGAATCCCAAACCTGTATTACCAGTTTCTTTTCTGCGTTTCCAAAACATCCTGTGCAAATCTTATAAGATCTATTACAAGAAATCCTTTTCCTTACAGTCAGAGAATCTCGGGGTAAGAAGGGTCCATATTGCCTAGTACAACCCACTACACAAGCTTCTCTGGAGCTATTCCTAAGAGGCCAAATCTCTGTGTCTGCACACCTCTATAAAGATAAATTCACTACATTCAGGGGAAAATCTACCATTTTTAGTAAGGTCTGAAAAGATTTTTTTCCCCTTAAATTTTGCAAAAATTTGCCTCTTTACCTTAATTTTTCAATTATTGCCATAGAGACATACCAAGATAACACAGAACTTTATTTACCTTTTGTTGCCAGGCCCATAGGACTGAGCTTAAATTAGTTGCTTAATACACATGAATTTTTCCCCTACCATATCATACTTCTTTCCATGTGGTCTCCTTAACTATGAGATTTGAGGAAAACTGGACAATATACTTAGCCAAGTGTCCTCTCCTACTTGGCACATTTACCATCTTCCATCTCCGTCTGGCCTGGCATTCTCCCCTTAAGTCACCTCTCTGTTTAAACCTGTACATAGTCAAGAGTCCAGCATCTCCAGAGGGTCATCTTTCTCACCTTGTGTCCCACACACTGGATATATCTGACTGGCATCCTGGAAGGTTAGAAAGGAGAAATAGGATCCTGTGGACAGAGAAGAGCTGTGGGAGAGCCTGAGACTGTCCCATTAGGAAAGTGGGTAAGGATGGTCACTGGGGATAAATAAGCTCATTTACAGGAAGGGGAGAGGTGATCAGAATAAAGCTGCAGGGAAGGTTTGCTTCATATTGACATTTTTCCCCCAAAAGCATCCAAATCAAGAAACCTAGTCATCACTATGTTGTTTGAGATGTTATCAATGAACATTTCTGAATATGGCTTTTCCCTTAACCCTTTGTGTCTTTTGTCAATTAACAGGGCATTTTCCCTTTCGCTGCCTGATTTAGGTAAGTGACATTCACTTATTGCTGGAACAAAATTACTCAGCACTGACGTTTTCAGTCTAAGAAAGAAGTAGTAATCCTCTCTGAATTCCACATGTAATGAAAAATTGATACATTAAAATCAAGGAAGATATTTTACATCATAGTCTTACTTACTTTGGGGAAGATGGGTGACATTTCTCAAGTGCCTCCTATAGACCAGGCGCCCCTTAATATCTAAGAAATAGATGCATTATCCCTTTGTAGGAAGACTCTCAGACTAGCATCCCTATTTTAGTGCTCTAGGATTTGTACTCGTCTCTGAATACACAAAGTGTGTGCGTTTTATATTTTGCCACAGTCAGCTCACCCGAATTAAGACACAGTAATTTGAACATGAACACTTTCCAATATACATACTAATTGAATCAAGGGTGAGTCACTAGAATATTGTTTGCTTTGCTATAAAAGGAATAGTGCACAAATTAGCACAGTGCCTGACATATAGTGTGCTCACTCTCAATCACATTCTGTAAGTTGAATGTGTCAATGAGGGAGGGCCATGTGTTTTGTTGTTTGTTAGGTTTAGTTTATGGGCTCTAGTGATAGAGGCTACTTTGATTTTACTCTGCTTGGCAATTATAGTGTATTTTATATTCCACAAATATGAGTTTGCTGCACTAAATAACAATTATATAAACCTGGTATAATTACATCTCCTAAAATAATCCTTGGTCTATTTTTTTAAAAGTCTACTTAGTACTGCTACTGGTGCTAAGTCGCTTCAGTCGTGTCCGACTTTGTGCGACCCCATAGACGGCAGCCTACCAGGTTCCCTCATCCTTGGGATTCTCCAGGCAAGAACACTGGAGTGGGTTGCCATTTCCTTCTCCAATGCATGAAAGTGAAAAGTGAAAGTGAAGTCGCTCGGTCATGTCCGACTCTGTGCGACCCCATGGACTGCAGCCCACCAGGCTCCACCGTCCATGGGATTTTCCAGGCAAGAGTACTGGAGTGGGGTGCCATTACAGGCATGCATTTTACCTCCATCCAGATTTATGAATAATTGAACATGAATTGTGAATAATTATGCCAAAAGGTTTCTAACTAGTTCAAGTGGTAAGTCACTTGAACGTTATGGAGTTCTATGTAGAGCGCTAAGGAATGTGAATATCCTAAACTGAAAATGTCTAATTATGATTATGTACTAAGTTAGGTTCAATTTTACACAGGATTATTACAAAGAAGCCGTTGTCAATGGTTTGAAATAAAAATCATGGAAGAACATTAATGTCTATTAAGTTGGTGTTTTCCCCTTGAAATTCAGCCCTCTCTTATTCTAGCAGTGCAACATCTTTGTCCAGTTCCAGGTTGATGGGAACCCAGTCTAAAATGATCCCTTCAGCAACTCATATTTTTTAGAAAGGTGCATGAAATCAAATTGATATAAATATTTATGCATGTGTTTCAGATACCAGGACATCTCTTTTTTAATCCTCAGTTGAATTTTTCCCAAATGGATTCTTTTATTCCTTGATCCTTTCAGCCTATCTATAGTCTATGATCAGATTTTGATAAAACAGGTTCAGAGATACATGTGGAAAAGTAATTGTGTATACTTTGTAAAGTCAGGGATTGTATAAACTGTATCAAATAACAGACTATTTTCATCCTATCTTGATGCTAGAACTTAGGTCTCAGGAAGCTATTATCTACGATGATGTGGCCATAAATGGGAAACAGCCAAAGTAAGTCAATTTACTGCACTGGTCATCTCTGCTGGTGTTTAACCCATTTCCTGATGTTTTGTTAACTATGGTCAGAGGACCATCTCTTTAGATCCTTGGGTGAAAAGTCAAGTTGTAATATACTGCTTCCACTAGGAAGGGGGAACAATGAATAATACAGATGACCTAACAGTGGTAGGTGTTTCAAAACTCACTGGAGCTTTGTTTCTTACCTTTGAATCTATCACCTTGAAACTCATTTCAATACAACACTTACTTAATAGCCTCCTATGGAGGATGGCAAGCACCAGCTGGCAGAACCAACGTTCTCAAAGCCTAAATAACTGAAATCTATCAAAGTGTTCCTGGTTCCCAGCCTCACTACCAGCCACACGCAGGCACCTATTGTTTCTCAGCTGGATTACTGCAATGGCAGAATGAAATCCAAACTGCTTAAGAAAACATAAAATTCATTATTGATACAGCCCTGGCAAACTCTCAGCCTCAACTGTACTTGCCACTCACCCATCATTCCTGTGTTCCATCCACACGGTACTATCTGGGTACTCCTTGAACTCATCAAGCTATCCAGCATGTCTAAACTTTCATGTTTGCTCCAACTTCTTCAATTCATCCAACAAATATTTACTGAGCAGGTACTGTATGCCAGGCACTGTGCTAAGTGTTGGGTATAACACAATGAATAAAACAGTTATAATTCCTATTCCTTTCTGATTGGACAGATAAATAAATGATGGATCATTAAACACAGGAATTTGATTGCTTTGGATATTCCGAAAGAGACTGGGCATATGCTATGTGTGTTGGGAGGAGGCTGATAGTCATTTTAGGGTAGATATCTGGGAAAAGGCTTTCCAAGGTTAGAATTTAAGAATGAAAGAATTGTTCTGCCCGTAACACACTTTGCCATGCTTTTTGCTTGGCTGAGTACTTTATTATTTAAACCTGAATTCAAATTTTGCTTTCCCTAGGAACCAAAACTCAGAGAGCTTTTGGGTACCTATTTTGGGTTATGTACCCCTTTTAATCAGAACATTCTTTTCACGGTTGTATTGGTCTTATTTCTTCCCTGTCTCTTCCTCTACATGGAAACTTCCTGAGGTGGGGCCTGGGCTTTCTAATCCAAAGTATCATGTGGCCTCTATACCAAAAGATAGTTTGTTAAATTGGTTAATGAAGAAAGACCTGCTTTCAAAAAATTTGCAAAATGATTTATGGTCAAAATAAGCAGACATTTCCAATTTTAGGGGATCTGGAAAGCCTGTGCCAAGCTGAAGCAAGCAAGGACAGGAAACATTTTGTCAGCTGGAGACTGGGGATTGAGAGAGAGAAGTGGGGATGATTTGCTGTGGGAGAGAGGAGGGCAGCATGTACATGGAAGACGTGTGTTTGGGAAGCTTCACTGGACCATGAGGCACGTGATCAGGAAAGTGGTGTCACGAGCAGGAAATGTTAACTTGGCAGGAGATGGGGGAGAGCCCTGGAATACAAAGTTGGAGTTGTAAGAAAACAAAATGTGGACACGCTTTCTGTTGGAAAGACTTCATATTAAAAGTGAACATTTTGAAAGCTTTTTTGATTGGTGAAAGAAACAAACTTGGAATAATGCCACCACAGACTGAGGGGGAATTGCCCTTTCTCAGGTGCCATTCTTATGAGCCAAGAATTTGGTGTTTAAAAGTTTCTATTGAGGGAATACCATGTAATATAGTTTGAAATAAAGGTATAATAACCTTATGAAGAAGAGCACTTTATAACTGATACCATTGTGAATGGGGTGAAATTATTAAAGGAATGACTTTGATAAAGCTTTTATACACAGGCAAAATGTATTCATTACGTTTCTACATAGTGATCTACTTTTAGCATGTAATTTGTAGTCCTCAAGACTTTCAACAAAAAAATAGAAGTCCATCCTTACCAAAAAAAAAAAAAAAAAAAACCATGCGGAGACACAGAGGTTAGGTTATTTGCTCAAGCTCATGTAGCCAATAAGGATTCAAACCCTGGCAACTGGAGTCCCAATCCACTCTCTTCACTGCCACACTAAGCTAATCTCCTAGTGATATTTTATCTTGATCTTTCATGATCTTTATCTTGATCTTTCTTTTAGTATTTCCCTAGTATAAATTTTTAATCTTTTTTCTGATTTCCACATTCTTGTTCACCGTGGCTTGTATAAATATAGCTGAATTGGCTTAAAAAAAAATCTAATATAATGACCTGTCTTAACTCCTACCTTGCCCTTGACGTAAAGTTTAATCTTCTGAAATATCATGGTGCTGACAGCATTTTCCTCAGGACAGCAATTTCCTTGTCTTCTGTGCTTGCATATTCCTTACTGCTCTGTCTAGTTTCAGTTTATTTGCTGGGGGTTATTAGAATATAGTATGCAGGACTTAATACCAGGGCAAAGTATAGCAATTTGTTAAAAACAAACAAACACAAACAACCTTTATCCAGGACCTAGTAGTTTTGTATTGGGAGAGCCCTATTTATAGAAAATTCTTTTGCCTGCCTGCCAAATAGGCTTCCCAGGTGGCTCAGTGGGTAAAGAATCCTCCTGCTGCAGGAGACACTGGTTTAATCCCTGGATTGGGAAGATCCCCTGAAGGAGGGCATGGCAACCCACCCCAGTATTCTTGCCCTGATAATTTCATGGACAGAGGAGTCTGGCTTGTTTTAGTCCATGGGTTCACAAAGAGTCAGAAACAACTGAGTGACTAATATTTTCTCTGCTGAATAAGGGAGTCCAGAACTATGGGCAAGAGGACAACATACTTAGAGTCACACTTTAGGAAGAGTAACTTGACCTAGACCCTTCTGCAGAAAGCTTTGGAGGGAAGATTGGATTCAACATATTTATTCAGTTCAGTTCAGTCCCTCAGTCATGTCCGACTCTTTGCAACCCCATGAATTGCAGCATGCCAGGCCTCCCTGTCCATCACCAACTCCCAGAGTTCACTCAGACTCATGTCCATCAAGTCTGTGATGCCATCCAGCCATCTTATCCTCTGTCGTCCCCTTTTCCTCCTGCCCCAGTCCCTCCCAGCATCAGAGTCTTTTCCAATGAGTCAACTCTTCACATGAGGTGGCCAAAGTACTGGAGTTTCAGCTTTAGCATCATTCCTTCCAAAGAACACCCAGGGCTGATCTCCTTTAGAATGGACTGGTTAGATCTCCTTGCAGTCCAAGGGACTCTCAAGAGTCTTCTCCAACACCAAAGTTCAAGAGCATCAATTCTTCGGCGGTCAGCTTTCTTCACAGTCCAACTTTCGCATGCATACATGACCACTGGAAAAACCACAGCCTTGCCTAGACGGACCTTTGTTGGCAGAGTAATGTCTCTGCTTTTGAATATGCTGTCTAAGTTGGTTATAACTTTTCTTCCAAGGAGTAAGCGTCTTTTAATTTCATGGTTGCAGTCAACATCTGCAGTGATTTTGGAGCCCCAAAAGATAAAGTCTGACACTATTTCCACTGTTCCCCATCCATTTGCCATGAAGTGATGGGACCAGATGCCATGATCTTCATTTTCTGAATGCTGACCTTTAAGCCAACGTTTTCACTCTCCTCTTTCACTTTCATCAAGAGGCTTTTTAGTTCCTCTTCACTTTCTGCCATAATGGTGGTGTCACCTGAGGTTATTGAGATTTCTTCCGGCAATCTTGATTCCAGCTTGTGCTTCTTCCAGCCCAGCGTTTCTCATGATGTACTCTGCATATAAGTTAAATAAGCAGGGTGACAATATACAGCCTTGACATACTCCTTTTCCTATTTGGAACCAGTCTGTTTTTCCATGTCCAGTTCTAACTGTTGCTTCCTGACCTGCATACAGGTTTCTCAAGAGGCAGGTCAGGTGGTCTGGTATTCCCATCTCTTTCAGAATTTCCCACAGTTTACTGTGATCCACACAGTCAAAGGCTTTGGCATAGTCAATAAAGCAGAAATAGATGCTTTATTAATAGATGTTTCTGGAACTCTCTTGCTTTTTCAATGATCCAGCAGATGTTGGCAATTTGATCTCTGGTTCCTCTGCCTTTTCTAAAACCCTCTGGAAGTTCACGGTTCACGTATTGCTGAAGCCTGGCTTGGAGAATTTTGAGCATTGCTTTACTAATGTGTGAGATGAGTGCAATTGTGTGGTAGTTTGAGCATTCTTTGGCATTGCCTTTCTTTGGGATTGGAATGAAAACTGACCTTTTCCAGTCCTGTGGCCACTGCTGAGTTTTCCAAATTGGCTGGCATATTACATGCAGCACTTCCACAGCATTGTCTTTCAGGATTTGAAATAGCTCAACTGGAATTCCATCACCTCCACTAGCTTTGTTTGTAGTGATGCTTTCAAAGGCTCACTTGACTTCACATTCCAGGATATCTGGCTCTAGGTGAGTGATCATACCATCGTGATTATCTGGGTCGTGAAGATCTTTTTTGTACAGTTCTTCTGAGTATTCTTGCCACCTCTTCTTAATATCTTCTGCTTCTGTTAGGACCCTACCATTACTGTCCTTTATGGAGCCCATCTTTGCATGAAATGGTCCCTTGGTGTCTCTAATTTTCTTGAAGAGATCTCTGGTCTTTCCCATTTTGTTTTTCCCTCGATTTCTTTGCACTGATCGCTGAGGAAGGCTTTCTTATCTCTCCTTGCTATTCTTTGGAACTCTGCATTCAGATGCTTATATCTTTCCTTTTCTCTTCTATTCTTTTCACAGCTATTTGTAAGTCCTCCTCAGACAGCCATTTTGCTTTTTTGCATTTCTTTTCCATGGGGATGGACTTGATCCCTGTTTCCTGTACAATGTCACGAACTTCAGTCCTTAGTTCATCAGGCACTCTATCTGTCAGATCTAGTCCCTTAAATCTATTTCTCACTTCCCCTGTATAATCATAAGGGATTTGATTTAGGTCATACCTGAATGGTCTAGTGGTTTCCCTTACTTTCTTCAATTTAAGTCTGAATTTGGCAATAAGGAGCTCATGATCTGAGCCACAGTCAGCTCCTGGTCTTGTTTTGGCTGACTGTATAGAGCTTCTCCATCTTTGGCTGCAAATAATATAATCAATCTGACTTTGGTGTTGACCATCTGGTGATGACCATGTGTAGAGTCTTCTCGTGTTTTTGGAATATTATTAAAGTTGCTAAGATGAAAAAGTGATCAAAATGTGTTCTGAGATGGTGATAAAAATGAGGATATTTTATGATTAAATGATACTTACGAAGTCACTTAAGCCTATTGAAACCTGACCAATTTCTATTTCATGTGATGGAATATATCTTCTGTAGTATGGCCTCAGATGGATCAATTATTAAAGACATTTGTAGCAGATGGAACACTGATGGAAAAGAGCACAATTGGGGGTGAGAAGGGAGATGGAAGATGATATCTGAGTTCTTGTAAGCTTGGATAGTTTGTATGTCATGTCCTGGTAGGTATTAGGTGGAAGAGATGCCTAAACAACTCTGGATTGTATTGTTTCTAGATAATCCAGACCTCTGCTTTTCATCTCCTTTTGTTCATTAGAATCTCTCCTAGAGTCACCAAGGAAAGGAAGCAGAGGGGGGATCTTGAAAAGGACACTGGAGCACCTTCTGCAGTCTGGTGCTGGTGGGGCCTGTGGCATGTCTTCTTACTTCTCTGAACCTTAGTTTCAGCCTGTGATATGACAAAAAACAATCCTTGTCCTGTCAAGTTCATTAAGCTCTCTAACTAGATCCCTATAAAAGCTAAAACAAGTTGCAGAGAGGCAAAGAGCTGACCACAACGGTCACATGGCTAGCAGGGGTAAAAAGTGTTAATGACTCTTCCAAAAGAACAATACGGCACTATGTATCTACAATGCCCAAACCCTTTCTGCAATTCTGCTACAAGCAATTAGCTCTAGTAAAAAATAAAGGAAACATTAAAATTATATACAAAATGTCTACCTCAGGGCTGTATATAAAAAGAAATGTTTAATACAACCTAAATTCACTAGGAATATTAGTCAACATGACCACTTAAGTGTTATGTAAAATAGTTTCCAGTGACATGGGTAAGTGCTTTCACTATAATTGAAAAATAGCAGAATGCAAAATTATATATACAGTTTTGATCACAATTCAGTTCTTAAAAGTGCTTAGAAAATGTTTAGAAGGAAATTTGGACCTTTGAGAGGTCATATTATGCTTAATTTGTCTCTTTTATAGTTCTGCTTCCAGTTTTTTAAATACTCAGGATACAGTGCTTTATAATAAGTAAAGAAAATAAACTGTTCAGTAGGCATTTGCTTTGCCTACTCCCTGCACACATAGCTATGCTGCTGCTAAGTTGCTTCAGTCGTGTCTGACTGTGTGATCCCATAGATGGCAGCCCACCAGGCTCCACTGTTCCTGGGATTCTCCAGGCAAGAACACTGGAGTGGGTTGCCATTTCCTTCTCCAATGCATGAAAGTGAAAAGTGAAAGTGAAGTCGCTCAGTCGTGTCCGACTCTTGGCGACCCCGTGGACTCTAGCCTACCAGGCTCCTCTATCCATGGGATTTTCCAGGCAAGAGTACTGGAGTGGGTTGCCATTGCCTTCTCCCACATAGCTATAGCTCCTTCCTAACAAGTCCATGTATGAATTCTCACTGAACACTTCCTCTTTGCCTAGCATTGTGATAAGCTTGTAGTAGATATATCTGGAATCCTTCTCTGGATCCCATCTTTTGTGAACCTAAAATGGAGATATAAATGAGTGAACATCAGACAGGTAGTAAAGTAACTGCTGAGCTCCTTCCTTGTTATAGACTCCAAAGGCAATGGACATTGAGCAAAGAGTGATGGGAGATCCCTAGGCAAGTCCTGGAAAGCCTTTTATACAAGATCCCTAAGCAAATTCTTAAAAGCCTTGGCTAAGCTGCATCTTTCTATTTTATTGAACTATAGTTGACTTACAATATTGTATTAGTTTCAAGTGTACAGCACAGTGATTGAGTTTATTTTTTTCTGATTATGTCCCATCAGGGTATTATACGGAATATAATTTCCTATGCTGCACAGTATATCCTTGCTTCTTATCTGTTTTACATATAGTAGTCTATCTCTGTTAGTCTTATATTCCTAGGCTGCATCTTTAATGCTGGTTAGATGCCACATCCTTAATATTCTGTCAGACACTGGGACCATAATCTGAAGGGAATGGTGACACAGTGTCACTAAGAACTTTTAAAATTCCTCTGACATAGTATCCTTGTGATTCTAATTTACCCAGTGAAGAGTTACTGTGTTCTGATGTGCAGACACCACGTACATACAAATGGTCGACAGAGGAAGGGTCAGTTTTGCTCACATCAATGATGAACATATAAATTGCCAATATCCGCTGGATCATCAAAAAAGCATGAGTTTCAGAAAAACATCTATTTCTGCTTTATTGACTACACCAAAGACTGACTGTGTGGATCACAATAAACTGTGGAAAATTCTGAAAGAGATGGGAATACCAGACCCCCTGACCTGTTTCTTGAGAAAAATATATGCAGGTCAGGAACCAACAGTGCAAACTGGACATGGAACAACAGACTGGTTCCAAATAGGAAAAGGAGTATGTCAAGGCTGTATATTGTCACCCTACTTATTTAACTTATATGCAGAGTACATCATGAGAAACGCTGGGCTGGATGAAGCACAAGCTGGAATTGATTGCCGGGAAAAATATCAATAACCTCAGAGATGCAGATGACACCACCCTTATGGCAGAAAGTGAAGAAGAACTAAAGAACCTCTTGATGAAGGTGAAAGAGGAGAGTGAGAGAGTTGACTTAAAGCTCAACATTCAGAAAACTACAATCATGGCATCCAGTCCCATCACTTCATGGCATCCAGATGGGGAAACAGTGGCAGACTTTATTGTTTTGGGCTCCAAAATCACTGCAGATGGTGATTACAGCCATGAAATTAAAATATGCTTACTCCTTGGCAGGAAAGTTATGACCAACCTAGACGGTATATTAAAAAGCAGAAATAGTACTTTTCCAACAAAGGTCCGTCTAGTCAAGGCTATGGTTCTTCCAGTAGTCATGTATGGATGCGAGAGTTGGACTATAAAGAAAGCTGAGCACCAAAGAATTGATGCTTTTGACCTGTGGTATTGGAGAAGGCTCTTGAGAGTCCCTTGGACAGCAAGGAGCTCCAACCAGTCCATCCTGAGGGAGATCCGTCCTGAGTATTCACTGGAAGGACTGATGTTGAAGCTGAAACTCCAATACTTTGGCCACCTGACGCAAAGAGCTGACTCTTTGGAAAAGACCCTGATGCTGGGAAAGATTGAAGGCGGGAGGAGTAGGGGACGACAGAGGATGAGATGGTTGGATGGCATCACTGACTCAATGGACATGAATTTGGTTAAACTCCAGAAGTTGGTGATGGACATGGAGGCCTGGCGTGCTACAGTCCATGGGGTCCTAAAGAGTTGGACACAACTGAGTGACTGAACTAAACAAGTGAAGAAACATTTTGAAGCAGCAGGCATGATCAAAGACTGTAGACTTTGTTGTCAAGCACACTTGGATACAAAGCCACTGGGTTCAAAGCACTGTTTCTGTGACCATGATAAGTTATGAAGATCATCTGTTTCCCACTTTGTAAAACGTTATGAAACACTGATTGTTGCAATGCTTACTGTAAAAAACACATTAGTTAAGATATGTAAAATGCCAAGCGTAAGACTTGATACACAGGTGCTCAAAAATTGTTTCTTCTGTAATACCCTCTCCAGTCTCTGCATCGTTTTCTGCTCAACACTAATTGGGATAGTCCTGTCTCATAGTGAGGGTCCATTTTATCATTCATGTTCTATTTAGGTGAAGAAACTAAGGCTCAGAAAGGAGAGAAAGTATGATTATAAACAAGTTGATCTCTTGCTTCTGGCTTCAGATTTGTTTTTTGTTTTTGTTTTTTTTTAATTTTTATTTTATATTAGAGCACAGTTGATTCACAATGTGTTAGTTTTGGGTGTATAGCAAAGCAATATAGTATAGCTATTATTTTTCAGATTCTGGTTTCAAATTTGGATTGCCACAGATCAGACGTTAGCAAGCTATGGCCTGGGAGCTAGATATGGCCAGCCACTTATTTATATGAACATAGTAACAATAGCAATGTCAAATTGTTATGATAGATAGCATGCCTTTCAAAGTGTAAAATATTTTACTCTCTGGCCTTGCCATAGATTATCAAAACATACTTCTAGATGACTTTCTAATTTTTTGGTAAAACACAATTGCCCAAAAACTATTGATGGTTCCATGAAGACTTTAGTTCAATCTTAATTTACTTGCACAAAATATTTTTCTTCTCAGTGATGAACTTAAAGGAAAATCTTGGAAGCCAAAGTTTTTGATGTTGAAAGAAAAAAAGAAAAAAGATGCTAAAGAATCAGAAAGGTAAGCACGCAAGTGCACTCACACTACAGCTTTTGTTGCAGTTTATACCTCTTACTAGCTGTGTGATCTTGTCAGGTTATTAAATTTGACATTTGGATTCCTCATCTACTGAATGAGAATATTAACGTCTATATTACAGTACAACAGAGAGGATTAAAAGAGAGAGAGGATATGAAAACGCAAAGTGTCACACACACTTATCATTCCTGCTTTTGGTAGATAGGGAGCAAGAGAAGAATTCTCGCCATCATTTTTTATCAAAGGATGAAAAACTTCCTGTCTTCCTCTAGGCTGTAGGAACCTTTTCCCTGTAAGAATGAACTTAAATAATACACCATTTAGAACTTGAATGATGCCTTGAAAAGAGAAACTGGGTATCACATAGCAAGGCTGGTTTCCCTAACATCAGTTCAGTCAGTTCAGTTGAGTTCAGTCGCTCAGTCGTGTCCGACTCTTTGCGACCCCATGAATCGCAGCACACCAGGCCTCCCTGTCCATCACCATCTCCCGGAGTTCACTCAGGCTCATGTCCATCGAGTCCATGATGCCATCCAGCCATCTCATCCTGGGTCGTCCCCTTCTCCTCCTGCCCCCAATCCCTCCCAGCATCAGAGTCTTTTCCAATGAGTCAACTCTTCGCATGAGGTGGCCAAAGTACTGGAGCTTCAGCTTCAGCGTCATTCCTTCCAAAGAAATCCCTGGGTTGATCTCCTTCAGAATGGACTGGTTGGATCTCCTTGCAGTCCAAGGGACCCTCAAGAGTCTTCTCCAACACCACAGTTCAAACGCATCAATTCTTCAGCGCTCAGCCTTCTTCACAGTCCAACTCTCACATCCATATATGACCACAGGAAAAACCATAGCTTGACTAGACGGACCTTAGTTGGCAAAGTAATGTCTCTGCTTTTGAATATACTATCTAGGTTGGTCATAACTTTTCTCCTTGATACAATATAATTCTAGTGATCACTACATTAGTGTTAGAAATAAAACTGTTTTATTGACTCAAGATCTATCCTTTATTCATGTGATTCAATTTCCTAGGTGGCTGTGGGGGGAGGTGATGTTTTTTACTATCTCTGATGGTGACTTAGTGCTCTGTGCTTCAGTCTTCTCAGTTGCTGGGATCTAGGGCAGGAGCTGAGGGACTTTAAGTAATGTCCTGGGGAAATCCTTGTCTAAACAGTCACTGGGCTGAAAACACTGTATGGTCTATCTGCTCTGGGAAATCTGTCTAGAAAAGTCCTACAGGGGCACCCCAGAAGAAATCAGACATCAATCTATACCAAATTTAAACTCAGAGGATGGCATAGGGTGAGGATGGGCCTTCTCTAAGTTTTTAAGTTTAGACTTGATGTAATTTACTTTTCCCAAGTTGGAAAGATGTATTCAAGACTACAAAAGCATCTTTCTACCTTACACATCACACTTCTACTTTTGCATTTTGTTGTTCAGTCACTCAATCATGTCCAACTTTTTGCAACATCATGGACTGCAGCACACCAGGCTTCTCCATCCTTCACCATCCCCCAGAGTTTGCTGAAACTCATGTCCATTGAGTCAGTGATGCCGTCCAACCATCTCATCCTCTGTCTCCCACTTCTCCTGCCCTCAGTCCTTCCGAGCATCAGGGTCTTTTCCAATAAGTCTGCTCTTCACATCAGGTGGCCAAAGTATTGGAGCTTCAGCATCAGTCCTTCCAGTGAATATTCAGGGTTGATTTCCTTTAGGATTTACTGGTTTGATCTCCTTGCTGTCCAAGGGGACTCTTAATCATCACCTCCAGCACCACACTTTGAAACCATTGATTCATCAGCACTCAGCCTTTATTATGGCCCAACTTTTACATCAGTACACGACTACTGAAAAAACCATAGCTTTGACTATATGGACCTTTGTTGCAAAGTGATGTCTCTGCTTTTTAGTATGCTGTCTAGGTCTGTCATAGGTTTTCGTCCAAGGAACAAGCATCTTTTAATTTTACATAGCATAGCAAAATACAATTCCAAGAAATGAAATATCAGTGAAATTTTTTACTTTCCCCATCTCCTGCCATAAAGAAAAAGCTTTCCTCAGTCCATGGGATTCTCCAGGCAAGAATGCTAGAGTAGGTTGCCATTTCCTACTCCAGGGGATCTTCCCGACCCAGGGATCAAACCCACATACCCTATGTCTCCTGCACTGCAGGTGGATTCTTTACCCTCTGAGCTATTGGGGAAACCCACTATTTTAATGACTATACGTAAATCGCTTTATTTCAAGTGCTTTATTTCTTACAACAAACTGATGAGTAATTTGAAAATGCAATACTGAGTTTAACATTATTCCTGTAGATTGATGTATCAATTTCTATGCATTCTTTGTTCCTTCTTAAATGATTTTTTTTTACCATAACTTACTCTACCAATAAGTAAGGATTATGTTTTTAGTGTAATTTTACTGCTACCCTTTTATTATCCCTTTATTAATCAGGATGATGGCTAGTTCTCAGAGAAGTTTGAGGGCAGTTTCCTGGTATAAAGGCATGGAAATGATAGCCCACCTTCTAAGATGTTCCATGTAGACTTTGAATGTTATATGGAAAAGGACAGCTGGAAAGGGGGGTTGGGCCAGATTATAAAATACCCTGTGTACAACACAATGGGACCTGACTTTATCTTACAGTAGAGGCAGCAGAGATAGACCAGAAGGTTTTAAGCAAGAGAGTGATATGATCAATTAAATTTTAGAAAGATGACTCTGGAGGCAGGTACCCAGATGGATTTGAGAAAGAAGAGGCAACAATAAGATGGTATAAAATTACACACAGAATTATACCTGAATTTATCCTGGAGTAGAATGAGTTTATAGCTTTGGAAGCTTAAAGAGTTTTTTATATATAGTAACACTTAACTCTACTTGCACATTTCTTGCCATCTAGGAGTTTCTTCAAAACCAAGAAGCAAAATTTAGAGAAGGACAGGATGAAAAGAGAAGAAAGACTTTTTAGAGAGAGATTCAAGGTATGTTCTTCTCTGAAGGTAAACATTAGCAGAGGAATTAAAATTTAAAAAAAAATTCTGTTAAGTGTGGTGCACATCTGCCTCTCTGGGACTGTCATGATCTTTGATTAAACATGTGATAGGTTAATTTTTCTCAATACACTTCTGTATTATCATGCCTTCGTACATGCTATTTCTTCTGCCTGGAAAAACTGCTAAGTTGTTCTTTAAGACTCTATTCAAATGTCATCTACTCTTCCCTAACTCCTTGAGCCAAAGTGTGTGTGTGTCTGTGTGTGTGTGTGTAGTCTGAACTAAGTCTTGAGTCCCTTTTAAAGGACAGATTTTTGTCTTGTTCAAGTTCCCCCTTAGCTCCCAACATAAAAATGGATACACTAAATGATTAAACAACTCTGTCATTGAGTCCATGGGGCATTTTTCTGTAATTTCAAGGTTCAGACACTCCTCCCTTCTGATTTCATGTACTGTCACAGTGAGAATTATTAAGAAACATATACTGAACACCTCCCGCGTACCAGACACTGGATTGAGAGAGAGTTATACAAAGCTCTTCGTGTCATGACCTTCGTCTTCCCGGTTTTATTTCGTGCCATTCTTCCAGCGTGCACTTTGCGCCTCGTTCTCTTTCTCAAGTGAACATCCACCTGCATCCTTGTCCCGCTCTTTCCTTCCTCTAGACGTTGACCTGATCCGTTCCACTGTCCAGTGTACCCTTGCTGCTTCTCCATCTCACTAGCACCTGTTCATCTGTGATGACCTAGTCCAGGCATCTCCTCTAGGAACTCACACTTGCTGATTAAAGAAATTGCTCTTCCTCTATAATACTCTATACCTGAGCAAACCTCTAGCTTATCACAAAACATTAGTATTATTGCAATACATGTTCATCAGTTAAACTTTGAATTCCTGGAGGACAGGGGTTATACTATGTATCATGTCCATGTAGCGAGCGTTATAGTAGTACCTAACACTGTGTAAAAATGTTTTTGGACTCAATTTAGGAATAAACACAAATACTTCTTAATCATTAATAAGTTCTGCTTGAACCAAGCTAATTTGAGTTACTAGATCTATAAATTATAATATGAAATTACTTCCTGTGAACCATGATGTTATTTGATTAGTTGAAAAATGAATGTGTAACAATTACTTGTTGAAAGGGCCCTATGTTCCATCTAGTGCTTTTATTCACCACTGTATTTCTGATGCTCTCATAGGCAGCAGAAATTCCCATTCTCTTGAGTCTATTCTTCCCAGTCACCTGTGGTGAGTCTCCTTGATATATCATTAAAAAAACTATACAGTTTCAATAATTTTTACTCATCTCAAACCACACCCAACCAAACTATTGGGTGCTTCATCTGTGTCAGGCATTGAGGGTGCAAGGATGGATAGAACTGCTTCCAATTTTTATTTTAGGAGACAATATGTTGATTAAATGTCACCATTATACATGGCAGTCATGAAAGCCTTCATGAATAGTGCTTAAGAGAAAAAAAGCATTTCAGGCAGAGAAAACAGCAAGAGCAATGCATTGGAAATATGGAAGGTACACAGTGCATTCAGGATTATCATATAGCTTGATGACGCTTCAGTGAAGGGAAAAGAAAGAGAGGGGGATGGGGAACGATGTTGTTCAAAGGACCCTAAACGACAAACTAAGAAATCTGGGTTTGAATGAAGAGTTTTTAGAATTTTATTTTAAGAAATCAGATTTGTATTTTAAGCAATCATTGTGAACGGTGGTCTGGAAAGGGTAAGATCAGTTAGGAAGCTATTGCTCTGTTAGGCAAAAGAAAAACCTGTCTTGTGGATTAGATCGCATTTGGTACCCATCACAATTCATCATCCAAATCCAGGACACTTCTGAGCGGAAGGAGGCACACTTAATCATAGTAAGGATTTATAAGTAGAGACATTAAATATAAAGAGACTATCCTGAGCAAAGGAAGATGTGTGGCTACCCTATTTATTGAAGTAGACATCTGCAAGCATAAGCTACATATTCTAGAACTTTTTCCAATAAGTGGATTTTAATACATTAAAAGGTGGTATACCTGTACATGGATAGGTTGGCTAGTTAATAACACACACACACACACACAAAACAAACAAACTCTCCTAAGGCCAGAAATCAAATCCCTCAGTTGTTCCACAAGTGTTTGTCTTTAACCACAAAAGGATAGTGGGACATGCTCCCACACACCATTCCTAAAGTGAAAGTCGCTCAGTCGTGTCTGACTCTTTGCAATCCCATGGACTTAGTCCATGGAATTCTCCAGGCCAGAATACTGGATTGGGTAGCCTTTCCCTTCTCCAGGGATCTTCCCAACCCAGGGACTGAACCTAGGTCTCCCACGTTGGAGGCTGATTCTTTACCAGCTGAGCCACAATGGAAGCCCAAGAACACTGCAGTGGGTAGCCTATCCCTTCTCTAGCAGATCTTCCAGACCCAGGAATCAAAACGGGGGTCTCGTGCATTGCAGGCGGATTCTTTACCAACTGAGCTCTCAGGGAAGCACACACCATTCCTACCTCTTTAAAATACGTGTAGCTATTTATACATGTATTGCAGCTATTAATACATGTATGCAAGAATATATGAGCCCACTAGAAAGGAAGGGTGGAAAGAGTGCCATCTAGAAATGCTGTATATATAAGAACATTATAAACTCTAAAGCACTACCACACACAGAGGCTTTCTGTTTCCCTCTTTGTATAACTTGTCCTTTCCTGGGTTTACTGATTGACTTCATTACTGGAACAGTTAATATACCATTCACAATACTTAGTTTACACCAATGTTACCACCTTCCCACCTCCCAGAATTCCTTCTACTTCAATTAGAGAATGGGTATGAAAACATTTTGAAAATATGATCTTACCAAACAAATGTAAAGGTTTGTGATGATAAATAAACATATTATATTTCTTTAAATAACCTTTCTTTCCCTAAATATCTTGCTGTTTTCTTTTTCCTTAGACATTAGTTAACAAATATCTGGCCTCTTGAGTTTATTTTGAGGTTACCATAGTATGTCTTCCATTAATGTTGTTATAATGAAAAAGAATAAATCTACGCAAGCATATTCTGATTAGTAATTTTTTCTTTCAGTATGACAAAGAGATTACTGTCATCAACACAGCAGTGGTGTGTTCCAATAATTCAAGAAATGGAATATGTGACTTGCCAATAACCCCTGGAGAAGAACTGGACGTCATTGATATCACTGAAGAAAATCTAGTGATATGCCGCAATTCTGAAGGCAAATGTAAGTTACTAGGTTATTGCCCATAAGATTTCAATCACTGCTTTTGAAAAAAAAAAAAAACTCAAAGCATTATAACTTTCAGATTAGTAATAGTGATTTTTATTTCTATAGATGGATATGTGCTAATTGAACATCTAGATTTCAAGTAAGTGGTTTGACTTTATACTTTAAATCAAATTCTGAATACTTAATACATTACTGTGTACATGAGTCTCAAGGAAAGACTATTGCATATATATACTTCAGGAAAAGTTTGTAAATAAGCAATGCTCTATTCTATAAGGAGGACTTCCCTGGTGGCTCAGATGGTAAACTATCTTCCTGCAATGTGGGAGACCCAGGTTCAATCCCTGTGTCAGGAAGACCCCCTGCAGAAGGAAATGGCAACCCACTCCAGTATTCTTACCTAGAGAATCCCATGGACAGAGGACCCTGGTAGGCTACAACAGTCCATGGGGTCACAAAGAGTCAGATACAACTGAGCAACTAATTCTTTCTTCTATAAAAATTACTTGGAAGAGTAATTTTTTTTGTCTGCCACTCCTGAGTATGTTATCAGACTTCTCTAAGGAGCATATTTGTAAACATTTTAAAGACGTATAAGAATATTAAACTGAATAAGAAATTCCTCCCAAATCTCTTACTCTTCCATGGGCCTGTATTTCAAAGTGTTTGTTTATTTCTCCTCTTTTCCCTCAGGCAACAAGTCTGGTCACCTTAGAGAGATCAAGATCAAGCAGTATGGCCTGCTCGAGTGTGAACTAGTTCTAAGGTCTCAGCCCTGCTTTACGTTAGTTTAGGTTGCCAGCATGAGACAGTGGAATCTGTGGAAGTTTTCATTAAAAGAAAAGTCCTCCACATTTGGATGTTGGTTTCACCACTAAACAGTTATCTTTCAATGTCTATTTCAGTATGTATCTCACTGCTGGCTCAAAATGCGAAACAGTGTGTGCTGGCATTTGAGCACTTGTTTAATGAGCCATGTCCAAAGTTAGAAATCATGCCTTATGGCACCTAGTCAGTTGTGCAGATGGTTGGTTTGCTTCTAATGCTTCTAATATTAGTACACGAGTGTTTATAATTTTAAGACGATGTTGTGCATTTAAATTGGGTGTAATTTAATTCTGAAAAGTAAATAATGTAACCAACATCTTTTAAATACTCCAATTTCAGGTATAATCCTAAAGCAGGAGGACATTTCTACATTGATTTTTATCGTAAAACTAAAAATCTAACAAATGTTGCCAAAAATTGGTTTATTTGGGAATAGGATGCTGAAAAGTAGTTTTTTTCCTAAATTCACCCAACATTTTGAGAATTGCCTAAATATGTTTAAACATTTAAATTATATACTATATCAGTTTAAAATAACCATTTTTTACTTTAGACAACAGGATATTTTTTTGTTTATGCCTTAACATGTATTAAAATAATTTATAAGTATTTTTACTTACAGAGAGTAAAAATAAGCTGATCTGTAAATAACATTCTATTTTTCAAATGATGTACATGGCATGTTAGGCAGGGTGACTCCGACCTTCAAGGGCATGATCCATGGCCTCATCCTCTATACTGTGACACTATTTTTTAAGCTTCTAGGTTCTTTTATCTTTTTTTTTTCTTGTTCCAAATGGCATGTGCCAAGAAAGGCCTCACTTATTCCAGATGAAAAGTATCAAAAGTATTCATAGGGCTTAGAGAGGAAAATAGGTGGAGAGATTATTACAAATAACAGTTATAACAACATATAGGTGACACCGAAACTTGGTCTTTAAACATAATATATTTGCTGGACAAGACACAGAGAAGTCGATGCTCTCCCTGGTGACCAGGAAGAAGTTCAAAGTAGGAGGAGTCTAGTCTATCTGGTAGGAAGTAGCAAGAGCTGAAATGGGGTAAGCCAGGGCTAGAATGTAACAGAGGTCACTTGGACTTTTTCCTCTAGAGAGTAGGAACCATCCAGAGGTCTTAAGCAGGAAGACAACACCAGATGTCTAGAGAGAAAAGGAAAAAAGAATCACGGCAATGTGGTTGACTGATTATGGATGACAGGTAAGAATGAGGAAGACTAGTCATCTTTGCAATATCCAAGGCAAACGAGCCCTAGGCCTTAATTTAAGACAGCTGCAGTAGAAGTATATATGGTACAGGAGCCCCATTAGAGGGAGAGGCAAGAGAGAGACAGAACGGAGACGTGACGATGAGATTTCTCTTTAGGGAGACGAGGTTAAGACTGACACCAAAGACTGGGAATATATTTCTGCTTGCACCTGCCTAAGCCCCCAAATTAAATTTACTACTTTGAGAGGCAGGGCGGCCAGGCAACTGCAGCCCTCTCCCACACTGTGGACACTGTAGGGACAAGGACAGGTGTGGCCCAAGCTGAGTGAGAGGGAGTGCAAGGCTGTGTTGAGCAGAGACCATTCATGCAATAATCCTATACAAAAGAGGACCAAAACCTACTTAACACTCTTGCCACCTCACCAAAACATGCCCTTGGATCCTGAGGCGACAGCGGGACTCAGTTTCACCTGACACAGCTCTGTCCCATTCACGTTCTGTCTCACGGCATGGCCTTGTATTCTGAGTCTGTGACTTAGCTCTGAGTCTCTTATTTCCTCATCAGTAAAGCAGCGCTAATAGCACTTACCTTGTCTACTTCTCAGGATTGTTGTCAGGCTGCAATGTAATAATATAAATAAATAAGTGTCCTAAAACCCTTAATACAGAATACTGTATAAGTGTGGTTATTTTAGTACCTGGCCTTTTGTGAAGTTGGAAGATGTTGAACACAAAAACAGGTTTTTGAAATTAAGACTTGAAAGAATGGCTAGGATATCTCGACCTCTTAAATTCAGAAAATCATCTGTAAGGGAGATCAAGGCAAAAAGGCTGATGTGTACATCACTGCATAAACTGTGTGAGTGTGATATGGCCTCGTAATCAATCCAAGGTGACCTTAGGTGCATCAGGCCATCTGCTCTATTTCCTAAGGAGTGCAGCCACTTCTGATGGACCCCAGGGCTCCCAGAAACATTGTTAGGGAAAAACTGTCATCGTTACTCCCCAGAGAAGAAAATGATAGCCCACTTCAGTATTCTTGCCTGGGAAATCCCATGTACAGAAAGGAGCCTGGTGGGCTGCAGTCCATGGGATAGCAAAAGAATCACTATAATTTAGTAAGAAATCTTTTATGCTAGTAAATCTACTAGCCAAGAAAAGAGGATAAAACTCATATAATGAAAAAGAAGCATGTTGGTTTCAAGGATATGGTTTTTCCAGTGGTCATGTATGGATGTGAAAGTTGGACTGTGAAGAAAGCTGAGCGCCAAAGAATTGATGCTTTTGAACTGTGGTGTTGGAGAAGACTCTTGAGAGTCCCTTGGACTGCAAGGAGATCCAACCAGTTCATTAAGATCAGCCCTGGGTGTTCTTTGGAAGGACTGATGCTGAGGCTGAAACTCCAATACTTTGGCCACCTCATGTGAAGAGTTGACTCATTGGAAAAGACTCTGATGCTGGGAGGGATTGGGGGCAGGAGGAGAAGGGGACGACAGAGGATGAGATGGCTGGATGGCATCACCAACTAAATGGACATGAGTTTGGGTGAACTCTGGGAGTCGGTGATAGACAGGGAGGCCTGGAGTGCTGCGATTCATGGAGTTGCAGAGAGTTGGACACGACTGAGTGACTGAACTGAAGATGTTAATAAAATAATCCAATCTTTCAAAAAAATGGCTAAGATATAAAAATTTTACATAGATATACTTAACAGGTTTTTGAAACAACACTTCTCTATGTTTTTAAAGTATAAACCATTTGGTCTAATATAAACAAATACCTAATAACTACTGATATGGAATACACTTTTAGGAAAAACATTCCATCTACATCAAAGTAGTTATTTCTAATTCATGATCAGCCACATTCCTTCCATTCTTTAAATTACAGTGTGTGAAGTTCAGTTTCAATGCTATTAATCTACAAAGTCCCTTAATACAAACATTATAACTGTAATTTCAGTGATGTCTCAAGCAGATGTCATCTGTCTCTTAGAAACCCTAATCTAGCAAAACATTTCAATGGAAAGACTGAGTTTTTATTTAACTTTTTAATTTTGTATCAAAAGATATCATTAGAGATGACAACACTCTGTCAGAGAAAAAGACAGCTTGCAAAGGGACCTGGACCTAAGAAAGGTTAACGATACCCCCATTCATGTATAGGCCAGGCCACCAGCAACCTGCTAACATGCACCGACAGAGCCGTCCCTTCCTCCTTTTTAGTACCTCTGACACACCTGGTCTTCCAAGCCGCCATAGCATTCTCTACAGCAGGGCCTCTCCCACATATGTTCAGAGCTTTTAAAACATGGGATTCTAGAGGGAAGAAGAAGACAAAAACGTCAATACATAAAGACAAATTGCTAAGAAGTGGTTGTTTTGGGGTAACAAGGGTAAGACTTCAGGCTTTCAACAGTTTTTACACTGATGGCTGCTGAAAATAGAGAACAAGCAATGTAGATGTGGTCCTATGTGCTTATGATGGTCACCTCCTGTATACTTTCTGAAAAACATCCAAGTTGAGATTTCTAAGAGTTCTTTTTTCTTTATCCAAAATTTGAAGAGAACACTTTTGTTTTTGTTACTGTGAATACCTTTTCCCTTTATTTCCTAAATTGTATAGGTAATAGATGCTTATTGTAGGATATCAGAAAAGTATATAAGTTTGAAGAAGCAAATAGAAATCTTATAAATCTCAACTTGGATGTTTTTCAGAAAGTCTATGGGAGGTGACCATCATAAGCACATAGGGCCACCTCTACATTGTTCTCTATTCTCCGAAGCTTTCAGTGTAAAACTCTGTTGTAAGCCTGAAGTCATCTAGGCCTTTCCCTTCCTCTCCTATGATAAGCAGAATTTTGGCTTCAGTGATCTTCTTATCCTGGCTTCAATACCTATAAATATGTTATGTGACTTGGGAGAAAGGAACTTTTTACATGAAATTAAGTTTGTTCACCAGTTGACCTTAAAATAGGGAGATTATTCATGTGAGCCCTATTTAATAGCATGGACCTTGACAACCAGACAGCCCATCAGTCAGAGATGTAGTGAAGAAGAGACAGGAAATGTCTGAAGCATGAGCCCTCTGTGTCTCCCTTTGAGGATGAAAGGAGCCATGGACCAGGCAATGATGTTGGTCTCTAGAAACTGCAAGTGATTCCCAGCGAAGAGCCAGAAGGGAAACGGGCTTGCAGTCCCATAGCAGCATGGAACTGAATTCACCACCAACTTGAATAAGCCTTGAAACAGATTCTGCCCAGAGCTTTTCCCTACTGCTGCTGTGGTTGTCAGCCTGTGTTGACTTGATGCAGAAACACCAGCTAAGCCCACCGGACTTCTGACTTACAGAACTGTAAGATAATAAATTTGTGTTAAGTCACCATGTTTATGGTAACTTCTTATGGCAGCAATAGGAAACTAATACAGTGGCTAAAGTTAGAGACTACAGTGCACAACAAGGAAGAAAGAAGTGGACAAAGATGGTGTGGAGTCGCCAAGGGGTCAGAGGCAGCCAAGTTCTACAACAGCTTTGTCTGCAACTATTAATTGACATGACTGAATAGAAATGACTGAATAATCAATGACTGAATAGAAACAAAAGAGCTTTCAAATTAACCAGAGACTTTAATTTGATTTTGTGAAAAAAGCTTGGAAGCAATCATTTCTCTCTTGTGTTTGTTACCTGTGAGCTTATACAGTGCAAATATTAACTAGGGAGAACCTGTAACTATGAAATGCTGTGTAATTCAAGAGGACACCCATAGCACACAGTTGCTAGAAGACAGATCCTTCCACTGATCATTTAACAGTCACAAAATATATATATATATATATATAACAAAACTGAAATTTGCATCTATGGTTATTAAAACACAAAAGCACTAAAAGTCTGGTCTTTTTTTTTGTTTCCATTTCTTAAATGAATTATAAAACACAATCCCAATTTTAACAGTTAAAAAAATAATCTTACTAGATATGTAATCAAGTGCTTTGATGGGTAAATATATCAGCCTATGGAATTTTTTTCCCCAAGATGTTCTTGAAATTTTTTGGAACAATATCCAATCTTATATTTTCTTATGATTGTCATGGACACAACAACCTAATGGCTGTCAACTTTCAGTTTTGTTTGTTGCATTCCAAAGTCACTGTATGATATTTAAGCATATATGATATTGAACACAAGCATTCTTCCTAAAACAAGATTACTATGCTCAGAGTTCACAGTTCTATAACAATTTTACATTAAACACTCGAAACATTGTACAACCATAGATATTTGTGAGCAGTCTCGAGAAAACACTGTAATTTGGTATGTTAAGGCATCTTCAGCCAACATATTAAGAAGTTCTGAATATCTCTTGCAACAAAAGACATTTAATATTTGAATATTTGATATTTTCAAGAAATTTCAAAAGTCACTTAAAAATAAGAATACCATAATTTGTGAAATTGTGTTCCTAAACGTTCTTCTACATTCTTACCACATAACTTACCTAAAATCAAGATACTCATCCTATCAGTATCAAAGATATCTATTTTAAAAAAAAGGGATTTACATTAAATATGATGATAAACCCTGTATTTAAACAAGGGCCTCCCAACAGTTTCTCACACGTATCTGTGAGGTAGGTTACACCCATATTTTATAGATGAAAACATTAAATGAGGTTAAATGACCTGCTGCCGCCACAGCAGCCAAACTGAGAATCAGATTCCAAATTAGATTTTGTTCTTTGCTCTGCATTCTTTCTTTCCTTTACAAACTTTTTAAAGGGTTGACATATAAAGATTGCTATTCATTGCTTTCATTTTAAAACCATGAGAAGGCAGCCAAACTTTTACCATGGTGACTTAAAAAGTGAAGCGACACAGACAGACACAGCTAGTGGACAATTTCTGACAATGACAGTGAGGCCTGGCCAAAGGAACCCAAACACAAACAGGCAAAGACAAACCATGTGACTGTGGACAGACAAGTAAAAATGAGGGGAATTAGGGAAAAAATACAGTTTAAATACATTGTTAACTAATTATCATTCCTACAATTTAAGAAAGAAGGCACAACTAATTAAGGTGTTTTGCTTTTTTAGTGGGATCTATTTCTCTTTTCCACCTTAGGAAACCATTACCTATCTAGAAAAATGGTTTTTCTTTGTAATAAAATTTAAAAAGGACTTTTACTTGTGAAATATGCAAGCTTAAATTAACAGCAAAAAATGAACTGTGCAGTTCTCCTTGGGTACAATGTTCCTATTCCTTCCTTGAAATTATAAACCAACACAAAGTAGCAAACCTGGAATTAAAAAATTTACACTGTATGAACCTTGTCAAAATTCTATATGTTTAAAAGTGTTGTCATGCTAGAATGTCCTATAAACACTTCACTTTTTCCTCCAAAGAGCTTTCTACGCTAGGATTTCCTTAATTGCACTTTTTCAAATGTAACTTAAATTTACATACCCTGTTTGTCCAGATAAAATCATGAGCTACTTCCATAACATCCGAACTGCTTTATATATAAACAGTAGTCACAGAAAGTCACATACACAACCATGGCTGCAAACTGGCATTGCTGTGCAAGGCTGGCAGTAAACACTGACTCACAAAGTTAATACAGTCCCACAATCTGATCACTTCTAGACTCAGCCTGATTCTTATTAGGTTATGGCTGAAAAAGCTGAATTAAAACTTAATCTAGTCTATACTGTGGGTCCTGTTCTTCAGGTTATTATGTTATTACTGTTCAGTGGCATCATATGCATTATAATTGTATATGGATAAGGCTGGTAAGGATGCCAGCAACTTGTATAAATAAGATATACTCTTAAAAGCTCAAATATAAATTACATTTCAAATTTCTATAAGGTCTGGAAGAATCTGTATCAAGCTGATAATACTTGGTAGTTTGTGAATAGAAATATACTCTATGAGAATAGTATCTTATCATCTAATATGCATATGAAATGAAAAATTACCAATTTGTATATGAAATTTAGATAAGCCTAATTTAGATTAATAGTAAAAAATTATGATAATCTAAGATAGGAGTTAGGGCTGGCTTTACTTTTTAAAAAAGCACTGTGCTGTAAGAATCACATAAATAAAGGAAGAATCATGGCCTAAAAAGTTTCTTCAGTAGTTTTAAGCACCCTCAATAACTTAAAAGTACTTAACAAAAATCAATATATAATCATAAATACATCTAGTTAGTACAATCAACTCATTCTAATAAACTAAAAAATATTAAGACTACTTCATGTCACTCTAAGACTTGAAAGCAATGCGTCTGTGTTTATTTTTATTACTTAGCTACTAAGATGTTTCAGTGATTCAGACTGTTTCCCCCAAGGGAAGGGGGCACATAAAGTGATCATCATGGAACATTATATAGCATTAAAGCTTGTGAAAAGCTTTCTGGTCCTGCTTTCTCATTTGGAAAATCATTAACACACAAGGTGATTTTAATGTATTGAGTAAGTTAATAGATATGGAGGGTCTCTGGATCTAAAGTGACATGAAAGTCACTCAGTTGTGTCTGACTCTGCGACCCCATGGACAATACTGTCCAAGAAATTCTCCAGGCCAGAATACTGGAGTGGGTAGCCTTTTCCTTCTCCAGGGGATCTTCCCAACCCAGGGATCGAACCCAGGTCTCCTGCATTGCAGGCAGATTCTTTATCAGCTGAGCCACAATCACCATTAAAATGAATGGAACACTTCCATCACTCCAAATTTGTCATCTTTTGCTTTATGGCAAGTACACATACATGCTATTAATATTTTAACATATTTGGTTTTCTGGATGATTTTGTCATTTATATTCCAGGGGGGCAGCTGTGTTTAGAAAAACATTCAAGTATGTATCTTCAAAATACCTCGCCAAGCAAATATAGATCATTCACATTAGTATACAATCTCTCAGCATGTAAAAAGTGAACGCTAATACAAATCATATGAAAAGGCAGAGAAGAGACTATTTTAAAGCTCAAAGGTAACCCAGAGGTCTTTTAATCTATCCCTTCCACTTCAGAGGTTATACAAATGAGGCCCAACACAGGAGGTGACTTACAAACAAATTGCACAGATCCCTCATCCAGAATTTTAGAGTCTCTGAGATCTATTACTTTTAAAAAGTACATTCTCTATTTAAAAAGTCACAGAGTGACAAAAGTATCAGGTAAAGAAATGCCAAACTGAAAACGTGGAGGTCTTTTAAAAAGAAATAAAAACAGACAAAACTGTGAGTGTCTAGCATTTAGATACTTAGATTTCACAGTCATTAACAAGATTTTAAATTATTAATCAGTGAAGAGACAAAGATGCAGTGCCTATGGCAGGCAGATTTCAAGATCATTTAGTTTATAAAATCGAAGGTACATTGCTTAGATTAATTCAATAAAATGTACATTTTCAGATAAATCCAAATAGTCAAAGAATCTGTAACAGTTGTCTATGATTATTTTCTCAATTATGTCTCATCTCATATAAAAATCAACTTGTATTCCCTGAGTACAAACTGGCTAGGGAATAAGAGAAAGCAAGCCCAGGATTATGTAACTGTCCCAGGAAACCTATTTGCAGAAAGGAAAGGGGAGAACTGTCTGTACTACCTATAGCCAATTGCCTGACATGCAATACTGTTACTTCCGAATAATTTAGGCTCCTGGATTCTCTTTACGGCTAGCAGGTATCAAGGAATGCAAACACCAGAGGTTACAAAAGTGTCTCAAAAGTCTGTTGATCAAAACAAAAGCCCAACTTGTAATAGTCTTGCCTCCCACCCTACATATATAATTTGGGATGTTGTTTTTTCCTTCATTGAAGAATAACCGGAATTAGATCTAAATTTGGTGTCTTATATAAGTGTTCAGAAAACGTTCACTGATTACACTTTCTGAAAGAAGGAATCAAAGCTATTGACTCATTACCCATTGAGCCAACGCATTAGTCACTAGTCTCTTACACCATTTTTTAGAAGTAATCTTATTTAAGGTTTTTCAGTTATCCATTCAACACAAGAAAGAATAAATTTGGCTCTCCACAAAATACCAAACCTGATTAAGACAATCAAAGTGCTATGAAATAAGTTGTAGGCATGGAAAATTCCACTAACCCAGTGTTTGCTCAAGATTAAAATAATTCTGATTTTGAATCAGATTCTCTCCAACAACTGATAATGGCAAATGAAATCTTAATTTGTATCTACCTAATTATGGCAACCTGGTAAATAGTTTTCTTAAAATCATATTTTCTGAATATGCTTTTCCCCCCAGGGAATAGTAAGTTTAAAACAGTGTTTAATTTGGACAAAGCAGGATTAAACAAATTTAAATGATTTTCTTTTTCCACAGAAGGACTGGTCAAAGTCTTTAATGGTCACATTGACTTTGTCATCTTCAAGCAGGAGAGTAACATTTTCATTTATCAGACTTGCTCAATGAAACCCCCTTTTTGCAGAGCATCTCACAGAATGCAGTTTCAGAAATGCTGTTCTAGAACCACTGTGGACTCCATTTTCATGATGCAGCTGAGACTTTATCTGTAGCCTAATAATAGAGTTCTCCCTCAAAATCATAACATGAAGAAAGTGTTCCTACCCACGGTCTGTCTACCACATACCACATCCACACTCATCCAGGTTACAAGACTGAAACATGGGAATTTAGCAACTGATTCTTTCCCTCGCCCTGTGTGAGCAGCAAAGAGATTCTATGAAAATGTTCTAGACCTATTATGCTGGACTGAGCCTCCTGTAATCTCTTCTCTGCAGACCAATGTATTACACCATCTACATTCACAGAAGAGCTGTCTCTAAAAACCTCAGCACACAAGAACCCAAACTGTGACCCTTGGTTCTCTGAAAACACGTAGCTATCGAAATGCAGATATTCATAAATACTGGCAAGAATGAAAAAATAGTAAATAGTTTAACTTTAAAAAACATAACCACATAAAGCAATTTTAATATGTTTCTAACATCTGATTCATTAAGGAAGTTAAAATGCCACTGGATTCCTTCCTACTGTTTCTCTGCCTTCAAAATTATTAGGGATTTTGTCATTGGAAGTAAGGAGTCAGATTAATTTATTTTGAAGGTCATCCCATTAACAGGCAAATATTAAGAGGTGGCCCTGTGTTTCCCAAAAGAGGTATTTACACATTTGTTGGGGCCAAAATTTTGCCAGATGTATATACACATCAAGATTAATGCTTATCCCTATAAAAATATACACAAAAAAGTTTATTTTGATGCCACTAGATGGCAATCTTTCAAAGGTTTAAATTTTTAAAACACCTTAACTGCAATCCCACTCTTTCTCAAATTGCCAAACAAGGATTCCTTGTACTTTGATATTAAGTCATACTTAAAAGTTATGTAATACCATTTTTTAAAGTTCTGCTAAACAATATTATGTGACACACTGCAAACTCCTGACTCAAAACTCTTTAAAGACAGACATACTTGTCTTTCCCAAACACAAGAGAAATTTGGTTTAACATTCTCATTTGCTTCTTGGTAGAAAACACATTTCTTTTGGCAAAGAGAGAGAAACCTGTCAAGGAAGTGTTCACTTTTTGTTTTCAAGAGCTTAATCACTTAATCATTTCTAGGGTAAGTCCGGTGAATGAGACTGTTAATTACAACATACTGAACAAGATGAATAAATACAAATTAGATAAATTATACATAATTTAAAAATTAAATATTTTTTTACTAAAACAGAATATCATCAATGGGCTATTATCCACCCTGCTTTTTATATAGGGTTTTTTTTAAGCCTTAAAAAACCTTGCACAAAGCCAAAAAAAAAAAGTTTGGTTTTCCTTTAAAAGCACTGGTATACAAATACATATAATGTATATATGTAAACAACACATATATTTATTCAAGAGAGAATCTTTTTGAATGTTTAAGGCTTCCCTGCCCTAACAGGTTCAACAGTGAAGGTCACAAGCCTACCAAGCTTTGGAAGTACACAAAAGCCCTTAGGGCCAGAACAGTGTTTCAAATTGGATGGCTAGCAACCAAGATGTAGAACAAAGAAAGAGAACCAGAGAGGATTTCAAAACGAAGTCCATCAGCCATTAAGGATCAAACAGCAAACAAAGACAAAGGTGATTAGGGAAGGTGAGGGAGTGGGGTGACTACAGCAACAAACTCCTGGTGAGTAACAGGCATGACGGATGCAGAAGGACAGGCACACGCTCCTCACCAGCACACGCAGGGAGAGACCAAAGACCAGAGTCTCTCCAAGGGACTGTCAATAGTTTGCTTTGTTTCATTTAACTATTTCATCATGCTCGGTGGAGTACAAAAATAAATACAGTGGAAAAGAACTTGAGAAAGGTAGATTTTGAAGGCATGTTGTAAAATGATACACGTTTATGAAAAAGACAAAAGTTGTAATTCCAGATGTTCCAGTACTGAGTAGAACCTTGAAGGCTCTTATATATGTTATTCAGGAAAATCTCAAGATAAAACCTCTGGTTGATTATAGCTGTTTTGAAGGAACCTGGAAATGACCATTACTGGTTTCAGGACCACAGCCCTTCTGTTGGACACTGGGCAATATCTGCAGAAACTGATAGTAGAATTTGGTTCTAAAATTTGGGGGAGGGGGAGCTGGCTCTTAAGATTTCAACATTTAAATACTATCTTACTAATATTTATGTTATTTTTAAATCTTGTGCATAAACACAGCTTAAAGCCTGCTGAAATTTAGGAAGCAAACTGGATTTACCTACACTAAACAGTAAAGCAAGATGTTGCCAAACTACCTGTTGACTGAGACGGTTCACCAGTGAAGGTATATTAATCATCTGTAGTGAATCCACAATTTTAGGTTAACAATAATATTCATCAGTGTTCACATATTAAAGATACTGCCTATGTGAATTTATAATAGGCAGAACAGAATTACAGATGTCTACAGAAAATAAAATATCAGACCTTTTCTTTTCAGTAAATTTCAGAGGTACTGTGTCCCCTGAAGACAGTCACGGCCCTTAACCAGTAGTTCAGAGTATGTGATATCCATAAGTAAAATAATAATTTAAAGAATATATCTGATTTTCACAGTGCAATAACAGAAAAAAAACTAGGGAAAGATCATCAGCGTGCTAAAGTAGTGATCAGACTGGCACACATTTCAAAAAAATCCATGGTGTGACTGCCCAGGCGAGGTGAGACAGAGGACGACATGCTTCCGGTCAAGGAGCCCGTGAGAGAGCCAGAGAGTGAATGGCCCTCCGCAGTTACAGAATCCAAACTGGACCGTGGTCTGTGTAAGCCAGCAGCAGAACAGGACCGCTGAGGCGTTGAGGAACCAGACCTCTGCTCCACCACCTCATCTGAAATGGACCAAAGAAGAGCAATTTACATGAACAGTGTATTCGCCCCAGCCCTTCCTATGACGGCATCTTATTCAGAATATTAAGTGAACACATCTGAGCTAAGGGCATCCTGGGAGCCAATGTCATGTTGCAGGGTTTTAGGAGTAGGGGTGGCAAAAACTTTTCCCTCTCACAACTGTGAAAGACATCACTATCCAACAGTAACACTGCCATACAGTCTAAATGTGATGACTAAATCCTTCTCAACATACTGTTTGACAGCAACTGTGAAGTCAAAGGTTCCTCATACCCTTTTATCTGAAGAAAGCACACCTTTGGAGGATTATTTTCTTGCAGTGTATCAACAATAAAAAATAAGATAAAAACAAATTACAATTGCACTGATTCTTCAGAGAACACTGCAATTGCCTGGGGGAAGGGGCAAAGGAAATCTTGTTAAAAATGCTGATTCCCAGTTCCCCAAGGACCCATCTCCAGAGATTCAGATTTGCTAGGTTTGGGAGAGTTCCCAAGAATCTGCCTTTTAGTAAGAACTCTGGGTACTTTTGATAAAGGGGTTCTAGGGACCATATAGACACAGCTATAGTTGATGGCAGTTTAAGAATAAACTGTTGAAAACAGCTTCCTTAACTCTGAATTTGGTTTTCCTCTGATTCTGTCCAGCAGTGGACCCTTGGTTTATTCTGCTCACATCCCACTGGGGCCTCTGAGAAGAATAAGCACATTTGCTCAGCCAAGTATGACTCTCGACTCATACTAGATCCTTGGACATGACCACTTCCCCTGACTCCTTTGCCTCTTGGATGGCCATGGGCATAAAATCCGACCCAAATCCCAGGAGAGGCCTATCTGGACACCATGGCCACCTAAGATAAAAGAAGCTAATCAACAGGGAATTTTAGATATTATAATGCTTACTGATAAAATATGAAAGGAGAAGTGTGACAAAGAACCTAATTCAGCTAACTGTAGGTAAAAATTATTTCCTTATTCTTCCTTATTTTTCTCCACAGTCAATACTTCAAATGACTTTTTTTTTAAAATGAGGAAGCATTTCTCCAGAAGAAGTGCTAGATTAGAGATTTTCCTCATCTTCAATCCTTTTTGTTTCACTTACATTCTTAGTTAAATCTAGATTACTAAAAACCAGTATAGAAGACTACCCACCATGTGTTTGAGATGATTTAACATCTTGTCAACTAGTGCCAAGTTTTATCTTCTCAGAGCTCATGCTTGCATGGCTTCCTTACCATCAATGCTTTTAAAGTCCAAAAGATAGCTTCTATTGTCAACCAGGTACAGCTGTAAGCTCATTTTCACATAATTGCCAGTCACTGGATTTCTTCTTCTTACACGTAGATGGTATGCATTCACTACCTAAAATGAAAAATCTTCTTTATGGAAAAACATTCAAAATAAAAAACTATAAAATATTTCCATTATTTTTACTGCAAAGAATAATGTCTAAACAAATAATTGAAAAGGGTGGGGTAGAGAACAAATTTCTGAATGATTTTTTTTACATTACATAGTAGTTTAGTATTTATTTAATCCCCACTAACAGTACTGTGTGGGGAACTGCTACCCACCGCGGTATTCTTGACTGGAGAATTCCACGGACAGAGGGGCCTGGCAGGCTACAGTTCATGGGGTCGCAAAGGGTCGGACATGACTGACTGACTTTCGCTTTCAATAGTACTGTGTACAGCAATTAAAATTGAAAGGGAACTCAGAGACTCTATAAGAGTCTAGCCTTCTTTCCAGACACACCTCCACTCTAAACCATATTTTGGCTGCCAAAATATTTCGGTTTCCCTGTCTCAATTTGAATACCTTTAATTATGAATATAGAACAGACAGAAAAAGGAGATATAACATGTTAATGGTTTGGAACAGGCACTGTTAATAGGTACTGTCACAAAGTTTAAGTATCATAGTAATCTTGTGAGGAAGGTATTATTTGCCTTTTGAGGATAATAAAACTGCAACTCAGATAAAGAAGATTCTAGTTTTCAAAATACTTTATCAAATTAGTTCCAAAAATTTCTCAATAAGGACTTTTAAAGACACTAACGTGTTTTTTAACTAACTAAATAAAACTGTTCAGAAAAGGGAGATCTTTCTTAAATGGTATTAAGGAAATATTATTGTTTATTCCCTCGTTGCTCAGTTGGTAAAGCATCTGCCTGTGATGCAAGAGACCCCAGTTTGGTTCCTGGGTCAGGAAGATCCGCTGGAGAAGGGATAGGCTACCCACTCCAGTCTTCTTTGACTTCCCTTGTGTCTCAGCTGGTAAAGAATCCACCTGCAATGTGGGAGACCTGGGTTTGATCTCTGGATTGGGAAGATTCCCTGGAGAAGGGAAAGGTTGCTGTTGCTGCTGCTGCTGCTGCTGCTGCTGTTGCTGCTAAGTCGCTTCAGTCGTGTCCGACTCTGTGCGACCCCACAGACGGCAGCCCACTAGGCTCCTCTGTCCCCGGGATTCTCCAAGCAAGAATACTGGAGTGGGTTGCCATTTCCTTCTCCAATGCATGAAAGTGAAAAGTGAAAGTGAAGTTGCTCAATTGTGCCTGACTCTTAGCAACCCCATGGACTGCAGCCTACCAGACTCCTCTGTCCATGGGATTTTCCAGGCAAGAGTACTGGAGTGGGGTGCCACTGCCTTCTCCAAGGGAAAGGCTACCCTCTCCAGTATTCTGGCCTGGAGAATTCCATGGACTGTATAGTCCATGGGGTCACAAATAGTCAGACATGACTGAGCAACTTTCACAATCACTATTATTTATTCATTCCATATACAAATAATGAAATAAAAACATGTCAAATGAATATTTACGAGGTATGTTTGAGTATGTTTTTCTTCCCTTAAAAGTACATTCACAGTCCTCAAGAAAGGAACAAGACTAAAAGATACTTGAAAAAGAAAAACAGATCCCCTCACATATAGTCAAATAGAATTGAAATGAATTTGAGTACTAATAAAAAACAAAAAAATACTAATAAAGCAAAATGTGGGATGAGGGTAACAAAAATACATCACAACTAAGGACTAAAAATACTAGCCAAATAAGAAATTTTCTCAACTTACAGAAAAGTATTTGTTTACTAAATAAACATGCCCTGATGGTATAATGTGTATCAACTACTTGTGCTACAGCTACTGGCAAAAACAAACAAACAAAAAACCCCTGCTCTTAAAAAGACAGAGAAAGGTAAAAATATATATTTTTGAAGACACATGACTTCTGTTATGATACATGCTAAAACAGGTGGACTATTTTCTCAAGGGATTTCAAGTTGATTAAAACCATGTTTCTCAGCCAAGAATGCTATTCTCTAATTCAAAAATATATAGGTACCCAACATCAACAGTTCTTCATCCTTATGAAGATTTGTTTTGTTTTGAATGCATATGGTACATTATTGGAAAGAATAGGATTTATCAGCCCATTTATTTATTGAGACCACTAAATTCACATCAAAACCAACTTTTTATTGATTTTAGTATTCAATTCAGCACCTCAGACAGGCTTACTATACGGAAAATGGCTTCTACAAATGATCTTCATATACTACAATTTCCTACCTTCCATTCAAAATCCAGCTGCTTCATAGCTCGGTAAACTTCAGCCATAATGTCATACGGTTTGCTTTGACTTCGGATTCCAAGATGCCACTTGGCTTTTTTCACAGCTAAAGATTTGGGCTTAGTTGTATTCAGTGCATCCAGTGGACATCGTGCTTTGGGGCTGTCTGCTATAAGAGGTGGCATCCTTTCTGGATGAGGTTTCAGGCCTGGGGGAATATGCATGGTACTATCATCCATAAAAGAACCGGTAGGGGGACTAGAGGCGAGGTAGAACTCACTGGCTTGGTTCATTATTCTCCGATTGTCAATGATAAGATGATAAGCCACTGCAAGCTGGTCTTGAGGGTCACCACTATATAAACTGTTCATTACTTCTGATTCTGTACACTCAAATTTTTCACACACTTCTTTCACAGCCTCATCATCAATGACGTTAGCATCATAGGAGGGGTCTTCAGGAAATAAGTAACTGGGCAAATCTTGTTTAAACCATTCATGCTCTCTAGGAAAGATACCACAATACACTATTGTAAGAACATGCTTTGGCAAGTCCCAAATAATTTAGACATGGGGCAATACAATATATCAGAATCAGAAAGACCTGGGTCTCTAGTCACTTACTAACTATGGGACCCTTAGGTAAGTTCACTAACCCTTGCTCTAGAGTAACTATGATTATTCAGACTTGGGTATTTTACTGATATTTTCACAAAAAGAGATAAAATAAGTCTGTCACTTCAAAGGAAACAACTGGCAGTATTTGGTGCCAGTGATGAAATTCAAGCTTTCAAGTAAAATGTTAGAATTCGGCTTATAACAGAATTCTATATATATATAGAATTGTATATAACAGAATAATTTATGTATGTTTCCATAAGTTTGACAGCTTCTCAATATTTAAGAGACTTTTCTACTTTTAGAGTGAAGAGGATAATGACTATGATTTGATAGTTTATAATGAAATGTGTTATCATTCTGACCACCAGGCTATCTCACTAACCCAATATTTTCCATATGACCAATGCAAGATGTTACATAATCATACACGGGCAGAAGCTCCACTCAAAAGGCAAAACAGACCTGTGGATTTCAGTGTAATAAAGTACAAAAGTTCACTGGTATGTTTTCTGATTTGATATTGCAATTAACATATTAAGCTTTGATTTAATATCAAAGGAAAATATCTAACTATGTGAAAGACTATGAGAATGTTCCTCCCTTTTCTAGCAATATCTGAGATCAGATATGTTTCCTAGACTTCAACTAATACAACATATTGCAATAGATGAATGAAGAAGTAGGTATGAAAACCTAGCTGCTGTCTCTGATAAACAGGATTTGAAAAATGTAAAATATCCTCAAAAAAATTCTAGCAATTAGAATCCAGCAACACATTAAAAAGATCATACACCATGACCAAGTGGGCTTTATCCCAGGGATGCAAGGATTCTTCAATATCCGCAAATCAATCAATGTAATTCATCACATTAACAAATTGAAAAATAAAAGCCATATGATTATCTCAATAGATGCAGAGAAGGCCTTTGACAAAATTCAACATCCATTTATGATAAAAACGCTCCAGAACGCAGGAATAGAAGGAACATACCTCAACATAATAAAAGCTATATATGACAAACCCACAGCAAACATTATCCTCAATGGTGAAAAATTGAAAGCATTTCCCCTAAAGTCAGGAACAAGACAAGGGTGCCCACTTTCACCACTACTATTCAACATAGTTCTGGAAGTTTTGGCCATAGCAATCAGAACAGAAAAAGAAATAAAAGAAATCCAAATTGGAAAAGAAGAAGTAAAACTCTCATTATTTGCAGATGACATGATCCTCTACATAGAAAACCCTAAAGACTCCACCAGAAAATTACTAGAGCTAATCAATGAATATGGTAAAGTTGCAGGATATAAAATCAACACACAGAAATCCCTTGCATTCCTATACACTAATAATGAGAAAGTAGAAAAAGAAATTAAGGAAACAATTCTATTCACCATTGCAACTAAAAGAATAAAATACTTAGGAATATATCTACCTAAAGAAACTAAAGACCTATATATAGAAAACTATAAAACACTGATGAAAGAAATCAAAGAGGACACTAATAGATGGAGAAATATACCATGTTCATGGATCAGAAGAATTAATATAGTGAAAATGAGTATACTACCCAAAGCAATTTACAAATTCAATGCAATCCCTATCAAGCTACCAGTGATATTTTTCACAGAACTAGAACAAATCATTTCAAGATTTGTATGGAAATACAAAAAACCTCGAATAGCCAAAGCAATCTTGAGAAAGATGAATGGAACTGGAGGAATCAACTTGCCTGACTTCAGGCTCTACTACAAAGCCACAGTCATCAAGACAGTATAGTACTGGCACAAAGACAGAAATATAGATCAATGGAACAAAATAGAAAGCCCAGAGATAAATCCACACGCCTATGGACAGCTTATCTTTGACAGAGGAGGCAAGAATATACAATGGAGTAAAGACAATCTCTTTAACAAGTGGTGCTGGGAAAACTGGTCAACCACTTGTAAAAGAATGAAATTAGATCACTTTCTAACTCCGCACACGAAAATAAACTCAAAATGGATTAAAAGATCTAAATGTAAGACCAGAAACTATAAAACTCCTAGAGGATAACATAGGCAAAACACTCCGACATAAATCACAGCAGGATCCTCTATGATCCACCTCCCAGAATTCTGGAAATAAAAGCAAAAATAAACAAATGGGATATAATTAAAATTAAAAGCTTCTACACAACAAAGGAAAATATAAGCAAGGTGAAAAGACAGCCTTCTGAATGGGAGAAAATAATAGCAAATGAAACAACTGACAAACAACTAATCTCAAAAATATACAAGCAACTTATGCAACTCAATTCCAGAAAAATAAACGACCCAATCAAAAAATGGGCCAAAGAACTAAATAGACATTTCTCCAAAGAAGACCTACGGATGGCTAACAAACACATGAAAAGATGCTCAACATCACTCATTATTAGAGAAATGCAAATCAAAACCACAATGAGGTACCACTTCACACCAGTCAGAATGGATGCGATCCAAAAATCTGCAAGCAATAAATGCTGGAGAGGGTGTGGAGAAAAGGGAACCCTCCTACACTGCTGGTGGGAATGCAAACTAGTGCAACCACTATGGAAAACAGTGTGGAGATTCCTTAAAAAATTGCAAATAGAACTGCCTTATGACCCAGCAATCCCACTGCTGGGCATACACACCAAGGAAACCAGAATTGAAAGAGACACATGTACCCCAATGTTCATCGCAGCACTGTTTATAATAGCCAGGACATGGAAACAACCTAGATGTCCATCAGCAGATGAATGGATAAGAAAGCTGTGGTACATATACACAATGGAGTATTACTCAGCCATTAAAAAGAATACATTTGAATCACTTCTAATGAGGTGGATGAAACTGGAGCCGATTATACAGAGTGAAGTAAGCCAGAAAGAAAAACACCAATATAGTATACTAACACATATATATGGAATTTAGAAAGATGGCAATGATGACCCTGTATGCAAGACAGCAAAAAAGACACAGATGTGTATAGCGGACTTTTGGACTCTGTGGGAGAGGGAGAGGGGGGGATGATTTGGGAGAATGGCATTGAAACATGTATACTATCATGTAAGAATCGAATCACCAGTCTATGTCTGATGCAGGATACAGCATGCTTGGGGCTGGTGCATGGGGATGACCCAGAGGGATGTTGTGGGGAGGGAGGTGGGAGGGGGGTTCATGTTGGGATCGCATGTACACCCGTGGTGGATTCAGGTCAATGTATGTCGAAACCAATACAGTATTGTAAAGTAAAATAAAGTAAAAAAAAAAAAAATCAGTTTGCATATAAAAAAAAAAAAGAAAGAAAAATGTAAAATAATGGTACTCTTGTCATCATATTTTGTTTTGGAAAATAAGGTTATTTTTCATAGGAGACATATTATTCAGAATAACATGTAATACGTTTACTATTATTTTTAAGTGAATTAACTATTTTAAAAAATTTTCACTTTTGATTTCTAATATGAAATTGATAAAAATAATCTGCATTAAAAAAAAGACCCCCCAGAGTCCTCGATTTTAAGACTTGGGGCGCAGGTATTCAAACCCAAACATTTGAGAACCTAGTCTCCTAGATCTTATTTTCACACTATTCCAGCCCTTTACACATGTTTACTACTGACACCCTAGAATATCTCATCCCTTTTCATTTAACTAACATATACTATCTCTTCAAGACTGTGTAACCATTGCTACAGGGTAAACTGGGCACTCCCTAAGCTAAATTCAGATCAGTATATAGGACATACTATGGTAAAAATGTACACTCATTCACACAGAGATTACATTCTAGCTGAAAACAGACTAAACAAATACTCTCAAAAATAAACACAGAATTACAAATACACAAACACAAAAACCCTGTGATAAAAATTACGAGTGAAAAGCACAAGGTAAAATAAGAGTGTATAACTCAGAATGGGAGGTGAGTGCTTAAGGAAGCCACTCTCAATAATATTTAAGCAGAAATCAGAACGATTAGAAGTCAGCTAAGCAGAGCTGGGGAATAGATATTCCCAGCAAAACAAACAATATATGCAAAGATTCTGAGGTTAAAAAAAAAAAAAGCTTTCCTATGTTCAAGGAACTGAACTGAGGCCAGAATCATGAAATCATAATAAGTTACTGGTTGGAGTGGCAAAAGATATCAGGTTTTTCTGACAGCTGTAGGCTATAAAAACGATTTTGGAACTGAACCTATGGTTGATGATAATAATAAAGGTGTTAAAGAAGCAGGGGTGACATGATCTAATTTGCATTCTGTGAAGATCATTCTGCTTGTGATAAAGTAACTGAATTGAAAAGATTAATAATGATGAGGAGGAAGATGCTACTGCAATAGTCCAAGTGAGAAATGATGGTGTGCCATGTCTTGTAGATATATACAGAGGTGAAACTTCTACAGCTGCTAGTAAATGATACTATTATAGCACTCATACTTTCTCACAGTTGTTACAGACTTTTATACTAAACTGAGAGCTCCTTGAAATAGGGACCATGCTTTAGTCACCTCTGTTTCAGCAGCCAGTACAGAGCAAATGCTCAATAAATGCGGAATGATGAATAGACAAAGAAGTAAAAAGTGAATTCATTAAAGTATTTAATTGCTATATCATGATAATAATAAGCACTAAATAAACATTTGGGCTTCCCAGGTGGTGCCAGCGGTAAAGAACCCGCCTGCCAATGCAGGAGATGTAAGAGATGCAATGTCTTCCCTGGGTTGGGAAGATCCCCTGGAGAAGGATATGGCAACCTACTCCAGTATTCTTGCTTGGAAAATCCTGTGGACAGAGAAGCCTGGCGGACTACAGTCCATTGGCTCACAGAGTCAGACACAACTGAGGTGACCTAGCACTACCAGCACAAATAAACATTTAGTGATCAAATGACCAGGAAGTACTAATTTTTTGAAAAGGAATATAAAAAAATAAATTGCTACAAATCTAGCATTTTTAAAACATCAAATTTTGAAATAGGGTAGATAAACACTTTTGGATAAACTCCAAAAATTCATTCTTCTATTAAAGCAATGAGATTATTAGCAGAAACTGTCAATATTAACTTTTTTCAGAACTCTGGAAATTAACCAAAGGCTTGTAATAATCTGAGGAGTGTTTGTTTTTTTAAAAAATGGTTGTGTCTTAGTAAGAACAGTGAGATTTGTGATACTTTCAGTTACCTAATATCCACTTCATCTTCCCCATTTCTATGGCTGCCTTGAAAACCAACAGTCTCACAATCATTTTAACCCCCCAAACCAGCACCTAGAACCACTGAGAGGCAAACGGGGAGAACAGACTTAGAGTTCTCCAAAAGTCCTATTCCCAGAGAAATGTCATTATTAGACAGGGCTGGCAGATCTCGGGAAACCTCTTCTGTCAAGCCCTGTCTTCATCTGACCTGACCTAGCATTCCATCTGCAAACAGCCTTTTGTCCAGAACACTTGTCAGAAACAACCAGTGGCAACTGTCTAACATCCCAGCTGCCAAAACAGCAAAAAAAGAATTGGAGCAAACAAGAAGCTGATCAAAACCCTTGAAAGGAAAAGTTAGGTACTAAGTTTCATAGGGCTCCAAAATCACTGCAGATGCTGACTGCAGCCATGAAATTAAGATGCTTACTCCTTGGAAGAAAAGTTATGACCAACCTAGATAGCATATTCAAAAGCAGAGACATTACTTTGCCGACTAAGGTCCGTCTAGTCAAGGCTATGGTTTTTCCAGTAGTCATGTATGGATGTGAGAGTTGGACTGTGAAGAAAGCTAAGCGCCAAAGAATTGATGCTTTTGAACTGTGGTGTTGGAGAAGACTCTTGAGAGTCCCTTGGACTGCAAGGAGATCTAGCCAATCCATTCTGAAGGAGATCAGCCCTGAGATTTCTTTAGAAGGAATGATGCTAAAATGAAACTCCAGTACTTTGGCCACCTCATGCGAAGAGTTGACTCATTGGAAAAGACTCTGACACTGGGAGGGATTGGGGGCAGGAGGAGAAGGGGACGACAGAGGATGAGATGACTGGATGGCATCACGGACTCGATGGACGTGAGTCTGAGTGAACTCCGGGAGTTGGTGATGGACAGGGAGGCCTGGCGTGCTGCGATTCATGGGGTCGCAAAGAGTCGGCCACGACTGAGTGACTGAACTGAACTGAAGTTTCATAGGAGTCCTTAAAATACTCTTAAAATCCTAGAATTCACAAATGCAGGACTGTTGTTCATGCCCAAGAAAGCCCCTGATTTCTCATCACTGATTGACTCTGAGGCTCTAAGCTAGAAGGAATCAAGACTAATGCAGAGTGATGAACTTCTCATTAAAATGCCAAAGACACACCCCAACAAGTACACAGGATCCCTCAGCAAAGGCTGAGAGACTGATTAGATCAAGGCCTTTAAGGAAATCTTTCTCTAGCAATTAGCTGACCATTAAGCTAACGAAGCAGAGACTTCAGTGGCCACCCTTGACAAAGAATACAGACTTAACAGAATTAGTTAAGTTAAATCACTAAGTAAATTAGAGCCACAACAGTGTACAACAATTACAAATTCCAGGCATCTATGCAAGAGAAATAAAAACATATGACCATTTAAAAATATATACATAAATGTTCATGGCAACATTATATGAACCAAAATTAGAAACAACTCAAATATCCAATAAGTAATAAATGGATAAACAAAATGTAGTTTATCTAAACAACAGAATATTTTTCAAGCAAAACATTAGTTAAGTACTGATACTCTACACCATGAAAGAACCTTAGAAACATGCTAAGTGAAAGAAGCCAGACTCAAAAGGCCACATGCTGCGATTCTATTTATATGAAATGTCCAGAAGAGGCAAATCCATAAAGACAGAAAGTAGATGAGTGCTTGTCAGGGGCTGCAAGGAGGAGGAAGTGAGTACAGAGCATCTTTGGGGGATGAGAAAACTGTTCTGGGATCAGAGAGTGGTGATGACTATACAACTTTGTGAACATACTAAAAACCATTGAGTCATACAATTTAAAGAAACAAATTTATGGTATGTGAATTATATCAATAAAATAAATGTTTATAAAAACAACAGAAATAATCTAAATTTTCATTTCTAATTAATTCAGAAAAAGAACCACAGTTCCTCATAATAATAACAGTGCCAATTAAAAAGCCATACTTTGGGATGAGGGGAGGATAAATTAGGTGATTGGGATTAACATATACACAGTACTATATATAAAATAGATAACCAACAAGAACCTACTGTACAGTACAGGGAACTATACTCAGCATTTTGAAGTAACCTATAAGGGAAAAGAATCTGAAAAGGAAGATATATACATGTGTGTATGTGTGTGTCTGTGTGTGTGTGTAACCGAGTCACTGTACTATACACTTGAAAGTAACACAACATTGTAAACCAACTATATTTTAATAAAAATTAAAAAAAATTAATGATAATAAAGCAACCCTGAACATGTAAAAAAAAAGTCATACACCCAGCTTTTAATTTTAAGGAGTCAATTTCTAAACAAGGTAAATAGTAACCAGGATGTTCATGAAGGTTCACCTGAAACAAAATCAATTCATTTCAGAGGGGTTACTACACAGCCTCCAGAAACCGTCTTTCTGTCACTGCTGCCTAATACCTGACTTTTATATAAGACTTAAGACTAAATGAGCTATAATGACTCCAATCAAACTGTATAAATTTCACAATGGGCACAAACTTCTTTAAGTGTAGCTCTGCTGTCACTTCAGTCGTGTCCAACTCTGTGCGACCCCATAGACTGCAGCCCACCAGGCTCCTCCGTTCCTGGGATTCTCCAGGCAAGAACACTGGAGTAGGTTGCCGTTTCTTTCTTCAATGAATGAAAGTGAAAAGTCAAAGTGAAGCCGCTCAGTTGTGCCCGACTCTTAGCGACCCCATGGACTGCAGCCTACCAGGCTCCTCCCATGGGATTTTCCAGGCAAGAGTACTGGAGTGGGGTGCCACTGCCTTCTCTGTAAGTGCAGCTAAAACGTCCTTATATATTCACTTTAGGATAGTATTAATGGCTAATATTGTATGCTGGGTATTATTCTAAAAATTTGAATTACATTAGAATGAATATTCGTAGTTTCTAACATTCAACTGTGTCTAGACCTATAGAAATAGTAAATTCTTATGTTTTAACCTAAGACTATCCTCCCAACAAATCCACCATAAACGATGTAACTAAAGTACAGTGAGGTAGGAAATATGCCAATAGCTAGTAAACAGAGAATCAGAATTTGTGATTAGACAGTTGAACTTCAGATCTTTCATTTTAACCATAACAACATTAACAGCAATACTAAGCTTAAAGCACTTAAAGATGCGTTTCCTGAAGACAATGTCTGTCTTGCCTACCAATATTCCCAGCAATTAGCATAGGACCTTGAACAAAGCAGATGTTAAATAACTGCTAAGTAAATAAAAATGATTAAATGAACAAATAAATACAGATGTATGTTCTAACCTCCAATTGCCTACCATCTTAAGAGAAAAAAAATATATGTACAAAAATAAAAGCATACCTTACAGATATTGAGGGCTTGGTTCTAGAACACTGCAATAAAGTGAATATTGCAATAAAGCAAGCCACCAATATTTTGGTTTCCCACTGCATATAAAAATTATGTTTATATAATTTATAGAATAAGGGCTTATTTATAGGATAAGGCCAAAATTGATGTGTGATCTAGTAGGTAAAGGGTTAGGATTCCTTCCCTCAGTCCTCAGATTTAGGTAACTCATTGGCTTTTTCTCTGACCAACAAAGCACATATCAAGGTAGTTAAAATAGCATGCTTGAAAATATATATAAAAAGTCTCTTTTACCTGTAACTGTTTAAGCCAATGAAACTTTTCAAATTTTATTACTATGGGGCTTTTATGTAGCACTTTACATTTTCATGTTGCTTATAGTTTTATTCTACTGAAATAAATAAATGTCATAAAAAATTATGCTTAGAGTATCTGTGGACTATTAAGTTTGCAAAAACATTATGCCCCCAAAACAACGTATGTACCTTAATTAAAAAACACTTTATTGCTAAAAAATGCTAACCATCATCAGATAAGATGAGGATTCCACAAACCTTTAATTTGAAAAAAAAAATACACAGTATCTACACAGTGCAAAAAAAGTGAAGCACAATAAAACTAGGTAAGCCTATAACTATAAAAGAGAATGTTGTAGCATGACAGAAATATAACATTATCATAGTATGTTGGAGAAAGAATGGATGTCATAGGACTGGTGTAGCAATACGGATTAGCTGAAGTAGTACAGGTTCTGAAATCAGGCAATTTCTGAGCCCTACTTTTGTAAAATGAGAACAACAATAGCTACCTATTAAGACTTGGAACTTCCCTAGTGGTCCAGTGGTTAAGAATCTGCCTTCTAATGCATAGGACATGGATTCAGTCCTTGGTCCGGGAACTAAGGTCCCACACGCCACAGAGCAACTGAGTCCACATACAACTAGGAAACCCGAGCACCGCAACTACTGAGCCGTTTCTCTATAGCTAGAGAGAATCCTGCATGTTATGACGGAAAGCCCCTGTGCCACAGCTAAGGCACAAAGCAGACAGAAAGAGAGTAAATATATATTGTTTCAAAAAAGGAAATACTATAAGCATTAAAAAGAATAAGAGCTACCTGTTAAGAATCAATGCAAGAAAATATGTCAAGTATCTAGCAAAATGCCTGTTATATAAAATCATTCAATAAATTAGTGACTCTTTCTGTTGAAGTATATTTTGTCAAATGAAGAATTTCCAAGCATTAAATACAGAATATGAAGAAATTTTAAAATGATGAAAACTATAAATTCAAGTTACTATTGAAATTAAAAGACACTTGCTCCTTGGAAGAAAAGCTATGACAAACCTGGACAGCATATTAAAAAGCAGAGGCATTACTTTGCCGACAATGGCCCGTCTAGTTAAAGTTATGGTTTTCCAGTAGTCATGTATGGATGAGAGAGTTGGGCCATAAAGAACACTGAGCACCAAAGAATTGATGCTTTTGAACTGTGGTGTTGGAGAAGGCTCCTGAGAGTTCCTTAGACTGCAAGGAGATCAAACCAGTCATTCCTAAAGGAAATAAGTCCTGAATATTCATTGGAGGGACTGATGCTGAAGCTGAAGCTCCAGTATTTTGACCACCTGATGTGAAGAGCTGACTCATTAGAAAAGACCCTGATATTACGAAAGATTGAAGGCAGGAGAAGAAAATGACAGAGGACAAGATGGTTGGATGGCATCACTGACTCAGTGGACATGAGTTTGTACAAGCTCCAGGAGATGGTGAAGGACAGGGACGCCTGGCGTGATGCAGTCCATGGGGTCACAGAGTCAGACATGACTGAGTGACTGAACAAGAACAATTTTAAGTACTGAGATGGTTGCCACTCTTTCACACCACCCACATAAGTGTAAATCAACTTAAAAAGTTTTTATTTACATTGTTCTTCTAAAGCTTGTGAATATACAGGTACCTGTTTAATATAACAGAATCAGTACTTTTATTATTCTAAGTGTATGTGCTGATGTGAACAGGTATAAGAATACATACATATTAGCATATTTAATGCTCTAAGGAAAAGCTAACTAAGTGACCTATTTACTCTAAAGAACTATGAACACAAAAGAATTTTCCCCTGCTAAGTTGTTCATTTCCATTCCAAAACTTAAATATGGTACTAATATACAATTTTACATTTTTATGTATGAGGCCTGGAACACTAACAGAGGCTGAGGAAAGAAGACACAAATGCAACAAAAATGCAAAAGAGGTCAGCAGCAGTCACACAAACTACCTTAGCCATCATTTAAATATTTCAAGAGTCATAGTCTGACTTATGAAGACAAGGCAGAGTATTCAGGAAAGATGTTAAAAGAATGCATTTGCAAATAAATACCTGATGAAATGTTAGGTAAGAACAAAAAACCCTCTAAGAAATATGACTGATAAATAAAACACAGAGGGCAATGAATCATCCTGACTTGTGTGTGCTATATAAAGGTCATATTCACAGTAATACCAGCAACTGCACTTTCCAAAGTTTCTCACATAACAAGAAATCCTTCACAGCAAACCCACTAGAGGCTATTTTTGGATTCAAAATCTTAGCAAAACTCTTTATGGTTTATTTCATCAACTCCATGTAAAATATATAACTCTCACCCTGTTTTTTTTCCATTTGAAACGTATTCAAATACTTTCTGAATGTTTACTGTATTTTTAGGCCTTCTAGCACTGTATATACAAAGGTGCTAAGACACTCCCTCTACCCTTTTATAATTACAAGAGAGGAGAAAGATACACTGAAAACAGCTAGATACGAAATGAGAATGAACGCATGAACAAAGTGTGGAAATCACAGAAGTGCAAGCCACTGACAATGCCCTGGAGAATCAGGAGTGATTTCACCAGGCAGGTAATGAGTGAGCAGAATTTTAAAGGACAAATGGAAATCTTTCAGGTCTGAAAGGGCAGAAAAGGTATTAGAGGCAAAGGAGTAATATAAACAAAGACATGAAGGCATAAAATATGCATCATTATATTTGAGGAACAAGGAAAAGTTCACTGTGGCTGGAGCTCTGGTACAAGGGGTAAGAGCAAGAAGAAGTAAGCATAGCCTTCCTATGACAGGTCTTGTATCTTTGCTACTTTAACTGAAAAGTTTGGGACACAGTCTGAAATAATTAAAAGTTGAATGACAGGGCCAGGTTTATATAACAAGGAAAGTAAAATTTGTATAAAGTGTTACAGTGCCTAACATAAAGCAAGCATTCAGTTAGTGGAACCAATATTAATACTAGAATACCTACTTAATAGCCACAAAAAGAATATTCACCTTATGTCTTTGATGGTTGCTCGTTTCAGGGGATCAACCTGCAGCATATGCATCAGGAGAGTGGCAACAGAACGATTGAGATATTCTGGGATGTAAAAAACACCCCCTCGGATCTTCTTAAACAGTGTAGGCACATGCTCATCATCAAATGGGAGGGTGCCACAAAGAAGAGCATACAAAATAACGCCGCAGCTCCAGATATCCACTTCAGGACCTGCGTACAGCCTAGGGGGAGACGACAGCACAAAACTGAAATGTAAGCGTCACTTCGCAACTGCACGCACCCCGCTTCTTCTCTGTGTACCTGTGTACACCGTGCGGACTCCGAATGTATTGCTTTCCAAGCTCTTCAATGCAATCCATGGCCACTCCCCAACACTCAATGGTTGTTCCCCAGGGAGAACAACTGGTCTAACTCATTGCTATTCAAATTTCCCAAAAGAAAATAGTACTTATGTGTACTTGATGCAAACTAAACTGAACTTACTAATTAAAAAGTATAAAATGTTCTATGGTTGATTTTTGATAGAAACATCAAAGTGGATGACCATAAACTTTAAGAAAAGCAATGCTCTATAGTGTATAGGCTAAATCTTCTTACATAAAGCAATTAAATGACAAGACAATGCATAAAAAATAGAATGTTTATGCCTGACCTATTTTAAAGACTATTTGAAATAGTAAAGTACCTAACTAGTTCTCTTTCATGGTATTCATGCTATATCACATTATCCTGCACACCTACTACTTTCATTCAAATCACCTGGTGGCTCATGGGGCTGAGATGACCTTTATCCAGAAAACCTATGCCTAGAATGTTGTTCCTTTTGTCTCTCACCTTTCTACAGTGTTAAAATTCCCCTGACGGCACATTACCAAACTCAAACCCGAGCCTCAGGTAATAGAGTAAATCTCTACAATTCCAATTAAAACAGTATAATCCATTTCAATAAAAATCACTATCCAATGTTTATAGTGTTTGCTATGTAGCCCAAGCTCCTATATATGCAATGATAACTGTTTTATATTTTCTCTCACAGAATTCTGTTAACTTAAGATCAGACACTGGACACCAAAGAAGACTTGAGTTTATCACTGCAATCTGTATAAACATTTAAAAAATGTATCAATGAGTAAATTACATGAATAATTACAGTCTTCTCTTGTGCAGTTTGCTTTCATGAAATGACAATAACGTCTCTCCTCAAAACCTCATTCTTCCAAAGACAACATAAATATACTCTGCATGCTTTATAAGAGTATATAAAGTATGATTAAAAGACTGTGTCTGATAAGTAAATAATGACACTAGCAAATGCTTGCTTTCCTAGCTGCAATTGCCTAAAATGAAAAAAAAGAAAATCAAGATTGTTTTTAAATTTTAATGGAAAAACTCCTTAAATACATTCATAACAAAATCAAAATTAAATGTTTTAAAAATTGTTTAAAATAACTCTTGTGTCTTCAATGATAGAAAAATTAAAGGGACAATGTGCTTCTATTAAAAACCTTATCTTCCAAAGAGAATATATTAAAGTTAAATGTAATCAGAATGAACAAAACATTACGAAAAGCTTACTCTTCACTGATATACTATATTACCTGCCTGAGATGACTTCAGGTGCTGCATAATTTGGGGATCCGCAGCTAGTTCGCAGAAATTCACCATCTGACATCATGTTAGATAATCCTAAAAATAAAAGTAGTATGTTTAGCTGGTGCCAGATATGTTTAAAGTAAATATGGATTAATGCAAAAGGAATAACATCAAGTCTGTAGTGCCTCAAATATCATAATGTCTATTTATTTTAAAAAGCAGTAGAAAGTATTTGTTAGACTAGAAAGAGACCATTTCAGAGTGCTTATACATGACCAAAAAAGCTAAAGCACATCACACATAAGACTGAAATTCCTTTCCTAAGTAAGAATGTTGATTCATTTCTCAAATATGAGGTTATTCTAAATTATGCATACTTTTTCAAACATAAAAGCATCAAAATATTACTTACCCATTTCTCCAAGTGAAAGAAAATAGAGATTACTATCACTTTTTTATATTCTGCTTTCATAGGCCTTTAAAAAATATATCTCTAGGTAGAAATCAGATAGGCTCCAATTTATAAAGATTATGTTCCAAAGGTTTTTAATTTGGAAAGCTTTAATTCAACATAAAAAAAATATTCTACTGAACCAAAATCCAGTTGAACTACAGCACTAAATGAGGTTTATGATTAGAGAAGAAAGAGAAATAGGAAAAGGAATTTCCTGACTTTTAAAGATAAGGTACAGACAAAAATGTTAACTAAATAATGCTGAACTCTGGCACCTTTTCATCTCTTTCTATAATCTCTCACTTCCAAAACCCTTTCCCCAACTATGGCACCCTGTCCAGGTATGTTGATCCCAGAAAATGTTTGGTCATAAAAATTACATTTTATCCTTTATTTTACCCCCAACAAAAACTGCTATTCTTTTATCAACAGCTGTTAGATGTTTCTACGCAGTCTACTGACATTCCTCCTCCATCAGTTCAGAAGGATTACAATGCTCCACAACTGCATGGAAATTTTCACAAACCTCCATTTAAGTGCATTTATCAGGGAAAAAGCCCATACTTGCATTAGATTTTCAAAGGGGGTTTATAACCCTCACAAAAAACAGTCAAGTCTCATCTCCTCAGGAGGGAATTCAGATTGAGTAGGTTTACCTTGATACCAGCTCTCTAACTTCTCTAGATGTACTTGCATTTTTAGAAAGTGGTTTAAATGAACAGAACAAGCTAGTGTGCAGACTGTGTGACTAATCCCTTTTCACAATATAGGATTTACATCCTTGAAATTCAAAGTTTTAGTTCATTAAGAGTTGGTACTGTCACACTTGCAAAGGCAGCTAGTACACTTCTGAACAACTCTGGAGTTACATACCAAAATCAGCTATCTTGGCATTCATCTGTGCGTCCAATAGCACATTCTCTGGTTTCAGGTCTCGATGAACAACCATATGCCTATGACAGTAATCCACGGCAGACAGAATCTGCTGAAAGAGCCGCCGAGCTTCCATCTCTTCAACCTATCAGGTATAGAAGAAAGTATACCAAGAACATTTGGGACATCTACATAGCAAGTTTTAGTTTCACAATCAACCTAAATATAACTGAGTAATAAGCAATTAGAATTGTGTTAGAATTCTCAACAAATCAGACAAACAAGGCAAAAATTTGCATGCAAGCTCAACATATCAATTGACAGGCTTTTCTTTGCTGCTATTTGTCACAGTTCATTTTCAAATACTACTACTAAATGTGCACAATGTTTCACAAGTAAAACAATCTAAAATAGAATTTAAGTGAAACTGCTAAGAGAAGGAAATAGCTGAAGCTTCAGCATGATGTTGTGGAACTGATTTTGCACTTTGAAAAGCATAGGCTTTTCATGTTGGCAATTAAGTAGAATATATTTCCTAAAATCAGTGTGTCATAAAGTGCATGCTTTAAGAAAGAAAATACATCTAATACTCTGTATGTTTAGTTAGACATTATTACAGAAATAATCTCAACTTTGAAGATATCTTTATGGTTTGCTATTTCTTACTACTTTCCTCTTTTTTTTTTTTTGCTTAAGGGTTTATTGTACTAGATAGAATGTTACTCACCCGTCCATGTTTACAGATGTAGTCAAACAATTCACCACCAGACACATATTCCATTACCATAAAAAAATCTGTTGGAGTGCTGATCACCTGGTATCTTTTTTTGTCAATGAAAAATATAATAAAAATATTACTTTAACCAAAATCAGCCTAGTATGTTCATTCCTACTATAAATTGATATTCTAGTGTTTTATAATACTTTAAGATGTCAACAAATTATATAGTGTTATCAAAATAATCACAGAGTTATAAACATGGAGGTTCATAAAACTCAGTTAGGTCCTTCAGCTTACAGACTTCCCTCCAGATCCCACCTTTCATGTTTACAAAATCTAGGAAATCATCCATTCCTTGACAAATAAATTAAGAATTAATTTTTCCATTTAAGCAAAAATGTGTTTGTAGTCTATGAAGATGGACTATGACCACCTAGACAGCATATTAAAAAGCAGAGATGTTACTTTGCAGACAAAGGTTCATCTAGTGAAAGCTATGGTTTTTCCAGTAGTCATGTATGGATGTGAGAGTTCGATTATAAGGGAAGATGCGTACCAAAGAATTGATGCTTTTGAACTGTGATGCTGGAGAAGATTCTTGAGAGTCTCCTGGTCAGCAAGGAGATCAAATCAGTCAATCTCAGCCCCGAATATTCATTGGAAGGATTGATGCTGAACCTCCAATACTTTGGCCATCTGATGCAAAAAACTGACTCATTAGAAAAGACCCTGATGCTGGGAAAGACTGAAGGCAGGAGGAGAAGGGGACGACAGAGAATGAGATAGTTGGATGGGATCACCAACTCAATGGGCATGACTTTGAGAAAGCTCTGGGAGTTGGTGACAGACAGGGAAGCCTGGCATACTGCAGTCCATGGGGTCACAGAGAGTCAGACACGACTGAGTGACTGAACTGAACTATGGAGTTGAGGTATGTTATATTTAAATAACAGTGAAAAATATTCTTGGAAAGGAAAATGTTATCAACATGGATACAATCAGCAAAATCTTAAAGTTGACAAATGATCCTGTCTTCAAGATAAAAAATTCAAAAAAGGAAAGGAAGGTATAGATTAAAAGTAAGAGACATGTTGTATAGACTAGTTTTGATTCTAGTTCAGACAGACCTACTTTAAAAACTATTTATAAAACAAGAAAAGAAAGTCTGAATGACTGGTTGATAATATTTAACTGTTTAAAATATTAGATGATACTAAACTGTGCTTATTTTATTAAAATACCGCCTTTACCTTCCAAAGTAGATATTGAAGAGATTACAGATTAAAAGGTTACTCAGACGGTAAAGAATGTGCCTGCAATACAAGAGACCCAGCTTCAATCCCTGGGTCAGAAAGATCCCCTGGTGAAGGGAATGGCTACCCACTCCAGCATTCTTGTCTGAAAAAGTCCATGGACAGACGAGCCTGGCGGGCTACAGTCCATAGTTCATGGGGTCAAAAAGAGTTGGATATGACTGAGTGACTAACACTTTCACACTTTTACTTTACAGATTAAAAACATACTATTTGGGATTTGCTTAAAAATAATTTGGGGTGGGAGAAGCAGGAAGAAGCAGAAAAAATAATACACTGATAATTGCTGAAGTTGAATGATAGACATATAAGGCTTCACCACTTTACTTTTTTTTGGTATGCATTATGAAACTTCCATAATACAAAATTAAACAGATGTATGTATATACATATGTGTGTGTTTATACGTGTGAAAATATATATATGTCCTAGGCACTCAAAGCTGAGCACATAAAACAATAAAGAATCTTAGCTCTATTTGTCAAAATTTTTCCTAAAAAACTATAACATCCACATCCACACACAATTTACCAGAGTTTTGAAAACTTTAAAAACATGTTGACTATAGTATTAATGTTTTAAATGATGGTTGCATCTAACACATAGATGAACAATTGTTCTACTCTGCTTTGTTTACAAAGGATTAGTTATATCTAGTTGATTATTAGAAATATCTGAATTACACTGAGTTTCTATTAAGAGCTGCTATTTATAGCTGTGTGGTTGTGCATGGCTTAAAGGCACCCAGTGGAAGGCACAAGCAGGGGCTAAGAAGTGGCCCAGATGCCACCCTACAGGCAGTATACCTTCACACAAGATGTGTCAGAAGCAGGGTAGGCTTTTGGTAACTAGTCCACCCAGATGGGGCACTGTTTATTATTAATGTCCAAAAAAGAAAGCTCTAAATGGTGGTCCTGGTTACTATTCTTTAAAGAGGAAGGAAAAAATGGCCAGGAAATTGGTGATATAACTACACAGTATATATTGTAAGAGAGGACACATCATACATAAATTAATACCTGCAAAAAGTAAAATAGTTAACAACATTGTGACCCAACTATACTTCAATTTAAGAAGAAATAGAATAAAAGGTAAAATATAAAAGCTATACTTTTATAGCTTCCACATCTGAAAATGATTACAGATTTTCAGAAGAAATATTTATAATAGCAGCCGCTAGTTTTTGGGATGAAAAAGGTACCCCCCACTTTCTATAGATTAATGTTACTGGCAAATAAGGTCGAGTCTTTTCAAATGAACTGTGAACAGGGAACTTACCCTGAGAACTCTAGGGGCAAAAAAAGGTTCTAAAGAAGCAATCTTACTACTGCTGCTAAGTCACTTCAGTCGTGTCTGACTCTGTACGACCCCATAGACGGCCTCCTACCAGGCTCCCCCATCCCTGGGATTCTCCAGGCAAGAACACTGGAGTGGGTTGCCATGTCCTTCTCCAATGCATGAAAGTAAAAAGTGAAAGTGAAGTCGCTCAGTCGTGTCTGACTCTTACCGACCCCATGGACTGCAGCCTTCCAGGCTCCTCCGTCCATGGGATTTTCCAGGCAAGAGTACTGGAGTGGGGTGCCATTGCCTTCTCCGAGCAATCCTAACAGGCACCAAACTAATAGAATAAAATGAACAGTGAACAGCAAGAGCATCCACAGTGTCACCTCACTGTAGGCTGATCTGATTTATCAACAGGAGCCTCAGCCACTTTTATGCTTTGTACATCTTTGGGTATAAGAGAAAAGCAGTGATTCCAATAAATTTAGCTGCTGATCCCTCTGAGTATATCATCGGTCTGACTTAATGTCTTTCTTCCCACTACTAATGTTGTCAATGTGCCAGCAAATCTGGAAAACTCCGCAATGGCCACAGGACTGGAAAAGGTCAGTTTTCATTCCAATACCTAAGACAGGCAATGCCAAAGAATGCTCAAATTACCGCACAATTGCTCTCATCTCACACGCTAGTAAAGTAATGCTCAAGATTCTCCAAGCCAGGCTTCAGTAATAGTGAACCGTGAACTTCCAGATGTTCAAGCTGGTTATAGAAAAGGCAGAGAAACCAGAGATCAAATTGCCAATATCCACTGGATCATCAAAAAAGCAAGAGAGTTCCAGAAAAACATCTATTTCTGCTTTACTGACTATGTCAAAGCCTTTGACTGTGTGCATCACCACAAACTGTGGAAAATTCTTCAAGAGATGGGAATACCAGACCACCTGACCTGCCTGTTGAGAAATCTGCATGCAGGTCAGGAAGCAACAGTTAGAACTGGACATGGAACAACAGACTGGTTCCAAATAGGAAAAGGAGTATGTCAAGGCTGTATATTGTCACTGTGCTTGTTTAACTTACATGCTAAGTAAATCATGAGAAACGCTGGGCTTTATGAAGCACAAACTGGGATTAAGATTTCCAGGAGAACTATCAGTAACCTCAGATACGCAGATGACACCACCCTTATGGCAGAAAGTGAAGAAGAACTAATGAGCCTCTTGATGAAAGTGAAAGAGGAGAGTGAAAAAGTTGGCTTGAAGCTAAACATTCAGAAAACTAAGATCATGGCATCCAGTCCCATCGCTTCATGACAAATAGATGGAGGAACAGTGGAAACAGTCGCAGATTTTATTTTGGGGGGGCTCTACTGTCTAGCCAAGGCTATGGTTTTTCCTGTGGTCATGTATGGATGTGAGAGTTGGACTGTGAAGAAGGCTGAGTGCCGAAGAATTGATGCGTTTGAACTGTGGTATTGGAGAAGACTCTTGAGAGTCCCCTGGACTGCAAGGAGATCCAACCAGTCCATTCTGAAAGAGATCAACCCTGGGATTTCTTTGGAAGGAATGATGTTAAAGCTGAAACTCCAGTACTTTGGCCACCTCATGCGAAGAGTTGACTCATTGGAAAAGACTCTGATGCTGGGAGGGATTGGGGGCAGGAGGAGAAGGGGACGACCGAGGATGAGATGGCTGGATGGCATCACGGACTCGATGGACGTGAGTCTGAGTGAACTCCGGGAGTTGGTGATGGACAGGGAGGCCTGGCGTGCTGCGATTCATGGGGTTGCAAAGAGTCGGACACGACTGAGCAACTGAACTGAACTGAAAATCACTGCAGATGGTGATTGCAGCCATGAAATTAAATGACACTTACTCCTTGGCAGGAAAGTTATGACCAGCCTAGATAGCATATTAAAAAGCAGAGATGTTACTTTGCCAACAAAGGTCCATCTAGTCAAGGCTATGGTTTTTCCCATAGTCATGTATGGATGTGAGAGTTGGACTATAAAGAAAGCTGAGTACCGAAGAATTGATGCTTTTGAACTATGGTGTTGCAGAAGACTCGAGAGTCCCTTGGACTGCAAGGAGATCCAACCAGTTCATCCTAAAGGAAATCAGTCTTGAATATTCATTGGAAGGGCTGATGTTGAAGCTGAAACTCCAATACTTTGGTCACCTGATGTGACGAATTGACTCATTTGAGAAGACCCTGATGCTGGGGAAGATTGAAGGTGGGAGGAGAAGGGGACGACAGAGGATGAGATGGTTGGATGGCATCACTGACTCAATGGACATGCGTTTGAGTAAACTCCAGGAGTTGCTGGTGGACAGGGAGGCCTGTTATGCTGCAGTCCATGGGGTTGCAAAGAATCAGACACGACTGAGCGACTGAACTGAACTGAATGTTGTCATCATTCTGGGTGAACAAGATATCCATGTAGATGATCTGTCCAATACATGCCCTCTGATTTCCTTGACTGCTTAGTTCTCATTCTCTTTTCCTCTTCTACTCACAGCCACTTACTCCAGGGTCACATACTAAGACTAATTCCTCTGACTATGCACTGGATTCCTTTGTCCCACATTCTGAAGATCTTGGTTTCTACAATTAGCTATTCTTTCTCCTGTATCAATCTCTCCTTCTTGACTGTACTGTCCTCTTTGACACACAAGCATTCTATAATATCTTCCATCTTAAAAAACAAATACTGTTTAGGTCTCACACTTCCCTCTAGTTACCACTCCTCTGTCTCTCTTCTCTAAAATCCCTGAACATGCTGTTGTTACTATCTCCCCTTCTATATCTCAGATTCTTTCCTAACAGGTTTTTGCCTCCACTATTACAACAAATTTCAAAGACACCAGCACCTTCCACCTTGCCAAATCTAATGGTCAATTCTCAGTCTCATCTTACTCAATACTCAACAGTATAAGGAAAAGTTAATAATCTCTCTTTCTTCAAATATGTTTTCCAATTGGCTTCGAGACACCAAAAACTTTCTTGGTTTTCCTCCAACCATTTTAATTGTTCCTTTTCATTCTCTTTTGCTGATTCCTCCCCCTCTCCCAGATATCTTAACATCATGGTGCCCTAGAGGTCAATCCCTTGAATTCTTATGGAGCAAGAAGTGGATTATGGAATTCACACTCCACATTCACATCCTTGAGGATCTCATCTAGTCTTTGGGCCTTAAATATCTTAAATACCATCTATATGCTGATGACTTCCAAATTTATCCCTAGTTTATAGCTTTTTCCTTACCTTCAGACTCACATATCAAATAAACTATTTGCATTTCTAGTTGGATAATTAATAAGTATTTCAACTTCAAAAAAAATCAAATTCTTGATTTTAAAGCCCGACTGCAAATCTGTTCATTCTACAATCTTTTCTATTTCAATTAATGACAGCTCCACTTTTTTATTTGTCCACACCAGCAGACCCTGGAGTCATCCTTGACTTCTCTCCTCTAACAACCTACTGTGCTGTGTTTAGTCACTCAGTTGTGTCTGACTCTTTATGACCCCATGGACTGTAGCCTGCTAGGCTTTTCTGTCCAAGGGATTCCCTACACAAGAATACTGGAATGGGTTGCTATGCCCTTCTCCAGGGGAACTTCCCAACCCAGGGATCGAACCCAAGTCTCCTGCATTGCAGGCAGATTCTTTACCATCTGAGCCACCAGGGAAGCCCCCACAACCTACATCTGTCAGCAAATCCTATTCTCTACTTTGAAAATATATATAAAATATGCTTACTTCTCAATATTCTCCACATTATGTTCTAATCCAGGCCACCATCTCTTTCACTCAGAATACTGCAACTGACCCCTAATCTGATTTCACTGCTTCAACATAAGTCAGATAATATCACACCTCTGGTCAAAACTTTCCAGTGGCTTTCCTTTTACTCAGAGTTAAAAACCAAAGCTCTTACAATGGTCTGGTATACCCTTATCCAATCTGGCTCCCCTCTGTGTCTCTGACTACACCTCTTACTCCATTTCCCCCAGATCACTCTGCTCCTATGATCTACCACCTGTAGCAATTTCCACCTCATAGCCTTTGTACATTCGGTTTTCGCCATCTGTTATTTCCTCCCTCCAAATATCTGCATGCATATTTCCTCACCTCTTTACTGTCTAATAAATATTTTATTAATATAGGATTTATTGTCTATCTCTTCAATGCCACAAACACACAAGTGCACACACACACACACACAAACACACAAATATAAGCTCCATAATAGCAAAGATTTTGTTGTTGACATCTGTTTGTTTGCTGACACATCTTCAGTGCTATCTGTTGAATGAATGTATCAACAAGCTAACTTTCAGGCCTTATTTTCCTCCATGTCCCTAAACAACAGTCTGTGCATTAGACAAACCAGACTACTTGTTCCCACCATACTATGTTCCTTGCACTTTCATTCTTTTGCTTCATTGTTTTTCTAGGACAATCAGGACCTTGTTCATATGCCACTTCTTCGTACACAGAGTAACCACTGAACACCTACTATTGTAGTAGGTGCTGAGGAGATAAAGATGATATTGACGGCACAAATCTTCACTATCACTTAGATAACTAATGGATGCTCAACTTAACACAGCCAAGGCAGATCATTAACATTCACCTGAACCCCCAACATGGTTCTCTTCTATTTCACAAAATGGTATCATCATCAACACCTAATTGGTCAAGTCAAAACCCCAAATTCCAGTTGCTTAGGCAAAAAAAAAAAGAAGATTCCTCATTTCCTTTCTTTTCCTCAGTAATTTATTAGTTTTACCTCTAAACTAATTGAATTGAATTGAATTGACAGTTTTATCTCCAGCTAGACCAGTGCCATCAAACAGAACTTTTCTTCAGTGATGGAAATATTTTATCATACTGTCCAATATGATAGCCACTAGCCACACGTGGCTATCAAAACACCTGAAATGTGGCTAATATGACCAGAGAACCAAAAGTCTTTTTAATTTAATTAAAATTTATGCCACATATGGCTGGTGGCTACTGTATTGGACAGCACAAATCTACACTACCATTTTGGCTAAAGCCATCATTAATCTCCCAGCTGGACCATAGCAACAGCTTCCTAACTGGTCTCTCTGCTTCTATTTCTGTCTCTGTACCCATTCTACACTATGGCCATGTCACTCCTCCAACTTTCTCACTCCCTCAGCTTCTTGAACAAAATCTAAATCTCTCAGCAAAGTCTTCAAGATCCTATGATGTGTGGTCCACGTCCACTCTCTGACCTCATGTACTACCTCTCTTTCCATCACTCACTCCATTCTCGACATTATAGGTTATAGCCATCTTCTTTTTCCTACAATACTCAATCTTTCACCCCTCTGAGGTTGCTTTACAAATACTGTCCCCAGATTTTCAAATGGCTAGATCTTTATAATCCTTAAGCCTTATCTCTGCTCAATGAGGCTTTGCTAACAGCCTAATCTAAATTAGCACCTCCTCTTCCTTGTCACACCCTAGGACAGCACTATGTTTCACTCTCTGTATAGCACTTATCAATGCCTAAGATAGTCTGGTTAATTTGTTTACTTGCTACTGTGAACTGCTAGATAAGGCCAGCCATAAACATCTCAAGGGCAGAGAGAGACCCTGTCTTTTACCACTGTACCCCCAAAGCCTTAGAACAGTGCCTATCAGATACTAGGTACCCAATAAAAATTGGCTGAATAAAAGATGAAAACAAATACTGTTTTTGCACCTAAAGAATTCAATCTTGTGGAGATACTAAAAAGAAAATGAGCAATTACAATGTAATGTCCAGGGCTTTGGAAAAGCTGAAATTCTGGGTGCTCTAGGAACAGAGAGGATGAAACTTGACCCAGTGTGTTACGGCTAAGGCTAAGTAGTTTTTCTAGAGGTAACTGCATTTAAAAGCTGGTATTTAAAGGACAAGTTGGAATTGGGAGCCTAGAGGAAGGGAGATATAGGTAAAGTTTTCCAAGCAGAAGCAACACTTGAAATACAACAAGTAAGAAAATGGTAACAATAAGAGCAGAGAGAAATGGGCAGACTTAGGAGACACTGGAAAAGAAGTAGTAGAACTTAATGATCAATTGTATGTAAGGGGTAAGGGAAGAGGAATTAAATATGATGCTCAAGTTGTAGGCTTTGGAAATTGTGTGATCAGTATTTTCATTCAGACATACAACTGTATATAAACTAATATTCATGCACACAAATTTATTTCATTCATGCACATAAACATATATATATAAACTAAATTGAATTATACACATATAAAAACTAAGCTGAATAAACTAATAAAATTCAACTTAGTTTCAAATGGCTCTTTGATTTCAGAACAGAAACACTCAATAAATAGTTCAATGAATGTGTTCAGAATTCAGCAGAAACATAGATTTGTAAATTTTCAGGATAGAGATGACAAATCACACCATGGTAGCAGATGAGTTCACCCAGAAAGGATTCACTGAGATTACACTAGCTCAGAATGCTGAAGTGTATCAGTATCTAATGGCCAGGCAGACAATGAAGGGTCCATAAAAGAAAGTTTCAAGAAAAGGCAAGAATGTAAAAAGAAAATCAGAAAACCGTGGTGCCACAGAAACCTAGGGACTACAACATTTTCAGGTGGTGTTCATGAAAAATGTTAAAAGCTGTCCATGAGGTGGATAAGATAAAGATATTTAAAAGTTGGTAGGCAAAAACCATCTTTGCCAAATTAGAAAGTATTGATCCTTTGACCAGTTAATATGAAATTTCCCTAAGAACCATGGGGAAATGAAAAACCAGAACAAAAATCAATTCAACAAATTCTAGTTTGTGGGAAGTTTGGAGTTTCCTTTCAATCCTGTTTATCCCTTTAATTTTCTCCCCGTGGGTTTTTTCATTTTGAGTTAATAGAGAAATTATGCAACATACAGCCTTCATTTTCAGTATTTAGTTTTCAAACTTTCCTGCTTATTCTAGAAGTCCATTCTGTAGCAAGGAAACTATTCTTGGCTCACTTGCATAGTCCAAGATTGCAGAAAACAAACAACACCAATAAAAGGATGAGGTCTCTCTCCCTGTTTAAATCACTAACACTGTTAGAAGGCTGTGTCAGCAAGTTTATTCTGAAGCAAGAATACATGAGCGCCTTTTTAAAACAAAAAATCAAATCCACAATTAAAGAGGCAATGTGGTTGAATGGACTAAGCTTAGGCTGGTAGCCAAAAACTTTAAACATTAAGTTCACCTCTGTCAGTTACCTTCAAACCAATCCTGAGAACATCCTAGTACTCCTTCACAAAACAGAACATAATGAAATAATTCTGAAACAGAATGGGGTAAGTAGTCAAACCAAAGTCAGAAAACTATAAATAGTTATAGAAATGGAAGCAAGAAAACACTAGTAGCTATAACATCAAAAAGAAGCTTTTAAATCCTTTTGACAATTGCAACTGCTTACTGACAAAATTATTTATTTATAGGAACAAAACAGCAACTAGAACTCATGCTCTAAATGAACAAAGTTTCCTTGGCATCTTTCAGGGTTTGCATTATGTAAGTGATGAGGTCAAGAAACAAAGAATACAGAGGTCTCTCCTTTCTCCACTCTCACTTTGGCATGTGACAGTTTTAGCCTGGCTTAGCAGCTTTCCCCTCTTATGGGAAGTGACCACTCAGGAAGGAAGAGCGAAGAGATTTATCTTAGAAGCTAAATTCATCCACTCAATTATTCATTAACTTGAATATAATAATTATTAACATGAAGTTGAAGTCAAACATGAACTGGTTCACTTAACTGAAAATCATTTGTAATCATGAGAGGAGTGAAATCACTGACCCTGCTTCTGGGTCAATGCACTTCAACCAGCAGGCATTATAACAATGAGAACGCAATAATTCTCAAACAACCCATGTAGTATCCCCATTTTAAAGTTAAGGAAACAAAGAATAGAAGAGCGAACATAGGTGATATTTTAATTCCTGTGATATCTTTAAAAACCTGTATATACTTGGATCATCTAGACCACAGGTCTTAGATAATATAACCTTAAAATCAAGTACAGCCATGCAATTTCAGGGACCTCATTTCTTATTTATGCTTATGATCAAGTGAACCTCAAATGAAGATCAAATGACACTGAAGCCTATTGTTAGAACGAAGTCTTCATCGTAATGATGAGAAAACTGAGTCATCACAGGTCATCCAATGGCACACCAAACCCCTGCAAAAGCCTCCTCTGAAGAGTTAGTGGCATATTTATGCTGTCAGTAAGATACACTGAGGGGGCCCCCTCATTTAACATACCAATTTGCACTGGTTCCCTAGCAATAAATGCATCTGGTTATAGAAAAGACTAAATGCGTGTCCCAAATCCTAGCAATAACTGGATCAGCCAGTCACCTAAGGATTTCAAGAATGCTACTCTATTGGTTCTCTATTGCTGCCATACTAAGAACTTAGTGTGCTTAAAACAACACAAATGTATTCCGTATTATGTTACAGTTTTAAAGGGAAAAGTCTGATACATGCCTCTCTGGGCTAAAATCAAGGCACAGCAGGGCTTCATTGCCTTCTGGGGGCTCTAGGGGAAATCTACTTTTTTGTATTTAGAGATCGCCTGCATTCCTTGGCTCATGGCCCCCTTCCTCCACCTTCAAAGCCAGGCACAGCCAGTTGAATCCTTTTCATATCCCTTCTCTCTGACCTTGCTTCCATCTCAAATCATTTTCCTCTGGCTTATGATTTCCTTGTCCACTTTTAAGGACTACTGAATTACCCTGGAACCACCCAGATAACCAAGAAAAATCTTTCTGTCAGATGATTAGCAACCTTAAATCCATTCATAACCTTAATTTTCCTTTGCCATGTAATATAACACACTCACTGGAGATTAGGACATCTTTCCTTTTTTTGGTGTGGGAGGGGGCGGTGTCAGCGGGGGCACTATTGTCTACCACAGCTGTTATGCAATCTTGTTATTGGTAAACAAAGCACCTCTACAGGGTTATCAGATTGTTCCTCATCAACGTTGATACCTAAAGACAGCTCACTAAAAAGTTTAGACTAAATATAACCTCTGACTATGATGCTGGGAGGGATTGGGGGCAGGAGGAGAAGGGGACGACAGAGGATGAGATGGCCGGATGGCACCACCGACTCAATGGACGTGAGTCTGAGTGAACTCCGGGAGTTGGTGATGGACAGGGAGGTCTGGCGTGCTGCGATTCATGGGGTCGCAAAGAGTCAGACACGACTGAGTGACTGAACCGAACTGAACTAATAACTAACTAGCAAAGTCTCCAAGATATTAATACTGCTTTTCTTCTTAGTTTTTTCAGTCCTGGAACAGAGGTTAATAGCATGCCAGCTGAAATCAGATATTAAGTTAACGACTAGCTCTGCAACTTACTAGCTATTTGACCTTGGTCAAGTTGCTGATACTCTTTAAATATGTGATTTTCTTATCTGTATAATGAAGATACTAATATCCCTTATACACTTACTGAGAGAATGAAGTGAAATTATATATGTAAAATGCTCAATACAGTTTCTAGCCATTATCAGTTACTCAACCAGACTAATATTTACTTTATTAAACTCTGTCCAAGCTTTAAGATAAAAAATAAAGACAGTCTCAGTGTTTTAGCATATTACATTTTCACAATTAATATTAAACACAACTTCAGTCTAATGCTCTCCCAACTGAGCTATTTCAGCCACTTTAAACACAACTTCAAATGATGTAAAAGAATAATGCTACATACTTAATGTCTAAATTTTCTATGAGTCTAGATGATGTTAAATTAATTATCTTTCAAATTAATTACTTGTTTATTAAACTCATAATTTATTTACCTTCTAAGTTGATAACTTGCTTTATCCAAAAAAAAAAAATTAATTTGCCTTCCTAAGGACTTTATTGTCAGTAATTAAAGTAATGATGACAGTTTTGCAAATAATATTATGGGCAGATAATCTTTAACAGTTACTTTCTACCTTTTCCAAAAAGAAAATATCCTGTTCATTAGAAGTGACTAGAAAACAATTATAAAGTAAATCTAGAAATAGCAAAGTCCTAAATTACATGAATACTATAGATAAGAGAGAATTTACAATTAGACTTTTAATTCTAAACCAGAAGCATGCAAAAAAGGAAAATGAGGTTAAATGAATTACATTTGTTAAATGTAAATACGAAAAACTGTATATTTATGAAAGTGTAACTAAAAATAGATAATTATTTATAAATTCAAATATGATATTTTGAGACAGTTTCTCTCCTGTAATCAGGTGCAGAAATACTTACAGTTTGATAATATGAGGATGACGAAAGAGTTTTAGATTTTGAATTTCTCGTTTTATTTTTCCAACAACATCTAAACTGCGAATCTTCTGTCTATTTAAAATTTTAACTGCGACTTTATGGCCTGTCAATTGATGCTCTCCAACTAGAGAAAAGAAAAAGGAAAATAACTTTGCCATCATAGCAATGTAATCATTTATCCATGCTTCCTTCCATTGTAACTCCAAATTTTTTCCCTCATATTTACCACTTTAATATCACTTATTGCATAGAACAGAAAATAACCTCTTTTCATGTCTGTCTACTCTACTGGAGTATGTGTTCCTGAAGGACAGAAACTGTATCTTATCTTCTCTGTATCCTCAGCACCCAGCACAGAGATGTTAATTAAGTATCTGTGGAAAGGATTATTGAATTCCATTTTCATACCTAAACCTATAGGTATGAATTTGAAACATCTTTTGGACAGAATAGAATTACTATTTTTTGTTCCTCTCTTCCTCTTCTCTGGTTAATTCAATCACTTGTATTATGAAAGAATAAATAATTGCTATAATAAATTAAAACTCATAACTAGTTTCAGTACCATTTCATCAGAAAATTCACATGTAGCCCTTTTTCACCTTTTCTATAAAGGTTTCTTGTTTTCCCACATTTGATGGAATCTCTATTTCTTTCAAACTTTCACAGTATACTGACAAAGTTCATGTTCCTTCGCCATTTTTAGGCTGTTGTATATATTTGTGTTCTTGAAAAATCATATAGTAAGAGTTGGTAGCTCTTACCCTCCTCAAATAAGCCAGTCAGTACTCATCTGAATCTGCTAGGAAGTGTCTAGCACAGCATTTTGCACATACTAGATGTATCACACTTCTTTATTTCAAACTATCTTACAAAGGTGTAATGACTAAAAGAGCACAGTCTTGGCATAAAACCAGACACAGAGATCATTGAAATAGAATAGACAGCCCCCAAATTAGCTCATGCATAATTAAGGTCAATTAATTTATGATAAATGACTCAAAAACATACAAACGGAAAGGGATAATCTCTTCAATAAATGGCACTAGGAATATTGGATAGCCACATACAAAGGAATGAAAGTAGACCTCATTTCATACATTATACAAAAATCAACTCAAACTGGATTAAAGACTTAAATTTAAAACAAAAAACCATAAAACTTCCAGAGAAAAACATGAAGTAATCTCCTAGAATTGACCTTAGCAATAATTTTTTGAACTTGATAACAAAAGCAAAGGCAACAAAAGCAAATATAAATGAGTACGATTAAATCAAACTAAAAAGCCTCTTCATGGCAAAAGAAACCATCAACAAAATGAAAAGGCAATCTACCAAATGGAAGAAAATATTTGCAAATTACACATCTGATAAGGGGTTAATATCCAAAGTATGTAAATTATCTAACAATTTAATAGCAAAGAAACCAATCTGATTTGAAAAATGAATAAGGAAACTAAATAAACTTTTTGCCAAACAAGGTATACAAATGGCCAAATACACAAAATCTTCAGGTAATCATCAGGTAAATCATGACTAATTATCAAGTCAATGCAAATCAAACCTACAATGAGTTATCACCTCACACTTGTCAGAATAGCTGTCATTAAAACTGAAGAGACAACAATGTTGGTGAAGACGCGGAGAAAGGGGAACCCTTGTGCACTGATGGCAGAAATGTACATTGATGTAACCACTATGTAAAACAGTGTAGAGGTTCCTGAAAAGCTAAAAAAAAGAACTATAATATGATTCTGCAACCCCCTGGTAGGTATTTGAAGGAAATAAAAATAGGATATCAAAGAAGTATCTATACTACCATGTTCATCACAGTATTATTCACAAAAGCAAAGATATGAAAACTACCTGTGTCGATCAACAAATGAATGAATGAATAAAGAAGAATGGTGAGCTTATTTTCTCCCCCCATCACCACCTACAGGAGCTCCAGGGACAGGCACAAGCCATCACTACCATCCTGGGCTCCCAGGGGTCCCAGAAGGAGAAGAGAGAGAGAGAGAGCCTGAGAAAATATCTGAAGCTATTACAGACAAAACCTTCCCTAACCTGAGAAAAGAAACACTCAAATCCAAGAAGCACAAAGAGTCCCCAATAAGATAAACTCAAGGAGGAACCTGCTGAGACACAGATTAATCAAACTGACAAGAATTAAAGACAGAAAAAATGTTAAAAATAATAAGGGAAAAGCAACAAATAATATATGAGAGAATCCCTATAAAGTTATAAGCCGATTTTTCAGCAGAAACTCTGCAGGCTGAAAAGAGTACTACAATATATTCAAAGTGCAGATGGGGAAAAACCAAAACCAAAAATACTCTACCCTTCAAGGCTATTGTTCAGATTTGACAGAGAAATCAACAGATTTTACAAACAAGCAAAAATTAAAAAGAGACTTCAGCACCATCAAAACTAGCATCACAATAAACCCTAAAGGTACTTTCCTAGGCAAAAAATAAAATGCCACAACTGGAAACAAGAACAATACAAATTAGAAAGATCACTGGTAAAGGCAAACATAAAACAAAGGTGGGAAATTACCCACACATAAATCTGATATCAAAACCAGGGATTGTGAAAAGAGTACAAATGCAGGATATTGAAAATTTATTGGAAATGAACAGACCAGCAACTTAAAACAATCCTGTACATATACAGACTGCTATACTAAAACCTCTTCGGAATCACAAACAAAAAGTCTATAATAGATACACATACAAAAAAGAAAAAGCAAACACAACACTAAAGATAGATATCAAATCACAAGGAAAGAGAACAAAAAATGAAGGGAATAAAAAAGACCTCTGGTGGCTCAGATGGTATAGAATATGTCTGCAATGCAGGACACCTGCGTTCAATCCCTGGGTTGGGAAGATCCCTGGAGAAGGGAATGGCAACACACTCCAGTATTCTTGCCTGGAGAATTCCATGGACAGAAGAGCCTGGCAGGCTACAGTCCACAGGGCCACAAAGAATCGGACACAACTGAGTGACTAACACTTTCACTTTCAAAAATAAAAGCTAAGTCACTTAACAAAATGGTGATAAGAACATACATTATCAATAATTACCTTAAATGTAATTGGATTAAATGCTTCAAACAAAAAACATGGACTAGTAGAATGGATATAAAAACAAGACCCAAATATATGCTGTCTACAAGAGATCCACTTCAGATCTAGGGACATACAAACTGAAAGTGAGAGAATGGAAAAAGATATTCCATGTAAAGAGAAATCAAAAGAAAGATAGAGTAGCAATACTCATATCAGACAAAACAGACTTTAAAATAAATACCGCTGACAAAGACAAGGAAGGACAAGGATCCATAATGATCAAGAGATCACTCCAAGAAGATGTAACATTTATAAACATTACACCCCCTCTCCCTCCATAAGACTACCTCAATGTATAAGGCAAATGCTAACAGCCATTAAAGGAGAAACTGCCAGTAATAGGGGACTTTAACACCTCACTTTCATCAATGGACAGATCATCGAAGCAGAAAAATCAATAAGAAGACAATAGGCCTTAAATGACACATTAGACCAGATGAACTTAATTGATAATTATAGAACACTCTCTGCAAAAGCAACAGAATACACTTTCCTCTCAAGTGCAGATGGAACACTGTCCAGGATAAATCACATCTTGGACTACAAATTAAGCCTCAGGAAATTTAAGAAAATTAAAATCATATCAAGCATCTTTTCTGACCACAACACTATGAGATTAGAAATCCATTACGGGGGGAAAAAACGTAAAAGAAAAAAGACACGTTCACATGGAGGATAAACAATGTTACTAAACAACCAATGAATCATAGCAGAAATCAAAGAAATTAAAAAAAAACAAACCTAAAGACAGGTGACAACAAAAACACCATGATACAAACCTATGGGATATAGCAAAAGCAATTCTGAGAAGGGAGGTTTGTAACAATACAATCTTACCTCAGGAAACAAGAAAAATTTCAAATAAACACCCTAATTTTATACCTATAGCAACTAGAGAAAGAAGAACAAAACCCAAAGCTAGCAGAAGGAAAGAAGCCATAAACATCAGAGTAGAAATAAATGAATTAGAGAAGAAAACAAAAGAAAGGAGCAATGAAACTAAAAGCTGGTGTTTTAAAAAGACAAACAAAATTGACAAACCTTTAGCCAGACTCATCAAGAAAAAGAGAGAGGGCGCAAATCAATAAAATTAGAAATGAAAAAGGAGATGCTACAATGGATACTACAGAAATTAAAAGAAAAAGTCATTTAGGAGACTACTACAAACAACCAATTATATACCAGTAAAACGGACAACCTAGAAGAAATGGACAAATTCTTAGAAAGGTATAAACTCCCAAGACTGAACTAGGCTGCACCAGGAAGAAACAGAAAATATGAACAGACCAATCACAATTAATGAAACTGAAACTGATTAAAAATCTTCCAGCAGAAAGAGAGTGCAAAAAAAGGAACCCTCTTAAATTGTTGGTGGAAATGTAAATTGGTACAGCCACTACGGAGAATCGTATGTAGGCTTCCTAAAAAACTAAAAATAGAGCTACCATATGACCCTGCAAGAGCTTCCCAGGTGGGGCTAGTGGTAAGGAACCTGGCTGCCGATCCATGAGACTTAACAGATGCAGGTTTAATCCCTGGGTCGGAAAGATCCGGGGAGGAGGGCATGGCAACCCACTCCAGCATTCTTGCCTGCAGAATCCCATGGACAGAGGAGCCTGGTGGGCTACAGTCCATATGGTTCCAAAGAGTCAGACACGACTGAAGCGACTTAGCAAGCACATGACCATGCAATCCCACTCCTGGGTATGTATCTGGAGAAAAACATGGTCCAAAAGGATGCATGAATCCCAATGATCAATGAAGCACTGTTTATGAAGCCAAGACCTGGAAGTGACCTAATGTCCATTGACACAGAGATGGTACATATATACAATAGAATATTACTCAGCCTTTAAAAAGAATGAATAATGCCATTTGCAGCAACATGGATGGACCTAGAGATTGTCAGCTTGAGTGAAGTCAGTCAGTCAGAGAAACAGAAACACTGTATTGCATCCTTTTTACATAGAATCTGAAAAGACATGATACAAATGAACTTATTTACAAAAGAGAAACAGACTCACAGACTTAGAGAATGAATTTATGGTTTCTGGGGAAAGGATGGGAGGAAGGAATAGTTAGAGAGGAAAAAACAGTTAGCACTGTACATACTGCTATATTTAAAATGGATAACCAACAAGGATCTACTATATAGCACAAGGAACTCTGCTCCATGTTATGTGGCAACCTGGATGGGAGAGAAGTATGGGGGAGAATGGATACATGAGTACATATAGTGTGTGTGTGTATAGCTGAGTCCCTTTGTTTCCCACCTGAAACTGTCACAGCATTGTTAATCAGCTATGAAAGTGAAAGTGAAGTTGCTCAGTCATGTCCGACTCTTTGCGACCTGTGGACTGTAGCCCACCAAGCTCCTCCCTCCATGGGATTCTCCAGGCAAGAATACTGGAGTGGGTTGCCATTTCCTTCTCCAGGGGATCTTCCCGACCCAGGGATCGAACCCAGGTCTCCCACATTGCAGGCAGACACTTTAACCTCTGCACCAATACTCTAAAACAAAATAAAAAGTTAAAAAAAAAATCTTCTAGCAAATAAAAGTCCAGGACCAGATGACTTCACAGGCTAATTCTATCAAACATTTAGAGAAGAGTTAACACTTATCTTTCAGAAACTCTTCCAAAAAGTTTCAAGGAAAGGAAACTCCCAATCTCATTCTATGAGGCCACCAATACCCTGATATCAAAATCAGACAAAGATGCCACCAAAATAAAGAGAAAAATTTAAGGCTATCACTGATGAAAATAGATGCAAAAATCCTGAACAAAATACTAGCAAATCAAATCCAACAATACATTAAAAGGATCAAACACCATGATCAAGGGGGATTTATCCAAGGAATGCAAGATTCAATATATGAAAACCAATCAGTGTGATACACAACATTGACAAACTGAAGAATAAAGACTGTATATTCATCTGAATAGATGCAGAAAAAGCTTTCAATAAAATTCAACAAATGATAAAAATTCTCCAGAAAGTGAGCACAAAACAAACTTATCTCAACATAATAAAGGCCATATATGACAAACCCAGAGCTAACATCATGCTTAATGATGAAAAGCTGAAGGCATTTCCTCTGAGATCAGGAACAAGAAAAGTATGTCCACTGTTGCCACTTTCATTCAATAGTTTTGGAAGTCCTGGCCACAACAATCAGAGAAGAAAAAGGAACAAAAGGAATCCAAACTGGAAAACAAGTAAAACTGTCACTATATGCAGAAGATATGATGCTATACATAAAAAATCCTAAAGACGCTGCCAGTAAACTACTAGAGTTCATAAAGTTGCAGGAAACAAAATTAATACACAGAAATCTGTTGCATTCCTATAGAGTAACAACAAAAGATCAAAAAGAGAAATTAGGGAAGCAATCCAATTTATCACTGCATCAAAAAGAATAAAATATCTAAAAATAAATCTACCTAAGGAGAAAAAAGACTTGTAGTATGGAAACCATAAGATGCGATGAAATAAATTGAGGATGACATAAACAGATGGAAAGATATACCATGTGCTTGGATAGGAAATATCAATATTGTCAAAATGACTACACTGCCCAAGGCAACCTAGAAATTCAATGCAATCTCTATCAAATTACCAATGGCATAATGGGATTTTTCACAGAACTAGCAGAAAATTTTAAATTTTTATAGAAACACAACAGGTCTTGAATAGCCAAAGCAATCTTCAGAAAGAAAAATGGAGCTGGAGGAATCAGGCCCCCTGACTTCAGACTATACTACAAGGCTAGAGGAATCAAAACAGTATGATACTGGCAGCAAGAAAAATCCAGAAATACAGATCAACAGAACAGCACAGAAAACCCCAAAATATGCCCATGCACCTATAATCAATTATGTCAAAGACACAAAAGTACACAATGGAGAAAAGACAATCTCTTCAATAAGTGGTGCTGGGAAAACTGGACAGCTTCAAGCAAGAGAATGAAAGCAGAAAATCTGCTTATACCATTGACAAAAAATAGACTCAAAATGGGTTAAATACCTAAATGTAAGACTGAACACTATAAAACTCTTACAGGAAAACATAGGCAGAACATTCTTTGACACAAATCATGACAAAATCTTCTTTGATCCACCTTGTAGAGCAAAAACCAATACAATACTGTAAAGTAGCTTCCAATAAAAATAAATAAATTTAAATTTAAAAAAAGAAAAGAAAAGCAAAATTAAGTAAATGGGATCTATTAAATTTAACTGCTTCTGCACAGCAAAGGAAACCACCAAAAAAGACAATCCACACAATGGGAGAAAATATTTGCAATCAATTCAACTGACAAGGGATTAATCTCCAAAATATAAACAGCTCATACAGCTCAATATGAAAAAAATTTTTTTAAATGGGCAGATCTAAATAGACTTTTCTCCAAATAAGACATAGAGATGGACAAAAAGCACATGAAAAGGTTCTCAACATCACTAATTATCAGAGAAATGCAAATCAAAACTACAATGAGGTATCACCTCACACTGGTCAGAACGGTCATCATCATTAAAATGTATACAAATTAACAAACACTGGAGAAAGGGGAACCCTCTTACACTGATGGTGGGAATGTAAATTGGTATAACTATGCAGAACACTATGGAGGTTCCTTAAAAAACTAAAAATAGAACTACCATACAACACAGCAATTCCCACTCTATATATCTGCAGAAAACAAAATTAGAAAAAATACATGCACCCCAATGTTCACTGCAGCACTATTTATAATAGCAAAGACATGAAAGCCACCTAGGTGTTCATCAACAGAGGAATGGATAAAGATGTGGTACACACATACAATGGAATATTACTAAGTCATAAAAAAAGAACAAAATAATGCCATGTGCAGCAACATGGATGGACCTAAAGATTATCCTACTAAATGAAGTAAGTCAGACAGGAAAAGACAAATATCATATGATATCACTCATATGAGGAACCTAATCTCTTAATCACATAAATGAAATTATTCACAAAACAGAAAAAGATCTACAGATACCAAAACAAACTTATGGTTATCAAAGGGAAACGTGGGAGGGAGGGATAAATCAGAAACTTGGGGTTAACATACACATCAGTTAGTTAGTAAGTTCAGTCTCTCAGTCGTGTCCAACTCTTTGAGACCCCATGAAATGCAGCATGCCAGGCCTCCCTGTCCATCACCAACTCGCGGAGTTCACTCAGACTCACGTCCATCGAGTCAGTGATGCCATCCAGCCATCTTATCCTCGGTCGTCCCCTTCTCCTCCTGCCCCCAATCCCTCCCAGCATCAGAGTCTTTTCCAATGAGTAAACCCTTCGCATGAGGTGGCCAAAGTACTGGAGTTTCAGCTTTAGCATCATTCCTTCCAAAGAACACCCAGGGCTGATCTCCTTCATAATAGACTGGTTGGATCTCCTTGCAGTCCAAGGGACTCTCAAGAGTCTTCTCCAACACCACAGTTCAAAAGCATCAGTTCTTCAGTGTTCAGCTTTCTTCACAGTCCAACTCTCGCATCCATACATGACCACTGGAAAAACCATAGCCTTGACTAAACGGACCTTAGTTGGCAAAGTAATGTCTCTGCTTTTCAACATGCTATCTAGGTGGGTCATAACTTTTCTTCCAAGGAGTAAGCGTCTTTTAATTTCATGGCTGCAGTCACCATCTGCAGTGATTTTGGAGCCCCCCAAAATAAAGTCTGCCGGGGTCCAGTCCTGGTGGATCCAGGGAATTCAAATGGTGGACGGAGTCGGTGAGGAAAACTTATTTATTTATTAATATAAGATTAGATTAGGAAGAAATAGTGTAGTAGGAAGATTAAGTGGAGAAAGAGGGCTGAATAGCTTGGATTACGTGGAAGACCAATAAAATTCCAGACAAGGAATTTGCACCATCTACATTGGGCCACCGGTGCTCGCTTGAATATCTAAGGGTGCCTCACCTTAGGCTCCCTTTCGCGCGGGTCTTAACAGCCAGGGCAAGTAAGTAGACTTGGCGAGCCTCCGCGCCCCAGATGGAAATTCAGCCTAAAATTGAAGTAAAGAGCAGAGGGAGGGAAAGGGAAAAAAGGAGAGAGAGAGACACAGGGGAAACAAGTCCAGCGACTGGCTCTGTCCTCTATTGTTCAGAAGGCCTTTTATACTTTTGATAAAACATGGAGATCAATGGGTAACACAAAGTTATGCAGCGTTAGCAGTCCAGACTCTTATCAAAACCAGGCTTTTCTCTCTGCATACCTAATTGTATACACAAGTCTTAGGTAATTTACATCATCTTCCAGCCAAAAGGGCCAATTAACATTTTACAGCCTTTTTTCTGATAAGGGTTTGTTAACTAGAAGACTTATTTGTGTTGATCTTCCCAAAGTCTGGTGCCACTCTCAGAAAGCACTAAATAAAGTTACATTCTTACATAGCAAGGATACAGTAACTTATAACAAGTAGAGGGAGTACAGTGATTAACAGCAAAAGAGAAGCAATTAACTCAAAAGTCTAGTGTTGCTAACATCAAAACTACTATGTATCTTTTTCTACATCCTGCTTATATTGAGTAACATCCTTCCAGGTGGCTAAAAGATAAAGAATATGGAGGTCTGGCAGCAGTCATTGAGTCAACAGTGAAAACTCTCTACCAATACAATTTTTAACTCTTTAGAAAAGGCTCTGTATCTTTAAGATGCTTTTAAGCTTTGTGCCTCTCGCTGTTGGGGGGTTGTAAGCAATTCACAAGCTGTAAGTGGTCTGGGCAACCTGTTAGGCAAGCTAGAGAGCTATCAGAGGGGTTTTAACTGAAACATCCCTTTCAAATGCAGAAGACTAAAGCCCTGATTTGACTTTTTCCAGAGAATATCAGAAGAGTGGAAAAGCAGGCAGATTCTTATTTTTAGTGGGGGACATGCTCAGGAAATTCCAGGGGGAAAACCTGAGGTCTGATTAGCCTTGCCATCAGAGCTCTTGCCGCATGACCTGGTCACGGGTGGGATTCCTCACGCTGGCTCCCGGCAAAAGTCTGTCACTGTTTCCACTGTTTCCCCATCTATTTCCCATTAAATGATGGGACCAGATGCCATGATCTTCATTTTCTGAATGTTGAGCTTTAGGCCAACTTTTTCACTCCCGTCTTTCATTTTCATCAAGATTCTTTTTAGTTCTGCTTCACTTTCTGACATAAAGGTGGTATCATCTACATATCTCAGGTTATTGATACTTCTCCCAGCAATCTTGATTCCAGCTTGTGCTTCTTCCAGCCCAGCCTTTCTCATGATGTACTCTGAATATAAGTTAAATAAGCAGGGTGACAATATACAGCCTTGACGTACTCCTTTTCCTATTTGGAACCAGTCTGTTGATCGATGTCCAGTTCTAACTGTTGCTTCCTGACCTGCATATAGGTTTCTCAAGAGGCAGGTCAGGTGGTCTGGTATGCCCATCTCTTTCAGAATTTCCCACAGTTTACTGTGATCCACACAGTCAAACGCTTTGGCATAGTCAATAAAGCAGAAATAGATGCTTTATGAATAGATGTTTCTGGAACTCTCTTGCTTTTTTGATGATCCAGCGGATGTTGGCAATTTGATCTCTGGTTCCTCTGCCTTTTCTAAAACCAGCTTGAACATCTGGAAATTCACGGTTCACATATTGCTGAAGTCTGGCTTGGAGAATTTTGAGCATTACTTTACTAGCGTGTGAGATGAGTGCAATTGTGCAGTAGTTTGAGCATTCTTTGGCATTTCCTTTCTTTGGGATTGGATTGAAATTTGACCTTTTCCAGTCCTGTGGACACTGCTGAGTTTTCCAAATTGGCTGGCATATTGAGTGCAGCACTTTCACAGCATCATCTTTCAGGATTTGAAATAGCTCAACTGGAATTCCATCACCTCCACTAGCTTTGTTCGTAGTGATGCTTTCTAAGGCCCATTTGACTTCACATTCCAGGATGTCTGGCTCTAGATGAGTGATCATACCATCGTGATTATCTGAGTCATGAAGATCTTTTTTATACAGTTCTTCTGTGTATTCTTGCCACCTCTTCTTAATATCTTCTGCTTCTGTTAGGACCCTACCATTTCTGTCCTTTATTGAGCCCATTTTTGCATGAAATGTTCCCTTGGTGTCTCTAATTTTCTTGAAGAGATCTCTAGTCTTTCCCATTCTATTGTTTTCCTTTATTTCTTTGCATTGATCGCTGAGGAAGGCTTTCTTACCTCTCCTTGCTATTCTTTGGAACTCTGTGTTCAAATGGGTATATCTTTCCTTTTCTCCTTTGCTTTTCGCTTCCTATCTTTTCACAGCTATTTGTAAGTCCTCCTCAGACAGCCATTTTGCTTTTTTGCGTTTCTTTTCCATGGGGATAGTCTTGATCCCTATCTCCTGTACAATGTCATGAACCTCCATCCATAGTTCATCAGGTACTGTCTATCAGATCTAGGCCCTTAAGTCTATTTCTCACTTCCACTGTATAATCATAAAGGATTTGATTTAGGTCATACCTGAATGGTCTAGCGGTTTTCCCTACTTTCTTCAATTTAAGCCTGAATTTGGCAATAAGGAGTTCATGATCTGAGCCACAGTCAGCTCCTGGTCTTGTTTTTGTTGACTGTATAGAGCTTCTCCATCTTTGGCTGCAAAGAATATAATCAATCTGATTTCAGTGTTGACCATCTGGTGATGTCCATGTGTAGAGTCTTCTCTTGTGTTGTTGGAAGAGGGTGTTTGCTATGACCAGTGCATTTTCTTGGCAAAACTCTATTAGTCTTTGCCCTGCTTCATTCTGTATTCCAAGGCCAAATTTGCCTGTTACTCCAGGTGTTTCTTGACTTCCTACTTTTGCATTTCAGTACCCTATAATGAAAAGGACATCTTTTTGGGGTATTAGTTCTAAAAGGTCTTGTAGGTCTTCATAGAGCCGTTCAACTTCAGCTTCTTCAGTGTTACTGGTTGGGGCATAGACTTGGATTACTGTGATATTGAATGGTTTGCCTTGGAAACGAACATAGATCATTCTGTTGTTTTTGAGATTGCATCTAAGTACTGCATTTCAGACTCTCTTGTTGACCATGATGGCTACTCCATTTCTTCTAAGGGATTCCTGCCCACAGTAGTAGATATAATGATCACCTAAGTTAAATTCACCCATTCCAGTCCATTTTAGTGCACTGATTCCTAGAATGTCGACGTGCACTCTTGCCATCTCCTTTTTGACCACTTCCCCCATCCAAGGTAAGGAGCAGCGGCTGCACTTTGCTGGAGCAGCTGTGAAGAGATACTCCATGTCCAAGGTAAGAGAAACCCAACTAAGATGGTAGGTGTTGCAAGAGGGCATCAGAGGGCAAACACACTGAAACCATAATCACAGAAAACTAGTCAATCTAATCACACTAGGACCACAGCCTTGTCTAACTCAATGAAACTAAGCCATGCCCATGGGGCCACCCAAGACAGGTGGGTCATAGTGGAGAGGTCTGACAGAATGTGGTTCACTGGAGAAGGGAATGGCAAACTACTTCAGTATTCTTGCCTTAAGAACCCCATGAACAATATGAGAAGGCAAAATGATAGGATACTGAAAGAGGAACTCCCCAGGTCGGTAGGTGCCCAATATGCTACTGGAGATCAGTGGACAAATAACTCCTGAAAGAATGAAAGGATGGAGCCAAAGCAAAAACAATACCCAGTTGTGGATTTGGCTGTTGACAGAAGCAAGGTCTGATGCTGTAACATACACATACTACTATATATAAGATAGACTACCAACAAGGAACTAATATATAGCACAGGGAAATCTACTCAATATTCAATGATAACCTAAATGACGATGAATCTGAAAATACAGGATCACATGTATTAACATAACTAAAACTGTACTGTACACCTGAAACTAACACAACACTGTGAACCAACTATACTCCAGTAAAGAAAGAAAGAAAAGAAGGAAATGGCATCATCTCTTCAAAGAGTTAAGCACAATGATAAGCTAATTGGTTATCTGAGGTCAAAAGATTCAAATGCATTAAGAATGTCCCCTTTTTTGTTGAAATACAATAGCCTCTATTACCTAATAACAAGTGAATTAGTACTTAGTGATAACTAAATACAGATAGTTGCCTCATAATCACATCCCACCTGAAAGCTGAATGAATATTTCTTAAAATCTTGTAATATAAACAGATTTAAGACCAAGAATTTCTTTTATGTGTATTACAGCTGTAAACTTTTCTAGGGAAATTAACTGATGAAAGTTTGGATTCATTAACATTTAACATTCATTTGGGCTTCCCCCGGTGGTTCAGTGGTAAAGAATCCACGTGCACTGTAAGAGATGCAGGTTTGATCCCTGGGTTGGGAAAATCCACTGGAGGAGGATTGGCAACCCACTCCAGCATTCCTTTCAGGAAAATCCCACAGGTGGGGAAGCCTCGTGGGCTACACTCCATAGGGTCATAAAAAGTCAGCCATAACCAAGCCAGGAACACTCATTTATTCAATCTAAAAACATTTACTGAGCACCATTCACATGGTAGGACTATCCTGCTCTTAACACATGTTAAGAGAGATTCAGTAGGTCTCCAAGTTTTAGTGAGAAGAAACATCAGCAATAAAGGATTCTGTATGATAGCAAATCTATATGAAAACACTTAGGGATACCTTAATTATGAAGAAAGAACACAATTTAAAAAAGCAAAACATTTTTAAAAACCAAGGGTGAACAAATTTGCCACAATTTACTGTGTATATCATATATATAAATATCCAGATCAATATCTAGTTTGACAGGAGCAATAAAGAACACTCATCCATGGAACAACTATTTAACGAATGCCTACTATGGCACACTCTGTATCAAGTGCAATTACAAGCACCTGGGATATAAGTGGTGGACAAATTAACTGTCACATTGTGAGGTGTTCCCCAATATCTATTCCAGTCTTCTTTCCTAGACATATGACTCCCAAATTACACCTGAATATATATCCACCTAAAGTAGAGATTGCCTCCAGTATCTCTTGTAAGTAGATATGGCCATGTGACTATGCTCTGGCCAATGACATGCCAGCAGAAATGTCCCTAGCAGGAGCTTCTTCAGATCCTTCCACCATCCTAAAGCCTGGAACTACCTGCTTAGACTGTTAAAAGTGAGTAAAATACTATCTTGTTTAAGCCATTCTTATTTTGAAAATTCCTGTCATTCGCAGCTGAGTCTCAATAATACCCTGTCCAGAATATTTTAATTTTTATTTTTTTAAACTTTTTATTTTGTATTGGGGTATAGCTGATTAACAATATTGTGAAAGTTTCACATGAACAGCACAGGGACTCAGCCATACATACACATGTATCCATTCTTCCAAAACCCCCCCTCCCAGCCAGGCTGCAACATAACATTGACCAGAGTTCCATATGCTACACAATAGGTCCTTGTTAGTTATCCATTTTAAATTTAGCAGTGTGTACAGGTCCATCCCAAACTCCCTAAGTCCCCCTTCCTCTCAGCAATCATAAACTCCTCTGTAAGTCTCTTTCTGTTTTGTAAGTTCATTTGTAAAATGTCCACTGACAGAGGAAAGGATAAAGAAGTGGTATGTATCTACAATGGAATATTACTTGTCCATTAAAAAGAATGAAATAATGCCATTTGCAGCAACATGGATGGACCTAGAGACTATCATACTGAGTGAAGTCAGTCACAGGAGAAATATTATATGGCATTCCTTATGTGTGGAACTAAAACAGAATAATATGCAAAATGTTTTAACTTTTCAAATTTCCAATTTTGCTGAACTGCCATCTGTGAACTAATGGAAATAAACTATAATTTATAGCTCATATAATTTCTTGGATTAAAGGAGTCTACAAAGTTATCACTCAGTGGTCTTTTGTTTTTCCCAAACTCTAGCCTAATTATGCAAAATACTCTCTAAAGTGACTGAAACATATAGACTTACCCCATCTATCCTTTTATTTTTTTTTAACTTATTTACTTTTATTTTGTAATAGAGTAAGCGTCTGCCTACAATGCAGGAGACTAGGGTTCGATCCCTGGGTCGGGAAGATCCCCTGGAGAAGGAAATGGCAACCCACTCCAGTTCTCTTGCCTGGAAAATCCCATGGAGGGAGGAGCCTGGTAGGCTATAGTCCATGGGGTCACAAAGAGTCGGACGTGACTGAGCGACTTCACTTTCACCATATAATTATCTATAATTCATTATATTATTGTAATAGAGTATTGTTATTGTTTGGGGCTTCCCTGGTGGCTCAGATGGTAAAGAATCTTCCTGCAGTGCAGGAGACCCGGGTTCAAGTCCTGGGTCAGGAAGATCCCCTGGAGAAGGGAATGGCAACCCACCTCAGCATTCCCGCCTGGAGAACTCCCTGGACAAAGGAAGATGGGCTACAATCCATGGAGTCACAAAGTCACTAAGTTGTGTCTGACTCTTTGAGACCCTGTGGACTGTAGCCCATCAGGCTCCCCTGTCCATGGGACTTCCCAGGCAAGACCACTGGAATGGGCTGCCATTTCCCTCTCCGGGGATTGAACCTGAGTCTCCTGATTGGCAGGCAGACTCCTTTTTTAAAAAAAATTTTTTTAATTAATTTTACTTTACAATATTGCACTGGTTTTGCCATACATTGACTTGAATCCACCATGAGTGTACATGTGTTCCCCATCCTGAACACCCCTCCCACCTCCCTCCCCATCCCATCCCTCTGGGTCATCTCAGTGCACCAGCCCCTGTATCATGCATCAAACCCGGACTGGTGATTCATTTCACATATATTTTACATGTTTCAGTGCCATTCTCCCATATCATCCCGCCCTTGCCCTCTCCCACAGAGTCCAAAAGACTGTTCAATACATCTGTGTCTCTTTTGCTGTCTTGCATACAGGGTTATTGTTACCATCTTTCTAAATTACATATATATGTGTTAGTATACTGTACTGGTGTTTTTCTTTCTGGCTTACTTCACTCTGTATAATAGGTTCCAGTTTCATCCACCTCATTAGAAGTGATTCAAATGTTTTCTTTTTAATGGCTGAGTAATACTCCATTGTGTATATGTACCACAGCTTTCTTATCCATTCATCTGCTGATGGACATCTAGGTTGCTTCCATGTCCTGGCTATTATAAACAGTGCTGCGATGAACATTGATTGGGGTACACATGTCTCTTTCAATTCTGGTTTTCTCAGTGTGTATGCCCAGCAGTGGGATTGCTGGATCGTATGGCAGTTCTATTTCATTTTTTAAGGAATCTCCATGCTGTTCTCCATAGTGGCTGAACTAGTTTGCATTCCCACCAACAATGTAAGAGGGTTCCCTTTTCTCCACACCCTCTCCAGCATGTATTGTTTATAGACTTTTGGATCACAGCCATTCTGACTGGCGTGAAATGGTACCTCATTGTGGTTTTGATTTGCATTTCTCTGATAATGAGTGATGCTGAGCATCTTTTCATGTGTTTGTTAGTCATCTGTATGTCTTTTTTGGAGAAATGTCTGTTTAGTTCTTTGGCACACTTTTCGACTGGGTCTTTTATTTTCTGGAATTGAGCTGCAGGAGTTACTTGAATATTTTTGATATTAGTTGTTTGTCAGTTATTTCATTTGCTATTATTTTCTCCCATTCTGAAGGCTGTCTTTTCATCTTGCTTATAGTTTTCTTTGTTGTGCAGAAGCTTTTAATTTTAATTAGGTCCCATTTGCTTATTTTTGCTTTTATTCACAATATTCTGGGAGGTGGGTCATAGAGGATCCTGCTGTGGTTTATGTTGGAGTGTTTTGCCTATGTTATCCTCTAGGAGTTTAATATTTTCTGGTCTTACATTTAGATCTTTAATCCATTTTGAGTTTATTTTTGTGTATGGTGTTAGAAAGTGTTCTAGCTTCATTCTTTTATAAGTGGTTGACCAGTTTTCTCAGCACCACTTGTTAGGGAGATTGCCTTTTCTCCATTGTATATTCTTGCCTCCTTTGTCAAAGATAAGGTGTCCATAGGTGTGTGAATTTATCTCTGGGCTTTCTGTTTTGTTCCATTGATCTATATTTCTGTCTTTGTGCTAGTACCATACTGTCTTGATGACTGTGGCTTTGTAGTAGAGACTGAAGTCAGGGAGGTTGATTCCTCCAGTTCCATTCTTCTTTCTCAAGATTGCATTGGCTATTCAAGGTTTTTTGGTTTTCCATACAAATTGTGAAATTATTTGTTCTAGTTCTCTGAAAAATACCATTGGTAGCTTGATAGGGATTACACTGAATCTATAGATTGCTTTGGGTAATATAATCATTTTCACTATATTGGTTCTTCTGATCCATGAACACAGTATATTTCTCCATCTATTTGTGTCCTCTTTGATTTCTTTCAGCAGTATTTTATAGTTTTTTATATATAGGTCTTTTGTTTCTTTAGGTAGATATATTCCTAAGTATTTTATTCTTTTTGTTGCAATGGTGAATAGAATTGTTTCCTTAATTTCTCTTTCTGTTTTCTCATTGTTAGTGTATAGGAATGCAAGGGATTTCTGTGTGTTAATTTTATATCCTGCAACTTTACTATATTCATTGATTAGCTCTACTAATTTTCTGGTGGAGTCTTTAGGGTTTTCTATGATCCTCTACATAGAAAACCCATCTATCCTTTCAGAATTTGATAAGGTGAACAGCTGTTATACAGAAGTGTGAAACTGTTTTATATTGTTCTGGGAGCATAACTGGGAATAATCAATACAAATTCTTTCAACTAACAGTCATCTGCTCCACGAAGCCCCTCTCATCTCCACCTTTCTCACCATTCAAGCCTACACTGAAAATTTCCTTTTTAATATTACTGTACCCTGAGCATACTTTTTTGACAGGATGTGTAACACTAACATCTACTGATTCTTCAGTTCATCTCTCAGTACTACAGGGGAAGAGATTGCGGCCAGGTCCCCTGTAGTGTTTTCCTATTACCAAGGCTGGAAATAAATGATAAACCAAGACAATGGGGCACAGAGCGGTTAAGAATTTGCCCACAGTCGTTCAACTATGAAGGAGAAGCATCAGGATTAAAACTCAGAAGCATGCACCATTCGATATCCAAGCAAAGAAACCTCAGCCATTTGTCAAGATCATTCAGTTCAGTGCAGTTCAGTTCTGTCGCTCAGTCGTGTTTGACTCTTTGCGACCCCATGAATCACAGCACGCCAGGCCTCCCTGTCCATCACCAACTCCCGGAGTTCACCCAAACTCATGTGCATAGAGTCGGTGATGCCATCCAGCCATCTCATCCTCCGTCGTCCCCTTCTCCTCCTGCCCCCAATCCCTCCCGGCATCAAGGTCTTTTCCAATGAGTCAACTCTCCGCATGAGGTGGCCAAAGTACTGGAGTTTTAGTCTCAGCATCAGTCCTTCCAATGAATACCCAGGACTGGTCTCCTTTAGGATGGATGGGTTGGATCTCCTTGCAGTCCAATGACTCTCAAGAGTCTTCTCCAACATCACAGTTCAAAAGCATCAATTCTTCGGCGCTCAGCTTTCTTCACAGTCCAACTCTCACATCCATACATGACCACGGAAAAACCATAGCCTTGACTAGATGGACCTTTGTTGACAAAGTATTATCTCTGCTTTTCAACATGCTATCTAGGTTGGTCATAACTTTTCTTCCAAGGAGTAAGCGTCTTTTAATTTCATGGCTGCAATCACCATTTGCAGTGATTTTGGAGACACCCCCCCCAAATAAAATCTGACACTGTTTCCACTGTTTCCCCATCTATTTCCCATGAAGTGAAGGGACTAAATGCCATGATCTTCATTTTCTGAATGTTGAGCTTTAAGCCAATTTTTTCTCTTTCATTTTCATCAAGAGGCTTTTTAGTTCCTCTTCACTTTCTGCCATAAGGGTATTGTGATATGTTAATTCATTTAAATACTCCATTCAATTTTAATATCACATAATTTAGAATATTAACATATCTAATGAAATAAAGAAAGAAATCTAAGATTTATTAAAATTTTACTAAAATTCTTATAGAAATCCTTTGTTAAAATCTAATAAAGGAACAATTAAAAAACTATTGCATATTTTAGGTCTAAATTACAATCTATTTGTCTTTGAGGCTCAAACAAAGCAAAGAACTGTCAAAATGTCATTCTGCTGTAAAGGTTACAAACACACTGTATAATATGTATTATTTTAATTATATTCTTATCATACAATATATACAATGTATAGTCTTAATGTAATACTATACAGCAATGCGAATAAATGAATTACAACTACATATAATGACATACGTAAATCTCACAAACAATACCTCAAGTGAAATAAATGATACAAATATGCTTATAGTTCTATGAAGTTCAAAAATAGATAAAACTATAATCCATGGATAGTGGTGACCTTTGATGGGGGCAGAAGACAGAAACAGTAACTAAAATGGGACACAAAGTGGGGGGCTTGAGGGAAACTTGTCATTTTTTGTGCTTTTAAGTAGTAGTTATATGATTATGTTCAGTCTGTGAAAATTCACTGAGGATTTATGTAAGAAATCATTTAGACTATATGTACTGCTTCACATATATGGTACAACTCAATTTAAAAAGTTAAGAAAGAATGTTTGGATGACACTATACCCTGCCTAGGCTTTACAAGCCAAGGGACACCACGTGCCAGCAAGCAGGGCAGTGAGGGGACATCAGCCACCCCTTACTCATGGTATCAAGAGTCTTCACTCTGGGAATCAAGACAGTCATCTGACTGCCCACATGTTCCGACCCCTACCATCACCAGACTTCTGCCAAAATATCACAAGCCTCCTTTCTTCACCTGTGGTAAGACAAACAGTCTCATTGCTCTCCAAATTTCCTTTCCCTGAAAGTCCTTTAAAATTCTATAAAGGACAGTTCTGAACAGGAGGCAAAATACTTCCTGTTTTGATATATCACTGATTAAGAAAGTACTATGAGCACATTATATACAAATCTTATTTATTCCCAAGAACTCTAGAAGTAAACATTACCCCAAGTTTACAGATGAAGAAACTAGAATTAAAGAACAATAAGGAACAAAATGGTTCATCTGCCTGCAACACACAAGCTCAAAACTCACATTACTTCACTTTCCAATAGCCAGGTTCTCTTTAATTATAACACATCAAGAGAGCTCACTTGCCTGTTTATCCTTTTACATCCAGCATTTCAGCTGAGAAATTCGGGCACCATGAAGGGATGGAGTAAGAAAAATTAAGGAAGAATTGATATGTTCAGGTAAAATGGAGGCTGGAGTAGGGCTGTGGCCTTTCCTATGGATCAGAATATATGAAAGTTGACTACCTAATTTCAAGAAAATAGAACATGGACTGAAATAATCCCATTATACAATATATGACATGCACTAAATTTTTACTGAGAGAACAAACTCATACATCTTTGAAGACCTTTTTCTCTTAATTATTTGTACTCCCTGTTGGCCTGAACATTCATTTGTTCATTCATTCAAGAAATATTTTCTGAGTGTCTAATGTGTGTCAGCCACTGCTCCAAATGCTGAAAATGCAGGTATAAATGGAACTTGCATTCTGGAGGAGAATATAAACGATAAACATGATATAATGGTGATATAATGACAAAAAATGAAAATCATGCTGAGTACTGGGAATAACAAGAATGATTGGAGTTAAGGTGGGAAAATTAGTTTAAACAGATCAGGAAAGGCCTGAAGGTGTGATTTTTTTTTTAAAGCAAAGTGATCAATAATAAAGTGAAAGTTTATGCTCAGTCGTGTCTGACTCTACAACCCCATGGACTATAGCCTGCTAGGCTCATCTGTCCGTGGAATTCTCCAGGCAAGAATACTGGAGTAGGTAGCCTTTCCCTTCTCCAGGGGATCTTCCCAACCCAGGGACTGAACCCAGGTCTCCCACGTTGCAGGCAGATTCTTTACCATCTGAGCCACCAGGGAAGCCCCTTTTTAAGCAAAGATTGTTCTAAAGCAGGGTTTCCCAGGTGGCACTAGTGATAAAGAATCCACTTGCTGCATAAGACATTGAGATGAGGGTTCAGTCCCTGGATTAGGAAGATCCCCTGGAGGAGGAAATGGCAATCCACTCCAGGATTCTTGGCTGAATCCTGGACATGGACAGAGGAGCCTGGTAGACTGCAGTTCATAGGGTAGCAAAGAGTCGGACACAACTAGTGACTGAGCATGCACATGTTCTAAATCTACTTTCGAGAACTGATTACTGATAATGATATTCTGTATTTGGCTTCATTTTTAAAAAATACGTTGGCTTGGATTATAATTTTAAAGTAGTTCTTTAAAACTTAAGTCAATCAAGAATTTCACAGGAGAATCAACTTTTTATAGAGTCATTTAAGATGAATTATCTACACACAGCCAGGAAAAAATGTTTTCCAGTATAGAAGAGATTATTTAAAACTGATGGACGAAGTACCAGATTGGCTAAAAAGTTCATTTGTGTTTTTCCCTAAGACGTTGCGGGAAGACTCGAACTTTTTGGCCAATCAAGTATTAGTATTTAGGTCAGAGATAAAAGATTTGAAAAAATGTTCACGTGTGTAATCACTCCAGATGAAAAACGAAATCTTTCAGAAACATTCCCAAAGCTTCTTGAATCATCCGCTCTCTTATCTTTCGAACTCTTGTCCTTACGTGTCTACTCTCTTTCTGTGTGCCTTACTTTACATGCTTTGTCTCCCTCCTGTTCACTCCCCTTTCATTTCCTGCCTTCAGACATCTCCCCTTCAATGCCCCAGACTGAATAATTTCTGTTGTTGAATATATTTACTTAATATAATTTTATGTTCCAGAGACATCTTCTAGAGACATACTCTCTCAGTTTACCCTTACCTGAAAACATATTATGCCTTTATTTTTGAAGAATATTTTTGTTGAGTACAAAATTATAGGTTGGCAGTTTGTTTCACCTCTCTAAAGATATCACTCCTTTCATTGTTTTTGGTTAAAAAGTCAGCTTATTTTCATTCCTTGGAAAATAATATGCATTTTTTTTATCCTCTGGCTACTTTTAAGATTTTCCCTTAACATTTTCCTCCATCTCTGCATACACAGATGAAGTTCACTCCAGTATAGGAAACTCTCAAGGGAAAACAAACAAACAATTTTAACCAGTTTTCCAATGATATACCTATGAATGATTTTCTTGTATTTCTTCTGTTTATGGTTCATACATCTTCTGAATCTGTGGCTTGATGTGTTCATCAGCTTTGAAAACTTTTCTATTATCTCTTCAAATATTGAGTACATAATTATAGGTTGAAGCTAAAACTCCAATACTTTGGCCACCTGATGCGAAGAGCTGACTTGTGTGAAAAGACCCCGATGCTGGGAGGGACTGAGGGCGGGAGGAGAGGGGACGGCAGGGGGTGCCCTGTCATCCTCCCTCTGCCCGCCTCCCTCTCCCTTCCTCTTCCAGAATGATCATCAGTAGTACTGGGTTCAAAATAACATTCAAACTCACAGGACACAACAGGTAGTCATCTTATCACCAATTTCACTTAGCTCTTTGGAAGGACTTAGCACTGGAAATATAGCATGTCAGTATGATAAAAATCAAACACATCTTTATCCAGAATCCTTAAAATATCCAGTTGCTGCTTCCCAGACCCTTAATCAATCACACAGAGAGACTCAGAGCATTCGTGAATTTCAAACAGTAACCACATGAAATGACAGCCCATGCATCCAGCTTCTAACCCCTGCACAAAGGGTGCACTGAGTTAGAAGAGATGCCATAAAGAGGAGCTGGAGGTCTATTTCCCTATAAATTTTTTGCTAGTGAAACCATGAGCAGTAATGTATATCCTTAGAGATATATATGTGTCTCCTTAGTCCTCTCAGTCCAGATGTAACTAACCAATCACAGATAATTTTCACCATAAATACTGCTAGTTGGTAACAGAACTGAAATAGCACATTTATCTTGGTATATATCCAAGAGAAATTGTATCAAAAGAAGGTAAACCTAAGCTCATCTTTCCACAGGAAATTTGGATGCCTTTTATTTCTCTGCCTTGCCTAATTGCTCTAGCTAGAATTCCAGTACTGATTCAGTCTTGGTCAGTCAGTCAGTTCAGTCGCTCAGCCGTGTCAGACTCTTTGCGACCCCATGGACTGCAGCACACCAGGCCTCCCTGTCCCTGTCACCAACTCTCGGAGGTTACTCAAACTCATGTCCATTGAGTCGGTGATGCCATCCAACCATCTCATCATCTGTCATCCCCTTCTCCTCCGGCCTCCTATCTTTCCCAGCATCAGGGTCTTTTCAAATGAGTCAGCTCTTTGCATCAGGTGGCTGAAGTATTGAAGTTTCAGCTTCAACATCAGTCTTTCCAATGAATATTCAGGATTGATTTCCTTTAGGATGGACTGGTTGGATCTCCTTGCAGACCAAGAGACTCTCAAGAGTCTACTCCAACACCCCAGTTCAAAAGCATCAATTCTTCAGTGCTCAGCTTTCTTTATAGTCCAACTCTCACATCCACACATGACGACTGGAAAAACCATAGCCTTGACTAGACAGACCTTTCCCATGAACAGTATGAAAAGGGAAAGATAAGACACTAAAAGATGAACTCCTGAGGTCAATAGGTGCCTAATATGCTACTGGAGATCAGTTGAGAAATAACTCCAGAAAGAACGAAGAGACGGAGCCAAAGGAAAAACCACACCCAGTTGTGGATGTGACTGGTGATGGAAGAAAGGTCCAATGCTATACAGAGCAATATTGCATAGGAACCTGGACTGTTAGGTCCATGAATCAAGGCAAATTGGAAGTGGTCAAACAGAAGATGGCAAGAGTGAACGTCAACATTTTAGGAATCAGCGAACGAAAATGGACTGAAATGGGTGAATTTAACTCAGATGGCCGTTATATCTACAACTGTGGGCAAGAATCCCTTAGAAGAAATGGAGTAGCCATCATAGTTAACAAAAGAGTCCAAAATGCAGTACTTGGATGCAGTCTCAAATATGACAGAATGATCTCTGCTCGTTTCCAATGCAAATCATTCAATATCATGGTAATCCAAGTCTATGCCCCGACCAGTAATGCTGAAGAAGCTGAAATTGAACAGTTTTGTGAAGATCTACAAGACCTCTTAGAACTAACAACCCCCCCCCCCAAAAAAAAAGATGTTCTTTTCAGTCTTGGTACATTGTGTTTTCAGAAATGCATCAGTTCCTTCTAGGTTATATAATCTGTTGGCATGTTATTCATAATAGTCTCTTATGAGTCTATATTTCTGTAGTCAGTTGCAATGTCTCCTCTTTCTTTGCTAATTTTACTTACTTGAGTCTTTCTTTTTTTCCTTAGTTCAGCTAAAGGTTTGTCAATTTTGTGTTTTCTTTTTTTTTCAAAGAACCACCTCTTAGTTCCATCGACCCTTTCTGTTGTCTTTCTGGTCACTATTTCATTGATTTGCATTCTGATTTTTATTATTTCCCTCCTTCTACTAACTTTCGGCTTAATTTGCTCTTCTGTTTTGAATTCCTTGAGGTATTAAGTTAGGTTGCTTATTTGAGATCTAATTTCTTAATATACGTGTTACTGTTGTTCAGTTGTGTCTGACTCTGTGACTCCATGAACTGCAGCACACCAGGTTTCCCTGTCCTTTACCACCTCTCAGAGCTTGCTCAAACTCATGCTCATTGAGTCAGTGATGTCATCCAACCATCTTATCCTCTGTCACCCCCTTCTCCTCCTGCTCTCAATCTTTCCCGGCATCAGGATCTTTTCCAGTGAGTTGGCTGTTCGCATCATGTGGCCAAAGTACTGGAGTTTCAGCTTTAGCATCGTTCTTTCCAAAGAACACCCAGGGCTGATCTCCTTCAGAATGGACTGGTTTGATCTCCTTGCAGTTCAAGGGACTCTCAAGAGTCTTCTCTAGCACCACAGTTCAAGTCAATTCTTTGGTGCTCAGCCTTCTTTATAGTCCAACTCTCACTTCCACACATGACTACTGGAAAAACCATAGCATTGACTAGATGGACCTTTGTTGGCAAAGTAATGTCTCTGCTTTTTAATACAGTGGCTAAGTTTGTCATAGTTCTTCTTCAAGGAACAAGTGTCTTTTAATTTAATGGCTGCAGTCATTGTCTGCAGTGATTTTGGAGCCCAAGAAAATAAAGTCTCTCACCGTTTCCATTGTTTCCCCATCTACTTGCCATGAAGTGATGGGACCTGATGCTACGATCATAGTTTTCTGAATGTTAAGTTTTAAGCCAGCTTTTTCACTCTCCTCTTTAACCTTCATCAGGAGGCTCTTTAGTTCCTCTTCACTTTCTACCACTAGTGTGGTGTATTTCCTGCATATCTGACTTTATGTGTATATATTACTATAACCTTTCCTCTCAGATACACTTTTGTTGCCTCCCAGAATATCTAATATACTATATTTCCACTTTCATTTGTCTCAAGATAATTTATTTCCATTTTGATTTCTTTGACTTAATGGTTTCTTATAAGTGTGTTGTTTAGTTTTCACATGGTTTCAGATCTTCTTACTATCTTCTTGTTGTGGATTTCTAGTTTCATACCATTGTGATCAGAAAAGATGGTATGATTTCAATCTTAAATCTGCTAAGACTTGTTTTGTAGCCTATCATATGATCTATTCTAGACAATGTTCCATGTGTACTTGAGAATAATGTGTATTCTGTTGGACAGAATGTTACATATGTCCATTTGTTTTCAAGTGTGATTCAATTCCAGTGTTTCCTTGTTGAATTTGTTTCTATGTTCTATCCACTCCCGATAGTGGAATGCTGAAATATCCTACAATTACTGTACTGCTGTTTATTTCTCCTTTAAGATCTGTTACTATATGTTTAATGCATTTCGGTGCCTTTGTGTTGGGAGCATATATACTTATGATTGTAAGGAAATGGCAACCCACTCCAGTATTCTTGCCTAGAAAATGCCATGGACAGAGGAGCCTAGCAGCATACAGTTCATGGGATCACAAAGAGTCAGACATGACTGAGTAACTCAGCACATAACCTCTTGATATACTGATACCTTTATGATTATACAATGACCTTTTTTGTCTCATTACACTTTTTTCACTTGAAGTCTACTTTGTCTGATATAAGTGTGGTTATGCCTACCTTCTTTTGGTTTCCAATTACTTGAAATATTATCATCCATCCTTTCCTTTGAGCCATTTTGTGTCTTTAAAGCTAAAATGTGTTCTGTAGATCACATATAATTAGGTCTTGCTTTTTTTTTTTTTAAATCCAGCCAGCCACTGTGTGCCTTTGGATTGGTGAATTCAATCCATTTACATTTAGAGTGACTATTTGACATGTAAAAACATACTACTGCCATACTGTCCTTTATCTTTTATTATTTTACTGCTCCACTATTTCTTCTTCTGTTTCTGTCTACCTTTGTAAGTTGGTGGTTTTCACAGTAATTTTCTCAGTCTCCCATGCAAAAAGATTATTTCATTCTCCACTAAATTCTTTCAGGGTTATCGTGAAATTTATATAAAACTTTTCATAGATGAAACAGTTATTTTTCTGCTGATAGCAACTTATCTTCATTTGTCTATAAAAGTTCCATTCTTTAGCTCTTTCCTTTTTACATTTTTGACATCACAAATGACCTTTCTTATGATTTGATTACAACTTGTGGTAACTATACTTCATTTCCTTTAACTTCTGTGCTATAATTAGGACTTAAATATATTATTGCAAAAAGTTACTTTTCTATCATCATAATCAGAGTTGTGTACTTTCATCTTTTGTGCACTTTCAACTTGAAGAGCTCTTTTCAACGTTTCCTGTAAAGCGGGTCTAGTGGTGATTAACTCAGTTTTTGTCTGGGAAAGCCCATATTTCTCCTTCATATATGAAGACTAATTTTGCCAGATTGAGTATTCTGGGTTGGCAGCTTTTATCTTTCAACATTTTGAATATGTCATTCCACTGTCCCCTAGCCTACAGAGTTTCTCCTAATAAATCTGCTGATAGCCTAATGAGGGTAACTCTGTAGGTTACTATTTTTCCTTGCAGTCTTTAAAGTTATCATTGACTTTTGTCAGTTTGAATATGTCTTGGAGAATATCCTTTCGTGTTTAAATAAGTAAAAGTTCTCTTAGCTTTGTGGATGTATATATCCAGTTTCTTCTCCAGGTTTGGAAAGTTCTCAGCTATTATTTCTTTGACACACTCTCTGCTCCCTTTTACCTCTCTTCTTCCTTTGGCTCACCAGATTAAGTCAGAGAGTTTTTGCAGTTTCTTCACTTTTTAAAAATCGTATTTCTCTTTCTCTCTCTGCCATCTGAATCATCTCTATATCCCTGCCCTTGAGCTTTCTAATTCTTCCACATGACCTGCTCTATTTCTATCACATTCTAATTATTAATCTCATTTATTGAGTTCTTTAGCTCCATAATTTGGTTTCTTTTTAGAATTTCAGTCACTTGGGTAAAGCACTCCTTCCATTTATTAATTTTTTTCCTGAGATCATTGTATTGCCTAAGTTTTCCTGCAGCTCACAGAATTTCCTCTTAATAGCTATTTTTAACTGTTGAGATCACAGTATTCCAGATCTTTGGGTTTGGTTGTGGGAAAACTGTCTTTTTCTCCTTGTGATAACAAGATTACAATGATATTTTCCCATGGTGTTTGATGAAATGAGACTTTGCTCTCACATTTGAAGTGGCAAAGATTTTTCTTTATTTAGGCAAGGCTTTGTTTACTTTACTCCTAACAATTCAGTAGGTTGGTAATTAGAAGTCTTCCTTTGGTTTTCCAGAAGGTGGTGCTATAACACAGGTTATTATTATTTTTAATTTTTTTCATTTCTCTTACCAGTACAAGGTTGGGAGTTAAGAATGTGCATCAACAACAAAAATAAGTTGGCAGAGAAAATAAAAGAGGAGAGGGTAGCTAGTGGCACATTGGAGAAGATGTATGCTAATCTTTGGGCTTTGGGTGTGCCCACAACCCAGTAGAGGGATCCCCAAGTTTGGGGTGAGGGTCCCACCAGCCCATGGGTAGTCCTATGGCCAGAATCATAGGACTAATGGACAGGAGATGCTTTCTTTCCGTTCTCTTTGCCCTTTTCTTTCCTTTCCCTCTCTCCAGTCACTGAGTACTCTCCACAGAGAGAGCAACAGGTCCCTCTCCTGCAGCATGGACAGCTGGGCAGACCCCTACTCACCACCATCACCCTCCACCTCCTTTGCCAAAAAAGGTCTGTGCTGACCCACTGCAGACCTACTGGCAACATTCCCTCACTTCACAGCCTTTTCTGCATTCCAATCCACCCACTTTCAGGTACAAAGATGGATGGATCTCGAGTGTCCCGGCATGCTAGGCAGAAGAGCTTTTTTTAAATTTTTTGGTTATGCATGTCCAATTAGATGTACATTGAAGGGGAGAGGAAAAAAAGAAATAACTCATACCATCATGATACTGACATCACTTCAATCGTAATTATTTTAAAGTCCATGTCTGATAGCTTAAATATCTGAATTCCTATGGGTTTTTTTTTTATTGTCTTGCCCTTGTTTCCTAGAATGTTGAACACTGTGTGTGAAAAACTATAGAGGGTCCATATTATTTTATTCTCCTTCAGAGAATAAAGACAGGAGGCAGATCATCTTAATATGTCTAGTATTAAGCTGATTCTAAGGATTTCAGTCTTCAAGGGCTTGCAAACAAAAACCCAAGTGATTACCTGCAACTCTCCTCCTTGATAAGCTATGAACTCCAACTGCTGTCTCCCCAGGATTCAAACTATGCCTAGCTTTTCTGTCTTTTATCCACTGTTCTCTGTTTGGCTTCTTACATTTACCATCTTTACAAATTAGCAAATGACTCAAAGAGAAAAGGCAAACAAAATGTCAGACTCACTCCAATGCATTTTTCTTCTCACAGGGATATCAACCACACAAGTCCTGGCTGCCTTCAGATTTTCTCCAGATTTTCAATTCCACTTTAACTAGAAAGTTCATTTGATGCAAGTTAGAAATCACAGCCAGATAGGGAAGACAATCACATTAAAATATACAAGTGTGTGTGTGTCTCTGTGTGTGTGTGTGCGCATGTGTTTATCAATTCAGTTCAGTTGCTCAGTCATGTCCGACTCTTCAGGACCCCATGACCTGCAGCTCAGCAGTCTTCCCTGTTCATCACCAACTCCCGGAGCTTGCTCAAACTCATGTCCGTCGAGTCGGTGATGCCATCCAACCATCTCATCCTCCATTGTCAGCTTCTCCTTTTGCCTTTGATCTTTTCCAGCATCAGGTTCTTTTCCAGATTAAATCTAGATAAATTCCAGATAAAATCTAGGAAAATATTATTTACCATACCTCACATGGCAAACTTTCTGAACTCCCGTAGTTATAATGATCATTCTCTGAAGGAAATATAAGTGGCTAAGATATTTTTTTTCCAAATTGTGGAACCAAGAACTAAAGTCAATATTCAACATTTAGCTTAATACAAAGTACAGAACTATACTATTAATACTTCTACAACTATCTACTAACATGGTTCATCAATATCAATCTATATGTCTATTTTCTACCCAAAACAATCTTTACACTTAAGTACTCATAATATATACTTCCAAAATTCATGGTCAGATAAAACGTCAATATCTTAGAACTGCTATCAACTGTTCTACTCTCTTATATACCTGCTTTTCATTTTCGTTTTTACCCTAGATTTGACACTTATCCCTATCAAATCCTACCTAGCAATTCAAAGGGTCAATGAAAATTTAAATTTTCATTCTGTGATCTATCAATTATCTCATCTAGCTTTGTTCTATCTCAAATAGAAAATCTTACTATATGTATTAAATGGAGTAAAAGACCAAGATTTCCCTTAGAATGACACGTAAGTTCTTTGGGAATAGTTGTTCAGCAGCAATAAGCCCTCCAAAGCACATTTCTTTATCTTAACCACCAAATTTCTTACTAAAAGCAAATTTATAGTATACAGTATAACCATTATACTACTTAATTGTGAATTACTAGAGCACTGAGAAGGCCTGGTATAAATCTGAAAAAAGGTAGATTTATTATATCATATTTGACACAGAATTCAAACATGAGAGAAGAATCATTTAAGTAAATTCTGTTTTGAATTATTTCCCTCTTCCTTCTTTCCAGATACTCCCAATTTGTAGTATTATTGCCACATTTTTGACAATGACATAAATAGTTTGCTTAAAATCTTGTATGACTAAACATGGTAGGTGCTTAAGATATAATTGGTTCTATTATCTCATTATATGGAGCTACCCCACATCCTAGGTCAGGGGCGGTGGCTGAGTCGAGCCCCCCAACACCCGAGGTCAGGGGCGGCAGCTGAGAGGAGCAATCCCACGTCCAAGGAGCTGTGGCTGCACAGGCGCAGGAGGGCCGACAGGAGCTACTCCACGTTCAAGGTCAGGAGGGGCGACCGTGAGGAGATACCCCACGTCCAAGGTAAGAGAAACCCAACTAAGATGTTAAGTGTTGAAAGGGCATCAGAGAGCAGACACACTGAAACTTTAATCACAGAAAACTAGCCAATCTGATCACACGGACCACGGCCTGTCTAACTCAGTGAAACTAAGCAATGCCGTGTGGGGCCACCCGAGATGGTGGGGTCATGGTGGGGAGGTCTGAACAGAATGTGGTCCACTGGAGAAGGGAATGGCAAACCACTTCAGTATTCTTGCCTTGAGAACCCCAGGAACAGTATGAAAAGGCAAAATGATAGGATACTGAAAGAGGAACTCCCCAGGTCGGTAGGTGCCCAATATGCTACTGGAGATCAGTGGAGAAATAACTCCAGAAAGAATGAAGGGATGGAACCAAAGCAAAAACACCACCCAGCTGTGGATGTGACTGGTGATAGAAGCAAGGTCCAATGCTGTAAACAGCAATATTGCATAGGAACCTGGAATGTCAGGTCCATGAATCAAGGCAAATTGGAAGTGGTCAAACAGGAGATGGCAAGAGTGAATGTTGATATTTTAGGAATCAGTGAACTAAAATGGACTGGATGGGTGAATTTAACTCAGATGGCCATTATATCTACTACTGTGGGCAGGAAATCCTTAGAAGAAATGGAGTAGCCATCATGGTCAACAAAGAGTCTGAAATGTAGTATTAGAATGCAATCTCAAAAACCACAGAATGATCTCTGTTCATTTCCAAGGCAAACCACTCAATGTCACGGTAATCCAAGCCTATGCTCCAACCAGTAACACTGAAGAAATTAAGTTGCAAGGTTCTGTGAAGACCTACAAGACCTTATAGAACTAACACCAAAAAAAAAAAAAAAAGATGTCCTTTTCATTATAGGGGACTGGAATGCAAAAGTAGGAAGTCAAGTAACACCTGGAATAACAAGCAAATGTGGACTGGAATGCAAAAGTAGGAAGTCAAGAAACACCTGGAATAACAAGCAAATTTGGCCTTGAAGTACGGAATGAAGCAGGGCAAAGGCTAATAGAGTTTTGCCAAGAGAATGCACTGGTCATAGCAAACACCCTCTTCCAACAACACAAGAGAAGACTCTACACATGGACATCACCAGATGGTCAACACTGAAATCAGATTGATTATATTCTTTGCAGCCAAAGATGGAGAAGCTCTATACAGTCAGCAAAAACAAGACCAGGAGCTGACTGTGGCTCAGATCATGAACTCCTTATTGCCAAATTCAAACTTCAATTGAAGAAAGTAGGGAAAACCACTAGACCATTCAGGTATGACCTAAATCGTATCCCTTATGATTATACAGTGGAAGTGAGAAATAGACTTAAGGGCCTAGATCTGATAGACAGAGTGCCTGAGGAACTATGGATGGAGGTTCGTGACATTGTACAGGAGATAGGGATCAAGACCATCCCCATGGAAAAGTCATGCAAAAAAGCAAAATGGCTGTCTGAGGAGGACTTACAAATAGCTGTGAAAAGAAGAGAGGCGAAAAGCAAAGGAGAAAAGGAAAGATATTCCCATTTGAATGCATACTTCCAAAGAATAGCAAGGAGAGATAAGAAAACCTTTCTCAGTGATCAATGCAAAGAAATAGAGGAAAACAACAGAATGAGAAAGACTAGACATCTCTTCAAGAAAATTAGAGATACCAAGGGAACATTTCATCCAAAGATGGACTCGATAAAGGACAGAAATGGTATGGACCTAACAGAAGCAGAAGATACTAAGAAGAGGTGGCAAGAATACATGGAAGAACTGTACAAAAAAGATCTTCATGACCCAGATAATCACAATGGAGTGATCACTCACCCAGAGCCAGACATCCTGGAATGTGAAGTCAAATGGGCCTTAGAAAGCATCACTACGAACAAAGCTAGTGGAGCTGATGGAATTCCAGTTGAGCTATTTCAAATCCTGAAAGATGATGCTGTGAAAGTGCTGCACTCAATATGCCAGCAAATTTGGAAAACTCAGCAGTGGCCACAGGACTGGAAAAGGTCAGTTTTCATTCCAATCCCAAAGAAAGGCAATGCCAAAGAATGCTCAAAGTAACACATAATTGCATTCATTTCACACACTAGTAAAGTAATGCTTAAAATTCTCCAAGCCAGGCTTCAACAATAGGTGAAACGTGAACCTCCAGATGTTCAAGCTGGTTTTAGAAAAGGCAGAGGAACCAGAGATCAAATTGCCAACATCACTGAAAAAGCAAGAGAAAAAGTAAGAGAGTTCCAGAAAAACATCTATTTCTGCTTTATTGACTATGACAAAGCCTTTGACTACGTGGATCACAATAAACTGTGGGAAATTCTGGAAGAGATGGGAATACCAGACCACCTGAGCTGCCTCTTGAGAAACCTATATGCAGGTCAGGAAGCAACAGTTAGAACTGGACATGGAACAACAGCCTGGTTCCAAATAGGAAAAGGAGTACTCCAAGGCTGTCACCCTGCTTATTTAACTTATATGCAGAGTACATCATGAGAAACGCTGGGCTGGAGGAAGCACAAGCTGGAATCAAGATTGCTAGGAGAAATATCAACACCTCAGATATGCAGATGACACCACCCTTATGGCAGAAAGGGAAGAGGAACTAAAAAGCCTCTTGATGAAAGTGAAAGAGGAGAGTGAAAAAGTTGGCTTAAAGTTCAGCATTCAGAAAATGAAGATCATGGCATCTGGTCCCATCACTTCATGGCAAATAGATGGGGAAACAGTAGAAACAGTGTCAGACTTTATTTTTTGGGGCTCCAAAATCACTGCAGATGATGACTGCAGCCATGAAATTAAAAGACGCTTACTCCTTGGAAGAAAAGTTATTTCCAACCTAGTAGCATATTAAAAAGCAGAAACATTACTTTGCCAACAAAGTTCTGTGTAGTCAAAGCTATGGTTTTTCCAGTGGTCATGTATGGTGTGAGTGTTGGACTGTGAAGAAAGCTGAGTGCTGAAGAATTGATGCTTTTGAACTGTGGTGTTGGAGAAGACTCTTGAGAGTCCCTTGGACTGCAAGAAGCTCCAACCCGTGCATCCTAAAGGAGACCAGTCCTGGTTGTTCATTGGAAGGACTGATGCTAAAGCTGAAACTCCAGTACTTTGGCCACCTCATGCGAAGAGTTGATTCATTGGAAAAGACTCTGATGCTGGGAGGGATTGGGGGCAGGAGGAGAAGGGAGCGACAGAGGATGAGATGGCTGGATGGCATCACCGACTTGATGGACATGAGTTTGAGTGAACTCTGGGAGTTGGTGATGGACAGGGAGGCTGGCGTGCTGCAATTCATGGGGTCACAAGAAATTGGACACGACTGAGCAACTGAACTGACTGACTGATTATCTCATTAACTAAGTCTGGCAGAACTCAAGTCAATTATGGAATACATATGGTACCAAGTTATGCCCCAACACATTAAAAACAAAAATTAAATAATATTTATGGTAGTTATCAAGTAAGGTAAGACTTTAGAAAAAAATCTTATGGCAAAGTTAAAACTTTAATTCCATTATTTTCAATTATGATAGCTATATAACCATCTTATAACTAATTTATAATTAAGAACTTGAGAGATTAAATGAGAATATATTGCTCACTATGTTTTTAATAGTGCATAAAATGTAAATACAAAATAATATGAAGAATAAAGATTCCAAAAAAAAGTATTTCAATAAATTAATACACTAACATTCAGGATAAAAGATGTTATAGCAAGATTTGATGATTCTATGAAAGGCATTTAAAAAACCTTAGGGCAAATTTTAAAAAGGATTATTAACACTTAAAAAATAAAAGCACTACCAAAAGAAATACAGTAAAATTTATCAGAGGCAAACACTGTCAACCATAAGACACCACTTAAGCAAGAATACTGTTCCCTTGAAGGGGTGCAGGTTTCTATTATTAGCAGAGATAAGAGCTGCCTCAAATTCTTTCCTTAATAACACTATACTAAAAATAAAATGGTTGCCACATTTCAAAATAAACACATTGCTTTCAATATGCATTTCAATGGTCTAAATAATAGATAAAAATCTATTTAACCTGATTCAAAGTGTTTTCTCTTACATTTGCAACTAATAAACACACTAGGGAGACTGGCTCTCACTTTCATAACACATTCAATATTTTAGGGGTCTTCTGCCACCCACTTTCTCATTTGAGATTAGATCTTCTCTTAGATCCAATTAAATTATCTACCTAGCTTCAAAATATTAACTATTTGCTCTATAAAGTACCTTCCCTCTCATTAAGGAAATCACAAGAATATCAGAAGAGTAAATGCAACAGTATAATCACTACAAAGCAGTACAAGCGCTTTAAGCAGAGCTAACATGGACTACAAGGTAAGTGACTGTTTCGGCATATTTAAAAAAAAAAAAATCTAGATAAAGCAGTGCTGCGTCAGCACGGGAAAGGGAGAAAGTCCACAGAATTGAAGTAAGTTCCTCAGTATATGATCACCTACAAAAATCCTTTCTAACTCACAAAGTTATATGTGGAGAAAAATTGTAGAAAGCATCTTTAGCTCAGAGTCTGCATTTTCTGAAGTTTGAAAAAAATTAACTGTGTGTATTATTTTGGTTCTACTCCAAGTAGAACCTTGACAACAAACCACACATAAAAACTGCCAGCTGCTGCTCACATCCTCCTCCCTTTCCCAGCTTTACCTCCTTCATCCAAGAGTTCTATGATCACTATCATGAGACCTGGAATAGATAATCTGTTACATGTTTGCATATATTCATTGCATACATATACATGGTATACAGAAGAGGGTGGTAAGTGAGCAGTGTGTGGAGAAGTAGATTAATAAACATACACAAATGAAATATGAAAAAAGACCAGAGAAAAATAAAACAGAACATAGAAAACTCTTTCTTCTCAACATCAATTAAATCCTGGTCTCAGAACCAGATCACAGATTATTCTCAGAGTTCAGCATATTACAGGTTTACAAATACATAAAATAGGGCCCAAGTATACAAATACATAAAAGTTAAGTACTTGTATATTGTCACCTACATTTTCTCCTGTATTACTCTCAAAAGTATAAAAGACCATATAAGTCTTATTCCCTTTTTCAGAGATCAAGTGACTTTGGCTTGTAACAGCAAACTTCCACACAGGAGGCCTTCTAAATCCAGTATTCTCTATACTGTATACCATCCTGCCTTTGTGAACTTCCTCTGAATCTATCCATCTATAACATTGTTTCCTATGGAAAAGTGTCTTTCAAGAATCAATCCATTACACAAAATGAACAAAATCCATTCAGCATTAAGGACAAAACACTAAAATCATAAAAATAAGATAAATCAGAGGGTAAGAACCCTAAATAGCACACTATTTACTTGATTATTTAAGAAAGATGATGAATTTATTTTCATTCCAACATTAACAGTCTAGTATTTCAGAAAATATATAGCTTCATTAGTTGGAAGTATTAGTTGTTAAGTATTGCTTAACAGCTGTTTAGAATTACATATTTTCAGAAGTAAAATCAGTTCAGCTAGCAATTTATATGAACATCAACAGGTATTTCCATGTCATTCTTATTTTATTCATTTTCCATCTTTGTGAAAAAACAAATTTCATGACTTAACCCAAAAAGATACTGGATTTTTTATATAAACACTAAAAACCAAATATCATATAGCACAAATGAGTTAATCATTAGGAACTTTCCAATGTAGGCAACCAAAAAAATTGGGGCAAATTATTAAAGTTAAGTCTCAGTGTTGCAATCAGAGTTGCAATTAGAATCATAATCAGTAAACATTTATTATTAATAACACCTCACACAGGGTACAGGATTCACTCAAAATGGCCATGTATCATCTCCACAACAGCCATCTATCGGTAAAGATAGCTCATTTTCTCTTAAGCCATTTTATGTCCCTCAATTCATTTAATCCTTAAAAAACTAGAATGTAGGTAGCCAAGTATTGTTACTGTCATTCTACAAGCTCAAGGAAGTTTAATGGTTTCCCAAATTCATACAACTGGCAGTAGCATGAAATGAAAATCCCCAGCTAACGCCTTCCAAAACCAATGTTCCTTCATTCTAGGACATTGTTATTTTTTACAAATTCTCTTTAGTCTGGTTACTAAAGGCCACCGGCAATCTTTAGTCAAAGTTATTTTCATTATGGTGATGGGGCCACCCTGAAATACCTGGTATTTTAAAGAAATTTAAATACTTAAATTAGTTAATAGTGTCAGAATTCAGTAACCTTATCATATAAAAAAGTGGAATGGATTGAGACACAATAGTAAAATTTATATGAAAATATAATTTTTAATCATCTATATGGAATTTATCTGCCTGCCAATTCAGGAGACTTATGAGACAGGGGTTCGGTCCCTGGATGCGGAAGATCCCCTGCAGGAGGGAACCGCAACCCACTCCAGTATTCTTGTCTGGAGAATCCCCATGGACAGAGGAGCCTAGCAGGCTAGACTCACAAAGGGTCGCAAAGAGTGGGACAGACGTACATCAGAGAACCATAAATTTACCACTTCTGCAACATCCTAGCACTGTAACATTAGGCAAATTAAAGTATCTAATTCTAAATATCTACATTTGCAAAGTGGAGATAATACCAAATCCAGGGTTACTTTGGGGAATAAATAAAACCAAGTACATATATAGCAAACATAGTATCAACTTAATCAAGTCATAGCTTTTATCAATAAATTGTTACAAATATGTTTCCCTTTTCTTCTGTTTTACATTATTTCGGCTATAGTCTTCAGTAATTCAAACTTCCACTAAGCCAGAAGAACAATTAAATTTATCCATTTTTTGAAATTAAATCTTCAAAAATTCGGTTGCAAATAAATTTCACATTCCAGTGTCACTGCTAAGGAGAAGAAAACAAAGCCCAAAGAGGTTTCAAGTATTCTTTAGGGCCTTGACACTACAGTTCAGCTGCTCAGTCGTGTCGGACTCTTTGCAACCCCATGAACTGCAGCATGCCAGGCTTCCCTGTCCATCACCAACTCCTAGAGCTTGTTCAGACTCATGTCCATCAAGTCCGTGATGCCGTCCAACCATCTCCTCCTCTGTTGTCCTCTTCTCCTCCTGCCTTCAGTCTTTCCCACCATCAGGGTCTTTTCCAATGTCAGTTCTTCACATCAGGTGGCGAAAGTAATGGAGCTTCCGTTTCAGCATCACTCCTTCCAGTGAATATTCAGGACTGATTTTCTTTAGGATGAACTGGTTTGATCTCTTTGCAGTTCCAGGGACTTGACACTACATGAGGGTCAAAAACAATGCCAGTGTGGGCCAGAAATACCACAGGTATAACTCTGAGGTCTACCAACTGACCAGCTAGTTGTCTCAGATCGAATTTATCACTTAGGACTGGTATTTATATTTCTAGGGCTTCCCAGGAGGCACAGTAGTAAAGAATCTGCCTGCCAATGCAGGAGACACAAGAGACAGGAGTTCAGTCCCTGGCTTGGGAAGATCCCCTGGAACAGGAAATGGCAACCCACTTCAGTATTCTTGCCTGAAAATTTCCATAGACAGAAGAGTCTGGCAGGCTGCAGTCCATGGAGTTGCGAAGAGCCGGATACAACTGAACACAAGCTCTACCTTTGCTTATCTTTCCTGTTATCTTACACAGAAGTGAAGATTTAATAAAATATTTACTTAATTTTGGGAAAGCCAAATCTGTGAGCCATTCACATAACTATTTGAAAAACAACAAAAAATAAAGCCTTGATGAGACCTTGCTGACTAGAAAAGGCTACTTTGACTGAAAGCATCCTATGAGATGGTTGGATGGCATCACTAACTTGATGGACATGAGTTTGAGCAAGCTCTGGGAGTTGGTGATAAATGGGAAGCCCGGTGTGCTGCAGTCCATGGGGTTGCAAAGAGTCAGACACGACTGAGCGACTGAACTGAACTGATCCTATGGTGTACAATTGTAATGAAGAATAATGATTTCATAAATCAAATCTGTCAGTTCTCACCCTGAAAATACAAGCTTCTTTTAAAAATGTAATTACCATTATATTCAAAACACTTTTTTTCTTCAACTGGTCTTTGTAAAACACATATACAAGATCTGTTCTTCTAGAATTTCTGTGACCTTCATTATTTAGGTAAGAACTGAGCAAGTCTAATTACAAGAGCTCTTAAATAGCAGTTATACCTTACCTGGGAAAGAGTAAGAACCAAAACAATACATAGAAAAAATTTAAAGAATGCACTACATAGATAAAACGCACTACTTCAAACTCTGACAGCCAACATAATCTGTTTCCATAAGCACTCCCCTAGTACTCTTACACTAGAACAACGGAGAAAAAAATCAACTCAATATTTTAAATAAGGTTTCAATTATTTATCAACAATTAGAAGGATTTACATATGTTTTTAAAAGCAACTTTAAACAAGTGCTATTAAATGAAAACTAGTTATTTCCATTTTTGTTCATTGTACCTAACTTTGATCTGTAAATTGATACATCAACAACTGAAGTTAAATTTTCAATATCTATAAATAACATAATAGTTAAAGAGAGAAGGGACATAAAATATTTAGCACTTCTCCATTTCCATGTTTTTATAGCCATATAAAACTAAACCATCTACTACTGTTTAATAGAAATTAAATTTATAAAGTCTAAATCAATAGCAAATAAAAATGTAAGTATTTTCAATAAATGGTCCTGGAATAATTGGATATCCATATTCAAAAAGCTGACCTTAGAATCTCAACTTATACCATACTCAAATGTTAACTCAAAATGGGTCCTAGATGTAACTATAAGAGCTAAAACAATAAACATCTATTTTTTTTAAAAATGTGAAGAAATTCTTGAAACCCAAAGCAAAGATTTCTTAAATATAACATCAAAAGCATCATCCATAAAAGGAAATAGTCAATAAGCAGGACCTCACAAAAATTCAAAACACTTATACATGTCAGACAACTGACGTGAAGAAAATATTTGCAATAAGGGACTTGTATCCAGAATTCATAAAAAAAATTCTTATGAACTCAATCAATCCAACAAATGAACTAAAGATATGAAAAGACATTTCACTCAAGATACACAAATGGCTATTCAGCACATGAAAAGATGTTCAGTATCATCACTAGGAAAGCACAAATTGAAACCCCATGAGTTACCATTTCACACCTACTAGAAGAGTTATAAGAAGACAATAAATAAATGTCAGTGAGGATTTGGAGAAATAGGAACCCTCATACATTATTGGTGGGACTGTAAAATGGTACAACCACTTTGGAACAGTGTGCAGTTTCTCCAACAAATAAAAATAAAATTATGATACAAGCCAACAATTCTACTCTTAGGTATACTACCCGATATATATGAGAACATATATCCGCAACAAAGACTTGCATACAACGTTTGTGGTGGCATTATCTGTAACAGTCCCAAACTGAAAACAGAGGTCATCAACAGGTGACTGCATAGGCAAAATGTGGCATTTTCATGAGGTGGAATATTATTAAGCAATGAAAAGGAACAATGCTATGTCATGCATGAACATCAAAAGCCTTGTTAAAGAAGTCAGACGTGAGACTTCATATTCAATGATCTCATTTATAAGAAATGTCCAGAGAAAGCATATTTATTCAGACAGAAAACAGATTAACAGTTTCCTAGGGCTAAGGGTTAACTATAAATGGCATGAGGAATTTTATTATGGTGATGAAAATGTTATAAATTGACCTACAAAATGGTTGCACCATTCAGTAAAGTCACTAAAAATCACTGACTTGTACTACACATAATACATTTAGGATGGGTGACTTTTAGGATATCTTAAATATGCTTGAAAAAAAGTTGTGTTTAAAAATAAGCGTGCTTTTGTTTGTAGTCCCTTAAAGAATTACAGTGGACCCTTGAACAACACTGGAGTTAGAGGCACTGGACCCCAGGAAGTTGAAAACTTGTGTATAACCTTATATTCCTCCCCCAGTATTCATGGTTTCACATTTTAGGATTCAACCAACCTTGACTGTATAATACTGTAGTATTTATTTAGAGGAAAAAAATAATCTGTTGTAAAAGTAGATCTCTGCAGTTCAGACTCATGGTGTTCAAGGGTCCACTGTAAATGAGTAACTTTAGACTGCTGCAACTTATATAATTTTTATTAAGCAACTGTACTAATCCTAACTTTGGATGGGAGAGCACTAACTTTGGAGAGGTGCTCATACAGTGTTAGGAAATCTCCCCAGTTAGCTGCTCACTGGGAAGGAGTCTTCCAGGAAAAGGATTTCTCATAAATCCAAGTACCTTCTGTTGGTTTATATTTTAGGTCAGTTCAAGGATATATACAAAAAGAGATTTAAGTTGTCCTGTGACAATGGACCAAATGATCTATCTGATGGGTATTTTAGCCAATATTCAGATTACACAATAATTTTTTAAAAAACAACAATTTTTAATGCAATTTGAAAAGGAACAGTATACATTATATAACTTGGAAAGTGTACATGCCTAGATGGTGAAGACTTGAGTGCGTAACATCAAAACACAATAGTCCTTAGTAATGTCACAGCATTAATCCAGTTTCTGAATCTTCATATATTCACTCTAAATATATTCCCTCCACTTACCACTTTATGAGGTCTTGCAAACCTAAGCCAGGAAGGACTTCACAGCCCTCACAGGACTTGAAAGAATTTTACAAACCTGAGGTCTTTATATAAACATACACCCTATCTGTAAGGCCATGCCTGACAATCTTACTGAAAACTGTGAACTGCACAAAACTCCGATTCATTTGTCTTCACAGAACTAAAAATACTACACACACACACACACACACAAATATATACAGTGATTACTGTCTTCCCCTACTTGAATATAAGCACCACAAAAGGAGAGATTTTAATGATTTTGTTCCTAGGGTGTCCCCATTACCTAGAACAGTGCCTGGCACACTGTAGGCACTCAGTAAGTGTTTACTGAACAAAAGAAAGGGTATCAGATGTGTGCAAGTAAATAAAAGCTGATCCCTACCATATGAATGAACGAGTCTCTTCTATCCACTTACAGCCTGGATTCAAGGTTAAAATAGGATTTTTGGACGAAGTGAAAGAGTAGTATTGATCTCTACACTACCATGTGTAAAACAGCTAGCTAGTGGGAAGCTAAGGTATGGCACAGGGAACTCGGCTGAGTGTTCTGTGATGACCTAGCAGAGTGGGAGGGAGGCTCAAGAAGGAGGGAATACATGTATACTTACAGCTGATTCACAATGTCATAGAGAAGAAACTAACACAAAATTGTAATTTACTATAATTTTTAAAACTTAAAATTTTTTCATTATGATTTTTTAAGGAAATAGAGGCCTCAATAAAATCCTCAAGCTGCCTACCCAACATTTTCTCAGCAAAATGAAAAAAGAAAAAAGCAACAACCAAAAGAAGTATTTTTAATAAGTTGGTTCTAGTTCTGGAGAGAGGACAAGTTAATTAATCTCACATGACTCTTAAGAAAAACAGGAAAGTTCAATACTTAACTAGTAACCAGTAAAAAAAAAAAAAAAATCAAAGCAGCCTGTTTTTCTACACCCAAAATGGGATCCCATCACCTAGAAACACAGAGCTCAGCAGAGTATGTCTTAGCAATTCTGGCCTCAGCCCTACATCCTCAAGATCCAACTCCAAAGTCCCTTTTTCCTTTCCCTCCATCCTGGAAGCCTTCCTAGAACCATTTTACACACACAAGCAACCTTCAGACCTCCCAGTTCTAAGCCCTGACCCAACCCAGGTACATCCCAGCGTTTCCCAAGGCCAGCAGAAAGACCCACCCACCTCGCGCCCCGGGGATCCCCCGTAAACTACCAGCCCTACTAATCCAGAGTCAGGGAGCACGAAAGAATCCAGACAGCAGGACTTCCCAGCCTGGCCAAAATTGGAGGACATTTTAGACCTTTATCCCAGTTCTGCCAATTTCAGTGTGACCTTGAACACGTCCCTGCTAGGGGGTCCCCGTTTTCTCACGTTACAGGCGAAGATAACACCTGCACCTGCTGTAAGGATTACAGGAGATCACACGTGAAGCACCTAACGGGACACCTGGCACGAAATGGGAACTCCACCATCAGGACCGTGGGTCATTCCTCAGGGTCCTTGCAGCCTCCCAGCTGAAAGGCATCTCGCCCAACAACCCAATCTCCGGGTTTCAGAGGGGGGCACTAAGGTGGGGCAGTAGAAGCGTGCTGGACGCCAGTCCCAGGACCTCGCGACGCCCCCGCCCGAGCCCCCTCGCCGGGACCCCGCCGTTGCCGCGGGGCGAAGCGGTACCCACTGCCTTCCCTGGGTCCCCAGGTTCCGCGCGGCCCGGGCGCGGCCGCTCCACCTGCCGCCAGGCCCCGCCACCCGCTGCCCGCTCGCGGCCCGGCACACCCGGACTCCGGGGCTCGGCCTCCCGCGAGGCGCGGCGTACTCAACTCTTCACTTTGCCGAAGGTGCCGACGCCCAGCGTGTCGCCCAGCACGTAGTGGCCGATCTTCACCCGCCCGTCGTGCTTCTGCTTCTCAGCCATGTTCGGCGCGCGCAGCCTCGCTCCGCCGCCGCGGGATCCTCTGCGCGGCCACCGCTGCCGCCTACCCACAGTGCAGCGGGCCCGCGGGGGGCGGGGGCCCGAGACTTGGGGACCAGGCGAGGCGGGGCGGGGCGGGGAGGGGGGAGGGGGGACGCGAGCAGGTGGGGGGCAGGGGCGGGGGCGCGCCGAGGCCCCTGGGCGGGCGTGAGGCTGGCGTGGGCCCGGGGCCAGGGCCCTGGGGGCGCAGTGGAGGGAGCGTGGGCGCTCGGTGCGGGGGAGGTCGGAGGCCGACAGGTGTGCGCGGAGCGGGGAGGGGGAAGGATGTCGCCTCGCTACCTGGAGGAGGGGCCCTGGGGTGGGAGCCGGGTTAAGGGGCCCTCGAGCAGAACCTGACGGTGCGAATGAGAGGGTGAGATTTGGGCCGAATCTTGGCGAGTGGAAAGCAATAGAAGTATTAATAGAACCTGGGGAAGAGAAACAGGCCTGAAGTGTGGGGAGAGAGGGGCGTGAAAAGCAGTGTGTGGGTCCGAGGGAAGTCAGGACTGGCGGCAGTGGGGAAGGGCCTTGATCGAAGGTCAGTCGGAGGAGAGTCACAAGGAAGCTTTTGGAGTCACGCACTGTTTTCATACAGGTCACCAGGGCACAAACAAAAAAAGCCAACTCTGCTGGCTTCACTGATTCTCCTCTACGTTCTGTCTAATTCTCAGTTATGGAGGAGATACCCTCTCTAGAGCTCTCCGTTCTAACTAATTTGCACAAAGTTCACCAATCAGTCCCAATATTTGCTCAACTGTATTCTAGACATATAAATATATGGGCTTTCTAGGAGGCTCAGTGGTAAAGAATCCGCCTAGGAGACAAGGGTTTGATCCCTGGGTTGAGAAGATCCCAGGGAAAAGGAAATGGCAATCCACTCCGATAGTGTTGCCTGGGAATTCCCATAGACAGAGAAGCCTGGCGGGCTGCAGTCCATGGGGTCGCAAAAGAGTTAGACACAACTAATCAAGTATATATAGCAAAGAAATTGTGATAGAGCTGCACAAGAGGGAAATAGTGGAAGAAACTGAAGAGGGAAACTGAACGTAGTGAGCTTGGGGAGTAAGCTACCTAAGGGACAAGGGCAATGTAAGGGCACAAATTAAAGGTAAAGATTGAAGGGGGAGTGAGGAAACGGGAAGAGGAAACTAGAAGCAGGCAGAGCCTTAAAAACTGCCAAGATACAGTAAGTACAGTGATTACTCCTCCCGCCCTCCCTTCTCCTCTCCTTTCTTCTTTCCTTCCTTCAGTCTCCTAGTTTCCAGTGTTGCCTGTCAGTGCTTAAAAATCATTTGCCTATTGGGAATAAATGTTTAAGGATTAGTTGAACATCTTTTACCTATGTGTATGACAGTAGAGTTTCAAGGTCACATTCTTCAAATTGTAAGTCTCATTGCATTATTTATTGGTAAAGAGAGAAATGTATTAAAAAGGATAAGATGTAACACAAGTTCCTTTTCTGAGAAGTGATGAATATGCAAATTGCAAACTTGCATCTATTCTGCACACCAAGCCAATCTGATGAGAGATGATCATGGCTTATAAATTATAGACATCACAGCTGTTGAACAGAGGCTATTTCTGTTCATTCTTGGGATCATCTTTCTTGCTGACAAGAAGTATCATTTAAGAATCACTCTACCTAGCTGGCAATTGGAGGAAAATAGCCAGTTATTTTGATACTGGTATTTTGTTAAGGATCACTCCTTCGGTATTTATTCAAGTAAGGTAAAATATCTGTTCTGCTTTTGAGAAATAAGATGAATGTGTCACTTGTTTTAACATCCCAGTAAAAGATGTTAAAGACTATTAGATTGCTTTCTTGAAACTTTATGAAGGCAGCCTATAAAGAAATTTTAAAGCATTCTGCACTGTATTAACTATTGGTGGATAATTACATTTATTTATTATATGCCACATAACTATGATCCTTACCTAGCAACTATGAACTACTTTGTAGTTTTATTATTATACCAAACAAGTGGGTGACACTTCATAGATTAAAAAGCTCATTTAAATGCAATTATCTCAGTTAGTTTTCATAATAGAAACTTATTATTATCCCCATTTTATGATGATAAAACCTAGATATTCCCTTTGTGATTTTCCCAACGCAAATCAACTAAGTGGCAGACTCAGAACTCATATCCAGTTCTGACCTGTCCTTTTGTGTTTCTACTATGAAACAGCTACCCATATAAAAAAGAGTATGTGATGCTCTAAAAACAAATTTTTTACAATTATAGTTTCATTGTCAGGTTTTTATTATTTTTAGGGAATGGCAACAGTATGTACTTAATCTTGTATTTTTATCTGTTTTCATGACTTTCGTTTAGAGGATAGATGGAATGCTAAGTGGGTGATAACAATGGGAAAGGACAATTCTTGGTGGCATCACTCAGCCTTCTGTTGCCTGAATAATTTCAATTGTGATTCCATATTTGCCTCTCCTACCCAATAGTACAAAGTGAGAATTCATCAGATTGAATCTCCTTAAAGAGCCATGCCACTTGGGGAGGGTCTCACCACCCCCCAAGAAGTCCTAGTGAATACAACAGACCCCATTTTATTGTTTTCCAGTGATGTTTTAGTGTCCACTTGTTGTTCAGTACCAGTCTCTGAGATTACTGTCCCCTGGGAAGCTATTCAGTTCTTAACCAGGTCCAGCTATTACTGCTTTACCCTCTTACTATGGTAACTTTGGAGTTACTTGACTTCAAGTCCTCTGTACTGGGGACCTGAGTGAGAGAATAATGGAGCACCACCTAAACAAATACACTTAACTAGATTCCATTGGTATTATCAATAACCACTTTCTTTGATTTTTTGCTTCTCCTTGAGGCTTACCTACTCTGACCACGCACCTGCGTTCTCTATTCTGCATTCTCCATTCCCCTAGCCCTTCTCTGCTTTTTCCATGGCACTAGCATCACTGACTCGATGGACGTGAATCTGAGTGAACTCCGGGAGTTGGTGATGGACAGGGAGGCCTGGCGTGCTGCGATTCATGGGGTCACAAAGAGTCAGACACGACTGAGCGACTGAGCTGAACCTTCTGACATACTGTTTAATTTACTTGTTTATTACATTTTTGTTTTGTCTATCTCTTGCGACTAGAAGGTAAGCTGCACGAAAGAGTTTCTTCCCCTCTCTTTTTATTCACTGACGGATGTATCCTCAGCACAGATGTACCCTAGTAAGTCACAGGCTGTTTCTTCAGTGGATTAAGCTTGTGTGGCACCTGAAGTTTATACAATGAGGCAGAACCTCCTTAATGAAAAAGTACAAAGTTGGAGATGTAAGTAAATATTTGAAATTAAGTCTACAAAACTTTTGAAGTTAACAAATAACACAAACTTACCAAATCCGGAAAAAATAACATTTTTATAAATTAATTATTCCACCTATCTCTATAATACATGCTTTCTACAAATTTTGGCTGTGTATTCTTTGATTGTCTCTTCATATTTTATGTTTTTATAGAGAAAATAGAAAGATAATTCTGTCCTTCCTCTAACGTGATTGATCAAATTTTTGTTCACATCTTCCTCTTCAGGATCTGCATGGCACTTTTTTCATAGAATTGATATAGCATCTATCAATTCTATTACTATATATGTGAATATTTCATATACCTTTCACATTTCATATACAAACTAAATATTTCATATACATATGAAAATAACATACCCTTTCTGCTGCTCCTGGGACTTGACAGAACCTAGTATATCATTCCCGAAATATTTATTGAGTTAGATTAAAGAAAAAGATTACCAAAATGCAGAACCAAGTAGCAAGAATACAGGGAAGAGCATTTGAAAAATAAGTCAAACTTAATAGCATTTGATTTCACATGCACATGTATTAAATACAAAGCAGAATTTTTGGTATAGCAGTCATTAGTGAGATTGGAGATGGGCAGAACCCAGAACATATAGGACCTTAGAGACTCATGATAAGGTATTCTTTCCTATTATTGTTCTCCAATTTAAAATAAAAAGAAAGTTGGACACTCACTGATTAATAAAGTGTGCTGATGGTGTCTTATAGGTAGTATTAGTTCAGTAATTGCTTCTTTTTTATTTTTATTATGAAAAATTTCAAACATACACCAAAGTAGGATAAATAACTCCCACCCTTAATGATTATCAGTATTATTTCATTTAGCAACCTATTTTTTCACTTTTTTTGTTTCATAGGGTATTTTATTGAAATTATTTGTTTGCTGTTTCACTGGTAAATACTTCAGTATACACTGCTAGTAGATAAGGACTTCTTTTTAGCATAGCAATGCTACTATTATCATGTCTAACAAGATTAACAATAATTCCTTACCATTATAAACCACCCATTTTGTGTTCAATTTCTCTTGATTGTCTTAAGAATAACTGTACATTTGGTTTATTCTAATCAAGATTTTTGAATAGCATTTTATAGAGATGCATCTTATGTTTCTTTTAATCTGTGACTTTTTCCCTCCCTCTTTAATAAGTGTCATTTGTTGTTTAATAAGTAGGTCATTTTACCTGTTGAATATTCTAAACCCTGTTGGATTTAGTTTAACAATTATTCTTGATCATCAAAGTATGATGGTATGGTGTTGTAGGAAGCATAGTATTTAGAAACAAAAGTCCTGAGTTCATGTCTCAGCTTAATCACTTAGTGTGTCCTTAAACAGATCGATTTACATCTCATTGGTAAAACTAGTAGTGTTAGGAAATTCAATTCCCAAATCCACAGCTCATTTTAGAATGAAACAATCAAAGGAAGAAGGGAGATTACTATGAAGTACTATAAGCTATAGTACGAGGTATCTCAACAAACTGATCTTGGTACGCTATTTTCCCTACACATGTTTTACCTCTTGACATTTATTATTATTGGTGTGTAAGATTGAGAGGGTAATATTACCTGCCAACAGTCTTCCAAAAAATAAGTAGATACAATACATTTGACAACCATTAAAACACTTTAAAGGAAGTATAAAACTTTGTGATGTTATTTTTAGCAGGTATTCTAATAACAAATATTAAGTTTAATGTAACTCATTTTCATTTTCATCTGAGTATGTTTCTAAATTGCTTCACTATGAGTCAACATTTTTTTCGGTGTAGTTAAAAAAAATATAACATTTTGGATCAGATTTTCTCCATGGCCAGATGCATTAATTGGGATAATAAAGGTTGTTTGCTTTGCCGTATAAACATTATGGATCTAACAGCATTTTTAGAATCTTGGCTTTCATGTGTGTGTTGACAGCTTGTCTGAAAAAAAGAAAAAAAAAACTCAAACATACTTTTAGATCAATTAAATCAATTCTTTCCGCCCTGGCATGGCTTCAGTGCCTAGCTATACTGTGCTTTTGGACTAGTGAGGTTTGAATAAAGTGATACCAATGTCATCTTGACATGGTTATCATCTATGTTATAGCTGTGTGTTGGAATTAAAACAACCCTTGACAAAACTATAGAGTATACACATTATCTAAAGTCTTTTATAATACACTTTTAATGACCCCCAGTGGGTATTAATACTTTGGCTTTTTGGTTCCATCCTGTGAACATTAACTACAAAGCTTTAACATGATTAATTAGTGCAAACATTAAGACCAATTAGCTAATTTCAAAATTTCCTAATGCTTCTAATATATATTTAAGTAACTCTCCCTCCAAGATTAAAGACCTAAAAAAATAGCCCGAGATTTCTATTTCTTTTCTATGGGCAAGCACTAGGGGTGCCTCAAGGGCTCTTAACTCTGAGGTTCTGATTCTCTGAAATTAACTGTGTTGCATTCATTAAGGGGCTTCCCTGGTGGCTCAGTGGTAAAGAATCTGCCTGCAGTGCAGGAGACTTAGGAGATGTGTGTTCGATCCCTAGGTTGGGAAGATCCCCTGGAAGAGGGAAATGGCAAACCACTCAAGAATTCTTGCCTGGAGAATCACATGGACAGAGAAGCCTGGTGGGCTACAGTCCATGGGGTCCCATAGAGTTGGACACAACTGAAGTGACTGAGCATGCATGCATTCATTAATAAACTTTTCACCCTTTATTTTTTAAATGTTGAAATGTTTTTAAAGTGGTATAAAACGAGTGATCTTACCAAGTAAAGATTCCCAGATTCTTTGGGTATATTGCTCCTTGTTCTAAATATACACATTCATTGAAAAAAAGATGTACTAAGTGCCAGCTGTGTGCTAGATACTGTTTTAGGCACTGGGGATATAGTAGTGAACAAGACATCTGCTCCTTGTCTCATTTATCACTCATGATGTTAGCATTTGTTAAAGAAAAGCTATTCACAGCAGTTTTAAAGAAGCTAAGTTGACTATATCTGTAGGGACTACTGTAATGGGATATTACAGAAGGTGAGAGAGATTGGCTTGGGCTCCACTCTGAATACAACAAAGAAAGGTGGGGATTTGTAGCCAAGGAGCTGTGTGGGAATATCGGTGAACAGAAAACTCCTGGGAGGCTAGGGTAATTTTTTGTTCAACTAACCTAACAGGATCCTTGCTGAAGAAGGCCAAGGTGATGGTGAGGATAAGGAATTTTATTGGATATTGAGGGTGATTATTCTGGCTGAACCAAACTCAACCGCTTGTATAGGTGTATATGCTTAGTCGATCAGTCCTGTCCAGATCTTTGCAGCCCCGTGGACTGTAGCCTGCCAGGCTCCTCTGTTCATGGGATTCTCCAGGCAAGAATACTGAAATGGGTAGCCATTTACTTATCCAGGGGATCTTCCGAACCCAGGTATTAAACTCTGGTCTCCTGCATTGCAGGTGGGTTCTTTATGACTAGTGCCACCAGCTTAACAGGATTCTTGCTAAACTTGAGCTCTTGAGGACATGTCCAAAAATTGGGCCTATTTGGGTTTAAAGGAGCATGACAAGACTTAGGTCAAAGAGAGCGTCTTTTTCACATTCTAGTGGGAGAGGCAGACAATAAGCAAACAGATGTGTCGTATAATATACTGTTAGTGGTAAGAGCTGTAGAGGAAAATAAGCAGAATAAATAGATACAAAGATGAAAGTGGGGAAGGGGGAAGGTTGAGTATGCATTTCATATAGATGGTCAGAGAAAGTCTTGCTGAGAATGTATAGAGCAGAAACCTGATAAAGAAGGAAGGAGTCATGGAAATATCTGGGACAAGAGCATTCCAGACAGAAGGAAAAGCAAGCCCAAAGGCCCTGAGACAGTACAAATAGCATATTGGAGGAATAGTGAGAAGGTCAGTATGCCCAAAGTGGTAAGTACAAGAAGGAGACTGGTGGGGTTTGCAGTTAGAATGCCTGGAGCCAGGTCATCTGGGGTAGGCTATGTTAAAAAATTTGAATTTTCTTTCAAAGTGTAATCACATATTTTGGGAAGGTTTTTGACAGAAGAGTGATGTGATATAAATGTGAAGGATCTCTTCAGATGGCTGTGTGGGAAAGAGTCTAAGGGGACAAAGTGGAAGAAAAGCAGCTAACTAAGAGGCCATTGTAGTAGAACAGATGAGTGCTGATAGCAGTTGACACAATGGTAGTTACAATGAAGATGGTGACAAGCATTCAGATTTGGCATATATTTTTATATTAGCACCAAGAGAATTTGCTAATAGTTGGATGAGAGATGTAAGAAAAATCACAAAAGAGGACCGAAGACTTAGGTTTGGGGGTCCACGCAACTAGACGAACAAGGGTGCCATAGACTGATGTGTGGAAGACTTCATGAGAAATTAGTTGGGAAGAAGGGAAGGATGGTGGACAAAATTCTGTTTTGATCATGGTGAACATGAGATGTTTAATAGAAATTCTAAAGAATATGTCAAGTAGGTGGCTGACACAAGACTGAACTTCCAGGGACAAGTCCAGTCTGAAAATATTTCAGAATAGTCAGCTGGAGATCACTTAGGAAATAAATATAAACAGCAAAAGGAAGAGGTTCTCAGACTGAGACATCCCAGGTTTAGAGATACGTAAAAGGAAGAGAAGTTAGCAAAAGATGCTGAAAAGAGGAAGGAAGGGACTTCCCAGGCAGTCTGGTGGTTAAGATTCTGTGCTTCCAATGCAGGAGGTGTGGATTTGATCCCTGGTCAGGGAACTAAGATCCCACGTGCCATGTGATCAAAAAATAAAGTGGGAGGACATTAAAAAAACTGTCATCAACCACTTCAACAAACTTATCAACTATGTCTGATGATTCCAAGAGATCAAGTGAAATGAGAATGAAGAGTTGCTGGTTGGATTTGATGACCTTGACAAATGACTTTGCAGCAGAATGCTGAAGATTAAAGAATGGAGTGAGCTTATGAAAAAGTTGAAGAAGTGGAGAAGGTGATTATATACAATTCTTTTATCTTTTGTCATGAAATTAAGCAGAGAAATTTTTGAGTTTTGCTATGAAGGGGCCATAGCAAAGGCGAATTTGGATACAAGGGTGGGTTTTTTTAGGGTGAAGAAAAATACAACATGCTTATATGTTGATATGAATGATCATGTAGAAAAGGAAAAAATGATGGTGTATGATAGAGTGAATAACTATAGAAGGTTTATTAGTGGATCCCATGTTGACAGTCCTTAAGGAACTTCCATACTTCCTTTCAGGAACTTATACTCCACTGGAAAACATATAGACTTAAATTAGTAAATTGCAAAATGTTAAATTAGTAAATTTCAAAATGGTGAAATCAGTTCAGTTCAGTCACTCAGTTGTCTCTGACTCTTTGCAACCCCATGAACTGCAGCGCGCCAGGCTTCCCTGTCCACCACCAGCTCCTGGAGCCTGCTCAAACTTATGTCCATCCAGTCGATGATGCCATCCAGCCATCTAATCCTCTGTTGCCCCCTTCTCCTCCTGCCTTCAATCTTTCCCAGCACCAAAGTCTTTTCCAATGAGTCAGTTCTTCACATCAGGTGGCCAAAATATTGGAGTTTCAGCTTCAGCATCAGTCCTTCCAATAAATATTCAGGACTGATTTCCTTTAGGATTGACTTGTTTGATCTCCTTGCTGTCCAAAGGACTCTCGAGAGTCCTCTCCAACACCCGCAGTTCAAAAGCATCAATTCTTTGGTGCTCAGGTTTCTTTATAGTCCAACTCTGACATCCATACATGACTACTGTAAAAACTGTAGCTCTGACTCGATGGACCTTTGTCAGCAAAGTAATGTCTCTGTTTTTAATCTGCTGTCTAGTTTGGTCATAGCTTTTCTTCTAAGGAGCAAGCATTTTTTAATTTTATGGCTACAAAAATGGTACAGTAAGTAATAAAAAGTTGTGGATAGGATTGACTGAAGAGTGTAGGACAGTTAGTTAAAGGTTTTTGTGTTTAACCAGAAGAAAACTAATGGCAGTGACAGTTCTAGTAGGAAAGGAGAGGAATGGATGAATTTTAGAGATACTTAAGAAAAAGAATGAATAGGATTTAGTATGGTTAATTATAGAGAAATGGGACAATTCTGGATGATGAAATTGTGATGGCTGAATCTTCTAAAAACTTTCTTAGTTTATCACTTCCTTCCTTCAAAATATTCACACACTTTGCATTGTCTAAAGATTAAATGTTTATACTAGAATCCATGGATCCCTAAAATCTGCCCTTTAGGGGAAGTACCTTCATCTTCCTGAGCTATGTCCTTGGAATTCAAGGACTTTGTGAAATCCAGTGTAAAAAGTGCTCGTCTGCAGCATCAAATTCCAAGTCTTTAAGTCTGCATTCAAGGCCCTCAATCTGATCCCTGACAACCGCATGTTCCTCATATCAGATTTCTTTCTGTTTTTTGTACACAGCAAGCTGTAGTTAGACTGTACCTGTGCTCCCTTTGTTCTCATTGTCTGGAACCTCTTTAGTCCTTGGTACTCTAAATCACAGTCTGCCTAACAGACAGTTTCAACATTTGTTGCAGAGAAGAAGCCAATTCTGACTCCATGTTGGAACTGTTTATATGACTTGCTTTTGGTTGCTTTTGTTATTGTAATCATACAGAATGGCCTGACCTCAGAGAATCCTGCCCCTCTGCCTAACTGTTTAAAGTGACTTTGTTCAGAACCCTGTCCACCAGTGGATGGCAGGAAGGAAGAAATTAATACATTCCCTGCCTGAGGCTTGCCATTCTGGGAGATGTTTGCAAAATTAATGGCCTTTTCGCTTTGCTTTCTCACCTGCCCCAATCTCTGATAGACTGAATCTGGCATTCAGCCCCCATAAGATGGTTATTTTGAGGCTCTATCCTGCCATTTTCTCAGTCAGCCAGCCTCCCAGTTAGTCTCTTCCTTACCTCAACCCCTCTTCTCTCGGGTTCATTGGCCTGTTGTGTGGCAAGCAGAGCAAGTGAGCTTGGACTCTGTATCAGTAACACATTCACTTCCTCTATTCAAAATTCATCTTCTCTTGGTAGGCTTTCCTCAACTTCCCAGATGCATTTGACCATCATGCGTCTATTAATAATAATGCTAAATTACACTTAATTAGATCCATTACTGTACTTATCCATATGTCTGGGCCACTATTTGACTATTAATTCCTTGAGAGCAAGCACTGTGAAAATCATAGGTGCTTCATGCATATTAATTGAACAAGTAATATCTGAATGACATCTTAGTTCTGGCATAACTTGGCCTCAGTTTACCTACTCCCTCCTGGAAGCACTGAAGGCTCCTTTTGGTTTATTCCTATAAGGCCCTCTGTCATTTCTCTTCTGGCACTGTGTGCTATAACATTGTGTTTGTTTTGTGGCACTGTTGTTTTTTTTCCTTCTGTTTCCAGGCAGAAAAACATTTCTCCCTGCCTGAAATAGTCAAGGGTGTGGGTTTTATCCTGTTTATCTTTGTATCCCAAGTACCTAGGTTCTCAATAAATGTTTTAAGAATGTATTGCTCAATAATTAAAGAGTTATCTTACCTTTTAAAGTCTTATATCATGTAATCATGCCCATCTTTTTCCACCTTCACAAAGAATTCCCTAATCACTCTTGGCTAGAATTAATCTTTCACTCTGGCATTCTGTTACTAGGGCTATTAATATATCTCTTCTGTGTAATTATCACTTTTGGGGATGTTATTGATGTAGAGTATCAACAAAAGCCTAAGAACAAGAGAACTTCTGTTCTTCATTGTTTGCCCATGTGTTGTGAGTCTCCACTTTCCTGTGTACTGCTACACTTGGGTAGCACACACCACTACCAGTTCCTAGATCACTTGGCACAATTCTACCCTTTCCCACTGGTGAGAGCTGTCAAGCCACACTCTTCTATTATGGTTTATTTTATTAAACAATCAATCTACTGCATTTGCACAACATTTGCATAAATTAGTAACTATTTATGATCATCTTTTGCTCCACTGAGTCTTATTCACTAGGTATTCTTTAAATATTTCATGAATGAATAAAAGAAGGAAAGAAGGAGCATTATTTCCACTACCAAGTCCAAAGGGAATTCAGACTTGGCCTTTTGTACAAAGTAAATCCACTCATTTAGTCTATTACTGTTTAGAGCCAGAAATAATTATTTGTGTGAGATAGACGGATACAATAATGTCCTTCATAAACTAAACTCTAAAGAAAATAATAGTTTTATTTTTAAAATGATGCTTATTTCCTCAGGTCATGCTAGTCTTGGAAGCAAACAAAACTATTTCAGGAACCCCCTGAGGTTTTATTGAGTTCTGACCTCTATGGAGCCCTCTTGACCCACAAATGTTTCCATTTCCCAGTGATACTCAGCACTGCTTGCCCACCTGGCACTCTCTACTGCCATCCTGATCCTCAAAATTAAGGAGGAAGAGTTTTTTTTTTCTCTTTCCAGCAACAGCTCTAATAATTGAGAAGGTGACTTTGTTCTCTTAGTCTATAGGCCCTTGTTACAATGCAGAACTTGCAGTGGATTTCTCAGGGAAAGGACTGCGCAACATACTGAGGACATCAGCCACACAGTCATAAGCAGTATCCCTGCTCCCTGCACACAGGAACTGAGCACATGTGTGTGTGTGCTCAGTGGCTCAGCTGTGTCCAGCTCTTTGTGACCCCACAGACTGCAGCCCACTAGGCTGCATGTTCATGGCATTCTCCAGGCAAGAACGTTGTAAGTGGGTTGCCATTTCCTCCTCTAGGGTATCCTCCTGACCCAGGGACACCTTGCCTCTCCTGAGTCTCTTGTTTTGGCAGGCAGATTCTTTATCACTGAGCCACTGGAATACCCCATAACTGAGTAGCTCAAGTCAATTGTATGTGTCTTTTCTACTTTCTTCTATCATTTGAGTTACCTTCACTGGGGACATCTTCCACTTTCCCAAAGACTGGAGGCAGCTTTAATTTCCCCTTCTGTAGGAAAAGAGCAAATTAGCCACGATGGCCTGTGTGGTCAGGCTCTCTCACCCCACAGCCTCTTGCTCTTTGGAAAAGTGGAAGATGTCCCTGGTGAAGGTAACCCAAATGGTTACGTGCTGGTCACGAGCTGCTTTGTGCGGTATGCCTGTAGGGGTTCCACCGTGAAAGCCCTGGCTGCTATGGCACTGGGGCTACACTGGAGTGGCATCTTGGTTATGTTATATGAGGTTATGTTATGGCTGCTGCTACGGCTGTTGCATCAGCCACGAGAGAGGCTGTATTATGGCTGCCATGCCAGCCAGGAGAGAATAAAAGTGTCTGCAGTTCCTACAGCTCCTCGAGTCTCCTTCGAGCCTCTTAGCTCACACCTTGCCCACCCTGGGTTCAGTGGACAGTGTGGACAGTGTGGACAGTGTAGACAGCACAGGTCAGTTGTGTCACAAACAGGATCAGCGATACATCCACTTTGTGTTTTCTCTTTGTGTCGTCATTCTAGAAGGCTTCTCCTGTTCCTGGGATAAAGGAAGAAGGGAGAACAAGGCGTGCTGGGGGGGAGGACTGTCTGCAAATTGGACACTTTGGTGCCCTTGCCAGAATTCGAGAAGTGAGTGTGTGGTTGGCATCTCCACAATGATTCTGCTCCTTTACTCTCTCATTGCTTGATCTACCTGATCTCTCACATAGATTATGTAATAAGTTGTGTAGAATTTCAGGCATACTTATCTACAGACATAGGGAAATCCTAACAGTTATGATGTATAATGGAAAACATCACAGCATCTCTCATGAATTTTTCCAGAAAAAAAAAAAAAGAATTCAAAGCTATCTTTAACCATATTCTTAGAAATATGGCTTTGAGTTTATCCTCATAAGGAATTTTTAAAAAGCACTGTAAGTATCTTCCTGATAGCTCAGTTGATAAAGAATCTGCCTGCAGTGCAGGAGACCCCAGTTCAATTACTGGGTCGATAAGATCCCCTGGAGAAGAGAAAGGCTACCCACTCCATTATTCTGTCCTGGAGAATTCCATGGACTACAGTCCATGGTGTTGCAGAGTCAGACACGGCTGAGCAACTTTCACTTTCTCTTTTTAAAAAGTACATTTCAAGCCTTTTACAAACTATTTCAAAGATTTGTTTGAGGAACAATGAAGGTTTTTTTTTTTTTTTAATTGGAGGGATTTTTTTTAACTGATACAATTCACTTGTCTCAAATTTACAACTACTTTTAACATGACTTTTTTTTTCCAGTTAATTGTTTTTTGGCGTATTATAAAATTGAATCATTAGAGGACCTTTTGGAGTAAGTTAAATGTTATTTTTCAGAATATAATTCAAGCCTCAAGGATTTTTGAATGCCTGCCCTACTAGATATAAAAGAGCTATCTCATGAATAATGCCCTGAAGGCTCTTACCTTCTCAAGGAAATCTGTACTCTGGAAACAATTTAGAGAGCAGTGACTTGTTTTTTAACTCATGGATTAAAACTGCTCATGGATGAAAACAGAAGCTTATTATATTTCTTTCACCAAACTCTCTTTAGTTACATAGGCAAGAAGTTACATGATTTTTGGTACCTACTTTTGTTAGGTCTAATATAAATATCCTCAGAAACATAGACTTGTAAAAAAAAAAAAAAGACAGAAAGAAAGAAAAGACTGTGATTATGCATTCTTTCCTGCCCTTTTCTTTACTTCTTCAGTTTAAAATCTTTATGATGCCCACAGAACAAAAGCTAACTGGTATGATGATTGCTTAGTGAAAACAAGCTGAAAGGCAAAGAAACTTTTTTTGAGACAGAATCAATCAAATCTGTTTGTAATAAATCTGTTTCTAAGTCACAACATTGATTATGTTCCTTGAATACAAAATTCAGTTTCTACCCTGAGTATTGCTGGAAGTGCTCTCTTCATTACTCATAAATCCAAGCTCACCAGTGGTTCCTTACTTTCCCTCTTAGTTTGCCAGTAAATTCTACCTTTTTGATGTTTACCCCTGTTTTCCATTCCTGTTTAATCCAGACTCTAAAGGTTTTAAGAACAGTTTCAAGAGTCTAAAGATTTCTGGCTTATCTTCACAGGTTCAGAATTCATTCTAAAAACATTGGGCACACCCTAGCAAACTCCAGGTTTTTACCTGAATAAAAGGTTGTCATAGCATTGAATATACCAAGAACATGCCAGTCTGGCAAGTTTCCTGTCACACTAAATGGCCCCCAACGTTGCCACTCACTAGAATCTCAGCTTTGAAAAGAGACGGCTTTTTCTCTCTTCTTCATGCAAGAAGATGCCAAAAACATTTATGTTTGAGCTTGGTTAAAGAGTCCAGCCTACTGAGAGGTATCAGATGAGAAAATGTTTGGACTGTTAGTAGAAGCAATGAACAGCTTTTATAAATTGGAGAAATGAAGTCTTAGTTTGGTTAAAAGTACATTGGATACCTTATTTCCTATTCAATAAATGGAGCATTTTCATGGGAATAAGCCAGAACTTTTGTGAATAGATCCTTACTTTTTCCCATCTGTTAGAAACATTTTTCAAATATAAATTAAAAAATAAATCCCTTCAGGAATTTGTATGTTCTCACTCCTTTACTGTTGGGAGTTCTATGTCATGAGTTTATGTCATGAATCTTAGCTGGGTTTATATTTGATAACATCCTTAGAATAGAGTCAATCATCAAATAAAAACAAATCTTTCTTGTTTTCAGTCTTACTGTATTGCAAATATTTCTCAACACCCAGCAAAGAATTTTGAGATTTCAAATGTTAACTATTTTTAATCACTTTACTATTGCTGACATGATATGTCCAAGCTCCAAAGTTAAAGTCTTCTGAATGTTCATGACAAATCTGATATTTCATGGGGCAAGCTGGCTTTGCTGTGTGATTTTGGAAAATTCATTTAGTCTCTAAACTGTTATCACATTTTAACTTATGAGGGAAAAAGAACAAGGTCACTTGAACTGAGAAATCACATCCCTTTGAGTCCTCAAAAGTTTTGTCATGAGCAATTAAGTTTTCTGTAGATAACATTTGTAAAAATCATGAGGAAATTCTGTTTCCTTTTGTGTAGCTACATTAAAATAATATTTTACACTCTCATCACATACATAGTCTATCTAAAACTAGCTACAGAATTGGAATGTTGTAGTTTGGGGAAACTATAGAAATTATATTATTTCTGGATGACTTGCAAAGATGGGAATTTTATGAACTTCACTTGAAAATACTTTCATGTGAAGCTGAATCATGAAAAGTACACAGTTTAGCCAAGTGAATATAGCAGTACTTTTAAAGATATTTAAAGGTGTATAATTGTGTTGAATGGTAATAGAAATCAATTGGCATTCTGCTATTTCCATTTTTGCTTTTTTTTTGAATTATCATCAGCTTTCTCATTTCTTTATGTTGTCTGCTATTTACTGTGAAGGCACTGCATTATACAACCTGTTTGAAATCTTTTTATCTATTCTAGTATGGTAATCGTCCACCTGACAGGCTCATAACTACATAATGTGAAGGTTATGAGGTTTTCCCAATAAGCAAATCACACAAGAAATAAATGTGTCAAGAACTTGGTTCAAGAGTTGATTTTCACCGATAGGATAGTGAATACTCTAAAGGTATATCCTGATTGTGTAAAAACTTCACAGATCTCTCTCTCCCTCACACACAAACACACACACTCACACACAGCCAGGTGCACACGTGTGTCTGCACAGTGTTTGTCAGCAAGGAAACACTTGAGCTCTATCAAACCAAGCATGTTCAACTTATTTTACTTAAAATAACCTCCTTGAGAGAAGGAAAGATAAAAAGTCCCAGGTAGGAAGAGAAAACGGGGAGCAGAAAAAAATGTATGTTAGTTCTACAGTGTTATAAGATATAAATAATTTCCCATTAAAACACTAGAGCAACATAGTCTGGGTTACGTATGCATGAATTCATTTAGTCATTCAGCAGTCATTGAGTGCTTACTCTATGCCAGGGAATTTAGTAGGTATACAAAGATAATCAATAATGCTCTGTCTTAGAAATGAACAGTCAGAAAGCAGAGTGATAAGCGACATGATAGAGGGACGCACAGGTACTAAGGAAGCCCCAAAGAGGAAAGAATGCATTTCATTTTCTACTTTTATAGATTGAATTAGTTATTGCACTTTTCTCTCTCACCTTTCACTCTGGCTCCCAAACAGTAATGTCTCTGGTAAGTAGCTGTTCAAAGAGATATTAAACTTTTACTCAGATTTGTGATGATATTTTAGTATTTACCTCTTTTTGTAGCTCAGGGATATGATTTAACTTTATAATCTGTAGTCTTGATAAAGTGTGTTAATATTATTATAACTCTCCAGTTCCCTTTCCCCCACAATGGGAGGAATGTACTTCCCCAGGAACTTGCTTTGGCCAATGGAATGTGAGCAAATGTGACCTACACCCCATCTTTGCAGAGGCATTAAATATACTTGCATTTTGGCAAGGCCTCTTCAATTTCTTACCTCTGCCAGAAGAAGAGTTGTCCTCAGATATCCCTAGACTGAAAAACTACAGAGCCCACCAAAGCTGTAGGCATTATGTAGTGTCCTTCCTTGTCTCTTGTAATGGTCTTTAAGGTCTATTTTATATGAGTCTTGCTATTCCTGCTTTCTTTTGACTTCTGTTTGCATGGAATATCTTTTTCCAGCCCCTCACTTTCAGTCTGTATGTGTCCCTGGGTCTGAGGTGTGTCTCTTGAAAACAGCATATACAGGGATCTCATTTTGTATCCATTCAGCCAATCTGTGTCTTTTGGTTGGAGCAGCAACCCAGATGTCTGTTGACAGATGAATAAATAGAAAAGTTGTGGTACATGTGTACAATGGAATGTTATTACTCACCTCTAAGAAGGAATGAATTTAAGTCAGTTCCAAGGAGGTAGATGAATGTAGAGCCTATTTCTGAAATAAGTCAGAAAGATAAAAACAAATATTGTATATTAATTTATATACAGAGAATCTAGAAAGATGGTACTGATGAACCTATTTGCAGAGCAGCAATGGGTTCGCAATGTTGGTGGCTCAGATGGTAAAGAATCTGTCTGCAATGCAGAACACCTGGGTTTGATCCCTGGGTCCAAAAGATCCCCTGAAGAAGGGAATGGCTACCCCCTCCAGCATTTTTGCCTGGAGAATTCCATGGACAGAAGAGCCTAGTGGTCTACAGTCCATGGGGTTGCAAAGAGTTAGACACAACTGAGTGACTAACGTTTTCACTTACTTTCAGTGGAGATGCAGACATAAAGAACAGACTTGTGGGCACATTGCAGAAAGGAGAGGGTGGGACAAACTGAGAGAGCAGCACTGAAACATATACATTACCATGTCTAAAGTAGATAGCCAGTGGGAATTTGCTGTGTGACGCAGAGAGCTCAAATCTGGTGACAACCTTGAGGGGTGGGAGGTGGGAGGGAAGTTCAAGAGGGAAGGGAAATATGTATACCTGTGACTGATTCATGTTGATTTATGGCAGAACCAACACAATATTGTAAAGCCATTATCCTCCAATTAAAAATAAATTGTTTTAAAAAGCTGTAGGCGATTCATAGGCCTATGAGTATGAAATAAATATGTTGTTATGTGGTGGTGGTTTGGTGGTTTAGTCGCTAAGTTGTGTCCAACTCTTGCGACCCTGTGGACTGTAGCCTGCCAGCCTCCTCTGTCCATGGGGATTCTCTAAGCAAGAATACTGGAGTGGGTTGCCAGTTCCTTCTCCAGGGGCTTCCCAACCCAGGAACTGAACCCAGGTTTCCTGCATTGCAGGCAGATTCTTTACCAACTGAGCTATGAGGGAAGCTCATAGCTTTGTTATATAGCAAATAAGATTAATACAAGAATAAACTTTATAAGCACATATTCATGAAAAACTTTAAGCAATATAAACAAAAGGCAGACTATTTGAAGTGACATTCAATACAAGAAGTTAAAGTTGTACACTGATTGTGTAATGTGCTCCATTTGTTCACCCTTAATACAGTGTCTCCCTTTTAGTACCAAACTGTATGTATGAGATGCAAATTTTAGGAGCCAAGAAATAATCTACAGGTATGTCTATGTATCCGTATGACTGTGTAAATAATTAATAGCTATGTTTTGGTCACAATTCACCTTAGATTATAACATTCTAAAGGACAGTGGTTCCTTTTTACAATGAAATTTATTGCCATTAATCTAATGCGATGCAGAAAATTAAGTGAGGTAAGGGAGCTTCAGGCTTCCCTGGTGGCTCGGATAGTGAAGGATCTGCCAACAATGTAGAAGATGCAGGTTCAGTCCCTGAGTCAGGAAGGTCCCCTGGAGAAGCAAATGGCAACCCACTCCAGTATTCCTGCCTGGAGAATTCCATGGACAAAGGAGCCTAGCAGGCTACAGTCCAGGGAGTCACAAAGAGTCAGACACGACTTAATGACTGAACAGCAACATCAAAGGGAGCGTCACCCTAGTAAAACAGAACTTTAAATTTATTAAATGCTCCCATTTCACTATCCACCCATGATCACAGGAAACAAAGAAACCATATTTATGAACATAATGTCATATACACTTGTATATGTGTGATAATAAAAACAAAAATAATAATCATACTAAACATTAGCAATTTTCTCATTTGGAATGAGGTTCCAGTTCTAACACTGAAAAAGAGTTCTTTAATGCTGTGCTTTAGAAAACTTGAAAATCATCTACTGCTCATTTATGACACTCATTTATATTTCTGCTGTTCTCACTACAAAGTATTTGTGTATCTCAGTTATGTGGCTATCTCAAAGCAATCTCCCTGTTCCAAAATTAATTATAAAGTTGACAATTTATATGCGTGAGTGGAGATAATGTAACCATATAAAACATAATGATATTATGCCATTTCCAGTATGACTATTTTATATCCTCTAAAATCATGAAAGAAAGCATATTTTTAAAAACTGAGAAATGTTTTATAAGCACCAGTGGGATACAAACTTCTTCACAAGGACACATATTGGCTCATTCCTGAGCTATCTGGTATTTTTCATCTAAATGAAGATTATTTTTACAGCTGATTTTTGCAGTAGTTTTTCATTGTACCCTGCAGATGTTTTAATGTGTTTTTATCATGTTGACATCTTATTATAAACAAATCCATTTTAAGTTAAGCTTATGGTGTTTCCCTTATGCTTATATTAAGAGGAAGTAGGGGACTAGTGTGAATCCAAGGAAGTATCTGATATGGTCCTTCCAGGAGTCCCTAGTCCCTGTAGACCTTTGCCAGCTTTAGGCTGAATTTTTTTTTTTTTTTTTTTTTTTAGGGTGAGGGATGGGGAGAGTTGAACACAATTATGTAAAATACAAATAAATGGGTTTTCCCAAAGTTCCTTGAACCAGAAAGGAAAAGTATGTTTGGGATACACCACACAGATTTATTTGAATTCCTTTGCCCATTCCAAGTGGACCCATAGCCAAACAAATAAAGCTTCTGGTTGCACAGCTGGAGACATATTACCTTCTCATTTCATAAAATAAAATCAAAAGTGATTGTGTGCTATTGGTCTGAAATCGTACGTGTAGCAAATTGGTAATGTATTACTTCCTCCACTTTCTCTCGGTACCGAATGGGAGCATTTATCATAAATATGTCACATAATGAATGTAGGAGACTGGATGGTAAGGCTGAAAACTACTTTTTGAGCAGTCATTTTGTCGATTCATTCCTTGATTTGTTCCTTTGTCCTTTTCTTCATTTATTTATTCATTCATTTAACGATAAATATTTATTGAGCTCTTCCTGTGAAGTAGTCACTGTGGGAAGTTCTGGGAATACAGTGGTAAATAAACGAACGAGGAGGAGCTCGAAATACAACTCCAGATCCTTCTCAAATTCACTCATCCATTTATTCACATTTATTTCCAACACACAGTACAATGGAAAGAGTCAAACAAACATGGATTTAATTTACACTTAACAGCTGGGTGATCTTGAGCAAGTTATTTAAATTCTCAGAGCCTCAGTTTTCGTATCTGCTGTCTACCTCACAAGAAGATAGAGTGGGTTACAAGCATAACATATAAAACTGCTTGACATTTTATTCTCCCCCACACCCACACCAAATTGCACCAGTTGCAGACATGTTAGGTACTAGGGAAATAAACTGGATGGTTTAAAAAATGGGTGGATGAGTTTCCTATGTGCTTATCTGTAGCTAAGAATAAAGAGAAATATAAAATGTGACCCCTGCCTTTTAGAAAATTAAATTTGAAATAATAATGATTAATATTTATCAACAAAACAAAAAGATGAAAGGATTGGGAGAAAGTATTTGCAAACAGTGCAATCGACAAGGGCTTAGTTTCCAAAATATACAAACAACTCAATATAGGAAAAACAACAACAACCAAACAATCCAGCCAAACAAATGTGCAGAAGATCTAAACAGAATTCTCCAAAGAATATTCTTTGTATTTCTCCACATAAGACATGCAGATAGCCAACAGTCACATGAAAAGATGCTCAACATATAATTATTGGGCTTCCCTGGTGGCTCAGACAGTAAAGTGTCTGCCTGTAATGCAGGAGACCCAGGTTTGATCCCTGGGTCAGGAAGATCCCCTGGAGAAGGAAATGGCAACCCACTCCAATATTCTTGCCTGGAGAATTCCGTGGATTAAGGAGCCTGGTAGGCTACAGTTCACGGGGTGGCAAAGAGTCGGACACGACTGAGAAATGCAAATCAAAACCACGTTGAAGTATCAACCTCACACTGATCAGAATGACCATCATCAAAAAGTCTACAGGACTTCTCTGGCGATCCAGTGGTTAAGAATCTGGCTTGTAATGCAGGGGATGCTGGTTTGATCCCTGATCCTGGAAGATCCCACATGCCTCAGGGCAGCGTAACCCCTGTGCCACATCTGGAGTCCTCGAGCCACAACTACTACAGCCCTTGTGCCTAGAGCCTGTGCTTCTTAAAAAGAGAAGCCACTGCAAAGAGAAGTCCATGCATTGCATCTAGAGAGTAGCCCTCACTCTGTAGCTAGAGCAAGCCTCCATGCAGCAATGAAGACCCATGGCAGCCGAAAAATAAATAAAAAAAAATTTTAGGTCTATAAATGCTGGAGAGGGTGTAGAGAAAAGGGAACCCTCTTACACTGTTGGTGGGTATGTAAATTGGTGCAGCCACTATGGAAAACTGTGCGGAGGTTCCTGATAAAAACTCAAAATAGAACTACCCTGTGATGCAGCAATTCCAGTCCTGGGCATGTATGAGAAAGGACAGAAATGCTAATTTAAAAAGACACCCGCACTCCAACGTTCATAGCAGCATTACTTACAATAGTCGGGGTATGGAAGCAACCTAAGTGACCACTGACAGATGAATAAATACACAAGATGTGCAACACACACACGCGTGCAGTATTACTCAGCCATACAAAAGAATGAGATAATGCCACCTGTGGCAACGTGATGGACCTCGAGATTATCACACTACGTCTCAAGGGGAGGCTACTGATACAAGAAAATAAATGATAAGCATCTTATGAGTGGTTTAAGCAATAAGCGAATGGGGGGAAAGAAGTCATGTGTATATGGGCCAGAATTGTAACACCTGATAACATATTAACAGAAGCATGAATAATGTTAAAGAGAGAATACAGGACATTTCAGGAGGGTTTATTTTATCTCTTGAAAAATGCTTCTTCTATACATCTAACACAAATGTATTATGCTGGAGATTAAGCCATTGTAATTAGCTGTGATAAAAAACATTGAGAAAAATAACGTTTATTGTTTCTGATTTATAAAATATATGCTAATCATAGAAAAACTAATAAACATCGCAACGTATAAAGAAAAGCACGTTAAAAATTACTCCTAGATTCACCAACAAAAAAGATAGTCACTTTAATATTTAATAATGTTTCCTCTGATTCTGTTTCCTATGTATATTTTATAAATGTATTTTTTACATAAAATAGGCAATGTACTCATATGTAGTTTTCAGTCCTGCTCATTTCACCTAATATTTAGTAAGCAGCAAATATTATTTTTCTCTTTGATGCCCAACAGTGTCTACCTCCTTTCCTGCTTAACTAACTCAGTAACACAATGCTATTAAGACACCGCACTGTCTTTTACTTTTTTCTGTGTATCTATCTTCTCTTCCTCCTCTCCCCTGCCTCATATACACATGAAAAAGTAACCTCCATGAGGGTAAGAATATATTTATTTTGTTCTCTACTGTATCACCAGTGCCTGGAATGCTGCCTGGCACCTAGTGGGTGCTCTATTTGTTGAATACATAATGTCAAAGATGGACAGGGAGGCCTGGCATGCTGCGATTCATGGGGTCGCAAAGAGTTGGACACGGCTGAGCGACTGAACTGAACTGAACTGATTGTCAAAGAGGAACGTATAAGAACACCGTCACAAAAGGTAATTCCTGATGTAGAAACTGATCAATACTGTGACTATGAGAACAGATATTCATGTACAGTGCATAGTGAATCATTCTCATCTCTCATGTCAGGTGGCCATTTCTAGTTATTCAGACTAGCAAATGTGGGTAACTGCATGGACAGTGCTTCACAAATAATGAATTAGTAGTAATTTTGTTCTCAAGGAGTTCTCAAAACTCTTGTTTTCTTCAGGCTTTTCTCAAATACTATCTCTTTTGTTCTGTCTTTGTGTATCTCATGCATTCTCTATAATCCTATGTCCCTAACTTTACTGTTGTCTGGTTTATTTTCACAGATTCTCTGCAATGTGTTGGTAATGTATACTCTATTTTTGAACTTGATTTCACTCTGATGGATGTTTTGGTTTTTTTGTTCAGCTAGCTAAGTCTTGCAATACATACCCCTGCCTTTGATTAATCAGTTCTCTACAGAGCCCAGATGTTAGGTGATCAGGTATGGGCCCACGTGAACGCCCATCTTCCTACCTAGTTAAAATTTGGTCACTGAATATGTTTGAATTCAGTGGCTCTCTTCCTCATTTTTATCAGAAATGTTTTTTTCTAGTCTTTTACGTATGTGTGTAGCAAAGTATATCTAACATTGACATTTTTACCTTGACTCAGTACTATAAAAATTATTAAAATGAGGTAACGTATATGAAAGTGCTTGGTAAGATTTCAAGTGCTGTACAAGTGATACTCCCATACAATCACCATGAACTCGTATTATCTCAGACTACATAGTCACATAAACACACCATTCTCTGTGTGAACACCCTTCACATGCTAGAAGGTGTTTCATCATCAAATCCTCATTCTGATTTTTAGGCTCAATAACTATGTTTGTTTAAAATTCCCTCCCACAAACTCTTTCTCAAATTTTCAGTGATCTTTGTATTTTGTCACTTTGATCTCTCAACTGTTCTATTTTGTTAACCTGATGATCTTACAATTGAACTTTACCGTATACAGCCATGTAAAAATAACTTTTTTAATAGATTGTGTCATTTTACAAATGCACTAAGAATGCTTCCCTGGTGGATCAGTCAGTAAAGATGCAGGAGACTTGGGTTTGATCCCTGGGTCAGAAAGATACCCTGGAGAAGGAAAAGGCAATACACTACAGTATTCTTTCCTGGGAAATCCCATGGATAGAGGAGCCTGATGGGCTACAGTCTGTGGGGTTGCAAAGAGTCAGACACGACTGAGTGGCTAAACCACAAGAATGCTTCAGTTACCCTCTGCAAAGGGAAAGGCAGGAGCTAGGAAAGACTCGTGTGTACTGAGCACTTGCTTTTCTGTAATATGACCTTGTCACTTAGCTTCTCTAAGCTCTGGTTGCCTCATCTGAAAAGTGGGGACTCACCATCAACACCTCCTGTAGTGATTCTCAATGGTTGAGGTCCTGGGGCACATTTGAAACTGTGGGGGAGTGCTTTTAGTCCTCACAGTAACTGGGGGTGGTCACTGCTATTAGTAAGGGGGTGAAGTGGAGAGCAGGGACATGGGTATTCCCAAATGTGGATGACGCCTCATAACTAGAAATTGTCCTGCCACAAATGTTAGTACTTCCTTTAAGAAACAGATAAAGCCACTCCTTACAAATCTGATAAACTAGTGAACACTAGATGGCAGAACAGAGTGTTTACGATTAAGGGGGCCTTCAGAATATGCAAGACTCTTCTGCTCTATTAAAATAATAAAGTTCTTTCCTGCATAAGCCTGCCCAACACAAATTTGAAATCCTCTTGCTGTGTCGAAAGCATCTTCAGTTCAGTCAGTTCAGTTGCTCAGTTGTGTCCGATTCTTTGTGACCCCATGAACTGCAGCACGCCAGACCTCCCTGTCCATCACCATCTCCCAGAGTTTACCCAAACCCGTGTCCATTGAGTCGATGATGCCATCCAACCATCTCATCCTCTGTTGTCCCCTTCTCCTCCTGCCCTCAATCCCTCCCAGCATCAGGGTCTTTTCCAATGAGTCGGCTCTTCGCATCAGGTGGCCAGAGTATTGGAGTTTCAGCTTCAACATCTGTCCTTCCTATGAACACCCAGGACTGATTTCCTTTAGGATGGACTGGTTGGATCTCCTTGCAGTCCAAGGGACTCTCAAGAGTCTTCTCCAACACCACAGTTCAAAAGCATCAATTCTTTGGCGCTCAGCTTTCTTTATAGTCCAACTCTCACATCCATACATGACCACTGGAAAAACCATAGCCTTGACTAGATGGACTTTTGTTGGCAATGTCTCTGCTTTTGAATATGCTATCTAGGTTGGTCATAACTTTCCTTCCAAGGAGAAAGCATCTTTTAATGTCATGGCTGCAGTCACCATCTGCAGTGATTTTGGAGCCCAGAAAAATAAAGTCAGCCACTGTTTCCACTGTTTCCCCATTTATCTGCCATGAAGTGATGGGACCGGATGCCATGATGTTAGTTTTCTGAATGTTGACCTTTAAGCCAACTTTTTCACTCTCCTCTTTCACTTTCATCAAGGCTCCTTAGTTCCTCTTCACTTTCTGCCATAAGGGTGGTGTCATCTGTATATCTGAGGTTATTGATATTTCTCCCATCAATCTTGATTCCAGCTTGTGCTTCCTCCACCCCAGCGTTTCTCATGATGTACTCTACATATAAGTTAAATAAGCAGGGTGACAATATACAGCCTTGACATACTCCTTTTCCTATAAAAATCTCTAATTGGCTCACTATCCAGATTAGAGTATTTTAGTATGACATTAGAGACAGACTAGTTGATTTACATTTTTGTCTGTGATTCTAAAGTATTAGGCCAGTTTAGTCAAATCAAGGAAGCTATATTCTTAATTGTAAGTTGTATCATTCCCTCCTTTGGAGGTACTTGTGTCTCATTCTAGTTGCTGTGGGGTCAGCCAGCTCTGCATGGCGCTGACAAAGTTCAAAAAAGCCGAAGCGAAAAGCACTTTGCCTCCTGGACTTGCTGGGCACTTCTCTCTCCCCGTTCCAGGGTTTCCTTGTGTTACAGCCCCTTCTGGCCCCTACTGGGGCCTGACACCCAGACATATGCATGCGTATGTGCTCAGTCGCTCAGTCGTGTCCAGCTCTTCATGACCCCATGTACTGTAGCCTGCCAGGATCCTCTGTCCATGAAATTTTCCAGGCCAGAATACTGGAGCCGGTTGCCATTTTCTACTCCAGATAACTTGCTGACCCAAGGATTGAACCCAGGTCTCCTGTGTCTCCTGCATTGGCAGAAGGATTCTTTACCACTGTGCCACCCAGGAAATCCCAAGGGCTGACACCCAGACATATGCAACCTGGAAGCATAGTGGTGAACCAAGGATCTCACAGATTATAGTCAATGGCCAAAGTCTTTCTATCTTCTCCCAGATTCTCTCCTAAGTAGACAGTCCTGAGATACACTGTGTCCTGATTCTTAAGAGCACAGTCTTTTGAAACTAGCCATCAATCATACTGTGCAATAACTAACATACAGCCTCCTCACATTGGCTTTCTTGTCTTCCTTGCTGGACTCTGCCTGCCTTCACTCTTCTTCCCTGGAATTGTACTCCTTAATAAAACGAGAGTACTTAAGCCCTCTGCTTCAGGCTCTGCTTCTGGAAGATCCCAGCTAGGACATTAATAAAGGGGAAAATTGAAACCATCATCTGGTTAATTCAGACCAAACTCTTACAGAGATCAATTTGGATTAATTTTGCAAGCTAGGAAATTAAATACAGAAGAACAGTAATGTTGCCAATTGATGAGTAAAATGATCTGTCAGCACTGTCCAACCATCAGACTCAGTTTCTCTCATAAGCTCTCTTTCATAATGTCTGAGATATCTGTTTCATAGACTATCTTAAAACTTCCCATCCCCATCGCTGTCATCTTCAACTGATGACCACTCTTCATTTTGAACTGGGAAAGTAGAAACCATCAGATGGGCACTCTTCATAAGCTTATCACTAGATCAACAAACCCATCTGTGTTTGCCCACCTCACCTCCTTCTCTCCTCTTTCATTTAATGAAGTCTCCCTTCTGTTGGTGGCTGTTTCCTCAGAGCACATCTGGACATCTCCAGGGTTTGGTTCCTTGTTATTTCTCCCTCCTCCTTGCAATGATCACCCGTTTCACTCAACTGCATTCAGAATGCGCTTCCACCTTTAAAGTGCTAGTCACTCAGTCATGTCAAACTCTTTGTGACTCCATGGACTGTAGCCAACCAGGCTCCTCTGTCCATGGAATTCTCCAGGGAAGAATACTGGATTGGGTAGCCATTCTCTTCTCCAGGGGCTCTTCCCGACCCAGGAATCGAATCCTGTTCTCCTGAATTGCAGGCAGATTCTTTACCGTCTGAACCACCAGGGAAGCCCCTCCCCTCTTCAAAAGACCTTCCTTTACTGTACATTGTCATCAGCCAGTTCCACAGTTAACGTACTTCTTTTCCCAGTCTACAGAGAAAGCTGACTCCGTTTTTCACCTTCCATCCACTCCTCAACACACTTTAATTGGTCTTCCACCTCCACCACATCACTGAAACTGCCCTTATAGAAGTTACTAAGGAATTCTCTGTTGCTCAGTGTAATGATTATTTTTTATGGCTTTACTTTAACTCAGCCTTTTAGGCAGCAATCAACACAATTCAGCCTTCTGTCCTTTAAACACTCTTTTTTCCTGGCCTCCTTTTAACCCCACTTACAGGCTGCTATTTTTCTGTTCAATTTGTGTGCTCCTCCTCCTCCTCATTCTGGCTGTGAATGCTGTTAGTTCTCAAGATTTGGCCCAGGCCTCTTCCCTCCTCATTACATTCTTAGACATTCTCATATACACCCATGATGCAAATTATGTTATTTGCAGATGACTCATAAATGTGTTTCATCAACCAAGACCTTTCCTCTGACATTTATTTTGATTCTTGCTTACTATCTTGGAGTCTCAAATGCACTGCAGTCTCAGTATGTCTGAAAAACCAACTCACTATTTCTAACCCACCTTTCACTCTGCCCAACCTTGTTGTCTTTTGGTGTTCCCTGTTTCAATGATTGGTATCACTGACGTCAAGTCTAAGCAGAAACACAGTTAAGGGGAAAGGACCCACTTAACCAGTTCATCACTAGACATGTCTATTTGTAGAGTTTTAAAATATGTTTTAATTTTTATTTTATATTGGAGTATAGCTTTGATGCTGGGAGGGATTGGGGGCAAGAGAAGAAGGGGACGACAGAGGATGAGATGGCTGGGTGGCATCACCGACTCGACGGACGTGAGTCTGAATGAACTCTGGGAGGTGGTGATGGACAGTGAGGCCTGGCGTGCTGCGATTCATGGGGTCGCAAAGAGTTGGACACGACTGAGCGACTGAACTGAACTGAACTGATTGTTGGTTTTACAAGGTTGTGTTAGTTTCAGATTTACAGCAGAGTGATTCAGTTGTATGCATACGTGTATCTGTTGCTGCTGTTTAGTCACTGAGTTGTGTCCAACTCTTTTGCCACCCCATGGACTGTAGTCTACAAGGCTCCTCTCTCCATGGGATTTCCCAGGCAGGACTACTGCAGTCTTCTCCGGGGAATTTTCTCGAACCAGGGACTGAAACTGCATCTCCTGCAATGGCAGGCTTATTCTTTCCTGCTCAGCCACCAGGGAAGCCCGTACATGTATCTGTTCTTTTCTTCAAATTCTTGTCCCAATTGTTTTTGTTGTTCAGTCACTCAGTCATATCTGACTCTTTGGACCCGGTGGACTGCTGCCTGCCAGGCTTCCCTGTCTTTCACTGTCTCCCAGAGTTTGCTCAAACTCGTGTCCACTGAGTCGGTGATTCCATCCAACCATCTCATCTTCTTTTCCCCCTTCTCCTCCTGCCCAGTTTAGGTTATTACAGAGTATTGAGCAGAGTTCCCTGTGCTATACAGTAGGTCCTTGTTGGTTATCTGTTTTAAATATAGCAATGTGTACCTGTCAATCCCAAACTCCCAGTGTATCTTCCCCCAGTCTTCCCTCCCAGTAGCCATAAGTTTGTTCTCTAAGTGTAAATCTGTTTCTGCTTTGTAAATAATTTCATTTATATCATTTTTTTTTAGATTTCACATATAAGCGATATCACATGACATTTCTTTCTCTGTCTGACTTCTTTAAATATGATAATCTCTAAGTCCATCCATATTGCTGTGAATGACATTATTTCATTATTTTTAATGGCTGAGTAATGGTCTATTGTATATATGTATCACATTTTCTTTATCCATTAATCTGTTGATGTACATTTAGCTTGCTTCCATATTTTGCTGAATTTAATTTCCATTAATTCTATTTAAAAATGCTTCTTGAATCTGTCTACTTCAAGTTCTTTTCACCTAGCAGCCAGAATGATGTTTTAAATCTCCAAATCCAATTGACTCACTAAGTTGCTTAAAATCTTTAAATGGTTTCTGTATATTTTAGGAAGAAACAAGGAGTCCATAATCTAGTCTACAGATTCTGCATGTTCTGGCCTCTACCTACCTCTCCAGTTTATTTTCTTTTGCTTTTTGTGCTTCTAATTCATTGGATTTCTTTTAGTTCCTCCCAATCTTCATGTACTCTTCTACCAAGTACCTTAGGATATGCCTTTCCCTCTGCGTGGAACTCCCTTTCTTGCTCTTCCTCTAGCTATTGCCTATTCAGTGAAAAGACCCTGATGCTGGGAAAGATTGAGGGGAGGAGGAGAAGGGGACGACAGAGGACGAGATGGTTGGATGGCATCACCGTCTCGATGGACATGGGTTTGGGTGGACTCCGGGAGTTGGTGATGGACAGGGAGGCCTGGCGTGCTGCAGGTCATGGGGTCGCAAAGAGTCGGACATGACTGAGCAACTGAACTGAACTGACTCAGTATTCAGGTATAGGAATCATCTTTTCAATGCAAGCATTCTTTGACTTTTCAATGAAGTCAAATTTCTATTGCACACCCTGTCCTAGGCACCAAAAAGCCAATAATATGATGTAAGAGACAGTGTGTCTAAATAATTCACAGAGTTTGGTGGAACAACCAACAGCCAGAAAACCCTTAATATACTGCAAAGACTGTATTAATGTCAAAAAGCAAAAGAGGTAATATAACCCTGGGGGAAAATTCTGAGTGTATCTAGTTGTCCATTCCATGTGAACTGATTCCAGTCCCTTTTCTGGACTGAAATAGAAAAGAATACATCCTTTAAGTTAATGATCATGTGCCGTATACTTAAGGCCATAATTCATCTGCTCTCGTAAATGGTCAGTATGCTAACTGAAATTGGGGTTATAACTTGGTTCAGCTTGCAGTGGTGTGCTATCATTCTCCAGAACCTGACTGGCTGGACACATGGAGGTCTGGTAGGGAGTACCACTCCTGCATCCTTGAGGTACTTCAGAGGGATACTAATCCACTCCATCTTCCCTGGGATACAGTGTTGGTTCCATCTAGATTGATGGATAGAAGTGGGGGAACTTTAGAGACCTCCACCTGGCCCTGCTTACTGTTGTATTCCTTACCCCACGTGCTCAGTGTTATTCCAAATGCCAAGTATGTCAATATCAATTATACATTCAGGAACTGGGGAAATAACTACAGGGTGAGTGCACAGACCTTGAATACAGATTTTAAGCCAGACTGTGGCCAAGAAGGTTTCCCTGGTGGTTCAGATGGTAAAGTGTCTGCCTGCAATTCAGGAGGCCTAGGTTCAATCCCTGGGTTGGGAAAATCCTCTGGAGAGGGAATGGCAACCCACTCCAGTATTTTTGCCTGGAGAATCCCATAGACAGAAGAGCCTGGTGGGTTACAGTCCATGTGATCACAGAGAGTCAGACACTAGTGACTAACACTTTCACTTGGCCAGTTCAGTTCGGTTCAGTTGCTCAGTTGTGTCCGACTCTGCGACCCCATGGACTGCAGCACACCAGGCTTCCCTGTCTTTGGGATGCCTGGCCAAGAATCCATTTATTGCTTGACTACCTTTTGCATCCACTCTATAGAAAGTTGTGATGATACTGGGTTTCTAGGTATCCATATTAGTCTGGATTTTCCAGAAATAAAAGCAATAGGGTATATATATATATATATATATATAGAAAAAGATTTGAAGGAATAGGCTCATGTGATTATGGGGACTGGCAAGTCTGAATTCTGCAAGGCAGGCTGGCATGCTGGAGACCTAGGCAAGGGTTGGTATTGTAGCTCAAGCCCAAAGACAGTCTAGAGGCAAAATTTCTTTTTCCCACAGATGACCCCTCTTTTTATTCTTAAGGCCTACAACTGATTGGCTGAGGCCCACTCAGTAATCTGCTTTGCTCAAGGTCTTCTAATTTGAATGTTAGTCATATTCAAGAAAATGCTCTCACAGCAACATCTAGACTAATATTTGGCCAAATATCTGGGCACTGTAGTCTTGCCATGCTGACACATAAAATAAAACATTACAGTATTGATGCCAAAAGTCAGATCCTATTCCAATAGTTTTCAAAATGTATTGCTATTTCTCTTTCCTCACTGTACAGTCAAGTAAATGGCCAAAGATCCCTTTGGGAAAGGCCTGGGGAATTTCAGTAGGTATTTTGTGTGGTATTTCAGGTCCTTCTTCCTGAAGACAGCCACCTCTTCAGTCAATGGTGTACTAGTTATCAATTTATTACCTCTCAGCTCTAAATTTATACATTAGTACTTATTCTATGCAGCCTGGCATGCTGCAGTCCACTGGGTCACAAAAACTCAGATATGACTGAGCAACTGGACTGAACTGAACTTATTCTATGAAATTGGATAGAAAGCTTCCTTTTAAGCATTTATTCTTTCAGTTCAATTCAGTTCAGTTCAGTCGCTCAGTTGTGTCTGACTCTTTGTGACCCCATGAATCCCAGCACGCCAGGCCTCCCTGTCCATTAAAAACTCTAGGAGTTCACTCAGACTCACGTCCATCGAGTCAGTGATGCCATCCAGCCATCTCATCCTCTGTCGTCCCCTTCTCCTCCTGCCCTCAATCCCTCCCAGCATCAGAGTCTTTTCCAATGAGTCAACTCTTCACATGAGGTGGCCAAAGTACTGGAGTTTCAGCTTTAGCATCGTTCCTTCCAAAGAACACCCAGGGCTGATCTCCTTCAGAATGGACTGGTGGGACCTCCTTGCAGTCCAAGGGACTCTCAAGAGTCTTCTCCAACACCACAGTTCAAAAGCATCCATTCTTCAGCGCTCAGCTTTCTTCACAGTCCAACTCTCATATCCATATATGACCACTGGAAAAACTATAGCCTTGACTAGACAGACTTTTGTTGGCAAAGTAATGTCTCTGCTTTCCAATATGCTATCTAGGTTGGTCATAACTTTTCTTCCAAGGAGTAAGCATCTTTTAATTTCATGGCTGCAGTCACCATCTGCAGTGATTTTGGAGCCCCCCAAAATAAAGTCTGATACTGTTTCCACTGTTTCCCCATCTATTTGCCATGAAGTGATGGGACCAGATGCCATGATCTTTGTTTTCTGAATGTTGAGCTTTAAGCCAACTTTTTCACTCTCCACTTTCACTTTCATCAAGAGACTTTTTCGTTCCTCTTCACTTTCTGCCATAAGGGTGGTGTCACCTGCATATCTGAGGTTACTGATACTTCTCCTGGGAATCTTGATTCCAGCTTGTGCTTCTTCCAGCCCTGCATTTATCATGATGTACTCTGCATATAAGTTAAATAAGCAGGGTGACAATATACAGCCTTGACGTACTCCTTTTCCTATTTGGAACCAGTCTGTTGTTCCATGTCCAGTTCTAACTGTTGCTTCCTGACCTGCATATAGGTTTCTCAAGAGGCTGGTCAGGTGGTCTGGAATTCCCATCTCTTTCAGAATTTTCCACAGTTTCTTGTGATCCACACAGTCAAAGGCTTTGGAATAGTCCATAAAGCAGAAATAGATGTTTTTCTGGAACTCTCTTGCTTTTTTAATGATCCAGTGGATGTTGGCAATTTTATCTCTGGTTCCTCTGCCTTTTCTAAAACCAGCTTGAACAGCTGGAAGTTCATGGTTCACGTATTGCTGCAGCCTGGCTTGGAGAATTTTGAGCATTACTTTATTAGCATGTGAGATGAGTGCAATTGTGCGGTAGTTTGAGCATTCCTTGGCATTTCCTTTCTTTGGGATTGGAGTGAAAACTGCCCTTTTCCAGTCCTGTGGCCACTGGTGAGTTTTCCAAATTTACTGGCATATTGAGTGCAGCACTTTCACAGCAGCATCTTTTAGGATTTGAAATAGCTCAACCGGAATTCCATCACCTCCACTAGCTTTGTTCATAGTGATGCTTTGTAAGGCCCATTTGACTTCACATTCCCGGATATCTGGCTCTAAACGAGTGATCACACCATCGTGATTATCTCGGTCGTGAAGATCTTTTTTGTACAGTTCTTCTTGCCACCTGTTCTTAATATCTTCTGCTTCTGTTAGGTCCATACCATTTCTGTCCTTTATCGAGCGCATCTTTGCATGAAATGTTCCCTTGGTATCTCTAATTTTTTTGAAGAGATCTCTAGTCTTTCCCATTCTGTTGTTTTACTCTGTTTCTTTGCATTGATTGCTGAGGAAGCCTTTCTTATCTCTCCTTGCTATTCTTTGGAACTCTGCATTCAGATGCTTATATCTTTCCTTTTCTTCTTTGTTTTTCACTTCTCTTCTTTTCACAGCTATTTGTAAAGCCTCCTCAGACAGCCATTTTGCTTTTTTGCATTTCTTTTCCATGGGATGGTCTTGATTCCTGTTTCCTGTACAATGTCAGGAACCTCAGTCCATAGTTCATCAGGCACTCTGTCTATCAGATCTAGTCCCTTAAATCTATTTCTCACTTCCACTGTATAATCATAAGGCAAGATTTAGGTCATACCTGAACGGTCTAGTTGGTTTCCCTCTTTTCTTCAATTTAAGTCTGAATTTGGCAATAAGTTCATGATCTGAACCACAGTCAGCTCCTGGTCTTATTTTTGTTGACTGTATAGAGCTTCTTCATCTTTGGCTGCAAAAGAATATAATCAATCTGATTTCGGTGTTGACCATCTGGTGATGTCCATGTGTACAGGGAGCAAAATGCTAAGTTTTCTCAGTAGCGGGCATTAGAGTGACACTGCAGAAGAAAAAGACTTCTTTCACTTGTTCTAACTGCTGTACATGGGTCAGTGTCTTGCTTTGCCCCAGTCATTCTCCCAGAATGAATCGCCCCAGCCGAGTCTGATGCTCTTCCTTTAACTCAACACAGACACTGTGCCCTCCAAACATCTTACCTGAAGCAGCCCCTCAGTCCTGCTGGCTTCTACCCCTTCCCCAGAGGTTTGTCTCCTACATCCCTCAAAAAGTGTGACTTTCCTGATGTACTGTGGTCTCCAGACATCCCACCTCCACTGACTCCCTTAACAGGGCACTCTCACTCCCAAATGGTTGTGTCCCCATTTGCCCAGAAACTGGACAAGTTCTGGCCTGGGAAAATCAGCACATGTCTCTGCCATTGACTGTGTTGCCACTATACCTTTTCCAACAAGATCCAAGCCCAGTCTTCAGGAGAAGACTCCCTTTGTACAAGTTTGTCTTTTCTTGGGTCCCTTCCCTCAGCTCTAGGGTACTGACATCTTATACTTAGCCTTTTATCATAGCTTTGTTATTCTTAATATTGAACCTGCCGTTTTCAAATCGGGGCCTGGTTTCTGTCTCTTAATTGGACTTAGACTGATATAAAATGGGAATGGTCCCAGAAATTCAGGATTTGGGGATGGGGTTGATCACAGGCTTGAGTGCTAGTGCTGAGCACACAGCTGATGGAAAATGGGATGTTAGTAATCCATGACATGCTGTGGCCATCACAATTAACCCAGCTGTGGTTGATTGTGATGAAAGGCCAGATAGAGCACATGCCTTGGAAACTTGAGTGTCTACTGTGCTTGACCATTGTGGCAGTCATGATGATTAGAAGGACTGTGGTATAGGATGGATTCTTTTGAGAGCACGTCAACATTTATAGAGGAAAAGTGACAAACTCAAGCTAATTCTCATCTCCCTTACTCAGGGAAGGAGCTTTCTCCTATACCCTGTGCATGCCAACTGGTTGTGTCTTGCCTATACCCCAGAGGGTTGCTTCCTGCTTTCCCAGTGACTATGGACCAGCTGGGTCTGGGAAATCAGAGAATTTTTCATCATTTATTGGACTGCTGCTACACACGCTCCAGTGAGGTATGACATCCTATACTTGTTTGTCCTTTCTTGGTTACTCTCCCTCAGCCCCAAGGTATATTTACATCTTATACTTACTGTTTTATGATAGCTTGAAAATATTTTGTACTGAACTTTTCTTGTTTAAATCACACTGATTTAAGGACTCAGACTGAAAAATTGGACTCCAAGTTTGGTATCTGCCACAGGTCCAGAGACTGATCAAAGAATCACCCAGGTTTACTGAGGCCATGTTCTCAGCTCTGTGTTTATTCACTCTTGCTTTCTTTAGATTAGAGGCATAAAGAATTGTGACAGATTTTCTTTTCTTGGGTTCCAAAATCGCTGAGGATGGTGACTGCAGCAATGAAATTAAAAGACGCTTGCTTCTTGGAAGAAAAGCTATGACAAACCTAGACAGTGTATTAAAAAACAGAGACATCACTTTGCCGACAAAGGTCTGTATAGTCAAAACTATGGTTTTTCCAGTAGTCATGTATGGATGTGAGAATTGGACCATTGAAAAGACCGAGTGACAAAGAACTGATGCTTTCAAAATGTGGTCCTGGAGAAGACTCTTGAGAGTCCCTTGGAGAGCAAGGAGATCAAACCATTTGTTCCTAAAGAAAATCAACCCTCAATATTCATTGGAAGGGCTGATGCTGAAGCTGAAGTTCCAACACTTTGGCCACCTGATGCAAATAGCTGATTCATTGGAAAAGACCCTGATGCTGGGAAAGATTGAAGGATAAGAAGGGGGCAACAGAGGATGGGTTGGTTGGACAGCATCATTGACTCAATGGACGTAAGTTTGAGCAAACCCAGGGAGATAGTGAAGGATGGAGAAACTTGGCATGCTGCAGGCCATGGGGTCACAAAGTGTCAGACATGAATGAGTGAGTGAACAACAACCACAACAACAATAATAGATTTGAATGCTATAATTTCCTTTAAAAAATGATAGTTATGAGTGGAGTACCTATAATACATTAAGTGAAAAAAAACAGAATAGAAACTTACATTTATATGCATACTATTATAATTAATTTTTAAGACTCAAAAGCATAAGAATAATATTAGAAGGAAATACTATATACTAAAATGTGGAAAGTGATTGTACTTAGGTGGTGGGAATTAGGTAATGTTTTTTTCCCCCTATTTAGTGCGAGTGCTTTCACTGTCTTAACCCAGCCCCAATCTCTGGCTGGGAACCCAAGTCCCATTCCAAGCCATTGCAGATTGAGGCCATCTGAGATCAAATGTTCCAGGTAATCTGTACTTTGATAGTATATAAAAGCCAAATGTAAATAACCTGCATACATATGGGTAGGTCTTCCCCTCAGTGCCTTGGTTTCCCATTGTGTAAAATGGAAATTTTGATAGTATCTGACATACTAATGTGGGCATCTCAAGTGGCATTAGAGGCAAAGAACATGCCTGCCAATGAAGGAGATATAAGAAACATGGGTTTGATCCCCTGCAGGAGGGGATAGCAACCCAATCTTACCATTCTTGCCTATAGAATCCCATGGATAGAAGAGCCTGGAAGGCTATAATCCATATAGTCGAAAAGAGTTGGACCAGACTGAAGCAACTTAGGATGCATGTATGCACATCATACGAATACACTGTGTGAATTAAATGGGATAAAGTATATTTAACCATTTAGCAGTCTCATGCCTTGAACATAGTCAGTACTTTCCCCCTTCCCAACAGGACCACTGTTGCTCTTGTGCAGAACAATTTATTACACTATATTAAGCAACACTCCTGAGTACTACCCATTAAATATATATAACAACCTCTAGTTATAGTGACTACTAAAAAATATTATCCCATGTTTCTAATATCTCTAGTTAAAAACCACATGTATAAGAGTTATGGATCAGGAAGCCCAGGAATAGATATGAATGTAAAGGCTCTTTTTCCCTCTATTTCTTTGGTGAAAAAAAATCCTTTACATTCAAAACCAAGCAGGAACAAAATCAATGTGGTTTAGTGAAAAATCATAGGACTAGAAATGAGAAGATCTGGGATTAAAAAAATAATAATAACTTATTTAAACTAAGTGAGTGAGTGTCGCTCAGTCATGTCCGACTCTTTGAGACCCCATGAACTGTGTAGCCCACCAGGCTCCTCCATCCATGGGATTTTCCAGGCAAGAATACTGGAGTGGGTTGTCATTTCCTTCTCCAGGAGATCTTCCCAACCCAGGGATTGAACCCAGGTCTCCTGCATTATAGGTAGACGCTTTACTGTCTGAGCCACCAGGGAAGTCCATTGAAACAAAAACGAACAAAAACCAGATCATCTCAAATCTTGGATCTTGGTCTTTCTTTATTTTAGGCAAGTTCCTTAGTGTCTCTAGAATAATTTGCTTCTTATAAAATGAGGTCCAAACTACAACTAAGAGTTCTAATGACTCCAAGATTTGATAATTTTTATGCATTAAAGGAATAATTCTGCTGAGATACCTTTTTTCTGTGGCAAAGGTAGACACTCAGACCAGTTTTGCAACTTGTAAATTACAGAGGGGAGGAGTGTAGATTTTATCACCCTTTCTCCTATTTGGACATAATCAAATAATCTAGAGGTCAGATGACAAAGCCTAGGAAGAATGTCAACAGCCTCCCCAGCTTTTTCAGATGAAGATTTTTATTGGTCTGCATGAACTCACAGTCTCGTGTTTTCGTCTTTAGCTCTCTTTCTGTTTGGATGACTCTGTTTTGCCTGCTTTAGGATACTAAGCTTCCTTTTTCATTTGCCTATGCATCTTAGAAATCTGAGCATTTAAGTTAGCTACTGAATGTGAAGCATTAATCCTTCACGACAGAATGTAGTTTCTAGGGAGTTCTCCCATTACGTTGCTGAAATGTAAAACACTTACTATGAATTGATTGTCTTATTTGGGACTTCATATACATTCTTTGGCGGAGAAGGCAATGGCACCCCACTCCAGTACTCTTGCCTGGAAAATCCCGTGGACTTAGGAGCCTGGTGGGCTGTAGTCCATGGGGTCGCTAAGAGTCAGACACGACTGAGTGACTTCACTTTCACTTTTCACTTTCATGCATTGGAGAAGGAAATGGCAACCCACTCCAGTATTCTTGCTTGGAGAATCCCAGGGACGGGGAAGCCTGGTGGGTTGCCATCTACGGGGTTGCACAGAGTCAGACACAACTGAAGCAACTTAGCAGCATACATTCTTTGGAGGGTTTCCCTGGTAGCTCAGATGGTAAAGAATCTGCCTGCAATGCCGGAGACCTGGGTTTGATCCCTGGTTTGGGAAGATCCCCTGGAGAAGGGAACGGCTACTCACTTCAGTATTCTTACCTGGAGAATTCCATGGACAGAGAAGCCTGGTGGGCTACAGTTCATTGAGTCACAAAGAGTTGGACATGACTGAGTGACTAACACTTTTCCTTTCATGCATTCTTTACTTAATCTGCCCAGGAATAGAGCAAAGCAGAGCTAGTCTTATTCTATGGACCAGGAAACAGGGACAGGGAGATGAAATAACTTGCCCATGATGACACATGCTAGTAAACAGTTCAGTCTGTCTGACTCTGTACAATCCTAATATTGACAGTAATCAAATGAATCATTTTGGTAGTTCAAGGTAGACATCACTAATCCTCCAAATTTAAAAATAAAATAGAAATATGTCCTATTAAGGGTTAAGAAACTTTCTCAAACCTTAGTCTTAGTATTTTCTCCTGTGTCTCCTGCCCTATTATAAGAGAATCTGTATCAAATCTTAAAACGTAAATAACTACTGATTATCCCAGGGGAATGAACTAGAAAGAATACTCAAGAAAAGACACAAACTTTTATGTGTGATTACCTTGAGGCAGTGACTTTGTCTTTATGCCAGCTCACAGATTAAGGCAACAGACAAGACATTTTGCCCAGATTCAGCCATAAGATGAATTTTCTTTATGACTATATTGCAATCTGGATTAAAAAATGGTAAAATGACTTTAAATAATGCTGTTAAAAAAAGGGAAGACCTTAAAAATGAATAAATAGCCTTGTCTTTCTCATAAAAGATTGAGTGACTCTAAAGTGACTTTGTGTAAACCCTTCCTTCTTGTTACTATGGGACTACCATTAATATTGTTAAGCTTTCTCAGTGGGCTCACCAGGATCCCAAGTCCCCGCATTTGTCTGCCTTTCCCATGGGGATCCTTGATGAAGTTTTTTCCTGGTGCTACAGCTGCTCCAGGTGTCCCTGCTGTTTTAGCACTTGCTGGGCTCATTCTGAAATTCCTGCTGCTTCCCTTGCTGGTATCATTAGTCATGCCTGCGAATGGAAAAAGAGTCCTTTCCTTCCAGCATTTATGGGTTTGTATTTGGCTCACAAGGGGCTTTATCAGTTTTTCTTCATTGGCTGGAATGAAACACATTTGACAGTGATTCAATGTCCTTTTTTTCTTTTTATTTTGTTCAGTTGCTCAGTCATGTCCAACTTTGTGACCCTATGGACTGCAGCACGCCAGGCTTCCTTGTCCTTCACCATCTCCCTGAGCTTGCTCCAACTCATTCCATAGAGTCGGTGATGCCATCCAACCATCTCATCCTCTGTCGTCCCCTTCTCCTCCTGCCTTCAATCTTTCCCAGCATCAGGGTCTTTTCTAATGAGTTGACTCTTCCTGTCAGGTGGCCAAAGTATTGGAACTTCAGCTTCAGCATCAGTCCTTCCGATGAATATTCAGGATTGATTTTTAAAACTATTCCAAATTGAGCCCCAACCTGTCTTAGTTTTTTCTGACTTCAAGTTGATTTTACCCTATAGAAATTAGAGATGGTCTTTATCTCCCTTCGCTCCTTTTAGCTTGAGGTTTAAATGCCCTCATGATGGATTTCATGCAATCATGTTTAAAGTTTACTTCACACTGTCTCAAGAGCCCTAGGATCCACAGCAAATATCTGTGAGCACCTCGGGGACAATTTTTTTTTTTGTCCTAAAACCTACCAAGAGTCAATGTTCAACTGATGTTCATTTTAATGAATGGATGATTTGATGAAACATAGCTGTTAAGTAAGCATAGTAGTTATGCTACATAAGAAAAGTGTGGAGCACAGTCCATAGGTTCGATAAGTCATATACATGGCTTAGCAACTAAACAGCAGCAATAACAATTTGTCTTAATGATTGTTACGTCACGTTTTTAGTACTAGTAATGATAAAGATCAGAACCCAAGTGGCGCTAGTGGTAAAGCACCCGTCTGCCAGTTCAGGAGACATAAGAGATATGGGTTTAATCTCTGGGTTGGGAAGATCCCCAGGAGGAGGGCATGGCAGCCCACTCTAGTATACTTGCCTGAGAATTCCATGGACAGAGGAGCCTGGCGGGCTACAATCCTTGGGGTTGCAAAGAATCAGACATGACTGAAGCAACTTAGCACAGCACAATGGTAAAGAGTGACATATACAGTTTAATAATTATAAATATAATATCACTATAGATATGTTTCTGAAAATATTCTCAGAATTTATCCACTGTCCCATGCTAAGGCTCTCCATATTTTTAACCACATGGCTGCCTACTAGGACTGCTATGCTTTACAAGCCCAGGAGCCTTCATGTGTATCCATGTGGATGGAGACCCTGAGATTGTGTGGCCATGTGTGGTAGCCCTAAGGTTACATACATTTTCAGAATTTTTATGGACCTATTTCTCTGTCCCCTTATTTGAAAATTATACAACATACCTCTCTAGTCCAATCCCTATCAAATCTTAGCATTTACTAGAAATCAGCTCAATTATTCCATCAAAGCACTTGATCATTTTAACAGTAAAAATAATAATAGAATGTCTTATCAGAAATTAGGTTTTTAAAAAGATGATTTTTTAAAATATGATTATTTTAGTTTGCAAAGAATTTCCACATTCATTATTTCATTGTATTTCCACATCAACCCAGCATGTAGGATTGGTAATTCTCACTTGATCACACTGGGAACTAAGGCTTAAGAAGAGACAGCAACTTGTCCAAAACCACACAGCTACTTAGTGACTGTTTGGGATTCAAACTGCCATGATATTTGCTATGATATTTCTATTATTCTAGTTTTTTCAAATATCAGAAATACCTTATCTATGCCAGAGAGAATTCCAGTGTTCTCATTGGCATATATAAAATCAAAGGATGTAGAATGATAAAAACTCAAAAACAGCAGAAAAACTACTCACAAACATCAGAAGGGTCTTCCTGGGAAAATTCTATTTATTGTACATTAAACGTTTTAAAATTCATTTTGCTATAGATAGTTGATTGACTCATACATTAATTCAGTATAAACTTGGGGGATATCTGTTATCGACAAGGCAATGAACTGAACACTATGAAAACTGTAAAAATGTGTATGACAAGATCACTGACCTCATGAAAATGTACAATATTCTAGTGCACAGATAACTATAATAGCAGATAGAATGTTACAGATACTACCAGAGATGTGAGTACAGTATTGTAAGAAATTAGCAGAGGGAAAGGGGAGGCAGCATAATTTTAGATTTTAATGTTCATCTACATTGATATGTATTACTCTTTTAAGATCCACTTAAAAAATATTTTTTTTTTCACTGCACTGGGTCTTTGTTACTGTGTGTGGGCCTTTTCTAGTTGTTGCAAGTGGGTACTATTTGCTAGCTGTGGTGTGTGAGCTTCTCATTGTGGTGGCTTCTCTTGTTGAAGAGCACAGGCTCCGGGATGTGCAGGCTCAGCAGTTGGCACATAGGCTTAGTTGCCCTGTGGCATGTGAAATCTTCCCAGACTAGGGATTAAACCCATATCCCTGCAGTGGCAGGTGGATTCTGAGTCACTGGACCACCAGGGAAGTCCCATTTATTTGCTTTTTAAAGAAGAGATTATCACATTCATGGAAGAGAAACAAAAATATGAAAGTGACCATATAGTCCAGCTTCTCTTATTTTTTGCTCAGTGAATTAACAGAAGAAAAAGTAGCTTTCTTCCCCAGCAAACTTTCAGGGAAATGATGTAAACTGGGGAAAACTAGGTTTAAGTTAAGATAAGCAAATGGAAAGAGTTTTAGAGCTGGGAAAGGGATCTTGGTTATTATCTTGTACAACCCATCTCCCTCCCAATTTTAAAGATGAAGAAATTGATGAAGAAACTAATGAAGATACTAAAAATCACATAACCAATTGGAACTGAGATAGAACTAACATTCGTGTCTTCAGACCCCTTGCTGTTTTCACTGATTCATTGACAGTATGTAAAATTCTGTCAGAGACATAAAGAGAGTTAGATTATCTTTATTGGATAGTCACAGGTACACCTTTATACATACTCAGTTCAGTTTAGTCGCTCAGTCACGTCTGGTTCTTTGCGACCCCATGAACTGCAGCACGCCAGGCCTCCCTGTCCATCACCAACTCCCGGAGTTCACCCAAACTCATGTCCATCGAGTCGGTGATGCCCTCCAGCCATCTTATCCTCTGTTGTCCCCTTCTCCTCCTGCCCCCAATCGCTCCCAGCATCAGGGTCTTTTCCAATGAGTCAACTCTTCGCATGAGGTGGCCAAAGTTATTGGAGTTTCAGCTTTAGCATCAGTCCTTCCAAAGAACACCCAGGACTAATCTCCTTTAGAGTGGATTGGTTGAATCTCCTTGCAGTCCAAGGGACTCTCAAGAGTCTTCTCCAACACCACAGTTTAAAAGCATCAATTCTTCAGCACTTAGCTTTCTTCACAGTCCAACTTTCACATCCATATATGACCACTGGGAAAACCATAGCCTTGACTAGATGGACCTTTGTTGGCAAAGTAACATCTCTGCTTTTGGATATGCTATCTAGGTTATACATACTAGGCATTCACTAATTGTTCACTGAATGAATAAAAAATTGGTAATATCTTATTTGATGTTATAAGGACAAACAAAATGATATCTACTATATACATCTGTCTACTTGACATCCTGAATAACTAATAGGTTATTAACTAATAAGTTAAGTCGCTCAGTTGTGTCCAACTCTTTGCGACCCCATGGACTGTAGCCCACCAGGCTCCTCTGTCCATGGGATTCTCCAGGCAAGAATACTGGAGTGGGTTGCCATTTCCTTCTCCAGGGGATCTTCCCAACCCAGGGATCGAACCCAGGTGTCCCGTATTAGAGGCAGATGCTTTAACCTCTGAGCCACCAGTTGTTGAGTCACTAAGTTGTGTTCAACTATTTGCGACCCTATAGATTGCAGCATGCCAGGCTTCCCTGTCCTCTGTCTCCCACAGTTTGCTCAAGTCCTAATTGCTCAAGTTACTCTAGTTATCCTGAGTAACTAGAAGGAGAGGTCTGTCATCCGTAGGTAAGAAGAACTGAGAGGAAGCAGGTCTCAGGAGTGAAGATCAGGAGTTCAGTACTGGACATGGACCTATTAGTTAGTAGTTAATAACCTGTTAGAATTTGAACAAACGTTACTCAGGCTAAAAGTCCTGAGTCGTCTTTGATGTCTGTCTTTTTCTCCTCCTACACATCCATCTTGTCAACAAATTCTGATGGTTCTACCTTCAAAGTATCTCCAGAATTTGACCTCTGTCATCACCTTTTATTCAGTACTGCCTTAAATCAACCCACAACTGCTTTCTCTTGGATTACTGCAATAGTCTCTAAACTAGATTCCCTCCTTGTGCCTTTGCCCACATCCGGTCTACTTTCAAACAGCCAGAATGAGAAAGATCGTATGATATCCCTTATAGGTAGAATCTAAAAAAGAAATGATACAAATGAACTTCTTTATAAAATGGAAAGAGATTTACAGACTGAGAAAGTAAATGTATGGTTGCCAGGGGGAAAGATGAGGGGAAAGGATAGTTAGGAAGTTTGGAATGGACATGTACAAACAGCTATATTTAAAATGGATAATCAATAAGAACCTACGTGGAGATAGCACATGGAATTCTGTTCAATGTTATGTGGCAGCCTGGATGGGAGGGGTGTTTTGGGGAGAATGGATACATGTATATGTATGGCCAAGTCCCTTTGCTGTTCACCTGAAACTATCACAACATCGTTAATTGGCTATACCCCAATACAAAATAAAAAGTAGAAACAAAACAAACAAAAAAACCCCAGCTAGAATGAATCTTTAAAAAATTAAGTTAGATCATCACTCCTCCAATTCCAGCTCTAAAATAGATTTTCATTTTACTCTGAAAAAAGGCTAATGTCCCTTTCATGAAACAAATGTTTACAGCAGCTTTAGTCATAATAACCAAGAAGTGGAAACAACTCAATGTCACTAAATAAAATGTGGTGTACCCCTAAGGTGGAGTAATAATTGGAAAGAAAAAAGTTAAAGATTAATACATGCTACAACTTGGATGAACCTTGAAAATATTGTCCAAGTGAAAGAAGTTAGTAAAAAAAGACCATATACTGTACAACTCCCTTTACATGAAATCTTCAGAATAAGCAAATCCATAGATTAGTGACTATTTAAGGCTGGATGGATTGGAGGAAATAGAAATGACAGCTAAAGTGTACAAGTTTCTTTTTTAAAAAAACTATTAAAGTATAGTTGATTTACAGTGTTCTGTTAATTTCTGCTGAACAGCAAAGTGATTCAGTTGTATATGTGTATATATTTTCAGGTTTCTTTTGAGGATGATAAAAATGTTCTAAAATTGTGGTTATGACTGCTCATCGCTGTGCATATATTAAAACCATTGAACTGTACACTTTAAATGAGTGTATTTTATGGTGTGTAAATTACATCTCTATAAAGCCATTAAAAATAGAAGCATTAAAGGGGAAAAGAACATAATAAAAGGGGCAGTGCATGTAAAGACCCCAAATTGGGAAAGGACTTAACGTCTATAAGGAACAGAGGGAAAGCCAATGTCCCCAGAATGTATGAACAAGGTGGGAAATAAGCTGAAGAGTTAGTTAGGGACCATATCAGGCAGGATTTTAAATTTTATCATAAGCCTCAAAGTTTAAAAAGCAGGTAAATGACATAATCAAATTTATGTTAAAAAAATCATTTTGGTTGTTGTGTGGAAAATTGTGTGTGTGTGTATGCTCATTCACTTAATCATGTCCAACTCATTGCAACCCCATGGACGGTAGCGTCAGGCTCCTCTGTCCATAGGATTTTCCAGGCAAGAATACTGGAATGAGCAGCCATTTCCTTCTCCATGGGATCTTCCTGACCCAGGGATAGAACCCATGTCTCTTGAGTCTCCTGCATTGGTAGGTGGATTCTTTACCAGTGAGCTGTCTGAGAAGCCCAAAGTGGGCAAATGTAGAAACAGAGCAATTAAAAGGTTATTGTAATAGATTAGAAAGAAAGGATGGCTGACATTGAGACAGGGATAAGAGACAGATTTTGTGATCTACTTTGGAGGGAGAATCAATGAAAGTAGGTGATTGATTGGATGTAGAGCATGAGGTAGCTGGAGATTCTGTTTACTCAGATGGAGACTCCTAAAGGTAGAGTGGTTTGGGATATTGTATTTCTGGACATTCTTAATTTGAGATGCATTTGAGAACAACCCAGTGTCTATGTACATGGGTAGTTTGATAGATGGTTTAGATTGGGTTCAAATATGGGCTCTGCCATTTACTAACTCTGTGACACTGAGAAAAATTACTTTTTTTCCTGATCCCTTCACCTGTTAATGGAAATAACAATAACCTCTAATAGCCAAATAATAGCATACTGGGTTATTAGAGCTTGTTGGTTAAGAGCACAGATGGTGGACCCCAACTCTCTGTTTTGGATCCTGGCTCCATCATGACTATTGTTGTGTGACCTTGGGCAAGTTATTTAACCTCTTTGAATCTCATTTTCCTAAACCCCAAATGGGGTTAATAAAAGCCCTTGTTTCTTAGGGCCTTTAATTAGTATATGCATTAGATAATGCCAAGCAAAGTGCTTTGGACTTGGCATATAAGCACAATGTAAGTGGTAGCTATTACTATTATTTCACAGGGTTAACATGAAGAGTTGAGCTAATACATATGGAAGATACTACTGTATTGTCTGAAGAATGGGACTAAAATTTCTTTATTTGTCCACCTGAATTTTGTCTTAATCAAAATTTTACTTTTATCCTGACTGGATCAACCCAAGATATTCTCTCCTAAGGGAAAGCACACTACACTGCCCAACAATCTAAGATGGGAGAGAAAGGCCAGTTAACATTGTTGAAGAGAGGACAAAAGATGGGGAAAAAACAATGTCTAAGGGGAGAAACAGTCCAGGCTGGGGAGACAGAATGCCAATAGCAAACTTGGAATTCATCTTAAACAGTAAAGCAGACTGTAGTTCCTAAGGAACTGTAGTTTGTGAAAAAAGGAGAGTTGGGCTGGCCTGGGACACTGCTGCTAAGAGACGAAACCCTACAGCCATGTCTCGTATCTAACAAATATCAATAGAGCAGGCCTCCTACAGTGAGGACTCTGGCTTGACAATATTTAAAATTATCATTAACTCTTCCTGAAGTGTTCACGAGTGCCATCCCAGGTAGTCATTCATTCATTCACTTGCTTGTTTGATTATTCACTAATTCAATTATTTACTAAGTTGGTTATTTACTAATTCAAACAAGTATTTGTCAAGCGCCAATCACTAAGGAGACACAAGGCAAAAAAGAAAAAAGACATAAATTCTTTTCAGAATTTGAAATCTAGTGGAGAGAGATAGGAAAGAAACAGCATAAATTCTATGGGACAAAAGGTAATGGCATCAGGAGAGATGCAGATATGGTAAATAAAGTAAAGGGCTGAAGGAGGACAACATTTCAACAGAGAGAACACTCAGGGCAAAGGCCTCACATTATCTTGCCTCTACCATTCTGTATATTTCCCTACCCTCTAATGTTTAAAGAAAGAAAAGATTTTTTGGACTGAAGAAAGTAATGTACTTAGTAAATCAAGCTATTAGTTTCTTAGGGCTGCTTTGAGCAGCTTTTATTTTCAACGCTTTGTTTGAGAGATTCATCCATTCTCCTCTGTGTGGATGCAGATCATTCTTTTCGCCGCTGTATAGTATTCCACTGTATAATGTATGCTAATTCATTTAGTTATTCTATTTTTGATGGTCACTTGGGTTGCTTCCATTTGTGAGCTATCATGAATAAAGCTGCTCTGAACTTTCTTGTGTAAGTCTTTTGATAGACATATGCCTTCGTCTTTGTTGGGTCATAGGAGATGTATATATATACATGTGAAAGTGAAAAGTGAAAGTGAAGTTGCTCAGTCATGTCCGACTGTTTGCATGGACTATAGCCTACCAGGCTCCTCTGTTCATGGAAATTTCCAGGCCAGAGTACTGGAGTGGGTTGTAATTTCCTTCTCCAGGGGATCTTCCGGACCCAGGGATCAAACCTGGGTCTCCTGCATTGCAGGCAGATGCTTTACCATCTGAGCCACCAGGGAAGCCCTATATATATATATATATGTATATATATGTATATGTATATGTATATGTATATGTATGTATATACATCAGTTCAGTTCAGTTCAGTCGCTCAGCCATGTCTGACTCTTTGCGACCCCATGAACCGCAGCACGCCAGGCCTCCCTGTCCATCACCAACTCCCGGGGTCCACCCAAACCCATGTCCATTGAGTCAATGATGCCATCAAACCATCTCATCCTCTGTCTTCCCCTTCTCTTCCTGCCCTCAATCCTTCTCAGCATCAGGATCTTTTCCAATGAGTTGGCTCTTTGCATCAGGTAGCCAAAGTATTGGGAGTTTCAGCTTCAACATCTGTCCTTCCTATGAACACCCAGGACTGATCTCCTTTAGGATGGACTGGTTGGATCTCCTTGCAGTCCAAGGGACTCTCAAGAGTCTTCTCCAACACCACAGTTCAAAAGCATCAATTCTTTGGCGCTCAGCTTTCTTTATAGTCCAACTCTCACATCCATACATGACCACTGGAAAAACCATAGCCTTGACTAGATGGACCTTTGTTGGTAAAATAATGTCTCTGCTTTTGAATATGCTGTCTAGGTTGGTCATAACTTTCCTTCCAAGGAGTAAGCATCTTTTAATTTCATTGCTGCAATCACCATCTGCAGTGATTTTGGAGCCCAGAAAAATAAAGTCTGATACTGTTTCCACTGTTTCCCCATCTATTTCCCATGAAGTGATGGGACCAGACGCCATGATCTTTGTTTTCTGAATGTTGAGCTTTAAACCAACTTGTTCACTCTCCTCTTTCACTTTCATCAAGAGGCTCTTTAGTTGTTCTTCCCTTTCTGCCATAAGGGTAGTGTCATCTGCATATCTGAGGTTATTGAGATTTCTCCCCGCAATCTTGATTCCAGCTTGTGCTTCCTCCAGTCCAGCATTTCTCATGATGTACTCTGCATATAAGTTAAATAAGCAGGGTGACAATATACAGCCTTGACGTACTCCTTTTCCTATTTGGAACCAGTCTGTTGTTCCATGTCCAGTTCTAACTGTTGCTTCCTGACCTGCATATAGATTTCTTAAGAGGCAGGTCAGGTGGTCTGGTATTCCCATCTCTTTCAGAATTTTCCACAGTTTATTGTGATCCACACAGTCAAAGGCTTTGGCATAGTCAATAAAGCAGAAATAGATGTTTTTCTGGAACTCTCTTGCTTTTTCGATGATTGAGCGGACGTTGGCAATTTGATCTCTGGTTCCTCTGCCTTTTCTAAAACCAACTTTAACAGCTGGAAGTTCACGGTTCACGTATTGCTGAAGCCTGGCTTGGAGAATTTTGAGCATTACTTTACTAGCGTGTGAGATGAGCGCAATTGTGAGGTAGTTTGAGCATTCTTTGGAATTGCCTTTCTTTGGGATTGGAATGAAAACTGACCTTTTCCAATCCTGTGGCCACTGCTGAGTTTTCCCTATTTGCTGGCATATTGAGTGCAGCACTTTCACAGCATCATCTTTCAGGATTTGAAATAGCTTAGCTGGAATTCCATCACCTCCACTAAATGGTTGTCTGAGGAGGCCTTACAAATAGCTGTGAAAAGATGGGAAGTGAAAAGCAAAGGATAAAAGGAAAGATATACCCATTTGAACGCAGAGTTCCAAATAATAACAAGGAGAGGTGAGAAAGCCTTCCTCAGCGATCAATGCAAAGAAATAAAGGAAAACAACACAATGAGAAAGACTAGACATCTCTTCAAGAAAATTAGAGATATCAAGGGAACATTTCATGCAAAAATGGGCTCAATAAAGGACAGTAATGGTAGGGTCCTAACAGAAGCAGAAGATATTAAGAAGAGGTGGCAAGAATACACAGAAGAACTGTACAAGAAAGATCTTCACGACTCAGATAATCATGATGGTGTGATCACTCACCTAGAGCCAGACATCCTGCGATGTGAAGTCAAGTGGGCCTTAGGAAGCATCACTATGAACAATGTATATACATACATACATACATATATATATATATATATATATATATACACACATATATATATATACACACACACACATATGTATATTCAACTTTAGTGGATATTGCCAAAGAGTTTTTCAAAGCAGCTATACCAATTTTTACTTGGTCCACATCTGCCAACACCCAGTACTGTCAGGATTTTTAATTGTAGCTATTCTGATAAATATATAGTAGTTGATTTGCATTTCCCTAATAACTAATTTTTCATACTCTTCATGGGGTTCTCAAGGCAAGAATACTGAAGTGGCTTGCCATTCCCTTCTCCAGTGGACCACATTCTGTCAGACTTCTCCACCATGACTCGCCCATCTTGGGTGGCCCCGCGGGCATGGCTTAGTTTCATTGAGTTAGATAAGGCTGTGGTCCTAGTGTGATTAGATTGACTAGTTTTCTGTGATTATGGTTTCAGTGTGTCTTCCTTCTGATGCCCTCTTGCAACACCTACCATCTTACTTGGGGTTCTCTTACCTTGGACGGGGGTATCTCTTCACGTCGCTCAAGCAAAATGCAACCATTGCTTCTTACCTTGGAAGAGGGGTATCTCCTCACCACCGCCCCTCCTGACCTTGAACGTGGAGTAGTCCTCTAGGCCCTCCTGCGCCCCTGCAGCCACTGCTCCTTGGACATGGGGTTGCTCCTCTCAGCCGCCACCCCTGACCTCAGGCATGGGGTAGCTCCTCGCGGCTGCCGCCCCTGGCCTCAGGCGTGGGCTAGCTCCTCCCGGCCACCAGCCCTGATCTCAGACATGTGGTAGCTCCTCTTGGCCACCGCCCCTTGGGCATGGGGTCCTCCCGATTTCTGCCCTTGACATCGGAGGTGGTCAAGAAATAGAGGAAGACAACAGAATGGGAAAGACTAGAGATCTCTTCAAAAAAATTAGAGATACCAAGGGAACATTTCATGCAAAGATGGGCTCGATAAAGGACAGAAATGGTATGGACCTAACAGAAGCAGAAGATATTAAGAACAGGTGGCAAGAATACACAGAAGAACTGTACAAAAGATCTTCATGACCCAGATAATTACAATGGTGTGATCACTCACCTAGAGCCAGACATCCTGGAATGTGAAGTCAAATGGGCCTTTCAAAGCATCACTATAAACAAAGCTAGTGGAGGTGACGGAATTCCAGTTGAGCTACTTCAAATCCTGAAAGATGATGCTGTGAAAGTGCTGCACTCAATATGCCAGCAAATAGGGAAAACTCAGCAGTGGCCACAGGATTGGAAAAGGTCAGTCTTCATTCCAGTCCCAAAGAAAGGCAATTCCAAAGAATGCTCAAACTACCTCACAATTGCACTCATCTCACACGCTAGTAAAGTAATGCTCAAAATTCTCCAAGCCAGGCTTCAGCAATACATGAACCGTGAACTTCCAGCTGTTAAAGTTGGTTTTAGAAAAGGCAGAGGAACCAGAGATCAAATTGCCAACGTCCGCTCAATCATCGAAAAAGCAAGAGAGTTCCAGAAAAACATCCATTTCTGCTTTATTGACTATGCCAAAGCCTTTGTGGATCACAATAAACTGTGGAAAATTCTGAAAGAGATGGGCATACCAGACCACCTGACCTGCCTCTTGAGAAACCTATATGCAGGTCAGGAAGCAACAGTTAGAACTGGACATGGAAAAACAGACTGGTTCCAAATAGGAAAAGGAGTACGTCAAGGCTGTATATTGTCACCCTGCTTATTTAACTTATATGCAGAGTACATCATGAGAAATGCTGGGCTGGAGGAAGCACAAGCTGGAATCAAGATTGCGGGGAGAAATCTCAATAACCTCAGATATGCAGATGACACTACCCTTATGGCAGAAAGTGAAGAGGAACTAAAAAGCCTCTTGATGAAAGTGAAAGAGGAGAGTGAAAAAGTTGGCTTAAAGCTCAACATTCAGAAAACGAAGATCATGGCATCTGGTCCCATCACTTCATGGGAAATAGATGGGGAAACAGTGGAAACAGTATCAGACTTTATTTTTCTGGGCTCCAAAATCACTGCAGATCATGACTGTAGCCATGAAATTAAAAGACACTTACTCCTTAGAAGAAAAGTTGTTACCAACCTAGATAGCATATTGAAAAGCAGAGACATTACTTTGCCGACTAAAGTCCATCTAGTCAAGGCTATGGTTTTTCCAGTGGTCATGTATGGATGTGAGAGTTGGACTGTGAAGAAAGCTGAGTGCCAAGGAATTGATGCTTTTGAACTGTGGTGTTGGAGAAGACTCTTGAAAGTCCCTTGGACTGCAAGGAGATCCAACCAGTCCATTCTGAGGGAAATCAGCCCTGGGTGTTCTTTGGAAGGAACCATGCTAAAGCTGAAACTCCAGTACTTTGGCCACCTCATGCAAAGAGTTGACTCATTGGAAAAGACGCTGATGCTGGGAGGGATTGAGGGCAGGAGGAGAAGGGGACGACCAAGGATGAGACGGCTGGATGGCATCACCGACTCGATGGACATGAGTTTGAGTGAACTCTGGGAGTTGGTGATGGACAGGGAGGCCTGGCATGCTGGGATTCATGGGATCGCAGAGTCGGACATGACTGAGCAACTGAACTGAAATGAATGACTAATTACGTTGAGCACTTTGTCCTATATTTATTGTTCATTCAAGACTTTGTTGAAGACTTTTCCCTTCTTCCCTGACCCTTTAAAAGTTTTAAGTGATGTCTATATTTTTGATTGATTTATAGTTACTTATACATTCTGAATATGTCCTGTTTGAGGGTATATGTATTTTCCTAATCTGTCCTAATTGCCTTTTTACTTTCTTACTTATGTTTTTTAGCTGTCAGCAAACTTTTTCTGTAAAGTGCCAGATAGTAAATATTTTAGACTTTGTAAGCCATGTGACCTCTGTTGCAACTACCCAACTTCACCTTTGTAGCACAAAGCAGCTGTGGAAAGTCATACATTAAATGAATAAGCATAGTTGTTCCAATAAATCTTTACAGATACCAAAAATTTGGATTTCATGTACATTCCACATATCATGAAACATTATTGTTCTTTAAAGTTTTTTCAACCATGCAAAAATGTAAAAACTATTCTGAGCTCACAGACTGTACAAAGACATGTAGTGGGCTGAATTTTAGCCCATGGTTGGTGACCTCAGGTGTATTTTATAAATGTAAGTTCTTAATTTTAATGAAATCCAATTACATCTCTTCTTTTGTCATTATTACTTTTCATTCCCATATAAGAAATCTTTGCCCACCCAAGGTCATGAATAGATTCTTCTTTGTATTTTATCATTCATATTTATGTCAATTATCCATCTTCAGTTAGTTTTTGCAAATATTTTTTTCTCTTTTGTTTCTGTGTACTCAAGTTACATATCTTTTCCAGGTTTTTTTCATAGCCCTTCCTTATCTGCTTTGTGAAACTTTCCCTGATAGCCTGTGTGAAACTTATATCTCTTTCATTCAACGTCTACTTTTTGATGACTTATTATGTACCATGCTAAGCACAAAGATTTGGCTTATGTCTAAAGAATATAGATTTTTGAAGAAAGCAATTAAATCTTTACAATAAAATGTGATGTGTCAGGATAATACTGCAAGTATTTGTTTATTTTTTTTTTCCTACTAAGAATGAGTCATTTGATGAAAGAGACCATAAACTTTCATTTGATTATCTCTAGCATCTAGCATGGAGAAGGCGATGGCACCCCACTTCAGTACTCTTGCCTGGAAAATCCCATGGGAGGAACCTGGTAGGCTGCAGTCCATGGAGTCGCTAAGAGTCAGACACGACTGAGTGACTTCCCTTTCACTTTCCACTTTCATGCATTTGAGAAGGAAATGGTAACCCACTCCAGTGTTCTTGCCTGGAGAATCCCAGGGATCGGGGAGCCTGGTGAGCTGCTGTCTATGGGGTCGCACAGAGTCGGACACAACTGAAGCGACTTAGCAGCAGCAGCAGCAGCAGCATCTAGCGTGAATTCTAGTATAGAATAGGTGCTCATGAAAATGTGTGATTAAATTAATAAATAACCATATATATATATATACAGTGAATAAATGCACATATATGTATACAGTGAATACATATATGGGATATGTATACATTGAATTCAGTAAATAATGCAATAGATGTGTATGTATGTATATGTGTGTGCTAAGTTGCTTCAGTCGTGTCTGACTCTTTTGACCCCATGGAGTGTAGGTCGTCAGGCTCTTCTGTCCATGGGATTTTCCAGGCAAAAGTAATGGAGTGGGTTGCCATAGCCACCTCCAGGGGATCTTACTGACTCAGGGATCGAACCCACATTCCTTATGTCTCCTGACTGTTAGACAGATTCTTTACCACTAGCACCACCTGGGAAACCCATATGTATACACACACACACACACACACACAACACCTTCACACATTCTATTCTTTTTCCAGACACACACAGCTGAAGTGCCACTAGGGCAAAGCTCTAATTTCTCCCTTGTATACCTAGACAGAGGACAAATTTATTCAGATTGATGATGAGAGTCTCAATGACTCATGTATCAGATGGCCCTAGTTCAAATCCAGGGTCTACCACCTTGTAATCTCAGACCAGTTTCTTAAATTCTCTGGGCCCCAGTAACCTCATTTGTAAAGTGGGAACAGTTTCCTTATAGAGTTTTTACTGAGTTCATACGTATAAAATAACTAGAGGCCAACAGGCTCAAAAAGGATAGGAATTTTTATCTGCTTTGTTGATTGCCATATCCCTTTTTCCTAAAAGAATGTTTGGTACATATCAGTTCAGTTCAGTCAGTCAGTCGTGTCTGACTCTTTGCAACCCCATGAACCGCAGCATGCCAGGCCTCCCTGTCCATCACCAACTCCCGGAGTCCACCCAAACCCATGTCCATCGAGTCGGTGATGCCATCCAACCATCTCATCCTCTGTCATCCCCTTCTCCTCCTGTCCTCAATCCCTTCCAGCATCAGGGTCTTTTCAGATGAGCTGGCTCTTCACATCAGGTGGCCAAAGTATTGGAATTTCAGCTTCAACATCCGTCCTTCCAAAGAACACCCAGGACTGATCTCCTTTAGGATGGACTGGTTGGATCTCCTTGCAGTCCAAGGGACTCTCAAGAGTCTTCTCCAACACCACAGTTCAAAAGCATCAGTTCTTCGGTGCTCAGCTTGCTTCACAGTCCAACTCTCACATCCATACACGACTACTAAAAAAACCATAGCCTTGACTAGATGGACCTTTATTGGCAAGGTAATGTCTCTGCCTTTTAATATGCTGTCTAGGTTGGTCATAACTTTCCTTCCAAGATGCTCAATAAATCCTTGTTGCATGAATAATAAATACTGGATCAGGAAAATATCAAAAATTATTGACTATTATCATTTAATGTACAATATAAAAATTCTGAATTATTCTTACAGTTATTCCACCAGCTACAATGTTCACTTTGGGAATCCTAGCATTTTTCTAAAATGACACAAGGTGGCAGCATCAGTCTCCTTTTGAGTTAGCAGCCATGCTCCAGTTTTACTTGGTCTAGAGACAAACTGCCACATCTTAAATTTGCAAGTTCCTTTGTCCATTCTGGATTTTTTAAAAAAATTAATGAACAGCATTGATTGTTTAAATTATTATGCAGTTAGTTCTTAACTGTGTAGTTTTAGCTAAAGAAAAGACTGTTGCTTGTAGAAAGGTAAAAATATTGACATGAATTGAGGCTGCTTTACAGTAATACTAGTGATTTGTGTTCTCAAACTTCCTTTTGGTAACAAATAACTGCTTGACAAACAGCGGATCCAAATCTTCCTTTTCAGTGACACACAGTGCAACAATATCATTCTTTTCCAAATCTATAAGAAAAGACAAAACAGTGTAAAACTTTTTCTAGTTCTTTTTAATAAAGATGTGAGACTAATTTTGCACTCCCTTTAACGTACTCTGAAACCATAGATGAGAAGCAGAAATTTCTGATCATCTTTGAGGATGTAAAGAAAAGAATCTTGATTTAGAAATTAAAGAGTGCTTCTGGAATTCTAGAGATTCCCTGGTGGCTCAGCTGGTAAAGAGTCTGCCTGCAATTCGGGAGACCTGAGTTTGATCCCAGGGTCGGGAAGATCCCCCACAGAAGGAAATGGCAACCCATTCCAGTATTTTTGCCTGGAGGCACCCCATGAACTGAGGCACCTGGGGTGCTACAGTCCACAGGGTTGCAAAAGAGTCGGACCTGACTAAGGGACTTCACTTTCACTTTTCACTTTCAGGAATTCCAGTGCTTCAGGAATCCCCTTAACTCCAACTTTAAGTAAATCTCTTATCTTTCAAAAATTCAGTGCCTTCACTTCCAAAATGAAGATAATGATCTCTGCCTTACCTACCTGAAATGAGATCAGTGAATGTAAATACCTTTATAAACTGTAAAGGGCTCTATTTTACACAGCATGAGCTAATGTTAGAATCATTTCCATTTTACCTTCGGGGAAAACCATTCCTAGCCAGTTAAATGGGCTTGCCTCAGTTTTCTCATCTATAAAATGGTCTAATGATATCAACCCCACCTACTCTGGTGAGCTGTAAGAATAAAATAACAGATGTGAAAGTGCTTTTAAAATGAAAGTACTCCACTTGTACAAGATCATTAGTTTAAGCAAATAGCTTTTCTTGAGTTTCACAAACAATCCTGAAGAAAACCATGTGTAACTAAATAGTGTAACCGAAATAAGCATGCTTGATTTAATACCTTCAGAATTCTCAAGAAACTGCACATTTAAAAAACATATAGATATAAAGATGCTGAAAGTGTTATTTCATCTAGAGGAAAAATCAATAAAATTAAATGATACATTCAGAGTTAGTACTGGATGGGTGTTAGTCACTCAGTTGTGTCCAGCTCTTTTTGACCCTATGGACTATAGCCCACCAGGCTCCCCTGTCTGTGGAATTCTCCAGGCAAAAATGCTGGAGTGGATTGCAAATCTCTCTGCCACATCTTTATTTGCATCCTAGGCAATCTGATACAAGAATCACAAAGACTTTAACCCTCGATCTATACTGGATAACTTTTAAAATCTGAATTTAGAATAGGTATACTGTAGAAATAAAGTGCTCATTTAGGATTGTAACATTTAATTAACATTTGTCAACTATCTGTTGTATGTATGTGGGTGCACATGCTCAGTCATGTCCCACTCTGTGACCCCATGGACTGTAGCCTGCCAGGATCCTCTATCCATGGAATTTTCCAGACAAGAATACTGGAGTGGGTTGCCATTTCCTACTCCAGGGAATCTTTCCAATCCAGGGACTGAACCTGGGTCTCTTGAGGCTCCTGCACTGGCAGGTGGATTCTTTTACCACTGTGCCACCTGGGAAGCCCATTTGCTGTGGTGTACTAGGTATTTTCAAATCTTATTTCATTACTAATGTTTTAGTCCCTGAAACCAGAGAAAAATGTCAGTTCCATTGAAAAGTTGAGGAAATTAAAGTTCAGAGAGGTTGTTGAGTGTTTCTCAAATCAAACAGCACTCCCAAGATATTCAGACCTTAAATCCTCTGCTCCTTCCTGCCTTTCCTCCAGAGTGTTGCTCTGGAGGTCTCTGCTTAGTTCAGTGGGAGCTCTTGTGCTATTGAATCCAACACTTAGGAGCAGCAAGCCAACAAGTTTTGTTTAGTGAAAACCAGAGATGGAATGTAACACTTTAAAAGAACCTGGATAAATGGGTACTTGTTAGCCAAAACTTAGGTCTCCTTAAGTGAATTTCAACGACTTGGGAAATTTGGGCTCTGACCTTTTGACTACACAATTTTATGTAAAGAAACCCAGTTACCTTTCCTTTAAATATTTCCAAAGCCAATTCATGCCTTTTCAAAAAATAAAGAAATGATTAATTATTAAATGTTAGGGGTTAAAAAGGGAGAGAAATAAAGTTATGAGGTAACGAGAGATCTTAGAAATGAAGGCCATTTAAATCTCTTGGGAGGTATTAGTTATTTAAGAATGATGTGCTGTTGTTGCCACACATAATAAGTTAATCTTAAGAAGGCATTTATCCCCGCTGATGTTATAGTCTTTATACAAACTAGTTTAGTGAACTGAATGTCATTTTCAGGTGTGCATTCCGGTAGGCTATGTTTACCAGGAATTTAAATTATGTAATTACTTTGAAATGACACCACTCTAAACTATCAAGTCAGTTCTGTTGCATTTTACTTGCTAGTTGGTTTGTCCAATTTTAGGATTTAAAGCAAAGAGGCCTTCAAATGTATGCATCTGGGGAGGCTGTTTTATATCCTATTATCTAAAGAATGATACTGACACTATGCTTATGGCTTGTTCAAGTCCATTTTAATGAGTATCTGTAGTGTTCTGCTCCTTTGAAGAGTTATCCAAATGTAATGGTTGTTTGCACCCAACAACATGCATCAATTAGCACTATGATCTTTTTGTTATGGAAAAAGTAGCCCACAGAGCCTTGTAAATGGAAATATAAAGCTCTTATTTAAACATTCATTTATTTTCCCCCTTTTTCCACTCCTGGAATAACAGATTTTTATCCTTCTTAATAAGTAGCTGAATTTAATCCAGGGAACCTTAAAGCCAAAAAGGTTCCTGGTATTCAGTGTAGTGCTGAAGTTTACCATCAATCTTACTCAGTAACTTTAAGGAGCCCAACAGCTATTGTTGAGTTATACCATTTAACTACAGTAAAAATCTAGCTTTTCAAAACGAGTATTCTTAAATTAATAAAAGTCATTCCATAGAGAGGGAAAAACAGACAGGAGATGTAAAGGGAGGTAACTTAAAATTCAGATAACAGAACAGAGGAGTCTACAGTGGATATAAGTGGCTGTCAGTGGCACTTAATGATCCTCAGAGGACTTTTGATGCTCGGAGGAGGGAAAAATCAGAGGGGGCTGCTGAAGTCTCAGGGGCTTGTTTTTACTTTTCATCTGGGATTCCAAAGACGTAGTTTGGTGACTTAGAACTTCAAGGACGATCGTCATAACAAGGAGCGTGGGGTGGGCAAGGGTAGACATCAGAATCCCAGAGTTCCTTTTAGAATGTCAGTAATGGTGAATTGGCCTTGTAATTGTTGTAATTGACCTTCTACTGTTTCTGCTATTTTAACATGTCAGGAAGAAGCATTTCTCACTGTAAAGGTGTCTAAGGGATCGGTTCTCTTAATTTCCCTGACTTTTCCTTGCTGCTATTTGAATGGAGAATGCTGGGTCTAATCTGTATCTAGATACCGCAGCTCCAAAACCGTCTTGGAGACAGAAGACAGTGATTTTGCCTCTCTGTGCCAACCCACTGGTTGCTATGCAGTCTAGACTTGAGCTTAATTTTGCAGGCACCAAACTCTGTGCAAGATACCTGGGAGATGCTTCAGAGCTGATAATCTATAGAGGGCACTAGTCTTTACTAACTATAGTACCAAATCAGATTGTGATAAATGCTACGAGAGTAAAGTGTTGAAGGGGAAATTAATTCTATTCAGGGGTCAAGGAAGGGCTCAGAGAAAAGGTGACATTTCAGACCCTAAAACAAGAGAAGCATTTTGGTAGTTAGAGAAGGGATAGATGTGTATTACAGGCAGAAGGAGAAGCAGGACAGAGTGTGGAGTGGGAAATGACTATTGGAGACAAGCCAAGTGGCTTGTGGTGGCTGGATATAAGGTTACTGAACCCCATAACAAGTCAGTATAAAAAAGAACATGATCAATATAATGCATAAAAAGCTACAATATTTCTATTTCTGGATGTACAGAAAAAAGACATCTGGAAGGAATACCTATTTATGGTACTGTGTGCCCAGTTTTCCTATAGGCACTACAGAAGTTAAAAGGAAAGGCCCTTGCCTTGGAAATGTTTGTACTCTACTTGGAAGAAAAATTAAGAATTAAATACATTTTAAAATAAAATTAAAAATGAAATCAATTAAAAATAAAGTAATTTAAGCATATAACAATCTCTAAGGCAAAGCATTAGATCACCCCCAAACTACCCCACACCCGCCTCCCTCACCCCCCGCATAGTGGTATAGGTGGGTTGGGGGCCAGTTGATCTAGTGGAGGGCTTGGAACTCCTTCACCCTGGAAACAGGAGTAAAAATCACAGTTAACACCTATACCTGGCACTGTTCTAGGCCCTGAGGTAGATTAGCTATTTAAGTCTTCACAGTTCCTCTGTTTTGGAGAAACACATTAACTCCAGTTTACATATTGGGAAATCCAAGCACAGAGCTGTGGCCAGGCCAGGATTTCAAACCACAGGTCTAGTTCCAGAGTCCTGCAGTTCTTTTCCTGCTCCTATCCTCGGAATCCTGGGCTTCCCCACCTGCAGTGCAGGAGATGCAGGAGACGAGGGTTTGATGCCTGGGTCAGGAAGATCCCTTGCAGAAGGAAACTGGCTACCCACTCCAGTATTCCTGCCTGGAAAATTCCATGGACCACGGTGCCTGGCGGGCTACAGTCCATGGGTCCATACAGTCACAAAGCGTCAGACACGATTGAGCACACATACACACACGCACCCTCAGATTTTACCCCAGTATCTGGTGCTGGGTGTTAAGATCTTAAAAACAATAAAAATAGATTTTTTTCTTTGAATATTTTTGGGATAATACGATTCAAATCAAAATAAAGACTTGAAAGCCCCAAACGTGTCATGGAGAAGAAACGCTTTTGAGCTGTACAGCTTAAACTTTTGCCTGACCCAAGGCCAGCAAGAAAATGTTTCTTTTTATACCGTTTTTCCCCCTCCTTTTGTGACAGTTCAGTGTTTCTGAACGCTAGGGGCTCCCGGATTCTCTGGTTTGAGAGTAACTTTTCCTTTTAGGATTTTTTTTTTTTTTTTTTGGAAGGGGGTGGGGGAAATGTGGCCTTAATTATCCTACGTCTTAGGCTGCTTAAGGAAGGGGCTGTGCTTTCAGAATCCCTTCTGAGCCAAGTAAGGAGGTCCCTCTCTTTCCCTCTCTCTTTTTTAAAAGGACCTCGTGCAATAAAAGTGCTGAAAACAAACCCTGGTGATCACAGCGGCAGCCGCGGCGGCAGCAGCAGCAGCAGAAAGAGGAGGAGGAGGAGGAAAGTTGGAGTCGCGGCAGCGCTGGAGGGTGGCTGGGCTCCGCTCAGCTCCGCTCCGCGCAGCTCCCATTCATTAAGCAACCAGGCGCGGAGGAAGGTGGCCGAGCGCCCGAGCTGCCCACTCGCAGCTTTGCGCACAGACACGCCAGCTCCGCGCGTTGCAAGCAATACAGCGCTGCAGAACTTTCCTCTCGAGAAGTTGGCTCTTTTCACCCTGGACTTTCGAACGATTCGCGGTTGAGACAGGAAAAGCAGAGGAGCTCCAGGGGGAGCAGAAAGCACCACCGCTTGCCTTTGGAAGCGGGCAGCGGGGCCGCACTCTCCCGCCGCGCCCCGAGCAGTCTCGGCCGGGAGGCGACCCGGGCGTCTGGGTGTGTGGTTGCTGTCGCCGGGCGTCTTGACCAGCGCCATGCAAAACTACAAGTACGACAAGGCGATCGTCGCGGAGAGCAAGAACGGCGGCAGTCCGGCGCTCAACAACAACCCGAGGAAAGGAGGCAGCAAGCGGGTGCTGCTCATCTGCCTGGACCTCTTCTGCCTCTTCATGGGTGAGCCCGGCCCCTCTGTCCCTCGGGCCCTCGGCGCCCGGCGCGCGTCCCAGCCCGAGTCGGGCTGCGCGCGGGGCGGCGTCTCCCGGCCGCGCCGCGCAGTCCGCCTCGGGGGCCCCTGCAGGCTTCTCGGGGAGCGTTCGCGCGGCTCTCGGCCCCCGGGTCCCCGCCCTCTCGGTTCCCGCCGCCTCCCCGGCCTGTAGAGGAGTCGGGAGCGCTGTAGGCTTTCGCGGGCCACTTGGCCACCGAATCCTAAAAGCCAAGCTGCAGTTGGAAACCCGGGCAGAATCCCACGGAAAGAGTGGGCTCGTCCCGCTAGGGAAGGGGAAGTCGATGGAACTGGGACCCGGAGCCGGCGTAGAGCTGGTTGGACATCCATCCAAGTAAGATGGATCTCCTGGAGCGCCGGGCTCCCGCCTGGAGAGCGCTACCTTCTCCCGGCTGAATGTAAACATCCAGCCCTTCCGCTGAGACTGCCCTGGCCTTTTCACTTGCTTTCACTCTCCTGAACGCCCCCCAGGGGTTGGGAGGGTGCTCTCTAGGGGCTTGATGCGTGGTGCCTACCCAGCAGTCACTTTTAAAGCGCCTACTGTGTACCAGGTGTTAGTTTTGACTGGCCCTCTCCGTGACTCGGTGCAGTATGAGCGAGGAGGTCCATTTCACCAGTGAGGAAACTGAGGCACTGGGAAAACTAGCTACCGTCCTGCACTGGGACCAGCATTAATTGTACTCCCGAAAAGTTGAGGCAGTAGCTTTCTTCTGCTTTCCAAACTATTTGGAAGTCACAGCTAGAAGGAGTATAGGGCGTGGGGTGGGAGGGTCAGGAGGATTTGTGAACTGCCCCCGGGGCGCGGGGTGGCTATTGACACGAATATACAGGAGTTCCAAGGTTGAAGTCAGCTTAGGGTTGTTTTTTTTTTTTTTTTAAGCTAATCATGGTGAAATGGAAAGCGCGCAGGACTTGTCATCAGAACAGGGCCACTCTGCCACTTGCTGAGTGTACCACCTAACTGCCTCTTTGGCCTCAGTTTCCTTATCAATTGAGTGAGTGGGTTGAACTAGTTGCTCTCTGAGGCCCCTTCCTGCATTAAGAACTCGGATCTGGTCCAGGGGCTGTTCTGCCAACTCTGCTAACTGAAGAAACATCTGTGTTCCCAATTTCATTCCCTTAAAATAGAACTCCTGCACAGGAGGTTCAAGTCCCCTTTGAATTGGATTTGTGCACGCAGAGTGTGCAAACCAGAGGCTTCTTGGGCTGGAGTCCCGGGTCCCTGTGTTCATGACTCTGTAGCAGGGTCCTTACTGAGGTCCGTCTGTCCTTGGCTTGACTGTCCATAGTGAATTTTCAGAGTCAAAGGAAGAAGAGACTCTTGGAGTTTAAATGGAAGAATGGCCTCCTTTAGATACACAGAGACAGCTGAAGGTCAGTTGTGCTCTATGGAAGGGGAGAAAGGTGCCTGTAGAAAGGTGGCAAATCCCATTCTCACCTCTTCATACAAATTCAACATTAAGATGTTATGTAAAGGAATTGTCACTGGGGGGCCCACCTTCCTGAAGGCAACAGACTTATGCACAGTGGGGAGATTAGTGCTTAAAGTCTCCTTGCCAAGCTATTGAAGTTTTAAGAGATCCTCCCTGGTCCTGGGGGAGTACCAGGAACCCAGAAACACATTGAAGCTGTTTGCTGTAAACTTATCTGGGGCTTCCAGTCTTTACTGGTGTGTTTTGTTGGTGGAAGGGTGAACTCTTTCTAGACTGTCTGTTGCCATGTACCCTCCTATCTCCTACTTGGTGGTTAGGGAAGCAGAGCTCAGACAGTTTTGTTACCCTTCCCTCTGCTTTCCACTCTGATTTCAGAAGGCAATCCCAAGAGATGGTGTGTCTTATCAAAGGAAAAAGTGTGAAGGAATTTGCAGAAAGACACACCTATCAGCTATAGTTTAGCCAGGGACACACAAAACCAAAGATACTGTTGTGCGTTGAAGGTGTAAGTAAGGTGTACATTTGTGCATTTCAGCTCTTCATCTGTCCCGAATCTCCCTGTGTCCCTTCCAAAGCTAACATTCTATACCTAGCTGTTTGTTAAGTTTATTTACCCTTGGCCTGTTCCAGCAAATGGTTTTGTTTACTGTAAAAAATGTTTATAAGATAACAGAATCTTTTATTTTACCATAAGAATCACACAGCTCTCCATTTTAAGGGTATATGCCCTGCCATTAACATCATGTCAACCAAGTCATTTAAAATGTGTGCATATCCCCTGTGCATAGACCAAATCACAATATCACTAATTTGATGCGTCTTGACCTCCTATAATAGGAAACACTGCAAGGTAAACATTTACTTGGGAAATTTATGCAGGAGAACTCCCTTTGACTTCCAAAAGAAAATTATTAACACAACATGTGATTTTAATATTCCACACATCACAGTCCTAAAAAATTGTTTCTACTTGGTTCACTTTTTGCCTGGGACTGTCAGTCATGATTTAATTTTTATGTAGTCTATTGATCATGTGGTCAGGATTACAAAGCCCTAGTATATGACAAAAGGGAGACACAGTTTTTTGTTTATTCTCTCACAGGAATGAATATACACCAAGATTCCTCTCCTTGTGTCTGGAAAAAAATAAGAGGCAATGTGCAATATATGTGTTGTTACCTTTTTGGAATGTAAAATTCTTGGTGAAACAACAGAAGTCCACTCGCCTTTGAGAGTGAAAGGAATCTGGTGTCAGACAATCACCTGTGGGAGTTTATATCTCAGAAAATAGCTATCTTTGCCAATTATTGCTTATAAATATGGTTATGAATCTTTGCATAGTAGTTTTTCTGAAATCAATTTTGTTTTTCTTTTGGTTGCATAATATGGATGGCTTTCTGTTTTTTTTTAATACAATGTTTTTGCTGTACCAGGTTACAAGAGAGCAGCAGAGACAATTCCCATACAAGGAGGAAGGAGCATCTTTTCTATCTAAGCTCTATTAGACTCTTTGTCAAGTAAATTAGTTTATGTACTTTTCACTGCAACTGATGAAGAGACTATCTCCGTTTTATAGATGAGAAAACTGAGATTAACACAAGTCAATTTGAGTTGATCCCAGCGGGCTTGACTGGAGTCCATCCCCCTTCCCTCATCAGAAGAATCCTAAAACTCAGATTATTAGAAAATTTTTAAAGCTCTGTTGGTAGAAAGCCAGGATTTCTCTGGTGGTTCAGTTGGTAAGGAATCTGCCTGCAATGCTGGAGACAGGGGTTCGATCCCTGGGTTGGGAAGATCCCCTGGAGAAGAAAATGTCAACCCACTCCAGTATTCTTGAGTGGGAAATCTCATGGACAGAAGGAGTCTGGTGAGCTACAGTCTATGGGGTTGCAAAAAGTTGAACACACTGAGCAACTAACACACACACACAGTGCCCCTCCACATTTTCCAGCTAATTATTCGCAATGAAACAGATGGATAAAGGTGGTTCAGCTCTTCTGGTCAATGATATGGTCTTGTTGCCCTAAGGCATTGCTTTGATTTGGGGCTGTTCTAACACTGAGTTATTCCCAAATTTTGAGGGTGCTTTTTTACCCTAGGAGACAGTGGTTCCAAAGAAAGCACAAACAGCAGTGCATAACTGTAGTGCAAATGTGCAAATTTGGTAAATCTATGTGGAGCTTCTCTGCTTCATCTCACCTCTTCCTCGTCTCTCTCCCCAGGTATTTACTGACTGCCTCCTCCCAGCCCGTGCATTTTGATAAGTGGGCAGAGTTAGACAGGTCTAGCTTTTTGTCAAGGGCTCTATTCAGGGGCCTTCATCCTCTGAGGTCAGTGAGCCCATCTGTGAGATGGTGATCAGAGTAGCCGTTGCATTACGTGGCCGTGAGCATCAGAGGAAATATTGGATGTGAAAATTATTCGTCATCTCTCAATCCTTGGGCAAATGCAAAGGATTTATAACCCAGACCCCTATATGAAGCTTTTGTTGCTGTGTTTATATGCTGTGTCTCAGAATCATAGGTAGATGAGACCATGAAACAAAAACTCAAGAACAATATTATAGCAAAGACCACAAAGCATCCACGTCCAAAAGGAGAAGTTCACACTGGCCTAGTAGGTTGAAGACAGATGATTTTCATTCATTGTTGATCTAAACTTTAGCTGAGAAGGCAACCCCTAAAATTTAGCAGTATTTTGAGCCATCACATCTTCACAGTATATTCTGAGCATGCTTTAGAGAAGGTTCTTTGTTCAGAATTTTGAGCATTACTTTGCTAGCATGTGAAATGAGTGCAGTTATACGGTAGTTTGAAGACTGTTCCTCCTTTGACTTTTGATCCTAGAAGGTGGGGTAACTGAGTTTATGGTGGGGGTGGGAGATCTTTGAAGGAGCAGGTGCTCAGGCAGGTTTGGTTTGAAAGGCTTGGCTCCTGTGTCATTCCTAACCAGGAAACACAGTTAGTGAAGCAAAGAGAAAGAAACTCAAATGGGTAAAAATAGTGAATTTGGATAGTCAGCAACTATGCTAGTAACTTAGTGGTTCTAGAATGTTTTTGGACACTTCTTGATTTGCAGTTAAATGGCTGAAACAAAATTCTAGAACTGGTTCAGTCTATGGGATAAATAAAATTATCATGTATTATTATTAAACTCTTCTCTTTTACTAGTGAGAGGGAGGCAATGTGATGTAGTGAAGAAGATGGGAGACGTGGAGCCAGAAGTTCAGGTTCCAGGGCGGCCAGTGCCAGCAGCTAGTTGTGTGGTTGTGGCAAGTTAGTTTTTAATGGGTCTCAGTTTTTTTCCAACAGTGAAATGACTGGTTGGGCGGGATGATGTCTAATGTCAAAAGCTGCCTTGTGACATTCCAGGACTGATTTCTAGTAGAGAAGAATGGCACTTGGATTCATTGAATGTCTACCTGGTACCTGATACTTGCGCTCTGCTTAGCTCTTGGTTGTATATTAGCTCAGGAAGTCACAAGAATAAGGGCCTAGGAGTAGGAGCTCTGGTCTTGTATCGCTGTGTTGCTGTGTGACTTTGAGAACATTCCTTTGAATTTTGTGGGCCTGATTTCTTGATTATGATCACAAAGGAAAGGGATTAGATCATCTCTCAGACCCCTTCTAGCACTAACGATTTTATGAATCTGTGCTGATAGATAACTGGTGTAGAAACCCAGAAATTTCTTCTCCTCGATTATTTATCAACAGTTGAATTTTTATGTTTTTGTATCAGAGAAGTATTGCTGACAATTAGCTTGAATTGGGGTTCATTCCGGAGGGATAAAGAGCATTGTCTTTTCTTAGAGCTCATCCAGTATGCTGAGAAACTGGCTAGATTTTTTTCCCGGCCAGATGCGTCCTTTCACCTGCTTCCTAAAATTTATAGGAATTACAAATGAACAAGGAAGCAAGCCCAACAGGTTTTTCCCTTCTATTTTTTTTAAACTCTGCTATTATAGTCACTAAGTATGTGTTTTTGATAATGCAGCAGACTTTGATAACTTAATCTACCACATGAACCAAAGAATTTAGAAATATATTTTCACTTAATAACTAGTGAACCTTCCAGCCAAGAAGCATCCTGCACTGATTGAAATGAGAAGGGAGCCTCCATTTCGTAGGTAAGCCCTGCTGACTCTTCCAGGACAGTTGAAAACGTTTGTTTCTTCATTGTCTGGATTGGCTAGTTTTTTCTTTCCTCTTAGCTCTTTCATCCCTTTCTCTTGTACTTGATATATACCGTAGTGGTATAGCTGCCTTTGTAGGAGACTGTTAAAGTCAGGGTTGGCAGCCTCTTCTACTTTTAACGCTATTGATCTCCTGTCAATTTGACATTCTTTCTTTTCTACTTCCTGTGCAGTTGTTTGGGCTGGCAAGCCCTGTTGTGCATAGCATGATATTAATAATGCCAACCCCCTGGGGCTACTTCCCAGCTTAAAAAGTTTTATTAATGGAGACTCACTACCCTGGGTGTCAGTTCAACATGGTACACATTATCTGGGGAGTGATAACTTTCAGGATTCCTGCTATTCAGGATTCAGTACTTCATAGCCTCAGCTAATAAGAACACCTGTTTGTGTGAAATACAGATTCTCAGGCTTCTTTCCAGAAGATTAAAATTCAGTATGCTCTGGACCACGGCCTAGGATTCTGTGTTTTGTAAAAGCTTCTAATGATTCTTATCAGGCTAAATTTGAGAATCACTGTGTTGTTTAATAGCTAGTGTCTTAATGGCGATTGAAAAAAAGCTATTGGTTTATAGAGAAGGATTAAATATTCTGGCACTTTTTAAATTGTTAGATGGTCTGTATTTTTTTTTTTCTTTTTCTGTTTGTGGTCAGTATACCTGTCTTCTCCAATAAAAATGTTTAAGACACCTAGAGATGACCATCCTAAGTGAAGTGAGTCAGACAAAGACAAATAACATATGCTCTCTCTCATATGTGGAATCTAATTTTTTTAAAAAATAATACAAATGAACTTCTTGACAAAACAGAAACAGACTTGCAGATGTTGAAAACAAACTTATGGTTACCAAAGGGGAAATGTCCGGGCAGCAGAAGGTGGGACAAATCAGGAGCTTGGGATGAACCCATAGATACACTATAATATATAAGATAGATAACCAACAAGGACCTACTATACAGCACAGGAAACTCTACTCAATATTCTGTGATAACCTATATAAGAAAAGAATCTAAAAAATGAATATGTGTATATGTATAACTGAATCACTTTGCTGTACCCCTGAAACTAGCACAATATTGTAAACCAACTATACTCCAATAAAATTAAGAAAAAGATATTCAAGACTTTTAGAACTCTTTCAAAAGGAAAAATTACCACTGGGTGCTTGCCTGAAAGTCTCCTGTGATTTTCAGTGTGAGGACTTGGTGAATGTGAAAGTGTCCAGCTCTATGCAACCCTATGGACTGTAGCGCACCAGGCTCCTCTGTCCATGGGATTCTCCAGCAAGAATACTGGAGTGTGTTGTTATTTCCTACTCCAGGGAATCTTTCCCATCCAGGGCTTGGTGGTATCTCCTAGTTGCTGAGAATCTGGGATTTTTATTTAAACTGAGCTCTCGGTAGTATACTTATTGAAGGCCAAGTAACCACTTTGGATAAATGAAGTGTAAACTCTATAAATATTTTCTTTTGAGATATTGAAGTTTGTTGTGTGTGAGTAAAAAGTAAAATGAATGAATTAGATTTCTAAAGAGAGCCTTTAAAAAACCAAAGTTAGCTTGGCAGAGTACTGGAGAAACAGTACAAGCTTTGGATTCACCCAGAGCTGGGTTCAAATCCTGACAGAATGTCCTCTACACATGTGACTTGGGCAAAGACTGTTTAATCTTTCAGGCCTCAGTTTCCTCATCTGTAAAATACAAAAGCAAACCTCGTGACACTCATGTATGGTACAGCTTAGATGATATCATAAATCTGAAACTACTTGGAAAAGTTTTAAAAGCACTAAGTCATTATTGGGTCGTATGTGGCTATTATTATTCATAGTAACAGGATTTTCCTTTCCTTCCCACTGTTCTTACTCTTCAATGGTTCTATGAAATCTTTTTTAATGTTTTGGTTGCAAAGTTGCCTGAAATATATTAGGGGAAACAATTGTGAAGAGAATCTAAGAAAAAGCCAGACAGGGAATACAAATGTTTTCCATTAACCAGAGGAGAGCAGTGGCAGGTTTGGGGAAAGTCAGTGTGTGGGAACCTCAAGAGCCTTTGGTGGTTACTTTCTTCTCCTCTGGAAGTGACATGGCCGTATCACTTTAAGGGAAAGACAGATACACCTTAGGAAGGCTGGGAGGGAGTTTGGACAAAGGGCCTGTTTCAGGGTCAGCTGTTTTATGTGTCTTTTGAAAGCCCAGGGGGAAAAAATCTAACTAAAAAGAGCAGCCATGTTTGAAAATAATTGAAATGCTTGTCATCCAGGGCATTCTCCATGTCTCTTGAGGAAGGGAATAACTGTGACAGTCATTATATTCATTGCTCATGCCAACCATGTGCTATAGATATTAGATCCCTTTAGAGAGGAGGAAACTGCAGTTCAGAGAAGTTAAGTAACTTGAACAAGAGCACCCAGCTAGTAAGGAGTCACTAAATTTTCCAGAACTCTTGTCGGCTTACCTTGCTGCCCACTTTTCAATGCAGTTTATGCCATGAAGGCTCCCTCTTTCTATTCCATTCCATTTCATTTATGTCCATTTTATTGGGTGCACATATGTACAAATGTGTTCTGTAGGCCCAATATCACTTCGTGTGTTATGTCTTAGTTCTTCGACCGGAAGGCATGTGGGATCTTGTCTCCCCAACCAAGGATTGAGCCCTCTGCACTGGGAGGCAAAGTGTTAACCACTGGACCACTAGGGAAGTCCCAATATAGGGTGCAAATATGAGTCTTTTTTTTTTTAATTTTTTATTTTTTTCAAATATGAGTCTTAATGCAAGGATCACATTGGGCAGTAAAGGGGACAGAGTTATATAGAGATAGCTGTGGAACAGCTTGGCCTGTGCTGACAAGCCTCTCTGTGGACATAAAGAAAATTCCATCAGAGCAATTTCAGTGCCTAGATTTGTGGACACTTGAGAATTTGAAAGTACCTTGAGGATTTCATTATCAACAATACTGAGATCATTTTTCTATCTCAGTCAGAAAAATAGGCCTCTTTGAACAGGGGACAGGTAGGAGATCTGAGGAGGAAGCACAGGCTTTGGAGACAGACAGGTGGGAGTTTGCTTGCGGTTATAAGCTGTACACCCTTGGGCAAGTTGTGGCTGTCTCTGAGGTCTCTGTTTTCTCACCTGTGAAATGGGATGGTATGCATTGTGGACCTGCGAGATGATGCCTGGTAGAGTGCATGGCGCTGGGCATTCGCCAGCTGCGATTGTCACTGTCACCATGTCCTAGTCGGTGCTCCTCACATAGGAAGACGTGGAGGCTGGGACTGGTTAGTGGTTGTCCAGTGACAAAGGAGCAGGGCCTAGAACCAGTGCCTTTTTGCCACTTTGCTTTTCTGGTGTGTCCTTGTCAGTTTGAAACTTGATGTCATATATGAGGTGGTTCTCCAGAGAGCTCTATTCTCGTTTTTCTCTTGCCTGGGTCAATTAAAAGAGGAACAAGACAAACAGGTTTAACTTTTAATCCAAATCAGAGGATGATAGTTGAGTGAGGCTAGAGACACGTGGTGCAGATTTGGACTAGGCAGTTTTTTTTTCCTATATCGCGTTTCTTCAAACTGGCCCTTGTTCTAGAAAGTGCTTATTACCAAAGATCCCTGCTGACTGATTTGAACTTGAACAGGCACCATCTTTTTCAAATGACCTGTCTCAGGAAAGGAGAAAGAGAAGCCAATGTTTTCAAAGTGTTTGCTTTTGACTGAGGAGGAAACTGAGTCTCAGATGAAATAATTTCCTCAAGCTCATGCATGAGTTGGTGGTCCCCATATTCAAAAGAAGGCTAGGTCAGTTTGTCTGACATCCTTGTGAAACTATTCTTCCCTTAAGTCCAAGTTAAATTATAAATGATGATCTGCATTAAAATTCCCAAATTTAAAACAAACTGAACCAAACAACACACTTGAGATCCAACTGGCGACTTATGAAAGGAACTTGATGATTTCTGTGTGCTTTTAAACTATACATTGCAATCAGAGTATTGGTGGGAAGTGTGTTTTTGAGGTTTGTCACAAATTAACAAAATTATATGCCTAGAGAGTTTTGCAGAGAAATGCAAATCAGTGTAAGCGCCTTGTCATAATAAGCAGTATGCTTCGGTTCCTGTTTATGTGTCCTTAAAGCACATAAGACACATGATTATTGACATGAAGGAAGCTGTTCTCATTGATGGTTTCTTTATATCTGGCCTCCAAATTAGTTTGTGGCATCAATCTGTATAATTTCTAGAGAATCTATTTAATTTTTATGTTTATACCTATCTTTCAAGTATGTCTCCTCTTCTGCAGTTGTTTCCTGAGCATCCACTATGTGTAACCCTCTCAGTCCCTCTTCCCCTCGGTTTGGGTCGGGTGGTAGGGCTCCTTGCACTTCAAAAATTCCCAGATTGGAAATGGGTACAGACTTTTTAATAATTTCACACATTTAGTCCCAGTGACTTGGGAGTGGTAAGGGAGGGGCTATAGCTGCACAAGGAAAAGCAATGAATTTGCCTGAGGGTATGGAGCTGGATCTTGCTAGAGAAATGATAGCCCACATTATACAGAGTAGAGAAGGAAATGGCAACCCACTCCAGTGTTCTTGCCTGGAGAATCTCAGGGACGGGGGAGCCTGGTGGGCTGCCATCTGTGGGGTCGCGCAGAGTTGGATACAACTGAAGCAATTTAGCAGCAGCAGCAGCAATATTCCATTATATGGACATACCACATTTGGTTTATACATCTATTGGTTGCTAGCGCATTAGGTTATTTACCCTTTTTGGCTCTTATGAATAGTGCTGTTATAAATGTACATATACAGATTTTTGTATAGACACAGAATTTCAGTACTCATGGGTATATTTACCTGGGAATAGATATGCAGGATGATATAGTAACTCTATGTTTAACTTTCTGAGGAACTGCCTAACTATTTTCCATAGTGGCTGTACCATTTTATCAATAGAGGTGTCTTAAAATTAATTAAGATATATATGGAAAAAATGCAAACGTTTTACTGAAGACTTTTGGAATTAACATATTTATGAAAACACTATAGTGTTGCTTTGTTTGTCAGAGAGTTTTTCACAAAGAAAGTTTTCAACCAGTTTAGCAGTGTCACTGGGTTTAAGAAGAGTGAATGGAGAATAACAAAACTGCTTGAGGAATAGCTGGGTGGTCAGCTAGACCTACTCATCCACTGAGTAACATACTTCCAGAAACTCGAGTGTGACAAGCAGATTCCTGCTTCAGTAAAATGAAAAGCAGCCTTGGATCTTCAGAGTACCCTGAAAACAGTTAAAAGTACAAATATTGGAATCTATATATTAGATTGGATTTGCTTTATGATATTTTTAAGACTGTGAAATAGAACTGTAGGTCCTGATAAGACTGATTTCTTTTTTCCCATCCTTTCACCACTGGAGATACAGCTGTATATGTGATCGCCTCTCAGAAACTAAAATTACTAAATCTAAAATTACATCTTTTAGATTTATGTGCTGGACACTGGGTGATATTAGAGTATAAGACACAAGGACAAATCTTTAGAAATTGGTTGGAACTGCAAATTATAGTGCAGATTAAGCTATAAGTTAATGAAAAATTAGACCACATACAATTCAAGAGGGTGAGGAAAAGGCACTCAACCTTGAATATTAGGAACTTTAGATGATATTTCAATTGATCTTTCCAATCACAGAATAGGGTAGATGTCAATAACTGGTTTTGCAACTCAGAGAGGGTAAATGATTTGCCCAAGTTCACACAACTAATAAGTGTTAGGTCTGGGGTTTGGACTTAAGCCTGACTAAATAATGACATTTGCTAACGTTTACTGAGCACAAGTATGCACCTCTCACTGGGCTACCCAGGGTGCAGGCATTCTCTTATTTAATCCTCCCAATGTGCCTATGAAGTCTTTATTACTATTATCTGCATTCACAGAATTGAGATTCAGAGATATTAGAAATAACGAAAGTTACGAGCAGGTGAGTTTAAGTTGGGGTCAGACCTGAGAAATCCGTCTCATGAGGCCATTCTTAAACAATAGGCTCTCCTGCTTGTGTTCTATTTCTGAAGCTCAAGTTTTCCCCACTGTTCCCTGCCAACTCTCACATCAGTAACACATGAAGACTTGTCCAAGATGAATTAGTCTTGTGATCTTTACCATGGGTTCTCTGGACCCATCAGTGTCTACTAGGGCAATCACAGGACATCTCGTGCGCTTTTCAGAGCTTCAGAAATACCTAACATGTACTGTACATTGTTGAATGATTAACTTGCCTAGGTTAACTGAGAGCATCGGCCTCTGCCCAGACTGGTCAAAGCGCTGGCTTTCTATGCTTGTGATTTGAGGGTGGAATGACACCTGGCAGATCCCTCTGGTCTTGCTGGTTATTTCCACTCATTAGGAGATGTGATTGGCGCTTCCCATGCTTTGATTAACAGAAACAGACAAATGACTTACACGTAGTTTACCTGGTAAATAAAGATGTCATAGAGAGCCATGGAAGAAGGGCAAGGGATCTTTGGTGGTGAAAATGTTGAACATTCTAGAATGGACGGGCAGCTCTGTGGATAGTGGACACTAATTAAATGCCTAGTGTCTTCTTTTGAAGCAGCCGCTTGTATTGCTAGCAAAGGGAGGAACTTCTGGCAGGCTGAGATTTAAAAATATTTCCGAAGGTGTCACCAATTTATAGTAGTCCTCCTTTAATCTGCTGTTTCCTTTTCCATGTTTTCGGTTACCCTTGGTCTGAAAATATTAGGTGGAAAATTCCAGAAATAACTCAAAAGTTTCAACTTGCACACAGTGTGAGTGGGGTGATCAAATCTCTCACCAGGACCCCCAGCTGTCAACATGGGCTGCTACTGACCTCCAGCCATCCATGTTGTTATGTCTTGATGATCCGCAGTCACCTGATGCAGATGGTCCTGCTCCTGACGTAAGATCAGAAGGTCAATAGTAGCTTAATACTGTGTCGAACTTTATCTTATCATGTAGGTATTGTATCATCTTACATCATTGCAAAAAAAAGGGTGGCTACAGTACGAGCAGATATTTTGAAAGAGAGACCACATTCACTTAACTTTTATTGTAGTATTATTATCATAATTGTTTTTAATTTCTTCCTGTGCAAAATTTGTAAATTAAACTTTCTCATAGCAAGGGTATGTACATACAGGGAAATTCTTAGTACTTATATTATTCAGTACTGTCTACAGTTTCAGGGACCCACTGAAAGTGAAAGTGAAGTCACTCAGTCGTGTCCGACTCTTTGCGACCCCGTGGACTGTAGCCTACCAGGCTCCTCCGTCCATGAGATTCTCCAGGCAAGAATACTGGAGTGGGTTGCCATTTCCTTCTCCAGGGGATCTTCCCAACCCAGGGATAGAACCCAGGTCTCCTGCATTGGAGGCAGACGCTTTAACCTCTGAGCCACCAGGGAAGTCCTATATGCTAAGTCTCTTCAGTCGTGTCTGACTCTTTGTGACCCTATGGACTGTAGCCCGCCAGGCTCCTCTGTCCATGGGATTCTCCAGGCAAGAATACTGGAGTGGGTTGCTATGCCCTTCTCCAGGGGATCTTCCCAACCCAGGGATCGAACCCAGGCCTCCCGTCTCGCCAGCAGATTCTTTACCATCTGAGCCACCAGGGAAGCCCCAGAAGTCTCGGAAGTCTCCCCAAATAGGAAGGCTACTGTACTGGAATCTTGTGTTTAGCAGGCTTCTCATTTAACTGTTTAAAGAGAGTGGCTACAGTGACACAGAAGGAGGGATGATGGTCCCACTCTTTGGATGGTCTGTACTGTAGGCCTGGTGTGAATGCAGACTTCTCTGGGGCTGGCTGGGAAATTAAAGTATACTTCTTGGGTCAAAGCATTCAAAATACAGAGCTTTCAATCTCAGGGGAAAATAAGCCCTCTTGATTTTAGGTTTAATTTTCCAAAGGCCAATTGATGAAGTTGAAGAACTTTAATTATAATTTTGCTTTAAATTGGTTGTTTGTAGCTGTGTTGGCCTCTGCTGTGAAATCCAAACACTAATTATTAATTAATAATACCTTTCACTGAATAGTGCTACCAAATGATAATGTGTGCATTAGATAATTTGAATGTAAATATTCTTTCTTGCCTCAGTTCATTTTTCTCATTCTAGCTCTTAAGCTTCCCAGCCCTGAAAAGCCCACAGAAAAATATAACCAAACCACCCTACTGAGGAGGTCATTTTCCAGATGTCAACATGAAAAAGACTGGGAAAGGAACATTTTTGAACCCTTCCACTATAGTCGAGCACATTCCCATATCTCATCAAAGTCTACAATGGTGAAGGGAAGATATTACTGTAACTGATTTTACAGATGTGGCAGTCGCCCTTGGGAGAGGTTGAGGAGCTTTTGGGGATCCTGTATCTAGAAAATGGTGGAATGCCTGGGATAAGAACCAGCCAACACTTATGTGGACTCCTTCCTCCCATGGTGAGGACTGGCATTGAAATTTGCACTGGCTGCTATTTTCAATAATAAGCATATGAAGAGCCAGCAAACCAGCCAGAAAGTTTTAAAGTGAAATGACCAGGCCTTGTGAAGTAGTCAAGTGTTATTTGGGGGTTAAAGCATTTTGCCCATTTTTTACTATTGTTTGTTTCTTTCTAAATTCCTGGAAGATAGAGATTAGACTCAAAAACCTCTGGGGTGGAAGTGGGAAGGGCATCTATCTCCATTGCAGGCAATCATGCAAGGGGCTGGTTAACCTTGAATTTCACAGCAACCTATGGAGGAGGGTGCAGAGTTCATTTCAGTTTTCTCAGAACCTGGTTAGCCCTACCTGTCTCAACTTTTTTTGGTGGGTGGTATATTAATAATTTAGCTAGTTCATCACTAGCAGAGATTGTTTACTGAGATTCCAGGGGAACTGCTTTGCTAGAATCTACTTGGAGCTGGCAGCTTGGACCATGTATCCATTTTAATTGAAACTATGTCACAGAGCTTCCCAACTCCAGTTTTGCAGAACTTCAGATGAAAAGGGCAGAAGCCTTGGCAGGGGAATACTTTGCCGATTTTGTACAGGAAGGGAATGACCTCTCTTCATGCAGAGGGATAGCAGCCTCAGATGATATTGTTAATTCTTCTTATTGGTCTTCTGCAAAGGAGTTTAAAAGGCCGAGAAATGCAACATTTTGAGTGCAGCAGCTTACACTTGGGTTAGAGGCTCTGTGTATTTCCCAGGCTATTGTAGGGCTCCTATTCAGCTGGGATTTGAATGGAGTGTGATTTGCATAAGAGCAAGTGTATAAAGTAGGTCTTTTTTTCCCTTTCCTCAAAGAAGTTTTGTGCCGTTTCTTATTCTGACAGAGTTGGCATGAAGCTTTGACAAACACAGAGCCATGGAAAAGCTAAACAGGACTGAGAGCAAGCCCATTTTGTACAGATCCTTCACACTTAGAATGCAGAGCAGCTGGCAGGAGGCAGCTCAGATCATAGGCGTCATGGCAGAGGCTGTTCGTCTGCTGTGAACTGGTGATGAATGGGAAGCGCTCACAGGACCAATGGGAAAATGGCTCATTGCCTATTTACCATTCTTTGTGGTTGGGGGAAACTACAGATGAGAACATTCCTGGGACTCAGCTGGCTATCTTATCTATCCTTCAGTATTTATTGAGATAAATACAAAGAGATAGCAAAGAAATACTAAGAGGCCGATCTTTCCCTCAAGGAGTAGGTAAAAAGATGAGAAGGGAAACACACACTCATTCTTGGGGAAAACATGACCTGGTGTCTTGAGCTGATCATTAAATGAAAGTTTAAAAACAGGAGGTCTACAAGGCAGCTCCATGCTGATCCTGGGCTGTGTTCCCAGCTTTGCTGTATTAGTTGGGTGATAGAATGGAGATGATGATTCATTCCTTGCCTACTTCATGAAGCTCTTGAGACCAAGAGTATGGTATCATGTTTATATAAGGAAAATGCTTTGAAACTGTAAAGTCATATTTGTACAATGGATATAAATGTATGTGCATGTGGCTTCCCTGGTGGCTCAGACAGGGAGACCTAGGTTCAGTCCTTGGGTTGGGAAGATCACCTAGAGAAGGAAATGGCAACCCATAGTCTGAATCTGCTGTCCTCTGTTCTCCCTGTTTCTATCCCATTTTATCTTTAATTAAAAAAACATTTATTTATTTGGCTGTGCTGGATCTTACTTGCACCGTATGGGATTGAGTTTCTTGATCAGGGATCAAATCTGTGCCCTCTGTGTTGGGAGTGCAGTCTTAGCCACTGAAGCAGGGAAGTCCCTATTCCATTTTAAATTCATTTCTTCATATACCTAGATCTGAAAACATTCCTTTATAGGTTTTATTTCTAGGGGGATAGGCTCTCTCATATATTATTTATGCATTAACCATATAGGAATAATTTCTCAAAACTGCAATTTTAATGACACAGGTCTTTCTCTTTGGGATTTTTTTGACCACCACCACCCCCTCTGCCCCCACCCTGCCACCCTGGTTGACTATACTAAGACTTAGTATATTTGAGGCCTTTTAGAATCTGGCCCCAACCAACCTGCTAGTCCCTTTCTTCCCATCCTCCCCAATCCCCACTTTGTGCCTTTGCCCAGATGTTTCCATTTTGTGACTATTCCAGGAACTTTCCTACCAAATCATTTCTGTTTGTTCCATACATGTTATTCACCTCTTATAATCAACTCAAATGCCACCCAGTCTGTGAAGCCCTTTCTAATTTCCTCTGGGCAGAATTAGTTTTTCTTTAGGCAATCATAGTACTTTGTGTTGACCTTTTTAATGTCAAAATTTTTGGCTTGTTTTATAGTTTGGTACAGGTCTGTCTTAATAGACTATGACTCCCTTGTATAGAACTAATGCTTGAAATTTTTTAATAAAGTCAATGCATTGAAGAAAGTGTCAATAAAAGGCTGTTTTGGTAAATATAAACAAGAAGCAAACAGAAAAATACAATTTTTGTTGCCTATACTGTACAATCTTAAAGCAGCTACTGGCACAATATCTCTTCTTTCTATAAATAGCTGAATTATTATTAAGTATAACTATAAAGCTAAGCACTGGGTGCTTAATACATACTTCCTGCAAATTAGTGTGATGGAATGGAAAAAACCTTCACTTGCTAGAGTTTGTAATAGCCTATAATAAAGTATTAATTAACCTGAGAGATTGGGAGTATGTACTTAACTAAAGGCAGCTAGATATTTTAAGTTCAAGTTTTACATTTATATAGTGTTTTGAACTTGGTCAACAGACTGAATTTGTACTAACCATGATAGCTTCCATTAAAAAAAAAAAAAAAAAAAGCTGAAGTTACCCTAAAAGCTAGGGCTATATTTTAGGATGATTTTTTGTTTTTTTTCATCCTAGTCCTGCCCTATGGAGAGGCTCTGTGAATGATCAGAGCAGAAGCCTCCCCTCAAAGATGCCCAAGCGGAGAGTTAAGAAATCTGGGTTTATGTCCTACCTTTCTTGTTAACTTACTGGATCACTTTAGCCAAGCACCTTTCCTTCTCTGTGACTCTGTTGCCTCATCTGTGAAATGGGGCATGGAGAATTCTCCGGACATTTCCTCTGAAATCTCTCTGTTCTGTAAAATACCATGAAGTTCACATTGAAGGAGGAAGAGAAGGCTTTTTCCTCCTTTCAGCTCTTTTCTATCATATCACTATTCTATTTCTGCTAGCACATCAACAGTATTTGATTCATTGCCTTTACCCACTGGAAAAACTTTTAAAAACAATCTCTTAATATCCTAAGACACCACAGTTTGTATGTTTACCTTTTTAGATATTTATCTGGGTTAATCTTCCTTCTCATAATTCTGAGAAGGCTGGGATTGAAGTACCAAAATGTCTGATTCAGAAGAGAAAGGAATTCATAGAACAGAGCACATAATGTGTTTTAGTCAATCCTTATGATATCCTTGTGTAATGGATTATCACTTGAATTTTACAGATGATAAAACTGAGGCATGAAGAGGTTAGGTACTAGGAAGTAACCCCAGTGTCTACCTTCCTATAATTTTAACCCAGCATCAACTATGTTTGGTTGTCATGCTGGTAAGTCATTATTAATATTAATAATAGTATCAGTCAGTTTTATAGTTAGAAGCCCCTGACTGATTGGTGGTGATACATCACTTCAACACATCCATTGAACACCTTTCATGTACCAAGTACTGTGCTTGGTGTTGGTGTCTAATGACTTGGATGTAGTCTTCTAGAGTCTTCTAGAATGGACACTGGGCAGTAGCAGTTCTAGAAATTCAACCTGGACACTGTATAGAGGTAGCAGAATTGAGCTGGGGGTCTGGGGGTAGTGACATCACCACTTGTTTGGATGGCCAATTCAGGAGAATGCTCTTGTGCACTGTTGTTGAAAACGGCATTGTACTGAAGAACTTCATTGAGCTGAGTGATTCCTCTGCCTGAGTTCTAACAGTTGGTACAGTCACCATCCTTTAGAATACTCTTAAAATGCAGGAGTGGAGGGGCCCAAGGATCAAGGGTTTCCCCTTACCCACTCCCATCACATAGGTGGGGAAACTAGGCTCAGAGAAGTTTACTCTCTTGAGAAAATGAGTAGAATCCAGAGCAAATAAAACCCTTACCTTGTGCAGGTTCAAGTTTAAATCCAATAAATACCTTATTTTAAAGCATCCCTTTACACCGTGGATTTGGTTATTCTGTAAATCAGATAATGGTTCTGTGTGTCATAATCTACAAAGCCTTTTAAACCTTAACATAACATCCCAAAGCACAGTAATGCACTCTTATAGTAAAAATATTCCAAAAATATGATTATGTTAAAAGGGGATAACCCTCTCACCATCCCTCCAAATTCCATTCCCTGGAGGCATTGCTGTTAACAGTTTGTAGTTCCTGCCAACCTTATTTTGAATGCACAGGTATTCTCAGTGGCATCCACCTTCATCCACATTGGTCTTATTTTTTTTTTTCCCTTGACACACCCCCACAGACGTCTTCCTTCTGGCCTTGAATCATGTCTTTGCTCTTCAAAGCACCCTCCCCTTCTTCTCTGCCTATGGGAAACAGTATCCACCCCTAGGTTGGTTTCTGCACATCTCGTGCCCTTACTAGTCCAACCTTAGGGAACTTTCACCTCTCATTTAAGTGCTTCCAGCTGAAACGCTAGGTAGTGACCTTCAATCATTTGTGTTCTGTTGGTCTTTTCCTTCCTAAATAATGGGACAGGTGAGTGAGATGATCTTTAAGCTTTGCTGAGTTCATCAAATATAAAGGACTCCACATTTAGTCAGTGCTTCCTGGTTGGATATCTTGATCCATGTTGAATTGCTGAATCCTATCAGAGGGTTGCGACATAAGAGAAGAGATGAAGAGAGTCACCCTAAGAAGTTCCCACAGTTTAAACTCAAGTCAGAAAGTTTTAAACTTTCAAAGGCCACATGACATAATGGAAAGAGAATGTGTCCTTGGGGACAGTTCTGAACTCAACTCTTGGCTCCACCATTTGCTAGCTTATAAGTGGAGGCCAGGGTTGTAACCTCTCTGAACTTCAGTTTCATCATCTGTAAAATGGGAAGAACAGTTCCTGTCTGACAGAGCATCCCAAGATCGGGAGATACAGACAGTAGGCACTTCCACATTAATCTCTACCCTCCTTCCTAAAATCTTTTTGTTTGGAAACTCTTTTATCTGTCAGAGATGGCAAGCTTCACAAGGAATACAAGATAGCATTACCTGGATGTATAGCAGATGTAGTGTACAGAGAATGGATGAGATGCAGTTTACCTGATCTGTGAAAAGGAGAACTTTGGAGTCCTTCCAGGGAATCACCAAGCAGCTGCACAGAGGTAGTTACCTTTCCATCCGCGCTTGCTGAAGGAAGGTATTTTCCCATTTGGAGAGAACCTGTTGGAAATGTGTCTTTAATGCATTCCAGTGTTCTGAGGCAAAACTTCCCAAGAGATTGAGCAGAGCCTATGAACCAATATCATTGAAAGTTGATTAAAACTATCATCTTAATTAAATACAAGGGAACAAGAAGTTCTCAGTATTCTGGTAGCAATTAAAGACTAAAAAGTCAATTTGAAGTTGTTTTCGCAACTCTTAAAATAATACTCCCTCTCCCCCACCCCTCATGAAAAGAGTTTTTAGCTATAGACATGCCCTCACATTGAGGTTTTTGAAAGCTGTGAGGACCACAAACCTGCTGGCAAAGCCTTCTGCTGCCAAGACATCGAAGTTCTCAAAAGCAAGAGGGTTCAAGCTCAGGATACGCTGATTTGGAAAGAGAGTCCAAACAAAGGGCCTTTTGAGGCAGGAAACTGGGCTTTGGCTTCAGCACAGAGCAATGTGGGATTGGAAAAGCGCCCTGGGACTTGCTGAGGAGGAGAGGGACTATGAGATCGATGGAGGAAGTATAAAGTTTCTCTATACAGTGAGAGTTTCTTTCCAAATCCTCGAAAGTTGGTTTCAGAAGCTGTTATCTTTCCTCTGTCAGCTTCATCCGCATGCCTTTTAAACGTGGACTTCACAACATGGTATGTCTTTGAACGGAAAAGGGGAAATGAGTCTCAAAGGCACTTGTGGATGTTCCCCTTTTAGCATGACGCCTGACCTGAAGGCCAGTGGTTTTCTTTGAAAACCAAAGCAACCACATGCATGAATTCATTCATTCACTCGCTTAATTGCAGTATTTTCTGATCACCTGCTACATGCTAGGTTGATGGGGCTGTAAAGTTAAACGGCACAATTCCTACTCACGGAGCTCAACATCCAATTAACCAGAACTTGAAGTATGTCCCACTGTGTTCTGTACACATGACTCTCCTCCCCTCCATCACCCTAATAGGGTTTTACATGTGACCTTTCCCGAGGTGAAACTTGTCATACTCACCTTTACAGGTATTCCAAATAGCAGCACACGCACCAACAGGAGTCCAGCAGGGCCAGTCCCGGCAGAGGAGCGCTATACGCACAGGGGAAGGCTCAATGATGGAGATGAGGGAAGAGAAAATAAATTCTGATGGATTCTAGTCTTCAAGGTTTTTTCTGTTTTTCATATTTCATTTGTATATATAAATTCACTGTCCACTGCTTGGTAAGATAGAGGGAGGGGAGTGGAAATAGAACAGCAGGAGGAACAACAGGAGGGAAAGGGTGGGTTTGGCAGAACCGCTGGCACGAGAACTTAATCTGGAGGGGCTGAGTCAGTGGAGTCTGTCCGTCACTGTAGAAGAGGAACAGTGGCTTTGGGTTATACATTTGGAAAACTGAGTTTCCTGGAACACAGAGGACTCAAAGATTTAAGGCAAAAAGGGATGAACTTCCGTGTATTAGCGATCTTAAATGTTTATTCTATGCCCCAAATGTGCATTGATAACGTAGCCCATGCTTATGTGTCTTCCAAGAATCAAGACTCCAAGCTTACCCAGTCTCTGCCTCGTAATGTTATGTGCCAGGTTACCATTAATTGCTCCTAAACAGTAGTTTTACCAACATATGCTCAATCAACAAATGCAAACATGCTTGAATTCAGAGGTGTAAGGGCTTTGAATTTGAGTAGAGGTTACCCTAATATTAGATGTTGTCCTGTGCATTAGGGATGTCTTGATTCCTACTACAAGTGGTGTTTTTGATGACTGGACTTAATCAGAGAAGTTACAATGGCTGGTTGGTAGATTGAACAAGATTTAGACGAAAACTTTCTGGTGTGTTTGTCAGCACTGGACCACACACATGGCTTTTCTCTTGCTCTTTGAATTGGAGCATTTGTATGGTAGATTAAAATTTTGGGAAAATACTGTGTTCCCTATGTATATGGAGAGATATAAAGAATAAGTGAGGGTTTATGTAGAACCTTGACAGTGAAATCTGAGGTGGGGACCTTCTTTTTCTTACTTTTCTATTTCTAGTGCTTAACTCGGGCCAGTACATATAAGTTGTTCAGTAAAAATTGAACAAAATAGAAAAACCCAAGTCAGTTTTGACACTCACATAAGTTTTATAGCCTTTTTTCTAAAGGTAAATTTGTCTTTCAACACTGATATGTTAAACTACATCACCTAAAATATAGGGAAAAGAGGGAGGATCATGTATAATTCACCAACTTGCACAAACATTATTACTATTGGGCATATTCCCTTTTAATCATTTTTTATTTAATGTTCTTTCAGTTACTTAGATTATTTCTGTGTTGCTAATAGTCACCATAATGAAAGTTACTTTGTCTTTGCTTGATTGTATGACCCTTTACAATCATTCAGAATCAAGCATCATCCTTTAATCACACAAATTTCTCTTTCACCCTCTTTCTTTTCCTTCATCCTGCTCCCCTAGACCAAAATTCTGTTGGGGGAGGCACTGTTGCCCCCCGTTTGCTTGGATGCCTGTAACAGCAGAAATGTGTTGTCTAAGAGAGATGGAGACGGAAGTCTGAACTCAGAGTGGTGCAGGGGACTCTTCCTGAGGGCCACGCAGCAGGGGTCTGCTCCCTACCTCTCTCTGGCCTGTGGATGGCTGTCTTCATGTTCACATGGCATTCTCCCTGTGCACCCTGCCTGCACCTCTGGATCCAAATATCCCTTTTCTGCAGGTTACCAGTCATATTGGATTAGGACCCACCCTACTGTTGTCACTGTAACTTGATTTACCTCTCCAAAGACCCCCTTTCCAAGTAAAACCACACTTGGAGGCCCTGGGAGGTTAGGACTCCAATATATGAAACTTAGGGGAAGGCACAATTCAATCTCTAACACCTCCCATTTATATGTGAGAAAATTGAGGCCCAAGCCAAGTAGCTAGAGATTTGATTTTCGGCCTAAATGACTCTGAGGTCATGTGCTATCATCACATCCTGTTTTCTCTGCATGAACTGAGAATATCATGAAGAAAAGGGGAAAAAAATCTTCCTTTATCTGAGTTTATTTATTTATCATGAGATAAGTTTGATGGTTATTAACTGATCAATTTAACTGAATTTGAACAGCTGAAACCTGTATAGATCATGTTATTTAAAAATAAAGTCAAGTATAGCACATTATGCTTAGTTAAAATGTTTTATTGCTCTGAAGCATCTGCTAAGCCTGTTACACAGATTCTTCTGTTCTTATTTGAAAGTACCAGGGAATACAATGACTGGTAGGCTTTATAGTATCCCAGTAATTGTCTGGCAATTGGACCACACTTTATAGCAAAATCAATCAATATTAGATATGGATCACCAGTTTTTATCTTGTCTGTCTTTCCTGTAGATTCCTTTTAGGTTTTTCATTTTCCTTCTCCTGGGTTAGTGACTATGGCAAGCTGCCCCAGGGAAGGCTGGGGCCAGCACAACAATAGTCAGCTGGTGTAGCCCATCGTGGTGCAGTTGGTCAGTGTATGGGCACCTGTGTCCTTTTGTCATTGAGTGCACTTAGGCAAGACACTACTACTCTTAATTTCCTCCCATGAATTAAACAAACAAACAAACACTTTGACTTAATGATCACTGCATCACCCCAGTTGCTCTTTTCTGTGCTTTGTTCTTTGCAGGTGCATAAAAATATTTACTGGGCAAAAGTGATTGAAGAGAAAGTGAACACATAGTCTCAATAGATGTGAACCAAGGAAGATCCAAGTGACATTCCATACAAACCAACATGAAGTGCTGAGAAAATCCCATTATTTTCTTTTAGCTGGAAATAATCAAACATTGAAAAGATGTTGGTGTTTTAGAAAACTCTGCATATACTGATGGCCTTGCCTGCTTTAAAGGAAAGGAAAGCTCCCACATAGAGACATAGGGCTACCCCCATCATCTTTCTTCATTCTAATGTATTTTGTGGGGAGACCATGGGAATAACCATAGCTTCATGAATTGAGTGCACTCTGAGATGGTACTGTACCTCCAAGCTTCACAGTAACCCCTCTACTGACCCCAGTTTGCAGATTTCCTGAGGAGGTTAGCAGCTTACCCAGTATCACAGGACTAAACAGAGAAAGAGCTGAGCTTCAAATCTATTTGACCACAAACGCTGTGCTTTTCTTAATCATCTGTATTGTCAGTTACCCACTCCCATTTCATAAAGAAACCAGAGGCTTGGTGATTTTAAGATACACGTTCAGTAACTATATGTGAAGTACATCATGCATTTTAAAAATATATTTATTTATTAATTTAGCTAAGCTGGGTCTTAGTTGCAGCACATGGAATCTTCAGTCTTTGTTGTGGCGCACAGGATCTTTAGTTGCAGCTTGTGGGATCTAGCTCCCTGACCAGGGATTGAACCGGGTCCCCTGCACTGGGAGGGTAGAGCCTTAGGCACTGGACCACCAGACAGGTCCTCATAATGGATTTCTTAATGGACCAAAGTAACACTTGTCTCGCTCCGTCTTAGAGAAGACACACCATCCCATATTCATGATACCAGTAATATTAATTGAGCATTTCAGTGTGCCTGGCATTATATGAAGCATCTTTGCATATCATATCTTTTTCATGTCATATCCCTATGGAGAGTTAACTGATGTGTTTAAGGTGGAGGCAGGACTCAGGTGTGTCTGACTCTGAAATCCACACCGTGCTACTCTTTGCCATGTTCTTCAGTAGCCAACAGATAGATTGCCACTCCCTTTAGCTGCATACTTCTTGTCTATACCTAGTTATGCTCCTGAATAGTGCTGTGTGTTAAGATAACCTGAGAGAGTCTGAAACTAGCAGTGAGTTTCATAGAGGTGCAGGAAACAAAGAGGGGAACAGCCCTGGCCACTCCTGGAGAGAAGGCAGTGATTGTTAGGGTTGCGCTCTCCAGGACCTAGCATGGTGTCAAGGCTTTCGTATCTCTTTTTAAGGGCTAATGGAGATGTGTCTAGAAAATACAGATTTTTTCCTTGGGAAGATGCTTGGTCATGCATCATAAGCAGGGAGCTTTAGATATGAAGTCCTATGCTCCAACCCCTTTTCCCTGTGGCCACCAGGGTGCTCTTTCTCAAACACAGCCTGGCCATGCTGTCTACCCCACACATATCCCCTTATTCTGAGTCTCTGCAGTGCACCCAGCACTATATGACTGAATGGCATTACCAACTAATAGGATAGGATTTAAAAAAAAAAAGATAAATAAAAAAAACAGACTGATGGCTAGGAAATCAGTCTCATTTGAAAGCCATATCCTCAAAACATAATTTTGGAACTGGTTAGAGATCATTCAGGCTAGGTTTTCTTAGGGAGGGCTCTGGAGAACTCTAGTTCTTCTAGGTTGTACATTTCCCTGTTGAAACTCAAAAGTGAACTCTGATGTAAGCTCCAAGGAAAACAGTTTGTGCCAAATATGCTTTGAGATATAACTGAGTAGTGCAGCCTCCTCTCCTTAATAGAAAAGGAGGCTTGGTGAAGAAAAGGGACTTTCTGAAGACATGGAAGTATCCAGTGTTGGGCTCCAAGACCCAGCCGTGGGCTGCTTCTGCTGCGCAAAACCTCCCTAACATTACTCTCCACTCTGTTTCTGTCTTTAGACCAGGCAGTCCTAAAGTATGTATTTTCTCCTGTATCTTGAAACCATATGTTTTTTAAGGTTTTTTCCTCCCCTCCCCTCCTAAGATAAGCCTCTGATGTTTTGTGTCTGAAATCATTCTGGGTTTTTTTCAGAGCCATTTCAGCAAAAACATTAGAAAGCTAGGTTTATGATGTGGCAGAAGAGAATGTGAGAGGAGGATTGCAGGTGTGGATTCTCCCAGGAGCTCTAGTAGGAAAGACAGGGTTTCTATGGGAATGTTACTGGCCCCCTAAATAGAGAGCTGATTGAGGGCAGGAACCCTGCTTTACTCGTTGTGATATTTCCCAGCTCCAACACACAACAGGTGCTCAGTAAACCTTTGATATTCAATATGATTTAAAATTTTGTTTATGCTTTTTAGAGTAGTGATTCCCAGATTGCCTTGGGATAGAATCATTTTGAGGTCCTATTAAAAATGGGAACTTTCAGGCCTTTGCCCCAGAAAGTCTCATTGAGTTATCAAGTGGGTTCTAGGCCATGCCCAGAATGTGTTTTTTAATAAGTGTCCCTGATGGTTTGGATGATTGACCAAATCTGAGAGTCACTATCCAGAAGATAATCTTGTTTGATCCTCCATGTCACTCTTAAAGACAGACATGAAAATAAGCACTGATCTTCAGGCCTGGAACCTTCACACAAACACACCCACAAAGAGGTGTGTGCAGAGGAATACGGAAAGGATGTATGCAGAACAATTGGCCAGTATAGCCTGGGTCAGATGGAGAGGGGCGATGGGCAGAAATGATTTGCAAGCCTAATTAGACCTGCTCCCCAGTTCTCAAACCTGCAGCTCTAAGCCTCCTGCTAATTGGCAGTCCCTTAATAGATTAGGACTTGGCATCAGGTCTGCATGTTATTATAAACCACACACAGAAAAACCCAGTGGCTGAGGAACTCCTGCCAAACTCAGGCCTGGGTTTTTGTGAGGCTTTTGAAGTGCGCTGGCCTTTCAGTATTTTGTATAGTCCGTGTACTAAAAGGCATCCAACCATTCCTTTGGATGGGATTTGTGAAGGGTGAGTCTGTTGAATAATTAATTCCCCAAGACCCATTCTGTCATCTTGATGGACAGGCCAGAGCCCACATACACAGCTCTGCTCTCAGAGGTCCTTGGAGCACGACGGGAGAGATGATTTCTCACAGGTCCTGTCCTGTTCTTAGGAATCTGTCCCCCTCCCCTTTGTGCGCTTGTGGGATGGGGAAGAAGAAACGTTAAGAGCCCATCTGCTGGAACCGGGCTGTGTGATACACCATCTCAGGAAATGCTCACAGCAGCCCTTCCAAACTGCCTGATCTGTTTTGCCAGGGAGGACGCAGATGTCCTGAGAGCTCACGAGTCCAGGGTTACTCTGCCACATGTGTCAGAGGGACTCCTACCTGAGTCTGCTCCCTCCAAACTGCCACCAGACCACACCAAAGGCCAAAGACCCTTTTTATTTTTCTTGGTGTTCAGCTGGTTAATCTGGGCAGTGAAGGAAAGTTTTCTGTGATTTACAGCACCTGCAGACATACCTGTTTGCATACCTGGATAATATATGTCTTGTAAGTCCTCCCCTCCCCACTCATGTTAGATAATAGGGTCCCTGCCCAGAGGCGTGGTACCTTTACAGGGTGCCATGTTGTGCAGAGGGGCACAGTGGACAGAGTGGGGCTGCAGAGAGGGGCTTTGCTGGAGTGCGAAGGCCTTCTAAGGGCTGCCAAAGGCACACTCAAGTATTCCTGGAGCCTTTCAACCATTCCATGGGCCTTGCCCTCTGCTCTTGTCTGCCCAATTAGGTTTCTGTGGGGGCTCCTTCCATTTTTTTGCAAGTCCATTTCCACAAAGGGTGAGCTGTAGTGGAGCCTGAGATTTCCATGAAAACCTTCCATTTTTCAGGCAAACATACCAGGCAGCTCTCGTGGCAATACCATGGTGAAGGAGAATAATGTTATTTGGCATTTCGCCCTTTTAAGAAAGTGTATGTGTTGGGGGGGGGGGGGTGCGGGGAGGGGGCGTGGGGGTGTGTGAGGGGGACAGGTTCGGGGGAGGATGGGTAGAGAGAACAGTGGGGGCTTTGTAATTTACTGCAATAGAGAGGTCAGTGGGCAGGGTCATGAGGAAAAGAGGGGAGCAGAGAAGGCCTGAACGCCCCCCCAACCCTTGGGCTTTCAATATCCTCTACTCCCTGTTTTCCTGATTCATACATTTTGAGAGGTTGTAAAGGGGACATTGACGAGTTCTTTTTATGTTTTTATTTGGAAGAAGGACTCTAGACATTCTGTCCCTCTGAGAGAAGCTGGCTCCTTGCTGCTTTGCAAGGATTAAGGGCCTGGCTTCCAGAACCGTTGAAGAAACATCCCAGGAGCTACCCCTTTCTCTTCACAGCTGAAAAATGCATCATGGAGCAGTGGCTTCCTGCAGAGTTTTGGCACAAGAGCTTCCCTCTGGAACAATAGGGTTCCTATAGCAAGCCACCTAGGAGTTCTTTACTGCTGCTGGCTCTCCCACGTGTATCTGAATGCCCACATTTTGTTTCCCTGATCCTGGTGGGGATGGGGCGGGGCCAGAGCAGCAGAGGGTGGCCCCAGCGCACAAGGATTTCTAGCTAAGGAGGGCTGACCAGTTTATGAGAAGTACCCCTTTGGAGGTCCAGTCAAAGTCGCCTACACATAGGAAATGTGATGGCTGCGGGGCACTGTGCAAAGCCAGCCTGACCTGGCAGCATTCCTGCACTGCTGCTCTGTGGACTTATTTCTCATCTTCAGTTCTGGCCTTTGCAAAATCAAGCGGGTACTGTTTACTGGAAAGGATTGCTGGGTGGTTTAGATAGCTCAGACAGTAAAGGATCTGCCTGCAATGCTGGGGACTCAGGTTCGATCCCTGGGTTGGGAAGATCCCCTGGAGAAGGAAATGGTAACCCACTCTGGTATTCTTGCTTGGAGAATCCCATGGACAGAGGAGCCTGGCGGGCTACAGTCCATGAAGCTACAGACAACTGAGCAACTAACACTTTCACTTTCACAAATGAGAGGCAGCTCAAACTGCCCAGAATGGTATCCAGTTTGCAGGAGTAACTGATGCTAATTCCCCCCGCCTCTAATCCACACTGAAATGTTGTTGATATCTACTTCTTTGACTGAGCCAAGAGCTGCCCATCTTGAATTTGGTTTGTATCTGAAGATCGGCAGATTTGGGGATGTTTTCTGAGGCTCTTTATTTTTATAAATGAGCATCTTTGAAATTTCACATACTTAAAATAGCCTGGTCCCCAGTGGCCCCAGCTGGGATAATGGACAGGAGGTGATGCCCATCTGCTCTGTGAGGATGCCATGGAAACAAAGCCTTTGGTTTGTTCAAAAATTGCCTTGCACTCCTTGGATAAAGGTGACAGCTCCAGAAGGTCCATTAGATACCTGGTAGGACCACCTCTTTCATTTTGCACTAGGGATTGCATACCTATTGGCTGCCAGGTCATGTGCTATCTTCCATGCTCCCTGAATATTTTAGAAATGCCTCTGTCAAAGTTTCCATGAAGAAATAGAACCCAAGTGAGCTGAAGTGTGATGATATAGTTAGCAGCAGAGTTAGTACTGATGAATAAACATTTTTATTATTACTTATCAGGAGAAGGCAATGGCGACCCACTCCAGTACTCTTGCCTGGAGAATCCCATGGATGGAGGACCCTGGTAGGCTGCAGTCCATGGGGTAGCGAAGAGTCGGACATGACTGAGCACCTTCACTTTCGCTTTTCACTTTTATGCATTGGAGAAGGAAGTGGCGGCCCACTCCAGTGTTCTTGCCTGGAGAATCCCAGGGACGGGGGCGCCTGGTGGGCTGCCATCTATGGGGTTGCACAGAGTCGGACATGACTGAAGCGACTTAGCAGCAGCATTATTAGTTATCATTTGTTAGTATTTGTTTTTAAGGTGGCCTTAGCTGTGGCTCAAACGGTAAAGAATCCACCTGCGATACTGGAGACCCAGTTTTGATCTCTCGGTTGGGAATATTCCCGGGAGATGGAAATGGCTACCCGCTGCAGTATTCTTGCCTAGAGAATTCCATGGACAGAGGAACCTGGAGGGCTACAGTCCATGGGGTTGCAGAGAGTGGCTACGACTAAGTGACTAACTCTTTAGCTAGAGAAACTTAAATTCCCCAAACTCACTTGTGCTGTCTTTTTACTACCAGGCCTTACTCCACTGAATTAAAAACTAGTGTGGAGATCATTTTCCTTCCAGGATATTGGTCGAGCTGAGCCAGCTCAGACTACTCAAGACTCCTCCTTGCTCAGTAGGTGAAATTTACTCAGTAGGCTAATTTACTAGAATAGAAACAAAGCTGAATGACTCTAATATACTGATCTACCTTCAACTTACTACAACTTACAGTGATCCTAGTGATGAGAAGGAGGAGAAGGGGATGACAGAGGATGAGATGGTTGGATGGCATCACTGACTCGATGGACATGAGTTTGAGTAAGCTCCAGGAATTGGTGATAGACTGGGAAGTCTGGCATGCTGCAGTCCATGGGGTTGCAGAGTCGGATGTGACTGAACAACTGAACTGAACTGAATTGAGTGATGATTAAGTTAGAAACTTTTTTCCTGCAAGGAAGAGATTTTTTCTGGAATGAGTAACATTTTAAATTCTGTTTTTTCTCTTTTTGCATCTTTTCAGTATCTGAGTTTCAGGAATTAGGTGGGTTCCCTCACACTACTTTTCTCTGTTTTTCTCAAGGGTAAACGGTAGGTAGGAGATGTGGGTGAAACACTGAAGCAGTTTGTGGGGGGTGGGAGAGGCTTTCCTGTTCTGGATTTTTCTTTTCTGTTTTGTATTGCCTTAAGTACAAAATTGGCATTGGAATGACAGCAAGGAATCTTTGAAATGCATTTACTGGGCTAGTCAATAAACCGGTATTGCATGCCTATTGGCTGCCAAGTCATGTGCTAAAGGGCGTCTTCCATGCACCCTGAATATTTTAGAAATGCCTCCGTGGAAGTTCCCGTCACGTGGCATCATGGGTAGTTGTCCCCAGAGTATGGCTTCTTAGAGGGCAGAGACCACTTCTTATTAATTTCTGTAGCTCATAATTCTCTCAGTGAGGAGTTTCCTCCTTCAAAGCAGGCTTTTTCTTCTTCACTTTCTTGCCACCCAGTCCAATTTGGAGAACTCAGTGAGGCGTGCATCAAGCCTCAGATGTCTGGGAGAGAAGTTTGACTTGTACTTTAATCAGGTGTTCTGTAATGCCATTCACTCCCTGGATACGTCTAAAACGAAAATATGGCCTAGAAGGACAGCACAGAGAGAGGAAATAAACTACAAATTAAAAAGTGATTAGTGAGTGTTTAGGCAGAAGGTCAAAGGGATTATTTTGGACTTCAAACTTTTCAGCTTTCAGGGCTTGTATTCAGTTACAAAATTACATCCTTGAATTATTTGTGCAGGTGGCAGCTGTCAGATTTGAAGAAGGTTTCTGTGTTTTACAAAAGGAACATTGACAGGGCCAGGAGTGGGGAGGGTGCTCCTGGGGTGAGGGCTGTCTTCTCAGCCGCGCACTGGAATTGCTGTCATCTTGGGCAACCTGCGTGACAGTCCTTGTCTGAGCTGACACAGCCCTGTCCAGGTTAGTCCAGCCACCTTCTGGAGGAAACCAGTCAAGCTGGTTAATTGGTATCGTGGAAACGGCCAGAGAGTAGATTTTTAGGACTGTGTTAAATGCAAAGGTACATTTAATAAATACCTTGATTAAATGTGGTATTTCATTCTCACGGCTCTTCAAAGTGGCTCTTGGCGTCCTTTTTTTTGTAACTGGGCCACAGTGAAGTTAAGCAATTTGCTGAAGATTGCTTAGATGATAAGTAGCAAAACTGGTTTTCAAATCCAGGTCTGTTGCTTTCTTGAAATCTGTGCTCTTCCTCTTACTGGGAACTTTCTTCAGGGCAGAAATTCCCAACAAGATCAGAGCAACTGGATTAGGTCGAGTTGTGCTGAAATCGATCCTTAGCCCTTAGCCGGCAGGAGAGGGTGGACCAGGTGCTGAATCACCGCAGCAGCCTCCTCACTTTACCCCTTCCTAGTATTTTCTGATAGTTCCAAGGCATGAAACACCTGGGAAACTCTGAAGATTAACTGTCTTAAAGATTATCCAGTCTAACCACCCGTTTGGTACTTGAAGCTGGTTAGGTTCTCCATAATTTATTCCGGTACAGTCATCTGTGCTTTATGAGGGTACTGTGTTGCTTTGGGAGACTGTGTTCAAAAAACAGGATTTAGGGATATGAAAGAGATTAGATTAAGTTCAGAAGGAAGGGAGTATGGCGGGGAGGATTCACAGATCATAAAGTGTGTTAGGGGTGGAGCCTTTTCTTCTGAATTTTAGTCTGTTTCCTATATATCGGGCTTCCCTTGTGGCTCAGCTGGTAAAGAGTCTGCCTGCAATGCGGGAGACCTGGGTTCGATCCCTGGGTTGGGAAGATCCCCTGGAGAAGGGAAAGGCTACCCACTCCAGTATTCTGGCCTAGAGAATTCCATGGACTAGTCCATGGGGTCACAAAGAGTCGGACACGACTGAGTGACTTTCGCTCGCTTTCGCTTTCCTATACATCTATTCAGTACATGTTTGTTGAGCACCACTAAGTGCCAGGGATTATTCTTTGTGCTGAGGATACAGAGATAGATAAAGTAAGGACCCTTTTCTGAAGAGATTTCCCAGAAAGGAGTAATCACGATGCTAGGGTGTGATGGATCTCAGTATTCCCATCTAGTAAATGGAATATACTATAAAGAAAGCTGAGCACTGAAGAATTGATGCTTTTGAACTGCGGTGTTGGAAAAGATTCTTGAGAGTCCCTTGGACTGCAAGCAGATCGAACCAGTCCATCTTAAAGGAAATGAGTCCTGAATATTCATTGGAAGGACTGATACTGAAGCTGAAATTCCAATACTTTGGCCACCTGATGCAAATAACTGACTCATTTGAAAAGGCCCTGATGCTGGGAAAGATTGAGGGTGGGAGGAGAAGGGGATGACAGAGGATGAGATGCTTGGCATGGCATCACCAACTCAATGGACATGAGTTTGAGTAAAACTCCGGGGGTTGGTGATGGACAGGGAGGCCTGACATGCTGCAATCCATGGGGTCACAAAGAGCCGGACACGACTGAGTGACTGAACTGAACTGAAATGGAATAACTGATGCCTCGGATCTCTTGTAGTTTCAGAACTCTACCAGCATATTACTATAATGTTCCTGACTCCGCTAGAGTAAGATTTGTAATTACCAGCAACTATTTGGTGGATTTTTATTTATAAATTCCTTCTCACTTGGCTTTTACTTTTTAGCATGAATGAGCTTCTAATCAGAAAGAGGCTTTTTCTTTTTTTAACACTATTGCCTTGAAAAATAGAACTCTCTGATAACTTCACCTAGTATATTACATAGACATGTGTAAGTTGTGTTTACTTCCTTCTCCTGAAGCATAACCATGTAATTTATTAACACGTACACCTTCCTTAACTTGCCAGTAAGGCAGATTCGTTCTGGCCCCACTGCCACCCTCATTGAATAAACTTGCAAAGAACTTTGTTGTTCAACAAGCCTTGGCTTCCTACCTCATTCTTTTTGCTAACCGTGAAATCTTTGGCAAATCACTTAGCTTCTGAACTTCAGTTTCCTCATGTCTAATACGCAGCTATTATTAACTGCCTTGCAATGGTGACTTGACACCATGTTTGGCTTTGAAAACATTGATAGGAGGCACAGTCTTTGGTTAAGTCTTTGACATACCTATGTACATACCCATGCACTTGGGTCTAATATGGCCATCACTTACCACGGAGGAGATGATAAGTTGAATCAAGTGTTCATTGTTTCTGTTTTTCTGGGTTCCCCTAAAGACTTTATATTCTTCAGAGCAGGGGTGGAAAAACCAAACATCTCCAGGGATCAGATATTACTATTAACATAAATGACTGAAGTGCACCAGTTACACGAAGATTGACAGTACAAACTCAATGGGAATGGAACCAAGATGTAGCCTTGGTATCAGGGGGACAGAAGGGCATGGTAGTGCATGGAGAATCTGTGTAGCTAGTTACCACTACCTACATTGATTGCCACTGGACAGTAGAGCTGGCTTAAGATGCTGAAATCTGGGACTTCCTGGTGGTCCAGTGGTTGGGAGTCTGCGGCCAAAGCAGGGGACACAGGTTCAGTTCCTGGTCGGGGAAGATTCCACATGCTGTGGAGCTACTAAGCCCATGAGCCACAACTACTGAGCCCTCGCACCCCTAGATCCCATGCTCCTCAACAAGAGAAGCCAAGGCAATGAGAAGCCTGAGCACCACAACTGCAGAAAACCCTTGTGCAGAATGAAGACCCAGTGAGACCAAAAATAAATAAATAAAAGAGGCTGAAATCTGAATGTTATGTAAGACCTCCTGTTATTAAATATTAATAATGAATTTTAAAATATCTTAAAGACTGGGGGCGGGGGGAAACAGAAGATCTCTGAAGGCTAGATTTGGCCTTGGGCTGCCAGTGTGTCAACTTTGACCTAGAACTTGGTAGGGCTGTGTATGAGTTGGCTTAAAGTGCCCTGATGGCCTTGGATTACCTGCCAGCTTGTTTTTATTCTTGCAAGCATCCACCTCAGTTCTTCATTTTTGGCGCTGCATCTGGCTCCAGCCTTGCTTTTTGACTATCTCTAAAGTGTCTGATGTCCTGCCAGTCCCCGTGTTGTTTATTGTACCACCACGTGAACTTGGTGTTTGTGTACACCTGGATAGCATGACTCTGATGAGAGCACACTGCTGACGAATGTATGTTTAACTGTTGGAAAAATAAGATGTGCTTTTCACCCTTATTACACCTCCCCTTCAGCCTCCTGTGATCTTCAAGAATGCGGGGCAGGGTGCCTGCTGTGATATTTCTTCTCTGTGTCAGGGTGCCAGGTCCTGCTAACCCCTTCTGTTTACACAATCCCAAGAAGTCCCTGGAATTAAAGGATTTTATGAGCATGCTTTTCCCGTGGGATCAGATTGCATTGGGAAAGGGGCTGGTGGGGCTGTGGCTTTTGACAGAACTCTCATCATGTCTTGTCCCTGCTTAAAAGCTTTCTGTGGCTTCCTATCACATACAGAAGCAAGAAGTAACATTTACAGAGCCAAGTGACTACTGGATGCTTTATAAGTTGTCTCAGTTAGTCCTCCCAATCCATTCTGTATGTTGAGAACTATTGCACGATGATGGAAATGGAGTTCAAAGAGGTCAAGTGACATGCCCAAGGTCATACAGTAAGCATAACAGGTGATAGAAGTAGAATCCTGTCTGCCTGATTCCAAAATTTCTGGTTAAATTGGAAAAAAGTAACTCTGCCAGAGTGGGTTACATGGCTAAGTGGCTCCTTTGTAGAAAAGATATTCAGGTCTTGAATCAGAGTTTGCCAGTGATAGTTTAATCCAGATGTTAAAAACATTACTTTCCAGAACTGTCAGGCAGATCAGAGGTGATCATTTACCTAAGAACTGTGAAACCACACATGTGATTCTTACCATGTCCTAGTTCTGGGCAGTATGTTGCAAATGAACATCTCTGGCTCATAAGAGAGACTGAGAGTAGCTGGATCTGTACAAATGCATCTCAACGTCTCAGGCTTTACTTTTTAGTCCTTGTTTAAGGTCAACCTCCTTGCAAACCATCTGCATAGACAGAGTTCATGTGTGCTTAAGAAGGGCAGGCTCACTGGCCCCATCTCTGAATGAACTTTAGAGTCAGAGTATTTGATCACATACTCTGGTTACACCTCTTGTTAGCACAGTGGACACTGAGGCAAATTATAATCTCTGACCTTCTGTGCTTTGGTAATTAACTGATAATTTAGAGGATTGGAGAATTAAATTAGTTGATATATCCAAACCTCTTGGCACACAATAAATGCCCAATGAGTGTACATGGACTGCCACCCTTATTTAAAGAGGCATCAAAAGAGAGAAAGGAGGTCTTGACCTATTTTTACCTGGAGGAGAGGAATCATAAGTCCTTTCTGTAGTAATAAAAATAAAGTATCCCATTTGTGAAATATATAATGGCAACAAAAGAGGTCTGGAATTCTCAGTGAAAGGTATAAATCACTGACTGTTGGTTGACCTGTTTTTTACTTCTTGGGGATATGGCAGCCCTTTAAAATTCCAACTGCAAAAGCCAAAACTGCCAGAGCTGAGACTTTTAAGGTGGCTCTTATTTATTCTGAAGGATAAAATGCTTTTATAATACTTTCAGTTCAGTTCAGTTGCTCAGTTGTGTCCAACTCTTTGCGATCCCATGAATCGCAGCACGCCAGGCCTCCCTGTCCATCACCATCTCCCAGAGTTCACTCAGACCCACGTCCATCGAGTCAGTGATGCCATCCAGACATCTCATCCTCGGTTGTCCCCTTCTCCTCCTGCTCCCAATCCCTCCCAGCATCAGAGTCTTTTCCAATGAGTCAACTCTTCGCATGAGGTGGCCAAAGTACTGGAGTTTCAGCTTTAGCATCATTCCTTCCAAAGAAATCCCAGGGCTGATCTCCTTCAGAATGGACTGGTTGGATCTCCTTGAGAGTCCAAGGGACTCTAAAGAGTCTTCTCCAACACCACAGTTCAAAAGCATCAATTCTTCAGTGCTCAACTTTCTTCACAGTCCAACTCTCACATCCATACATGACCACTGGAAAAATCATAGCCTTGACTAGATGGACCTTTGTTGGCAAAGTAATGTCTCTGCTTTTGAATATGCTATCTAGGTTGGTCATAACTTTTCTTCCAAGGAGTGTCTTTTAATTTCATGGCTGCAGTCACCATCTGAAGTGATTTTGGAGTCCCCCAAAAATAAAGTCTGACACTGTTTCCACATCTATTTCCCATGAAGTGATGGGACCAGATTCCATGATCTTCGTTTTCTGAATGTTGAGCACTTTCAAATTAGAAAGACCATTCAAGGTTCTTTTTCATACCCCCAAATAGACTAAGTCAGGTGTCTCTTTGTCATGGAACCTGAGACTTTCTGAAGTTATGGAATGTAAAACAGTGCTCAAGGTTGTGTGCTGAGCACCTCACCCAGTGCCCAGTGCTCAGGAACTGTCCATATGTGCTTGTGGAATCCAATTAAAGACCTAGGATTTAGACTCAAGAAACCCAGGAGCCAGGGCTGGACCTGCCATTCCTTTCTTCATTTCTACCATGTGCTTGCTTTGGGTTCTGACAATCTTCTTTCTGTGAAAAAAAAAAAAAAAAAAAAAAGGCCTGAGCTTTCCAGGACCAAAGAATTGAGCATTTGTCAAAGAGAACCTCTAGACCAGAATACTGAATGTTCACACCAGCCAACAGCAAGTGTTTTTCATGGCACCCTCTTTCAAAGGTGGGAAACGCCTTCATAGTAAACTTAGTTTTGTCTCATCTGGATTGTGTCCAGTCTAAAAATCTGGACAAATATCGTAAACCAAAGAAAGTTTGCACACTTCTAAGACCAGTAGCAATTAATTACTTTAAATAGAAACCCTGTCACTTACAAGCAACATAAATATTTGTATTTTGAACCTCTAAGTAGTAGTTGGGTTGACCATTCTGGCCTTAAGTGATTAAAAAAAAATCAGTTGGTCATATTTTAACAGGGAAGACATTTATAAAGAAAGGGAGGGTCAGGTCATGGAGTAAGAAAACATAAGCCAAAAGAAAGACAGACCTGAGTTCAAATCCCAGTGACCAGTTGACTCACTTGGGAACCTTGGCCACATTATACAAGTTCTGGCTTCAATTTTCTGTTGGGTAAAAATGAAAATAAGAGCCTGTAACTTTTCAGAGCTGTTGTGGAGATTAAAATACATTAATTCCTAATTAGATTCTAAATTCTTTGGAATCAGAAGCCCAGTGTGGTCCATCTGTATTTTTCTCTGTTTTTCTTAATATTGATTCATTTTTGGCTGCATTGGTCTTAGCTGTAGCAGCAGGATCTTTCACTGCGGTGTGGGGGCTTCTCTCTTGTTGAGGCATGCAGGCTCCAGAGCACATGGGCTCAGTAGTTGGGACACACAGTTTTTGTTGCCCCGTGGCATGTGGGATCTTATTTCCAGAATCAAGGATCCATCCTGTGTCCCCTGAGTTGGCAGGTGGATTCTTTACCATTGGAAGTCTGCTGTCGAGCTCTACTTCTGTACTGGTCTGAATTGGTGCCATTTGCTCACTTTGACTTCAGATGGACTTCTTAACCTTTCTGAGCCTTAATTTTCCATTTGCTAAGGGAGTAAAACAGTAAAATTTATAGAACTCTATACCCTAGCTAAGATGTATAAATTCCTGTTTCAGAATCATTAAACACCTAGACTGTACATGGGCTCTTTATCCAATATTATTTTGTGAGTAAATATGTAGGCTTTCTGCAGGTATTAGTTGAATGCTAGACTTGGCTCACTTTAGGGCAACTACAGTTTGGGTGAAGTGGAAAGTTGGACAGTTCTGGAAAAGGTCTACAGGAACGATGGGAAAAATCTCTCCCTGATGCTCTGATTTCAGCCACGCAAAAGTGCAAAAATTTCTCATTCACTCTCCCACCCCACTCTTCTCCTACCCTCACAAATGCTTTCTAAAAATCACTTTGAGAACAGGAGGCTGTGTTTAATTTTGCACAAACTTGAAGCTGTGGCTGGAGGGAGCAGGGCTCTGGGGTTGGGTCACTTTGGTAACACTTCCCACATGACTTTATCAATGGGTGGGCCACGAAAACTTATCCCATGTTTTTTTACACCCCACCCCCAAACCACCCAACCAGCCCAAGTGTTAGTTTTTCAAAGCCCAAGAACTTTCAAAGGCTGAACCCAACACAGGGGCTTTTCTTCATGCTTTGATTTTCTGCCCATTAAGTGTTTGTCAGTGAGTTCGTATTTCACCTCCCCTGCAGCCTACACATCCCAAGAGGTCCCTGGAGGTTTAGGAAGTTAATTGATCCTTGATTAAAAGAAGGAGAAATGCTTGAGTCCGAGGTCTTAGAATCACCAGATGGGGTGTGTCTGTGTGTGTGTGTATGTGTGTGTATTCACTTACATTTTTGTTTTGCTTTGCAAAAAGCTTATAATGTATCTTTCAGTATAGATAAATTTAATTCCAGGATATTGGCCTCAAAGTTTTAATAATATTAGACACTAACGTGTGTAGTACACGGTAAATGTTCAGGGAACAGGAGCCAGTGCTGTTGCCTTGACTGTTCCAAACAAAGCACTTTCTTTCTTCAAAGACCATGAGATTTGCTGAGCTTCAATTAATTATTAATACTCACAGGTGCTTCTATTTTAAGTGACTCATTTACTTTAGAATGTGCCCAGGAGTCAGAGCATTTGAGCCCATCCACCTCCACAGCTTTTCTGACCCAGTGACTCTGGTAAGTCACTTTAATCCCTTTGAACCTTAGGGTGACTTAATGTGTTAACTTTTATGACTGCTTCTCCTATTGGCCTTTGGGCCACTGGAAGGCTGGTATTCCAACTCAGTAGTTCCATCAGTGCTGAGAACAGAACAGGCAGCAGCTTTGTCTGACTTGCTAGTTTATGTGGGGATCCTCTGCACCTTGGGTATCTCTCCCACCTCTGTGGCCAGATTTCAAATTGTATTTTCATCATAGCAGTGACCCTCATTTTGTTGATAGCTTATTGCAGTCCCTGTACTCTGTGCTCAGTTGCTTAGTTGTATCTGACTCTTTATGACCCCACAGACTGTAGCCCTCCCAGGCCCCTCTGCCCATGGGATTCTCCAGGCAAGAATACTGGCTGGGGTCACCATTTCCTCCTCCAGAGGATTTTTCCTGACCCAGGGAAGGAGCCTGTGTCTCTTGAGTCTCCTGCATTGGTAGACAGATTCTTTACCGCTAGTGCCGCCTAGGAAGCCCTATTGCATCCCTAAGCTACACTGTTTTTATGAGTGTATTTAGGACCCCAGGCAGAAGGAAATGGCAACCCACTCCAGTATTCTTGCCTAGAGAATTCCATGGATAGAGGAGCCTGGTGGGCTGCTGTCCATGGGGTTGCACAGAGTTGGACATGACTGAAGCGGCTTAGCATGCAAGCCTGCATTAGGACCCCAGAAACCTACTCACAGGAGTGTCAAATTAAACCTCCTCTCTGGACCATCTGTAGTGTCCCCTGTAGAGTGCCCTTTTGTGTGTCATTGTACTTTCTACATCGGTCAGTCCTTACACTATAAAAATACTTTAGTGCACTTGTTTTCGTGACTTTTTTACACCACCATGAGCTTCTTGAGGCCAGGTACTTTGATGTACTGTCACCTCAATTTCCAGTGCCTATCACTAGGAATTTTCTTGAAATGAAACGGTCAGGAAATATAGTGATTGGTCATAAAGATAGTGCCAACATTGGAAATGGAGATCCTGCTTTGGATTAGAATGGCCTCATCTCTGTGTCCTGGAGAGGCAAGGCGTTATGTCACTTGAGGACTGGCTGCCCCATTGAGGGAGACATATTTACGCTTTTCCCATCAACCAAAGGGAATCTGAGGTTATTCTTTTCCTGGAGCCAAATCAAGACTCGACTGGCATCACCCCCAATCATGCCACAAGTCTGCAGGGGAGACAGAAAAGGCCACTGGGTTTTCTCAATGCTGTCTCCATGCCTTTCAAGAAAATAAAACGAACCATATTCAGATCCAACTTCTTGTCTGCTTGTGGTCATCATCCATATTATTGGAACCGGAAACTCTCCCCAAGCCTTGGACTAGGAAGGAAGGAAGAGGGTTTGGATGGCTCCCAGGTTGAGTGCAAAAGAACTGACTAGACAGATTTTCTTTCCTAACCTTCTCTGTGGGACTTTCCCTTCCTTCTTCCTTACAGAATTTTTGAGTGTCCACAGTGTGCACCAGACTCTGTGCTGACCCTTCCCCATGCTCTTGCCTGGTTTTTTCCAACTAAAACAACTCCCTGTACTGATTTCATTCCATGATCTTTATCTTCCCCTACTAGACTCGAAGCTTCCTGAGGGCAGGACTTATGTCATCCCCTGTATTCCTTGTACTTCACAGGCATATTTGAGACTCAATAAATACTTGTTGAAGAGTGAGTGAATACATTAATGTATTATACCATCCCATCCATCTCAAAGCAAGTCTTCATTTTTCCCATTGAGCAGATGAGAAGGGGGTCGTGAGATGGGGAGTAACTCGCTCAAGCAGTGGCGAGCAGAGTTGAAATCATTAACCGAGTTCAATCTGACTCCACAGCTCTCTTATATGTGTTTTATTGTCCTTAGAAACATATGCTTTACAGACCTATCATGTGAACACTATTAAAAATAGAAGTTGGAGGCCTAAGAGCGGAGCACAAATGTAAGGAACTGGGGGTCTGTTCCTTCCTGAGTTTATTAGCAACGCTTTGGCTCCTCGGCACCACAGAGGCTGTGGCCGGGCTCAGATGCGAAGCTAACAGTGTTGATCACGACGGGTGGAACTTTAAAAGCGGACTATTAATATCATACTGCTGGCTTCGCAGCTCCTTTTCATAGCCAACTTGGCCACATTTCAAAGTGTTCAGGCAGTGGAATGAAGATGGCTCAGGCCCACAGGATATCTTCTCTCTCTAGCCCCCAACCCAAGAGGACCAGCTAACTGCACTTGCCGCCACTAAGCCAGAACATGCATTCACTGTCTGCCTTCCTCCACCTTTTCTCCGTCCTTGCAGAGACAGAATTTCAAGAGCTGCTGGTGATTGCCTTCCAGGGCCCCTCTGTGTTTACTTTCTGAAGGTCAGGCACAATGCTGTGGTGTGTGGCTGGGCTTTCTTTTCAAAGCACCAGTATGAATTTGATAAAGTAAATTGTTGTTCTAGCAGGAAGCAGTTAGGGGTCACAAAATAAATAGCCGTAGAATTCAAATAAATCCAAAGAATAAAACCAAATAAATCCATGTGTGTATGCACAATGATACATAAATACACTTTTTAGAAAGTGAGCATTTTTATCACTGCTGGCCTGGACTAAAGTCATTGAAAAACTGTGGAGTTCATGGTACATTTCTTTTTTTTTTTTAAAGGCAGTCTGGGCCTTTGAGTAATATGATGTGAGCTTAATTCTTTTGGAGAAACATGAAAATGGAATCTTATCTTTTAAATGGCTGCTTATCACATTTTTTCCCCCCACTAATGAAATTCCTATATGGATGAAACCAATTTGTAAAGTTAAATTGGGGATTCAGGCACTTTGGAGGTGGACTAAGAGACTCTGAGTGAGCTAAACAGTCATTCTGAGCTTCTGTTTTCTCTACTGGGAGATGAGTGATAGTAGTGCTTAGATGATTTTAAAATGACAACTCAGGGTTGTTAGAGGGTTCAATGCAAAAATGGATGCAAAGTGTCTTATACATTGTTGGCGGATATCAGCAGTGGCTATTATCATTGACCAGATATTTCTCATGGTCTTCCTCAGTCTTGACATTCAGTGGCTCACCTTTCACTTTTATTTTACCTTTTCCTCATCTTGGTGAGGTGGCAGTGGGGCTTGGTGTTGAACTTGGAGGTAAGGGAGGAAGTGTCTTTCAAGCTAGAGCATGAACCAAGACAGAGGTCCCGTGTCGTTTTGTTGGAGGGTGTGTCAAGGAGGTTCGGGTTGTGGGAACTCCAGAGGTTGGACTTAGGGACGTCATCTTGTCCTGTGTGGTGGGGAACCATTGACAGACCTTGAGCATAGCCGTGACATGCTCATGCCCAGGAAGTAAATGGGTGGATATGTGTGAGAGGCACAGAAGGCCAGGAGACCAATTTGGAGGCTGCTGCCTGGTCCAAGCAAAAGAGATTGTGGGCCTTCACTTTTTGCTTCAGGCTTATAAGGGCCTTTCCTGGCAGGTGATGAAATCTATTTTCCATGACCTTTAAGAAAATGGCATCTGAACTGGACGCTGATAAACTAGCAGCAGCTGCGAGAGTGCCTCGCGGTGTTCCTGATGCCCTTGGGCTCTGCTCCAGGTCTGCAGGCAGCAGGGCCCAGCTCAGCTCTGTTCAGTCTTGTCAATGACCTGTTGAACAGTGAAAGGAAAGACTTGGAAATGCTGTTTACTGAGTAGCTTCTGTGTGCCAGCACTCTGCTAGGAGTTTTGAATGCTTTGATCCCCTTTAGGCATCAGTACAGCTCATTTGTGAGGAAACTGGGGCTCAGGAAAATGGAGAAAGAAGCAGAAGTCCCATTGCTAGGAAGTGGTGGATCTGGGGGTTCAAATTTAGGTTATCTTACTTCAGGGTTTTCAGAATTCCATGTCTGAGTGCCTTGAGGTGAGCTTTTCAAAGGGGAAGTAGTTGGCTTAAGAGAGGAAGGCACTTGGAGGCATCGTGAGACCTCATTAGATTTGGAACTTTGTTAGTGATAATTACAAATCGTGCTTTGACTTTAGCAGGATGACGTAGAGTAGTGGGAAAGCTCCTGCCCTGGTGCTTGCACTGTCTCCCTCTGTGCTCTTGGTCAAGACAAGAGGATCATGCGACATCTCTTAGTTATGAGTAAAGGCAGAAAGAGGGTGCATGTAGAGAAGGCTTTGTTGTTGTTTGGTCACTTAGTCAGTCTTATCCGACTCTTTTGTGACCCGTGGACTGTAGCCCGCAAAGCTTCTCTATCTATGGGATTTCCCATGCAAGAATCCTGAAGTGGGTTGCCATTTCCTTCTCCAGGGGATCGTTCCAACCCAGGGATGGAACTGTCTTTCCTGCACTATAGTCGGATTCTTTCCTGGGAAGCCCCAGAGAAGGCTGTAGGTCACTACAAAGGCAAGGAATTGACATCACTATCGATGCTGTTATCTGGGGTGGTGTTTGCTGTAGGCCCTTCTTCTTCGGCCTCTTTGCACTGATGTTTTCCCTCTGTTTTGTTTTCTCCCCTCTATATGGTGATGATGGTTCCATCTTGACCAGCGGGCCTGCCTTTCATCATCATCGAGACAAGCACCATCAAGCCTTACCACCGGGGGTTTTACTGCAATGACGAGAGCATCAAGTATCCGCAGAAAACCGGGGAGACAATCAACGACGCTGTGCTCTGCGCTGTGGGGATTGTTATTGCCATCCTCGCGGTAAGTGCCCAGACTGCGGTGGGCAACCTGTCTGATTCCCTGGCAGCACATCATGGTCTCTCTGATATAGCAGAGGTTTAGAAGATCAAGGGTCAATTACTTGATTAACACTATTTCATGCAGTTATTACTATTATTAAAAGTATTGGGTTGGGCAAAAAGTTCGTTTGGGATATTCAAAACCCAAAAGAGCTTTTTGTCCAACTCAATATTTTAAAATAGAAAAATACATATACACTGTAAGTATTATAAAAGTATGCTAAGCAACCTTCTAAAATACTTTGCATACATTATTTCTGCAATAGTCAAAGTGTAGATATTGTCCTTATCTTTCTTCTGCAAATTAAGAAACGGAGGTCTGCAGTGTAAAAATAATTTGCCTAGGTCACTTGGTTCATGAGTGATAGAGCTGGGGTTTAAACCTAGTTGTCTTCCTTATCCCAGGCTTCCCAGGTGGTGCTAGTGGTAAAGAACCTGGCTGCCAGTGCAGGAGCTGTAAGAGATGAAGGTTTGATCCTTGAGTTGGGAAGATCCCCTGGAGGAGGTCACAACAACCCACTCCAGTATTCTTGCCTGGAGAATCTCATGGACCAAGAAGCCTGGCAAGGCTACAGTCTGTGAGCTCACGAAGAGTTGGACACGACTGAGTGAGCACGCATGCACGTCCCTTACCCCAGAGTCTGAGCTCTGAGCCACCATGCTGTAAATCTGAGCCCCGGAGGACAGGAGAAATGCCTTACTGAATATCTTGGGCATTTTCTGTATTTTTTTCCACACTATTGTGCTGCTGCGCTGACAGTGATAATGCCGCTGGCGTGATCTGGCATATTGTTTAATTCTCTCGCCTGGTAAATGAGACTCGCAGTCCAGAGACCTGGGTTCTAGTCCTGGCCCTCCACTGCCAAGCGGTACATCTTTAAAGCCAAGGGTGACCATCTTGCTTCAAAGCTTTGCAGTGAGAAATAAAAGAGATCATAAATATTGAAGTACTTGATAAACTCTTAATTGCTGACCAGGTCGCTCATATCCAGGGGAAAAGTCTAGACTTATATCCAGATCTTTCCTTAGAGGGTGAAGCCCTCACTGCAGGTGCAAAAATGTGCTACCAGCTTGACAAGGTCCAGAATTATTTTAAGCAATGGTAGCCATGTGGGAATTGGGGTATCGTCTATCTGGGCTGTACTTAGATCACAGCTTTGTTTTAGATGTGTCCATTTAGAGCAGAGGAGGGGAAGAGTGAGGGGATCCAGTCTTACAATTTGTCGTTCATATGTTTTCACAGACATCCATTCCACATCTCCGCTATTTTCATTTTTTTCTTTGTCCTTGAACCCCAGCAACGTGGGCAAAGGGCTAGGCATCATGTCCACCAAGATCAAAAATTCTCTCTTCTAGATTCTGAGTCATCTTTGTGTTAATCCAATCATGGAAGCTTATCTTTGGCCTGTATTAGCAAGCCAAGAAGGGAGAAAGTTAATGGACTTCTCCAGGCCAGAATACCGGAGTGGGTAGCCTTTCCCTTCTCTAAGGGATCTTCCCAACCCAGGTCTCTCACCTTGCAGGTGGATTCTTTACCAGCTGAGTCACCAGGGAAGCCCAAGAATGTTGGAGTGGGTAGCATATCTCTTCTCCGGCATATCTTCCTGACCCAGGAATTGAACCGGGGTCTCGCATTGCAGGTGGATTCTTTACCCTCTGAGCCACCAGGGAAGCCCAATATTAAGAACACTGCATGTAAAATAGGGGCTTAGTATTCCCATCATTCAGATGGAAAATCTGAAGCTCAGAGGAGTTCAGTGATATCTCAAAGTCAAAAGCAAGTAAAAACTGGGGTTCAAGCCTAAACCTGGTTTATTCCAAAGCCCTCTGTCCATGTTGCTGACTTGATTGTGGACAGGCTGTTGGCTGTCCTATTCAAGTGCTCGGTGGGATAGGCAGTTAGCTACTCTTGCCTTCTCTGCATCAAATATAAACAGCTGATGGTCCACGGAGTGCACTCCATGAAGTTTTTCTTTTGAATTCCCCACTCTGGGGGTGGGTTATAAACTTTGAGACCCCTCTTTGTTTTTTAATAACATCGTAAACCAGGCACACAATCAACAGTTTGACATTGGGGAGGGGGCAGGGAGGCAAGTAGAATTCTTTCCAACCTTTAAAAGAAAAACAGTCCATTTGGCAACTATAGTAAAGGTGGGCTAAGGATCTTTCTGTTCAGAAACTGAGAAATACAAAATCTCATTTTACTCTTTGCTCCAAAGTTACAGTTGGGGTTGAGTTCTTTAGGAAGAATGGCTTTGCCTGGAAAAAATGTTTGTAATGGAAGGTGAATACTTAACACGGTGTCTGGTGCTCAGGTTTGAACAGGTGTTTTTGACACTTGGAAGCTCAGTTAAATTGAATCCTTTTAGAAGTTGGCTCTAACTCGGGAGCTGTTGAGATAAGAATATCACATTCACAGGGATGGTCTGTGGCCTCTGCTCTCTTTACGTGCATTTATTAGTGGTGTGCCTAGTGGGCTGCTCCTGGGCACGGCACCAGGGAGAGAGACTTGGGGCCCCTCGACTATGTGAATTAGGTAAATCCCTGGGCTGCCCTGGTGGCTCACTCAGTAAAGAACCGCCGGAGGCCCCGGTTCCATCCCTGCTTCGGGAAGATCCCCAGAGAAGGAAATGGCTACCCACTCCAGTATTCTTGCTTGAGAAATTCCCATGGACAGAGAAGCCTGATGAACTACACACAGTCCATGGGGTCACAAGAGTCAGACGTGATTTAGCAACTGAACCGCCGCCACCTGGGTTTTCTAGGCCTCATTTTCCTCATCTGTAAAATGAGAGTCCTGTTTGATTTCACACCTGGGGGCACATCCTTGGCTGCAGAGGGCTAGGACACAGGGCATTCATGTCTCTTCTGGATCCTTGCTTCTTCCTCCCTCACTAAGAGAAACCTGCTTTGAAGAGCTTAGTTGTGACTGGCTTCCCTCCTCGTATCATGTGGAAGTTTTAATTAAAATGCTCCCTGACCTCCCAGATTCCCCTGAAAGAGTCATGCACTGTGCCTCGGTTATGGGATGGGATGTTATGGGATGGGCATCGAGGACGTTTCTCCCAGCCGCACAGTGCCAGCAGAATAGGTCTGGAGGTGCCTCCCTTTGGTTCTGAGAAAGCCATCCTTTGCCAGGTGCTACTGTTGCATCATGGAAACCTGGGGCTGTGTTCAAGACTTTTGCACCCTCCCAATACACACACACACACACACACACACACACAGTTTTTTGGTGTCTCAGTTTCACATAGGGTTAAAAGTGTGGGCTCTGGTTCACCCCCAAGCTCCTCTGCTATGGAACGTGTAGAAAATTAGTAAGCCTCCTTGCTTTCATCTATGAAATGGAGATACTATGAAGGTTTTCAGAAATAAATGAGCTAATATGTGGAAAGTAATTCAGTGCCTGATACAGGCAGTATATTCAGCAAATGTTCACTGTTTTTATTGTGAGTAAACAGCATCAAAAAGTGATGAAGTAAAAAAAAATATTGATGAAGTGACTTAGTCAAGACCTTTTACTTGGCAGAAGTACAGTTAGGAAAGGCCCTCCAGCCTATGGATTCATCACATCTCCCGCTCTTCCCTTGTAGTTTATTCATGAGAACTCAGGTCTCTCGACTCTCATGCCAATACTCTTTGCAAGAAAACTTTAGCCTCCTGATCCAGCTGCCCCTGCATTTCAGCTGGAGGCGTGTGTGAGTTCTGGGCTCCTAATGAGGTATGCTCACCCGCTTACCTGTCATTAAGGACCAGAGTAATCATGAACAAGAGGAAAAGCAAAGGCCTCGGAGGAAAAGTGAATAATTCCCATTAATGCATATGGTCAATTCTGGAAAATCTATACAACTTGAATTCAACAACAACAACCTTCTCTCCCGTTGTGACTGGCCAGAGAGCCTGGCTAGCTCCATGCCGAATCTGCTTCTGATCAGAGGGCGTGAATGACAGTCAGGGAGGGTGAAGGGGGACCCAGAGCTGGAAATCTAATCAGCCTGCTACTTGCTGCCCTGGCCTCCTCCTGCCAAATGTCAGGTTTGTTTAAAACAACAAGAGAAGCCTTGACTGATCTGGGTGCCCCTGCTCCAGTCTGAATAGTCCCCACAACAAAGGAATGGCACACCAGTGGGGTTTCAAGATGCAAATTTCAGAAGTTATAGAGAAAGCAGACACCTTTCTATGGCAGGAGACGTGGAAAAATCGGGTCATTTTGACCTCTTTTTCAGATGTATCTTAGATTTTGAAATTATAGCATAATAGGAATTCCTTCCAAATCCACAAGGCAATGGTTCCTATCCCTGCCTCCTAAGGGTTTAATGACTCTAGCAGCAGTGAGATTAGGAGCAAAAACAGTAAATATCATCTTTTATCTAGCCTTCTCTCCAATTGCCTTGCACCATGCTGTGCAAAGAATTATGCACAAAGATTTTAATATGGAAAAAATGCTTAGTATTCCTTTTAAATAAACAGGGGCTCAAGTGCTTGCTTTGGTCAGACCCTGAAAGGGGTTTAATAAAGATTCTTAATGTCTAGGAGTTGAAGTATGATGAGTCATGAGTGAATCCACTTCTCCCTCTGGCCATAAAAATGCTCCTTTTCCTCACATCCCATCCATTTTGAACCTCTGTTATGACATTCCTAACTAGAGAAAAAGCTCAGATTTTGGCTTTGATTGAGGTTCGTGGCCTAAAACTTCTGAGATTCTTCATTCTGTGACTTATCCTTCAACTTCTGTCAAGGCATTGACCCCTTTGGAAAAGAACTATACCTACGTTTACTGTAAATTGGTGAAATAGTTCACCAACTCCATAGGCTAGTTCTGGGAGTCCAATCAACTGACATTACATGTGTCGTGAGTGAGGATCGGCCTTTTCGTCTCTATAGTGGTGTACAGTTTACAAAGTGCCCTTCATGTGCGCATTCTCTTATCTGCACCTGGTAGTGACTCTGTGATTCTCAGGGGTGGATTGGTGTGGCTAAGGGAACTGGAGATCAAGAAATGAAGTGACTTTCCCGTAATTAATGAGTGGCAGGGCCAGACCAGGAGTCCTCTGATTCTAAGGCAAGGCTTTTTAAAATGAGACCATTGCTGCCTTCTAAAGCCTGCTTCCCTTCCACAATTACTTATTAAGCCCACAGGGCATGGCAGGTGCTGGTGATCCAGAACTGAACCCTCGCCTAACAAGCTGTGTGTTATCTCTTGTCACTAAACTGCCTGGAAGCTGCCCCATCTCCAGCAGACAGACAGCACCTTCAATATATATCACCTTGTAATGTGATTTGTGTCTACTTTTCATCTCCCCAGCTAGATAATGGGTTCTTGCAAGGCAGAGATCAGATCTTTCCCTCTTGCACATGGTAGGTACTAACTAAACACTAACTAAACACCAAGCCAATGTCACCTTCTCCAGGAAGCATTCCTTGACTGCCTCCTCCCCCACCTTCCAAAGGTCCCAGAGGTCCCTGGGCCCACCTCTGTCTTTGCAGTTATTGTATCGAACTATCATGTCTGTTTACCTGACTATTTCCTGGTAATTCTGCTAGAGTAGGCATCCTCTGATTTTGATTTTATTGCTAGCATAAGGCAGAAACTTGGGTACTCAATATATGTGATTGTAAAAATCATAGAGGAGACCATACATTTAGAGCAGAAACTGACAAGCATTAGGTCAAAAGATGTTAGAGGACCTAGGCGAGCAGGGATACGTGTCCTGTTTGTCTCCCTAAAATCTGGATGATGGCCTCTGATGCACACGGGAGCCTGCTCTGTACCACATGCACATTTCTGGCTGGAGAGACAAGAAGAAGAACTTATACCTCCAAAACTTGTTTATTTAGGATCAGGCTTCGGTTTGCCCACATCTGGACTTCATTACTTCCTCCCCACCCCCCATCTCCCTTTATCTGAGAGAGCACTGCCAAGAAAACAAGGTTCCCCAAGACTGCCTCCTCATTAAAGGTTAGTCGAGTCTTCAACTCTGAAAAAAAATGTGAAGTCAGGCTGGCCCAGCGGTGCCTTGGTGGGAGACCCAGTTCCCCCAGTTTACAATCCACTATATCTGTGCAATTACCAAGACCACCAACAGAGAATGATCACGTTACCCCTTCAACTGTGTCATCCCTGATCAGAGGGCTACAGAGTTCTTCAGACCTCCCTACTGCCTGAGGAGGGGGCGGGGGGAGGGGCCCTATTTGCAATGTAACAAACACAGGCACTGAGATTAGGATTTAGGTCCGCGCGCCCCCCTCCCCACCCCCAGCAACCACACACACGCTGTAGCAATTCTTCCTTAGTTACTGTCATTCTTAGGGGTTCAGGACTATTTGGAAAATCTATCTAATATGAAGGTGATGATATTCTCCACTTTAAGTGACAATTCTTAGGAGGCTGGGCAATCTATTCATGTGAGTCAGTGTTAGGGGATGGGATAGAGGATTAGATACCATTGACCCACTATCTAGTGGGCTGGAAACTAATATGCCTTATCTTAAATCCTCTTCAGCATCTGCGGGGGTAGGTATTATTGACCCCATTTTACTAATGAGGGAGGGTCCTAAGGTTTACAAGGGGAGTGTGGCCAGTGTGAAGTTATTCTGCTTGGTGAACAGGGAGCAGGAATTGATACCCAGGTCTGTCTGTCTTCAAAACCCAGCACACGGAGCTGACATTGAAGATCCACTGTGTGCTTGGGGCTATGCAGAGTGCTCTGCAATTAGTGAGCTAGAAAATCTGTAGTTCCTGGTTGTAAAGAGCTCTTTGTATGGAGGAGGACAAAACATCTAGGCCCCTGGGCAGATGATTGCCCAAGACTGACAGTGTAGGATAGTGGGTTTTCCTTTTTTTAAAAACAATTTTTTTGTTTGTTTTAAAATAGATTTTAATTTATTTCTTACTCTCTTTTTAACTATTATTTGTTTTTTGGCCTTGCTGTGCAGCATGTGGGATTTTAGTTCCCCGACTAGGGATTGAACCTGCAGTCCCTGCATTGGAAATACAAAGTCTTAACCACTGGACCACCGGGGAAGTCCCTGGGATAATGTTGTGTAGGAAGTGGTTTGTCAGAAAGTGAAAGCCTCTCTGAGTGAGACCTTCCTTAGAACATACAAGCAGCTTCTAGGCTTCCCCTTAGCCTAGAAGCTGAGATACAAGACACAGATACTGTCCTTGAAGCTTATGGAACAGGCCAAGTGCATGATTGACTGTACCATTAGACCCTCAAGGAGACTAAAGAACTGGTCCGGGAGCTAGAAGATAGTCAGGGCAGTGAAGGATAGTAAGACCCAGAGAGGTGAGAGCTTCAAGGACAAAACAAGAGAAATGCTGTAAACTAGCAGTCCTCAACCTTTCTGGCACTAGGGACTGGTTCTGTGGAAGACAATTTTTCCACCCACCAGGGTGAGGCGTTGGGGTTGGGGGGCAGTGGTGCGCGGATAGTTTTGGGATGACTCAAGCACAATACATTTAGTGTGCACTTTATTCCTATTATTACATCAGCTCTACCTCAGATCATCAGGCATTAGATCCTAGAGGTTGGGGACTTCTGCTGTAGATGGTCTAAGGCAGAAATAAAGTACTGTGGGAGTTGATCGGAAGATCACTCAAGGTCGTTTTCACTGGTGAAGGCTTCACCATCATCATCATCACTATTCATGGAGCACTCCATTTAATTATCACAACAACCCTTGGGCTCTTGCTACTGCCACCATATTATCTCCCTTTGTACACATAAGGAGACTGAGAGTCATAGAGCTCAGTTGCCTAAGACTCTTGAGTAAAGGCGCCCTCTAACCTGGTGCACTAGCTGGCATCCAGCTCTACTTTGAAGCAGAGGTGAGACTTTCGTCAGAGATCCTGGCGTTCCAGACAGAGGGGATGGCTTCACCAAGATTGAAACAATAGGGCCTTTTCAGGAAGTGTCAAGCAGACAGACCTGCTCAGCTAGAGAAACAGAGTATAAGGGAGAAGACAAGAGATAAGGTAGGAAGAGATGACTGCAAGATTGTGAAACTCCTTGAGTGCTGAGGAGTTTTTACTCTCATTAATAGGCTACAGATTGGTGAAAGTATTTTCAGCTCACGTGGCCAACTTTTCAACCAACGTCAAGGATGAGGTCTGAACTGCCGTGGTGGTAATGCAAAGAGAAGAGAGAGAATCGGATGGATATGACATCCCACCTTGCAGACATGGGATAATCAGAATTGGGTTACAATGAGGGTAAAGGAGAGGGTGCAGTCTAAGATTTCCTGTCTTTGCAGTTCTGTGTTTGGTGGCATCTTGAGTAGGAATGGAGGGAAGAGAAGTGAGGTTTGGGGCAGAAATTGAAACAAGTGTGACTTGGTCAGGTGGACATGCTGATAATACTGGTTTGATAACTAGTTGGAAGCTTTGGCAGAAGATTGGAATAAGACTGATGGGGTAAAGAGTGAGCTGAAACTAGAGAGTGAAAGAAATGCCCTTTTGACGGTCATTTTCACAGGTGAAGTCACAGAGAAAAGTCAAGGATACAACCCTAGGAAGACTGACATTTATCTAACAGTACCCAGAAGTGGAGCCACTGGAAAGAGAAAGGTGTTTGAGAAACAGGAAGAAAGCACAGTGGTGATATTAAGGATGGTAGGAAATTCAAGGTCAAAGGAGCGAGAGAGAGAACTCTTGCATGGAGAGGCAGAGCTGATCATCTAGGAGACTCATGCCTTTGAGTCCCTGACTTTGGAAAATAGACTGTTTCATCTTTCAAGATGCCTCCTCTGTAAAGCTAGAGGGCTTAGGGCGGCCACTGTTGATTTCAACCGTAAATAGCTTCTGTGACCTCTCTCTGGCTTCTTTGCTGTCCATGTTCTAGACCTACCCATAAAGCCTAGGAACTCCACTGGTGGCCTTGGACAGATTTGGGTCCCCATTGCCTTTCCTGATCTGTGAGGCACTGATCTCCTACCAAGAGGTTACAGACAACTGAGTGGGAGAAGAATGGGAGACTGAATTTCTCATCAGTTATTTCCAGTCGCTGAAGATACTGCATTTCATTGTAGTAGATGGAGCAAAGCTCAAAGAAGATAGAGCAACACTTCTGTCTCCATCCTTAGAAGCAGGACTTGGATATGTTACATTGCCCTTTCCCTTACTGAGAAATCAAGTGAGAAAAATGATTCTTCCTTCATTAACCTCCATCATTCAGTGCCTGTTGAATGAAGGAATCTCTTCTGGATTGGAAAAGATTCATGAATCCACAGAGCTGAGATGTGAAGGGGGAGTTTGGTGCTCTGTGGCTGACGGGGATCTGGATGTGCAGGTGCCTGGCAGGGTGACATGATCTTCATAGGTGTTCAGGGAATGCCTGTCTCACTGGAGACTTCAAACCTGCCACCTGCTAGGGCTTCTAAGACAAAGCCAGCTAGATGCCACCGGGCAGAGCATGGGAGGCCCAGGCTGCAGCAAGCGCCCTGCCACTGTCCACTACCTTATCCCCAAGGGTGATGCAGTGGCCTCTCTGGCCTTCATCACACTCATTTATAAAGTGTGGAGAATAATTTAGCAAATCTTAGGGTGTTGTGAGAAGCAGGTAATGCAGTGGATAGGGAAAAGTTTTGTGTTGTTATAGACTCTGCAGATGTTATCACTGAAGCCGATCAGAATATTAGGGAAGTTTGTCCTTCGAATTTGGCAGCAGACGATGAGTTCTCAGACTCTGTAAGAGGAATTGTTAGGATTCTGTGCAAAAGTCTTACTTTTTTTGGGATAATCTGTATAGTGGACTGTTACAGATAACACGAACAATGTAGTAGGGTAGCCCTTGCTGCCTGGAATTTAGACTTTCTTCCTGCTTTGTTCCCCTGAAAAAGACATCCTAGATGAAATGGTCAAAAACCAACATCTCCATACTCATATTTTTCTGGTTCTACCCTGGAGAGGTAGTACTCCCAAATTCTTTAGTGTGATATGTTCTTTTCCAGGGATCTCTTAGAACTATTTTGGAAAAGATGTTTTATACAAGTACAGACATTTCCTGGAGCTATTGCACGTTCAGTTTAAGATCATTGCAATAAAGCGAATATTACAATAAAGTGAGTCATGGGTGTTTGGTTTCCCAGGGCATGTAAAAGTTAGGTTTACACTAAACTGTAATCTGTTAAGTGTACAATTGCGTTATGTCTAAGAAACAATGTTTACGCCTGAATTAGAAAATACTTTATTGCTAAAAAATGACCACTGATCATTGATTGTAACAAATATAATAACAATGAAAAATTAGAAGTATTGAAAGTATTACAAATTTCAAAACATAGTACACATAGACATGAAGTGAGCAAATGCTGTTGGGGAAAAAAAAAGCCGATAGACTTGCTTGATACAGGGTGGTCACAAACCTTCAATTTGTGAAAAAACAGCAACCACAATAGTATCTGCAAAGTGCAATAAAATGGTATGCCTGTGTTAATTTTTTGTTTCTTTTTTCCCAAGGGAAGGAACAAAAAATAAAACATTATTGTTTGCAGAGCTCTTCTGCTAGGTGCCACATAGTTGATATATCATCTTGATTCCCCTGGCAATCTTGCCAGGTAGATTTTAGTCCTTTTAAAATTTTTAATTTCTTTTTTTCCCCTTAAAATTTTTGTTTTATATTGGAGTATAGTTGATTAACAGTGTTGTGTTAGTTTCAGAGGTACTGAAAAGTGATTCAGTTATACATATACACATATCAATTCTTTTTCAAACTCTTTTCTCATTTAGGTTATTACAGAATATTGAGCAGAATTCCTGCTGCTATACAGTAGGTGCTTGTTGGTTGTTTTAAATATAGCAGTGTGTACTTGTCAACATATTACTCTTATTTCATAGACAAGGAGACCTAAGCCCAGAGAGGTGAAGTCACTTCTCTAGGTTTATGGTAAGAGATGGGATATACAGATCAAGATTTTTCTGGCTCCAAAAGTCAGTGCTTCTTTCACCACTGTGTAATCTCTCCTTTCCAAAATGTCTCTCCTAATGTGTTTTCAAATTTCTTCTCCAGAGCAGCTCAGTATTTGTGAATATGTGGGCAGTTGAGCCCTTGTATACCAGAAAAGACAGGAAGAGGAGCTGTCTTAAGAGTTGGAGCCAACTTCCCTCAAACTCAGCCGTTCTCTGGCGAGGACTGATTGATCCCGTTCTGTCCCCTCATAGCTTAATTGCAATGCTTTCCCACTTTATTAGTTTCCAGATTTTGTGCCAAATGCTTTAAAAGGCAGGTAGGGGAGAATTCTCCTCTGCTCGCCTGGCAGCCTGCCATCACCCCCAGAATCTGTTGCTGTTTCAGAAAGGGATCGACATTGAAGGCATTTTTCTCAGCCGTGAAATTTACATATCACAACTTTGCTGACTGAAGCAGAAACCAGGGCTCCCGGGGCCAGAGTGTGCGAGTGGGGACAGGGCCTTTGTAGGGGGAGGGGGGGAGGGAAGAGCTTATTTTATTACCCGGGAATAAAAACATTGCGAGTAATGAATAAAGTCCGAAAGCAGTAAATCTGGAACTCCAGAGTTAGGTGTGTAACGTGTCGGAGAACAATTTAAGCCTTCGTCTCTTCTGCAGAAGTGAGGTATTTGGGCAGCCCGAATTTCATTAAATGGTCTTTTAAGGGTTAGGATTACAAGAAGCCAAACCTGGCCAGTTCATAACGATGATTTATGGCTGTATTGTCGACTCCCCGACCCTTCTGTACAAGGGGATGGAGAAAATACATAATTTGTTGCTCATTAGCTCCAAGATCTATCAGGGCTGCCCCAGAAGCCATGTGGTCCTGGAGTCATATGTCTGCTAAATGGCTTCAGCCTGATCCTGTCCTTGAAAATACAGTTGCTATTCTATAGTGGAAATTGTTTTTAATAATAGAAATAATAAAATGATCTTAATGTAGTCTTCTTTGGGTCTTTGAACTTGAGAGTTAGAATATCTGGGCTCTACTTTTAACTGTCAGCTTTCTAGCCTCAAATCCTTCAGATCAGTCACTATTTCTCAGTGCCTTAGTATTCCCACCAGTAAACTGGGTATATTGTCCTCACAGGTTGCAGATTAAATGAAACTGTAAGTTGCAAAAGAAATTTAAAAGATTGCTAGTATTATTAGAGTTATTATTGGGAATTTGAGGGGCCACCAGATGTTCTCTTTATATCATTATCTTCCCATGAGAGGAGGAAGCATTTTACTTAGCAGCTTGCTATTTGCAAAACTGTGGCATTGAAAACTGAAGTTTCAGAATGAAGGATGTGAGAGCTAAAGATTGTCCTTGCGGTGTAACCAAACCCTTTCTCCCTGAGATGACTGAAGCAGAGAGGTGACTCCCCTGGGATTAATCAACCATAAAATGATGTAAGAGATGCTGATCTGCAGTGGAAACCCACGTGTTCTTTTTCTGCATCAAACTGGAAATCATGCCCAAGACATGCCCATTTAGAAACAGTTTCTTAATCTGTTTCAGTGGATGGTTCAAGGAACTCAGGAGCCATCCTAGGGCAGGAATTATGCATGGGGTCTTGATTCTGTTCTTGGCTTGTGTCATCTCACAAGTACGTTTCCTTTCCTGCTGCTTATTATCTTTGCTTTGATGAGAGGCTACTGGTGAAGGTAGCACAGGAGAGCTGGGAATAAATGTCACTGCAGTTATGAAGGAATTAATCATGGAGTCTAGTGCCTTCATTTTGCAAATGGAGAAGCTGACTTGTCCCAGATCACTCAGTGAGTAGGGACTTGAACTCTGGCCCCTTGACTCCTAGCTTAGTGCTTCTCCCCCATGTCTAAAGTCAAGTGAGCATGATTTATAAAAAAAAGAAGAAGGAAGAGCGAACATGATGGTGGTTATAAACATCTGGAACATGTTAGCCTATAAGGTTACACAGGGTAAAAGTATAAACAGGTTCAAAAGGGGAATTAGACCATGAATGGTAGGAAAGAATGCTGGGTGGAGAATTAGAACACCTGGGTCTAATCTTTAGATGTGAGTTAATTTGAACTTCAGTTTCTTCCATATATAATGGACCCTTTCATTTATGACTGGCTAGGCTTCTCAGATTTTAATCTCTGCAGCATGTTGTCAAAGGACTCTTGGTAATGTTTAGAGGACATTTCCAATTTTCCAATAAAAACAACCTTGTGGACCACCATCTTGCCCCCTTTCATTCATTGATTCATTCAGCTGATGGTCCTGCTGCTCTCCCAGAGAACGGCTAAGCCAGGATGCCAGACGGGGCTGGCCTTTGACCATCTCTCTAATGGAATCATATGATCTCAGAAATTCAATATGATCCAGGAAACCAAAGGGTAGCACTGAGAAATCGCCAGCATTTATAAACACAGAATCACTGTATAAATGTTAGCAGCACTAGGAGGTGTTCTCACGACTGCACCTGCTTGCCCCTGGGCCCAGCTGGCATTTCACGGCCATCCTCCCCTCCAGACTTGGGAGCCCTGGACTGGGATCAGACACCCAGCCTGGATGCCTTCCCCAGCTAGAAAAGAATGAGGGAAGCCCATGAGAAGAGTGCCCGGATGTGTCAGTCTATTGCTTCCCTTGTGGTTGTGAACACGCTGTCTGTTCCCTGAAAGGGCAAGTGTGGCTCATCAGCCTTCCCTGTGAGGAAGTGTGAAAGGGACTTTGTGGTGAGTGATGAGTTGAACATCACTGTCCCGGCACTGTGGTTGTGACCAGGAAGTGGCCAGAACTGTGCTGTGGAGTTAAGTCAACGGCAGCAGGCTGAGCGGTGGTGTATCACCAGCACAGAACTTATCCTCAGCTGTGTAGGCATTTAAGGTGTTTACCTTACAGAGAGTCAGCTGACCCCTTTCCCAGCCCTAAGCCCCCACCATTCTTAATGTAAAAGCAGGCAGTTTTGGTTAGAGAGCTTTTCCTCTCTCAGTCTCAATCTATCTCCTGGTAGTTGTGGGGGTGTCATAAAGTATATAAAAAATAAATGCTGACATGCTGTTCATAATCGATGGTTGCTGGCTCTTTTTTTCTTCTTTTTAAAGAAGTGATGAATCTCCCTCCCCTTAACATTAAAGAGTAGACGCAGTGGGATGGAGGAAGGATATGAAAACCCAGACTTGCTCACTGTCTTTCAGGATGGAGGAGACAATGCAGGCACCCTTGGGAATTAACAAACTCTGAAGGGCCTTGTATAAAAGTTTCTTGGTTTGAAGGCCAGTGCTCTTTTCATCATGTCCTACTTAAGAGTAAAATGAAAGAATCCCTTTCTGTGACCCAGGGCATTTCCACCACTTGCCACATTTCTGACTACCTCTGTAGAGGTTCAAGTTATTTTAGGACACCAGGTAGGTGACAGAGCCTGGATTCAAACCCCAAACCAAGTCAGGGAGCATTCACCCTTTCGCAAAGAAACCTCAGCCAGGGCTCAGTGTGGCACAGGCGAAGGCCCTGTGTAGGGTTTGATCGTGGTTGGTGATTCGTGACCCCCAATCCTAGAATCTGGAAATTTGCTCAGACCCTCTGACATCTTGCCATGCTGTGCTAAGTCACTTCAGTTGTGTGTGACTCTGTGCAACCCTATGGACTATAGCCCTGGCTCCTCTGTCCATAGGATTCTCCAGGCAAGGATACTGGAGTGGGCTGCCATTTCCTTCTCCAGGGGATCTTCCCGACTCAGGGATTGAACCCACGCCTCTTATGTCTCCTGCATTGGCAGGCAGGTTCTTTACCACTAGCACCACCTTGGCCACCCTTAATCATGATTTTGGTTCCTCAATAGCTAAGTCCTTATTTGTCTCTCTCTTTGGTAATGTGTGTGTGTGTGTGTGTGTGTGTGTGTGTGTGTGTGTGTGTGTATCGGGTTGGCCAAAAAGTTCATTCAGGTTTTCGCTTAATGGAAATACCCTTACCAACTGTTTGGCCAACCTGATATACACACACACACGGATATCTATATCTTAATATATATATTAATATATATTTTATATATTTGCGTATGACTGTATTTGATTACATATGTTTCTTCCTAAGGAACAAATGACTGTGTTAGTATTTCAGTCTTTTCTCCCATGCACATTGGTGTCTCATATACTTCTTGAATAGAAAATCGGGATTTTTCTAGATTCTAACCTATAGCTATGTACTGAATATCTTTTTATGTCACTGAATATCCTTTCAGCCTCACTTTTGTTGATGGGTCCTGATGCCGCCTCACTCCCCTCTTCGTTGTCTTTCAGATCATCACAGGGGAATTCTACCGCATCTATTACCTGAAGGAGAAGTCCCGCTCGACGATTCAGAATCCCTACGTGGCAGCCCTCTACAAGCAGGTGGGCTGCTTCCTCTTCGGCTGCGCCATCAGCCAGTCCTTCACAGACATTGCCAAGGTCTCCATAGGGCGCCTGCGTCCTCACTTCTTGAACGTCTGCAACCCCGATTTCAGTCAAATCAACTGCTCTGTGGGCTATATTCAAAACTACAAATGCAGAGGCGAAGACAGCAAAGTCCAGGAAGCCAGGTGAGAGTCCACCTCCCGTGGCACTAGGTTCACGCCTTTGCTGCAGGCAGTTCAGTGAGTACTTACTGAGTACCAAGCTCAGTGCTGGGGCCCTGATTCAGTTGGATGAATAAGGCAAAGTCCCCATTCTTAAGGAACTCATAGTCAAATAACTGAGATCATAAAAGCGATTACAGTGGAGCTGTGGTAAGTCCATTCATTCATTTGTTTTTTCCCTTATTTATTTGTTCATTCATGGGTGCTTGCTACGTCCCGGCAAGGAGTCCAAAGCACTACCATGGGTGCAGCAATGAGCGAGGGCTACTCTTGGGGTCACAGTCCCGGGAGGGAGCAGACAGACCAGCAGGTAGTGGGGATGTGAACATGGCCCTCACACGCCCATCTCTTGCCCTTGCAGGAAGTCCTTCTTCTCTGGCCACGCCTCCTTCTCCATGTACACTATGCTGTATTTGGTGGTAAGTACTCTGTCTCTGATTCCAATGAAGTCCAACCCCAACTTAAATCTCATCTGTACCTAGAGCCCTTGTAATGGTTAGGAGCAGACTTCACTGAGGAATCTTTGAAAAAGAGGTTGGCTAGAAGAATTAGTTTCTATTCTGAGCCCTGCCACTGCATTAGCAGAAGTCATTTCACTTTCCAGACTTTTCCCGTTTTTCAAATAAAAATAATATTTACCATGGCTGCTTGATAAGGATTGAGCACCCATTTTGGAATGATTAAGTGATAAAGACACTTGTCTAACATTTTGTGGTAACAAGCACCATTTTCTGAAAATCCATTAACTCAGTTGATCCTTCCAGGAAATTTGTTATAAGTAATATTATCTCTACTGTGGGAAAGGATCACTAAGTAAGGTTCAGACAATTCAAGCAAACTGCCAAAATTCACATAGACACCAGAACTATCGCTCAAATCCATGCCTTCTGATCAAATTCCTCATAATGTTCTCCATGCCATGTCCTCCTCCATTATCTTCTGATGGAAAGGCTTTAAATGTCACTATCTGTCTACAGAGTGATTTTGAGTTTTGCAGAATCCTTCTGCATCCATGAACACAGGTGACCTCATAATAACACAGTGAAGTAGGAAATCCTCAACCCCAGAGCTCAGATCTAGAGACCAAGGCCCAGAGAGGATCACAGTGTGTTGGGGGGCCTTCAGCAGGTGGTGGACCCGTCTGAGGCCCCATGTTGGCCTCGCCATGGCCATGCTTCCTGGAAATGCTGGGGCGGTTGGTGCAGGTGGAGCACCCTACTTCCCTCTGGCCGCCACACAGCCAGACAGCTGCTGGTCTGTTTCTGTTTGTCAGTTAAATATGGTCCCCCTGCCTTTCCTCTCCCCTTGAAATGAGGTTCCTATGCCAAGGCACTTCCTGCTTTTGGCTGCTTTGATGGAGTTCAGAGCAAGAAGGCGCTGAGAGGTCAGACATAGCTCAGAGGAGCATAAAGTTGTTTGGAAAAAGAGCATTTTGCTTTTGTATTTAAAAAACGTAATTAAGAGTTGGCAAAAACAGCAGAGAGGTTTCTTTGTTTTGTTTTTTTTCCCCGAGTCCTTTCCAAGTCTGGAGGTGTCCGGGCTTCGCATTACCTAGGATAGAGAGCTACAAGGTGGGCCCCAACCTCTAAAAGCATTAAATGTAGATTTTTAAAATTCATGGATAGCACTTCCCACCATACTTTATTTTTCTGTTGTTTTTGTTTTCTCTTTGCTCTGAGTCAGGACAGTTTAACAATGATATTTCATTTCCTGCTGCATTTGTATTTTACCCAGGTCTGGAAGCAATTTTACAAAATATAATTTGTAAAGTAACAGTGCTGACAGGTTTCTGGTGCCATCTATGTGCCAGGCACTGTGTCGTGCTCGTGCTATGACTTGGAGATCCTCTCAGTAACCCAACGAGATGTGTTTTGATTACACTATTTTCAGTTTCAGACACAGAAACAAATCTGAATTTAAGAGGCAGGAAAGGTATTTGAAGGCTGGTCTTCATGACCCGAGCCTCGTTGTATGTTCTTCTCATGGTGCTGTGTGATAAAAAAATCAAACAAACCTCTGCAGGATAAACTTACAGATACAAGCTCCAACCCTAATTCCAATGTCACTTGAAGGCGACCTGCTTTTCTTCAGATCTGCTCTAATGGGTGAGATGCCGCCTTACCCCCACTGCCCATCACCTCCTGGCAGCTATGATTATAGCAAGAGCTCTCTACGAGGGTGTTGGGTAAGGCCTGGATTGTGACTGTTTATTTACATCTTCGAGGGAGGAAAAAAACTACAGTGGCTTTATATTCCAAGAAGGAAGGAAAGAAAGAGAGGAAGAAAGAAAAGAACCTCCTTAATCCTTCATCTCTGCAGCATATTTTCACACACTCTTTGGAGCGCCTGCACACACACATTCGCAATTCACAGGCACCCACACATACAATGTGCAAACTCAGGGCTCTCTTTTTAGCTCTAAGTTTATCTTGTCTTAAAATAACTCTGAAAGTAAGAGCTGAGAAGTAGGGAGGACAGTGTCCTTCACCATGGCTCCTTTTTATGTGATGTTGCACAGAAATCTCAACCCTTTGAAAGTCCAATTTGCAAAGCTTTCCAAGGAAGTTTGAAGAACTCTGTTGCCGCCTGTCTGGGGAAGTCGAAGATACTGCAGTCCCTCAGAGAAGCTCCTCCCGCAGCTTTTATGTTGAGCTGCAGGAAGTGCCTGAGTTGGACACATGAGATTCTGGCAGCCCCCAGAGCCCTGTGGGATTTTGTTCAGGCAACCTGGGCCCCAGCTTCCTTGGAGCCTTGGGAATACTCCCATTTGGACTGGCCGAGTATGGCATTGCCAGTGTTTGCCTTTAGAGTCAGACAGACCTGGGAGATTCTGGCCATGCAATTACTAGCCACGGAACTGTGAGTTGGCTTCTTAGGTTTTGAACCTCAGTGTCCTCTTCTGTCAAGTGGAGACAGTTGTGTCTGTTTTTGGAAGTTGGGGCCACTTTTCTTCTCCAGGCTCTGCTTTCACCAGCTGTCAAATGTCAGAGTGGAATTAGATGGTGTCTACCGTCTAATTGATTTCTCAATCCCTCGTGGTTGTTTTTAAAAGAAGTTTGGATTAGGTGTTGAAAGGGAAGATGGGAAGCAGGCAGAGACAATTTTGTCCTGATTTCCATGGAGTTCAGAGAGTGGCGGACCAGAACACCAGCCATCCCTTTGCCAGGCTGCCATCTAGAGCCTCCCATGGCTTTAGAGGGCGCTCCGTATTAGGTTTTGATTTGTAAAATGGATAGCTTGGAAAAACCATAGCTCGAAACACCAAATTATCTCTGGGTACAGAAGCTTAAGGATGAGGTTAAGGCTTGTCGGAGATTAATGCAGATACAAATCAGAGAAATCCCACAGCATATATAAACCTAAACGGCGCTCCCTACCCTTGAGCCCTGGTCTAAACTCCAGAGGACCACATCTGGATTGGCCCTGGACCTCCATGTTCAGGGACTGAGGATGACCTGGCTGTCTGGATAAAACGCCAACATGGTTGAGGGAGGGAGGGGGGCACCAATTCACATAGCATGTCTGGAGTTCCCTCTGTTGTACCAGGCACGCTGCTGCCTTCTGGGGCTACTAGATTAATCAGCCCTGGTCCCTGCCCTCAAGGAACTCACCTATGCTTTCAACATTCATCATTCAGCACTAGTTTAGTGAGGAATTGCTTCCCAGGTGGAGCTAGTGGTAAAGAACCAGCCTGCCAATATAGGAGACATAAGAGATGCAGGTTTGATCCCTGGGTTGGAAAAGTTCCCTAGAGGAGGAAATGGCTACCTATTCCAGTATTCTTGCCTGGAGAATCCACTGGACACAGAAGCATGGTGGGGCTACAGTTCTTGGGGTCACAAAGAATTGGACATGACTGAAGCAACGCAGCATACACACGTGCAAGCCCCATGCTAGAGGTGGGAACGTAGTGATGGGCAGGGCAGGGCCATGGTCCTCAGGGAGTTCAGTCTAGAGGAGCAGATGGACAATGAGGATAGGCTGGTCCATGGTGCAGGAGGGACAGGGGTCTATAGGTTATTATGGAAACTCTTGCTAAATTGCAGAGGGGGGTAGAAGCCAAAGAGGGTGTCCTGTAGGGTAGTCTCTTGATGGTAGGAGGTTGGAAGGACATGAGGACAGTGGTATGGGGTCTGCACATGTTCAGTTGAGCATGGCTTTGATGGCTGATAGGAAGCAGACCATGGAGGGTACACTGAGAGCTGAGAAGACCCCGTGCGCATCAGCCCTGGCTCCTCCTCCTGTTGCTCAGATCAGGCAGCAGCAAGTTCAAGGGAGGCCTTTCCTGGACTGCTGAGTTCCTCTCCCAGGAATCTGCACCTTGCCCCTCCACCTCCTCGGGACACTGTCAGAGAAGCCTTCCCTGGCTGCCCCACCTTATGCTCCCTAGCTTCCTTTGCAGCCTTGTTTTCCCCCCAGTTTCTCACCATCTGAAACAGCCTTTGTGTATCTCCACTAGATATATTACCAGCTTCGCGTAGTAGAGGTTTTTGTCTCTTGATTTATTGCAGTCTCTCACTTCCCCAAACACTGTCTGACAATTAAGAATGCAACGAATGCTTGATGAATGAATGAACGAATGGACCCAAGTAGTGTCTGACAGTTAAGTATGCAGTGAATGTTAGATGAATGGATGGATGGATGAATCCTGTATCTTCTGACACTTCCAGGCCACACTGCTTTCCATTCCAATCAAAATTTTGTTCACCTCCTCATCACTGACTTATAGACCATGAAGGGCCCATGTGATGTAGGGAAGGACTTTGCTGCCTCTGAAGTATTTACCTGTGGGCTCTTCACCGTGGTGCCCGTGAGAACTGGTGTCAGAGGGTTTGTCGGGTACCAAGGAAACAGGGAAGTGGCTATGCTCTGACAGCCATGTTCTCCATCCTGTGGCTGTTAGTCATTGAGGTTTTGTTCAACATGTTTAGAATCCCAGAGCAGTGGGGTCTGGTATGTCCACGAGACATGCCCACAGATCCTGGGAGTGTCTGGTGAAACGCCTGCCAGGAACAAGATTGTTGTTTCCACGGGGGAATAAAGAAACCACTGGACCAGATGTTTTTCCTCTTCTTCCTCTCTGCTTCATCCATCCATCCTGCATTTTCTGAGTACATGTTCTGTGCCAACACCTGGGGACATGAAGAGAGCTCACATTTTGTGAGGAAAGCTTGAAAAGTAAATAGTTGCAAAGCAGCTGGCTGAGTTCTCTGATTGGGGTGGACTGAGGGTTTGGAGGTCAGAGGAGAGGGCTCTGAGGCATGTTGAGCCAGTTCACAGGCTCTGCTGAACTTAAGATCAGGTCAGAGACTCCTCTGCTCTAACTCTTACGAAAGCTATAAATCTGTTTTCAGACATGCACACTTAAAAGGTCTAACAGGTGAATTAGAGGAGCTTGAAGTTCTAAATGTCCCATTCAGGTTGTCCTCTAGTCCACGACACCTGTGTAGTCTCCTCAGATTGCTTCTCCAGAGACAGAAATCCAATACAAAAGACCAGTACCTGGCTTGCAGAGCACTCATTCCCTAAGGAAAGCCAGGTAGTTCTGTGGTTAGAGCATGGACCTAAAAGATAAAGAGGCAGATCTTACTCAGTGTCAATCATGATCCATTGTTACCTTGAGCAGGTGGCATGGCCTCTTTTGACCTTTATCTCTTCAACTGTAAAGTGGGCACAATGGCGTCTGCCTACCAGGATGGTTGTAACAATTGTAGGGAATGTAATTTAAGGCCCCTTGCTCAGTGTCTCAATGCTGAGCAAACTGATAGTTTCTTTTCCTTCCCCTGATGGTGACAGAAAGCAAGACCTCTTTCCTTCTCAACGAAGAGAAAAAACTAAAAACTCCTCTTTGTCCTGAATGTAGTTGAATAACTTCCCAGTTCTATACCGTGTAGACTCACCAGCTCTGTTAACCAGAGTCAAGTATGAGCTATGGAGGAGATGGGAGAAGGGAGAAAGTTTCTCCCTGTGGATGTCAGCAATCTAGACAGACTTCCAGGAAGAGAGTGGGCAGGGACAGAGGAAGGACAAAAGCCTCCTTCTCACTCTTAGCAGAGAGCTCCCAAGAGCAATGGAAATGAAGCCAGAGGACTGTACAGACCTGTTTCACCCGTATGCAAATCATGTAATGAAACACAAATGACTTAGCAAGAACCAGTGAGACTCACCCAGGTCTGACTTGCTGGTTCAGCCCCAAGCCAGCCTGAACTCAGCCAGACTTTTCTAAGGAGGTTTTGTTGGAATTCCACAGGACCACAGTTTGGAAGCTCAGACCAGAAAGAAGAGAGCTCCATTTCTGGAGTGAGTTCTGTGTGCTGGGGACTTTCTTGTACATTGGGGTTGGGGGCAGATGTATACTTTTCTACTGTGGTTTCCATATCTACGATCAGCAGTTTTGTTTTAGAAATTGGAAGAACAATCTTAGCCCCAGAAAAAGACGGAAAGATTATATTCTTTTTGTGTGTGTGTGAAGGAATTTGTTTTATTCATGTCTGTGTCTCACAGAGGTTTGGACAGAATTGATACTTACAACATTTTTTTAAATGAAAAAAAAAAAATCTACTTATGTTACATATGGGAAAGCAGAAATTCAGAGAAGCGAGTGCTTTGTCCAGGTCAGACAGCTGGTATGTAGGAAAAAAAAAGATTCAAATCCGGTTGTTCTGTTTGCAAGTTAGGCACTTTCTGTGGCATCACACTGATGCCCAGGAAGTGGGTTCTCTGAGCCCAGAGGCCTTCACACCGTTGGGGAAATAAAGATAGAGAACTAAGGACCTTGGGGTTGCTGACCCCCAGGAGAGGTCAGGCTGATTTAGGTTTTCTGGTGTTGTCCAGTTCTGCTCACTTCTTTCTAAATCACCCTTTTCAGGGAGCCTGAGACTTTGCTGAAGCCCCTGCAAGAGTTTTGAGTCTCGGAAAGTCTCCATGCTCTTTGGCCCATAACAGGGCATTACATCCTTGTGGCTGGTATGTTTGACTCCGTCTTCTGGATAAGGGCTACCTGCCCCTATGGAGTATGGAGCCTCCTGACCCAAGTAGCATTCCCAGGTTGGATTTCCAAAGGAGCAGGGCGCTCCAGAATGTACTCACGGATTCTGAGGGGGCCCGAGCCTCTGGCCCTGGTGTGAGTGGCTCGTATGAACTGGGCTCTGAACTGGCAAAATCCAATCCATTCAGCACTTAGACTGGGGTTGGGTAGAGGGTGTTATCAGATTCTTTGATCAACCTCAAAGCCTACTGCCCTCAGCTGACTTCTCATTTATGAAGTAGTCACTGGGCTAAAGGTCATTGCACAATCTTCTTCTTTAGTGATTCACTTATTTTGGTGAAATCAACTGCAGTCATTTGAGTCAGTCTCATCTATCAAGGCGAATGGGTGGTGTTGATTTCTAAAGAATGCCTTCAGTCCCTGTCTTCTGCCAGACAGGGTCCTGTGATGTCTCATTTGATGCTGGCAACCCTGAGAGGAAGATCCTGTCCTTCCTGTTTCACGGAGAAGGAGACTGAGGCTTAGAGAAGTTAGTAAGGGACTGAAATAGGGGCCTATTTAGATGCTAAGTCATGTCTGACTCTTTTGTGACCCCATGGACTGTAGCCCACCAGGCTTCTTTGTCCTTAGCATTTCATTTTCCACAAGAAAACTGGAGTGAGTTGCCATTTCCTTCTCCAGGAATCAGGGTAATCTCACCCCAGAATTCACTTGATTATTGCTGTGCCCCAGCTGCGGACACCAGGCTTGATCCTGAGATCTTGAGACATTTCTCAATAAAGGTACTGGTTACCAGTGGATGTAGGGGAACAAGCTTCCATCTGCCCACTAATTCCATGTCTGTGTGTGTGTGTGTGTGTGTGTTTATGCTCAGTCATGTCAGACTCTTTGCAATGTTAGGGACTGTAGCCCACCAGGTTCCTCTGTTCATGGAATTTTCCAGGCAATAATACTGGAATGGGCTGCCATTTCCTTCCCAAGAAGATCTTCCCAACGCAGGGATCGAACCAATGTCTCCTGCATTGACAGGCAGATTCTTTATCGACTGCCCCACCTGGGACTGCCTCCCAAAGGGATTCTAGCCCCAAAGTGGCCCCCTCCTCCTTTCTAAGCACTCCCTTCCTGAAGCTGTTCTGATGACGCGTCTCTTCCTTCCTCCTCAAGCTCCTCTCACATATTTATTCTTTTCTTGTATTAAGCTCTAGCCTTCAGTATCTGAGTCGGTGGATGGGGAGATGTATGCCTCGTCCAGTTGCGAAACCTGCCCTTCCTCTGCTCCCCCTACATCTCCAGGGCCGATGATTTAAAGGCTACAAGGAGGGGGCCAGGGAGACTTGGAGGATTTTGAACAGTCATTTTCTGAGGACCTGTAGATTTTTAAGTTGAGAGAAATGAGAAAATCTTGAGGTTATCAGCTCCAAAATAAGGAAAAGAAAAGTGGTTAGAGAGTAAAATCATCTGTTTCTTTGAGCAGTGCCGGGCGTTTATCACCAATCTGTGCTACAGCCTATAAGGTAGTTGTTACATTTATTTTACATAGGAGAAAAGGGAGGCTCAGTGAGGTTTATCTGATGAAAACCTGTGCCGTTTCAGCTACTCCCTTCATCCCTGTTCCTTGCCAAGACTGGCTGGAGGAAGGCTGGACCATGGCAGTCACACTGCTTTATGGACTAGTCCTCCTTCCCTGAACTTGCCGTTGTCTTAAGGACCAGGTTGAGTTGGTGCTGCCAACATCATTCCCATTCTCACTCTCAAAAGGAAGAGATTCCTTTGACTCATGATTGCAGAATCTGCTGTTTGTTGGGTTATTTCACTAGAAATAAGGGAGCAGCCTTTGACCTGAACATTATTTTTGGGGGGGTACTGAGTCTCTTACTTAAAAATAACTTGATTTTTTCACCATGGCTAACAGTAATATTTCCCAGTTGGGATTCAATAGGTTGATACTCTATAAAAGTAAGTCTTATAAGTGATAAAAATAAGGATTTCATATTTATCAAATTTTTTCTTTTATTTTCTTTTTAAAACATAAATTTACTCATTTTAATTGGAGGCTAATTACTTTACAATATTTTATTGGTTTTCAACCTTTTTTTAAAAAGACCTTTGGAATGTTCTATGAAGTATGGTTTGGGAAAGAAAGACTGACCTAAATAGAGGCCACATTCCTTTGACATGCAACCCCCTTCATGAATTGCCCCTGCTTGCCTCTGTAGCCCTGTGTCTCACACCCTGCCACCCCACACCCCCGCTGGTTGCATATACACTTTTCTGTTATTACTGAACTTCCAGAAGTTCTTTGCAGCTCTGACTGTTGGCTTCTAGGCCACGGAGCTGCCTGGAACACACACTTCTCAATACATCCCCTTAACTCCTAGCAAATACTTAGGTATCTTTAGGATTCAAATCAAGTATGCCTACCCCTTAGTAATTGACCCTGGTTCCCCAGCTTCTTTCATAGTTTCTATAAAATCCATAAGTGCACTTAAACCTGTTTTCATATATTCATCTATATTTAATATATTTCATATATTGCCCCTCGTAGGGGAGGAATGATAACTTCTCATTTCTGTGTGCTTCAGTTCAGTTCAGTCGCTCAGCCGTGTCTGACTCTTTGCGACCCCATGAATTGCAGCACGCCAGGCCTCCCTGTCCATCACCATCTCCCAGAGTTCACTCAGACTCACATCCATCGAGTCCATGATGCCATCCAGCCATCTCATCCTGGGTTGTCCCCTTCTCCTCCTGTCCCCAATCCCTCCCAGCATCAGAGTCTTTTCCAATGAGTCAACTCTTTGAATGAGGTGGCCAAAGTACTGGAGCTTCAGCTTTAGCATCATTCCTTCCAAAGAAATCCCAGGGCTGATCTCCTTCAGAATGGACTGGTTGGGTCTCCTTGCAGTCCAAGGGACTCTCAAGAGTCTTCTCCAACACCACAGTTCAAACGCATCAATTCTTCAGTGCTCAGCGTTCTTCACAGTCCAACTCTCACATCCATACATGACCACAAGAAAAACCATAGCCTTGACTAGGCGGACCTTAGTCGGCAAAGTAATGTCTCTGCTTTTGAATATACTGTCTAGGTTGGTCATAACTTTTCTTCCAAGGACTAAGCGTCTTTTAATTTCACGGCTGCAGTCACCATCTGCAGTGATTTTGGAGCCCCCAAAAATAAAATCTGACACTGTTTCCACTGTTTCCCCATCTATTTGCCATGAAGTGATGGAACCAGATGCCATGATCTTCGTTTTCTGAATGTTGAGCTTTAAGCCAACTTTTTCACTCTCCTCTTTCACTTTCCTCAAGAGGCTTTTTAGCTCCTCTTCACTTTCTGCCATTAGCACTTAGCATAGTGCCTGGGCTTATGTTTTGATCTATTTGTTTGTTTGTGTGTGTATGTATGTATTTATTTGATCTTTTAGGTTAATTTTATAATAATTTTTAAAAGTTTTTTCTCTAAACCTTTTTAGGATGTTCATAGGAGTCTGATTAAATTTACATATTTACATATTATCTTTTGAGCTTATAAGTTGAGGGTTCTTATAAATGAGTGTTCTTAAAATTAAAATTCTGTCTATTCAAATTGTCCTTCATGTCCTTTGTTTCATCTTGGGTCTATGCAGTTCTTGGTGAGCTAATTTCTACTTATATCATCATCTGGGCTATTATGATGATTTTACCTCTTCTTTGAGATTAAAAAAATTTTTTTAAATTAGCAGATAATTGCTTTACTTCTTTTTGATATTTAATGGGGTATTTTTAATATTTGAAAAATAACTAGTTTTTATCACTTGCTTAGCAGCCAACAACATCAGCACATTGTCTTTTTAAATTTTTATCTGTTCTTAGATTTCCCCAAAATATATTTATGTGATTTCATAATGATTATAAAATTCCCTGCTGTTTTCCAGGTCTGGGTGTTTTGAAATTGTCTCCCAAGCAGTTGAGGAGTCAGTGTTAGGCACTCTTTCTACATGGGCAAGAATGATTCTGGAACCTTCCAGTCTTCCATCTCTCAGATTTGCTGCTGGCTTGTCTTTCCTGACCACCCAGAGGAAGGTGTCCATTTGTCTCAGGAAGGGCAGAATCACTCCCTTGCCGCTGCCCCAGGTCTATCTTTCGGCCGCCGCCCCACTCCTCCGCTCTTTTCCCCTTTCCCTGGTCTCCAAGCGCCTCGCTTTGATTTGTGTCGAAAGTTGCTCTTCGTCCTCTTGCCTCTTCCCCTTCATTTCCCAAGTTCCCACAGGAACCTGAGAAGTAGGCTGTGCCCAGAGGTTAGGACGGAAACTGCAGCAAGATAACTTCAAGGGACAATACCCAGCTGACGTCACTGCAACTTCTTTGCCTCGGCCAGAGTGGCTTTTTTTCCTTCCATTTTCCTTCAGGTCACTCTTCTACCCCACCCAGTGCAGTCTCTGTCAACCTCTGTTTGAAAGGTCTCTTGCATTGTTTGGTTGGTCTATGTGTTTCCTCATGTTGTGATGCAGAATCCATAGTTCCAGGTGGAGACTTGGAGATTTGTCCTTTGTTAGAGCTGCTTTCTTCTGAATCGGAAGCATTGCCTTGTGACTGACATAATAACCTCCCCTGCGCAGCATGCATGAGTTTCCAGGATGCTTCTGAGAGGTGGAAAGTGAAGGAATTGTATAGCCATAATGTCTAGGAAAATACACAAATGCATTGAATGAATTGTCACTGAATATAAAAAAGAAGCTGTTGTGAACCCTGGTTAGTATTCTTTAATTGGTTTCAGTCAAAAAATGAGAAAAGGAAACTCCCATTTATGGAATGTCAGGCAGCGTGCTAAGGCCATTCTCTTGAATTTTTTTCTTCAATTCTCTCTAGCTTAGCTCCCTAGAAAAGCTCCATTTTATAGTTTTTAGTAGAGGAACTAAGGCTTAAGTTAAAAAAAAAATGGGCTTGAGGTCAAGTCCAATTTGAATGCTCTTTCTTGCAGATGATTCCATGCATGGGAATTAAATGCAGGTGAGCGGCCAGTCACTCAGTGTCTGTTCTTTCTGTCTCCTCCCTCCAGCTGTACCTGCAGGCCCGCTTCACTTGGCGAGGGGCCCGCCTGCTCCGGCCCCTTCTGCAGTTCACCCTGATCATGATGGCCTTTTACACAGGACTGTCCCGCGTGTCTGACCACAAGCACCATCCCAGCGATGTCCTGGCGGGATTTGCTCAAGGAGCCCTGGTGGCCTGCTGCATAGTAAGTAGCCTCTGGTCCTCAGCACATGAGCAGGGCCCTGAACAACCTGCTCATTAAATGTTTTTGGTTCAGTGACCAGAGCCAGGGCACTCTTAATCCTCTTCTCTGCCACCCTGCCCCAGGACCTCTCCAATGAACTGAGGATAATTCCTGCTTCTTTCCAACATGGAAGTTTTATTTTATTTTTAAATTTTTATTGAGTTATAACTTACCTACTATACAATTCACTTGCTTTGCTTGCATAATTCAATGATTTTTGGTGTATTTACAGAGTTGTATAACTATTGCCACGGGCATAGGATTTTTTCACCGCAAGGCATGTGGGATCTTATCTCCCCAACATAAGGGGGATCTTATGCTCCCTACATTGGAAACACGGTGTCTTAACCTGTGGAGTTCCAAGGAAGTCCCCATGGAAGTTTTAATCCAGCAGGACTTTATAAATCCTCTTCTCCAGAAGGGTTAGGCTCATAGTTGCAATAGCAAGGTATCTTAGATAGTATCCTACTCACTTACTCTATTCATGAGGGCATTTAGGGTTCAAGAGGGGAAGAAACTTGTCCCAAGTCACATGTCAAGAGTCTAAGTCTCTGACTCATCTGTTGCTCACATGCTGCTTTGGTGATCACTTACTATTCAGAGGCACTTTCCAGTTTCTTGAAAACTTTTACCCTTCCTACTGTGACCTTGGGCTTCCCTTGGAGCTCAGTCAGTAAAGAATCTGCAGTGCAGGAGACCTGGATTTGATTCCTGGGTCTGGAAGATCCCCTGGAGAAGGAAATGGCAACCCACTCCAGTATTCTTGCCTGGAGGGTCCCATGGACAGAGGAGCCTGGCGGGCTACAGTCCATGGGGTCTTAAGTGTTTTGGCATGACTTAGCAACTAAACCACCACCACCACCACCATGACCTTTACTGGACTTAGTCAGACCCTTGACTCAGTGTTGGCTGGGTAAGAGAGAGCTTGGTGAAGGCTCAGCTCTCTCCTAGCCTGAGGGCTTTGTACATCAAACCACAGAGCTTCCTGGAGAATGGTCTTGAATGGATCACATTCTGATTTGCCCCAAATGGCAGAGTTACCCCTTCACATACCTCCTTCCTGACTCCTGGTAAAGGTGGGGTGAGGCATTCTACCTCTGAGCCTCTGTGTCTTCAGGTATCTCTGCTTTTCTTGCCTGCAACAAATTGTTTTTAAGAGTCAAAAAGAGAAACTTGAAAAAAAAAATCTGTACAACATTAAATTTTGTGCTGGAACCTTTGAGAGCCTTATTCAGCCAACATAACTGAGCACCTCCTCTGACCCAATGCTTTCCTGTACTAAGGGGTACTTACCCCGGTCCAGCAGGAGTTCTAGAACAGAGTACTGGCTGGGTGTTCTAGTACTACACGTGCAGGTCATATTGTTAGTTTTAACCCTTGTTTGTTCCCAGTAAGAATCATGAGGTAGAGAGATCTAGACCAGCCCCTGGTCCTTTCCTGGGTACTCAGCCTGGCGGAAGCCTGGTGTCTCCCTGCACTAACCACCTTGTCGCCTATATTCATCACTCTGTGTTGAAACTGTGAACGTGTCTCCCTGTAGACTGTTTCTCCTGGACAGGGACCCTAGTCAATATATGTGTTATTCTGCTTATGTCACCAACACCTCTCAGGGATGATAGTTCAGACTAAGTGAGTGGGTGTGTAATCAACAAAGCTAGGATCCATGAGTTGACCCACTTTTTCTTGAGAACATTCTCTTGAAGGCAGGTGGATGGATAAGGCACAGTTGTTGCTTTCAAGGCAATCCCAGTTCAGTTGCTCATAGCCAGGCCAGGCACAGGAACTGCAGCAGGACGAGGGGCCATCATGGGGACTGGCCAGGACACTTTAGCAGGCATACGAGGTGAGAAAAGGGGCATGGAGTTGGGGCAATCAGAGTGGGCACCATGGAGAAAGTAGCATCTGAGCTGCCAGCCAGCCTTGGCTTGGGAGCCCTAGCCTAGGGACTGGCTGTTTGGCGGGCTTTATTCTTTACTTTCTTAAGTATTTTTTTGTTTGTTTGTTTGTTTGTTTCCAGTCAAGGCCAGAAGGGAGAGAAATTGGGGGAGCACACCCTTAATGAGAGCAGCTTTCACCGGGCAGCTTGTTCTCTGCAGCCTGGCCCTTTAATGTGAAGTGACAGCGGGGGATGGGTGTTTGCATGACAGGGTAACCCTCTGCTGACCGTGCTGTCTGAGCTTCACTCTAGGCAGGAGGTCGGCCCACGGGGGCCTGCTGTGGCGTTTCCTTTTCGGCGCCACTGCCCTAATTAAAATCTCCTGCACCCCCAATTAAAAAAATTGAAAGATTGGGGGTGGGGGTCCTTGATAGCCTTCCTGTCTTTTATAGAGCACGTTGTACTACGTACAATGGGACAAAGTGTATGGGAGGACCAAGGTTTATTTTCGAGAAGGGAAATGAGGGGTCTGACTTTTATCCTGTTTGGCTCTGGCAGGCTGGAGCACTGGATAGGAATTTGGTGCGAGCATTTGTCAAGCACCTACTCTGTGTTGCTCTATTCTAGATTCTTTACTCATCGGCTCCTGTTAAGGTACATGAAGCCATTGGAGACTATAGTCATTTTACAGATGAGGTAACTGAGACTCAGAGAGATGACTCAGGTCATCCAAGATAAGAGTTCCTGGGGATGCTCAAAGCTGTGCCCTCTGGGATTGGCAAGGAGGCGTGGTCACCTGAGCCAAAGTAGCCAGCTGCTTCCAGAGCAGAATTTAAGGGTGTCAGGGGCCTTCCCAAGCCTTTAGGCTGCTCTAGTTGCTGCTTTCAGTTTGTTAGCCTGTTTTATAGTGTAAAGATGGCTTAGAAAAGGGTTGTAAGCATTTTTCCCTGTCCCACTTAGCTCTGAGCACATGAGGGTAGGGACTCAATATTTATCATTTTTCTCCCAGTGCCTGACTCCCAGCTTAGTCCTCAGGAGCCTGTGGTCCTAACTGGTTCAGGATTCCAGCACCAAGTGAGCCATTTCATATAAGCTACTCAAAGAGGCCAGAGCAAGGTGTGGGATCAGCCTAGGAGCTTGAGAATGCTCAACTGGGGATAAAGAAGGCAGTGTGTTATTTTCCATCATAAGAAGTATGAGGAAGACAGAAACAAAACTCAGGATGCCAGGATGAGCTAGAGATGGGTCTGGGGAACTAAGAAGAGGGGACAGGAAGGTGGATGAAAGGCATCTGCCTTACAGGTTTTGCCGCACCTCTTATCAGGTGCTTTCTTGGAGTTGTACCAGGTAGCTTGCAGCCTAGGCAGGAGCCTGTGGTCTCTGCCCTGCTGTGTCTCATAGCAGAACTTGGTCCCAAGAAACAAAGCTGCCCAGGCACATCCCAGGCAAAGCCATATTCTCTTCTCACCCATAAATGTGGCTGATTTGAATGGATCTTGACACAGAGGCATCACTTGAGACTGGTTAGGAGGACCAAGAAGAGGCAGCCCAATAAGGTACAAGGCCACTTCCCAGGGGGCCAAGGAATGTATAAGCCATTTCCCACCCTTGCCAATAGTCTCCTGAGCCAAGCTTCAATGCGCCCCCAGTGACAAGGGCATCACATTTGCTCACATGCATGGAAAGCTCATGTGCAGCTACTATGTTAAGCACTTTACACTGATCAACTCCAGTGCCCAGAAAACCCTACACCCTTCACTGTCCTCACTAAAGAGATGAGGAAACGGACTAAGAAGGATGAAGTAACACAGAGAAAGGGTAGAAGGGTACAGGGTCGACTCCAGGCAGTTCAGCAGGGCCAGCTCTGAAGATCCCAGCCTCTGGTAAGACCTCATCTCCCACTCCTGTCACACCCGCTCCCCTCAGATTTTTCGGAACCCTGAGGTCCTGTCTTAGACAGACAGCTGTCCCCTTCTGATGGAGCACAGTTTCAGTCTCACTCCGTCGTTGAAGACACCTGTGTTACTTTTCCGTGTCGCTGCTCTAACAAATTGTCACAAACTTAGTAGCTTAGAACAACACAGATTAATTTTCTTAGAGTTCTTGAGTTCTGAATTCCAGAATGCATCTCACTGGGCTAAAATTGACATGTTGCAGAGTTGCATTCCTTCCGGAAGATCTGGGGAGAGTCTCAAATACCAATGATTGCTTGACATTTCCAGCTTCCAGAGGCTGCTTGCATTCTTTGGCTTGTGGTCACTTCTCCATCCTCGTAACCAGCAGCGTAGCATCTTCATCTCTCTTTCAGACTCTCTGGCCTCTGATCCCATCAGCACATCTTCTGTGTTTCTGACTCTCCTGCCTTCCTCTTTTGAGGGCCCCTGTGATTACATTGGGCCCACCTGGATAATATAGGATCATCTTCCCATCTTGATATTCTTAACTTAGTCACATCTGCAAAGTCCATTTTGCCATGTAGCATAACGTATTCGCAGGTCCTGGGGATTAGGGACCTGGGCATCGTTGGGGGTGGCATTGTTTAGTTTACCACATTTTCTCTTCTGCCTTTTCTGAAGACAGTTGCTTAACTTTCTTCTAATGGTGCCGTGGCCCCTTGAATGTTTTCCACTATGACATTCAGCCTGGTTCTGTCATAATTATTCAAATGTCTGTCTCCCCAAGTAGCCTTATGGGTACCTTGATGGCTTAACCCTTGGTTGTTCATTCTCAGTGCCTAGTGCTATAGCTGACACACAATAGCTGCTTGATAAGCATTGGTTAAAGAATGAGTGATGTTAAATTGGGACTTTCAGCAAGATACTTCTCCCTGAGCCTGGTTTCCTCATCTATGAATTGATCTTGGAAGCCCTTTAGCTCCATGACCTTCTCCCACAGAGATTCCGAGGCTCAGTCAACTTTGGGCTTTGTTGTAACTGAGCTGGATTTGCCTTCTTGGGACTTTCAGGTGGCTCAGCGGTAAACAATCCACCTGCCAATGCAGGAGACACAGGAGATGCGAGTTCTATCCCTGGGTCTGGAAGATCCCCTGGAAAGTGGCCATGGCAACCCACTGCAATATTTGTGCCTAGAAAAGTTCATGCACAGAGGATCCTTAGGGGCTGCAGTCCATGGGGTCACAGAGTTGGACACAGCTGAGCGCATATGCAGAGAGAGACCTGCCTTCTCAGACAGAACCGTCTCTGCAGTGTCCATGGAGATGGCCTGTACTGGGGACCACAGCATATCTTTAATGTCCCAAGGGTTACAACACATCACTCCAGAATGTGGGCTCAGCCACTGCAGAGCCTTGAGCAATAGGCTATGACAGCCAAGCACTTGACCTGGGTCTTGAGAGTAAGTCCTGTCTATCTTACAAAGACAGGACTTTGCTGTCTTACACAGCGAAAAGACATGTCTAGACAAAAGTCACATGCCAAACAGGAGAGGGTTCGGTTTCCTCCCCCACTGCTTGGTAGTTGAACTCTTTCCAGAGGAGGGCGGCAATGGTGCCCATCACAGACAAAAAACCTACACGGCATCGTGGACTAAACACGGAGACACAGACATATGGGATCCGAAGGGCAGGCACACTGATGTACACCTTCACACGTGTGGATGCAGGTGCGTGGCACAGAGGCACATGGTCAGACCCAGTTGTACATAGACAGTCATCCATCCTCTTCCTGTCACCAGCTCTCAGAACCACGGATACACAGATAGGCCAAGGCAAACACAGGCACATGCTCACCGTCCCCTCTCTCTCATACACACAGACACACACACAGTCACCGCTCCCAAGATTTGAACTCTACAGCTGGGCTCAGCATTCCCACCCTTGGAGTAACCCAGGGACCCGGATGAAGCGACAGACAGTGGGTTCATTTCCTGTCTGGTGACAACTTGCCTATCTGGCCACCTCCTCCCTGACCCTCCAACAGATGGCAAATTACGGGGCCCTGGGAGGGGTCAGGGCAGGGCCAGGCCGCCGTTGCTGTGGTGCAGCAGAGGAAGCAGCTGCTCGTGAATTTCATAAACACGCGGCAGAGTCTTTCCTGGTTTTCCTCTCGTGGGGGGTGTGGCTCAGCCCGCCATCGCTCTTTTGTGTGCTGCTGTCTTCCTCCAGGATGTAGGCAAGGGCAGGGGTGTTCTTTGTCTCTGCCTCAGAGAGCTGACCTTGAGGGAGGAGGCAAACGAGGATGTGAATGGAAGAATTCAGTGATGACAGCCTCCCCAGAGGAAACCGGGGTGCAGAGAGAGGGCGACACACCTGAGGACACATGGTGGCAGAGTAGGAACCAGATCTCGGCTCTCCTGGTCTTATCTTAAAAGATTAAACTAGGAAACCCCAACCATGTGCAGTCTATGCCATGAAGTTGTGGGATGATCGCCTTCTGTACCGGGAGATTTCCGTCTGTTTCCACTGGATTTGTTCCCTGCTGCCCAGGCACAGGGAATGCATGAAATAACCTCCTGAATCTCTGACCTTGCAAAAGCCTTGCTGTTTGTCCAGAAGCTCTGGGATGATCTCGCCACTCTGGGCCCCCATTCTCAGATGGGCAGGGGTGGCATAGGTGTGAGAGAGAGAAGAAAGCAGAGGCAAAGGTAAGCTCTGCCCCTCAGTAGAGAATGACAGTTTGCAGAGTCATTCTATTGGGTTGGCTGACATGTTCATTCAGGTTCTTCCGTAAGATAAAATCTCCTTTCTTATTCCCCTGCTGAGATCAATGGGGTGGATGCAAGGCCGACTCGGAAGGGGGGAGTTGTATTCTCACCACTTAGTTAGATATATTGGCCAAGTTACTTCCTCTCAGCTGCCTCTTCCCATCCCACCAGGTAGGGATGGTACGTCTTAACACACAACCTCATCTTTGGATTGGGGAGTCAGTGAATTAAAGATGCGTCATGCTGGCACATGCAGCGCATTGATTGAATGTGTATTCCGTGTTAAGTATGATGCTTCATTTTAAATATTCACAAGCTGAAAAGAGTTGGTCCTTAAAGAGCTTATGGTTCAGTGGTTTCCCAACCGCAGTCCGTAATAAGAAATACACTGTGCATCACAACCCATGAGAGTCAACTGTGCATGCATGCTCAGCTGTGTGTCCAACTGTTTGTGACCCCATAGACTGTAGCCCACCAGCCTCCTCTGTCCATGGAATTTTCCGGACAAGAATACTGGAGTGGGTAGCCATTCCCTCCTTCAGGGGATCTTCCTGACCCAGGGATTGAACCCATGTCTGTCTCCTGCATTGGCAGGCAGATTATTTATTGCTGAGCCACCTGGAAAGCCTAATAGAGGCACTGACGCATAACTAAAATATTTCACAAAATAAGACACTTACTGTAGGTGATACAGTCTAATGTTTTAAATCTAACCTTTAAAATGCTGGTTCCTGGGATTCTCCAGGCAAGAACACTGGAGTGGGTTGCCATTTCCTTCTCTAATGCATGAAAGTGAAAAGTGAAAGTGAAGTCGCTCAGTCGTGCCTGACTCTTAGCGACCCCATGGACTGCAGCCTACCAGGCTCCTCCATCCATGGGATTTTCCAGGCAAGAGTACTGGAGTGGGTTGCCATTGCCTTCTCCGAAAATGCTGGTAGTGACCACCTAATAAATTAATGTCATAATTTATCAATGACTTGCACTGTGCAGTTTAAAACACGCTGCTCTAGTGGGAAGGACATAAAACACCCAGTGCAGTAGACGGGCAGAGCCATTAGGATGGGCTCGTCTCCTGGGGACAGTGGGGCCACAAGAAGGGGAGTGCTCCTTTTTCTTGAAGGTGATGGAAGTCTGGAAAGAACTCCTAGAGTAGGAGAATATTGAGCAGTGTATAGGTATTTTCTCTGAGATACGAAAGATAAGGAAGGACATTTCATGTAGGAGGAATAACACAAAGACATGGGGATGGATGTGTATATGGCGTAACCTGTGACCCTAAAAATTTCAGAATGATGGAACATGTGGGATGCTTGGGAGAAGTCAGTTATAGTAGCCTCCTTTGCCCTTTCCACTTCAAGGGGTGGCATTTCTGGAAGTGGCCTTCTGCTTCCTCCAGTCTCTACAATTCTTGGGTACTATGTTCTTAAACTCTGGCTGATGCTGGATCTAGCATCCTAGTGACCAAGCGTCAGCTCTCTGGGTCCCCCTTACCAGCTACCCTCCTCTGTATTAACTGAGAAGTGCCCTCCTGTGAGGCTCTTTACAGGGTTCAGATGCCTGTCTCCTTCAGAACTGCCTATGACTTTCCTCCGCTGCTCCAAACCCTCTTTCTTTTCATGGGACTAATTTCCTTCATGACCCTCAGTCTTGATGATGGTCATGAAAGACAATGACTGAGGATTTGAAGACCCTTTCATAGGTATGAAGTGTTTTTACATGAATCCTTCCATTTAAGCCTTACAGAAACTGTAGGAAGGTAGATTTTTAAATAGCCATAGCACACAAGTGAAGGGCAGACCCATCATCTGAAATCACAAACCTCTTCATCTTGCACAAGTGCAAGCCTAGACAAGAGTGTGCATTGGCCTGGGTCACACAGCAGCAGCAATTTGGGGACTAGATCCCGTAGCCTGATGTCTTGTGTGACACTCTTTCTACCTCATCAAATTTCCACTCACATACACAAGGAAATTACTCAGTATGGACACTGGTAAGTTCCCAGGGCCCAAAAGTCACTGACACTGGCCTTGTTAACATCAGAAAGTAATTACCATAATAAAGTAACTCCTATTTAGTCAAAAGACAGGGCTGCCAAAGATGGCTTTTCTTTGCGTGTGTGCTCACTCACTCAGTCGTGTCAGATTCTTTTGCGACCCCATGGACTGTAGCTCGTTAGACTCCTCTGTCCATGGGATTTTCCAAACAAGAATACTGGAATGGGTTGCCATTTCCTCCTCCAGGGGAACTTCTGGACCGAGGGATCAAACCGTGTCCAGCATTGGCAGGTGGACTTCAGGTGTGAGGGTGAGCCAAGACCCAAGGCAAAGGATAATTATTCTGCAATCGGTGTGATTGTTTATTATGGTAGAGCAGGATGCTCGAAGGATATCCCAAGACCAAGGCATAGAGGGGTATGCAACAGGGACAGCCCATGGTTTCTAGCCTCACGAGGGGAGTGAGTGGACTAGATTTACTGAGGGTTACACATGCTGGGCTCTGAGCACAGCTCATTCCCTTGAGTAGCTTGTTGTCTGAAATCATGACATCACATTTAAAGCACTGCATCTGCACTGAAGTCTAGGCCTCATACTAAGATGGAAGGTCATTAAAAGTTCACTATGGGTACCGAAGAGAGCAGGTAAGAGCAGCTCAAGGAAGGGTTCATGGAGCCCCAGTGTACAGATAGGGGAGCTGCTCTCAAAGAGATTACAAGATGTCTAAGACACACAAGCCAGTGAATGGCAGGTCTAGCAGCCCATCTGATCGTCTGGAGCTTGGTGAGCTCTAGGCAGGAAGCCCCTCAACTGGGCGGGGCTGTGTCCTCTGGGGAGTGGCATATCAGAGCTGGTGAATGCTGGCAACACGGCACTGGAAGCGTCTTTCTTTTTGATTGGCTGACTCATTCCCTCCAAAAGCCCCAGAGATTATTAGACTTAGAGAGCAGATCCTATGTGTACTATGGAAAACTCCCATTTCACATGGCCTTCGTGTCTGACTTCAATCGATACAGGCTTTCACCTATTCATTCGTATTCTCGATCATTTCTATTTCCCCCTGATTTTTCTTGTTTCTACATCCTTCTCTTGTTTCTTTTCTTTCTACCCAAGAGGCTGGGGAAGAGAGGTGACTGGACGTGGGCAGGCACTGAACGCACAAGCCAGTGATCTCAGCTGTTTGCTATCAAGCCCCACTTGCACCTTTTGTGACACCACGTATTCCTTAAGTAAGCCTGAGGTATTGTATCCCTCATTTAGGTATTTTGCTGAAAGTGGCAGAACTTGGATTTGAAGACAAATCTGCCCTACTCCCAAGAGCAAAGCCTGTTACCGGTGCTGCATGTATAGGATGAGGAGTGGGAGATGGTGACCCATTGGCACAGTAATAAGAGTCACCGTTTATATAAGGAGACCCCTGTATATTTCTCATCTCATCACCTCCAGTGGGATTCCTCCAGCCTGGAGTTGTCATGTTTGTGTGTAGCCTTGCTCTGGATGGAAGGACTACATTGTCCTGAGTGCTTGCCTGAATCAGATCACCATACCCTCAGATTAAGATCCTCTCTGACTCAGGAGGTCAGAACCATATCTGTAAGCCAATGTCAGAGGGAGCCAGACTATTAGAAGACAGAGGAAAGCAGAACTACAATTCCCCCCCCCCCCAGGATAGTCACCCAAAGAGAGTTTTGATGGGAACAAGTGTAAGATTTCTAGAGTTGAAAACAAGACTAAGAAGAGAAACATAGGTCCCCCTGCACACACATCCACCCACATAAATATGCACACCTCTCTTAACCGCAGTTCTGGCCTCAGCCTTTCAAAAACCTGTCTTGCCTTCTTTGTCTTCACTGCGTGATGGTTGCACAGGACTCATCGTCTCCTTTTCTGCAACAGTGTCCTGACCAGTATCCCTGCTTTCAGGAGCCCAGCTCCCTTTCTGATGCCTTCTTCTTAGATAATCGTGATCTTAATGCAGGTCTCCCCACTGCGCTGCTTTCCTGCTTCAGCCTTGACTGTGGCTCCTCAGGCTGTGTCATACTCCTTCTTAAGATCTGGCGCCCCCTCCAGCCCCCCTCACCGCTCGGCCCTCCCTATGCTGAGCTTCCCGCAGCTCCCGGACTTGCTGGGCTCCCTCACCCCCTCTGCATGTGCTACTCCCTTTGCCTAGAACATTCCTGGCGTTCACCACCTGGCTCCCTCCTACTTATCCTTCAAAGCGAAGCTCAAATAGACCACCTCTGGGGGAAGCTTTCTCAGCCCCTCTTCCCTCCCCTTCATCCTGGGTTAGATGTCGTGTTCTCTGTACTGCTTTAACACCCTGGCTTCCCTCTATCATAATCCTAAACCACGCTATTGTATTGCTCTATTTACCTGGATCTCTCCCTCATTGACCTGTGAGCTCTTAAAGGGCAAAGAATTCTGTCTTCTGTATAATTATCTTTATCATCTCAGGGCTTGGAACAGAGCAGATGTTCAATAAGTGTTTACTGATGGTGCTTTTCAAAAAGGCAATTTATGAAATGCAGAGAAGAGGAGAATAGGAATTGAAAGCATATGCTCAGGGCGAGAGATCTTAGAACTCTTAGTGGTGCTTGGCACATCGATTTTGTTTGCTGAGACTGTTGTCTGCTGGTACTTTCCCATGGCAGAGAAGTTCTGTGCAGTGGGCTATGGGCTGGGAGGGGGTTTGTCCCACACACCTGGGGTAGTCACCTAATTTGTACAGACCTTTCACAGCCTGGGCTTCTGGGTTTTCTTTCTGGGTGGAAATCATCTTCTGTGGAAAACAGAACTGCTCCAGGACAAAAAGTTTTCAGTTTTTCTAGTCCTTTTTGTGTTCTGCTGCTCAAGCATGAAGAAGACAGAGCCCTGTTTGAGTCTCAACAGAATCATGTTTCATGATCCCCAAAAAAGTGTTTGTTGTAACTTCAAGCCACGCGGAAGGTGAAATATAGCTTACAGGGGGATCCTGCTGGACCAGAGTCTACTTTTCATCCTGCTGTGGGGCTGTGTGCAGTTGGTGTGGAAGGATTCGATCCCCCTGAGGTCTGTAAGAGTTCTACGTGGTGAGAAGATCCAAGGCCAGAGTGCCTGCTTCCAGTAGGGAGAAATGTAGAATTTCGACACCAAACATTTTATAAGCTCCTACTATATGCAAGGTTCAATGCAGTGTGCAGGGGATGCAGGATGATTGGGATTGGACTCCATCCTTAAGAAGCCTCCTATCAGAAGAAAGGCTGATGAGCAAAGTTTTGCAGACACAAGAGCACATGGCTTACTCTAGGCCCAGATATGACTCTGGTTCCCAGACAAGGTACACCTTTTATTGAACTATGTGCCAAACACAGGTTTAGAATTCTTATCAAGTACTTTCTCGCCTTTAACCTTCATTTCATTCTTATCTCGCAGTTAGGAAACGGAAACTTTTAATATGTATTGGGTGTGAGCTCAGGAAATTAAATTGGGAAATCAGCCAGTAGACAGAGGTGGTGTCAGGATCTTGAAGGGAGGGATGTTTGTTTGACGGTGTCCTCTACTCTCTTTGCCCTCAGTAGATGGCATGCAGGCTGGAAGAAAGATCTCTAAGAAATGAGATCAGTAAGAGCCTTTATTTGGTGAGGCTCGCTGCTGGGCTAGAGGAAGTGGAGTTGAGAGCCAGCAGTGGAGGGACTGACTGAAACCTCTTTCTTGGGGACAGAGAGAAGGAGGAAAGAGAAGGTAATTTCCAGGTAGCCATGAGGACATAGGTTATACACCTGTCAGAGAAGAGTTGAAAAGTTTTATTGATCTCTACATTTAACTGTGTTTGTTCAGATTTCCTTATACTGAGGCATCTGAAAACCCCCTTCCCCACTTTTTGGTAGAATTCCCAGGCAGGGCAGCCTCAGGCCTCCTGGCAGGACTGAACAGACCTTTTCTCTCCTGAGTCTCAACTTGTCCCTGGCTACGAGACACACCTTCCTGTGCCACGGCTCTCACTGTTCACACCTCCTTAGAAAATGAGACAAAATGTTTAATTTTTTCCTTTGCAAAGGGTCCATTCAATTGCACTCAGAATGTAAATGTTTTCAAATGTTCCATTTCTTGACTAATATTTCACTTTCTTTTTTCTTTTTTTTCACTTTCTTATAACTTAAGAAATTGTCTGGCCCTTCTTATTTTTTTTCAACAAAGGAATGATAAAATGCTTGAGTAGGTCATCTATGAAATGGGTACAAAAACTCAAAATGTACAAAGGATTTTGTGGTGGCTAGTAAGCCACTGTTTCCTTTTTGGTCTTCTAGTCACTGAGTTCTCCCAAGGTAACCAGTGTCCAGTGATAACCAGCATCCCCAGTGATTTTGGTTGCATTTTGCTGATGACTGTATCACTAGAGAGAACACTGTGGAAATTGGTTCAACAAAGGATACAAGTCCCTTCTGTGGCCAGGCTCTGGCTGTTACAGCCTTGGTGTTGGTGCAGTCTTACTAAGAACTTCATTTTTTTTTTTTTTTTTTTTTGCCTGTAATGTGTCCAGAATGAAGTCACAGGGCTGTCCTTATTAGTGAGTGCATTACCATCTTCAGGACAAAGACGCTTCCATCCAGAAAGCTGTTAGATGTAGGAACTTTGAAGTGTTTTAGTCCCCATTTCGAAACCCAGCCATATGTTTCCTATTAAATTACATGACTGACAGCTGCCTCTTACAGTTACTTAGTACAGACTCCTGTTGCTAAGTTGCTCAAATGGGGATCTGGGTATTTATTTTCTCACCTAATACAAAGCATAAATTTCTCTTACTTGGGTAACTGAGCAAGTTCTTGAATCTTTCATCATAAGCTAATTGAGGCAGAAACTCTGCCTAAGCCATCCTTATACACTAGTGAGTAAGCACTCAGTAAACGTTTCTCAGTGATTCTAAGACGACTTAGTGAGGTCATATGCTCAGAAGGAGGAAGGAGGTTGGGAATGAGTGATAGGAGAGTTTTCATTGACCTTTCCTCCGGGTTAGTTGCTGACTCCTTCAGCCAAGAGACCCTGGCTTCTTGACCTCCATCAGCTTGTTGACATCACTGGGCTTTCAGGAAAAAGTGATCATGACTACTTCCTTGCTCCAGTGCCTGCTGATAGGAATTCATATTGGCTGATCTCTTTGGGTTACACCCTAGATTCCTTTGTGAGGAAAGGGAAAGTATTGAGGACTAATGATGGTGACTAATGCTTCCTTTGTTTGAGAACTTATCTTTCACTGCTGTTCATTTACCTTGAGAAATAAGGAAGTGGGGCATGTAGATAGGGAGCATTGGACTGAGAGCCCATGGATATGAGGTCTGCTCCTACCCTGGCTGTGCAACTTTGGGCCTGTCACTACCCTTCTCTGGACCTCAGTTTCCCTCTCTGTGCAATAAGAATTGGACTCTGTGGTCTCCATGTTGTTGTGTGTTTAGTTGCTCAGTCGTGTCCGACTCTTTGCAACCCTTTGGCCTGTAGCCGCCTAGACTGCTCTGTCCATAGGATTTTTCAGGCAAGAATACTGGAATGAGTTGCCATTTCCTCCTCCAGGGAATCGTCTTGACTCAGGGATCCAACCCACGTCTCCTGTGTCTCCTGCATTGCAGGCAGATTCTTTACCTGCTGAGCCTTTGGGGAAGCCCGTAGTCTTTGTGGTCCTTCCCTATTTAAAGTTTGGGGGCCCCTTTTCCTAAAGTCCACACTCCTAGGATCTTCCCTTTGCCTGTCCCCAAGGCCCAAATATTAATGACTGATTGGGATCTCTGATTTTATGCTTCTAGGTTTTCTTCGTGTCTGACCTCTTCAAGACCAAGGCAACACTCTCCCTGCCTCCCTCTGCCATCAGGAAGGACATGCTTTCACCTGTGGACATTATCGACAGGAGCAATCACCACAACATGGTGTAGGTGCCACCCACCTCCTGAGCTGTTTTTGGAAATGACTGCTGACAGCAAGTTTTGCTGCTCTCCAATCTCATCAGACAGTAGAATGTAGGGAAAAACTTTTTGCCCGACTGATTTTTAAAAAGGAAAAAAAAAAAAAAAAAGTCTTACCTTGTGGCCTTCCAAAATAGGTAGCGTTCACCTATATGGAAACAACAGCAAACTAACAGCAAGTGCGGGAATCCTGGATATGCAGTTGGTTTAAGTGTTCATGTTCTAGTGAACACGGGCTTGTTCTGGAACAAACACTAAGACGATTTGAGTAGAGTCTGCTGGTCACCTTTGTGACCTGAGGAATTCCAGGCCTGTTGGGAAAGCTCACATTCACCTTGTAGCACATGACGCCAGAAATAGCACTGAATCAGCAAACTAGCCATTGGGGGCTCCCGTCTTGTGTCCACACCACTCGATTCTCCACTGTGATTCTGGTTCAGGAACCTTACTGGTCTGTTTGTTTTTGCTTTTAAATATAAGAAAAGAGCAGGTTTGCTCAGTCCAGAGATCAAATCCTGAATCCAGATTCCCAGTCATGAGGGCTCATCACTCACTTCCTCAGCCCATAGGCCAGCAACCACAGTCCCTCACTTACAGTGATTAGGTGACTCTTTGTGGATGAGTGAATTTCACAAATAGCACAATTTTGGAAGAGCTGGAGGGTTCAGGCCCTCCTGTGTCTTCTCTTGACGCACCATCCTGTGATGCTGAAGTGTCAGTTACAGGATGCTGATGTTGTGTACAGCAATCACCCGGGCACTGGCACACTCAAGTAGTGATGATTAGCTTCGGCTACTGCTTTCTCCCTGGAAACCCTTGCTGGGTGCCCACCGGGATGGCCTCTGAGGGCCTGGAGACGAGCACAGATGTGGTCTGCCATCAGCTGATGGAAAGCAGCCTTCCATGCAAGAGATGGAGGAACGAAGAGGGCAGAATGAAAAATGAAGCAACCCTTTGGCTACTCACAGTCTGAATGAGCCAGAGTAGCAGACAGTCTCCTATCCCAGAGGCAGCCCTTCCAGATAACGGAGCTGACAGGGGCAGGGTCTCTGGGGGAGCCACTCTTGCTAAGCTGTGTAAAGCACTATTGTCTTGGGGTCGATCTCTAGGGCAGTGTTTGGTAGGTTCTGCTGGGCAGAACACGTGGGTTAAATCTCCGTAGAGTTTCCTCATCCTCTCTCCATAAGTGTCCTTCCAAGCAAGGTCCCATTTGAGGCAGCAGTCAGGGACCGCTTCTACTGAACCTTTGAGGAAAGGAGGAAGGAAGAAATGCTTTCAGATCTCGGATGCACACCTTTCAAAGGGCTAAATGTAACCACATGGGTCAACCACATGCACAGCCTTACTACAGAAGCCGTCCTTTCATTTCAACTTATAGCAAGCTATGATTTTTATATATAAATATTATATAAATAATGTATAAAACATTAAAAGTTAACTATGTAAAATATTATTTCTGAAACAATTTTAGCTATATCCACTATGATTATAAACTGTGTCTCGACCTGTGTTATTTACATTAGCTGCTTAAAAAAGCATGGAATTTAATTTTTTTTAATATCAACTAAAATACCGTAGTTCTGTGGTAGATGTTTTTACAATGAAAGAAATAACTGCAACTAGAGAAAACTGTATAAAAACATTGAATTGCCAGTATTTTTGTAAGGTTCCATTTTGTAAAGAGAATAATATTCAAAGACTTTTGTAGAATACAAAGTGAAAACTTGTATCTGCGAAACTATACGTGTATTAAATGTGCTTTTTAAATAAAAGCTCATAACAACTAAGGAGGGAGCTGGAGACTTGGAATAGTTGAGGGGGGTTGGTCTCAGTGGTAGGGGGCTGGGAGGAGGCCATACTCCTTCATGGGCTCCCCTCCCCCGCCAGGCACCACCGTGGGATTCTCTCCCTGGAAAATACAGTAGCTGCGGTGTAGATACTGATGCCCTGAGCTCTTTCATCTCCAAGAGCCTGTTTGCAGAGTGACGCTCTGGTCCTGCTCTCCTCTCAGAAAGCCCTCAGCTTCTAAAGAGCTTTTGTATTCTAAAGGGGGGTTTCCCCAGGGAGGGGGGAGTTGTGGGTCCCCCAAAGGCAGATAAGGAGCAGGCTGTCAATCAGTTGTGCTTGGGGAGTTCACTGAGGCAATCCTTTACACACCCAGCGACATCAAAGGCAGGAGGGTGCACTGCTAAGAATGACATTTGGCTCCTGCTTTTCCTCTCTGATCCCCTGAAGAAGGGAACAGCTACCCACTCCAGTATTTTTTGCCTGGAGAATTCCACAGACAGAGGAGCCTGGTGGGCTACAGTCCATGGGGTCGCAAAGAGTTGGACACAACTGAGCGACTTTCCCTCACTCACTTTCTTCTGTGTTTCCTCAGCCTGGAAGAGGAGGGGAAGCTGGACACTAACATCGTTTAAGCACTAGTGTGCCAGGCACTGCAGCCTGTTTATTGCTTTTGATTCTTTCAGGAGTTCTGATTTTGAGAAATAAGGAATACGAAGGAATGCAAAGATGATGTTTAAGATTGTGGAGGAGTGAACCACAGGCCAGAACTCGGATTCCTTTCCTATTGCTGCTGTAAAAAAAACTACCCACTAACTTGTGGCTTAAAACAGCACAAGTGTATCACCTCCAAGTTCTGGAGGTGCTAGAGGCAGTTTCCTGGTCTTTTCCAACTTACTGTGGTCATCCACTTTCTTTGGTTTGTTTCCTCTCTTCAAAGCCAGCAATGTTGGGCTGAGTCCTCCTTATTCTGTCATCTCTCTGATTCTCTTCTGCCGCCCCTTCCACATTTAGGGCCCTGAAGATGACATTGGATCCACTCAGATAGTCCAGGATAATCTACCCAAGTTACAGTCAGCTGATTAGCAACCTTAATTCCATCTCCTACTTTAATTGCTTAATTCCCCCTTTGTCATGTTATACAACATATTCACAGGTCCCAGGGATTAGGACGTGGACATCTTTGAGGGGACCATTATTCTGCCTACCTCTGGCTCCCGAAGATTTACATCCATCCCATATTCAAAGTACATTCACCCTATCCCAACATTCCCCAAAGTCTCAACACATTATAACATCAATTCAAAATCTCAAATCTCATCATCCAAACTACATCATCTAAGTAAGGTAAGAATGAGGTTCTGGGTTTAGTCTATCCTGAGGCACAATTGCTCTCCATCTATAAATCTATGAATTTGTGAAACTGAAGAGATAAGTTATCTGCTCCCAAAATTCTTCAATGGGACAGGCATGGAATAACAGTGATAGATAGTCCTATTTAAATGAGAAAATGGAAGGAAAAAAGGAGTCACTGGTCTCAAGCAATTTTAAAATCCAGCCAGGCAAACTCCATTTGATATCCCCACTCAGATCCCTGTCCTAATTCAGCATTTTTTCGGCATTTTCCTGTGAGTAGACATAACTTTGGATCCCAGAATGCAGAGAGGGAGATTCTTAAGGCCAGAGTCTGAAGTTTTCCCTTCAAATCTAGGGGAACAAAGGTCCAGATAGATAAAATAACTTGCTAGCAGGAGGAGGGGGATACATAGCAAGTTAGTGGAGGAGCTGTGGAGATCAAGTCACTGCATACTACTAGTCTCCCTGTCTTCCCATTATACTTATCCAATAGTACTTGATGAATTAAACTAGTCTCAGTAAGAAGTAGCACCACTTCATGGGTACTTAAGGGAAAGATGGGCTTCCCTTATGGCTCAGTGGGTAAAGAATCTGCCTGCAATGGAGGAGACATGGGTTCGATCTCTGAGTCGGGAAGATCCCCTGGAGAAGGGAATGGCTACCCTACCCAGTATTCTTGCCTGGAGAATTTCATGGGGTTGCAAAGACATGACTAAGTGAATAACACTTTCACTTAAGCAAAGATGGAACCATGCCATAATATAGTGCAGCTCTGGGATTCAGATTCAAATTATTTCAGTTATTTGTTGATTAATACTTATTAAGTACTCTGTACCACGCACTGGTAAATCCATGAAGGACAGTGGGTAAAAGGGACGAGATCGCAACTTCAAGGGACTTGTGAGTTAGAGAAGGATGCAAAGAGTCAAATAATCATTTAGGTAATTAAGAACTAAGACGAGTGTTACAAAGAAAGAACAAGTTAAGAGAGATAACAGCTGGAGGACCTATCCTGTCTGATGGTGGCTTTCCTGAGATCTATCTACCAATGGCCAAAGCCTGTTTACACTATCTGCACCAACGACATGAATGGAAAGGGCTCTGCAAGATGTAGGTCTAGGAGAAGAGACAAGTGAGTGAGTAAGTGATTATCAGTTCAGTTCAGTTCAGTTGCTCAGTCGTGTCCGACTCTTTGCGACCCCATGAATCACAGCACGCCAGGCCTCCCTGTCCATCACCAACTCCTGGAGTTCAACCAAATTCATGTCCATCGAGTCAGTGATGCCATCCAGCCATCTCATCCTCTGTCGTCCCCTTCTCCTCCTGCCCCCAGTCCCTCCCAGCATCAGAGTCTTTTCCAATGAGTCAACTCTTGGCGTGAGGTGGCCGAAGTATTGGAGTTTCAGCTTTAGCATCAGTCCTTCCAATGAAGTGATTATGGTAGTATGATATTGGGCGGAGGAGCCTATGTGAAGTGTTGCAGGAGCGTAATGAGTAGAATGAGTTAATTAGACATTGATGTCCTCCATGTGGACCCTCTCCCCATCTCTGGTAAGCATCCCTTCTAGAACATCCAACCCTGAAAAAAATTCCAGCTTCTGGATGAACCCTTCCAATGATGCTAACTTTGCCTTCAACAGCCCACTGCAGTCTTTGGAAAACTTGAATGCACACATCACATTTGGATTCTCTTCACCTCCTTCGAAGAGAAGACAAGGCATGAATGGCCCCAGATATCAGAGGGGAATGTTAGAATCAGCGAGGCTTTGGTAGTATTCTTTTGATATCAGAATGGTTTGTGAATAATGATGACTAAGAAGAAGAGAGACGATCCATTTTTAGAACTTTCTAACAGAGGGTATCTCCTCAAAGTTCTCCAGTGCTGCACAGCCACCGCTCCAGTGCCTACCGTCTTGGTGGGGCTTCTCTGACCTTGGACATGTGGTGTCTCCTCAAAGTTGCTCTAGTGCGGCGCAGCCCCCACTCCAGGGCCGTATATTGACACCGTACTTATTTAACTCTCTATGCAGAGTACATCGTGAGAAATGCTGGGCTGGATGAAGCACAAGCTGGAATCAAGATTGCTGGAAGAAATATCAATAACCTCAGATATGCAGATGACAACACCCTTATGGCAGAAAGTGAAGAAGACCTAAAGAGCCTCTTGATGAAAGTGAAAGAGGAGAGTGAAAGAGTTGGCTTAAAACTCAACATTCAGAAAACTAACATTATGGCATCTGGTCCCATCACTTCATGGCAAATAGATGGGGAAACAGTGTCAGACTTTATTTTTGGGGGGCTCCAAATTCACTGCAGATGGTGACAGCAGCCATGAAATTAAAAGACTCTTACTCCTTGGAAGGAAAGTTATGACCCAACCTAGGCAGCATATTAAAAAGCAGAGACATTACTTTGCCAACAAAGGTCCATCTAGTCAAAGTTTTGTTTTTTCCAGTGGTCATGTATGGATATGAGAGTTGGACTATAAAGAAAGCCGAGTGCCAAAGAATTGATGCTTTTGAACTGTGGTGTTGGAGAAGATTCTTGAGAGTCCTTTGGACTGCAAGGAGATACAACCAGTCCATCCTAAAGAAAATCAGTCCTGAATATTCACTAGACGGACTGATGCTGAAGCTGAAACTCCAATACTTTGGCCACCTGATGTGAAGAACTGACTCATTTGAAAAGACCCTAATGCTGGGAAAGATTGAAGGTGGGAGGAGAAGGGCATGACAGAGGATGAGGTAGTTGGATGGCATTACTGACTCAATGGACATGAGTCTGAGTAAACTCCAGGAGTTGGTGATGGACAGGGAGGCCTGGCATGCTGCACTTCATGAGGCTGCAAAGAGTTAGATGCTACTGAGCACCTGAACTGAACTGAAATGAGGGTATACAAATGGTAGACAAACATAGAAGTGTGCTCAGCTTCATTAGTCATAGGGAAATCCAAATTAAAATCACAGTGAGATATTGCTTCATACTTGTGACACCCTTGTCTAATTAAAAAAAAAAAAACAACAACTGGTAGTACGAAATGTTGTTGAAGAGGTAAAACAGCTGAATTCTCATTCACTGCAGCAGGGATGCAAATTGGAAAATGTTGGGAGTATCTACTAAAGTCAATAATGTGCATACCCCATCCTCCTTAAATTCCACTCCTCCCTAAATATACACCCAACAGAGGGATGTATATATTCTCACCAAAACTGGAAACAACTCAAATCCACATCAATGACTGAGCAGGTCATTAAATAATGAAATTAAACATTCACACGAGGATACCATTTAGCAATGAAAATGAACAAACCCCTTCAATGCACAACAATACGAATAAATTTCACAGAATATTGAGTGAATGGAAACAGGCACAACAGAATACATACAGTATGTTTTTATGAAGTTCAAAATAAGCAAACTCACATCAAAAGAAACAATCAACAAAAAGCCTACTGAAAGGGAAGATAAATACCTGCAGACTTTACACCCTATAAGGCGTTAATACCCCCCAAATATAAATAAATCATATAACTCAATAGCAAAAAACATATAATCCAATTTAAAAATGGATAATGGTCCTAGGTAGACATTTTTCCAAAGTATATGGATGACCAACAGGTACACGAAAAGATGCTCTACTTTACTAATCACTATGGAAGTGCTAATCAAAACCATAATGAGATATTACCTCATGCCTGTTAGAATGACTAATATCAAAAAACAAGGTATAATAATTGCTGGTGAAAATGTGAACACAAAAAACAAAACCCAAACTCTTATGTGCCAAGAGGGAAAATGATGTCAGATAAGCGGTTAGTGATTAATGGAATTGGTAGAGTCAAAATAACTAAATTTAGGTTGTTTGCGCTCAGTTGCTCTGTTGTGTCTGACTCTCTGTGACCCTGCGGTTGTGGCCCATCAGGCTTCTCTGTCCATGAGATTCTCCAGGCAGGAATTTTGGAGTGGGTTGCCATTACCTTCTCCAGAGGATCTTCTCAACCGAGGGATCAAACGCATTTCTCTTTCATCTCCTGCATTGGCAGGCCAGTACTTTACCACTCTGCCACCTGGGAAGCCCAACTAAATCTAGGTTACTAAATCGCAAAAGAACAGACACGTCATGAGTGACACCAAAAGGGATTGTTATAAGCTTTCTCCAGTTCTTTTCATCACCTACTAGAAGAGCCCTCCAAATTGGGGCTCTAATCCCTCTTCTTTACATTTTATATCCTCTAAGTCTGGGTTATCTAGGAATTAGTATAATTATGAAAATGGTAAAATATATGAAAAGTCAGAGTTTCTTTCACTGGGGGTTTCAGGTCTAGACTCCTCCATTGGTCACTGATAAATGCATTTTCAAGAGTGGCTATTTGCTTGTTTTGATTTCTTTTATGTCCCAATAAACCAATTTATTTTTAAGATATACATCTTTTATAAATGAAAGAACATATGACAAACGGAGTTATAAATTACCAAAACAATGCGGGTTTAGGGATGCTAAGAGGTAGTTTAGTTAAATTGACATTTTCATTTTTAGAACTAAGTTATTTTGGCAAGAACTAACATGACCCTTTCAACATGATAGTCACATTTTAAGGCAAATTTAAGAATGATTATCGCTACTTTATCAGAAAAGATAATCTTTAGAGAAATGTTAATGTTTGTCCATTCTTTGCTGATATTTATTATATCCTGGGAATTTTTAATTTTATAGCATAAGCCAGGAACAAGGATTTTAATATATGTAATTTAATATACATAACCATTCAATATCACAGTTATCCAAGTCTATGCCCCAACCAGTAATGCTGAAGAAACTGAAGTGGAATGGTTTTATGAAGACCTACAAGATCTTTTAGAACTAACACCCAAAAAAGATGTCCTTTTCATTATAGGGGACTGGAATGCAAAAGTAGGAAGTCAAGAAACACCTGGAGTAACAGGCAAATTTGTCCTTGGAATACGGAATGAAGCAGGGCAAAGACTAATAGAGCTTTGCCAAGAAAATGCACTGGTCATAGGAAACACCCTCTTCCAACAACACTAGAGAAGACTCTACACATGGATGTCACCAGATGGTCAACACTGAAATCAGATTGATTATATTCGTTGCAGCCAAAGATGGAGAAGCTCTATACAGTCAGCAAAAACAAGACCAGGAACTAACTGTGGCTCAGATCATGAACTCCTTATTGCCAAATTCAGACTCAAATTAAAGAAAGTAGGGAAAACCTCTAGACCATTCAGGTGTGACCTAAATCAAATCCCTTATGATTATACAGTGGAAGTGAGAAATAGATTTAAGGGTCTAGATCTGATAGATAGAGTGCTTGATGAACTATGGACAGAGGTTCGTGACATTGTACAGGAGATAGGGATCAAGACCATCCCCATGGAAAAGAAATGCAAAAAAGCAAAATGGCTGTCTGGGGAGGTCTTACAAATAGCTGTGAAAAGAAGAGAAATGAAAAGCAAAGGAGAAAAGGAAAGATATAAGCATCTGAGTGCAGAGTTCCAAAGAATAGCAAGAAGAGATAAGAAAGCCTTCTTCAACAATCAATGCAAAGAAATAGAGGAAAAGAACAGAATGGAAAAGACTAGAGATCTCTTCAAGAAAATTAGAGATACCAAGGGAACATTTCATGCAAAGATGGGCTCGATAAAGGACAGAAATGGTCTGGACCTAACAGAAGCAGAAGATATTAAGAAGAGGTGGCAAGAATACACGGAAGAACTGTACAAAAAAGAATTTCATGACCCAGATAATCATGATGATGTGATCACGAATCTAGAGCCAGACATCTTGGAATGTGAAGTCAAGTGGGCCTTAGAAAGCATCACTACGAACAAAGCTAGTGGAGGTGATGGAATTCCAGTGGAGCTATTTCAAATCCTGAAAGATGATGCTGTGAAAGTGCTGCACTCAATATGCCAGCTAATTTGGAAAACTCAGCAGTGGCCACAGGACTGGAAAAGGTCAGTCTTCATTCCAATCCCAAAGAAAGCCAATGCCAAAGAATGCTCAAACTACCGCACAATTGCACTCATCTCACACGCAAGTAAAGTAATGCTCAAAATTCTCCAAGCCAGGCTTCAGCAATATATGAATCGTGAACTCCCTGATGTTCAAGCTGGTTTTAGAAAAGGCAGAGGAACCAGAGATCAAATTGCCAACATCTGCTGGATCATCAGAAAGCAAGAGAGTTCCAGAAAAACATCTATTTCTGCTTTATTGACTATGCCAAAGCCTTTGACTGTGTGGATCACAATAAACTGTGGAAAATTCTGAAAGAGATGGGAATACCAGACCACCTGACCTGCCTCTTGAGAAATCTGTATGCAGGTCAGGAAGCAACAGTTAGGACTGTACCTGGAATAACAGACTGGTTCCAAAGAGGAAAAGGAGTACGTCAAGGCTGTATATTGTCACCCTGCTTATTTAACTTCTATGCAGAGTACATCATGAGAAACGCTGGACTGGAAGAAACACAAGCTGGAATCAAGCTTGGCAGGAGAAATATCAATAACCTCAGATATGCAGATGACACCGCCCTTATGGCAGAAAGTGAAGAGGAACTAAAAAGCCTCTTGATGAAAGTGAAAGAGGAGAGTGAAAAAGTTGGCTTAAAGCTCAACATTCAGAAAATGAAGATCATGGCATCTGGTACCATCAATTCATGGGAAATAGATGGGGAAACAGTAGAAACAGTGTCAGACTGTATCTTTTTGGGCTCCAAAATCACTGCAGATGGTGACTGCAGCCATGAAATTAAAAGACGCTTACTCCTTGGGAGAAAAGTTATGACCAACATAGATAACATATTGAAAAGCAGAGACACTACTTTGCTGACTAAGGTCCGTCTAGTCAAGGCTATGGTTTTTCCTGTGGTCATGTATGGATGTGAGAGTTGGACTGTGAAGAAGGCTGAGTGCCGAAGAATTGATGCTTTAGAACTGTGGTGTTGGAGAAGACTCTTGAGAGTCCCTTGGACTGCAAGGAGAGTCCCTTGGACTGCAAGGAGAGCCCATTCTGAAGGAGATTAGCCCTGGAATTTCTTTGGAAGGAATGATGCTAAAGCTGAAGCTCCAGTACTTTGGCCACCTCATGCGAAGAGTTGACTCATTGGAAAAGACTCTGATGCTGGGAGGGATTGGGGGCAGGAGGAGAAGGGGACGACCCAGGATGAGATGGCTGGATGGCATCACGGACTCGATGGACGTGAGTCTGAGTGAACTCCGGGAGTTGGTGATGGACAGGGAGGCCCAGCGTGCTGCGATTCATGGGGTTGCAGAGTTGGACACGACTGAGCGACTGAACTGAACTGAATTTTGGTTTAAGGATAATTTCCCTCTCAAATATGTTGGCTGGAAAATGTATATAAAATTTTAAATTTAACTGTCACCCTTATTTTATTATATACTCCAACGCCATAGGCACTGTAAGTTCATTGTTTAAAACAGCTCGTGATTTTATCTTAGAAAAAAAAAGAAAGGAAACCAAACTCAAAGAAAAAGAGATCAGATTTGTGGTGGTTACTGGAGTCAGGGGCTGAAGGGAGGTGGAAGTTGATGAAGGTTGTCAAAAGGTACAGACTTCCAGTTACAAGATAAGAACTAGGATGTGATCCACAACATGATGATGTAATTAATGCTGCTCTATGGTATACATGGAAGTGGTTAAGAGAGTAAATAAATCCTAAGAGTTCTCATCACAAGGGAAAAATACTTTTCTTAATCTTTTTTTTGTGTTAGTGTGTTACAAGAGATGATGAATATTGACTAAACTCATTGTGGTAAACATTTCACAATATATGTAAGTCAAACATTATACTGTACACCTTAAATGTATACAGTGCTGTATGTCAACTGTATCTCAATAAAACTGAATAAAAAGAAAGAAAACAAACAAAACAAGCAAGCAAAAACAAGGAGTTAGGTAAGAACAGAAAATTCCAAAGCAATGATGACACATTAGTCAGAAAACATTTACACTTGAACCAAAAATAAATATCTGTACCACTTGATTCCTAGTATTGGCTGCTCCTGGTAGGAAACCAAGGACATTATATGACTGTCATAATGATACCCAATCTTGTTTTTTCTACTCATCTCCCATCACAGATTATCAAAACAGGGATCACTGACTTTCCCAGCCTCCGGGAAGCTGCTCATGTTCTATGTATTTGAGAAAACAGGAAAGCGCTTGAGATGTCTCAGTAGCCTGGTTATTGCTGCCTCCTTCCTTCAACGTTTTGTTGTGAGGTGTGATGTTTGGGGCTGTGGCAGCCATCTTGCCAGCCATAAAGGAAAAGTCAGAACCTCACAGAGTCACTGACCCAGTGCCCTGGGTGAATCAGCTCTGGAACCGACTGGCATCTGGACGACTCATTCTGTGTGATAACTACTGTGTGTGTGTGAGGTCTGCTGTGTCCAGCTCTTTGTGAACCCATGGACTGTAGCCTGCCAGGTTCCTCTGTTCATGGGATTCTCCAGGTAAGAATACTGGAGTGGGTTGCCATTTTCTCCTCCAGGGGATCTTCCCAATCCAGGGATCGAACCTGCGTCTCCTGTGTCTCCTGCTTTGGCAGGTGGATTCTTTACCACCCTGCCACCTGGGAAGCTGTGATAACTAAATGCCTCTGTTATTTCAATAAATTCAAATCAATATTTTAAACAGAATATTTATCTATAATGATAAATGTCAGGTTTGTGATCATCTTTAGGTGCATATTGACTGGGAGAGGACTTAATATGGGTACTGGTCACTTAGTGAAAATTTATTAAGCAGTGTACTTGGATTCATGTATTTGTCTATTGCTATGTCATACTTCAACTGAAAGTGGGAAAAGAGCAAAGTTTACTAAGAAACAAAACAAAACAAACCTCAATACCAAAGGAAAAAGATTGACAATATATTGGCAATTTTTACTTCATAAATAGCTTTCAAACTCACCCCTTCCCTTTATTCCCTTTATTTGAGGCCTCATTAACTCTTCAAAATATCATTTATTTATTCATTTGGCTGTACCAGGTCTTCTCTCTAGCTGTGGTGTACAGGCTCCAGAGTGCTTGGGCTCAGTAGTTGTGGTCTGTGGGTTTAGTTGCTCTGTGGTACGTGGGATCTTAGTTCCCTGAACCTGTGCATCGCCTGCATTTCAAGGTGAATTTTAACCGCTGGATCACCTGGGAAGTCCCTCATTAAGTGTCTCTTAACCAACTCCAAGAATCTCCAGTAATCAGGTTTTCCCTGCCTGAGTCTACATTCTGGTAAGAACTCTTCTGCACAGGGGCCAAAGGGAGCCTTCCAAACAGAAATCTGACCATGTCATTCACCTTCTCAGGGAATACAATCCTTCACATAGTATTTATTCTTCTTTTTAAATTTGAATTCATTTCAAAAATGTACAGAGAATAACACAAGAACCATGTGCCTACCACTCAACTACAAGAGATTAGCATATTGCCCTGTTTGTTCCAATCAAACATTGTTGCTAAGAAAGAATCAGTTAAGATACAATTTTAGCCCCATCCCTTAATTCCACAAGTCCCTCCCCATTATCCTGAATTTGATGTGTGTCTTTTCAAATCAGGTTTTCTTATTAACTCAACATAAGTATACACCCATGAACTCTATATAACTGTTTTGTGAGTTTAAAATATGTATATATGTAAATAGTATCAAAGTAGTTTTTTAAATAATCTGCTCTGATCACTTAACATTGTGTTTTTACAATTTATACGTGATGGCATACAGATCTACAATATTCGTGTAACATGCTATATAGCATCACTGTATGGGTAAACCATACCTTACTCATCTATTATAAAGTTGGTGAACATTTAGATTCTTTTCAGCTGTTTGCTGTTACAAACGATGCAGAAATGGACTCCTTTATGTATTTCTTCCTTTAGTTCCAGTATACGAAGAAATGGAATTGCTAAATGGTAGGAATATAATATACCGCCACTTAAACAGATAGTATTGCCTACATGCTCTCAGAAGTAGCTGTAAGAAATTTGTGCCATTACTATTAATAGCAGCATATGAAATTTTGCAACTGATTTCCATCCTCAACAACTGATATTATTAGAATTTTAAATTTTAACAATCTGGTAAGTATGAATATGTATAATCCCTTTGAATTTTAATCTTCATTTTGCATACTAGATAGGTTAAGCTTGTGTGGTCTATAATTTTTTTATTGCGAGCTTATCTACAGCAGGGCTTATGTTTTCTGTGGGAATCCCATGCACCCTGGTCTTTAGAAAGCCATTTTGTCTTTGTGCTGCTAGGAAGGAATCCCAGGGGGTTCATAGGTCCTAGCCTATGCAAATCTAATTTTATTATCCTCTTTTTAAACTTTCTACAGGAAAATTTCAGAAAATAGTCCAGTTTCATTGAATGGATATATAAGACTGCTTGATTTGGCTTCTACACACTTTAACTTCAGCTAGAAGCTTATTACCTTGATTTTATACTTTCCTTTTATTTCTGATACATGGAATGTCTGATCCATGCATCAGAGTTCATTTGATCTGTATTCAGTGGAGGGAGCTATTATATTTTATTCAGTATTTCTGTGTGTGTGCTTTTTTTTTTTTTCCCTTGGGACGGCAGTTCTATGTTAATGAAGTCTGCCATGTTGCTAGATTTGGAATTTCAGCATGAAATTCCTTTCATGAATTCATATTTCCTTATCCCTTTACCCCTATTTTTTTTTTTTTTTGTGATTCATCTACCTTTCCCCTTGTCCTCTAAAATCCAGTTATGCTGAACTGCTTGCAATTCTCCCAAACTCATATCACTTTGCTTTTGTAAATGTAGCTACCTTTTCCTAGTCATTGTCAAGGATCACATCTGCCTCTACCTCCCTGGAAAAACTCTGAGCTCAGAGGTTGGGCTGGATGGCTTTGTTGGACTTCCACTCTCATCTGGCTCTGCAATTGACTAGATGTCTATTTCATCTATTGACTGTGAACTCCTGCAGGCGATGACAGTGTCTTATCTTTCTTTTCTTTAGGATGGAGCATAGTGGCTAATACAGAGTAAATAATTAATTATTTTTTGACTAAATATATGCCCAGAGGGTGCCTTTTTTAGTATATGTGAAAACATGGTTATGTGTTAATTATATGCAAGGATGTACATATAATTGCAGACACATGGTTGTGTATCTCTGGACATGCATGCAAGTATGTGTGTGTGAGTATATGCATGTATGCAGATATTTGCTCTGCTACTTCTGACTGGGTGACACGAACTCTTAGGTGGCATTTGTGGGGATGCTAAGATGTTTGTGGTGACAGTGGAAAGAGAAAATAAAGGATAATTGCCACTTGGGAGACCAAATGTGGAATATGTGGTCCAAGCAGCTCTCAGAAACTCACCCCATGGAGGGTGCCTTTTATGGGGCTGGGGGTGGAACTCAATGTACCTAAGTAAACATTACATTGCTGTTGAAATCAAGGGTTTGAGGGGAAGGATTGGAAGGAGTTTTGACATCAGTGGGACAGCCTCAGTGGACAACTCCTATGGACCTGATCTCTGATTTAAACTGAAGCTCTGTGCCAAATTTTCAATTTTCCTTTTCTTTTTAACCTTTTAGGGGCAGTTCCTGCCTCACACTGGAGCCTCTTTCCATCCCATTAAACCTCTGCTTTCTATTTCTATGTTTCCTTTCCTCTCATCACTCTGGCATGTGTGGGCAAACAAACTTTCTACCAGTACTCCCAACTGACATCTTTCTCTTTCTGCTGGATTCACAGGATGCTGTCGGGGGGTCCACCTTGATTGGCAGAGGAGTTCTATGACCATGATGTCACCTCTGCTCAGTTGGCGAGCCCCAGCATGAATCAAGACATCAGAGGAAATGAGTGGTGATCCCCCAAGGAGACAAGCTCATAAAGTCATCATCGGTGACAGCAAAGGAAATTAAAGAAAATGGAAGTCAGAGTTATAAGAGTACAACCAGTGTTTGTTTATCCATTCCTCTTTCATTCAGTGACTATTCACTTTGTTCCTACACTGTGAATTAGACATAGTTCCTGCCCTCAAGGAATTTCCAGTCTAACGAGGGAGGCTGATTGGATGGACAAACAGAAAGACAAAGGGAAGCCCAGGGTATTCTGAAAACCTATAAAAGAGGAATCTGAATGGCAGGATGGGGAAACAGTGGAAATAGTGACAGACTATTTTGGGGGGAGCCTCCAAAATCACTGCAGATGGTGACTGCAGCCATGAAATTAAAAGATGCTTACTCCTTGGAAGAAAAGTTATGACCATCCTAGACAGCATATTAAAAAGCAGAGACATTGCTTTGCCAACAAAGGTCCGTCTAGTCAAAGCTATGGTTTTTCCAGTAGTCATGTATGGATATGAGAGTTGGACTATAAAGAAAGCTGAGTGCCGAAGAATTGATGCTTTTGAACTGTGGTGCTGAGGAAGACTATTGAGACTCCTTTGGACTGCAAGGAGATCCAACCAGTCCATCTTAAAGGAAATCAGTCCTGAATATTCACTGGAAGGACTGATGCTGAAGGTGAAACTCCAATACTTTGGCCACCTGATGCGAAGAACTGACTCATTGGAAAAGACCCTGATGCTGGGAAAGATTGAAGGTGGGAGGAGAAGGGGATGAGAGAGGGTGGGATGGTTGGATGGCATCACCGACTCAGTGGACATGAGTTTGAGTAAACTCCGGGAGTTTGTGATGGACAGGGAGGCCTGGCATGCTGCAGTCCATGGGGTGGCAAAGAATCAGACATGACAGAGTGACTGAACTGAACTGAAATGGCAGGAAGATCAGAGAGGAGACAAATTTTACACACATTGGTAAAGGACACGGCTCAGAGTCAGATCGACTTGGGTTTAAATCTCCACTCTGCCACTTAACTACAGAAGCCTGTCATTCCTCAAGCCTGTTTCTTCAGTTGATGTTGGAAATAAATACTTAGATAAAATGGTTGTGATTATAAAATGAAAAGAATTTTTTTCTTTAGTTTAAAGCCTGACTCACAGCAAGCAATTAAATGGAAAATCTTTTCTATCTTATACAGATGATGCTTAAAGTTAAACTTTGAATCAACAAATAGGAGATGGCTAGATGAAGAAAAGGGAACATGATGTTCTGGGCAGAGAGCACAACCATCTCCAAAGGACAGACATATTTCATGAGCTGATATTAATATATAGTATGTTGTGGTTAAAATAAAGGGGTTACATGTGGGAGCAGTGGCAGATGAAGTCAGAGAGGTAAGTTGAGGATAAACCATGTAGTCTTATAAATCTACCCAAGAAGTTTGAACTAGTTTCTGAGTTCTGTCTTTAGAGATTTTCAAAAGGGAATAACATGATTAAATTCACATTTTTAAAAAGTTTCTCTGATGTAACTTGACAAAAGTCTTAGGAGCCTTAAGCATGGCCATATAATTTGCTCTAATAATTTTATTTCTAGGAATTTGTCATAAGGAAATAATCAGAAATAAAGACAAAAATTTATGTCCAAGAATGTGCACTGAAGACACATTAGTGAAACTGGAAAGAATCTAAATGGTGAATAATTAGAAAATGATTAAACAAATTATACTACATGCAACTGATGTGATATTTACAGCGTTTAAATCATTTGGCAATATTTCAAGGTATAGGGACACATGCATAATAAAATGCCAAGCCAAAAAGAGAATGCATGATTCAGGTTTTGATTTAAAATAGATAAATAAATATGTGCACAGCAAAACCAGGAGGAACGGTACCCAAACCACAAAATAACTATAGTTATCTCTGCATAGTGGAATTGTTGGTGATTTCTGTTCTCTTTTTCAAGTTTTTCTGTACTTTCCATATCTTTAGAATGAAAATGCAGCTTTTACAATTTATATACTTTTAAATGATCACTTATAGAACAGAGTCTTATATAGGAGAGACAGAAAGAAATGAGATAATTAGTTGACTACTACAATAATTCAGGAGAGACATGATAAGATTTTCAACCAAGGCAAACCCAGAAAGAATGTAGAAGTGGGGGGACAAATTCTAGAATTATAAAGAGTTAGGAATTGAGAAGACTTCATTGCCTGTTAGATATGGGTAAAAATGGAGAAAGGAAATCAACAACGGTGCCCAAGCTTCTGACTTGGGCACTGGAATGTGCACTGATCTTAGAGGGAGAGGAAACGTGGAAAGGGTAGTTGGGAGGAGAGAGTAGCAGAGATGAGGAATTCTGGGATACACTGAATTTCAGGTGTTTGTGAGATGTTGAGATGGATGTGTCCAGTTAATAGTTGGATAGACAGTTCATTAAGTTGCTCATTCACTCATTCAACAAATGTTTATTCAGTAACTACTGTGTGTAAGACAATGCTTTGGTTTTGGAGAGCTTGCATTCCAGTTGGCGACAAGGGTCTGTAGCTCAGAATAGACATAACAGACATCTGGTCTGGAGGCAGACTTTTAGAAGTCAACAACCTGGACATGGTGGGTGGAGAAAGACACAAGAAGAGGATGAGATGGATGACCCAGTGGGAGAGTGTCAAATGAGAAGCGCGGCTTATTTTGGACCCAGTTCAGTCAGGATATTTCTTTTCTATGGCCTAGAGGATTGAACTGCTTTGGAAAATGCCTGCACACCCCTTCAATATGGTTACTTTCTGACTGTACCTAATTTCCAGTCTAGCTACCACTTCTGTGAGTGGTGGACAAGTGCCTGAATCTTAGATCTTACGGTCTTATCCCTAAATTAGAAATAATATAGCTTTAACCTGCATCAGTATAACTTTCTTGCTTTAGGACCTCTCTGGTCTCTGTTCTGTACAGAATGTTCTTCCCCATGACCTTTCCCTGCTGGGCTTCTACTTCTCATCAGATCTCTGACCCACTAACACTCCTGCAGAGAAGATGTCCCTGACCCTCCAGGAGAAAGCAGTGTAAACCCTGGCCCTTGCCTGCTATTTCTTTCACTGTGCTTCACTCACTGTTGATTCTCTCACTCGCTAACCAGAATGTGTTAGGAGAGTGTGAATAAAGTTTGCCTTGTTCTTTGCCATAGTCCTATCTCCTAGAACAGACTCTGGCACATAGCAAGCAAGTAGTACTTTGTGAAGCAGTACTATTTTTTTCCCCCCAGTAAAAATGGGTTTATATGGGATCAGCCAAGAATTGCACTCCAGAGTCTGCAACCATGGTGAGACTCAGGCAAGTCTCCTTGAATTATTTTGAATTTGAATTATTTGAATAATTTAGAACAAATAAAGGATTTTCCAGCTTTATCAGTACATTTTAAAAAACAACTATTGAACATTTCTATGTGCAAAGACTTCATTAAAGTCCTGGGGATACATAACTAAACCTTCAGTTCAGTTTCTCAGTCATGTCCGATTCTTTGTGACCTTATGAATTGCAGCATACCAGGCCTCCCTGTCCATCACCAACTCCTGGAGTCCACCCAAACTCATGTGCATTGAGTCGGTGATGCCATCCAGCCATCTCATCCTCTGTCGTCCCCTTCTCTTTCTGCCCCCAATCCCTCCCAGCATCAGAGTCTTTTCAAATGAGTCAACTCTTCGCATGAGATGGCCAAAGCATTGGAGTTTCAACCTCAGCACGAGTCCTTCCAATGACCCAGGACTGGTCTCCTTTAGAATGGACTGGTTGGATCTCCTTGCTGTCCAAGGGACTCTCAAGAGTCTTCTCCAACACCACAGTTCAAAAGCATCAATTCTTTGGCCCTCAACTTTCTTCACAGTCCAACTCTCACATTCATACATGACCACTGGAAAAACCATATCCTTGACTAGACAGACCTTTGTTGGCAAAGTAATGTCTCTGCTTTTTAATATGCTATCTAGGTTGGTCATAACTTTCCTCCAAAGAGTAAGCATACACACCGAGGAAACTAGAATTGAAAGAGACACATGTACCCCAATGTTCATTGCAGCACTGTTTATAATAGCCAGGACATGGAAACAACCTAGATGTCCATCAGCAGATGAACGGATAAGAAAGCTGTGGTACATATACACAATGGAGTATTATTCAGCCATTAAAAAGAATAAATTTGAATCAGTTCTAATGAGATGGATGAAACTGGAGCCGATTATGCAGAGTGAAGTAAGCCAGAAAGAAAAACACCAATACAGTATACTGACACATATATATGGAATTTAGAAAGATGGTAATGATGACCCTGTATGCGAGACAGCAAAAGAGACACAGATGTATAGAATGGACTTTTGGACTCTGAGGGAGAGGGAGAGGGTAGAGGGTAGGATGATTTGGGGGAATGGCATTGAAACATGTATACTACCATGTAAGAAACTAAGTGCCAGTCTATGTTTGATACAGGATACAGGATGCTTGGGGCTGGTGCATGGGGATGATCCAGAGAGATGATATGGGGTGGGAGGTGGGAGGGGGATTCAGGATTGGGAGCTCATATATACCCGTGGTGGATTCATGTCAATGTATGGCAAAACCGATACAGTATTGTAAAGTAAAATAAAGTAAAAAAAAAAAAAAAAAAAGAGTAAGCGTCTTTTAATTTCATGGCTGCAATCACCATCTGCAGTGATTTTGGAGCCCCCCAAAATAAAGTCAGCCACTGTTTCCACTGTTTCCCCATCTATCTGCCATGAAGTGATGGGACCAGATGCCATGATCTTCGTTTTCTGAATGTTGAGCTTTAAGCCAACTTTTTCACTCTCCTCTTTCACTTTCATCAAGAGGCGTTTTAGTTCCTCTTCACTTTCTGCCATAAGGGTGGTGTCATCTGCATATCTGAGGTTATTGATATTTCTCCCAGCAATCTTGATTCCAGCTTGTGTTTCTTCCAGCCCAGTGTTTCTCATGATGCACTCTGCATAGAAGTTAAATAAGCAGGGTGACAATATACAGCCTTGACATACTCCTTTTCCTATTTGGAACCAGTCTGTTGTTCCATGTCTAGTTCTAACTGTTGCTTCCTGACCTGCATATAGATTTCTCAAGAGGCATGTACTTGCTTCTTATTTGAAAACAGGTTTATAATCTCATCAGAGATACGGACGCTTACACAGCTATTATAAGGGAGTGAATAAAGATGGGGGCAGAGGTTTGGGTTGGTGTGAGGAAGGGTCTGGAGATGTGCTGTATGTGTGGAGGAAGGAACTAGGTGGTCTCAGGGCTCCAAACTGGCATACTGGCATCATGATGCCACCTTGATATTCTGACCCAAAAGCTTTATTTATGGATTAAAAGATAAGACAGGAGACGGAATCCACTTTCATCTACACTAGACTGTGAAAGTGTTAGTCACCTAGTCATAATACCTGTTTGACTCACATGTACAATACCTCCAGATGTATATAAACAAACATAGTAGGGGCTCAATAAATATTTTTGAATAAACAGAAGTCTCATTTCAATGTGGAATATAATTCACAGTTGGTGAATATGGAATGGAAAGTGGAATCTCGTTCAGCCTAGCAAGGAAGGAAATTCCAACACATGCTGCAACATAGATGAATATTGAGGACATTTTGCTAAATGAAATAAGCCAGTCACAAAAAGACAAATACTGAATAACTTCACATATATGAGGTACCTGAAATAGTTAAAGAAATAAAAGTAGGAAGTAGAAGAGTGGCTGCCAGGGACTACAGGGAGCGGGGAATGAATAGTTGTTTAATGGGTATAGAATTTCAGTTTTGCAAGATGAAAAAGTTCTGGCAATTGGTTACACAAGAATGTGACTATACTTAATGCTACTGAACTGTACACTGGTAGAACTGGTTAAGATGGTAAATTTTATGTTTTCTGTCTTTTATTGCACTAAAAAAAAAGAAGAACAGATAAAAATCAGAGTGTGACTAGTGATTCAGTTGCATATGAATCTGTGTTATTCTCCTAAGTTAAAGAATTCATCGAATTCTTTAGGAACATCAAATGGGTTCCTAGCGAGAGTTCCTCCTGCTTTCAGAATCTGTGTACATGCATGAAAGGCACAATGGGAAACTGAAGCTCAGAAAGAGCTTATTTATCATTTGTCCCAGGTCACACTGTCAGCAGCGCTGGTCCCGTCATTAGAACCCAAGTCATTGACTCAAGTGCAGTGTTCTCCCCATTCTACTTGTCAGGGTCAGGGGCAGTCTCTGCAGCCACCTCTCACATCCTGATCCTTCCTGGGGCACCCCCATTCTTTCCCCAGGACATAGGTACCTTGACATTTCTGCATGAAAGTCTAATAGGCACCTTGCAAATAGCTATGTGGAGCTCCGATTTAGTAGTTATCAGACAGTATATTTTAAAAAATATTTAAAAATATCATTTATTTTTGGCTGTGCTGGCTCTTTATTGCTGTATGAGGGCTTTTCTTGAGGTACAGTGAGTGGGGGCTACTCATTAGTTGCAGTGCTCGGGCCTCTCTTCTGGTGGAGCACCAGCTCTTGGGCACACAGACTTCAGTAGCTGCAGTGCCTGGTGTCTAGAGGACAGGCTCAGTAGTGTGGCTCATGGGCTTAGTGGTTTGGCAGCATGTGGGATCTTCCTGAACCAGGGATCAGGCCTGCATTTTCTGCATTGGCAGGCAGATTCTTCACCACTGAGCCACCGGGGAAGCCCCCTTAAAAATAACTTTTGATGACAGTTCACTATGTGATTTTTGGCATATAACTTAGAAGGAGTTCAAAGAATGAAGTCACATTTCTATAAACAAAACTCTTTTCCAGTGAACTGATTTTTGACACTAATTGCTCTCAGTGCTAACATCTGTAAATAAGAAAAATAGGACTAGAATTGACGCTTAATCCTCTGTCACTGCAGCAATAAATATTATATACCAGTGGATGTTGTGTATTGTTTAGTCGCTAAGTCGTGTCTGACTCTTTTTCGACTCCATGAACTGCAGCCTGCCAGGCTCCTCTGTACTCGGGATTTCCCAGGTAAGAATATTGGAATGAGTTGCCATTTCCTTCTCTAGGGAATCTTCCCAACCCAGAGATCAAATTCATGTCTTTTTACCACTGAGCCACCAGGGAAGCCCATATCAATGGATACATAAACTAATTAAAGAAACATTTCAGATATCTCATGAGATAATTTCCTATAACACTTTATATGCTTAGGAATTATTTCTTAAAAACCATATTTGCTATTTTGATCAATTGTGTACTATTAATCATTATGATAACTCAATGCAGATGGAATTTTTTAATGTTTACAACCATATGGTTAGAGGAAAGAAAACATTTTACATTTCTATTTATATACATTTTTTAAGAGATATATGACATGATCAATTAGAGACTCTCAATCTTACAAATTGTGTTGGTTAAGATTTTAGAGGAGAGGTAAACAGAATGAAAACATGAGTTCAAGAAATAAAAGAAACTAAAATTTCTGATTGTTAAAAGGAGTTCTTTCATATACTAATACTTTTTAGGTAAATGTAAACATCAGAATGCTATGATATTCACATTCAACTAGATCTTTTAAAAGAGTGACTTAGGATCTTCATTTCAAATTTTCAGTATTTACAAATTGTCATAAATTACCTCTTTACAAGGATTAAACTTACAATGAACAATTTTAGATGTCAGTTTGAAATATGGGTTAGAGTACATATTTTTCAAAATTCTTTTGTGGGTATGCAAACCAAACCAGTTTGAAAACCGCTGGTACAGACTGTCCTTGGTAAATTGTACTGTAAAGGATACTCAGAAATGGGTAGGTAGCCAGAGGAAAATATGGAACCTAAAGAGATGCTTGATTTGGGTTTACTCTTGTTTCTAAAGATGAGAGAAAATGCAGAATGTTTGTGCGCAGAGGAAAATGATTTCGACATGAAGGGAAAAGTGAGGGTGCCCGAAGGTGGTTTGGGGCAGTGAAAGACGTGGGCACGGAGTACCAAACGAGGTGAGTCCCTTGAAAGGGCACAGCAGAGGGACAAGGCAGCGCGAAGGGCAAGCGCGGATATCCATATGGGCTGGCGGGGAGCGGGTGGTGGCTGGAGGCAGCTTTGCTGGGATCGAGTCCATTTCCTCAATAAAACCAAAGCAAGATTAGCAGCTGTGGGGAAGGGTGGGGGAGGAGGTGTTGGGGATGACACGAGAGAGATGTCGAATGGTCGTTTAAAGAAGTGGGATGGAATCCACTCGGGAAGTGTATTAGGACTTCGGCTTGGTTTCTGGAATTTGTTGAGGAGTCAGCCAGGCGATGTCCGCCGGGTGGTCGCACGTGAAGACGGACGGGAAAATTGCATTTAACTGGCTTGGCAGGTGCTCACACTGATGCGTGAAAGTGCAAGGGAGCTGAGGCCGAGTCTTTAAAATGATGGAGTCTGGACTTGAAGTTGCGGAAGGAGAGAAGGGACGGCATAAGGATGGGTGATGCAATCCATGAATTATTAGTTCCCTGTGTGTGTGGGGGGGGGAGAGGGGGGGCGGTCAACTGCTGCGTTTGGAGTTAGGACTCTTTTTAACATGTCAGCCGTCTTATTTTCTTTTTCCTAAGTGCAATGACTCTCCGATTCTCCTCTTCCTTCCTCAATACTTCTGCCGCCGTTTTCACAGGTGGAATATCTTCTAACATCTTGAAAGAAGTCAGTTGCGGTTTCTTGCAGCGTTACTTCTGCTGTCCGATTGGCCCGCTTTGTGCATTATCTCGGAACTCACTTTTCAGTCTGTTTTAATCCGGGGCTTTCTTCCCGCCGCAGCCCATCGGGGCGGTCCCTTCAGGCTCTGGGAGAGAATGAAGCGCTGATTGGTTGCCCTGCGGACCGGGGCGGGGCTTGTCATCCGGGGCAGAGAGGGCGGCCTAGAGAAGAGGCCTCCCGGGTGCTTTTTGGGCCGCTGGTGTCTTGAGATCCCCAGGTCCCGTGTCAGCGAGACAGGCGCCAGGGACGGGACTACACGGGCTGCCTGGGACCTGATTCCTTGTTTTCTGCCCAGCTGGACGTTTTGGCATGCAATGCAGATACTTTGGTAGCTGGGCATTTATCTGGGAGAGAGTTTGCGATGACATCACAGTTAAAGGGTTTTGTTTGGCCGGCACGCTTCTCCTCCAGCTTCTTTGGGTGGGCAGGCACGGGCCCAGTGGGGGCAGCCTAGGGCTTCCTGCCAGTACTCCTTTTGAAGGACACAGGGTCAGAAGGGCAGTTGAACATTAACTCTTTGTGGCAGCACTATATCTATCCGGAGAGGCCTGGCGGCTAGCCTATTTGGACTTCAAGCAGCTCTCTCAATGGCAACCCACTCCAGCACTCTTGCCTGGAAAATCCCATGGACCGAGGAGCCTGGTGGGCTGCAGTCCATGGGGCCGCTAAGAGTCGGACACCACTGAGCGACTTCTCTTTCACTTTTCACGTTCATGCATTGGAGAAGGAAATGGCAACCCACTCCAGTGTTCTTGCCTGGAGAATCCTAGGGACAGAGGAGCCTGGTGAGCTGCCGTCTATGGGGTCGCACAGAGTCAGACACGACTGAAGCGACTTAGCAGTAGCAGCAGCATACACAGAGTGCCATCCACCAACACTTAATTTCCTGCTTCCTTTGTGCCACACCCTGGGGATGTTTCCAAAGAGAAAGGCAACTTCCAGCTCGTTCCAGTGACTCTTTCTCGTTCTCAAGTCCCAGCTCTTGGTGGTCCCTGCACTGAATTCTGACAGCCTGTAATGTCAACATTAGTCTCCCATTTTTCAGATGAGGCAGTTGGGTCTTAGAGAGTTGAAGTGACTTACCAATATCATTAGATAGGCGGTTGGGACAGAATTTGGTTTGGTCTGGATCTGTCTTTAAAGCCCAAGTAGTATCTATTATTCTGCTGGAGCCATGTCCTCCAGGGCTACTGGGTTTGCTGAGTGGGAGAAAAAAAGAGGAGTAAGTCGAAGTGCTGAATCCAGGGGACTGTTAAAAGCAGGAAAAAGAAGATGATTTTCATCTTCCCTTCAAACAACACTGGACAATACGACTTTCCCAATCCTTTCACACTAGAGAGTAATCTGGGATGTTGTCAGTATGACACAGTAGAAATATTAATAGTAGGGGTTAAGAGGGTTTGGGACTAGACCTGCCTTTACCATAACTAAATGTGTTACGAAGGGCAAGATACTTATTGCTATATCTCAGTGCCGCCATGTACAGCGGGGTGATAGGTTGTGGCACAGAATTAATGGAGATAATAATAAAGTCACTATATAAACATGAGAAAAAAATAAAAGCAGGGAAAGTACCGTGACTTACTTTGATTGTTTACTTTTTTCTGTGCCTGTCACGGAAGTATGCTCAGAGGAAGTCTGTTTAACCTGGCCCTACATGATGAGCAGGGAGTTCCACAGGCGGACAATGGACATTTCAGACCCCGAAGAGTTCAAAGGGGCAGAGATTCAGGTAACCACAGAATGTAATGAGGTAAAGCCCTTAGGGAGGCCCCGTCCCGTCATTTTACTGAGGGACTAAATGGAGGACCAGAGAGGGTATTTAATTATTTAAGATCAGGAAACAGGAATGCCCAAACTGGAGCTCCCAGGGTCATTGTTATTTAGTCGCTCAGTCGTGTCTGACTCTGTGACACTACAGACTGTAGCCCACCAGGCTCCTCTATTCATGGCATTTCCCAGGCAAGAATGCTGGAGTGGGTTGCCATCTCCTCCAGGAAAATCTTCTCAACCCAGAGATCAAACCTACATGTTTTGCATTGGCAGGTGGATTCTTTACCACTGAACTAATCTATGGTCTGTTTTTATTAGTAACTTAGTAGTCTGACTTATTCTGGTCAGACTATAACTCTTAGTACTAAGAGTTATTCATACTTGTTAGCTGCTGCTGCTGCTAGGTCGCTTCAGTCGTGTCCGACTCTGTGCGACCCCATAGACGGCAGCTCACCAGGCTCCCCCGTCCCTGGGATTCTCCAGGCAAGAATACTGGAGTGGGTTGCCATTTCCTTCTCCAATGCATGAATGTGAAAAGTGAGAGTGAAATCGCTCAGTCGTGTCTGACTCTTAGCGACCCCATGGACTACAGCCCACCAGGCTCCTCTGCTCATGGGATTTTTCCAGGCAAGAGTACTGGAGTGGGGTGCCGTTGCCCCGACACTTGTTTAGCAGTTACTAAATGAGTATATTATATGCATTCCTTTCTTTTAGCCCTTAGGACAACTCTGTGAGGTAGACAGTATTTTACAAGAAAGAAAACTGTGACTGAGAGAAGTAACTTGCCCAGGGTCACACTGCAAGTCTAAGCCGGGAGCCCAGGCTCTAGTAGTGATAAGCAGATAAAGAAAGAAGGGTGTGGCCCAAAAAACCCCTTTCAGTGTACATGTTTTTATCTTCCTTATTCAGATGAGGAAACCAAGGTTCAGAAACAGTCAATGACTTGCCCAAGGTCACAGAGCAATAAAGCGGTGGAGTAGGCAGTCGTCTGGATCACATTATACCCAAAGACTGAAGTGTGAGACCATTCCTGGGTTCTCTACTCCTAGCACAGCCCCCTTCTTGCATAGAGAAGCAGTTAAAGCCCCTTGTCTCTTGCTCACCTTTCAAATCTTCCAGACAGCTCTGCCTTGGGAATGTTGTCCTCTGCAGGCAAAGTGGCTTTAGTCAAATCTCATTTTCCAGTGAGGAGTTATTAATATTATCCTAACAGGACAGTGACCAGTTCTCCCAGCTGCCAATGTGGTGATTTTCTGCATTCCTCCTCACTTTTTCTTGCACAGCTTTGTTATCAGGGGGTCTGGATCACATTATACCCCAAATACCAAAGTGTGAGATGCTTTTAGCTCCGTGACCCTTTGCAGAAGCCACTTGGTCAAGCCTCTTTGGTTTACGTTTGCAGGATAAGCATCAAGGGGCAAAGCTTGGTCAGGACAGTGGTGCTGGAGGCACAGGGCCTACTTGAAGTTCACTAGCACCTCTTAAATCTGGGTGAAGAGTGACGAGTAGACAGAATTATGAATTGGGGGTGGAAAAATGAGCCTTATCAAATATTTCTGTTCATGAGTAACCCTCACTGACTGAGTGAACCAGCTGCATGCAAGGGTTCAAAATTAATTAGGCTCATCTGGCTCATCTTCACTGCTAAATAAGGTATCTCTGAGGGCTTGGCTTCCAGAAGCGGTGTTTGAAAGGAGGGTTTCTACTGTGGAAGGAAGCTCTAGACCAGACCCCAGGAGGTCTGGGGGTCTTGAGCCAACTCTGCTAATGGCTGACCGTGTCACCCTGGAAAAGGCAATTCACCTCTCTAGGCCCATCATTATTCATTCCCATTTCTAGAAGTGCTCCTGTGGGCCTGGTACTGTTGTAACGGTTGAGACAACTTCTAACAAGACAGCTGCTGCAGTGGAAGACCTCATGGCTTCTGTGGGGAAGTGAGCAAGGCCAGAGATTGTGGATTCCATGCTGCTCTGGGGTATGGCCAAAGGAGCCCTGGAAGACCTGATATCAATAGGACTCTAGCCTTATGGAAGCTGTGTGATAATTTAAAAAGTTTCCCCTTTTACTGGGTAAATGCAGCCCTTAACCTGGTTGCACAGCTTGATAAGCAGAGCCCAGGCAGATCTTTGTGTCCCCAGTTGCCTCCTGGGCTGATCACTCTTTTATTTTTTTAATTTAATTTAATTTTTGTTTTATCTTGGAATGTAGTCACTTTATAATATTGTGTTAGTTTCCAGATCACACTTGCCTGATGAACAACTTGCTTATCTGAACACAGCAGCCCTGAATGTCGACTGAGATAGAAAGGTCCAGTAGAGGAAAAGTTGGCAGAGGCCATTTCAGGCTGAGGAAAGAGCATACATAAACCCTGCAGGCTGGAGAGAGAGCTGCCTCAGCTTGGGGACCTGCCTTGGTTCACTGACTGGAAGGCTGAGTGGGTTGTGTCTTATTAGGGGGGTGTTGAAGAGAGATGAAGTTGGGAATATTGGCAGAGGCTGTTTCTTCACTTTTGAAGCAAATAGTGGGCATCAGTTCAAGTATAGTATTTAAACACTAGGGAAATAGTAGACAAAAATCAACCTAATCCCCTTCCCTGGGGGAATTCACATTCTAGTGAGACCCTGATGGGGCTCCAGTGTCTCTGACGGTATCAGGAAGCCATATTGATTTCTGACCCACTTCCCCTCTAGCACTGTAAGAACCGCCATCTGAGATAATGTATGTAAAAGGCCTTTGGGAGGTGGGAACTTCTGGATCATTCCAATGAATAATCACTTTTAATGTCGTTGTTGTTTTTGTGCTGCACACTGTATAGGATCTTAATTCTCTGATTCTCTGACCAGGAATTGAACCCAGGCCATGGCAGTGAAGGCGTCAAATCCTAACCACTGGACCACCAGGGAATTTCCAGTCACTTCTCCCCGGCGCTACCCCATGTTAAAAGTCTTTATTGAATTTGTTACAATATGGCTTCTATTTCATGTTTTGTGGGTTTTTTTTTTTAAGCCAAGATGCATGTGAGGTCTTAGCTGCCACCAGGGATTGAATCTGCACCCTTGGATCACCAGAGAAGTCCCCCCAATCACTTTGAATATTAATCTGATTGACCAATACTGGTGCTCAGGGATTTGGGGACCTGTTCCTGGCACCCACCTGATCCTCCCTTCTGGGAAGAAGACATCTTTGGTCGGGGTCATGATGTTGCAGGAAACGTGATGCCTTCCTTTGCTGTGCTCTCGAGACCCATTCTGACCAGGAGAGACCCTTCCTTCTCTGGGTCAGCTGAGCAGGCTGGACAGGATGTGACATCCTGCTGCCAGTATAGGAATTCACTGGCTCGTTCTCAGGCTGCAAGCACCTGCTGTGGTCAAAGTTTCTTTCCCTTCTGGCTGAAGGACCCATGCGAATGAGAGAGTCACTTAAAAATCACAAACAAAAGGGAAACTCTGTCTCTGTGGTAAGAGAGGGTTATCCCCGGGCCAGCAGTTGTGTCTATCCTGATTAATAAATAGGTCTGGTTCAGTGAAAGAGGCTGATTCCTAGGCCTGGGAACTTGTCCTCTCCCTCGCTGTGTGACTATAGGCAAGTCAATTCCCCTTTCTGGCTGCTAGTTCTTTCCTCTATTAACCAGGAAGTTGGACTTACTCAGGCTTGACCGCAGAATCATTTGAACTTTTCTGGGGAACCTCGATATATAAAGCAGATAAGAGAAATGAAGGTGCCGTTGAGGCAGGTTCCTGGAGATCTGTTGACCTCACCTCATCCTGTCTCATCCTCCCTGGACAGACTTCTCCCACTATTACCCTGCAGTCATAGTGGAATTTGGTTTAAAAATAAATGGATTATATAATTTTCATTCTACCTGGGTCTTCTGGTAGGCTCAGGGTAGGGGGTGAGGATAATTAAAAAGTCTCTAACGTCTACAATTTTGTGTATACATGGAAATGGTTATCCAACCCTCTTTCTATTCGATATAAATATAATTTGGATTATCTAAGGGACTCTCTATTTCCATGCATAGACATGAAGTTTCATTGGCCCCATTTGACTTTGTATTTATGACTGTGACAATACCATGAACGTGTCTAAAATGTTTCCCATTTCACTTTCCATGCCGTATGTTTCCCACATTGGACAATCTGTGATTTTTTTTTTTCCATAAAAGGGATGTACTTGCTAGAGGCAAGCAGCATAAACAAGATAGGAATTTATTTCTCTCTCACATATGAAGCTCAGGTAGATTACTGAGGGATAGAATGATGGCTTCTTTTCTTCTCACTTTATTTATTTTTTAATTGAAGGATAATTGCTTTACAGAATGTTGTGGTTTTCCATCTGTCATACAGCAACAAGAATCAGCTGTAGGTATACCCATATCTCCTCCCTCCCAAACCTCCCTCCCATCTTCCACCCCATCCCACCCTTCTAGATTGTGACAGAGCCCCAGTTTGAGTTCCCTGAGTCATACGGCAAATTCCCATTGGCTCTCTATTCTGTATATGGTATTGTAAGCTTCCTTGTTACTCTCTCCATACACATACATCTCACCCTCTCCCTCCTCCCCTCCCCCATGCCCATGTCCATAGGTCTGTTCTCTATGTTTCTTCACTGCTGCCCTGCAAATTAATTCATCAGTACCACTGTTCTAGATTCCATATAGAATGATCAAGAACTCAAGTTCTTCCCATCGTGCTGCCTTATAGTCCTCATCAGGTGCCTTCCATCCTATGATCCAGGATGGCAGTTCCTGCCATCAAGTATGCGTTTCATCCAACAGGAAGAGGGAAAGAGGAATTGGGGAGAGCTTACCATTTCTTTTTCAGGGAAGAAGTTGTACATATCACTTTTTTTCATATTCCACTACCTATAATTTGATCATATGGCCACCCTTACCTTTAAGTAAGGCCAAGAAATCACTTTACCTGGGTAGTCTTGTGATTAGATAAAAATTCTATCATTATGCAAAAGAAGAGAACAGACAAATGGGCCAAGTGGAAATCTCTACCAAGAGTCTATCCATTTCTTGGGTGTGAATTTTTACTTTTTTTAGATGTGAAATTCTGTGATGTGAGTAGCATCTAAAACCTTCAGCCTGGACAGGTACTCAAGATTTCAGCTAATCCAGTCTCTTTCATCAAATGATGATGAGGTTATGAACCCATTTTACAGATAAGGCAGCAGAGAGATTAGGTGACCAGGGTTAACTTTGTCAGTAGCCCAAGGAGAAATTCATGTTGTAGAGATAATCCCAGAAATGGTGGGATTCCATGAGCACCTGAAAGGGCCCATTTCTCTGTGCTTTTTATTCCTCTTCCCATGACATCCTAGCTCTTCAGACCGTACCTTACCACTGATGCTATAATTTTGGGGATAATGTGGACTCTGACCGGGGGACTGGGATGTCCTGAGGGAGCCCGAGCTTTGCAGTTACACATAGCTGGCTCTCAATAGTAGTTCTTCGTTTTATGACTGTGTTGCTGTGGGCAAGGCATTTCCTCTTGACTTTAGTTTCCTCTTGTTTAAAAAGAAGAGCCTATCCATCTCCAAGTTTTCTTCCCACCCTCCCTTCTTCCTTCCACCCTTCCTCGCTGCCCTTGTCCCCTTTCCTCCTTTCTTTTTTTCACTCATAGAATGAATATATAAAGGAATCTGGTCTGGGACTTAGTACTGATAAGTGAAAACTGGTGGTAGTTTCCTTCCTTTCTTCCTTCTTCTTTCCTCTTCTTCTTTCATTTTCTTTCTCTTGTTTCAGTTTCATGTAATTTTAAGATATTTTTTCCCACCAGGTTCATTAGTCACAGGACCCAGAGGACTTAGATTCTCTGGTGCCCAGAAATAGTTGCCCCGATGGGTGAACTTCTAGTTCCCTTTACCAGTTTTTTTTTTTTTTTTCTTTCTGAATCAGACAAAGAGAACTTCAGTACCTCTTGGGTTTCCCCCTCTGATACCTTATCACTGTACCCTAACTTGGTAATTTCTTCCCTTCTTCTATGTGTAAAATTTTTTGAATGCTTGGAAATATCTCGTGGTTCCTGTGGGGTTTTCTCTCCCTTGTATGTAGCTCTGGTTTTCTATAAGCTCCTTGAGGACAGGGAATGACAGCTGTGTATTCCCACCTTTACGTGTCACAGAAGTGATAACAGAAGCCTGATTGGAGATGAACTTCCTCTGAGCAAGGACCCTGTGTTCTACTTCTTTGCATTCATCATTTGTTATGTAAAGAACAAAGGAAGAAAAGAGGGGTGAAGGGAAAGGGAAAGAAGGAGGGCTGGGGGAGAAAGGGAGAAGATTGGAAAGTGAAAATGTTAGTTGCTCAGTTAGTGTCCTACTCTGTGACCCCATGGACTGTAGCCCACCAGTCTCCTCTGACCATGGAATTCTCCAGGCAGGAATACTGGGTTGGGTAGCCTCTCCCTTCTCCAGGGAATCTTCCTGATCTAGGGATTGAACTCGAGTCTCCTGCATTGTAGGCAGATTCTTTACTGTCTGAACCACTAGGGAAGCAAGAAGGAGGAAGGGAGAAGGTGGGAAATCAGCATTTATTAAGCACAAAAAGTGCCAGCTTTTAAAACATGCAGTCTTACTTAATCTTGACAGCACATATGTGAGACAAATTACAAAGGATAAGATTGAGGCCCAGAAAGGTGCTGTCACTTGTCCAAGTTCCCATAGCACATAGGAAACAAAATGAGAAGCGGAAACAAGGTCTGTGAAGCTGAGGTCAGGCTCGTAAGAGCCTTGAACCTTGAACCACGAGTCAGTTACTGACACAGTCAAGTGTGAGAATTAAATGGACTGTGTAGGAAGCCAGATCTGTCTCAGGGATTCCTTTTAACAATAGTAATAAAAAGTTCTGTGACCTTGACAAAGTCGCTGGCTGTCTTGGAACCTCAGTTTCCCCATCTGTCATGAAGGGGGCCCTCTGTAAGTGTGGGGGTCCCTCTCAGCTCTTGTGTGTGAGTTGCAGCCTCTCTCCCTGAATTCCTAACCATCAGTGTGAGCCATTTAAACATGATAGATTCTTCCAGGAGGAACCATGCCTCTTTAGCTAGGTCAGGCCAACCAAACTTATTTGGGGTTTTTGATGAGATTTCTCTTAATTGATTGGGGTGAGGAGTTCAGAGCTAAATTGGAAGACTGGCTTTTCGGCTCCAAGATGGAAGAGACTGGGGCCTGACATGACTTGAGGTTGTCTGCCCTTTTTGAAGGCTGATGAGAGAGCATTCTGCACCCAGCCACACTCCCTCCTCCCTGGAGAGCACAAGGGGAGCTGATGAACAATGAATAATAAATAAGCTGTCTTGGTCCTGGAAGAAACGATGTCAAATTTCTGGGGCTTTCCTTTTTGCCTCTCTCCATTGCCTGGACAGTTTTCAATGTTCTTTTGTTTTGTTTTGTCTATCTCTTTTTCTTTTCTTCTCTGCCTCCTCTCCTCCTTCTCTCCTTCCCTCTCTCAACTTTCTTCCTTCCAGACATTTTCTTATTCTAAGTTTCAGAACATTTAGGAGAATAAGAGCTTTGGAATGATAATGCTCTCTAGAGTCTAGTTTACAGTGATTTTTATGTCTTCTGATCGTTAGTATTTTCTGTCTCTTCCTTATTCGTAAAACTAAAGATTCATTAATAGTAGCGATAGTTACAACTGGGAGAACTTAACAATGGATACCAAGCACCATTCTTTCACGTCCTACAAGGCACTACATTCTTTCACTCAACAAATATTTGTGAAGCATCCAACCATTTCCAGGCACCATCATGGAAAAGATTCAGTCACGACCAAGGCAGAGTCTCTTTTCCTAATGGAACTTACATTGTAGTTAGAAGCAGACAATGAGCAAGTGAACAAATATTTAATGTATTTTCAGGTTATTTAATTACATCTTCAAAACAACCTCATGGCAGGTATTGTAAGTTCATTTTACACACGCATAAACACTGAGGTGTGAATAATGAAATTATCTGTCCAAAATCAGATGAGAAGTTTGAATGCGCCCCAGCCCAGTGGTCTTTGTAGGACCCAATGAAGCTTTTTATTATGAGTCCAGAGGCAACAAAACTGTGAGACTATGAAACTGAAGCTCCAGAGCTCTTCACTTGAATGGGCCCTTCCTCAAGTCACTCAGGACCTAAGTTTTAATTCCTTCCTTAGTGCGGGCCCAGTCACATTTTATAAGACTTGGCCTTCACAAAACCTGGACCAGTCTTCATTGACATGAGGATTCACAGACTTCTAGTGTTCCTCAAGAACTCAGAAGCCAATGGAGGAGAAAGGCATGAAAATAAAACATTGTAATACATAGAGATGAGTGCTATAATGGAGCTGTTATGGACTAAATTGTGCTCTTCAAATTCATATGTTGAGACTCTAACCCTCAATGTGTGATTGTATTTAGAGATAGGGCTTTTAGGGAGGCAATTAAAGGAGGTCATAAGGGTGGGGCTTTTTATAAGGAGAAGAAGAGACAGCAGAGAGCTATCTCTCGGTGTGAACACACAGAGAGAAGGCAGCTGTCTGTAAGCCAGAAAGAGAGCTCTAACCAGAAGCTGAGTTTGCTGACATCTTGGTCATTGATTCTAGCATCCGGAACTCTGAGGAAATACATTTTTGTTGTTTACACCACCCAGTCTGTGGAATTTGGCTGTGGTATCCCTGAGCAGACTTGTATAGGATGGATGTACAAGGGAGATGGATTTGAGGATGGGAAAGCATTCCAGGCAAAGAAAACAGCTGAGTAAAGGTGTGGAGACCTGAGATAGCGCAGCATACCTGTCCCCAAGGCGTGCGTGCCTGTGTATTCAGTCACTAAGTCGTGTCTGACTCTTTGCGATCCCAGGAACTGTAGCCCATCAGGCTCCTCTGTCCATGGGATTTCCCAGGCAAGAATATTGGAGTGGGTTGCCATTTCCTCCTCTAGAGGATCCTCCCAATCCAGGGATTGAACTGGCCTCTCCTGTGTCTCCTGTATTGGCAGGTGGAGTCTTTACCACTGAGCCACCTGGGAAACCCCAACATACCTGTAGAACCATAAGTCATAATTATACATACTTATGGAGTACAGAGGCAGAGATAAACAATGGCAGGTGGGTGGGGGAAGATCGAAAACATGTAAGATGCCAGGCTCAAGCCTGGGTTTTACTGATAGATGTGGGAGTGCCCCTCTTTTGCCCTTGAGCAGGGTAGAGTCAAAACCATCATGGTGGCAGGAGGAGGGAGATGGATGGGAGGGAGGGACACTAGTCAGGTGACTTCTGTAATAGGTCTGGTAAGAAAGGGTATAGCTCTGAAGTAGGTCAGTGGAGTTGGAGACAAGGACATGTTTTGGGACTGGGGGGAGGGAATGGGAGAGAGGAGGACGAGGAGCAAGAATCACACTTGAGCTTCTCACTTGGATGTCTGGTGCTTGGAATATTTTGGCCACATCAAAAGTGACTTGTGTATATACCTAGATTTAATTTAATTATGAGGAAAAGTGTTTGGAGTTTTTATATTTCAAAGAAATATCGGGTGGAGGTGTGCTATGGTCCTAGATTTGCAGATTTGGTCAGCTGGATGCTTTGCTGTTTGGAAGCCAGCAGAGTGGGAATAGGGTGTCCAGGAGGCATGTGAGTGGATCTGCAGGCAGCCTTCATTAGCAGCATTATGCTTCTCAGTAGGATGATGGGTCCTATTTTCTTTTTTTTTAATAAACATGAAATAAGCCAAGGAGGTTGCAATGTCATAGACTTAGTCAGTGTCAAACTTGGTAGCTGCTTGGCTTAGGACAAAGCGTCTGATAGAGTTCTGATCTTGACCTAACTTACTGTATGCCTCTGGGTGGGTCATTTACTGTCTCTGGGTCTCAGTCTCATCTTCTAAAAAATGAACCACTTGGGTTAAATAATCGTTAAATTCTGTTTTAGTGCTTACATTCTATATATCACTGTTTAACCAACATTATGTTAAAAAAATGTACATAAATCAAGAGTTTAGGGGAAGATTAGGGTTTTATTTCTGAGGACAATACCTAATTCAGTCCCAAAACAACAAGCTTTAACTCCTTTGTCATTTCATCTCAGGCTGGACTAATAGAGGACTCTGGGGAGAAGAGATTATTTGGATATCATCAGTTTCTTTATTCCACACTTGAAAGGAATGAGGAACAGCAAGAGCATCACCCGAGGTCATACAGCTGGTGAATAGCAGAGACAGGAACTGAACCCAAGTCTCCCAAAAAGGGCCATGAGGGGGATATAACCATCAGGTTACGCACTACATGACTTTGTAGACTCTTATGTGAGTGGTACCCCTGAAATTACGGAGGCAGAGATCCTGCCCTTGACCCCTACTTTGCACCCCTCTCATTCTATGTATCTAGTTGTGGAGTGACTTAGCAGCAGCAGCAGCAGCAGCAGCAGCAGCAGTTGTTTAAAATACCTCCTCACCCCACTGGATACCCAGCACCTCTCTTCCCTTTCCCTTGCCAGTTGGAATCCTATTCATCCTTTAAAACTCAGTACAAATATGACCTCTGTGTCCCCTTTCTTCACTTTGTACACACCCCTATGGCCATATATGGGATTTCCAGGTGGTTCACTGGCAAAGAATCTTCCTGCTAATGCTGGAGATGCAAGAGACATGGGTTTGATTCCTGGTCAGGAAGATCCCTTGGAGAAGGAAAAGGCAACCCACTCCAGTATTCTTGCTTGGAAAATTCCATGGACAGGGGATCCTGGTAGGCTGCAGTCCATAGGGTCGCAAAGAGTTGGGCAAACCTAAGTGAATGAGCACCCCTGCATGCAGTGGCCACATATACATAACACATCACATGGGAATGGTTCTTGTTTGTCTACAATTAACCCAAAAGGGTAGGAATTGTGCCTTACTCATCTCTGTACTTCTAACGTCTAGCCCACGTGCTCAGTTAATGTCCATGAAACGAATGAATACAAAGGATAAATGACAGGATGAGTGTGAAATGAGGTTTGCTGGAGAATATAGAATCAAACAGAGAAGCTTAGGAAGCCACGTCCCATGAGGTGTAAATGAGCCTGTGGTTTTCCTCTCATCTGGCTATTTCTTGGACCCACAGGTCATCACCCTCATTAATGACGGGTCCCCTAAGCTGTAAGCAGGAAATGCTTTGGTATCAGGCCTGATGGCCCATATTGAAGACATAAGCCTTTGGCCCGTGACTCACCAATGGATTCCAGAAGGCTCAGTGTGGGTGGCCTTCCTCAATCAATCAATGGTTGGGCGTCCCAGCTTGTGATTGGATCCAAGCCACCCAAGCGTAGAGGTCTCTCAGATGCAGCCTGTATGGAGCCCTCTGGCCATCAGGCCTGTGTAAGTTGTAGCCACCCACCAGGAGATGCAGACAAGCATCCATAAAAGCCAGCTTTTATAACTACTGACACCCCCTTGAGCATGGTCATTACGATTATTTAACATTTATGAGACACCCTTGGTGTAGTGGGGCTAAGGGAAAGCCAGTTGGGCAGTCTCAACACAAACGGATGTTTCTATATAACCGTACAAAGGTGATCCCTCCCACCCAGATTAGTTCATTTGCAACTACATTCAGGAGCTCATATAGGCCAGGGCAAACCTGAATGTATTCTGTATAGTATCAATCCAGGCGTTAACCCAGGTAAACCCCAGTTAATCAAAACCCAGCCAAGGAAAATTCTCAATTAACTCTATTTTGATTTTTACGCTGCCATTGATTTGTTCTCTGAGTGATGTTGATGTGCAAAGTCTTTTGTTCACTCTTTCTCATTCAATAAAACATATAAACAGCTGACCATGCCATATCACGTGTCTGCTCTTGACATTGTAGAGATAAATAGACAGCCTGTGCCCCTAGGCAAGGCAATCTTATGGGGAAGAGAGGCATGGAAATAGAAATATAGTCTTGCAGGTGATGTGTAAGAGCCAAGTTGATAGGAAAGTGGAGGGCTACAGGAAGGAGTGGTTAACAGGCTAGGCAAGCTTTATAGGAGAAAAAGCTCAACATGGCATTTGATTGATGATGACAATTTCCAGTGGGTTGTGTGGAACCACACAGGAATGTGTGGACCTTACAGGAGAGGAAATGAATGAACAAATGAATGGGAAGGTAGAATTTCACAGAGGATTGAGAGAACCCTAAGATATGCAGAGGGCTGAAATCTACAGTGTGAGGGGATGAGGCAGAAAATCTAGGCAAGGACTAGATTATAAAGGCCTTGCTCATTGTTTCAGAAGTGACTGCTGGAGGACTTCCTTGGTGGTCCAGTGGTTAAGACTCTGCACCCCAAATGCAGGGAGCCCAGGTTCGATCCCTGGTTGGGGAATTGATCCTACATGCTGCAACTAAGAGTTCCCATACCACAGCTAAGACCCCGCACAGCCAAGTAAACAAATAAATAAAAGAAGAAGTGACTGCTGCATTTGGAAACACTGGTCCCCTTGGAGTGCTCTCATCCCTTGATTTGGGTGGCATCACATTGTGATGGAGCAGCTCCTACCTCTTTGGCCACATCCCCTCTGTTATTTTGGAGAAGGCACTGGCAACCCACTTCAGTACTCTTGCCTGTTAAATCCCAATGATGGAAGAGCCTGGAAGGCTGCAGTCCATGGGGTCGCTAAGAGTTGGACATGACGAGAGACTTCCCTTTCACTTTTCACTTTCATGCATTGGAGAAGGAAATGGCAACCCACTCCAGTGTTCTTGCCTGGAGAATCCCAGGGACGGGGGAGCCTGCTGGGCTGCCGTCTATGGGGTCACACAGAGTTGGACACGACTGAAGTGACTTAGCAGCAGCAGCAGCCTTTGTTATTCACATGGAACTATCTATCTTCCTCTGCCCATGCTTTAATGACAGTGTTCCTCAGGGTTCCCACCCCTGTTTTTCTCACTCTAGATCCTTCTCTGAACAATTTTCCTACTACAGTGATTCCCCAAATGATATCCCTCATCCAGATACAGTCTTTTCTGAACTCCATATATGTACATAGATCTAACCGCCTATGGGACATCTGTACCCAATGAGGTAGCCATCTGCTCCCTAAACCTTCATTTGTTGTGTGTTTCCAGTCTTAGGAAAAGCGTCAATGCCTGGAACTCTCCTAGACTCTTTACTTCCCCTCATTTGTTGTTGTTCAGTCACTCAGTTGTGTCTGACTCTTCAAATCAATTCCACCAACCATGCATTCATTCACCCATGAGACATTTGTTGAGTTCTTCTGTCTTTTCAGAGATTTGACCAGCATTTGGGGATGAGGAAATGAGTAAAACAGAGCCGTGACCCTTGAGGAGGAGTCAGAAGAAAGGGACATGATTAGGTGGCTGTCACTGTGGGTGTAGCAAGACAGGGCTGTGGGTGCAAGGTGAAGGCCCCTGTCCCAGCTGGGTGGCTGGGCTGGTATGAAGGAGACCTGGCAAAGCCTCTGCAGGAAATGATGCCTGTGCTGGGTCTCAAAGACTGAGTAGCATTTGGGCAGTGCAATAAGAGGCGGGAGATGGTGAGGGGAGGGAGTTGCTCCAGGAAGAAGGGTCACAAGAGGAAGTGAATGGAGATGATACATGGTGCAATGTGGCTGTAACTGCAAGCAGCTGAGAGCTGCTGGGGAGAGGAATGGGAGCCAGGGGTGGTAAGAGATAAGGAGCTGAGGTTGGTTTATATAGGGCCTGATGAAGAATTTGGACATATCTCAAGCGAAACTATTGAGTGTCCCTTGAACATCAAGGAGATCAAACCAGTCAATCCTAAAGGAAATAAACCTTGACTATTCATTGGAAGGACTGATGCTGAAGCTCCAAATACTTGGTCCACCTGATGTGAAGAGCTGACTTTTTGGAAAAGACCTTGATGCTGGGAAAGATTGAGGGCAGGAGGAGAAGGAGGCAACAGAGGATGAGATGTTTGGATGGCATCATTGATTCAATGGACATGAGTTTGAGCAAACTCCAGGAGATAATGAAGAACAAGGAAGCCTGGTGTGCTGCAGTCCATGGGGTCACAAAGAGTCAGACATGACTTAGTGACTGAACAACAACAAGGGAAACAGGAACCTGGTGTTTGGAGCTGGGAACTAACCTGATCAGGTTAATTGTGCAGGAAGAGCATGTCAACAGGTGGGGTAGGTTGTCAGGGGAGGGAGGGTCTGCTACAATAAGAAGGTCATGCAAGAGGTGATGAGGTCATATCTGAGGAAGGTGCTCTAGGAATGGAGAGACAGTGCTGCTGAGGAGACAGCTCTCACGAAGGGTGAGCTGCCTTGCTCATTGTTTGACTGTGAGAATGATCCTAGGGTAGAAGGAAGGGACTGAGGTTTTTCCCTTGAATGAGAGGTGAATATTGCTCATGTTTTGGAACACTGGAGTAGAAGCAGGCTTCCAGCATAAAAACCTTCAACTTTAGACCAGATTTGAGATATTATATCCCAAAATGTCAGGCATGCTTGATTTTCTCCCTGTTCATGGAATGGGGGCAGACTGCAGCGCCTGGATCTGACCTTGACCCTTCTGGGTTGAATCCATAACCTTTAACTGGGCACAGAGATCCAGGACAGAGCAGAGGGCTGCTGGGCCATGTGGATGGTGGGAGTGAAGTCACAGTCACCTTTGCTGTCCTACAGACTGCTGGCTGTGGTGGGGCTCCTGCTCCCCTCCATTTCCCACTAGGAAAGCTGGGTTACTGGAGGAATGCAGCCGTCCCATCCATACCAGAGAGGGAGAAACTCCTTGAACCCTGCCCATCCCTACCACCATGCCCCTCTGCCTCCGCAGTTCAGTTCAGTTCAGTCACTCTGTTGTGTCCTACTCTCTGCAACCCCATGGACCGCAGCATGCCAGGCCTTCCTGTCCATCACCAACTCCTGGAGTTCACCCAAACTCATGCCCATTGAGTCAGTGATGCCATCCAACCATCTCATCCTTTGTTGTCCCCTTCTCCTCCTGCCCTCAATCTTTCCCAGAATCAGGGTCTTTTCCAATCAGGTGGCCAAAGTATTGGGGTTTCAGCTTCAACCTCAGTCCTCCCAATGAACACCCAGGCCTGATCTTCAGAATGGACTGGTTGGATCTCCTTGCAGTCCAAGGGACTCTCAACAGTCTTCTCCAGCACCACAGTTCAAAAGCATCAATTCTTCACATGTTTATCATTAAAGGGCTAATGGAGGGGCTGCTGCGGTTGGCGGATTTATCATCACTCTGTCCTCCTCCGATGAAGGGCAGCATTTAGCTTAGTTTGGGGGTCAGCTAAGTCTCTTTGGAAGAGAGGGCGTCTAAGCTGAGACTAGAATGAGTCATCCGGTGCTGGGAGGGTTAGGAGAGGGTGCTGGTAAGGGGAACAACCATCCAGACAAAGGGGCCAACGTGGAATATTCTATCTTCACAACTTTGCATGACTTACTCCCTCACTTCTTTCAGCCTCTACTCAAAATATCCCCTCCTCACAGATACTTTCTCTGAGCACCTTGTTCACTGTCCATCCCTTTATTCTGCTTTAGTCTCCTTCACATCACTTATCATGACCTGAAGTTGTAGTGTATTTAATTTTGTATTCTTAGGGTATTCTCTATTGAGAGGTAAACTTAGTGTGGGCAGGGGCCTCATCTGTGTTGCTCAGTGCTGATTCCCATAACTGCATGTCTGATACTGTATTAGTTTGTCAGGGTTTCTGTAACAAGGTGTTATAGGCTGGATGAGTAAAGCAACAGAAATGTATTTTCTCACATTTCTGGAGGCTAGAGATCTGAGATCAAGGGGTCTGCAGACTTGATTCCTTCTGAGGGCTGTGAGAAAGAATCTGCTTCATGTCTTTCTCCTAGCTCCTGGTGGTTTGCTGGCAGTCTTTGGTGTTTCTCATCTTGTAGACATATCCCCTTGCTCTCTGCCTTCATCTTCATGTGATATTACCCCCGTGTGTATGCATGCAAATTGTCCCTGTTTATAAGGACACAATTCACCCTATTCCAGTGTGACGTCCTCTTAATTACATCTGCAATGACCCTATTTCCAAATCAGGTCACATTGGAGGTTAGGACTTTAAGATATGGATTTTGGGGAAAGGGACACAATTCCCCCCACCAAAGACCCATAATGGTTAGGATATAAGTGTCGAATGAAGGAATGCATGGATAAAGGCACAGGGGCAAGAATTAGCATGGTGCCTCTGAGGGGCTCTAGGTTGTTTGGGATTCTTGGAGCTTCAAGGGCAAGTCAGGGCCTGGTAAGCACTGACACCCAGGAGGTGTGTGCACATGAGAAGCCTCCCATCAGAGGTAGCTGCTACCATTCTAATTTCTACTGGTTGTTAGGTGGAATGCATGACCATCTCTGTGGCTATGCATCTCTGCTCTTAGAAGACCCCTTTCACATCATGGCAGAGCTGAGTATTAGCAGTTTGGGCCAACACCATCCTGTTTGTTATTGTTCAGTCGCTAAGTCATGTCAAACTTTTGCGACCCCATGGACTGAAGTACGGCAGGTTTCCTTGTCCTTCATTATCTCCCAGAGCTTGCTCAAACTCATATGCATTGAGTTGATGATGCCATCGAACCATCTCATCCTCTGTCATCCCCTTCTGCTTCTGCCCTCAATCTTTCCTAGCATCAGGGTCTTTTCCAGTATGTCGGCTCTTCACATCAAGTAGCCAAAGAATTGGAGTTTCAGCTTCAGGATTGGTCCTTCTAGTGAATATTCAGGGTTGATTTTTTTAGGATTGACTGGTTTGATCTGCTTGCTTTCTAAGGGACTCTCAAGAGTATTCTACAGCACCCCATTTTGAAAGCATTAATTCTTTGGCACTCAGCCTTCTTCCCGGTACAACTCTCACATCCATAAGTGACTACTGGAAAAACCATAGCTTTGACTATATGGACCTTTGTCTCAAAGTAATGTCTCTGCTTTTTAATGTGCTGCCTAGGTTTGTTTTAACTTTTCTTCCAAGGAGCAAGTGTCTTAGTTTTGTGGCTGAAGTCACCATCCATAGTGATTTTGGAGCCCAAGAAAATATCCTGTTTACCAAGAACCATATGCACATCAGCTTACTCAGCAGGTCCCAGAGACCCATGTCTTATATGAGGCCTTCTAACCTGGTCACCTTTTCTTTACATCCCAACAATGGGCTGTCTTCTGCTCTCTGATAAACAGCCTATCATTCATGAGCTGAGATCAGGAATGGTTACAGAGGCTGTAATATATTTCCTTTAGGGTCATAGCCGCTGAGAAACAGTTTCTGATTAATCAACCCTTGTGATAAAGCTTGGGAAAGGTAACAGGACATAAATAGCAAAGGAAACCAAGATTAATGTGGAAATGTCCTTGAGATATCAGGATAGGAAGCTGGGAAGGAGCCAAGGGGGCTCCTTAGAGAATAAGCTGGAGTCAGAGGGAGATAACCTCAGAGCAGAGTGAAAAGGGTGGTGACTGCCTGTCATGAATCCAGCCTCTGCCACCTACTCGCTCTAGAATCAGGGCGTAAGTTATCCTACCACTTGAGCCTCAGTTTCCCTAGCTCAAAGGCAGGGATCCTATGACCAGAGTCATTTTGAAAATGCTAGAGGATGAATAAGAGTTTAACATAGAGCCTGGAATTTAACAAGACTTCAATACATGATAACAACTATAACATCACATACAAATTAAGTGCTTGTAATTGTCAAGGCATTATTCTAAGTGATTTGACCCCCATGAAGTGGTACAATCATAAAACTCATTTTGCATTTGAGAAAACTGATGTTCAGAGGGTTTAAGTAAATGCCCAAGGTCACATAGTTGACAAGCAATGAAACTGAGATTCACACTCAGGCCGTCTGTCCTGGAGCCCATGCTTTTAATTATGCTGTGTAACTCTTGGCCTAATTATAATTGATGTTAGTATCCTTTAGTTATATGATGAGAATTTAGGGCATTTTCAATCAAGAATACTGGAGGTAAGATAAATAACAAAAGTTATTAAATGATTCCTAGGTGCTAGGCAACAAAATACTTATATCAATTAACCTTCACATGCAGTCTGGAAAAAAATGCATTTATCACCTGATTTTATAAATAAGGAAATCATGACTCAGAATTATTGTGTAGCTACGATTCAAACCCAAGTCTGTCTCGGTCCAAAGCCCAAGTTCTCTCCGCCACTCCCTCTGCATCCGGGAAACTCACTGGACATACAGTGGAGGGGTAGCATGATATCCAGAGCCCCATCTCTAAGGAGTGACTAAAACTGGGAAGGCTCTTCCTCACTTGCGTCAGAGCTGAGTAAGGTAAGGAAGACTATTATCAAGTTCACAAGGCACCGGGCCCAAAATGAGTAACAAGTCAGATTCCCAGGGGAAGTTAAGAGGGCAATAGGAAAAATACTGCTGGGTTATGGTAGTCCATGAAAGCACAGAGGAAAATTCAGCCAGTAAGGAAGATGGATAGGAGAGCTTATAGTTAAAACTGGCTGGGGGTAAGGAAGGAAGTGATTGACCTAATTTTAGAAAGCCTCAGACTCTGAGGCTCCTAAGATATGAGACAGGGAGCTTGGGTGAGGAATATTTGCCATTTATCATCCCTTGGCCTCTGCAGGAGTGGTAGGGGATGGTCCAGCTTGGAGACATCCTCCAGTGGAGTAGTAAAAGGATGAGCTTTGAAGTCAGGGAGAACTAGGGTTGAGCAGCTATGGTCAACACTAGAGGTGAGGTGGGAAAGGCTTTCTCAGGGATCATCAGTAGGGTCTCAATGATCTGATTTATTCAAGAATCTGAAAACATTATTCAGTGAAAACTATTATTAGATGCTGCTTGTACTGTGCTATGGACCGTGCATATACTGTTTTCAGAAGACTTGAAATGCCTGTGATAGCTTAAAAACTGTACACTTGATGGAGAAGGAAGACAGTTTAATGCTTTATCTGGATCCAGAGGTGCATCAACTTAAAGGACAGCTCCAATCAACAAACATGATGATACCCAAGAAGAAATGGTTGGTGATGGACAATTCAGAAATGCTTCCCCAAAAGGTTCTTTCAAAAGTTTCAGTCCTAACCCTTGTAGAAAACACTGACACCCAACATGCTAATTCTTAGTCCAAGAAACACGGGTCATCCAGGTATTATAAAAAACACTGGGACTTCGCTGGTGATCCAGTGCTTAAGAATCCGCCTACTGATGCAGGGGACATGGATTGAATCCCTGGTCAGGGAACTAAGATCCCATAAGCAACGGGGCAGCTAAGCCTGTGTACTGCAACTACTGAGTCTGTACTGTAGAGCCTGCAAGCCACAGCTGCTGAAGTCCATGCTCCTGAAATCCCATGCTCTACAATAGGAGAGGCCACTGTGAGGAGAAGCCCACGCACCACAACTAGAGAAAACGTGAGGCCAAAAAATAAATAAATGAAAATTTAAAAAGCAAACAGAACCCCCAACTTCTTTCATCTCTCTGAGGCTTGTCTTCCTCATCTATGAAACGGGACAAAAGTTTCTGCCTGCTAGAGTTTTGTGAGTGATTATATGAGAAAGGTTGAAAGGGCCTAATGAATTGCCTGGCTCATGGTGGGCAACGAATTAATGTTCGTTGGGTGAATCTCAAGGGGAGATGAAATGTTTGTAAAAGGAAGTCTTCACTGAATCATGATAAGAGTGTCATCAGTAGATTTCTAGTTTCTTTAGAACAGAAAATAAGTTTTCATGTCTTCTGTATTTGGCCTTTCTTTTGGTCAATACCTACTATGCTCTCAAAGCTTTAAGACTGCTTAATAATGCATGAGCATAAATGCATATACTCAAACCCTGGCATACAGTATTGTTGCCAATACATAATGCTTGCTGAAGTTTGCCTTATAGGACTTTAACACCATTATCTCTTTTTTCTTCAAAATTAAGATATATTTATGGTTGCTTTCCTGATTTCAAAAATAATAAATATCGGTTGAAAATAATTTTATTAATTTAGGATGATATGGAGTAGCAAGTAAAAGAATTATCTCTAATTTGACTTTCCAGACATAACCATTTTTTAGTGTGTTTATGATTCTAGAGTTTATTTTATATGCTTATAAACCTATATGTTGCATTCTACACACACACACACACACACACACACACACACACACACACCCCTAGTGCAGAATTTTTATCTCTAGCTGGGCACACTTCCACCCAGAATAAAGACTACAGTGCCCAGCTTTTGTTCTAGCAAGATGTGTGCAGGGGATTAAGTTCTAGCCAATAGCATATAAGCAGACAGGTTGTACAGTACCCAGAAGGTTGCTTAAGAGAGGCTGGTGCAGGTGAGAGGCATGTCTTTTCAGCCCTTTCTCTGACTCCTTCTTCAGTTCAGTTGCTCAGTTGTGTCTGACTCTTTGTGACCCCATGGACTGCAGCATGCCAGGCTTCCCTGTCTATCACCAACTCCCAGAGCCTACCCAAACTCATGTCCATCATGTTGGTGATGCCATCCAACCATCTCATGCTCTGTTGACCCACTCTGTTCTCCTCCCACCTTCAATCTTTCCCAGCAACAGGGTCTTTTCCAATGAGTTGGTTCTTCGCATCAGGTGGTCAAAGGATTGGAGTTTCAGCTTCACCATCAGTCCTTCCGATGAATATTCAGGACTGATTTCCTTTAGGATTGACTGGTTGGATCTCCTTGCAGTCCAAGGGACTCTCAAGAGTCTTCTCCAACACCACAGTTCAAAAGCATCAATTCTTTGGCACTCAGCTTTCTTTATAGTCCAACTCTCACATCCATACATGACTACTGGAAAAACCATAGCTTTGACTAGATGGACCTTTGTTGGCAAAGTAGTATCTCTGTTTTTAATCTGCTGTCTAGTTCGGTCATAGCTTTTCTTCCAAGGAGCAAGTGTCTTTTAATTTCATGGCTGCTGTCACCATCTGCAGTGATTTTGGAGCCCAAGAAAATAAAGTCTCTCACTGTTTCCATTGCTTCCCCATCTGTTTGCCATGAAGTGATGGGACTGGATGCCATGATCTTAGTTTTCTGAATGTTGAGTTTTAAGCCAACTTTTTCACTCTCTTCTTTCAACTTTCTTCAAGAGTCTCTTTAGTTCTTCTTTGCTTTCTGCCATAAATGTGGTGTCAGCAGCATATCAGAAGTTATTGGTATTTCTCCTGGCAATCTTGATTCCAGCTTGTGCTTCACCCAGCCTGGCATTTTGCATGATGTACTCTGCATATAAGTTAAATAAGCAGGGTGACAATACACAGCCTTGATGTACTTCTTTCCAAATTTGGAACCAGTCTGTTGTTCTATGTCCTGTTCTATCTGTTGCTTCTTGACCTGCATGCCTGACTCTTTCTTAGCTACAAACAGATAGGAAGGCAGAGTTCCGTAGTCATCTTAGGCCATGAAGGGACTCTGAGGATGGAAGTCGCACACTGGGGACCAGAAGAGAAGAGCTGAGACATCAATAACTTAACAGAATAGCCATGCCACTCCCCATTGTCCTGCTCCAGGCTTCTTTAACATTGGAGAATAACTCCCTGTGATTTTTAAGCCACTGTGTTGAGGTCTTCTATGACTGGTGTCTGGACACCATTTCTAAACGATACACCCTTCCACTTTATATATATATATATACATATATATATATATATATTTTTTTTTTTTTTACTTTTTCCCTGTCAATGCATAAAAAAATCCACTGTATTCTTTTTCCTGACTATATAACTATTCCATTGTAAGAATATACCATAATTTCCTCAATTCCTTATTGATGAAACTGAAATTATTTTCAACTTTTGGAAATGATACACAGTGTAGAACACAAATCTTTGTGTAGATTTTAATATTTTCTTAGGATAAGGAAAGGAATTTTAGGGGTCTTCCCTGGTTCCAGTGGTTAAAAACTGTGTGCTTCCACTGCAGGGGGCATGGGTTCCATCCCTGGTCAGGGAGCTAAGATTCTGCACACTGTGAGGTGTGGCCAAAAAAAGAAGAAGAGGAATTTTAGGGCTGAAAGATATGTGCATTTTAAGTTGGTAATTTAATTAATGAAATTGATTAATGGCTTTGTGTATTGTAATTGATATGTATTGCCAAACTGTCCCTAGAAAAGAGACCGGTAGATTTAACTAAAATTTTGTTTTCTGAGATTTTTCATACATGCAAAGCACAGAGAAAAGCACGAAAAATCTACACACATAACTATTCAGCTTAAGCAGTAGAACATTTCCACAGCGGCCTGATGTGCCCTGTGTATCTCATTCCAATGAGACCATCCAACTCATGTCACCCAGCATGCACCCCTAATCTTTCAACAACCCTGTGGTCAGTGGGTAAGCCCATAGGATTCTTTTACTTGCAAGCAATAGACACTCTTGTCCACCCAAAAGGAATGCATTGGTGCATACAGTTTAAATGTGTGGGGTAGAGCTTGCTGGAGAGAGGGGTCAAAAGATGTCATCAGGACCCTGTCTCCCTTCTCCTCTCAGGCCTCCTTTCCTCCACACTGGCTTCATTTTCAGTTTCCTCCAGGCCTTCATCCTTTAGGTTCATATCCTGAACCTGCAGGAAAAAAATAGTACCTCTTCTTAGTACCTCCCACATAAGGCCTGGTTTCACTGATTAGATTAACCAAGGTGAGGTACCCATTCTGACTGTACCTATTAATAGCTCCCATTATGGATTTCTCATCTGGAATCTCTCAAACCCTTCTGATGCTCATGAGTATTTTTTGCCTGAGATGGGATAATAAGCCCCAGGGTTAAATACCTTTTTGGGAATGTGGCCCTTGGCAGAAGATACAAGGATAAGCAATGCTAACAGTTACTGAGTGCTATAAAGTGCTGGGCCTTTATCTCATTCATCTGCAAGGTGGGCATAACATCTGTTTTGTAAGTAAAGAAAGCAGAGGCTTAGAGAAGATGGATGGCTGCCCTGAGCTCACGCAGCTTGTGTGTGTTGGGACTGGGGTTCAGCCCGAGGATTCTCTCACTCCAGTGTCCAGTGGAAACACAGCCAGGGCACGCTGTCTCTCTTGCAATTGGTATGCATTCACCTCATAAGGCTGTTGCAAAGTGTAACATGAAAACACTGTGTAAAGTGAAGCGCTTCACAAACATTAGCACATTGACCTCATTGTGATGCCCTAAATTTACCTCCTTCAGGCCTCCTGGGGGAGGGAAGGAGACAGCTTGGTAATTGGCCTGATAATCCTGAGTAAACAGATTAAGTAAGCGCTGAGAGAGACAAGTTATTCCCTAAACTATTCTTTTTCTCTTTATTTCTACAAATGTATTTCAAAAGTATATCTACAACTCTTTGAGATTTTGAGAATCATTAAACACTTATAATAAAGATTTACTCTGGGTAAATCTATTGGGAGGACCCTATAAACTATGATGGAAAGAAGCAGGGTTCAGGATAGACTGGTGGGGTGTCTAGCCTGCCTCTGATCATTGTTGGCCCTGCTGTGTAACATGGAGCTGGTATCATCTTGATGACCTCAATTTCCCCATTGGTTCCATGCGAGCTTAGGATAAAGACATTCCCATCCTAAAGCTTTTCATCCATAGAATAATTATAGGGTGAGGGTGATTAGCGGTGTTGGTGACCCCCAGCTAGCCAAGTGTCATTAACAAGAGTCTTAGAAAGAAAAGGAAATTATCTTCCATTGGCTGCAGAGCAACCTTCTTGTGGGCCGAGGAGGAGCTGAGGAATGGGACCCTAGGGGTTTTCCTGCTTCTGGAAATATTTGGCGTTGGTTATTCCCCAGCCAAAAGCTTCGTGACCCCTGCAAGGAGTCACTTGGAGAACCTGGCCAAGCTCCAGTTTGAATGTGAGGAATATAGGTCATTAGCAAGAGACTTTAATGTCCCGTAAACTGGCTTCCTGGAGGGGAGAGCTCACCCTGGCATAATCAAGCTTTTAGCAAGAAGCTCAGCCAGTTTCCAGCCTGGGGCACACAGAGCTTCTGGAGGACAGGCAGTGCCAGGAGGTGGGAGGAGCGCTGGATTGGGGGTGAATGGGTCTAGTCCAGGCTCTTCCACTGACCTGGGAAGTCGCTCCCTCTCTCTAGGCCTCCTTCTCACTTTTCAGAATGAGGGGTGATTTTGGATGTGCTCTGGGGCTTTCCAGCTCAGACAAAAACCACACAAGGAGATGAAGTGAACAGACTGTGGAGCTGCCTTGCTTCTTCTGACACAGCCTCACTGTGTTCTGACACAGCCTTGCTGCTCGCTGTCTCTGGGTCCTTAGTTCATTTATTTAAACTCTCCGTGTCTCAGTTTTCTCATCTGTCAACTGAAAATACTTAGTTTACACACTCCATTGGGTTTTGTGATGTTTCAAGTTAAAGCCCTTCAGATAGAGGCTGGATCAAGTAAACATCCTCCACCTATACAACCTTACTGAGAGAGTGTGCTAAGTCTCTTTAGTCGTGTCTAGCTCTTTGTGACCCTATGGTCTATGGCCTAACAGGCGCCTCTGTCCACGGGATTCTCCAGGCAAGAATACTGGAGTGGGTTGCCATGCCCTCTTCCAGGGGATCTTCCGGACCCAGAAATTGAACCCACGTCTCTTATGTCTCCTGCATTGGCAGGCGGGTTCTTTACCACTAGCACCACCTGGGAAGCCCAAACCCTCACTGTAATCATCACCCAATCCACAGCAGCCAGTGCCCTCTGTTTAGGAGGGTGGGGTGAGCAAACCTTCTGGGATTTGGAACCTCAGGCCTGCAAGGCTCTGGCAATGCATGAGGCTTCTTGTGGTCTTGGGAAGATGCCTTTATGCCCAACTCATTTTGCTGGGGACTCTATAGGAATGAACGTCCTTCAGCAAGGAAACTCCTGGGAGGGTGGGGGTCAACACGTAAGACTTAGAGGTGTCCTGCTGGAAAAAGGGGCGGGCAAGAGGAAGAAGGGAGAGAGGAGGTGGAAAGACAGGACCAGGCCGACTGGGGTTCAGGTCCTGGCTATGCTGCACCCTTGCTGTGGGAACCTTGAACAAGTCTCTGGATTCCTCTGAACTTCATGTCGCTCTTCTTTAAGTTAAGAGCACGGTGCCCAGATGGTGGGTTTGTTCAGCCTGTGAATGGAACAGTGGAGTGAGAACACCTGGCCTGGTGGTAGCTACACTAGGGATGCTCACCCACAGATGCGAGCTGAGTGGGAATCTGAGGCCTGAAGGATGCCGCCTGTGATGGCAGGAGGTGCGAGGAGCGGTGGCGGTGGTGTGTGCGCGTGTGTGCCCGTGCCAGTGTCACAGTGGGGGCTGGGAAGAGGAGGGAGAGGAGAGATCTGCCTCTTACCTAGCGACTGTCCAAGTCTCTTTATTCAAAACACCACTGCTGTGGTTCCTGCTCACACCCCTCCCTCCGGACATTGCCCTCCTACCCGACATCTGCCGCAGCCTTGCCCGGCCACCTTGCCTCCGGTTTTCACACGCTGCTCATTTTCTTTCACCTGTAACCAGAACCTTCCTTCCAAAATAGAGATCTAGTGTGGCTCCATGACTCTTTGCTGTCCCCAGGTTAAGGTAACAAAGCCCTGGCCACAGATGTCTTCTGGGACCCCCTGCAGGGCCCCCATCTTCCCTTCTTCTCCCTGGGCCCTGATCTCTGACAGGCCCACCACGTTCACGTTCCCAGCTTGGTTCAGCCAATGAAGCCCCGGGAGATGGGAAGGGAGCAGGAGAGCGATCAGAGCACTGACCTCCCACTTGCCTCCTGCAGGTTCCTGGGGAAGGTCGTGTCCGTCTGCCAAAGACCGCAGCTCCCGTCACAGCCTTCCCTGTACCCCGCCTGCTCAGGTCCCTTCGGGCTTCGTAGTGGACCAGCTACTAGCCTGTGAATGCTACTAGCTGTCATCACTTCTCCTGTTCCCCATCTACACTTTGTGTCAAGTTACTTATACTTTTCTTAAATCACTCAGGTAAGCGTGCCATCTTTGTCCTGCTGGGACCCTGCCTGATAAATGAGCACTGCTTAAAGGCCCCATATGATCCTCTCTAGCTGGTCTGGCCCCTGCACCCTATGTCCCACTTCTCCCCATTAGTTGCACCAGTCAGCCTTTTTCTCACCCCAAGACTTTCCCACAATTGGAGCTTCTGTAAAGATCTCATTGTTAGTCTGTACTTTCTGCTGCCAAGAAGCCCTCGTTGATGCCTGCAGGCTTGGCTGGAGCCCCTCCTCTAGCTCAGTGGTCCCTTTGTACTACTTCCTCTATCCCAGCATGAATCTTGATAGTACAGTTGTCTGCTTACCTGTCTTTCTTTCCTACCAGACGGTGGACCCCATATTTCACTGGTGGAGAGTGAGGTAGAGGTTAAGGGCACAGACGCTGGAGCTGTACCTCCTGGGTTCATTGCTAGCTCTGCACTTCTCAGCTGTGTCTGCGGAGACTGAAACGAGTCACCTAACCTCTGAACAGTTATCCTGTAGGTAAGATGCGGATATAGAAAATATCTACCTTTAGGGTTGTTCTGAAGATTGTATTAGTTAATATATGTAAAACTAAGTGTTTTTGTAATTCCATATGTTAACTAAGTTTGAATATATGTAACTGTTAATATTAACTCATATCTCTAATACTTAGTTTTACACATATTAACTTAGTTAAAGCGTGGAACTTAATATATGGAGTTATTAACTAATTTGGTTATAGTTGGTACCCAGAAAACATTAGGTATATTTAAAAAATTTTTGGCCGTGCTGTGTGGCATACGAGATCTTAGTTCCCCGACCAGGGCTCAAATCTGCACCCCCTGCGGTGGAAGCACAGAGTGTTAACCACTGGACAGCCGGAAAAGTCCCAACATTAGGTATTACGTCAGTTGGTGAAGCAGAGGGTATGCTTACTGGAGAATGAATGGCTTCTCTGTGACAGGTGTGTCATTGCACAACACTGTACTTTCCCTTTTAGTTTTTACAATAAGCTTGGGAGGAAGAGAGGCTAGAAATTCTGTCCCCACTTGACAGGTGAGGACATTGAACTTGGACAGACCTGCCTGGGGACCTACAACTGACACAGAGTCGAGGCGCAGTGGACCCTGGCTGTGGAGGCTCCCCAGCTACTGGCTGGGTGCCTTTGCCTTCGGCAGCCACAGGAAACGAGGTCTGTGTGCTTCAGCTCTGGCCAGGTCTGCCCAGGGAAGGGGCAGATGCAGAGTGGGTGGAATCCAGGGGCTTTAGAGGCCTCGACTTTGGTCACTTTCCATGAAAGTCTCTGAGTCACCTTTGGGATTTTCCAGGCTAGAAGATCCTGGAGGCTTAAAAAAAAAAAAAAAAAAAAAAAGCCCAATGTGTTGCAAGTTCTGAAACCAACTGCCAGTACAAGTTCTGTTGGCCCAGGCATCTCATCTGAGGAATACGGATGTAGAGGGAGAGCCCCAGGCAGAGATGAGAGGGGAAATGCGCCTTCAATGTGCCAATAATTCTCCTAAGTTTCATGAAAACATTAACCCAGTGCATCTGGGCAGCAAACAGTTCTCTAATAATGCTCGACATGCTGCCTTCTGATTGGCTGCATCTATCTTTTATCCTTAACATTGGACTTTCTCATTCAGCCCCCAAGCCACAGACCCCAGCTCAGACACACCACAGGAGCCCCAGCGGTGGCTGTGGAATGACCCGCTGAATATGGGGATGGATCTAGTTTTCTTGGTCCCCACACAACTCTGTTTTACAGATAAGGAAACTGAGGTTCAAAAGGGTTAAATGCTTTGACCAAGGTGACACTGTTAATACAGGGAAAGACTGAAGAGTTTCCTCTAGGAGGTGTAAGTGCAGCCAAAGCATCCAGGTCCAACAGACCAGGGTTCATAGTTCCAATCTGCCAGCCACCTGCTGTGTGATTTGTGTAAGCGACTCAACCTCTTTGAGCCTCAGGGGGCTATGCTGATGAAATGGATTCGGTAAAAGTAAATATTTTTTGGAGTTGTTATGAGGATTAACACAATGTATGCAAAGGGACTGGCACATTGGCACAGGAAAGAACTCCCTAAGTGTCCTTGTTCTTATTGTCCTTATTCTCCTTTTTAAATTGCTATTATTACTATTATGTTAAAAAAAAAAAAAACAACTTCGGAATTGGTTACTTCTATCATTGAATATATGCCTGGTATACAGATGAGCTGAAACAAATTAGTTTCTTCCCTTTCTGGGGGTTAGTCAATGGTAGCATCTACTATGACTGGTGGTCCCAGGACTGAACATTTGCCAGGGGTTCGTGATGTCCAACTCAGGCACATTTTGGGGATGTGGACAAGAGATTGGAGGTGATGACCTCCAAGTACATTTGCTCTAGGCAGGTGGAAATGCCCCCTCCTAAGCAAGTGCAGAATTACTTCACACAAGTCCCAGCTCACCCACACTGTTACTGCTCTGCTTGCGTGAGGTGGCTTGGAGAGCTCTCGCAGGGACTTTCCAAGGATTTCTCTATGCTTCTTGCTTTTCCCAAACGCTCCGACATCCCAGTCCCCCTCCTAGCCTCTCCCTATCAGCCGGCATAAACTGAGGTATTTTCCCTCTACAAAGACAGCTCAAGGACCTGCTACTTAAACAATATCCATTTATAATCCAGCCAGCAGCCAGGTCATCTCTCCAACACACAGAATCTGTTCTGAGGGGTCTCCGTTGTCTCAATTTACAAACCTGAGAGGCACTGGAGGTCTTTTCACAATTCAGAAAAGGAAACCGAGATTGAGAGAAGCAAGTAGTTTTCTCCAAATCACACACTGGTTAGTGGCAGGGCTGGGAAGAGACCCAGACTTTGAGGCTCATTGTCATCGAGGAGCATAAGCAGGTGGGAATTGAGCCTGGACTGTGGCCTGGTTTGGCTACTTACTGCCTGTGTGGCCTTGGCAAACAGTCCCATACCCAGAACCTCTATTTTCTTACCTCTGAAATGGGTGTAATGATGCCTTCCTCACGGCAGTGGTAGAAGGAGCAGAGGAGACCCTGAAGAGGAGGTCGCTTAGCACAGCACTTGGCATAAAATAAGTCCCCTTCCCCTCCTACCTGCCTCTTCCTTCTGGGCATGAATAAGGGCTTTGGAGTCAGACAGTCTTGCTTAACTGACGTGTGGACTTGAAGAAAGCATTCACTTTGGGGGTCTTGGTTTTTTCCTTATTTATCAAATGGCAACAGGAATGACCATGTTGAGGGGCCTTTGAAGAATTCAAAGTATGAAAACAGGAATTCAAAGAGATGATAAATGTAATATCGGAGTCTTCCTAGACAAAGCTGCTCTTTTTTCTTTTTGCCTCCACAGACTTACAGATTCGGGGCCCCAGTCCCCAGTTACAGAAGGAGGAGAGTGTGTGAGTTTTTGCATCTTCTTCTGGGCACAGAGCGGGGCGGCTCTGGGCTCGAGCAGGCACCGGGTTCAGCCAGCAGAGCGATGGCTCCGGGGACAGAAATGCTCCCTCTTGCCCAGTCTTCAGGCCACTTCAGGACAGGGATCCCTTGTGGGAGGGGGTGTCAAACCAAAACAGGGTCACTGCAGTGGCTTCCAAAGGGGGTGCTGGAGACTGGGACACATAAATAACCCTGAGGAGACAGCCCCTTGGCACCCCTTCCTGATCAGGAGTAAACATTACGTTATTCAGAGAGACACTTAAGTTTCAAACCACTTCATATTTAATCAGCAATCATGCTCCCTTCCAAAAGCCATTCCAGGAAAAACATCAGTCGAGTTTTTGACAAGAAACAAAGCTTTCTGAAAACTTGTGCACACATCCCAAGCCTCAAGGGACAAACTTGTGGCCCCATTTTGATCAGTGGTGGCGCCGACCTAAGACACGGGTCCGGGTAGTGCATAGCTGTCTAGTGTTCCCGCTGTCCTGAGGAGTCAAGGTGGTTCAGGAACAGAGAGGCAGACGTGGGCTGTGGAGATGACAGGCCTGCATTTGAATCCCATGTCTTCCTTCCATGCCTGTGTGTGCATCAGCAAGACTCATAACCCCCAGGAGCCTTGTGTTCTTAAAGGTAAATCAGGAATAATTATGCCCACCTGGAAGGTTGTGCTGAGGTTTACATCACCTACACCCATGGGTTAGGTTGAACCGTATGAACCTGCCACTTCTGAAGGTCAAAAAGTGTTGCCTGTTGGCTTCAGGCTATATTGTAAAGTGCATGGCACATTTGGATAGACCCTAAGTTGGGTTAAACATTTGCAAGTGCGTCTCAAAACTTAGTAAGCATAGGAAGTGGAGAGGGGTCATGAGGCATGTGAGCAAAATGTCTGATTCAGAAACTCCACCTGGGACCTGGGAATCTGCATTGAACAGGCTTGCAAACCCCCACTTCATGTGAAATGGTTGAGGTTGTGCTTAGTGCTCAGCTGGACTAAGCTTTGAACAGAGGAAAAATGAGAGATGGGGGAGAAGACAGTAGAGAAAATGACATTTCCCTCTCCAAACCCTTGTCATCTCTTTTTTTTTTTTTTTGTCCAAGTTGATAATAAGATTACCTTGGTGTGCATATGTGTGTGTGTATTTGTGTGTGTGTGTGTGTGTGTATGTAAAAGAGAGTGGGAGAGAGATTGAGACCTTTCTGATTGCATTAAAGCCCCAAACCTCAGACCAGGGGCTTGTCCTCTTTTTTAGATTACCAATATCCTGAATCTTTGCACCATTCTGAGGTGATGGGTTGGTCGATATGAGTTTTAACCCCAGTAGCTGCCTCTAAAATTCTGCATATTATCAGCTATTTTCAAAATATCCTTAAAAGTTGGAGTAAGAGGAGTTAGCCAGCAGAGAAATGTGAACATCAGACTTGAAAGTGTGTTGTGAGCTCTCCTGATCCCCCCTCTTCCCATGTTGGTTGAAGAAGAGGGCATCTCCCAAGGTCATGTGATATGAGTTGGGGCAGAGGTGGAACTTGAACTTGAGTCCTCGAGGGCTAAACATTTGCTCTCCTGGGATTTCGTAACTAAGCTTTACTTTAGTCTGCTTATTGCTGTTGTGACTTAAATCCCAGGCAATCCCAGGCCAGCAGATTCTGAGTTGCATCAACAGCAGTCTACATGACTTGTTAAATGCTTCTTCCTGGTTCAGCTAATACTCTACACACACTGCTGCTGGGGAAAGCAGCCTATTCATTCATCTGTTCATCCAGTACCTAGAGATCAGCCACACCAAGGATGCAGTGCTGGGCACATTAGACATGTGTCCTGCCCTCATGAACTCCTCAGCCTCGGTGTCCCCACTATGTATAAGTATAGGAACTATAAGGCAAATGCTGTGCCAATTTGAGGACATATAACAAGGAGGCCAGCTTTAGCTGAGGCCAGTGGGACTTGCCTGCCCCTTGCTTTCTTTCTCTTTTTTAAAAATTATTTATTTGGCTGCGTCAGGTCTTAGTTGCACCAGGATCTTTGATTGTAGTGCACAGCCTCTAGTTGCGGCTTTCAGGAATAGTGGTTGCGGCGTGCTGGCTTAGTTGCTTGGACACATGTGGGATCTTAGTGCCCCAATCAGGGATTGAAAACCTGCATCCTCTGCATTGTGAGGCAGATTCTTAACCATTGGACCGCTAGGGAAGTCCCTGCCCCTTACTTTCTGACGGAAACCTAGTGTTGAGTCCAGGCTCCAAAAAATAGGTACAAGTTTCAGTGAAATCCTTTCTAGCTCCAGACACTGTGCTGGTCTTTATGACTTTAGCTACAGATCTAGAAGAAAGGATGATGAGACCAGAAAGAGTGCTGATGCTCAAGCTGAGGTGATGTTGGCAACAGCCAGCACCTCAGGGTGTTTGAGGGCGTCCTCCTTCTTCTATGGGGAGGCATTCCTTAGTCCCATTTTACCCATGAGGCAAGGGGCCCAGAGACTCTGTCTGTGTTGTTTGACCTTGGGCTTTGTCCCCACATCTGCAAAACAGAGAGAATAAGAATCTCTGGCTCACAGGGGCCATGAGAATCGCCTGGAATAACAGCACCAGGTCTCACCTTGTAGTCTCTGAGGAATATTTCCTTTTTTCTTCCAGGAACTTTGGTCCATGTGGCATGGGCTGAGTTTCAGCTAGATGTGTGTGACTGCTGGGGGCTGGAGTACTCTTCAACCTCCTGTCCTCCTGTTCCATGAGCCCTCCTTGGAATCAGCAGTGAGAAATCCTAGAAGAACTTAACTGTATGAACTTCATTCAAGACCTTGAATCTGAACTTCATTTGGGAGATATTAGGGATCCGCTCAAGTTCTTTGAGCTAGGAGTCATGACAGAGCTGCTTTTAGGTGATGAGAGACCAGGGTGGAGACACGGTACTTGAAGATGGGGTGAGAGCTAGAGGTCAACAGTTGACTTCATCGTGGCTCCTCTGTTAATTCAGTTCTAAAGGGACGCTCTACTCCTGAACGGGGCAGGGAGAGGCTGGGAAGGACAGGTGGGAGAGTGGTCATCTCTCCCCCAAAGCATTTAGTGGCTACCATGTAATTTGAGCCCGGCTCTGATTTAACCTATGTGGCCCATCTGTTGCCCCCAAAGCGTCTGCCTCAGTGTCTGCTTCGGTGTTGGCTGGCGATTACACTGTTCCACTCTTTGAAGAAGGCGGTGGCTTTAGATGCTAAATTTAAATTGCTACCATTCAAAATTAAAGTGGTACTCGTGCTGCCAGTCACATATCAGGAATAAGGCTATAGTTGCTCTTCATGCTAGGAATTTTCCAGATATTATTTCTGATTTTCTCAGCAACCTTGAAAAATGGGTGTTATTATTTGTCCTTTATAGAAAAGGAAGCTGAAGCTCCGAGTTTCCTCTAAGCAACATACCAAGGAAACACAATTTACTAAGTTGAAAAAGTAGCCTGCTTTGAGTGTGCAATCTATTGCTTTCTTCTTAATCACTTTTTTTTTTTAACAGATGATCCATTTTTCCAGATGAGGAGACGAGGCTTAAAAGAGTCATGTGAGTTGGCCAAGAACATGCAGCTATGACAGTAGCTAGTTACAGGATACTCACTATGGTCTTGCCTTGGAGCTCAGATGTAAAGAATCTGCCTGCAATGCAGGAGACCTGGTATGATACCTGGGTTGGGAAGATCCCTTGGGGAAGGAAAAGGCAAATCATGCCAGTATTCTTGCCTGGATAATCCCATGGACAGAGGAGCCTGGCAGGCTACAGTCCATGGGGTTGTAACAGTTGGACATGACTTAGAGACTAAACCACCACCACCACCACCATTATGGCCTAGCGGTGGGCTAAGGGTCTAATATACAGTATCTCATTTAATCTACATAACAGCTTGCCTTTGGTCACAAACAAATGTCAGAACTGATATTTGTAATCATGTCTAGCTGTCTCCAGAGCTTTCAACAGCCCAATTTTGCTGTAAGGATGGGGGTGATATAAATCTCAAGACTTCAATGGAGGAAAGGTAATGTTGGCTAAGAAAATACATAACAGAATTTATGGGCTGAAGTTGCTACAAGTCACGTTTTCCTCAGTGCAATTCCTGTTCATTCTTGAGTGATAGATAGAAAAGCTGAGCACTGAGGATCAGGAGTGTCTGGCATTTGAGTGAAGGGTGCCAGTCACTTGCTATGATCAAAGGAAATGTAAAACCCCAAAGACAACCAGGGTGGCTGAGATCAGATGAATGAGTGCAGGCTGCCTATCTGGGAAATTAATGGAATACGTGTCAGGCCTAGCTCACAGCATTCCAGCCCAAAGGATCAGCTGTCCATACTCTAATGTCCTGCACCCAGAGATGAGGGAGCTAGGGAAAGGTCCTGAGAGCCTCTGACCTAGTCCTGTCTGCTCTGTAACTACCATAGACATTCCTGGTAGATGAAAGGCATTTCCACAGGCAGCACTGTAAGCCCCTCCAAACTCCAGATCTGTGCTGGTTGTCCTGGTTGGTTCCCTCTTCAAACAACATTGGCTAATACAGGTATGACTGGGAAGGGTGTGGGGACTAGAAGCCAGCAGTTTTATCAGAAGCACAGTTTATTTTCTCTGTGCAGCTTCAGGAGAGTCACTGCATTGTGGAGCTGGAATGCTAATCAAAATGAATGGACTTTGGTGGAAATTTTTAGGATTATATGAGTGCTTGCATATCAACAATCTCTTGTCTCTCTCCTAATAGCCCAGTGAAGAGTGCATTGTTGTTATTCCCAATTTTATGAACGAGATGACTGAGGCCCAGAAAAAGTAAGTCATTTGTTCTTACACCTCATCTAATGAGTTAATGGAACAAGGTATTGGGTCCAGGGCTCCTAACTCTGGCTCTCATTTTTCTAATGATGGGACTTAGAAATCACCTGGTTTAACCTCTGGCTGCCTCCATCATCCAATGGACAGAGGGACATCCCAACTTTGCTTGAAGATCCAACGTGGCCCCTTCCAGGGTTAAACAGCCACAACCTAGTGTTAAAAAGAGTAGTGACTATTTATTCAGCTCCTGCTATGGACCAAACTTGATACGAAATGAGCATTACCCCTAACCCTCAGATCAACCTCATACAGTTTTAATTTGTGGGATCTGAGTTTCACAGAACACAAGTGACTTGTCCAAAGTCATGCAACTGGTGAGAAAGGGAGCAAGGATTCAAACTCAAGTCTGTCTTACGTCAGACTCATGGCACCACCCATTTTTTTTCTTATATTGAGTGAAAATCATCTCGAATTCCCATACAGATGTCTTAGTTCTGCCCCCTGTGGCTGCTTGGATAAGCTTGCTTGCTTTTTTTTTTTTTTTAACCAATAGGCCTTCCTGGCTGATACTGGGTGACATCTTTGCTTTCTAAGCCTTGACTCCTCCAGGTATAGAGTTCCTGGATCATCTAACTCTTTCTGATGGGATGTGGCTGTCAGGTGGTTTATTCATCTGTCGTTCACCCTGTAACATGGAGCATAGGGTGGAAGAAAGAGCATCAGGCTTGAGGTCTAAAGAAGTGGGTTATCTTTCAGTTCTGGATTCATCACTGTCCTCTTCTATTCCATGAAAATACCACCTAATTCTTAGGGTTGTTATAAGAACACAGGTAAGAACTAAGGATGTGATATGTCCTCAGTAAAGGGTAGATTAAGTATTTGGATGTCCAAGGTGGTAGCATTATTTATAACAGCACAACCAATAAGAGAAAAGCCATTCATAATAAAACAGACAATAGCACTAACTTAAACATTCACAACAGGAGAATGGATAAATAACAGTGGCACATCAATTTAATGGAATGTTATCAGACAATAAATTTTTCTTGAAAAAAAAAAAGCCTATGATAAGATGTTAAGCAAAACAGGCAAGATATGCCAATTATAAATCAATAAGGCTGAAAAAAACAAACAAGACCTAAAATTTTAGTATGATCTCAACCCTACGGGAAGCATGGTTGGAGTAAAATACATCCAAACACTAAGAACAACTATCTCAATTATCTGAAGGTGATGGGCTTATAGGTTGTGTGTGTGTGTGCGCTTCTTTGCATTGTTCGTTTTCCACGTTTTCTGCAATGAGCCTGACTCACTTAAAAATCAATACATGATATGGAGCTCAGAATGGAGCACAAAAATCTTACCCCAGATAGAGCCTCACCAGCCTAAAGATCAATTAGCACCTTTTCAAAACTCATTCTTTTTCTTTTTTCCTGCTGTGCCAAAGTGCCATTTCAGCGTCTCTCCTCTGCTCACTCATCTCTTTTGGCGTCACTATCTTGATATGACTGGACTCAAAGAGGAAGCAAATACAATAGGCTAAAGCCAGTCTGTAGGAACCGCCTGGGCTCATGTTGCAAATAGGATGTGCTGAGATAGTCTTTACAAAAAACACCCAAGCTAACAAGCTGTTTAGTGTCTCACTGAACAAATGGCACAATGGGGAAGCTACTTCAAAGGTGAGATTCTGGTGGGGCCAGACAGGGCAGCAGAGGGTGCCAGATGAAGGATCTAGCTTCAGATACCTGACCACCACTGAGTTTTATCAGGACAGCTCCCTAAGTTATGTCTCCTGGGCCTGCTAATATTATAACTGATAGCCTCTAGGAAAAATGCTGTCTCTTGCTTGCTGGGGAAGGCAGTGGGGAAAAGGTAAGTCAGAGAAAGTTTTCTGAAGTTGCTTCAACTATGTGTTCAGCAGCAGGAAGCTAAGTCCTCTGTGAACACTGGTGTGGCTGGTTCTGAAAAATGGCAGAAGCTTAGCCTCTTTCTTGTCCTGCTGCTGGAGCGGCCAGTGCTGGGAACTTTATTTTTCTCTGTTTATTCGCTGGGATTATGTGAGAAGGAAAGGAATGTGGACCTTAGGAGGTGCATCCTCTAGGTTAAGTCTTGCCTCTATGTTAAGGTCTTGCCAAAGCTGTCCAGGCAGCAAGACACAATTAAAACCTAATGTGCCTCATGGCCTACTTTTGTCCGTTAAGGCACATGAGAAAGAACTGTGGTCTTTTACCCCACAAATTCTCCCTGTGACACCCACGCCCAAGATTCAGTTATGTGCCAGGGATCAGGCAGGCATTTTCTGTCATGGTCTGAATTGTATTCCCCCCAAATTTATATTTTGATGTTCTACACTCCAGGACCTCAGAATATGGCTGTAATTGGAGATGGGGACTTTAAAGAGATAATTATTAAAGTGATGTCATTAGGGAGGGCCTTAACCTCATAGAGCTGGTGTCCTTGTAAGAAGAGGTCAGCACACAGGGAGAAGCCTATGTGAGGACACGAGGAGAAGCCAAGGAGAGAGGCCTCAGAAGAAATCAATTCTGTTGACACCTTAATCTCAGATGTCTAGCTCCCGGAACTTTAAGAAAATGTTTCTGTTGTTTAAGCCAGCCAGTCTTTGGTGCTTTGTAATGGCAGCCCGAGCTGACTAATAATAAAAATATCATCCTAATCATAATCTCCCATTAGGGAGCCTTGGTCCCACATGACAAATGAGGAAATTCAAGCTTACAGTATAGAATTAACTTGCCCAAGGTCACAGTTAATAAGGCTTGATTAGAACCCAGTCTAAATGAAATCTAGGGCTTGACTATTGCTCTTAAAAGAAATGGGGCCATTTTGGGGACAGCTCATTGCTAACTGTACATGGTTCTTGAACACAGCATCACGAGGCATCTTTATTACTTTTGCTATGGTAAGTGGCAGTCCCTTTATAGAAAATTCCAGGCTGAGCCTGGTCCTCTATCTAGGAAGGCACCTCCTGGGGATGCTTTGCCCTTCAATGCCAGGGCCCCATCTGTGGGCTGGAGAAGGCTCTCCCCAGTCTGCCTCACAGGTCCAGGGCATTGTGACACAGCAGTCTTGGAGCTGGGGTCCCAGGGCTCCTTGTCTCTTCATTGCTAGAGTCCTGGTGGTGACCTTGGGCAAAGTACAGTCTCTCTCGGCATTTTGAGTCTGACCATCACGCACTCTGATTGCTCTGCCAATTTCTCTTACCAAGTTTTCTGTGCGTATCTTAGAGTGGAGGCATTGACATCTTCCCATAGGCAATCCCAGCCCCTTGCCAATCATGGCAAATTTCTAGTCTTTTTACCTCCTGGCTTTTGCCTCCTAATGCTGGCTCATCCCTTAGATCTTGGCTTAACTCTTACTTCCTCGGAGAAGCCTTCCCAGCCTGGCCCAGTTTCCCCTGTTATTAGCTAGGCTATCTCCATAGTGGACACATAGTTCTCTGATGTATTCCTCCCAGAGCTGAGACCTCTGCTGGGCATATAGACAGAAATGGATGCACAATGTGTTCTGTGCTTTCACTTCCTAGTACTTACCATAATTTTAAGTTGTGCAATTGATTAATGTCTGTCTCCCTGTTCCTGGTTATAGACTGAAACTCCACAAGGGTAAGGACTTTGCTTTGTTGTTCAGTTTAGTTTAGTTCAGTTGCTCAGTCGTGTCCAGCTCTTTGCGACCTCATGGACTGCAGCATGCCAGGCTTCCCTGTCCATCACCAGCTGCCAGCTTACTCAAACTCATGTCCATCGAGTCGGTGACGCCATCCAATAATCTCATCCGAGTTGTCCCCTTCTCCTCTCGCCTTCAATCTTTCTCAGCATCAGGTTCTTTTCTAATGAGTCAGATCTTCGCATCAGGTGGTCAAAGTATTGGAGTTGCAGCTTCAGCATCAGTCTTTCCAATGAATATTCAGGACTGATTTCCTCTAGGATTGACTGGTTGGATCTCCTTGCAGTCCAAGGGACTCTCAAGAGTCTTCTCCAATACCACAGTTCAAAATCATCAATTCTTCGGCACTCAGCTTTCTTTATAGTCCAACTCTCACATCCATACATGACTACTGGAAAAACCATAGCTTTGAATAGACGGGCCTTTGTCAGCAAAATAATGTCTTTGCCTTTTAATCTGCTGTCTAGGTTGGTCATAGCTTTTCTTCCAAGGAGCGTCTTTTAATTTCATGGCTGCTGTCACCATGTGCAGTGATTTTGGAGCCCCCAGAAATAAAGTCTGACACTGTTTCTACTATTTCCCCATCTATTTCCCATGAAGTGACGGGACTGGATGCCATGACCTTAGTTTTCTGAATGTTGAGTTTGAAGCCAACGTTTTCACTCTCCTCTTTCATCAAGAGGCTCTTTAGTTCTTCGCTCTCTGTCATAAGGGTGGTGTCATCTGCATATCTGAGGTTATTGATATTTCTCCCAGAAATCTTGATTCCAGCCGGTGCTTCATCCAGCCCAGTGTTTCTCATGATGTACTCTGCATATGTTAAATAAGCAGGGTGACAATATACATCCTTGACGTATTCCTTTCCTGATTTGGAATTAGTCTGTTGTTCCATATCCAGTTCTAATCGTTGCTTCTTGACCTGCCTATAGATTTCTCAGGAGGCAGATCAGGTGGTCTGGTATTCCCATCTCTTGAAGAAGTTTCCAGTTTGTTGTGATCCACACAGTCAAAGGCTTTGGCATAGTCAATAAAGCAGAAGTAGATTTTCTGGAACTCTTTTGCTTTTTCAATGATCCAACAGATGTTGGCAACTTGATCTCTGCTTCTTCTGCCTTCTCTAAATCCAGCTTGAACATCTGGAAGTTCACGGTTCACATACTGTTGAAGCCTGGTTTGGAGAATTTTGAGCATTACTTTGCTAGCGTGTGAGATGAGTGCAATTGTGTGGTAGTCTGAACATTCTTTGGCATTGCCTTTCTTTGGGATTAGAATGAAAACTCACCTTTTCCATTTTTGTTTTTTTCTTCCAGTTTTGACCTTTTTGTTGACCATTCAACAAAACCATTCAACAAAAAAAAAAAAAAATGAATTCTTTACACCCAGTTCAGTTCAGTCACTCAGTCGTGTCCGACTCCTTGTGACCCCATGAATCGCAGCATGCCAGGCCTCCCTGTCCATCACCAACTCCTGGAGTTCACCCAGATTCACGTCCACCAAGTCAGTGATGCCATCCAGCCATCTCATCCTCTGTTGTCCCCTTCTCCTCCTGCCCCCAATCCCTCCCAGCATCAGAGTCTTTTCCCATGAGTCAATTCTTCCCATGAGGTGGCCAAAGTACTGGAGTTTCAGCTTTAGCATCATTCCTTCCAAAGAAATCCCAGGGTTGATCTCCTTCAGAATGGACTGGTTGGATCTCCTTACAGTCCAAGGGACTCTCAAGAGTCTTCTCCAACACCACAGTTCAAAAGCGTCAATTATTTGGCACTCAGCCTTCTTCACAGTCCAACTCTCACATCCATACATGACCAGTGGAAAAACCATAGCCTTGACTAGATGTACCTTAGTCGGCAAAGTAATGTGTCTGCTTTTGAATATGCTATCTAGGTTGGTCATAACTTTTCTTCCAAGGAGTAAGCGTCTTTTAATTTCATGGCTGCAGTCACCATCTGCAGTGATTTTGGAGCCCAAAAAGATAAAGTTTGACACTGTTTCCACTGTTTCCCCATCTATTTCCCATGAAGTGATGGGACCAGATGCCATGATTTTCGTTTTCTGAATGTTGAGCTTTAAGCCAACTTTTTCACTCTCCTCTTTCACTTTCATCAAGAGGCTTTTCAGTTCCTCTTCACTTTCTGCCATAAGGGTGGTGTCATCTGCATATCTGAGGTTATTGATATTTCTCCCGGCAATCTTGATTCCAGCTTGTGTTTCTTCCAGTCCAGCGTTTCTCATGATGTACTCTGCATAGAAGTTAAATAAGCAGGGTGACAATATACAGCCTTGACATACTCCTTTTCCTATTTGGAACCAGTCTGTTGTTCCATGTCCAGTTCTAACTGTTGCTTCCTGACCTGCATACAGATTTCTCAAGAGGCAGGTCAGGTGGTCTGGTATTCCCATCTCTCTCAGAATTTTCCACAGTTTATTGTGATCGACACAGTCAAAGGCTTTGGCAGAGTCAATAAAGCAGAAATAGATGTTTTTCTGGAACTCTCTTGCTTTTTCCATGATCCAGCGGATGTTGGCAATTTGATCTCTGGTTCCTCTGCCTTTTCTAAAACCAGCTTGAACATCAGGGAGTTCACAGTTAACGTATTGCTGAAGCCTGTCTTGGAGAATGTTGAGCATTACTTTACTAGCGTGTGAGATGAGTGCAATTGTGCTGTAATTTGAGCATTCTTTGGCATTGTCTTTCTTTGGGATTGGAATGAAAACGGACCTTTTCCAGTCCTGTGGCCACTGCTGAGTTTTCCAAATTAGCTGGCATATTGAGTGCAGCACTTTCACAGCATCATCTTTCAGGATTTGAAATAGCTCCACTGGAATTCCATCACCTCCACTAGCTTTGTTCGTAGTGATGCTTTCTAAGGCCCACTTGACTTCACATTCCAAGATGTCTGGCTCTAGGTGAGTGATCACACCATCGTGATTATCTGGGTCATGAAGATCTTTTTTGTACAGTTCTTCTGTGTATTCTTGCCACCTCTTCTTAATATCTTCTGCTTCTGTTAGGTCCATACCATTTCTGTCCTTTATCGAGCCCATCTTTGCATGAAATGTTCCCTTGGTATCTCTAATATTCTTGAAGAGATCTCTAGTCTTTCCCATTCTGTTGTTTTCCTCTATTTCTTTGCATTGATCGCTGAAGAAGGCTTTCTTATCTCTTCTTGCTATTTTCTGGAACTCTGCATTCAGATGCTTATATCTTTCCTTTTCTCCTTTGCTTTTCACCTCTCTTCTTTTCACAGCTATTTGTAAGGCCTCCCCAGACAGCCATTTTGCTTTTTTGCATTTCTTTTCCATGGGGATGGTCCTGATCCCTGTCTCCTGTACAATGTCACGAACCTCATTCCATAGTTCACCAGACACTCTATCTATCAGATCTAGGCCCTTAAATCTATTTCTCACTTCCACTGTATAATCATAAGGGATTTGATTTAGGTCACACCTGAATGGTCTAGAGGTTTTCCCTACTTTCTTCAATTTGAGTCTGAATTTGGTAATAAAAAGTTCATGATCTGAGCCACAGTCAGCTCCTGGTCTTGTTTTTGTTGACTGTATAGAGCTTCTCCATCTTTGGCTGCAAAGAATATAATCAATCTGATTTCAGTGTTGACCATCTGGTGATGTCCATGTGTAGAGTCTTCTTTTGTGTTGTTGCAAGAGGGTGTTTGCTATGACCAGTGCATTTTCTTGGCAAAACTCTATTAGCCTTTGCCGTGCTTCATTCTACATTCCAAGGCCAAATTTACCTGTTACTCCAGGTGTTTCTTGACCTCCTACTTTTGCATTCCAGTGCCCTATAATGAAAAGGACATCTTTTTTTGGGTATACCCCAAATAGAGGAAGCAGTTTAAGAATATTAATAAGTCATTTCAGCCGTGTCTGACTCTTTCTGACCCTATGGACTGTAGCCTGCCAGTCTGCTCTGCTCATGTGATTTTCTAGGCAAGAATACTGGGATGGGTTGCCATGCCATCCTCCAGCAGATCTTCCTGACCCAGAGATTGAACCCATATCTCTTAAGTCTCTTGCATTGGCAGGTGAGTTCTTTGCCACCAGTGCCACCTGGGAAGCCCTTAAGAATGTTAGTTGCATAAAATCCCATGAAAGAGGTTGAGAGAACAGAGACGTTTTTGATTTATTCAAATGATAAGGTCCGCAGATGAATATCCAGGCCTTAGGAGAGCTCACTCTATACCATTCATTGCTTTATTCATTCAACTAATGTTTACCCATCTGCCTCCTCTTGTGCTAGGCAATGCGTTTGCAAAAGCATTAAGAAATCGTCTCAGCCTCCATGTGGTCACAGTCTGCTGTTGGAGGGAGGCATCTGTTGACACTGGTCATAATAATTCCTTGTGAGCAGTGCTGGAACTGGATTGGAGCAAGCACACAGCAGGGTGTGATGCACCCAGGCCTCAAAGAGTGGAGGGCAGAGAGGAGGCAGCTTGTGAGCTGAAATGCTGAAGCCTGAGTCAGTGGAAGGAGAAGAGCATGTTAGATAGAGGAAACACTTGAATGAAGGCCTAGAATGGAAAAGAACATGGCTGGTAGGGAAGAGGAATTAAGCTGCATTCCTGGAGCTGTGTGGGGTGAGGAGGGGCAGGGAGTTGGGGGATGAAACTGGAAGATGGGGTGGGCCTCAAAGGACTTGCACACATGCTTGCCGTTGCCCCCACCCCTAGACCTTTGTAACAGAAGGAGGAGGAGGGCAGGTTGTCATTCTTATCAAGCTGGGGCTCAGCTTTTGTCCCCAGTCTGGGCCCAGCTTTCTTTGATCCTAGCAAGGCCATTGTTTCCCCAGTGCTGGCCTCTCTGCCTTGCAGGGGAAAATGTGGTCTTTGTTCTTCTGAGACTTTTTTATCCAAGTTCTGCCCTGGTGGGGACAAGCCGGGAGGGGCTCCATGTGAGGATCCAGTCCCTGCAGCTGAGGGACAAGGGCTGCCCCTGTCTCCTGGCCTCCGCCTTGCGTGGGTTGCTCAGAACCTTCTGGCTTGCACAACTCATGCTGTGTTGGGGGTGGAAAGGGAACACTGGGCAGTTTCAGCTTCTTTATTTTTAAAAATTGCCTTTGTTAACATTTCCAGCGTGGTCTTAATATAAATCAAATGCAGCAAACACTTGGCGAAAACCTGCATTTGAATCTTAGTGCAACTATTTACTGGCTGGGTCAGCGTGGGTTAGACATTTCACCTATTGGGGTCTCAGTTGCCTTCTCTACACAATCAGGAAAATGAAAATATTTACGCTACAGTATTGCCAGGAGGTTTTATTCATCCATTAAATATCTGTTAAGCATCAACTCTTCATCAAGCACTGTGGTCTATGCTATAGAAGCAGTGGAGAATGAGACAGACTTGATCAAATGCCTCCTGAAGCTTACCAGAGAAGAACATTCAACTGACATATTTGTGAGTCCTGCAGGAAGAAGTGCAGATTGTCAGGGCAGCGTGTACTAGTGCTTCACTGTCTTGGTGGTCAAGAGAGAATTTTGCAAAAATTCGACATGTATCAAAGGAAGCTGGGACTTGGGAGCTGATTGAACACATTGGTCCCTCCCACCCCCAAACCCCTGCGCAGGATCAGATCCTTCACCAACACCTGCTGGGTTTGAGCAGGTTTAAGAAACTCCTGGCCCCTCTAGGGAACATACTCAGCTGAAAAGGAGTAGAGGCTGGGAACTGCTCCCAGGGGCCTGGAAATTGATGAAGACGCGTACAAGGTTTGGACATGAGGCTGGCTGTGACATTTTCTGTGTTCCTTAGTGAGAAGTACTGGGCCTGTGCTACTCGGAGATGAACTCTTGGCCCAGCTCCCCGGGCTGGAGGAGAAGGGGGAGAAGCTGGCAGACTACAGTGCTTTGTGCGGGGAAAACAAATGGGTCTGTAACTTGATCGAGGCGGTCAGGGGAGGCTGCAGGAGCTGCGATGATGAAGAATGGCTTCTCAGAGGAGTGTCGGGGGAGAAGGCAGCCTCCTCCCCTCCAGTGAGGGCATGTGCAGAGCAGGGTCGACTCCTGGAATAGCCTCAAATCCCAGTGGGTGGGGTGGAGGTGGTGGTGCCCCCTTGGGCATCCTTGGGCTTCAGTGCTACCTATATGTTGTACCTTCTATAAGGTAGGGATATTTATAGGAAAAATAATTGGGCAGTCCTTGCAGCAACTCCATCTGGTCAGGAGTATTTTTACCCCCATTTTGCAGATGAGACAGCTGAGGCTCAGAGAAGTGAGGTAACTTGCCTGAAGCCACACAGCTAGTAAGTAGTGTTTTGTATGTTTTTAAATACTTATTTCTCTCACTGTATCATGCTGTCAATTTTTTCAGACAATGTTTCTTTCTGAATTTTCTGTATCTAATATTTGTTGTTATTTAGTCACTAAGTCATGTCCAACTCTTTGCAACTCAATGGACTACAGCTCCCCAAGCCCCTCTGTCCATGTGATTTCTGGGGCAAGAATACTGGAGTGGGCTGCCATTTCCTCCTCCAGGGGATCTTCCCAACCCCAGGGATCGAACCTGCATCTCCTGCATTGGCAGGCAGATTCCTCGCCACTGAGCCACCAGGGAAGCTCAAAAATGATAGTAATAACCCCTTTATGTAATATATTTTACAAAGAGCACTCTTGCAAACACCATTTCACAGAGTCTTTATAGTGCCTCCCCTTCATGGTGACATGTTATTATCCTCTTATTAGGGATATGGATGTTGACCCACAGTCAGGCAGGTGTCTCCCCTAAATGCTACTCAGAAATGCAGCCAGGGAGTTGAACCAGGAGGTGCCAAATCTCACGTGCTTTCCACCATTGTGTTGAGACCCAGGTGAGCTCCTCAGGTATCTGCTGATATCCAGACCATCTCCTAATCCTTCAAATGAAAAGCCAAAGCACAAACAGTTTGTTTTTCTAACAAGCTCAGAGCCTTTGCTTTGTTTCTAACTCTTGATAAAGCCAGCAGTGAAAAATCCCCTTTCCTGGGCCCCCTCCTCCTGAGCAAGTGATGGTTGGCCATGTGTATTTTTCACTGGGGCTCCCACAAAGAATGCTGTGTATAATAGGAAACATGTGTCACCGATGTTTGCTGGAGTGCCCCACCCCAGGCCCTTCCCCGCACGGTGGGAGCCCCCTCTTGCAAGGAGTCAGTGCAGGGTGATTGGCAGGGAGACAGAATCCTGTACACCTAGAGAGGTTCCCCCCACAGAGAACTGGAAGTGCCCCCTCCTGCAGGCAGAGCCAGAACCTAGCTCCATCAGCTCTCCTGTCTCACTTCCCCAGGGCATTCCGTATCCCACTGTGTTTCCATTCCTGGCAATGTGTGATGAGCTCAGACTCAAACTCAGAGGTGCCTGAGTGCAAGCCGGCGACGTGCATGGTGTGTGTGTCCGCGTGTAGACATACATGGTGTGTGTGTCCGCGTGTAGTCACTTTAGTTGTGTTCAGCTCTTCGCGACTCCATGGTTGTAGCCTGCGGGGCCCCTCTGTCCATGGGACTCTCTAGGTAAGAATACTGGAGTGGGTTGCCATGCCCACCTCCAGAGGATCTCCCTGACCCAGGGATTGAACCCATGTCTCTTAAATCTCCTGCATTGGCAGGTGCATTCTTTACCACTGGTGCCACCTAGGAAGCCCAGACATACCTGGTACATGCTCTATAAACCTGTGGGGTAAATTACAAAGTTAACAAGGGAAGAAAAAGTCTGCCTTCCATCTCCATGCATTTCAGGTGCTGGAGTGTTGCTGAAGGAAAGAATAGTGCTCTCTGATGAGACTTTCATGTTGATGTGTTTCTAGAGAACTCTGAAGCCAAAGGAATAAAATTGCTATTTCGTCTAACAGGATTATTGGATGTACTGGTTTTTGAATTTGAGTGTGTGTTAGTATCATCGGGAGTCCTATTACAGATTGCTAGCCCCACCCGCAAGGATAAGCAAGTTCCCTGTTGATATGATGATGCTAATTCAGAGAATTAGGAGCCCAGGTAGTCCTCATTCAAGTGGGGTGAGGACAAAGCCTGGTAGGAAAAAACAAGAAGAAACACAGTGACTATCTCTCGGTGTGGGTGTCTGAAGACACCTTGAGGGCACAGGATCAGTGTGGACTAGAGCCATCAGGGTGGGCCTCCTGAACGCATGGCTGTGAAGGATTCGGAAGGTACAAGGAAGAAGGGAAAGCTGTGAGTGAAGGCAGGCACACAGATGGCACTGATCAAACAGCTGGAGGTGAGGAGGCCAGCCTGCAGAGGTACCGAGACAAAAACAGTCTTCCTCATCAGGGTCGCCTGCAGTTTACACTCCACGAAGCCCCTGGACAGAGCCCGTGCACACAGCACAAGCAGCTTGGCAGGACAGAAGTCCCATCTCCAGGCAGAAAATCAGCGCGGGGGGTTATGGGAATTGTAGGGGGAGGGTCCAGGACCACAGGATTGGGCAGTCCATTCTTTTGTGAAAGGTTGACCTTTCCCCTGCTTTAAAGGCTCTTTGCAGCTGCTTTCCCGAGAGGTGAACAATGCTGTCTACTCCTTGGCAGGCAACATGGTTTCTCTCACCTGATTTTTTCCTGTTCCAGTTTGCACTTAAAAATATCACCGCAAAAACCACTCTTGTCCCCCTTAAGTCATTGGCCAGTGACCATCTCTTCTTCCTGGTTCCCTGAAACCAATGAGGTTCTCCCCAAAGCCCTGGGGAAGAGATGGGAGTAAAAAATCTGGGCTGAAAACTCACCATATGTCGGGACCACACTGTGCCCCTTTATATATGAAATCTCACTCAGTCCACGACACTGAGGGCATGTGTGTAGAAAAAGCTGCTGAAGCTCGTGCTGGGGTGAAGGTCAGGTTCAAGATGAAGCCCCTGGCCTGAGGTCATGCTGTTAGATAGTGGAGCCAGGACCCAACTCCCAATCTTTCTGAATTCAGATGAGCTAAATAAACAACACTAGCTGAAATTAAAAGACATTTACTCCTTGGAAGGAAAACTTGGACAAACCTAAAAAGCAGAGACATTACTTTACTGACAAAAGTCCGCCTAGTCAAAGCTATGGTTTTTCCAGTAGTCATGTACAAATGTGATAGTTGGACCATAATGAAGGCTGAGTGGTGAAGAATTGTTGCTTTCTAATTGTGGTGCTAAAAAAAAACTCTCAAGAGTCCGTGGACAAAAAGGAGATCAACCCAGTCAACCCTAAAGGAAATCAACCGCAGCTATTCATTGGAAGGTCTGTCGCTGAAGCTGAAGCTCCAGTCCTTTGGACACCTGATAGAAAGAGCTGACTCACTGGAAAAGACCCTGATGCTGGGAAAGATTGAAGGCAGGAGGAGAACAGGGCAACAGAGGATGAGATGGTTAGATAGCATCACTGACTCAGTTGAGGTGGGTTTGAGCAAACTTGGTGAGACAGAGGAGGACAGAGTAGCCTGGAGTACTATAGTCAATGGGGTTGCAGAGAGTCAACAACAGCTGGTTAAAAAAGCTCAGAAACTGGGGCCCTACCTGAGAGTGAGTGTGCAGTGGGAAAATATTGGCAGGACATCATGCATTCTTTTGCAGGTTCATACCTAGCACATGCTGGCCTCCTTTCTGTACTTTTCAATCTCCTCCACCCACAAGCTCCTGTTCATCCCTGAAGCATCCCCACGATGCGTTTGCGGTCCCCTACCTAAAACAGGTACCTCTCCTCCAACCCCCCCCCCCCCGACTTTACATTTATCCTTAACATGGAATTTAGCACCATCTATCATAATGGGTGCTTTCCTAGGCTTTTTTCAACTGACTATAAACTCCCAGAAGCAGGCTTTTTATGAATCTCCAAATCCTCCCTGCTTAGCACAGCACTTGGCACACAGAAGATGTTTCAGGAGATTCTTGGCAACTAAATGGATGAACAACTCAAAGAATAAATCTTGCCCCCAGAATCTTTTCGCTGCAGTTGATCTGGTAGTCCCACCTCCATCTTAGAGCAGAGGAGTTTCAGAGAGAAGAAGTGACGTGCCCAGAGTCCCATAGGTAGTGAGATGGAAGGCCTAAAAAGCTAAACAAAGAGATGACCAACCAAAGTCCCCCATCCTCCAACACTTTGCAATGATCAGCTGCCCAGACCTTTCACTCAGCAATCTTGTTACTCCGTGATGATATCCATTGTTTTCATCTTGCTTACTAATTTAAATAAATTGAGGGTTGCAAGATGCCCAGTTAAAAAGGACATTTCCTAGCTTCCTTAGCCACAAAATTTGGCCCTGTGACCAAGTTCTGTACAATGAGATGTAAGAAGTAACTGATCTATGCTTTTATTTTGTTTTCAGGTTTTCCTTTTCCTTTCAGCTTAGGGGTTCCCTGATAGCTCAGTTGGTAAAGAATCCGCCTGCAGTGCAGGAGACCCAGTTTGATTCCTGGGTCGGAAAGATTCACTGGAGAAGGGATAGGCTGCCCACTCCAGTATTCTTGGGCTTCCCTTGTAGCTCAGCTGGTAAATAATCTACCTACAATGTGGGAGACTGGGTTCAATCTTTGGGTTGGGAAGATCCCCTGGAGAAGAGAAAGGCTACCCACTCCAGTATTCTGGCCTGGAGAATTCCACGGACTGTATAGTCCATGGGGTCGCAAAGAGTTGGACACGACTGAGCAACTTTCACTTTCACTTTTCCATATAAAATGTGATACAATGATAACAGAATTGCAGAAGCAGTCTTGGACTGTGAAATCACATTGAGAGCGGATGTTTGGTGAGGATGGAGGAGCAGAAAGATGGAAGGGCCTTGGGTTCCTAAAGGCCGTGGAATCCTGAGTTGTTTGCTTCTAGACCTACTCCCTGATGTAAAAATAGACTTCTGTTTTGTTTCAGTTACTCTTACCGGTTTCTGTTTATTTATGGCAAGATGCAGGGAGGAAAGTAAGGGGTCACCTGTTCTGGGCTTGGTGGGCTAGAGTTCTGAAAGCTGCCAAGTGCCACCTGGCTGAATGGGTGGCCCGCAGGCCAGAGGGCGGTTCCCCGCTGTGGGGTCCTGGCTCTCTCAACACCTCCTCCCACTCAGCTCTACCCAGATGGAACAGGGTAGGACTTGGAGGCTGGGAAGGGGGCTCTCAGTGACCTGGGTCTGATCTTAGCGTTGCACTTGGGGCCTTTCATGTCCTTCAGAAACCCAGAGCCTGTGTCAGACCTGAGGGCTGTCTGCCTGGCAGACAGTTCCTTGATGGTTTTGTTATCAGAACATGGGTTTAGTTGCTTGACATGATAGTCCCTTTCCTTTTTCCTGACTTGTTTAGATAAGAGACATGGGATCACCCTCATCCCCCTGTTTCCCTTCTGAAATACAAGGGACAGGCCTGGGAAAGTTCTCTATGTTCTTTTCTTAAGAAGTCCAAGGCAAACATTAGACTTTTCTTGCCGTTGGGCATTATTGGGTGGGAGTATGGAGTTTCCAGCTGTAGGATCATCCTGATACCATTAAAAAGCCACATGGAAACTGATTTGTGGCCCTGACACCTTTGAGACATTGTAATACCCAACCTAGGATGCCCGTATCTGAACTTCTTGCTATCGTGAGATGATAGATAACATTACTGATTATCACTCGTTTCCCTTGTAGCCGTATGTATCCTAACTAAAATAGAATCCAACCTCTTTATATGACAAATAGGGAAGATGAGGCTTAGAGAGAGAGAGCAACTTGCCCAAAAGTATGCTGGAGGTCCTGGGCTTACTGGATAGCTCAGCAATTAAGGAATCCGCTTGCAATGCAGGGGACATGGGAGACGTGGGTTTGACCCCTGGGTTGGGAAGATGCCCTGGAGGAGGAAACAGCAACCCGCTCTAGCATCCTTGCCTGAAAAATCCCTTGGACTGAGGAGCCTGGTGGCCTATGTACACACTGTAGGTAGAAGAATGACCAAGTTTCTCCCGTCTTCCTCTCTAAGGACAGAAACATTTTTTTTTCCTGCACAACACATGGGGTTATCTCAAGAACAAAGTGAGATTCCACACGTGCTTGGAATACCTGGAGACCATCTCCCTGGTTCTGTTCTTTCTATTTTTCCAGATAGGGAGGAACAGACAAAGGATCAAGTCTCATTCTACTACAATGAGCATAAATCCCTCACGATATCAAAAAGAAAAATTGTTCCTCAAATTTACAGAGCACTTTATGCTTTATGCAGCATGTCGACATTTGCCAAAGTTTTTCGCATCTGTGATTGTATCAGATTCTCATAACATTAGGGTCTGGGCCAGAAAGGATTATTCCCATTTTACAGATGAAGACTCTGAGGGTCAGAGAGGCTATTTGATCGAGTTGAGCAAAACCAGGTTTCGGAACTGAGATACAAGGGGATGGAGTGCAGGCTTGCCGGAGAGTTACAAGGACAGATCTCTTTACTGTCTGCAGAGTGCTGCTTCCTCCTGTGGTCCAGGTTAAGGCCCGCAAGCACTCTGCAAGGTGGGCCAAGTCAGCATGCATCCCCATTTTACAGATGAGGAAATAAAGCTTGAGGCGAACAATGCCACAGAGCCGAGTTGTTTGCCTGTAAGCCGCTGTCTTTCACAGCTCCACAGCCCTTCCTATGATCATTCCCAACACATATACTTGACCTTGTGGTGAAGAGGGCAGATATGGCCACCCTGTGTAAATGACACTTCATGGGCTGAGAGAAGCTGAGTGGCTTGGCTGAGATAACGGTGCTCGTAGCAAAGATCTGAATCGGTTTCCTGGCCCCCTGCCCATGGCTCCTCCTTCTCTTCCTACTTCACAGCCTTACTAATTAGGTGATACTGGCTCATGTCACCTCTCCAAGGAATCGCATTGTTGGGAATATGCCCATCCTAACCCTTGCTCTACCCTAGCGCCCAGAACAATGTCTGACTCAATAAATATTTGCTGAATGAACAAATGAATCTATGAATAACTCCAAGCAAACATTTACTGATGGCTGACTGCCTGGTGGGCCTTGGGAGGAGATGAGAGGGGCAAACTCAGCAGTAACAAAGCACCTGTTGGAGTCCACCTTTTAATTTTTATTATTTTATTTTTAAATTATTTATTTATTTTGGTTGCACTGGGTCTTTATTGCTGTGTCAGGTTTTCTCTAGTTGTGGTGAGCAGGGGCCTCTCTTGTTGTGGAGCACAGACTCTAGGGGCACGAGCTTGGGTAGTTGCGGCTCACAAGCTCAGTAGCTATGGTGCACGGGCTTAGCTGCTCTGAGGTATGTGGAATCTTCCTGGACCAGGGATCAAACCCACGACCTGGGCACTGGCAGGTGGATAATGACCTATTGTACCACTAGGGGAGTCTGGAGTCCATCTTTTAGTTCTCACTCTCCCCACTGCTCTATGTCCTCATACACTGGCCCCATGAGACATCCCAGGCATGCTTCAGACCTGAGCTACTCCAGGCAGCTCTAGCTCCAGCCCTCATGGGTCTTAGAAAAGGCATGGCTATCAAGGTAGCCAAAAGGTCTACTAATTCAGCTTATATATTCACTCATTCATTCATTCCATCCATTTATTCACTTATGGATCAAACCAACCTGGTCTTGGGTCCAGGGGATGCTAAGAGTTTTGGCACAAGAGTTGTTCACCATCTAGTAGGGCCGCAAGTAGTGAATAGATATCAGAACAATGAACTAAATGGAAGCTACAGATATAAGCACAGCATGCCCTAGGAAAACAGAGGAAGCACTGTTAATCCAGTCTGGAGTCCATGGGATACATGAATACAGCTGCCCTTCATGGGAGCTTTCCATATGCCAAATTCCATGCCAGGCTCCTTACTTTCATTAACCAACTTACTTCTCAGAACAACTCTGTGAAGAAAGTGTTCACATTCCCAATTTACAGATGAGCAAACTGAGTCCCAGAGATGGGAGGTCAGTTTCCCAATGTCACACAGCTCATATGTGCTAGCGCTGAGATTCAACTCTAATGTCCGGGCTGCTAACCATTCTTCCACATTCCTGCTGGGTAGAATGTCTCCTCCTAGTGAGGTTATACTTGAGTCAGATTTTGAAAGATATGTATGAGTCAGCAGGGCAAATTGGCTGTGGCAAGGCTGGTGGTTGTAGGAATCTCAGAGTGTGAGGGGTGGTTTGGAGAAGAGGCCAAGGCATTTCAAACAAAAGGGAACAGCACAGCAAAGACACAGAGGTTGAAAACAGCAGGTTGTGTCTCAGTGGGGAAAACTAATGGGAGGTGGGTCGTCCCTGCACATCTTTATGAAGAGTTTACATGGGGCATCTTCCTGCCTGTTGAAGTCAGGGAAAGGTTATCCCATGACCCTGACGATTCCGTAGTAATTGTGACCTATTGGTGACTGGTTGAGTTATTTAACATCACCCAGAAAGTCCTGCTGGAAAGGAAGAAGCCATAATTGAGCTTTGATCTTTTAGAGTTTTTCTCCAGGAGGACTAAGAAAATATCTGGCCCTTGCTTTCAGAGGGAGAGCAAGAATGTGGGCCAGCGTGGCGCTGAGTGGGCAGGAGGACTTGCTGGGTGAGCTGCTGTTGTTGGGGAGAGGCATCTATTTATTTCTCTCCTTTTTTTCATTTTTCTTCTTGCTTTTCACATGTATCTCCTGAGCATCCATTGTGTGTCTGTCTTGATGCTGTAGAAGCTACAAGGAAGGATGAATCACACACCTGGTCGCTGCTCTCAGAGTATCTAGTCCAGGAGCGGGGTATGAAGTATTGATAGACATACTAGTGAGTGATGCCAGGCAGGGCATCTGTTACAAAGTGTTTTTAGTTTGCTATATATTTGCAGAAGCCCACGTGTGGCCAGGTGTGGGAAGGCGAAGATAAATAACCACAGAACCCCTGTTTCTGAGAAGCCTTGGTTAGGAGAGAAACTGAAAAGGCTGAGTGTTGAGACGGAAGCAGGTGCAGAGAGCCACGAAGCACAGAAGAAGGGGGCAGAGAGAGGGAGCCGCAGACGTGGAGGGACATTGGAGCCAGGCCTTCCCCCCAGCCAGGAGTGGGCACACGCACGTTTCCTGCACGTACGCTTTGGGGAGATACGTGTGTGATGCTACCTCAGCATCCTTCAGGACTGTGAAATCCCTCCCACAGTTCTGCGTTTCTGTTGAGGGGCCTGCAGCTCAGAGATGTGAAGTAACCCACCCAAGGTCACACAGCTGGCAAGTGGCAGAATGGGGGGCACACCTAGGCCTTTTGACACGTGCTTTTTTTCAAGAAACTGCTGCCACTACAAATAGCACAAGGGAGAGAGTGGCAAGTGCCATGTGCCCGTGCGCCGTCTGCTTTTAGCTGCTGCATTGGACCGAGGCCCAGAAAGTGTCCCATCGTGTCACGTCTGTTCAAGGCTGCGGCTGATCTGTGGGCTCGGGCTTAATCCAGTAGGAGGATTTAGTAACAGGTTGCCTGGCCTCGCAGTGGGAGAGCTGGTTAATCCTCCAAACTCCCTGTTCTAGCTCCATCCTTCCGTCACGCTGAGCAGGAGGGGCTCAGAGCCCCATCCTGGAGTCTTTGAGATGTCAATGGTGGCAGTCACCCTGAAGCATTCCCTGAAGACGCCTGGAGGCTCAGGGCACAAGTGGGGCGTGGGGCACAGCTGCCTTATCCTAGGCAGTGAGGTAGGCAAAAGTGAACGGGGGCTCTTTTTAAAGCTGTTGTAAGACAAGGAGAAAAACGTCTGAGCTAGCACAGTGGACTGACTGTTTTACATACATCTGAGAGGAAGCAGTCACTACCCAAAGGGCCGAAGCTTCTTGCAGCAAACTTCATTCTTTTTTTTTTTTTAATTGGAATATAATTGCTTTACAATGTTGTTAGTTTCTACTGTACAATGAAATGTGTGTGTGTGCTCAGTTGTGTCTGACTCTGCAGACCTATGGACTGTAGCCCACCAGGCTCCTCTGTCCATGGGATTTCCCAGGCAGGAATACTGGAGTGGGTTGCTATTTACCTCTCCAGGGGATCTTCTCTATCCAGGGATTGAACCCACCTCTCCTGCATTGGCAGGAGGATTCTTTATCACCTGGGAAGCCCCAGAAAACAAAGTAAATCAGCTGTGTGTATGTGTATATCGCCTCCCTCCCTCATTCCATCCCTCTAGGTCATCACAGAGCACGGAGCTGAGCTTCCGGTGTAATACAGCAAGTTCCCACTGGCTGTCTATTTTACACATGGTTGTATATACATACCAGTCTCCCAATTCATCCCACCCTCCCCTTTCCCCTCTGTGTCAACAGGTCTGTTCTCTACATCTGCATCTCTAATCCAGTCCTGAAAATAGGTTCATCTGTACCATTTTTCTAGGTTCCACACATCAGCATTAATACTTGATATCTGAAGACCAGTGTGGATGATGTAGTCCCTACCTGGTCATTTTACCTGCTAGGGTAGCAATCACTGTCAAACGACAAGGAGAAAGCGTCCCACTCGGCCCCACCTAGATGCGTGTTTCCTTAGTTCAGCAGATGACAGCAAAGTGACCCGGAGAGGTCAAGCAGGGTCACGGAATTAGTCATTGGTACTGCTGCTGCTGCTAAGTCACTTCAGTCGTGTCTGACTCTGTGCAACCCCATAGATGGCAGCCCACCAGGCTCCCCTGTCCCTGGGATTCTCCAGGCAAGAACACTGGAGTGGGTTGCCACTTCCTTCTCCAGTGCAAGAAAGTTAAAAGTGAAAGTGAAGTCACTCAGTCGTGTCCAACCCTCAGCGACCCCATGGACTGCAGCCTTCCAGGCTCCTCCATCCATGGGATTTTCCAGGCAAGAGTACTGGAGTGGGGTGCCACTGCCTTCTCCAAGTCATTGGTATAGCAGAGGCTTAAATTTTGGTCTTGGACTCCAGAACAGCAGGTGGAGAAAGGGGGACACTTCCAGGGGAAGTTTAGGACCACTGAACCCTGAGGAGGAAGGTGGAGTTGGGGGGCCATGCCTATCCATGGTAATGTTTGCTGAATGCATAAAATCCAGATGAGATGGGCGGAGAGGAAAGAGGCTTGTGTGCCTGGTCCTGGGCTCTGAAAGCAAGCTCTCACAGACAAATGCTTGCAGCTCCGCTCTTTCCAGAGGAGCTAGTCAGATCCAAGCTTGGGAGGGCAAAGGCCATTCCTCTGAGAGAATGACCGCTTTCTCTCCCAAAGCTGCTGCTTTCAGAGCTGTGGCTCCCCCAGCCCCAGCCACTGAATGCAACTACACCAAGAAATCAATGGTTCTCACGGCCAGAGAGATGCTTCCACACAGTTTAATTTGGCATAATTATAAGTTTCTTCAATACATCGTATGATGTGCATTGTTGTTTCAGCAAAAATTGTTTGGCCACAGAGAGTTTTTTATTATTGAAAAGAAGGTAATTTTTTTTCTCATGTTCTTTATCATCCCTTCAGGCTGGTTCTCCCCCACATTCACACGCTTCCATGATAGACACTGTCTGGGGTTGCTTTCTCCCTTTCCTCTAGTTTATGCTTTGGAGGGAGAGGGAAGCCTAAATTATATGGTATGATTTTAGAGGCTGTGGAGGCCAAGGGAAGGCCAGGTCAATGGGGGAGGGGGGGAGGGTGCCTCCTGGAAATGGAGATGACCTCAGGCTCCCTGAGTCAGGCTGTCTGTGGCCAAGGACCCTGACACGCAGACTGGACCCCATGAGCTCCCATGACCACTGGCTCAGGATTCTGCTCATTTAGGACTCAAAGCCTGGGTCTGTCACTTGCTAGCTGTATGACATCAAACAATTTTCTTAACCTTGCTCTTTTTTCAGTCCAGTTTGCCTCCCAAACTGAAGTTCAAATATTCCTGGAAGGAGTATGTCACTGTACTGCGGGGGAGGAGGGGCGCAAAGTCAACCATCAAGGAATTTTTCATGATGCACCAGTTTTATCAGAACAGCAGTGTGTGTGTGTGTGTGTGTGTGTGTGTGTGCAGCAACAGTAATATAACATTTATATGAAAACAAATCCTGCAAGGTAGTGGAGGAGATATTCACATGCTCGTGAATTTTTAAGGCTGAACAGGCAACTTTGAAGATATTTAATGTTTGTCTTGGCAGCTTTTATCTACACATTCTCTCTCAGTTCTTACTCATTCTCTTTTTTGTCCTGTTTAAAGATACTTCAGAGAAAAGTGTGACAGATGACCATTTCTCCGTAAAATAAATGTTATGCTCCTTGCCTAAGAGCAGTGGTATCATGCTTACCTAAGAGAACGTATTTAAAATCATTCGAGGCTCAGCACTGAGTTTCTAGTGCTGAGAACAAGGGCATGCCCCATGAAATAAGAAGCTAGTAACTTGAACTTTACTAAAATTAAAAATTTCTGCTCTGTGAAAGACGCTATTAAGATAGTCAGAAGATCAGCCACAGAATGTGAGAAAATATTTGCCAAACACACATCTGATGAAAGATATATTCAAAATATACAAGGGACTTCCTTAGTGGTCCAATGGCTAAAACTCCATGCTCCCCATGCAGGGGGCCTGGGTTCGGTCACTTGTCAGGATACTATATCCCTCATGCCACAACTAAGAGTTCCCGCATGGAAGACTGAAGATAAGATCCCAAGTGCCACAGCTAAGACCTGGCACAGTCAAATAAATAAATATAAATATAAATTAAAAGACCCAAAATATAGAAGGACATTGAAGACTCAACAGTAAGAAAATGTGCAAAAGATCTAAACAGACTTCTCACCAAAGAAGATCTATAGAAGGTACGTGCGCATGTGGGCTAAGTTGCCTCAGTCGTGTCTGACCCTTTGCAACCCTATGGACTGTAGTCCGCCAGGCTCCTCCGCCCATGAGATTCTCCAGGCAAGAATACTGGATGGATTGGCATGCCCTCCTCCAGGGGATCTTCCTAATCCAGGGATAGAACCTGCATCTCCTGGGTCTCCTGCATTGGCAGGTGGGTTCTTTACCACTAGCGCCACCTGAGAAGACCACAGAAGATAATCACATAAAAAACGATGCACATCATTTGCCATTGGGAAAGTGAGAGTTAAAACAACAAGTGTGTATCACTACACACCTATAAGAATGGCCTAAATTCGAACCACTGACAGCACCAACTACTGGTGAGGATGTGGAGCAACAGGAAGTCTCATTGATTGCTGGGGGACGTAAAATGGCATGACCTCCCTAGGAGACAGTTGGGCAATTTCTAACAAAGCTAACTATGATCTCACTATATGATTCAGCAATTGTACTGCTAGATATTTCTCCAACTGATTTGAAAACTCATGTCCAAACAACACCCCTCACACTGGTATTTATAGAAGCTTTATTCATAATTTCCAGAAAAACCCTAGCCCACACAAATACCCAAAATGTCCTTTGATAGATGGACAAACATAGTGTAGCACAATATTATTATTATTATTGGAATGGAATATTATTCTATAATAAAATATAAAGAACTATTAAGGCATAGATGTGACCCCATGGACAGTAGCTCACCAGGCTCCTCTGTCTATGGGATTCTCCAGGCAAGAATACTAGAGTGGGTTGCCATTTCCTTCTCTAGGGGATCTTCCCGACCCAGGGATCAAACCCAGCTCTCCCTCACTGTAGGCAGATGCTTTACCGTCTGAGCCACCAGGGAGGACTGTAGAAAGACATGAGTGAATCCTAAATGCTTATTGCTAGGTGAAGGAGAGTAGTCTAAAAAGACTGCATACTCTATGATTCTAATTACATTCCATTTTAGAAAAGGTAAAACCATAGTGAAGGTAAAAAAGGCAGTAGTTACCTGAGGATTTGGGGGAGGGTTGAATAGGTAATCACTACGAACAAAGCTAGTGGAGGTGATGGAATTCCAGTAGAGCTATTTCAAATCCTAAAAGATGATTCTGTGAAAGTGCTGTACTCAATATGCCAGCAAATTTGGAAAACTCACCAGTGGCCACAGGACTGGAAAAGGTCCGTTTTCATTCCAATCCCAAAGAAAGCCAATGCCAAAGAATGTTCAAACTACCTCACAATTGCACTCATCTCACACGCAAGTAAAGTAATGCTCAAAATTTTCCAGGCTAGGCTTCAGCAATAAGTGAACCGTGAACTCCCTGGCGTTCAAGCTGGTTTTAGAAAAGGCAGAGGAACCAGAGATCAAATTGCCAACATCTGCTGGATCATGGAAAAAGGAAGAGAGTTCCAGAAAAACATCTATTTCTGCTTTATTGACTCTGCCAAAGCCTTTGACTGTGTGGATCACAATAAACTGTGGAAAATTCTGAAAGAGATGGGCATACCAGACCACCTGACCTGCCTCTTGAGAAATCTGTATGCAGGTCAGGAAGCAACAGTTAGAACTGGACATGGAACAACAGACTGGTTCCAAAGAGGAAAAGGAGTACGTCAAGGCTGTATATTGTCACCCTGCTTATTTAACTTCTATGCAGAGTACACCATGAGAAACGCTGGACTGGAAGAAACAAAAGCTGGAATCAAGATTGCTGGGAGAAATATCAATCACCTCAGATATGCAGATGACACCACCCTTATGGCAGAAAGGGAAGAGGAACTAAAAGGCCTCTTGATGAAAGTGAAAGAGGAGAGTGAAAAAGTTGGCTTAAAGCTCAACATTCAGAAAACGAAGATCATGGCATCTGGTCCCATCACTTCATGCGAAATAGATGGAGAAACAGTGGAAACAGTGTCAGACTTTATCTTTTTGGGCTCCAAAATCACTCCAGATGGTGACTGCAGCCATGAAATTAAAAGATGCTTACTCCTTTGAAGAAAAGTTATGACCAACCTAGATAGCATATTCAAAAGCAGAGACATTACTTTGCCGACTAAGGTGCATCTAGTCAAGGCTATGGTTTTTCCAGTGGTCATGTATGGATGTGAGAGTTGGACTGTGAAGAAAGCTGAGCGCCGAAGAATTGTTGCTTTTGAACTGTGGTGTTGGAGAAGACTCTTGAGAGTCCCTTGGACTGTAAGGAGGTCCCACCAGTCCATTCTGAAGGAGATCAACCCTGGGATTTCTTTGGAAGGAATGATGCTAAAGCTGAAGCTCCAGTACTTCAGCCACCTCATGTGAAGAGTTGACTCATTGGAAAAGACTCTGATGCTGGGAGGGATTGGGGGCAGGAGGAGAAGGGGACGACAGAGGATGAGATGGCTGGATGGCATCACCAACTCGATGGATGTGAGTCTGAGTGAACTCCGGGAGTTGGTGATGGACAGGGAGGCCTGGCGTGCTGCAATTCATGGGGTCGCAAAGAGTTGGACACAAGTGAGTGACTGAACTAAACTGAGCTGAACTGAATAGATAAAGCACAGGGGATTTTTTTAGGGTGGTGAAACTCTGACACTGTAACTGTGGGTGGATACATGACATTATGCATTTATCAAAACACATGGATGGTTACAGCAGAGTGAACCTTAATATGCAAATTAAAAACTCATGTAGGAGGTCAAGGAGTCCCAGGATGGGATGCAGAATGTGACAAGATACTATAATTGTATTACAAATCTATGAGACACTTTAAGTGATGTGAGTGGAGGAAAAGGTTGCTAACCTAAATAACTTTGGAAATGGGTGGAGTTTGTAAAACTAAAGGTAAAAGAAACTATACATGAGCACTGTACTCTAGTTAAAAGTTGCTTTTCCATGGGAATATGAGCGAACAGTTCTGATACTGTTATACAAATATGCTGGAATTGAGCAATTAAATAAGCGGATGATGGGAGCCTGGTTTCTTAGTATTGGAGTGAGTATCAATCGGTGAGCAAGAGGAAGAAGCTAGAATGATCCAGGAGGCAATGGATCAGAGTTGGAGACATCAGTATAAACTATATTTGGCTTTATATATATATATATATATATATATATATATATATATATATATATATATATATATATATAAATTCCCTATTTCCCTGGTGGCTCAGACAGTAGAGCTACCTGCAATATGGGAGACCTAGGTTTGATCCCTGGGTTGGGAAGATTTCCTAGAGAAGAAAATGGCGACTTATTCCTGTATTCTTGCCTGGAAAATCACTTGGATGGCGGAGCCTGGCAGGTTACAGTCCATGGGGCTGCAAAAAGTTGGACATGACTGAGTGACTACCACTAATAATAATAACGTATAAATACATGGATTATTGCTTAGTACACACATAAATGCTTCCTTGCTCTGTAACATGAGAGAACCTATAAGTTATGACACTCCAGTCATAAGGAGCATACCTAGTGTCCAGATCTCGGTTTCTAATGCCATTCTGCAATAAAAGGAACCATTTCTCCTTAGAGAAATGGCTGAATCTAAGACTGGGGCAGAAAATTTATAAGATTAGGCTAGAACACCTCACAATACCAGAAAATAAAGAAGTGCTCAAAAAGAAAATAAAGCAAGGCATGACAATGATGGGGTCTGTCAAAGGGATGCAGGAACCAACTAAAAGAACTCTCAATGGCCAAGGCTGGTGCAATTTAAGCAACAAAGCTAATAAGCTAATATTCAGTTACAACATAAAATATAGAATAAATATCCATGAGTTCATGCTGATATAAACAAATGATTGAATAAATAAATCAACAAGGAAGACCATATAAGTTTCCTATTCAGCAGAACTCCAAATAATTCATGTAGATAGGCTGCCACTGAGGAGGTGAAACATACTCCCCACTCGGGTGCAGACTTCACATACTGGTTTCCTCCCAAAGACTGCAGTATGGAAAGAGGGAGAAAAAGAGTAACTCTGCCTTGGAGAAATCTGACAAACATTACCTCAGTCAGGTGATCAAAGTGTTAGTCGCTCAGTCGTGTCTGACTCTTTGTGACCCCATGGACAGTAGCTCACCAGGCTCCTCTGTCCATGGAATTCTCCAGGCAAGAATACTGGAGTGGGTTGCCATTCCCTTCTCCAGGGGATCTTCCTGACCCAGGGATCAAACCCTGGTTTTCTGCATTCCAGGCAGATTCTTTACATTTGAGCTACTGGGAAACCCCCAGGTGATCAAAGTCAAAATCAATAATGTTAATTCATCTTTGATATCAGTTCAGTTCAGTTCAGTCACTCAGTCATGTCCAACTCTTTGTGACCCCATGGATCGCAGCACGCCGGGCCTCCCTGTCCATCACCATCTCCCAGAGTTCACTCAGACTCACGTCCATCAAGTCAGTGATGCCATCCAGCCATCTCATCCTCTGTCGTCCCCTTCTCCTCCTGCCCCCAATCCCTCCCAGCATCAGAGTCTTTTCCAATGAGTCAAATCTTCGCATGAGGTGGCCAAAGTACTGGAGTTTCAGCTTTAGCATCATTTCTTCCAGAGAAATCCCAGGGCTGATCTCTTTCAGAATGGACTGGTTGGATCTCCCTGCAGTCCAAGGGACTCTCAAGAGTCTTCTCCAACACCACAGTTCAAAAGCATCAATTCCTCGGCGCTCAGCCTTCTTCACAGTCCAACTCTCACATCCATACATGACCACAGGAAAAACCATAGCCTTGACTAGACAGACCTTAGTTGGCAAAGTCATGTCTCTGCTTTTGAATATGCTATTTAGGTTGGTGATAACTTGTCTTCCAAGAAGTAAGTGTCTTTTAATTTCATGGCTGCAGTCACCATCTGCAGTGATCTTGGAGCCCAAAAAGATAAAGTCTGACACTGTTTCCACTGTTTCCCCATCTATTTCCCATGAAGTGATGGGACCAGATGCCATGATCTTCGTTTTCTGAATGTTGAGCTTTAAGCCAACTTTTTCACTCTCCACTTTCACTTTCATCAAGAGGCTTTTTAGTTCCTCTTCCCTTTCTGCCATAAGGGTGGTGTCATCTGCATATCTGAGGTGATTGATATTTCTCCCAGCAATCTTGATTCCAGCTTGTGTTTCTTCCAGTCCAGCGTTTCTCATAATGTACTCTGCATATAAGTTAAATAAGCAGGGTGATAATATACAGCCTTGATATACTCCTTTTCCTATTTGGAACCAGTCTGTTGTTCCATGTCCAGTTCTAACTGTTGCTTCCTGACCTGCATACAGATTTCCAAGAGGCAGGTCAGGTGGTCTGGTATTCCCATCTCTTTCAGAATTTTCCACAGTTTATTGTGATCCACACAGTCAAAGGCTTTGGCAGAGTCAATAAAGCAGAAATAGATGTTTTTTCTGGAATTCTCTTGCTTTTTCCATGACCCAGTGGAGGTTGGCAATTTGATCTCTGGTTCCTCTGCCTTTTCTAAAACCAGGTTGAACATCAGGGAGTTCACAGTTCATGTATTGCTGAAGTCTGGCTTGGAGAATTTTGAGCATTACTTTACTAGTATGTGAGATGAGTGCAATTGTGAGGTAGTTTGAGCATTCTTTGGCATTGGCTTTCTTTGGGATTGGAATGAAAACTGACCTTTTCCAGTCCTGTGGCCACTGCTGAGTTTTCCAAATTTGCTGGCATATTGAGTGCAGCACTTTCACAGCATCATCTTTCAGGATTTGAAATAGCTCCACTGGAATTCCATCACCTCCACTAGCTTTGTTCGTAGTGATGCTTTCTAAGGCCCACTTGACTTCACATTCCAAGATGTCTGGCTCTAGGTTAGTGATCACATCATCATGACTATCTGGGTCGTGAAGATCTTTTTTGTACAGTTCTTTCATGTATTTTTGCCACCTCTTCTTAATATCTTCTGCTTCTGTTAGGACCCTACCATTTCTGTCCTTTATCGAGCCCATCTTTGCATGAAATGTTCCCTTGGTATCTCTAATATTCTTGAAGAGATCTCTAGTCTTTCCCAATCTGTTGTTTTCCTCTATTTCTTTGCATTGATCGCTGAAGAAGGCTTTCTTATCTCTCCTTGCTATTCTTTTGAACTCTGCATTTAGATGCCTATATCTTCCCTTTTCTCCTTTGCTTTTCGCCTCTCTTCTCTTCACAGCTATTTGTAAGACCTCCCCAGAGAGCCATTTTGCTTTTTTGCATTTCTTTTCCATGGGGATGGTCTTGATCCCTGTCTCCTGCACAACATCACGAACTTCATTCCATAGTTCATCAGGCACTCTATCAGATCTAGGCCCTTAAATCTATTTCTCACTTCCACTGTATAATCATAAGGGATTTGATTTAGGTCACTCCTGAATGGTCTAGAGGTTTTCCCTACTTTCTTCAATTTAAATCTGAATTTGGTAATAAGGTTATATGCTATGACCAAAATGGAACTCTGAACTTTGTGATCTTCCTTCCTAAACCTGTCTATCTAACCCTATGGAAAACATCAGATGAAGTCTAATTGAGGGACAGTCTACAAAATACCTGATCAATGATCCTCAAAACTGTCAAGGCCATCTAAAGCAAGGGAACTCTGAATAGCTGTCATAGCCAAAAGGAGCTTAGCGGACAAGATAGCTATTCTGGAGAGGATTCTGGAACAAAAAAAAATGACATTAGGTAAAAGTTAAAAATATCTGAGCCAAATGGACTTCAGCTATAATACTGGCACATTAATGAGTTAGGGCTTTCCTGGTGGCTCAATGGGTTCAATCCTTGGGTTGGGAAGATCCCCTGTAGAAGAAAATGGCAACCCATTCTAGTTTTCTTGCCTAGGAAATCCCATGGATAGAGGAGCCTGGAAGGCTACAGTCCATGGGGTTGCAAAGAGTCAGACATGACTGAGCAGCTAAACAACAATGATAACAGACATACCATGTTGATGTGCAATGTTGGGGGAATCTAAGTGTGAGATATATGGGCGCTCCTTATCTTTCTTCTTTTTTTTTTTTTAGTTTTTTATTTTTTAAATTTTAAAATCTTTAATTCTTACATGCGTTCCCAAACAGGAACCCCCCTCCCACCTCCCTCCCCATAACATCTCTCTGGGTCATCCCCATGCACCAGCCCCAAGCATGCTGTATCCTGCGTCAGACATAGACTGGCGAGTCAATTCTTACATGATAGTATACATGTTAGAATGTCATTCTCCCAAATCATCCCACCCTCTCCCTCTCCCTCTGAGTCCAAAAGTCCGTTATACACATCTGTGTCTCTTTCCCTGTCTTGCATACAGGGTCGTCATTGCCATCTTCCTAAATTCCATATATATGTGTTAGTATACTGTATTGGTGTTTTTCTTTCTGGCTTACTTCACTCTGTATAATCGGCTCCAGTTTCATCCATCTCATCAGAACTGATTCAAATGAATTCTTTTTTACGGCTGAGTAATACTCCATTGTGTATATGTACCACAGCTTTCTTATCCATTCATCTGCTGATGGACATCTAGGTTGTTTCCATGTCCTGGCTATTATAAACAGTGCTGCGATGAACATTGGGGTACATGTGTCTCTTTCAATTCTGGTTTCCTCAGTGTGTATGCCCAGCAGTGGGATTGCTGGGTCATAAGGTAGTTCTATTTGCAATTTTTTAAGGAATCTCTACACTGTTCTCCATAGTGGCTGTACTAGTTTGCATTCCCACCAACAGTGTAGGAGGGTTCCCTTTTTTCCACACCCTCTCCAGCATTTATTGCTTGCAGATTTTTGGATTGCAGCCATTTTGACTGGTGTAAAGTAGTACCTCATTGTGGTTTTGATTTGCATTTCTCTGATAATGAGTGATGTTGAGCATCTTTTCATGTGTTTGTTAGCCATCTGTATGTCTTCTTTGGAGAAATGTCTATTTAGTTCTTTGGCCCATTTTTTGATTGGGTCGTTTATTTTTCTGGAATTTTCCTGTAAGTCTAAAACTATTCAATAATATAAAGTTTATTTTTAAAATGTGCTAATACCATAAAAAATCATTTGTTCAGTGGCTGCTATGAAAAGATAATAAATGATAATGAGATTTGAGAATTTTTATCTACTCAATGGCCTAGAAGGAAAGCACTCAGAGGAATGTCCTGATAAGGGTTGCTCTTATGGAAACTGAAATTCCAAGGGCATGGATACTGGCTGATGCCAAGCTTTCAGAGAAGGGTTACCATTATTCTTTTTGAGACAAGGACATTTTTTTTTTCTTTCTGAAAGGGAGGAGGAAGTTGAATAATACAATAATGAATATTTATTTGGTACTGAACTATGTGCTACATGCTTTACTGATAGAGGGAAAAAGAGGAAAAACTGATGTGCAGAGAACCTGCCCTGCCCAATAACATATGACTGATAGAGGATGGGGGCTTCTCTGGTGGTTCTGACAGTAAAGAATCTGCCTGTAATGCAGGAGACATGGGTTTGATTTCTGGGTCGGGAAGATCCCCTGGAGCAGGAAATCTGCTCTGGGATTCTTGCCTGAAAAACCCCATGGACAGGACAGCCTGATGGGCTCCAGTCCACGGGGTCTCAAAAGAGAGGGACACGACTCAGGACTAAACAACAGTAGAGGATGGGAAGTACGAAGCAGGATTTGGACCCAGGAAGCTTGGCTCCAACGCCATCTCCATGAGGCTACTTGCCAGGAAACATGATGTTGCCCTGTGACCACTCAGATCCTCTGCAATATTTCTAAAGTACTGGAATGTGTGGTGTGAGCAGTATGTTTTCTGTAGAAACAAGAAAAGGACTGAACATAATGGTCTTGGATGACTTTGGACTGTCAAAGGTCAGTTAGAGTTTAGGTCAAGTTTACTTAGCTCTCTGAGTCTCAGGACAACGTGGTGCCGTGGGAGCACGGTACTTAGCTGACACTGGATAATGCTATTATTAATGCCACTGGCCATCCCCTTCCTGCCCCACTCCCTACTCACCCCTCACTCCAATACCCTAGAGGTTCCTTCAAGCTGAGCCTCTTCCTTAGGGGAAACAGGATGTCTTCTACAGGCTTGGGCCAGGTCTCTGGGGGTTCAGGGTGGGAAGAGGCTGTCTAATTGGTTAACCTGGAGTGGGGCACCGGAGAGGAAGCCATGTTTCCGGGAGCTGAGGAAACCACCATTTCCTCCTTCAGCAGGAAGCGGCCTTAGCTATTCTCAGCACCCTGTGCTCCTTAGCCGGGTGGAGCAATGGAAATCACAGGCTGGCAGTGTCTCAGGCTTGCCTCCTGCTGTTTAACAATCTCCCAGTCAAAATAAACTGGCTCCTTAGGTCTCCAGGGCATGGTTAAGGTAATAATTGAGAGGGAGAAGCCAGAGGCCTGGCTGCAGCACAAAGGCGTGGAGAGACTTTTAAAATATCTGGCTGGTATTGGTTGCTTGTGCCTCATTAAAGTGGTTTAATTGAAGCATTGTGAAGACAAACAAGCCCAGAGATTTTGTTATGGTTTCTCAAACAGCCAGTTTCCACCTCTTGAGAACCTGGACTAATGGGCATGGGGAGACTGTCTATCCTTTAAGCATAGACGTGGATAACTTTTCAACAGGAAAGCTGCGTGATTCAGTAGAAAGGAAACTGGAACATGAATCAGAGAGAAGTGGGTTCAGATCTGAACTTCACCAGACATACTATTTTGAGAGGGTCATACTATGGCTGACCTAGGCTTTCCTCATGCCGCAAAACACACCCTATTTACATCAGGAAGTAACGCTGAGATCAACCTGGATCCCTTCTTTCCTTTATCTCCTCACATCTACCAGTTCCAGAGCCTTGGAGATTCCATCCCCCTCTCCCTCATTCTTTCATTCCTTCCAGAAAAGTTTGAGAGAACATGAAGTCACTCAGTCGTGTCCAACTCTTTGCGACCCTGTGGACTGTAGCCCACCATGCTCCTCCATCCATGGGATTTTCCAGGCAAGAATACTGGAGTGGGTTGCCATTTCCTTCTCCAGGGGATCTTCCTGATCCAGGGATCGAACCCAGGTCTCCTGCACTGGAGGGAGATGCTTTAACCTCTGAGCCACCAGGGAAGCCCCTAATGTCTGGAAGCAGTCTTGCCTTTAGGGACTCAGGGAATGACATAGCTTACATTCATTTGAGGAAGCAGATAACAGATCAGTAAACACAAATATGTGAGATAATTTTATATTCTGATCAGGGCCATGAAAGAAATGAGCATATGCTTTGACAGAAAGTGGTTTGTGGGGCTCACGTTTGGGCAATGCCTCACTGAGGAGACAGCTGCCTCTTTAAGGCAGTCAGCTGAGTGGGTGACCTGACCTCTGAGTGGAACGGGGCAGGGCAACTGTTCATTGATGGTGTTTTTACTGGGAGATACTTGATACCAGAGGTGTAGTTGTGAGCCAGACAGTCAAGGTCTCTGCTCTCATGGAGCTTATATTTTAGAGAGGGGACAGAGAAAACTAAACAAAACCAGCTATAGGTAAACACTTTTCATGCAGAGAATGAAGTCAAGGTTTGGTCACAGACAGTGTTAGGTGACTAGGCAGAGGAAACAGCAGGCAGAGGGCCTGAGGCCAGAAGGGGCCTGCTAGTGAGAGAAGCAAAAGGAATGGGCTGTTCCTCGGCCCACACCTGGACATTCCCCATGCCCCACTGATCACATTCATCGTCACCCAGATCACAGTGGCTCTGAGTCTCCTCTCCGCTTATTTGTGAGAATTCCAGTCTGGTTCTCCTTCTGGGGGAGTGCTCATACAGTCGGCAGCTCAGGCATTGCTCACCCAAATCCTCCTTGGAGGTGATCTCCTTGACCACACTGAAGGGGGAGCTGGCTGTCTAACGAATGTGATGTCTAGAGAAACATAGCCCATCAACACAGAGGTAGGTCCAACGTATGATGCCGTGTGGGGCACCCTGACTCTGGGAAGCATATAATGTACTAGCGAAAGACCTGGGTGTACTCATTCAGAACAATTTTTTTTTTTTAGGGTGGCTGCTACATGCTAGATTGATAGGTATGTGCTCAGTCCCTTCCGTCAAGTCCAATTCTGTGCGATCCCATGGACTGTGGCCTGCCTGGCTCCTCTGTCCACGGGATCCTCTAGGCAAGAATACTGGAGGGGGTTGCCATACGCTTCTCTAAGGGATCTTCCTGACCCAGGGATTGAACATGTGTCTCCTACATCTCCTGCATTGGCAGGGGGGCTCTTTACCACTAGTGCCACACAAGAAGCCCAGAGAAGCTTGTAACACCAGGGGAAAAGACAGACTAGCCCTTGCCCTCACCACCCATTGATGTTAGAAGTTAGCAGGCCTTTAAAACAAAGGTAGGGTGTCTGGATGCCATTCAAAGCAGGAGGTATGTGAATCACCAGGGAGACTCTCTGCGGCAACTTCTAAAGAGCCTAGCCCATGCTGGTGTGGAGAGTAAAGAGGGCTTACTGGTTCACCATAACTAAAAGGCTGAAAGGCGGACAGGCCTCAGATGCGTTCTCATCAGGGCTCCAGCTCTGGGTCCCTGTGATTCCCCTGGCTCCATCCTTGCACGGGCCAGCGCCTTCTACCTGCTACGTTCCCTCCAGGTCCCCTTCAGGTGATGGCTGCCAGCAGACCCAGAGACTGTGCGTTCTCATTCATGTTCTGGAAAGAGAATGAGAGTGAGAAAGGGAGCAACAAATTACTCCATACCACCACAAACGGTATTCACTTCTGAGATAGTGGCCTGTCCTTGAAACCTGCCTAATCTCTGCAGCCCAATCTCTGTGGCCGAAAGAATGGCTTCGCAGGTGGCACAGTGGTAGAGAATCTACCTGCCAATGCAGGAGAAGGAGGCAGGAGACAAGGGTTGGATCCCTAGGTTGGGAAGATCCCCTGGAGGAGAAAATGGTGAATTAGTCTAATATTCTTGTCTGGGAAATCCCATGGACAGAGTAGCCTGGCGGGCTACAGTCCATGGGGTCACAAAGAGTTGGACACGACAGAGAGACTAAACAACGACAGAGAGAATGCAGTGGCCAGGTTACCAGTTCCCATAGCAGGGCCAGTGGGACTCCTGGGATTGCCCAAACCACGGGCAGATGCGTGGGCAGGATGGGTACTGGGCAGCAGCAACAATGCCTATCCCCACGGAAAGATTTCATGCAGAAGTTTGATATAACCTGACTTACATTTTGAAAGATCACTCTCCTCAGAAGAGGGAAAAAGAGAAAGCAGAAGATACAGTCAAAGCTGTTACGAAGAGAGATGATGGTGACTGGGTCCAGGATGGGAGGCAGATTGGATTCCTGTCTTTGTTACTTAGCAGTTGAAGTAGCAATGACATGTGCCTTAAGTTTCCATCAGTTTCCCACTCATATCATGGTTGTATAGACTTTTAACTTTCAGGACTGGAGTGATACTGTAAACCTGTCTGCCACAGTGAAGGTCTTCAGTAAGTGACATTATTAGCATTAATGCCCAAACTCCTTAGGATGACACACATGTCCCTTCATGTGCTGGACTCAGATAACTCTAGATGGGGGAAAGAGTGGGTGGGGAGTCTCCTGGATTCCACCGACACAAGCACTCTTCCCATGACATGGTAGGACCTTCCGAGATGGGAAAAAGCTATCTGATAGCCAGTCATGAAACTTCAGGTTTATTCCCAGGGGATTTTGTCTCTAGACCGATTACTTATTGTCCATATCTTGACCAGCACAGAGATTGTTTGTTGTGTTGTTAGCCCACAGATATCGACAAAAGAAGGAAGGTTGGCCCAAGACAAGAAACAAACCAGCTTGCTCAGATTTCCAGGAATTTTTTTCTTGAGCTGAATTGCAGTGTGGTTTTTTGTCACTCCCTAAAACCAGTGTCCTGAGCCCAGGAAAACCCCCTGCTTATCGCTGTCAGTCCAGACTGTTTGCACCAAAGTCAATGGATTGAGTGTTTTCCCTGAGAATAATTCTGCAGAATAAAATGGAGTCTCAGTTTGCAAGGGAGATATGAATTCCTGGCAGAAAGTGAGCTCATAGGTAATAGAAGGGCTGTACCTAGCACATGTATGTTGTGGGTGGATTCAAAGGGGCTAGTGGGAGGGGCTTGATCATGATGGAGGGGGTCACTCTTTCTGTTTTCAGTTAGGTTTCAGTGGGGATAGTGGGAACCCATGAATTTGGGAATTAAACTAACCTGGGTTTTAATCTCATCTCTGCCATTGTGAGATTTTTCATTCATTTAAAACAGGCCGGATACCAGGGATCAAAAACTATAAAACCCACCCTAAGAAATGACTGTCTAACAATAGACAAAGAGTAGTAGATTATAACAGAGTATGGATGGGGGAGAAACTTGGAAGCAGGAGGTTATGAGAGCTCAGAGATCGGTGGGGCGGGGCACCAAATCTGGTCTTGCTGTGGGGGAAAGTCATGGAGGGCTTCCTGAAAGAAGCATGAAACTTTGGGTAGGAAGAGATATTAGCTTGGAGAAGGGCAGTGGAGAGGTGAGCAAGTGTCAAATAATGAAGGCCCTGAGAGTTACTTTTGTTTCAACTATATCTGAGAACAAGCAGAAGTTCTTGAAAGATTTGAAGTAAGGGAAAGGCGTGGTGGGCACAAATGCCTTTACACCATTTTTGGTTGCTGTATGAAGAATGGACTGAAGGGGAACAAGGCAGGAAGCAGAGACAAAAGTGTTGAGGGTGCCATGCAGCCAAGGTGAGAGAGGACGGATCCTGGATTAAGGTTGTGGGTTGGAGAGAAAAAGTAATACTTGGAATTAAGGGATATTTGAGATGTGGTTACTTGATCTCAGAGAATGATTGGAATATTACATGCCAGACACTCTAATTGCTTCATTCTGTTTCTTGTAAAGTCTCTGTGAGGGGAGTATGGTTCCAAGAGGTTGAGCAACTTGTCCACAACAGTGAGTACAGAATTCAAACCCAGGTCTGCCTGTCCCTGAATCCCTCACTTTCCACCACTAGATCAGGCTTCTTCCTAAGTCAAATATGACAATGTATGGTTTATCATGTTTAAATTAAGTTACCATAGAAGTTAGACAATTCCAAAGGATTTAAGCAGAGTGATATAAATTCAGACTGAGGAAAGTTGATGACCAATATCTTTGGGAGTATCATGCGGACCAACACCTTCATCTGTCAAAAATCCCACCCACCATCCTTGCAGGGAGTTTAACTAGGTCAATTGTCACTTTCACTTGGAAACCTTCATGGGTGGCCCTCCTTCCCGAGGCAGAATTAATAGCACTTATTATCTTCTTATCCTTGCCTGTCTTCAAGTCTGTTTTGCCCCCTGGCCTGGGAGCACCTTGAGGCACAATGTTCTCATTGCTGTGTTATACCCAGTGCGAAGCTAAGGATGATAGACTTGTTTGACACTGGATGAATGAATGATTGCAAGAAGATCATGGTCTCAGTGATATAATCTGTCATGATAGAATGTGCCAATGACGGCTCAGTTGGTGTCTATTACACCAAGTGCTTTGCCTTCTTTATACCAAGTGTGGTTTCCTCCTGGGAACTCTTTTCTGTTTGTGTTCCCTCCTCCTCCTCTGGAGTCATGGCTGAACTGCAGTGTCCCTTGTGCATGTATTCAATGCCATTCTTCCTTAGCTGTTGTTCGCTTGGCCCTCGGACAAATTACAGGTTTCTCCTAGCCTGGCTTTAATCATCACAACCTTGACTCCTCATCAAACTCTGCCCCATCTCAAACCAGTGCTTAAAGGACGCTCTTACCCTCAGAAGAAGTGGTATAATTTTCATAAACACAGGTCATTTCCTCCTTGCATCAATGTCAGATACTGAAACCATCACTTAACAAGATGTAGCAGAAATACGGACTGTCTGAATAAAGTCTGTGGACAATGGTATTTTTTTTTTTTTCTGTTTTAGAGTTCCATGGAATTACTCTCCCAAAATATTCCTAATGTTTTATTTACTTCAGCTTTGGGTTTATTTTGGGAGAAACTTTCCTGAATCTGAGTCTTAGGATGTGATTCTTATCCTGGTCACATCCTGGGGCGTTGTTTGGCTTGAATGGGCTCTAGCTCTTCCAGGGAACCCCAGGCGATGAGGAAGAAGCTGGAGGATGTCAACTCCTGAGAGCAGGACAGAGACAGGGATGGCGAACCTACACTTGGAAACACTCCCCAAAGGAAGGCCAGCATCCCGTACTGTAAGGACAATGGCAAGGGACAGCCCAGCTCAGACTTAATCAATTATCTATTCCGGAGACTGGCGTGTCTCATAGTTTCCAACATCTGAGTGATTTGTGAATATTAGGAATTCAGACACTGGATGATTAAAACCACTAGTGCTGGGAATTTTCTTATTTCAGGAAATTTTGGTGGTGAGGCATGCTGGAACCTCACCAGCAGGCAGACCGAAAGGAAGTCCAGACAGGGGGTGGGAATGGGACTGACGGAAATGACCAAAATGCAGTGCAAGGACTTGGCTTTCTTGCCAGACAGAACAGTGCGGGCATCCTGCCTCCCTGAACCTCAGTTTCCTCTCTGGCAAATGGGGATGGTAATATCTATCTCATAAGAGTATTGGGAGAATTGATTTTAATACTGTCATGCTCGACACACTGTAAAGGCTTAGGACTTGTGAGTTCTCCTCTATTTCTGTAGGGGTGAGGTAGACAGAAGTATAGCCTAGCTAGGAGGGTCTGATTTGAGGACAAGTGGTGGTCAGTGGTCCATCTAAGCCAGAATCTGGAGTTCAAGGGACTGGATCTGACTCAGAGGTGGGGAAAGTGCTGGCTAAGGTCAAGAGGGTTGTCAGAATCACCAGGCTTAGGACAGGGCTTTAATATAAACTGATCCCCATGGAGGCTCATGCATTCCCAGGTTTATCTCAGAGAGTACTGTATAGAGCAGCAGTTCTCAAAGTGTGGTCTGAGAACCATGGAGGAAATTGAGACGCTATCGGGTTTCCATGAGATCCAAACTATTTCTAGATTGCTAATGAGATTAGATTTGCCCTTTTCATTGTGTTAGCGTTTGATCTGATGGTGCAAAAATGGCAGTGGGTGACGTTGATGCTTTAGTATGAATCAAAGTGATGGTACCAAACGTCAGTTGTTTATTTTCCACATGTGCTGTGAGATCAGTCACTATGTTGTGTCTGACTCTTTGCGACGCTATGGACTGTAACATTCTGGGCTCCTCTGTCCATGGGGATTCTCCAGGCAAGAACACTGAAGTGGGTTGCCATGTCCTCCTCCAGGGGATCTTCGCGACCCAGGGATCGAACTCGGGTCTCTTACATCTCCTGCTTTCCTAGGTGCGGTCTTTACCACTAGTGCCACCTGGGAAACCCCATTTACCACCACACACGAACTTAAAATAAGAAAAAAAAAAAAAGCCAATTTCACTTAAGAATGTCCTTGAATGAAGCAGTGTTGTGCTATTTGCTTAGTTGCTCAGTTATGTCCAACTCTTTGCAACCCCATGACCAGGCTCCTCTGCCTACGGAATTTCCCAGTAAAGAATATTGGAGTGGGTTGCCATTCCTTACTTCAGGGGATTTTCCTGACCCAGGGATTGAACCTGAGTCTCTTGCATCTCCTGCATTGGCAGGCAGCAGTAAAAATCATCAATTTATTAAATTTCAACCCTTGAGTATCTGTCTTTTGAATATTTTGTTTGATGGAATGGGATGTATAAATAAAGCATTTCTGCTGCCTGTCAAGGCACAATGGAACCTTGAGGAAAATCTCTGACAGTTGTTTGGGTTGGGAGCTGGACCAGCCATTTTTCTCACAAGACACCATTTTCCCTTGAAAGAATGACTGATATGTGTACTGCGGTTATTCAGGCTTGGGTAGTCCGTAATTAGGTAGTTTGCTTGTTTTGTTTTTTAAAACAATGAAGTCAGGGCTGTAACTTTGAGGAAAACAAATGATGGTATTTGTTGCTAATGATAAAATTTGAGAGTTCAGATGAAAAATGAGGATTTTGAAAAATCTGTATTCTCTACTTTGAGCTGTCAGATCCCACACGGCAGCTACCCTTTAGGAAACCACCTCCTGTCAGCTTGCACTGTATATCAAAGAAGAGTCTTCACAATGATCTGAAGAGGCTACTAAGCTAGTCCTCCATTTTCCATGTCTGCGTGAGGCCAGGTTTCTTCATGTCTAGTTTTTAAAATTCATTTTTATTGGAGTAGTTGCTTCACAATGTTGCGTCAGTTTCTAGTGCACAGCAGAGTGAATTAGCCTTACGTATACACACATTCCCTGCCTTTTGGACTGCCTTCCTATTCAGGCCACCATGGGGCCTGCGTAGAGCTCGCTGTGCTGTGCGTGCCTGGAGGCCCAGTCGCTTCAGTCGCATCTGACTCTTCCTGACCCTGTGGACTGTAGCCCGCCAGGCTTCTCATCCATGGGCTTCTCCAAGCAGGAATACTGGAGTGGGTTGCCATTTCCTTCTCCAAGAGATCTTCCTGACCCAGCGATAGAACCTGTGTCTCCCGTGTTTACTACATCGCAGGCGGCTTCTTTACTAACAGCCACTGGGGAAGCCCCTCCCTATGCTATACTCTTCATAATATTTCAAGTGTTAAGATACTAAACAAGGAGGCTATCAGACTTGAGATGATTCTAATGCTTTAGCAGCCTATGAAAACAACCCAAAACCTAAGCTGCAAATGTATCAAATTTAAGGACTCAAAACCAGAGGGCAACCAATCACAGTCAACTAGACTTTCCTAAATGAGGCAACCACTTAAGCTACAGTCAATCAGACAGCTTCATTACTTCACTTCCACATCTTTTCTATAAAAGCCTCTTTCCTGGTTCTTCGTGGAACACTCGTAACCACTACTGGTTTGGTGCTGCCAGATTTGAATTGATTTTTTGCTCAGCTAAGTTCTTAAAAATTTCCACCTGCCTCAGTTTATCTTTTAATACAACCAAATACCATATCACAATAGATAGCACAAAAGAAGATATGAGAATACACTTATATGCTAACTCAGACACTGAAGAGATTTACAAACATGAAATGATGTCATTCTTCTCACCAATCTTTATGTTGATTTTTTCATTTAAAAATATGTTATTTTGATTCATGTGTAGTGGGTTTATTATTGCTATTTTAGATAATTAATAAATGTTTTAAAAACTTCTTAACTCTAATTTCTAATATAGTAAATATCACTAGATTTGATCCACATAAATAAAAGCTCTTATAGTGTCATTAGTCATTTTAAGAGTGTAAATAAGCTATGATCAAATCTTGATTCTGACATTTAACCCGCTGTGCTACTCTGGGCAAATTACTTAGTTTCTCTGTGCCTCATTTTCTCCTCTGTTCCCAAATAGAAATAATTTTAACCTACCCCATAAAGATAGGTTGTGAGGATTAAATGAGGCGTGTCATGTGAAATGAGTAGAACAGCTCGGCTTCTGGCATGGAACAAGTGCTAAGTAACTATTGCAATAGTAATAGTCAACGCAACACAGCTTCACAGTGTGATGGTTTGTGTTCCTGTCAGTTTTGTCCACCGGGCTGTGAAACCCCCAGAGCGGGGTATGCCCCTGATTTATCCCTGTGCCCTAGCACAAAGCTTAGTATCCACTAGGGAGTCATAAAGTTTAGAAAGTAAACGGATGTGAAGCTAGGAGAAGGCAGGGCCGAAGCAGGGCGGCTCCCAGAGGGATGCCAGAAAAGACAACCAAATTCCTGAACCAGGAGACTCACATCCCAAGTGGTAAGAGTGAGGCATGAACGGGACCTGGAGTGAGGTGGCAGCAGATAGGGATGAGAGAGGAAGGTCCTACATGTTTGCAGTCCCTTCTGCAAAGCCACTGGTGCTGGCCACTGGGTGTAGCCGGCTGTATCAAGATCCAGGGCGGAGACCGGCTCCACCTGGTGGTGGGGCTGGGTGAGACAGCTGTCTCATTCCCCCTGGACTACAAGGCGGATTTGCTAGCAATGGGATCTCCGTGTCTGCTGCTGTGTGGAGTTGGAGAGATCAAAGCTCAAAGAATTAAGGCTGGAGCATTAAATTTGAGTCTTTCCTAATTTTTCATACGTACGTTTTATATGGTTAGGTACGTGTTTGACCATCTTGCCTTTGTGAATTGTTATCCTGAGGTATTTTTGGATATCCAGGAAGGAAGGGGAAAATGTCATTCAATGTGTACTTTTTGCCAGGAGCTTTATTTATGCTTTCTAATTTATTTCTCACAACTGCCTCATGAGGAAGGTGCTGGTCTTGCTGTTTGGGGTATGAGCTAACTGAGGCTCAGGGAGTGTAAGCCATGTCTCCACGGTCACATTGCTCACCAGTGGGCTAGCTGGCATTTGAACCTAAGTCTGTATGAACACTGTGTCCATGCCCTTTAAAAAAGCAAATTTCATTGTATTTTTATTATTTAAGTAATGCACGTTTATCATCTGAAAGTGAGAAAATACTGATAAGTGAGAAATAAAAATTATACCCATATATTCTACCATTCAAATATGAATTATTATCACATTTATATGTTGTTTCAGACTTTCCCCCTTGCATGTATTACCTGCTTTTCTGTTTAACAATATATTGTGGATGTCTTCCTGTCTATGACTGAGTTTCTATATAGTTTTAAAAGACCACATAGTATTTCATTATATGAATGTACCATTTATTTAACCAATCTTCTGTTGTTAAGTATTTAGCTTATATCTAGTTTTTCTCTAGTATTTAAAAAAACACTGCAATAAACATCCTAGTAGCTTAGTCTTTGTGTCTATCTTTACTTCCTTAGGACAAATTCCTAGAAACTGAACTGATGATTTCAAGTGCATTTGGGTTTTAAAGATATTTCAATATACTCTATTGCCAAATTATCCCCCAGGAAAGCTGTAAAAATTTGAATTCCCACCAATAGCGGGTGAACTTTCCCATTCCCCTGCTCCCTCAAGAACTGAGTATAAAAAGATCTTTAACAATCACGAAGTACCATATTCTTTCAATTCCATCTTTTTGCTTCTTGATCTAGTTCAAGTAACGGTCTATACTATGAAGTTTCAATATGTTCGTTACCCAAGAAGACAGTCTGCATTTCCTGTCTGAGCTGGGTGGGGTGGCAGTGGCCAGGGAGCCAAGCGGGAGGGAAGGTATGGGTCTGCATTTGGTTAGGCAGTGGGATGGGTTGGTTGAAGAGGAACTGGCTACTGCTAATTATTCTCATTCATAGGGTGTTGGCTGTGGTTAGAGTCAAGGCCAACTGCACAAAAGGGGAAGGATGAGTTCTGCCAAGGTGTGCTTTCTCCCCAGGGACTGTGGTGGGCAGTCCAGATTGAAAGCAGGTGCCAAGACCTCCACCCGGCCAAGTGAGGTCTCTGGGGAGAGGGTGGGCCAGCAGCTCAATAGGGGCAGGCAGAAGGGAGTACAGAAATGCACTCTTGTGGGTGGCAGCTTCAGGAGGAACAGGAAGAAGTGGAATTTCAAATGTAGGAAAGAGTGCTCTTCTTGGAAACTGTACGTCCTACCCAGTGAACCCCATGGCTTGGCCACCAAGTGAAATCTCTCAGTCATGTCCGACTCTTTGCGACCCCATGGACAGTAGCCTGCACCAGGCTCCTCTGTCCATAGGATTTTCTAGGCAAGAGTACAGGAGTGGGTTGCCATTTCCTTCTCCAGGGAATCTAACCGACCCAGGAATTGAACCCAGGTCTCCCACATTGATGGACAGACGCTTTACCGTCAAGGGAGTACAGAAATGCACTCTTGTGGGTGGCAGCTTCAGGAGGAACAGGAAGAAGTGGAATTTCAAATGCAAGAAAGAGTGCTCTTCTTGGAAACTGTACTCCTACCCAGTGAACCCCATGGCTTGGCCACCAAAGCGTCTCACAATTTGTCATCCACCCCTTTTGTGAACTCTCCATCACCCTGGGGGCTTTTAGACTCAGACATCTACTTTGTGGGGTCTCTGGCAGCTTGTCTGTGACTCAGGGGTTGATTCTCCTGTGAGATTCGAGGAGGTCTCCGAAACCCAGTTATTTCTTAAGTAACTCACTAAATCAAGGTTACCAGGATGGAATGCTCCCATTGGCAATAACAAATTCGTGCTTTCCCTGAGAGCAGACCTACTGGGAAAACTCAACCCTGTATGCAACGTTGTGTGATAAGAATGAACTAGAAACAAGGAGAAATAGATCCATGATATACTTAATGACATCTTGATAAGACCTCTCAATTATTTATCATGTGGTAGGGATGGTCCTTCCAGCAGGGCTGTGAAGTCTACACATTGTTTGGCTCAGTCCATAGGCAGAGTCCCTCAGTTTGACTTTCTGACCTTCTTTTTTTTGTCAGTTAATATGGTTGGCTGGCTTCTTCCCTGATAGCTTCTTCAGGCTTCTTCCCTGATAGCTCAGCTGGTAAAGAAACTGCCTGCAGTGCAGGAGACCCTGGTTCAATTCTTGGGTCAGGAAGATCCTCTGGAGAAGGGATAGGCTACCCACTCCAGTATTCTTGGGCTTCCCTGGTGGCTCAGCTGGTAAAGAATCCACCCGCAATTCGGGAGACCTGGGTTCAATCCCTGGGTGGGGAATATCCCCTGGAGAAGGGAAAGGCTGCCCACTCCAGTATTCTGGCCTGGAGAATTCCATAGACTGTATAGCCCATGGGGTCTCAAAGAGTTGGACCCAACTGAGCAACTTTCACTTCACTTCACTTCGCTGTTGGCCAGCTCCCCAGCAGCATGACTCAGCTTCCTTCGGAGGTCATGGGGGTTTTCAGCCTCTCCTGCCTGGGAGTCTTTTCAGGTCCTTCAGGTGACTTTGCATATTTCTGTTCTCACCTACTGGTGGGGCCACTCTGCGCTCATCTCCTGCCCCAGCTGGAGGCCTCAGGGTCGACACAGGACTCTGGGTTTTAGGAGGTGGTCTGACCAGAGCAAAGCCCCCCTACTGGAGGAACTTGCGGACTGGACAGGAAATCTCAGCAGGGGGCAGGCCCAGGGACCGATGAGGCACCTTCTGAGCCATGGCCTCCAGGAGCATCGTCACTGAAATTGGGGTCACCCTCCCAGTGGATTCAGCAGGCTGGCCTACGTGTTCCCCCAAACCCCAACTGCCCACATCGGGCATCCTCAGTGCACCTGATTCACCTACCTTTGTGAAACTACAGGTAGAGTAAGAGGGGACAAGTGCAGGAATGAGAAGGTCGAAAGGCAAGGACTTCACAAAAGGTGAGGATTGAAACTTGTTAGTCCAGCAGTGTCTAAACTTGGCCTGTCTACACTTAAGTAAGGGTGAGGTAGGAAACTGGCTGCATATGGTGAATTATTTGCTTATCCTCTACCTTGCTATAGTGGTCATGAATGGATGTGAGAGTTGGACTGTGAAGAAAGCTGAGTGCTAAAGAATTGATGCTTTTGAACTGTGGTGTTGGAGAAGACTCTTGAGAGTCTCTTGGACTGCAAGGAGATCCAACCAGCCCATTTTGAAGGAGATCATCCCTGGGATTTCTTTGGAAGGACTGATGCTAAAGCTGAAGCTCCAGTACTTTGACCACCTCATGCAAAGAGTTGACTCATTGGAAAAGACTTTGATGCTGGGAGGGATTGGGGGCAGGAGAAGGGGATGACCGAGGATGAGATGGCTGGATGGCATCACTGACTCGATGGACGTGAGTCTAAGTGAACTCCGGGAGTTGGTGATGGACAGGGAGGCCTGGCGCGCTGTGATTCATGGGGTCGCAAAGAGTCGGACACGACTGAGTGACTGAACTGAACTGAACTGACCTTGCTATGCTGCTGCTAAGTCGCTTCAGTCGTGTCCGACTCTGTGCGACCCCACAGGCTCCCCCGTCCCTGGGATTCTCCAGGCAAGAACACTGGAGTGGGTTACCATTTCCTTCACCAATGCATGAAAGTGCAAAGTGAAAGTGAAGTCGCTCAGTCATGTCTGACTCTTAGTGACCCCATGGACTGCAGCCTACCAGGCTCCTCCGTCCATGGGATTTTCCAGGCAAGAGTACTGGAGTGGGGTGCCATTGCTATAGAACATATGAAAGAAGCTTCCTTACAAAGATCCACTCAAAGCAACAAGATAAAGTACATTTCAAGTCAAATGGTGCAGCAAAGAGAAGATCTAGGCAGAATAGAAGGAAGAAGCCACGGGCGGGTGAGGTAAATGCACACACCACAGATGCTGCCAAGCCCTTCATGTATGTGACGGGGAGACACACACTGGGATCAGCTTTCCTAGTAGTCAAGGATAAAGGGGCCTAGCAAACCCATTTTTCAAAGCCCAGCCCATATGTCTCACCTCCTCCAAAAAGTTGCTACTGAATATACATGGACATAAAACATATTATTTTATTTTTAAAAACTTTTTATTGACGTATACTTGATTTACAAGATTGTGTTCGTTTCAGGTGTATAGCACAGTGAATCAGTTATACATATGCATATACCCACTCTTTTGTTTTCAGATTCTTTTCCCATATAGGCCATTACAGAGTACTGAGCAGAGCACCCTGTGCTATAGAGCAGGTTCTTATGAATATTAGTTATCCATTTTATATATAGCAGTGTGCATATGTCAACCCCACCCTCCCAATTTGTCCCCCATTCCCAACCCCTGGTAACTATAAGTTTCTTTGCTACATAAGACAGGTTTTTTTAGAATAATAACATAACTTCACTTGGGCTTCCCAGGTGGTGCTAGTAGTAAAGAATCCAGCTGTCAGCGCAGGAGACGTAAGAGACGTGGGTTTGATCTCTGGGTCAGGAAGATCCCCTGGAGGAGAAAATGCCAACCCACTCCAGTATTCTTGCCTGGAGAATCCCATGGACAGAGGAGCCTGGCGGGCTGCAGTCCATAGGGCTGCAAAGAATCGGACACGACTGAAGGGACAGCATGCACACATGCATAACGTCTCTCCAAAACTTCAGTTTGCTTAAAGCAAAGATCACATGTGGGTCTTATTTTACTTTGGAAGCATGAGACTTGGGAGATGTGATTTGGGAATTAGACAGAACTGGGTTCCATCTGGGTTCTGGACGTTAGCTATGTGATCTTCAAGCCATGGCAAGCTTGAACCTCTCTGAGTTTCAGGAGGTTGCTGAGAGGTTTCAAGGGCTAGTGTTTTTGCAGTTTTATTATTATTTTTTTATGGATGAAGAACCCAGCACTCAGAAAGGCATCGGTTCTCTAGTTCTCCACTTTCTCTGTGTGTGGCAGATTCATGTCTGTCTGATTTCATAGACTCTTGGCAAAGAACGCTTAGAATATTTCAACAACTTGTCAAAAATACCACAGCCATTTGTGAGGACCTAAACCTGGTCCTGCTGGTTTCCTGGTCCTTGCTCTTTCCACCATACATGCTGCCTCTCCCCATCACTCTGGTTTCAGCTGCCTGTCAGAGAAGTTTCCTTTTACAAGTGGTCCCAAGTTAGCAGAAATGTCATCGGGTTGACAAGACAAGTGCCTGCTTGTCCTTGGGGTGGCTCTGACCTTTGCTTCATCACTCCATTGCTGGGCTATTTTGAGTCTTGAAAATGTAAGGAAGATCTATGGTGGGAAGCTGTGTGACCAGTGTTTCAGACCGCTGAGATCCCTTGAGAAAGTCTTGACTTGATGCCTGCTGAGTGCATACAAAGATCCTGGCTTTGCTGGACAGCAGAGGGTTCCCTTGGTCTTGGGGAGAAAACTTAGAAGGAGAAAAACCTTTCCTCGGGGCATTCTGGAATGAAGTCAAGTGGGAAGAGGAGCTAGACTGGGCTCCAGGAGACCTCACTGCCGTGGAACGTGGAAAAGGAAGTTGGCGTCAGACTGCTGGGCTTCAGAGAGTAAGACAGGGTGGGCTTGGTGCTAGGGTGGCCTCCTCCATGCGGAGTCAAGTTCCTGTGGAAGCGAACGTTCACTTGCCCTCAGGATCTCTCAGGGATGTCTGGGTGTGTTGATTCAGACTAGAAAAACACTTCCTTGGCTGCAAGCTCCCAGTGGCTACTGTTTCCCACTTCTCCAACCAGGGCAGGCTTACTGTTCAAGGACCTCAGTTTTACAGACAGTGACTGTAGAGGGAGGCCAGCCACACAATCCCTTGGGCCTGGGGATGCTTTGGTGAGGTCTGGGGCCACTGAGGTTCTGCACCAGAAAACACAGTGAAGTCACTTAATTTTTTCCCTTGTAGAAAGATGAGAAGTTACATAAATAGGATTTGATCCCAATCAGGAGCACTTTGTTCATGATATTAATCAGTCAATAGACACAATGTACCGTGTGTTGGATGTGACTCTTGGGGATGGAGATACAGCAATGAAGAAGATGTAGGGCCTTCCTCAAGAGAATCTTGTGATGCAGAAAGAAATCTAATCAGGCCCGGTCCTGCAGGGCCTTCTGTCCTGACCTAGGTCACGCTGTGTTTAGTGGGGTGGTGGGAAACTGCTGATGGTTCCCAGCGGGCGGGTGGCAAGGCCTCTGGCCACTCTCAAGGGTGATAGTGAGTGAAACAAGTCTGGAAGCAGGGAGAGCCTCAGATTTCAGAAACATTCAGGAATTTCCAAAAGTATGCCGATACAGGCAACACAATCCTGGATGCATTAACTGACAATCAGCTTTAACAATGACCTATGTTGATTTTTCACCGAACATCTTATGAAATGTATTTACAGTTCTTTTGAGCCTCCTGAAATTCTCTTTTGGCATCACTGGGGTCTTCCCATTAGTCTACTGGTATGGGGCTCAGATTCTACTATGAGGTTCATACTGCCTTTCTTCCCAAGTAGGATCTGGGTGAGGGGTTCTACCCTCATGAGGAGGGGAAACTTGCTGTTCTTTCCAAATTTCCCTGAGATTTCTTCTCAGTTCTCCGTACTCTTTTCTGTCCCTGAGTTTGGTGGCCTCACTGACATATAACTCCAGGGGGTGAGGTCGCTGACTGTGTGAGGCCTTCTGGGCACAGCTAAACCTGTAAAAATCCCCAGTGGTTCAAGCTGGGAGGAGGGAACCAACATGTTGTTAGTTGGGAGGTGATCTCAATATCTGTAGCTGGCAGAGTGCGGAGGGTCAAGTTCACTGGGAAGGGTGAAGATGTAAGTGGAAAATGGTCCATGAAGTCAGAATGTCAAGCATAGGGAGCAAGGTGGGGTGAGATGGGAGGAAGAGTTGAGAAATCCTCTAGGACTTCAGCTCAGTTCAGTTCAGTCTCTCAGTCGTGTCCAAATCTTTGCGACCCTGTGAATCGCAGCATGCCAGGCCTCCCTGTCCATCACCGGAGTTCACTCAGACTCACGTCCATTGAGTCAGTGATGCTATCCAGCCATCTCATCCTCTGTCATCCCCTTCTTCTTCTGCCCCCAATCCCTCCCAGCATCAAAGTCTTTTCCAATGAGTCAACTGTTCACATGAGGTGGCCAAAGTACTGGAGCTTCAGCTTTAGCATCAGTCCTTCCAAAGAAATCCCAGGGCTGATCTCCTTCAAAATGGGCTGGTTGGATCTCCTTGCAGTCCAAGGGACTCTCAAGAGTCTTCTCCAACACCACAGTTCAAAAGCATCAATTCTCGGCGATCAGCGTTCTTCACAGTCTAATTCTCACATCTTAGTTCACCACAAACAGGATCGTGCTGTGCGCCCCCTTTCTGTGATTCTAGGTACTGAAGGTTCCGATCCTGAGGCTCAACGTAGCTCGTAGTTGAGTCGCTCAGTCGTGTCCGACTCTTTGCGACCCCATGAATCGCAGCACGCCAGGCCTCCCTGTCCATCACCATCTCCCAGAGTTCACTCAGACTCACGTCCATCGAGTCGGTGATGCCATCCAGCCATCTCATCCTCGGTCGTCCCTTTCTCTTCCTGCCCCCAATCCCTCCCAGCATCAGAGTCTTTTCCAATGAGTCAACTCTTCGCATGAGGTGGCCAAAGTCCTGGAGCTTCAGCTTTAGCATCATTTCTTCCAAAGAAATCTCAGGGTTGATCTCCTTCAGAATGGACTGGTTGGATCTCCTTGCAGTCCAATAGACTCTCAAGAGTCTTCTCCAACACCGCAGTTCAAAAGCATCAATTCTTCGGTGCTCAGCCTTCGTCACAGTCCAACTCTCACATCCATACATGACCACAGGAAAAGCCATAGCCTTGGCTAGACAGACCTTAGTCCACAAAGTAATGTCTCTGCTTTTCAATATGCTATCTAGGTTGGTCATAACTTTTCTTCCAAGGAGTAAGTGTCTTTTAATGTCATGGCTGCAATCACCATCTGCAGTGATTTTGGAGCCCGAAAAATAAAGTCTGACAGTTTCCACTGTTTCCCCATCTATTTCCCATGAAGTGATGGGACCAAATGCCATGATCTTCGTTTTCTGAATGTTGAGCTTTAAGCCAACTTTTTCGCTCTCCTCTTTCACTTTCATCAAGAGGCTTTTTAGCTCCTCTTCACTTTCTGCCATAAGGGTGGTGTCATCTGCATATCTGAGGTTATTGATATTTCTCCCGGCAATCTTGATTCCAGCTTGTGTTTCTTCCAATCCAGCATTTCTCATGATGTACTCTGCATATAAGTTAAATAAGCAGGGTGACAATATACAGCCTTGACGTACTCCTTTTCCTATTTGGAACCAGTCTGTTGTTCCATGTCCAGTCCTAACTGTTGCTTCCTGACCTGCATACAGATTTCTTAAGAGGCAGGTCAGGTGGTCTGGTATTCCCATCTCTTTCAGAATTTTCCACAGTTTATTGTGATCAACACAGTCAAAGGCTTTGGCACAGTCAATAAAGCAGAAATATATGTTTTTCTGGAACTCTCTTGCTTCTTCCACGATCCAGCGGATGTTGGCAATTTGATCTCTGGTTCCTCTGCCTTTTCTAAAACCAGCTTGAATGTCAGGGAGTTCACGGTTCATGTATTGCTGAAGCCTGGCTTGGAGAATTTTGAGCATTACTTTACTAGCATGTGAGATGAGTGCAATTGAGGCTCAACAGATCCAATCAAAGCATTGTAGCGAAATATCAATTTGAAAAGGAACCTAGGTCTCATCGTGTTTTAGACAAAGACAAAAGTAGAACAAGTAATCAAAGAAAAATAGGTGTCTAGCAAAAAGCAAACAGCAGGAAAAAAAGGCACAAGCAGAGTTAACATCCACTTGTGGTAAAGAGCTCTCATGGCAAAGAGTACATGGTTCTTACATAATATTAGAGACCAAACCTCTGCTCAGATTATATAGGCATAGTCATAGAAGGAACTGCAACTATAGGCCTAATACAGGAAAGAAGAGCTGGAGGGGGTTTGGTGAAAATATATAAATTCAAACCAGCCAGCTTGAAGCTTCCAAAAACTGTGGTTTTTCTGGAAGAGTGCAGAAATTTCCAGTTGAGTATTCACCATGAGCATGTTCATGACTCTCTCTGCCTTTACTTTCTGGAGGGGGTGAGATCATTCTGGGTATCTGTTCTAATCTGGATGGGGATGACAGTGAGGATGGCTTCTTGCCTCTTGCTATCACCAAGGCTGATTGAGACCATCCTGAAGTCTCTGTACTTGGTGCAGATTTACCTTGTTCTTAAAGGGGCCACCATGACCTGGGGCCACTGTGAAGGTGGTGGAGGTATTTCCTAGGCAGGGAGGGAGGCCTAGCTGAGGGGGCGAGATGCAGCTCAAGCTCAGCTTGCTAAACCACGTGCTCTGAATGGAGGAGGGGGTGTCTTTTTCTAATTTGCATAAAACACCATATCTGGACCAGTGTCCTGGTCCTGACCCCATACATGATATCTCAGCTCATCACATTTGCAATTTATAGCAACCTAGGGAAACAGAAGGACACTGATGATTATAGTTGCCAGTATTAGATGAGGAGAAGGAAGGGCAGAGAATTACACTGGCTGATTTGGGCTCATCTCTCAGTTTGTCTAGGGCTTTCCAGGTGGCACAGTAGTAAAGAATCTGTCTGCCAATGCAAGAGACACAAGAGATGCGGATTCGATCCCTGGGTTGGGAAGATACCCTGGAGGAGGAAATGGCAACTCACTCCAGTATTGCCTGGAAAATTCCATGGACAGAGGAACCTGGCGGGCTACAGTCCATGGGCCGCAAAGAGTCAGACATGACTGAGCAACTGAACATGCACACAGGCACACAGTTTGTTAGGGTCATGAGTCGAATCTGCTGAGACTTAATCAAAAATCAAGTACTCTCTCCACCATGCCTCCTACCAGCACCCCTCTTTCTTCAGAGATCCCATCACTGGAATTTCCAGAGTCAGAAAGGCTGCCACGACAGGGTTCCTAGCTCAGCAGCACACAGTCTGATGCAGGTTCTTCCCTGAACACACAGCGCCAGGCCTGTGTGGGTGACTGCAGAGAAGACCTTGCTGAGTGTTGACTCGGTCTGCTTCAGATTCTCTCCTTTCTTTAGTAATTTCAGGCTTTTCCCTTGCAGGGTGAAGATAGGCAAGGGCGTAACAGGGTGGGGATAGGGTGGGTTTGCAAAACATTAATGACTATAATCTGCGCTTTTCCCCTGACCCAGCTTTGCCAGCTGCACTGGTCTGAAATTCCACATTCCATTGTTCTCCCTCTAAGAAAACAGAACTGGCTCTATTTAGCCCTAGGAATTGTCTGTGTAAACTTGTTTAAGAGAATTTGCAAACCAGATGGGTTTACTGTTTACTGTGTCTTCTCTAGACCAAGGGTAAAATATTATTTCTGAAGGCCACCAGTGACATATTTTGAAAGGTTCTCCAACCACTGTTCTCATTCTGGTCACTGCACTGGCTTAATACGACTTTCTCACTTCTTACCTATGTGTGAGATTAGAAATGCATGCACATATCTCGCATCCCAGCCATAGCGGTTATTTACTGCCCAGTTCCTTTCTGTGTGAACTACCCTTCTCTGTCAGTCTACCGTACATGGTGACAGTGACGAGGCCCTGGCAGCCGCTTTGTACAGTGCCTTCTGCATCATTATCTTGGTCACAGGATAGACCAGTAATGCGTATCCCATTCAAGCAAGTCTCATGAACTTGGGTCTGGCACAGTGAAAGAGTCCCTGCTGGTTCAGCAGTAAAGAATCTGTTTGCCCATGCAGGAGACGTGGGTTTGATCCCTGGCCTGGGAAGATTCCCGGGAGAAGAAAATGGCAACCCACTCCAGTATTCTTGCCTGGAGAGCCTCATGGACAGAGGAACCTCTTGTGCTACAGTCCGTGGGGTCACAAAGAGTTGGACACGACTTAGTGACTGATTAACAACAACAACAAACAGTGAGAGAGTCTTTCTTTGGGTTCCTGGCTTTTCACGCTGTCACCTTGGAAAATGCTGGCTGTCTTGTGGTCTATCTCTGGATAGAAGGGCAGATTCAGGAGCTAGTATAACTAGAAGACAAATAAAGCAAATTTCAAAGAGAAGCCAAGATGAAAGCTGAGATAGAGGCCTGGCTCTGGTTCCAGACCTATTTGAGAACTCAATTGTGTTCCTTCCTTTGGGTGAAAGGACATGGTAAAATGCTACTTTGGGGCTCAAATTATCTCCAGTTGGGTTTTACTAATGACAATCCTTTCTGATATCCTAACCAAATGTTTCTCAAAGTGTAATCCCTTTACCAGCATCGGCATCTTCACTGGGAGACGTGTTAAAAATGCAGCTTCTCAGGCCCCAACCCATTCTGACTAAAATCTGGAGGTGAAGACCAGCCCTCTGGGTTTTAACAGTCCCTCCAGTATTCTCATATTTGAGAACCACTGTGAGAGTTGGACTGTGAAGAAGGCCGAGCGCCAAAGAATTGATGCTTTTGAACTGTGGTGTTGGAGAAGACTCTTGAGAGTCCCTTGGACTGCAAGGAGATCCAACCAGTCTATTCTGAAGGAGATCAACCCTGGGATTTCTTTGGAAGAAATGATGCTAAAGCTAAAACTCCAGTACTTTGGCCACCTCATATGAAGAGTTGACTCATTGGAAAAGACTCTGATGCTGAGAGGGATTGGGGGCAGGAGGAGAAAGCCGAGGGATTGGGGGCAGCCGAGGATGAGATGGCTGGATGGCATCGTGGACTCGATGGACATGAGTCTGAGAACTCCGGGAGATGGTGATGAACAGGGAGGCCTGGTGTGATATGGTTCATGGGGTCGCAAAGAGTCGGACACGACTGAGCGACTGAACTGAACTGAGCTGAGCTGAACTTAGTTATCTGTAGTAAAGGGTGGGAAAAGCCTGGACTTAGATTTAAACTGGCCTGGATTAGAACCCTAGATCCATGAACAAGTGGTGTGATTCTGGGCAGGTCACATCACCTCTTGGAGACCCAGATTTCTCAGTGGTGAAATGGAGGATAGTGTTGTTTACATTATGCAACAACTGAACGAAAAGCACACACCTCTGGGCACTTGAAAACATCAATTCTTGTCTCTGTGGACCCTGTTCTGACATGCAAAGAGAAGTAGCAGTGACTCAGGTCACTCACTATGAAGACACAATGTGAGCTTTTAAAAAGCAAACTATTGCCTTAATAAGCAGGTTACTGTTCAGAGCTCACACCCCATTTGTATACCTAGACGTTAGCACTGTGCCCAGATTCTCTTAGACTATCACTGGGTGGTTGGGAATTAAACCCAATAAACCCAAAACCCAAAACCCATTATTATTCCCCTGGTTTAATCGACCTGTTTTTCTCCTTTGTTGTGAAAATCATGCCGTCCAGGCCATCCTAGAATAAAACAAGGAAATCAACTAATTTATATTTGAGGAAGGAAAATGCAGGTTTCTGGTTATTAATTTATTCATTTACTTATTCACTCACTAACTCTGATTTATTCTTCCACTTACTCATTTATTCATTCACCGATTCATCATTCATTCATCCACTTAACACTCAATGAACTACTTCTAGATACCTTGCTAGATGCTGGGGAGTTATAGATAAGGTCCCCTCCCTCCTCTGCCAATTGTTGACAAGCAAAAGATGGATGTGGGGGTAGAGATGGTCATAGCCTGAGGGGATTACAGTCAGGAGTTATTCCATGCTGAGGAAAAGGATGCATGGGTGTTAGTTGCTCAGTTGTGTCCAACTCTTTGCAACCCCGTGGACTGTGGGGCTCTTCTGCCCATAGAATTCTCCAGGCAAGAACACTGGAGTGGGTAGCGATTTCCTCCTCCAGGGGATCTTTCAGACCCAGAGATCAAACCCAGGTCTGCTGCATTGCAGGCAGATTCTTTAACATCTGAGCCACTAGTGAAGATTCAAAGTGAAGAATAGGTGTTAAGAAGTATTGAGGCATGAATGGCAGTGAAGATAAAAAAGCTGAGAGTCAGTATCTGCTTTGGTTTTAATAGCATACTTTTCTGTCATTAACAGTGAATGTTTTGCAAGGAACTCCCAGTTCCTTGAGTCACATTTGAACTGATTCTGGATGGATGACCCTACAGTAGGTAGAGAAGAAGAAAGAAAGAAAAGAAAGTGAAGTCGCTCAGTTGTATCCGACTCTTTGCGACCCCGTGGACTGTAGCCCACCAGGCTCCTCCGTCCGAGGGATTCTCCAGGCAAGAATACTGGAGTGGGTTGCCATTTCCTTCTCCAGGGGATCTTCCCAACCCAGGGATGGAACCTAGGTCTCCCGCATTGGAGGCAGACGCTTTAACTTCTGAGCCACCAGGGAAGTGCACAGTAGGTAGATGTATCTGCCAAATACTGTTCATGCTGTTCATACTCTACAAGGGGTGGGCTAGTGAGCTCTCATTAAGAAAGAATCCTCGTGTCTGCTACTACTTGACAGATGAATCAATCCAACCCCAAGTGAACTCCTTCTGGTATCCAGAATGTCTGGCTTTTTTCTGGATGAATCTCCACCCAATTCTTGGCTTTCATAGCACTGGAGCTTCTAGCTATGTGAAAGATGGGGCAAAAACATCCAGCCTCTCCCCAGACAGCTCTTCGGGAAGTACATCCAATTGGATGCTTCCTCAGATGTATCCTTTAGGGCTGTCTGGGACCAGTATTTCAGATGGAGAAGAGACATGAATAATCTGGTAGACAAGACAGTGGCTGACTGCTAAACCCTGCGTCATATTTGACAAACGGTTTTTCCATTTTTTTGGTTACAAACTGGCTGAGTGAGGGTCAAATTGTATGCTTCTTATTTTCAGACTGTATAGAAAAAAACTGAAATAATGACTAGCAAGTCATATGGGGTTGATAACATCCTTGACTTCACTTGACCCTTGTCATTACCGTAGAGGAGGAGTTATTAGCATTTCATTTCCGCGGAACAGATGATGGGAGGTGGTTCATTTCATCCGAGTGTCTAAGCTTGCTCTTAATCCCACTTTCTTGACCGTAGATTTGATGCTCATTCCGCTCCACTGGTTTGTTCCCAAGGAAAATTGTTGTTGCCAGCACACAGAATTATAAGCAACTTCCTGGGAGAACTCAGAAATATGGAAGCATGATTATCCTCTGAGAGTTAAAGTTTAAGAGAGGCACAGAGGATTAGAAAGGAGACAGGATGGCTCGCAGGACTGTGAGAGTCAGCTGATCTTAATCCGACCGTAGATCTCAAATATATTTGAAGAAGGAAGGAAAGCAGAGTCACAGAGGGACGTTTTGGCACTCTGTCCAGGCTGTGTGCTCAGAATCACATGAGGTTATCTTAATTAGGTGCTATTAGAGAGTTTATTCACCTAATTTCTCTTGTGCTAATACTCAGCTCATCGGCAACCTTTGGAGTATGATGTGCCCAAGCAGCATGGCCCATGGGGAGAGAAGGCACTGCTTGTGCTGAGGTGTGAGTTCCACCTCCGTGAGCTGATACCTCCTGGTTCTCTCTCTATTAATACAGCAGCACATCAGCAACCCTGCTTCCAGGAGACTAGCTCTTGGTGTGCAGGAGAGAACGATCAGCTCTTGGGGGCCCTCAAAATCAGGTTTCTGAGCCTGTGGAACTGTAGAAGAAGTCTAAAGCTAGGCAGAGTCAGTCAGGAAGTGAACAAAACGTTTCCCTGGAAGGCCTCTTGGAAGCCTGAACTGTCTGCTGCCTCCTTTTGGCAGTGAGCATTCTCCAGCCTGAGTTAGGGACCCACGCTGTGCTAAACCTTGGCCGTGTTTCTACTAGAGGTCAGGGAGGCTGACACATCCAGGTCGTATGTCAACTCCTGCCCCAAATCATCAGCTGAACACCCAATCAATTCAAGAGTAACTTCTAGGACCTTAAATGAAGGCAAGAAACATAGTTTCTCCAATGCAAGTGTCCAGTCTTACAGGAGAGACAGCATTGTACATAAGTAATGTTTATGCACACACACACATATGTGATTATTTTTCACAACTAATCCATGCACAGATGCAAACATGTAGTCTCCAGAATGAAGAGGTTTGCCACATGTCACGGGCTGGTACATGATAGAGCATGGATTTGACCCCTGAGACACAAACTGCAAGAAAGGCTATGACTGGCATTCCAAACAGAGCAGAGGAGACTGTGGGGCTGAGATTGTTCTCCTGCCAATTACTCCTCCCTTCCCTGGTTCTGTCCTGCGAGCTCATCAAAATCAGGGCCTGTCTTGAAGAGTACTGTCTTCTTCAAGACACAGGAGATTTGGACAAATGGATCCCAGTGTGTCCAAACAGGGAGTTCTAGCCTAATACACATTGATAAAGAGGGTTTAAGAATCGTTTTTTAAAGTAATTTTAAAATTTACTTTTGGTTGCCCTGGGTCTTCGTTGCTGCAAGCAGTCTTTCTCTCGTCGTAGCGAGGGGGTGCTGCTCTCTAGCTGCAGTGTGCGGACTCTTCATTACAGTGGCTTCTCTTGTCGTGGAGCACAGGCTCTAGGCACGTGGGCTCAGTCGTTGCGGAGCATCTGCTTAGTGGCTCTGTGGCCTGTGGAATCTTCTCGAACCAGGGATGGAACCTGTGTCCCCTGAATTGGTAGGCAGATTCTTAACCACTGTCCCACCAAGGAAGTCCCAAGAACTACTTACAGTCACAAAAATTATGATGGAAATTGTTTCTTTATTTTAGATAATACTACACATATTGACAAAACAGTTTTGGCTAGAATTTTATCACCCCATTCTAGTTACACTGGTATCTATTCCTCATGAGTTCTGATTAGCTAGACTCTTTGACTTCTTACCTACTGTATATAGGGCACTGTGTTCTAGGGAGACAGAGACAAAAAAAGACATTCTTTCCATTTCAAGAAGCTTTCAGTCTAGGGAGGGAAGCATATCTTAAAATATTTTCTTTCAAATTATTATAATATTTTCTTAATGTAAACAAAACAGTAGAAAAGTATTTATTTTTTAGAACTAGAGGGCCATTGAGGGATATTATGCTCAGGCAAGGCAGTAAATTGGCATTTGGAAAGATGCTCCTGGCTGAGATGTAGAGTTTGGCCTAGAGCTGGGCCTGGCTGGAGGCAGGAAAGCTGGAAGACTTGCAAAGAGGCCATGCAGGCACCCAGAGATGGGGACCTAACCCAGGGAGGAGGCTGCTGGAGTGGGTTTGAAAGATCACTGGGAGGAAATGTGTTGGGGGACTGAGAATAGGGAAACTAAAGTCACTTTGACTTAAGAAATGGGTTTTACTAGACAACACTTTTCACAAGCTGGTCTCCTGGAAAAGGCCTTGAAGACACAGCTAACCAAACAAGTGTCCCTCCCAGGCAAAGGCTCCCCACCAGGTGAATGGCTTGCCATATTTCTGATTCCGGGAACTGGCTGGAATAACACTTATGCAATGGGAACACATGAGGCCCATGTCCCGGAGCCTGGCTGCTGGAGAACTTGGCAAGGCTGGAGTCCTCTGTGGAGTGGAAAGTCCTGCTGATCTACCACAAGTGGACTTCCCCTGGCTGGCTGGCTCAGGAAGCCAGAGCTGGCTGTGCGGATGGTTGTGTGGACGGCTATGTGGGCCTGAGGTCTCTGGCAAGGAGGAGCTGGGGGTGGGCAGGGAGGGGTGGATCACCCTTCACGGCCTCTTCTTTGATAGAACTGACAGAGGACACTGGTCAGATAGGAAGCTCTACTGTCTCTCCTTTGCAGTGGGTAAAGTGAGGTTTTAAGAGCCCAAATATTAGTGTTCCTCTGCTGGCTCAGTGGTGAAGCATCCCCTGGCAATGCAGAACACTGCCTGCCAATTCTGGAGACATGGGTTGGATCCCTGGGCTGGGAAGATCCCCTGGAGAAGGCAATGGTAACTGCCCCCAGTATTCTTGCCCGGGAATTCCCTTGGACAGAGGAGCTGGCAGACTACAGTCCACGGGGTCATAAGAGTCAGATATGACTCAGAGACCAAACCACCACCACAAGAGCCCAAACAGCCTGCTCTGTCACTTCAGCACCGTGGGGCCCTGGGCAAGTCACTTAACCTCTTTGATCCTCAGTGTCCTTGTGTGTGTAATGAGGATAAGCATAGCAGTTATCACCTAGGATTGTAGCGAGAATAAGAGAAAATTAGTGATAACTGATAATACTATGCCCAGCACCTTGCTGAAAGTAAATCAGTGATAATCACCGTTTGAAGGGTCATAACTCTAAATGCAGCTCCTGGGAGGTTGGGGTGGGCAGGTACAGAGAGGCAGAGGCCATCTGTCAAGTCAGAAGACAAGTAAAGAATAAACTTATAATAATAAAAGCATTCTCTGTGCACCTGGAGTAATAGGCTTCTGAATATTTGTTTGTGATTCAAACATATGTAAGTAAAATCATTCTCAAAGCCTCAAGGAGGGTTCTTATATCCAGGTATCCTAGTGGGAGACTTTGTAAATCGATGCTACTGCTGATTACAATAAATGCTACTGTCCCACCTGCAGCGATTAGAGGAAAGAAATAATTTTTCTATGTAACGTCAGCACCTCTTTGGTCCTCTCTCTTTATTTTTTATTGAACCAAATTGTTAAATCTCATATTTATGTAGTGTTCTTGGTCAAACTGTTGTTCAGTCATGTCAGACTCTTTGTGATCCCATGGACTGAAGCACCCCAGGCTTCCCTGTCCTGCACCATCTCCTGATGCTTGCTCAAACTCATGTCCATTGAGTCAGTGATGCCATCCAACCATCTCATCCTGTCATCTACTTCTCCTCCTGTCTTCCATCTTTCCTAGCATCAGGGTCTTTTCCAATGAGTCAGCTCTTTGCATCAGGTGGCCAAAGTATTGGAGGTTTAGCTTCAGCATCAGTCCTTCCAAAGAATATTCAGGACTGATTTCCTTTAGGATTGATTGGCTTGAACTCCTTGCTGTCCAAAGGACCCTCAAGAGTCTTTTCCAACACCACAGTTCAAAAGCATCATTTCTTTGATGGTCAACCTTTATGGTCCAACCCTCACATCCATACATGACTACTGGAAAAACCATAGCTTTGACTAGATAGACCTTTGTTGGCAAAGTAATGTCTCTAATTTTTAATATGCTGTCCAGGTTTTTCACCTCTTTTCTTCCAAGGAGCAAGCATCTTTTAATTTCATGGGTGCAGTCACCATCTGTAGTGATCTTGGAGCCCAAGAAGATAAAATCTCTCATTGTTTCCATTGTTTCACCATCTATTTGCCATGAAGTGATGGGACTGGATGCCATGATCTTAGTTTTTTGAATGTTGAGTTTTAATCCAGCTTTTTCACTCTCCTCTTTCACCTTCATCAAGAGGCTCTTTAGTTCCTCTTTGCTTTTTGCCATAAGGGTGAGGTTATCTGCCTATCTGAGGTTATTGATATTTCTCCTGGCAATCTTAATTCCAGCTTGTGCTTCACCCAACCTGGCATTTCACATGATGTACTTTGCATATAAGTTAAATAAGCAGGGTGACAATATACAACCTTGATGTACTCCTTTCCCAATTTGGAACTAGACTGTTGCTCCATGTCCGGTTCTAACTGTTGCTTCTTGACCTCATACACGTTTCACAGGAGGCAGGTCAGGTGGTCTGGTATTCCCATCTTTTTAAGAATTTTCCACATTTTGTTGTGATCCACACAGTCAAAGGTTTTAGCATAGTCAATGAAGAAGAAGTAGATATTCTTCTGGAATTCTCTTGCCTTTTCTATACAGAATTGTAGACTAAGGTTAGATTCAAATCTGTTTCATTTATTTATGAAAAACTGACTTGAAATTTAGTTGATTTACAGTGCTGTGTCAGTTTCAGGAGTCCTGCGAAGTATTTCAGTATAGATATCGATCACCTATTCTTTTTCATATTCTGTTCCACTGTAGATTATTATAAGATATTGAGTACAATTCCCTGTGCTACACAGTAGGACCTTGTTGCTTATTTTATATTTGGTTAGCCAAAAAGTTCATTTGGGTTTTTCCATAACATCTTTATGAAAAATCCAAATGAACTTTTTGCCCAACCCAGTATATATAGTAATGTGTATATATTGATTCCAAACTCTCAGTTTATCTCCCTACCTCCTTTTCTCTTTGGTAACTATATAGTTTGTTTTCTATGTCTGTGAGTCTATTTCTGTTTTGTAAATAAGTTCATTTGTATCATTTTAAGATTCCACATATAGGCGATATCCTATATTTGTCTTTCTCTATATGATTTATCAAGTCTCGGTTTTAAGGTGAGAAACAGAAGTTCAGAGGGATCAATCACATGGTTTCCCTAAAGTCTCTAAGCTAGGAAGGGGTGGATTTAGAATCCAAACCCATGTCTTCTGTGTCTCAGGCCAGTGTTTGTGCTTCTCAGCTTTCAGCTCTTCTCAGGGACGTGATGAGCATTCCCTCTCTTGCATATGTATAAAAGGCAGGACGCCGAAGACCCAGCGATGGGGAGTGGGTGGGTGACCAGGCGGTGGGATTTCACCATGGAGCATGGTTGTCTTGTGAATGAGTGTAAGTGTGTAGGAGAAACACTCACCCTGCTTGTGTGTGTGGGAGGGGATTCTGGGTAACCACCACCAGCACCACTTCCATTAGAATATTAATAATGTGTTCTTCAGGGCACAGCCTAAAAATCCTCCCATCAAACTCATCACCAGGTTCTAGGTTTTAGACAAAGAGTTCTAGCAAGGATTAGCCTGAAAATTTCTCACAAACCTCCTTCACCAGCCTCTCCCAGCCTAGATGCCTCTATATTAGTGACCTTCATTGTTGGGCAGGAACACCCAGGAAACAGGGCTCCTGCCCCTGCTCTGATCAGAAGCAGGACTCACTTTCCCCCATCAAAGTAATGCCCCATGTTAAGGGTTATCATAGATGGGTGTTTTTTAGATTTGTAACAAGTGACTACAAAGTTCACTTGCATTTTGATATCAAAGGACTGAAAGGTAGTTTCTCCATTGCCCCTCAAAAGAGGAATGATCTAGCTTTGAATTCTGGTGCTCTTGTCTTAGGGAAGCGGGGATGGACAAGAGGGGTGCTGGAAAAGGTGGCGTTTGAGTTGAAACTTGAGTGAGGAGAAGGAGCTGGCATTTAAATTGATAGGGAAGCACATTCCAGAAGGAGAGAACAGCGGGTGTCCAGGAGGTGCCAAGGCCTTGAGGTGGGAGTGAGGTAGGAGTGACCTTGGAGAGTTCAAGGAACAGAAGGAAGATTAGTATAGCTCGAACCAAGCATGCACCTACTTGTGAGGTGTGGAGAATATCAAAAGAGGTGGGAGAGGCTAGTGTTTTAGGACTTTGATTTTCTCCTGTGCTATGTGCAGACAACTTCTCTCCTACTAGATTCTAGGCAGATGAAAGAACTTTGCATACTGGGATGCACTCTTCCAAGTCTTCATCGTTTTCTCTTGGTCCTGTTTCTCCAAGGACTAAGGGGACACCCAAATACAAGACAGCTGTGGTGGTGGTAGTGGTTTCGTCCCTAAGTCATGTCTGACTCTTATGACCCGATGGACTGCAGCCCATCAGGTTCCTCTGTCCATGGGATTTCCCAGGCAAGGATATTGGAGTGGGTTGTGATTTCTTTCTCCAGGGAATCTTCCTGACCCAGGGATTGAACCCACATCTCCTGCATTGCAGGCAGATTCTTTACTGCTGAGCCACCAGGGAGGTACAAGACAGCTGTGGGCTGCAGTATTTTCTTGGTTTTCCTGTCACCCGGTAGGCAAGAAAGCAAATAGCAAGACCAAAGCATCTGGTTTGGCAAAAGCCCTCTGCTTGTGGCCATCTTATAATCAGCCTGTGGGGTTTGAGTGATGAGCATAGACCAAGTGTCGTCACTGCCAACTGCAGCACCACTATCTTAGAACTGAGAGAACCAGAGGAAGGGGTTGAGAGCACTCAGTCCCAGACCTAAGACCCTTTTCCCAGAGCCCTCCTCTCCCTGCTATCTTCAGATGGTTTGCCATCATTCCTTCAGCATTTGGTGACACGATGTGTCCTCTGGCCAATGTGAAGCTCATTTGGCACAGTTCAATTTCTCAAAAACCCATAGTGCTTGTTTTCTGACAATATGTTCCAGGGATGGTGGAGGGAAGACCTAAATCTTGTTTCCCTTGTAAGGCTGACTAGGGACTGAACTGGTACAGATGAAAAGTGTCAGTGGAGTCAGGCACTCATCTTTGAGCTCTGGTTCATCGGCTAGTGCACATGGCACACTCAATAATTAAAGGCACGTTTCAGAAACAGGCTAAGGGTTTCCCCTGCAGGCTCTTTAAGCCCACTCATGTCCCAAGTGCTGCTTGAGGGGGAAACCCACTGTTTCCTTTGTCCTCAAGGAAAGCTTCTGAGATGTGGTGGTGGGGCCCATTCGGTGCTCTTTCTTTGTACTACATTTGGTCCATGCTGCTTTCAAGTCCATGGTTTCTGCTTTAATTTCTGGACTCACTTTCCCTCTTGACCCTGATAATCAGCTTTATTCATTCTACCACCACTGGGGCTCCCCCTCAGCCCTGAATTCTATCCCCTCATGGTCTCACTCATGCCGGGGAACCCAACAACCTCGGTATTTCCCTCCAGTGGGCAATTCTATGGGGCCCCTAGGGACCCTAAAAGCTGGAATTAACACATAGAATTACCCCTTGGTCACCTGGTCTACCCCATGACCCACTGCATTCATGCTTCAGGGTGTAGTATCTTCCTCTAGGGCCTTCCCAGGTGGCAGAGTGATAAAGAATCCATCTGCCAATGCAGGATGTGTAGGAGATGAGATTTCGATCCCTGGGTCAGGATGATTGCTTGGAGAAGGAAATGGCAACCCACTCCAGTATTCTTGTTTGGGAAATCCCATGGGCAAGAGAAGGTTGGCTGGCTAAAGACAATGGGGTCACAAAGAGTCAGACACAACTGAGCAACACACACACACACACACACACACACACGCACATCTTCCTCTAGCTCGAAGGGAATATATTCACCCAACAGCCACACTTACTTTCTAGCATTTATAGGGTATCTAGGAATGTGCTGGATTAGCATTATAAGAAAAGGAGAGGAAGTTTGTTATAACAGAGAAGAAACAGACTTTGGAATATAAGAAGACATTCAAGTTCAAAATAAAGCTGCATCAGCTAGTCATGTGACCTTGGGTCAGTTATTTGACTCTTTCAGCCTCTGTTGTCCCATCTGCCTAATGGAGCTAATTGCTACCTTATATGGTGATGGGTGAATTGGAATGTTCAGTGGGATTAAGCATTTAAAATACTTGGCCTTCAGGAGCTGCTGAATGAATGGCAGCTCTGCACAATGCCCACGGACACACTGGCAAATATTGGGGAAAAAAAGTGTTAGCCTCAAGTATGGAGAAATTATCTATTTCCCCCACTTCTTTGCCCCTGTGCCATCTTCTCCCTACCTACTAGCATGTGACCAGTTGTACTTCTCAAATGAGGCAGGTTAATACTGAGATTGCTCCTTTATTTGTAAACCAGCTTCCAGTGCACTGCCTTGAAATTGCCACCACAAAAGAACACTGCATGTACCCCTGGGTGTGTGTGCTTGTGTGCTTGTGACAAAACTAGGCATGGTGTGTGTGTGATACTATGCATGCCCTTTTATGTGTATTTTCCTATTTGCCCTTATTTATTAATTGTGGTAAAAACACTTAATATAGAATTTATCACCTAAGCCATTTCTAAGTGCACAGTCCAGTTGTGTTAAATATATTCACCTTGCTGTATAACCCATCTCTAGAACTTTCTCACCTTGCAAAACTGAAACTCGATAACTCATTAAACACCTTGCCATTCTCCCCTCCTGTCAACTTCTGGAAACCACCATTCTACTTTCTGTCTCTGTGAGTTTGAATACTCCAGGGACCTCCTGTAAATGGAATCACAGAGCATTTATCTTTCTAATTGGCTAATGTATTCTCTTGTTTAATCTTTAAAACCATTCTCTGAGATGTTTGTATGTGCTCAGCCGCTCAGTCATGTCCGACTCTTTGTGACCCCATGAACTGTGGCCCACCAGGCTCCTCTGTCCATGGGATTCTCCAGGCAAGAATACTGGAGTGGGCTGCCATGCCCCTCTCCAGGGGATCTTCCCCACCCGGGGGTGGAACCTATATCTCCTGTATCTTCTACACTGCAGGCGGATTCTTTACTGCTGAGCCACCGGGGAAGCCCCCTGTGAGATATTCTTTATTATTATTTCTACTGATGGCTGAGGAAATAAAATCTCCAGGACATTAAGAAATTTGTTCAATGTCACATAGTGCATGAACCAGGCAGGATTCAAACTCCGTTCTCGTAGTTCCATGTTGGACCATGTTGGACCCCACAGGCACACATACATATGAATATCCTGGAAAATAGTGCAGAAAAAGTAGATAAATATGCTTTTATGTATACATTTAAATCTTTCTCTCTACACACACACACACATACACACACACACATACACATCCGTATTTATAAATATATAACTATATGCAGCATTATCTTAAAAAGAAAGAACTGTTTGGCTCCACATCTGTGTTACAGGGTTGTTGTGATACTTGGAAATGGGAGTAAAACATTTTTCCTGGTGCTGGCCGTGCTTTGAAGTTTACTTGGGGAAACCTGTGTAGTTAATGGAAAGAGCACAGGCAGGGGAGTAAGGAGGATGGGGAGCTTACCATTCAAGCTTCAGCATTTACCATTTGGGGAGCTCAGGGTGGTCAGTCTGCTTTCAGATGACAATAGCTGTTCCCCAGTGTGGTCCAGAGGGTCCAGGGAGGTGGTGTGTATGAGGATCCCACTCTGCCCCCACTGCATCTCCCCTTCTACAGCACACCCTTCTCAGGAAGCACTTTCCTACGTGTCTCCATCCTGGGTTCTAACAGAGGCTGTTTTCCCCACTGCTTTCTCCTCCCACTCTCCCTCCAACCTTCCTTTTCTCTTCTCTTCATCCTTCTTTCTCTCCCAGAATGTTTTACCTCTAAAGGTTCTTGCCCATGGATGAATTCACTAAGAAACTGAATTCCATGTTCAGGCTGACTGCAGAACTCCCACTGCTGTCAGGGAGATTTCTAGGCCTTTAATGAGGGGAGAATTTGATCCTAAGACTCCTTGTTAAGATAAAGACCTGGCTGGTTTATTAACTCTATCCAGCTGGGGTACAGACTCACAGTAAAATAATTAAACACTCCCTGCCTAAAGAAGGGCCAGAGCTGCAGAGAAAACCTGGCCTGGATCTTGCGAGAAAGAGAAGGGTGATCCCTTACTGCTTTTAGGAATCATTTCTTCTTGAGTGCCTAAAGCTGGTCTGAGAACTCTCTTCTCCCTTCCACATGTCTGGACTTTATCATAAAGTGCACCTCAGAGTGGCAGAGTTTATTTATTCACTTGACAAATATTTATCAAATACCTACTATGTGCCAGATACTATGCTGAGTTTGGGGTGAAAATTGAGGTACTTAGGGGACATTCAACTCATTAATATCATTTTATATAGAAAGAAATTGAGACCCAGGGAGAAGTAACTTATCTAGGATAACAGATTCAGTCAGGACCTGGTCCCTCTTTTACTGATATAAAATATTTTCTCATGCTAAGCAGTTCTGCAGGTGGCTCAGTGGTATAGGATCCACCTGCCAGTGCAGGAGATGCTGGAGATGAGGGTTCATTCCCTGAGTTGGGAAGATGCCTGGAGAAGGAAACAGAAATCCAGTCCAGTATTCTTGTTTGGAAAATCCCATGGACAGAGGAGCCTGGTGGGCTACAGTCCACGGGGTTGCTAAAGAATCAGAAACAACTTAGCGACTAAATAATAATAACCCCATCCATACCTCCTCTGGCCATCCCTCATCTCTGTTAGGACTTTACTTTTTGTTGTTGGCGCCTCAGAGATTCAGCAGCTAGACAGTAAGTTCCCTGATGATGGAACCATGCCTTCCACCTCGTGGCTGGCTCTGTAGCCTGTATCTTAGTAATCAGATGACTACAGGTAAATCATTTATTAAAATAGATGGAATACGAGACTTCCCTGGTGGTCCAGTGGTTAAGAGTCCATCTTGCAATGCAAGGGATGAGGGTTTGATCCCTGGTTGGGGAACTAGGATCCCACATATTGTGGAGAAGTGGGCCTACAAGCTGCAACTGGAGAGTCTGTGCACCACAAAAGATCCTGCGTGATCCACCTAAGACCTGATGTAGCCAAATAAATAAAACTGGAGAAAACAGTAGATGAAATTCAATGAAGAAGACCTTTCTTCACTGTGAGAGAAAGTATTTAAATGGTCTTAAAAGAAGGGATAGCGTTCAAGAGAGAGAGAAGGATTAGATGGGGCATGTGCTTGTGTGTGTGTGTGCTGTGCTCACATGCTCATGTGTGGGGCAGGGGTGTATGTGGGTGTATAGGCCATTGCAGACCCAATAGCCTAAGTGGGTTCCGCATGAAACATGGTATGCTTGCAGAATGATAATTTTGAAAGCCTGTCCTGGAAGGTGTTTTCATGAGGCAGGCACATGGGGAGGAAACAGGAGAAAGGACCCGAGGTGTGTATAGCTGGTGGGGGTGGAGTTCAAATCTCCATTCTCTGACTTACTAGTTGTGTGACTCTGGGCAAGTCCCTTATCTCGGCTGGTTTCCTTTTCTGTGAAATGATCATAATACTGACTATAGCAAGGTGATTGTCGGTATTAAGTGTCAACACCACATGGCCTAGGGCCAGCTTCTTCTAGGTGTGCAGGATCAGTTAGTACTGGCTTTCAACAGAGGAAAGGGTTGTTTTGTGGTTGGTGATGCAAGGTCTAGAAGGAATCTTAGGGCTGGTCATGAAGCATAGAAGGACAGACTGAAGCGTCTGAACAGTGACTCTGAATAGTGACTCCAGATTTGGAAGATGTTGGAGGTTTGTGAGAGTGATGTGGACAAATCATCTTTTTGCTTGCTTTTGTCTGTTTGTTGTTTTTAGAAAATTGTGCTTAGGATAGGAACACAGGTATGGGGAGGCCGATCCAACAGGGAGTTGCTTAAAGGATTTCAGTGAGAAGAGAAATTCCTGAGAATAACGAGGTAGGAGGGGCTTCCCAGGTGGTTCGAGGGGTAAAGAACCCACCTGCCAATGCAGGAGACATAAAAGACGCAGGTTTGATCCCTCGGTCAGGGCAGGACAGCCCACTCCAGTATTCTTGCCTGGAGAATCCCATGGACAGGGGAACGTGGCGTGCTACAGTCCATAGGGTTGCAAAGAGTTGGACACGACTGAACTGACTTAGCACACATGCATGCAATGAGATAGGAGAGGAATGGGGAGGCAAGGCAGAGATAAATGATCAGGGAACAACAAAAATAACATGCATTGCATACTTGCTATGTGTAGGTATTGTTCTAAGCATGTTAAAGACTTAGCTTATTTAATGTGTCAAATGTATTATCCTGTCCAATACTTAGAGCATACCTGAAGGGGAAACTCTTTTAATGCTATTCAGAGGTACAGAAACTGAGGCACAGAGAAATTAAGGTGCAAAGAAGGCACATCTCCACCCCAACTCATTTAGAACGGATTAAAACAATTCTTCAAGAAGCATGCTCACTTTCTGGAAAATTCAGATTTTAATTTTCTACCTCTCTTTTGCACCCAGTGTGAGTATTTGGTATGTTTCTTTTGAGGATGTTTTAGCTTGTTTTCTCCATGACTTACATGGAACTGTAATAGTGGTGTGCCTTTATAGATGTCATGAGCATATTGCCCCTGTCTTCATGATAGTCATTTTAAATAGTGGTTTCATATTTTATTGAGTGGATATACCAGAGCTATTTTTTTCCACTAATACGACCATCTTGGGACATAAATCTTTGACAGCACCTCTGATTATGTTTTAAAGATACATTTCCTGAATTTGAATTACTGGCTGAAATAGAGTGACTAATTTCATGGCTTTTAATTCACATTGCCAATTTGTTTTTCCCACAGGGTTGAACATACAACATCCTCAGCAATGAAGAAGGCTATCAATTTCATTGCACCCTTGCTAGCATTGGGCATTATTATTATTACCAGTAAAGTTATTAGAAGAAATGAGGTTAGTCACTTTAATTTTAATTTGCATCTCCTTTCCCCTCCCATGGGACTGATACTTGCAGTTTCTCATTAATTATTATTGTTATTTTTTTGGAGGCCATTCTTTCAAAGCAAAAGTTTGTGTGTTAGACTGAAGGAAGTATACAATAGGGTGAGGAGTGGGGTAACGTTGAGGAACCAGGAGGTTTCGAGCCTAACAAACTGAGAGAAGAGCCATGATTTGATATCCACCAGCGTAGGGGAGGACAGATTCACTGGTAGACTGCTTGAAACCAGTGTCCATGCTGTTAGGGAAGAGGTGAGGCTTGCTATCTATCCTCTGGCTAACATCTTTTTAACTCTTATTATTCAAGTGGAATATGTTCATTGCAGAAAAAATAAAGATAAGGAGGAAAGAGATAAAAATCACAGAGTTAAGGTGCAAAGAATATAGATTGCCACTATTTAAAGATAAGTCCTTTGCTGTTTTATTATATATGGTTACAGAATCTCTTTATATACAAAACATTATAGGATGTGTATACTACACACAGGCCTTCCCTGGTGGCTCAGTGATAAAGAATTAGCCTACCAGTGTAGAAGATGTAGGTTTGATCCCTGGGTTGGGAAGATCACCTGGGGAAGGATTTGGCAACCAACTCTGGGATTCTTGCCTAGGAAATGCCAGGGACAGAAAAGCCTGGCGGGCTACAGTCCGTGGAGACACAAAAGAGTTGGACACAACTTAGCAACTAAACAATAACAATACTACACACATCCTCACAACTGTATCTGCAGTTGGCTGCAGTTATTTCTGACTTTTTGTGTGTGTATATGACTGATACTATTTGTTGCCATATTCCTTTAACTGACAGAGGACAATTTGGAAAAATCTGGAAGTAGAAACATGGGATAAATCTTGTGTGTGTGTTCATGTATATAATCACTTTGGTGCATCTCTGATAAATTTTCTTCAAAGAAGTGTTGAAAAAGTTCATGCCTGGCTGACCTAATTATCTCTATGATGAAAGAATTAAAGCTGTAGAGGCAGATTTCTTCATAGGCTCAATTTATGGAAGAGGACTCCACTCTGTTCTTATAGTTCTTTCTTGTCTTTTAAAATTGGATCTATAGGGATAGTTGGGTTTTAATGAGGCCTTAAATTCCTAGTCAGAGGGAGAACTTTGGATGGAGGAGCCATCACACTTCTGTTACACACCTAATATATGATATGCTCTTTTATACACGTATAATCTAAATTTTCTAGCCTCTCCAAACCTCAAGTCCTGTGGCTGCAAAGTTAGGAATAATAAAAATACCTACTTTATAGGTTTGCTTAAATGATATAAAGAAGGTAAACATTTATTAGAAGGACTGGAAGAAGTGAAAGGTCTCTCTTTTTGTATAAAGGGGCTGGAAGGATGTTCTTACCCTATCACTTACCATGACCTGCAGTCAAGTTGGAAGTGCCACTGGGAAAAGGATCACCTGCAGATAATATGCAGGATGATTGACACACACCATCCTATCCAATCCCTCCATCATCCTAGAAGGCAAACTATTACCTCCATTGTATTTATTTAAGGATTCAACAATAATTATAAGGTACCTTCTATGGGCTGGGCACTATTCTAGATGTTTCAGACACAGGGGTGAATAGAGTCAAGTGCTTGCTCTCAGGCAACAAGCAATTGAATGAATATTTAGGTAAGATATTGTGGTGTTGGAGAAGACTCTTGAGAGCCCTTGGACTGCAAGGAGATCCAACCAGTCCATTCTAAAGGAGATCAGTCCTGGGTGTTCTTTGGAAGGACTGATACTAAAGCTGAAACTCCACTACTTTGGCCACCTCATGTGAAGAGTTGACTCATTGGAAAAGACTCTGATGCTGGGAGGGACTGGGAGCAGGAGGAGAAGGGGACGACAGAGGATGAGATGGTTGGATGGCATCACCGACTCGATGGACATGAGTTTGGGTGAACTCTGGGAGCTGGTGATGGACAGGGAGGCCTGGCGTGCTGCAATTCATGGGGTCGCAAAGAGTCTGACACGACTGAGCAACTGAACTGAACTGAACTGAAGATAATGAGGGAGAATAAAGCAGAATATTGAGGATGATGCTGCAGGAAAGGAGGAGGTTGCTGTCATGTAGGAGAGTTAGGGGTGGTGTCTTTGACAGTGTGAAATTTGAGCAGAAATCTAAAGAAAAGGGAGTGAGTGAGTCATATGGATAAGCAGGGGAAGCACCTCTCAGGCAGAGGGAACAGCATCTGTAGGGAGCCCTGAGGTGGGATATGCTCACTGGAGGACAGTGAGGAAGGTGGCATGGAATGGGCTGGGGTGACTTGGATGACAGAGAGTGTGGTGGGAGGAAATGAGAGAAGTGTGGAATGTGAGAGAGGAGGAAATATTTTGTAGAGCCCTGTAGGACATTGTAAAGACTAGCTTCTACTGAATGAGGTGGGAGGTCCCACTGAAGGATTTAAATCAAAAGGTGATTTTATAAAATATCACTATGGCTGCTGAGGGACAAAAGTCTAAAAGGGGCAAGAATGGAAGGTTGGAAACTTTCCAGGGAGGTGACTGCTGCAATTGTCCAAGCAGGGATATTGGGAACTTGGATCTCAGTGGTAATGGGGTGAGTAGTGAGAAGGTGAGATTGAAGGAGGCAGAGCAGGCAGGCTTTGATGATGGACCAGAAGAGGGGAGTGAAGTCCGATATGATTCGAAGGTCTATATACCCGCGTCTGTACTAGAATGGAGTTGCTATTTACTAAAAATAGGGAAAACAGGGCCGAGCAGGGATCCAGATGTTGGTTTGGGGTATATTAAGTTTGAGATGTCCATGACATGGTCCAGTTGAGATGTGAGGTGTGTAGTTAAGTATCTGGGTCTGGGGTTTTGGTGAGAGGTCTGGGACAAACATTTAAGAGTCATTGGTACAAACAAAGTATTTAAAGCCTGGAGTAAGATGATGGACAAGTGAAGTAGCCAGAGGACTGAGCCTTCCAACCTCTCAAAGTGGTGCAGGTGAACGGAGTCTCTTGCACATGAGGAAATCAAAACTTGGGAGTCAAGCAATTTGCTTCACAGTAAGAGACAGAGATGGGAATCTGTGCTCGAGGGTCTGACCCTGAAGTCTGTGTTATTAACCCCTTAGCAATACTCCAAAGGCTGGAGCAAAGAAGTCTTTTCCTAGAGACATGAATCATGGGTGGTTTGCCAGGGCTTCACCTCTGACTATGCTGGGATAGCAAGCTGAGCCCTCAGGTCTGAGCAAATAAGACACTTCTCTTTTGCTGGTAGAACCTGACGACTCATCTATCAGCCCCACCTGGTGTAGTACTCAAGGATCTCAGGGGAGCAAGAAAGGTCTGGTAATTAAGAAAGATTCCTTTCCTGAGCTGCAGTGGGTCACAGTGACTGTCAGGGTTAAAAGACTGATGGCTTCATAAAGACCACCTGAAAAGGCAACTGACCAGCAAGGGGAAAAAACATTGCCACCCACCCACTACTGCAGCGTCTTTATTCAGAGACCTGCTCACAAACAGAGCTACTTGGAACTACTTGTACCAGTCACTACTTGGCCCCATTTTATGGCTGTAAATAATCCTCAACAACCAGAGGATGTGTTCCTGCATTCACTGATCAAAGTTGTATCTTCCTGGTTCCTTGACTGGATGTGTAGGGACAAATAAAACTCAGTTCCCTTACTCTCAGGGGTTCATCATGGAGACTACCACTGCATTCAAGATACTCAACAAGTCCAACATTCTATTCTATAATATTGCATGTTTTAAAAAATTCACTTCTCTAGTGATATGAGAATCAGAGTCTAGCATGTAGTAAATATTCATTAAGTTATTCACAGAAGTATGTGTGGAGTTGTAGACAAGGAGTCCAGAATTAAGCCAATATTGCAGCTATATATAGCTTTGCTAAAACCAAAGCTTCATGACGTCAGATAAGTCACTCTTCCCTGCATCTTAGTTTGCCTATCTGTCAAAAAGGGGGTTGGATTAAATTATGCTTGAAGATCTTTTATTGATTGATTGATTTTTAATTGAAGTATAGCTAATATGCGTGTTTCCCTGGTGGCTCAGATGGTTAAAAAAATCTGCCTGCAATGTAGGAGACCTGGGTTTGATCCCTGAGTTAGGAAGATCTCCTGGAGAAGGAAATGGCAAACCACTCCAGTATTCTTGCCTGGATAATTCCATGGACAGAGAAGCCTGGTGGGCTACAGTCCACAAGGTTGCAAACCAGTGAGATATGACTTAGTGGCTAAACAACAACGAATATTCCATTATACACAGACGCACCATATCTTTTTTAATCTATTCACCTGTTGACACTTAGGATGCTTCTGTATTATGGCTATTGCAAATAACACTGCTATGAACACTGGGGAGCATGTATCTATCCAAATGAGTGTTTTTGTTTCTTTCAGATAAATACCCAGGAGTGAAACTGCCAGGTCATATGGTAGTTCTGTGTTTAGTTTTTTGAGAAAACAGTTTTCCATACTGTTTTCCACAGAGGCTGCACCAGTTTACATTTCCACCAACAGTGTAGGGGGTGGGGTTTCCTTTTCTCCTTGGAATCCTTTAGATCAAAGGCAAGATGTGTTGAAAGGTCTGAAAAGCCCCGGTAAAATCTCCCTTCCTAAAATGCTGTTGAATGCCATGATGTGTCTTGATAGGATAGGCATTCTAGAGGGTTTAAGAAAAGAAAGCACCTCCATGCCTCCTGTGTGCAATTGGCCCTTTTCTTTGTGGAATCAACCTCCGCCTAACCCCCCAGTATTCTTTAGATCACAGTTCCCCAGAAGTTTAGCCCAATGGGAGACTTGGCTGGGCAGATTGCCATGGGGCAGCCCAACAGTGGCAAGGTGGAAAATCTGTGAATTACCTTGCCTTTTTCAGTGCCTGCCAGCATCCGTGCATGTGCTGGCCAGGAATATTGCCATCATAGAGCTCGCTCACACCTTGAGCCAAATGACTCCCCAACCCAGAATTCAGGCAGCTGGAAGAAGGCATGCTGCAAGGCAGAAAGTTACTCTTTTCAATCAATACATCCTGAAGGAGAACTTGCTCTATTTTCACCTTAAGTAGAGGAAGCTGCCTTCCGGGGGCTGCTGGAGTGGAGTTTTCCTAAGGCTGACCCCCCCCCCCGCCCCCCCACCGCCCCGAGGCTGCTCCCTCCATTCTTGCTGCCATCAGATTAGTTCTGGCCTGGATTTTTTTTTTTCTCAACAGGACAATTATGAAGTCTTCATTGAGGATCTGTCTCCAATCTCCTTCCAATCCATTTTTTATTAAGGAACTAGAGTCATCTATTTGGAAAAAAATAAAAGAGAAAAGAAAATATACCAACCAAACTAGGTCATGCTATCCTCAGGCTCAGGAGCCTTCAAAAGTCTCCCTTGCTTAACATCAAGACAAACACTCACCAAGGCCTGCAGGACCCAGGCAGTGTGGTCTGTCTACCCTTCCAGGCTCTTTTGGCCAAATTATATCATGTCCCTTCACTCATTAATTCTATCCAGTTTGGGTTTCTTGAATTTTCTATGTTCCCTCCTGCCTTGGGGGTTTTGCCTAATATTCTCTTTCTGCTTGGGGTCCTTTCCTTACTCCCTTTCTTTTCTTTCTTCTTGGATGAAATTCACCTCCTTGGAGAGACTTTCCCTATTCATTTTACCTGACGTTAAAGCGTTCAGTCTTTTTCTGGCTCAGCTAATTGTCCGTTACAATGTGCAGATGCTTTTTTTCATTTGTTTGTGTTTTCCCCATCACTCCTATTAAACTGTGAACTGTAAACTCCAGGGAAGCAGAAACCATTTCCGTGTTGTATATGGTTGTCTTCATCTCCAGGGCTTGCTTCAGTGCTGAGCTGGCACTCCATCATTGTTTGCTAAATGATTAATCTGGTTCTGCTCAGCTTCCTAGCGAGATCCTTCACCCCAGCCCACTTCTCCTGCCATATCAGAGTACCACCCCCTAAGGGCAGTATTCTTCTAGCCTCTGCTCCTGCGATTGCCCTGTGCCTTCTGCCTGAAATACACTTCTTCCCTATTTTCCTCCTGAAAAATGAACTCAGCCTTCAAGACTCAGCTCAAATATCGTCTCCGCTTTGATGCCTGTCCCCATGCCTCCCGGCAAAATGAAAAGCATGTGCTCCGTGGTTTGTGCACATCTGAATCACAGCCTTTGTCACTCAGCATTGTCCTCACACTTTTCTGTATCTATTTTCCCCACTAGACGGACCTCTTGGGAGCAAGGATGAGATCTAATTCATCTTACATTTCCACTTCTTACAAGTATTTATCACATAGGAAGGCTGGATAAAGGCTTTTGGAGGGGATGCATACATTAATAAATAAAAGAATGTCCTTGGTGAAATTTCTCTGTATGGAATCTTCCTCTCTGAGTAATCCTTATGTACTGACGCCCTGTTTGGATATTCTCTCCTGGGAATTTTCTCTGGGGTTCCTGCTTTAGGGAGACCATCTCTCTGTGTTTTGTCTTCTAGGATTATGCATCTGGTTTGCTTTAGAAAGCAGAGTTAGCTCTTGCCTGCTTTTTAAAAGGAACCTGGCAGTTCATACATGTCTCATGGTAGGTAGGGGCTTCCCAGGTGGCTCAGTGGTTAAAAAAAAAAATCCATCTGCCATGCAGGAGATGCAGGTTCGACCCCTGGGTCAGGAGGATCCCCTGGAAGAGGAAACAGCAACCCACTCCAATATTCTTGCCTAGAGAATCCCATGGACAGAGGAGCCTGGTGAGCTATAGTCCATGGGGTTTTGCAGAGCACTGGACACAACTGAGCAACACAGCGCACACGCACGGGAGGTAAGATAATAAGTAGCCAAGCTTCCCCAAATACTTGTTTCGTCTTTCTTCCTTTTTTTTTTTTTCCACTACTTGTCCCAGTCTGGCAGAACTGGTTGTTAAATATTCATTCATTCATTGTCTAGCCATTGTTCTGTTATTTGCCAGGTACTGTTTTGGTGCTATGTTCACAGTGATGCAAGAGATCCTGTTCCTAAAGTATTTTACTTGGAGGGGGAAGCACCGACAGACAGACAATGTGATCAGTGCTCTGATGCAGTGTATGTTTGCAGAGTCATGTGGGAGTAGGAGTCAAAAAGGCTTCCATCTACCTGGGGGGTGGGGGGGGTGTTAAGGACATCTTCTGAGTCCAGAGGCTCTTTGTGTTGACTTTTGATAGATGACTAGAATTGTTTGATGGGAAAGGGACAAGAGAAAGGGAGGAAAAGAAAACTAGGGAAGGGAGAGGGAACGGCACACACAAAGGCAAAAAGGGGTGGCAGGTGTGGTTTAAAGTCGCGAGAAGCTCACAGAAGTCCAGAGCTTTTGCTGCTCAGTTTGCTGTGTGGCTAGCAAGCGCCAGCATCACCTGGGAACCTTCTAGAACAGCAGAATTTTGAGCTCCACCCTGGACCAACTGGGCTTCCCTGGTGGCTCAGATGATATAGAATCATCCTGCACTGCAGGAGATCCATGCTGGATCCCTGGGTCGGGAAGATCATCTGCGGGAGGGCACAGTAACCCACGCCAGTATTCTTGCCTGGAGAACTCCACGGACAGAGGAGCCTGGCGGGCTACTGTCCATGGGGTTACAAAGAGTTAGACATGACTGAGGGACTAACACACACGCTCACTGGACCAACTAAGTCAGAATCTACATTTTACCAAGATTCCCAGGTAGTTCCTGTCCACATTAAAGTTTAAGAAAAAGTAGCTTTTCTGGCCATGACATGCATCAAAATCATCTGGGGGGCTTATTAAAAGACTGGATCACTGAGTCCTGCCTTAGAGTTTCTGAATGAGTAGCCCTGGATGGACCTGAGAGTGTGCATTTCTCAAAATATGTGATGAGATGTGTGCTGATGCTGACTAGGTGATGCTGATGCTTCTGATCTGAGGACCACACTTGGAGACCCACTAGGGTTGAGTTTAGTGGGAAGGGTAATTTCTGGGAAGTGAGCTTGGGCAGGTCGCAGGATTCAAATCCCAAAGGGCTCTGACGGGGAGGCGTGGGCTTTATCCTGGAGTGCTGCAGACATCTGCAGAGTTTTGATGCTGGAGGGTGAAGTATTCAGACTTTTCCTTGGGGAAGATCACTCTGGCAGCACGTGGTAGATGAGCTGGAGAGTGACAAGGTGACGGACTGTCACTGTCTTCCAGGTGAGACTGATGAATTCTGAACTAAGGCAGTGGACCTGCTCTCAAGACAAATTCGGGGGTCAGAATTTTGGGGAGTCAGTGAGTAGTTGACTATAAGGGTGAGAATCACATACCTCCCGCCTACCCGGAACCTGGGTGCACATCACAGCCCGTGACTCTTTACCTCCCTGTGGCTGTTGCCCTTTCATGCCCGGAAAGCCACCCTGTTTCATCTGCCTCCTTTTCACAAGCCTGCCTCTGGCTTCATCTGACAGGTTTCAGCCTGCAGTGTTTGAAGAAAGGGGTGCAGTGCAGTAAACCATTCAGAAATAGGATTTATTAATGGGAGGCATGTAATTACTGCCAGACACAGCAATCTGAAGAGTTTATAGCCTAAGTGTTTGGTGTCATTCATTAAAACAAAGTGGGCTCTTGGCATGGACACTGTCACCCTGTGACCAGACCCATCTGTTTCTGTGATAGCCCCTCCCCCACCCCTGCCTGTGCAAGTTGAGCCAGGCTGGAGAGGCAAAGGCAGATAAATCACAGGGCAGGGGCTTGGCTCCAGGGACCAAGGCGCTCACCTGGACCCCTTGGATGGGCTAGTCCCGGTTCCCAAGCAGGGGTCCTGGAGGGGCTTGTGCCCTGAATGCTTTCTGTCTGAAGGGCTTCTGATACTGTCAGCAGACGCTCTGAAGAACATCCTGCACACTTAAGACTTCTTCAAAACCTTCTTCCCACCCATTTCACTTCTTAGTCAACCCTCACAGAACCCTGGGATGCAGGGAGCAGAGCTTAGCATCCCCTTGTGACAAGTGGAAGCCTAGAAGTTTTGGTGAGTCTCCTAAAGTCCTAGGGCCTAGAGGACAAGCTTGTGCCAAGACCCCATGAAGCCATTTCCACCTCTCCACCAGGCAGGCCAGGCTGGCCCCACTCCAGGATGAGAGTTCTGCCTTGTTTTGAGGACAGACTGGGCTGTGAGAGGCCCAGCTTCTGCAGGACTTGGGTTCAAGCCCAGGATTTCTCTTGCCTAGTCTTGTGTTCTTGGGAAAGACACTCTAAGCCTCAGTTTCCTCAGAGGGAAAATGGAGGGAACGAGGTCAGCTCTTTCCCAGGACCCTCTGGGAAGTAAGAGGCCTTGCAGGGCTTGGCGCTGGCTGGTCCTCTTTCCCGTGACTTGTCATCATCTTCAGGCCTCCCAAAAAGCCCTGTAGTACTTGACACAGGGGTGCTGAGCTCAGATGAGATAATAGAGGGAACATGCTTCGGAAAATTCAAGCACACCATTCAAATGTGAAGTAATAATAGGAACAACGAATCTGCCGTAACCCTGCCAAAAAACCCCAGCAACTTTTGAGACAAAAAGCAGACCTGGATTCTAGAGTCCTCATCATCATGATTGGTTTTGGACAGAGGGACTTTTCTGCCCTTTCAAACATCTATCTCAAAAGGTTGTTTTGTTCCGAGACTTGCAGAGGCCAATATGGGGGGAAATGGATAACTGGCAGGTACTTGTGTGCTAATTAGGAGGCTGCCATGCCTGGAACTCTTTCGGGGACTGACATCTTATATATCTTTGTATTTGCTAGTGCCCAGCACAGGGCCTGGCATAGGTAGATACTCAGTGATTATTTATTAAATAATTGGAACCAAGCTCGATTCTGTCCTATCCTGTGGGTTCTTTGAAGGCAGGGCCTGTGTTTTACTCATTTCTCTCTTCCCAGGGCCAGTCCCAGTGTCTGGCACAGAGTAGGTGCTTAGTCAATTCAGTCTGGATAGAAATTAAGCCCCATGAAAAATAAGGCAGACATATCTCGTGTCTGCCCTGAACCACAGGAGAACCCGGGGCTCCAGGTAGGAAAGGAGTCTGGCATTTGTAGCCGGAGTCGGTACTGGTCAGATGACAGGCTTACTTCAAAGGCACGCGGTGGGGAGGGGAGGGGACTGTGGTTTCTCCAATGCCTTCTTGGCTGCGTGGGAGCTCTTGTTGGCAGCAGAGGTGGGGAGGGGAGGTTGGCAGCCCAGTGGAGGCCTCGGCCGGGAATTCAGGATGGAACAAATGAGCCAGAGGAAAGGAAGCAACTCAGATGGAGATGGAACGCGCTTAAAATCCCCTTCCCCTCTCTGCATCCGCCGGAACAGATGTGGCAGTTCTGTGTGTGTATGTGTGCGTGTGCACGCATGCATGCATGGACATGTGTGTGTTGGAAGGAAAACAGGCTTTACAGCCAAATAAATCTCTGCGCCTATCCCCTCAGTGCAAAGCCAGGGCTGTGGGATCTTGAGTATGTTTTATTTTTTTTTCTGAATCTCCATTTCCTCATCTTAAAAAATGGGATCAGTGATTCTTAGCGTCCAGCGTGGCTGTGGCTATGCAGTGTGTTTTGTAAGCAATAAAACAGCCGTTTATGAAGCACCTGCTCTCTGCTAGGCACTGAGCCTAGTAGCTGGATGGATTTAATCTGTAATCCCCTTAACCATCCTGTAAGGTGGTGATTATCATCTCCAGTCTCCAGAGCAGAGCAGAGGAAGCTGAAGTTCAGAGGCAAGGAGCAATTTGCTCAAGGGAGACTGCCAGAAATCCAACTGGGTTCTCTTTGTAAAGGTTACACTATGGAAACATACAGGATGATTATATTTCGTGAATCTCAGTCAAGCCTAAAACTCTCCCACAGCGGCAGTTTTCCTTTATTGTTAGAGCTTTTTCTCCCTCCATCTCCCTTTTGTAAAAAAGCTAAACCTTTGGCTAACCTGTCTGTCTGTGGAAGAAGGGTGAGCTCTACTCAGTGATTTCAATGTGATTTGATTCTCTTTGTCCAGGTGCTTTTTGGTTTCCATGGGACGGAGATCAGGAAATTATGTCTAGGTGTTTGTAAGAGGGAAGTGGAAAAGCTGCTGAGACTTACACTTTTGGACAATCCAACAGCATCTGAAATATCAGAACTATCATTCCAAAAAAAACCTATCAACCCTTTTGACATTTTTGGGAGTCTTTCTTTAAAGCCTCAGCCAAATATGAGGTAAATGTGGAAGGTCAGGAAAGCCAATTCACTTTTATTAAAGTCTACCCCGTGCCTGGATGCTCCTCGTGGTCACCCTGTATGGTTAGTATTGTTAGATCCATTTGCCACCCAAGGATACTCAGAAAGGCTAACATTTGTCTGAGATCACACAAGGATGAGGCATCAAAGTCAAGATTCAAACCTTAGCCTAAAACACAGGCTCTTTTTTCTGCTATTTCCTGCTTCCGAGTCCCCAGGTCTACTAATGTAAACTGTTGCTTTCTCTACACTCTTTTTAGGAGCCTGTCCCTTTGTTCTGCATAGCCCCAGGCAGATCTGGAGAAAAGGAATACCTGCAGTTTCAGAAGAAAAAGGCCTTAGCATTGAGACTGCAGGAGACCACCAAAGGCAGCCTCAGCAAAGACAGATGATCCCAACTTTTGGAAGATGCTCTTTGTGAAATGGATACCAGTTGGATGCTTGTATTTTTGGGTGTGAGTTCCAGCATCAGAAGCAGGCTGTATCTTTTTTTTTTTTTTAATTTTTTTGGCAGGGTGGGTTGGGCTTTCTAGAGGAGGAAGAAAGAAGCAGGGAAGGGAAGCTCTCTTTAGCTCATTCAGTTTAAAACAAGTATCATGGTTTTAAGTCACATAATTGCAGATCCCATTATTGAGTGGGTTTATTTAGATCCAGGTCGCTGAAGGTGGAAGATGTCCTACCTGTCTCTCCTGATTTAATTTTTAATGAACTTTTGAATTGAAGTCTGGAAAAAAATCAAAACAAGCTACCAAATTCTTGGTTAGCAGGCGATCCACAGAGTTCTTTTCTAGAACGCTGGAAAACTCACAGATTTTTGAGTTTATGAGAAGAGAGCTCAACTTTCAGCCATGTCACTTATCTGCGTGGCTTTGGGCAAGCCGTCTAGCATCACTGACCTCAGTTTCTTCATCTGTAAAATGAGTATAATAATGCCTGCTTTAGAAGGTTGTCCGGGTGGTCAAGTGCCTAGCAGACACTCATTAAATGTTAGTTGCTCTTTCCTCCCTATATCACAAAGTGCAAACTCTTTACCTAAATTCTCGCAGGTAGAGAGCTGGGCATGAGTGATGACCTGTAACTTTTAGGACAGCTCAGATCCGCCCAGATCGTTGGCAGGGCCCATCAGCCGTGGTTTAAGACTTAAGCCAATGCCCAATATGTCATTATGGAGCCTGCAGAAGTGATTACTAATGTTACTTTTCCAGTTCACTGTGGAGCAGAGGGGAGAGTTTTTCACACTGCTGGCGTTTTGTTGGAGCGCGACGATACAAATCACAGATGGCTTCCTCGGCAGATGTGGCTCTGTAGAACCACAATGTGGGTTTACAAGGGGTTTAATGAAAACCTGGCACCCTTCCAGGCTTGAATCAATCCTCCGGGGTTCTCGGCTCATGCACGTTAGGGCCAATCTGCAAATGTCCACCCTGTTGACGGTAAGGGGAGTGCGAGGGTGAAAAGTTTTTTACCTGGGAAACAAAGCCAAACCTACCTGGCTAAGTTCACAGCCTTGGGGGCCTGGGAGCTGGAACGGTGACGTGGAAGGGAAGCTGATAGGAGGAGGGAGGTTTCCAGCTGGAAGGTATTCAGATGGCTGCTGCCTGGCTGGGGGTGAGCGGAGCCCAGGACAGAGCGATGACTTTCCCAGATGCTTGGGACTCACTCAGACTCTTCTTCCTTGCTGTGGATTGAGCTAAACGGAGCGAACGGGAGCTGCAAGTCAGGGATACGGAATAAAACAATAGTTTCAACTTAGTTGACAATATAAACTGGAACTGGATTGGACTATCACTGCCTCTTCTTGAAATGCAATTGTTCTTCAAATGGTTACCTTCCTATCATTTCCTGGTCTGTTTTATTTTGGCGTCCATGTCATCTTCTTGGAGAAGCCTTCTTTATCAACATCCTGAAAGAGAACCTCCCAGCCATAGCCTATCTGAGCTTTGTATTTGTTTCATAATATAATCACAATTTATTTGCCTGTTTGCTTTCTGTTTTAATCCTATAGTAAAACACATTGTTCCTTAAAAGAAAGAGCTCATGACCAAAATAGCCCAGCACCCAGTGGAGTACCTGGCACATTATAGACATTCAATAAATATTGTTGGAAGAATGAATACATTTCAGGACAAAAATAAGATAGATCAGTGTTCGTAGCTTAACACCGTGATTAATAAGCTATAAAACTGTCCAAAATACATAATCTTTCTTAGTCTGGGATTCTTCATCTGTAAAAGAGATAAAAATACAATATAAGGTAGCTGTTTATGTAGAGTAGGGTCTAATGCATAAGAAATAGTCACTAAGTCAAAGCTTCTATTATTCCGTCATTGAAGAATTAAGTTAACCGCTAATCCGTATTTACCAGTATTTCCATTCAGCTAATATTTATTGAGACCTAGCCTGTGCTGTGCCCCCTACTAAGCACTCTTATATGCATTATCTTATGTGATTCTTGACAACAACCTTGGGAGAGAGTCTTCCCACTTTAGAACAAAAGAAACAGAGATTCAGAGGGATTAAGTGGCTTGACCAAGCTTATACAGCTATTGAATGGCAGAAGCAGTATTAACTCCATTTCTATTTTCAAAGCCATAATTTTCCTCCATAATTCCAGGCTGCTTCCTATTAACACTCGCTCTGGATAAATAAACATAAGGAAGCCACATTCTCTGTCCTCTGGAGGCTCTGGTTTAGGTGATAAGACATGTGTAAGAGTAAAATGAACACTAATAAAGACCCATGTTTTTCCACGCTGCTTTGAAGTTTACAAAGCTTGTTCCAATATTTACAACACAGTTGAGTTTTAAAAACTGATTATCCAGGATACATAAATAATTCAAACAAGTCAATAAGAAAAAGACAAACAACTCAATGGAAAAACTGACTGATTGTGAGCAGGCATTTCAAATGGCCAATAATCACATGAAAAGATGTGTGGCATTACTGATCACAGGGATAAATTGCAGACACATACTGTTAAATAAAAAAGAGTGAGTTGCAGAAAGGACAAGGTAATGTCCTTTATGCACATTTAAAAAACATGTAAAGTAAGCCCTCATGTTTAAAATGAACTCTCTTTACATGATGTAAATATCTGGTCAGGAAGAGTATTTATACTATGCAATAGTGATGACTTCTAGGGGAGAAGTGGAGGATTGAGGTCAGGGAAGTTTGCAAAGAGGACTTCTACTGAACCTTCAACTAAATGTTTTAATTTTTTTTCAAAAACATCTGAAGCAAATATAGCAAAATGTTAACATTCTTAGATCTAGGTGGTGGGTTCAGCTGTTTGCTTTGTCAGTCTTTGAACTGTTCTTTATGTACAGGATATTTTATAAAGCAAGCAACGATTCACTAATCCACATCTTCTTCCCTAAACTTATTCAACCTGCCCCACATTTAAAACTTTGGAAGGAGCGATGGAAGAGAAGATACCCATACTGCAGGGTTCAGGCTTTCCTCTCCTGGCACTTGCCTTTTTTGTTTGTGTGCATGAACAGGGTAAAGTACTGGGCAGATGGAAAATAGACTAACTAACTGATTTTCTTTAGGAAGGGCCTGCAGCTCTGGTCAGGGCAGGGTAGAGGTCAGACAAAAGAGGGAGACAACCAGAAGAGCAAGACGTGCTAAGGTTTTGAGAAAAGGCTGGAGAAACTGAGGTTCAGAGATGCAGAGTCATTTATCCAAGGCCACATAGAGGCAGAGCTGGAATCTGCCTCTGGTTCAGTTCAGTTCAGTTCAGTTCAGTCGCTCAGCTGTGTCCGACTCTTTGCGACTCCATGAATCGCAGCACGCCAGGCCTCCCTGTCCATCACCAACTCCTGGAGTTCACTCAGATTCACGTCCATCGAGTCAGTGATGCCATCCAGCCATCTCATCCTCTGTTGTCCCCTTCTCCTCCTGCACCCAATCCCTCCCAGCGTCAGAGTCTTTTCCAATGAGTCAACTCTTTGCATGAGGTGGCCAAATACTGGAGTTTCAGCTTTAGCATCATTCCTTCCAAAGAACACCCAGGGCTGATCTCCTTCAGAATGGAGTGGTTGGATCTCCTTGCAGTCCAAGGGACTCTCAAGAGTCTTCTCCAACACCACAGTTCAAAAGCATCAATTCTTCGGCGCTCAGCCTTCTTCACAGTCCAACTCTCACATCCATACATGACTACAGGAAAAACCATAGCCTTGACTAGACGGACCTTAGTCGGCAAAGTAATGTCTCTGCTTTTGAATATACTATCTAGGTTGGTCATAACTTTTCTTCCAAGGAGTAACTCTCATAATCAGGCCACAGGCAAGTGCTGGGGGCAGGAGGAGACCACTGGCCTCGCAGGTCAAGGTCAAATCCCAGCCCTGTTGTTTAGCAGCAATGAGACCTTGGGCACCCCACCCGACTCTCTGAGATTAAATCACTTTTACTTTTCTCAGACTGACCTTGGGAGGAACATGTAATGTGTGTAAAAAGGCTAGTGGGAAGTGCTGGGTCTAAGTCTTGGTATTTATTCCATAAACAGTTACCATCACCATCTGCATCATCATTTCAATTTGTTTCAACCATTCTTTAATAATTTCAATGACTATTTCTCTCTTCCTACATTTTCTCCCTGCCCCCAATCAATGTCAGGGCAGTTTCCTTGAGGACAATTAATCAGTTTACCTGTGTCCAAGGATTGGTCTGTCAGCAATGAAGTCTGTCAGATCTTCCCTTTTTTTTAGTAGCAACTACTCAAAACAAACAAACAAACAAAACAAAACAGCTTCCTCCTTGCACCCATGCAAGTTTTTATTTTGTTACTGTCACGATCTTAATAGGTTTTTCTCTTTATTGTTGTCGAGTGTGCTGTAAATCATTACTAGCATTATTTGTTTTGATTTCTCAATTGATTTGACCAGTTCCGTTCAGTTCAGTTTAGTCACTCGGTTGTGTCCAACTCTTTGTGACGCCATGGACTGCAGCACCAACTCCCGGAGCTTATTCAAACTCATGTCCATTGAGTTGGTGATGCCATCCAACCATCTCATCCTCTGTCATCCCCTTACCCCCTCGACCTTCAATCTTTCAGAGCATCAGGGTTCAGATGAGTCAGTTCTTCACATCAGGCGACCAAAATATTGGAGTTTCAGCTTCAGCGTCAGTCCTTCCAATGAATATTCAGGACTGATTTCCTTTAGGATTGACTGGGATCTCCTTGCAGTCCAAGGGACTCTCAAAAGTCTTCTCCAACACCACAGTTCAAAAGCATCAGTTCTTCAGCACTCAGATTTTACCAGTAGAGATTCTTTTAAACCAGTGTCTGTCTTTTTGATATGTCTCCAATGATCTCTCAGTACTTCCTCATTCTCTGGCATAAGATGTTCCAGACTTACCTTGTAATTCCTTGCCCCAGGGCCAGAATCAGCTCTTTTTCCAAGGAGCCCTGGTTCTTTTTGGTGGGGAATGGGATTTAGAAACCAAGATTTGGACATTAGGTGTACTCTATATTACAAGGGTATCATTGCTTTTGGGACCTTTCAGTACAGAACTAAAATAAATAAATAAATGTGTATGTGTTTACCTATCTCTATCTCTGTGTCTATCGAAGTCTGTGATGGTTAATGTAAATGTCAACTTGGTTGGACACACGTTATTCTGGATGTTCCTACAGGGATGTTTTTGGATGAGTTTAACATTTAAATATGTGACTTTGAATATAGCAGATGGCCCTCCATAATGTGGGGGGACCTCATTGAATTGGTGGAAAGCCCAACTATGAAAAGACTAATTTCCTCTGAGCCAGAGAGAATTCTGCAGCAGATAGCCCTTGATTTGAATCACAAGTTGGCTTTCTTTTGGGTCTCTAGCCTGCTGACCCAACCTGTAGCTTTTGGACTTGTCAGCTTCCATAACAGTGTGAACCAGTTCTTTAAAAAAAGAAACAAAAAACCCTCTCTTTCTATATATACCTTGGGTATGTTTCTCTGGAGAACCCTGACATGAAGTTCAAATCTAATATGACTGGGTTCTTGCTCAGCTAACTCATTCAGATTTGTTTCTTAATTTTTTACAGTGAGAATCCCAGTTTCTACTCATTTATTCTAAACCAAACACACATAAGTCAACTATCCTGAACTCTTCAAACCTGTCAGTGCCATGAAAGAAAAAAAAAGAAAAAGGGCATAAGAACTATTGTATACTAGAATCTGCCTGTAACTCAGGAGTCTCAGGAGACATGGATTCGATCCCTGAGTTGGAAAGATCCCCTGGAGGAGGAAATAGCCACCCGCTCCAGTATTCTTGCTCAGAAAATCCCATGGAGAGAGGAGCCTGGTGTGCTACAGTCCACACGGTGGTAAAGAATTGGATATGACTGGGTGTGCGCGTGACACTTGAAAGAGACGTGACATCCAAGTGTGGTGTGTGATACATGCTTGGATGCTGGATTGGAAAAAGAAAGAACAGCTGTAAAGAGAATTACTGGGGAATGTTAAATATGAAACATGTATTCCGTAATATTTTATAAATATTAAATTTGGAGGCATGATAATGATATCATATGAGAGAATAAAATTGTAAGAGATGCACATTAAATTATTTAGAGATACTAGTGTTTTGATATTGGTAAGCTATGTTCCAATAATTCACAAACTATATGTGTGTGTGTGTGTGTGTGTGTGTGCGCGCACATATATAAAGAGAGAGAGAGGTAAGGAAAGAGCCAATACGGCAAAATATTAACAGTTATTAAGTTTGTATAGAAAACATAGGAATTAATTGGACTATTAATTTTTATGTTTTAATTTCTCTGAAACTTTTAAAATTTAAAGGTGGGTGAAATGGCAGCAGGTATTACATATTAAGGGTCATATATCTAGTAGCAAGAGTATTACATATCAACTACCAAGTGCTGCTGCTGCTACTAAGTCGCTTCAGTCGTGTCCGACTCTGTGCGACCCCATAGACGGCAGCCCACCAGGCTCCCCCGTCCCTGGGATTCTCCAGGCAAGAACACTGGAGTGGGTTGCCATTTCCTTCTCCAATGCATGAAAGTGAAAAGTGAAAGTGAAGTCGCTCAGTCATGTCTGACTCTTAGCGACCCCATGGACTACAGCCCACCAGGCTCCCCCGTCCCCGGGATTCTCCAGGCGAGAGCACTGGAGTGGGGTGCCATTGCCTTCTCCACCAAGTGCTAGTAGCATGTATTACAAATCAAGTACTGACTGTGCTCGGCTTGTGTTAAATGGCACCCCGCTCCAGTACTCTTGCCTGGAAAATCCCGTGGATGGGGGAGCCTGGTAGGCTGCAGTTCATGGGGTCGCCAGGAGTCAGATACGACTGAGTGACTTCACTTTCACTTTTCACTTTCATGCATTGGAGAAGGAAATGGCAACCCACTCCAGTGTTCTTGCCTGGAGAATCCCAGGGACGGGGGAGCCTGGTGGGCTGCCGTCTATGGGGTCGCACAGAGTCGGACACGACTGAAGCGACTTAGCAGCAGCAGCAGCAGCAGCATCACAATTCTCTAAGGCAGCCAGCATTCCTTTATGCTTGAGGTGTCTGAGGTGCAGAGAGGTGCAGAAACTTGTTCAGGGTCACTCAGTTAGCAGGGAAGGAAGCAGAGGCACCGAGAGAGGAGTAACCTGCCCAGACCATCAGCTAAATAGTGGTCCCGGCAGGGTTAGGACTGAGGTGTCTGATTCTTACTGTGACTTGGTCAACTGTATTAAAAAGATTATTCCTCCTTGTTTTCTTGCCCACTGGGACTCCATCTAGAGAAACATTTCTGCCAGCTCTACTAGACTCATTTCAAAGAGAAAAGATTCCGTTGTTTGATTCCACTTTGAAAAGATAAGGCATCCAGCTTCCTGTACGTCTGTACTAGTTCTCAGCAATGCGTGTTCTCCATGGTTATCGGGTCACAACTTCTATCAGATTCCAGAGATGGGAAAACTCAAGCAGGCAACAGAAGCTTCGGACTGAGAGCAAGCAGTCTCTTTCATTAATAGAGGGACAGTGATTCTTTGTCTGCTTCTGACTATTCATTTTAAACACAAGCACAGAGTTAGCCTGATACAGTGTTCTGCAAGCTGAGGGCCATGACCCTTTAGTGGGTCTTGAGATCAACTTAGATGGTGGCTGGCAGCGTTTAGAAAATGATTTTTAAGATAACAACAAGGACCTACTATATAGCACAGAGAACTACATTCAATTTCTTGTAATAGCCTATAACGGAAAAGAATCTGAAAAAGGTGTATATACATATAAATGAATCATTTTTTCTGTACATCTGAAACACTGTAAATCAACTGTATTTTAATAAAAAATGATTTTAGAATCACATTTAATAGAATAGAAAATATTGGTGTATGTTCATTATGAAGGTAGATTTTTTTTGTGTGAAAGTACTCACATACAGACACACACACACACACACACACGTTTTGGATGATGGTATAAATTTCATTTCTTATTGTGAGTCACAGTTAAAACAATTCAAAAGCTACTGCTTTAGGACAGGGGGTCAGCAAATGCTTGTTTTGTGGAACAAAATTGATTGGAACATAGCCTACCCACTCATGCATGTATTGTCTTTGGCCGCCGTCATACCACAGTGGCAAAATTGAGAAGCTGTGACACACCGAATGGCCGGCAAAGCCTGAAATATTTACTATTCGACCTTACACAGAAAAACCTGCTGGACCCTACAGTCTAAGATATTGAGGCAAACATTTCTAATTCAAATAAAGCTTCCATTATATATAATTTCCAGAATTTCTCTCTTTAGTGTTTGTCCCCCACTGACCAAGTTAGCATTCACATATAGATTCACGTAAAGGCATATATAACTCTAGAAAAGTAGGCACAGCAAAAGCAATTATCACCTAAACTCTATATTTCTAACATAATACCGGGAGTATTCAGAGCAAGGTCCTGCTGGCACATGGCAAACAGGATGACCTTTCCATCCTAGGAAAATATGTCGATGTTTAACCTCATTGCACTCAACCAGACGTTTCCTTGCACAAATTTTCAAGTGAAATATTTCAATCCTGCATTCATTTTGGGGGCCACATGTCTTATCCAAGTTAAATATTTCCAGAAAATAAATGTCTAGACACCGTCTCATATAAATTAAGCACCCGGTTTTTAAAAGATTTCTAGCAGACCTCCTTTTTGGTGTGTGGGTGAGTATAATTTGACTCCTGTGAATGATTCTGGGTCAGATCTGATGTGCCTAAGCCTGTGCACCTGCAGGTGGTTAATGAGCACTGCTGAGTCATGGTGGACAGTGTGGGTTAGGGGAGGGGAATGGGGTCAAGGGAGGTGGTGGTGGAGGAGGGGGACATGATGGGAAGAGAGGACTCTGGAGGATATTCCATAGAAGAGCAAAGAGATCTGTTTACTTGGAGGTCATGGTTTTCAAGAATCTTGGATTGAAAAAGTCCTTGTATGCTGAAATCTACCTCAGGGAGGCTTGCCATATATTGGTTAACCCTCTCATTGGAGAATAAAGAAAGTGTGACTGTACATGAAGATAAAATTCTATTGAATCTCTGACTTTCTGTTTTACTTACATTTGAGATTTTTCAAATCATGGTGGTGGTTTAGTCACTAAGTCATGTCCGACTCTTATGAACCCATGGACTGTAACCTGCCAGGCTCTTCTGTCCATGGGATTTCCCAGGCAATAATACTTGAGTGGGTTGCCATTTCCTTCTCCAGGGGATCTTCCGGACCTAGGAATTGAACCCAGGTCTCCTGCACTGCAGGTAGATTCTTTACCAACTGAGCTATGAAGGAAGCCCATGACTCCCAATCATGGCTTTGTTTAATTCAAGTGAACTATTTTTAATGCTTTTGCTATTTATAGTATTTTCTTTTATATATACTTCAGTGTCACAGTGATTGTAAATTACTTTTCCCCCCACTATTTAGAAGTGAAATCTTTAAAAAAAAGCAGATACTTAGAAGAAAGTTCAAAATGGTTTTTTTAGCTCTCATTATATTTTATAACATATATTTGTATTTTATACTTTCATAAATATTATAGTTACATAGTATAAATTTTATATGATATAAATAGAAAGCTTATAAAATGTTTTATAAAATATAAATATGATCAATATATTCAATATATGTATACAAATATAAATATTATATATAAATAAATTATATACTATATTTTGTTGTATATTTTATTGTATATTCTTATTATATATTTTTAGCTACACTTAAAAAGAAAGAATTCCGTATGAGGGAATTTATAATGGAATGTATTGAACCACCTGAAATTCTGTGGGGAGGTGATTCAAGAAATAGTCATTATATTTTGCTTTTCTAGATTTTTGCACATAGTGAGGTGGTTGGGTTCAACTTCTGGGAGTTCTCTGGGTTCTGAATATGAGCTCTGTGGCAGATTGCATTCTCCAAAGATGGCCACAGCAATGTCTCCCAGCCCACATGCCCTTCTTACAATATAATCTTGACATTCACGATTTTAATTATGTGAGTCTAGTTTCTTCATCTTGAATCTAGGTGGGCTTGTGACTATACTAGTAGAGAGTCTATGTGACCTCAGAGACCAGATCATAAAAGGTAACATAACCTCCTTTTGGTGCTATTGGGGTGGTAATGCTTGGAATCCAGTTGCCATGTTGTGAGGAAGCGCAGGCAGCCACGTGCTGAGGCTTCCTACAGGAGTTCTGGTTGATAGTCTCAGAGGCAGTTCTCACAAACAGCATCAACTCCAGACATGTGAGGAAAGGAGCCTTCAGATAGTCCTTACTCCCACCTGTTGAGTCAGCCCAGCCCAAAGTTTTCCAGTTGGGTCCCCAGACATTGTAATGCAGAAAACAGATGTACCCATCATGCTTTTTACCAATTCCTGACTCACAGAATCTGGGAGCACAATAAAATAATTGTTGTTTTACACCCTCAAGTTTGGGTGGTCTATTTCATGGCATTAGACTGACGGACATATCCTTAGCACCTTCATTGTCAACTGCGGACACTGGCAGTCTCTTTAGGCAAGAGAGAATACCACTTAGGTTCTAGCACCATTGTACTAAAAAGTCAACCGTGTGGAAATATTTGCTTATAAAATGGACTAGTAGGCTAGACTACTCAGACAGGTCAAGCTGGGCCAAAAAGTGGTGATGCTCCCCTCCTGTATATCTTTGCTGGTAGGAAGCCAGACACCATCTATGTCCCTGGACCAGGGACTACCCAGTGACTTTCATGCTGCCTTCCAGAATGAGGCCCCTCTTCCACATGACCTTTTCACAGAGCTAAAGACAGGCATTGTCTTCTTGTGGTCCAACCAAATGAAGTCATTTGCCATTCTTTGAGAGTGGTTTGCAAATTTCCACCTCATAGGATTTGATCAAGGACTTCTCTCCTGCCTTAAATTCTGCATGCTAACACAGCCTTGTCAGGTGGGAAAAATTCCATTATTTACCTCCTTTGCAGTTTATAGCATTAAGTTTAATAACAGAGTCTCTGGAGGTATTCTGCCTGACTCAGATCCTTGCTCAATAAGTTAGTAGATCTAAGTACATTAAAATATATAAGCTTTCCTAATCTGTAAAATGTACAGGATGATAATAGTACATATTGCATGGAGATAGTATGAGAATTAAATGAGTTAATTTCTAAGACCATTTTTAAAAAGGTGTGGCTCATATTAAGCAGTATAGTAAATACCTACACATGAAATATATACTGATATTTAATATAATATACATATAGGAAGTATGTAGGCTATACATAGGATAGGTATACATAAGTATTATGTATCAGCAGAGGTGTATATATATATATATATATATATATATATATATATATTTGTTGTTGTTTAATCACTAAGTCATGTCCAAATCTTTGCAACTCTGTGGACTGCAGAAGGCCAGGCTTCGCTGTCTCACTATCTTTTGGAGTTTGCCCAAGTTCATGTCCATTGAGTTGGTGTTGCTATCCAACTGTCTCATCCTCTACCACCTTCTTCTCCTTTTGCCTTCAATCTTTCCCAGCATCAGGGTCTTTTCCAATGAGCTGGCTATTCATATCAGGTGGCCAAAGTATTGGAGCTTCAGCTTCAGTGTTGTGTGTATGCATACATATATAATATATGCAAATATATATCATGTGTGCATATATAATATATTTATTTGAAATATATGTATATACATATTTATTCCTTAATGTCCTTGCTACCTTCAATATTATATTAATTGTATTATAGCCATGTGGTTATGCATATTCCTTTATTTACAAACCCTACAAACTCATTGATATGAGTGAGCAAGTTTTAGTCATGGTCATTTCATCCCGGAATAATGCTTCATCTTCTCCAGGGTAGGGTATATACCTTACTTACTTCTGTGACCTCAGAAATCCAGCACAACATTGACCATTGTAAGAGCTCTATAATGTTGCTTGAATTAATGAATGGTGAAGTGATCCAGGTGGGGAGTGTCAGCGTGATGTGAAGCCTAACAGTATGATACTGAAAAATAATCAGTGTCTTCTTCCAGGAGCTCTCTGACTATCTGTTGCCTCTATTGAGACAAGACCCAGTGATCTGACATGTCAGCCCCAGAGACAGCCAAGGTCAGAGAAATATGAGTCAGTCCTGAACCATGAAGGAAGAGCTAGAGCAACAGAGAATGTTTTCTGTGTTGTAACATCATCTCCCATCTGTTTATAAGGGTGAAAGGGGTTTACCAATGATTCAGGGAATTTAGAAAGAAAAAGCAGCTCAATTTTCCCCCTACATACAACATGCTTGGGGCTGGTGCACAGTGATGACCCAGAGAGATGTTATGGGGAGGGAGGTGGGAGGGGGGTTCATGTTTGGGAACGCATGTACACCTGTGGTGGATTCATGTCAATGTATGGCAAAACCAATACAGTATTGTAAAGTAAAATAAAGTAAAAATGAAAATTAAAAAAAAAAGAAAAAAAAAAAAGAATGTAGACAACTCCAGGCAATGACTTGGGTGCTGAGGTCATTTGCTTAGATGGGCTTACAAAATTCATTTGTCATCTATTTCAAGACCAGTGCAAAACAACTGAAAACGGATGTGGATGGTTCTGGAAGGTGAGGGAGGAGCAGATATAATACTTACCACCCATGAGCTGAGTGGGAACTTTTGAAATATGATCTAACGGACATGGAAAAACAGACTGGTTTCAAATAGGAAAAGGAGTACGTCAAGGCTGCATATTGTCACCCTGCTTATTTAACTTCTATGCAGAGTACATCATGAGAAAAGCTGGACTGGAAGAAACACAAGCTGGAATCAAGATTGCCGGGAGAAATAGCAATCACCTCAGATATGCAGATGACACCACCCTTACGGCAGAAAGTGAAGAGGAACTAAGAAGCTTCTTGATGAAAGAGAAAGAGGAGAGTGAAAAAGCTGGCTTAAAGCTCAACATTCAGAAAACGAAGATCATGTCATCTGGTCCCATCACTTCATGGGAAATAGATGGGGAAACAGGGGAAACAGTGTCAGACTTTATTTTGGGGGGCTCTAAAATCACTGCAGATGGTGATTGCAGCCACAAAATTAAAAGACCCTTACTCCTTGGAAAAAAGTTATGACCAACCTAGATAGCATATTCAAAAGCAGACACATTACTTTGCCGACTAAGGTCCGTTTAGTCAAGGTTATGGTTTTTCCAGTGGTCATGTATGGATGTGAGAGTTGGACTGTGAAGAAGGCTGAGCGCCGAAGAATTGATGCTTTTGAACTGTGGTGTTGGAGAAGACTCTGGAGAGTCCCTTGGACTGCAAGGAGATCCAACCAGTCCATTCTGAAAGAGATCAGCCCTGGGATTTCTTTGGAGGGAATGATGCTAAAGCTGAAACTCCAGTACTTTGGCCACCTCATATGAAGAGTTGACTTGTTGGAAAAGACTCTGATGCTGGGAGGGATTGGGGGCAGGAGGAGAAGGGGACACAGAGGATGAGATGGCTGGATGGCATCACTGACTCGATGGACGTGAATCTGAGTGAACTCCAGGAGTTGGTGATGGACAGGGAGGCCTGGCGTGCTGTGATTCATGGGGTCGCACAAAGAGTCAGACACGACTGAGCGACTGAACTGAACTGAACTGAAGCCTAGGACCATAGCAGGCTGAAGTGGTCAGGCACCTGAATGTGGGATATGGAGGGAGGAGGGGAAACCAAGTGGAGTACACCTCAGCCCAGGTCATGAGGGAATGTAGAGTCCTGTGCATTTAAGTATTTTTTTTTAATTGACAATGATAAGGACAAAGAGATCAATGTGATCTCTGTCCTCATGAAATTAATAAGCTAACACAAGGCACCAACATATAAGCAGACATGTGTACTAAGGGTAGTGAAAGAGCAGAGCAGAGGGGATGTGGGAGCAAAGAGGAGGAGCCCGCATACACCTGCCAACATGAGTAGGTGCTGCCAGTGGAGGGAATTGGGTGGAAGGAACCCTTGACTTACGATTCCTGCATGCCTGACAGGGTGAGCTTTCTAAATTGCTAATGTTACCATATTATTTCCTTCTTGTAACGCCTTTTTATAATGACCATTGCTACAGACTGGATGTTTGTATCCCTCCCACATTCATGTGTTGAAGTCCTGCTCCCCAGTATGATGGTATTTGAAGATGGGGTCTTTGGGAAGCAAGTAGTTAGGTTTAGATGAGATCCTGAGGGTGGAGCCCCCATACAACAAGCAGATGGCTTGTTGTAGGCCAGGGAGACAGCTTCTTGTAAGCCAGGGAGACAGCTTTCACCAAAGCCTGACCATACTGGCACCCTGATCTCAGACCTCCAGCCTCTCAGACTGTGACACATAAATTTCTCTTGCTTATTTCTATGATATTTATTGTAACACCCTGACCTAAGGCAATAATTAAAAATAGTAATAACTAATATTTGCTAAAGGCTTACTGTGTATGAAGCTCTGTTCTAAGTGTGTGTTTTTTTAATTTGTATTGACATTACATCCATAGCTTTCTGTTGCTTACAAGAGAAATTTCAGTTTCCTTGGCAAACCAGTCAAGGCTCTCCATGATCTGCCTCTGAACTTGTTTTTCCAGTTTCATTTTCTACTACTTCCCCATAAGAACCTTGGAACACAGCCATACTCAAAGGCTTGCAGTTGCTTCTGAAGAAGCTTCCATGCTTTGTCATCTGCTGTTCTGTCTGTTCTGGTGGTGTCTTTCTGCACTTCGTTTGTGAGGTCTGTCCTGCTGCTGAGTCACTTCAGTCGTGGCCGACTCTGTGTGACCCCATAGACGGCAGCCCGCCAGGCTCCGCCGTCCCTGGGATTCTCCAGGCAAGAACACTGGAGTGGGTTGCCATTTCCTTCTCCAATGCATGAAAATGAAAAGTGAAAGTAAGTTGCAGAGTTGTGTCCAACTCTTTGTGACCCCATGGATTGCAGCCTATCAGGCTCCTCCATCCATGGGATTTTCCAGGCAAGAGTACTGGAGTGGGGTGCCATCGCCTTCTCTGGAGGTCTGTCCTAGTCCCACTCAAATTCCCATCTTAAAGCCCTTCAAGGCTCTATCCCTTCCTTTGGGAAGATTTCCCTTTCTCTCCAGGGGAGGAATTCATAGCCACGCTCTGTGGGCCTCTACAATGCTGCACTAGTGGCCTGGAATGCTCTTTTTCTCCTTGTTAATTTATCTTTTGAATCTTATCTCCCTGATAATTATGTGACACAACAGAGACATTAGCTAATGCTATGGTGGTAACCATATTGTAATATATAAATGTATCAAATCAATACATTGTATGCTTTAAACTTGCAAAAATGTTATAGGACAAATACATCTCAATTAAAAAAATCAATCTCCAGAATCAACCTCCAAAATCTTCAGATTTTCTGAAGACTTCACAGACTCAACTGAGAAAACCAGCTGTATCCTCCTGATGCTCCCTCTAGGCCGACTTCTGTTGCTCCCCCTGTAACACCTGTGACACTGGCCGGTGAGCTCCCTGAAGACTAGGGCTGTGGTTCTGTCTCCAAATATTCAATCCTTAGTAAATGTTTGGTAAGCAAATAAATGTGTGCATTCATCACATCACATTGCAGTTAACCTGCCTGCATGTCATTGTGTGCCACTGTATGTCATGAACCCCTTGAAAGCAGGAATTTCTTCCTCTTATCTGTTCTGTGTTCTCTTATTCCATTTTTCTTTCTCCAGCACTGCCATTCACACTAAGTAGTAGGCAATGTTTGCTGGATGAGTGAGTGAAGACTCAGAAAACTCATCTGCTTGCATTTGGCTTATTTTTAAACCTTAACTGAAGTGACACGATTAAGAGTCTATGGTGGAGTCAAACAACTTATAAGAAGCTCTAATCTCTGGACTCTGGACCCAGAGTCTTTATCATGACCTTGGCCAGCACTTACACCATTTGAATGATTTGTCAGTTAGAGTAAGAATATCTAATACACAAAGTAGTTCTGAAGACCAAACAAGACAGTATACATAAAATGCCTGGCTTAACCAATATTAATTTCCTCTCACTTGGGTAGTGTCATAACATGGCTTCGGTTTGGTTAATTCCTTAAAAGCAAAATTCTGTAGCTCTTTGAGCATTATAGTCTAGTTACATTCGTTGTCAGCTAGATTTTAAATGGTGCCCTTGAAACCTGACCCTGGGCTTTGCCAGGAAGATATTAGCCTACTCCCAACTTTTACTATTTCGGGATTTGATGGCTTTGGAAAGAAGATAACAGCTAACTTTTATGCAGATAGAGGATGGCTGTGCCCTGGAACAAAGTGCCAAAACCTCAGCTAATGCCACTTGGAAAGAACTCAGCAAGTTCTGAAGTTGGGCATTCAAAGGCTATTATTTCCATGCCAACATAAGAGTTTATTCAGGAAGTTGCAAAAAAAAAAAAAATGTCAAATCTCATACCAGTGAACTCCAAGGGAACTAGAAAATTCTCTAACCCTGCTGCTTACACAACAGTCAGGAAGATGGAAAGAAGGGTGCATTTCTCAGAATAGTCTTGGTTATGTTGTAGTTACAAATAACTTCAACATTTCAGAGACTTAAAACAGCAAAAATTTATTTTTTCATTAATGCTACATGCTGATCATGTGGAAGCGGGTTTCTGTTGTTTTCACTCCAGAATTGAGGCTGATGGACCCTCCATCAGATTGTAGGGTTGTTGTCAGTCCTTGTGATAGGGCTATAGGTCATGGTGAATCATGCACTGAGTCTTGCAGCTTCTGTCTGGGGGTAACATATATTACCTCTGCACATATTTCATTGGCCAAGCAAGTCATAAGGCTTTACCAATGTCATGAAATGAAGATGTGAACCCTGAAAGGGGAGTTCCAGAAAAACCTATGAACCACAAGAGCACAGCACGAGCAGATTCAAGAGTATTTGAGGAGTAGAATTAGTAGGATTCAGGTGAAGAATACAAGGGAAAGGAAGAATTTTAGGCTGATATACGTTGGTTTCTAGTTCGGATGACTGAGTAAAGATGGCACAAATTGCTGAAACTGTATGCTGGTCTGAGCACGTTGCATTTGCTCTGGCTAAAGGCAACCAGGAGATGGTATACAAGGAGTTGACTATATCAATCTGGAGCTTAGGAGAAACTTTTTTTTTCTTTGTTGAGGCAAGGAATAGTGACTTTACTCGGAAAGCCTGCAGCCCAGGAAAGTGACAGACTAATGTCTTAAAATAACCATCTTATTAGAGTCTGGACACTGGTATATTTAATAGAATGGAGAGAGAGAGGAAGTGAGGAAATAAAGTATAAAGGCCATTAATCTTGCAAATATCTCCTTGAATGGTGGGCCTCCAATGGGGATATATTACTCTCTTCTTTCTTGCAGCCATTCACAGGTCAGACTGAGGAGAAACATATTAGCTAGAGGTCAATGTCTTGTGGTCAGCAGCTCAGAAGTGATAGTTGAAACTAGGAGAGAGTGGATAGAGTAAAAATTAGCTTAGAAAAGTATGACAAGATCAAGTGTCAGTAAGGATGGAAAACAACTGGAATATTTATGCAATAAGGATGGAAATGTAAGTTAATGTAACCAATCTTAAAAACAATTTTTAAGACCTGGTGGACAGGTCTGACACAATGTGGTCCACTGGAGAAGTGAATGGCAAACCACTTCAGTGTTTTGTCTTGAGAACCCAATGAGCAGTATGAAAAGGCAAAATGATAGGACACTGAAAGAGGAACTCCCCAGGTCAGTAGGTGCCCAATAAGCTACTGGAGATCAGTGGAGAAATAACTCCAGAAAGAATGAAGGGATGGAGCCAAAGCAAACACAATACGGAGTTGTGGATGTGACTGGTGATAGAAGCAAGGTCTGATGCTGTAAAGAGCAATGTTGCATAGGAACCTGGAATGTTAGGTCCATGAATCAAGGCAAGTTCAGTTCAGTTCAGTTCAGTCACTCAGGCATGTCCGACTCTTTGTGATCCCATGAATCACAGCATGCTAGGCCTCCCTGTCCATCACCAACTCCTGGAGTTCACTCAGATTCACGTCCATCAAGTCAGTGATGCCATCCAACCATCTCATCCTCTGTCATCCCCTTCTCTTCCTGCCCCCAAACCTTCCCAGCTTCAAGGTCTTTTCCAATGAGTCAACTTTTTGCATGAGGAGGCCAAAGTATTGGTGTTTCAGCTTCAGCATCAGTCCTTCCAATGAACACCCAGGGCTGAGCTCCTTCAGGATGGACTGGTTAGATCTCCTTGCAGTCCAAGGGACTCTCAAGAGTCTTCTCCACCACCACAGTTCAAAAGCATCAATTCTTCGGTGCTCAGCCTTCTTCACAGTCCAACTCTCACATCCATACATGGCTATTGGAAAAACCATAGCCTTAACTAGATGGACCTTAGTCGGCAAAGTAATGTCTCTGCTTTTGAATATGCTGTCTAGGTTGGTCATAACTTTTCTTCCAAGGACTAAGCGTCTTTTAATTTCATGGATGCAATCATCATCTGCAGTGATTTTGGAGCCCCCCAAAAATAAAGTCTGACACTGTTTCCACTGTTTCCCCATCTATTTCCCATGAAGTGATGGGACCAGATGCCATGATTGTCATTTTCTGAACGTTGAGCTTTAAGCCAATGTTTTCACCCTCCACTTTCACTTTCATCAAGAGGCTTTTTAGTTCCTCTTCACTTTCTGCCATAAGGTTGGTGTCACCTGCATTTCTGAGGTTATTGATATTTCTCCCAGCAATCTTGATGCCAGCTTGTGTTTCTTCCAGTCCAGCGTTTCTCATGGTGTACTCTGCATAGAAGTTAAATAAGCAGGGTGACAATATACAGCCTTGATGTACTCCTGTTCCTATTTGGAACCAGTCTGTTTCATGTCCAGTTCTAACTGTTGCTTCCTGACCTGCATATAGATGTCTCACGAGGCAGGTCAGGTGGTCTGGTATTCCCATCTCTCTCAGAATTTTCCACAGTTTATTGTGATCCACACAGTCAAAGGCTTTGGCATAGTCAATAAAGCAGAAATAGATGTTTTTCTGGAACTCTCTTGCTTTTTCCATGATCCAGTGGATGTTGGCAATCTGATCTCTGGTTCCTCTGCCTTTTCTAAAACCAGCTTGAACGTCAGGCATTTCATGGTTCATGTATTGCTGAAGCCTGGCTTGGAGAATTTTGAGCATTACTTTACTAGCGTGTGAGATGAGTGCAATTGTGCGGTAGTTTGAGCATTCTTTGGCATTGGCTTTCTTTGGGATTGGCATGATAACGGACCTTTTCCAGTCCTGTGGCCACTGCTGAGTTTTTACAAATTTGCTGGCATATTGAGTGCAGTACTTTCACAGCATCACCTTACATAGACCTTAATCATTGCATCTTTTTTGACCATATGGGGCAGTTTCCTTCTAATCTTTCATCCTAATCTTGAAGGCAAGGATTGTCCATCTCTGTTTCTTTTTTTTTTTTTAATGACACCCAGAGCATTGGTTGGTATCCAGCAGGTATCACTAAATATTTATTGAATGGGTGCTTTGAGAATCATACAATTCATAGTGTATGAACAGAATCTCTTCCTCAATAGAATGTGATATTCCTTTATACCCTCAACCCACCTCCAGTGGTTAGTGCAGAACCTTGAACCAAGAAGGGATTTAATCAATGTTGACATCTTTGTTGAAATGTGCATTTAAAAGGGGTTGCCTTTAGTAGTTTTTTTAAAAATCTTAAAATCAAGACTTTATTTCTAGATTTTCTTCTGTTAACCTTGTGAATTTGGATATTTACTTTTTCTTCTCTTTGCTTAATTTTCTACATCTGAATAATGGGAATGATAAACCTTACCACAATATTTATTTTGAGAACTAAGTGAGATGTCATGTAGATCAAGAACTCTTTATTGCATTTGAAATGTCCAGCAGGGCTTACCCCAAGGTTGATAACCACGGTTATCCAAAGAGATTCAAGTCTGGATGACCTGAGAACACTATTTTAGAAAGGTTTCATAGGGTATATAGGACAGTTTTGAGGTCTTGGCTGACAGAAAATCTTGAAAGAGCATCATGGATTGTGGCATAGCAAGGAGAGGCCAGATCTTTCCCCGCCTCTTTCTTCCTTCTGTCACATCTGGTTTAGGTCATCAGGTAAAATTAATTTGTTAGTTTCACCCTGTTGACATCTGTCTCTGTCAATGGAAGCCCCAGGCAGCTTGGGTGCAAATCAGCACAAGTGTTAGCCTTCTCCCTGGAGAAACCCAGAGATTATGCCTGGATTAAGAAGGGGATTTGGGGATGAGGGAAAAGCAATTTCATGATGTCATCTGTGTATATTTTGGGTGCACTAAATGAAAAATCTAGAGGAAGGGTTACCTCTGGGTTTTATAATAGCTTTTAAATCTCTCTATTACAGATAGTAACACAACAATGGACTCTGAACCAGAAGAAAACCTTCAATTTACAGAATCCTGGAGCATCATAACCAGAGGGGTCTTTGGCCCAGCTCCCAGCACCAACTGTAAAACTCTCTTTCTCCCTCTGCTGCCTGATAATTAGGAAAGCCTCAGCAATTTGCAAAAGAAGAACTTCAAGGTCTGTTCTGGCCCTGAGGCTCTAGGACAAGGTGCCTCTTGATGGGTTCTGGACCAGATCTGGAGCAGGTCCTAGGAAGGACTTGCCAAGATTCCACCCATTCTAGACCCCGTCATGACACTTAGGGCCAAATACAATTGTCCTGAAGATTTAGCCTGGTAATTTAACAGGACTCCAACTAAAATGCATTGAGAGAAATGATTGACTTCAAAAATTAACCAGTAAAAAATACATACATATTACCACCAAGTGAATAACAGGCCAAACCAACTCAGATTACTAACTCCTGGAGTAGAAGTAAAATGGATAGGGCATGAATAGATGCATTTTAGAGTTGAATAGCTTTGAGTAGAAATTTTGGTTCTGTCACTTGAAGTGACTTGGCAAGTTAGTCACCTGTCTTTCCCTGTATCCTTATCTATAACTTAGGGAATATTCATGCTCATATCTCTGAGGAATAAAGTGATTGATGGTGTAGGGAAAGAGTAACTAGCCAAGATGGTGGTAATCAGGCTCTCGCTCCTGCCCCCATGTTCTTTCACTCTCCTCCCACAGTCTGTAAACAATGACTTTATATTTCTATATTCAGTTGAGAGCATTTACAGCACTGCACGTGTGCATCATGCCTATATTAGCACCACTTGAGCAGCCCTTGCTGCGCATTGCAGAGGCGTCAAAGATTAGAGAATAAAGCGTGTCTGCCTTGCTGCTGCGAATAAGAATGTCTGCAATTCCTACGGCTCCTTGCATCTTCTTCCAATTTATTCTTTTCTGATTCCTGGCGTGGGCCTTGCCTACCCTGGGTTCAGCAAACAGCGAGACAGTTGAATATGGCACATAGTAGGTGTTCAACAAATTCTGATTTCTTTTCCCCTTCCTAGAAATAACAGGATGTCCGATGATTGAAAATGGGCATCAAGAATCCGTCAAAATACTAAGGAAAAATTTTAGGAAATTGTCTACTGCTTTCCTAGACTGAGTGAGGACCAAGGGCTCATGTTATCATCTGTCATTTAGTGCAATTTGAAGCAAAAATGGAAAACTGTGGGTCATTAATCTGGCTTAAGGGGTCACTCTGCTCAAGGACAAGCCAGACGCCCTTCACCTCTTTGTCTACACTGGGTTTTCCCCTGCACTCTGGGAGCCCTTCCCCCACACCTCATGCCCCTGTCAGCATGACTGATGAATTCAATATTCCCCTCTCCACAGCTGACAACCCAGAGAGCTGACTCCAATCAGCAGGTCCCCTGGTTGCCTGACTCAGGCCTCCCCAATCAGAGGCGGGGTCTGCCATGGATAGACAAACAGGTCTGGAGAGGCTGGTAAGTGAGAACTCCCCAAGGGCGTCTGCCAATAACCCATTTGATGAAGCTGCCATTCACCCTGTCAGGCCGAGTGTGGGATTCATCAGGACCCAACCAGACTCTCCTTCACCCCCATCACTGTGACCTAAGTGATTGTTCTTTAAGCTTGATTGCTCTGAGGGCATTGATGAATCTACCGGTTTGTGATCCATCAATGCCTGACAGTCTGTTATTCTAGAAGCATTTATGCTTTGAGCCAAGAGTGTAGGAGAAGGCTTCTTGTTGCCATCATGGGGTAGAGATTCATTGGTTTATTGATGCATCCCACAAGTATTTACTCAGCCTGATGGTTAACCATAGAGATTAACTGAGCGGGGAAGAGGTTTACTGGTGGGCCTCCCTATAAAGAACTCCTACTCAATGTAATGGAACCCAGAAGTTTAGACTGAAGAACTATGAATGTTGAAAAAACTATTTTTTATTATTTTTTGTGGGTTAAAAATATTTTATAGAAATATAGTTGATTTATAATATTATATTAGTTTTTGGTATACAGCATAGTGATAATATTTTATAGATTGTACCCCCTTTAGAGTTATTACAAAATTAAGGCTATATTTCCCTGTAGTATATAATATATCCTTCTTATTTATCTATGTTTTAAATGGTTTTTTAATTCATTTACTTTTTAATTGAAGGATAATTGCTTTACAGAATTTTGTTGGTTTCTGCCAAATATCAACATAAATCAGCCATAGGTATTCATATGCTCCCTCCCTCTTGAACCACCTTCCCATCTCCCTCCCCATCCCACCTCTCTTGGTTGTACAGAGCTCCTCTTTGAGTTTCCTGAGTTATACAACAAATTCCCATTGTCTGTCTAGTTTACAAGTGGTAATGAAGTTTCCATGTTACTTTCTCCATACATCTTACCCTCTCCTTCCTCCCATGTCCATACGTTTGATTTCTATGTTTATGTCTCCATTGCTGCCCTGCAAATGATTTTATCAGTACCATCTTTCTAAATCCATATATATGTGTTAGTATATGATATTTGTTTCTCTTTCTGACTAACTTCACTCTGTATAATAAGCTCTAGGTTCATCTACCCCATTAGAACTGAGTCAAATGTGTTCCTTCTTATGGCTGAGTATTCCATTGTATATATGTACCATAGCTTCTTTATCCATTCATTCGTCATTGGAGATCTAGGTTGTTTACATGTTCTGGCTATTGTAAATAGTACTGCAACGAGCAATGGGACGCATGTGTCTTTTTCAATTTTGGTTTCCTCAGGGTGTATGCCTAGTAGTGGAATTGCTGGGTCATATGATTGTTTTATTCCTAGTTTTTTAAGGAATTTCCATACCATCTTCCATAGCGGCTGCATTGATTTGCATTTCCACCAACAGTGCAAGAGGGTTCCCTTTTCTCCATACCATCTCCAGCATTCATTGTTTGTAGACTTTTTTTTTTAAATTTTAAAATCTTTAATTCTTACATGCGTTCCCAAACATGAACCCTTTAATGATGGCCATTCTGACTGGTGTGAGGTGATGGCCCATTGTAGTTTTGATTTGCATTTCTCTAATAATGAGTGACACTGAGCATCCTTTCATGTGTTTGTTAGCCATCTGTATGTCTTCTATGGAGAAATGTCTGTTTAGGCCTTTTCCCCACTTTTTGATTGGGTTGTTTGTTTTTGAAAAACTATTGAACATATGTGTCAGGCATTGTATATACATCACCAAATTGACTCCATAGTGTCCCTGTATGTAATACTGCTATCTCATTTTATAGGTGAAGAAACTGAGGCTCAGAGGGGTTCAGTGACCTATTTGAGCTCCATAGACAGAAGGTCAGAAATGGAATTTAAACCAGTCTGGCTCCAAATCCCATGACCTTACCCATTTTTGTGGTATTGCCTGTTCCCACTCCTTTTCTTAGTTGTTGGTAGCATAAAAGGAAGACAAAGCTGTTAATGGAAGCACTTAAAAAAATATAACGCTCTCTGCTATTAGAGAATAATACTCTTTTGGTGACATTTAGAATTGTGCTTGGTGTCCGAGGACAATGGAGTGTTTGGATCAACTGACCTCTCCTCCCAGTTCAAGACGTCTCTCAGGTTACAGCCATCAAGACTGTTTTGGAGCCCTGGGATTCTGAACTATTTCCTGGTATGCTACTAGCAGACTGAGGCTCCTGAATGTGGCCTGAACCTGATGGCCCTCTGCTGCCCACAGAGAGATGAGGTCGCCTGGGACAGTACCCTGCAGTCTTAATTGAAATAACCACTGGAATAGGCTGTATTTAGCATAGTGAACATGTTTATTTCTTATATCAATTTGAAGTAAGTTTCCTTTCCAAAGTCTCCCCACAAAAACTGCAATATGGCTTTTCTGAGAGATTTCTCTTGAATTTCTTAGCTACCTGCTATAGAGATTGAGTCCTTCAGTCCAGAAGACATGAAGGTGGAGTGTTAACAAACAATATGGAGTAGCAGAAAATGCACTGAATTAAGGGTCAGAGTCCCAGATCCTGCAGGATTCACTTACTGTATGCCTTTGGGCAAGTTGCTTAACTTCATCTATAAATTGGGAATGATAACACTTTTTCATCATACAGAGTCTGTGTAGGACAAAAGTGATAATAATTTCATTTACCCTTTCTTTCTTTCATTCAGCAGCTGATAGAAACTTGAGATATAGTGATGAACCAGACAGTCACAGACTATGCCTATGGTCTAGTGGGAGAGAAAGATATACATCAATATTGATAGAGATTGTTTCTGAATAAAATATTTCAGGAGTATTAGGAGAGGAGTTTAGGGTGCTACGAGGGCCAGTGGTTGAAAGTGTCATTTGCGGTGAGCCTTAGACTTTCACGTTTCACTTTCATGCACTGGAGAAGGAAATGGCAACCCACTCTAGTGTTCTTGCCTGGAGAATCCCAGGGACAGTGGAGCCAGGTGGGCTGCCATCCATGGGGTCGCACAGAGTCGGACACGACTGAAGTGACTTAGCAGTTGAAGAATGAATAAAAGGTGGTTGAGTGAAGAGGGTGGGTAAGGGCATTTTGGTGGAATGAAGCAGCGTACATAGGGTTGCAAAGGAGTTCAACACAAACCAAGGATGGAAAGGAGAGAAGGCCAATGTGTAGGGTGACCATATGCCACTGCTTGCTAGGGAAAGTCCCTTTTTAGATTCAGAGTACTCATTAATAGAGCCTTCTTGCTCTCTCCATACTATTTATGTTTGGTTGAGCAATTATACAGTCATTTCACTAATGTGGCTGCTAGGTAGTGAACAGAGTGGAGTGGAGTATTAGGCTGGATTGGTACACAGAGCCAAGTTTTCTGGCCACATTAAAAAATTTAGTCTTTATCTTTTTACCCTACAAACTGAAGGGTAAAAAATAGATAATAGTTAACATTTATTCAGAACTTCTATAAGTCTGCTTAATGCTTGATGCCTTAGAAGAGGCAGGTGGGTACTATTGCTAACCCTATGTTATATATGAGGAAACTGACCCTTATAGAGATCAAGAAACTTGCCCAAGGCCACCTGGCTGGTTAGTGGCAGAGCAGATTTGAAGTTGGCCTCATTCCAGAGGCTGGGTCTTACCCACTCTGACACTGCCTCCCAAAGAGATAGTCTTTGGCTGTGAATGTATTCTATTCAAGGGCTTCTGGTTTTCTGGACACCTAACTGACTTTATTTTTTATTTTTTAGTTTTTTATTTTTTAAATTTTAAAATCTTTAATTCTTACATGCGTTCCCAAACATGAACCCCCGTCCCACCTCCCTCCCCATAACATCTCTCTGGGTCATCCCCATGCACCAGCCCCAAGCATGCTGCATCCTGCGTCAGACATAGACTGGCGATTCAATTCTTACATGATAGTATACATGTTAGAATGTCATTCTCCAGTACATACATATTGGAATGAATTGAAGTCTCAACAGCAACATCTCTTTACTCTATATGATGAATAGTAGAACTAAATGCTAGCATGACATCAAAATAGTAGCAATACTATCACTCTGGCATCGAGATTCAGGATGAAGGCCCTGGTCTGCCAGCTGTGACCTGAGCAAAGCCATTTAACTTCTCAGAGCCCAGTCTTCAGCTCTCCAACTGGACAAACCTGGCCCTCACCAGGCTGTGTCCAAGGACATGGAAAATGTAAAAGGGCTCTGTAAGTTGGAAATCACAACAGTGAGACCAAAACACATGGCAAACACTTGTGAACTTCCTTCTTACCAGAGGACTGTGTTAAATGATTTCTGTAATTTTTTTTCTCTTACTCCTTAACATTGCTCCCTGCGCTATTATTGCCATTTAGCACATGAGTAAATTGAGATCCAGAGAATCAAGTAACTTGTTTAAAGTCACAGTGCTAGCATTCAAAGTCAGCCTAGTGACCTCCAAGAGGTCTCCTTAGCCATTATGTAAACAAATAAACAACGATATCCACAAGAAAGAGGACAATGTTCCATAAGCAGCACTGAAACATTTCCCCTAGGGGCTCAAAAGCCCCAAGAAAGGGTGAGGGTATTCAAAAGGAAATGTGCCAGAGGGCACTGGCTTGTGGGGCTCTATCCAGGAAAGACATGGGCTCTCAAGTCAGTGCTCCCCCATGATGCTTTGAGGGGGCTATGAGATGGTCAGACAGGGTTTGGAGAAGTGGCAGTGATGAGACCTGAATTCGTTGGGAGGCAAATGGTGGTTTTCGTTTTGAATATAGCTCTCTTTCTCTGCCCCAGTGGCATGGTGAGTGAGAGCAGGACTGCCATCTGGGGAATTCTCAGGTGGTTTATATTAGAGCTGTCACATGCTTTCTTTCCGTCACAAGTCAGCAAACACTGCACAAGCCAAAACTCAACTAACATGATAACTGTCATAGCCAAGATTTTATTACATGTCAACCATTATTCCATATTCCTTAAGTACATTCTTCATATTAGTCTTTAAATCGGGCTTTATTATCCTTGTTTTGCTGAAAAGGAAACTGAGCAGAGAGCTGAAACCTTAAGCCCAAGTCCCCAGAGTTGGCGAGTGGGTTAGAATCGATTTGCTGTGACTTCAAAGTTTGTCTGAATTGTTGTTTGAGTTGGTACTCTGAATTGCCAGGCAAGATGGCCCTCCACTGACGGAACACCGCAAGGAGTTGTCTCTCAACTTACAAATTTATGGAATACCTGCTGTGTACCAAGCAAGGTATTTAACCCTCCTGGGCTTCTGCTTCCTCATCTGTAAAATGGAAGTAATAATAATGCTTCTCAGAGGGCTGATGTGAGGAATAGATGAGATAAACAACACAAAGTACTTAATACAGAATCTGATGAGGAGCATCAGTGCTTGCTAAATGAATAATCTCCACAACTTTATTAAGTAGTTACTTTATTTCATTATTCCCATTTAAGCCTGGAGTTGGGTGCCCTGAAGAAGTTAGCCCTTGCCTCTGGGGTGATGTAGAAGAGCTACTTTTAGAATTGCAACCATGCTTCTTCTCTTTTCCTTTCTCTTACTTCTTCTTCATATACAATATACTGCATATATTTCAAGTGTGCAATTTGATAAGTGTACATATATACCTATGAAACCATCAACCTAATCTGAATACTTAATACATCCATCATCTCCAGGTATTTCCTCCTGCGCTTCAGAATCTTTTCTTCCTGTCCTTATCTGCCACCCTCCCAACCCTCACCTCCAGGCAATCACAGACCTGCTTTTCGTTACCACAGAGAGGTTTGCATTTCTAGCTTTTTTATATAAACAAAATCATAAAGTAAAATATTCTTTCAAAATTTCACTTCTTTCAATCAGAGTCATTATTTTGAGGCTAAACCATGTTATTCCCTGTATGCACAATTACTCCTTTTTATTGTGAAGCCCATTGTAAATATGTACCATAATTTATTCCTTCACCTGTTGATGAACATTTGGTCTATTTCCAGTTTTTGACTATTAAGAGAAAGCTGCCAGGAGCATTAGTCTTGTTAGATTCCAGAAGCAAAATGACTGTCACATGATAGATGTGGGTTTAACTTTTTAAAAAGCTGCCAAACTGTTCTCCAATATGGTTGCAACATTTAAATTTTTCCAGCACTTTGTATGTCAGTCTTTTAGAATTTTAGACATTCTCAGTTCAGTTCAGTCACTCAGTCATGTTTGACTCTTTGAGACCCAACGGACTGCAGCGCGCCAGGCCTCCCTGCACATCACCAACTCCTAGAGTTTGTTCAAACTAATGTTCATTGAGTCGGTGATGCCATCCAACCATCTCATCCTCTGTTGTCCCCTTCTCCTCCTGCCTTCAATCTTTCCCAGCCATCAGGGTCTTTTCTAAGGAGTCAGTTCTTTGCATCAGGTGGCCAAAGCATTGGAGCTTCAGCTTCAGGGTCAGTCCTTCCAATGAATATTCGGGACTGATTTCCTTTAGGATTGCCTGGTTTGATCTCCTTGCTGTCCAAAGGACTCTCAAAGGATCTTCTCCAACACCACAGTTCAAAAGCATCACTTCTTTGGTGCTCAGCTTTCTTTATGGTCCAACTCTCACATCCATACATGACTACTGGAAAAACCATAACTTTGACTAGATGGACCTTTGTCAGCAAAATCATGTCTCTGCTTTTTAATATGCTGTCTAGTTTGGTCATAGCTTTTCTTCCAAGGAGCAAGTTCCTTTTAATTTCATGGCTGCAGTCACCATCTGCAGTGATTTTGGACCTCAAGAAAATAAAGTCTGTCACTATTTCCATTGTTTCCCCATCTGTTTGCCATGAAGTAATGGGACCAGATGCCATGATCTTAGTTTTTTGAATGTTGAGTTTTAAGCCAGCTTTTTCACTCTCCTCTTTCACTTTCATCAAGAGGTTCTTCAGTTCCTCTTCACTTTCTGCCATAAGGATGGTGTCATCTGAATATCTAAGGTTATTTATATTTCTTCCAGCAATATTCATTCCAGCTTGGGCTTCGTCCAGCTTGGCATTTCTCATGATGTACTCTGCATGTAAGTTAAATAAGCAGAGTGACAATGTACAAACTTGATTTACTCCTTTCCCACTTTGGAACCAGTCTTTTCCATGTCTGGTTCTAACTGTTGCTTCTTGACCTGCATACAGATTTCTTAGGAGGCAGGTCAAGTTGTCTGGTATTCCCATCTCTTGAGTGAGTGATGTCATGTCTGACTCCTTGCAACTCCATTGACTATAGCTTACCATGCTCCTCTGTCCATGGGATTTTCCAGGCAAGAGTACTGGAATGGGTTGCCATTTCCTTCTCCAGGGCATCTTCCTGATCCAGAGATCGAACCTGGGTCTCTTGCATTGTAGGCAGATGCTTTACAGTCTGAGTCACAGTAGCTCAGAGGCTCTTGGTAGAATGTCTGTTCAAATATTTCATCTATTTTTAATTGGATTGTTTGTTTACTTGTTGTTGAGTTTTGAGAATTCTTTATGCATTTTGGATACAAGTCTTTTATCAAACATATGATTCAAAAATAACTTCTCCAAGTATGTGGTTTGTCTTTTCATTTCTAAATAGGGTCCTCCCAAAGCTCATTGAAATCTATTCACTGTTTTTCCAGTCTTTTTCCTCTCAGAGTTTTATTATGGACAGCCTTCATGCTCACTATCTTCTGCAATGTTGAATCTGCTGTTAACTGCATCTAGTTGACCTTTTATCTCAGATACTATAATTCAGTTTGGGTCTTTTGATTTTTACCTCTTTCACATCTTTACTTAATATATTCAATCTTCTCCTATAGCTTCTTGAACATAACAGAGTATCATTTATAATAATGTTTTAATGGCCTTGTCTAATTTTATTATTTGGGTTTGTGTCAATTGATGAATCTCCCCATAACAGGTTGGTTTTTCTGCTGCATGTGCTGAATAGTTAAAGGGAACCATCTGCAGATTCCAGGATTCTCCCTCTCTGTGCCTCTCTTTCTAGTACATACCAGCTTGGTCTCCCCAAACTCTCAATTTTGTCTCTGCAAATCAGAAAATCCACTGACCTTCACTTGGGTTCCCCATCCTGTGCTGTGGCCTACAAACTCTCTTAAAGCTATAAAGAGGCAATTTTAAGACTTGCCTCACTTGTTTCTAGCTCTTAGGAATATGGTTCTTCACTGCTTAAATATGCAGTGTCTTGAGAAGCACTGGTTTTGTTGTTTGTTTTACCCACTGGAAGGGTAAATCTGGTCCCTATTACTCCATCATGGCTGGAAGTAGGAATATTCATAGTTTCTTTAGGTGTAAACAACACTTACTGTCTATTGTCAATTCTCTCACTGTTATAGATAAGGAAACTGAGAAACTGTACATATATTATCTAAACTATAGTAGAAGACAGTTTGGAGTTTAAAAGATATAATGTTCAGTGGTGTGGGGTTGAGGAGATAATGCTGTCAAGGCTGAAGGGGTAGATTGCAAAAGATACTGATCCATGCAAGGGGAAGGGACTATCTTGTGGTTGGTGAAGAAGGAATTGGGAGGGGGGTTCATGTTTGGGAATGCATGTAAGAATTAAAGATTTTGAAAAAAAAAAAATGAACAATCACTTTAAAGGAATGGCATAGTAAGGCTTGATAGACTAATCGGTATTTACACATCTCTCTCACTCTTTTTATGTAGTTGCATTGTATTCACCTCTAATTGTAGAAGGGAGTTGGTAGAGATGAGGAGTTGAGCTCGCTGAGCTCTGGAACCCATTCTGATCCTATCTTTGTGACTCTGGACAAATCAGTTTATTGCTCTTAGGCCTCAGTTTCCACACCTGTAAAATGAGAATCCTAACACCTACATCTGCATCCACTGATTATAGTGAAGATTAGATGAAACAAAATGTGTGTGACAATTGGTTTTAAGTGCCCAGAACAGTGCCTACCATATAGTAAGCCGTCAATAAAGATGAGCAATTATTAACTCAGAAAAGAAACTCAATGAGGCTGTTCTAATTGTGGTACCAGAACAAGTATAATAAGCAGTATGCAGCCTCCAGCTCAGTTCTCTGATAGCTTTCCATGTCATGATCCTTGAAAGCAGAATTTAATCCAAAGGAAGTAATAATGACTGGTTAAGGCAAATACCAAAAGAACCACAAAGATATACATAGTGGTCGTAGAAGAGTCTCCTCTGCTCAAGGGACACTCCCTGACCCAGTGGTTAGAGCCCAACCTGACATGATTTTCTGAGTGGTGAATGTCGGAGGCGATTGGATTTCAGCCACCCAGAGGATTACATTTCGCCAGCTAGAATAAAGAATCACAGCTAGACTGTGGAATGTGATGCTTTGTGGTCATAAGTTTTAATACATTTGGGGCAAAATTAAACTGTAAGAGGTTTAATCATGAAACAAAAGCTTTTATTTATGTATGTTCTCTCATGTTGCCAAACATTTGTACAGACTGTTCTCATGGCTTAAGATGCAATGTCTTGTATATTCAGTATTCCTTATGTGTCTGATTGCAAAAATGTCCTCTGCCTTCAAGTTCAAATACTATTAAGGCTTCCCTGACTTCCCCACGCAGATGGTATATTCTTTTTCTTTTGATTCTTCTGCATTTTACAAATACTATCATTTTCATAATTGCCGTGTTTCATTTTTATCTCTTTGTTTATCTGTGTCTTCCACTAAACTGGGAAATCTATATCAGCAGAACTTTACCTTCTTTTTTTCCCCCCTTTTACCTGGTATCCTTGGAAACTAGGACATGCCCAGAACTATTAGTGCTCAATAAACATTTTTAGAAAAATTAATAAATAAATGGACACTGGGAATGTAAGTTGAAGTCATGTACATAAAGATTCTTACACAGAATGGGATCTCAATTTTTTTCATTTTCCTGCATTATATTAGCCTGAGAGCAGTTCTCCTGGGTTCCCTTACCCTACTGCTCTCCACCCGGGTGACTTTCCCAATAAAATTTCTTGCTTTGTCAGCACATGTGCCTCCTCGGACAATTCATTTCCGAGTGTTAGGCAAGAGCCCAGTTTCGGGCCCTGGAAGGGGTCCCTCTTCCTGCAACAAATGGCGACTCTAGTGGGACTCTTCTTCACTGAGACTGACATCCTGACCACTCGGGGTACTCAGGGGCCAGCTTGCCTGCCAATGGACCAGACCCAGTGGCTGCAACTGGGACCCTTTTTTCCCTGGTCTCCTCCTGACACGGACAACTGGCCAGAATGCCCTGACTGGTAAGGAACAAGAGACTTTATTGACCTCTCTCCCCTTCCCTCTCTCTTCCCTCTCCTTAACCCTTCCTATCCTTCCCTGTTTTTCTAGTCCCCCGGTCCTGGACGCAGGAATCTGGTCGAAGGGCCCTCAGCCTGAGCTGAGGATGGGAGACTGATCACCTCCTCTTGGCAGAGAACTCGAATTCTGGTTCTGGTCTGGTCTGATTTCTGGTAGGGCCAAGTTCCAGTCCTCCCTTCTCTGGAGGCCCAGGGAAAAGTCCCATAATGCTTGGGTATCTGTAGGTGGTAGGAGACTTCTGTAAGGCCACCCTTTTTGCCCCCCTCTCCCGCCTCCTCCCTCTTCTTTCAACCTGGCTTCCTTTCCTCCCTTGAAATCTTTGATGTTAGTACTTGGATCTGAAGTTGTGTCTCTATAGGAGGTTTTCTGAGAGACTGTATTCTTGTATTTAAGGGCTTCCCTGGTGGTGCAGAGGTTAAAGCGTCTGCCTGCAATGTGGGAGACCTGGGTTCGATCCCTGGATCGGGAATATTCCCTGGAAAAGGAAATGGCAACCCACTCCAGTATTCTTGCCTGAAGAATCCCATGGACGGAGGAGCTTGGTGGGCTACAGTCCACAGATCGCAAAGAGTCGGACACGACTGAGCGACTTCACTTTCACTTTAGGACCACATGTGATGTCTTTATTTATTGCCGTAGAATGTAGAAGAGGCTCAAAAAGTGCTGTATGAGTGAACAAACAAATAAATCTTGAGCCTTAGTAGCTTTATCTGTTACATAAAATGGCTGGACAAGAGCATAGTCATTCAACCAGTATTTTCTGTTTGTCTGCCATGTACCAGGCACAGAGACTGTATCATTCATGGTGAGTGCTCTTAATAAGCCTACAGACAAATAGAATTGAGCCAGAGACTATAATTCAAGGTAGAAATAACAGGCCACATCTCAGAATGTAGCTGAGACCAATGGGGAGTGAATGAGACTTCAACCTGGACCTGTCCTGTAGGATAGGGCAGGTTCTCATGGATTGGCTGGGCCACGGGGTTCCCTGACATTTGGTCAGACATTATTCGGAGTATGTGTGTGTGTGTGTTTCTGGAATGAGGTTCATATTTTTGAATAGGTAGGCTGAGTAAAGCAGATGGCCCTCCTTAATGTGGGTAGCCTTATCCAGCCAATTGAACAAAAAGTCTGAGTAAGAGGGAACTCCTCCTGCCTGACTGCTGAGCTGAGGCATAAGTCTTTACCTGCCTTCAGACATAAACTGAAAAATCAATGCTTCTTGGGTCTAGAGCCTCCTGGCTTTTGGACTGGACCCAAGCCATCAGCTATCCTGGTTGTCAGGTCTTCAGACTTGGACTAGAAGCACACAGCAGGGCTCTTTCAGGTTTCCAGCTTACCAACTGCAGATTTTGAGACTTCTCAGACTCTGTAATTGCCTGAGTCAGTTCCTTATCATCAATCCCTGTATGTATCTATTATCTCCTGTTGGTTCTGTTTTTCTGAAGAACTTTGAGTAATCCAGAGAGTTAGAAGGAAACTACTCTTTCCTGAGCCTGTAGATAACAGGAACTGGGCTGGATGCTCTATATTCATTACTATATCCATCTCACATAACTGCCCTCTAAGGGTGGGTGTAATTTCCAGTTTACAGATGAGAACACTGAAGGTGAGAGAGCTGAAACCAGGTCACAGGACTAGCAAATGGCAAAACTGGGCTAAAATCTCACTCCCTTTAGCTCCACAGTCCATGCTATTTCCCTTCTACTCAGCCACATATTTCTCTGCGTGTTTAGTCTCTCTTAGATAGTAAGTTCTTCATGAGCAGAAATCAGGTGTAATTATTTTCTGCTACTTGCTCACCTTGAAATCTTATACCTGATGCAATATCAGGTGCATGCATGGTGGTGAGGGTGGAGCGTGGCCTTCACTCATCTGGGTCATGGGACGTCTCTGCAGGAAAGAACTTTGAGACCACTTAGCCTTACCTGGGCCTTCTTCTACCCCTGCTTCTAGTCCAATTCCCTTCTTCTACATGATATTGTTAATGACTATATGTTACACATACTGCACGGGAGTTCTAGGGTGTCCTGAATTTTCACCTAAAGCTGAGGAGTGCAGCTCACAGGGAAAAGCTCCCCCAAGCCCTTCTCTGCACTCTGACTCAGTTGTGCCACCTGGGCCTGGAGCCAGGTCTGCAGCTGGGTGGAAGCAGAGAGGGGAGAATATGAGCTCCAGAGGATCCTGTCAGGCCTGTGGGGCCCCTCCTGGTCGAACTCTGACTATAAATAGAAGGAGTACTAAGCAGAATGTCTTTTTAATATGCACATGGAATTCATTTATTTAATGAAGAATTTTCCTGGAAGAAAGCTGAGCTGTCAGAGCTGAGCTATTTTTAAGTAGGATGTGAAAGAAAAACTCGAGAGAATGATTTGCTTTTTGGATATATGTTTTTAAACGAGGTCACAATAAAAAGCAACACTGTAGGTTCAGAAATAGGATGAGTATCTGTAGGGGGCTAGAGTTAGGGACAAGTGGTTGTCTGGAAAGGGTCATGATGGAACTTTTAGGGGTGATGGCACCATTCTATACCTTATTGTGGTAATAGTTACATGACAACATATGTTGTCAAACTCATAGAACTCTTCACCTCAAATGTAGGAATATTACTTGACTTACAAACATGTCACAATGTTCCTTTTGAGGGAGAAACGAAAACAACGGGGAATGAACATTTTCAAACATCTACTTTGGGTGGGGTTCTCTGTAGTTTCTTTAAATAATTTACCTAATTTAATACTTGGAAAACCACAGTGAGTTAGAGGTTATCGTCCACATTTCACACCCAAGGTTGAAATGCCCAAGGTTAAGAGAGTTGACATTCATTACTCAAGGTCATATTAAACTCGTCTTGGGCTTCATGAGGATGTTTCAGAATTCCAAAGTGTCTTCTCTCCACCTACCTGGATGTGCAGAAAGATGAAGACTCAAGTCCATGGGAAAGGCAGAACTCAGCTTTTCTCCTTATGTAAAATGCATCAGATTCATGCACTCATGCTCTCTCTCCAAGCTGTTTCTCCATTCTGTATTCTTTGGCTGTTTCTGGCTGCATCTGGGAAAAGGTCTTAATAAGGTGCTAATGGTCTCTAAGAGCTTTATTTAGTACCTTTAGACCTCCCTTTTTATCAAGTGTGTTTGACTTAGGGCAGACTTTGAGATCTGAAAGGGGGTGAGGTATAGTCTGTAGGGCTGGCCATCATTCCTGGATCCCATTCCCATGGTTGATGTCATTAATCAATCGTGATCTTCTATGAACCCTGATTCGCTCTTGCGTTCCTTCAGAACAGGGTCCTCTGGACAGGGCTAATTACTAACTCCTGTCAATCAGCACTCAGGATTTGTCATTCTATCTGTGTTGTTAGGTCTAGTTTGTTGTTTAGTTGCTAAGTCATGTCTGACCCTTTGGAAGGAATGATGCTGAAGCTGAAACTCCAGTACTTTGGCCACCTCATGAGAAGAGTTGACTCATTGGAAAAGACTCTGATGCTGGGAGGGATTGGGGGCAGGAGAAGACGGGGACGACAGAGGATGAGATGGCTGGATGGCATCACTGACTCGATGGACGTTATTCTGAGTGAACTCTGGGAGTTGGTGATGGACAGGGAGGCCTGGCGTGCTGCGATTCATGGGGTCACAAAGAGTCGGACACGACTGAGCGACTGAAGTGAACTGAACTGAGAGTCCATCAGGCTCCTCTCTACATGGCCTTCTCCAGGCAAGAATATGTGGAGTGGGTTGCCGTTTTCTTCCCCAGGGGATCTTCCAGACCTAGGGATCAAACCTGCATCCCCGATTGGTAGGTGGATTTTTTAACACTGAGCCATGGGGGAAGCCCATCTATAAGTTACTTTTGTTCAAATTAGGGAAAATGCCCCCTCTTGGCAGATGAATCACAAAAATCACTTCCTTTGGGAAGACACAGCTCTACAGGATGCAAAGCTGAGAGTGACTGGATGAAAAAAATGGAATTCCTTCCTTTGGACAGAGGAATGAATATAGGGGTGGAATCTCAGCAAATCTTCTACCACTTGACTGGTATCTTTGTGCAGTACATAACCTGTGCAACAATACGAAGTGGTCTGCATCTTGACAAATGGGAGAGGCATAGTCTCGGGGGACTTGGGAACAGGTGGAAGGTGAATGTCAGATAAATAATTTTGTCAGGCAGATCATATCATTGGCCTGAGTGAGCACTGGAATCCATATCTGAATGATTCCAAAGCCAGTGTCACTTAGGGTGTGAGGTTAGGGGTCAATTCTTGGTAAAAGGCAGATTACTAGGCCCTTCCTCTGATGACTCCAACTCTATGAATCTAGAGTGGATAATTCTTGTGATTAGACAAATTGAGGAAATAGTGCTCTTTCTCCTGCTCATCACACTGTATTGCAGTTATCTCTTTTAGCAGCCATGGCGACCACCTGGCCTTGAGGATGGGAGGCATGTCTGATTCAAGTCTATGTTCAGCATAGCATATAGAGTAAGGTGTGGCACATAAATGCATTAAAAAATAAGAGCCAACAGAGACACAGTCCATCAAGTGAATGACTCCATAGTCCACCAAAGAATTCAGGCTTACTTAACATGCGATTACTCTCTCTGCCAAGGTAACTGACTATGTGTGTTCCTTTCCTGCTTCTTCATTCCATCCTGTTCCCCTGTCACCACCTGTTCCTCAGCCTTCCCCCCAGGACAGACACCACCATCCTGGGAACTCCTTTAAGACTCATCTAGAGTGTGACATGTCTCCTGATATATCTATGTCTACTTTGGGTCTGGGCTGTGCTTCCAACTCATTGTCTGTGACTGCGCATGTTTAGGCCTTGTTTCCTTCTCTATCCAATGGAATGGTTTTATAATATTAATAAGACTTCTGAGGTCTCTTGCAGCTCAAACATGCTAGAATTCTCCAACTGGAATCTCCAATTTCTGGTAAATTCTATAAGATGAGCTGGCCTTTTTTGAGGCCTTCGTGTTGGCATCATATAGCCTGTTGGTTGGAGCATAGGTGATGAGCAGCTGTAATCAGGGATTTTCCTGAGGTCTGCTTTGCCGGTGGAAGCCTTTTTTAAACGGGCATGCTCCAGCAGGCTCTGGCCACCTCCACAGGCAACTCGATAAATTCTGGCTGCTTGATGGATGTGCTGGATGGGAAGCCAGTTGGAGGAGGGATACGTGAGGAGCCCAGGAAAACACTGCAGTTCAAAGGCAGAGGGCTGTGCTGAGCAGGCTTCCAAATACGCTTACCCTCCTAGGCTTCAAATGCAAGCTCCATCGGAAAAACACGAGTGTCTGATTCCAAGGGAATGGCTTCTAGTAAAAATAATAATAAAAAGGGGGCTTTGAAGGTTTCTTGGAAATCAGCTTCTATAAAATAGTGTTTGAGAAGTTGAATGCAAGTCAAGCAGAAACACGGACTGAAATACTCCCTTTGCATGCTCACTTTTTAAAAATATTTTATTTTAAAATATGAAAATAATATGTGCATATGGTTAAAGAATCCAAACAGTACAGAAAATTACAAAATACAAAGCAAAAATCTCCCATCTTCCCTCTCCTCATCTTCTAATCTCCTGTCCCATGAGGTAACAATTTATTTCCTTTTCTGGTCTGTGATTACTTTGTGAGTTTATAAAAAAATAAAAAAAATACTGTGGTAAAATATGCATAACAAAATTTACCATTTTAACCATTTTAACGTGTATAGTTCAGTGGCATTAAGCATATTCACATTGTCGTGCAGCCATCACCACCTTCTATTTTTTAAACAGATTGAAGCATTGTTCATTTACAATATTATATTAGTTTCAGGTATGCAGTATTACTGATTCAGTATTTTTATGGATTATATTCTTTTTAAAATTATTACAAAATAATGGCTATATCCTATTTCCTTGTGCTTTACAATATATTCTTGTTGCTTATTTATTTTATAATATTAGCTTATGTCTTTTAATTGCATATCCCTATTTCACCCCTCTCGCACTCCCTTTCCTTGCTGGAAGCCACTAGTTTGCTCTCTGTATCTATCTGTTCTGTTATATACATTCATCCGTTTTAGTTTTTAGATTACACATGTGATAAAAGAGTATTTGTCTTTCTCTGACTTATTGCACTAAGTTTAATACTTTCTAGGTCTATCCACACTGTTGCAAATGGCAGAACTCCATTCTTTTTGTATGGCTGAATAGTATTCCGCACCTTCATCATACACTCATCTATTGATGGGTGCTTAGGTTGCTTCTGTGCCTTGGCCATCATATATAATACTACTGCGAGCATTGAAGTGCATGTATCTTTTCAAATGAGTGTTTTCATTTTCTTTGGACTATATTGCCAAGAGTAGAATACATATGTGTACTAGGGCTCCCTTTTCTCCACATCTTCACCGAAGTTTGTCATTTGTAGACTTCTTGATGACAGCCATTTAGACAGCCATCTTATGATGGTTTTGATTTGTGTTTCTCTGATGATTAGCTATGCTCAGCATTTTTTCATGTGTTTGTTTGGCCATCTGTATACCTTCTTTGGGAAAATGTCTACTTAGGTCTTTTGCACATTTTTAAATTGGGTTCTTTATTTTTTGGATACAGTCGTATAAACTGTTTATATATTTTGGAAATTAACCCCTGCCACCTTCTATCTTCACAACTTTTTTCATCTTCCCAGAAAGAAACTCTGTACCCACTAAACAGTAACGCCCCATCCTCACTCTATCATCATCCAAATCCTATGAATTTGACTACTTTAGGTTCCTCATATAAGTGGAATCATACAATCTTTGTTCTTTTGTGACTGGCTTATTTCACTTAGTATAAACATTTTTTTTCTTTTTTTACTATTTTTAATCTTAGGTTACTACCATAATTCTAATTTATATATGTATATGATATTACTTAATCTCTCAAATTTAAACAGCATTTATTGATTCCTTGCAATGAAAGATTTAACATCATTGCTCCACTTCCAAAATTCCTTCATGCAATCCATCTCTCATGTCACTGTTTTTATTTCAAGCTATTTTTAATTCTTTAAGTAGGTGGTTTTCTTTACCGAACTCTAGACTCATACTCAAGTGCCTACTTGATCTTTCCACTTGGGTGCTGAAAAAACATCTCAAATGTAAAACATCTTTGGCCCCATCCCACTCTGCCTTCTCAAATCTGCCCCCACTGCCCATGATCTTCCTTACTCAGTAAAGGCCAACTTTATCTTTGCCGTTGTTTGAACCACATATCTTGTAATCATATCCCATTACTTTTTGTCCCCATCATGCTTCACATCCAAACTGAGAGAAAATCTTGCTGACTTTAGATAAAATATGTTCAGATTCTGACCACTTTGCATTACTTTCCCTTGTCCCAATCATTGTCATTGCTCACTTAAATTATTAAAATATTGTAACTTGTCTCCCTGCTTCCTTATTTGTGCTCCTATGGTCTAATTACAAAACAGTAGGTAAGAAGCGGTTCTCTTTTCTGAAGTATAGTTGATTTACAATATTGTGTTAGTTTCAGCCAAGCATTTTTTTTTTTTTTGTAATGAATGACAGATCACGTCACTCCTCTGCTCAAAATTAGCCAATGGCTTTCTCTCTCATTCCAAATAAAAGCCAAAGTCTTTGTGATGGCTCAGGAGGATTCTCACCAGTGCTTTACAAAGCACTGGGGTTTATTAATCTGGGATCTTGTTATAGAGCAGATTATGATCACAGATGATTTGATGCTGTTGATTCATGAACCACACCTCTATTACCAGACTTCATGATCTCTGCAACCTGCATACATATCCTCCCTTGCCTCTTGGGCTGGTCTCTTACTACCCGCCTACTTCCTCTTCTTGCTCTAGCCTCATGTACACTCCCACCTCAGCCTTTGCTCTTGCTGTTCTCTCTGCCTAGGATAGCCTTCTCCCAGATATTTGTAGGAGAAGGCACTCCAGTACTCTTGCCTGGAAAATACCATGGGTGGAGGAGCCTGGTAGGCTGCAGTCCATGGGGTCGCTGAGAGTTGGACACGACTGAGCATCTTCACTTTCACTTTTCACTTTCATGCATTGGAGAAGGAAATGACAACCCACTCCAGTGTTCTTGCCTGGAGAATCCCAGGGATGGGGGAGCCTGGTGGGCTGCCATCCATGGGGTCGCACAAAGTCGGACACGACTGAAGCGACTTAGCAGCAGCAGATATTTGTAAGGCTCATTCTTGCCCCTTCCTGCAGGTTGTTTCCCAAATAACAGTTTCTGAGGCCTTCTCTCATCTCCTTATTAAAAATGGCAACACTTCTCTCTGTGGTTCCTCCTAGCCATTGTCCCTACTCAAGTTTTCTTTATAGCAAGGGTGTGCAAACTATGTCCTGCGGGTCATGGTTCAAATCTTGCTCTCTGCTTGTTTTGTAAATAAAGTTTTATTAGAACAAAGCTGCATGCATGTGTTTATGTTTTGTTCCTGGCTGCTTTCCTGCTATAATGTTAGAGTTAAGACATTAGGCTCTGCAGAGTCTAGGATACTTACTCCCTATCTGACTTTCTACAGAAAAAGTTTGCTGACCTCTGCTTTGTATCACTGATCACCATCTGATTCAATAAGTCACTCGTTTATTTGCTTATGATCCATCTTCTCTCACTAGAATGTAAACTGTGATGAAAAGTACTCTATTTTGCCCATTGTTACATTCCTAATACTTAGAAATGTTCCTACCATAAGGAGTCATTTAGTAAATATCTGTGAAATGAACAATTGATTATCCTTAAGTTAAAATATATTGTGAAGTAGTGTTAGTTGCTCAGCCATGTCTGACTCTTTGTGGCCCCATGGACTGTAGCCCAACCAGGTTCCCCTGTCCATGGAATTCTCCAGGCAAAAATGCTGGTGTGTATAGCCATTCCCTTCTCTGGGGGATCTTCCTGACCCAGAGATCAAACCTTATTTAAAATTTTGCTTTGTCCACCATTTTAGACAGCCTCGACTGACTTCTCACCAGGTGAAATGACAACACTGTTTGACCTTACTCTTGATGGCTAACATTTTTTTATATTAGATTTTGTACTATAATTACAACTAGACCTTACTTGCTTTAGCTGTAGGTTGATTCTCAAAACATTTGCCAAAAAAATGACATTTCAAATACATATTATAAATGGGTAAACTACAGAATCTAGAAGTATTATTGAACCCACAGAGAAGAAATGATAATTCTAAGTTATTTGGCCTGAAGAGAAATGTTTCTGCTATCAATGGTTACTGGATGATCTTTTTAAACTCTCTGTGAATTGCTTAAAATCAGGTATATTTGACGGAGAAGGTGATGGCACCCCATTCCAGTACTCTTGCCTGGAAAATTCCATGGATGGAGGAGCCTGGTAGGCTGCAGTCCATGGGGTTGCTGAGAGTTGGACACGACTCAGTGACTTCACTTTCACTTTTCACTTTCATGCATTGGAGAAAGAAATGGCAACCCACTCCAGTGTTCTTGCCTGGAGAATCCCGGGGATAGCGGAGCCTGGTGGGCTGTCATCTATGGGGTCACACAAAGTCGGACACGACTGAAGTGAGTTAGCAGTAGCAGGTATATTTAAAGCCTGACTTTCATATACAACTTTTGACTTTTCCACAAAGTTCTTAATTAATCTCATTTAAAAAATTCATAAAATATACAAACATTTTCATCATATATTTAAGACCATTGGGCTTCTTTGTCTTATAATTTTGCAATGGAAGTCACTTTTTCTTTTAAGATGTTTTTTCCCCACAAAACCTTCTGGGTTTCCATTTTAATTTTTCTAGAATGCTTGCTGGATTTCCTGCACAACTCTAAATATGGTCTTTACATTTTGCCTCTGAATTAGTTCTATTGTTTCTTGCATCACACATATTTCTCTTACTTAGCTTCTTCTTCTTCTTTTTTTTTTGCTCGAGTACACCCTCAAGTAATTTTAAGAAGAGAAAAGTGAAAGGTAACTGTAAAGTTTCCTGTTGCTACTGTAACATATCACCACAAACTTAGTGGCTTAAAATAATACAAATGTGTTACTGTAGCAGTCCCATGGGCTATACGTGTAAAATCAGAACACCAGCGGGGCTGGATTCCTATCTGCAGCCACTCAGACCTTGTTTGTCTTTTGCAGCCTCCAGTGGTCACTCGCATCCTTTGGCTCATGGTTCCTGTTCCTCCCCTTTCAAAGCCAGCCATGTGACATCTCTCTGACCATGATTCCGTGGTCACGTTTCCCACTGACCAAGAGGAAAAGGTTTCCCACTTTTAATGACCCACGTCAAGGTCCTTAATTTGATCACATTTCCAAGACTCTCTTGGCATGTAAGGTAACATATTCACAATTTTCTGGATTTAGGATGTGGACAGTTTTGTGGGAGAGGTCATTCTTTTGCTTATCACATAAACTTTTGGTGTCCTCCCAAGTCTTAAAATTTCTTAAATTAGCCTCAGACTGATTATAGAGTTATAGGTTCAAAAATATGTGTCTTTATAACTTTGGAGACATTATTCCACATCATCTGGGGTCAATGATTATTGACACAAGACCTGAGCACAGTCTGATTCATTGTTTATAAGGCATGTTACTGCCGCACCCTCTGGCATCTTTTAGGATTCTCTCTTTAAAACTTTACCAGATAATGACTGGGAATGGGTTTTTGTTTTCTGCATTTGCTTTGCTTACATCTATCAGATTTTACACTGAAAAGATTCTTTCTTCCTGAGAACTTGAATCTCTATTTCAGGACAAGAATATATATATATATATATATATATATATATATATATATATATATATATATATATATATTTTAACTTCAATATATGCACCCTCCTCCTCATCATCACTAATGATTAGTGACCATCACTAATATCGACATCTATTCTCTCCATGTCTGAATTCCCTGTTAGAAGAGTGCTGAGCCTTCTGGATCTATTCTCTGTTTAGTTTAACTTTTAGTTTTCTTTGTAAAATCTCATATTTTCCTTCTCCTCACTTTTACATGTTCCATGAGATTTCCTTGATTTCATCTTCCAGATTACTAATGTGGTCTTTAACCATGACAAATACATAGCATTTAAAAAATATGGACAAAATAGTGCACACTTCCAAGAACCCTTGGCTGCCTGTCTTTCACAGGAACAATAACTTTTCAAATTTCTCTGAGATTCCTTACTAAATTTATTTCAAAAATCTTCTTCTATTTCTCGCTTATTTCTATTTCCTTCAGGGTCTGCTATTTGCATTTTTTAATCTTGGGCTTTGTCTTTCTCATCAGTTTTCCTCAAATGTTGACCAAATTGATTTACTTTTATCTACAAATCTCTTATTTAGCAGCATAGGTACCTGGCATGGTTTCTCTCAGTAATCCAGTAGGTCCATTTACACCAAAGACCTTTTTCTCCACACTGGAGGGCAGATGGAGAACTCTGTGCAGATGAGAAGCTTTTGATGAATAGCAGACTTGTCTTTATTGCCCATAAAGACTGGTTATGCTCGAACTTCTATAGTTCCTACAATGAAAGAGTTCACTGCAGTACTTTTATTTTTCCCTTCTAGGTAGAAGCATTTTTCCTCCTTTTCTTCAGGTCAAGGTGGAAGTATGAATTTACTTTGAACTCTTCTTTGCCTCCCCCCTGCCTCCACCTAGATTACAGGCCCTCCCCAGGCTAGTCTTGATTGCCTCAGGATGTTCATCCCATAGCCCTCTCTTTTGTCCCCAAACCTGCTCAATCAGGTCATATCAGGTCACACACTGCAGTCTTCTGTCTGGGTTTTGGACTGACCCTTTATGCTTCAGTTACCCCATTTGCTTTCCATCTTTCAGAAAATGGTGTGTTAATCGCACTGTATCTTTAAAAAAAAAAGTGAGCCATCAAAATATATATTCCAACTTGTATTTATTTTATCTGTTTGATGGGGTCTTATCTAGGATCAAATTGCCAACATCCATTGGATCATCAAAAAAGCAAGAGAGTTCCAGAAAAACATACTTCTGCTTTATTGACTATGTCAAAGCCTTTGACTATGTGGATTACAATAAATTGTGGAAAAATTTCAAAGAGATGGGAATACCAGACCCCTTGACCTACCGCTTGAGAAATCTGTATGCAGGTCAGGAAGCAATAGTTAGAACTGGACATGGAACAACAGACTGGTTCCAAATAGGAAAAGGAGTACATCAAGGCTGTATATTGTCACCCTACTTATTTAACTTATATATAGAGTACATCATGAGAAACACTGGGCTGGATGAAGCACATGCTGGAATCAAGATTGCCGGGAGAAATATCAATAACCTCAGATATGCAGATGACACCACCCTTATGGCAGAAAGTGAAGAAGAACTAAAGAGCTTCTTGATGAAAGTGAAAGAGGAGCATGAAAAAGTTGACTTAAAGCTCAACATTCAAAAAACTAATGTCATGGCATCGGGTCCCATCACTTAATGGCAAATAGATGGGGAAACAGTGGAAACAGTGGCAGACTTTATTTTGGGGGGCTCCAAAATCACTGCAGATGGTGACTGCAGTCATGAAATTAAAAGACACTCCTTGGAAGAAGAGTTATGACCAACCTAAATAGCATATTAAAAAGCAAAGACACTACTTTGCCAACAAAGGTCCGTCTAGTCAAGGCTATGGTTTCTCCTGTAGTCATGTATAGATGTGAGAGTTAGATTATAAAGAAAGCTAAATGCCGAAGAATTGATGCTTTTGAACTGTGATGTTGGAGAAGACTTTTGAGAGTCTGTTGGACTGCAAGGAGATACAATCAGTCAGTCCTAAAGGAAATCAGTCTTGAGTATTCATTGGAAAGACTGAGATTGAAGCTGAAACTCCAATTCTTCGGCCACCTGATGTGAAGAACTGACTCATTTGAAAAGACCCTGATGCTGGGAAAAATTGAGGGTGGGAGGAGAAGGGATGACAGAGAATGAAATGGTTGGATGGCATCACTGACTCAATGGACGTGAGTTTGAGTAAACTTGAGGAGGTGGTGATGGACAGGGAGCCCTGGTGTGCTGCAGTCCATGGGGTCATGAAGAGTTGGACATGACTGAGCAACTGAACTGAACTGAACTGATTTAGGAGGGATGCCCAGTCTGCCATTTTTTATTTTTAACTGCAGTTCTGGAAGTCTAAACACAGTTCAGATTTAAAGGAAATAACTTGTATCATCTCCTTTGAGAAGCGTTTTTCTCCTTTCTCATCCCTCTCCATCCACGGATTGTTCAGTGCCCTCCTTGGGACTCCTGTAAGTGTATCTTGCGCTTCTTTCTACTGTGTCACACTGTATTATTTTTTGCCTCTGTGTATTGGCTATGTCTTCATAGATATGTATGTATTTATGTGTTGGCTATGCCTTCAGGCTGTAGTGTCTCTGAGTGTAGGACTCATGTTCATCTCTGGGTTCACAGTCATATACACATAGTGGATGTTCATGTGGCATTAATACTTTCCAGAAACAAAAGAGAAGTTCAAAGTCACTCATGGCTGGGTTGAAAGCATAAAGAGGGTAGTGGCAGAGGAAGGCATCTGAGAAGATAGACAGTGGCCAGAATGCACCGAGTGTCAATGACCAAACTAAGCATTTTGCACTGAGCCACTGGAGGATTTTAAGCAAGCAGCAGTATGAGCCTGTTGACATATTAAAGATTTTGACCCCAATATGGAGGATAGACTGGCAGAGTCCTGATGATTTGGGACATGATTGCAATAGTCTAGGTGAGAAGTGACGAGGGCTCAACTGAGGGAATGAAAGCCGGAATCAAATTAAAGAGATAAGTTTGGGAAATGGCAAGAGGATAGAACTGGTGGGATTTTGTGACTGTTGTATGTGCTGATGGAAACAGGAGAAGACAAGCTTTTTGAAGGCTGCTCTAATGCTGGGTTTCCAAGATCTAATTATTATAGGAAAATACATGAGCTCTTTCATTTTTTTGGTAAATCTCAAGGGTAAGGCAAAAAGGCTGTGACAGGAGTAATTTATGAGACAACTGGGCTGTTCAAATCCTCTCTGAAATTGCCCATTCCAGCTGAAATGAGGAAAAGGCATGTCTTCAGTTCTGTTTCGGACAGTCAAGCTACCCATTTCCTTCCCAAGAAACCAACTGGGAGTGGGATGTTCTGGTAAGATACATGAGATCAGCTTCTTGTCAAGTTTGGATTAATTTTTAAAAATTGGATTAGCATCCAACTGAAATAGATGTCAACTGCTTGGAATGCATCTTTGGATCTGAGTGATTTTGATATGAACCAAATGTGATCGCTAATGAAATTTTTATTTATGGAAAACCATCTTGATGTCTCAACTACTTGCTTACATCCAAGTTTAACTCTTAGGGACCTGTCAAAGGAAGGAATACATTTTGCCTGTTTTGCAGTTGTGCATGTTTACTTTTCTTTTTTTTAACATCAGACTCCTTACCTGTTCTTAATCATGATAGCACAACTCAGAAACATTCAGGAAAAGGGAGGGAGTAGGTTTTATCACATACCAAGAACCTTCTCTGTTTCCACTAATGGTATTGCTGCTGCTGCTGCTGCTGCTAAGACCCTTCAGTCGTGTCCGACTCTGTGCGACCCCATGGACTGTAGCCCACCAGGCTCCTCCGTCCATGGGATTCTCCAGGCAAGAATACTGGAGTGGGTTGCCATTTCTTTCTCCAATAAATTAGCAAGACTAAATAACCCCTCCACGGTCACTCATACACATTATATGCCCAAGAGTGTAAAAAAGTATATGGATAGTTTTATATACCATTGCTAGGAAAACACCCCACAATGCTATTCATATAGAGAGAAATCTGTTTGGGAAGTTCTGTTTGCTTGATGGCCATTCTCATAGCCTTTAGAGATGGGTAACAGGGAGGAGAGTGACTGATTTCTGATCCTGCATTGGAATGCTCCCCACACCACACCCGATTCTAATACTCCAAATAATCCTTGGGGGTGGCATCGTAATTTCCTCTTCCCCAGATGAAGAAACTTAAGCTCAGAAAGGTTAAGTAAAGGTTAAATAACTTGCCCAAGTTCACATTCATGTCCGGCTGACCCCAAACCACAGGTGTTCGTGATAGTGCTAACCCAATTGGAGGTCAGATACTTAGAGAAATATGGAAGAAGGAAGAGGGCAATCAAAATGTGAGCTCTGCCATTAGTATTTCACTTGGCCCATGAAGTTTCCCTGGGTAGGTGGTGGGTGAATAAATACCCTTTGATGAAATTTGCAGATGATTCTAAATCGGGCCCTCTGTAAACAGGAGCAATACAAAAAAGCAATATAAGTGATCCCAAATGAGGGAGGTTAGAAGTGCAGGCAGGAAATAACAAGATGAGACTGATTACCACATGGGAAATTCTGAATTAAAACATCTGGGCAGGCCCATGTAAGTAACATAAGCACCTTTTAGTAGCTCAGAACTCTGCAACTGGAAGGGCGTGAGTGGTCACCATATCCAGTCTCATCTACAGATGAGGAAGCTCAGACTCAGACAGGGGAAGGAAATTATACAAGGCCTCAGTCAAATTAATGGCAAGGCTGGAATAACCCCTGGTCTCCTGCCTCAGAATGAACTTTGCCTTCCATTATCACCATGGGTTTTGAAATCAAAGGTACTTAAGTGTAATGCTATCATTTATATGTTATGTGTCTTCAGGCATGTTACTTAACCTGCTTGAAACTGAGTTTTCTTATCTGGTAAAGTGGTAAAGTAATAGATATCCTTTGGGTGATTTTGGAAAATAAGTGAAATAAGGACTGGTATTTGACATACAGGGGTTCCAGAAGGATTAATTCTCTCTAGTATTTATAGGAGGGAAATGCCTTAAGGGCAATAGCTATGGTGCAGGGTATGTGGCTTCCATGACACTATGCTTGAGCGCATGCTGAAGGCACTTTTAGGAAGACTGGCAATGAATATAGTGGGAACAAGTAATATCATACAGCTGCAGCCCATGGACTCTTCAGATCAATCATAGAGGGCCCTTGACAAGCTAGATAGACTTTGTGCCACTTCGTGGCTCATACAGTGAGGGGTGCAGTGATGTCACTGTCTGCTGAGGCCATCAGTGCAGACAGCTTGAGGGAGGTGGGACTACAGCTGATAAGAACAGTTTTCAGAGGGAAGGTTCCATGTAAGGGATAATTTGGGAATGAGTTCTGCATTGTATACTGGCTAACATGATAAGTGGGGCACACTGAACATGTGTGTGATAGGCTGTTTGGGAGGAAGTTGGCCATGGCACCACAATACACCTTAGAAGCTGCATTCACCAGGAGTGGAATTTACAAAGGAGAGAGCCCCAAATCCAGTCTGTGGCTCAGAATCCTTGGATTCTGTATCCACATTAAGGGCATAAAATACTGGTGTAAGTGAAGAAATTGAGGATTAATAGAGGATTTGAGAGGAAAATGTCTTTGACATGAGTTGTGCTTTGAATTCCACACTGCCAGGGAAAGGATGAGGTAAGAGCTCATCCCTCTTTCTTCAAAACAAGAGTGTAGGCCCCCTCGGGGCCACTCGGGGAGGCTGGGGAAGGTCCTCAGCAGTGAGGGTGACTCAGTGGGCTGGCTCTGCCTGCTGCCCAGGAGAGCTGGCAGCAGAGGCAGCCTGGAGAGCTGCCGATGGCTGGAAGGATGGAGAGGTGGAGGCACTGGATTAGCCAGCCTCCCAGAGTCTGTCAGGCCAAAGATGTGTGGATTTCCTGAAGAATAGATATGGACCACTTGGGAGACAGCAGGCCTGGAGCCACTGAAATTCTACCCAAGCCACTTACTGGGGAAAGAAAGCGCAAGTGTTAGTTGCTCAGTCATGTCTGACTCTTTGCAATGCTGTGGACTATAGCCCACTAGGCTCTTCTGTCCAAGGAATTCCCCAGGCAAGAATACTGGAGCAGGTTGCCATTTCCTTCTCCAGGGTATCTTCCCAATCCAGGGATCGAACCCTGGTCTCCAGCATTACAGGTTGATTCTTTAGTGTCTGTGCCACCAGGGAAGCCAAACTAGGGAGGGATAACTAGAGAGGCTATGTGAGCCAAGCTGCTGGGAAAGGGGTCTGGGCCTGGGGAGGGGAGAGCCAGCTTAAGCCAGCCCCATTTAATGACACACCCATCACTTACTTCCTTATAGTGTCATTAAATGCTTTTAGTAAGGATCCTTGTAAAGGCCATAAATCCTGTCCCCTCTTCCAGCTTTAATTATCTTTTTTAAAATTTGAAGTATAGTTGATGCACAATACTATGTATATTACAGATACAGTACTTACAATTTTTAAGGCTTATAATGTTGTTATATAAAATATTGACTATGAACATTAGGGTGCATGCATCTTTTCAAGCTAATCATCCTTTTATCAGGCACCAGGACAAGATAGCCAGTGCTAGTTGATGACAATTCATGTGAAGTGAAAGTTCTCCCACTCTGTCCATTACCATTTTATCTTCTCTCTTGTCCCTTTACCAATCCAACTCCAGAATGTGCTCACAGGCCAGAGTTAGCAAGTTGTGAGAGGAAGAGCTGGGGCATTAAATGAAGAAGACATTGTCTGCAATCCTCCCCTGGGCTGCAATAAGCCAGAGATGGAGGAGGAATGATTCCTCATCTTAAATGAACTTGGAGACTTTTACATTGACTCTACTGAACTGAGACTATACTAAAACATTTTAAATGACTACCAAACTTATGATTATCTAAGACTAAATAAGGAACTCAGAGGGCCTACCTCAACTTTCATCCAGGAATATAGGAGGGAATACCCCCACTGAGAGGACAGAAGGACAGTGAGAGACGTATGAAGTTGCTTTTTCCATCACAGCCCATGCATCCCACATGAGTACTGGTCTAATGTGCATATTTGATTCATTGGAATGTACACTTTGTGTTGGCTTGTTTGGATTCTTATTTTATGCTGAGTTTTTGATGCCAATCAGATTTATGGTTGTAAAGCTTGTGCCAAGCACACAGTAGGTCCTCAATACGTGTTGTGGACTGAGATATGTAGAGGAAAAAGAACACGTGTGGTTAGTAGAGCAGAGACTACCCTCCAGATGCTGGCCTTTCCAGGTGGTTATCCAGATTTCGTACCTTTCATCTGTTTACTTATTAAGTGCGTTTTATGTCATTCCCCAAATTGTCTTTTCTCTTATGTCACAGTGAGTGAGTATGACACCCTCCTAACCAACTCAGCTTCAGGACTTATGATGAATGCATTTTTCTCTTCTCATCTTCTACCACTATTTATCTTTGTATAGTTCTCTTTGAGGGCCAGGACAGCATTGTATATATCTCTGAACCCCGCCCCCCAACACAGCGTCCAGCACATAGAAACTGTTCAATCAACACAGAAAAAAGGACTGAACACAGGAAATCTGATATCCCTATGAAACTCTGGATATCAGGCCCACAGAACCAGGAAAAAATATAACTCCAATACTGCCCTGATATTTTTTGAATGTAGTTTATGCAACAGTTAAGTTTAGGAGCTGCAACTTGGAGGGTGGACTGAATCCCAGATCCACCAGCTATTTGGAAAATGTATACTGTTTTGTAAGACTTAGTTCTGGCCATAATAACAAGAGCAATAATGCTCATTGTAAGTGAGACATGAAAGTCTAGTAAAAGTGTCTAATTTGGTACCTGATAAATGACAAGTTTTCTCTCTGTCTCTCTCTTTGGCTCTGTCTCTATGTCTGTCTATCTGTTGTTCTCTCTCTTTCTCTCTCTCTATAATATATATGCTATATTATAATTATAATAATAAATAAATAAATAAATAAATAAATATATGTGTGTGTGTATATATATATATATATATATATATATATATGTTAGGTTGGGCAAAGTTTGTTTGTGTTTTTTCCATAATATTTAACAGAAAAACCCAGATGAACTTTTTGGCCAGCAGAAAGTGAAGAGGAACTAAAAAGCCTCTTGATGAAAGTGAAAGAGGAGAGTGAAAAAGTTGGCTTAAAGCTCAACATTCAGAAAACGAAGATCATGGCATCCGGTCCCATCACTTCATGGCAAATAGATGGGGAAACAGTGGAAACAGTGTCAGACTTCATTTTTTTGGGCTCCAAAATCACTGCAGATGGTGATTGCAGCCATGAAATTAAAAGACGTTTACTCCTTAGAAGAAAAGTTATGACCAACCTAGATAGCATATTCAAAAGCAGAGACATTACTTTGCCGACTAAGGTCCGCCTAGTCAAGGCTATGGTTTTTCCAGTAGTCATGTATGGATGCGAGAGTTGGACTGTAAAGAAAGCTGAGTGCCGAAGAATTGATGCTTTTGAACTGTGGTGTTGGAGAAGTGGTCTTGAGAGTCCCTTGGACTGCAAGGAGATCCAACTGCAAGGAGATTCTGAAGGAGATCAGCCCTGGGATTTCTTTGGAAGGAATGACGCTAAAGCTGAAACTCCAGTATGTTGGCCACCTCATGCAAAGAGTTGACTCATTGGAGAAGACTTTGATGCTGGGAGGGACTGGGGGCAGGAGCAGAAGGGGACGACAGAGGATGAGATGGCTGGATGGCATCACTGACTTGATGGACATGAGTCTGAGTGAACTCTGGGAGATGGTGATGGACAGGGAGGCCTGGCGTGCTGCAATTCATGGGGTCACAAAGAGTCGGACACAACTGAACGACTGAACTGAACTGAACTGAGTAAATAAATGAGTTTCCCTGGTAGCTCAGCTGGTAAAGAATCTGCCTGCAATGCGGAAGATCTGGGTTTGATTCCTGGATTGGGAAGATCCCCTGGAGAAGGGAATAGCTACCTGCTCCAGTATTCTGGCCTGGAAAATTCCATGGACAGAAGAGCCTGGAGGGCTGCAGTCCATGGGGTCGAAAAGAGTTGAATGTGACTTTCACTTTCTTTCTTTCAATAAACAAATATAGAAATATATGTATATGTCTATACATATATATAAATTTTTGACACCTTCTTCCTCCTTATCCTCTCTACTTGAAACCCAAGCTGTATCTGGTGGTAGGAATCATAGGAAAAGGTGATAGTAAGGGTCAAGATCAAAGATATGATCATGCTGGAGAACAGTAGATTAAATAGCGTTATCTGATAACATGGTATAAAGAGCACAGGAATTAGAGGGAGAAGATTTGGGTTTGGGTTTGAGCCTTGATCTTGTCACAAATCAACTGATGACCTTGGCAAGTCAATGAATTTTCTGGACCTCTTTTCATTCACTATTAAATAAGGTTAGGAAGATTCCTCTGTGCTTCTTGAGGGCAGAATCTGTGTCTTATTGATCTCTGTGTCCTTAGCACCTATCAAAGAATCTTGGTTACTATGATAATAGTAACAATATAAATCATAATAAATTACTCTTTTCTAAATATTTGAATATATTAATTCTTACAGCAGCACAATGAGGTCACTGCTCTTAAATTTTAATGAATACTTGAGGAATGAAATTTTACCAATATATCAGTAAATTTAAAAAAAAGCAACAATGTCAAACAAAACTACTGTGTCAGTCTCGAGCGCTATAAAAATAGGACAACGTTTTCATTCTTCTATTCCTCTTTAATTTGATTCAGAAGACTTGCTGCCAGGATTATCATAAAAAGAGGGAGGGAAGTCATTTCTAGAGATTTTACAAACAGTGCTCTTTATACTTGCTATTCCATTTAATCTTTGCTATAGCTCTTTGAGGAAGATATAATTAGAGATTTGGAAACTGAAGCTAAAGTAAATTAAGTAACTTAGAGACTTGCTTAACCAACTGTTCATTGGCAGAGTTATGATCCAAATTGAAGTTGGCTATCTCCAGAACCCAGGCACTTCTAGTGAGAGCTAGGGAAAGGAAAGGAGGGGAAACGAAGCTGCGGATGCGCTTGCAGTGGGTTTAAACAGTGCTTTCAAACATCAAAGGAAGAACTGAAGCCTTGCAATCCCCCTGCCTCCAGCCCCACTTCAAATGTTTTCCTTATTCTGACAGTCAGAAGTCAATGTCCTTGTGTGCCTCTGTTCCCAGGAAAAGGCCAGTGATAACTTTACCGGGAACTGCAAAAGATAAGGTGACTGTTATTTGCAGAGAAATCCGAGAGCGCAGGAGGAGGTCTGACTGTGGATATGTGTGCCTATGGGCTTCTTGTAAATATTTTTGTTCTGGTTGGGTTATACTTTTAACTCTTTCTCCAAGGGCTTGGGAGGAAACCCTGCAGGGATTAGGGTGAAGAACACTGCGGTAGAACCTAGGTGAGAGCCCCAGTTGGGAACATCACTTGAACTTGCTTTGGTTTCTCCTCCAGTCCTCCCCCTGCACCTCGTTTTCCTCAACTGAGTTAAGAGTGGACTGGGGCAGCTGACATTAAAGGCCCTTCCTGTTCTATATTCTGTGGTCTGAATTTACTATTTTTCATTCTAACTTCCCACACCCTAGGGAGGATGATGAAGGCCTAGTTTTGGGAGAGGAGAGACTGATATTAGAGACTGATATTAGAGACTGGCATTAGAGACTGATATTTCTAAAGCACAAATGTAATCACATCAACTGTACGCTTAGCCCTGCGGTATGACCTGTGACCCTTTTGCTGGTTTCCCAGCTGGCGCTAGTGGTAAAGAGTCCATCTTCCAACATGTGAGACACAAGAGACGTGTGTTCCATCCCTGGATCAGGAAGATCCCCTGGAGTAGGAAATGGCCACCCTCTCCTGTATTCTTGCCTGGAAAATTCTGTGGACAGAGGAGCCTGGAGGGCTATAGTCCATGAGGAAAAGGACCCTCAAAAAGTTTAGGCGACTTGCTCAGTCCCACAGTATGCTAGGAAGAGCAGTGAGAGCTTCAGGATTCCCAGGTGGCGCTGGTGGTATGAAGAATCTGCCTGCCAACGCCAGAGACACAGAAGATGTGGGTTCAGTCCCTGGGTTGGGGGATTCCCTGGAGCAGAAAATAGCAACCAGTCCAGTATTCTTGTCTAGAAAATTGCATGGATAGAGGAGCCTGGAGGGCTATAGCCCATGGGGCTGCAAAGACTCAGACACAACTGAGCCAACTGGGCACGCAACACACACAACTGTATTTGGATGTGGGACCCAGAAACACCTGGGATATGCCCAGTTGTCCCTTCAGAACTGTGGTTAGTTTCTGCCTCGAGGCCGGTGGGCAGTGAAGGAAGCAGAGCACACGGGAGCAAGCCCCGAAGGCAGAGTTCCCAAGAACAGTGCACTCCATGGCTAGTCTGGGGCCTGACCTCAGACTAACAATTCTTCCCAGGAGTCAGGAAACTGAGGCGCAGAAACTTGGGAAGAGGGGAAGTTTTTTAAACAGCAGTGATAGTTTAACTGCACCTTAGTTGTGTTCAAGGCCATTCATAAACTATTCACATCCTCACCTTTCAATCTCATCCACAAGCTGTTTTATTTCAGCCTTATCTGGATGCTCTGTATCCTGGGTCCTTTAAATGCCAGGCTGTTCCAGGAAACAGGATGGCTTGACCTCCTCCCCCCATCTTAATCCTTCCTGTTGTGACAAAGAAAAGACTTGATTAAAATTTTCCATCTTATTTTTAATTTGGATTAAGCCCGACCAAAGCCTCACAATGTGTTAGTATCATCTAAAACTGCAAAATCTTTCCCAGGGCACATTGAATTCAGATGAAGTAGTCACCACAAAATAAAATTGGCAGTGATTCAAATGGCACAGGCTAATCTTTATTACTGAACCAAGAAAAACAAAAGTGATGGAAGAATCAAGGTTTCTTGTCTAAATTAGATCTATATTCTTTGATGGGAGCAATTCGATTTGTTGGAAATAATAGAAAATAATTATTTTCCATGATTTGCAATGACAGAAGCTACAGTTAATAAAATAAGATAGAAAAAATGAAGTGAATCAGTGAATCAACTCTATTACAATTGAAATGAAGATTTTGAAGAGCATGAAAGTGGAGATCGAGGAATTAAGCACATTTTACCTATAGTACAATAATGATTTAAGTGTCCTAATCCATAAGTAACATGCATCCTTAGGATAGGTAGGGTCAGAATACCTGATGAATCAAAAGTCAACATCTGAAGGGTCAAAATAAATTTCACTTTGCCCAGCAAAGTGGTTTGTATGAAATGTTTGATGACACATTTCTCTAGAAGCTGAGGTGATCCTGGTTGAATGTACTGTTTTACATCCTCATAAAATGGTCACACAGCTCTTGATGAACTTACCCTCTGTTGGCTGGGATGACCTGTATTTTCTGAAATGAAAAGATCTTTTCAGTACCATGAGCACCAGTGAATAGAATGCAAGCACAGTGTGAATGCAGGCTCTGCTGTGTGCTCTAGCTCCCGAAATGTGCTGGTCAAGTCATTCTCCTGGGCAGTTTTGCTTAGAGGCAAAAGAAAATAGCTTCAACAACTGGTGCTAAAAGTACCTAAATCTCATATATATATAATTGGTCCACAAAAAAATTCATTCTAGAAAAAACCTCTTTTGTGTGTATGTATGTCTTTTCATTTTTTAAAAAATTACTTTATGCTGGAGGATTGTTGATTACCCATGTTGCATTAGTTTCAGGTGTACAGCACTGTGAGTCAGTTATACATTTACATAAATCTGTTCTTTTTCAAATTCTTTCCCCAATAAGGTTGTTACATAATTTTGAGCAGAATTCCCTGTGCTATGCAGTAGGTCCTTATTGGTTATTTGTTTTAAACATAGAATGTGTACATGTCAATCCCAAACTCCCAATCGATCCCTCCCCTTCTCGCCTGGTAACCGTAAGTTTGTTCTCTAAATATATGTCTGAAAACACTTCCTTTGAATGTCCTCTTGTGAGTGTAGTTATTCACCAATCATTGAGCTAGAACACCACGTGTTAGATGTGATGCATGCCTCCAAAGAAGGCAACACACAGTCATTCACACACATGTAGTACAATGTGCTAAGTTTCATAATAGACTCTACCTAACTGCAGAGGCTGTGGTAATTAACCTTGCCAGATAAGTGTCAGAAGAGGGTGATACTTAAGCAGAATTTCCAGTCAAAGGGATGAACGCATCCAATTGAACACATAGCATGGATGGCATGGTGAGGAAAGGACTTGGAGTAGCTGGGGGCATGGCAGATGGAGAACAGGCTCTGGAGATAAGAGCTTGTGGGAATTATGGTGGTGACCATAGTTCCCTTCCCAGATCACAGTGAGCTCATGGGCTCCAGTCTAATCCTGAGGCAGCACAGGCAGGAGTCCTCTTCCCTGGTGGGTATACAATGGTTCCCTGAGGGCTAATGGGTGTTCTGAGATGTTGCAGAAGTCTCTGAATAGCCTCTTGGGATTGCTAAGTGACTTGGGGTTTGAACTTGAGGCCCAAGTGGAAACAGATAATATCCCCCCCATGACCATCACACATCTTGACAACTGGTGGTAAAGGGTCCAGGCTCAGGAAGACATAGCCTTAACTCAGACCTCAGGCTGGTGGTCTTCAACCTGAGGTTAATACCCCCTTGTAGGTGCCTGCAGACGTTTCAAGAGATGTGCAGGCATAGATAGTTCTAGAGGAATCAGTGTCTAACTCTGCAGTTTCCATATTCATTCTTTCTCAGCATTGATGGCACCAGCTTTCCTGTTGGCAAAGATTCTCCCCTCTCTCCTACCTCCCCTTTCATAATCTCCCTTCCTCACACTCTTATATTGTTTTACTTAATTTTTTAAAATTCATTTTTAATTGGAGGTTAATTGCTTTACAATCTTGTGTTAGTTTCTGCTGTATAACAATGTGAACCAGCTCTAAGTATACCTGTGTCTCTCCTCTGTCTTGAGCCTCTCTCCACCCCCTCCCCTATCCCAGCCCTCTAGGTCCTCACAGAGCACAGAGCTGAGCTCCCTGTGCTATACTCCACTCCCTTTTAAACACCTACTGCTCTATGGTTTCAGGAAAATAAGCTAAAAATTCAACACACACACAGTTGACCCAAGTACCAGATGGTCGATAGGAAACTCATTTCTAACATGAAAATCTAATGCACTAGGATAAAATTCTGTGGGAGAAGTGAAACAGAAGCAAATGGGAGTTTGAGTGCTTCAAAAAGAAAAAAAGAGCAATGTAAAATTTCCAACTGTTAAAGGAGAGCATGTTTATACATTTTTCAAATGGATTGTGGTGAATTTTAAGTCACTATGGTATTTAGACTAAATTGGGTACATGCAAAAACTGTAATGTAACAGTTTTATTTTAAAATCTCAATATTTACAACATGTTGTTTAAAGTTCTGATGAAAAATTTCAGATGTCAACTTAAAATGTGTGAGGGGATACAAAGCTTTTACAAAATTGTTTTAAGGATACAGTAGGAAAAAGTTTGCAGGCCGCTGATCCCCCGAGACTGCCTGGTAAGGGATTCCTGGCCTGGGGACTGGACGCTGTCCTCTGGGCCAATGCTGTTTCACTCCTTCTTCGTTGTCTTCAGGAGCGGGATCCGGAAGCTGGGTCACAGAGCCTCACTCAGGGTCCCTTCCCTAGTCTTCTGCCTGGAGATTGGTTCCCACATTTCTAGGAAACTGTACACACAGAGGCCTTCATTCTGCATATTTTCTCCCATTAATATGATGCTGAAGCTGAGGCTCGAATGCTTTGGCCACCTGATGTGAAGAGCCAACTCACTGGAAAAGCCCTTAATGTTGGCAAAGATTGAGGGTGAGAATAGAAGGGGGAGACAGAGGATGAGCTGGTTAGAGAGCAACACCGACTCAATGGATTTATAGTAGAGCAAACTCCAGGAGACATTGAAGGACAGGAAAGCCTGGCATGCTGCAGTCCATGGGGTCACAAAGAGGCAGACGTGACTTGGCGACCGAACAACAAAAATTTATGTTCAGTAGCCCATTCAAAAGAGATTAGTGTTTCCTTGACTAGATCCTGAATCCCTAGCAATAAGGTAAAGAAAGCTACATCTTTTTGTCTTTAGGGATAAGACATAACAGTGGCCTTGATTATCCCCTTGAAGACAGAAAATAATGCTTTTATTTATTTATTTTTTAACAACCTATTACGCTCTTTCCTCTCCACCCAGGTCGGATATAAGGGTTCCAACTAAGTGCAAATAGCCCAGATGTGACACGAAGTTCACTGCAAATCATTGCTGGATAGAGGAAGAGAGAGAATACTCTTTTACCCTGATGCCACCCACCATTTCAGGGTTGTGTGATCTCGAGCAGCTGTCTGACCCTCTCTGAGTCATAGTTTCACATCTATAAGGTGAGATTATAAAGTGATTTTCTGATGATTTTTGTAAAGTTAGATGAGATATTTTTGAAAGTGCCTGGCCTAGGGTGTGAAATGTAGTAGGTGGCTAATAAATAGCTATTTTGAGCTTTGACTCTAAGTTCTATTTCTTGTACTGTGTATGGGAAAATGAAGGGGAAGAGGATAAAAGCATATTCTCAAGAAGTTTTCAATCTAACGAGTCAAGCAAGACTAGCAGGCAGTTAGGGCGGCGCAGTACATGATGCTTACAGGGACAGAGATGCACGTGGGCTATAAAGGCAGAATATGAGGAGGATCACTGATCTGGTGTTGGGATAGGAGATGGTTTCTTAAAGACCCTGACATCTCAGTGAAGAGCTGAAGGCTAAGAAGGAGCTGGCCAGACACAGAAGGAAAAATGTCAGTATGGGCAGAGGGGAAGTCCTGAGCAAAGGCCTGGAGTCAGATCTGGTTTGGGTTGGGATGGTCAGGCTGGAGAGGTAGGAAGGGTCCATGTGCCATGCTAAAACGCTGAGACTTGCCTTCTTTTTATAAAAAGGAGCCATTACAGGGTTTAGTCTGGCCTGCTTTCTGGCTTAGAATCCTCCAGCTCTAGGGAGGAATAGATAGTAAAGTGTCAGCGTGGTGATCAGGAGACCAGTAATTCTCTTCCATCCACAAGCCTTTCAAGTGCACAGAGAATGATTTCCATCCTTTGCAAATTCAGGGCCCTGAACAGCAGCTGTTAGAAATCAGAGTTTGTTGAAGGCACTAGTCAATAACTCTGCAAATTAATTTCTCCCAATTTTATATTAACCAGGGCAAAAAGTACTGCTGAATATAATATCTCATCAATGTCCACTTTGATTGTTCCCTCAATGCTCTCAGCAGATTCAGGCCTGTAAACATGGCAACAGATAAAACTGATCAAGCTGCCTGCTAGTTAGCTTAGAAATTGCCCTCATACACCCCATGCCCACTTGAATATTGAACCAGCACTGCCCCTGATCTCTGAATTCTTTGTCCTCATATCTATCTATCTATCTGTATATCTCTTTTTTCTTTTTCGCTAAGCTCCATTTGTATTGATGGTCACTATTAATGATCTGATTTACCTGCCTCCATTCTGGTACACACAGAAGGTGTGTTTCTCTTCTCCCAGTGGCATTCCCACCTACCCATGGAAGATAATCAGACCGTCAGCATGCATAAAGTGCCAGCCAACAGTTCACTTAGCGTGGCGACCCTATTACGGCTACAATATGGTTTCTTTGAAGCTTTGTGCAATTTTGAGAGTTAAGACGCCCTGAACTACTCTACATTGGGGAATTTTATCTCCAACTTCCTTCATGAGGCTAGACCTCGGGGCTTGTAATTATACTGCAAGACAGCAGGAAAGCAGTTGAGGAGGAAAAATCAATGAAAAGGATTCTTATCATAAGCTCCTTCTCTAATTTGGGGAAACAGAAATCGCTGCATGTTTTCTCAATAAGCACTCCATCAGAAGCCTTCTTATCCTGACAGGCTTCGCCCTTTCATAAACACAGCAAGAATAACCTCTGCACGCTGGCCTACCATAGTCAAGTATGAAAATGTGAATTCCACGGGTCACTGTTTTTGCAGCCGCCAGATGTGGATGAAAGGAGAAGGGTGTTTTATTGTGTTTTCTCAAGAAACAGAGAAAGGTCTGTCCTGAGATGGGTATGCTTTCCTCCCACACAAGTGGCCACCATGTGGCCAGAGGACAGCTAACTAATTTGCAAGATTAAGCTTTTCCAAATATTTGGAATTGGTCTATTCTGTCTTCAGCTAATAAAATGGATTTCTGCTCCAAAATGGATTTAGGAAGCAGACACAAGAACTCCTAAGGGCTTGTTGGCAAGTTACCTGTTAACAGGGTCCATCTGTCAAATGGATGTATAATGGAGAGGCCTTATATGGATTGTCTCCTACTTGCCCTCAAAAGGATGCCTACCTTTACATAGAGGTTCTACCAAGGGAAGCCAGTGCCAGCTGATAACAAGAGATGTCTAGGACATAAGCTTCTGTTGCACACACACCCTGTGTGTGTTGTGCTGAGCTAAGTTGCTTCAGTTGTGTCTGACTCTTTGCGATGCTATGGACTATAGCCTGCCAACCTCCTCTCTGTGCATGGGATTCTCCAGGCAAGGATGCTGGAGTGAGTTGCCATGCCCTCCTCTAGGGGATCTTCCCAACCCAGAGACCAAAGCTGGGTTTCCCGCATTACAGGCAGATTCTTTACCATCTGAGCCACCAAAGCAGCCCAGAAGTGCATAAACAGCAAGCATACATTAAGAACAAGCAAACAAATAAAACGAAACACTAAATACCCCTACCAAATGAGAAATCTACATTAACTGCAAGTATCTTTATTTGATGCAACGATTTATTCATTCATTTAATATTGAGTGTCTATGGTGTGCCAGAGACTCTGTTAGGTACCAGGAAAATAGATGAGTAGGACACAGTCCCTGCCTTAAGGGAGGTGGTAGTTTATCCGGGGAGACATGGTGATAAACATCGATAATATAAAGTGCTATAAAATATAAACTGTTCAAGTAGTCTTTGGAGACTCCCAGAGTGTGCTGGGGAGGCAGGGAGTTTCACTGGGTAAATAGCCCTTGAGTTTGTGTTAGAGAATGAGGAGGAGATTTGCGGGGCGGGGGGGGGGGGGAATGTGTGTTCAGAGCCAGAGGACAGACTCTTTAGAATGGATGTTGTGTTTGGTAAGTGACATATTCACAATCTACAGGGTGGATTGTGAAGTAGGAGGAAGGGAGAGGTGGCCCTGAGGAGTGAGAAAGGCCAGCACCCTGTCATGAGGGACATTAGTCATGCTGATGAATTTATAATTGGCTCTGCAGGCAATGGGACAGGGGCACGGTGGGGCACTGGCGAGTGCTGTGTAGGGGAGCACGTTGGCCCTACAACAGGGTCGGAGATGGTTTGGAGTTGAGTTAGTCTAAAAAGGGGAGCATGCCTTCTGACAGTGAATGGTGATAAAGGATAATGAACTTTCATATGGTGACATGGAGCTCTTTCCTTTGCCTCTTAGATCTATTCCCCACCCTTCTCCACCATGCTCTTTGTCTCAGAGGCTGACCTATATCAGCGACTATATTGGTGGTTTCCTAGCCCTCTGAGTCTAGTTAGTTTTTTCCTAATGGAAGCCCAGGCAAGAGATGGAAAGGGAAGAGGGGAGTGGAGTCAAGCAAGGGATTTACTCTCCCACGTCCCTCTCTTTGGGGCTATTTTGGACTGATTTGTCCCTTGATGGAAGTCACAGATATTCTCAATATGACCCTTTCCTGCAAGATCCAGTAACCTCTCCTTGTCCTCACTACTTCAGGTGAAGGGATGTTAAAACCTGTTGACCCATGGGTATGTGTTAGTCCCTATACTTTCTTCACATCCTGCCCACATCTTCCTAAATAATTCCTTTATTAATTCCTTCTTGAATTACCTAAAACTGAGTGAGTCATTTGTTTTGTGGTGGGACTCTAACTGCTACTGTTCTGAGAAGCATAGAAGAAGGATGGACAAAGTAACTAGTTCTCCCCAGGGCAGGGAAAAGGGAACCAAGAAGGCTTCAGAGAAGCAGTATATGAGTCCTGTCTTGAAAAAGGAACTTGAGTTTCCCAGGCATCAAGAGTGTGAAAGGCATCTGGACTGAAGGAATAAAATAAATAAATGGTGGCAGAAAGAAAGAGTAAGGCGTACAAAGGGAGCCATGGCTGGTTGGAGGGGAGGGTGCCTGGGAAACGAGATGAGACGCAGCAGATGAAGAGGGTCAGAGGGGAGGAGCCCTGAACCAGCTTAGAGGTGTGGGCTTTGGTCCAGAGGAAAAGGACAAGAATGGTGGCAGCATTGGAAACTGAACTGGATAAAGAGTGGTAGAAGGACCTGAGAGTGTTTAACTCAGAGAAAAACTTAGGGGTAGGATCACTGTCTTCAGATACATGAAGGGTCTGGATAACAATATACCAATATGGAATATGAGTTCATGTGTTTTGGCTCGGAAATTCTTTATCTAGGATTTTAGCTGAAGGAAAGAATACAAAGTTTTACTGCGTTATTCATAATAATTGAGAGCTGGAAACAATCTACATGCTCAGTAATAAAAGGGTTGGTAAATAAATTATGGTGGATCTTTATAATAGACTAGTATGTGATTGTTAAAGTGTCTAAAAATGTAAAACCATGGGAACATACTTTTAATATCATGCTAAGTAGAAAAACAGAGTATGAAATATATAGAATGATCTCAAGGACATAAAAATATATGGACAAAATAAAGATGCAAAAATCTTATCCACAATACTGCTGTTGATGAGTTTGTGGGTGACAGATATTCTTAGGCTGTTCCAAAGATCATATCTAAACAGGAGTTGGTAGTAACACTGAGAATAACTATTTGAGAATAAAGGTACTATTAGGAACTTAAGCAAGGAAAGAATAGGCAAACTTCTGTGCCTGAGAAGGTGAAAAAATTTGTTTTTTGCTCTAGAGAAAGAGAAAGGGGAGCAGAGATTTTGTTTATAAAAACCATCCTTTAATTTTTCATTTTTGTGTTGCTTTGAATACTTAGTGAGACATAGCACCTTCCCATGTATTAAATGACAATTTGCCTCTACCTTCATAAATTGCCTTTTCATTCCTTTCCCTTTTGGTTTTGGATTTGACTCCTATTCAAATGTAAAATAGTTGTCTCATAGCATGAAGAAAGGTGATTATCCAAGTATCTTAACATCTCACCTATATGATAACAGTCTTTGAGTCCTTCATCAAAACAGATGGGGAGAAAGTGAGTGGAGAGTAACCATGGCAGTGAGCAGTGTTTGCCAAATCGTGTTTTCTGGAAAAATAATTCTTGGAGAAGTTAATGGATGTGGTGGGGAAAAGGGTTCAAATGAGTTGGAAAATGCTGCATTAAATAAAGTAAAAGTAATGGTTTCTAAATTGCACCTAAGCTACAGGATTTACTATAACTTTTGTGTGTGTGTGTTAATAGGGATTAAGACTTCTCTAGAAAGGGGGAGAGGGAGATAGATAAGGTTTCCCAAATACCCGGGACCCCATGCTCTGTGGGCAACCCTGGCATGGATAAAGGAATACAGGCCAGGATGGCTAGAGGCCTGTTCTTTTCGTTTGCCACTTAGTATGTTTAGTGTGTTTTGTGACCTTGGGCAAATTCCAACCATCCAACCATTGGTAAAATAAACAAGGATATGTTTGAGATGGGGATTGAAGGGTATTTAGGGTTTTGATGGGAGCAAAAACTTGCTAGGTGGAGGTAATTGAATGGGCCAAGTATAAGGCACTTTCCTGCCCAGGGATAGGAAACCAAATAATTCTGGGCCCCATTTTGTAACAAGTCTACCATGTAAGGAGGAAAGGTGACAGACGTGTTTACTTCTGAGAAATGGACTTTCACCAACTTCTTTTTATTTCTATTTCAAAGCCCAGAAACCCACCTGCCTTTTCCTAAGTGCTCCTGCCCACATAGGTAGACCACATCATAAAAATTCATATTTGAAATAAGAAACCTCACTACTTCAGTCACTTTGACAGCCAGACTTTGGGCTTATGGAGAAGTTACAGATGAATGTCTTTAAAATCCAGTGAAGGAATTTTATGATCCGTTACTTGAATGGCAAGTCTAGAGTTTTCATACATGGCTTATTTTTACTAATTATATAATATATCCAGGGAAACTTATTAGAAAATAATTTGTTTTATTAAGAAAAACTAGCCTGAATCAGAATATTATTTAGATTGCTAATTGTGAAATGAGTTACTCTCTTAAAAAAATACCTTGAATTTGCAGCCAATCTACATTTTCAGCTAACTCCAGTTTCATGCCATTTGTATCTGGCACAGCACTGGTGCTGCAGAAATGGGTAATGTAGGCCTATATTACTTCTGCTTCATTGATTACACTGAACCCTTTGACTGTGTGAATCACAACAAACTAGAAAATTCTTATAGAGATGGGAATACCAGTCGCCCTTACCTGTTTCCTGAGAAACCTGTATGCAGGTCAAGAAACAACAGTTAGAACCAACCAGACACGGAACAATGGATGGTTCCAAATTGGGAAGGGAGCACGACAAGACTGTATATTGTCACCCTGTTTATTTAACTTATATGCAGAGTACATCATGCAAAATACCAGGCTGGGTGAATTACACGTTTGAATCAAGATCATTGGGAGAAATACCAACAACCTCTGCTATGCAGATGATACTTTAATGGCAGAAAGTGAAGAGGAACTAAGAGCCTCTTGACAAAAGTGAAAGAGGAGAGTGAAAAAGCTGGCTTAAATCTCAACATTAAAAAAAAAAGATCTCGGCATTAGGTCCCATTCAGCTCAGTTCAGTCACTCAGTTGTGTCTGACTCTTTGCCACCCCATGAATCGCAGCACGCCAGCCCTCCCTGTCCAACACCATCTCCCGGAGTTCACTCATACTCACGTCCATCGAGTCGGTGAAGCCATCCAGCCATCTCATCCTCTGTCGTCCCCTTTTCCTCCTGCCTCCAATCCCTCCCAGCATCAGGGTCTTTTCCAATGAGTCAGCTCTTCGCATGAGGTGGACAAAGTACTGGAGTTTCAGCTCTAGCATCATTCCTTCCAAAGAACACCCAGGGCTGATCTCCTTTAGAATGGACTGGTTGGATCGCCTTGCAGTCCAAGGGACTCTCAAGAGTCTTCTCCAACACCACAGTTCAAAGGCATTGATTCTTCAGTGCTCAACTTTGTCCCCATTACTTCATGGCAAATAGATGGTGAAAAAGTGGAAACAGTGGCAGATTTTACTTTCATGGGCTCTACAACCACTGCAGATGGTGACTGCCACCATGAAATTAAAAGACATTTGCTCTTTGGAAAAAAAGCTAGGACAAGCCTAGACAGTATATTAAAACAAAACAAAACAAAACAGAGATATCACTTTGCTGACAAAGGTTTGTATAGTCAAAACTACGGTTTTTCCAGTAGTCATGTACAGATATGAGAGTTGGACTATAAAGAAAGCTGAGTGCTGAAGAATTGATGCTTTTGAGCTGTGGTGTTGGGTAAGACTCTTGAGAGTCCCTTGGACAACAAGGAGCTCAAACACATCAATCCTAAAGAAAATCAACCCTAAATATTCATTGGAAGGACTGATACTGAAACTGAAGCTCCAATACTTTGGTCACCTGATGCAAAATGCTGACTCACTGGAAAAGACTGTGATGCTGGGAAAGATTGAGGGAAAGAGGAGAAGGGGATGACAGAGGATAAGAAGGTTGGATGGCATCACTGACTCAATGAATATGAGTTTGAGCAAACTCTGGGAGGACAAGAAAGTGCAGATCTGCTGCAGCCCATGGGGTCACAGTCAGACACAACTTAGCATCTGAACAGAACAGGCCTTGTGCTATCAGTTTGTGAGGAGACACACTAGAACCGGGGTACAATGAGTGGAAGAATCTGCTTGTTATTGCAGGAGATGTGAGAGATGTGGGTTTGATTCCTGGGTCAGGAAGATCCTCTGGAGGAGGAAATGGCAACCCATTCCAGTATTCTTGCTTGGGAAATCCCATGGACAGAGGAGTCTGGTGGTCCATAGGGTTGCAAAGAATCAGACACGACTGAGTACGTACGCATGCGCAAGATACTGACATAGTGGCCCCAGAGCTCTGTTAGTGTCCTTAACAAAAGCCCTACGGATCCCGAAGGAAAGAATATCTTGCTTGGTGAGATGCAGATGACTTCACAGAGATATCTGAGCTGTCTTGAAAAGCTGAATGGAATGTTCTCCTTAAAAGGAAGGGTATAAGGCATTACTGAGTCCCAGAAGCCTTCTCTGTCCTCCATAACTAAATCAATGTCTTTTTCTATGGCTCTCATAAACAATATTCTGCCCCAGAGTAGTAGCATGTACAACTTCTGACATTTCTATTTAGTGCACCACTTTTTAGTTTGTGTCTATCTGGTTAATCTAGTTCATGTTAGACTACATGGCTATGAAAATAGGGGCCATGTCTTTTTTTCCCCACTGTTCAGAACCCTGGCCAGAGAGGCTCCTGTTCAGTAGTGTTTGTTGAATGAATGAATGAACAACATGATCAAAGACAAAAAGCATAGAAGATGGGAACATTTTAGGAGCATACAGAGTGGTTTATTCAACATGGCTGGAGTAGGATGGAGAGGGAACAGGAGACTGGAAAAAACTTCAGCAAAAGTTTATGAGCTCTTACTTAGCTACCAGTTTGGAACTAAAGTAACCGAGTGAAAGTGAAAGTTAGCCCACCAGCATTTCTAAATAAGTGTATGAATCTCCCCCAACCCTAGCCCCCGTTAATCTAGCATTCTGTATGTCCTGTGTTGAAAAGTCTTTGTTCACTCTAAAGTCAGGTGGATAGGCCTCTGAACTTTTTTTTCATTAAATTCCTTCTGGTTCAAAGACATCTCATCTGGTGGTCTGTTCATTCAAAGTGAAAAGGAGCAGTGGGGTAACAACCTACAAAGTGAAGTTCACGTACTGCCTTGTGGCATCCTTGAACCTCAGAGCTCTAGAAGGGACATGAGCGGAAGAAACTGAGGCTTGGGTTGAGGAAGTGATTTGTCAGAGGCCACTCAGCCAGGAAGGAACCATGCTGAGACTGGAACCCAGATTTGTCTGACTGGACACCATCTCATCAGTCCCTAATTTTCTGAAGCCACTTGCCTTTCATTCAGCAAACTCCTGCACTTTCAGGCTTCCTGCCCCAGAAGAGTTTCCTGTTTCACCTCCAAAGCCATCAGCAGCCCTTAGGGCCCTGCCAAACATCTGGCACTTGACAGGGATGTTCCTCTGTTTCCCTCTCTCTGCAGGGTGCTGAAGGGGTGGGTCATGAATTATGCCTTGATTCCCTCCAGCCACGCAGAGTGTAAATAAACAGGAGCAGGGAAAGCACATGTGTCGATGGATGGTGAACCTTCTGTGTCCCTCTGAGTGGCTATCCGCAGGAAAACCCAGGCAGCTTTTCTCTGTAGGAGCCTCAAACATAGCTCTGTCCTTGGCAGGGTTTCCTGGAGCCTCTGCTGCTCTCCATGCCCTCAGCTCCTACCCCTCATACACCCTATCTTAGCCCTGCTGTGATACAGAACTGCCACACGTCCCATAACATGCCACATTCTGTCATATGCCACAGTTTCCTTTCCGCTATGTACCTTGTTGGGAATTTTCTGTTTTGACTGTGGGTCTTTAAGAAAGCTCTGTTTAAGAGAAATTTCCTCTGTGAAGTATTCCTCCAAATGTAAGGGCTCCTTTGCTCTTTCTCATTCTGCCCTTTCAGCTGCTTTATACTTTATAGCATTTGTTTTATTGGATTATACCTATCTCCCCTACCTAGAAGAGAATTTGTTGCTAGTTGCTCAGTCATGTCTGACTTTTTGTGACCCTGTGAACTGTATCCCACCAGGCTGCTCTGTCCTTGGAATTTTCCAGGCAAGAATCTTGGGGTGGATTGTCATTCCCTTCTCCAGGGAATCTTCCCAACCCAGGGATTGAATCCTCTTCTCCTCACTGGCAGGAAGTAGTTCTAAGTAAATGTAGAACTAGGTATTTTGGGAGCATAGAGAGGGAGCTCACCTAGTTTATGAGTCAGGAAGGCCTTGGGAGGAATTAAAATTCAAGCTAATACTCTAAGAATAAGTACCTTATGGGGGAGGTGGGTGGGAGGAGGGAGAGCACATAAATTCCTGGAAGCATTCAGGAACTGAGGAACCAAGAGAAGACGGTATACCTGTAGTTGTAATAACCAAGGCTGGAGAAGTTGATGCGGTTGGATTGTGGGAGATTATTTTGTAAGCCAAATTAGGAAAGACCATTCTGGTTATGATAAGAAAAAGTGATTGGAGGAAAGCAAGATCAGAAGCGGGAAGACCAGGTATGGGGCTGTTGCAGATTTCCAGTGGAAAGATGATAGTAGTTGAGTTTAGTGACACAGAGATGGTAGGCTTGGTGAAGTGGATGGATTATGGAGATATGGACAGTAATCTCTTGGTATCTGTGAGGGACTGGTTCCAGAGCCCCTTGGACACCGAAATCTGCAGATTTCCAAGTCCCTTATATAAAATGGAATAGTACAATGAGTACAGCTGGTCTTCTGTATCTATGGGTTTTGCATCTGTGGATGTGGAGGGCTGATTGTACAAAGTTGAATGGTTAGGACTTGGTGATTGTCTGGAGGGAGGTGAAGAGAGCGTGACACCAAGGAGTGTTTCCAGGATTCTGTCTTGAGTAACCAGATATTGGTGGCAGGAGGTAGTAAAACAGGGAGTGTAGGAGAGGGAGGGGAGGGGTAGGTGGTAGAATCTATCTTAATCATGCTGGAAGGTAGGAAGCCAAAGAAATATTCTGGTAGATCAATGACCAGTACACAGGCTGGAAAAGACTCTGATGCTGGGAGGGATTGGGGGCAGGAGGAGAAGGGGATGACAGAGGATGAGATGGCTGGATGGTTATCACTGACTCGATGGATGTGAGTCTGAGTGAAGTCTGGGAGTTGGTGATGGACAGGGAGGCCTGGAGTGCTGCGATTCATGGGGTTGCAGAGTCCGACATGACTGAGTGACTGAACTGAACTGAACACAGGCTGGAAGGTTAAGGGTCCAGGCTAGGGTTAGGGAGCAAAATTTAAGGAGGCACTCACTCTCAGGGTTCAACAAGTGAGGGCTGAACTTGAGAATGAGTATTTCCTTAAATTTTTCACCCTGGGCTCCTTTCCTGCCTCACTCTAGTCCTGGCCCTGTCTGAGTCACAGGAGAGAGGTTGGGCTAGAATTACAAGTTTGGATGATATCAGTATATAGGTGATGGAATGGACATTTACCATTGTTTAGCTTCCCAGAATTGATTTCCACTTCCTTACAGCACTTAATTTCATTTGGGGAATTAGTTTCCTCTCTTGTGTGTCTTGGACATTGTTTGAAATAGGTGCTTGCCTCCTACAATAGAAACCCACGAGGTCTCTGAAGAAGCACAGTCTGAATATTAGAGCTGGATTCTAAAGTCTATTGTACTTGGTGTAAGTCCTAAGCTAATGGCTCTAGCTAAACAGTTAAGCAAGATTTCAAAGGAGGAAATGAATAACTGTAGGCCATTTAAGTTCGCTGGCTTATCTTTCTGTCCTTTAGCCTCCCTCCTGCCATTTTGTGATGACAAGGGAAGAAAATATCCCTCTTCTCTACAGTGTGTTGTGTGAGGATTTGAGGGCTGTATGGACTTCCCTGGTGGCTCAGATGGTAAAGAATCCGCCTGTGATGCAGGAGACCTGGGTTCGATCCCTGAGTTGTGAAGATCCCAATACTCTTGTGTAGAGCATCCCTATGGACAAAGGAGCTTGGAGGGCTACAGTCCATGGGGTCACAAAGAGCTGGACACGATAAGCGACTAAGCACACGTTGGCTGCAGAAATTTCTGTTAGTATCCGGGAGACCCTGGAGCTGTTCTGGGAGAGTAGTGGCCAGTTATAGGAGGGGATCACACAGAGTCTGAAAACAAGATAAACACAATTGGAAACAGAGCAGAGACAATGAAAGAGACTGGGTCCTCACTGATATTGTTGGAAATTGCTGAATCAAGTCTCACCTGAAACTGTTAATAAGTTGGCAGCCAGATTGCTATTACACAGACTCCTCAGCAACAGGACTTAAGTAATATACAAATTAAGGTCTCTTTCGCATAACAGCCCAGAGGCTGCCAGAGTAGGTCTGCCATTCTCAACATGTGGCTTCCATCTGTAGGTACCAAGTGATTGCTTCAGTGGACTCTTTTCTCAACCCAGGAGAAGAGCAAACAGAGATATGGAGAGTAATATCTTTTTTAAGAAAGTGACCTGAGAACATACTTACCTCCTTCATTTACATTCTAATATACAGCCACATCTAGACGCAAGGAAGGCCAGGTGAAGAGGTCTCTGGAATGTGTGGGAGAGTTGGTCACAACCTTTGGATCACAGAGGTAGGGAGTCCTATTACTAAAGGGAAGGATGGGAGAATGGATCTTGGGAGTATTTATCTGTTTTGCCAAAGCAATAAACTCTTTTTTTCCCCTCCCTCAAGCCATTTTGAGTTGGGGTTTCTGTTCTTTGCAAAAATGATTCATCTTCTATGACAGTGGTCTCCAGCCCTTTTGGCACCAGGCATTGGCTTCATGGAAGACAATTTTTCCATGCACTGGGGATGGGGGAGTGGGTGGGATGGTTTTAGATTTACCCGCTGATTACCTCCTGCTGGGTGGCCTGGTTCCAACAGGCTGTACTGGTCCATGACTTGGGGGTTGGGGGCCTCTATTCTATGAGACAGGATCTGTCTCTCAGCCTTTGTCTGTCCCATCATAATGCCTCTCTGTGACCTTGAAGGGACAGTCTGGTGCTGTGTGTTTGAATGCAATTGAGTTTAATTTGTTAAGGGAGGTAGAGGAGAGGAAATCATTTGGGATTATACTCTGAGTTCTTGGTTATTTTCACACTTTGTATCCTTTAGTCCTTTCATTTTCTTTATCTCCAGGTTGCATGTAAGGAAACTGAAGCTGAGGAAGGTTTATATATGGTACAGACACCAGACAGGTACTAGGGTTACAATACAGCCCCTGTCTGTAGGATTTAAAGCCGGTGTCCTCACTAGTTCATCCTCACTGTATCTTGTGGTATTGAGGCTCATGGTGCTGTAAGAATTAGTGGGGATGTGAGGGGTCAGGAAAGTTGGTGGTAGAGGTCAGTTATGGGGGTGAGTATAGGGAATAAGGGGCTTCCCAGGTGGCTCAGTGGTAAAGGTTCCACCTGCCAAGGCAGGAGACGCAGAAGACGTGGGTTCAATCCCTGAGTCAAGGAAGATCTCATGGAGAAGGGAATGGCAACTCACTCCAGTATTCTTGCCTGGAGAATTCCATGGACAGAGGAGCCTGGCGGGCTACAGTTCATGGGGTTGCAAAGAGTTGGACATGATCAAATGACTGATCATGTACACACGCACAGAGAATGAGGATGGCTGGAGTTGTGTGTGTGTGTGTACATGTATACATATGTGTGCTTATATCCACAGAGATAGAAGGCAGGTAGGAAGGAGACAAGTGTTCAAAAGACTGGCAGGGGACCAGTCCAAACAGCCCGCATTTTCCCAAGACCTCTCCTTGTCAACCGCACTCCTGATTCCTCTTTAACATGATGCTTGCTTGTTGCCTGGGTGTTTATTTGAATGCGGTGTCTTGTAGACTCAGAGCCTTCCTTGCTCTGATAAGCTTGGGAAGCCTGGTGGGAAAACAGTTGCATCAACTAAGGAGTCTGGAATTTAATGGAGAAAGTTGCTTACGCCCATCCTGACTGCAAGGGCTGCTGCATTAGCAGAGGAAGGGGGCTGGAAGGGCAGGGCCGCCAGCAGGGTTGGGAGAAGGGTGGGGAGGCAATTCGCTAATAAGCTGGACTTCCAGGAAGGAAAGCCCACCCTCCACTCCCCCACCACCAAGGTTGAATGAAGGCTGCCTTAGGACATCTCCTGCCTGTGAAGGCTCTCTCGGAAGAATTCTATTGTCTGCCCTTTGAGAGGAAACTTGTTCCTTAGAGAGCACAATGAGGACACGACCTCCAAGGACACAGGGAGGAAGCTGGGAGTCCTTGAGTTCTCCAAGAACCTGCTGTAGACAGTCTCTTGGCAAGCGTTCACGCGGGTAGCTGAACACTTTACCCTGGTGGAGCAGCCGGGGTCCTGGGAACAGTGGTGAACGGAGGAGTCAGCCTTCTGAGGGCTCTGCCCAGCCCAGTCCCTCCGCAGCCTACGGTCACCTTGCCCCTGTGATGGGGAAAGTGAAGCTCCATTTCTGTGACCCCCTCTGTGCCCTCCTCCCAGCCAGTTAAAACTGTTCACTGCTCCTGGATAAACGTCACCCACGTTCCTCATCCCAGGGTCACCGCAGTGTCCTTTCTTCCCCGCCTACGTTTGCTCATCTTTCAGGACCGGATCAAATGCCACCTCTTTGGGGAAGCCTTCCTGGTTTGACCCAGGCAGTCATTGATTCCTACTTTCTGTAAGTACATATTATTTTTACATGCATATCTTAGCTTATTGTCTTGCATTTTGTAGACACCCAGTAAGTATGTCTCTAAATGTGTGCGTGCGTGTGTGGTCGCTTCAGTCATGTCCGATTCTTTGCAGCTCTGTGTACTGTGGCCCTCTAGTCTCCTCTGTCCATGGGAGTCTCTAGGCAAGAATACTAGAGTGTTGCCAATTCCTTCTCCAGGAGGTCTTCCTGACCCAGGGATCGAATCCCAGTCTCTTAAGTCTCCTGTATGGGCAAGCTGGTTCTTTACCATTAGCGCCACCTAGGAAGCACAAAGAATTTCATTTATAAACTTTATCAACAGTAACAGCATTAAACTAAGTCAATAAATGTATAGTCTTGACTTAATTTATTACTGTTGATAAAGTTTATAAATGAAATACTTAAGGGATTGTATAAATAGTTGTATATGTTCATGGTTGCTACTCAAAATATTTTTTTGTTGAAACTTGTGTTTTAATTCTTCAGTTCAAGCTGTGTGGTTACTGCCCTTGTCTCTCCAAACTTGCATTCAAGTCACAGGTGACTTCTTAGATGAATGACATGCCACTTGTCTTTGTGTACTCTTCAGTAAGTCACCTCTCTCTCTGATTCCCATCTTTAACGTAGGGTTTGAGAACGAACGTTTGGTGCTGAGGCTCCCTTTAAGCTGAACAATGCTATAGTTCTAGCCATGAAATATTTAAAATGTGACCTCCCAGGAATGTTTGTATTTTAAAGGAGTCATTTAACTAGCGGCAAAAAGCATTAACAGTGGGAACTCACTGGAGGCTGAAGTAGCAGGATTCCAAAGGTAAATATTAGCAGAACTTTCTATAGAGTGACAAAGCAAAGACCCTTTATTTAGCTTCCTTTGAGTACTGCCATTCAACTTGGTATGAATATACCTCCTCCTTACAAGAACTTAATCAGGGAATAGACACAACGAAAACTTAAATGCATTTTGCTATGCGAAAGAAATCAGTTTGAAAAGGCCATGTACTGTCTGGTTCTAATCATCTGACATTCCAGAAAAGGTAAAATTATGGAGATAGGAAAAAAAAGAAAAACAGTAGTTACCAGGGAATAGGAAATTGGGGCTGGGTGAAGGGAGAGATGGAATACAGAGGATTTGGGGGGAGTGAAACTATTCTGTGTGATTCTGTAATGGTACCTGACATTACACATTTGTTAAAACCCATAGAATGTACAACTCAAAGAGTGAACCCTAGTGTAAAGTGTGGATTGTAGTTAGTTATAACGTGTCAGTATTGGCTCATTTTAACAAAGGTGCCACGCTCATGCAAGATGCCCAAAGTAGGGGAAATTGTGTGTGAAAGGGAGGGGCCTATGGGAGATCTCTGCACTTTCTGCTCTCTCTATACATCTAAAAACTGCTTAAAAATAAAGTCTATTAATTAAAAAAACCTTAATCACACATCTCCTTAATCATAGCTAACATTTATAGAGCACTTATTAGGCACTGCTCTAAGTAATTGTATATATTGACTCTTTTCAGAGATTTCCACATCAAACTTAAGTTGTTGTTCAGTCTCTCAGTGATGTCCTACTCTTTGTGACTCCATGGACTGCAGTACGCCAGGCCACCCTGTCCTTCACCATCTCCCGGAGCTTGCTCAGACTCATGTCCATTGGTGATGCCATCCAACCATCTCATCATCTGTCGCCCTCTTCTTCCACCTTCAATCTTTCCCAGCATAAGAGTCTTTTCTAGTAAGTCAGCTGTTCACATCAGATGGCCAAAGTATTGCAGTTTCAACTCCAGCATCAGTTCTTCCAATGAATATTCAGGATTGATTTCCTTTAGGATTGACTGGTTTAATGTCCTTGCAGTCCAAGGGACTCTCAAGAGTGTTCTCCAACACCACAGTTTAAAGCATCAATTCTTCAGTGCTCAGACTTCTTTATGAGGTAAGTGCTATTATCAGTTTCATCTTACAGATGAGGAAACTGAGGCACACTGAGGTTAGAGGAACTTGCCCAGGGTTGCACAGCTAGTGATCAGTAGGGGCCCTCTTTGATCCCAGGCAGGCTGGCTACAGAGTTCACACCATGCTGTACCACCTGCTTCTAGCCTCTCCCCTACCATGTGCCAGAGATGTGTGATTTCTCTGTTCAGGTAAGCCTCCAGCCTCCCTCTGGAAGCCTTTCAGACCTGCCACAGGCTGGGTAGGTGACTGTTCCATGCTCTCATACACTCTGGCCTTGACTCTGCAGACACATCATAATTAGAGCACATTTGTTGAATGTAGCCTGAGGATTGCCAAGGAGTGTTTGGCATGTATTTTGTTGAATCCCAGAGAAACCATGGACTTTCACTAAACCGCCTACTCATATCTGTTCACTAAAAGGCAGCCAGCTGAGTGAGCTGCTCCCGTGCTCACTGCTGCTTCCTTCTCCAATGTCCTGGATATTCTTCTCTAATGCCTTTGATTGTGTGCCTCCATCCTCGCTTGGTCTCAGTGTCAAGGACACTGGTGACATTTCCTGTGCCTACTTTTTTCTCACTGTGAAAAGTAAACACAATGTTGGCCACACTCCTGTCCTTCAACTCTGCCCTTGTTCTTCATGTTTCCTTAAAGTTTTATCTGTAGCATCGCTCATTTCTTGGACAGAGTCTAATTCAACCCAGAAGGTGAGCAGGTGAGAACTCATTTAGGGAGACAAATGGTTCACTTCTGTGCCCTCCTCTCCTAAAGGTTATTTCTTTGCCAGCAAAGACAAAGAAAAAGAGCTGGGAAACTGAGCTTGCTCAGTCCTAAACACTGCATCACAGGTACTACTTAGTGGACAAATTATGCCTCCCCAGTTCACACTGATTCTTCTAATCACGATAATAAGACCCTGGAGATGTGAGTGGAGGTGGTCTGGATTCCCCTCCCTTACAAGTGGCCCCTGGGAAGCTGGGCCTCGCCTGGCACTCTGGGGGCTGGGCTCTCACTAAGGACTGTAGGTTGAAAAGCTGAAGCAGGTCTAGAGACTACATGCAGATTGGGAAGCCGGAGTGAGTGGAACAAGTAGCCCTGCCCTCTATCCGCTGGCTCTGCTTCAGCCACACCTCCCCCCTTCCCCTCCCTACTCCCTAAAGCCCAGGGACAGCGCCCTCCTTTTAGCTCCCTTATTTCTTGCTCCCCTTCTGTCAACTAACTCTTAGCCTACTGTCCAGGCCTGGCTGAAATTTCAGTTTCTCCAAACGTCTTCAAATTCCCTTTACTTCCTCCCCTAATAGAGGGCCTGCTGTACGTTCACAGGGGGTCCTGAACTTCCCCAAGCTTTACACCCATGCCACTTACTTGCAATAAATAAAGTCATGGATTGACTTTCCAGTTAGTTAGTAAACCATGTAAGGGGAAGCTGTGTCATGTTGGCCGTTTCATTGCTTCCTACAGTGCCTGCAAGAAGACGAGCACACGTGAATTATTCATCAAATAAAGGGATGAAACTCTAAAGTACCAGGGAAAAGGGGTGGGCCTTAGAGCCGAGGTCATAGGCCAGAAACCACCCTGAGGAGGGCAGCAGAAACAGCCTGTGTGTTCGTTATACTCTGTGCCCCATTAATGTGTATTTAATAAATGAAAGAACATTGATTTCACTGTGCTTGGAACCCCCCCATCGGCAAGTAAATTAAGTCTTGAATGGAGCAAAGCACCTTTTTCCCCAAGAATCAGAATGGCCCGTGCTAATATATTCTGGGGGAGTTTCGGACCACAGATTAAAAAATAGGTTCCCCCCTTCCAAACCACTTCCTTGAGGATGCACTGAATCACAGTGAATGGCCAATTGAGCTGCCAGTAGGCCCATTAGAAAATGGGTTGTCAGGGACTTGTATTACGTCGGATTAACATTAGGCATCTCTGTCTCAACCCAGTGAAAGGCTTCAAGTGTCCTTGGAATTTCAGTGACCTTTCCCCATCAATGACGATATTGTTCTCCCGCCTGATGGCTTAATTCATAGGAAATGCAACCCACTCCTCATCATCGCTGCCCACCACATCTGGGATGGGGCCGAGGGCCTCAGAGCGCTGAGCATGTTATATTCGCTTGCACCAAACCTCCCGGGGTGCAGGGGCTCCTGAGAGTTGTTTTCTGAGACTTTTTACAGTTTTTCTCAATGGTCTTAGCTGAGAATTAGGAGGCAATGGCAAAGGTTCTAGGAGTCTAGCAGGTCTTAAACCTGTCATCAGCAGAGCTCCTCTGATGCAGTAGGGTAAAGCTGCTGATTTGAAGCCACCTAGAACTCAGGTAATGGTGTGGGATCTGAAGCCCAGAGAGACCACATTCATTTAGGGAAAGCACAGGGGAATAATGGCTGTTGACATGTTTGTTTTTAAATCCTCTCTGTGGCCTGAAGACTTTTCTGCCTCTGTTTTCCTGATGAGAGGGCAATGGCTCACAGGACACAGCAACTGGATGGACTGCTAGAATTCAGACATCAAGTGGGTGGTGGGGATATCTACTGAACACCTTCTTGGGTTACATAGGATACTAGGGATTTTGGATTCTTTTCCTCCTGTTTCTCATCATAGCATTACAATGTCGAAACTGAAGCCAAGGTAGAGCTGGCTAATTCCTTTCTACTGCAATTCAGCATTGTTAGGCAAGCTTCTCCAGCAGCTTGGCAGCCAAAGAAGAGAATATAGGTGGCTGGGTGGAGCAGAATGAAGGGTCTGTAGGAAGGGGAGGGGAGAGTTTGGGCAGGGGAGGAGATGAGGCTGTTGGAAAAGCAGGGACGGATCTCATTCAAGGTGACTCCTTCGTGTCGAGACTATGACTGGTCCTCAGAACATGTCTTCTGAACGGGCGTTGGAATGCTAGCAGGGAGTTGATGGGCAGGTGAGCCAAGTTCCTGGAGGGTCTAGGGATGCATGCCTCAGTGCAGTAGTGCAGTGAGCTGCTAGGAGTTGGGGTTACCAGGCGAGGGTAGTGGCCTTTAAGAGCTTCAGAGGAGGAGACATCGGGAGTTATGAAGTGATGGCCACCATAGGACCATTACTGGGCAGCTGCAGAAGCATGTGGCAATGGCCACTGGCATTGAGGAACAGGAGGCCGATGAGAAACAGCCGGGGGTAACTCTTTCCGTGCATCCCTGGGTCTTCCACACTATTCTGTGTGGAGATGGATGAAAATCTCTGATAACTTTGAAGAGTCAAGTGTTAGGCTTCTCCAAAGCTTTATTTCCTAGAGGTAGAAAAGACCATAAGCAAAGATTGTGTATGCTCAGGTTGCCCAGTCATGTCCGACTCTGCGAACCCATGGACCGTAGCCCGCCAGACTGCTCTGTCCATGGACTTTTCCAGGCAAGAATACTGAAGTGGGTTGCCATTTCCTACTCCAAGGGATCTTTCTGACCCAAGGATCAAACCTGAGCCTCTTGCACTGGCAGGCAGATTCTTTACAACTGCACCACCTGGGAAGCCCAGACAAAGACCATTGAGTGCTAAGACACTTCAGTCATGAAGACACTTCAGTCATGTCCGACTCTGTGTGACCCTATGGACTGTAGGTGGCCAGGCTCCTCTGCCCATGGAATTCTCCAGACAAGAATACTGGAGTGGGTTGCCGTGTCCTCCTACTGGGGAATCTTCCTGACCCCGGGATTGATCCTGGGTCTCCTGCATTGGCAGGCAAATTCTTTACCATTCACAATAAGCTGTGGAAAATTCTGAAAGAGATGGGAATACCAGACCACCTGACCTGCCTCTTGAGAAATCTGTATGCAGGCCAGGAAGCAACAGTTAGAACTGGACATGGAACAACAGACTGGTTCCAAATAGGAAAAGGAGTACATCAAGGCTGTATATTGTCACCCTGCTTATTTAACTTCTATGCAGAGTACATCATGAGAAACGCTGGACTGGAAGAAACACAAGCTGGAATCAAGATTGCATGGAGAAATATCAGTAACATCAGATATGCAGATGACACCACCCTTATGGCAGAAAGTGAAGAGGAACTAAAAAGCCTCTTGATGAAAGTGAAAGAGGAGAGTGAAAAAGTTGGCTTAAAGCTCAACATTCAGAAAACAAAGATCATGACATCCGGTCCCATCACTTCATGAGAAATAGATGGGGAAACAGTGGAAACGGAGTCAGACTTTATTTTTTGGGGCTCCAAAATCACTGCAGATGGTGATCGCAGCCATGAAATTCAAAGACCCTTACTCCTCAGAAGAAAAGTTATGAGCAACCTAGATAGCATATTCAAAAGCAGAGACATTACTTTGCCGACTAAGGTCCGTCTAGTCAAGGCTATGGTTTTTCTGGTGGTCTTGTATGGATGTGAGAGTTGGACTGTGAAGAAGGCTGAGCGTCGAAGAATTGATGCTTTTGAACTGTGGTGTTGGAGAAGATCCAACCAGTCCATTCTGAAGGAGATCAACCCTGGGATTTCTTTGGAAGGAATGATGCTAAAGCTGAAACTCCAGTACTTTGGCCACCTCGTGTGAAGAGTTGACTCATTGGAGAAGACTTTGATGCTGGGAGGGATTGGGGGCAGGAGGAGAAAGGGATGACAGAGGATGAGATGGCTAGATGGCATCACGGACTCGATGGACATGAGTCTGAGTGAACTCCGGGAGTTGGTGATGGACAGGCAGGCCTGGCATGCTGCGATTCATGGGGTCGCAAAGAGTCGCACATGACTGAGCGACTGAACTGAACTGAACTGAGTGCCACTTGGGAAGCCCAATAAAGACTACAAACATCTCTGTATCAAGGTCCACTTAGTTCTTGGGACATGAATGTCACCCGCAGTGTATAACCAGGAAGCTCAGATGTGGGCTAGAGTGCCTCCTACTGTGTCTTTCTCTGAATTTGGTTGGTGGAAGACAAAGTCAGTGCTAATCTATGGATACATTTCTTTTTTATGCAGGCACTGCCTTTACTCAGCCTTGGCGTCCTGCAGCAGAGGTCTGGGCTGTAATAGAGTGGGTCTTATTTTTTTCTGAAGTTCATGAACTTCGAAGGAAGGAACTTGGAAAAAAAAGGTCTTATTACCTCAGGAATGAAGGTTCATGCTTCTTTTAATGCCAGACATTGGTGTGGCCTTACTTGTTAGAGACACAAATAATCTGGGTGAAAAATTGCAACAAAGTGGCAAGGAGAAAACAGGATGGCTTCTTGGAGTAAAACAGGTTGGGTCGGGGAGAAAAGGTCAGTGAAATGTCAACCTAAAGTGGAGAGATGCTGAGGAAAGGCAAGCAGATTTAAATTATGGTCAGACATTTGTATAGACTGACTTTGTGACAAGACTCTGCCATAGACCCTTCCAGAATCTGGGATAATGGGAAGAACATGATCTCTGGATTCAGATGAATTTGGCTTTAAATTTCAATTTGGCTACTTACTATAAGCTGCATGACCCATACCTTCCCCAAATCTCTTGAGCTTCAGTTTCCAAATCTGTACAATGTAGAAAATAAAAAATAAAAAAATTTACCTGGCAAGATTGTTGAGGGGATTGGATGAGACTCTGCAGGATAAGTGTCAGGCACTGTGTTCATAAAGAGAAATGTGGTACAAAGCTTCTGGATTCACACTACTATTATTGTTAATTTTTGCTGCAAAAAGATTTATTGTTTGTATTTAGTCCAAGTCTTTGGATAGGGCTTCAGGATAGTTAAAAAGCAGCCCACTGGCTGCAGAGTGTCAGGTGGCTGCATTGACACCAGAGGGGGCTTCTCAAAGGCTGCTGGGCTCCAGAGCCTCCTGGTGCTGCTTGAGGGCGAGCCTTTGCAAGAGATAATTACCCAGCCCTACCTGGGGGTCAGCCAATTCACAGAAGAAGTGGCCCATGCCCTCCAAAGTCATATCATTGTGGTGGAAATAGAAGCCCAGAGAGAGGTAGTGTAGGAGGCTTGCAGCTGCAGGTTGACCGGGAGGTCAATGGCAGCTTCCTCCTGAAGGGAATAATTCTGATGAATGTGGGATCATGTGGTTGATCAGCAATAAGAAATTAATCTCAAAAAATGGTGTGAGCTTGTCCCAGAGTCTGAGGCTGGCTGAGTGGTTGGTTCCGAAGGTTTGATAGGAAAAATGTTTGCAAGTGGTTAGAGCCTGGAGGAGGGAACTTCCCTGGGTCTTTTCTGTCCAAACACCATTGAAGCAAGAGACAGAGCCACAAGATCATCAAGCATAGTGCTCACAGTCACATTTTTTAATGAAATATATCTTTAAATTATACAGGGCAGTGGTTCCCACGAGTTAATCATTAACTGACCGGGAGGCTGACTGCTGCACTGAAGTTTACCTCTGCAGAGAGTCCTTGGAGGAGTGCTGGACGTCAGGGCCCATGCTAGCTCGGTGTTTTCCAAACTTCTCTGTTGATGGGAATCTCCTGTGCATGCTTGTTAAACTTTACAAGTTCTTGGCTTCATCTCAGACCCACTGAGTAAGAAGCTCTAGGGGGCCCAGGAAGCTGTTTCACCTGTTGTTTGTTTTTTATGACTGGACTAGGTCTTCATTGCTGTTACTTGGGTTTTCTCTAGTTGTGGCCAGTGGGGGTGACTCTCTGATTTCAGTGCATAGTTCAGTTCCGTCCAGTTGCTCAGTCATGTCTGACTCTTTGCGACTCCATGGACTACAGCACGCCAGGCCTCCCTGTCCATCACCAACTCCTGGAGTTTACTCAAACTCATGTCCATTGAGTCGGTGATGCCATCCAACCATCTCATCCTCTGACATCCCCTTTTCCTCCGGCCCTCAATCTTTCCCAGCATCAGGGTCTTTTCAAATGAGTCAGTTCTTCACATCAGGTGGCCAAAGTATAGGAGTTTCAGCTTCAGCATCAGTCCTTCCAGTGAATATTCAGGACTGATTTCCTTTAGGATGGACTGATTGGATCTCCTTGCAGTCCAAGGGACTCTCTAGAGTATTCTCTAACACCACAGTTCAAAAGCATCAATTCTTCAGTGCTCAGCTTTCTTCATAGTCCAGCTCTCACATCCATACATGACTACTGGAAAAAACATAGCTTTGACTAGATGGACCTTTGTTGGCAAAGTAATGTCTCTGTTTTAAATATGCTGTCTAGTTTGGTCATAATCACTGCAGGTGGTGACAGCAGCCATGAAATTAAAACACGCTTACTCCTTGGAAGAAAAGTTATGACCCACCTAGATAGTATATTCAAAAGCAGAGACATGACTTTGCCGACTAAGGTCCGTCTAGTCAAGGCTATGGTGTTTCCTGTGGTCATGTATGGATGTGAGAGTTGGACTGTGAAGAAGGCCGAGCACTGAAGAATTGATGCTTTTGAATTGTAGTGTTGGAGAAGACTCTTGAGAGTCCCTTGGACTGCAAGGAGATCCAACCAGTCCCTTCTGAAGGAGATCAACCCTGGGATTTCTTTGGAAGGAATGATGCTAAAGCTGAAGCTCCAGTACTTTGGCCACCTCATGTGAAGAGTTGGCTCATTGGAAAAGACCCTGATGCTGGGAGGGATTGGGGGCAGGAGGAGAAGGGGAAGACCGAGGATGGGATGGCTGGGTGGCATCATGGACTCGATGGACATGAGTCTAAGTGAACTCCGGGAGATGGTGATGGACAGGGAGGCCTGGTGTGCTGTGAATCATGGGGTCGCAGAGAGTCGGACATGACTGAGCGACTGAACTGCACTGAGCTGAGGTTAGTCATAACCTTTCTTCTAAGGAGCAAGTGTCTTTTCACTTCATGGCTGCAGTCACCATCTGCAGTGATTTTGGAGCCCCCCAAAATAAACTCTGTCTGTCACTGTTTCCATTGTTTCCCCATCTATTTGTCATGAAGTGATGGGACCAGATGCCATGATGTTAGTTTTCTGAATGTTGAGTTTAAGCCAGCTTTTTCACTCTCCTCTTTCACTTTCATCAAGAGGCTCTTTAGTTCTTCGCTTTTTGCCATAAGGGTGGTGACATCTGCCTATCTGAGGTTATTGATATTTCTCACGGCAATCTTGATTCCAACTTGTGCTCCATCTAGCCCAGCGTTGCTCATGATATACTCTGCATATAAGTTAAATAAGCAGGGTAACAATATACAACCTTGACACACTCCTTTCCTGATTTGGAACCAGTCTATTGTTCCATGTCCAGTTCTAACTGTTGCTTCCTGACCTGCATACAGATTTCTCAAGAGGCAGGTCAGGTGGTCTGGTATTCCCATCTCTTGATGAATTTTCCACAGTTTGTTGTGATCCACACAGTCAAAGGCTTTGGCATAGTCAACAAAGCAGATATAGATGTTTTTCTGGAACTCTCTTGCTTTTTCCATGATCCAACGGTTGTTGGGAATTTGATCTCTGGTTTCTCTGCCTTTTCTAAATCCAGTTTGAACATCTAGAAGTTCACAGTTCATGTGTTGCTGAAGCCTGGCTTGAAGAATTTTGAGCATTACTTTACTAGCCTGTGTACAATTCAGTCACTCAGTTGTGTCTGACTCTGTGACCCCATGAACCACAGCACGCCAGGCCTCTCTGTCCATCACCAACTCCCAGAGTCCACCCAACCCCAGGTCCATTGAGTCGGAGATGCCATCCAACTATCTCATCCTCTGTCATCCCCTACTCCTCCTACCCTCAATCTTTCCCAGCATCAGGGTCTTTTCAAATGAGTCAGCTCTTCGCTTCAGGTGGCCAAAGTATTGGAGTTTCAGCTTTAGCATCATTCCTTCCAAAGAACTCCCAGGACTGATCTCCTTTAGGATGGACTGGTTGGATATCCTTGCAGTCCAAGGGACTCTCAAGAGTCTTCTCCAACACCACAGTTCAAAAGCATTATTCTTTGGTGCTCAGCTTTCTTTATAGTCCAACTCTCACATCCATACATGACCACCAGAAAAACCATAGCCTTGACTAGATGGACCTTTGTTGACAAAGTAATGTCTCTGCTTTTCAATATGCTGTCTAGGTTGGATGTAACTTTCCTTCCAAGGAGTAAGCGTCTTTTAATTTCATGGCTGCAGTCATCATCTGCAGTGATTTTGGAACCCAGGAAAATAAAGTCTGACACTGTTTCCACTGTTTCCCCAACTATCTGCCATGAAGTGATGGGACCAGATGCCATGGTCTTAGTTTTCTGAATGTTGAGCTTTAAGCCAACTTTTTCACTCTCCTCTTTCACTTTCATCAAGAGGCTTTTTAGTTCCTCTTCACTTTCTACCATAATGGTGGTGTCATCTGCATATCTGAGGTTATTGATATTTCTCCTGGCTTTCTTTATTCCAGCTTGTGCTTCCTCCAACCCAGCATTTCTCATGATGTACTCTGCATATAAGTTAAATAAGCAGGGTGATATTATACAGCCTTGATGTACTCCTTTTCCTATTTGGAACTAGTCTGTTGTTCCATGTCCAGTTCTAACTGTTGCTTCCTGACCTGCATATAGGTTTCTCAAGAGGCAGGTCAGGTGGATGAATGCAATTGTGTGGTAGCTGAGCATTCTTTGGCATTGTCTTTTTTCGGGATTGGAATGAAAACTGACCTTTTCCAGTCCTGTGGCCACTGCTGAGTTTTCCAAATTTGCTGGCATACTGAGTGCAACACTTTCAGAACATCATCTTTTAGGATTTGAAATATTTCAACTGGAATTCCATTATTTCCACTAGCTTTGTTCATAGTGATGCTTCCTTAGGCCCACTTGACTTCCCATTCCAGGATGTCTGGCTGTAGTTGAGTGATCACACCATCATGATTATCTGGATTGTGAAGATCTTTTTTGTATAGTACTTCTGTCTATTCTTACCACCTCTTCTTAATATCTTCTGCTTCTGTTAGGTCCATACCATTTCTTTCCTTTATTGAGCCCATCTTTGCATGAAATGTTCCCTTGGTATCTCTAATTTCCTTGAAGAAATCTCTAGTCTTTCCCATTCTATTATTTTCCTCTATTTCTTTGCATTGATCACTGAGGAAGGCTTTCTTATCTCTTCTTTCTATTCTTTGGAACTCTGCATTCAGATGCTCTTATCTTTCCTTTTCTCCTTTGCCTTTCACTTCTCTTCTTTTCACAGCTATTTGTAAGGCCTCGTCAGACAACCACTTTTCCTTTTTCCATTTCTTGTTTTTGGGGATTGTCTTGATCACTGCCTCCTGTATAATGCCATGAACCTCTGTCCATAGTTCTTCAGGCACTCTATCTATCAGATCTAATCCCTTGAATATATTTGTCACTTCCACTGTATAATCATAAGGGATATGAGTTAGGTCATACCTGAATGGTATAGTGGTTTTCCTTACTTTCTTCAATTTCAGTATGAATTTTGCAATAAGGAGTTCATGATCTGAGCCAGAATGAGCTCCTAGTCTTGTTTTTGCTGACTGTATAGAGCTTCTCCATCTTTGGCTGCAAAGAATATAATCAATCTGATTTCAGTGTTGACCATCTGGTGATGTCCATGTGTAGAGTCTTCTCTTGTGTTGTTGGAAGAGGGTGTTTGCTATGACCAGTGCATTCTCTTGGCAAAACTGTTAGCCTTTGCCCTGCTTCATTCAGTACTGCAAGGCCAAATTTGCCTGTTACTCTACTCTAGGTGTTTCTTGACTTCCTACTTTTGCATTCCAGTTCCCTATAATGAAAAGGACATCTTTTTTGGGTGTTAGTTCCAGAAGATCTTGTAGGTCTTAATGGAACCGTTCAACTTCAGCTTCTTCAGCATTACTGTTTGCGGCATGGTGGTGGTTTAGTTGCTCAGTTGTGTCCGACTCTTTGCAACCCCATGGACTATAGCCCGCCAGGCTCCTCTTGTATGGGAGCCTCCAGGCAAAAATACTGGTGTGAGTTGCCGTTTCCTTCTCCAGGGGATATTTCTGACCCAAGAATTGAACCCAGGTCTCCTGCACTGCATGTGAATAATCTTTACCAACGGAGCTATGTGGGAAGCAAGAATACTGGAGTGGGTTGCCATGTCCTCCTCCAGGGGATCTTTCCAACCCAGGGGTTAAACCCTTGTCTCCTATGTCTCCTGCATTTGTAGGCAGATTCTTCACTACTGAACCACCAGGGAAACGTAGTCAGGGAATAGACTTAGATTACTATTGAATGGTTTGCCTTGGAAACGAACAGAGATTATTCTGTTCGTTTTTGAGATTGTATCCAAGTACTGCATTTCAGACTCTTTTGTTGACCATGATGGCTACTCCATTTCTTCCAAGGAATCCTTGCCTGCAGTAGTAGATATAATGGTCATCTGAATTAAATTCACCCATTCCAGTCCGTTTTAGTTCACTGATTCCTACAATGTCGACATTCACTCTTGCCATTGCCTGTTTGACCACTCCCAATTAGCCTTGATTCATGGACCTAAGATGCAGTGTGTAAGCCTCTCATTATGGTGGATTCTCGTTGTGGAGCGTGGGGCTCTAGGACACCCAGGCTTCCATAGTTACACCACACGTGGCACACAGGCTTAGTTGCCTTGTGGCATGTGGGATCTTCTTGGACGAGAGACTGAACCCGTATCCCCTGAATTGGCAGGCAGATTCTTAACCACTGGACCACCCGGGAAACCCAGGAAGTTGTGTTTTTAACAAGAATCCCAGACAAGTCTTGTTATCAGAGAATTTGGGGAAACACCAGCAACCTTAGTCATACCATTCATTGATTAGTGATAACAAGGTAGTTTTAGAGTACATTAAAAAAATTTAAAGTAAAAATTTACTACAAAGATGATCTCCAAGATTCAGAGTTATTTAAAAGGGATCTTCTGACTGATCTTTGGGGGAAGAATGTATCATTATGCTTTGAGGAGAAAGATGCTCTTTCATTCCTCCCTGCTTTTGCTGCTGCAGTTCTCTCTGAAATTTTACTCTCTACCTTGTCTACCCGCCAAATCCCGCTCCTTTTTCAAGGTTCAATTCAACAATTGCACTCTCTAAAAAGCTCCCATGATTCTCTCAGTTGAGTCAGATGCTTCGTCCTCTCTGTGCCCTTTGTGCCTTAGCGTCACATCATTTACAAGGTGAATCGCATTGTTTCATGGGTTTGTTTTTGTTTCTTTCCACACTAACTTTTGCATGTAAAAATCAAGAGGGTGGGTTCTGATATCAAAAGTGTCTCAATTTGAATCTCTCTGAAGGATTCCAGCAGACAAAACAGAAGGAATCACCTTGAATTGGGTGTTGGAAGATGAGCAAGAGTTGCCCAGGTGGAGAAAGGAGATTTCCAGTGAACAGCAAGTGCAGAAGTATGGAGGTCACAGAAATGGTTCCCTATCTTGAACCATTTTTAATGAGAAACTTAGTTTTTACAATAATACATTTTAAGATCTTAAAATTTTTCCATTTGGTGTCTTTTCATTAGACTTTATTTATAAAGGCCATAAAAAGAACTATTCTGAAATAGTAATTCTGAAAATAGTTTTAAATTGTCAAGTCAAAGAGAGTCTGGGTTAGTCCTCAGACACTCCATACACTGTATGATTTTGCAAAGCACCATATAACACTGTGAGTGAAAGGCTTTGGTTGCAAATATGCCTGGTTCAGATCATGTCTCTTCCACTTATCACTGGGTGGCTTTGAGCAAGTTATTTACCTTTTCTGAGTTTCTCAAGTATAAAATAGAAAATTAATTCTCTTTCCCTCTACTCTCTCAGAGTAGAAAGGATCAGTTAATAAATAGACAATACTTAGATAGATTTTAAGATAATCTTGATAGACCAGCTGCTGCTGCTGCTGCTAAGTCGCTTCAGTTGTGTCTGACTCTGTGCAACCCCATAGATGGCAGCTCACCAGGCTCCGCCATCCCTGGGATTCTCCAGGCAAGAACACTGGAGTGGTTGCCATTTCCTTCTCCAATGCATGAAAGTGAAAAGTGAAAGTGAAGTCGCTTAGTTGTGTCCAACTCTTCAGTGGGCTAATACTACTTACAAGAAATTAAAAAAAAAAGTCAAGTCCAGAATTTAAGATTATATACATAATGGAACTACTGGCTTCAGGAAAATTAGTGCAGTAGCAGCTCACATCAGAAACACTAGGAAAAGTTTTTAGAAGTCAAGTTCAGTTGGTTCCAACAGGGTGCTGGGGCACTAAAAATGTGCCTTTTACTTTGGCATCATAACTAGGTTGGCAAACAATTTTTAGCTGTGTAATGCCAAGTGTTGTTGGGGAAGAGGGGATCAGGACCCCTCATGCACTGTTGGAGAGAGGCTAGACTTATGTAATCATTCTATAGAACAATCTGGCACAACTTGAGCAAATTAAGTTTGTATATGCCCATGATCCAACAGCCCCACTCTCGGTTTCTGGCAAATTCTCTAGACTGGTTCACGCAACTTCCTTCTGCCTCACTTAGAAGTTGATTTCCTAGGGGAAAGAAATGCAAAAATCTGTATCTTCCAGATGCCCTTATTGTTCAGGTTCCATTAATGACCTAGCTTCCTCCAAGGAAAGCATGTATGTGATATTTTTATTATATATATGTATCTGATATTATATATACTATTTGGAAGGTGAGAGTGATTATCACAAGACAGAGGTCTTTTTTTCTGCTGTGTCTGTTATTTTTGTTGGTATGTGTGGTCACAAAGACTTTTAAATAGCAGCAGTTCATTTTTCAGTTCATTTTTCAGTAGAGGGTCTGATATCTGGTCCTAATATGTGAATGTCAAGAAACTGGGCAATCGAAATCCCTAGTTTCAGAGAGGTCACGTTGGTTTCTAGGTCCTTTGGCCCCATTGCTCCCTGGTGGGCCAGTTCTGCTGTGTAGTTCCAGGTGTCATTCTTGGAAGCTCAGCATAAATCTTTCTTTCTTCCAATTATTTAATGATAAGAATTCTCTCTGTTTTATATATATATATATATATATATATATATATATATAATAGTTGTATATAAAAATATTTATAAATGTATATATATAATTATATATAAAATTTATATAATATACTATTATAAGTATATATATATACACACTTGGGTTCATGGGAAATAGAGGGGGAAACAGTGGAAACAGTGGCAGACTTTATTTTTTTGGGCTCCAAAATCACTGCAGAGGGTGATTGTAGCCATGAAATTAAAAGACACTTACTCCTTGGAAGAAAAGTTATGACCAACCTAGATAGCATATTGAAAAGCAGAGACATTACTTTGCCAACAAAGGTCCGTCTAGTCAAGGCTATGGTTTTTCCAGTAGTCATGTATTGGATGTGAGAATTGGACTGTGAAGAAAGCTGAGCACCAAAGAATTGATGCTTTTGAACTATTGTGTTGGAGAAGACTCTTGAGAGTCCCTTGGACTGCAAGGAGATCCAACCAGTCCATTCTATAGGAGATCAGTCCTGGGAGTTCTTTGGAAGGAATGGTGCTAAAGCTGAAACTCCAGTATTTGGCCATCTCATGCGAAGAGTTGACTCATTGGAAAAGACCCTGATGCTGGGAGGGATTGGGGGCAGGAGGAGAAGGGGATGACTGAGAATGAAGATGGCTGGATGGCATCATGGACTCGATGGACATGAGTCTGAGTGAACTCCGGGAGATGGTGATGGACAGGGAGGTCTGGTGTGCTGAGATTCATGGGGTCGCAAAGAGTTGAACATGACTGAGTGACTGAACTGAACTGAAACAAGTTCAGGGAGATTCTGGTAAGTAAAACTGTTCCAAGAGAATTTCTCTTAAATGGGACCTGAATGAGGTGCTCATCACAATAGTATATGTTTATCATCATTGAGGAGATGGATTTAGAGAATGAGTTGGATATACACTCAGGAATACTATACAGCAATTAGAGTCAAGAAAATGATTGTCTACATGGTAATGTAGACAGATCTTTATAATAACCTTTACTTTTTTTAGAAAAAGAAAATGAAGTCTCTAGCATAATGCCATATAGGCAAATAGAAAGATACATGCATAAAAAGCAACTACACGGTTGACAGTGACATAAATCTTCATCTCATCTTTCTCACATTAGAATGAGTGCCTAATCAGGAAAGAGGCATAAATGTCAGGAATGCTGACAATGAGGATAAAGAAACAGGGAATCTTGCACGTAGTGACCCATGGACTTAGAATGATGTTTGTACCTGAGATGGGGAAAAGAAAAAGAACCAATGTCATTTATCACAAAAGAAAATCTACCACATCTATGCTGCTGCTGCTAAGTCACTTCAGTTGTGTCCAGCTCTGTGTGACCCCATAGATGGCAGCCCCCAGGCTCCCCCATCCCTGGGATTCTCCAGGCAAGAACACTGGATTGGGTTGCCATTTCCTTCTCCAATGCATGAAAATGAAAAGTGAAAGTGAAGTCACCACATCTATACAGTAGTATAAATGTTTCTGTGCTATACATGAAGAAGGACAATGATAAAAACAAATACCTATAAGGTGAGAGAGAGGAAGGTAAGAGATCACACATGGGTCTCAAGAGCGATAATTGAAGACCATGGAGTTATTCAGTCTGGAGGAGAACAGAGAGGGAGATAGGGTGACCAACCAACTTGGTTTACCTGGAAGTTTCCCAATTTTAGCACTGAAAGTCTCATATCCTAGGAAACCCTTGAGTCCTGGGCAAACTAGAATAGTTGGTCACCCTAAGGAGACATCACTGGCGTCTCCAGCTATCTGAAGCACTTTCCTGGAGAAATAGAGAAAGTAAAGGTAAGATTCTCTACCTTCAGAGGGCAGACTTTAGACCACTGGTAAGAACAAACAGTAAGGAAATTCCTGGCTCAATTCATGGAGAACTTCCTAACAGCCAACTGTGAACCAATGAGCAGTTACTGCTCCTGACCACTACCATTCAATGGATTCCCGGTAACTGTGTCCAAGCTTGTTCTACTCACTGCACAACAGGTCAATAAGTCAGGAGACTGAGGTGTCAGAGCAAGAAATAATGACTTTATTTGGAAAACTGGGAGTCAGAGAAGATGGCAGACTAACATCTTAGAGAACCATCTCACCCAAGTCAGAATCAAGGCTTTTTTTTTTTTTTTATTACACTGATTGGGAGGGGGGTGTCACTGGTTATTTCAAACTTCTTGGTGTTGGAATCCTTTGTTCTTGCAGCTGTCGATGTAGGGCAGATGACGATGTTTCTGTAAACCTCCAACATGACAAATGTTATTCTCTGTTCTGCAGCTTTCAATCTTTAAATGAATGGAAAAGTATTGTATCCTTAAATGTCAGAACCTTGACAATAAACTATCCTGTATATTTTGGGCTACAGACGACATTCTAAATTTGACACAAAAGTTAAAGAATACAAAGATTACAATAAAGAAACAGATCCAATATGGAATAAGATCTCTTCTTCCCTATTACACTTCGAGGTACATAATAATCTCATTCAATCTTCAAAGTACTGCACCGAACTAATGATGAAATAAAATAACATTCCCAAGGTCAGACAATTAGGGTTTTAAACTTAGGGCTGTCTGACACCAAGAAGTCCAGGCTCTTAACTAATACCTTTTAAGACAATCTTAAGCATTTTTTTTTTTCTATTCCAAGATAGTAAAATGAAGTCTTCTGCAGTGTGTTACAGACTAACAATTCTTAGGAGTTCAAAGGTGAACTCCTAAGAAAGCTGGTCTAGTCTGGGACTAATTGTGACTTGATATGGAAAACAGTTGTCCTAACAAGTCTAGCAGTGGACACCATCCTGAGAGTCTGCCTGTGCCTGGAACTCTCAAGGACACTTGATAAGGAAAGAGCTCTGAAGAGGTTTACCATGTGCTAACTTCCTCAGCCCAGCACAATCCCTCCTGTTGTTGAAACTAAAAAACAAAACAAAACAAAAAACCAAGTGCAGTTTCTGTTTCTGCTTGCAGAGTGGCTAACCGGGATCATTATAAGTGGGCTTAATAATAATAATAACAGGTACCATTTTTTTGTACATGTACTATGTGCTAAGCATGGTACAAAGCACTTTACACATACCCAGAGCTTATCACCAAAATATGGTAGTGAGTCAATAAATATTTTATGAGCAAATTAATTTTCTTGTTTAATTTTCTCCTATACAACTATACCTAGAGACTCCACAAGTCCTCATGGCAGCTCCTATTATTAGGCCCACTAAATGTATGAGGACCCTGAGACTCAAGAAATCATATTGCTATGATTATATTCTTTTATCTACTACTGTAGTAAAGATAGTAAGTTAGAGATATGTGGATTTAACAGACTCAGCAAACCAGGTCACACACATTATTTTCTTGTATAATTGGTAAAGCCCAGTTTTTTCATGTTTTAATGTTACTAATCATTACATTTCTCCTTTAGTTTTCAACACATTGTTCTTGTCAGTGGAGGTATTTAAATGTTTTGCTCTCATTTTTCTCCTTTATTCAGTTTTGGCTAGAGATACTTTAAAATTGATTGTATCATCTGACATAATTTTCTAGATCCTTGTCTGAATTCAAGGAAAACCTGGAGCTCGTATTAACAACTGTGATTTCTAGGCCAGTCTCTTGAGATTCTGCTTCAAAATCTGTGATAGCATCTGTCACATTGTATAATCTGTCACATAGTATAATTAGGTATTTACTCTGCAATGAGCTTCTCATGGGAAAGCATAAAGAAAGGGCTCAACAGTTATTTATTGAATGGATGGATGTATTTAATGAGCTTATCTTATGAATCTTTATCAAGTAATTTGTATAACTGTTAATCAGGAAAGCAAAGAAGTGATGACAGCCTTCTCCCTGCAGACTAATCTTGATATATTCATTAGCACATAAATTTAACCAACTAAAATTTGTCTAAATAGCATTATCTTTCTGCTAATGTTTTTCTTTTTTCATATGGACCTTATACATGGTTTGTTAAATACTTGAATGGGAGACAGAGTTTGGGAGATTGATGATTTGAAAAACTATGCATTACTATAACCCAATGATCACTTCTTTGCTTTAAAATGCTCCTAAATTTTGCTAATAATCAGTTATAAGTTAATTTGCTGATGGTCTTAAATTCACCTTCAACTGCCTTTTGAAAAACTAACACTTGTATCTATCTCCTGTCTGTGGCATTTCTCTAACTCTCCAGTATTTTAGAAATTCCTCAAAATACTGCTAAGATTTCAACTTAGGAGCATAATTCTCTTGAATTGGATTGGCTGAGTAACTTAGATGTGTTGGTTAAGCACACACTCATTTATTCCTTCAGTTTTACTGCCTTTGTTGAGTATTTGCAGTCTGCCAAATTTGTGCAAGATACCTGGGATGTGGCAATGAGTGAGATAGCATTCTCTCAGTTGAGGCAAGGCTAACAAAATTTAAAAGGCAATTATACTATGATGGAGGTAACCTCAGACTACTTACAAGAGAACAGAGAAGAGCTTCTACATTAGGGTGAGGTCAGAAGAATCTTCTGGAAAAGCAGATTCTTAAGCTGGGGCTCAATGGACCTGGTCAGGCAGGGATGTAGGGGAGGAGCATTTTAGGCAGGGGCAGAACATTTTCCAAGCCTGGAGACAGGGAGAAATTAAGGGGCAACCGAGGACTGGAATTTGCAGGAATCTGGGACCTTTATTTCCAAGACCCAATGTAGGATCTCTTAGACCAGGTAATCATTCAGTGATCATCCCCCTGTCCTCCACTTGGACACCAGGGGAGGGAAATTCCAGGCTCATGAGGCAATTAACTCCCTACCCCTAACAATAGGTTGGCATGATATTGGGAATTGTGTGGAAACAATGTTATTCTGACCAATGAGCTGGCAGATGTAAACAGATGCCCATGGGGCTGATGGGAGAAAATGAGAAATTTTACAAATTGGACTCTGAGGAAGCCCCTATTCGTGTAAGCCTTATTGCAAGCTCGTGCCTTATAACAAGCTCGTGCCTTATATAATCACACTCATTAGTGTCGTGTGCTCCTTATCCCTCTCACAAAGCCTTCTGGAAAGCTAGGATTTATATTCACCCATGGCTGCTCTGTCTGTAACCAAGAAGCTTTGCTTTTGACTCCTGCAGATGTTTCCATTTAAATAAAAATGAAATTGAAATCAAATGCTGCATTTGAAGCTGCTTTGCACCCTTTGTATTTGCTAATCAGCCTTCTCATTATTTAACCTCAGAAATCAGGGCCTCTGAAACTAATAACTGCATACGTGCCATCTATATGCAGTTACTGACTCTATTTATTCCTGAGCTCCCCTGTGAAACTGTCCTGCATGACTGTGTAATAGAGAAATAAGAGTTGCTCAGAGTGGACTCCAAACCGTGTGCATAGGAATCACTGGGAAATTTACTAAAAACGAACACTCGCTAGACCCCACACAGACTTTCTGATTCAGCAGTTCTAGAGTTGAGGTTTAGGGATCAGTATTTTAGACAATCTCTGGTTGATTCCTGTGAATATTCACCTATTATGTGCATTTACTCCCAGCAATGGCTGTGTACCATCGCTTGGGGTTCAAAGTTGAATAAGACACATTTCCTGCTACCAAGCTACAGTCTAGTGACTGTGAGACAAATGAACACCCCCATTTCATTCAGCCTGATTAGTTCAAGGATGGAACACACACAGCATAAGTGGTGACCAAATGTGAGGCCTTGGCTTGGTGGTGGGTGAAGGATGCAACATGGTTTTTTAATTTTTTTGCTATTAGTGAAAAAAATAAAGGATCACAAATATTTTTTTTTAACAAAATTAAGTCTGAGTTTAGATTTTCCCATATTATTAAAAAAATTTTTATTATGAAAACTTTCCTATATATACAATGTGTATGAAAGTAAAAGTGTTAGTTGATCAGTCATGTCTGACTCTTTGTGACCCCATGAACTGTAGCCCAACCTGCTCCTCTGTCCATGGGATTCTCCAGACAAAAATATTAGAATGAGTTACCATGCTCTCCTCCAGGGAAATCTTTCCTACTTAGGAATCAAACCCAGGTCTCCTGCATTGCATGCAGATTCTTTACTGTGTGAGCCACCAGGGAAGTCCGAAGTGGTGAGAAAATAATAATAATGGTACAAGAATAGTACTGTATAGCATATCTTCCCAAGCCAGGGATTGAACCTGGGTCTCCCACACTGCAGGCAGATTCTTTACCATCTGAGCCACCAGGGAAGCCCACAATATGGTACAATAATGTAATAAACTACATATAACCAGTATGCGTGTTAGTGTATATATGTATGTATGTGTATATATACAAGGACCTCCAATGTGAGAGACCTGGGTTCGATCCCTGGGTTGGGAAGATTCCCTGGAAAAGGAAATGGCAACCCACTCCAGTACTTCTTGTCTTAAAAATCCCATGGATGGAGGAGCTTGGTGCAGGCTACTATCCATGGGGTTGCAAAGAGGCGGGCAAGACTGAGCGACTTCACTTTCACTTATGTGTATATATATAAAAAACATCAGTATTTTGCCTGTCTTGTTTCATCACTTGCCCACCTACCCCATTCCATCCAATTGTTTGCTTTTTCTAATCCCAAATCTCATGTCATTTCACTTATGAATAGTCCAGGGTATGTCTCAGACTTAATACATATTTTGTTAAAAAAATATTTGCAATCCTTGATTTTTTTCACTAATAGCAAAAATAACAACAAAAACAAAAAAAAAAAACATGTTGCATCCTTCACCCACCACCAATATGGACACTTTCTGGGCTAGCCACAGGGCTATCATCATACCTAAAGAAATTCACTATTATGCCTTGGTGTAGTACTTAGATTTCTCTAATTATCCCAAGAATGTGAGGCACTGTTGTTCATATCAAGATATAAATAAAAATCCACACATATTGCAATCAGTTGTATTTCTTAAGTCTCATCTAAACTACAACAGCCCTTTTCCCCTGGTGTCTTTCCCTGATTCTGCCCCTTTTATGCTGTTTTTATTATTGAAGAAACCAGGTCTTATAGAAAATCCTACATTCTGAATGTGTCTGTTTGCATCATTGTAGTGTCATTTAACTGATTTCTGTGTCCTTTCCATTTATAGTAAGCCAGAAGCTAGTTAAGTCTTGAGGAGATTCAAGTCCAGGGTTTTTCCCCAAGAGCATTTCATTGCTGGCACTTTATACTTCATGCTGTGTCACATCAGGAGGCACAGAAAGTCTGATTGCACCATTTTTATGATGCTAATTTAATCAAAAATTTCAGGTAGCAACAGTCTAATATCTCTATCCCAAGATTTCCTTTAGACTTTCAGCTAATGGTTTCATCTACAGACAATCTGCTTAAACCAATTATTTTGTTAGGAGTTGAAGATGGGCACTTTTACTAGTTCTCTTTTCCTTTCTTATGTATTGGCTGGAATTCTTCTGTATGGACCCATTGTGCTGACAAATCATGAATATCTGTTTACTCTGAATTCTTTTTCATGGAGGAAAGGCAGGGTAAATGATCCGGTCCCTTTAATAGTGGTGAACACTGAGTGCTGAGGTTATTTATTCTTCTATGGGTATCACTTTGAGCACATGGGTTCTATATGCAGCATATTTTAATACATTTGCCATGGGTCCTTTTATCATATCTACAACACTCTTTGATAGCTTCCCTCCATTCCGGTACAAGAAGTCTCTGGAAATTCTTTGGTCTAGATCATCATCATCCTCTCTTCAGAGGAGTCCCTGTTCCTTTTTGGAGAGGAATGGTCTTCAGGAGCCACAATTTGGGTGCTAGGGCTGCTCACTGCCATGAAGCTGTAATTGCTTCTAAGCACTTTTAGTGGGCAAAGCTAAAAAAAAAAATCTATTTAAAAAACTATATTCATGCTAATCACTGACAATCCAAATATAGTAATATAAAGTCTAACGTTATTGAATTACACTTGTTTCTCTTTTCCCATACACTAAAAATCTTGGTTCCTGAAGAAATTAGCATAAATACTTTGATATATCAGAATATATTTCTTTGTGGACAGGAAAACAAACAAACACACAAAAAAACATTTGATATGATTTCAATCTTCTCAAGTGTATAAAGAAGACTTGTTTTCTCTTTTCACTTTCACCTACTTGCATTCTGCTATCATATAATTTTTTGAGTGGGAGTCAAAGCAGTGAAGTTTCAGCTGGCAGCATGCTGGCTACCATTTGTTGGGTGCTTATTATGTGGTGGGAAAAATTTAAATGGGTGTGTTTACATGATTAACTCAAGTAATCCTTATGCCAGCTCCATGAGATAGGTACTATTATTAGTCCCATGTTACAAGTGGGGAAGCCAAGGAAACAAGGCACTTAATAACTTGCTCAAGATCACACCAGTGGTGAATGGTAGAGTGGACTTTGAATTGTTGCTGTTGGGCTGCAGAGTCCCTACTCTTACCCATGAGAAACTGCCTCTCTGAAGCCACCTGCTCTAGGTCATAGTAAACAAAGAGCTTGGGAAATGTAATTCCCACGGTTCTCCCATCCACACTCACCTGTTTTTTCTCCTTAAGTTTCACCTTTAGTGACTGTTTCCGTTTCACTGACACTAGCCCATTCTGTGCTCTCTGCTACATCTTTGGAGACAGTAGATATTTCATAAATACTTTCAGATTTGTTTGCAAATCAGTAACTCTGAAGCACAATCTGATTCATATGAGAACAGGAAAGAAAATCTATTTTGGTTGTGATTTTTAGGAAACCAGAGTATTCCAGTTTGAATGTAAGCTTTGTGTTGTCGGGTTTTTTTTGAGAACAAGTACGCATTCCAGCACTAAAATATTCTTGTGCCCTACAAATCCCCTATGGCCTTATTAAACCTTAGAATTAAGGCTGGGTGGCACAGTGAAAAGTGCCTGGAAGACTGGGGTTCTCATCTTCACATAAAACAAGCTGGGTGGAGCCCATTATAGGCACTGACCACAAGGAATGCCTTGTGGCTGGAGGCTTCTGGGCCCGAGCTGCAGAAAGGGAGAGCGTGCACTCAGCACATCTTCATGTGGTAGAGCTTGAGTGATAGTGAGGGACCCAGAATCTTTGCCAAGAAGGAAGAGTGGAGCATTGAGCCATCTTGTTAAGGCAAAGACAGTGTTGAGAAAATCACAGGCAAAGTCAGGAGAAATTCAGTAGCAGGATAGAGTCAGGTGCAAGCGATGGGCAAGGGGGACCACTCTGGACTAAGGTGGTGGATGAAAGAAGGAAATGTGCTGAAGTCTCATTTATGTGGTGTGTAGTATGGATTTCCAAGGTGGCTCCGGCTGTTTAAAACCTTGCTACTCAAAACATAACTCACAGATCCTGATCACTGGCTCAGCTCAAACCTACTGGGTCAGAATCTCCTTCCAAACAAGATTGCCAGGTAAGTTAAGGAGCACAGAGTTGAAGGAGCAGAGGTCTGATGGACTTTGACAATGGCAGCAGTGCAGCGGGGAAGCCCATTTCCCTCTCTGGGCCTCCAACTTTTCATTTTAAAAACAGGTTACATTTAAGCTTTCAAAATATTTTTTTTAAATTGAAATCTCACTCACTCCTGCTCTGTATCACTGATGCTGTCTTCCCCCCTACACAGTCAGAGCCCAGCATGAAGAGGCTGGAGTGCTCTGGTGCCGCTGTTGGTGATGGAGCTCCTTGAGCTGTCAAGCATCACACACATGGCCCACAGGCCAAGTTGGACCACACAGAGGTAACTTTCCACTGGGGTAGATAAACTGCTTCCTGATCTGCTTTTGAGGGGCCCCATGATAGGACTCAGAGGGGAGGGGATTTAGCTCCTTATGGAGTAAACCCTGATCAACGGGAAAGGGAGACCAGGAGGACCAAGGCAGATTCATTTCTCTTTTTCCTCCTGTCTGCTGAGTTGCAGCATCTGCTTGAAAATTCTCTGGAATGTCATAGTGGCTAAAGGGATAAACACGCCTTTGCAGAATCAGCATCTCTTTGTAGCTCACCCTGAAGAGTGCAATACTGGCAACGTACAAATCACACATTGCTTTCATTTCTGCTTTTCTCCCTCACCTTGGCCTCCCTTGGCTTCCACCTCCAACTAGATGTCCCAGCACTTTAATCCTTGCCTCAGACTGCTTTATAGATGATAAAGACAAAAATCAAGTGTTAAATACATCATGTTGTTTAACTGGGGAAAGTACTGTCATCTCATTTTATAGACTATAGACAAATGATATGCATGAGCTGTCCAAGGCCATGTGACTAGGGAGTGCCAGAGCTGGATCTCTATCCTAAGACTATTGGCCCCAAGTCCATGTACTTCTTTACTCAGATAATGAACTGAGATTTATGGGACATAACATGCCAGTTTTTCCACTGTATTCTTAACAACCATTCCTAGGAGTAAGGATCATTGCCCTCAATTTACAGATGGGGAAACCAAGGTATAGAAAGTTATTGGATTTGCCTGAGATCACACAGCAAGTAAGTGGGAGAATTAAGACTTAGTTTGAGTTCAGCTTAATTATGGAGCAGCTAACAAATAATTCCTGGTGCCCATGTGCCTGTGTGTAAAGGGCTTTGTAGCCATGTTACTGTCAGAGCTAAGGCTGATTAGAAAATGTGAAAATCACTGCAACAGACATCTTTCTAAACCCTCAGCAAAAAGACTTAAAATCATTTTTAAACAAATTTTTCTCAAGGCTATGACTGTCATTTTACCAAATTGTTTCCAAAAGAGTTCTTTATGGTCATGGAAGAATGAAGTGTGTCCTTCAGCCCTGCTTAAAAAGACAAACAACTGATTTCTCAAAATACAACAGTTCAAACCAATGGAATGGATTTTGATGTATAGACCTCAAATCAACACCAATCTATTTGCAGGGTAATCTTTAGCCACCCTGTCCCTTCTCTATGAATGGTGCAGAATTACCCAAACATTCACTTGGCATATCACTGGTGGGGCAGGGGGCGGAGGGGGGTGGAATACTCCACTCCAGCTGTAGTGCTTTGAAAAGCGGGAAGTCTTGAAATCTGCCCCAGGCTAGAAGAAAAATAAGAAAAAATGGCCTAGATAGGTGAAAATGACCTTAAAACAGATCCATAATCATTTGCATCAGGGCAAAGTCTTCTACCATAATGGATCTGTGGAATCATTCCTCACATACCAGCTACAAGATGAAACTGAAGCCCCAGCAGAATGTAAGAGGCCAGGCTGAGGCCAGGCTGATGCTTCGCTCACTGACTGGGCCACAAAAATCCCCTTTTACACGCAGTCAAACAAGCTACTCCATTTGTAGGTTGATGGCGAATGGTGTGTATGCCTTTCTATATGTACTTTTCATCTGTCTCAATACCAGGCCTCACTATGTGGATGTTGCACCAGCCTCCTATTTATTTTCCTGTCCCCCAGTCTGGCCTATAAGATCTGAATGGTGTCAGAAGACCTGTTAACTTTGCTGCAGAATAAAATTCAAATGTCTGAGTATCTCATGCGAAATGCCAAGCTGGATGAAGCACAAGCTGGAATCAACACTGCTGGGAGAAATATCAATAACCTCAGATATGCAGATGACACTACCCTTAGGGCAGAAAGAAGAACTAAAGTGCCTCTTGATGAAAAGAGGAGAGTGAAAAAGTTGGCTTCAAACTCAACTTAAGGTCATGGCATCTGGTCCCATCACTCCATGGCAAATAGATGGGAAAACAATGAAAACAGTGGCAGACTTTATTTGTTTTGGCTCCAAAACCACTGCAGATGCTGACTGCAGCCATGAAATTATTATTATTATTTTTTGTTTTTCACTCTTTTTTTTTTTTAGTTTTTTATTTTTTTTAATTTTAAAATCTTTAATTCTTACATGCGTTCCCAAACATGAACCCCCCTCCCACCTCCCTCCCCATAACATCTCTCTGGGTCATCCCCAAATTAAAAGGCACTTGCTCCTTGGAAGAAAAGCTATGACCAACATAGACAGCATATTAAAAAAAAGTAGAGACATTACTTGGCCAACAAAGGTCCATGTAGTCAAAGCTATGGTTTTTCCAGTAGTCATGTATGGATATAAGAATGGGACTATAAAGAAAGCTGAGCACCGAAGAATTGATGCTTTTGAACTGTGATGTTGGAGAAGACTCTTGAGAGTCCCTTGGACTGCAAGGAGATCCAACCAGTCCATCCTAAAGGAAATCAGTCCTAAATATTCATTGGAACGACTGATGCTGAAGCTGAAACTCCAATACTTTGGCCACCTGATGTGAAGAACTGACTCATTTGAAAAGACCCTGATGCTGGGAAAGATTGAAGGTGGGAGGAGAAGGGGATGTCAGAGGATGAGATGGCTGGATGGCATCACCGACTCTATGAACATGAGTTTGAGTAGACTCTGGGAGCTGGTGATGGACAGGGAAGCCTGGTGTGCTGCAGTTCATGGGGTCACAAAGAGTTGGACACAACTGAGCTACTGAACTGAAGTGTCTCATTTAAAGGCCTTCCTTTAACTAACTCCTGTTGTGCTTTCCAATCTCCTTTGGTTTTACTTTATATTCTAGCAACATGAAGTTTGTGCTGGTTGGTTTAAGTTATACAGACAAAAAAGGTCTCTGTGGTGTACAGAAACAATGTCTTGATTATGCTGTGTGTTCATTGAGTGTTCTCTGGATCCCTGCTCTGTGTCTCTCACTCACCAACCAAGGGTCATGGAGACTCAACCAGTTACCCCACCTCTGTTCAATGTGGCAGCTACCAGCATATGTGGCTACTGAGCGTTTGCAAGGGGCCTAGCCCAAACTGGCCTAGCCACACAAACACATAGTGTGAAAAATAATATAAAATATCTCATTAATGCTTTCATATTGCTTATACAGTGAGTGATAATGTTTTGAATATATTATATTAAAATATTTCACAATTATTAAAATTAATTTTGCCTGTTTGTCTTGACCTTTTTTTTTTTTTTTTAAATGTGGCTAATATGACTGCTGGGAATTTTAAAATCACATCTATTCTTACAGAGGGCTTCCCTAGTGGCTCAGCAGTGAAGAATCTGCCTGCAATGCAGGAGATGAGGGTTTGATCCCTGTTTCAGGAAGATCCCCTGGAGGAGGGTATGGCAACCCACTTCAGTATTCTTGCCTAAAGGATTGTACAGACAGAGGAGCCTGGTGGGCTACTCTCCATGGGGCCACAAAGAGTCAGACATAACTGAAGCGACTGAGTATGCAAGCATGGCTTATAGAAATGACAGCAGTCACTCTGGCTCACGTTTCGTAAACCAATGCCAGCTACAGGCCCCACCTAACTTCCAAGAGGAAGGCAGTGCTGTCCCAACATGTGCTTGAAAGGGGAGGAGGAGGGGATACTGGTGACCATCCTTAATGACCACATAGAAACCTTCTGCACAGGACATAGATGCCTTTTGAAAGGCTGTTCCTTTGTCTGAGACGTCTTCCCTTCCCACAAACACTTTAATCAACTCCCAGTTATTCAGGAAGCGGCTCAAATGTAGCCACTGGGAAGCTTCCCTGCACCTCCACCCACCTACTCATTCACCCAACACACATACACCATGGAGGGTTGGTCAAACTCTTCTCTTGGGGTCTGACTTGACCTTAAGCACATCTTCTCTTGTTTTCCAATAACGTGCTTCTGTACACGTTGTCATGGCAGGGCTGCAGCTCTTTAGGATAGGCTTGCTTTCACCTGTAACTCCTCTCACACTGCCTGCTACAGCGGAGGCACTCAGTAAATGTTAATGACCAAATGGAGGAATGGATGTGGAGCACAGTTTGCCAAACTATTTTTACATTTCCTCATCCCATGAAGCTGAAGCTCCAATACTTTGACCACCAGATGTGAAGAGCTGTCTAACTGGAAAAGACCCTGTTGCTGCAAAAGATCGAGGGCGGGAGGAGAAGGGGGCGACAAGAGGATAAGATGGGTGGATGGCATCATCGACACAATGGACATGAGTGAGCCAACTCGGAGTGATAGTAAAGGACAGGGAAGCCTAGTGTGCTGCAGTCCCTGAGGTCACAATGAGCTGGACATGACTGAGTGACTGAACAACAACAACATCCCATGTGAGCCTCGTGGCACCCATGAGTGGGAGATTGTATGGGGTTTATCACTTCCATCTTACAGGAAAAAAAAACCAGATTCAGAGCAGTGCAGAGATTGGTTTAAGTCACACAGAAAATAGATGCGAAAAACAGGAACAAAATATAGGCCTCCTGGTGTAGTCCTCTTTCCTCAAATTGCCAAATTTCCTTTTATTTCCAAGGGTATTCTTTGAAAATTTTTTTTTCTTCCAGTTTTATTGAGATAAAATTGATACTGCACTGATCTTGATATAATTGCACTTACAGTGCACTGTGTAAGTTTAAGGTGTGCAGCATAATATTTAATTTACATACATTATGAAGTGATTGTCACAATAAATTTAGTGAACCTTCTTCATCTCTACAGGTACAAAATTAAAGAAACAAAGGATTTTTTTTTGATGCAAACTCAGGATTTACTCTCTTAATAACTTTTGTATATAATATACAGCAGTGTTAGTTATTTTTAACATGTTGTACATTGTACCCTTAGTACTTATTTATTTTGTAACTGGAAGTTTGTACCTTCTGATGGTCTCAGGCTATTCTTGAAATGACAGATTTGGATCTGCTCAGTGTAACACAAGTGGCAATTCTTTCTATGTCCTCAGCATCTTCACACTCACAGTTTCTCACCGCTCATTCATCTCTCCCTCCATCCATTTTCTTCACAGATTTTTTTGAGTACCTATTGTACTAAGCCATACATACTGCTTTGAGGAACAAAGGCTCTTGAATCAGACTAGATCAAATAATTCTATTGCTTAATATCTGTGTGATCTTGGATGAGTTTAACCATTCTTTGCCTCAGTTTCTCATCACCAAAATGGGAATTACAATGACTCTTTCTTTACATGGTTGTGTTGATGATTTTCTATTGCTGAAGATGTCATACCTTAAAAATCATCCCCATTTATTATTTCAAAGGGGCACAGCCTGGCTCAGTTGGTTCTCTGCTCTGGGCTTCACAAGGCTGAAATGAAGGCGTCAGTAGTAGTGTCCTCTTTTCTGGAGGCCACAAAAGAGTAATCTCCTTCTAAGCTCTTTCAGGAAGCTGACAATTCAGTTCCTTGCGGCCACAGGACTGGGTTGCTTTTTCCTTTTTGATTGTCATCCTCAGCTTCTAGGGGCCACTTGGACTTCTTGTGTCCTTGCTCTTTTCCTCCACTTTCAAAACAAGCCGTGTATCAAGCCCTGACACTTCAGATATTCTGTCTGACCTCACCTTCTGCCTCATTTCTCCTGCCTCCAGCTGGAAAAATTTCTCTGCTTGTAAGGTCTTATGTGATTAGATTGAGCCTATCCAGATAATCCAGAATAATCTTCCCATCTCAAAATTCTTAAGTTACTCACATCTGCAAAGCCACTTTTGCCATTAAGTTAATATTCACAAGTACTAGGGATCAGGGTATGGACATCTCTGGGGGCCATTATTCTGCCTACCAAAAAGATTAAATAAAAAATTCAGCTAATACACTTGATAACGTGCCTAGCCACATTGTAATCATATTCAATTAGTATAGATACTATAATTACAGTTGTGCTATTAATTTTATCATTAGCCCTATGAACAAGTCAGGGAAGGGCATGTTACCTTATACGATGGACAAGGAACTGGATACCCAGAGATGTGAACTCTGATGGTAGAGAGTATCGCTGACTTTTCATCTTCACATCTCCAGAGCCTAGCATGGCATCTCATAAACAGTGACAATCACCACTTTTTAAGAACTTGCTGTATTTCAGAGGCAAAAGTGTTTCTCATTCCTATAATAGCTCCGTAAGGCAAGTATTATTAACCCATTTTATAGTGGGGAAATGGAAGGTCAAAGAGTTAAGTGAGATCTCAGCATCCCAGACTTGTAAGTAGTGAAGCTGAGACTTGAGCCTGACTGTGTTTAATTGTAACTTTCTGCCCCTGCATGCTGGCCCACTGGTTTGCTTTACTTCAGTGGAACTGGCTAGTCCTGACACTCCCTAGTAGTCTGCGTCCCACCAGCATTTTTATTTTTGATGATAGCCTGAAATTCAGAGAGTTTAAATGACTCACCCAAGGTCACCCAGTGGCAGGGGTGGGAATCAAAACCAGGTCAAACCTAATGCTGAGGTTCTTGCTCCTCCTTGTGCCTAGCTGCCCCAACAGGGGGCTCAACACATGTACTGAGTGAAGGAAGCTGTCCATTCCAGGCCCACCTCCATCTCCTTATTTCACATGAAGGACAGTCAAGGGGTGCAGTGGACCTCATGAAATGGGAGGGCAGCTGGTTTCTTGAATGCTGAAAAAGATAGACATTTTCCTCTGGGAATGAGAATTCTGTGAAGTACTCTGAATCTGTGTTTTCTCTTCTGAGACTTGAATCTGGGGCGTCTTGGAGTTGCCCTTCATAGATGCTAATAGGATGCTGACTAGATGGTTCTTCAGTTGTTTGGGTTGCTTTTAAAAGGCCCAAGAAAAGGTGTCTGAGAGGCTATGGAGCCCTGGCATTACTATGGCTTTGTGACGTTTTCTATCCCATTTCTGTCCATGAAAATGCAGACGACTAAGGACTCTGGTACCTCCATTCAGAAAAATGGTTTCAGGTGGTTTCAGTGATCAAGGGGGCAAGAGCAAGTTTGTGTCAGTTGCTGCTGATTGACTTTAAAATATGTTGAAGGCTGTTAACCTCTGAAATCTCAGTTGATCCTAGAGCACCCAGCAATGTGGGTGGGGCACTGACTGTACATTGGTTAAGGTCACACTAACTAAAGTCATCAGAATGGTTTGAATTCTGCCTCTGTCATTTACCATGTGTCCTTAAGTGACTTACTTTACTCTTCTGATCCTCAGTTTCCTTACTATTATATACAGAAAATAACATCTAACTAGTTTGGGAATCACATGATCAAATGTAATAATACAGATCGACTCTGTGACTGTTGCAGAGACCCTATCAGTAAAGGGCACTCTTCATTTCCAGGAGGGCAGGGTCCACAGCAGTCACAGAGCAGAATGACTCTTGCTCCAGAGGCTTTAACTCAGATCTGTCCTAACTGGAAACTGAAATCCTCTCCTCCGAGCCTGCTCCATTCATCATCCTCACCACTTCTTTCTACTTGTTAACCAAGTGGAGACCTTTTCTGAACCATAAGCATGAAGTAGGTTGCATGAGGCAGATCCATCTCCTGGCATCTATCTCCACTGACATGGCCCAGTTTAGATTGCAGCCTTAACCTAAGTATTTCCAACCCACTCTTAACTGCTTTCCCATTTTCTCTTAGCCACACACCGCTGCTCGAGAATGATGCTTTAAAGCAATATTACCTTTTTAAAGGTTCCTTACCCAGCAAACTAATACTGAATACACTCCAGGCTCACAGTGTGAAGTAGGGTCTCTATTTCTCTTACCCCACTTTCACCTTCTAGTATTGGTTGAGGGACATGATCTTTTCCCCAAATCTTTGGAATGTAAATAGTCCATCCACCACTCTAGACTCTCTGGGTTCTCTTCTGAAATCAGCTGGGCCATCAGAAGGTCAGAGGACTGCAGAGTCAGGAAGACTTGTGGAGTCAAGCTATGTTTTCTCCTCCCTGCCTCTGCCTCAGGGACATTATCATGGGTTAAATTGTGTGTTCCCATCCACAATCTATATGTTGAAGTTCTAACCCTCAATACCTCATGCTGTGCCTGTATTTGGAAATAGAGACTTTCAAGAGGTGTGGACTGAAAAAAGATGCACAATGTGAGAGCTGTAAGTTAAGTTTTATTTGAGCCAAAATGAGGACTGCAGGCCAGGATGGAGCTCCACAAATAGCTCTGAGAGGTTGCTCCAAAGTTGGGGAAGGTCAATATATAAGATTTTGGCGAAGGGGGACTTCAATGCAATCAAGTGCTTATTTTACAAAAGATGTTCTGCTAGTCACAAGGAGATGCCGTCACCATGAAGGGATTTAGGGCTTCTCTAGATATGAAGAGATGCAAAGATTAGAATCATGAAATCTGTTCCTGAAAATATCCAACTATCTAAAGACCTGTCCCACCAGGTCCCTGGAACACAGAGTGCTTCACTCCACTCTGAACTCCCTCAGGGAGGACTGCTGAAGGTCACCAGCTGCAGCAGGACAGGGTTCGGCCTCCACAGAGGCAGATGGCAAATGCCCTTTCTGTTGTTGTTGAGCTGCTGGCAATGCTCTTGGCAAGTGGCCATTTGTAGTTGACAGGTAATTAAGGGAAAATGAGATCATATGGGTGGGCTCTTGTTCTATATGACTGGTGGTTTTATAAGGAGAGATTAGGACACAGACACACACAGGAAAGACCATGTGAAGATAAGATTTAAAAAGATAAAAGCCATTTATAAGCCAAGGAGAGAGTTTTCAACAACAGCGACAACAAAAACCCAACAAAGCAGAGCAAAAATCTCTGCCAACACCTTGATCTCTGGCTTCTAGCCTCCAGAACTGTGAGAAAATAAATTTCAAATTAATTTCTGTTGTTTAAATCACCCAGTCTGTGGTTCTCTCTTACGGCAGCTCCAACAGACCAATCCGGACCCCACTGTGGATATGTTCACTACGTCATGTCTTGTCTCTGTGAAGCTGGTGGAAGAAATTTTTTTTGGACCTGTCCTGGGAAAGCAATTACAAATTGGTTCTCCCTTCTGCTTTGGCTGCCAGGAAACTGGACGTCAAACTTGAAACGAAACCATCCCAGCCATGTGAGACTTTGTGGTCTGGGTATTTGTGTTCTTTCTCCCATATTAATCAATGATTCTTCTGCGTATGTTTTCTCATTCTCTCTTGATGCACATTTCCCCAGTTACTGGAAAGAATTATAATTCAAAGTAAAGTGACTGGGGTTGTAGAAGTTGATGTTTCAGGTAATTATTATAATAATGATAATTATTAACACTTACTGAATGACTGCTATGTAGAAGGCATTGTTCTTATTCTTTATTTGTATTATCTCATTGAATTCTCACAGAAACCCTATGTGGCAGGTGATATTATTGACCATCTTTACAGATGAGGAAACAGATATGAGAAAGTAAATTATTTTCCCAGTGTTACATAGTAGGGAAACAGCCATAACAGGCTTGCAAGGTGGGCCAGTCTAACTCCAGGCCCAAGGTCTGAACCATTACAACTGAGCGAAGGGAAATAGACACAGTCTGTTCAGGCTTTGGGCAATTTGTCTTTGCTTATGTGGAATGCGAGATGTCATTTAGGTAAGAGGTTGCTGAGGCCTGGTTTACTTATTGGAGCAATTAGGGAAGCTGATGTGTCAGAGTAAGGCGGAAGGCTCTGGAGGGCTCTGGCAGCCTCCTGGATGTCTCACTGTGCCCTGGAGTGAGGACACGCATGAGCAGAGCCAAGGAAGTTATTTTTGTTCTAGGAGCTTCTTCCTACACATCCTGCTCGCCCCTGCAACTCGAAGCTTCAGCCAGGCCAATTATTTGCAGACCCACAACACTGCCAGCTCACATACCCTCCCATCCCTGGGTGTGAACATTCTACTTCTTGTTCACCCCCAAGCTTTGCCTGGTAGACTCCAGTCCATTTCGGGAAACAGCTCAGTAGTTCCTACCTCCAGAAGCACTTTCCTGGGTTAAGTGCCTCTGTCACGTTCTCCAGGCTTACAACTTGATGTCTTCTCCTTTCCTGTTGCGCTGAGCACAGTCTTTTTTACACTTTTAGAGAAATATTTATTTATTTGACTGCATTGGATCTTGGTTGTGGCACATGGGATCTTTTGTTGAGGCATGTAGGCTCTAGTTCCCTGACCAGGGATCGAACCTGTGTCCCCTGCATTGGAAGGTGGATTCATAACCCCTGGACCACCAGGGAATTTCTTGAGCACACTCTTAAAATGTCATCTTTATTATTCTGCTGTCTCTTCTAGACTGTGAGATCCTGGGGGCAGGGACTTGTTTTATTCACACTTATATACTGCCTCCAGATTTGGTCCAGTACAGAATCCACCTGCCAATGCAGGAGCTGCAGGAGACAGGGGTTTGATCCCTGGGTCGGGAAGATCCCGTCGAGAAGGAAATGGCAACCCACTCCAGTATTCTTGCCTGGAGAATCCCACGGACAGAGGAGCCTGGTGGGTTACAGTCCATGGGACAGCAAAGGGTCAGAGGTGAATGAGCAATTGAGCATGCACACACAGGGTTTTGGTAAGGGCATGTTGAGGCGATTGCTTTTATGAATGTGAGATTGGTATCCACAAGGTTTGTGCCTGCAGAGTCTTCCTCCATGAAGATCTGACAAATGGAGAATTTAATCTCTTTGGCACTGATATCTGGATGACTGAGCAGTATTATTTCACTGTGTGTGGTCTCACTTCGGCCTTATTGCGAAATGAAATAGACTATAAAGAAACAAGCTAGTGAATAAACCAGTATATGTAACTCATATTTCCATGATGCTTTACTGTTGAAGAAATCCTTTCCTATAGATTATCTCAGTGGTTATAGCATTCTCATTTTATAGATAAGATCAAAGAGCATGACTTTCCTCAGGGTTGCCCAGTGTGTAAGGTGGTTTGGGGTGGGCTACCATCCAGAAGATGGGCCTGTGATCAGACAGGTCCCGGGCATGAAGTTTTTCTTGGTCACTTATGAATCTCATTGAAATTCATTTTTCTTATTCGTAAAATGGAATAATAATAGAAGCTAGGGAGTTGTGCAGATCAAGGGGGTTAAGTCCAAAGTATCTGCAAGTGCTTGGTGAGTTAATTAATATATGACTTGACTTTGTAGAGGATTTCCCAGGTGGCGCTAGTGGTAAAGAATCCACCTTCCACTGCAGGAGATGTAAGAGACTCGGATTTGATCCGGAGTCTCATCTCATCGTGGGTTCAGAAGGTTCCCTGGAGAAGGGCATGGCAACCCACTCCAATATTCTTGGGTGGAGAATTCCATGGACAGAGGAGCCTGGCGGGCCATGGTCCACAGGGTCACAGAGAATTAGACAGGACTGAAGTGACTGAGCATACACATATGACTTATAAAATGCTTTGCAACAAACTTTGGACTATAGGAAAGCAGTGAAATTCCTTGTGTTTTCCTGACCACACTCATTCTTCTCTTTAACTTTCTGCTCATTTACTTCCCTCTAGTTACTGCAGTTGCTACGATTCTTAGTTCTTGCTACGTGGACTTTATTTCATGATTCTCAGCCTTGGTTTGGACTCTTACTCTCCCCTAGCTCTCTCGCTCCAAAACTTGTTCTTTTGCTGAGTTGGAAAACTTTTTTTTTTCTCCTCTTGCACAACTTCTCTGATTCCACAGCTGTGACACTCCACCTGGCAGGGAGCTCTGTGGTGGAGACAGAACCGACTTGGGGGCCTCAGCCAGGAACACAGAGACCTCACTGCCTTGGCCTGGCGGAGAACACCTTCCTCCAATTATAGGCAACACACAAAAAAGGACCTGCAGCATCCCAAAGCCAACATTTTTTAGGCGTTGGACAAGTTGATGGTGGAGTTCATCCCCCCTCCCATCTGGCCTGGCTCATTGGGATCTGTCAAGTGGCCTTGGGGCCAGAAGGAGTGCCAGATTGGGTAATTTTCTCAGAAAAGAGCTATAAAGATGAGGGTTTCCAATGTGCTTTCAGCATGACTCATGTCACGGACACCGAGGCCAATGGGAAGCACATGTCCACCAGTGGGTGTGGGGCAAAGCAAGACCAGGGTTAGGTAGGACATCCTTGGGGCTGTCAAATTGCAAAGGAGAGTTCCGTACCTGTAAGTTGTGAGTACTTGTTTTATGTATCGATTTTTCTACCAGCCTGTTAGATTGAATTCATATTAGTGTTCATTTAGCGAAGAATTTTTGAACCTCGAAATAGGTATGGTCTTGGTAATCTAGTGGGAAAAACAGACACGTAAAGTGACAATTACAATTCAGTGAGAGAAGGGCCATGGTGGAGGAAGTCCAGGATAGTGCGGGATACTGCAGGAAACACCCTCGATCCAGACCGAGTGAAGCTGGTCAAGTAGAGGATGACAGGCGTTGGGCCAGTTTTGTCAGAGGAATTCATCATGTAGCTGAGATCTCAGGGATGAGTAGAAATTAGCTACTTAAAGAAGGGAGATGCAGTGTAATCCAGGAGGAGGATACAATATGTGTTATATCCTAGAGGTAAAAAAACATGACTTGTTTGAGGAATGAATGTAATTTCCTGGTGGATGTAGGGTAAAGATGGAGTGAACACAAGTGAGATGAAGCATCTCACTCCCCACTTTTCCTCTCTTCTCTGTATTCCAACTCATGTCTGACAGGTTTGCACAAGCAAAATGTGCTAGAGAATATGTCTAGTGGGAAATTCCTTACCATTTATAGATTCATACATTCTTTAAAAATTTTTTTTATTGGAGTATAGTTGATTTACAATGCTGTGCTAATTTTAGGTGTACAGCAAAGAGAATCAGTTATGTATATACATATATCTACTCTTTTGAAGATGCTTTCCCCTTTAAGTTATTACAGAAAGTTGGTTAGAGTTCCATGTGCTATAGGGTAGGTCCTTATTAGTTAAGAATTTTATGTTTAGTCTTGAAGTTGTGTCTGACTCTTTTGCCACTCCATGGACTGTAGCTCTGTCCATGGGATTTTCCAGAGAAGAATACTAGAATGGGTTGCCATTTCCTTCTCCAGGATCCTGACCCTGGTCGCATCTCCTGCATTGGTAGGTGGATTCTTCACCACTGAGCCACCTAGGAAGCCCCATTTTATATATAATAGGGTGTATATGTCAACCCCAATCTCCCAGTTTATGCTTCCCAACCTTCCCTCCTGTCCCTCTGGTAACATCCTTAAAGTTCTGATGGGATTTTAAAAGCTCCCCATCTGCACCCATATTGTTGGTTCTGTTATTCCTTCGCTGTATATGTCTCTGTTTACCCCAGTGCTTTGACTCCAGTATAACTGTGGAGCACTCACAGGACTCTGAATGACATCATAAGAAATTTGAACTTTAATCTGAAGTCGATAAAGTGACATCAGAAGTTTTAAAAGAACTAAACAGACATTTCTCCAAAGAAGACATACGGATGGCTAACAAACACATGAAAAGATGCTCAACATCACTCATTATCAGAGAAATGCAAATCACGACCACAATGAGGTACCATTTCACACCAGTCAGAATGGCTGTGATCCAAAAGTCTACAAGCAATAAATGCGGGAGAGGGTGTGGAGAAAAGGGAACCCTCTTACACTGTTGGTGGGAATGCAAACTAGTACAGCCACTATGGAGAACAGTATGGAGATTCCTTAAAAAACAGCAAATAAAACTGCCTTATGACCCAGCAATCCCACTGCTGGGCAGACACACTGAGGAAAACAGAATTGAAAGAGACACATGTACCCCAATGTTCATCGCAGCACTGTTTATAATAGCCAGGACATGGAAACAACCTAGACATCCATCAGCAGATGAATGGATAAGAAAGCTGTGGTACATATACACAATGGAGTATTACTCAGCCATTAAAAGGAATGCATTTGAATCAGTTCTAATGAGGTGGATGAAACTGGAGCTGCTTATACAGAGTGAAGTAAGCCAGAAAGAAAAACACCAATACAGTATACTGACACATATATACAGAATTTAGAAAGATGGTAATGATGACCCTGGATGCGAGACAGCAAAAGAGACACAGATGTATAGAATGGACTTTTGGACTCTGAGGGAGAGGGAGAGGGTGGGATGATTCGGGAGAATGGCATTGAAACATGTATACTATCATGTAAGAAACGAAGTGCCAGTCTATGTTCGATACAGGATACAGGATGCTTGGGGCTGGTGCATGGGGATGATCCAGAGAGATGATATGGGGTGGGAGGTGGGAAGGAGATTCAGGATTTGGAGCTTGTATACACCCATGGTGGATTCATGTCAATGTATGGCAAAACCAATACAGTATTGTAAAATAAAATAAAGTAAAAATAAAATTAAAAAAATAATAAAAAATTTTAAAAAATAAATAATTTTAAAAAAAAAGAAAGAAAGAAAAACAGTCAGTTCAAAGGAATAGGTTAGTAATATGAGAGGAAATGAATCAAAGGAGGTAAGCCCAGAGGCAGAAGAACTATCTAGAGAGCAACATCAATAGTCCAGGGAGAAAAAATGACCACATGAACCAGAGCATTGACTATGGGATGGACAGGGAGGAAGATTCTGCAGAGATGGCTGAAGAGGCTTACATAATAACCTCCGTCAGACTCACCTGCTTGTTTCTGCATTAATCAGCGCAGTGGTCCCCATCCCTGGCTACACACTAGAATCTCCTGGAGGAGATATAAGCCCAGGCTATATGTCCGATTAATGGAATTTAAAATTGTTGAGGTTAAAGCCCTGGTCCTTTTTGTGTGGCCACAGCATCATACTGAATATTATTACTTTAGGGAGAGTTCTCTAGGCCTTTGATCTCTGGTCTGGGAGAGATTTGAGATTTCTTTACATCAGGAAAATTAGAAAGGGGAAAGTGCACTGTTATATACAGTGTGTTAACAGAAACCTAGACAGAGCTGTCTATACTTAAGATTGTTTTGTTCTATGATTTACCATCTAGACTGGGACGCTTTTGACCAGGCCATAACACTCGCCTGCAGGTGCAGACTGGGATTGTGATAGCAAACAAAGGCATATGGTGGCCCTGTCTACACTCGGTCACTAGTTCCATTCCTCCCATTTGCTCAAGGACCTTCCTCTAAGCAAGCTTGTGTGCAACTGTTCACAAAACCTTGTTCAGTTCACCAGTTTCTACATTGTTAGAACTGATGGTCAATTGTGCACTTTTATTTTGGCCCAACAGTTGGCGTAAGTGATTCCTTCATCGCTTATATACCACCCCCCTGGGTTTTTCTCCTACCTTGCTGGCTGCTTTTTCTTTGTACTGGTTCCTAAATCTTGGATCCCTTAATATCAGGTTTAGCCCCAGGCCCTCTTCTCTTCTCTGTCTTTACTATCCCCCTTGGTGAAATCATAAGTTGAAATCATCTCATTAGGTTGATATGTCCCAAATTTATATTTTTAGCTCTGGCTTCTTCTGTGAACTCTAGACTCTTCTTTCTAATTGCCAACTTGACATCTCACCTGGATGATAAAACCATTTCAGACTTCAATGGCCCACAGCTGAATTCTTGAATCCTTGTCCTTCCACAAGCTCTGTTTCTCTCATAGTCTTCACAGTGAGATTCTCACCTCACAGGCATTGGGATGGCTATTATATCAAAACGACAGACAGCAAGTGTTGGCTGACTTTGTCCACCTCTTAGCCTGCACCTGCGGCCCTCTGTCCAGAGCCTCCTTCATTCCTGGGTTATTGCACACAGTGCTCTCTGTCTGTTTCTGCTCCCACTCCCCTGTGATGTCTCCTCAACACCACAACCAGACTTTTATGCTTTTAAAACACATATTAGTCGATCTCATTTTGCTCTTCAAAACCTTCCAACAGCTTCCTATTTCACAGACAGGGAAGGTCTAAGTCCTTACTATGACCTCTTAGGCTTTATGTGTCCACATCCCATTTCCTCCTTATCTACTCGCTTTGTCCTTTCGCTTATGCTCTTTTACCCACACTGGTCTCAGACTTGATCCTAAATACACCATTGCAGAACAGGTGGTCATTTTCTCTAAATTGGATTGTTGCCATTGGTGCTGCCTTGGGGCCTCGGTGCTAGATATTCCTTTGTCTGGTGTGCCTCACACTCTCCTATTTGCCTGCTCTTTTATTTTCTTAGAGTTTGCTCCATAGTCACCTTTTATTAGAGGACTTGTAGGAACACTCCTTAAAATATCACTTACCTCCAGGAGGCAATGATTCTCTATCCCCGTTTGTACTTTATATTTCTTATAGTATTTTTCACTATCTGATGCACTTCATAGTATACTGAGTCTCCTACGCACTTAAATATAAGTGCTTTGAGGACAGAAATATTTTCTATTTTTTGGTATCTTCAGTAACTAGAAAAGTGTCTAAAATATGATAGATGTTCAATGAACATCTGATGAATAAATAAATTACCAGAGTTGGGGGAAGGCTATACAGTCTGGTTTTTGAGAAGACTGTATCTTAATGCTCTCCTAGTGAACACCACAGGTAGCAAGGGATAGTAGAAAGGGATCCCTGGGTGGATATATCAGGCCATTTAGTCCAACAAACATCTACTGAGTGTTTACCTTATTTTGGGGGCAGTTTGGGAGCTGCCTCTGATCTAGAAGAGTTCATCAGCTACTGAAAGATATGTAGATAGGAACCGCGGTGTGAAGCAGAATGACTTAGGTGCACAAAAAGGAAGTATAAGCACGTGAAGTGGATGCAGAAAGGGAGGAGAGATTCCTTCAGGGGAGGAAGGGTGCTTTGCCATAGAAGCTTCTTTAGGGAAGATGGCATTTGAGTCATACTTGAATCAGATGACAACTTTAGCAGAGGGAGAATGGAGGAAAGCGCATAGCGTGGAAACAGGAAAGGGCAGGATATGTATCTGGTCAGTGGGGGATGGCCTCTTCATTATGACTGCTTTGTAAATTAAGTGGGTGGATTTACTGGGAAATACATACAGACAAAGGGTTGAAAGCCAGATCATTTTGGGGGGAGGGGGTAGTGCGATGCAGGAGAATTTGGCTATTTTCCAGTAGGGTGTCCACTGCATTTTAGAGATGTTAAGTGATGTCATATAATTGACTTTGTAGTGTGATAACTCTTAGCCTGAAAAACTAAAGAGACCAAAAATTTTGAGACCTGTTAGGGGACTGTTTCCCAGATAAGAGATCGTGAACTGGAGATGAGACATCTGCTTGTCCATTTCCTTCACCTTTCACCCACCTAAATCCTGGCCACGCTAAAGACCTAATAATTCTAGGAGTCCGTTCCAACTTCCTTCTTCCCATCCATTTATGTGCCCTTTATCTGTTCATTGGTTAATTCACTTACCTTACAGGTATTTTTTAAGTGTTGTTATGATGATTTTAGCTTTATTTCATTATTTATTATTATTTGCTTTTGTATTAGAGTACAATTGCTTTGTTAGTTTCTGCTGTACTACAGTGAGAATTAGCTATATGTGTATATATATCTCGGAGAAGGCAATGGCACCCCACTCCAGTACTCTTGCCTGGAAAATCCCATGGACAGAGGGGCCTAGTGGGCTGCAGTCCATGGGGTCGCTAGGAGTCAGACATGACTGAATGACTTCACTTTCATTTTTCACTTTCATGCATTGGAGAAGGAAACGGCGACCCACTCCAGAGTTCTTGCCTGGAGAATCCCAGGGACGGGGGAGCCTGGTGGGCTGCTGTCTATGGGGTCGCACAGAGTCAGACATGACTGAAGCGACTTAGCAGCAGCAGCAGCAGCAGCATACGTATATCTCCTTCCTCTTAAACCTCCCTCCACTTCCCCCGTCCCACCCATCTTTACCATAGAACACGGAGCTGAGCTTCCTATGCTATGCAGTGGCTTCCCACTAGCTATCTGTTTTACACATGGTAATGTATATATGTTGGTTAAGCAACTGCTCCTTTCAAGGACTGTGCCACATGTGCTGAGAAATGCAATGAGAAATAAAATGGTCCTAGATTTTGTTAAAGGCTGGGAAGGAAAAAGTGTAGAGAGGCACAAGAAAATAAGTAATGGGAGGACTGCATTCACTTCATGGAAGGCAAGTTCTCTCTATAGAAGTCACATTTGGGTTCTTTAAATCAAAAATAGAAGTTGGCCAGATGAAGAGAGGAGGGGAAGGCTGTCCCAGGAAGAAGTCATAGAGGTGTAAAGACACTGTAGTGGGAAAAATTTTGTTGGTCTTACTCGCCAGATGTGAACCCTGCATCTTAATACCCAGAAAAGTACCTGGGGTGTAGTAAGTCATTAGTAAATATTAGTTTGATGAATGAATGAAAGTATGAGCCAAGAGGAAATATGAGTGGCTATTTAACAGACACCCCAGAATTTGTCTAAATCCAATGTAGCTTCATTCCAACGCAGTTTATGAATTATGTCAATAACACATACACCTATTCTTGGGTACAATCCCTCCTATTCTTGGGTACAATCTACTATCAAAGTGAAAAAAAATCTTGTTCATGCTGTTTTATTGTTAAATCATTCTTCTTGGAAAGCATAGAATAAGGGGCTCAAAGTTAAATAGATCTTATAGACTGGGTCCTCCAAAAGCTTTATTATAAACTGAGACATAAAGAGTCTTAATATCTCATCTGTGGTTGCACAGTGGTTATGTAAAAATGTTGGAGCAGGCTATTGAAAGCCAGAGGAAGTTTGAAAAGTCTGAACAGTAGTTCCCCAATTCTCAAAAGACAGAGAAAGAAGTCTAAGGGGGAGGAGGAGGGTTGGTGGTGGCAAATGCTGAGACAGAACAAAACAAAAAGGAAGTTTTAGATCTTAAAAAAAAAAACAAAAACTAAAATGGAACTGATCTTTTCAGATATGGCCTTTTTGTCTCCAAGGAATTTCAGAAAACCTATTTGAGTCGAATTTTCTCACAGATTTTCATAGGAACTTTCATTGAACTCTTCCCTTTCTCACCAGAACCTAAATGACCATCTAGTAATGATGTTACCAGCAGAGTGAATCCTCCTGTCCTCAACCCACTTCATTCTTCCCTAGATTGTGCTTGTGATGCTGGATCCCAGGAAACCTTCACTAGCTCAAGATCACAAAGGTTTTCTCCTATGTTTTCTTCTATAAATTGCATAGTTTCAGATTTTACATGTAGGTCTATGGTCCATTTAGAGTTAATTCTTGTTTATGGAACAAAAAACAGATTGAAAGTTGTGTTTTATTTATTTATTTTCACAAGTATATCCAAATCTAGCACTATTTGTTGAAAAGACTACTCTTCTTGACAGAATAGTCTTTGCACTTATATTAAAAATCATATATATATATATCATATATATATATATACATCTCCTTATATCTTTGGACTCTATTCTGTACCATTGAGCTTATTGTCTATCTTCATACCAATACAACTCTTTTGATTAATGTAATTTCTAATAACTCTTGAAATCAGATAAAATCAGATAGTGGAAGTTATCTAAATTTGTTCTTTGTAGAAGTTCGTTTGGCTGATTTAGATCCTTTCCACTTTCATATGAATTTTTGAATCAGTTTGTCAACTTATTAAAAAATATTCTGCTGGCATTTTGACTGGGGTAGCATTGAATCTATCCATAAATTTGGGGAGAATATCTTTAATATTGGGGATTGAGTTGTCCAGCATATGATCATAGTAATCTTGCCATTTACTCAGAGTTTCTTAAACATCGCTCAGCAATGTTTTACTATTTTTCAGTGTATAGATAATTCACAGATTTTCCAGATTCATCACTAAATATTTCACATTTTTATGCTATTGACAATGACGTATTTTTGATATGTAAAACTTCTGATATTTTACTGCTACTATATATATATATATAATTGATCATTATAGACCTGCTAAAGTCACTCAGTTCTGATTGTCTTTTTTTATTTTTTTTTTGTAGATTCTGTTAGATTTTCTATATAGGTGATCATGTCATCTGTGACTAGAGTCAGCTTCACTTCTTCCCATCCAATATGGATATCTTTTTTTCCCTTTTTGGGGGTCTGGAAACTGTCTCAATTGAAGCAGGAAACTGAGGTAATTGTGAGACTCAACTTGTTTGCTTCTTACACATCAGTGACCACTATCCTTTTGGGCCTGGTACTCAGTTCCTTAAAAATCATTCTCATGTATATGTAAATATATGTAAACCTATGTGTGTGTGTATATATATATAATTTATATGTGTATGTGTATATATATATAATATATATAAATCTATACTCAAATAACATTGCTGCTGTTGTTAAGTCATTCAGTCATGTCCGACTCTTTGAGACCCAATGGACTGTAGCATGCCAGGGTTCCCTGTCCTTCACCATCTCCTGGAGCTTGCTCACACTTGTGTCCATTGAGTGGGTGATGCCATTCAACCATCTCGTCCTCTGTCATCCCTGTCTCCTCTTGCCTTCATTCTCTCCCAGGATCAGGGTCTTTTCTAATGAGTTAGCTCTTCACATCAGATGGACAAAGTATTGGAGCTTCAGCATCAATTCTTCCAGTGAATATTCAGGATTAATTTCCTTTAGGGTTGACTGGTTCAATCTCCTTGCAGTCCAAGGGACTCTCAAGAGTCTTCTCCAACACCACAGTTCAAAAGCATCAGTTGGTTGGTGTTCAACCTTCTTTATGGTCCAATCCACATATCCATACATGACTATGGGAAAAATCATAGCTTTGAGTATATGGACTTTTTTAGGCAAAGTAATATCTTTGCTTTTTAATATGCTGTCTAGATTGGTCATAGCTTTTCTAACAAGGATCAAGTGTCTTTTAATTTCATGGCTGCAGTCACTATCTGCAGTGATTTTGGAAACCCCCAAAATAAAAAGTCTCTCACTGTTTCCATTGTCCCCCCATCTATTTCCCATGAAGTGAGGGGGACTGGATGCCATGATCCTCATTTTTTGAATGTGAGTTTTAAGCCAGCTTTTTCACTCTCCTCTTTCACTTTCATCAAGAGGTTCTTTAGTTCTTCACTTTCTGCCATAAGGGTGGTATCATCTGTATCAAAAACTGAGGTTATTGATATTTCTCCTGGCAATCTTGATTCCAGCTTGTGCTTCATCCACCCTGGCATTTTGCAAGATGTATTCTTCATATAAGTTAAATAAGCACGATAACAATATACAGCCTTGACATATACTCCTTCCCCAATTTGGAACCAGTCTATTGTTCCATGTCCAGTTCTAACTATTGCTTCTTGACCTGCATATATGTTTTTCAATAGGCAGGTAAAGTGGTCTGGTATTCCTACCTCTTTAAAAATTTTTCACAGTTTGTTGTGATCCACACAGTCAAAGGCTTTAACATAGTCAATAAAGCAGAAGTAGATGTTTTTCTGGAATTCTGTTGCTTTTTCTATGATCCAATGGATGTTGGAAATTTGATGTCTGGTTTCTCTGCCTTTTCAAAATCCAGCTTGAACATCTGGAAGTTCTCAGTTCATATACTGTTGAAGCCTAGTTTGGAGAATTTTCAGCATTACTTTGCTGGCGTGTGAGATGAGTACAATTTTGCGGTAGTTTGAGCATTCTTTGGTGTTGCTTTTCTTTGGGATTGGAATGAAAACTGACCTTTTCCATTCCTGTGGCCACTGCTGAGTTTTCCACATTTGCTGGCATATTAAGTGGAGCACTTTCAGAGCATCATCTTTTCGGATTTGAAATAGCTCAGCTGGAATTCCATCACCTCCACTAGTTTTGTTCATAGTGATGCTTCCTAAGGCCCACTTGACTTCATACCTCAGGATGGCTGGCTCTAGGTGAGTGATCACACCACTGTGGTTATCTGGGTCATGAAGATCTTTTTTGTATAGTTCTTCTGTGTATTCTTGCCACCTCTTGTGAATAACATACATATAGTCTATTTCTTGGTTGTATCCAGCGGGAGGGCAAATACAGTCCCTGTTACTTCACCCGTAGCAGAAATTCTTCCCATCTGGATTTGAGATAAAGGGAAAATATGAAATTTAAAAAATTATCTTCAGACCCTTTGTCAAATTCATAACCACTGCCCCAAAGCTTTCTGAATTGTCTGTGGTTAATTTTACATGGGAACAGACCAAGGATGAAGAGACCAAGGATGTTACTAAGGGTAAGACAGAACCCAAAAGATCTAAATTATTTTCAGGTCAATAGTGATAGTAACAAAAACAGTTCTGAGCATATTTATAGCCTTTCATGGTTTATAAAGTGTTTTCACCTTCATGGACTCATTTGGCCCTTAGAGTATCATTTGGAAATAATGAAAGGAGATTATGTCTACATTATTTTTAGGGAAATGGAAGCTTAGAAAAGTGAAGTGAATTTCCATGGAACATATGGTTAAAGAGAAGAGATATGGGGGCTGCTAGTTGAATCCAGGGCTGTCTGACTTCTTGTCGAACTACTTAAAAAATTTTATGAAGAATTTCAAACGTATACTAAAGTAGCCTGACCTGAATAATCAATGCCCATGTAGTTATCACCTAGATTAGACAGTTATCAATTCAGGGATACTTTTGTTTCATGTCTAGCCCCACCCATCTATTCCCATTCTGTATTACTAAATCTTAGCTATAATATCAGCTCAGGCTTCTCAGGTAGCTTAGTGGTAAAGAATCCACTTCCAATGCAGGAAAAACAGGAGATGCAGGTTCAATCCCTGGGTCAGGAAGATCCCCAGAGGAGGAAATGGTAACCTACTCCAGTATTCTTGGTGGGAAAATTCATGGCCAGGGGAGCCTGGTGGGCTACAGTCCAATGAGTTGCAAAGAATTGCACATGACTCAGCATCTGAGCATGTGCACACACACACACACATGTTATCAAATCACAAGAAAATATTTCAATATGTACCCTAAAGTCTAAGGAGTCTTTTAAAAATACATAACTATAATAACAGTTCACCCCTAAACATAGCTTTAAGTTTTTAATTTCATTATCCTGTCAGTTTATATATTTCCAAAATGATAAAAATGTCATAATTTTTAAAGTAGTTTATTTGAGTCTGGATCCAAATAACTTCCACACATTGTTATTGGTCTCTCTTAACGCACATGCTTCTTCCCCAGCTCTGTTTTTCCCCTTCCTAATTTATTTGTTGAGGAAACCAGGTTGTTTTCCTAGAGTGGTTTTTCCTAGTCTGAATTTGCAGATGATGCTTCTGTGGTATGGCTTAGCATGTTCCTTTGTCTTCTGTGTTCCCTGAAAATTGATAGCTGAACTAAAGTCTTGATCAAATCAAGGATCTTTTTTTTTTTTTTTTAAATTTAGCAAGAGAGCTTCCTAGGTAATCCATTCCGCCTCAGTAGACATATAAGATCAAATTGTTGGGTCATAAGGTAGTTCTATTTGCAATTTTTAAAGGAATCTCCACACTGTTCTCCATAGTGGCTATACTAGTTTGCATTCCCACCAACAGTGTAGGAGGGTTCCCTTTTCTCCACACCCTCTCCAGCATTTATTGCTTGCAGATTTTTGGATCGCAGACATTCTGACTGGTGTGAAGTGGTACCTCATTGTGGTTTTGATTTGCATTTCTCTAATAATGAGTGATGTTGAACATCTTTTCATGTGTTTGTTAGCCATTCGTATGTCTTCTTTGGAGAAATGTCTATTTAGTTCTTTGGCCCATTTTTTGATTGGGTCGTTTATTTTTCTGGAATTGAGCTGCATAAGTTGCTTGTATATTTTTGAGATTAGTTGTCTGTCAGTTGCTTCATTTGCTATTATTTTCTCCCATTCAGAAGGCTGTCTTTTCACCTTGCTTATATTTTCCTTTGTTGTGCAGAAGCTTTTAATTTTAATTAGATCCCATTTGTTTATTTTTGCTTTTATTTCCAGAATTCTAGGAGGTGGATCATAGAGGATCCTGCTGTGATTTATGTCTGAGAGTGTTTTGCCTATGTTCTCCTCTAGGAGTTTTATAGTTTCTGATCTTACATTTAGATCTTTAATCCATTTTGAGTTTATTTTTGTGTGCGGTGTTAGGAAGTGATCTAGTTTCATTCTTTTACAAGTGGTTGACGAGTTTTCCCAGCACCACTTGTTAAAGAGATTGTCTTTACTCCATTGTATATTCTTGCCTCCTTTGTCAAAGATAAGGTGTCCATAGGTGTGTGGATTTATCTCTGGGCTTTCTATTTTGTTCCATTGATCTATATGTCTGTCTTTGTGCCAGTACCATACTGTCTTGACTGCTGGGCATACACACCAAGGAAACCAGAATGGAAAGAGACACATGTACCCCAATGTTCATCGCAGCACTGTTTATAATAGCCAGGACATGGAAACAACCTAGATGTCCATCAGCACATGAATGGATAAGAAAGCTGTGGTACATATACACAATGGTGTATTACTCAGCCATTAAAAAGAGTTCATTTGAATCAGTTCTGATGAGATGGATGAAACTGGAGCCGATTATACAGAGTGAAGTAAGCCAGAAAGAAAAACACCAATACAGTATACTAACACATATATATGGAATTTAGGAAGATGGCAATGACGACCCTGTATGCAAGACAGGAAAAAAGACACAGATGTGTATAACGGACTTTTGGACTCAGAGGGAGAGGGAGAGGGTGGGATGATTTGGGAGAATGGCATTCTAACATGTATACTATCATGTAAGAATCGAATCGCCAGTCTATGTCTGATGCAGGATACAGCATGCTTGGGGCTGGTGCATGGGGATGACCCAGAGAGATGTTATGGGGAGGGAGGTGGGAGGGGGGTTCATGTTTGGGAACGCATGTAAGAATTAAAGATTTTAAAATTTAAAAAATAAAAAACTAAAAAAAAAAAAAAAGATCAAATTGTCCTGGGTTTTGTAAGGTGAAAAGCCACGGATGCTTGAAGCCTACATCCACTAATTCATGATGGATTGCAGAACGATGATATTGTATTACCTGTCTGGACGCTTCTCCTTATATTCACATACACTTTTCTTAACTAACAGGGAATCAAAATCAGAAAACTTAATCCAGATCATCTTGAAATCAGTTAAATAATATGAATACAAATGGTAGAACAAAAGTTGAATGCTCTTCCATCTGTATGACATAGCACTTTATCCTTTACAAAGTGTCTCTGATTATATTAGCTTAGATGTTTGCAAATAGCCCTGGAGGCAGGACAGATGTGTGTTAGAGTGGTACAAAAAGCTCCCCGCCCCCACATCCATGAATCCCCATGAATCATGCCTCTCTGTACCAATGTCCCTTTTTGTAATTTGACTTTGCCTTCATCCCATCAAAGAGTCTAGTCTGTTTCCCCAATCCTTGAGTCTGGGCAGACCCTGTAACTTGTTTTGACCAATAGAACATGAGGAGAGTGACTCTGTGTGAGGTGATGCTTTAAGCACCCCTACAATCCCACTTCTCCTCTCCTGGAACAGCATCAGAATGTAAGGAGGCCCAGTCTAGCACCTTAAGTATGCAAGACTCTGTACAGAAAGAGAGGCTCAGAGTCCTAACTGTGTCCATGGGGCCCAAGTCCCAGCTGACTCCTCAACTAAATGCTGCTCCTTGAGTGGGCCCAGAGAGATGAACAGAACTATCCACCAGCCCACAGAATTGTGGGAAAGAAGCTCTTGCTCTTCTACATCACTGAATTTTGAGGTGATTTACTCTATGGCAAAGGTTAATGAAACCGGGAGAGGTTATCTACGTTTTACTGAGAAAACTAAAGCCCAGATAGGGAAGATGTTTAAACTAGAAGACTGCAAAGCTAGGTTAGAATTTAGGATTTCTGACGCCTAGTCCGGTGTTCTTACCATCTATATGGTTCTTTCTTGTTTTGCAATTTACTCTCCATCTTAAACTTCCATTACCTTTAAGCAACCTCTAAGGTTGAGCTTCCCTTTACCTTGACAAGCCCTGTGAATTGAGCTGCATTTAATAATTCAGTTATGAGCTAGGATTCTAGCAACTTCCTTAAGGGAAATAGAAACTGAAATCTTGAGCGAAGTTTCAGCCTTAGCTATATTTTGAATTCCTATTGTTATTCAGTTTTTGGGAAAATAAACTTGAACATTCTCAAATTGGGCGTGAATCTGGAGAAAAGACTTGGAATATCCATAGGGTTAAGGGCTTAAAAAATACCCAAGCATAACAACTGCTTTTTGTGTAAGTCAAGTAGGTGCTGACTGATTCTATCAATTTGTAAGTCCAAACAACTTCCAGATGGTTCTAATAACAGTAAAAGTATTTTATATTTGATTTGTGCTGGTGGCTCAGAGGTTAAAGCGTCTGCCTGCAAGGTGGGAGACCCGGGTTCAATCCCTGGGTCAGGAAGATCCCCGGGAGAAGGAAATGGCAACCCACACCAGTATTCTTCCCTGGAGAATCCCATGGATGGAGGAGCCTGGTAGGTTACAGTCCACAGTAACAGAGAATTGGACACAGTCAAAGAATTGGACACGACCGAGCGACTTTCCTTTCACTTTCAGTTTACAGAGTGGTTTCGCATCTGTGTCCTTATTCCCACCCCATGATGGAAGGAAATAGGCCAGAGATTATTGTTTCTATTTTCTGGATGAAAAAACTGAGTCTAGAAGGGGAGGTGACTTGCACAAAACCAATGTCTAAATAAGTAGCAGAATCAAGATTTAAATCAAATATGACTTCATGGTCAATGAATTTTCCAGCTCACTGCCCTTAGTCTTGTCCACAGGTTCCTCAAGAATATTCTTCATCCATTTCCGTTGTAACATCAACAATGAAAGGGACAGCTATTATGTAGTAAGTCCAGGAATAAGGGACACAAAGAGAAGGAGCTCACAGTCTGGCAGAGTGATAGATATAGAGACAAATAATTGCAACAGCAATAATGGTACTAATAATGATGAACAGTAATGGAGTACTATGTGTCTAATCCTATTCTAAAAGACTTAGACACCTTAGTTAATTCTCAAAACAATCCTGCCTGGTCCATACTGCTATTATCCTCATTTAGCTAATATAAAAGAGGTGCTAAGTAACATCTTGAAACTCGGCTAGTAAGTGATGGACTGGGACTGTAATTTCCAAGGGAAGGCTTATAGCGGTAAAGGAGATCAGAAAAACATCCCTAGTCTCCCAGGAAAAATCCAGGAAGTCTTCATACAATAGGCCATGAATCAGGCCATGAAGAATCTTGGATTTGTCAGGAAACATGGTGATGTGATTGTTGTTGTTCAGTTGCTCAGTAGTGTTTGACTCTTTGCGACCCCATGGACTGCAGCACACCAAGCTTCACAGTCCTTCACCATCTCCAGGAGTTTGCTTAAACTCATGTTCATTGAGTCGGTGATGCCGTTGAATCATCTCATCCTCTGTCATTTCCTTCTTCTCCTGCCTTCAATCTTTCCCAGCCTCAGGGTCGCTTTCAATGAGTCAGCTCTTTGCATCAGGTGGCCAAAGTATTAGAGCTTCAGCTTCAGCCAATGAATATTCAGGGTTGATTTCCTTTAGGATTGACAAGTAGGTAGTATTAGGGAACAGCATGATAATGGACTCACATGTAGTTTAATGTGGTGAAGCTAAATATGAAGGTGTTACCACCCAGAGATGTACAGAGACAGATAACTATATGCACCATTGCAAGCCAAATATTCATATAACACTGGGTGGTTTTGGTGTTTATCGATCCCTTTTCCCTCAGCATGGCAGCACTCTCAGCCAGGAATAGTGTGGCTCATCTGCTTGTTTTGTTATTAGCCTGCTTCTGGGTCCCTTTGCCAACTCTCACTTGTGTTATTTACTTCCCAGTTTCATGTGAATCCACGCCCCATGGACCACTTCTCAGTATCAGGGCCAATTATCATTATTACTGACAATTTTAATGAGTATGATTACTCTCAGCCTGTATTTTGATTAATAGCCATTAACAGTTATTTTTAAGGTTCATTATTATAGCTGAGATTTAATTACTTAATTAACATAACAATGAATAATAACATATTTATATGGGGCTTGATAGTTTGTGAAGTGGTTTCAAATATAAAGTCCCATTTGATCCTCCTCGAAACTCCAGGTTGCAGGCAGAGTTATGCAGATTTCATACAAGGAATCTTGTGAACAGAGCTGCAGAGACTCACCTAGTTTCCTGGTTTCCAGTCTGGTTCTATTTCTTTCTTTAACTCTGCGTCTGCAATTGCTCAGACTTTCACTCCAATGTGATGTGAAAGTGGAATCACTCAGTCATGTCTGACTCATTGCGATCCCATGGACTATAGAGTCCATGGAATTCTCTAGGCCAGAATACTGGAGTGGGTAGCCTTTCCTTTCTCCAGGGGATCTTCCCAACCCAGGGATTGAACCCAGGGATCGAATCCAGGTCTCCTGCACTGGAGGCATATTCTTTACCAGCTGAGCCACAAGGGAAGCCCTATGTGATATTTCAGACAAACCTTATGGCATGAGTATCAGTCAGCCAGCCAGCCAAGGAAAGGGAAGATTATTAAAGGCTGTAGCAAGAGTGATTACAAAGATGATGGTAGGGTATAAAGGGCATGGCTCATTCAGAGAACTGCCAGTATTTCAGAATGTTCACATGGCAGAGTACAAAGAGTTTGGGAATCAGATGGACCTGGGTTTGGGTCTCAAGTTTGCCACCTGTGAGATCAGCTGTGTGATCCTGGGTAGATTCTTTAAGTGTCTGAATCTGAGTATAATAAAAGTATAAAATATCTTGTAGGATGTTTCTGAGAATTTGTGAAAAATTGTTCTACAGACTCAGACATGCAATAAAAGATAAACGTGTTAGTATCATTGTCATGTTGAGTAAGGTGGATCCTGATGGTGTGGTAGGCCAGGGCGGCAATGGGATGCTGCTAGAAGGATGTGCAGAGGTCAAGTTATAGAGGACCCTAAGACAGTGAAAGTGTTAGTTGCTTGATCATGTCTGACTCTTTGCGACCCCATGGACTGTAGCCTGCCAGGGTCCTCTGTCTATGGAATTCTCCAGGCAAGAATACTGGAGTGGGCAGCCATTCCCTTCTCCAGGGGATCTTCCTGACCTAGAGATTGAACCCAGGTCTCCTGCACTGCAGGCAGATTCTTTATCATCTGAGCCACCAGGGAAGCCCATGGAGGACCATATTATCTAGCAAATAGGAAGCAGCAGAAAGGTGATCAGCAGCGCTGATGTGGTCAGAATCTCTGTTTTATGAAGATCACCCTGGCGCCATTGTAGAGGTGAATGACTGATTAGGAGGCTTTTTAAACAGTCCCAGGGTGGAAGTGCGAAGGCCTGGGCTGAGGCTGTGACACAAAGTGGAAGGGGACCCAGACAGGAGGTGGGCTGGGGAAGTCCATCACCTGGCCTAGAGCCTGACTTCATGTGTGGGTTTAGGAGTAGGAGGATTACGCCACAGTTCCTAGTCTGGGCAAATTTGTAGCTGATGGGCCATAGAGAGAATGTTGGCTGACAAAGGCTTCCAGTAGAACCTTGCAGTTATTTCCTAAGTATGGAAATTATTCCACAGAACCATAGTTCCTTAAAGGATTGCCATCTGAAACATTGCAGTGGGGCAGAACTCATTGCCTAAATGAAAGGAAAATTTCATTTTCTTTGTTAATCAGTACATCACAGCAAGAGAAAGTTCAGCAGAAACCAATTATAATCTCATGTCACAGAAACAGGTGAAAAAGAAAAGTAAGCAGAAACCAGGTGGTGTCAGCACAGAAGGAATCCAGAGGAACAAAATTAATGTCTGTTTTGAAAAAAACCTAGAGGAGCCTAACATTTGGATCCAGGATAAATTAACTCTATTTTTGTTTCCTCAGTTAAAGTCTGTCAATCTGGAATTATTAAAAAAATATAATGTAAAATATGCAGGTCTGTCTGTTGGCTCTTCACAAATGTACTCTTATTTCAAAGAATAGTGCTTTACAGGATGTTTCAAAACCATGGCATGCTGGAATATGGAGGAATAAAATGACAGTGAAGCCTCATCTTCATTAGCATGAAATTCTTTTCTCAGCTCTTTCACTTTCAGTCTCACTTAATCTTATGATTATAAAAGTAAATGAGCAGTAATTGTTATCCTTATTTGGCACACAATAAAACTGGAGAGTTTAGGGGTTTTGTCCAAGGCCACACAGCTCGACAGTGCAGAGGTGGATCCCAGGACTCCTGGATTTTACCACCCTCCATTTAGTTCCCAAGGAAGCCAAAGTAGGTGTAATTAGGTTGAGAGTTAAAGGCATGGATTTGGAGTCAGTCCAGGATTCAAATTTTGCTCCAACCACTTCCTAGCTGTGGGACATTGAACAAATCAATAGGCCTCTCTGAGCTTCAGCTTTCCGATATATAAATTAGGTATCTTTGCTTCTCATGGTTGTTGGGGAAATCAAATAAGGTTATCAAAGAATAATGTGAACAATGTTCAGAGCCTGCCATGCCTTAAATATCCCATTAATGGCAAATATTGCTATGATTTTAGTAGATCCTCTTCGGAATGGCTTCTTGATGCACGAAGAGTTTGGGAGAATGACCTCCAAATCACAGGGGTGACCTTTGGATAGCCATGTTTGTGTTACTGGTTGTGGCTGATTGATTCATGAGTGGATACCACCCACCCTGGCCTAATCAGAAATCTTTCCCTGGACTTAAAAACTGAAACAAAGAGCATGTCCTTTTGTAGCAGAAAGCCCCAGAACTATGGGTGACCAAGCTCCTGCTAATATGGAAGAAGGAAATGGTTGGTAGTAAGAGAGAATAAAGTTATGGGTAGAGAGTTACAGAGGAGAGACAGAGGGCCCTAGTGAATTTAGCAGTTTCTGAGCCCCAGGTGAACTCCTGCCCCTCTTATGCCTTAGTGCTAAACATTTCCTTATTAATTTCCTTAATTCTGACATAGATACTGTGTCTCATTTACCTAAGCTAGTTGAATTTTGATTCTCGCCATTTACAGATAAGAGTCCTGACTCATGCCAATCTTAATCACCCACTTGGGTAATATTCTGGAGGGATGAGGAAATAAGAGGAACAGCCCTTGGAAATAAGAGGAACAAGACAGTTCTGGGAGTCAAGGAGGAAGAATGAAGCATGAATGTTCCCACAGACAATTTGCTTCACTTTCTGGTGCATCTAAAGAATGGAGCTCTACCTGACTGTATCTGGCAGTTAGTAGGTGCCATATCAAATAAATATCAGTTCCTTTTCTTACTCCTTTCCTCTTCCCCATTTCTCTCCCCATTTATAATGCTGGCATCTGCCTTGTTAATATCCGCAGGACACATCCCATGCTCTGACTGCGCATTTGCCATCAGAATAATGCTCCTCAGCACTATTTTTATTCAACACCAGAGCTGCTCCCTTTAGCATGACTTACCCTCATCCTGGGTCTGTCTTAGTTCTCTTGGTCCCCCACGACATAGACAAGCACTTGCAGTTCCCCAGACAAATCACATGCTCTCTTGTCTTTGGATTTGTGTGTGTTGTTTCCTCTGCGTGCACCAAACAGCCCCTTCTCTGTTGGATTCTGGTGCAGCCTCAGTTCTCGGCTTAGACATCACTACCTCCTGAAGGTGTTCTCCAGCTACCCCTGCCCTCAGACAGGTGAACTCCACTTCCTCTGTGCTTCTGGCTTCGTGGCTTACTTGACTGTAATACTGAATCTCTCTCCTATAGTTGCCTGCTTTACTTGTCCCTATTCCTCTCGGTTTTCATCAGTCGTTCCAGCTTATCTCCCTCACCCGCACTATTGCCCCATCTTGCCCAGGAACCTCTTTGGGGACTCCTCTGACTTGAATGGAAGCACCAAGTCCTGTCCCCCACTCGTTTCATCTACTCACAGCTCCTCGTGCCTCTTCTTCATGGCACCCACTACAGTGTGAGGGTATTTCATGAAGGTCTGTCTCTGCTTTTGGCTCACCCCTTTAGCCTCAGCACTTTGCATGTAATCGGTCCTTGCAAATATTCAGTGACTGACTAACTCACAGAATGAAGCAGTCTCCAAATGTTCTGGACCCAGCAGAGAACCTGGGACACAGAAAGTACTTTCTCGCCAAAGCATCAGCATATATGCTAACCAGTGGACATCCAGAGCAAAATAGTGGAACCCAGAGCAAAATAGTGGCAAAATTATGATAATTCCAATCAGCTACTAGATTGATGATTTTGAAATGATGTGTAAAAGTGGAGGTTTGGGGCTCAGAGAGTCCTGGGTAGGAATACTCTATATGATCTCTGAAAAGCAACCAAACCTTTCTGAGACTCAGATCCTTCCTCTGTACAGAGGCAAAGAGGGATTGTGGAGAGAATAAGAATAAGAATCTATATACAAAGAGGACCTGCAGAAGGGCAGCAATGCAGACACAGACAAAGAAAACAGACCTGTGGCCGTGGTGGGGGCGGTTAGGAGGAGGGCGTGTGACGAATGAGAGAGCAGGATGAAAACATATGCGCTACCGTATGCAAAACGGAAAGCCAGTGGGAATTCGCTGTGTGACTCAGGGAGCTCAAACTAGTGCTCTGTGACAACCCAGGGGGGTGAGACATGGAAGGGAGGTTCAAGAGGGAGGGGGCATATGTATACGTATGGCTGATTCATGCTGATGTATGGCAGAAACCAACACAATATTGTAAAGCAATTATCCTTCAATTAAAAATAAATATATATATATTTTAAAGAGTACCTGCAGAGCAAGCACTTAATGTTGGCTCTTATGACCTGGATAGCTCCTACCACTACGTGGCCAGTTTGGCCTTGACATCTGGATAACTTTCTTTATTTTTCACTGTGTTTGGCATGGGCAGGCACTTTTTCCACCAAGCTCCACCATGGATTTTCCATGAAAGCCGTTTTACTGAACTGGAACTACTTTGACTCTAAGCACCATGGGTCAGCATGTCCCCGTGGAAAGAAACTGAGATGGAAATTGTTTCTACTCTGAGTGTGCAGAATACAGGGAGACTCAAATGATGAGCGCTTCCAGAAATCCACAGGCTGTAAAAGTGAGTTGTAAAAGAGACAGTGGTTCCTAATAGATTTTTACCGTTCTGACTTCTATGGAAGATGTAGGGACTTCATCCAGGCCACCAGTTGTGTGTGGATTTTTATTATTGGGTAAGCATCAGATCAGAGAAGGCCATGGCACCCCACTCCAGTACTCTTGCTTGGAAAATCCCATGGACAGAGGAGCCTGGTGGGCTACAGTCCATGGGGTCACTAAGAGTCAAAAACGACTGAGCAACTTCACTTTCACTTTTTACTTTCATGCATTGGAGAAGGAAATGGCAACCCACTCCAGTGTTCTTGCCTGGAGAATCGCGGGGATGGGGAAGCCTGGTGGGCTGCTGTCTATGGGGTCGCACAGAGTCGGACACAAATGAAACGACTTGGCAGCAGCAGCAGCAAGCATCAGATGGTCTCACTATGGCCAGATTGTTAGGAGTCAGAAGCAACATTGAGGCTCACATATCCTTAGACAAGGCTGTGGAAGATAGGTGGTGCCACTAAGCATCGATAAGTACCAGATCAAACACGCATTGTAACTTTGTACTTTTGCTTGTGCTGGTTTTTTTTTTTTCCTGCCCAGAACACTACCCCCAACTTACCCACATGCTAGATTCTTGCACTTATTTATGGAAGACTGTATGCCAATAGTCAAAGAGCTGGGTGTAGGAATTAGATTGACCTGGATTTGAATCTTAACCCTGCCATCCACTAGCTGTGTGGGAAAGTAGCTAACCTCTTTAGGCCTATTTCCTTCATCTTAAAAACAGTGACCAGTAATGGTGTCCATACAAAAGGACTCTTGTGAAGATTAAATGAGATGATGCATAGAAAGTGTCTAGCACATTGTCATACATAAATGCTACATGCATGCATGCTAAGTCACTTCAGTCGTGTCCAAGTCTTTGTGGCCCTATGGACTAGCCTGCCAGGGTCCTGTGTCCAGGGAAAGAATACTGGATTGAGTTACTATTTCCTTCTCCAGGGGATCTTCCTGACCCAGGGATCGAACCCGTGTCTCTTGCACCTTCTGCATTGGCAGGCAGATTCTTTGCCAGTTGAGCCACTGGGGAAGCCCAAATGCTACACTGTTGTTGTTGTTCAGTTGCTCAGTCATGTCTGACTCTATTTGACCCCATGGACTGCAACATGCCAGGCTTCCCTGTTTTTTGCTATCTCCCCGAGTTTGCTCAAACTCAGGCCCATTGAGTCGATAATGCCAGACAACCATCTCATCCTCTGTTGCCCCCTTCTCCTTCATTATGCTACATAAATAAATGATAGCAACTTTGACTCATTCTTCATGTCTCAGCTCAAGCTCTATCTCTTCTTTGAGTCTGGTCACCTCAGGTATCCCCCTTTCATATTCCCGCTGCTTCTTGTCCAGCTTTCTTTCTGAGCACTTACCACACTTTATGGTGACAGTCACGACTGTACAACACAAACCTTATTCACCAGCAGCTTAGGATGTTTTTTGATTCCAGCCTCCTTAGATGACTTTAACCCACCTCCTCCTACTCCCTTCTGATGATCTATTTCACAGTTTACAAAATAAGTCTACTGGACTCTTCTTTATGATCTAAATCTTTGACCCCAATGATGTTGGGGTGTCAATAGCCCCTTTTCCAAGTCACAAAAATATCTTTCCTTCTGGAACGTTTATTATTTATACATCCCTGAGCCTAGATCGACCATTTTTCAAGAGCTGCACAAAGTGAATTCTCCATCATGGGAAACAAACGAGCGATTGAAAGGGATTTCACGCCTGAATGCTCTCATTCTGCTCGTGCTTGGACATCATGGCTGCTGCCTCTCTGTGCATTATCAAGGGAACTGGGGTTTGTCACTTGCACCAGACCCTGGCCTCTCCCAGAGAACCTCCAGAGAAGGCCTCAGCGGTTACCGTAGAAACGTCTTCCTTCCTGGATTCAGACTCATGAAGGCTCAGGCAGCCAGGACCCAAGAGGGGCCTTGTTTAAACAGGAAAGAGCAGACAGTTTAATGGGCAGCTTTGCAGCTCAGATTCCTACACAGTTTACAGTAGTTGAAGTAATAAAATTCATAATGAATGTTTCTTTATTTAACAGCTAACTTTTTTTTCTTTTGTTTGTTTGTTTTTATTTTTTTCCTGAACACTAACTGATGGGGAGGCAGGGAGAGTTTTAATTTTCTTTCATTTTAAAGACCATGGAAATAACATTGAAAAAATTGTGCTGTATGTACATTTTTCTCATTCATTCTTCATCATATTTTTATGACATATATAATTAGTTGGGAAAACTGAGAGTCAAAGAACATAGGTTACCAGCTTAGGGATACATGGCTATTTGTAAGAAGTGCAACTTTCAAATGGATAACCATGAAAAAAAATTCTAGTTTCATTAATTATGAATTAAATGTGGAATTTCCCATAGATAAATAGCATTTGTAATTTGACCCACAAGGAACTGTAACATCTAGCTTTCAAGAAACATTAATGAGCTACTAATTCAAGGAAATAGAAAGAGAAGCTAATTATTAAACTCTCTGTGAATTCTGCCTTTGGTTGCCTTTGGAGACTTGAGATCTCAACATTTGTCAACAAGCAACTTCAACTTTGGCTGAAGCCAAAGAAGAGCTAGAATAGCCACTACACACCTACTGTATTATATTTCAAGGGTTTTACCCATACTATCTTATTGAATGCTAGTAATTAGCCTATTGGGAAGGACCAACTATCTCCATTTCAGTAATGCTATAAATTGAGTCTCAGAAAGGTAAAATCATTCAAAAACCTAACTCAGTTCTTTCAGATGACCAAGCTCAGTGCTTTGCTGGTGCTTCATACTGTATCTCCTCAAAGGAAATTCTCATAAGGAAAAAAAAGATCTATTGTCTCAAGGTGGATGGCATTTCTTTCAATCTCAGAGACAGGTAATCTATTAAGAGTTGGGCCTGAGCTGTAAGAAGTGCTTCTGTGACTCTGAATAGGAGCCAGAATACTGCAGTATCAGTGGACATGGTGGATGGAGACTAAACTCTCTCCCATTCATGAAGCAAAGCACAACCCTCTGAAAGGCAACTGTTACCCTGGAATAGTCTCAGGGAAGAGCAGTGGGCACTTATGAACTGTGAGAACTGCCCGGAGTCAGGAGAGCAGATAGTTTTAAAACACAGAGGCCAGGGGGAGTTTTGGTTGATGGAGTATCTCTTATGCTCAGGACAATTACTATTCTCTACTGTGCTCATTAAGCCAGGAGAAAGAAATTACTGAGTGTGTGCAAGTGAGGATGTGTGTGTGTGGGCATGTGTGAAAGAAAGGAGGGGGAGAGAGAAAGAAGAGGGAATGAGTAGAGGCTTGGAGGCAGGGTGGCTTGGAAGGACCCGTTGATGTATCCCACATACCCAGATCCCAATGTAAATGCTATTCAATATTTGTCAGATGACTGAATGAGTGAATGAATGAATGAATAAACAAGAGCAGGAAGGGAAATGACACGTCCAAGCTTTGGGAACACCTCAGACCTTCCCATTTGTGTTCAGTTTCCATAGGGTTGCAAAGAGTTGGACACAACTAAAGCAACTTAGCACGCTCACATGCACCAAGTGAGGCATGTCATCAAGGGTCCAAGCTCCCCACCCTGCCCCAAGCCTCCATACTTGTGTACAAGCCTTGTCCTGTGTCTGGCATGCCCTCTGCCATCCTCTTCTCCAGACTTTAGTCACATGGTAGATGCCTCCTCCTTCTATCTCTTACCTCTCTATTTTCCTTCTCTGTTGTGCATACAGCCCTGAAAGCAGAACCAGATCATGTTCTCTATTTGTTTGTTTGTATGTCTTCATTTACATGACAATGTCAGCTCCTGGAAGGGAGAGGTCAAAGCTTTTATGTCTTTAGTGCTTAGTGTCTTTTCTTGCACACAGGAGGATTTGCAAATGAATGAATGAGTGTATCAATGGATGGATGCACTAGGCAAACCCACTTACTTCAATTTGTGGCCCAGGCTTAAAACAGAAAGGCCCTGTGGTTACAGAGAGAATATCGATGTGAGGCCCAGGAAACTGGGTACAGGGGCCACGTGTGCCCCCAGCTTACTGATTGGTTTTGGGAAAATCACTTCCCATCTCTGAACCTCGTACCTGTTGGACTTAGATAATGATCAGTGTCTTCTTACCTCCTGGGTCCTAGAACTTAAAGTTTTAGTAAGAGTCTCTGTGGGTTAGAAGCTAACTCTATATCTAAGTTACTATAATTGAGACCATATCTTTGAAGTTGTGTGTTGTAGAGTGCCAGTTCTTCAAAGTGTTGTTAAGTCTTCTGCAAAAAGAGAATGATAGAGCTTGAAAATGGCTGAGAAAACAAAGTTAAGGATATGCCTTTGTTGCAAGTCTTTTTGGTTCACTTGATTTGAAAATGGACATTGTGATACCTCAAGCGAGACACACCATACCTGAAATTGCATTAGTTAATATCCTATGGGACAAATGATCTGTAGAACTCATGCTGGGAAAGTTCTGTGCTGGGTGTGTAAGGAAATCCTTCCACTGCCAAGATTCTAGGAATTCCAGGCTTTGACCCAGACTGGGTTATAATCTCCTTGTAAAGGAAGCTGTTCATAGTGGAGTAAGTTAGGATTTCTTTGTGGTATCAGAGGGGTCAGGAAAGGGGAATTAGGACTCTGAGCTGGTTGTACTGGGGATCCAGCTATGAGCTATTGCTCTATAGTGATCCAGTTAACAGGGATGGGGCATCATGATTTGACATTGTGACCCTAGAAACCCCCCACTTGCAGGTGGAGTGAGAGATCCAGGGAATATGGTGAGAAGTAACAAGGGACAACTAATAAATATTGAACAGCTATTGCGTTCTTCACCTCGTTTACTTCTCACGGATGTAAGTGACTAGTGTTGCTCTGCCTACCATTTTACAGTTGAAGTGACTGAGGCTCAAAGAAGTTCAAAACATGCCCAAGGTCACACAAACAATGGATGGCAAAGCTACAATTTGAACTTGGATCTTTTGGATTCCAAACCTTGAATTCTTCCCATACAGCATGCCTATCAGAGCAGAGCACTTGTTTTTGTTTGTTTATTTTATTTTGGTCTTGATTGTTTTAGCCATTGAGCATCTGTCTTACTCCATTGTTTATGAGCCTCATTACTTACATGGAAAATGGGAGTAAGATTTTCTCTGTTTCATTAAAGTTGTCAGGAGAGTAAAATGAACATGTTTTCTTCCTTCCTCATACTTTTCTTTCTCATTTGGTTCTTTAAATGGAGACTCAGTAAAAGAAAAAAAAAAGCTGAATATGTCATTTGTTTTTGTGTAACAGTGTCAATCCTAAGCAAGTTAGTGTAAATGTAATTTACAGCTCCCATGACCTCCCATGAATATTGGGAGAATAGATACACATTACTGGTTTTATTAAAATACATAAGTCAAACAGATGGTAATCAAACATAAAAATCACCCTACTCTGTCTTCAAAAGGGTTATAAGTACAAGTAACAAACTTTGTTCTTTTATTTGCATTATAAATAAAATTTATGAGAAAAAATAGTTCAGAGGGGCTAATATTATATATGTTCATTTTTTGCTGTCCCAACTGGTAAAGCTTGTGAATGGGAGAAATCCCTGAGTGCAGAATTCAGGATGGAAGCAAAAACTAACAGAAAGGGAGCAGAAGTGAAAAATCCTTTCTGTTCTGGCAGTATAGCAGTGTGCATTATTGTCCATATCCACCACTGTTTCCCTGGAGAAGGAGATGGCCACCCACTCCAGACCCTTGCCTGGAAAAGTCCATGCGTGGAGGAGTCTGGGTTGGCTCCAGTCCATGGGGACTGAGTGACTTCACTTTCACTTTCACTTTTCACCATTGTTTAGGGCAGAATTGAAGTAGGCTAGATATCACAGTGACCTGGACCTCATTTAAACCCTTCTCTTCATTCTTTGTGCAAACACATGAGTGCCTCCCTCCTTTATGAAGTAATGCCTGATTAAATCTCCCCATATTTTTTTCAGCCTCAGGAGGATCTTGTGTCCCAATTAAGGATTATCACAGAAAACAATTCACTCTGCAATGACAGAATGTCTTTCCTGAACAGACACATTTATCATAATACTTAATAGAAGTCCTCACGGGCAAGGACCAACACACTTGGTCTTTGTGTGACCAAGGTGTGGTGTGGTGCTGAGTATATAGTAATGTTGGAAAGGATAACAACCAGCATTCCTGGATGCTTAAAATTGCCAGACACACTTAACACGGATTAACTCATTTGGTCTTCACAACACCTCTATGAGGTAGGTGTTACTCTAATTTCCATTTTGTAGATGAAGAAACCAAGAAAACATACCATTGAGTGACTCATTTGAGGGAGACCAGAGAGTGGAGGTCAGAATTAAACCTACACAGTGTGGCTCAGAACCCATGTTCTTGGTTATAGTACTGTTTCTGGTTGGGTTCTCTGGAGGCAGATGGGGAGATAAGAGTTCAGGGCCCCTATGAGAAAGCAAGATGGGGGGAGGGAGAACTCAATTTGGGCAGAGCTGGTGAAGAATGCTGGAATATATTGCTCATTATAGTTGATCTGACCTGGGCTGGGCTGGCTGGACCTCTATATTTCTGCCTTGCTAGTCTCCAGATAGGGCTTCTCTGGGGAAGGCAGGACCACAGGCAAAGCAGCTCCTTCCAGCTAATGCACTCTGATGTTGCTGGCACCTCCACAGCTGGTCAGAAAGTCCTTCCTTGAAGGCAATCTGGATGACCCATATCCATGTCAACTATAAATACTAGTTTGCCTCTTGGCAAAAACATAATAAACATTTGCTAAACTAACACAATTTTCATTAATTATAATAGCTGTAATAATGGCTGTCACTACTTAATCGGTAATTACATACCATATAAAGATGGTTATAATTTATTAAGCATTTAATCATCAGCAGAGTACACTGAAGTTAATACTGTATTACATAACCTTATTTTACTAATGATGAAATAGAGATCTACCAATGCTAGATAGCTTGACCAGTGTGATGTAATTAGCTAGTGGGAGAGCTAGGTTCTCTTACATGTCCTTCGGACACTGGAGTCCATACCCCTACCCTCTGCGTTAGTGTGTATATATATATATATCTTCCCAACTTGATTGCTGTGAGCTTCTCTACAGCAGATGCCATGGCTCTTTCAGTTGTGTGACTCTCAGCCTGACACACAGAATACATTGAATATACATTTGTTGAATGAATAAGCTGGTCTTCCATAAGATATCGTGATCTTTATGGAAACTGGAAAGATAATTTAAATATTAATTTAATTACTCTAATTAGAAGCAACTGAGTTTTTAATAAGACATAGTAAAACCACAAATCTTTGCTTATTTAACAAGTCTTGTCAAGGCTGAGAGCTGTTAGCAGAAGCAACAGAAAGAACACACACATGAAACGTGCATAAGGGGCTGGCGTGTTGGGTAAATCACTCAGAACGAATAAGAGGCCACACACTGTCAGGGCAAGAGCATTGGCCTAGAATGAGAAGGTTTTCATTGCAGGCATTTCACTCATGTGCAGTTTGTTATTGACAAGTTGCTTCAATACTTCCGTCTGAAATGAGGAAACTGTAGAAGATGATACTTGAGTTTCATTTGATGTTTCTGTTAAAAGAAAGAAAGAAAAGCAAGCCCTGACATTCTGTGAAGGAACAGAGAGCGGAACTGGACTGGTTGGTGGTAGATACAGTAGGAAGATTTTGGCTGACTATGATAAAGGACAGAGAAAGTATTTCTCCTCAACTACAAGTGCTCAGGCAGAAGCTGACTATAGTCAAGGGTGCTCTGGGTGGGCCCTCTATGTGGGGCCAAAGGCTGGATGAGCTGACTACAAAGGTCAACCAAACCTAAGAGCTTGAAAACATGCAAGGCAAGAATTAAATCAGATTTTACAGAAGTGTGAGAAAGAAGAGTGATAAACTGTACTGAACAATGCCTAGAATATAGTAGCTGCTCAGGGAACATTTGTTGAATAAATGAATATTCAAATCCAGTTAATAATGATCATTGCTTCAAATCATTGTTAAATATAATTGATACATACAGTCCTGGATAGTTTGAGATTAAAATGAGAACATCAATGTGAAGGTGTTTGGCAAATTTTTAATGTTATTGTTTGGGTTCCCTAAGAAAAAGAACCCAGTAATAAGAAAAGAGTGAATAACCTAGATGTCCATCAGCAGATGAATGGATAAGAAAGCTGTGGTACATATACACAATGGTGTATTACTCAGCCGTTAAAAAGAATTCATTTGAATCAGTTCTGATGAGATGGATGAAACTGGAGCTGATCATACAGAGTGAAGTAAGCCAGAAAGAAAAACACCAATACAGTATACTAACACATATATATGGAATTTAGGAAGATGGCAATGACGACCCTGTATGCAAGACAGCAAAAAAGACACAGATGTGTATAATGGACTTTTGGACTCAGAGGGAGAGGGAGAGGGTGGGATGATTTGGGAGAATGGGAATTCTAACATGTATACTATCATGTAAGAATTGAATCGCCAGTCCATGTCTGATGCAGGATACAGCATGCTTGGGGCTGGTGCATGGGGATGACCCAGAGAGATGCTGTGGGGAGGGAGGTGGGAGGGGGGGTCATGTTTGGGAACGCATGTAAGAATTAAAGATTTTAAAATTAAAAAAATAAAAAAAAATAAAAAAAAAGTATAAATGCAAAAAATAAATAAATAAATAAATAAAATTGGAAAGAGAAAAAAAGAAAAGAGTGAATAAAAATTGAGTACATGTAATTGGTCCTAAGTAGGTGGTAGTCATGGCAACCGTTTCTACTAAAGAATGAGGATTTTCCTGAGGATAAAGGGGCTCGGGCAGAGGAAAGAGTATTTCAAAAGGACTGAATGGGGCACAGCTGAGTATTCTCTGGAAGCAAAATTATTTTTGCTTGCTACTGGGAAAAGGAATTGAATGAAGTTAGAAATGCCTGATATGAAGGTCTTATGAGCCAGACATGAGGTGTTTGGACAAGTTTAAATATATTGAACAAATGCAAAGCATCTCTAAAACTACGTACGAAAACAACAAAGTTTAACTCAATAGAAGACAAAAAGAGTGAAAGATCCCAACGACGAAAGTCCCCTGAAGAACAAAAGCTCAGGCATGAAGATGCAGAAAAAAATCTAATCCTAAAAGAAATGTGCATTTTTCTTCTTTTTTCCCCTTTTTTCTTTTCCTTTGTTCTTTCTCTTCCTCCCTTCCTCCTACCCTCCTCCCAAACTCTGTGTCTCTTTCTTTCTTTCAACAACATCAAACATATGTGAGGGGCTACAGGTGATCGATTTTAACCTGACCCTCTACTTCCTCTTGGAGATTTCTTGCCAGTTAATGCCTTTGCAATTTGTATGACAGAAGCGCTTGTAGTTAAAGCTGAAGTTCAGAGGCAGTTTGATGTGCATGTAGTGCATGCCAAAATAAACATCTCAGACAGGATCTCAGATGATTTTTAGGGGTTATGCTTGAATGACAAGGACCACTGACAATCGGTAGCACTTTATTGATAAAATTCCCATCCCAGTGCTGAAACATTGAGCTCCTTACAGTTTTCAAGCTGCCATGCTGGTTCATACTTCTGTGCTTTTGCATATACCCCTCCCTTTGGATCAAATGCCCCACAAATTCTGCCAGCCTCTCTTCACTGCCCACCTGCCCCACCCAGCTAGATAGCAACAACATTATATTTTATCTAGCTTAAGTTCTCCATAGCACCCTGTACTTATCTTAGTGTTGTCCTGAGCCCAGTGCATCTCAATCTTCAACAAGCATAGGAATACCTTAGAACCTTGTGAAAGTGCTGCTGCTGCCTTAATAGGTCTGAGTGGGGAATAAGAATCAGCATTTAAAAAAAAATCTCTCAGATGGTGATGCTGCTGCTGATCCATGGACCACACTTGGAATGACAAGATCTTAGCCCATCCTATTGCAATAATCAGTTTATTTGTCCTTTGAGGTTACTGAGACCAAGACATTTTAAAAATTTTTATTTTTATTGAGGTATAGCTGATTTACAATGTTGAGTTAATTTCTGCTGTACAGAAAAGTGAATCAGTTACACACATAAATGCATCCTTTTTATATTATTTTCCATTATGGTTTATCCCAAGACACTGAATACAGTTCCCTAGGCTATACAGAGAAGCCTGGTGTGCTGTAGTCCATGAGGTCACAAAGAGCTGGACACAACTGAGCAACAGAGCAACAACCATGCTATATAGTAGGACCTTGTTGTTTATTCATTCTATACATTGTAGTTTGCATCTACTAACCCCAGGCTCCCAACCCTTCCTCCCTCACCCCTCTCTCCTTTTGTAGCCACAAGTTTGATCTCCATGAGACCAAGGGCTTTTTGGATTGCTATTGCCCAATAGTCTGGCACAGAATAAAATACTCAGTAATCTTCTGATGAATGAATGTATTAAGCAGCATCTCATCAGTTCATTAAAACAACCTGAATTACTAGAACAATTATTAGTCTTTTTCTAAGGAGAAGGTGAATACTGTGATATGTCATATAATGAACTAAAATGTTCCCAGTCAGAGAGTGATGAAACCAGAGCTCCAGGAAAGTTCTGATAACTCCAAGCTTTGTGTGCTTTTCATTCCACCATTTGCTTTCCAAAACCCAGACTGCAATGTGGGTTAGGTCTGACTAGTGGAGAACTTTAAATTAAAAAAAAAATTAATAGAATGCAACTATTCCTAATGCTGTGTTTAAGAGATTGGAATTTTACAATCTTAGTCTTAGAGAACACAGACAATATAGAGTTGCAGGAAATCCTTGGTCTTGAGAGATTTGGACCACACTCCAAACTTTGACGTTCTACACCATTCTCACAGCTGAACAAATATGACATATATAATTGTCAAGCCCACCACTGATTTTATGAATTAATTCCTGGGATTTATGGTGTTTTGCACTCTCTTTTCAAAGCATCTCACAACTGTTAATTATTTAAGCCGCCTTACACCCCTCAGAGGAAGGACAGGGATATTATTCTGCCCTGGGCCTAGGGGGAGAAGGAGGTCAAGAGAGGTGGAATACCAGTGGTTACCAAAGCCAAGGGGAGAAGAGATCAGATTGCACCTGAGTGAACTCAGAGGGCTTTATTATGGAGGAAATCCTGCTGGCAAGACCGGACAAGACTTCTCTTGTGGGTTTTTGAATCAGCGATGAGAGAGCAAAGGCAATTTTTGTCACTTAACAACGATAATAGCTATCACTTATTGAGTACTTACTGTGTAGTAGGTAGTGTGCTATGCCTTTACATTGCTTCATTTAATTTCACAAAGGAGATGTAAGTTGGATAATGATGACAATGCATTGAGAATTCATGCCATGCAGGTATTTAACATGTCTTGCCTTTTTAGATCCTCACAGCAACCTCAGAAAGTATGTGATTCCTATATGACAGAAGGGAATTAAAAAATCATAATCACTTTGTCATTGTTGTTCAGTTGCCAAGTGAGGTCCAACTCTTTGCGACCCCGTGGACTACAGTATGCCAGGCTTCCTCTCCTTCACTATCTCCTGGAGTTTGCTCAGATTCATGTCCATTGATTCAGTGATGCTATCTAACCATCTCATCCTCCGCTGCCGTTTTCTCCTTTTGCTTCAGCATTTCACAACATCAGGGTCTTTTCCAATGAGTTGGCTCTTTGCATCAGGTGATGAAAGTATTACGTAACAAAACTGAGATTCGAATCTAAGACTTATCTGCCTCCAGAGTTTAGGCTCTCTCCATTTAGTTCTACTGGCATATCATTGCATCCCTCGGAACCTCAGTTTCCCCAGTTGTAAAATGGGACTAATAATAGCTACATAATGAGGTGTAATGAGGATTCTCGATGATAATATCCCTCGTAATTCATAGAGATGTTTTAGCAAGATCATGAGCTTTCAGGCAACAAAGTCCTAAGTCTGAATAGCATCTTAATATTTAAGAACTGTAATATCTTACATTAGTTTTCTGAACCTCAACTTCCTAATTTATAAAATGGGATGATAATATCTACCTTACAGATTTCAGTGGAGATTAAATGAAAGGATGTTTGTGAAATGCCTACTTCAGGGGCTTGGCACATAGAGGTGTTTACTACAATTGGTTTTCTCCCTTTTCCCCTCCTGTATCCCACTTTCTTCCTGTTAAACTGTCTCTCAACGAATAACACCATTGTCTTCTCAAATGCTAAGTAGAATCTTAGAGTTCTTTTATAGACATTCTTATTCTTGTCATTCACATTTAACAACTATCAATCATATTCAATACATTCTATCAAGAATAGAAATTTTTCATCCAGCACTTTCTATAGTCCCATTCTGATGTCAAGTCCCTCCTACTTGTGAGTCTAATTCTTAGTGGCTTATGGTCTAGGAATCCCTGTCGCTTATTTTCTGTGAACCTGGAGGAGGAGGGCTGCTAGACTCTTAAGCCAGGTTCTCAGTATTTTATTGGGGAGTTGTCTTTTATACTCGTTCAAATGAAAAAAGAAAGAACATGTACTTGAGATGCATCATTCTAAGTGTGTATGTTAGTAATAAATACTGTTAGATTGATACAATAGACTCTAACTTTAATTCTCATTCTCTTACTATTAACAGAGTGGCTTGGGGGTTCCACAAGACCAGAGAGTGTGAAATTTTGTCCACCTGTCACTGCTGCAAGTTGTCCAGAAACTTCTAAAACTTGCTTTGTGATTGCCGAAGGAAATGTTGGCCTCATTGCCAGTTTTCAGGTTCTGTTCTCTAAGCCATGACAACCTAGAATTTTTCTCCCTGCAGCGTCTGCACCTGACAAGGTGAGCTGAACCCCGTGGTACGCTGACTGATACATCTGGTGGCTGTTGATGAGACCCTGGGCTGGGAAATGATTAAATTTTTCTCCCCCAAATACTGAAATGTTCCAGGTGAATAGTCCCCATGAGAGTTTTGATTAAGTGATTAAGATCAAGGAAAACCCTTTCACATACTTTGACTTAGAAAAAAATATTGGAGAACTGGGCTTCACTTTTATTCGGAATATCTTTCTGTTCTAAGCAATTTTTATTCCCATTTCTTCACCATTTAAAAGTAATAACATAGTAATAACTGTGATATTGTTGGCTAAAGTTATACCAGAAACTATTAGAAGCACTTTAAATACACTAATCCATATAATCTTCACAATTAGTCTATGAGGCACACAAAAGTGTTATTATCCTATTATTGATATTCTGATTCTGATGATTGATATTCTGATTTTGAGATTAGGCCACTTTGCATGGATATTTAGAGTTTATGATGGATGTTCTCATGTATGATCATTTTATCACAAGAATCTGCTGGAGTAGTCAAGGGATAATATTATTCCTTCATCATTGGGAGGTTGTGGGATATAACAGCTGAGAGCATGCACTTTGACCTCAGAATTATATGGGTTTGAATTGTGGTTCTGAAATCTGAGCCTAAGTTACTTCATCAGCCAAATGTGTGTTGAAATGTCATGTCATGGGACTTTCATGAGGATTAAATGACTTATTGTAAACAAAGCACATCACACTGCATTGAATAAATATTGACAATTGTTAGCTAGTTTTCCTTCCTTACATTATATATATTTTTATTAATATAAAATTAATTGTATTAATGATCAATAAATAAAATTAATAGTGATTAATAGTATTGTATTTTATTAACATAAAATTGATGATTAATAGTGATATGTTATTCAATTTATATATTATTTTTATATATACTATATATAAAACTTTTCTTTAATCCCTAGTGCACTGCATTCAGGTGATGGCATGGAAGATAGATTTGAGCTCTATTTGAAAGGATTAGTTGTATAGTTCAACAAATATTTACTTATTTTTATTATTTTTTAACTTTTTATTTTATTTTAAAATTAACTTATTTATTTTAATTGGAGGCTAATTACTTTACAATATTGTGGTGGTTTTTGCCATACATCAACATGAAACAGCCATGGGTGTACACGTGTCCCACCATCCTGAACCCCCTCCCACCTCCGTCCCCACTCTTGGAGTATGGCTGATGAACAATGTTGGGATAGTTTCAGGTGTATAGCAGAGAGACTTAGTCATACATACACATGCATCCATTCTGCCCCAAACTCTCCTCCGATCCAGGCTGCCACATACATAAATAATAATATTGAGCACCTCCTCTGAGCTGTCTATTGTGCTAGGAAGGCACTGGGGATACAAAAGTGATGAAGTACGATCCTTTCCTCCAAGTAACACATAGACCTTGAAGAACAGAAGGGAGAGAACATACAACACATTGAGAACCTGCTCTGTGCCAAGCGCTGCACTTTGTACAGATGGTCTCACCTGTGGTCTCATTTGAGATGAGGAGATGGAGGACCAAGGAGAGGGAGGGAGAGAGAGATTGACTTACTTTTTCTAGATCATTGCTATAGAATGATCCATTAATGATCCATTAACAGTAGAATTTTCCAGTAATGAATATATTTCATCTGTGCTTTCCAGTATGGTAGCAACTAGACTACTGGTAATTTGACATGTAGCCAGTGCAACTAAGAAACTAAATATTAAGTTTTATGTCATCTTAGTTAGTTTGCATTTAAATAGTGCCCAGGAACTGGTTGGTACTTCATGGGACAGTGCAGCTTTAGGAGATAACACAGCTAGCAAGTGGCAGACTTTGAATTTGAGCCTTGGTCTGTGTGAATTTGAGCCCTAGTTTGGGCTTCCCTGAGGCTTTCCTGGTGGCTCAGATGGTGAAGAATTTGCCTGCAATGCAGGAGATGCAGGTTCGATCCCTGGGTCAGGAAGATCCCCTGGAGAAGGTAATGAATACTTACTCCAGTATTCTTGCCTGGAGAAATTCCAAAGGCAGAGGAGCCTGGTGGGCTACAGTACCTGGGGTTGCAAATACTTGGACAGGACAGAGGAACTAACATTTTCAATTTTCACTTTTTGTGTGATTACAAAGCCAGGCTTCTTTCCATTGTGTGAATAGACACAAAGGGGCTTCTTTGTTCTTTTATAGTCTATTCTCTCACTTGAGCGTGAAAGGGGCCCCTCCCTCTTCCCCCATTGGCACAGGAAGACCAGCCCTGCTGGTGGAAGGCGGCCTGGAGAACACCAGCCCATACTTCCTCTTCTCAGAGAGCTGGAACAGGGGGTGTGGGCACTCATCCTTCTACACTAAAGCCCTGATGGTCAGCGCTAAAACTCATCCTTCCATGCTGAGTGGGATTCCCTTTATTGCAGTTGTAATTCTTATAGAATTCTAGTGTTACTGTTATAGCTGGAAGGCCAACTAGAGCCCCAGGTAAGGAGGACTCTTGAAATCTTTTAGTGAGAAAATAGGAAAAACACTGCTCATTATTAGGGTGAGGCCTTATAACAATATCGTGGGCCAAAGGATTTCAAGTTTTCTTGTTTCCATGTGCAGGATTTCAAAAGCCACATCACCAAGAAAGTGCTTGTTGCCAACTTGAATATATGGATCTGATGACTCAGTTCTTCCCATGGTCCAGGCTGACACAAAGGCTTTAAAATTCTAAACAGTAGCATTTCTTCTTTGGCCTTTATTATTGCTGTTATTGTTAATATTAAGAAGGCAGTTAGTTTCTATAGGAAAGGCTAGATGGGGCAGATTTTAGAGGCAGGGAGATGAATTACCACACAGGCAGAATTTGTATGTGAGAGGAGTTATCAATATTTATTGAATGAATGAATAAATCATCTTTTCCAGAAATAAAAAAGCAATTTATTGTTTCATAACAACTTGGATTATGGGATGAGGCCTGGGGTGGGAGATGGAGATTATATTCCAGGCAGAAGGAAGGCTGAAGGACTAGAATATGCAAAGGCCCTGGAGTTAAAGGGGGCTTGCATTTGGGAAAAACTGATGTATTAGATTAGTGAGTTTGGAGCTTAGGGAGAAGGGGCATGAGGTGATAAAATGTTGAGGAGAGGTCAGATTTACAAGTCAATTTACACTACATTAGGGTTTTGGTCTGTAACTCAAGAGCAACAGGAAGAATTTGAAGGGGTTTTAGTAAAGAAGTAGCATTGCTATATTTGTGCTTTTTAAGAGATGTCACTATTGCTGTGAGAGAAACAAACTGGAGGGTGGACTCAAGGAAATTATCTGTAGCTAATGATAGTAGTCCAGGCGAGAGATTGATCAGACTCAGGGTAAAGGATTCCACTCAGGTGGAAAGAAGTGGATGAATTCGAGAAATAAAGAGAAAAACAGTTAGGACTTCATGATGAGGGGATTTGATGAAGAGAGAAATCAAAGCTCATGGTGGGTTCAGGATCATGGCAACTCCTTAAGTTTTAATCATCTCAAGAATGGAAATAATGCATGTGAAAATGCTATGTAATGTGCTATTTCATGATACATGGAATAGAATGTTTTAATTATTATCTATGCTGTTTTTATACCCAGCATTGAACTCTATACCAATAAGTAATGATCACAGAATCTGTTTCCTAAGAAGATGGTGAGGTCCTTGAGGTCAGAAACTCAATGTCTATGATTGCGTGTCTCTAGTTTGTGTGCTCGGAGAAGGCAATGGCACCCCACTCCAGTACTCTTGCCTGGAAAATCCCATGGATGGAGAAGCCTGGTAGGCTGCAGTCCACGGGGTCGCTAAGAGTCAGACACGACTGAGTGACTTCACTTTCACTTTTCACTTTCCTGCACTGGAGAAGGAAATGGCAACCCACTCCAGTGTTCTTGCCTGGAGAATCCTAGGGACGGGGGAGCCTGGTGGGCTGCCGTCTATGGGGTCGCACAGAGTTGAACACGACTGAAGTGACTTAGCAGTTTGTGTGCTATTGCGCCCATCACACGCTCATTAGTTTTGCCCTCTGTGTTGGTCCTTGACCATCTTGCCTTAAGATACATTCCTCATCCTTCCCTGCTTGTACTTATGTTGCAGGGGGGCTGGCCCTGAGGTCTGTTTCCCAGGCTCCTATGCCAATCACCTAACTTCTGCCTGGGTTTCCCCAATGAGATGTACTGGCGAGAGATTGGAGAGCGGGGAGAAAGGAAAAGCCAGAGTGTTCCCCTTCTCAATGTATGCCTTTTCTCGCAGACTGTGGCTTTATCTCTTCCATGACCCCCAGCTCATGATGATTCCAACTTTAGTCAACTGACCTTGGCTCTTGGACACCTTGCTTTGTCCTTCCAGTTTATAGATGGTAGCAACTAACATGTGGAGTGCCCCCTGGTCATCCATGTAGCTTCTCACTCTTTTTATCTTCTGTGTAACCAATTCCTTATATTAGATTCCTTCTATTTTAGACACTTGTTTAACAGGTTTTTGTTTAACAGGTTAGATTCAGAGTGATATATAAACACACACAGACCAACTTTCATTAATGATCAGATAGTCTTTGCAACAGAGAAATATTTTCACATAGATAAACTTTGAAACTTTAAAACACATAATAGAAAAGAAAATATCCTGTCAATATAAGCACACTTCAGAATCATCAACAAACTTAGAATGGTCTTCATTGTGATTTAGCAATAACAAAATTAATTGTACTTTTTTCAACTTTATTTTTTCAGCTGACTGAGCTTCAGAGCTGAGATAAATGTTGTCACTTAGTGTTCTTTAAATAGTTTTTGGCTAGTTTTAATTTGAAGAAAGAACATTCTTCAGTAGAGACAGGACAGGAATTACCAAAAAATAATATAAACAAGTAACATACTTTGGAAAAACTTACCATTATGTCATAGTATTACATACTATTTTGGCAAATTTATGGATAATTTTAATTTTTTTTTCAGTTTCACTTGGTAATGGTTTGACACAAAACAGTGATATCATTGGCAATGATTCTGTTATGCTGTTTAAAAATTTATTTGGAGTCTGCTCTGTATTTCTTACAATAGACTTTTTTCCAAGATATTATTAGTTGATTTATTGATGTACTTATTGGTTTATGAAAAACATTTATGAAATAACTACTTTAATTTCTTTAAAAAAAACTCAAAATATTTAGATGTAGAATAGTCCTTTGAAGGACCTTCTTTGAACACTATTGAAGCTATCAATCTATTGAAAAATAATTTATTCAGATAAAATTCACACAATAGAATTAACCATTTTTTTAAGAAACAGAAGCTTTTTATATTATCATTTTTCCAGTTTTTGGCCTTTCCATGTGGCGTGCAAGATCTTAGTTCCCTGCATGTGTCCTCAGTCACTACAGTCCTGTCTGATTTTGTGACCCAATGTACCATAGCCCTCCAGGCTTCTGTGTCCTTGGGATCCTCCAGGCAAGAATACTGGTTGTATTTCTTTCTTCAGGGGATCTTCCTTACCCAGAAATCTTACCTCATCTCCTGCATTGCAGGCAGACTCTTTACCCCTGAGCCACTGGGGAAGCCCCTTAGTTCCCTGACTAGGGATCACACCCGTGCCCCCTGCAGGGGAAGCACAGAATCTTAACCACTGGACTGCCAGGGAAGTCCCTAGAATTAACCATTTTAAGGTGAACAATTTAGTGGCATTTAGTATAGTCACAACGTTGAGAATAACCACCTTTATCTATTTCCAAAACATTCCGTCACTCCAAGTAAAACCTCTTACACCTTAAGTGGTTTTCCCCATTCACCCTTCCCTGTCCCCTCCTCAACCCCAAGCAGCCACCAAGCTTCATTCTCTCTATATAAATGTATTTATTCTGGGTATTTCTCATGAGTGGAATAATACAATACGTGATGTTTTAGATTTTTTTTTCACATAGCATGGTGTTTTCAAGTTTCATTCATGTCATAGCGTATATCAATATCTCTTTTTTTTCATAGCTGAATAACATTCTATCTGCATCTCAGTTCAGTTCAGTCCAGTTGCTCAGTCATGTCTGACTCTGTGATCCCATGGATTGCAGCATGCCAGGCTTCCCTGTCCTTCATCAACTCCCAGAGCTTACTAAAACTCATGTCCATCGAGTCAGTGATGCCATCCAACCATCTCATCCTCTGTCATCCCCTTCTCCTCCTGTCTTCAATCTTTCCCAGCATCAGGGTCTTTTCCAATGAGTCAGTCTTCACATAAGGTGGCCAAAGTATTGGAGTTTCAGCTTCAGAATGAGTCCTTCCAATGAATATTCAGGAATTATTTCCTTTAGAATTCACTGGTTGGATCTCCTTGCAGTTCAAGAGACTCTCAAGAGTCTTCTCCAACACCACAGTTCAAAAGCATCAATCCTTCAGTCTGCTTTCTTTATAGTCCAACTCTCACATCTATACATGAGTACTGGAAAAACTATAGCCTTGACTAGACAGACCTTTGTTGGCAAAATAATGTCTCTGCTTTTTAATATGCTCTCTAGGTTGATCATAGCTTTTCTTCCAAGGAGCAAGTGTCATTTAATTTCATGGCTGCAGTCACCATGTGAAGTGATTTTGGAACCCCCCAAAATAATGTCTCTCACTATTTCCATTGTTTCCCTGTCTATTTGCCATGAAGTGATGGGATCAGATATGACCTTAGTTTTCTGAATGTTGAGCTTTTAAGCCAATTTTTTCACTCTCCTCTTTCACTTTCATCAAGAGGCTCTTTAGTTCTTCACTTTCTGCCATAAGGATGGCGTCATCTGCGTATTTGAGGTTATGGATATTTCTCTTGGCAATCTTGATTCCAGCTTGTGCTTCATCCAGCCCAGAATTTCTCATGATGTACTTTGCATATAAGTTAAATAAACAGGGTGATGATATACAGCCTTGACATACTCCTTTCCCAATTTGGAACCAGTCTGTTGTTCCATGTCCACTTCTAACTGTTGCTTCTTGACTTGCATACAGATTTCTCAGGAGGCAAGGAAGGTGGTCTGTTATTCCCCTCCCTTTAAGATTTTCCACAGTCTGTTGAATCTATGTACTACAATTGGTTTATCCTTTAATCTATTGATGGATGTTTGAACTGTTTCCATCTTTTGGCTCCTGTGGGTAATACTGCTATGAGCATATGTGTACAGGTACTTGCTTGTGTATCTGTTTTTAATTCTTTTGGATACGGTAATTCTTATATGGTAATTTTATGTTTAACTGTTTGCTGCTGCTGCTGCTGCTGCTGCTAAGTCGCTTCAGTTGTGTCTGACTCTGTGCAACCCCAGAGACGGCAGCCCACCAGGCTTCCCCGTCCCTGGGATTCTCAAGGCAAGAACACTGGAGTGGGTTGCCATTTCCTTCTCCAATGCATGAAAGTGAAAAGTGAAAGTGAAGCTGCTCAGTTGTGTCCGACTCTCAGCGACCCCATGGACTGCAGCCCATCAGGCTCCTCCGACCATGGGATTTTCCAGGCAAGAGTACTGGAGTGGGGTGCCACTGCTTAACTGTTTGAGGGTATATTAAACTGTTTTCCACAGAAGCTTAACCATTTTACATTCCCAATAGCAATATACAAGTGTTCTGAGTTGTCCACATTTTCCCCAACAGTTGTTATCTTCCATTGTTACATTAAAAAAAAATAACCATTCTAGTGGGTGTGAAATGATACTTTATTGTGGTTTTAATTTGCATTTTTCTACTGACTAATAATGTTGAGCATCTTTTCATGTGCTTGTTGGCCATTTGTGTATCTTCTTTGATAAAATGTGTATTCAAATCTTTAGCCCCCTTATTTTCTTTAATCTCTATAGTTTAAATCATGGGAATTTTTAAATATTGTGACTACTTGACTCTTATCAGATACGTGATTTGCAAATATTTTTCCCATTCTGTGGTTTGCTTAGTCACTTTCTTGATAATATCCTTTGATATACAAATGGTTTTTAACTTTGAAATTGTCCAGTTTTTTATTATCTCTTGTTACTCATGCTTTTGATATCATATCTTAGAATTCATTGCCAAATCCAACATCATGAAGACCAATATTTTTTTAATGTTTGTACTTTTTTGTATGCCTTTTAGATAATGTACAGTTTGATAGACATATAGCTATGTATACATGTGTGTATATATATATGCACACACATATATTAATATTTGACACACGTCCATTTACAAAGCATTTTAAAATTTGTTGATTGATTTTGATCCTTTTAGCAATGCTGTGAAGTAGAAGAGACAATAGTGGTATGTTTCTTTTAAAGATTAAAAAATGCTGAACTTTAAAGGGGAACACTGTCTGCAAAGTCTCACGGGTAGTAAATAGTAGATACAAGATACACATTCCACATATCTTACCCCACTCATGTCTTTGTCCCATTCCACCACCTTGCTCCATAAAATGCCATGTGACCCAGAGAAGGGAGGGGAGTGTTTGTGGTATTCCTGAATGCACAAGGCTTTATTAAAGTGCTTCTGTGTGCATCACCACAAAGTTCTTATACCATCCTAGAGGCCGAGTTTGATGTTCTGACTTTAAAATGAAGAAAGCGAGGCTCAGAGAGGCAATCAGAAAACCAGTGACAGAGCCTTTGTTCAACTCCAGATCAGCTTGACTCCTTGTGGTAATTTAGCACAAGGAAAGCCCGGGGCAGGGGACTGTTTCAAAGATATATAATAATAGAATCAAACCAAAAAGTGGAAAATGACATCGGATACTTTGTGTGTCCTCAGTTGCCTAGTTGTAGTGAAAGCTGAGCATCTGTTTCTTACTCTTACACCTCATATGCTTAAATGATAAGCCCTGATTTTTTCCCCCTTTTTAATCACCCCTTCAACTATCATCCTTGACAGTGTGAAACATTCCACCACAGGGATGTGGAATCATTTTTCCAAAGTTTCAGCCTCCAGACCTGACTAACCAGGCCTGTGGTACAGCTGTCCTAGTGACCCAGGATGCTCATCTGGGATTTAACACATTGTACCTCCCACAATGCCCTCTCCCCTTTCTGCCCTTGGCACACATACAGGAAATTAAGGACTAAGGAAAATTCACTTCTGACCTTTAATTCAGTCTTTAATAAAGTCATTCAGAATCACTTACATGCTTCAGGCCAGACATAAGAGAGAGCCAACTTAATGGCCCTTGCAAGGAAAACCCATCCATCCTCATGCATTGACATTTTTTAATTGTGTCAACCCTCAAAGGCAATTGCTAGTCCTATGTATGTTCATGTGAGGACTTTGCCCAGTGCTCGTAAATATTGACTGTGCTCAATCAATGCAATCAGTGTTAGATGTTCCTTTTTTTCAGTCAAATTATAATTGGCTTACAATATTATATTAGTTTCAGGTACAACATGGTATTCAATATTTATATACATTATGAAATCATCACCAGAATAAGTTTAATCACCATCTCTCACCATGCAAATTTATTACAATATTATTAACTACATTCCCTATGCTATACATTACATCCCTGTTATTTGTTTATTTTATAACTGGAACTTTGTACTTCATTCTGTTCCACTATTTTGTTGACGTTCACTCCCGCCTCTGGAAATCACCATTTTGTTTCCTCTATGAGTCTGTTTCTCTTTTACATCTATTTGTTCTGTGTTTTATATTTCACTATATAAGTGAAATCATACAGTATTTGCCTAACTTATTTCACTTAGCATAGTACACTCTGGGTCTATCCAAGTTGCTGCAAACAGCAAGATTTCATTCTTTTTTATGACCAAGTAATATCCCATTGCATATATGTAGATAAGTGTTTATTATTTTATCCATTCATCTATTGATGAATATTTAGGTTGTCTCCAATCTTGGCTATTATAAGTTGTGGTGTAATAAATATTGAGGTTCACATGTACTTTTTAAAGTGCTTTCATTTTCTTTGAATAAATACATTGAAGTAGAATTGCTGGATTATATGACAGCAAACACCCTCTTCCAACAACGCAAGAGAAGACTCTACACATGGACATCACCAGATGGTCAACACTGAAATCAGATTGATTATATTCTTTGCAGCCAAAGATGGAGAAGCTCTATACAGTCAGCAAAAACAAGACTGGGAGCTCATTGTGGCTCAGATCATGAACTCCTTATTGCCAAATTCAGACTAAAATTGAAGAAAGTAGGGAAAACCACTAGACCATTCAGGTATGACCTAAATCAAATCCCTTATGATTATACAGTGGAAGTGAGAAATAGATTTAAGGGCCTAGATCTGATAGATAGAGTGCCTGATGAACTATGGACTGAGGTTCGTGGCATTGTACAGGAGACAGGGATCAAGACCATCCTCATGGAAAAGAAATGCAAAAAAGCAAAATGGCTGTCTGGGGAGGCCTTACAAATAGTTGTGAAAAGAAGAGAGACGAAAAGCAAAGGAGAAAAGGAAAGATATAAGCATCTGAATGCAGAGTTCCAGCAAATAGCAAGAAGAGATAAGAAAGCCTTCCTCAGAGATCAATGCAAAGAAATAGAGGAAAACAACAGAATGGGAAAGACTACAAATCTCTTCAAGAAAATTAGAGATACCAAGGGAACATTTCATGCAAAGATGGGCTCGATAAAGGACAGAAATGGTCTGGACCTAACAGAAGCAGAAGATATTAAGAAGAAGTGGCAAGAATACACAGAAGAACCTTACAAAAAAGATCTTCACAACCAAGATAACCACAAGGGTGTGATCACTCACCTAGAGCCAGACATCCTGGAATACGAACTCAAGCGGGCCTTAGGAAGCATCACTATGAACAAAGCTAGTGGAGGTGATGGAATTCCAGTGGAGCTATTTCAAATCTTGAAAGATGATGCTGTGAAAGTGCTGCATTCGGTATGCCAGCAAATATGGAAAACTGAGCAGTGACCACAGGACTGGAAAAGGTCAGTTTTCATTCTAATCCCAAAGAAAGGCAATGCAAAAGAATGCTCAAACCACTGCACAATTGCACTCATCTCACACGCTAGTAAAGTAATGCTCAAAATTCTCCAAGCCAGACTTCAGCAATGTGAACCGTGAACTTCCAGATGTTCAAGCTGGTTTTAGAAAAGGCAGAGGAACCAGAGATCAAATTGCCAACATCACCTGGATCATCAAAAAGCAAGAGAGTTCCAGAAAAAAACATCTATTTCTGCTTTATTGACTATGCCAAAGCCTTTGACTGTGTGGATCACAATAAACTGTGGAAAATTCTGAAAGAGATGAGAATACCTGACCACCTGACCTGCCTCTTGAGAAACTTATATGCAGGTCAGGAAGCAACAGCTAGAACTGGACATGGAACAACAGACTGGTTCCAAATAGGAAAAGGAGTACATCAAGGCTGTATATTGTCATCCTACTTATTTAACTTCTATGCAGAGTACATCATGAGAAATACTGGGCTGGAAGAAGCACAAGCTAGAATCAAGACTGCTGGGAAATAGCAATAACCTTAGATATGCAGATGACACCACCCTTATGGCAGAAAGTGAAGAGGAACTAAAAAGCTTCTTGATGAAAGTGAAAGAGGAGAGTGAAAAAGTTGGCTTAAAGCTCAACATTCAGAAAACGAAGATCATGGCATCTGATCCCATCACTTCATGATGAATAGATGGGGAAAGAGTGGAAACAGTGGCTGACTTTATTTTTTGGGGCTCCAAAATCACTGCAGATGGTGACTGTAGCCATGAAATTAAAAGACACTTACTCCTTGGAAGAAAAGTTATGACCAACCTAGATAGCATATTGAAAAGCAGAGACATTACTTTGCCAACAAAGGTCCGTCTAGTCAAGGCTGTGGTTTCTCCAGTTGTCATGTATGGATGTGAGAGTTGGACTGTGAAGAAAGCTGAGCGCTGAAGAATGGATGTTTTTGAACTGTGGTGTTGGAGAAGACTCTTGAGAGTCCCTTGGACTGCAAGGAGATCCAACCAGTCCATTCTAAAGGAGATCAGTCTTTGGAAGGAATGATGCTAAAGCTGAAACTCCAATACTTTGGCCACCTCATGTGAAAAGTTGACTCATTGGAAAAGACTGATGCCAGGAGGGATTGAGGGCAGGAGGAGAAGGGGATGACAGAGCATGAGATGGGTGGATGGCATCACTGACTTGATGGACTTGAATTTGAGTGTACTCCGGGAGTTGTTGACAGACAGGGAAGCTTGGTGTGCTGCAATTCATGAGGTTGTAAAGAATCAGACACAACTGAGTGACTTAACTGAGCTGAACTTATGATACTTCTGTTCTTAGCTTTTAAAATTTATTATTAAATTATTACAATTTATTAAATCTTAATACTGCTTCTCATAAGGGTTGATAAACTTACATTCCCAACAGCAGTGCAGAAGGGTTCCCTTTTTCCACACCCTTGCTAATACATTATTTCTTGTCTTTTGGTTAATATTCATTCTGACAGGTGTAAGGTGATGGCTCATGTGGTTTTCAGTTGCGTTTCTCTGATGGTTAGTGATGATTAGCATTTTTTCATGTGCCTATTGACTCTCTGTATAATTTGGAAGAGAAAATTAGATTCAGATCCTCTGCTCACATTTTAATAGGGTTGTTTGGTTTTGATTGATATTGAGTTGTAAGAGTTCTATATGTATTTTAAATATTAACTATTAGACTTACTGTTTGAAATTATCTTTTTATTCACTCAGTTGCCTTTTCATTTTGTTAATGGTTTCCTTTGCTGTATTAAAGGTTTTCAGTTTGACATAGTCCCATTTGTTTATTTCATTTATGTTGTCCTTGTAGAAGGACAGATATCCAAAAATTATTGCTAAAATTGATGCCAAAGAGTGTATTGCCTATATGGTTTTTTCTAGAAGTTTAATGATTTCAGATCTTAGTTTTAAGTCTTCAATATATTTTGAGTTTCTTGTGTACATGTCATAAGAAAGTGGTCTAGCTTCATTCTTTTGCAAGTATTTGTCCAGTTTTCCCTACACCATTTATTGACGATACTGTTTTTCTCTAATTTATATTCTTGTCTTCATTGCCATAGGTTAATTGGCAGTATAAATGTGGGTTTATTTATGAGCTTTCTGTTCTGTTCCATTAATCTGTGTGTCTGTGCCAGTTCCATTCTGTTTGAATTACTATAGCTTTGTAGTATAATTTTAAATCAGGGAATGTGGTACCCTTTGCTTTGTTCTTTCTCAAGATTGCTTTGCCTATTCAGGGTCTTTCGTGGTTTCATACAAATTTTACATTTATTTATTCTGTTTCTGTGAAAAATGCCATGAGTATTTTGATAAGGATTGAATTTGTAGGTTGTTTTGGGTGGTATGGACATTTTAACAATATTCATGAACATGGTACATCTTTGCATTTATTTATGTTGTTCCCAATTTTTTCATCAATGTCATATAATTTTCAGAGTATAGGTCTTTTACCTCCTGGTTAGATTTATTCCTAGGTATTTTATTCTTTTTGATGCAATTGTAAATCAGATTGATTTATTAATTTCTCTTTCTGATAGTTCATTATTAGTGTATGTAAATGTAATACAGTTCTGTGTATTAATTTTGTAAATTCACTGAATTCATTTATTAGTTCTAATAGTCATTGTGATGGATTCTTTAGGACTTTCTATGTATAGTATCACACAATCTGCAAATAGTGACAGTTTTACTACTTTCTTTCTAATTTGGATGCCTTTTATTTGTTTTTCTTGCCTGATTGATAAGCTTGGACTTTCAGTTCTTTGTTGAATAGAAGTGGTATGAGTGGGCATCCTTGTCTTATTTCTTATCTGAGAGGGAAAGCTTTTTAACTTTTCACCACTGAGGATAATGTTTGCTGTAGGTATATCATATATGGCCTTTATATGTTGAGGTATGTTTCCTCTATACCCATATTGTTGAGTTATTTTTAAATTATAAATGGATATTGTATTTAGTCAAATGGTTTTACTGCATCTATTTAGATGATCATATGTTGAATGTTAGTTGCTCTTGAAAAGCAAATGATGGTACTCTTATCATACACAGCAAAATTAATTAACAGAAAGAAGCGTCCAAATTTTATGTTTTTCCCTATCAATTTTTCTTAAAACGTTGGTAATTTTAATGTGATAATATGTATTAGAATTACGTTTTGGTTATTTAAGAAACACATTGAAACTGACTTAAGAAAACAAAAGGGAAGTTAATTGGCTCATTTACCTGACATGGCTGGACTTGTAATATCTTTAGCAACTTACCTCATTCCTTATCTCAACCTGCTTTCCTCTTACTGGCTTAATTCTCAAGCAAATTCTCTTGGCAACAAGATAATATTTTCATATCCTTAGGCATGTATTTTGCTAGTTTGAAAATATCAACTGGAAGACAGAGATGGTGTACCAATAATCTAACTCAGATCCAGGGATTGCCTGTTACATGCCCATATCTGGGCCAATAGCAGTGTCCAGGATGCTATTGTATTATCATTTGTTGGTAGATAACACTGTCATCCTTGGGTCCAGGAGTGAGGAATTCTATTCATAGAGTGAAGAGTGGAGTAAGGGGGTTCCTAAAAGAAAATTGGGATGGCATGTGCAGATGTTAAGGGAAAAGGGAATAAGTAGGTAAAACTACAAATGCTCAGCACAATCTAATAGAGTAAATAATAATTTAGGAATTATAAATTTGCTGTATGAAATAACAAGTTTGATTTCTTGGTGTTAAGCAAAATTATTTTTAAGCCTTTTCTAATTGAAACATAACGTGAATTTCTAACTAGAATATACATTCAAACAGCTTCTTTTGACGCTCCCTTTATGTACATATGAGTAAAAGTTGTGGTTGCCTAAATTGATATTTTTACTCATTCCAATTCATTGTTTAGTTTCCACCTTCTCTACTACACATTGACTGATGGCTTATTATGTACCAGACATTGTATCTTACATTGAAAATAGAATGTTAAGTAAGTAAACCATTTCCATTTTCATGGAGGTTTTAGCCTACAGGAGCTTACAAGCTACATTTAATTTACTTATAACTTGTGACTTATTAGAGTTATTGCACTAATGCAGTGAAATTGTTATATTTTCAAAGAATGGATATGTAAATATATCCATTTTACATAAGAATTTAATGGTTAGCTGAATAGGTTAAATAATAATTATTTGCTTTAATAGTATTGGGCATGTTACACTGATGGTCACTTTTATACTTAAAATCATTATGTAGTTCTTTTTTACAGATAAAGTGAGAGAAATTGGTCCACTGTCCCACAGCAAGAGGATGAGAGAGCTGGGTGTTCAAACAGGTTTGACTTTGAAGCTTTTCAAGGACACCAAGACTATATTGGATGATCTATGACTTCTTAAGTCACAAGCATGAGTCACACCTAGAAATATATACACATATACAGTATATTTATAATAGCCATTGGAAAAAATTCTCAAGAACTTCTGGGAAAGCTGTGATGACAGTATCATTAGTCGGATCCTGTGCCCTTTACAGATTCTCTATACCTTCCTCAAGTCTCCCATTCATGTTTTCTTCACTCCTAGGGCATTATAAATATAGCAAAAGGACGTTTATGTGTGTGTTTACTTGTGGTTGTAATAGGGGGCTGGTGGAAGGCTGCTGGCCCCAGAAGCTGTGAGCAAGTTATTGGTAAGGAATTTGTGGCCTACAGGGAGAGTCCACGGCAAGCGCAAGCAGTGCTGCCCAGATGGAAAGGCATTGGACAAGAAGTCCTATGATCTGGCTTTGAGTCCTATCTCTATCACATAGGAATTACAGTTAGGTAACACTTCAGATTATATTTCTATTTCTGAAAGTAAGAATCTACTTCCTGATGTTTCATACCTCCCAGGTGTTTTGTGAGAATCAAATACAACAATACCTGTGAAAATTGCTTTACGCAATGTAGAGAGTTGTAAGACTTTATTTTGTGTATCACTGCTCTATCTGCCTCTGCTTGTCCTCTCCCACACATATGCCTTGTGATTTCCAGCATCACAAAGGAAGCATAGCTCGTGCATAGTATAAACACGTCTTTGCTTCCATTTTCTGCTTTTTGAATTATTCTTATCCAGCAACGATTTCCTCAAGAGGCTTCTATGTTCTAGATACTGTAGTAGGTGCTAGAGATAAGGGGAGAAGCATGAATTGGGGAAAGAGTATGAAGTTTGGACTTGGACAGGGTGTGAACTCTGACTTTTTCGGTTGCACCATTTTGAATAGTCAACTAACCTAAGAATTACATTTCCTCATTTTATTTTATTAGTATTTATTTGGCTGGCATTGGGTCTTAGTTGTGGCATGTGAGATCTTCATGGTAGAGCGTGGGCTTCTCTAATTGTGATGGACGGTCTTCTTTGTAGTTGTGGCATATGAGCTTATTAGTTGCCCTGCAGCATGTGGAATCTTAGCTCCTCAGCCAGGTATCCAACCCACGTCCACTGTATTGGAAGGCAGATTCTTTACTGCTGGACTACTAGGCGAGTCCTACATTTCCTCATTTTAAAACAGGAATCATAATCATGATTTACAGAGGCTTTTCTGAGTGCTGGAGGGAATATGTTTCCTAAGGCCCCCTTGACTTCACACTCCAGGATGTCCGGCTCTAGGTTAGTGACCACTCAATTGTGGTTATCTGAGTCATTAAGACTTTTTAAAAATTTTATTTATTTTTTATTGAAGGATAATTGCTTTACAGAATTTTTCTATTTTCTGCCAAACCTTATGTAGTTCTTCTCTTTATTCTTGCCACTGCTTCTTAATTGCTTCTGTTAGGTCCTTGCTGTTTCTGTGCTTTATTGTGCCCATATGTTCATGAATTGTTCTCTTGATAACTCTAGCTTTCTTGAAGAGATCTTTAGTCTTTCCCATTTATTTGCATTGCTCACTTAAGAATGCTTTCTTGTCCCTCCTTACTAGTCTCTGGAACTCTGCATTCAGTTGGGTATCAGTTCAGTTCAGTTCAGTTCAGTCGCTCAGTCATGTCCTACTCTTTGCAGCCCCATGGACTGCAGCACGCCAGATGTCCCTGTCTACCACCAACTCCTAGAACTTGCTCAAACTCATGTCCATTGAGTCGGTGATGCCATCCAACCATCTCATCCTCTGTCATCCTCTTCTCCTCCTGCCCTCAATCCTTCTCAGCATCAGGGTCTTTTCCAGTGAGTCAGATCTTCACATCAGGTAGCCAATATATTAGAGTTTCAGCTTTAAGATCTGTCCTTCCAATGAATATTCAGGACTTATTTCCTTTATGATGGACTGGTTGGATCTCCTTGCTGTCCAAGGGATTCTCAAGAGTCTTCTCCAGAACCACAGTTCAAAAACATCAATTCTTTGGTGCTCAGCTTTCTTTATAGTCCAACTCTCACATCCACGCATGACTACTGGAAAAACCATAGCTTTGACTAGACGGACCTTTTATTGGCAAAGTAACGTCTCTGCTTTTTAATATGCTGTCTAGGTTGGTCATAATTTTTCCTCCAAGGAGCAAGCATCCTTTAATGTCATAGCTACAGTAACCATCTGCAGTGATTTTGGAACTCCCCAAACTAAATTCTCTCATTTGTGTCAATGACCTTAGAAGGCTGATGTAACATTCATCTCCTTTCCTTAGCCATTCTACTATTTTGAATGTTACTATGAACATTAACATTTTTCCATAGTCATTTAATATGTTTTCATTTTAAAAGTTAAATTTTTGTTTTGCAAAATGAAAAGAATTCTGAAGACTGGTTACACAATACTTAGTATATTGTACACTTAAGATGGGTAGGATGACACATTTTATATGTATTTTTCCACTGTTAAAATTTTTTTTTTTTTACATCTTTAAAATTAATTAATTAATTATTTTCCATGTCATTATTGTTATTTTACTTTTAGAGTTTTTTAAAATTTATCTTTAATTGGAGGGTAATTACAATATTGTGGTTTCTTCCATATAACAACATGAATCAGCCATAGGTATACATATGTCCTCTGCTTCCTGAACCTCCCTCCCACCTTCCTCCCCATCTCACTCCTATAGGTTGTCACAGAGCACTGGCTTTGGGTTTCCTGCATTATACAGCAAATTCCCACTGGCTATCTATTTTACCATATGGTAATGTGTATGTTTCAATGCTTTTCTCTCCAATCATCCCACTCTCTCCTTCCCACACTGTGTTCAGAAGTATGTCCTTTATGTCTGTGTCTCCCTTGCTGATCTGCAAATAGAATCATCAGTACCGTCTTTCTAGATCCTATGTATATGCATTAATACACGATAGTTGTCTTTTTCTTTCTGACTTCTGGCTTTCTCAGGTATATGCCTAATAGTGGGATTTCTGGATCATGTGGTAATTTTATTACTAGTTTGTTAAGGAACCTCCATACTATTCTCCATAGTGGCTGTACCATTTTACGATCCCACCAACAGGGCAAGAAGGTTCCCTTTTCTCTAAAACCTCTCCAGCACTTATTGTCTGTAGAATTTTTGATGATGGCCATTTTGATTGGTGTGAGATGACACCTCCTTGTAGTTCTGCTTTGCATTTCTCTAATAATGAGTGATGTTGAACATCTTTTCATGTGTTTATTAGCCATCTGTATGTCTTTGGAGAAATATCTACTGAGGTCTTCTGTTCACTTCTTGATTAGGTTGTTTATTTTCCTGGTATTGAGCTGAACACAGCTCATTCTATATTTTAGAGATTTTAATCCTTTGTCAGTTGTTTCATTCACTATTACTTTCTCCCATTCTGAGGACTGTCTTTTATAACCTTGCTTATAGTTTCCTTCATTGTACAGAAGCTTTTAAGTTTAATTAGGTCCTATTTGTTTATTTTTGCTTTTATTTCCATTACTCTAGGAGATGAGTCACAGAAGATCTTACTGTGATTTATGTCAAAGAGTGTTCTACCTATGTTTTTCTCTGAGTTTCAGTTTCTGGTCTTACATTTAGGTCTTTCATCCATTTTGAGCTTTTTTTTTTTTTTTTATGGTATATGCTATTAGGAAGTGTTCTAATTTCATTCTTTTACACGTAGCTGATCAGTTTCCCCAGCATCCCTTGTTGAAGAGACTGTCTTTTCTCCATTGTGTTTTCTTTCCTCCTTTGTCTAAGATAAGGCTCAAGAGGATAGGAGTCTTATGTTTACTCATGGCTGATTCATGCTGCTGTGTGGCAGAAACCAGCACAACACTGTAAAGCAATTATCCTCCAACTACAAATAAATTTTAAAAGTTTTAATTATAATTGCTTTACGATGTTGTGTTGGTTTTTGCCATACAACGACATGAATCAGCCATGAGTAAACATGTGTTTCCTCCCTCTTGAACCTCCCTGCTACCCCCCACCCCATCCTACCCCTCGAAGTTATCACAGAGCACTGGGTTGATCTCCTGTGTTACACAGCACCTCCGTATTCGGTATCTATTTTACATCTAGTAAAGCATATGTTTCACTGCTACTCTCAGTTCATCCCCACCCTCTTCCCCTGCCCCCTCGCTGGGTTCACAAGCCTGTTCTCTATGTCTGCATCTCCATTAGTGAAGTTGCTTCGTCGTGTCTGACTCTTTGCGACCCCATGGACTGTAGCCTACCAGGTTCCTCGGTCCATGGGATTTTCCAGGCTAGAATACTGGAGTGGGTTGCCATTTCCTTCTCCAGGGGATCTTTCCTACCCAGGGGTCAAACCCGGGTCTCCTGCATTGTAGGCAGATGCTTTATTATCTGAGCTACTAGTACAGGCATCTCCATTGCTCCCCTGCAAATAAGTTCATCAGTACCATTTTTGTAGATTCCATATTATATGCATTAATATATGATATTTATTTTTCTTTTTCTGACTTACTTCACTCTGTATAACATCTCTAGGTTCATTCACCTCATTAGAACTAAATAAATGATCTTATAAAATAAGCCCATCTACTTTCCAATAAATCATGAGAGACAACATGTGATGAACTGAAAGGGTCCTTGGAATCCACCCCAAATTTCCATTATAAGGTTGGGGAAACTGAGATGCAGGCAGAGAGGGTACTTGCTTCTGATCACCCAATAGGTGAATAGTATAGCTATTACCTAACGCAAGATTTGAGCTTCTTGTTTTAGCCAAGTGCTTTATCCACCATAGATAAGGGGACATAGCTAAGGATTTCTGACTCAGGAAGTAGATATGAGAAAACCTACTTAAGTTGAAGAATATGACTGCTTTTGAAAGAAAAAAAAAACTACTATATATATTGATAAACTATTAAATAGATAACCAAAAAGAACCTATTGTAACACAGGGAACTATACAATAACCTATAAGGGAAAAGAATCTGAAAAAAAAAAGATATATACGTATGTATAAATGAATCACTTTACTGTACATCTGAAACTAACACAACATGGTATATCAACTATATACTTCAATAAAAAAAGAAATGCATTTTCAAAGCCTCAAAAAAATGAATTATGGTTTGGCCCTTTTACTCTAGATAAGGTTCAAGGGGATAGGAGTCTTATGTTTACTAAGATAAGGTTCGAGGGGATAGGAGTCTTGGGAATAGGAGAAGACAACAACCTTTTCTTCAAGAACGAAATATGATTGAATAATTGAAAAAGACCCTGATGCTAAAAAAAGATGGAAGACAAAAGGAGAAGGGAATGGCAGAGGAGGAGATGGTTAGATAATATGGCTGACTCAATGGGCATGAATTTGCACAAACTCCAGGAGGTAGTGGAGGACAGGGGAGCCTGATGTGCTGCAGTCCATGGGGTTGCAAAGAGTCAGACATGACTTAGCACTGAACAACAACAACATGTCTGGCTTGGAAAGATACCCCTGATGCACAGCTGCAGTGAGGTGTGTACATTCCGGATCTCGGGACCTGCCCAGAATTCTGTTTCTGCCATTCTCTAGCGCTGTGAACTTGGGTATGTGACTCTCTGGGAGACTGTTTTCTCAGCTGTAGACTAGGGGTAGTAACAGTACTTGCGGGAGACTGTTGTGAGGATTAAATGAGATCCTCATTTAAAGTGACTCACCCAGTGCCTGGCAACTAATAGAGGATCCATAAATGCCAGTAAGTATTTTGTATTATCAAATAAAGAGTAAGTTGAAGCAGAGTATACAGTATTTTATCTTTAAAAAGTTTATTTGGTTATTTTACAGTGACCCTGGAATTTCTTTAGTAATCAGGAAAAACAGTAAAGATGAAGAACAGGTCTGACTCACAGGGAGAGAGCCTGTCGTGAGGCACTGGGGTCTTTGGTGCAGCCACTGCTGAAGCTGTTATCAAACTCCCAGAGCTGATGGAAATCCTCCGACCTCTCTTCTGGGAAATGCACAGTTATAAATGTGTATTTACATAAACATGAGTACACAAACGAGATCAAAGACTGCTTGATCCTTGAGGAGTGAGGTGAGCTCATTCCTGTAACTCTGAGTTACACAACGTCCTGAAGCTGTCTAGAGTTCTGGAGATGGTGGTCAGGAGACTGGACTCCAGCCCCAGCCCAGCTTCTCTGACATGGGCAGGTCAGTTTTCAAGCCTGTGTCCATATCTATTCAACATACAGGCTCCTTAGGAGGCTTTAATAAGGTTAAGTACTTAGTAAAAAGAAAACAAATCCAAAGGGGATCCTATTACACACACTATCAGTTATGCTCAACAGAGTGTACCTCTGAAATATATTTCAGTTCTTTTCATTCTGTTAAAATGGTCCCTTTTGAATTCATTTCTCATTGCTTCTCTCTTGTCTATTATCATCTTAACTGGTCTTCCTGATTCTGATTTTTTTTTTTTTTTTTAGTAAATTCTCTTCTCTTTCTGTCTCTCTTTTTGCCACCATGCATGACATGCAGAATCTTAATTCCTAGACCAGATATTGAACCTGTGCCCCCTCTGTGGAAGCATGGAATCTTAACTGCTGGACTGCCAGAGAAGTCCCTGGTCTTCCAGATTCTTTTGTGGTTTTTCTCTATCCTAACAATCAGTTCAGTTCAATTCAGTTCAGTCGCTCAGTCGTGTCCGACTCTTTGCAACCCATGAATCGCAGCACGCCAGGCCTCCCTGTCCATCACCAACTCCCGGAGTTCACTCGGAGTCATGCCCATCGAGTCAGTGATGCCATCCAGCCATTTCATCCTCTGTCGTCCCCTTCTCCTCCTGCCCCCAATCCCTCCCAGCATCAAAGTCTTTTCCAATGAGCCACGATAATCTTCCTTAAATACACTTTCTGCCATGATATTCCACCTGTGCATTTATCTATAGCTCCCCAATAACTGCTATTAGAAATGCTTGGCCATAGAAGATGAAGGAAAGATACAGAGCCACCTGTTTTAACTGAACAGCACCAAAGAGAGCTGTGAAATTTATTTTTCTAGTCTTGTTATTGGGATGCCTGTCCTCTGGCCCCTAGTTTGAGTGACCCACCCTGCTGGAAACAAAGGCTCTGGGTCTTCTCCCCTCCCCTGGGGTCCTACTCCTGGCTCCTAGCCCCAGTTTAGACCTGACAACAAATGGTTTACATCATCTGACCAGCTGCTGAGCTCTTGGTCATGTTTTTGTACTTCTCCCTGGCTACTTCTGGTAAGTCTCCTTCTGACTGGTGGGTTGACACTCTCTGACCCTGTTCAGACTTCTTTATGAGAGGAAACTTTTTGTTCTTTCATTCTATACATGTCTTGAGTGCTAATGGAAACTAGGGTTTGTGCTAGTTGAATATGGCCCCTGCCTTCATGGCACTTGGTGGTGGCGGTCGTTTGTTGCTAAGTTGTGTCCGACTCTTGTGACCCTATGGACTGTAGCCTGCCAGGCTCCTCTGTCTGTGGGATTCTCCAGGCAAGAATACTGGAGTGGGTTGCCATTTCCTTCTCCAGGGGATCTTCCCGACCAAGGAATTGAACTCAGGTCTCCGGTATGGTAGGCAGATTCCTTACCAACTGAGCTATAGCTTAATAAATAAAACAGCAATTGAAAAAGCTATTGTGAAAATGAAGACTATTACTAAATAGGAAGGGCAAGATGTTGTGGGATAACAGTAGAAACCCTAATTTAGATGGAGATGTCAGGAAAAACCACTTGAGAAAATGACATCGAGCTGCAATTTCAAGATGAATTGGAGTCAAATGCCAATTGGGATCAGCATGTGGGGAGAAATGGAGTTTCCCAATATTTAAAAGGGACCCCTGCCTTACTTCTTCCACTCACCTGGCTCAGATAGCCTAGATCATCCCCTAGAATGTTAGTGGGTACCAACTTGCAGATGGAAATCTGGGCTGGCTGGAAGCAAAAGTGTGAACACTAAATCATCATATTCCATCTCTGCCATCATGGGCTGTGGGACATTTGGTGAGTTACTTATCCTATCTGTTCCACATAGTTTCCACATCTGGGAAACACAAATGATACTCCTTCAAGGTCATTGTGAATGATTAATGAACACGAAAGCAGTTTAGGAGCTGACAGCAATGTGAATGAGAAGGAGGAAGTTGGTCTTAGGGCATCTGACCCAGCCCTGAGATGGAACAGGAACAGAAAATGTTGACCCTATCAGGAGTCAGTCCTTTTAGTCTTGTATTATCTTGAAATTTCAGAATTTCCATATATGTTAAGGATACATGTGCCCTCTATATTTTATTTAAAGGGATAAGAGTAGTTTTTTTTTTAATAATTTCTACATGGCTAAATTGTCCCAAAGGAGACAGCCCTCTCCATAAACGATATCACTGGAATTTGAGTTGCCTGGCCAAATTTACAGAGGCATTGGAAACCCGTGCCTCTGTAAATCTCTGGGGCTGGATAGCTATGTCCTATCCTAGTACGGTATGATGACATGGGTGGATTGTTAATGCTACCCTTTGACAGCAAAAGCCCACAACTTTAATCATACCTGACAGCCAGTGATAGGTTAGCAGAGAACATCTGGCTTGGTCTCTAAAGAAATCACTCTGCTTTTGGAGGAACAAAGCTATATTTACTGATTATAATCTGGAGCCAAGAGTGCCAAGCATCACAAGGGCTCTGGAATGACTGAACTTCTGAGAGATACCAGGCATTAGCAGTATGATGAAATGGCAAAGGTGCTAGTCAGTCCCATAGTCCCTGATCCCTGGATGCCCACTTGTTACTTTTTGGGAACATTTATGTCAGTAAGACCGGCACCCATGGTGTCCTTTAGCTGGCTAATCGCTTGTCACAGTTTGAGATACAATTGCTCTTCTAACTGCTAGTGATCAAAGCTGGAGTGGGGATTCCAGCTGTTGAGTGGGACCTTGGCAATAGAGAATATTGGGGGTGACTGCTCCCCCTGCAGCTTGATTGCTTCAGAGCTGTATCTGATTAGATGTGCTGCAAGGGTTAAATGCATCCTATAAGCAATGCACCAAGATGGTGCCTGATAGAGGGTGAATGTCCTGTATATACTTTACTTCGTAGTTATTTGTTAGCAACCATCACCCATGGACACGGGAATAGGGTCTAAACTCACCAAAGAACAAAAGGCTTTAGAAAAAACAGCTCATCCCTTTTCCTTAGGTTTCCCACAGCGTTTCTCAGAACCTCTTTGGACTGACCACCAGGGCTATTTTCCTAGTTACAAAGGTCAAATCACAAGAGGAGACAAGAGCAGTGAAGACACGCCATCCTTGGAATCTGAAATGGCAGATGTCCAAATACCCAGTTTAGGGTGTGTGTGTGTGTGTGTGTGTGTGTGTGTGTGTGTGTGTGTGTGTGATGTGTGTGTGAGTGTACTAAGCATTTGAGATGGAATTTTCAGATCCATCTCCAAAGGCCATTCTGGCTGTGAGTTCTATGTTTGATACCATTAGTGTTACACAAGTTCAGAGAAAAGAGAGATTAACAGTGAGGAGGACAATCTATAGTCCTCCAACCAGTTCAGAATCAGTTTCCATGTGGTGCTTGCTATATTACATAATTTAACTTCAAAACCATCCTCTGAGACACAGATGTATACTGCTTTTTCTTTTTTTAATCAATGGGAACACTGAGGCCAGGAGATGAATAGTTATCCAAGGTCATATAACTAGTAAGTGATAGGGCCTGGTGTGGATAGTAAGTGATAGACATTGACTGGTGATTCAAAGTCAACCTGTACCTGAGAAAGTGAAGAGCTCAGGGGAACGGGACTGTATAAAGGGGGCTACAACCAGAGGAGGTAGGAAAAAGTTGAGAGTTAGGTTGAGAGTTGGTGTGAGACCCTGGAGATCCCAGCAGAGGTCTTAAGGGAATAACATTCTTCAAAGCCCTCTTATTTTGGCCTTCTCGGAAGACTAAGGGGGAAGAATAGGAAAATGAGCTCCCAGAAACGGATCATTCCAAATCTGTATTTAGCATCAATGGGTTGATGCAAGTGAAGAATATTTGTGATTAAATTCCCTTGGGTGTCACTTTCCAAGGACAAGTTTTAGATTCTATATCGGACAAGAGTTTAGACTTTTTTTTTTAATTGTTACGACCGGACTTTGATTGCTATCTGCAAGGGAAACAGACAGTGGAAACTATTTCATCAGGACTGATGGGAAAAACACATTTTCACAGTGCCCTGAATAGCAATGCCTGATGTTTGAAGTCATTATCATAATAAAGGGTAAGCTGGGAGGAGGAAAAGGCACTACAAATGACTTTAAAGGGAGACAGAGCAGAGAAAAAGATAATCAGGAAAGTCAGATTGTGTGTTGATTGTTGGTGAGAAATTTCCAATGAAGTTTAATCTTCTTCAATAGACTGTCAGCCTTATTTTATTTGTTCATCTGTGCTATGTTAGCACTAAGTTCATAGCCTGGCACTCAGGAAGTGTTGAGAAAGTGTGTAATGAATGAAGAAATGATTAAATGAATTAACGAATAAAAATAAAGAAAAGAATCCATGAGGTATTCAGTCCATCAGGCGGCCCTGGCAAGTCCTGAATACGCTGTATCCAACAGATGTCTAATAAAAATTTTGTGCAAATGGAGTAGGTTTCTGGTTTCAAACTAACTGACAGTTAATTCCAGGATTTGCCACTTAAACTATACTACCATCCAGTCCTCGTTGCTGTCTTTCATCCCTCAGATCATCCCAGAAGACTTTATTCAATGTAGAGCTATTCAAATATTAGACCTGGTCTAGTAATCTAGTGATTTTATCAGCTAGAGAGCAAGGCTAACCGAGGAGTGTTTGATTTTTCTGAATTTCTGATAACCACATTTCCTTTTGTTTTGGGTCATTGCAAAACATATTCTAGACTTCTTTCATCAAACTGTCCAATTTTGTGTGAGTTCTTAGTGATAATAGTGCTATTTGTAAAAACACTTGACTTTTCAACACTAAGGAACTATTATTGTTGGTATGGAACTGAGTCGCCACTTAGTTGAAACTCTCATTTCCCAGGAGGGGATACCCAGACCCCACAGAGTTTGCAGCAGAGCTGGTACTGCCATCTCGTGCCCTTTGTCCCATCTTGGGTGCGCTTTGCCCATCTATTGGCCAAACCCATTCTCCTCTTCCTAAGGAAAGAGGCTAGGGGATATGTGAATTGGAACTTTTCATGTCAATCTGTTATTACAACACCACCCTCTGATGAGTTAAGTGCAAATGAATCAGAACCAGATGGGTAAATTTTCCTGAAAACAACGTGATTAAAAAGTAGAGGAAGAGAGAAAATTTTGGAAAAATTCTATGATATGTGGCTACATCAGATGGACAGCACTTTGCCTTGCTTTCAGCTCCTCCCATCATTACCACCTGGAGAAAATGACATGTCAGAGCTTCCAGGGGGAAACAGAGTAGTCAGAGGCAGGGATGTTACCCACAGTCCTATAACTAGCAAGGCTGTCTTCAGCCCTCCTTTTTTCAGAGGTCATTCTTGGCAGGCAAATGAGGTTTGGATGAAAAAAAGCAATCATAAGGAATTAATTCTGGAGAAAAATCTAGGCTTAGATTTTTAACACGGATTTCTCTTGGACTGCTGTGAGATTCACATTTTCAGATTTGACTAAATTCTCTTGAGTACTTATTAAGTATAAAATTTTGTGGTAGGCACTCTTGTGGTTCTTTTCTCACCTTGTCAGGCCAGTGAAGTTGTGAGGTGGCAAGATCAAGAACAGATGAGTGATATCAGGCTCAGAGAAATGAAGTGACTTGTTCAAGGTCACACAGCTAGGCAGAAAGAGAGCTGTACTGTCCACTAGCTTTGTGTGTTCATCCAAATTTAAATGAGTTAATTCTAACTAAAATTGAAAAATGAGTTGTTCAGCTGCACTAGCCACATTTCAAGTACTCTATTACTGCACATGGCTAGTGGCTACCAAACTGGAAAGCACAGATATAGAATATTTCCATCATCACAGAAAGTGCTACTATAGAAAAACTGCTATGGTGCTGGCTTTCAACTAAAATCTTTATGACACAGTTCTGCGCTCCTTCCATTATATCAACCTGAGTTCTCTCATGTAATACAAGCATCCAAAATGGAAGACAGTTTCTCTTAAGCACAACTAGAAGCTTTTCCTCCTCATCCTGGATGAAGTATACACTGAGACTCAGGCTGTTTCTTTATTAAGTTTGTTGTATGTGGCCAGTGTGAAACAGCTATGGGCCAGGAGTCAGATGGTTAGTCAGATGGTTGTACTGTGTCCCTGTTAAACTCATTCACATTTCAGAGGCATCCTTGGACAGCCCAAGGCTGTTGCTATAGGATGTGCTAACATGCAGCGAAGATAGGAAGGGAATCAGCACCATGGAGTGGAAAGATGGTGCAAATCGGGTTGGAAAAACTGCAGTCTGAATTCCATAGCCATGTGGGCTTGAGCAGTTATGAAGAGGGTGGTGTCAGATGCCTTAAGTATAGATGTAAGACACTTTTCATAGTAGGTGTCCATAAAAGTAGCCCCTGTAGCCAGTCGCATCCTCCTCTTTCTGTTTCTCCCCCAAGCCCTTTCCTGGTGGGAGTTACCACCAATCCATAGTTGTCAAAGAACACTCTTTGACTTCAAGGCTTTTCTCCCATTTTCAAGACTGGTTATCAGAAAAACTACAGATAATTGTTTTTTATAATATATACGAATTAAAGCAACCGTCCCAGGATGTATCTTCCCTTTTGTAAGGTGTTATTTAATCTTATAAAAGCAGGTATTTCTATTTTAATCCTTACACTAGGATAGGTTTGAAAATGACTTGAGATTTACTTGGAATAGATGCAGACAAAACCAGTGAATTTTAATCCTGGAGGATTTCTCTCCACTCTTACTTGTGTGTTTATATATCACTATCACATTCATTCTGTAAAGTATTTGCAGCAGCTTACTCAATGTGGCTATACTAAAATGGTCAAGCAGAAATTTAACATATTTAATATTCAGAACCTGGGAAAACATAAATTAGAATAGACTTTTACATTTCAGATTATAATATAATCTAGAAAACATTTCTATTCTAATTATAGTATAGATTATAATATAATCTAGAAATGTAGATCATAGGAAAATTTACTGCGTTGAAATGATGACATTTTATAGTTTACATAATTAACCAGTACTGCAGTAACTAGTCAATAATATAATGTTTATACCTTATGTTTGGCTAACACTAACACTTTACAGAATGATTCACAGAAACCCGCCACATAAGGGAGGTTTTGTGACTATTTCTTGAGCGACGTGAGGAAAACGAATCTCCAAGAGGTAAATCATTTGTGAAGGTCAACCCAGCCACTTAGTGGCAGAGTCAGGATTCAAGCTCTGTGTCCCCTGGCTCTAATTCACTGCTCTTTAGAGCGATGACAGCTCATGTTTATTCAACATTTAAATTATAAAAGGCTCTTTATTTCTGTAATACTTCTATCAAGCCTCCCAACAATCCTGCAAGGTGGGCATCATTACCCCATATTACAGGTGAGAAGTGACTCACGCAACATAGCATAGCTTATATGGGAAACAATAAGTACTTAAGTTCTGATAGTTTCACTTTAAGTCCAGTGGTTTGCTTTTTTTTCCCCCACCACAGCCCAGGCCTTTCACCCTGTTCCCAAAGGAGCAAAAGTAAAAATAAAAAGTAAAATACAATATTTCCAAATCAGGATGTTACATATCCATGGGTGATCTGGTGGGTAACAGTTCCATTTCCCAATAACAGAAAAAGAAACACAAGGGAAGTCCCCACTGATTGGTAACTCTTGCAGACCCTTGGAACCAATGTTCTGGTATTTTGTTTAATTAAAGGGCATTTAGGTTCTGAATGTCACTTCAGGGCTGATTCAAGGATAAGCCTTGAATAAGCCTTGAATATTCAAGGATAAGCTTTTCCATATACCAAGCCTTGTCTTGGTAAATGGAAAATGTGAAAGGATTCAAGAAACACTCATGGCTCATGGCCAGCTCAAGGTTGCTCAGTGACTGCATCAAATCAGCTCTTCCCAACTGGTCGTCTCTTAAAGACGCTGTTGGGGTGGGATGTGCTAATGCGCCTGTGCATATGTGTCTGTGCATGTTTTATGTGTGTCTCTGTGTGTCTAGGGTGATTTTTTCCAATGTGTGTTGTGCTTTTTATGATCACAAATAAAAGACTTCACCATAATAAGACTGGGGGTGACTATTTTTGGGGAGCTGAGGAGAGAGGTGAAATTTAAAGGAGGCAGGAAATAGAACTGTGTAGATCTTATTGTCCTCCTTTAACAGCATTTAGCTCTGTTTTTGGAGAAGGAAATGGCAACCCACTCCAGTATTCTTGCCTGGAGAATGCCATGGACAGAGGATCTTGGTAGGCTACAGTCCATGGGGGTCACAGAATTGGACACGACTGAGTGGCTAAACACACACGCACAACTCTGTTTTCATGGAGTAGCAATAAAGAGGTTCATAAACATAAACCATTTCTCACTATTACTCGGCTAGGAGAGAAAGTTTCATTGTTATTCTTCCTTGGAGCTCACGTGGCTATGCCAATATGGACTCCATCTTGCCTCATGGATTCAGTACTTCAATGAAATTATCTGAATATTGGCTGAATTTATAATGATGGTCCCACCTATTTACAAAGAGATTCAGTTTATAAAACATTGGTCTGTATTATCCCGCCTGCTATGTTATATCCAGTATAATCCCATGAAGTACCCAGTGCAGATTATTATTCCCATTTTCCTAAGGAGAACACTGAAGCTCAGAGAAGTTAAGTGACTTACTAAAATCATAGGCAATACCAGGCCTAGAAAGGAAGAGAGGGCGTTAATATTTGTTGATAATCAATTTGTGCTTCTTGTGCTGAAAGAGTAGCCAAATCTCAGAGAAGGGTCATAATTGGCCTAGTCACTCAATTTAGGCTCCACCAGCAACTTGGGGTGGAGAAGGCAATGGCACCCCACTCCAGTACTCTTGCCTGGAAAATCCCATGGATGGAAGAGCCTGGTAGGCTGCAGTCCATGGGGTCGATAAGAGTCGGACACAACTGAGCGACTTCCTTTTCACTTTTCACTTTCATGCATTGGAGAAGGAAATGGCAACCCACTCCAGTGTTCTTGCCTGGAGAATCCCAGGGACGGGGGAGCCTGGCGGGCTGCCGTCTATGGGGTTGCACAGAGTCGGACACGACTGAGGCGACTTAGCAGCAGCAGCAACCTGGGGAGTCGGAATCAGAAACTGAGACTGCCTGTCTCTGAAACTAGTGGTCCTTTCTATTACACCGCGGAATCTCTGTGTATAATAGCCAGCAGGCAAATTAAAAAAAAAAAAAGATGTTAGCATTGATTATCCCAAACCACTGACAAACCAAACATTATGCAAATCAGGACCCACCATGTGAATAATAACTCACATGTGTAAGGTACTTTCAGAAGCACTCTGTGTAGATCTTTCTTTAACCCTCACAGCAGTCCTGTGAGCTAGATATTCTTATTATTCCCATTGTGCAAATGAGGAAGTAAAGGCTCGGGGAGGTGAGGAGCTTGAAGGTCACACAGCTAGTGGGTAGCAGAGCTGCAATTCCAACACAGATCTGATTGGAAAAGATTGCCCCCTGTTCTTGTTAACCTGTGCTCCATACAGGCTAATTCTTCTGGCACCTGGGTCATTTTATGGTCACATGTCTTAAACTGAACCTACTCCATCCCATTATTATTACCTACAGCACAAAACTCAAATTGCTTAGCTTGAAGTTGAAGATCCCCAGGCTTTCTGAATTTGTTTCCCACTACCTCTTGACACACTCACGCCCCAGTCACGTTTCAGTGGATGCTTTTCCCTGACACATCCCATTGCTCTCCAATCTTTCCATTGTGTGAAGAATGGAGTTGTCATTCTGCCTCCCCTTTGAGGATCTTTCTCTCTTTCATGGACTATCTGCTGCTGCTGCTGCTGCTGCTGCTGCTAAGTCGCTTCAGTCGTGAAATGCCATCAATTCCAGGTACTCCTCCAAGAACCCTGATTAATTGACTGTAATGTCCCCATGGTGCTCCCCTATGACTTAGAGCATCCTTATCTTGCCTTCCTCTCCCTCCCCAGATCCCACCTAGAGTGCCCTGGCAGGGTCTAATGCACTGCTTCATCCTCAGCATGGACCAGTGTCTGACTCATGTTGGGCATAGTAGATTAAGAATGAACATTTTCTTTAGACATGCAAAAATTGACTTCTACTTTGAAATATACAAGTTGCTTTTTTTCATTCCTTTTGATGTAGGAGAACAACTCAGGGCTTTGGAACCAGGCAGGCGCGTGTGTGTGTGTGTTGTATCTCTTTGTGACACTATGGACTGTAGCCCACAAGGCTCTTCTGTCCAGGGGATTTTCCAGGGAAGAATACTGGAGTGTGTTGCCATTTCCTCCTCCAGGGGATCTTCCCGACCCAGGGATCAAACCCACATCTTTTGCATCTCCTGCATTGGCAGACAGATTCTTTACCACTGCACCACTGGGGAAGCCCTTGGAACCAGGCAGATCTGGCTTCACGTCCCAACATGCTTACTTCTCAGTTACAACCGTGGGCATTACTTAGTTAGACCTCCTGACCCTCAGCCCTTCCTTGTGTTGAAATAGTGGTAGTGGTGCCATTCTCACAGAAAGAGTGGCTGTTAGGATTGAACACAATGGAGAACAAAGCACTCAGGACAGCGGGGAGCACAGGCAGAGCTCAGGAAATGCTAGTCGCTAGGCGGGGGTGTTATTATCAGAGTCATTTATAAAATCTCTCAGCAACATGATCAGGTTTTCTTTGGATCTGAGTATGCCATCCTATTGTTTAATTCCTCACCTTGACCAATGCTCAACTCTTTTGCCATTTTCCACGTGTGTTTGTTTTTTCGTTGCTGGTATTATCTATTTATAATTGTGGTTTTGTAAACCATTTCTTAAAATGCTCCTGTCCTTTAAGAGATAGTATATAGAGGAGAGAACAGCAGGCAGAAGGGAGTAGGGGAGGATGGGAACAGGGCTGGAATCTATTTCTTGGCAAAGCCGCTCGGCCACTCTGGGACTTCTTCCCACATGTGCCAATTGAGGAGTTTTGGCAAAAGTGAGATCCCTTAGTGCTTAAATGCACTGTGTGCATAAACCCTCTGCTCTTCAATCCTGGGACAGTAGATGCTCTTCAGCAGAGAGAGGTACGTTAAAGGCATGTCTCCCTGAACACACACACCCCTCGCAAATGCCCAGAGGAAACCTGCAGTTCTGTCGTTTGAACATGTTGTTTTCCTTAACCAAGTGGTTGTTTGCAAATGTTTTCTGATTGTAACAGCAGTGAGGCCGCCTCTCCTGGAGGAGATTGAGTTCTTTCTCTTTGAAAGATACTGTTTACTGAAATAAATTCCACCTCCTCCTTTGTTTGGCTTTTCCTCTGTAAGCAATCAAAGCCAACTGGCTGAACCGGCAAGCTTGCTCAGTCCAACGTGGCATCTGGCTTTCTTTTCAAGTTGAAGTACAGGCTGCTTTGAGAGCCTCACATTTCTTTGCAAAGGCAATTAGTTTGGTAAGCACTGACCAAGAGTCTACCACACAGAAAGACCCATGGGAAACAGAGGAAAAGGTGGTCCTGCTGCTGGCTCAGGATGGTGGAGGATCAGGGCCAGGCAGGGAGAGCATCAGTGATCACCTAGTCCTATGTGCCCTAAGTATTTTCACACAATCCTTGTCCCATTAATAGTTCTCAGAAAAATGCTGGGTGGCAGATGAAATTGGAAAAAAGAAAAACATAGCAGAGCTTCTAATCTGGATTCACAGTGGACTCGAGCATATGGAAGGTTCTGAGACTTGAAATTCGAAAAACTGTATTTAATTTTGTTTAATTGAATTTCCCAAGCTTATCTGACTAGGTGATGTGTGTGTGTGTGTGTCTGTGTGTGTAAACACATGTGTGTGAAAAATGTTAGTCTCTCAGTCATGTCTGACTATTTGCCCAGGTTATACTAATTCATGGCAGAAGCAACTTTGCACCAGGGTATTTTGACCTCAAAGCCCAGCCCTCTTGCCAGTAGTTGCCAGGTTGTACCTGCCAATTTGTTGGCCATTCACGACAGGCTTATAAATGAGCCTGCAGCATCCAGCTCTTTTCTAAGAGTTTGATTGGGCCCTTATAGTATTTACCTCAGAGAGTTTTACATTTTTAAATAATTTATCAACATTTCAAAGTTAGGGGTTTTCCTATTAAAAGCCAAGGCTCTTGCTTTTCTTGAAAAATTAGAAGAGCTGGCAATATTTGACTAGAGTCTATCAGGGGACAGCAAGAGTGCAGTTGTTTCCTTGGATGAGGCTCTGGCTCTCCAGTTCACCACATTCCCACCCAGACCGCCTTCATTCACTGTGTCTCAGGTGTGGCTTTGCTGGCATTTGAGCTAGTTCAGAGGACACCCTGGTGAGGCAACCATTGCTCCTTGTACTCTCCCCCTCCTCTCTTCCAAGAGCCTACTTCAGTCTCTGAACATCTTTGACAGGTGAAACCCGAGCATGCCTGGCATACGTAAACCGCTGCATAGTAACAACAAAGTCAGTATATATTGAGTGTTTTTCTGGAACAACCTCTGTTTTTAGCATTCATCTAGGATTCCTTTATTTAATCTTCATAACAATAATCTTAGGAATTATTATGACCCTTTTCAAAAAATTTTTTTTGCTGGAGTATAGTTGATTTACAATGTTGTGTTCATATGTACGGTGAATTGAGTCAATCATATACACTTTTTAGATTCTTTTTTCATGTAATGCCATTCATTTTTCAGATGAGAAAATTGGAGCATAGAATGATTAGCATAACTTGTTCAAAATGATACAAGTAGAAGAATCAGGGTTTAAATGGAGAGAATATGCTCTTCGCTACTATACTACATTTCAGAAAACATTGTTTTATATAAGTGACGTAATAGATTTTTTTAAAAAAATTTTATTTTGAACTAATATTAGACTTACAAAAGTTGAAAAAAAATACAAAAAAGATTTCCTTATATTCTTCACCCTGCTCCCCTTATCATCTTAAATAACCTTAGCACAATTATCAAGTACAAGAAAATAACACTGTTAACTAAGTTACAGACTTTTTCTTATTTCACCAATTTTGACATAGGTGTTTGTCTGTGTTTGTTCCAAAGTCCTATTCATCATCTCACATGGTGTCTCTTGTTATTTCTGCTTTGTCTCTTCTGGTTTTTAACAGTTCTCCAGTTTTTCCTTGGCTTTTATGTCCCTGACACTTTTAAGGAATACTGATTAGCTATTTTGTAGAACATTCCTCAATCTGTGTATGTCTGATGTTTTCTCGTGATTGGAATAAGACATGTATTAGATTTTGGCATTTTGGCAAGAATATGAAAAAATGATGTGTCCTTCCCAGTGTATCATATCAATGAGTTAAGGATGTTGATTGCCTTATTGCTGGTAATGCACCTTAATCACTAGGGTAAGTTGGCATCTGCTAAGTTTCTTTATTTTAAAGTTACTATTTTTCCCTTTTCAGTTGATAAGTTTTGGGGGCAAGATAACTTGAAATTATGTTAATCCCTTTTCTCTTCAAACTATTGTGCACTAATTTTGGCATCTTTTAGTTGTTCTTATCTGCCACTATGTGCTTCTTTTGCTTACTTGCAAAATAAATAGACAATATTGGAAGATTATAGCACAAATCACTCTTTTAATGCCACATTGCCTTTTCATTTTATCATGGAGTTGATATATCTTAACTTCACATGCATGAATTTTGTGACTTTGAACAAGCACTGGCCATTCAGAATTTCAGTTTCCTTATTGTTAATAGGGACAGCAAAGTGGTGCTGTATAGATAGAAAATCATAAGAGTGGACTGACTGCTCCAGTCAGACTGGCTGGGCTAGATGCCTGAAGCTGTTCCTCATAAACTGTATGATTTTCAGTGGATCATATAACCTGGCTATGCCTCACTTCTTCCTAGAGCCAATGGAAGATTAAATGAGATAATAGATGTCAAGTGCTCACTTAGCACAGTAATGGGCATTTGGAGAAGGAAATGGCAACCCACTCCAGTGTTCTTGCCTGGAGAACCCCAGGGGCGGGGGAGCCTGATGGGCTGCCATCTCTGGGGTCACCCAGAGTCGGACATGACTGAAGCGACTTAGCAGCAGCAGCAGGACATTTGGTAAGTGATCACTGCGTATTTGTTGAATATTTAACCATTTCACCATATTTGATATATTTAACCATTAAGCTTAGAAGTAACACTTGTTAAGGGTTGTAGAAGGTCTAAGACTTTCTTCAACCTCCAAGCGAATATACCGGTTACTCTGCTGCAGCTTCATGGATGCTGACAAAAGTCATAAGACCCCTGGGTCAGAGACAAGGAATGCCATTACTCAAAGGACAACAAATAGCATGAGCGTTTGTTTTCACTGGCTCCGCTTGACTCCCAAATCCCTTGAGGGTGATGTGCCATGACCCAGATGGTTTGCTTCACAGCTGAGAAATCCTGAGCCAGGAAACCTTTATATTTTATGTTGGACAGCAAACAAACCTGCTCCTCTCTCTAGAGAGAGACACTCTGTCTATTTTCTCAGGTTGTTTACTGTATGAATATCCTTGATAATTTAGTTCAGAACAAAAGATGTCATCTCCTCTGCTCAAAAGATGTACAGAAATGGGAGAGACTCATGGACAGCTGTCTCCCCACCAAACACTGAGTAATAGTGCTTCCTTTTGGAAGAGAACAAACAGACCTATAGGCATTTTTACCAGGGTCTCAGAAAGTATTCACAAGGGCTTCCTTTGTGGCTCAGCTGGTAAAGAATCCACCTGCAATGCAGGAGACCTGGGTTTGATCCCTGGGTTGGGAAGATCCCTTGGAGAAGGGAACGGCTACTCACTTCAGTATTCCGGCCTGGAGAATTCCATGGGCTGTATAATCCATGGGGTTGCAAAGAGTCAGACGTGACTGAGCAACTTCCACTTTCAGAAATTAGTCAACTCAGTTAATTTCATAACTCCCCCTGGTTTCTTAAGACTATCTTGCCACTCTATTTCAGCTTCTGTAGGGCTTTCCAGCATATAAATCCTATATTAATGCTTTTTTCCTTCTAAATAGGCAGCATGAGATTCCAGCCACTGTTTCAGGTCTGAGTGTTAATGGTATCTCAGAGCAATCAGCTCCTGAACCAGTGTTTTTTCTTGTGTACATAGAGAAAAATGATCTTCTCCATATATTCGGAATGGGGGGCAGCAACAAGCTTTCTGTTAGTAAGAGCAGAGGTATGTCTGTGGAAGTATGCTGTGTCCTTCAACCATGCCCCAGCCCCATCTTTGTCTCTTTTCTGCTTTTTACAATGGAAGCTTTTAAAATGTCACATCTGTTTCCAATCACTTTCTTTGGTCTTCACTGTATGATCAACTCAGGAACCTGATTTGTAAAGGGATCCAGACTGTTTTGCAAGTCAACCAACATATGTTAAAGAAAATTGCCCTTTTAATATTCCAATTACAAAACAAACAAACATGCAAGAAACGTTTTCTTTAGTGTTTGCACTCAAGACAGAAAGAATGAACTGCTCTTTTATGACAAAGGGTTTACTGCTTGACTTCACCACAATGAATGATGTCTAAAGTAATATATTATGCCTTTTAAAAAGAAAGTGTTTTTAAAATTTTGAAACACTTTATGCAGAGAAAATAATCTGGCAAATACTTATTATCTCTCACAATGTCTAAACACATCTTAACATTTTGACATATCTGTTTCAGCTCTCTCTAAGACAAACAAAAAAAAAGGAAAGAAACATAGCTAACTCCAACCCTCTTCCTTCCTTTTTCTAAAGGTATAACTTCTATTGTGTATGTTGTAAAAATAATCATAATTGATATATTGGCAGTATGCTAGAGGCTTTTTACACATTCAACATTATATTTTAGGCATGTATCTCTAAGTCGCTTCAGTCATGTCCGACTCTGTGCAACCCCATAGATGGCAGCCCACCAGACTCCTCCATCCCTGGAATTCTCCAGTCTGAGCACCACTATTAACTAAGCACATGAAGTTGGGCAATTTATATAATCTTCAATTTATATATCTTCATTTCCTATACATCATATGAGAATAATAATATCAATATCACTTAATTGTAGTAAAGATTAAGGAGGTCATGAAGTTAGTGTATTTTAGTTATGGAGCTGCCATAACAAAATGCTCAAAACTATGTGCTTAAACAGTGGAAGTTTATTTTCTCACAATTATGGAAGCTGGAGAGCCTGCCAGGTGGCTCAAGTGGTAAAGAATCCACCTGCTAAGGCGGGTTTTATCCCTAGGTTGAGAAGTTACCCCGGAGAAAGCAATGGCAACCCACTCCAGTATTCTTGCCTGGAAAATCCTGCGGACAGAGGAACCTAGTGGGCTACAGTTCATGGGGTCACAAAGAATTAGACATGACTTAGCAACTGAGCACACACACATGGAAGCTGAAGTCCAAGATCAAGGTGCCTGTAGGTTTGGTTTCTTCTCAGGCAGGAGGCTGTCTTTTTGTGTTGTCACATGGTCTTCTCTGTGCTCATGTGTTCCTGGTGTCTCTCTGCGTCCAACTTTCTTCTTCTTATAGGGACACCAGTCAGATAAGATTAAGGCCCAAACTTAGCTTACACCCTGGGCTTCCCTGGTGGCTCACATGGCAAAGAATCCACCTCTAATGCTGGAGACCTGGGTTCGATCTCCACCTTGGGAAGATCCCCTGGAGAAGGGAATGGCTACCCATTCTAGTATTCTGGCCTGGAAAATTCCATGGACAGAGGAGCCTGGCAGGCTCGAGTCCATGAGGTCGCAAAGAGTTGGATGTGACTTAGCAACTTTCACTTAACTTAGAAGGCCCTCATTCTAAGTTAACCATCTCTCTAAAGGACCTATGTCCAAGAGCAATCACATTCTGAGGCACTAGGGTTAGGGCTTTTAAACTTGAGTTTTGGGGTGACACAATTCAGCACATAATGTATGGGGATTATTGTTATTATTTTCCATTACATGAGTGTTCCACCATTTCTATCCCTCTTCCTACTGTCGCCACTGAGGAAGAATTGGGATTCCCCCTTTTGACAATTCTAAACAATTCTACAATAAATATCTTTGTACAGATCTCTTTGGACATATCTAAGATGGTTTTGTTGTTGCTATTGCTTTTGTTTTTTAGGATAGGAATCTAGAAGTGGACTTTCTTGGTGATAGAGTATATGAATCTTTTTATCATGGCTGCACCAGCACACTAAGTGCGGGCGGTTGCAACCGGCGCACTAAGCGCGGCCGAGAGGAGCTACACCATGCCCGAGGTCAGGGGCAGAAGCCGGAAGGACCCCATGCCCGAAGGGCGGCAGCCAAGAGGAGTTACCCCACTTCGGAGGTCAGGGCCAGCGGCCGAGAGCACCAGGCTGAGACTCTGCAGGAACAGCCGAGAGGAGCTACCCCATGTTTAAGGTCAGGGGCGGCGGCCCGGAGGAGCTACCTCACCGCCGAGGCCAGGGTTGGCAGCCAAGAGGAGCCACCCTGGGTCGGATGCCAGAGGCGGCGGCCGGGAGGAACAACCCCACAGCCAAGGAGCGGTGGCTGTGCGGGTGCAGAAGGGCCTAGAGGAGCTATCCCATGTTGAAGGTCAAGAAGGGCGGTGGTGAGGAGATACCCCCTGTCCAAGGTAAGGAGCAGTGGCTGCACTTTGCTGGAGCAGCCGTGAAGAGATAACCTACACCTGAGGTAACAGAAACCCAAGTAAGATGATAGATGTTGCAAGAGGTCAGACACACTGAAAACATACTCACAGAAAACTAGTCAGTCTAATCACACTAAGACCGCAGCCTTGTCTAACTCAATGAAACTAAGCCATGCCCACAGGGCAACCCAAGACGGGTGGGTCATGGTGGAGAGGTCTGACAGAATGTGGTCCACTGGAGAAGGGAATGGCAAACCACTTCAGTATTCCTGCCTTGAGAACCCCATGAACAGTATGAAAAGGCAAAATGATAGGATAGTGAAAGAGGAACTCCCCAGGTCAGTAGGTGTCCAACATGCTACTGGAGATCAGTGGAGAAATAACTCCAGAAAGAATGAAGGGATGGAGCCAAAGCAAAAACAATACCCAGCTGTGGATGTGACTGGTGATAGAAGCAAGGTCTGATGCTGTAAAGAACAATATTGCTAGGAATCTGGAATGTCAGGTCCATGAATCAAGGCAAATGGGAAGTGATCAAACAAGAGATGGCAAGAGTGAACATCAACATTCTAGGAATCAGAGAACTAAAATGGACTGGAATGGGTGAATTTAACTCAGATGACCATTATACCTACTACTGCGGGCAGGAATCCCTCAGAAGAAATGGAGTAGCCATCACGGTCAGCAAAAGATTCTGAAATGCAGTACTTGGATGCAATCTCAAAAACGACAGAATGATCTCTGTTCATTTCCAAGGCAAACCATTTAATATCACAGTAATTCAAGTCTATGCCCTAACCAGTAACGCTGAAGAAGTTGAAGTTGAATGGTTTTATGAAGACCTACAAGACCTTTTAGAACTAACACCCAAAAAAGATGTCCTTTTCATTATAGGGGACTGGAATGCAAAAGTAGGAAGTCAAGAAACACCTAGGGTAACAGGCAAATTTGGCCTTGGAATGCATAATGAAGCAGGGCAAAGACTAATAGAGTTTTGCCAAGAAAATGCACTGGTCATAGCAAACACCCTCTCCCAACAAAACAAGAGAAGACTCTACACATGGACATCACCAGATGGTCAACACCAAAATCAGATTGATTATGTTCTTTGCAGCCAAAGATGGAGAAGCTCTATACAGTCAACAAAAACAAGGCCAGGAGCTGACTGTGGCTCAGACGCTGAACTCCATTCAGACTTAAATTGAAGAAAGTAGGGAAAACCGTTAGACCACACAGTTCAGTTCAGTTCAGTTCAGTTGCTCAGTCGTGTCCAACTCTTTGCGACCCCATGAATCGCAGCACCCCAGGCCTTCCTGTGCATCACCAACTCCTGGAGTTCACTCAGACTCATGTCCATCGAGTCAGTGATGCCATCCAGCCATCTCATCCTCTGTCGTCCCCTTCTCCTCCTGCTACCAATCCCTCCCAGCATCAGAGTCTTTTCCAATGAGTCAACTCTTTGCATGAGGTGCCCAAATACTGGAGTTTCAGCTATAGCATCATTCCTTCCAAAGAAATCCCAGGGCTGATCGCCTTCAAATCACTTATGATTATACATTGGAAGTGAGAAATAGATTTAAGGACTAGATCTGATAGGTAGAGTGCCTGATGAACTATGGACTGAGGTTCGTGACATTGTACAGGAGACAGGGATCAAGACCATCCCCATGGAAAAGAAATGCAAAAAAGCAAAATGGCTGTCTGGGGAGGCCTTACAAATAGCTGTGAAAAGAAGAGAAGCAAGAAGCAAAGGAGAAAAGGAAAGATATAAGCATCTGAATGCAGAGTTCCAATGAATAGCAAGAAGAGATAAGAAAGCCTTCCTCAGAGATCAATGCAAAGAAATAGAGGAAAACAACAGAATGGGAAAGACTAGAGAGCTCTTCAAGAAAATTAGAGATACCAAGGGAACATTTCATGCAAAGATGGGCTCGATAAAGGACAGAAATGGTATGGACCTAACAGAAGCAGAAGATACTAAGAAGAGGTGGCAGGAATACACAGAAGAACTGTACAAAGAAGATCTTCATGACCCAGATAATCATGATGGTGTGATCACTCATCTAGAGCCAGACATCCTGGAATGTGAAGTCAAGTAGGCCTTAGAAGGCATCACTGCAAACAAAGGTAGTAGAGGTGATGGAATTCCAGTGGAGCTATTTCAAATCCTGAAAGATGATGCTGTGAAAGTGCTCACTCAATATGCCAGCAAATTTGGAAGACTCAGCAGTGACCACAGGACTGGAAAAGGTCAGTTTTCATTCCAATCCCAAAGAAGGGCAATGGAAAAGAATGCTCAAACTACTGCACAGTTGCACTCATCTCACATGCTAGTAAAGTAATGGTCAAAATTCTCCAAGCCAGGCTTCAGCAATACATGAACCGTGAACCTCCTGATGTTCAAGCTGGATTTAGAAAAGGCAGAGGAAACAGAGATCAAATTGCCAACATCCGCTGGATCATGGAAGAAGCAAGAGAGTTCCAGATAAACATCTATTTCTGCTGTATTGACTATGCCAAAGCCTTTGACTGTGTGGATTACCACAAACTGTGGAAAATTCTTCAATAGATGGGAATACCAGACCACCTGACCTGCCTCTTGAGAAACCTGTATGCAGGTCAGGAAGCAACAGTTAGAACTGGACATGGAACAACAGACTGGTTCCAAATAGGAAAAGGCGTACGTCAAGGCTGTATATAGTCACCCTGCTTATTTAACTTAAATACAGTGCTCTGGCCTGGAGAATCCCATGGATGGAGGAGCCTGGTGGGCTGCAGTCCATGGGGTTGTAGAGAGTCGGACATGACTGAACGACTTCTCTTTCACTTTTCACTGTCATACATTGGAGAAAGAGATGGTAGACCACTCCAGTGTTCTTGTCTGGAGAATCCCAGGGACGGTGGAGCCTGGTGGGCTGCCATCTGTGGGGTTGCAGAGTTGGACACTACTGAAGAGACTTAGCAGCAGCAGCAGCAGTGTACATCATGAGAAATGCTGGACTGGAGGAAACACAAGCTGGAATCAAGATTGCCGGGAGAAATATCAATAACCTCAGATATGCAGATGACACCACCCTTATGGCAGAAAGTGAAGAAGAACTATAAAGCCTCTTGATGATACTGAAAGTAGAGAGTGAAAAAGTTGGCTTAAAGCTCAATTTCAGAAAACGAAGATCATGGCATCCAATCCCATCACTTCATGGGAAATAGATGGGTAAATAGTGGAAACAGTCTCAGCCTTTATTTTTTGGGGCTCCAAAATCACTGCAGATGGTGATTGCAGCCATGAAATTAAAAGACGCTTACTCCTTGGAAGAAAAGTTATGACCAACCTAGATAGCATATTCAAAAGCCGAGATATTACTTTGCCAACTAAGGTCCGTCTAGTCAAGGCTATGGTTTTTCCTCTGGTTATGTGTGGATGTGAGAGTTGGACTGTGAAGAAAGCTGAGCACTGAAGAATTGATGCTTTTCAACTGTGGTGTTGGAGAAGACTCTTAAGATTCCTTTGGACTGCAAGGAGATCCAACCAGTCCATTCTGAAGGAGATCAGCCCTGGCATTTCTTTGGAAGGAATGATGGTAAAGCTGAAACTCCAGTACTTTGGCCACCTCATGCAAAGATTTGACTCATTGGAAAAGACTCTGATGCTGGGAGGGATTGAGGGCAGGAGGAGAAGGGGACAACAGAGGATAAGATGGCTGGATGGCATCACTGACTCAATGGACGTGAGTCTGAGTGAACTCCAGGAGTTGGTGATGGACAGGGAGGCCTGGCATGCTGCGATTCATGGGGTCACAAAGGGTCAGACATGACTGAGCGACTGAAATGAACTGAACTGAACTGTCAAGCAACTTTCCAAACTGATAATTTTAGTGAATGATTCTACCAATATGGTTTATGTGTTTCCTTTCTCTGAATCCTTGCCAACATAGGTGTTACCAGATTTATCAGTTTCTGCAAATCTTGATGCTGTAAATTAATATCTCATTGTTTTAATTTGTAATTAAATTTATTTGTTAATTATTTTAATTCATGTATAGATTTTGTCAATTACTTACAAAAATTATTTGCTACTAAATTCTAATAAATAAACCGTAAATGTCTTATTATAAGCCTGTCATTCAGGTTCCTTGTTCCCTATGAACCTATTTGCCTTCCTTTTCCTATTTTTCTGTTGGATTGCCTTTATATAAATTTTTGAGATCTATTTATATATTTTGAATCATAATCGTTGGTTAGTTAAATATGTTGTGATTATAGTTTTTGAATATTTAGCTTCTGTTTTCATTTTTTGATATCTTTTGTCATATGAAAGGTTTTAATCTAAATGTAGTGAAATTTTTTAATTGCCTCATTCATAGTTGGTAGTTTTTTTTATCTCAAGAAATCTTTCCCTACCACAGTTCAGCAAGATACTATCCAGTCTTCATATGCAGCAAACTGAATCCTGCTTCTTTATTTTCCTTCTCCTGCTTTGTTTTGGTTACACTTTGCCATTTATTCTTCCGTATGAATTCTATTATCAGCTTATTAAGTTCTTTGAAAATTCATATTTGGATTTTGATAATAGCTAAGTTTATGACAGTGTATAGATTACTTAGAGTAAAAGTTGCAATTTTATACAAATTTTCAAGGCTTGTAGTTTCAAAAATGAGTTATGAAATTTTTCAATTTCTTGTTAATCTCTGGCATTCTCTGGAATAGTTTATGAGATACAGTTTATCTGTTTCTTGAAAGTTTTGTAGAAGTTATCTATAAAATAGATCCATCTTGTTTATTTACTTTGTTATATTCATTTTTTTAATCTGTTAAAGAAATATTCTTTTTTCTCAGTTTTGTTTGTTATATTTTCTAAGTTGTCTAATATTTAAGTTTTAAAATTTTATTACTCATGATTTTCAAGATCTGTTTCAATAGATACTTTTACTTTTATTCCTAATATTTTAAATGCATTTTTTTTCTCTCTCTTTTTAAATAAACTTTGCAAGAACTTTGTCTATTTTGTTAAAAGACACTTTTTTTTCTTTTTACAGTTACCTCTCATAAGGGATATAAAGTTGCATTTTGGTCCCATGACTTAGAACACATCCATAATAAATTCTTAGCAAGCAGTTAATCTTTCAGTAGATATACTATAAAAATTCATTCAATTAATTTTAAGGATTGTCTACCTTTGATATGCTTTTACTCACAGCACTTCTGACACTAAATCTGTGGATTTTTGTCATACTAACCAATTCTCAAATTTTTCAGACAACAACAGGGTGTCCTATAATTCAACTCAATTCTGACACTAATTACCCAGAGTTAGCGTCAGTATCCACTTTAGATGCCAGTGCCAAGTATTGGCTTTTCAGGTTCAGTTCAGTTCAGTTCAGTCGCTCAGTCGTGTCCAACTCTTTGTGACCCCATAAATTGCAGCACGCCAGGCCTCCCTGTCCATCATCAACTCCCAGAGTATACCCAAACTCACGTCCATCAGGTCGGTGATGTCATCCAGCCATCTCATCCTCTGTCATCCCCTTCTCCTCCTGACCCCAATCCCTCCCAGCATCAGGGTCTTTTCCAATGAGTCACCTCTCCGCATGAGGTGGCCAAAGTATTGGAGATTCAGCCTCAGCATCAGTCCTTCCAATGAACACCCAGGACTGATCTCCTTTAGGATGGACTGGCTGGATCTCCTTGCAGTCCAAGGGACTCTCAAGAGTCTTTTCCAGCACCACAGTTCAAAAACATCAATTCTTCGGTAGTCACCTTTCTTCACAGTCCAACTCTCACATCCACACATGACCACTGGAAAACCATAGCCTTTACTAGACTGACCTTTGTTGGCAAAGTAGTATCTCTGCTTTTTAATATGCTGTCTAGGTTGGTCATAACTTTCCTTCCAAGGAGTAAGCACTTCTCAGGTTACTCGCATTAATATCTGACTTGGTTACAAAGTTGGGGGTTCTCATAGACCCCTCCTTCTCAGGTTTGATAATTTGCTAGAATGACTTGCACAACTCAGAAAAGTTCTCTACTTAACTATTACTAGCATTATAAAAGTTACAGTCAAACAGAAGATGCCTAGAGCAAGATACAGGGTTGGGGTTCTTCCTTGTTCTCTTGAGGCACATCACCTCCTCAACACCTCAATGTGTTTACCAACCTGGAAGCTCTCTGAACCCACCATTTAGGGAGTTTTGTGAAAGTTTAGTTCCACAGGTGTGATTGGCCATTGGTAACTGACTTGGTCTTCAGTCCTTTCCTCCCCAGAGGATGGGGAATAGAGCTCAAAACTCCAACCCTATAGTCATGCCTTGGTATTTCTGGCAACTAGCTCGTATCCTGAAGCCCTCTAGGAGCCTCTAACAACCAGTTATCTCATTAGCATAAATCCAGGAGTGGCTGAAAGTAGACAGTCGTGAATACCAAAAAATTCTCTTCTTACCACATCACTCAAGAAATTCCTGGAGAAGGCAATGGCAACCCACTCCAGTACTCTTGCCTGGAAAATCCCATGGATGGAGGAGCCTGGTAGGCTGCAGTTCATGCGGTCACTAAGAGTTAAACACGACTGAGCGACTTCACTTTCACTTTTCACTTTCATGCATTGGAGAAGGAAATGGCAACCCGCTCCAGTGTTCTTGCCTGGAGAATCCTAGGGACGGGGGAGCCTGGTGGGTTGCTGTCTATAGTGTCGCACAAAGTCGAACACGGCTGAAGCGACTTAGCAGCAGCAGCAAGAAATTCCAAGGGGCCCAGATGCTCTTGCGCTTAGAGCCAGGAAAAGATTAAACATACATTTCTTATACCACAATATCACAGCATCATATGTTAAAAATTGGGCTATTTGGGCTTTGGGGAATTTGTGGTCTGTCTTTGATGACTGATCATCTAATGAAATGGTGGTCACATATATTAATAATGGTAATATTACATGAAAAATGCTGAAACTGAACTCTTGATTCCTTCTTCTGCAAAGGTCTCTGTGTCAGTGAATGGCACTGTAATCTACTTCATGCTCAGGCCAAAATACTTGAAGTGATTTTTGACCCTTCTCTTTGACTCTCTCACACTTTGTATCTATCCATCAACAAATCCTATTATAGTCTATATTCAAAATATATTCTGAATATTATGTTCATTTGTTTTATGCATTTAGGTCCTTCTAAATTGGGTGCATATATACTTACAGTTGTTATATCTTCTTGTTAGATTGGTCTCTATACCATGTAATATCTTTTTTTTTTTGTCTTTTCTTAAAGTGATTGTTTTCAAGCTTCTTTTGTGTTTTCAAGCTTGTTAGTACTGCTAACCTGGCTTTCTTTTCATTTCATTTTCATGCAATGCCTTTTTCCATCCCCTCACTATTAGTCTGTATGTGTCACCATATCTGAAGTAAGTTTCTTGTAGGCAGCATATATATGGATCTTATTTTTTTATCTATTCGGCTACTCTATGTCTTCTTTTTTTTTCCCCCCTCTCTTCTCATTCTAGGTCTTTCGATTGGCACACTTAGCCTATTAACATTTAAAGTAATTATCAATAGGTATGTACTTAACCAAGATTGCTGGGAGAAATATCAACAACTTTGGATATGCAGATTATACTACTCTACTGGCAGAGAGTGAAGAGGAACTAGAGAGCCTCTAGTTGAGGGTGAAAGAGGAGAGTCAAAAAGCTGGTTTAAAACTCAACATTCAAAAAACTAAGATCATGGCATCCGATCCCATCTCTTCATAGCAAATAGAAGGGGAAAAAGTGGAAGCAGTGGCAAATTTTATTTTATTGAGCTCCAAAATCACTGCAGCCATGAAATTAAAAGATACTTGCTCTTTGGAAGGAAAGCTGTGACAAACTAGATACTGTATTAAAAAGCAAAGACAGAATAGCATGGAAACCAGATAACCATGATATCTAGAAACTAGATATCTATGTAAACTCGATAACCAATGGGAATTTGCTGTATGACTCAGGGAACTCAAAAAGGGACTCTGTAACAACCTGGAAGGGTGGGATGGTGAGGGAGATGGGAGGAGGTTTCAAGAGGGAGGGGACATATGTATACCTGTGGCTGATTCATGTTGATATTTGGCAGAAGATAGCAAAATTCTTTAAAAAAGTATCTTTCAATTAAAAAATAAATAATTTTTTTGAAAAAGCAAAGACATCACTTTGCCAACAAAGGTCCACATAGTCAAAGCTATGGTTTTTCCAGTAGTCATTTACAGATGTGAGAATTGGGCCATAAAGAAGGCTGAGCATCGAAGAATTGATACCTTTGAATTATGGTACTGGAGAAGACTTTTGAGAGTCCCTTGGATTGCAAGGAGATCAAACCAGTCAATCCTAAAGGAAATCAACCCAGTCAATCCTAAAGGAAATCAACCCTGAGTATTCATTGGAAGGACTGATGTGAAGCTGGAGCTCCAATACTTTGGCTACCTGATGTGAAGAGCCAACTCATTGGAAAAGACCCTGATGCTGGGAAAGATGAAAGGCAAAAGGAGAAGAGGGCAGTAGAGGATAAAATGGTTAGATAGCATCACTGACTCAATGGACATGAATCTGAGCAAACTCCAGGAGAGAGTGAAGGAGAGGGATGCCTGACGTCCTGCAGTCCATGGGGTTGCAAAGAGTCAGACATGACTTAGCAACTGAGCAACAACGATAGTGTCCTGGATTGCCATTTTGTTGATTGTGTTCTGTTGCTTTTGTCGGTCTCTTCGTTTCTTTTTTTTTTTTGCTTTCTTCTCTTGTGATTTGATGATAAGTATCTTTAGTGTTATGTTTAGATTCTTTTCTCTTTTTTCGCATACATACCTATTACATATTTGGGTTTCTAGTTACCATGAAGTTCATATAACATTTTTCAGATTTATAGATAACACATATATGATATTTTTAGGTTACTGATCTCTTAAGTTCAAATATATTTTAACAACCCTTTGTTTTTATTCCCCATTCCTCTAAGCTTAATGTTTTTTGTTACAACATATTTTACATATTTTTTGTGTATCTCTAACTAGTTATTGTGTCCCTATATGTTATTTTACTGTTTTGTATATTAACCTTTCTACTAGCTTTACAATTGCTTTATTTACTACCTTTATGTTTGCCTTTACTGAAGAAACTTTTCATAATTTTCATATTTCTAGTTGTGGTCTTCTTTACTGTTTCGATAAGTCCTTTTAACATTCCTTGTAAATCCCATTTATTGGTGCTGCATTCTTATGTTTTGCTTGTTTGTAAATGACTAAGGTCCGTCTAGTCAAGGCTATGGTTTTTCCAGTGGTCATGTATGGATATGAGAGTTGGACTGTGAAGAAGGCTGAGCGCCGAAGAATTGATGCTTTTGAACTGTGGTGTTGGAGAAGACTCTTGAGAGTCCCTTGGACTGCAAGGAGATCCAATCAGTCCATTCTGAAGGAGATCAGCCCTGGGATTTCTTTGGAAGGAATTATGCTAAAGCTGAAACTCCAGTACATTGGCCACCTCATGCGAAGTGTTGGCTCATTGGAAAAGACCCTGATGCTGGGAGGGATTGGAGGCAGGAGGAGAAGGGGACGACAGAGGATGAGATGGCTTGATGGCATCACTGACTCGATGGACATGAGTCTGAGTGAACTCCAGGAGTTGGTGATGGACAGGGAGGCCTGGCGTGCTGCGATTCACGGGGTCACAAAGAGTCAGACACGACTGAGCGACTGAACTAAACTGAACTGAACCTCTTTATGTCTCCTTCAAATCTAAATTATAGCCTTGTAGCATATTCTTTATTGTATGGTTTTTAACTTTCATTACTTTGAATGTATCATGCCACTCCTTTCTGGTCCAAAAAGTTTCTGCTGAAAAGTCAGCTAATGATTTTTATGGAAGTTCCCTTGTATACAAGTAGTTGCTTGGATACAATCTTGTTGCTTCAAGATTCTCTTTTTATTATTAATTTTTTCATTTTAATTATAATGTGTCTTGGTGTGGACCTCTTTGAGTTCATCTTGTTTCAGATTATCTGTGCTTTCTAGACTTAGTCTGTATTCCCAGGTTAGGGACGTTTTCAGCTATTATCTTTTCAAAAAAAATCTCTTTCCCCTTTCTCTTTCTCTTCTGGGACTCTTATAAATGTGAACATTAGTATGCATAATGTTGTCCCAGATGTCTATTAAACTATCTTCATTTTAAAAAGATTATTCTTTCTGTTCACTTGAATAATTTCTACTGCTCTCTCAGTTTGCTGTTCTGATCTTCTGTATCATCTATTTTACTGTTGACTCCTCCTAGTGTATTTTTAATTTCCACTATGTTTTTCTTCAGTTCTATTTGCTTATGCTTTATTAGAAAGAGTTAATCCATTCATCCAAGTTCATTGAGCACCTTTAGGATTATTACCTTGAATTCTTTTTTGGGAATATTGCTTATCTCTAGTTTGCTTATTTCTTGTTCTGGGGTTTTGGCTTACTCCTTTGTTTGGAACATATTTCTCTGTCACCTCCTTTTGCCTAATCCTCTGTGTTTATTTCTCTATATTAAGTAAGTTATATATGCTGATATTGGAGAAGTGACTTTATGTATGAGATTTACAATGGGGCTGGCATCACACTCCTCTTGCGTCCCCAGAGCTATATGCTCCAAATATCCCTCTATGTGGACTGTGTGGGCCATTCTTTTGCAGCAGGGCTGACTATGATGGGTGTACTGGCAGGCAGGACTGGGCCTCAACCTGGTTGGCTGCCAGGTTATGTCTTGGTCGTAGCTTCTAGGCCACTGGTGGGTGGGTCTGGGTCTCTGTGCATCTGGCTGCTCAGTCCATGGGATCCCAGGGCTGGTGCCAAACCTCTGGTGAGCAGGTAAGCCCTTGGCATTTATAGGCTAGAGAGTGGGCTCCAAAGTGGCCACTGTATCCCTGGGGTAAAATGGGCTCCCCAGAATGGCTGCCTCCAGTATCTGTGTTCCAAGGGGAAACTCCACTTGCTTCTGTCTCTCTGGGAGGCTTTTCAAAATCAAGAAATGGACTGACCCAGTTTCCTTTCGAGCTACTGCCTCTGTTCTGGGCCTCATAGTATATGAGATCTGTGCACACTCCCTAAGAGTGGGTTCTCTGTTTCCTATAGTCTTCCCTCTGACTCTCCTCCACATAAGCGTGACTGGCCTTCAAGAGGCTTATCTTCTTATTGAAAGTCCCCACAACCCCCAGGCTGGGGAGCTCAGTGTGAGGTTCAGAATCCTTGCTCCCTGGGGAGAAGTTTGCAATTGTGATTATCCTGCTGTTTGTGGGTTACCTACCCAGGATAAGGACTTGACTATACCATGTCTCTGCCCCTTCTACCTAAATCATTGTCATTTATTCTTTATATCTGTAGTTGTGAAAAACATTGTCTGCTAGTCTCCAGGTATTTCTTATACACAATTGCTCTGTAAATGGCTGTATTTTTGATGTGCCTGTTGGAGGAAGTAAGCTCAGGGTCTTCCTATTCTGCCATTTAGGTCACGTCTTCCTAGATAAGAATTTTATGTCATTGTTTCCCTTCTCAAACCTCCAGCATACCTCTGTCCTCTCTTCTCACTCTTTTCTTCATAACCTTGTTTCCAGTTTCATTGAGAAAGTAGAAATTTGACATACTTTCATAGCAGAATCTACCAATGAACCATACTATTCTAGTATTCCTTTAATATAGATGTACATTCATGATCTTATCAAAGGCTAGCCCTTCTCCTTGTGCACTGGATCCATCCACTTTTACCTATTCAATGACTTGTCTCTAGGATTATACTCTCCCCTTAATCACTAATACATCTGTCCTTCTCTCTCAACTTGGATCTTTCCTGTAAGGATATAAGCATGGTGTTAGATATTTCATCTTCAGAAGTAATCCTCCCTTTACCCCATATTCTCCTCCAGTTACTTCCTTATTTCTTTTCTTCCCACATAGTAAAAATATATAGTTGCTTCTAAATTTCTCTTCTTTGGAAAAGCAATTTGAAAATGAAACTAAGATATTCAGTTTTAGTGGATCTTAGGTAAAGTCAGGAAATTGCATTATATGTTTTTAAGACTCCCTTGGTGAGTGTGTTCAGGAATGAGAACAATTAACTGAAGTTTTTGTGTTAGGAATTATTCCTAACTGAAGATGACCAGAAATGAAAATGAAACTCTCCAATTTTACTGTTAGTAGAACAAAACATTTGATTTATAAGACATGTTTAATTTAACAGGAACATGGTCTTGATGGAAAAGTTAATATTATTTCCCCGTTTATAAGACTGTCATAGAAATCCGGGATGAGTAATAGGAGTAACAGGAAATCTTAACATTAACTTTGTCTCTATAGGCATACACTTTCCTTTTCCAGCCTTATTGATGTGGGAAGCAGGCAGCTTATAATGCGGGAAGAAGAGGTGGGAGGGAAAATTATGATTTCTCTACTTACTAACAGTATTTTCCAGACACAGATGAAGAAGAACCATAAATATTCTAGTGACATTTTCACAATATTTAACACCTTGCCTTTTATGTGGTAGTGGTTCAGCACACATGAATTGAGTAAATGAAAATAGGAAGCTGATCTTGTCCACAGGAATCTCCATGTTTGCAATTCCAGAACTCTTAGGAAGTTCATAATGTCAAGTCAAAGATAGCTAAAAAGCACGATGAATCCTAACTTTAGTTCCTTTGTATAATTATTCATCCTTTCATTCACTCACTCAAAAAATTTTTATTGAGTGCCTCTCACATACTGGGCACTGGGATTGGTGCTGCAGATGCAGATTTGATGTCTACCCAGTGGCACAAGTAGTAAAGAACCCACCTGCCAGTGCAGAAGACACGAGAGACTCAGTATTTGACCCCTGGGTCCAGAAGATCCCGTGGAGGAAGGCGTGGCGACCCACTCCAGAGTTCTTGTCCAGAGAATCCCATGGACAGAGGAGCCTGGCAGGCTACAGTCCATAGGGTTGCAAAGAGTTGGACCAGAGTGATGTGACTAGTGTGATTATAATCCAGGCAGTAGTCTGATGCCACTGATCTCTATTTTTTTTTGTAAATTATTTATTTATATTTGGCTCTACTGGTCTTTCGTTGCTGCACATGGGCTTTTCTCCAGCTGCAGCAGGCAGGGGCTACTCACTAGCTGTGATGCGTGGGCCCCTAACTGCAGTGACTTCTCTTGCTGTGGAGCATGGGCTCAGTAGTTGTGGCACATGGGCCCAGTTCCCCACAGATGGGAAATCTTCCCAGAGCAGGTATTGAACCTGTGTCCCCTGCATTTTCAGGCAAATTCTTAACCATTAGACCACCAGGGGAGTCCTGGCTAAATGGTTTTGTGAAAATAATTTCCTTAGTCTGTGCCTCAGTGTCTCCATGAGAGAAAAAAAGTGCATTTCCATGGATTGCAATAAGGATTAAACAAAGAATCATATAAAATATTATTTATCGACTATGAAGGATAGCATGCTGCTGTAACAGTTCACACCCTACACTTTAGTATATTGGAAGAAGAGCGAATTTAAGAGGTGAAGTTAAATTGTTTTGCTGGCTGTCAAATGAGGCTTGAAAACTGATAGTTTTTGAGAAGAGTCCTTTAAAATGAATACATTCAGTTGATGAGATGGATGTAAACATCATCATGGCCAAGCCTAAGCTGAGAACTGATCTTCAGACATCCCATATCTATATGATCCTTTTTACTTCTGAAGTTATCAACCTCTTGCCCTGTCAGAGGATTTTTTTAGGTTTTCTGCTATGAAAGCTGATTGTTGTGAATGAAAGGTCTACTTCCTGCTTCAACCCTCAAGTGCAAGGGCCATTACCCGATGCTGATCAAGTCTGCCTTGCTGGGCTCACAGTGCTGTGGGAGCAGTGTGTTGTTGGTGGGGCTCTTCAAACCTCAGGCACTCTGTTGGATGTGGATAGCTCCCAAGCAAAGTGAGTTGGCAATCAAACATTGTCTTTAAGTGTCGGATCTCCTTGGTTGGGGTTCCTCTGTGATGTTGCACTCCCAGTGGTAAACCACTTAATTACACTCCCCCAGAGTATCAGAAACATTATGAGCTGCTGCTTGTCACTAAGGGACCATATTCCTTTTAACAAACATGCTCATGTTGCCTTCAGAGAGTTTGATAACTTCAGAAATTTAAAGAATCATATAGATATGAGATTCCAAAAAAGCAGTTCTCAGCTTAGGCTTGGTTATGATGACATTTACCTCCATCTCATTAGCTGAATATATTCCTTTTAAAGGACTCTTCTTTATTCTTTCGTGACATATCAGATTGATAGTGAGAACAGTGTGGTAGTTTTCACACACAGCCCCTCCTCCCCAACACACATAATCTCTGAAATCACAGCTTTCTGGGAACCAGTTTCATAGTTGGGGGAAATGAAACTGTTGAAACTCAAGTGATATAATTTCCCTAAAATGACCTAGTCCTCACTTAAATTCCAGGTGTCAACCTTAGGGCTACTAATTAATAGTTTAGTGTCAGCTAAGGAAACAGAATTACATATAATGAGAAAATTGGTTTTCACATGTTAGAGAACTCCCCACTTTCAGGGAAATTTGGGCACTGCAGAGCCAATGTGCTTCACTGTTGTCTTGCATTTTGGCTGAAAGACAGCTTATGTAAACCATCAGTACCCACACATTTTCCACTCATTCATCCTTAAAAAGAAAAATAAACAACATCGCTAGGAAAGGCTTCATAGCATATAGGGAAGGGAATTACATTATACAGAAGGTTGGTACTTGTGATGCGTTAGGATGTGGACCCAGTTCTGCTTTGTTATTGGCAATGTCACTTAATACCTTGAACAAATCTCTTTATTTGTAAAGCCCTTCTTGACCTGCTAATCTTCATTCAAGAATAAAAAGAGAATACACATATGAAAATGTTTGGTAAATTGTATTATCTTCTACAGATTGAAAGAATGATTTTTTGATGGTAAAAACTTAAAGTTACTACCTTTTGTTTAATAACAGGCCTAGCTCTGAAGCAGGTTAAAGAGACTCTGAAGTTGTGTGTGGTTATGTGTTGGCAGGAGAAAGAGATGGCTGAACTTGCATAAATGTCAGAGCAAGGACGTCCTAAAATTTTACACCTTAGGCATGCGGTAGTCCTTGGGGTTGCAAAGTCGGGCATGAACACGAATGAGTGAATGAACTGAGATGAGACATCTTCTTGCCTCACCCTGTTCCAGCCTTGTTTTCTTGGGTGAGATGGTTGTAGTCAGCTGAGGGCAAGTCCCAGAAAGAGATTTAGTCCAGAGCTATTGGCTGCCAAAATTTCTAGTGGATGAGGGAATGCGTGCTTTAGTCCCGGAAGGGGGAATCTGGGCAGCACTAAACCACTGTAGAAAAGTGTTGGCAGTCTCTTATAAAATTAAAATACATCTACCCTGTGACCCTGTAAGTTCATTCTTATGTATATTTCTAAGAGCAGTGAAAGCAAATGTCCACAAAAATACTTGCACAAGAGTATCCATAGCAGCTCCAAATTGGAAACAACCCTTTTGTCTAGACAGGTAAATGGATTCTCAGCAATGAATGAATTTCATGGTTAAGTGTCTTAAAGACTATGCTAGCCTAAAAAATGTGGGTAAAATAATACATTACACATAACTCAATTTACTTGAGGTTCTAACACAGGCAAAAACTACTTTGTTAAAGAAAACAAATTTTAGAATGGCTCTCTCTGACATAGGAGATTGCCTGGTGAAAGGGCAGTTGTGACCTCGCTGGGCAAAGGAAACATTCTATATTTTGATAGGAATGTCAATTATCAGGTGCACACATTTGTCCAAACCTACCCTATTGTTCAATTACTAAATGTAAATAGAAACTAAAAAGAAGCCCTCACTTATTTCTGTCTACTTGGGAAAATGCTAATTTTTAAGGCTTAGGAACTGGTTAAGAGGTTACTAGTCACATGAAAAGAATTTTTAAGTGTTTCTTATACTATTATAAATTTGTGTTTCTCATACTATTATATTGTCCAACAACACAAGAGAACACTCTACATAAGGACATCACCAGATGGTCAATAATGAAATCAGGTTGATTATGTTCTTTGCAGCCAAAGCTGGAGAAGCTCTGTACAGTCAAGAACAAGACTGGGAGGCCCAGATCATGAACTCCTTACTGCAAAATTCAGACTTAAATGGAAGAAAATAGGGAAAACCACTAGACCATTCAGGTATGACCTAAATCAAATCCCTTACAATTATATAGTGGAAGTGACAAACATTTTCAAGAGATTAGATCTGATAGACAGAGTGCTTGAAGAACTATTGACAGAGGTTCATGACATTATACAGGAGACAGGGATTAAGACCATCCCCATGGAAATGAAATGCAAAAAAGCAGAATGGCTGTCTGGGGAAGCCTTACAAATAGCTGTGAAAAGAAGAGAGGCGAAAAGCAAAGGAGAAAAGGAAAGATATAAGCATCTGAATGCAGAGTTCCAAAGAATAGCAAGAAGAAATAAGAAAACTTCTTCAGCGATCAGTGCAAAGAAATATAGGAAAACAACAGAATGGGAAAGACTAGAGATCTCTTCAAGAAAATTAGAAATACCAAGGGAACGTTTCATGCAAAGATAGTCTTGATAAAGGAAGAAATGGTATGGACCTAACAGAAGCAGAAGATATTAAGAAGAGGTGGCAAGAATACACAGAACTGTACAAAAAAGATCTTCATGACCCAGATAACCATGATGGTATGATTACCTAGAGCCAGACACCCTGGAACATGAAGTCAGGTGGGCCTTTAGGAAGCATCACTACGAACAAAGCTAGTGGAGGTGATGGAATTCCAGTTGAGCTATTTCAAATCCTGAAAGATGATGCTGTGAAAGTGCCGCACTAAATATGCCAGCAAATTTGCAAAACTCCGCAGTGGCCACAGGACTGGAAAAAGTCAGTTTTCTTTCCAGTCCCTAAGAAAGGCAATGCCAAAGAATGCTCAAACTACCACACAATTGCAGTCATCTCATACGCTAGCAAAGTAATGGTCAAAATTCTCCAAGCCAGGCTTCAACAATACATGAACCGTGAACTTCCAGATGTTCAAGCTGGATTTAGAAAAGGCAGAAGAACCAGAGATCAAGTTCCCAGCATCCACTGGATCACCAAAAAAAGCAAGAGAATTCCAGAAATACATCTACTACTGCTTTTTTTACTATGCCAAAGCCTTTGACTGTGTGAATCACAACAAAATGCAGAAAATTCTTCAGTTCAGTTCAGTTCAGTCACTCAGTTGGGTCCGACTCTTTGTGACCCCATGAATTGCAGCACGCCAGGTTTCCCTGTCCAACTGGGAGTTGTCCTCCACCAACTCCTGGAGTTTACCCAAACTCAAGTCCATTGAATCAGATATACCATCCGGCCATCTGATCCTCTGTCATCCCCTTCTCCTCCTGCCCCCAATCCCTCCCAGCATCAGAGTCTTTTCCAACGAGTCAACTCTTCACATGAGGTGGCCACAGTATTGAAATTTCAGCTTTAGCATCAGTCCTTCAAACGAACACCCAGGACCAATCTCCTTTAGGAAGAACACTCTTAAAGAGACGGAAATACCAGACCCCCTTACCTGCCTCCTGAGAAATCTGTATGCAGGTCAAGAAGGAACAGTTATAACTGGACATGGAACAATGGACTGGTTCTAAATCAGGAAAGGAGTACGTCAAGGTTGTATATTGTCACCCTACTTATTTAACATATATGCAGAGTACATAATGAGATAAGCTGGGCTACATGAAGCACAAGCTGGAATTAAGATTGCCAGGAGAAATATCAATAACCTCAGATATGCAGATAACACTACCCTTAAAGTGAAAGTGAAGAAGAACCAAAGAGCCTCTCAATGAAAGTGAAAGAGCAGGGTGAAAAAGTTGGCTTAAAACTCAGTTCAGTTCAGTTCAGTTCAGTTGCTCAGTCGTGTCCGACTCTTTGCGACCCCATGAATCACAGCACGCCAGGCCTCCCTGTCCATCACCAACTCCCGGAGTTCACTCAGACTCACATCCATCGAGTCTGTGATGCCATCCAGCCATCTCATCCTTGGTTGTCCCCTTCTCCTCCTGCCCCCAATCCCTCCAGGCATCAGAGTCTTTTCCAATGAGTCAACTCTTCATATGAGGTGGCCAAAGTACTGGAGCTTCAGCTTTAGCATCATTCCTTACAAAGAAATCCCAGGGCTGATCTCCTTCAGAATGTACTGGCTGGATCTCCTTGCAGTTCAAGGGACTCTCAAGAGTCTTCTCCAACACCACAGTTCAAACACATCAATTCTTCGGCACTCAGCCTTCTTCACAGTCCAGCTCTCACATCCATACGTGACCACAGGAAAAACCATAGACTTGACTAGACGGACCTTAGTCAGTAAAGTAATGTCTCTGCTTTTGAATATGCTGTCTAGGTTGGTCATAACTTTTCTTCCAAGGAGTAAGCGTATTTTAATTTCATGGCTGCAGTCACCATCTGCAGTGATTTTGGAGCCCAAAAAGATAAAGTCTGACACTGTTTCCACTGTTTCCCCATCTATTTCTCATGAAGTGATGGGACCAGATGCCATGATCTTCGTTTTCTGAATGTTGAGCTTTAAGCCAACCTTTTCACTCTCCTTTTTCACTTTCATCAAGAGCCTTTTTAGTTCCTCTTCCATTTCTGCCATAAGGGTGGTGTCATCTGCATATCTGAGGTTCTTGATATTTCTCCCAGCAATCTTGATTCCAGCTTGTGTTTCTTCCAGTCCAGTGTTTCTCATGATGTACTCTGCATAGAAGTTAAATAAGCAGGGTGACAATATACAGCCTTGACATACTCCTTTTCCTATTTGGAACCAGTCTGTTGTTACATGCCCAGATCTAACTGTTGCTTCCTGACCTGCATACAGATTTCTCAAGAGGCAGGTCAGGTGGTCTGGTATTCCCATCTCTTTCAGAATTTTCCACAGTTTGTGGTGATCCACACAGTCAAAGGCTTTGGCAGAGTCAATAAAGCAGAAATAGATATTTTTCTGGAACTCTCTTGCTTTTTCCATGATCCAGTGGATGTTGACAATTTGATCTCTGGTTCCTCTGCCTTTTCTAAAACCACCTTGAACATCAGGGAGTTCACAGTTCATGTATTGCTGAAGCCTGGCTTGGAGAATTTTGAGCATTACTTTACTAGTATGTGAGATGAGTGTGATTGTGTGGTGGTTTGAGCATTCTTTGGCATTGCCTTTCTTTGGAATTGGAATGAAAGCTGACCTTTTCCAGTCCTGCGGCCACTGCTGAGATTTCCAAATTTGCTGGCATATTGAGTGAGCACTTTCACAACATCATCTTTCAGAATTTGAAACAGCTCCACTGGAATTCCATCACCTCCACTAGCTTTGTTCATAGTGATGCCTTCTAAGGTCCACTTGACTTCACATTCCAAGATGTCTGGCTCTAGATTAGTGATCACATCATCATGATCATCTGGGTCGTGAAGATCTTTTTTGTACAGTTCTTCCATGTATTCTTGCCACCTCTTCTTAATATCTTCTGCTTCTGTTAGGTCCAGAACATTTCTGTCCTTTATCGAGCCCATATTTGCATGAAATATTCCCTTGGTATCTCTAATTTTCTTGAAGAGATCTCTAGTCTTTCCCATTCTGTTGTTTTCCTCTATTTCTTTGCATTGATCGCTGAAGAAGGCTTTCTTATCTCTTCTTGCTATTCTTTGGAACTCTGCATTCAGATGCTTATATCTTTCCTTTTCTACTTTGCTTTTCGTCTCTCTTCTTTTCACAGCTATTTGCAAGGCCTCTGCAGACAGCCATTTTGCTTTTTTGCATTTCATTTCCATGGGGATATCTTGATCCCTGTCTCCTGTACAATGTCACGAACCTCAGTCCATAGTTCATCAGGCACTCTATCTCTCAGATCTAGGCCCTTAAATCTATTTCTCACTTCCGCTGTATAATCATAAGGGATTTGATTTAGGTCATACCTGAATGGTCTAGCGGTTTTCCCTACTTTCTTCAATTTGAGTCTGAATTTGGTAATAAGGATTCATGATCTGAGCCACAGTCAGCTCCTGGTCTTGTTTTTGTTGACTGTATAGAGCGTCTCCATCTTTGGCTGCAAAGAATATAATCAATCTGATTTCGGTGTTGACCATCTGGTGATGTCCATGTGTAGAGTCTTCTCTTGTATTCTTCACTGGAGAAGGGAATGGCAAGCCACTTCAGTATTCTTGCCTTGAGAACCCCATGAACAGTATGAAAAGGCAAAATGATAGGATACCAAAAGAGGAACTCCCCAGGTCATTAGGTGCCCAAAATGCTACTGAAGATCAGTGGAGATATAACTCCAGAAAGAATGAAAGGATGAAGCCAAAGCAAAAACAATATCCAGCTGTGGATGTGACTGGTGATAGAAGCAAGATCCGATGCTATAAAGAGCAATATTGCATAAGAACGTGGAATGTCATGTCCATGAATCAAGGCAAATTGGAAGTGGTCAAACAAGAGATGGCAAGGGTGAACGTTGAAATTCTAGGAATCAGTGAACTAAAATGGACTCAAATGGGTGAATTTAACTCAGATGACCATTATATCTACTACTGCGGACAGGAATCCCTCAGAAGAAATGGAATAGCCATCGTGGTCAACAAAAGAGTCCGAAATTCAGTACTTGGATGCAATCTCAAAAACGACAGAATGATCTCTGTTTGTCTCCAAGGCAAACCATTCAATATTACAGTTATCCAAGCCTATGCCCCAACCAGTAATACTGAATAAACTGAAGTTGAATGGTTTTATGAAGACCTACAAGACCTTTTAGAACTAACACCCCCAAAAGATGTCCTCTTCATTATAGGGGACTGGAATGCAAAAGTAGGAAGTCAAGAAACACCTGGAATAACAGGCAAATTTGGCCTTGGAATGTGGAATGAAGCAGGGCAAAGACTAATAGAGTTTTGCCATCAAAATGCACTTGTCATGGCTTAAAACTCAACTTTCGGAAAACTAAGGTCATGGCATCTTGTCCTATAACTTCATGGCAAATAGGTGGGTAAACAATGAAAACAGTGACAGAGTTTCTTTTCTTGGACTCCATAATCAGTACAGACGGTGACTGCAGCCATGAAATTAAAAGACTTTTGCTCCTTGGAAGAAGAGCTATGACTAACCTAGACAGCATATTAAAAAGCAGAGACATTACTTTGCCAACAAACGTCCGTCTAGTGAAAACTATGATTTTTCCAGTAGTCATGTATAGATATGAGAATTGGACTATAAAGAAAGCCGAGCACTGAAGAATTGATTCTTTTGATCTGTGGTGTTGGAGAAGATTCTTGAAAGTCCCTTGGACTGCAAGGACATCCATCCAGTCTATCCTAAAGGAAATCAGTTCCGAATATTCATTCAGAAGGACTGATGCTGAAGCTGAAACTCTAATACTTTGGTCACCTGATGCAAAGAACTGACTCATTGGAAAAGACCCTGATGCTTGGAAAGGTTGAAGGCAGGAGCAGTAGGGGACAACAGAGGATGAGATAGTTGGATGGCATCACTGACTCGATGGACATGACTTTGAGTAAGCTCTGGGAGTTGATGAAGGGCAGGGAAGCTTCGCATGCTGCAGTCTATGGGGTCACAAAGAGTTGAATACGACTGAGCAACTGAATTGAACTGATACTATCAGAGCATAGGCATGATAGGAAAGCTTTTGGCTTCAGATAAAAATAAATATTGACTACAGAAGGGCTAAGGAAGATAGACTAGAAAGAGATTATTTTGCATAACCAAGGAAATAAATATTCGTACTGTCCCCAGGATAAGTAACCAGTGTTAGACATTTTAGAGGATGTCTCTGTATGGTGCCTAATCTCCTAAAGAACAATTGACACCAATTTGGTTCTAAAGTTTCAAGCAATTGTATATGGTCAGGGAAATTAGAAATCTGCTTAAGTAGTAATAATAGCCGAGATATCAGAAATGACACCTTGGCATAATAAAGTGTCATAGAAGTTGGACAATGCAATTTAGAGCAGGCTGGATGATGGAACCGTTGGCTCTGAGTCAGGTAGTTTTTAAAAGCAATTCAATTATTACTATTGTTTGTAATATGTCATTCATAATTGTTCTTAAATTCAGTTCAGTTCAGTTCAGTTCATTTGCTCAGTCGTGTCCGACTCTTTGCGATCCTATGAATTGCAGCACGCCAGGCCTCCCTGTCCATCACCAACTCCTGTAGTTCACTCAGACTCACGTCCATTGAGTCCGTGATGCCATCCAGCCATCTCATCCTCGGTCGTCCCCTTCTCCTCCTGCCCCCAATCCCTCCCAGCATCAGAGTCTTTTCCAATGAGTCAACTCTTCACATGAGGTGGCCAAAGTACTGGAGTTTCAGCCTTACCATCATTCCTTCCAAAGAAATCCCAGGGCTGATCTCCTTCAGAATGGACTGGCTGGATCTCCTTGCAGTTCAAGGGACTCTCAAGAGTCTTCTCCAACACCACAGTTCAAACACATCAATTCTTCAGCACTCAGCCTTCTTCACAGTTCAGCTCTCACATCCATACATGACCACAGGAAAAACCATAGCCTTGACTAGATGCACCTTAGTCGGCAAAGTGATGTCTCTGCTTTTCAATATGCTATCTAGGTTGGTCATAACTTTTCTTCCAAGGAGTAAGCGTATTTTAATTTCATGGCTGCAGTCACCATCTGCAGTGATTTTGGAGCCCCAAAATAAAGTCTGACACTTTTCCCACTGTTTCCCCGTCTATTTCCCATGAAGTGATGGGACCAGATGCCATGATCTTTGTTTTCTGAATGTTGAGCTTTAAGCCAACTTTTTCACTCTCCTCTTTCACTTTCATCAAGAGGCTTTTTAGTTCCCCTTCACTTTCTGCCATAAGGGTGGTGTCATCTGCATATCTGAGATTATTGATATTTCTCCTGGCAATCTTGATTCCTAGAAAACAATATATGGGTCTATTTGATAATGTAATTTGGTCACTCTCCAAGAAATGCAATTTAAGGAATAATACTAGGAATGTCACTGATAAATAAACCACATTTGATTGTTCTAATAAAGTTGGAGGACAAAAATCACTTGAACAGCTTTCCTTATGGAATGCCATTTAACATGGCCTCTTTATGTCTGAATCTATTCACTGCTATTGCCTTGTGTTTTAAGGAATTTTAATTTAATAAAGTCAAACCAAACCAAAATGAAAATGTTATGTAAAATTCCCCAAATTTCATCAAGTTCTCATCCCACAGATTGTCCTGGTTTATTTCCTGCTGTTAGTGCCTCTGAGAGTTCTTCTCAAAATAACCATGGCTATTTGTATTTTCTATGGTTAAATTGGGTGAGGGAAGGGAGAGGGAGATGATTTGTTTAAAATCCGTACGCAGAAATGTGCCCCAGATTTAATAGGCATCAGAGTTCTGATTGCTGAATGGTCTACTCCATTTGAAACAGTCACCTTTTCATAATTTTTCTTGCTAATTATATGAGAAATTTTGATTTTCTTTTCATTTATTGATTCATTCAAACTTTAATACTTGAAGTACTTATTGAGAATCTATTAGCGGGCACATATTAACAATATGAGGAGAAGGGAATGGAACCCTACTCCAGTACTCTTACCTGGAAAATCCCATGGATGGAGGGGCCTGGTAGGCTGCAGTCCATGGGGTCATGAAGAGTCGGACACGACTGAGCAACTTCACTTTCATTTTCACTTTCATGCATTGGAGAGGGAAATGGCAACCCACTCCACTGTTCTTGCCTGGAGAATCCCAGGGATGGGGGAACCTGGTGGGCTGTGGTCTATGGGGTCGCACAGAGTCAGACACGACTGAAGTGACTTAGCAGCAGCAGCAGCATTAGCAATATGATGCTAATATGACATAAAGAAAAGTCATCATTGAGTCAATAAATCAGAACACAAGGAAATAACACAATGTTAATTTATTTGAACACAGAAAAATAATGTTGAAGCAGAAAGCATAAAAAGTATATTTTGTTGTGAGTTGGGAAATGGCCTGACCTTATGGCAGAAAGTGAAGAGGAACTAAAAAGCCTCTTGATGAAAGTGAAATAGGAGAGTGAAAAAGTTGGCTTAAAGCTCAACATTCAGAAAACTAACATCATGGCATCCGGTCCCATCACTTCATGGGAAATAGATGTGGAAACAGTGTCAGACTTTATTTGTTTGGGCTCCAAAATCACTGCAGATGGTGATTGCAGCCATGAAATTAAAAGACGCTTACTCCTTAGAAGAAAAGTTATGACCAACCTAGACAGCATATTCAAAAGCAGAGACATTACTTTGCCAACAAATGTCCATCTAGTCAAGGCTATGGTTTTTCCTGTGGTCATGTATGGATGTGAGAGTTGGACTGTGAAGAAGGCTGAGCACCAAAGAATTGATGCTTTTGAACTGTGGTGTTGGAGAAGACCCTTGAGAGTCCCTTGAACTGCAAGGAGATCCCACCAGTCCATTCTGAAGGAGATCAGCCCTGGGATTTCTTTGGAAGGAATGATGGTAAAGCTGAAACTCCAGTACTTTGGCCACCTCAAGGGAAGAGTTGACTCATTGGAAAAGACTCTGATGCTGAGAGGGATTGGGGGCAGGAGGAGAAGGGGACGACCGAGGATGAGATGGCTGGATGGCATCACTGACTTGATGGACATGAATCTGCGTGAACTCAGGGAGTTGGTGATGGATAGGGAGGCCTGGCGTGCTGCAATTCATGGGGTCGCAAAGAATCGGACATGGCTGAGGGACTGAACTGAACTGAAACCTTAACACCTATATCATTCATTCTTTTATTTCAATCTCCAGTTAATTAGTGACATGGATTATTTATGAGTTAACATTTACTCCTCTTCCTTCACCTTCAATCTTTTCTTGCCGCTGTCCTAACTAGTTCTGAAACATTGGACACACACTCAAAGAATTTTGCTACCAAGTTTGATTATTTGGAAACACTATTGTTTTCACGTTTGGCCCATAAAGTTGGCAAAATCTTTCTGCATGCCATGAAATCTCAGGTTCCCTGTGGCTCTCCACTCAGTTTATGGAGACTGACACTGAGGAGCACTCATCCATCAGTCTTTATCTATTCTGCATATACCTTTTTGATACAGAGATCCCATCACTTCTGATGCTCCATCTTCTGCCTTTAGGGAATCTGGTTGCCTTATCAGTAGCTACTAGCCTGCCTTTCAGTGCCTAAGTGTGCCTGTATTCCTTATACTGGAATTCCCAGGTTGCATACTGAGAATTGAGACTGTCCCTGAACCAGAGATGGAAAGTTTATTTCTTTAAGCTCTCAGTTTTCATTGTTCTTTCTTTCTCTTGGATGTCTCCCAGTTTATGCCTTTACTTTCAGGCATAGGGTTATTATTAGCCTCCAATGGAGGCATTTTTTTTCTACCCCCATCTGTTGATTTATTGTACCTTCAGTTCTTTCCATAGTGCATTTGATAAAAATAATAATTGCAATCAATCAGGTTTAGGCCAGGTGCCAGGAATTGGCCAGTTGTTTTACGTACAATATATGTAGCCCTACCAATAATCCTGCAAAGTAGGCATAATATTATCCTGGTCTAACAGTAAGGAAATGAGTCTCAGAGAGGTTAAACAACTTGTCACAAAGTGAATAAGTGGAGAACCTAGATTGAAGCCCAGATCTCTTGACTCCAAATGTTAGACTTTTCCCAGGTTACCATTCTGCTTTTTCTTGGGGAACAGTGCCAGGAACTTGTTAGGTATTTAATAACTCTTTGTTCAATTAATGCATAAATGAACCTGTGGAATCTCCTATATACTTTTTGCTAGAATGAAAATATAACAATATTTATAATTAGTATCATAGCTTGTTCATTGCTTATAAGCAATTAGAAAAACTGAACAATATACATGAGTCATCTGTTTTCAGACACAGGAAAACATGGAATTTTACTAAGAGAAGATAAACAAATGTGGTGAACCCTACAATCCATTGGCTTTCAGTCTGGAGGTATTCTCTGAAGTGTGAGACAGGAACCCAAGCACAGCTTCACAGTTTCACTGAGCTGAGAAAACAGGTAGATGTCTGGAGGAGGGCTCGCTGACTTGAGTTGCAGGGCTGAGTGCCACGAGGAGGAAAGCAAGCCCAGAAAGAGATCCAGTAAAATGCATAGGGATCCTTTTGAGTCTGGCTGAATACTATCCTGTGCATGTACAGGGTGGGACTCTCTAAGGTCAAGCAAGAATGAGTATCTGGCAAAAAATATGTTTCAAGGAGGTATAAGCCAAACAATTCATGGAGCCCTCAAATGGCTGGGAGTTCCAGGTGCCAAAGTAGAGAACTTGTTGCATATCTAGGCCATTCTGTAGAGACCCAAGAAAGTTTATGCCATAGTAGCAGAGTATTCTAGATTTCCCCTTATGAAGTTAAAAAATAAAGCTTGAAAATGTCAAGCTGATTCACAAGCAAATTAAACTCCTGACAACACAAACTTTCACACTCTTTAAATGGAGACAATAAAAGCGAAATATTTAATAATGTGCAGCTTATAATGTCCAGCATCCAATAAAATTTTATTAGACGTGCAAAGTAACAAAAATGTCACCCATAGTTGAAAGAAAAGTCAATCTGTAGATATAAGCCCAGAAGTTACAAAAACAATGGAATTAGCAGATAAAGACTCTACAGCTATTATAAATATTTTCAAGAATTAAAATAATAGAAACATCTGAGTCAAGAAATAAAAGATATAAAGAAAAGTAAATGTAAATTCAAGAGATGAGAAATATTGTAAATAAAATATCTAATGAATCGGGTTACTAGAAAGAGATTAGCAAGCTTGAAACTATCCAAGTGGGAGCACATAGACAAAAAAAAAAGAAATAAAATAAACAGAGCCTCAGTGATATTGAGAAAACATAAACTAATTCAGTATTCATATAATTAGTGAGGTTGACAGTGTGGCAGGTGATGGTAGAAAAATTATTTAAGAAATAAATGCCAAAATTTCTCCAATAATTTCAATAGGATAAACACCCCTGAAAGGAAAACCACTTGAGGCACAAGATTGCCAAATTGCTAAAGGCTAGCAATAAAGAAAAAATATTAAAACTGGACACAGAAAAAGACACATTATATACAAATAAAAGGTCTACCAAATTCTTTTCAGGAGTGATGCAAAACAGAAGACAATGGAACAACTTCATTAATGTGCTAAAAGAAAGTTGTCCAACTAAATTTCTACATCCAGAAACAAAAACATCCTTCATAAGTGAAAGGCAATGAGAATTCTAGTTTCTGGTCTGATATATAAAGACCTTAGAAGTCATTAATCCCATTTCATAAGGAAAAAAACATTGAACAAACTGGAAATCAACAACTTGTTTTATATTGATGAGGCACAAGGTAATCTAATCTGCCACTTTGAAAACTTGACAGTCATGTGAATTCAGAGACTCCAGCTTACTGGGAGAAGCAGCCCAGGATAACTGCTAGAGCCCATACTACTTACCACCATGCCAACTAATAATAGAGAATTATAGCTAAAAGAATTGTAAGCCTCAGACCTTGTTTAAGGATTCTTTGAGTAAATCCAAAACTAGGGAGACAAGAAAAACATCACATGAAATTTTAACCTTTGACATCTACAGCTACAGCAGTTGGTAAACATAGCCTAACTTCTAGCCAGATAAACATTAAACCTCACACATACACATACTAATTCTTTGTCTCCTTTTTTCTCTTTCCTTTACTCTTAGTATTTTATATAAAGAGCACTGGTGACTTTTGCCTTTCTATTTAGTTTTAAGGTTATGGAATTTCCTGATGGAATTGACTCATGGTAGTTGACAAGGCTTTATCTCTCCTAGTGTTTTGAAAAAGATGAGAGGATCTTTGTGCTAAAAGGAGGTGCATCATATTAGGTAGAATCATGCTTCCACTATGATGGAAGTTAAATATGCCTAAGAGGGTGAGACTGCATCTGGGAAGCTGAAGGGTTAGTTTGCCTTTTGCTGTTAGCTCCCTCCCAAGGACCACAGCAAGCTAGACCTCTGCACACTACACTTGCCCAGCTCCCTTGATTGTTTCTCTGTCTATTTAACCAGTGGGAGGAATTAGACTGTAAAGCAAGGGTAGAAATGGAGAAAGGAGGGAGGTATGGAGGAAGGTCATTGTTCTGTTTCTGCTCCTGGCGTTCTCTCTGGGAGAATTGGGTGCCTCTGTCCTGCTGCTGTCCTCAGTACATCTAGCAGAAGTAGATCTGGTGGGCAATTGTTGGTGACTATCAGAGGCCATGGACCTCAGGGCTATCGGTTGGGTAATGGTAGCTGCAGCAGCAGAAACAGTAGCTGCTCGCTGCCCCAGAGGCTGCTGAATCTGCAGAGAGTATGACGCTAGGCCCTGTCCTTATTACCTCCTTCCTTTTGTGGCTCCAGCTCTACGGGTGGTAGCAGCTTCCTGCAGTCACTAATCTCTGTAGTATTTATCACCCCCTCTTTGGCTTCCTTTGCCTTCAAATTCTTTTGGAGCCAGGTGCTTGTGTTACCTGCCTCATTATTTGACATCACTAGTGTGGTTTTGATTTCCCTGAGGGGGAAACCCAAGTAAGATGGTAGGTGTTGCAAGAGGGCATCAGAGGGCAGACACACTGAAACCATACTCACAGAAAACTAGTCAATCTAATCACACTAGGACACAGCCTTGTCTAACTCAATGAAACCAAGCCATGCCTGTGGGGCAACCAAAGACGGGCGGGTCATGGTGGAGAGGTCTGACGGAATGTGGTCCACTGGAGAAGGGAATGGCAAGCCACTTCAGTATTATTGCCTTGAGAACCCCATGAACACTATGAAAAGGCAAAATGATAGGTCATTAAGTACCCAATATGATACTGGAAATCAGTGGAGAAATAACTTGAGAAAGAATGAAGGGATGGAGCCAAAGCAAAAACGATACCCGCTTGTGGATGTGACTGGTGATAGAAGCAAGATCCGATGATATAAAGAGCAATACTGCATAGGAACCTGGAATGTCAGGTCCATGAATCAAGGCAAATTGGAAGTGGTCAAATAAGAGATGGCAAGGGTGAACATCGACATTTTAGGAATCAGCGAACTAAAATGGACTGGAATGGGTGAATTTAACTCAGATGACCATTATATCTACTACTGCAGGCAGGAATCCCTCAGAAGAAATGGAGTAGCCATCATGGTCAACAAAAGAGTCCAAAATGCAGTACTTGGATGCAATCTCAAAAATGACAGAATGATCTCTGTCTCCAAGGAAAACCATTCAATATTACAGTTATCCAAGTCTATGCCCCAACCAGTAACGCTGAGGAAGTTGAAGTTGAATGGTTTTATGAAGACCTACAAGACCTTTTAGAACTAACACCCCAAAAAGGTGTCCTTTTCATTATAAGGGACTGGAATGCAAAAGTAGGAAGTCAAGAAACACCTGGAGTAACAGGCAAATTTGACCTTGGAGTGTAGAATGAAGCAGGGCAAAGACTAATAGAGTTTTGCCAAGAAAATGCACTGGTCATAGCAAACACCCTCTTCCAACAACACAAGAGAAGACTCTACATGTGGACATCACTGAAATCAGATTGATTATATTCTATGCAGCCAAAGATGGAGAAGCTCTATACAGTCAACAAAAACAAGACCAGGAGCTGACTGTGGCTCAGATCATGAATCCTTATTACCAAATTCAGACTCAAATTGAAGAAAGTAGGGAGAACCACTAGACCATTCAGGTATGGCCTAAATCAAATCCCTTATGATTATACAGTGGAAGTGAGAAATAGATTAAGGGCCTAGATCTGATAGATAGAGTGCCTGATGAACTATGGAATGAGGTTTGTGACCTTGTACAGGAGACAGGGATCAAGACCATCCCCATGGAAAAGGAATGCAAAAAAGCAAAATGGCTGTCTGCGGAGGCCTTACAAATAGCTGTGAAAAGAAGAGAGGTGAAAAGCAAAGTAGAAAAGGAAAGATATAAGCATCTGAATGCAGAGTCCCGGAGAATAGCAAGAAGAGATAAGAAAGCCTTCTTCAGCAATCAATGCAAAGAAATAGAGGAAAACAACAGAATGGGAAAGACTAGAGATCTCTTCAAGAAAATGAGAGATACCAAGGGAATATTTCACGCAAGGATGGGCTCGATAAAGGACAGAAATGTTCTGGACCTAACAGAAGCAGAAGATATTAAGAAGAGGTGGCAAGAATACATGGAAGAACTGTACAAAAAAAGATCTTCATGACCCAGATAATCATGATGATTTGATCACTAATCTAGAGCCAGACATCTTGGAATGTGAAGTCAAGTGGGCCTTAGAAAGCATCACTACGAACAAAGCTAGTGGAGGTTATGAATTCCAGTTGAGCTATTTCAAATCCTGAAAGATGATGCTGTGAAAGTGCTGCACTCAATATATCAGCAAATATGAAAAAATCAGCAGGGGCCACAGGACTGGAAAAGGTCCGTTTTCATTCCAATTCCAAAGAAAGGCAATGCCAAAGAATGCTCAAACTACCCCACAATTGCATTCATCTCACATGCTAGTAAAGTACTGCTCAAAATTCTCCAAGCCATACTTCAGCAATACGTGAACCATGAACTCCCTGATGTTCAAGCTGGTTTTAGCAAAGGCAGAGGAACCAGAGATCAAATTGCTAACATCTGCTGGATCATGGAAAAAGCAAAGAGTTCCAGAAAAAACATATATTTCTGCTTTATTGACTCTGCCAAAGCCTTTGACTGTGTGGATCACAATAAAATGGAAAATTCTGAAAGAGATGGAATACCAGACCACCTGACCTGCCTCTTGAGAAATCTGTATGCAGGTCAGGAAGCAACAGTTCGATCTGGACATGGAACAACACACTGGTTCCAAATAGGAAAAGGAGTATGTCAAGGCTGTATATTGTTACCCTGCTTATTTAACTTCTATGCAGATTACATCATGAGAAACGCTGGACTGGAAGAAACACAAGCTGGAATCAAGATTTCCAGGAGAAATATCAATCACCTCAGATATGCAGATGACACCTCCCTTATGGCAGAAAGTGAAGAGGAGATAAAAAGGGTCTTGATGAAAGTGAAAGAGGAGAGTGAAAAAGTTGGCTTAAAGCTCAACATTCAGAAAACGAAGATCATGGCCTCTGGTCCCATCACTTCATGAGAAATAGATGGGGAAACAGTAGAAACAGTGTCAGACTTTATTTTGGGGGGCTCCAAAATCACTGCAGATGGTGAATGCAGCCATGAAATTAAAAGATGCTTCCTCCTTGAAAGAAAAGTTATGACCAACCTGGATAGCATATTCAAAAGCAGAGACATTACTTTGCCGACTAAGGTCCGTCTAGTCAAGGCTATGGTTTTTCCAGTGGTCATGTATGGATGTGAGTGTTGGACTGTGAAGAAGGCTGAGCGCCGAAGAATTGATGCGTTTGAACTGTGGTGTTGGAGAAGACTCTTGAGAGTCCCTTGGACTGCAAGGAGAGCCAACCAGTCCATTCTGAAGGAGATCAACTCTGGGATTTCTTTGTAAGGAATGATGCTAAAGCTGAATCTCCAGTACTTTGGCCACCTCATGTGAAGAGTTGACTCATTGTAAAAGACTCTGATGCTGGGAGAGATTGGGGGCAGGAGAAGAAGGGGACCATCCAGGATGAGATGGCTGGATGGCATCACGGAGTCGATGGACGTGAATCTGAGTGAACTCCAGGAGATGGTGATGGACAGGGAGGCCTGGCGTGCTGCGATTCATGGGGTCACAAAGAGTCGGACATGCTTGAGTTACTGAACTGAACTGAACTGAAGCTCCTTCTAGATAGTTTCATAGTATCTCCACAGCAAGATAGATAAACTTGTGAGCTACCTAGCACACCCCTGTCTCTTTGGTCAAGCCCTCTCTACTCCAGCTCCCTACCCACAGGTCTTTGAGTGTGTTCAAACAGATAACACATGCTTAGTAAACAGAATGCTATAGCTGGGTTGCATTTATTAGGTACTGAGATGGTTTACATGACAGTAAACATCCCTTCTAATCCTAATAGTTTAGAACATTGCTTTCTACTCTGTGGATCACTTGAGAAGCTATAGATTTTTTTGGAAGGGACTCATGAGCACAAGAATTTGTATGGTAAAAAAAATGTCTAGCAACTCAAAGCACTATCATTTATTTTTTTATAGAAGTGTATTATACTATTAGGATTAGCAAAACTGCAAATTATGCATGAATGAATACACATACTTTTAAAACAGCACTTTTAAAAATTAACATAAACTAATATCACTACTTTTCTCATTATGGCGGGTAGTGGTACACAAATTTTTTTTATATTTCAAAAGGGACACTTTTACCTGAAAGGGTTGGAAACTACAAGACAAGCTGTGACTTTCAAACATCGCATAATTTCAAATTCAGTTGCCTCCATTTTGAGGTTCTAAAGTTTTCAGTGTTCAGAGGAGAATTTTCTGGGAGTCGTCTTTGATTAACAAGATTTTACTTATTTAAACTATGGTATTACTAAGTAAGTCAGATTTAATATTCAAGTTATTTGGGAATTCCATAATAAATGGGCTTTTGTTGGCAAGACAGTTAATTATTTGAACAAGTGTAGTTTTTGTTTCCTTCTCAAAAGGAAATTTTAATTCTACCCTAAGAAACCTGGGAGAAATCTTTGAGATTAACAGTGAAATATGACTCTAAAATGAATTTAAGATATAGTTCGTTTTTCCCTTTGTCAATACAAATGCTGTGGTTTTATATTAGATTAACTAATATAGTTATTTCTTCCATAAAAATGACTAGTGACAATGTATTATAGGGGAAGTACTGTTTACTCGTGGCCTACAAAGTCTGTGATGTGGAACTAGGCCACACATACTCCTGCATGCACACACACATACACAATTTTGTTTAACAGAGGCTCCAACAATGAAATAATTTAGCCAGAGCTAGACAGTTAATTGGAGAAGGCAATGGCACCCTGCTCCAGTACTCTTGCCTGGAAAATCCCATGGATGGAGGAGCCTGGTGGGCTACAGTCCATGGGGTCGCTAAGAGTTGGACACGACTGAGCGACTTCACTGTCACTTTTCACTTTCATACATTGGAGAAGGAAATGGCAGCCCACTCCAGTGTTCTTGTCTGGAGAATCCCAGGGATGGAGGAGCCTGGTGGGCTGCCGTCTATGGGGTCGCATAGAGTTGGACACAACTGAAGCGACTTAGCATCAGCAGCAGACAGTTAATAGTAGAAGCAAGATTTAATTCAGTGTTTACTTAATTAAGAGCTAGATTTGACACAGAACGTCTGGGCTTGGTCCACCAATAATTACCTGTGTGACTTTGATGTAATCACCATCTCTGGCTTCAGTTTCCTCATCTGTAAAATGGGAACAGTGATAGTGCCTCTATCATGGGGTGCTTTGACAATTAAATGTGAGAATGCATAAAATGTACATAGCATAGTGTCTAACACATAGAGATCACTCTAAATGTTAATACTGGGTCCTGTTATTTTTATCATACTCCGTTTTCCTTAAAGTGAACATTAGTAAAATGGATGTTTCAGTTTAATTTGTCAGTAAGTTTTAAAGTTGTAAAGATTTTGAGGAAATCGCTTTCAACTTCTGACCTTCAGCTTTTTTTCATCAGTAAAATGGAGATAATAATTCTTTCCCAGACTCTTTTTCAGGTTGTTATAAAAGAATTCAGTTAAATTAAGAGATCAAAACTGCTGTGCATGAATTAAGATGTCACAGAAACTTGAATGAACTTTTTGGCCAACCCTATATATATATGTAAGTTTTACGTTCCTGAGAGTTTATCTGTTTTAGGAATAAGTTGTTGCTTTGTTTAGTTTTGATTTACTTATATGTCTTATATAATTTTAAGTGTCTCCAGGAAAGGGTGTGCAAGTTCTTTTTGAAACTCATCACCGGTTTTGATGTTTCCTCTTTTTCGTAGAGAAATTCTCAATTTAGCAATAGAGCAAATTGGACACTTCTTGCCATTTGTTTTTCTACACAAAGGAAGGCACAGTAACTTGCAGTCTCAAGCTGACGTAGAGGATGTTTCTTGATATTTTCAACTTCAACTTATCTCATTTGACAGGATAGGCTGATTTATGTTGCCAGATCAGTTCTTTCAGAAAAAATGCACTTTTTAGATGCTGCACTTCATTTAGTGACTTTCCAGGCACTTCAAATCCTTTGTGGAAAGAGCTAGATCATGAATATAAATATAAAGAGACAAAAATAGCAACTTTCCTTGCAGCTCAGTACAACACTTTAATTCAGCATAGGCAAATGAACTGAGTTTGTGGATGCTAACCGGCCATATTATCTTTTAAATGATTAATTGAAAGCCAGAGGATACAGTACCCTTTCAAAAGAATTCTGAAATTTCTCTTTAATTTATCCTTTTTTTTCTACCCTCTGGATTTGGGCTTTCATCGGTTTTAATTCAGGCTAATGCTGCAGTCTCCTAAAGACACCCACCCTCTCTAATTATCTAGCCTGTTTATAATCCAGTGTCCACCTGGTTGCTGAGAGGGACATTTTTTCTGATACAGATCTGAGTATGTTATTCTTTTAGTTTCTCTCCATTACCTACAGGACAAAAATGCGCGCCTTGTGCATGACAATGCTCACAAGAAAGGCTAGCTTTCTATACTCCTGCATTGCTTAGTGTGGCACTGATGTTTTTCAGTCTAGCTCTGCCTGCTCTGATATTTCATTTTCCTCTGCCTTTTTCCACATTTACAAGTTCTTAGCCATCCAGAATATCTTGATGTTCCCCAAAGAAGGTTTAAACTTCCACAGTTTTATGCCCTTTTCCATTATTTTCCTCTCTTCCCTGCCTGGCAAATTTGCCTCCAGCTTTCCAGAGTCAACTTCTTTGTGCCGTGATTATGTGAAGATTTTCTTGCCTGCCTTCCCACCAGAGACATGCAGCTCCTCCACCTTTTGCTTTCAGAGCACTTGATACAAAGCCATGTATGTCTAAGATTCTTGAAGACTAGCCAGCTGTGTTGTATACATATCTGTTTCTCTCTTTAGATGGTGAGTTCCTTGAGGGTAGAAACTGTCTGTTTTCTTTTGCGTCATTAGTGCTGAAAATATTTCCTGGCACAGAGTGTTAGACTGTAGTGGATCAGTGCTTTAATTGAAGTTCAGACAGACTTGGGTGGGAAGTCCAAAGTTATTACTCACTAGTTGTGTAATCTTGGGAAACTTACCTAATTCCACTTGATGTTAGCTTTCTCATCTGTAAAACGTAGACAAAAATACCTATCTCATAAGAATGTTGTAAAAATCAAATGAGTTAATATACGTAAAACTTTTAGAACAGCATCTGGCACGATGACTCCGAAGTCACTATTAGCAATGATTGTTTACAGTTTGTATTATTATTACTAGCTGTCACAACTGTTGGAAAGATTGCAAAAGGCTGATCAAACCTAGAAAGTGTTTGGCATAGTAACTGGCATAGAGTACATGTTCAATGCAAATTAGATATTTTTTATGATTATTACTTTTATTATTAAAAATTGTTGAAGAGATGAATTTCCTGTTTTCTTAGCTGTTGCCCATCAGAAAACATTCCTGGAAATTATACTAGCTCCAGCACTCAGTATGTCCAAAATTTATCTTAATATTTCCCCTCAAACCAGCTGATGTGAAAATGCTCAGTAGAGTAGCCACTTATACTCTTTCTTCTTCCCTTTCTCCCTCCCTTCTTCTCCCCTTCCTTTTCTGATTTCTTCCCTAATTATCCCATTTCAGTCACCTTGCTCTTGGTGTTTTGAGCTATAATCCCTGAAAATACTTTAAACTCTGCCTCTCCTTCCCCTAGACATGAGCTTCACTGGTTCCCATAATTTCAGTCCTTGAAATATGTCTGGGATACATATGTTTGTTTCCTTTTCCATTGCCATTTCTTTGTTGAAGTTTATATCACCTGCCACCTGATCACTTCCTATTTTTCTGTAGCCTCTCCAGGCCAGGGACCAAGAATCCCTACAGTGCAATGCACATGATCCGGAAAGGGTCAAAACCTGAACTGCCAAGGGGGCACACAGAAATGTTAATGAGTAGCCAACCAGAGAGCCTGAGTGAGCGTGACATATGGGAGTGGCCATGTCTTATCTATAGCAGAGTGTTGCTATGCAGGAAAGTGCCTGCCCATTACTTCCATATGGGAATGCCGGCATTGTTGGATCTTCTGATACTTAAGGGGAAACTGCTAATCTGTACATGGAATCTGCTGATATGTAAATTATGGCAATTACTTCAAATTTAAAAATCAAATTGTTTGCACTAGACAACCCAGGTCAGTTCTGGCTTATAGGTCATTATGTCTTAAAAGATGTTCAAGAGATACTTACAAGAATAAATGGATCCAGGACTCATTCTTTAGTTCTCCCTCTCTCCCCCAGGCCTCTGTTGAATCTCTTCCTACCTCCCGGATTTTCCCCTCTTATTTAATTCCACCTCAAAATTCTGTTTATGTTTCTCTTTTTTCATACCATTCATGACAATTGCTCATACCAACTGAGAACCTACTGTGTTCTAAGCACTGAAAGTGAATTGATAATAAGGAAACATTATCCCTGAAACTATTGACAGGATCACAGACCAAACCACATTGTTTATGGTAGTGGTAAATAGAAACAATCATCTAATTATTTTGAAAAATCTAGTTTTCTCATCTTCCGTTGCCCTTGGAGGATAATTACAAATTAAATTTTATGTCTATGATTGAGCTGTAAGTATTTCAAATTTTACAAATGTCTAACTGGATCGTGGGTTCCTCAATGGCAAGGAATACCTATTAAATATGATTTATATTCAGTGCTCCTATAGATCAGCAAATAGGCAGGGATATAAATGACAATAAATACATATTTACAAGTCCAGTTAGTACAGGGAGTTAGTTAGTTATTAGATCAGTTAGGAGGGGAATCTTATTAATTCAAAATTCACATAATCTTTCAAAGCAGAGCCAAGATCTTTGCTTTGGCCATGGGTGCATTGCTTGGGAGCTTCCCAGATGGATCAGTGGTAAAGAATCTGCCTGCAGTGTAGGAGACGTAGGAGACACGAGTTTGCTCCCTGGGTCAGGAAGATTCCTGGAGGAGGAAATGGCAACCTGTTCCTGAATTCTTGTCTGAAAAATTCCATAGGCAGAGAACTGACAGGCCATAGTCCCTAAAGTTGCAAAGAGTTGGAAGCAACTGAGTTACTGAGCACGCACATGCACTGAGTGATTGATCACACACTGATTAGAGATCACAGTTGACTCTCTTGAATGGTTGTGCTCATAAGTTCTAATATTTTCAGTTTCTTTAAACTGAAGCAAAACATCAAGGACATTTCAAAGAAACTTGAACATGTAGGCTTCCTAGATTTTTATACTTTTCTTCTGGTCTTTTACAATGGTTTTGTTGATGTTCAGTTGCTAAGTTGTGTCTGACTATTTGCATCCCCATGGACTGCAGCACGCTAGGCTTCCCTGTTGTTCACTATCTCCCGGAGTTTGCTCAAACTCATGCCTATTGATTTGGTGATGGCATCCAACCATCTTATTCTCTGTCACTCCCTTTTCCTCCTATATGCAATCTTTCCTAGCATCAGAGTGTTTACCAATGAGTCAACTCTTCATATCAGGCAGCCAAAGTATTGGAGTTTCAGCATCAGTCTTCCCGATTAATATTCAGGGTTGATTTCCTTTAGGACTGACTGGTTTGATCTCTTCGCTCTCCAACGGACTCTCAAGAGTCTTCACCGGCACCATAGTTTGAAAGCATAAGTGGTCTTGCTCACTACTAATTTGATAATAGTGTTTTTTAACACATTGTCTTTAAAAGAGTTGCTATATAGCAATCATCTGTATTTTCATATAAACAACAATTAGCTATATAAAAGCATTTTTTTATTAGTTTACATGATATTTAATCATTTTTTCTAACAATATTAAGAAATACAACTATGGGAACAAATATCACCGACTTTTGATCAGCTTATCACTGAACTAGGGAGAAGTAAGTTTTTGGTATTCTAGGAGCCAGTCCACCAGCCTTAGATATCCTCTGTGTCATGGTGTGGCTTCATCTTTTACAAAATGAATGGAAACTATTGATCCTATCAGGTCAGCTAGGTGAAGTTTTAGTCAAGTCTGCTCTATTACTGACTGAATTCAGGTAGCATTTGTTGGATTCTTTATAATGCTATTATTTCTACAAATAATATTAATTTCTCACCTATTTCCATGTTCAGTAGTCCTTTTAAGTTGCTGCTGCTGCTGCTAAGTCACTTCAGTCGTGTACGACTCTGTGCAACCCCATAGACGGCAGCCCATCAGGCTCCTGCACCCCTGGGATTCTTCAGGCAAGAACACTGGAGTGGGCTGCCATTTCCTTCTCCAATGCATGAAAGTGAAAAGTGAAAGTGAAGTTACTCAGTCGTGTCCGACTCTTAGCAACCCCATGGACTACAGCCCACCAGGCTCCTCCGTCCATGGGATTCTCCAGGCAAGAGTACTGGAGTGGGGTGCCATTGCCTTCTCCTTTAAGGCGCATTTACTTATATTATTGTACTCTTATGAATCCCTAAGAGTAAGACATTTTTCTCTTTTGACAGATGAGAAATATAATTTTCAGAGAGATTGAAATGACTTCCTTAAGAGCTTGCAGCTTGAAAATAAGAAGAGTGGAGACTCACGCCCTGTCGCAGTCTGATCAAGTGCAGGACTATTCTTGCCTCCCTAGTGCTACCTCTCCAAACCAGGCTAACTGAACTCCAAGGATTCTTTCAGCTCTAACGTGCTCTGATTCTATGATATATTAGCAATATCCTGTACACATCATCCATTCTACTGCTAAGACCTAGCCATCCCCTTATAGCTCTGTGGCCACTGGCTTGACAAGGAGGGGAGAAAGAGATTAAGTAGAGGGTCCAATTAGTTTCAGACTGGTTGGGTAAATGTTTCACAACATTGCTGAGTTAGTCCCTCTCTCCTTTTGTGAATGATTCTTGCCTTTTTTTGACAGATTGATCTCGAGTGCTGGGTATTTTTCTCTCAGCACATGAGCTGCCAGTTTCTTAGGCTGTACCCCCCCAGGACCAAGATGAGGTGAGAGGTAAGTTGTTTGTACGTATGACTTGACTAAGCAATGCAACCAGGCTGAATGTTCAGAAAGCCCTTCTGTGCTTGGAGACGTCTTTCATGTCTTAGAAATCTTGATTTATTTCAGGACAGGGAAAATCCAAGCCAGCTCTCAGAGTGGAAATTAAAATCTTAAAACTATGTATGAAAATTGAATATTCCAAATGGCCTGGTTTAAACATCACTCTGCATCGTTGATCAAATGTAAAAGTTCTTGAAAAGAAGCAGGGGGATTTATGACTAGGTGTAGGACTGGGGAAAGGCTTGGAGGATATTTATGGGTAACTTCAAGGAATTCCAGTGACTGTACTTTCACCTGATTTTGTACCCTCAAGTTTCTGCTTTGGCAATTTCAAGCCTGAAAATACTTATGGATTGAAAAATATTTTGCTTTGGCTGTGTTCTGTTAAGTTCTGAATTTAGGGGTGGGAGAGACACTATATATATTTATTTGGACACATTTATCATGCTGTGTGTAAGTATGTGAACATATGTTTTTATTCTTTTAGATTTATCTGTGACTTTCTTGAGGACAGGACCTTTGCTTTAACTATATCTATACCTTCAGACCTAATATAATCTCTGGAAAATAGGAGGCTCCCCATAAATGCTCTATTGATGCATATTGTTTAGTTAACCTTTGTTGAGCACCTTTTTATGCTGAGTCCCATGCTGGCTTCTGAGGGGTTATGTAGACAGAAGGAGAGAGTGGGGAATTTCAAAATAAACCATACTTTAAAACATAAAAGAATATATTTTAAAAGGCGAAGCATAAAGACAGCTACCCTTATGCATTACGACTGACTCCTGAACGACTTGGGGCACTGACCCTTTGTGCAGTTGAAAGTCCACATATAACTTATAGTCAGCCCTCTGCACCTACGCTTCCTCCATATCTGTGGTTCTATATTCGTGGATTCAGCCTGCAGAGGATCTTGTTGTGTAGTACTGTAGTACTCACATCGAAAAAAAAAAAAATCTGTAAAAGTGGCCAGTACAGTTCAAATCCATATTGTTCAAGGATCAGGTGTAATTTCCTTTGGCAGCCTTTAATAGCTAGCCCTGCAGGTCCATGGGGGTTCATCATTTCATGTATTTATCTCAGGTGTCTTGCAAAGAGTCAGAGAATCCAATCAGTGTTTATTCTCCTTTCAATTGATGAAGAAAGAGATCGATGTACACGTACAATACTGGCTGTTAGACTGGCTGGTCACAATGGTGTAAACACCATCAGCGAATTCCAAAACAGTTTTAGGCACTTATTTCCATGTAAATTATATTACTTAATTCTCTGAAATGCTTTATAGGATTGGCAGTATAACACATATTTTAAAAATGCTGTTCCTCTTCCTAGAAGATCCTTCTTCCCTTTGCTGTCTGTTAAATATACCTGATCTTTCAGGATCCAACTCCAATGATACCTCTTCTGTGATTCCTTTTCCTCCAATCCCAGCCAGATTCATAGGTGTCTTCCTTTCTGCTTCCGTAAGACCTTGCATATACATTGAGCATGGCACTCAAGCAATTGAAATCCTTTCTGCATGTTGGAACATGAGCTCCTCAAAGCAGTTTCCCCATCATTTTCCTCATCACATGCCTGGTTGCTCAATGTACAATTTTAAGAACTTTTCTTGCTGCGTTCTCTACCTTTTCATTCCATATCAATGGCCCCAAAGCCTTTGCATTTTACCCCTAGCTAAACTCCTCTCACCTGTGCTGCCCTTGCTTCAGTTCTCCTCAGTCTCAGGTCCCTTCAGACTGTGGCAGCAGCCTCCTCCCAGGTCTCACTGTTTCTACTCTCATGGGTCGTGTGGCTTCCCTGGTCAGGATAGTCCAGTGCATTTCATGGCAGCTAAGCCAAAACTCACAGGTCTTACCATCACATCTGGGACCCTGTGTGGTCTGGATCCTCCCCACTTCCCCAGCCCCATCCTTACCCGTGCTCACTGCCCTTGAAACAGTTTGGCTGCTTCTTTGCCAAATGCTTTTCTACCTCAGGCTGCTCCCTCTGCCTGGGATGCTCTTTCTGTCACTCTTCACCAAGTCAGCTGTTGCTCAATCTTCAGATCTTAGCTCAAATGTTGCTTTAACAGAGTGGGCTTTATGAAGCTTCTTCAGAGAAGAAGTCCTCTTCAGAGAAGTCTATTCTTTTTCTTTATAGTGTCAATCAGAACATGTATGCATGCATGCGTGTATATGTTTGCTTATGTCTGTCTCTTCCAGTGGAATGCAAGATTGCTTGGGGAAGAGATGGCCCATTTGTTGCTTTTTCACTATTATGTATCAGAATTTAATGCCTGAGGGTACACTTGGCATTTACTAAGAATTTATAAAAATTTAAACAAATGAATGAAAACTGAATTCTTCATATGTGACTATCACATTGGTACTACCGAATGGGTCACTTTTTTTGTTTAGAGTGTTTCTCCATGGTAAAGGTAAGCAAAGCATGTCTTGCTACATATCCACTGGCTGTCAGTTTCCTTTGAGCCCCACCTTCCTGGCACCAAACAGCATTTGGAAGGTGCCAGTTGCCCCATTTATGAGAAGCACCTATCTGAAAACGTCCCCCTCTTGCTGTTTGCCTATAAGCGGTCCATACCTTCACTTCCCTGCCCCCACAACCCAAGTGAGGATGGGTCTGTTTACTTCAGTGAGGTCTGTTCAGCAAGCCATTTTAGCCCCATTTCAGGCTGAGGAAACTGAGGCAAACAAGGTATGAAGTGACTTGGCTGAGGTAGAGCAAGGTCTTCCGCCTGCCTGTTGGAGAAGATAGATGAAACAGACAGGGAAAGTGGAGAGACCATGGGTCTGGCCCAGGCTGGCAGCAAGGCCACTGTAGGTAACCACACTTAACCTCCTGTGCTTGATTTGAAGTGCCCTGGTGGTCTGTGAATGGAGCCCAAACACATCCAACTTGGTGCCAGTAGAGAAATTCTCACTCTGAATATTTCCCAAAGAACATTTCTATTGAAAGATACATAGCCAAATGAAAAGACACACAGAGGGGTTTCTTATTCATTTCCCTGTGTGTGTGTGTGTGTGTGTGTGTGTGTGTGTGTGTGTGTGTGTATTTTTCTCTTTTGTGTTCCTGAGATTATAGTTTTATTTTGAGATTTAAAAATAATTTCTTTGTAACTCATTCATCTTCCTGTCCTAAGGTAGCGTGACTGTTCACATTTTCCAGCCAGTCTTAATGCAGTAGAAACAATCAGAGGTTCTGCTGTGTATCTAGGTGCTGGAGGAGGGAGCAGAGTTGGAGCAGGTGGGCTGGGCTAATAAACAGAGCTGGAAAACAGGAAACAGGAGAGGAATTTCCCCAGGTTGCCCTATGCTGGAGCCTGGCCATGCTCTCCTGCGAATCCTAGCCCAGCTCTGGTTTCCTACCCAATTCCTTCCTGGGATTGAGAAGCTGTTCCCATCGTGGCCCTCCATTGCTTTCTGTCTCAGCACCCTGCCTCCATCCCTGCACTGAGCGCTGCCTCCTATGTGTAAGACAGGACTGTCAGCAAGCTCATTCCTGCTTCTTGCCCTGATGCTGGATTGCTGGTTAGGCTTATGGCAAAAACAGCATCAAATTTACAAACATGCATCCTCCCTATCCTCACCAGTTTGCTCATTTTTGCAAGTAAGCCAGAAGAGAGCTCCCTCTGAATATAAAACAAACAAAAAAAAAACAAACAAAAAATCCCACATCCTCAGCTGGTCTTAAAGAATCTGGCATAATTTATTCCAACTTGCTTTTTGTTTATTTCATTGTTCTAAATGTGAGCTCATGCAATCCACCTATAAACTGAGTTCCAGATTACCTTCCTGAAGCTTATCTCTGAGAATATCATTCAGACTCTTCTGTGGTTTCCCTCGGGGCCTTTGCTGAATGCTATTTCCTTTGCCTTGAATGGCCTTTCCTAGGATTTTCCTGTCATTACCGAATTCTCTAGACTTAAATCTAATTTTGCTTCCTTCACCAAGAAGCCTTCTCTGAGGTCATTAGGGAGAGAGCCCAGCTCTAGCACTGAAGTCTCTGGGTTTGAATCCCAAGTTATTCTCTTGTAAATTTGTGCAATGTAGAACCATTTGCTTTATCTGTGCCTCAGTTGTCATATCTGTATGATGAGAATAATGTTTGTATCTATTTCGTAAGACTGTTGATAAGATTGAGTTAAGGAAGTGGTTAGAATAGTTAAGTACTCAGTCATCCTGTACACAATCACAAGCGAGCTGTATTTCCATAATAATTACTGAGTTTTATTTCACTGCTTAGATTTTTTTTTAAGGTTATTAATGTTCTAGGCACTTGGTTAGGTAGTAGAAAGAGCGTATTCTCAGCCAGGGATGCTGTGTCTGCAGTATTGCATATTTGTCTCCTGTTCTTGCTCTCAGGCTATAAAAACTACAAAGGTAGAAACTTCCCTTCCTTTCTGAAGACCTCACATGGTAGTTTCTCAGTGAATGTACTCTAGATTGAATTCCATTTTTCTGTGGATTAAAGAATAGACATGGTCCTGAAGGATCCACATTTTACCATCTGATTGGCCTTCATCCCATAGATGATATGGGTTTAAGGATAACTTTTGATAACCTATGAAACTCACATTGCATGTAACAGGATAATGTACTGGCACAACCACCACCAACAGTCACCGCTACCCTCACCCCCATGTGCACTGCCTCCATCATCAGCATCACCATTACCACCACAAATACCATCATGACAACTGTCACCATTATGTACAGCATCATCACCACCCCTATGACCACCACTACCACCACCAGCCCCAACACCATCACCATAAACATACGTATTATAATGTTTATTATAATATAGGCAGAGTAAATGAACAGACATTGCTTACTTTCAAGATTACCCACTAACTTTATGAATTATTTTTATCTGCATTTGATGGGTGAGAGGAGTGAGTTTCAAATGCAATCAGTTTCTTAATTTGTACATTTTCCATTTTAGAAATAAAAATGATACAATGATTTTATGGCATATATTCTCTTTTTCCTCCAGATCCACTGTTCACCCTTCTTTTCACCTGCTCTGTACCCCAAGAAGCTGACCTCAACAGACTGAATCATCTAGGTACCCTTCTTCTCTATCATTCAGCTACATGCCAGCAATGGAAGCCATTAACAGGAGACTGGAAGGAGGGAGGAGAGAGATTCTATGTTTATTCCCATCCATTCTACACTTTTGTAGACATTGTTGTTCCTTTGGGACAATTTTCTCCAGCGGCTCCAGTTCTCTCTTGGTTCTAAAAACTGCTTCCTCCTCTTTCTTCTGACTTAGGAATAGTAACAACTTCCAGGTGTTGCTACACCTCTTGTTTCTTCTCCTTAACTCTGATCACACTCCTGTGAGTTGTCTTGTAATTAAATACTTTTCAATTATCTCTTGAGCATGCCACTTGTTTCCTGCCTGGACCCTGAATAATGCAGTGTAATATACAATATACTCAGTGTCAGATATAAAATACCATGCTTGAAACAAGAAGGAAGGAAGAAAGAAAGAGATGAAGAAAATAAGGAAAAGCGGAGGAAGAAGGAAGGGAAATGAACTTAAATTTCTACCACCAAAATAGAATCATTATTATAATTTTAGTATGTTTATATTTAGTTTTTGTTTTCCATGCAATTTTTATGCAGTTGTTATTACAGCATGCATAAATTTATGCTTCCCAGTTTTTTCACTTCATTAAGTTGTCCAGTGATTTTTTTTAAACATTGCTTGGTCTTCATAAACATTACTTTTAATGATTGAATAATATTCAGTCAGAAGATCTTTCAATATTTTTGGTTATAAGCAATGGATTTTCCATATTTTAGTTTCACATATGATGGATTCCCTGAAGTATGATTCTGGGGGTCAAAGGAAATGAATATATTTTTACTCTGTTTTATTTGCAAACTTCAATCAAAGGAGTTTTATTTTAGAAGTTAATATTAATCTCATTCTTTAAGTTCAGTTCAGTAAGTTCAGTTCATTTGCTTAGTCATGTCTAACTCTTTGTGACCCCATGGACTGCAGCATGTGAAACATCCCTGTCTATGACCAACTCCTGGAGCTTACTCAAACTCATGTCCACTCAGGTGGTAATGCCATCCAACCATCTCATCCTCTGTCATCTGCTTCTCTTCCTGCCTTCAATCTCTCCTAGCATCAGGGTTTTTCCAATGAGTTAGTCCTTCATATCAGGTGGCCAAAGTATTGGAGTTTCAGCTTCAGCATTAGTCCTTCCAGTGAATATTCAGGACTGATTTCCTTTAGGATGGACTAGTTGGATCTCCTTGCAGTCCAAGGGACTCTGAAGAGTCTTCTCCATCACCACAGTTAAAAAGCTTCAATTCTTCTGTGCTCAGCTTTCTTTATAGTCCAACTTTATATTCATATGTGACTACTGGAAAAAACATAGCTTTGACTGGACAGAACTTTGCTGGCAAAGTAATGACTGTCTCTGCTTTTTAATATGCTGTCTAGGTTGGTCATAGCTTGTCTTCCAAGGAGCAAGTATCTTTAATTTCATGGCTGCAGTCACCATCTGCAGTTATTTTAGAGCCCCCAAAATAAAGTCAGTCACTGTTTCCATTGTTTCGCCATCTATTTGTCATGAAGTGATGGGACTGGATGCCATGATCTTAGTTTTCTGAATGTTGAGTTTTAAGCCAGCTTTTTCACTCTCCTCTTTCACTTTCATCAAGAGGCTCTTTAGTTCTGCTTCACCTTCTGCCATAAGGGTGGTGTCATCTGTGTATCTGAGGTTACTGATATTTCTCCCAGCAATCTTGATTCCAGCTTGTGCTTCATTCAGCCTGGCATTTTGCATGATGTACTCTGCATATCAGTTAAGTAAGCAGGGTGACAATATACAACCTTGACATACTCCTTTCCTGATTTGGAACCAGTATGTTGTTCCATGTCCAGTTTTAACTGTTGCTTCTTGACCTGCATACAGATTTCTCAGGAGACAGGTCAGGTAGTCTGCTATTCCCATCTCTTGAAGAGTTTTCCACAGTTTGTTGTGATCCACATAGTCAAAGGCTTTGCCATAGTCAATAAAGGAGAAGTTTTTCTGGAACTCTCTTGCTTTTTCAATGATCCAGCAGATGTTGGCAACTTTATCTCTGGTTCCTCTGCCTTTTCTAAGCCCAGCCTGAATATTTGAAAGTTCACAGTTCATATACTATTGAAGCCTGGCTTGGAGAATTTTGAGCATTACTTTGCTAGTGTGTGAGATGAGTGCAATTGTGTGGTAGTTTGAATATTGTTTGACATTGCTTTTGTTAGGGATTGGAATGAAAATTGACCTTTTCCAGTCCTGTGGCCACTGCTGAGTTTTCCAAATTTGCTGGCATATTGGGTGCAGCACTTTCTCAGCATCATCTTTTAGGATTTGAAATAGCTCTACTGGAATTCCATCACCTCCACTAGCTTTGTTCATAGTGATGGTTCCTAACGCCTACTTGACTTCACATTCCAGGATATCTGGCTCTAGTTGAGTGATCACATCATCATGGTTATCTGGGTCATGAAGATCTTTTTTGTAGTTCTTCTGTGTATTCTTGCCACCTCTTCTTAATATCTTCTGCTTCTGTTAGGTCCATACCATTTCTGTCCTTTATTGGGCCCATTTTTGCATGAAATGTTCCCTTGGTATCTCTAGTTTTCTTGAAGAGATCTCTAGTCTTCAAGAAAACAAAGGTAGGCCAAAGGCTAACAGAGTTTTGCCAAGAGAATGCACTGGTCATAGCAAACACCCTCTTCCAACAACACAAGGCTCTACACATGGACTTCACCAGATGGTCAATACCAAAATCAGATTGATTATACTCTTTGTAGCCAAAAATGGAGAAGCTGTATACATTCTTTAAAGGGGAGATGAAAAACATATATGGTTATTTTCATAATTGTTTTGTTCCATATGGTTTTTGCTTTCTATGTATTTTTTTCTTACTATTTTCCTCATCTTTTGTTTTCTAAACTCAGTGTCTAGATTTCTTTCATGACTTGTAAACATTCTTTTGTTTTTACTGCACTTGTGACTTTCTTGAAGTTTTCTTGCAGTTTAAATGCATTTTAAACTAATAATCATAAGTAAAATGATATTTCTAAAATACTTTGTGTGCTGTGGTTTTCTTTGCATCAGTTTTTTTTTTTCAAAACTATTGTCTTATAAAATATTTTTTTATCTTGATAATTGAGTTTTTTGGGCATTCTCCTAAGTTTTGCTCCCGAGGCAAGCATTTCATGTGCCTCATCTTAATCATGGCACTGAACCTCATCACTTATTCATTGTGGCAACTCCAGTCCTTAGCACGGTGCAGCACCTGGAAGGTGTATGGTACTTCCTGTTTGCTTGTTGCTTTGGTTTATCATGTTACATCTTACATATGGAGCATTTTGAAAAAGAGATTCTCTAGCTGGTTGGCATGAATCACTTCCCTGTCCACAGAAACAGACTTTCCCATGCCCTCCACAGCCTGCTCTCTGGGTAAATGAAGCATTTCTGAGGCAAAGGCTTTTGTAAATGTGCTTTAGAGCACTCTGTTTGATTATGGTTGCCTTTCCTTACACAAATACTATCTAAATATTATGATGAGAAATAAAAATAAAACAAAAATATGAAAGATGAAAAAAGAAAACTAACAATCCATTCTTCTTTCTCCAGGATTAAGCATTGAGCAAAAGTATAAAACAATTATGGCTTCACCTAATCGACTGCAGCTGTGCAAACAGACAAACACACTAGGAGACGGGTGTCCCCCATACTACACCATGAACATCTTGATATATGGATTTGTTTCACTTTGCCCAAGGCAAGGTGTGTGTAGGAAGAATGAAACCAGGCCCCCTGGTTGAAAGGGGAAGGGATATATCCTTTCTGAACAGTTGAGCTTGAGCTTGAGCCCATGGGATTTGATTATGCTGAGGTTCCAATCTTCAGGACTCCCTTGTCAAGAGGAAAAAGACCATCAGGTGTCGGAACAAATCAGGGAAGATCAGAGCAATGGTCTGCTTTCTAGGTTCATCTTATGTGGGATTTTTTTGTTTTTTGGTCAATGTATGTCAGGTATTTTATATTTGTCTTGCTCTCATTTTACTCATAGAAGTATGTGTGGTTATCCTCATTCTTTAGATGAGGAGATAGGGGTTTAGAATGGTTGATGGCTGAAAGTTAAACAACTTTTCTAATTAGTAGTGTGGAGTTTTGGATTTGGATCTTCATTGCTTAACTCTGAAATGCACAGTCTTTCTATGACATCATGCTCCATAACCAGTTTTATCTTCAGAGCTCAGGAATCCAGCTTCTATCCTTTCTACGTACTTCTGTCTCCTACCTAACTTGCTAAACCTCCAACCTCTCCTCCACTATCCTGCTCACAATTGCCCCGTTGTCTTCTCCTTGTTATATGCCTCTTTTAGCAAAGGATTCCCTTGTGGTCTGATTTTTTTTTTTTTTTAGAGCCATGGAGATTTAAGGTTAAAAGGAGTCACCAGAAAGGGTTTACACAAAAAGAAGATCAACGAATCTTATTCATTTTTGTAAAATGCTTACCACTCTAGAGGAGCAGTTGGTACCTAAGAAGGTACCAAATACCTGTGTGTTAAATAAATAAAATTTAAAACACGCACAAGGATCTTGATTTTTAAAGTTTTGTTTAATGAATTAATTACTATAGTGATTTCATAAATTAAATTTTTACTAAAATTCTTGTTAGTGTTTTATCAGATCCTAGCATGATATATTACACTTAAGATTTTCTAGTTGAATTTTAATAAATAGAATCTTGGGTCTCCACCTGCTGCAATGTTTCTTAATAAGTATAATCGGGAATATTAAAAATGGAACTACCATATGATCAAGCAATTCCACTTCTGGGTAATTTACATGAAGGAAATGGAAAAAAAAAAAAAACTAACTGGAAACACTTTCTGCACCTACTACAGCGTTATTCACAATAGCTAAGACATGGAAACAAATGTGTTCCATAGATGAATGGGTTAAGAAGATACTGTGCATATATACAATGGAATATTATTCAGCCATAAAAAGAAGAAATTTCTGCCATTCACAGCCAGATGGATGGGCTTGAGGGCATTATGCTAAATGGAATAAGTCAGACAGAGAAATACAAACACCATTTGATCTCACTTATATGTGGAATCTAAGACAAAAAACAACCAAACAATAACAACTGAGCTCATAGACACAGAGAACAGGTTAATGGTTACCAGAGGTGGGGAATGGGTGGTGGGCAAAATAGGTTAAGGTGGTCAAAAGATAGAAACTTGCAGTTACAAAATAAATAAGTCCTGGGACTATAATGTGCAGCATGGTGACTCTATAGTTAAAAATACTGTATTTTATATTTGAATGCTGCTAAGAGAATATATTTCAAAAGTTCTCATCATGCAAAAACAAATTATAACTATCTGGTGATGGCTGTTAACTAAACTTATTATGTGATCTTTTCACAATATATAAATATATTGAATCATTATGTTGTACACCTGAAACCAATATAATGTTATATGCCAATTATATCTTAATTTAAAAGAAGGCCCTCCCTGACGCGAGAGGCTACAGAGTGACTGTGATAAAGGTGCTCTTACACTGGCAGGGGACAGTGCTTACTCCAAGTGGAACATCCTTATTTGGCTTCTACTGGAAGCAGCTCTGGGAGATCCTGGAAGCAAGCAGTCTTGTGGAGAAGAGGAGAGAGAAGCAAACTTCTGCTTAAAATGAGAAAGAGCTTTCCAGGAGGTATAGCTGCCCAAAGATGGAATGGGCCAGCACAGAGAACAGTGAATCCATCTTCAAAATTATTTAAAGAGAGGCTACATAAAGACCTGCTGGGGAAGTTGGATAAGAAATTTCTATTGCAACTTGAAGTTCCTAGCTTATGAATTCAAAGAATGACACCTCGTTAAAAATACAAGTAAACAATGTGATAAAGAAAACTTTTAAGAAAGAATCAGTCCAGAATAAGCCAGGAAGGTTAAAGCATGGGTATGTATCCATACTAGACACTTAGCATCTGTGTGACATCAGGGCATGAGACACCGAGTCCAAAGGTCTGAACTTGGAATCAGAAGTCCCAACTTCTTTGAAATGCTTTTTGACCTTGGACAAGTCCCTTCTCCTCTCTGAGCCAAAGTTTTCTCTTATTTTAAAATAAATGAGATGATTGAGACACCTGGTATATATCCCGGGTTCCACTGAACTCTAAAAAGCACTGATTCTGGGGTTCAGTTCAGTTCAGTTCAGTCGCTCAGTCGCGTCTGACTATTTGCGACCCCATGAATCGCAGCATGCCAGGCCTCCCTGTCCATCACCAACTCCCGGAGTTCACTCAGATTCACATCCATCGAGTCAGTGATGCCATCCAGCCATCTCATCCTCTGTCGTCCCCTTCTCCTCCTGCCCAAGAGTTCACACTCTCAGAGAGGGTGTATGTCAGCTTCAGAAGGTAATAATGTAAAACATCCTCCTGCAAATGACTCCCTTCACACACATCCTAGATCTGGGTGAGCAGTGGTGGTAGTTGTTATCACCCTCTCATATCCCAGAAACCCACAAAGAGTGCCTTACATCCTCAGTCCTAGGGACATTTTTGTGTGGAAACATGACTTGCAGGTTTTGAAGCAAACCCAACAGACTGTTTCAGGTTTGCTCTTGGCAAAGGCCTTCTTTCCTTGCTGCCTAATAAAGGATTAGAAAGCCAGGAGAGGTCTCACTTGGCTCTTCTTGGCTGTTGCCTCCCTCTTTAAACAATGGCTGGATGCGTTCTGTAGGAAGAAAAGGAAACATATGGATTGAATTTCCCCCAAGTGCACTGTGGCCTAGGAGTGGATTGGGGGCTGGGTGTGGGGGCAAGTAGAGGGGAAGGCTTTGGCACAGCACATCAGGGAACTTAGTGAAACCTGGGTCCCATGAGAAGTGGTGGGGTGATGGCTGGGGGTCAATAACTAGCTGTGGCCAGGTGTGCTCTCAACTGGCCGCAGTGGGACAGACATATCCAGGGGACCTTTGGAAAAGGAGGACTAAGTATAGTGATGTTGTAATGGGAAACAGGGAGAAGATGCAGTCATCAAGTCAGGCAGAGGCATCCAAAATTTCTGGAGTCCTCCAGGGTGTGAATGTCGAGGGATCCTTCCTGAGGAAGGCAGGCCTGGCTCTATCCTATGCCTTGTGCAATAGGATTGGAAGTTTGAAATTTAATTAGGTTTAATCAGAACACCATTAAACAAAGTGTGTGAATCCTGCATCTCTAGCCAAACTACTCACAGCTCATCAAATGGAAAGTCATGATGGGACTTTCATTGGCACTGCAGCTATACTTGCAGATGGCATCTTGGAGGACAAGAAAGAGAAGTGGGGTTATTTGAGAGTTATAAGCTCATCTTTGCATTTTTGTATGATGCATTGTGCTTCCATCCACAAAGCCTTCTCATACACCTCTGTCTTTGTGACCAATTCTGCCTTCCCCTTTGTAGTCTGAGTTTCCAGCCATGGGTGCTAATGCTAGTGAGATCATGATTCCCCCAGGACCGTATAAAGCTGCCCTGTCATATGCACATGAGATTTGGGAATAATCTGTAGTTTTACATGTGTATCTCTTATTCCAGACACCCATGAGCTTGGGATTGTTTTCTCTTATTTCTGAATCTGGATGCTTGTTTCTATCTTACTGTTACAGAGTAAAAACCTAAAAGCTGAGAAGTTGGCTGTTGGAGTGATTCCATCCTGGTGTTTTCCCCTGGGGAACTTTGTATGTGACTTTTGTCATCTCCCTTAGAATGAAACTTTTTAGTTTACATGCGGCTCAAAGAACAAAAAATGCCCAGAAGCCCAAATGACAAGCGTTATCTCATTTCTTTGTAAAAAATTCTGCCTGGTCTTGGACTAGATTGAACCTTGCCCATCTCCTTTGGACTTGGTTTTGAATTGCCAATTAAAATGGGAAAAGTGTAGATTCTACAGACCAAAGTCCCCTTCTCCAGCTCCCAAATTTGTGTTAGTCTGGCTTTATCCCTTCTCAGTGGTTGGAGTTCCCAATATACCATGCCATCAATGAACCCATCATTTAAGACATCCTAATGTTACTTGTCCTATGAAATCTGTTTTTCCTTATTCCAGAAAATTAATGGCTCTGTTTCATGTGCTTCATATGTTTATTTTGCATTGTGTTGTATTATAATTACCTAGGAACTACTTCCCAGGAGAGTAACTAGCATACTTTATAATTGAATGAGTACAGTGATATAGCCCTATTTTCATTCCTTGATATCTGCCAGAGGGTATGGAAAGACAAAGGATATCAAGAAAAGCTTCTTGAGTGAATGAAACATTTAATTCAATGTCCTACTATGACAGATGAGAAAATTGACCCTCAAAGGAGATCAATGATTTAAACAGACTCTCAGTGAAATCTTTTAGGGAAAAGACCATGTCAGACTTATCTTTGTATTCCTGATGCCCAGGACAGCATCTGGCACATATTAGACAATGCACATATAGTATTGAGTTGAAACAGAATTCTGGAGACCGCAAATCTAGTTAGTGGCAAGTCCAGGGCTGTAGATAGGTATTTTGACTTTTAAACTCTTGGCCTGTAGTCAGATTAAATCATAACTAAGATGCTCAAGATATTACAAAAAAAAAAATAGGTGACATGACAGCATCTCTTAAATTTTAGACTTGGCAGATAGCTCTTATCTATTTTTCCTTTAAACCGGATATCCCTTTTTATTGTCCAGTACAAATCATGCAAGACTTAAAATATGTGGTTGGCTTAACACTGAGAAAACCATTTCCTTTCTTTCTGATAAATATTGCAGATTTTGAAAAACACCTTCAAGTACCAAGTCTATAATGAGGTTTATTCAAGAAAGGACATCTATAAAAAGTAAAGGTTTTTCATGTCCCTCATGGCTATTTCTGAAGATATTAGGTACACATAGATGCTGAGAAATGTTTCAAGTAAGCAAGGTTAAATATAGTAGTTAGAGGAGATAGGCCAACAAGGGGGCATCCAAAGGAATAACAAATTACTTTGGTATGATTCCTCCTGTACACCAGAGGGCTCTGTGCCAAATATGGCTGCCTGTTTACTTCCTGGCGATCAAAGCTCTAATGAAGCAATCTTTTTCTGTAAAGGGCCAGCAAATACTTTAGTCTTTGCCAGCCATGTGATCTATCTTGCAACTACTCAACTCTGTTGTTATAGCAGGAAAGTAGCTATAGACTATGTGAATGAATAAACATGGCTGTGTTCCAATAAAACTTTATTTATTCATATATCACAAAATAGTATTGTTTTTTAACTTTTCTAAATCATTATCTCACAGGCTATACAAAAACAGGCAGAACAGATCTGGTTTGGGAGCTATAATTAGTCGACTTCAGGTCCAGTTAATACTACTACTGATGACAATGATGATAAGTTACTGATTTCCTGTTATGTAGCAAGCACTATATCAATTTTCCCACCTTTTTTTTTTTAAATAAACTTTTTTAAAGAGTGATCCATTTTTCAAAGGAGGAAACAAAAAGGCTAATTTGGTTAGTGTCATTAAGTTAGTAAGTAGAAGAGCTGAGAATGAAGCCCAGATCTGTAAATCTTAGAAGCTATGCTTCTCACCATTATGCCATATTGCATCTTATTTTAAAATATGCAGTTTTAGACAGCTCTTTCACTAATAAACCGTGGTTTAGTTTTTCAGTCTTGGTGGAAAGAACACCCTACTGGAAATTAAGGTACCTGAGTCTTGGTACCAGTCATGGCAATAACTCCTCATGTAACCTTAGCAAAACTCTTAAATTTCCCGAGTCTCAGTTTCTTCATCTGTGAGACAAAGGGGTTGGAGAGTGGCAGCGGTTTTCAAGAGCAGTGGTGATTTTGTCCCCCAAGGATGTCTGGCTACATCTGGGTTCATCTTTGCTTCTATGTTCCCCATGTGATTGGCATCTAGTGGGTAGAGGCCAGGGATGCTGTTAAATGTCATACAATGTATAGGACCCTCCCCCCCACCCCGCCCCATGACAAATTCTTAGTACTCATGCAATAAAAAATGTCAACAGTACCAAGATTGAAAAACCCTGGACTGGGCACCAAGACACATTTTTCTACTTCTGAGAATAGGATTTCTTTTTTATTTATTGAAATACAGTTTACCTTGAACAACATAGGGGTTAGGGGTGCTGACTCCAACTCCTGCACAGCAGAAAATTCACATACTGCTATCTCTGCCTCAGAAACAAAGGGACTGATAAACACCTCACCCACGCCAAGAATCTGAAATAATTTGGGTAGAATCAATACTCAGCCCCTGCTTCTTTTGATTCCACATGTTGTGATCTCTAATAGAACACAAACTTAGAAATTCCTGTTATTCAAGGGTTAACTATATATATAATTAAAATCCAAGTCAGTTCTCTCTGAATCACAGATTCTTTTCTTGTAAAATAAGAGAATTAAACCATATAATCTCTGAGATTCTTTCCAGGTTTGAAACGCTCAAGCCTATGATTAACATGAAAATTTAAAAAATAAATGTTATGCTATTAAATCCAAGATAATACAAATCACTTTATATTTTTGTCTCAAGAACCGGTGTTGCCCAACTCCCTCATCCCCACAGGGCAAGGGTTGCAAATTTGCAGTCTTTGGGCTGAACTCAGCCTGCAGATGTGTTTTGTTTGGCCTGTAGAATATATTAGATCTTTGTGAATTAGTGGCCAAGGTGGATATTTCCAGTAAACATTCACTTTTTTGGCTTCTCTTAAAAAATGAGGAGACTGAGCAATACTGGGCTTGATTTTTGCATAGTGCTGGTGAGTCAAAATCGATTAGATTATGTCCCTTCAGATGGGGCTGAGTTCTCCAGTTTACCAGAGGTCCTGTTCATGAGTTTGAATTAGAGACCTACCCACCTTCACTTATTTATCTTACCTGCATCTCTACCTGCCTGGTGGTTGAGTTTGCTATTCTTGGCCTAGAATTCTCTGGCCACTCATGGAATGCTCAGAAATATACAGGGTTGGCCCCTTGGAATTGTGGATTCTTAGAATAAATGAAATAGATGTTAAGCCCTGCAATTGGGTTTCAATAAACAAGCAGATGAGAATAGGACGAGGGGAGAAGCCTTTGCAGCAACTTATGAAAGAAAGCCATAAGAGTTTTAATGGACAGGATGAGGCATGGTGTTTTGTGCCTGCCAGCTAACTAATGTGGTCCCTGGCTGCATTATTAGGACTTTAGCATTTTGATGGAAATGAGGTAGTCCTACTCTTCCCTCTGCTGCTCAGATGCATCTGAATCATCATTTCTTGGCACTACACTCTAAGTGTGATTTTAACAAGGAGTTGAGCAGTGGATTGGTGAGATGGTTTGGAATATCTTTCTGTGAGTGAGATTGGCAAGAGCTAGGGCCACTGATTCTGGAGAAGAAAGAACTCAGGAAGCACAGGATGGATCTTTCCAAATACCATACAGTTGTCATGAGGAAGAAAGTCAGATCAGCTCTATGACCTTCAACATGTGCCTCAAACCCCTCTCCAAACTCACTAAAAGTGAGTTTTCTCACTTTTGTAAGAAATCCCTTAGGAAAATTAATCTTGAAACAAACTATGTAACTATGCAAAATACATCAATTCAAATTTGATTTGATCAAGTCAAATAAGTGAAATTGAATCCATGCTCTGGTTGGGTGAGTGCCGAATGTCCAGAGTGCCTGCTGGTTAGCTCTTTCCTTCAGCTTTCTAAGGATACACAGGAAAGCACTTTGCAGGGCTTCTGGGACCCCATTACATGCAGTGTGTAGAGCCCTGATTTAGATTTCTAAAATTCCTACTAACTCTAAAGCCTTAACTTCCCATAGCCTATATGTTCTGGCTGTGAAACATCAGGACAGACTTTTGATATTAGCTTGAGGAAATGATAGGCCATCAAAGGCAGGGGTTTGGGAAGACATAGACCCAGTGGAAGGAGTAGCAGGAGCCAGGGAGAACTGGACAGTCTGTCTGAAACACACAAATGTGTTGTGAGGTGGAAATCAGGACCTCATAACTGTCTAGTAAGACTTGCAGATGACAGCTTTGTTTGGTCTTTGTTTCTTTAGGAATTCTTGAAGGCTGTCTCTTGTTTACCAGAGTTTTCTCTTTAACATCATTTGCCTCTTTAGTCCACCTTCTTTTTATAGTAGCCCTGCAGTTTGAGGATTATCCCAGGGCTGGAGCTGGGCCCTACTTGGCTTAAGAAGTCATGATGATCCCTCCTTCTTGACAATGATTGGTCCAGGGACCCAGGCATCAACCAATCAATGTGCACTCATTTCAGTTCAGTTCAGTCACTGGGTCGTGTTTGACTCTTTGCAATCCCATGGAATGCAGCACCCAGGCCTCCCTGTCCATCACCAACTCCGGGAGTTTACTCAATCTCACGTCCATTGAGTCGGTGATGCCAACCAACCATCCCATCCTCTGATGTCCTCTTCTCTTCTCACCTTCAATCTTTCCCTGCATCAGGCTCTTTTCTTTCTTTTTCTTTTTTTTTTTTCTTTTTAATGAGTCAGGTCTTCACATCAGGTGGCCAAAGTATTGGAGTTTCAGCTTCAACATCAGTCCTTGCAATGAACATTCAGGACTGACTCCTTTAGGATGGACTGGTTGGATCTCCTTGCAGTCCAAGGGACTCTCAAGAGTCTTCTCCAACACCACAGTTCAAAAGCATCCATTCTTCAGTGCTCAGCTTTCTTTATAGTCCAACTCACACATCCAAACATGACTACTGGAGAAACCATAGCCTTGACTAGATGGATTTTTGTTGGCAAAGTAGTCTCTACTTTTTAATATGATGCCTAGGTTGGTCATAGCTTTTCTTCCAAGGAGTAAGCATCTTTTAATTTCATGGCTGCAGTCACCATCTGCAGTGATTTTGGAGCCCAAAAAAATAAAGTCTGCCACTGTTTGCACTGTTTCTCCATCTATTTCCCATGAAGTGATGGAATTGGATGCCATGATCTTAGTTTTCTGAATATTGTGCTTTAAGCCAACTTTTTCACTCTTCTCTTTCGCTTTCATCAAGAAGCTCTTTAGTTCTGCTAGGCTTTCTGCCATAAGGGTGGTGTCATCTGCATATCTGAGGTTATTGATATTTCTCCCAGCAATCTTGATTCCAGCTTGTGCTTCTTCCAGGCCAGCGTTTCTCATGATGTGCTCTGTATATAAGTTAAATAAGCAGGGTGACAATATATAGACTTTATGTACTCCTTTCCCTGTTTGGAACCAGCCTGTTGTTCCATGTCCAGCTCTAACTGTTGCTTCGTAACCTGCACATAGATTTCTCAAGAGGTTGGTCAGGTGGTCTGATATTCCCACGTCTTTCAGAATTTTCCACAGTTTAACGTGATCCACACAGTCAAAGGCTTTGGCATAGTCAATAAGGCAGAAATAGATGTTTTTCTGGAACTCTCTTGCTTTTTCGATGATCCAGCAGATATTGGCAATTTGATCTCTGGTTCCTCTGCCTTTTCTAAAATCAGCTTGAACATCTGGAAGTTCACGGTTCACGTATTGCTGAAGCCTGGCTTGGAGAATTTTGGGCATTACTTTACTAGCGTGTGAGATGAGTGCAACTGTGTGGTAGTTTGAGCATTCTTTGGCATTGCCTTTCTTAGGGATTGGAATGAAAATGGACCATTCCCAATCCTGTGGCCATTGCTAAGTTTTCCAAATTTGGTGGCATTTTGGGTATAGCACTTTCTCAGCATCATCTTTTAGGATTTGAGATAGCTCAACTGGAATTCCATCACCTCCACTAGCTTTGTTTGTAATGATGCTTCCTAATGTGCATTAGACTCTTGTAATGGGATTGTTGAGGAATGGATGCACTGCCCAACTTGAACAATGAGAAATTCAAGGCAGTGTTTACAGACTGGCCCTTTGGAAGAGTGTCTTCATTTATGAGAGATCCAAATGGAGAGTTTGCTTCTTGCTCTGGATATTTGTATGTGGTGATATGTGGCTTAGAGACTGAGTTACTGCTGTCATTTTATTATAGCAGTAATTTCATTACTTTCCTTCTTTCTTTAGTATTTTAGGTAGTTTCCTTTGTGTTGTTGGCTTCTTAAAGCTTAATGATTTCTAACGATATGTTGGGTCATTCAAGCTGGAAGAATTTCCTTCTGGTGACAGAGGAGCATTTTGAAGAGTACATTAGACATATCTTATGTCCAACCTTGGATTCTCTTGGATAGATCTGTCTCTTGAACCTCTGACTATCTGTTCCATACTAGCTGCTTAAGCTCTCTGACTCTGTGTAACCCACAGAGTTAAACTACTTGAGGCTGACCAACAACATGCATGAAAGTATTTATGTCTCACAGAACTCCTGGACTCAGATGAAGACCACGCTGCTGGCTTGAGAACAGCTTCCTGAGCAGCTGCAATAAGGGCTGAGTAATGCAACCCAGGAGTGTAGAGTTAAGTCTCTGGAAGGCAAACTTAGAGTGATAGAACTCAGGAGATGTGAGGAATCTGGCAAATAAATATACTCTCGTTTCCTCCCTCCAATAGACTGAGCTAAGGAGTGTTTTCCCCTCTGAATAGCCCATTTGGAGACATCTCATAAGCTGCCTCAAATAGGTGCCTTCCTGGAATGTATCACCTTGCATTATTTCCTATCCTTCTCTGCCCCACTTCCCTTTTTGCTCATTTTTGCAGCCATACTATTGTACCTACTAAATAATGCATTAGCACTTAATCCTTGCACTGGGCTCTGTTTCTAGGAGAAGTCAGTAAGATAGAAAGGAAAAAGCCAAAGAAGAAATAATTGGTGGAGAGTTTGGTCTATTGGCTGGAGTGGTTTTAATATTTAGAAAAATCTGATATTTTATGAAAATCAACAATTCAGGTGCAATGCAATTGCCGTGCAATCCTATAGTAGAGTGATTAAGCGCTCAGACATCATATGTTAAAGCCCTAACTCTGCCCTTTACTAATTGTGTGCCCTTATTCATCAGGTTCACTTTTCTCTCTTGTAAATAATGAAGATCTTTCCTACCTAACAGGGCTATCGTAAAGATTAAAGTAGATGGTTGACTTAAAAATACTATTACAGGTTTTACACCCTGAGTACTATAGACTTGTTGGGCTAGATAATTTACTATTGTGCACTGTAGCATATTTACCAACATCTCGGGCCTCTAACCACCAGATGCAAATAACTCCCACTCAGTTGTGACAGTTAAAAATGTGAAATAAAAGACAAACAAAAAGTTAAGCTCTCCAAAAAATAGCAGAGGAACCATACAGCCAAAATTGTGAGAAATTATAAATCACTGTCATTTTAAGCCACTAAACCTTGGATGATTTGTTATGCAGCAATAGGAAACTGAAACAAATTGGTAACTAGAAGTGTAATGCTACCATAACAAAACCTCAGCTATGTAGCATTGGCTTTGGAACTAAGTGGTGGGTGGAGGCTGGAAAGAGAAGAAAGAAGAGAGGCTAGAGAAGCAGAAAGCCAAAAGAAAAGAAAGGGCAGTCCTTGGTATATGTAACTTGGAAGATAGAAATTACTAATGAATTTATTTGATCTGGTTAAGAAGACATTAAAGCAGAGGGATAAAAATTTCAAATGATGTTTAAAACTGCATATATTGGGTTGACCAAAAAGTTCATTTAAGTTTTTCTGTAACATCTTACAGAAAAACCCAAATGAACTTTTTGGCCAACCCATGAACAGAGAGATGAGCTAATGAGCAAACTAGCATTTGCAAGCATAATTTGAAGGAAATATGAAAGAATAAGGACTTGCTGGGTTGGAAAATAAAACTGCTTTATATTTTTTGTGTCTACAGCTAGCAAAGTGAAACTGAAATTCACTCAGTCTTGTCCAACTCTTTGGGACACCATGGACTATGGCCTGACAGGCTCTTCTGTCCATGGAATTCTCCAGGCAAGAATACTAGAGTGGGTTGCCATGCCCTCCTCCAAGGGATCTTCCTAACCGAGGGATCAAACTCTGGACTCCCACATTGCAGGTTTCCCTACTGTCTGAGCCACCAGGGAAGCCCAAGAATACTGGAGTGTATAGCTTATCCTTTCTCCAGGAGATCTTCCTGACCCAGGAATCAAACTGGGGTGCCCTGCATGGCTGGTGGATTCTTTACCAGCTGAGCTACAAGAGAAGCCATAGCTAGCAAAAGATTACAAACATAAAACACAGCTTCAGGGCAAAGGTCAAATCAAGGGTATGGCTCTAATAGTTTTTGCTGATATCGCATAAGATTTAAGGTTCTCAGTTGTTCCTCTTTGCTGCAAAGGGGGCTTCCAATAGTCACAATGGCATTGTCCCAAAGAATCCTGAATTTTCTAAAGTATAAAAAGGTCTACCTCAAAAAGAATCATGGATTTGTCTTTTGGAAGCATGAAGTGAATGCTGAGATTAATAGGAAACCCACAAAGATTTCAAGAAAATTATATTTCCAGTAGCATTGGTAATTTTGGTGATTTGAACTGGGAGAGATGGAGATAGTTCAAATGAAAATAAGACTGTGAGAAGGAAGAAGAATAAGCTTCTGGAGAAAGCTACTTAGATATAAGCACAAATAAAGAAGAGTCTTTTAGAAAGATAGACCAAGAGCTCAGAGAGAAGAGTGAAGAGATGAGGAGAACAATGAGACCACTCATAGGAGAAGAATCTCTCCTAATCAAGAAACGTTTCTCACCCTCAGGGCAGGGAGCCTGAAAACATGTGACATCTGGATTTCAGATTTGCTATTGATCAGTGTGTCTATCACTATCTCATTAGTCCGTTATACATGAGATTGTCAACTGTACAAAATTTTTCTCTATCTCAGTGTTATATGTTGAGTATATCTGGGGAAGATACAGTATCTTTTTAGTTCACAAATCGGTGGAGATGCTGCTATTCAAGAGTACCTGAAAACCACACTTAAGGAGGCCCATTCACATTCAGGCTGAGATATGTAATGAAATTTTGGACTTTAAGCTTAATACCATAATTGATGTGGTAGTCAGCCTCCAAAAATGGCCCCTGATGACCTTGCATAGTTTTTCCCTATACTCAGTGGGGCTGAGTTGAATGAGATATTATAGGAATAACTATGTTTATCTTCCATGGCAAGGTCACAAATGACCTCTCTTATGCTGGTCATGCTGTGGAAAGCCAACTTGCCCATTGTAAGAACACTTAAGCAGCCTTGTGAGGAGGTCTGTGTAAGGAAGAACTGAAGTTTCTTATCCACAGGCTGGTGAATGAGCCGCCTTAAAAGTGAATTCTCCTGTCCTATAACACTTCAAATGGGAACTACAACTCTGGCTGACATCCAGCTAACCTTCTGACCAACTTGTGGTAGATAATCAATATTTATTGTTTTAGTCAGCTAAGTTTGAGGCTAACTTATTATGAAACCATAGAACAATTGGGATGAGAATTTTGGAGGTCTGAGTTTGGAGGTGATCACATTTTACATGTAGGAAGAACATGAATAATTCATGGCAAGCAGGTACACTCTAAAAAATTGCTTAATGGCCCCATCACAGTATTCTTTCTCCTTTTTGAAACATGATTTTGCTACAACTCCCATGAAGATGTGAATTTTATTTGTAGATAGAATATGGCAGAAGTGAGATTGTGATGTCTGAAGTTAAGCATTGTAAGATTTTGTGATTTTTGCTTTTGCCCTTGAGAATACTGCCCTGAGATATCCTAGGGATGACCTAGGGAAAGTCAGTCCTGTCTCCTAGAGGATGAGAGGCCACATGGAGGAGAACTGAGGAGCCACAACACATAGTCAAAACCACCTTTGAGTTTTGTAAGTGAGGCCATCTTGGACCTTCCAGCCCCACTGGATCTCCGGCTTATTGCAGTTACATGACTGAGCCTGGGCAAATCTATCTGAGGGACCCTCAAGCTGATCTACAAAACTAGTTGCCATTGTCTTGGGGTTGTAAGTTAAGTAGCAAAGATAACTGAGAAAAACTATGTTATAGGAATTTATCATTGAGTATAGCTTTGAGCTAATTGTTTTTCAACAATTGAAAAAACTTAGTATCAAGAAATGATTAGTTATTGCTGACTTCCTGGACTACTGCATTGAGGAAGATTATAAAACCATGAAGATGCTCATAGAGAACTGTTGTTAATCAGTAGTGTATTACATAGATGCGGATAGGGTAGAGAAAATGGTATCTGTTTTCTGTCTGAAAGTGAAAGTGAAAGTTGCGCAGTTGTGTCTGTCTCTTTGTGACCCCATGGACTATGCAGTCCATGGAATTCATCAGGCCAGAACACTGGAGAGGGTAGCCTTTCCCTTCTCCGGGGAATCTTCCCAACCCAGGGATCAAACCCAGGTCTTCCGCATTGCAGGTGGATTCTTTACCAGGTGAGCCACAGCCACACGGGAAGCCCAAGAATACTGGAGTGGGTAGCCTATCCCTTCTCCAGTGGATCTTCCCAACCCAAGAATTGAACTGGGGTTTCCTGCATTGCAAGTGGATTCTTTACCAACCAAGCTATCAGGGAAGCCCAAATTCTGTATAGACACAATGAAAAAATGTGAATAACTGGTCTTTGTGGAGTCTGTTATATATTTTGAGTACTTACTTTGTAGTATTCACCTGAGTACAAAGAAAAAAATTTCCAAATCTTCAGTATTCAGTTATATCTTACAGGACTATTAAAGTCCAATTTTTTAAAAACCTTAATGAGCCCAGCAAATGTTTATATTTGCTTTTCTTCTCTTATATATACAACTCTATACTTAGAGTAAAGCAGATCATCAAAGAAGTGCATATACAAACAGATATATTTAAATTTTGTTGAAATACAGTTGACTTACAATGTGTTAATTTCTGCTGTATAGCAAAGCTATTGTTATACACATATATTCTTTTCAACTATAGTTTATAGCAGAATATTGAATATTGTTCTCTGTGCTATGCAATGGAGAAGGCAATGGCAGCCCACTCCAGTACTCTTGCCTGGAAAATCCCATGGATGGAGGAGCCTGGTAGGCTGCAGTCAATGGGGTGGCTAAGAGTCGGACATGACTGAGCGACTTCACTTTCACTTTCCACTTTCATGCATTAGAAAAGGAAATGGCAACCCACTCCAGTGTTCTTGCCTGAAGAATCCCAAGGACATCGGATCCTGGTGGACTGCCGTCTATGGGGTCTCACAGTGTCGGACAGGACTGGAGTGGCTTAGCAGCAGTGCTATGCAACAGGACCTTGTTGACTATCCATCCAGTATGTAACTTTGCATTTGCTAGTTCCAAACTCCCAATCTTTCCCTTCCCTACCCTGCTTCTCCTTGGCAATCACAAACTGGAGTAGAAAATGGCAACATATTCTGATATTCTTGCCTGGGAAATCCCATGGACAGAGGAGCCTTGTGGGCTACAGTCCATGGGGTTGCAAAGGGTCAGACATGACTGAGCATGTGTGTGCACACACACACACACACGCAAACACACACACACATAACAGTTTGTATCTGCTATTCCCAAACTCCCAGTCCTTCCCTCTCCTATCCCACTCCCTCTTGGCAATCACAAATCTGTGCTCTATATCTGAGAAGCATATATATTGTTTGATTTGGTTCTCACATCAACCCAATGATGCAGGAATGGTGTGTATTATTTATCTTCATTTTATAGGTAAGGGCTAGTCATATACTGTCCTTCAACTAAGGATATACATTTAACATAAAGTGATTTACTCCCATGTATTCCTTCTTTGCATCTTGTTCCCGTCCCACTATAATATGAGTATGTCTGGATGACTGGTAAGGTTCTTCCAGATCTCACATTCAGTGACTTGAATGAACCTAGCGTACACCACGTTATAATTCATCTGGTGGGAACCAAATGCCAAGAGTGTTAACTTTAGCAAGTGGTTACTGAGTTGCTTGGTTGTCTGGGCAGTTTGACTGGTGGTTGGAGTTCCTGTTTCAACATCTGTCTGGGGAGGCAAACAAACAGAGCTTTACACTGTGTTGACATGCGTGTCCTGGGTGACTCAAGACACTTCCTATCTGACAGGAAGATAATAATTGGAGTCCAGTTAAACTATGACTGGAGCAATGTTCCACTTGATGTGGAATTCCTCAGAGAGAAAGGAGTCATGTGGTTGGTCAAATTATGGGCTCTGATTTTACAATGCAAATCAGAAGGACTGTATGCTCAAGGCAGTCACTTAGGGGAAAGGGTGGGTTCAAGAGACTGAGTCAGGTCTAAGGAGATGGGAGATGAGGACTGGGGCAAATCACAGCATTTGTTTTGCAGAGTGAAAGCAATAGAGTATATAAACCACATTTATCTTGTCCTCTCTGCCACATCCCCAAATACACACTTTTAGAACTTATTTTCCAGTACTACAGGGCTCTTGCCATTTTCCGAATGCAAATCTTCTCATAAAGTACTTCCGTCTAGGTAGAAAGGCAGATAGGAAATATAATTCCCAAGAGCGGTAAAGAACCCGCCTGGCAATGCAGGAGACATAAGAGACTCAGGTTTGATCCCTGGGTCAGGAAGATCCCCTGGAGGAGGGCATGGCAACCCGGTTCAGTGTTCTTGCCTGGAGAATCCTGTGGACAGAGGAGCCTGGAGAGCTACAGTCCATAGGGTTGCAAAGAGTTGGACACAACTGAAGTGACTGAGTACGCACTTACTCAAGCCACTTAGCGCTTGTCCCCAGGACAAATAACTTTTTCCCTGAGCCTCAGTTACCGTATGTGTACAATGGTGATGATAATATTATTTATTTAACAGAGTTTTTGTGAACAATAAAACATTTAGCAAAATGTCCAGTGTATAACTAATACACACTAAGTATTCATTTGTTTAAAAATGAAATTACTTGCAAAAATCTAACAGCTGTGAAATATAGAACTTGGGCTAACTCTAATGAATGAACTTACACATACTGAGCTTTAGTTATGTGTGAAGTGCTTTGCTAAGCTCTTTCATACACACTTGTCACATGTAACCCTCATAAAACCCCTGTGACATTAGTATTTTTAAAATCATTTTAGAGAAAGTAAATAACATGTATAAACCATGATGGTGTACCATTAAAATTTTTTTATTACATAAAAGAATATCTTGATAATCACAAAGAAAAGAATTTTTAAAATGTAAGACACAGCACACATAGAATTGATAAGTTCTATCTCATTAAAATTAGATCCTATTTACCAAAAGGATAGCAAAACTAGAGTTAAAATCAAAGTCCCAAACTGGGAGAAGATATTTGAAATGTATATGCATGACAAAGGATTAGTATCCAAAGTGTATATACTTTAAAACTTCCATAAATTCATAAGAAAAATATGAAAAGGTTAGATGAACAGCTTAAAATGGATAAAGACACAAAAGCAAATACAAAAATACAAATATAAATTTTACAGAAGAGAAAACATGAATGTCCCATGAAGTTATAGCAAAGTACTCAGGCTCATTGGCAGTTAAGGAGTATACATTAAAACTAAAGTGAATATATTTTCATGCCCACCAGCTTGACAGCTAAGAAGTTTGACAATGAAGTATTGTCCAGGATATGGAGAAAAGAAGGTATCATACCTGTGGGAGAGAGTGTGAGTTAGTAATAACTTTGAAGAACAGTTTGGTACTACTTCAAACAGAAGTGTGTCTGTACCCTATGATTAAGCAATTGCAATCCTAGATTATGTTCTATAGAGAAATTCCCATCCGATGGTAAATGGAGACATGGTTCAAATGCCACTACCAACAACAAATCCAAATGAATACCTATGGAAGATAGAGAAACAAATCATGATATAGTCACACAGCAATATATTCCACAGCAACAAAAATGAATAAATTACAGCTATGCCAACAAGGTGGATGCATTTCAAAAAAAGTAATATTGGTAAAAAGAGCAAATTAAAGAGGAATGCATATATATGGTTCATTTATATAAAGGGCAAAGCCAGGCACATGAACAGGATATTGTGCAGAGATGAAACAACAGCAGAAAGAAAGCGATTAACATAAAATTTTGCTTTGAAAATTATTTTGGTGGGGAGAGAGAATTGACATCATGGAAGGCCACTTAGTAGGCCCTCAAAAATCCATGCACTCTTTTGTGTATGTGATGTGCTTCAAAAGAAGAAAAAGGTTAAACAAAACAAAAACCATGTTCTCCCACCCCCCCAAACCCTATAGTTGAGTGACAAAAGAAGCAGAATGATATTTATCATAGCATATGATTTCTATAAAATCAAAAGCATATGTGCATCTAAATCACCACTATGTATTTTACAAGAATAGATCAATATTTAAGGATATCTTTCAGACTCATTCACATGGAGACTTGTGGCAAGAAGGGGAATAGGAATTAGACTGGGGGTAAAGATGGAGAAGTTGAAGAAATTATTCACCATGTATGAATTAATTTTGTATAATTAGGTAGGGTTATTCACTCACTCCTGACTTTGTTCCCAAAGGGATTTAAGGAGGCAGAAAGCCTACTGAACTACTCAGATCCATATTCCATCTTTGGAGCCCCTCAGTTTTCTAGATTCCAAGAGGCCAGCAGGAGCAATCTGTATTATAAAGGAATCTAAATGATTTTGACAGGGAGCAATTCATTTTCTGAAGGCTAAGCTGAGTCTTAGGAAATGGCAGATGTTGGACTGAGGAGAAGCTGAGGACGGTACGTGCATGGGGCCTGCCTCGGGCATTTCCATGCCTCATTCCAGTTCGGCAAGACCCTCATGTTTGTCCTCCCCCTGTCAGAACTGAAGAGAAGAAGACAGGTGCCCCATTTTCCAGGCTAATGTTACACAATTGGTCATGCAGGACAAAGTCCTTTGCCAACCAGATGGATTGCTGGCCTTTGGGCTGCCCTGTGTGAGCCAAAACTGATGGCACATTATGGATCTTACACTTTATCCCACGGGCTTCTTCGGAGTTAAGTGGTGTGGGGATGGTGGTTTAATTGTCATGCCCGACTTTGCAAAGCCACAGGACTGTAGCCTGGCAGGCTTCTTTGTCAGTGGGATTTTCCAGGCAAGAATACTGGGGTGGGTTGCCATTTCCTTCTCCAGGGGATCTTTGCGACCCAGGGATCAAACCTGGGTCTCCTGCATTTCAGGCAGTTTCCTGCATTTCAGATGGATTCTTTTCTGACTGAGCCACTAGGGAAGCCTGACAAGTGGAGTAGGAAGGCTCAAATGTCAGGACCCTCACCTAGCCCAAATATCTGCTACATGGACAATGGAGAAAAGGGATGACTTGACGGAGTGAGGATCCCAGAAAAGAGGCAAGGTCAACAGCATCCAAAGTGTAGGCAGATGAGTTTACCTTAATCAGAGAAAGGGGAAATCTCATTCTTGTTATTTCCAACACACAAATAACAGTTGTAAGGCCTGGTATGTATACAAGAAGGTAACTTTTTAGATAGGGAAGGGAGGGAGCTCATGCATGAAGCCTTTAATTTTTTTCTTCTTTTCTGTCAAAAGTAGACAAAGGTATAACTAGGTACAAAGTTTGGTGCTAAGTACTGGAGATGAAAAGACTAAGTCACAGGCCTTGACTTCTAGGAGTCTGCAAGCCACTTTCAAGTGTTCAACTTACACATAGTATAGGGCAGCCTACACGTGTTGAATGGTCATTTAATAGGTATTCACAACAAGGAAAGAAGAACTCAGAGCGGCTGGGCAAAATAAGTGCTGCTGTTAGACACAACATGCATGCTCCATTTCCCTTGGCCCCTCTCCAACTTCAGCCCCCTTCCAACTTTCAACCATAGTTGTGACAGATCAGACTCAGCTCCCTCTGGCAGTGTTCTTGTCTTTCAGCATCTTACCTCAGGGCCTTCTAGATGTTGGGAGCTTTCCCAGCCAGCTGGCAAGCATAGCCTGGACCCCTGTCCCCTGGCTTGTGTGGACCTGAATTCCAACAGCCGGTAGCTATAATTCTTTGCCTGTGGGCTTGCTCTGACAGCCAGACCCCACTTGGTCTGTGTGCTGGGGATGCTGGAAGTGCCAGGGCATTAAATCCTCACCCCCATCTCAGAGGCAGGCTTCAAACCTCCAAGTAGGACTGAAGGGTGTAGAGAGACTCTTCAGCACCCTGTCCTCTGCAAGGAAAATTCTAGACATGATTCCACACTGGCTCCTTGAATTCTTCAACAGGACTGAGCTCCAGGTGCCCTCAGTGGCACTTCAGTTGGTGACTCACCTTCACTGTCTTCCTTCCCTCCCAGCGACAATTTCCTGCCCTCTTGCTTTCTTGCACTACCCCTCACATGACTTTCACTCAGATCCTGGTCTAAGGGTTTACTTCTAAGGGAACTTAAGTAAAGCCAGATAAAGCTCTGGGGCATCCTTCATCCAGGGATGGGGACTGGGGGCCAGAGGGGAGGAGGTAGAGGAGAAGCTGGTGGACATCTGCTCCAGTCTTCCATCTGACTGGTGGATATTTCTGGGAGGCAAGTTGTAGGCGTCTCAGGAGGTCCTGGCAAAGGCTGCCTTCACAGTACACCTTATGTGGGTTTTTCCTTCATTCTTTCACTCACCACACTCCTCACGTCTGCTTTCTGGGATCAATCTCAAATAACGCACCAGCGTTCAGTCTGTGACTTGGGCTCTTGTTTTCTGGGGAATCTGAAACTAGGCAGAAAGCTTTGCGGGAGAGGAGGTGTGAAATGGGCTGGAACGCTAACTGTGGACAGGAGTCAGGGGAGGGCTCAGAGAGGATGCCAGGGAGGAAGAGGAAATGGCCAAAGGCAAGGAGGTGGAACTGGCTAGAACATTTTCTGTTGGCTCTCATGGAAGGTTCTTGGTGGTGAGCCATGATGGAGAATACCAGAAAGGGAGCCCTGTTCCCGTTCTTGGCCTCTTGAGAAGAAACCACCCCACGTGAATGAGGTGGCACTGAAAAGACACATGAAGCCACTGCAGGTGCTTATCTTATACCCTGTGTACCAAAGTCCTCCAGAACTCCCTGTCATCTGTCCCCAGAGTGACCTGACCATTTTAAATTGTAGCCTTATCCTTCCTTGTCTGGGGGCCACTCACTTGGCCCCCACTGTGGACCTACCCTCCCTCCTGTGATAAGAACTGGGTTCCTGGGATCTTCTCTAGTTGGAGGAGGGTACACATCATTGGCCGAAGGCCCTGCCCTCCCTGTTGCTGGTTTCCACCTTCAAAGGGGAGGTGTGGTAAATAGGATGCTGTCAGCTATCTGCTGAGGTCAGGGTTGATGGGTTGGCTGGGAGGAAAGGCAAGCTAGCCAACAGAGCCTCCTAGGATGCTGAGTAGGTAGCTGCAGGAGGTCAGTGGTGGTGTGTGTAGGATGTTGGAATCAGTATGGTCACTGTTTAGCATAGATCAGGATCTCAAACAAACCACAGACTCCAGCAATGGAGCATTTCTGCACAGTGTTCCCTCTTCCCTCTCACTGCTGCCTCCAGCACACAGGAGTGTAAGTTCTATTCCTAATACTGACTCCCCTTGGGACTCTGCCTCAAAGTCTGTCTCAGGAGTTACAGACTCCACCATCCTGCTTTCCCTCCTCACCTGATCCTGCTCAGACAATTTTCCTGCTCAGTGAAGCCTGAGCTCAGGGAGAGTTTGCTTCGCCCCAGCTCATTTGGGGAATCACTGGGGGTTTTCCCTGAACGTTTGTTCATTGTTATGGGCTTCCTCCTGCCAGCCTTCATAGATGGCTGGATGTTGTCCATGTGCTGGGAGTCACTCCAGGATGACCTGAGGGAGAGAGACAAACAGCTGCAACTCTTAGGAAGGAATGTCCATTGATGTGGTGGCAGAGGCCTGGGTTACAGCACCTAAAAGGGACTGTCAAAGGGAGGAAAGGCCATCGGACCCCAAAGGTCCAGAGATGGGCTTGAGCTCTGGGGCCGACATTCTCTGTATCCGTCCTTGTCCCCTCTCTGGACCTCAACTTTTCATCAACAAAACACAAACAATCCCAAAGCACGGTCACGCTTTATTGGGGGACCCATTGCAGAGTGTGGCTCCTGTTCATATTGAGTTTGCAGATTTTATCCTCGTTAAATACATTCTTCATTCAGGTCTCAAATATCTCTGACCTGAACAGAGGCAACAGCTTTTTGATGGGTCTCCTTGCCTTCCACCTGCTTCCAGTTTTTTTTTTTTTTCTTTTTACTTCTGCTCCAGTGATATTTCTAAATTAGAAATCTGATCATGGGTTCTTCCCAATAGTGTGTGTGTGTGCCCAGTCATGTCTGACTCTTTATAACCCTTTGGACTAAGGCCTGTCAGGCTTCTCTATCCATGGGATTTTTCAGACAAGGATACTGGAGTGGAGCTGCCATTTCTTCCTTCAGGGGATCTTCCTGACCCAGAGATCAAACCCATATCTCCTGTACTGCAGGTGGCTTCTTTATCCGCTCGGCCATCAGGGAAGTCCTCGTCCCAAAAATCACAAGGCAAAAATTGAAATGGGTGAGACATATGAGACCTTTCAAAATCTGAGCTCCTTGTCATTTTTCAGCCTCAGCTCCCAAGCCTTTCCTCTAATGGCTGTATGTTTCAGCTACTCTAAACAGCTCGCTTTTCCCTGAAGATACCATTCTGCCTTTCTTACCCTCATTTGAAAGAGAAGTACCAAAATACAATTTTAAGATGAGGAACATCTGGGCCCAGACCCAGCTCTGCCACTTACTGCCTTTGTGAATTTGGATGTGTTATATTCCTTCTCTAAGCGACAGTTTCATTGTTCCTAAAATGTAATAGCAAAGGCTATGAAGTTCCTAGCTTAGTTTTTGGCTCATGATAGCTGGTCAATAACTTACTAGAATTATTATTATAATTACTATCCTTTTCTGGTAAATTCATCTGGTAATTCCAATATTACCTCCTTTCTGAGGTCCCTCCACATCCCAGAGACAGGAGCTTGCTTTTTCTTAGAGCTTTGTTCCAAGTTTTAGAGCTCTCACCAGTTTGTATCTTTATTGTCTATTTACATGTTGGTTTCATGCACCAGACTGCAGGCTCCTTGTGGGGAAGAATTGTGTTCTGTTTCTCTCTTCATTTCTTATACCCAGCACCAGACCTGTCCTGGAGTAGGTTTTCAGCACATGTTAAATGAATGAACAAATGGTTGTTTTTGTTCATGAGTAGAAAGAACTTTCATTAAGAACCCAGAGGAAGGAAGAGGTCAGAAAGTGTAGGTTTGTTTAGTCTGCTCTGCCCTATTAACTAGGCACACCCACCCTCTCTGGATCCCCGTGCTAGTCTGTTCTCTGGCAAATGTTGGAAGGTCACGTAACATCCGGTCTCCTTATCTAGGTGGGTGTGATGCAGCTAGGGAAGCCTCCACACCCTCTATCCAAATAGACTGGCTAGCTCTAGCCCCTGGGAGTGCTTGAAAAACAAATTCAGTGTTTGTCCCTGGGAGGTCTGCAGGGGTAAACATAATAGTCAAAGCTTGTCAGAAGTGCCTGCTCAAACTTGCCTGTATGGAACATATAAGCAAGCCCTCAAGTGTCTGGAAATAAAGTGTTCCTTCAAGCTACAAGTGATATGTTCATACATGAAAAGAAGTGGCCTGGATTTGGAAAAAGAGCAGGGGTTTTAGAGCTGGAGAGATCAGAGTGCGAAAACTAGTTAGCTGAGTGAAATTTAACCTTTTTGAGGTAAATTGGGTTTTCTTTATTGAAGAATTCTGATTCTATAGGTAGACGGAATGATGAAAGGACCAAGATAAGAAAGTCGTTTGTCATCGCTAAAAGGCTCAATGCTTTATGTCTTCCGAGTACTTTATAAACAGCAATGCCCATTCACAACAACTCTAAGAGGATAGGTAGAGTCATTATTATTAACGTTATTTGCCTTGCTCCTCTGGATCAACTCCACCTTTTTCTACCTTGCTTTGTTCCCCAGGAGACTGATATCTAAGGAGATCACTTCTTCATCTCAATCATTATTAATGGCTAGAAAATTCTTTCTTCAATCCAGATTTTCTGATTACTTATTTCTCATTGCCAAAAAATATATTTAATAATGATTCAATAATTCATGGATTCATTCAGCCAATGTAACATACATTCTCTTATTTCTCCAACATTAATCATGTATCTACTATGTCAGAGGCTGATAATTTTCTGTACAGGGCCAGATAGTAAATATTTTAGGATTGCAGACCATAAAGTCTTGGACCATAAACTCTTGGATCACTCACTCATTGCGGTAAGGAAGCACCCATAGGTAATATGTACTTCACTAGAATTGGCATTGTTCTAATAAAATTTTGTTTATAGAAACATGTGGCAAGCCATATTTGGCCCATGGGCTATATTTTGTCTACCCATGTACTATATACCAAAGATAATATTAGGTCCTGGAGACAAAGATGGTCTCTGGAAGTTCGCACACAGTATTATGGGGAAAAAAAAATTGTTAACAAATATGATGAAATTGGACTGGTGCTCTGATTAAAGTCTTTACAGTGTTTAGTGGGGGTGCAGAATAAATAAACAGGCAATTCTTCAGGTGTGAAGACAGAGGAAGGGACAGAGGGGGAAGGAGGGGATACGATTTCACACAGAGGCCGGCCATTTGAAACTAGGAGAGAAGTGAGTTTATAGGGAGGTAGGCTGCTAAGGAGTCTGGACTTAACCTTGGGCCATGGAGAAACATAACACTGGATGCACATAACCACACAAACTTGAATTTAATTGCTGATTTGCCCGTGTAGTAGTTTCAGGATTTTTTTCTGAAAATACAAATATCAATATTTAGTTTATAGGGTTGTGAGACTCAAATCAGACAATGAAAGTAAAGAAGAGCATGATTATTGACACATAGAGTGTGTTTTAAAAATGATTGGAATACACTGATAGGCTTTTGCTTTAGGAAGATTACCACACCATGATGAATATATTAGAAGGGGATAATACTGGAGGAAGGAAAACCAGTTAGGAAATGATGGCAGCAATCCATGGGAGAGAGAATGAAAACCTGAACTCAGGCAGAGGCAGAGAAAATGGAGAGAAGAGATGTGGCTGTGAGAGCTAATGGATGTTATAGGGAGGGACAGTTCAGTTCAGTTCAGTCACTCAGTCATGTCCGACCCTGTGCAACCCCATGAACCGCAGCATACCAGGCCTCCCTGTCCATCACTAACTCCCAGAGTTGACCAAACTCATGTCCATTGAGTTGGTGATGCCATCCAGCCATCTCATCCTCTGTCATCCACTTCTCCTGCCTCAATCTTTCCCAACATCAAGGTCTTTTCAAATGAGTCAGCTCTCCACATCAGGTGGTCAAAGTATTAGAGTTTCAGCTTCAACATCAGTCCTTCTAATAATGAACACCCAGGGCTGATCTCCTTTAGGATGGACTGGTTGGATCTCCTTGCTGTCCAAAGGACTCTCAAGAATCTTCTCCAAATCACAGTTCAAAAGCATCAGTTCTTTGGTGTGCAGCTTTCTCTATAGTCCAACTCTCACATCCATACATGACTGCTGGAAAAACCATAACCTTGACCACATGGACCTTTGTTAGCAAAGTAATGTCTTTGCTTTGTAATATGCTATCTAGGTTGGTCATAACTTTCCTTCCAAGGAGTAAGTGTCTTTTAATTTTATGGCTGGAACAACCATCTACAGTGATTTTGGAGCCCCCCCAAATAAAGTCTGACACTGTTTCCACTCTTTCCCCATCTATTTGTCATGAAGTGATGGGATCGGATGCCATGATCTTCATTTTCTGAATGTTGAGCTTTAAACCAACTTTTTCACTTTCCTCTTTCACTTTCATCAAGAGGCTCTTTAGTTCTTCTTCACCTTCTGCCATAAGGGTGGTATAATCTGCATGTCTGAGGTTATTGATATTTCTCCTAGCAATCTTGATTCCAGCTTGTGCTTCTTCCAGTCCAGCGTTTCTCATGATGTATTCTGCATATAAGTTAAATAAGCAGGGTGACAATATACAGCCTTGACGTACTTCTTTCCTATTTGGAACCAGTTTGTTGTTCCATGTCCAGTTCTAACTGTTAATTCCTGACCTGCATACAGGTTTCTGAAGATGCAGGTCAGGTGGCCTGGTATGCCCATATCTTTCAGAATTTTCCACAGTTTACTGTGGTCCACAGAGTCAAAGGCTTTTGGCATAGTCAATAAAGCAGAAATAGATGTTTTTTTTTCTGCAACTCTCTTGCTTTTTCAGTGATCCAGCAGATGTTGGCAATTTGATCTCTGGTTCCTCTGCCTTTTCTAAAACCAGCTTGAACATCTAGAAGTTCATGATTCATGTATTGCTGAAGCCTTGCTTGGAGAATTTTTAGCATGACTTTACTAGGATGTGGATGAGTGCAACTGTGCGGTAGTTTGAGCATTCTTAAGGGCTTCCCTGGTGGCTCAGAGGTTAAAGCATCTGCCTCCAATGCAGGAGACCCAGGTTTGATCCCTGGGTCGGGAAGATCCCCTGGAGAAGGAAATGGCAATCCACTCCAGTATTCTTACCTGGAGATCCCATGGACAGAGAAGCCTAGTAGGGTACAGTCCACGGGTTCGCAAAGAGTCAGACACGACTGAGTGACGTCACCTTTGAGCATTCTTTGGCATTGCTTTTATTTGGGATTGGAATGAAAACGGACCTTTTCCAGTCCTGTGGCCACTGCTGAATTTTCCAAATTTGCTGGCATATTGAGTGCAGCATTTTCACAGCATTATCTTTTAGGATTTGAAATAGCTCAACTGGAATTCCATCACCTCCAATAGCTTTGTTGATAGTGATGCTTTCTAAGGCCCACTTGACTTCACATTCCAGGATGTCTGGCTCTATTTGAGTGTCTCTAATAGACAAAGAGGGAGGGACAAAGAGGGGCCAAAAATACCTTCAGAATTTAGGTGCCTAGTGATATCATGAAGCACAAGGTGGAATTAAGATTGCTGGGAGAAATATCAATAACCTCAGATATGCAGATGACACCACCCTTATGGAAGAAAGTGAAGAGAAACTAAAAAGCCTCTTGATGAAAGTGAAAAAGGAGAGTGAAAAAGTTGGCTTAAAGCTCAACATTCAGAAAACTAAGATCATAGCATCTGGTCTCATCACTTCAAGGCAAATAGATGGGGAAACAGTGGAAAAAGTGTCAGACTTTATTTTTGGGGCTCCAAAATCACTGCAGATGATGATTGTAGCCATAAAATTAAAAGACACTTACTCCTTGGAAGGAAAGTTATGACCAACCTAGATAGCACATTAAAAAGCAGAGATATTACTTTGTCAACAAAGGTCCATCTAGTCAAGGGTATGGTTTTTCCATGGTCATGTATGGATGTGAGAGTTGGACTGTGAAGAAAGCTGAGTTCTGAAGAATTGATGCTTTTGAACTGTGGTGCTGAAGAAGACTCTTGCAAGTCCCTTGGAATGCAAGGACATCCAACCAGTCCATCCTAAAGGAGATCAGTCCTGGGTGTTCACTGGAAGGACTGATGCTGAAGCTGAAACTCCAGTACTTTGGCCCCCTCATGCGAAGTGTTGACTCATTGGATAACACCCTGATGCTGGGAGGGATTGGGGACAGGAGGAGAAGGGGATGACAGAGGATGAGATGGCTGGGTGGCATAACTGACTCGATGCACTTGAGTTTGGGTGAAATCCAAGAGTTGGTGATGGACAGAGAAGCATGCTGTGATTTATGGGGTTGCAAGAGCTGGACACGACTGAGTGACTGAACTGAACTGACTGAGTGATACCATTTACCAAGGGAAGGAGCATGGAAGAAAACCAGATTTGGGGTGAACATATTAAATTGCTTTTGGACACATTAATTAAGTGGAAATGTCTAGTAGTCATTGAGCCTGCAGTTTCCTATAGGATATCATCATCAGTGAAAGAATCATCAGTGTGAAACTCCAGAAACAGATGAAGTCACCAAGGAAGTAATAACATCTTTTAAAGAAGTCAAATCAGGCTTGGAAAACCCAGTATTTCAGGGTGGGGCAGATATCAATATCAGTCAGTTTGTTACTTCAGTCGTGTCTGACTCTTTGCAACAACAATGTGGACTGTAGCCTGCCAGGCTCATCTATCCATGGGATTCTCCAGGCAACAAAACTGGAGTGGACTGCCATTTCCTCTCCAGGGGATCTTTATGACCCAGGGATCAACCCGTGTTTCTTATGTCTCCTGCACTGGCAGGTAGGTTCTTTACCACTAACACCACCTGAGAAGCTTATATGTGTGTGTGTGTGTGTAGCCAAGATATGAAGAATATATATACATACATGCACACACACACCAGAATCTGGTGTACATATATAAATAAGGAAATATTTCTTATTTACACACATATATATGTATATATATTAGAGAAGGCAATGGCACCCCACTCCAGTACCCTTGCCTGCAAAATCCCATGGATGGAGGAGCCTGGTGGGCTGCAGTCCATGGGGTCGCTAAGAGTCGGACAGGACTAAGCGACTTCACTTTCACTTTTCACTTTCATACATTGGAGAAGGAAATGGCAACCCACTCCAGTGTTCTTGCCTGGAGAATCGCAGGGATGAGGGAGCCTGGTGGGCTACCGTCTATGGGGCTGCACAGAGTCGGGCACGACTGAAGCAACTTAGCAGCAGCAACATATGTATATATATAAATATGGATATAACCAAGAAGGAAATGTCAGAGTGGGTCAGGGGACTTAGCAAGGAGTCACATCTCAGAAGCCAATGATAGAGAAGGCTAGAAGAAATTAGGCAATTTGTAATTAGAAAATGATTGGTAACTTTGGCCAAGAAAGATTCAGCAGAGTCATGAAGGGGAGCTGATTGTCATGGATTGAAGCCTAAACGAGGAATTGGAGAGATGAAGGCAGTGACTGTAGCTTATTCTTTGGGAGAATTTGATTGTGGAAGGTAAGGGAAATGAGCAGAGGTGCTAGAAGAAGAGGGTGGATTTCTTTGAACCATTAAGAGATTCAGTTTCCAGGAAAGAGGAAATCTCTATGGCAGTTGGGTGAAGATCAACTAGGAGAAGAAATGGAAGAATTTGTCTTAGATTGGAGAAGAATGTTTATTGGTCTGTTACAGGATCCCAGGAGGCAAAATTGGACTCAGTTGTATATGTTTAAGTTTGTGGTTTGGGAAAGAGAGTTTTCAAGTGCTTATCTGATAGCCTCAATCCTCTCTCTGAAAAGGTACCCAGTTTATTGCTAGAAGGGAGCAGCAATTAGGAAGGTAGTCTGACCAGAGTAAGATGTGGAATGTTTGCTCTGGCAATAATGCCCAATGAGTTTGGAGACTATAAATTTGGAATGACGCCAATCCATCCACTTGTGTCATTTCTTCCAAAAGTGTTCCGCAGCCAGGGAATGAGATGGGGAGAAGACAGATGGTTACATTGATATAAGACAGAATTTGAATGCAAGCATGAGTCCCCTATATATGACCATTCAAGCTGTGAAATTTCAAAGATGAGAACATGCATTTGTATGTCCAATCACATAAGGTAGTTCTATTGAGGAGGCTCTGTTACTTTTAGAGGGACAGGACCCGAGTACAGAGCCGTTCACGGAGGTTGCAGCAGCCATTCATAATGCAATCCAGCGCTATCATGTCATCTCCAACAAGAGAAAAAGAGATACTCCCCAGACATCACTGGATCATTTTTTTAGGAGGGTAGATGGAATTGAATCCAACAAGAAATCAGAAGGTGCACCATTAAAATCAGGAGTGAGTGAGACGGCAGCTTGCCCTCCAGGTCCTATTGCTAATGATCCTTCCGGTCTGCTATCTCCCACATCCTCTCTCCCCTCCTCTATAACTCTTCTTGCCTGTTCACTCAGTACCAGCTCCTCTATGCTGGCTGTTATACTGTACTACTGTACTTTTCATACTATACTATAAGATTGAAAATGTTTCCTTCATTTTTGTTTGCTTTTTAATGTATTATTTGTGTGAGAAGTATTATAAACCTATTATAGTACAGTACTGTATAACTGGTTGTGTTAGTTGGGTACCTGAGCTAACTTTGTTGGGCTTCGGAACAAATTAGACTTCTGAACATGCTCTCAAGATGGACCTCATTTGTATGTAGGGAATTTACTGCATGATGGAAGAGCAAGAGATTGGGAGGGTGAGTGCATTTGTCGCAAAATGATTACATAATAGACACTGTAGTTCTAGTGGACAGGAAAGGAAATGAAGGTGGAAAGAGGCTAATAGTGGGAAAAAAAAAACATCAAAGAACTAAAGGGTTGTGATGAGGTCACAAAATATGTGTGGTAGGCGTAAGGAAGGGAAAACTGGACTGATAGGAAATTAGAAGCAGAGATTTGTATATTAGAGTTTAAGGTGTCAGGGGTGGAACATTTCCTTCTCATGATAAGCTCTAGTATGTAGCCATAAAATACATCAGTCAATCAGGGTTGTAGAAGTTGGCCGAGGAAATTTGAAGTGATGATAACAATATAGAGTTCACATCTGTGTGATATTTTACAGATTACAAAGCACTTTCACAACGATTATCTCACTTGACCTCATCCAATGAGATGGATAAAGCATGAATTATATCAATTATTATTTTAATTTGACACATGAAACAATCGAGGCTTGAAGATATTAAGTATCTTACCGGATTAGTTAAGTGATGGGAATTCCAATTGGGATGAAATCACTAGCATCTGGATTAAAGATAAAAAAAAATCCAGTTATTTACACCAATTCAGCTACTTTCGTGTTATGTATACACTGAATGAATATTCTTGATAGAATTGATAAAAACAACGCAACAATAACTTGTTTGGAAGAGTTGATGGACTCAAGGTTGTAGAGTGATTTTTTTGTTCCTTTGTTTTTCCCTCTAAACAAAGCATTCTTTACCTGCTTGATTGCCCCCCGGTCATTTCGCAAGGATTAGGTGATCCTGTTCCCTGCCTCTACTCACCAACAGCAGGGCCCCTATGAAGTTGTGCTTCTCATTTCTACTGTGGACTGGAGCCTTTCCAGAGCTCTCTGGGGCTCTCAGGCTGGGTGAAGATGGATGGAGATCAGATCCCGTAGTGGTGGGTGGAGGAGGGTCCAGGAAACAGACGCCAAGCAAGGTAATTCATCCAAATGGCAAAACAGAGGTGGAATCTACGGGAGCTGGAAGCAGCCCAAACAGGGTATGAGGGAGAGAGAGATGCCCTTCCATCTCCAGCTCAGATTTCTCCTTTGCCTCCGGTGCTTCATGCCGGCCTAGTCCAACCCCAAGTTGGGTGTCAGATTCCATCTCGACCCCGGCTGTGTGCTGCTTCCTCTACCAGGTCCCACATCTTGGCCTAAAAAATTATTAACTTCCCCCTTAATCCCCACCCTACCTTTTCACATTCTGTTCATCAGAAAATACTGCTTCAGCCAAGCCACTGTGGTATTTGGAAGAACCGAACTGGATTCTACTTTATTTGTATCACTATTTTGCTCTGTGACCCTGCATACGTCCCTTTCTTTCTCTGGACCTCATTTTTCTCATCTGTTGAATTAGTTGGTGGAATGACCCATAAAGGCAAGTAGGTCTCCTTGTAAGTGCTAACTCAGGAACTCTGGTAGTAGCTTCTTGGATCTCTGTGTCAAGAGGGATTCTGAGGTGTGCTGATGTTCATCGTAACTAGCACTTCCCCTTTCTTAGTGGCTCAGATGATAAAGAATCTGCCTGAAATGCAGGATACCCAGGTTCCATCCCTCGGTCAGGAAGATCCCTTGGAGAAGGGAATGGCTACCCACTGCGGTATTCTTGCCTGGACAATTCCATGAACAAAGGAGACTGGTGGACTATAGTCTATGGAGTCGAAAAGAGTTGGACATGATTGAGCAACTAACATTAAGACAGTGGTTCTCAAACAACAGTGTGCATCTCAGTTATCTGGAGAGCTCATTAAAATACAAAGTTCTGGGCCCCACACCCAGAATTGTCAATTCAGTGGGTCTGAAGTATGGCCTGAGAAGTTGCCTCTATAGCAAATCCCCAGGTGAAGCTGACACTGTTGGTCCAGGGACGACACTTTAGAAACATTATTGTAGTATTTAATTTCTATGACTCAGTTTCGTTTTCTTGAAACAGTGCAAATGTCATCACTAGTTAGGTGACACAGATGCACAGACTTAGGGCCCCAGCTTCTTTAAGAAATGTTAAGAGAAGTTAGAGATGCATTAAGCAGTATAAGTTATACATCTGGGCTTAAAAAAACAACCTTTAGGTCCATCCACATTGCTGCAAATGGCATTATTTCATTCTTTTTATGGACCTAGACTTATCACTTTAAGTGAAGTAAGTTAGGCAAAGACAAATATCATGGGTTATCACTTATTTGTGGAATCTAAAAAAATAATACAAATCAACTTATTTATTAATACAAAACAGTACGGACTCACAAACATAGAAAACAAATTTATGGTTACCAAAGAGGATAGTGGAGGAGGGCAATGATAAATTAGGAGTTTGCAACTAACATATATATATATAAAATATATAAACATATATATAAATATATATAAATTAAATCAACAACATGGATCTACTGTATAGCACAGGGAACTATACTGAATATCTTATAATAACTGTAATGTAAAAGAATCTGAAAAAGCATATATGTATATATATGGCTGAATCACTGTTTTACTAACAGAACATTTTAAATCACCTGTACCTCAATAAGAATAAGACTGGGAAAAAGCAGATCCCAGAAACCCAGAGATCCTTGCCCTTTTACCACATAAGGACACAGTGAGAGGATGGCCACATGTGAGCTAGACAATGAACCTGCCAGGACCATGATTCTTGGATATAAATTTCTGTTGTTTATTTATAAGAAAAGAGCTATAGGCACAAAGTTCTGTATTTTTCCAGTTCATAATCAACTAGTAGGATGAGGAGAAAGAGGATGGGCTTTGGAATCAGACATACCTAAGTTTAGATACTGGCTCTACAGTTTAGTTTATTAATTATTTGACCCTGGGCCAGTTACCAAACTCCTCAGCTTCACTTTGCATAGTAAGCTCACTACATTTTCTGTTTTGCTCGCTATTTCCAAGGCCTAACTTACAGTAAGTAGTTGAAAATATTATTTGAATGAAAACACAATGATTTGTCATAGACAAACCTGCGCTTCTTCTGTGGACATTATGCTCTCTTTTTGCCCTCTCTGTAGAGATTAACAAATAAATTCTCAATAAGCTTTAGGAAATGTCATGCTAAGTGTGCACCAAGACTCAACTGTGATAAAACACAGCTTCTTTATTTCTTACAGTGACTCTGATTTTGCTCATGAATCTCACCCTTCTTTGCAGTGAGGAGTGGACAAGAGGAATTCAAGGGTGAAAGTTAGCTCAGTTTCAGCTCTTCCAGAACTCCCTCTGCCCTCCTCAGGGTAAAAGGTGGCTATGAGATTTCATACGGTCATGAGAGGACCCCTCGCCGGTCCCTGTGGTTTAGCGGTTGGTCTGACGTTGCCTCTGGAATGACGGTTATGAGGGTGAAAATTGTTTAGTCTTATTCTTTGAAGCATATGATTCAACATTGCAGTAGAGTCCATCGTCCTGACTGTTTACCTCTGGTTGCTAAGCCCAAGCTCTCTGAGGCCTCCTTGTCCCTTTCCTGGGACCCTGCAGCTCTCTCATCATTCTCAGGACCCTTGTGTCTCCTCACCTGAGTAAGGGGGAATTTCTGGCCTTTTGCCTGCAGTGTAGCCTGGCTACTTGATGATCTCTTGAAAAGAGCCCAGAAATGAGCTCCAGAAGACCTGTGTTCAAGTCCTTTCCTTTCCTTTCCTCCTACTAGCTGTGGGATTTGGAAGTAATTCCATACCTCCCTTCACTTCTACTTCTTCATCCCTACCAATGGGATTATATAGTGGTACCGAAGGAAGAATGGATGTACTGATTAAAAGAAATATGATTTGTAAAATTTCTTGTTAAAAGCCGACCTTTCTTCCATTCTTTGGCTGATAATTTTTCAGAAGTTTCTATCTGTACTAACTCTGGAGAAATAAAGGAGAAGAGGATACTGATTATATTCTCACTTTGCTGACAGCCCCATGGGGGTGCCTGATCCACAGACTAAGTCATTGGAGAGAAGCACTAAGGATTGTTGGAAACTGAGCACAGACCCAAGAGTCTGTGTTATGTGGTCCCATTGTTTCAGCCCCAGAGGCTCTGGGCCTCACATATAATGGGACTAATACCAGCATCTTAATAGCAGTGTATTGTATATGAAGATTAAATGAAATGTCAGTAGCAGCATTTTATCAGTAATATGAAAGTAATGATGCAGAAGTTATAATTCAAATGCTAATTAAAATAAATATATTTGTCCTTCCTTTCATGGAACCACAGTCATCTCAGAGTTGGGAAAAAGAACAATGATCTTTCATCACAAACTCAAAGGAAATGAACGGAAATTTCACAGTTTAAAAGGCAAATGCATTAAAACAATTTTATTTTTGCTCTAATTTTGAAAGACAAATCTCCCTAAATTTAAGGGCTAGCAAGGAAGATCTGACATAGTGTGGAGGCCCTGGTGGCTTCTAAAATAGAGAACCTGAAATGAAAAGTAGGAATATAGAATTATCAACTTGACTCATTACTTTGCCAACAAAGGTCCATCTAGTCAAAGCAACGATTTTTCCAGTAGCCATGTATGGATGTGAGAGTGGGGCTGTAAAGGCCAAGCACCAAAGAATTGATGCTTTTGAACTGTGGTGTTGAAGACTCTTGAGAGTCCCTTGGACAGCAAGGAGATCAAACCAGTCAATCCTAAAGGAAATTAGTCCTGAATCTTCATTGGAAGGAGTGATGCTAAAGCTGAAGCTCCAATACGTTGGCCACCTGATGTGAAGAAATGACTCATTAGAAAAGACCCTGATGCTGGGAAAGATTGAAGGCAGGAGAAGGGGATGACAGAAGATGAGATGGTTGGATGGCATCACTGACTCAACGGACATGAGTTTGAACAAGTTCTGGGAGATGGTAAAGGACAGGGAAGCCTGGTGTGCTACAGTCAATGGTGTTGCAAAGAGTTGGACACCACTGAGCAACTGAACAACAACAACAACAACTCAACAATGTAATAGATGCCTTGTTTCACGCAGACCTGCTCCCTCCCCAACATGCCCCCCACCAATATTCCTGACAATGCTTTGAAAATGTGTGCCATGTGATTAATATATACCAGCAGCAGCTTTAGTTGAGCAGTTATGGTCTCTAACCTTGGATAGATATAGGATATTGTTCCTGTGGCAATGGAACATGAATGAGGGGTCTGCTGAATACATCTGAACCTTCAGGACTGAGGATTTTCCCATGTGGAGGAAGTGGCTACTTAGGACATGATATGCAGGCCTGAATGTATGCATATTATGATCATAGGATCATAGGCAGTCCTAGCTAGGAGGGGTTTTAGAGATCAGTCAGTGTAATTTATTCTTTTTCTAAATTTATTTTTAATTGGAGGATGATTGCTTTTAAATATTGTGTTGGCTTCTGCCATACAATGTGGATCAGCCATAAGGACACATATGTCCCCTCCCTATTGAACCTCTCCCCAATCCCACACCCCATCCCACCCTTCTAGGTTGTCACAGAATACCAGGTGGAGCTCACTGTGCTATGCAGCATCTTCCCATTAGCTATCTATTTTGCATATGGCAGGTATAGATTTTAGAGCTACTCTCTCATTGTCCCACCCCCTCCTTCCCCTACTGCCTTCAAAGTCTGTTCTATACATCTGCATCTCTATTCTCATACACATGGAAAGGAAAAGAGACACACTTGGAAGTGGCACCTGCTTTGGGCAGCCACTATGCTGTGTTATTCCACTCAATCCTGAAGGCAATTTTGTGGCACAGCTCTTCCTACCCCTATTTTCCAAGTGAGAAACCATGACTGGAAGGAGAAAACCACTTAGAGACACTCTTGACTTGGTAGAGTCAAGATTCAAAGCGAACCAGAAACTACTATGGGTTTGGTGACTCATAACAATGTTATAAAAGCACTTTAGAAATTACTAAGAGTGGTGAACCTAGCATATCTGACACCTGAAGCAAATCACTTAGTACCACCTTCACCACAAAATGTCAAAATTATTTTTAGTGATAAATATGAAACAAAACAAATAATGATAGGAAATGACAGGCAGGATATAACACTTTAAAAAATTAAATTGGGTATACATTACCTTGTTAGTAAAAGCTAAAAATAAATATCATAGTATAAACAAAAATGTTACACCTGTCTGTTCTACTGTTTTAAATTTTAAATGCAAATATAAACTCCAGATGATCATACAGATGGAAGCACATGATGGAATTGGGTCACATGATGAAATTATATTAACTTGAATTTTGTGCCTTTGTCTTTACAATTATGGTGCTGTCATTGCTTATTTTTAAACTAGAGTTTAAATGCATGGATTGGAGACATGGAGTGGCACCCTAGGTGAAACTGAATGATACCATTAGAAAATTATACTTGAGTTCAGGTGTACTGTGAGCCAACCACTTTATGCATGTGACCCCAATTTAATCCTATATTCAAAGAAATAGGTGCCTTATTATTGCTCCCATATTCTTGATGCGGATGCCAGAGTTTAAATGAGGTAGAGTTTAAGTGATCTGACCAAGGTCACGGGCCTAGTGATTAGAAGAGGTTCAACTGCTGGGGTGGGCTCTCAGTCAGCCCTATCAACCCTTCCTCTTCAGCCCTTCAATTTCGATTTATATCTGTCAGCACACAATGCTTCACCTCTTACTTCTTACTGAAGCCATGGAGTAGTTACTTTGTTTCAGTGATGAAAGCACTCTAGGTAAGCTTTCTGGTTTGCTTTCTGTTTTGTTTGCTTTCTTGTTTTGCTTTTACTTAGAACCCATAAACATAAAGGATAGGAAAGGTAGCAGAAACAGGGATTAGGGTAGATGCAAAATTTCCCTTTCAGAGGAGTATGCTCCTTAATTAATAAAATAATTAAGTAGCACTAATTCAAGGTACACTATCTCAGGAATGGTACTAAAACGCTTGGGAGAAGGAAGGTATCAAAAATTATACAACATGAATCGGCCATAGGCACGCATGTGACCCCTCCCTCCCGACTCTATCCCTCCAGGTTGTTACAGAGCATCGGCTTTGGGTTCCCCTGCTCCATACATCAAACTCCCTCTTGCTATTTATTTTATATATGGCAATGTATATATTTCAGTTGATGTATGGCAGAAGCTATCACAATATTGTAATTAATTATCCTCCAATTAAAATAATAAATAAATATTAAAAGTTATAGGACAAGATTGCCATTTTAAAACACCATCTGGTTAGATATCGACAGAACTTCCCTTAATATTTTACTGTAAAATGAGACACAGAAAAAGGCAAAAGCTCATAATACAGATGCATCAGATTGACAGTTAACTTTTGGCCATGACGAGGCACATAGTGTATTGTTTTTTCCTGAAACATAATGTTTGAATTGTGTTTTAAGTGGGATATATAAATATAACAAATTGCCTCACATAAATTTGGAGGTGGGGGCGGGGGGTTGCTGCCGAATGAGTTTGCCACAGACTTGCAAACAAAACAATTCCTCAAGTTTTTCAAAGCTTTTTGAGTTTCACAATTGCAGATGAGGGATTATGGATCAAAGATAACAACATCAAAGGCCTGGCATGTCCCAACTATGCCTTCTGTGCTGATACTGGTGGTACCTAGCGTGGCCACAGCAGCTCCTCTGTGCGTGTGGGTCCTGGTCTCTGATCTCCAGCCCCAGGGACAGGGTACTGCCCAGTCCAGTCCAAGGCCTCCTGTGGGAACAGTTTTTTCCTTCCACACAGCAGCTAAGCAGGGCAAGGAATTTCAGACTCAAGCTGCTGGTGTTCCCAGGAACTCGACACAAGTGGGTCATGCCCTCTGTAAGGGCCAGTGTCCTCTTAGCCAAGCACATCTTTCCACTAAGGCTTTCGTTTCTCTTTTAAACACCACCAGAATTATAAGCCCTATGGTCTTCAGTTTTACCAGTATCACCACAGATTAGGTAAAGCCCTCATCCTTGACCTAGCTCTCTAATTCTCTGAAAACTTCTAAGCCCTTCCTTTCTGTCTATGGGATCACTACCCCAGAATCTTCTTCCCAGACTGTTCGCTTGCCATGGGCAGGATTCCTCACGCTGGCTCCCAGCATCTGAACTGAAACTTGATTTCGTATTGCTGGACTTTCCCTTCCCAGACCACCCTCCCAAGAAGATTCCTTGTGCAAGGGCTCCTTATTTTCTCATATGAACCTTGGTATTGCAGTGGGTTGGTTTAGTTGTTTGTGTCCTATTTCTGCTCCCAGATTCCTGTCTCTTTCAGCATCCTGTAAGAAACCAGTGTCCACGGGGCCTGTGCTCATCTTACGTATCTCCACCCACCCCCATCACCAGCATCTCCTGTTTACTTGGTCTCTCCCACATCCTCACTAAGCATCACAGGCTGAATCAGAGTCCTCCCCATTTGAAGCCCTTTCCTTATCCAAGTAGATCTCATCATCTGAAGGATGACAAAGGTGCCCTGAGGCCTTAATTGCTCCATTTCCTTCCTTACTCCATTTCAACTCTTCACTCTGTCAGTTCTATTCTGTATCTTATTGCTCAAAATATTTCCAACTCTAAAATAACTAGTTTGGGCATTCTATTTTCTCTCTATAATCTTGTACCGTTCCAGTGTGCTTGTTAAATTACTATTAGTACAATAATTATTTGACCCCTTTGGGAACTTCTCCAGTACACTGATTGATTCCTCCTTGCTCCCAATCCATCATCCTTCTTCTTCTTCTTCTTTTTTTTTTTTTTACTTCTCTCCTTTTCAAGTTTAGACTGAGTGGTCCTTCATTTCCATAACTCTGTCACCAATACTCTAAGTTCCTTTATCCTGTCTCTTATATAATAGCCATTTGGCCAAATTCTAACAGAAGTAGAAGATATTAAGAAGAGGTGGCAAGAATACACAGAAGAAGTATACAAGAAAGGTCTTCACAACCCAGATAATCACAATGGTATGATCACTCACCTAGAGCCAGACGTCCTGGAATGTGAAATCAAGTGGGCCTTAGAAAGCATCACTATGAAAAAAGCTAGTGGAGGTGATGGAATTCTAGTTGAGCTATTTCAAATCCTGAAAGATGATGCTGAGAAAGTGCTACACTCAATACACCAGCAAATTTGGAAAACGCAGCAGTGGCCACAGGACTGGAAAAGGTCCATTTTCATTCCAATCCCTAAGAAAGGCAATGCCAAAGAATGCTCAAACTACCGCATAATTGCACTCATCTCACATGCTAGTAAAGTAATGCTCAAAATTCTCCAAGCCAGGCTTCAACAGTACATGAGCCATGAAATTCCAGATGTTCAAGCTGGTTTTAGAAAAGGCAGAGGAACCAGAGATCAAATGTCCAACATCCACTGGATTATCGAAAAAGCAAGAGAGTTCCAGAAAAACATCTATTTCTGCTTTATTGACTATGCCAAAGCCTTTGACTGTGTGGATCACCACAAACTATGGAATATTTTAGGGATGGGAATATCAGACCTCTTGAGAAATCTGTATGCAGGTCAGGAAGCAACAGTTAGAACTGGACATGGAAAAACAAACTGGTTCCAAATCTGGAAAGGAGCATGTCAAGGCTGTATATTGTCACCCTGCTTACTTAACTTATATGCAGAGTACATCATGGGAAATACTGAGCTGGATGAAGCACAACCTGGAATCAATTTCTGGGAGAAATATCAATAACCTTAAATACGCAGATGACACCACCCTTTTGGGAGAAAGAGGAACTAAAGAGCCTCTTGATGAAAGTGAAAGAAGAGAGTAAAAATGTTGGCTTAAAACTCAACACTCAGAAAATTAAGATCATGGAATCTGGTCCCATCACTTTATGACAAATAGATGGGGTGGAAACAGTGACAGACTTTATTTTTGGGGGCTCCAAATCACTGTAGATGGTGACTGCAGCCATGAAATTAAAAGACGCTTACTCCTTGGGAGAAAAGTTATGGCCAACCTAGATGGCGTATTAAAAAGTACAGACATTACTTTTCCAACAAAGGTCTGTCTAGTCAAAGCTATGGTTTTTCCAGTAGTCATGTATAGATGTGAGAGTTGGACTATAAAGAAAGCTGAATGCTGAGGAATTGATGCTTTTGAATTGTGGTGTTGGAGAAGACTCTTGAGAGTCCTTTGGACAATGAGGAGATCCAACCAGTGAATCTTAAAATAAATCAGTCTTAAATATTCATTGGAAGGACTGATGTTGAAGCTGAAACTCCAATACTTTGGCCACCAATGTGAAGAGCTGACTCATTTGGAAAGACCCTGATGCTGGGAAAGATTGAAGGTGGGAAAAGGGGACACAGAGGATGAGATGGTTGGATGGCATCATTGATAACATCATCAATGCACATGAGTTTGAGTAAACTCTGGGAACTAGTGATGGACAGGTAGGCCTGGCATGCTGCATTCCATGGGGTTGCAAACAGTGGACACCACTGAGTGGCTGAACTTAACTGAACTGAACTGGACCCAAATTCTAACCCTGGATTACCTGCCTTCACTTCCATCTCCTTTCTCTTATCTGCCTCAGAGGAGTTGAGGCTGCTGTAGTAAGTTAGGTGATAGGGAAGAACAGTATCTCCATCAGGCCTTTCTATAGGGTGCTATAGATTATATGTTTGTGTTGCCCTAAAATTCATATGTTGAAACATTAATTCTCAATGTGATATTTCTGAGGGATGGGGCCTTTGGGAGGTAATTAGGTCATGTGGATGGAGGCCCTTATGGTGGGATTAGTGTCTTTTGAGAAAAAGCATATGAGAGACAAGAGTTCCCCCTACCCTCAATGTGTGATGGCCATCTATCTGGGAATCAGAAAGAAGACTTTCACCAGGAACTGAATTTTCCAGCACCTTAATCTTGGATTTACCAGCCTTCAGAACTGTAAGAATTAGTCTATAATAGTATTAGAATCAGAAAATGTAGATATTTAAAAATCTACATGTCTTATATGTAATGTTTGATCACAATTATTTAAATTAGAAACACACTGGAAGAAAGTACAATGAACTCTTAACAGAGGTTATCCCTGCATCCTAAGACTGTGTGACATTGTCTCTTTTTTTTTCTGAATTTAATCACCTTCATAATGAAAATGGTCTTTACAGGGAAATAACATATATAGGACTATATGTACCCTCAGGAGCTTGCAAAAATTGCTAGCACAAAGTTGATGATTGAGGATAGATTGTGGTCTCGTAGAAGTGCAGGCTGGGCAAACATTTCAGTAAAAGTTGAAATGCTTGAAAAAAATAAAGTTTCCTCTTTAAAAAATTATAGTGATACAATTTGTCACTTGTCTTGCAAAGATAATTTTATGGTGGGGAGTAACTCTGAAGCCACAAATTTGGACACTGGGTTATATCAATTGTCTAATTTCTTCTCCATTCTGTAAAGTCTATTTTATAAGTACCAATCTTGGGAATTGGATAATGAAAAGAAGTTTGCTATTATGAAAGCAAAGTTAACTATTATGCTTTAAAATACAGAAATATCAATTACATTTTTGAGAATTTTCACATAGTAGGTCTTCAATAAAGTTTGAAATTTATAAATCATTTCCTGGAATTTTTATACTGGGAATGATACAAATGTGCCATCTGACAGGTAAGGAAGGGTAAAATTCTTGATGGTTATATAACTAGTACTATATAAATACTTTTTCCTTCTCTCTTTGGCCATTTGAATCCTCTCTTGATGTCAAGATTTATTCATATCTTGCATCCATAACTGCTCTAACCTTCAACTGTCATTTCTCTATGACATTCTTTAGCTCATTATCTCTTTCAAAACTCATTATCATTCAAAACTCATTATCTCTTTTATTAAGCTACGCATTTTCTTAAACAATTCTTTAAAATAGTTACACTCACTGCTATACAAGATTCTAATCCCCTTGTAAAATGGCCTTAGTTTTGAACTGCTTTCCCTCTCACTTTCATCCTTCCTAAGTCTATCTTATTTCTGACCTCCACAAGTATTCATATTGCAGCTGAATGTCCTTCTTTATTTGCCCAACTCTTTTATTTCTGTTGATCAGCATTGTTTTCCTGGTCACTGCCTTGGCTGTTCTGAATATTAACACTGGTTCATTGCCCTGGCTAGTAGTCTAGTAATTCCTGGATCCTGGCCCCTTCTTAACTCCATTCCCACTACATCCGCTTTGGCACTTGGGTGGGATTGAAGCTACAGAACTTGGCTAAGAAAGGATACTGCAAGCCCCATGGGATATGATACTACTTTTTTATAGTTAAAAAGCCACACAGAATATTGAAAAGATATCTGCATTCCCATGCTTATTGCAGCATTATTTACAATAGCCAAGACATAAAAGCAACCTGAGTGTCCATCAGTGGATGGTGGATAAAGAAGATACGGTAAATATATACAATGGAATTTTATTCAGCCATAAAAAAGCAAACCCTGACATTTGTAATGGCATAGTTGGACCTTGAGGGCATTATATTAAGTGGAAAAAGGTCAGAAAAATACTGTATGACCTCACTCATAATATATGTAGCATCTAAACAACTGAATTCATAGAAACGGAGAATGGGTTGGTGGTTGCCAGAGGCAACGGATTGAGGATATGGGTGAAGGTGGTCAAAAGGTGCAAACTTCCAAGTATAAAATAAAAAAGCCCTGGGGATGTAATAATGTACAGTATTATGACTGTAGTCAACAATGCTATATTGTATATTTGTAAATCTCTTTAAAAAGTTGATCTTAAAAGTTCTCATCATAAGAAAAAAGTTGCAGGTGATGGATGTTAACTAACCTTTGTAGTAATTATTTCACAATATATACATTTATCAAATAATTCAGTTCAGTTCAGTTCAGTCAGTCAGTCGTGTCTGACTCTTTGCGACCCCATAAATCGCAGCACGCCAGGCCTCCGTGTCCATCACCAACTCCTGGAGTTCACTCAGATTCACGTCCATCGAGTCTGTGATGCCATCCAGCCATCTCATCCTCTGTCATCCCCTTCTCCTCCTGCCCCCGATCCCTCCCAGCATCAAAGTCTTTTCCAATGAGTCAACTGTTCGAATGAGATGGCCAAAGTACTGGAGTTTCAGCTTTAGCATCATTCCTTCCAAAGAAATCCCAGGGCTGATCTCCTTCAGAATGGACTGGTTGGATCTCCTTGCAGTCCAAGGGACTCTCAAGAGTCTTCTCCAACACCACAGTTCAAAACCATCAAGTCTTCAGTGCTCAGCCTTCTTCACAGTCCAACTCTCACATCCATACATGACCACTGGAAAAACCATAGCCTTGACTAGACAGACCTTAGTCGGAAATGTAATGTCTCTGCTTTTGAATATGCTATCTAGGTTGGTCATAACTTCTTCCAAGGAGTAAGCGTCTTTTAAATTCATGGCTGCAGTCACCATCCGCAGTGATTTTGGAGCCCCCAAAAATAAAGTCTGACGCTGTTTCTACTGTTTCCCCATCTATTTCCCATGAAGTGATGGGACCAGATGCAATGATCTTCGTTTTCTGAATGTTGAGCTTTAAGCCAACTTTTTCACTCTCCTCTTTCACTTTCATCAAGAGGCTTTATAATTAGGTATACCTTAAACTAATGCAATGTTGTATATCAATTATATTTCAATAAAATTGGAGAAAAAATGAAACAAAGCATTATTGTGCCTCAGTTTTCTCATGTATGTGAAAAGAAAATACTATATATTTAGGAGTCAATGCTACTATATAATAGGTACATGTAGAAGCTAGTTCCTTTTTCTTTTCTTTGGTATTACATATAGTTCTATTTTCCAAAATTTGGAATACTGATTTTACAGTTTGTTAGTGGATATGTTTGAAGTAAGGATTCAGGGGTTAACAGTTTTGGAAAACACTAGAATTAAGTTAAATTTGAATAATTTCTCCTCAGAGTTGTCAATATGTAATGCTAGTCTAGTAAAATATACCAGCCAAACTTCCTCAAATATATTTGACAGAAGATGTCTACTTTTCATGGAATGTCTATAAAAACTTGGACTAGAGGATCTTATTGCCAACTTAATTCCTCTTTATGAAGACCTCAATAGTTTCTGTTTTAATGATTGATAGCCTAAGATAAATTGTTTTTTAAAAAGACTCTATGTTTTGCAACTATATACCCATATAAATCAGGGTTTGTCAATACTGTACAACCAAACAAAATAAGAAATTAAGTTGGATGCTGAGGATGAAGTAGATGGCAACATGGGGATCATAAAATGTAATTTTAGACTGGATATGTTTAGGAAGAGATCCCTATTGTTTCAGTTAACGACTTCATAAAAATTTAAAGTTATGAAGTTGAACATAAAATATATAAAAATTATTAAATTAATATACAGAATTAAAGTTTCACTTCCAGTGTGAAGTACTAAAGTGCTGCAAATAATAGAACTCTAAAAAAATCTATGCAACATGAACCAAAGGCTTTGGTGACTAAACAAAAGCAGCAGAGTTTAGAAGGAATTAAAACTGGAGATGAGGAAACTAAATGGAACGAGGTCTTTGTTTTCTGTGGCTTTACTTTGAAGGCACCCATGATCATGGTGGAGGAGGCGCCATATGACTAAAATCTTGATAGAAATGCCTGCCATGGTTTGGGCCACATGAACTGGGTGAATAAGCCCTGAGGCAACCAGAACCATGGGAGAGTTAGGGGAAAACCCTGAAAAAGAGAAAGTCACAGCATAATGAACCCTTAACTCAACCTCAAGTTTTTAGATGACCCCTGAACCATGCATGTATGTGTGGGGCAATTGAAAGCAGCTTCCATCAAGTCTTAAATGCCTGAACCGAGATATGAGCCTCTGCCCATGACAGGTATGATAGTATGTAACTTTAGGATAACTAAGTTAAACACCCACTAAAACAAAACAGAACAAAACAAAACAAACTCTTTTAGAGGACTATAACAAAATTTAGAATCCACAAATATAAAAATTTACAATGCCCAGGATACAGTCCACAATTACTCAAAATATTTGAGTCAGAAAAATACAAACCAATCTTGAATGGACAAAAAAAGAAAAAAAAAAAACTCAATAGATGCCAAACTTTGAACTATCCCAGAAAGTCAAATTATAAGATATGGACTTTTAAGAAGGTATAATAGCTGAGTGAGATAAAATTAAATATGCTTTAATGAATACAAAGAGAAATTCTCAGCTGAGAAACACAGAATACAAAAATAAGTGAAAATTTTTGAAGTGAAAAAATACAATATCTGAAATTAAATATTTACTGGATTAATTCACTAGTAGAATGGAGATGATGGAGGAAAGAGTGATTTGAAATTAGATCACTAGAAATGATCCAATTTAAGGAAGAGAGAAATAATGGTGTGAAGAAAATAAAATGATTCAAGAAACTCAGTGAATTCCAAATATTAATAGCATAAATTTGATGATAATGATACTTGGGTTCAGCATAGTCAAATGCCTGAAAACCAAAGATGAAGAGAAAATTTTGAAATAGCCAGATAAAAAATGAGCACACTACAGAAAGGGGAACAAAAGATTGAATAACTGCGGACTTTCCATGGCAATTAAAGGAAGATTTTCATGAAGACCGTGAAAAAATATCTTAAAAGCATGGGAGAAAAGACAAACCAAAATTCAAGTAGGAATTCTATAGCCAATGAAAATGTTTTTCAAGCCTGAAGGCAAAATAAATCTTTCAGCTGAAGAAAAACCAAGGGAATGTGTTGCTATTTGAACTGTGTTACCAGACATGACAATGAAAATTATTCAGAGTGAAGGGAATGGAACCGGATGGAACTCAGATCCTTAAGAAGGAATGAGTACCATTGGTAAATATATAGCTGGATATAAAAGTCTACTTTTTCCCTTAAATTCTTAAAATACATGTTAATATATAAAGAAACATTTTTAATATTTTCTTGAGCAGTTTATAATATTTGAAGATACATGTGATAACTACAACATAAAGGATGGTGAGGAATTAGTTCAGTTCAGTTCAGTCGCTCAGTCGTGTCTGACTCTTTGTGACCCTATGAATAGCAGCACGCCAGGCCTCCCTGTCCATCACCATCTCCCAGAGTTCACTCAGATTCACGTCCATCGAGTCAGTGATGCCATCCAGCCATCTCATCCTCTGTCATCCCCTTCTCCTCCTGCCCCCGATCCCTCCCAGCATCAAAGTCTTTTCCAATGAGTCAACTGTTCGAATGAGATGGCCAAAGTACTGGAGTTTCAGCTTTAGCATCATTCCTTCCAAAGAAATCCCAGGGTTGATCTCCTTCAGAATGGACTGGTTGGATCTCCTTGCAGTCCAAGGGACTCTCAAGAGTCTTCTCCAACACCACAGTTCAAAAGCATCAATTCTTGGTGAGGAGTTAAGTGGACTTAAATGGTTGCAAGTTTTTTATATTATATATGAAGCAGTACAGTTTCAAATCTAGGTAGAGTAAAAAGTTGATATGCAGTGTAATATTTAGAAAACCCATTTAAAAATAAAGCAAAGAATTGTGAGTAAATAGGCAATCAGTTTAGTTCAGTTGCTCAGTCGTGTCCCACTCTACAGCCATATGGACTATGGCATGCCAGGCTTCCCTCTTCATCACCAACTCCCTGAGCTTGCTCAAATTCATGTCCATTGAAACAGTGATGGCATCCAACCATCTCATCCTCTGTAGTCCCCTTCTCCTGCCTTCAGTCTTTTCCAGCATCAGGATCTTTTCTAATGAGTCAGTTCATCACATTAATTCATTGCATTAGGCAGCCAAAGTATTGGAGCTTCAGCTTCAGCATCAGTCCTTCCAATGAATATTCAGGGTTGATTTCCTTTAGGATTGACTGATTTGATCTCCTTGCTGTCCATGGGACTCTCAAAAGTCTCCTCCAACACCACAGTTCAAAAGCATCAATTCTTCAGCGCTCAACTTTCTTTATGGTCCAACTCTCACATCCATACATGACTACTGGAAAAAGCATAGCTTTGATTAGATGGACCTTTGCTGGCAAAGTGATGTCTCTGCTTTTCAATACGCTGTCTAGGTTTGTCATAGCTTTTTTTCCAAAGAGCAAGCATCTTTTAATTTCACGGCTGCAGTCATCATCTAAAATGATTTTGGAGCCCAAGAAAATAAAGTCTGTCACTATTTCCATTATTTCCCTACCTATTTTCCATGAAGAGGTGGGACTGGATGCCATGACCTTAGTTTTTTGAATGTTGAGTTTTAAGCCAGCTTTTTCACTCTCCTCTTTCACTCTCATCAAGACACTCTTTAGTTTCTCTTCATTTTCTGCCATAAGAGTGGTGTCATCTGCATATCTGACATTATTGATATTTTGCCTGGCAATCTTGATTCCAGCTTGTGCTTCATTCAGTAAGTCAATTAAAACTGAAATTTAAAATATGTAAATAATTTAAAGGAAGGCAAGAAAGGGGGATATAGAGGAACAAAACACAGGAGACAAACAGAATAAGTTCATATGTATTACCAATTATGCTAAATGTTAGTAAATTAAATACTCCAATTGAAAGATAGGGTTTTAAGAATAGATAAAAAAGCAAGACACAATTACAAGCTGCTTAGGAAGACTTTATATTTTAAAAGTTCAGTTTTCTTGAAATTGTTGAAAATGATATGCCCTACAAACTAACTATAAGATTAGACTAGCTATATTATTATTTGATGGCAAGATGCCCTGAAGGAGCTTATGGCAACTCACTCCAGTATCCTTGCCTTGAGAATCCCATGGACAGAGGTGCCTGGAGGGCTATATGGTCTGTAGGGTTGTATAGAGTCAGACATGACTGAAGTGACTTAGCACTCATTATTATTTGATAAAGTATACATCAAAATGAAGAGTATTACCAAAGATAAATAATTTTGGAATGAAAAAAGTATCAGTTCATCAGGAACATATAATAATCATAAATATGTATATACTGAATGAAAAAGTGAAGTGAAAGTAAGTCGCTCAGTTGTGCCCAGCTCTTTGCAAACAAACCCATGGTGTACAGTCCATGGAATTCTCCAGGCCAGAATACTGGAGTGGGTGAACTTTGCCTTCTCCAGAAGATCTTCCCCATCCAAGTATCAAACCCAGGTCTCCCACATTGCAGGTGGATTCTTTACCAGCTGAGGCACAAGGGAAGACCAAGAATACTGGTGTGGGTAACCTATCCATTGGCCAGTAGATCTGCCTGAGCCAGGAATTGAACAAGGGTCTCCTGCAATATAGGCAGATTCTTTACCAACTGAGCTCTCAGGGAAGTCCTTACGTACTGAATAGCAGACCTTTAAAATACATGAAACAATATAGAATTAGAGAAAAATAGACAGATGCAAAATAATACTGGGTTATTTTAACACACTTTGTTCAGCAATGGCTAAGACTAGAACAATAAAGTTCTTAAAAACATGATCAATCACCTTAATCTAATATATAAAAATATATTTAATATGTTTAAAATATAGTTTAATATAAAAATGTATGTATAATTATATAAATATATATAATTACATTAAATTTATATATATGTGAGTATTATGTACATATAAATGCCACAACTGTAGAATTAACATTCTTCTTAAGTGTACATGGCATGTTAAAAAAAAGACAGACTACAGGATGGGTCATAAAGTAAATCTCAATAATTTAAAAAAATTGAAATCATATAAGATATATTCTTTGAATTTAACAAAATTAAATTGGAAATCAGTAACTTTAAGTAAAATATCTGTGAGAAAAAAAAGTCCATATATTTATAATTAAGTAAAACACTTCCAAATAATCCATAGGACAAGGAGAAAATCACAAAGAAAAATAAAAATTACTTTAAATTGAATAATAACCAAAATAAAATGTATTGAACTATGAGATACAGTTAAAACAGTGCTTAGAAGAAAGCTCTTAGCTCTAAATTTTTATATTAGGGAAGAAGAAAAGCTTTCTTTAGTAGTCTCAGAATTTACCTCAAGAAGCAAGGAAAAAATGTAAAGTGGAAGGAAGAAAATAAAAAGCAAAAGAGGAGAAACAAGTGAAATATGAAAAAGTTCAAACACTGGAGAAAACCAGCGTTAAGCCAAAAACTTATTCCTTGAAAAGTTGGATAAAATCGATAAACTTGTAGTTGAGTTCAGTTCAGTTCAGTCGCTCAGTCGTGTCTGACTCTTTGGGATCCCATGAACCAAAGCACTCCAGGCCACCCTGTCCATCACCAACTCTTGGAGTTCACCCGAACTCCTGTCCATTGAGTTGGTGATGCCATCAAACCATCTCATCCTCTGTCGTCCCCTTCTCCTCCTGCTCTCAATCTTTCCCAGTCTCAGGGTCTTTTCAAATTAGTGAGGTTTTCACATCAGGTGGCCAAAGTATTGGAGTTTCAGCTTCAACATCAGTCCTTCCAATGAACACCCAGGACTGATCTCCTTTAGGATGGACTGTTTGGATCTCTTTGCAGTCCAAGGGACTTTCAAGAGTCTTCTCCAACACCACAATTCAAATGCATTAATTCTTTGGCACTCAACTTTCTTTATAGTCCAACTCTCACATCCATACATGACTGCTGGAAAAACCAGAGCCTTGACTAGATGGACCTTTGTGGACAAAGTAATGTCTTTGCTTTTTAATATGCTGTCTAGGTTAGTCATAACTTTCCTTCCAAGCAGCAAGCGTCTTTTAATTTCATGGCTGCAATCACCATCTGCAGTGATTTTGGAGCCCCAAAAAATAAAGTCAGCTACTGTCTCTACTATTTCTCCATCTATTTGCCATGAAGTGATGGGACCAGATGCCACAATCTCAGTTTTCTTAATGTTGAGCTTTAAGCCAACTTTTTCACTCTCCTCTTTCACTTTCATCAAGAGGCTCTTTAGTTCTTCTTCACTTTCTGCCATAAGTGTGGTGTCATCTGCATATCTGAGGTTATTGATGTTTCTTCCAGCAATCTTCATTCCAGGTTGTGCTTCATCCAGTCCAGCGTTTTTCATTATATACTCTGCATATAAATTAAATAAGGAAGGTGACACTATATAGCCTTGACATATGCCTTTTCCTATTTGGAACCAGTCTGTTGTTCCATGTCCAGTCCTAACTATTGCTTCCTGACCTGCATACAGGTTTCTCAAGAGGCAGGTCAGGTGGTCTGGTATTCCCATCTATTTCAGAGTTTTCCATAGTTTATTGTGATCCACACAGTCAAAGGCTTTGGCATAGTCAACAAAGCAGAAATAGATGTTTTTCTGGAACTCGCTTGCTTTTTTGATGATCTAGCGAGTAATGATCCAGTAGGTGAGTAATGAATGTAAACTAACCAGCAATACAAGAATAAAGAAAAAACATCACTGCAAATCTCATATACACTGAAGGGATACTGCTGCTGCTGCTGCTGCTGCTAAGTCGCTTCAGTCGTGTCCGACTCTGTGCAACCCCATAAATGGCAGCCCACCAGGCTCCCCCATCCCTGGGATTCTCCAGGCAAGAACACTGGAGTAGGTTGCCATTTCCTTCTCCAATGCTTTAAAGTGAAAAGTGAAAGTAAAGTCGCCCAGTCATGCCCGACTCTTAGCCACCCTGTGGACTGCAGCCTACCAGGCTCCTTCATCCATGGGCTTTTCCAGGCAAGAGTACTGGAGTGGGTTGCCATTGCCTTCTCCGGAAGGGATACTAAGAAAATATAATTAAGAACTTGATACCTACAAATATAACAACTAAGAAGTATTAGACTAATTTATTAAAGTGCACCAAATATCAAATCTCACTTACGAAAAAGTAGATAACCTGAACATCTCTATACCCATTAAATAGTTTGTTAAATTGTTTGTTTTTTGAAACATTAAATTGTTCATTAAAAACCTTCACACAGAGTGCCAAGTTCAGATGGAATTACTGGTAAATCCTTCTAAACAGTTGTGGGAAAAAGTAATAGCAATTTGACACAAATACTTTCAAAAAGTAGAAGAGGAAACATTTCCTATCTCATGTGTTAGCCCATCAGTGTCCCTGACAAAACTACACCAAGACATTGAAAAGAAAGGAAAATACATTATTTCTTATAATTATAGACACAAATCTCCTTAAGAACATTTTACAAAATTAAATCCAGCAAGGTAATAAAGAAGACAATACATCCTGACCAAATGAGATTTATTTTAGAAATGCAAAGTTTAATATTTAAAAATAAATACAACTCACCATACTATCCCATATAAGATTTTCAATAGGATAATTCTAATAAATGCCAAAAAGTACATTTAAAAAATTCTTCACCCATTTATAATAAAAATTCTTGGAAAACTAGGAATGAAAGAAATATCTGACTTCATAAAGGACATCTACAAAAACCTACATGTAACATCATAATTAATGATGAAAGATTGAATGCTTTGCCTCTAAAATCAAGAACAAGAGAAGGATGTTCTCTCTTGCTACACCTATTTAACATTGTATTGGTAGTCTGGTCAAGACAACTAGGCAAGAAAATGTAGAATGTGGTATTAGCGTAAGGATAGATACATAGATCAATGGACTATCACTGAGAATGCATATATAAACTCTTGCATTCTTGGTCAGCTGATTTTTAACAAGAGTGTTAAAAATGTTCTTCCTTAAGAAGATTCAATGGGGAATGAAAAGTCTCTTCATCCATATGCAAAAGAATGAAGTTGAACACTTTCTTCACAATATACACAAAAAATAATTCAAAATGGGCCACAGATATAAATGCAAAAGCTAAAAACTATAAAATTCTTAGACAAAAATATAGGAATATATCTTCATGACCTTGAGTTAGGCAAATCTTGGATCTATATCTTGGTTTTGTTATGTTTGCTCGCTTGTTTTGTAGATTCCACCTATAAATGAAATCAGACAGTATTTGTCTTTCTCTGTCTATCTCACTTAGCATAATACCTTCTAGGTCCATCTATGTTGGTTGACACAAATAGCAAGATCTCATTTTTTATGACTGACTGTTCTTGCCTGGAGAATCCCAGGGATGGAGGAGCCTGGTGGGCTGCCGTCTATGGGTTCGCACAGAGTCGGACACGACTGAAGTGACTTAGCAGCAGCAGCAGCAATATTTCATGACTCATTTGAAAAGACCCTGATGCTGGGAAAGATTGAGGGTAGGAGGAGAAGGGGACTACAGAGGATGATATGGTTGGATGGCATCAGAGACTCAATGGACTTGGGTTTGGGTGGACTCTGGGAGTTGGTAATGGACAGGGAGGCCTGGCGTGCTGCAGTTCATGGGGTCACAAAGAGTTGGACACGACTGAGCAACTGAACTGAATGTTTCATGGTGTACGTACCACATCTTCTTTGCCCATTATCTGTTGATAGGTGCTTAGGTTGCTTTCATATCTTGGCTATTGTAAATAATGTAAGTACTAAAATGAATACAGGGGTACAATATCTTTTCTAGTTAGTATTTTTGCAACTCCACCCAGGAGTGGAATTGCTGGAGGTTATGATAGTCCTATTTTTAATTTTTGAGGAATCTCCATACTGTTTTCTATAGTGGCTACACAATTTACATTCTTACCAACAGTGCATGAGGGTTCTTTTTTCTCTATATCCTTACCAACACTTGTTATTTGTGGTCTTTTTGATAATAGCCATTCTGATAGATTTACCTCAATTGTTTTGAAGTGCTTTTCCTTGATAAATGGTGATGTTGAGCATCTTTTCATGTGAATTTTCACCATCTGTATGTCTTCTTTAGAAAAAATGTCTTTTAGATCCTTTGACCATTTCCTAATCTCTTCTTTTTATAAGAAGTTTGGGACTTCATTATATGAATTTGGGTGGGGCGGGCACAATTCATCTCATAACGGTCCTGTCTCTGACTCATAACATATATGAATGTTATGAGGATATGACCTTCTTGCATGAAAAATGAATTTTCCAAAAGTTTAATACCTGTGGATTGTTTGCACATAATGCTGATTGTCATCAAAGTAACAGGAGATTACCAAAACTTTTGGGATAGTTGTACTGCCAAAACAAAAATAAAACAAAATCCTTTAATGCAAAAGGAACAATAAGAATTTGACTATATGAAAAGTGATTCTGACCATGTTTTAAAATAATCTCCAAGATCACTAAATTCTACAGGTAGACAGTGGACTGATAAAACAACTTAGCCTCCTCAACCTCAGAACATATTGCCCAACAGTTTCTTTCAATGTAGTCAAAAGAATAATGGAAAAGGAACAATAACCAGACATCAGAGCCAAGCACAATGGGGAAAAAGTACACTCACCTTTGTGAGTATGGACTCAGAGCATGATTTAGGCCCATTCTCCACACCTAAGTAGGGACCTTCAGGACTTCTGCCCTACTATGAAACAGTGTGTTCCCTATATTTTCCCTTTTTAAATGGGATTATTTATTGTGGTTTTTCCATTCTGTTATATATCGGGTGTGTGGAGAACAGATAATTTGTCTTTTTAGTACAAAGGTCTCTGGATCAAGAGAAGCCACATCTGGACCTAATAAAGAGACTATTTTTCATAGTGTCTGATGAAGAGATTGCTGCAGATCACACAGCGTTATGGGCTGAACTGTGTCCTTTTAAAATTCGTATATTAAAATCCTAAACCCCAGTAACTTAGGATGTGACTGTATTTGCAAATAGGGCTTTTAGAAAAGTATTTAAGGTAAAATGAGACCATATAGGCAAGTTCAAATTCTGTATGACTTGTGTCCTTGGAACAAGATTAGGACACAGGCAAAGGGAAGACCTTGTTAGACCTTGAGAAGACAGCTATTTAAGAGAGAGGTTTTGGAAGAAACCAATGCTACGAATACCTTTACCTCAAATTTCTGTCTTTCAGTAATACACAAAAATAAATTTCTTTTATTTAAACCACCCAGTCTCTGTTATTTGCTATTGTAGACCAGGAAAACTAACACATCCAGATGTAGGGAGCTTTGTGATTGCTGCAGTGCTTAGAGAGACTTTTGGGGTGACTCCATGAAGTGGGTTACACATGTAATATTTGCACAAAAGAGAGTAAAGTAAGCATTTTTTCAGTAGAAGAGCTGGCCTTGTGAGTCATTAGGGTAATGTCTCAATTATTTCCAGTCTTCTCTCTGTTAGTCATCTTTTTCTAGGTTATGCTGCTGTAGCAAATGTCTCCAAGCTGTCTGTGGTTCACAACAACAAAAGTTTATTGCACATATATGTTACATGTTTACTATAGCGGAACATAACTCCACTCCATAGATTTTCCTCATTCTAGAACTCAGGCTACAGAAAAAGCTTTTAAGATATAGCATTCTTACGACAAAGGAAAATCAACAGCAATAAGAAAATTATAAAGCTCTAAAGTTTTATAGTTTCTGCACAGATGTGACCCCTATCACTTCTGCTTTTATTTAATTGGCCAAGCCTGATATCAATGAAGTGGGGAAATATACTTGTCCCACAGTAGGATGAAAATGGGTGGGTATATATAATCCTCTTATAGGAAGGCAGTATGTAATTGGCACCAACAATAAAATTCAAACACAAGCTTAACCCCTTTGAAATTAACTTCTTAGGCAAACAATGTGAGTGCATGCTATGTATGTCACTTCCAGGAAGAAACCTTTAAAGGCCATCGCATGATTCACCATTTCCCTTTCTCCCTGTGGTGGGAGAAAGTTGAGGGATGTTCAGCATACCTGTATCCCTAATAAACAGGGCAGAGCAGAACTTTTGGCCAATTCATGATAGACATGCAATGTGAGAAAGAAATTAATCTTTGTTTTCTTAAGCCATTGAAATTTTATAGTTGTTTTTATCATAGCTTAACATAACTCATTCATTCTGACCAAGGTACTAAAAGAGGTTTGAAAACCACTGCTGTAAAAAGCTACCTATTGTATGTGTACAATAAATGCTTAGTATTGTGTGATAGTTTCTCTCTCATTCTTTTTATAATGAGAGCTGTTCTCTTTTCTGACCATTGTGATAATCGTTCCCTTCTTTGTGCTTCTCTTTTTGCTAGAAGACACCTAAGAAGGCTGTTTGCCTCTTATGCCTTTTGGGGGAACTTTTCCTTTTCTCTCCATTTGAGTGTTTGTGATAGAAGTTGCCATGTAATACAACGCTACTAAAGTAGGAGGGACACACAAAGTTAGGCCAGTGAATTTCTTCTGGGGATTTCCTCCTGGAACCAAGTGAGATGTCTAAGACTGTCAGTGTGAGTGCCTAGACTGCAACATGTTGGATTCAGGCCATGATGCTGGCTAGTGCTCACCATAGTGTTATTGTTAGTAGCAGCCTGCAGAAAAGAACACTGCAGTTCTAGGGAGAATAAAATTGATGCATAGAAGGGATAGAAGAAAGTGAGAGGTGTTTTGAGTTCCTGGATTCAGTTTTACTTTGGTCACATCCGAAGTAAGCAAAGGTGTATGTATATGAGGCATCTGCAAACGATGGGCCTCAGGCCAAATCTGGCCTGCTGCATGTTTTGTAAATAAAGTTTTATTAAAACACACCCAAACGCATTTGTTTCATGTGGCTGTTTTTGTGTAATTGATTGACCATGTTATGTTAATTGCTGCTATATAGCAATGTGATTCAGTTATACATATATATATATATATATATTCTTTTAAAAATACTCTTTTCCATTATGGTTTATCACAGGATGTTGAATATTGTTCCATTTGCTGTGTAGTAAAACCTTGTTGCTATCCATCCTATATATAATAGTTTTTACCTACAAACCCCACACTCCCTATCCATCCCTCCTTCACCCCATCTACCCATTAGCAACTACAGTCTGTTCTCTATATCTGTGAATCTGTTTTTGCTTCATAGATAAGTTTATTCATTCTGTACTTTAGATTTTACATATATTATAAGTGATAGCATATGGTGTTGGTGTTTTTCTGACTTACTTCATTTAGTATGATAATCTCTAGTTCCATCTGTGCTGCACCAAGTGCAAGCATTTCATTCTTTTTATGACTGAGTAGTATTCCACTGTATACATGTACCACATCTTCTTTATTCATTCATCAGTTGATAGACATTTAGGTTGTTTATGTGTCTTGACTATCGTGAAAACCAATGCTATGAACATAGCAGAACATGTATCCTTTTGAATTATAGTTTTGTCTGGGTATATGCCCAGGAATGAAATTGCTTGGTCATATGCCAACTCTCTTTGTAGCTTTTAAAAGAACCTCCATATTGTTTTCCATAGTAGTTGTACCAACCTACATTCCCAGTGACTGTGTAGAAAGGTTTCCTTTTCTATACACCCTCTCCAGCATTTGTTATTGCAGACTTTTAAAAAAATTTTTAATTTTTACTTTATTTTACTTTACAATACTGTATTGGTTTTGCCATACATTGACATGAATCCACCACGGGTGTACATGCGTTCCCAAACATGAACCCCCCTCCCACCTTCCTCCCCATAACATCTCTCTGGGTCATCCCCATGCACCAGCCCCAAGACTTTTAAATGATGGCCATTCTGATCAGTGTGAGATGGTGCTACACTGTAGATGTGATTTTCATTTCTCTGATAATTAGTGATGCTGAGCATCTTTTCATGTGACTATTGGCCATCTGTATATCTTCTTCGGAGAAATGACTATTTAGTTCTTCTGCTCATTTTTGGGCAGTTCAATCTGCTCATGATTGGGTTGTTTGTTACATATGGCTGTTTTTGTGCTACTATGGCAAAGTTGAGTAGTTGCAGCAGAGACTTTACAGCCTATAATGCCTAAAATATTTACCATCTGGCCCTTTCCAGAAAATCTTTGCTAACCCCTGGTATATATTATCTCATCCTTAATATATATGTATATGTGAAAGTAACTCAGCCATGACTTACTCTTTGAGACCCCATGGACTATACAGTCCATGGAATTCTCTAGGCCAGAATACTGAAATGGGTAGCCTTGTAGTCTTTCCTTTCCCCAGGGAATCTTCCCAACCCAGGGATCAAACACATGTCTCCCACATTGCAGGTGGATTCTTTACCAGCTGAGCCACAAGGGAAACCCATATATATATATATATATATTATATATATATATATATATATATATATATATATATTCAAAGTTTACTTATGAAATATATAAACTTATAAATAAACATCTCATCCATAATGAAGAACTATATTCATAAATAAAAAATAAATGAAATTTTCATGTGTAGTAGTGCAGAATCAAAAAAGACCAGAGAGTCAATTATGTATGAATAAAAAAAAAGTGGAGAGTACTGTTATAGGCAATAATGAGTCCCAGAAGTATTTGATCAAGTCAGCAGCATAATAAAATTAGCAGTACAACTCTATTGTCAGTTTGAAGGCTTTTTTTGTGCTGAAGCAGGATAAAAAGTTATTAATATTGATTAATGTTTTGTATTTGAGACCAAAAAGAAAAGAAACAAACAGCAAAACCCTGGGTAGAAGAATGGCAGTTGGGATAGAAAGGAAGAGATTCATGCAAGTGACTCAGATGTGGCCTTTCAGCAGTCCTTCACCTACAGATGACAAACTCCAGGTTTGGAGGAACAGATTGTTTGGCTACAAGAAACCATCAATAATGATTTCCGTGATCATCTCATCTTGGCCAAGACCCTATTCCAACCAAGTTATTAATACACACATTATTCTTCTAAAAGAAATATGAAAATGCATTCCAGATTGCCAAAGAAAGGAATTCCCTGTGATTTATACTACAATGTTCCTAGAACTTTTTTTTTCTTCCATTCATCCATCTTCAAGAAATGCTAAAGACAAATATTTCATGAATCCAGAGGTGCTTCTGGCCAGCATCTGGAGACGATCTTGAAAATACAAATCTGTTATCCTTTTCCACCATGGGCTCAACTGTCTGAATGTGTAACAAACATAAGCAGCCACAGGGCTGGAGGAAGGCAGAGAGCACACAGTTAACCACTGTACAGGTGGCAGCAGAAATGAGGGTGTATTTGCTTATACTTTTCCTGTACCTACTTTGCTCCACTTCATCTCTTTTCCTAACAAGTGTTTGAATGCTAGTTAAACACACTCCTATTGCTGATATTCTCCAAGAGTGTGAGAGTTACTAAATTGTCATGCAGAGATATGACTTTGTGCAGTAGAAGGGATGTAAACTATGAAGTCAGCTGGATCTGAGTTTGATTGTTGGTACTGCTAACTAATATCTGTGTGAACTTAGTTTGTTAACTTTGCTGAATGCTATTCCCAATCAGTAAAGTGGACTTGTCCGTAATGTGATGATATAGATGACATTATTAGCACAGTATTTGTCATAGCCTTAAAATAAATGTTGCTGTAATTATCATTTCAAAGCCATCCTCATGTTACCACTCACTACCCATTCATCAGATGGTTAAATGAAATAGAAAATACCAATTTGGGGTAAGAATATGGAGCAAATGGAATTCTCATATACTGCCGGTTATATTATAAAATTAGTACAAAACTGTGGCAATACCTACTAAGCTGAATACAGCCCAGTACTCAACAATTCCACTCCTAGGTATGTACCCCAAATAAATGCTTGGAGAAGACTCTTGAGAGTCCCTTGGACTGCAAGGAGATCCAACCAGTCCATTCTGAAGGAGATCAACCCTGGGATTTCTTTGGAAGGAATGATGCTAAAGCTGAAGCTCCAGTACTTTGGCCACCTCATGCGAAGAGTTGACTCATTGGAAAGGACTCTGATGCTGGGAGGGATGGCTGGATGACATCACAGACTCGATGAGTCTGAGTGAACTCTAGGAGTTGGTGATGGACAGGGAGGCCTGGCGTGCTGTGATTCATGGGGTCGCAAAGAGTCGGACACGACTGAGAGACTGAACTGAACTGAACTGAACTGTGTTCATCAAGAAGATGAATCAGAATGTTCAAAGCAGAACTATTCATAATAGTACTCAACTCAAATGTCCACCAAGAGTATAGTACAGTGTTCAGCAAAAATTTTCAGTAAAGGTAGTAAATATTTAGAATCTTTAGGCCAAGAAGCAAAATCAATTTATAATCACCTCACTTCTCTTTGAGGTGCACCAGCGGGAGTGCAAAGCAACAGAGGGCTGGCCTAGTCTCCGTTGAAACTGGTTAACTGTCATCATAGTGTGAAAGCAGCCACAGATAAGGCAAAAAAGAATAAATGTGTGTATTCCCATAAAATGAACATAAATCAAATTTTATATACTTTTCATGTGCCAGGGAACATTATTCTTTTGATTTTTTAAAGTGTTCAAACATGTATAAAGCAGGGTTTCCCTGGTTGCTCAGTGGTAGGGAATCTGCCTGCCAATATAGAAGACATGGGTTCGATCCCTGGGCCAGGAGGATTCCACAAGCCATAGAACAACTAAGCTGGTGTGCCACAATAATTGAGACTGGGCTCTACAGCCCAGTGACCACACCTCCGGAGGCCTTGCTGCAATTGCTGAAGCCCACGCATCCTAGATTCTATGCTCAGCAGTAAGAGAAGCAACTGCAATGAGAAGCCTGAACACTGCAACTAGGGAATAGCCCCCACTTGCACAGCAATGACGACCCAGCACAGCCAAAAATAAATAATAATAATTTTTAAATGTATAAATCATCTTCATTTGCAGGCTGTACAGAAGTAGGAGGTAGGGAAAATTTGGGTGTAGATGTCAACATTTGAGAGGGTAGATAAATTATTTATTCACAGAGTAGAATACTATATATATATAACAACAGTAAAAGAAACCTGCAAGTATATTACATAACAGTATGAATGGATCTCATGAATAAAATGTCGTGAAAGGACCCAAGTGCAAAAAGTATAAGATTGCATTTATATAAATTAAAAAATCAAGTAAATTAATCTATGATTCTGTAAGTTTGCATAGTGGTTATCACATGAGGGGTAATGATGGAAAAATTGAGCAGAAGATATTCTGGGGCTAATAGTAATGTATTCTCTTTCATTTAGTTTGTTTTATAGAATTTGACAAGCTATATACTTATGTGCACTTTATGTGTATGTTATACTTTAAGAAACACTGGAAAAAACCCCAGCAAATTCTCTTCCTTTGGTGAAAGACTGTGCTGCATCACACCTAAACAACTAGGTTTCTAGATGCTCTTCCCCAGTCCAGCTACGTCACTGGCTAATCTAGAGAACTGGAACCACAAATTGGTCCTTTGATTTACTTGAAAAAGCAGCTAAGGAACAGACTAAAGTCCTGGACTTGGAAGTGAAGACCTAAGCTGAACTCCACTCTATATTCATTGTGCTATATGGGCAAGGCACTGAGTCTTTCTGAATATTCTTTTGTCTTCTGGAAAAGAGGAAAGGAATTCCTTATTTCTACATTTGGTGTAAGGAATACCCTTAATAATTAGAAATTGCTCTGTTAAACCCTTCATTTCTATGTAAATTATAAACATCTAAGGCATTCTTTCCTTAACCACCAACATGCCCAAATTTATAAACATTCATCTTCTTTCTTTGACTTCTATTCCTTCACTTGGGGAGACAGTTTCACATAACAGTGTGGAACATAGACTCAGTTCAAACCGTGTCATCTCTGTGCCTCAGTTTCCCCACTGGTAAAATACTCACTTTATATTCTTCTTCTGGAGGTTGTGGGAGCCAGTGTCTTAGGTGGTCCTAATGATCCCTATATTCTGTTAGTCATACCCTTGTGAATGCCTCCCACACTATACAAGAGGATTGGTCTGCATGACAGTATGTTTGTGCATGTGTGTGTCAGTGTGTGTGTGTGCTCAGTTACTCAGTTGTGTCCCACTCTGTGTGAAGGGCAAAGGAGAAAAGGAAATATATATCCATCTGAATGCAGAGTTCCAAAGGACAGCAAGGAGAGATAAGAAAGCCTTCCTAAGAGGTCAGTGCAAAGAAACAGAGGAAAACAATAGGATGGGAAAGACTAGAGATCTCTTCAAGTAAATTACAGATAACAGGGGAACATTTCATGCAAAGATGGGCACAGTAAAGGCCTAGAAGAAGCAAAAGATATTAACAAGAGGTGGCAAGAATACACAGAAGAACCATGCAAAAAATATCTTAATGACCCAGATAACCACAATGGTGTGTTCACTCACTAGAGCCAGACATCCTGGAGTGTGAAGTCAAGTGGTCCTTAGGAAGCATCACTGTGAACAAAGTTAGTGGAGGTGATGGAATTATAGCTCTGCTATTTCAGCTCCTAAAAGATGATGCTGTGAAAGTGCAGCCCTCAATATACCAGCAAATGTGGAAAACTCAGCAGTGGCCACAGGACTGGAAACAGTCCATTATCACGCTATTTGCAAAGAAAGGCAATGCCAAAAAATGTTCAAACACTGCACAATTGCACTCATTTCACATGCTAGCAAGTTAGTGCTCAAATTTTTCCAAGCTAGGCTTCAACAGTATGTGAACCAAGAACTTTTAGATGTTCAAGCTGGATTTAGAAAAGGTAGAAGAACCAGAGATCAAATTGCCAACATCCAGTGGATAGTAGAAAAAGCAAAAGAATTCTAGAAAAACATCTACTTCTACTTCATTGTTTACACTAAAACCTCTGACTGTGTGGATCACAACAAACTGGAAAATTCTTAAAGAGATGGGAATACCAGATCCCCTTACCTGCCTCCAAAGGAACCTGTCTGAAGGTCAAGAAGCAACAGTTACAGTTGGACATGGAACACTGGACTGGTTCCAAATTGGGAAAGGAGTACATCAAGGATGCATATTGTCACCCTGCTTATTTAACCTATATGCAGAGTACATCATGAGAAACGGTGGGCTGGATGAAGCACAACCTGGAATCAAAATCGTCAGGAGAAATATCAATAATCTCAGATATGCAGATGATACCACCCTATGGCAGAAAGTAAAGAGGAACTAAAGAGCCTCTATATGAAAGTGAAAGAGGAGCGGGAAAAGCTGGCTTAAAATGCAACATTCAAAAAACTAAGGTCATGGCATTTGGTCCCATCACTTCATGGCAAATAGATGGGGAAACAATGGAAACAGTGATAAACTCTTTTCTTGGGCTCCAAAATCACTGCCGATGGTGACTGCAGCCATGAAATTAAAAGGCACTTGCTCCTTGGGAGAAAAGCTATGACAAACCTACAGTGTATTAAAAAGCAGAGATATTACTTTTCCTACTAAGGTCTGCCTTGTCAAAGCTATGATTTTTCCAGTAGTCATGTATAGACATGAGAGTTGGACCATAAAGGAGGCTGAGTGCTGAAGAATTGATACTTTCAAACTGTGATGTTGGAGAAAACTCTCGATAGTCCCTTGGAGTGCAAGGAGATCCAACCAGTCTATCCTAAAGGAAATCAGTTCTGAATATTCATTGTAAGGACTGATCTTGAAGCTGAAGCTGGAGCTGATGAGGCACCTGATGAGGCAAGCTGACTCTTTAGAAAAGACCCTGATGCTGGGAGAGATCGGAGGTGGGAGGAGAAGGGGATGACAGAGGACAAGATGGTTGGATAGCATTACTCACTCAATGGACATGAGTTTGAACAAGCTCCGGGAGATGGTGAAGGATAGGAAACTTGGTGTGCTGCAGTCCACATGGTTGCAAAAATTCGGACACGAGTGAGTGAGTGAACAACATGGACTGTAACCCACCAAGCTCATCTGTCCATGGGATTCTTTAGGCAGCAACACTGGAGTGGGTTGCCATTTCCTCCTCCAAGGGATCTTCCTGACATAGTGATCAATGCCACATCTCCTACATGGGTAGATGGATTCTTTACCAGTGAGCCACCAGGGAAGTCCTCCTGCATGTCAATAAGATATGGTGTAAATGAAGACATTGAATGTCTGAGATTAGACCATGAAAGACTGTTGCTTTTACCTTGAGTCATAGCTCTGTCTCAGATCACTTGCTATAGAGGAAGGCAATGGTGGAGTCAAGCTATCCTATGGATGGTCCTGCATAGTGAGGAACTGACGACTGGCCAGAAACCACAGGAATGATCTTAGATTTGGACTCTCCAGCCCCAGGTATGTTCTGTAATATATGCCACCCTGACTGTCAACCTATCTGCAACGTCATGAAAGACCCTGATCTAAAACAATCCAGCACTTTTCTCTCAGATTTCTAATTCCTAGAAAGTATTTGATCATTAGTGACCTTATAACAGCTGGTACATACCGAGCATGCAATAAAACATTAGCTGTCTTTATCATCTGCCTCCTAATAATGGGTGCTTCCACATCTGTAAATTTCATTGCCAATGTCACCATATTGCGTTGTGGAATAGTTAATGTCAGTGGCTCAAACATGGCAGTTTCTCTTCCTTTCCCTGGCTGTCATAAAGACACAAGGTAAGAAGATGGCTTCTGATTGAGGGCATTGGTAGGGTGGTTGGCAGGCCCAGTGGAAATTCTCCCTGCCTCTAGCACATGCCTCTCAAGGGGTCTCTCCAGGCTCTGACTCTCAGAGTGCCCCTCCTGCCCTCTGGTCTTTGTTGCACATCCTGTGTTTCAGATCTCTTCCTTGTTCTTTCAGTCTTTTTAGACACACTGATAATCCAGATTTTCCTTCTGTACAATGTGCCCTTTTGTTTCCTTTCCCTGTGGGCTATATGGTTGCAGGATGAGCCATTGAGTCAACTGGTTTTTCTAGCAGCAGTGATTGAGACTGAGTTAGGTGTATAAGAGCTTTATTGAGACTAATGTCTATGAAAAGTACTAGAAAGAGAAGCAGGATTGGTCAGGGAAAACCTCAGGTTGTGACATAGTTCTGACACTTGGGAAAGAAAATGAGGAATGAAGCAAGACTGGGTCAGGATAACCGGAGATAATGATGCAGATCTGAAAAGTCACTGATCTAACAGTGAGCTGGAAAGCAAGGAGCCTGAAAGGAGTCCACATTCAGGCTGAAATGGCCAGGCCCCTAGTACCTTTGCCATGCTTATGTTTAGTGAGAGCTCCCTGGGAAACATGAGGCTTCAGTTTAAATACTGAAACTTACTCTAAAGATGCTAACAGCCGAAAGCTTTCAACTCATTGCTTTTTGCAGCCTAATGGCAGGTTCTTTCTTGAAGGGAGGTCTGAGTGGTGCACTTCTGTAACTGCTACAGCCATCTTCATTCCCATAGCCAGGTCTAGCATCCTGGATCCCCGACCTGTGTCGAATGCCTGAGTTTCCATTTTGCTTGGCAACAGGGATTTGACTGGCCCTGAATGGACTGCCAATATGAAGAAAGAAGGTACTTACAGAAGATAGAATTAATTATCTCCAGGGAAACTTAAGGGGATCCAGGGGTATTTGGTAGTAATGAATCATCCTATTTTCACTGAGCACATATTAATACTATATGCTCTGTAGTGTGCATGGTGTTTGCTATTAGAAACCCCCAAATATAAAATCATAAAACTAAAAGGGACTTGAGTTCTCAGTGAAGTCTCCCTCCCATGAGCAAAAGAATTCCTTGTATAATACCCCGTGTGGGTTCAGTGGCCTCTTACATACCTCCAGTGATGGCAAGCTCATCACTTCAGTCATCCCTTTGGTTGTTAGACAGCTCTACTTAGTAGAATCTTCCCTCTTAAGTGAAACTCAAAATGCTCCCACAACCTTTAACTTGTGAAGTCCCTTTAATAAGATTTCTGCCCTCTCATTTTATTAATCCTTTCAATGTTTGAAGACAGTTTTCTTTGTTCCTAAAATGCTATAGGATAAGAGAGGCTATTGAAGTCTATGATTCCCCTACTGTAGTACAACAGGATCTGACTACTTCTGATCAGGAGTCTCTTTATGACCTAAAAGTCTATTGAGCCATGAAAACTTCATGAACAATTCTCAAATAAAAGAGAAATCCATATAAATTAAAAGACAATGTGCATTCTCTCTGAAGTGTTCGTTGTACATTTCCTCTAGAGCACACTGGAACTCAGGAATAGTGGGACCAGCTGCTGAGCTATTGCCCATTTATATTGAAAGAAAACAGGCTCTTGCTAATTAGAAGCATGTTCCACAAGATGAAACAATACAAGCTCTTCAACATTTCCCCACCATTAGCAATTCCTGATGTTGACTGGACATGTTAATATAACCCTACTCTCCATCAGGAAAACAAATAAAACAGACATGATGGTTCACAGCACAAGAAAGAATTCTTTATCCTCCTACTCAGTCACCACACATTAATGCACTAAGTACTCACTACATGCTGGTCTCCATAATAGGTTCTTTCATATGTATTATTTTATTTTATTTAATACTCCCAAGAACATTATGAGGAAGATTTTATGAACTCCACATTCCCCATGAGGAAAGTTGAGCCTTAGAGTAATCATGTAACTTGTTCAAGGTTCAGATCAGTTCAGTTCAGTCACTCAGTCGTGTCCGACTCTTTGTGACCCCATGAATAGCAGCACGCCAGGCCTCCCTGCCCATCACCAACTTTCAGAGTTTACTGAAACTCATGTCCGTTGAGTCGGTGATGCCATCCAATCATCTCATCTCATCCTCTGTCGTCCCCTTCTCCTCCCGCCTTCACTCTTTCCTAGCATCAGGGTCTGTCCAATGAGTCCTTCGCATCAGCTGAGCAAAGTATTGGAGTTTCAGCTCCAGCATCCTTACCCATCTGGTAAGTGGCTGAACTAAGACCTTCTGACTTGAAGTCTGGTGCTCTGTCCACTCTAATGCTACAAGGAAATTTCTTAATAAAAGATCCATGCCCATGCATGTAGAATATGCACCGTTTTAGTTTGGGTCACTCCAGAAGCAGATCCTGAAATAAGGATTTAGGTTAAAGTAGTTTATGGGTAACATGGAAACATACATATGTAAAATAGATAGCCAATGAGAATTTGATGTATGACTCAGGGAACTCAAACCTGGACTCTGTAACAACCTAGAGGAGTGAGATGGGGAGGGAAATGGGAGTGAGGTTCAAGAAGGAGGGGACATAAGTACATCTATGGGTGATTCATGTTGATGTTTGGCAGAAACCAACACAGTACTGTAAAGCAATTATCCTTCAACTAAAAATAAATACATTAAAAAAAGAGGATAAGGAAAAACCAAAACAGAATGAGAAAGGGAGTCAGAGAAGGGAAGGTAACCAATACATACTGCATTATCACATCAGCTACCACTGTGGACACCTGGAAATAAATCCTGCTGGGAAAATTCTGAGAGCCAGTTAGGTAGGACACGGGGCACAGAGTCAACCTGTCCAAGGGGGAAGGAGCTGGGATATTTATAAACCAATGCTACCAATCATTGATTGAGGTCTCCTTCTAGTGGACATTAATTTCCTGGCACTACCTGCTATGCAGGGACAGACATGCTTTAGAATCCTTGGAAAGACCTTAGGCAGAGAAACTCAAGAGCTGGAAATTGGAGACTGGGTTGGTGGACACTGAAGTAAAGGGCAAAAGCATTTTTACTCTCCTCTTTCACTTTCATCAAAAACTAAACCTCTTTAGTTCTTTACTTTCTGCCATAAGGGTGGTGTCATCTCCATATCTGAGGTTATTGGTATTTCTCCCGGCAATTATGATTCTTGCTTGTGCTTCATCCAGCCCAGCAGAGAAGAGATATATATAGTAAAAATTCTGGAAAAAAATGTTCCCACTTAACCAGAAGACTGGGAATAGGAGGCCTCCATGAGCTGACAGTTGCAGGGAGGAGGCTCCTGGGATATTTTTTTGTCTGTCCTGTTTCTTTTTTTTCTCTCGCTTCTTCCCTGAGGCCAGCTCCATTTGGGAAGCAGTAGGTCATGGTGTGGGAATCTAGGTTTTGAAAAGAAAGCCTTTCTTTTCTGATCAAAGAAACTGGGAAAGGCATCCCTCTGGCTCAAAAATACAGTGGTAATTCCTGTCCCCTCTTCTTTTCTAGAAGTACTCTGTCACAAGGGTAGGCACATCTCTGTGGAAGTTTTTAATAACACAGGGGGTACAGTTCTAAAAACTATCTTGACTATTTCTAGCTAGAGGATGCAAAAAAGTCCTTTTTTTCTCATGGGAACTAAAGAGTATAAAGGGAATCTTGGAGGGAGGATATTTGGGAAAGGAGACACCCTACATCTGCGTATGAACTGACATAAATCCCTAACCCACCACTGAGATGCATGGACCTAACGAAACATAACAAGAGTTTGAAAACTAAACTGATATTGAAACCACCACTCCCAGAAGGTGAGAAAGAACTTGTGGTATGAACCTAACTGGATAGTTTACCTGCTAAAATAACAACAACAATAAATCAACATTCACTAGAGGACATTAACAAGACCTAGAGTCTCACAACAAAATAGTTAAAATGTCCAGGATATAATCCAGAATCACCTGACATACAAAGGACCAGAAAACTCTGACACACTCTTAAGGGAAAAAGACAATTGATAGATATTAAGCATGATATAAACCTGATGTTGTAATTATAAGGTATAGACTTCAAAGCAGCCATCAGAACTATTCTTCATGGGGTAAAAGTGAATATTTTAGAAATAAATGGGAAGATGGAACTTTTAGCAGATGAATAGAAATGATAATAAAGAATCAAACTGAAATGTTAAAACTGAAATAATAATGGAAGTAAATGGTTCAGTGTGTAGTCTCAATAGTAGAATGGGAAAACAGAGGAAAAAAAAAGTTGGGAAAAAATTAAAGAGACAAGAATCTGTGGGACACAAACTATACATGTATCCCACACTTATACAAAGTATACACAAAGTGTATGATGCAGCATAATAAAAATTACTGAGGAACTTATGGCCAAATTTAAGAAGTAGAACAATATTAATGCACTAGTTGTCTTCTTCCGTGGTCATCCTCACGTCTCCCAGGTAACCTCTCTCCTAATTTCTGTATTTTTCATATCTTTTTTCCATAGCCTTATCACGTATACATTTATTCTCCAAAGAATTTCTTTTAAAATTATTTCTGTTACAATACTGAGTTTAACAATTTGAAATTTACCCAGGGAGCAAACCCAGGTCTCCCACATTGCAAACCCAGGTCTCCCACATTGCAGGCAGATTCTTTACCAGCTGAGCCACAAGGGAAGCCCAACAATATTGGAGTGGGTAGCCTATCCCTTCCCCAGCGGATCTTCCTGACCCAGGAATCGAACGGGGGTCTCCTGCATTGCAGGTGGATTCTTTCTAAATGAGCTATGAGGGAAGCCCTTTTCATAAACGTAGAGGTCTATTTCAGGAATCTCTAATTCTGTAGTTGATTTGTCTGTGCCTGAACCAATACCATGGACTTTCCAGGTAGTGCCGTAGTAAAGAATCCCCTTCCAATGCAGTAGCCGCAAGAGATACGGGTTTGATCCCTGGGTGGGGAAGATCCCCTGGAGTAGAAAGCGGCAACCCCCTCTAATATTCTTGCCTGGAAAATTCGATGGAGAGGAGCCTAGCAGGCTACAGTCCATGGGGGTCGCAGAGTCAGACAGGACTGAGCACACAGGCATGAACCAATATCATAGTGTTTAAATTAATAAACTTTATAGTGAGTTGATATCTGGTGGAAGATATCCTCCCATTTTGGAATTGTATTAGCTATTATTTGATCTTTGTGCTTTCATATACATTTCAAAATTAGGGAGTCAGTTTCCCTAGAACATCCTAATAAACTTTTACCTGGAACTGTACTGTATCTGTTTTACAACAGTTTCTCTTTCCATGAATGTAGTATATTTCTCCCTTAATTCAAGTCTTTATTTGAATTATATTTTCTGGATACTGAAATTTTTCTTATTGTCTTATGAGAGCTGTTTATATTTCCTGTAGGTTTATAAAAATGAAATGAATTTCTCTATATTGATTTTATTAGCAGTCACATTTAAAAATTATTTGCTTATTCTATTAATTGGTACATAGACTCTTTAATCCTGTATATTATTATATAATTCTCAAATATGACTTTTTTTTCTTCCATACACCTATTTATTTTTGTTCCTTCCCTTCATTTGATGTCTCTGTTCATCTGATGAACAGAAACCATGTTCTGTTCCTTAGAGTACTGTGGGACTTTCTAGTACCTAAGACTAAGAGAAAGAATAAGGAGAAAGCTGTAGGATTTATACCTTTTTTTTAATCTAGGAAAATGAGAGATTATTTCACTTAAAATATTTTAAAATGATAATGAAAAACAGAGTTATGTTTTAAGTATTCTACAAATCACACTTATTCATATTACTTATTCTCACATCCCTAATCAAAGTTATTGGGTATCATTATTTCCACTTTACAGATGAGGTAATTGAAACTAAGGATGAAACACACTGTCCACAATCATGACTCTCTGAAGCATGGGATCTGCAATCTGAATCCAGTCTGTCTAGATTGTTCCAGTATGTCAGGCTCACTCAGAACTTGAGGTGAGTAGAGGAAGAGGAAAAGAAGGTCCATGAATTTCTTACAAATAATATAGTGTACTGGGTCCTTATCAGGATGGAGCAGTCAAAAAGGGTGTATGGATGGGTTGGAATAAATGAGTTTGATTCTTGACATGTTTTTACTTTAAGTTAAGACCTATTTTTCTCTTACAGTTTAGTCTGCTGTTGATTCAATTCTCTTTGTTATAGTGAGAAGAATTATTTTATTGGCAATGTACTTAGCACTTTAAGAAAAGAGCACACCCTTCTCTTTTTGCTACACTGCAGCCTGACCCTGTGGCCAGCTGTTCATATATGCCCTTTCCAGCCAGCCAAGAACAGCCGCTAACTGTCAGACCTCAGCCACGTGACAGCCACCTAGTCCATGGCCCACAGCAACGGAATTCACTGTCAGAGCAAATTTAAATAAATCCAAACCTCCATTTAGTACAGCCTGGCAGAGCTCTTGCTTTTGGGGGGAGGTAAGTGTGGGAAGCCCTATTAACATCTCCATCCAAAAAAAGAAAAACTCTTTCTTAAGTCTCCCCAAGAAAGAGCCATTCCATCCAGAACTCTGAGACCTCCACAGGGGTGTAAATCTATAACAGCAGTCATTTTAAGACCCTCAGGCAATCAAAACCATTCTTCTACAATGCGAGGGGCACCAGCTATTTGTATCAGTCAACATCCAAGCTAGAAACAGATGACATTCTCAAACTAGCTGATTTGAGGGTAGTTTCTAAAAAAAGGATTATTCATATGGTATAGTCTTGGATTAGGGAAACATGGAAAGGTGAAGTACCCTGAGGCTAGTAACAACAGGAAATGATTTCAGGCTTGTGCTAGGAAGGTGGAGGAGGGGAGGTGCTTACAAAAATTGAGAGAGGATCAGCTCAGGAGAGGACACTTGACAGGACCTTAAAATCTGGGACACAGCCAGCCTAAGATGATCTTTAACTGAACCCAAGGAAGCCATTGATCTTGGGAGCATATTCATGGGTTCATAAAGGGCAAATCCAGGAGCACAGAGGAGGTTGGAAAATGGTGGAGAGTGATTAAAAATGTCCAGTTGGAAGATAATTGGTCTTGTCTACTGCCTTTGCCCTTTAACTTCCCCCTCTTTCCTTTGTTCAGGTAAATGACTGCCATCTTCAATGTGCATGATACAAAAATCAGATACTGTAACATATATGGAGATCTTTATTTGGCTATATACCCATTTGAGTCTTAAAAGAACCCTAGCCAACACCAAGTTATTAACGAAAGATGGGTAAAAATGAAGGATGGATAAGAAAATAAAATAAAATAAAACATATAGCTATTAATATAACCTCAACCTCCATATAAGTGATTGTTAGACCTATGTAGATAATTATAGCTGCTTTCCTCCACTGCTACTCATATTTCTATTTTTCACTACCTGTCCCTCAGCCAGATGGCATTCTTTACCTATTGAAGTAACCCAGAGCTTTATTTTTATGAAATCTAAGGCCTTGAAAATCATGTTTTTGTTTTTTCTTTTTAACCAAATTTTTAATTGAAGTATAGTTTATTTACAATGTTGTGTTAATTTCAGGTGTACAGCAAAGTGATTTAGTTATACATATACACATCTATATATTTTATTCTTTTCCAGACTCTTTTCAGTTATGGCTTACTACAAGATATTGAATATAGTTTCCTGTGTAGGTCCTTTTTTATCTATTTTATGTATAGTGGTGAATATCTTTTAATCCCAAATTCCTAATTTATCCTTCCCCCACCCCCCTTTCCTTTTGGTAATCATAAGTTTGTTTTCTATACCTATGTATTTGTTTCTGTTTTGTAAATAAGTTTATTTGTATCATTTTTTTTAGATTCCACACATAAGTGATCTCACATAATATTTGCCTTTCTCTGTATGATTTACTTCACTTAGTATGATAATCTCTTGGTTCATCCATGTTATTCCAAGGACAATTTTATTCTTTTATGTGTATTGTGTATTACTTCACTTATTATGATAATCTCTCGGTCCATTCATTTTATTCCAGATGGCAATTTTATCCTTTTATGTGTATTGTGTATATATACCACATCTTCATCGTCCATTCATCTCTCCATGGACATTTACATTGCTTTCATGTCCTTGGTATTGTAAATATTGTTGCTAAGGATACTTGGATGTGTGTATAATTTCAAATCAGAGTTGTTGTTTTTTTTTCTAATATGCCCAGAAGTGGAACTGGAAGATCATATTGTAACTAGTTTTCCATTGAACAGGACTGTTGGAGAACAAGGAGTGGCCCTATGACTCTCCGAGGTTATACAGTCATCTTTACCACTATTGTGTGGTTGCATCTCAATTTCTTTTTGGTGACTGGAATCAAATATCCTTGATGGGACAATGGCACCTTTCTTTGCCTATTGGCTCAGCAGCATGAGAAGCCCAGAAAACGTGGGGAACTAGTAGTCTCAGCATCTTATTCAACAGTAAAAGAATTTATTCTCTGGTGAAAGTATTTCTCCTTTGGGACAATAAGAACTCCAAACCTACTGAACCTAAGATAGTGATTTGGAAAGCAAAAATTTCTCCACAGAATGTTGCCTCCCAGCTGGTACAAAAGATGAGCCTTTATTAGGCCATTCTGTCATTTTCTCAAGTCACCTGTATGTGATTAATGGAGAACATGATAAGGTTAGCAAATTCTGTGAGTGGGAACTCACTGTCATACCTCCTTTATTATAAAATGTTTTCACTAATTGGAAGCAAAGTTATGTAGTAAATTATGGAAATGGATTTATTTGCTATTTTTCACTACACACAACAATGCTTGGTACACAGAAATTACTCAAAAATATTTTTTAAGTGTGGAGTGAGAAAGGAGTAAATTGACTGAGAATGAAATGAATGAAACATAGGAAACACAAATATTTAAGGGGAGAGTAAGGGAAAAAATGAGAAGCTCTGGGAAAGAGTGATCAGAGAGATAGAAATAAATATATAAATAAACAGGGAAAAGTGCTGTCAAAGTAGGGAATGGAAAGAAAGGAATGGCCAAGAGAGTTACCTGCTGCCAAGATACTGTATATAGTAAATGCAGGGAGTGTGTGCAGCGAAATCGGCAACTCTAGGAGAGAGATGAAGAAGACCAAGAAATTGGTGGGTTTAAATGAGGAAATGGAGCCAGGGAGTATAGACTACTCTTTTAATAAAATTGAGTGAGAAAGAAAGGAAAGAAATAAAATAAAATAAAAGGAGATTCAGGGGCAGGTTTTAATTTTGCTTTGATTTTATTGTTGGCCCTAGTATTTTGGGAAGGTTCCAGGTGGTGCTAGTGGTAAAGAACTCACTTGCCAGGGAGGGAAAGATGGCGGAGGAATAGGACGGGAAGATCACTTTCTCCTTCACAAATTCCTCAAAAGAACATTTCAACGCTGAGCAAACTTCACAAAACAAATTATGTAGGCTGGCAGAGGACATCAGGCAACCAGAAAAGCAGACCTTTGTCTTCAAAAACAGTGAACCTCTCTGAGTGTCCCTCAATGTGGAGAAACTTTTCATCTTTAACCTAGATGTTTTATCATCGGTGCTGTATAGATGGAGAAGTCTAGAGGCTACTGTAAAAATAAAACTGAAAGCCAGAAGCAGGAGGCTTAAATCCAAAGCCTGAAAACATTAGAGAACTCATGAATTCAGGGAACATTAAGCAATAGGAGCCCATCTAATGCCTTCATACCTACACCAAAACCAAGCTCCACCCAAGGGCCAACAAGTTCCAAAACAAGACATACCACGCAAATTCTCCAGCAACACAGAAACAATCCCCTGAGCCTCAATATACAGGCAGCTCAATATTATCCCAAAACCTTTGATGTCTTGTAACCCATTACGGGTTACTCCACTGCACTCGAGAGAGAAGAAACCCAGCTCCACCCGCCAAAACTCCAACACAAGCCTCCCTAACCAGGAAACCTTGACAAGCCACTGATAGAACCCCACCCAAAGTGAGGAAGCTCCAAAATAAAGAGAACTCCACAAATTACCAGAATATAAAAAGGCCACCCCAAACGCAGCAATATAACCAAGATGAAGAGACAGAGGAATACTCAGCAGGTAAAGGAACAGGAGAGCTGCCCACCAAACCAAACAAAAGAGGAAGAAGTAGGGAATCTACCGGAGAAGGAATTCCGAATATTGATAGTGAAAATGATCCAAAATCTTGAAATCAAAATGGAATCACAGATAAATAGGCTAGAGACAAAGATTGAGAAGATGCAAGAAAGGTTTAACAAGGACCTAGAAGAAATAAAAAAGAGTCAAAATATAATGAATAACGCAATAAATGAGATCAGAAACACTCTGGAGGCAACAAATAGTAGAATAACGGAGGCAGAAGATAGGATTAGTGAAATAGAAGATAGAATGGTAGAAATAAATGAATCAGAGAGGAAACAAGAAAAACGAATTAAAAGAAATGAGGACAATCTCAGAGACCTCCAGGACAATATGAAACGCTCCAACATTCGAATTATAGGAGTCCCAGAAGAAGAAGACAGAAAGAAAGATCATGAGAAAATCCTTGAGGAGATAATAGTTGAAAACTTCCCTAAAATGGGGAAGGAAATAATCACTCAAGTCCAAGAAACACAGAGAGTTCCAAATAGGATTAACCCAAGGCGAAACACCCCAAGACACATATTAATCAAATTAACAAAGATCAAACACAAAGAACAAATATTAAAAGCAGCAAGGGAAAAACAACAAATAACACACAAGGGGATTCCCATAAGGATAACAGCTGATCTTTCAATAGAAACTCTTCAGGCCAGGAGAGAATGGCAAGACATACTTAAAGTGATGAAAGACAATAACCTACAGCCCAGATTACTGTACCCAGCAAGGATCTCATTCAAATACGAAGGAGAAATCAAAAGCTTTACAGACAAGCAAAAGCTGAGAGAATTCAGCACCACCAAACCAGCTCTCCAACAAATTCTAAAGGATATTCTCTAGAAAGGAAACACAAAAAGGGTGTATAAACCCGAACCCAAAACAACAAAGTAAATGGTAACGGGATCATACTTATCAATAATCACCTTAAACGTAAATGGGTTGAACGTCCCAACCAAAAGACAAAGACTGACCGAATGGATACAAAAACAAGACCCCTCTATTTGCTGCTTACAAGAGACCCACCTCAAAACAAGGGACACATACAGACTGAAAGTGAAGGGCTGGAAAAAGATATACCACGCAAATAGAGACCAAAAGAAAGCAGGAGTGGCAATACTCATATCCGATAAAATAGACTTTAAAACAAAGGCTGTGAAAAGAGACAAAGAAGGCCACTACATAATAATCAAAGGAACAATCCAAGAAGAAGATATAACAATTATAAATATATATGCACCTAATATAGGAGCACCGCAATATGTAAGACAAATGCTAACAAGTATGAAAGGGGAAATCAACAATAACACAATAATAGTGGGAGACTTTAATACCCCACTCACACCTATGGACAGATCAACTAAACAGAAAATTAACAAAGAAACGCAAACTTTAAATGATACATTAGATCAGTTAGATCTAATTGATATCTACAGGACATTTCACCCCAAAACAATGAATTTCACCTTTTTTTCAAGTGCTCATGGAACCTTCTCCAGGATAGATCACATCCTGGGCCATAAATCTAAACTTGATAAATTCAAAAAAATCGAAATCATTCCAAGCATCTTTTCTGACCATAATGCATTAAGGTTAGATCTCAATTACAGGAGAAAAACTATTAAAAATTCCAACATATGGAGGTTGAACAACACACTTCTGAATAACCAACAAATCACAGAAGAAATCAAAAAAGAAATCAAAATATGCATAGAAACTAATGAAAATGAAAACACAACAACCCAAAACCTGTGGGACACTATAAAAGCAGTGCTAAGAGGAAAGTTCATAGCAATACAGGCATACCTCAAGAAACAAGAAAAAAGTCAAATAAACAACCTAACTCTACAACTAAAGCAACTAGAAAAGGAAGAGTTGGAGAACCCCAGAGTGAGTAGAAGGAAAGAAATCTTAAAAATTAGGGCAGAAATAAATGCAAAAGAAACAAAAGAGACCATAGCAAAAATCAACAAAGCCAAAAGCTGGTTCTTTGAAAGGATCAATAAAATTGACAAACCATTAGCCAGACTCATCAAGAAGCAAAGAGAGAAAAATCAAATCAATAAAATTAGAAATGAAAATGGAGAGATCACAACAGACAACACAGAAATACAAAGGATCATAAGAGACTACTATCAGCAGTTGTATGCCAATAAAATGGACAACGTGGAAGAAATAGACCAATTCTTAGAAAAGTACAATTTTCCAAAACTGAACCAGGAAGAAATAGAAAACCTTAACAGACCCATCACAAGCACGGAAATTGAAACTGTAATCAGAAATCTTCCAGCAAACAAAAGCCCAGGTCCAGACGGCTTCACAGCTGAATTCTACCAAAAATTTCGAGAAGAGCTAACACCTATCCTCCTCAAACTCTTCCAGAAAATTGCAGAGGAAGGTAAACTTCCAAACTCATTCTATGAGGCCACCATCACCCTAATACCAAAACCTGACAAAGATGTCACAAAAAAAGAAAACTACAGGCCAATATCACTGATGAACATAGATGCAAAAATCCTTAACAAAATTCTAGCAATCAGAATCCAACAACACATTAAAAAGATCATACACCATAACCAAGTGGGCTTTATCCCAGGGATGCAAGGATTCTTCAATATCCGCAAATCAATCAACGTAATTCACCACATTAACAAATTGAAAAATAAAAACCATATGATTATCTCAATAGATGCAGAGAAGGCCTTTGACAAAATTCAACATCCATTTATGATAAAAACTCTCCAGAAAGCAGGAATAGAAGGAACATACCTCAACATAATAAAAGCTATATATGACAAACCCACAGCAAACATTATCCTCAATGGTGAAAAATTGAAAGCATTTCCCTTAAAGTCAGGAACAAGACAAGGGTGTCCACTTTCACCGCTACTATTCAACATAGTTCTGGAAGTTTTGGCCACAGCAATCAGAGCAGAAAAAGAAATAAAAGGAATCCAAATTGGAAAAGAAGAAGTAAAACTATCACTGTTTGCAGACGACATGATCCTCTACATGGAAAACCCTAAAGACTCCACCAGAAAATTACTAGAGATCATCAATGAATATAGTAAAGTTGCAGGATATAAAATCAACACACAGAAATCCCTTGCATTCCTATACACGAATAATGAGAAAGTAGAAAAAGAAATTAAGAAAACAATTCCATTTACCATTGCAACGAAAAGAATAAAATACTTAGGAATATATCTACCTAAAGAAACTAAAGACCTATATATAGAAAACTATAAAACACTGATGAAAGAAATCAAAGAGGACACTAATAGATGGAGAAATATACCATGTTCATGGATCGGAAGAATCAATATAGTGAAAATGAGTATACTACCCAAAGCAATTTACAAATTCAATGCAATCCCTGTCAAGCTACCAGCCACATTTTTCACAGAACTAGAACAAATAATTTCAAGATTTGTATGGAAATACAAAAAGCCTCGAATAGCCAAAGAAATCTTGAGAAAGAAGAATGGAACGGGAGGAATCAACTTGCCTGACTTCAGGCTCTACTACAAAGCCACAGTCATCAAGACAGTATGGTACTGGCACAAAGACAGACATATAGATCAATGGAACAAAATAGAAAGCCCAGAGATAAATCCACACACATATGGACACCTTATCTTTGACAAAGGAGGCAAGAATATACAATGGAGTAAAGACAATCTCTTTAACAAGTGGTGCTGGGAAAACTGGTCAACCACTTGTAAAAAAATGAAACTAGATCACTTTCTAACACCGTACACAAAAATAAACTCAAAATGGATTAAAGATCTAAATGTAAGATCAGAAACTATAAAACTCCTAGAGGAGAATATAGGCAAAACACTCTCAGAAATAAATCACAGCAGGATCCTCTATGATCCACCTCCCAGAATTCTGGAAATAAAAGCAAAAATAAACAAATGGGATCTAATTAAAATTAAAAGCTTCTGCACAACAAAGGAAAATATAAGCAAGGTGAAAAGACAGCCTTCGGAATGGGAGAAAATAATAGCAAATGAAGCAACTGACAAACAACTAATCTCAAAAATATACAACCAACTTATGCAGCTCAACTCCAGAAAAATAAACGACCCAATCAAAAAATGGGCCAAAGAACTAAATAGACATTTCTCCAAAGAAGACATACGGATGGCTAACAAACACATGAAAAGATGCTCAACATCACTCATTATTAGAGAAATGCAAATCAAAACCACAATGAGGTACCACTTCACACCAGTCAGAATGGCTGCGATCCAAAAATCTGCAAGCAATAAATGCTGGAGAGGGTGTGGAGAAAAGGGAACCCTCCTACACTGTTGGTGGGAATGCAAACTAGTACAGCCACTATGGAGAACAGTGTGGAGATTCCTTAAAAAATTGCAAATAGAACTCCCTTATGACCCAGCAATCCCACTTCTGGGCATACACACCGAGGAAACCAGAATGGAAAGAGACACATGTACCCCAATGTTCATCGCAGCACTGTTTATAATAGCCAGGACATGGAAACAACCTAGATGTCCATCAGCAGATGAATGGATAAGAAAGCTGTGGTACATATACACAATGGAGTATTACTCAGCCGTTAAAAAGAATTCATTTGAATCAGTTCTGATGAGATGGATGAAACTGGAGCCGATTATACAGAGTGAAGTAAGCCAGAAAGAAAAACACCAATACAGTATACTAACACATATATATGGAATTTAGGAAGATGGCAATGACAACCCTGTATGCAAGTCAGGAAAAAAGACACAGATGGGTATAACGGACTTTTGGTCTCAGAGGGAGAGGGAGAGGGTGGGATGATTTGGGAGAATGGGAATTCTAACATGTATACTATCATGTAAGAATTGAATCGCCAGTCCATGTCTGACGTAGGGTGCAGCATGCTTGGGGCTGGTACATGGGGATGACCCAGAGAGATGTTGTGGGGAGGGAGGTGGGAGGGGGGGTCATGTTTGGGAACGCTTGTAAGAATTAAAGATTTTAAAATTAAAAAAAAAAAAATAAAAAAAAAAAAATAAAACTGAAAAAAAAAAAAAAAAAAAAAAGAACTCACTTGCCAATGAAGATGATATAAGAGAGGAAGGTTTGATCCCTGGATCAGGAAGATCCTCTGGAGGAGGGCATGGCAACCCACTCAAGTTTTCTTGCCTGGAGAATTCCCATGGACAGAGAAGTCTGGCAGGCTATGGTCCAAGGGTCACAAAGAGTTGGATACAACTGAAGCAACTGAGCATACACACGGCACAATAGTATTTTTAAAGCAATGTTATTTCTTTTGGATAAAAGAGATTTGATTGGGTTCTGTGCTGAAGGAGGAAGGGAAAGGTAATATCTCAGAGTTCAGTTCAGGTCAGTTCAGTCACTCAGTCGTGTCCGACTCTTTGTGACACCATGAAGCGCAGCATGCCAGGCCTCCCTGTCCATCACCATCTCCCGGAGTTCACTCAGACTCACGTCCATCAAGTCCATGATGCCATCCAGCCATCTCATCCTCTGTCATCCCCTTTTCCTCCTCTGTCATCCCCTTCTCCTCCTGCCCCCAATCCCTCCCAGCAACACAGTCTTTTCCAATGAGTCAACTGTTCGCATGAGGTGGCCAAAGTACTGGAGTTTCAGCTTTAGCATCATTCCTTCCAAAGAAATCCCAGGGCTGATCTCCTTCAGAATGGACTGGTTGGATCTCCTTGCAGTCCAAGGGACTCTCAAGAGTCTTCTCCAACATCACAGTTCAAAAGTATCAATTCTTCGGTGCTCAGCTTTCTTCACAGTCCAACCCTCATATCCATGCATGACCACAGGAAAAACCATAGCCTTGACTAGCTGGACATTAGTCGGCAAAGTAATGTCTCTGCTTTTGAATATACTATCTAGGTTGATCATAACTTTCTTCCAAGGAATAAGCGTCTTTTAATTTCATGGCTGCAGTCACCATCTGCAGTGATTTTGGAGCACCCCAAAATAAAGTCTGACACTGTTTCCACTGTTTCCCCATCTATTTCCCATGAAGTGATGGGACCAGATGCTATGATCTTCGTTTTCTGGATGTTGAGGTTTAAGCCAACTTTTTCACTCTCCTTTTTCACTTTCATCAAGAGGCTTTTTAGTTCCTCTTTACTTTCTGCCATAAGGGTGATGTCATCTGCATATCTGAGGTCACTGATATTTCTCCCAGTAATCTTGATTCCAGCTTGTGTTTCTTCCAGTCCAGTGTTTCTCATGATGTACTCTCCATATAAGTTAAATAAGCAGGGTGACAATATACAGCCTTGACGTACTCCTTTTCCTATTTGAAAACAGTCTGTTGTTCCATGTCCAGTTCTAACTGTTGCTTTCTGACCTGCATACAGATTTCTCAAGAGGCAGGTCAGGTGGTCTGGTATTCCCATCTCTTTCAGAATTTTCCACAGTTTGTGGTGATCCACACAGTCAAAGGCTTTGGCATAGTCAATAAAGCAGAAATAGATGTTTTTCTGGAACTCTCTTGCTTTTTCCATGATCCAGCGGATGTTGGCAATTTGACCTCTGGTTCATCTGCCTTTTCTAAAACCAGCTTGAACATCTGGAAGCTCACAGTTCACATATTGCTGAAGCCTGGCTTGGAGAATTTTGAGCATTACTTTACTAGCATGTGAGATGAGTGCAATTGTGTGGTAGTTTCAGCATTCTTTTGCATTGCCTTTCTTTGGAATTGGAATGAAAACTGACTTTTTCCAGTCCTGTGGCCACTGCTGATGTTTCCAAATTTGCTGGCATATTGAGTGCAGCACTTTCACAGCATCATCTTTCAGGATTTGAAACAGCTCAACTGGAGCTCTATCACTTCCACTAGCTTTGTTTGTAGTGATGCTTTCTAAGGCCCACTTGACTTCACTTTCCAAGATGTCTGGCTCTAGATTAGTGATCACATCACTATGATTATCTGGGTCATGTAGATCTCTTTTGTACAGTTCTTCTGTGTATTCTTGCCACCTCTTCTTAATATCTTCTGCTTCTGTTAGGTCCATAACATTTCTGCCCTTTATCAAGCCCATCCTTGCATGAAATGTTCCCTTGGTATCTCTAATTTTCTTGAAGAGATCTCTAGTCTTTCCCATTCTGTTCTTTTCCTCTATTTCTTTGCATTGATCACTGAAGAAGGTTTTCTTATCTCTTCTTGCTATTCTTTGGAACTCTACATTCAGATGCTTATATCTTTCCTTTTCTCCTTTGCTTTTCGCCTCTCTTCTTTTCACAGCTATTTGTAAGGCCTCCCCAGACAGCCATTTGGCTTTTTTGCATTTCTTTTCATGGGGTTGGTCTTGATCCCTGTCTCCTGTACAATGTCACAAACCTCATTCCACAGTTCATCAGGCACTCTATGTATCAGATCTAGGCCCTTAATCTATTTCTCACTTCCACTGTATAATCATTAGGGATTTGATTTAGGTCATACCTAAATTGTCTAGCGGTTTTCCCTACTTTCTTCAATTTGAGTCTGAATTTCGTAATAAGGAGTTCATTTCTGAGCCACAGTCAGCTCCTGGTCTTGTTTTTGTTGACTGTATAGAGCTTCTCCATCTTTGGCTGCAAAGAATATAATCAATCTGATTTTGGTGTTGACCATCTGGTGATGTCCATGTGTAGAGTCTTCTCTTGTGTTGTTGGAAGAGGGTGTTTGCTATGACCAGTGCATTTTCTTGGCAAAACTCTATTAGTCTTTGCCCTGCTTCATCCTGCATTCCAAGGCCAAATTTGCCTGTTACTCCAGGTGTTTCTTGACTTCCTACTTTTGAATTCCAGTCCCCTATAATGAAAAGGACACCTTTTTGGGGTGTTAGTTCTAAAAGGTCTTGTAGGTCTTCATAAAACCATTCAACTTCAACTTCTTCAGCATTAATGGTTGGGGCATAGACTTGGATAACTGTGATATTGAATGGTTGGCCTTGGAAATGAACAGAGATCACTCTGTTGTTTTTGAGACTGCATCCAAGTACTGAATTTCGGACTCTTCTGTTGGCCATGATGGCTACTCCATTTCTTCTGAGGGATTCCTGCCCGCAGTAGTAGATATGATGGTCATCTGAGTTAAATTCACCCATGCCAGTCCGTTTTAGTTTGCTGATTCCTAGAATGTCGACTTCACCCTTGCCATCTCTTATTTGACCACTTCCAATTTGCCTTGATTCATGGACCTGATTTTCCAGGTTCCTATGCAATATTGCTCTTTATATCATCAGATCTTACTTCTATCACCAGTCACATCCATAACTCGGTATTGTTTTTGCTTTGGCTCCATCCCTTCATTCTTTCTGGAGTTATTTCTCCACTGATTTCCAGTAGCATATTGGGCACCTGCTGACCTGGGGAGTTCCTCTTTCGGTATCCTATCATTTTGCCTTTTCATACTGTTCATGGGGTTCTCAAGGCAAGAATACTGAAGTGGCTTGCCATTCCCTTCTCCAGTGGACCAGGCTCTGTCAGACCTCTCCACCATGACCCACCTGTCTTGGGTTGCCCCGCAGGCATGGCTTGGTTTCATTGAGTTAGACAAGGCTGTTGTCCTAGTGTGATTAGATTGACTAGTTTTCTGTGAGTATGGTTTCAGTGTGTCTGTCCTCTGATGCCCTCTTGCAACACCTACCATCTTACTTGGGTTTCTCTTACCTTGGGAATGGGGTATCTCTTCATGGCTGCTCCAGCAAAGCACAGCTGCTGCTCCTTACCTTGGACGAGGGGTATCTCCTTACCACCGCCATTCCTCACCTTCAATGTGGGATAGCTCCTTTAGGCCCTCTTGCGCCTAGGTCGCCACCACTCCTTTTGATGCTCCTCCTGGGTGCTGGCCCTGGCCTCGGGCTTAGGTGGCTTCTCCTAGCTGCCGCCCCTGGCCTCGGGCTCAGGGTGGCTCCTCAGGGTCACTACCCCTGGCCTCGGGCGTGAGGTGGCTTCTCCCAGCCGCCCCTGACCTCGGACGCGGGGTGTCTCCTCCCGGCCGCCGCCCTTGACCTTGGACACAGGGTAGCTCCTCTCAGCCGCTCCGGCACTGTCGCAGCCTGGCACTCTGGCCGCTGCCCCTGACCTCGGATGTGGGGTAGTTCCTCTTGGCCGCACTTAGTGCGCAGCTCTCGCCTGTCTCAAAGAGATTAATAGAGCAACGTTTTAGAAAAGGCTTAGCCATCCCCTGGAAGAATTGGTTGTAGCTATCATTTTAGCAGCAGTTGGAAGTCCCCTCACAGTTACCTTCATTTTAGAAAGACCTGGCTCAAGATTCATCTGTGTCTTCCTTTTCCTGAGTTTCTGTGCCTGGTTTCTGTCAGCTAATGTAGCTAAGGATGTATCCTAGCTGGAGTGGGGAAGAGGAAATTGAGGAAGAGTTTGGTAAGAGTATCTAACATCCAACGTCCATTTGCGTTCTGGAGCTGACTCACACTCAGCATCTTTCTCACCCGCAGCTGCTTGTGCTTGGGGTTTGTCTACAGAGTTTTTTTTTTTTTCTTTTTAATTTTTCCTATGAAGTACTTCTTATTTTTTCCTCTGAATCAGAGTGGGTTTGGTAATATAAACACAGGAATCATGACAAACTTGCCCATGTGGGAAAGAGAAGATGTCAATGCTGTTTTAGTGGAGCATGTGTGTAGCAGTTATAGCAAGTTTATTAGGACTAAAAATGTTACTTCTTTTCGTTCTTTATCCTTATTAAATAAACTTTATTCACTCTAAGGTGGAAATTCAGGGATGAAAAAGTCAGGTTATTTGTTCTCAAGTAATGGTTGGTGTAGTCAGATACAGAGGTGAAAAATATGGACCAAAAACCAAAGACCAAGACCTCCCTGTAATGGAAGCAAATTTGCAGGTGGGTTCTGTCCTTTCCAAGGCTGAGAATTGAAGATCCCAAGACAAATTAAAAAAGAAATCTTTCCTTGGGGAAATAAGTTTGGAAGTGAATAGAGTGAAGTGGCTGATTCTTCTGCAACCTAGCTAAAATGAAAAGATTAGCAAAAGGAAAAATCAGAATTGAAGAGTACTATTCACTCAGTCATTAAACATGTATAGGGTACCTCATAGTAAACAAAAGAGTCCGAAATGCGGTACTTGGGTGAAATCTCAAAAACGACAGAATGACCTCTGTTTGTTTCCAAGGCAAACCAATCAGTATCACAGTAATCCAAGTCAATGTACCAAGCACTAATGCTGAAGAATTTGAAGAGGTCTATGAAGACTTATAAGACCTTCCAGAACTAACACTAAAAGAAGATGTCCTTTTTATCATAGGGGACTGGAATGCAAAGAGTAGGGAGTGAAGAGATATCTGGAGTAACAGACAAGTTTGGTCTTGGAGTACAAAATGAATCAGGGCAAAGGCTAACAAGAGTTTCACGAAGAGAACACACTGGTCATAGCAAACAACCTCTTCCAACAACACAAGAGATGTCCATGTACACATGGACAATGGTCAATACCAAAGTCAGACTGATTATATTCTTTTCAGCCAAAGATGGAGAAGCTCTATGAAGTCAGCAAAAACAAAATTGGGAGTTGACTGGGGCTCAGATCATGAATTCCTTATTGCTAACTTCAGACTTAAATTGAAGAAAGGGAAAAGCACTAGGACATTCAAGTAAGACCTAAATCAAATCCCTTATGATTATACAGTGGAAGTGACAAATAGATTCAAGGGGTTAGATATGATAGAAAAGTGCCTGAAGAACTATGGATAGAGGTTCATAACACTGTACAGGAGGCAGTGACCAAAACCATCCCCAAGAAAAAGAACTGCAAAAAGGCAAAATGGTTGTCTGAGGAGGCCTTAAAAATAGCTGAAATATACCCATCTGAATGCAGAATTCCAAAGAATGGCAAGGAGAGATAAGAAAGCCTTCCTCAGTGATCAATGCAAAGAAAAAGAGGAAAACAATAGACGGGAAAGACTAGAGATCTCTGCAAGAAAATTACAGATACCAAAGGAATATTTCATGCAAAGATGGGCTCAATAAAGGACAGAAATGGTATGGACCTAAGAGAAGTAGAAGATATTAAGAAGAGTTGGCAAGAATATACAAAAGAACTATTCAAAAAAGATCTTAATGATCCATCAAGATAACCACAATGGTGTGATTAGTTACCTAGAACCAGACATCATGAAGTGTGAAGTCAAGTGGGCCTTAGGAAGCATCACTGTTAACAAAGCTAGTGGAGGTGATGGAATTCCAGCTGAGCTATTTCAAAACCTAAAAGATGATGCTGTGAAAGTGCTGCACTCAATATGCCAGCAAATTTGAAAAAGTCAGCAGTGACCACAGGACTGGAAAACGTCAGTTTTCATTCCAATTCCAAAGAAGGCAATACCAAAGAATGTTCAAAATCCCTCAAAATTGCACTCATTTCACATGCTATCAAAGTAATATTCAATATTCTCCAAGGCAGGCTTCAACAGTATGTGAACCGAGAACTTCCAGATGTTCAAGCTGGATTAGAAAAGGCAGAGGAACCAGAGATCAAATTGCCAACATCCATTGGATCATTGAAAAAATAAGAGAGTTCCAGAAAAACATCTACTTCTGCTTCATTGATTACACTAAAGCATTTGATTGTGTGGATCACCACAAACTGTGGAAAATTCTTAAAGTGATGGGAATAACAGGCTACCTTACCTGCCTCCTGAAAAACCTGTCTGCAGGTCAAGAAGCAACAGTTAGAACTGGATTTGGAACAATGGACTGGTTCCAAATTGGGGAAGGAGTATGTTAAGGCTATATATTGTCACCCTGCTTATTTAACTTATATGCAGAGTACATCATGCATAATGCCAGGCTGGATGAAGCACAGGCTGAAATCAGGATTGCTGGGAGAAATATCAACAACCTTAGATATGCAGATGACACCACCCTTTTGGCAGAAAGTGAAGAGGAACTAAAAAGACTTTTGATGAAAGTGAAAGAAGAGAGTGAAAAGCTGACTTAAAACTCAACTTTCAAAAAAAGAAGATCATAGCATCTGGTCCCATACTTCATGGGAAATAAATGGGGAAACAATGGAAACAGTGACAGACTTTATTTTCTTGGGCTCCAAAATCACTGCAGATGGTGACTGTAGCCATTAAATTAAAAGATGTTTGCTCCTTGGAAGAGAAGCTATGACTAACCTAGATAGCATATCAAAAAGCAGAGACATTACTTTTCTGACAAATATTTATCTAGTCCAAGCTATGGTTTTTCTAGTAGTCATGTATGCATGTGAAATTTGGACCATAAAGAAAGCTGAACACTGAAGAATTGATGCTTTTGAACTGCGGTGTTGAAGACTCTTGAGAGAGTCCCTTCGACAGCTAGGATATCAAAACAGTCAGTCCTAAAGGATATCAACCCTGAATATTCATTGGAAGGGCTGATGCTGAAGCTGAAACTTCAGTAGTTTCCTACATGATGAGAAGAGCTGACTTATCGGAAAAGACCCACATGCTGGGAAAGATTGAAGGTAGGTGGAGAAGGGAATGACAGAGGATGAGATCTTTGGATGGCATCACCAACTCAATGGACATGAGTTTGAACAAGCTCCGGGAGATGGTGAAGGACAGGGAAGCTTGGCTTGCTGTAGTACATGGGGTCACACAGAATCAGACATGACTGAGTGACTAAACAACAACAGGGTGCCTGATGTGAGCTAAGTAATGGGTGGATCAACCTGTAGTAACACAGGGGGTGTTACCTCTCTTTTATAAACTCATAAAACTCATACCCTAGGCAATCTGGGATCCTTAGACTTTTAGAGGCCTGTCATACTGTAGATGCTGTGTAAATAATCTTCTGCCTCTCTGATTGTCCAGTTCTCTTATTTTCATATTCTAGGTTTATATATCCACACCATTTCAGGCAATACTTTCTGCACATAGTTCTTCAAATTGTTATTTAATCGCTTAGTCATGTCCAACTCTTTTGTGACACCATAGACTATAGCCCACCAGGCTGCTCTGTCCAGTGGATTTTCCAGGCAATAATACTGTAGTGGGTTGGCATTTCCTTCTCCAGGAGATTTTCCAGACCCAGGGATCAAACCCACATCTCTTGCACTGGCAGGTGGATTCTTTACCATTGGGCCACCAGGGAAGCCCAGTTATTCAAATATTTCATTCCTTTTCCCTTTCTTCATTTAGTTATTTAAAAAATTATGCTATTTAAACATTTTAAAATATAAATTTATTTATTTTAATTGGAGACTAATTATTTTACAATATTGTATTGGTTTTGCCATACATCAACATGAATCTGCCACGGGTGCACAAAATTATTCTTATTCATTATTTTTAGCTAAAAAATTCATTTGGAAAAATCCTACATCTATTCTCTCAATATTGACTAAACTAGTCAATATTGATCCTGGACTAGTTCTCAAACATTTAGGTCTCAAGAACCCAATACACTCTTGAAAGTCGTTGAGGAACCTGCTGCTGCTCAGTCACTTCAGTTGTGTCCTACTCTGTGCAACTCCATAGACGGCAGCCCACCAGGCTCCCCCGTCCCTGGGATTCTCCAGGCAAGAACACTGCAGTGGGTTGCCATTTCCTTCTCCAATGCAGGAAAATGAAAAGTGAAAGTGAACTCGTTCAGTCGTGTCTGACTCTTAGCAATCCCATGGACTGCAGCCTACCAGGCTCCTCCATCCATAGGATTTTCTAGGCAAGAGTACTGGGGTGCCATTGCCTTCTCCAGTTGAGGAACCTAAACCACTTTTATTTGAGTGGGATATATCTATTACTAGTACAAATTAAAGCTGTGAAATTATAAAGAATATTTGTTAATTTATTTTAAAATAAGTGATAAATCCATTACATTTTAATGACAAATATATTTTATAAAATAAAAATAGTGAAAAGTCTGACATATTTCTTACTTTTGCAACTCTCTTTAATGTCTCCCTTAATAGAAGATAGCTGGATTCTCATAACTGCTCTGCAGTCAGAAACTGCAATATTTGTTTTGTTGAAGTTATGAAGAAAATCCACATACATGGTTGGGTGTAGGATTGATTTTAATAACCTTTTCAGATAATCATGGATAGTTTTCTTTGATACTACACCAAAACTTGACAAGTGTTAATTTTTTCAAGTGTAGTTGCAATGTGAAATTTGAAAACATATCAATGAACCACATATTTTACTACATTGAAATACATTGGCCTATTTTTTGAATGGATTGTTTTGCCCAAACATAATTTTGTAACACCATGTATTGGTTGTATGGAAAATACCAATTTTCTAAATTATGTAGATTTTGAAAATGTTGACTCACTTCATTATACAAAATTAAAAAAAAAATCACATACCTATTATAACCACCAATCTCATCAGAAAATCTACATTAGGATATTGCTCATGATGGCATTTGGAGAAGGAAATGGCAACCCACTCCAGTGTTCTTGCCTAGAGAATCCCAGGGACGGGGGAGCCTTGTGGCCTGCCGTCTATGGGGTTGCACAGAGTCGAACACGATTGAAGTGACTTAGCAGCAGCAGCATGATGGCAAACAAAAGTTTTCAAAAATTCAAGTTTTTGCTTGAAAACTTACATTTAATCATTGGAAACTAACATCACGAGTTATTTTCTTTGAAGTGGTGGGCTCTCTTAATTCATTTTTGAGAATACTTCTGACTTATTCCCAAGTCTGTATAACCATAGTTTTCCAGTTAATCCCTCTTATAAGTAATACAAATAACTTTTACTGCTTCTTCAAGAAGACTTTTAAATGGAATTAGCTTTTATATTGCTTTTAAACTGACTGTGAGTTATTAAAGATTACAACTACTAATAGAATTTTGTACCATTATCTTGACCTCTTTTAAAGCATTAGTGGTTTTACTCACCAGCGCTTTTGTACTGTCAGTTAACACTGTGTAGGCACTGTGGAAAAAAAAAAAAACCAACTTCTATTATTATGAAAATGTTTTTTTCTTTTATAGATTCCCTGAAAAAATCCTGAGTATTCTCAGGATCCATGGACCACATTTTTGGAGACATTGCTAATATTTTTTTTATTTTAATAGATAAGCTCTTCTCCACTGTGGACTAGACATCAAGGATAGTTCGAAGGCAGTTCTCACTTTACTTTGACAATGATCACACCTCCTTTTCCAAATGACATCTGCCTAATATGTCATTGGTGACTACATCCAAGTAAATATGTGGAAAATGAGAGCAAGTGGGTGTGTGGGCTCAGAGGGAATTGCTTGTTTGGGGAATGTTGGGAGAGTGCAGTTCTGGAAGGAGTTCAGTGTTATGAGTGTGTATTTCTAGTCTTCAAAAGATTACCACATACATGCTGTCATACAATTTAAAATGTGCCCAAGAAGATTAGCTTAATATAGAGAAGGAACATGGGTTTTGCACTCAGCCAGGCCTGGGTTCTAATACCAGCTCAGTTGTTACTGTCTATGTGATCTCTTCCATGTTATGTTTACATTAATTGTCCCATCTGATAATGAAGCTACAGTGGTTAGAGCATTATGATGTTAGGCATTTAAAGAACGAGACATTGGGTGGATGCTACCATGTGCCATGTAGATCTTCCCTCAGGAATGGACTTACTTCCCCAGCTGCAGAAAGTACTACCAATGATAGCCCTTGGTGTCAGTCCTTGGCAAAAGAAAACTGCTTTGCTCAATGTCACTCCTTCTCTCAAGAGATGACCCACTTCTAATAATTAATCAATGGTCTTGCCAACTCATCCCAACATGGTGTAGCTCTGAAAGGCATCTCAACTCCAAAACTCTTCTTGGGGTCAGTTGAGGCCTTGTTAGGAATGTATCATAGCTCAGCTTCTCACTCTGTCTCACCCTGTCTTTCCTCTCCCTCCCCTTCCACAAACACTAACCTCAAAGAACTCTTAAATAAAATTGTGAGTGCTAAGTTTCAAGTAAGAGTCTGGTTTCACGACTGAGTGACTTAACTGAACCGAAATTCAACTTGAAGTGTTAGTCATTCAGTTGTGTCTGATTCTTTGTGATCCCCTGGACTGTATAGTCCACCAGGCTCCTTTGTCCATGGAATTCTCCAGGCAAGAATACTGAAGTAGGTTGCCATTTCCTTCACCAGAGGATCTTCCCAACCCAGGGATTGAACCCAGGGATTGAACCTGAGTCAATTGCATTGCAGGTGATTCTTTACCCACTGAGCCACCAGAAAAGTCCAAACTCAACTTGAAGCAGATGCCTTATTAATCTTAAAATTGTTTATAACCCTCTACGCTTTCCTATGATGGGTGGGCCCTAGTGGCCAATGGAGCCCTCTGTATGCTGAGTACTCTGATAGTTGTAAGAAGGTTTTGAGGCTAGATCCAGGAGAAGGTTGAACTAATCTCCATATTTAGAAGCATGTCAGTATAGTTTATGAAGAGGAAGAAGCTGAGTTACAGTGAGATTGGAGATTGGAAGACTAGGTAGAAGAGGACAAGAAGAATATACTCTGTAAAAAGAGGAGACTTGGGAGGTCAGACATGTCTGATGAGAATTTCTATATAGTAAAGATTCTAGAACAACCACATTTAGGGATCAGTCCCAGCTCTGCCTCTTACTTTTACTGTGATTGAGCAAGTTACTTTACGAGTTATGTCTCATTTTCCTCATCTGTAAAATAAGAATAGTAAGAGTATCTATGTCAAAGTGTTATCCCAAAGATTAAATGATTTGATTAAAAATAAGATATTCACCTAAAACTATCACAACATTGTTAGTCAGCTACACCAATACAAACAAAATCTAAAATTAAAAAAATAAAAATAAAAAAATAATTTTTTTTAACCATCTACTTAGCAAACATCTATGTGCTATTATCCAACGAAGAGTCAGAGAAACACATACAAATTATAGCCATAAGGTTTTATGATGTGGATGCACATGATTTGAGTAGTTTCATAGAAGACAGAAGGAGAAAGGGCCACATGGGAGAAAGGCCACATGGGAGAAAGAATGAGTCTTGGCAGAAAAAATGACATTTGAGAGATTGTAGAATGAATGGGGAAGGAGATTAACAGGGAAGACAGATATGGAAAGATATAGAGGATAGATGGTCCTTGTGAGGCTCAGTGGTGTGAGAGGTCTCATAAGGATTTCTAAGGTTAGTGACTTGATCTGACTGAAAGCTACAAACTGTGGAAGGGAGTATGTTGTCAGAGATGACATGGAAGATTGGCCGGAAACCAACCTGTTCTGCTGTATCCTGTGTGCTAGCTAGGATCTCAGCCTGTGGGTGCTAAGAAATAGCAAGTGATAAGACCAGATTAATATTCTGCTACTGGAAGAAGCACAAGCTGGAGTCAAGATTGCTGGGAGAAATATCAATCACTTCAGATATGCAGATGACACCACCCTTATGGCAGAAAGTGAAGAGGAACTAAAAAGCCTCTTGATGAAAGTGAAAGAGGAGAGCGAAAAAGTTGGCTTAAAGCTCAACATTCAGAAAACGAAGATCATGGCATCTGGTCCCATCACTTCATGGGAAATAGATGGGGAAACAGTGGAAACAGTGTTCGACTTTATTTTTCTCGGCTCCAAAATCACTGCAGATGGTGATTGCAGCCATGAAATTAAAAGACGCTTACTCTTTGGAAGGAAAGTTATGACCAACCTAGATAGCATATTCAAAAGCAGAGACATAACTTTGCTGACTAAGGTCTGTCTAGTCAAGGCTATGGTTTTTCCTGTGGTCATGTATGGATGTGAGAGTTGGACTGTGAAGAAAGCTGAGCGCTGAAGAATTGATGCCTTTGAATTGTGGTGTTGGAGAAGACTCTTGAGAGTCCCTTGGACTGCAAGGAGATCCAACCAGTCCATTTTAAAAGAGATCGGCCCTGGATATTCTTTGGAAGGAATGATGCTAAAGCTGAAACTCCAGTACTTTGGCCACCTCATGCGAAGAGTTGACTCATTGGAAAAGACTCTGATGCTCGGTGGGATTGGGGGCAGGAGGAGAAGGGGATGACAGAGGATGAGATGGCTGGATGGCATCACCAACTCGATGGACGTGAGTTTGAGTGAACTCCGGGAGATGGTAATGGACAGGGAGGCCTGGTGTGCTGCGATTCATGGGGTTGCAAAGAGTTGGACACGACTGAGCAACTGAACTGAACTGAATCTTTGAGGAAATGAATAAAAAATGTGGAGTCAGGAGGGTGAAAAAGATATTTCCATCTTTATTTTCCTCCTCATTAGATGATTCATAATAAGGGTTATTGAATTAATATTCACAAAGTTATTCTGGAGTTCTTATCCATACTGTTATTTGCTATTGTTCAGTCGCTAAATTGTGTCTGACTCTTTGTGACCCCATGGACTGCAGCATGCCAGGCTCCTCTGTCTTCCACTATCTCCTGGAGTTCACTCAAATTCATGTCCATTGACTTGGTGATGCTATCTAACCATCTGCTACCTTCTTTTATAGCCTTGACTCTTTCTCAGTTTCAAGGTCTTTTCAATGAGTTGGTTCTTCACATCAGGTGGCCAAAGTACAGGAGCTTCAGTTTCAGCATCAGTCCTGATGAATATTCAGGGCTATTTTCCTTTAGGATTAACTTGTTTGATCTCCTTGTAGTCCAAGGGACTCTCAAGAGTCTTCTCCAGCACCCCAATTTAAAGCATCAATTGTTTGGTGCTCAGCCTTTTAATTGTCCAACTTTCACATCTGTACATGACTACTGTAAAGACTATAGCTTTGACTATATAGACCTTTGTTGGCAAAGGGATGTCTTTGCCTTTTAATACACTGTCTAGATATATCACAGCTTTCCTTCCAAGGAGCAAGTGTCTTTTAATTTCATGGCTGTGGTTGTTGTCCATAGTGATTTTGGAGACCAAGAAAATAAAATCCGTCTCTGCTTCCATTATTTCCCCTTCTGTATGCCAAGAAATGATGGGACTGGACGTCATGATTTAAGTTTTTGAATTTTGAATTTCAAGCCAGCTTTTTACTCCTCTTTCACCCTTATCAAGAGTCTATTTAGTTCCTCTTCACGTTCTGCCATTAGAGTGGTATCACCTGTATATCTGAGGTTGTGGATATTTCTCCCAGCATTCTTGATTCCATCTTGTGATTCAACCAGCCTGGCATTTTGCATGAGGTACTCTGCATATAAGTTAAATAAGTAGAGTGACAATATATAGCCTTGACATACTCTTTTCCTAATTTGGAACCAGTCCCTTGTTCCATGTCCAGTTCTAATTGTTGCTTCTTGACCCAAATAAAGGTTTCTCAGGAAATAAGGTGGTCCAGTACTCTCATCTCTTTAAGAATTTTCCACAGCATGATGCAATCCACCCAGTCAAAGGCTTTAGCATAGATAATGAAGCAGAAGTAGATGGTTTTCTGGAATTCCCTTGCTTTCTCTATGATCCAACAAATGTTGGCAATTTGATCTCTGGTTCCTCTGCCTTTTCTAAAACCAGCTTGTACATCTGGAAGTTCTAATTATACTTAAATGTTAAAATGTAAATTGCAGGAATCTTTTTGGAGAGCAATTTGTCAATATCTTTTCATTTTGAAAAGCACATACACTTTAACCTATACTTCTCACTTCTAGATATTTAATTTTATTAACAGATGTACAAACATATTTGAAAAATTGTGTTCCCTAAAGCATTGTTTGTAACAGCCAAAGACTAAATACACACTTAGTATGTATAAGTGCTGTGCTTATTTGCTCAGTTGAGTCCAGCTCTCTGTGATCCCAGGACTGTAGCCCACCAGGCTCCACTGTCCACGGGGATTCTCCAGACAAGAATAATGGAATGGGTTGCCATGTCCTCCTCCAATGTATAAGTATGGTACTGATTAATTTAAATATGGTAATTTAATGGTATACTATGAAATCGTGAGAAAGAATGAAGCAAAAGATACACATGTAGACATGGGACAGTCTCAACTTTCTACTTACAGGAGGAATAATCATCAAACATAGTGCTTAGTTTCACTTTATTTGAATAAGTATATTATACACAAAATGTTTTTGACAGAATACTCAGACACTGGTGACACTGATTGTCTTTGGAGAAGGAAATGGGCTGACTGATAGTCTAGAGTAGAAGGGTATAATGGGATGAATACTTGTATCCCCCCAAAGTAAATATTTTTATGTCCTAGCCAACAGTGTGGCTTTATCTGGAATTGAGATCTCTAAGGAAAAGATCAAGGTTAAATGCAGTCATGAAACTAAGGTCTTGATCCAATAGGATTAATGTTCTTATAGGAAGACACATCAGAGAGTTCACTGTCCACACAGGCACCAAGGAAAGACCATGTGAGGATATAGTTAGAAAGCAGCCATCTACAAGCTGCAAGACTACACTCACCAGGAACTGAATTTGCCGGCACCTTGAGATCAACCCTAGGATTTCTTTGGAAGGAATGATGTTAAAGCTGAAGCTCCAGTATTTTGGACACTTCATGCGAAGAGTTGACTCATTGGAAAAGACTCTGATGCTGGGAGGGATTGGGGGCAAAAGGAGAAGGAGACGACCCAGGATGAGATGGCTGGATGGCATCACCAACTCGATGGACGTGAGTCTGAGTAAACTCCAGGAGTTGGTGATGGACAGGGAGGCCTAGTATGCTGCAGTTCATGAGGTCACAAAGAATTAGACACGACTGAACTGAACTGAACTGAAGCTTAATAAAGAGCCACTAAATTAAGAAAGTTGAAAATATCTTCCCCTCCCTGTCTAAGAACCTCAAAGTTCTCAGTTGTCCCTCTTCAAGGCTCTTTCCTTTCTCTGGCTGTGGACTGGAGGGTATGTCCACCCCAGAGGCCATCAATGTTTACTGCTACTGTAGAAATCTCTGATGCCTAGAAGATTCAGCAACACCTGCAGCTCTTCAAAATCTGATGTGAGGCATCAGTGTTATTCAGTTTGCCTTAGTCTTTCAGGTTGACCTGACTGGTATAAAGCAGCAGCAAAGCACAGTAGAGGGTGTGTGAGTTTCCAGCCAGACAGGCTTATGTTTGAGACTTTAGCTCTGCACCTTATTAGTGATCTTGCCACAGTCATCTCTAAAACTTCTCTGAGCCTCTGTTTCTTCATTTGATAAAAAGAAAGAAGACAGGAATCAACAGTACCCAAAGAGACCCATCATGAAGATTAGTTATAAAACACACAGAGGGTATCTGGCATCTAATGGGCACTCAGTAAGTGGCAGCTATTAACACAAATGACAGTGCTATTTTTCTTGTTTCTTTTGTTCTTGAAGATGACTTTTCCAACCCAACACACACCAGTGGCCATTTTCTGTCTGATTAGTGGGACTCAGTTCAGTTCAGTTCATTTTAGTCACTCAGTGTCCGACTCTTGGCGACCCCATGAATCGCAGCACACCAGGCCTCCTGTCCATCACCAACTCCCAGAGTTCACTCAGACTCACATCCATCGAGTCAGTGATGCCGTCCAGCCATCTCATCCTCTGTCGTCCCCTTCTCCTCCTGCCCCCACTCCCTCCCAGCATCACAGTCTTTTCCAATGAGTCAACTCTTCGCATGAGGTGGCCAAAGTACTGGAGTTTCAGCTTTAGCATCATTCCTTCCAAAGAAATCCCTGGGCTGATCTTCAGAATGGACTGGTTGGATCTCCTTGCAGTCCAAGGGACTCTCAAGAGTCTTTTCCAACACCACAATTCAAAAGCATCAATTCTGTGGTGCTCAGCTTTCTTTAACAGTCCAACTCTCACATCCATACATGACCACAGGGAAAACCATACCCTTGACTAGACGGACCTTAGTTGGCAAAGTAATGTCTCTGCTTTTGAATATGCTATCCAGGTTGGTCATAACTTTTCTTCCAAGGAGTAAGCATCTTTTAATTTCATGGCTGCAGTCACCATCTGCAGTGATTTTGGAGCCGAGAAAAATAAAGTCTGACACTGTTTCCCCTCTATTTCCCATGAAGTGATGGGACCAGAGGCCATGATCTTCGTTTTCTGAATGTTGAGCTTTAAGCCGACTTTTTCGTTCTCCTCTTTCACTTTCATCAAGAGGCTTTTTAATTCCTCTTCACTTTCTGCCAGAAAGGTGGTGTCATCTGCATATCTGAGGTGATTGATATTTCTCCCGGCAATCTTGATTCCAGCTTGTGTTTCTTCCAGTCCAGCATTTCTCATGATGTACTCTGCATAGAAGTTGAATAAGCAGGGTGACAATATACAGCCTTGACTTACTCTTTTTCCTATTTGAAACCAGTCTGTTGTTCCATGTCCAGTTCTAACTCTTGCTTCCAGACCTGCATACAGATTTCTCAAGAGGCAGGTCAGGTGGTCTGGTATTCTCATCTTTTTCAGAATTTTCCATAGTTTATTGTGATCCACACAGTCAAAAGCTTTGGCATAGTCAATAAAGCAGAAATAGATGTTTTTCTGGAACTCTCTTGCTTTTTCCATGATCCAGCAGATGTTGGCAATTTGATCTCTGGTTCCTCTGCCTTTTCTAAAACCAGCTTGAACAACATCAGGAAGTTCTCGGTTCACGTATTGTTGAAGCCTGGCTTGGAGAATTTTGAGCATTACTTTACTAGCACGTGAGATGAGTGCAATTGTGCGGTTGTTTGAGCATTCTTTGGCGTTGTCTTTCTTTGGGATTGGAATGAAAATGGACCTTTTCCAGTCCTGTGGCCACTGCTGAGTTTTCCAAATGTCCTGGCATATTGAGTGCAGCACTTTCACAGCATCATCTTTCAGGATTTGAAACAGCTCAACTGGAATTCCATCACCTCCACTAGCTTTGTTCGTAGTGATGCTATATCAAGACCACATTTTTGTTAATTAGTTGCTAGGCTATGTCTAACACTCTTGTGACCTTCATATACTATAGGCCACCAGGTTCTTATGTCAATGGAATTTCCCAATGGAGTGGATTGCCATTTCCTTCTCCAGGGGATCTTCCTGACCCAGGGATAGAATCCATGTCTCCTGTATTGTCAGGCTGATTCTTTACCACTGAGACACCTGGGAAGCCCATTAAAACCATAGCTTCTTACTCTTTCTATTTTGTTATGGCGTATAGTTTGGAGGGGCTTTTGAGATATGTTCTTTCTGATTTTGTAGGAGGTCATTTGCATGAGAGTGCCAGAGCCCGCAGATAATCATAGATACTCCTTTTGTTGACCTTAACCACCAGACCTTGTAATCTTTTAAAATAAACTTTAAAAATTAGTTTATTTATTTATTTTTGGCTATGCTAGGTCTTTGGTGCTGTGTGCTGTCTTCCTCTGTTTTGGTGTGCTGGCTTGTCTTTGTGGTTGCTTATCTTACTGCAGAACGGGCTCTAGGCATGTGGGCTCAGTACTTATGGATCATGGGCTCTACAGTTGTGGCACACAAGCTTAGTTCCTCTGTGGCATGTGGAATCTTCCCGGACCAGGGATTGAACCCATGTGCCATGCATTGGCAGGCAGATTCTTAACCACTGGACCATCAGGGAAGTCCTGTAATCTTCTTTTAGCTTGTAGTTATTTCCTGGTCAACGTACAGCTTGAGGGCAACCTTCCAATGAACCAATTTTGTTTGATATTTTAATACCCACCAAGTGAAAAAAGCATATTCTGCAATTTTTTAACTTGTCATTCAGGTGGATCATTAAATGAAATGAGAATAGCACTGACTTTGAGCTCAAACATCCCTGTATTGATTTTGCTTTTATCCTGATAGTTGGGTGAACTTGAGCAAGTTGCTCAGCTTTGGTTATGTCCTCTGTCCAAAAGAAATAATTCCTATATCATAGAAGGCTGAGAGAATTCAGTGGATTATTAAATGTCAAGTTACTGAAACAATGCTTAGTGTATTTTAGATAACTCATAAATAGTAGTTTTCACTTTATATCCTTGCAAATAAGAAAACAGTATTGGCCTTCAGAGGTGTGCCAGAGTACCTGAAGTTGTCATGGGGATTGAAGTTGTTCTCCCAGACCTCCAAAACTAAATTAAGTTCAGAGAACAGATTTGTGAGCCACTGCACAATTTAAGTGATAAATAGGCTTTGGGAGTCATTTTTGTAAATTGTTTTTAACAATTTTACTATGGTATTTGCCATAAAGTTCTAAACACCAACCTTATGCATGTCTTTAATGTTATCCATTCGCTCTGCTTCTCCTAATGATTTAGAAATATTTAATTTTGTATTGACATGTTTTTGTAAGCTCTCCCAAAGTCTTTGTGAAAAGAATAGGGGTAAAGAGCACATAAACAAAACAATGGAGTGAAGTACAATAAATAAAACAGCAGAAGAAAGGATTTATCCAGGACAACTTTCTGTCTCAATGCATGCTTTGCATCTTAATTAGGCTGAAAGCCTTGAGAGAAACATACCATTTTAATGACAAAACACTACTTGACCTTTCTCATTTTTTTTTTTTCCTACCCGCAAAGAAAATACCTAAAGGACAAAACTTTCTGATATGGAACAAATTCTTATTTTTCTCTGGCACATCATTTATGGACTTGTCAAAGACAAAGGAAAAAAGACTTGCTGAGGGTCATGGGAGCCTGTGGTGCTTGCGATGCACCTGGCATTCATGGATCCATCTCCTACTGGGGCACAGATCTTTGTAAAGGGCTGGATGTTTTCAATCACATGCTGGCTTTGTCTGTAAGATTAACCCTATGAGCCTTCTCCACTCTTCTCATAACATTTGGAGTGTATCTCCTTCTTCAACTCTGGGCTAATAGGACAAACTAGGAGAATCAGTTGACACGATCTGTATCAGAAGCAAGTGGGCTTGTCTTATCCAGAGCCAATAACGCACAACACACAAGATGGCTGGCCTCCAAGTTCGTGGCACATTGACAGAGGGGAGGAGAATTATCAGCAGAGAAATACAATCAAGCACCATGTGGATAGGTGACAAGAAGTCCTCTGGCCAGAGAAACAGATTACATACCAGCACTACCTTGGCTCACTGCCCTGAAGAAATACACAGCAATCCACACTCAGGGAAAATTCCATGAAATAGCAGAGCAGGAACATCCCGAAGCCAATGGCAACACATTCCAAGAAAAACATCCAATGAACCAAACGCCAAACAACACAGACCTCAGAAACGTAAATAAAAATTAACTGAAAAAGGAAACCTTCAGAGTCTTGGGAAGGAACACAACAGATTAAATGACCACAAAACACTAAAACACCAACTAGTTATTTACCCACTGCTTTGTGGTAAACACAAGGCCCATAGTCTCCAAGAGGTTATTTCTGGGCGCCAATGACTTAGCACATAGGCCAGCAAAAAGCATGGACTTTATTTTCCTCCCCAGGGCAAGTGGCATTTATCATGGGCCTGAGAACTAGAAGGAAGTTCCTTTGGACCTCTTAGTGTTATAGTTATTTATAAGAATGAGAGAGGAGCAGAGGGTGGGAAAAGTGCTGGGCGTAGAGTCAGAAGCTCTGGGTTTGTATAGCCTGCCACTTATGAACTCTACTATCTTGGGCAGACTACTTAACCACACTGAGTTTACTGGTTTCCTCATTTAGAGAAATGAGTTGATACTAATAATTATCATTTCTCCCTTACAGTGTTGATCTGAATAGTAAATGAGAAGATGACTGTAAAGAGCACTTCATTAGAGGTAAATTACAATACAACAGCGAGTCATGCCTGTTCATTCCTATTGCTGTTACTAGTTCATTTATCTGGATTCATAGGAGAATGAATGAAGCCACCTACCTGAGAGCTGAGGTGTACCCCACTGAGCATCTATTTCAATGAATTTGACCAACGTCTATAATCAACATCAAAAGGTTATTGAATGAAGTTTAAATTTTTATTTTTTCCCAGTGGCAACTATTTTAGATTTTTCTTTCTTAATTTTTTTTAAATTGAGGTAAAATAATGTTTATGATGTTGTGGTGTTTTCTGCTGTGCAACAGTGTGAGTCAGCTATATGTACACATACACCCCTTCCCTCTAGTGTCTCCCTCCCAACTACCCCACACCTGTTTTACCCCTCTAGGTCATCACAGACCACCAAGCTGAGATCTCCGTGATATACAGCAGCTTCCCACTACCTATCTGTTTTACACGTTAGTATATATATATGTCAATGCCACTCTCTCAATTTGTCCCACCCTCTCTTCTCCACCCCATCGTGTCCACAAGTCTGTATCACTATTCCTTTTCTTCAAATAGGTTCATCAGTACATTTTTCTCTAGATTTCAAATATATGCTTTAATACATGATATTTGTTTCTCTTCTTGATGACTTACTAATAGAATCAACTTTGCAAACACCTACTAGTGTTCTTAGTAGCAATAATCCAGTTACAAACACCTACCATTGTTCTAAGTAGCAGTAGTTCAGTTCTGTTTGTGTGTTTTGATTTTCTCTCCTTCTGGGAGGTGAAGCAGAGCCTCAACCACAGAGCTGTCTGAATAAGCTTCTTCTCTCTCCCTTCTGCTTGTCTATTTCTAATTTGGGCAAAACTGAATTAACTGAGCTTGTTAAAACTGAGTGCTGACTATGAATGAGCCAGTCTCTATGCAGACTCAGTCATAAAATATGTGGTGTTGATGCAGGATATTTGAGATCTTCATGGTAGAGTTCAGAGATCTTTTCTGGCCTAAGATTAGAGAGTGAAAGCTATTAGAAAAGCTCACCTCAGGATGGACACGTGGAGCCTGAAGTATGAATACTTTGAATATCTTTGGTCTGCCCTCATCTCTCTCTTGTTTCAACATAGGTGGGTACAACTGTGCTCATCATCATTTTACAGTTAGTGAAGAATGAAGCCTCAGACAGAAGGATTGGTGTTAGGAACATGGACGTGTCTTGAGGACCTGTGGGGCATTATCATTCAACTAAATTAAACTCTTTATTTAGACTAAGAGTCATACAGTTCAGGGACTTCCCTTCTGGTCCAGCAATTTATATTCTGTGCTTCCACTGCAGGGGGTGCAGGTGGGGAAGTTCTTCCTGTCATGAGGTGCAGCCAGTGGAAAAAAAAAAAAGAGAAAAAACTTAAAAATCAGCAGTAATCATATTTTTAAAAGAATCATACAGTTCATCAAAATAGATTATTAGGTATGTTTCTTCTCTGGATTAATTTTACCCCAGTAAACTATTGTTTTAGAAGCATCACCTCTCACTATGATAGAATCATGAAAGAATCACAGGACATTCATGCTAGAAGAAACCTTCCAGGTGAAACAGACTGTGCTTCCCGGATGCTATTCTAAAGGACCTTGTTGGTCCTGAAAAAATTTTTCCAGTCTGGGAAAATGAAATAAAAATGAGGAAAGTGAGAAAATTCAGCCATTTTAAAATAAAGTTAACTCATTCCATTTAAAGAAATGCCTTGTATCCTATAATTTTGCTCTTCCTTCTTTTCTGATGTCCTGGATCCTTTTATTTAAAATGATTGTAATGGTAAGTGCCAGTTTTCTGAAAGGGATCTAAATATTTATCAAGTCAAAAGTTTGAATTCTATGTCACACTTCTGGTTTATGATTACTCTGGTTTTATTGTTTGATCTATAAATTTCAAGTTTGAGAATTTAAGAGTTAAAACTTAAGAATTTCAGCCAGCTCCTTTATTTTCAGATGGGAAAACAGAGACCCTGAGGAAAATGCCAAATGGAACACAACCAGAAAGCTGGAAAGCCAGAACCAAAGGCTGGCCTTGCTGTTGTTTCTGCTCCACATCTCTGTCCTTCAATAGGTAGGATGTTAGTCTTATTACCAATTCTGTGGGATGAGAAACATGAAGTTTTTAAAGAGGAAGGGATGGGAGAAAAGGGAATTCTATTTCTCAAACACACTGATGTGCCAGACAATCTGAATACTTCATATATATTATTTTGTTTATTCTTTTAAACAACTCTAAAAGAAAGTTTAAGATTGAATACACAGTATAACTGGAGAAAACTAAGTTCAGAAATGTGAAATAACTTGATGATTCAGAGTCCACCAAATCACATTATCACCTAGTTATTGGTCATTCAACAAATATCTATAGAGTCTCTTCCCCATGCAGGATAAGTCTAATGTAAGTAATTAAATAATTTAGCAAATTATAAAGTGATAACCAAGCATTCAGTAATTGTTTACAATTCCTCTCAAACAGTGCTGTGAAGCTGGTTATCATTATCTCCATTTTACGATGAGGAACACAAGCTAAGAGAGTTTAAGTGGCTGGCCCAAAGCCTTATATTTGCCATGTTGTTGAGCTGAGGCTGGCTTTCTGACTTTTAATCTTATCTTCCTTGCCCTATTTTATGTTAGGCATATCTTTTTCTAGAGAGGAAACATGATGCACTGGCAAAACTTTAGTCTACAAAGGATCATGAGTCCATAAGCTGCAACTGTTGCTTTGAAAAGGCAGAAGTAAAAGAAGAGTTGATGGAGATACCAGACATGAAAGGGTTGTAAGTTCTGGGCTTTCCAATAATAAGCCATTCTCCTCCAGATGATTTTAATAATCTCCAGCACATGTGTTCTAACCCCTTGATGCTGTACAATATGTGTAACCAAATAAAAGATCTCTCCAGATTCAGAGATTTACTGTTTGTGATGGGAAAAGGCCAACCAGATGACATCATTTATATTCCAAATATGAGCTGCTGCCAAGGCTAGTGATGTTAAGCTGGAGAAATTGATCCTCAACATTATTCTATGAAGGAAAAAAGAAAAAGGTCTTGGCCTTGATAGTATCATTTTTAAAAATTTATGTGACTGCGAAGACGAGTTTAATAAGCTTCTATTTTATCTAGAATTGCTTAAGTCCAATGTGTGGGTTGTTTAGGCACACAATCACTTCCATATATTGCAAGTTACCAGGTTAGGGACTAAGAGTTATCATTTTGCTGTTGCTATTGAATGCTGTTGAATTGGTGGGCAGACTGACCTGAGTGTCTGCTCCAGCAGAGCGCACAGCTTTCAGGGCTGTGCTCACTTGTTTCAAATCAAAGGTCCCCAGTTTATAAGTGCAGTATAATAATCTCTGCTCCCATTTCTCAACTTCTTCATGTCTAACACAATCATGGTTTCTTCTTTTTTTTTTTTTCAGGTATTAATATCCTGCACTACTATGATATACAGGGAAAGTTGGCCCCATTACCAGTTACAAAGGTAGGTCATGATTCAGTTCAGTTCAATTCAGTCGCTCAGTCATGTCTGACTCTTTGCGACCCCATGGACTGCAGCTAGCCAGCCTTCCCTGTCCATCACCAACTTCTACTTAAACTCATGTCCATCGAGTTGGTGATGCCATCCAACCATCTCATCCTCTGTTGTCCCCTTCTCCTCCCACCTTCAATCTTTCCTAGCATCAGGGTCTTTTCCAGTGGGTCAGTTCTTCACATCAGGTGGCCAAAGGATTAGAGTTTCAGCTTCAGCATCAGTCCTTCCAATGAATATTCGGGACTGATTTCTTTAAAGATTCACTGGTTGGACCTCCTTGCAGTCTAAGAGACTCTCAAGAGTCTTCTCCAACACCACAGTTCAAAGGCATCAATTCTTCAGCACTCAGCTTTCTTTATAGTCCAACTCTCACATCCATACATGACTACTGGAAAAACCATAGCTTTGACTACATGAACTTTTGTTGACAAAGTAATGTCTTTGCTCTTTAATGTGCTGTCTAGGCTGGTTATAGCTTTTCTTCCAAGGAGCAAGTGTTTTCTAATTACATGGCTGCAGTCACCATCTGCAGTGATTTTGGAGTCCAAGAAAAGAAAGTCTGTCACTATTTACATTGTTTCCCCATCTCTTTGCCATGAAGTGATGGGACCAGATGCCATGATCTTTGTTTTCTGAATGTGGAGCATTTAGCCAACTTTTTCACTCTCTTCTTTCATTTTCATCAAGAGGCTCTTTAGTTCTTCTTCGCTTTCTGCCATAAAGGTGGTGTCATCTGCATATCTGTGGTTATTGATATTTTTCCCAGCAATCTTGATTCCAGCCTGTGCTTCATTCAGTCCAGTGTTTCTCATGATGTACTCTGCATATAAGTTAAATAAGCAGGGTGCCAATATACAGCCTTGACATACTCCTTTCCTGATTTGGAACCAGTCTACTGTTTCATGTGCAGTTCTAAGTGCTGCTTCTTGACCTGCATAGCGATTTCTCAGAAGGCAGGTAAGGTTGTCTGGTATTCCCATCTCTTTAAGAATTTTCCACAGTTTTTTGTGATCTACACAGTCAAAGGCTTTGGCATAGTCAATAAAGCAAAAGTAGATTTTTTTTCTGGAACTCTCTTGCTTTTCGATGATCCAATGGATGTCAGCAATTTTATCTCTGGTTCCTCTGACTTTTCTAAATCCAGCTTAAACATCTGGAAGTTCACAGTTCACATACTGTTAAAGCCTGGCTTGGAGAATTTTGAATGTTACTTTGCTAGAGTGTGAGATGAGTGCAATTGTGCAGTAGTTCAAATATTCATTGGCATTGCCTTTCTTTGTGATTGGAATGAAAACTGACATATTCCAGTCCTGTGGCCACTGCTGAGTTTTCCAAGTTTGCTGCCATGTTGGTTTAGATCTTGGTTAATCTAAACCAATATGCACATGCCATTCCCCTATGACCAGTGATCCAAGAGTGACCTGTTATAATCAGACAAAGGAAAGGACTTGGGTTCTACTTGAGGGAAAGGACTTTTCATCTCTCTCCCTTGCTATATGATTACAAATAGGTATTGAGCCCCAATTACTCTTGGCATCCCATCTATAATTTCAGGGTGGAAGGATCAGGTTTAGAATGAGGCCAAAGTTGGGGATGGCTGATTGGAGAGATGAAAAAAAATTCAACATGTTTGATTATATCATTGAGCTTCAGATTGTCCGATGCTTTCCCTATCCTTAGACTTTTATGGAAATATTGCATTTCCTTATTACTTAAGCCAGTTTTTATTTCTGTTGCTTGCAGCTGAAGCATTCTGATTGGAAGAGGTGACAAAACTCGCTTCCTGAGGTCCTATCAACTTTTTGAACTGCACCCTCATGCTGTTTTGCATTGTCTTAAATCTATGCTGAATGAATCATTTTATGTGTTCAGTTGTCACCAATGCAGATTTAGTAATTTTAAGTCAAGAATTACTCACAATATTCCATGACTTCTTGTTGTTACCCCTTCCAGCCTCATCTCTAGCCGCCTTGCTCATCAGTCACTCTAACATCTTGCAATTATTCAGATATGCCAGTCTTTCTCTCATTTCTAGCCTTGTTCATGCTCTTTCCACTGACTCTGACAATTTCCTTGATGACCTCTTTCCCCAAACTTTCCCTCCACTGAATCTTGACTTAGGCATAATTTCCCCCGGGAAGCCTTCTCTTCTTTGGCCTTTCTTATATTTCTCTAGCATGCTAGTCTTCCCCTATCGGAGTACTTTCCATTGTATATGGAAGTGACCCATCATCTCTTCTGGCCTGTGGATCCTTTGAGGACAGGAAACATCTGTTTACAGTTTTGTCCCCAGGGCTTAACACATAGTTGGTACTACATAAAATATTTGTTGAAAGAATGATGAATTAATTACTTAAAGCTATTCAGACATGCCGCATGCCTAGTGCCCAAGTGCCTTAATATGGCTTTCAATGATCTGGCCCTGACTTCCTGTCCAGACCCCTCTACTGTTACTTACCAGAAATTTCTTACTTAAAGCCTACTGAATCACATATCCTTTGCTGTTTCACGTCTCAATGCCCACGATAGGCATCTTGCTACTTCCTAAACCTACCCATTGTTTTGTAGTTCTGCTTCCTTAGGTAGGGAGGGTGCTGTGAAATGATAAAATGAGTAAAAACAAAAACAAAACCCACCCCAAAAAGCCCAACCTGGGTTCAAATTCTGATCACTCTTCTCAGTGACATTGGGTAGTATACTTCATCACTTGATCACAATGTGGTTATATAATTGCACCCAATGGGGTTGTCATGAAGATAAATGGATTAAGAAGTCACCTGGCACAATACTCTTTGAACTAAGTTCTTAGAATATCTGTTTGCTGAATCATTGTTGAACTCTGCCCTTCTGGCTTTAGAAACAACCAGCAATTTGATTCTATACTATTTCTTTGAATAAGTAAAATCAAAGAATAAAAATTGACCATGAAGTTTGGCTTCAGGAAAAGAAAATGTTTGTGAAGGAACAAAGTGGCCTTGCAGGGCCTTTATTCATCTCTACTTTAAAGTCTGGAGAGTTTTGGGTCAGCGGAAATGCTGTTTGGGGTTAATGGGAATACTCTTTGGGAAATTAACTTGGTTTTGGCTAAAATGATTCCTTCATTAAGGGTGAACCTGCAATTTCCAAGAAGTTTCAGAGTTTCCACAGTTTCAACAAAAATTGCAGCGCCCACAGGGCAACCCCTCATGGCCGGATGAAAACACAATGGCAGGTGTTTAGTGGTGCTTTTCAGATGCTGCTGGGCAAGAGAGGAAGAACTGGGGAGAAACCCATTACAACTTTTCCAGCTAGGAAGGAACCATGCTCTCTGGGTTCACAGAATGAGCTGGACTGACTGTCCTTGCAACTTCCTCCCATCTTATTTGGTTCTATTTCTTGAATGAGCTCCTGGTTTCTGATCCCTGTCTTCACCTCAGTGGTTTCTGTGGTTTGGGGCACTTTACCTTTTCAGCAACCAGCTTTTCCTAGACCCATTTTAGAGGGGCAGAGGAGGAAATAAGATAGCTTCTAGAAAAGAGTACAGAAATTAGAGACTGCATCTAACAGGACTTTGCCATCACTTAAATGTCTTCACTGTTAATTGAGAGGGGACAACATGTGCTTTGGAACCCCAGAGAGTCAGTTTTGAGTTTTGGCTTATCCACATGACTTTGGGCATGCTATTTAACCTCTTTGAGCCTCAGATTTTTCATCTATAAAATAAGGATAATATCTGCCTTGTAGAGTTTTTATGGTGATGAAATGAGGCCATGAATGCAAGACATCCAGAAAAATGCAGAATGCTTAGTAGGTGTTTAACAAAGGTGACTTTATTGCTAATCTTTTATTATCACAAGAAAGTTGTATTCCCTGTAAGTTGACTGTAGTCACTTCAGAGTAGGGTGGGAGGGACAGTTCTCTTTTAACCTGATTTACAATTTATAAGGGAGGAGATATAATTCAGAAAGTGTCACAATCATATTCACTTTACATTTTAACCTCTCTGAAAGCTTTATCCACTAGGAGAGTGGGCCAACACAGTGTCTTAGAATACCAAGAACCAGATCCACATTCCTCATTGGGAATGAAGTGAAGGATGGGGCAGGCTCTCCATGGAAGGAGAATTAAGTATGATCTTTCATAGAGGTAAGAAGTAAATGGGCAGAGAGGAGAACTAAAGGTAGAAGTGGGAGTAAGAATGTCCTGAGACTCAGATTCCTCATTTGTAGAATAAAGAGGTGGATGACTGTGAATTGCCAAATTATTTACATTTCCTTCAAGGGGCCCAGGGAGAGCAGGGATGAAAGGAAGAAGAGAGAAGGGAAAAACAGTATCATCACTGTACTAAGGATCAGGAGTGGGTAGGAAAAATGTAGTGATATTTTCTGTCTTTGGTCCATGGAATCCAACTAATGCTTAAAGTCGCTTACAACAATTTCCTTTCATAAAAAATTAATAACCAACAAATACAATATTCCAGGGAAAATATACTCAAACTAAACAGGCCAGAGAGCAACAGTTAGAACTGGACATGGAACAACAGACTGGTTCCAAATAGGAAAAGGAGTATGTCAAGGCTGTATATTGTCACCCTGCTTATTTAACTTACATGTAGAGTACATCATGAGAAACGCTGGACTGGAAGAAACACAAGCTGGAATCAAGATTGCCGGGAGAAATATCAATAACCTCAGATATGCAGATGACACCACCCTTATGGCAGAAAGTGAAGAGGAACTAAAAGCCTCTTGATGAAAGTGAAAGAGGAGAGTGAAAAAGTTGGCTTAAAGCTCAACATTCAGAAAACGAAGATCATGGCATCCGGTCCCATCACTCCATGGGAAATAGATGGGGAAGCAGTGGAAACAGCGTCAGACTTTATTTTTTTGGGCTCCAAAATCACTGCAGATGGTGACTGCAGCCATGAAATTAAAAGACGCTTACTCCTTGGAAGAAAAGTTATGACCAACTTAGATAGCATATTCAAAAGCAGAGACATTACTTTGCTGACTAAGGTCTGTCTAGTCAAGGCTATGGTTTTTCCACTGGTCATGTATGGATGTGAGAGTTGGACTGTGAAGAAGGCTGAGTGCTGAAGACTTGATGGTTTTGAACTGTGGTGTTGCAGAAGACTCTTGAGAGTCCCTTGGACTGCAAGGAGATCCAACCAGTCCATTCTGAAGGAGATCAACCCAGGGATTTCTTTGGAAGGAATGATGCTGGAGCTGAAACTCCAGTACTTTGGCCACCTCATGCAAAGAGTTGACTCATTAGACAAGACTTTGATGCTGGGAGAGACTGGGGGCAGGAGGAGAAGGGGATGACTGAGGATGAGATGGCGGATGGCATCACTGACTCAACGGACGTGACTCTGAGTGAACTCTGGAAGTTGGTGATGGACAGGGAGTCCTGGTGTGCTGCAATTCATGGAGTCGCAAAGAGTCGGACACGACTGAGCAACTGAACTGAACTGAACTGAACAGCTACAAACAGCTATTGAGCAACTGAACTGAACTGAACTGAACAGCTACAAACAGCTATTGTATTAAGTACTAGGGATATGAAGATGATTAGAATGTGGTCCATGATTCCATTGACTCCTACAGTCTAGTGGAAGAGACAGAGACCATATACATCACTTCAGTTAAGAGCCGTGAATGTTGTGATGGGGGAAGCCTAAGGGCCGTGAGTTTTGAGGAAGCAACTTGATGGCAAATATTGGGGAGGTCACCCTCAAGGATGTGATACCTTGCTGAGTCTTGAAGGATGAATAGGAGTCAGTCTTGTAAGGAAAGGGTCTCCATTCAGAGTGACCCTAGTAATCCTGGGTTATTTTTCTGAATCACTCTTGGGGCAACAACATGGAAATCATTCCAAATCATTGGCTTGGGATGGTTTATTTTGGATGTGCTCAATTACTGAGTACATATTTTTCCAGGATTTGTGAGGAGATGTATTTCCATGTGTGCTGTGCTTCAGCATGTCTCCTCGGGGTGTTTATTTACTGTGCTTTATTCCATAACTTAGCAGGGTGTCACAGCTGGAGGCAGCTGGTGGTAAACAAATAGCTTCCATTACCCAATCCCATCACAATCCTCCATTCTGCTTCAGAAACATGGTTTCAGCCTATGGTTCCTTCACTCTCAAATCCATTGCAGTATCAAAGCCCCATGGAGTTGCAGGAGTTTCTTTTTAAAAATAAAATTGAGAGATAAAGCAAAAGACAATTTAGGGCACCGGGGAATTTAGACTCTAAGAAGATAGACTTTCTTAGTGAAACCTAATCAATCACATCAGTTCCTTGATAGGAAAACAGAGACACAAACAAACAAACAAACCAAACTTCTCATATTTGGTCTGCTATGAATGTGATTTTGGTGTGATTCAGTTAAACATGGTTTGCTTGAGACTCCTCTGTGTGTCTCTGCTTTCCTATACTTTATCTCGTTTGGTGAATAATATGTGCTAGGTTTTCCAAACAAATAATGAATGAAGGCAGAGCAAATGGGAAGGATGAAGGAAGGAAACTAGAATTATCTGCTTTCTGCCTGGTAGAGGGTTGGTGTAGTAAAATTCAGATACAGACTCGCAATTAATACTGTTGTATCAAATATTATAGTGCAGAAAAGAAGGAGGGGGCTCTTCACTAGTCAACAGCCAAACATTCTCAGTCCAGTTCTTTAATATATGCAACTTACAGGCTTTCAGTTATATACAAATTCAACCTAAACTCTCCTTCTTGTGCTGTCTGGGAGGAGGGGGTCTAGTGGTATACATGAAGAGGAGAGGACAGCTTAGACACTTAGTAGAGGAGAGCAAGGCAGGCCTTAGATTCCTGAGTTAGCAAACTCTAAGAAGCCTCTAAAAAGTGGAGCTAAAAACACACATTAGAAGTGTATATGGTATTTATCCACTGAGATATCTAACATTTAAAAAGCAAAGTATGTGTCCAAGGGAGGAAAACATTGAGTGCATATAATTTTATGTTTTCATTTAACATAGCATTAGCAAACACATGATAAAGTGGAATAAGGAATTCTTAGATCTTTGCCTTGATCACATCCCTGATAATATTCTTTTACTAGGCAGGCGTTGAAGTTACGCTTGATAAGTCTCCATGAATAGCTCTTGGCAAGTAACAGATCAGGGTAAGACCGAACTATTGCCACAAAAACAGTTTCTGTTAGACTCTGAAACAGCTACCAATCCAGTTGGCACTTGAGCAATCAGGAGGCCAGGATGAAAAATAGAAGCCTTGTTGTAGAAATAAATGCATTTCTTCTTCAACAAGTTTGAATATGATCTCCCTTCTGAGCCTTTCCTGTTATCTTGATAAACTTGACATCAAATGAGTTCTCTGAGGAGAACAGGAGAGAGAGCAGCACATGAAGAAAAATCATGGTAGAAAAGAAAGCACGTTCTGCCTTTTGGGAGCAATTCTTTCATTTTAACAAAATCCTATAAATAGGTTTTGTTCATTTATTTGTTTGTTTTAGCTTGAGACAGTTTTTGGCATCTATGGAGCCACAGTGTTATGGGGTATTGAACTTATTTCAAGGTATTCTAAAAACTGAGACCAGAAAAGATTTGCCACAGAAATTTGGATGCATATCTGAAGGCTTCCAAAATGCAAATAGTTAGTGTGTAGTCATCATAAAAGCAAATCGCATACTCATCTTGTCTAAAAATGTTCAAGTTTGAAACTTATGAGAACGGTCATAAAGCTTGAAATCTGTCCGTATGCACAGAGAGATGATATTTCATAGTATTAAGAAAGTATTTTTTAATATTTCTATATTTCATTTGTTAATTGAATTTAATTATAGGCCATATTGAAAGCAAAGACTGGATAATCAAGTAGTTAAGATTTTTTGACAGTTTCTTTGTTTTGTTTTTTGGTGTCAATAAATGTTCATTTAATTTAAGGAAAACTGTTCTCTATGGGCCCTATGCACCTGTAAGTGTGCTAAAGCCAACAAAATAATTTTTTTGGTGACCTTATCTTTTTTCCTAAATTTACCAGCCCATAGTAGCATCATGCTATAGAGGTTCTTATATAATCTTTATCATTTGACATGTTAAAATCTATTGACTTGTCCATAGATGGCACAAAACACCATTTATTAAATGTTAGAGCACTCATCTGCCCCAGCCCTTTTTTCCTTTTCTGCCTGTGGAGATAGAGTAGATGAGGAATCTTTCAAAATAGATGGATAGAGAGATTAATGCATAAACTTGAGATATGTTATCATTTAGATCAAAGGGATCAGATGTTATCGGCTCTGCAACTACAAAGGCTTTGAGGTTGTAGAATGTCACATGACTCATAGGCATAAAAGCTCATCTAGGCTTTTTCTTTCCTTTCAAGCTCTAATAGCATGACAAGAATCCTCATAAATTCACCCAACACAAGACCTGTATGTGGCAGTCTTCTGACTCCTTGGCTCCTGTGTTCCTCTTCTCAGCACAGCCGAGGGGCTTCATTATCACCTTGCATGTTTAACTTGGTCTTTCCATTAGAAAAAAGCTGGCCACTGTGCTCCTATTTCCTTGTCCATGAAGTGGGAATAATCATTCCTGTCTTTGGGGAGAAGAGGTCTTTCGAGGATTAAATCAGATAATAAAGTAATATATCTAGTTCCTGATATTGACCAAGTTTTCAACACGGTAATTTTTGCCTTCTCTGTCTCCTTGAAGGTCAATAGTCAGTGCTGTTTTAGGGGTGATTTGAAGTCCCCTAATTAAGTGTATATGGTGGCTAAGCTTCAAGGTAACCTGCTTAATAGTTCTGCAATGAATGTATATTTCATTTCTAAACTCTTGGTCTTTTAATATATCCCTAAGCGGGGGGGGGGGGGGGGGGGGCGGGGGGTTGCGGCGCAGAACTTATCCTGTACTTGAAGAAGAAACCTTGGATCTCTCTCTCTTTTCAATCTTGACCTAATTGGTACTTTCCAACCAGCTGTTCAGAATGAGCCCCAAGGCTTTTATAGCTTTTCCTGTCCAGCCAAAGTTTTCTGCCAGCAATGAATTGCAATCTAGCCTCATTCACTAATGCCATTAGTAATCCTTTAGGTGACACGGTTAAGAGTCGAGCTCTCTTTGAGATCTAAAGAAGATTGGTTCCAATCCTTACTTCTCTGCCTTTCTCAAGATGACTGTGACTTTCAAGAGACTTAAGTGATGGTGGCTATATTTGACTCTGTTTTCTCTCTTATGAATGATCTTACTATTTCCATCTAATTTCTCTGTTCTACATTATATTGTTCCTCTGCCTTGATTTCTATGCAAAATCAGCTCATACAGTTGAGCTGATTTATTTGTGATACATTTATTAAGGATAAACAGGATTCTAAGAAGGAATTTACACTGCTACAGTGAAAGCAATTTTAAATTTAGTGTGAAGCTTTCGGTATATTAGATCATTGTTTAGCAAATATCTACTCCATACCACTACCTCTGCCTTCATCAGAGGAGTTTACCTCTCTACTCCAATGATAATAGGCTTGGTCACGTGACTTGCTTCAGCCAACAGAACATTATCAGAGGTAACAGAAGCAGAGGCTGGAAATGTGATGTGATTGTGAGAAGGGATCTGGCCCTTGCAGGACCCCACTGGTCCCAGAGGAATGAAGGTCATATATAGTAGACCTGAGAGAAACACAAGGCCTAGAGCCAGAATTAGCCTAGACTTTCAAACTCACAAATGCTAGTTAACAATTACTTATTGTTGTTTTCTGTTTTGGAATCACCTGTTATACAGCAATATATAACTGATACAAGGTCTCATTGTTCTTGAATATCTTTTGGAAATGGAGAATTTCTTTGGCCATGGTGAATTTCCACTGTTCTCTTCATTCTGTACAGTAGCCTAGCCCCATGCATTTAATTTTTCTCCACTTCCCCTACTTTTCACTAATCTCTTTTTCCTCTATCACCCAAACTCATATTAATTTTGGATGTAGTGTACATTATTTCTTCTTTTCATGCCTTAGCTTCTGCATCCCCCAGAACAATAGTTTCATTTCAAGCTGCTTTATAAGTTTTTAACAAACAAAGAAAAATTTTCCCTTAGAGGAATTCTTGCTCTACTTGTTAAAACAACATTTTCTCTTATCTATCATCTGCTCCCATCTCCATTCCCCATTTCAGAGCTCAGATCCACATATGGTAGCATCTGGGAGAATTTCAGCAATGATATCGGGTGGCAGGCCAAGCTTGATTGGTCTGGGCTTGCTTAGATTATAATGTTTGCTTGGTATTCATACTGGCCTGAGCATTTAAACTAGTGTGATCAACACTAAATAGCATGTATCCTTGAAAAAGTATTGTGAAACCTCTTTTTTTGGCCCTACCTTTGGCCTCATTCTCCTATCCATTCCAATATTTCTGTAGTTCTATATAATTTGATTGTGTCTCCTAGTCTTTGGGCTTCCTTGGTAGCTCAGCTGGTAAAGAATCCACCTGCAATGCAGGAGATCCTGGTTGGACTCCTGGGTCAGGAAGAAACCCTGGGAGGGGATAGATTACCCACTCCAGTTCTCTTGGGCTTCACTGGTGGCTCAAATGGTTAGTCTTTTATTCTCTGCCACTGTTTCTTTTTTTTTTTTTTTAACTTTTATTTTATATTGGAGTATAGTTGATTGACAATATTGTGATAGTTTCAGATGTACAGCAATATGATTCAGTTATACGTATATATGTATCTATTCTTTTCCATATCCTTTTCCCATTTAGGTTGTTATATAATATTGAGCAGAGTTCCCTGTGCTGTATAATGGGTTCTTGTTGGTTATCCATTTTAAATACAGCAGTGTATATGTGTTAATCCCAAGCTCCCTAACTATCCCACTGATTTTTAACTAGCAAGTATTCACTTGATCTTTCCTATTCCAGGTCCCTTCTATAACTGCCACTTTCTTCTCTGCTCAACTTTAATGACAAAAGACTCCCATACACCAGAACAGTCCCTCAGTTCCCCTGATCAGAAGGCTCTGAGATAAGGGTAATCACGGTTTTTCCATCCACTCAGGGCCTAATGAAGGGATGGGGGAATACAATCCACAATCCCAGCCATGTTTGACACTGTTGTTTCTGCCAGTACTCTGTTTATTGCCAGTACTGCATCTAGAATATCTTTCCTTCTGGGGTTTGGACAAAGTTCTGGCTGATTCTGTTCTTTCTGGAGTTGTTGCCTTCTCTGACCTGGGCTCCTAAGATCAGTCTCTGTCCCACCCCTCTTGATTCCCATGTTCCCCAGAACTGTGTTTCATCTGCTACCCTGACCTGTCCTTGTGACTTAAATGTAGAAGTGTTCACCCTTCTACTGAGTGACCACTGCTGTTTACCTCATGTTCCTGCTGAAGCATGCTATTTCTTGCACTCAATGCCTCTCTGCTATGGGCCTGTCAGGCAGAAGGACTCTCGGGGTGTGGTCTGACCTTTTAGGAGCGCTTGTTGACACTCAGTACCCCAGTGCCTCCTGGATCAGGATCAGGGTTACTAGATATCTAAAACACTGAAAGGATTATGGTGTCCCTCCCTCATATGCAAATCAAAATAAAATTGAATAAAGCCATAAAACTGATAGGCTAGGTGAAATTAAAATCAACTCCTCTTTCAGTTTTTTTTTTTTTTTTAATTTTTTTTTTTTTTAATTTTTAGTTTTTTATTTTTTAAATTTTAAAATCTTTAATTCTTACATGCATTCCCAAACATGAACCCCCCTCCCACCTCCCTCCCCAGAACATCTTTCTGGGTCATCCCCATGCACCAGCCCCAAGCATGCTGCATCCTGCGTCAGACATAGACTGGCGATTCAATTCACATGATAGTATACATGTTAGAATGTCATTCTCCCAAATCATCCCACCCTCTCCCTCTCCCTCTGAGTCCAAAAGTCCGTTATACACATCTGTGTCTCTTTCCCTGTCTTGCATACAGGGTCGTCATTGCCATCTTCCTAAATTCCATATATATGTGTATATATACTGTATTGGTGTTTTTCTTTCTGGCTTACTTCACTCTGTATAATCGGCTCCAGTTTCATCCATCTCATCAGAACTGATTCAAATGAATTCTTTTTAACGGCTGAGTAATACTCCATTGTGTATATGTACCACAGCTTTCTTATCCATTCATCTGCTGATGGACATCTAGGTTGTTTCCATGTCCTGGCTATTATAAACAGTGCTGCAATGAACATTGGGGTACATGTGTCTCTTTCAATTCTGGTTTCCTCGGTGTGTATGCCCAGAAGTGGGATTGCTGGGTCATAAGGTAGTTCTATTTGCAATTTTTTAAGGAATCTCCACACTGTTCTCCATAGTGGCTGTACTAGTTTGCATTCCCACCAACAGTGTAGGAGGGTTCCCTTTTCTCCACACCCTCTCCAGCATTTATTGCTTGCAGATTTTTGGATCGCAGCCATTCTGACTGGTGTGAAGTGGTACCTCATTGTGGTTTTGATTTGCATTTCTCTAATAATGAGTGATGTTGAGCATCTTTTCATGTGTTTGTTAGCCATCCGTATGTCTTCTTTGGAGAAATGTCTATTTAGTTCTTTGGCCCATTTTTTGATTGGGTCGTTTATTTTTCTGGAGTTGAGCTGCATAAGTTGCTTGTATATTTTTGAGATTAGTTGTTTGTCAGTTGCTTCATTTGCTATTATTTTCTCCCATTCAGATGGCTGTCTTTTCACCTTGCTTATATTTTCCTTTGTTGTGCAGAAGCTTTTAATTTTAATTAGATCCCATTTGTTTATTTTTGCTTTTATTTCCAGCATTCTGGGAGGTGGATCATAGAGAATCCTGCTGTGATTTATGTCTGAGAGTGTTTTGCCTATGTTCTCCTCTAGGAGTTTTATAGTTTCTGATCTTACATTTAGATCTTTAATCCATTTTGAGTTTATTTTTGTGTGCGGTGTTAGAAAGTGATCTAGTTTCATTCTTTTACAAGTGGTTGACCAGTTTTCCCAGCACCACTTGTTAAAGAGATTGTCTTTACTCCATTGTATATTCTTGCCTCCTTTGTCAAAGATAAGGTGTCCATATGTGTGTGGGTTTATCTCTGGGCTTTCTATTTTGTTCCATTGATCTATATGTCTGTCTTTGTGCCAGTACCATACTGTCTTGATGACTGTGGCTTTGTAGTAGAGCCTGAAGTCAGGCAAGTTGATTCCTCCAGTTCCATTCTTCTTTCTCAAGATTGCTTTGGCTATTCGAGGTTTTTTGTATTTCCATACAAAGCTTGAAATTATTTGTTCTAGTTCTGTGAAAAATGTGGCTGGTAGCTTGATAGGGATTGCATTGAATTTGTAAATTGCTTTGGGTAGTATACTCATTTTCACTATATTGATTCTTCCAATCCATGAACATGGTATATTTCTCCATCTATTAGTGTCCTCTTTGATTTCTTTCATCAGTGTTTTATAGTTTTCTATATATAGGTCTTTAGTTTCTTTAGGTAGATATATTCCTAAGTATTTTATTCTTTTCGTTGCAATGGTGAATAGAATTGTTTCCTTAATTTCTTTTTCTACTTTCTCATTATTCGTGTATAGGAATGCAAGGGATTTCTGTGTGTTGATTTTATATCCTGCAACTTTACTATATTCATTGATTAGCTCTAGTAATTTTCTGGTGGAGTCTTTAGGGTTTTCCATGTAGAGGATCATGTCATCTGCAAACAGTGAGAGTTTTACTTCTTCTTTTCCAATTTGGATTCCTTTTATTTCTTTTTCTGCTCTGATTGCTGTGGCCAAAACTTCCAGAACTATGTTGAATAGTAGCGGTGAAAGTGGACACCCTTGTCTTGTTCCTGACTTTAGGGGAAATGCTTTCAATTTTTCACCATTGAGGATAATGTTTGCTGTGGGTTTGTCATAAATAGCTTTTATTATGTTGAGATATGTTCCTTCTATTCCTGCTTTCTGGAGAGTTTTTATCATAAATGGATGTTGAATTTTGTCAAAGGCCTTCTCTGCATCTATTGAGATAATCATATGGTTTTTATTTTTCAATTTGTTAATGTGGTGAATTACATTGATTGATTTGCGGATATTGAAGAATCCTTGCATCCCTGGGATAAAGCCCACTTGGTCATGATGTATGATCTTTTTAATGTGTTGTTGGATTCTGATTGCTAGAATTTTGTTGAGGATTTTTGCATCTATGTTCATCAGAGATATTGGCCTGTAGTTTTCTTTTTTTGTGACATCTTTGTCAGGTTTTGGTATTAGGGTGATGGTGGCCTCATAGAATGAGTTTGGAAGTTTACCTTCCTCTGCAATTTTCTGGAAGAGTTTGAGGAGGATAGGTGTTAGCTCTTCTCGAAATTTTTGGTAGAATTCAGCTGTGAAGCCGTCTGGACCTGGGCTTTTGTTTGCTGGAAGATTTCTGATTACAGTATCAATTTCCGTGCTTGTGATGGGTCTGTTAAGATTTTCGATTTCTTCCTGGTTCAGTTTTGGAAAATTGTACTTTTCTAAGAATTTGTCCATTTCTTCCACGTTGTCCATTTTATTGGCATACAACTGCTGATAGTAGTCTCTTATGATCCTTTGTATTTCTGTGTTGTCTGTTGTGATCTCTCCATTTTCATTTCTAATTTTATTGATTTGATTTTTCTCTCTTTGCTTCTTGATGAGTCTGGCTAATTGTTTGTCAATTTTATTTATCCTTTCAAAGAACCAGCTTTTGGCTTTGTTGATTTTTGCTATGGTCTCTTTTGTTTCTTTTGCATTTATTTCTGCCCTAATTTTTAAGATTTCTTTCCTTCTACTAACTCTGGGGTTCTCCAACTCTTCCTTTTCTAGTTGATTTAGTTGTAGAGTTAGGTTATTTATTTGACTTTTTTCTTGTTTCTTGAGGTATGCCTGTATTGCTATGAACTTTCCTCTTAGCACTGCTTTTATAGTGTCCCACAGGTTTTGGGTTGTTGTGTTTTCATTTTCATTAGTTTCTATGCATATTTTGATTTCTTTTTTGATTTCTTCTGTGATTTGTTGGTTATTCAGAAGTGTGTTGTTCAACCTCCATATGTTAGAATTTTTAATAGTTTTTCTCCTGTAATTGAGATCTAATCTTAATGCATTATGGTCAGAAAAGATGCTTGGAATGATTTCGATTTTTTTGAATTTATCAAGTTTAGATTTATGGCCCAGGATGTGATCTATCCTGGAGAAGGTTCCATGAGCACTTGAAAAAAAGGTGAAATTCGTTGTTTTGGGGTGAAATGTCCTATAGATATCAATTAGGTCTAACTGATCTAATGTATCATTTAAAGTTTGCGTTTCTTTGTTAATTTTCTGTTTAGTTGATCTGTCCATAGGTGTGAGTGGGGTATTAAAGTCTCCCACTATTATTGTGTTATTGTTGATTTCCCCTTTCATACTTGTTATTATCAGAATATAAAAAGGCCACCCCAAACGCAGCAATATAACCAAGATGAAGAGACAGAGGAATACTCAGCAGGTAAAGGAACAGGAGAGTTGCCCACCAAACCAAAGAGGAAGAAGTAGGGAATCTACCGGAGAAGGAATTCCGAATATTGATAGTGAAAATGATCCAAAATCTTGAAATCAAAATGGAATCACAGATAAATAGCCTAGAGACAAGGATTGAGAAGATGCAAGAAAGGTTTAACAAGGAGCTAGAAGAAATAAAAAAGAGTCAAAATATAATGAATAACACAATAAATGAGATCAGAAACACTCTGGAGGCAACAAATAGTAGAATAATGGAGGCAGAAGATAGGATTAGTGAAATAGAAGATAGAATGGTAGAAATAAATGAATCAGAGAGGAAACAAGAAAAACGAATTAAAAGAAACGAGGACAATCTCAGAGACCTCCAGGACAATATGAAACGCTCCAACATTCGAATTATAGGAGTCCCAGAAGAAGAAGACAGAAAGAAAGATCATGAGAAAATCCTTGAGGAGATAATAGTTGAAAACTTCCCTAAAATGGGGAAGGAAATAATCACCCAAGTCCAAGAAACACAGAGAGTCCCAAATAGGATAAACCCAAGGCGAAACACCCCAAGACACATATTAATCAAATTAACAAAGATCAAACACAAAGAACAAATATTAAAAGCAGCAAGGGAAAAACAACAAATAACACACAAGGGGATTCCCATAAGGATAACAGCTGATCTGTCAATAGAAACTCTTCAGGCCAGGAGGGAATGGCAAGACATACTTAAAGTGATGAAAGACAATAACCTACAGCCCAGATTACTGTACCCAGCAAGGATCTCATTCAAATACGAAGGAGAAATCAAAAGCTTTACAGACAAGCAAAAGCTGAGAGAATTCAGCACCACCAAACCAGCTCTCCAACAAATTCTAAAGGATATCCTCTAGACAGGAAACACGAAAAGGGTGTATAAACCCGAACCCAAAACAATAAAGTAAATGGCAACGGGATCATACTTATCAATAATTACCTTAAACGTAAATGGGTTGAACGCCCCAACCAAAAGACAAAGACTGGCCGAATGGATACAAAAACAAGACCCCTCTATATGCTGCTTACAAGAGACCCACCTCAAAACAAGGGACACATACAGACTGAAAGTGAAGGGCTGGAAAAAGATATACCACGCGAATAGAGACCAAAAGAAAGCAGGAGTGGCAATACTCATATCCGATAAAATAGACTTTAAAACAAAGGCTGTGAAAAGAGACAAAGAAGGCCACTACATAATGATCAAAGGAACAATCCAAGAAGAAGATATAACAATTATAAATATATATGCACCCAATATAGGAGCACCGCAATATGTAAGACAAATGCTAACAAGTATGAAAGGGGAAATCAGTTTTGTATTAATAGAACATTCTGGATCTACCAGAGCAGAACTTCTATTATATTGTTTCTTGTAAAATTACTCATTCATTCGTGTATTTAATTGTGTATTAGGTAACCTTTCTTAAGGCATGGTTCAGATGGCTGCAATTAGAAAACCCCACATTGATTAAATCTCAGTCTTGTTCACACTGCCCCACCCCTTGCCCATGTTACCTTTGGGCATGTGTGTGTTCTCAGTCGCTTCAGTCATGTCCCACTCTGCCTCCCCATGGACTGTAGCCTGCCAGGCTCCTCTGTTCATGCGATCTTCCTGTCATAATACTACAGTGAGTTGCCATGCCCCCTCCAGGGAATCTTCCTGACCCAGGGATTGAACCCACATCTCCTGCACTGCAGGTGGATTCTTTATCTTGGAGCTACCGGGGAAGGCCTGTTACCTTCGTAGCATGCCTTTATACGCTTGCATGCTACACATTTCCTCTTTCCAGGCCCTCCAGAAAGATGAGTATTCTTGTCCACTGTTTAGAAAGACCTTCCTCTCCTGCTGTCTTGTGGGGAGAGTAACCTAGTGCTGTGAGTGGCTAAGCCTGGTTAGTGCTGTGAGGAGCACTGATATTTCCTTCACTGAATTTCCAGGCTGGTTTGCTTTTGCAGGGCAAGGGCAGGGAGGGGCAATGAGTAACGTCTAGCAAGGCCTCTTATGCTGAAATCCAAACACACTTAGGTTGTGCACTTACAACTAGCCCAGGAAGGCTGCCAGGTGTTTATACTGCCTTTCCACAGAAAGCAAAGCTTTCTTATTTTTGTTTGCTTATTTGTTGAGTTGTGAAAGGGAAGTTTGAATAAGACCCATTCCTGGGCAATGGAGGGCAGAATGTTTAGAGGTGCTGATGAAATACATGACTGATCTCTAGGTGGGTGATTGTCTTGCTCTTTGATAGCTGGGGAAACTGGAGGTCCTTGGAGCACAGACTGGACAGGATCTTTTTCTGGCTTGTTGTTTGGAGAGCTATGTGCTTGTTGTACAAGTAACAGTCCCTAGGGAATATGGCTTTGCAGCTAAGAACCTAGGCTCTGGAATTAGTTCTGGGATTGAATCATAGTTCTGCCTTAGGCAACTTGTATCCTATGTCTGGGCCTTAGTTTCCTTACTGAAAAATGGGGATCATATCTTACTGGGCTCTTTATTTTAGAAATTAATGATATAATCTAGTTCAAACAATTAACACAGTAACTGGAACTTCCTGAAAGCTCTGTTCCTTCATCTACAGGTGAGATATAGGACTTCATCTGGCTCACGTGTTCTTGGGATCCATGGTGGTATCAGGACTGCTCTGGGCTGCTTGCTTTCACAGGTAGACACCCCTTTCTTGGCCTCTGGATGTTCTTCAAGGTTTTCCTTGTCTTGTCTTGTTGTCCTGACAACTCAGGCCTTGACTCATGAAGAGCCTCTCTCCACATGAACAAACACATTGATGGTATGTATGTATCTTAGACCAGAAGTTGTGGCCTGTGTAACCAAGGGAGAATTTCTGTTGAGTCACAAAATTAGCTGCTAGCATTTAGACACTAGAAGTCAGAAAATGTAAGGGTGTATGTTATGGGGATGTTTTCTGCCTTCTTTTAGTGGTTGCTTGTGTTGACCCCTCACTAATAACGTCTTTCTCTTCACTTCACCCATTGGTCGTACTGACAGACAGCATGGAGCAGAAAAGAAGCGCTCACCAGGATTCGGTCTTGTATCTGCTACTGTCTCACAGTGGTGCCTCAGGAACATATTTCAATATTTTGATCTCTTTGAGGCAGTATGCATGATGAGTAGAGCATGGACTAGAGTATCTGGTTTCAAATCCAATTGCTCAGTGAGCTTTGTGACTTTGAACACACTACTGACCTTCCTCAGTCTCAGGTTAGGATGAGGATAACAATAGCACCTCTCCCATTGCTTGTTTCAAAGATTAGATAAGATATAGTAATAATTAATGCTTCCCTAGTGGCTCAGAGGTAAAGAATATGCCTGCCAATGCAGGAGATGCAAGAGACATAGGAGATGCAGGAGACATCCCTGGGTTGGGAAGACCCCCTGGAGGAGGAAATGGCAACCCACTCCAGTATTCTTGCTGGAAAATCTCATGGACAGAGGAGCCTGGTGGGCTATAGTCCATTGAGTCACAAAGAGTCAGACATGACTGAGCAACTGAGCACCGCACGGCAGTAATAATTAATAAAGCTCACAATAATATATACTAAATATATATACTTAATGTGTATATATATATACATTAAATAGCTGATATGTGTGTGTATACACACACACACACACACACACACACACACACACACACACACACACACCCTTGGAGGAGGAAATGGCACTCCACTCCAGTATTCTTGCCTGGAAAATCCCACAGACAGAGGAGGCTGGCAGGATAGAGTCAATAGGGTCATAAAACACAACTGAAGCAACTGAATACACACACTTGCACATATACACACACACACAAACATATGTAGAGATACTTTTATCACTCATTTATTATACATAAAATTATATAAATATATACACAAATATATCACTTAGAATTGTGCTCAGTGCATAGTCAATGCTAAGTTAGAGGCTGTTGTCACTGTAATCATCATCCAATTCTTTTCCTGTAAAATGAGTGATGATAAAACTCCTTCATAAAGTTGTTTTAAGGTGAAGTATTTCCTTTTCTTCATTCTTGTTCCTAGTCCAGCTCAACTTTCTCTTTCTCTCTCTCTTTCTTTCCTTTCTTCTGTCCTGCCTTCTTTCCCCCTTTCCTCCCTCTCTCCTTTCCTTCTTTCTGTCTTTCAACTGTAGGGACTTTGTTGTACTCAAGACATAAATACAAAGCAGAAAACAGTATAATTACAACAATTGAGTCTGGAGAATAACAGTCTAGAGAAATATATAAAACATTTTTAGCTGGTTGAAAACAAAGCTTGCTAATAATTGCTTTCACTATGAAGTGCAAATGAATACCAAAATCAGATTGATTATATTCTTGCAACCAAAGATGGAGGAGCTCATAAGTCAGCAAAAACAAGACCAGGAGCTCATTGTGGCTTAGATCATGAACTCCTTATTACAAAATTCAGACTTAAATTGAAGAAAGTAGGGAAAACCACTAGACCATTCAGGTATGACCTAAATCAAATCAATTATGCTATGAAAGTGACAAATAGATTCAAAGACTTAGATCTGATAGACAGAGTGCCTGAAGAACTATGGACTGAAGTTCATGACATTTGTATAGGAGGCAGTGATCAAGACCATCCACAAGAAGAAGTGAAAAAGGCAAAATGGTTGTGTGAGGAGGCCTTACATATAGCTGAGAAAAGAAGAGAAGTGAAAGGCAAAGGAGAAAAGGAAGATATAGCCATTTGAATGCAGAATTCCAAAGAATAGCAAGGAGAGATGAGAAAGCCTTCCTCAGTGACAAATGCAAAGAAATAGAGGAAAACAATAGAGTGGGAAGACTAGAGATCTCTTCAAGAAAATTAGAGATACCAAGGGAACATATCAGGCAAAGATGAACACAATAAAGAACAGAAATAGCATGGACCTAACAGAAGCAGAAGATAAGAGGTAGTAAGAATGCACAAAAGAACTAAAAAAAAAATATCTTCATGACCCAGATAACCATGATGGTGTGATCACTCACCAGAGCCAGACATCCTAGAATGCAAATTCAAGTGGGCCTTAGGAAGCATCATTTCAAACAAAGCTAGTGGAAGATGGAATTCCAGTTGAGCTAGTTCAAATCCTAAAAGATGATGTTGTTAAAATGCTGCACTCAATAGGCCAGCACATTTGGAAAACTCAGCAGTGGCCACAGGACTGGAAAATGTCAGTTTTCTTTCCTATCACAAAGAAAGGCAATGCCAAAGAATGTTCAAAGTACTGGACAATTGCACTCATCTCACACTCTAGCAATGTGATGCTCAAATTCTCCAAGCCAGGCTTCAACAATACATAAACCGGGAACTTTCAGATGTTCAAGCTGGATTTAGAAAAGGCAGAGGAACCAGAGATCAAATTGCGAATATCCTCTGGATCATCAAAAAAACAAGAGAGTTTCGGAAAAACATCACTTCTGTTTTATTGACTATGCCAAAGCCTTGATTGTGTTCAGTTCAGTGCAGTTCAGTCACTCAATTGTGTCTGACTCTTTGTGACCAAAGGGACTGCAGCATGCCAGGTTTCCCTGTCCATCACCAACTCGCAGAGCATGCTCAAAATCATGTCCATCAAGTCGGTGAACTGCCAACCATCTCAACATCCTCTGTTGTTCCATTCTCCTCCTGTCTTCAATCTTTCCCAGCATCAGGGTCTTTTCCAATGACTCAGTTCTTCGCATCAGGTGGCCAAAGGATTGGAGTTTCAGCTTCAGCATCAGTCCTTCCAATGAATATTCAGGACTGATTTCTTTTAGGATTAACTGGTTTGATCTCCATTCAGTCCAAGAGACTCTCAAGAGTCTTCTCCAGCACCGTAGTTCAAAAGCATCAGTTTTAGTGCTCAGCTTTCTTTATAATCCAACTCTTACATCAATAAATGACTACTGGAAAAACCATAGTTTGACTAGACTGACCTTTGTTGGCAGAGTAATGTCCCTGCTTTTTGATATGCTGTCTAGGTTACTCATAGCTTCTCTTCCAAGGAGCAAGCATTTTTTAATTTCATGGCTGCAGTCACCATCTGCAGTGATCTTGGAGCCCAGGTAAAGAAAGTGTCACTGTTTCCATTGTTGCCCCATCTATTTGCCATGAAGTGATGGCACCGGATGCCATAATCTTAGTATTCTGAATGTTGAGCTTTAAGCCAACTTTGTCACTCTCCACTTTCACTTTCATCAAGAGGGTCTTTAGTTCTGCTTTGCTTTCTGCCATAAAGGTGGTGTCATTAGCATACCTGAAGTTATTGATATTTTTGCTGGTAACCTTGATTCCAGCCCTGCATTTCACATGACACACTCTACATATAAGTCGAATAAGCAGGGTGAAAATATACAGCCTTGACCTACTCCTTTTCCTATTTGGAACCAGTCTGTTGTTCCATGTCCAGTTCTAATTGTTGCTTCTTGACCTGCAGACAAATTTCTCAGGAGGGAGGTAAGGTAGACTGGTATTCCCATCTCTTTAAGAATTTTCCAGAGTGAAGTAAGCCAGAAAGAAAAACACCAATACAGTATACTAACACATATATATTGAATTTAGAAAGATGGCAATGATGACCCTGTATGCAAGGCAGCAAAAAAGACACAGATGTTCATAGCGGACTTTTGGACTCAGAGGGAGAGGGAGAGGGTGGGATGATTTGGGAGAATAGCATTGAAACATGTACACTATCCTGTAAGAATCGAATCGCCAGTCTATGTCTGATGCAGGATGCAGCATGCTTGGGGCTGGTGCATGGGGATGACCCAGAGGGATGTTATGGGGAGGGAGGTGGGAGGGGGTTCATGTTTGGGAATGCATGTACACCCGTGGTGGATTCATGTCAATGTATGGCAAAACCAATACAGTATTGTAAAGTAAAATAAAGTAAAAAGAAAAAAGAAAAAAAAAGAATTTTCCACAATTTGTTGGGATTCACACAGTTGAAGTCTTTGGCATAGTCAATAAAGCAAAAGTAGATGTTTTTCTGGAACTGTCTTGCTTTTTTGATGATCCAGAGGATGTTGGCAATTTGATCTGGTTCCTCTGCCCTTTCTAAATCCAGCTTGAACATCTGGGAGTTCACGGTTCACATACTGTTAAAGCCTGGCTTGGAGAATTTTGAGCATTACTTTGCTAGCATTTAAGATGTGTGCAATTGTGTGGTAGTTTGAACATTCTTTGGCATTGCTTTTCTTTGAGAATGGCAGGAAATTGGACTGTTCCCAGTCCTGTGGCCACTGCTGAGTTTTCCACATTTGCTGACATATTGAGTGCAGCACTTTAACAGCATCTTATTTTAGGATTTGAATTCCATCACCTCCACTAGCTTTGTTTGTAGTGATGCTTCCTAAATCTCACTTGTTTTCATACTCCAGGATGTCTGGCTCTAGGTGAGTGATCATGTCATCATGGTTACCAGGGTCATGAAGATCTTTGTTGTATAGTTCTTCAGTGTATTCTTGCCACCTCTTCTTAATATCTTCTGCTTCTGTTAGGTCCATACAATTTCTGTCCTTTATTGTGCCCATCTTTGCAAGAAATGTTCCCTTGGTATCTCTAATTTTCTTGAAGAGATCTCTAGTCTTTCTCATTCTATTGTTTTCCTCTATTTCTTTGCACTGATCCCTGAGGAAGGCTTTCTTATCTCTCCTTGCTATTCTTATGAACTCTGCATTCAAATTGGTATATATTTCCTATTCTCCTTTGCCTTTCACTTCTCTTCTTTTCTCAGCTATATGTAAGGCCTCCTCAGACCATTTTGCCTTTTTGCATTTCTTTTTCTTGGGGATGTTCTTGATCACTGCTTCCTGTTCAATTTCAAGAACCTCTGTCCATAATTCTTCAGGCATTCTTTCTATCACAGTGTGCGTCTTTGACTGTGTGGATCACAACAAACTGTGAGGAAATCTTAAAGAGATGGGAATAACAGACCACATTATTTGCCTCCTGAAAAATCTGTATGCAGGTCAAGAAGCAACAGTTAGAACTGGATATGTAACAACAGACTGGTTCCAAATTGCAAAAGGAGTATGACAAGGCTGTATATTGTCACTCTGCTTATTTAACTTATATGCAGAGTACATCATGTTTAATGCCAGGCTGGATGAAGCACAAACTGGGATCAAGAATGGTGGAAGAAATATCAATAGCCTCAGATACACAGATTATACCACCCTTATGGCAGAAAGTGAAGAAAGTCTAAAGAGCCTCTTGATGAAAGTAAAAGAGAAGAGTGAAAAAGTTGGCTTAAAATTCAACATTCAAAAAACTAAGATAATGACATATGGTCCCATCATTTCAGGGCAAATAGATTGGGAAACAATGGAAACAGTGACAGACTTTGTTTTCTTGGGCTCCAAGATCACTGCTAGTGGTAACTGCAATCATGAAATTAAAGATGCTTGCTCCTCAGAAGACAAGCTATGAGTAACCTAGACAGCATATTAAAAAACAGAGACATTACTTTGCCAGCAAAGTTCTGTCTAGTCAAAGCTATGGTTTTTCCAGTAGTCATGTATGGATGTGAGAGTTGGACTATAAAAAAAAGCTGAGTACCAAAGAATTGATGCTTTTGAACCGTTGGAGAGGAGTCTTGAGAGTCCTTTGGACTGCAAGGAGATCCAACCAATCAGTCCGAAAGGAAATCAGTCCTGAATATTCACTGGAAGGATTGATGCTAAAGCTGAAACTCCAATTCTTTGGCCACCTGATGTGAAGAACTGACTCATTGGAAAAGTCCCTGATGCTGAGAAAGATTGAAGGCAGAAGGAGAAGGGGATGGCAGAGGATGAGATGGTTAAATGGCATCACTGACTCACATGACATGAGTTTGAGCAAGTTCCGGGAGCTGGTAATGGACAGGGAAGCCTGTTGTGCTATTGTCCATGGGCTCACACAATTTGGACAGGACTGAGTGACTGAAATGAACTGATGAAGTGCTCCTTTCAAGAGTAAGAAAAAAAATTCCTTCTCCAGAGGATCGTCACAACCCAGAGGTCGAACCCAGGTCTCCCACATTGCAGGCAGATTCTTTACCATCTGAGCTACCAGGGAACCCCTTAAAGAAAAAAAATTAACTTAGACTCAAAATCTTTTGTGTGATCTTTTAGGCAATTCCACTAAATGTCAAAGTTGAAAAAACAACATAGGCACTAATTTTGCACATAACTGTGTTGGCTTATGGAAAATTTGTTAGACAAGTGTGATTTCATTTCTTAGACAAGTGTGATTAATCATGATTTAATAAAATAGCTGGATTTCTTCATGCTTTTTTAGCTAACCTATCATCTTCTGATCCTTCCAGCTCACATCACTTATATCTTTTTCTGCATCCCCAGCATGTGATACCTAATAAAAGTAAATAAATATTGTTTAAAGGATAATAAGAACCATAGTTGAGAATGTTCTTTTAAAATTCAAGGCTCAGGTCAAATCTACTTTTGCTTTTGTAGACTCTCCCAAGGCAACTCTATCTCATCTTTCTCTATGTGCCTCAGTTCAGTTCAGTTCAGTTGTTCAGTCATGTCTGACTCTTTGCGACCCCATGAATCACAGCACGCAAGGCCTCCCTGTCCATCACCAACTCCTGGAGTTCACCCAGACCCACGTCCATTGAGTCAGTGATACCATCCAGCCATCTCATCCTTGGTCGTCCCCTTCTCCTCCTGCCTCTAATCCCTCCCAGCATCAGAGTCTTTTCCAATGAGTCAACTCTTCACATGAGGTGGCCAAAGTACTAGAGTTTCAGCTTTAGCGTCAGTCCTTCCAAGGAAATCCCAGGGCTGATCTCCTTCAGAATGGACTGGTTGGATCTCCTTGCAGTCCAAGGGACTCTCAAGAGTCTTTTCCAATACCACTGTTCAAAAGCATCAATTCTTTGGTACTCAGCTTTCTTCACAGTCCAACTCTCACATCTATACATGCCCACTGGAAAAACCATAGCCTTGATTAGACAGACCTTTGTTGGCAAAATAATATCTCTGCTTTTCAATATGATACCTAGGTTGGTCATAACTTTTCTTTCAAAGAGTAAGTGTCTTTTAATTTCATGGCTGCAGTCACCATCTGCAGTGATTTTGGAGCCCCCCAAAATAAAGTCTGACACTGTTTCCACTGTTTTCCCATCTATTTCCCATGAAGGGATGGGACCAGAACCGTGATCTTCATTTTCTGAATGTTGAGTTTAAGCCAACTTTTTCACTCTCCACTTTCACTTTCATCAAGAGGCTTTTTATTTCCTCTTCACTTTCTGCCATAAGGGTGATGTTATCTGCGTATCTGAGGTTATTGATATTTCTCTGGGCAATCTTGATTCCAGCCTGTGCTTCCTCCAGACCAGCATTTCTCGTGATGTACTCTGCATAGAAGTTAAATAAGCAGGGTGCCTATATACAGCCTTGACGTACTCCTTTTCCTATTTGAAACCAGTCTGTTGTTCCATGTCCAGTTCTAACTGTTGCTTCCTGACCTGCATATAGGTTTCTCAAGGGGCAGGTCAAGTGGTCTGGTATTTCCATTTCTTTCAGAATTTTTCACAGTTTATTGTGATCCACACAGTTAAAGGCTTTGGCATAGTCAATAAAGCAGAAATAGATATTTTTCTGGAGCTCTCTTGCTTTTTCGATGATCCAGCGGATGTTGGCAATTTGATCTCTGGTTCCTCTGCCTTTTCTAAAACCAGCTTGAACATCTGGAAGTTCATGGTTCAAGTATTGCTGAAGCCTGGCTTGGAGAATTTTGAGCATTACTTTACTAGCATGTGGCACAAAGTGCAGGTGGCGGCGGCGGGCCGGTGCACTAAGTGCGGCCGAGAGCTACCCCACGTCCGAAGTCAGGGACACCAGCCCAGAGAGCCCCGCTGCGACAGCACAGGAACGGCTGGGAGGAGCCACCCCGAATCCGTGGTCAGGGGCGGCAGCCGAGAGGAGCTACACCGCATCCAAGGTCAGCGGCGGCCGGCAGGAGACACCCCACGTCTGAGGTCAGGGTGGCGGCCGGGAAGAGCTACCCAGCGTCCGAGGCCAGTGGCGGCCGGGAGGAGACACCCCACGTCCGAGGTCAAGGGTGGCCAGGAGAAGCCACCTCGTGCCTGAGGCCAGGGGCGGTGATCGTGAGGAGCCACCCTGAGCCCGAGGCCAGGGGCAGTAGCTGGGAGGAGGCAACCATACCCGAGGCCAAGGCCAGCGGCCAGGAGGAGCAACCTGAGGAGTGGTGGCTGATCAGGCGCAGGAGGGCCTAGAGGAGCTATCCCAGTTGAAGGTCAGGAACAGCAGCGGTAAGGAGATACCCCTCATCCAAAGTAAGGAGCAGCAGCTGTGCTTTGCTGGAGCAGCCATTAAGAGATACCCCATTCCCAAGGTAAGAGAAACCCAAGTAAGATGGTAGGTATTGCAAGAGGGCATCAGAGGGCAGACACACTGAAACCATACTCACAAAAAACTAGTCAATCTAATCACACTAGGACACAGCCTTGTCTAACTCAATGAAACCAAGCCATGCCTGTGGGGCAACCCAAGACGGGTGGGTCATGGTGGAGAGGTCTGACAGAGCCTGGTCCACTGGAGAAGGGAATGGCAAGCCACTTCAGTATTCTTGCCTTGAGAACCCCATGAACAGTATGAAAAGGCAAAATGAGAGGATACTGAAAGAGGAACTCCCCAGGTCAGTAGGTGCCCAATATGCTACTGGAGATCAGTGGAGAAATAACTCGAGAAAGAATGAAGGGATGGAGCCAAAGCAAAAACAATACACAGCTGTGGATGTGAATGGTGATAGAAGCAAGATCCAATGCTGTAAAGAGGAATATTTCATAGGAACCTGTAATGTCAGGTCCATGAATCAAGGCAAATTGGAAGTGGTCAAACAAGAGATGGCAAGGGTGAACGTCGACATTCTAGTAATCAACGAAGTAATATGGACTGGAATGGGTGAATTTAACTCAGAAGACCATCATATCTACTACTGCGGGCAGGAATCCCTCAGAAGAAATGGAGTAGCCATCATGGTCAACAGAAGAGTCTGAAATTCAGTACTTAGATGCAATCTCACAAACGACAGAATGATCTCTGTTCATCTCCATGGCAAACCATTCAATATCATAATTATCCAAGTCTATGCCCCAACCAGTAACGCTGAAGAAACTGAGGTTGAATGGTTTTATGAAGACCTACAAGACCTTTTAGAACTAACACCCAAAAAAGATATCCTTTTCATTATAGGGGACTGGAATGCAAAAGTAGGAAGTCAAGAAACACCTGGAGTAACAGGCAGATTTGGCCTTGGAATGCGGAATGAAGCAGGGCAAAGACTAATAGAGTTTTGCCAAGAAGATGCACTGGTCATAGCAAACACCCTCTTCCAACAACACAACAGAAGACTCTACACTTGGACATCACCAGATGGTCAACACCAAAATCAGATTGATTATATTCTGTGCAGCCAAAGATGGAGAAGCTCTATACAGTCAACAAAAACAAGACCAGGAGCTGAGTGTGGCTCAGATCATGAACTCCTTATTACCAAATTCAGACTCAAATTGAAGAAAGTAGGGAAAACCGCTAGATAATTTAGGTATGACCTAAATCAAATCCCTTATGATTATACAGTGGAAGTGAGAAATAGATTTAAGGGCCTAGATCTGAGAGATAGAGTGCCTGATGAACTATGGAATGAGGTTCGTGACATGGTACAGGAGACAAGGATCAAGATCATCCCCATGGAATAGAAATGCAAAAAAGCAAAATGGCTGTCTGGGGAGGCCTGACAAATAGCTGTGAAAAGAAGAGAGGCGAAAAGCAAAGGAGAAAAGAAAAGATATAAACATCTGAATACAGAGTTCCAAAGAATAGCAAGAAGAGATAAGAAAGCCTTCTTCAGTGATGAATGCAAAGAAATAGAGGAAAAGAACAGAATGGGAAAGACTAGAGCTCTCTTTAAGAAAATTAGAGATACCAATTGAACATTTCATGCAAAGATGGGCTCAATAAAGGACAGAAATGGTCTGGACCTAACAGAAGCAGAAGATATTGAGAAGAGCTGGCAAGAATACACAGAAGAACATAATAAAAAAGATCCTCACGACCCAGATAATCATGATGATGTGATTACTAATCTAGAGCCAGACATCTTGGAAACTGAAGTCAAGTGGGCCTTAGTAAGCATCACTATGAACAAAGCTAGTGGAAGTGATGGAATTCCAGTTGAGCTATTTCAAATCCTGAAAGATGATGCTCTGAAAGTGCTGCACTCAATATGCCAGCAAATTTGGAAAACCCAGCAGTGGCCACAGGACTGGAAAAGGTCCGTTTTCATTCCAATTTCAAAGAAAGGCAATGCCAAAGAATGCTCAAACTACTGCACAATTGCACTCATCTAACATGCTAGTAAAGTAATGCTCAAAATTCTCCAAGCCAGGCTTCAGCAATACGTGAACCGTGAACTCCCTGATGTTCAAGCTGGTTTTAGAAAAGGCAGAGGAACCAGAGATCAAATTGCCAACATCTGCTGGATCATCACAAAAGCAAGAGAGTTCCAGAAAAACATCTATTTCTGCTGTATTGACTATGCCAAAACCTTTGACTGTGTGGATCACAATAAACTGTGGAAAATTCTGAAAGAGATGGAAATACCAGACCACCTGACCTGCCTCTTAAGAAATCTGTATGCAGGTCAGGAAGCAACAGTTAGAACCCAAATAGGAAAGGAGTACATCAAGGCTGCATATTGTCACCCTACATATTTAACTTCTATGCAAAGTACATCATGAGAAACGCTTGACTGGAAGAAACACAAACTGGTATCAAGATTGCTGGGAGAAGTATCAATAACCTCAGATATGCAGATGACACCACCTTTATGGCAGAAAGTGAAGAGGAGCTAAAAAAGCCTCTTGATAAAAGTGAAAGAGGAGAGCGAAAAAGTTGGCTTAAAGCTCAACATTCAGAAAATGAAGATCATGGCATCCGGTCCCATCACTTCATGGGAAATAGATGGGGAATCAGTGGAAACAGTTTCAGACTTTATTTTTTTGGGCTCCAGAGTCACTGCAGTTGGTGACTGCAGCCATGAAATTAAAAGACGCTTACTCCTTGGAAGAAAAGTTATGACCAACCTAGATATTATGTTCAAAAGCAGAGACATTACTTTGCTGACTAAGGTCCGTCTAGTCAAGGCTATGGTTTTTCCTGTGGTCATGTATGGATGTGAGAGTTGGACTGTGAAGAAGGCTGAGTGCTGAAGAATTAATGCTTTTGAACTGTGGTGTTGGAGAAGACTCTTGAGAGTCCCTTGGACTGCAAGGAGATCCAACCAGTCCATTCTGAAGGAGATCAGCCCTGGGATTTCTTTGGAAGGAATGATGCTAAAGCTGAAACTCCAGTACTTTGGCCACCTCATGCGAAGTGTTGACTCATTGGAAAAGACTCTGATGCTGGGAGGGATTGGGGGCAGGAGAAGAAGGGGATGATTGAGGATGAGATGGCTGGATGGCATCACGGACTCAATGGACATGAATCTGAGTAAATTCCTGGAGATGGTGATGGACAGGGAGGCCTGGTGTGCTGCGATTCATGGGGTCGCAAAGAGTGGGACACAACTGAGCGACTGAACTGAACTGAAGTTACTAGCATGTGAGATAAGTGCAATTGTGCAGTTGTTTGAGCATTCTTTGGCATCGTCTTTCTTTGGGATTGGAATTAAAACTGACCTTTTCCAGTCCTGTGGCCACTGCTGAGTTTTCCAAATTTGTTGGCATATCGAGTGCAGCACTTTCAGAGCATCATCTTTCAGGATTTGAAATAGCTCAACTTGAATTCCATCACCTCCAATAGCTTTGTTCATAGTGATGCTTTCTAAGACCCATTTGACTTCACATTCCAGGATGTCTGGCTCTAGGTGAGTGATCACGCCATCGTGAATATCTTGGTCATGAAGATGTTTTTTGTACAGTTCTGTGTATTCTTGCCACCTCTTCTTAATATCTTCTACTTCTGTTAGGTCCAGACCATTTCTGTCCTTTATTGAGCCCATCTTTGCATGAAATGTTCCCTTGGTATCTTTAATTTTCTTCAAGAGATCTCTAGTCTTTCCTATTCTGTTGTTTTCCTCTATTTCTTTGCATTGATCACTGAGGAAGGCTTTCTTATCTCTCCTTGCTGTTCTTTGGAACTCTGTATTCAGATGTTTATATCTTTCCTTTTCTCCTTTGCTTTTCGTTTCTCTTCTTTTCACAGCTGTTTGTAAGGCCTCCTCAGAGATCTATTTTGCTTTTTTTCATTTCTTTTCCATGAGGATGGTCTTGATCCCTGTCTCCTGTACAATGTCATGAAGCTCCATCCATAGTTCCCAGTTGGAGATAAAAGCTGTAAGGGAAACACTGTTTGCTCTTAACTGATTACTGTCCTCAAAAATCCTTTTTTGTATGCAGCTAGATGAGGTTTCCCACTCTCCCTTATATGAAGCGTTAGCACGTGTCTGAGTTCCCTCCAAGAGTCTGTGAGCATAGTGATGGCTCTTACTCCAGGTCTGGCCCACATCAGCCTCCCACATTTGCTTCTCCATGCTCATTCTCTCTTCCAGCCCACTTAGATGTCGACACCTAGGGTAATCTTGGAAGCCACAAAGTAAATATTCCAAGCTTCCATCAGTATGGAGGAGAGTGGCCCTGCCAACACACACTACGGACCATTAAGTGAACAAGAAATACATTTTGATTGTGTTAAGCCACTGAAGTTTTGTCTGTTTGTTACTGCAGCCTGGCCTAATACAATATTAGGTACATAAACAAATCAAATTTGGGGTGCAAAAAATAGGATCACAAGGGAAACTGAGCTACCAAAGTGAAGGGTAATAGAAACTAACTTTCCTTTTGGGCTCACTGAATACCAAAACTAATACTTGGCAAGTGGCAGGTGCATTGCATAATTTCTCCCATATAATTTTTCTTGGAAGCCATAATGCCAGGTATTATGATCCCTGTTTAACAGATGAGGGATGTGAAATAGAGAAAGGTAATATAAATTGCACAGCAAGTAGGTGAGAGAACGGAGATTCAAGGCAAATCTGATGAAGTCCAAAGCTCTTCTGCCCACCCCTTACTGCCTCTGGGGAGATGTCCAGTCCATTGCTGTAGTCCATAGGTGTTCAATGGGGGCAAAGAAAGCATCGTATAAGTAGATTTATGTCAGTCTTGTTTTCAGACACTTTGAATGAGCTGCTTATTTTTTTAACCACATAACAGGCTGTTTCATGAGAAGTCTCTACCCCTGCAGACTGGGGAATCATCCATCCCACAGGACTAAGTATGAACACAGGTGACTCTGTCAAGAGCCTGGCATGTGGCCTGGTGCCAGGTCAGAGCAGCTGATCCCAGTTTTCATGGCGCTATTTACGGTTCATGGCCTTCCTGGCCTCTGTCATACCCCTCAGAGTGGCTGCCTTGTCTACATTCCTTGGTCACTCTGGATAAACAGAACACCCTGGCCCACTTATGCAACTTTCAAGAGAGATTTCTAAACATAGAGATGTTTGTAAACTTTCCTTCTCCCACTTGTTTTAATGGAGTGTTGGGGTTTGGAAACCAGTCTCCCAGCTGGGTCATCTTGGGCACATCTCTGGGCTTCAATTTATCCCTCTGCAAAAGAAGCTGGTCTAGAGCTGGATATTTAAAACTTCATATCACTAAAGACATCATTTGATATAATAAATGATCTCAAGCACCCTTTAATTTTCTAATAAAAAGAAAAAACTAAGGACATGTCTTATCTTTGGTGCCTAATACAATGCCTGGCACAAAACCAGTGTTCTATAGATATTTGCTTACAGGATTAGTGTCTCTAAAACTTCCCTAAGCTTAGTAGTCATTTGTGCTTTTTACCAAGTATTTCAAATGCTCTCCTCTCCCAGGCATATGGTAGGATGGCTCTGCCAAGTCCCCTCATGGCTGCACTAGGCCACCGGATGTATTCTGGCCAGTGAGCTGTGAGAGAAAGGCTAAACACTGTCTCCAGGGCAAGATCCTCAAATCTTCCATTTCTGTCCACAGGAAGAAGGTGATGTTATAGATGGGGGCTATCTGATTCACCTGAGTCCTGGAGGGAGTGGAGGACGTGGAGTCTTAGCTGACTCAACAGATGTGCACCCGAAGCAGAGGCATACTTTCATTGTTCTAAAGCACTGAGACTTTTATTTATCTACTTATTTATTCTTAGCTGCACTGGGCCTTTGTTGCTGTGTGTGGGCTTTTTCTAGTTGCCGTGAGCAGAGGCTACTCTTCATTCTGGTGTGAGGGCTTCTCATTGCAGTAGCTTCTCTTGTTGAGGAGCGCAGGTTCCAGGAGCACCGGCTTCTGTAGTCTCCGTTTGCAGACCCTAGAGCGCAGGCTCAGTAGTTGTAGCATGAGGACTCAGTTGTCCCACAGCATGTGGAATCTTCAAACCCACGTCCTTTGCATTGACAGGCAGGTTCTTACTCATTAAAACCAGGGAAGTCCAATACTGACATTTTGAAGATGTTTATTGTCATAGTGTAATCTGGCCTGTCCCAACTGATTCAGTAAATTAAATCATAATCAAGTGGATTTCTCACTTTTAAAAGCCACTTCCAAATACAGCCTCTAACAAGAATAAACAAAGTAGTGTGATCATATTCAACTGATAGCATTCCTGCCAAAATCAAAGCAATGTGATAATTTCAGTAGCAATGATCACAATAGATAGTTTATCCCACTTAAAAATATAATTTATGTTAGGTTTTCATTTTTTATTTTAATTAAAATTTTTAATTGAAGGAGAATTGATTTACAATGTTTCGAGTATACAGCAAAATGATTCAATTATACATACATATTGTTCAGTCACTAAGTTGTGTCCAACTCCCTGCTACTGCAGCCCACCGTGCTTCCCTGTCCTTCACTATCTCCCAGAGTTTGCTCAGATTCATATCCACTGAGTTGGTGATCTATCTAACCATCTCATCCTCTGCTCTCTTCTCCTTTCGCCTGCAATCACCAGAATTAGATAATCCATGACTCAGGGATTGCACTTGGGTTTCCTGCATGGTAGGCAGCAGCAGCAGGCAGATTCTTTACCATCTGAGCCACCAGGAAGCCATATATATATATATATATATATATAGATAGATAGATAGATAGATAGATAGATAGATAGATATATAGTCTTTTTCAGATTCTTTTCTATTTTAGGTTCTAACACCTCAATTTTCCCCGGGGAAATAGGATATAAAAGAGAGGCAACTCAATAATTAGTGCTAGCATGGCTGGGTTCTGGTGAGGGCTCTCTTCTGGGTAGCAGACTGCCCACTTCTCCCGGTGTTCTCACATAGCTGAAGGAGAACAAGTGAGCTATCTCATGACTTTTATAAGGGCACTAATACCATTCACGAGGGTTCTACCCTCTTGATTCCACTTATTAATCCCAGTTACCTCCCAAAGACCCTACTTCCTAATACCATCACATTCAGTTCAGTTCAGTCGCTCAGTCGTGTCCAACTCCTTGTGACCCCATGAATCGCAGCACGCCAGGCCTCCCTGTCCATCACCAACTCCTGGAGTTCACCCAAACTCATGTGCATTGAGTCGATGATGCCATCACATTAGAGGGGAAAATTTCAATATATGAATTTTGGAAGAAATACAAACATTCACTCCATAACATTCTTTATACATTTTCCCTAGATTTTCCAAATGTCAATATCTTATTAAAATTTTAGAAATTCTTTTCTCTTTTTCTCTGTGTTTTTTGAAACATTTGAGAATAAGTTGTAGACATATTTCTTTAACCCTAAGTGCTTCAGTGTGTTTTTCCTAAAAACAAAGTTACACTCTTTTGTAACCACACTACAATTAGCAAACTCAGGAAGTTAGCATTGAGAGTATGGTGGTGGTGGTTAGTCACATCTGACTTTTGGAAACCCATGGACTGTAGCCCATCAGGCTCCTCTGTCCATGGGATTTCCCAGGCAAGAATGCTGGAGTGGGTAGCCATTTCCTTCTCCAGGGGGTCTTCCTGACCCAGGGATTGAACTCACATCTTCTGTATTGCAGGCAGATTCTATACCAATTGAGCAACCAGGGACGCCTCAAACTATTATCTAATCTATGAACCTTATTCAAAACTTTCCAGTGTCCCAATAATATCTTTTATAACAAAAGAAAACTGTGGCTTACTCATTACACTCAATTTTTATGCCTCTTTGGTCTTAGTTAATCTGGAGCAATTTTGTTCAGTCTCCCTATTTCTTTCATAGCACTGACATTTTTTAAATGTGCAGGTCAGTTATTGTGTGGAATGTTCTTAAATTTGGTTATCTATGTTCCCATAGGATTAGATTCAGATTATGCATTTTTGGCAAAAGTATCACAGAATGATGTTACAGTCTTCTCAGTGCTTTATGTCAGGAGGCATGTGGTGCCTGCCAATTTTCTCTACTGTAAAGATCCTGTTTTCTTCTTTATAATTAGTTTTGGAGAGATACTTTGAAATTATACTGATATCCTGTTACTCCTCAAACTTTCACCCACTAGTTTTAGCACTCATGATAATTCTTGCCTGAATCAATTATTGTCATGACTGCCAAGTGGTGATTTTCTAAATCCAATATTTTGTCTGTTTTTATTAGTTGGTTTTCTACTGTAAGGAATATCTTTTCCTTCTTCACCATTTGCTTAGATTCTTACAGACTCAACATGTATTCTTTCTTAATTCAGTGAATTACAATCTTTGCTATATTTATTTGTTTTGCTGCTCATGTTGTACCATTGGTCACCTCTAGTCATTTTCCATATTTGTTTCAAAACTCATCGTTTTCAGAAGCCTGGTCCAGTCCACCTGGGCCAAGTGAGCATCTCGCTTCTTTGCGTGCCCCTGTATCATGAATGTCCCCTTCCTTACACATGTTTCTTGTTGGGTACTTCTTGGTTTCTATTTTCATATTAAATTGTGAGCTCTTGAGTATAGGGAGAGTGTCTGATTCATCTCTATATCTTCAGTGTTTAGTGCAGTGACTGGTGAAAGGGGAAAACTCAGTTCATCCTTGTTCAGAGCTTGAATGAATGGAAGAAAGAAAAACAGTGCTTAAACTTCTACCAATCTGCCTCAATCCTGTTTGGGGGCACTAGCTCCAACTAGCTAAAAGGAAATCATCTATTAATGTTCATAGCAGGCTACTGTGGGTCTTGCAATAGCAAGGCCAAATCAACGCGGATTAAATTGTTGACATGTAGGAACTTAACATAAACGTTCCCCCCCATCGCAGGGGCTGCCTGCCAACTCTGATCTCATATCCTTACTATTTCTTTACCATTAATTTGATATGGTTCTGGTTTTCCTATTGGTTCTTCATTCATTAAGAACCTCTCTTCTCAAAAATGAAATAAAGAGGTGTTATCAACCCTTCCACTGGAGGTGGTGAATTAGTGGAAAGAGTCTGGGCTCTTGATTAAGGGACTTGGGTTAGTTCCCTATCTGTGCAGCTAGATATGTGACTCTGGGTGAGTTATTAACTTTATTGGGTCTTTGTAGCCTTTACTCTGAAACAGAGCTCATAAGACCTGTGATGCAAAGATATTCTGGGCTCCAAATGAGGTAACCTCCATGAAATCACTTTGAAATTCTCTTGGAGAATCTGAACTTTTACTTGGTGTTCCATTTTGTCTGAGACAAACCTTCCTGGTCTCTGCTGCCTCTTTATTGGAAAATCCCTCCTTAAGATTCAGAATTCCACTCATATATTGTCTCCTGGCATGTGGCATCCTTGGGTGACATATTGTACCCTTCAGATCTCAGGTTTGTCTTACTACAACAAAAAGGGACACTGGGATATATATTTTCCATCCACAAGCCATACACTGAATTTTTCCCCCTGAACTGTACCTTGATTATATTCATGGTCCTGGCATTTATTTGTATAGATTCTTTGCACAATCCCTCAGTTAAACTTTCAGCTCTCGGATTCTGAAAGTTTCATTTGGTTCCCAAAGGATCCCCCTCTCAGGGTAATCCATGCCCCAAAGCCTCATACTTAGGCTGACCTCCTATGTCAAACACTCTTTCCTGCCTCACCCTAACTCAATGGATTGTCCCTAGATTTGAGAAGAAGAAGAAGAAAAAAAAAAAACTGTTGGAGATGGAAAGGAAGACTGCCCAAACCAGAACATGTGTATTAAAAAGGTAGCAGCTATTTTAATTAGGAATTTACAGATGGAGCCAGATGAGACACATTAAGCTTTTCCTTTGGTTGTCCATCCCCAATAAGGAGAATTCATCCCTTCTAACCCTGCCTCTGTAGTGGTAGTAGGTTTACAGTATGCTACAGTGAGGAGGATTTTATAGTTGTTCCCAGGATGAAATGGAGTAATTGATTTGCAGTTCTTCCAAGGACACAGAAAGGAGGAATTGGCAGCACCTGTGCCATATTCGTGCCATCCTTGATCTAGTCCAATGTCGTCTACAGTTAATGAACCTTATTGTCATCTTTGGACTAGACGTTCTTTCTGGTCCTTAACAGTTTTACATTCTCAGTGCCTGGTCCCTCCCATTCAGAAGGCAGTGCGGGTAAGATGCTCTCCAAAGGTGAGGTATAGCAGGATGATGGATGATTTTTCTGCCACTATGTCACTCCTGAATTTTCATCACCGCATTCCTGATTTGACAAGTGATTTAGCGTCCCAGGCTGGGGAAGGACTGATGGATGAATCGGTCCTCTGTGCATGGCCGTTGGGCAGGAAATTAATAAGAATGCTAGCTGACATGATCTATGGTACTGTAAGCTCATTATGCCTGATTAGCTTCCAGCCTTTCACTCCCTCTGACAGCTACAGGGCCTCAAGGTTTCCAATGGCAACCGTTTCCCTTTCTCTAGCTGATTGCTAGGCCTCTGACCATGAAACCAGACCACCCCCTACCACCACAGACTTGTCAGAGTGGGGACTTTTCTGCATAGTGTTACCTCCTCCTTCTTGGCAGTGGGAAGGTAAGCTCCTGGGTTGTCTAAGTGGTGTTGACAGTGAGGCCCTTTGAACTCAGGAAACAAAGTTTGAAGGGGTCAGTTCGGTTCAGTTGATCAAGTTCTTATCAAGCTACTTACCATGTGCTGACATCTGTATTCATTATGGAAGAGGCAATAGAAGGAGACCACATGAAGCAGAAAATAAGGGAGAAGTATTTTAATTTCTATAGCAAATATTTATGAAATACAGTAGCCCTAAGCACTGTGGTAGGCATTAGGAACAAAGGGTTGTGGATAAGTAGATAAAATGAAATAGATGAGAGTGCCATAAATGAATTCAAATCAATATATATTTGAATTTACATATTATTATATGAATATAATTGAATATATATGTTCAAGTGAGTTCAAAATGTCTAATACATATATATTCATATGCAAACATACAGTTATGCATGAATATATTCACACATACATATATTTATGTATATATTCTAAAAGTACCTACTATACCTATTATATCCTCAAAATTGGGTTAACCTCTCTTTGGCATCATCTTTGTCATCCTGAACCCTTGTCACCTTGTTCATGCTCCCCTAAAACACACTTTTTTGTACTTTTATTTCAGTTTTTATTGTTTTTCAAATAGCCATAGATTAGCCTACATTTGTCATTTTGAATAAGGTATATGGGTTGAGATTTCAGTTTCAGTAGAGATGGGAGAGAAATGAATACTGAATAAATCTAATTTAGGTAAACATTACTGGCAGTTTTTATAGTAATTATTTTTATGAATATAGATTCTAAACAAATCCACTTGAAAGTGCTATTGGTTCTTCTCCTGTGGGCAGCCAAGTGGAGACTTTTGCTTTCTTGGTGGAGTATAAATGAGATAGATTTTAGCTTTAGGGTCAAACTCAAAAGTTATTGCTGCAGAGAGAGCTCTTCCCTTACCCCATTCATGAGGTGAAGCTTTCTGTTACATGAGAAGTGTATTTTCTTTTTCAGGCAAGGCTTTATTGGGGCACCTGCTACAGTAAGAGAGAGAAAAAAATAACATGTTCACTTGCTTGCCTGCTCACTGAGGTGGGGATGAGCTTATTCTTTATATCAGGTGAGGGTACGGATGTGTACGAGGCTTGGGCCAGAGGGGCAGCTTAGGTGTTTTGCTCACTCCTCTGTAGTGTTAGGAGAAGGCAATGGCACCCCACTCCAGTACTCTTGCCTAGAAAATCCCATGGACGGAGGAGCCTGGTGGACTGCAGTCCATGGGCTCTCTAAGAGTCAGACATGATTGAGCAACTTCACTTTCACTTTTCACTTTCATGCATTGGAGAAGGAAATGGCAACCCACTCCAGTGTTGTTGTCTGGAGAATCTCCGGGACAGCAGAGCCTGGTGGGCTGCCGTTTATGGGGTCACACAGAGTTGGACACGACTGAAGCGACTTAGCAGCTGTAGTGTGAATGAAGTACAGAGGGCATGCTCAATTGAAATTGACTCTCTAAAAGTCGTACAGTGCCATGCAAATGTTAATAATTATTATCTACTACATAGGGTTTCCCTGGTGGCTCAGATGGTAAATAATCCACCTGCAATGAGGGAGATCAAGGTTCCATCCCCAGGTTGGGAAGATTCCCTGGAGAAGGGAATGGCAACTTACTTCAGTATTCTTGCCTGGTGAATTCCATGGACAGAGGAGCCTGGTGGGCTACAGTCCATGGGGTGGCAAAGAGTCAGACATGACTGAGTGACTTACACACACACACAACCTAGGACATGATCAGTGGGAAGTAAAATGGTCAGATACACTTCTGCATATCTTTGGGTTAGGTCTAGTTTAATTGTAGCCTATGGACAAGGATGAAGTTTTCTTCTTCTTCCCACCATTCGTGGCCAACCACAGGGGACCTCATTAGTGACTAAGTTTGTACTTGCCACACCCCTATTGGCCTAAGTAATAGGGTCTGAAAATGTACACGGCCTTAGAACAATTCAGATGTGGATTTAATAGCATTTAGAGGATAACAACCAGGCAGACATACCCAGCCTCCCTAAAATTGTCTCTCAATGATCTCATAAGAAATTAACATTTGAGGTAGTGGGAAGTGCATTAGTCTGGGCAGATTGTGCAAATCTTAGTCCTTGATTAAAAGGGGGAGCAAAGGGCCTTGATCCTCCGCATTCCTTGGTCTCTTGTCATTAAGACATTCTGGCTCAAGTTCGATTCGATTTTCAAAATATTTTTCAAATACTTTAAGAGGCTGTTTTTTCCTCTCTTTCTTTCCCAGGGATCGTGGAGGGTGGTGTGGTTTGCTTGCCATGTGAACTCAAGTGAGTCATTTCACGTCTCTGAAGCTGTTTCCTCATGTATGAAATGGAACTCAAAATCTCTACCCCGTCTACCTCTGAGGTTGTTTGTAGAACTGAGTCAGCAAAGAGAGAGAAGATCTCTTAAAACTCTGGAAATATAAGGATTCGTTATTATCAGGGGTTTTTGGAGGGAGAACAAGGAAAGTATGTTGCTGTCTTCACAGATCAACACCAACATTTTCAAAATCCAGTTGACACGTACAAATTAATAGTCCCATCTTGATATGCTCACTGGACAAGAACAAGCACAGACACTGAAGTACTGGCTGACCTGCTCACCCCTGCCCCATCCCACTTCCTGCAAGTGCATATTTGTAGTTTTTGACAGCTTGCATTGAGAAGTGATCAGCTTTAATTTTCTTTTTTTTTCCCGTACAGCCATAGATTAGCCTACTTCTGTCATTCTGAATAGATATGAAGACTGAAATGTCAATTTTAATAGTGATGGTGAGAGCAAATTAATATAGAATAAATCTGATTGAGCTAAATATTACTGGCAGTAATTTTATGATGGTGATTTTTATGACTATAGAGTTCTGAAGAAATTAAACTTGTAGGTTTGTTGGTGGTTCTTTTTCCCATAGACAGCCAAGTAGAGAGTTTTGCTCTGACCCTGGTGAAGTAGAAAGGGGATAGATTTTAGCCCCAGGCAGTTCTGAGTTCCAACCTTGATCAAATTACTTACTTTCTACTTATGTATTATAACAGACCACTTTTTTTTTGTCAAACATTTTTAGTTGCACTTTCATATCTTACAAATCTTGTTGCTTGCAGGCCTTCTCACTCTTTGAAACAATGAAATTCAGGGCTTAGGCGAGAAGCCCAGTACCTTCATAAAACAACAGAGCTATTGCTCAGTTTTGACTTAACATTAGGCATCTGAGTCCATAAAAAGTTGAAAGCTTAAAGGTGAGTTTTTTGGAGGAAGAATACAGCAGTTAGGATTTGCATTTGGTTTCATGTCACAGAAACCTGGCTAGTAAGACTTTATCCATAGGGTTTTGTTTTGTCCGTGTATATGTGTGTGTGTGTGTGTGTGTGTGTGTGTGTGTGTGGTGGGGTAAGTGTGTGTTTTTTCTTACATAACAACAAATCCAGAGGCAGGTAATTCAGAACTAGTGTGGTGGCAACACAATGTTCTTTGGCTCCCATGATGGTTGGTTTTATGTGTCAACTTGGCTAGACTACTATAGACTATAGTCTCCAATTAACTTAGTGTTGGGAAGGCATTTCCTAGATGCAATTAAAATCTGCAATCAGTTTTCTCTAGGCAAGGAAGATTATCTTAGACAACCTAGGTGGCCCTGATTCAGTCCATTCAGAGCAGATCTTCAAAGGCTTTCCCGAAGAAAGAAAGAATTTCACTATAGATTGCAGCTTTTTCCTGGACCCCAGAGTTTTAGCTCATCTTTCCTGATAAGTTGCCTTACAGGTTTCAGACTTGCCTAGCCTAGACAACCCCTACAATTACATATATCAGTCCTTTGCAATCCAACTGTCTCTCTGTCATGGTCCCCAACCCCCAAACTAGTTCTGCTTCTCTATGGAACTGTGCCTGATACAGACCCAGACTCCTACCTTTCTCTGTCACCATCTTTAGTGCTTGCAAGTTGGCTAACACATGGCTGGGCGTCATGCCTGCATTCCTGGCAGGAAGAAGGGGAAAAGAAAGAGGACAGAAACCCAAAACAAACACCAGTCAAAGCCTATTCTCTTTTAACAAGGAAAACCCTGCCCAGAGCCTTCCACTTGTAGGAGGGGGAAGACCCAGTCACGTGACCAGGACTAGCATAACAACCTTTGGGTCTGTGGAGGAGAGCACTTTTAACTGGGCACCCTGTGACCCTGAATAAAACAAAGGATCTAGAGTAAGGAAGAACAAGGGAATGGAGACTGGGTTGGCAACTGCAGGGAAGATTTTAAAAATTCCTTTATAATATAAAGAACAAATCCTGAAAGTCTTAGATCACAGTTTCTTCTGTGATAAGCTATAGAAAGATTCTTGGCCCCACCTGAGGCAACCAGGCCTTGAAGTAGAACACATGTGTAGGAAATGAGAGCCCTAAGGCCCATGCCTTCCGACTAGAAAGATTCTGGGAAAAAGAGAGAAATAAGAAAGGCAGGCAGATTGTGCCCTACCTCTTTTTGAACCTCACCCCAACATTAGGTATTAGCTGCCTAATATGTAGGCAGGCCAAGGCACTGCCCTTGGCCTTATATTTAGGATTCTGAAAGGAGGTACAAATTGAAACTCATTGGGATAGAATAGGGAGACAGAGGGATAACCAGAACTAGTTTTCTCCAAGCCATCCATCGCCCCTGTGTGCTGTGAACAGGTGACCCAAATTTCCTACATGACCCTGGCAGGCTTGGAAGGTGATTGAGTTCAGAAGCAGCAAGCTTGCCTTAGGGGCTTCCCAGTTGGTGCTAGTGGTAAAGGACCCACCTGCCAATGCAGGTAGACGTAAGGGACACAGGTTCCACCCCTGGGTTGGAAAGATGTCCTGGAGGAGGGCATGGAAACCCACTTCACTATTCTTGCCTGGAAAATCCTATGGACAGAGGAGCCTGGTAGGCTTTGGTCCATAGGACCGCAAAGAGTCGGACATGACTAAAGCAACTTAGCATGCACGCAAGCTTGCTGTAGGACCTGCTGTAATGAGTAAGAAGAACCAGAGACAGGATGAAGAGCATGACAGGGACTGGAGGTGAGGCCTCGGCAGAACCTGAAGTGTCAGAGACAAAGGTGCGAACAAGTGCCCCAGGACCTTCAGGAGCTGACGGCGGGGGGGCGGTGGGGGGGAGGGAAATGGGAGGAGGTGGGTTTGGGAGGCGGGGAAAGACATAGAGACCTTGAGTTACCTAGTGGTCACCATTGGTAGCAAAGAAGGGCACTGCCCAGACACAAGGGCAGTTGCCAGAAGTAATAGCAGTGGCCAGTCCAGGGAGCAGCTCTAAATGGTCCCTCCACAGAAGAGGCTGACAACGGTCTCAGAGTGTCCAGATCTCCAGTCTGCTGCCTTTGGTCTCTCTCCACTAGACAGGAGCAGGAGAAAAAGGCCAAATATGAGTGATTGAGTCAGTTTCACCCAAAGAAAGCTAACTAACTGCAAAGGACTGCCAACTTATTGCATCAGAATGTATGTGCAGCAGACTGGATTAGAATAGTCCTCCCATCCCCACCCCTCAACTGCCCAGGAGATGGAGAGTCACTCATAGTTCAACTCATGAAAGTTAAGGAGAAAATGAACTATATTTCTTTGCACATTAGAATCAGTGTGTAATTTTGCAATTCCTTCCCCCACCATGTAAGATAAAGACAATAATACCTCCTGAGGTGGTTGGGAGAATGTGAATGAATCTCTCCCCCTCTGTAAATGCTCAGGTGAGTCAGGCATGAATAATGGGGTAGCTTAATATTAGTCACCTGGACTGATTGGCAAGCAGGACCTAAACAAAGCAAGGCTTCCTGTCACCCTTGGGATAGCAAAGTAAGGAAGGTGCCCAGGAGCACACATCCCAATCAGATTGTTCCCAAATGTTCCCCCTCTACCATCACCCATATGTGTTACTTTATTACCTTGTTTCTTTTCCTTCATAGTGCATCACAATACTGTTCATGTATTTTTATTTGTTTATTGTACATCTCTAGAAGGGCAAGCGGAGAAGGCAATGGCAACCCCCTCCAGTACTCTTGCCTGGAAAATCCCATGGACAGAGGAGCCTGGTAGGCTGCAGTCCATGGGGTTGCGAAGAGTTGGACACTTCACTTTCACTTTTCACTTTCATGCATTGGAGAAGGAAATGGCAACCCACTCCAGTGTTCTTGCCTGGAGAATCTCAGGGACGGCAGAGCCTGGTGGGCTGCCGTCTATGGGGTAGCACAGAGTCGGACACAACTGAAGCGACTTAGCAGCAGCAGCAGGGAAAGAGCCATATCTAATTTCCTGAAAACTTGGGTATATGGTAAACGTACATTAACTAATTCATTAATGATGCCATTGCTTCCCTAGAGCCCTATGAAATCCAAGCATGGCCCATCATAACGTGGGAGCATTTTCATCAAAGGTAAAAACAGCTTTCTCTCTGCAGTCACTATCCACTAATATAATTTGTTAATTTTAATTTAGTTTTCAAAACCAATGAAAAATTAGCATTTTAATAAATACCAACTTTGAAGTATTTATGAATTGAGATTCAAATACGTGATGATCTATTTATTCTTAGGTAAAATGCCTGGTGTTTTTTTTTTTTTTTTCACATTTACAACGCCAATGTAACATGAAACCAAAATATATCACTTCCAAGATCCATATCTAACCTTGGTTTCATTGTGATCTGTTTTCTACATTCTTTCATTACTCTTAGTGTTTTTTTGTAGGGGAATGAAGCTCTCCTATTAACCTAAGTTCAGTTCAGTCTCTCAGTCGTGTCCAACTCTTTGCGACACCATGAACGGCAGCACACCAGGCCTCCCTTACCATCACCAACTCCCAGAGTCCACCCAAATCCATGTCCATTGAGTCAGTGATGCCATCCAACCAACTCATCTTATGTCATCCCCTTCTCCTCCTGCCCTCAATCTTTCTCAGCATCAGTGTCTTTTCAAATGAGGCAGCTCTTTGCATGAGGTGGCCAAAGTATTGGAGTTTCAGCTTCAACATCAGTCCTTCCAATGAACACTCAGGACTGATCTCCTTTAGGATGGACTGGTTGGATCTCCTTGTGGTCCAAGGGACTTTCAAGAGTCTGGTTCAACAGCACAGTTAAAAAGCATCTATTTTTTGGTGCTCAGCTTTCTTTATAACCCAACTCTCACATCCATGCATGACTACTGGAAAAACCATAGCCTTGACTAGACAGACCTTGTTGGCAAAGTAATGTCTCTGCTTTTTAATATGCTGTCTAGGTTGGTCATAACTTTCGTTCCAAGGAGTTCAGTTCAGTTCAGTCGCTCAGTCATGTCCGACTCTTTGTGACCCCAAAAACGGCAGCCCACCAGGCCTCCCTGTCCATCACCAACTCCCAGAGTTCACTCAGACTCACGTCCATCGAGTCAGTGATGCCATCCAGCCATCTCATCCTCTGTCGTCGCCTTCTCCTCCTGCCCCCAATCTCTCCCAGCATCAGAGTCTTTTCCAATGAGTCAACTCTTCACATGAGGTGGCCAAAGTACAGGGGTTTCAGCTTTAGCATCATTCCTTCCAAAGAGATCCCAGGGATGATCTGCTTCAGAATGGACTGGTTGGATCTCCTTGCAGTCCAAGGGACTCTCAAGAGTCTTCTCCAACACCACAGTTCAAAAGCATCAATTCTTCAGCACTCAGCTTTCTTCACAGTCCAACTCTCACATCCATACATGACCACAGGAAAAACCATAGCCTTGACTAGATGGACCTTTGTTGACAAAGTAATATCTCTGCTTTTCAATATGATATCTAGGTTGGTCATAACTTTTCTTCAAAGGAGTAAGCGTCTTTTGTTTTCATGGCTGCAGTCACCATCTGCAGTGATTTTGGAGCCCAGAGAAATAAAGTCTGACATTGGTTCCACTGTTTCCCCATCTATTTGCTGTGAAGTGATGGGACCAGATGCCATGATCTTAGTTTTCTGCATGTTGAGCTTTAAGCCAACTTTTTCACTTTCCTCTTTCACTTTCATTAAGAGGCTCTTTAGTTCTTCTTCACTTTCTGCTATAAGGTTGATGTCATCTGCATATCTGAGGTAACTGATATTTCTCCCAGCAATCTTGATTCAAGCTTGTGCTTCCTCCAGACCAGCATTTCTCATGATGTACTCTGCATAGAAGTTAAATAAGCAGGGTGCCAATATACAGCCTTGACATACTCCTTTTCCTATTTGAAACCAGTCTGTTGTTCCATGTCCAGTTCTAACTGTTGCTTCCTGACCTGCATAAAGATTTCTCAAGAGGCAGGTCAGGTGGTCTGGTATTCCCATCTCTTTCAGAATTTTCCACAGTTTATTGTGATCCACACAGTCAAAGGCTTTGGCATAGTCAGTACAGCAGAGATAGAAGTTTTTCTGGAACTCTCTTGCTTTTTCCATGATCCAGTAGATGTTGGCAATTTGATCTCTGGTTCCTCTGCCTTTTCTAAAACCGACTTGAACATCTGGAAGTTTATAGTTCATGTATTACTGAAGTCTGGCTTGGAGAATTTTGAGCATTACTTTACTAGCATGTGAGATGAGTGCAACTGTGTGGTAGTTTGAGCATTTTTTGGCATTGCCTTTCTTTGGAATTGGAATGAAAACTGACTTTTTCCAGTCCTGTGGCCACTGCTGAGTTTTCCAAATTTGCTGGTATATTGAGTGCAGCACTTTCACAGCATCATCTTTCAGGATTTGAAATAGCTCAACTGGAATTCCATCACCTCTACTCACTTCGTTCACAGTGATGCTTCCTCAGGCCCACTTGATTTCACATTCCAGGATGTCTGGCTCTAGGTGAGTGATCACACCGTCATTATTATCTGTGTTGTAAAGAGCTTTTTTGTGCAATTCTTCTGTGTATTCTTGCTACCTCTTCTTAATATCTTCTGCTTTTGTTAGGTCCATACAATTTCTGTCCTTTATTGAGCCCATATTTGCATGAAATGTTCCCTTGGTATCTCTAATTTTCTTGAAGAGATATCTAGTCTTTCGCAATCTATTGTTTTCCTCTATTTCCTTGCATTGATCGCTGAAGAAGGCTTTCTTATCTCTCCTTGCTATTCCTAGGAACTCTGATTTCAAATGGGTATATCTTCCCTTTTCTCCTTTGCTTTTCACTTCTCTTCCTTTCACAGATATTTGTAAATCCTCCTCAGACAGCCATTTTGCTTTTTGCATTTCTTTTTCTTCAGGATGGTCTTGATCCCTGTCTCCTGTACAATGTCACTAACCTCCATCCATAGTTCATCAGGTACTCTGTCTATCAGATCTAGTCCCTTAGATCTATTTCTCACTTCCACTATAGTCATAAGCGATTTGATTTAGGGTAGGACCTGTTAATAGCTTGTAGGAAAGAAGTTCCAGAATGGCTTTCCAGAGTGCTTACTCCAAACAATATGTGTGTGTGCATGTGTGTGTGTTTCATATACATACACACTCACACATAATCTGTGTGTGTGTTGTATATACATATACTCTGATGTCCATGCTTATCACATAGAGTACATATATTTGATGTTTAGTACTTTATGAGTCATGAAGTCAAAGCCAGAAGGCTCCTAAAGTTTATCACTCCAGTTCCCTTGTTTCAGAATCAAGGAAACTTAAGTCCAGAGAGGTCAAGGGATTTTTCAAAGATCAGAGTCCTTAGGTGCCAGAGCAGCGTTTTGCATAGCAAGCTTTTGACTTCTGTTTGAGAGCCCTTTCTAGGACTCAATCTGCCTTCAATAAATGTGTCTTCCATCTGGCTGGGAGTTGGGTCCTGCAACCAGCCTAAACACTTACCACTCTATTGGAGAGTAATGATGAAAAGACCAAATTTCTTGAACCTTATCAGTGAGGGAGCTCATTTGGAACCCTCTCTGTTAACAGGAAACTTTTGACCTTCTCCCAAATTCCAGCAGGAAATTGGAAAGATTCTTATGTCAAAAAGACTGTGCTGGAGTGATAAACCAGATATAGCTGCTAATGGAGGGTATCTGCGGAGGAAAGCAGGGAGAAAGATGGAGGGGTAAGGGGAAGGATGGACAGATATTGTGATGGAGAAATGAGAAAACAAAGATAGGAGGGAGCCAGTGACAGATTAAAGGGAAGCAGAGAGACAGGTGGACTTAGGGAAGATACAAAAAGAAGAAAAGAGACGAAGAAAGAGAAAAGAGAAGGTGAAGGCAGAGACAAACACAAGATATCCAAAAGCCAGAGGACTTAGTATAAGCTTGTTTTTAAAGGGTGTGTTAGTTACTTTTCCAAATACCGTGTGCAATATATTTTTCTTCAACCTCCAGACCCATTTTCAGGTGAAACACCTCCATATTTAAAGCACTGGGTCCAATTGCTAACCTAAAAAGATCAAATAAACACACCATTTTCCTTGAATTTTCAGACTTGTTTGTAGCATACTGGCACCCTGGAAAGAAAGAAATACAGAAGAGAGACAAGGAGAGGAGAGGGTGAGGCGAGACAGGCAGAGCAAAACCAAGAGCTAGGAAAAAAGATTAGTACGATTCAGAAGCTTAGATCAAGAAAGCTACATGAAGAGCTAGGACAGACATGTACCATGCAACTCTGCAACTCGATCTCAGAAGTGAAGAATGTGGGGGGCCTGGAATGGGAAACCCTAGAGAGTCAATGGCCCAAAACATGTCTTCCAAGGGTAAGGGTTTTGAGTGGAAGTAGGTTTGGACTGTGAGATGGTTCTCTCTTTAAAGAACAGAGTGGAGGGGTTCTTTTCAGTACATAAATCTGAAGAAAGAATGGGGATCTATTTTTTCTAACTTGCTTATACAATACTACAAGCTCTGGAGATGTTATGAAATGAGTTTTGAGCCTCTGAAACTCACATGTTGAAGGCCTAACTCCCAGTATGAATGTATTTGAAGATACAGCCTATGGGCAGATAAAAGGTTAAATGAGGTCATACAGTGGGGCCCTGATCTCATAGGACTTATGTCCTCATAAGAAGAAGAGGAGATACTATTTCTTTCTTGCTTCTTCATTCCCTCCTTCCTCCTCTCTCTCTCCATACACAGAGGAAAGGTTATCTGAGGACAGAGCAAGAACACAGCCATATGAAAGCAAGGAAGAGATGGTCACTGGAAATTGAATCTGCCCACACCTTGACCTGGGGCTTCTAGACTCTAGAGAAAATTAATGTCTGTTGTTTTAAGCCACCCAGTCTGTGGTATTTTGTTATAGCAGCCTGGGCTGACTAATACAGGCCGTATGACATTCAATTAGGTTTTGTCAAATGCCTTTATTTATAGGCATCAAAATTTATAGCCAAACTAGACCTGACAAATAGTGGTTCTCAATAAACTTGTGTTGAAAAAGACTAGTTTACATGAAGCTAATTATAATGTAATAGCAACAACATTAACATACAAGCTATGCAAATGTTAGTTGATTTTGTATTTGATCCTCACAGTAACTCAAGAGACACACTTATGATTATCCTGCCCATTTTACAGATGGGAAAATGGTCTTACCCCTCTCATGCTTCAGTGTACTGAAGGTTCCTCATTAGGTAGGTGTCAGGGCAAGGCTCAAACTCACACCTTTTGGCTCCTTCTGTGGCTCTCGTCCACCAGAAGTGCTTCTTCTTGGGGAAGAAGTTAGAACTCACTTGCTGAAGTTAACTGCTTTTTTGAATCTGTCTGAAAAATCTCATGTGTTCCTTCAGAGCTCAATGTGATCATAGCCAGAAATTTTTGGCAAAGATTTTTATCATGACAATATGTTCTGAACGACTAATGGGTTGAAGTGGACGGTGAAGCATGACATCCATCCATAATGCATGGAAGATGGGTCAAGGGGAGCAAGGGGAGGGGTGAGCAAAGCCCCCCTGGAATCAGGAACACTATGTGAACCGTTGGAAGTTACATTAAACAGAGAGAAGGAATGTTGAAGTCCTGGAATTGAAAGAAATCCAATACTGGAGCATCAAGGCAGAGTAATTTAGAAGTTCAGAGCAAGGAAAAATAGAAAATGACATCTGATACAAGAAAATGTCTCTGACCTGGACAATAAAATAAAATTAGCCTGCACTGCATGTTGGGAAGGCAGGGTTTTAAAGAAAGGGAATTTTGGCAATGGTTAGTGACTTAGCTTCATGCAAGGGAAAAAAATTAACTACATAACTATGCTTTTTTTCTTTGACTCCTGGGTGGACAGTTTCAAGTTGCATTTATTGAGCACCTGTCTACCATAGCTATGGCCAAATCAACAATGTTACCTTGTATTGGCTTTCTCACTTTCCTCTTTCTCACCTGTGTTTTTCTCCTGCCCCTCATCCCCTCTTTCTGGAATCACTTCATAAACAAACTGCCTGCATTTTTTTCTTGAGTTCTGCCTTTGAGGGAAACCAGACTAAGAGAGTTGATTATAGAAGTCTTAGAATGACATCTGTGGGATTGATCAGTAGGCTTTTTGGGATCAAAAGCTTAGTTTCCAAGAAGGGAACTTCAACCAGGTGACACAATAAGATTTCCACCGAATTTCAAACTGTATTTTCACCTGGGCATTTTGGGCTCTGATATCTTTAGACCAAGAAGCAAAGAAGGAGTTGCTGAGTTGGTGGGGGTAATGGATCCTGACTCCCAAGAGAAGCTAGGTTGCTGCCACAGAATGGAGGCAGGGCTGAGTACATCAGAAACTCAAGGGACTCATCTTCCATGTATGGTGAGAATGATGAGTTGACAACTGAAGCAACCATGCCCAGGAGCTGCCATGGGCTTACACACCTTAGAGATGTCATCTTGGGGCAGGTCGCCAGGAAAGCAGCCTCGACTGACTCAACTGCTAGATGGGAGTGATGGCAATCTGTAGAAGGTGTTGGAGGAGTGAGGTGATAGATACTAATTAAGGCTTGGAACGGCTGAGACTGTGAGGATCTAGCTTGTTTCACTTGCAGAATAGAGGCTAGGCACCTCCTGGAAGGGGATGAACTTAATAGAAGGCATAAGCAAATCTCAGTTCAGCTCAGTTCAATTCAGTTCAGTTGCTCCATCATGTCTGACTCTCTGCAACCCCATGGACTGCAGCACGCCAGGCTTCCCTGTCCATCACAGATCCCAGAGTTTACTCAAGCTCATGTCCATCGAGTCAGTGATGCCATCCAACCATCTCATCCTCTGTTCTCCTCTTCTCCTCCCGCCTTCAATCTTTCCCAGCATCAGGGTCTTTTCCAATGAGTCAGTTCTTCACATCAGGTGGCCAAAGTATTGGAGTTTCAGCTTCAACATCAGTCCTTCCAATGAATATTCAGGACTGATTGGACTGGTTGGATCTCCTTGCAGTCCAAGGGACTCTCAAGAGTCTTTTCCAAAACCACAGTTCAAAAGCATCAGTTCTTCAGTGCTCAGCTTTCTTTATAGTCCAACTCTCACATCCATACATGACTACTGGAAAAAACATAGTTTTGACTAGATGGACCTTTGTTGGCAAAGTAATATCTCTGCTTTTGAATATGCTGCCTAGGTTGGTCATAACTTTCCTTCCAAGGAGTAAGCATCTTTTAATTTCATGGCTGCAGTCACCAACTGCAGTGATTTTGGAGCCACAGAAATAAAGTCTACCATAGTTTCCATTGTTTCCCCATCTATTTGCCATGAAGTGATGGGATCAGATGCAATGAACTTAATTTTTTTAATGTTGAGTTTTAAGCAAACTTTTTCACACTCCTCTTTCACTTTCATCAAGAGACACTTTAGTTCTTCTTTGCTTCCTGCCATAAGGGTGGTGTCATCTGCATATCTGAGGTTATTGATATTTCTTCTGGCAATCTTGATTCCAGCTTGTGCTTCATCCAGTCCAGCGTTTCTCATTATATACTCTGCATACAAATTAAATAAGCAGGGTGACAATATATAGCCTTGAAGTACTCCTTTTCCTATTTGGAACCAGTCTGTTGTTCCATGTCCAGTTCTAAGTGTTTCTTCCTGATCTGTATACAGATTTCTCAAGAGGCAGGGATGGTATTCCCATCCCAGGGTAGTCTGGTATTCCCATCTCTTTCAGAATTTTCCACAGTTTATTATGATCCACACAGTCAAAGGCTTTGGCATAGTCAATAAAGTAGAAGTAGATGTTTTTCTGGAACTCTCTTGCTTTATCGCTTTATCAATGATCCAGAAGTTTGGGCTTCTCTGATAGCTCAGTTGGTAAAGAATCTGCCTGCAATGCAGGAGACCCTGGTTAGATTCCTTGATCAGGAAGATCCCATGGAGAAGGGATATGCTACCCATGCCAGTATTCATGAGCTTTCCTTGTGACTCAGTTGGTAAAGAATCCGCCGGCAATGTGGGAGACCTGGGTTCCATCCCTGGGTTGGAAAGATCCACTGGAGAAGAGAAAGGCTACCCACTCCCGTATTCTGGCCTGGAGAATTCCATGGACTTTATAGTCCATGGGGTCGCAAAGAGTTGGACACAACTGAGCAACATTGACTTTCACTTTCAGAGTATGTTGGCAATTTGGTCTCTGGTCCTTCTGCCTTTTCTAAAACCAGCTTGAACATCTGGAAGTTCACTGTTCACATATTGTTGAAGCCTGGCTTAGAGAATTTTGAGCATTACTTTACTAGCATGTGAGATGAGTGCAATTGTGCGGTAGTTTGAGCATTCTTTGACATTGCCTTTCTTTGGAACTGGAATGAAAACTGACCTATTCCAGTCCTGTGGTCACTGCTGAGTTTTCCAAATTTGCTGGCATATTGAGCACAGCACTTTCACAGCATCTTCTTTTAGGATTTGAAATAGCTCAACTGGAATTACATCTCCTCCACTAGTTTTGTTCATAGTGATGCTTCCTAAGGCCCACTTGTTTTCACATTCCAGGATGTCTGGCTCTAGGTGAGTGAGCACACAATCGTGGTTATTTGGGTCGTGAAGATCTTTTTTGTAGAGTTCTTCTGTGTATTCTTGCCACCCCTTCTTAATATCTTCTGCTTTTGTTAGGTCCAGGTCCATACCATGTCTATCATTAATTGAGCCCATCTTTGCCTAAAATGTTCCCTTGGTATCTCTAATTTTCTTGAAGAGATTTTTAGTCTTTCCCATTCTATTGTTTTCCTCTGTTTCTTTGCATTGATCACTGAAGAAGGCTTTCTTATTGCTCCTTGTTATTCTTTGGAACTCTGCATTCAAATGGGTATATCTTTCCTTTCTTCCTTTGCTTTTCACTTCTCTCCTTTTGATAGCTATTTGTAAGTCCTCCTCAGACAGCCATTTTGCTTTTCTGCGGTTCTTTTTCTTGGGGATGGTCTTGCTCCCTGTCTCCTGTACAGTGTCACGAACCTCCGACCATAGTTCATCAGGCACTCTGTCTATCAGATCTAGGCCCTTAATCTATTTCTCATTGCCACTGTATAATCATAAGGGATTTGATTTAGGTCATACCTGGATGGTCTAGTGGTTTTCCCTACTTTCTTCAATTTAAGTCTGAATTTAGCAATAAGGTGTTCATGATCTGAGCCACACAGCTCCTGGTCTTGTTTTTGCTGACTATATAGAGCTTTTCCATCTTTGGCTGCAAAGAATATAATCAATCTGTTTTCATTGTTGACCATCTGGTGATGTCCATGTGTAGAGTCTTCTCTTGTGTTGTTGCAAGATGGTATTTGCTATGACCAGTGTGTTCTCTTGACAAAACTCAATTAGCCTTTGCCCTGCTTCATTCTACTCCAAGGCCAAATTTGCCTGTTACTCCAGGTGTTTCTGGACTTCCTACTTTTGCATTCCAGTCCCCTGTAATGAAAAGGACATCTTTTTTGGGTGTTAGTTCTAGAAGGTCATGTAGGTCTTCATAGAACTGTTCAACTTCAGCATTACTGGTCAGGGCATAGGCTTGGATTACTGTGATATTGAATGGTTTGCCTTGGAAATGAACAGAGATCATTCTGTCATTTTCGAGACTGCATCCAAGTACTGCGTTTTGGACTCTTGTTGATTATGATGCCTCCTCCATTTCTCCTAATGGATTCCTGCCCACAAGAGTAGATATAATGGTCATCTGAGTTAAATCACCCATTCCAGTCCATTTTAGTTTGTTGATTCCTAAAATGTCAATGTTCACTCTTTCCATCTCTTGTTAGATTATTTCCAATTTGCCTTGATTCATGGACCTGCATTCTAGGTTCCTATGCAATATTGGTCTTTACAGCATCGGACCTTACTTCCATCACCAGTCATATCCACAGCTGGGTTTTGCTTTTGCTTTGGCTCTGTCTTTCATTCTTTCTGGAGTTATTTTTTTCCAGTGATCCAATAGTATTTGGGCACCTGCCAATCTGGGTAGTTCATCTTTCAGTGTCCTATCTTTTTGCCTTTTCATACTGTTTATGGTTTTCTCAAGGCAGGAATACTGAAGTGGTTTGCCATTCATTCCCTTCTCCAGTGAACCACATTTTGTCAGAACTCTCCACCATCACCCAGCTGTCTTGGGTGGCCCCACATGGCATGGCTCATAGTTTCATTGAGTTAGAAAAGGCTGTGGTCCATGTGATTAGATTGGTTAGTTTTCTGTGATTGTGGTTTTCAGTTTGTCTGCCCTCTGATGGAGAAGGATAATAGTCTTATAGAAGCTTCCTGATGGGAGAAACTGATTGAGGGGGAAACTGGGTCTTATTCTAATGGGTGGGGCCATGCTCAGTAAATCTTTATGCTTGAACAATGGGGTCAATAGCCAGTGAATAAATTCTGCCTCCACTGACCTCCTGGGCAAATAATTCTGAGATACATTCTGGAAGACTCCTTAAGAGTGCTGGCAAGATTAAGCATCACTCTCCTGTGTGGTGACCAGATTAATAATGATTCATCCTCATATAAGTTTTCTTTCCTTTTCTCTTTCTGTCTATTTCATTTGCCCTTCTCCCAACTCCTATTTCCAGGAATCATTTCCCAAATAAATTATTTGGACACTAGCCTTTGTCTCAGTGTATACTTTAGGGGAGTAGATAGGTTAAGATCATGTAGTTTTGAAATTGTCTTCTAATTGTACTGGCTAACTAGTCTTGTGTGTGTGTTAGTTGCTTAGTTGTGTCCGACTCTTTGCAACGCCATAGACCGCAGCCCCACCAGGCCCCTCTGTCCATGGGATTCTCCAGGCAAGAACACTGGAGTGGGTTGCCATTTCCTTCTCCAAAAGGAACTATAGAAAGAAAGAAAGTGAAGTGGCTCAGTCATGTCTGACTCTTTGTGACACCATGGACTGTAGCAATACTATATTACATATATAGATATACAGATATAGATATATTAAGTAAATACTGTATGATTAGATTTTTATTTGTTTTGATGAATTGGAGATGGCTTACCTTTTAATTTGATGCAGGTTCTGTCCCTCGATTAGGAAGCTCCCCTGGAGTAGGAAATGGTAACCCACTACAGTATTCTTGCCTGAAAAATTCCATGGACAGAGGAGCCTGATGGGCTACAGTCCATTGTGTTGCCAAGGACACTACTGAGTGACTAAACACACACATAGCTTTTAATTTACTTTGAATTATTCACAGTATTCATTGTACTTACAGTTTGCAAACAATTTTTAACAATTCTTTTCTCTTGTCTATTCTTACCATCAGATTTTTTCCTTCCTGTGTCTGGTTCGCAGAATGATATTTGGGAATTCTCACTAGCGATGCTGATTAGATGGCTAATGACAAGGTGGGTAATGAATCTTTCATAACAATTTATATTTGCTATGGATTTTTCCCTAGTCTGTTGCTTACTTTCTAAATTAGCTTTTTTTATTTTAAATTGTTGGTCCTATATTTAATGTTTAATAATAGTCAATGGTTAGGGAGACTAAACTGTACATATTAACAATAAATAGCACTAGCTCTTAAAACTAGAACTATAACCAGAAAAATATGTTTATGGTATAACATTAAATGAAAACAGAGAATAATAAAACTGTATTATATTAAATACAATAACTATAGAAAAAGGTTGACAGTGATTCTTCCGAGATAGTAACAGATAGTATAGTACTCTAGTCTTGGGCTAAAGGACAAAAATACTTTTAAAAATCTTATGCTGTTAAATTCCTTTAAAGTATTTCTAAAGTAAATAGCAGTTAAACACATGCAATTTTTGGTGTCAAAGTAAACTGATGTGATTCAAATCTGATTGTGTCTGTCTTTTCCATGCAGTTGGTAACACACAGGGCTTTGTTCTTTCATTTGGAGAAAGTCACACTTTATTAATAATAACAACCCAATCTCTTGAGGGATCACTGAGCAAAGGCACAGAGCTTTGGAATGCTAGGTTCTGCCCCTGGTTTCAGGATATTTGGAAAACATTTCCCTGGAAGCTAAAGGAGCAGGGAATTTGCTTTTTTTCAATGGCCTCCTCAAACACATGTAACTTACTGGAGCTTAAAGACTTACATTTGTAAAAGCCATTAGTGTCGATTAATGTAGACAAATGATTGAAATAGGGACATTGGGAGGTGCAACTCCGCACCTTGTACCATTTATGGGCAGGAAATGAGGAACAATTAGGTTGGTAAGGCTGGAAAACACCCCACTAGCCTTGCCTGCATGGGGTCAGCTTCAGGAAAGCTCAGGGGGAGTGTAATGGGAGAAGGACTGGGGCCAGGACAGCGGCAGATGGGAGCAACAGACAGCAGTTTTGGCCAAAGCAGACTTCTCAGCTTTGCTTGTCCACTTTGGACATTGCTGGTAATACTGATGACAACTTGCACTGGGTTCTTACAAATATTTTGAACATATACTCAGTCGTTGATTAATTCATCTACTTTCTCAGTCAACAAATGTTTTCTGAGCACTTCGTCTGTTCAAGGGATCCTGTGGTGAATGGGGCATAATTTCTGTCTTTCTGGAAGTGATAGTCTAGGGAATTTCAGGGTAGTGTGATGGAACATGGGGGCTGTAGGAGCTCACAGAGAGTCACTTAAATCTAGTTATAGATGTTATGGAAGGCTTTTCATAGGAGGTGAAGTGCAAAGTGAGATGTGATGGACAAATAGAAATTCTCATTTTAAAAAATAAGAAAACTGACTTAGAAAGTTTAAGCCATCTGCCCTAGCACAGAAAACAAAGAGGAAGCCAACTCATGTCTGGCTCTAAGGGCAAAATAACATAAATGTTTCTAATGGGCGTTGACCTATTTATATGCCTAATGTATTTTGAATTTTTTATTGAATTTTGTATTCAATTATTTATTGAACTGTATTTGTGAAAAATTGGATTTCATACTCTCTGCTTAAGTAGGCTAGGAAGTGGATTTTTTTTTCATTTTCTTACTAAAACTCACTCAAATACAGACTTCTCAAATAATTTCAAGGTACTTTGCCTTGCCATAAGGGGCATATAAACAAATTCTATGATGCTTCTGTGTTCTAGACTCATCGTCTGGTGGAGAAGGCTGTGACAAGGATGAGAACAGAATTTCTCAAACTGTGAGATAAGGGAGTAAGAAATTCCTTCTGGTTTTGTTTAGAGAATATGATTAAAAGACTTGGATAGACCTAAAGAGGTATAATATTTGAGTAAGGACTTAAAGTTGAAGACAGGGGAAGGGACCAACCTTATAAACAAGCCTTCATGTAATATGATATCATAGTGTGATGCTACGTTTTGATATGCCACTTTATGATAATGAAGTGTTATGACTGCTGTTGTCTTTTTCTTTCTCCTGATTATTAATTATATATCCCAACATCCATTTTTCTATCAGCCAACTCATATAAATGCTTACCTGGTTTAGTCTTTAAAATTGTACTTGGACTGGAAAATTTGATAACTCATTGAAGCACATGGTAGGTTAGATAACTGTTCAAACATTTTTAGAATGGGCATAACACAGGGATCACCATTTCAGGAGCAAAAAATATGGATGAGAGTGTTTGAGCATAAGGTGACATAGTTCAGCTCATGTCAGTTCAGTCACTCAGTAGTGTTCAACTCTTTGCAACCCCATGGACTGCAGCATACCAGGCCTTCCTGTCCATCACCAACTCCTGGAGTTTACTCAAACTCATGTTCATTGAGTCAGTGATACCATCCAACCATCTTATCCTCTGTTGGCCCTTTGTCCTCCTGCCTTTAATCTTTCTCAGCATCAGAGTCTTTTCAAATAAGTCAGTTCTTTGCATAGAGTGGCCAAAGGGTTAGAGTTTCAGCTTCAACATCAGTCCTTCCAATGAATGTTCAGGACTGATTTCCTTTAGGATGGACTGGTTGGATCTTCTTGCAGTCCAAGGGACTCTCACGAATCTTCCCTAACATCACAGTTCAAAAGCATCAATTCTTCAGCACTCAGCTTTCTTTATATTCCAACTCTCCATCCATACATGACTACTGGAAAAACCATAGCTTTGACTACATGGACCTCTGTTGCAAAGTAATGTTTCTGTTTTTTAATATGGTGTCTAGGTTGGTCATAGCTTTTCTTCCAAGGAGCAAGTATCTTTTAATTTCATGGCTGCAATCACCATCTGCAGTGATTTTGGAGCCCCTCAAAATAAAGTCTGCTACTATTTCCACTGTTTCTCCATCTATTTGCCATGAAGTGACAGAACCAGATGCCATGATCTTAGTTTTCTGAATGTTGAGCTTTAAGCCAACTTTTTCACGCTCCTCTTTCACCTTCATCAAGAGGCTTTTTAGTTCTTCTTTGCTTTCTGCCATGAGGGTGGTGTCATCTGCATATCTGAGGTTATTGATATTTCTTCTGGCAATCTTGATTCCAGCTTGTGCTTCATCCAGCCCAGTGTTTCTCATGATGTACTATACATACAAATTAAATAAACAAGGTGACAATATACAGTTTTGATGTACTCTTTTCCCAATTTGGAACCAGTCTGTTTTTCCATGTTGAGTTCTAACTATTGCTTCTTGACCTGCATATAAGGATCCTGATAATATACTGAAGAGTTCATCCTTTTTTGATTTTAATTTTTAAATTAATTTATTTATGTCTGCATTTAGTCTTGGTTGTCTCATGTGGGCTTGTTAGTTGCAGCATGTAAGTTCTAGTGCCCTGACCAGGATGCAGCCCAGGCCCCCTGCATTGGTAGCTTGGAGTCTTAGGCACTGAGAGAAGTCCTAGGAGCATGCTTTTTAAAAATAGTTGTTATTCATGGACCAATAGATTATGGCCAGGGAGCAAGAGGTTTTCAGAGTTAGTAGACTGTCTGATTTTCCAAGAGAAATCTGCATTTTTTTGTGGATAATCTAAAGTATTTTAAATGTTAGCAGTAAATTACTGCTTTAGAATATTCTAGGTGAAACAATGACAGTTAAAAACAGTCTGTAAATTGGATCCCATCTATAAGCCAACAATTTGCAATAGCTGGCCCAATAAAAACTGAACTAAGCTTTTGAGCACATTCCTAAGTTCCTTATTTATATAACTCATTTAATTCTCACAATAAAACTTTGGAAGCAGGAATGGTGATGAAGATGATCATGATGATGATGCTCATTTTACAAATGATGAAATGAGACAGAGGTTAAGTAATTCCCAAGAATACCTAGTTATCAAATAGGAGAATCAACATTCAGTTGAAGGAAATCTAGCCCTAGAATTTGTGTTCATGATCACTATACTGTAATGCTTCTCAAAGTAAATGGCTTTATTTATTTTGTTTAAGGACTTCTTGACAACTATTGGAGGTACTCAGTGACCTTTTTCTGATCTTAATTTTGTTTCAGATGGTAAGGGTGTGAGAGACTTCCATGAATGCATTCAATCCCTCACTTATTTAAAGCATATTTTTCAGTAACATCAAACTGTATTATCAAGAAGAATGGGCTTTGGAAACCTAGATTCAAGGTTGAATTCTTGCTCCTCCAATTATTGGCTGACTTGAGTCTTGATTTCCTCACTTGAACAATGAGAATGTTGAAAAATACCCTTCAGGGTTATTGTAAAAAAATGGAAGTAATGCATGAAAAATAACTTGGCTCAAAATAAGTGCTTGTTAAATTAGAGACAGTATGATGACAATGATCATTTTGGTAAGGAATTTAACTAGTACATATAAGACACTGTGTTGTGGGGAATCAAATATTAATCCCATAGAGTTCCTGTCATAAGAAAATTGGGGTGTCAAGTAGTTAAATAAAGGAGAAAATACACTTTAATACATTTTTATAAATTGTTATAATATAAGGTACGTGATGGCACCCCACTCCAGTACTCTTGCCTGGAAGATCCCATGGATGGAGGAGCCTGGTGGGCTGCAGTCCATGGGGTCGCTAAGAGTCGGATATGATTGAGCGACCTCCCTTTCACTTTTCACTTTCATGCACTGGAGAAGGAAATGGCAACCCATGCCAGTGTTCTTGCCTGGAGAATCTCAGGGACGGGGGAGCCTGGTGGGCTGCCATCTATGGGGTCGCACAGAGTCGGACACGACTGAAGTGACTTAGCAGTAGCAAGGTACCATTAAGAGGTGTACAGGTGAGTATGTAAAGCAGAGATCACCATCATTGGAGGAGATCAATGAAGACTTCTTAGAGGAAGAGGCATTTGAGCTACTTTTTTTCTTTGTTTTAAAGGTAAAATAAGTTTTAGCCAAGAGAATTTGAGGTTAAGGGGCCGTAGATGAAATGAGATAGTTTGAGCAGAGGCACCAAGATGGGGCGCATGGGTGTCCTAATTGTGGAAATACTAGTTAGTTAGGTGAAAGCAGAGAGCAGGATGCGTGGAATACAATGGCTGTAGAAACATCTGCAGGACCATTCTTCAGGTTCAACCAAGAGGTAGCATTGTTGTTTCTCACCAACTGGTACACACAGGGTCTGTCTTCACATATTATCTTGGCTGTAAAAGGGAAATGGAGGGGACAGCTGGCAAATGTGCAAACTAGAGGGAAGGAACTTAATTTCCTGTCCAATCAAGGTTCACTGACTTATGGAGAAGGGATTCCAGTTAGAAAGCCATATGTCCTCAAATAAAAGCAGGAGGAAGGCATGTGGGATCCAAGAGTTCCATAAAACAAGTTGGAAATTGGGAGTTATGAAAGTGTCTACCAGAAGAACCATTTGAAATCAATTGGCTCCACCTAGACCTGTAAGACTTTCCTAAGTGCAGAATGGAATACTTATCTGATGAGTTCTCTCTTCACAACAAAGTCTACGTTCAAACCAGAAAAGCAATGCTATATGGTAGGAAAAAGGCCAACTGTGGAATCATTCACCCCTGGGTCCAAAGTCTGGGTCTTTTCCTGACAAGTTCTAAGAATTCAAACAAGTCTTTTGTCTCTCAGCTTCTGAACCATATATTCAAAAAATAATAATATTTATTGTGATTTAATGGTATCATAATTAAACATTTTAAAAGGAGATGTTTATATTTTAGGGGTGTAGCAATACTGGTATCACCTGCAGCATGGTGTAAACAGTCCATTCTCTGTGGTGCATTATCTTAACTTGGTGTCTCTGTCATAACATCCTGACACATGTCCATCACCTTGTTCAAAATTCCTTCAGGCAACATCCTTATCTCTGCATCCTTCCCATATATCCTTTCAAATTCCACTCCACTACAATTGAGGATAGGCATGACCAGGCAAAAGCAGTATGCTGCAAGATAAAGAACATGGATTTGCAGTCATAAGCCATGGATTCTTAGCATTGGCTCTACCAATAAATATGGCCTTTGAATTTCAACTTCCTCATCTGAAAAAAAAGTAGTGAATAAACAAGACCATGTATATGAAAATATATGATACAGAACAGGTACTTAGTGCATGCATAATAAATGATAGGGGTGGAAAAAAGAAAACCAAGCAATTCCTGGCCACTGGGTCTAGACATCGACTATCTTGGGGGTAGGACAAGGTGGTGGGGATGGAACAAAATTATTCACGATAGCTTCAGTTGCAGATGACTGTAGTTTTCCTGTGCTCTTGATGACAAAACAAGCAACTTGTTTCTTTCCTAATCTAGTTGTGTAGTTAAGCCTGACAGGGGTTCCCAGATAGAAACCAGAACTATTCATTCCACAACCATCTCCTGAATTTTTCATATCTTTTTCTTTTTCCAGTATATGCCCTCCATTTAAAATTCATTCCTTTTATATTTTACTCTCTGTTCTCTTTTGTTATACCACTGAGGCTGAAAATTGAGTCTTATTTTTATTGCATCTCCTATGCTTTCCTCTCATGACCCAGATAATCACAATGGTGTGATCACTCATCTAGAGCCAGACATCCTGCAATGTGAAGTCAAATAGGCCTTAGAAAGCATCACTAGGAACAAAGCTAGTGGAGGTGATGGAATTCCAGTTGAGCTATTTCAAATCCTGAAAGACAATGCTGTGAAAGTGCTGCACTCGATATGCCAGCAAATTTGGAAAACTCAGCAGTGGCCACAGGACTGGAAAAGGTTTCATTCCAATCCCAAAGAAAGGCAATATCAAAGAATATTCAAACTACCACACAATTGCACTCATCTCACACGCTTGTAAAGTAATGCTCAAAATTCTTCAAGCCAGGCTTTAGCAATACGTGAACTGTGAACTTCCAGATGTTCAAGTCAATTTTAGAAAAAGCAGAGGAACCAGAGATCAAATTACCAACATCTGCTGGATCATTGAGAAAGCAAGAGAGTTCCAGAAAAACATCTATTTCTGCTTTATTGACTATGCCAAAGCCTTTGACTGTGTGGATCACAAGAAACTGTGGAAAATTCTGAAAGAGATAGAAACACCAGACTACCTGACCTGCCCCTTGAGAAATCTGTATGCAAGTCTGGAAGCAACAGTTAGAACTGGACATGGAACAACAGACTGGTTCCAAATAGGAAAAGGAGTACGTCAAGGCTGTATATTGGCACCCTGCTTATTTAACTTCTATGCAGAGTACATCATGAGAAATGGTGGGCTGGAAGAAGCACAAGCTGGAATCAAGATTTCTGGGAGAAACATCAATCACCTCAGATATGCAGATGACACCACCCTTATGGCAGAAAGTGAAGAGAAACTAAAAAACCTCTTGTTGAAAGTGAAAGAGGAGAGTGAAAAAGTTGTCTTAAAGCTCAATATTCAGAAAATAGGATCATGGCATCTGGTCCTATCACTTCATGGGAAATAGATGGGGAAACGGTGGAAACAGATGGGGAAACAGGGGAAACAGTAGAAACAGTGTCAGACTTTATTTTGCTGGGTCCAAAATCATTTCAGATGGTGATTGCAGCCATGAAATTAAAAGACGCTTACTCCTTGGAAGGAAAGTTATGACCAACCTAGATAGCATATTCAAAAGCAGAGATATTACTTTGCCAACAAAGGTCCATCTAGTCAAGGCTATGGTTTTTCCAGTGGTCAATTATGGATGTGAGAATTGGACTGTGAAGAAAGCTGAGCACTGAAGAATTGATGCTTTTGAACTGTGGTGTTGAAGAAGACTCTTGTGAGTCCCTTGGACTGCAAGGAGATCTAACCGGTCCATCCTAAAGGAGATCAGTCCAGGTGTTCATTGGAAGGACTGATGTTGAAGCTGAAACTCCAATACTTTGGCCACCTCACGTGAAGAGTTGACTCACTGGAAAAGACTCTGATGCTGGGAGGGACTGGGGGCAGGAGGGGAAGGGGAAGACAGAGGATGAGATGGATGGATGGCATCACCGACTCGATGGACATGAGTTTGGGAGAACTCCGGGAGTTGATGATGGACAGGGAGGCCTGGCGTGCTATGATTCATGGTGTCGCAGAGTCGGACATGACTGAGCGACTGAATTGAACTGAACTGAACTGATGCTTTCCTCATACCACCTAACCCAAAGCTTTGTATATGGTAAGTTTTCAGCACTTTTGTTTTCCTCAGGAAGGGTCAGAAAAAAAGAGGTTAAAAGAGGATAACTCAGAAACTCAGTCTAGTCCAAGGCTACCATTTCTCAAACTGAAATCCACAAATTATAGATAGCATTCTGCAAAGCACCTGAAGATATGTGTAAAATGTTAAATCTGAATGTGTAGTTTTTTCTAGGTGGGGTATCCATAGCTTTTCTCTATTTTCAAAGCAGAACACAATCTGCAAAATGCTTAAACTCCACCCTTGTGCTTTAGGAATGAAGCTGAAAGAAGCACAAGCCTAATGAAGCACATATTTTAGCTAAAGTAATATAGTCACCAAGAGACTAATAGAATCAGGAAGAGACACAGGACCTGCTGGTTTTCCTCCCAGAAGTCTTGACAAGCATATTGTAATTCATTCATCCATTCATTCACCCTTTCAACTCTTTCTTATATGGTTACTTTGCACTACTTATTATTTAAGTGTTGAGCTTAGAGCATTGAACCAAACAGACAGATACTCCTGCCTTCGTAAAGCTTACTTTTTAAAAGTTTTATTGGAGCATAGTTGATTTACAATGTTGTATTAGTTTCTGCTGTACAGCAAAGCGATTCAGTTATACATACATGTGTATACATATATCAACTCTTTTTAAGATTCTTTTCCCATATAGGTCATTATAGAGTATTGAGTCAAATTCCCTGTGCTGTACAGTAGGTTCTTCTTGCTGCTGTTGTTCAGTCACTAAAACGTGCAACTCTTTGTGGCCCCAGGAACTGCAGTATGCCGGTATTCCCTGTCCTTTGTTATCTCCTGGAGTCTGCTCAAAGTCATGTCCATGGAGTCAGTGATGCCATCCAACCATATCATCTTCTGTGGTCCTTTTCTCTTCCTGCCCTCAGTCTTTTCTAGCATCAGGGTCTTGTCCAATGAGTCAGCTTTTTGCATCAGGTGGTCAAAGTATTGGATCTTCAGCTTCAGCATCAGTCCTTCCAATGAATATTCAGGGTTGATTTCCTTTAGGATTGACTGGTTTGATCTCCTTGCAGCCCAAGAGACTCTCAAGAATCTTCTCCAGCACCACAGTTCAAAAGCATCAATTCTTTGGCACTGAGCCCTCTTTATGGTCAAACTCTCACATCCATACATAACTACTGGAAAAACCATAGCTTTGGCTATACGGCCCTTTGTCAGCAAAGTGATAACTTTGCTTTTCAATATGCTGTCTAGGTCTGTCATAGCTTTTCTTTCAAGGAGCAAGCATCTTTTAATTTCATGGCTGAAGTCACTGTAAGCAGTGATTTTGGAACCTAAGAAAATAAAATCTGCCACCTTCCACTTTTTCCCCAACTATTTGTCATGGAGGTTCTTATTAGTTTTTAATTTTATATATAGTAGTGTGTACACTTACTTTCTAGAGGAGAGAGGCAAAAAATAAACAAAGCCATGCTATTGAATATATCAGAAGGTGATTAGTACCATGGAGAAAACTAATGGTGAGAAAGGAAATGGGAAGTGCCTCTGGAGATGAGTGACGCTGGTTTAAAGAGGTCAGAGACTTGGAGACTTTTGCGCTGTCACTGAATTACAACTAATTCTTATTATTTGTGGAACTATGTTCTATAAAGTTGCCACAAGTACCAAATTAGAAAATACTGAACCATGGCTCCTAGGGGAAATATAGTGTTAGGCTCCTCTGAGCCTCTGTTCACAACATCTTTGTCAACTAATCAATTCATAATCCTGTTTTATGTGAATTTCTGTTTAAAGATGCCTTATTTTATATATATATATATATATTTTGTTGTTGTTGTTGTTGTTGTTGTTGTTGAATCATTAGCATTGAGCTCACACCCAACAGTACTATAACTCATGGCTAAAGGAAGCTTGTCAAACACACACATATTTTTCTCTGTAAGGCACAGCACAATCTTCTTACACTTAGAAATGCTAGGCAGAATTGCAACTGTTTGGTGGTGGCTTTTTCAACAGTAAAATCACCAACAGAGAGCAAAAATGTATGAACAACATGACGCTGTTAGAACAGAAGGAGGATGCTCATTTATAGGGCGAGCAAAGATGAGAAGGCCAAGCATCTCCTAGTTTGAACTTGGCTGGTGTCATGTGTGATGAGCATCTCAAAACTTCTGCCACCTTGTGCATGTCTATGAATGAACATGAAAGCCCCCTACGTATTGACCTGGGGGATTACAAATAAATTTTAGCAAGCTTGTGATTTCACACATATTTTGTTGTTGTTGCTCAGTCACCAACTCATGTCCAACTCTTCATGACCCTATGGCCTGCAGCATGCCAGGCCTCCCTGTCCTTCACCATCTCCCACAGTTTGTCCATGTCCATTGAATCTGTGATACCATCCAAGCATCTCATCCTCTGTCACCCTCTTCTCCCTGCACCTTCAATCTTTACCAGCATCAGGGTCTTGTCCAATGAGCCAGCTCTTCACATCAGGTGGCCAAAGTATTGAGCTTCAGCTTCAGCATCAGTCCTTTGAAAGAGTACTCAGAGTTGATTTCCTTTAAGATTTCCTTTAAGTTTGATCTCCTTGCAGTCCAAGGGACTCTCAAGAGTCTTCTCCAACACCACAGTTCAAACACATCTGTTCTTTGGCGCTCTGCCTTCTTGTCCAGCTCTCATATCCATTCATACATACAGAATCAACAAATAATGAGGACCACCTCTAGCTGGCTTGCTGGGAAATGGAGATGGTTTCCTGGGAGACTGATTGATACCCATTGGTTTCCTATCTCTCTGCTCAGTGCTCTTTAGTTGTTTATAATCTGTGCTTATTCGAAATGTTTGTTCTCAATTGCTGTGGTATAAGACTTTTTTCTCTAAATCTACTCAAATGCTACTGAATGGGAAAAAGAGTGAGAAAAGCCAGATGTAGAAGCAGAGGAACTTTTTCATCTAAGAGTGTTGTTCAGGCAGACAGCCTGCTTGTATTTCCTGTAGACTTTTAAATTCAGGGGCCCAGATCCTAGCCGCTGTGCAGGGATAATTCGTGACTCCTTTACAGTGTAATTAATCCCTTCCCCCATCTCAGCTCTAACTTCCCAAGTCCCCTTCCTTATGGACATGGTCCAAACACATTAGCAAAGTTTCTTTTCTGATTTGTGACTTTCCCCAAAGAGCATAATGTCTCTAATTAGATGATTTTAATAAAAAAGTAAAGAGCAGTTTTACATTGTCTTTAAACCAAAATTTTACCCCCCTTCTTCCCCCCGAACTCCCCACCGACCTGGGTAACGCAATTCCAATTTTTAAATGAAAATCACTGGAAATAAAAATTGTTACTAAAAAAAGCAGTGTGAGAAAGGCAATTGATTCTAGAAAACAGGACTCAGCAATGCAGCTTGATTATGCTACAGGAAGTCCTTGAATGGAGTGGAGAGATTGAACCTAAACATCAGACTAAGGAGAAGAAACTCAGAATCTAGACCTAGCTCTGCTTGTATATCCTGTGTGACTTTAGGCAAGATTCTCCCTCTCTGTGCTTTCATTTCTTAATTGGGAAATGAGAGGTTGGATGCTCTCTGCAGGGGTCTCTAACCTTCTTGGATCTAATGTCTGATGATCTGAAGTGGAGCTGAGGTAATAATAATAGAAATAAACTGCATGATAAATGCAATGCATCAAATCATCCCAAAACCACCCCTTCTCCCAGTCTGTGGAAAAATTGTCTGCTAGGAAACCCATCCCTGGTGCCAAAAATGTTGAGGACCACTGCATAGGATAACTTCCAGCCTTAAGATTCTGGGACACCAAAAATATTAAATCTAATAGTACTCTTTATCTGTATCCATTAATTTATCGGAAAATATTTTGAAGTATGTTTTGAAGCCTAGCCTCTTTCTAAGAAAATCGTGCTAAGAAATTTCAGAATTTGTAGAATATCAAAGTCACCACTGATGGACCCAGAACATCTGTACTTTATTTATGCAGCCACTGTATTCCTGGTAACACAGTCTACACTTCCTCATACAAGAGCTAAAAACTTGTGTGATCTCACCCTTGCCTAGAGTCACTTTTCTTCATCCCAACCTTTACTTTTTAATTCCCCCTATGTCAAGCCATGCAAAATTTTTCTTTAATTCCCTTTCCGTATCAAGCACACACACTTTTGCTCTCCCTTTGGGAAAACCCATTTCCCCATTTGTTCTTTTGGAAGGGGTTTATTTATTCAATGTTTAAGAAACTGTTCATATCTCGGCTCTTCTGGGAAGGCTTTCAGGTCTTTACCAGGTCTATCTGACTTCCCTTACTCCATACCAGTAGAGAGTTCTAGCAAAGTGCTGGTAACTCTGGTAAAAACTTATTTATAGACTCATATTTTTTGCTAGACTGTGAACCCTTGTCTACTTCCCTTACACAGAGTTTGATACCTGATATTCAGGAATGTTTGATGAATGAAGAATGAATAAATAAACCTAAGATAAAAAACACATGGAAAATCAAAGCATGATTATTTCATTATTTACCCCAATTATGGGATCACCCTCTACTTAGCACTAGCTATGAATGCCATGCAAAATATGAGCCTAGTATTGCCAAATCTTTCAAATTTTCAAGAAAAGGAAAAAAGTCTGAACATTTATGTAAAAATTTACCACTTTTAATATTGGGAAGTCATTTAACCTTATCTAAAATCTGGTTTGGCACACAAAACATAGGCCTCCGGGTGTACAACCACTAGCCTAAGATAAGATTCAGATTCCTTTGCATATAGTCCATGCCTTTCCAAGTTTGTATCTGCTTCCCTGTATTCTCCACTTTATTTTTATCCACTCTCGGCAATCACTTTCATTTCTATCATTCTTTGATAACAATTCATACTTTTATTCTGTAAGACCATTGCATCTACTTTTCCTCTTATGGTCTTTTCTTTCAATCTTCACTTGGAGAAATGCTCTCATATTTCACAGTCAACTTCATGCAACTTTCCTATTTCCTAGGAAGACTTCTACTCTGTAGAAAGAGAAACTTTTTCCTCTAGGATTTAATAGAACTCTGGGTGGACTTCTATCATTGTTTATAGCCACTTTTTTGTAAGTTATTCTAGAGCATTCTTTTATTTATCTATTTTTTAAAATAGATAAATATTTTAAAATAAAATAAAATCTCCACTGTGCCAGATACTGTGTTCCTGCTAAGAACTCACAATATAACAAAAAGGGCCATTATTATATTTATCTCTGAATATCTAGCACTTTGCACCAAATAGTAGGGGCTCTATCAGTTCAGTTCAGTTCAATCGCTCAGTCATGTCTGACTCTTTGTGACCCCATGAATCACAGCACACCAGGCCTCCCTGTCCATCACCAACTCCCAGAGTTCACCCAAACTCAGGTCCATCGAGTCAGTGATGCCATCCATCCATCTCATCCTCTGTTTCCCCCTTCTCCTCCTGCCCCCAATCCCTCCCAGCATCAGAGTCTTTTCCAATGAGTCAACTCTTTGCATGAGGTGGCCAAAGTATTGGAGTTTCAGCTTTAGCATCATTCCTTCCAAAGAACACCCAGAGCTGATCTCCTTTAGAATGGACTGGTTGGATCTCCTTGCAGTCCAAGAGACTCTCAAGTCTTCAACACCACAAAATTGATGCTTCAAAAGCATCAATTCTTCGGCGCTCAGCTTTCTTCACAGTCCAACTCTCACATCCATACATGACCACTGGAAAAACCATAGCGTTAACTAGACGGACCTTTGTTGGCTCTATGAAAGTGAAAGTGAAGTCGCTCAGTCGTGTCCGACTCTTTGCGACCCCAGGGGCTATAACCTATCAGGCTCCTCTGCCCATGGAATTTTCCAGGCAATAGCACTGGAGTGGGTTGCCATTTCCCGCTCCAGCGGGTCTTCCCGACCCAGGGATCGAACCCAGGTCTCCCGCATTGTAGACAGACGCTTTACCGTCTGAGCCATTTGTCAAGTATTCAATTTTATGAGGATTTTTGGTGAACAGTGCACTCTGAGGAAAGAAAAACATGCCCTTGGTGTCTGGTACCTAGTAGGTACTCCATCAGTATTTGAAGACATGGGTAAGGCATGAAGCCCCAGTCTCCCCTGGATTATTACAATCTGCTTAGGAATATCTATATATCTATATCTGTATACTAATGGAAAATAATGATTGCACTTAAAGTCCCACATAGAAAGTAGGGTATAAGTATTGTAGAAGTTTAATGTAATGAAAAGTAATCATGGCATGGTATACTTAAGGAAGACCAGTAAGGAGGTGGGTTCTGAGTTGTGGACTATAGGATTAATAGGTTTGGGTTTGGGAAAAATGTGGAGTAGATGATGTCTATGGATGCAGATGGGGATGTAGGAATGGGTAAGGCTTATTTGGAGGTGAATAAAGGAGAAACAAGCAACGGAGTGAATGCTTGATGAACACGTCCAATGGGCCATGCACGATCATACACACGACACACACAGTTCTCTCACGTCCTTCGTTTAGGCAGGATGTAAGTTCTTGAGGACAGGGACCTTTTCTACTGGAGTCATCACAGTATCCCCACAGTAAGCAACATATTTTGCACATAGTAAACACTCAAAATACTTGAGTGAATGAAGCCTTCTTTTATTTATAATTTTTGTCTACTATGAAGTAGACATGATTGTCTCCATTTTACAAATAAGGAAACAAAGTTCAGAAATGGATAACAACTTTCCTAATGTCCAAGCCAATAGTCAAAGTGTGGATCACAATATCAGCATCTCCCAAGAACTTTCTAGGAAGGAAAATTCTTTAGAACTATGGAATCTGAAGTCGAGGTGGTTCTGATGCACAAGAAATTTCGAGACCCACCCTTTCAGGGGAGAAGGTAGCAGTGCAAGTTTGGCCTAGCTTAAAATCCTAAACTACGATCTATCTGCAGCCAAAAAATTATATAAGACTACATTTTTTAAAGTTTGTTTTGTGCAGTATTTTCTAATGTTCCTAATGTTGATACATATTACTACAAAATAAAAATTTCTGTGTTCAAGCATGTTTGGGACATAGTGGGTTTAGCAAGTCTGAACAGGTTTTTTTTTTTCTTTCTTCACTGTATAATTTCTCTGAGACTTTAAAGGGCACTAGGTCATGCATCTCTAACATGGCAATATAATTTTTCTAGTCTCATATAAGACAGCATGGGTTAATAGTAAATGTGGGCTTTGGTGTTTGACAACTGTATTCTAATTCTTTATCATTGTCCATCTTTGTGACTTTGGGCAAAACTGCTAACAGCTCTGCTTCTCAGTTTCTTAATCTGTACATGGATAAAAATAATTCATATGCCATGGAATTTTTGTGAAGATTAAATAAGATACTACAAGTAAAACATTTTTCATAATGCCTGGTAGTATGTAGTTAAAATAGATGCTGCACTGCTGCTGCTGCTGCTAAGTCGCTTCAGTTGTGTCCGATTCTGTGCAACCCCATAGACGGCAGCCCACCAGGCTCCACCGACCCTGGGATTCTCCAAGCAAGAACACTGGAGTGGATTGCCATTTCCTTCTCCAATGCATGAAAGTGAAAAGTGAAAGGGAGGCCGCTCAGTCGTGTCCGACTCTTAGCGACCCCATGGACTGCAGCCCACCAGGCTCCTCCGTCCATAGGACTTTCCAGGTAAGAGTACTGGAGTGGGTTGCTAGTCACTATAATTGTTCTTAATCAAAACATTATAGATTGGCTTACTCAGTACCCATTGTAGTCCATTTTTAAGGTGTCTTCCTACACTGGATAGACATCCCAAAGCTGCATCCTTGAACTGAAATGCTGTGTTTGACTTGAGTCATGCCAAGCAAACAAGTTTTAAAAGGAAGAAGAGTCAATGAGAGAAGGCAGCTCAGAATGACTGAACCTTCTAGAATGGGAAAATGGAGAGACATTCAGTTTTGGGAAAAGGAAGTTGAGGCAGAAGCTCAAATGTGCAGTTTTAGCATCATGAGTCTCCTGTGGCATGTAGCAGACATGATAGTTAGGACTCTGCTGCAGGCAATTTCACTACCCAAAGTGTGTTTCACGGACCAACACTGGCATCACCAGTGAACTTGTTAGAAAAGCAAACCTCAGGCCACACCCTAGACCTGTAGAATGGGAATCTGTATTAACCAGAGTCAAGAAGATTTGTGTGCATATTAAAGTCTGGGAAAATGCTTACTGGAGTCCTATGGGCCATTCTTATGGTGTAGCTAGACTCCTTACTGGCTGCATGTAGTACTTAATATTAGGTTATATAACGATTTCTATAAAATTGTTTGTGCTCAAATGTCTAGTGTGGGTTCTATTGACTACAACTGAAAGTTTGACCATATAACCACAAAAGTCATTTTTTGGTGACGGGGGGTTAGCATGTGACACTTTTGAAAGCAGTTTTGTAAAACAATAGGAAGTAAAAGGTCGCTTATGTAATAGGGAACCAGATTTTAGAGGGGAGTCTACTTCTGTTCTCTTGAATTAGCAAGTACAAACTTTGCATTGGCAAGTACAAAAATCCTCAGTTGACAAAAGTGGATTGTGTTTAAAACAATCTGGAAATTTTCAGTGGAGGCACTAATTTGCTTCCATACACTTTAGGTAAACATTTATTTCTCTTACAGAAAACTTTTTCATAAGTGCAGATTGCCTTGGTTAGCTATAATGCAAGATATTAAGGTCATGTGTCAGAAACTGACTTAAGTCAGCTGGGTTAAACACACATCTTAGATTCTTTTTGGTAGAAGGTAGAAGGTTCAAAGAGTTTGGGGTGGGCACGCTTTAGCTGCTCCCTTAAAATCTTGCTACCAAGCTATTTTAAAAGCTAATCTCAGATCAAATTATTCCATACATATAAACATTTCATAAAAAACAAATATATCATTAACAAGCTGACACCAAACAGTTTGTACAAGTGCTTTCTCAAGCTGAATATCTAGCTCTTTGTCTTTTCAGTTTCTATAAACAGAATTTTGAATAAGATGTGACTCCCAAGGCAAATATAACAACTTCCCAGAGGCAGGGTTCTATGACTCTTGAAGTTACCACCAGCCATCCAGGGCAAAAGGTGGAGGCACCATTCTGAAGAGTTACAACTGCTAAACCTTGCTGGATTCTTAACACCCTGAATATACAAGAGTGTGAGAGAATCTCTAAAATACTTTAGCCAAGTGGTATATATTTCACCAATGGGAGCCCATTCCAACATTTGTCTTGGTAATTTTCCAACTATCAATATCACCAATTAAATATATTTATGACATTCACTTTGCTAAATAACAAAGCCTTGGAATTGCTTCTAGCTGTTGATGTCATAGTTGCTTCCGGACTACAGCCTTTTTCATGTAATGCCAGCTCATACCCTTTGCAATTTATATTCCTTACTAGAATCCTTGTGGAGGCCTCTGGGTTTAGTTTTCACCTAGGGAATGTACACATAATTTCACATTATTTATGGTGAGTAAATTACAGACAGTTTAGAAGCATGGATGTGGGTTCATTTAAATAGAATTCTGGATTAACAGGGAAACCAAGTTTTAGTCTTAAAAATTTATGGCTGGTTCATGTCAATGTATGGCAGAAACCACTACAATATTGCAAAGTAATTAGCCTCCAATTAAAACAAATAAATAAAAATATTTATTGATTCATTCCTTTACTCACTGATTACTGAGCCGTATACTATACGCTGAGGTACAGAGATTAAAAGGGCAGCCCCTGCCTCAAGGAGAGCAGAGTCCACAGAGTAGAATATGCAGTGAAAACAGTATGATGAGATCCATGGCTAGTGAGCCCCAGCTGCTGCAGTCACATTGATAATGGGTAGAGAATGAAGGGTTGGCCTGAAATGGGTGATGTCCCTGAGAAATTGACATCTAGGGTGAGTTTTCAGGATGAACAGAAGTTTATCAGTCCATTCAAGGTAGACAAAAGTGGGTGGTGGTGATGGTGTTTCAATAAAGGCAGTGTGCTATGAAATTTACTTTAACAATGATGAGACCAATAAAATTACATTCTTTCCCTTCCCCCATCTCTCATACTTAACAAGTTTGAAGAAATGAAAAGTGTTTGAATTGCTATATACTGTGAACTGGAAGTGATTGCTTTAGACTCAGAAAACCAAAGACTCACAGAATTATAGCTACTATGCTGAAGACTTTTCACTAGGTATAAACCATTTTCTTTTTCTTTATTATCACTGACTAATTTTTTTTTTCCCTTTAAAAGAAAAAGAAAGAAAGTGAAGTCCCTCAGTCATGTCCAACTCTTTGCAACCCCATGGACTATAGCCTACCAGGCTCCTCCATCCATGGGATTTTCCAGGTGAGAAGTACTAGAGTGGGTTGCTATTTCCTTTTCCAGGGGATCTTCCTGACCCAGGCATCAAACCTGGGTCTCCTGCATTGCAGGCAGATGCTTTACCATCTAAGCCAAAGACTTCCCTTTTTTCCTTTTTAAGGAGGGAGCAAAACACAGGCTTCCATTATTTTTGTAATTATTTGTTTTCAGTTATTGAAGATATCTAGTTCCTCATATCCACAGTTTCATACAATATATTCCTCAGAATTTTCTGTTCATATGCTTATTCTACTACTTACAAAGTAATTGGACAATGCAATTCAACTCTCTAAACCCCTGAAGGGGTCCTGATATGGACTTAATTTGTTATAAGAGTTACATCAAATAATTTACAATTGCCTAATCCCATGCTTATCCTATCACAGGAACTGAATACATGATATTCACATGATAATGATGTGTTATTAGTGATACTAATAATAACATTTTAAAAATGATAATGTTCTGTTGTCACACTGCACAGGGAAGAAGAGACTCATGTATGGTGGTGCAATTGATCTAGGCCCAAACCATTGAGCTGTTGATCCATCCTGACCATTGAATTTCCTTTTCATTTTCGAACTGAGCTCAGAAAACCATCTTTATACAGGAGTGGCTCAATTTGGCAACTCCAGGTAAAGCTTCTGTTTGGCATAAGTGCGCAGGCCTGCATTCAAGCCCTGCCTCAACCTTCCAATTGCTGGCACCCTCATGAGTGCTGGCTTCTTCCCTGGCTTCAGGTGCTCAGGTCCTGGGTGTCTCCCCAAATAAGTTCTAAGCCCTGCCTCCTCCACTGTCTTTCTAATCCATTACCTACCCATAGGTAGCTAATAAGGATCACCTTCTTCCAACAGTGACTTCCCTGGTGGTTCAGACAGTAAAGTGTCTGTCTACAATGTGGGAGACCTGGGTTCAATCCCTGGGTCAGGAAGTTCCCTGGAGAAGGAAATGGCACCCACTCTAGTACTCTTGCCTAGAAAATCCCATGGACGGAGGAGCCTGGTATCCATGGGGTTGCAAAGAGTCGGATACGACTGAGCGACTTCACTTTCTTTCTTTCACTTTTCTTCCAACAGTAGAAAGAGCATACATTTTGCAGTCTGAAAAGCCTAGTATCCAGTCTTGGCTCTGAACAAACAGTGTGGCCTTGGGCAAGTTACTTTACCCCTCTGACCTCTGTATCTTCAATTGTAGGGTTGGTATGAAATATGCATTTCAAGAACTGTTGCAGTTGAGGAAGATGATGAATGTAAAGCATTTCATACAGTGTTGGCACATAGTAGATGCTCAGGCTGCTGCTGCTAAGTCGCTTCAGTAGTGTCCGATTCTGTATGACCCCATAGATGGCAGCCCACTGGGCTCCCCCGTTCCCTGGGATTCTCCAAGCAAGAACATTGGAGTGGGTTGCCATTTCCTTCTCCAATGCATGAAAATGACAAGTGAAAGTGAAGTCACTCAGTCGTGTCCAACTCTTAGCGACCCTATGGACTGCAGCCTACCAGGCTCCTCCGCCCATGGGATTTTCCAGGCAAGAGTACTGAAGTGGGGTACCATTGCCTTCTCCAAGATGCTCAGGAAATAGGTATTATTTTTTCTTGTTTTTATTATATATTTTTCTGATAATAATTTCCCTTCTGACTAATGCAAAAAAAAATGTGTATAGGTTTGATCTTTTGGGGTTGTAAGAAGAAAATGGTAATCTATGTGTGTGTGTCTGTGTGGTTTTTTTTTTTTGGTCTTCCATCAGCTCCTTTGCTAGTTTCACTGAACTCTTAGCACCTCTATAGAGATCAGAGACCTGGGGTCAACACCCCACCTCCTTAAGGCATAGTGACAGATGTGTGAGAGAGAAACTCAGGAAAGATTGATTTATTACATGCATTTTAAAGACCAAAAAAAAAAAAAAAAACCAAGTCACATAATACATGGGTGTGGATACAACCTAAAGATTGGTCTTTAAAAGCATTTTGGTTCAGTGTTTAGAGTGTTGTAAGGGTGCATTTTAAATTTCAACCCACTTAATCTGTTAGGACCAGCAGTAGCAGCAAATTAACTGTGAGGTTACTCCTCCCTTCCTCCCACTCTCAAGGGTGGCCAGTTGTGAGGGGAAGAGGTGAGGGGGTGGGATTAAGTATTGACATAAAAGGAACAAAGCAGGCCCAAGGCTTTAGAGGAGCAGAGAGGGAGACTTGGTCTTAATTAATTTCTTCCTTACAAACAGCCCCAGAGGCCTTGGGGAGAATCAATAATAGAAGGAAACTCTGGAAACAGCTAGAAAGACAGAGGGCAACAGGAATTGAATAGAGATAGGAAGCAAGCCTGTAATAGTCCAGAAGGAAGCAAATGAGGGACTTGCCTTCCTCACAACTGAGAAGGACCTAGAGACTTGCCTCTGTGTTTTTCCCACCATCAGATGTAACATATTTATGTGCATACTGTTTTGCAGTCACAGGAATTCTAAGGCACACACAATTATTTTTGCAGGATGCTGACTTTTCACAGGACTTAGAAACGAAGGGTAGAGGGAGGGTGGAGCTGATAAAGCACATTTACAGATGCCTAAATTGAGATGGTTCCACCAGAAGCACATTCTCCCTGGCAGTTAGGTTAGATGCCAAATAACCTAGAAGAAAGAACAGATAGTGGGTACTATTAATACAGTATTTCAGGTCTGTTCTTAAGAGCTTTATCCATGTTTAACAAGCCTCATAATAACCAGATGTAATAGGTGTTACCATCCCCATTTACAGAAATTCAACTCCTAAGATAACTGATTTGCGTGGACTCACACTGCTAGCAATTGTCCAAACTGTGATCTGATTTCAAAGCCAGTGTCCTTTTCCTCTCATTGTGCTTCATTTGTAGTTCGATCTTTAGGGACACAAGAGTCCTTTTAGCTATCAGAGAGTGGCAGTGAACCTGGTACAACCCTCACCTGGTAGTTGTATCAGATTTGATGAATCTTTTTTGATTTGACAGAACCTCTCTCTTGTGTAGCTGCCCACCATCTCTTTCTCCTCTTGATCTTCTCAATTCCCCACTTTGCACCCATGTGAATTTCAAGGAAAATGAAATCCGTATGTTTTTGATTCATTTGCACTTAGCCCATCAAAACACAATTTTGAGAGAGAGTGGATTTGCAGAGAAGTGAATTTTAAAGGCCTCTCTTTCTGGAAAACAGGATGTCTACTCTGGCCAAAATCATAAAAACTTCAAACTTCAAGTGTTAGGGTTCAGCTTAATACATTGAAATAATGTGATTTGAGGGAGCTGTAATTTTACAATAACACTTTATTGCAAGCCAAGTATGAGAGGATATGAGCCCACATTAGTGCTATCAGATGAAAACTTGAAGGTGCCCAGTTAAGTATATTTCTTCTATTGCCATCATCACCATAAAAGATATTGACATTAGGGGCACAATAACATTCATATTTTAGAATTGGAGAAGATGCCAGAAGTCATATTATTCAATATTCTCAGTTTATGGACCAGGAAACTGAAGCTCAGCAAGATCTGAGGATATGCTCAAGGTCACAGAGCTGTACCCAACCCCTTGGGTCCTGGACTCTGAGTGCATTGCTCTTTTTCTGGCTTATTGTAAAAATTACAGATAATATTGTATTACTTTTACTAAAAATCTCTCTAAAATATACTTCATTTTGATTTAGATGCTAATTTTAAAAATAGGATCTACTGTCTCTATGGCAAATTAAAAAAAAAAAAAAAAAAAAAAACCTCACGTTGTATGTCAGCAAGAAAAATGACCCTAATTCACTTGAGAAAATGACTCTTGCACCTCATCCACAATACTGTACATCTTTAGTGGTGTTATTTAGTTGCTAAGTCATGTCCAGTCTTTTGCAACTCCATGGACTGTAGCTTGCCAGGCTCCTCTGTCCATGGGGTTTTCCAGGCAAGAATCCTGGAGTGGGTTGCCATTTCCTTCTCCAGCAGATCTTCCTGACCCAGGAATCAAGCCCAGGTCTCCCGCATCGCAAGTAGGTCCTTTACCATCGGAGCCACCAGGGCAGCCCTGGTATACATCATCAGTTCAGCTCAGTTCAGTCGCTCAGTCGTGTCCAACTGTTTGAGACCCCATGATAGATGGTAGTAAATCCTCCTTTTCACATAAAAAGTAGGAAATTAATTTAAAAAAAAAAGCTAGTCTGTGCCAGCCACCTTATATAAATTTCAGTAATAATAATAACAATATTAATAGCTGATAATTCAGAGGTAATATGCATATTATTTCTAAGTAGGGTTTTGCAGTCAGGGTAAGATCTGACTATGTAAATAGCTATGTAATCCCAGGCAAAGATGAATGTTATCTTAGGCAAGTGAAGCCTCAGTATAAACATCTTTAAGATGGGATTAACAGCAATAATTACCTTAAGGGGTGTTCTGGACATTAAAGTATGCATATAAGCATGTGTTTCAAATGTGCAAAGCAGGACATGAAGTTGATAGCACTGAATGCTTACAACTTACAAAGGCTGTGCTGAGAATTTACAATAATTGTTGATCTTAATCTTTACAAAAACACTGCCAAATAGATATTATTATTATTATCCTCATTTCACAGGTGAAGAGACCCTGGGCTAAAGCAATGAATAAGGCTCCAACCCAAATCTGACTTCATAGCACATCTGTTTCTTCATAGCACCACTTCATAGCACCATTGTACTTATTTTTTTAATCATTTGTTTATTATTTTTTGCTGTGTTTGTGGGCTTTATCTTGTTGCCATGAGAGGCGGCTACATTGTGGTACCCAGGTTTTTCATTGTGGTGGCTTCTCTTGCTGTGGAGCACCAGCTCCAGAGTATGCCACCTTCTTTTAGCTGTGGCTCGTGGCTTTAGTTGCTTCACACATGTGGAAATGTGGAATCTTCCTGGACCAGGGATCAAACCCATGTATCCTGCATTGGCAGGCAGGTTCTTTACCACTCAGTCACCATAGAAGCCCTACACACTTTTTAAAAAAATCAATTTATTTTTATTTAATTGAAGGATAATTGCTTTACAGAATTTTGTTGGTTTCTGCCAAACATCAACATAAATCAGCCACTAGGTATACATATGTCCCCTCCCTCTTGAACCTCTCTCACAACTCCCTCCCCATCCCACCCCTTTAGGTGATTATGGAGCCCTTGTTTGAGTTCCCTGAGTCTTGTTTATTAATACAGTAGAAAATTTCATTTGGACGTCACAATTCCCTTATGATGTAGGTATCATTATGTCTATCTATAGATGAAAAACTGTAGCTTAAAGAGTTTCATATCTTAACCATCTTTCAAAGTTATTAAGCAGCAAAGTGAAAATTAGTATCCTATTTTCAGATTCCAAGTTCTGTGCTCATTCCAATGTCAGCCACTTAAGGAAAGTTTGATCAAAACATAGAGTCTTGGAAAGGCTGATTAAAAAAATATTCCAGAGGTTGGTTGAGGGTTAGAAACTGGATACGATGCTGGGAAGAATGAGCCCATGTCTGCTGCTCTTAGGTCTTCCTGTCCTTCTGAGCCCTATGTAGCTGTCAACCGCCATCCAATCTTCCAACCTGAACCGCAAGGCGTTTAGAATTCCAGCATTGTATCTAAATTTGATCCTTCCACACAAATTGGGGTAGCTTCTGTATTCCAACCACTTTGTCTAAACCAGATCTTATGAGAAGGTTGCTTTCCGTGACTTCAGAATGCATGGCAGTCCCTAACACATGAGCTCATCTTATTATGATTCTTTCACAAGCATGAGTCCAAAGAATGCTTTCTTATCTTAGCTCTCATTTTCATCCTTGCTTTTTGGATTCATTATTACTAAGAGTTGGAAAAGAGAAGGAAAGAGTGTTCATTTCATTCAATAGTTTGACTCAACGAGTATCTACTATGTCAATCCAAAGGACTAGGAATGCAGGGATAAATGCAAATTCTTTGGTCTTCTTTCATCATTGTCTTAATCAAGTCCAGTCAGAGGAACATAACCCACCAGGACATTAAATAGGGAAGATTTAGCTTGAGGAACTGGTGACAAATTTGTTAGTAGAACTGCAAGGTCAAGTGGAGACAGTGAGTCAACCTAGAGATTAGAAATTTAAGAGAAAGCTGCTTCCACTCTTAGGGCCTCAGGGACCAAAGGAAATGATACTGCATGACAGCGTTAACCCAGGAGAGAGAAAAACCAACTGGGCCTGGGAATATCCAGAGAGGGGCTGGCACAGGGTGCTGTGAGAGTAAAGGAGAGGCTGACACTATTGGGGACACCTCTGGAACAGAAAGTGGGGGCAGAAATACTCTGGTAGCTTCCCTCCTCCCACTCCAAACTGCCACCAGTGCCTCCCTCTGCCAAGCTGAACTGAAGCTGGTTGGCATGGGTGCCTGGGAACCAGAGTTTCACAGAGTTCAGCTTCCTGCTCTTCAAGGCCCAGCAGGGTGGGGAGTTGATATCACAATCCTTAAATCCCTCCTTTCTCTTTTCTCATCATTGTCACCTCTATCCTTCTAGCTTCAAATCCCAGGACATTGAAACAGTTTTAAAAGAAAAAAAAAAAAATTGTCCCAGTCCTGATTGTAAACCATTCAGCTGCCTTCAAACTCAGATCCAAATGTCCTACCATATGCATGCCACCCTCTTTGATCTGGATTCTTCCTGCTGTTTCACCAATTCCCCAATACTCCTTGCCTCCTATGAAACTAAAGTATGTACATTTTCTTTCCTCTTTTCTTTTGGCCAGCTTGTTCTCTATAAATGTCTGGATTTTTCCTCTCTTTACATAATGTTATTTATTCAATAGATATTTCCTTAGGTTCTCTCATGTGTCAGAATCTGAGAAGAACAGAGGTAAGACATGCTCCTTGCTCTCAGAGTGATTCTGGTATCTTCTTCCTTCATGGAGGACTACATCCAGATAAGATAGGACATTTATACAAAGCAGGCAGAGCAAGAAAAGACAGAGGAGGGCACATTTGTGGCTGCTTCCTAGATTAAACTAGGAAAGTCAGGTTCAATGATCAGTTTCAAGAGGTAAGCACAGATAAGAAATGAGAGATAAAGCTAGAGGTGAGAAGATAGTCATAACAAGATGGGACCAAAGCAAGGGAGTTAAAACACTTGTAAAAAGTAGATTGAAAGTAGGTGGAGCTCATCGTTAATTGACCCACTATATGATAAGTTGGTCTGTTTTAAAGGCATAGAATTGACCTCACCATTTATATAGTTTTCCTGGCTCGCCCAGGTTGGGTTCAGCTCTGGTAGGACCAAAGAAGTAAACACTGTGTGGAATGGTACTGACAAGTTTGGAGGGAAATGGTAATATATGCAGTAAAGTCATAAAGGAGTAATATATTTAAAAGTTTGACTGGATCCAACATTTGAGTCTGAAAGCTTTAAAGACTTGAAACACTGTCTTTGAGCTCTGCTGTCTGCTTTGGCATTGTCCCTGGTGGCTCAGACGGTAAAGCGTCTGCCTGCATGGTGGGAGACCTGGGTTCGATCCCTGGTTCAGGAAGATGCCCTGGAGAAGGAAATGCCAACCCACTCCAGTAATCTTGCCTGGAAAATTTCATGGATGGAGGAGTCTGGTGGGCTACAGTCCATGGGGCCGCAAAGAGTTGGACACGACTAAGCGACGAACAAACGAGTTATATAGCAGCAGAGATGGTCCAAGCATGCATATTCCTTAAACCAGGAGTTGGTCAACTTTTTCTAAAAGGGCCAGATAGTAAATGTTGTAGGCCTTCTAGAAACATGGTCTCTGATATGACTACTCAACCTAGCTGTTGCAAAAGTAGCCATAGACAGTACATAAACAATGGGTGTGGATAGGTTCCATTAGAATTATGTCTACAAAAACAAGTGTTAGCCTGTTGCCCAACTTGTGCTAAGCTACATAACCTGTCTCCATGCCTCATAACTGGCCCTATGTAGGTGAGACTCTGGCAGGCCTACATCTTCCTAGACTCAATGATAAGGCTTTGCTTTCATTCATTTTATGAAATGTTTCCCAACGTGTTTCCTAAACTTTATTTCTCACCTCACCACCAACTTTTAAAATTAATTTATCTATCTATCATCTATCAGTTAATGGTTTTGCCAAATTCTTTAAAGCTAATGTTCAACACTACCTTTCCAGTGTGGACATCTTTCTTCCTAGTTTGGAAATTCCTCTAGCATTAACTCTAGCTCTATTTACTGAACTTGCCTTAAGCATACAGAATTAAACCAGGTGCTTTGTGTTTATTTAATCTATGTTAAATAAACTGATATTCACAATAACTCTGCGAGATAGTTATTACTACTTTAATTCAGCAAGTGATGAACTTTAATCTGAGATGTTGAATAGTTTATCCAAAGATATAGCCAGTGGATGCAGTAGTTGGAATTTAAACTACGTATATTCAAATACAAAGTTGTATATTTAAATACAAAGCACTGTTGTTGTTGTTGTTGTTTTTCCCACTCACTATACTGTCGAATTATATATTAACTTTTTATGGGAGCACACAGATTTGGCAGTAGGACTCACAAGGTTCCTCTGCAAAAATCAGTTGTGCTGTATAGAAAGAGATATCTTGTTGTAAATATAATGGCAATGACCTGGGAATCCGGCTCCATGGACATGGTCCTGTCCCAGATTGAATTGGCTGCAGAACTTCAGCTTCTCCAGGACTCCTTCTTGAGTCCCTGGGTCTTCTGCTATTCATCCTTTTTTTACCTTCTGTGGGAATGATAAATTTTCTTTGATGCTCATATTTCCACTGCTATATTTAGAAAATGTAAAAATTATTCATTTAATCGGAGAAGGCAATGGTCCCCCACTCCAGTACTTTTGCCTGATGAATCCCATGGACGGAGGAGCCTGGTAGGCTGCAGTCCATGGGGTCGCTAAGAGCTGGACACGACTGAGCGACTTCACTTTCACTTTTCCCTTTCATGCGCTGGAGAAGGAAATGGCAACCCACTCCAATGTTCTTGCCTGGAGAATCCCAGGGACAGGGGAGCCTGGTGGGCTGCCATCTATGGGGTCGCACAGAGTCGGACACGACTGAAGTGACTTAGCAGAAGCAGCAACAACATTCAATTTATAATTGTCAATAGGGGCTTCCCTGATGATTCAGACAGTAAAGAATCTGCCTGCAATGCAGGAGACCCGGATTCAATCCCTGGGATGGGGATTGAACCTCCAGGGAAGGCCCCCTGGAGAAGGGAATGGCTACTCATTCCAGAATTCCTGCCTGGAGAAGTCCATGAACAGAGGAGACTGGTGGGCTACAGTCCATGGGGTCACAAAGAGTTGGACACGACTGAGTGACTAACACTTAAGATTTTAGCATGTATTATATGCCTAAATTTCTAATTTTCTAATAAAGTCTAAAGCTTTTTGTTGTTGTTTGGTCACTAAGTCCTGTCTGACTCTTTGTGACCCCATGGACTGCAGCATGCCAGGCCTCTCTGTCCTTCACTATCTCCAGGAGTTTTCTCAAAAACTCATGTACATTGAGTCTGTGATACCATCCAACCAGCTCATTCTCTGTCATCCCCTTCTCCTCCTGCCCTCAATCTTTCCCAGCATCAGGGTCCTTTCCAATGAGTCAGCTCTACGCATCAGGGGGCCAAAATACTTTAATTTCAGCCTTAGCATCAGTCCTTCCAATGAATATTCAGGGTTGGTTTCCTTTAGGATTGAATGGTTTGGTCTCCTGTTGTCCAAGGGACTCTAAGTCTAAAGCTAATCAGTGTTTATATCCTATTCTCAAAAGATATGTGGATCTGAATATGTTTTCACAGCTCTCTGCCAAAAGCCTAGCCCCACTATGATGATATTGTTATTTTTATGCTATTGTTGTTTAGTTGCTAAGTTACATCAAACTCTCTTGTGACTCATTGGCAAGTGGAATCCTTACTATAAGCCACCACAGAAGCCCACCTAATTTTATACTTTCAGCTCATTTTCAATACTTACCTGAATATTTTCATGCTTATTGTTTATTCATATTATAGTTGATTCTTATTTACTTATTTAGAGTTACCAATTACTTTGCCATTTTTTTCTTCATAGTTATTTCTTATATATACTTCTATCTAACAGATACTTATTTTAAAGCAAAGCTCCATAGATAGTAAAGTGAATATGAAGTGATATCTTAGTGGTTACTTTGTTTTTTGTAGGCTTCCCTGATGGTTCAGATGGTAAAAAATCTGCCTGAAATGCAGGAGAGCTGGATTTGATCCCTGGGTCAGGAAGATCCCCTGCAGAAGGGAATGGCTACCCTCTCCAGTGTTCTTGGCTGGACAATTTCATGGACAGAGAAGCTTCGTGGGCTACAGTCCATGGGGTCACAGACAGTCAGACATGACTGAATGACTAACACTTACCTTGGTTTTTGTTATATTTACTTTTTTAAAGTCTCCTTTTTTCTTATTGTTGCCATTTTGCCTTTGTTCTTTAAACATTTTAAGTATGCTTATTAAATTTCTCTTCAGATCACAATGTTACTTCTGGTCCTCATATTTAAGTGTCCCTATTTTACAGGGTTTGTGATCCTTCTTACATGCATTGATTTATATATTGATTTATTATACCTTTGAATATATATACATGTTTTATAATATATACTAATGCTATATAATAATGGCTTCCCTAACAGTTCATTGGGTAAAGGATCCACTTGCAGTGCAGGAGACATAGGAGACATGAGTTTGATCCCTCGGTTGGGAAGATCCCCCAGAGGAGGAAATGGCAACCCACTCTAGTATTCTTGCCTGGAGAATCTCAATGATAAAGGAACCTGGCAGGCTATAGCCCATGGGGTCATACAGAGTCAGGTTTGACTGAGAAAATTATGTCTTTGAACATATATACATGTTTCAAAATACATATTATATGCTATATTATATATATATATTTAACTATATATTTACCTTTATATGTGTGTATGTATACATACATATATATATGTTTTGGAATGGGTTCATCTTCTGTGTGAGTTATCTTATGCAGGATTTTTCTCCCACATTTACACTGGGTTGTGAACTTCACATCTGGATTGTCACTGCCCTTTGAACAGTATCCATTATATCTAAGAGTGAAGTATGAGAATTACATTTCCCAGAATCCTTTGGTTAGAATTTGACAGTGAGAAACACATAAGACTTGGATAGTGTAAGAACTGTTCTCCAGGTACAGCTGCTGCAAGAGTGTGTAAGAACACTGACAACAGCAAAGGTGGGGTTTTGTCAAGCGCCTTCCAGAGAGCCTCATGAGGAAAAGCCAAGAAAACTTTTTCTTTAAAGGTCTAAGCTATAAATATTTCCACCTTTGCAGGCTATATGGTCTCCATTTCATATCCTATCTTGTTTTTAACTTCCTTCTGTAAATATAAAAAAAGAAAAAAAACATTCTTAGGTAGTCAGCAGTGTAATAACAGGCTGTGATCCAGGTTTGCCCCATAGACCATAACTTTCGGACTCTTGCTCTGAAGAATCTCCCACTTCAAGCAGCCGAACTCACTGGTAGCTGTCTGCTTGCTATTCCTGCACTGCCATATCCTGAAAGCCAGCAAATGGCCTTCCTGGTCTTGTTCTCCAGGTCCTTCCAATTGCTGTGTAAAGTTATAAATTCCTTAAGTAGCTTTTGATTTTCTGTCCAAAGTCAATAAGGTATTTTAATGTTTGTCCTTCACCAGACATTGTAGAGCTTGTTTCCTCTAAATTGTTTTCCACGTTAGTTAGTTTCTAGAGTTTTGACTTCCCACATATATAAGACAAGTTAAGTTTGTTCCTGGTAAGTCACAATTTTAGATTCTCATTTCATGCTGCAATCTACTCTAAGTAAGGGGCCAGCGTACCTTAGGCTTGTTTCTGGTTATGGTCTAGTGCTACTTGTTGGAGATTTTCATATCCTTTTTCATGGACAAAAAGCCTATTCTAATTCCTATGTCCATGCATGGGTCCTAGCTTCAGATCCTTATAGAAATCTGAGTCTTGCCCCAATCCCTTTCCAACATAGCACTGAAAATTTGGTTCCTGAAGCTTGTGGTGGACCTAATCCCCCAGGAGTAATTCAGCTTCAGCTTCCACTCACCACTGGGGTTCCCTCTAAATTTCTGGCAGAGTGAGACTTTCCTTCTTTGCTTTGTAGTTGGTTTATGTCCTTTTAAAAATATTTCATCCAGAATTTCTAGGAGTTTGAACTGTGGAAGGGGTAATTTTAGCATGTACTTAATCTACCCTCTTGACCTGGAAGTCCAATGTTCACATCTGTGATGTAAGAGATTTGTGTTTAATGATTCCCAGAGATCCTTCAATCACTGTGCTGTTCGAAGTTGCTACATCTAGGCACATTGTGTTTATATATAAATATTGCTGCCAACACTCAGACACATGTGCTGGACTTTGGTTATTTATCTTTGAAGGAAGACCATTAGTAGGAGGTTAAGCCAGCACACATTTAATATTTGGCGATGGAAAGGAAAAAAAAAAAAACAACAACAAAAAAAACATGGCCAATATATTGCATGCAATGATTAAATTCACCATGTGAACCAATGCTAGTGAATCCAAAACCAGTCCACACAAGCTATTGTTTACAATAGTACCATTCATTTTGGGAAAACAAAGAAGCATTAAACAGCACAAGACAAACCACCCTTGATACCTCAATTCTATGATTCAATGTGTAGCAGTCTATAAGGATGTGAGTTAGAGGTTGTCTGCGGCAGAAATGCTCAGATTCCACACATTACTCATCTTCTCAGTTGGAGAGTTAATCCTTAATTTAATTCATTCATTCACAATGTATTAACTATACACTCATCATGTGAGAGTTGGGCCATAAAGAAGACTGAGGCTCAAAGAATAAATGCTTTTGAACTGTGGTGCTATAGAAAACTCTTGAGAGTCCCTTGGACAACAAAGAGATCAAACCTAGAGTAAATCAACACAAAATACTTACTGGAAGAACTGTTGCTGAAACTGCAGCTCCAATACTTTGGCCACCTGATGCAAAGAGCTGACTCACTGGAAAAGACCTAAGGCTGGGAAAGACTGAGGACAAGAGAAGAAGGGGCAACAGAGGATGAGATGGTTGGATGGCGTTGTTGATACCATGGGCATGAGTTTGAGGAAACTCAGGGAGACAGTGAAAAACAGGGAATCCTGGTATGCTGCAGCTTGTGTGGTTGCAGAGTCAGATATGACTAAGCGACTGAAAAACATCATCATGTTCCACTCACTGGGCTAGGTAAATGGAAGAGCAGAGCACTCAGGATAGTCAGAGCACCAGTCCTCACAGAGCGCATGGTCCACAAGGAAAGATAGATGAGGACCATGTGTTTCAAGGCTGCTGAATGAGACTATAGATTAAACAAAGATTGCCATGGGAGTGTGTTAAACGGGGAGCAAAGGAAAATGGTTGTCTGAGGAGACCTTACAAATAGCTGAGAAAAGAAGAAAAGCAAAAGAGAAAAGGAAAGATATACTATCCAAATGCAGAGTTCCAAAGAATAGCAAGGAAAGATAAGAAAACCTTCCTAAGTGACCAGTGCAAATAAATAGAGAAAAACAACAGAATGGGAAAGACTAGAGATCCCTTCAAGAAAATTAGAGATACCAAGGGAACATTTCATGCAAAGATGGGCACAATAAAGGACAGAAATGGTATGTACCTAACAGAAGCAAAAGATATTAAGAAGAGGTGGCAAGAATACACAGAAGAACTATACAAAAAAGATCTTAATGACCCAGATAACTATGATGGTGTGATCACTCACCTAGAACCAGACATCATGGTGTGTGAAGTCAAGTGGGCCTTAGAAAGTATTACTACAAACAAAGCTAGTGGAGGTGATGGAATTCCAGTAGAGCTATTTCAAATCCTAAAAGATGATGCTGTGAAAGTGCTGCACTCAATATGCCAGCAAATTGGGAAACTCAGCAGTGGCCGCAGGACTGGAAAACATCAGTTTCCATTTCAATCCCAAAGAAAGGCAATGCCAAAGAATATTCATACTACTACACAATTGCACTAATTTCACATGCTAACAAAGTAATGATCAAAATTCTCCAAGCCAGGCTTCAACAGTACATGAACTGAGAACTTCCATATGTTCAAGCTGGATTTAGACAGAGGAACCAGAGATCAAATTTCCAACATTTGTAGGGTCAACAAAAAACAAGAGAATTCCAGAAAAACATCTACTTATGCTTTCTTGACTACACCAAAGCCTTTGACTGTAGATCACAACACACTGTGGAAAATTCTTAAAGAGATGGGAATATCAGATCTCTTACCTACCTCCTGAGAAACCTGTATGCAGGTCAAGAAGCAACTGTTTAAACTGTACATGGCACAATGGACTAGTTCCAAATTCAGAGAGAAGTGTGTCAAGCCTGTATATTGTCACCCTGCTTATTTAACTTAAATGTAGAATACATCATGCAAAATGCCAGGCTGGGTGAAGCACAAGCTGGAATCAAGATAGCCAGGAGAAACATCAATAATCTCAAATATACAGATGGCACCACCCTTAAGGCAGAAAGCAAAGAGCAACTAAAAAGCCTCTTGATGAAGGTGAAAGAGGAGAGTGAAAAAGCTGGCTTAAAACTCAACTTTCAAAAATCAAAATTTATGGCATCTGGTCCCATCACTTCATGACAAATAGATGGGGAAACAATGAAAACAGTGACAGACTTTCTTTTCTTGGACTCCAAAATCTCTGTAGATGGTGACTGCTGCCATGAAATTAAAGGATGCCTGCTACTTATAAGAAAAGCTGTGACAAACCTGGATAGCATATTAAAAAGCAGAGACATTACTTTGCCAACAAAGGTCTGTCTAGTCAAAGCTATGTTTTTTTCAGTAGTCATGCATGGATGTGAAAGTTGGACCATAAAGAAAGCTAAGCACCAAAGATTTGATGCTTTTGAGCTATGGTGTTGGAGAAGGCTCTTGAGAATCCCTTGGACATCAAGGAGATCAAGCCAGTCAATCCTAAAGAAAATCAATTCTGAATATTCATTGGAAGGACTGGTGCTGAGTCTGAAGCACCAATACTTTGGCCACCTGATGTGAAGAGCGGACTCATTAGCAAACACCCTGATGCTAGGAAAGATTGAAGGCAGGATGAGAAGGGGATGACAGAGGAAGAGATGGTTGGATGGCATCACTGATTCAATGGAAATGAATTTGAGCAAGCTCTGGGAGACAGTGCAGAACAGGAGAGCCTGGTGTACTGCAGTCCACTGTGTTACAAAAAGTTTGACATGACTAAGGGACTGAACAACAACAACAAAACATTGATCTGGAAAGTTGGAACGTGAACTTGCACACATGAAGTTTTGGCTGAGGCCTGAAGTCTGAGTGTTAACAAAGCAACTATGACTTCAAGCACATGAGAAAGCAGGGTGGTGACCTGGAGAGCAGGATGGAAAGCATGTCTGAATGGGGATCAGATGCATCATCTGAGGATCCTGTCGACTCTATTAGGAATTTGGGAGTTCATCCCAAAGGTAATAGCCAGCCATCAGTGAGTTTTAGGTAGAGCAATGATACAATCAGAAAAGAAGATCCCTCTAGCTCCTGCATGGATTGTGGAGATGGGGGAGTGAGGAGTGGTAGATGAAAGCTTTCTATGGTGGTCCAGGTGATAGCTGGTGAAGTTGTGGGTAGTGTCAGTAGGAGGGGAAAGAAGTAGGCAGACTTTTAGGAAAGAGCATGTACAAATCTTAGAGCTTGATTAAATGTGGGGCTTGAAAGGAAAGGAAGATTAGTTTCTGGTTTGGTCGCTGTGTGCATGGTGGTTCTATATATTGGGAAAGGGACCCTATAAAGACAGAGAGAGAGAAGAAACAGAGAGACTGAGAAAGAAGAGGGAGAGATAGAGAAGAGGAGAGGAGAATGATCCGGGTTCAGCTACGGCCATGTTATTATTGGAGGGGACACAAGCTTTGGAGCTGGACAGACCTGGTACATTCTTCCACTTCCCTGCTATGTGCACATACACAAGTTACTTAAAATTTTGAGCTGTAATTCCCTCATCTATAATACAAAGATAATATCAGTTGTCAATGAAGTTACAATGCTCATGAGGGCAAAATACACAATGAGTCTCGTAGAGTAGGTCAATAAGTGAGATTTCTCATCTAGCCCCTGGCTAGATGGTCTTATCTGTCAAATCACTGGTTGAGGGAGCAGTAGTCAGTGACAAGAATCCGAGCCTGCAAATCAGGAGACTAGAACTATGCTTATCAGTAAATGGTTTTGTGACATGGGATGAGTGATTGCCCCTCTCTCTGCTTCTCAGTGAAAGATTATCTCAATAGATCTTAAAGCTTCTCCCAGTTTAATAAATCGATGATACTACAGTCAGTATGTCTACAGGTGTCAGATTATCTCCCAATGACATAGTCATAGCCTCCCTCTGGAGAAATACCTTGCAGATACAGGTATTGTGGAGCATTGGGAAGATACAGAGAAGCTTCCTATTTCAACTTCATTCAAAACAACCTGAATCTCCTTCTCAGCAAGCAGCCTTCCTTTACTGACAGGATTGATATGGCAATTGCCTTGATGTGCTCACTCTTCACTCTTCTCATCAGATCTTTATAGTGAGAGAGATGCATACTGGTTTCTTAAAACCAGCAGCTCTGTCGAATGGGACTGCCTGGAAGAGAAACACACATGAAAAAGGAGAATGCCACAAAGCTGTATTTTCAAGACAGTGCAGAGAAGCAAGAATCTGTTTTTCATTATAAAAAATGTTTTCCTAGATGGTGTAGGAAGCCTTAAGTGTAGTATTCTGAAATGGGGGCATTGATGTCTCCAGTGCACACTGTCCTGGTCAGACCACAACTAGGAATCCTGTTTGAGAGCTGTCGTGTGTGAAACCTCAGGCCCTGGAATCAGACAGTCTCAAGCTTCAAAATATGACACTACTATTTTCTAGCTCTGTGATGCTGGAAAAATAATATAACTAGCCTAAGCCTAATTTTCTCATCTTAAAGTTGAGATAATAATCATTACATCTTTTCCCATAGTTTTCTTGTGAGAATTAAATAAAAGAGTAAGTAAAGAAATTAGCACAGTTCCTGTCAATTCATAGCACTGCTTCTGATGGTTCAGTTATGGCCCATAAAAGATTCAAGACCACATCCATTCTGAAATCAGTATATTAGATGAAAATCTTTGGCTGAGAAAAGGAAATGCTTGGAGCTTATGATCATAAGTTTTAAGAGACTGAAGAGCAATAGTAAAGAGGAAAATGGATTTATAGATGGAGTTCAACCATTGTCTGAATAGTTGGATTAGATGTCCTTAATGACTTGTTCCAGTCTGAGATTCTGAGACTCAGTGGAAATTCTAGAAATGTATTTGCTCTTCTATTTAGTTGATATTTGAAGGACATATTATCCTTGTCAAGTGTTTAAGAAAACAGAAATAAGCAAGATCTGCTCTTGTTCCTCAGGGTGTTCACAGCCTAATCTGCCATCAGAAAAATCATTAGACATTACCTGCTTCCTGAGAAACCTGTATACAGGTCAAGAAGCAACAGTTAGAACCAGACATGGAACAACAGACTGGTTCAAAATTAGGAAAGGAGTACGTCAAAGCTGTATATTGTCACCCTGCTTCTTTAACTTATATGCAGAATATATCATGTGACATGCTGGACTGGATGAATCACAAGCTGGAATCAAGATTGCCAGGAGAAATATCAATAACCTCAGATATGCAGATGACACCACCATAATGGCAGAAAGCAAAAAAAGAGCCTCTTGATGAAGGTGAAAGAGGATAGTGGAAAAGATGACTTAAAACTCTACCTTCAGAAAACTAAGGTCACAACATCTGGTCCTACCTCCTCATGGCAAATAGATGGGCAAACAATGGAAACAGTGACAGACTTTATTTTCTTGGGCTCCAAAATCACTGCAGATGGTGACTGTAGCCATGAAATTCCAAAATGCTTGCTCCTTGGAAGAAAACCTAAGGCAAACCTAGACAGCATATTAAAAAATAGACATCAGTTTGCTGACAAAGGTCTGTCTAGTCAAAGCTATTCCTTTTTCCAGTAGTCATGTATGGATGTGAAAGTTGGACCATAAAGAAGGCTGAAAGTGCCAGGGAATTGATGCTTTCAAACTGTGGTGTTGGAGAAGACTCTTGAGAGTCCCTTGGACTGCAAGAAGATCAAACCAGTCAATCCTAAAGGAAATCAATCCTGAATATTCATTGGAAGGACTGATGCTGAAACTGAAGCTCTAATACTTTGGCCACGTGAGATGCAAAGAGCCAACTCATTTGAAAAGACCTTGATGCTGGAAAAGATTGAGGGCAGGAGGAGAAAGGGGCAACCAAGGATGAGATGTTTGGATGATGTCATTGACTCAATGGACAGGAATTTAAGCAAACTCCGGGAGATGGTGAAGGACAGGGAAGCCTGAAGTGCTGCAGTCCATGGGATCTCAGAGAGTCAGACATGACTAAGCGACTGAACAACAAACAACAAGACTGAGTCAAGAGACCTGGTTTCTATTATCAAATTCATATTCTAGCATTAATTTTTATACAAATCACTAGTCTTCTTTAGACATTATTCATAAAGTTTATTGCTTTTTGAAATTGGATTCACATTAGCCCTAGAAATTTAGACCTTTTTTGAAAATCAAATGATGTAATAGATGTGGGATTCACATCAAAATTTGGTGGAATAGGCAAGTGTTAGATGCTGAGTGAGACTTTTTTTTTTCTTGGATTACGACTAAGAACTAAAGATGAGAACAAAGTAGAAAAGTGCCAAATTTGGAAGCAGCACCTGCCCATGAGGGCTTCTGAGAACACTCTCATCTCCTTCCTAATTTCACAGCAGAGGAGGGCTGGCACAGAAAAAGAACATCACGGCTCATGGAAGAGCTAGACTTTCCCTTCACTTCTCCAGGAATTTCCCTTTCCTGAAGCACAGAGAAAAATAACCCATAAAAAGTGTTCATAAAGGTAGAGGATACTCAAGACGTGCCCCCTCCACTCAGCTGGGGATTTCTTCTCTTGGAGTTCCTTAGCCAATAAATCAGAATGCCCAATGCTGGCAGGGTGTGAGAAGACAAGAGTGAGATTCGGGGGCTCAATGCCAAAGGGCAGTCAGCAAGGACCTGGGAATTTTCCTTCATCAGGCTGGAGTTGAGCAGTTTTGCTGGCATCCCTGATATAGGATACTCCCAAAGCAAGAGAGTGGTAGCTAGGATGCCCTTGATGAAGTACTGAATGGGAGGAGAAGATGGAAAATGTAAACCAGTAATTTCCAGTTGAAATGATTATTGGAGTGCCTTCTGCATCAAAAGAAAGCTAATGGCCAGTCAGTGTTAGAGAAACACCACAATTCATCTTAGAGAATCCAGCAACCTCCCCTGGCACAGTCATTTAAGTGGGGACAATGTGTCTTTCCTGTTTCCTCCACGTCACCCCCAATATCATGTGGGAAGAACAGAGGGAAAGGAGGGTGAGGGGATGTCTGTGAGAGCTGACCATGGGCTCTGTCCTCAAGGACTAGAGCCACTAACCAAACCTGCATGGGGTGAGAAGGAAGGATTACAAGAATGAGACTGAAGTTTTTAGAATGGATGGCACTATTCTGAAAAACAGAATGAAGTTTTCTTAGTAAGCAAGGGTGATTGAAAGCTATGAATTCTTATTGAAGTATGATATAGAGAACATGCATCCTGCCCTCAGTGGGAGATTTAACAGAATATAGTTGATAAACGTTAGAATAAGAATAAACTGTTTTAAATTTATTCTTCAGTACATGGAGACATCTCACTAAAGTCATTATACTGACAAAATCTTAACAAATGGAAGAGGTCATTCCGTGCTCCCAATGCATAGATCACTATCAGGATTCCAGAAAGAATGGTTTGTACCCAAACCGGGTGATTGAGGAAAATTTAATAAGTGGTTTATTTCCAAAAATGTATCCAGAATATATGGAAGCCACAAAGGAATAGATCAGTGCTACAGATTATTAGCTAAGAGGTGTGACTACCATGAGACCCGAAGGGTCAGGGAGAGAAGTAGGAGTCTAGCTGCATGGGAGGTGTCCCCTGACCATAGGTGTGACCTTTGGTGAAGGACATAACCATCCCAGGGTAGTGCAGCAGGGAACTTTCTGATGTCACCTATTCAGGTCAACCTTCCAGGGCACAGCAGAAAAGGAAGGAGTATGAGTCTATGGAGACTAGCCAGCATGTCCCCCAACTTTTTATAAAGCCATCCATGCTGACTTGATTGAGGCAAGTAGAAAACTATTATTCCCTGACATCATTCTACCCTCACCCCAGCTCTTGGTACTTACATCCATTGAAGTGCATGTGTCAGTGGCAGATCCATCACCTTTGGAAGGCCTAGTGGTGTTCTCCAGAAATCAATGAAAGGGAAACATGCTTACAAGTCAATTGCCTTCATTCTTCACCTAGTAGGGTTTTGGAATTAGCATTTCTGCTGTTCTAAATCTCAGAGGGTTATGATTTGGTGGTAACCTCAAGCATCTTTTTCCCAGTTCTTCCAACCCTTTTGAGGTGATCATGGCTTTTCTGATCCCCTTTTGCCAGTTCCCTGGATAGCTGAGCTAGACTTAGGAGTTGGGGGAGGAGTCCTCTCCTGTGTTCAAAAAAGGGACAATCCTTGTCTGTGTTCCTCCTCCATTCCCAAGGGGCTCATCTCTGGCAGGATTCCTGGATTTTCCTAAGGTCATACAGCATCCGATATAGTGATGTGGATAAAATAGGAAACATTTTTACACAGCAGAATAGGAAGTAGCAAAGCCAGGTTTTTCTGAGTCCAATGCTGCTTTCCTTTTCCCCCATAGGATGTTACATTTGAGGCAATTTTCTGTGAACCCTGTTAGAGGGCATGGGAGAAGCTCCCTCCATGGTAGCAGAGTGTTCTAAACTGTGCCTCAGCAGGTCAGACCAGCCTGGATCAGTAAGGTGGTTTGTAAAAGCAAGATTTGTATGTGGAGACCCAAATGGCTCAGCACCTGGGAGAGATCGAAGGGGTTCTGTGGGTGCTTATGTCCTTTGATTCATATGTGTGACATTCCTCCAAGATGCCACAAGCCATAGTAGGCACTTCACAGATGCAGACCTTCAGAATTCTCCCAAGAACCATGCAATGTAACTGACCAGACCCTTACTTGACAGGTGAGGAAAGCAAGCACCAGAAAGTAAGAATCATTTACGTAGTCAGCATCAGAGCTGGAATTCTGACTCAGATTCCTCTATGTTGAAAGCCCATTCTCTATCACACGTCACGATGCTGTGGGTTACCCAATTAGTCTAGGCCCTTGGGGTGGAATGCCCTAACCTTTCAAGAGAAAGCTAGTAGTCATCATGTATTAACTTCCCTAATACATCCTTATAATTATTGTTTGAATCTGCAGAGAAAAGTTTATTCACTTAAGGACCTGAATTGTCTCAGAAGGGGATCAGGTGCTGTCTTGGATGCTGTGGGTTTTGCCACTGGGACAGACGTACTAAACCAGCCCTCTAGACCCCTTAGCTGGAGGTACAGTAGATGCCCTCAGTGCTACTCCCTCCCCCATCCACTGCCTGCCTCTATGTCTCTTGTATTGTTAAGTACACCTTGGGAGAGGCCACCCCCACCCCCCAATGCCAGTTGTGCAATTCTTCATTCCCAGAGGCACAGAATACCACCCTGTTCAGCTTGCCAGACTGAAAGTACCAGGGCTTAAGCTTCAATTCCCTGGGTGGTAGGTGACTTAATAATACATCTTTTATGGGCCATCTTTTTTCTTCTGTTTTTCCCCATTTACCTACCAATGTTGTCTGCATGACCCAAATAAACTACTTGTATGTGAATTCTCATCTCAGGGTTTGCCTCTGGGAGAGTCAAAACTAAGAGATTAAGAGTCGTGGTTTTGGTTTTGACCCTTGTTCTGTGAGGGTGTGTCTAAACTCCCCTCAGAGCAGTATAATTGCTTTGTTCCAGGGTCACATTCACATGGCAGGAAAAACAGCAACAATCAATAACAAACAGCACAACTTCCCTGTAGTGTCCCTGCCCAGGGGCTTTCAGACCCTTAACAAAACAGTGTGGGCTAGGTTCTTTCAACCACGTGACCTCTGGTTCTTTGATATTGCCCAATCTGGCTTGGGAGACATTTCCACACACTCATTATGACTGCTTTGCTCTCTCTTCTGCTGTTATTCATCTAATGCCTTCCTAAAGACCCCCATTTTGTTTTGAAAAATCCGCACTGCTCAGCCTTAAAGCTGTTTTGTTGTTGCTGACACTAGTCCATTGCTCAGACCCTAATGCCTCATTTTTTCTTGTTATGTAAGAGAGGAAGATGCCCTAGGAGATAAAAAGCTCAAAAGGATCTAGTTTCTATTAAAAGCAAGTCTATAGGATTAGAAGCTTCTTAATGCACAATTATGAAATGTATAACACCAGATGTAGTCACCCATATCTTCTTTCTTATTCCTCCTTTCCAGTTATTACTCTGCTGAATGTTTCCACAGGGAAAAGCAGCTTCTGAATCTTTAAGGAAACTCTCAGTTGATGTTCCTGAAGTATAATCATGATACCATCCCACATGTCTACATCTCTTTGAGGGATACATCACATCCTATAAATCAGCTCTGACAAAGAGTATTGGAGGATATTAAAAGGGACCCTGCCTGGTAGACAGAACAAAGTATCTGTCGGCCATGGTGACACACAGTATATCCATCCAAGCGAGGGAGGTGTTTCAAAGGTCACCAAAGTGGGCAAACTAACACTTAAACCCATAAAGTTGATAAAATAGTGGATGACAACGCAAAATCTCATATGCTAGGAGGACCTCAAGGTTAGGGACTGGCCTTGAGTCCTAGCAGTGGTTCTTCAACTATAAAGAGTTGAAATATGGTCCATGAATGTCCTACAACATTGTAGAAATGACAGAAAGAGAAAGAAGACAACAACATCCAGTCTAATATCATAGCTTCCGTATCTTTATTTTGAAAATAACACATCTTATTATGCTTGTAAACTCATGGGAGACATTGAATAATATTTACTTAATTTTTATTAGGCAAAAAACTTAATAATGTAATGATAAACCTGAATTCAGTTTAAATAGCATTTGTTCATCCTGTGCCTCACACTAGAGATGTGTTTCTCAAAGTCATTTTAATCTTAATTAGCTTAGTATTCTCAGCACCTAGCACAAGAAGTTCTATGTAGTAGACACTAACTAAAAGTAGTCTTTGTTGAATGAATGTTGAAAAAGAAACCGTCTGTGACCTCAGCACTTAACGCAGTGGTTTAGTGTGCAAACATTTTTTGAATAGCTGAATTAAGTATACAAAATATTGCACAACTCAGAGATCTGACTACAAAGCATAGTAAGATTGACTCTTCATGTTGCATAGGCAAAAGTGGGCCTAACTACAACAAAGGGAGGCAAGTAGAATTTTAACATGGGGAGGAGTTGGGTAGACTACGCACAATTACAGCTACTAAAAGCAAAAACAGGGCATGGGGATTCTTTTCTCCTCAGTCCCCAAATGCTACTCCCTTCATCATTGATTTCAAATTCTTCTCAGAGTAACCACTAAATGGAAACAGATCATCCTGACTTTGCAAATATGGAAACAGAGAAGTTAAGCAAGTTGGCTCCTATCATTCAGTAAGGCTGAGAACTTGAAATAAGTGTTATCATTTATAATTCCTCTTTCAGACCACCTAGTTTCTGATTCATGTATTATGTTTCCCTAAAGAGTACACACTTGAGAATACTTCCTCTGGAGTGTGCTCCAAGAACGTTTACTAATATCAATACAAACTTCATCATATGACCTAGGAATAAAAAGGGTAATAGGGAAAAAACATTTCTGAGAGGAGGAGAAGGTAATGTGAGGTAATTGAAAGAGTCAGGAGGCTGGGTTTTATTCCCAGTTCTGACACTAACTAACTGTGTGGCCTTGGAGAGAAATTAGAAAACCTCTGTGGACCTCAGTTTCCCCATCTTGAAAATAAGGAGGTTGTGGAAGTTAGTCTCTGTGGCATGATATTGTAAGTCTCTATGCGATCCTCCAAGTAAATTAGAGCACATAAAAGTATGAGGTCTTGGGAATACTATCCAAGAGCCATCAAGAGAGAAGGTAAGCCAAGTTCATAAGGCGATTTAATCCTCAGAAGCAAGACCCAGCCAATAGCCAGCCAGGCTGTGATTCCCGCTGCTATGTTTTCCTACTTTTGTGCCAACCCCAAAATGCTAAGTCATTGCTTTTGCTAGAAGGATATTTTCTTATTGCATTCTGAGGATTTGAACAAATATTTTCATTTTGAGGAAAGCTTTCAGAACATTTTCAAATTGAAGGTTAGACTTTTAGGACAAGAGGAGCCGCCAGACTGAAAAATAGAGCTCCCAGGTTTGGACAGAGTCTGCACTTGAAGGAGAGGGAACCAGCATTTGTTTGACATGGTCCTTTCTTTCCGCTGGAATTCAAAAGGCTTTCAGCAAAGTCTGTGGGTACTGTGGTTGCCATGGCAGTTCTTTTAGAGGAGCAGACACTGACAAAGCATTTAGCTTCAGCTTCATGACTGGTAACACACTGAGGCCAAAGAGTTGGCCACCTATGTGGAAAACTACAGACCTGCTTTCACCCTCACCCTCCATCTGTAGGCGTGCCTGCTCAAAATTCCATTTCTGAGTCCTTCTCCCTTTCCTTCAACCAGACAGCTCCTTTACCCCCAGCCTCCACCCCCAATGCCAATTGCCGTTCCCCTGGGAAAAGACAGTATGCAAAATATGCTGCTCAGTAATACAGTACTGAGTGAGAGGTGTCATATTTAACACAGCCCTGCATAAAATTGCACTCCCAAAGTGGTTACTCATCTAATTGTCAATTTATCTTCTAAGTATCGCTTTATCAGGAATAGAAAATATAAGCTTTATATTAGAGTTTATTCACCTTTTAAAATTAGTATCACTAGTTACCTCCTCCAAAAAGCCTTTCCTAATCCCTAGATTGGAGAATTTTCCTCTAACCTGTGTTGCACCTGAACTTTGCTTTGTCATTTGCCAAAACATTAAAAATGTGTTTCTGTCTCTCCAGTAAAGAAGGAGCCTCTGTGTGTGCCTCTCACTTCCTTAGAGATTTTACTAAAGTGCCACCTTCTCAACAAGACTACTTTATTTAAAATTTCAACATATACTCTACCCCTTACTTTAAAAAAGAAAAATTCATGTAGCAGGTATGATTTCTAATATATTTAATTGTTCATTTGCTTATTTACTAGGGTTGTTTTTTTGTATTTTGATAGACTGTTATTTAGAGCAGTTTTAGGTTCACAGAAAAATTCAGTGGAAAGCACAGGGATTCCCAGATGCCACACTGCCTCCATTGATGCATAGACACCTCCATCTCAGCTTCCCCCACCAGGGTGATGCATTTATAATAACTGATAAGCCTACACCGACACATCATCATCACTCAAGATCTATGGTTTACATTAGGGTTCACTCAGTGTTTTACCTCCTCTGCATCTAGACAAATGTATAAAGACATGTCTCCATCACTATAGTATCATACACAGCATTTTCACAAATGAGGCTTACTTTTATTGTCTGTCTCCCTCTTCAAGCTAGAGTGAAGGCTCTACAAATGCAGTCCTTGTTCACTGGTGTATCTTAAAAGCCTAAAATAGCACCTGGCATAAAGTAGGCCCTCAAAATATTTGTTGAATAAATGAATGGGGGACAATAAGATACCTTAGCATCCTTCAGGTAAAATGGTAGAAGCTTATTATTCTGTTGTGGTTAAAATTGTAAGACCAGATTAAGCACATTTATGAAGTAAGGTAAGGGAATTGTGGTGGCTTTGTTGCCTTTAATACTCTTGTTTGTTCCCATCTATTAAACCTTGAATCTGGAACAGTTATTTAAACCAGATAATGTTATAGAAAACCTAAGAGAACAGTGACTTTGATTAAGGTTTACTTAGCTATGAAGATCATTGGTGAATTGAAAGGACAAAGGGTCAAGGAAACTATTACAAGATTGCCTTCAGAAGGAATTGATTAATCTTGTCAGGACTGTTTTCCTGTAGACGACAGGAAACCATCATAGACAGGATAGATACACAGAGCAGCATTTCCCACTAATCCCTTTAGATTCTCCATGAAAAAAAAAAAATCTTTAATGGCCAAATCATGTTAGGAAACTTTGCATATTTCACAATCTATGATAGCATAGGATTTGAGATGTTCTGCAACAAAGAATCTAATTTTGTTTAACCCAATGTTTTATTTGACCTCAGAAACCTGCCTTCATTGTTCTTTTTTTTTATTTAAACATCTGTGCAGATATTCCTCTTTTTTTTAATGAAACTTTCCTTAAAGTCCTCCTTTCTTCCCATCTATTCACATGTGGCCTAAATCCCCTTAAATCAATCTTAACTTCAGAACTAATATAACAAAGACTTCTGGGGGGATAATATCTCTGGGAAGGCCTCAAGCCAAGGATGTCAAAATCCAATAATTAATTATTGAAAAGAAGCTTAAATGAAGTCCCAATCATAATCTCAAAAACTATGCTTAATATTGGGATGTAAAACAGAGAAATGCCTCTATTACACAGTAGAAGATGGGAAAGATCTTAAAAGAGATGCCATTAAAAAAAAAAACACGGTTTAAAGATATGCATACTGTTCATGGGGTTCTCAAGGCAAGAATACTGAAGTGGTTTGCCATATCCTTCTCCAGTGGACCACATTGTGTCAGCCCTCTCCACCATGCCCACCCAAGGTGGGCCCACAGGGCATGGCTTAGTTTCATTGAGTTAGACAAGGTTGGGCTGTGGAGAAAGTGGAGCACCTGAAGAATTGATGCTTTTGAACTGTGGTGTTGGAGAAGACTCTTGAGAGTCCCTTGGACTGCAAGGAGATCCAACCAGTCCATTCTAAAGGAGATCAGCCCTGGGATTACTTTGGAGGGAATGATGCTGAAGCTGAAACCCCAGTACTTTGGCTACCTCATGCAAAGAGTTGACTCATTGGAAAAGACTCTGATGCTGGGAGGGATTGGGGGCAGGAGGAGAAGGGGACGACAGAGGATGAGATGGCTGGATGGCATCACTGACTCGATGGACGTGAGTCTGAGTGAACTCCGGGAGTTGGTGATGGACAAGGAGGCCTGGTGTGCTGCGATTCATGGGGTCGCAAAGAGTCGGACACGACTGAGCAACTGAACTGAACTGAACTGAAAGATATGCAAGGTCTTAGGAGCACAGGGTCAGTGAGAAGAGGAAAGAAGATAGAACTGACTACAGAAGATTTGGGTAAATTTTGAAAAACTGTTGTGGCTTTAGGGCAAATCTTTGGCATGGCAATGATATGATGTTCAATATTCAAAGGGCCATAGAGGGGGTGGTCCTAAGATGGTGGAGGTATAGGACGGGGAGACCACTTTCTCCCCCACAAATTCATCAAGAGAACATTTCAGCACTGAGTAAATTTCACAAAACAACTTCTGAATGCTGGCAGAGGACATCAGGCACCCAGAAAAGCAGATCATTGTCTTCAAAAACAGGTAGGAAAAAATATAAAAGACGGAAAAAGAGACAAAAGAGGTAGGGAGGGAGCTCTGTCCCGGGAATGGAGTCTTACAAAGAGAGAAGTTTCCAAACACCAGGAAACACTCTCACTGACGCGTTAGTGGCGAGCCTTGGAAGCACAGAGGGCAACATAACAGGAGGAAAAATAAGTAAATAATTAAAACCAACAGATTACGAGCCCAACGGTAACTCCCCCAGCGCAGGTGCAGATGCCTGCATCCGCCACTAGCAAGCGGGGGCTGGGCAGGGAGCCACGGGCTGCAGTGCTTTTTAAGAATTGGGCTGGAATGCCCCGAGCCTAACCAGAGCGAACTAACTTGGGCTAGCAAACCAGACTGTGGGATAGCTATCACGCAAAAAGCTCTAGCATAAGACACCACCAGGCCTGCGCACAGAACAAAGGACAGAACAGACTTAGCCAGTGACAGGCAGCCAGAGCCGGAAGGCCTGGAAGGGGGCAATTGCAGCCCCAGAGAGACATTAACTACCAAACCGCAAGCAAGCTTCTTTGCTAACTAAGACTTCTTGGGGTTCTGGGCAGTCACCATCTGCCGGAGAAGGGGTGCCAGTTGTACTCCCAGAAAACTGAGCAGCAGGGATGGGAAAGGCGATAAAAGTCACAGCAACTGCGCTCGCCAAACACCTGAGCTACTCGGACCTGGGAACGGCACAAAACGCAGGCCCAACTGAGTCTGCTCCTCTGAAGACTACCTGAGTGCCTGAGCCTGAGTGGCTTATACCGGGGAGGTGTATGCAGCCCAGGGCCGGCCTCAGATGGTTCCCAGCGGAGCAACTTAGAGCCTGAGCAGTGTGCCCCATGAGCGGGGTAAGGCCCAGAGGGGCTGAGACACTGCGAGCACATGCCAGTGTTATTTGTTTGCAGCATCCCTTCCTCCCCACAGCGCGACTGAACAAGTGAGCATAAAAGAAAAATGTGTCCACCGCCGCCCTCCTTGTGTCAGGGCAGAAATCAGACACTGAAGAGGCCAGCAAAAAAATAGAAGCTAGAACAGAGGGAACTGCCATGGAAGTGACACGTGCAATAGATTAAATCCCTGTCGTTAGTACTGACTACATAGGAAGGGGCCTATAGACCTTGAGAAATATAAGCTGGACCAAGGAACTATCCGAAAATGAACTGACTCCACACTGCCCACAACACCAGAGAAAGTCCCAGATATATCTTTACTATTTTTACGACCATTCTTTTTTGTTTGTTTGTTTCTTCTTTTCTTTTTCTTCTTCTTTTTTTTAACATTTTAAAATTTTTAAGTCCTCTGTTTGTCCTTTAATTTTTATTTTTATGACCTACTATTATTTTTCAAAAATTAAAAGACCCTATTTTTAAAGCAAATGCCATATATATATATATATATATATATATATATATATATATATGTTGTTGTTTTAATAATTCTTGTGACTTTGTTTTTCTTCTTCTTCTCTTAAATATTGTATTTTTGAAAATCCAACCTGTACTCTAGATTTTTAATCTTTGCTTTTTGGTATTTGTTATCAATTTTGTACCTTTAAAAACCCATTCTTCAGTACCCATTTTTACTTGAGAGCGAGATTACTGGCTTGACCACTCTGTCCTCCTTTGGACTCTCCTTTTTCTCCACCAGGTTGCCTCTGTCTCCGCCCTCCCCCTTCTCTTCTCTACCCAACTCTGTGAATCTCTGTGTGTTCCAGACGGTGGAGAACACTTAGGGAACTGGTTACTGGCTGGATCTGTCTCTCTCCTTTTCATTTCTCTCTTTTATCCTCCTGGCCACCTCTGTCTCCTTCCTCCCTCTCCTCTTCTCTGTATAACTCCATGAATAGCTCTGAGCGGTCCAGACTATGGAGCTCACATAAGGAAGTAGTTACTGGCTAGCTTTCTCTCTCCTCTTTTGATCCCACCTCATCTCATTCCAGTCACCTCCAACTCCCCCCTCCTTCTTCTCTTCTCCATGTAACTCTGTGAGCCTCTCCGGGTGTCCCTCAATGTGGAGAAACTTTTCAACTTTAACCAAGATGTTTTATCATCGGTGCTGCATAGATGGAGAAGTCTTGAGGCTACTGTAAAAATAAAACTGAAAACCAGAAGCAGGAGGCTTAAGTCCAAATCCTGAGAACATCAGAGAACTCCTGACTCCAGGGAACATTAATCAATAGGAGCTCATCAAACGCCTCCATACCTACATTGAAACCAAGCACCACCCGAGGGCCAACAAGTTCCAGAGCAAGTCATACCACGCAAATTCTCCAGCAACACAGGAACACAGCCCTGAGCTTCAATATACAGGCTTCCCAAAGTTACTCCAAAACCACTGACATCTCATAACTCATTACTGGACACTTCATTTCACTCCAGAGAGAAGAAATACAGCTCCACCCACCAGAACTCTGACACAAGCTTCCCTAACCAAGAAATCTTGACAAGCCACTGATACAACCCCACCCATAGCAAGAAAACTCCATAATAAAGAGAACTCCACAAACTGCCAGAATACAGAAAGGCCACCCCAAATGCAGCAATATAACCAAGATGAAGAGACAGAGGAATACCCAGCAAGTAAAAGAACAGGATAAATGCCCACCAAACCAAAGAGGTAGAGATAGGGAATCTACCTGATAAAGAATTCCAAATATTGATAGTGAAAATGATCCAAAATCTTGAAATCAAAATGGAATCACAGATAAATAGCCTGGAGACAAAGACTGAGAAGATGCAATAAAGGTTTAACAAGGAACTGGAAGAAATAGAAAAGAGTCAATATATAATGAATAACGCAATAAATCAGGTCAGAAACACTCTGGAGGCAACAAATAGTAGAATAACGGAGGCAGAAGATAGGATTAGTGAAATAGAAGATAGAATGGTAGAAATAAATGAATCAGAGAGGAAAAAAGAAAAACAAATTAAAAGAAATGAGGACAATCTCAGAGACCTCCAGGACAATATGAAATGCTCCAACATTCGAATTATAGGAGTCCCAGAAGAAGAAGACAAAAAGAAAGACCAAGAGAAAATACTTGAGGAGATAATAGTTGAAAACTTCCCTAAAATGGGGAAGGAAATAATCACCCAAGTCCAAGAAACCCAGAGAGTTCCAAACAGGATAAACCCAAGGCGAAACACCCCAAGACACATATTAATCAAATTAACAAAGATCAAACACAAAGAACAAATATTAAAAGCAGCAAGGGAAAAACAACAAATAACACACAAGGGGATTCCCATAAGGATAACAGCTGATCTTTCAATAGAAACTCTTCAGGCCAGGAGGGAATGGCAAACATACTTAAAGTGATGAAAGAAAGTAACCTACAGCCCAGATTACTCTACCCAGCAAGGATCTCATTCAAATATGAAGGAGAAATAAAAAGCTTTACAGACAAGCAAAAGCTGAGAGAATTCAGCACCACCAAACCAGCTCTCCAACAAATGCTAAAGGATATTCTCTAGACAGGAAACACAAAAAGGGTGTATAAACCCAAACCCAAAACAATAAAGTAAATGGTAACAGGATCATACTTATCAATAATTACCTTAAACGTAAATGGGTTGAATGCCCCAACCAAAAGACAAAGACTGGCTGAATGGACACAAAAACGAGACCCCTATATATGTTGTCTATAAGAGACCCACCTCAAAACAAGGGATACATACAGACTGAAAGTGAAGGGCTGGAAAAAGGTATTCCATGCAAATAGAGACCAAAAGAAAGCAGGAGTAGTAATACTCATCAGATAAAATAGACTTGAAAACAAAGGCTGTGAAAAAGACAAAGAAGGCCACTACATAATGATTAAAGGATCAATCCAAGAAGAAGATATAACAATTATAAATATATATGCACCCAACATAGGAGCACCACAATATGTAAGACAAATGCTAACAAGTATGAAAGGGGAAATTAACAGTAACACAATAATAGTGGGAGACTTTAATACCCCACTCACACTTATGGACAGATCAACTAAACAGAAAATTAGCAAAGAAACACAAACTTTAAATGATACAAAAGACCAGTTAGACCTAATTGATATCTATAGGACATTTCACGCCAAAACAATGAATTTCACCTTTTTCTCAAGTGCTCACGGAATCTTCTCTAGTATAGATCACATCTTGGTCCATAAATCTAGCCTTGATAAATTCAAAAAAATTTAAATCATTCCAAGCATCTTTTCTGACCATAATGCATTAAGATTAGATCTCAATTATAGGAGAAAAATTATTAAAAGCTCCAAAATATGGAGGCTGAACAATACTCTTCTGAATAACCAACAAATCACAGGAAAAATAAAAAGAAATCAAAATATGCATAGAAACAAATGAAAATGAAAACACAACAGCCCAAAACCTGTGGGACACTAGAAAAGCAGTGCTAAGAGGAAAGTTCATAACAATACAGGCATACCTCAAGAAACAAGAAAAAAGTCAAATAAATAACCTAACCCTACACCTAAAGCAACTAGAAAAGGAAGAAATGGAGAACCCCAGGGTTAGTAGAAGGAAAGAAATATTAAAAATTAGGGCAGAAATAAATGCAAAAGAAACAAAAGAGACCATAGCAGAAATCAACAAAGCCAAAAGCTGGTTCTTTGAAAGGATAAATAAAATTTACAAACCATTAGCCAGACTCATCAAGAAACAAAGGGAGAAAAATCAAATCAATAAAATTAGAAATGAAAATGGAGATATCACAACAGACAACACAGAAATACAAAGGATCATAAGAGACTACTATCAGCAATTACATGCCAATAAAATGGACAACGTGGGAGAAATGGACAAATTCTTAGAAATGTACAACTTTTCAAAACTGAACCAGGAAGAAATAGAAAATCTTAATAGACCCATCACAAGCATGGAAATTGAAACTGTAATCTGAAATCTTCCAGCAAACAAAAGCCCAGGTCCAGAAGGCTTCACAGCTGAGTTCTACCAAAAATTTAGAGAAGAGCTAACACCTATCCTACTCAAACTCTTCCAGAAAATTGCAGAGGAAGGTAAACTTCCAAATTCATTCTATGAGGGCACCATCATCCTAATACCAAAACCTGACAAAGATGTCACAAAAAAAGAAAATTACAGGCCAATATCACTGATGAACATAGATGCAAAAATCCTTAACAAAATTCTAGCAATCAGAGTCGAACAACACATTAAAAAGATCATACACCATGACCAAGTGGGCTTTATCCCAGGGATGCAAGGATTCTTCAACATCTGCAAATCAATCAATGTAATTCACCATATTAACAAATTGAAAAATAAAAGCCATATGATTATCTCAATAGATGCAGAGAAGGCCTTTGACAAAATTCAACATCCATTTGTGATAAAAACTCTCCAGAAAGCAGTAATAGAAGAAACATACCTCAACATAATAAAAGCTATATATGACAAACCCACAGCAAGCATTATCCTCAATGGAGAAAAATTGAAAGCATTTCCCCTAAAGTCAGGAACAAGACAAGGGTGTCCACTTTCACTGCTACTATTCAACATAGTTCTGGAAGTTTGGCCACAGCAATCAGATCAGAAAAAGAAATAAAAGGAATCCAAATTGGAAAAGAAGAAGTAAAACTCTCACTGTTTGCAGATGACATGATCCTCTACATAGAAAACCCTAAAGACTCCACCAGAAAATTACTACATCTAATCAATGAATATAGTAAAGTTGCAGGATATAAAATCAGCACACAGAAATCGCTTCCATTCCTATACACTAATAATGAGAAAGTAGAAAAAGAAATTAAGGAAACAATTCCATTCACCATTGCAACGAAAAGAATAAAATACTTAGGAATATGTCTACCTAAAGAAACTAAAGACCTATGTATAGAAAACTATAAAACACTGGTGAAATAAATTAAAGAGGACATTAATAGAAGGAGAAATATACCATGTTCATGGATCGTAAGAATCAATATTGTGAAAATGAGTATACTACCAAAGCAATCTACAGATTCAATGCAATCCCTATCAAGCTAGCAATGGTATTTTCCACAGAGTTAGAACAAATAATTTCACAAATTGTATGGAAATACAAAAAACCTCAAATAGCCAAAGCAATCTTGAGAAAGAAGAATGGAACTGGAGGAATCAACCTGCATGGCTTCAGGCTCTACTACAAAGCCACAGTCATCAAGAGAGTATGGTACTGGCACAAAGACAGAAATATAGATCAATGGAACAAAATAGAAAGCCCAGAGATAAATGCATACACCTATGGACACCTTATTTTTGACAAAGGAAGCAAGAATATACAATGGAGAAAAGACAATCTCTTTAACAAGTGGTGCTGGGAAAGCTGGTCAACCACTTGTAAAAGAATGAAACTAGAACACTTTCTAACACCATACACAAAAATAAACTAAAAATTGATTAAAGATCTAAACATAAGACCAGAAACTATAAACTCCTAGAGGAGAATATAGGCAAAACACTCTCCGACATAAATCACAGCAGGATCCTCTAGGATCCACCTCCCAGAATACTGGAAATAAAAGCAAAAATAAATAAGTGGGATCTAATTAAAATTTAACATGTATACTATCATGTGAATTGAATCGCCAGTCTATGTCTGACGCAGGATGCAGCATGCTTGGGGCTGGTGCATGGGGATGACCCAGAAAGTTGTTATGGGGAGGGAGGTGGGAGGGGGGTTCATGTTTGGGAATGCATGTAAGAATTAAAGATTTTAAAATTTAAAAAATAAAAAACTAAAATTAAAAAAAAAATAAAAAAATTAAATTAAATTAAATTAAAAGCTTCTGCACAACAAAGGAAACTATAAGCAAGGTGAAAATACAGCCTTCAAAATGGGAGAAAATAATAGCAAATTAAGCAACTGACAAACAACTAATCTCAAAAATATACAAGCAACTTACGCAGCTCAATTCCAGAAAAATAAACGACCCAATCAAAAAAATGGGCCAAAGAACTAAATAGACATTTCTCCAAAGAAGACATATGGATGGCTAACAAACACATGAAAAGATGCTCAATATCACTCATTATCAGAGAAATGTAAATCAAGACCACAATGAGATACCATTTCACACCAGTCAGAATGGCTGTGATCCAAAAGTCTACAAGCAATAAATGCTGGAGAGGGTGTGGAGAAAAGGGAACCCTGTTACACTGTTGGTGGGAATGCAAACTACCACAGACACTATGGAGAACAGTGTGGTGATTCCTTAAAAAACTGGAAATAGAACTGCCTTATGACCCAGCAATCCCACTTCTGGGCATACACACTGAGGAAACCAGAATTGAAAGAGACACATGTACCCCAATGTTCATCGCAGCACTGTTTATAATAGCCAGGACATGGAAACAACCTAAATGTCCATCAGCAGATGAATGGATAAGAAAGCTGTGGTACATATACACAATGGAGTATCACTCAGCCATTAAAAAGAATACATTTGAATCAGTTCTAATGAGGTGGATGAAACAGGAGCTGATTATACAGAGTGAAGTAAGCCAGTAAGAAAAACACCAATACAGTATACTAACACATATATCTGGAATTTAGAAAGATGGTCATTATGACCCTGTATGTGAGACAGCAAAAGAGACACAGATGTATAGAACAGACTTTTGGACTCTGTGGGAGAGGGAGAGGGTGGGATGATGTGGGAGAATGGCATTGAAACATGTATACTATCATGTAAGAAACAAATCGCCAGTCTAGGTTCAATACAGGATACAGGATGCTTGGGGCTGGTGCACTGAGATGACCCAGAGAGATGATATGGGGAGAGAGGTGGGCGGGGGATTCAGGATTGGGAACTCATATACACCCGTGGTGGATTCATGTCAATGTATGGCAAAATCAATACAGTATTGTAAAGTAAAATAAAAAAACGTAGGGGGCAGAGAGAATGTATGTTTGGTCCCAGTAGGCATCATTAGTCATGGAACTTCATCAATAACATATTTACTAGTGTAGCGATCACTTGCTCAGTTCCGTTCAGTTCATTTCAGTCACTCAATCGTGTCCAGCTCTTTGCGACCCCATGAATCACAGTTTTCAGCTTTTCATCATTCCTTCCAAAGAAATCCCAGGGCTGATCTCCTTCAGAATGGACTGGTTGGATCTCCTTGCAGTCCAAGGGACTCTCAAGAGTCTTATTCAACACTACAGTTCAAAAGCATCAATTCTTCAGCGCTCAGCCTTCCTCACAGTCCAACTCTCATATCCATACATGCCCACTGGAAAAACCATAGCCTTGACTAGATGGACCTTAGTCGGCAAAGTAATGTCTTTGCTTGTGAATATACTATCTAGGCTGGTCATAACTTTTCTTCCAAGGAGTAAGCGTCTTTTAATTTCATGGCTGCAGTCACCATCTGCAGTGATTTGGAGCCCCCAAAAATAAAGTCTGACACTGTTTCCACTGTTTCCCCATCTATTTCCCATGAAGTGATGGGACCAGATGCCATGATCTTCGTTTTCTGAATGTTGAGCTTTAAGCCAACTTTTTCACTCTCCTCTTTCACTTTCATCAAGAGGCTTTTTAGCTCCTCTTCACTTTCTGACGTAAGGATGGTGTCATCTGCATATCTGAGGTTATTGATATTTCTCCCAGAAATCTTGATTCCAGCTTCTGTTTCTTTCAGTCCAGCGTTTCTCATGATGTACTCTGCATAGAAGTTAAATAAGCAGGGTGCCAATATACAGCCTTGACATACTCCTTTTCCTATTGGAACCAGTCTGTTGTTCCATGTCCAGTCCTAACTGTTGCTTCCTGACCTGCATACAGATTTCTCAAGAGGCAGATTAGGTGGTCTGGTATTCCCATCTCTTTCAAAATTTTCCACGGTTTATTGTGATCCACACAGTCAAAGGCTTGGGCATAGTCAATAAAGCAGAAATCGATATTTTTCTGGAACTCTCTTGCTTTTTCCATGATCTCGCAGATGTTGGCAATTTGATCTCTGGTTCCTCTGCCTTTTCTAAAACCAGCTTGAACATATGGAAGTTTATGGTTCAAGTATTGCTGAAGCCTGGCTTGGAGAATTTTGAGCATTACTTTACTAGCATGTGAGATGAGTGCAACTGTGCGGTAGTTTGAGCATTCTTTGGCATTGCCTTTCTTTGGGATTAGAATGAAAACTGACCTTTTCCAGTCCTGTGGCCACTGTTGAGTTTTCCATATTTGCTGGTATATTGAGCACAGCACTTTCACAGCATCGTCTTTCGGGATTTGAAACAGCTCAGCTGGAATTCCATCACTTCCACTAGCTTTGTTCATAGTAAAGCTTTCCAAGGCCCACTTGACTTTACATTCTAAGATGTCTGGCTCTAGAATAGTGATCACATCATCATGATTGTCTGGGTCTTGAAGATCTTTTTTGTACAGTTCTTTTGTGTATTCTTGCCACCTCTTCTTAATATCTTCTGCTTCTGTTTGGCCCCTACCATTTCTGTCCTTTATCGAGCCCATCTTTGCATGAAATGTTCCCTTGGTATCTCTAATTTTCTTAAAGAGAGCTCTAGTCTTTCCCATTCTGTTCTTTTCCTCTATTTCTTTGCATTGATCACTGAAGAAGGTTTTCTTATCTCTTCTTGCTATTCTTTGGAACTCTGTATTCAGATGCTTATATCTTTCCTTTTCTCCTTTGCTTTTCACCTTTCTTCTTTTCACAGCTATTTGTAAGGCCTCCCCAGACAGCCATTTTGCTTTTTTGCATTTCTTTTCCATGGGGATGGTCTTGATTCTTGCCTCCTGTATAATGTCAGGAACCTCATTCCATAGTTCATCAGGCACTCTATCTATCAGATCTAGGCCCTTAAATCTATTTCTCACTTCCACTGTATAATCATAAGGGATTTGATTTACGTCATACCTGAATGGTCTAGAGGTTTTCCCTACTTTCTTCAATGTAAGTCTGAATTTGGTAATAAGTTCATGATCTGAGCCACAGTCAGCTCCTGGTCTTGTTTTTGTTGACTGTATAGAGCTTCTCCACCTTTGGCTGAAAAGAATATAATCAATCTGATTTCAGTATTGACCATCTGGTGATGTCCATGTGTAGAGTCTTCTCTTGTGTTGTTGGAAGAGGGTGTTTGCTATGACCAGTGCATTTTCTTGGCTAAACTCTATTAGTTTTTGCCCTGCTTCATTCCACATTCCAAGGTCAAATTTTCCTGTTACTCCAGGTGTTTCTTGACTTCTTACTTTTGCATTCCAGTCCCCTATAATGAAAAGGACATCTTTTGGGGGTGTTAGTTCTAAAAGGTCTTGTAGGTCTTCATAAAACCGTTCAACTTCAGCTTCTTCAGCGTTACTGGTTGGGGCATACACTTGGATAACTGTGATATTGAATGGTTTTCCTTGGAGACGAACAGAGATCATTCTGTCGTTTGTGAGATTGCATCCAAGTACTGCATTTTGGACTCTTTTGTTGACCATGATGGCTACTCCATTTCTTCTGAGGGATTCCTGCCTGCAGTAGTAGATATAATGGTCATCTGAGTTAAATTCACCCATTCCAGTCCATTTTAGTTCACTGATTCCTAGAATGTCAACGTTCACCCTTACCCTCTCTTATTTGACCACTTCCAATTTGCCTTGATTCATGGACCTGATATTCCAGATTCCTATGCAATGTTGCTCTTTACAGCATTGGATCTTACTTCTATCACCAGTCACATCAACAACTGGGTATTTTTTTTGCTTTGGCTCCATCCCTTCATTCTTTCTCGAGTTATTTCTCCACTGATTTCCAGTAGCATATTGGACACCTAATGACCTGCGGAGTTCATCTTTTGGTATCCTCTCATTTTGCCTTTTCATACTTTTCATGGGGTTCTCAAGGCAAGAATACTGAAGTGGCTTGCCATTCCCTTCTCCAGTGGACCACACTTGCTAGGGACATAGAAAAGTATATCCTCTACATGTATCTATAGTTTCTGGAGACCACAGTCTAGAAGGAAGGAAAAGGTGGATTTTTGACTTTATGGTGTTATTCCACTATGGCAAATAATACTTTCTCATTTGAGCAAATTCTCAGCACTCCATATAGAATTGCAGGAAGCAGATATTACTACAATCCAGAAGGAAGTTGACCTTGTCTGGGAATTTAGTCTTTCACGATAGGACTCTACTTTCAGGAGTCTGAGGCAGCAGTCCTTATAAAGAGTGAGTTATCAAGAGGGTATCAGCAGCCAGGTAGACACTTTGTTAGGTAACATACATAGAAGAGTTTGTTTCATCCTCATAACCATTTCTTAAACTAGATATTTTGCAGATGAGGAAATGATCGCTCAAGATATCAAGTAACCTTCCCAAGATTCCACAACTTGTAAATACCAGAGTCTGGTGTCTTCATGGAGTTTGGTCTTCATGAGCTATCATCATAAGCTATCCGAATATCAGCACGTTGAAAAATATTAGAGGTATAAAATTAGATCCAGACACTTAGGCAATTGGGATAACTTAGATTTCACAGTTTGATTAGTTTATGTGGAAATGTTTGTGCTAAGTTAAATACTAAGGGCTTCCCAGGTGTTGCCATGGTCAAGAGTACACTGGCCAAAGCAGGAGACACAAGTGATGCAGGTTAGATCCCTGAGTTGGGAAGATTCCCTGTAATGAGAAATGGCAACCCACTCCAGTATTCTTGCCTGGAAAATTGCATGGACAGAGGAGCCTGGCCTGCTACAGTCCATGGTGTTGCAAAGAGTTGAATATGATGAGCATACACACACACACACACACACACATACACAAGTTAAATAGTAGCTCATTAGACCCTGTGGAAATTGGCACCTGATTTGAGAGCAAAAGGTAAAGGTGGGTGGAAGATTATATAGAAAATTAAGTTCAACCAAAGTGTAAGTCATAAAGAAAATAAATTTTAAAAAATTTCCACATTTTTCACAGAACTAGAACAAATAATTTCAAGATTTGTATGGAAATACAAAAAACCTCGAATAGCCAAAGCAATCTTGAGAAAGAAGAATGGAACTGGAGGAATCAACTTGCCTGACTTCAGGCTCTACTACAAAGCCACAGTCATCAAGACAGTATGGTACTGGCACAAAGACAGACATATAGATCAATGGAACAAAATAGAAAGCCCAGAGATAAATCCACACACATAGGACACCTTATCTTTGACAAAGGAGGCAAGAATATACAATGGAGCAAAGACAATCTCTTTAACAAGTGGTGCTGGGAAAACTGGTCAACCACTTGTAAAAGAATGAAACTAGATCACTTTCTAACACCGCACACAAAAATAAACTCAAAATGGATTAAAGATCTAAATGTAAGATCAGAAACTATAAAACTCCTAGAGGAGAACATAGGCAAAACACTCTCAGACATAAATCACAGCAGGATCCCCTAGGATCCACCTCCCAGAATTCTGGAAATAAAAGCAAAAATAAACAAATGGGATCTAATTAAAATTAAAAGCTTCTACACAACAAAGGAAAATATAAGCAAGGTGAAAAGACAGCCTTCTGAATGGGAGAAAGTAATAGCAAATGAAGCAACTGACAAACAACTAATCTCAAAAATATACAAGCAACTTCTGCAGCTCAATTCCAGAAAAATAAATGACCCAATCAAAAAATGGGCCAAAGAACTAAATAGACATTTCTCCAAAGAAGACATACGGATGGCTAACAAACACATGAAAAGATGCTCAACATCACTCATTATTAGACAAATGCAAATCAAAACCACAATGAGGTACCACTTCACACCAGTCAGAATGGCCGTGATCCAAAAATCTACAAGCAATAAATGCTGGAGAGGGTGTGGAGAAAAGGGAACCCTCCTACACTCTTGGTGGGAATGCAAACTAGTACAGCCACTATGGAGAACAGTGTGGAGATTCCTTAAAAAACTGGAAATAGAACTGCCTTATGACCCAGCAATCCCACTTCTGGGCATACACACCGAGGAAACCAGAATTGAAAGAGGCACATGTACCCCAATGTTCATCGCAGCACTGTTTATAATAGCCAGGACATGGAAACAACCTAGATGTCCATCAGCAGATGAATGGATAAGAAAGCTGTGGTACATATACACAATGGAGCATTACTCAGCCTTAAAAAAGAATTCATTTGAATCAGTTCTGATGAGATGGATGAAACTGGAGCCGATTATACAGAGTGAAGTAAGCCAGAAAGAAAAACACCAATACAGTGTACTAACACACATATATGGAATTTAGGAAGATGGCAATGACGACCCTGTATGCAAGACAGGGAAAGAGACACAGATGTGTATAACGGACCTTTGGACTCAGAGGGAGAGGGAGAGGGTGGGATGATTTGGGAGAATGCCATTCTAACATGTATACTATCATGTAAGAATTGAATCGCCAGTCTATGTCTGACGCAGGATGCAGCATGCTTGGGGCTGGTGCATGGGGATGACCCAGAAAGATGTTATGGGGAGGGAGGTGGGAGGGGGGTTCATGTTTGGGAACGCATGTAAGAATTAAAGATATTAAAATTTTAAAAAAATTTCCCTAAGTATTTAATGTTTTAGCATATATGATGCTAAATTTCAGTAATTTCATAGTAAATTACATAGCACACCCAGCCAGAAATTGTATCAAAAGAGCATATTAATAAGAATCTAATATTCCTGTCTAGAATCTAGACTCTAGACTCTAGTGTACACAAGTTTGTTTAATCAACATTGTTTACTTTACATTTCCATTGTTTTCTACAGATTTTTTAACCTGAGATGTAATGAGAATGATGAAATGTTTCTTAAAAATATCTGAGTGAACTTGAATGAAACTTTTAAAAATGTAGTCTCAGTGGATTCAAAATTAAAAACATCTCTGTAAATAATGCCACTGTTTTTTATAGATATATTTTCAGTGGAATTATTAAATCAATTTCTGATATTTTCTTCATGCTTAATTGATTACTGTTAACTAGTATGATGCCATTAACTAGAATTGATGCTTTCAAATCATGGTACTGGGCAGGTTGATGATGAATCTGAAGCTCTAATACTTTGGCCACCTGATGTGAAGAGCTGACTCATTGGAAAAGACCCTAACACTGGGAAATATTAGGCAAGAAAAGAAGGGGGCAACAGAGGATGAGATGGTTTGATGGCATCACTGACTCCGTGGACATGAGTTTGACCAAACTGGAACATATTGAAGGACAGTGAAGCCTGGCGTTCTGCAGTTCATGGCATTGCAAACAATTGGGCAAAACTTAGTGACTGAACAAACAACAATATACAAACAATATATAAACAAACAACAATACAAACAAACAATATATACATGCACAAACATACTGACAGTTTTTATTCCTTATAGTAGAACTTGATTGACTGTATAAAGAAAGCTGATCGCAGAAGAATGGATGCTTTTGAACTGTGGTGTTGGAGAAGACTCTTGAGAGTCCCTTGGACTGCAAGGAGATCCAAACAGTCCATCCTAAAGGAGATCAGTCCTGGATGTTCATTGGAAGCACTGATGTTGAAGCTGAAACTCCAATACTTTGGCCACCTCATGCGAAGAGCTGACTCATTTGAAAAGATCCTGATGCTGGGATAGGTTGAGGGCAGGAGGAGAAGGGGACGACGGAGGATGAGATGATTGAATGGCATTACCGACACAGTGGACATGGGTTTGAGTGGACTCTGGGAATTGGTGATGGACAGAGAGGCCTGGCGTGCTTCAGTTCATGGGGTCGCAAAGAGTCAGACACGACTGAGTGACTGAACTGAACTGAACTGATAGTCTTTAATTTTGCTTTAATATGTTTCATACAATGTAGTCTTCACTATTTAGCTCCAGAGATCCATTTTTTTATGTCTCTAAATGTGTATCTGTGTCTGGTGTGCTTTTCCTTCATGCCAACGATCTCGTTGCTATTAAAGATACTTATTTTGCAGAAAAGAATGAAAATGAACATTGATTTTCCACTGGGCTATGTCTTGATTTTATCAAGTAACACTGCTCAATATGCCCTGGGAGAAATTTTACATTTAAAGTATTTTGTAGTATAATCCTGTGAGAAACAACAGCACATCAAACTCCTTTGCCTAATGTTGAAGTGCCAGGAAGTGTATTGTCATAGATTTGTATGGGGATCTCCTTTCCCCAGACTGGTATGATATGTGGGTGACTTAGAGGCTGAAAAGTTAATGCCCATTCAAGCTGATATAAATAGCTATTTTAAGAACATTTCTTTAAAGTTGCAAGGGAGAAAGATGAGAAGGAATATCCCAGTTTTTTTTTCACATAACTCCATTAGCAAAACAAGAGCCCTGCTGCTAACTGAACCCACCAGCCTTAGAAGGAAGTTTGGTGGTGGTGGTGGTTTTGTCGCTGAGTTGTGTCTGACTCTTGCAACCCCATGGACTATAGCCTGCCAGATTCCTCTGTCCATGGGATTCTCCAGCAAAGAGTAGTGGAGTGGGTTGCCATTTCCTTTTCCAAGAAGGAAGTTTAGTAATCATGTTATGCTGCCCAAGAATGATCCAGGTAACTTATCAACGTATTCCTTTCAGACACATCTAGTACTTTCTTTGAGATGAGCTCTTATAGATAACATTTTCTCAATCTCTCGCTCTCTCTCTCTCTCTTTTTTTTTTTTTAGTGTTCCTGACAGATTGGTGAGCCAAATAACCTCAGCCTGGCGTGACATTTGATCTAGTTCTGTCTGTACCAATCATTACATCTATAGGATTTACACTTTACTAAACAGTGAGGAAGCCACTACCATGGACTTAGGACATGATGTTTCTTTCTTACTCAGACTAGTCATTGGATTTAACAATGAAATGAAAGCAATTGCCATCCAGTGATTCAAAAACACTGTTTTTTTCTCCCTTGCAAAATATTAGTGAGATAAACTTAGGTAACAAATCAGGTATCAACTGTATTTTTCTTTCATTTAAACTTTTGATCACTTTTTCCTAACTTGTTTTCCATTACCCAAAACATTCTCAAACAAGAGTGATTATAATGGGATAGGGAAGATCCATAACAATAGTAGAGGGTGTGATCTCTGATTAAAACCCCCATTTAAATTGCTACAAAAATAGCCATGAATTAAGTAAGATCTTTTTCTTCTTAATATCAAACCACTATTAAAATGGCCAAAGGAATTTAAAATGGATACAAATACACACAAAGCCAAAATAAAGAAGAATGCCTTTTATATTCTAGATACCTCAAGACATTTCTGGAGTTAGACTGAAATAAGATAGGGCTCAAATCTGTTCTTCCTTATAAAGATGTCCAGCATTACAGCAGAAAGTAAAAGATTCTGGCAAAATCCCGTTAACAGCAGCAATATAGGTGAAAGCTAATGGTATGGAAGGGACATATTAGAGATGGAATATGATATTTATTTATCATTTTTAAAAAATCGTTCATTTTAAAGGCATTGTTCTACAGCAATGCCTAGTGGCCCCAGGGTATATGGTAAAGTTCACCAAGCACTGAGGAGGGCATGGCAGGCAACAGCACTAAGGACAAGACCAGTGACAATATATTGGTTTGTCTAGCATGGAAGCCTGACCAAATACAATGCTAGAAAACAATAGTGTATTACACAATAGTTTCAGAAAATGCATATATAATACACACATGCATTTCACATTGTTTTTGAAAAGCAGTCTACTCAGAAGAAAAATAGACAAGATAATTGTACAGGTTGTATATATATATATACACACAGTAGGTGAAACAGATGTGCAAGCTATTTATAAAAGAATAAAAAGAAAAGACCCATTTATACATGAAAAGTTTCAATTTCACTAGAGATTGAGAAGGATTAGTTAAAACAGCTTGATGTCATTGATATCAAATTGACAAAAATTAAGCATTAGTATCTAGAAAAGCTAGTAGGGTTGTGATTACTTTCATACTGCTGATAGCAGTGTATAGTGTAATAACCATTCAACAAGCTATTCTACTGAAAGGAATTTGACCTATTGAAATAAAAAGTGACATAACATAAAAATTTATGTGTAAGGATATGCATTATTCCAATGCTGTTTATTATGGAAGAATGTTTGCATCAATTAAATGTTGAATAGTAAAAGATTGGTTAAGTATGGTCCATCCATATACTACAATTCTATGCAGCCAATAAAATAATTTACAGATTTTGTTTTTGACATGAGAAACAGTTTACAATTTATTCCAAGTGAAACAAGCATGTTATAAAAATATATATGGTATGGTCACAAGCTTTTAAAAAATGTGTGCATGTATATAATACATGCTGTATAAAGAATATGTATATATATACATTTATTTACTTATTGATTCATGGGACTATGGAACAAAGATTGAGTAGACAAGCAATAATAGCAATGGTATTCTTTGTGTGGGAGTTCATCTGATATATAAATCTCTATAAATATTATTGTTTTATATTTTATTAAGTGTAGTTATATGCTGTGTATTTCCTTTCAGTTGCTTCCTAATGTTTTCAAGTTTAATCCATTATAGTTTTAGTTGTGTGTTATTCTACTGTCTGAATATACCACGCAAACTATTATGAGCAGCACTCCTATGAACAGCATTGGACATGTCTTATAATGCACATGTGTAAGAATTTGTCTAAGGTACAGACCATTGGAGTAAAATGAATGAATTTTAAGGAATAATCACATTTAATTCTATTGTGTGCATGCGTGCTCAGTTGTTCAGTGATGTCCAACTCATTGCAACCCTGTGGACTGTAGCCTGCCAGGCTCTTCTGTCCATGGAATTTTTCAGGCAAGAATACTGGAGTGGGTTGTCATTTCTCTTCCAGGGAATCTTCTTGACCTAGAGGTCAAACCTGCATCTCCTGCATTGGCAGGTGGGTTCTTTACCACTGAGTTAAGCCCCTTAACTCTAGTAAGTTATACCAAAATGTGTGCCAAAATTCATACTTCTACCAGAAGTGTATTGTCTGTTCTATATTCTGAAAAATGCTCAGCCATTATATAATTGAATGTCACTTATTTTCTTTCTCTTGTTTCTGTTTGGAACTCTGATTATTCATATGATAGACCTTTCCAAAATATCCTCTATGCACCTTAATCTCCCTTTCATATTTTTCCTTTTTCTTTTATTTTAGTTTTGTGTCTCTGGACTCATTTTGGGTAATGTTTTTGACTTTATAATCTAGTTCACTAATTTTTTCCTCAGTTGCATATAATCTAAGTTTTAACTAGTCATTCAAGGTTTAATTTTAATAATTACATTTTCCATTTCTATATGTTATTTTTGGTACTTTTCCAAATATACTTAGTCATTTCCCCCTATTTCTTATTCCTTGCTATATTTAAGCCTCTTTAATTTTTTTCAAAAAAATTAAACATTCTTATTTTATGTGAAAATTGAATATTTCTAATATATGAAGTGATTATAGTTCTGATTCTTCTATGTACTTTTTATCTTAACTTTCACTGTCAGTATTTTGGTTCCTTTTTGTTTTTGCTATCTTCTACCTAGAGCATGTTTTTCTTGGAATTGTATCTGTGGGAGTATTTAGTGGCATGGACTGAGTTTTTGCATTTTCTGAGAAGATTTGCATATGGTTCTGCTAATTGTTTTAGTTCACTATAACTCAAAACCACTTCAAATTAAATTATTTTCATGAGGTGTTTCATACTACAAAGTAGCAGAAATTTGGACTGAAAAATCCATCTGAGAATTGACTTATATTAACTTCTATGGAAAGATTTTCATTTTTCCTTTGGTATATGAATCAAATCACAGGCATGTTCCCTTGCGCTTCTCTGTGAAGAAGTTTATTTGTTCTTCATTTACCCTTCAACTGAGAAGGCAATTCTTTGCTCGGATTTATGTGTATACACAACTTCCTATTAAATTTCTAAATTTGCCTGTAACCATATTAGTCTTCTCAAGCTGCCATGACAGAATGCCATAGAAGAGATGGCTTAAACAACAGAAATGTTATTTCCTCACATTTTGAGAGCTGGAAGTCAGGTCAGAGTGCCAGTATGGTTAGGTTCTGGTGAGAATTTTCTTCCTGGCTTACTGATGGGTGCCTTCTTATCGTGTTCTCACACGGTGAAGAGGCAGGTTAACCTCTCTCTCCCTTTTCTTGTAAAGCTCATAATCCTATTGAATTGGGACCCTTATGACTTCATTTAACCTTAATTACCTCCTAAAAGCCGTATCTTCAAATACAGTCACATTGGGAGGTAGAATTTCAACATAAAAATTTTAGGGGGGGGTCACAATTCAGAACATAGTACACCCTAAACTTTCATCTCCTGAGTCCTCTACATTGCACAATTACCGAAAACAAACACATCTAAAGCCACCAAAATGTTGCAGAAACTCTTTATCCATGATGAAAATTGTATAGCGTGCATATAGTATCTGGCAATTTCTGCTTTACCGTCATATTCGACTCCTTCATGTTTCTTCATTTTTGTCAGCTCAGCAATCCATTTTTAGAGCTCAATTCTTCATGAAACTATCACATCACTATTTTACCTATCTTTTGCTATAATTTTAGGAGATGTGGAGTAGAGTTAATATCATTGCCTGATTAACATCTAAATGATCTATGTATCTGATTTTGGTTTTTTGTTTTGTTTTCACTTTGGGTTTTTTATATGTAGTGGCCTGTTTGATACCATATCTGGTAAGTTTTTACTAAATGTAAGACATTGTGTGTAACAAACTATGCAAATTATGGCATTTTTTTCTCTAGAGATAGTTTACCTTTTAGTGGATCCCCATGAAAAGTGAGAAGTGAGCATATCAATCTAACTAATTATTCTGAATCAAAAGCTGGGTTGTTATTTTGGAAAGTACACTTCTACCCTGCTTGGACTGTTTTCCTAGGGAATAGCTCCTTAGGACTTTCAACTAAAATCCTAGTGTGTTCACCAATGTTCTTCCTTCTAATGGGTACTAAATTTTTGGTCTTTTCAGCATGGAAAAACTGCAAAACACTCCACTTCAGTCTGCCTTCCAGGGGCTTTTTGCTTTGTCTGAGAACTTGGCAAATGTCTAAAAAGGAAAACTGGCCATGTATTTTCCCATAAAAGTTTTGCTGATTTTTCTGACCCTTAACAATGATCTGATATATATATATCAGATGTATATATATATATACATATATATATCAGAATATATATACATATATATATGTATATATATTCTCAGCCTCTTACTCTCAAGTCAGAATTGGAAAATGTCCCCAAAGAAAGCGCAGATGCAGAATATCTTCCCACCTCTCTGTGGTTCTCCTTTCCCATAAGTTTGGCCACCAAAATCTTCCTATCCTTAGTGGTTTTCTGGTACCTTTTTAAGAGCTATTTAAAATTTTTATTTAGCTTTTATAATTAGTTAAAACATTTGTACACTACAAGTAATTTAATTCTATACATATCTAGGTGTATCAAGAATACAATTATTCATATTTAGTTCAACATTGTACATTGTTTTTGTCAGAAAGATTGTTCCAGGTAACCTCACTAACATAATGTCAGAAACAAAAAGTAATTTAGATAAGAGTTTTTCTAAAGAGAATTATTTTATTATGTGATCTAGAAGAACAGACACTGAAAGTAAAAAAAAAAAAAAAAGCCCACTAAACAAAAATAAGAGATATTGGTGATAATCTGTCATCCATTAATCTCTAATTTCTAAATATGCGAGTAGAAAATTTACAAGGAGAAGGTACATGAACTTAAGTATAATGCTCAACTAATTATTATAAATTGAACATATCCGCGTAAGTACAGCCCAGGTCAAAAAGCAGAGTACTATTGTATCTACCCCAGAAGTCCCCTTCTCCTAATTACTGTTCCTCTCTTCTTTAAAAGTAATCACTATCCTGGTTTTCTGTACCATTATTGAATAAAATATTCTATGTGAATAAACTACAAGTTATTTATCCATTATATAGTTTATAGGCTTTTGGTGGCTTCCAATTTGACATAATGATGAATAATGGTCCTATAAACTTTCTTATGGGCATTCCTGATACCTCAGCGGTAAAGATCCTGCCTGCAATGCAGGAGATGCAGGTTCAATGCCTAGTTCAGGAAGATCCCCTGGAGAAGGAAATGGCAACACTCTCCAATATTCTTGTCTGGGAAATCTCTTGGACAGGAGAGCCTGGTGGATTACAGTTCATGGAATCGCAAAAGAGTTGAACACCACTTAGCAACAACAAACATTCTTATACAGATACTTTAGTGCACCCATACATTTCAGAGTTATATATGATTAGTGATGAAATTCATGAGTCATAGGATATGTTTACATTCAACTTTAATAGACAATTCCTGGTTTTCTCAATAGTCACGTCAATTTACTAACTTACAGGCAGGAATTGAGAATTCTACTTGTTTCATAAGTTTAGCAACATATGGCATAATCAATGTTTTTAATTTTAGTCATATTGATAGGTGTTTGATGAAAATGAGGTATTAACTAACATTTTCCTGATTATTGTTTTATGTATTTGGTGACCACTTGATGTCCTCTCTGTGAAATACCTCTTTGAGTGTCCTGCTTATGTTTCTATTGGTTGACTTTACTTATTATACCTATAAGCCCTTTGACAGAAAATGAAGAGCCTCTTGATGGAAGTAAAAGAAGAGAGTGAAAAAACTGGCTTAAAACTCAACATTCAGAAAACTAAGATCATGGCATCCAGTCCCATCACTTCATGGCAAATAGATGGAGAAACAATTGAAACAATGACAGACTATTTTCTTGGGCTCCAGAATCACTGCAGATGGTGACTGCAGCCGTGAAACAAAATCACTGCAGATGGTGACTGCAGCCATGAAATTAAAAGACCCTTGCTCCTTGGAAGAAAAGCTATGACCAACCTAGACAACATATTGAAAAGCAGAGACATTACCGACAAAAGTCCATCTAGTCCTAGCTACGGTTTTTCCAGTACTCATGTATGGATGTGAGCGTTGGACGTAAAGAAGGCTGAGCGCCAAAGAATTGATGCTTTTGAACTGTGTTGTTGCAGAAGACTCTTGAGAGTCCCTTGGACTGCAAGGAGATCCAACCAGTCCATCCTAAAGGAGATTAGTCCTGACTATTCATTGGAAGGAACTGATGCTGAAGCTGAAGCTCCAATAATTTGGTCACCTGATATGAAGAACCAACTCACTGGAAAAGATCCTGATGCTAGGACAGACTAAAGGTAGGAGGAGAAGGGGACGACAGAGGATGAGATGGTTGGATGGCATCAATGACTTGATGGACATGAATTTGAACAAACTCTGGGAGTTGTTGATGGACAGGGAAGCCTGGTGTGCTGCAGTCTGAGGGGTTGCAAAGAGCCGGACACAACTGAGTGAGTAAACTGAACTGATAAGTCCTTTGTCATTTATACATAGGGTTATAATCTTGAACGTACAAAGATACACTTAGGAAGGGAAGTGGGAGGGGGGTTCAGGATTGGCAACACATGTATGCCTGTGGCGGATTCATGTTGATGTATGGCAAAACCAATACAATATTGTAAAGTAAAAGATAAATAATTAATTAAAATAGTACATTAGGATTTTTTTAACACACTTGGATATATAGCAACATAATTTTTATTGTTTTAAATGAACTTTGTGAGGAGCAAGTTACATACAAAAGTGAATCCACTCAGGGTACAATTTCATGAGTTTTGACATATGTATACTTATATAACTGACCATCACAAAAACTGAGATATAAAATATTTCCATCACCCTTTGTGTCTCTTCCTATTCAATTTCTCAACTTCACCTGACCCTAGCAATAATGATCTGTTTTCTATCACTATAAAATATGTTCTTCCCTAGAGTTTCATATAAATGAAGTCATATATATTATTGTCTGGCTTCTTTTGCTCAGCACAATCTTTTTGAGATTTAGCCATCTTATTACCTGTATCATAGTTCATTGCTTCTTATTTCTAAGTAATACTTCACTTCATAGACATACCAGTTCATCTATTGCCTCTGAATGAACTTTTTGTTGTTTCCATATTTGGGCTTATTAATAATGCTTCTGAAAATAATTTTGTACAAGTCTTTATGGCAGATATATTCAATTTTCATGGATAAGCACTCAAGGATTTAATTGTTAGGTTGTACAGTAACTATATGTTTAGTTATTTAAGGAACCACAAAAAGTTTTTTTTTAATATTGTAGATTTTGTATTAATAGCAGTGATTTATGAGAACCCTAATTACTACACATCCTCAACATTTGATACTGTTAATCTTTTAATTTTAACTTGTGTAGTATTATCTCATGATGGTTAATAATGTTGAGAATCAATAATGTTTTTCTTCCACTAAGGAAGAAATTTTATTTTCTACTAAGCCCATCTAATGAAAATTATATTTCAGATATTATATTTTTTAACCTCTAGAAATTACATTTGGTTCTTTTAAAATTATGTTTTCTCATTGTATTCATGTTTTTCTTTAAATCTTTTAACATATTTATAAGAACACATTTAATATTCATGTTTTCCGGTTCCATCACTTTTGTTATTTCTTGGTTTATTTCTATTGAAAGAATTTTCTATGGATTATGAGTACTTTTTTTTTTTTTTTACTTATTGGCTATCTATATACCTTGTTTAGATGCTGGATATTTTGAATTTTACTTTGTTAAATGCTATTTTGCTATATTTCTTCAAAGAATGTTGGACTGTTTCTGGCAGAGTGTTAATTATTAAGTAGTTTAATAAGTTTGAAGCTTATTTTTAAGTTTCTGTTCTTTTATTTTAGGACAAACCCAGAATACTTTTCCTCTATGGTTAGTTTATTACCAGTAATAACACATGACTCTTTTGGGGTCTCTGTTGAATAACCTATGTATTCACTCTGGCTGCTGAGAACTTTTGTTTGGCTTCCAGGTCCCCAGTAATTCTGCTTTATCCTGAGATATTCTTTGCCTAGCTTCTTAGAGTTTTGCCCTATGCATGTTGATTAGTATTTAGTCAAAGACACAAAAGGACCCATATGCAGATTTCTGAAGCTCTTTCTCTGGCTAGCTCTGCTTTCTCTGATTTTTTGTCCACAAAACCAAGTTTCCAAAGATTCCCTGAATAGAAATCTTGGCCTCTTTAACACATTAATGTTGGGCTCTGTTTTGGTTTCCTTCCCTATTGCCTGGTCCAGAAATTGCCTGTAGGCTGAAAGCAGGAGTGAGACTAGGGCTCACTTAATTTATTTCTCTTCTGTCAGAGCTTACAGGTGTTTGTCTGAAGATAGTTATTTCTATATATTGTGATCATTTTCTGTTTGTTTAAAGAGTAATTCTGGAAACTATCAGTTCGTCATAGTCAAAGGTAGAAGTTCTGGTCATCTTAATTTTATACATAGATGGTCCTTGACTTACAATGGTTCCACTTACTATATTTCAGTTTTACAGTGATGTGAAAGCAATAGACATTCAGTCAAAACCATATTTTGCATTTTGAATTTTGATCTTTTCCTTGGCTAGCAATACGTAGTATGCTACTTTCTCTTGGTATTAGACAGTGACATCAAGCTTCTGCTTGATGTTGGCCACATGATCACAAAGATTAAAAAAACTGCTACACTCACCCACATACTATACTCAGGCAACCATTCTGTTTTTTACTTTCAGTACATTAATCTATAAATTACATAAGATTTTCAATATCTTATTACCTTATAGGCCTTGTGTGAGATGATTTTGCTCAACTGTAGGGTAATGTAAGTGTTAAGGTAGGCAAGGCTAAGCTCTGATGTTCTGTAGGTTAGGTGTATTAAATAATTTTTGACTTACAGTATTTTCAACTTACCATGGGTTTATCAGGATGTAAACTGAAGATCTGTATTACAGATATCTCCTCTCAATCTGTAATTAGTCTATACTATTTTGTTATATTGGCATATAGAATTTTTGTTAATATTTAATTGTATTGTAGTTAGAAAATATTTTAAGTGATGCAAATGTTTATTTGTTGACATTTGTTGTGAAATGGTTTATGATCTTTTGCTTGCTATGTTTCCTTTTTTTTTCATATCTAAGTTTATCTTATTAACCTGTAAATTCTTGTAAGAAGTAAGTTTGATACAAAATCTTAAATAGGGACTGAATGTATGAGACCTCTGCACACATTAGATTGTTTATAACCGTGGGGTATTGTGAAGATTCTCCCCATAAGTACAGAGAATATTTCTAGCATGAATTATTTTGCAAATTATGTTTTCTAAATGCTTCTTGTGAACAGAAGGTGAATTTTAAATTTTGTTGGACTGATCCACTATTTATATGGAATACTTTGCTAACATTGCTCATATCTTCTTTATCCTTATTTATTTTTGTTACTTTGACCTATAAGATACTGATAGATCTATCAAATACTGGAAGGATGATCCAATCATTGTTCTCATATATTTACATAGGTTTCATTGTAAATGATACCTCCTGATGTCAATCACAATTAGCAGTCTTGCCAACCCTAATACCCATTCCAACTTCCTATGCATTACCTCCATGTGTAAAACTATCTAAATGTAGTCCCACCCCCTCCTTTCTGACTCAGCACAAAATATGAAAGAAACAGTTTCAAGGTCGATACTGGACAAGAAGCCTGAGGGGCCAGATGATATACCCTAATATGTAGGACAAAATCTGGGAAGTCAAAATCCAGGTAGAAACTATTGCAACAAATGTTACAGCAAATTATTATTCTTTCAATAAATATCTCTTGAATTCTTTCCTTTGGCAAGACATCAGGGGAGGATATGATACTCCAAGATAATTTAAACATTCCCTGAGTGCTAAATTCCAAGCTTCAATAAACGGTTTGCACAGACTAATAGCATCAGGGCTTTATCTGATGAATTAAAAGAGACTATTATCTTTGTTTTCCAAAAGAGAATAAAAAATTCACCTGAGTAATTTCCAGATTCTCAGATGTAGTCTCAAGATTACATGGCAAAAAATTACAAAACAGAATAAGAAAAATTCAAATGGTTTCATCCATCCTGCCCTGGTTGTTTTTAGAAGAAGACAATCAACAGTGACAATTGTGAAACATGATGAAACAAAATAAATGAGGCTCCAAGAAACATTCTCTTTCTTCATTTATTAGTCTTGCAATAGTCTTTGAGTCGGGGCCAGCTAGTTTGTAAGCTGATGTGGACAAACTTTAACAGGTGTTTCGTTTCTGCTTGAGCGGTTTTTCTGAAACTCATCTCTCTACTTCCACTCGCACTCCAATCCTCCAGATTTTTCTCAAAACACAGCTTTGATCTTGCCTTCCCTTTATCCAGCTTACCAACAGATGATCATTGTATGCAGAGTAAAACATCTTAACCAATACTTCTGCCAACATTTATCTCATAGCCCACTTAGTTATATATGATGCACCCTGACCACACATTATCAGACATCATCTTTCTGCAATTTTTTCTCCACACACACACCCCTATTCCTCTGCCATGCCTTTGTTCATTGTGATAGCCTGTTTGGAATACCTTATCACCCATTTCTTCATTTCCAATCCCTAAATCATCACACCCATGATGAAGTTTGATCTCAGTTCTGACCAATAGATATTTAAGGAGTGTTCAGGTTGATCTTGAGTTTGTTTGTTTTTTGTTCTTCAATTGAAATATAGTTGATTTACAATATTATATTAGTTTCATGTGTACAACATAGTGATTCAGTATTTATATAGATTATAATCCACTGAAAATTATTATTAATACAAAATAATGACTATAATTCCCTGTGTTGTACAATCTATGTTTTTTGCTTATCTATTGTATACATAGTGGTTTGTATCTCTTAACTGATACTCCTTACAGGTACATCTGTTACAATCTTTTATGAGATCACATGCTGCGTCCTGGTGTGCATGAGACCCTGTGTGTGACCTCCAAGACTGGAGTTTCTGTTTCCTCCAGTCCTGTGGAGTTCCTACGATCAACCCTCTCTGGCTTTCATAGCCAGATACTCTGGAGGCTCCTCCTTCCATTGCCAGACCCCCAGGCTGGGGAACCTGATGTGGGGCCCAGGACTTTCACTCCTATGGGTATAATAGTTTTCCAGTTTGTGGGTCACTCACTTAGTGTGTATGGGATTTGATTTTATTGTTATTGTATCCCTCCTACCATCTTATACTTTCTTCTTGGTTTTTGGATGTAAGGTATCTTTTTTGTAGGTTCTAGATTTTGTGTGTGTGTGTGTGTGTGTGTGGTTATTTAGGAGTTAGCTGTGATTTTGGTGTTTTCATAAGAAAAAGTGAGCTCACATCCTACTCTCCCATCTTGTCCTGCTGCCCCCTTATGCTATACCCCTAATTTGCCTCTCCCCTCTTCCCTCTCCCACTTGGTAACCACCAATTTGTTTTCTATATCTGTAATTGTTCTTCTGTTTTTTCATATATATTCATTTGTATTATATCTTAGATTCTACATAAAAGTGATATCATACAGTATGTCTTTCTCTGTTGCACTTATTTCACCAAGCATAAAATTATTTAGGTCTATCCACGTTTCCACAAATGGTAAATTTAATTCATTCTGTGGTTCAGTAATATTTCATTGTATGTATGTGTATGTGTGTTTGTATTCATATATATGTACTTGGAGAAGGCAATGGCACCCCACTCCAGTACTCTTGCCTGGCAAATCCCATGGATGGAGGAGCCTGGTAGGCTGCAGTCCATGGGGTCACTAAGAGTTGGACATGACTGAGCGACTTCGCTTTCGCTTTTCATTTTCATGCACTGGAGAAGGAAATGGCAACACACTCCAGTGTTCTTGCCTGGAGAATCCCAGGGACAGGGGAGCCTGGTGGGCTGCCGTCTATGGGGTCGCACAGAGTCAGACATGACTGAAGCGACTTAGCAGCAGCATATATGTGTTTCATGTGTACAACATGTGTGTGTGTGTGTGTGTGCGTGTGTGTGCCATTTCTTCTTTACCCATTGATAAGTTGATGGGCATTCAGTTGCTTTCTAACTTTGGCTATTATAAATAATGCTGCATTGTACATTGAGTCACACAAATCTTTTGAATTAGTATTTTTGTTTTTTCTGTATGTATACCCAGGAGTGGACTTACTAGATCATTTGAAAGTTCTATTTTTAGTTTTTTGAGGCCATTCCATACAGTTTTCCATAGTTGGTTGCACAAATTTACATTTTCATCAGCAGTGTACAAGAGTTCCCTTATCTCTGCATCCTCTCCAACATTTGTTACTTGTGGACTTTTTGATGACAGCCATTTTGACAGGTGTGAGATGATATCTCATTGTGGTTTTGATTTGCATTTCTTTAATAATCAGCAATGTTGAACCTCTTTTCATGTGCCTGTTGGCTCTCTGTATGGTTTCCTTAGAAAAATATACATGTCTTCTAACCATTTCTTGGTTGTGATTTTTTGTTTATATTGAGTTGTATTAGCTGTTTATAAATTTCAGATATTAACCCCTTATCAATCATATCATTTGCAAATATTTTTCCCATTCCCTAGTTTGCCTTTTCATTTTGTTGATAGTTTCCATTGCTGTTAAAAAGGTTTTTTTTAAGTTTAATTAGGTCCCTTTAAAAAATTTTTGCTTTCATTTATTTTACCTTAGGAGACATCTAAAAAAAATATAGCTTAGATTTGTGTCAAATTTCTCTTCTAGGAGTTTCTTGGATTTTAGGTCTTACATTTAGGTCTTTATTCCATTTGAGTTTATTTTTTATATATGGTATGAGACAGTATTCTTAAACTCATTATTTTGTATGTAGTTATTCAGTTTTCCCCACACCTCTTGCTGAAAAGGCTATCTTTTCTCCAGTATATATTTTTGCCTCCTTTGGCACAGACTAAGTGACCATAGACTAGATTCTGTGGGTTTATTTTGGTGCTCTCTGCTCTGTTCTATTGACCTATAGGTCTGTTTTGTGCCATCATCATGCTGTTTTGATTACTGTAGCTTTGTAGTGTGCAGAGTTGGAGGTGACATCAACAAAGTTGGTGTTTGTTCTTTTTTCCTTTTTTTTCCCCCTTTGTTCTTTTTTCTCAAGATTGTTTTGGCCATTTGGGGTCTTTTGTGGTTCCATGTGAATTTTAGGATTGTATGTTGTCATTCTGGGGAAAATGTCATGGGTATTTGATAGGGTTTGTATTAAAATTGTAAACTGCTCTGAGTAGTGTGGCCATTTTAACAATATTAATTCATCCAATCCGAGAGCACAAGATATTGTTCTATTTCTTTCTATCACTTTAATATCCTTATTCAGTGTTAAGTATTATGTCATCTGAAATAGTGACAGTTTTACTTCTTTCCCCAATGTGGATGCCTTTAATTGCCTTTTCTTATCTGATTGTTGTGGCTAGGATTTCCAGTACTATGTTGGCATAGAAGTGGCAAGAGTGTGCATCCTTGTTTTGTTCCTGAATTTAGAGAAAAGACTTTCAGCTTTTTACTATTGAGTATGATGTCAGCAACTGAACTGAACTGAACTGATGATGTTAGCTGTGGGTTTGCCATTTGTTTTGTTATTACTCAGTCACTCAGTCTTTGTGAGCACATGGGCTGCAGCATGCCAAGCTTCCCTTTGCCATCTCCCCCAGCTTGCTCAAACCCATGTCCATTGAGTCAGTGATGCCATCCAACCAGCATGTCCTCTGTCATCCTCTTCTCCTCCTGCCTTCGATCTTCCGCAGCATCAGGGTCTTTTCTAATGAGTCAGCACTTCACATCAGGTGGCCAAAGTATTGGATCTTTGGCATCAACTGTCGGTTTGTCATGCTGCTACTACTGCTAAGTCACTTCAGTCGTGTCTGAACCTGTGCGACCCCAGAGATGGCAGCCCACCAGGCTCCCCTGTCCCTGGGATTCTACAGGCAAGAACACTGGAGTGGGTTGCCATTTCCTTCTCCAATGCATGAAAGTGAAAAGTGAAAGTGAAGTCGTTCAGTCATGTCTGACTCTTAGCGACCCCATGGACTACAGCATACCAGGCTTCTCCATCCATGGGATTTTCCAGGTAAGAGTCCTGGAGTGGGGTGCCATTGCCTTCTCCAGTGGGTTTGTCATAAGTGACTTTTATTATGCTGAAATACGTCACTTCTGTACCCACTTTGATGAGAGTTTTTTCTTATCAGAAATAGATATTGAATTTTGTCAAATGCTTTTTCTGCATCTATTGAGATGATCATGTAATTTTTACCCTTCCTTTTATTATTGTGGTGTATCACTTTGATTGGTTTGTGAATGTTGAACCATCTTTATGACTCTGGAATAAGTCCATGTTGATAAAGGTGTATGATTCTTTTTATATATTCCTGTGTGCAGCTTGCTAATATTTTGTTGAGGATTTTAACATCTATACTTATCAAAGGTATTGGCCTGTAATATTCTATTTTGGGGGGTTTTTTGGTAGTGTCTTTGCCTGATTTTGGTATCAAGGTAATGCTAGTATTGTAGAATAAATTTGGGAGTGTTCTTTGTCTTCTTGAATATTTTGAAATAGTTCGAGAAGATAGATATTTATACTTCTTTATGTGTTTGGTAGTATTCCCTGTGAAGCTGTCTAGTTCTGGATTTTACTGTGATTTTTTTTTACGTAAAAATTACTTTCACTACAAGTGATCTGTCTGTTCAAATTGTCTATTTCTTCTTGACTCAAACTTGACAAGTTGTATGATTTTAGAAATTTGTCCATTTCTTCTAAGTTGTCCAATTTGTTGGCATTTAACTCTTCATAGTATTCTTATGAATTTTTGTATCTCTATGGTATCAGTTGTTATTTTTCTTCTTTCATTTTTTAATTTAATTTGGGTTTACTCTCTCTCTCTCTCTCTCTCTCTTTGGTGAACCCGGCTAAAGGCTTATAAATTTTATTTTTTTTTGAGAAAAGCTCTTTATAATTGATATTTTCTATTTTAAAAAAATCTCAAATTATTTCCTCTCTGATTTTTTATTATTTCCTTCCATCTGATGACATTGGGCTTTATTTTTTCTTCTTTTTCTCATTGTTTTAGATGATAGATTAGGTTGTTTACTTGAGATTTTCGTGATTGTTGAGGAAAGCCTGTATTGCTATAAACTTCCCTCTCAGAATTGTTTGCTACATCCCATAAATTTTACAGTGTTGTGTTTCCATCTTCGTTTGTCTCAAGGTATTTTCTCACGTCTTCTGTCTCTTCACTGACCCTTCTTGTGGCATATTGTTTAGTCTCCACATGTTTGTTCTTTTCCCATTTTTCTTTCTGTTGTACATTTTTAGTTTTATACTTGATAAAATGCTTGATATAATTTGTATCCTTTAAAATTTGGTGCAACTTGTTCTATGGCCTAGCATATAATCTATCCTGGAGAATGTTTCATGTGCACTTGAAAAGAATGTTTATTCTGCTCCTTTTGGATGTAATGTCTACAGATATCTGTTAAGTCTAACTGGTCTATTGTGTCACTTAAGACCACTGTTTTCTTACTGATTTTCTGCCTGGATTTACTTGTACAATCTACTTGTCCATTGATGTAAGTGGGCTGTTAAAATCCCTTACAATTATTGTACTCTTGTCAATTTCTCCTTTTTTGTCTGTTAGTATTTTTTTTTATGTATTATATATAGGGGCTCTTGTATTGGGCATATATATAATAATGATTTTAAAATCCTCTTTTTGTACTGATCCCTTTATCATTATGTAATGCATTCCTTTGTCGTTTGTTATAGCTTTTGTTTTAAAATCTATTTTGTTTGATAGGAGTATTACTACCTGTGTTTTCTTGTCATTTCTCTTTTCATGATATATATTTTTCTACCCCTCAGTTTTAGTCTGTGTGTGTCTTTACCCCTGAAGTAAGTCTCCTGTATGCAGCATATAGAAAGCCCCCTTTTTTTAACTGAATCTTTTGATAAGAACATTTATTCTATTGAAATTTAAAGTAATTATTAATAGATATGTACTTATTGCCATTTATTACTTGTTTTATGGTTGCTTTTGTAGTTCTTCTCTATTTCTTCTTGTTTCTTCCCTTGTGGTTTTGTGATTAGTTTTTCTTTAGTAGTATGATTTTTTCCTTTCTTTTTGGTTTTTATGTATCTATTGTAAGCTTTTGATCTGTGGACTGATAATTAGATGTACCTGTTTTAAATTGGCAGTCATTTAAGTTCAAACACATTCTAATTTTTTTACTCTATTACCCCACATTTTTTCTTGGATATTATATTTTATACCTTCATTCTTTTTCCTTAACTATGGATTATAGTTATAGTTGCTTTTAAAATGTTTCTCTGTTAATCTATATACTGGTTTATTTAGATGCCTGATCTTATTACTATATATTTGCCTTTCTTGGTGGGATTTTCCTTTTCCTGTAGATTTTTACTCGTTTTCCATTTAGAGAAAACCCTTCAACATTTTTTTAACATAAGGTTTAGTATGATGAATTCTTTTAGTTTCAGCTTGTCTGAGAAGTACTTTATCTCTTCTTCTATTCTAAATAATAATCTCACTGGGCAGAATATCCTAGTTGGTAGGATTTTCCCTTTTAGGACTTTGAATATATTATGCCATTCCCACCTGGCCTACAAAGTTTCTACAGAGAAAACTGGTAGCCTTATGGGGATTCCCTTGTAAATGACTCTTAGTTTTTCTCTTGCTGCCTTTAGTACTCTCCTTTTATCTTTAACTTTTGCCATTTTAGTTAGTCTATGTCTTGATATGGGTCTGTTTGGGCTCATTTTGTTTAGGACTTTCTGTGCTTCCTGTAGCTGGATATGTGTTTCCTTCCTCAGGTTTTGGAATTTTTTTTAGCCATAATATCCTCATATACATTTTTTATCTGCTTCTCTCTCTCCTCTTTCTGAATCCCCTATGATGCCAATGTTGTAATGCTTAATGTTATTATTCAAATCTATTAAATTGCTTTCATTGTAATGTTTTTTTTCTTTCTCCTGTTCTAATCAGATGATTTCTTTTGTTCTATCTTCCAAATCACCTATGCATTTTTTTTCTGTGTCACTTAGTTTGCTATTCATTCTTTCTTGTGTGTGTGTGTGTGTGTGTGTGTGTGTGTGTGTGTGTGTTTAATTGAAACTATTCAATTGTTCATTTCTGACAGGGTCTCTCTTATGTTTTCTAGTTCCTCTTTGAAATAATTTGTGTTTAGATCAATTCTTTTCCCTAATGATAATTTTTATATTATGACAAATTGTTCACTTCTGTTTTATATTTTTTTAAGGAATCTTCTCTTGCCCTTTCACTTCAGATTAGTTCCTCTGCCTTTTAATTTTGCTTAACTTTCTCTGCTTCTATGAATTTAGGTGAAACAGTTACCTACTGTGGTCTCACATTCAATCCATCAGGAAATCTGTTGGCTTTACCTTTAAACTATTTCCAGAATCTGATTATTTCCCACCACCTTCAATGCTATCATTGGTCTAAATCATGCTGGCCCCTAGTCAAGATTCCTCTAGTAGCTTCCTAATAGTTCTCTGTGCTTTGATCCTTGAGAGTCCCTAACACATATTCCCAATGTGGAAGCTAGACTTACCCTTTAAAAATACAAATCAGATCAAACCCTCCCCTGATTTCCATCTCATTAAGAATAAAAGCCCAAGTCCTTTAAATGGCTTACAAGGCTTTGTATGAACTACCATCTGCTCCTTCAGTTTCTTACTCAACTCTGCTTATTTTCTAATCTCATTTCCACCTTGTTCACTCCTCTGCAGTCACCTTGGTCTCTTTTGCAATTTCTCAAATATATCTGGCTTGCCTCTGTCACAGAGCCTTTTCATTGGCAGTTCCCACTGCCCAGAATACTCTTTATTCCTTGTCAGTATGACCCATTTCTCCAAATACTTCAAGTCTCTGTTCAGATGGCAGCTCCCCTCTAAGCCCTACCTTGTCCACCTTATTTAATATTGTTTCCCTGATTGCTAATTATTTCTTGATTGCATAGTATTTACATTTTTTATTATAATACATAGCTTGATTATTAATTAAATTTATTATTTATTGTCTTTTCATCCCTACTGGAATGCAGGCTTGTTCTATTTTGTTCAGTGATATTTTCTAATGTACTTAATAGTGCCTGGAACATAGTAGACACTCAAAAAATATGTTTTGAATGACTGAGTGAAGCATGATTCATCTAGGATGTTAGTTTATTTAAGTGTCCTGAACATGTAAATCTTTATCATTGAATTTCTAGTGCCACTTAGTAGGTCTGCTCAAGTAATACTTATTGAATGAATGGATGCATTTGACTTGAGTTTCAGTGGGTCATTCTTAAGGGGGGAGAAAACAATGTCAGCTAATAATCAGTTTAGTTTATTTAAAATCACTTGATGTTTATTTTAACAAAAACCTTCTTGAAATTCTAACACTAAAAGGGATGTCATTGAGGCCTCTGTGGTTTTAGTGGCTATGACCTTTACCATGATTCTCAGGATGGGAAGAGGAGTGTTCATGGTGTGGCCTTAATTAATCCAACGCTGAAGCTGGGGTGATGTGCTGACAAAAAAAATCAGGAAACCTTACAGACCAGCTTCCCTAAAATAACCTTGCAATTGTTCCTAAGTACACCAGAAACTCTAATTTGGGCAGTTTTGGCTCCTCTCAATTGACTCAGAGTGCTTTTAGCTAGCATCAAGTGCTTAACAAATCCAAAAGTTTCCCACGAGAACCTTCCATTAATTTTGTACTTTGCCAAGCTACAGAAAAGGAAGGTTTTGCAAATACAGAAAATAGCTTTAACTGTACTTTATTTTTGCAGACTCATGGGTGAATTTTCCAATCAAGCACCAGCCTATGTGATCTGATTTTTGATCAAAACATAATGTCTAACAGGTGGGCTATTTTGGACTCAATCTTTGCCAGGTGGTGCAAAATAATGACAAATGATCATAGTGCCTATGTATAAATGATCACAGGTCACTCTGCTTGACCTGCAGTTCAAACCAGCCTTCATAGAAACCCATTTCCAAACTACACCCACTGCTATGATTGAAAGTGGGTATTTTCAAAATTGCTCAGCTCAGCAAACTTGTTGCTCTGGAATTACTTTGAATTGTAGCTTGACTGACAAGCTTATAGAATAGGGATTTGGTATCTAAGGAAGTAAATAACTCCACCAGGTTCATGCATAGACTCTTAAGCTTGACTTTTTTTTTTTTTTTTTTGCACTAGTGGATATATCACCATAAATGTCTTATAAAAGATACTAACTTTAACCTCTAGAAAGTAATGCTAAAAACTATTTATCTTCAGATCCATTCTGCTAAGTAGTTTCTAACCCAAGTTCATTAGCTATAAATATTTAGGAATGAAAAAATCACAAATTTCTTTTGGAATCATTAAAGGAAAATTATCAACATTTAAAATAGACATGATTATTTTCAACATCATATAATAGTATCTTTTCTTACATTCATTTGTAGAAAGCTTAGTGACGTCCTTAACTGTGGTTATCTATCAGCATAAATGGATAATAGATTTGTTTCCCTTTTGCCTTAATAGTTTTGATAATCTATTTCCATTTTAATATCTTATTTGATTTCCCAGAATCATATTGTCTGTTAGTTTCAAAACCACTTTTGAAAGTGAACTGGGTATACAATAATAGAAATTAATGCATTAAATGTACTATATATCTTCAGTTTAGTTTCCTCCTGGGAAAATACAGCAAAATCTTTACTTTCAAAACTAAAAATATATTCTGTATATATATATATGTATTGTATGATAAATTAAAAAGGAAAAACATTCATTTCAAGGAGCACTTTTTACATACTGTTTGCATGCAAAGAATTGTACTGAAAGATAGGGTTTGAAAATAATAAAGGCAAATCTAGACTGGGAGAGAGAGACTCCCACTGGCAATTGTAAAACAATGAAGTGATGATCCTATTTATATGAAATATCCAGTGTCAGCAAATTCATAGAGACAGAAAGTGGATTAGTGGTTGCCAGAGTCTATGGTCAGAGGGAATAGGGACTGACTGCTTGATGGGTATGCGGTTTCCTTTTGGTGTTATAACACTTTTCTGGAACTAGATAGTGGTGATGGTTGCACAAAAGTGTAATGTATTAAATATTACTAATGATGAATTTTATGTTATATGCATTTTACTACAGGGAGAGAAAAGTAACAAATGATTCTTTAAAGTTTAACTACAGATAAGTGTTATCAAGGAAAGAAAATGTATAATCAAAAGCCTTGGCCTAACTGAATGTTTTGAGTGAAGATCAGGAAAGATTTCCAGAGAAAGGAACCACTGATCTAATGAATAGTAGCTAAATGGGAAGTAGGGCAGGGAGACGGGAAGGACATTGAACTTTCCAGAAGGAAGGCAAGGTGTGTGTAAAAAGTGGATGACAGTGAAAGAGGAGAAGGCGGTTTATGATAAGGCTTGAAAAGGCAAGGAACATATCTTATGAAGCATTTGAAGAATTGGGTGGCCCTGGATGGAGGAAGATGGGATGAGATGAAGAGATTGAAATATGGTAGATCTTCTAGGTAGTTACTACTATGGGCAAAACATACATTAGGGAGAAGGTGGTATATATATATATATATATATACAGTCAGTGTGAAGGGCATTAAAAAAGTTTATGAGACAGAGTTTAATGTTGAAATATACCTAGGATTATAGAGGATGGAGGGAGAGAGAGTCATAGGAAGAGACGGAGAGAGGGAGAAAGAGGTGGAGAGACAGAGAAAGAGGAAGAGAAAGAGAATGGAGGGGAGCAAGACAAGCCTCTCCCTCAGCTTTCTGGCTAGCAGATCTGTGTGATTAATAGTGCCACTCTGAGCCAGGAAGTGCTCCAGAGGCACCTTTTGAATATAAAGCGAGAAGTTACAGAAGGAAACACTTAGCAGTGGAAGTGAGTTACATGACTCAAATGGGGATCTCGACACAGACTTTTCTTCAGTGACTCTTGCTTAATAATTTTTCCAATGCTTTTTTGAGTTGTACTTCATAGTCAATAGTAGGTCCATGCTGCACTGACAGCTACATATTTTTGTAACTCACTAAAATATATATTAACTGTCTAGGAAAGGATGCATAGTTCTGTTATCCTTACCAATCTTTATTTTTTTTTTAAGTTACAAGTATAACACAAAAATAAAAGGGAAAAGGAAGATATCAGTTATTGAGTTTCTACTCTGCATCAAGTACTATGCTAGGCACATATTACAGATATTATTATATTTTATTTTTAAATGATCCTATAGATTAGATCTTTCCCCCTAATTTAAAGACAAGGAAACAAAGGCTTTGACTAAATAAGTAAGCTATTTATAAATACTACAAATACTAATATATTACAAATATGGGTAACAAGCAGGAAAGGTAGGATTTAAAATCAAGTCTCTGGCTGCCTGCCAAAATTCACATTCATTCAACCATAGTGACACTTTCCCGACTTCAATCATTTGTATGTAATTTTCAATATCTTTACTCCATATACGTAACACTTATACTAGTATTTTAAAAGATATTTTACTTTGAACTGACTCATTTTTTAGTCACATAAAGAAGTTTTATAAGGATACTTTATATTTCTATCATGAATAGAAAATCATTGCAGCACAAAGGCAATCATAAAAGGCAAAATGTGTCCAATGCAGGATACAGCATGCTTGGTGCTGGTGCACGGGGATAACCCAGAGGGATGTTGTGGGGAGGGAGGTGGGAGGGGGGTTCATGTTTGGGATCACATGTACATCCATGGTGGATTCATGTCAATGTATGGCAAAACCAATACAGTATTGTAAAGTAAAATAAAGTAAAAATAAAAATTAAAAAATTAAAAATAAAAAAAGGCAAAATGCAAACATACAATTAGACAAAGCAACATTACTAAATTCTAGCTACATGCTGTTCTTTTCTGTTGAGGTTCTGAACTTGATGCCTTTTCTCTTTCTGAGTTAAAGAGAAGAATTAGGAAATTCTAAAAAGGAGGACCAGTTACATAAGAGAAAAATGGCCCCTGATCATTATTTAAAGAGAAAAGAAAAAGAAATTATTTTCTCACTGTGTGATTCAATGTTATTTACTGCTGTGAACTATCTGAAGCAATTCTATATGCTACTGGCATCAAATGTGCCATGGTCAGGAGACCACTGAACTTTACCACATTACTTCTATTAACTGAAATATCCACACTTTGAAATTTCTCTCAATATTGATCCAACCCTCATTTGTATTCAAGATCATGGTACCCAGAGAGCATGCAGCAGTTACCTCCTTTAAAGGAGCCATTCTGAACAGGGTCTAATGTATCCCCTCATGTTTGGGTAGACCACAGGCTACACAGCATAAAAGAAAAAGATTAGGCCACTGAGATTTCAGCCTTTTACAAAATATACCTCAAGATGGAACATCTTCAAAGATTATTTTTAAAATAATTTTTCATCATTTGGGAGACCATCACATGACCATAAATGAAATTATAAAACTTCAGTGATCCTGAGAGAATCATGGCCTGGAGTCCAGGAGGATGAGTCTACAAGATGGGTCAAAGCACAAGCAGAGGAGGGACTTGGGCCCAACTGAAGAAGGAAAGAAACAAGCCTACCAAACTTGGCATTCAGCAAAGGGAGACGGAACAGCAACAAGTGCCTTTTGAAGGAAAAACAGATGGAAGGAAAATTAAGCAAAGTTAAAAAACATCATTGTGGTCTCTTCCACAAAAACCAACAGAGTTGTGGTTTCTCTGGAGCCAGAGCTTTGAAAGGTAAGGAAAATAGAGATCATATTACAGGGTACTCAAGGGTTTAATGTGCACAGCAAGGATTCTAACGAAGGTTTGGCTAATTCCCTCTGTCTCAGAGATGAGCAAGGAGACTGAGAGGTACCTACACCTGTAGCAACATGTATTAACCCAATCGGAATGATTTATTGTTACCATATTTGAGCTGGCTTTGAGTGAAGGAGAGGAAAAAAAAAGATGAAGGAAAACAAGCTTACCCACAAAAAGAAATTGTAGAATTCTATGTCCCAACAAGTGGGTAAAAATGTTAACATTGCTTTTTTATAGCCCAATAAATGTTCTTTCATAAAAGTTGTTTAAAACACACTCCCTATATCTCTCTATTAGATTGAAAAAGATATTAATCAGAAAGAGGATTTAATCAGGAAAGAGAGTTCCCTAAGCATATATTCACTATTTTTAAACTTAATAATCTAGTAAAATTAGTATTTTGATAACATGCAATAGAAATTAAACTAGAGAAATTAGGTACCTGTCTAAGGACACACAGTTTGAGAGGCTGAAATCAGGGTTAAAACCTTAAGTCAAAGGCATTTACTCTTTCAGCCAAACACCAAGCCTTCACTAACTACTCATGGCACCTCAATTAAAATGATTCATAAGTACTAATATTACATTTAAAATTTAAGGATTCACAAAACAGCTGTGTAAGGAAACAATTATGGTGTTTTTGACCCCCATTTTTAGGACATTGCAATCCTCTATCAGCAGCAATACCATGTTCCCACCCACTCTACAGATGACAAAAATAAGGTTCAAGCAATCATGGGTCTTGTTCAGATGGTACACCTAGCAAGAGGCAGTTCTGGTCATCTACTTCAAATCTCATGTGATATCCTCCTACCACAATAACTCTTGCCAAATAATGGATGGCAAAAATAATGGCTTGATTTATTGCTATCAAATTATTTTTATTAGTGCTGACCAGCAACACTAGAATAATTACTTTTAAATATCAAAGAAATGCTGGACTGGAAGAAACACAAGCTGGAAAAGATTGCCGGGAGAAATATCAATAACCTGACATGCAGATGACACCACCCTTATGGCAGAAAGTGAAGAGGAACTAAAAAGCCTCTTGATGAAAGTGAAAGAGGAGAGTGAAAAAGTTGGCTTAAAGCTCAACATTCAGAAAACGAAGATCATGGCATCCAGTCCGATCACTTCATGGGAAATAGATGGGGAAACAGTGGAAACAGTGTCAGACTTTATTTTGGGGGGCTCCAAAATCACTGCAGATGGTGACTGCAGCCATGAAATTAAAAGACGGTTACTCCTTGGAAGAAAAGTTATGACCAACCTAGATAGCATATTCAAAAGCAGAGATATTACTTTGCTGACTAAGGTCCGTCTAGTCAAGGCTATGGTTTTTCCAGTGGTCATGTATGGATGTGAGAGTTGGACTGTGAAGAAGGCTGAGCACTGAAGAATTGATGCTTTTGAACTGTGGTGTTGGAAAAGACTCTTGAGAGTCCCTTGGACTGCAAGGAGATCCAACCAGTCCATTCTGAAGGAGATCAGCCCTGGGATTTCTTTGGAAGGAATGATGCTGAAGCCGAAACTCCAGTACTTTGGCCACCTCATGTGAAGAGTTGACTCATTGGAAAAGACTCTGATGCTGGGAGGGATTGAGGGCAGGAGGAGAAGGGGATGACCAAGGATGAGATGGCTGGATGGCATCACGGACTCGATGGACGTGAGTCTGAGTGAACTCCGGGAGTTGGTGATGGACAGGGAGGCCTGGCGTGCTGCGATTCATGGGGTCGCAAATAGTCGGACATGACTGAGCGACTGAACTGAACTGAAATATCAAAGATACATGTTTCTAGGCCTCTCCTGTTTAGACATTCATGATAGCCCCAAACTGGGTAGTCATAATGGTAAAAAATACATATTCCTTTACCTATGTTAGAGTTATCTATGTTCTCCGTGTCCATGGCACCTTCTGTATATCTTTATCACAACCTTTAAAATGCTAATCACTGATTTACCATTTTTTCCTCCAAACTGGATAGTGAGCCTCTTATACACAAGGGTCCTATCTTATATATTCTGTTTCCATTGGCCAACATAGTTTTCAGAACTAAGAAGTTGCTCAAAAATATTTGTCAAAATGAACAAATCAATGAGTTGCAAATTCATCTGGGTCTAGATGGATGGATTTCATTAAAAAATAGATTTCATTAAAAAGTTAGGTATTCTATAAAATGCATACTTTTTGGTTTCCAAAGGGGAAAATGGGGGGATAAATTAACAGGAAGGGATTAACAGATACACACCACTATATATGAAATAGGTACAGCAATAACCTATAATGAAAAGAATCAGAAAAAAAAAGTATAACAATCACTTTGCTATACACTGGAAACTAATACAATATTGTAAATTAACTATACTTTTGAAAAGAAATGTTTGCATTCTGAAAAGCTAAAATCTTGCCTTCATCCTTAACATCTGTTCCCACTCTTGTCTTCCTCCATTACAATAAGTGACTTAATTAAAGAAGCTGCTTAGGCCAGAAACTTAGGATTCAGCCTTCACTTCTCATTTGCTCATCTCTAATTCATTATCAAACCGCATATAATTTACATTGCAAATAACACTTTTATTCATTAACTTTTCTCCATTTCCATTTTCAACGTTGTTGTATCTGCTATTATCTCTTTTCTTCATTGCTGCACTTGCTTCCTAAATTTTCTCCTTCCAATCATTATTCACTCCCCACCCTAATCCATACTACACAGTGTAGCAAGACAGATTTCTTTCAAAATGTATATCGGATCATGTCATTCCCCTGCATAAAACTCTATTTCCATTGGCTTAAAATAAACATTGACTTAAATACCTAATCATATCCTACATAGAATCACTGATCCAATGGACATGAATTTGGATTTATTTATCTCCATGAGAAAGTGGAGGACAGAGGAGCATGGCATGCTGCAGTCCATGGGGCTGCAAAGAGTCAAATGTGAGTTAGTGCCTGAACACCAACACACTCTATATGCCTACTACTCTAAACTTTTCTTGTCCAACTCTCCTCTCTGATCACTGGGCTTTATCACTTTGGCCTTCCTGAAGTTCCTTCACCACATGAAACTCTTTCACCCTAGATCTTTCTACTTGCAGGTCTAACTCTTCAGGTGAGTGTTTGACTCATACTTCCCTTGTCTCTCATGTCACTCTTGAATGTATTTTAAAAGAGAACTTCCTTTCCCTGAACACTCAGCTTGCAGCCATTGCTCCCAAACCCTGGAAATTCTCTTGGTGCACTTCGCCCTTTTTATTTTCCTAGCACTTGTCTATACATGTAGACATACTTCTTTTGAGTTTTGACTAGGCTGCAATCTCTACACAGATAAGAGACCATGTTTGTTACCTATTAACATTCTATACCCTCTTATCACCATGCCTTCACATTCAGATTAGTTCAGTTACTCAGTTGTGTCTGACTCTTTGCAATCCCATGCACTGCAGCACGCTTCATCACCAACTCCCAGAGCTTGTTCAAACACATGTCCATAGAGTCAATAATGCCATCCAACCATCTCATCCTCTGCCTTCCCCTTCTCATCCTGCCTGCAATCTTTCCCAGCATCAGGGTCTTTTCCAATGAGTCAGCTCTTCATATCAGGTGGCCAAAGTATTGGACCTTCAGCTTCAGCATCACGCCTTCCAATGAATATTCATGACTGATTTCCTTTAGGGTTCAGTGCAAGGGACTCTCAGGTGTCTTCTCCAACATCACAGTTCAAAAACATCAATATGTTATAAACATATGTTCATAAGATAGCTAAATATCAACGTGTTTGCTCACCTATAAAAGGGAAAGAGTTATATATACTTATCCCTATACAGAGCCATAATATGCAATTAACTAATTTATTAATAATTCTCCAAAGCTTCCATATACCTTACAAGCTTTGGAGAATTATTAATAAATTAGTTAATTGCATTTTATGGCTCTGTATAGGGATAAGTCATTCTCAGTTCAGTTCAGTTCAGTTGCTCAGTCATGTCTGACTCTTTGTGACCCCACAAACTGCAGCACGCCAGGCCTCCCTGTCCATCACCAGCTACCAGAGTCCACCCAAACCCATGTCCATTGAGTCAGTGATGCCATCCAACCATAGCATCCTCTGTTGTCCCCTTCTCCTCCTGCCCTCAATCTTTCCCAACATCAGGGTCTTTTCAAATGAGTCAGCTCTTTGCATCAGGTGGCCAAAGTATTGGGATTTCAGCTTCAAAATCAGTTCTTCCAATGAACACCCAGGACTGATCTCCTTTAGGATGGACTGGTTGGATCTCCTTGCAGTCCAAGAGACTCTCAAGAGTCTTCAACACCACAGTTCCAAAGCATCAATTCTTCAGCGCTCAGCCTTCTTTATAGTCCAACTCTCACATCCATACATGACCAATGGAAAAACCATAGCCTTGACTAGATGGACCTTTGTTGGCAAGGTAATGTCTCTGCTTTTGAATATGCTGTCTAGGTTGGTCATAACTTTCCTTCCAGGGAGTAAGTGTCTTTTAATTTCATTGCTGCAATCACCATCTGCAGTGATTTTGGAACCCCCCAAAATAAAGTCAGCCACTGTTTTCCCATCTATTTGGCATGAAGTGATGAGCTTTCTAATGAGATCAATAAAATCAGTATCTCACATATTTAGAGAAAAATACTATGGTTTGATTAAGTAGATTTCTATGATGATGTCTCAAGGTTGAAAATAGGATCCAGAATAGAAGTTCTAGGAAAGCAGTCTTCTTATCACTATAGACTAAGAACTTTTAAAGCCTTAAGTATCACCCAACAATAGACTACACTGACACCAAAGTAGTAAGTTCTCTAACAGTAGCAGAGGATATTGCTAATGTAGAGAGACTAGATTAGACAATTCATATGCTTTTTGCAAACTCAGAAATTATCTAATTATATAGAGGAGCAACAAGGACAAAACAACCAAAAGAACCCACAGGTTTGCACATGAAACACAAAAGGGAGTGCTGTTCCATAGGACAGAAGGGATGGAAATAATCTGCTTTAAAATTTTCCAAGGCAAATCTAAATGAGATATCGCTTTCAATTAGCAGGTCTTCAAAGTACAGCCCTAAGGAAACATCTTGAAGATGATTCTCTTTCTTCCTTAGGGTCACAAAGATAAAAGAATGACTGGTCTCTAAGTCTTAGATTAGAAGCCTGTGGTGAAGGAGACATGTTCAGGTAACTTTTCATGCAGCCCTTATAATTGTTCGCATGGTGAGTGCATTAAAGAACCAAGAGAAAGCACCATTTTTTTACAAAGTGATCTAAAATAAAACTTAAGTAAAAATTTGAGAAAACGGCAAACATGTCATCCTTCCAGAAGGATACACAAACATAGACAAGACCTAGAAATCAAATGCCCGAATCCCTAGTTTGTGTCCAAGAAGTCAGATCTCAGTCACCATATCACAACATCCCAATGTAATTCAGTCAAGGTGTACCACAAGGGATTGGCTAATGATGCCTCAATATAAAAGAGTGTGAACCACTTATTTATTTTAATTTGCCAGCATGTCAAAAAGCACCTTTATTCTGTTTAGAATTGGCTCATGTTCTCATGTTTTCTTGCCAGATGCCTTGGAGCAGGTGCTTTCTGGGCTGGAGTTTTCTGACCCTTCTGAGCTTTTGGAGAAGGTGCTACATGCTGACCTGTAGCTTTCTGGGCAGGAACCTCCTGGGCTGATGCCTTCTTACCCACGATGGCCATCTTTTTATTTTTCCCCCGCTCGAACATTGGCAGTGGCAACAGCTTCTGCAGCTGTCTCCTTAGAAGTAAGTGCTTTCTTGTGAGAAGCTTTCAGGAGAGCTCTGTTTTCAAGTTTCTTAACTCCAAGCTTGATGAGTCTTGCCTTTGTGACTTTTTAACAGTTGAAATCTGCCATCTTGGATTTTTTTTTTTTGGGGGGGGGGCTTCAATTTTCTTGACCCACCTTCTGGCCACTCACTTTGCAGGGATATCTGCCTTCTACCAGGGTTTTCCAACATACCTATGGTGAGCACTGTGTGGGAACTTGAAGATGAAATCAGTGAGCTGCATGCATTTGAAAAGCATAGCCTGTCTCCATCAGTTCAGTTCAATTCATTTCAGTCACACAGTCATGACCGACTCTTTGCGACCCCATGGACTGCAGCACGCCAGGCCTCTCTGTCCATCACCAACTCCCGGAGTTCACCCAAACTCATGTCCATCGAGTCGGTGATGCCATCCAGCCATCTCATCCTCTGTCGTCCCCTTCTCCTCCTACCCCCAGTCCCTCCCAGCATCAGAGTCTATTCCAACGAGTCAATTCTTCCCATGAGGTGGCCAAAGTATTGAAGTTTCAGCTTTAGCATCAGTTCTTCCAAAGAACACCCAGGACCAATCTCCTTTAGTGGACTGGTTGGATCTCCTTGCAGTCCAAGGGACTCTCAAGAGTCTTCTCCAATACCACAGTTCAAAAGCATCAATTCATCGGCACTCAGCTTTCCTCACAGTCCAACTCTCACATCCATACATGACCACCGAAAAAACCATAGCATTAATTAGATGGACCTTTGTTGGCAAAGTAATGTCTCTACTTTTGAATATACTATTTAGGTTGGTCATAACTTTCTTTCCAAGGAGTAACCGTCTTTTAATTTCATGGCTGCAATCACTATCTGTAGTGATTTTGGAGTCCCCCAAAATAAAGTCTGACACTTTTTCCACTGTTTCCCCATCTGTTTCCCATGAAGTGATAGGACCAGATGCCATGATCTTCACTTTCTGAATGTTGAGCTTTAAGCTGACTTTTTCACTCTCCTCTTTCACTTTCATCAAGAGGCTTTTTAGTTCCTCTTCACTTTCTGCCATAAGGGTGGTGTCATCTGCATATCTGAGGTGATTAATATTTCTCCCGGCAAGCTTGATTCCAGCTTGTGCTTCTTCCAGCCCAGCGTTTCTCATGATGTACTGTGCATAGAAGTTTAATAAGCAGGGTGACAATATACAGCTTTGACGTACTCCTTTTCCTATTTGGAACCAGTCTGTTGTTCCATGTCCAGTTCTAACTGTTGCTTCCTGACCTGCATATAAGTTTCTCAAGAGGCAGGTCAGGTGGTCTGGAATTCCCATCTCTTTCAGAATTTTTCACAGTTTATTGTGATCTACTCAGTCAAGGCTTTGGCATAGTCAATAAAGCAGAAACAAATGTTTTTCTGGAACCCTCTTACTTTTTTGATGATCCAGCAGATGTTGGCAATTTGATCTCTGGTTCCTCTGACTTTTCTAAAACCAGCTTGAACATCTGGAAGGTCATGGTTTATGTGTTGCTGAAGGCTGGCTTGAAGACTGTTGAATATTACTTTACTGGTGTGTGAGAGGAGTGCAATTGTGTGGTAGTTTGAGCATTCTTTGGCATTGACTTTCTTTGGGATTGGAATGGAAACTGACCTTTTCCTGTCCTGTGGCCACTGCTGAGTTTTCCAAATGTGCTGGCATATTGAGTGCAGCACTTTCACAGCATCATCTTTCAGTATTTGAAATAGCTCAACTGGAATTCCATCACCTCCACTAGCTTTGTTCATAGTGACGCTTTCTAAGGCCCACTTGACTTCACATTCCAGGATGTCTGGCTCTGGGTGAGTGATCACATCATCGTGATTATCTGGGTCATGAAGATCTTTTTTGTACAGTTCTTCTGTGTATTCTTGCCACCTCTTCCTAATATTTTCTGCTTCTGTGAGGTCCATACCATTTCTGTCCTTTATCGAGCCCATCTTTGCATGAAATCTTCCCTTGGTATCTCCAATTTTCTTGAAGAGATCTCTAGTTTTTCCCATTCTGTTGTTTTCCTCTATTTCTTTGCATTGATTGCTGAGGAAGACTTTCTTATCTCTCCTTGCTCCATACTTGAGTACAAAGTCCATCCACCAAAGTCGTGTTCTGACTAACAACATCTACAATCACAACCAGCTTCCAGGCACAAGACTCCAAGGAGGTGTAGGTCACCCAGCCAGCCTCTATGAAGTGCCTGAACACCATGTTGGTGGCATTTGGCAAGAGGGAACAAATTATTTTTAAAAGACTCCTAAGCTGGACTGGTCTATAGAGAGGCCTGCTGACCTCAAACTCACCTTAAAACAGTGCTCAAACAGAGGAAATGACACTGCACCAGAATGAGAAGATGGCATCAGAAGTAGACAGCTTGCCTAAGATGCTGATCTGAATTTTATGATCATTTATAATGTTTTCTTGATTCCTTGGACCTATGCCTATCAGTCACATGTTTTCCATTATGGACATGATTCGATGCTAGTTTAAAACTCAATCCAATTGTTGGGTTTTGGCCAATTACCTGTGCCTAGTACTTCTAGGTTACCTGTTCTCTAGGTGGATTTCTGTCCTCTAGGGCTCTGATCGGATACCTCCTAGGAAATTTATTTTCGATGAGTGGTCAGTAGCAGTTTGTGTGCGTGTGTGTGTGTGCATGCGCACCTTCAGTGGGCTTGAAGGATGTAATTGACCATACCTAAGCCTTAACAACTTTCATAAGTTTTAAATGAAATGTAACCAGGCTATTTGCCTATTGAATTCTGTCTCTATCATAAGGCAGTGCTACACAACTGCAAGGCCCTTGACACCTTACAGCATTTTGGGGAGATATCTGCACTACAATTTAAACTGAATGCTGTATTTTCATACCTGATGAATCCTTTAACGTGACACATTTGAACCACATGAAAAATAAGATTTCTGCTTTAAGTGATTCATTCCCTAGTCTTGATGATCTTAAAAAAGAAAGAAAAAAAAAAAAACTGGTGTGGGAGGCTCATGGCTAAAATATTTACTTTTAATTCCACTAATGTTATTAACTATACCATTTGTATTTTGCTTGTTTCACAAGATTATTTCTTGTATTACTAAGTTTATGACTGACCCTCCAATGGAAATGATAACTAGACTTGAAGCAGTTGATTAAATGTATAGCTCGATATATGGTCAATGATTATAACAGTGTAACTCTAGGTATGAAAAGATGCAATGAGAGAGACTACTTTCCTGGACCATAACTAGAAGACAGGTGTCCAGAGATCTTTGACTATTAAGACCTTAGTCCAGTAATAGCACATTGAGTGTCTTATCAACAAAAACCTTCTTCAGAACTGGGAACGAGCCTTCTCAGCAACACTGGACAAAATGGTCATGAAATGCCCCCCAAAGTAGGGTCGGATTTATGACTACAAGGGGGCCATGTCAACTACAAACTGGCACTTACCAAGAACATTGCCAATGACTGAACAACAAAGTCATTTGCCATCTGCCTCTATGGAGATTGAACCCCATGTTGCTATAGCTGTTGACTTTCAACACCCTCTGAGGGAGTTTAGGGTGGAGTGAGGCACTCTGTGCTCCAGGGAATCTTGTGGGACAGGTCTTTAGATAGTTGGATGTTTTTAGGAACAGATTTTATGATCTCAATCCTTGCATCTCTTCCTATCTACAGAAGCACTAAATCCCTTCATGGTGTTATCAGATCCTCATGACTAACAAAAACCTTTTGTAAAATGAGTGCTTCATGGTATTGAACTCCCCCTTCAACAAAACCTTATATATTGACTTTCCCCCACTGCCACTTTGGAGCAGTCTCTCAGAATTATCTGTGATGCTGTCTCCCGGGCTTCAGTCCTCATTTTGCTCCAAATAAAACTTAACTCACAACTCAAAACAAATAATAATAAAAATAAAAGGAATGCTACTGAATGGTGCATGCTTAGTTGTTCACTCATGTCCAACTCTTTGGGACCACATGGACTATAGCCCACCAGGCTCTTCTGTCCATGGGATTCTTCAGGCAAGAATATTGGAGTAGATTGCTATATCCTCCTCCAGGAGACCTTTCCAACCAGGGAGTTAAAAAAGGGAGGAATTATATGTATGTCTGATTCATTTTGCTGTACAGTAGAAATTAACAAAACATTGTCAAGCAAGTCAGTTCAGTTCACTCGCTCAGTTGTGTCCAACTCTTTGCGACCCCATGAACCACGGCATGCCAGGCCTCCCTGTCCATCACCAACTGCCAGAGTCTACCCAAACACACGTCCATTGAGTCAGTGATGCCATCCAACCATCTCATCCTCTGTTGTCCCCTTCTCCTCCTGCCCTCAATCTTTCCCAGCATCAGGGTCTTTTCAAATGAGTCAGCTTTTCGCGTCAGGTGGCCAAAGTATTGGGATTTCAGCTTCAAAATCAGTTCTTCCAATGAACACCCAGGACTGATCTCCTTTAGGATGGACTGGTTGGATCTCCTTGCAGTCCAAGAGACTCTCAAGAGTCTTCAACACCACAGTTCAAAAGCATCAATTCTTCAGCGCTCAGCCTTCTTTATAGTCCAACTCTCACATCCATACATGACTACTGGAAAAACCATAGCCTTAACTAGACAGACCTCTGTTGACAAAGTAATGTCTCTGCTTTTTAATATGCTGTCTAGGTTGGTCATAACTTTCCTTCCAAGGAGTAAGCATCTTTTAATTTCAAGCAACTATATTCCAATATAATTTAATTAAAAAAATAATACTACTGGAAGAACAACCTCTATTCTCCTACCCTTAGGTGTTAGTTCAGCCTGAAGGTTTTTGGTTTTTGCTTGTTTTTTAACTTTAGGATATACCATGTGGCATGCAGGATCCTAGTTCCTTGACCAGGGATCAAACCTGCACCCCCTGCAGCAGAAGTACACAGTCCCAACCATTGGACCACCCAGGAAATCCTGTCTGAGGATTTTGGATGCTCATCATACCTCCCTCACAGTGCTGTCTGAGAATTAGATCTAAAAGTGAAGAAGCTTCTGCCAGGTCTTTGCAAGAGTAAGCTGGACTCACTAAAGGAGAGATAGACTGTAGAAATGTCTCATTTCTCAGATATCTATCAGGCACATTCTGATAGTCCTGTTGGAACATGGTGGTGTCTGCTATTGGTATCTTTTATCTTTTGCCTATCTTCCCTGCTTCATTTTACCATATTCTGAATTTTGTTCAGAGAACTTCTCAAACTTTACTAAGGCCGTTTGAAGTGGTGTAATGGAGAACAGAGGTAAGGGGCTGCACCGGGGGGGGGGGGGGCATGGTTTTTCTGCCTACACTCTGCTTATATAGGAGGTACAGCACCATCTCAAGGGGAAGTGCGGTCCAGGAGTTTCCGGTGAGGACTACTTCCAAACGAGCAGGGGCTTCCAGTGGTGGGAGACCAAATGCGGGAGACCATCCAGAATAATAAGCTAAGTAGTACTCTGAAGAAGATGATCCTGGAAGTGAGAGAAGTGTGGAAGGCTATCACTTAGGTGATATATCAGGATGGAGTCAGATTAGCTCTGTAAAAATACCTCTCTATGTACCTCATAGAATGCTTTTTTGAGTGGAAGGGAAAGGGATGGCATTATAACTATGGTATGTGAAGGGGAGGGAGGAAGGGATGTTGAATGCAGAACCTACAGACAAACATTCTTTCAGTGGATGCTCAGCACAGGGGAGAACACGAGGCTGTGAGCTTCATCTTCTATGCATGTCTCAACAGAATGTAATTATATTAATTAAAAACAATTAGATGAGAAATAGTTATGGTATGGTAGATATGATGGAAACAGTATGAGCTTTGGACTCAAATGTTCTGGGTCTCAGCCTTGGTTTTTAAACATATTCTTTATTTTATTTTTTATTGAGGTTAGTTAAATTATAGTGTGTCAGTTTCAAGTGTACAGCAAAGTGATTCAGTTATATATATATAATTTTTCAGATTATTTTCCATTATAGGTTGTGGTTATCATAAGATTTTAAGTATTGTTCCCTGCACTATACAATAGGTCCTTCCTGTTTACCTATTTTACATATAATAGTCCCCAAACTCCTAATATATCTCTCCCCACCCCACTATCTTTTTTGGTAATCAAAGTTTGTTTTCTATGTCTGTGAGTCTATTTCAGAAAACTATTATTTCTCATATTTGAGAATACAATTTTATCATCTGAAAATGAAACACATTACTGTTAAGAATTGAGAATCAGTGTTGGAGAAGACCCTTGAGAGTCCCTTAGACTACTAGGAGATCGAACCAGTCAATCCTAAAGGAAATTAGTCTTGAATATTCAGTGGAAGGACTGATGCTGAAGCTGAAGCTCTAATAATTTGTCCACCAGAAGTGAAGAACGGACTCACTGGGAAAGACCCTGATGCTGGGAAAGATTGAAGGCAGGAGGACAAGGGGACGACAGAGGATGAGATAGTTGGATGGCATCACCAACTTGATGGACAATAGTTTGAGCAAACTCCAGGAAATGGTGATGGACAGGGAAGCCTGGCAGGCTTCAGTCCATAGGATCACAAAGAATCGGACATGACTGAGCAACTGAACAGCATATTATATGAATGAAAGCATCTAGCAAGTATACAATAATTAGTATCTATTATGATTTTATTATTATTATCTAGTGCTTCTGGCATAATCCTTGGAAAGAAATAAATTCTTAAAAATAAAAATAGTTGCTGTTCAGTCATTCAGTAGGGTATGACTCTTTGTGCTCCATGGACTGCAGCACAACTGGCTTCCCTGTCCTTCATCATCTGCCGGAGTTAGCTAAAACTCATCTCCATTGAGTCAATGATGCCAATCAACCATCTCATCCTCTGTCATCCCCTACTCCTCCTGCTTTCAATCTTCCACAGCATCAGGGTCTTTTCTAATGAGTTGGCTCTTCCCATCGTGTGGCCAAAGTATTGGAGTTTCAACTTCAGCGTTACTCCCACCAATGAATATTCAGGGTTGATCTCCTTTAGGATGGACTGGTTTGATATCCTTGCAGTCCAAGAGGCTCTCAAGAGTCTTCTCCAACACCACAGTTCAAAAGCATCAGTTCTTTGACTCTCAGCCTTCTTTACAGTCCAACTCTCACATCCACATGTGACTACTGGAAAAACCATAGCTCTGACAAGATGAATCTTTGTTGGCAAAGTAATATCTGCTCTTTAATATACTCTCTATGTTTGTCATACATTTTCTTTCAAGGAGCAAACATTATTTAATTTCATGGCTGCAGTCATCATCTGCAGTGAGTTTTGGAGCCCAAGAAAATAAATCCTGTCATTGTTTCCATTGTTTCCCCATCTATTTGCCATGAAGTGATGGACCAGATGCCATGATCTTAGTTTTTTGAATGCTGAGTTTTAATCCAGCTTTTTCACTCTCTTCTTTCACTTTCATCAAGAGGCTCTTTAGTTCCTCTCCACTTTCTTTCATAAGGGTGGTGTCGTCTGCATATCTTAGGTTACTGATATTTCCCCTGGCAGTCTTGATTCCAGCTTGTGCTTCATCCAGCCCAGCATTTCACATGATATACTCTGCATATAATATACAGCCTTGTGACAGTCACAGCCTTGACATACTCCATTCCCAATTTGGAACTAGTCCATTGTTCCATGTCCAGTTCTAACTGTTGCTTCTTGACCTGCATACAGGTTTCTCAGGAGGCAGGTAAGGTGATCTTGCATTTCCATCTTTTGAAGAATTTTCCAGTTTCTTGTGATCCACAGTCAAAGGCTTTTGTGTAGTCAATGAAGCAGACCTTTCTCTGGAACTCTCTTCCTTTTTCTATGATCCAGTGAATGTTGGCAATTTGATCTCTGGTTCCTCTGCCTTTTCTAAATCCAGCTTGAACATCTGGAAGTTCTCAGTTCACGGACTGTTGAAGACTAGCCTGGAGAATTTTGAGCATTACTTTGCTAGCATGTGAAATGAATGCAATTATGTGGTAGTTTGAATAGTCTTTGGCATTGCCTTGCTTTGGGAATGGAGTGAAAATTGACTCCAGTCCTGTGGCCACTGCTGAGTTTTCCAAATTTGCTGGCATATTGAGTGCAGCACTTTCACAGCATCATCTTTAAGGACTTGAACTAGCTCAGCTTGAGTTCCATCACCTTCACTAGCTTTGTTTGTAGTGCTGCTTACTAAGTCCCGCTTGTCTTCACTCCCCAGGATGTCTGACTCTAGGTGAGTAACAATACCATCATGGTTGTCTGGGTCATTAAGATTTTTTAGATAGTTCTTCTGTGTATTCTTGCCTCCTCTTCTTAATATCTTCTGCTTCTTTTAGGTCCATACCATTTCTATCCTTTATTTTGCCCATATTTGCATGAAATGCTCCCTTGATATCTCATCTAGTCTTTTCCATTCTATTGTTTTCCTCTATTACTTTGCACTGAATACTTAAGGAAGGCTTTCTTATCTCTCCTTGCTATTATTTGGAACTCTGCATTCAGATGGGTATATATTTCCTAATACCTCAATAACCCTTAACTATGTTCCAGGCACTATTTTAAGCACTTATATTAACTAACTTAATTCTCATAATCTAAAGTCTAAAAGTGTTAATTTCTCAGTCAGGTATGACTCTTTACTATCCCATGGACTGTAGCCTGCCAGGTTCCTTTGTCCATGGCATTCTCCAGGCAAAAATACTGGAGTGGGTAGCTATTCCATTTCCAGGGTATCTTCCTGACCCAGGGATCAAACCCTGGTCTCCTGCATTGCAGGCAGATTTCTTACCACCTTAGCCATCAGGGAACCCTCAGAATAACTTATGAAGTAGAATTGAGATCAGAGAGATTAAGCAACTTGCCCAAGGTTACACAGCCAGTAAGTACCAAAGTCAGGATTTAAGATGAACCTAAGATGACAGTCTTCAGAGTTAATTCTCTGAACTGTGATGTTATTAATATTACTTCCCATTCATCTTCCACTGACTTATATGATATTGATAGATGCTGTGAGTAGATATGGAAAAAGCATAAGGCATATCACTATTAACCTTGAAGGACATGGGGACACACAAGTCAGTGACATGAGGTCACTGGAGCAAATATAAAACCATATTGATCCCCATGGTATACCACCCTTTTCGATCTGACACAGTCAAGGTCTGCAACATCAGAGGGAATAGTAAACACCTGAGAAAGTTTGTAAAAGGAATTGTGCCAGGAGCCAGCTAAGTAGTTAACAGGGGAAACATCTCACTCACTGTCCCCGCTCCCTCATCTCAGGAGCACACAAAGTTAGAGGAGGAGGAAACTCATTCAGCATGCTTAAATCCACAGGACTTAATAGACATTAGATATTATAGAATCTACATTACACAGTTGAGGAAACAGAGTCCCAAGTGGTAACTGTGGTTTGCGATAGATCCCAAAATAGACTGCGTAAGGTACCTAGAGGAACTGGAGGCAGCTCATGGTATCTTTAGTGAAGACCATGCTGTGGAAGTGGGGAAGGGAGGATAGAAGAAACCAGGTGTGTAAAATGCTTACATTAATCACATTAACAGCAGCCCTCTCAAGCAATGGTAGCCACTATCTTCATGATGGTTACCTGCTTGATAAACATTATTAGAATGCAGAGAATTGTCTTTGAAGGGAAGAGAAAAGAAATTATTTCATAATCTAGGGCAGTCATGGAGGAAGTTTGGATGAGTTCAGGGGCCAGGGTGGTATAGAGGTGGTAGCATATTACACAGACACCTCAGGGTCTCGTGGGCTGCTCAGAACTGGGGATTTGATAAAACGTGATGGACAGGGAAGCCTGGTGTGCTGCGATTCATGGGGTCGCAAAGAGTCGGACATGACTGAGCGACTGAACTGAACTGAACTGGCCTTCTTTTTAGGTGGAAAGCTGAAGCCAGTTTTGGAATAGGAAGGAGGCAGAGGTCAGGGAGCGGGCAGAAAAGACAAACCTTTGGGCCGCTTGTCCGTTTGGCCCTCTTCTCTATGGAGGGTTTGGATTCTGTTCCGCCCTTTCCTCTCTCCAGCTGAGCACATCTGGTTTTCGGGATGAAAGGATCTGTCAGGTTTAAATGTCTTCAATGACCAGCTAAAGAGCAGAAAGGATAGGAAGCATGTCAAGTCAACTCTGTGACCTCCTTGGGCTGAAAGTGATCTTTCCAACAATAAACACGGAGCCTTGGCCAGCAGAGGCCCATGAGGGTTGTTTCCCTGACTGGAATTTTACCGATACACAGGCTAGAAAGCTTGGTCAGAAATTTTAACCATGTGTTTCATAAGGTCTTGAAAATCTCCAGACTATTTTTTTTTTAAAATATTATCCCAGTAGTTCAGATGATAAAGAATCTGCCTGCAATGTAGGAGACCCAAGTATGATCCCTGGGTTGGGAAGATCCCCTGGAGAAGGGAATGAAAACCTATGCCAGTATTCTTGCCTGGAGAATCCCAAGGACAGAGAAGAGTGGAGGGCTACAGTCCATGGGGTCACAAAGAGTCAGACACAATGGAATGGCTAACACAACAGTAAGAAATGTATTAGAAAGTTTGTATGAGCCAGACAACTATCCTGAGCTTTTGTAAAGAATGCACCTGATATTTGAGCAACTGTGGTAAAAAGCCCTTTACACAGCCAAGTGGGTAGTGACTTGGTGGTTATCAAAATGAACACATACTTGAGTCTCAGCTTCCCTGCTTTCACACTGCCTGTTTGGTAGGTTTTGTGTTTTGATGACATCTTGGATCACATTCCATTGTTTCAACTTGCTGTCATCAATGTTAATTAACATCATCAAAAATTAATTCACAATAAGGTGTGAAGTGTTGATAGAAACTTAGAATGTTGCCCCTCCCTGAGCATTTGCAGAAATAAAGCAGGAGGGCAGTAAGATGCTGTGTTTCAGAAGCCAGCCTGAGTGGTATGGAATGCACTTCAATTGTTTGCTGGAGAATGCACTTGAATCTCCTTCCACCTGTTCTTCAGAGAAGACTAAATCAGCTCAGCCACATCCACTTTGCAAAGCCATCAGTGTCAACCCTGGCCCACAACAGTCCCAGTAACTGAACTTCTCTTGGATTTACTATATGTTCATGACTTCACACTTGAAAAGAATTGCAGAAAGCACACAAATTAGCTATCTCTCTATGAATAGCATAGCCTAAAACTAAGTCCTTAGAGACCCAGGACTTTGAGTTCAAATCTCAAGTTCGCCATTTACTAGTTGGATGCCCTTAGGTTGCATATCCATGCAGGACCTCCATTTCCAAATTTGTAAACTGAGTGTATCAATACCAAACTCACAAAACAACTGTGAGAATTAAGTGGGATCATAGAAACTAGTAGGACACAATAAGGATTAATAAATGTTAACTGTGTCCTACTTCAAATTCCTAAAATGGTGAGAAACGGCAGCACATAATATTTCAGAAGCCTTTGCATTTACCCTTGGCAATTTTTTAAATAGTTGGTGGCTTACTTATACTGTTAATGATAGAATATTTTATTTAAATGTGTTTATGAAAATTTTAAATTATTTAAAGACAAAATTTATATTGTAGCTATATATGGAAAAAAACCAATGTCTCGTTTTAAATAGAAAGTAAAACTAAATACAATGAGATCAAGCAATATTATTAGATTTTAAGGAGGCGTGCAGCATTAGATCTGCCCTTTTATTATTAAAAAAAGGAGAATTAACAAATGCTGAAAAGTTTGTATAGACAGACTCTTATAAAACTAAGCAGTTTTTCTCTGTGTAGTTGGGTTTAAAACTTAATGAAAAAGGGACAAGTTGTTTCACACTAAGATTTATTGTCACTTAATTGATGTCCTTCTGTCACTGAAATCATATTTTCCCCACTCACTCTTTAGGAAAAAATTGTAGAGGAAAAATAAAAATTCTGGAGATAGAGGACAAGCTTTTGAAATTTAGCTCTACTTCTTACTTGTCGATTACATTGTGCAAGTTACTCCAATTCTTTGTGCCTCAGTTTCCTCATTGGTCAAGTGGAATATTAACACTCAACTTGGAGGGAGCTATTTGCCTGGATGCCATAAAGTATATTAAGTATATAGCAAAATGCCTTGAATTTATAACAGAAAAGCAAAATGATAATACCAGGGAAAACTGCCTTGTCAGAGTGCAAATAAATAAAATAAAGGCCAAGTTATTTGTACGCCCAGCCATCCGATTTGCTGGGACAAAGATGTTCTGTAACTTTCACCCCAGACATTGCTCAAGCTGTCAGCACACAACTGAGTGGTTTTGAAGAACTCCAGGATTATATAACACTGGATGGCAACCAGGACTGTTGGATTTTCTTCTTTTACTCCTTTTTATTTTGATTTCATTTTTTTAACCACATAAACTTAGAAAACCTTTTTTTCCCTCTCTCTCTTGTTTGTTTTGTTGTTGCTGTTGTTGTTATTGTTGTAAAAGACTGAGAAATATAATTAAAAAGAAAATGAAAAATCACTTATGATTTCACTACCCAAACAAAACCAAATTGGATATTTTCAAATATGTTCTTTCAGATTTTTCTCTGCAGATTATAGGATTATAATTATTTTAATATGGGAAGTTGTTACCCTTTGTTTTGTTATCAACTTTGTTCATTTAACAAAATATCCACCCACAAATATTTTTGTAAATAACTATCATCCTAAAATGTGATTTTCATGCCTATATTGGCATAACACACAAATGTAGCAAAATTTATTTATTCAACTAATATTATTAATAGTTATTTAAGTTTCTCTCCCTTGAGTTAATAACTACTATTTTACTAAATTAAATATTATAATTCACCACCTTTTAAATGAAACATGATCCGTAAACAAAAGCATTTCTGTTAAGGTAAATTATGAGAGGTGGTCTTTCTAGTCAAGATGATGTGTATTTTAAGGTTCAGACTTCGCCACTCAGGAAATTTAATACAAACTTACAGTAAAAGTATAAAGAACCTACTATTCCAAGAGCCACTCCCCAAACTAAGTCTTATCAAATAAAGATAAGTAAGTGAAGTCTCTCAGTCCTGTCCGACTCTGTGACTCCATGTACTGTAGCCTATCAGGCTCCTCCATCCATGGGATTTTCCAGGCAAGAGTGCTGGAGTGGATTGCCATTTCCTTCTCCAGGGGATCTTCCCAACCCAGGAATTGAACCATGGTCTCCCACATTGCAGGCAGATGCTTTACTCTCTGAGATAGTTTTTACCAAATTAGGTGAAACTGTTATTATTTTAGTTTGTACATTTCCTGTATACTTAATGAGTGTTTCCATTTTTTTATTTGTAAATTTTGAGTTTAAATCTTTACTTACTTTTCATCTTGAAATATTACTAATTTTCAAAAATATTTACATATAAAGATTAGACATTTGTATATCATATACATTGACACTAATTTTGCATAATGTCAGTTTATTTTTTATATGTCATTTGTGATTTATAGGAAATAAAACATTACATAATCATATCTGTTAGTGACTTCCTTTATAACTCTATCTTTGGTATCAAGCCTAGAATGTTTTACTCTATAGATGATATAAACTCTTGCATATATTTTCTTCTAGCACTTTACTAGTCTTTAAAACTGAACAAATAGTATATAAATATAATTTATCGTCCTTTATCGAGCCCATCTGTGCATGAAATGTTCCCTTGGTATCTCTAATTTTCTTGAAGAGATCTCTAGTCTTTCCCATTCTGTTGTTTTCCTCTATTTCTTTGCATTGATTGCTGAGGAAGGCTTTCTTATCTGTCCTTGCTATTCTTTGGAACTCTGCATTCAGATGCTTATATCTTTCCTTTTCTCCTTTGCTTTTCACTTCTCTTCTTTTCACAGCTATTTGTAGCAAAGGAGAAACTGCTCTCAGAGATAGCTCCTGCCTTAACTTCTTTCTTTACCACTCTGCTTTCATAGGACTTATACCTCCATTGTGGTCAAAGTTTCTCCTGCCCTTCACTTCCTGTTTTGATAAATCTCTTACCTATCTAATCCTCTCTTTGTGTCATTTTAGTAGACCTCAACTAGCACAGAAATACAAATATATTGGTAAATAGATAAATAAGTGGTAGGTAGAAAGACAAAAATAAATATCTGAATTTCTAGACATAACACTGGTAATAGAAGACTGCTGCTGCTACTAAGTCGCTTCAGTCGTGCCTGACTCTGTGCGACCCCAGAGACGGCAGCCCACAAGGCTCTCCCATCCCTGGGATTCTCCAGGCAAGAACACTGGAGTGAGTTGTCATTTCCTTCTCCAAAGCAAGGAAGTGAAAAGTGAAGGGAAGTCGCTCAGTCGTGTCCAACCCTCAGCAACCCCATGGACTGTAGCCTTCCAGGTTCTGTCCATGGGGTTTTCCAGGCAAGAGTACTGGAGTGGGGTGCCATTGCCTTCTCCAGGTAATAGAAGACAGTGAATCATAATTTTTAGACTGAAAGAAAAAAAATGCACTGCAATTCTATCTATATTCCACCAAGACATCCATTTTAAGCAAAGGTTGAGTTAAATACTGATTGATGCTTCCAAGTATTTCCAATTCTCTGCCTACCAGGCACACAGAGGATTGGCATGACTCTGTTTCATTTGCAGTTTGCCATGGTGAAATTCTTTGGCCAATGAAAATGAGTGTGTCCCCTCCTAGGCAGAAGCATTTAATGGTTTTAGGAGATGTTCCAGCACTCTCCCTTGCTGATGTGATCTAGAGACTAGAGATCTCTTCATGAAAATTAGAGATAACAAGGGAATATTTCATGCAAAGATGGGCTCAATAAAGGACAGAAATTGTATGGATGAAACAGAAGCAGAAGATATTAAGAAGAGTTGGCAAGAATACACAGAAGAACTGTACAAAAAAGAGCTTCACAACCCAGATAATCATGATGGTGTGATCACTTACCTAGAACTAGACATCCTGGAGTGTGAAGTCAAGTGGACCTTAGAAAGCATCACTATGAACAAAGCTAGTGGAGGTGATGGAATTTCAGTTGAGCTATTTCAAATCCTGAAAGATGATGCTGTGAAAGTGCTGCACTCAATATGCCAGCAAATTTGGAAAACTCAGCAGTGGCCACAGGACTGGAAAAGGTCAGTTTCCATTCCAATCCCAAAGAAAGGCAATGCCAAGGAATGTTCAAACTACTGCACATTAGCACTCATCTCACACACTAGTAAAGTAATGCTCAAAATTCTCCAAGCCAGGCTTTAGCAATACATGAACCGTGAACTTGCAGATGTTCAAGCTGGTCTTAAAAAAGGCAGAGGAACCAGAGATCAAATTGCCAACATCTGCTGGATCATGGAAAAAGCAAGAGAGTTCTAGAAAAACATCTATTTCTGCTTTATTGACTATGCCAAAGCCTTTGACTGTGTGGATCACAATAAACTGTGGAAAATTCTGAAAGAGATGGGAATACCAGACCACCTGACCTGCCTCTTGAGAAACCTATATGCAGGTCAGGAAGCAACAGTTAGAACTGGACATGGAACAACAGACTGGTTCCAAATAGGAAAAGGAGTATGTCAAGGCTGTATATTGTCACCCTACTTATTTAACTTCTATGCAGATTACATCATGAGAAATGCTGGACTGGAAGAAACACAAGCTGGAATCAAGCTTGCCAGAAGAAATATGAGTCACCTCAGATATGCAGATGACACCACCCTTATGGCAGAAAGTGAAGAAGAACTAAAAAGCCTCTTGATGAAAGTGAAAGAGGAGAGTGAAAAAGTTGGCTTAAAGCTCAACATTCAGAAAATGAAGATCATGGCATCTGGTCCCATCACTTCATGGGAAATAGATGGGGAAACAGTGGAAATAGTGCCAGACTTTATTTTGGAGGGCTCCAAAATCACTGCAGATGATGATTGCAGCCATGAAATTAAAAGACGGTTACTCCTTGGAAGAAAAGTTAGGACCAACTTAGACAGCATATTCAAAAGCAGAGACATTACTTTGCCAACAAAAGTCCATCTAATCAAGGCTATGGTTTTCCCTGTGGTCATGTATGGATGTGAGAGTTGGACTGTGAAAAAAGCTGAATGCCAAAGAATTGATGCTTTTGAACTGTGGTATTGGAGAAGACTCTTGAGAGTCCCTTGGACTGCAAGGAGATCCAACCAGTCCATTCTAAAGTAAAGGATATCAGTCCTGGGTGTTCTTTGGAAGGAAAGATGCTAAAGCTGAAACTCCAATACTTTGGCCACCTCATGTGAAGAGTTGACTCATTGGAAAAGACTCTGATGCTGGGAGGGATTGTGAGCAGGAGGAAAAGGAGACGACAGAGGATGAGATGGCTGGATGGCATCACCGACTCAATGGACATGAGTTTGGGTGAACTCCAGGAGTTGGTGATGGACAGGGAGGCCTGGTGTGCTGCGATTCATGGGGTCACAAAGAGTTGGACACGACTGAGCAATTGAACTGACTGAACTGATAATTTATTGTAAAAACTTTAATAGTTATTATGAATCACTGGAATGTTCCCACATTCCCTTGGTTTTCTCATTCACTCTCATGGCTTAAAAATGTACTCTGAAAGTGAAAGTCACTCAGTCATGCCTTACTCTTTTGTGACCCCATTAATTACTCACTCTTTTACAGCCAATATCCAGATAGTCAATAAATCCTGCTAGCTCTACACTCAAAATATATCCCAAATGAGTGACTGAAATGAACTGAATCATATAAAACCTGTCCTGCCACCACCCTGCCCCTGACCGCTATCAGTCCTCTCCTCTAGGTTTGTAGTGGACTCATCTGCTTTCCTGTCACCCTATTCTCCCCATCAGTTCAGTTCTGTTACTCAGTCATGTCTGAGTCTTTGTGATCCGATGGACTGCAGCACTTCAGACTTCCCTCTCCATCATTAACTCCCAGAGTTTGCTCAAACTCATGTCCATCGAATCAGTGATGCCATCCAACCAGCTCATTCTCTAATACAATCTCCTCTTCCGCTTCTCCTCTTGCATTCAATCATTCCCAACATCAGGGTCTTTTCTAATGAGTCTGCTCTTCCCACCAGGTGGCCAAAGTATTGGAGCTTCAGCTTCAGCTTCAGCATCAGTCCTTCCAAAGAACACCCAGGACTTATCTCCTTTAGGACTGATTTGATCACCTTACAGTCCAAGGAACTCTCTCTCTCATTTTTTTTTTCTTTAATTGAAGGATAATTTCTTTACAGAATTTTGTTGTTTTCTATCAAACGGCAACATGAATCAGCCATAGGTATTCATATATACATACAACTCCTCCCTTTTGAGCCTCCCTCCCATCTCCCTCCCCATCTCACCCCTATAGGTTGATATAGAGCCCCTGTTTGAGTTTCCTGAGCCATACAGCAAATTCCCATCAGCTATCTACTTTACATATGGTAATATAAGTTTCCATGTTACTCTCTTCATACATCTCACCCTCCCCTCCCCTCTCCCCATGTCCATAAGTCTGTTCTCTATGTCTGTTTCTCCACTGCTGCCCTGTAAATGAATTCTTCAGTACCATTTTCCTAGATTCCATATATGTGCACTAGAATATGATATTTATCTTTCTCTTTCTGAATCATTTCCCTCTGTGTAATAGGTTCTAGAATCATCCACCTCATCAGAACTGACTCAAATGCATTCCTTTTTAGGGCTGAGTAATATTCCACTGTGTATGTATATATATGTATGTATACAACTTCTTTATCCATTCATCTGTTGATGGACATCTAGATTGCTTCCATGTTCTAGCTATTGTAAATAGTGCTAAATGAACAATGGGATACATGTGTGTTTTTCAATTTTTGGTTTCCTCAGGGTATATGCTTAGGAGTAGGATTGCTGGGTCTTACTGTGGTTTTATTCCGAGTGTTTTAAGGAATCTCCATACCATCATCCATAGTGGCTGTATCAATTTACATTCCCATCAACAGTGCAAGAGCATTCCATTTTCTTCAGACCCTCTCTAACATTTATTTTTTGTAGACTTTCTGATGATAGCCATACTGACTAGTGTGAGGTGATACCTCATTGTGGTTTTGATTTGCATTTCTCTAATAATGAGTGATTTGAGCATCTTTTCATGTGTTTTTTAGCCATCTGTATGTCTTTGGAGAAATATCTGTTTAGGCCTTTTTACCACTTTTTGATTGGGTTGTTTGTTTTTCTAGCACTGAGTTGTTTGAGCAGCTTATGTATTTTGGAAATTTATCCTTTGTCAGTTGTTTCATTTGCTATTATTTTCTCCCATTCTGAGTGTTGTCCTTTCACCTTGTTTATAATTTTCTTTGCTACACAAAAGCTTTTAAGTTTAATCAGATCCCATGTGCTTACTTTTGTTTTTATGTCCATTACTCTAGGAGGTGGGTCATAAATGATCTTGCGTTGATTTATGTCATCAAGTGTTCTGCCTATGTTTTCCTCTAAGAGTTTTATAGTTTCTGGTCTTATATTTAGGTCTTTAACCCATTTTTAGTTTATCTTTGTGTATGGTGTTAAGAAGTGTTCTAATTTCATTCTTTTATGTGTAGCTATGCAGTTTTCCCAGCACCATTTATTGAAGGGGCTATCTTTGCCCCGTTGTATATTCTTGCCTCCTTTGTCAAAAATAATATACCCATAGGTGCATGAGTCTACTTCTGGGCTTTCTATCTTGTTCCATTGATCTATATTTCTGTTTTTGTGCCAGTACCATACTGTATTGATGACTGTAGCTTTGTAGTATAATCTGAGGTCAGGAAGGTTGATTCCTCCAGCTCCATCCTTCGTTCTCAAGACTGCTTTGGCTATTTGGGGTCTTTTGTGTTTCCATATGAATTGTGAAATTTTTTGTTCTAGTTCTGTGAAAAATACCATTGATAATTTGATAGGGATTGCATTGAATCTATAGATTGCATTTGGTAGTATAGTCATTTTCACAATATTGATTCTTCCTACCCAGGAACATGGAATATCTCTTCATCTGTTTATGTCATCTTTGATTTCCTTCATCAGTGTCTTATAGTTTTCTGTGTACAGTTTTTGTCTCCTTAGGTAAGTTTATTCCTAGGTCTTTAATTCTTTTTGTTGCAGTGGTGAATGGGATGGATTCCTTAATTTCTATTTCAGCTTTTTCATTGTTAGTATATAGAAATGCAAGTGATTTCTATGTATTGATTTTGTATCCTGCAATTTTGCTAAATTCACTGATTAGCTCTAGTAATTTTCTGATACTATCTTTAGGGTTTTCTATGTACAGTATCATGTCATCTGCAAACAGTGAGAGCTTTACTTCTTCTTTTCTGATCCATTATCCTTTTATTTCTTTTTCTTCTCTGATTGCTATAGCTAGGACTTCCAGAACTATGTTGAATAGTAGTGTTGAAAGTGGGCACCCTTATCTTGTTCCTGATCTTTGGAGAAAGCTTTCAGTTCTCATCATTGAGAGTAGAGTTTGCTGTAGGCTTATCATATATGGCCTTTACTATGTTGAGGTAGGTTCTTTCTATACCCATTTTTTGAAGAGTTTTAATCATAAATGGGTGCTAAATTTTGTCAAAAGCTTTTTATGTCTCTATTAAGATGATTGTATGGTCTTTATCTTTCAGTTTGCTAATGTGGTGTATCACATTGATGATTTGCATATATTCAAGAATCCTTGCATTCCTGGAATAAACCCAACTTGATCATGTTTTATGAGCTTTTTGATGTGTTGCTGAATTCTGTTTGCTAAAATTTTGTTAAGGATTTTTGAATCTATGTTCATGAGTGATATTGCCTGTAGTTTTCTTTTTTTGTGTTGTCTTTGACTGGTTTTGGTATCAGGTGATGGCGCCCACATAGAATTGGTTTGGAAGTGTTCCTTCCTCTGCAATTTTTTGAAAGAGTTTTAGAAGGATAGGCATTAGCTCTTCTCTAAATGTTTAATAGAATTCTCCTGTGAAGCCATTTGGCCCTGGGCTTTTGATTTTGGGGAGTTTTTTTTTTTTTTTTTTTTTAAATCACAGCTTCAATTTCAGTGCTTGTAATTGGGTTGTTAATAATTTATATTTCTTCCTGGTTCAGTCTTGGAAGATTGAACTTTTCTAAGAATCTGTCCATTTCTTCCAGGTTAGCCATTGTTTTTCCATATAGTTGTTCATAATAGTCTCATAATCCTTTGCATTTCTGCATTGTCTGTTATAAAATCTCCTTTTAAATTTTGTTAATTTTATTCTTCTCTTTTTTCCTTCATGAATCTGGCTAAAGGTTCATCAATTTTATCTTCTCAAAGAACCAACTTTTAGTTTTATTAATCTTTACTATTGTTTCTTTCATTTTTCTTCATTTATTTCTGCTTGGATCTTTATGATTTCTTTCCTTCTACTAATTTTTAGGGTTTTCTGTTCTTTGTCCAGTTGTTTTCAGAATAAAGTTAGGTTGTCTATTCGATGTTTTCCTTGTTTCTTGAGGTAGGATTGTATTGCTTTAAACTTCCTCTTAGGACTGCTTTTGCTGCTGAGTTGTCATGCTTTCATTGTCATTTGTTTCTAGAAATTTTTTTATTTCCCTTTTGATTTCTTCAGTAACCTGTTGGTTATTTAGAAATGTGTTGTTTAATCTCCACATGTTTGTGTTTCTTACAGGTTTTTTTTCTTGTGATTGATATCTAGTCTCATAGCTGTGTGGTTGGATAAAATGCTCGATATGATTTCAATTTTCTTAAATTCACTGAGGTTTGATTTGTGACCCAAGATGTGGTCTATCCTGGAGAATGTTCCATGTGCACTTGAGAAGAAACTGTATTCTTCTGCATTTGGATGGAATGTTCTGAAGATATTAATGAGATCCATCCCATCTAATGTATCATTTAAAACTTGTGTTTCCTTATTAATTTTCTGTTTTGATGATCTGTCCATTGGTGGGAGTGGGGTGTTAAAATCTCCTACTATTTTGTGTTACTGTCAATTTCTTTTATATCTGTTAGTGTTTGTCTTATGCATTGAGATGCTCCTTTGCTGGGTGCAAAGATATTTACAACTGTTATGTCTTCCTCTTGGATTGATCCCTTGATCATTATGTAGTGTCCTTCCTTATCTCTTGTAATCTTTATTTTAAGGTCTATTTTGTCTGATATGAGGGTTGCTACTCCAGCTTTCTTTTGCTTCCCATTTGCATGGAATAACTCTTTCCATCCTCTTTCAGTCTATAGGTGTCTTTAGGTCTGGAGTGGGTTTCTTATAGATAGCACGTATATGGGTCTTGTTTTTGTATCCATTCAACCAGTCTGTGTCTTTTGGTTGACACATTTAATCCATTTACATTTCAAGTAATTATTGATATATACATATATTACCATTTTCTGAATTGTTTTGGGTTGATTTTGCAGATTTTTTTTCTCCTCTTGTATTTCTTGACTATATAAGTCCATTTAACATTTGTTGTAAAGATGGTTTGGTGGTACTGAATTCTCTTTTGCTTATCTGAAAAAATTTTTTTATCTTTCCTTCAATTTTGAATGAAATCCTTCCTGGGTACAGTAATCTTGGCTGTAGATTTTTCCCTTTCAGAACTTAAATTTATCCTGCCATTCCTTTCTGGCCTGCAGAGTTTCTGCTGAAAAATCAGCTATTAAGCAAATAGGGTTTCCCTTGATATGTAACAATGTTACTTATTGTAACATTGTTACTTGTTGCTTTTCCCTTGCTGCTTTTAATATTCTTTCTTTGTGTTTAGTCTTTGTTAGTTTGATTACTATGTGTCATGGTGAGTTTCTCCTTGGGTTTATCCCGTATGGTACTCTTTGTGCCTCATGGACTTGATTGAGTATTTCCTTTTCCATGTTGGGGAAATGTTCAATTATAATCTCTTCAAAAATTTTCTCATACTCTTTCTTTTTTTCTTCTTCTTCTGAGAACCCTATAATTCGAATGTTGGTGCTTTTGATATTGTCCCAGAGGTCTCTGAGACTATCCCCAGTTCTTTTCATCCTTTTTCCTACTCTTCAGAAGTTATATCCAACATGTTATCTTCCAGCTCACAGATTGTTTTTTCTGCTTCAGATATTCTGCTATTGATTCCTTCTAGAGTAATTATGAATTCAGTTCAGTTCAGTCACTCAGTTGTGTTCGACTGTTTGTGACCCCGTGAATCGCAGCATGCCAGGCCTCCCTGTCCGTCACCAACTCCTGGAGTTCACTCAGTCTCACCTCCATCGAGTCAGTGATGCCATCCAGCCATCTCATCCTCTGTTGTCCCCTTCTCCTCCTGCCCCCAATCCCTCCCAGCATCAGAGTCTTTTCCAAGGAGTCAACTCTTCGCATGAGGTGGCCAAAGTACTGGAGTTTCAGCTTTAGCATAATACCTTTCAAAGAAATCCCAGGACTGATCTGCTTCAGAATGGACTGGTTGGATCTCCTTGCAGTCCAAGGGACTCTTAAGAGTCTTCTCCAACACCACAGTTCAAAAGCATCAATTCTTCGGTGCTCAGCCTTCACAGTCCAACTCTCATATCCATACATGACCACTGAAAAATCCATAGCCTTGACTAGCCGGACCTTAGTCGGCAAAGTAATGTCTCTGCTTTTGACAATGCTATCTAGGTTGGTCATAACTTTTCTCCCAAGGAGTAAGTGTCTTTTAATTTCATGGCTGCAGCCACCATCTGCAGTGATTTTGGAGCCCCCAAAATAATGTGTGACACTGTTTCCATTGTTTCCTCATCTATTTGCCATGAAGTGATGGGACCGGATGCCATGATCTTCATTTTCTGAATGTTGAGCTTAAGCCAACTTTTTCGCTCTCCTCTTTCACTTTCATCAAGAGGCTTTTTAGCTCCTCTTCACTTTCTGCCATAAGGGTGGTGTCATCTGCATATCTGAGGTTATTGATATTTCTCCCGGCAATCTTGATTCCAGCTTGTGTTTCTTCCAGCCCAGCGTTTCTCATGATGTACTCTGCATAGAAGTTAAATAAGCAGGGTGACAATATACAGCCTTGACATACTCTTTTTCCTATTTGGAACCAGTCTGTTGTTCCATGTCCAGTTATAACTGTTGCTTCCTGACCTGCATACAGATTTCTCAAGAGGCAGGTCAGGTGGTCTGGTATTCCCATCTCTTTCAGAATTTTCCACAGTTTATTGTGATCCACACAGTCAAAGGCTTTGGCATAGTCAATAGAGCAGAAATTGATGTTTTTCTAGAACTCTCTTGCTTTTTCCATGATCCAGCGGATGTTGACAATTTGATCTCTGGTTCCTCTGCCTTTTCTAAAACCAGCTTGAACATCAGGAAGTTCATGGTTCACGTATTGCTGAAGCCTGCTTGGAGAATGTTGAGCATTACTTTACTAGCATGTGAGATGAGTGCAATTGCACAGTAGTTTGAGCATTCTTTGACATTGCCTTTCTTTGGGATGGAATGAAAACTGACCTTTTCCAGTTCTGGCCACTGCTGAGTTTTCCAAATTTGCCATCATATTCAATGCAGCACTTTCATAGCATCATCTTTCAGGATTTGAAATAGCTCTACTGGAATTCCATCACCTCCACTAGCTTTGTTCGTAGTGATGCTTTCTAAGGCCCACTTGACTTCACATTCCAGGATGTCTGGCTCTAGGTGAGTGATCACACCATCGTGATTATCTGAGTCATGAAGATCTTTTTTGTACAGTTCTTCTGTGTATTCTTGCCACCTCTTCTTAATATCTTCTGCTTCTGTTAGGCCCATACAATTTCTGTCCTTTATCTAGCCCATCTTTTCATGAAATGTTTCCTTGGTATCTCTTATTTTCTTGACGAGATCTCTTGTCTTTCCCATTCTCTTCTTTTCTTTTGTTTCTTTGCATTGATCACTGAAGAAGGCTTTCTTATCTCTTCTTGGTATTCTTTGGAACTCTGCATCCAGATGCTTATATCTTTCCTTTTCTCCTTTGCTTTTCTCTTCTCTTCTTTTCACAGCTATTTGTAAGGCCTCCCCAGACAGCCATTTTGCTTTTTTGCATTTCTTCTCATGGGGTTGGTCTTGATCCCTGTCTCCTGTACAATGTTACGAACCTCATTCCATAGTTCATCAGGCACTCTATCTATCAGATCTAGGCCCTTAAATCTAGTTCTCACTTCCACTGTATAATCATAAGGGATTTGATTTAGGTCAACTTTCAATTAATTTCAGTAATTGTGTTGTTTGTCTCTGTATGTTTATTCTTTAATTCTTCTAGGTCTTTGTTAATTGATTCTTGCATTGTCTCCATTTTGTTTTCAAGGTTTTTGATCATCTTTACTATCATTATTCTGAATTCTTTTTCAGGTAGTTTGCCTAGTTCCTCTTCATTTATTTGGACTTCTGTGTTTCTAGTTTGTTCTTTCATTTGTGTAGTATTTCTCTGCCTTTTCCTTTTTTTTTTTTTTTAACTCACTGTGTTTGAGGTCTCCTTTTCCCAGGTTTCAAGGTTGAATTCTTTCTTCCTTTTGGTTTATGCCGTCCTAAAGTTTGCCCAGTGGTTTACGTAAGCTTCTTATAGGGTGAGACTTGTGCTGAATTTTTGTTTGTTTGTTTTGTTTGCTTTTCCTCTCATGGGCAAGGCTGAGTGTGGTGGTAATCCTGTTTGCTGATGACTGGGTTTGTATTTTTCCTTTGTTTGTTGTTTAGATGAGGTGTCCTGCACAGGGTACTATTGGTGGTTGGGTGATGCCAGGTCTTGTATTCCAGTGGTTTCCTTTGTGTGAGTTCTCTCTATTTGATACCCCGCTAGTCTTGGTTCTTTGATAGTCTAGGGCCTTGGAGTCAGTGCTCCCACTTCAAAGGCTCAGGGCTTTATCTCTTGTCAGGAATGAAGATTCCACAAGTGGTTGTTATGGCATTAAGTGAGAATAAAACAAATATCCACAAAGATGAAACCAAAGATTAACCCCAAACAAACAGCAGTTACAAAATCTGGCAAATAACAATTAAAATAATGGAATATACACATGTACATATACACCCAGGATCAAAGTCAAAACAGTCCAACAAAAGTAAAGTACAATAAATTGACCCAGCAAACAAAGGAAATAAAAAAGTTATATTTACCAGCTAAGAACAAAAGCACAAACTGGAAAGCACAAACTGGAAAACAAAACTAAGGCAAGGTACCAAGTGGGGAATAAAGCAATGAAAACAAAACTAACAGATTTGTTGAAAGTAAAGGAAAGAAATAAAAGAAAGAACAAATAGATATGCAATGTTAAATAGAGATATATGAAGAAGATTTATATACATTAAAGATTAACTTCAAGGGGAAAAGAGCAGCAGGAAAGGCAAACAAGGAAGCAAATGTAGAAAAAGTAGACTGGGTTTACAAAATTAAAATTATAAAAAAGAGAACAGAAAAGAAATAGAAGAAGAAAGAAAGAAGAAAAACTCCACAGAACTGCAAAAACCCAACGTAGATACAGAGGTTTATAACAACAATAAAAGTTGTGACTGAATATACACATACACACCTATAAGCAAACTCAAAGCAGTCCAAGAATAAAGTACAATATAATGACCTGGTGAACAAAGGGAACCAAAAATTATATCCACCAGAACAAAACTAACTAAAGCACAACTGGGGGAAAAAAAAAAAAAAAAACTAAAGCAAGATGCCAAATGGGGACTAAAGCAATGAAAATAAAACTAACAAGTATGTTGAGAGGAAAGGAAAGAAAGAAAATAAAGAATAGATAGGCAAAGTTAAATAGAGGTAAATGAAAAAGAATTTATATACATAAAAGATCAACTGCAAGGGGAAAAGAACAGTGGTAAAGGCCGACAAAGGAGTAAGTGTAGGAAAAACAAAATAGGTTTTAAAAATTTAAATTAAAAAAGAGAAAAGGGGTGGGGGGGATGGAAAGGAAAACTCCCCAGAATTGCAAAAGCCTAACATAGAGGCAGTATAACAACAATAAATATGTGACTGAGAAAAAAAAAGAAAAAGAAAACTCAAAAGCTTAATTATATTTCATAGTGCCAATAAAATCGACAACTACAATGGCGGGGGGGGGGGGGCGGGGGGAGAAAAAAAAAACAAAAGAATCTACAGAACAAGTCAAAACATAAGAATAATAAATATTTTTCTTGAGTCACTGCTGTCAGAGTCCTTTCCCTCTCTGGGAGTCACAGTCCACCTCACCTCCCTAGAATGTCCTCTAAAACTGTGCTGGTCTCTGGACCTGCTGTGGGGGCAGCTCATATTCTAATCTGGTCCTAGTCCTCTGTGTTCTTGCTTCCAATAGCCACAGCTATCAGAATTAGTGCGTTTTCTTCTGTGGGAGCTCTCAATGACCTTTTGTATATTCCATAGGCACAGAGTCTGCCTAGTTGATCCTGTGGATTTAATCTGAAGCTTGTACAGCTGGTGGGAAGGCTTTGTCTTCTTTAGTCACACTGCCCCTGGGTTTCAATTGTAGTTTTATTTCCACCTGTGCATGAGGGTCGTCCACTGGGGTTTGCACAACTTGGATCTACCCAGTGAGGGCCAAATGTAGAAGTGGTACAGTTGCTCGGGTAGCAGGAGTTCAGGGGAGTTGGTGGCTAGGGAAGTAGGAAACACAGTGCTCTAGAAGGGTATGGCAATGGCAGCCCACTTGCCAGGAAAGTACTCTTGCCTGGAAAATCCCATGGACGGAGGAGCCTAGAAGGCTGCAGTCCATGGGGTCGTTGAGGGTCGGACACGACTGAGCAACTTCACTTTCACTTTTCACGTTCATGCATTGGAGAAGGAAATGGCAACCCACTCCAGTGTTCTTGCCTAGAGAATCCCAGGGACGGGAGAGTTGCACAGAGTCGGACACGACTGAAGCAACTTAGCAGCAGCAGCAGCAGCAGAAGGGTATGGCAACCAGTATTGGCCAATATGCTCCAGTATTCTTGCCTGGAGAACCCCTCTCCCTGACAGAGAAGCCTGACAGTCCACAGTCTACGGGGTCACAAAGAGTTGGACACTACTGAAGTGAACCTGTGCTCACAGGCACAAGACTATTTTGCCTGTGGCAGCTCTGCCCCAGTGAGAGTTGAGCATGAAGGTGTCACAGCTGCTTGGTTTCTGGGCACCCTGGCAGCACCAAGTGTGCAGGGACATAGACTGCCTCCACCCCAGGAGTTATGTCCCTATCAGAGTCTTTTTTCAAAAGCATCTTGTAGCTGGCAATCAGAAGGCCTCTTTGGCCAGTCTTTCTCTGTAGCTCTGCCCCATTCAGGCACTTAGAGGACTTCCTTGCCTGGGGTCCTTCTGTTGTTCAGTGCATCAGGTACATAGAGGAGGCCCCCTGGCTGGGGTCATACTCTGTAGATCAGCACATCAGTCACTTAAAGAAGCACCCCTGGGTGGGGTCCTACTTTGTAGTTCAGTGTGTCAGGCATTTGATGGGCCAGCCTCTCTATTGTTCAGCTGCCAATGCTGCCAGCTGCCAATGCTGGGGAGAGAGGCTATGGTGATGGCTCCACCCCTTACACGTGACTCAGCAGTATCGCCTTGCTTCCATGGCTGCCCAGCTTTCCTCCACAGGCATTCCCCCCATAATCTCCTTCACATCCCCTCCATCCGTAACTCTGCAGTCAATAGCAGCCCTTGCCTGGGGATTACACCACAATCTCTAAACTCCAGCTCCCAGCCTCTGCGCAGTCTGGGGTATGTATGGCTCTTGCAAGGACTGTCTGATTCTCATTCATTTACACTGCCACAGACGAGCTGTTTCACTCTCAGCCTTAAATGTTTCTCCTCTGACTCAGAGAGGTGCCCCGATGTGGGGATTGGACCCATGCTTCAGTTCCCCCACCCGCCAAGGGCAGGTCTAGGCCTACGATCACTCCTGCTTTTTCCCATAGTTCCTTGGTCCTACTGAGTTTTCCGTGGGTCTTTATATTCTTTTCCCCTGGTCACATACTCCTGTCTGTTCTCAACTGGTGTTCTGCATGCACTTCTGTGTCTGAAGGTATATTCCTGATGTATCCATGGAGAGAGATGTACTCCCCTTTTACCTACTTCTCTGCTATCTTGTTCACTGAGGCAGATTTTTTACTGTCTGAGCTCCAAGGGACTCTCAAGAGTCTTCTCCAATACCACAGTTTAAAAGCATCAGTTCTTCAGCACTCAGCTTTCTTTGTAGTCCAATTTCACATCCATACATGACTACTGGAAAAATCATACCTTTGACTGGAAGGACCTTTGTAAGCAAAGAAATTTCTCTGCTTTTCAATATGCTGTCTATGTTGCTCATAGCTTTTCTTTCAAGGAGAAATCATTTTTTAATTTCATGGCTGCAGTCACCATTTGCAGCGATTTTGGAGTCTAAGAAAATAAAGTCTGTCACCGTTTCTATTGTTTCCCCATCTATTTGCCATGAAGTGATGGGAACAGATGCCATGATCTTAGTTTTTTGAATGCTGAGTTTTAAGCCAACTTTTTCACTCCCCTCTTTCACTTTCATCAAGAGGCTCCTTAGTTCCTCTTCACTTTCTTTCATAAAGGTGTTGTCACCTGCTTAACTGAGGTTATAGATGTTTCTCCCAAAAATCTTGATTCCAGCTTGTGTTTCATACAGCCTGACATTTCACATAATGTACTCTGCAAATCAGTTAAATAAGCAGGGCGACAGTATACAGCCATAACATAGTTCTTTCCCAATTTGGAACCAGTTCATTGTTCCATCTCTGGTTCTAACTGTTGCTTCTTGACCTGCATATAGATTTCTCAGGAGGCAGGTCATGTGGTCTGGATAACAAACCACAGTTTGTTGTTATCTACACAGTCAAGGTTTAGCGTAGTCAGTAAAGCAGCAAGTAGCTGTTTTTCTGGAATTCTCTTTCTTTTTCTATGATCCAACAGGTGTTGGCAATTTGATCTCTAGTTCCTCTCCCTTTTCTAAATCCAGCTTGAACATCAGGAATTTCTTGGTTCACATACTGTTGAAATCAGGCTTGGAGAATATTGAGCATTACTTTGCTAGCGTGTGAGATGAGTGTAATTGTGGGGTAGTTTGAGCATTCTTTGATATTGCCTTTCTTTGGGATTAGATGAAAACTGACCTTTTCCAGTCCTGTGGCCATGGTTGAGTTTTCCAAATGTGCTGGCATGTTGAGTGCAGCACTTTAACAGCATCATCTTTTAGGACTTGAAATAGTTCAGCTGGAATTCCATCACCTCCACTGGCTTTGTTTGTAATGATGTGTCCTAAGGCTCACATGACTTCGGACCCCAAGATATTTGGCTCTAGATGAGTGGTCACACCACCGTGGTTCTCTGGTCATGATGATCTGTTTTGTATAGCTCTTCTGTGTATTCTTGCCACCTTTTCTTAATATCTTCTGCTTTTGTTAGGTTCATACCACTTCTGTCCTTTCTTATACCCATCTATGCATGAAATATTCCCTTGGTATCTCTAATTTTCTTGAAGAGATCTCTCAGTTCAGTTCAGTCACTCAGTCGTGTCCAACTCTTTGCGACCCCAGGAATCACAGCGTGCCAGGCCTCCCTGTCCATCACCAGCTCCCGGAGTTCACTCAGACTCACATCCATTGAGTCAGTGATTCCATCCAGCCATTTCATCCTCTGTCGTCCCCTTCTCCTCCTGCCCTCAATCCCTCCCAGCATCAGGGTCTTTTCCAATGAGTCAACTCTTCTCATGAGGTGGCCAAAGTGTTGGAGTTTCAGCTTTAGCATCAGTCCTTCCAATGAACACCCAGGACTGATCTCCTTTAGGATGGACTGATTGGATCTCCTTGCAGTCCAAGGGACTCTCGAGAGTCTTCTCCAACACCACAGTTCAAAAGCATCAATTCTTCAATGCTCAGCTTTCTTCACAGTCCAAATCTCACATCCATACATGACTACTGGAAAAACCATAGCCTTGACTAGACAGACTTTTGTTGGCAAAGTAATGTCTCTGCTTTCCAATATGCTATCTAGGTTGGTCATAACTTTCCTTCCAAGAACTAGGTGTCTTTTAATTTCATGGCTGCAATCACCATCTGCAGTGATTTTGGAACCCCCCCCCCCAAAAGTCTGACACTGTTTCCACTGTCTCCCCATCTATTTCCCATGAAGAAGAGATCTCTAGTCTTTCCCATTCTGTTATTTTCCTATTTGTATTGTTCACTTAGGAAGGCTTTCTTATCTCTCCTAGCTATTCATTGTAACTCTGCATTCAGATAGGTATATCTTTCCTTTTCTCCTTTGCCTTTAGCTTCTCTTCTTTTCTCAGCTACTTGTGAGGCCTCCTCAGACACTTGTGAGGCCTCCTCAGACAACCATTTTGCCTTTTTGGATTACTTTTTCTTATGGATGGTCTTGATCACTACCTCCTGTACAATGTCACAAACCTCTGTCTATAGTTCCTCAGGCACTCTGTCTAGCAGATCTAATCCCTTAAATATATTTGTCACTAAACCTTGTACACACCAGGAGCCAGGAGAAAGGAACAGTGTCCACACAAAAGATCGAATCAGACTTGCTTGTGAGTGTCCAGGAGTCTCTGGTAGAGGTGTGGGTTGACAGTTTGGACTGAGGCCAAACAACTGGGAGGGAATACAGTCCCCACCCATAGACAGAAAATTGGATTACAGATTTATAGATCATGGCTCAGAACATCAGAACAAGACCCAGTTTCCCCCACAGTAAGTCTCTCCCACCAGGAGGCTTCCATAAGCCTCTTATCCTTATTTATCAGAGGACAGATAAATGAAAACCACAATCACAGAAAATGAATCAAACTGAACACATGGACCACAGCCTTATCTAACTCAATGAAACTATGAGCCATGCTGTGTAGGACCACCCAAGGTAGACCTGTCATGGTGGAGAGTTCTGCAAAATGTGGTCTACTGGAGAATGGAATGAATGGCAAATCACTTCAGTATTCTTGCCTTGAGAACCCCATGAACAGTATGAAAAGGCAAAAAGATAGGACACTGAAAGATGAACTCCCCCGGTTGGTAGGTGCCCAATATGCTACTGGAGATCAGTGGAGAAATAACTCCAGAGAGAAAAAACAGATGGAGGCAAAGGAAAACACACACACACACACACATACACACTCACAGTTGTGGATGTGACTGGTGATGGAAGCAAGGGCCAATGCTATAAAGAGCAATGTTGCATAGGAACCTGGAATGTTATGTCCATGAATTAAGGCAGATTGGAAGTGATCAAACGATGGCAAGAGTGCATGTTGACATTTTAGGAATCAGTGAACTAAAATGGACTGGAATGGCTGGATTTAATTCAGATGACCATTGTATCTACTACTGTTGGCAACAATCCCTTAGAAGAAATGGAGTAGCCTTCATAGTCAACAAGAGTCAGAAATGCAGTACTTGGGTGCAATCTCAAAAATGACAGAATGATCTGTGTTCATTTTTGAGGCAAACCATTAAACATCAGTTCAGTTCAGTTCAGTCACTCAGTCGTGTCCGACTCTTAGCAACCCCATGAACAGCAGCAGGCCATGCCTCCCTGTCCATCACCAACTCCTGGAGTCTACCCAAATCTGTGTCCATTGAGTTGGTGATGCCATCCAACCATCTCTGTCGACCCTTCTCCTCCTGCCCTCAATCTTTCCTAGCATCAGGGTCTTTTCAAATGACTCAGCTCTTCATATCAGGTGGCCAAAATATTGGCGTTTCAGCTTCAACATCCATCCTTCCAATGAACACCCAGGACTGATCTTTAGGATGGACTGGTTGGATCTCCTTGCAGTCCAAGGGACTCTCAAGAGTCTTCTCCAACACCACAGTTCAAAAGCATCAATTCTTCAGTGCTCAGCTTTCTTTGTAGTCCAACTCTCACATCCATACATGACTACTGGGAAAACCATGGCCTTGACTAGATGGACTTTTGCGGACAAAGTAATGTCTCTGCTTTTTAATATGCTGTCTAGGTTGGTCATAACTTTCCTTCCAAGGAGTAACCATCTTTTAATTTCATGGCTGCAGTCACCATCTGCAGTGATTTTGGAGCCCCCAAAAATAAAGTCTGACACTGTTTCCACTGTTTCCCCATCTATTTCCCATGAAGTGATGGGACCAGATGCCATGATCTTCGTTTTCTGAATGTTGAGCTTTAAGCCAACTTTTTCACTCTCCTCTTTCACTTTCATCAAGAGGCTTTTTAGCTCCTCTTCACTTTCTGCCATAAGGGTGGTGTCATCTGCCTATCTGAGGTTATTGATATTTCTCCAAGAAAGCTTGATTCCAGATTGTGCTTCTTCCAGCCCAGGGTTTCTCCTGATGTACTCTGCATATAAGTTAAATAAGCAGGGTGACAATATACGGCCTTGACGTACTCCTTTTCCTATTTAGAACCAGTCTGTTGTTCCATGTCCAGTTCTAACTGTTGCTTCCTGATCTGCATACAGGTTTCTCACGAGGTAGGTCAGGTGGTCTGGTATTCCCATATCTATCAGAATTTTCCACAGTTTATTATGATCCACACAGTCAAAGGCTTTTGCATAGTCAATAAAGTAGAAATTGATGTTTTTCTGGAACTCTCTTGCTTTTTCCATGATCCAGCGGATGTTGGCAATTTGATCTCTGGTTCCTCTGCCTTTTCTAAAACCAGTTTGGACATCTGGAATTTCATGGTTCATGTATTGCTAAAGCCTGCTTGGAGAATTTTGAGCATTACTTTACTAGAATGTGAGATGAGTGCAATTGTGCAGTAGTTTGAGTGTTCTTGGCTTCCCTGGTGGCTCAGAGGTTAAAGCGTCTGCCTGCAATGAAGGAGACCTAGGTTCAGTCCCTGGGTTGGGAAGATCCCCTGGAGAAGGAAATGGCAACCCACTCCAATATTCTTGCCTGGAGAATCCCATGGATGGAGGAGCCTGGTGGGCTACAGTCCACGGGGTTGCAAAGAGTCGGACACGACTGAGTGACTTCACTTTCTTTTTTTCTTTCTCTGACTATTCTTTCAAATTGCCTTTCTTTGGGACATTCAACATCACAGTAATCCAAGTCCATGCCCCAACCACTAAACACCAAAAAGATGAAATTGAATGGTTCTATGATGACCTACAAGGCCTTCTAAATCTAACATCAAAAAAGATGTTTTCATCACAGGGGACTAGAATACAAAAATAGGAAGTCAAGAGATACCTGGAGTCAGGTATGGCCTTGGAATACAAATAACAGTCAGGTTTGGCCTTGGAATAACAGTCAGGTTTGGCCTTGGAATACAAAATGAAGCAAGGTAAAGGCTAACAGAGTTCTGCCAAGAGAATTCACTGGTCATAGCAAACACCCTCTTTCAACAATACAGGAGACAACTCTACACATGGACATCACCAGATGATCAATACTCATATCAGATTTATTATATTCTTTGCAGCCGAAGATGGAGAATACAGTCAGCAAAAATAAGACTGGGAACTGACTTGTCTCAGATTATGAGCTTCTTATTGCAAAATTCTCCCCATAGCAACCACATAGTAGTCCTGTTAAGAAAAAATAAGTTAGATCATGCCTGTCCTTGGCCTCAAACCTTCCAACAACTTTCTCTCTCATTCAGAGCAGCTACCACATCCTCAAACACCTTGAAGACCCTGCATGCAAGGCCTCATCTTCCTGATCTCATTTCCTACTACTCTCTCTCCAAACAATGCAAAGGAACAGCACCCACTCCAGGGTAGTGAACATGCCAAGCTCACTCCCTCCTAAGATCTTTTTGCTCACTGTTTCCTCTGCCTGAGCATATAGTCCCAATGCACCTAGCTCTCTCCCCCACCTCTCTCAGGTCTATACTCAAATGTCTCTTTCTCAGTGAAACCTGGCTTCCTTATCCTCTTTACTGCTTTATTTTCCTCTGTAGAATTTTTCACCATTTAGCACATGTATATTTAACACATGTGTATATTTACTTATATATTTTGTCTCTCTCCTCCCCGCTAGAATGCAGCATCAGGAGGGCAGAGTTATTGTTCACTGTATCCCTGAGAACAGTGTCCAGCACACGTCAGGCACTCAATAATTGCTTGTTGAATGAACTAACTAATTTATGATAAACTCCTTTTTATTATCACTCTGAAACTCAGTCCCACTCCACTATCCAGAGGTAAATGTTAATAAATGAAGAAAACAAGTTGGATAACATTATATACAAGCAATCCTTAATGTTAAGAAAAAGAAAATGCCAAAATAAAGTTATGGAAGAACACAAAACAAATTAAGATGCTGTTGTTACATCTGGAAGTTATTTTTATATGAATGGTGATGGGGGATATATTTTTTCCCAAGTGACTAGTCAATTGTGCTATTATTATTAAAAACTATCCAAGAATTCACCTCTGATACGTTATGCCACTTTTAACATATATTATATCTGTTTCTACTTGGACTGGGTTCCTAAACTGTCTACAGCTGTAATGGACAATTTTTAAACTATAGCTTTATATCAGACTTGCCTATCAGGGTTATTTATCTCTTATTACTCTTTCTAAAAATATCCCAGGCTGTTTTCATGAGTTTATTTTTTAAACTATCTTTTTAAATTAAGCTGTTAGTCTAAAGAATTAAAATTTTAATTAAGATTTTATTAAATTTACAGGTTAATTTGTGGAGAACTGGCATATTTATAACATTAAGCTTTCCATATTAGAAAATGGCATGTCTTCCCAATAATTCATGTCTTTTATGGCCCAGAATAAAGTCATTTGTCTTCCTTAGGTTAAGTATATTCCCTTTTTACTCAATTTTTATTATTACTGACATATAGAACAGTTATTAAATTTTGTGCATTTTTATCATGAATCAATGCATTGAATCCTAGTCCTAGAGTTTCATTGTAGCTATTGCTATGTCTCTTTGACTTTCTGGATAGATAGTCATCACCTTGAAATAACGATAATTTTGCATCCTTCTTGCTTAATCAGAATTTCTTAGAATTCAGAGCTTGAGCTTTGGCTTAAATTTGAGTAACTTGGTAGGAAATGGAAGCAATAGAGTCTCATGTAACAGCTCTTTCACACTGGGGAATAAAACAGAGAAAGACAACAAATGGATATGTTATCAAGTGGGTCTTTAGTGAGTATTGTGAAGACTCTTGACAGTCCCTTGGACTTCAAGGAGAAATCAAACCAGTCCAACCTAAAGGAAATCAACACTGAATATTCATTGGAAGGACTGATGCTGAAGCTCCAATACTTTGGCCACCAATTTGAAGAGCCAAATCATTGGAAAAGACCCTGACACTGGGAAAGATTGGAGGCAAAAAGAGAAGAGGGAACAGAGAATGAGATGGTTAGATAGCATCACAAACTCAATGGACATGAATTTGAGCAAATTTTAAGAGATAGTGTTGCCCACCTACTTCACCCCTAGAAATTCCATGATATATTAGCTATTGCCACAGAGCCCTGCAAGGCAAGGCATCTTAATTGCCACTCCAAGGTTGCTTCCCATTTTGGGAATTATGTCCACTTTATCTCTGATGGTTGAATATTATTTTCTGGCCTCTACAATTCCAGCAGCATCTCCCCTGCCCACTCTGGTCAATAATCACTGAATTTCTCAAAGATGCCAATAGCATTTTATGTAGAATAAATAACATAATAGCATAGTATATGTTGCCTTGATAAACTGAATATCCTCTTGATCCTTATCAGGAACATAGATAGTAGAATTTCTATTCTCACCTAATAAATCCATTTTAATATTCTTACTTCTCTTACTTTCTGATCATTTTCTTTCATTTCCATCTCAGTATGGTCCTTTAAAATCCAAGATCTTGAATTAGAACTAGTTACAGATATACTTGCAAGAATGTTGAATCTCAAGTCAAAAAATTCTTGCCTACCTAGTCTTGTATTCTGCCTCCTTAGATCCCACACCTCAAGATCTATTCTTACATATACCCTATGGTTCTGTGAATGTTAGGAGAAAGATGTTTCCTCTTGGAGCAGGGACTGCAATTTTCTGCCTAAGCTGTACTAAGACTTGACTTTGGCTATCAGTCTGGAGGCAAGGAGGGATTTCCGGGAAAATCTTAAGTATAAGCATTATATTGAGAGTACTTGCTTCAGGTGATGTTTTAGATTGGGTTCTTCTCGGCACAGATTCTGAGCCAAGAATTCTGGTGCAAGTGATTAATAAAATATCCCTGAGGCCATCAGTAAAGGAATGGTGGAGACGGTTAGGGAAGAAGAAGCCAAGAAAATGTGAAATTTTGAGTGTGTCCCAAACTCATTTTTATACAAGTATTCATAACAATTTTACCCATAATGGTCAATGGAAACAGTATAAGTGCTCATCAACAGGTAGATAGATAGTCAAACTGTGTTACTCGTATAATGGAATGTTGCCCAGCAATAAAAGGAAAAAAAAATCATTGATACATAAAATCAAATGGCTAAATCTCAAAAAACATGCTGAGAAAAAGAAGCCAGACACACAAGAGTTGTATAATGCATTAATCCATTTATATGGAATTCTACAATAAGCAAAAATAATCTATAATGACTAACAGCAGATCAGTTGTCACCCTGGGCTTGTATCAGTGACAGTGGCGGTAGGAATAATCTAACTTCAGAGAGCACAAAGATGCTTTGGTGGTGATTATGGTCATATAGATAGCATGCATTTATCACAACTTACTACTGTACATTAAAAATGAATGTATTTAATTGTAGGTAAATTTGTTTTTCCCCTAGTTTCTTAAATAGCATCTTGAAGTGAAGGTAAATTCATTCAGCCATGTCCAGCTCTTTACAACCCCATGGACTATACAATCCATGGAATTCTCCAGGCCAGAATACTGGAGTGGGTAGCTCTTTCCTTCTCCAGGGAATCTTCCCAACCCAAGATTCAACCCAGGCCTCCAGCATTGCAGGCATATTTTTTATCAGTTGAGCTACCAGGAAAGACCTAAATAGCATCTTCAGTCCAGTTCAGTCGCTCAGTCGTGTCCGACTCTTTGCGACCCCATGAATTGCAGTATGCCAGCCCTCCCTGTCCATCACCCACTCCCAGAGTTCACTCAGATTCACGTCCATCGAGTCAGTGATGCCATCTAGCCATCTCATCCTCTGTCGTCCCCTTCTCCTCCTGCCCCCAGTCCCTCCCAGCATCAAAGTCTTTTCCAATGAGTCAACTCTTTGCATGAGGTGGCCAAAGTTTCAGCTTTAGCATCTTAGATCATTTTAATAACTTTATTTTATAACATAAGCATTTAGTGCTATAAATTTCCCACTAAGAACTGCTTTATCTGTATTCCACAAGTGTTGATATGTTGTGCTTTAATTTTCATTCAGTTCAAAATAGTTTCTAATTTCCCTTATTTCTTCTTTGATTAATGAGCCATTTAGAAGTGTATTATTTAATTTCCAAATATTTCAAAATTTTTCAGATATCTTCTTGACATCCATTTACAGTTTAAATTTCTTGTGGTCAAATCAATTATGTATGAGTAAGTTTACTGAGACCTGATATGTATTCCAGACTGTGATCTATCTTATTGCAAAATTTGTGTTCTGCTTTTGGAGTGGAATGACCACTAAATTTTATTTATTTATAAATAAGTGGGCTGAGAGTGTTGTTAAAGATTTTTACATCCTGTTATTTTTCTATCATTTTTGTTCTCCTGGTTGCTGAGAGTGAAGTTTTGAAATACCCGACGGTAGTAGTGGATGTTTCTGTTTCTACTTTCAATTTTGCTTGGTTTTGCTTCATATTATCTTGAAACTCTGTTCTTATATGCACATATATATATATATATATATATATATATATATATATATATATTTTTTCAGATTGGAGTACCTTCTTGATGAAGTAACATTTTTAATCATTTTATAAAATATTCCTCTCTAACTTTAGTAATATTCTTTCTTCTGAAATCTACTTGGCCTAATATTAATATAATCATTCCAATATTCCTTTGTTTGATGTAAACATGGTATACTTTTGGCAAAGTTCTACTTTTAGACAACAACAAATGTCTGTCTATTTCAAAGCTATGGTTTTTCCAGTAGTCATGTATGGATGTGAGGGCTGGACCATAAAGAAAGCTGAGCACCGAAGAAGTGATGCTTTTGAACTGTGGTGTTGGAGAAGACTCTTTGAGAGTCCCTTGGACTACAAAGAGATCAAACCAGTCAGTCCTAAAGGAAATCAGTCCTGAAGCTGAAATTCCCATATTTTGGGCACCTGGTGGGAAAAACTGATTCATTGGAAAAGACCTGATGCTGGGAAAGATTGAAGGCAGGAGGACAAGAGGACAATAGAGGCTGAGATGGTTGGATGGCATCACTGACTCTATGGACATGACTCTGAGCAAGCTCTGGGAGTTGGTGATGGACAGGGAAGCCTGGCATGCTTCAGTTCATGGGGTCACAAAGAGTCAGACACGACTGAACTGAACTGTACTTTTAGACATCAATGTATATATATTAAAATGGATTTCCTGTAGTCAGTCTGAAAATCACTCTCTTAACTGGGGCATTTTGGCCATCTAAATTTGATGTAATTATCAACTTGGTGGGCTTAAATGGCCATCTTGCAATTTGTTTTCTAGTCGGTCTTTCTATTCTTTATTCCTTTCTATCCTCTTTCCTGCCTTCTTTGGGAATGAATAGTTTTAGTGTTTTCTCCTCCCTCACTATTGTCTTAATCTCTTTTCCTTAAATTTTTTGATGGTTGTTTTAGGGTTTACAGAATATTTCTGTAATTTATTACAGTCCACCTTCAATTGGGGCTTCCCTGGTGGCTCAGAGGTTAAAGCGTCTGCCTGCAATGTGGGAGACCTGGGTTCAGTCCCTGGGTTGGGAAGATCCCCTGGAGAAGGAAATGGCAACCCACTCCAATATTCTTGCCTGGAGAATCCCATGGACAAAGGAGCCTGGCGGGCTACAGTCCATGGGGTCACAAAGAGTCAGACACGACTGACCGACTTCACTTCTCTTCACTTCACCTTCAATTAATATTATGCCACATTATGTACTGTGTAAGAACTGTACAACAGCATACTTTAGTTTCCCTCTCCTATTATTATTAATTTTACTTCTATGTTCTATAATTCAGCATTGTTGTTATTGTTTTAAGTTAATTGTTTTAAAGATATTAACAATAAGAAAATATATATTTACCATTCTGGCAGCAGGTCATTCCTTTGTTTAGATCTGAATCTCCAATTGGTAGCATTTTCTTCTGCCTAAAGAATTTCCTTTAGCAAATCTTACAGTGCAGATCTGCCTGTATGTGAATTTCATACTGCTTTACTGGTCTTGAATTCTTTTAGACAATGTACTTCATTTTGAAGAATATTTCCTTTGGTCTGTCCTGATGCTCTGCTTCCTATTCTCTATGTGTTTCAGTTTTGACAGTTTCAACTGTTAGATCTTCAAGTCAATTTTCTTCTTCAAGATATAATCCATCTATTTTTCATTTCAGATATTGCTTTTCTTATTTCTATATGTTTCACGTGAGTCTCATTTTTATCTCTTGCATTTCCCTTTGCATCCTCCTTACATTTCTTGTGTCTTCATAAATATATAGAACATATGCTTTAACATACTTGTCTGCTAATTTCATTACACAAGGGTCTGTTTCTATTAATTTTCCTCCTGGTTACTTTTTATATTATTCTGAGCCTCTGAATATCTGTTAATTTTGTATTGGATGCTAGACATTGTGATTTTACACGGTTAGGTGCTGAGTTTTGTTATATTCCTTTATATAATGCAAGGTTTTTTATTTTGGCATGTGGCTAAGTTATTTGGAATCAGTTGTTTGCTTTCAAGATTTTTAAAGGCATGTCAAGAGTATATTTATGTCTAAAGCTAACTTAGTGTTACTATTAAGATGATCCTCTTTCTGAGAACTTGACCTGATGCCCTAACTATTATATTTTACTTAACTCTAGTCAGTTGGCTCATGCTCTTTCAGCCCTCTATATGGCTCTTCCCTGACTATAGATGATTTTCTTTGATGCAGGCATAGAATAGTCCTCAGCCAGAAATTTGAAGGAACATTTTGCAGATCTCTGGAGTCCCTACAATCTGATACTGCGTCTCTCAAATTCTAGCAAATTTTGCCTGTCAAACTCTGATCTATTTGAGTGTTCTATAGACTACTCTGCAGCTCTAGACTGCTCTTCAACACTAGACTGGGCAAAGGACTCATCTTGTTTGTTTCCCTTCTCTCAGTCTTGTGCTACCTATTGGCCAATACCTGAAAACTAATTTTTTTGTATTTATTTTTTCATAGATTTCAAGTTATTTTAAGGAGTAAAGCAGATATGTTCCTTGTTATTCCATTATGTTCTAGAAAAAGAGGTAATTTGCATATCAGTTATACTTTTTCAAAAAGTTTTTTTCTTTTTTTAAAGAAAATAACATTGCTATAAATTGATCAGATTCTGAGTATTTGTTAGTGGCAGATACTTTGGGGGAATTCTTATTCCCTTTAATTATGGTTTAGACTTCTGCTTTGACTCTAAAACTTGAGTTGAAAGCCCCTAAGTAAACACTAGGGTTTATTATACTTTTGACTAATTGTCAAGAAGAAAGAGAAATTTGAGGGTAAGTATGATGAGTTCAATTTTGGACTAAATTTTTGAGTTTTCTCTTTCATGTCAAGTGAAGATATTTAGAAATCAGATCTATGGTTTCTTGTGCTCGATAGTTTTGTGAACTTCAGCTAGAGACTTAAGAATTACCAATGAAGAGTTAGAGACTGAATCAGTATATGCATAGCTTGTCAAGAAGAATCACAGAAGAAGGTGTAGGCTGACATCCCATGATGGACACTGACTAGCTGAGAGGCAGAGGATAAAGAACTTACAAAGGAGTAAAACCTAGAAAAATATTATTAGAGCTAAATTCAATGCCAGTTTTCTCAAAGAAAGTAATATTTGGGTGAATAAAAAGTACTGTAACCTCATTTAATATTAGTAATACCCTATGAAGTACAGTGGTTCATAAACATTTACGGCTATTCTTATCTTCCCTCCCACTATTTTTCTTCCCTCAAGCAGGGGGTAAATATTCAGCCTTGTACACTGAGGATGAGAGGCTCTCCCTGAGTGGAATATTGCTTGAGATCATGTAATAGGGACCTTCTGAATCTAATTGACTTTGAAAAATTTATACAACACAGATTGTATAATAAAATAGCAGTAAAAACTAATCAGAAAACTTTGTGAGGTGCTCTGCCACACACACTGTTAAGGCCAAAATAACTATTCCGTGTTTTTTCCATGGCTTTTATAAAGAAATTCTTGGAAAATATTGCAAACTGGCTCTGGGCTCCTCACTTATATAACTCATATTTGTATTTCATTTCTCTCCATCTGAGGTTGGATAACTCTGAGGTTAGAATTGTATTGCTCTTTATGTGGTAAGATGGTTTAGTTTTTGAAATTACACTTTACTCATGGCTTTGGCAGCTAGTGGGTTCTAGCCTTCCTTGAATAATGAATCTACAGAAAGGAATTAGACTGATCTTTCATTTGATCCCAACACTTCCCAATAGATGCTGTTTTATATGAAGGTGCTAACACTCAAAACAAAGCCAAATTCAGTCTTCTTTGGAAGACTATAATTGAAAGAGGTAGAATTTTATGGGCAAAATACGTTCCTTCTTTAAAAACATTCTTTATTGGCAAAAGAAGGAGATAGTCATTGAGGGAATAAAAGAGATGGTGAGTTAACGTTTGTTGATTTGTCTAGGTGTTTAAAATATGGTTTTCATTCCCCAATACCCAGTGAAGTACATTCTCATTTTCTACATAAGAAAATGCCTCCAGAGAGTTAATAACTTGCTCAAGGTCATCAAGCTAGTACACTACGATTTGTCTGGTCTGATTCTTAACCCTTTTCTCTTTCACGCTGCCTCCATAGTGTAAGGGGATGTTTTTGGCTATTTGATTATGAGAAGTCAGAGTTTACTTTATTCCAGAGAGCTTAGGAATGGAGACAGTAGTACAGAAAAGAATTTTCACCACCCCATCTAATATGACATGTTGTTTTTACTACTGAGTTGTGTAAGTACATAGAACAAAGTGACCTAGTTCGCTATCTGTGCAAGAAGCACGTACTTGGAAAATAGCATAGGATTTCACCTCAAACCACTTGGACTCCAATTGTGGATCTGCTACTTGCTAGCTGTGCATCTTTGAACCAGGTACTTCACCGTCCCCTAAGCCCCAGTTTCCATTAAGAATGGGGTAATGATACCCAGCTTGCAGTGCCAGAAACTGGAACATATTTCTAGCTCCCCCAGTGTTCTGAAACCTAAAAAAGGCACATTTTGCTAATAATGTCTATGCTTTCAGCTCATGAAAGGAGTACGTTAAGGAAATACTAGATCATGGCCCATCTGAGTACTCTGAAATTCCATCACTGATCCAGTGGGTCACAGCCAGGAAATGGAGCAGACTGTGAAGGCAGATACAAATAAAAATGACAACCAGTGAAAGAGGAGACTCACAGAGGGCAATGGGGGTGGTGAGTAAGTCTGGCATCATGTCTGTTCTGGAAGGAAAGTAGCCTGCGGTAGTTCCTATGTCTGCTGGAAGACGTATGCTAGTGAATGTTTGAGAATGGAGATGGAGCAGAAAGTCCTAGCATCATTGTAGCTTAGGTAGGCTCTAAAATAAATATTACCACTTTCCCCTCCTTTTTTTTTTTTTAAGTGGCATACAATATCTTAGTTTGCTGACCAGGGACTGATCCTCTGCCCCTTGCAGTGAAAGCATGGAGTCCTAACTGCTGGACCACCAGAGAAGTCCCTCCCCTCCCATGTAATTTTAGAACTTAATTCCTAGAGAGACAAAGGGATGCTGGTTAAGTGAACTACAGATGTTAACCTTATATTTCACTTTTACATTGTCAGCAATCTGGAACTTTATTGAATAAGGTTGAGGAGAGGCTCATAATACTTAACCAGTGCTTTGGAAAGGTTGGCCTGACTGTGGAATAGAGGATGAAACTGGGGGACTACAAGCTGAAGGACCAGTTAGGAGGCTGATTCAATTGCCTAGGTAAAAGATGGTGTGGTCTGAACTACGTTTTCAGTAGGATAAAGATGGATTTGGGGGACATTATGAAGAAAGACTAAGATGTTGAGATAAAAGTCTGTTAGGGAGAGGGAAGACAATTTTGAAACATTTAATCAGAGTTGCTGGAAAGGTAGAAGAAAAATTAATTGAGATGGATCTTACTGTAGAGGAGCTAGATTACTGGGCTAAAGTTGGATCTAAGTGATTCTATAAACTACTCAATGACTAGAGGAATAAAAATGTAGCTCTGGAACTCATCAAATTAATAAAAAGACAATATGAGCCAATATCACTTTATCAAGACCATATCATTAGAAGAGGATGATGATGATTTCCAGTTCAAGCAGCTAGATAATTGGGTTAAATAATACATGGAAGCTTCCAGGTTCTATTCAAAGGAAGGCAGAGATGCAGAAATACCAATAATAGTCATATACATAGCTAAAATTTCTGAATACATGTGCCAAGCACCATTCTACATGCTTTACATGCAACAGTCCGTCAATTAGGTACTATTACTATCCCTATTTTATAGAAGAGGAACTTGAGGCATAGGAGTAAGTCTCCCTGTATCTAATTAATATCTAATAAACCAAATCTCTAAGGAAACAAATCTGTGCTTCAAATCAGAAAACCCAACTCTAAAGCCTTTTCTCTTACTTGTCATGTGACTGTCTTGCCTAGAGTACATCCACTGTGACTAGGAAGATGAAAACGGAATAGAATGAATATATATGTATGAAAGAGCTCTGTAAGTGATGAATGTCTTACATTTAAATTACTGCTCTTCCTAGTTTACAAATAAGGATGTTGAACTCATAGAGAATAAATATGTTTCTATAGATTATATGGTTTGTAAATGGTTGATTTAGGACTCCAGTCACTCTGGAAACCATTGTTCCTTACCATCCAGGCTTCAGTAAAGCCTGTTTGAGTATGTGGATGTAATATCACTCCAGAAATCATTCCTTCAACAAACACTAAAGGAGTGCCCACCAGGCACTGAATTAGACACTGGGAATCAGTGACATAAGGTGTAATCCTTTGGGCTGTCAAGGAGCTCATAGGCTAGTGTGGGAAACACATTTAAGAAAGAAAAAAAAAAAAACAAGATAACTGCACATGCTGAAGAGAAGGCAGCACTTGGCGGTTTATATTTGATTCAATTCACTACATACCTATTAATCCCTGTTATGTTCCAAGCACTGTGCTGAGAGTTAAGGAAACAGAGAAGACAGAATCTATGTGCTCAAGGTTGTCCTCAAAGGAGGTGGCATTACAGACATTTGTTAGCTCATATTTAAATAAATACCTAGTCAATCTAAATCCCATTTTGCTGCTTGGTCATTTTACACAGAAATTGGGAACTAGAATCTGCTCTTCTTGTATCTTTTATGTTAGGTCCTCTTTTGTCTCTACATGTGCCTGGAGACTCAAGAAATAGGTAAAGTTTTAATTTAAATAAGTGGTGATGGATCAAGGTGATATACTGAAGAAATGGCTAAATCAAATGAAGAGATGAAAATGATACTTCAAAAGTGGTTTCATCTAATATGAGAATTGAGCTTCGGCCAGTTTTCACACCTCAGCACCTTGACTGTATTGTATTTCTAGAAGGTAGTGAATATTAAGCATTGTTAATGATTGATTGCATCTCAACTTTCAAGTGTTACATCAAACAGACCTTTAAAGGAGGGGAGTTTTATTCTCTTAAAGTACATCAACAGAACTTTTTGATTAAACACTAATGCTCTGGATTTACTACATTTAATCCAAATTTGATCTGAGAGTGAAATTCCTTTTTGGCAGCATCACAGATAATTTACTGCGTTGTGGGCTTTCCTTTCTGGGGCACAAAATATTGGCTATAGGTGTTCTGGCTGACACATTATAAAATAAAGCTGGCAAATGGATCAAATGGGACTTTGCCAATTCTATACCCATCTGAAGATTCCCAAATGAACCAGTATGACTTTCCTTTACAACTTCCCTCTGAGAACTGCTGTGCACCACTGAACACCCAGATTGACCTAGAACTGTGGAAATTTACACCTGGAATGGCTATTACTAGTCATCTAGCTTCCCTACTCTCCTAAATCAAAAATTATTTTATTTCAAAACACCTCTTTCAGAGGTTCAAGCCAGGCTTAGCTGAACTTAGGATTTTAAAAGTTTATACCATGATGGTTAGCTCTGGACGCAAAAGAGCTGATAGATGGTTCTCAGACACTTCTATGCATTGGTAGTTCTTTTCTTAGGGCCACAATGAAGCTGATTGTCCCTTCTTTAGCATACAGCCTTGCAAATATTTGAAGAGTTTACTTTTATCCTTCCCAAGTCTCCTCATTTTTAGGAAAAACTTCAACTAAATTGATTGCTTTTTTCTGGACTTTCAATTTATTGAAATCCTTAATCCACTGTGAAACCCAAGACAATACCTAAACCAGTATGTTTCAACAAAGTACCTATCAGCTGAATATCCAGGGATAGTGGATATGATTCATTTCACGTGCCACCTCCAATCAATAACTCACTGGTGACTGTTTGGAATGCTGAATTAAGGAAGATACTAGTGTCATCTTGAACTCTAATGTTGTCTTGGTTCTAATGTTATCTCTAGGCTCTGCAATGTCTACCATGGGTGCATGAGGTGGGCGTTGCAAGACTGTGCTATATTTGCTGCATTAGATTTAAGGACCCACTGAATGAACATCTCTCCCAGTTTTCACACAGAGAAAAATTTAGGAGACGTTTCACTTGTGCTTCTATAAGTTCTTTTAAGACTATTCTATTAATCTCTGAAAATGTTACTGTACCTGGATCCCAGATATTTAAATATTAGTAGCCCACAGGGACTACTAAGTGATGAAACATTCTTGCATATAAGAAATTCATATTTGGTCATAAGATGGCTTATTCAAATTTTCTTTTGACGTTAGAGTGTCTCTGAAGATGATAATAATAACAGTGATGATTAATGAAGATGACACAATAGAAATGATGATTAAAATAAATGCCATTCTCTTGAGTTTTATCATTTTCAGAGCACTCTTAGATGTATTTTTCCCATTGATCCCTCCAACATCCTTGGCATTATTATTCCTATTTTCAAATTGAGAGGACAGTTTCAGAACACGTAAGTAACATGCCCCAAAACATTTGATCAGTATGTCATATTGAAGCAAGTTTTTTTGTTGGTTATTTGTTTTGCTACAAATTCTGAAACTTTCCAACCATGTAGGATGGGCTTTGGTGTTGTGGTCCTTTAATGGACCAGAACCTGGTGGTCCAGAGTTGACGATAAGAAAGTGAAAGAGAGAGAGAAAGAAAGAAATACACGGGGACCCAAGCTCTGATGTAGCAAGGGTGCTTTATTAGCAGAAATGCAGGCTTATATATCTTAAGTAAGATGATTACTCAGCTATTACACAGGATGAAATTTTATCAATAGCCACAATATGGATAGTCTAATATATACAAGGTCGCTGATGCTGAAAAGAGTCACTGTATGTCTCATCCTATGACCTCAGTCCTGAGAACTACGTGCAGCTCTACTCATTTTTGAAATAGGAACTGATAAGGAACAGAGAATCCTTGAGAAATAGAAAACAGCATGCAGGAATCCTCCTGTTCAATGTTCCCTGACACTTTGGGACATTTCTTTTTTTTTTTTTTTTTTTTGCTATTATTTTCTCCCATTCAGAAGGCTGTCTTTTCACCTTGCTTATTTTCCTTTGTTGTGCAGAAGCTTTTAATTTTTTTTTCTTTTCATTGAAGTTTATTCATGTATATGAGTTTCTTTTTTTTTTTATTTTTTAAATTTTAAAATCTTTAATTCTTACATGCATTCCCAAACATGAACCCCCCTCCCACCTCCCTCCCCAGAACATCTTTCTGGGTCATCCCCATGCACCAGCCTCAAGCATGCTGCATCCTGCGTCAGACATAGACTGGCGATTCAATTCACATGATAGTATACATGTTAGAATGTCATTCTCCCAAATCATCCCACCCTCTCCCTCTCCCTCTGAGTCCAAAAGTCCGTTATACACATCTGTGTCTCTTTCCCTGTCTTGCATACAGGGTCGTCATTGCCATCTTCCTAAATTCCATATATATGTGTTAGTATACTGTATTGGTGTTTTTCTTTCTGGCTTACTTCACTCTGTATAATCGGCTCCAGTTTCATCCATCTCATCAGAACTGATTCAAATGAATTCTTTTTAACGGCTGAGTAATACTCCATTGTGTATATGTACCACAGCTTTCTTATCCATTCATCTGCTGATGGACATCTAGGTTGTTTCCATGTCCTGGCTATTATAAACAGTGCTGCGATGAACATTGGGGTACATGTGTCTCTTTCAACTCTGGTTTCTTCGGTGTGTATGCCCAGCAGTGGGATTGCTGGGTCATAAGGTAGTTCTATTTGCAATTTTTTAAGGAATCTCCACACTGTTCTCCATAGTGGCTGTACTAGTTTGCATTCCCACCAACAGTGTAGGAGGGTTCCCTTTTCTCCACACCCTCTCCAGCATTTATTGCTTGCAGATTTTTGGATCGCAGCCATTCTGACTGGTGTAAAGTGGTACCTCATTGTGGTTTTGATTTGCATTTCTCTAATAATGAGTGATGTTGAGCATCTTTTCATGTGTTTGTTAGCCATCCGTATGTCTTCTTTGGAGAAATGTCTATTTAGTTCTTTGGCTTGTGTATCGTTGCCAGCTCCATTGTTCTGCTAGGCTATCAGTAGCTGCCTTTCTGTACCTATGGCTACAGCTCCAGCCAGGCATACTTTTTCCCATGGCTGAAGCTCTCATCATGTTCCAGTAATGATCATCTTGTCTGCCCAGTTAGAGCTTATAGGCCACAATGGTTTCTAGTTCTGAATGGACAGGAAAAAAAGAGTATGCATAGCAGAAGCCGCAGTAAATCACTATTGCTAGTCTCTGAGTTTGGGTCCCTTAACCTTGACCTTAAGTGTAAATAGACCTTTCATTAAACCCTCTTCTATTATCTTTTTGAGTGTGCTTTCCATTTTCCTGCCAGGGCTCTGACTGATACCACTGACCACAGGAGGGAAACATCTCTGATGCCTTTTCTGATTTACAAGGCAAATTTGTGTCTGAATGACATTATGACTGGATATGAAGCAGAGGCTGCCCCATTCTTTGATGGAGCAGTTACCAAGGCATGGCCCAGTTATTTATGTTGGGACTAGTCCTTTAGGAAAGATAATGTCCTAAATTCAGGATGACATACAAGATTGAGGCGCTTTTTAAATTCAGGTTCATCAGAAGGAATTTGTTCTTTTGATACTCAGCCAAGTTTTATTTATTAGTCACTTTTATTGGTATTAAAATAGAGCCTCTTTCCTTCCTCATGTTTTTAGTAAAGTAAGGTAAGCTTCAACCATTTATATGCATGCATGTGTATTTCCCAAGAAATAAAGCTAGTAGTATAAACATGGAAATGTTTATTTTTTTCCTTTTAAATCATCTGTCTAAACTGTTTAATGAATTCTAAATGGGTAGAAGCTCATTGGGAAAACAGTGTAAACAATGTCAGAGCTTATTTTGGGGGGCTCCAAAATCACTGCAGATGGTGATTGCAGCCATGAAATTAAAAGACGCTTACTCCTTGGAAGAAAAGTTATGACCAACCTAGATAGCATATTCAAAAGCAGAGACATTACTTTGCCAACAAAGGTCTGTCTAGTCGAGATTATGGTTTTTCCAGTGGTTATGTATGGATGTGAGAGTTGGACTGGGAAGAAGGCTGAGCACCGAAGAATTGATGCTTTTGAACTGTGGTGTTGGAGAAGACTCTTGAGAGTTCCTTGGACTGCAAGGAGATCCAACCAGTCCATTCTGAAGATCAGCCCTGGGATCTCTTTGGAAGGACTGATGCTAAAGCTGAAACTCCAGTTCTTTGGCCACCTCATGCAAAGAGTTGACTCATTGGAAAATGCTCTGATGCTGGGAGGGATTGGGGACAGGTAGAGAAGGGGACGACTGAGGATGAGATGGCTGGATGACATCACTGACTCAATGGACGTGAGTCTGAGTGAACTCTGGAAATTGGTGATGGACAGGGAGGCCTGGCGTGCTGTGATTCATGGGGTTGCAAAGAGTCGGACACGACTGAGCGACTGAACTGAACTGAGTAGCTCATTAATTTCCTGGCTTTTTTTTTTAAATAGCCACTAGACTTTAGATTGAATTTAATTATCTTTTGAGGTTCATGAATTTCATCCTGTCTAAACCTTCTAAACACTCAGGCCACATTGGCTGTAATTCTCTTTTACATGTTTATTTCTTTAACACAAATATTGTAGTTTTCTTTCATAAGTCTTATTATATTATGTGTAATATAATGATATCACTCAGACTTATGTGTTGGAAACATATATCACTGAATGATTTTTAAATATCTTTTAACAAGGAAGTTATGGCTTTTAAAGTGTTCAAAGGGCTAGAAGTGTGGCACGTTACAGTACATCACAAGAATGACCCTCCCCCTCGATCCCATAGCTGATATTTTTGTTGCAGCCAAAAAGTGAGGAATTCGGGAGTGGCTACTGAAACCATTAAGTTCCAGAATTTACCTCATCGACTGCAATGGAAAAACAAGAAGCCAGATTGTGACGCTCCATTGCCGTCATCACCACTGCGCTTGGCTTCCAGGAATTTGGTGACTAGGCAACAGAGCACTGAATCTGCTCAGTGCTGTAACTATCTTGATGCTCAAGACTAGAGGTCAGTTATAGGAATGACATTGCACAAGAGTCAAGCATGACGATGACCTCTCTTCTACTCCATTCTTAAAAGTTCACATGAACACATCTAATTTGCAAATCCTAACTTGCATCCTGAACCCTAATTGCAAGGAGTTTCAAAAAAGTGGTTTTTAACTTAGCTTCTAGCAGTGTACTCCATCGGTAAAAAATCCACCTGCAGCGCAGAAGACCCGGGTTTGATCCCTGGGTTGGGAAGATCCCCTGGAGAAGGAAATGGCAACCCACTCCAGTATCCTTGCCTGGAAAATCTCATGGACACAGAAGCCTGGTGGGCTGCAGTCTATGGGGTCACAAAGAGTCAGGCACAACTGAGTGACTAACACTAACAGCAACACTAATTCTAGCAGTATAGGAAGGTATACTGTGCTACATTCCTTCTGATAATGTCATATTATCATGCTTTTATCCGTGATTTTGGAGTCAAGCTTGTAATGCATGAAAATTGAAGAGAAGTTGGCAATGTCTAGTATGATCCAAGGTTTGAGAAAGGGTACAACGTACAATGGGCTTCCCAAGAGGCACTAGTGGTAAAGAATCCGCCTGCCAATGCAGGAGATGTAACAGAAGTGGGTTCTATCCCTGGGTCAGCAAGATTCCCTGCAGGAGGGCATGGCAATCCACTCCAGTATTCTTGCCTGGAGAAGCCAATGGACAGAGGAGCCTGCTAGGCCACAGTCCATAGAGTCCCCAGAGAGTTGAACATGACTGAAGAGACTTAGCAAGCATGGACAATGTACAATAGGGACATAAACCCCATTAGTAAGTATTTTTTTTATTATTTTAATTGGAGGCTAATTACTTTACAATATTGTAGTGGTTTTTGTCATACATTGACGTGAATCAGCCATGGGTGTACATGTGTTCTGGATCCTGAATCCCCCTCCCACATCCCTCCCCATCCCATCCCTCAGGGTCATCCCAGTGCACCAGCCCTGAGCACTCTGTCTCATGCATCAAACCTGGATTGGCGATTTGTTTCACATATGATAATATACATATTTCAATGCTATTCTCTCAAATGATCCCACCCTCGTCTTCTCTTACATAGTCCAGAAGACTGTTCGATACACCTGTGTCTCTTTTGCTGTCTCTCATATAGGGTCATTGTTACCATCTTTCTAAATTCCATATATATGTGTTAGTATGCTGATTGGTGTTTTTCTTTCTGACTTACTTCACTCTATAATAGGCCTCAGTGTCATCCACCTCATTAGAACTGATTCAAATGTTTTCTTTTTAATGGCTGAGTAATATCCCATTATGTATATGTACCTCAGCTTTCTTATCCATTTGTCTGTCGATGGACATCTAGGTTGCTTCCATGTCCTGGCTATTATAAACAGTGCTGCAATGAATATTGGGGTACATGTGTCTCTTTCAATTCTGGTTTCCTTTGTGTGTATGCCCAGCAGTGGGATTGCTGGGGCATAAGGCAGGTCTATTCCCAGTTTTTTAAGGAGTCTTCACACTCTTCTCCATAGTGGCTGTACTAGTTTGCATTCCCACCAACACGGTAACAGGGTTCCCCTTTCTCCACACTCTCTCCAGGATTTATTGTTTGTAGACTTTTGGATAGGAGCAAATCAAAACCACAATGAGGTACCATCTCACGCCGGTCAGAATGGCTGCTATCCATTAGTAAGTATTGTGGACTGAATTGTATCCCCCTAAATTCATACTGAACCTTCAGTACCTCAGATTGTGACTGTATTTGGAAATAGGGTCTTTAAAGCAATTAAGCTAAAATGAAGCTAAAATGACTGATATCTGTGTACACGACTGGTGTCTTTATGAAATGAGAAAATACAGACAACAAGGACATATCATGGATTCATGTGGAGGAAAGGTAATGTGAGGACACAGCAAGAGGGCATGTGTCTGCAAGCCAAGGAGAGAGGCCTCAAAAAAATAAAAATAAAAACCTGCTGACACTTTGCTCTCAGCCAGAAAAAAAATTACCTTGTCTTTATCACAACTTAGAAGAGAAAGATTAACTGTGAAGTGAGAGATGAAATGAAGAAGTCATTAGTGAAGTTAGGAAGTGAGAAAAAGAACAGGACAAACTGCAGAAATCATAGCTCTAGTAGGCATCAGAATTGCCTACTGGATATTGCTGCTTTGCATCAGTTGCAGAAAAGTACTTTCTGGTGCTAGCTGTGTCCCAACATGAGTCAATGTTTGTTTGTTTTTTTTTTTTCCTAAACTAAATCTTCTATGTCTTTATCTATATCATGAAATTGATCATTCTGCTTCTCTAGAAGACAAAGTTGCACTATCCAGCTTGGGCTGTGATACCCAAGTACAGTCTTGGTCACAGAGCCAGTATTCCTGCTGGGTATGCCTCAGCTCCTTCAAGCAGAGAAACTGCGTAAGTACTAAGTGAAGAGAAAAAGACACTCCTTGTCTCCATCTATCATAAGCAGCATGAAAGGAGAAGGGACAGGAAGGACATTGGCAGTCTCATGTAACTGTTACAAAATACTATTAAATAATGCCATCTTAATTAAACTTCAAAATATAATCTGCTCAAGTATATGGTATGTATGTTGCATATATATTTAGTGTGGATGGATGGATTGATAAATGTAGATAGATACAGACATATATCAAACAAAGTGAGACTTTGATAAAATTCTTAATAGACCATTAACAGAAGGACTGGGCACATATTAGGTCATTTCAAAATCACATTGAACTTGAGGTTGGCACTACCAGTATCATGGTTTTCAGATGAGAAAAACTGATGTGCAGAAAGGTTAGTAATTTCTTCAAAGTAAGAGATGGAGTTAGGATACAAAAACAAGCAATCTGACTCCAGAATTCTGTGCTGCTTCTATTATACTTGCTTGTATACAGTATGTAAACTTAGATTAGTTCCTTCAGACTCTTTTCAATTCTATAAGGTCTGATGATAACAAGTTTTAAAGACCCTATATTTGTCAAGGTTCTCCAGAGAAACACAACCAATAGGATAGTATATTGCAGTTGGAATATTAGAGGTGTGTGTGTGCGTGCTGGGAGAGGGGTGGAGAAGGTGAAAGAAGTAGACTATGTTAAGGAATTTTCACTTTATCCCGAGAGCAATGGGAAGCACTGGAGAGTTTTAAAAGGCGGTTAGATTTGTCCTTTTGGAAGATTACCTTAGTTGTTGTGGAGAGAGTCATTCTGGGGAGGTGTACCAAAGGTGGGGAGACAAATTAGGAGATTATTGCAAAAATCCAGGTGAGAGAGAAATCTAGGAACTGGCATAAAGAACGTAGCTGGTTTTCTCCAAATAATTCAAAGCCTCAGCGATGACAAAACGTCATTCTTACTAAAATCTTCCTCTCCATCTTAATATTTCGGTGGATGCCACTCATTCCAGGCCATGATTCTGTGGACTTTCTGGAATCAGCTGGAAATGTTCTCCTGGGGTCTTTCTCAGCTACTTAGCCTTCCACAGTAACTCCCCATTTTTCAATAGATTTTCATTTTCCTCTTTTGCAGTTCCTATCACCTCACCAGTTATTACTTGACCTTTCATCTTCTGAGCCTGACTTGCATGCAGACAGCTTCCTTGGAATTTTTAGCTGACAGTTATGATCTAAAGTTCCCTGCTGCTTCCTTAAAATAAAGGGATCAGAACACAAAATCTTCTCTGCTCTTTAAGGGAAGAATGATAAAATAAGTGTTGGGGGAGGTGGTAATGGGAAGACCATACCTACTCCTGGTTTCCATCTGTACACACTCAAAGTGCCTCTCAATGAGAAATCCTACAGGCAGTGGAAATTTGTATCTAAGTATATTTTTTTAATTTGCAATTCCATGTGGACCCAGTTCATGTGGCCAGAACTTCTGCAAGAAATGATTGGAACCCTTTTATTTTGCAATGTCATTGCTTGTAAAGGAAGGACCTTGATTATTTTAAGAATTTTTGAGATAGTAGAAAGGAAATTGGACTTATCAGAAACTTGAGTTGGAAATTTTATTCCAACTCAATTCCATTTTTATTCCAATTGTATCCCATTTATATATGGTAATAATCCATGCATCACAGGGTTTTTCAAAAAATAAATCAGAGAATGTGACGCCATTTTGGCTTCTACGCATAGCACTTGATTGAAATGACCTTTGTCAAGGTTAGCAATGAGGTCCATGATGTGAAATCCAATGGCACCTTTATGCTTTTGTCTTATTCAGTCTTTCAGCAGGATTTAACACGGCTGGCCATACTCCATCTAACTTCCACAGTTGCCTGCTTTTTTCTCTCTGACTTCTTAATTTCCTTTGTCATTTTGTCATCTTTAATCTGATAAAAAAAAAAACTTTGGTGATCTTGATGCCAAAAACTCAACCTCTGTGCACAGCTGCCAATTTGAATCTCAGAGACAGTGTTTTCAGTGAAGTAGAAAACAAAGACTGAAGGGAAAAGGAGAAGAGGGTGGCAGAGGGTGAGACGGTTAGATAGCATTTCCAACTCAGTGCACATGAATTTGAGAAAACTCCAGGAGATAGTGAAAGACAGGAAAGCCTGGTGAGAGGCAGTCCATGGGGTGACAAAGAGTTGGACATGACTTAGTGACTAAACAACAACAGGAAAAGAATATCTTTATTGCTTTGCCAGGCAAAGGATCCTGTCCCAAGGGTGCGCTTTTATTATATTTCTTGAATGCTCCTTTCTTGTCTCTGAATTCTCTTTCTCTCATTAGTAACTGTGAGAATCTGCCCTTTGGAACTCATGGATGTTCATGGAGGCTGAAGTCTATTTACTACAAACAAGATATGGGAAACACAGACAGGCTTTCACACCCAGGAGCCCCACAAGTCCTACTCTGTTTCATTCTTAGTTGACCAATTCTTCTTTCTTCATGTTGCCTTAAGAGTGACCTCACTCAGTATTTCCATTAGCATGTTTCACAGACATCTCAAACTTAACATACATGTGCCAGCTATTCATTTGTTGGTTACTCACCCCACATTTGCTCTCTGAGTTTTACCTGCTAGGACTGGAATCCTGTAAATGACAACCTCCAGACTCCCAAATCTGCTGACCATGTCACGTTCTGCCAAATATTACATAGAGGTAAGAAAGGGGGAGAAATTAAAACCCCAAAACCAGAGATAATGGCAGTATTTCTGGCAATGGTAAGCCTGATGTTTTCTGCTCAGTGGCAGCTGCAATGATTCCAGCAATTTCTGTGATGTCAGTTTCAGCAGTATCAGCAGTAAGGTGACCAGAGCATTAGAGGGAGCAATGAAGACTCCAGCTTAGTAGCAGGAGTTGCTGGATCCCACACCTAGTGGCTAAGTGTTGCTCCTGAGCCCTGCTCACTGGTGGCACCAGCTTCCTGATTTCTGTGTGATGGTTCATCCCCCATTTTGCTTTCCTGTACTTTCAACACCTTTGTCCGAGCTGACTTACCCATTAGTCACAGCAGGCACAGTGCTTCAGGTCCATAAAAGTTTGTTGTTGTTGTTGTTTACTAGCTAAGTCATGATTGACTCTTTGTGACCCCATAGACTGCAGCATGCCAGGCTTCCCTGTCCTTCACTATCTCCCGGAGTTTGCTCAAATTCATGTCCATTGAGTCAGTGATGCTATCTAACCATCTCATTCTCTGCCACCCTCTTCTTCTTTTGCCTTCAATCTTTCCCAGCATCAGGGTCTTTTCCAATGAATCAGCTCTTCACATCAGGTGGCCAAAGTATTGGAGCTTCAGCATCAGTCCTTCCAATGAATATTCAAGGTTGATTTCCTTTAGAATTTGCTGGTTTGATTTCCTTGCAGTCCAAGGGACTCTCAAAAGTATTCCCTAGCACTACAGTTCAAAAATATCAGTTCTTTGGCACTCAACCTTCTTTATGGTCCACCTCTCACATCCACACATGATTACTGGAAAAACCGTAGTTTTGACCACAGGGACTTTTGTTGGCAAAATGATGTCTATCTTTTTAATATACTAAGTTTGCCATAACTTCCCTTCCAAGGAGCAAGCATCTTTTAATTTCATGGCTATAGTCACAATCTGTAATGATTTTGGAGCCCAAGAAGAAAAAATCTGTCACTGTTCTCATTTTTTATCCATCTATTTGCCAGGAAGTGATGAGACTGAATGCCATGATCTTAGTTTTTTAAAATATTGAGTCTTAAGCCAGCTTTTTCACTCCCTTCTTTCATTCTCATCAAAAGTTTTAGCTCCTCTTAACTTTATGCAATTAGAGTGGTACTATCGGCATATCTGAGGTTGTTGATATTTCTCTCAGCAATCTTGATTCCAGCTTGTAACTCACCCAGCCTGGCATTTCATATGATGTACTCTGCACGTAAGTTAACAGTGTGACAATATATAGCCTTGTCATATGGCTTTCCCAATTTTGAACCAGCCAAAATCTTATGTTGTTCCATGTAAGGTTCTAACTGTTGCTTCTTGACCCTCTACAGATTTCTCAAGAGACAGATAAGGTGGCCTGCTATTCCCATCTCTTTAAGAATTTTTCAGAGTTTGTTGTGATCCACACAGTCAAAGGCTTTAGCATAGCCAATGATGCAGAACTAGACATTTTTCTTGAATTAACTTGCTTTCTGTATGATCCAATTCATGTTGGAAATTTGATCTCTGGTTCCTCTGCTTTTTCTAAACATAGCTTGTACATCTGAAAGTTTTCAGTGCGCATACTGTTGAAGCCTAGCTTGAAGCATTTTGAGCATAACCTTACTAGCAGCAAAATGAGCGCAATCATATACATTTTGTCAGAGCTGACTTACCCATTAGTCACAGCAGGCACAGTGCCTCAGGTCCGTAAGAGTTTGGGGCCCCAGAAATGTTTTATATTTTTAAATCAGGAGGAAAACTAAAACTGAGTGGAGGAAGGGGCCCATGACACCAACAGTGCCTAAGGCCATGAGAGTTACAAAGCAACGCTGACCTCTGACCATTTCCCAGCAACAAATTCCTCTTGAGCCACGTATCCACCAGTTTCTGCTTTATTCATCAGAACACTGGCTAAGTCAGTGCCCCAGATAGAACTCTTGATTCCTGCTCTGAAATTCCCTGTATTTCCCTATTCTTCTCTAGTTCAGGGAATGGGCCACCATCCAATATTTACCCAAGTTAGAGACTCGAACTATTGTCCTTGAGCCCTGTCTCTCCGTCAGCCCCAACATCTAAAATGTTACCAAATTCTATCCATTTAATGGACAGGATGCATCTCACCTCTGGTCTGTGCTTCTGCTGGGACAAGCTAGTCCAAATCCCCACCAGGGCTTCCTGCTCTGCCTTAAAATAGAACCATACCCTCTGAGCATGCCCTGTGAGGCCCTGTGCTGTCCAGACCCAGTCTAATTCCCCAGTTTCTTCCTGTGCCACTTTACCCCTTGCCAACTAGCCTGATGAGGTTGATGGACTGCATAAAGGGCCTCCCCTTTCCATGTTCCCTGTGCACACGCTCTTTGGCGATGGCTCTGCCCCCAGACTCTGAGATCACACCCTTCAGGTCTTTATGCAAATGCTGCCTCACATAGATAACTTGACCTAAAACTGCCCCACAACTCCAGCTTTTCCCTTTGCTTCTTGGAAATCTTAAAGATTTGGTTTCAAAGGTTGGCTCCACTATTCTGTTACTCTGTGACCTCTTAATCTCCAAGCTGTATTTTCCTCACTTGTAAAATGAGAATAGTAAGTACCTTTATAGCAGTGTCATGAAAATTTAGTAGAATAAAATACAGAATGCTGATTCATGAAAGATCCTCAATTGTTCTAAGATTCCCTTATCAAAATTTCACCAGAAATAATTTTAATTGACTTTTATTTTTGAGTTTGGAGTCTACCTCCTTACCATGCATAGTCATAATACAAAAACAACAACAACTTGGAGGAATAAAAACATCTTTTAAACTCTGCTTCCGTAAGTGTTTTATAATTACGCTCAGCACTGAAAATCTTGGGGTGCACTGCTTCCAAATGTCTTGGTATTAAATATTGGCCTGTACCTGTGTACATAGTGTGCTGGGGACCCAGGAGAAAAATAACATCGAATTCCTCACATGAGTGTGTTTTATGAGTGTTTTCCTGAGGGTCATAGTAGAAGCCTTTACGGCTGTAGAAAAGGAACTTTTCAAGAGTCATTTCTTGTGGCAAGAGACACCAAAATGTTTATAAAAAGAAAAGCATCTCTACATGGTACATCTTCTGGAAAACAGTACTGCTAGGAACTTGGCAACTCTACCCCTCTTCTTCCCCAGGTCATCTTCATTTTCTGTTTTCCCTGAGGAGCTGTGAAATATAAAAAACAGGTGCATTTGATTGCAACTGCTTCTGCTACTGAAAGATTCCACTCTTTAAAACCAAAAAAATTTAAAAGGGGATAAAAATTGCCTCCAAAGGATTTTTTTCCTCTGGACAGCCCTATCATTTATGACACACAGGGCTCAGCCCTTGGCTGCCATTAGCAGTAAGAAAACTATTGAACTCTCTCTCCTGTATTTTCTATTTCTAAATACTATAGCTTCCATTTGGATTTATGTGCTTCCACAGAAAGTGTGGACAAAGAAGCCCATGCTCTTGAAGGAACAGAATCACATTCTGGAGGAAAATCAAAGCGAACAACAAGTTTGGGTTTAGGGATTCCACCTACCAAAACCCCAGAGCAGGTGTGTTTACCTCAAAATCAGAAATGACAAGTACATTCTTGTGCCAAGACAGCAGTTTTCTTTAACAACTCTGAGTTTACCTCTTGCTACTCATGTTTGTTTGTTTGTTTGTTTTTTTAATAAGCAGTTAGGAGGAGGACAATCACTTTTATATTATAAAATTAGTAAATTCCATTATTCATTTATCATTATCACTGTATACCTGTCACCCCAAAAATGAGGAGAAAAGAAATATTCAAGAAAGTCATGGAGGGACTTCCCTGATAACCCAGTGGTTAAGACTTTGCTTTCCAATGCAGGTAGTGTGGGTTCAGTCCCTGGTCAGGGAGCTTAGATCCTGCATGCCTTGTAACCAAAAAGTCCAAAACATGAAAATAGGAGTAATATTGTAACAAATTCCATAAAGGCTATAAAAATGGTCTACTTTAAAAAATGGAAATCAAAACCACAATGAGGTACCACTTCACACCAGTCAGAATGGCTGCGATCCAAAAATCTGCAAGCAATAAATGCTGGAGAGGGTGTGGAGAAAAGGGAACCCTCCTACACTGTTGGTGGGAATGCAAACTAGTACAGCCACTATGGAGAACAGTGTGGAGATTCCTTAAAAAATTGCAAATAGAACTACCTTATGACCCAGCAATCCCACTTCTGGGCATACACACCGAGGAAACCAGAATTGAAAGAGACACATGTACCCCAATGTTCATTGCAGCACTGTTTATAATAGCCAGGACATGGAAACAACCTAGATGTCCATCAGCAGATGAATGGATAAGAAAGCTGTGGTACATATACACAATGGAGTATTACTCAGCCGTTAAAAAGAATTCATTTGAATCAGTTCTGATGAGATGGATGAAACTGGAGCCGATTATACAGAGTGAAGTAAGCCAGAAAGAAAAACACCAATACAGTATACTAACACATATATATGGAATTTAGGAAGATGGCAATGACGACCCTGTATGCAAGACAGGGAAAGAGACACAGATGTGTATAACGGACTTTTGGACTCAGAGGGAGAGGGAGAGGGTGGGATGATTTGGGAGAATGCCATTCTAACATGTATACTATCATGTGAATTGAATCGCCAGTCTATGTCTGACGCAGGATGCAGCATGCTTGGGGCTGGTGCATGGGGATGACCCAGAAAGATGTTCTGGGGAGGGAGGTGGGAGGGGGGTTCATGTTTGGGAATGCATGTAAGAATTAAAGATTTTAAAATTAAAAAATAAAAAACTAAAAATTTAAAAAAAAAAAAAAATGGAAGAAAATCATGTAAGAACACTATTTTTCTAAGGTTTATTTTCTGGAACATCAGATGTATAAGACGTCAACAGTGCTCTGAGGAAAAAGATCCTGTGGTCGAGTAAGATTGGGAAATGCTACTTTAATTAAGGCCAAACAAATATATTTTCTGTAGAACTTCTTAGAATGTTAGGTCACTATTTTGCATGGTGAATCACCAAGATGAGGCTATCATAGGTAAAATTTTTGATAAAAGCACTTATCTCATGGGACTAAAATGGAAAAACACAGCAAAAAAGAAATATGTTTCCTGTTTTCAAGTCAGTCAGTGCCTAGTGGAAAGACAATCCCATAAACAGACTTTTTAAATTAAGTGATAAAAGTACAACAATTAAGGTAAATACAGAGTAGACTGTGCAAGTTCAGTAGGAGGAAACTAACCAGGGAGGGGAAGTCAGTCCTTTCTAGAGGAGATGATGCTGGAGCTGAGCCTTCACACGAGTGGCATCATGCCTACCCCCATCTACTTTAGCCCACAATTTCCAATCACCTACATGGAGTGAACAACACTTTATTTTCAATAAAACATCTACTTTTTCTATTTTGGCCTTTGTGTAGGTTTGCTTTCTGTCATCTTTAGAAGTCAGATAGACCTAGATCCAAGTCTTAGCTCTGCCTTTTCCTACCTCTCTGATCTTGAACAACTACCTTAACCTCTGCTGATTTGCAGAATTGTCATGAGAATTAGACATGATTTAAGTGAAGCACTAGCAGAGTGCCTGATTGGAGAAGAAAATGGCAACCCACTCCAGTGTTCTTGCCTGGAGAATCCCAGGGACGGGGGAGCCTGGTGGGCTGCCATCTATGGGGTCGCACAGAGTCAGACACAACTGAAGTGACTTAGCAGCAGCAGCAGCAGCAGCAGCAGCAGCAGCAGAGTGCCTGAAATACAAAAAGTTTAACCATTTAGACTACTATTATCATTATTTTTGTTAGCTTTTAAGATTGGAATCCATTTATAGATAGCTAAGCATTCCCTAGATATATACAACCCCATATTTTATATTATGTTCACATTTCAGTTTCTATTTGAAATTCTGCTTCAATTCAGTTTTGTTGTTGTTGTTTGTTTGTTTGTTTTAACAAGCTCTCAGACTCTAAAAGGCATAGTACTACATATGGGATACAGACAAAATGACTGACCCATAGACCTTGTCTTGGATCAAAAGTTTCCAGATTAATACTGGGAGTGGGGTAGAGTTGGAGAAAAGTAAGAGCATAATAATGGGCACACTAGATGTGGGAGCCAATAGATAAGAAGTACGGATAAGACACCATGGGAGATATCACTTTTCTTTGGTAGATAAGGGAAGGACTCCTGAAAGAAGTGACATTTAAGCAGGGCCATAATATATGGGGCAAATATGAGTATAAGAGATTAACAAGGGAAAAAAATTCAGGAGGAGAAGTAGAATCAAGGTAATAATTTATCATCTTTGTCAACTTATGAAGCTACTGTGGGTGACAAATGGAATATGAAACTAGAAAAATGTTAGCAACAGATTATGAAAAGCCAGATAGTTCAGTATCCATTTTTATCAATATATCACATTAGACATCCCTGAAAAACACAACAATCCTCCTTTATATGCACAGCTGAGTCAACTAGAAAGGAAAATCCACAGGAACCAAAAAACAAACTCTGCAAACTTCACTAGCAAAGCTAGTGAAAACTGCTAGCTCATGAACTGATCCTGGGACAAACAAAAATCTTGACTTTCATGTACTTAAGAGGACAATGAATGAGACATTAGTCCTAGAGTGTTGGAGAGAGATGGCTGATATCTAACCTCCGAAGTAAGAGCCATCCAAAGGCTATGAAAATAAAGTACAGGGCTTAAAAATATCTGTCTGTTATTACAAGAATTCACAAATAAAATCTATTTGTCAGGCTGGACATGAAAACAAAACTGTCATCTCTGATGATTTGTTCCCAAAGTCCTGGCTACATTTGAGTTTGGAATTTGAATAAATGTTACATGAGTGATTTGGAAAACTGCAAGCTGAGAAATTAACAGAACAGGGATTCCAGACATGTGTTATTTTGGTAGCTCCAGGAAGAAGCAGGTGCAAAATCATTCTGGCCAGACACACCATCAAAAACAGATATAAATTATTTTTCAAGTTAAAGCCCCACTGAAGAAAAGTTCACAAAGAGAAAAGTCACATGCCTGTGAAGGAACAATCATTAGAGAGAGGTGGAAGACCAAAAACACAGTACAAATAGACCTCCCAAAACCTCAGATAATAGAAGCTAACTATGAAATAAGTACTTTTAAACTCAGTAAGGTGTATGCCTGGGTCAGGAAGATCCCCTGAAGAAGAGAATGGCTACCCACGCCAGTACATTTGCCTGGAGAATTCCATGGACAGACAGAAGCCTGGTGGGCTGCAGTCCATGGGGTTGCAGAGTCAGACACGACTGAGCAACTAACACTACTACTGCTAGCTGGATACTTTCCCCTCAGATATCGCTCTTCAGGACTTTGCAAATATCACCTTAAGTGTGAAGCCTTGCTAAATAATTTTAAAACTTAGAATAAAAGGACTATTTCCTAGAAGAATGTAATGATCACAATTGATCCAACAAGAAAATTTGAAATCTGATAACCTCAATAGATGCAGACAAAGCTTTTGGTAAAATCTAACAATTTGAACAAATTGATAAAAATGATAGAATGTGTTATATCCTACATGTGAAGAAAGGTTGGAAAATTATTTGGAAAGAAAAATAAAAGTGTATCTCTCATACCACATGCAAACATAAATTTCAGCTGTATGTATAGCATATAACATTTAGATTATTCATTTTAGAACATGGAAAATGCCATGAGCTGTTTTTGGATATATTTTATATATAGCAGATATATAAACACACGTTCAGGAATGATGTACATCAAAATCAGGACAAGATGAGTTGAAAAGTCAACTCTGAATCATAGAAATTTTAGGAATACCTTTGCCAGTACATTTTTTTTAAACCTTTTATTTTTTATTGAGTATAGCTGATTAACAATGCTGTGACATTTCAGCTGGACAGCAAAGGGACTCAGCCCTCGTATATTAATACACGCATCCATTCTCCCCCAAACTCCCCTCCCATCCCAGCCAGTACATTTTACTAATGTTTTCCACCTCTTGTGATCCTAAGAGTGATAGAAGATAAATATCCACAATTGCATAAGTTTAGAAGATTTTTTTTCTAAAAAAACTAATGAAGTTAACTAATCTAAAAAAACTAATTAACTAAGTTAGTTATTTAATTAGTCAAATAATTAGTTAGCTAACTAATTAATTTAACTAGACTAATCTAAAAAAACTCATGAAGCTAATATAACATTATAAATCAACTACACTGCAACACCCATGGCTGATTCATATCACTGTATGGCAAAAACCACTACAATATTATAAAGTAATTAGCCTCCAATTAAAATAAATTAATTAATTTTTAAAAGTGACAAAAGTAACACAATAATCAAATTCAGTGTCAATTTTAGTAAGACTCCAGTTAAAACACACAGATATAAAAAAATGTTTGGTGACAATTGGGATAATTTGAATATGCATCAGATATTTTAAAGTTATTGTGAAATTGTTGATTTTCTTGAGTATAATAATAGCACTGTGATTATGTAGAGCATATTCTTTAAATTCTCCAATATTTGATGAGGGTGTATAAAAGAATAAAGTATTACAAAGCATCCACTGGAAATAAAGTATTAGCAAGAAAATGTTTATATGTGTGTATATATACTGGGAGATAATTTTAATGTGGCAATTTGCTAATAATTGTTGACTCAAGGTAGAGTCTACCTAAGATTTTATTGTGTCATTATTCCAAATTATTTCTGTGTTTAAAAATTAAAAATAAAAACTATCTAAAAGTGAAAAAATATATATAAGTAAATAAAATGAAGGGTGACAGTTTGATTTAAAAGCAATTCTTAAAATGAAAAAAAAAGTGTTTAAAAAAATTACAAGATAAAAATTTTAAGTGACAAAAGAAAAAAAGAAAATCTGGAGATAGGTTACCTCTGGGAAGAACAGAAAGGGAGTGAGATGAAGGAGGGTATCACAGGAGCCTACAACTCTCAGTTCAGTTCAGTTTTTCAGTCGTGCCCACCTGTTTGTGACCCCAAGGACTGCAGCATGCCAGGCTTCCCTGTCCATCACCAACTCCAAGAGCTTACTCAAACTCATGTCCATTGAGTTGGTGATGCCATCCAACCATCTCATCCTCTGTTGTCCCCTTCTCCTCCCACTTTCAATCATTTCCAGCATCAGGGTCTTTTCCAATGAGTCAGTTCTTCCCATCAGTTGCCCTAAGTATTGGAGTTTCAGCTTCAGCATCAGTCCTTCCAATGAATATTCAGGACTGATGTCCTCTAGAATGGACTGGTTGGATCTCCTTGCTGTCCAAGGGATTCTCAAGGGTTTTCTCCAACACCACAGTTCAAAAGCATCAGTTCTTTGGCATTCTTAAAAGATTTGATGCAGTCATAGCAAAATGTTAAGATTTGGTAAGTCTAGGTTTTGGATACATGGGTGCTTCTTATATTGTTTTTGTATTTCTTAATATCTTGAAATATGTTACTAAGTAGTGACATTTAAAAAAAGATTATTTTCTAAATAGAAAATAAACTTCATCCAAATAATCTGTCTTTTTTCTGTAAGTGGTGAGGAACTTTAGAAAAGCTTTAGCAGCAAATCTGACCTCTTAGAGCTTCAACAGGCCATCAGAGGAACCTGGGTGCTGTATCTTCTGTCTCATAGAATAGATCTCAGCAACACTTAATTCAAATAAATAAATGTCCAGAATAAACTGGTACGGATGAGATTGGCCTTGATAGACCAACAATAGAATAAAGATCCTTTATTTAGAAACTTTCTGAAGAGAATAATATTAAACTATTTCTTTTGTTTACTTGTTAAAGCACCCAAAAACAACCACAAAACATTGTGAAACTGGAAAATAACCAATTTAAACTGGTGGTGTTGGGAGCAGGGAGAGGGAAATCTTCTCCATGAAAGAATTTTGAGGCTACACAACACCCTTGTTATCACAAGGTTATATTAATAAATTCAGCATCAGCAAAAGCAAAATCTGTTTCTCTCAATAGTAATTTTAAGGTTGTCTAGGAAGAATCATTTAAAACTATCTCTGCTTGCCATAGCTTGTAAAAAATTCTTCTGTAAAATTGTAATCCTCTTATTGATGTTTTGTTTTTCAATTTCTCTATGTAATATGTAATTATTTCAACCTCTTCCCCTTTGTGTGGTCTATTGGTGGGCTAGAATTCAGAAGAGTTTCTTTCTAAGAACTCCAATAGGCTCAAGATAGTGATCTTTCCCCTTAACTCATATTCTCTGACCTAAATAGTTTTATTTTTTGAATGTGCCCCAAAGATTTGAATGGGACAAAGTATTCAAAACATAGCAGTCTCATAAAATATTTAATCTCAAAAAGAAGCAGGCTTTATTCCCTCAAGGAGAAAGAAATCTAATGCCAAAATATGAGTTGTTTTTCATTTCTCTGTTTCTTTTCTCTCTCTCTCTCTCTTTTTTTTTTTTGAGACTGTTTATATCCAGATAAAGGAACAGGATGGCCAGAGCCATTATATGAATAATTCAATTCTAGTATGCTTGACCAAAAGATTGAATGACCAAAGCAAAACTGAAGATGTTTTAAAATATTTTAAATATTTATTTATTTACAGCTGTGCTAGGTCTTTGTTGCTGTGTGTGTGCTTTCTAGTTTCAGCAAAAAGTTGCTACTCTCTAGTTGTGGTGTAAGGGCTTCTCAATGTGTGTTGCCTTCTCTTGCTGCAGAGCCTGGACTCTAGTGTGTGGTGGCTTCAGTAGCTGAGACTCACAGGCTCCAGAGCACAGACTCCTTACGGTGGCACACAGGCTCAGCTATCCCATGGCATGTGGGATCTTCCTGGACCAAGGATTCAGCTGGTGCCCCTTGCATTTCAGGACAGATTCTTAACCAGTGGACTACAAGGAAGCCTCAAAAGCTGAAGATTTTTAGATGTTTAGCTATTAGGTGAAAACATACTGGAGGTATTCAGAAAAGATTGGGAATCTATCTTTAAGGGATGAGAGGTTACAGACAGAAGATGAAACTAGGGGGTAAGGAAAGGAATGGACATTTTCTCTACACTTGACTATGTTCCAGACACTCCATGTAAATCATCTAAGTGAAATCTTGCACAATCTCCATAGAGATTTTGTTTCTCATGTCACAGATGACAAGGTGAGATTTCATCAGGTAGAATAATGAGGCCAAGACCACGGGGTTGGTATGGAGGTACATAGCTCAGATCTCCTTTTAAGAAAATCTGCTTCATGTGGTGTAGATGATGCTGTTTCAGCATCTTCAGAGCTACTTTGACATTCATGCCAATGCCACACTTCACTCAGGCTGCTCCCAGGCCACAACTGAGCACAGCAGTGGCACTAAAGCCAGTCTGCTCCTGGCCCAAGGGGAATTCCTCCAACTTTTGCTCTGAGACTCTGCATTGACCTGGCTATACTCAGAACTGAAGTCAGAGATTCTATCTGATGCTCCTTCATTCCTATTCTCCTTTCAAAGTTATTAAACCTGTATCACCTACCCTCTCCTATTCCCTCCTTTATCCTTCATAATAATTCCCTCAGTAAGACTCCTGTATATCCTGTCTTTTCATCTGCATCTCAAAGGACCTTACCTGACACAGGGCACATAATCAATACTCATCAGAATAAGAGGCAGATGCAAAGGTATTGCTCTTTCAAAATCGACATTTTGTTGTTGTTCAGTCGCTAAGTTATGTCTGACTCTTTGTGACCCCATGGACTGCAGCATGCCAGGCTCTATCCTCTACTATTTCCCGCAGTTTGCTCAGATTCATGCCCAGTGGGCATGGTTGATGATGCCATCCAACCATCTCATCCTCTGCTGCCTCCCTTTCCTCCTTCCCTCAATCATTCCCAACAACAGGGTCTTTTCCAGTGAGTCAGCTCTTTGCATTAAATGGCTGAAGTATTGGAGCTTCACCTTCAGTATAAGCCCTCCCAGTGAATATTCAAGGTTGATTTCCTTTAGGGCTGACTCATTTGATCTCCTTGCAGTCCAAGGGGCTGTCAAGAGTCTTCTCTAGCACCACAGTTCAAAGCATCAATTCTTCAGTGCTCAGCCTTTTTTATGGTCCAACTCTCACATCCATACATGATAAATACTAATATTGATACTACTGATGATAAGCAACGTAAGACATATGTTAGTATGAACTAGATATTATGCTTTACACTTTCATGCATTATCTTGCTCAGTTTTCATAACAACTCCATAAGATAGATGTTATTATCCTATATTCTACAGATGAGAAGACAAAGACTTAGAGATGTGATTAAGTTACTCAGGTCATATAATTATCCAGTGGCTTAGCCAGGACTTGAGCTTGGGTCTGTATGACCCCCAAATCCGTGTTTTTAACCACTCTGTACATTTTATACTGTACATACTATACTGCTTATCACAAACCACTCTGCCATCTTCTAGCTTCATCACTTTGCATGTTTCGTTGTTGTTCAGTTGCTAAGTCATGTCTGACTCTTTGCTACCTCACAGACTGCAGCACCCCAGTAGGGTTATGATTTGATGGGTATTTTTCACTTGTAGTTAGAATAAGCAATACTATTTATAAAGTGACAATTCTGTGCCCAGGTTTTTGGCTATTTCCTGAGAATCCAATAGAAGAAAGATCTAGTTTCTCCCCTCAGGGAAAATCATTATTAATTTGTCAGGTTATTAACAATTTAAATAAAAAGAAATTATTGACACCCCTGAAACAAAGAAACATCCAAGAAGCTAGATAATTACAGAGTTGTCATCAAGTGACACTAACGACTCTTCTGAACAAAATAACTTAAAAATAAACTCCAAAATTGATGAAACTTCAAAACAGAAAGGAGTGCCTATTAGCCAGAAGAAAGAAATCAGATCTTGCAAATTTCATAAGATCTGGAAAGGCAGAAACTGTGGGATGATGATTGCTAACTGGAGGGAAAATTAATCCTTAAAATAATGGAAGATTCAGGTAGAAATGTAAGCAGTAATTTCTCACTTGGCATCACTTAAAACACTTCCTCCTGGAGAATATAATGGAATGTACCATGATGGGATAATGTGCACTTGGCAGTCAGGCAGAACTGCAACCCACAAGTCTGTCAGCACGAACTGGTTAAACAATAAAATTGGGAACTAGGGCAGCAAGGAGGAGGTTTAATGATGCTGCATGGGAAATATAATGTTGTCCAGGTATCTCCCCCGTGAGGGAGTCTGTTTTAATCTTGGACTTCAGCCAGGAATTTACATTTTTAACTCAAAAAATCTTAAAATACATTTTCCTGCCATATAAAAAAAAATTTTTTTTAAAGACAGGGAGGGAAACAACCACATACTAAACCCTAAGAGAAAAATAATGAGACACTTGGGCTGAGTTCATAGACTACAAAAAAAAGCTGCTGGATCCTATACTCAGACTCAAGACTCATAATTAGTAACTCTCTACCTATCACCTGTCAGTGTCTTGGAAGCAAGTGAAGTTTCCTTATCAATTCCTTAAAGAAACTTCAGTGTTTAAAGTAAATGCTAAGGAGCAGCATGAGCAAAAGTTTAGAATTTTGTGTAAAATAGTATGAAGAGCCCTGCTGCAAATAATCAGTACCTCAGAATGAGGTTGTCTTGGGTCCACAATGGGAGAAAGACTTAGAAAGAGATCGGAACAATTTGAATGATGTATTAATGAGTTGAAGACCAGACCAAAACAGATATTGTTTCACTAGACTTACAAAAGGCCTCTCTCCTTAGGGAGAAAGAACCAAATGTTATTTTCACAGACCTGCTGCACAACATTTACTTCTCTGTTTAATTAGGCTTTAGCCAATTGGGTCATCAGGTGCACGTTCCATGAAGTTTTTTAGACTGGGCCATCTCCAAGTACCAACACTGATGCACTGTGTGACTGGAATGGAATGAAATTCTGAGGAGGCCAAGTGTGAATACCTGGATGAAAGAGAGAAAGTCTTGCTTATCACTTCATTGAAAAATGTAACCAAGACTAATACTATGGTATATGATTTTAATAAGCAGTAATCTGAAAGAGGAACAGGGTAGCTAAAATGAGAAGGTGGAAACAGTAAGTAAGGACACCCTCATCCTTTTTCTTTTTTGGTCAGTTTTCATTCCAATCCCAAAGAAAGGCAATGCCAAAGAATGTTTAAACTACTGCACAATTGCACTCATCTCACACACTAGCAAAGTAATTCTCAAAAATCTCCAAGCCAGGCTTCAACAGTACATGAACCATGAACTTCCAGATGTTCAAGCTGGATTTAGAAAAGGCAGAGGAACCAGAAATCAAATTGTCAACATCCATTGGATCATCAAGAAAGTAAGAGAGTTGCAGAAAAACATCTACTTCTGCTTTACTGACTATACCAAAGCCTTTAACTGTGTGGATCACAACAAACTGTGGAAAATTCTTAAAGAGATGGGAATACCAGACCACCTTACCTGCCTCATGAGAAATCTGCATGGAGGTCAAGAAGGAACAGTTAGAACCGGGCATGGAACAACAGACTGGTTCCAAATCAGGAAAGGAGTATGTCAAGGCTATATAATGTCACCCTATTTATTTAACTGATATGCATAGTATATCATGCAAAATATCAGGTTAGATGAATCACAAGCTGGAATCAAGATCGCTGGGAGAAATATCAATAACCTCAGGTATGCAAATGACACCCCCATTATGGCAGAAAGCAAAGAACGGAAGAGCCTCTTTATGAAAGTGAAAGAGGAGAGCGAAAAAGTTGGCTTAAAAAAAATAAAACTTAAGAAAACTAAGATCATGGCATCCGGTCCCATCACTTCATGGCAAATAGATGGGGAAACAATGGAAACAGGGAGAGACTTTTTTTTTGGGGGGGGAGGATGCTCTAAAATCACTGCAGATGGTGACTACAGCCATAAAATTAAAAGATGCTTCCTCTTTGGAAGAAAAGCTAAGACCAACCTAGACAGCATATTAAAAAAGAGAGACATTAATTTGCCCACAAAGGTCCATCTACTCAAAGCTATGGTTTTTCCAGTAGTCATGTATGGATGTGAGAGTTGGACTATCAAGAAAGCTGAGAGCCAAAGAATTGATGGTTTTGAACTGTGGTGTTGGAGAAGACTCTTGTGAGTCCCTTGGACTGCAAGGAGGTCAATCAGTCAGTTCTAAAGAAAATCAGTCCTAAATACTTATTGGAAGGTCTAATGTTGAAGCTGAAACTCCAATACTTTGGCTACCTGATGCAAAGAGCTGACTCATTGGAAAAGACCCTGCTACTGGGAAAGATTGAAGGCAAGGGGAGAATGGGACGACAGAGGATGAGATGGTTGGATGGCATCACCAACTCTATGGACACGAATTTGAGCAAGCTTTGGGAGTTAGTGATGGACAGGGGAACCTGGTGTGCTGCAGTCCATGGGGTCCCAAAGAGTTGGGCACAACTGAGCGACTTAAGTGAACTGAACAGTAAATGTTGGGAAAATGTGTTTATGAAGTTTGGAAGGGGCCAGACCACACAGGGTGTTCTAAGCTGTGCTACAAACAATGAAAGGATATGCAAAGGTTTTTTTAAGAAGAAAGATGACATATTGAGTTTTCATTTCCAGAAGATCTTTCAGACTCTAGTGTGCAGAATGGATCAGGGTAAGATATTGGATATAAGTGTATGAGTAAAAATTTATAACAATATTTCAAATAAGAAATAATGGTAGCTGGATTGGTGGTGGTGGTTTAAGTAGAAAGAAAAATAAGTTGGTTGAGGAGAAAGGGAAAATGTAATATTGACCAAACTTGGAAGGTGGACAGGATGGAAGGCTAAGGAAGAAGAAAGTGTCTGAGATGACTTCTAGGTTTCTGACTTGTTTAACTGGATGAATGGTAGTGAATTCACTGAGCTAAGGAGTACCAAAGAAAGATAAAGCTTGCAGGGAAAGATCAAAGATTTGCTTGTGAATGTTAAGTTTTAAGTGTTTGAGACATAAGAAATGTGGAAGGCAGATAGCTGTGTTTGGAGTCAGAAGACTGATCTGATAGGGATTAAATAATTAACTTGTGTGGCTAAGGTTGCCTTTACTGAAATTAAATGATAAAATGGATAAAATGGAATTTACCAGAAAGTCAGGGAAAGAAAGAATGTTCCAAGTAGAGGCAACAGAATTTGCAAATGACATGAAAGTGGGGCTATTTCAAGGGTTAATTATTACTGAAACTTAAGACTGTACACAGGAGAAAGAAAAATAAGAATTAGTTAATAGTGATTACCTCTGGGGAGGAGCTCAGAAAAGTAGAGAATGAGAGAGATGTACTTTGTTTATGTTGTGTGAATTTATTTCTTACAATGTAGATTTTAAGTATTTTTAAAAATAAAAATAGAGTTGCCTTATGACCGTGCAATCCCACTCTTGGGCATATATTCAAAGAAAACTCTAATTTGAAAAGATACCCAGTCATTCATAGTACTATTTTTAATAGCCAAGACATGGAAGCAACCTAAATGCTCATCAACAGATGAATGGATAAAGAATATGTGTTATTTATACACAGTGAAATATTACTCAGACACAAAAAGAACAAAATAATGCCATTTGCAGTGATGTGGATATACCTAGAGATTGTGATATTAAGTGAAGTAAGTCAGAAAAAGGCAAATATCTCATGATATAATTTACATGTGGAACCTAAAAATGATATAAATGAACTTATTTACAAAACAAAAATTAACTCACAAATATAGAAAACAAACTTATAGTTATCAAAAGGGATGGTGCCAGTAGGGCAGGGGATAAATTAAGAATATGAGATGAATATGTACATACTACTATATTTAAGCAGATAACTATTAAGGACCTACCGTGAGGCACAGCGAACTGTACTCAATATCTTGTAATAAACAATAATGGAAGATAGTCTGAAAAAGAACATATGTATATATGTATAACTGAATCATTTTGTGGTACACTTCAAACAAACACAATATTGTAAATTAACTATATTTTGTTAAAATCTCAATAATTACTTTTTAAAATAGTTTAATAAAATGAGAAACGCTTGAAAGAAAAAGAAATTTCTCTGATTTAATTCAGGGATACCTGGTACAGCTGTATAGGTTGTATGTTTCACACTTTTGGGGGGTGATATTCATATAAATTACAATGTGTAGTACAAAGCCTAAACAACTGTATGTGGTAGGCTTGATTACAACTATTTCAGAGCAGACATCTTTGAAGATAGCCAAATAGACAATTAAAAGCCCACAAGGACTAGATCAGGTTATACCTAAATTTAGACATCAGGAATGAGTGGGTAGAGATCAGCTGAAGCACTGGCGGAGTTGTGAAAAGTAGGTGGAAAACAACAGTTCAAGTAGGAGGGACAGAGTGTCTACATATTTGACCTAGTATTTTTTTTTCTTATCAAATATTCCAGTTAATGGCAATTATCAAATTTTTAATGTTCCATCCATTGTAAACAACTTTTAAAAACAGATATCGGCTTAAACTTACTGCTATGGATTTAACATACAAAATGCCCTTTCAAACAATTGTTAATTTAGCCTTTTAGAAAGATGTGCCATTTGCTAAGACCCAGGGCCCAACAGAACTCGAAGTTCATAAGAAGTTCTCAGAACAGAACCATGAAGGTCTCAAAATCACTTTAGTTCTTTTCTCCTTGATCTCTTCCTAAATCCTCTGTTACAAGCTTTACTACAAGGTAACATAGTTATATTTCTCTCTTTGTAGCCTTACGACTGTAAGTGAGTTGAGGGTAAGTCTCTTTTACTTATTTAAATGTGCAGTACTAGCAAAGTATTTAGAATAGAGTGGGTGCAAATGAACAGCAGGTGAATGAGTGAATGAATGGAAAGTATGACAATAAAACAATGGATTGAGAACCAGGCAGTGTAGTTTCTGGTCTTGAGTCTCCTCTGTGTGAGTACTGGGAATGCACTTGTTTACTTCACAGCTCTGGAGAAGGAAATGGCAACCCACTCCAGTGTTCTTGCCTGGAGAATCCCATGGCCGGAGAGGCCTGGTGGGCTGCAGTCTATGAGGTTGCAAAGAGTCGGACACGACTAAGCAACTAACGCACACTAACACACACTTCATAGCTCAGCTGTTTATTTTCCTTGTTTAACTTAATCTGTTTGATACATCATGTCACGCACTTAGTGAATGAATAAGGCATAGTCTTCCTGACTTCATATGGGACAGGCATCAAAGAGTTGCTGAATTCCTAAAACGGGCTACCACTTTCATCCTAGCAGATACACACACGTCCTAGTGTTGCTTCTCATAACCATGCTTTGAGATAGATACTGTTGTTGTCACTGTTACAAATGAAGGAATTAAGACGAAACCATTAACTGATGTTTCAGGTTACACAGGGTAAGTAACTGCAAAATGATCAGAGGTTGTCACAGACACAAACCTTTCAAACTCAGCATGTTGCCGCTTGTTTGAGAAAGTTTAAAACAGTATACACACAGAGGGCACCATCATTGTTTCCGATATCAGCCCAAAGGCACGTATTTGTTTCTATATAAAATAGCCAAACCAGTTTTCAGACCAACCCACACAGGATGTGAAGCAACATATTGACTCAAGTATTTATTTAGTAGGGACTAAAAGGTCCAGATTTTGCTGAAGATTGTTTTGTTTTGCTTTTTCCTTGCCACCAGGCAACTAACAGCAAGTGAAGAAAGTGAAATGTTGGCAGACAGCTTGGCTAAAGCACCAGACTTCTTTGTCATCCAGTCAGACATTGGAAAAAAGTCTGCCTGTTACCTTTGTCTGCTCTCTCCTGGTTGAAAAAATACGGGACTCTTTAGTGGTAAAAGGGGTAATCTGTTCCTTATAGTTAAAACGGACCCTGTACACAAAGGTTATGCAATATTTACAAGAGTTGGAGGGACAAAGAGAGAGATAAAGAATGAATGATTGACTCATAAGAGGTTATTTAGATTAAGAATGTATCTTGTTATACATTTTCTAACCACGCAATGTTTGGGAATGCAATGTTTGGTTAGAAAACCCATTTTCTAACCACACAATGTTTGGAAATGCATGCATGTGGAGTAAATGTGTGGCACCCCACTCCAGTACTCTTGCCTAGAAAATCCCATGGATGGAGGAGCCTGGTAGGCTGTAGTCCATGGGGTCGCTGAGGGTCGGACATGACTGAGCGACTTCACTTTCACTTTTCACTTTCCTGCATTGGAGAAGGAAATGGCAACCCACTCCAGTGTTCTTGCCTGGAGAATCCCAGGGATGGGGAAGCCTGGTGGGCTGCCATCTATGGGGTCACACAGAGTCAGACACGACTGAAGCGACTTAGCAGCAGCAGCAGCAGAATAAATGTGTGGATGAGTTCAATATATGCATACACAGTTTTTATTACAAATTGGTGCTCTTCCTTTCTCAGACATCTTTTCCTTTTGCCATTTTGCAAAGAAAAATTTTATTTTTTCCTCTTTCTTTTTCTTTTTGACTGTCAGGAATCTCAGAACTCATGCCCATGCCCAATTATAAATATCGCTTGGCCTGGGGTTTCTATTGTAAGGGTTTTCATTTAGACAGGTCTTTTAGTAGCAGACCTCCTCTATGCCTTTTGTTAGAAGCTACAGCAAATCCTTGCTGGAAATATAAAGTATATTCTATTAATAGCCTTTATTCTTCACCCATCCCAGGATGTACATCCTTACTATTGCTTCATCATGGGTGGAGCACACTTCTCTCACCATTTGCTTGCCATTTGGCTGTGCAATTTGCTTGGGACAATGACAGAAGGTGGAAATACTGCTGTGCTTAGGTTTTAAGAGCTTCAATGTTTCCAACTGCCCTTTTACACATATGCCATCACCACGAGGATGTGCTCAGGCAGCCCACCGGTCACAGGAGGTGGTTGAGAAGCACATAGAGCAGAGACACCCTACCTGAGCTCAGCCCAGATCAGCTGTCAGTCAACCTCAGGCAGATTCATGAGCAACAATAAATTAGTATTATTTTAAGACACTGAGTTTTGAAGTAATTTTTTATGTAGCAAGTTAACCAGCATAAAGAGTTTGGGAAATATTTATATTTTAAATGTACAATAGCATATTAAAAAGCAAAGACATCACTTTGCCCACAAAGTTCCATCTAGTCAAAGCTGTGGTTTTTCCAGTAGTCATGTATGGACGTGAGAGCTGGACCATAAAAAAGCTGAGTGCTGAAGAATTGATGCTTTTGAACTGTGGTGTTAGAAGAGACTCTTGAGAGTCCCTTTGATTGCAAGGAGAGCCAGCCAGTCAATCATAAAGGAAATCAAACCTGAATATTCATTGGAGAGACTGACACGGTAGTTGAAGCTCCAATACTTTGGCCACCTTATGCAAAGAGCCAACTCGTAGGAAAAGACATTGATGCCAGGAAAGATTGAGGGCAGGAGGGGAAAGGGGTGACAGAGGATGAGATGGTCGGATGGCATCAGTGACTCAATGGACATGAGTTTTAGCAAACTCCAGGAGAAAGTAAAGGATGGGTAAACCTGGCCTACTACAGTCAATGGGGTCACAAAGAGTCAGACATGACTGAGATACTGAACAAAGTAATATGTGTTTATGTGTCCATTAGTCAATCAGTCACGTCCGACTCTGTGTTTAAGGTCAATAATAAAGTTTTAGTGAATATGTGAAGAGTCTTTTAACTTTGACAAACATATTATTTCAATATTTTTTAAAATTTTTATTTTTTTTACTTCAGTCCAGTTCAGTCGCTCAGTCGTGTCTGACTCTTTGTGACCCCAGGAATTGCAGCACGCCAGGCCTCTCTGTCCATCACCAACTCCCAGAGTTCACCTAAACTCATGTCCATCGAGTCAGTGATGCCATCCAGCCATCTCATCCTCTGTTGTCCCCTTCTCCTCCTGCCCCCAATCCCTCCCAGCATCAGAGTCTTTTCCAATGAGTCAACTCTTCGCATGAGGTGGCCAAAGTACTGGAGTTTCAGCTTTAGCATCATTCCTTCCAAAGAACACCCAGGGCTGATCTCCTTCAGAATGGACTGGTTGGATCTCCTTGCAGTCCAAGGGACTCTCAAGAGTCTTCTTCAACACCACAGTTCAAAAGCATCAATTCTTCAGTGTTCAGCTTTCTTCACAGTCCAACTCTCACATCCATACATGACCACTGGAAAGACCATCACTAATTATTAGAGAAGTGCAAATAAAAGTCGCCATGAGGTATCACCTTACACCAGTCAGAAAGGTTATACTCAAAAAATTTACAAATGATAGATACTGGAGAGGGTGTTGGGAAAAGGGAGCCCTCCAACACTATTGTTTGGAACATAAATTGGTATAGCCACTATTGAAAACAGTGTTCAGGTTCCTTAAAAAGCTAAAAATAGAGCTACCAATGATATACCAATTCCACTACTGGGCATATATCCTGAAAAGAGGAAAACTCTAGTTGCATCCAGTGTTCACAGAAACATTGTTTATAATAGTCAAGACATGGAAATAACAACAACCCAAGTGCCCATCAGCAGGTGATTGGTTGAAGAAGAAACACACACACACACACACACACACACAGTGGAGTATTACTGAGCCATAAAAAAGAACGAAATATTGATTTTTACAGTATTTATCTATCCATTTACATCAAAATGGATAGAGATAGAGATCATGATACTAAATGAAGTAAGCCAGACAGGGAGAAACAAATATTACATGATATCACATATATGTAGAAGAGATGTAAAAAATTGAATCTATATACAAAAGAGAAACAGATTCACAGACATAGAAAACAAACTTATGGCTATCACAGTGGAAAGGGAAATGGAGAAATAAATTAGGAGTATGGGATTAACAGATAAAAACTACTGTACCTAAAATAGATAAGTAACAAGGATTTACTGTGTAGAACAGGAAATTATATTTGATATTTTGTAATAAAAATAATATGATTATAATTTAGTTATAATAAATACATATTATATATTATCATAATATAATAACTATACATATTTAATTGAATCACTTTGATATACACCTGCAACTAACCCAATGTTATAAATCAACTATACAGTATTTTGATTTTGCAAAGATACATTTTAAAGTTGTAGCCATTAAAACAAGAATCTGCCTGCCAATGAGGGAGATGCAAGAGATGTGGGTTTGATCACTGGGTCAGGAAGTTCCCCTGGAATAGGAGATGGCAACCCATTTTAGTATTTTTACCTGGAAGATTCCATGGACAGAGGAGTAGGAGAGGAGCCTGGGGAAGGGATCGCAGAGTCAGACATGACTGAGTGAGCACACAGATGCACAGTCACTAAAACCGTGCAGAATGTGCCCAGAAATAGACAAGTATGGTAATGGAACTAATTAGGAAGATCAGAAGCAGATTTTTAGTTGATGAGAATTAGATATGGGTGACAGAGGATGAGATGTTTGGATGGAATCGCCAACTTAATGAATATGAGTTTGAGCAAACTCCAGGATATAGCAAAGGACAGGAAAGCCTAGCATGCTGCAGTCCATAGGGTTGCAAAGCGTCAGACACAACTTAGCAACTGAACAACAACATATGTAACATAGATGGTGTCTCATATCAGTAGAGGAAGAATGTTAGTAATACAAATATTTATATTTATAGTATATAGTATACTACATTTGCTATGCCATTCTTTGCATATATATTTGCATATATATTCTTTGTGTATATTTGAACTTGGAGGAACAAAATATGAAGTCTGAACCTTCAAAGTTAGGTCAAAGTTATCATTTCTTATCAATATTTAGCAATAGTATCACATATTGATGTCTGTTTCTCTCATTCTTTGTTTTCTCTCTTAATTGATTGGTAAACCAGAAATGGGGGAGAAAGGAATTAACTGTGAATATTAACTAATCTTATCTGTAAAATGAAGATAATAGCATTACTACTTCAATGAGTAGTAGAGATTTAAATGAGTTGTTGGTGGTGGTTTAGTCACTGAGTCATGTCTGACTCTTGAAACCCCATGGACTGAAGCCTGCCACGTTCCTCTGTCCATGGGATTTCCCAGGCAAGTATAACAGAGTTGGTTGCCATTTCCTACTCCAGGAGATCTTCCTGACCCAAGGATTGAACCTGTGTCTTCTGCATTGGCAGGAGAGTTCTTTACCAATGACCCATCAGGAGAGATACCAACCATAAAATTTGCATTCATATCTATAATCGCCACTGTAAAAAAAAAAAAACACAAAAAAACTAATCATTAAGTTCAAAATTAAACTACTTAAAACATTAAGGTGATAAATGAATAATATGTTATATGAAATATATGCCAAATTATTATATTCTATACACAGAAGTGCTGTTAATAAATACACCCAATTCATTCTACAAGATAAAGAATTGAGGTAGTTATTTTCACATTTCAGAATTCCTGAGTCTTATCAGAGAAAAACAAGTACCAAAAAATGAACAAAATAAATCTACTCTATAGTAGGACAAATAATACAGATCTGGGTGTTGTTAACATTACTTACAGTTTTAAAGCTGAAGACTATGAAGACAGCTATATTTATACTCCAGTAGAATTAGAAACATGATTTTAAAGCTTGAATTAATGCATGCTAAATGCTAAGAGCGGTCCTACCTCAATAAATGTTTCCTATTAGAATTATCATACCACACTCAGACTATTTTATTGTTAGTGCAGAAAATCCTGGTCAAATCTTACAGACCACAGGCATTTCACAAATGATTTAGAATAAGATGCAAATTTCAGTGTCACCCATATCCTCCCTTATCACTAGCTTTATGTATTTCAAGACAGGAAGCTGGGATCACTTTGCAGTAATTTATCTAGACAAAGTAACAAATTTTATGACAGGCCTACTGTGCCTATTATGGTCAATAAGTTTATTTCCTAGTTCTGTGCTCCAAGTCACATATCCATATGAAACTATAAATAATTGTTTTTCATCCATAGATGGTGTTTAGAGCAAAAAAAAAAAAACTGCCCTTCGTACATTTGTCATTTTACTGAGCTACATGTATTTCCCTCTGCTCCTGGCTTATTGGATACTTTTGGAAATAATATATCCCATTTATCACATTATTTCACAATACATCATTAGGAATCATGAAGTAGCTGACACCCTCTGACAATCAATGGAAATAAATTAATTTGACACTTCCTTACTCACTGAAAATCAGGATTATTGTGATATGTCCATGAACTATCATCTTGAAGCCTGGGAGCAAGAGTGGGCTTGAGATCATTATTTGTGCTGACTTATATTTCACTGCACTATATTGTGTATACTATACTATGTTTTGTTTCCTTAGGAACATCAATAATTTCTGTTTCAAAAACAACACATTCAATATTCCTTGGAGGACCATCTTTTTGGTTAGTACATTCTCAACAAGTATTGATCAGAAATTGATCACAGAATATATCCAGTTATATATATATATATTTTAATGTCTGATATGTCTCTTAAATAGATCAAAAGACACATAAAACATTGTCTCTGACCTTGTGTGTTACAGATCTAAAGAAAGATAGAAAAACTAGAAATATGTTTAAAGTACACATTAAGTACAGAGAAGGAAGTGAGTTAGTTTTCAAAGAATATCAGGCAGAGCTTCACTGAGAATTCTTAGCTGATAAAGTGAAAGTTGCTCAGTCCTGTCCAACTCTTTGCAACCCCATGGACTATACAGTACATGGAATTCTCTAGGCCAGAATATTGGAGTGGGTAGCCTTTTCCTTTCTCCAGGCGATTTTCTCAACCCAGGGATGGAACCCAGGTCTCCTGCATTGCAGGCAGATTCTTTATCTGCTGAGCCACAAGGAAAGCCCAAGAACACTGGAGTGGGTAGCTTATCCCCTTTTCAGTGGATCTTCTCAATCCAAGAATCGAACGTAAAAAGGATCATACAGCATGATCAAGTTGGATTCATTCCACTGTTGCAAAAATAGTTCAACAAATTCAAATCAACCAATATGACACAACACACTAACAAAAGGAAAGACAAAAAACCACATGATCATCTCAATAGATACAGAAATAGCATTTGATAAAAGTCCATATCCATTCAAGATTTTAAAAAAAATACTATCAAAGTGAGTGTAGAGGGATCATATCTCAACATAATAAAAGCCATTGCAGTGAACAGGAGATGGCAAGAGTGAACATTGACATTCTAGGAGTCAGCGACTAAAATTGACTGGAATGTCTGAATTTAACTCAGATGACCATTATATTTACTACTGTGGGCAGGAATCCCTTAGAAGAAATGGAGTAGCCATCATGGTCAACAAAAGAGTCTGAAATGCAGTACTTGAATGCAATCTCAAAAACGACAGAATGATCTCTGCTCATTAAATCATTCAATATCACAGTCATCCAAGCCTATGCCCCAACCAGTAGTGCTGAAGAAGCTGAAGTTGAATGGTTCTATGAAGACCTACAAGACCTTTTAGAACTAACACCCAAAAAAGATGTCCTTTTCATTATAGGGGACTGGAATGAAAAAGTAGAAAGTCAAGAAACACCTGGAGTAACAGGAAAATTTGGCCTTGGAGTACAGAATGGAGCAGGGCAAAGGAAAGTTTCGTCAAGAGAACACACTGGTCATAGCAAATACCTTCTTCCAACAACACAAGAGAAGAATCCACACATGGACATCACCAGATGGTCAACACCACAATCAGACTGATTATATTCTTTGCAGCCAAAGATGAAAAAGCCCTATACATTCAGCAAAAACAAGACCAGGAGCTGATTATGGCACAGATCATGAAATCCTTATTGTGAAATACAGACTTAAATTTAAGAAAGTAGGGAAAACCACTAGACCATTCAGGTATGACCTAAATCAAATCCCTTATGATTATACAGTGGAAGTGAGAAATAGATTTAAGGGACTAGATCTGATAACACAGTGACTGATGAACTATGGACGGAGGTTCATGACATTGTACAGGAGACAGGGATCAAGACCATCCCCATGGAAAAGAAATGCAAAAAAGCAAAATAGCTGTCTGAGGAGGCCTTACAAACAGCTGTGAAAAGAAGAGAAGCAAAAAGGAAAGGAGAAAAGGAAAGATATAAGCATCTGAATGCAGAGTTCCAAAGAATAGCAAGGAGAGAGAAGAAAGCCTTCTTCAGCGATCAATGCAAAGAAATAGAGGAAAACAACAGAATGGGAAAGACTAGAGATCTCTTCAAGAAAATTAGAGATACCAAGGGAACATTTCATGCAAAGATGGGCTCAATAAAGGACAGAAATTGTATGGACCTAATCTTGCCTGAAAACTCCCATGGACGGAGGAGCCTGGTAGGCTGCAGTCCGTGGGGTCGTGAAGAGTCGGACACAACTGAGAGACTTCCCTTTCACTTTAAACTTTCATGCATTGGAGAAGGAAATGGTAACCCACTCCAGTGTTCTTGCCTGGAGAATCCCAGGGATGGAGGAGCCTGATGGGCTGCTGTCTATGGGGTTGCACAGAGTCAGACACGACTGAAGCTACTTAGCAGCAGCAGAAGCAACAGAAGCAGAAGATATTAAGAAGAGGTGGCAAGAATACACAGGAGAACTGTACAAAAAAGATCTTGACCCAGATAATCATGATGGTGTGATCACTCATCTAAAGCCAGACCTCCTGGAATGTGAAGTCAAGTGGGCCTTAGAAAGAATCACTATGAACAAAGCTAGTGGAGATGATGGAATTCCAGTAGAGCTATTTCAAATCCTGAAAGATGATGCTGTGAAAGTGCTACACTCAATATGCCAGCGCATTTGGAAAACTCAGCAGTGACCACAGGACTGGAAAAGGTCAGTTTTCATTCCAATTTCAAAGAAAGGCAATGCCAAAGAATGCTCAAACTACAGTACAATTGCACTCATCTCACATGCTAGTAAAGTAATACTCAAAATTCTCCAAGCTAGGCTTCAGCAGTATGTGAACCGTGAACTACCAGATGTTCAAGCTGGTTTGAGAAAAGGCAAAGGAATCTGAAATCAAATGGCCAACATCTGCTGGATCATGGAAAAAGCAAGCGAGTTCCAGAAAAACATCAATTTCTGCTTTATTGACTATGCCAAAGCCTTTTGACTGTGTGGATCACAATAAACTGTGGAAAATTCTGAAAGAGATGGGAATACCAGACCACCTGACCTGCCCCTTGAGAAATCTGTATGCAGGCCAGGAAGCAACAGTTAGAACTGGACATGGAACAACAGACTGGTTCCAAATAGGAAAAGGAGTATGTCAAGCCTGTATATTGTCACCCTGCTTATTAAACTTGTATGCAGAGTACATCATGAGAAACGCTGGGCTGGAAGAAGCACAAGCTGGAATCAAGCTTGTCGGGAGAAATCAAACACCTCAGATATGCAGATGACACCACCCTTATGGCAGAAAGTGAAGAGGAACTAAAAAGCCTCCTGATGAAAGTGAAAGAGGAGAGTGAAAAAGTTGGCTTAAAGCTTAACATTCAGAAAACTAAGATCATGGCATCCGGTCCCATCACTTTATGGGAAATAGATGGGGAAACAGTGGAAACAGTGTCAGACTTTATTTTTGGGGTCTCCAAAATCACTGCAGATCGTGATTACAGCCATGAAATTAAAAGATGCTTCCTCCTTGGAAGGAAAGTTATGACCAACCTAGACAGCATATTAAAAATCAGAGACATTACTTTGCCAACAAAGATCCGTCTAGTCAAGGCTATGGTTTTTCCAGTGATCTTGTATGGATGTGAGAGTTGGACTGTGAAGAAAGCTAAGTGCCAAAGAATTGATGCTTTTGAACTGTGGTGCTGTAGAAGACTCTTGAGAGTCTCTTAATGGAGATCAGTCCTGGGTGTTCATTGGAAGGACTGATGCTGAAGCTGAAACTCCAATATTTTGGCCACCTCATATGAAGAGTTGACTCATTGGAAAAGACCCTGATGCTGGGAGGTATTGGGGACAGGAGGAGAAGGGGACGACAGAGGATGAGATGGCTGGATGGCATCACCGACTTGATGGACATGATTTTGGGTAAACTCCGGGAGTTGGTGATGCAGAGGGAGGCCTGGCGTGCTGTGATTCATGGGGTCGCAAAGAGTTGGACACGACTGAGCGACTGAACTGAACTGAACATCTCCATATATATATCAAACTTATAAAGCTGTGTAAGTTGAAAAGTCTTCAACATATACTACATATGTCTTATAAGACAAAGACAACACTAAAACAAATACTACAGAAAAGTTATTAAAGATATATCAGATAAGAAATGTCCAACAAGATGAATATTATATTTAAAATGAGCTTCAGTGCTAATACTATGAATGTAAATAAGTCCATACCCATATATGTCAAAGATAAAAAACTGTAAAACTCAACAGTGTAAAGAAAATAAATTACCTACCAAAATGGCAATCGTTCTGATAGCAGATTTCTTATCAACAACAAAGGACAAAGACAATAGGGTAATATCTTCAACATTATTAAGGACACAACAGTCTTAAAATAAGATATACATAACAAAATTTTTATTCAAAAAATGATTAAAAATAAAATTTTATGCATATAAAGTCTAAGATATTTACTAAAACAAGTGGTAAAAACTATAGTTCAGCAGAAAGAAAGGATTTATCCTGGGAATATGAAAATAGTATAACAAAATATTAATGAGACTTGTTTTTGGAAAAACACATGAACACAGATAAGTCCTGATTATTCAATAAATATCATAAAGTTGCCAGTGCTTTAAAAATTAATTTGTAAATATATTATGATATTGATTAAAAATGTTATAGCTTAAAAAAAAATTAAATATGGCAAGATAACCATAAGATCCAAAAGGGAGATTAGAAAAGCAGGATAGCCAAGATAATTTGAAGAAGAGAACGTTATTGCATTTGTCCTACCAGATGTTTGACATCCTGGAATGGGCAGTCAACTGGGCCTTAGGAAGCATCGCCACAAACAGAGCTAGTGGAGGTGATGGAATTCCAGCTGAGCTATATCAAATCCTAAAAGATGATGCTGCTGAAGTGCTGAACTCAATACGCCAGCACATTTAGAAAACTCAGCAGTGGCCATGAGCCTGGGAAAGGTCAGTTTTCCTTCTAATCCCCAAAAAAGGCAGTGGAAAGAATGCTCACACTACTGCAAAATTGTACTCATCTCACACACTAACAAAGTAATGCTCAAAATTCCCCAAGCTAGACTTCATAAGTATGTGAACCAAGAACTTCCAGATGTTCAAGCTGGATTTAGAAAAGTGAGAGGAACCAGAGATCAAATTGCCAACATCCATTGGATCATAGAAAAAGCAAGAGAATTCCAGAAAAACATACTCTGCTTCATTGACTACAGTAAACCCTTTGACTGTGTGGATCACAACAAAGTATGGAATATTCTTAAAGAGTTGGGAATACCAGATTACCTTACCTGCCTCCTGAGAAATCTGTATGCAGGTCAAGAAGCAACAGTTAGAACCAAACATGGGACAACAGATTGGTTCCAAATTGGGAAATAAGTCTGTCAAGACTGTACATTGTCACTCTGCTTATTTAACTTCTATGCAGAGAACAGCATGTGAAATGTTGGGCCGGATGAAACACAAGCTGGAATTAAGATTGCCAGGAGGAATATCAAAACCTCACATACTCAGATGGCACCATACTTATGGCAGGAAGGGAAAAGGAACTAAATAGCCTCTTGATGAAAGTGAAAGAGGAGAGCGAAAAAGCTGGCCTAAAACTCAACAATCAAAAAATGAAGACTATAGCATCCAGTCCCATCACTTCATGGCAAACAGATGAGGAAACAATATAAACAGTGACAGACTTTATTTTCTTGAGCTCCAAAATCACTGCAGATGGTGACTGCAGCCATGAAATTAAAAGATGCTTGCTCCTTGGAAGAAAAGTTATGACAAACCTAGACAGTGTATCAAAAAGCAGAGACATTATTTTGCCAACAAAGATCTGCCTAGTCAAAGCTATGGTTTTTCCAGTAGTCATGTATGGATGTGAGATTTGGGCCATAAAGAAGGCTGAGTGCTGAAGAATTGATGCTTTTGAACTATGGTGTTGGAGAATACTCTTGAGAGTACCTTGGACTGCAAGGAGATCCAACCAGTCAATGTAAAGGAAATCAGTCCTTAATATTCATTGGAAGGACTGATGCTGAAGCTGAAGCTCCAATACTTTGGCCACCTGATGTGAACTGTTGATGCATTAGAAATGACCCAGGTGCTGTGAAAGATTGAAGATAGGAGGAGAAGGGAAAGACAGAGAACAAGACAGTTAGATGGCATCACCAACTCAAAGGGCGTGAGTTTGAGCAGGCTCCAGGAGGTAGTGGACAGGGAAGCCTGGCGTGCTGCAGTCTATGGGGCTGCAAACAGTTGGATATGACTGAGTGACTGAGCAACAACATACCAGGTGTTAATTTTATCTCTTTCCTTCCAACTTGGAACTTTCCTTCCAACATTTTATTTCTTTTTCTTGTCTGATTCTACAATCACTAGGACTTCCAACACTGTGTTGAATAGAAGTGTTGAGAGTGGGCATCCTTGTCTTTTCCTGAATTTAGAAGGAAGGCTTTCACCATGGCATATTATGTTGGCTGTGGGTTTGCTGTAAATGGCTTTTATAATGTTAAGATATGTTCCCTCTACACACCCACTTTGGTGTTAGGTTTTTCTTTTTTTTATCATGAATGGATATTGCATTTTATTAAATGCAATTTCTTCATCTATTGAGATGATCATGTGTTTTTTTACGGCTTCCCAAACGGTGCTAGTGGTAAAAGGAACCCACCTGACAATGCAGGAGACCTAAGAGACCTTTGTTCCATCCTTGGCTTGGGAAGATCCCCTGAGGAGGTAATGACAACCCACGGTAGTATTCTTGTCCGGGAAATCCCATGGAAATCCCTCCTCTGAGCCTGGAGGGCTATAGTCCATAAGGTCGCAAAGTGTTAGACACTACTGAAGCGAATTAGCATGCAGAAGCAGGCATATGTGTGTGTGTGTGTGTGTGTGTGTGCGTGTATGTGTGTATAACTATATTCTTAGTTACATCATTATTTCCGTATTCAATGTTGTCCAAAGTAGAGTTTCACCTTTTTAGTGAGGATTTTAAAATAAATTTCAATAGCTATATTTATACACAACACCAAAAGCATGATACATGAAAGAATTACTAAAAACAAGAGAGCAGGCTCAAATTGGTATAGCATATGTGAAACTGCACATCACCAAAGCAAGACTTAAAATTCAGCTCTCCCAGAAACGAAATCTTAAACCAGTGAATCGGAATTGCCTGATCAGTAATAGTTAATTCGCTGGCTAGACCTCTGCCATTCCCTAAAGAACAGGAATCCTGCAATAAATAATCTACTGTTTGACTTAGTATAACTTCCTTGTTCCTACGCCTTTTGCCTATGAAAGTCTTTTATTTTGTACAACTACTTGAGAGCTCCTTTCTATCTGCTAGAATGGATGCTGTCTGATTCATGAATTATTGAACAGAGCCAATAAGGGCTTTAAAATTTACTCAGTATATTTTTTTAACCGAAGTAATTGATAAAGCAGACATTATTAAAATTCAAACTTCTGTACAAAAGACCAGGTAGTCCATGGGGTCACAAAGAGTTGGAGATGCCTTAGCAACTGAACAAGAACATAGTTGTGACCATTAATTGTGTCACTGTACTCAATAAATGTTTCTTGTTAGTACTAATAATGATTATGTAACTCTATATGCAGTGAGAGTCACTGAGGTTTTAGGCAGAGAAGTAACATGGCATATTCAAATTCAGCAAGTATTTGAGTACCACCTGATGCCATTTATACATGCTGAGAACAGAGTAGTAAACAAAAGAGATGTAATCCCTACTCTGCTAGAGCACATATTCTAGTGGGAGAGACACAAGAAACAAGTAAGAAGACATCTTTTAGAAACATAACTGTTGGCAGTGTGGTGAACAAATTAGGGCGGCAGGTTGCTTGTGCACTAAACCAGGTAAAAGATGCAAAGGCTTGTACCAGGGGCAGTGATGGTAGGATGCAGAGGAGGATATGGATTTGCGAATGTTTTAGGGGCTGGCACCCCACTCCAGTACTCCTGCCTGGAAAATCCCATGGACAGGGGAGCCTGGTGGGCTGCAGTCCATGGGGTTGCGAAGAGTCGGACACGACTGAGCAACTTCCCTTTCACTTTCATGCATTGGAGAAGGAAATGGCAACCCACTCCAGTGTTCTTGCCTGGAGAATCCCAGGGACAGGGGAGCCTGGTGGGCTGCCGTCTATGGGGTCACACAGAGTCGGACACGACTGAAGCGACTTAGCAGCAGCAGTAGCAGTGGGGGCAAAATAGCAGTTTTTGGTGCATAACCAAACGTGGAAGAGCAGGAACATAAAAGAGAGGAAGAGTATGGAACGAATCCCAAGTTTCCAGTGTTTCTAACTTGGGTGACAGCAGATGGTGGCACCAAGACTGTTAACAGCAGAAGAATAACTTTGGGGGGATAAAAGAGTTCAATTTTCTACCTGTTGACTTTGTGGTACCTACGGGATACCTAACTATATTTGCCTGGTAACCAGTTCAATGTTTACTGATTGTCACAGAGCAAGAGAGCTGGATATCCTTTGTTTGTTTGCCTTTTCATATCCACTATCTATGAAATCGTGTCCCTGCAAAGGTTGAACCTGTATGATTGTATTAATAGGCTTCCCTTTGTCCCGTTTCTGCATGAATTTGGTCAAGGATGACATGGTAAGAGATTGCGAGGAGAGGCAGTAAGGTCAGAGTGCTTATTCCCTAGGCTTCTTCCCATCCCTAGGCTGCATCCTTTGGCACAGGCCAAGGTTTCTGTTCTGTTCATCTCTCCTTTTTCCTGTCTCAGGTTCTTGTAACTCTCTCCCTCTGCCCCTTTAGGGGTGGTAATGAACCTTGCAGCTATTGTACTCAGGATTACAGTGGTTCCTCCTGGGCTCCCTACACTCACTGTGCTTCTGCACATCCTCTATATATTCATCCATTTTTCAAATCACCCAGTTTGAATGTTCCCAGTATTTTCTGCTGGGACTCTGACTGATATAGCCGATATTTAGTAAGTAATTATTGAACAAAAAAGTACAAATGAATGTATAGATGGAATATAAATCTGTACTTCAAGAAATGAATCCTTATTTGGCTATTTGGCTAATAATAACCATCATGAGACTTTTGAGGAGTCAGTGCAGAGAAAGAGGAGAAGGATGCATTATCTGACTGGGGTGAGAAAGGACTTGGAGAGCAGTGCGTTGGGTGGAAGGAAATTCCAAGGTGCAGTGGATAATGTTGGCAAGGTACATTATTAAGTTATTCAGGAATTTCCTCTCACCTAGTAAGAAAATATATTGCTCTTAGGGGATGAGAGTGAGGTGGGAGAAGAATCAAAGGTAGAATTAAGGAAGTTAAAAACAACACACCCATATTTCTTAATTAGCTTCAAGGGGGAATTATTGCCAAGTGTAATGATGCAGAAGTTGGAATATCTTTATTCCTCAGTGGGGGAAATAATTTCTCCTTCTGCCACATCTTTTCATCCATTTTAATTGGCTTATATTTGTTCAGAAACCTAGGCACTTCCAAACCAAATACCTTACTTTCCCTATAACATGACCAAAATAACTGCAAAAGATTGGATGTGCTTCCATTAAACAAACTTGGCAAGAAATATTTGCCACATAAAATATGGGTCACTCTCTCTTTCTGCTCAGAACTGTAGGCCACACCTTTCAAAATGCAGTGAAAGTTTTAGAATAGTTGAAGCTGGCCCTATAAATATCCTTCTAGGTATTCCTAAAGTAAGCAAAGAAGGAAGGAGACCCATATAACAGTTGTATAAGATGGTGTCCAGATTCTTGCCATGAATACAGAATAGCCACCGCCTTTACTCCCATACCACCCACCCCATCCCCTTTAAAAACGCCAATGGGGTGATCCAATTAGCTGAATAAAAACACACCATATGAAAAATTATTAGGGTAATAGATCTCTCACTATCTCGAATATAGTGATGGTTTCACAGGTATATATACATGTCAAAACGTATTAATTTTAACCCTTTAAATATGTGCAATTTACCTTCTGACAATTATATCTCAGTAAACTTGTTTAAAACAAACAAAATGAAAAGAACACCTTATAAAATGGGAGGGTGATCATGCTAGAAAACTAAGGGTTGGAAACTTATATAATCATTTCTTGGATAGACCTAGAATACACACACACACACACACACACACGCACACGCACACGCACACGCACACGCACACACACACACACTGCCAGAGTGGCCCTTGAAGAATGTAAGTCAAATCATGTCCTTTTCTGCTCAAGATCCTCCAGCGGTTCTCATTTCTCCTTGAGTCAGATTCAGAACCCTCACTGTCCCCCAAGCAGTGCCATAAGGCCCTATACCTTCTAGCCCGTGTGACTCTTCCTGCTTTGTCGTCCAATCCTTTTCGCTCTTCAGGCATATTTGTCTCCTTGTCTTTTTCAATCTAGCGTGGCAAGATTATCTCCAAACCTTTGTACTTGCTGTTTCCTCCGCCTGAAATGTTTCTTTAGGTCCCCAGTGTGCACATGGCTTACTCTAGCTCCTATTCCTCTAGGTTGCTATTCAAATTTTACCTCCTATAGAGGCCTCCTCTGACTTCCCTATGGGCAGTGACACTCTCCTGCTCTCACTTCGGTCCCAGAGCTTCCTATTTTCTTTTCTGCTTTATTTTTCTCCATCATCTGACATTCCCTATAGTTTACTTATTTTTAATTGTTTTTCTTCTCATACTCCCACTATAATATAAACTCCCCAAAGATACGGATTATTGTTTGTTTTGTTTACAGTAGCACCTGTATATAGGTAGCTACTCAACAAAATGTTGCTTAGAAAATAATTCATTCATTCAAAGAAAAAAATCTAGATTAATATGGATTTTATGTGTAAAAATAAATACACTGTGTAAAAGTTAGGAGGATAGCTTGGCATCCATGCTAAAATTACTTTATCCCCTTCCAAAAATTCTCTAGTGAGATATGTCATTCTTCAACTCATGAAATAAAGAAATACGGAAATCTTAAAATTAATCTAATTCAGTCATACATTTGAAGGGCCTTTACATCTCATACCATCTTAACATGAATATATCTAGTATTGACTACCTTACTGTTCATTTATTTAAAATTAATAGACTTTGGGTAAAGCAGATTGCCTTCCATAATATGAGTAGGCCTTATCCAATCTGTCGAAGGCCTTAAAAGAGGTCCCCTAATAAAGAAGGGCTATTGCCTGCAGACTGCCTTCAAAATCTAGACTACAAGACCAACTCTTCGTTGGGTTTTTAACCTGCCAATCTGCCCTACAAATTTTAAGCTTACCAGCCCCTACAATTTTGTGAGCCAATTCCATTGAAAAAAAAAGAAAAACCTCTCTCTTTCCCCTCATGAAGCTAATTAATAAATGTGTGTTGCTATTAACTTTGAGAAAAAGAGAAATATAGAGATAGGTAGGTAGGTAGACAGATAAACACATCTTCTGTTCTGTTTCTGTGTAGAACTCTAGCACAGTTTCTAAATCTATGTTCTGAGCCAGGCACTAGTCTAGGCACTAAGATATGATGGTGAACAAGATGGTTTAGAGTCCAGTGAAAAGGAGCTAACAAGTTACACAAAGTTTGGTTAGTGTTATAAAGTGAAATGAACAATGTACCATAAGGAACTCTAATAGAAACAATGGAGACAAAGAAAGCCTCACTGTAGTCCCCAAATAACATACTGGGGACTTCCCTGGCTGAGACTCAGCACTCCCAATGCAGGGGGCCCAGATTCAATCCCTGGTCAGGGAACTAGAGCGCACACATTGCAACTAATATTTCATGTGCCAGAGCAAATATCATGTGTGCCACAACTAAGACCTGCAGCAGCCAGATAAATAAATAAATATATATTTTTTTAAGAAATGATGTTATCAGTGATGGCAGAAGAGAAGGCAGAAAGAGGTGTGGTGTCTGCCAAGTTATCTTACTCCACCCTTGTATGACTTGTACAAAGGCAGTGTTCCATGTTTCCTAAAAGTGAAGTTCCAATCTCTGTCATTTATTTCCCATGTGACATTAAGTAAGTTATGTAATAATGCTCTCTGCTTCCCTGGATTTGTAAAATGTGGATAACAACAGCACATAACTCATGGGCTTGTTATATTAATTGAGATAATTTAGAGAGAGCATGAGGTCAGTTTCTGCAACATTAACAGTGATCAATAAAAGCTGACCAAATTGCTACCTTTTAAAAACTGGGTGGATCTATATATCTATAATGTTCATCTGTTGGTTTATTTCCTATCCCCTGAAACCAAACAGAACTGGTCTATTGCCTCTTTTGCATGGTATCCTTTCCTATATTTAGAGTGACAATCATATTCCAGCACCAGGCTTGCCTCCCAATCTCCCCTCTCAGTTAAACATCCTTGTTCCCTCACTGTTCCTCCCTGTCTGGCATGCTCGACACCGAGTGCAGTTGGGGAGCCTCTGCTCTTCTTTGCATGTTTTCCAGAACTGCCCCTCATGCTAAGTCACTGGAGCCAACAGAGAGGAATGTCCTGCTGCCGCCTTCCTTGTCCCGGGTCTGGCAGTGCTCTCTGTGTAGCCTCAATGGACTTCACTGCAGACCCCAAATCCTAGGCTGGGTGATCTGGGGAGTACACACTCCGTCCTGACCCCTAGAAGGATCCAGGCTTAAAGATTTATTTTCTCTCCCACTTAAGGAAAATAACCATTTTCTTTATTTATTGTGTTTATTTGCATATTATGGTTCCATTAATTTGGGGGCATAAGAATTCTGATCACACTATCACCTATTTAAATATAGCTGTAGATTTCTTTTTTGTGCCTATAAGAGCCAAACTCTTAATAATTATGACTAACATATAAATCCAGTCTCTAATATGTGAGGCAGAGAGTTCTCTGCACTTTACAGTTATTAATGCACTTAAGTCCTCACCAACTAATGTGGGAGATGCTGTAAGAGTATCTTTATTTTAAAGAGGAGGGAAGTGAGGCTCAGAGAGTAACTGGCTGAGCCCAATTATCTATTGAATGGAAGAGCTTGGATTCACACCAGGTCCTCTGGTTCCAGATTTGAGGCTGTGAGATACAGCCTCTCTAGATGTCACTCATGGCCCTTGCTCATGAGGTCCCAATCCTGTTTCCCAACATAATGGTCCAATGGTACAAGTTCCTGCCCCTTACCACCACACCACACTCAGCTCCCATGCATGCAACCAGGCACACATGGCTCTCATGCACACCCAATGCAGACTTGAAGTTTACACACAGAACATCTTATCACTGCTTGGCTAGCATTGTCCTTCACATGCCTCTGGGCTGTTGATCATATGATTCTTTGGGTAAGGAATATAATAAGTCTTTCTTGAACCCTTTTGTAATGGCAACAATAGTAGTTACTAACATTTATATATAATTACATACTTAGAACTATTCTAAGCACAATATATATCAGCTCATTTAATTTCATGACAAACAACCCTATGAGTTTAACACTTATTTCTTCCATTGTGCAGATGAAGTAACTGAGGAACAAAGAGATTAAGGGTATATGGGAAGTAAGTAGTAGAGACAAAATTCTTAAACAGGCCGTCTAGTACTCTAAATAATTTACCTTTATTCCTCTCTCCAGACCTTTGGGAGGTGGGAGGGGGGTTCATGTTTGGGAATGCATGTAAGAATTAAAGATTTTAAAATTAAAAAAATAAAAAACTAAAAAAAAATGTCAGTTCTGACAGGCAGAGAGACACTTTTTTGTTTAGCATTTTCAATTTTTGATTTTAATTATTTATGATTTTCCCTCAGTAGACTATGGCATCTCTAAGGGCAAGAATGTCACATTGAGCAGTGTCTGATGCTTAAAATCAGCTGCTGAATAGATGAATGAATAAGATGTCGAATAAGTACCAAATTGAGGAGCTCAGAGGGTGGCAATTGCCAATAAAAGTAAAGAATGAAGAAGAGATTGTTTTCTTTCATTCATTTCCAGAAAATCAATATACAGGAACTTCCAAGAATCCAGGGTAGAAGATAGACCTAAACCAAACCACAGATAAAAGAGAAAAACTTCTTAGCTGATTACTAGCCCAGAAATACTTTTAAAGACTTCTTCATTGGAACCTTGATACAATATTTCTTATTGTATTACAGAGCTCTGCTATAGTCTCATTCTTACATCCATTTTCTTACTTCATTTCCTTTGCTAATAGTTCCATGATCCTAAGTTTGTGCAACTTCTTTTTTGGTGCTATGTGTGTATTTGGGGCTCTTAGTTAATTGCAAAAGTGTCTTGTTTTGAATATTTACACTGAAGTCAGCAGTACCATTTTTCTTTTTAATGGAGTAAGTCCATGAAAATTTTGGTTATAATTTCCTGAACCAGGAAAGCCAGCCAACAGGGATGGCAATTCAGTAGTAAAGGACTTGTTAAGTATTCTATTTTGTTGACCAACTGGCTTAATAAGAAAGCGACTATAGGTAGAGAAGTCCTCAAAATTTAGTCAGTAAAAATCATCTATGGAATTTGCTTACAGTGCAGATTCCCAGGCCCTAAGCTCCCAGAGATTCTGATTCACTATATCTGGGATGGGGCTCAGGAATGACAATTTTTAATCAAATGGCCTAGGTGATTCTGCTGCAAGTGGCTGTCAGACTACACACTGAGAAAAGCCACTGGGATGCAAAGGGCTTGAACTGCAATTTTTTTTGAAATCTAACTCCACACTAAGTAGGCTTTAAACTTGGGCAGCTTTCTTAAATTCCTTGAGCCTCAAATTCTTTTCTGTTAAAAGGAGACAATAATACATACCTCCACATTACTAGATCATCAGGCCACGTTTCCATGGGGATAGAATCTTCAGTCAGTCTGTGTATGTCACTGAATTTGGCAACCGTATTGTGGAGGAAGGGTGGTAGAGAATTCACTCTTATACCACTTTCATTAAAAACAAAAAGAAATGTACAGCACCTAAACCAAGCTAAAGAAGCCCAAATATCTCTGACAAGCTTAATTACTATAAAGAACTACTACAAATAATTAAATGTGAATTTAATTGCAAATTTAGTTGAAATGGTTACATTTCAGGAAGAATGTAACTTACCAAAATAGACGCAAGGAACAAAAGAAATCTAAAATAAACGCCAATGGGCATTAAAGAAAGTTGGAGTGCAATCTAAATGATTCCCATGTAAAGGAAGAACTACTCCAGACCCAGAAACACTAAATAAAATATGAACACATAGATTTGAGGGCTTTTTTTCTTTTTACAAAGACATCATGAGCAAGTAATATTTATTCAGGAAGCAGGAACAGTTCACCACCAGAAAACTCTAATATACAGTATACTATACTGATATAAGAGAAAAATAAACAACCATATCAGATGTAGAATAAACATTAATGTTCCCTCAAAGTGAAAAAAGGAATCCTAATCAACTCTGATTACAAAGTAACTTCTTCAATCTGAAGAAAGTATCTACCAAACATACCAAATATTGTGCCAGATTATGAAACAATGGCAAAAATACACAGAAGAATGGTACAAAAAAGATCTTCATGACCCAGATAATCACGATGGTGTGATCACTCACCTAGAGCCAGACATCCTGGAATGCGAAGTCAAGTGGGCCTTAGAAAGCATCACTACAAACAAAGCTAGTGGAGGTGACGGAATTCCAGTTGAGCTGTTTCAAATCCTGAAAGATGATGCTGTGAAACTGTTTCACTCAATATGCCAGCACATTTGGAAAACTCAGCAGTGGCCACAGGACTGGAAAAGGTCAGTTTTCATTCCAATCCCAAAGAAAGGCAATGCAAAAGAATGCTTAAACTACCGCACAATTGCACTCATCTCACATGCTAGTAAAGTAATGCTCAAAATTCTCCAAGCCAGGCTTCAGCAATACGTGAACCGTGAACTACCAGATGTTCAAGCTGGTTTTAGAAAAGGCGGAAGAACCAGAGATCAAATCAGCAACATCCGCTGGATCATGGAAAAAGCAAGAGAGTTCCAGAAAAACATCTAATTCTGCTTTATTGACTATGCCAAGCCTTTGACTGTGTGGATCACAATAAACTGTGGAAAATTATGAGGGAGATGGGAATTCCAGACCACTTGACCTGCCTCTTAAGAAACCTGTATGCCGGTCAGGAAGCAACAGCTAGAACTGGACATGGAACAACAGACTGGTTCCAAATAGGAAAAGGAGTAAGTCAAGGCTGTATATTGTCACCTTGCTTATTTAACTTAGATGCAGAGTACATCATGATAAACTCTGGACTGGAAGAAACACAAGCTGGAATCAAGATTGCTGGGAGAAATATCAATAACCTCAGATATGCAGAGGACACCACCCTTATGGCAGAAAGTGAAGAGGAACTAAAAAGCCTCTTGACAAAAGTGAAAGAGGAGAGTGAAAAAGTCAGCTTAAAGCTCAACATTCAGAAAAGGAAGATCATGGCATCCGGTCCCATCACTTCATGGGAAATAGACGGGGAAACAGTGGAAACAGTGTCAGACTTTATTTCTTGGGGCTCCATCACTGCAGATGGTGATTGCAGCCATGAAATTAAAAGACACTTACTCCTTGGAAGAAAAGTTATGACCAACCTAGATAGTATATTCAAAAGCAGAGACATTACTTTGCCAACTAAGGTCCGTCTAGTCAAGGCTATGGTTTTTCCAGTAGTCATGTATGGATATGAAGAATTGATGCTTTTGAACTGTGATGTTGGGGAAGACTCTTGAGAGTCCCTTGGACTGCAAGGAGATCCAACCAGTCCATTCTGAAGGAGATCAACCCTGGGATTTCTTTGGAAGGAATGATGCTAAAGCTGAAACTCCAGTACTTTGGCCACCTCATGCAAAGAGTTGACTCCTTGGAAAAGACTCTGATGCTGGGAGGGATTGGGGGCAGGAGGAGAAGGGGATGACAGAGGATGAGATGGCTGAATGGCATCACTGACTCAATGGACGTGAGTCTGAGTGAGCTCTGGGAGTTGATGGTGGACAGGGAGGCCTGGTGTGCTGTGATTCATGGGGTCGCAAAGAGTCGGACATGACTGAGTGACTGAACTGAACTGAAAGAGTCCTACACAATTAGATTAAAAGAGAAGATGAAAAAATAGGAATACAAATTATAAAGAAAGAGAGATAACTGTCTTTTTTTGGAGATGACATCATTGTCTTACAAAAACTCTAAAGAGATCCATAGACACAATATTAGTCTCTACTCCTTACCCAACCACAAATGCAAAGGTGAACAGACTGACTAATTAACTCTTCATGGATTAATAAGATGGGAGGACATAGGGTAAACCACTTCTACAAAGACTAGAGAAGTAAATATGGGGAGTCACAGCTTACTGGAGCAGACTCACAAGTGGACACTACCTAGGAACGAGTGCCAGGGTAGGAAAACTGGAACTATTATTGATGAATTTCTGGAGGGCTTAGTGTGGACAAGCCTGAAAGTTAAAAACTCCAAGTAAGTGTTATGGTGCACTCCCAAAACATTGTTAGATTGACTCTAGGAACTTCACCAGATTCCCACAGTAAATATTGGAGAAAAATCCCTTTCACACTTCCACCAGGGAGAGGAGAAAAACAAATTGTTTTGAAATACACCAGAGCACTATGCTCATCTTAACAAGAACTGCCCTCAGGGGAAACTAGTTAACGAGTCTAACTGATCTGCTGCTGCTGCTGCTGCTAAGTCGCTTCAGTCGTGTCCGACTCTGTGCGACCCCGTGGACGGCAGCCCACCAGGGTCCCCCTTCCCTGGGATTCTACAGGCAAGAACACTGGAGTGGGTTGCCATTTCCTTCTCCAATGCAGGAACGTGAAAAGTGAAAGTGAAGTCGCTCAGTCGTGTCCGACCCTTAATGACCCCATGGACTGCAGCCTACCAGGCTCCTCCATCCATGGGATTTTCCAGTCAAGAGTACTGGAGTGTGTTGCCATGGCCTTCTCCGCTAACTGATGTAAGGGAAGGAAAATAGCCAACTCCAGCTTTTGTTAGCCATCCTGCTCCATCTAAGGGGTGGAAAAACAACTGAGAAACATGTGTAAATTTATAGTATGCAGGAATGGGCTCACTAAAACACTGAGACCTATTCATAGGACTACAGAATGTTTCCCCTCCCACCAGATTTCACCACTGCATTGGTGCTGTCATTCAGTCGCTACGTCGTGTCCAACTCTTTGCAACCCCAAGGTCTGCAGCATGTCAGGCTTTCCCACTGCCCTCCACTATCTCCCCAAGTTGGTCAGATTCATGCCCATTGAGTCGGTGATGCTATCTAACCATCTCATCCTCAGTTTCCCCTTCTCCTTTTACCTTTGATCTTTGGCAGTATTAGGTTCTTTCCAGTGAGTCAGCTCTCTGCATTAGGTGACTAAATTATTGGAGCTTCAACTTCAGTCCTTCCAATGAATATCCAGGACTAATTTCCTTTAGGATTATCTAGTTTGATCAGTGATTTTGGAGCCCAAGGAAATAAAATCTGTCACTTCTTCCACTTCTTACCCTTCTATTTGTTATTTCTCCACTGACCTCCAATAGCATATTGGGCACCTACTGACCTGGGGAGTTCATCTTTCAGTGTTCTATCTTTTTTCCTTTTCATACTGTTCATGGGGTTCTCAAGCAAAGAATACTGAAGTGGTTTGCCATTCCCTTCTTCAGTGGACCACATTTTGTCAGAACTCTCCACCATGATCCATGCATCTTAGGTGGTCTTACATGGCATGGCTTAGTTTTACTGAGTTAGACAAAGCTGTGGTCCATGTGATTAGATCGGTTAGTTTTCTGTGATTGTGGTTTCAGTCTTTCTGTACTCTGATGCCCTCTCTCCACCTACCATTTTACTGGGGTTTGTCTCACCTTGGACATGGAGTATCTCTTTATGGCTGTTCCAGCAAAGCACAGCTGCTACTCCTTACCTGGGACATGGGGAATCTTCTCATGGCCACCACTACTGATCTTGGACATGGGGCATCTCCTCTCAGCTGCTACTTGAAAAGACTGTGATGCTGGGAAAGATTGAAGGCAGGAGGAGAAGGGGACCACAGAGGATGAGATGGTTGAATGGCATCATCAACTCAATGGGTTTGGGTAAATTCTAGGAGTTGGTGATGAACAGGGAGGCCTGGCATGCTGCAGCCCATGGGGTTGCAAAGAGTTGGACACAACTGAGCGACTGAACTGAACTGAACTGATGGGACCAGATGCCATGATATTAGATTTTTTCATGTTGAGTTTCAAGCCAGCTTTTTCACTCTCCTCTTTCATTCTCATCAAGAGGCTCTTTAATTCCTCTTTGCTTTCTACCATTTGAGTGATATCATCTGTATCTCTGAAGTTGTTAATATTTCTCCTGACAATCTTGATTCCAGCGTTTGATTCATCCAGCTCAGCATTTCACATGATGCGCTCTTCATGTAAGTTAAATAAGCAATGTGACAATACACAGCCTTGTCAAACTCCTATACTAAAGGCTTATTTACAGCATCTCCTCTTGTGTTGTATGTCATGTCTAGCTCTCATGAAAAAAATTGCAAGATATACTAAAAGACAAAAAAACAGTTTGGAGAGACAAGACAAGCATCAGAACTGGACACAACAGAGATGCTGGAATGATCATGCCAAGAATTTAAAACAATTATCATTAATACGCATATAAGTCAGCATGCAAGAACAGTACAATGTAAGCACAGAAATGGAAATCCTAAGAAAGAATCAAAAAAGAAATGGTAGAGATAAAAAGCCTTAACAAAAATGAAGAATGCCTTTGATGGGCTTATTAGTAGGCAGGGTATGGATTAGGAAAAACTCTGATATGCAGCATATATCAGTAGAATCCTTGAAAATCACAAAGCAAAAAGAACAAAGACTGGAAAAAATATCCAAGGACTATGGGACATATATAAAATGTGTAACATGTGCATAATGGGAATACCAGAACAAGAAAGAGAGAAAAGAACAAAGAAATATTTGAAACAATAAAGGCTCAGATTTTCTCCAAATTAATGTCAGATACCAAACCACAGGTCCACCAGGCAGTATAAATGTTAAAAAAAAAAAAAACCTACACCTAGATATATCAATTTTACTCGATAGAAAATCAAGATTAAGAATTTATATTAAAAGGAACCAGAGGAAAAAAGTATCTACCTAAAGATCAGAATTAATCTGACTTATAAACCATGCAAGCAATAAGAGAGTGGAATAAAATATTTAGTGTTGAAAGAAAAACAACCCACTAACTTAAAATTTTATATGCAGTGAATTTGTTTTTCAAAAGTGGAGGAGAAAAAAAGACTTTCTCAAATAAACAAAACAGAATCTGCTGCCTGTATACCTGCCTTTCAAGAAATTGTAAAAGAATTTCTTCAGAAAGAAGGAAAATTTTGTGTCAGAAACTCAAATATACAAAAAGAAAGAAAAGATCATTAGAGAAGGAGCCCTAAGCACTTATTACTAAGTGAAAGAAGCCAAACTGAAAAGTTTATGTACTGCTTGATTCCAACTATATGACACTTTAGAAAAGGTAAAACTGTAGAGATAGCTGAAAGGTCAGTATTTGCCAGGGGTGAATATGATGTGGGGAGACAAATAGGCAGAGCATAAAATTTTTAAGGAAAGGAAAATACTCTTTAGAATATTATAATGATCAATATATGTCATTTGTATTATCCAAACCAATAAATGCACAACACCAAGAGTAAACCATACTGCAATCTATGGCCATCGTGTCAATGAAGGTTTATCACTTGTAACAATTGTGCCATTCTGGTTAGGAGAGCTGATAATGAAAGAGGCTATGTATGGATAGGAATAAGGAGTTTGTGAAAAAAAACCTCTGTATTTTCTGCTCAATTTTCCTTTGAACCTAAAATCACTCTAAAAATGTAGTCTTGATTAAAAAAAAGGTAGTACAGAAGACCTGATGCAGAAAAATACTGGGTTCATTTGGGTTTTTCTATAAGATGGTATAGAAAAACCTATATGAACCTTTTAGCCAACCCAATATAATCCATATTGAATAGGAAAAAAAAAAACTCTAATACAAATATACTCAAAAACCAAAGCTATGACAGAATTAGCTGACAAGGGTCTTAAATAAATTATTTTAGATTTATATACTAATATAATAACTTATTTAAACACATATATATAACATAAGCTAATTTAAATATATAAATGTATAAATACAATAATTACATATATATGTATATATATATATATAACTTGTTTGAATATATATATTTATGCCAGGTTTTAAAAGAAACATGAAAATATGACTACAAATGAAGAGAAAAATTGGGAATATTTTTTAAAAAATCCATGTAGATTCTTTCATTGTGCAGAAGCTTTTAATTTTAATTAGATCCCATTTGTTTATTTTTGCTTTTATTTCCAGTATTCTGCGAGGTGGATCATAGAGGATCCTGCTGTGATTTATGTCAGAGAGTGTTTTGCCTATATTCTCCTCTAGGAGTTTTATAGTTTCTGGTCTTACATTTAGATCTTTAATCCATTTTGAGTTTATTTTTGTGTATAGTGTTAGTGTTCTAGTTTCATTCTTTTACAAGTGGTTGACCAGCTTTCCCAGCACCACTTGTTAAAGAGATTGTCTTTTCTCCATTGGATATTCTTGCCTCCTTTGTCGAAGATAAGGTGTCCATAGGTGTGTGGATTTATCTCTGGGCTTTCTATTTTGTTCCATTGATCTATATTTCTATCTTTGTGCCAGTCCCATACTGTCTTGATGACTGTGGCTTTGTAGTAGAGCCTGAAGTCAGGCAGGTTGATTCTTCCAGTTCCATTCTTCTTTCTCAAGATTGCTTTGGCTATTCAAGGTTTTTTCTATTTCCATACAAATTGTGAAATTATTTGTTCTAGCTCTGTGAAAAATACCGCAAAGGAAACTATAAGCAAGGTGAAAAGACAACCTTTGGAATGGGAGAAAATAATAGCAAATGAAGCAACTGATAAACAACTAATCTCAAAAATATACAAGCAACTCCTGCAGCTCAATTCCATAAAAATAAACGACCCAATCAAAAAATGGGCCAAAGAACTAAATAGACATTTCTCCAAAGAAGACATACAGATGGCTAACAAACACATGAAAAGATGCTCAACATCACTCATTATCAGAGAAATGCAAACCAAGACCACAATGAGATACCATTTCACACCAGTCAGAATGGCTATGATCCAAAAGTCTACAAGCAATAAATGCTGGAGAGGGTGTGGAGAAAAGGGAACCCTCTTACACTGTTGGTGGGACTACAAACTAGTACAGCCACTATGGAGAACAGCGTGGAGATTCCTTAAAATCCTTAAAAAACTGGAAATTGAACTGCCTTATGACCTAGCAATCCCACTGCTGGGCATACACACTGAGGAAACCAGAATTGAAAGAGACACGTGTATCCCAATGTTCATCACAGCACTGTTTATAATAGCCAGGACATGGAAACAACCTAGATGTCCATCAGCAGATGAATGGATAAGAAAGCTGTGGTACATATACACAATGGAGTATTGCTCAGCCATTAAAAAGAATACATTTGAATCAGTTCTAATGAGGTGGATGAAACTGGAGCCGATTATACAGAGTGAAGTAAGCCAGAAAGAAAAACACCAATACAGTATACTAACACATATATATGGAATTTAGAAAGATGGTAATGATAACCCTGTATGTGAGACAGCAAAAGAGACACAGATGTGTAGAACAGACTTTTGGACTCTGAGGGAGAGGGAGAGGGTGGGATGATTTGGAAGAATAGCATTGAAACATGTATACTATCACATATGAAATGAATCAACAGTCTAGGTTCAATGCAGGATACAGGATGCTTGGGGCTGGTGCGCTAGGATGACCCAGAGAGATGATATGGAGAGGGAGGTGGGAGGAGGGTTCAGGATTGGGAACTCATGTACACCCATGGTGGATTCATGTCAATGTATGGCAACATCAATACAATATTGTAAAGTAATTAACCTCCAACTAAAATAAATAAATTTATGTTTAAAAAATAAAATATCCCACATGCAAAAAAAAAGAAGAAAGAAAGAAAATGTCATTTAGTTTCTCTGCTCATTTTTTATTTTATTTTATTTTAATTTTTTTGCTGTTGAGTTTTGTGTGTTCTTTACATAGTTCGGATATTAACCTTTTATCAGACATATGATCTGCAACTGTTTTCTCTCATTCTGTAGGCTGCTGTTTAATTTTCTTCATGACTTTTTTGCTGTGCAGAAGCTGCTTACTTTGTTGCAGCCCCATTTTTAAAATTTTTTCTCTCTTGCCTTTGCTCTTAGTGTCAAGTCCAAGAAATCATTGCCAAGACTATTGTCAAGGAGCTTATTCCTTATATTTTTCTTCCAGGGTTTTCATAATTTCAGGTCTTAAATTTGTCTTTAATGCATTTTGAGTTGATTTTTGTGTATGTTGTATAATATGGGTACAGTTTCATTCTTTTGCAAGTGACTGGGCAATTTTCCTAAAACCATTTATTGAAGAGAGTATCCTGTCCCAAGGGAAGCCCAAGAATACAGGAGTGGGTAACCCATCCCTTCTCCAGGGGATCTTTCGAACCGGGGTCTCCAGCATTGCAGGTGAATTCTTTACCAATTGAGCCATGAGGGAAGCCTACCATATATTCTTGGCTCATTATAAATTAACTGAACATAAATGTGTGAGATTATTTCTGGGCTCTCTATTCTGTTCTATTGATCTCTGTGTCTGCTTTTATGCCAATATCATACTGCTTTCATCAAAATGAATTGGAATACAGATTGAAATCAGCAAATGTGATACCTCCAGGTTTGTTCTTTTGCCTCAAGATTGTTTTGGCAATTTGAGGTCTTTTATGGTTCCATACAAATTTTAAGATTATTTGTCCTATTTGTGTGAAAAGTACAATTGTGATTTTGATAGTGATTGGGCTGAATGTGTAGATTGGTTTGTGACTATGGATATTTTCAGTTCAGGTCAGTTCAGTTCAGTTCAGTTCAGTCGCTCAGTTATGTCTGACTCTTTGCGACCCCATGAATCGCAACACGCCAGGCCTCCCTGTCCATCACCATCTCCCGGAGTTCACTCAGACTCATGTCCATCCAGTCAGTGATGCCATCCAGCCATCTCATCCTCGGTCGTCCGCTTCTTCTCCTGCCCTCAATCCCTCCCAGCATCAGAGTCTTTTCCAATGAGTCAACTCTTCGCATGAGGTGGCCAAAGTACTGGAGTTTCAGCTTTAGCATCATTCCTTCTAAAGAAATCCCAGGGCTGATCTCCTTCAGAATGGACTGGTTGGATCTCCTTGCAGACCAAGGGACTCTCAAGAGTCTTCTCCAACACCACAGTTCAAAAGCATCAATTCTTTGGCGCTCAGCCTTTTTCACAGTTCAACTCTCCCATCCATACATGACCACAGGAAAAACCATAGCCTTGACTAGCCAGACCTTAGTCGGCAAAGTAATGTCTCTGCTTTTGAATATACTAACTAGGTTGGTCATAACTTTTCTTCCAAGGAGTAAGTGTCTTTTAATTTCATGGCTGCAGTCACCATCTGCAGTGATTTTGGAGCCCTGAAAATAAAGTCTGACACTGTTTCTACTGTTTCCCCACCTATTTCCCATGAAGTGATGGGACCGGATGCCATGATCTTCATTTTCTGAATGTTGAGCTTTAAGCCAACTTTTTCACTCTCCTCTTTCACTTTCATCAAGAGGCTTTTTAGCTCCTCTTCACTTTCTGCCATAAGGGTGGTGTCATCTGCATATCTGAGGTTATTGATATTTCTCCCAGCAATCTTGATTCCAGCTTGTGTTTCTTCCAGTCCAGCATTTCTCATGATGCACTCTGCATAGAAGTTAAATAAGCAGGGTGGCAATATACAGCCTTGACATACTCCTTTTCCTATTTGGAACAAGTCTGTTGTTTCATGTCCAGTTGCTTCCTGTTGCTTCTTGACCTGCATACGGATTTCCCAAGAGGCAGGTTAGGTGGTCTAATATTCCCATCTCTTTCAGAATTTTCCATAGTTTATGTGATCCACACAGTCAAAGGCTTTGGCATAGTCAATAAAGCCGAAATAGATGTTTTTTCTGGAACTCTCTTGCTTTTTCCATGATGCAGCAGATGTTGGCCATTTGATTTCTGATTCCTCTGCCTTTTATAAAACCAGCTTGAACATCAGGGAGTTCACAGTTCACATATTGCTGAAGCCTGGCTTGGAGAATTTTGAGCATTACTTTACTAGCATGTGAGATGAGTGCAATTGTGTGGTAGTTTGAGCATTCTTTGGCATTGCCTTTCTTTGAAATTGGAATGAAAACTGACCTTTTCCAGTCCTGTGGCCACTGCTGGAGTTTTCCAAATGTGGTGGCATATTGAGTGCAGCACTTTCACAGCATCATCTCTCAGGATTTGAAACAGCTCAGCTGGAATTCCATCACCTCCACTAGCTTTGTTCGTAGTAATGCTTTCTAAGGCCCACTTGACTTCACATTCCAAGATGTCTGCCTCTAGATTAGTGATCACATCATCATGATTATCTGGGTCATGAAGATCTTTTTTGTACAGTTCTTCTGTGTATTCTTGCCACCTCTTCTTAATATCTTCTGCTTCTGTTAGTTCCAGACCATTTCTGTCCTTTATCGAGCCCATCTTTGCATGAAATATTCCCTTGGTATCTCTAATTTTGTTGAAGAGATCGCTAGGGTCTTTCCCATTCTGTTCTTTTCCTCTATTTCTTTGCATTGATCACTGAGGAAGGCTTTCTTTTCTCTTCTTGCTATTCTTTGGAACTCTGTATTCAGATGCTTATATCTTTCCTTTTCTCCTTTGCTTTTCACCTCTCTTCTTTTCACAGCTATTTGTAAGGCCTCCCCAGACAGCCATTTTGCTTTTTCGCATTTCTTTGCCATGGGGATGGTCTTGATCCCTGCCTCCTGTACAGTGTCACGAACCTCATTCCACAGTTCATCAGGCACTCTATCTATCAGTTCTAGGCCCTTAAATCTATTTCTCACTTCCACCGTATAATCATAAGGGATTTGATTTAGGTCATACCTTAATGGTCTAGCGGGTTTCTCTACTTTCTTCAATTTGAGTCTGAATTTGGTAATAAGGAGTTCATGATCTGAGCCACAATCAGCTCCTGGTCTTGTTTTTGTTGACTGTATAGAGCTTCTCCATCTTTGACTGCAAAGAATATAATCAGTCTGATGTCGTTGTTAACCATCTGGTGATGTCCATGTGTAGAGTCTTCTCTTGTGTTGCTGGAAGAGGGTGTTTGCTATGACCAGTGCATTTTCTTGGCAAAACTCTACTAGTCTTTGCCCTGCTTCATTCCGCATTCCAAGGCCAAATTTGCCTGTTACTCCAGGTGTTTCCTAACTTCCTACTTTTGCATTCCAGTCCCCTATAATGAAAAGGACATCTTTTTTGGGTGTTAGTTCTAAAAGGTCTTGTAGGTCTTCATAAAACCTTTCAGCTTCAGTTTCTTCAACATTACTGGTTGGGTCATAGGCTTGGATAACTGTGATATTGAATGGTTTGCCTTGGAGACGAACAGAGATCATTCTGTCGTTTTTGAGATTGCATCCAAGTACTGCATTTCAGACTCTTTTGTTGACCATGATGGCTACTCCATTTCTTCTGAGGGATTCCTGCCCGCTGTAGTATATATGATGGTCTTCTGAGTTAAATTCACCCATTCCAGTCCATTTTAGTTCGCTGACTCCTAGAATGTCAACGTTCACCCTTGCCATCTCTTGTTTGACCACTTCCAATTTGCCTTGATTCATGGACCTGACATTCCAGGTTCCTATGCAATATTGCTCTTTACAGCATCGGATCTTACTTCCATCACCAGTCACATCCACAACTGGGTATTGTTTTTGCTTTGGCTCCATCCTTTCATTCTTTCTGGAGTTATTTCTCCACTGATCTCCAGTAGCATATTGGGCACCTGCTGACCTGGGGAGTTCCTCTTTTGGTATCCTCTCATTTTGCCTTTTCATAATGTTCATGGGGTTCTCAAGGCAAGAATACTGAAGTGGCTTGCCATTCCCTTCTCCAGTGGACCACATTCTATCAGACCTCTCCACCATGACCTGCCCATCTTGGTTTGCCCCGCAGGCATGGCTCGGTTTCATTGAGTGAGATAAGGCTGTGGTAATTCTTGCAATCCATAAGCATAGAGTGTTTTTCCATATACTTTTTGCTTCTTCTATTTCTTTCACTGATGTCTTCAGCATACATATCTTTAGCTTCCTTGGTTAAAGCTATTCAAAGGTATTTTATTCTTTTCTATGCAATTGTAAATGGGATCACTTTCATTCCTGATAGTTTATTGTTAATGTACAAAAATACTACTGAATTTTGCATATTGATTTTTTTTATCTTGAAACTTTACTGAATTTATTAGTTGTAACAGCTGAACAGCTTTTTGGTTGTCTTTATTTTTTATTTATATCATGTCATCCACAAATGGAGACAATTTTACCTCTTTCTGATTTGGATGACTTTTATTTCTTTTTCTTGCCTATTGCTCTGCCAAGGACTTCTAGTCTTATGTTGAATAAAAGTGGTAAGAGTGAGCATCCTTGTCTTGCTACTGATCTTACAGGAAATGTTTTCAATTTTTTATTATTATGTTGTTAGCTGTGGACTTGTCATAAATGGGCTTTATTATGTTGAAGCATATTATCTTCCTACCTAGTTTGCTGAGGGTTTGCTCATGAATGGTTTTTGTATCTTGTCATATGTTTTCTCTGCACTGAGATGATAATATGATCCTTCATTTTCTTATGGGCTGTATCATATTGATTGATATGTAGGAATTAAACCATCCTTGCATCCCACTTGATTATGGTGTAAGATCCTTTTAATGTATTGTTGAATTCAGATTGCTAACATTGTGTTGAGAACTTTTGCATCGATGTTCACCAGGGATATTGGCCTGTAATTTTTTCTGTGCATTTTTTTTTTATTGTTGGGAAGATTCAAACCTTTTCCTGAATATCAACCATCTCCAATTTGAAGCAGTATCCTACTTGGCTCATGTTTTTAAACTAATTATGCAAAAGTGGGAACCATTTGCAATTGGCTCCAGAAAATGACTGACTTGATGCCTATCTCTTTGGGACAATTGGAAGCAAAAGGACACATTTTCAGTCTATAATTCTGCTTTTCTATTCAGAGACCCCACAGAACAAAGGGTCTCTCTTGTCTGACAAGGTAAGAAAGCCTCTGTGCTGTTGAATACCTATAGGTTTGTCACAGAGTTTGTTTGTGGAGTAAAGTAGATAATGCTATACTCCATCCTGAAATGGAGCAATAGAGGTCAGGTGGTGGTTGTTAACTACTCAAAGTCTCAAGTTTGCAGTTATCATATTACTTGTAAAGGAGATAGCAGATAGGAATGGTTGAGTTATAGAGAGTTATTGAGATTATTAATAAAACACCACATCCAATGAGCAAATAGATGGTGGTCAATGAGCATATCACTTAAGCTTAATATATAGAAGCTTAATATATACAATATAAGCTTAATATATATAATATACACAATGCAAAGAAAGCAAGAATGGAAGAGCAAGAGACTGAAGGAGACTGCCCTAATAAAATATTTGAATCTCTTGCCTAGTTCCCATATCAGAGGCAGTTTTTCAGCTTATAACTTGTTAACTTGAAGATGTGGCTCAGTCACTGTGAGGAAAGACCCTGCCATACCAAAGCAAATGTATACTGTGTTAATTAACACAGGCTTTCCCCAAAGGGAAACAAACTTCAGCCATTTATTTCATTCATTAGGAAAAGGGAAACTCTAAAAGACAGAGAATTATCACAGATCACCTATTACAGTGGGGAAATACAAGAGCCCTGCAAATGGAATCCTGGCCAAAGGTCGACTAACAATCAGTCCACTGGTTCACAGGCCCACCTGGTGGTCATTTCCCCAGCCTCTGAATGTATAAATAGGTTGACATACTTGGCAGTTAGGGTAACCCCTATCCTGGGTCCATGAGATAAGAGCTATCATAATAGAGAAGCTAAGGAGAAGACTCTGGCAGTGCCCATCTCACCCTATGATAGCAAATCACAAACAGTATCACCTTACTTCGGGATGGAGGAGATTAGTGTCATATTAAGGATCTCAAGGATGTATGAGTAGAGGACTCTATCATATGAATTCACTAATATGGTCTCTGCTGAAAACAAATAGATTCTGGAAAGTGACTGTAAACTACTGTAAGCTCAGTCAAGAAGTGGCCCCAATGCTATTGCTGTGGGACCCAGTAAACTTGACTTGGTGAATGTGCTCTTTACTATTCCAATTAGAAAAGGTTTTTAAAAATTAGCATTCATATGGAAAAGATGAAATATTTGTGTATAATTTTGCCAAGTCCATGTTAATTTGTCCATTTTCCATCATAATATAGTCTAAAGATATTTGAACCTCAAGGATATACCATGCAATATCATATTGATGACATCATGCAGATTGAGTTGAATGAGCAACAAGTACTCAGTACAATGGAGACCCTGGTAAGACAAAAGTACTCCAAAAGGTGGGAAATAAAACTTAACAAAGATTCAGAATTTTGCCACTATACTGGAGTACTTTAGGGATCCAGTTCACACTTGTTATACATTAGATGCAATGTTATACATTAGAGATCCATTGGTCAGGGCATGCTAGGCCATGCACTCCAATTAAAAGACAAATTCCTGAATCTTGTACCTGCTACCATAAAGAAAGAAGCAAAAGCACTTGGCAGAAATTTTCAGGTTCCAAAGGCATCATACTGTACACCTTGGAATAATGTTCTGGTCATATACCAAATGACAGGAAAGGCTCCAGCTTAACCATGATGAATACTAAGTACTCATGTGTCTAGGACTGCCATTAGTCATTGGATGTGAGCAGCCCTGGGAAAAGTTTGACCTTGAAGAAGGCAGAACTCTGCAGCTGAGTTGACCCTCAAAGGAGATGACAGCTGAATTCTGTCTGCTGGTAGTACCCCAGCAGCTGGGGCAACAAATCCTTTCTTGAAGGGAGATCTGGGCAGCACATCTCCATGTCATCAAACAGTGTATAGAATGATGGTTAAGAGCTGGGCAAGAGAGATAAACTTAATGCTGAAATCTGGCTCCTTTACTTTACAAATGCATTAGCTGAGGAAATTTACTTGAACTCTCTAAGGCTCAGTTTTATCATCTATAAGGTGAGGATAATAACAGTACTTTGATTGTGAGACATATTGTTACACATAAACGAATATATGCTAAGAACTTAACAGAGTGCTCAAAATTGCCACCTATCATTCTTATCATTAATTATTTGTAAACTGAGATTAAGCAGTTAAAATCAGGCATGTGTCAGGTATAATCATGATTAATTATGCCCCGATTATTTCTCCTTTTTCTTCTAATTTCTTTCTGAACAATGTTTCAAAGTCTCCATATGATTTTCTCTGATGAATGTTTGGCATTGAGGAGAAAGGTAATATCTGCAGAGGATTAAGAAGGGAAAATTCTTTGTTGTGTTTGCTTACTGCATCAGTAGCCCTAGCAACTCAGCTACAGGTTGGCTCTGTAGACACTGCTGTTCAACTTAGATTTATGCTGCACAGGTTGCAGACATGCATTAGAATGAATTCCCCAGGCTTCTTGCTATCCTAACACTCTTCTGAGACACCTAAATATTCTGATCAAAGATTTCCACTTGCTGGAGAAGTGAAGCATAGTTTGACCAAATCTAATTTTGTGTGGATATGGGTATGTTTTCATTTCCCCTTCCATAAAGAAGAAAAAAAAGAAAGAAAGAAAGAAAAAAGGGGGGAGAAGCATATGTTATTTCTTTGCTGCCATTTGAAACAGCCAAGTTGAGAGCCAATTTATTCAGCTTAATTCATTCCAGATTTCTCAAGGAATAAACAATGTTCTTGAGAATTCTCAGATGTATGGCCAGTAGAGATCCAGTTGCCCAGGAGAGCTAATGTCTAAATGCAGGTACCCCTTAATCAGGGTGCGAGGCCTTGGCAGAGGGGTGGTGAACTAAGAACACTCTCTGGGATGCCCCCAAGACCCCAGAGCTGTGTGATGTGACGATTGCTTTGCATAGCTAAGCATAGACTTAGGACAGCCTGTTAGGATCCCTAGAAGCAATATTGGTTTCATTGTTCAAAACTCAAATCAAATCTGCAGAGAGAGAAGAGATTTCTCAGAAAGGGAAAAACAAAGGAACTTTGCTTATACTCTTTTCATGAGTCCTAAATATCCTTCAAGACCCCCAAAGAGCCCACCTTTTCTATAAAGCCTTCCTAGGTGATTCTGGCCTATAAAGTTAGAGGACTCCTACTGGAGCTGTTTCAAATCACATTTCTCAGATGAGGAAATAGAGATTTGCTGTTCTCCAAACACCCCTCTTACTGAGAACATCTAATTCTTACTAAAGAAAATTATATTCTTTGGAGGCAGGTGTTGTAGGATCAAATTTGGTTTCATTTTTACTTTATAAATTTAGGCAAGTTAGCTCCCTGATCCGGCTTCCTCATTTGAAAAATGAAGACAATTTCAAGGTTTCAGACAACACATATGTGTGAAACAGTACAAATATTATTGTAATTTTTGTTCCTTCATCATTGTGAGTTTGGTTTCCTCCAGTACATCATAAGCTCCTTGGAGTACCAAGCACCACAGTGAGAGGGACAGTCTATGTGCTATTTGTGCTTAGATCCATTCCTTACCTTTTGATTTGTATCACTGGGGATGACTCCTGAATTTCCCCAGGTTGGGCCCTGGAAGGCACATGTTGGAGATAAGAGGCCAAAGAGAAAACAGAATCCAGATTATCCACCCTCCTCTCTCTGACTTCCACAGTGTCTCTGGCCCTGGCTGTGTTTCCTCTCCGGCCACTAGATGATTCTGTCTGGGTCCATCTCTGCCCTGTGCTAGGCTTCTTAGTCCTTTCGCCTATGTAACCAGTTTCCCCTGAGCTCAATTTGGAGTGCTTCCAGTTTGAACGCTGACTCATATATTGAGTATGGCGCAGATACTAAATAAGTAATTGCTGTATATTTTTAAAAAGACTTTAAAGAGTCCTGGTTAATATAGTATATTGGAACTCAATAGATCCTGTGCTATGCTCAGTTGCACAGAGTTGTTTCTGACTCTTTGAAACCCTATGGATTATAACCCACCAGGTTCCTCTGTCCATGGGATCTCCAGGTAAGAATACTGGAGTGGGTTTCCATGCCCTCCTCCAGGAGAGCTTCTTGACTCAGGGACTGAATCTGCATCTCTTGCATCTCCCTCATTGGCAGGCAGGTTCTTTACCACCAGTGCCACCTGGGAAGCCCCCGATAGATCCTAAATATGTGCAGAGTCCCAACATAACCATTTTATAGATAAAGAAACTACAGCCCAGAAAAGGAAAATGAGTTCACCAAGAAACACAACTTAGAAAGTACACAACATTTATGCTCACATGAAAGACATTTTTACCAGATCTACAGGGCACATTCCTTCTTAGCACATGGCTTGATATAGAGAGGATGCTATAAATGTTTATCAAATGGAACTCATTCACTGGTCAAATATAAACTCCTTGGACTAGGAGACAGAGAGAGACTATAAAGATGCTAATATATATCATAGAATCTGACTTATAGTTAAAATATTAGTATTAAAATTTGACATACAAATTTCCTGCCAATACTCTGGGAGACAAATGTTACATAGTTTGCAAAATAATTTCTCACATAAGCCACAGAACAACTTTGTGGGATAGGAGGCAAAAGTCAGTATTTATTAGGATTGTTTTATAGTTGAGGAGGCTAAAATTATGGGATTTAAAGTGACTTGTTCAAAGTAAGATCCCAGTTTGAATTCAAATAGATCTTCTGATTACAAAGTGAATATTGTTCCAATTACACTCCCCCATGCTCCCTATCTAACATCTGAAGTAGATACACCATCTGGAAACTATAATATATTTAGCCATTATGGCAGCATTAACAAGTTAGAAATATCCTTCTCAAAATGGGTTACTTACAGCTCTAGGGGGCTCACAGGGCTGTCCTGGGGCTACTTGAAGCCAAAGAATAAACCTGCTGGACCTTCCTTTGCATGAAATTTATTTGATGGCTTGAGAAAATATGTAAGTACTTAAATAAAAGATTGTTTTGCATTAAAATAACATGATTATGAGGAAGAATACAAATTCTTGTGATTTTATTACAAAATACAATCCCTGAAAGCATTTTTGAGTTTGTCATTGCAGTTTTAGGTCATGCCTATGTTTCTGGGGAAGTGTCTTCATTCTCCAACCAGAAGTACTTTAGTAAGAGTTTAATAAATAGTATACTTTTAAAGGATATCATTTTTTTAAAAAAATAAAAGTAATATATGCACATAATTAACAAATCAAATTGTATAGAGGGATAGTAATGAAAACCAAAAGTTTTCTTCTCCTACTTTCCCTCCCATCCTCATGCCCAGTCTTACTCCCAGAAACAGCAATCTATTATGTGTTTTTCTGTTTTTTAATAGTTTATCTTCTTTTTTTAAAAAATTGGAGTATAATTGCTTTACAATGTTGTGTTAATTTCTGCTGTACAATGGAATGTATCATCTGTATTTATACATATATCCCCTCCCTCTTGAACCTCCCTCCCTCCCATCCCCCCATCCGACTTAGGTAGGTCATCAGAACTCAGCTGAGCTCCTTGTGCTATACAGCAACTTCCCAACAGCTATCTATTTTACGCACAGTAATGTGTATATTTAGGTCCTAATTACTCAATTCACCCCACCCTTCCTTTCTCCTCCTGCGTCCACATATCCATTCTCTAATCTGTCTGGAAATAGGTTCATCTATACTGATTTTCTAGAAACCACTTATATGTGTTAATATATGATATTTGTTTTGTTTCTGACTTACTTCATTCAGTATAACAGACTCCGATCCAAACAGTCCATTCAGAAGGCGATCAGCCCTGGGATTTCTTTGGAAGGACTGATGCTAAAGCTGAAACGCCAGTACTTTGGCCACCTCATGTGAAGAGCTGACTCATTGGAAAAGACTCTGATGCTGGGAGGGATTGGGGGCACGAGGAGAAGGGGACGACAGCAGATGAGATGGCTGGATGGCATCACCAACTCTATGGACGTGAGTTTGAGTGAATTCCGGGAGTTGGTGATGGACAGGGAGGCCTCGCGAGCTGCAACTCATGGGGTCGCAAAGAGTCAGACTCGACTGAGCAATTGAACTGACTGACTGACTGAAGTTCATCTACATCTCTACAAATGACCCAATTTTGTTCCTTTTATGGCTGACTAATATTCCGTTGTATATATTTCTTACATTGTCTTTACCCACTCATCTGTCATTGGGCATTTGGGTTGTTTCCATGTCCTGGTTATTGTATATAGTACTACAATGAACATTGGGGAGCCTGTGTCTTTTGGAATTATTGTTTTCTCAGGGTATACGCCCAGTGGTGGGATTTCTAGGTCATATGGGACTTCTGTTTTTATTTTTTTAAGGAACCTCCACAGTATTCTCCACAGTGACTGTGTCAATTTACATTCCCACCAGCAGTGCAAGTAGATTCCCTTTTCTCCACTAACTTTCTAATTTATCATCTGTACCTTTTTTATGATGGTCATTCTGACCAGTGTGCAGTGATGATATCTAATAGCTCATGGAACTCAAATCAAAAAACCAATCAAAAAACAGGCAGAAGACCTAAATAAAGATCCCTCCAAAGAAAACAAACTACTGACCAAACATACATGAAAATGTGCTAAATGCAAATAAATCTTTAAATAATGATTGTTTTACCATTTCTTGGTAAATCAACTTTTAATATTGTTCATTAGCTTCTGCTTATGACAGATTTGTTCAAAATCAGGAAAGGAGTACATCAAGGCTATATATTGTCACTCTGATTATTTAACTTATTTGCAGAGTACATCATGAGAAACCCTGGGCTGGAAGAAGCACAAGCTGGAATAAAGATTGCTGGGAGAAATATCAGTAACCTCAGATATGCAGATGACACCATCCTTATGGCAGAAAGTGAAGAGGAACTAAAGAGCCTCTTGATGAAAGTAAAAGAGGAGAGTGAAAAAGTTGGCTTAAAGTTCAACATTCAGAAAACTAAGATAATGACATCTGGTCCCATCACTTCATGGCAAATAGATGGGGAAACAGTGGAAACAGTGGCTGACTTTATTTTGGAGGGCTCCAAAATCACTGCAGATGGTGATTGCAGCCATGAAGTTAAAAGATGTTTGCTCCTTGGAAGGAAAGTTATGACCAACCTAGACAGCATATTAAAAAGCAGAGACATTACTTTGCCAACAAAGGTCTGTCTAGTAAAGGCTATGTTTTTTCCAGTAGTCATGTACAGATGTGAGAGTTGAACTATAACGAAAGCTGAGTGCCGAAGAATGGATGGTTTTGAACTGTGGTGTTGGAGAAGACTCTTGAGAGTCCCTTGAACACAAGGAGATCCAACCAGTTCATCCTAAAGGAGATCAGTCCTAAGTGTTCATTGGAAGGACTGATGTTGAAGCTGAAACTCCAATACTTTGGCCACCTGATGCAAAAAGCTGACTCATTTGAAAAGACCCTGATGCTGGGAAAGATTAAGCACAGGAGGATGAGATGGTTGGATGGCATCACCAACTCAATGGACATGAGTTTGGGTAAACTCCGGGAGTTGGTGATGGACAGGGAAATCTGGTGTGCTGTGGTCCATGGGGTCACAAAGAGTCGGACACGACTGAGCAACTGAACTGAACATCATTTTAATGCCTCTAAAAACATCCTTTTCTATCTTTGAGCTTGCTTTTTTATCCCCTTGATGGTTTTGATATGGTATTAAGATGAACAATATCTTAATATTGTTATGATCAAATCAGTCAGTCTCATTTTTGTGCCCTACTTTCTCTACTTATTTTTCCAAGTTATCTTTTGAGAGTTGTTTTGTTTTGTTTTTTACTTAGAACCACAGTCTATCTGGAATTGATTTTTACCATGGTGTAAAGTAGGGGACAACTTTACATTTTCTGAATGGAAGAATATAGCATAATAACCAACAAAGGGCTCACTTTCACAATATAGAAATCACATCTGCAAATTACTGAAAAAAATACCAACACCCAATAAAAACATGGAAGTATTGAACAAAAAATTTGCAGATGAGTATGTTCTAATGACTAGTCAACATATAAAAAGGTATTTATTTCCTTTGTAATAACAAAAATATAAATTCAAATCATAATGAGAAAGCATTTTAAATTCTTAAATAAAAAACATCACAAAATTTTACAGTTACAAATATTGGTAAAGATGCAGAACATCAGAGACTCTCCTGAACTCATGGAAGGAATATAAATGATTAAAACTATTTTGAAAACTATTTGACATTATCTACCAAAATTGAACATATGCATATCTTGTAATCAAGCAGTTCTACTCTTTGGTACATACCCAACTTATACATATGCACATAAACACCAAGGGATATGTTCAAGAATTGCATAGTAGTATTATTCACAAGTCTTAGATTGGAAACAAGCCAAAAGTCCACAAATAGTAGAATGGGTTAATATGTGGTAGAATACAATTGAATCTTGAACATTGTGGGGATTAGGGGTGCTGACCTTCCTCACAGTCAAAAATGTGCATAACTTTACAGTCAGCTCTTGGTATCTGCAGTTTGGCATCCATGGATTCAACCAACCCTGGATTGCCGTACGGTAGTATTTATTTGTTTTTAAAAATCCACATATAAATGGGCTAATGCTGTTCAAACTTCTGTTGTACAAGGTTTAACTGTATTTTTATAGCAAAGAAAGTGATGAATCTCAAACATTATCTTGAGTACAAGAAGCCACACACACACACACTCAGACCTGCAGTGTATGATCATATTTCTATGAAGATAAAAAAAGAAGCAACAAACTATAGTGATGGAAGTAAGCATAAAGATTATTGCTCATAAATAACAAGGAACCCAATATAATGAGTGTGTTAGTTTCTTAAAGTGAAAATAGTGTTATTCATTCAGTCATGTCAGACTCTTTGTGACCCCGTGGACTATAGCCTACCAAGCTTCTCTCTGTCCATGAAATTCTCCAGGCAAGAATACTGGAGCGGGTAGCCATTCCCTTCTCCAGGGGATCTTCCTGGCCCAGGCATCAAACCTGGGTCTCCTGCATTGCAGGCAGATTCTTTACTGTCTGAGTCACCAAGGAAACCCAATTACTAGTTAGTTTCTTGGGACTGCCATAAGAAAACACCACAGACTCTGAGGTTTAAACAACAGAAATGCATTTTCTCATGATTCTGAAGGCTAGAAGTTTGAGATCAAGGTGTCAGCTGCTGCTACTGCTGCTAAGTCACTTCAGTCATGTCCAACTCTGTGCGACTCCATAGACGGCAGCCCACCAGGCACCCCCATCCCTGGGATTCTCCAGGCAAGGACATTGGAGTGGGTTGCCATTTCCTTCTCCAATGAATGAAAGCGAAAAGTGAAAGGGAAGTTGCTCAGTCGTGTCCGACTCTTCGCAACCCCATGGACTGCAGCCCACTAGGCTCCTCCATCCATGGGATTTTCCAGGCAAGAGTACTGGAGTGGGGTGCCATTGCATTCTCCAAGGTGTCAGAAGAGTTAGTTTATTCCAAGCCCTTCTTGATTTATGGATGGCTATCTTTCCTTAGTGTCTTCACCTGGTCTTTTCTCTGTGCATTTTTTGTCCTATTTTCCTCTTCTTATAAGGGCAATCATATTGGATTAGAGCCCATCCTAATGACCTCATTGTAACCTTTTTACCCCTTTACAGGTCATACATCCAAACACAGTCACATTTTGAAGTACTGTGTACTTTGAGTATTAGGAGTTCAACATTTGAATTTGTGCAAGGTGGTGGTAACCTGGGGTTTTACTTGGTGGTGATTTATGGCAGGGAATATTTGTTTTGTTTCCTTTTTTGAATGTATGTTATATTTCATGATATAAGGATTAAACATAGATATAGTTAAAATGTGAATTAGCTTTGCTGAGGTAACAAATAACCCTAAACTCTCAGTAGTATATAACAATAAATGTTTATTTCTCACTCACATTACTTCTTGGTAGCTGTGTATCAGCTTCAACCTTGATCCAGCCTTTTATGGGGAAATGTCATTCTTGTGACAAAGAAAAAAGAACAAGAAAGTTGATAGAAACTCATGATGTCCCTTCAAGCAAAAACAAAAACAAACAAACAAAAAATGTGTAATCTAGTCTCATTTTGTAAAAATGCTAGTGATCATTTTCTGGTAAACATCAGTGGCAAGGCACATTAAGTTCTTTCCTGGGTGAGAGGTAGCTCACATCAATAACAACAAAAAAAGGCTAAAAATTCTCAAATGTAGAAGTAGGGGGCAAATAACTTGGAACAACCAAATTGTTGCTACTGTTCAGTCACTCAGTCATGTTTGATTCTTTGCGACCCCATGGACTGCAGCACGACAGGCTTCCCGGACCTTCACCATCTCCCACATCTTGCTCAAAATTATGTCTATTGAGGCAGTGATGCCATCCAACAATCTCGTCCTCTGTTGTCTCCTTCTTTTGATGCTGCCTTCAGTCTTTCCCAGAATCAAGATCTTTTCTAATGAGTTGTTTCTTTGCATCAGGTGGCCAAAATTTTGGAGCCTCGACTTCAGCATCAGTCCTTCCAATGAATATTTAGGACTGATTTCCTTTAGGATTGACTTGTTTGATCTCCTTGCAGTCCAAGGGACTCTCAGGAGTCTTCTCTAACACCACAGTTCAAAAGCATCCATTCTTCATCACTCAGCCTTCTTTAGGCCCAACTCTCACATCCATACATGACTACTGGAAAAACGTAACTTTGACAAGATGGATCTTTGTCAGCAATGTCTCTCTTTTTAATATGCTAAATTTGCCATAGATTTTCTTCCAAGAAGCAAGTGTCTTTTAATTTCATGGCTGTAGTCACCATCTGCAGTGATTTTGAAGCCAAACAAAATAAAGCTTTTCACTGTTTCCATTGTTTCCCCATCTATTTGCCATAAAGTGATGGGACCAGATGCCATGATCTTAGTTTTTGAATATTGAGTTCTAAGCCAGCTTTTTCACTCTCCTCTTTCACCTTCATCAAGAGGCTCTTTAGTTCCTCTTTGCTTTCTGCCATAGGGTGGTGCCATCTGCATATCTGAGGTTACTTATATTTCTCCTGGCAATCTTGATTCCAGCTTGTGCTTTATTCAGTCCAGCATTTTGCATGATGTACACTGCATATAAGTTAAAGAAGCATATAAGTTAAAAAAAAAAGGGGGGGGGCGGGTGACAATATAAGCCTTGACGTACTCCTTTCTCTATTTGCAACCAGTCTATTCGTTGTTCCATGTCCAATTCTAACTGTTGCTTCTTGACCTACATGCAGATTTCTCAGGAGGCAGGCCAGGTGGTCTGGTATTCCTATCTCTTTACGATATTTCCATAGTTTTTTGTGATCCATACAGTCAAAGGTTGCAGAACAACTGAATAATCTACCATAAAAAAGTGAATAGAAAATTTTAAATCTGGAAGAAAATATTTGAGATGCAGAGAGATACATTTTTGGTTGGTAATGGAAGTATAGGACAAAAAAAAATGGAGATTTTGTCTTATAACCTCAAAATAGGGAAAACTGATCTAAATTTGACATAAAATTCTAAAGTCATAACTATTTAATAATTAAAAACTGAAGTAGAAAATTGCAATGCATAAAGCTAAAAGACAATCTGAAAATATCTGAAACTCAAATCACAGGCAAAAGGGTATTTTGGGGAGTATGATGTGCTTCTACAAATTAATAAGAAAAGGTCTAACAACCTGAAATTTTACCAATTGTAAAATATTCATTTATTCATATTTACTCATATGACATTTTCATTCTTAGGGTCCCAGACTACCCAGCTGGATAATTCTAAAAAGAGAAATAAAAAAGGAAATGAAATTGAAGTGAAAAAGCTCAAACACAGGAAAAGATCCTCAGTCATAAAGGAAATGCAAATTAAAGCCATAATGACACCATTTTTACTCGGTTAGCAGACTGGCAGAGATCACAACTTGGATTATGAACTTTGTGGCCCAATGGGCAATCTTATATATTGCCAAGATGAGGGTAAATTGCATCAGTTTGGTAGTATCTCTAAAAGTTTATAATGTACACATTCTTTGAGCAAGTGATTCCATTCCTAAGTATTCATGCCATGGATATCACATATAAAATATAAGTTTGTAGAAACATATTGATTAAAGAATTATTTTTTAAAAGGGCAAAAATGGAAAAGAGGCCCACTTTTACTTCTATAAAGAACTGGGTAAAATAAACTATGGCACATCTATATAATGGAATTATATGCAGCCATTAAAATAGACATTTGGATATTAACCAAAATGGAGAGATCTTCATTTGAAACAAAAAGAGAGAGATGCAGAAAAAATTGTGCAAAAGTCCAGTCCACTTTGTGTGGAAAAGAAAATAGACTGAAAACTATTAACTGGTTGGTTGACTCTGGAGAGGAGAACTGAGTGGGAGGGAATCTTACTTGTCACCCTTTTACACCTTTTAATTTTTGAATCATGTATCTGTACTACTTAATTGCAAACAAACAAGCAACCTAACAAACATGAATGAATAACCCAGAGAAACTTAGAGAAGTGGGTATAAAGAACTGAAAAGATCCCAGGATTTATAATCAAATGGGTCTGTGTTTAGATCCTAGCTCTTACCTATAGTCTCTTGGTTTCTCTGAGTTCTGTAAAACTTAAATCCATAAAATAAAGATCATAATGCCTAACTAGCACTTTTGTTGAGAGAGTTGGAAATAATGATCATGAAGGGCCTGGCTCAGTGAATAGTAGCCATTGTTATTGAGTTTGGGCCATTTACAGGTAGGGAAATTAACCATGGAGACTATTCCATATCACACAGGATGTTTAACATCAAGTCCTCCTCAAGGGGCACTTAGGCTTTGGACTACTCTCTGGAGCCTGCCAAAGATGAGGGCAACTCTCTTCAGAGCAGGACAGAGCTGGATCTGCTTGGCGGTTCAATGTTTCAGGTGCAATAGAGCAGCAGGAATGGGTCTTCTTGGCTGATTTCCCTCATCACCGTCAACCAGCATTTGGGTGAGAGGTGGAGTACTCTGGGTGGTCTGGGGTCCTGTAAGCAGGATTACTAGATAAAATATAGGATGCTCAATTACATCTAAATTTCATACAAACAGCAAGTAATTTCACAGTACAGATATATCCCAAATAGAACAGCAGAGTTTAAAAGCAGCATTCCTGTCATATGAGAGTATTTGCTGGTTGAAATTCAAAAGGAACTAGGCATCCTGTCCTTTTCCTTGTTAAATCTGGCAACTCTGCCCCCATCAGTGGAGATACCCATAGGAAAAGTCATGCATTCATTTGGTAAAATAATGCTAAGGTCCTCAGAGGTAATCTTGAAGAACCACTTCTGCCTAAATACTTCACAGCATAAATATTAAGGCAGGACTTGAGGTAGAGGTAGGGGTGGAAAAAAGTGTGGAGGAGGCACAGTTATGCAAAGGTTGCTGCTGCTGCTGCTGCTGCTGCTGCTGAGTCGCTTCAGTCGTGTCCGACTCTGTGCAACCCCATAGATGGCAGCCCACCAGGCTCCCCGTCCCTGGGCTTCTCCAAGCAGGAACACTGGAGTGGGTTGCCATTTCCTTCTCCAATGCACGACCCACCGCTTAAAACCGCTGCCTCAGTTACTTTCAGCCTCCCCTTTTCTTCCTTGATGAGGTGGGGCTCTTTCAGCTGGAGAGCGAGAAGAGCTATGGGGAGACAGGTGTTCTTCCCCTTTCTGATAACACGCCATTCCCTAGGGAGCATGCGCCAACGAAGCAGGCCTTTAAAAGCAGAAGCTAAGCGCCAGCCGCACTTGGAGTGGAAGCTGCTCGGAGGGGAGGTGGGTTTCTCATTGTTCTTTGTAGGTTATCTGTTTTGCAGTCAGATGGTGGTTGGGTGAGCGGGGAACTGGATGGAGGGTGGTGAGGCAATGGCCTCTGCTTTCTTGTTCTTTCTGTAAGAACTTTCTCAGTCCTCCCTCCAGGACCTACCAGAATGCTCTACTGAAAAGACTTTTCACTTTAGCTTTTCTTATGAAGCATTTTCACCTCTTGGGGAGAGCTGGCTCTTCGCCTCATCTTTCCTGCCTTGATTCTGAATAAGACGGTTCTCTAAACGTGGGGAGGCCACAGTGCCCTGAAATGACTCCTTTCTCCTCTGTTCAGACTTTGCCTAACCCACTTTGAGTTATGGTGGAAGCTGCCTGTGGAACCTCTTTTCCAGTCCCCTAAAAAGGCAGCCCACCTTCAGTGCTCACTATGCCCTATGCCTTTTAGCAGGAGAAATAGGCTTCTGGGGAGATACACTCTGAATGAATTTTCATGGAAACTGCTGCTGTTCCCACAGTGATAGGGACCTAATAAGGTCAGATCTCTTAAAAAGTCTCTCCTAAAAAAAAACCTCACAGGCAATCTGGTTAGCTGTGCCTGCCCCCCAGCTTAGAAGACACTTTGAGATTGGGCTAGAAGGTTGTTTTCCAGCTGTATACACCTTCATAGAGCTCTGTTCTCCTGGACTGTGTTTTCTCAGATGCAAGACCTCAGCGTGGGTTTTGAGCCAAGCACATTGTTTGGGGGCATTCTGTTCCCCAGGGTTAGTACTTCTAGACAGAGAACAAGCAAGAGTTCAGTTTGGATTGTGACTAGGCAGGTGGCACTAGTGGTAAAGAACTTGTCTGCCAAAGGAGAAGACATAAGAGATGTGGGTTTGATTGCTGGAGCAGCAAGATTCCTGGAGGGGAGGGCATGGCAACCCACTCCAGCATTCTCCACTCCATGGAGAATCCCATGGACAGACAAGCCTGGCAGGGTGCAATCCATAGGGTTGCACAGAACTGGACACAACTAAGGTGACTTAGTACACATAATGCTTTTGGAGGCTCAACTCTTCTGCTGAAGTCCTGGCCAGATGAAATGGTGGGACTGATGCTAACAAGCTACCAGAACCCAATATTCAACAGTTGCTGATGGCTAAGTATCAGCTGAATAGAAAGAAGGTAGGGTAAACTATACCTCTACAGAGAGAAAAAGAATTGAGCATCTCTGGATAAGCAGCCCACTAACCTCTTAATTTCACTGGACTTTACCAATGAAGATATAGAGAGTTGGATGTGAAATAGCATTCCAGATGCCATGTATAGGAGTAAAGTGGCTGAATGTGGGTTTACTTTGCATATTCTAGGTTGAATGCTAGCCTTAATGCTTAAGTGGAGGCTGCTGCTGCTGCTAAGTCGCTTCAGTCATGTCCAACTCTGTACTACCCCATAGACAGCAGCCCACCAGGCTCCCCATTGCCTTCTTCTAAGTGGAGGCTGCTGCTGCTAAGTCTCTTCAGTCGTGTCCGACTCTGTGCGACCCCATAGACAGCAGCCCACCAGGCTCCCCATTGCTTTCTTCTAAGTGGAGGCTGCTGCTGCTAAGTCTCTTCAGTCGTGTCCAACTCTGTGCAACCCCATAGACGGCAGCTCATCAGGCTCCCCCATCCCTGGGATTCTCCAGGCAAGAACACTGGAGTGGGTTGCCATTTCCTTCTCCAATGCATGAAAGTCAAGACTGAAGGTGAGGTCGCTCAGTCGTGTCCGACTCTTCGCAACCCCAGGGACTGCAGCCTAACAGGCTCCTCTGTCCATGGGATTTTCCAGGCAAGAGTACTGGAGTGGGGTGCCATTGCCTTCTCCGAAGTGGAGGCTACTGAACAGCAAATCAAACATGGAAACAAACATTTGGGGTGGGGCATATTAACTTGCTAGATGCACATACAAAGAAGGCAATGGCAACCCACTCCAGTACTCTTGCCTGGAAAATCCCATGGACATGCATGGAGAAGCCCGATAAGCTATAGTCCATGGGGTCGTGAAGAGTTGGATGCAACTGAGCGACTTCACTTTGACTTTTCACTTTCATGCATGGGAGAAGGAAATGGCAACCCATTCCAGTGTTCTTGCCTGGAGAATCCCAGGGACAGGGGAGCCTGGTGGGCTGCCGTCTGTGGGATCTCAGAGTCCGACACGACTGACATGACTTAGCAGCAGCGAAGGCACATACAGGGCTGCTTCTGTCAACTTCTCAGACTTTAAGAGTGAACTCTTTAACTTGCATATCATTAGGTCACTCCTTTACCCTATGTATTTGATCCTAAAAGTTCGCTGGCACCTCATTGTGTTAAACCAACTACTCTGTACCTCTTTCTAGCAGCCAGTAACTCAGCTGAAGTTGTTAAAGGGGCTTCCTTTGCAATGTGTAAGGGGCTGCAGCTTGCTCAACCGTCCCTGAGTGGGAGGGCTGTTAAGTGAATCCTCTTCAGCTGTGACTCCAGGTAGTTGCATAAACCTAATTGAAACAATTTGAGTCAATCAGCCAGTCTGTAATCTGGAGAACATTTCTCTAATCTGTTTGAGAAATGCTAGTTGAGATCTTGCAAAGTCTCAAGACAAATGCAGGATCTCAAGAAAAAAATTAGCATAACTTTAGGGGATAAAGCTTTCCAATAGTCTTTATCTAGTGTCAAACCCTTAGAAGTTGATTTTACCTCTTTGACTCTGCCTCCCCACTTTGCAGACTCAAGTTTCCATAGCCCATGGCCAAGAGCTCTTCCAACCCTGTGATTTATTTCAGCCAAGTAGAATTAGGCTGACCAGCTGGTAAAACCATTTGAGAAGGACTGAATTGATTCTCATGACATGAGGTGTTGTAAGACTTATAACAAGTTTATAGACCTCCGTGGAAATGTGAGTCATTTTTCTTATCACCCATATGAAGGTTTTAAGGTGAACAGACTGTATGGAGGTGGTTATTTGGCAAATAAGGGACATCTGGGCTACAGTCAAGCAAGTAAACTTCAGCTGCTGGAAGCGGGGGGAGACCTAGAAGGATTTCAAATAGTGGATGGGCAAATTTCTTACAATAGTCATAACAGCTAAACATTCAAAGCTCCCAAATAATTGCTACTTGGTTAGACTCTAGAAAGCTGCCTGGAAACATTTCTAGTCATCTAGAGTGGGTACATACTTCAGATAAGCAGTGCCTAATATAACACTTGACCTGAACATGTGAGGGAGAAATGGCTGTATGACTGAGCTTGATGGAAACACTAACTTTTGTATGACAGGATTTGAGAAGAGCTCAGGTTAAAGCAATTTAGGGAAGCAGCGAACTGTTAGTTGGGTTTTGGTGACTGGGTAGAATTTTAACAGGGTATATACCATGCATGAAGAAAGGCTGAATATGGCTGTTAAGAGGCTGGAGGAAGAATTGGGAGGGCACAACTGACATTCACTCCAACAGCAAAAGGCAATGCCATCTGAAAAACAGTATCAGAAATAGTTCTAAAAGCTCAGTGCTAAAGGTTGTCTCTTTCTGGTGGTAAAATGCTTTCATCTCTGTTCTTAAACAACTTTTGGGTCCACTTTATTTTTTTCATTGTTTTGTAGTTGAATCCATCCTAGAAACTAACCTTATGGACCTGAGTATGCCATAACCTCAGTCCTGTTTCTCAGGTCAAGCTGTTGCCTCTGCTTAAAGCTTTCTACCATGTCTTCCTAGCATCACACCTGTTTCCAGTGTGGCCACCTCTTCATCCCACCTGTGGTCATTGAAAACTGGGGGTGTGATAAGTGTGGGCTTTAAAGCTGGATCTCAGTGCAGCTCTAAAGTACTGTGTGACTGGTTAGTTAATCTCAAGCTGTTTACATATACCATCTATTATCATGCTCCATGCCTGTTTGCTACTCAGCATAAATAGATGCTTAAAACTGGCATTTCTGTTCAGCTACTTTAAACTTCCAGCATAAATGGAGTGTAGTAGAGAAAGATACTAATACCTAACCGTAACCACTAGAATGGTAACAGTCATGATGCTAATGCCTGAAGATATGTATGGAACGAATATAAAACAGGTCTATGAAAGTGTGATAACTACTTGTGTTGCATCTCTGAAGATAAGGAACCTAGTAACTGCTTCAAAATGAGCTCCAGTCTCCATATTGCAGAACCATAAGCAGTTAGCTGGCTACCTTTGCTCCTGCATGCCTGTCTAAGCTTACCTGTTGAGCTGATTTGGGGAAAACAAACCCACCCTTACCGTTCAGCTAATAGGTGAGTGGTAGGCCCATTAAAGTTTGAGGGTAAAAATCTATCCTAAAGTTAGCAGTTTCTTCAACTGTAGCAATGAAAGACTATAACACAGGACATACCAAGCATTCTTGCATGGTTTGGGGTCTTTTGAAATTGAAATATGCTAAGAAAAAGAACAGCTGACAAATACAGAAAGACCATTCAAATACGTCTAAACTTAAGGTCCAAGCCAAATAAGCACCTGCTTTCTACTCTTCCTCCTCCCATTGGACCAGCTGCTGTCTTATATTTCCATGCTTCAGAGAATTTCAGATAAACAGATAAACACAACTTGTGCTAAATCAAGATACTGCCAAGAACCATACATAGGGAATGTATTTGGCAACTTACTGTCAAATGCCATATAATTGTCTTGTTCTCTTGGAAGCCACAGCTATAGCCAGTGCTATGGGCTTGATTTTTTTTTTTTTCCCTCTTCATATGGAGAAAAACACTATCTAACCAAGAGCGGTATCCTACCCTAAGGAGGAAAGCGGCTCTCCAAAGGCAGAAGCTCATCATCGAACTCTTAGTCCATCTGGTTCCAAGGGCAAAACAGGCTGTTCTTGTAATGGAAGCTCTGTAACATAGCCCATCTTGGTGGAAGGATTTTAAACCTTCCTATAACAGATCATGACTCTTGTGGATGAAATGCATCCTCTTCTGGGTGGGGATGCCTTTTAAAAGGTTAGGTAGTGACACCTATCATGTAAGGAGCTTGGAAGTGGTCACTCCATGCAACTGGGAAAACCTAGCAAAATAAAAACTGGCAACTAATCACAAGTCTGTTAGAAAAACTAAGGTCATAGGGCAAACTACTCTCAAAACAGAAGGCAGACACAATTATTTACCTAAGCAGAGACCCTGTGACTCAGGACCCAGTACTCAAGTAGGAAACTTTATCATGATTGCTGGTGTGGACAAGTGTGAATTAAAGGGGGCCCAATTTTGGAGGGGCCCCCAAAACCCACACTTCTGTGAGTTTCACCTCCAGAACCATAGCAGGCTCTCCCAGTGAAGATAAAAATGTCCTATATTCTTTCAGCAGTGGACGAGGGAATGAATAGTAACCATCTTGGAGTGTCAGTGTGTTCTTTTAACAAAGCCTGTTTTTTATATAAATTTATTTTAATTGGAGGCTAATTACTTTACAATATTGTATTGATTTTGCCATACATCAACATGAAGAGAGACTGCTGCTGCTCAGTCACTACAGTCGTGTCCAACTCTGTGCGACCCCATAGACGGCAGCCCACCAGGCTCCCCTGTCCCTGGGATTCTCCAGGCAAGAGTACTGGAGTGGGGTGCCATTTCCTTCTCCAAGGCATGAAAGTGAAAATGAAAGTGAACTCACTCAGTCATATCCGACTCTTAGCCACCCCATAGGCTGCAGGCAACCAGGCTCCTCCATCCATAGGATTTTCCAGGCAAGCGTACTGGAGTGGTGTGCCATTGCCTTCTCCGTGAAGAGAAACTACCAAACCCTAACTGTGTTAGAGGGAAAGGAAATAACCAAACCCTCTCTAGCCTTCCTGCTTCACATAAGGAAGAAGGGAACATATGTGAAGAGCACAGCCCGAAGTCACAGGATCCCTAATAGACTTGAAACCTAATCATAGGAACACAGAACTCTAGAATGCTTCCTGGTCCCTCACAACTTAACCCCACAGCATTACATCTTCAATGCAATAGCAGGGGAATATAACTGAAAACTGGGGCTTCCCGGGTGGTTCTAGTAATTTAAAAAAATAAAACAAAAATCTGCCTGCCGGTGCAGGAGACAAGAGATATGGATTCGATCCCTAGGTCTGGAAGATCTCCTGGAGGGGAGGGCATGGCAATCCACTCCAGTATTCTTGCCTAGAAAAGTCATGGAGAGAGGAACCTGGCAGGCTACAGTCCATAGGGTCGTCCAGAGTTGGACACAACTGAAGTGACTTCGCATACACACATAACTAGAAACTACGTGTCCAAGACCTTCTTTAATAAGTCTCTGGGAATCCCAAAAACAAGAAACAGACACCATAGGAAAAGTTTAGCCTGACACACAACTACAGCAAATAATATAGTGCAACCCCTAGCCAGATATGCAACCTCACAGTAAAGGCCTATTTACTCAGTTTTATTTTATCCAGTTCACAATACTTTGCTTTCAGCAAAAAGTTAGGCAAGGCCAAAGAAGATAAAGCAGCCTGAAAAGAACAAATATCAGAACTAGATTCAAATATGATTAAAGAAATTAACAGATGGGCAATTTAAAACGGACACGCTAAAGGCTCTAAGTGGTCAGCATACAAAGAAAAAGTAATGTAAGCAGAAATGAAAAGTAAGAATAAAAAGGAAATGCTAGAAATAAATCAACAGAAATAAAGCCTTTGGGTTCATCAACAGAGTAGACATGAATGAATCGGTGAACTTAATAGAAGCTTCAAAACTGAAACATGAAGGGGGTGGGGACAAAAATGACAGCAGTATCACTTAACTTTAGGTCAATTACAGATACTGTAACATACACAATAGGAACAGCAAAGAAAGGGAACAGAAGATACTTGAAGGAACAATGGGAATTTTCCAAAATTAATGCTAGACACCAAATCACAGATCCGGGGAACTCAGAACATTGAGTAGGATAAACAGAAAAATATCAACACCGAGGCATATAATCAAACTGAAGATCTTCAAGAAGGAAAACCGCTTTGTCTATAGAGGAACAAGGATAAATATTACTCTAGACTCCTCAGAAACCATGCAGACAAAGAGTGGAGTGAAACACTTAGCATACTGAAAGGAAACGATGTAAATTCCATATCCAGTGAAACTATTTTTCAAAAGTGGAGAAGAACGAATGATGTGCCACTAGACCAACGTGAAAGAAGTTAAATTCTTCAGAAAGGAGTCAAGATGAGTCAAATTCAGCTATAAGAAAAGTGCATTAGAGAGGATAAGGCAAAATATTAATTCAACAGTGTGCAAAATAACACTATTTGGCAACTATAATTTGAGTAAGTGAAATAAAAAAAGCTGGCTTGACAGTCAACATTCAAAAAACTAAGATCATGGCATCTGGTCCCATCACTTTATGGCAAATGGGGGGGGAGGGCGGTGGAAACAGTGACAGATTTTATTTTCTTGGGCTCCAAAATTCCTGCAGACTGTGACCTGCAGCCATAACGTCAAAGGATATTTGCTCCTTGGAAGGAAAGCTATGACAAACCTAGACAGTGTATTAAAAAACAGACATTTTGCCAATGAAGGCCCATGTAATCAAGGCTATGTTTTTTCCTAGTAGTCATGGATGTGACATTTCAACCATAAATGCTGAATGCCAAAGAATTTTGATGCCTTCAAACTGTGATGCTGGAGATGACTCTTGAGAATCTGCTGGGTAGCAAGGTGATCAAACCAATCAGTCCTAAAGGAAATCAGCCCTGAATATTCATTAGAAGGACTGATGCTGAGCTGAAGCTCCAATACTTTGGCAACCTGATGCAAAGAGCTGACTCATTAGACAAAGCCCCTGATGATGGGAAAGATTGAAGGCAAGAAACAGGGCAGCAGTGGGTGAGATGGATAGATAGCATCACCAACTCAATGAACATGAGTCTGAGCAAACTTCAGGAGACAGTGGAGGACAGAGAAGTCTGGCATCACAAGGAGTCTCACACAACTTAGTGACCAAACAACAAGTGAAATGAATGACGAGTAAAAGATGAGGGAAGAGTTGGAAATACACCACTATAAGGGCTTCCTAGATGACACAGTCATAAAAAGAACCTGCCTGCCAAGGCAGACACTGTTTTGATCCCTGGATCAAGAAGATCCCCTGAAGAAGGAAATGGCAGCCTGTTTCTGTGTTCTTGCCTGGAAAATCCCATGGACAGCCTTCTCTGGGCTATAGTCCATGCGGTCACAAAGAGTCGGACAGGACTTGAGTGAGCACATACATGAGGTGATTGTACTACCCATGAAGTTGTATGATGCTCGTTAAAACAGAAGTATCTATTGTAAGTGTAGACTGCAATCTCAAGAGTGATCGCTAAAATCAGAATTACAATACACTAAGGGAAGACAGCAACGCAGAATACGCAACTTAAAATAGAGAAGGCAGAGTGGAACACAGAAAGCGAGAAACAATATAGGCAACTAATACAAGATGGTAACAAATATGAATCCAGCTTATCAAATGCCAGGTGCCTAATACACCCATTAAAAGACTATCAATGTGGATCAAGAGACAACCATATGTTGTCTATAAGAAACTCAATTTGAATACTTTGTACAAAAATAAAGGGGTTGAGAAATATCCATGTTAATACTAATAAAAAAAATTGTTTGAATCAAACCTAACTGTAGAATAAGAAAAAAGTGGGGAGAGGCATCATATAACAAAGGGGTCAGTTTTCTGAAAAGAGATAACAATCCTTAATGTGTATATGCCTAACAGAATCAAAGTAGAAACAGCAAAAGCCAATAGAACTACAAAGAAAAATGGATTTATCTGTCCTTGGAGTTTTTAACATCCCTCTATGGGTAATAGATCCACCAGGCAGAAAATTAGTGTAAGGACATAGTTGAACTGAAGCAAATTATCAGTTAACTGAATCCAATTGACTTTTATAGAAAATTTAATCCAACAACAGAATACACATTCTTAGAGGTCATGCACAGTGTTCATCAAGACCACATTCAATGAAACAAATCGCCAGTCCAGGTTCGATGCGTGATACTGGATGCTTGGGGCTGGTGCACTGGGATGACACAGAGGGATGGTATGGGGAGGGAGGTGGGAGGGGGGGTTCAGGATGGGGAACACGTGTATACCTGTGGCGGATTCATGATGTATGGCAAAACCAATGCAATATTGTAAATTAACCTCCAATTAAAATAAAGTTTATATTTTAAAAAAAAAATTCAACATTCAAACAACTTAAAAAAAAACATTCGAGGTTGTTAAATCAACTTCAACTTAAAAGGAATGTTAATAAGTGTTCTCAACACAATGGAATTAAATCAACAGAAAGCTAGATGTCAATACCTGGAGTTTCAAAACTGCTAAACGGAGGTCAAAAGGGTTATTGAATTTTTTATTTTTGAATTAAAATAACTTGTGGGATACAACAAAAACAGTGCTTACAGTTAACCCCGGGTGGAGTCTCCTTTTCGGCAGAGCAGCAAGACCCCTAAACCATGCTATTGCTTGTTTTCTCATACCATCCCCAGCACCTCCCTTATTAGTTCAGATCCTCAGAAACCAGGATAGAATTGCAGACTTATTAAGGGAAATGGAGTGAAACAGAGGTAATTGGAATAAGCAGAGAAAGCCTTTCATACTCTATTTCTGATTTGTGTGGTAGAAGGAAATGCAGAATTAGGTAGAGTCTGACCATAGCTCAGTTCTGAGAAACCCTAGCTAGACAATGGAGCCCCAGAGTTTCTCAAGGGTTCCTGCTTTTGAGGAGCTGTGTCCCACAGCAGTCTGCTATCTGAGCCTGCACTTGTGCCTCTGGCTGAGGGCAGCAGGTGATGCCGTGGTGGGTCGCTGAAGATGCAACTAGCTGCCTGCCCATCTGTAGACTGCTCTAGTGGAGGCATCGTGACACACCTTCAGGGTCATAAGAACTGATCTGGGGAGTACTAGATAATTGAGTATAGAAATGCTTGATTCCTGCTGCTCCTCTCCACTATGGTGGAATTTCCCAGGAAACTTTGGATCGCTGAAAGCCCTTCAAATGAAAGTCAAAAATTTTCTGACTTGTTACATTCATAAGGTTATATCCAGCAAAGTATGTTGACTAGTACTGCTTATTCTGTTCTTACTTGGAAAGATGGGCTGAAATGTCTTAGGAATTTGCATTTACTCTGAAGCACAAGTCTCCATGAGAAGAGGTAATTTAAGGTGGTTAGTCAGGAAAAAGTCAAGCCTATCACTTACATTCATAGAGGGTATAATGACTTAAGGTTTACCAAAGAGTGAATATTAGTTTTAACTAAAGAGTCTTAGTTTTGTTTGAGAAGGCCCCTTAGAGGCCGCAAGTGAGTTTTGGACAAATATTAACAAGTCAAAACTAGGAAGAGGTCATTTATAAAGATGCATGATAGGTGATGCTAGGAAAAACCAGTAGTCTATTGAGGGTTTAAAAACTGGATATACTTGAATAACAAGAGCTGTGTGTGGTTTTCATTTTGGTTATGGTTGAAATTCAGGGGGCCAGGAGAAAGTTACATGAAATGCAACAGAACCTTTAAGGTTTTACTCCATTTGCACCTTATTTTTTGGCCCATGATGGAAGAGGATGGAAAATATTGTATTACCTGTTCTCTACTTGCTCAGAAGATAATTCCAGGATACTGAATTCTTGAAACTCTACAGAAATGAAAGGCTCCTAATAAGGCCCTTATAAGATGAGACATCATCTAACGTGCAGTTCACGTAAAACTGAACAAAGACTAATCAGTTCATGTACAAACTGTACCCCAGGACTGGCAATGATCCCAGCTGGTGTTCTTACAGTTCTGGGAAGCAGAAGACTGTGGACATTTCTCTTCAAATATTTATACCACAATAGAAATACCAGTCAAATATTGCAAGTCATAAAAGATAATGTAAAACAGATGCCTTTCACCTTTTTAAAAGTTTAATTTGGTTTTGATCAATGATCTGATCTTAAACTTAGTGAGAGACATGCAAATATTCAGGTTTCCAAATGACTATGAAAAGTCTTGGAAAAACTGTCCAATCATAACAAAGGAAGTACTTTTTGGAAATATGGAGCCTTAGGAATACAAAGGAAGGAAACAAACTAGAAAATATGCTTAGAGCAAAAAGCGTGTACATAGCTCAGTTTACATAAAAAACTTGGAGCTCTAGGAAAGGAGTCTATAAGCCTAGTTAAGAAACCAATCACTCAGGGGAACTTGAGTTCATATGAGTTATTGGATAATCTGCATCTTGCTGATATTACCTAATACGGTTCCACTAGCCTAGAAAGGAGCAGATAGCTTGGGTTGCACAGAATAGAGTGGGTTGAATATAGTAAGGAAATGGCCTCTTCATGTTGCTTGGACTTAAAAAACATAACTTCAAACCTATCGTGTTTGTGCAAAAGTGATGGAGGGGTGTGCAAACATTGTTTTGCATTGTTGAAATTTACCATTTGATATTGGAATATGCTCTTTAATATAGGGACAACTTGCAACATCAATGCGTTTGGCCTAGGAACTGCTGAGGTGATGGGGGTATGGGGGTGTGCACTGTGATCGGGGTTTTGCATTGTTGAAATTTGATATTTGCATATATTAAATATTGAGACGACATGATATCAACAATGCGTTTGATGTGCTGTGTCACCTGCGACTTTGGCATATTTTTCCTGTCTTAAAGCAGGGACTGTGGAATTGAGATCTCAACAGTGATGGGTGGCATAATGCAGAGACTTCCAAGAGGGACAACATCATATTCTATTCAGGGCATTTTGAAAACTATGGGGACTATTTTAGTTGTCACAATCATTGTACCAATATGGCACTAGCAGCATTCTGGAGCCCAGTATATCTCTGGATCTCAGTAATTAACAGCCCAACTGAGTTCAAAACTTAAATGCAGGTGAAAAAAATGCTTACTGTCGAGCTTGGAACTTAACTGTTGTATTGGTTATGTTGTCCAAGAAGGCAGTATCTTGGAATAAGTTTGACTTTTCATAGCTTTGAATGAAAGTACACTTCAAATGAGCCATCTTAATGATAATGCCACCAGGGGTTTTGTGGCCACTTCAGTGCGTTTGTGTTGGTCTGTGTTTGTAGTGTCATCTCCTGGAGCTCCAACAAATGGGTACAAGCATGTGACATCTGTGTTCTGGTATTGTGCCTGAGAAACAGTGCATGTCTTCATCTCTTATCAAATAATAATAGAAATGCTAGGATAACAGGAATCATAATAGTTTACATGGGAAGACTATTAAATATCCCCAGCCTGCTTAAAACCCTAACCAGTTTCTTCAAACATGACTAAAACACCATAAACACAAATTCACCGAGCATTTTTATGACAATGCTGTTCAAAACACCTGTAAAGCCAAGTTATCCACTAGTGATTTCAGTATCTATTTGTGTATCAGCAATACTGTACAGTATTAGGTACAGAGCTCAGATCTTTGAATATTGCCAGGGGAGAATTTAGACCTACAAAGAGCTTAAATGGTCAGGAAAAGTAGGGAAGACAGTTGGGGTATACAACCCATTCAAGTGTGAGCACAAGGTATGACTCCTAGGAGAAAACTAAGATGGCTTATGTGCAAACCATGTTTCCTTGAGTAAAAATAGCAGGCAACAAAGGAAACTTGAGTAGTGGGTGTCAGTGAGGAATGTCCGAGGATGACAGTAAGAGTATTGCTTTTCTTTTAAAGGCATGTTTAAAATCTGTTTAAAATCCATTCCAAATTAAAAGGAACATACTTTAAAAAAAACAAAAACTTCCCATTAGAATGATTTCCATTATTTTCAAATCAAAAGACCTGAAATATGGCTCTGACAATTAGTAGTAATGTGGCTTTGGCAAAGTCACATTAATTCTTCAGTTCCCCCATCGATAGGAGGGAATGCTACCCTCTAAGGGTGACTGAACTGAGTACAGTGTTAGAATGTAAACTATCACCCAGTGAAAGCTCAGTCTTCACACATTAAGCAGATATGTTTATATTCCATGCCCCTTTATCCTAGATCTTTGCTTTAGTCTTTGCTAGCATATACTAATCCTCTACGGTCCTTCCAGACTTCCTTGGGTAGTATATTGCAACTGGGGTTGTCCAGAGGCAGGTGGGAACTAGAACAAGCTAATGCTATGCCTTTGGAAGAAAGGTTCCTGCTTCATGAAGCTATACTGTCCTAGACCATTTCCAATGAAAAGCAAAGCTAGCTCCTCTATAGAGTAGTGTATCGTTGATCCCATTGGGTCCATGAATTCCAACTTACGACAGTGATAAACTCATTCTGGCGTTTGTGTTTAGCTTAACTCAGTTCAGCTCAGTCTCTCAGTCGTGTCTGACTCTTAGCGACCCCATTGCAGCACGCCAGACCTCCCTGTCCATCACCAACTCCCAGAGTTCACTCAGACTCACGTCCATCGAATCAGTGATGCCATCCAGCCACTAGAGCTAATCTATATGAATATTATCTCTACAGTGAATTCCTTTCTCTGTGTAGATTAACTGTCTCTGAATTAACAATTGCTAAAGCAAACTGAGATGGAAACCCCTGCTTTTCTCCTTTAAAAAAAAAAAGCTTTGGGAGAGACTGACAAAAATTGTCAACTAGTAGTCAACAAAGGTAGAACTTGAGACTTTGTCTTCACTAGCTCGTAATAAACTTTGAAGATTATTTTAGTCTGAGTCTGCTCAGGACACTTGGATCTGAGTACATTTTGCCATGCACAACTTGAGAGCCCGGGTTGGGGGTGAGGTGAGAGTGGCTTATCTCAAAGAACCTTCTTTAGATTAAAAAGCACTAAACCTGTAAAGGAACCCTCTATGTTCCCAGAACCCTCCTGGGTTCATTTGCCCCAATCAGACTATTTGTGGTTTCACATGCCTTGCCTTTAGCAGAAACTCTTTGATTATTCTCATAGCTCTTTTGATCAATTTATACTTCCACAAGTACTAGGACTTGTGTGTTAAAAAAAAAAAAAGAAGAAGAAAACACTCCCCACATCTCACATCCTCACCACCACTTGGTTCTGTTTGACTTTTATGCTAACCTTGTGGGTGTGAAATTGTATCACTCATAAGTGCCTCAAAGTTCACTTCCTAAAAATACACTATAGGTGAAGTCAGTGTGGTAGCTATAAATGAAGTGACTTTCAGAAATAGTAACTTAATTCTGAGTAAAATTTTCCACATAACAATGTGCAACCTTCAACTGACAGTGATTATGTTCCCGGAAAATTCTGCAAGCATTAAGACCATGCCCAAAACTCTATATGCCAGATGGAGTGAGATTTTAGACTTGGTTAACTGGTTTTCTTCCCTTCAAGGTCTGAGACAACTTAGGCATGGGGAATGCAGGACAGTTCTTATTCTACAGGACTCTGTCATGTGCCCTCAAGACATGGCTGGCTCTCGACTATGTCTATAACGTCCTCCAGTTATTTTGATAACACACCCCTCTGTGTATTTCTTAAGACTTAGTGATATACCTACTCCACTGAAAATCAACCCTTTAAGGCATTGTACACCAGTGTAATTGTAAATTGACATCTTAGTACAACTTTAGGGAAGTTGCTTGGTTATTAAATGTGACTGACTCTTGATAGTATCTCTCCTTTTAGTACACTTGAAGTTTGTTCTGGGAGTTTGTTCCTTATTGCAGTAATGCTATTCTATGCATGATTCTGTCTTGTATGCTCTTTTTGCTTTTGTCATGCTGCCTGTTAGTTACAGTGTCACTTTCTCAGCATTTTTAGAGCTTAATCTGTGGAAATAGTTTGCAGTCTGTTTAAGGTATGCTCCAGACCACATCTGCATTTGCTTTTATTTGGGGACCTAAGGGACAAGAATAAAGGCAAACTACTTTTTATTAGGGGGGAAAGAAACTTTATTGGAGCTTAAAGGGCTACAGATACAGCATAAGTCATGAAGAATAAGATCACTCCAGCCCAAGAGTATTAAATATAAAACAGAACTTGGAGAACAAGCAAACTGTAAAATTTCTACAGTGTACCATTTACACCAAAAAAGTAATACTACACAACAGTCACAGATACAAACATGTAAAAAGTATTAGCATGTAGGTGGGAAGGATTAACTTCAGGATAGCATCTTCCCTGGGAAAGAGAAAGCATAACAAGATGGCACACTTGAAAAAAAAAATTTTTTTAACTAAGTCAATAACTACATGTATCACATGTAGATTTTTGTAGATCCAGTAGGTATTGGCTGAGTCAAAGTTCAGAATGAATTCACACTTTCAAAAAATGTGACTACATCCCACACTATTATAGTTACTGAAGATCATGCAGGTATAGTAATGACCTTTGGACTTTGACTTGCAAAGCTGACTTAACCTGATCTGGACAGAGAGCAGGCATGAACTGGAGCCTATAGTGTCAAATCTCAGCTGTTAGAGGTTCAGAGAGGCAGACAAACATCAATAAGAGGCAGGCCATATGTCATAAACAACCAGGTGGGTTTTCAGTTCAGTGTTGAGAATGTTTACTGTCCAGGATGGAGTTGGCTTTTGGAGCAACAAGAGTGTACTAGAATCTGGAAACTACTAGGGGCAGCAGGTCTAGAATATCTGTAGGTACGTGAAGAAGCTATATGTGTCCCTGTAGAGACCACTCTACCTTAGCCTGGGTGTTGGGGGAGGTGGTTACCTCTCAGTGGTATAAAGGCCACTGTAAAGTGGGAGTGGGAAGACTATTGGATGGTGTCAAGAGGAAGCCCCAGACTGCAGATTAGACCCTGGATAGACTCACTAGCTGGAATTCTGACCATTGCCTTTCTCTTTGGAAGATGTGAATCAGACTAAGCTGAAGATGCACCAGAGCTGGTAAAATAGAGGGAATCACTCGGAAGTCAGCCTGGCATCTGTGAACCTGACCAGGAGCTAGACATGTCACTTCCACCAGTCACACAGCTCTCTACCTGGATAAGTCTCAGCAGTTCTCACCACCCCGCCATCCCCAAATGCCTCCAATATAGCTCTCCAGGAGTCAGCTCTTATCAAGAAGTTCCTGCCTCCTTGGAGACAATTGCTTTCATTAGGGGCTGGTACCTGCCCCACCAAGGGCCATGAGTCATATTTCCTGCATCTTCTCAATGCAATGAAGGAGTTCTTCAAGGTGTCTGGAACAGTGGCTGGCCAACTTCTGAAGGCACATAGTTACCACCAGCAGAGGTCTCTCTTCTAAGAAATTGTAGCTGGCTTAGAGATGGTAGCAATGACCTAAACCAAAAGACCTGTGTCATCCTTTCCTGACATCACCCTGGGAAAATGCAATTCTCTATTTTTGGCTGCTTTTAACAGTTAATTTTAGCCCCCAATTGACTTTTTCTCATTCTTAACCAGTACTAAGAGGCAGATTACCTTTCCTACTGAAAACAGACTTCCTTCTTTTTAAAGATACGTTTTGTCATGGTTTCAGGCTTGAGCTGTTCTTTTTTTTTTTTTTTTCCCAACTTCCAGACTTTGTGTCGACCCTAGCTGTCTTGGTTTTCTGCCCTGTGCTGCTTGTATGAACCAAGACTTTGGACAACTGGACCGCAAACTCCCAGAGCAGAACCGTGTTTTAGCATTTGCTTATTTGAACCTAAGTTGCCCTTGAATACTAAGCACAATACTTACTTGCCAATTTAGCTGAGTATTAAGTAAAAATGCCCAACCTTTTAGGTGTTTGTATCAATTTTTCTATATTAGTTTTCCTATAATACCAGAAATGGAAAATGTCAAGTCTTTTCCTAATGGGCTTTTTGACTTTGAAACATCTGTCTCTAAGTTGCTTTGACACTTTTGTGAGCTCCTCCATAATTCTCAGCACTAGCTAGACAGCATTTCCCTTCAACTCGACTGAAATTTTAAGGTCCAGTCACACTGGAGGATAAAACTCAGTGTGGATTTATTAATATGTAATCATTTAGCACTCTTCCATTCAATGAAAAGTATAGTAGAGTGTCCTGTCTTGGAGAATCTAGTGTTCTTGTCTTCCTTAGTTTCCCTCCTAGAGAATTGAACACTAAATCTGCGTGTGTGTGTCATTAGAAACCCGTTAGTACTCACTAGGGCAGGCATTCGTAGTATATAGGCAATAATGGACTGGCAAATGTTAGACTTGAATTTTTATGAGTATATGAAAGAAAACTGGAGTGGCAAACAGAGGACTGCTTTGAAGGGTGGAGAGGAAGTCTTTTCTCTCACATTTCTCTGAAGGGAGAGGGAAGGATTGTCCTATTTCCCATCAGATAGAAGAAACCATAAGATGCTTATTCTATAAGTGGACCCCAGAGATGTGAATTTTGGTAGGTAGTTTACTTGGGAAATGTGGAAAAGCTGGTAGAAGAAAGTGAAAGATGGAGAAAGACACCCACTATCGGTGCATGATTATGCAAGCCACCATGGGAAAGTTAAGAAAACTCTGGGAAAGGATGTAAGATACACTGAGGAGTTCTCATACCTGAGGTGCAAAAGGACCTGGGGTATTTATACATCAACCTCTTGGTTACTGAGGGGGGCCAAATATGGCTGATGAGTGAAAAGTGGTGATAGCCAAGGATATGTTCCTCTCAGAACAAAGCCCAGACAATGACCCACAGTGCGCCACGGTACCATTGTTGCCCTAGATGCAACTTAGCTAAAGGGCTGTGAAGCTTTGCATGGGGCTGGCAGAGACTATTAGGTTAGCATGATGGTCTGACAGCATTCTATGCATAATCCAGCTTCCTTCTGTCTTACACCAGTTGTTACTCCACAATAGACATTCAGTTCAGTCACTCAGTCATGTCCGACTCTTTGCTACCTTATCACAGCACACCAGGCCTCCCTGTCCATCACCAACTCCCAGAGTCCACCCAAACTCATGCCCATTGAGTCAGTGATGCCATCCAACCATCTCATCCTCTGTCGTCCCCTTCTCCTCCTGCCCTCAATCTTTCCCAGCATCAGGGTCTTTTCAAATGAGTCACCTCTTCACATCAGGTGGCCAAAGTATTGGAGTTTCAGCTTCAACATCAGTCCTTCCAATGAACACCCAGGACTTATCTCCTTTAGGATGGACTGGTTGGATCTCCTTGCAGTCCAAGGGGCTCTCAAGAGTATTCTCTAACACCATAGTTCAAAAGCATCAGTTCTTCAGTGCTCAGCTTTCTTTATAGTCCAACTCTCACATCCATGCATGACTACTGGAGAAACCAAAGCCTTGACTAGACAGATCTTTGTTGACAATGTCTCTGCTTTTTAACATGCTGTCTAGTTTGGTCACTTATGCCACTCTGATTCTCAGTATCTGATGTCAGAAGAGCCCAGTTTGCAACAACTTCCTTACCTTCCCAGAGCTGATTAAAGTGTTTTTCTACCTCAGGGATTTGTTACACATATCCAGACTTTATCACTGCACACTCCTAGGCATTCAGGCAGACTTGGGCAGTATAGGATGTGTGGGTAGATTCTGGCATGAGGAAGCCCTGCATATGGGAAATACTTCCCATGATGTCTTCTTAAAAAACATCTAACTAGGTACCTGAATGCATGTGGCTTATGAGCCTCTTGCTGCCAGTGGTTTTGCTGGAATCAAAGAAGGATCTTACAGATGGTTTTGAATTGAAGAAATTGGCTAAAGCAGGGAGAGAGAAAAATACCAGTCAGAATCTGCTACCAAGATCTCTGGTGTGAGACAACAGTATGTGGGGTTCAGGCCCCGTCAGTAAGCAAAACCAAAGTTCTTATCCAGGAAAGGTACATCTTAGTTAACCTAGTGAAGCAGTCAAGGCAGACAACTCCATTGCCTGAAAACCTTGAGTTCTGGCATTTGTGTTCTAGTTACTCTCGGTCAGTCTGAACTTAGTAATGGGAAAGAGGCAGGTGTACCTCTAAACAACGTATATTAGTCTTGGGTACCTCTTAGTTCCTTTGGAGGGTAAGGCTGGCAACTTTTTATCCAAGTATGTAATACTATATGACTATATAAATGGACTTAGGCTTGTTGGCCTAGAGACTGTAGTCCAAACACTGTTTTCTGTGGACCCATACTCTGTCCTTTCCTGACACCTATGTCTTCAATGGAATTAAAGATCTTATTAGAGGATTTTTACTCTGCCATCACTTTCTCTTCTAAGCTAAACTTAAGCTTACATCTCTCCATACAGATGGCATTTATCCTGTTCCTTTCTTCTATTCAAAGCTCTCATGAGAAATGCCAAGGAAAGTGTAAAATCTTTTACTTTGCCCTAAAGCTTAGAATTTATTCCTTATAAGCATATCCTCAGAAAGATACATTTCTTAGAAATCTTAATGTTTAAATTTCTTGAGTTTCCATGTCATTGCCTTGTCACTCAGTTCTTCGTGGCTTTTCAAGAAAATGAGCCAATTCTTGATCACAAAAATGAGGGAGAGACCATGACAACCATGGACTTGGCCTGAGGGCTAGGAATTCTCCCCCTAGGTGAAACCAAGAGCAATTTGTCTAGATAGTTGTTGATGCAGAAATAAGTAGGAAATCTATTCCTCTGTTTGTGACCTCTTCTATTGGAGAAAAGTTCATTATTCAGTATAGGTCTAGACTCTGTGTCTATAGTATAAATCTCATTTATTTGGTATGTAAAGTCTATTTTAAAACTTATTTTTTCATGGAAGGATAACTGATTTACAAAATGTTGTTGTTTCTTTCTGGAGGCTGCAGGATTATAGTTCTTGCTTCCTGATGGGAGGGACTGGCTGTGGGGAAAATTGGGTCTTGCTCTGGTGGGCAGGGCTATGCTCAGTGTATCTTGAATCCAAATGTCTGATGGGTGGGGCTGTGCTCCCTTCCTATTGTTTGGCCTGAGGCAACCCGGTCCTGGAGTCGATAGGCTGTGCAGTAGGGCTACTGGTGGCCTCCAAAAAGGACTTATGCCAACACATCCTTCCAGGGTTGCTGGTTCCAATGTCCCTATCCCCGTGGCAGGCAACTGACCACCCATTCCTCCATAGCAGATCTTCAAACACTCACAAGGCAGGTCTGGTTCAGTCTCTTGTAGGGTCACTGCTCCTTTCCGCCTCAGTCATGGTATGCACAAGATTTTTTTGTGTGTGTGCCCTCCAAGAGTCTGTTTCCTTGATCCTGTGGAAGTTCTGTAATAAAATCCCACTATCCTTCAAAGTCAGATTCCCTCAGTTCAGTTCAGTTCAGTCGCTCAGTCATGTCTGACTCTGAGACCCCATGAATCGCAGCATGCCAGGCCTCCCTGTACATCGCTATCTCCCAGTGTTCACTCAGACTCACGTCCATCGAGTCCGTGATGCCATCCAGCCATCTCATCCTTGGTCGTCCCCTTCTCCTCCTGCCCCCAATCCCTCCCAACATCAGAGTCTTTTCCAGTGAGTCAACTCTTCGCATGAGGTGGCCAAACTACTTGAGCTTCAGCTTTAGCATCATTCCTTCTAAAGAAATCCCAGGGTTGATCTCCTTCAGAATGGACGGTTGGATCTCCTTGCAGTCCAAGGGACTCTCGAGTCTTCTCCAACACCACAGTTCTAAAGCATCAATTCTTCGGCACTCAGCCTTCTTCACAGTCCAACTCTCCCATCCATACATGACTACAGGAAAAATCATAGCCTTGACTAGACGGACCTTAGTCAGCAAAGTAATGTCTCTGCTTTTGAATATACTATCTATTGTGTTATTGTTGATTTCCCCTTTCATACTTGTTAGCATTTGTCTTACATATTGCGGTGCTCCTATATTGGGTGCATATATATTTATAATTGTTATATCTTCTTCTTGGATTGATCCTTTGATCATTATGTAGTGGCCTTCTTTGTCTCTTTTCACAGCCTTTGTTTTAAAGTCTATTTTATCGGATATGAGTATTGCCACTCCTGCTTTCTTTTGGTCTCTATTTGCGTGGTATATCTTTTTCCAGCCCTTCACTTTCAGTCTGTATGTGTCCCTTGTTTTGAGGTGGGTCTCTTGTAAGCAGCATATAGAGGGGTCTTGTTTTTGTATCCATTCGGCCAGTCTTTGCCTTTTGGTTGGGGCATTCAACCCATTTACGTTTAAGGCAATTATTGATAAGTATGATCCCGTTACCATTTACTTTATTGTTTGGGGTTCTGGTTTATACACCCTTTTTGTGTTTCCTGTCTAGAGAATATCCTTTAGAATTTGTTGGAGAGCTGGTTTGGTGGTGCTGAATTCTCTCAGCTTTTGCTTGTCTGTAAAGCTTTTGATTTCTTCTTCGTATTTGAATGAGATCCTTGCTGGGTACAGTAATCTGGGCTGTAGGTTATTGTCTTTCATCACTTTAAGTATGTCTTGCCATTCCCTCCTGGCCTGAAGAGTTTCTATTGAAAGATCAGCTGTTATCCTTATGGGAATCCCCTTGTGTGTTATTTGTTGTTTTTCCCTTGCTGCTTTTAATATTTGTTCTTTGTGTTTGATCTTTGTTAATTTGATTAATATGTGTCTTGGGGTGTTTCGCCTTGGGTTTATCCTATTTGGAACTCTCTGTGTTTCTTGGACTTGGGTGATTATTTCCTTCCCCATTTTAGGGAAGTTTTCAACTATTATCTCCTCAAGGATTTTCTCATGATCTTTCTTTCTGTCTTCTTCTGGGACTCCTATAATTCGAATGTTGGAGCGTTTCATATTGTCCTGGAGGTCTCTGAGATTGTCCTCATTTCTTTTAATTCGTTTTTCTTGTTTCCTCTCTGATTCATTTATTTCTACCATTCTATCTTCTATTTCACTAATCCTATCTTCTGCCTCCATTATTCTACTGTTTGTTGTCTCCAGAGTGTTTCTGATCTCATTTATTGCATTATTCATTATATTTTGACTCTTTTTTATTTCTTCTAGGTCCTTGTTAAACCTTTCTTGCATCTTTTCAATCCTTGTCTCCAGGCTATTTATTTGTGATTCCATTTTGATTTCAAGATTTTGGGTCATTTTCACTATCAATATTCGGAATTCCTTCTCAGGTAGATTCCCTGCTTCTTCCTCTTTTGTTTGGTTGGGTGGGCAACTCTCCTGTTCCTTTACCTGCTGAGTATTCCTCTGTCTCTTCATCTTGGTTATATTGCTGCGTTTGGGGTGGCCTTTTTATATTCTGGTAATTTGTGGAGTTCTCTTTATTATAGAGCTTCCTCACTGTGGGTGGGGTTCTATCAGTGGCTTGTCAAGGTTTCCTGGTTAGGGAGGCTTGTGTTGGAGTTCTGGTGGGTGGAGCTGGGTTTCTTCTCTCTGGAGTGCAGTGGAGTGACCAGTAATGGGTTATGAGACATCAAAGGTTTTGGAATAATTTTGAGCTGCCTGTATATTGAAGCTCAGGGGAGTGTTCCTGTGTTGCTGGAGAATTTGAGTGGTATGTCTTGTTTTGGAACTTGTTGGCCCTTGGGTGAATATACTATCTAGATTGGTCATAACTTTTCTTCCAAGGAGTAAGCGTCTTTTAATTTCATGGCTGCAATCACCATCTGCAGTGATTTTGGACCCCAAAAAAATAAAGTCTGACACTGTTTCCACTGTTTCCCCATCTATTTCCCATGAAGTGATGGGACCAGATGCCATGACCTTCGTTTTCTGAATGTTGAGCTTTAAGCTAACTTTTTCACTCTCCTCTTTCACTTTCACCAAGAGGCTTTTTAGCTCCTCTTCACTTTCTGCCAGAAGGGTGGTGTCATCTGCATATCTTAGGTTACTGATATTTCTCCCAGCAATCTTGATTCCAGCTTGTGTTTCTTCCAGTCCAGCGTTTCTCATGATGTACTCTGCATAGAAGTTAAATAAGCAGGGTGACAATATACAGCCTTGACGTACTCCTTTTCCTATTTGGAACCAGTCTGTTGTTCCATGTCCAGTTCTAACTGTTGCTTCCTGACCTGCATACAAATTTCTCAAGAGGCAGGTCAGGTGGTATTGCCATCTCTGTTTTCCACAGTTTATTGTGATCTACACAGTCAAAGGCTTTGGCATAGTCAATAAAGCAGAAATAGATGTGCTTCTGGAACTCTCTTGCTTTTTCCATGATCCAGCAGATGTTGGCAATTTGATCTCTGGTTCCTCTGCCTTTTCTAAAACCAACTTGAACATCATTGAGTTCACTTTTCACGTATTGCTGAAGCCTGGCTTGGAGAATTTTGAGCATTACTTTACTAGCATGTGAGATGAGTGCAATTGTGTGGTAGTCTGAGCATTCTTTGGCATTGCCTTTCTTTGGGATTGGAATGAAAACTGATCTTTTCCAGTCCTGTGGCCACTGCTGAGTTTTCCAAATGTGGTGGCATATTGAGTGCAGCACTTTCACAGCATCATCTTTCAGGATTTGAAACAGGTCAGCTGGAATTCCATCACCTCCACTAGCTTTGTTCATAGTGATGCTTTCTAAGGCCCACTTGACTTCACATTCCAGGATGTCTGCCTCTAGATGGGTGATGACATCTTCATGATTATCTTGGTCATGAAGATCTTTTTTGTAGAGTTCTTCTGTGTGTTCTTGCCACCTCTTCTTAATATCTTCTGCTTCTGTTAGGTCCAGACCATTTCTGTCCTTAATCGAGCCCATCTTTGCATGAAATATTCCCTTGGTATCTGTAATTTTCTTGAGATCTCTAGTCTTTCCCATTCTGTTCTTTTCCTCGATTTCTTTGCATTGATCACTGAAGGCTTTCTTTTCTCTTCTCACTATTCTTTGGAACTCTGCATTCAGATGCTTGTATATTTCCTTTTCTCCTTTGCTTTTCGCCTCTCTTTTCACAGCTTTTGGTAAGGCCTCCCCAGACAGCCATTTTCCTTTTTTGCATTTCTTTTCTGTGGGGATGGTCTTGATCCCTGTCTCCTGTACAATGTCACGATCCTCATTCCATAGTTCATCAGGCACTCTATCTATCAGATCTAGACCCTTAAATCTATTTCTCACTTCCACTGTATAATCATAAGGAATTTGATTTAGGTCATACCTTAATGGTCTAGCGGTTTTCCCTACTTTCTTCAATTTAAGTCTGAATTTGGCAAGAAGGATTTCATGATCTGAGCCACAGTCAGCTCCTGGTCTTGTTTTTGTTGACTGTATAGAGCTTCTCCATCTTTGGCTGCAAAGAATATAATCAATCTGATTTCTGTGTTGACAGTCTGGTGATGTCCATGTTTAGAGTCTTTTGTGTTGTTGGAAGAGGTTGTTTGCTATGACCAGTACATTTTCTTGGCAAAACTCTATTAGTCTTTGCCCTGCTTCATTCCACATTCCAAGGCTAAATTTGCCTGTTACTCCAGGTGTTTCTTGACTTCCTACTTTTGCATTCCAGTCCCCTATAATCAAAAGGACATCTTTTTTGGGGTGTTAGTTCTGAAAGATCGTGTAGGTCTTCATAAAACCATTCAACTTCAGTCTCTTCAGCATTACTGATCGGAGCGTAGACTTGGATTACTGTGATATTGAATGGTTTGCCTTGGAGACGAACAGAGATCATTCTGTCATTTTTGAGATTGCATCCAAATACTGCACTCTGGACTCTTCTGTTGACCATGATGACTACTTCATTTCTTCTGAGGGATTCCTGCCCGCAGTAGTAGATATAATGGTCATCTGAGTTAAATTCACCCATTCCAGTCCATTTTAGTTCGCTGATTCCTAGAATGTCGATGTTCACCCTTGCCATCTCTTGTTTGACCGCTTCCAATTTGCTTTGATTCAGGACCTGACATTCCAGGTTCCTATGCAATATTGCTCTTTATAGCATCGGATCTTGCTTCTATCACCAGTCACAACAGATTCCCTCAGTTTAGTTCATTTCAGTCGCTCAGTCATGTCCAACTCTTTGCAAGCCCACTGACTGCAGCACACCAGGCTTCCCTGTCCATCACCAACTCCCGGAGCTTATTCAAACTCTGTCCATCGAGTCAGTGATGCCATCCAACCATCTCATCCTCTGTCATCCCCTTTTCCTCCAGCCTTCAATATTTCCCAGCACCAGACTCTTTTCAAATGAGTCAGTTCTTTGCATCAGGTGGCCAAACTATTAGAGTTTCAGCTTCAACATCAGTCCTTCCAATGAATATTTAGGACTGATTTCCTTTAGGAGGGACTGGTTGGGTCTCCTTGCAGTCCAAGGGACTCTCAAGAGTCTTTTCCAACACCACAGTTCAAAACCATCCATTCTTTGGTGCTCAGCTTTCTTTATAGTCCAACTCTCTCATCCATACATGACTACTGGAAAAACCATAGCTTTGGCTAGACAGACCTTTGCTGGCAAATCAATGTCTCTGCTTTTCAACATGCTGTCTAGGTTGGTCATAGCTTTTCTTCCAGGGAGCAAATGTCTTTTAATTTCATGGCTGCAGTCACCATCTGCAGTGATTTTGGAGCCCAAAAAATCTCCCTGTTTCCACTGTTTCCCCTTCAATTTGCCATGAAGTGATGGGATCAGAGGCCATGACCTAGTTTTCTGAGGTTTTCTTTTTTTTAAGTCAAATTTTTCATTCTCTTTTACTTTCATCAAGAGGCTCTTCCGTTCTTCACTGTCTACCATAAGGGTGATTGTCATCTGCATATCTAAGGTTATTCATATTTCTCCTGGCAATCTTGATTCCAGCTTGTGCTTCATCAGCCCAGCATTTCACATGATGTACTCTGCATATAAGTTAAATAAGCAAGGTAACAATATACAGTCTTGACATATTCCTTTCCTGATTTGGAAACAGCCTGTTGTTCCATGTCCAAGTCTACCTGTTGCTTCTTGACCTGCATACAGATTTCTCAGGGGCCAGGTCAGGTGGTCTAGTATTCCCATCTCTTTCAGAATTTTCCAGTTTGTTGTGACCTACACAGTCAAAGGCTTTGGCATAGTCAATAAAGCAGAAATAGATGTTTTTCTGGAACACTTTTGCTTCTTTGATGGTACAACCAAAGTTGGCAATCTGATCTCTGGTTCCTCTGCCTTATCTAAATTCAGCTAGAACATCTGGAAGTTCATAGTTCACGTACTGTTGAAGCCTGGCTTTGAGAATTTTGAGCATTACTTTGCTAGTGTGTGAGATGAGTGCAATTGTGTGGTAGTTTGAATATTCTTTGGCATTGCCTTTCTTTGGAATTGGAATGAAAGCTGACCTCTTCCAGTCCTGTGACCAGTGTTCAGTTTCCCAAATTTGCTGGCATATTGAGTGCAACACTTTCACAGCATCATCTTTTAGGATTTGAAATAGCTCACCTGGAATTCCATCACCTCCACTAGCTTTGTAGTGATGCTTCCTAAGACCCACTTCAACTTCACATTCCAGGATGTCTGGCTCTAGGTGAGTGATCACACCATCATGATTATCTGGGTTGTGAAGCTTTTCTGTACAGCTCTTCTGTGTATTCGTGCCACCTCTTCTTAATGTCTTCTGCTTCTGTTAGGTCCATACCATTTCTATCCTTTATCAAGCCCATCTTTGCATGAAATGTTCCCTTTGTATCTCTAATTTTCTTGAAGAGATCTCTAGTCTTTCCCAATCTATTGTTTTCTTCTATTTCTTTGCACTGATCACTGAGAAAAGATTCCCTGGGGATTCCCCATCCCTTTGCTGGATCCCCAGGTTTGGAATTCTGGTGTGGGGCTCAGAACCTTCACAACAGTGTGAGAACTTCTTTGATAGTAGTATTCTCTGGTTTGGAACAACCGATGTGAACTTTAAGGGAAATTCATGGTATGCCACCTGGAATGGAAATCCTTATTGAGTTTTTAAAATGTGAAAATCTTATCTTCAAAGATTGAACCTTCAGGGCTTTTAAAAAATCTATGAAGTTTATGCTCCTCTGGGGCAGATTTCAAAAGGATCTAAAGGTGTTTGCTAACTTCTCTCCATCTTTTAATGTCACTCTGACAAGCAGAGACATGTCCTTCAGCCATTCCAGGTAGCTAGACAACCCATGCCTGGTGCCTAGTTGTCCCATTGCTGGTCCTCATTGAACATATAAACCTTTACCCACTGCCAAGTTTCAGCCTAAAGCTCAGGTTCTAGTATTTATTGTAGTTTTTCTGAACTGATTTTTGGAAGGAACTATGTTTATGGCTAGAAAGATGCCTATGTTTGTGCTCTGGAAGTCAATAAAGATCTCTACTTCACTGTCCCTGAAGTCACCCCAACCTGTCTCTGACCTGAGGAGGCCTTTCGAAGCCTGTCTTTCTCCACTAGGGATCCATGTAGCCCTTGTTGGAGTGTTTTTCACCCCAGGATCCTGTTCCTTGGGACAAGTGCCATCTAGACACTGAGGTAGCATTTTTATAGTACAGGTCTTAACGCATACTGGATGGTAGAGTGTGGAACAAATTAATGTTACTGCAACTCTATCTTTCCTTAAAGATACCTTCCCTCATCTCAGTATTAGATCTTCAAAACTTTTTTCCATTATTATGGGTATGAACATCATTGTGAGTTTAAGGATTTTCTCTGCGTTTTAAGGTTAAAATGTATAAAGTCTATCTAACAGCCAGTATTAGGTTTTGAATAGTGAGGAAATATACCTGGTTTTACTAAGAAACACATACAAAAAAAAAAAAAAAAAGTCTGGTTTTATCTAACTGCCTATGGTATATAAGTAAAACCTTTTTAGAAAAAAAAAAAAAAAAACCACTATGGCCAAATATTTGTCTTCTGCCATCTAAACTAGGTACATCTAAACCCTTGGAAATTTCTGAGTGATATATGAGTGTTTTCTGTTTTTCATAAGGAACTTATCTTGATCACACCTGTGTTTATGCTAATGAAGTAACTTAAAAGTAGTCCCCCTAAACAACCTCAGGAAGGGGACTGGTTACTAAAAAGTAGTAATTAGTGGATAGAATCTTCCAGCTCTACTCACTAACTTCCAGAAAAGGCAAGTAGGGGCTGGAATCTAATTTTGATAACTCTTGAACAATGAGACCTGAGCTTCTGCATTGGTGAACATGTGGGAATTCTGGGAGGTTTGCATGCCCAGAGAAGGTATGGGAGCTCTGGGCCACTTGCCTGCCCCAAATCTTACCCTTGCATCTCTTCAACTAGGCTGTTCCTGAGTTAGTGTTTATAACAAACCAGTGAGCATTAAGAACTCAATTCCATGAACTGGTCTAGTAAATTCCTGAACCTGACATACGGTGCAGCAGGAACACCAAATTTATAGCCAAGTTGGGCAGAAGTATGAACTGTATCTTAACCCATGACTGGTGCCTTAAATGGGGGCATCTTGTGGGACCAGGTCCTAGTCATGTCCATGGTGTGAGACTAATGTACTGAGTTCATGTATCCTAAACTTGAGCTGGTGTTTAGGACCCATGTATGTAAATATCTCCATCCCACTGGAAACTCCATGATTATCTCGCATATTGAACTAAATGCTGCAGTTGCATTTACATCATACCTTCATAGGATTGTGTTCAATCTTAAGATTGATGCATATGCTAAGTGAGATTGAGTGTCCTTTGAGCCCTGAGTACATCTTAGCTTCTCTGCCCATTGGATAGCAACTTCTGTGTTGAGTGTCCAGAGGTAGTGTTTCTTAAGTTTAGTCCTACCCATTTGGTTCACTGAGCTTTTGAGATTATTATGTATCTCCACCAGAAAACCTCATTCTGAAATTTTTCTTGGAAAAACTAGGAGAAAGAGTAAATGGAAAAAAGGGATTTGTAACCCTCTGTCAAAGCTCATCCAAAGTGTATGATAATGGAAGCCCTTGATTTGACTGAAACTGGTAACACAGACAAACCCTGCATCTACAGCAGAAAGTGCCTTGAGTTGTTCTCATATTTTGAGAATCTCAATGATTATGGTTCAACTGAGTAATTACTGGGAACAGATACAAATCAATTATTTGTTCAGTGGTTACCTGAGACTTCCAAAGTTAGAAGGTATATCAGTGGTAAAAAGACGCCAACATCTACCACTACCCCAGAGAATGGAATAATTGTAAATGTCTTTCTACTGGAAAGAGGTTTCCAGGATGTTACATGCTGAGAATAAGTGTCAGAGAGGGCTGTTCCTTGGGAGTAAAGACCGGGAGGAATTTGCAACTATAATGAGCTTTCCTGGTGGGGGTTAGGATGGCAGGCTTGGGGAATATTGCTGGGGCACGTGGCTGATAAGCCTAGAATAGGGAGCCCACATGTTGGGAGATAAGTAATTTATAATTACTTGATTTATACTCCTCATGGGCAGTTAAAAAAAAATCCTCAACCTGGGATAAAGTCTATGGTATCCTGTGTTCTGGGCAGTGGTGATGAATTGATGGAGGTAATCAAGGGGCTGTGCAGCCTGTTAAGAGGATGAACTTAGTTGTCCCATAGGTGATTGGTCTATCACTAACTCTGGCTGTGAAGTGACAATTTAGAAGCTCAACTAACAAGCAGAAGATAGAGCCCTGTGGGCTATGAGCAGAGGAGTTGCTCGGGGCTATATGTCAGGTTACTGTGCTTCTTCTTGGGCTCTCTGTGTGTAGTCTAGCACAATTTATTAGTAAACCATTTTGGGGACATCTGTATTCTTGTTCAAAACTCTGGGAATATTCCCAAATACTGTCCTTGGGCTCCAAAGAAATATGATAAAACTACCTCCAGAAAGACCTAGTCATTGGGTCTTAGGTCCTAAGTGAAGTATTAGAAGGTTCAGTCTGGGTGTTCCTGGTGGGAATAAAAAGCCCAAACTTCAGTTATTCTCATGGAATGCTTCTCTACTTGCTGAGATCTCTCACTAGCTATGAACAACAGCATGCAACCCCCTGCCTTAGGCAGTCACATACTCTTCAGTTCTAGAGGACTTCTGCTATCTAGGGTCTCCATGTCTCAATCCCCAATTTTCCCCTTGTTGATGCTCACTAGTGTAGAACTTGTACACATCACCTTGATTTTTTCCTAAAATCATTGCTTCCTAGTTTCTACCATTTTCAGTCCTGGAAACCTAGTGTTACTTCCAACTTGTGATGGTGGCTTCCAGGAGTATCTGGCTTTCTCCACTTAAGAAAAAAAAAAAATTACCCTCTCTGCAGTTCCAAGCAGTATTTAAACTTCAAATAGGCCTTACTTTTTCAAAGTGAGGCTTCTAAGTCAAATTTTGTTCACAGGGTTCTCAAAGCAAGAATACTGAAGTGGTTTGCCAATGCCTTCTCCAGTGGACCAAGTTTTGTCAGAACTCTCCACCATAACCCTTCCATCTTGGGTGACCTTACATGGCATGGCTCATAATTTCATTGAATTAGAGAAGGCTATGGTCCATGTGATCCATTTGATTAGCTTTCTGTGACTGTGGTTTTCATTCTGTCTGCCCTCTGATAAATAAGAAGAGGCTTATGGAATCTTCGTGATGGGAGAGACTGACTGGGGGGAAATGGGTCTTGTTCTGATTGCCAGGGCCATGCTTGGTTAAGAGCCTCTTGATGAAAGTTGAAAGAGGAGCATGAAAAAGTTGGCTTAAAACTAAATATTCAGAAAACTTAAGATCATGGCATTCAGTCCCATCACTTCATGGCAAATAGATGGGGCAACCATGGAAACAGTGAGAAACTTTATTTTCTTGGGCTCCAAAATCACTGCAGATGGTGACTACAGCCATGAAATTAAGACACTTATTCCTTGGAAGAAAAGCTATGACCAACCTAGACAACTTATAAGAAGCAGAGACATTACTTTGCCAACAAAGGTCTGTCTAGTCAAAGTTATGGTTTTTCCAGTAATCATGTATGAATATGATGGATGTGAGAGTTAGACTATAAAGCTGAGTTTGAAGAGTGGATGCTTTTGGACTGTGGTGTTGAAGACTCTTGAGAGTCCCTTGGACTGCAGGGAGATCCAACCAGTCTATCCTAAAGGAGATCAGTCCTAAATATTCATTGGAAGGACTGATGCTGAAGCTGAAACTCCAATAGTTTGGCCACCTGATGCGAAGAACTGACTCAGTAGAAAAGACCCTGATGCTGGGAAAGATTGAAGGCAGGAGGAGAAAGGGGATGACAGAGGATGAGATGGTTGGATGGCATCACCAACTCAATGGACATAAGTTTGAGCAAGCTTTGGGAGTTGGTGATGGACAGGGAAGCCTGGTGTGCTTCAGTCCATGGGGTTGCAAAGAGTCAGACAATTAAGCGACTGAACTGAACTAAGTCAAATTCTAGACATCTCAAGCTTATGATGTCTGGATTTAAGATAACAGCAGCCCATGTTCACAACATTGGATAAAATGTATACCCCCAAATGCTAGCTACTTAACAATCTTAATGTAGAATAAGCCTTTCTCTGACTTAAAGTCCTGCTCATTTGCTTTACCAGTCAAAAACAAATGTTTGGCCCTCTCCATCCAGTATTCCAGCTACCTTGAGGTTAGGGCCTGGCAGAAAAAGTTGTTAGAAGTTCCCTTGTGTGTTGACAATTCTATTGGCCAGTTGAGTTTGGACAAACCTACAGACTTAAACTTCCCAAATAAGTCAAGTGTAGGAAAATTGATACTTAAAGCAAGGGGAAAAAAATATTCTACCTACTAGGGGACAGATTAGTTTATATCTCCTATGATGCCTTCTTGTAGCTCCTGTAAGCCTAGTAGGTTTGCCATATGATTCTCCTGTCTTTGACTGGAAAACTTCCCAGAGTAAAATATCATCAAGTAGCATTGGTTCCAGGTGAAGGTCAGAAGTGACATCCTCTAACATTTTTGGTTTTGCAACAACTGGAATCTGAGCTATGTGGCCAGCATTGCAAGACTAAGCTTTATGCCTCTGAAAATAGACTTCCTATGAGTACAGTTATATCTTCATGTTCTGTAGGCATCCTTGGCAAGAAGCTTGCATTCCAGGATCTCTGGAATAGGAATTAAGGAATAGACCAGTTTATCTTGGCCACTGGCTTTTTCTCTCTACCACTTCACCCCTGCTGAGATGGTAAAATGGCAGCTATGCTGAGCCCTGGCCATTACACCTGAGGATCCCCCTATCTTCTGCTCTTGAGGACTTCCACCTTGCTTGTCACTTTTGCTAGGGTTCTGGACTGGTAGCTTTTCTCCTGTCTTTGAACTCTTTAAACTGCTTCTGCTTCATGACCATGGAGCCTATTCCTCTGGTAAGATGTGTGATGATGCAGAAATAATTAGAAGCACTAAGTCACTCACAATAAAGCCATATTTTGGGTAAACTTAACATCAAGATCATTTCATCCTTCCCCTCTGAGCATCTTCCTTTCTCATCCTCCCAATCAGCACAGGTTGTCAGAACTCAGTCAGTCTCTGGCTTTTTTTTTTTTTTTCAAAAATCCTTCCAGTTCTAAGATGGAACATACTGTCCATAACTAGGCTCTTCCTATTCACTATCTCCAGAAAGCCATCATGTTGATGATGCCCCTTCTCTGAAGGACTTCCCTCCTGCTTGTGCCTGAGCCAGTAGTAAAGCTTTGAATTGCCTGACGACTGGCTCCAGTATCATATCTTTTGTAAAGAGAGAGCATCAGATCAGGCCTAGTAGTGGACTAAGCTGAATTATAACAACATCCCATCTACCCTTCAGGAAGAGCTGGTACTGTGATATTGAAGACTCATTCTTCAGCCATCCTCTTGAAGACTCTGGGCTTGGTCTCTTAAGTTGCTTTTCTTTGACCTCTAGCTTTTGAAGATCAATAAAGATGATGCCTCTTGGAATTTCAAATGGGGCAAGTCTGCATATGTTTTAATAACAAGTCTCCATGACTGTTTGCCAGTGAGAGATTTGGAGGTGCTGCCTTTACAACTGTTAGAATATCATATATATTCTAGATGATCCTCCTGTATAAATTTGAGTTGAATTAAGCCCTGGTTCTTAAATTTTACTTTTTTGTTGTAGTTGTTGTTGTTGTTGTTGTTGTTGTTGTTTTTGATACTCAGGTCTCAGTTCAGTTCAGTCACTCAGTCGTGTCCGACTCTTTGCAACCCCGTGAATCGTAGCACGCCAGGCATCCCTGTCCATCACCAACTCCCGGAGTCCACTCAGACTCACGTCCATCGAGTCAGTGATGCCATCCAGCCATCTCATCCTGTCATCCCCTTCTCCTCCTGCCCCCAATCCCTCCAAACATCAAAGTCTTTTCCAATGAGTCAGCTCTTCGCATGAGGTGGCCAAAGTACTAGAGTTTCAGCTTTAGCATCATTCCTTCCAAAGAAATCCCAGGTCTGATCTCCTTCAGAATGGACTGGTTGGATCTCCTTGCAGTCCAAGGGACTCTCAGGAGTCTTCTCCAACACCACAGTTCAAAAGCATTAATTCTTCAGCACTCAGCCTTCTTCACAGTCAGGTCTAGTGAAATACAATAAAATAAACCAGCCAAGGAGTTCAGGCATCTGTGGTAGTTCAGATTTGAGAACTCAAGTCTACGCTTTAGTCTTTTCTGCACTAAACTATACCTTTAACATTTTTATGGGTGGGAAAATAAGAACCCCAGCCTATAAAGATCTATGTAGGAAGCATCTTTGAACAACCTGAAACAGGATTGCACATCTTCATTGTTGCTGTTGTTCAATGGCCCAGTTGTGTCCAACTCTTTGCAACCTCATGGACCGCAGAGAGGAGAATGAAAATGTTGGCTTGAGGCTCAACATACAGCCACCTTCATATGGTTATTAAATGGTGGGTCTTGACTTATATGTAGACATCACCTGAGAAAGAACATACTTGAAACTAATATTATGCTTTATCTGCATGGTGGTGGTAGCAGTTTAATTTCTAAGTCGTGTCGGACTCTTTTGAGACCCCAGGGACTGTAGCCCACCAGGTCCTTTGTCCATGGGATTTCTCAGGCAAGAATACTGGAGTGTGGGTTACCATTTCCTTCTCTAGGGGCACTTCCCTACTCAGGGATCAAACCCACACCTCTTGCATTGCCAAGTGGACTCTTTACAACTGAGCCACCAGGGAAGACCTATCTGCATGGTATTCATTATGCAAATATAATGGTTTAGAACCTTTCAAAACAAGTGGTAGTTTATGAATTTCTAAACGTTTCATCTATATGTAGAATCCAACTTCTCTAAATCTAATTGGTCAATTCTGAGCATTTTAGGATAGCTCTTCTATTCAGTAATTTACTCCAACCCTGTTCCCCAATGATACTACTCTATTATCACTGCTGACTACTGCATTAACACAGAACAAAAGAGTCAAAAGAACTGTGAAGGTGAACATTTGAAGAATTCTTCAGTGTTAGGAATTTTATAGAAAATCTCAAGGCTTAACCCTTGAATAAGCAATATCCACACGACAGGATGGCTAAGAAAAGTATAATACAGAGCTGGCTCCATATTAGTCAGGAGCCCAAGAAAAAATAGCATAGTCAAAACTAGAGTAACTCAATGAAGGCCTTATTTATAAAGGGAGAATGCAATAGCCCAGAGTTAGTAGTAATGGAAGACTAAACAATAAAAGATGTGTCATCCCAGGTTCAAAAGAAAAAGGAAGTATGTATACTAGATTCTGGCAGGGAGAAGCTCACTGCTTTGTGAGAAATAAGCTTTTATTTAGGCATGAAAGTTCTTCTATTCACCAGTGGTTGCCAAGGGAATAATTGCCCTGATGTCCCCTCTTCCTGTTGACTTCCTGCTAAGATTCCCCCAACCCAAACCAAATAGCCCAGCAGTCTTATATGAGAACTGTTCTTTCCCCTCCTTATAGGGACTGAAACCAGGATACAAAGGGACAAACACCTTACATTCCACACAGACAAAACCTTCTTATGTCTTGCCAACTCAAGTGCAATGGTCAAGCAGTAGTTAAGCCAATTCTAAAGGTGTAGTGACTGGGATAGACTGCAAATAATTCTGAAAAGTTTACTCATTCCTACAGCCTGTCTCTCCAGCTTTAATTGACATACTACATATGAAATTCCTCATGATCCTCTGGGACCAGTTTGAAAGAATCCTGCAAGACACCTGCTTGAGTGTTTTTCATGTGCTCCTCTAACCTTTATTTCTTATCCTAAAATTTCACCTCCATCCAGTAAATGGGAAGATTTGGCTTGCTTTCTTTGATACTGTGAGAATCCTTTAGCTTCTGTCCACTGTTATCTTCAGGTGCAAATAAGTCAATCTTGGCATCTTCTCATCTATGAATCTGCTTTCCTTGATATCCTTACACGTTTGCCAAAGCCTACACTTAACAGTGTTCACACTGTTAAAATATGCATGTCCTCACCATGGGCTTCATGGTACCATGTTGGCATATGGTGGGCTATGGATTACATCACTACTATAACATCAGTCTAAATGGTATGTACTCCTTCATATGAATCATACTAGCCATGCAGTGGAGCACATGGACTAACTAGGAACGGGAATCTTGACTCTCTGAAATCCATGTAGGAGGCTGTCTTTGGGTGCAGGGCAGCAGCAGAACAACAAAGAAGCCATAAAGATCTCTGGAACTAGTTCCTTTAAAAGGTGATATCAGTTATATGTCAACCACCACTTTGAGTTCTGAGGTACCTACTAAAACTAAAAATATTGGCTTCTGAGGCTACTTGTGACCAAAGTCCTCTTTTCACAGTGGAGATGGTTGTGTCTATTTTAGGAACATATGGACCTAAGGACTGAGCTTGTTGGACTTAAATATTGCCAAGAAGCAATGTAGAGCTCATACCTGGCCCTGTAGTTCTGTGAAATCTTGAACTGTTAAGGTCAATAACTGAAGTATACGTAATAGTCTGGAACAAAAGAAATACGTTCAACTTGTTTGACTAAAATTGTCACAGGTTGAGACCAGCTCTGCACAAATTTAGCACTCTTCTGTCAGAGGGAATTCCCTTGACCTTGGTAGTTCTTGAAGATGTTACTTTATCCTGTCACAAGTTAAAGGCTTCTAGGGACTGAACCTTGACATGCCTGCTCCTTAGATCAGGCTAAGACCTGGCATCATCACATGAGTTAGTGGATTTTATTTTCTCTCAGAACCAAGAAGACATTGGCTGGGTTAAAATTTTCCAGGTTCTGATGATAGAGATGGCGATGGCACCCCACTCTAGTACTCTTGCCTGGAAAATCCCATGGACGGAGAAGCCTGGTAGGCTGCAGTCCATGGGGTCGCTAAGAGTCAGACACGACTGAGCGACTTCACTTTCACTTTTCACTTTCATGCATTGGAGAAGGCAATGGCAACCCACTCCAGTGTTCTTGCCTGGAGAATCCCAGGGATGGGGGAGCCTGGTGAGCTGCCATCTCTGGGGTCGCACAGAGTCGGACATGACTGAAGCGACTTAGAAGCAGCAGCAGCAGCAGCAGATGAGGATCCCATAGTTCAGTAGGAGTATCCTCACCCCAGGACCTTCATGGGAGCACTGAAAACAATCTGAAACTTCTTTTACCAAATATTGACTTACAATGCTGCGTCAAACCCAAAATAGAATTAGAAGTTCAGAAGACTTATTGGGGTTAATCACTAAGAAAGTGGGGGAGCAGCAGGATTAGGTAGAGAGAAACCTTACACTGTTTATAGGTCTAAGATTTGTGGAAAAGAAGTGGGGAGGAAGAATTGAATAGGGAGGACTTCAGAACTATAGTGAACTGAGAAAGCTTCAGGCAGCCCAGCAGGGAGTCTCAGCACAAGGAGTACCTCTAGAAGAATCTTCTTTGAATGAAAATGGTCAGGCTTCACTTCTCGCACAGTGCCCAATTATTGGGTAGGAGCTCCTAGGAAAAGCATGGACTTAACTTGAACATGATTGCATCCTGAAGGAGGGACAGATGGAGGTCAGTCGTTCTGGGGCAGGGGGAGATCAGAGGAGGGTACCTCTGTGGCTGCCACATAAACTACAGTAGAAGACATTCCATGACAATGCTACTGACTTGGCAAGAACTACTGTGCATGTTAAGTTGAGCAAAGAAACCAGATAGGATTTCTTGGCACAGGTCTAGAATAGGACATGAGGCCACCAAAACTAAATGTAGAGTTTAGCCCCAAAGTCCCTGCAACCTGGCAGAGAGAAGGTCCTCTAAACTTAGAATAACCTGTAGGAGTCATTCTTCATTGGACTAAGAGGGTTAAGCTTTCATATAAACTCTCCTGCTTAGTCACTGGCCATGGATTTCTCTCCTAAAAGCGTTTAACCTCAGGTTAAACCTGTAGCATAGTCACACACTGGAGGAGTTGATGGTTAAAGACTGACTACTGAGTGCCTTCTCTGTAGCTGGACAGTAAGTCCTTCAAGGGAGAAGATCTAGCTGGTGCGTCTTTGAGTATCACAGCCAACGTCCCATCTGTAGAAGATTGGTCATGTTGTTCCACGTTAGGGAAAGGTTCCCCTTGACATTCAGCCAATGGCACAGATGGAAAATACCTACATCCATCACCAGTGTGAGAGTAACCATGGAAAACTGGTGCTAAGGCATTATAGCAGTTCAGTTCAGTTTCAGTTCAGTCACTCAGTCGTGTCCAACTCTTTGCGACCCCATGAATCGTAGCACGCCAGGCCTCCCTGTCCATCCCCAACTCCCGGAGTTCACTCAAACTCATGTCCATCGAGTTGGTGATGCCATCCAGCTATCTCATCCTCTGTTGTCCCCTTCTCCTCCTGCCCCCAATCCCTCCCAGCATCAGGGTCTTTTCCAATGAGTCAACTCTTCGCATGAGGTGGCCAAAGTACTGGAGTTTCAGCTTTAGCATCAGTCCTTCCAATGAACACTCAGAGCTGATCTCCTTTAGAACGGACTGATTGGATCTCCTTGCAGTCCAAGGGACTCTCAAGAGCCTTCTCCAACACCACAGTTTAAAACCATCAATTCTTCGGTGCTCAGCTTTCTTCACAGTCCAACTCTCACATCCACACATGACCACTGGAAAAACCATAGCCTTGACTAGACAGACTTTTGTTGGAAAAGTAATGTCTCTGCTTTTGAATATGTTATCTAGGTTGGTCATAACTTTTCTTCCAAGGAGCAAGCATCTTTTAATTTCATCGCTGCAATCACCATCTGCAGTGATTTTGGAGCCCCCCAAAATGGAAGTCTGACACTGTTTCCACTGTTTCCCCATCTATTACCCCATGAAGTGATGGGACCAAATGCCACAATCTTAGTTACAGTAGTTAGGCTTCGGTTATATCACAAAGCTGCCACTCATCTAGCAAACATGCGCCTTGCAGTATTAACTATCACAAATGGTCTAGTGTGTGCAGTGATAAAAGAAAGGCCAGACACACACCATGAGAAGGTGTGCTAATGGGACTTGGTAGAGCTTCCCTGAGAACTGCTTGCTATGTGAACCCAAGTAACTTCAGCCACAAGAGGGAGGAAAGGTAATCTAGTCCAAATCCTAGATAGTAGGGATAGTTAAAAACACAGTGGTGACTACCTGATTGTGGCATAAGGGATCAGAGTCTTAATACACATTAAAATTCACATATTAAAGATTTATGGATAACAATATGAGGATATGTTTAACTATAGATAATGAAGTTACTCTTAAGGTATGGCAGTTTGAGGGATAGCCTAAGATTTTAGCCTTCTTGAGGGAGCTAAATTAAGGAAGCGTATACATTTGGGGTAATGTTGTTCCACATTCTGTCCTCCGCATGCTCCTGCTTCCTTCTACTCTGCTCTGTGGTATAGATCCCAAAAAAGCCTCAACCATTCACAAGGGAAGCTCTAGAGCTAGAATCCTGTTTATATGGCTATACCTTTATCTTGCCACATAGTTTGGTTATAGATACAGGCCAGTCTGGGAAGATACCTGACCTTAGGCATGAGGTGGCCCTCTACAGCTGAAACAATCCATGAAGGAGCTGATACGGGCTACATAAACCACACCCAGAAGCAACAAGCCCTTCGTGGAAGGATCCTGTACTGCATCAGCGTCCACCATGCAGTGGGTGCAGTGTTTTGTCTTTGCTTTCCCTCCCCCCCCCCCCCCCCCACTGAAGGCCTCATGGCATCACTACTGCTGCTGCTGCTAAGTTGCTTCAGTCGTGTCCGACTCTGTGCGACCCCATAGACGGCAGTCCACCAGGCTCCCCTGTCCCTGGGATTCTCCAGGCAAGAACATTGGAGTGGATTGCCATTTCCTTCTCCAATGCATGAAAGTGAAAAGGGAAGTCGCTCAGTCGTGTCTGACTCTTCACAACCCCATGGACTGCAGCCTACCAGGCTCCTCCGACCATGGGATTTTCCAGGCAAGAGTACTGGAGTAGGGTGCCATTGCATTACTACTAGGGCATGGTAAAAATTCTCTCTGGAGGTGAAGTCTGCAAGTGAAGTAGGCAAACATGGTAATATCACACTTCTGGTTACTTTTATATACTAGTAATTTAGAAAAATTGGTAAACGATTTTAACTTGCGTCAATACAATATATACATACACAATATATAGAAAGACTCTTGGCTTTGCATCATTTCTGGTGGGCTGTGTGTACCAACTGGATCTGTAATCTATAACATCCCATCCCATGACTCATTCAGGATGGGTCCAAAGACTGAGAGCTGATTTTTAAAGCTGGACCTGGGTTACTGATGGCAGTGGAAGGAATGTTTCTGTAATCAGCCTGGATGACTTGCCTCTATGGCCAGAAAGTTCACGTAAAAGAATGATAACATCTTCCTATAACTGGGCAGAATAGAAGACACTAGCCTGTCTATAATCACTTTCCTCAAAGACCAATGATCACACTTAGTATTTCAAATGGATTACCTTAGTCTTTCAAACTGATTACCTTAGTCTGAGTCCTCCCACAGGAGCAGAGCTTGAAACAAGGATACAAGTGCACGTAGTTTGAAGGTCATGTGAAGGGAAGGAACCCCAATATAAAGGCACACACTGAGGTCCTGACACAGGGCAGCTTTACTGCTGCACTCCCTTTGCCTGAACTTCAGGATCCATACCCTAAGGCTTCATAGTCTTGGCTGAGGTGCTTTATACTTCTTAAAACTAAAAAATTATGTAGGGAAGTTTACCTAGAAGACCAGATCACAAACAACATCCTCTAACTTCACTTGCCACTCTACCTGCCTTTTCTCCTCAACCATTTTAAAATCAGTATCTTTAACATATCTTTGTGTTAAAGATACTGACTTATGCTTTGTTTTCAAACTTGTCTAAAGATGCACACTAGTCCCAGAATGCAAATCGCTTGGCCCCCATCATTGCTTCTGTTTACATAAAATTGACAGAATCAACCAAACTTTAAAACCACAGGTATTACTGAAGACTCAGTTGGGAAACATTATGTTACATCCTAAGAGGTAAGATTGGTAACTGTGCCTCTGCCTTGAAGTCACCTTACATTCCTCATGAAAATGAGAACTGGCAGTATTGAGGGTGCTTTGTACAAAACCTAAAATGCCTGGAAGATTTTACATCCATCACTGGCATTGTGACAAGCATATTACATCTATCTTCAAGCTCCTTGGAAGATAGATCACAGGTAGTATCAGTGTTGCAACCTCCATGCAGTGTCACCAACAACAGAGAACACCCTCCTGTATTTAAAGGATTGTGTTATCTGGACACCTAAATCCATTCTTGATTTCCAAAAGAGGTTGTTAGGCTGTGCTGGCCATTATGACTAGGGGTGTGAAATTCAGAGCTCATTTCATTGTTTGTTTGTTTTTTTTTAAACAAAGCAAACTCATGTTTCTCTGTATGTCCTTTTACCCTTTTAGTGAACCAAATTGGCATGAAACAATAGTGGCAGGAAGGCGTATAAAACTAAGGAGAAAACACTAGTACTGGTTTTAAACCATCTAAGAATTAGAAATGATAAAACATGTCTCCACAACAGAGAATTCTGCAAGAAATGGTAGTATTTCTCTCAACCTTAGTAGGCACATCAGTTTTTATAACACCAGATCCTATAAGTCCCAGATGCCAAGATGAGATTAAAGGTGCAAAGATCTTGGGCAAATGCTTTCATGAAAGGAGATATGAAAGAAGACTTGGGAGCCTGAGAGAGCCATCAGTCTGTTCTAGGTTGGACCTAGAAGATAAATATTTCCAGAAAAGCATCCAAGACAGCCTTGCCAAACCTTGCTTAAACGGTGTGGCTCTTCAGGAGTACCTGAATTGTCAAAATTCCCCAGTCAACTAGAAAACGGTCTTAGACCATTTCATGTATGTATGCTAGCCACGTTGTCCTTGGGTGCAGTCCTTGCAAGATGGGGCCATGATACAAATGTAGATAAGATTTCAAAGAGCAGGAAAGGCCCAGATGCGTCATGAATAATCATTAGCTGTGAATAGCCTGGGGAGAGAGTGGCCTTGGTGTGAATGCTTCAAGCAACCTAGAGGTGTGATAACTGGAGATTATAACTACTCTCCTTACTGGCAGACTCCTCAAGAGAAGGTCCTGAACATTCAAGTGTTCCTTTGTCTTAAGCTGTGGAAAACCATAATACAGGGGGGTCTGAGGATTTTCTTAATTAGCAGCTGGATAAACCAAGATCAGGGATTCCCTGGTAGCTCAAATGGTAAAAGAGTCTTCCTGCAATGTGGGAGACCCAGGTTTGATCCCTGGGTCGGGAAGATCCCCTGGAGAAGGAAATGGCAACCCACTCCAGTGTTCTTGCCTGGGAAATCCCATGGACAGAGGAGCCTGGCAGGCTATAGTCCATGGGGTCTCAAAGAGTTGGACATGACTGAGCAACTTCAAACCAAGTTCACTTTCAAACCAAGAACATTTGAGAGCTTAATTTAACAAAATGGGGAAAGTATCTTCAGAAATGAAAATACTTATGCAGAAGAAATGAAACCATGTGGTAACCAAGTAGTCCCATGAAACACACTAGAAGAATCCTTATTCCAGAATAACATGCCATAATTTAATTAACTACTGCTGGTCATCCTCCAAAACTGGCCACAGATGATATCTGGCTTCCTACTCCAGGAATTTATGATCCCTATTCAAAGAAAATAGGGTTAACAGTGTGTCCTTGCCTTTCCAGAATATTCCTGGAGAAGCAAAACTTTTTTGTACAGGCTGACTGTGATGAGTTGGACACGGTAGCTGACAGAGCTCCTGAGATCAGTCCATATAATGTGAACCCAGGCCATACTTGATCTGGTATTATCACAAGCCTATGGTAAGGAAGTTTATAGATCATGATATTCCTAATTAAAGGTATCAGCAGAAGTTTCTTGTAGCATTATAGTTCCAGTCAATGTTCAATTCAGTTCAGTTGCTCAGTCATGTCTTACTCTTTGTGACCCCATGGACTACAGCACACCAGGCCTTACTGTCCATCACCAGCTCTTGGAGTTTACCCAAATTCATGTCCATTGAGTTGGTGATGCCATCCAACTATCTCATCCTCTGTCCCCTTCTCCTCCCACCTTCAATCTTTCCCAGCATCAGGGACTTTTCAAATGAGTCAGTTGTTCACATCAGGTGGCCAAAGAATTGGAGTTTCAGCTTCAGCATCAGTCCTTCCAATGAATATTCAGGGCTGATTTCCTTTAGGATGGACTGGTTTGATCTCCTTGCAGTCCAAGGGACTCTCAAGAGTCTTCTCCAACACCATAGTTCAAAAGCATCAATTCTTTGGCACTCAGCTTTCTTTATAGTCCAACTCTCACATCTGTACATGACTACTGGAAAAACCATAGCCTTAACTAGGTGGACCTTTGTTGACAAAGTAATGTCTCTGCTTTGTAATATGCTGTCTGGGTTGGTCATAACTTCTCTTCCAAGGAGCAAGCGTTTTTTCATTTCATGGCTACAGTCACCATCTGCAATGATTTTTGGAGCCCCATAAAAATAAAGTCTGTCACTGTTTCCACTGTTTCCCCATCTGTTTGCCATAAAGTGGTGGTACCAGATGCCATGATCTTAGTTTACCTGCCTTACTATTTGCTAACTCGTGTCATACTCTTTGCAGTCCCATGGACTATAGCCCAACAGCCTCCTCTGTCCATGGGATTTTCCAGGCAAGAATATTGGAGCGGGTTGCCATTTCCTTCTATGGGGGATCTTCCCCACCCAGGGATTGAACCTGAATCTCCTGTACTGCAGGAGGATTCTCTACCAACTGAACTGTTTAACACATTTGACAAGTCCAGCTACTAGGCTGTGCCTGGAGGAAACAAGCTACTGAATGGTCCCACAGGCCTTTTATTCCTTGATTAGGTAATCTTTCAGACTCTGATTTGTGAGACTGGCTAGCAAAAGCTATCCTAGTTCAAATTTTCATTAAGCAGACAGGAAAACATGAAATTATTTTTGAATTAAGTGCTTCTCCACGGTGAGACTTTGGGGCATTGTGACCAATTGAGATAAAACCTAGCCTTTCTCCATCTTACCATTTTTTTTTTTTTAAATCCAACATCTGAGAACACACTTCTATAATCTTGGTAGGAGTTGTGCTAAAAAATTAAATCTGCTCTTGACTTCCATAATAGAATGCATGGGCCATTGTTTGAGAGCCACACTTCAGTTTTATCATGAAATATCTTGACTTCAGATGTTTATCTGTACTTCAGTCTATCCATTGAAAGGACCAAATTGTCTTGAAAGGCCCTGACATCAGGTTGCATATCATGAATTCAGACTCCCTCTTGGTCTTGTGAGCATTACAAAATCCTAAGAGGAGGTGGTTAACAGATCTTGTGATAAATGGCTGATAACAGGAATTAGCAGAGAAGCCTCCCAGCATCAGTTAAAGCTCTAGACTATGAAGTTAAAAAAAAAAAAAAAAACACAGGGATGCTGGCATGCAGGGATATAAAACCCACCAGATGACTCTCCCAAGAAAGACCCAGTGGACAGTCTCATTACTAAAGCAGTAAGAAATATACTGATGGGAGGGAACCAGAATCAAATTCTCTGCAGGCTTGGGCTGAAAAATATATTACAAATCTAGATTCTTCAAAGGCAGTGAGGAGGATGGCATCATCAAGAATAATATAAACTAGGTGGCAGTGCTCAACCACCTGAACAGGGCTGACCAGGGAGAAGGGGATGCCTTGTTCTATTAGCTGTTTTCTTAAGGGCAAGAGAGGCTACTAAAGACATGGCTGAACATACTAAAGACATGGCTCAACATATACAACCAGAAGTCAGATATGGATGAGGCTCAGGGCAGTCATAATAGGCATGATTTCTTGCCAGGTTTCCAGATGTGAGCCTCATTTCAGACTTAGAAATCAGGACTAGAGAACATGAGCATGCCCTGGACAAAAGACTCTACAACACTATGGCAAGTGTTGCTGTTGTTCAGTTGCTAAGTCATCTCTGACTCTGTGACCCCATGGAATGCAGCATGCCAAGCTTCCCTGTCCTTCACCATCTCCTGAAGCTTGCTCAAACTTATTTCCATTGAGTTGGTGATGCCAGGTACATGATTCATGCCAGGTATATAGCAAGTGTACATGGTTATGATTTCTCACTTCTCCAAAGGGCCAAATTCTATGTAGCTGGGGCATCAGTGCTGTTGTCTTTTTCCAAATATTTTATGACTGAGACACAGGTCCCAACTCAACATTGATATCTGGAGATCCAGAGTATAATTGGAGCACCCCTGTTAAAGAAGTTACATGTTGGGCCAGATAATCAATGGAGTCCTGGCCCCACCTCACTGTTCAGACCACCCCACTGGTCGTTTCCCGGACTGGTGAAAGTGAAAGCCACTCAGTCATTTCTGACTCTTTGTGATCTCATGAACTATACAGTCCATGGAATTCTCCAGGCCAGAATACTGGAGTGGGTAGCCATTCCCTTCTCTGGGGATCTTCCCAACCCAGGGATCAATCCCAGGTCTTCCACATTGCAGACAGATTCTTTACCATCTGAGCCACCAGGGAAGCCCGAGAATACTGGAGTAGGTAGCCTTTCCCTTCTCCAGTGGATCTTCCCAACCTAGGCATTGAACTTGGGTCTCCTGCACTGGGGGCAGATTCTTTACCAGCTGAGCTATCAGGGAAGCTCCTGGTTGGTACTTGACTGTATAATCAGTATGAAAATGTTTGGTCTTTGGCACACTTCTTATTGTTAGCTTATGGGGTAAGAACTGTCGTAATCCTTTCAGTTCAGTCGTGTCTGAATCGTTGTGACCCCATGAATTGCAGCACACCAGGCCTCCCTGTCCATCACCAACTCCCAGAGTTCACTCAAAATCACGTCCATCGAGTCCATGATGCCATCCAGCCATCTCATCCTCTGTTGTCCCCTTCTCCTCCTGCCCCCAATCCCTCCCAGCATCAGAGTCTTTTCTGATGTGTCAACTCTTCGCATGAGGTGGCCAAAGTACTGGAGTTTCAGCTTTAGCATCATTCCTTCCAAAGAACACCCAGAGCTGATCTTCTTGAATTATCTAGGACAGCTTAGGTGACCCCCATATTGATCAGAAAGCCAAGAGTAGATTTCCAAACCTCACTAGTCACCCTGTGCTCTTAGGGGGAATACTGAATGAACTCAGATTTAAAGGAACCCTGGCCCCCATTATTCCTTGTCACTGGCATTTTCAGGGAGCTCAAGCAAGTGAAGTTTCTACTGTAGGCAGCCTTCACTTTCAAGAGCCTCACTCAGGATAAGACACACTATTCCAGTGAGACTGTCTGCAATTAGCACAACGACAGTTTTTCCCCCTACCCCCTCCAACTGCCGGGTACAGCTTGTGAGTGAAGCTTGGGCACAGGGTCTCTTCCTGTAGCTGGTCCCTCCTGGGGGACCTCAGTTTGGTCCAGCTCTTCCATGTGTCTAGGTAGCAACCAGCAGAGCAGCCTGTTATTTCATCTTTCCTTCTTTCCTTTTTCTACCGAATGTGGCCCACGATTAAAAACTTTAAAAGCACTTTTAACTGGTTTGACACATAGGCTTCTCCAGGACCCCTTCTCTCTCGTCCTCTGAAATGTGAGGGGCACTGTGAATATTGAACATCATCTTGAAGTTCTGTGGGGTCTCAGGATATATTTCGGTGTGTTGCCTATGGGCCTCAAAGACCCTTTCAAGAAACCCAATGATCCTCCTTTGGTTTTTGTTTCCTTTTTCTTTACTTTCTAGGGCTTCTTAAATTAGGCCACCCCTTTTTGTAGCCTTGAAAGAATACAGCCTTGTAAATGTTTAAACTTTGGTCTACCTTCTGCATTTTTAAGATAGGGTCCACCATTGATATCTCCTTGGTGCAGGCTGCAGCAGGCACAGCTCTATCTTCCTGACGTCAATCTGCCTCCTTGCTAGCTGCTTTTTTTTTTTTTTTTCCCCCTGAAACAAGGAGGGAACATAACAAATCTTAACATCTGTCCACATTGGGGTGTGGGTTAAAAAGACATTTTTATCCTTCGGGTCATGTTGACAAGTTGGCATATTCTTCTGATTCAATAAATCTGAAGTTGAAAAGGGTATGGAAGCAAAACAATTCTGTCAGCTGCCCAGTCTGAGTTCATATCTCTGATGGGACTTTCTTCAGTAGATAATGCTCTGCCTCATTTCAGGTAGCCGCTGCTGCTAAGTCACTTCAGTCATGTCCGACTCTGTGCGACCCCATAGATGGCAGCCTACCAGGCTCTCCCGTCCCTGGGATTCTCCAGGGAAGAATACTGGAGTGGGTTGACATTTCCTTCTCCAAGGCATGAAAGTGAAAAGTGAAAGTGAAGTCGCTCAGTCATGTTGGAGTCTTAGCGACCCCATGGACTGCAGCCTACCAGGCTCCTCCATTCATGGGATTTCCCAGGCAAGAGTACTGGAGTGGATTGCCATTGCCTTCTCTGCATTTCAGTAGCTCCTTGGCCAAATTGAGAACCTTATAGGGATAAGAAGAGACCATTCCTATTTCCGGACCCTCAGGCTAGGGAGTCCAAGCCTGAGGTTATGTTGGGTATTCAGCAAGGCCACCATATGGGGCTGGAGGAGGAGCAGTTAGAGAGTTCAAATGAATTAACAGCAAGTCTCCCCCTTTTTCGTTAGAATCTGGCAAAACAGATTTGTCTTTCCTTCTTGTTGGACCATAGGCTTTTCATTGCAAAGATTTATTCCAGTTACAAGAACATACCATATTATATATAAGAAAATTGGGGCAAAAAATATTTCCTTTAAATCTAATTATAAAATTACATTACAACTCAAGGATCCATTTTAAGGTCATTTTTATCCAGAGCCTAAAGAATATTGTGTTCAAGTGGTATTATGAAAGAACACATCTTTTTTCATTTTCATGGGTTGGTAAATGTTGCACAACTTTGGAGACTGCAACCTAGAGGGCTGCAAGGGGGAATGGAATTAACATTGCCCATTTTGGAAAGCTTTTTTTTCCCACATGAGTGCGGCAAATAAAAATTTCCTAAGGGTCTGTATCTGGCAGTGAATAATTTCTGCAGGTACTGTACAAAGTTTAAGTCAGCCCCAGATGAGCTGCTGATGCCAATAGCTTAGCCATGAAAAATGGGAGCTCAGAAGGATGTGCTCTCTTAAAAGTGAATTCCTTGTTGGACATTTCGTGTCATGAGCAGACAACTCAAAAGCTCTGTAAATTCCCCATTCACCTGCAGTTTCCCAAGAGACTGGAGTGAGGAGTGCCTATATTTTTTTTTTCTTTGAGAGTGAAGTTTAGTTACTCAAGGAGATCAACTACAGACTAGATGGAATTTTGATCACTAGCTGGAAGTTTGATCATGGCTTTCCTCTTTGGAAGATGTGAATCAGACTAAGGTGGAGAAGATGCATGAGAGCTGGCAGAATAGAGGGAATCACTCAGAAATCAGACATCTGGGTACTTGACCAGGAGTTAGAGAACTGTGGTTACCTACCAGTTTCACAGCTCTGCATCTGGGTTCTTCCTAGCAGTTCTTAATACTCTGATCTTCCTCAAATGCCTCTAACATGACTCTCAAGGAGTCAGCCTCTTGGGATGAGACCACTGGTACCTTGAAATCGATTGCTTTCATCGCAGCCTGGCACCTGCCCCACACTGAGCCATAGGTTGTTATCACTGTATCTTTTCCTGCAGTGAAGCAGTACCCCAGGCCAACTTCTGAAGGCATGCAGTTACTACCAGTGGTAGGTCTTTTTCCAAATAGTAGTAGCTGGCTTAGAGATGATAGCAATGGCAACCAGGCCACTTGTGTCATCCTCCCCTGACTCCAACCAATTTTCCATTTGTGCTTCCTTCTGACAGTTAATTTTAGCCCCAAATGTGTGAGCTTTTCTTACTCCTACCTAAGAGTAAGAGTGCTAAGAGAAGTTTCCTGTATCTACCTAATGAAGCTTGGCTGCAGAGCACCCTGTTTTCTTTTCTTCCTCTCATTTCCTCCTGAATATGTTCTGTTATTAAAAAGTTTTAAAGACAATTTCAATCGGTTGAGACTTAGGCTTCCCTGGGGGCCTCTTCTCTCTTGTGTAACTTCCTCTGTTAGGGGCACCTTGAATATTCAACGTCATCTAAAGTGTTTGGTGTCACAGTATATATTTTGATGTGTTGCCTATAGACCTCAAAGACCTTTACAAGAAACTCAGTGGTCCTCCTTTGGTTTTCATTTTCCTTTTGTGTTGTCTAGGGCTTTGTTTGGGTCACCACTTTTTGTAGGCTTGGAAGAATGCAGTCTTGTAAATGGTAGTACCCATTAGGGCAGGCGATAGCAATGCATCAGACAATAATAGACTGGCAAATGTTAGACTGAGTTTTCATGAGTGCACACAGGAACATTGGCTGGAAAATTGGAGGAAAGTCTTTGTTCTCACATTTTTCTGAAGAGGGAAGGTTTGCCCTATTCCCGTCATATAGAAGAAACCATGTGATACTTATTCTATAAGTGGACCTGAAAGATGTAATTTTGATTTTAAGTACTTTATTTGAGAGATGTGAGAAAGCTGGTATAATAGGGAAGGAAAAGGTAGAGAGGCAGGCATCTAGTATTGGTGCACTCTGCCCATCACTACTGGAAACTAACCTGAGAAAAGGGAGAAATGGTTTAAAAGACACCTGCTGCTGCTGCTGCTAAGTTGCTTCAGTCGTGTCCAACTCTATGCGACCCCATAAATGGCAGCCCACCAGGCTCCGCCGTCCCTGGGATTCTCCAGGCAAGAACACTGGAGTGGGGTGCCATTTCCTTCTCCAGTGCATGAAAGTGAAAAGTGAAAGTGAGGTCACTCAGTCATGTCCGACTCTTTGCGACCCCATGGACTGCAGCCTACCAGGCTCCTCGGTCCATGGGATTTTCCAGGCAAGAGTACTGGAGTGGGGTGCCATCGCCTTAGGAATTCTCATACCTGAGGTGTAAAAGGAGCTGGGGTATTATACACCAACCTCTCAGCTACTGAGGGGGCTCATGTTGACAGGCTTCTAGCAGATGAGTGGGCGCAGTGGTGATGGCCAAGGATACATCCCTCTCAGGACAAAGCCCAGACAGTGACTCAATATGGTGATGGCGCACCATGGTGCCATTGTCGCCCTAGGCAGAACTCAGACAGCAGGCTGTGGAGCTTTCTATTAGACCACTATGCTAACCTAATATTCTCTGCTAGCCTGACAGCATTCTATTCCCAATCCATCTTCCTTCTCTCTTACATCACAGGTGTTGGCCCCTAATAAACTTCATGCAACTGTAACTTTCTGCTGCCGGAAGAGCCCAGTTTGTACTAACTTCTTACCTGAGCAGAGCTGATCAGTGTGTTCTGTTGCTACCTAAGGATTTCTATTCATATCCAACCTTTATGGCTGCTTGGATCATCAGGTTTGCAGTTCTTGATGGGCTGCTAATGTTGCATAATTAGATGGTGTATCAGAGTCTGTAGAGGCCCAGCAGCAACTCTGAAGTGGCTTTTCAAACAGAGCACATCTATTATCAGGAAGATGACATGTGTCTTGGGGCTTGGCAGAGGCTCCATTAGCATCCTCTCTCCAGCACACACCTCAGAATCCAGTGGATCTGAGGGCATAAGGGTCAGAGGAGGGTGGCCCACAACCTAGAAGAGCTGCAGGACTTCTTTAGTGATGTGCCCAGCTCTTAGCAGATCAGGTAACTCGCAGCTATCAGTTTCCACTACTTGGAATTGGTTTGGTTGTCTTCCAGCTCGTATTTTTGAATACCAGGTGCTGAAAAGTCAATATTTCATTGTAAATATACTTTTTGCTGGAGATACTTTATCATTCCTTCCTGGATTGTCCTCTCAAATAATTCTTTAGCTTCAGGAAACTTTCTTCTATTACTTTCATTCTCAGGCAGTCCTGAACGAGAGAGGTCAATGTTCATATTTTCTTATAACTCTCCTCTAGCCCCTGCATCTTTTGGTTTACTATTTCCCTGTTTAAGACATAAGTTTCCAGCTTCAGTCTCCCTACAGCGGCTCCACTCAGTCTCTGGGATCTGCTTTTTAATAGGTCAAAATCATCTATCCTCAGATATTCTTGTACCAGAAATTGTATCCCTCCTTTCAAAGGCCATTAAAGCTTACCTATACTCTTCCCGCTCTTGGGGTCACTAGTATACAGTGAGGTGTTTGGATAATGTGTGAGGTGTGCCTACAGAATGTCACTTCTGTTCCTCAGTCCTTCTTCCTGTCCTTGGTTTTGGCAAGCTGCTGAATTATCCTGTGTAGAATTGTTTTCCTCCCCTCATCCCATTGTGCTAAACAGTGTTCTTGTGAACACTTGCTCCCCAGTTATTACTAGGAAATGTTCTGCCAATAGTTGCGACCTTTTTCACAGTTAATCTTAGACTAGACAGTAGCTTAAGTGTCTAAATACAGGTTTCTGGCTATCACACTGCCAGAATGAGACCTTATATCACTTATATGATCCTTTCTGACCAATTTCCTTCTCCAGTCCTCTTAAAACTTAGTAACCTGGGGCTGATGCCATTGCTATAAGAATATTTACCAGTCTCAGCTTGAATGTGGGATCATAAATTTATGTAACAAATTGTAGAATTCTATCCAGAGTCAATAAGAGTCCCAGGATTTTGCAGAGAAGGTAATCAGCTCTCATAACACAGTGATGCACAGATCCAGTCTGACTAGGTTGCAGGCCCACCTTTAGGATCTTCTCCTAAGCGCGCTTTGTCTCCTAGGCATCCAGGCAGCTCTGGGCAGTAGTCTGTGGTACTTGAGTAGCTTCTGGAAAGATGAGGCCCTGGATATGGGAAATACTCCACATGATTGGCTTTAAAAGTTGACCTTCTGCTGGATAACAATCCAGGTGCATGTAAATTAGCAACTTCGGCTGCCAGTGGTGTTTCAGCTTGAAGAATCAAAGACAGATCCTATTGCTACTTCTGAATCACAGGAAATCAGCTAGAACGAAGAGTGAGGCAGATTCCAGTCAGAATCTGCTGCCGAGTTCCCTGCTACTGTGAGGCAACTGTATGTAGGGTACAGGCAGTGTCAGTATGTGCTAAGTCACTTTAGTCATCTCTTTGCAACCCTATAGACTGTGACCTGCCACGCTCCTCTATCCATGGAATTCTCTAGGCAAGAATACCAGAGTGGGTTGCCATGCCCTCCTCAAGTCAGTCAGTGTCAGGAAGTGAAGCAAAATTCTCTATCCAGGAAAGCTATGTCTTACTGGACCTTGTGAAGGACTTAAGAGCAGATAATTTAATTGCCTGAACACCCTAAGGTCTGGCATTTGTGTTCTTTCATACTAGAAAGCCTGAACTTGGGTCATGAAAAGGTGTACCTTATATATGTACCAATAATGCAAGCAACATATATTGGCTCGGGGCACCTCCGTACCTTTACAGGTTGAAAAATGAAAGTGAAATCACTTAGTCATGTCTGACTCTTTGCGACCCCATGGACAGTAGCCTACCAGGCAAGAATAGTAGAGTGGGTTGCCATTTCCTTCTCCAGGAGATCTTCCCAACCCAGGGATTGAACCTGGGTCTTCTGCATTATAGGCAGATGCTTTACCGTCTGAGCCACTAGGGAAGTCTTTAGAGGGTGAGGGTGGTAACGTTTTATCTAACCCCTATAGATGACTGTAGTAATAGAATATCAGCCTAGAGACTGCTGTCCAAAGTTTCCTATGGGCCAAGTTTGAACTTAAGGCTTTGGCTAAAGACCTGTGGATCCATATTCCATTCTGCTTCCTGTTCCCTGTTTATACCTGTATCTTTGGTATTATAGATTACCTTTTTATAAGTTTTTCTCTAAGTTGAATTTCAGCTTCCATTGTTCTATAGATGCCATTGATTCTGTTTTTCTATTCTAATGTCTTATAAGGAAATATTAATGATACAGCTAAAGCTTAAAACATTTTCTGTTCAGTTCAGTTGCTCAGTCATGTCTGACTCTTTGTGACCCTACAGATGGCGGTAAGGTTTCCCTGTTTGTCACCAACTCCCAGAGCTACTCAAACTCACATCTATTGAGTCAGTGATGCCATCCAACCATCTCATCCTCTGTTGTCTCCTTCTCCTGCTTTCAATCTTTCTCAGCATCAGGCTCTTTTCAAATGAGTCAGTTATTTGCATCAGGTTGCCAAAGTACTGGAACTTCAGCTTCAGCATCAGTCTTTGCAATAAATATTCAGGACTGATTTCCTTCAGGATGGACTGGTTGGACCTCCTTACAGTCCAAGGGACTCGCAAGAGTCTTCCCCAACACCGCAGTTCAAAAGCATCCAATCTCAACTTTATAGTCCAACTCTCACATCCATACATGACTACTAGAAAAACCATAGATTGACTAGACAGACCCTTATTGGCAAAGTAATGTCTTTGCTTTTTAATATGCTGTCTAGGTTAGTCATAACTTTTCTTCCAAGGAGCAAGCATCTTTTAATTTCATGGCTGCAGTCGCCATTTTCAGTGATTTTTGGAACCCCCCAAAATAGTATCTCACTGCTTCCATTGTATCCACATCTATTTCCCATGAAGTGATGGGACCAGACGCCATGATCTTCGTTTTCTGAATGTTGAGCTTTAAGCCAACTTTTTGCTCTCCTCTTTCACTTTCATCAAGAGGCTTTTTAGTTTCTCTTCACTTTCTGCCATAAGGGTTGGTGTCATCTGCATATCTGAGGTGATTGATATTTCTCCCGGCAATCTTGATTCCAGCTGTGCTTCTTCCAGCCCAGCATTTCTCATGATGGACTCTGCATAGAAGTTAAATAAGCAGGGTGACAATATACAGCCTTGTACTCCTTTTCCTCTTTGGAACCAGTCTGTTGTTCCATGTCCAGTTCTAACTGTTGCTTCCTGACCTGCATACAGATTTCTCAAGAGGCAGGTCAGGTGATCTGGTATTCCCATTTCTTTCAGAATTTTCCAGTTTATTGTGATCCACACAGACATCTATATTCTCATTCAAAACTCTGGGGAGAGTCCCAAATATTTTTCCCCCTCTTTGGAGTCCAGTGACAATGTGGCAAAGCTACCTCTAGAAGTCCCTAATCACTGGGTCTTGTATAGGTGCTAAGTGAGGTTGTACTAGAATGTTTACCCTGAGAGTGCTTAGACAGAATAACATGCCCAAGCTTCAGCTATTCTAATGGAATTCCTCTCAGCTATTCTGAGTTGTCATAATAGTTGTGAATATTAGCATGTAATTCCATGCACCATCTCTCTGCCAGGAGAGCCTTGGGCAGTCCCATAATCTTCCGTCTCAGAGGGCCTCTGCTATATGAACTGTCCATTTCCCAATCCTCAATTTTCCCCTTATTGATGCTCACTAATGTGGAGCTTATGCACATCTCCTTGTTGGTTGTTCCTAAAATCTTTGCTTCCTAGCTTCTATCCCCTCCAGTCCATGAGTTCTAGGGTTCTCCCAACTTGTGGTGGCACCTACTAGGAGACTCTGGCCTTCTCTTCTCTAAAAATATTAAACACTATTTTATCTTCCCTGTACACCTAAATACAGTTTATACCTCAAACTAGCCTTTGTTTCTGAGACCTTTTATTGACTCGTTTTAGATATTTCCAGCTTCTAATGTCTGGATTAGGATAACAGCATTCTATGTTCACAACACTATTTGAATCTAAATCCAAAAAGGCCAGCTACTCTAACATCTTAATGTAGAATAAGCCTCTTTCTTACTGCAAATCCTCTACTCATTTGCTTTACCAGTCAAGACCAAATGTGTGGCTCATCTCCTCCATCCAGAAACATAGCTACCTTGAGATTGGGACCTGGAAGAAAAAGCCATTAGAGGCTTCCAAGGGTCACTGACCTTTGATTGGCCAGGTGAGTTCAGACAAACCTGCAGATAAACTTCCCAAGCCACACTACTAATCACACTATTTCTCAATTACTTATTAAAATATAAAACAGAAAAAGCATACAAATAACAAATGTAGACCTCAGTATCTCCATGGAGGCTTTGAACCTTCTGTTCTGAGGTGAACTGGCCTCTTTTCACTTTGGAAATCTCATGTGTCCTCCATCCAACTAGTTTCTGAAGAGTTTGTTGGCTATTGAATGAAAGTATGGATAAACTGGGACTTTGAACAAATAAGTAGCAATTTCCCTACACTTGATTTAATTGATGAGGGGGGAAAAAAACATAAGCTAATCCCTCCCTAGTAGAAGGAATATCTCCTACGATGCCTTCCTGTAACTCCTGGATGCTTAAGAGATTTGCTGTATGATTCTTTTTGCCTTTGACTGGAAAACTTCCCAGAGTAAAATATCATCAGACTAGCTTTGGTTCCAGGTGAATGTCAGAAGTGACGTCCTTTAATATTTTTGTTTGTTTGTTTTGCAACAACTGGAATCTGAGCTATGTAACCAGCATTGCAAGACTAAGCTTTATACCTCTGAAGAAAAAGAATTCCTGTGAATACAATTATATCTTCATGTTCTGTAGGCGTTCTTGGCAAGAGGCTTGCATTCCAGGATCCCTGCAATGGGAATTGGGGAATAGACCAGCTCATCCTGTCAATTGGCTCTTTCTCTCTACCACCATTACAACCCCTGCTTAGGTGGTATGATGATAGCCATTCTGAGACCTGACCATTACACCTGGGGTGTCCCCTACCTTCTGCTCTTGAGGACTTCCACCTTACCTGTTTACCAGGCAAGGTGGAAGTCCTTGAACTGTTAACTTGTCTCCTGTCTTTTAACTCTTTAAACTGCATCTGCTTCATGACCATGGAAACTATTCTACTGTGAATCTTCATGATGATGCATAAAGAATTTGAAGTAATTCAGTGAAGCCATATTTAAACTTAACACCAAGGCAACTCACCCTACCCCTCTGAGCATCTTCCTTTCTCACCCTCCCAATCAGCACATGCTGTCAGAACCCAGTCAGCCTCTGGAATTTTTTAAATGCTGCCAATTTAAGATGTCCCAGGATTAGGCTATTTCTGTCCACTATCTTCAGAGAGCCATCTTGCTGGTGAAACCCTCTCTCTGCAAAACTCTTTTGCATCCCCTGCACTATAGGCCACCAGGCTCCTCTGTCCACGAGATTTTTCATCCAAGAATACCGGAGTGGGTTACCATTTCCTGTAGGTTCCATGAAAAGGCTAGAAGAATCCTTATTCCAGAATCATAACCTGCCATAATTTTATTTAACCACTACTAATCAACTCCTAAAACTGGCTATGGATATCTGGCTTCTTACTGTAGGAATTTATAATCCCCTTTCAAAGGGAACAGGGTTAATATTGCATCCTTACCTCTCAGAAATATTACTGAAGAGATAAAACTTTTCAATGTGTAGTTCAGTTGACTGATTGTGATCATCTGGACATGGTGGCTGACAGAAAAACTGAGATCAAGTCACATGGCATCAACCTAGGCCCCCTTTTGGTTGGGTACCATCATAATCCCACAGTAAGGAAATCTCAGAAATCTTGAGATATTCCTGATTAAAGTTTTCAACAGAAGAGTTTCCTTTAGCATCATTTAAGGTTCTGGTCAATGAGGTGAAGAAAGTGAATAAAGAAAAAGAAGCTAGAATGTAAGAATGGTACCAGAATTTATAATTGAACAACAACAACAACAAAAAGAACTCAATTATTGGTAGAATGATAGCACTGTTTCATTAGCCTGTGGAAAAGAACAATCATCATTGTTCAGTTGCTAAGCCATGTCTGACTCTGACTATGGACTGTAGCACATCAGGCTACCTTGTCCTTCACTATTTCCTAGAGTTTGATCAAGCTATCAAAGCTAGACTTGAGTCTCTGATACCATCCAACAATCTGATCCTCTGTCACACCTTTCTCCTCTTGCCCTCAATCTTTCTTGCCAACAGTTTTTATCTTGGAGTGGTAACTGTGATTATCTGGTCTATCCAATTCCCTGCTTTCCAGTGTTTGATCTTATTAAAAATTGATGGGCATCCAGATTCCTCAGCCTCCTACAACTTTGGCACAGTACTTCAAGAACTTGATCAACTATTTACACTTCTGAAATCAACTGTATCATCACAGTCATTTCTAATTCTTGGCTTAAGTCTGAGGAAACTCACTCAGGCAGAATGTTGGAAAGTACTTCCACAAGTCATCTAAGAGGTGGTGGTTTTATTGTTGCTGTTGTTCAGTCACTAACTCATGTCTGACTCTTTGTGATCCCATGGACTGTAGCACATCAGGCTGCTCTGTCTTCTGTTATCTTCCAGAGTTTGCTGAAACTCATGTCCATTCAGTCAATGATGCTACCTAACCATCTCATCCTCTGCTGCTCCCTTCTCCTATTGCCTTCAATCTTTCCCAGCATCAGAGTCTTTTCCAATGAGTCATCTCTTCACATCAGGTGGCCAAAGTATTGGAGGTTCAGCATCAGTCCTTCCAATGAATATTCAAGGTTGATTTCTTTTAGGATTTCTTTTGATCTCTTTGCTGTACAAAGGGCTATCATCATGGAGAAGACCAAATAAAAGATTCTCAAACTTATCCTTTAATAGCAAAGATGGGGGGAAAAATGCATCCTGGAAGGAATAAGTTATATCTACTATTCAGGTCCTGTTGTATCAGATGAGGTTTCAACCATTGGGTTCCCAGTATATTTCACACATCATTGTAAGTCCTATGAGTTTTTGTAAGATACTCAGTAAAAGCAAGAGAAATATTTAAGCCATCAAGCCTAATGTGATGTATATTGAATACAATTAAAGTTTCTCATCAGTTAGAGTGTTCACACTATAAATGGAGACAGATAAAGGGAGTCAGGCTGCCATTGAGCAATAATTTAAGTTTTTAAAAGGACTGTGAGGATTGAATTCACTGAAGGGACTCTGACCCAAAAGTAAGAGGGAGTCATAAGCAGGTTATTAGGTGGAGGCAGGCATGAGCCAAGTATGCTGGCATCTTTGTGATCAGGAAGCAGAATAACTCCTGGACATTTCCAGAAGATGAGAGGTTAGAGTTGTTACCATCAGTTTTTGTTCCTTATTGAGAAATATTGCCATGGGTGTTCAATTTTCTATGCAAAATATAAACAGCTGATACTTTATGAATTTGTAATTAGTTGCTTTCTGACTCTCAAGTTTTCTAGCTATCTATCTGCTTTACTAGGCAAAATGATTGTGTGTGTTATCCATCCATTTGAAAACTTCAGCTACCTTGAAGCTGGTACCCAGAGGGAACTAGGTAATAAATGAGTCCACTGCCATTTATTCCTTGGCTAGATAATGATTCATATTCTGACTTGTAAGGCTGCTTAGCAAATGCTATTCTACTTCAACTTTTTATTAAGCAGGCAGGAAAACATGAAATCCATTTTTGAATTAAGTAGTTTTTCTCTTCTCTGTGGTGATACTTTGTAACATTCTGATTTTTTAAGGTGGAACCTGACCTCTTTCTTCTTTACTTTTTTTTCCTATTAAACATTTGAAAGAACATATTTCTATAGTTGTAGAAGTATGGTAGGGATTGTAAAAACCAGATAATTAAGTCCATTCTTTATTTCCGTAATAGAAAGTGTCTGAGAGCCACATTTCAGTTTCATCTCATAAAATATGTTGATTTTTAGATGATTAGCTGCACTTCCATCTGTGCACTAAAAGGAACATATTGGCTTCAAAGACCCTGACTCTGACATCAGGCTGTATGTCTTGAATTCAGACCCCGCTGTTGGTCTTGCTGTCATTACAATTGTAGGAGAGGGGAGTTTACAGAGCTTGAGATAAAGGCCTGATTACAAGACTTGTGCCTCCAAATAAGGCTCTAGACTATGAAGGAATATAGTAGATTAGAAAACAGAAGCAGGAATGCTGGAATGTAGGGATATAAAACTCACCAGATGACTGTCCTAAGGAAGGCCCAATGACCACACATGTACTAAAGCAACAGAAATTACTGTTAATGAGCTAGAGTCATTGAGAAACATAGTAGTTTCTGTTCTCTGTAGGTTCGGGCTGAGAGTAAAAAATTACAAATTGAGGCTCATCAAAGCCAGTGAGGATAATACCATCAAGAATAATAGAAACTAGGTGGCTATGCTTAACCATCAGAATGAAGCATGGACAACTTTAATAAAGACAAGATCAAAAGTACTGACCAGGGAGAGTTAAGAAAATGGTTGCTAGAACATGGCATCTCTAAGAGCAAGTCAGATGGATGCATGGGCTACCAAAGACATGGCTCAACATATACAACCAGAAGAAATAAAACATGAATGACGCTTGGAGCAGTCATAATTGTCATGATCTCTTGCCAAGTTTCCAAGTGAGACTCATTTCAGACCTAGAAATCAGGGCTAAGGAAAACGTGACATCTGGGTGAAAGGCCCTGTAACACCAAATGTACCTGGTTGATTTTCCACTTCTTCCCCAAAGGACCTAATCTTACATAGCTGGGACACCAACACTGACATTTTTTTTCCCAAACATTTTGCAGCTGAGACACAGGTCCCAACACAACATTGATATCTAGAGATCCACAACGTGATCATGGCATTTGCCAGAGTCCAGCTCCAGCAGCCAGGGATTCAACCTGAAGGGGTGAACGGTGATGGCGAGAAACGAGACAGTCTCTGTTTTCTTGGACTGCCTGTTTGTTTGAAGCTTATGATTCTCTTTTATACTTTTACAAAAGCACTAGGTCAGAGGTTTGATATTTTCAGTTCCCACTGACCCAGATTTGTTGTCTCCATAAATCATTGTTGCCCCTCAAAAGGAGTTCCTGCCTTAGCAATTCTCTTATCTACTTTTTCTCATGTGCCCTTGTAAATACTCTGTAACTCATGCTAATGTCTGGGCTGCATACCACATTCCTCAGTTTATTTTCTATCTTTCTAAGTCCTGTTTGCCCCTAGTATCCTAAGCTCACTATTTCTAAGAAAGGGCTTCTAGCTATTAATATCTCTAAAGTCCCTAATCTCTATAAGCTATAGTAGAATATGCTAACATTACAACATTCCTTAAATATTTAGCTTCTAACTATTTTAACTATTCCTAAGCCATAAATTCAGCAAACTCCTTTGCCGTAAACACTTTCCTCACAAATAGGCTTTAGATAGCAATCCCTCCTGTGGCCTCTAGTTACGGCCTGCGTTTTCACCCTGGAACACTCTTTTGTAAAAGTCCTTGAACAAATGTCAGTGATTAACTTTATGAATTATTCTCTGAGCACAGCTGCAGAAGGCTTTGTGCCTTCTCATGCTCCTCTCAAGAACAATAAGAACCTTAATATTCTTTTCAGTCAACTCAGCCAAGGAAAGGAAAAAATAAGTCAGAATCACAAAGCCTAACTTCTTCATCCTGGGTCCATGCCTGTGGGACAAAGAGGGGAGGGTTGGGGCCATGCTTCCATTTTGTCAGTAATGCCTAATGTGGCTCCTGACAGGTATTCCTGTAAAAGAATATATAAACTGAAAGATGGTGGATCACATCATTAATGAAAGGAGATGTTGGACTAGATCATCAATAGAGTCCTAGCCCAGCCACACTGTCCACAGAGCACCCCAACTGTCATTTCCCTGGTACCTGACTGTATAATCAGTATGAAAATACTTGGTATCCAATACACTTCTAATAGTGGTTGTTTTAGCTTGTGGAGTAAGAACTGTCATAATGGAGGAGACCAAAATGGTCAGCTTTTGGCCAAAACAGAAAATCAAATGTCACATCCTGGTAGGAAATGGCAAAGACGTGGTTAAACCTAATTTTTCAGGTTATGTTGTAGAAGATGAATATTCAATCAATGGGTGCCCATGTGTCATATCAATAAGTCCTGGTGACACTGGGACTCAGAAGTCCCTGCCATTAAGTTCAATATATACTGAACAGTAGAGAGTACAAATGGTGCAGGATAAAGGCATCAGGCATGGTCAAGTTTGAATTCACTGAAGTGGTTGGACCCAAAACTTGGAGGAGGGGAAGAGCAAACACTTGGCTTTGTGGAGGAAGTAGACATGCACCAGATCTGCTAGCATCTTCCTAAAATGGAAGCAGAACCAGGGATTCCCAGAGGATAGGAAGAAGAGGGAGTGATCCATCAGTCCTGTTTCCTATCATTGATGCTTCTCCCATGGGTGGTAAAATTTCAATATAGCATGAAGATAAATTTTCAGAAATTTGGAATTGGTCACTTCCTGACCAAAACTTTCTAATGTTTATTTTGTCTATTAAATCAAATATGTTTTGTCATCTTTACATTTGAGAAATCCAGCTCCCTTGACCACCCTGAGGCTTGTGCCAAGATGGAACAAGCTATTTGTAGCTTCCATTGTCCATTGTTCCTCAAAGTCTTCTAGGTTGTGACTTCTGATGTTACCAAACACTTTTACTTTTTTCAATATATATAAGAACAGAGAAAAACATGCAAACATACAATTACTTATACTATGTTCCTCTGTGGTGATCCTCTAGAGGGCTTCCAATCTGTTGAGGAAGATCCTGACTGACTCCCCCTTTGTTCATGTACTTGCCCCTTCAACAGTTCCAGGCTCTGAGTGTTCCTTTACCTCTCCTGATGGACAAGTGCTCAGACCCCAAAATTATTGGCTTCATTTATATCTGCATTATAGAGATCCCCATGCTCTGGCAAAAAGTACCAGGTTAGCCTCCTTATTCTATTTCGATGGCATTAGCCTCCTTGATCTCCCTTGGTGAAATCTGAGCCTGTATCAAGGATTAATGGTTTGTTGGTAGTTCTAAATATAAAACCAATCAACCCATCCTGGAGATTAGCACATGATGAATGTGATTTCATTTGTAAATTAAGGAATTCTTAGGGGTTGAAATACTTTCAAATTTGAACTTATATCACTACTCATACTTAAATTATTTAATTTATTGGTGTGATAGAAGACTGGGTTCTGTTTTTCTCCACATGATCTGGAGAAAATCTGCCAGTTATGCTAAACCCATTTTGAAACATCTTTCTAACAGAAACAGAATAACAGGGCAGCTAAACTTCACACCTCCCCTCATAGCGCTTCTTTTGAGTCAATTTGGTGAGAAGTGCCACATTTACTCTGGGTCTGTGAGGCCTGGGACTAATCCTGGAGCTGCCTCATTTTCTGGAATAGTGTGATGTGGATGATGCTAAAGCTTGGTCTCATCTTGGACAAGCCATGTTCAAGGATGTTGGAGATGATGGGCAGCATCCAGGCTCTCCTTTTGAGCATGAGGCTGCATGTCACAGGTTACAAAGAAGGAAGAGTCTAAGGAGATATTGAACTGTCCCCAGACATTACCAAAGAGTTCCTCATCCAGGTTCTGATAACTATATTCATGTATCCAGGAAGTCCTACAAAATTCATCTGATGGATTTTGGTCATAAAACATAGAACTAATATACTGACTGAGTTCTCTCTAGAAATGGTGTGTTGTTGTTTTTTTTTTTTTTAACGTAGCAATTCCAGGTTTTTCACATAAAATCTGAGAACTGTATAAAGTTTTCAGTATACAGATGTGTGAAGCAACCACTAAAGAAACTGTTAACTGAATCTATTAATAGTCATCTATAACATTCTATATATAATATTAATAGTCATTAATTAATAGTCATCTAGGTGACTACTGAGACAATTTACTGCTGGGTAAACTTGTCATGTGTTCAGTCACATCTAGGTAGGGCAAGAGATTATGTGACCTCAGAGCCATCTTTGCAGAGCCATCTTTGCAGTAAAGGGAAATATGGACCCCTAAAATCTGTTTGGGTATTGTATAGGAGTATCTGAAAGGGACCTTGAAGAATCTGGCCGTTGGAAGTCATCTTTTCTCTCTTGATTACCACTGCCAACCTAAAGAGTCCTACCCTGGGATTACCAATTCTGACACCAAAAGGATAAGCACCTGCCTATTAACCTACCACCTCTGCTCTACTGGTGATACAGTCAGGGTCTTCTGAGACCTTCTCTAAAGATGAGAGAGCCATCAGAAAGGGATAAAGACCTGACCCTGTGGAGGGACAAAGAAGAAAGGACTAAGAAGAGACTCTGACTATGTGTCACCTTTCAGAAAGTTTTCACTAGGCAATAGGAGGTCTTAGAGTTAGATAGAACAGAGTTCTGTGTTGGGCAGGAGTAAGGTTTAGACTGCAAACAACCGAGGGAGGACAAGACCTCGGCCTGAATGTTGCAGTAGATCCTGGAGGTGTGGCTGCTGGTAGCTGTCAGTCATCTACACATGTCCAAGCATGCCACAATTTGGAATAAAGGTACAACCTTTAATCAACTATTTATTAGATTTTTAAGGTAAGAGAAGAGCAAGCATACCTCATCTCAGGGGGCATTGGTAGCTGATGTATTAGTATGTTGGGAAGAGTCCAATATTTTTCTAAGCATCAGAAAAGCATGCTGGGCTGAATCATCAGTACCTGCTTCAGGGAGGCATGGGGCTTCAGTTTTGTATAAAACAGTATTTGCTTCTCTTGTTCTGAAGACTTCTAAAACTTTTTAAAACTTACACCCCACAAGTTGAAAAAGATTAGAACTTAAAGCAATTTCAACTCTGTCCAAACAATGCTATAAGATGTTCTCCTAGATTTACATTGACACTTTTCTTGCTGTATCTAAGAGCTACCTTTACAAATCCCATGTTGTAGAAATGCTAAAGATGTAAGTAACATACCACAGCAGTAAAACAAGCAGAAAACGTTCATATCCTCCTTCACTGGGGGGCCACTGAGAACCAAATGTGATTCTTAATACACTGTAGTATATTCATATACATTATTGTGATATTCAAAAAAACCAAAGCTTAGTTTATGGTATCTTTTTAAGGGTAAGTGGTCTACTCGATACATTGTTTGCCCTTAGAAAGTGAAAGTGAAGTCGCTTAGTCCTGACTCTCTGTGACCCCAATGATTGTAACCCACAGAATTTTCCAGGCAAGAGTACTGGAGTGGGTTGCCATTTCCTTCTCCAGGGGATCTTTCTGACCCAGGGATCAAACCCGGGTCTCCCACATTGCAGGCAGAGGCTTTACCTCTGAGCCACCAGGGGAGCCCTGTTGTTGGCCCTTAATGAATTTAATCATACACGTGACTGCATAGCCCTCATAATACATACGAAGTCAGGTGGTTCTTCATTTTTAAAGTTGGGAAATTATAGTATTTTTCAAGATAATTTTCACATTAATAAGGCTGCTTATGAGCAGCCAGTTCAGTTTGATAGCAATTTTGAAGAGATCACCAATGGCACAAATTTTCCACCTTTTATATTTACAAAGAATACTTAGATTTGGCAGAATAGTACGATTTTAAATTTCATATGGTACTAGAGAAGGCTTGAACTTTCTCTAAAATCAAGGCCTATTTGTATTATGAGCTCTAAATTATAAATCTTTATGGTAAATTGTCACATTGTTTAACTTCTGAGAATTCCAAAAGGCCAAAGAGCAACAGAATGAATGGGCCAGAACTGTGTTCACCAAGTCATATAATCAATTCACATTTGTATCAACATGTTTTCCATGCTCATCACTATCCAGGGAATGAGAAAATACAGCAAATGGCATCATGCCTGCTTTAGAACTTGAAGTTTTTTTGTAGGAATATATAGATGTTCAGGTGCAAGTAAAAGAATGGAAAATGTGTTAGGCATCTGTAGAAGGATTATCACAAATGGAACCTCAAGAGAAAATGAGTTTGTTCCATTTTGCAATCTGTCATAGGGACTAGAATTATTAGTACTTCTAAAAAGGAACATTGTTGTCTGAAATATCATGTACTATATGCTTTAAAAAGTTAGCTTGAGGTATGGTTATTAAAAACTTAAATTCTACATGATATATGTCACAGAATTCTACGTGATATCTACAGAGGTTGTGTGTGTACACACACATACCCTAGAAACTGAGAAAATACCATTCAACAGCTGGTCTAAAGAAGAGACACCAAGGTCATCCTACTTGATGGTGACCTAGCCTCATGATATGAAGTCTGAAGATGCTCTCTAGTTCTGAGACACAGAGAGATCACGGATGGTCTTAGGGAAAAGAAAGACCTGGATTGAGACAGGGGTTGGACCTGGATTCAAGTTCAATAATCCCTCATCTTGTCCTGTTTGTAGCAAAGTTGTGATCTGTATGGTGGGAGACATGTTCAGTTCAGTCACTCAGTTGTGTCCAACTCTTTGCAACCTCATGGACTGCCGCATGCCAGGCTTCCCTGTCCATCACCAACTCCCAGAGCTTACTCAAATTCATGTGCATCCAGTCGGTGATGAGACACATTAGCTCCATTCAAATCCATGCTTTCAGAGGCTGAAGTTTTGGCATCACGTGCACCAATTGGTAAGCCTTTAAAGGCTATAGATCTTCACTCTCTGGCTTATCTTGAGTGGGCCCCATACCTGAAAGCTTGTTTTCAAGGCCAGGTCTGGACCACTGATAGCAAGGCTTTTCATGATCTGGGGACAGATCTAGGCTGATTTTGTTCTTATAGCCAGAATATCCATGTGGAAGAAGGTAAGTCTGTTTTACTAAACAAAATAGACCATTACCATGTTTGTTTGTAGCTCCCATCCTACAAGAAAAATGATCATATTTATTAACCTAATTTTTAATGCCTTAATTTGGACCCTTCCAGGAACAGAGCCTGAGATAAGAATTTAATGCTGACAGTGCAAAGTGAGGAAGGAATGGGTAGCATGGAGGGAAGGAATGCAATCTTAAGGACCCACTGAACTCCTGACAAAATACACCTTTACTTTTCTTTCCCTTTACCTAAGTTTCTATTTTTCTAAGTTTTCCTTGAGTCTCCTTGGAGCATTTTCTGAGGCACTTCATATCTTACATATCTTCTATAAAAACAATCCAGATTATATGGTCTAGATAATAGGGTCATCCTTTAACTGGTAAACCTCTGGCTGTGTATTGGCCATTTCTGTTATGCATGAAGTAGAGAAAAGAGTAGGTAGAGGAAACTTGAATATGTTATAAGTCTGATACCTGAAATTGCACAGGAGACTTTGACTGGGGCTCCCCATTGGCTGAACAAAAGGTTTGGAATAAAGTATAATCACTTACTTGATTTTTAAGGCAAGAGAAGGGGAAGCATACTTCATCTCATGGGCCATTGGTAGTTGACTTATTAGTATGTTGGGATGCATCTGATATTTTTCTAGGCATCAGAAAACATGCTGGGCTGAATCATCAGTACCTGCATCAGGGAGGCATGTGGCTTCAGTGTTGCATAAAATAGATATTTACTTCTCCTGTTCTGCATACTGCAGTCTCTGACTACCCCAGATCAAATCCTGAATCACAGGAGTGGCCAGGCTGTTGTGTTCTCAATGGCTAGGAGAATGTGAGAGAAGTACTGAGCGGGAATCTCAGTTCAGGGCACCTTTGAGAAATTCTCACCCAGGCCAGTGTGGATTCAGTTCAGTTCAGTCACTCAGTTGTGTCCGACTCTTTGCAACCCCATGAATCGCAGCACACCAGGCCTCCCTGTCCATCACCATCTCCCGGATTTCACTCAGACTCACGTCCATTGAGTCCGTGATGCCATCCAGCCCAGTGCTGATTAGCAGGGCAAAAATTACCCATAGATGATTCTCAGTGAATTTGAAAAGGCATCTGCAGAAAGTTGGAGAACGGAACAGTTTGTAGCCTTCTGGAATGTCATTGGAACTGAAATTACTAGCAGTTCTCAATGATTTTTGAGCTCTGCGCAATGTCTTGCACTTTAAGCTTAAATGTTGAGCATATTCTAAGTTATCTAAAACTAACATTGTATATTGTATTATATATCCTGCTATGTATCTCAATCCTAGATGTTAAGAAAATATTAAATACCAATAAATGCTGGTCTTAAAGAAGGAACAAAAAGCACCCTATAGTGGGGTGGCCTTGTCCATTCACTTTGAAGCTGGAAGCTACCCAACAACCTGAGAATTTGAAGTATCAAGAGTGGCCTTAAGGGAAAAGACCTGGATTGAATTTGGGGTTTGTCCTGGACTCGTGTTTAATAGTCCTTTTTCTGGTCCTTCTACTGGCAAAGTTGAAATCTGAATTGGAGAGATAACAAGCTTGATTCAAATCTAGTCTGTGGCAGGCTGAGATTTTGGGGGGGCTGCAGTACATCCTAGATGGGTTAGAATTGTTGTCCCTGGGTTTAATCACTAAACCTTAAAGGGAGAAGACTAGTATCATGATAGGGAGGCAAGACAATAAAGGGGCCATCAGGACTTTGGTTAATGATTAGGAGTCTAGATAGGATTCTATGCAAGATGTATGATACATAGGAACATTTAATGTACTCTCTTCTCACACATTCTCCCAATTTGCCAGAGTAAGAGTCAGCCACTGGTGGACAATGTTCCTACGATCTTTTGTCCACCTAAAGGAAAGCAATTAGGACATTACCAACAAGTTGGTAAGTGATCCAATTGCAAACTCTAGTCTTAGAGACTGCTTTCTTGGCTTACTCTTCCTAGTAGGGTCCGCGAATCTCCGTAAGGGAGAGCCTTAGTAGCCTAGCCCTGTTGTTACAGGGCAGCAGCCCTTAGTAGGCATGGCTTCTAGTGTAGAGATGGAACTCAGCAGCAGCTGGACCCTCATCAATTTCCTCTCTGAAGTAGTCTATTGGATTCAAGAGAATTATGTACAGAGGTTATGGTTCTCATACTGCTCTGTTGAAGTATCCACTAATTATTTTGTTTCAAAAAGATACTAGTCATCAAAGTCTTGGACTTGGAGAAAGAAGCTAGTTTATTCCCATAGATCATACAAGTTATGAGCCATTCATCCTTGAACACCTTGTCTATGGCTATATATCATCTGCTTTTAAGTATGACACCGTGATCACTCAAATTAGTTTGCCTACTTCTTATACTGTTCTGACTCTAATCACAGAGAGCCACTGTAAGAAATTAATAGTCTCTGAGAATATCTTTGGAACCATCAGGGTAATAGCGTTTTGGTGATATGCAGGAATGGCCCTTGATCTGCTTCTACTTGCCCTGTGAGGCTTAGATGGGATGAAGCAGAAGAACTGAGTGTAGCTAATGTCTGAATTGACCAGTGTTCCCAAGTCAGCCAGCCTGAGATTTTCCTAAAGCAGGTAGCAAGACCTCTCGCCCTCAAAGTTAAAAATCACCTGAGAAGGTATGTCAAAGTCAGCATCCATAAGATTAGAGGGAGTTTGTGGGTTCAGATCCTCCATGAAGCAAGCATCTGAAGGAGTCACTTTTGGAAAAAGCTATAAGGGTAAGAGGAAGATGAGAGCAGGAGCAGGTGAGGAAAGACTTTGAAAGGCAATGCAGACCTGACATCCGAAACAGGAGAATTGGGTAGGAGGAGGCGCACTGCACTGCGATGCTGACTGGGGCTCCTCACTGACTGGCCAAAACTTTCTCAAATTCTCCTGTAAGAATTCTTCACCAGAGGTGAATAGTAATGTTCCTATAAGCCTGCCCTGCTCAGTCCTTAGCTGGGAGTATCCCAAGAAGATTGTTGCCTGTATGGATCCTGCAGTCACGCAGGGCACCAGCTGGAGGGGGGTCCCCACCATTTAATTTCCTTGTACAAAATTCTCTTGAAACAAATCTAAGCATCATATCCATAGAGATTATTTCTGTCATAAAGAAATAGTGAGGTGCATGTTTGAGAGCCAGTTCCTCCTTGGTTCACAGGGTTCAAGGAAGTTTGAATAGCTAAAATCATTAAGGACCCATACACATGTCTCAATCTAATGTTTCAGGGCTCCATGTTTTTCCAGACAGAGCCCTGATATTAGCATAGACATGCTTTAGTTAAGCATGCAGTGTGTTTTGAACTTTTGTCTCTAAGCTAGCTTCTTGGCCTCTGCTTTTTCTGTAGGAGATAAGGGCCTTCTTTAAGACTACTAGAGATGCCTTCTGGGCCTCTCAACATTGGTATCTAGAGAGATGGATACAAAGAATAATCACCGTTGTCATGTTAGGTTCCATGTTGGGCCAGGTAATTGAGTCCTGACAGATTCCACGTCCTTGGGCCAACCCAGTGGTTAATTCACTGGCCCTGACTGTATAAGTGTTGCTCAGTTGTGTCTGACTCTGATTCCAAGGACTGTAGCCTGCCAGCATTCTCTGTCCATAGAATTTTTCAGTCAAGAATACTGGAATGGGTTGCCATTTCCTACTACAAGAGATCTTCCCAACCCAGGGATTGAACCTAGGTCTCCTGCATTGCAGGCAGGTTCTTTACCATCTGAGCTACCAGGGAAGCCCCTGACTACATAAATGCAAAGAAAATGGTCATTGGCAGAACCCCCATACCATTTTCTTAACTTGGGTAGGAACTATCATCACAGAAGTGACAAAAGGGAAGTTTCTAAAGCTCATCTCTAGTGGCCAGTGTAGAAATCAAATATTACATCCTTGAAAGAAATGGCAAGCAAGTATACCATTTAAAAAAATACATCTTTCCAACATTTTTCCCTTAAACCATTGATCTGGTCTGTAGAAATCCAGGTTTCTGAAGACAGTTCCTGGAAAAAGCAGATTACTTAAATTTACTTCAGTATTAGATGAAGTACTTTGTTAAACTGGTTATTACCACTTCAGGTACAAAGGCCTGGGACAAGGCTATCCATGTATATGATTGCCTTCATGGGGCTAGCTCATTCTACCTTCTGTCAAAATAGCCTGAAAGGACTGGTACATCTGGATGTTCTGCAGAACATTTCATTAGTTTTCTATACTATATTGATGATATATTTGACCCAGACGAACTAGAAGTTGGAAATATATTAAAAGTACAGCAGGATTGAGAGTTTAAATCACTTGAAGATTCAAGAGACTGTCATTTTAGTGACATTTTTAGGAGTTTAGTAGCTTGTAGGGCATAACCTCAAAGGACAATCTTAACTATGAAGACAGAAGAACATCAATGGCTGATACTGTGCTTCAGGTTCTGGAGGCTGCATATGCTCCCATGGTAATAGCATTTTGCTCTTTGTAACATTTACGCCAAATGACAGAAATGGTGCCAATTTGAATGGTGCCTGGAATTGAAAAGGGCCCTGCTGCTTGGGCCATATGTGCACACATACTAAGTCGTATCTAACTCTTAGCTTTGCTACATGTTAGGGAAAAACATGAACTAGCCATTTACAATAAAGGTTAGAAAAAACTAAACTAATAAATTCTCAACTGTTTTCACTTCATTTGCTCAGTTGTGTCCGACTCTTTGTGACCTCATGAAACGCAGCACGCCAGGCCTCCCTGTCCATCACCAACTCCCGGAGTCCACCTAAACCTATGTCCACCAAGTCGGTGATGCCATCCAACCATCTCATCCTCTGTCGTCCCCTTCTCCTCCTGCCCTCAATCTTTCCCAGCATCAGGGTCTTTTCCAATGAGTCAGACCTTTGCATCAGGTGGCCAAAGTATTAGAGTTTCAACTTCAACATCAGTCCTTCCAATGAACACCCAGGACTGATCTCCTTTAGGATGGACTGGTTGGATCTCCTTGCAGTCCAAGGGACTCACAAGAGTCTTCTCCAACACCACAGTTCAAAAGCATCCATTCTTCGGTGCTCAGCTTTCTTTATAGTCCAGCTCTCACATCCATACCTGACCACTGGAAAAACCATAGCCTTGACTAGACAGATCTTTATTGGCAAAGTAATGTCTCTGCTTTTTAATATGCTATCTAGATTGGTCATAAAAGACGCTTACTTCTTGGAAGGAAAGTTAATTTCATGGCTGCAATCACCATCTGCAGTGATTTTGGAGCCCAGAAAAATAAAGTAAGCCACTTTTTCCACTGTTTCCCCATCTATTTCCCATGAAGTGATGAGACTGGATGTCATGACCTTAGTTTTCTGAATGGTGAGCTTTAAGCTAACTTTTTCACTCTCCTCTTTCACTTTTATCAAGAAGCTCTTTAGTTGGTCTTCACTTTCTGCCATAAGGGTGGTGTCATTAGCATATCTGAGGTGATTGATATTTCTCCCAGCAATCTTGATTCCAGCTTGTGCTTCTTCCACCCCAGAGTTTCTCATGATGTACTCTGCATATAAGTTAAATAAGCAGGGTGACAATATACAGCCTTGACGTACTCCTTTTCCTAGAAATGAGATTAGCCTGAAATTTTTACCAAATCAGTTTTGTTTGCCTAATGCACAGCAAGTCAAATGCCTAACACTGAGATTTGCAATGAAGAAGTTTCATTAAGGAGGCAGCCAAGGGAGAAGACACAAAAACAAATCCCAAATGCACCTTCCTGAAAATCAGGTTCAGGCTGTTTATAAGATAAGATGATCTGAGACAGGGAAATTGTGATAGAAAGTACGAAAGGTGAGGTGCTAGATGGGCTCTGCAAGCATGATCAAACTCCATGGCTCTTCATAGGAAGCAAGATCAAAAAAAAAATTTTTGTTATGAGGGTTGAGCCTTTGGCCCTCTGAGGTCAAAAAGTCATCCATTAAACTTTCACCCAGGGCTCCATAAGTGTTCTTGTGCAGTTCATACATGATGGTTTCTCAAGCTCTAAGTGCCTGATAACAGCTTTAGCAATCCTTACTATAGTAGCAGTGTTAGACTCTTAGTTGTATCCAACTGTTTGTGATCCCATGGACTGTACCCTGCCTGACTTCTCTGTCCATGGGATTCTCCAGGCAAGAATACTGGAATGTGTGGCCATTTCCTTCTCCAGGGGATCTTTCGGAACCAGGGATCAAACCTGTGTCTTCTGCTTTACAGACAGATTCTTCACTGTCTGAGCCACTAGGGAAGCCCAAATATAATTTAAGTGCTATGTAAATAATTAAAGATGAGTGGAAAATTCAATTTTTACTTCATGGAATTTTTTTTCAAATATTTTCCATCTTTCAGTTGGATCCGTGGAAATGCAGATACAAAGGGCCAACTGTGTTTTTTTCTCTCCAAATGTCAAATTCCCAGCAAATATATAATACCATATACAATTTCAAATTAAAGTAAATTCACAGGTTTGGGGATTTTTAAGTTTTGCTTTGACATGTCACATAACATACTGCTATGAGTCTCTGGATGTGGATTCTAACCAAAAAAGCTGCATATGGTCACTCTATATGAGAGGTGTAAATATGTAAGGTGACAACATTTGTGTGAACTATATTTAAAACATGATAAATGGCTTTTTCAACATTACTCATGATTTAAATATTATGTATATATTACAGATCATCTCCATATCAACAACTATATAAGGAGAACACTAGAAAATAAAAATTTTATAATGTTCTTATGCAGTGTTTAAGCAATTGAATGTTTTATCTGAAGAGTCTATGATGTAAAAATTAAAATCAAAGTTTTGCTTTTTGAATGCATGGGCTGTAACCCACAGAAAATGAGCAAATTGTTTGGTCAGGATTTTGTTAGTTTAAGAAGCAAACATTTAAGAATCAAAATATGTACACCATTAAAAATACTAATTCTGAGTATTATGTATCTAAAAATTAAATCATCCTGTACAGCAAGTTTCAAAAAATTCACGCATTTCAAATATTAAGGCAACTTGTTCCCAACTAAACAGTGCCTTATAAAAATATGTCACTTCAAAATATTATATACATAGTGACAATAAATTTAGCTAGTTTTAATCCTTAATGCATTAATAAAGAGTAATGACCCATATATCTGAGTTGGTAGAGTAAGGAAGCTAAAGGGAATTCAGTTGAAAGTCAACTAAAAGTGAGAATAGCTGGTTAGGTCTGACTGGCCTGAGCAGGTTACCCCTGGATTTTAGTGCCCCCTGTCTTTGCTCATTCGTCTTTCTTGAGGGATTCAGGAAAAGGATCCCTCTGGCTACTTTCTGATGTCAAGGGGGCATAGACCCGGTGAGAGCCTGAGGAATGAAACTATTCAGCATTCATCTAGAATAGTCCATTTCCCAGCTCATATTTTACAGTGTTAGAATTGCCATATCTCATTCCTCATTTGACAGCTTTAGTGCTACATTTAAGAGCATGTTTTTAATCAGCAAATACCTGTTTAAAAGTCTAGATGAGTTAAGTACATGTAACCCAAGCATTAATAGTCCCTGAAGAATAGATCTTCTTCCCATGTGCAATCCAGGACTTTTGACCCTGAAAACCAACTTGAACCTGGCACTTCTGGGGATACTTGTTTTAGCCAGGTAGCTTATTGCCATATTTTGTGTATGTGGGTTTCGACAGTAGTAGAGATATTAATGTATGCATGAACGCACGTAGGTATGCTAAGTCACTTCCATTGTGTCCAACTCTTCACAACCCTATGGACTATAGCCTGCCAGGCTTCTCTGTCCAAGGGGTTCTCCAGGCAAAATACTGGAGTTGGTTTCCCTGTCCTTCTCCGGGGATCTTCCTGACTCAGGGATCAAATTCGTGTCCCTTATATCTCTGGCATTGGCAGGCAGATTCTTTACCACTAGCACTACCTGGGAAGCCAAAAGTATTAGCAACAGTACAAACGCAACCTTGTTCAGCCAGGATGTCATCTAGAGCTCTGCAGTTATCTAGGACAATTTCCTTCTTTTGGGCAGCAGTAGCTAAGGCAGCTTCATGTGCTATTATGTCTAGGGTCATGAAACTTTTCTAATTTATGTGCTCATGTGGTCTGACTCTCTACCATGGTAAAAGTACTCTACAGAACATGTACCAAAAGCCATCTCCTTGACCTCCAGGTAGGTAGGAGACCCTTTTTACTCTGGAGAACAATTTGAAAGAACTAGTCCAATATTGAGTTTCACTGGAGTCACAGACAGCAAAGGGAATGACTAAACACCCTACTAGAGCTGCAGCTGTTTAGTCACTCAGTCATGTCGGACTCTTTGTGACCCCATGGACTGTAGCTAACCAGGCTCCTCTGTCCATAGGATATAGGGTAGTACCCCCAATTACCCAATTAACTCAATATGTATAGGCCCAAAGTTCATCACTGAAACTGCAAAGATGGGTCCTGAGTGACCACAGAAAATGCCAGACATATTTTACACATTGAGTGTCTCATTCTTGAGAAAGTCTAGAACTTATACAAGTTAGGGCTCACCATGAGATTCACCCATGGAGATTACTATACTGTATAGCTTGAGAGGGGAGTAAGCTGAGCCACTCCTTGAAAATATACCAAGTCTTGCTATTGGAAATGAGATATAATTGAGAGAGCAATAACCTGGCATTGGGATGCACATTTCTAGTACAAGGAAACAAGCTAGGGAAGAGAACTGAGTAGGCTCACCCCTTTACTAGATGACATGAATTTCCCCAACAGAAAAGATGTGGCTTTGGTGGCAGTGTCAACTTTTGGTTTCTACAGTTTCTCCAGAGATCACTATCCTTGTTCGGGTAGGGAGGATTAGGAAGAAACAGAAGATGAAGGGCCTTGATAACCATTCTAACTTCATAGGTTTTGAGTATGTGTCACATAAAAGATAGGGATGACTGAAAAGTGTTAATGGCACAACCAAGGGTGATCAGTGTGATTTTGTGAAGGTTTTGAATGACATTTTCCAATGTTTCAATAACCTAAGATATACAGACGACACCACCCTTATGGCAGAAAGCAAAGAAGAACTTAAGAGTCTCTTGATGAAAGTAAAAAGAAGAGAGTGAAAAAACTGGCTTAAAACTCAGTATTCAGAAAACTAAGATCATGACAACTGGTCCAGTCACTTCACGGCAAATAGATGGGGAAACAATAGAAACAGTGACAGACTTTATTTTCTTGGGCTCCAAAATCACTGCAGCTGGTGACTGCATTCATGAAATTAAAAGATGCTTTCTCCTTAAAATGAAAGCTATGATCAACCTAGACAGCATATTAAAAAGCAGAGACATTACTTTGCCAACAAAGTTCCATCTAGTCAAAGCTATGGTTTTTCCAGTAGTCATGTATGGATATGAGAGTTGGTCTATAAAGAAAGCTGAACACCGAAGAATTGATGCTTTTGAATTGTGGTGTTGGAGAAGACTCCTGAGAGTCCCTTGGACTGCAAGGAGATCCAAACAGTCCACCCTAAAGGAAATTAGTCCTGAATATTTATTGGAAGGGCTGATGCTGAAGCTGAAACTCTGATAATTTGGCCACCTGATGTGAAGAACTGATTCACTAGAAAAAATCCTGATGCTGGGAAAGATTGAAGGCAGGAGGAGAAGGGCCCAACAGAGGATGAGATGGTTGGATGGCATCACTGACTTCATGGACAAGAGTTTGAGTAAGCTCCAGGAGTTGGTGTTGGACAAGGAAGCCTGGCATGCTGCAGTCTGTGGGGTTGCAAAGAGTCAGACATGACTGAGTGACTGAACTGAACTGATCCAATGTCTCAAGACAGTACCTGCCTTTGCCAGCACTTGGGAAATTCTCATCACCGAATTGTCCTTCCAAGCCTGGGGTGGTGGGGGTGTAGGGGTCAAGTGCAATAAGGAAGCTTGACAAAAAGGGGAAAGGCAATCATATTTCTGGTTCAATGTGTGGATTTAGAAGAATCAAGCAAACAATCTAACAAGAGTGTTACTCCTTAATTTAGGAAACTGCTTTCTGAATAGCAACTTAAGACCTATTAGTGTTTCACTATTTAGGGAGCTTAGTGTCTGGGGTGTAGAGCCAGCCAAAGTTCGGGTGATAATGGTCATGGTGTTCTCATGGGGTGGCTGTCATTCCCTGTGAAGTTTCTGTAAATAGGACAGTCACCCTGAGGATCACTGTGGAGCCACATGATTCCAGTTTGAGTCCATGGCTTAACTCATTTTTACTATCACTGAGGAATGTGTCATTAGTGACATGTCAAATTGTCCAGTGAGGATGGAGCTAGTTTTCTGGATGCTTATTTTTCTACAGTTTAAACAGGACCCAGCCTGTAGGAAAGAAATGGTGCAGAGGAACATCTGAGGCAAGCAAACTTCAACCTGTTAGAAGCAAACTTATGTAGAACAGTTATACTAGCTCACAACGATGGTAGTACATACCTGATAGTGTCTGATTCCTTGATTTGAATACACTTTGGGTCTCCAAAATCAACTCTAGAACATAGAAAGGGGCTCCTATGTAACATTTTATTGGGGCTCAATGGAAGATTGCTTTCAGGAGCCACAATCACCTGAAGCAGGGCCCCTGGTAAGGCCTTATTCCAAGGTGAATTTGTCTCTTGACAAATCATAACTAAATTCTCTAAGTGTGTGCTTCATCTTCTCCATTTTGCCAGCAGACTGCAATTGCCAAGAAGCACATAATCTCCAACCAATACCTAAGGGCCAGATACTTAATTTATTTTTGCTACAAAGGCTCAGCCATTGTTACTTTGAATAGACACAGGTATTATCATGGCATCCCATAGTCCAGCCTAGAGGTTCATTGTCTTCTCCTTTAAGAGCTTCACAGAGGGCTTTTGCTATGAGTCCAAAGTTGGAAATTAGAATGCAGCAGAACCTGATCTTCTCAGAATCCCTGAAGTTCCTACTACCAGGAGATAGTCTCAATTCTGGCTAAAGCATCCCTTTTCTCAGGTGCCTCTTTCTCTGTCCTTCAGTTCAGTTCCGTCACTCAGTCATGTCAGACTCCTTGCGACCCCATGAATCGCAGCATGCCAGGCCTCCCTGTCCATCACCAACTCCTGGAATTCACTCAGACTCACGTCCATCAAGTCAGTGATGCCATCCAGCCATCTCATTCTCTGTCGGCCCCTTCTCCTCCTGCCCCCAATCCCTCCCAGCATCAGAGTCTTTTCCAATGAGTCAACTCTTCACATGAGGTGGCCAAAGTACTGGAGTTTCAGCTTTAGCATCATTCCTTCCAAAGAAATCCCAGGGTTGATCTCCTTCAGAATGGACTGGTTGGATCTCCTTGCAGCCCAAGGGACTCTCAAGAGTCTCCTCCAACACCACAGTTCAAAAGCATCAATTCTTTGGCGCTCAGCCTTCTCCCTTGTGAGAGTTCAAAGCCCAAATATTAAACAGAGGTCTGGGAGATCTGTCTCTTTATTCGTGGGCACCTTTTATCTTGCTCAGCCAAAAAATTCAAATAAAATTCACATTCTAATTACAGGTGTCCTTTGTTTTCTTGGAAGTCAGGATATAATCCACATACTGGAGCAGAGTTCCCTCATTTAAAGTCTCTCAAGTTCTTTTCCAAGACATGCCCAAATATAGTAAGGACACTTTCAAATCTCTGAGAAGTATTATCCTGTAGTACTGTTGTTGAACGCCTATATATATAGTTTCCCCAATCAAAAGTAAAAACTCTTGGGATTCAAAACTTGGGAGTTTACAAAACAAAAAAAGGCATCTTTGGGATTTCTGTTCATCATGGACTTCAAAACAGAGTGTATAGGTTAGGGACAACTGGCTGAATATCCCACAGTTTGATAAATTGCCCTCGAATCCTATACAAATTTGCATTCTTCTGTGCCTGGCTGCTGAAAAGGGGGACTATTATAAGGAGGCTGTCAGAGACATATTAAGTCAAACACAAGGATAGCTGTTAGCAGGGGCTGAATCCCTGGCTCTGCCCATTTCTTTTTTTTTTAATTAATGAATTTATTTTAATTGGAGGCTAATTGCTTTACAATATTGTGTTGGGTTTTGCTATACATTGACATGAATCAGCCACAGGTGTACGTATGTCCGCATCCCAACACCAACCCCGCTGCCCCGCTTCCTCCTTCCCCACCCCATCCCTCTGGGTTGTCCCAGTGCACTGGCTTTGAGGGCCCTGTGTCACCCTTTGAACTTGGACTAGTCATCTATTTCACTTATGGTAATATACATGTTTCAATGCTATTCTCTCAAATCATTCCACCCTCACATTCTGATCATTTTTTTAAAGGCTTCTGCATTCACTTAGGAATTTGGACCCAAGGACTGAGTCTGACTTAGAGCTGGTGTTTTCACTCACCCCTGCCTCTGTTTCATCCATACTTCTGGACTCATTTGCTGGAGTATCTCTTTCATAAGTGTTGTAGGCTATTCCTTTTGGAGTTGGTGATACTCTATTTGTTCAGGTGCATAGGTAAATTTGCATTTAACTTGGTTAGTAAATCTCTTCCTAGAAGAGGGCTGGGACACTCAGGCACGTACAGATAATGATCCTTCACAAAAATCTTCCCCATTTGATAGTTTAAGTGCTGGTGAAAGGTCTTTTCCAGGTTTTTTTCCAGACACTTCAGTTATTAATAATCTAAAAATAAAGGTTACAAAGCCAGGTATTTAGAACTGAGTAGGTGGCCCCCACATTGATCAGAAAGTCAAAAATTAATTTCCCATATTTGAAGTCAACCAGGCTCCATAAGGGAAATACTAAGTGACTTTGCACAATTTCAAAGAACCCTTGGGGCACATTATTCTTGGTTACCCATTCTCAGCTCAGGTATGTGAATGTTTCCCCCATAGTTCACCTTCTTCAGGAGCTTCACTTAAGATTGGACCCTCTATTCCAGTATGACTGCTACTTGTAATCTGCATGTTGTTCAGGTTCCTCTTGAGGACCCTGGAAATTCTTCCTGCTGCTGGGTCTCTTGTGTGGGACTTCAGTTTGCTCCAGCATTTCCCTGTGGCAAGTTAGCTACCAACAGAGGAGACTGTTTCATCTTTTGTGGCTTCCTCTTCTCCGGAACCTGGCCTCTGTTATTGAAAACTTGATATGCAAATTCACCCAGTTGAGACATAGGCTTCCCTATTGCTTCTGTACTTTGCGTAACTTCCTCTATATGCCAAGGGTACGCAGACTATTGAATACTATCTGGAAGTTCTTTGGTATCACGGGATATATCTATAGCAGTGTGTTGCCTAAAGACCTCAAAAAATCTTTCAAGAAACTCTAAAGGCTCCTTTGGTTTTTGTTTTCTTACTGTACTTCATACAGGTTTTATATTGGGGGCACCCTTTTTAATAGTCCTGCAAGAATAAAATCTTGTGAATGTTCAAGTTTGGTCTACCTCCCAAGTTCACATCCCAATTAGGATCCACTCTTGGTATCGCTATGCCTTCTGCACACACAACCTGTACAGCAGGTTGCCAGGGATTGTTGGCATGAATCCCATCTGATTTCTTGATAGCTTTTCCTAGCACCAGTCTACAGTCTTCTGAAACAAGAAAGGAACTTAATTTCTAATGTCTTCCCAGGTTGGGTTGTGGATTGAAAGTGTTTTCTTTTTGTCATTGTTGTCCTCTTTGGGTCCTCTGGATAAGCTGACATATTTCAATCCAATAAATACAGAGTTGAAAGGGAGAAAAGGACCCAAATAATCCCATCAGCTGCCCAGTCTGGCTTCGTACCTCCACTAGGGCTTACCTTGATGGATAATGCCCTGCCTGGTTTGAGTAGTTCCTTGGTCAAAGTAAGTACCCTGATAGGGTAAAGGGGAGACAATTCCTATTTCCAGACCCTCTGGGATTGGATCAGGGGAAGACTAGGGTTATTATGGAGAATCAACAAGGTCACTATATGGGGGTAGAGGAGGAGCAGTCAGAGTTCAACTGAATTAACAGCAGGTCTTTCCCTTACTATTGGAATCAGGCAAAAGATGTTTGGCTTTCCTCTCTATTGAACCATAATGTTTTCTTTGCAAAAGTTTATTCTGGTACAAGAACATAAAAGGTAGTATATAAGGTTTTTTTAACCTCATTTTTCTTTTCATTGAGTAGCTAAATCTAATTGTATTAGTTAAATCCAAAATCGTATTATAATTTACCAAACATTTTCAGACCATTTTTCTCCAGAGCCTAAAGAATATTGTGATCAAGAGGTATTATGAAAAATACCATCTTTTTTTCATTTTCATGAGTTGATAAGTAAGTTTTGCAGAATTTGGGGGAGGGCAACCTTGAGGGCTGCAAGGGGGAATGGAATTAACATTGCCCATTTTGTAGGGTTTCTTTTCCTGTGTTCAGCTGCAACAAACAAAACATTTGTAAGGGTCTGACTAGGTAGAATTAGCAGAATTATCCAACCAACAAAGTTCAGATGAGTCAGCCCCAGATGAGCTGTTAATGCCAACTGCTTCACCAGGAATGATGAAGGCCCAGAAAAACTGTTCTCTTAAAAGCAAGTCCATAGTAGGTTGTTATGCACCATAGGCAGATGACCCAACACCTCCATAAATTCCCTGGTCACCTGGAACTTCCCAAGAGACCGCAGGGAATTGTACCTCTTTAGAGTCAAAGAACCCCCCTAAAGTTATCTCCTAAGGGAGTCTTATTACAGTTACCAAAAATCTCAGTTGCTAAATAGCCAGTTCTGAGCAAATATAATCTGAAATAGACATAGATAAGCAAGGCCAAAATTCTGGGACTCTAACCCAAGCTTGAGGCTTAGCAGCTCTGACTTTCCATGGTTTCTTTTGTAGGATGGGCCTTTAACCCATCACCCTAGCCTTAGGGTTCCAACCCAATGGTCTGGACTCTAGCCAGACTACAGTTTGACCAAGATGGAACTCTAACCCACAGTCTTGACAGAGTTATTAGACAATTTAGGAACTGGGGCATTTTAGCAAGTTACTTACCCAAAAAGACATCTTTCACACACGCAAACTGTTTCTCAACTTCAAAGGTGGGCAGCTTTGCCCTAGGGAAATCCTGGGGATGGTTGTAGGGGCCAGCAATTCCACCCTTTCCCCTGTAGCTGCTGGGACTCATCCACAGACACTCGGTTACCAATAAGGGGTGACAAACTGCAGCAAAGATCTGCTTGGACTTTTTCTGCTGCTGGTTGTAAAGTTTGTTACCATGCTGAGCTCATTTGCAGAGGAATAGCAAGTTAAATGCTGACAAACACAAAGGGAGAAGACAAGAAAATGAATCTCAACCCCAGCGCTGGCCCCAAAGATGGGGTTCAGGGAGCTTTATGGGGTGAAGTGGCAGGATGGACTGAGATATGGTGAAAGGTAATTGGAGGTAAGAAAAGGGAGGTAATCAGTGGTCTGTGCAAGACTGGTTGAGCTTTATGGCTCTCCATAGGACACAAGTTCAGGCAAAGGTGTGGTGGTAGCATGTTCTGAGTGAGTGATATTTTGACTCAGTTGAATGGCACATGGTCTCAACTGGTCTGATCTGGGCAAAATACAGCTCCAAGTTCCTGAAAAGCAACTTGAGCAAGGGTTGTTGTTGTTAAGTTGCTCCGTCATGTCCGACCCTTTGTGACTCCATGGACTGCAGCACACCAGGTAGCCCTGTCCCTCACTATCTCCCAGAGTTTGCCCAAGTTCATGTCCATTGCATCAGTGATACCATCCAGCCACCTCATATTCTCATGCCCTCTTCGCCTTCTGCCCTTGATCCTTCCCATAATCAGGGACTTTTCCAGTGATTTGGCTGTTCGCAAGAGGTGGCCAAAATACTGGAGCTTCAGCTTCAGCATCAGTCCTTCCAGTGAGTATTCAGGGTTGATTTCCTTTAAGATTGACCAGTTTGATCTCCTTGCTGTGCAAGGGACTCTCAGGAGTTTTCTCCAGCACCACAGTTTGAAGACATCAATTCTTTGGTTCTCTGCCCCACTTCAGTGTTCTTGCCTGGAGAATCCCAGAGACGGGGGAGGCTGGTGAGCTACCATCTACAGGGTCACACAGAGTCAGACCCGACTGAAGTGACTTAGCAGCAGCAGCTGCCTTCTTTATAGTCCAGCTCTCACAACCATACATAACCACTGGGAAGACCATAGCTTTGACTACATGGACCTTTGTTGGCAGAGAGATGTCTCTACTTTTCAACACACTGTCTAAATTTGCCATAGCTTTCCTGCCAAGAAGCAATTATCTTCTGATTTCATGGCCCCAGTCACCATCCACAGTGATTTTAGAGGCCAAGAAAAGGAAATCTGTCACTGCTTCCACATTTTCCCCTTCCATTTGCCATTCAGTAATGGAGCCAGTGGCTCAGATGGTAAAGTGCCTGTCTACAATGCAGGAGACCTGGGTTCCATCCCTGGGTTGGGAAGATCCACTGGAGAAGGAAATGGCAATCCACTCCAGTACTATTGCCTGGAAAATCCCATGGACAGAGGAGACTGGTGGGCTACATCCATGGGGTCACAAGGAGTTGGACACGACTGAGCAACTTCACTTCACTTCACTCACGATAAAGATGTGTCCTTAGGGGGCACAGAAAATGTCAAATGTGTTTTGGAATTGAGAGTCTCAATCTTGGGGAAATAGTCTAGAACTTGCTCAAGCTAGTGATCACTCCAAGTTATTACTCATGAAAAGTAGTATAGTTTACAGCTTGAGAGGTGAGTAGGTTGCCCCACTCCTTAAAAATATAACAACTCTCCATTTGGGAACCTTGACATAATTGAAAAAACCTATAACCTGGTGTTGGAGTGTATAGTTCCTGGACTAGAAAATGAGAACAAGGACAATGGAGAGAGAAGTGAGTAATGCCATTTAGTAAACAAAAAAAAACCTAGCTTTCCCATCAGAAAAAGTCTGGTTTTGATAGGAGTAAGATTTTTGTTTACATTTTCTTTCCAGAATTCATTATCCTAGTCTGTGTTGAGGGGCAGGGTGTGTTGGGGGGGAGGGGGCGCAGTTAGGAATAAACAAGAAACAGAAGATAAAGAGCCTTGAAGTAGCAGTTCAAACAACAAGTGGTTACATTTGTAGGCTTTTGCTTTTGTGTCAAAGCAAATTTAGCAATGCACAAAAATTTTGCTACAAGCACAAAAAAGGGGGATAGTAGATTACATGAGGAAGGTGTTTTTCAATGACCTATCCAACAGTGAGAAAGATTACTTGCCTTCACCAACATTTGGGAAATTCTAGTCATTGAATTGTCCTTCCAAGCTTGCAGCAGGAAGAGTAGAAGGCAACAAGGATGCATGAAAAAAAGAGAAGAGCAATCATATTTCTAGCTCAGTTCAGTTCAGTCGCTCAGTCATGTCCGACTCTTTGCGACCCCATGAATCGCAGCATGCCAGGCCTCCCTGTCCATCACCAACTCCTGGAGTTCACTCAGACTCACGTCCATTGAGTCAGTGATGCCATCCAGCCATCTCATCCTCTGTCGGCCCCTTCTCCCCCTGCCCCCAATCCCTCCCAGCATCAGAGTCTTTTCCAATGAGTCAACTCTTCACATGAGGTGGCCAAATACTGGAGTTTCAGCTTTAGCATCATTCCTTCCAAAGAAATCCCAGGGCTGATCTCCTTCAGAATGGACTGGTTGGATCGCCTTGCAGTCCAAGGGACTCTCAAGAGTCTTCTCCAACACCACAGTTCAAAAGCATCAATTCTTTGGTGCTCAGCCTTCTTCACAGTCCATCTCTCACATCCATACATGACTACTGGAAAAACCATAGCCTTGACTAGACCCACCTTAGTCGGCAAAGTAATGTCTCTGCTTTTGAATATGCTATCTAGGTTGGTCCTAACTTTTCTTCCAAGGAGTAAGCGTCTTCTAATTTCATGGCTGCAGTCACCATCTGCAGTGATTTTGGAGCCCAAAAAAATAACATCTGACACTGTTTCCACTGTTTCCCCATCTATTTCCCATGAAGTGATGGGACCAGATGCCATGATCTTTGTTTTCTGAATGTTGAGCTTTAAGCCAACTTTTTCACTCTCCTCTTTCACTTTCATCAAGAGACTTTTTAGTTCCTCTTCACTTTCTTCCATAAGAGTGGTGTCATCTGCATATCTGAGGTTATTGATATTTCTCCCGGCAATCTTGATTCCAGCTTGTGTTTCTTCCAGCCCAGCGTTTCTCATGATTTACCCTGCATAGAAGTTAAATAAGCAGGGTGACAATATACAGCCTTGACGTATTCCTTTTCCTATTTGGAACCAGTCTGTTGTTCCATGTCCAGTTATAACTGTTGCTTCCTGACCTGCATACAGATTTCTCAAGAGGCAGATTAGGTGGTCTGGTATTCCCATCTCTCTCAGAGTTTTCCACAGTTTATTGTGATCCACACAGTCAAAGGCTTTGGCATAGTCAATAAAGCAGAAATAGATGTTTTTCTGGAATTCTCTTGCTTTTTCCATGATCCAGTGGATGTTGGCAATTTGATCTCTGGTTCCTCTGCCTTTTCTAAAACCAGCTTGAACATGACCAAGTTCACAGTTCACGTATTGTTGAAGCCTGGCTTGGAGAATTTTGAGCATTACTTTACTAGCATGTGAGATGAGTGCAATTTCTAGCTCAACATGTAGTCAAACATGCTTGTAGTCAAGAAAAGCATGTAGTCAAACAAGGGAGTTATTCATTGCTTTAGGAGACTGTTTTCTGAATAGTAACTAGAGACCTGTGAAGGGTTCACTAAGGGAGTATCCAGCCAAGGTTGGGATGATGATGGTCATGATGTTCTATTACAGTATGGGTCCCATTCTCTGGGACGTTTCTGTAGATACAACGTGTCACTGAGGGTCCTTGTGAAGCCAACTTTGTGATGAATCTGTGGCTTCACTCATAGAAGAATGAGTTTCTAGTAGGGCCTCAAATTCTGGCCCAGCAAGTATAGACCTGGTTTTCTGGGATGTTCATTTTGCCATGATTTCAGTAGAACCCAGTCTCCAGGACAGAAGTGGGACAGAGGAGCAGCTGTGGGAAACATCAACCTATTAGAAGTAAAATTATGTAGAGCAGTTACAGTAGCTCCCAATGATGGTACATACCAGACATTGTCTGGTTCCTTAAGATTCCAGTTCTCTCTGGATCTCCTAAATCAACTCTAGTACACAGACAGGTGCTCCCATGTAACATTGCACTGGGGCTCAACTGGAGATTGGTTTTGGGGGCCACGCTCATCAAAAGCAGAGAACCTAGGAATTACTTCTTTGAGTAAAGATTTTACAACCTGGGAAGCCCTTTTGGAAAAGCTCTCCTTTTGGGTGTAAGGAAAAACTTCTACCCAAACAATGAAACTGCCCACAAGTACTAGTATGTGCCTAAAGTTTCTAAAAGTTCTTAATATCACAGTAAGTCAATCAGCCAGTTTTATCCAGGTCCAGTGCCTCAGGTCTGAATTCCTCTGATTACTTGAGGTGGCCCAGTTTCTGGATTGTTTATAGCATGTGTCATGCATTTCAGTATTACTTTTAAATAGTCTTTTGAATTTCTGAATCCAGTGGAGGGTGGCATCCTTTCTCTAGTGGCTACTCTGGTGTATAGGATTTATGACATCCTCCAGAAGATGTCCAGACACAGGGACTCATGCATTTCAAGCCCATCCTTCTGTGCTGTACCTATAGTAGTGGTCCTAAGGATGGTCAGAACTCCAGTCAAGTCCCCATTCATTGGCCCTTCCTAAGTCCTAAGAATACTTCAGATAGCATCTTGTCATATCCACATCAGGAATCAGGGCCAGCATGGGGATCTATGTGTTTTGGTCCTGGTCACTTGCTTCCTGGCCTGACCTGTTCAGTTTTTCCCTTACGTAATCACTCTGATCTCGAGTGCCATGGGCAATGTACAATGGCCAGCTATTTTGACCACATGACAGTTTCTAATAAGTTTAGTGTCTTCTGCATGTTTAAAGGTCCATCTTCCCTGCAGTTAACAGTCCTCTCATTTCAAATGCCCCATGGTCATGGACCACTGATTCTGTACTTGGAATCAGTGAAAATAGTTACTTTTAGCCTTACCTAGATGGAGGGCTCTGGTCAGTGCTACAAGTTGGGCCTTTTATACAGAGGTAATTGGTGGGGGGCTTCTGTTTCCAGTGTCTGTTGATAGATTACCACCTCATACCCAGTTTGGCGTTGTCCCTGGTCCATGAAGATGCTTGAAACTGTGAATATCTCAAGATCTAGAAACTCCAATGGCCAGTCACTCATGGAGAGGCAGCTGGAAGAGACTCGTTATGTGGATATAAGCATGTACAGTTTCACTCAGCACCAGTGGGGAGCAGCATGGATGTGTTTAAAGTTAAGACTGCCTTCAAAGACCAACATTAGGGTTATCCAGTAATATATGCTGCTACTACTGCTAAGTCACTTCAGTCGTGTCCAACTCTCTGTGACCCCATAGATGGCAGCCCACCAGGCTCCCCCATCCCTGGGATTCTCCAGGCAAGAACACTGGAGTGGGTTGCCATTTCCTTCTCCAATGCATGAAAGTGAAAAGTGAAGGGGAAGTTGCTCAGTCGTGTCTGACTCTTTGCAACCCCATGGACCACAGACTACCAGGCTCCTCTGTCCATGGGATTTTCCAGGCAAGAGTACTGGAGTGGGGTGCCATCGCCTTCTCCCCAGTAATATATATAGCCTGGTAATTTTCCAGTCTCTTGAGATTGATCAATATCCTCACCTCTATTCTAAGAGGTAAAGTATAGTGAGGAGTATACACACTGATATATTGTCCCAATATAAATTTTTTACTTCTTATAAGAGGTCTCAAGTAGCCATTATGGCTTGAAGGCAAACTGGTTGTCCCTTGGTAAAACTATGTCTAATTGTTTTAAGATACAGGCAACAGGTCTCCTTATGCTTCCCAGGTATTGAGTCAATACTTCAAGAATGATTCCTTGACTTTCAGGAACAAACAGCTCAAAGGCTTCCTGATATCTGGAAGGCCTAAAGCAGATAGCTTTGATAACTGAGAAAGCCTTTTCATTGAATGGGAGTTCCTCATGGCATTCCCAAGTCTAGAGTTTCATTGTCCTCTCCTTTAAGAGCTTCATAAAGGGCTTTTGCCAAGTCCAAAGTTGGAGATCAGAATACAGCAGAGCCTGGTCATTCTCAGAATCCCTGCAGTTCTCACTTCCAGGAGACAACTGCAATTCTAGCTAGAGTTTCCTTCTGTTAAGGAGCCACTTTCTCTGTTTAATACTTAGGCTTCAAACTCTCCCAAGAACAGAGGTCTGGGAGATGTATCCCTTTTTCTTATATCTTGTTTAGCTAAAAGTTTCAAAATCAAAACTGTATTCTGGTCAGAGGTGTCCTTTGTTTTACTGGCAATCAGAGGATTATCCACATATCAGAGCAGAGATCCCTCATTTTGTTAAAGGTGCCTTGAGTTCTTTGCCAAGACCTTCTCAAATATCTGGAGGCATCTTCAAATCCTTGAGCAAGTCCTGGCCAGTAGTACTGTTGTTTAACTCTTGTATGTAGATATTTCCATTTAAAAGCAAGCAACTCTTGGGATTCAAAATTTTCGGAGACTTCCTAATTTAAGGACCACTGGATAATTAACTTCCATAATTTAATTGTTCTCAACTATGTGAACTGGTATTCATCTATGTCTGACTTCTGGATCAGAAAAACTGAAGTATTATCAGGAGACCAGCAGGAGCACACTAACTCATTCTAAGGGAAGGCTGTTAGCAAAGGTTGAATCTTGTGCTCTGCCCCTTCCCTTAATGGGTACAGTGTTTGAGTTTGGAATCTTGGCCCAAGGACTGAGTCTGACCCATATAGATGTAGCTGTTTTTTGCTCTTCCCAGCCTCCCTTCACTCTCTATTTCCAAACTCATGCCCCACATTACCCAAAGTGCTAAAGGTATTCATTTTGGGGTTGGGGCAACAGAGCTTGCAATGCATAAGGCTGCTCTCATAGTTTTTCAAGGTTTTTTCAGACACTTCATTTACTAACATAGCCTCAGAATAAAGTTTAGAAAGTCAGGTATTTAGAACCAAGTAGGTGGCCCTCATATGAATCAGAAAGCCAAAAAGTTGACTTTCCACATTCATAGTCAACCAGGGCTCTATAAGGGAAAGATTAAGAGATTCGGCACAACTTAAAGGAACCCTTGGGTCCATTATTCCTGGTTCCTGTCATTCACAGTCAGCTCAGGCATGTGATGTTTCCCCCCAGTTTGCCTTCTTTAGGAGCTTCACTCAAGATATGACACTCTTCCAGCAGTCCTGCTGTTTGCAGTCTGCACATTGGTGGGGTTCCCATCTGGGGACCTGGAAAATTCTTTCTACTGCTGGGTCCCTTGTAGGGGACCTCAGTTTGGTTCAACATTGCCCTGTGTCAAGGCAGCCATCAACAGAGCAGGCTGTTTCATCTTTTGTGACTTCCTTTTTTACCGAAACAAAAACTTGAAAGGCAGTTGCAACCAGTTGAGATGTTTTTCAGTTGCTAAGTTGTATCTGACTCTTTGCAACCCCATGGACTGCAGCACACCAGTCTTCCCTGTCCTTCACTGCCTCCCCGAGTTTGCTCAGATGCACGTCCACTGAGTCAGTGATGCCATCCAACCATCTCGTCCTCTGTCACCCCTTCTCCTCTGGCCCTCAGTCTTTCCCAGCATCAGGGTCTTTTCTAGGGAGTTGGCTCTTCGCTTCAGGTGGCCAAAGTATTGGAGCTTCAGCACCAGCCTCCCCAAAGCCCTTTCTCCCTTTCGTAACTTCCTCTCTATGTCGGGGGCACTTAGATCATTGAACATCATCTTGAAGTTCTCTGTCTCAGGATGTATATCTGTGTGTTGCCTACAGGCCTCAAAAAAACTCCGAAGGCTCCTCCTTTGGTTTTTATTTTCCTTTTGTATTTTATAGGGTTTCTCTATTTTGGGTACCTGTTTCATAGCCCTGAAAGAATGCAGACCCATAAATGTTCAAGTTTTTGTCTCCCTCCATCATTCACATCTCAGTTACAACCCCTTGTTATAGCTGTGCCTGCCACAGTCTGAACCAGGTAGCCAGAGGTATTTGCATGAAGCCAATCTGCCTCCCTCCTAGTTTTTTCCAGTACCATTCTACATTCTTCTGAAATAAGGAGAGCATTTTAAAGATTTCTAACATCTGCCCATGTTGAATTGTGGGTAGAAAACATATTTGTTCTTTTTGGGTCATCTCAACAAGTTTGCGTATTTTTCCCATTCAATAAATCCAAATTTGAAAAAGAGGAATGGACCCAAAACAATCAGCTGTCCAGACTCAGAGTTCATATTTCCACTGGGGCTTGCCTTAGTGGATATGGCTTATGATTTTAGGTAACTCCTGAGCCAAACTGAGCAGCTGGATGAGTGTGAGAGGGAGACTGCTCCTATTTCTTGACCCTTCAGGGACTGGGGATCCCAAGTCTGGGGTTGTGGCTCACACGCGGATGACAGAAAACAGTGGGGCCACCATATGAAGGAAGAGGAGGAGCAGTCAGGGGGTTCAACTGAATTAACAGCAAGGTATCCTGCTTTTCATTAGAATCAGGCAAAATGGGACTTTTTTTTGCCTTTCTTTCTTGAATCATAAGCTTACATGTTCTCTGGTCTATTCCAGTAGAAGAACAATAAAGTTGAACACATGACGTTTCATCCCATTTTTTCCCATTTACAAAATCTAACTGTAAAACTGTAATTTAAGGACCCATTTTTAGGCCATGTTTTTCCCAGAGTTTAAAAAATATTCTGGCCAGAGGGGTGTTACCAAAACATCTTTTTTTCTTTTTATGGGTTCATAGCTAAATGTTGCCCAGTTTTGGAAAATGCAACCTAGAAGGCTATAAGAGGGAACAGAATTAACGTTTCCCATTTTGCAGGGCTTTTTTCCACATGGCGTCAGCAAATAAAGTATTTGTAAGGGTCTGTCTTGGTAGTATTTGTAGAAATTATCCAGCACCAACAGAGTTCAGGAGAGTAAGCCCCAGAGGAGCTGTTGATGCCAACTGCTTCACTGTGAATAATGAAGGCCCAGAAGGATTGTTCTCTTAAAAATGAGTCCCTATGAAGTTGTTTCACATCACAGGCAGGTGCCCCAACATGTCCATAAATTCCGCAGTCACTTGGGAACATCCCAAGAGATTGGAGGGAATACTGCTTCTTTGGAGTCAAAAGACCCTCGTAAGTTTAATTCCTAAGGGAGTTTTTCTATAGTCACCAAGAAACTGAACCCTTAAGTAGTCTTATTTTTTAAGAACTGGCTATCAGACATAGAAAAATATAGGCAAACAAGTCTAAAACTCCATTACTCTGACCCAGGTTTAAAAGCCTCAGCAGCTCCCAGCTTTCATAGTGTCTCTCACAGGGGGTGAGCCTCTACCATCATCCCAACCTTGGGACTCTACAAGGTCTGGACTCTAGTTTGACTAAAACCTCATGAAGGTGGTGCTCTATTGTACAATCTTACCCAGATTATTAGACAGTTTTGGCACAGGCACATTTTAATGAGGTTACTTAGAAGACTCTTGAGACTCCCTTGGACTACAAGGAGATCCAACCAGTCCATTCTGAAGGAGATCAGCCCTGGGATTTCTTTGGAAGGAATGATGCTAAAGCTGAAACTCCAGTACTTTGGCCACCTCATGAGAAGAGTTGACTCATTGGGAAAGACTCTGATGCTGGGAGGGATTAGGGGCAGGAGGAGAAGAGGACGACCAAGGATGAGATGGCTGGATGGCATCACTGACTGGATGGACATGAGTCTGAGTGAACTCCGGGAGATGGTGATGAACAGAGAGGCCTGGCATGCTGCGATTCATGGGGTCACAAAAAGTTGGACACAACTGAGCGACTGAACTGAACTTACCCACAAGAAGTCTTCTAAACACAGAGAACATTTCTCGGCTATAAAGAAAAACTGTCCACCAAAAGTCAGTGGCTCTGCATTGGGGAAATCTCAGGGATGGTCTCTGGGAAAAGTGATACCCACTTGTGGCTTCTGGGACTTGTCCCCAGGCTCTCAGTATCATCAAGGGACTGATGGAACCACAGACAAAAGTCCTGTCTAGATGTTTTCTGTTGACTAGCCTGCCAAACCTGTTATTGAACAAGGTTATTTGCAGGACACACCACAAGTCAAACATAGAATATTGATGAGATAGAGGCATGGGGGTCTGAGGCATGGGAAAGGTGATTGCAGGAAGGAAAAGTCAGGCAATCAGTGGGCTCTGGAAGCATAGTAGAACTTTGTGGCTCTTCATAGAAATGCTAAGGCCACCACTTTCTGAATTGGAGTTATGAAAATGGAGTTTTCAGCCTCTGACATCAAAAGGTCATTCATCAGACACATGGGCCCAGCTGAATGGTTGGTGTTCTCAACAGGTCTGAACTGAGCAAGATCTAGCTCCAAGTTCCTGAAAACAACTTTAGGTCAGTAGAGTAACAGTGACTATCTATAAGGGAGCTAGTGAGAGTTTGAAACCAACTAAACAGCTCAATTCCAGAAAAATAAACTATCCAATCAAAAACTGAGCCAACGAACTAAACAGATATTTCTCCAAAGAAGACATACAGCTGGCCAACAAACACATGAAAAGATGTTCAACATCACTCATTATCAGAGAAATGCAAATCAAAACCACAATGAGGTACCATTTCATGCCAGTCAGAATGGCTGTGATCCAAAAGTCTACAAGCAATAAATGCTGGAGAGGGTGTGGAGAAAAAGGAACTCTCTTACACTGTTCATGGGAATGCAAACTACTACAGCCACTATGGAGAACAGTGTCGAGACTCCTTAAAAAACTGGAAATAGAACTGCCATATGATCTAGCAATCCCACTGCTGGGCATACTCACCGAGGAAACCAGAATTGAAAGAGACACATGTACCCCAATGTTCATCGCAGCACTGTTTATAATAGCCAGGACATGGAAGCAACCTAGATGTCCATCAGCAGACGAATGAATAAGAAAGCTGTGGTACATATACACAATGGAGTATTACTCAGCCATTAAAAAGAATACATTTGAATCAGTTCTAATGAGGTGGATGAAACTGGAGCCTATTATACAGAGTGAAGTAAGCCAGAAAGAAAAACACCAATACAGTATACTAATGCATATATATGGAATTTAGAAAGATGGTCATGATAACCCTGTATGCGAGACAACAAAAGAGACACAGATGTATAGAACAGTCTTTTGGACTCTGTGGGAGAGGGCAAGGGTGGGATGAGTTGGGAGAAAGGCATTGAAACATGTATAATATCATATGTGAAACGAATCACCAGTCCAGGTTCGATGCATGATACAGGATGGTTGGGGCTGGTGCACTGGCATGACCCAGAGGGATAGTATGGGGAGAAAGGTGGGAGGGGGCTTCAGGATGGGGAACACATGTACACCCGTGGCAGATTCATTTTGATGTATGTCAAAACCAATATAATATTGTAATTAGCCTCCAATTGAATGAATTTATATTTAAAAAAAAATAAAACCAACTAAAAACAAGTGACTAGGCCTGCCAAGCCTAACCTGCCTCCCTAGCTCTTAATCAGATTGTTGTTGTTGTTCAGTCACTAAATCATGTCCAGCTCTTTGTGACCCCATGGACTGCAGCATGCCAGTCTTCCCTGACATTCACCACCTCCTGGAGTTTGCTCAAACTCCTTCCCACTGAGTCAGTGATAGCATCCAAGCATCTCATTCTGTTCTGCCTGCTTCTCCTCTGCCTTCAGTCTTTCCCAGCAACAAGGTCTTTTCCAACAAATCAACTCTTCATATCAGATTTAGTCCTTAGTTTCAAATGATAAACTTAAATGATAAGTCAGACATGGGAAATGCAGGTGACTCTGATGCTAAGAACCAAGGCCTTCAAAGGTAGTTATTTTCAGTAACTACTATCTCAGGGGAGCATTTTATTGCTTTTTACAGAGCAAGACATTAACATGGCCAGCCAGGAATCTATTCATTCCCCTATGGTAATCTTCACCATAATTTCAAACACTGCTCCCCACCTGATTGTCTTGTGTGTCTGGGGGTTGATATAGCTTTATCCTCTACCTATTTGCCAGCAATCTGCATAAGCCGTGTTAAGTGCCTCACTATATTCTGAGAAGAAATCATCTGAGTCTTCCTCATCCTTCTCATCAGTTCTGTTACAAAAAAATTCTTTTGCCCGTATTTCATAGACTAAGAAATCATAATGGAGACTTATGGTTCCATTTAAAAAAACACTTTACATGCCCCATCTGTACCACTGTGCCATATTTGTCCTATTGAAGAGAGTCAGACTTCTGAACAGTCAAGATGACACAGATTCCTGGACTTAATCCTCAGAGATTCTCAGTCAGTGCGTCTGGGATAAAGCCCATGATTCTGCAGTTTAAATCCCTCTTTTTTTTTTTTTTTACCACGCATATTAAATGGTAGAACCATCACTTTACATGTGTGGCCACTGAACAATTCTCTTGGTTAGGCTGAAGTGAAGTGAAAGTCACTCAATCGTGTCCAACTCTTTTGCGACCCCATGGACTATATATAGCCTGCCAGTCTCCTCCATCCATGCAATTTTCCAGGCAAGAATACTGGCATGGTAGCCATTTCCTTCTCCGTGGGATCTTCTCAACCCAAGAATTGAACCTAGGTCTTCTGCACTGCAGGCATACTCTTTACTGTCTGCATCACCAGGGAAGATTTGAATGAATAAATTTCCCTTTTAAGTTTGTTGGTCAGCTTATCTGCACCCACTGTTTTTACCACCTCAGGCCATGTGATATTAAATGATAGCTGCCAATTGTTCTTGACAAATGCCCTAGGGAAAAGGCAGCTTACTTGCAAAAAGATAAGCTCTAGGTCAGGTCAAAGTCCAGGTCTTGCCAAATAGACTATCCTCTAGAAACTCAGCTTTTCAGGGAGCATCAAGCCCCTTTTGCCCCACCAATCTGAGGCTGCTATTTTTCATGTCTACCATGATTGTGAAGCTGAGGACTCAAACACTAGCATGAAGTGAAGTCATTCAGTTGTGTCCGACTCTTTGCGACCCCATGAACTGTAGCCTGCTAGGCTCCTCCATCCATGAGATTTTCCAGGTAAGAATACTAGAGTGGGTTGCCATTTCCTTCTCCAGGGGATCTTCCAGACCCAGGGACTGAACCTGGGTCTTCCATACTTCAGGCAGACTCTCTACCATCTGTACCACCAGGGAAGATTTTTGGGTTTCCCTGATAGCTCAGTTGATAAAGAATCCACCTGCAATGCAGGAGAGCCAGGCTGGATTCCCAAGTCTGGAAGATCTGCTTGGAGAAGGGATAGGCTGCCCACTCCAGTAATCTTGGGCGTCCCTTGTGGCTTAGTTGGTAAAAAAATCCACCCACAATGTCGATCCCTGGGCTGGCAAGATTCCCTGGAGAAGGGAAACACTCTCATAAAGATCAACAAAAATAGGTCAATGAAACCAGAGGTCCTAGATTTAGGCCCACACTTAATTGCAATTAGAGTTTTGACAGAAGCAACACACAGTAACAATCTTTTCAACATAACCAACTGTGGCCATATGAATAATCATACAAATAAGAAAACTACCCTCTATTGATTTTCTTTGCTTTCACATAATTTTACCTAATATTTTATCGTGAGATCCTACATCATAGAAAAGGTGAAAGACTGACTTGTACTCCTCGCATACAACTCCTCAACAAGATTCAGTGGATCTGGTGTCTCTAAGGACCTCTTCTGTGATTTAAGCCACTTGCTGCAAAGTTTCCTTGAGAAGCCTTGGCCAGCTCAGTACTGCCCCACTTTTGATTCTTTTCCTGAACTGAGAAATGATCTTAAGGCAAATCTCAGATTGATTCTATTTCGCTTGTTTCACAGCTACCGTTTCATTTTTCTCTACTGTTCTTTAAATTCTGCAGAGTATTTCTTTAGAACTGCAATTGAGTATATAAGTAACCAACAAAACAAATCATATTTTTACTAAAACTTAATTTCCAGCAGCCTGAAGGAATACTACCCCTCCAACAAAAATATTTAACATTCAGAGTATGCAAAAGTTTGATATTATAATTTGATCACATTTTTATTATACTCATGTATTTACAAAGGAAGAACTTGCTTTAAAAATCTTAAAAGGCATATATAAGAATGCTCTTAGCAACATACATAGTTGCTAAAAGCTAAAACATTTCAAAAGTAGAGCATTAGAAAAAAAATGTGTATTGTAAAATTAGGATTGCCAAATAAAATAAGGGTGAACATTTACATTTTTAGTTGCTTGAAATTTAAACATATTTTAACATGCACAATAGTATATGTGCATATTAAAACATTTGGACTTTTTTTGAAATTCAAATTTAACTGAGTATCTTGAATTTTTGTCTGGAATGCTATACAATAGTGAAAATGAGTGCACTGTAGTTACGTGAAACATGAATCAATTAAGCAATGCTGAGTAAAAAATGCTGTCTACACAAAACTGAAACTTGGGCAGCACTCAATAGTCTAGAAATCAGGAGAGTGGTTAGAAGGTGAAACAAATAGGTAGTGATCTAATAGGAGGCATAAAAGGGTCTCCTGACCTGCTAATATCTTCATCTATGTGAGGTATATAGTTATACAAAGATTTTTACATGGCTTTAATTCACTGACCTGTGACTTACAACTTCTGTACATGTACAATTTTTGAACACATTATGTTACTAAAATGTTGCAGAATACTTTTTGCTAATCCAAAGAAAGTTGCAGCCACTACACACACTATTGCTTCAGTGTTATCTGTTCATAAAAATACCCAATTCTAAGGTTTAAAGTAAAAAACAAACAAACAAAAAAAGAAAAACACAAAGCGTAAATTCAATCCAAAGTAATCACTGTCATGTTAAAACAAAGTTTGGCAGTGAACTCTTTCAGAATTGGAGAGAGAATGTTTTTAAGAAAATATTTCAAGATGACTTTATTTTTAACTAACATGCTTTGTTTTTCTCCCAGACTGCACCTCTTCTCCATTCCTCTGTTCTGAGCATTCAGGGAAAAGAAAACGATTTCTTCCTAGTGGACTATGTAAGCTTTAGAAACATCAGTGATCTCTTTGAAGATTTGTCAAAAATAGTCTTGACAAAGTTTGAGCCACTGAATCTGTACTGAGACAGGTTGTTCACATTTCTAAACTTAAGTTTGATAAATTGCCCAATCAAAGCTGGATTCAAAGCTTTAATGCACTCATTTTAAAATCATTTAACACTCAATCTAGGAATGACAAGTTTAGCCTAGTGCCTAGCAGAGAGGAAGCCTTCAATTATCAACATGATAAACCCACTGTTATGAAGTCTCAACAGGAGGACTCTTCCGTGAGCCTTGAACTTTCCACAGGTCTGGGTTTGCCTGTCTTCCTCTTCTCAATGTGCCTGAGACTGATTTCCTTGCAATTTCTTCCCTCTTTGATTTTATCAATAAAATACTCTATAAAAATGGGAGGTGGCTACAATTATATAAGTTAAGATGATTCTTTTCCTAAGCCCTCTGATTCGTTCCCAGAACAATCATCTGAGAAAAGTTCCTTGTAAGCTAGACTAGCATCTTTGTAAATTTCCTTGGGCAATGACTGTGAAACTGCCTAAACTACAGGATGCTTATCTTTTAATTAGGTGTGGGCAGAACAGACATTTTACCAAAAAGGCTGATTTCATTACAGCACTGTGTCACTTGGCTGCTTTCCAGGGTCTCTGAATACGCAGGGAAGAAAGGGACAGGGGATGTGCTTTATTTCATTTCTTAAGCTCCCATGAAACAGCAAAATGGCAGAAACAGCAGTCTGAGACATTGGAGATAATTGCTGTTTAATTCTGGGTCTGATGAGCTAATGAGCACTGTGCAGAAGGCATATGATGGGACCTCATTTACAGCATAAACTGTGTTGCTCTGTGCATTGGGGGAATATATGTTGTCTGTGTATCATTGCAAATTACATTTTTCAGCATAAGCAGTAATCCTGCCAAACAATTACAATGTTTACAGAATCTGATGCAATCCATCTGTTGAAAAGACTTTTGGGTGTTTAGGCTGATAAAATACAAAACAGTTGGTGATGACTTAACAAAATCCATGGATTTTTATTTTGGGGAGATTGTCATGTCCTTTCTAGGCTGTGCAATGGCAATTAATGGTGAAAAGTTTCCAGAGGCTTGCTGGACTCCAGCAAAGCCTGTGAGATGGGGAGGTGGCAACACTGTCAAGATGCAACTGGCTTCCCTAATATATCACCTTCTTGCTAAGCACTGACATCAAGGCATTGTCAAGTGCACTTGAAATGCGAAATGTTCAAAATATATATTCTCTTCTTTCTGCTGCCACCCTTGCCTTACATCTAAATTTGTCAGTGTTAACGGTGACAAACTGTCTTAGTTGAGTACCCCTTCCCTCATGAGAGGTTGACTTGACTACTCAAGTGAGCTGAAAGACAACTCGATGCTTTACAAGTGTTAACTTTTCGGGGACTAGTTTGGGCTATGGACTTTGGGCTCCTTAAATAGCCTTGCTAATAAGTAATAGGGCCAAGACTCATGACCTTAACCTTTAGAGAAGACTTTCTTGACCTCATACCATGGACACTTTACTCACCAAAGAATTATCTGGGGTAGAGATAAACATCCTATAATGCACAGAACAGCCCCAACAAATGCCAGCAACATCCCTCCAAGTTGTGATAACCAAAAATACCTCCAACCATTACCAAATGTCCCCTGGGGAGCATAATCACCACCCCTACCATGGTTGAGAACCATGGCTCTAGGGTATAATATTTCATGCACAGTAATTGTGCTATGGGTTTTCATATCAGATGGATTTGTGTTTGCATCCTGACTTTACCACTTACATGTATGATCATAAGGAAGGAACTTCAAGAATCCTGTCTATAGGCAGCAGGAATACAGCCATAGCCTCGGGGGTAGGGGTAGGTTTTACCCCCTACCATCTTCTCAGAGTCCTCCTGCCCTCAGGCCTTACTGAAGAAGCATACCACCTAAAACAAGACAGGTTGCTTGCTATGCCAAGACTGCTTCAAGACAAGTCCTCTTGATCTCATCCCCCTTTAAACTAGATTTTACTGCCCATATGATGCTCATATGTATAGAGTCAGTACAAGAAGCACTGGCACTTTCTCTGGAATAAAATGGGAAGAAAGGGAGGCAGACATTGTTATCCCTGAGAATTCACTGAATTATTGTACTCCAGTCAGCTTGCAGCTTCTAGTATCTACATCTCAACTATTCTCAGACAAATGCTCTGCAGGCACATATATGGCAGGCTGGACATACTGGGGGCTGATCACTAAGCCAGAAGCAGGCCTTACCCCAGCTGAGAGGCAAGGGAGCTGGGGTATTTATATCCCCACTCTCTGCCAGTCTTGATTAATCCTGAGGGATGTGTGCTACCATTTCTGAGATTTCAGCCACCCACAGTGATAACTAGCTTAAAACATCCATTGTTGACTATATCCCCTGGATCACTTCTTCATCCCTCTGCCCCTCCCCATACCTTCCAAATAAATCACTTGCATTTATTCTTTGTCATGTCACTAAAAGGAAAGTATAAATTACTTTCTAGTAAGTTACTCTAGTGTACAGAATTTCAGGGAGTGATTAAACACGCAGAGTTCTTAACCCCATGTGCTGTGCTGTGCTTAGTCACTCAATTGTTTCAGACTCTTTGCGGCCCCATGGACTGTAGCCCACCTGGCTCCTCTGTCCATGGGGATTCACCAGGCAAGAATACTGGAGTGGGTTTTCACACCCTCCTCCAGGGGATATTTCCAACCCAGGGACTGAACCCAGTTCTCTCTCATTGCAGGTAGGTGCTTTATGGTCTGAGCCACCAGGGAAGCCCTCCCAACCCTATAGATTCTGATTAAGTAATACTGAAGCAAGGGCCTCAAAACCCTGCAGTGTAAAAAGTACCCTCACATATTTGAAGTGGACAACTCTTGGAGAAGTTTTATTGTATGGTAGTTTCTAGAACAGATGAAAACTGTTTTTCATTTTAAATATTATAGTTAGCATGCTTAAAGTGCCCCCAAATGTAAGCTGCTCTGATGACTACCTGGGCTGATTTCATCAGCAGTGTCAGCCTCAGAAGAAAAGTCAGATCATCTAGAATGATCAGAATAGGAAGCTGATAGAGACAGACATCATAGGGAGGGATAAGAAAACATCTGGTGGCTATAAGATTTAATGCCCTGCTGAGCACTGAAGAATTGATGCCTTTAAACTGTGGTGTTGGAGAAGACTCCTGAGAGTCCCTTGGACTGCAAGGAGATCCAACCAGTCCATTCTGAAGGAGATCAGCCCTGGGATTTCTTTGGAAGGAATGATGCTAAAGCTGAAGCCCCAGTACTTTGGCCACTTCATGCAAAGAGTTGACTCATTGGAAAAGACTCTGATGCTGGGAGGGATTGGGGGCAGGAGGAGAAGGGGACAATAGAGGATGAGATGGCTGGATGGCATCACTGACTCAATGGACGTGAGTTTGAGTGAACTCCGGGAGATGGTGATGGACAGGGAGGCCTGGCATGCTGCGATTCATGGGGTCGCAAAGAGTCGGACACAGCTGAGCGACTGAACTGAACTGAAATATATTTTACACTAAATTGTCAGCCATAAGAATACAGTATTTTATCTGAGACTTGCCAAATGAAATAAATGTAAATAATTAAAAAAAAAGAAAGACTTAATGCCCTGTTCCAGTGAATGGTTTTGTGACTACAGTAGACTATGAGACTTGAGTTGCTGTGTAAAATCTTAGCTAATGCTGTCTATAAAATGCTGGGAATAGAGTCCTTATAAGAGCAAGATTTTCTGACATTTCCATACACACAAAGCATAGCATGATGTCTGCCATAGTCAAGATCCAACAAATACATTGACTCAGTGGACAGAAGTTGCAGTGAAAGAGTAGAAATACTAGAATCTGACAGTTAGCTAGATTTTCCAGATTTGGGTGTTTGGATGGGGTAACATCAAGCTTAGTGATGGTGACAATTTTCAAGTTAATCCAAGCCTTTCATAGAGAGTTACAAGATATGGTAGAGTCAACTGTTGGGGCCCCACCAAGCTTATGTGAGTGTGGGATGCTAAGAGCTCATAGATGGACATTTAGCTAGTGGGAACACCTCCTCTGGAAATGCTGTCCACAGGGGTGGCTCAAGACCAATGACTGAGCAATACTGGGATTCAAAACACAGATCCCTCACCTCAGGGTAGGAAATCTTATGGAGCCATTGAGTTCCAAAGCTTCTCTAGAGATCATGCTGAAATAGGCTTCAACTGAAGCCATCTCTCTGCTTATCTCCTCCGCCTGCCCTAATCTTCTCCCTCACCTCCTTACAAATCTCTCTGGAAAGTTCTTCCTCAACAACCATCTACACAAGAATCGCTGAGCTTAGGAAACCCGACCTAAGGCATTTGGCACCAGGAGTGAGACTCAGATCTACATGTGTACATATCCATGCATGTAGACTCAGTGATCACACCACATAATATACTACTGAGAAGTTGCTGGCCTGGTAGAGTAATGAAAAAAAAAAAAAAAAAAAACACTTGAAGATGTAGCTGAAGTGCCAGCTCGAGATATCAGCAAGGGAGTCCACTATCCTTCTGGACATGCTACCAATGAATATCTACTACACGCTGCTGGGTTCCCACTAGTAGAATGCATGGATCTGAGAACCAAGAGGTGGAACTAGGAACACCCCTCAATGTGGGACAATTCTATGATCCACTCAGGCTCCGGTACTCTTCACAGAACAAAGGCTGAGATGTGACTTCAGTTGAAATCAAATCTGTGAACTTCTCTCTATCCTGCTTCCCTTGCCTCCCATAGAGGTTCCTCCTCTGGACATTCCCTTACTGCCACATTCATGAGAGTCCTCTCTAGCTCTGCTTCTAGGGAACCCAGCTAGGGTAAGCACAAGGCATCTTGGTCCAAATAATACAAAAATCATCTTGTCCTTTGTTCTCCCTTTGACAGATGTTGGAGGGAGAATCTGATGCTTTGTTTGCTGGGTAATAAAACTGAGACCCTGACAGGGTAAATAAATTATCTAAGATCACTTAGTAAGAAGCAAAGCTGATAATGATCCTGGATCAGACTCTAGAGGCCTGTTTCCACTGCAGCATCCCTGCTGGTTTCTCAGGCTAGCTAATGCCCAGGAATCACAGTGCTTTTATGCAGGATCTCACCATCCTCTTATTCTCCCAGACCAGACAGTGTAGGAGGTGGAAGACAACAAAAGGCAGTCATGAGTGGTATCTTGGATGGGTCACAGTAAGTTAGAAACCCCACTTTGGAAGTCTCCTTTCAGCCCTGGGAGGGGATCTGTCTGCTAAAGCAAAGAAAATAAAAGTAAAAATAAACAAGTGGGACCTAATTAAACTTAAAAGCTTTTCCACAGCAAAGGAAAATCATCAACAAAATGACAACCTACTGAATGGAAGAAAATATTTGCATACGATATGACCCTTAAGAGGTTAATATCTAAATTATAAAAACAGCTCATACAACTTAACATCAAAATTTAAAAGGCCTGATTAAAAAATGGGCAGAAGAACTGAACAGACATTTCACCAGAGTAAATGCAGATGGCCAAGAGTCACGTGAAAAGATGCTAATCATTGGGAAATTTAAATCAAAACCGTGAGATATTACCACACACCTGGAAAATGGCTATCATCGAAAAGAATACAAATAAATGCTAGCGAGAATGTGGAGAAAAGGAAACCTTCCTACACTGTTGGTGGGAATGTATCACCAAATAGATGCAGTCACTGTAAAGAACCTGCCTGCAAGTCAGGAGACCTGGGTTCAGTCCCTGGGTGGGGAAGACCCCTAGAGAAGGGAATGGCTACTCACTCCAGTATTCTTGCCTGGAGAATTCCATGGACAGAGGAGCTTGGTATGCTGCAGTCAGTGGGGTAGGCAAAGGGTCGGACATGACTGAGTGACTAACACTTTTTCACTGTGAAACAGTATGGAAGTTTCTCAAAACACTAAAAGTAGAATTATATGACCATCCTGGTGTCATATACCCTCCTGGGGTAATATAATTCTACTCCTGAGTATATATCTGAAAAAAATATGAATTTGAAAAGACTCATACACCAAAATGCTCAAGCAGCTCTATTAAAAATTTTCAAGATATGGAAGCAACCTAAGTGTCCATCAACAGATGAATGGGTAAAGATGTGTCATGTATGTCTGTGTGTATATATATAATGAAATACTATTAAGCCATAAAAAAGACTGAACTTTCACCATTTGCAACAACGTGGATGGACTTAGAGGGCATTATGCTGAGTAATATAATTCAGACACATGAAAGGCAAATACTCCGATAGCACTTCTACGTGGACTCTAAATGATGCAACAAATCAGTGAATATAACAGAAAAGTAGACTCACAGATATAGAGAACACACTAATGGTTACAAGTGGGGAAAAAGAAAAGGAAAGGGGCAAGAAAGGGCTAGGGGACCAAGAGGTACAAACTACTATATGTAAAATACATAAGCCACAAGAATGTATCATATAGCACAGAAAATGTAGCCAATGTTTTATAACAACTATAATGAAATATAATCTTTAAAAACTGTGAATCACCATCTCATACACTTATCACATGCACAATACTTTATATCTATTATACCCAGAAAAGTAAAGAGTTTGAGGCAGAAGAAGTTATCTAAAGATCAGCTTGGCAGTGAACATGAAGGAATAATTGGAAGGACTTCGGAAGATCCTCTGCATCTGCAGTTATGGCACATCTGTTGTACTGCAAACTGCATGATCCTTCTCAAAGTCCCTTGACACTACTCACTTTCTGGACTCATTGCAGCTTGTTCTAAGGTTGACAAACCACCTCAACACCCACCTGAAGTGAACAAGTCACTTGCCTTAGGAATGTCAAGGATGCCACCCCATTACCTGGCTAACTAGCTGCATACTTGGAATTTTTGTCTCTTTCAGCTACATGTACTCTGCTGCTGCTGTTAAATCTCTTTAGTTGTGTCTGACTCTTTGTGAACCCTTGGACTGTGGCCCACCAGGCTCCTCTGTCCATGGAATTCTGCAAGAAAGAATGTTGCAGTGGGTAGCCATTCCCTTCTCCAGGGAATCTTCCCAACTTACAGTTCAGTTCAGTTCACTCGCTCAGTCGTGTCCGACTCTTTGCGACCCCATGAATTGCAGCACGCCAGGCCTCCCTGTCCATCACCAACTCCCAGAGTTCACTCAGACTCACGTCCATCGAGTCAGTGAGGCCATTCAGCCATCTCATCCTCTGTCGTCCCATTCTCCTCCTGCCCCCAATCCCTCCCAGCATCAGAGTCTTTTCCAATGAGTCAACTCTTCGCATGAGGTGGCCAAAGTACTGGAGTTTCAGCTTCAGCATCATACCTTCCAAAGAAATACCAGGGCTGATCTCCTTCAGAATGGACTGGTTGGATCTCCTTGCAGTCCAAGGGACTCTCAAGAGTCTTCTCCAACACCACAGTTCAAAAGCATCAATTCTTTGGCACTCAGCCTTCTTCACAGTCCAACTCTCACATCCATATATGACCACAGGAAAAACCATAGCCTTGACTAGACCCACCTTAGTCGGCAAAGTAATGTCTCTGCTTTTCAACATGCTGTCTAGGTTGGTCATAACTTTTCTTCCAAGGAGTAAGTGTCTTTTAATTTCATGGCTGCAGTCACCATCTGCAGTGATTTTGGAGCCCAAAAAATAAAGTCTAACACTGTTTCCACAGTTTCCCCATCTATTTGCCATGAAGTGATGGGACCAGATGCCATGATCTTCGTTTTCTGAATGTTGAGCTTTAAGCTAACTTTTTCACTCTCCTCTTTCACTTTCACCAAGAGGCTTTTTAGTTCCTTTTCATTTTCTGCCATAAGAGTGGTGTCACCTGCATATCTGAGGTTATTGATATTTCTCATGGCAATCTTGATTCCAGCTTGTGTTTCTTCCAGTCCAGCATTTCTCATGATGTACTCTGCATAGAAGTTAAATAAGCAGGGTGACAGTATACAGCTTTGACATACTCCTTTTCCTATTTGGAACCAGTCTGTTGTTCCATGTCCAGATCTAACTGTTGCTTCCTGACCTGCATACAGATTTCTCAAGAGGCAGGTCAGGTGGTCTGGAATTCCCATCTCTTTCAGAATTTTCCACAGTTTATTGTGATCTACACAGTCAAAGGCTGTGGATCATAGTCAATAAGGCAGAAATAGATGTTTTTCTGGAACTCTCTTGCTCTTTTGATAATCCAGCAGATGTTGGCAATGTGATCTCTGGTTCCTCTGCCTTTTCTAAAACCAACTTGAACATCAGGAAGGTCACGGTTCATGTATTGCTGAAGCCTGGCTTGGAGAATTTTGAGCATTACTTTAATAGCATGTGAGGTGAGTGCAATTGTGCAGTAGTTTGAGCATTCTTTGGCATTACCTTTCTTTGGAATTGGAATGAAAACTGACCTTTTCCAGTCCTGTGGCCACTGCTGACTTTTCCAAATTTGCTGGCATATTGAGTGCAGCACTTTCACAGCATCATCTTTCAGGATTTGAAACAGCTCAACTGGAATTCCATCACCTCCACTAGCTTTGTTCGTAGTGATGCTTTCTAAGGCCCACTTGACTTCACATTCCAGGATGTCTGGCTCTAGGTGAGTGATCACACCATCATGATTATCTGGGTCATGAAGATCTTTTTTGTACAGTTCTTCTGTGTATTCTTGCCACCTCTTCTTAATATCTTCTGCTTCTGTTAGGTCCATACCATTTCTGTCCTTTATTGAGCTCATCTTTGCATGAAATGTTCCCTTGGTATCTCTAATATTCTTGAAGAGATCTCTAGTCTTTCTCATTCTGTTGTTTTCCTCTATTTCTTTGCATTGATCGCTGAGGAAGGCTTTCTTATCTCTTCTAGCTATTCTCTGGAACTCTGCATTCAGATGCTTATATCTTTCCTTTTCTCCTTTGCTTTTCACCTCTCTTCTTTTCACAGCTATTTGTAAGGCCTCCCCAGACAGCCATTTTGCTTTTTTGCATTTTTTTTTCCCTTGGGGATGGTTTTGATCCCTGTCTCATTTACAATGTCACAAACCTTATTCCATAGTTCATCAGGCACTCTATCAGATCTAGGCCCTTAAATCTATTTCCCACTTCCACTGTATAATCAAAAGGGATTTGATTTAGGTCATACCTGAATGATCTAGTGGTTTTCCCTACTTTCTTCAATTTAAGTCTAAATTTGGTAATAAGGAGTTCATGATCTGAGCCACAGTCAGCTTCTGGTCTTGTTTTTGTTGACTGTATAGAGCTTCTCCATCTTTGACTGCAAAGAATATAATCAGTCTGATTTCGGTGTTGACCATCTGGTGATGTCCATGTGTAGAGTCTTCTCTTGTGTTGTTGGAAGAGGGTGTTTGCTATGATCAGTGCATTTTCTTGGCAAAACTCTATTCATCTTTGCCCTGCTTCATTCTGTATTTCAAGGCCAAATTTGCCTGTTACTCCAGGTGTTTCTTGACTTCCTACTTTTGCATTCCAGTCCCCTATAATGAAAAGGACATCTGTTTTTGGGTGTTAGTTCTAAAAGGTCTTGTAGGTCTTCATAACACCTTTCAACTTCAGCTTCTTCAGGGTAACTGGTTGGGGCATAGATTTGGATTATCATGATATTGAATAGTTTGCCTTGGAGACGAACAGAGATCATTCTGTCATTTTGGAGATTGCATCCAAGTACTGCATTTTGGACTCTTTTGTTGACCATGATGGCTACTCCATTTTTTTCTGAGGGATTCCTGCCCGCAGTAGTAGATATGATGGTCATCTGAGTTAAATTCACCCATTCCAGTCCATTTTAGTTCGCTGATTCCTAGAATGTTGATGTTCACTCTTGCCATCTCTTCTTTGACCACTTCCAATTTGCCTTGATTCATGGACCTGACATTCCAGGTTCCTATGCAATATTGCTCTTTACAGCATCGGACCTTGGTTCTATCACCAGTCACATCCACAAGCAGGTATTTTTGCTTTGGCTCCATCCTTTCATTCTTTCTGGAGTTATTTCCCCACTGATCTCCAGTAGCATATTGGGCACCTACTGACCTGGGGAGTTCCTCTTTCAGTATCCTATCATTTTGACTTTTCATACTGTTCATGGGGTTCTCAAGGCGAGAATACTGAAGTGGTTTGCCATTCCCTTCTCCAGTGGACCACATTCTGTCAGACCTCTCCATCATGACCCGCCTGTCTTGGGTTGCCCCGCGGGCATGGCTTGGTTTCATTGAGTTAGACAAGGCTGTGGTCCTAGTGTGATTAGATTGACTAGTTTTCTGTGAGTATGGTTTCAGTGTGTCTGCCCTCTGATGCCCTCTTGAAACACCTACCATCTTATTTGGGTTTCTCTTACTTTGGGCATGGGGTATCTCTTTACGGCTGCTCCAGCAAAGCACAGCGGCTGCTCCTTACCTTACCGCCGCCCTTCCTGACCTTCAAAGTGGGATAGCTCCTCTAGGCCCTCCTGAGCCCGTGCAGCCACCGCTCCTTGGGTTGCTCCTCCTGGCCACTGTCCCTGGCCTCCAGCAAGGGGTGGCTCCTCCCTGCTGCCGCCCCTGGCCTCAGATGTGGGGTAGCTCCTCCCGGCTGTTCCTGCACTGTCGCAGCCTGGCACTCTCAGCCGCTACCCCTGACCTCGGACGTGGGGTAACTCCTCTCATCTGCGCTTAGTGCGCCACGTCTCAGCTGCCCACACTTAGTGCGCCAGGTCGCAGCCGCCCATAATAACCATGATTTTCTTAACTCATCTTTAGTTTTAAACCAAATAATAATTTTGAGTAAATTAATTTGGGTTTTAAAAAATACTATTCAAATTCTATAAAATAGTACATGCAGGAAATAAAGTTTGCACTTACGGAGTAAAATCATTATGCTTTGCTGCTTACACACTGCTTCATTATCTTAGGTTTTAAATGTGATGGACACACAGAACAAAATAACTGTAATAACTCAAGTTTTTTTCCTTCTGCTTTACAATCAGAGTGTTACCATCGCTCATTTTGAATCTGCTCCTTAGAGGTGAGACTGTAAAACATTATGCCTCAGGGCATGGGATCTGGCTGCCTAAGTAGCTGAAAAAGAAACCATGTGATGAAACTCCTGCTAGAAAACAGTGTGGGAGGTAACTGGGAAGATAAAAATATTCTCTGCCATGAACTATTTATCCTCTTGTGTGTGTGCTCACTTGGGTCCAACTCTTTGTAACCTCGTGGACTGTAGCCTGCCAGGCTCCTGTCCATGGAATTTTCCAGGCAGGAATACTGGAGTGAGTTACTATTTCCTTCTCCAGGGAATCTTCCGGACCAGGGATCGAACTCACATCTTCTGCATGGGCAGGAGAATTCTTTACCACTGTGCCACCTGGGATGCAAGTTTTTCCTGAGTCAATGAAGTCAAGGTTTAGAGAGACTATGACAGTCTCCTTTTCCTTTCTAAACTTTCCAAACAACTGCTTTGCATGTGAGAGAGAAGGGGAAGGAAAAACTTAAGAAATATACCTGCATGCCAAGTTGCTTCTATCTTGTCCTTCTCTTTGTGACCCCATGGACTGTAGCGCACCAGACTCCTCTGTCCATGGGATTCTCCAGGCAAGAATACTGGAGTGGGTTGTCATAGCCTCCTCCAGGGAATCTTCCCAAACCAAGGATCAAACCCTTGTCTCAAGTATCTCTTGCATTGGCAGGTGGGTTCTTTACCACTAGTGCCACTGAGGAAATATGATGATATGCCATATATGGAATTTCTCCCTTTTTCACTTTTGAAAGACTTCTTAAAATAATGTGAAAAAATTAAGTGATTTTTTTTTTTTTTAATGTGACAACATTCTAAGGCTCGACTACTAGGCACTTCAATTTTTTTTAATTTATTTTTTTAATTGAAGGATAATTGCTTTACATATTTTGTTGTTTTCTGTCAAAACTCAACATGAATCAGCCATAGGTATATATATGTCCCCTCCCTCTTGAACCTCCCTTCCCATCCTACCCCCCTAGGTTGATACAGAGCCCCTGTTTCAATTCCCTGAGACATACAGAAAATCCCATTGGCTATCTATTTGACATAGGGTAATATAAGTTTCCATGTTACTCTCTCCATACATCTCACCCTCTCCTTCCCTCTGTCTGTGTCCATAAGTCTATTCTCTATGTCTGTCTCTCCATTAGTTCAGTTCAGTTCAGTCGCTCAGTCGGGTCTGACTCTTTGCAACCCCATGAATCCCAGCACGCCAGGCCTGCCTGTCAATCACCAACTCCTGGAATTCACCCAAACTCATGTCCATTAAGTCGGTGATGCCATCCAGCCATCTTATTCTCTGTCATCCCCTTCTCCTCCTGCCCTCAATCCCTCCCAACATCAGGGTCTTTTCGGAGTCAACTCTTCGCATGAGGTGGCCAAAGTATTGGAGTTTCAGCTTCAGCATCAGTCCTTCCAATGAACACCCAGGACTGATCTCCTTTAGGATGGACTGGTTGGATTTCCTTGCAGTCCAAGGGACTCTCAAGAGTCTTCTCCAACACCACAGTTCAAGAGCATCAATTCTTCAGTGCTCAGCTTTCTTCACAGTCCAACTCTCACATCCACACATGACCACACAGACCTTTGTCGGCAAAGTAATGTCTCTGCTTTTCAACATGCTATCTAGGTTGGTCATAACTTTCCTTCCAAGGAGTAAGCATCTTTTCATTTCATGGCTGCAATTACCATCTGCAGTGATTTTGGACCCCCAAAAAATAAAGTCTGACACTGTTTCCCCATCTATTTCCCATGAAGTGAAAGGACCAGATGCCATGATCTTCGTTTTCTGAATGTTGAGCTTTAAGCTAACTTTTTCACTCTCCTTTTTCACTTTCACCAAGAGGCTTTTTAGTTCTTCTTCATTTTCTGCCATAAGAGTGGTGTCACCTGCATATCTGAGGTTATTGATATTACTCCTGGCAATCTTGATTCCAGCTTGTACTTCTTCCAGTCCAGCGTTTCTCATGAAGTACTCTGCATAGAAGTTAAATAAGCAGGGTGACAACATACAGCCTTGACGTACTCCTTTTCCTATTTAGAACCAGTCTGTTGTTCCATGTCCAGATCTAACTGTTGCTTCCTGACCTACGAATAGGTTTCTCAAGAGGCAGGTCAGGTGGTCTGGAATTCCCATTTCTTTCAGAATTTTCCACAGTTTATTGTGATCCACACAGTCAAAGGCTTTGGCAGAGTCAATAAAGCAGAAATAGATGTTTTTCTGGAACTCTCTTGCTTTTTCCATGATCCAGCAGATGTTGGCAATTTGATCTCTGGTTCCTCTGCCTTTTCTAAAACCAGCTTGAACATCTGGAAGTTCATGCTGAAGACTAACTTGGAGAATTTTGAGCATTACTTTACTAGCATGTGATGTGAGTGCTATCATGTGGTAGTTTGAGCATTCTTTGGCATTGCCTTTCTTTGGGATTGAAATGAAAGCTGAACTTTTCCTGTCCTGTGGCCACTGCTGAGTTTTCCAAATGTGCTGGCATATTGAGTGCAGCACTTTCACAGCATCATCTTTCAGGATTTGAAACAGCTCAACTGGAATTCCATCATCTCCACTAGCTTTGTCCGTAGTGATGCTTTCTAAGGCCCACTTGACTTCACATTCCAGGATGTTTGGCTCTAGGTGAGTGATCACACCATCATGATTATCTGGGTCATGAAGATCTTTTTTGTACAGTTCTTCTGTGTATTCTTGCCACCTCTTCTTAATATCTTCTGCTTCTGTTAGGTCCATACCATTTCTGTCCTTTATTGAGCCCATCTTTGCATGAAATGTTCCCTTGGTATCTCTAATTTTCTTGAAGAGATCTCTAGTCTTTCCCATTCTCCATTACTCCCTGCAAATAAATTCTTTGGTACCATCTTTCTAGATTCCATGTGCATACATTAGTATATGATATTTATCTTTCTCTTTCTGATTTACTTCATTCTGTATAATAGGCTCTAGCTTCATCCACCTCATTAGAACTGACTCAAATATGTTCCTTTTTATGGCTGAGTAATACTCCATTGTGTATATGTGGAACATATATACAACTTGTATTATCTACAACTTCTTTATCCATTCATCTGTCGATGGACATCTAGGTTGCTTCCATGTTCTAGCCATTGTAAATAGTGCTGCAATGAACACAGGGGTACACGTGTCTTTTTCAATTTTGGCTTACTCAAGGTATGTGCCTAGGAGTGGGATTGCTGGGTCATATGGTGGTTTCATTTCCTAGCATTTTTTAATATAAATTTATTTATTTTAATTGGAGGTTAATTACTTTACAATATTGTATTGATTTTGCCATACATCAACATGAATCCACCACGGGTATACACATGTTAAATCCTAGCATTTTAAGGAATCTCCATATTATCTTCCATAGTGGCTGTATCAATTTACATTCTCACCAACAGTGTAAGAGGCTTCCCTTTTCTCCACACCCTCTCCAGCATTTATTGTTTGTAGATTTTTTGATGATGGCCATTCTGACTGGTGTGAGGTGATATCTCATTGTTTTGATTTTAATTTCCCTGATAATGAGCGATACTGAGCATCTTAGGCATCTCAATTTTATGTGAGTTATACTACATTCACTTTAATCACTTGAATCCTATCCAAAGACTTTGGAAACATGACTATAGTTTTCTTGGTGATTTTGATAGTAGATTTAGTATCAACTATCTCAGGAAAAGTAATCTATTACCAGATATCGCTATGTACTTGTTTATATACTTTATATCAATTTCTTCTAAAATAAGGGTGAAGACCATTTTTAGCATTACATTTTAAGTGACTACACAACATATGGTTCTGATTCTTTTTGTGGACCTAATTCTTTAAACAAAGTAAGACTTTTTGAATGTGACTGTTTCAATACAATTATTAAAATACATTATAACTACCCTTTGCTCTATGTGTCTTGTGATGTCTTTGGCCAAAAGCAATATAATTTTGACTGGAGCTCATTCAGCAGAAACATTTGCTTAATCTTGTTAACATTCTCACTAATGAACCATCCAATGATCATTACTACAAATGCAGCCAAAACGTCCAGGTGCCTCTCATCACAGTTCTGGTCGTTGCTCTCTTCAGTTCCTCTAATCCCACATAGCAACATGAGCAGGATAAGCTTAAATATGGGAGCAATCTGCACATCGTTTCATTGGTCACTGACTTCCTCTGACAACCAATTTAGAGGGAAAAGTTTTTGACTTAAAGTCCAATTAGGGAGTGCCTCTTTTTTCCCCCTCTTTGCAGGTTTAGAAGATTCAGAAAATCTTTGAAATGATTCTCTATCCATTAGCACTTCCACACAAAAGTAAGCAAATAAGAGAAACAAGGCAGAATTCTCAACAATCATAGATTCTGTAACAGGCCCTGGACTTTAACTAAAAGTAATCAAACATTTGCAATGACTAGGATAGTGTGCAGCACAGAAATGTCTGAAGATAATTAGAAGCAGGAGAAGTAACATTCTAAAACTTGTTTGGAGGGATATGTTGGGGGGATGGTGAGCAGTGAACACTGCACTGAGTATTCCCTCTGCCACAGCCCATGATCTGACTTTAACTCTTGTGCTCTGGGAAATATTTCCCACCCTTTGAGTTGACTTGGTCTGCCTAGTGAATGCCTGTTCATCTTTTTTTTAATTTTTTTTTTAATTGGAGGATAATCACTTTACAATGTTGTGCTTGGTCTCTGCTGTACAGCGATGTGAATCAGCTCTAATTACACATATATCCCCTCCCTCATGAGCCTCCTTCCCAGACCCCTGCCACCCCACCCCTATAGGCCATCACAGAGCACTGAGCCGAGCTCCCTGTGCCATACATCTGCTTCCCAGTAGCTAGTTTATTATACACGGCAGTGCATACGCATCAGTGCTACCCTCTCAATTCGTCCTACTCGCTCCTTCCCCCACTGTGTCCACAGGCCCATTCTCTGCATCTGTATCTCTATTCTTGCCATGCAAATAGGTTCATCAGTACCATTTTTCCTGTAAAAACAAATTCAAATGATTAAGAAAATGCCTATTCATTAAGATCTGTACCTAGTCATCACTTCCTCAAAGACCTTCCACCAGCTCTGATTAAACACACCTGTGGATTCACTTCACTATAATACTTTACAGAGTTTACATTTACCTATTTATCTGTTTCATCCACTCACTTTTAAGCTCCATGAGGACAAGGGTTCTCTTCCCATTGTATCACAGTGCCCCAAGTAAGGGTTCGTTGGCTTGCTGAATTAATTTCTTCTTCAGGCCTAAATATCCCTACCCTTTAAAAGAAGGAAGTTGAAGATCTTTAAGAAACTACTAAACACTAATGTAACAGCTCTTCAGAGTATAGAAAAGATATTTATCTGTCCAAAGGCATACCAAATTCTCCCCTAAAAGATGTTTTGGGCAATCTGGAATTTACAGAGCAAGAGTAATACAGACCCAAAGCTTTGATTTCTCATGAGGTTTCAAACACCAGATTTTGGAGGATCAGGGGAGAGCTTCTAAAACCCATTCTTGGGCTGTTCTGTAATGTAGTATCACACAAATTGTACAGGATACTGCATGGACATTGATAGAAATGGAGCCACTATTTTATTGTTTAAACCTCAAATACTCAAATGCACCTCAGATTAAAATCCCAAATGGTTGTCTTCAGAGTTTCTTTAAATCTTTTTTTTTCTTTTGGCATGTCAATGGCTAATAAATGGCAGTAAAGCTTGAGTTTATACTAGCTTATAGGTGATTATACTGGACAAGTAGTTTTCCCAAACCCTAGGGCCCCTTGGAAAATTAAATAACCCACATATGGAAGAAATAAACAGGCAGAAGGGCCCCTACCTACCTGCATTCTCTAGCTGCTGAAATTGTGTTTTGATAAGATAAGAGGAAACAGGGCAAGAAGTAACTGATAGGCTCCTGGACCCTGAAAGCTAAAATTCTTGTAGCTGTAAAAAACTGCACTGAATAGGTGAGCCCAGCCTGAGTGACTGTTGTAGGATTGCTGATCTGGGCACCAATCTAAACTTTTAATCTCCATCCCATCCCTACCTCTGCCTATCCTTTACCCTCCATCATTACATTGCACTGGAAACCATACAACTCAGCCACTTCAGGAGAATCCCAGATTCCATTGTTTTGTCCTGATATCATCATGATTGCCTACATTCTCATCACACCAGGTGCTCTATTTTTCCCTCCAGTAGCATGGCCCCTAGAATCACACATCATATGGAAGTTGCAGACCCACAGGTTGATGGAAGCCAGCAACTAGCAGAAAGAATTAAAGCCAACCCAATACACTGAGGCAGTTGTTACTAAAGCCCCAGTTAATTGCTACCAGAAGAAGGCAACAGAAGGCAAGCCTGATTTTTCAAAGCTCTTCTGACCTTTTAAAATTCTGAACACCAGATTTTCATTGAAATATCCTATTTAAAAACATTTACAACTAACTTGACTTGAAAAACTGTGACTCAGCCAAAAAACAAAGACAAAAATATACAAAAGTCAATTTGTCTATAGGCTCATCAGGTTACACTTGTCAGATTACTTCAGTCTTTCCCTAAACTCTATATTTTATCCCTGTCTGTCCATGGATGCCCCCACATAGCTGGTAGTGTTTCCATTTTTAATTTGAGGGCATAGAGGCTCAGATATTGCTAATTGGGTGATGGTTATACAACTCAGAAAAGATTTAGTGTTTGAAAAGGGTTCTCTCTGATCCCAATATCCCTGTTAATTTTCCTTGTTATACCGTTATCCCCTGAAATACCTAATAATACACCCCATTAAAAAAAAAACTATCATGATAGGCCCTAAAAAGAAATCCATAAAAATAAAAGTGAAATACCTGGATTTCCCCCCCGCCCCCGCCAAGTGCCAACACAGCTTGATGACTGCCACCCCAAGACTGCCCAGAGCCAAACGAGCACAAATGTATGCTGTACTTGGTGGACAGTAAGTTGGAATCAGCAAAGACAGTGGAGCAGAAGGACTCTGAGCTCACCTCCTCTCCCAGGAATACCAATATCACAATTATTTATACAGTAAGCATTTTTAAGAACTGGAACCTACCAGAAAAAGATCTACAATCAAAGATAGAAAGAAGGACCCACAGCAAGACGGGTAGGAGAGGCAGTTACAGCACAGGCGAACCCCATGCCCACAGGCAACCCACAGATGGGAGAATGATTACACTGTAGAGGCTCTCTCCAAGGAGAGAGAGGTCTGAGCCCCACTTCAGGCTCCCCAGTTGGGGTCCCAGAAAGCTGAGGGAAATAGAGACTCCAGTCCTAAAAGGCTCACACAAAACTTCACATGTTCCAGGACCCAGAGCAGAACCAGTCATTTGAAAGAAGCCTGGGTCAGGCCTACCTGCATATCTTAGAAAATCACCTGAACAGAGATGAGAGGCAACTGAACCTCACCCTGTCCCTATCCAACAGCCTGTTAGGCACCAGTTCTGGGACACTGCAGGTCAAGGAACTAACTGGGTATGGCAAAGCCCCATCTACCAGCAGAGAGGCTGCCTCAAGAACCCCTCTGCTTACAACCAACACTAGACATAGCTCTGCCCACCAGAGGGTCCAGGACTTGGCCCCACACACCACTGCACAGGCACTGGAGCCAGGGCCCCCAGGGTTCTACAGCCAGGAACGAGGTTCCACCTACCAGTAGGCAGGCACCAGCCCCAGAATCCAGAGCCCCACCCACAAGCCAGCCTGCCTTAGCCGTAGGATCAACTTCACCCACCAGCAGGTGGACATCAGGCTCAGAAAAACTGTAGCTCCTCAGTCTGTGGACACAGTTCATCAGCCTTGGGATTGGCTTGGCCCTGGCCTCTCCCATCAGCAAATTTACACAAGCCTTGGAACATCCCAGACGCCATAGCTAGTGGTGTAAGGAATTAACCCCACTAACTAGTGATCTGACTCCAGTTCTGAAAACCCTGGACCCTGCAACTAGACCTCAGGAGCTAGCTCTGCCTGTCAGTGGGACAGTACTAGTCCCCACCCTCCCCCTTCACCCTACTCCATTTCCACAACCAGCCATCTCATGACCCAGCCCCACTAGCCGAAAGCCTCTGCACAAGACAGGACCTGGTAACCAATGAACTTGGAGCCTGTCAGACCCCACCCATAGCAGTTAGCTCTCCACAACAAAAGGACTCTTGCAGCCCACATAGGGGACACCTCTAGAGCATATAGCTCCAGTGATTAGAGGGGAGTGCATGGCTAGGTCACATAGGATGTCTCCTACAAAAAGGTCACTTCTTCAGTGTCAGGAAATATGACCAACCTACCATATATTTATAAATAAAAAGAAAAGTTAGGCAAAATGAGGTGACAGAGCAACATGTTCCAAATGAAAGAATGATAAAAGCCTAGAAGAACTAAGTGAAGGGTAGGTAGACAATCGACCTGAGAAAGAGTTCACGGTATTGACAATAAGATGATCAAAGAACTCAGAATAGGTGCATGAAGTGAAAAGTTAGATTTTAGTAAAGAGTCAGAAAACACAAAGAACAATTAAATAGAGATGAAGAATACAATGTTGTTGATCAATCACTAAGTTCTGTCTGACTTATTGTGACCTCATGGCCTGCAGCACTCCAGGCTTCTCTGTCCTTCACTATCGCCCAGAGTTGCTCAAACTCATGTCCATTGAGTCAGTGATGCCATCCAGCCACCTCATCCTCTGTTACCCGCTTCTCCTCCTGCCTTCAATCCTTCCCAGCATCAGGGTCTTTTTTCAATGAGTCAGCTCTTTGAAGGATACAATAACTCTAATGAAAAGTATGCTAGAAGGAATCAGCAGTAGACTAAATGATACAGAGGAATACATCAGCAAGCTGGAAAACAGATTAATAGAAATCACTGGTGAAGAGAAAGAATGAAAATAAATGAGAACAGTTTAAGAGATCTCTGGGACAACATCAAATGTACTAATGCTCACATTACAAGGATTTCAGGAGAAGAGAGAGAGAAGGGGGGCAAAGAACATATTTAAAGACATAATAGCTAAAATCTTCCCTAACCTGGGAAGTGAAACTGCTCCCTGGATTTAGATGTCTGAAAGTTTCAAACAGGATCAACCCAGAGAGGAACACACCAAAACACATTGTATTTTGAATGCAAAAATTAAAGATAAAGGGAGGATATTAGCAACAAGTTATATATAAGGGAATTCAGGCCATCAACTAGGCGATCAGCTGACTTTTCCACAGAAACTCTGCAGGCTAAAAGGAACTGGTGTGATAATGTGGTAACAAAGAAAAACCTAAAACCAAGAATATTATACCCAGTAGGGTAAATTTGACAGACATCAAAAGCTTTACAAACAAGCAAAAGCAAAGAGTTCAGCACTACCAAATAAACTTTACATGAAATGTTTAAAGGGACTTCTAAGTTTAAAAAAAAAAAAAAAAAGAGTCCACAACTAAAATGTGAAACTTACTAAAGGTAAAAGCTCATCAGCAAAGGCAAATAAACAATAAAGGTAGAAAATCAAAACAGATGCAGTTAGTAGGAGGTTAAAAGAATAAATAGTAAAATCATCCATATACAATAAGCACTTAGTTCAGTTCAGTCGCTCAGTTGTGTCCAACTCCTTGCGACCCCATGAATCGCAGCATGCCAGGCCTCCCTGTCCATCACCAACTCCCAGAGTTCACTTAGACTCATGTCCATTGAGTCAGTGATGCCATCCAGCCATCTCATCCTCTGTCATCCCTTTCTCCTCCTGCCCTCAATCCCTCCCAGCATCAGAGTCTTTTCCAATGAGTCAACTCTTCACATGAGGTGGCCAAAGTACTGGAGTTTCCACTTTAGCATCATTCCTTCCAAAGAAATCCCAGGGCTGATCTCCTTCAGAATGGACTGGTTGAATCTCCTTGCAGTCCAAGGGACTCTCAAGAGTCTTCTCCAACACCACAGTTCAAAAGCATCAATTCTTCGGTGCTCAGCCTTCTTCACAGTCCAACTCTCACATCCATACATGACCACAGAAAAAACCATAGCCTTGACTAGATGGACCTTAGTTGGCAAAGTAATGTCTCTGCTTTTGAATATGCTATCTAGGTTGGTCCTAACTTTTCTTCCAAGGAGTAAGCGTCTTTTAATTTCATGGCTGCAGTCACCATCTGCAGTGAGTTTGGAGCCCAAAAAAAGAAAGTCTGACATTGTTTCCACTGTTTCCCCATCTATTTCCCATAAAGTGATGGGACCAGATGCCATGATCTTCGTTTTCTGAATGTTGAGCTTTAAGCTAACTTTTTCACTCTCCTCTTTCATTTTCATTAAGAGGCTTTTTAGTTCCTCTTCACTTTCTGCCAAAAGGGTGGTGTCATCTGCATATCTCAGGTTATTGATATTTCTCCCGGCAATCTTGATTCCAGCTTGTGTTTCTTCCAGTCCAGCGTTTCTCATGATGTACTCTGCATAGAAGTTAAATAATCAGGGGGACAATAAACAATTATATGTAAAATATGTCAAATAGTAATCATGGGGGAGGAAAGTACAAATGCATGGTTGTTATAATGCACTTGAACTTAAGAAATCAGCAACTGCTATATAAAAATAAACCAAACATCTATAATAGATATACACACAAGCTCTGGGAGTGGGCATGAGCTGTCACAGCCATCACAAGCTCCAAAAGCAGGCATAGGCCAGTGCTGCCGCTGGGAGACCTGTGAGCATGCATCAGTTGCTACCCCTACCATCCTGGGAGGCTGCATGGGCTGATGCAGCCACTAAGACAATTACGTGGAGACTAAACAACATGCTACTGAAAAGTCAATAGCTCAATGAGGAAATAAGAAAGGAAGTTTAAAAATACCTTGAGACAAAGTATGATTTAAAAATCCACACAAAATCTACAGGGTACAGCAAGAGCAGTTATTGGAGGGAAATTCATAGCAATAGAGGCTGTCCTCAAAACTGCAAGAGACCTCAGGCAACCCAACCTACCACCTGAAAGAACTGGAAAAAGAAGAACAGACAAAACCTACAGTGAGTAGAAGGAAGGAAATAACAAAGTTTAAAGAACAATTAAATAAGAGAGATCAAAAAATAAATAAAACAAAGAGCTGGTTCTTTGAAAGGATAAAAAAGAATTGACAAACCTCTTGCCAGGTTTGTTCACTAAGAAGAAAAAAGAGAGAACAAAGATAAACAAAATAAAATATAAAAAAGGAGAAATATCAACCAATAATGTAGAATACAAAGAGAGAGAGAGAACACTATGAACAATTGTATGTCAATGAATTTGTCAACTTAGAAATGGACAACTTTCTAGAAACAGTCCATCAAAACTGAAACAAGAAGAAATAGTTTGAGCAAATTGATCACTAGAAGTAAAATAGAATTTGTAATAAGAAACTCCCTACAAACAAAACTTCAAGACCAGAGGGCATCACAGGTGAATTCTAACATACTTTTTAAAAAATAAATAATCCAATTGAAAAATGGACAGAATAACTGAATAGACATTTTTCCAGAGAAGACATGCATGTGGCCAACAGGCGCATGAAAAGATGCTCAATACTGCTAATCATGAGAGAAATGCAAATTAAAATTAGTGAGATATCATCTCGTACTTGTCAGAATGGCTATCATCCAAAAGACCTCAAATAATTAATGTTGGCAAAAATATGGAGAAAAAGGAACCCTCCTGCATTGTTGGTGGGGGATGTAAACTGGTGCAGCTACTATGGAGAATAGTATGGAGAATTCTCAAAAGACTAAAAATAGAACTACCATGTGATCCAGTAATTCCACTCCTGGATATGTGGCTGAAGGAAACAAAAATACCCATTTGAAAAGTTACATGCACCCCAGTTTTCATAGCAGCAGTATTTACAATAGCCAAGATATGGAGGCAACCTAAGGGTCCATCAACAGATGAAAAAATAAAGAAGATGTGGTGTATATTCACATTCAGCCATAAAAAGGAATGAAAATTTGCCATTTGTAGCAACATGGATGGACTTGGAGGGTTTTATGCTTGGACAAGTAAGTCAGAGAAATAAAAATGCACATTATCACTTATATGTGGAATGTAAAAAATAAACTAGAGAATACAACAAAACAGACTTCACAGATATGTAAAACAAATTAGTGGTTAACAGTGAGAAGAAGAAAGGGGGGCAAACACTAGACAGAGGTAGGGTATTAAGAGATATAAAGTACAAGGTATAAAATTAGCTACAAAGATATATTGTACAGCTCAGGGAGTATAGCCAATATTTTATAGTAACTATATAGTCTTTAAAGTTGTTAATCACTATATTGTACACCTGAAACTTATATAACATTATGAATAAACTAAACCTCATTTTTAAAACGAAATAAAAATGTTAATCCAGAATAATTAAGCTTCATGCATGTGTGCTAAGTTGCTTCAGTTGTGTCCAACTCTTTGCAACACCATGGACTGTAGCTTGCCAGGCTCCTCTGTCCATGGGATTCTCCAGGCGAGAAAACTGAAGTGTGTTGCCATTTCCTATATCAGGGGATCTTCCTGACCCAACCTGCGTCTCTTATGTCTCCTGCAGTGGCAGTTAAGTTCTTTACCACTGGAGCCACCTGGGAAGGCCAGTTAATTAAACTACAGGTACTGGAATTTGGGAGTGGACAGCATTGAGAAGCAGAGTCAAAGGGGGAGAATGTGGTTAGAAATAGACTATCAGAAACTGCTAGTGGTCAAGGTCTTAAACAACTAAACAACTTAAAAGTGAAAGTGAAACTGAAATTGAGTCCCACTCTTTGTGACCCTGTGGACTGTAGCCTACCAGGCTCCTCTGTCTATGGGATTTTCCAGGCAATAGTACTGGAGATTGCCATTTCCTTCTCCAGGGGATCTTCCCCACCCAGGGACTGAACCCGGGTCTCCCACATTGTAGACAGACGCTTTACCATCTGAGCCAAAATATTTAAATACTCAAGTTAAGGTTGTGATTCATGCTATAACATGAGACCACCCCACCCTCCCCGCTCTGCACAGTCCAAACACTCAGTAAAAGTCTGGGGCTTCACAGCTGAGAAGATTGCTATGTGCGAGAGTAAAAGATGGGGTGGTTTTCAGGATGGGATGATGTAATATGGAAAATGGGTTGCATCTGTGGGTAGCCAAGTGATTGATGAAACAGTCAAATTCATTAGAATCAGGAACGTATAGCCAGAGCCATAATAACGGGGAGAAACATAAACTGCCCCAGAAAACTCCCACCCAACAATCTCAAGGAGATTAGAATGGCAATGAGTTTCTCATCCTGTGAGATGGGAGTTCAGCAAAATGCTTCTGTATTCTCAAGAGCAGAGTGACCCATTTTGTGTCTTCATTATACCTGGAAACATATATACACAATAAAAGTTCTCCATAATCACCCCCTGATGACAAGCATGATTTACTGCTCCAGCATCTATGCTCCCACTACGTTTTGTTACAACATGCAATATTGTGACTATTATCTGGAAGAGAACAAGTCTTTATCCCCAGGTCTCTAGTACCCATCAGGAAAACAGGAAGAATATACACAGTAAGAGCTTAAGCTATTTTAAAACCCCACCATCTCCAGATTAATAGTTGTATATGTTATCTGTTTCAATCAATTCTGTTTACACTTAGTATCCTTTTGTAACTGCGTTTAGTTTCCCAGAAGGTACTAATTTTATTGCTTCCAAAGCAGTCAGTTATTTTTCTGTTTATATGGCATTTTATGTTTCAGTTTTCCTTCAGACACCCGGTTGGGATATGCACTTGGTAATGTAAACTCAAATTAATTTGCACAGTTTTGCTTGACTGGGCTTTTTTTCTTGAAGTCACGCTCCATGAAAAATTCTAACCAGGTGAGCCTTGGCAAAGCAGCTGTTCCTCCCAACAGTATGTAGGGAGGAGTCATCAAGGCATGAGCTAAGAGGAGGCAGGTAATTGCCTGGCCTCTTTGGGGTCTTCGCCTAATATTGACTTTTAATTATGAAGGCCAAATGTTTGTTTTCTTATGGGATCCATTTCTCCCCCTTGGTTATTGACACAGTTGGAATGTGAAACATGTTTACTTTTTTTCTAATGGGGGTGGATGGGTAAGTTTATATTACAGTAATATATTCTGAGTGTCAGTTCTTGTAAACTCTGATTATATATCTGTCTTGTGGGAGTTTCTAACTAAGCGTCCTATGTGTCCTGATCAATTTTAGATCTTTACACTCTATAAGCTCACTAAAAATGTATTAAGGGTGCACCACCTGTTCTGGGAAACACTTCAGAAATGAGTATCAACACCATAGTGTGTGTTTATTTAGCACTCAGGCTGGCATATAGGAGGGCATTCCCTGGTGGCTCAGTGGTAAAGAATCTGCCTGCAATGCAGGAGCCACAGGAGACACAGGCTCAACCCCTGGGTTGAGAAGATCCCCTGAGAAGGGCAAGGCAACTCACTCCAGTTTTCTTGCCTGGAGAATCCCATGGACAGAGGATCCTGGGGTGCTATAGTCCCTCGGGTCTCAAAGAAAGTGAAAGCGAAGTCACTCAGTCATGTCCTTCTCTTTGTGACCCAACAGACTGTAGCCTACCAGGCTCCTCCATCTGTGGGATTTTCCAGGCAAGAGTATCCTGACCCAGGGATCGAACCCAGGTCTCCCACATTGAGGCAAAGAGTTGGCCACAACTGAAGTGACTTAGCAAGCATGCACTTTGTCAACTGCCAGGGATAAAATGAGAATCAAAAAGCCCAGCTCCTGCTCCAAGGACTCGCATCTTGGAGTTCTCAGCAAAAACAGATTATTACAATGGAGTATGCTGCTGCTGCTGCTGCTGCTCCTGCTAAGTTGCTTCAGTCATGTCCGACTCTGTGCGACCCCATAGATGGCAGCCCACCAGGCTCCCCCATCCCTGGGATTCTCCAGGCAAGAACACTGGAGTGGGTTGCCATTTCCTTCTTCAACGCATGAAAGTGAAAAGTGAAAGTGAAGTCGCTCAGTCGTGTCCGACTCTTAGCGACCCCATGGACTGCAGCCTACCAGGCTCCTGCATCCACGGGATTTTCCAGGCAAGAGTGCTGGAGTGGGGTGCCATCGCCTTCTCCAATGGAGTATGCTAAGTGCCGCCATAGCAGTAGGCATGGGCTGTTTGGACCCAGAAATACTATTTCTAGAAATCTATCCTAAGGAAATAATCTGAAATGTAGAAATGACATACACAGAGATTGCTGACACAGTGAACACTGCTATCAGCAGACCCTATTCCTGCTGACATGGTTCACACAGTGCATTATTTAACAGTGGAAAAATTATTGAGATAGTGGGAAAATTATAATTAGCCAATATGCCATTATAATAAAATAGGAAGTGCAATGTGTTAGCAATTCTGTGTCAGTGAAAGTTCAAAGCATTTAATCTGAATTAACATATTAATTCTCTTAATAACCCCATTAGGGTATGATTACTATTATCACCATTTTATGTATAATAAAATTGACACCAGAAAGTTAAATAACTTGTCTAAGTTCACTGAACAGGCAGTTATTTGACAAGTAGCATAGCTCTAGAGCCTGTCTCATGTTACAACCATTGAAAATGTTTATATATCTTATAGTGATAGGGAGACAGGCTTGTGATAGTTACATAGAGTTAGATACACATTACTAATCTTAGACTGGGTTCTCCTAGAAAGCACAGCCTAAGACAAGGACTTGCTAGCATGTAATTTATTTTGGAAAGTTATTTTAGGAAAGAGGTGTGGGGGGATGGTAAAAGTGAGACAGGGAAAGTGGGAAACTGGTCACCACTGAGCAAGGGGGGCTCAGTCCCACTGTGACCCTCTAAGGAGTTATGGAGAATGTGGCTCAGAAGCAGTCCCTGAATTCACGGGGAGAGGAGGTTACATCTAACTCCATTTCTCACGAGTCAAGGATTATCCATGGGCATTGCCTCCTTCTATGTCCAGGGAAGCACAAGTGTGAGTATTGAGTGAGATCCCAAAATTGTCTTGCTCTGGAGTATCACAAAAGACCTGGGGCAGAAAGTAAGAATCAGGTGTTGAAAACTTGTACCTATGCAAAGCTAGCGTTGTGGCAATGGATGAAGAGAAGGGAGGGCCCAAGGACAGGAGGTGAGGCACGTGATGGCGTCAGGCTGTCCTTCACACCTGCCATCACTATTTCTGCTCCATCTTGAGATGGTTTGGTGCAGTCTTTTCCCATCAGCCTTGCCCCCTGCAGCCTCCTTGAGAGTTAGTGCAGGTGTTGGCACAACAAGCTCCAGTCTCCACTGTGGCAGCAGTCCCTAGGCTGTAACAGATCAACATCCCCTTCTTCCATTACCCATTCTGGGTTTCTCCCAAGCTCACGTGCATTTCAGCAGTCTGAGTGTGCTTGCCTAGTTGATTGATCCAGACCCGCATCATCCAATGACCCAGGCCTAGCACAGAAGGAAATCAGTGTCTCTTCTGGATGCTGTGGGCTTCAGCACTTGGGAAGATGATTTTTGACAGAGAAGACCCACCCTCCGATGGTGGGCATGAAGCTGGAGACTTGCAGACCTCAGAGCTGTGGTTTAAGCAAGAAAGATCCTTTCCTTACTCTTTGGGGATCCCACACAACTGCAGCAGATGCCCTGGGTGTCCCTTCCACATCCCTTGAAACATTCACTGCACTTCAGAAGATGCATCTGAACCTTGATCACCTCACTTATCAGGCTACAGTTGCTGAAGCTGACCTGAAGTTGTCACGGGCATGGGATCTCCAAGAGATATGCCCAGTTAGGTCTCACAACAATGGGGAGATGAAAAAGCAGAAAGTGAACTAATGCAGCCAAATTATACTCTATAAAAAAGTGGTTAAAATGCCATCTTTTATATATACTTTACCACAATAAAATACATTTTAAAGAAAACATACCTAACCCACTGCTTATATGCAGTTTTAATGGCTTTATTTCTTATGTGCTTATATATACATAGTGCTACTATCAATGGTTACTTCTACACATCGTTGATACGAGTGACTTTATCTCTTCCTTCCACTTCTAAATAGTTTCCAAACTTTCTCTAGTGTCTCTACAATGAGAATTAAAATCAACTTTTATAATTTTGAAACCATCTAAAGGAAAACATTGGGCTTTAAATGGCACCTGACTGTCAGAATTTAAAAGATGTTTATAGTGTCCCAATTTACTCTTCCTTTCAATGCTGTTTTCAGCTGAAACATTTTAGAAGTAGCTCAAAGGTAAAAAGATAAAATGGGCTTCCCTGATGGCTCAGCGGTAAAGAATCAACCTGCCAATGCAGGAAATGCAACTTTCAATCCCTGGGTCGAGAAGATCCCCCAGAGAAGGAAACGGCAACCCACTCCAGTATTCTTGCCTGGGAATCTCAGGACAGAGGAGCCTGGTGGCTACAGGCCATGGGGTCACAAAAGAGTCAGATACAATTTAGAAACTCAGCGACAACAAAGAGGGAAAACAAGTCCATGTATCTTAACTGTGGGAGATTCAGATAATTCACTAGCCACAATCTGTCCTCTCATCTTGCTTTCTGAGCAGTGCAAATCTAGAGGACACTTACTTTCTTCCCATGACCTTGGACTCAGGTCTCTAAATCCCCTACTGTTGCTACAAAGAAAGGGGCTTGGAAAGACCGAGAGGATCAGAGGCAGTTTCTCCTAATCCCTTGGGTCCTTTGAGGGCTTGCCCTGCCAGTGCTTTCCTGAATCCCAGCCCACCATCCTACTGCCTTCTGCCCTGGGGCTTTTGTGTCACAGCTGAGCCACCATGGGACAAACTTGCTAACATCTTCAGCTGACCAACCTAAAAGTGCTAGAGAATTGACATCCCATGCGGCCATCTCCAACAGCCCACCAGCTCCCAACTCCCACCAAATACTTTCTTCCAAACAGAGTCTGGAGATAGAAGCTTCAGACAACCTTTCTACAGATACCCAGAAGACAGGGAGCAGGCTTGTTGTCAAGCTATGGCGATTCATAATGCACAGCTATATTTACTCTACTCCTCCCCTGCCTTACTCCTCCTTTTCCTTTGCTCTTTCATCCCTGAAATGTCATTCTCGAGGGAGGTATTAACACAAAAGCTTTAACTCAAGCTTCTTTTCTGCAAGAACTGGCTCGAAACTCTAAGCAAATCATTTAAACCTTTGTGCTACCTTTCATGTAAAATGAACTTAACAGAACTTACAGATTCAATGAGATGGTTGTACATCAGGATTGAGTGTTGGTTTAACATAAAAAGCATCCAGTATATTTCCTGACATAAACAAGAGCCGACAACAGTCAATCTGTTTCACTTCACCCTTGGCATCTGATAGCATTCACTGTGTTGGTTCTGCTTGTGTGGCTGGTAGCCTGGAGCCTAAGAGGAAATTTACTAAGTGGAATCAAAGTGAAAGTTGTCAGCGGAGAAGAGAGTAGAGTGCTGGTGATTTCATGTGGCTCAGCTTCATATAACCTAGAAAAGCAAACGCAGCACCCACTATAAAATATACTTGGCCTCCTGAATCTGTATGTCCTTAGGCAGAAGTCAGTCTTATTCTGGAGATAAGCTGGATCAGAACTTTTCCCAGTGTTTTTTCTTCATAGGACTGAGACAAGAATAGGATTTCCTTTTCCCTTGCCTTTGTTTCCCAAATGTATTCAGGTCACCTCTGCTAACCTGCCCATTTCCAGTCTCACCCAAAGGGGCTTATGTGGGTTTTTTTTTTAAGACCAGATTCGTGTGTGTTACAAGCAGCCCCAGTGCTTGGGCCATATGACCTGACAGACCCTATGATGTTGGAAGTGTCAGGACTTCCTGAGAAGTCCTGAGAAAGGTACATACAGAATTTGTGTCATGTCACTGGGGATAATCATAGTACAGGTCACTAGCATTTCCCGGCAAGGAAGTCATGTGATCTTCAATGGATGATTATACACCATTTTTAAACATTTACTCAGAACTTTTATTTTAAAAGGAATTTATATAGTAAGGTATTCAACATAATAGTTCCTCATAGTTACTGCTTTCTTCATTATTTTTCAATAATTTGTTTAGTAATCCCTTCTAGAATTTCTTGGAGGTTGATATGAGGTTAACTGGACAATCATTTCTAAAACTCTGAAACTAAAGCTTTTCTCTTGAAAATTGAGGCATATATTCAACTCATGCATCCTATTATTTTCTATACCTCTATAATTAGTGAAAGGATTTTCATAATAAATCCACAAGTTTCATTTTTTAAATTATATTAAGATGTGTTCTGAGCCTGCAAAAATTAAAATAATTTAGCTTATAGTTTATAAGTTTATTGTTCATTCACCCAATTTTATGTTTATGCCATCATAAATATTTTGAAAATTGTTCTCTTTGATAAATTAGAGGAACAGATGTTGGTTATTTTTTCCTTTTTTTTTTTTAGCTCTATTGTCAGTTAAGTATTTCAACTTCCCCTCCAGAAAACAAGGTGAATATGGCATCATATTCCTTGTCATCTTTTGATGATCAGAATTGTTTGTAATTAGTAATTTCTGAAAAAGTAATCCATTCTGAAATTTGGCCTCTTTGGTATTATTTTGAAAAACAGCTTTTGTTATTTTCCCTCTCTGTCTGGGTCCTGATAGAAATGAAATGATAATGCCAAGTGACCATGTGCCCACAGCAGAATGAGCTGAATCCTATCAGACCTACTGGGTGGTAAGATCAAGTGGCCCAGCAACACTCCTTCAAAAGATGGAAATAGTGCACTAAAGATTAAACAACGGCAGAACCAGGAGGTCCAAACAAGCTAATGAGCACACAGCTCAAATCCACCAGCTATGCACCAGCATCCTTTCCTCAGCCCATGTCTGAGTGTGATGTTGGCCAAGTCAGGTTGGAAACAGAGGGGAGAGATTCAGCCACTGGTTGTATGTATTTATGATCCTGGAGCTTCATGGAGAAGTTTATCAGATACTCACTTCTTGTTGTTGACCACTATATTTACCACTGTAAATATTCCCAAGTTGACTTCTGTCCGTGTTACAACTCTTAGGGTCACTGAATGTCGTTGTAGCAAGTATCAATCAAGACCTCACTAACTGTCCTGGGCTCCATCCTCCAAACATGACCTAATGCCTCCCGACTAGATTATGACTTGCAACCACCAACCCTTGGCAACTGGCCTTGTGTTTACCTCCTTGGTTACTTCTTTAACCTCCCAGATAATATAAAGTTCATTCACCCCTTTCCTGGCCCCAACCCCTGACTTGTCCTCTATACCCTGAAGTTACTACATAGCTTGGTTTTCATCATGGAGTAACTGGGTCATAGCACCTTTCAAAGAATGAAAAAAGCCAAGCATTTGATCACTTCCCACAACTTGAATAAGTGAAAGGTAATCAGAGAGTATCTCTTGAAACTTTGTTTCAAGACTCAGCTACAGATGTTAATTTTTCCCTCATTTCTATGTACCTAAAAAAAGCATATAGAGGGCTGCTTCAGTAAAATACTCTGCAAAAATACATAAATATTAGATATTCCAAATATTGTAACAAAACACAGCACTTAGAGCTATCTGCAGAGCAAAGGGCTCATGCAAGAGGCAGGGAGCCTTACCTTTGGAAGTAGTTGTACAAACAAGATAGAAAATCAAGGCAAGGGTATTTTGGATATTATGCTGCTGCTGCTGCTAAGTCGCTTTAGTCGTCTCCGACTCTGTGTGACCTCAGAGACAGCAGCCCACCAGGCTCCCCCGTCCCTGGGATTCTCCAGGCAAGAACTGGAGTGGGTTGCCATTTCCTTCTCCATTGCATGAAAGGGAAAAGTGAAAGGGAAGTCACTCAGTCGTGTCCGACTCCTAGCGACCCCATGGACTGCAGCCCACCAGGCTCCTCCGTCTATGGCATTCGTCAGGCAAGAGTACTATACAAGCATGCTATTTGGGCAGGAGTAGAGGTGGCAGATTGGAGTAGGAAATGGCAACCCACTCCAGTAATCTTGCCTGGAAAATTCCATGGATGGAGGAGCCTCATGGGCTACAGTCCATATGGGGTCACAGAGTCAGACACAACTGAGCACGCACACACACACACGCACACACACACACACAGAGGTGGCAGATAGATATCATTTGAAAGTCTTAGATTCTAAAACACAAAGGCTATTATTATTAGAAACTTGACAGGCAAGAGAAGGATGCCTTCTCATGCCTGAGAAAACTAAAGCTGCCTGTGGCAAAGGATAAAGAAGCTTCACCAAGATCAGTCTGTATTTCAGACTTTGTTGGGACTAAGATATGGGACCAGGTATGGGAGAGAAACAGCCACCTGGAGGTGTTCTGAAACCTTTCCAAGAGAGCTTCCACTACAGGTCTGGAGAACTCAAGAGTGAGAGCCTGAAACAGAGTCAAGTGAGAGGTTCAGCAGTAGCCAACGAAAGAAAATGTGCCCAGTCTCTTCCCAGAAACGGTAGTATCAGGTGGTGCCCAGCAGGTAGTTCCAAGGCCCCATGAAGAGCCTAAGAGGACAGTTCACGCCAGCATCTGCCGCAGCTGGAGAGCAGGCCATTTCCTGTGAAGAACTTCAACCCTTTACTGTCTTCTTTCAGAGCACTCACCCATGCGGGCCCAAATCTGAAGGGGAAAAATTTGCTCTCAAGTTTGGAGTTCGGTTAATGTCTTGGATATTCTGACTTCTGAGTTAAAACTGTTTTTGAGCTAAACTGGCTTCCCAGGTGTCTCAGTGGTAAAGAATCTGCCTGCTGATTCGGGTTCTATCCCTGGGTTGGGAAGATCCCCTGGTGGAGGAAATGGCTAGCCACTCCTGTATTCTTGCCTGGAAAATTCCATGGACAGAGGAGCCTGGCGGGCTACAGTCCATGGGATCACAAAGAGTCAGACATGACTGAGCAACTACACCTTCTTCTCCTTTGACATAAATTGATCATAGGAAGAATACTTCTTAAAAGTAAACAGTCAAAATGTGGGGAAAACACCTAAAAAGACATTTTTCCAAAGAAGACATACAGATGGCTAACAAGCACATGAAAAGATGCTCAACGTCACTCATTATATAAGAAATGAATATCAAAACTACAATGAGATACCACCTCCCACCAGTCAGAATGGGCATCATCAAAAAGTCTACAAACAATAAGTACTGTAAATGGTGTGGAGAAAAGGGAACATTCTTGCATTGCTGGTGGGAATGTAAAGTGACATAGCCACTACGGAAGACAGTATGGAGATTCCTTAAAAAGCTGGAATAAAACCACCGTATTATCCAGCAATCACACTCCTAGGCATATACCCTAAAGAATCCAAAATTGAAAAAGACACATGTACCCCAATGTTCATTGCAGCACTATTCACAATAGCTAGAACATGGAAGCAACCTAGATGTCCATTGACAGAACTTGTGGCACATATATACAATGGAATACTACTCAGCCATAAAAGCAAACACATTTAAATCCATTCTAACAACATTCAGAAAACGAAGATCATGGCATCTGGTCCTATCACTTCATGGGAAATAGATGGAGAAACAGTGGAAACAGTGTCAGACTTTATTTTGGGGAGGCTCCAAAATCACTGCAGATGGTGATTGCAGCCATGAAATTAAAAGATGCTCACTCCTTGGAAGAAAAGTTAGGACCAACCTAGATAGCATATTCAAAAGCAGAGACATTACTTTGCCGACTAAGGTCCATCTAGTCAAGGCTACGGTTTTTCCTGTGGTCATGTATGGATGTTGAGAGTTGGACTGTGAAGAAGGCTGAGTGCCAAAGAATTGATGCGTTTGAACTGTGGTGTTGGAGAAGACTCTGGAGAGTCCCTTGGACTGCAAGGAGATCTAACCAGTCCATTCTGAAGGAGATCAGCCCTGGGATTTCTTTGGAGTGAATGATGCTGAAGCTGAAACTCCAGTACTTTGGCCACCTCATGCAAAGAGTTGACTCATTGGAGAAGACTTTGATGCTGGCAGGGATTGGGGGCAGGAGGGAAAGGGGACGACAGAGGATGAGATGGCTGGATGGCATCACGGACTCGATGGATGTGAGTCTGAGTAAACTCCGGGAGTTGGTGATGGACAGGCAGGCCTGGCGTGCTGCGATTCATGGGGTCGCAAAGAGTCGGACACAACTGAGCGACTGAACTGAACTGAATGAGGTAGATGAACCTAGAGCCTATTATACAAAGTGAGGTAAGGCAGAAGGAGAAATATAAATATTATATACTGATATATATAAGTATATGGAATATGAAAAGATGGCATTGATGGATTTATTTTCAGGTCAGCAAAGGAGAAACGGACATAGAGAATAAACTTATGGACATGGGGAGAGGGGAGGATGGAGAAGACAAGATGTATGCAGAGAGTAACATGGAAATTTACAATACCATATTTAAAATAGATAGCCAACGGTAGTTTGCTGTGTGACTCAGGGAACTCAAATAGGGGCTCTGTGACAGGCTGAAGGGTGGGATGGGGAGGGAGAGAGGAGGGAGGTTCAGGAGGGAGGGGACATGGGTGTTCCTATGGCTGATTCTTGTTGATGTATGACAGAAAACCTCAAAATTCTGTAAAGCAATTATCCTTCAATTAAACTTTTTTAATTAAAAAAGAGTAAACAGAAAATCCATGGATCTGTTGGCATTTGCATTTAGAAGGGAAAAAACTACCACTAGTTTTATTGTAAAGAAAGAAAGAGACAAAATTTTCAATGAGGCTAAGGCAGGAGTGCAAACGCATTCACTTTCTGAGGAATAGACTTTGTCAAATTTCCAAAGGGATCTGTGACAAAAAAAAATAGATTAAGAATCAGCCTTTTTTTCTTCTTGTAGAATAGGGCAATGAGCTGAAGTAGGCTTATGTAGAGAGGACCTGAATGTCTCCTCCTCCCAACCAAAAGCACTGAGACCAAAACCCTAGACTTTTAAATATCAAGTGTAAACAGAGTTCTGTATCTAACAAGATCAGATTTTGTGTCTTTTCACATTTCTATCCTAATGAGCAATCTCAGGGCTACAGACCAATTTGAAGTACAGAAGCGGTGGGGGGTGGGCGGGGGGGGGTGGTAGTCTGGCTTTCTCCTAAGCAAAGCACACAAGGATCATGTGTCTCCATAATGAGACTCCAGTAGTTTCTAAGTCATAGCCCCACTCACTGCCAACCACATCTGTCTGCATGTTTGATGGACTGCAGACTTCATTTGTCTGGCATCTCTGATTACCCCTGACAGGCTAGAATCCCTGAGGCCCTCAGGCTCAAGGAGGAACAGTGTCCTAAGGGCTTGGCCATCCCTAGGTGAGTTGTGTGCAGTGCCCTTGTTCATGGCTGGAGATGGAGGGAAGCAATTTATGGATACGTTTTTCTTTGTAAGCAGACAGAAGTTTGAGGTCTCTGGTAACTATCCTGTTCTTGGTGGCATAAGGAGGGTGAGAAGGATAAAACTGAGGTAGAAACCTGGCTCCAGAGGTGGCCCTTGAACTTGTTAACTGGAAAAGGAAAGAGAATACAAGGCAGAAATTATCATGACTTTTTTTTAATTTAATGACCTTACAGCATGGTTGATCTCAGCTTCTCCACTTGCTCTTTGCATCATAGTGGCTGGTATATGGTCAGTGCCCAGTAAACCCATGTTGAATATCTGTCTTCTTTTCTCTGTGTAAGTGAGCAGTATAGAAAAGGTGCTGAGCTGTAGACAAGCGTTAAAATATCATCCTTAACTTCTAGAAACTCTAGCCTGTGGGGATGATAGACAAGTCAATTGATAGATATGATGGCTATAAAATAAGACACTAGTTTATGAAGATAAATTGCACCCAGCCAGACAGGGCTATCAGGGCAGCTTCATCAGAAGGTGGTGACTATTGCCCAAAGGAAGAGTGGAAGTGAGCTGGGGCAAATGAAGGAAGAAAGGGTCTCAGGAAAAGAGAAGAGCATGAGTTGGGTTGCAGCTCAGGAAAGAGCCAGGTGTCCTTATTACTTACAGGTCTGTTCAGACTTTCTATTTCTTCATGATTTAGATTGTATGTTCCTAGGAAACTGTCCATTTTGTACAGATTATCCAACTTGTTGGTATGCAATTGCTCATAGTACTCTTATAATCCTTTTTATTTCTGTAAAATCAGTAGTAATAATTCCTCTTTTTTGTCAAGTTAGCCAAAGATCTGTCAATTTTGTTAATTTTTTCAAAGAACCAGCTTTTAGTTTCATTGATTTTTATTTTCTGTTTTTCCTATTCTCTATTTTATTTATCTCTAATGAAATCTTTATTTCCTCCCTTATCTTAGCTCTGGGTTTAGTTTAGTTTTGTTTTCTTTTCTTTTTTCTACTTCCTTAAGATGTAAATTTAAGTTGTTAATTTAAGACTATGTTTTCCTTTAATATAAGCTATTACAACTATAAATTTCCCTGAGCCCAGGTTTTGCTGCAGCTTGTATTTTAATATCTTGTGTTTTTATTTTCATTTGTCTCAAGCTATTTTCTAATTTCTCCTGTGATTTATTCTATGGCCTATTGGTAAAATAAGAATGTTTTTATTTCCACATATTTGTGAATTTTTTTTTAGTTTTTCTTCTGTTGATTTCTGGTTTTATTTCATTGTGATCAGAAATTATTTCAGTCTTTTAAATTTATTGAAACTTGTTTTGTGGCCTAACATATGGTACATCCTGGAGAATATTCTACATACACTTTGGAAAAATACATATTTTGCAGCTCCTAGGTGGAATGTTCTGTATATGTTGGTAAGGTCCATTTAGTCAATAGTATTGCTCAAGTTCTCTACTTCCTTACTGATCTTCTATGTAGTTGTTCCATCCATTATTGAAAGTAGGATACGGAAGCTTCCTATTATTGTAGAGCTGTCTACTTATCCCTTCAATCCCCTCAATGTTTGATTAACATTTGAGAATTTTAATGTTTAATGCATGAAAGTGAAAGTGAAGTCACTCAGTCGTGTCCAACTCTTTGCGACCCCGTGAACTGTGGCCCACAGGCTCCTCCGTCCATGGGATTCTCCAGGCAAGTATACTGGAGTAGGTTGCCATTTCCTTCTATATCTTCTTGGTGAATTTATCCTTTTATCATTACATATGTCCTTTTTAATCTTTTATAACATTTTTTATTTAGTTTATGTTGCTTGATATTACTATATCCTACTTTTCTTTTTTTTAGTTTTTGCACAGAATATCTTTTTCCACCTTTTCTCTTTCGAGCTATACATGTCCTAACATGAGACAGCATATACTTAGGTTTGCAAATAGATTAAAGACAAGACCTAAGTCTTTCAAAGAGCTTGATGCATTTACATTTTAGGCAATTACTGATAGAGAAGGACTTACTATCGCTATTTTGTTATGTTTTCCATTTGTCCTATAGCTTTCCTGCTCCTCACTTCCTCCTTTAGTGCCTTCCTTTGTTCTGTTCAGCTGATTTTTTATACTGACGTGTTTTAGTTCTTGTATTGCCTTTTGTGTCTATTCTATAGACATTTTAATAGTGATTACCATGGGATTATATATAATATCCTAAAGTTAATGAAATACTATAAACTCAAACCAATTTCAATCATTTACAAAAATTCTACTCCTTTACAGTTCCACTCACCCTTCTATTATTTATGCCACACATTACATCATTATATATTATGTATTCATTAACATATGATTAATAATTATTTTTATACTTTTGCCTTTTAAATTTTATGAGAATTTTAAATGAAATCATGAACCAAGATTACAATAATAATGATTTTTATATTTGTTCAGGTATTTGCCTTTATCAAAAAACTTTATATTTTCATATTGCTTTGAGATATTGTCTGTTATCTTCTCATTCCAATTTGAAGAATTTTTCACAGTTCTTTTAGAACATGTCTAGTGATAATAAACCCAACTTTTTCTTAATCTAGGATGACTTAACTTCTTCATTTTTGAAGGACAGTATGGGCTTCCCTGCTGGCTCAGATGGTTTAAAAAAAAAAAAAATGTCTGTAATGCAGGAGACACAGGTTTGATCCCTGATATAGGAAGATCCCTTGGGGAATGGAATAGCTACCCAATCCAGTATTCTTGTCTGGAAAATCCCATGGACAGAGGAGCCTGGTGGGCTACAGTTTATAGGGTCACAAAGGGTCAGACATGACTGAGTGACTGAGCAAGCACATTGCTAGATAAAGACCTCTCAGTTAACTTTTATTTTTTTCAACTCTTTGCATTGTCCCACTTCCTTCAGCCTACAGGGTTTCTGCTGAAATATCATCTAATAATTTTACTGAAGATACTTTGTATGTGACAAATCACTTTTCTTTTACTGCCTTCCTTAATCACTTTTTATCTTTCTGCATTTGATTATAGTATCCCATATGTGTTTGAGTCTCTTTGGATTTATCATACTCTCCATTCATTAAGTTTCTTGTATTTATATATCTATGTCACTCCAAAGATTTTGGACTTTTGGTCCATCATTTCTTCAAATACACTCTCTTCCCCTTTCTCTCTCCCCTTCTTCTGGGACTCCCATTATGCACGTTTTGGCCTACTTAATGGTTTCCTATAAGTCTCTTAGGCTCTGTTCACTTTTCTCAATTTGCCTTTCTTTTGCTCATGAGGCTTGACAGTTTCAAATGATCACTCAACAAGTTCGCTGACTCTTCTGCCTGGTTGATTTCTGCTGTCAGACCCCTCTAGTGAGTTTTAGATTCAGTTACTGTGTTTCCTGCCCCAGAACTACTTTATGTCTCTCTTTTTAGATATGCTCATTTTGTTCATACATTTTTCCCTAATTTATTTTACTTGTCTGTCCATGTTCTGCTTTAGCTCTTTAAGCATAATCAAGACAATCATTTTAAAGTCTTTCAAGTCAAGATATTCCAAAGTCTCTATTTCTTTAGGGTCACTTTCTAGAGATTTATTATATTCATTTGATTTGTCCATGTTTCTTATTTCTCTGTATACTTTTTAATATTTTGGTGGAAGGGAGAAATCAAGATGGTGACAGAATGTTTCTGAACTTCCTCCCACAGGTGCACCAACAGCTACACAGGGAGCAAGTCCCTCAGAGAAATCCGAAAAACTAGCTGAATGACTCCTACAAACAAGGCAACTGAGAAAATACACACATTTAAACATATAGGAAAGGCTGAAACACACTCACAATAAATCTCTGGCATAGTGCAATACAATCAGGAGGGAACCTCCAAGTCCTCCCTGAGGATCAAAGTGTTCATATATCTGTATAGCTTAGACAAAGCGGAGATAATCTGTGACCCCCTCCAGTACAGTGTCATTAGCAGAAGAAATCAGATGAACGTCCAAAAATAATTTAAATGATAATTTAAAACTTCACTGTAGTCTCTTGAACAATGAGAATTCCATTCACAGCACACAGGAAATTATCATAAATAAATTTATTCTACAGTTGGTTCACCTACACACTTTTCCACAAACTAACACACACACATACACAGCAGCAGCAGCTATGCCACAATTTTCCATCAGTGTCTCAAAGTTGTCTCAAATCATCTTCTAAAACCCTGCCTATGACATCTTTCCTCTGTTCCCTGCTCCCACCCCTGACTTCTCATCTACCTCTGAACCACCTTCCAGACCTATTTATTTCTCTCTGGGCCCAGGTCCATCAATCTGTAAAATGGAACTAACTCATGGTCTTCCTATTTCCCACAGTATTTCAAGATGAATCAAGAGAACACATGAGAAAAGGCCTTGTAAATTGGAAAATGCTACAAAAGTAACTTAGTATATATTAAATTTCATAGGTTTATAATATATAAAGTTATCCATTCCAAGTTTTCTGATACATATAAGAAAGAAAAGTAAATAATATCCAAAACTTGAAAGAAATGTATTAGGAAAATATTGTCTATAAACATATAAAGACCCTCTGGATACTGCCAGGCTCCTGACTTAGGGCCATGTGTTGATTTATTCAAGCCTGAGAGATCTACCATAGTACCTCTGGATAGTGTAATCTAGGGAAGAAGCGTATATTTCCAAAACCCCTCAGGTATTTTAATCAGAGATTTGGCTCACAGACCAGAAGAGAAGTTGTCTTTCCTCTGGTTTCACTGAATGAGTGAAACACTGAAATTAGGCAATCTGCCTCAAAGGGAACCCACTGTTCCCTTCTAATAGACATGGCATCTATATTTTCCTAAATATATCCAAACTCATCTAAAATCTTGCAGAGCTTGGAGGTAATTGTAATGATTCCTAGTTTACTGAGGAAGAAACTAAGGCTCCAAGAGCTAGAATAATTTTCCCAAGGACATAAGGCTAGTAAATAGTAGAACAGGAATTTGAACCCAGGTCTATCTGGTTACAAAGAACATGGTCTTGACTTCTATCTCCTACATAACGGGGACAATGAATGGTCCTCTTTTCATTGCTGCCCTTTGTGCCTCTGACCTAGGAAGCCTCATTATTCTGAGGAAGGCATTATAGCACAATGGAAAGAGGCCTGGGTCTGAGCTTTGTCAATGACTACAAGTATCTTTAAGATTATAGGCCTGTCATGTAGCCTCCTGGGTCCTCAGCTCCCTCACTTGTAAAATGGATATAGGTTGAACATATTAAACCATATATGGTAAGCTTAAGGATATAACAAGTTTGGAGTGTTAAATTATTGAACAGGTTTAGATAAAATGTTTTTAACATCTGAAAATAATTATACTATTTTATTTAGAAATGAAAATAACCTAATTTTTCACTTGTTAGGTAAATACTAAAAGTTCATATGTTTAAAATGCATGGGATATTTACCTGTTTAGGAAAATACATAGATATCACGGACTTCCCTTTCCTGAATCCTAGAGTTTGAGTCCAGTTCCAACCCTCACTAGCTGTTGATTTTGGCAAGTTACTTCTAAACAAACTGAAAGATGGGGAGGGAGTTGAATTGGGTGACTTGTTCCAACACCTGAATCTAAGAATACAAAAGGATGTCTCTGTATTGTTAGGCATTAGTTACATGACCAACTATTATATCACATCTATTTACTTTTCTGCATCACTTCTGACAGCGCTGTTCAGTTCAGTTCAGTCGCTCAGTCGTGTCCGACTCTTTGCGACCCCATGAATCGCAGCATGCCAGGCCTCCCTGTCCATCACCAACTCCCAGAGTTCACTCAGACTCACGTCCATCTAGTCAGTGATGTCATCCAGCCATCTCATCCTCAGTCGTCCCCTCCTCCTCCTGCCCCCAATCCCTCCCAGCATCAGAGTCTTTTCCCCAGTGAGTCAACTCTTCACATGAGGTGGCCAAAGTACTGGAGTTTCAGCTTCAGCATCATTCCTTCCAAAGAAATCCCAGGGCTGATCTCCTTCAGAATGGACTGGTTGGATCTCCTTGCAGACTCTCAAGAGTCTCTCAAGGACTCTCAAGAGTCTTCTCCAACACCACAATTCAAAAGCATCAATTCTTCGGCGCTCAGCCTTCTTCCCAGTCCAACTCTCACATCCATACATGACTACTGGAAAAAACATAGCCTTGACTAGACAGACTTTGACAGCACTGTAGGTAGTCCAAATCACTAAGTGCCTCCTACTAGCCTTTTTGTTGCGCTCTTTCCCTCTTTCACACAAGTTATGGCAAGCAGTCTCCAAAATGACCCCTGATGATCCTTGCATCCTGATATTGATGCTTTTGTACACTCTCCATCCACATTAAATCAGGGCTGGTTTGTGTCACCGATATCCTATGATGGAAGGGACATTGTCTGACTTCCATGCTGGGTGATAAAGGCATTTCAGCATCTACCTTGGTGTCTTGAATCTCTTACACTCTGGCGCAAAGCATTTGCCATGCTGTGAGGTTACCCAAGCAGAGCGATGGACACTCTCATGTAAAGGCACTAAGGTCTCCCACTGACAGACAGCAAAACCTTGCCAAGCATGAGTTGAATGAGTTGAGTAACCAGCCATCCTAGTTGCCTGATACTCTCTTGGCTTTAAAACAAGAATTTCTACATCCTTGGAAACCTCTCCATCTCATGCAAAACTGAATGGATGCCTGCTCTCTGAGTGAGTCACCTTGGAAGAGGATCCTGGAGCTTCTGCTGATATCTGGCTAAACTTCCTGAGCCAGAACTGCCTAGCCAAGCCACGTTAACACTTCTGACTCTCAAAAACTGTAAGAGATGATAGTTATTCTTATTTTATACCTATAAGTATTGGGGTAATTTGTTATGAATAAATAAACTAATAAGTCTTATTTCTGGAACAAAGTGAATAATACCACTTAATTCCATCACTTGTCATTGTGTATTGCACACTCACCAATGGGGTAGTGGGGTTAAACTGCACTGTGTGCTCTGTTTACTAGTTCCTGTGGGTGGGGTTTCCTGTCAGAGACGGAGCCTTTTCTAATCTGCACAGAGTCTACACAGACTAATTGGAGGCCCTTATTGAAGGGCACTGCCCTTCAAGCCTATTTACACCTCCTTTCACACTAGTCTCCTAGCACATCTTTGCACAGGAGGGAAAAACTAGCTATTTCAGTTCCCCAAATGAGCTAAATAACTGTAAGCTCTTTCTGCCTCAAGACCTTCAGTTCAGTTCAGTTCAGTTCAGTTCAGTCGCTCAGTCGTGTCCGACTCTTTGCGACCCCATGAATCACAGCACGCCAGGCCTCCCTGTCCATCACCATCTCCCGGAGTTCACTCAGACTCAAGTCCATCAAGTCTGTGATGCCATCCAGCCATCTCATCCTCTGTCGTCCCCTCCTCCTCCTGCCCCCAATCCCTCCCAGCATCAGAGTCTTTTCCAATGAGTCAACTCTTCGCATGAGGTGGCCAAAGTACTGGAGCTTCAGCTTTAGCATCATTCCTTACAAAGAAATCCCAGGACTGATCTCCTTCAGAATAGACTGGTTGGGTCTCCTTGCAGTCCAAGGGACTCTCAAGAGTCTTCTCCAACACCACAGTTCAAAAGCATCAATTCTTTGGCGCTCAGCCTTCTTCACAGTCCAACTCTCACATCCATACATGACCACAGGAAAAACCATAGCCTTGACTAGACAGACCTTAGTCAGCGAAGTAATGTCTCTGCTTTTAAATATACTGTCTAGGTTGGTCATAACTTTTCTTCCAAGGAGTAGCACATGGTATTTCTTCCTCATAGAACATTTTAATTTCCTCCCCACGTTCCAAACTTCCATCAGCTGATTCCCACTCATCTTTAAGGTTTATGATCATACAGTTTGCACCCACTTTTTACACTGCTTCCTGCCACACTGCTCTGGGGCCGCTGCTCCCCTCCTTTAAGCAGTGTCACGATCAGTGATGCACATCTGTGTCTGGTCAGCGCCTCCTCCCCAGTCAAATGGGCCAATACCCAAGGACAACGTGGCCTAGCTCTGGCCTCACTTCACATGCAGCACAAGCCTGGACCCTGAAAGGTCCACAATGAATATTTGAGGAAATAAATTCAGCAAGTCCTGTGTGGGGACATAAAATAGACTAGAGCCTATGACACTGGTCTCTGAAAGTCACTAACACTCAGCTCTGTGTGTGTGTGCCTAGCCTATTTTTACATAAATATTGATGTGTACACATGGGATACTATTTTTATAGAATTTTATGAAGTCTGAAATCTCAATCATTTACATCTTGGACATACTCAGAGGAATATGTATACCTAAATTTCGAATCAAACAAAATTATGCCCTAAATTTAGGACGTGAATCTGAATCTGCAAGTGAATGTGAGGAAGAAGAAAGTGACAATTTGTCAGGGAATGCTTAGTGCAAGCATGACTCTTATTCTAGATGAAAGATTTCCAAACATGTAGAATACAAAGGTAACAGCAGTGAAACTGAAAAATTGAGAACTTAGTTGAACAATTTTTTTTTTTTATTTTGAGTATTGAAGCTTATTTATTAAAGGAAACATTTTTGGTTTTTCACAGTTAAAAGCTTATTCCATCATCTTCAAATCACACAGTGCTTTGCTCTGATATAATTTTTGCTGCATCAGAATCCATAAGAGTAGACAAAACTGAAGATAACCTGCTCCTCATTAAACACTGCCTTTTCAACTAATATAAAATTGATGCTATTTTTAAGAGTGTACCTTTTATAATTCAGATTTCATTTTCAATGTTTTATGAATATACTTTCTTGTTCATAGTGCTTGTACTTAATTTATTAGAATGGTATACATTTAACATACATATTTTTATAATTTAACTTGATTCTTTACTATGCTTATACATATATGTGCTAGGTGTCAAAATTCAGTTTCATTTGTTTTAAAATTTTATAGTATGAACATTCTTCCAAAATACTGCTAATACTACTATTTTATTAAACTAAAATCCTTAAATATACATAGTTTGGAGTATTTTCGGGGAATTCAATTACTAAAACACAATCTCTTCTATCCAGGAGTCTGTGATTTAGCAAAGATAGAAAATCTCTATGAAAGGTCCTCTAACCTTAAGCAAGTCTTTGAAGGTATAAGAGTTAAATGGATGACACCCCAGGAGGAGGGGGCAGCAGGAGTGAAAACAAGAAGGCAAAAAACAAAAATATGAGTGCTAGTGTGAGACAAGGAAGCAGGCAATGGCAGAATCTCCGGATATTTATGCTTACAGAAGTATGGTCAGGCAGCTGTCAAACGACTCATGCTCACTGACCACCATTTTCATTTTCTTTTTTCTTTTTTTTTCTTTTTTTTTTTTTTTTGCTACTAGTGGCTTTTCCTTTAGCTGCTATTGGGAACAGTTTTATATTGTGTATGTGCATGTATGTATGGGAATCATACACATGTGGCTTGAGTCTCGCCTAAGTAGCTGACCCTCAGGCCTCTGATCATGATTTATACATTGTACAGCAGCCCAGACATCCGGAAATAATATTATAGAAACTGCAAAGACAAATATGGAAAAAAAGATATGCTTGGCTCACAAGCCAAACTGGATTTCTTAATGGGTATGGAAACCAGGTCCCAATCAAGGGGTCCAGTCTCCAGGCCAGGTAATGAGATGCTGACACGTGCTCTGTTGCAGTCCAAATAAACCCAGGAGGCTAAACTGCCTCGTCTTGTCTGCTCATCGTTCTCTAAATAAGTGCTCTTCCTTATCCACGCGTGCATGAGTACACACCCAACGCACATTCTAAAAAGAATTCAGTGGCAGCAACTTTGTTTTGATCTTGAGTCTAAGATACCACAGTAAAGAGGGGAGGAAAGGAAACTTGTAATCAGTTCAATACCAATGATCTTCTAATGCTAATGTTGGGTGCTCTCGATATATTATCTCAAGTGTTATTATTCTTACTCTTGCAAGTCTCTATTTGTAGTGCTATGAACTGAAGTTTGAATCCTAGTCCTGTTACTAATGAACTGTGTGGCCCTGGAGAGTGAGTGGTGGAAACGGAAAGCAGCTTGCTTGGAGGTGAAAATTTAATACATGTAAAGAGCTGATACACTCATGCACTCTTATTGCAGCCCCAGGCTCATGATAGAATCACATTATATTTATTTAGGTCTATGTCCAATGCTATATAGTTATAACCTTTTAACTCCCCTGGTGCATAAATCCCCCCAAACCTGTTTCTCAGCCCATGTTAACTTTCAACTTAAAAACAAAATAACCATTTCACTGCCAACCATCTCTCTCAGCCAAAGGGAGGCAACAAATGCAGTCTTTTAGCCAGAACAAAGTCAGTGCTCATAAGGCACAAGGCAAAATGGACTGGGATAAGCAACCTGCAGTTTCCACCACAGTGGCTGAAAGGAAATTTGACCTCACCAACAAAGCTTATGATTTGGTTATTGATAAACTGTTTCAAGAATAAAGCATGAGTATTAAAAATTATTTCCTGGTAGTGAGCATGTGAATGGTGTGGAGTGGACAAGAGTGTTAGTCACTCAGTCGTGTCTGACTCTTTGTGACCCCCAAGGACTGTGGACTGTAACCCACCAGGCTCCTTCTGTCCATGGAATTCTCCAGGCAAGAACACTGGAGTGGGTTGGCATGCCCTTCTCCAGGGGATCTTCCCAACCCAGGGATTGAACCTGGGTCTCCTGCATTGCAGGCAGATTCTTGAGCCACCAGGGAAGCCATGTAAATGGTATCAAAGTAAGAATAATTACTAAAGACAGTGTAATTTGCCTTAGGAATGAATGCATGAATTTCATGCATGTATGCTTTGGATTTCTTCTAGAATGACCACAGCATAAACTTCCTCCTGCGCAGTTCTTGCCTTCCAGTGCTTCCTTAGAACCAGGTTGATGACCTCTCAGAGGGGCTCAGTGAACCAGTCAAGCAAAGTCTGCTCTGCACAATCACATTCCACGTATCAGAACATACAGTTGCAAAGGTAGTTACGCTGTAGTGAGCTTGGTTTACTGTATGTGCACTAAGCCCTAACCCCTCGAGGAACAGACATTGTGTGTACACTACACTCTGCCCATTGCTTCACATGGCAACTGGCTCTTAATGAGTGCTGAACAAATATTTGCTGAGTGAAATGTCAGTTTCTAAACTAGGTTTCTTGTATCATTTAGCATGTTCCTGGCACAGAGCAGGCACTCAGAATAAAAAAATGAATTTGTGAATGAATCAGGGTGAAAAAACACACGAGCAAGGAGGTAAACAAAACCACCAAACACCCTTTTCTGTAGGGATTATCCTAATTTCACAGATAATAGCTGCCAGAAAAGTGAAAGATTTCTCCAACAACCTCGCCAAGCTATTAAGTGATGAGATTGAGATTTAAGTTCAAGAATGACTGGCTGTAAATGCCATGCTCTTGACTCAAGATTTCTTTGGCTTAGCTCTTAAGACTCCAAGGCATGGATAATGCCAAATGTGCTTTCCTTTTTTTTTTTTTTGCAAAAACATATAAATTTAAAAGCTCCTTAAATAGCCTGATATTTACCCAACTTCTAGTATCTGCTTGGGAATTTTTCAGCTAGAAAGGGAGTTAAAATTCTTTTGTAGAATGAGCCTATTTGGTAATATAAAGATGCAATTAACAGAATGTTACACCCTTCCTGAAGGAATCTGGCTGTTATTGGGTTAAAAACTATGAGGTTCACCCTATGCCCCTAAACAATTGCCCTAGGATGTCCTCTCCCCCACCACCCCCAGGAATAACTGGTACAGCAATTACTGGGGTTCAAGGATATATCCTTACTCTCTCTAGAGTCCAGAGGCAATGGAGCTGTTTTTTGTAAGAACACAGATGGTTCCTTTATGCTTGTTCTGTGACCCAAGCAGACAGACTATTCACAATGTCAAATTCATTGCCCCTCACAATGACCTTTGAGTGCCAAGGTCAGAATATGCTTGTTCCCTGTGAAAGCATATATTATGGCGGGTGCTCCAGTATACAAGGCCTCTCAAGGGGCCTGATTTCAGAGCATGCCTCTGCCATCCTCGGGACTCATGGTCCTTCAGCATCATTAATGATCCCAGAATAGCCAAAATATAATGGGCTGCTGGGAAGCTTAGACTGAGAGGCCATCTGGAATGAGTTTGGAGCCAGGACCCACCTGTGATGCATTAGGCCTCAACTCCAGAACCGGCTTGGTGGAGAGGAGCAGCTAGGGCTGCTAACTGAGGAACCTGGGGGAGTGTAATTGGAGAAGGGTGATTTTGGAACACAGGGCTTGCCAGGATCTTCACGTCTCCCGAGAGTGTTCAGGCAGGCTGTCTGCCGAAAGGGTTTTAAGTTTCCACATTGTGAAAGGGGAAAATGACTATACATAAAGATGGTTTGTCTTTTCCTCAGAAAACCCAGTGACAGAGCAGAATTGTCTCTCAGACTACACCACTGGGCCAAAAGATGGTGAAGCTTGACGTGTTGGGACCTGAGGTTTGGAGGTCAAACAGCCTAAGTTCTAATCTTAGCTCTCACTCCCTTTGCTGGGTGATCACTTTCCCTCAGCTTTCTCATCTGGTTTATAATACCCACCATCTTAGTCTGCGTGGACTGCTATAACAATACCATAGAAGAGTGGATTCAAACTCTCACTATTCTGAAGGCTGACAAGTCAAAGCACAAGGTACTGGCAGATTAGGTTCCTAGTGAGAACCAGCTTCCTCACTTATAGACAGTTGCCTTCTCACTGTGTCCTCACATGGTAGAGAAGAGCAGAGGGGGAGAGGAGGTGAGAGAAGGAGGAGAGAGAGGACTTTTGTCTCTTCTTTGTCTTAAGGCTACACTAATCCCATAACGGGGGCCTTACCCTCATGACTTTGTAATCATAATTACCTCCAAAGGTCCCACCTCCAAATACCATCACTATATTAGGTGTTGGGGCTTCCCAGGTGGCTCAGTGGTGAAGAATCCACCTGCCAATGCAAGGAGACTCAGGGGACATGGGTGCGATCCCTGGGTCAAGAAGATCCTCTGGAGGAGGAAATGGCAACCCACTCCAGTATTCTCGCTTGAAGAATCCCATGGACAGAGGAGCCTGGTGGGCTACAGTCCTAGGGGGTTGCAAAGAGTGGGACATGACTGATTGACTGACCACACACACACACATTAGGTGTTAGGGCTTCAGTATGTGAATTTGGGAGAAGAGAACATTCAGTCAGCAACAGTCTCCTTGTAAGAATCTACTATAATCCAGAAATTTTATTTATGTTGGTTTTAATTTTCTGGGCAACATAAAAGGGAGATATTAACTTCATTATTTTATAAGAAAAATCACATGAAACTGAAACCCAGAGGGGAAGAGTAACCTGTACAAAGTCATAAGAATTTGAACTCCAGTTCAATAGGCTTCAGTGCTCCTGTTTTTTCCACCATGACATGCTAACTTGGTTGAAAGAGAGGTTAAATTACATAACCAAGATTCTCTCTTATCTTGTGAAGAAAAAGTCACTGTTTTAGAATGAGTTGATTTGTGTTAGCCCCTTAAGGAAAACAGATTACCTAAAAGGAAACTCGTATTAAAATTTTAGATGCTAATAAATAGAAAGGGCCTATGCTCATCTGGGCTTCCCAGGTGGCACTAGTGGTAAAGAATCTGCCTGGCAATGCAGAAAACGTAAGAGACACTAGGTCGATCCCTGGGTCAGGAGGATCCCCTGAAGAAGGGCATGGCACCCCACTAGAGTCTTCTTGCCTGGAGAATCCCATGGACATAGGAGCCTGGCGGGCCACGGTCCATAGGCTAGCACAGTCTAATGCGATTGAAGCAACTTAGCACGCACATGCACGCATACCCATCTGGCTCACCTCTGATGGGTGAGAAACTGGATGGACAGAGAATGTACAAAGAATAGAAGGGGCCTACATAAATTCATACTACATAGTATAGCAGGTTCAGAATTTAAACCCAGAATTTTTGGACTCATTCCCAGCTCTCTTTCCCCCAGTATTATACTTGCTTAGCTAAAAGGACTTGTCTATCAGATAAAAGTCAATTCTTAGATTTTTGAGTTCAACTTGAATTTCTGAATTCAAGTTCCCAAGAGGGGTCATTATTTTTATTATTGTTTAAATGCAAATAGGATCTCACCAACAGGTCAGAATATTCTGAGCTATTTTGTTTTCCAGGTTTAGGGTTTTGACTTAATAATTTCAAACTAGGATTTTCCCTTACAAGTCTACTTATGAAAAATTTTGCAACATTTCCCATCTGCCATAGAAGCCACAATAATATCCCTGACCGTATGAAGACCAGAACACACAGATGTGCAGAGGGATCATAATTTGTTTCAAAATTTAGTTGGTATTTTAAGAAAATATTTTAAGAGCTTCTGCCTGAAGTTGACATGGGCAGCTATACAAAGAACTTCTACATATAATTCTGTGAAACATGCCTTTTCATTTAGAATAGCTTTTTAAAAATTAATTTTTCTCATTATTAATTCAAAATTTTCTTGTGCTTACATAAAGAGTAAAATGATAAATGTTAATAGATTGGCTCCATTGACATAAACCTGGCATTGTATAACTCTTTGCAGTTTTTTCTGTCAGTGCAATGAAATGTCATAAATAGAAATGAATTAATTTCAACAATGGGCATCTTTTTAACGGCTGAGTAATACTCCATTGTGTATATGTACCACAGCTTTCTTATCCATTCATCTGCTGATGGACATCTAGGTTGTTTCCATGTCCTGGCTATTATAAACAGTGCTGCGATGAACATTGGGGTACATGTGTCTCTTTCAATTCTGGTTTCCTCGGTGTGTATGCCCAGAAGTGGGATTGCTGGGTCATAAGGTAGTTCTATTTGCAATTTTTTAAGGAATCTCCACACTGTTCTCCATAGTGGCTGTACTAGTTTGCATTCCCACCAACAGTGTAGGAGGGTTCCCTTTTCTCCACACCCTCTCCAGCATTTATTGCTTGCAGATTTTTGGATCGCAGCCATTCTGACTGGTGTGAAGTGGTACCTCATTGTGGTTTTGATTTGCATTTCTCTAATAATGAGTGATGTTGAGCATCTTTTCATGTGTTTGTTAGCCATCCGTATGTCTTCTTTGGAGAAATGTCTATTTAGTTCTTTGGCCCATTTTTTGATTGGGTCGTTTATTTTTCTGGAGTAGAGCTGCAGAAGTTGCTTGTATATTTTTGAGATTAGTTGTTTGTCAGTTGCTTCATTTGCTATTATTTTCTCCCATTCAGATGGCTGTCTTTTCACCTTGCTTATATTTTCCTTTGTTGTGCAGAAGCTTTTAATTTTAATTAGATCCCATTTGTTTATACAGAGTGAAGTAAGCCAGAAAGAAAAACACCAATACAGTATACTAACACATATATATGGAATTTAGGAAGATGGCAATGATGACCCTGTATGCAAGACAGGGAAAGAGACACAGATGTGTATAATGGACTTTTGGACTCAGAGGGAGAGGGAGAGGGTGGGATGATTTGGGAGAATGACATTCTAACATGTATACTATCATGTGAATTGAATCGCCAGTCTATGTCTGACGCAGGATGCAGCATGCTTGGGGCTGGTGCATGGGGATGACCCAGAAAGATGTTCTGGGGAGGGAGGTGGGAGGGGGGTTCATGTTTGGGAATGCATGTAAGAATTAAAGATTTTAAAATTTAAAAAATAAAAAACTAAAAATTAAAAAAAACAAAACAAAACAAAACAAAACACAGAAAAAAAAAAAAAAAAAACAATGGGCATCTTTTTACCAAATTAATAAAATCCAGTAAAAAACTTGTGAAGTTCATTCAGACAAAGATGAAATGCTGAAATCACCATTTTACACTCAAAAAGTTAAACATGGGAGATAAAAGTATTTTTGCGGTGGTTATGCAAATAACAATTTTGTAGAACACAGCATTGTGAAAACAATATTCTTACCAAATTAAGTCCCTATGGTAACGTGCAAATATACTTGGAACTGGATGTGGTAACACATAATTTCCACTTTATCTCAATTCAGTCATATTCTACAATTGAAATGGAATCTATAGTTATCAAAAGTTATGTTTTAACAAATTTAAAATTTTAAAAATTTTGTGGCAAGATTCATGTTCAATAAAATATATATATTCAATACTACATATATTTGATATATAGAATAATAAATATGGAGAATTAATAATTCTATATGTAGAATATATATATTCTAAATAGGAGGAGACTGGAATTCATCACCACACAAGCAAGGGAGAAACTGAATAGATTAGTCATTGAGAACTCAAACTGTCTGCAACATGGAACTTTGAAAAGTTTTAATTGCCTTTTGCAATGTCTCAACTTGAGGACAGAATCTTTTGATGAAGCGCCCATTTCTAACTGGATAAATGTGTATTCTATTCTAGAACCAAATGACATTGAGAACATCTACACTTCTGAAACATAAATTTGGTAAAAATAATCATAAATAGAGACAACCTAATTGGTCAGTTTTATCTTCTAAAAGTATTTTTCATATAAAGTTTTTCCAAACTGGAATAAATGATAGAACCCATGAAGATATTTAGGCTATTGATAGAACCCATCAAGATATTTAGGCTATGCACATTTTAATGCACACAAAAATAAAAATTATGTATTCATTTAACAAAATTTCCTCTAAACTCACTAGATGTTTCAATACTTATAAACAGTTTCCTCAAAAATATTATCTTAAAAAAATTTTATATAGAATTTATTAACTCAAAAATAAAACTTAGAGACTATGTCATCCAATTGTATCAAAAAGCTAAATAATACTACAGAAAAAATTAATTCTGCAGAAAAACACCAATAATATAGTATCACAGAGGGTGGTACTATAAAGAAATAAAGAGGGTGGTACAATAAAGAAATCTATTAAGGGTATGTGTAATTATTTTGTTTATTTTTTCTTTTTAAAATCCCATTTTTATTATAAAAAACTTCTAACACGAACATAAATAAAAGAATATAATGGACTCCCATCCACCCAGCAATACATAGCTTCACAACTATCAAACAAGGCCGATCTTGTATCCTCCATACCCCCTACACAAGTATAGTCTGTTTTAAGTTAACTATTTTGGCCACAAATGAAGACTATTTCCTTTTCTTATATAGTTTTTAATTATTCTTTTAACTTTTACTGAAGTATTGTTGCTTTACAATATTGTGTTAGTTGTGTACAGCAAAGTGAATCAGATATATATATATATATACACACACATATATATATATTGATTTTTGGATTTCTTTCCTGTTTATGTCACCACAGAGCATTGAGTAGAGTCCCTATGTTTCTTTCTAATGCTCACATAAACCATATAAAGAAAATTTTAATTACTAGAGATATTAATCTTATTTCAGTTTTATTTTTTAAAATAATATAAGAAGGAGAATTCCAGGAAACATCCCCTTCTGTTTCATTGACTATGCTAAAGCCTTTGTGTGAATCACAACAAACTGTGGAAAATTCTTAGAGATGGGAGTACCAGACCACCTTACCTGTCTCCTGAGAAACCTGTATGCTGATCAAGAAGCAACAATTAGAACTAGACATGGAACAACTGATTGGTTCAAAACTGAGAAAGAGAATGACAAGCCTGCATGTTGTCACCCTGTTTTTTTAGCTTATATGCAGAGTACATCATATGAAATGCTAGGCTGGATAAATCACAAACTGGAATCAAGATTGCTAGAAGAAATATCAACAACCTCAGATAATGCAGATAATACCACTCTAATGGCAGAAAGTGAAGATGACCTAAAGAGGCTCTTGATGAGAGTGAAAGAGGACAGTGAAAAAGCTGACTTAAAACTCAACACTCAGAAAACTAAGATAATGGCATCCAGTCCCACCACTTCATGGCAAATACAAGGGGGAAAGTGGAGATAGTGTCAGATTTTCTTTTCTTTGCCTCCAAAATCACTGCAGATGGTGACTGCAGCCATGAAATTAAAAGCTGCTTGCTCCTTGGAAGCAAAACTATGACAAACCTAGACAGCATATTAAAATGTAGAGAGATGACTTTGCTGACAAAGGTCCATATAGTTAAAGCTATGGTTTTTCATGTAGTCACATATGGATGTGAGAATTGAACCACAGAGAAGGCTGAACACTAAAGAACTGATGATCTCAAATTGTGCTGGAGAAGACTCTTGAGAGTCCCTTGGACTGCAAGGAGATCAAAACATCCAATCCAAATGGAAATCAACACTGAATATTCACTGGAAGACTGATGCTGAAGCTGATACGCCAACACTTTGGCCACCCTATGCAAAGAGCCGACTCATTGGAAAAGACCCTGAGGCTGGGAAAGATTGAAGGCCAAAGGAGAAAGTGGTGGCAGAGGATGAGGTGATTAGAAAACATCACTGACTCAATGGATGTGAATTTGAGCAAATTCTGGGGGATAGTGAAGGACAGTGGAGGCTGGCGTGCTGCAGTCCATGGGGTTGAAAAGAGCTGGACACAACTTAACGACTGAACAACAGCAAGAATTATTTACAGGTTGATGAATCTGTTAGCCAATCAAGTACTTCAAAAAGTATGTAAGTTTAATTATTTTAATGTACTCAGAGCATCCCAGTTTAGATAATAAATTAATGTCACTATCTATAAAGACGGATGAAGGAATCTGGCCCATTCTGTGAAATGTAGCCTCCCCAAATTTGTCCTGTGTCCTGTGAAGATTAAAAAATTATTACACCTACAACTATGAGTCTCTCTCAAAAAAGGCATTTATAATGATGGGGACAAATCTGCAAATTCTGAGAGGCCAGAAATGACACCTTCTCACTTAATTTCTCTGGATTAAATGAGCCAGGACATCCTTGTTTAAATTTCCTTCCCAGGAGAGCTCACAAACCCAAGGAAAATTATACAAATAGGTCTCCTGTACCAACTAGACCTGGGGTAGGGGTTTTCTTTATCCAGTCAACAAAAAATCTCTATGCTCAGCCCTCAGTTTGGGATAGAGAGATGAGTAATTCACAGTACCTGGGCTCAGTCTATAAGAATGAGTAAAAGTGTATTCAACTAATTATAAAAAATAGAATGAGATAAAGCTAACTAGAGGCTTATGTCAAAGGCAGCACAAGCAAAAGGAGGCAGCAATTAATCCTGGCTGGGAGATCAGCTGTGGTGACATTAAACTGCGGCTTGTAGGGTTTTCATAGTGAAGAAGGGACGTTTAGGAAAGGCAAACATGGGGCTTCCCTGGTGGCCCAGTAATTAAGAATCTACTTGCCAATGCACAACACGAGTTGATCCCTGGTCCGGGAAGATCCCATGTGCCATGGAGCAGCTAAGCCCTGTGGCACAACTACTGAGTCAGCACTCTAGAACCTGTGAGGCACAAGTGCTGAAGCCTGGTCGCCTAGAGCCCTTGCTCTGCAACAGGAAAAGCCACCCCAAGAGACGCCTGTGCACCTCAACGAAGAGTAGCTCCTGCTTGCTGCAACAAAGACCCAGAGAGTCAAAAATCAGTTAAATTCAAAAAAGGAAAGGCAAAGTATAGTAAAAGTAGATTATACAGCTAGTGTCCACAAAATTAAGTGATAGATGGAGAAATGTTTCTTTTCTAAGAACAGGTTTGAACAACACACATGAGAACCTGCAATAACTGGCAGGTATGGTGTTATATGAGCAGTTACTCTCAGGATATTTAAAGGGAGATCCAGAGCAAGCATATATACCTCTGACCCTCACTTCACACTATTGAAAAGCTCATAAAAAGATCTGGATAACAATGGATGAAGTTAAACTGAGACTGCAGATACCCCTCAGTCTGGCTTAAGACAGCACAAAAAACAGTAATATTTGGAAGTACGAATTTCTACTCCCTTTAGGGAAAACACTCCTTACTTTTTCTTTCACTCCCCACCTCCACATAATGTGATCTGATCTATCTTCTGACCCCGGCTGGACACCTACTAGTATACAATGATCAGACAGCCCAATAAGAGGCTCCTCCTGGGATGAAAAATAACGACTGTTAAAGTTTCACATTCAAAAGGACATAACTTTTTCTTCATCTAGTTTATTTACTTGAACATGCGAAAAAATGTGTGATATGAAAAGAGCATAATTCTCAAAATTTTTACTTATTCACTACATTAATGAAAGTTTTTATAACCTTTTATACTGTAATGTTTGAAAAATAGATAAGGCTCTAAATTGAAAGGCCTCTAACGCCCTTCTAAAGAGTCCAGTGTTTCCATATTACCCACAGTATTAAAATCAAAGATTTACCATGAATAGCACTATCCAATTTATCCCCTTTAGGAGGATCACTTTAAGTAGCAATATAAATAACTGATTGGGGAAGAGGTATTATAATAAGTGTTTAATCAAGAAACCTATTAAAGAGACATTGTAATTATTCACCATAATTTATCTCTTAGGGTGGTGAAGTAACAGGCTCAAAGACCATCTATAAAGCCAAATAGAAATCTGTCATCCTTGACTGTATGCTTTCCATGACATTTTTAATCCAGTTGTCACTATCTTCTAATTGGCTGGTGTGAGTGGATAGTAGTAACAACATAACCTGATTGTATGAAAGGGAAAAAGATATTAGCTCTGAGAAGAGAGAGATGGTGAATTTTGTTTGGACTAAACAATGTTTAAACCTGGTGGACTGACTTCCAGATTGGAACTATCTAGCAGTTATTCAGATAAATGGATCTAAAGCTTCAAGGAGTAATCAGAACACTTTGGCTATATTTGTGTGGGAAGGAGAAACATATCCTAAAATTCTTCTATCAACTGCTAAACTTCAGAGCATTTTGCTCAGAAATCTGGCTAGTATCCTAGAGAAAATTTGGTAGCTGAATAGACATTTTCTTCAGAAGAAAAGAAAATGTAAGCGGGCCAATAAAAGAAGTTCCATGCCTTATTCTTACAAAATTTTATTTCATTAGTTAGCTGTCCCTGACTTTGCAAAACCCATGTGTTAGTGCATGTCTGTTCTTTCTCTTAATAAAGGTAATTATAGTTTAATGCATTCGGTTGGAATACTGCCAAGAAATTGCAGGCAACGATGTGCAACTGTAACTGAAAATACCCAGTACCCACTTGGCCAAAAACAACCCTACCAGAGACCACCCATTCACACAAGAGAACTCTATACCATGCATGTTCTGACCCATCCATTGTCGCAGTGACCTAGGCAGAGGATACATCAGGGCTACTAGAAACCTAGACCCTGTTTAGGGAGGTAAGAAAGCAAAAAAGAATATGTCCTGTGAGATTTGAATGCAGGGATAGAATTTGTAAACTCCAGGCTCTGCTTTGTTCCTGGCCAGATTTTAAAAAGTGGCCAGCTCCCTTAGACCAAGATTTCTCCCACATCCTCTGCCAAGGTAGGAGTAGCCTAGCCCCTGGTAGGAGCTGGCCTTGGCTGAATAACATTTAAATAATTAACTCAAGAAATGTAAAGGTAGTTTTAGGTACTTGATGTATTAGTTAAGGTTCTTTTGATTGCAAATCAACTAGCACTGGCTTAGGTTTAAAGGCTTTTTTTTTTTTTTTAAGAATACTGGGATACCATATGGAATCCAAGAGAAATTAATAAAGCAGCAGAATGGGGTAAAAACCAAGATTTCTCCAGGGACCAGCAGGAGTTTGTAGACCTTTTCTGGAAGCTTGTCAAAAGGTATGAACTGCCTCCAAATTTCTAGGCTCCAGGCCTTGGGTAAAATTCTCAAAGGAGAAATTTTGGCTCATTTGACCAGCTACAGCCAAATGGTGATAAGAAAATATAATACCAGTATGGTTTCCAGGGCCCTACCCTATGGCTCAGGACCCTAATCTATTGCACAGCAAGGCAGCTAGGCAGACAGTCCAATAAATAGCCACAACTCTAGGGAAGTGGCATTAGTTGGAGCACTCAGTGTCAAGGTTTATCTGTCACCTTTCACTAGGTTCTTCTCTGACAATAAACACATTGCAGTGGTACAAAACTTTCTTTTCAATTACACTGCTTGCTGGATTCAAATAATCAGTGGCTCTATTCCAAGATATGGATCAGCTGCTGCTTTGCTCTATGTAGGGGATTCAGGCTGAAGAAGTAGGCTCTACCTGAGTCATGCTATTCTTAAAAGGTTGAATGGCAGAATGGCTCTTAAAGTTTCTGGGGAATATTATAAGTACATATATACTACATATAATACATAAGAATATATGCATACATAATTTTATGGGCTTCCCAGGTGGCACCAGTGGTAAAGAACCTGCTTGCCAATGCAGGAGACATGAGTTCAATCCCTGAGTCAAGAAGATCCCCTGGAGGAGGAAATGGCAACCCACTCCTGTATTCTTGCCTATGGAATCACATGGACAGAGGAGCCTGGTGAGCTATGGTCCACGGGGTCGCAAAGAGTTGGACATGACTGAACCAACTTAGCATCTGTGAGTGCATATAATTTTATACATATATGTGTGTGTGTGTGTGTGTGTGTGTGTGTACCCACATACTCTATTCTGTTTCTCCAGAGGGCCCTAACTAATACAATCTCCAACTTTAATTGTTAAATTGTCTATTTATCCTTTCAATTCAGTTTTTAAATGTATTTTGGGCTATTTTAAGGAGCATATATATTTATATCTATTACATCTACCGTGACAGATTGATGCTTTCATCACTATGAAATTACTCTCCTTGTCTCTAGTAATATTTATCTTATAGTCTATTTTGTCTGACTTTATTAAAATTATTCCAACTCTTATGACTTCTGTTTGTGTGTGTTTTTCCTTTTTAAATTTTTTTCAACTGATTTGTGTCTTTAAATCAAAGCTTTAAAGATGGATCTTGGTTTCTTTATCCAGTCTGAATATGCCTTTTGATTGAATATCTAATCTATCCACATCTAATATATTTATTGATAGATTTATATCTGCCATTTGTTTTACAAATGTCTTTGTGGCTTTTGTTCATTTTTTTCTCCTTTATTGACTTGTGTTATACAAATATTTTTAGTGTACCGTTTTAATTTCTCTGATAGCTTAACAATGTTTTTGAGCTATTTTTAGGGGCTTCTCCAGAGTTTTCAATATTTATCTATTTATCACAACCTACTTCAAATTAATGCTAACTGTATCCCTCAGAAGATAGCACAAACAATGGGAAGGAAATAAATCTATACTGGCATGAAGTAGCTAATATTTTCATATATATTACAACTACAAGAGCTATAAATCCAATAACACTAAATTATATTTAATTCTTATGTTTTTTTTAAAAGTGAGAAATGAGAAAAGCAAAACTGTTTATTATGGAGCTCTTCATCGCCTCTGTGGATCACTGTCCATTATGGAGCTCTTCATCCCCTCTGTGGATCACTGTCTATTATGGAGCTCTTCATCCCCTCTGTGGATCACTGTCTATTATGGAGCTCTTCATCCCCTCTGTGGATCAAAACTACCACATGATGTCATCTACTTTCAGCCTAAAGGAGTTTCTTTAGTATTTCCTGTAGGGAAATTATGCTGGCAATGAATTCCCTCAGTGTTTATTTGGGAAATGTTTTTATTTCACCCTCATCTTTGAAAAATATTGGGTATAAATTATTGATTGACTTTCTTTTTCTTTCATCACTTTGGATATGTCATCTTATGCCTATTGGACTTCCTTGTTGCCATCAATTGCATTGTTGTTTTTCTGAATTGTTTTTCTCTTTATGCTTTCAAGACTTTTCTCTTTGCTTTGGTTTTCAGCAGTTTGACCATGTGGTATCTAAGTATGACTATGTTTGTATTTTTCCTATTCTGGGTTCATTGTAGTTCTTGGGGATCTTTAAGTTAATGGTTTTCATCAAATTTAGGAAGTTTGGACCATTATTATGTACCCAAATATTTGCTTCTGTCTTTATTTCTAGCTTCTTCCTGAGTCTCCATTATACATGTATTGGAACACCTGACATTGTCCTACAATTGTCTGACACTATGCTCATTTTTCTTCAATATTTTTCTTCTCTGTTCAACTTGAATAATTTATGTTCATATTTAATTGATTTTTTCTCTGTACTTTCAATTTGTGCTGTTGAGTATATATGCTACATTTTTTCATATCAATTATTGTACTTTGCTAGTTAGAATTTCAATTTGATTATTTTTAAAATATCTCTTTTAATAGGTTTCCTGTTTCTTGATTAATTGTAAGATATTTTCCTTTAATTCATTTAACAGAGCTTACTTTAAGTCTTTAAACACATTTATAATGGCTGCTTTGGAGTTTTTATCTGAGAAGTTGAACATCTGGATTATTTCACCCACTATCGTTTGTTCTGTGTGGGTTCAGTTCAGTTCAGTCACTCAGTCGTATCTGACTCTTTGCGACCCCATGGACTGCAGCATTCTAGGCTTCCCTGTCCATCACAGACTCCTAAAGCCTGCTCAAATTCATGTCCATCAAGTCAGTGATGCCATCCTACCAGCTTGTCTTCTGTTGTCCCCTTCTCCTCCTGCCTTCAATCTTTCCTACCGCATCAGGGTCTTCTCTGATGAGTCAGTTCTTCGCATGAGGTGGCCAAAGTATTGTACCTTCAACATCAGTCCTTCCAATGAATATTCAGGACTGATTTCCTTTAGGATTGACTCGTTTGATGTCCTTTCAGTCCAAGGGACTCTCAAGAGTCTTCTCCAACATTACAATTTAAAATCATCAATTCTTTAGCACTCAGCCTCCTTTATGGCCCAATTCTCACATCCATACACGACTACTGGAAAAACCATAGTTTTGACTAGACAGACCTGTGTGGGTTGGGGAATGCATGTGAAGTTTCAGGCAATTCTCAAGTATACCTTGGCTTTCTTTTTTTGCCATGTTCTCTTGGGTCTCCTCTATGCACATTTAGTTTTTTAGACAGCAGAAAAAGTGTGGAAAATCTTATCTCAGGCTTTACATCACTATGTTCTTTCTACAGTCTCTCCATTAAGTTTCTGAATGGTCTGTCATTCACCCCAGATTGGAATGGCAACCTTGGTCCTGCACAGATGTGGGTTTTCCCCAACCATTTCCAATTAAGTCTGCCATTTTAGCTGACAAAGTCAAATGGTTTTGCTTCTCATTCCTGCTTGAATTAATCACTTCTGGCAGTAAAGCTGCTGGTTTTGCAGTCAGTCCCAGACTGACAAAGCTACTGTTCTTCCTACCCATCTGGTAGAGGGAGGGAGGAAGGAAGGGAGCAGACTCAGGCAAGAGAACCACAGTCAGCTTTTTCAAAACTAAGTGCTTCTTATTTTTTGTCTGCCTTTAGTCAATTCCTTGTGTTTTGAAATGGTTGCTTTCAACAAATTTGACAAGTTTTATACTTGTTTGTGAAAGGGAATCACCAACTTCTACAGCCACCTTTATTGAAAGTCCTCTCTGTTTCCCTTGACTTTTCATGCAAGATAGTAACATCTGCCTCAGATTTCTGAGTATGAAATTAGGTTACCTATGCCAGTCAAATAGTATTCCATGATTACTCTGACTTATTATATTGAGAATGATGCATAATATTCATATTCTAAAGGAAAGAATTACATCTCTTCTTGGCAAGTTAACAATACATTCAAAGGTGGATTCCACTTTTAAAGTGACACTTAACAAAGTTTGCTATGAGAATTTCCAATATAAAACAATGCGAACATTGAATACAAGAATCTTTATTCAGTACCTGGATCAGTGGATGTATGGCTATGAAAAAGTTATTAAAGTAAATATAAAGGTAGTCTTTAAAGTTTTAGGGAAGCTTGACAGTAGATAATTTAATGAAGAGAAAGACAATTTAACAATGAAAGTAATGAGACACATAGCTACGTCTATTTCTCTATTCTGCAAAAATTATCTTATTAAAAATTTCAGCAGGCTTACAAGCTGAACATCACAGCGATGGAAATGGAACAAAATAGAACAAAATGCAATAATCAAATGAATTCCCAAATTATGGTATCTTTAATGAAAATGCCCATGATGTATGAGTAGGTAACATTTTTAAATAAAGTATTAAATTTTGAATAACTCAGTAAAATTGGGAGTTAATGAATAAAATTATTCATTGAAAAATATAAAAGCAATGGATTTGTTCAGCATCAAAAGTTTTATTTTTATGGAAAACTATCAACTCTAATAAAGTTATTGTATACAGTTTTTTAAAGGTGAAATATAATTAAATAAAAATTCACTGTCTTGGCTAAACTGTTTGATCAGTTTCAATGATGGGACCAAAGCTATGAGGCTAGTGGTAGCTTCTTTGAATTCTAGGGAGTTCAAATGCAGAAACATTGAACACACACGCTGCTTCTATGTGCTTCACATGCATTTGGGGATCTAAGACATAAACTAGTTCTATTTCTTCAGCACTTTGATCTCTCAGAAACAAAAATTAATACAAAATGATTTGTATAAAGTGAACCAAAGGGAAATATCACTAGTCTTAAAAAATTACAATTTTAGACTTCAGATCTGGCCTTCTATCTACCTTTATGAGAAAAGTTCCTTTCTCTCTTTTGAATTCTCTATTTTGGTATTTATCCTGTATAATTTTTTTGTTCTTTTTCGCCCACTAGACTTGGAACAATTTACAAGTAGAAATCATTCCATTTTAGAAACATGGATTTCTAAAACCTTCCCCAGAACTGAAAAGGAAGAGGTGTCATATACATACATACATACATATATATATATGGAGACACACACATGCATACAATGGGATATTACAGAGCCATAAGAAAAGAATAAAATATTGCCATTTGCAGCAATATGGATGGACTTGGAGGGTATTACGTCAGAAAGACAAATACTTATGTCAGATAGAAAGACAAATACTGTGTAATACCACTTATATGTGAAATCTAAAAAATATAACAAACAATTTTAACATAACAATAAAGCACATTCACAGATATAGAGAATAAATTAATAGTTACCAGTGGGAAGAGGGAAAGGGGGTTGGGGCAAGACAGGGGTAGAGAATTAAGAGGTACAAACTATTAGGTATAAAATAGGCTACAATGATATACTGTACAACACAGGAAATATACCCAATATTTTATAATAACTAAATGGAGTATAACCTTTAAAAACTGTGACTCACTGTATTGTACACTTGTAACCTATATAATATTGTACATCAACTATACTTCAATTTTAAAAAATAATAACAATTAAGGACTAACAAATAAAATCTTTCATCAGGAATATGCTTGGATTATATGGTAATAGGAAACAAACAAAAGAAGTATTATGAGAATGTTAATAGCTCATTCATGTCCCATTCTTTGTGATCCTATGGACTGTAGTCTGCCAGGCTCCTCTGTCCATGGGATTCTCCAGGCAAGAATACTGAAGTGGGTTGCCATTCCCTTCTCCATGGATTATGAGAATATACTCTGTAAAACAAAACTGAGAAGGATTCCCTCAAGTAGGGAAAAAACAGCTAAAGATCAGCTTATTATAAAGTTTTAATAATATAAAAAAAAGGTAATGAAATGAGAGTTAGCCAAAAAGAGAGACAGAGAGAGCTGAATACCCCCCACAAAAACCAGAGGTAATTAGGTTAAATATTTTTAATTCAAAAGATTAAACATAATTTTAAAATATTCAAAAACACACAGAACTCAAAGAATCAAATACATGGTAGACTTTGGCATCATGGACCAATACCTGATTTTCCTTCCCTTCTTAATTTCCAGGAAGAGTATATTTCCTAGTCATATTATAGATGGGTGGGAAAATATGACTTGTCTGGGTCAATAGTCAGCTGTGAGAAGCAATGCATGTCACTCTGGGCCAAAGCACTTACAAGCTGAGGCATGACTTTCCATGATGTGTAAGCCTCAGACTGCCATAACAAAATATCATAGACAGGGTGACACAAACAACAGAAATTTGTTTTCTCACAGTTCTAGAGGCTGAACATCCAAGATCAAGGTGCCGACCCATCCAGCTCACTGAGGAGAACCCCTCCTTTTTTGGCTTGCAGACAGCCATCTTCTTGCTCTGTCCTCATGTGACAGAGAGAGAGAGAGAGATTGCACACAAGCTCTCTGGTGTCTCTTCTTGCAAGGGTGCTAATGCCATTATGCAGGCCCTATATTTATGACTTCATCTAATTCTAATTACTCCCAAAGACACCAGCTCCAAATATTATCACATTGGGAGTTAGAGCTTTGGAATATGAACTTGAGGGATTCATTCAGTCCATAACACATGTTCTCTTCCCCTCCACAGTGACTAAGAGCCCTCATGTTTCAGATGGTGCAGAAACAAAACATTGTAGCTTCAGTCAGCCTGGATTTACGAGGAGTTGCATAGAACAAAGCATCCCGCTAATTTTTCAGGACATTGTTTTGAGCCATCAAGAATGTGGGGTTGTTATTACAGCAGAATAGCATAATCTAATCCAAGACACGATGGAAGGAAAGGCTTATGTTAAAAAAAAAAAAAAGTCAGGGACTCAAAGAAGAAATATGAAGTTATAAACACAATGCACAAAATAGAAAAGATACAAATGAAGAATTAGTAAACTGGAAGTAAATCTGACAAATTACTCTACATGTATCACAGAGATTGTATGGGAGGTCCTAGCCACAGCAATAAACAATAAATACAAAATACCAAGATTGAGGGAAAAAAATAAAATTGTATCATGTGCAGAGATGAAATTATTTACTTGGAAAATTCAAGAGACACTACAGAGAAACTAGAGAAGTTCATAGTTTCAGGTAACTGTATCAGTAAATAAAACTTAGTTGTTGCTATAAACTTGTAGATCTACAACAATTGAAAAACCATAAACACGATTTACGATAACAACAAAAATACAAGGCACTTGGGCATAAATCATTCAAAACATATGTGAATATCTCCTAATATCTTTATAGAGGAAATTATTAAACTTTATTGAACATAAAAATATAAATAAGATATGTGGAAGACATGGAGAGGATGTGGAGAAAAGGAAACTCTTGCACACTGTTGGTGGAAATGTAAATTGCTACAGCCACTTTGGTGGTACAGTGGGAAACACTATAGAAGCGTCTTAAAAAACTAAAAATAAAACTAGCAACTGAACCAGCAATTCTAGTCCTGGGTAAGTAGTTTAAAAAAAATAAATAAATTTTTGAAAAGATGCAGGCACCCCTATGTTCATAGCAGCATTATTTATAATCACCAAGGTATGAAAGCAACCTGTCTATCAATAGATGAATGGATAAAGAAAATTTATACACAAACACACAGACACACACACTACAGTGGAATATTAACCATAAAAAAGAATGAAATTTTGCCATTTGCAGCAGTTGTTCTTGGACGATATTATGCTAAATGAAATAAGTCAGAGAAAGGCAAATACTGTATGATATCACTTAATTGTGGAATCTAAAAGATTAGTGAATGCAATAAAATGGAAGCAGACTCACAGATACAAAGAACAAACTATTGGTTACCAGTGGGAAGAGGGAAGTGGAGGGACAACGTAGATCACTATATTGTATACTTCTAAACTATATAATACTGTATATCAACTATACCTCGCTAAGAATAGGCTAAAAATTAGCTTATTTTTTTCTGAAAATAAGGTAAATAAATGAAGGTGTAAATCACATTTATACTTGAAAAGACAATATTATGACATTTTTCCTAAAGTAATACAAAAATCCATATAATTTAACTTTTTAAGTTCTATAATTATTTTTATACAAATAAAGATGTTGATACCAAAATTCTGTAAGAAGGATGAAAGGTCAGAAATAGCTAATCCTATGGTGGGATAGAGGCAGATTTACTTTACCAGATATAATTATTTAACAATAACTAAAATGTGGTATGGTATTGATGCGGAAATAGAGTCTCAGACGCTGCTGCCAGCCACGCAGAGCAGACAGCAGGTGAGGGCCTGGCTAACGGTAGCGCTGCTCTGGGACCCTCAGTCTCAGGACCCTTGGGTGCCGCCTGGTGAAAGCTCCTTCAGCAGATTCTGAAATGAAAGCAGCTGGATGACTGTCTATAACATATATCTGTAAGAAGATTTAAATCATTTAATCTGTTTTTTTTGTAACAGAAGTCAAAAAAGAGGAAACTGAACAGGAAGCTGGTGCCTGGGTCCAATATACAAGCATCTTCTATCCTGAATACAGTATTATTCTCAAGGCATAATAGTGGATCTCTGAATGTTGAAGATGTACTTACCAGCTTTTACAATACAGGAAATGTCTAGATCAAGCCCTGAGCCTTTGGAGTGGGAGCACTGACTCCAAGACCCTAGACTACCAGAGAACTAACCCTAGAGGGTATCATATAGTAAGAACTCACACAAAGGAAACCACTGGAATACAAGACATGGCATCACCTAACCACCAGTAGCACCCTGTGCAGGACGCCTCATCTAAATAACAAACAAAAATACAAGCCCAATCATCAGCAGACAGGATTATCACCTCACTCAGACTTGCCCATCAGGGGAAAAACAAACAAACAAAACCTCAGCACAAATCTCACCCTATAGGGAGCTTATACAAACCACTGGACCAACCTTAGGAGGGCAGAAACCAAAAGGAAGAAATCCAATCTTGAAGCCTGGGAAAAGGAGACCTCAAACACAGTAAGTTTAAAAAAAAAAAAATGAAAAGGCAGAGAAATACTACACAAATGAAGGAATAAACTAGAAACACAGAAGCCCAAATAAATGAAGAGGAAATTGGCCAATTACCTAAAAAAGAATGCAGAATTATGATAGTAAAGATTATCAAAAACCTTGAAAACAAAATGGAGAAACTACAAGAATCAATTAGCAAAGACCTAGAAGAATTAAAGAATAAATATGCAGAGACAAACAATACAATTACTGAAATTAAAAATACCCTGGAAGGAATAAATAGCAGAATATCTGAAACAGAAGGATGAATCAGTGAGCTGGAAGATAAACTGGTGCAAATAAGTTCTGAAGAGCAGAATAGAAAGAAAAGAATGAATGAAGAGAACTGAGGACAGTCTCAGAGACCTCTGGGACAATATCCAACATACCAACATTCAAATTATAGGGGTCCCAGGAGGAGAAGAAAAAAAAGAAAGGGTATGAGAAAATTTTTGAAGAGATTATAGTTGAAAATTTCCCCAACATGGAAAAGGAAATAGTCAATCAATTCCAAGAGTTCCATACAGGATAAACCCAAGGAGAAATACACCAAGACACATACTAATCAAACTAACAAAGTCTAAACACAAAAAAGAATATTAAAAGCAGCAAGGGAGAAGCAACAAGTAACACACAAGGGAAACCCCATAGGCTTAACAACTGATCTTTCAGCCAAAACTCTGCAGGCCAAAAGGGAATGGCAGGATATAAAGAACTGAAAGGGAAAAACCTACAACCGATATTACTGTACCAAGCAAGGATCTCATTCAAAATTGATGGAGAGATAAAAAGCTTTTCAGACAAGCCAAAATTAAGATAATTCAGTACCACCATACGAGCCTTACCACAAATGTTAAAGGGACTTACATAGTCAAGAAATACAAGAGAAGAAAAAAGATCTACAAAATCAACCCCAAACAATTAAGAAAATGGCAATATGAACATATATATCAATAATTGCTTTAAATGTAAATGGATTAAATGCTCTGACACAGACTGAATGGATACAAAAAGAAAACCCATATATATGCTGTCTACAAAAAACACACTTCAGACCTAAAGACACATATAGACTGAAAGTGAGAGGATGGAAAAATATATTCCATGAAAATAGGAAGCAAAAGAAAGCTGGAGTAGCGATCTTCATTGGATAAAATAGACTTTAAAATAAAGATTACAAGAGATAAGGAAGGACCCTACATAATGATCAAGGGATCAATCCAAGAGGAAGACCTAACAAATGTAAATATCTGTGCACCCAACATAGAAGCACCTCAATACCTAAGACAAACACTAACATACATAAAAGGAGAAATTGACAGTAACACAATAATAGTAAGAGTCTTTAACACCCCACTCACACCAATGGACAGATCATCAAAACAGAATATTAACAAGGAATCACAAGTCTTAAATGATACATTAGATGTGATGGATCTCATTGATATCTTCAGGACATTCCATCCAAATGCAGAAGAATACAACTTCTTCTCGAGTGCACATGGAACATTCTCCAGGATAGACCACATCCTGGGTCACAAATCGAACCTCAGTAAATTTAAAAAAATTGAATTCCTATCAAGCATTTTCTCCAAACACAAAGCTATGAAACTAGATATCAATTACAAGGAAAAAACTAAGAAACACAAACACATGGAGATTAAACAACATGTTTCTAAATAACCAACAGCTTACTGAAGAAATCAAAAGGGAAATTAAAAAATTTCTAGAAAAAAATAACAATGAAACCACAACAACTCAAACTCTATGGGATGCAGCAAAAGCAGTCCTAACAGAGGAGTTTATAGCAACACAATCCCACCTCAAGAACCAAGAAAAACATCGAATAGACTATCTAACTTTACTCCTAAAACTAGAAAAAGAAGAACAGAAAACCCCAAAAATTAGTAGAAGGAAAGAAATCATAAAGATCCAAGCAGAAATAAATGAAAAAGAAAGAAACAATAGTAAATATTAATAAAACTAAAAGCTTATTCTTTGAGAATATAAACAAAATTGACAAACCTCTAGCCAGACCCATCAAGAAAAAAAGATAAGAATCAAATCAAGAAAATTGGAAATGAAAAAGGAGAGTTTACAACAGACAATGCAGAAATACAAAGGATTATTATAAAAAATTATATGGCAATAAAATGGATAACCTAGAAGAAATGGACAGATTCTTAGAAAATTTCAGTCTTCCATGACTGAACCAGGATGAAATAGAAATTAGGAACAACCCAATTACAAGCACTGAAATTGAAGCTGTGATCAAAAATCTCCTAAGAAACAAAAGCCCAGGACCAAATGGCTTCATGGAGAATTCTATCAAACTTTTAGAGAAGGGCTAATGCCTATCCTTTCAAAATTCTTTCAAAAAATTGCAGGGGAAGGAACACTTTCAAACTCATTCTATGAGGCCACCATCACCCTGACACCAAAACTAGACAAAGACAACACAGAAAAAGAAAACTACAGGCCAATATCACTGATGAACATAGATGCAAAAATCCTTAACAAAATTTTAACAAACAGAATTCAGCAACATATCAAAAAGCAGGATCAAGTTGGGTTTATTCCAGGAATGCAAGGATGCTTCAATACATGCAAATCAATCAATATGATACACCATATTAACAAATTGAAAGATAAAAACCATATGATCATCTCAATAGATGGAGAAAAAGCCTTTGAAAAAATTCAGCACCCATTTATGAATAAAACTCTTCAAAAAATGGGCACAGAAGGAACCTACTTGAACATAGTAAAGGCCATACATGATAAAGCTACAGCAAACATTATTCTAAATGGTGAAAAACTGAAAGCATCCCCTCTAAGATCAGGAATAAGACAGGGTGTCCACTTTTACCACTATTATTCAACATAGTTCTGGAAGTCCTAGCTACAGCAATCAGAGAAGAAAAATAAAAGGAATCCAGATCAGAAAAGAAGTAAAGCTTTCACTGTTTGCAGATGACATGACGCTGTACATAGGAAACCTTAAAGATATCAGAAAATTACTAGAGCTAATCAGTGAATTTAGAAAAGTTGCAGGATACAAAATCAATACACAGAAATCACTTGCATTTCTACATACAATCAATGAAAAAGCAGGAAGAGAAATTAAGGAATCAATCCCATTCACCATTGCAACAAAAAGAATTAAATATCTAGGAATAAACTTACCTAAGGAGACAAAAGAACTATACACAGAAAATTATAAGACATTAATGAAAGAAATCAAAGATGGCATAAATAGATGGAGAGATATTCCATGTTCCTGGATAGGAAGAATCAATATTCTGAAAATGACCATACTACCAAATGCAATCTACAGATTCAATGAGATTCCTATCAAATTACCAATGGCACTTTTCACAGAACTAGAACAAAAAATTTCACAACTCATATAGAAACACAAAAGACCCCAAATAGCCAAAGCAATCTTGAGAAAGAAGAATGGAGCTGGAGGAATCAGGCTTCATCTGACTTAATCTGAATCTGACTTCAAAGCTACAATCATCAAAAGAGTACACAAAAACAGAAATATAGACCAATGGAACAATATAGAAAGCCCAGAAATAAACCCATGCACCTATGGGTACCTTATTTTTGACAAAGGAGGCAAGAATGGAGCAAAGACAGCCTCTTCAATAAATGGTGCTGAGAAAACTGGACAACTACATGTAAAAGAATGAAATTAGAACACTTCCTAACACTATACACAAAGATAAACTCAAAATGGATTAAAGACCTACATGTAAGACCAGAAATTATAAAACCCTTAGAGGAAAACATACGCAGAATACTCAATGACATAAATCAAAGCAAGATCCTCTATAACCTACCTCCTAGAGTAACAGGAATAAAAACAATAGTAAACAAATGGGACCTGATTAAACTTAAAGCTTTTGAACAGCAAAGGAAACCATAAGGTGAAAAGACAACCCTCAGAATGGGAGAAAATAATAGCAAATGAAACAACTGACAAAGGATTAATTTCCAAAATATACAAGCAGCTCATTCAATGCCAGGAAAACAAACAACCTACTCAAAAAGTGGTAGAAAGACCTAAACAGACATTTCTCCAAAGAAGACATACAGTTGGCTAACAAACACAAGAAAAGATGCTCAACATCGCTCATTATTAGAGAAATGCAAATCAAAACCGCAATGAGATATCACCTCACACCAGTCAGAATGGCCATCATAAAAAGTCTACAAACAGTAAATGTGAGAGAGGGTGTGAAGAAAAGGGAATGCTCTTACTCTGTTGATGGGAATGTGAATCGACACAGCCACTTTGGAAGACAGTATGGACATTCCTTAAAAAACTAGGAATAAAACGACCACCATATGACCCAGCAATCCCACTCCTAGGCATATACCCTGAGGAAATTAAAATTGAAAAAGACACCTGTACGCCATTGTTCATTGCAGCACTATTTACAACAGCTAGAACATGGAAGCAACCTAGATGTCCACTGAGAGAAGAACGGATAAAGAAGTTGTGGTGCATGTACACAGTGGAATATTACTCAGTCATAAAAAGGCACTAGTCAGTGCTGATGAGGTGGAAGAACCCAGAACCTATTATACAGAGTGAAGTGGGTCAGAAAGAGATGAATATCATATTCTAATGTACATATACAGAATCTAGAATAATGTTACTGAATAATTCATTTACAGGGCAGGGATGGAGAAACAGACGTAGGGAATGACTTATGGACATGGGGAGAGGGGAGAAGAGGGTGAGATGTATGGAAGGAGTGACATGGAAACTTACATTACCAAATGTAAAATAAATAGGCAATGGGAATTTGTTGTTTGGCTCAAGAAACTCAAATGGGGGTCTGTATCAACCTAGAGGGGTGGGGTGGGGAGGGAGATGGAAGGGAGTTTCAAAAAGGAGGAGATATGTGTATACCTATGGCTGATTCGTGTTGAGGTTTGATAGAAAACAACAAAATCCTCTAAAGCAATTATCCTTCAATAAAAACTAAATTAAAAATAAATAAATAACTTGAATAGTAAGCCTAAGCTTTCATCATGTAAACAAAACAGATGCGTGTTTAAGCATTTATCTTTGATTTATTTCTTAGATATTTAATACATTCAGCAATTCACTAATAAAAAATACATTTTATTAAAGAAATAGATTAAAGAAAAATAGTGTTTAGAAATAGATTTACACATATATGAGAACCATAAATATGAGATAATCATTAGAAGTTGATGAAACAGGAAGGATTCATCCCCAAATGATACTGGGGTAATTGGCTCTCTATATTGGGGGGAGAAAAGAAAAATAAATATTTAAAATTTATGAAATTAGAAGATGTAAAACTATAAAAGTGAAAGCAAAACTCAAACTTTTAGAAGGTAACATAAAAGTATCTCATGACTTCAGGGTAGGGGAAGATTTACTGAATCAAAACAGAAGAACTACATGCAAAAGAAAGAGATTAATAAGACAGCACTTAAAAAAAATTAAAGCACGCATTCAACAAAAGCCAGCATACTTGAAGTGGCAAGACAAGCTTTCAAGTAGGGAGATGGGATTTGTCAAGCAGGTGAAGTAACAGGTTTTCAAATGTTTGGGATGATGCCAGCTTCAGGGGAGTTCTGATTCCTAGGAAGGGCAGGATAGAACAAAGAGGTTTCAAGTTTTTAGAGGGAGATGCAGTAAATTTTTCAGCTATTGAATCTGGATCATGGATATGCCTGGGCATCTATTTTCTCATTTTTGTGTATTTTGAATATTTCATAATAAAAGAAAAATCTATGTCTACTCTTGCACGTGGACACACTCTCTTGTTAACTTCTGCTTCTGTGAACATAAGCATGAAAAGAAACTGAAACTCAATCCTTAAGTCCTGGTTCAGAGTAGTGGACAGAGTTTCCCATACATTCTAGTACCTGACATACAGCAGGTGCTCATAAATGCTTATTGAATTGAAATAGTTTCTGCAATTCCCAGGATTCCCTGCCTTGTCCCTCAGATTGAGGACTTCCAACATTCCCTGTACTTACCTATTCCACCCAACACTCATCAGATTGGACTAGAAATATTCAGTTAATATCTAGTTAGCTCTGTGAGGGCAAGAAGAGCATCCTCAGCAGATAGCACAGTTCCTGATACTTATTAACTAACATAACAATGAAAGTCCCGTTAATTCTTCACAATTGGTAACTACCCCGATCAGCCCATTCTCAATACTCCAGAAACAAAACATGAATCAGGATCTCTCGCCTCTTTCCTTCTAGAGCATTATACCAGGGCCCCTTCCCCTTCTGCCACTCTCTGAACTCTGCCCAACTGAGGACCACCTTTGCAAACTTGTCCTGGGTTACCCTCTGACTTTGGTGACCTTGCTTTGTACCTAATGCTTCAGCTATTGCTCTCAGAGTCACTTGGAATCTTTTCCATCCTCCTGCTTTTGGCCACCCAGATAGAATCACTGGGCTTGAGGGTAAGTTTGTGCTCGGGTTGGTTTTAGTACTGGGCCACCTGGGTTTGGCAACCTGCCTACAAGGGAACTATCACAGAGCCCCTTGACTGAGCAGGTCCTACACACAGGACACTGAGAAAGCACTAAGAATCCCTGGATCAATCCTGAATGGCCAGTTTCTAGCCCACAGGGAAATAGTGGCCAGCAATGACTCTTGGGCTGCTTGATCTGATTCCCAGGGACTGACCCCACCTGGACAGGGACAGTCTCACGGCAGTCACTCAGTAACCAGAAGTCAGGGCTCAACAGTGACTGCCAGTGCTAACCCCCCTGTGCTAGGCTCTCTCTTTTTACTAATGGATTACACTGGGTCCTTGTTTGGTTGTCTTTCCAGTAGCTGAGGTTCAGACACTCCCATCTCCTGGTACTTAACATTCCTACCCAGGCAGCACTACTGCTATATATCACTTACACTCCCTGCTGACATTTTATAGGGATTTTAAAGCAGCAGGTGTGTGAGATAGAAGCCATTGTCAATCATTGTGTTAAAAATGCTCTGCCCTTTCAAACGCCTAATCAGCAAGTTTGATGGATTGCAGCTGGTTGCAACCAGCCAGGGTTTGAAGCTTTCAAGGCAAATAGCACCAGCCCACTTTGGGAAAGGAGAGGGTGGAAGGCTTGGGAAATGGGCAACTGAGAAGCCCAGGCCAGGCCAAGGCACTGCATGTGTGCGTGCTCAATTGTGTCCAATTCTTTGCGACCCCATGAACTGTAGCCCACCAGGCTCCACTATCTATGGAATTTTCCAGGCAAGAATACTGGAGTGGGTTGCTCTTTCTTTCTACAAGAGATCTACCCAACCCAAGGATCAAAACTGTGTCTACTATTGGAATCCATATCATCATAAAAATAGTAGAAGTGTTTATCCACCAAAAGGAAGTCAGCATGTGCATGGTCTTTCTCCATACTGTTGCTCTTTGCATGGGGTGTGTGTGTGTGTGTGTGTGTGTGTGTGTGTGTGTGTGTGTTGCCATTTCCTTCTCCATAAGCACTGACAGATGTCCTATTTAGATAACCTGAAGGAGTACCCTCTCAGGGTCTGGTCTCTTTCAAGAGGAGTATTAAATGGGAGACAGGTAACTGACCCACTTCATCTGAGGGTCTAGATAGGCTGTGAGATTGCCTCTTAATTGTGTGTTGACTGAGCTCATTCACCTTATATCAGAAAACCCCTTCCCTTTACTGTAAAGATTTGGGGGATATTCCCATAAGCAATGCCTGGGGGAATAAGCCCTTGGCTCTTCAGCAACTGCAATAACCCACATAACACTCAAGCCTCCAAGGTGGCTCAGTGGTAAAGAATCTGCCTGCCAATGCAGGAGTCACAGGAGATGCAGGCTCAATCCCTGGGTTAGGAAGATCCTCTGGAGAAGGAAATGGCAACCCACTTCAGTATTCTTGCCTGAATAAACCCATGGACAAAGGAGAATGGTGGGCTACAGTACATGGAGTCACAAAGAATCAGACACAACTGAGCGTGCAACACTCACTGTTGAACCTCAGTGACTAACATAGTCTATCTTTTGTAAGTGCTCTCCAAGTACACAATAAACGTCCCTTTCTGTTCCAGAATATAGTTCCAAATTCTACCTATTTCTAGATTCTTCCATTTTACTGAATCAGGGTACCACACTTTAAGTCAAATAAAGGAGAAGTGGGATGTGTGGCTTTGGACCTCTGTAACCATCACAGGATGTTTGCCTGCTACTTCATAAGACCCATGAATAGTGGGGAGTCCTTGTAACTCTAGTTCTGGGTTTGCCTCTCAGATAGTGGCTCTACATTCTGTCCCTTCTTGGACTTCCTGTCTCCTCTGTCAACTGCTCCTGACCTCTGTCTGTCCACTCAGCACTTTCTGTGCATGCTTGTTGGTGACCTGCCTATGAACCCATGTCTGACCTCAAGTACATCTTTGAACAGGGCTCTGGAGAACTTGTTTTTGAGTCTTTTATCCCAACTCAATTAATAGCCTCTGGAAGGTAAAGTCATACTTTACCTGCAGTAGCTCAGTACAAAGTAGTTTGCCTCATTAATCTCTGCATTATCAGTCCTCTAACCTCTACTGTAACATTTATCATATGGGATCCAATGTCAGTGAGTTAATTGTCTAGTATGAGAGCAAGTTTACTTATCTTTAAGAAACTGCATTTAAAAATACAGAAAGGGAGTGCATACAAAGGACAAAAGGAAGGGACAGCCAAGATACAAATAGCCATGATATTGGGGGATAGAAAGAGGTTAATTCTCACATGGTGATCCAAGAGATCTTGCTTAGAACTGATGATATTTATAAAGTACTAGGAAGACTGGCCAATCTAACAAAAGATGAGCTAATGCCGAAAAGAAAGGTAGAACAGAAGCTCTGGCAAAGTCATTGACTTTGCCAATGTAAGGATGGGGTTGAAAGAAGACAATTCCACAGGAAACAGGACAAAGACCTCTGGTCTTTTCCCCCACACTGTATTTAAATACCTCTTTTGCTCCTTCTTCTCTGCCAATTGGGTGAAATCTAGGGCAATTCTTTTGTCCCTACTGCTCACTCTTTTTCATCCCGGTGATGAAAATACACAACCCCAGGTAATGGCCAAAAACTCCAAATCTCATTTTTGTTTAAGCAACTTTCCTCTTGCAGATTTGGGAGGTGAGTATCTTTTTTCTGTTTGGTCTCCTATTTCTCTGTTTATCCCCAGCTGGCTAGCCCAGGGTGTAAGGAGGTATGGGTAGAGACTCAGGAGGGAGGAGAGAGAAGAAAAGATGTGCCTAGATTGATACTATCGTGATCGCCCATTGGTGCCTTTGGGATTGGTAAATGTTCAAAACTGGCTTTTTTCTCTAATGGTCTGCTTTTGTGAACCCTTCAGTGATCACCTTTGGGAACATTTGACTAAACTTCTTTTAATAGGAAGTATGAGTTACCTAGCTTCAAACAATAAACGTTTATTATTTGGTTAATGTTGTTTGGCACATGGTTCCTGGGCTCAGGAATTCAGGACCAGCTTAGCTAGGCAGTTCTGGCTCATGGTATTTCAGGAGGCTGTAGTCAAGCAGTTGGCCTGGAAATAAGTCATCCAAAGGCTTGGCTAAGACTGAAAACTGCTTCCAAAACAGCTTAATTAACATGGTTGTTGGCTTGAGGCTTCCGTTCCTTGCTATGAGGAAGTTCCAGTATCCTTGTAACATGGCACGGCAGTCTCTTATAACACCTTCCTCTACCCCAGCGTGAAGTCCCAAGCTGGGTTAGGACACCAGGAAGTGCATCTTGTCCCCAAAGTGGCCACTTCTCCTCTCTACCACTAGGAAAATAGCAAAACCTCTTATCCATAAGACTCTTCAGATGTGGGGCAGACACAAGGTCCCAGAGCACCCACATCTCAGATGGACTCTCTGCAGTCTCCTCATTGAACGTGGGATGAGGAAGCATCCATGGAGGAGGCTGAGCAGGGAAAATGCCACTGCACCCTAAAACCTTTCTTCTCGGCCCACTGCATACCTCAAGGGTATAGAAGCAGTTGCGGGCAGGGAAGCCCCAGTAAAAATTAAGAAATATTTTTACCAGCTCGGTTGAATAGGAACTCAAACAAAATCAGTTGCTCTATGGGAAAAAAAAAGAGAGAGAGAGAGAATGATATATTGTTTTGCAAAGCTAAGTGTATAAAGTGCTTCATACTCAGGGCAGAAAGCAGAAAACTACTTATGAGAAATGTGAACACATATAGTGACAAATATATTTAAGTCTATGCATTAATATCATGAAATTGAATGAGACCTTCACCATAAACTTAGTGTTGGTTTATCTCTGATTCACCTGGAGGGAAATGAGGATCAGAATAAGAAAGGGACTTGCCCAAGTAATACAGCTTTTGTGCACCCCATTTGGAGTTAAAACACAGTCTCTCTACAAAACTCATTTTCCCCATTTTGCTCCCTCTCCTCCATCACATGATCAATGAACCTCTCTGGGACCCGATTTTCTTTTATTGACATGCCTATTCATCTAATACTGAGCACTCACCATGTGCAAGGCTCTATACTGAGAGTGGGGGCATGTAATTACACGTGAATATTGTGAAGTTCCTGCCCACAAAGGAGCTTGAATACACAGGGTACATATTCCTAAATACAAAGTGTTTTTAAGGTTATGAAGGAAGGATAGAGTTGGGGGTGAAAGGAGATAGTGGGGAGGTGACATGTTCAATGTGAGCACAGACTGCTATGAGTTAGCGCCGCAGTCTCCAGACTGGACTTGGAACCATTTCGAAAGTTTCTCCTCATTACAGAAAAGGTCATCTGGGTGTGGCAGTCAGCACAGGCTCTGCTGGAAAGTTATTTTTGAATATGCATCCTGCAGTGCAGAGAGAGTTAATCCTACCGTGCCACTTCCAGTTAGGGGAGGACACCCTGAGAAACTCCTTCGTCTAACTAATATTTGAAGTTCTTTTGCTCTGATTCCAGTCACCTTTTCCAGTCTTATCATCTGCTCTTTCTTGAACTCTAATTTTCAGGCCAATCCACCTTTATGCAACTCCATGACAGTATCCTTAATGTATCTCTCTCCATGCTTTCCTCTTCTGCTAAAACCAACCCATCCTTTTCCCTGGAAGAGATGATGGAGCCTACTTGCTAGGATTCCTGTATTCAGAGGAGAAAGCAAGGGTTGCGGCCAGGGGGTGGGGTGGTGGGGGGAGTGAGGGGGTGGAATGGGATGGAGAAGGAGGGAGGGGATGTAATCCTTAATTCAAAATACAGAGGCCTGAATTCAGTCTCCTACCATAAGGCTACCAGGCTACATGACTTTACAAACTGAAAGTCTCTCTGGACCTCAGTTTCCTCATCTGTGAAATATAAAAAGAAGCTTGCTTACCTGGCAGGGACAGCTACGAGACTCAAGATAATTTTTGTGAAATGCTTTGCAAATTGTGAAGCAATCCTTTATGTATGCGTTTGCTTATGCAAACGTAAGGGATTGTCATTAGTATTCAGGATCTTCCTAGCTGATGTGTTTTTGCAAGAGTTTGGCTAGAATCATGATTAAGATATGTCCCAGCTGAGTAGCTTCTTCCACTGCAGCTTCATCCAATAGCCACAAAGGGGATAAAATAGGTCTTTTGTGATTATTTTCACATAGTTGGAAATATTTCAAAGCAAAGTGAGCTCTGCTTTATTTGCATTAAATCTAGGTCCATCAGTGCCAAACAAATACCATAAACTTATGATTCCAAAGTTAATAGCTTAAAATAAAAGATAAATGTCCTGTAATTTTTTTTTTTAAGATTCAGGATTTGCAAAGAATTCATATATCACTGACAATACTGATGAGTCACATTTGAAAGGAGAATTGAGGAAGCAATTCTGGTTAAATAGGAAGTTCTTCTAGGCTGATAATGAAGTGTAAAACTTTCTCCTTGGCTGTCAGAAAGATACAACTTGGATTTATTGATTGATTACGTCACTGGATCTATGAACAAACATAAACTAGAAAGGAAAAAAACATAATAATCCAAAACTTGAAGGAGAGTGTTCCTATTTAAAAAATACTGAAAAAAGAAGTAGGTTGGGGAAGAATAGGATGAATTCATTTTGGAACATATTAGTTTCCAACTGCCTTTGGAGAGTATGCACGTGTACACGCTCAGTTGTGTCTGACTCTCTGCGACCCCATGGACTGTAGCCCACCAGGCTCTCCTGTCTACAGGATTTCCCAAGTAAGAATACTGGAGTGGGTTGCCATCCATTTCCTTCTCCAGGGGATCTTCCTGACCCAGGGATCAAACCCGAATCTCCTGTGTCTCCTGCATTGCAGGCAGATGCTTTACCACTGAGCCACGAGAGTAGGGGTGGTGGATTTCGGAGATGCAAAGCTAAAACTCAAAAGTGGTGAGTTGAGCTGAGATTTGCAAGTATTGGCAAATAGCTGTTGAAACTGGGAGGAGACATGGTGAGTGAAGGGAATGAGTGCAGCACTGAGGGATCAGCACAAAGATGATCATCCAGCAAAGAAGGCTCCAGAGGGGCACCCAGAAATGTGGTAAGAAATTCAAGTCAATGTGGTACTAGAGTCAGGGTAAATGTAAAGCAAGACAGAGGGTCAGTAGTCAGAAGTGAGAGAGGCTGCTGATAAGTCTCATACAATGAGAACTATTGAAACTGGTTCACTGGATTTAGCAACATACAGGTGACTCAAGAAAGAGCCACTTTGGTAGAATCACAGGGCAGAACAAGTCTGGAGCAGGATGAAGAGAGAATGAAAAATGAAGTGGAGACACAGTAGTCAAGTTTTTCAAATTTCTGCAATTAAAGGAAGGAGAGGAAGGTGGCAACACGTGGAGGGGACGTGAGCTCCTGAGTCTTTTGATGAAATTGGCAGAAATTGGGGCATGCTTGATTGTTGACAGAAACAGCCCAGTTGAGAGGTAGGAGTTAAAGACTCAGGGGAAAGAGACATACAATTTCTAAAAAGACAGAAGCACATTTTACCAAAGCACAGATCAGGGTCACTATTCCATCTGATGGTGGAAGGAAGCTACCTGGTGATGATGATACCTGACCCAACCCATTTAGAGGGTGGGTGAATGTATCCAGGCAGGAAAATAGATGAAGAAAAGTAGAGCTCACCCAGTGCTCGTTTCAGTTTTACCACTGGGGCCTCTCAAATTGCTTGGATTGAGTGGAAGAAAGTGCTCTTGAGTAACATTTCATGGAGCTGTAATTTTTCTAAACTCATTTTTATAAATAAAATGTGGGTTTGCTTATACAAGGCTTATATTGTGTGTCTCCACCCAAGGTATATTTCTCATCTGGGTTATTTCCTTTAGAAAATGTGCAGCCAATGATAGTGAGTCTTAACTCCCAAGCGTCTGCAACTATTTATATAATGCAATGGGTTGCCTGACTCCCTATCACATTTCCTATGTTTTTCATAAGTGAATAATTTCCTTATAATCATGATGCTGCCTAATTAGAATCTGTCCATCTCAGCTGAAAGGAAGAACTTGGCCTTTTAGGTGGTCAGGACTGAACTCACTTGATGAAAGACATATTTTTTTCAGTGGTGAGAGTTTGGGGGTGGGTCTGGATTGGAAAGGAGGTTTTAAAGAGGCAGAATATTCTGTGAGAGGCACTATCCACAAGGAAAAAAATAAGCTATTAAAGATAAAAATGTTTTATTTTTTCAAAGCTAATTGTGTGTACTAACCAAAATACATGGGAAGATATTTAATTCACAAATAAGTACATGGAATGATATTCAAACTCTCTAATAACTTAAGAAAGGCTCATTAAATTGAAGTAATATTTCCATTATTCCATTAGCAATAATTTCTTTTAAAATACTAGTAACTAAAGTTAGTGAATATATGATGGAAGCAATACCTTCAATCATTCCTAGCATTGGGGTAAATTAAAGTAATTTTTTGGGAAAATGATAGAACCATAAAACAAGATATATAAAAATGTTTATATATCTTGATCCAGAAATTCTCCTTCAGGAAATTTATCTTAAAAAAAAATAAGGTATGAATTTTATCTCACATACTCAGGGTGAAATAATTCTGACTTTTTATGATGTGATGATGATATGAAGTTGCTCAGTCGTGTCCAACTCTTTACAACCCCATGGACTATAGCCTACAAGGCTCCTCCATCCATGGGATTTTCCAGGCAAGAGTACTGGAGTAGGTTGCATTTCCTTCTCCAGGGGATCTTCCCAACCCAGGGATTGAACCCAGGTCTCCCGCATTGCAGGCAGATGCTTTACCATCTGAGCCACCAGGGAAGCAAGTTGGTTTTTTATAACTCGACTCAATTTCTGACTCTGAAATCCATTTCTTTGATTATCCTGGAAAGTCTAATCTCAACTATCAGGGTTTCCTGAATATAGGGTTGCATCAGGATTCCAGGATCATTTACAGTTCTGAAGCTTCTTGAGATTGGGATGAAGTTCACCTTTGAAAGTGAACCATCATCCCACCTTTAAGGTGCCTTAGAGCTCAGCCTCTCTATTGCTTCTGCATGACATGTAAGGTACAGGGATCACTGATAAAGAGGAGAAGAATTTTGTAAAAGGTTGTGTTTGTAGCCCAGACCCAAGCCCCCTCCATGCTGTTTGGATAAGAGGTGGGGACACAGAAAAAAATTAAGATCTCGAAATATTACCTTGATATATGTGCATGAAGAGTGCTATGACAGAAAGAAATGGTGAAGGAAACAAAAAGTTATCCAACAATGGGACACGATCATGTAATCAGTCTCCAGAGCAGACTTTAAAAAATTTTCCTGATTTTAATCCTCATAATAATCTTTGATTGACTATCATGTAATCATTAGAAATAATTCTGAAGATAAGGCATCAACCTGGATAACATTATCACTAGTAATCTCTGGTTATATACAAATATATTTTATATTATCACAAAACCAAAAGTCATCAGCAAAAATAAAAATATCTTATGCATTTAGGTAGGAGGATTTTGTGTGAATTGCTTTTTTAACTAGGATGATGTAATGACATTAAAAAGAAATCAAAACAGAGAAAAAATACTTCTTTTCAGATTTGGAATGAAAAATGAAAAAATCCTTGTGGATTTTGCCTCAAAGGGGATTATTAAGACCCAGTTCCTAGAATTCAAAGCTGTTCCACCAGCTGCCATTGTTAATGAGTTATGATTACAAAGACAATCTCTTTTTTTTTTTACTTTATTTATTTTTTATTAAAGGATAATTGCTTTACAGCATTTTGCTATTTTCTGACAAATCTCAACATGAATCAGCCATAGGTATATATGTATACCTATAAGATTACAAAGACAATCTCTTGATTTAACTTCCTCTGATCCACTAATGATAACATCACCAACTCAATGAACATGAGTTTGAGCAAACTCTGGGAGATAGTGAAGGACAGGGAAGCTTGGCGTGCTGTAGTCCCTGGGGTTGCAAACAGTTAGACACAACTTAGCTACTGAACAACAATAGCAACAATCCATCGAGACCTCTTCTCTGCTTCTCCAGATCCTGTCCATCCTTTAAATACTGGAGAAGTTCAGGATAAGAAAGAATTAGAAAGAAATAGTCATTGAGACCTTTGATAAGTGGTGAGCCACCTGGCCCATATGACAAAGCTTTTATTTCTAAAGAAGGGGAAACACTGGCTGAGCACCTTCTGTGTTCCAGACCTAGGGGCAGAAATCTTACCATATTTAATAGACTTTATTGGTTTCATTTTACTTATGTGGAAACTGAGGCCCAAAAAGACTAAGTGATTTGCCAAATGCCATTCACTGATTGAATCAGAATCCAGACTTAAGCCTGCCTGAGCCCAGAGTCCCAGTTATTTTCCATGACACTATGTGGCTTCTTCTCAAAGTGACCTCTCATTGGCAAGCCCATTCTGTCTGCCTGAGGCAATTTTAAAAACACAGAAAAACTTCATTATCAACTCAAATTAGTAGAAATATTAAATAATGCATTGTTCTTACTGGGAAGCAATAGTACCATAGACCAGCACTTCTCAAAACAGAGTCCAAGAATGGTCTGTGATAGAAGGGTTCCATGGCCAAATAACATGGGCAGAGACTCTATACTACTGGCCCCTTTTGGAGATTCATAGTCCATTGAAAGGCTCTGAGTATAGCTAGGGGAAAAAAAAAAAAAAACCTTCATTTTTATCTTTTTTAGTCCAGTGATGCCCAGAATTTCATAGTCACAGAAGACTTTTCATGCCAATACTCCTACAGCTCCTGGTCCAGTTGCATAAACCTGTCAGAGACCATGGAGGTGGTCTCCAGGGTTAGGCTAAAGGAAGCTACTCTCCTGGGGAAGGAGGGTATTCTCTAAGACACTAGGAAAGCTGTGCTCACTGAGATGGTCACTCTAGGAAAAAGCAATGTTCTCCTCAATCCTGAGCAGAAACAAAAAGGCCTTGGCACAGTGAAGGCTCTAGGAAATGTGAATCCACTTTGGCACATCAAAAGCCTGCAGCCTTGGGAACATCAGAAGCCAGGCAGCATCATGCCATGGCATAGAGGTGCCCAGCAGTGATGAGAGGTCCTCTGGTGTTTTCCAAGCCACATGCCTCAGTAAGGGCCGTTAGAACAAGAGAGGAAGGCAATGCCTGGCCCAGTACAGACACACAATCAATGCTAAATGAAAAGGTGAGAAGTTTGCTTGAATTTGCTCGAGTTCCCACTGGATCACAGGAAAGAGATAGTGGATTCAGAAGAGCTAAACCAAACAACAATTCAATGAAGGGATTTTTTTTTTATAGATGGGCTTCCCTGGTGGCTCAGATGATAAATAATCTGCCTGCAATGCAGGAGACCCAGGTTCAGTCCCTGTGTTGGAAAGATCCCCTGGAGAAGGGAAGAGTTACCCACTCCAGTATTCTTGCCTTGAGAATTCCATGGACAGAGGAGTCTTGTGGGCTATAGTCTCATGGGGTTTCAAAGAGTTAGACATGATTTAGTGACTAATACATGTTTTTATACAGATACATGGAAAGCGTTAAAGGAATCAACAGAGGGTGGAGAGGTATCTAGCATTGGCAACTGCAGGAAGCTTTGTCCACCCCTGGGTCTAAGGGAGAAGGGGAGAAAGCAGTATCATTGAAGCTTGGTGGGACCTGCATCCACAGAAGAGGCTCCGTCTTCCAGGAAATGTGAGAGGACAGAAGAGCCAGCCCAACAATAAGATATTTGGATGGGCTAGCCAGCCTGCAGAAGTGGATGGTGAAAAAGTTAGTGGAATGTGGATAATTATTATTAACTTACTGACCACAGATGTAGTAGTAAGTTTTTTGTCACCCAAATATTATTGACTGGAGATGTATCCATATTCACTTACATAAACGATCGCTGGCAATGGGTGTTAGTTTCTGCAAAAATCCCTTGGTCGATAATGTTTTAAGAGGTCACAATCTATTAGGTTGGCCAAAAATTTCATTCAGGTTTTTGTGTAAGATGAAACAAACTTTTTGCCCAACGAAATATATTCATAGGCTGGGGAGACGTAGACACAAGAATTACAGCAACAAACTCAGAATCTAAGAAACTCAGAATCTTAGAATTTTAAAATATATATAGTCATGGTTAACTTGGAAAAAAAATATATTGGGGTGAAACTGAGGCTCTCCTCTCCACCTCTGTGGCCCACTGCATTTTCCTCTGACTCATTTACACAGAGTTTGCTGAATTAGTTGATGTGTGTTACCCTCTTTTCAGTTTTCCTCAGATGGGACACTTGAAAACCATGGTGGCAGGTTTATTTGCTTAAACATTTCCTGTGAATGAGCCCACCCAGAGCATCAGGGCTTTTGCCTTAGGTGGAGTGCTTCTACCCCAGCTAAAGAGAAATAGGCTATCAGACCCCACCACGAGCCCCAACCCTGATTTCAAGTCATTCCAGGAACACCCAAGGAACTGTTGTTCTTGGGGCTTGGGTCCCCATGTCCTTCTCAAAAATGTGCTTGGAAACCACAGGGGTGCCTGGATGATGGCCCAGAATGTGTGGAATGTAGGGCACAGGATTCTGTGGACCAAAAAATGGATGCATACAGTCAGATGTCTCTGAGAATGGGCCCTGTGTAGAGAAAAGATGAAAGATTGATCAAGAGAAGATGATAGCCATGGCCAAAGCCACTACCACCTGTAGGACTAGAGAGAGAGGGAGGAGATGCTGCTTCCAGAGTGCCATGAAAGCTAGAATGCCAGTAAGCCTGCTTAGTGGGAGCTTGGACTGTAAATAGAATTATCCAGTGATAGCCAGATTGACTGAAGCAATGAAGGCTTTGCTGGAGATGCTACTGAAAGCAGAGAGAGTTAGGGGAGAGATACCTTGGTGCGTCTTCTCCTTCTCCCCTCCAGTCTCCCTCCAGTGTCTCCTATAAACTCAAGCTAGTCTGAAGCCAGATGGCAATGGGTATTAGAAACCATATTTCTCTACAACATAGAACAGAATGAAAAAAAGGTATGGAATGGATATAAGATAAAACAGGCAAATTCTTACACCCTATTCTCTATGGATGTTCACCCATCACAGCTCTGTACTGATCTCTTCAGTATAATCAATGACTTTGTATTGCCAGCTACTATGGTAAATTCTTATTTCTTACCTTAAACTCTCAACAGTATTTAAACCAGCTGGCCAATTTCTTCTTAAGTCATTTTTCAGTTGGTGTCTCTGACACATCACTTGGCTTCTGGTTTTTCTCCTCTATCATTTGCTACAACTTTTTGTCCCCTTTTCTAGTTCCTCCTCATTTTTCCATCATCTGTGTTGGAGAGCCTTAAGAGTCTTTCTTTGATTATTTCCTATTTTATGTCTACTGTTATGTTGTAGGTGATCTTATCTGGTCCCATGGACTTAACTACCACTTATCTAGACATTGTTGCTGGCGTTGTGTTTCTTTCAGTTGTGTCCAACTCTTTGCCATCCCATGGAATATAGCCCACAATGCTACTCTGTCCATGGAATTCTCCAGGCAAGAATATTGGAGTTGGTTTCCACTCCCTTCTCCAGGGAATAGTCCCGACCCAGTGATTGAACCCCTGTTTCCTGCACTGCAGGCAAATTCTTTACCATCTGAGCCACCAGCAAAGCCCTATCTAGACATTAGTACCCTGAAATACATAAATCCAGATTCATTCCTATTATATCTTATGTATTTCATGTATCCAAATGCCTGTTGGAGGGATCCGGTGGGATACCAGTGGCTATCTCAAATACAATGTATCCTAAATTTAGATTTCTTTTTTCCTTCCAGAACTCTGTCCTTTCTCCATTTTCAAAGCTCAGTTCTGTGCTGAGTAGATACAGAATTTATATATACTGTAGTGAATATTATGAATACATTTTCCATAATCATTGTGAAGATTTTATAAGTATTTCATTCAATAAACACAAGCAGACAGCCTGAGAGGTGCCCAACTCTGCTCCTGAATGAGGCACCAAATAAAGAAAAGTGAATCAGACATGGTACTTGACCTCAAGGGAGAGACAGACACATCGTTTATGCCCTTTTGAGCATAAATTGTATATATAATCTTACAGCTGCCTTTAAGTTCCTTGACCTCAAGTATACTGTTACAGTTCTTTGAGTTGAACTATGGGTTAGTTTGATCAAGAGGCAGGATTTGGGAATCTCTCATGGAAGTCAGACACTCATAGTAATTGAATCACAGGAAGGTAGAGAGACCTCAGCAGCAGTGTGTGTGACTTTTCTCTAGAATGCCATGATAACAAAATTCAGCTCCTGTCTCATGGGCATTAAAAGAATAGAATCACAAAGGAGATCAGCTCTGTGAGCTCCAGGCTCCTCATCTGTAAAACTGAGAAATTAATAATGCAGTGCTGTTGTGAGGATTAAAGAACAGATACACACAAAACACAGGGCATGATATCTGGCCACAATAAGAGCAGCTGTCACTCACTGGGTGCTGACTATTTTAGTGTTATTATCATTATTATTTACTGTGACTCATCTTTTAAGTGGGCTTCCCAGGTAGCTCAATGGTAAAGAATCTTCCTGCCAAGCAGAACACATGAATTTAATCCATGGGTCAGGAAGACCCCTTGGAGAAGGAAATAGCAAAGCACTCCATTATTCTTGCCTGAAAAATTCCATGGAAAGAGGGGCCTGGGAGACTAGAGTCCATGGGGTCACAAAGAGTCGGACTTAGCAACTAAAGAGCAGAACAGCATCTTTTAAGTAGATGAAAATTAGGAGCCAGGGGGACAGCAATTTAATATCACCCTATAAGTTAGAACCAGACATGGAACAACTGACTGGTTCCATACTGGGAAAGGAGTATGACAAAGCTGTATATTGTCACCCTGCATGTTTAAGTTACATGCAGAGTACATCATGCAAAATGCCAGGCTAGATGAATCACATTTTGAAATCAAGACTGTCAGGGGAAATATCAACAACCTCAGATAGGCAGATGATACCACTCTAATGACAAGAGTGAAGAGGAACTAAAGAACTTTTTGATAAGGGTTAAAGAGGAGATGGAGAGAGGTTCGTGACATTGTACCGGAGAGAGGGATCAAGACCATCCCCATGGAGAAGAAATGCAAAAAAGCAAAATGGCTGTCTGGGGGGGCCTTACAAATAACTGTGAAAAGAAGAGACGCAAAAAGCAAAGGAGAAAAGGAAAGATGTAAGCATCTGAATGCAGAGTTCCAAAGAATAGCAAGAAAAAATAAGAAAGCATTCCTCAGCGATCAATGCAAAGAAATAGAGGAAAAGAACAGAATGGGAAAGACTAGAGATCTCTTCAAGAAAATTAGCGATACCAAGGGAACATTTCATGCAAAGATGGGCTCAATAAAGGACAGAAATGGTATAGACCTAACAGAAGCAGAAGATATTAAGAAGAGGTGGCAAGAATACACAGAACTATACAAAAAAGATCTTCATGACCAAGATAATCACAATGGTGTGATCACTCACCTAAAGCCAGACATCCTGTAATGTGAATCAAGTGGGCCTTAGAAAGCATCAATACAAACAAAGCTAGTGGAGGTAATGGAATTCCAGTTGAGCTGTTTCAAATCATGAAAGATAATGCTGTGAAAGTGCTGCATTCAATATGCCAGCAAATTTGGAAAACTCAGCAGTGGCCACAGGACTGAAAAAGGTCAGTTTTCATTCCAACCCCAAAGAAAGGCAATGCCAAAGAATGCTCAAACTACCACACAATTGCACTCATCTCACACACTAGTAAACTAATGCTCAAAATTCTCCAAGCCAGGCCTCAGCAATATGTGAACTGTGAACTTCCAGATGTTCAAGCTGGTTTTAGAAAAGGCAGAGGAACCAGAGATCAAATTGCCAACATCCACTGGATCATGGAAAAAGCAAGAGAGTTCCAGAAAAACATCAATTTCTGCTTTATTGACTAGGCCAAAGCCTTTGACTGTGTGGATCACAAGAAACTGTGGAAAATTCTGAAAGAGATGGGAATATCAGACCACCTGACCTGCCTCTTGAGAAACCTATATACAAGTCAGGAAGCAACAGTTAGAACTGGACATGAACAACAGACTGGTTCCAAATAGGAAAAGGAGTACGTCAAGGCTGTATATTGTCACCCTGCTTATTTAACTTCTATGCAGAGCACATCATGAGAAATGCTGGGCCGGAAGAAGCACAAGCTGGGATCAAGATTGCCGGGAGAAATATCAATAACCCCAGATATGCAGATGACACCACCCTTCTGGCAGAAAATGAAGAACTAAAGAGCCTCTTGATGAAAGTGAAAGAGGAGAGTGAAAAAGTTGGCTTAAAGCTCAACATTCAGAAAACGAAGATCATGGCATCTGGTCCCATCACTTCATGGGAAATAGATGGGAAAACAGTGGAAACAGTGTCAGACTTTATCTTTTTGGGCTCCAAAATCACCACAGGTGGTGATTGCAGCCATGAAATTAAAAGATGCTTACTCCTTGAAAGGAAAATTATGACCAACCTAGACAGCATATTCAAAAACAGAGACATTACTTTGTCAACAAAGATCTATCTAGTCAAGGCTATGGTTTTTCCTGTAGTCATGTATGGATGTGAGAGTTGGACTGTGAAGAAGGCTGAGCACCAAATAATTGATGCTTTTGAACTGTGGTGTTGGAGAAAACTCTTGAGAGTCCCTTGAACTGCAGGGAAATCCAACCAGTCCATTCTAAAGATCAGTCCTGGGTGTTCATTGGAAGAACTGATGCTAAAGCTGAAACTCCAGTACTTTGGCCACCTCATGCAAAGAGTTGACTCATTGGGAAAGACTCTGCTGCTGGGAGGGATTGGGGGCAGGAGGAGAAGGGGATGACAGAGGATGAGATGCCTGGATGGCATGGCCGACTCAATGGAAATTAGCTTGGGTGAACTCCGGGAGTTGGTGATGGACAGATTCTTTATTGCTATAAAATCTGGGTTTCCTGTTGCTTATCAAATAAATTCTTAACTCCTTACCATAGCGTATGCAGACCTTCATGAAAGAACCTCTTGTATATCTCACCATTACTATCCAATGATACTCAACTTTCAAAAGCAGGCTAGGAAAGGCTGTACTAAAGTTGAAGTGAGAAATGAGAGTATTCATAATGAGGGTGGTGGGATTAGAATCTCAAAACAGGGGTTGTTGGACTTGGGAGGTACCTCAAAATAATGTAATTTTTACTTATCTCTGCCATCTACAGATAATTTCCAGATTTCTGTTTTGATTGACAAAACAGATGCTGGTATCCTTCACAGAGACTAAGACACAGAAGGAACATGATGGGGGAGCTTAGGAAGCACAAAATGACAAGTGCACTTTCCAGTGAGATGGAAGAAACTGTCTGCACATACAGAGGTGTGAGAGACGTGACATGGGAAGCTGCACATCAGTAGGGCAGCCTATTCTAGAATCAGCTTTTTCAGTGGCCACAGGGCATGGCTGGTTCTTATTGAGCTACAAGTGGAATAAATTCTAGAGATGAAAGGATAATGAAGTCTCGGCCCCTGTCTGACCTTGGAGTGGGAAACCAGCTTCAAAACAGCCATTGTATGTAACTGAGGAAGGTTGTTTTTATTGCTGTAAAGAAACAGTCTACTTCACTCAAAAGATTTGTTTGTTTATCCTTTAATCATGAAGAATGCCTCCAGCTGCGGTAACTCTTCATAACTTATGCTTTGTTTTTCCTTGCCCATGACTCAGAGCTCATCCACTAAGGGAGGGAGGTGGGTCGTTATTTGGCATAGGAATGAAATATAGGCTAAAATGATAACCTTACATCTCCAAGATACATATAGTAGCCTCGTCAGTGGCCAGGTGAAGCCAAAAAGTCAGAGTAACCCATTTTAATGATAATCACCATTTTATTATAATAGGTTCCAGTAGATCATCAGCAATTATTCAAAAATCTGCTTTTCAGATGGAGATACTGAGATCCAGCCAAGTTAAATAATTTGTTTAAGGTCACACTTCTACTAGTCAGATCTGTGTGACTCCTTCAGTCTGTCCTCATTATACCCTTCAAAGCAGTTAAAAAATCAAACAAAAAAGCTAGGAGATTGGCTTCGCTAAATAAGTAGCTATGTGTGGAGACACACAGAGTAAGGAGTGCACAATAATTTGCCATGAGACCTAGGTTTGGGTATAGGGACTAGGATTACTTACTCTTCTGTGTGACTTGCAGCCATTCACTTCATCTATTTCTCACCTGAAACATGAAAATAATTTTCTTTGTCCTCTTTGCCTGATAATGTTGCTATGGTGTTCAAGCAAGATCAGTTTAGAAAAAATGAGCTACAAACTTTAAAGCTTTGTACATATATTATTTGCTTAGTTGCTCAGTTATGCCTGAATCTTTGTGATTCCATGGCCTATAGCCTACCAGGCTCCTCTGTCCATGGGGATTCTCCAGGCAAAAGTACTGAAGTGGGTTGCCATGTCCTCCTCCAGGGGATCTTCCCAACCCAGGGATCGAATCCAGGTCTCAAACACTGCAGCTGGATTCTTTATTGTCTGAGTTACCAGGGAAGCCCAAAATCTAACCACCCCAGTTGGGACACGAACCCACAATCCCTAGCTTAGGAAGCCAATGCCATATTTATTATGCAGAGATATATTTTTTTTTATTTTTATTTTTTTTTAATTTTTATTTTTTTATTTTTTTAATTTATTTATTTTTTTAATTTTAAAATCTTTAATTCTTACATACGTTCCCAAATATGACCCCCCCTCCCACCTCCCTCCCCATAACATCTCTCTGGGTCATCCCCATGCACCAGCCCCAAGCATGCTGCATCCTGCGTCAGACATGGACTGGCGATTCAATTCTTACATGATAGTATACATGTTAGAATTCCCATTCTCCCAAATCATCCCACCCTCTCCCTCTCCCTCTGAGTCCAAAAGTCCGTTATACCCATCTGTGTCTTTTTTCCTGTCTTGCATACAGGGTCGTCATTGCCATCTTCCTAAATTCCATATATATGTGTTAGTATACTGTATTAGTGTTTTTCTTTCTGGCTTACTTCACTCTGTATAATTGGCTCCAGTTTCATCCATCTCATCAGAACTGATTCAAATGAATTCTTTTTAACGGCTGAGTAATACTCCATTGTGTATATGTACCACAGCTTTCTTATCCATTCATCTGCTGATGGACATCTAGGTTGTTTCCGTGTCCTGGCTATTATAAACAGTGCTGCGATGAACATTGGGGTACATGTGTCTCTTTCAATTCTGGTTTCCTCGGTGTGTATGCCCAGCAGTGGGATTGCTGGGTCATAAGGTAGTTCTATTTGCAATTTTTTAAGGAATCTCCACACTGTTCTCCATAGTGGCTGTACTAGTTTGCATTCCCACCAACAGTGTAGGAGGGTTCCCTTTTCTCCACACCCTCTCCAGCATTTATTGCTTGCAGATTTTTGGATCGCAGCCATTCTGACTGGTGTGAAGTGGTACCTCATTGTGGTTTTGATTTGCATTTCTCTAATAATGAGTGATGTTGAGCATCTTTTCATGTGTTTGTTAGCCATCCGTATGTCTTCTTTAGAGAAATGTCTATTTAGTTCTTTGGCCCATTTTTTGATTGGGTCGTTTATTTTTCTGGAGTTGAGCTGCATAAGTTGCTTGTATATTTTTGAGATTAGTTGTTTGTCAGTTGCTTCATTTGCTATTATTTTCTCCCATTCAGAAGGCTGTCTTTTCACCTTGCTTATATTTTCCTTTGTTGTGCAGAAGCTTTTAATTTTAATTAGATCCCATTTGTTTATTTTTGCTTTTATTTCCAGAATTCTGGGAGGTGGATCATAGAGGATCCTGCTGTGATTTATTTCTGAGAGTGTTTTGCCTATATTCTCCTCTAGGAGTTTTATAGTTTCTGATCTTACATTTAGATCTTTAATCCATTTTGAGTTTATTTTTGTGTACGGTGTTAGAAAGTGATCTAGTTTCATTCTTTTACAAGTGGTTGACCAGTTTTCCCAGCACCACTTGTTAAAGAGATTGTCTTTACTCCATTGTATATTCTTGCCTCCTTTGTCAAAGATAAGATGTCCATATGTGTGTGGATTTATTTCTGGGCTTTCTATTTTGTTCCATTGATCTATATGTCTGTCTTTGTGCCAGTACCATACTGTCTTGATGACTGTGGCTTTGTAGTAGAGCCTGAAGTCAGGCAAGTTGATTCCTCCCGTTCCATTCTTCTTTCTCAATATTGCTTTGGCTATTCGAGGTTTTTTGTATTTCCATACAAATCTTGAAATTATTTGTTCTAGTTCTGTGAAAAATGTGGCTGGTAGCTTGACAGGGATTGCATTGAATTTGTAAATTGCTTTGGGTAGTATACTCATTTTCACTATATTGATTCTTCCGATCCATGAACATGGTATATTTCTCCATCTATTAGTGTCCTCTTTGATTTCTTTCATCAGTGTTTTATAGTTTTCTATATATAGGTCTTTAGTTTCTTTAGGTAGATATATTCCTAAGTATTTTATTCTTTTCGTTGCAATGGTAAATGGAATTGTTTCCTTAATTTCTTTTTCTACTTTCTCATTATTCGTGTATAGGAATGCAAGGGATTTCTGTGTGTTGATTTTATATCCTGCAACTTTACTATATTCATTGATGATCTCTAGTAATTTTCTGGTGGAGTCTTTAGGGTTTTCCATGTAGAGGATCATGTCATCTGCAAACAGTGAGAGTTTTACTTCTTCTTTTCCAATTTGGATTCCTTTTATTTCTTTTTCTGCTCTGATTGCTGTGGCCAAAACTTCCAGAACTATGTTGAATAGTAGCGGTGAAAGTGGGCACCCTTGTCTTGTTCCTGACTTTAGGGGAAATGCTTTCAATTTTTCACCATTGAGGATAATGTTTGCTGTGGGTTTGTCATATATAGCTTTTATTATATTGAGGTATGTTCCTTCTATTCCTGCTTTCTGGAGAGTTTTTATCATAAATGGATGTTGAATTTTGTCAAAGGCCTTCTCTGCATCTATTGAGATAATCATATGGTTTTTATTTTTCAATTTGTTAATGTGGTGAATTACATTGATTGATTTGCGGATATTGAAGAATCCTTGCATCCCTGGGATAAAGCCCACTTGGTCATGGTGTATGATCTTTTTAATGTGTTGTTGGATTCTGATTGCTAGAATTTTGTTGAGGATTTTTGCATCTATGTTCATCAGTGATATTGGCCTGTAGTTTTCTTTTTTTGTGACATCTTTGTCAGGTTTTGGTATTAGGGTGATGGTGGCCTCATAGAATGAGTTTGGAAGTTTACCTTCCTCTGCAATTTTCTGGAAGAGTTTGAGGAGGATAGGTGTTAGCTCTTCTCGAAATTTTTGGTAGAATTCAGCTGTGAAGCCGTCTGGACCTGGGCTTTTGTTTGCTGGAAGACTTCTGATTACCGTTTCAATTTCCGTGCTTGTGATGGGTCTGTTAAGATTTTCTATTTCTTCCTAGTTCAGTTTTGGAAAATTATACTTTTCTAAGAATTTGTCCATTTCTTCCACGTTGTCCATTTTATTGGCATACAACTGCTGATAGTAGTCTCTGATGATCCTTTGTATTTCTGTGTTGTCTGTTGTGATCTCTCCATTTTCATTTCTAATTTTATTGATTTGATTTTTCTCTCTTTGCTTCTTGATGAGTCTGGCTAATGGTTTGTCAATTTTATTTATCCTTTCAAAGAACCAGCTTTTGGCTTTGTTGATTTTTGCTATGGTCTCTTTTGTTTCTTTTGCATTTATTTCTGCCCTAAGTTTTAAGATTTCTTTCCTTCTACTCACTCTGGGGTTCTCCAACTCTTCCTTTTCTAGTTGCTTTAGTTGTAGAGTTAGGTTGTTTATTTGACTTTTTTCTTGTTTCTTGAGGTATGCCTGTATTGCTATGAACTTTCCTCTTAGCACTGCTTTTATAGTGTCCCACAGGTTTTGGGTTGTTGTGTTTTCATTTTCATTAGTTTCTATGCATATTTTGATTTCTTTTTTGATTTCTTCTGTGATCTGTTGGTTATTCAGAAGTGTGTTGTTCAACCTCCATATGTTGGAATTTTTAATAGTTTTTCTCCTGTAATTGAGATCTAATCTTAATGCATTATGGTCAGAAAAGATGCTTGGAATGATTTCGATTTTTTTGAATTTATCAAGTTTAGATTTATGGCCCAGGATGTGATCTATCCTGGAGAAGGTTCCATGAGCACTTGAAAAAAAGGTGAAATTCATTGTTTTGGGGTGAAATGTCCTGTAGATATCAATTAGATCTAACTGATCTAATGTATCATTTAAAGTTTGCGTTTCTTTGTTAATTTTCTGTTTAGTTGATCTGTCCATAGGTGTGAGTGGGGTATTAAAGTCTCCCACTATTATTGTGTTGTTGTTGATTTCCCCTTTCATACTTGTTAGCATTTGTCTTACATATTGCGGTGCTCCTATATTGGGTGCATATATATTTATAATTGTTATATCTTCTTCTTGGATTGTTCCTTTGATCATTATGTAGTGGCCTTCTTTGTCTCTTTTCACAGCCTTTGTTTTAAAGTCTATTTTATCGGATATGAGTATTGCCACTCCTGCTTTCTTTTGGTCTCTATTTGCGTGGAATATCTTTTTCCAGGCCTTCACTTTCAGTCTGTATGTGTCCCTTGTTTTGAGGTGGGTCTCTTGTAAGCAGCATATAGAGGGGTCTTGTTTTTGTATCCATTTGGTCAGTCTTTGTCTTTTGGTTGGGACGTTCAACCCATTTACATTTAAGGTGATTATTGATAAGTATGATCCCGTTACCATTTACTTTGTTGTTTTGGGTTCGGGTTTATACACCCTTTTCGTGTTTCCTTTCTAGAGAATATCCTTTAGAATTTGTTGGAGAGCTGGTTTGGTGGTGCTGAATTCTCTCAGCTTTTGCTTGTCTGTAAGCTTTTGATTTCTCCTTCGTATTTGAATGAGATCCTTGCTGGGTACAGTAATCTGGGCTGTAGGTTATTGTCTTTCATCACTTTAAGTATGTCTTGCCATTCCCTCCTGGCCTGAAGAGTTTCTATTGAAAGATCAGCTGTTATCCTTATGGGAATCCCCTTGTGTGTTATTTGTTGTTTTTCCCTTGCTGCTTTTAATATTTGTTCTTTGTGTTTGATCTTTGTTAATTTGATTAATATGTGTCTTGGGGTGTTTCACCTTGGGTTTATCCTATTTGGAACTCTCTGTGTTTCTTGGATTTGGGTGATTATTTCCTTCCCCATTTTAGGGAAGTTTTCAACTATTATCTCCTCAAGGATTTTCTCATGATCTTTCTTTCTGTCTTCTTCTTCTGGGACTCCTATAATTCGAATGTTGGGGCATTTAACATTGTCCTGGAGGTCTCTGAGATTGTCCTCATTTCTTTTAATTCGTTTTTCTTGTTTCCTCTCGGATTCATTTATTTCTACCATTCTATCTTCTATTTCACTAATCCTATCTTCTGCCTCCATTATTCTACTATTTGTTGCCTCCAGAGTGTTTCTGATCTCATTTATTGCGTTATTCATTACATTTTGACTCTTTTTTATTTCTTCTAGGTCCTTGTTAAACCTTTCTTGCATCTTCTCAATCTTTGTCTCTAGGCTATTTATCTGTGATTCCATTTTGATTTCAAGATTTTGGATCATTTTCACTATCAATATTCGGAATTCCTTCTCCGGTAGATTCCCTACTTCTTCCTCTTTTGTTTGGTTTGGTGGGCAGCTCTCCTGTTCCTTTACCTGCTGTGTATTCCTCTGTCTCTTCATCTTGGTTATATTGCTGCGTTTGGGGTGGCCTTTTTATATTCTGGTAATTTGTGGAGTTCTCTTTATTATGGAGCTTCCTCACTGTGGGTGGGGTTCTATCAGTGGCTTGTCAAGGTTTCCTGGTTAGGGAGGCTTGTGTTGGAGTTTTGGTGGGTGGAGCTGGGTTTCTTCTCTCTGGAGTGCAGTGGAGTAACCCGTAATGGGTTACAAGACATCAAAGGTTTTGGGATAATTTTGAGCTGCCTGTATATTGAAGCTCAGGGGATTGTTTCTGTGTTGCTGGAGAATTTGCGTGGTATGTCTTGTTTTGGACCTTGTTGGCCCTTGGGTGAGGCTTGGTTTCGGTGTAGGTATGAAGGCATTAGATGGGCTCCTATTGCTTAATGTTCCCTGAATTCCAGAGTTCTCTAATGTTTTCAGGCTTTGGATTTAAGCCTCCTGCTTCTGGTTTTCAGTTTTATTTTTACAGTAGCCTCTAGACTTCTCCATCTATACAGCACCGATGATAAAACATCTAGGTTAAAGATGAAAAGTTTCTCCACATTGAGGGACACTCAGAGAGGTTCACTGGGTTATAAGGAGAAGAGAAGATGGAGGAGGTAGTTAGAGGTAACTGGAATGAGATGCGGTGAGATCAAAAGAGAAGAGAGCAAACTAGCCAGTAGTCACTTCCTTATGTACGCTCTATAGTCTGGACCGCTCAAGGGTATTTACAGAGTTATACGGGGAAGAGGAGAGGGAGGAAGTGGACAGAGGTGACCAGGAGGATCAGAGAGAGGAATGTGTAGGAGAGAGACAAATCCTGCTAGTAATCTGTTCCTTAGGTGTTCCCCACCGTCTGGAACACACAGAGATTCACAGAGTTGGATAGAGGAGAGATGGGGGGGAAAAGAGACAGAGGCCACCTGGTGGAGAAAAAGGAGAGTCCAGAGGAGGAGAGAGTAGTCAAGCCAGTAATCTCGCTCTCAGGTAAACTGGGGTAGTGAAGTTTGGGTTTTTAAATGTACAAAATTGGCAATAAACACCTAAGAGCAAAGATTAAGAAAACTAGAGTAGAGGTTGGATTTTCAAAGATACAATATTAAAGAGAAGCAGAAAGAAAAAGGAAGAAAGAAAAAAAAAGAAAGAAAAAGAATTATTAAAAAACAAACAGACAAACAATCAAAAAAAAAAAAAAACCATCAACAACCATCCAAAGACTATATATGGTGTTTGCCTTAAAAAAAAAAAAAAGTCTTTAAAAAAAATAGTAATAATAGGTTATAGAAATAAAAATTAGCGGAGAAATAGAAGACTTAAGAATTTTAAAAAAAAGTTAGAAAAAAAAAGCAAAAAAAAAAAGGTCTTTAAAAAAATAGTAATAATAGGTTATAGAAATAAAAATTAGCGGAGAAATAGAAGACTTAAGAATTTTTTAAAAAGTTAGAAAAAAAAAGCAAAAAAAAAAAAGAATGTTTTTAAAAATATTAAAAAAGAATATATATCTGGCCCTTTCTTGTGTTATGGGCCGTGTGGGATCACTTCCAAGGTGGTTCCCTCTGATTAACTTCTTCTGTTTGCTGGTTTTTTTAGGATCACTAGTTCAGTCGCGCTGTGGGGAGGGGGGATGCTGCAAACAAATAGCACTGTCGTGTGCACACAGTATCTCTGCTCCGCTTGACCTGTCCTTTCTCGCGGCGCACAAACCGCTCCGGTTCTATGATGCTCAGCCGGGAACCGTCTGGGGCTGGCCCTAGGCTGCGTGCACTTCCCCGGTCCAAGCCGCTCAGGTTCGGCGCTCAGGCAGCCCTCAGAGGCACAGATTCGGCTGAACTGCGCTTTGTGCCCTTCCCAGGTCCGAGTAGCTCAGGAGTTTGGCGAGCGCGGTCGCCACGGCTTGTCACCTTTTCTGCCGCTGCTGCTCAGCTTTCTGGGTGGACCACTGGCGCACCCCGTGAGGCAGATTGTGACTGTCCAGCACCCCCAGAAGTCTTAGTAAAGGAGCCTGCTTGCAGTTAGGTAAGTAAAGTCTCTCCGGGTCTGCAATTGCCCCTTTCCAGACCTTACGGCTCTGGCTGCCTGTCCCCGGCAGGGGATGGTCTGCAGCCGGCTTTTTCCGTTCCGTCCTTTGTTCTGTGCTCGGTCCTGGCGGGGTCTTATGTTCGAGCTTTTCGCGTGGTAGCTATCCCACAGTCTGGTTTGCTAGCCCAAGTTAGGTCGTTCTGGTTGCGCGTGGGGCGTTCCTGCCCAATTCTTACAAAGCTCTGCAGCCCGCGCCTCCCGCGCGTCCCTGCCCTGCCCCCACTTCCCAATGGCGGATGCAGGCGTCTGTGCTGCTTTTCCGCTGGGGGAGTTACTGTTGGGCTTGTAATCTGTTGGTTTTAATTATTTATCTATTTTTCCTTCCTGTTATGTTGCCCTCTGTGTTTCCAAGGCTCGCCACAGACTCGGCAGGGAGAGTGTTTCCTGGTGTTTGGAAACCTCTCTTCTTAAAATTCCCTTCCCGGGACGGGCTTCCCTTCCCGGGACGGGCTTCCCTTCCCAGGACGGAGCTCCCTCCCCACCTCCTTTGTCTCCTTTTTCGTCTTTTATATTTTTTCCTACCTGTTTTTGAAGACAAAGGTCTGCTTTTCTGGTTGCCTGATGTCCTCTGCCAGCCTACAGAATTTGTTTTGTGAAGTTTGCTCAGCGTTGAAATGTTCTTTTGAGGAATTTGTGAAGGAGAAAGTGATCTTCCCGTCCTATTCCTCCGCCATCTTTCCCTCCCTCCTCATGCAGAGATAATAATCAAGATCATAATTTGTGCTTATGATGATTATGATCATTATAATAGCAAAGTCATCTCCTTTTCCTCTGAGCCTGAATTAGCAAGTCCATAAAATGTTTGACTTTCAGCAAATAGTTTCTAGATCCCTTGAAGCCCTATTAGCAAAGAATCATGAGAACTTTAGATACAGAAAGCAAAGGACTTGTGTGTAAGAAATACAAGAAAGATCCCCTTTGCCTGATAAAACTGCAATGTAAACTGAAAACTTTCACCTTGAAGGCTAATTGTCAACTTAAGAACCTTGATTAAGCCTCAAAGAACAATAAAATATGTGCATTCTTGAAAATCAATTAGGAAATGCTTTGAAGTGAAGTGAAAGTTGCTCAGTTGTGTCCAACTCTTTGTGACCCCATGGACTATACAGTCCATGAAATTCTCCAGGCCAGAATACTGGAGTGGGTAGCCTTTCCCTTCTCCAGGGGATCCTCCCAACCCAGGGATCAAACCCAGAATTGCAGGCTGATTCTTTAGCAGCTGAGCCACAAGGGAAGCCCAAGGAAATGGTTTGGGACCACCTAAATAGGATCACATGTATGTAAGGTCAGTTCAGTTCAGTCACTCAGTCATGTCTGACTCTTTGCGACCCCATAAACCGCAGCACACCAGGGCTCCCTGTCAATCACCAATTCCCGGAGTTTATTCAAACTCATGTCCATTGAATCAGTGATGCCATCCAACCATCTCCTTCTCTGCCATCCCCTTCTCCTCCCACCTTCGATCTTTCCCATATCAGAGTCTTTTCAAATTAGTCAGCTCTTTGCAACAGGTGGCCAAAGTATTGGAGTTTGTTTCAACATCAGTCCTTCCAATAAATATTCAGGACTGATTTCCTCTAGGATTGACTGGTTGGATCTCCTTGCAGTCCAAGGGACTCTCGGGAGTCTTCTCCAACAACATAGTTCAAAAGCATCAATTCTTTGGCGCTCAGCTTTCTTTACAGTTCAACTCTCACATCCATACATTACTACTGGAAAAAACATAGCCTTGACTAGATGGACCTTTGTTGGCAAAGTAACGTCTCTGCTTTTTAATATGTTGTCTAGGTTGGTCATAACTTTACTCCCAAGGAGCAAGCGTCTTTAATTTCATGGCTGCAATCACCATCTGCAGTGATTGTGGAGCCCAGAAAAATAAAGTCTGACACTATTTGCCATCTATTTGTCATGAAGTGATGGGACCAGATGCCATGATCATAGTTTTCTGAGTGTTGAGTTTTAAGCCAACTTTTTCACTCTCCTCTTTCACTTTCATCAAGAGGCTTTTTAGTTTCTCTTCACTTTCTGCCAGAAGGGTGGTGTTATCTGCATATCTGAGATTATTGATATTTCTCCTGGCAATCTTGAGTCCAGCTTGTGCTTCTTCCAGCCCAGCGTTTCTCATGATGTACCCTGCATATAAGTTAAATAAGCAGGGTGACAATATACACCCTTGACGTACTCCTTTTCCTATTTGGAACCAGTCTGTTGTTCCATGTCCAGTTCTAAGTGTTGCTTCCTGACCTGCATACAGGTTTCTCAAGAGGCAGGTCAGGTGGTCTGGTATTCCCATCTCTCTCAGAATTTTCCACAATTTATTGTGCTCCACACAGTCAAAGGCTTTGGCATAGTCAATAAAGCAGAAATAGATGTTTCGCTGGAACTGTCTTGCTTTTTCAATGATCCAGCAGATGTTGGCAATTTGATCTCTGGTTCTCTGCCTTTTTTGAATCTAGCCTTAACATCTAGAAGTTCATGGTTCCAATGGCTTCAATGGAAGTCCACGGCTTCAACGGTTGTTTAAGCCTGGCTTGGAGAATTTTGAGCATTACTTTACTAGCGTGTGAGATAAGTGAAATTGTGCAGTAGTTTGAGCATTCTTTGGCATTTCCTTTCTTAGGGATTGGAATGAAAACTGACCTTTTCCAGTCCTGTGGTTACTGCTGAGTTCTCAAAATTTGCTGGCATATTGAGTGCATCACTTTCACAGTATCCTCTTAGGATTTGAAATAGCTCAACTGGAATTCCATCATCTCCACTAGCTTTTTTCATAGTGATGCTTCCTAAGGCCCACTTAGGAAGGTCATGCATGGTCAACCATGAGCATAAAGCCATAGCTACTGACTTGCATGGGGTTCAAGGAGGTGGTAGGGTAGGAGACTTTATTGCCTGAGGGCTTGTCCCTTGACTTTCATCCATGAACACTTTATTTTAGGAACATTCTGGAGATGCGTGCATTTTAAATGATTTAACATGTTCTCCTTTCATGAAAAACCTACCTTGATATTTTAATATTTTTCCTCTAGTTCCTACATACCTGGTCCTCTTCCTCAGTACTTTAACATTGATTTTCATATTTGAATGTAATCTGACCCTGTAAAGCATCTCCTGATGCTGGGAAAGATTGAGGGCTGGAGGAGGAGGGGACGACAGAGCATGAGATGATTGGATGGCATCATCGACTTGATGGACATGGGTTTGGGTGGACTCTAGGAGTTGGTGATGGACAGGGAGGCCTGGCATGCTGCAGTTCATGGTGTCGCAAAGAGTCGGACCCGACTGAGCAACTGAACTGAACTGAACTGAAAGCGTCCTGGCTTGGGGAGCATAGAGAGTGGATTGAGGCCTAGACCTTGACACTTGCTTACCATGTTAGACCTTGAATAAATCTGATTTTGGTCCAGGATTCATTTCTGTGGGACTTTTCTATTACTTTGGGGACTTGTTCTTCCTTAAGAACTAGCTGCTGCTTCTAGGAACTTCCCAGCCTTCAGTGAAGAGGGGATAAATCTGAAACCATTCCTTAGTCCATACAAGCTCATCTGTGCACAAAGCAACTCAGACCATCTCTTCACAGGACAACCCCTCAGTTTCCATAAGCACCGAGCACTCTATTAGGTGCTGCAAGTACTGTTTACTCAAAATTTTTCTGTTAAATCTTAAACCCAATATGATAGTATTTGGAGATGAGGGTCTTTGAGAGGTGCTTAAATCCTAATAGTGAAGCCCTCATGAATGGAATTTCTGTTATTATAAAAGAGACCACCATTTTACGAGCTACCCACCTCCTTCTGTCATGTGAGGACCCAGTGAAGAGACTGCCATTTATGGGCCAGAATGCAGGTGTTCATCAAACACCAACCTGCTGCGTCCTGAACTCGGGCTTCTCAGCCTTCAGACCATGAGAAATGTCTCTGTTTTATAAGCTGCCCTATATATGGTATTCTGTTACAGCAACCTGGACTCAATGACAGTACAGAACCCCAAATAAGCTAAAGACACTGCTCTGATCACAAAGTCTGGACTCAGTTTCCTGGATTCAAATTTTTAGCCTTACCACTTCCCAGAATCATCTTGAGAGAAATTACCTAACCAATCTGTGCTTCAGATTGCTTGTATCTTAAAGGGACAATAGTTATATTTACCATATTGGACTACTTTTTTTTGTTGTTTTTTTTGGCCACAGCATGAGAGATCTTAGTTCTCCAACCAAGGATCGAAGTGGAATTTCAGAGTCCTAACCACTGGACTGCCAGGGAATTACCCCTTGTTGGACTCCAATGATGATTAAAAGACATAATTTATTTAAATGATTTACATTAGGGTCTCCCAACCTTCCCACTATTATTATAGCATCTTGACCCAGATAACTCTTTGCTATGGGGGTTTCCTATATAACAGGGATCCCCCACCCCAGGGCCATGGACCAGTCTGCAGCCTGTTTAGAACCAGCCTACATAGAAGGAGGCAAGCAGCAGGTGAGCAAGTGAAGCTTCATCTGCCTCTCCCTATCACTTGTATTACCGCCTGAACCATCCTCAACCTCCCACCCCCTCAGTCCATGGAAAAATTGTCTTCCACAGAATCAGTTCATAGTGCCTAAAAGGTTGGGGACTGCTGCTGTATATTGTGGGATGTTTAGCATCATCTCTGGCCTCTACCTGCTGGATGCCATAGCATCCAGAATATGTCTTCAGACATTATCAAATGTCCCCCAGGATCAAAATTGATCCCTTGAGTTGAGGACCACTGCTTTACACAAGCAATAACTTGATGAACATTATAACTATTATTGAGATATTTATTATTGTGTTTGGATTATCAATATCTTCTTCATCTAAAGATGAAGTATGGGTTTCTTTCTGTTCTATGATGCTATAGAGAGGAAAGAACTTGTTTTTAAAGCTCGGAGAAATAAAAGAATTCTGGTGTCACAGATTTCCTGGCTCCAGTTTCCCTGTGTGTTAACAGGAACAACGCCACCGCTTCTGGGGCTGGTGAAGATTCAAACACAGATCACACAGCCTGGTACTGAGTGAGTGTTCACTGATTGTCCCCTGAATCACACTGTATGGAGAGGGGTACTATGAGCTGAATCGCTGTAAGCATCTGGAGGAGGGGCATGGCTGGGTGGTAAGTCACAGGCAGTACTTGTCTCAGCAGAGCAGAGTCAAGGTGGGTGAGCACAGCTGGGGGTGGCCTTTCCTGGGGTTCCCTAGGGGTGAACCTCTATTCTGTAGATGAGTCTTTTGGCACCAGGATGAACCAGCTGAGTGTCTGCCAGGAACAGAGCAGCCTGAGTCTTGCCCACACACCTGCAAACCTCTCCTGCTGGTTAAGGAGGAAGTAAATTCACCTCCAGCCCCTCTGCCTGGGAGAAAACCGCCCTTTGCCTGTCTTTCTAAATAACTTGCTGGGAAGCCCAAGTGTGTATTTGTATCAGACTGACACAAGGCAGGGGTTCAACTCACATTTTCTAAAACCTTAGACTGTGCTGATTTTATATATACTGCTTCACTTAACCATCAAAGGAGTCAATATTATTATTGGATTTTGTAGATGAAGACATGAAATCTCAGGGAAGTAGTCTATTTCCTAAGAAAACATAGCAAGCAAGCAGTGAACCTTGGATTTGAACCCTTGTCTGTCTCACTCTGTGCCCTCCTATCTTTCTTATGTCATACCTGAACAGAGTTTAAGGAGAAAAGTAAATCAGGAGGTGGTTTTCTGGGATACCTAGCTGTCCAAGTCCTGTGAGAAATATTTGTTGAGGCTCAAACAGATGAAGAAGCTATCCACTCAAAAAGACAGAGAAACAGATACGTCTTTGTACCTTTATTAGGAGCAATTTCATATCTCTGAGAATTCAGTGTCTCACATATTCCCTTTCTGGCCAGGCAGACCCAGTGTTAGAGCTAAGAATACCTGATCTGAAAAGCCTAATTCAAAGACTTGCCTGCTCTTGAAATGTCCATTGAGAAAATAAAAGAGATGGCCCTTTTGATATTTCCTTGCAAGGTCTCGATTGTGACAGTTGTATATTCCAAGTGCTATGGGAGCAGCAATCAGCTCCATCTGGGGAAATTAGATCCTCCCATTGAGTCAGACATGACTTAGCGACTAAACAATAATACTGAAGACAGCTAACTGAATCTTAAAGGATGACTAGGAATAAGTACAAAATGATTTGTGCCTAAGCCTGGGCCTGTATGTGGTTGGATGCATCACAAGATGCAGCCCTGGCTAATGGAGTAGACACTTGCTGGTAATTCATGACCCTTCAGGATATTATATCATGGCCCTCCAGGATATTATATCAAAACATTAATGAGGAAACCTGAAGCCCAGAGAAGTAACCTGGTTTGTTCAGGGCCACTGGAATGAGAACCCCTCTAGTAATTCCCAGAACAGCATTACCTTCGTCATTGGCTATTTCTTGCTTAATCACTCTCACTTGGAGCCACCGCCTGTTTGTCTCCTGCCTGGCCCAGATTCCTTGGTCTCAGACCACAGGAGACCTAAGAGGGTACGTTAGTCATTTGTATTATCCAACAAGCACACTTTTCTGGCCACAAAGGCTTCTGGCTTTGAAGATGTATAACATGTGCTCATTTCCCTGCTGGGTTCAGCTTCATTTAAACTCAAAAAGATGAGAAATGCTACAAAAAAATGTACAGTCCTTGACCTTTGAGCTCTTCCACTTGGCCAATGGCCTTGGGTGAATTCCTCCCCTGTGAATCAAAGTAAGGAGACAAGTTGCATTATTTTAAGGACTTCAGGCTCAATGTCTTTTCCCTGTCTGGAATGTTTATCCATTTTCCTCTGAAGTCCCACCAGATCTTTGAGGTGCAGGCCAGGTACCATCTCCTTTAGAAGTTTCTCTTATTCCCATCTTTCCATCTTACCCAGCTCATAGTGCTTGCTAACCACTCTGAATTCCTAACATACTGTTCTTAATAGCCATTCTACACTCAGCAAATTTTTATTTAAAGATGAAAAAAGAAAATACCAACCATGTCTTGTAACCTTCCCAACATTATATACCTGAAGTCTTTCTCTTATCCCTTTAGGTGTCATCTGTTTCAAACCAATGGCATATTGGCTTCCTTCTACCTTGGTATGTCATTTCTGTCATCCTTCATATTGTTCTCACAGTAATAACCTTAGTAAGGGCTGAATGCTTAGCCACGGGCCAGCAAATTACCATACTACCTAAGCAGCCCATTGCAAACTGGATGCTATCTGACCCACCAAGCCATAAAGTTTGGCGTACAGAGCTGTACTCCATCATCAAATGGACATGGTATAGATGAGACTGAGCTCACAGCGGCCCTGAAGGCACAAGTGAGTCACATAAAGAAGTGGTCCAAATGCCTGTGGTCCCCGCTCCTGCTGTATTAACTTCTCTTTCCAACCTTCTGCTGGCCTCATGAGAAGCACCCTACCATCAGTTGACACTTTCTCTTGGATGACTGTAGAAGCCTTCTCCTGGATGACTCTAGAAACCTCTGAACTGGTCCCCAACCTCCAATCTCTTCTATTTTCTACTCACTGCTACATGTTGCCACCATGATCTTCAAAAAAAATAATTCCACTCTGATCACATTGTTCTTCTCTTCAGAAACCTGTGCCCATAACTGTTACCAGCAAAGTTCTTGCTCACTCTTCAAGGTCTTGAACACACCCTACTGATTTCTCTAATCACTTCCCAGCTGTCAGCTAGACAGCACTTCTTTTTTTTTTTTTTTTAAGACTTTTTATTGGAGTGTAGTTTATTTACAATGTTGTGTTAGTTTCAGGTGAAGATTCGAGTCTGTTATATATATATACATATATCCACTCTTTTTTAGATTCTTTTCCTATATAGGTGATTATAGAGTACTAAGTAAAGTTCCCTGTGCTATACCATACATCCTTATCAGTTACCTATTTTTATAACTCTTTTATATACACACTATTGTGTCAGTCCCAATCTCCCAATTTATTCCTCCCCACTCTTACCCCCTAGTAACCATAAGTTTGTTTTCTACATCTGTAACTCTGTTTTGTAGATAAGTTTGTTTGTAGACATTTTTTTAGATTCTACATATAAGTGATGTCATATGACACTGGACTTACTTCACTCAGTATGACAATCTAGATAGCACTTCTTAAATGTTATCTGCAAGGACTCTTAAGGACAAATGAAAATGATCATGTGCCCCAATGGGTCCTAGAGGTACAGCCCAAGGCCAACTCCTTAAGAGTCTTTAAGGACTAATGACTTACCTAAGAATAATGCCAATTTGACCTTCTAGCCCATATTTCTAGAAGTGTTCATGTTATGTAAAAGTTACCTATAAGATTTATGAGCTGAGAACTATAAAAAACTAATAAACAAAATCAAAGATGGTTCAAGGAAATGGAAAGATAGCCCACACTCTTGGATTGGTGGAATCAATATAGTTAAAATGGCCATACTACCCAAAGCAATCTACCAGTTTAATATGCTCTCTATCAACTTACCCTTGAAATTTTTCACAGAACTAAAATAAATAGTCCTAAAATTGATATGGAATCACAAAAGACCCAGAATTGCCCAAGCAATCCTGGGGAAAAAGAACAAAACTGAAGGCACAGTCCTTTCAGATTTCAGATAATGTTCAGCTCAGTTCAGTCGTTCAGTCGTGTCTGACTCTTTGTGACCCCATGAATCGTAGTACGCCAGGCCTCCTTGTCCATCACCAACACCCAGAGTTCACTCAGACTCACGTCCATAGAGTCAGTGATGCCAGCCAGCCATCTCATCCCCTGTTGTCCCCTTTCCCTCCTGCCCCCAATCCCTCTCAGCATCAGAGTCTTTTCCAATGAGTCAACTCTTCGCATGAGGTGGCCAAAGTACTGGAGTTTCAGCTTTAACATCATTTCTTCCAAAGAAAATCCCAAGGCTGATCTCCTTCAGAATGGATTGGTTGGATCTCCTTGCAGTCCAAGGGACTTTCAAGAGTCTTTTCCAACACCACAGTTCAAAAGCATCAATTCTTCGGCGCTCAGCCTTCTTCACAGTCCAACTCTCACATCCATACATGACCACAGGAAAAACCATAGCCTTGACTAGACAGACCTTAAAGCTACAAAAATTGATCAGAGTGGCATTGGCACAAAAGCAGGCCTATGGATCAAAGGCACAGAATAGAGAGCCCAGGAAAAAAAACCTCACACCTACAGGCAATTGATCTTTGACAAATGAGGCAAGACAACACAATGGAGAAAAGACAGTCTCTTCAGCAAGTGGTGCTGGGAAAGTTTGACAGCTACATGTAAATCAGTGAAGTCAGAACACTCCCTCATACCATACAACAAAATAAATTCAAAATGGCTTAAGGAGTCAAATATAAGACATGATACCATAAAACTCCTAGAAGAGGACATACACAATATGTTCTATGACATAAATTATAGCAATGTTATCTTAGGTTATTCTTCCAAAACAATAGAAATACAAGCAAAAATAAACAAATGGGACCAAGTTACATTTATAAGCTTTTTTGTACAGCAAAGGAAACTATAAACAAAATAAAAAAGACAACCTACTGAATGGGAGAAAATATTTATAAATAATGCAAAAAACAGAGGATTCATTTCCACATTATACAAATAGCTCATACAATTCAATAGCCAGAAAAATGAATGGGCAGAAGACCTAAACAGACATTTCTCCAAAGAAGACATACAGGTGGCCAACAGGTGCATGAAAAGATGCCCAACATCAATAATCATTAGAGAAATGCCAATAAAAACTACAATGATGTATCTTCTTATTCTGGTCAGATTGATCAAAATCAAAAAGTCCACTAATAATAAATGCTGGAGAGGTTGTGAAGAAAATGGAACCCTCCTACAGTGTTGGTGGGAATATATATTGGTGCAGCCACTATGGAAACATATGGAGGCTCTTTAAGAAAATAAAATTAGAATGACCATATTCTTCAGCAATCCCATTCCTGGGAATATATCTGGAAAAGATGAAAGCTCTAACTCATAAAGATACATGAGCTCCAATGTTCAATATTTACAAGAGCCAAGACATGGAAGTAACATTAAGAGTCCTTCAACAGATGAATGGGTAAATAAGATGTGAAATGGACACACACACACACACACACACACACACACACACACACACACACACACAATGGAATATTACTCCACTATAGAAAAGAATGAAATAATGCCATTGGCAGCAACATGGATGGACCTAGAGATTATCATACTAAGTGAAGCAAGTCAGACATATATTTTATATATCACTTATATGTGAAAACTAAAAAAATAGTACAAATGAACTTATTTATAAAAACGGAAACAAACTAACAGACATAGGAAACAAACAAGACTAAAAAAGGGGAAGTGGGGGAGGGAAAAATTGGGAGTATGGGATTAACACATGCATACCATCATATACAAAATAAGTAACAAAGACCTACTACATAGCACAGGAAATTATACTCAATATCTTATAATAAATGATAATGGAATCAAAAAATATATATATATGGATATATATACACAAATCTCTCTTTTGTACACTTGGAAAGGGCTGATTTACTTACACGTCTCTAGTAAATTTGATATTCCATGCAATGCTCTGTCTTTATCCTGTAGATCTCTATATACAGCACTGACACGCCATCAGCCTTTCTTCATGCTAGTATTCTCAAATTTGAGAAAAATGGACCCTCTAGCACTTTTTCTGGACTTCTGTGATGTGGGCATTTTTCTGTGCCTGAGAAACAGTCTAGAGAAGAAAACCCCATACCTGGCTAAGAGTGGGTATACATCATAAATAGTACATAGTACACAGTACTGGGCATCTGAAGGGCTTGTGTACTCTCAGTATCAACTGAAGGCTAAATTCCTTAGCCTGAAACTGAAGTTAAGTCCTGACTTCACACAAGAATCTTAATAATAACAGTACTATTTACATAATACCAGTAGCTACAACCTATACAGTACTTGCTCTGACTAAATAATTCTCTAAGCTTTTCATTTGTATTAACACATTTAATTCTCAGATCCACCTCATACAATGAGTCTTATTAATATTTTCATTCCAATTATATGAGGAAAAAGCTGAATTTGGCTTTGAAGCAGGCAGCCCAGCTTCGATGACCATGACTTAAACCACTCTGTTATGACACGTCCCAATTATCTTTAATATTAAATAATTGTAATAACAGCAGAAGTTATAATAATAGTTGCAGCTGTAACCACAGTAACTACATACACACACAGTTCCTTAGACATTAAATGAGATAGCATATAAATCACCATGAAATCCTCCCAGCAGAGACTAGTCCATTATAAGGCCTGCCTAAACAACCCCTCTCTAAGCTCCCCCGCCCTTTACTACCCACAGAAGTTCAAGCAAAGGTCTCCTAAGATCTCTGTGGTTAAAAGTTCAGGGAGAACATGTTGAGATTGGATGGCTATGCAAACAAATTAAGACAGATCTGTGACTGTAAGAGTCATAGGCAATAAAAAGGTGCAGTTTCAAAAAGGTGAACTCCTCTCATGGGTATTCAAGGACCCACTTTGGTCTGGCTCCTCCTAACCAATTGGTATCCTCAGACTTAAGATGCCCTTCCTCAGAATGAAATTCATGTTTCAGATCCAGGAACAGGCTCTATTATTGAAAGAATGTAAAGGAGCTAATGGTGGGAAGCCGCAGGACATGATTTCAGATAAAACTGCTGCTACTTCTAAGTCGCTTCAGTCGTATCCGACTCTGTGTGACCCCATAGACGACAGCCCACCAGGCTCCCCTGTCCCTGGGATTCTCCAAGGCAAGAACACTGGAGTGGGTTGCCATTTCCTTCTCCAATGCATGAAAGTGAAAAGTGAAAGTAAAGTCGCTCAGTCGTGTCCGACTCTTAGCAACCCCATGGCCTACAGCCTACCAGGCTCCTCTGTCCATGGGATTTTCCAGGCAAGAGTACTAGAGTGGGTTGCCATTGCCTTCTCCAATACAACTAACCCCATGTAATCCTCAGATATATCTAAGCCCATGTAATCCTCAGAGTCCCAGTGATGGAAGTAAGACCATCATTTTACATATGAGGACACTGGTGGTCAGAAAGATTCCATACCTTACCAATGGCAATACAGAAATAAATGTGCAATGCTGGTATTTGGAGTCATATACATCTCACCACAAAGCTTATTTATAACATACATGCTACAAAGGACCTATGTTTCTGACCAAGGATAGACCATTGTTATAAAACTCTAAAAGAAAATGGCCTCAGAAACACTGCTGCTGCTGCTGCTGCTGCTGCTGCTGCTGCTGCTGCTGCTGCTGCTGCGTCCGTCAGTCATGTCCGACTCTGTGTGAACCCATAGACAGCAGCCCAACAGGCTCCTCTGTCCCTGGGATTCTCTAGGCGAGAGTACTGGAGTGGGTTGCCATTGCCTTCTCCGTTAGAAACACTAGGAACTTTAAATTTGAAGTCTCTCGCTTAGTGTGATTGCTTTTATAGAACATGGTTTCCTAAAATCTGAAGTCAGAATTCCCTTAAATATCGTACATTATTAGATGAAATGGATATTTTCCACCAGGTGTGGTGACAATGGCCCAATGTGTACTTTCTAGGATCCAGCCACTTGTAAAGCTGAAAGGAAAGGGCAGGGGACAGAGGGCACACACAGTAACTGGCAGGGGAAAATTCGAGCAGGAGAAAAACACCTCTGAAGGTTTAGCTCAGTCAGTTGTTTGGAGGAAGAGCAGTTAACTGAATGAGGATGGGGAGTGGTTATGGTTGCTATTGGGAGAAGGAACAAGCAAGGGCTTCCAGGTTTAGATTTCACTGTTTTCCCCTGCTACTGCTGCTGCTAAGTCGCTTCAGTTGTGTCCAACTCTGTGCGACCCCATAGACAGCAGCCCACCAGGTTCCTCCACCCATGGGATTTTTCAGGCAAGAGTACTGGAGTGGGTGCCATTGCCTTCTCCGTGTTTTCCCCTAAAGGTTACCAAAAATGGTATCAGAAACAAGACCTAAGTCTAATAACAGAAACAGGAACAGGCCAAATATCCAAACCAGAGATCAATGCAGGAATAGGGTTATCAGAAAAGGTAATGACACAGAATCCTAGGAAATGCCAAACAAGGACTCTTATGATTCTGTATCTGGGGATAGCTCTGTAGGATTTTGCCAAATGCTGAGATCATAAAGGGTATAAGAGGCAAAGAACAGCATGTACCAAAACATAAAGAGTGGATCGGTGTGGCATTTCAGGGGAATAGTAAATGTTCTATTAGGTCTGGGATTAGCAGAAGTCATACTTAGAAAATGTTCATTAGGGGCAAATGGTAGAGGAACTTGAATGTTAAAGATCCTGGAGTTTACTGTAGGGAATCAACAAGTCTGGGTGATGCCAGCTGGTAGATGATAGAGAAGAAGACACAAGGTGTGTGGTGGACGCTATAAAAAAAAAAAAAGGGATTGTCCATTGACTACAGCCAAGGGGTGACACATGAAATAATAAAGAAATGATTGAAAATATTTAAGTTAGAGATCTTGGGGACTCCCGGTGTAATTCCTTATTTCACAGTTGGGAAGACAAGTCTATGAGTGGGACCTCACGGTGATTCATAAAAAACTGATAACCGATTCTCTTTCTAGTCCATTATACTTTGCAATTGCAAGGTTAAAAGTTCTATTTAAAAATGCTCCGTATTTTGGAATTGTTGCTTATAAAGTATGGGGAAAAAAAGAAAATCAGAAAATTGTGTCCTATGAGTGAGGCTAAATAATAACTCAAAGTCAATTTTCTGTCTTAAAAAACACAAAGTCCAAGGACTTGACCGTGGGTTGTCCTTGGCTCTTCTCCCCAACTGCTGCAGGTCAGCCTTTTGTGTATTTAATCCCTTGGTCTGCAAGCCTTTTAACCTGTAAACTGCATAAAACATTGAAAAGTCAGGCAAATAATTGCAAGAGATTTCCTGTTTGACTGACTTAGCCTGGAAATGAAATCTGATCCCAAGAGAGAGCTAGACACTAAATCCAGGGAAATGAAAGATCAATATAAAGATAAATCCAGTTAAGTTACCAGCCACCAGCTGGCATGTTCCCTTTCCCTTAACAGAGGCCTAAATAGAGAAGTAAGTAAAATGAACTTCTAATACCTAAGTCTCCCAAGGTGGCAAAGATCCACTGCTTACTTCTGTCTGTCTCATTACACAAGGTTGCTGTGAGTGAGACAGAGACGCTCATTGTGTACATGGAGCCCAGAGGAGGAAACCATCACCACTGGGGGAACCAGAAGCCTCACCAGGAGACAGATTTGAATTCATCTTTGAAAGATTAGAAGGTACTTTTTCAGACAGAGAAAAGACAAGAGGAAGGTTATTTCAACAGAGGACACAGTTTATGCACAAACATGAAAGGGACTATTGAGTGGATAGCAAACAGTTCAAGCTGGTGAGAAAACGAAGAGATTGAGGGTGTGGAGAAAAGAGAAACATTTCAGGCTTATGAGAGGACATTCAGGTGTGAAAGAACCTGAGTCTCAGGGCAGTGTCAAATAGTTCCAGGTGGGCTGAGCCCAAGGCCACACAAGCAGGCATGTAGAGGCAGACAGGGCTGGAAAGAAGAATGGCCCCAGCCAGGGAGGCTGTGAGTACCTTTATAAAGAAGCTGCCTTTTATTTTGCAGGTAGTAATGGGTGGGGGAAGCTAGGACAAACCTAGACAGTGTGTTAAAAAGCAGAGATACTGCTCTGCTGACAAAGGCCCATATAGTCAAGGCTATGGTCTTTCAAGTGGCCATGTAACATTGTGAGAGCTGGACCATACAGGAGGCAGAGAGCCAAAGAATTGATGCCTTCAAACTGTAGTCCTGGAGAAGACTCCTGAGAGTACCTTGGACAGCAAGGAGATAAAACCAGTCAGTCTTAGGGGAAATCAACCCTGAATACTCATTGGAAGAACTGAAGCTGAAGCTCCAGTATTTTGGTCACCTGATGTGAACAGCTGACTCATTGGAAAAGTCCCCAGGGCTGGGAAGGATTGAGAGCAGAAGGAGAAGAGGGTGTCAGAGGATGTGAAGGCTGGATGGCATCATTGATGCAATGGATATGAACTTAGGCCAACTTCAGGAGATAGTGAGGGACAGGGAGGCCTGGCATGCTGGAGTCCATGGGGTCGCAAAGAGTTGGACATGACTGGGCAACTGAACAATAACAATGGGGTGGGGGGTGGGGGGAGAAAAGCACCTGAGCAGAAGGGTGACACCATTAGAGCATATTTTGGGGGAAATGGATTAGAAAATGAGACTGGAAACAGAGTGCTTAACACATGCGCTAGGTAAGAAATTCAAAGGATGCCAACGAGGGCCTGATTAGTGATCTAAAGCCAGTTCTACCAAGAACGTTTCCCCAGGCCCTGCTCTCCCACATCACTATTAACATGAGTCCTGGCTACTGGACATTTAAAAGCACTACTAACTGTAGATTTTGCTCTCTGCTGTGAACAGCTCGAAGGCAAGGATAGGGTCTGAATAACCTCAGTATCCTGGCACCTAGCAAAGAGTCAGCCCCATGGAGAGGTCTGTTGAGTGAATGCAGGCTGGCATGTCCAACTCAATGAATGGAAATAGGATGCAGCTATATATACCACCCACCTTGTTCCCTTTCCCGTCCCCTCCCATCCTTCAGTTCAGTTCAGTTCAGTTCAGTTGCTCAGTCATGTCCAACTCTTTGCGACCCCATAAATCGCAGCCCTCCAGGCCTCCCTGTCCATCACCAACTCCTGGAGTTCACTCAGACTCACGTCCATCGAGTCCATGATGCCATCCAGCCATCTCAACCTGGGTTGTCCCCTTCTCCTCCTGCCCCCAATCTCTCCCAGCATCAGAGTCTTTTCCAATGAGTCAACTCTTCGCATGAGGTGGCCAAAGTACTGGAGCTTTGGCTTTAGCATCATTCTTCCAAAGAAATCCCAGGGTTGATCTCCTTCAGAATGAACTGGTTGGACCTCCTTGCAGTCCAAGGGACCCTCAAGAATCTTCTCCAACACCATAGTTCAAACACATCAATTCTTCGGCGCTCAGCCTTCTTCACAGTCCAACTCTCACATCCATACCGCAGGAAAAACTATAGCCTTGACTAGGCGGACCTTAGTCAGCAAAGTAATGTCTCTGCTTTTGAATATACTATCTAGGTTGGTCATAACTTTTCTTCCAAGGAGTGTCTTTTAATTTCATGGCTGCAGTCACCATCTGCAGTGATTTTGGAGCCCAAAAAAATAAAGTCTGACACTGTTTCTACTGTTTCCCCATCTATTTCCTATGAAGTGATGGGACCAGGTGCCATGATCTTCGTTTTCTGAATGCTGAGCTTTAAGCCAACTTTTTAATTCTCCTCTTCCAGTTTCATCAAGAGGCTTTTTAACTCCTCTTCACTTTCTGCCATAAGGATGGTGTCATCTGCATATCTGAGGTTATTAATATTTCTCCTGGCAATCTTGATTCCAGCTTGTGTTTCTTCCAGTCCAGCGTTTCTCATGATGTACTCTGCATATAAGTTAAATAAGCAGGGTGACAATATACAGCCTTGACGTACTCCTTTTCCTATTTGGAACCAGACAGATCCTAACACTGGCTGAGTAAATAGGGCACAATTGTTTCTTTGTTATTAATTACCTTTAAGGACCACTTGCTTAACCACTCAAACAAGGATTGTAGGGGCACATATAACCAGTTCACTGGTGACTGGTAGGATGTCCTATTTCCTCTGACCAGGACATCCTGAATGTAACTCACAGTATTCCTCAGGTCTACCCTAGTTCTACCTATACCCCACAGAGTTGAGTCCTGGTAGTGAAAGAGGTGATTAAAGAACGGACACAGTTGGGTCCTTAAGGCCTCATGTACCTGGCTCAAGACCACAGGGACAGGATCCTTCCAAATAAGTAACTGTCGTTTCCCATCTATTATCCATCTCTACTGAATGGCACAACAACATCACAAAGTAGGTTGGTTTTACTGTCCCCATTTGACAGATGAGGGACCCAAAGTCTAAAATGATTAACTCAGTGGTTCTCATCACTGGTTGCAGTGGACAATCAACTAGGCAGCTGTTCAGTGATTCCATGGCCAAGCCCCCCAGGCCAGACTGCTCCAATAGAGCTTCTGGGATAAGACTCAGCTATCAGAGTTCAAGGTAACTTTGCGGGTGAGTAGAAAATTTAGGACTGGAACTCACCCTCCCCTAATCTCAGTGCCATTTCCAGAGCTCCATTGGAAGTAAGTAAAATTCTGTAGGAGCTCTAAGTCTGACGAGGAGCTGAGTAACAGACAGGGAGGATGATAAGTGGCAAAAACAGACATCAGTCTTTCAGTTTTCTATGCTCTTGCTTTTTATCTCAAATCACAGGATTGATCTGTGACTTCTATGGGACATCAACTGTTTAGGTTCCTCAGGTCTGTCCTGCTCAGAACACGCACAGCCGCTTTCCTGCCAAGTAAGAACTTCTGGGCACAAAGGCCTTGCCTCTGCCTTCTCTTTGGGGCAAAGCAAAGGGCAGCTTTGGCAGCTTTATGGCCTACTTCTCAGGTTGCTCATGCAGCTGCCTGACTGATGGCCTGCCACTCTGCACTAGTGGGGCCATGTCCCCAGTTTCACCAAAGGAGCTCACTCAGGCATGTGTTTTGGCTCCTTTTTATGGGAAGATCTGTGTGAGCCATGAATCACAGAGTATCCATGCTGAAAAACAACCTTAAAGTTCATTTTGTCCCCGCCTCAACTGTCATCACTCCCTGGACACTTTTCTGATGGGAAAATGGAGGTTTATTTGATAATGAAGTATTAATAATCATAAAACTCAATATAGTAAAATATTTCAATACCAAGAAATGACTATAAAATGGATGTTTACTTTGCATCAGCTACATGCCAGAGACTACTTCACACACATTATCTTAAATAATTTTAAGGGCCACTGCATTGCACAATTCCAGGGGTCATCTTTAGTTTCATAGAGCATATATGATACATGCCAGGATGTGCATTGATTCCCTAGAATACTGCTATACATAATTTGTGTGGCCATACCTGGTAGCCTCATAAGACTAATGTCAACCTTAAAATGAAGCTATCATTTCTGTAGTGGTTCAGGTTACCAAAGAGCCCTCTTCCTTCTGGAGCACAAAGATCACCAGTCAAATGGGAAACAAACATCGCTTTTTAAAATTTATGTAATCATCCTCTGTATCTGGTAGCTTTTGTTATACAACAGATCACCCCAAAACTTCTGAGCTTGAAATGATAACCATTTGTTACCGGTCAGAAAGCTACAGGTCCGCTCAGCAGTTCTGCTGATCTGGGCTGGGCTGGACTGATCTTGGTTGAGCTCACTGATCTATATGCATCATTTGATAGGGCAACCAGAGGATGGCCAGTCTGTGACTTCCTTGACGGTGCTGATTCAGATGACTGAGACCTCTCTCTGTTGGTTTCTTTTCATTCAAAAAGTCAGCCTGGCTGTGCATGGACGTGACAAGGTTTCAAGAGAACAAAGGGGAGCAGGTAACATCTCTTAAGGCCGAGGCTCAGACCTCTCCAATCACTTCGGTTTCTTTGCTTTGGCCAAAGCAAGTCGAAAAGCCAATCCAGATGACAGGGATAAAAAAACTGACTTCACATCTCAAAGGGAGAAGAAACAAAAGCCTGTGGCCTGTAACTCAAAATTACTGTCAAGGGTTAACAGTTGAAAGGGCTTAGGTTTCCATCTGAAAGCAATATGACCTACACTCTTCCTGTGATACGCCCAGTTATACACGGAGAATCTAGAACAGGCAATAGAAAATGGGAATTGTTAGCAAGTGGTCAGAGTTTTCCTTCCATTGGCACTGAGCATATTAGATTCTGCTTTTCAGAGAGAAGTATGTAAGAGAGTGGAAAAAGAGTGAATCAGTCTCCCTGAGAGGAGTGTAGAAGGGACAGTCTCCTCTTCAGGTCAAGATGGAAAGTGGAAAGAAGAGAAGATCCTTTCTTCACCAACAATCTCCAGTTCTCTGAGCCTCCATTTCCTCGTCTAGATTTGAAGTTACAGGGCCAAAAACACTTGACTACACATGTTGCCAGATTTTAATATTAAGGCCAGCTAGGGCCAGCTGTGCTTGATGCCTATCCTTAATAGCTTCAAGCCCTTTGCTGAGAGAGCCAAACAAGGCTCTCAGTTGTATGAGCTGATGTTTTGGTCCAAGCACCCTTCTACGCTCCTTCACAGAAAACAGGACCTAAAATCTTCACCACTCCAAATGACAGCATTATTCTTCTCATACTGAATGAAAAACACTAAATTCTGAGAGGTGATGATGTGTATTCAAGATTACAGTTAGTTAATGGGGTAACATGGACCTAAATTTGAATTAAGGTTCTCACCAAAGTCCAAATTTTTTCTCTGTTAAAACGTCTACTCATATCTTTGTCATGTATTATATGCAGCAGGCAAACTGGGTTATTTTCATTTCTAAACGATTCTTCTTTATTCTTTAGTTCCCGCTATCTCTTGCCTTGGAATGTGCTAACAACCTCATTTTGGATGATGAAATCTTCCCTACCTGCATCTGCTGCCCTATCTCAATCTATATGACCCCTAGCATCTTTAAAGGAGAAGCTCAAATACAACCTTCTTCAGGATCCAGAATTAAGGTCTGTTCTTTCCTCATCCCTCCAGCAGGAAGTCATCTCCCTCTACTTCCGCTACACTCCTACAGCTTTTCATTTCATACCACTTTTGCCATATGTCATTACTTATATTTACTTATTTACATCTTCTATGCCTTGAAAGCTTGTTGAGTCATACGGCTCATCATTGCAACCCCAATACCCAGAACAGACCTTTGTCATTGACTGAAAGGACAAAAGCAACAACAACAGAAAATAGAAGCTACATGATTTCCATGTGCAGGTCGCAGGCATTGAGTAAATCCTCATTTGCTGCTAGCAAACCTGGGAAGGCTGCCTGGAGGAAGCTTTGGATCTGAAACCATGAGAAACTTCTGATTTTCCTCATTGCTTTCAGTCCTTCTCACGTCTTTGGTCTCTGATGTCTAAAAAGTGTTGAAAGCACTTTGGTAGAAATCAGCAGTTTGGTTACAGATATTCTTGGAAGAGACAAGGGGGAAAAGTGCACAGAACGGTATGGTAATAATTCATTTTATCCAAATAAGATGTGGAAGACTGCTTGAAGCGACATGTTTCTGGCAGTTAATTGTCCCCAGAAAAGATAAAAGAAAAGAAGAGCAGAGAGCACTTTGTCGAAGCTCTCACCACTCCAGAACTAAACCACTCCCTGCTCAGAAAAAAGAGGGAATGGGAGAAGTGATCTTCTAAAGGTAAAAGAGTAAAAGTCTTCACTGGCTCTGAGCGGGGGTCAGGTATCCAATAATTCCTAGCATGTGTACAGCACTTTACAATCTATAAAGTGCTTTCCAACTAGTCCCCCAGGCACATAACAAGCCTATGCAGTAGATGAGCCCACTGAAGAGCGAGAAGTGCTTGAAGCTTAATCTCATGGTATAATTTAAATTTTGCATTGACACTTTTAGTATGACACATGTTTTCTTTTTGATGACCTTTGACTCTTCTTCCAAGGCACAAAGACTGTCTCTTTGAAGACAACTCCGCCCCCGCCAGGCAATCTAATGGAGAGGAAGTGATCCAAAACAGAAGAATAAAAGGAGTAAGATAAAGACTTGAAAGCAAAAGAAACATTTCTGGCTCCAGATTCTAGCCTGGGCTTGCTTATAACCCACCTCAAGACCTTGGACAAGTTGTTTCAAACGTCTTGAGTTTCCCAGGCAAAGAGTTCGTCATTTCCTCCACTTTCTTTCCAGAGTGGTTTCAGCACCACAGTATCATTTCCACGGTTTAATGTGTACTGTTTCCTATAAGCTTGTCTCCAGGTCAGACAGACTCCCTGATCCTCCTATGCGGCATGGCTTCTCTCATCATTATTCTCAGTCTCTGCCCCTTGCTGGCTACTGTCATAGCACTGATCACAATTTACCGGGATTTTCTTTATTTCTTGGCTTACTTGGGAGCATTTCTGGCTGTCTCCCCAGATGGAATGGCAGCCTTGTGAGGGCAGGGGCCAGGTCCCGTTTTGTTCACCAGTTCTGTGCCTCAGGGAAGTCAGGTCTCAAATATTGACAGAGTGAATGATGCCTCCTGCAGGAGATGGGGGAGGAGTGGGGTTCTTCTTTTAGTCTAGGGTCTGTCACAGGACTAGTGCTCAATTAGGACTGTAATTGACAAGAGGAACATGGCTCCACCCCTGACCTCACACTTGAGTCCGGCCTACAAAGGAGGGAGTGTCTGCTCCCAGCCTTTCCAATAGACATGCCGCTGCTGCTGCTAAGTCGCTTCAGTCGTGTCCAACTGTGTGCGACCCCATAGACGGCAGTCCAACAGCTCCTCTGTCCCTGGGATTCTCCAGGCAAGAATACTAGAATGGGTTGCCATTTCCTTCTCCAATGCGTGAAAGTAAAAAGTGAAACTGAAGTCGCTAGGTTGTGTCCGACTCTTAGCGACCCCATGGATGGACTGCAGCCTACCAGGCTCCTCCGTCCATGGGATCCTCCAGGCAAGAGTACTGGAGTGGGTTGCCATTGCCTTCTCCTTACAATAGATATATACAAAACTGATTAGAGCTCATTAGTTGGGGAGGCAAAGCATTCCCATAGTAAAAGTGCTCTCAAACCAAAATCAGAGAGTGACTGCACTGGAAGATACTGAAGGATGATTTTCTATTTTAACGGTCTCTTTTTACAGGTGTAAAAACAGGTTCAGAAAGGTAAAATGACTGGCCCCAAGTTAGCCTAAACACAGTTGTTCATGAGAAGCCATGATGCAGAGCTTGGGAAAGTTCTAGAAATCCATGCAGAGAGCTTCAAAGAAAAATGGATTGCCTGATGTGTGTGATCCCTCAGTGGGGAAGAAGACGTTCTTTCTTTGCACACAAGGCCTGGGTTGCACATCCTTCCTTTAAGATCTCACAAAATCTCCCTCTATTATTGGGAGGTGGGGAAGTTTAATAAACTCTTCGTCCAGGAGATCATTCCTAGGAAGCCATAAGCCAGGCCTAGCAATTTAGGCCTCACAATTCTCCATCAAGATGGGAATCATCTCACACTGTGGAGAAGGAAACTTAAAGGTATCAAGCATCTCTGATACTCTAAGTCCAAATAACACAGCTCATAGCTGCCCTCTCTGATGGGGGTGGGGGGAAGGAGTGCACAGCTGTCTAGTTTCTGGGTGGTGGAGGGAATCTTATCTGCCATGTTTTTTAGTATTTCTCTGGGCTTTGGGCAATGCCAAGCACTCAAGAAAGGAGGCGGGAAGGGAAGGAATAGGGAAGAAGGAAGAGAAGGAAGGCAAGGAAGAGGAGAGGGAGGGAGGAAAAGAGGGAATGAGAAGACAGAGGAAGAAATTGTGTTTCTGCTCTTCTTTCTAGAATCAGATCATTATGATGACAACACCTCAAATGCGTAGAGCCTTTACCTTCTATAGAATGTTTTTGCATTGCTTGCATCCTTCCAATAGCCCTGTGATTAAAAAGAGAAGGATCTTCATCCCTATTATATAGGTACATCCATAAATCAATCATCTCCTGACAACCACTGATAACCATGATAGCATGGGGTGCGGCTCTGACCACAACCTGGCTCTCTCAGGGTTCTGTTTTTGCCCATCTCCCCAAATGCATATTTCAGGCAATAGGGGCCTGGAATGGGGCGGTGTACAGAGGGAAGCAATTTGTCCCAAGACGCCTTCCAGAGCACTGTCTTCCAGGCATAGCAGATGCTTGAGAGGAGGTTTGGAGGAGCATGTGTGGAAGAACAGCACATATGAAAGTGCACACGTCTGGGAAAGGGTGGAGCCTTCTGAGTCCAACGCGGCTAAAACCTCAAGACGCGTGCAAAAGAGCAAATGCAGGTGCTGACACTGGAATCGTGAATGGGGGCCAGACCTCAGGGAGGCCTTGAAAGCTTAACCTCAGCTTGAGACAAAGGGACAGTTGACGGTTGTGTGCTAGACAGTGGCGTGATCTGATCTTCACCCTGAGGGAGAGTGGAGTGGAGCAGGGCAAGGTTGAAGGGCAGCGAGAACAGTTTGGAGGCTGGAAGGATCACCCTGGATGGACAGGAAGGCTAGCTGCACTGAGGCTGGCCTGTAACACTGCAGCTGAGGCAGAGAGGGAGGGAAGGATCAACACCCAGAGGGACTGAGCTTCTGGAAGGGCAGATCTGCCTGAAGGCTCCAATGCAAGCAGTTGGCAAGCCTAAATCTTCCGCATCCTAGTCTAGCATCCTTTCCCCACAGGGTGAGCACTGCTTCACACTCTCATACCTGCCGGCTGGCTCCCTGCTTTCTCACCCCCACTGCAGTCTACTCTCCGCTCACCCACCAGCTCCTAGGACTGGCTGCCTCTGTTTGCCACCACAAGATTAAAATTTCTTTCCCCCTTCAGGAGGTTTAGAAATTACAAAGCTGCAAGTGATAGTTAATCTCTCAGTCGTGTCTGAGTCTTTGCAAATCCATGGACGGTAGCCCACCAGGCTCCTCTGTCCATGGAATTCTCCAGCCAAGAGTTCTAGAGTGGGTTGCCATTTCCTTCTCCAGGGGATCTTCCAACCCAGGGATCGAACCTGGGTTTCCTGCATTGCAGGCGATTCTTTACCATCTAAGCAACCAAGCACGTAACAGGAGAATGTCCAATTCCTTCTACCCTTGCAAGTAAAAGTGGGCCATCACTCCCTGCTGTACCTCCTATTCACTGGTTTACTCAGCAAGTATTTATTTTGTGTGGAGCACTGGGGCTCACCTGGCTTCTTGGGAACCTTCTTTACTTCTATTTCTGAAAGCTTGTTTAGTGTTAAAACTCAAGGAAACTTTTGAATTCACCTACCCACTCCAATAATCTTGCCAGGAGAATTCCATGGACAGAGAAACCTGGCGGCTACGGTCCATGGGGTGGCAAAGAGTCAGACACGACTGAACAACTAACACTTTCCCTTTTTTTCAGGTTCAAGGGAACCATGTGACTCACTCAAGGCCACAGCAGGCAAGGGGGCAGGGCAGGTCTCTGACTCTCAACCCCATAGGATTTCCATGACCTCTTAGTGGCCTAGAAAAGTAGGACTTGAACTTGCATCTGGTCGAACCAGAATGCTTTCCTTTAAAGGAATGAGGAGGGGTGGTGATGCACCAAGGAACCAACAGGTGAGTGACGGTCATTGGTTCCAGGTGAGGCAAGTGCAGAGCTGGCTCCCTATCCCCCCACAGCACCAGTCAGCACTCTGATACATGTGGTGTTTATCTTTCTCTCATTCTGCGGTGATGTGTTTGTTGATGAGCTGTGGAGCACATCCAGAATGTTTTTGGAGCTGTTAGCTATTATGTCCTAAAAAATAATAGATCGCATGCTGTGGCTCTGTTTCTTACCCCTTTTCTTGCTTTCAAAGCAACTGGAGGGCTAAAAATACCAAGCTCCTTCCAGGACCCACATCACATCAGAGTCACCACCAACAGGAAAGTCCCCCTGGCCCTGGAGCCCTTGTTTACTTTGAAAAGCTCACTCAGCACCAGCTGAGAGCCCTCTTGGCCCCGGTGCCTCCCAGAGGATGCCTTCCTGGGCTCCTCTGTGCAGACGCAGACAGCGGGCTGCCCATTGTGGTGGGGCACAGGGCTGCACCCCCAGCCCGCGGCTGGCCTGCTCCCTGGGCCACCAGGTCTGCGTTTATTATTCCAGATGATAAAGCATACTGTCCTGAGGAGTTCAAAGCTCCAAGTAACAGGCTGCCTCATGGGCAGGAGAGTTGCCATTGTTTATTTCCTAGAGTAACCAGCCCTCCCCTTGCCCTCCCCGCCCCTCCCTTTCTCTCTCTCTTCCCCCCCACCCCCACCCCCTGTTCTCCCTAACCTCTTTTCATCTTTTCTTTCCCTCTCAGAACCTATTCCACTTCCTCTATTCTGCTCTTTTTCTTTTCCTATTCTTTTCTCAAGCCCCTGAGGCAGCTGTGTAGAAAACAGTTTGAAACCCCAGAGTTAGATGCTAAAGTGCTCCCTGGCACTGATGTCATGTCAGAGCCATTCCTTGCCATTGCATCTTAGGCAATGCATTTGGAGTGAGAGTGTAAAAGGTGGGCACTAACTGATAAATGGAAATGAACTTGAGCAAGTTCCGGGAGACAGTGGAGGACAGAGAAGCCTGGTGTGCTGCAGTCCATGAGGCCACAAAGAGCAGGACACAACTTAGCAACTGAACAACAACAACAACTGCCAATACCCAGCTCTCAAGCCAAGGGATAGAAACCCCAGGTCCAGCCTAGCCTGCCTGGACTATAGTATATTAATAACTTATTGACCAGAGACATATTACTGTGTCTTTTGTTACAGGAAAGTTATTGACGGGAGTGTTTCAATAGTCACTTACATAGAAAATCACTGGTCACAGGCATTGATTTCTGTAAAAATCCCTCAGTCAATAATGTGTTAAAAAGCATGAGCAGAAATGAGAATATTGATGTGAATTGATTAGAAAATTAGACAATTCTTTAACATTTCTAGATCTGAGGAAAATTATTTCTCTGTAGGCCTCAGCGTCTAATACATCTAAAGAGGTTAGGAATCCCTGTCCTGTCCTCTCCCAGGAAAGATTAAAGTTTACCTAGAATCACAGGAAAATTCTTTGGTGCCCCCACACCAGTAATTTTATTAAGGGCCACATACTACCCCTGATTATGGTTAAGAATGAAATAGGAGCATGTATATAAAATCCCTCTCAGAGTGTCAGGCACCAAAAAATAACATTGACGGCAATTGCCGCTTGAGGCTAGATAGTCCCCAAAGCAGCAGGCTGGGATGGGGTGTGCAAGCATGAACTATATCTGGGAATGCTTTCAGGAACCCCGTATCCTAAAAAGGAATGAAAGGAAAGGGCCAAGGTCAGGTAGAGGAAGATGTGCATGGCAACCCAGCTTCAACAGCGGTCTCGGCCATTGTTAAGTGGGGAGGGACTTTCTGAGATACACCAAAATAGGGGAAGGGAGCCAAGCATTTATACCCTACCCTACCCACATCACTGAATGTGGCTGCCCCAGGAAGGCAGTGTTATCTCAGAAGGGATAGTTCATTCTCTTCAGCTGATGCAATCCTCAAAGAGGACTAAGAATTGAGGGCTGTCTGCTGGCAGCCCTCCCAGCAGCTAGAGGAATAATTCCTTGAGCACAGAGATGAGATCTGGACTATACATCCCAGTATCCCCTACAACGTCATTATAATTACATAAATAGAGGGATTTATTTTGTTTCCTTGTGTAGCTAAAAGAAATTCGGCTATTATCCAAAGAGTTTGCAATATAAGAGAAATGTGGGGAAAATATTTCTACCTAACAGACTAGTAAGTAACCCCTGATCAGCAGCTCCCCAATGGAACACATCAGACGACCTAGGCAATGGGTCCAGAACAGAGACATTGTTTTCTCAGATTAACTGCAATGGCCTCTTAACGCTCTCCCAGCTCTGCACTCTCTGTCGCTCCCTACTGGCCAATCCTGTGTACTACCTCTGCGGCTTTCTTCCTCTTCCCTCTATGTCACTCTATTGTTTAAACATAACTGATGACTTCCATCCCCTAGGAAAGCAGTGAAGACTCCTCTTTACAACTAGCCCATCTCCCCCTTAGCAGGCTCATTCCCTGCCCCTCCTTCAACCCCTCCACCTCATGACCCCAGCAGTCATCCAACACTCCAAATGCAGGGCTGTGTTCATGCCTAGAATCCCTCCCCACATTTTCCTCATGATGGATTCCTACGCATCCTTTCAAGCTCAGCCCAAATGCTCCTTTTTGTGTATCCTGGATGCACTGCAGTTATAAGACTTAGATAAATAAACAACCAATCATCTTCAAGGTGATGCTTCTGATACTAAAAGCAGGGCACTGCTGTAAGGAACAGGCTTGGCTTCACAGCTGAATGGCCTTGGTTTGAATCTATTCTACTACATCCTGACTTTAAGCTGGGAAGTCTCCTAAGGACTTTGAGGCTGTTTCCGTATCTCTTACCAGAATAATACCTTCTTGAAAGGATTGTTTGGGAGATGGATGTATAATATGCGACTGAGTGTTGGGCATGAAATCAATGTTTGCCCAGCTGCACTCCCTGTTAGGCACACAGGGAGCAGGGTCCACTCTGCCTTCTCTTCTTTGAGCACAGATTCAGCACAGCACAGTTAAGTTCCCGGGGGACAAGGTCTCTCTCTCCTTGCTCATGATTGCTTTCCTCATCTTTTAAGCCTCAGTGCCCCAAAATATTTTTTTTAAAAAGCAAGTGAAACACAGCCATTTTGGAAATCTTGAAGCAAATGGACTTGAGTTGAATTCCTTAAATTGTCTCCAAAGAAGAGGACATCTATGTCATTTTTAGAGATGGGTGAAATGAAGGCCCCTAAGATGGTGAACTGCCCTGCAGCCTAGGCTGATAGGTTTAGGGGTAAGAACAGGCCTACCATGATGATTAACACTCCCATCTTTCTTTTCTTTCCAAGGCAGCTGCTCTCCACAGTGACGCAGCCATGCTGGACAAGTTCAGACTAAACACATATACATCATTGTCTTCATGTGTGCTTCTAATGTGTTCACATCAAACTCTGGAGAGGACTCCTGGGGACAGTAAACGGGGCTGAGACCACCTCGAAGTAATTTGGAACGTGCGTACCTGTCATCCGCCTGTCAGTCTTCCTGGAGTAGCGTTGGGGCAAGTCCATGGGGGCAATGATTCCATGTTTCCATCCAACCTCTAAATGCATCCTGCATGACCGGGGCCCAGGCCAGCACACCAGATCCCACTTCTAAGAAGAGAGCATATCGTGTGGCTGACATGGATTCCAGTGAGAAGATCTGGTCACCTCTTAGCTTCTTTAATTGTTTCTCATAAGGGACATTTATGATATAACGATGGGTTTTTGGAGGAACTCACATTCAGACAGTAATTTACTTGAGGGGGGGGGAAAAACCTATAAACACTGAAAAGAAGACAAAGAATATCAACGGTTGTATTTTTCTTTCTCACTCGATAGTGAACAAATATTTATTAAACATCCACCATGTGTCAGACATTACTCTGTGTACTAAAGGCCCAGGGATATGAGACTCATCCCTGCCTATATAAAACTCACAGCTAACCAGGCAGTCAGTGTGATGAGTCCTCTGGTTAGCTAAGTATACAGGCAGATCAGAGGCCCACTCTGGACTTGGAAAGATTCCCAAGAAAATCGTAATTTAGCTGAGGCCTAAGGGATCATCTCAGAGTTCCTCTTGTGAGAACAGGCAGTAGAAAGATGGGGAAAGTGTGCTTCTATGAGAGAAAATGGTATGTGAGAAAGCATAGGAGCCAAACAGAGGACTGAGCATTAGAAATGACAAATCAAGTTATGGCAGCTAGAACACTAAGAGTGCAGATGAGTGGTCACAAGGGGGCTGCAGGAGGTGGCAGAGAACACACAACAGAGGGGCTTAGAAGCCATGTTGGAACATTCAGATCTTTTCCTTGGAGCACAGAAGAGCCAGAAAAGCCCTTCAAGCAAGATCAAAATGCTTGGTGGAAGGGTACTATCTGCTACCTTCATTCAGTGAGAGTCTCCGAAGTTTCAGATCCTGTGTTGGGCCTTGAGTGCACTCTAAATAATCAACCAAATCTAAGAGAACTTAAGCTCTCTTGCAGAGCTTGTCAAACTCTGAGGGAGAATGAGAAATAGAAGAGTAGATGAATTCCACGGTTAATTCTATGGGTCAGTTGGGTAGGCAATGGTACCCAGTTGTTTGGTCAAATCGTAATTTAGATGTTGCTATGAAAGTCTTTCAATTTTCATATGATAAACATTTATAATCAGAGGACTTTAAACAGATTATCCTCCTCAGTGTCAGTGGGCCTCATTCAATCAGTTAAAAACCTTAAATGCAAAACTCAAAGTTTCCCAGCAAAGAGGGAGTTCTGCCTTAAGACTATAAGATGAAAACCATGCCTGAATTTTCAATCTGCTGACCTGCCCTGAGGATTTGAGACTCAAGACAGTAATATCAGCCCTTAACTGAATTTCTAGCCAGCCAGGCTGCCCTGCAGATTGCAGGCCTGCTAGCCCCTATAATTGTTTCCTTAAAATTAATCTCTCAATAAACGATAAATAGATGGGAAGAAAAATAGATATAGGAGGAAATGTATACACACACACACACACACATTTTCTGTATCTTTGGCTAACCCTGAATGATAGAGCTAGGCATCTGAAAACTCATTCCAATCTTCTCTCTGTCATTAAACTTCCCTGAGCCCAATGTCTCATCAGCATAATGGAGACTAATCACCCACCTTTAGCACCAAGGCTGGCACATGATAGGTGCTTCAGGTCATTTCCTTTCCCCTTTCTATGACTAATTGATAGGAATAGATACATACCCAAAAGGGGCACTTTTTGCTGACACAGGCTGCACTTGATGAAATCTGATCTAGAATGAGAAATACTAAACAAATCAAAAGGAATTTACTCTTTGAGTACTATTGCCACCGTGATGGATGGCTGCTCTAAAGGCTATTTCTCAAGAGTTCACAGCAGAGAAAAATGTTAAGTCTTGATTTTATATGTGTCCAGAAAATAAATTGTATGACAAGGGTGGCGACATTTGGACGGGGAGAGGGCTTAGCCAAGGAATTAAACATGTCAGGAGCCTCAGAAGGAAAATAATGTTGAAATGGAAGGTGAAAGGGGCATATTTGGAGAACTTGACAAGTGGCACAATGGGAGGAAAGGTGGCACTCTGGAATGGGATGTCAGCCATTCTCTGCCACTAAAGCCACGATCTGCCCTTAGTAACTCAGCAAGGTGGAAAGGAAAAAATATGAGCCCAGGTTCTAATGCTCTATTATCACAACTGGCTTAAATTATTTTTCCTTGCTTCATTGACCACACAGCAAACACACAGAGAGTAAAACCAGGCAGGCCTTTTTTTTTTAGGAATCTTTGCCTAGGTCATCTCTCAAGCTGCTGTCAACAAAACTCCCAACATTAGAAATGAATGAGATGCAGAGAAAGAAAATATCTGGGATGACGTCACATGGAACACTAGCAGAAAACCCCAGTCTAAAACCCAGACCTGTGAGCTCCCAACCCCAGGGCTTTGTCAGGAATGAAGAACATTATCTGGGCAGGGGGATGGCAAACAGGCTGCACTCAGTTTTAATTGATTGATTGTGCTGACTGAGGTGTGTGAGAGCAAATGCAGGTTTAGCTGCCTGAAAGTGGGGCTTAATTGATTAGTGATGTCTGTCATGGGAGCCAGAGGTTCTACAGGCAGGACAAATATGTACCATTTTTATCTGATCCAACCTTTTTCTCCCCCCTGTATTATAGCTCAGCAAAATATAGCCCACAGGCCAAAGTAGGCTCACTGCCTGTTTTTATAAATAAAGTTTTATTGGAACACAGCTTGGTTCATTCATTTGCAAATTTTCTATGGCTACTTTGGCTCCACAACCACAGAACTGAACAAATTGCAACAGAGATCATACAGTCCACAAAGCCTAAAATATATATACATTGTCCCTTTATAGAAAAAGCTGGGAAACCTGTTCCAGAGAATACTGTGACCCAGGCTGACTTGATTCCAGAACAAGGCCATTCATTGACTCATTACATATTTCTTACATGTCTGATATGATATGTTCCACACACATTATTAAACTGTATAGAGCTTCTCCATCTTTGGCTGCAAAGAATATAATCAATCTGACTTCGGTGTTGACCATCTGGTGATGTCCACATGTAGAGTCTTCTCTTGTGTTGTTGGAAGAGAGTGTTTGCTATAACAAGTGCATTCTCTTGGCAAAACTCTATTAGCCTTTGCCCTGCTTCATTCAGTACTCCAAGGCCAAATTTGCCTGTTACTCCAAGTGTTTCTTAACTTCCTACTTTTGCATTCCAGTCCCTTATAATGAAAAGGACATCTTTTTTGGGTGTTAGTTCTAAAAGGTCTTGTAGGTCTTCATAGAACTGTTCAACTTCAGCTTCTTCAGCATTACTGGTTGGGGCATAGACTTGGATTACCATGATATTGCAAAAATAAGACTGGGAGCTGACTGTGGCTCCGATCATGAGCTCCTTATTGCCATATTAAGACTTAAATTGAAGAAAGTGGGGAAAACAACTAGACCATTCAGGTATGACCTAAATCAAATCCCTTATGATTATACAGTGGAAGTGATAAATAGATTTAAGGGACTAGATCTGATAGAGTGCCTAATGAACTATGGACAGAGGTTCATGATATTGTACAGGAGACAGGGATCAAGACCATCCCCATGGAAAAGAAATGCAAAAAAAGCAAAATGGCTGTCTGAGGAGGCCCTACAAATAGCTGTGAAAAGAAGACAAGTGAAAGCAAAGGAGAAAAGGAAAAATATAAGCATCTGAATGCGGAGTTCCAAAGAATAGCAAGAAGAGATAAGAAAGCCTTCCTCAGCGATCAATGCAAAGAAATAGAGAAAAGCAACAGAATGGGAAAGACTAGAGATCTCTTCAAGAAAACTAGAGATACCAAGGGAACATTTCATGCAAAGATGGGCTCAATAAAGGACAGAAAATGTATGGACCTAACAGAAGCAGAAGATATTAACAAGAGGTGGCAAGAATACACAGAAGAACTGTACAGAAAAGAGCTTCACGACCAAGATAATCACGATGGTGTGATCACTCACCTAGAGCCAGACATCCTGGAACGTGAAGTCAAGTGGGCCTTAGAAAGCATCACTACGAACAAAGCTAGTGGAGGTGATGGAATTCCAGCTGACCTGTTTCAAATCCTGAAAGATGACGCTGTGAAAGTGCTGCACTCAATATGCAACAAATTTGGAAAAGTCAGCAGTGGCCACAGGACTGGAAAAGGTCAGTTTTCATCCCAGTCCAAAAGAAAGGCAATGCCAAAGAATGCTCAAACTATCGCACAATTGCACTCACCTCACATGCTATTAAAGTAATGCTCAAAATTTTCTAAGCCAGGCTTCAGCAACATGTGAACTGTGAACTTCCAGATGTTCAAGCTGGTTTTAGAAAAGGCAGAGGACCCAGAGATCAAATTGTCAACATCTGCTGGATCATGGAAAAGTAAGAGAGTTCCAGAAAAACATCTAAATCTGCTCTATTGACTATGCCAAAGCCTTTAACTGTGTGGACCACAGTAAACTGTGGAAAATTCTTCAAGAGATGCAAATATCAGACCATCTGACCTGCCTCTTGCCTCTTCCTGCCTATATACAAGTCAGGAAGCAACAGTTAGAACTGGACATGGACCAACAGACTGGTTCCAAATAGGAAAAGGAGTACGTCAAGGCTGTGTATTGTCACCCTGCTTATTTAACTTCTGTGCAGAGTCCATCATGAGAAACGCTGGGCTGGAAGAAGATTGCAAGATTGCCGAGAGAAATATCAATCACCTCAGATATGCAGATGACACCACCCTTATGGCAGAAAGTGAAGAGGAAATAAAAAGCCTTTTGATGAAAGTGAAAGAGGAGAGTGAAAAAGTTGGCTTAAAGCTCAACATTCAGAAAATGAAGATCATGGCATCTGGTCCCATCACTTCATGGCAAATAGATGGGGAAACAGTGGAAACAGGGTCAGACTTTATCTTTTGGGGCTCCAAAATCACTCCAGATGGTGATTACAGCCATGAAATTAAAAGACACTTACTCCTTAGAAGGAAAGTTATGACCAACCTAGATAGCATATTGAAAAGCAGATATATTACTTTGCCAACAAAGGTCCATCTAGTCAAGGCTATGGTTTTTCCAGTGATCATGTATGGATGTGAGAGTTGGAATATAAAGAAAGCTGAGCACCAAAGAATGGATGCTTTTGAACTGTGGTGTTGGAGAAGACTCTTGAGAGTCCCTTGGACTGCAAGGAGATCCAACCAGTCCATCCTAAAGAAGATCAGTCCTGGGTGTTCATTGGAAGGAATAATTCTAAAGCTGAAACTCCAGTACTTTGGCCACCTCATGTGAAGAGTTGACTCATTGGAAAAGACCCTGATGCTGGGAGGGATTGGGGCCAGGAGGAGAAGGGAACAACAGAGAATGAGATGGCTAGATGGTATCACCGACTCGATGGGCATGAGTTTGAGTGAACTCTGGGAGTTGGTGATGGACAGGGGTGCCTGGCGTGCTGTGATTCCTGGGGTTGCAAAGAGTCGGACATGACTGAGTGACTGAACTGAACTGATGTAATATAATAATATTTACTATATATCATAGTAATCTATACTATGAAGGGAAACAACTTTAGCTTGACATGTTTATAGATAAATTTACATTCAATATATTAGATAAACATTTCAATTGGACATATATATATTTCCAACCCACGTCACCCTAAAGCTGTTTCCCTTGATAGTCACAGGATAGCTGACAGTGGCAACCTGGTCTGTATGCTTCCTTGTTTATATCCAGCAGAGGAGAGGAAGATTCTGCTACCTCCAGAAGAAGTTGTAAATCCTCCCCTTCTTTCAGTTTAATTAGGCCACTAAGGTCACAAGCTCAAACCTAGATAAGCAACATTTGCCAAGGCTTTGCTAGGTTCCATCCCTCAACTAGGGGTGGTGGCAGCATCCCCCTAGCTACATGGGAGAGAGATGAATTCGTGCCCAAAATTAAGTTTCTCGTAAGGACAAGGAGACAGATGGATGATGGTGACTGGTAACCACCAGGATCTACCTGGCTATCTCAATAGCATAGGAGAAAGATAATGGCGACTTCTTAGAAGAGAGCAGGAAAGAACAGAGAAGAGTGGAGACAGGAGGACTTGTTAGACTGGATGTGACCTTAGAGGGCTCAAAGTCGACCTGCAAGTTTCTGGTTTATGCAGTGAGTCACTGATTTTTTAGCAATAAGACAGAAGAGTGGAAAGGTCAGGGAACTCTAAACTAGGAAGACCCAAGCCTTCCTGCCCAGTTTTAAAGCCTGGCAAGGTTTAAAAAATATTTGTGTCTGGGCTGCCCTCCAGACCAATTAAACCAAAGTCTCTAGAAAGAAGCCTGGGCATTGATGTTTTTGAAAAGTTCTCCCAGGAGGTTTGAATGCACAGCCTGTGTTGAGAACCACTTCTCGAAACCATTCACGTAGGAGTGAAGCCAAGAGATTATCTGACCAAACCCCTCACTTTGAGTGAGAAAATCTGAATCCTGCCCAATGTCGCATCCTTCACCACATTTTCCTTTCATTTCTGTAAGTTGTGTCTGGGTGGCCAAGCTGCGGGTGACCATGTGATGAGACATCAAGGTTAGCAGAGGGTCTGACGCACAGGACTGCAGAGGTCGTGGGAGGAAGGGCCACAGCTGTGGCCTGTGTGCTGTCGCAGGAAGAGTGTAGTTTCTGGAAACAAAAACCAGGCTCCAGTTCCTGGCTCTGCCACCGTGAGGTCTTGGATGAATGATTTAAACAAGAATCTTTTACCCTCGGAGAGGTGAGGACAATAACATGTATCTCATGCAGGAGTGGACAGGGTTAACTAAGAAAATATACGGAATGCCCACAGAGGACCAAAAGACACTTGGAAATCATTAGCACCTTTTCAAACAGATTGGGGATGGTTAAACCCTTGTTTGTGGACTGGAAAGAGCCCAGGCTGGGAAATAATTCTGCAACTGAACTCGAGGATTCTGCCAGATGATCTCGGTGGACCAGGAGCCTACAAATGCATAGCATGGTGAGCTATTATGATTCCAGTGTAGATTTTAGTAACAAAATGACTTCTTTCCTTGAGATGACTGATCCCAGAAGACAGCCTCATCTAAAATTTAGAGGATTTCATAGCTCTCTCAAAAGCCCAGAAATGTGATTTGTCTTCAGGTTTCAGAGCTTCCAAGATCATTGCCAGAGCCAAACCGATCATGATTCTCTCTTGTTCCCTCTCCCTGCATCTTAAGCTATGAGTCACCATGACCACAGGATCACTTTGGGAACTGAGAGATGCACTTGACTGGCCCCCACTCCCAGAGCCATCCAGCTTTCCACGGTCATCAGCTGTCATTAGGAGAAGATGTGAATCACTGGGAACTTGCACGTGTGTGTGCCTCTGTGTGTGTGTGTGTGTGTGTGTGTGTGAGAGAGAGAGAGAGAGAGAGAGAGAGAGAGAGAGAGCAAGAGACTTACTCATTCCTTCTACATACATTACCAAAGACAACCACAAAGCCGTGAGTGACCTGGAATGATGGGGCCAAGTGGTCATGTGCCCTGGGTCCCTAGACCTGACCCAAGCCCATTGATAACCTCAGCACACAAGCACATGCCTCACTTCCCCTGTGACTTTCCCAAGGGAACAGCTGGCCTGAGGTGCCCCAGTCAGGAAAAATAATCTTTAGACTCAGGGAGAGGATTTAAGCTCCTTGGGAGAGAAAAAGTCAGACTAAAGTTGACAAAAAAGAAATACTCTGCAAAAAGGATGCCAGGATCGAAAGTGACCTTTGTCTGCAGAGGAACAGGACACATCTACCGGAGCACTTCCTGCGTGTCACCAACATGGCAAATGTAAAGCAGCATTGGAGCACTTTCCTGGTGGCTCAGTGGTAGCGAATCCACCTGCCAGTGCGAGAGACGCAGCTTCAGCCCTTGATCCGGGAAAACCCCATATGCCACAGGCAAACTAAGCCCATGGCCACAGCTATTGAACCTGTGCTCTAAGTCCCAGGAGCCACACCACTGAGCCCATGTTCTGCAATTACTGTAGCAAATGCCGGTGACTAATGAACATTAGTCTCTAAGCCAGGCCGTGCACTAAATAGGTTACCAATACCATCTCATGGATTCTGCAGCACCCCCATGACAGGCATAGCTTAGAGCCATTGCCCAAATGAGAAAACTGAGGCCTCTACCTCAGGCTCAGTGTCAGATTTCGCATTAAGAGCACAGTCAGTACTGTAAGCCCTGGGGGCCTGATTCCTAATTTTATTCCCCTCAATAAATGGGGAATAACTGTTGTTGTTACTTAGTTGCTAAGTCATGTCCAACTCTCTGCAACGCTATGGACTGTAACACACCAGGTTCCTCTGTCCTCCATTATCTCTCTGAATTTGCTCTAATTCATGTTCACTGAGTCAGTGAAGCTACCTGTCAGGCACTTTAATTTTCTAAACTGTAAGGTAGCAAAGCATGGTCTTAAGCCTATTCATTCCTGGCTCCTCATCCACTGTTATTTCAAACTTCTGCCTTAAAATGTCTCATAAAATATAAAGCAGGTCAAATGGCCAAAGAAAGTGGGCAAATTTCCTGTGGTTTCAGGGTGTTTAGGAGTCTCCCCTGCTGAGTAGCCCATGGAAAAATGAAGGCCAATAGGGTGGATCACAGCCCATGGTGTAATAGGAGATACTTAACAAACAGCAGCTGAGCCAGGCATTTTATGCACATCATCTCATAGAGTCATCAACCAAGCCTATGAGCAAAGTAGACTTATCTCTGTTTTAGAAGAAACTGAGGCCCACAGAATTGAAATGACTAGTTCACAGTCTCTTAGCTGGGATTTGATAGAGTATGTACTAGAACAATATTTTTTTTTCTTACTATATCAAAATTCCTTGAGGTTAGAGCATGTTTTGATAGTTTTCTATTCATAGCATCACAATGCCTGGAAAAGAATCAAGACTTGATAATTGCAAGTTGCTGTGAAAAGTTGGCTTAAATCTCAACATTCAGAAAACGAAGATCATGGCATCTGGTCCCATCACTTCATGGCAAATAGATGGGGAAACAGTGGAAACAATGTCAGACTTTATTTTGGGGGGCTCCAAAATCACTGCAGATGGTGACTGCAGCCATGAAATTAAAAGATGCTTACTCCTTGGAAGAAAAGTTAGGACCAACCTAGATAGCATATTCAAAAGCAGAGACATTACTTTGCCGACTAAGGTCCGTCTAGTCAAGGCTATGGTTTTTCCTGTAGTCATGTATGGATGTGAGAGTTGGACTGTGAAGAAGGCTGAGCACCAAAGAATTGATGCTTTTGAACTGCGGTGTTGGAGAAGACTCTTGAGAGTCCCTTGGACTGCAAGGAGATCCAACCAGTCCATTCTGAAGGAGATCAGCCCTGGGATTTCTTTGGAAGGAATGATGCTAAAGCTGAAGCTCCAGTACTTTGGCCACCTCATGCGAAGAGTTGACTCATTGGAAAAGACTCTGATGCTGAGAGGGATTAGGGGCAGGAGGAGAAGGGGATGACAGAGGATGAGATGGCTGGATGGCATCACTGACTCGATGGACGTGAGTCTGAGTGAACTCCTGGAGTTGGTGATGGACAGGGAGGCCTGGCGTGCTGCAATTCATGGGGTTGCAAAGAGTCGGACACGACTGAGCAACTGAACTGAACTGAACTGATGAACAACTATGTGCCAATAAAATGGACAATCGAAGAAATGGGCAAGTTCTTAGACAGGTACAGTACCCCATGACTGAACCAGGAAGAAATAAAAATATGAACAGACCAAGTACCAGTAATAAAATTGAATCATTAATATGAAAAAAATCCCAGCAAACAAAAGCCCAAGACAAGATGTCCTAATTGTCCAACAACAGATGAATGGAAAGATGATGTGGTATGTGTGTATATGTGTGTGTGTGTGTGTGTGTGTGTGTGTGTGTGTGTGTACATATGCTGTGCTTAGTGACTCAGTCCTTCACAATCCCATGGACTATAGCCCACCAGGCTCCTCTATCCATGGGGATTTTCCAGACAAGAATACTAGAGTAAGTAGCCTATCCCTTCTCTAGGGGCTCTTCCCAATCCAGGAATTGAACCATGGTCCCCTGCATTTCAGGCAGATTCTTTACCACTTTAGCTACCAGGGAAGCCCATACATGTGCATGCGCGTGCACACACACACACACACACACACACACACACACACAATGGAGTACTACTCAGCTAGCCTTTGCCCAGCTTTATTTTGTACTCCAAGGCTTGTCTGTTACTCCATGTATCTCTTGACTTCCTACTTTTTCATTCCAGCCCTCTAGAATGAAAAGGACATCTTTTTTGGTATTAGTTCTAGAAGGTCTTATAGATCTTCATAGAACCATTCAACTTCAGCTTCTTCAGCATTAGTGGTTGGGGCTAACAAGCAAGTTTGGCCTTGGAGTACAAAATGAAGCAGTGCAAAAGCTAACCAAGTTTTGCCAAGAGAATGCACTGGTCATAGCAAATACCCTCTTCCAACAACACAAGAGATGACTCTACACATGGACATCACCAGATGGTCAATACCAAAATCATATTGATTATATTCTTTGTAGCTGAGAAGGGAGAAGCTCTATACAGTCAGCAAAAACAAGACTGGGAGCTGACTTTGGTTCAGATCATGAACTCCTTATTTCAGATTTAGACTTAAACTGAAGAAAGTAGGGAAAACCACTAGACCATTCAGGCATGACCTAAACCAAATGCCTTACAATTATACAGTGGAAGTGACAAATAGATTCAAGGGATTAGATATGATAGAGCACCTGAAGAAATATGGACAAATGTTTGTAGCATTGTATAGGAGGCTGTGATCAAAACCATACCCAAGAAAAAGAAATCCAAAACAGCAAAATGGTTGTCTGAGGAGGCCTTACAAATAGCTCAGAAAAGAAGAGAAATGAAAGTCAAAGGAGAAAAGGAAAGATATATCCATCTGAATTCAGAGTTCCAAAGAATAGCGAGGAGAGATAAGAAAGCCTTCCTAAGTGATCAGTGCAAAAAAAATAGAGGAAAACAAAAGAATGACTAGAGATCGCCTCAAGAAAATTAGAGATACCAAGGGACTATTTCATGCAAAATGGGCACAATAAAAGACCAAAATGGTATGGGACTAACAGAAGCAGAAGATATTAAGAAGAGGTGGCAAGAATACACAGAAGAGATGTAGACCAAAAGATCTTCATGGCCCAGATAACCATGATGGTGTGATCACTCACCTAGAGCCAGACATCCTAGAGTGTGAAATAAAGTGGGCCTTTGGAAGCATCACTACAAACAAAGCTAGTGAAGGTGATGGAATTCCAGCTGAGCTATTTCAAATCCTAAAAGATGATGCTGTGAAAGTGCTGCATTCAATACGTCAGCAAATTTGGAAAACTCGGCAGTGACCACAGGACTGGAAAATGTCACTTTTCATTCTAGTCCCAAAAAAGGGCAATGCCAAAGAATGTTCAAACTACCATACAATTGCACTCATCTCACATGCTACCAAGTAATGCTCTTCAAGCAAGGCTTCAACAGTACATGATCCAAGAACTTCCAGATGTACAAGCTGGATTTAGAAAAGGCAGAGAAATCATAAATCAAATTACCAACATCCATTGGATCATAGAAAAAGCAGGAGTATTCTGGAAAAACAACTACTTCTGCTTCACTGACTATGCTAAAGCCTCTGACTGTGTGGATCACAACAGACTGTGGAAAATTCTTAAAGAGATGGGAATACCAGACTATTTAACCTGCCTCCTGAGAAATTTGTATGCAGGTCAAGAAGCAACAGTTAGAATCCGACGTGAAACAGACTGGTTCCAAATCAGGAAAGGAGTACATCAAGGTTGTATATTGTCACCCTGCTTATTTAACTTGTATGCAGAGTACATTATGTGAAATTCTGGGCTAGATGAAGCCCAAGTTGGAATCAAGATTGCAGGGAGAAATATCAATAACCTCAGACATGCAGATGACATGACCCTTATGGCAGAAAGATAAGAGGAACTAAAGAGCCTCTTGATGAAAGTGAATGAGGAGAGTGAAAAGCTGGCTTAATACCCAACATACAAAAAAAGAAGATCATGGCATCTGGACATCACTTCATGGCAAAAAGTTGGGGAAACAATGTAAAGAGTAACAGAATTTATTTTATTGGGCTCCAAAATCACTGCAGATGGTGACTGCAGCCATGGAATTAAGGAGCATGCTTGCTCCTTGGAAGAAAAGCTATGACCAACCCTAGGTGAAGGTGAAGTCGCTCAGTCGTGTTCGACTGTTTGAGACCCCATGGACTGTAACCTACTAGGCTTCTCCATCCATGGGATTCTCCAGGCAAGAATACTGGAGTGGATTGCCATTTCCTTCTCCAGGGGATCTTCCTGATGCAGGGATAGAACCCGGGTCTCCCGCATTGCAGGCAGACGCTTTAACCTCTGAGCCACCAGCGACTAGACAGCATATTAAAAAGCAGAGACATTACTTTGCCAACAAAGGCCCATCTAGTCAAAGCTATGGTTTTTCCAGTAGTCATGTATGGATGTGAGAGTTAAACTATAAAGAAAGTTGAGCACTGAAGAACTGATACTTTTGAACTGTGGTGTTGGAGAAGACTCTTGAGATTTCCTTGGATTAGAAGGAGATCCAACCAGTCAATCCTAAAGGAAATCAGTCCTGAATATTCATTGGAAGGACTGATGCTGAAGCTGAAGTTCCAATACTTTGGCCACCTGATGCAAAGAATTGACTCAATGGAAAAAAACCCTGATGCTGGGAAAGATTGAAGGCAGGAGGAGAAGGGGAAGACAGAGGAGGAGATGGTTGGATGGCATCACTGACTCGATGGAAATGAGTTTGAGCAAACTCTGGGAGATAGTGAAGGACAGGGAAGCCTTGAATGTTGCAGTCCATGGGGTCGCAAAGATTCAGACACAACTAAACAACTGAACTGAACTGAACTACTCAGCTATAAAAAAGAATGAAACTTTTTACATTTGCAGCAACATGAATGGACTTGGAGGACATTATGCTGTGTGAAATACGTTAGACAGATGAAAGACAAATATTCTGATATCACTTATATATGTAATCATAAAAATAGAACAAGCGACTATAATGAAAAAGAAGCAGAACCACAGATATAGAAAACAAACTATTGGTTATGGGATGGGGTGGGAAGAAGAGGGAAGGAGCAAGATAGGGGTAGGGGAATAAGAGGTATAAACTATTAGGTATAAAATAAGCTATAAGGATATGGAACACAACAAGGAAGATAATAACTATAAATGGAGTACAACCTTTAAAAATTGTGAATCACTATATTGCACACTTGTAACTAGAAAAAGAAAGAAGAAAATAAAGGTTTATATTCCTCTTTGACACTAATGTTATCCACTCAAGAATGTGCCTGGCATTGTTCTAAATGTTTTATAACACATTATTTTTCCAGTATTCAGAATAAGCCTATGAAATAGCTTTTACATACGCTTTTAAGGTAAGGAAACAGAGAGAGACTAAGATTCTGTAATTGATATCTTGGTTTGTACAACTCCAATATTGTATGTTGTCCAAGTCTATACATCTCTACTGTTCTGAAGGACTTTGGGGCCAATAATCTAATTTCTGGAACTGCCCAGCATCCATGTCCTGAGTGCCCTCCACAATCCTCTTCCATTAGCCCCATTGTGCTTGCCAAATGAGAAACTGGAGGCTCACTGAGGAACTGAGTTTACCAACATTTTCCAGGACGTCTTGGTATTCCTGGAGTCTGAAATCAGTTTGTAAGGAGCACCGACCTCTGATAATTCTATTTTTATACCTGGAATGTGTTGTGAGCCAACTGGCTGCTGCTACAGCTCAGATATCACCTGGCGCTTTCTTCTGAGCAGGGTGAATAAATCACATGAACAGCTAAACCAGACTGTCTGTCTGGGTCTGTATCTGATAAGAGACTCTCAACAAGTGAACTGTGTTCCTCTTACTGCAGGGCTGGCTGTGTAAAAGGTGGCGGCCCAGTGGATAAGAATCACGGAACTTCAAAAGGAGAAGGCCCATCCAACCCCATTGCTTTTCAAGTAGACAAACTGAGACCCAGAGCCTTAGGCTGGTACATTGGCTTGCAAGACAAGGAAACCCATTCAATTTATGGAGAGTGGTATTGTTGCTGTTGTTCAGTCGCCCAGTTGTGTCCTGCTCTTCGCAACCCCATGGACTGCAACACACAGAGTGGTATATTTAAATACAAAAAGGTATTTTATGAAGGCCCCTTGTAGGAAAGACAACCAGAATATACGAGCACTGGAAAGTGCTCCCCCTTGTGGTATACCCAGAGATGCATCACACAGGACCCCCTTCTAGCAAAAACTTACTGCCCAGCTCAGGAGTGCTGTCAGCAGACAGCTTCCAGGAGACCCTTCCTTCAGGGTCTGCCTTAGCTCTGAGGCCAGGCTAGTCTCACTCAAGGTCATGCTCTTGCTGGAGTAGGCCACATCCCATGATTATGCAAGGCAGCGTATAAAGTTCCAGTCATTTCGACCTGACAAGTTACAAGTCTGATAAGCAAAATTCTCTCCAGAACACACACCTGCAGTTGGAACTCTATCACAGTTCAGCTTCTCCCTCCTCCTGGTATTGCCTCCTCTTCCTTTATTTCACAGGTGTTGGTCCCTAAGAAACTTTGTGTACCCAAATTCTAAATCTTTCCTTTGGGAATCCAGTCTCTAACACCCTGACTCTCTCTGGCCAAGAGGGATTTCCTTTCTGCACTCCTTGGTTTGCTTCATTTAACAGCACTTTCCCTATAGTCCACTTGGGACGTCTTCTTGAACATACCCATCACAACTGCCTCCGGACCTGTGACAGACCATGTTTTCCAAACTGACAAAGGCAAGATTTTTCAGTCCTGCAAGTTCTTCCAAAAACTGGCCAATCCTCACTCAGAGGGAGAATCTGTTTCTCCTCCTGTTGAAGCTGGACTGGACTTTGTGAGTACTTTGATGAATAGAATGAATGTTATTTCATTCATTCTGGAGCTGAGTTATCAAAAATAATATGGATTCTACTTGGGGCTTGCTCGCGCTTGCTCGCTCTCTCTCTCTCTCTCTCTCTCTCTCTCTCTCTCTCTGTTTTTCTCTCTCTCTGGGGACACTCAATCTTGGAACCTAGTCACCAGGCTGTGAGGGAGCCCAAACTAGCCCATGTGATGTGATGGTATGGAAGGGAAACTGAAAACCAGCATCAACCACCAGACATGTGATTGCATGAGACTTGAGATAATTTCAGCCCCCCATTTTTGAATCTTCTAAGTGCCAGACATGGTGAAACAGATACAAGCTGTGTATTTTTGTGTGTCTCCCATTGGTGCATAAGCTTTCCATGAGATAAAGGGCCTCGCTCCACCTAGGTACATGGCAAGGCAGATGCCCAATAAAATTTTACTGACTAAATTAATGAGGTATGCACTGTGCGGTCTTAGAATCCCACTTCTCCTCTCTGAGACTTAGCACCCTGCCTTCTGAGAAAGGGATAATGACATCCTCTTCATGGGTTGTTGAGAGGCTTAAATGAGATAAGCATGCAAATCCTACACCAGAGCAGGTGTGCAAGACATGCTAATTCCCTTTCCTTGCAGCCAGTAGAAGGTCAAAGTGGAGTGGGACAGACAATAAAAAAGTGAAGAAGGGAATGAAGAACTGGTGCTGGAAAAGTTAGGGACATCTTCCTGGAAGAAACAGAACTAAAACTAGGCTTGGAAGAGGCAAGCTGAGCTATGTTTGCTTCAGAGCCTTCAGGATGAACTCAAGTTCAAAATGAGGCAGGGACAATAGCTCCTTGTATGTGCTACCTCAGGTCCCCATCAGAACAGAATCATCAGAGTAGAGACCCTGTACTAAGGGGATGTGCTGTCCCTCAAAGCTTTTCAAAGTTTGTGTGTTCCTGGCCCCAGAAATGGACACAGATGTCTCTGCTAAGATTTTTGCAAGCTAGAGGCTTTAATAGATGACCCTCTGAGTTCTGACCCTCTCCGTCCATGGACAGACATCAGGCAGTCATCTCGCAAGGCCGTCTACAAAGCAAGTTATACAGTTTGCACGTGGTTTTCTTTTGTATTATATTGTCAAAGCAAACTCTGAAGAAAAATTTAACATGGTTTGCCAGGAGTCATGGTTTGGGAGTCAAGAAACAGAGTCAACACAGCAAAAGTGGGAGTTAACTGGCTCTTGGCTGTACATCTTTTCTCCCCCTGTTTGGGCCTTGATCTTCCCATCTATATAAAGAAAGATCTGGGTGAAAGATTGGAAGGCATCTCTTTTATGATTCTCTTGGGCTGAGATCCTTGAGGAATAAACGCCAGGAATGCTGATGGGTCCCTCAGAAGCCTGTGCGTTTGGACAACCTTCAGCGTTGTGGAATCTGGGTCCGTTTGCAGCCACATCAGGATGGCCCCACAACTGACCTCATTCCCTGGCACATCCTCTGTTATGACAAAAGCCTTGGTGCATCCAATAGGCCTGCCCTGGGTCGGGGAGCAGCTGGAGCACAATCCAGCCAGCTTCAGCAGAGTTGCCTAAACCCCAGGAGTTGTATCCCTAGGAGGCCAGCTGGTGCCAGTAATTAGGGTGGATGGCTAAAGTGACTCACAGAACCTGCCAAGGGTAGCAAGGGGGTGGCAAGGAGCCCTGATTTCAGGGTCAGGAAACCAAAGAAGCATTCCAGTCTCCATCCCAACCAACTGAATGTCTATAGGCAGGTGTTCACCCTTTCTGAGGACCCACTTTCCACATCTCAGATAGGGGATGGGACCCTGCACACCTCAAAGGAGCCTGTGAAGATCAAATGAGATCACAGATGCAGCCCCTTGGAATATTACCAGCATACAGGTTAAGATAATGTTGTTTTTGATGGCCTGCGTCTACAGAGCACTTGACAATTTATGAAGCTCGTCACTGCTAACGCACATTCACATGGGTTATCTCACACACACGCCCCCACCAACAGCCCTAAAAGGAGACACGATGAACCTTCTTATCCACTTGCCTCTTATCTGCTCCTCTCTTGGGGCACTTAGAACATTAAACCTTCAACTCTATGTTTCTAGTTATTTATGCACACATCTAATCTCCCCACCTTGAACAGAAGCCAGAACAGGCATGAGGGCTGATGATTGTTGCTCTTCCACTCCCCAGCTCCCCATCTACTCATTGACTTCTGCATGGTAGGTCCTCAGCCAGTAAGGAAAGTAAGGGAAAGAAGAAGGGTGGGAGGAAGACAAAGAGAGACAGGGAAGTAGTATAAACTCTTTATTTCAATGGTGTAAGTTAAGGTGTCTACCATGGTAGCTACTAGCCACATGTGATTACTTCAATTTAAGCTAATTAAAATTAAGTCACTCAGTCGTGTCCAACTCTTTGTGACCCTGTGGACTGTAGCCCACCAGGCTCCTCTGTCCATGGGATTCTCCAGGCAAGAATACTGGAGTGGGTTGCCATTTCCTTCTCCAGGGGATCTTCCTGATCCAGGGATCGAACCCAGGTCTCCTGCATTGCAGGCAGATTCTTTAACCTCTGAGCCACCAGAGTTAAAAATTCAGTTCCTCTGTTGAATGGCCACATTTAAACTGCTCAGTGGTTCAACATTTCCATCACTGTCGAACACATGGTTGGAAAACACTAGTATAGAGAAAGGAACCTGGGCTCTGGGGTCAGACAGAACTGGCTTCCAATGCTGCATCTGTGATTCATGCAAGCCACCTCACCTCTCTAAGCCTCATTGCCCATACTTGTCAATCGAAGATGCTCATCGACATCATTATAGCAAGGTCCCTCACTCAGCATTGTTGAGAGAATTAAGCAAACTACTCACTTCACACTAATGTTAGCAGCGCCTCTGCTTTGATGCTGCCACGTGATGGTAAACAAAATGGTGGAACCTGAGGCTGGTGTTTGCACCATAGGAAGTGATGGGGCAGAATGGAATGAATATAGATATGAGCAGACAGACTGAAATTTGAATCCTGGTTCCACTTGCCAGGTACATGATCTTAGAAAGATCATTCAGCATCTCCGGCACTCATTACCTTCCTTTTCCAGGTGGGGGGAAAAATCATCATCTTGTTTGATTCTCATAACATCCCTAGAAGTTAAATATTCAATATATAAAAAATATTCCTCAGTCCCATAGGACATGTTCAATGACTAGAAAATTACTACATTATAGTAATATAAAAATAAATAGTTGAAATTACTAGTATCTGCTTTAGGTATGTGTGGTCATTTTTTCGTTATTATGTTTACTACTATTTCCCAGGTGGTGCAAGTAGTAAAGAACCCACGGGCCAATACAGGAGACATAAGACCTGCAGTTTCAATCCCTGGGTTGGGAAGATCCCTTGGAGAAGGGAATGGCAACCCACTCGAGAATCCCATGGACAGAGGAGCTTGGCGGGCTATAGTCTATGGGATCACAAAGAGTCTGGCACGACTGAAGAAACTTGGCATGCGTTACTACTACTAACTAGTTGATTGAAGGTAGGTACCCTAAGCATAGTGGGAGGTTTAGAGATCCTGAGAGCTGAAATAATGTACTTTCCACAAAGTAGACAGAAATGTATATTCTGTTGTGAAAATCAGATCATGCCATTGTCCTGATGAAAAACGACAGTGTCTTCGCTTCATGCTCACAATACAGTGACATTTCCTCCCCATCTCCAATGCCCTCCAGCATCTGACCACTCCATCCTCTCCCTCTAGGCACCAGTGCCCTGACCTCACTGGAGGGCCTGCTCTCGCCCAAACATGCAAAGCTTGTTCCTCTTGTTCAAGACTCTGCCTGCATCTTTACTCCCCCGCAGGATGCCCTCTCTTGTCTCCCATGAACCTCTGCTCAAATGTCACCTCCACAAGGGCTGTCCTTCCTCCTGTGTGTGTGTGTGTGCACACACATGCTCAGTCCTCTCCTATTCTTTGCAAGCCTATGGGCTGTAGCCTGCCAGGCTTCTTTGTCGTTGGGACTTCCCAGGCAAGAATATTGGAGTGGGTTGCCATTTCCTCCTCCAGGGCATCTTCCTAACTCTACTTATCACACTGCTTTATCGCTCTTTATAGACTATCATCTCAGGCAGTGATTTACTTCCATCCCTTTATTCACCTTTGAATTCAATGTTTGTTAATGTAGTAATCAGTAACTTGAACATAATCTCTGTGCAGGAGAGACATCGTTATCTTTATTGCTTTTATTCTGTGCCTGAAACAAGACTTAGCCTGGGACAGGTTCTCAGTAAATTTCAATGAATTTCAACATTCAAACAAAATCTCTCAGATCCTGGTTGGCTATCCATTTTAAATATAGCAGTATGTACATGTCCATCCCAAACGCCCTAACTATCCCTTCCCCCCACCCTGTCCTTCCCCTCCGACAACCATAAGCTCATTTTCTCTAAGTCTGTGAGTCTGTTTCTATTTTGTAAACAAGTTAATTTGTATTATGATTTTTAGATTCCACACCTAAGGGATATCTTACAATGTTTCTGCATCTCTGACTTACTTCACTCAGTATGACAATCTCTAGGTTCATCCAACATTGCTACAAATGACATTACCTACTGTACAGCTCAGGGAACTCTGCTCAAAGTTATGTGGCAGTCTGGATGGGAGGGAGTTTGGGGGAGAATAGATACATATATATATATATGGCTGAGTACCTTCGCTGTCCACCAGAAGCTATCACAACATTGTTCAGTTCAGTTCAGTTCAGTCACTCAGTCGTGTCCAACTCTTTGTGACCCCATGAATTGCAGCACACCAGGCCTCCCTGTCCATCACCAATTCCCAGAGTTCACCCAAACCACGTCCATCGAGTCAGTGATGCCATCCAGCCATCTCATCCTCTGTTGTCCCCTCCTCCTGCCCCAATCCCTCCCAGCATCAGTCTTTTCCAATGAGTCAACTCTTCACATGAGGTGGCCAAAGTACTGGAGTTAGCTTTAGCATCATTCCTTCCAAAGAACACCCAGGACTGATATCCTTTAGAATAGACTGGTTGGATCTCCTTGCAGTCTATGGGACTCTCAAGAGTCTTCTCCAACACCACAGTTCAAAAGCATCAATTCGTCAGCACTCAGCTTTCTTCACAGTCCAAGTCTCACATCCATACATGGCCACTGGAAAAACCATAGCCTTGACTAGATGGACCTTTGTTGGCAAAGTAATGTCTCTGCTTTTGAATATGCTAAGTTGGTCCTAACTTTTCTTCCAAGGAGTAAGTGTCTTTTAATTTCATGGCTGTAATCACCATCTGCAGTGATTTTGGAGCCCCCCAAAAATAAAGTCTGACACTGTTTCCACTGTTTCCCCATATATTTCCTATGAAGTGATGGGACCAGATGCCATGATCTTCGTCTTCTGATTGTTGAGCTTTAAGCCAACTTTTTCACTCTCCTCTTTCACTTTCATCAAGAGGCTTTTTAGTTTCTCTTCACTTTCTGCCATAAGGGTGGTGTCATCTGCATATCTGAGGTTATTGATATTTCTCCTGGCAATCTTGATTCCAGCTTGTGCTTCTTCCAGCCCAGCGTTTCTCATGATGTACTCTGCATAGAAGTTTAATAAGCAGGGTGACAATATACAGCCTTGACATACTCCTTTTCCTATTTGGAACCAGTCTGTTGTTCCATGTCCAGTTCTAACTGTTGCTTCCTGACCTGCATACAGATTTCTCAAGAGGCAGGTCAGGTGGTCTGGTATTCCCATCTCTTTCAGAATTTTCCACAGTTTATTGTGATCCACAGAGTCAAAGGCTTTGGCATAGTCAAGAAAGCAGAAGTAGATGTTTTTCTGGAACTCTCTTGCTTTTTCCATGATCCAGCAGATGTTGGCAATTTGATCTCTGGTTCCTCTGCCTTTTCTAAAACCAGCTTGAACACCTGGAAGTTCACAGTTCACATACTGCTGAAGCCTGGCTTGGAGAATTTTGAGCATTAGTTTACTAGCGTGTGAGATGAGTGCAATTGTGCCATAGTTTGAGCATTCTTTGGCATTGCCTTTCTTTGGGATTGGAATGAAAACTGACCTTTTCCAGTCCTGTGGCCACTGCTGAGTTTTCCAAATTAGCTGGCATATTGAGTGCAGCACTTTGACAGCATCATCTTTCAGGATTTGAAATAGCTCAACTGGAAGTCCATCATCTCCACTAGCTTTGTTAATCAGCTGTATTCCAATACCAAATAAAAAATTTAATAAAAATAAGTAAAGTGACTAGGAAACTAAGAATCACCTCAGAATAATTATAGGAAGGAATTAGATACGACCAGCTATGTGTAATGGAGAAGGCAATGGCAACCCACTCCAGTACTCTTGCCAAGGAAATCTCATGGACGGAGAAGCCTGGTAGGCTGCAGTAAATGGGTCAGGAAGAGTCGGATACGACTGAGTGACTTCGCTTTCACTTTTCACTTTCATGCACTGGAGAAGGAAATAGAAACCACTCCAGTATTCTTGCCTAGAGAATCCCACGGAAGGGAGAGCCTGGTGGGCTGCCATCTATGGGGTCCCACAGGGTCAGACACGACTGACACGACTTAGCATCAGCAACCATGTATGACCCTGATGCTGGGAAAGATTGAGGGCAGGAAGAGAAGGGGACGACAGAGGATGAGACGGCTGGATGGCATCACCGACTCGATGGACATGAGTTTGGGTAAACTCCAGGAGTTGGTGATGGACAGGGAGGCCTGGCCTGCTGCAGTTCATGGGGTCGCAGAGAGTCAGACACGACTGAGTGACTGAACTGATACTGATAGCCATGTTAAAAGATGGAATTTAGAGAAAAACAAAATTATTTTTTCTGTGTATTAGTCACTCAGTCGTGTCCGATTTTTTGCGACCCCATGGACTGTAGCCCAGCAGGGATTCTCTAGGCAAGAATACTGGAGTGGATTGCCATTTCCTCCTCCAGGGGACCTTCCCAACTGTTACAGGAGACTTCATTAATGTGCATTAGAGGATACCCCAAGTTACCTGGCATAGAAAACTGCCTCTTGAGCCTTTAAATTTAATACCAATTCTATACCTCTGGTTGGCCGATTGTTTGTTTCTTTGTTTAGGTTTTAAGGTGAATGACCTGGGGCTATTTGTTCCTACCAACCTGATTAGGAGTCTAAAGGCACAGTTGAAATGTCTGTTTTTCTTGCTATTCTCAAAAGAGACTGCTGCACAGCTACTCTACAGTTCTCGTTCTCTTCAGCTTACAATACAAACAGCTTATTATTTTTTTTTGCAACCTACGTCTTATAATAAAGCAGTGCTGAAAAATTAAATAGAAGAAATTTCAATTGCCATATAGGCTATGAAAATGATTTGCTGGTGGTGATTTTTAAGCTTGGTTCTAAATAGATTTACTAAGAAGGGCACTTGGAAGATGTGGTTCAAATTTTGTTCTTTAAGGTATCTTGAAATTATAGGCTCACTCTCACTCTCCCTAAAATTTCAAAAAACATAGAACTTAGGCTCTTAAGGGTATAGCAGTGATAATAGCTTTCACAGTCATTTCTGAAAAGCAACACTTCATAGTTTTCCCTCTCCAATAGATTTCTAATATATTTGTAGAAGGAAGGCAATGGAAAACCAAGAATAAAAATAGGTGAAGTCTCCATGATTGGGCTTCCTGCCAATTTTCCCTGTTCAAAAAAAAGGGTACTCCTGCTCAATATCTAGTTATACATGTTCTCAACCATTTTGATTATTGATGCATTTTTATTATTGTGATACTGTGATTTAGTATAAGAAATATACTAAATATATTGAGTCTTTGTCCATTATTCCTGGCACATAGCTCCTAAAAATCTTGGAATTTCCTAACTGATGGAATCAGTCCTGAATATTCATTGGAAGGTCTGATGCTGAAGCTGAAACTCCAATATTTTGGCCCCCTGATGTGAAGAACTGACTCATGGAAAAGACCCTGATGCTGGGAAAGACTGAAGGCAGGAGGAGAAGGGGAAGACAGAGGATGAGATGGTTGGATGGAACCACCAACTTGATGGACACGAATTTGAGCAAGCTTCAGGAGCTGGTGAGGGAGAGGGAAGCCTGTCATGCTGCAGTCCATGGGGTCGCAAGGAGTCAGAGGTGCCTGAACTGAACTGAAGTGATGGGAGCTAGAAAGATAACTTTTGTTATGTTAATAAGGGGACCTGAACTAAGAATTGGAGAAGGAAATGGCAATCCACTCCAGTATTCATGCCTGGAGAATCCCATGGACAGAGGAGCCTGCTGGGCTACAGTCCACGGGGTTGCAAAGAGTCGGACACGACTTAGCAACTAAACAAACAACAACCACCTAAGGGTAGAAACTTGTTGTCAGGAGAGCCAACTGCAGAATTAGAAGGTTAGAACTTTCAGTCCTACCTCCTTGACCTCTGGAGAGAGGGGAGAGGGGCTGGAGGTTGAATTAGTCTCCAATGGCCAACGATTTAATCGTTCGTGCCTGTATAATAAAGTCTCTATAAAACTTCAGAGAGGTTCAGAGAGCTTCCAGGTTGATAAACGTGGAGGTTTGGAGAGAGTACCACACTCAGAGAGTACAGAACTTAGAGCACCTTTACACATACCTTGCCCTATGCATTTCTTCCATTTGGCTGTTTCTGAGTTATATCTTTTTATAATAAACTAGTAATGAAGTAAAGAGATAAAAAATCTCCCAGGTCCTTGGAACCAACCCTCCCTCTTCTGATATACACAGATGTAGTCTTGAACTAAATGGCCATACTTCCAAATGTATTCATTTACCCACCAATTCCCCAATTACTGACCACGCACAGTGTGCCCAGGCCCTGGCACAGTGCCTGCCCTAACAGGAAGCAAATGCTTTAAGGATCCTTCTCCCAGCCCATAGTCCCATCCACATACAGGACATTGCCAGCTGCAGTATATTAGATTGAGTTGAGGGACAGAATTCTGTAGAAACCCAGAGGACGGGATGCCTTCTTCAGCTGAAGGCCATCAGGAGTGGAGATGACCTGTGAGCTGGGACTTATGGCCCCATTGACAATACGATACCCTCTGGAGCCAAGTTGCCTTCACCACTTCCCAGCTGAGTGACAATGGCAAATTCCCTCACAGATTGGTCCCTCAGGTCCCCCATCTATAAAATGAAGACTATAGTATTATATGCCACATAGGGTTGTCATGAGAATTAAATAGAATTACCAATTAAAAGGGCTTCCCTGGTGGCTCAGTGGTAAAGAATCTGCCTGCCAATGCAGGAGACATGGGTTTGATCTCTGGGTGGGGAAAATCCCCTGGATAAAGAAATAACAACCCAGTCCAATATTCTTGCCTGGGAAATCCCATGAACAGAGGAGCCTGGCAGGCCACAATCCATAGGGTTGCAAAAGAGTCAGACATGACTTAGTGACTAAACAACAACATCCGTTATTTAAAAAAAAAAAATTCTGGTGCCCGGTACATAGTTCATGTCCAATAAATATTACTTATACAGCCATTTTCTTGGGACAGTGGAAGCATGCTGGACAGACATGGAAGGAGGCCAGTGCCCCCTCATAGCTGGAACATAGAGTCTGTGAGACAGGGCAGCACACGGAAGGTGAGGCTGGCTGCAGCCACGCCATGGAGGACTTCGTAAGCTGGCAGAGTTTGGCTTTGATCTGAAGAGAAGGGAAAAGTCATAAAAAGATTCTAAGTTGGAAAGTAATGTGCTGGCATTTGCAGTTTAAGGAACAGTCTGGCTGTAACATAAGGATGGGAAGGAGCTGGCCAGACTGGAGGCAGGAAGGAAGGAGGCTGTCACACAAATCCAACTGAGAAATAGAGTGACTTATTCGTAGGGGAAAGAATAGAAAGATCCTGGGGAAATAAAATGAATAGGCTTGGCCACTTTGACACTCTAGGTCTGGCAGGACACAAGAGGCACAGTTAGATGGATTTAACCCAACAGAGCTTAGGAAAAGGCCTTTTTGAGAGATGTGGTCAGGGATCCGGGAACCAGGCACAACCATGACGGAAAGGCACTGCCAGCCCCAAACCTGAGGGACCCTGGGAGGGGATGATATTACAAGAGCTCAGAGAATCAGGGGCCGGGGAAGACAGCTGGCCGGGCAGGGGCTGCAGTCCTGGTGAGGATCACAGCTTCCATAGACATGGCCGAGTGGCGGGAAGTGCGGGTAGGATTAAAGTACCCAGCCTCCCGCCTCTTCCACCCTGATCTCATGTCAGTGCCTCTCATTGGCCAAAACTAACTGAAAGCCACAGGTCAGGAGAGCTTGGTCATGTGATCTATAAATGTCAACCTTCGTGGGTCAACAGGAGGTCAGAGGAGGGTAAAATGGGTCTGGGGGCAGGGTATATACATGAAGAACAAGTATCACAGTCACTCATTAGAGGGGAAAGGGGATTAGTTGGGGGTGGGGAAGGACAGGAATTTTTCCTAACCCCTGAGGTTCCCTGCTAAAGAGATTTACCCAGTTAAATATCCATGAACTGGAGGATTGAAATGCCCATCCATGCAAACCACATTCGAGTCTTCATGTCCCCCTCAGTGTGTGCCCCAAACATCTGGACCTTGTTCCCCTTCCCTTTCCTTCTGCAGATATGTACTCTTGCTAAAGGCTTGGAAAAGTTAGCCAGAAGAGGATTTGCAACAGATTAGTATAACTTCACTGGTACCATAGCTAAAAAACAAACCTGCCTATAACATATGTTCAAAGTCATAAACAAAGATAAATACATGAATGACCTGGGGCAAGGCGAGGTGAGGTTGGAGGAGAGGTGGGTGAAGGGCTGCAGGGAGTTCCTTTCTCACTTCTTTGCCAACAAAAATCAATTTTTCCACAAACACTGCTGGGATCCAAAAAACGACATGGAAACTGTCCCAGCCCTAAGGCCCTGCCCGCCTCTGCCTGACACATCTAATTCCCTTATCTCTGACGGGTTGCAGGCCTCCATGATCTACCACAGCAGAGCACCAAGCCACAGTGATGTTGTTCTCTGAGTGATGCTGAGGCAGGCACACCCCAGAGACGGGAAAACCACCTGAGATGAGGCTTCTGTGACTAAGAGAGGCACAGGAACTGCCGACAGCAACAGCTAGGAGTTCTTTCTGCTAAGCGTGCCCGGGAAGCCCTTACGGACCTGAAGAGAAGAATGGTTTTCATCATTAATTAACACATTTTCCACCCTGGGGCCAGAAGCAGGACTAGCCCAGAGACACTGGAGGCGTAGAGGAGACGGCCAGCAGGTATGGGTAAGTCTCAGCTTAGAACTCCACTCTGTGCATCATAGGAAAAAGTCTCAGCTCCTTGGGAGGTCTGCCGAGACACTTCAAGATCTGATGTCTGCTTGTCCAGGTCACTGCATAAGCACTTCCACGCTAACCTTTCACCCAACTAAACCACTAGCATTTTACTCAGATACCCCTGCAGCACTTCAGGTGCTTAGGTTTTTTTCACATGTGCCTGTGCCTAGAACACCCTTCTCCTCTTTTCCACCTAGAATTCTCCTATTTTTTCTATAAGACTCCTCTCACTACATCCAGATTTCTCAAGAAAAACACTGCAGAGAAGGAGCTGACAGATGCTCCTACTTCTGTGCCTCTGTAGAAACTTGGACTGCCCTCTGAAGCAGTAAACCGAGGCTGATACAACATTGTAAATAGACTACACTTCAGTTAAAAATGAAAATAAATGAATAATTGGGGAACAGTGTGCTATTTCCAATCTCAAGACGATGCACTCCTAAAAGCAGGTTGGACATCTTAGTAATCAGTGGTATTCATACTTTAGCACTGGGTTTGTCCCAGAATAACAACATGACTAGCTCATGGCACTAAAGTTGGCAGTACCTCTACAGGACAGTTATTCTCACCAGAAATTTCTTTCCAATTTTTTCCCCTGAAATCTGGAGCATTTATGTGACACTTATCAGTCTTGTCTTCTAAAACGAAAGTGAAAGTGAAAGTGAAGCCACTTAGTCAGGTCCAGCTCTTTGCAAGCCCATGAACTGTAGCCTATGAGGCTCTTCCATCCGTGGGATTTTCCAGGCAAGGGTACTGAAGTGGGTTGCCATTTCCTTCTCCAGGGGATCTTCCCAACCCGGGGATTGAACCCAGGTCTCCCGCATTGCAGGCAGACACTTTACTGTCTGAGCTACCAGGGAAGCCCTTCTAAAGTCATCCATAAATGTCCCTTCCTGGTGCTATATGCCAGCCAGTGAGATCTTATGATCAATATCAACTTCCCACTAAGGCTCCTATCTACCATAGTCTTTCTTTTAGCCTGAATTAGCTTTTTGCAAAACATCAGTTTTGGATTCAAGCAGATTTGAATTTGTATATAAGTTCTGCCACACCCTTATCCCAGACTACTTATCTATCAAATGGGGATAATATCAATAATAATCTCTACTCTGCAGGGATGTTGAGAGAAAATGATATGTTGGATGGAAAACAGCTATCACAGGTCCTGACAGTATGTCTTCACAGAAATAGTTATTGATGGATTGAACAACGAATGAGTGAGCTGGGGCTTGTGTTACATAGATGGAGTAATATTTTAGACTCTAACTCTCTTACACTAGTTCGGAGTCAATAAATGGTAGGTCCACACAAGGCGGATACTAGGGTCTATATAGGAGAGACAATCAACAAATAAGACTTACATGATCCGTGATCTAACCACCCCTGGGGAAGTCACTGAAATGTGAAGCAAAACACAGGTGTGATAAGTGGTATGAGAGAGAACTTGCAGGTCACTCAGATGAGTTCATCTGAGCAGGATTTGGTACAAGTAAGGACTCTGTAAAAAAAACTCCTACATTAGAAAATGTAACACTTAGGCAATTATTAACTAGAATTATTTGCTCCTTGTCCTATTATTGTTTGTGTAGTTCACTTGGGAATGTTATGGAGAAAGTAAGATAGATTAGCAGACAAGAATGTTGAGTGCTGAATTTAATGTTATAAAATTTGAACAACTGAAAAGCTTCATCCTTAGTCTCTGAAAGTTACATTGATTGGTAAATATGATGGTAAACGCACTAATTGTTACATATAGTAAGTCAGTGGTTCTCAAGTGACAATAGATGTTTTATAGGTTTGATATACAAATTTTATTAATGCATAAAAGTGGTTTGTTTTACCTGAGATTATATATTATTCCTGCAATACTTCTCAGCTGCAAGTCTGAGCTGTAGAAATCATGTACCCTTGGTCTCCAGTGGAGTGAAATTTGCTGTTTGCACTACCAAAATTTCAATTCAGTATTGTACTGGAAATCTTAGCAAGTGCAAAGTGAAGAGGTGGGAAAAAGCACAAAACTGGGAAAAGAATAAATAAGACCATTATACACAGATGACATTAATGGTATATGTAGAAAACCTAAAAGAATCATGGATACACTATTAGAATTAACAAGTGAATTTAGTATGACCAATAAATTCACAAGGTCAATATATAATTTAAAAAATAAATTTTAAGAATATAATTTATAATGGCTTTAAGAAATGTCAAATATATAGGAATTAATCTAGCAAATGATTTGCAAACTTTGTATGTGGAAAACTATAACCATTACTGAGGAAAATCAAAAAAGTCCTGTCTGAATTGAAGGCTATACTGTGTTCAAGGATTGGAGGACTCAATATTATAATTTTGTTGGTTCTACCCAATTGGATTGATACATTCAATGCAATCTCAGTCAAAATCCTAGCAATTTTTTCTGAAATATCTCAGTTTAGATCACCCAGAAGTAGACCCTGAGATGAGGATTTGTGGGCAAGTGATTTATCAGAACAAACTGATTCAAAAGTGAATAAGTAGGCCAGGGAAGAAGAGGAAAACAAGCTAAGGTCTGATTTCAGCCTGATCCTTCAAGGAAGTACAGGAGTGCAACTTACACCCCAAAGATCCTCCCTTTAAGGAAAATAAGCTAGGCTTTCATACTCATGCACCAGTTAGCAATACCTAAGGTCAGCCTTAGGAGGACTAGGGCTTCTAAGCATTTCCAGCTCTCTGTACATTTGGGCAAAGTGGCTCCAGAGTAACTTTCAGAGAGTCCTTCAAAGAGAAGCACAGATTCAGGCTGTAAGAAGTAAAACAAAGAGAAGTAGGAACAAAAGGGATACGCTATGGAGTATCACTCAGCCATTAAAAAGAATACATTTGAATCAGTTCTAATGAGGCGGGTGAAACTGGAGCCGATTATACAAAGCGAAGTAAGCCAGAAGGAAAAACACCAATACAGTATACTAACACATATATATGGAATTTAGAAAGATGGTAATGATAACCCTCTATGCGAGACAGCAAAAGAGACACAGATGTAAAGAACAGACTCTTGGACTCTGTGGGAGAGGGAGAGGGTGGGATGATGTGGGAGAATGGCACTGAAACATGTATACTATCATGTAAGAAATGAATCGCTAGTTTAGGTTCAATACAGGATACAGGATGCTTGGGGTTGGTGCACTGGGATGACCCAGATAGATGATATGAGGAGGGTGGTGGGAGGGAGGTTCAGGGTTGGGAACTCATGTACACCTGTGGTGGATTCATGTCGATGTATGGCAAAACCAATACAGTACTGTAAAGTAAAAAAATAAAATTTAAATTAAAAAAAAAAGAAAAAGTAAAAGGAATCTGAGGAGCTTGAAGCAGAGCACAAGCACCTACTATTTGAAAAATGAACAAGCTGATTTTAAAACGTATGTGAAAATGCAAAGAACCATGCCAAACAAAGATAGTCTGCAAAGGGGGAACAAAGTCGGGGTGCTTATAGTACTAGATTAAAAGACTGACTATAAATCTTCATTAATTAAAACAAGTATGCATTGGTGCAGTAATAGACAATAACCAATGGAACAAAATTCCAGAAACACATGCACACATATTCAGTCATTGGATTTATATCAAAGATGCCTGCAGTACAGTGGAGAAAGAATAACGTTTTTAATAACTGGTGCTGAGTTAATTAGATATTAACAGGGAAATATAAACCTTGAACTCTAACACACTGAATTCAATTTCAAATGGATTATAGGTCTAAATGTGACAGGCAAAAAATAATAATAATAAAACCTCTAGAAACATCTTCATGACCTGGAAGTAGGAAAATATTTCTTGTGTAGAATGCAAACTGCCCTAATCATAAAGGAAACGATTCATATACTTGATTTTGTTAATATTGAAGCTTCTGTTTATTAAAAGAAACCATGGGGACAATGGAAAGGCAACAGAGTTGGAAAGATATTTGCATCACATGTATCCAACAAAGGATTCATAATCAAAACATTTGAAGAACTTCCATAAACCAGTAAGACTAGAACAGATAATTTTTTTAGCAGTCAAAAGCCTTGAAGAGGCATTTCATGAAAGAGACTATCCAAACAGTCAATAAGCACATGCTCAATATTAGTAGCTATCAGCAAAATGTAAATTAAAACCACAGTGAAATGCCACAGCATGTCCGCAAGAATTTCTAAAATGAAAAATAAAAACAAGAAGTCCTGACAATACCAAACATTTCCAGGAATGTGGAGCAACCAGAACTTTTATGCACTGTTGGTAGGGATGTAAACTGGCTCAACAACTGTGAAAATTGGACAGCTCTGCGAAGACTAAAAAATGCAGTCTGCAGCCGAGTAATTCAACACCTAGACATGTGACTAACAAAACTTTTGTTAAGTTGTGCAACAAAAGCCTCATCCAAGGATGCTCAGAGCAACTTTATTAAAAATAGCCAAAAGCTAGAAATATCCCAAATGTCAATATATACACAATGCAATGCTCTAAAGCAAAGTAAAATAAACAACTACTGCTACACTTAACACACATCAATCTCACCGGCACACAAATGAAGGAGGATTGATAACAAATGAATACAAACTGTATCATTCCACTTTTATGAATTAAGAAAGACAAAATCAATCAAAGCAGATAGAAACCAGACTAGTTATGAGGTATAGAGTGTACTGACTCAGAAGGAACGTGAGAAACTCCTAAGGTGTGACAGGGGTTTATATCTTGATTGAGATGGTGGTTACTGGGGTATATATGTTTGTGAATATTCACCAAAGTTTAATTGCATTCTTTATTATATGTAAATTATAGTTTGGTAATTTAAAAAAGAGAGCTCTTAAAACACTGAAGTCCCTCAAGTTTATCATAGACACTTAAGAAAGTATTCGAGTGCACAATGGGACATCTCAGTGTTAACATTTTTTGTTAAAAAAATGACAGTATATTTTAAATGCTGTCCTGTAGTCTAGAAACAATGTACCTATAAACAGTATGTCATGATAATTCCCCATTCCATATGTTTTGTTCTACAATATAAAAATATTTGCTGTGCAAAAGGTAAGGATATTACATGACTCCAGGCCAGTTAAAGAGAACTTCAATTCCAAGCACATAGGGATGGACTGCAGAACAGAGGGGAAAATAGTTCTGAAAGAGTGGTGAGCCTGAAGGGTGACCACAGAATCATGCAGTAACAACTCATAAAATTGTTCATACAGTATATGAGGGCTCCTCAAACTTTCTGTGTTTGCCACACCCTTTTAAATACAGAATTTTTGCAACCAATGTTAAAGTATTAAAATACAAAATTCATTCCATTCTCTTTTTAATTTGTATATTTGCTAATTAACAGTGATAAAATATGGAAAACTTTTTGAAACTTGACAACCCTGCAGAAAAAAAATCAGACAAGCCTTTGGTGAGGACACGTTTGAGAATCATTGAACTAAATCATCACTAGTAGTGTTTCTCCCCAGTGACCTCATACACACCAGTGTTTGTGATCAGTTATGGTGCTTGATATGTCAGCCATTACAAATTTAATGAAAAAACAGCAATTGTAAGTGGTCTGTAGGTTTTCATGAATTAAAGCAGATTCAGATATATTTTATGCTATTTTACTCATTTAAATACTAAGATGTTAATTGTATGGAAACAAAAAAATAAATGGTGTTTCATGAAGTTTACAGGGAATTGAATAGTGTTTTATGGAGGTTACGGGAGATATTCTTGTCTTCCAGTTGAGTTTGGCCAGTAAATGCTGGCAGGATCATGGAGGGAAGAAACGAGAGAGGGGTGAGTTCTTGGTCTTTCTACTCCCTCTCTTCATCCCCATGGTTTGGGCAGTGGTTCCATCGCTCCACAACAGCTGCATTTGTTGAGGAGAGTAGCCTCTTTCTCATCTCTCAGTTTCATTGGGTTCTAGTAATGTCTTGCCATTTTAGCACCTGGAATGTCAACAGGTTTTGGTGACTGTTAGTCAGAAGGAAATGGCAACCCACTCCAATACTCTTGCCTGGAAATTTTCCATGGACTGAGGAGCCTGGTAAGCTACAGTCCATGGGGTCGCAAAGAGTCAGATATGACTAAGCGACTTCACTTTCACTTTCTCTTTTCAGTCTCTGGGAATATTACATATCCTATGTTGTTTTTCTATTTAAAATTTGATTTCATTTTTATTCTTTAAAAAATTTTATGCACTTTTGAACAGTTATACTACATTTATAGTTCTTATAAAATATTGGCTATATGCCCTGTGATGTGCAATGCATGCTTGTAGCTTATCTGACACTCGATAATTTATGCCTCCCAGCCCACCACTCCTGTATTGTCTCTCCCCCACTCCCCACTACAGTTTGTTCCCTGTATCTGTGAGTCTGCTTCTTTTTTGTTAGATTCAGTGCATTGTTGTATTTTTTTAGATACCACATAAGTGGTATCATACAATATTTGTCTTTCTCTGACTTATTTCACTTAGCATAATGCCCTCTGAGTTCATCCACATTGCTGCATGTGGCAAAATTTCATTCTTTTTCATAACTGGATAGTGTTCCATTGTTGCCATGTGTGTGTGTTTGCAGATATAGGGTTGTGGTTAGGAAAAATGTTCGATGTGGTTTCAGTTTTAATTTATCTAGGCTTGTTTTGAGGCCCAGCACATGATCTATCCTGGAGAATGTTCCATGTGCAATTGAAAAGAATGTGCATTCTTCTGCTTTCAGGTAGAATGCTCTCTCTACATCAGTTAAGTCCATCTGATCAAATGTGTCATTTAAGGCCAGTGCTTCCTTATTGATTTTTCTCTCTGAATGATCTGTCAATCAACATAGAGTGTTAAATGCCCCCACTCTTATTGTATTATTGTCAATTTCTCTTTTATGTCTGTTAATATTTGACTTACATATTTAGGTGTTCATATTTGGGTATATACAAGGCTATGGTTTTTCCTGTGGTCATGTATGGATGTGAGAGTTGGACTGTGAAGAAGGCTGAGCACCAAAGAATTGATGCTTTTGAACTGTAGTGTTGGAGAAGACTCTTGAGAGTCCCTTGGACTGCAAGGAGATCCAACCAGTCCATTCTAAAGGAGATCAACCCTGGGATTTCTTTGGAAGGAATGATGCTAAAGCTGAAGCTCCAGTACTTTGGCCACCTCATGCGAAGAGTTGGCTCATTGGAGAAGAGTTTGATGCTGGGAGGGATTGGGGGCAGGAGAAGGGGACGACCGAGGATGGGATGGCTGGATGGCATCGCTAACTCAATGGACGCGACTCTGGGTGAACTCTGGGAGTTGGTGATGGACAGGGAGGCCTGGCATGCTGTGATTCATGGGGTCGCAAAGAGTCGGACATGATTGAGCGACTGAACTGAACTGAACTGATATTTGCAATTGTTTTATCTTCTTCTTGGATTAATCTCAATCGTTACATGGTGTCCTCCTTTGTCTCTTGTCTCAATGTTTATTTTAGAGTTTATTTTGTCTGATATAACTACTTGATTTTCTTTTGGTTTCAATTTGCATGGAATACTTTTTTCCATCCCCTCACTTTCAGGCAACATATATCTCTAGATCTGAATGGGTCTCTAATAGGCAGCATATATACAGGTCTTGTTTTTATATACTTTCAGCCACTCAATGTCTTTGGTCTTGTGAACTTATTACAGTATCTTTAGTATTATGTCTGGATTCCTTTTACTTTTTTTGTGTGTATATATACTAAAGATTCTTGCTTTGTGTTACCATGAGATTTTTGATTAACAATCTATCTATATACATGGGTTTCTCTGGTGGCTCAGACAGTAAAGAGTCTGCCTGCAATACAAGAAACCTGGGTATGACCCCTGAGTCAGGAAGATCCCCTGGAGAAGGGAATGGTTACCCACTCCAGTATTCTCACCTGGAGAATTCCATGGACAGAGGAGCCTGGCTGGCTATGGCCCATAGGATCGCAGAGAGTTAGACATGACTGATCATCTAACACATTCACACCCACTGTCTATATATGTGATTGTTTTTAGTTGCGAATGTCTTAATTTCAAATGCCTTTTTAAAAGACTGCATTTGCACTCTCCTTCCCTATCAATTACTGCTTTTGAGATCAAATTTTACGTCTAATTTTTCTGTGTGTCCTTTAACTGTTTATTGGGTATATAGATAATTTTGCTACTTTTGTCATTTAACTTCCCTACTAGCTTTGGGTATGGATAATTTCTGACCTCTACTGCCCATGAGCATTTTCATTTCATAATATTATTATTTCTAGTTGTCTTTTCTTTTTTGCTAGAGAATTCCCTTTAACATTTGTTGTAAAGCTGGTTTTGTAGTGCTGAACTCTTTTGGTTTCACTTGTCCATAAAGCTTTTGAGGTCTCCATCAATTCTGAATGAGAACCTTGCTAGTTAGAGTATTCTTGGTTGTACATTTTTTTCTTTCATCACTTTAAATATATCATACCATTTCTTTTTGGCCTTCAGAGTTTCTACAGAAAAATCAGCTATTCTCCTTATTGTAGTTCCCTTGTATGTTCTTGCTGCTTTTAATATTTTCTCTTTATCTTTAATTTTTATCATTTTAATTATAATGTGTCTTGGTGTGCTCCTCTTTGGGTTAATATTGTATGGGACTCTGTGCTTCCTGAACTTGGGTGACTTTCTTTTCCTAGGTTAGGGAATATTTCAGTTATTATCTCTTCAAGTATTTTCTCAGGCTCTCTCTCTTTTCCTTCTGGAACCCCTATAATGTGAAAATTAGTGTATTTGATATGGTCCCAGAGGTCTCTTAAACTGTCCTCATTTCTTTTCATTCATTTATCTTTAGTTTGGTGGCAGTGATTTCCACTTCTCTCTCTTCCAGCTCTCTGATCTGATCTTTTGTATCAGATAGCCGACTATTAATTCCTTCTATTGTATTTTCAATTTGTTATCGACACAATGAGTCAGGCAATCTTTGTAGCTCTGAATTTAGATCCTGAATACAATTGACAGAGTAGCTGGGTGATCAAAGTTTACATTCTAACTGGAGCAGACAGTAATCCTTTTTCTTCTTTCTCTCTGCTGTGCCATGCTAATTTACTTCTGTCACGTCCCACCTCTAACTCTAACTCTGTGTGGCCCTGTGGACTATAGCCTGCCAGGCTCCTCAGTCCATAGAATTCTCCAGGCAAGAATACTGGAGTGGGTTGTCATGACCTCCTCCAGGGGATCTTCCTGACCCAGGGATCAAAATCGCATCTCTTACCTCTCCTGCATTGGCAGGGGGTTTCTTTACTACTAGCACCATCTGGGAAGCCCTCTTTGTTTAGTGTCCTAGGAGGGGATATTAGCTATGATGAAGAGGAAGTTGGAGAGTAGGAATGAATTGCCCTAATTTTTCATAAAAAAAAATTAAGCCCCAGAACAAATACTTCTTAACAGTATTTAGGTCACTAAATCACAACTCTCCAGAGAGTGAAGTCTTGTGGTTCCCTTTCTTGCTACGAGAAGGGGTGTTGGTTACCATTTTAGAGTACCGTGCTAATCTCAACAAATTTAGTCTGAGTCAAAATCTAAAGCTACATGTTCCTTTCCATGAGCAAAATCAAGTTTTCATATAACTGTGGGCTGAATTTGACATGGGCTCAACTCATGTGATGAACTCACGTATTATACTCAGAATTTCAGATCCCCCAAACAAACACGATGCATGAGAAGTGTCTGGTACAGAATCTAGCACATAGTACACATTGAATGAGTGCATGCTCAGTTGCTAAGTCGTGTCTGACTCTTTGCGACCCCATGGACCCCACTAGGCTCCTCTGTCCATGGGATTTCCCAGGCAAGAATACTGGAGTCGGTTGCCATTTCCTTCTCCAGGGGAACTTCCCAACCCAGAGATGGAACCTGTGTCTCCTGCATTGCCAGGTGGATTCTTTACCACTGAGCCATGAGGGAAGCCCGCATATTGAATAGGTATTGTTAATTTAAACCTCACATCAACCCACAAGGCAGATGAGCATTATTTTGACTTTCTTGTGGATTACAGAAATTAGGCTCAAGAAGATTCAGAAAAAAAGATGTCAAAAGGAAAAAAAAAAAAGGCTTTGAAATAAGCTACATGTCACAGATGATACTAATAAAATATATACCCAAGGCCATATTTTCTACCACAATGAGGAAGGTTCTGAGGCCTATGACAGATGAGCCTCGTATCCATAGGCCCCTTTGCTCTTAGTGTCTTTTCTCATTAACAGTTTGTTCCTAGTTTTAATCCTCTCTCCTCAATTGCAGTCAATGATCCGAGGCCTTATGATCTTTTATGATTATACATGGAAAACACTAGTTGAATATCAGTTAAAGAGTAATCACATGATAAAAAGTACTTAGGATGTAAACACCCACCAGCTGACAGACTTTGACTCAGCACTGGATAGAAAATAGCAAACTAGGCAGAGATGATCTCTTTCCTTGAGGAGCTTACAGTCTAAGAGTAGGAGATTCAGAATATAAATTTAAAAAAATAACTGAATTTCTGATTATACAACAATAAAGATGACTTGTGAACAAGTGAATGAAACCTTGAAACACTTTCTCAATGAAAAATGGAAATTTACATTATGTTTCCTTTATTCAGAGTTTTATCCCCTTTAAATTATTGTATTCTGCAAGAATAAAAAGACATTATTGTCAATTTTGGGTAACCAATAATTAAGTAGAAGGAATTTCTCGGCACAAGAGTGGAAAGAAATTTTGGAACCAAGTAGACCAAGAATCAAATCTTGGTCTATCACTTTGAAATCCAAAACTATTGCAATCTCATCTATAAATCTTGATAGTTATATTTAGGTTGCAGTGCAGGCTTCAGCAATATGTGAACCGTGAACTTCCTGATGTTCAAGCTGGTTTTAGAAAAGGCAGAGGAACCAGAGATCAAACTGCCAACATCCGCTGGATCATCAAAAAAGCAAGAGAGTTCCAGAAAACATCTATTTCTCCTTTATTGACTATGCCAAAGCCTTTGACTCTGTGGATCACAATAAACTGTGGAAAATTCTGAGAGAGATGGGAATACCAGACCACCTGACCTGCCTCTTGAGAAATCTGTATGCAGGTCAGGAAGCAACAGTTAGAACTGGACATGGAACAACAGACTGGTTCCAAATAGGAAAAGGAGTACATCAAGGCTGTATATTGTCACCCTGCTTATTAAACTTCTATGCAGAGTACATCATGAGAAACCCTAGGCTGGAAGAAGCATAAGCTGGAATCAAGATTGCTGGGAGAAATATCAATAACCTCAGATATGCAGGTGACACCACCCTTATGGCAGAAAGTGAAGAGAAACTAAAAAGCCTCTCGATTAAAGTGAAAGAGGAGAGTGAAAAATTTGGCTTAAAGCTCAACGTTCAGAAAATGAAGATCATGGCATCTGGTCCCATCACTTCATGGGAAATAGATGGGGAAACAGTGGAAACAGTGTCAGACTTTATCTTTTGGGGCTCCAAAATCACTGCAGATGGTGACTGCAGCCATGAAATTAAAAGACACTTACTCCTTGGAAGAAAAGTTATGACCAACCTAGATAGCATATTCAAAACCAGAGACATTACTTTGCCAACAAAGGTCCATCTAGTCAAGGCTATGGTTTTTCCTGTGGTCATGTATGGATGTGAGAGTTGGACTGTGAAGAAGGCTGAGCACTGAAGAAGATGCTTTTGAACGGTGGTGTTGGAGAAGACTCTTGAGAATCCCTTGGACTGCAAGGAGATCCAACCGGTCCATTCTGAAGGAGATCAGCCCTGGGATTTCTTTGGAAGGAATGATGCTAAAGCTGAAACTCCAGTACTTTGGCCACCTCATGTGAAGAGTTGACTCATTGGAAAAGACTGATGCTGGGAGGGATTGGGGGCAGGAGGAGAAGGGGACAACAGAGGATGGGATGGCTGGATGGCACCACTGACTCGATGGAGGTGAGTCTGAGTGAACTCCGGGAGTTGGTGATGGACAGGGAAGCCTGGCGTGCTGAGATTCATGGGGTTGCAAAGAGTCGGACATGACTGAGCCACTGAATTGAACTGAACTGAACTGAGGCTAGAAAATGAAATCATCTAACATGTTTTAGCAATAAACCTGTTCTGGATACCATATTAAGAATTTGGGGTGTTGTGGTTTCTAGTCAGAATCGTCAACCTATATATATTAAGAAAAAGAGGAAAGGAAGTAGGCCTGATATAGGTGTAACCACTCTATTTCTCTTCAAATGTCCCTGTAATCCTAATTAAGGACACTTTGGGAATAAAATCGTATGGTCAACACTCTCCATTTGATTCCAAATTGTGTTCCTAATTTTCTACTCTAAAGAAAAAAAGTCACAAGATTGCATATCAATAAACAAGAAAAAACATACAAACATACAAACAAACAAAACCATCTACTCAATGGCTGAAATTTCATATTGGAGTCAATTTCAAGGTTGATTGGAGTGTCAGAGTTAATAATTTTTTCAACCAGAACCTGGAATTTGTAATTATCCTAAAAACTATAGATAGTGCTGGAAAGAGCCTATTTGTTCTCAACTTCTTTATCCCAGAATTGCCCCCTACCCATAACCTCTTTCTGCAAAATCTCAACTGTCTGTTAAAATCATGGTGCCTGACACACTTTCCTGAATTTATAAACCACTGTCTGTTATCAGTGTTATGATTACATCACCAAGACTATTTATTCAAAAAATGACCTGACCCTTTCCCTGTAGTATCTGGAGAGGTAGCTAAATAATAGATATAAAAATATACACATAAGTTAAATAAGTTGGTTTGGAAGCTAGATAATAAAATACATGCATCAGGAAGAGAAGCAAAAGAAGAAAAGTTCTTGAAAAGTAAGGAAGTAGTTGTCAGTAGCAAACCAGGACTGGGGTTGGAGAAGGGTGGGGAGAGGAGCCTGGAGAGAAATAGGAGGTCAAGGAGGAGAAGAAGAGGAGAAAGAGGGAAAAAAAAAAAAAAGAAAACCAGGAAAAGAAAAGAAAACAAGCCTGAATTCAAACCTGCAAAAGTTTATAATCAACATTAGAGTTTCTAAAAAGAATGAGTTTTCTCCCCTATTTTGGCATCCAGTGTCATTGCAGATTTAAAAGACTCCACTATCCGGGGGTTATTTATGGACTCCACGGCTGTAAATTTTTCTGTATGGCCTTAGAGCATGGCTTGTATCCTCTGGGACATGTTATATGATACAGCTGAGCCTCCATTTCAGCTCATTCCCTAACCTGGATGCTTTTCTCTCTACAGTCTTTCGATCTTCCCACATTAACCTGGAATTCCATACTGGCAGTGCTGAAGGCCTCCTGGAGGTCATTTGGCCCAACACTGCCATCCTAAAGAGAAACTGAAGCCCCCAGAAGTAGAGCATTATCTGTCCAAAAAAACCTTCTTTCTGACCAGAGTGCCTTGAAAAAATGAGTTTTTATACAGAGCTGCAATTGGGGTGAGGGGATCAGGAAATGCCTACATACCTCTCTCTCAATTCATTAACTGCTATTCCCTGTGCCCAGTGATTCCTTTGATAGGGAAAAAGGCTCCTCACTCTTCAGGGAGGATGAGGAATGTTGGGACTGATATTTATGGGGCACTTTCTATGTGCCAAGCACTGTGCTTCACATCCATGACCTCATTTAATCTTCATGGCAATTTAATAACACAGGTTCTACTAGTCCCCCTTTCCTTCTCTGAGATTCAACTTCCTCAGCTGTCAGATGACCTTCCCAAGGTCAAACAGAAGAAGTACCAGAAACAGGATCCATCCACAGGTTTGCTTGCCTCTCAAATAGCAATGATGCTACAATTTGGAGGGGGCGGGGGATGGATTTTGAAATCAAATTATATTAGATAAAGAAGCACAAAGATGATAATTCTCAATAAGCTCTGAGTATTCTTTTCAGAAGCTCTTCTGAGAACATTTGGGTAGGGATTGGAGGCTGGAGAGGATAAAAGCAGTATTCATTCATATATTTTTCCCATAGACTGCTGGGTCATTTTAACAATTGTATTAGGGCAGGCTATCAACTGTTTCTAGAACAGGTCTAGTTTTACTGTTAAACCACTGAGATGTAAAAGTTACTTCTTGCCCACTCACAGTGTAATCAAGTGTTCAGGGACAGCCTTCTTTCTGCAAATTCAGGGTCCAGACTCCTCACATTTTGGGGTACTGCCATCTCCAACATGTCACCACCAAGACTGCACAGAATAGGGAAGAGAGGTAGAGTACCCTGCAAAGAATATAGCACTTCTATCCACCTTCCATCAGCTCCACCATAAGTACAAGAGGACTGGGATGAGGCGCAGCTGTGTATCCAGGAAGAAGAATGGAAATTGCATTCTTGCTGAACACTAGTGTTCTCTGTCACCATGGCTGCATCAAAAAGGCAAAAAATGCTTCCGTTACCCTCTGATGAGTTTCCCTCCCATAACCATGTGAGTTCAGTGCACTCAGGATGAGACCATGAGAGGAGAGGGGAATTTCATTTGATAAAGATCACACAGACTAAAGCCACAGAGGCAGAAACATCTGCCTATATCCAGAAATCTCCCCTCCAAGCTGTGTGCGGGTACTGGTCCATCCCAGGCTAACAAAGTGATCCAGGTCAGATCTTGCCCCTCCTTACCTTGCAGAAGCATCTGCAAGGAGTTCCTCAACACTGTATGTGCTACAATATAATCATCACATACATTGAGACCCTCCTCCACTCCCCAGTTTGCTTCCATCAGAATCTCCAGATATATGCAACCCATTCCAGTATTCTTGCCTGGAGAATCCCATGGACGGAGGAGCCTGGTGGGCTACAGTCCATGGGATTGCAAAGAGTCGGACACGACTGAGCAACTTAACTACCTAACAAACTAGCTAAAGAAGGACGAGTCTGGGTTTTTTCTGTCTGAATTCTTGGAATCATTGAGTCAAACTGTCTGGCCTAGGAAATCTCAGGAAACCATGTTGGCATAGTCTCAGTGGAGGAAGTCAGGCATTCTGACTTCTCACTCAGAACTCTCTGTGCTTCCAAGAGTACATGAGATAGTTGGTCACTTTTACCCAATGTCTTCCCTATATGAGATAATAGTTTACAGATTGGAAATTAAAAGTTCAGTCTTCAAATGCAAAGGGTGCATTGGCTTCAATATATGGTTAAAATTTTAAAATCAACAGAATTTTTTAAAAAACCCCGCTGGAAAACACAGCATTAATAGAAACCAAAGCAGAATGAAGAAGTGAAGAAATGTGGGTTCAGTGTCTGACTTTGACACTTCCAATCTGTGAGACCCTGGAACAGCCAGGTTCTCTCTGAATCTCTACATCCTCTCTCATTAAAACAAAATGGGTTTGGTTCAGTGGTTCTTTCTGGAGTTAGCTCTGCCCTTTAAGGGGCATTTGCAAAAGTGTGAAAACATTTTTTTTTTTATCATCACAGTGACTAAAGGACACAACTGACGTTCATCAGGCAGAGGCCAAAGAAGGTCCATGTCCTGCATTATGGGGACAGTCTCACCCAATAAAGAATCCTCCTTCCCATAATGCTGATGGCGCTTTTGTTAGCAATCCCTTGATAATCTTACAGCCAGGATCAAAGATTTGTAACATAAAATTGGCCTAATTTTCTGTTTTGGTAGCTTTGAAGCTCAGAGCAAAGTGGAGAACTCTCATTCACAGTTCCTTGTAGCCCAAGTCTTTGCTGTTATGATACTTTCTACCTATTTTCCCCATATCCTTTTCTGCACACGCATCAGTTTCATATGTCTTGACTTTTCACCCTTACTTTAACGGTCAAATTTTAAATTAATTTTTATATTCTATTGCTATGACATTTTAAAATATATTTCTCCTTTACTATCACATTGTTTCATTGTAAACTATTTATACACACCCCTCTGTTAGACCAAGTGGCGCAGTGGTAAAGAATCCGCCTCAGGAGATGCAAGAGATGCAGGCTGTCTCTGGGTCTGGATGATCCCCTGGAGAAGGAAATGCAACCCACTCCAGTATTCTTGTCTGGAGAATTCCACAGACAGAGGAGCCTGGCGGGCTACGGCCCATGGGGTTTCAAAGAATCGGACAAGACTGAGCATGCATGCAAACAAGCCTTACTAGACCAAATTCCATAATATCAGGGAATATGTTTTATTCATATTTATTTATTCATTCAGTCACTCAAAAATGACATTTTAATAATAGAAATTTAATTTATATACATTGAGCACTTACTATGTACCAGAAACAGATGAGGAAATTGAAGCTACAAGAGGTTAAGTAACTTGCTCAGAATCACACAAGTAGATATTGCATCAGAAAAGGAGGCTCACAGATGGAAGCAAGTTCCTAAACTCAAGAAGCTTGCATTCTGACAAGTAAATACATCAACAGAGACAGTGCAGCATGACAATCTCCAAGCGTAATTGTAGAGACGCAAAATGAGCCCCAAGAAGGGGCACAAAGTCCTGAGTCCAGAGAAGAAACACCTCTTCTCTGCTTCAGAGAAGTGATAGCTCACCTGAAACTAGAGACGCAGGGAGGGTGGTCAGAAAGGCAAACAGAACAGAGACATGCCAACAGGGAGCCGCACAATGAGAGAGTGCAAACTGCAAAACCTGAAAAGGTCAGCATTGTAAGTCATGGCTCAGAAGATAACTGACCAATAGGAACAACTGAAATCCAGGAAGAAAAGATGCCTTGCTAAAGTCCCAGAACTTGATTCTCCTGGGAATTAAGGTGAATAGATGCTTGGGGCATAATAGCCTGTGGCCTCAGTGTCAGTCTACCTCGCATCATAAGTGTTCTGGCTGACTTCTCTAGATACTCCCCAGGCCAGGAGGAACAGAAGAACTAAGCGCTTCCTAAAAGCTATACTTTTTGTTAAGCATCTTCTCTGCTATCTCATTTCACCTTTCCCTCTGCCCCATTGGGAAAGCATTATTATCCCATTTCATAAACAGGAATACTGAGGCTCAGAGAGGACAAAAATGTAGTAAACCATGCCAGGAATAAAATAAATCTGTCTGACTGCAAATTCCCAAATCTTAGGAGGGTGCCATACCACTCCTGCAGGCTCAGTCAACATTTGCTCAACCTAGTCATCCTTATCAACTCTGCTTTTCAGGGATTTCAAGAGGCCCATGAGTCTCCCTGTCAGATCTGCTACTGCTTCTAGACATCAGTGTTTACTTAAAAGGTCTTCGCCCCTCTTCTGTGTGGTCTGAAGGAGCAAATCCAATGTCAATTTTGTTCATGCTCAATCTCAGTTTAGATAAACCAGTTAGCAGAATATGTATGATAAAACTCTCTGCCAAGTTATAAACTAAGTAGTCAAACAAACAAACACAAAATCAAATGGAGATCTAATTAGCTTGGTCCAATTACTCTCTTCCCTTTCAGTTAGTTTAGGATAATCTATAACAAACACCAGGGAAGAAAAATAAACTACCTAGTTTCAAGTCTTTTCCCCTTTTCTTTTTAGCATGTCTCATCTTTCCTTCTCTCTCTCTATAGTTCCCCTCTGCTTTTCATCATTTCTTCTTTTAATCCCTCTCTTTCTCCTTCTTCTCTCATTTTCTTTCTCTTTTCCCTCCTTCTTTCCTTCTTGTCTCCAGTGCTCAAGCAGGGGACTTAAGTCTGGGAGAGATTTAAGCAGTCTCATAAAAGCTGAATTCTGCAAGTGATCTGTCAGTTTTTCCCTATGATACAAACAGCCTTGACCTAAAAACCATCTCAAAACTTTTTAGCCACGAAACGGGATCTGGGATGCTGGAACCAGAATGGGTCTCCTGTCCTGTCCAAGTGTTTGCAACCCAGCTAACAATGAGGACCACTACATTTGAAATGCCAATGGGAAGGAGGCCGAGGGGCATGGAATCGCCTGGCGGGCACACTGGGCACCAGAGCTAAAGCCTTCTTTTCATGTCTCAGTCCCTGTGCTAGTTGAAAAATATATATCGATTCCAATCAGAGAGAATAAGATGACAAATCAGCCAAGCTTCAGCTTTTTAATAATGTGAAAATTGAAGCAATTGAGGAACAGTTATTAATAAACACAGTTCACACTATGAAAGCATGGAAATTTTTCCTCTGTAATGTAGCAAAACCATGAGGTTGGAAATGTTGATTCATTTGAAATGAAACTCTGGCCCTAACCTCCAGCAATTGAAAGGAAATGTGCTTAGTGGGAAGAGCATAAACTTGGAGTCTAACTGTTCCCCAACTGCAAACTTGGGCAGGTCACTTACCTTCTTGCATCTATCCTCTCATCTTTTCCTCTATAAAATAAGGGAAATAAATAAGCAAACAAATCAATAAACAGAACTTCCCGTGAAGAGTTTCTCTCTAGGATTATATGAAATGAATAGTGTTAAATCTCCGTTTAATAATAGAATAGCAGGACTGGGAGTTATAAGAGTCTTTCTCACATTTCCTTATTGGTTTTATGATTGAAAGAAAGTTACCTCCCCTCTCTGCACCTCACATACCCTCCATTCAAAACTAAGACACACCCAGGAATGCAAAATGGTATGGCCACTCTGGAAAGCCATTTGGCAGTTTTGATCCAATTAATCATATAGCTAACCTGCAACTCACCAATCCCACTACTAAGTATTTTCTCTAGGGAGAAAAAAAAATAATAATAAGTTCACACAAACATCTGTACACAAATAAGTAGAGCTGATCTCTTCATAATCAACGACAAGTGGAAACAACTCACACGTCCTCCAGTGACGGACTACATAAACAAGCTATGATATACTCATAGCTTTGAAATCTTGCTCAGCAATAAGGGCTCATCCAACAACTGCGCAAATATCAAAGGCGTAATCCTGAGTGAAAAGAGTCAGTCTCAGGAGGTTGTATACTGTATGAGTCCACTTATCTATCGTTCACCATTTACAAAAAGATAAAATGACACTGGCAGAGAACAGAGCCATTGTTGCCAGGGATGAGGGGTGGTGGGGGTAATGAGACTATGAGGGCATTCTAGGGGGGCTTATAGAACTATTTGATATCCTGATCATGGGGGCAGTTACATAAATCTATTGTTGTATTGTGGTTGTGTGTGTGTGCTCAGTCAGGTCCATCTCTTTTGTGACCACATGGACTATATAGCCTGCCAGGCTCCTCTCTCCAGGGAGTTCTCCAGGCAGAAATACTCGAGTGGATTGACATTTCCTACTCCAGGGGATCTTCCCTGACCCAGTCCATGGGGTTGCAAAGAACTGGACATGACTAACTAACACTTTCACTTTTTTTCCAACCTGAAAGTGTGTTAAAATTCCTAAAACTGTACACCAAAAAAGAGGTCGCTTTCCTGTCTTAAAAAATAAAATAATAAATTGAGTAGGAAGAATCGTAATAAGTTCCTCTCACATGTCCATCATGTTTTGATCCACAGAGCACTTTCATTAGATTCTCATAGCTCAGAAACCACAACTGACAAAACTGGAGCATCTTGCCTGGTAAATTTTGATGTGATCCTTGAAACCCATCCTCCCAAACTTGAATTATGAGTCTTCTTCAGCACACCTCACTAGGTGATACTTGAAGTCCTCTTCTTGTCTAAAAGGCTGTGTGTTTGTAGGAGAACCAATTATATATTGTCTTTTTTTTTTTTTGTCTTGTTTTTATTTCCAAAGTTCTTATGTCATCCTGCTCATGTTCCTGGCAATGTTTTTATTTTCTCAGAGGAAAAGAAAACAGGCCAATGCACAATTCAGTCAAATGAAACTTTAGTAGGAAGACACTGTTTTGACTGATTATTTGAATGATAAGAAAAATCAGTTGGCGTAAATGCTAAATTATTCATCCACGTATTTCTTCCTTTGATACATCTTCCCTCAACCACATCACAGGGTATACCGTGACTTAGCACAAGTCATTTCTACTGCTGTGAACCCTCTCTCAAAGTCTCTTTCAGGCTAGCACCTACATATCCTTCAGACCTTGGCGGCTGCATCATTTTCCTTGTAGCTTTCCCTGTCCTTCTCCAACAAGCTTGCTTAGGTGTTTTCTTGGGAGCCCATAGCATCCTGCACACTGCTCTACATTGATGCTAACCATTTCAATACAGCAGGAAAGCTGTCTCTCCCGCTGGACTGTGAGCACTAAAAAGAGAGGGGTCAGCTCTGAATCATCTGGCACAGGCTTTAATTAGCACAAATAAGGGGCATTCATTCACTCATTCATTGGACAGTCATTTCTAAATCCATCCTTTGTGCCAGGCAATATTCAATTGCAGAGAAAAATGAACAGCCCACGTCCATATGGAGCTTATCATGTAAAAGTGAAAGAGACAAGAAAGAAACAAAAGGTATGCACCAATTCTTGATATTATATTTTATGTCAAAGAAGGAAAATAAAAGAGGGCAAGGTGACAGAATGTAATGGGTTCTTGAGGAAGAAATATTTGAGCATAGATGCGAATGAGGCAAACCTTTCACTCAGTCCTCACCCAGAAAGCATTTCCTGAAAGCCTAGTACTGCATTTTTTCCCCAGTCTTATAGGGAATGGGGTCCACCTCTGGCCCACTGTGACTCGCTAAGCATAAGCCTGTTGGCTAACATTGGCACTTTGGGCCCTGGTCCCCTCAGTGACTGAAGCAATTGGGATTCCATCTGCCTGGCCCCAGGGCACACTTCCCACTCCACTGCCTCTGACAACCTCAGCAAACTTTTCCTGGGAAAGGGGTGCTGGGAGTAATTTTGTTTTGGAATCTGAGTCGGTGTTTAAATTTCAAACAGGTAACCTGCCAGTCTTCGGCCATTTGAGAACTCGGTTTCCTGTGACTCATAAAGTGCCCTTTATGCCTCAGAGGTGACATAAAATATCATTCCAGTTTTGCCCTGAAATACTCCTGACTGGTGCATGAAATGGGCCTTTATGGTACATCAAAGGCCCATAACTGTATCTTTTCTTGGACCTTTGATATTTTAATGTTTGGCCCATGGAAGTATATCTCTTCAATCCACATAGCACTTATTTATTTGGTTGGTTATATCTTTTTTATTGCTTCAGTGGTGAAAGGACTTAACAAGGAGAAAGTCCTATCCTCCTGGCAGCCCCAGACCTAGATGTCCTCTGGTTTTCAGCTCCAAAAGCAAAGGCACTCAGTGTTTGAACTCTTTTGGCCCAGGTCTCATAGGGGAAATGTCAGACAACAGCCCCCTCAACAAGTGCCTCTAATTTATGTTTCCTCAGAAGTCACACAGGTTCCTTCACTGGCCTACCGTAGGCTCTGGACCTTGAGGAACTGGAATTCAGTTTAAAATAGGAGCCCAAACTTCCATAATCAGAAATGTGCTGCTCACATTCAACTGAGGGGTATTGAATTCCTACTGTGGGTCTCCTTTTCAATTAGAAACCTGAGAACCACCTGAACTCTCTTACCCATGTATTCTTATATTCAAGATATATTTATTCAGGTTCCAGTGTGCATCAGCTCTGGGGGGAGCCCCAGGGATACTAGTCATGAGACAGTCTGCCCTCAAAAACCCTTTAGTGGAGTTCCCTTCTGGTGTATACTCATCTTAATTTATTACCAAGTCCCATGGATCCTGCCTCCCAAATAATTTTCAGATTCATCCTCCTTTCTCTGTACCCTCTTCCTCAGATCAGGATCTAATCATCTCTCAACTGAATTATTGCCACTGTCTTTTAACGGGACTCTTAGCCACCAGAGTTACCCCATAATGTCCCCGTGGGATTCAACCATCTGTACCAATCCCAAACTCAGATCTGATTTCACCAGCGTTCTGCTCTAAAACTCAAGCTCAAATGTCTATAAGGTCCAGACAATGATTAAAAATAAGTGAAGGAGCAGAGTAAGGTCAGGTCTAGGAAGATGACAAAAATAGAAATGAAGAGTGTGCACCTCACCTAAATTAAGGCCCCACATCAGTCAAGTGAAACACATCTTTGGGCTAAACCATAGGCCACCTGTGCATTCTGAATTATTATTCCTACAGCCTCTCACTGCAGTTGCCTCATGAAGGGGCCCAAACCAAACTGCCTCATTTCTCACCCTGACCATTCCCCACGTCTGCCTTTTCTGTGTTCTAGCTATATTTTAACTCCAGCTTCCCGCAAAGTGTACGCATTCACACCTTCATGTGTTTGTTTATGGTATTCCATTTCCTTAAAATGACTCCAATTCCTCACCTAGAGAGTTATGTTTCATCTTTCAAAACTTATTCTCCTGTATAACCTCCTCTGAAGGACCTAGAAAAAACTGATTCCTCCCTGTCTTACTTCTCTGTCCTCTGTACTGTCACTTTGCATTTATTGATTAGTGAGCAGAGAAGATAGGTGTGTTATTGGGAAGCTCCCTTCGGGAGGCACTTGCTGGGTGACACGGAGCAATCTTCGCTGCCCTGGTGTCTTGCATAGAGCAAGCACTTCACTAAAAGTGTGACAAACTGAATTATCAAATTCAGTGCTAGGAAATTCCACATAATTATTTAATTTCTTTCTTTTTTTTTTTTTTTAACAAGAAGTAGCTTGACAAGCATTCATTATTGTCGTATCCATTTCCTAAGCGAGGAAACCAAGACTCCAAGAGACAAGGTGGCAGCCTGAGGTCACACGGGGAGTGAGGAGTGGAGCCAGGGTTTGGACAGAGGCCAGCCAATGTCCAATAACATGGCCCACCTGCCTTTAAAGTCAAATGTGAGTATGCCAATGAAGAGTTCTAGAAACATCTATTGTGTCTGGAAATAGTCCAAATGTTAAGGTCAATGACGGCAGAAGATGAAATGGATGAAAAAGAAAATGCAAAAACAGAGTCACACACAAGACCTGTGACTCTCCTTAAGCACGCTTGAGTGCCTACTACAGACTGTTAATTTCAGAGACTGCTCTATTATGCAGGTATCCTGGGTTCTGGCTCCAGCCTTGCTTCTCACTTCCTGGGTGACATTAGGCATGTCACTTCCCTGCTCTGAACCTTCACGTTTTCACCTTTAAATGTGGAAGCTGGACTCCCTGGTAATTGGGTTTCCTTCCTGCTATGTGTGTCTCTTATTTCATGTCACTAGCATCCAGGGAAATGGCAGGAATTAATTGTTCCCAGATCTACCATTCCTGAGGCTCCAACTTCTGCCATCTTTCTTTGTCTATCTTTCCCTTTGGATTTCCTAGAATCTGGGAGGCCAGAAATGAGTGTGGAAAGAAGAAACAGTGAATAAGAATGACCCCAAATATTCACATCAAGTGGGAAGATTTCCATGTGCACAGACCAATCAAAGGCATGGCCTCACACAATAGGAAATCCTGCTGTTTCGAAAGACTTGCAGTTTCCCTCATTTTTGTTTATATCTTTAAAATGCAGGACTAAAGAATTTACTGATGTTTAATGGATTGATCTCTTTTTAAGTGTACTTGATTCCTATTCCTTCCTCCTTGAAAAAAAGCAAAAGAGAAAAACACTTTCAGTGACAAATTTACCAACCATTTATTCAGGAAAAAGTTGCTAGTCTTATGATAATTTCTGGTCTTCTGCATTCAAATCCATATCTCACACTGGGTGCCAGAGACTAGAGGTGGGGATAGTCATGAAGAATTGTAGTAGATCAGACTTTCATCCATCCTGGCTTGAATTGTGACAGTGATTGAAGACATATGGAAAAAGAGGTGAATGTGAGAGGTAATTTAGAAGCAGAGTCTGTAGGACCCCATTGACAATTGGATGTCGCAGGTAAGATCAAGGAAAAATACTCTAGGATAACCTCTCAGTTCTGGTTTGTATGATGGGGTAGATGGATGGTGTTGCCATTTCTATATTGAAGACATACAGAAAGAGGGGTCCATTTGGGAAGGAAAAGTGGTAAGTTCAGTTTTGGACACGTTGAATTTGAATGAGACATCTAAACAGAGATGTTCAAGAAATAGTTGGAAACACTAAGCTTAACCCCATCTTGGTAGACTGCAATATTGTCAAAGCATGTTCCTTTTGGACTCTTCTCTACTGGGCCTGTCCTTGAGGAGAATCATAGTTTCCATCCCATTGACATTGGACTTGTCCATGTGACCTGCTTTGGCCAACCAAATGTAAAAGAAATGATAAGCATTATTTCCAAGTAAAAATTTTAATAGACAAACAGTGGTTCTGCCTTGTTCTTTTTCCCCCTTTCACGAGACTGGCATATGCCAGGGAAGGGCTGCTCCTTCCAATTTGATCCAGGAAAAAAGACCTGCAGCAGACTCACAGCTGGTCCAAGAAAGCAAGAAATAAATCTTTATTGTCATGAGCTGTTAACATTGGAGGGTTCTTTGTTACTGCAGCCAAACTTAGGCTAGACTAAGTGATATCCCCACCCTCTCATTTTATGGAAGAATAAATATGGACCTAGGAAAAGAAATTGGAAAATGTATAGGAAAAAAATTATCTCAAGGCTTGTGAATCTTAATAAAGTATATTTTTCTCTCATATCCATGCAGAAGTTCTCATGTCAACAGTCTTTTTGTTCTTGAAATTAATATATTAGAATTGAATACTTTGGTAGCATGGTCCAGTTTCCTTTATTTTGAATAAGTAAAACATTATTTTCCTCTGCATGGATACCATCTGTAACTTGTTTTCTCCCTCAGTTTAAACCTTCCTATCTAGCATCAAAGACCATTAGCATGAGATTTCTTTCCCACCAATTTCTTTCCCAGCTTCAGATGACTGACTTTATACACAAAAGTATTACTTAAGGCCAGGTGTGGGAACTTTTAAGACCAATAGCCATTTTAAAATATTTGTGTAGAGAAAGAAAGAACACAGGATCAAGAGTATAAAAGTCCAAGTTTTACTCTCAGTGGGGCTGCCAAGTGGCGGTGTGACCTTGGAAAGTTCACTTCACCTCTCTGGGCCTCCATTCTGTATCCATCATAGAGGAGTAATATATGCCATGCCTATTTCTAAGGTTTATTAGAAGATAAAGGAGTCTATTTGGAAATGTCCTTTGAGAAACGGAACATTGAAAGAAGAGATGTGTGGGAGGTGGGAGATTCCAAGTATTGCCAAATAACCTTGGACAAGCAGACTCTTGGCACAGATTAAAATCCTAGCTGCCTGTGAAAGCTTCTGCACCATGCCAGGCCAGGAGGCAGAAGTTTGGATGGAGGAAAGATTTTTTAAACTGCTTCCAGCATTTGCATTTCCTATAGAGTGAGATTTCTGGCCCAAGTTTCAGGGGGCAGGGGGCAGGCAGAATTCTAGGGGTCTTCTCTGCAGTGGTGGTCATAACTATAGTGATCTCTTGTCTTTAGAATGTGAGTGCACACTAACTCGCTTCAGCCATACCTGACTCTGTGTGATGCTATGGACTGTAGCCTGCCAGGCTCCTCTGCCCATAAGATTCTCCAGGCAACAGTACTGGAGTGGGTTGCCATGCCCTTCACCAGGGGATCTTCCTGGCCCAGGCATATGACAGTAATATCTTGTCTTTCAGCTCAGTTTAGACGTTCAGTTGTGTCTGACTCTTTGCCACCCCATGGATTGCAGCACACCAGGCTTCCCTATCCATCACCAGCTCCCGGAACTTGCTCTAACTCATGTCTGTAGAGTCAGTGATGCCATCCAACCATCTCATCCTCTGTTGTCCCCTTCTCCTCCTGCCTTCAGTCTTTCCCAGCATCAGGGTTTTTTCTAGTGAGTCAGTTCTTCGCATCTGGTGGCCAAAGTATTGGAGTTTCAGCTTCAGCATAAGTCCTTCCAATGAATATTCAGGACTGATTTCCTTTAGGATGGACTGGTTGGATCTCCTTGCAATCCAAGGGACTCTCAAGAGTCTTCTCCAACACCACAGTTCAAAAGCATCTATTCTTCAGCACTCAGCTTTCTTTATGGCCCAACTCCCACATCCATGGAAAAACCATGACTTTGACTAGACGGACCTTTGTTGGCAAAGTAATGTCTCTGCTTTTTAATATGCTGTCTATGTTGGTCATAGCTTTTCTTCCAAGAAGCAAGTATCTTTTAATTTCATGGCTGCAGTCACCATCTGCAGTGATTTTGGAGCCCAAGAAAATAAAATCTGTCACTGTTTCCATTGTTTCCCCATCTATTTGCCATGAAGTGATGGGACCAGACCTCTCATCTTTAGAACAATATATCAGAAATCTCAAAAGACCGTCACAATAATCCAATTGCAGTCTGTTGTTCTGAATCTTCTTTCTATGAGAAACTGAGTGTCAGAGACATTAAAATGTGCAAAATGAAGACCTAACGATAACTTTTGAGGAAATAAGGGACACAAGTGAAGACAATCTTTAGAAGATGAGGCAGGAGACTGGAGGGGTAAAGTGGAAGCAGAGAGGCCAGGAAAAAGGAAACTATCCCAGCTGTCCAGAGGAAGATAGATGATTAGGGTCTGGACCACACAGGTGACCTGGGAGTGATCTGGAAATATTTCTAAGATAGGTCATTTGCCCAAGCTCATGTGGCAAATTAGAGAAAAAACAGACTTGGAACTCATGTCTTAGACTCCCAACCCAGTGCTCTTCCTCTTATTTCTTATTCCTGCTATGTAAAAAAAAAAGTTCCTCATGTGATACACAAAAATTTTCATTGAAAAAAGTCTTGAACCATAAAGACAAAAATTCTAAAGAAACAGATTGATAAATAGGCATGGAAAACAACTACCATGTCAAATGGCTTCCACAGCAACCAACAAACCTGCTAGAGCTGGATGTGCGCTTGGCTATCTTTCCTTATTCCCTCTCCTACTCTGCCCTTCAAAAGAAGCACTAAGAATGTATCAAGAGAGTTAGATAATGGAGAATAGATATATGCATGTATGTACATAGATATATATTAATAATCTATGCAAAATGAAACAAAACATTGTTACTTATCTAAGATCATTACTGGTAAATCTATTTTGGGAAAGGAGAGAGAGTAGAAATACCAGGCTCTGTTACAACTCTGCCATTATAGGCAAAAGCAGCCATAGGCAATATTTCAATGGAGTGTCTAAGTTTCAGTAAAACTGTCTATATAAAAACAAAGAGAGGGCTGGATATGACTCAAGTAGCATAGTTTGCAATCCCCTGCTTTGGAAAAAGTTGTCTAAAATGGTGAAATATCAGAACCAAATCTAGGGAACTAATCAGCATTCAATAATCATATCAACACAGTAGATAAATATTCTAATAGCTATGAGACATTCATCTTATGGCATATTGGAGAGTCATTAAAACAAAGGCACAGCCACTACAGAGAACAGTATGGAGGTGTCTTTAAAAACTAAAAATAGAGTTACCATACGATCCAACAATCCCAACCCTCAGCAAATATCTGGAGAGAACCACAATTTGAAAAGAGACACATGTCCCAGTGTTCACTGTAGCACTGTCTACAATAGCCAGAACATGGAAGCAACCTTAATGTCCAACAGAAGAATGGATAAAGAAGCTGTGGTACATATATCCAATGGAATAGTACTCAGCCTTAAAAAAGAATGAACTAATGTCATCTGCTGCAACATGGGTAGACCCAGAGCCTACAATACTAACTCAGAGAAAGACAAATATATGGCATCACTTATATGTGAAACCTAAAAAGGGATACAGATGAACTTATTTACAAAACAGACTTAGAGCTGCAGATGTAGAAAACAAACTTACAATTACCAGGGGTAAGGGGTGGGGGGGTATAAACTGAAAGATTGGGATTGACATATACATACTGCTGCTGCTGCTGCTGCTGCTGAATTGCTTCAGTCATGTCTGACTCTGTGCAACCCCATAGACGGTATATATAAAACAGGTAACTAGTAAGAATCTGTTGTATAACACAGTGAACTCTACTCAATGTTCTGTAATGGCTTGTATAGGAAAAGAATCTAAAAAGGAGTATGCATATGTATAACTGATTCACTTTGCTATATACCTAAAACTAACACAACATTGTAAATCAACCATGCTCCAATTAAAAAAGAAGAAAAAAACAAAGGTTATGGAGTCTATAGAGGTGCATTGAGCATTTACCAATTGCAAAGCACTGTTCTAAGTATTTTACATTAAATAACTCATTTAACCCTCCCAGCTATACTGACAGAGTAGGGGTTGTTATACATCTCCATTTTTCAAAATGCTTTTATTGTGCTTGCATAGCTTATATAATGCATATATGAATAGAAAGGTGATGGGGGAAAAAGAAACTTACAGGCCTCAGAGAGCTCAGGTACAAAGGTTTTTGAGTAAATCCAGGCCTTTACCACCTGGTTCACTCCTGGACTCCTGTCCCCTCAGGGCAGACTCCTTGGTGAAAAGGACTGCCATCAATTTCTAATAATTTCCAAAAGCTTAACGATTGTAATTTTCCAAACCCAAAATGCCCTTTGAATTTAGTTTCTATTTGCTAGGAAAAAGTTGAAACCTGAATAGCTCTCTGATCACACAGACTTCCAGAGAAAGACTGAATGTGCGCAGGAGTGTTTATTCTTAACCCACCCCATTTTTCATCATAAATAGCCTGTCTGCGTGGCCCAGAAGGGGAGGAGACTGTTCTATCTGGGCCCCCACGCTATCTCACTTTGAGCCTCTTGCTCCAGCTCGCTGGATGATGGTTTCCTTATGTGTTAAAGGAGTGCAAGACAATAGATCACACCCAAGCTAGTTTTCCCTTTAAAACTGTATATCTATGTTCAGAGGGGTGGAGGGACAGAAACTGAATTCGGAGAAAATGGGATTCTAGTCCAGACTGTCACCATGTAGTTCCACAACCTTAAATAAGGTTTAAGGTCTAGGCCTCAATTTTCCCAGAAGGTTAAAAAAAAACAAATCATCATAGATAACTCTTATAGTTATTGTGTATGAAGCACTAATCTAAGCCCTTTACATGTATTTCTGCATTTAAGTTCTTACAACTACAAGGTAAATATTATATATCATCATCAAGCCTATTCACAGGTAACAGGTACAGCGAGGTTAAGAAATATGCCCCAAAGTTACATGAGTACACTTGAACCCAAGTCAACTGGCTTCAGAGACCACACATCTAAGCTTGACATTAGAATATCCCTAAAAAACTGAGCTGGATGATCTCTAAGGACTCTCCTGGTTTGTGCCTTCTTTGAGTCTATGATTCTGAGTCATTTGCAAATTGCTGCTTTTCCATCCCCTGTGCCATTCTGTCTTCTGCTCCCCACATCACTTGCACACCCCCACCCCATCCAACACTCCGTACGTGGCTGTGAAGATTTTCTCTGTGGCTGGAGAGGAAAAGACAGCTGATTCTGTTGCAGCCAGCTCTGCATAAGACCAAGGCTCTGGCAGGAGGCAGCTAATTTACACCCCTTGGGAACAAACACAGGCTCAGGGCTTCTCTCTGCCAAGCGGGCCTCGGGAACAGAAGGTAACAGTTATAGCTTTCTGAGCTCTGTACCTGGTCGGGCCTCGGGTAGAGGCTTCATCACGCTCAGTTCAAACCCAGATTTTTCAATAAAGACATTATATTTGTATTGAGCAAATCATTAATTTCTGTTCTATTTCTGTGCTGTGTTCAGTCATGTCCAATTCTTTGTGACCCCACAAACAGTAGCCCTCCAGGCTCCTCCGTCCATGCAATTTTCCAGGCAAGAATACTGGAGTGGGTTGCCGTTTCCTTCTCCAGGGGATCTTCTCGACCCAGGGATCAAACCTTCAGCTCTTGCATTGGCAGGTGTATTCTTTACCACTGTGCCACCTGGGAAGCCCAGTGTGTGCTGGGAAGTTTTGTTTGAGATTGATATATATACACTACTATGTGTGAAATAGATAACCTAGTGAGAATCTACTATATAGTATAAGCGACTCTACTCAGGGCTCTGTGATGACATAAATAGGAAGGAAATACAAACAAAGAAGGAATATACGTGTAATTAATTCACCTTGCTGTACAGAAGAAACTAACACAACATTGCAAAGTACAATCTTTTTTTAATTTTAATAAAATGGTTTAATACAAAAGGGAGTTGGGAGAAATAGAAGTGGATTTACAGATCTAGTTTCTGCCCTCCTGGAGCTTCTAGTTATCGGGGGGGAAAGGAAGCCACAGTGTCTGAAGTGTGGGCACAGAGCAAGTAAGGTTGATAATGAATTGTTTCTAGTCAAAGGGATGAGGGACAAAAATCAGGAGCAAAAACCTCTCCAGGCTGACGGGAAAGTGTGGTGCCCTCAAAGTAGGAGCAAAAATTTAGGCTTCTTCTGTCTGTGGAGCAGAAAAAGAGCATTTGGAGCAACCACTGTGTGCTAAGAGACTTCTACATTTTACCTTGTTTAATCCTCAAAGCGATCCAAAATCACTGCAGATGGAGACTGCAGCCATGAAATTAAAAGACGCTTGCTTCTTGAAAGAAAAGCTATGAGCAACTTAGACAGCATATTAAATAGCAGAGATATTACTTTGCCAACAAAGGTCCATCAAAGCTATGGTTTTTCCAATAGTCACATATAGATGTGAGAGTTGGACTATAAAGAAAGCTGAGCACTGAAGAATTGATGCTTTTGAACTGTGGTGTTGGAGAAGACTCTTGAGAGTCCCTTGGACTGCAAGGAGATCCAACCAGTCAATCCTAAAGGAGATCAGTCGTGAATATTCATTGGAAGGACTTATGCTGAAGCTGAAATTCCAATACTTTGGCCACCTGATGCGAAGAGCTGACTCTTTTGAAAAGATCCTGATGCTGGGAAAGATTGAAAGTGGGAGGAGAAGGGGACAACAGAGGATGAGATGGTTGGATGGCATCACTGACTCTATGGACATGAGTTTGAGCAAGCTCCGGGAGTTGGTGACGGACGGGGAAGCCTGGCATGCTGCAGTCCATGGGGTCAAAAAGAGTCAGACACGACTGAGCAACTGAACTGATCCTCAAAGCAATCCTGAGCAGTTGGCATTAGTTCCCCACTGCAAACTGATGAACCTGATGCATCTAAGACCAAACTGCATCAGGGTTTGACCCCAGGCCTGTGTACCCCTAAAGCCTAAGCTCTCTTCTCTGAGTCAGCCTGCCTCTCAAGGGTGTTTGGTTGTGGAGTGAAAAGAGGCAGAGTAACAACCATAGACCCCTGTCACTCAAAGTATGGTCCAGGGGCAGGGGTCCAGCCCCTGAATTGAGAACAAGCATTTAGAAGATTTAGAGCAATTTAACACAATACTTTACATATGTCTGTTGGATTTAATAATGAAAACTCAGATTTGTCATTGGTGTGTCTGGTTTTTCCCACTATATTTCTCCATGTGTTTATTTTTATTGCATTTTGTTTTGAGTATTGGTCCACAGCAGACTGAAATTTTAAAACCTAGTTTCGAGATGCTCAGAAGTGCTGCTCTCCAGGAAATGCCATGGATTTGAAATTTGAAGACCTGGACGCTGGTTTCTGTCAGCTCAGCCATTGATAGCTCCGCTCCCCCGACACCCAACCAAGGGAACTTAGCAGGACATCAAGCCTCCCTTGGATGAGTTACAACTTGCTGTAAATGGTCAGATCATCAGAGGAGTCCTCATATTTAAAAATCAAATCACCATTTGGTGGTATGGGGGAGGTGTGGTGCTGAAGGGAGCGGAGGGGAGAGGAAATAAAATCAAGATTATACACTTGACTCTCTTTTTATTATGTTCATTATTTGATGAAGGAGACTGGAAAATACATATGAAGCCAATTATTTCTAACTTTAAATAAAGAAAAGGAAGACTCAGATCCCTTTTTGGAGAACGCTCATAATCAAGGGGCATGATCCAACTTCTCCTAGTGCCAGAAGGGTCTGCAGCTGCCTGTGACCTCATGTCCTGTGCTCTGCTGTATGCCTCAGCCCGGCCCTCCACCCAGGCAACATGAAATAGGTGCTCCCTTTGTCCCCTTGCCAAAGGCTATCCCTCAAGCTCATGTTTCCTCCACCTAGAACCAGAAAGCCCTTCTGACTCCTGCCAGGATTTGGAATCATCCAATTTCCTCCTGGAGAAACTGGGAAATTTTCAGATCCTGATTTAATACTCTGGTTTTAACTATGGAGAAATGGAGGCCCCAGGATCAGGGAATGACATACACAGGATGGCGGACCCAGGTCTCTTGTCTCTCAAATGCGTGTTCCCTTTCCCCTGCTCCATTAATGGTCCCTGCCCTGTGTTGCCTCTTTCCCCCATTAAATGTTTGTGTCAGAAGCAACCCTAGCACTGTGGCTGTGAGTTCATTTTTCACTCTGTAATTCCTCAGGCAGGTAATTTTGTTTCCATTGCCCTGAGGGAAGGAATTCATGAAGCGTGTGGCACGCAGTTCAAAGAGAAGGGCGGAATGAAAGTACAGCCACCCACCTTCCGGATTCCCTCCCCCGCCCTACCCAATCATTTCTCATCTTGTCTTACGGCTCAAACCAAATATGAGTCTACATGAAAGAAGAAATCTTCGTGGGTGTTTTTAAGTTAAGCCCAGCCAACGGCAATGGCTGCCTCAGACTCAGACGCCATCTTTCAGGAACACTCCAAGTGCTGGAAGTCATTTGGCCTTGCAGGTCTGTTTTGTAAAACCAGACAGGTGGGTTATGTTTTGTCCCCTGCCTGACAACTGCCAAGAGGTCTTTGGCCCCTTCTTCTTCTTCTTCTTCTTCTTCTTCTTCTTCTTTTTTTTTTTTTTTTTTTTTTTTGCTCTAAAGTGAAGTGAAGTGAAAGTCACTCAGTTGTGTCCAGTTCTTTGCAACCCTATGAACTGTAGCTGCCAGGCTCCTCTGTCCATGGAATTCTAAGGCAGAAGGCACAAACCCTGATCCAACTCCAAACATAGGAGTTTTTCTCCCTTCAAACAAGTATTTCAGGGTTTCCTTTGCCTAAACCTAGATATTCCAACTTCCTCCCTTACCATCCCTGCCAACAATTTTGCACCTGAAGTTTCCTGCTACTCCCCCTTAAATGGCTCACCTAGAATCTGAGAGATAAACTCCAATTAATATCAAACTTTGAGGCCTTGCCAATATAGTGCCAGAAACATTCTGTTTGGATTTTCCAACCAGCTGTCCAAATTCAGCAATCATTACTTTATTCATTAATTTTAAAATTTATTTTACTCATATACACTCCTAAACTTCAAAGCGCTTCTCTGTAAAAAGAGAGAATAGAAGAAGTTCAAGCAGAAAATCTTGTTTTAGAAGAAGTAGGGGTTAAAAGCATGGATCAGCCAGTTCTGAGGACTAACCCTGTATCTACCACTTAGTAGCTATGTGACATCAGTCAATTAACTGAAGCTCTCTGGGTCTCAGATTTTGCTAATAACAGTACCAATTTCATTAGGTTCTTCGAATAACTAAAATTATTCATGTAAAACATTTACACAGCCTTAATACAGCTAACATTCACTGCATGGTTGTAATTATTAATATGATAATTAATATGATCTGACATGAAGCCCCGTGAGGGCAGGAACCTCAAGTGTCTTTTTGCTTCCCTAACTCCACTGCCTGGAACAATGTCTGTCTCAGAGAAGATTTCTAATAAATGCATGTTAAATAAATAAGTAAATAATATGTTATAATAATAATAAGTAATAATATGTTAAAAAAAAAAACCACTTAAAGATGACCTGGTCTTAATCAGATACCTAAAGTTCTACCAAGATATTAGCCATCTTAGTTCATTTATTTTTGCATATTTAAAAGTTATTTTTCTGATTTACAAGTTTTCTAAATGGACATGCATTCATTCTTTTCTATTTTATTTATACTCTTTGTGTTTACAGATTACCCTTACTTCCATCACCTAGAGTCTTCTAATATTACCTTATTTCTCTCTCAGAGCAAATTTTGATACATAATACCAAAACATTCATTTCCAAGGGAGCAGTGTTGGTAGGAATGTAAATTGGTGCAGCCACTATGGAGAATAGTAAGGAGGTCCCTCAAGAAACTAAAACTAGAGTTGCCATATGATCCAGCAATCCCACTCCTGGGCATATACCCAGACAAAACTATAATTTGAAAAGATAAATGTACTTCTATACCTTTATGTTCATAGAAGCACTGTTTACTCTAACAGTCAAGACATGAAACAACTTAAATATCTATTGACAAATGACGAATATATATATGTATATACTAGGCCATAAAAATGAAATAATGCCATTTCCAGCAACGTGGATGTACCTACAGATTATCACAGTAAGTGAAATAAGTCAGAAAGACAAATACTATATGATTTCACTTATATGTGGAGTCTAAAATATGACACAAATGAACCTGTTTACAAAAACAGATATAGACACACAGACATAGAAAACCAACTTGTGGTTGCCAAGTGGAATGGGGGGAGAATCGATTGGAAGTTTGGGATTAGCAGATGCAAACTGTTTTATATAGGATGGCTAAACAAGCTCCTAACTTGCACAGGGAATTATTTTCAATATCCTGTGATAAACCACAATGGAAAAGAAAATGAAAAAGAATACATACATACATATATATAAAATATATTATATATATTATATACTATATATAAAACAGAATCACTTTGCTGTACAGCAGAAATTAACACAACACTGTAAATCAACTATACTTCAATAAAATTAAAAACAAAAATTCATTTCCCAGAGTGAAGCTGCATAGATTTCCAACCAAACTTAAAAAAACTTATAAGTCCCTTTATATCACACCTGAATTTATGCAAATCGGGTGATTCAGGTTGGGCCCTTAGATGGTTTCAAGGAATAGGAAATGGTTTCAATAGCCACAGACTTGATCAGAAAGTTCAGTCCAACCTCACAAAATCCAGGGAGAAGAGAGGAGCTAGAGAGTGAGTTCAATCACCAATGACCAATGATTTAATCAACCATACCTACATAGTAAAACCTGAATAAAAACTCTTGAACAATGAAGTCTGGAGAGCTTCTGGGTTGATGAGTACTTCTGTGTGCTGGGATGGTGGAATAGCCTGAGAGGGCATGGAAGCTCTACACCACCCCCATCCCCCTCCCCCAATTCCCTTGTCCTAGGCATCTCTTCCATTTGGCTGTTCCTGAGTTATATTCTTTGGAGAAGGCAATGGCACCCCACTCCAGTACTTTTGCCTGGAAAATCCAATGGATGGAGGAGCCCAGTAGGCTGCAGTCCATGGGGTAGCTAAGAGTCAGACACGACTGAGCGACTTCACTTTCACTTTTCACTTTCATGCGTTGAAGAAGGAAATGGCAACCCACTCCAGTGTTCTTGCCTGGAGAATCCCAGGAATGAGGGAGCCTGGTGGGCTGCCATCTATGGGGCCGCACAGAGTCGGACACGACTGAAGCGACTTAGCAGTAGCAGCAGCAGAGTTATATTATTTATAATAAAACGGTAATTATAAGCATGGCACTTCCCTGAGTTCTTTAAGTTGTTCTAGTGAATTATAGGATGCGGTGGGGAGGAGGGTATATGAGAAACCATGAATTTATAGCCAAGTTGGACAAAAGGCTTCCCTGGTAGCTCAGTGGGTAAAGAGTCTGCCTGCATTGTGGGAAAGCAATGTTTTATCCCTGGCTTGGGAAGGTCCCCTGGAGAAGGAAATGGCAACCCACTCCAGTATTCTTGCCTGGCAAATTCCATGGACAGAGGAGGCTGGTGGCCTACAGTCAATGGGGTCACAAAGAGTCAGACACAACTGAGTGACTAACATTTGGACAAAAGTACCAGTAGCCTTGAAACAGAGCAGGACCCTATGTTTCTTATCCCCTCCTCCAGCCACGTCCCCTGCCTGCCTTTTGTCTGTGAAAAACTTTAGTCAAAGAATAAGTTTAATCAGAGAAATGCAGAAACAAAGGAAAACAGTCAAAGGAGACCAAATAATAATGTTAAGCACAGTCAAGTTCCTTTAGTTCTTTCTCAAAGGCTCTAGATAATATTCTAAGCCACATCCAGTGAGTTGTCTTTTAAATACTAAAACATCAGGGTGAAGAAGTTAACTATATGATGACCAGATTACCAGACAGTATCCACGACATAAGCTGCCATAATTTTGAAAATTAACCTCAAAGAAATGGGAACAAATGGACACTGGAAGTGAAGATTAACTACCTAAAACAACTAAGATGACTCTGGTCAGACCACCAACGATCAATCTGAAGATGACTGTCAGAGCTGACTGTGCTGTTTCCACCTGTAGCCCCCTGCTTCTGTCTGTAAAAGTTCTTGACCCACTGGTTGCCAGTACTTGGTAGGGAGTAGCGGGGATGTTAGCCTTTGGACAGATGTCCACTACCCTCCTCCCTAAATTGCAGGCATCTGAAATAAAGCAAACTTTCCTTTACACCAACCTGACCTGTTTATTGGCTTTTGAACAGTGAGCTGCTGGACCCCACACCCTATTTCAGTAACAGTCTGGGGATCTGGGACTTGCTACTGGCTTCTGAAATAAGGAAAGACTTATGGGACTGAAGTCTAAAAATCTGTGGAGTCTGACACTAACTCTGGATAGTTAGTGTCAGAATAGGACTGGGGTGTAGGACATAAGATTAGTGTTGGAGAACTGGTGTTGGAAAGATCCAGGTAGCTCATCTGTTAAATAGGAAAAATAAGGCTCAAAGGGAGAAAAAAAAATGCAACCCAAGTCACGTTTTTTTTTTTTTTCTCTCCATTTATTTCCTATGAAGACTGCCTGCCTCAGAGTCAACTTTTAGCCTATCTTCCCCACATGGTACATAATCAGAGAATAAATGATCACTTTCATAGCTGAACAGTGAGAGCCTGACTCTCATTGGCTTGTGTTTCTAAAGCAGGCAGGGTTAAGAACCTTTATTCCTTTATCTCTGGATATCCTTTTTTTCTACTGGAACTAGCTGGCTGAGGGACAGCAGTTCTCCTCGCACCAGGCTGCAGAAGCATCTGTCCATTCTATAGATTCATATTTTCTTATATGTGTCATCCAAAATCCTGTTCTTGGGGAAAAGGATAAGAAGTCTATTTGGCCTCAAATCCAAGCCCTGCCATCCAGTGCACCACTACCAACAATGAAGCCAGAACTTTTACCTTTATCTTTCCACCTCTTGTGTTTATTTCTCAATTGGATCAGAACTCAGAAAGAGGGAGTTACTATCACTCAAACCTCTGATCCATGAGGCACTGCTTTTAAGCTCCAAATCCAAAATCTCATTTCCTTCTATTATTCCACATAGTCTCATAACATCAGGGCAAAAGACTTTGGGAGAAAAGAATGAATGTATAAATAAGCATGTTTTTCAATTTGTAGACCAGAACATTAATAATATTGTGTAAGAGGAAGCAGATAGTCTCCGGATCCTATCCAAACTGCCTCATGTGGCTTGAAAATTTTGTAATAGTTCCTGGAAATACTTTCTGTCAAAAAAGAACTCACCCTGGGTAGTGCCAGCATATGTTTCCATTTGTCATTTTATATATTTTATATTTGCTTCAATTATGGAACCAGCCCTTTTAAAGCCAGGAAGCATGCATTAAAAAAAAAAAAACTATATGTGTAGAACAATAATTTTTCTTAAGGTTTATTTCATTTAAAAATAAAATAGAATAAAACCCACCATGGATCAAATGAAATGACCTGATTAAAGACAACCCTTCTCTTCCTGCAAGTCTTTTTCTAACTATGGCACTAAAATATCCAAGGTATCATTTTGACTGTTTTTCTAAATTGTTAACATATTGAAAACAGCTGTTAGGTAGGTGCAATGAACTAAAGGGAAAATGCCACAGGTATTCTTTTCTCTCCCACATGAGTTTACCCATTGAGGGGTGGGTCATCTCTGTCCCTTTGTGATTTGAGAAACATGCACTTTAGCTGAAATCCATTGTTTCCTAAAGGGCCATGCTTCCTGTCTCACTGGATTTCTGAAATTTGCATGTTCTGCCCAGGTGTGTTTAATCAGCTCATTAAGTCTCTCTCACCAAGACCACCAGTCAAATAAGAACCAGAAGCAATCATTTACTACCTATGTATATGAGGTTGCCTTGTCTAATCCTCAGGTCAACCACACAAGACAGGTATTTTTTATCCACATTTTACAAACAAGGAACTAACATTCTGCAATGCCAAATGATGCAGGGCCTTTCTGAGGTCACAGATCCTAGTGGGTGGCTGAGAAGGAGCCGGAATCTAAATGAGGCTGGCTCCAGGGTTGTTGTTATTAAGTGAAACAGCATGCCTCCCAGACCAGGAAACCAAAGGGAGCATGCGCAGATGTTGCTGAACTAGTGAGCCGACAGCGATGGGCTCCTTAAATGTTCAGCAAACGCACAGGGCATAGAATCCTATGTTTTGTTTTAAAGTGAAACCATCTGAAGCAGCCTCATTTTCTCCTGTGAAGCAAGTTTTAAGGAGAAAGAAATATCTGAGAAGCTGCAAGGCATCGATATGGTTGGTGGCTTTCCATGTTATCAGTTGCATAGGAATAGGAAGCATGCGCACTTGGAGCTGTGGTCTTGCCTCCAGAAAGCATCTCACTGCTCCTCAGAGCAAGGGAAATGATGAGAGCGGAGCGCTACCTGCCTCTCCTCCTGTAGTAAGGTGGAGATGCTGTGAAAAAGTGCCAGGAAGTTTTGTGTTGTAGAAGACTCTGGATTTCACTCCGCCCTGCCCCCCAACCTCTGCTTCCTCCTCAGACAGGTTTTAGCAGTGGAGTAATTAGACCAGGGAGACTATGTCTCGGGAAGCCCTGTCCCCAGAGGCTCATCCAGACTTGTTTAAAGACAGCTGCTCTGATCGTTAAAATGAAATAGGACATGTAACCAGATTACGGGGAAATTATTGCTATTAACAGCAATAATTACCCTCTGTTCAAGTAGCTTCCTGAAATAAAAGACATCAAAGCAGAAGCTTTCAATTACTTTACTTAGCACCCTGCATGAACCCTGTGGGTATGTGTTTTGCCATGCATCAGAGAGAGGAGGAGGAAAACGGGGGTTGGAGAGAAGGCGAAGGATGGTGCATGTGTGTGTGTGTGTGTGTGTGTGTGTATGCACGCACACATGTACATGTTCCTAGGTGTGCTGGGGAATAAGGAATAGTTTGCATTTTGCATGCATGCTCAGTTGCTTAAGTCATATCTGACTCTCTGCATCACTATGGACTATAGCTCACCAAGCTTCTCTGTCCATGGAATTTTCCAGGCAAGAATATTGGTGTGGGTTGCCATGCCCTCCTCCAGGGGCTCTTCCCGACCCAGGGATCGAACCCATATTTCTGGTATCTTCTACACTGCAAGCAGGTTCTTTACCACTGAGCCACCTGGGAATCCCAGTTTGTGCTTAACTGGATGTGTATTATGGGAATTTGACTTTGAAGGCCCATGGGACTTGATTACAGAACTTCCACAGGACTGGGGAGAAAAGAATCTCTTGAAGGGCAGAAACAAAACCTTGTGTGCACCAGGACCCAGGAGAAAGGAAGAGTAACCCCAAAAGAGACTGAGTCATACTTGCCTGTGAGTGTCCAGGAGTCTCCAGTGGAGGTACAGATCAACAGTGGCCTGTCACGGGGTCAGGGGCACTGACTACAACAGTCTTGGGAGGCACAGCATGCCAACCTTAAGTCTTTTGAAGGAGATCACCATTGGTCTCAGGCCAAACTACAGGGAGGGAGCAGAGCCCTACCCATTAGCCAGAAAAGTTGGATTAAAGATTTACTGAGCATGGCCCATCAGAACAAGACCCAGTTCTCCCCACAGCCAGTCCATCCCATCAGGAAGCTTCCACAAGCCTCTTATCCTCATCCATCCGAGGGCAGACAGAAATAGAGCCACAATCATAGAAACTGACTAAACTGATCACGTGGATTGCAGCCTTGTCTAATTAAATGAAACTATGAGCCATGCCATGTAGGGCCACCCAAGATGGATGGGTCACAGTGGAGAGTTCTGACAAAATGTGGTCCACTGGAGAAGGAAATGGCAAACTATACCAGCATTCTTGGCTTGAGCAATCAATGAACAGTATAAAAAAGCAAAAAGATATGACACTGAAAGATGAACTCCCCAGGTCTGTAAGTGCCCAATATGCTACTGGAGAAGAGTGGAAAAATAGCTCCAGGAAGAATGAAGAGGCTAAACCAAAGCAGAAACAATGCCCAGTTGCTCATGTGTCTGGTGGTGAAAGTAAAGTCCAATGCTGTAAAGATAAATATTGCATAGGAACCAGGAATATTAGGTCCATGAATCAAGGTAAACTGGACATGGTCAAACAGGAGATGTCAAGAGTGAACATCAACATTTTAAGAATCAGTGCACTAAAATGGACCAAAATGGGTGAATTTAATTCAGATGACCATAATATCTATTACTGTGGGCAAGAATCCCTTAGAAGAAATGGAGTAGCCCTCACAGTCCACAAGAGAGTCCAAAATGCAGTACTTGGGTGAAATCTCAAAAATGACAGAATGATTTCCGTTAATTTCCAAGAAAACCATTCAATATCACAATAATCCATGTCTATGCCCCAACCAAGTTGTGGCGGCCAGGAGGAGCAACTGCATGTCCAAGGAGAGGTGGCTGCACAGGCGCAGGAGGGCCTAGAGGAGCTATTCCATGTTCAAGGTCAGGAGGGGCGGCAGTGGGGAGATACCCCTCATCCAAGGTAAGGAGGAGCGGCTGCACTTTGCTGGAGCAGCCGTGAAGAGATACCCCATGTCCAAGGTAAGAGAAACCCAAGTAATACAGGTGTTGCAAGCGGGCATCAGAGGGCAGACACACTGAAACCATACTCACAGAAAACTAGTCAATCTAATCACACTAGGACCACAGCCTTGTCTAACTCAATGAAACCAAGCCATGCCCGCGGGGCAACCAAGATGGGCGAGTCATGGTGGAGAGGTCTGACAGAATGTGGTCCACTGGAGAAGGGAATGGCAAATAACTTTAGTATTCTTGCCTTGAGAACCCCATGAACAGTATGAAAAGGCAAAATGATAGGATACTGAAAGAGGAACTCCCCAGATCAGTAGGTGCCCAGTATGCTACTGGAGATCAGTGGAGAAATAACTCCAGAAAGGATGAAGGAATGGAGCCAAAGCAAAAACAATACCCAGTTGTGGATGTGACTGGTGATAGAAGCGAGATCCAATGCTGTAAAGAGCAATATTGCATAAGAACCTGGAATGTCAGGTTCATGAATCAAGGCAAATGGGAAGTGGCCAAACAAGAGATGGCAAGAGTGAACGTCACCATTCTAGGCATCAGAGAACTAAAATGGACTGGAATGGGTGAATTTAACTCAGATGACCTTATATCTACTACTACGGGCAGGAATCCCTCAGAAGAAATGGAGTAGCCATCATAGTCAACAAAAGAGTCCAAAATGCAGTACTTGGATGCAATCTCAAAAACAACAGAATGATCTCTGTTCACTTCCAAGGCAAACAATTCAATATCACAGTAATTCAAGTCTATGCCCCAACCAGTAATGCTGAAGAAGCTGAAGTTGAACAGTTCTATGAAGACCTACAAGACCTTTTAGAACTAACACCCAAAAAAGATGTCCTTTTCATTACAGGGGACTAGTATGCAAAAGTAGGAAGTCAAGAAACACCTGGAGTAACAGGCGAATTTGGCCGTGGAGCACAGAATGAAGCAGGGCAAAACCAATAGAGTTTTGCCGAGAAAGTGCACTAGTCATAGCAAACACCCTCTTCCAATAACACAAGAGAAGACTACACATGGACATCACCAGGTGGTCAACACCAAAATCAGATTGATTATATTCTTTGCAGCCAAAGATGGAGAAGCTCTATACAGTCAACAAAAACAAGACCAGGAGCTGACTGTGCCTTGGATCATGAACTCCATATTGCCAAATTCAGACTTAAATTGAAGAAATTAGGGAAAACCACTAGACCATTCAGGTATGACCTAAGTCAAATCCCTTATGATTATACAGTGGAACTGAGAAATAGGTTTAAGGGACTAGATCTGATAGATAGAGTCCCTGATGAACTAAGGATTGAGGTTCATGACATTGTACAGGAGACAGGGACCAAGACCATCCCCATGGAAAAGAAATGCAAAAAAGCAAAATGGCTGTATGAGGAGGCCTTACAAATAGCTGTGAAAAGAAGACGGGTGAAAAGCAAAGAAGAAAAGGAAAGATATAAGCATCTGAATGCAAAGTTCCAAAGAATAGAAAAGAGAGATAAGAAAGCCCTCCTCAGCAATCAGTGCAAAGAAATAGAGGAAAAGAACAGAATGGGAAAGACCAGAGATCTCTTCAAGAAAATTAGAGATACCAAGGGAACATTTCATGCAAAGATGGGCTCAATAAAGGACAGAAAATGTATGGACCTAACAGAAACAGAAGATATTCAGAAGTGGCGAGAATACACAGAAGAATTGTACAAAAAAGATCTTCAAGACCAAGATAATCATGATGGTGTGATCACTCACCTAGAGCCAGACATCCTGGAATGTGAAATCACATGGGCCTTAGAAAGCATCACTACAAACAAAGCTAGTGGAGGTGATGGAATTCTAGTTGAGCTCTTTCAAATCCTGAAAGACGGTGCTGTGAAAGCGCTGCACTCAATATGCCAGCTAATTTGGAAAACTCAGCAGTGGCCACAGGACTGGAAAATGTCAGTTTTCATTCCAATACCAAAGAAAGGCAATGCCAAAGGATGCTCAAACTACTGCACAATTGCACTCATCTCACACGCTAGTAAAGTAATGCTCAAAATTCTCCAAGCCAGGCTTTAGCAATACATGAACCGTGAACTTGCAAATGTTCAAGCTGGTTTTAGCAAAAGCAGAGGAACCAGAAATCAAATTGCCAACATCTGCTGGATCATGGAAAAAGCAAGAAAGTTCCAGAAAAGCATCTAATTCTGCTTTATTGACTATACCAAAGCCTTTGACTGTATGGATCACAATAAACTGTGGGAAATTCTGAAAGAGATGGGAATACCAGACCACCTGACCTGCCTCTTGAGAAACCTATATGCAGGTCAGGAAGCAACAGTTAGAACTGGACATGGAACAACAGACTGGTTCCAAATAGGAAAAGGAGTATGTCAAGGCTGTATATTGTCACCCTGCTTCTTTAACTTCTATGCAGAGTACATCATGAGAAACGCTGGGCTGGAAGAAGCACAAGCTGGAATTAAGATTGCCGGGAGAAATATCAATAACCTCAAATATGCAGATGACACCACCCTTATGGCAGAAAATGAAGAGGAACTAAAAAACCTCTTGATGAAAGTGAAAGATGAGAGTGAAAAAGTTGGCTTAAAGCTCAACATTCAGAAAACAAAGATCATGGCATCTGGTCCCATCACTTTATGGCAAATATATGGGGAAACAGTGGAAACAGTGTCAGACTTTATTTTTGGAGGCTCCAAAATCACTGCAGATGGTGACTGCAGCCATGAAATTAAAAGACGCTTGCTTCTTGAAAGAAAAGTTATGACCAATCTAGATAGCATATTCAAAAGCAGAGACATTACTTTGCCGACTAAGGTCCCTCTAGTCAAGGCTATGGGATTTCCTCTGGCCATTTATGGATGTGAGAGTTGGACTGTGAAGAAGGCTGAGCACCGAAGAATTGATGCTTTTGAACTGTGGTGTTGGAGAAGACTCTTGAGAGTCCCTTGGACTGCAAGGAGATCCAACCAGTCCATTCTGAAGGAGATCAGCCCTGGGATTTCTTTGGAGGGAACGATGCTGAAGCTGAAACTCCAGTACTTTGGCCACCTCATGCGAAGAGTTGACTCATTGGAAAAGACTCTGATGCTGGGAGGGATTGGGGGCAGGGTGAGAAGGGGTCGACAGAGGATGAGATGGCTGGATGGCATCACTGACTCGATGGATGTGAGTCTGAGTGAACTCCAGGAGTTGGTGATGGACAGGGAGGCCTGGCATGCTGTGATTCATGGGGTCACAAAGAGTCGGCCATGACTGAGCTACTAAACTGAACTGAACTGACCTTATGGTCCAAACACTGATGCCAAAATAGCTGAAGCTGAACAGATTTATGAAGATCTACAAGAACTTCGGGAACTAACATCAATAAAAGATGTCATTTTCCTCCTAGGTGTGTGGAAAGCAAAAGTAGGAAGTCAAGAGATACCTGGAGTAACAGGCAAGTTTGGCCTTAGATTACAAAAGGAAGCAGGGTGAAAGCTAACAGAATTTTGCCAAGAAAACTCACTGGTCATAGTGAACACCCTCTTCCAACAACATGAGAGACGACTCTACACATGGACATCACCAGATGGTCAATACCAAAATCAGATTGATTATATTCTTTGCAGCCAAAGATGGAGAAGCTCTACACAGTCAGCAAAAACAAGACTGTGAGCTGACTGTGGCTCAGATCATGAACTCCTTATTGCAAAATTCAGACTTAAATTGAAGTAGGGAAAATTACTAGAACATTCAGGTATGACCTCAGTCAAATCCCTTGCAATTACACAGTGGAAGTGACAGAATCAAGGGGTTAGATCTGAGAGAGTGCCTGAAGAACTATGGACAGAGTTTCATAACACTGTACAGTGATGGTGATCAAAACCATACCTAAGAAAAGAAATGTAGATAGCAAAATGGTTGTCTGAGGAGGCCTTACAGATAACTGAGAATAGAAGAGAAGCGAGAGACAAAGGAGAAAAGGAAAGATATACCCATCTGAGTTCCAAAGAATAGCAAGGAAAGATAATAAAGCCTTCCTAAGTGAACAATACAAATAGAGGAAAACAACAGAATGGGGAACAGAATTTTCTCTTCAAGAAAATTAGAGATACCAAGGGAACATTTCATGCAAAGATGGACACAAAGAAGGACAGAAACGATAAGGACCAAACAGAAGCAGAAAGTATTAAGAAGTGGTGGTAAAAATACACAGAAGAACTATACAAAACTTATCTTAATGACCCACATACCTATGATGGTATGATCCCTCACCTAAAGCCAGACATCCCAGAATGCGAAGTCAAGTGGACTTTAGGAACCATCACTCGTGCAAAGCCAGTGGAGGTGATGGAATTCCAGCGGAGCTATTTCAAGTCCTAAAAGATGATGCTAAAGATGTTAAAGTGCTGCACTCAACATGCCAGCAAATTTGGGAAACTCAGCAGTGGCCACAGGACTGGAAAATTTCAGTTTTGCCTAAAGAAGGGCAAATGTTCAAACTACCACACAATTGCACTGATTTCACATTCTAGCAAGGTCATGCTCAAAATCATCCAAGTTAGGCTTCAACAGTACGTGAACAGAGAACTTTCAGATGTACAAGCTGGGTTTAGAAAAGGCAGAGGAACCAAACATCAAATTGCCAACATCCATTGGATCATAGAAAAAGCAAGAAAATTCCAGAAATACATCTACATCTGCTTCATTGATTACACTAAAGCCTTGGACTGTGTGGATCACAACAAACTGTGGAAAATTCTTTAAGAGATAGAAATACCAGACCACCTTATGTGCTGCCTGTGAAGCCTGTATGCAGTTCAAGAAACAACAGTTAGAAACAGACATGGAACAATGGACTGGTTCCAAATTGGGAAAGGAGTATGTCAAGGCTGCATATCGTCACCCTGTTTATTTAACTTATATGCAGAGTACATCATGTAAAATGCTGGGCTGAATGAAGCACAACCTGGAATCAAGATTGCTGTGAGAAATAATAAGATATGCAGATGATATCATTCTTATGGCAAAAAGCAAAGAGGAACTACAGAGCCTCTTAATGAAGATGAAAGAGGAGAGTGAAAAAGCTGGCTTAAAACTCAACATTCAAAAAATGAAGATCATGGCATCCAATCCCATCACTTCATGGCAAATAGATGGGGCAACAATGGAAATGGTGACAGGCTTTATTTTCTTGGGCTCCAAAATTACTGTAGATGGTGACTACAGTCATGAAATTAAAAGACGCTTGCTCCTTGGAAGAAAAGCATATTAAAATAAGCATATTAAAAAATAAATAAATAAAAAATAAAATAAAATAAGCATATTAAAATAAGAGACATTACTTTGCCAACAAAGATCCATCTAGTCAAAGCTATGGTTTTTCCAGTAGTCATGTATGGATGTGAGAGTTGGACTATAAAGAAAGCTGAGTGCTGAAGAACAGATGCTTTTGAACCGTGATGTTAGAGAAGACTCTTGACAGTCCTTGGACTGCATGATCAAACCAGTCAATCCTAAAGGAAATCAATCCTGAATATTCATTGGAAGGATAAATGTTGAAGCTGAAGCTCCAATACTTTGGCCTCCTGATGCAAAGACCCAACTCATTGGAAAAGACCCTGATGCTGGGAAAGATTGAAGGCAAGAGAAGGAGATGACAGAGGACAAGATGGTGGGATGGCATCACCAACTCAATGGGTATGAGTTTGAGCTAACTCTAGGAAATGATGAAGGACAGGGAAGCCTTGTGTGCTGCAGTCCATGGGGTCACAAAAAGTTGGACACAACTGAGTGACAGAAAAAAACAGATTATAAATTATGCAAATATCTATATTCACTAAAACATTAGTGAGCACCTGTAGTGTGCCAGGCTCTGTCAGAGGTGCTGTGGGTACCAACCCAAATAAGACAGAGTGTCTGCCTCCCCACCACCCCAAGCTCTAATTGGAGCAGGAGGCAGCTAAAGAGAGGATTGTAGTAGGACATGGTCAGTGCTGTGCTAAAGAGAAGCATGAGTGGCTGCAGTAACACATGGGAGCAAGCCTCATCCTCCTGGCTGGGGATAAGGGCAGGTGTACTTCCTGGAGGACAGGATGCCCAAGGCACACCCTGAAGGATGGATGAGAGGAGTGAGATGGAAAGAGGAGACTGAGCAGGGCTTCTAAGAAGAAGGTCCAGTCAACTAAAGACACGTGGTTTGAAACAAACAGCTGTAATGGTCCCAGTCACTTGGGATGAGGCTATGGACAGACAGATCAGATACAGAATACAGAAATCTATGGAGAATTTTAAGCAGGGGAAGGAGTGTTTTAGTAAGATAACTGTGCTCGCACTGTGAGGAAACCATGCTAGGAAAGAGATAGACCCAAACCCAGGAGGACATAAATAATAGAAATTTTGAACAATTAAAAACTTCTAAAATGTGGTTAGTGGTGAATAAAGGGAAGATGATAGTCACAAGCTTCAACAACCAAAACAGCACAGGCACTGCCCAATCAGAATAAATACTAGCCAAACACAAAGCCAGATCACTCATCTGGGCAGATGGCAGCCCTGGAAGAACAATAAATGCTCTTCCATCTAGTTCATTCTCCTGATGAGGGGGCCAATCTGAAGTATCTTGCTTTATCCAGGATTTCTTCTAGCCCCTGCCATTCTAGATTGATTGCACTGAGGTCCCCCTATTTTACGCCTCCCTATCATTTCTGACTTTGGAGTTTCTCTGTTAAAGGCTGCATATACCCCCTGAAGCCCTTGTGACTAACTTCAACCACTACCACCAGGGAGACGTGACAGTGTGCCAGCTCTGAGCCTAGGCTACAGAGGTCCCACATGTGTCCTTTTGCTCATTTTCACCCCTGCCATTATCAGAAGGCCATACCTGGGCTAATCTGCTGGAGAATGAGGGACACATAGAGCAGGGCAGAGTCACCCTAGCAACCCCAGTGGAGGCCATGCTGGGTTGGCCATCAGCCAGCCGATCCCTGACCAGGTGAGCAAGCCCAGACAGTACCAGCAGAGCTGTCTTGCTGATCCCCAGCAAGCTCCCAACAGAGAAAGGCTTATTTGTTGTCATAGGCATTGAAGTTTTGTAGCTGTTTGTTGTGTGCTTAATCATTCATTCATGTCCGACTCTTGTCCATGGAATTCTCCAGGCCAGAATACTGGAGTGGGTAGTCTTTCCCTTCTCCAGCGTATCTTCCCAACCCAGGGACAGAACCCAGGTCTCCTGCTTTGCAGGCAGATTCTTTACCAGCTGAGTCACAAGGGAAGTTGTTTGTTTGACACCCTTATTATGGAGGTAGATACATTCACCCTTCTGCCCCCTGCTTTTCACAGCACTTGTATACAAATCTGTTTTATAAAACAGTCAGGGTGTCATCCAACTCTCTCATCAGCATTCTTAATATAAAAATATCAAAAATATTTAACAGGAAAGTTACCTGGAAATTCTATCATCAGGTGGCTTGCAAGCTGAATGTCTTTTAAAACCCCCACTCTCAGTGGGTGGAGGAAAAACCAGAAAAGGTACACAGGTGATCAGAAATGTACAGGTGGGGAATAAGCTGGGGCATCTCTGCCCTCCATTATTTGAGTGCCCTACACCCACATTAAGCACCTCTTTATTATTAATCCAATGCATTAGGACTTTAGGATATCAGCAAACAATGTACTTTTTTCTCTTAATTCAAACCAACTAAGATAAACATGGGAGACAGGCAGATATACAGGAAAAGGTTAACTTTTATGCTGATAAATGGAGCATGCGGTTTGAGATAGGATCAAAGGGCTAGTCAACAACACTTCAGCCTGAGATTAAACTTACCCACCTGGCACAGGGGGTGCTGGAAACTGCTAGCTCCCTGCAGGACAGGATACCTAGGTGCGGCTGAGAACAGACCAGGACACACATTCGCTGGAGGCAGACAGTCAAGCCTCCCACACCCACCATCAGAAGTGGGCCCCTCTACCCATGAGGAGAAGTAAGGGGTGAGGAGGGAGGCCATGTGGCAAAGGCCTCCACGTGGAAAGGCAAGGGGCAAGGAAAAAGTTTCCTGCTGACATCCTGGCAATATTATCCTGCCCCAGATTCCAGTGAAACTGCTGCTGGCCTTGCTCCCTGACAGCACCCATGGCGCACTGGCAGGAATATTCACTTCCAATCTTGCTGTCCGTGGACGTCTCTTCTCATGTAATCCAGCCACAGGGGTACACGTGCACAAACACAGACGCATAGATATATACCGTGCAGCAAATAGGCCTTCACGCTTGACAACCTTCTAACCTAAACTCTTGAGGACCCAGACCTCCCACAGCACCCTGGCCAAAGCCGTATAGATCCTGGAGAGGTGCCACTGCAGTGCTGAGACCCATTCACTAAACTAAGCGAGTATGAACCCTGTCCTGTTACACCTTCTAATCATCTGCCCTTAGGGAAATTAATCTCTATGAGTCTCTGTTCCCTCATCTATAAAATGGGATAATGGAACCCCACAAGTTTGTTGTGAAGCTTGAATGAAATAACTCATATGTCCATCCTGTGGTCGTTAGGGTCATGCACGTGTCCTCAGTCACTTCGGTCGAGTCTGACTCTTTGTGACCCCGTGCACTGTAGCCCACCAGGCTCCTCTGTCAGTAGGATTCTCCAGGAAAGAGTACTGGAGTGGGTTGTCATGCCCTCTTCCAGGAGATCTTCCTGACTCAGGGATCGAAGTCGCATCTCCTGTGTCTCCTGCGTTGCAAGCAGATTCTTTACCCTCCTAGCTAGCTGGGAAGCCCAGTTAGGGTTATAGTCCTCCCTGAATTGAATGTTACATAAAAACACATGCATATAGTGTGTAACTACGTCTTATCTGGGGGCAGGAGGGACCCCAGAGGGATTCTAATCACTCCTTAGCCTGGTTTACAGGCCCAACTTGACGGGTCCCTGACTACCCCTCCGCCTTCATCTCCACTACTCAGCATGTTCTCCATGCTGTAGCTGTGCTGAAGACATTTCGTTCTCCACTCTCTCCACTGCCCCCTTTGCCTGGAATAGTCTGACTATGCCTCTTTTGCCTGGAATAGTCTGACTATGCCTTTTCCTTTCTCACACACACTCTTATCCTGTATAACTGCTACCCAAGGATCAGGCTTAGCTAAGTCTCATTTTCATTCATTCAATAAATATCTATTGCCTGTATGCTTCATTTAAGTTCAGTTCAGTTGCTCAGTTGTGTCTGACTCTTTGTGACCCCATGGACTGCTGCATGCCAGGCCTCCCTGTCCATCACCAAATCCCGGAGCTTGTTCAAACTCATGACCATTGAGTCGGTGATGCCATCCAACCATCTCATCCTCTGCCATCCCCTTCCCCTCCTGCCTTCAATCTTTCCCAGCATCAGGGTCTTTTCAAATGGAGTCAGTTCTTCACATCAGGTGGCCAATGTATTGGAGTTTCAACTTCAGCATCAGTCCTTCCAATGAACATTCAGGACTGATTTCCTTTAGGATTGACTGGTTTGATCTCCTTGTAGTCCAAGGACTCTCAAGAGATTTCTCCAACACCACAGATCAAAAGCATCAATTCTTTAGTGCTCAGCTTTCTTCTTGGTCCAACTCTCACATTCATACATGACTACTGGAAAACCTATAGCTTTGACTAGATGGACCTTTGTCAGCAAAGTAATGTCTCTGCTTTTTAATATGCTGTCTAGGTTGGTCATAGCTTTTCTTCCAAGGAGCAAGCATCTTTTAATTTCATGGCTGCAGTCACCATCTGCAGTGATTTTGGAGCCCCCCCAAAATAAAATCTGTCACTGTTTTCACTGTTTCCCCTTCTATTTGCCATGAAGTGATGAGATCAGATGCCTTGATCTTAGTTTTCTGAATGTTGCGTTTAAGCCAACTTTTTTAGTCTCCTCTTCCACTTTCATCAAGAGGCTCTTTAGCTCTTCACTTTCTGCCATAAGGGTGGTGTCATCTGCTTATCTGAGGTTATTGATATTTCTCAGTATGCTTAATGTGTCTTAATGCCTATATTAGTCTGCTCAAGATGCCACAGCCAAGTACCACTGACTGAGGGACTTAACAGATAGAAATTTATCTTCTCACAGATCTGCAAGCTAGAGGTTCAAGATCAAGGTGCTGGCAGGGCTGTTTTTCCTTAGTCCTCTCTCCTTGGCTTGCAGGCATTCATCTCTCTCTCCCTCTCTCTGACTCACACAGTCTTTCCTCTGTGCTTGTGCCTGTCTACGTCCTAATCTCCTCCTCTTACCAGAACACCAGTCATATTGGCCTAATGCCCACCCATCTGACCTAATTTTACCTTTGACACCTTAAAAAAAATTATCTCCAAGTACCGTCACATTCTGAGGTACTGGGAATAAGGACTCAATGTATGAATCTCAGGGGGTACACAAATTCAGCTTCTAACAGCACCAGAATGTGAACCATTTTCTCCCCACCAAATGTGGATGAGAAGACACTTCCAAGCACCTTTCTACATCTCCAGTTATGTCAGGATCCTTCATTATTGCCTGCTTCTTCACCAAATGAATTGTATATCAAGCCAGACTCCAGCCCAGGAAGGAAAGACTCTGTATTGGTCTTAGTCACTATGTTAAACGTTTCAGATATGATGATGAGCAATACCTAGTAGAGATAATGACGGATATTTCTTGAATGAATGAGCTTTCTTCGTTATCATTTCTGCATGCCAAAACCACATCCTTAATAGAAAATGTGGCCAAGAATAACATGTGATAATCATCCCCACATTAAACGGCCCTTTACATATTCAAGAGCCTTTACATCCCTTATGTCATTTCCCTTCCTCAGTGGCCCTGTGGAATGGGTACAGGCATCTTCATTTGGCAGGAGAAACTGAGGCCCAACAAAAATAAAGAGCTTAGCTAAATTCCCTCTGCAAGCAAGTAGCTCCAGTGGACCCAGGGAATAACTGCAGCTTTTGAAATAACAGTGAAATAAACTAAGTTTGTAGTAAAATTCACTGCCTCCCTTGAGAAGCTTGAAGCTACCCTGGCAATTGGAATAGCCAAGAAAATGCATCTCGGCTTCCCTGGTGCTACACTGTGTATCATTCTCTCCTCCCAGGGTGACAGGACTCTACACATCCCACATATTTAAAGGCTAGTCTCTTCCTTTAAAGTATGAAAGACTAAAAAATCGCCTGAACTTCAAAAGACATTTAAGACCATGCCCTTTCAAGTTTAACATTTCTTCAAGAACAAAAAATAGTTCAATGCTTGTTGCTTTTGGAATCCAGTTCTTATTACTCATGTATTTTTCCTCCAAAAGAACCATTTCACATTTGGGTAATGCTTCTTGGCAGCATTTGTCAAGAGCAGCCCGCAAAACACCTCCTGGATCCAGCATGACCTGGCTACAGAAAGGGGAGCAGGGCATGGGAAACTATGTGCCTTTTAGAGCAGCCATTTGAAAGCAAGAGAGTCATCAGAAAGGCTTACACCAAAGTATGCTGTGACCCACGGGTGAAGGAGACAGAAAGAGGCTAGAAAGCATGGGCTTTGACATATCTAGACCTGCTTTCAGATCCTAGTTCCACTCTCAATGTGTGATTTGGAGCAGGTAGCTTAGCCTTCCTAAATTTCAGTTTCATCATCTGTAAAATGGAAACTATAATAAGGCATACTTCACAATATTGTGAGAATTAACAAATTACTACATGCCTTGTTCCAGTCCCTGACACATTAAAACCAACATCTGCACAGAGCTTGCCTTCCCCATGCCAGCCTCGGGGGATAGTCAAGAAGAGGGGTCCCAGAGATGATTCAAGCTCCAGCATGGAAATCCTGTTCTAGTCCTTCCCCTCTAATTGGGGTGCTTTTGATTGTGGCTCTTGTGGTCCTGAAAGAGAGCAGCTGTCTTCCTCTCCACTTACTCTGGCATCTGCCCTCTGCCAAACCATTCCTCCGCTAATCCACGCTGTTCATCTCAAATTTCTACCAAACTTCTGTTCTGAGGCTCCAGCCCCACCTGAAAAATAGCCTTCTACCCCACCTCACATCCTCACTCCCAGGCAGAGCTCTTTGGTTGCAAAAAGAATGGGTCATATTGAACAAGCTAAAACAAAATAAAACAAAAACCAGAGCAGCAGTAAAGGAAATACATAGATATTGCATGGAAACAAAACACAGTTGGATCTCTCAGAACATCAAAAGGCATCAATACCACCATGGGGTCTCAGCTTCTATGTGAACCATTCAGTATCTCTGAACCTTCTCTGCGCTCGAAATTTCTCTGTGTGGCCACCATATGCAACTGACCTCAAATTCAACCAATCACCACTGTTTCACTATATACTTTGGGTCTTTCTCAAGGGACAATTTGAATGTCCCAGCTCTTTTCCTATACACAAGTGCCCTTGAATCAGATGCCTCCTTGTACCCCAACTGGTGGTGGCCAGGGAGGTGGGGTGTGTGGCATCAACATGGCTAGCCCTGTCTCTTCCTTCAGCAGGAGCCTCAGAAGAGGTTCCATGCTCAGAGAACAGGTTATGGAATGCTGAAATGTCATCTCTGTTGATGTGAAGCAACTTCTGTCTCTGGTTTTCAACTACAGGACCGCACTAGTCTGTTGGGAAGAGAGGAAGGAGAAAGCACGAGGAAAGAGTGGGCTGGAACTGGGGTGCACAGGCAGAGATGTTTGCCCAAGACAACAAGAGGCAGGGTAAACAGCTGGATAACCAGAATTATTGCCTGGAGACCCTGAGATCAATACCAAGGATTCAGGGGCAATGATCAAATTAGGGAAGTGAGGCAGGTCTAACTAGTAGAAGATCCCCATCAAGGTCAGAGATAGGGAGGGTCAGAAGCAACCCAGAACTATATAGGAATATAGGTCAAAGAACTGGTTCAGAACCAAGAAAAGGAATGGTACCTATGCCCACCCTTAGCTGGAGTTTGGATCATCTTCCCAGGTTGAGTTGGCCATTTTAAGGTGGCTCTTGGTGGTGGTGCTGTAGTTACTAAATTACGTTCTACTCTTGTAGCCATATGGATTGTAGCCTCCCAGGCTCCTCTGTCCATGGGATTTTCCAGCCAAGAATACTGGTTTGCCATTTCCTTCTCCAGGGAATCTTCCCAACCCAGGGATCAAACCCACATTTTCTGCATTGCAGGAGGATTCTTTCCTGCTGAGAAGTTGGCTGTTAGGAGCAGATTATCCATTCACCCCAACAGTTCCTACCTACAAGGCTCCTACGCTCATCCTAGTACGAAGAAGTACCCTGCTCCCCTGTGTGTTGCTGCTGCTGCTGATGCTAAGTCACTTCAGTCATGTCTGACTCTGTGCAACCCCATAGATGGCAGCCCACCAGGCTCCCCTGTCCCTGGAATTCTCCAGGCAAGAACACTGGAGTAGGTCACCATTTCCTTCTCCAATGCATGAAAAGTGAAAAGTGAAAGTGAAGTTGCTCAGTGGTGTCCGACTCTTAGCGACCCCATGGACTGCAGCCTACCAGGCTCCTCCGCCCATGGGATTTTCCAGGCAAGAGAACTGGAGTGGGGTGCCATTGCCTTCTCCCTTAAAGAGAGAGAGAGAGAGTTGCCTTCTCCAACTATGTGTTGCACTTCCAATTTTTCTGGTACCCAATAGCATATCCAATGGCTTCACTCAACCCAATTTCAGTTTTCAGCCTCCCACAGTCCCTATCCCCCTTGGAATGCAAATAAACTCCCTGGGTTCAATCATGTGAATTGAATCACCAGTCTATGTCTGACGCAGGATGCAGCATGCTTGGGGCTGGTGCATGGGGATGACCCAGAAAGATGTTATGGGGAGGGAGGTGGGAGGGGGGTTCATGTTTGGGAATGCATGTAAGAATTAAAGATTTTAAAATTTAAAAAATAAAAAACTAAAATTAAAAAAATAAAAAAAATTTAAAAAAAAAGACAATTTGAAAGATCCTGCCCTGAATTTTGCTCAGTCCATCACTCCTCACTGACCACCAACCTGTGTTGAGGGCCAACTTGTACCAACTTGTTCCTCTTGAAATGAGTTCCTTTTCCATCCAGTATTTACACCTACGTGCAGGATGTGAGGTTGTTATTATTCCATTATTTCTCACTAAAAGGAATCCTGGCCCTGGGATCAGCCATTAGATCCAGTCGCTCCAGACACTGTTTCTTCTAAAAGGCACACTAGGAGCTCTTGTAAACATCACTGCCTGGGACCCTGGGCGATGTGACTTCCCATTCATCCAATGCTTCATGACTAGCTTGGCCTCTCCCCAGGCCTGTTCCTGCATCTTATACAACATCTGGGTTCCTTTCCACTTACTCCTCTTTGACTAATTAATTTATTTAATAAAAATATAGGACCTACTCTTTGCCAAACAGTCTGTTATGTACACTGACAGCATTTTTGCTTTCGTTTCCAAAAGTTTATACTTTCATGGGACAATAAGACCAATGAGTCAACAATTTCAATAAAATATGATACTAATGCTTGAATAATGGGGCAAGAGGATTCACTGAGAATAAGAAAGATTGGAATTTATCCCAGGTTGCTGGGGTTGGGGATGAGGGGTCTTGGAAGGCTACAGGAGGAGGAGACAAAGACAGAATTTTGAGGAGTCACACTGAACTGACTACCTGAAGAAGAATGGATGGATAAAGAATGCAGGGAGATAGCATTCCAGACAGAAAAGCACTCTGCTGAAGGTTGAGGATGCGAAATGGAGAGCTATGTTCAAAGAACTACACAATTTTCTAGTTGCCTGGCAGTTTCCCCATGAATCTATCATCTGAGAGGTGAGGTCAGGGAGCAAAGCAGAAGCTGGACGCTGAGGGGTGACTAGCCGAGAGTTTTGTGGAGTGCATTTTAAGTAGGAGAGTGATGCCATTAGGTCTGTGTTGAGGGGGCTCGACAGAGGATGGGGTACAGGCCTTGCTGAATGCCACACTGGGAGACCACCTTACACCCACCCGCACCTACTGCAGGTTCCCCAGAGAGAAGTGCCGATGGAGAAGGGGAGTGGGAGGACATGAAGAGTTGACCTCTCAAATGACTCTGCAGTCTCCCCTTTCCTGAGCAGAGCAAAGAAAAATAAATCCCCCCTCAAATGGCAGAGACCAGGGCTTGCTGCACGGTTGTCTAATTAGGTGTGCGATTACACCACAGGTCTGGTTACTGGAGGCCCATCAGGATCAATTCCAACAGCATCAGACAAGAATAAGTGAGACCTCGCTGGAATGAAAACAGGAGAGATAGAAAAGTCCGCCACTACCCCCTCCTCACCCTCCAGCTACTAAATTGAATAGTCAGATTTTAATGAGGGATTTAAAAGGAGGAAGATAAATGATTTGCTAAGATTTTACACTCAGTTTCATTTCTGACGTGGATCTCTGATTACATACAGATAAGGTATGAAAGAATCAAGGAAGTGAGAGATAACCATAAGCCCAGCTTACTTTTCTAATAAACATTCCTGAAAAGTAATTGTCTGCTGTGTGTAAGATGTTGCACTGTCTGCAGGGTACACGGAAGTGATTAGGACATGGCCCCTTCCCAAGGAGCTCACGATCTAATGAGGAAGAATGACTCAATAACTTATAACACAAATTTGTTCTTTTCTCCTAATTTTGATAGGGACACAGAGAACATTCAGAAAATTGTCACAGAAGATTCTGGTTTAACTGTCTTAAAAAGCTCACCAGGCAATGAAAAAAGAGAAGAAACTGCTTACTCAAAAGCATATACGTGAGAAAAATGAAGGCTTTTTCACAAATAGTAGGGACCATAGTCCCTTGATTCTCAGAGTTCACTGGTTTTTAGGCATGCCATTCATTATACTTTCTTAACAGGGGATAAAAAGGAAAGATGTGTTACTAAATAAAGATGCATAAAAACTATCTACCCATAATAGCATATATGTATCCCCACCTTTATAGAGTACTTTATTTACAGTTTCCCTGTGTCTTATCTATATTCAGCATCCAAAAACACTTCTGCTTCATCTTTGGACGTTAGAAGTTATACGTGGCACAAGAGTGACTCACAACTTATTCTATCATGTTCTCCACATCTTGACCTCATTTGTACTTCTATGACTGACAGTATCATTTTTAGAAGTATTTTAGAATAGCAGGATTTCATTTGCCATTTGATAATACTCATCTCTTTCCTCTCCTTCATTGAGTTATACAATGCAACATCATGACCTCTTAATTTTATTATGTCATATTTCTAAGGGAATCATCCACTTTGTCTGATGTAAAATGAAATTAAAAGCCTAAATACTAATATAACTATTAACGAAATTGAAGACTGGTTTTAAATCTTCCCACAAAGAAATTTTCAGGCTCAGATGGATGGTTTTACAAGTAAATTCTACCAAGCTCTCAAGGAACAGATAATTCCAATATCATACAAACTCTTTTAAAGAACAGAAATATTTCCCAACTAGTTTTATGAGGTTAGTATAATCTTGATGCCAAATCTAGACAAAGAATAAAAAATAAAAATTACAGGTATTGTCACTCATAAATTGAGCTTCAAATATTAAAAGCTAAGATACCTTCCTGAATATGTAGAAACTTGTTTCATGGCAGAAGCAGCTTTGCTAGTATATGGGAAAGACCAGCCATTTAATAAATGGTGCTAGGAATATTGGGTACAAATTACTGGGTACAAACTATGGGGGAAAATATAAAACTTCATACTACCTCACATCATATATGATAATTGATTCCAGTGGATTAAGGACCTCAATATAAAAAGTAGAACTTTAAACATATGTAGAAAACAAACTTAATGAATACCAAGGGGAAATTGGGGGGTGGGGGATGGATTGGGAGATTGGGATTGGGATTACATACACTAAAACAGATAACTAACGAGAACTTACTGTATAACACAGGGAACTCTGCTCAATGCTCTCTGGTGATGTAAATGGGAAAGAAATCTCAAAAAGAAGGGATATAGGGGCAGAAAAAGATGGCGGAGGAATAGGACGGGAAGACCACTTTCTCCCTCACAAATTCCTCAAAAGAACATTTCAACGCCGAGCAAACTCCACAAAACAACTTCTGTAGGCTGGCAGAGGACATCAGGCAACCAGAAAAGCAGACCATTGTCTTCAAAAACAGGTAGGAAAAAATATAAAAGACGAAAAAGGAGACAAAGGAGGTGGGGAGGGAGCTCCGTCCTGGGAAGGGAAGCCCGTCCTGGGAAGGGAATTTTAAGAAGAGAGGTTTCCAAACACCAGGAAACACTCTCCCTGCCGAGTCTGTGGCGAGCCTTGGAAACACAGAGGGCAACATAACAGGAAGGAAAAATAAAGAAATAATTAAAACCAAGAGATTACAAGCCCACCAGTAACTCCCCCAGCGGAAAAGCAGCACAGACGCCTGCATCCGCCATTGGGAAGTGGGGGCAGGGCAGGGACGCGCGGGAGGCGCAGGCTGCAGAGCTTTGCAAGAATCGGGCAGGAACGCCCCACGCGCAACCAGAACGATCTAACTTGGGCTAGCAAACCAGACTGTGGGATAGCTACCACGTGAAAAGCTCGAACATAAGACACCGCCAGGACCGAGCACAGAACAAAGGATGGAACGGAAAAGCCGGCTGCAGACCATCCCCCGCAGGGGACAGGCAGCCAGAGCCGTAAGGACTGGAAAGGGGCAATTGCAGACCCGGAGAGACTTTATTTACCTAACTGCAAGCAGGCTTCTTTGCTAAGACTTCTGGGGGTGCTGGACAGTCACCATCTGCCTCACAGGGGGCGCCAGCAGTCCACCCAGTAAGCTGAGCAGCAGCGGCAGAAAAGGTGACAAGCCGCGGCGATCGCGCTCGCCAAACTCCTGAGCTACTCGGACCTGGGAAGGGCACAAAGCGCAGTCCCAGCCGAATCTGTGCCTCTGAGGGCTGCCTGAGCGCCGAACCTGAGCGGCTTGGACCAGGGAAGTGCGTGCAGCCTAGGGCCGGCCCCAGACGGTTCCCGGCTGAGCATCGTAGAGCCGGAGCGGTTTGTGCGCCGCGAGAAGGGACAGGTCAAGCGGGGCTGAGACACTGTGTGCACACGACAGTGCTACTTGTTTGCAGCATCCCCCCTCCCCACAGCGCGACTGAACTAGTGAGCCTAAAAAACCAGCAAACAGAAGAAGTTAAACAGAGGGAACCACCTTGGAAGTGATCACACACAGCCCACAACATCAGAGAAGGGCCAGAAATATTTTTACTATTTTTAAAATCATTCCTTTCTTTTTGGCGGGGGGGGGGGGGGGGGGGGGGTTCTAACTTTTTTTAAATTGTTAAGTCTTCTATTTCTCCTCTAATTTTTATTTCTATAACCTACTATTACTATTTTTTTTTAATACTACTTTTTTTAAGGCAATCACCATATATAGTCTTTGGATGGTTGTTGGTGGTTTTTTGTGTTTTTTTTGTTTTTTGTTTTTTTTGTTGTTGTTGTTGTTTTTGTTTTTTTTAAATAATTCTTGTTATTTTTTTTCTTTCTTCCTTTTTCCTTCTGCTTCTTTCTTTAATATTGTATTTTTGAAAATCCAACCTCTACTCTAGATTTTTAATCTTTGCTCTTAGGTTTTTGTTGTCAATTTTGTACATTAAAAAACCCAAACTTCACTTCCCAAGTTTACCTGAGAGCGAGATTACTGGCTTGACCACTCTCTCCTCCTTTGGACTCTCCTTTTTCTCCACCAAGTGGCCTCTGTCTCTTTTCTCCCCCATCTCTTCTCTATCCAACTCTGTGAATCGCTGTGTGTTCCAGACGATGGAGAACACCTAAGGAACTGGTTACTGGCAGGATTTGTCTCTCTCCTTCTCATTCCTCTCTCTTATCCTCCTGGTCACCTCTGTCTACTTCCTCCCTCTTCTCTTCCCCGTATAACTCCGTAAATACCTCTGAGTGGTCCAGACTATAGAGCGCACATAAGGAAGTGACTACTGGCTAGCTTGCTCTCTCCTCTTTTGATCTCACCACATCTCATCCCAGTTACCTCTAACTACCCTCTCCATCTTCTCTTCTCCTTGTAACTCAGTGAACCTCTCTGGGTGTCCCTCAATGTGGAGAAACTTTTCATCTTTAACCTAGATGTTTTATCATCGGTGCTGTATAGATGGAGAAGTCTAGAGGCTACTGTAAAAATAAAACTGAAAACCAGAAGCAGGAGGCTTAAATCCAAAGCCTGAAAACATTAGAGAACTCTGGAATTCAGGGAACATTAAGCAATAGAAGCTCATCAAATGCCTTCATACCTACACTGAAACCAAGCTCCACCCAAGGGCCAACAAGTTCCAAAACAAGACATACCACTCAAATTCTCCAGCAACACAGGAACACTCCCCTGAGCTTCAATATACAGGCAGCTCAAAATTATTCCAAAACCTTTGATGTCTCATAACCCATTACTGGTCACTCCACTGCACTCCAGAGAGAAGAAACCCAGCTCCACCCACCAGAACTCCAACACAAGCCTCCCTAACCAGGAAACCTTGACAAGCCACTGATAGAACCCCACCCACAGTGAGGAAGCTCCATAATAAAGAGAACTCCACAAATTACCAGAATATAAAAAGGCCACCCCAAACGCAGCAATATAACCAAGATGAAGAGACAGAGGAATACTCAGCAGGTAAAGGAACAAGAGAGTTGCCCACCAAACCAAACAAAAGAGGAAGAAGCAGGGAATCTACCTGAGAAGGAATTCCGAATATTGATAGTGAAAATGATCCAAAATCTTGAAATCAAAATGGAATCACAGATAAATAGCCTAGAGACAAGGATTGAGAAGATGCAAGAAAGGTTTAACAAGGACCTAGAAGAAATAAAAAAGAGTCAAAATGTAATGAATAATGCAATAAATGAGATCAGAAACACTCTGGAGGCAACAAATAGTAGAATAATGGAGGCAGAAGATAGGATTAGTGAAATAGAAGATAGAATGGTAGAAATAAATGAATCCGAGAGGAAACAAGAAAAACGAATTAAAAGAAATGAGGACAATCTCAGAGACCTCCAGGACAATGTTAAATGCCCCAACATTCGAATTATAGGAGTCCCAGAAGAAGAAGACAGAAAGAAAGATCATGAGAAAATCCTTGAGGAGATAATAGTTGAAAACTTCCCTAAAATGGGGAAGGAAATAATCACCCAAATCCAAGAAACACAGAGAGTTCCAAATAGGATAAACCCAAGGTGAAACACCCCAAGACACATATTAATCAAATTAACAAAGATCAAACACAAAGAACAAATATTAAAAGCAGCAAGGGAAAAACAACAAATAACACACAAGGGGATTCCCATAAGGATAACAGCTGATCTTTCAATAGAAACTCTTCAGGCCAGGAGGGAATGGCAAGACATACTTAAAGTGATGAAAGACAATAACCTACAGCCCAGATTACTGTACCCAGCAAGGATCTCATTCAAATACGAAGGAGAAATCAAAAGCTTTACAGACAAGCAAAAGCTGAGAGAATTCAGCACCACCAAACCAGCTCTCCGACAAATTCTAAAGGATATTCTCTAGACAGGAAACACAAAAAGGGTGTATAAACCCGAACCCAAAACAATAAAGTAAATGGTAATGGGATCATACTTATCAATAATTACCTTAAACGTAAATGGGTTGAACGCCCCAACCAAAAGGCAAAGACTGGCCGAATGGATACAAAAACAAGACCCCTCTATATGCTGCTTACAAGAGACCCACCTCAAAACAAGGGACACATACAGACTGAAAGTGAAGGGCTGGAAAAAGATATTCCACGCAAATAGAGACCAAAAGAAAGCAGGAGTGGCAATACTCATATCCGATAAAATAGACTTTAAAACAAAGGCTGTGAAAAGAGACAAGGCCACTACATAATGATCAAAGGATCAATCCAAGAAGAAGATATAACAATTATAAATATATATGCACCCAATATAGGAGCACCGCAATATGTAAGACAAATGCTAACAAGTATGAAAGGGGAAATCAACAATAACACAATAATAGTGGGAGACTTTAATACCCCACTCACACCTATGGACAGATCAACTAAACAGAAAATTAACAAAGAAATGCAAACTTTAAATGATACATTAGATCAGTTAGACCTAATTGATATCTATAGGACATTTCACCCCAAAACAATGAATTTCACCTTTTTTTCAAGTGCTCATGGAACCTTCTCCAGCATAGATCACATCCTGGGCCATAAATCTAAACTTGATAAATTCAAAAAAATCGAAATCATTCCAAGCATCTTTTCTGACCATAATGCATTAAGATTAGATCTCAATTACAGGAGAAAAACTATTAAAAATTCCAACATATGGAGGTTGAACAACACACTTCTGAATAACCAACAAATCACAGAAGAAATCAAAAAAGAAATCAAAATATGCATAGAAACTAATGAAAATGAAAACACACAACCCAAAACCTGTGGGACACTATAAAAGCAGTGCTAAGAGGAAAGTTCATAGCAATACAGGCATACCTCAAGAAACAAGAAAAAAGTCAAATAAATAACCTAACTCTACAAGTAAAGCAACTAGAAAAGGAAGAATTGGAGAACCCCAGAGTTAGTAGAAGGAAAGAAATCTTAAAACTTAGGGCAGAAATAAATGCAAAAGAAACAAAAGAGACCATAGCAAAAATCAACAAAGCCAAAAGGTGGTTCTTTGAAAGGATAAATAAAATTGACAAACCATTAGCCAGACTCATCAAGAAGCAAAGAGAGAAAAATCAAATCAATAAAATTAGAAATGAAAATGGAGAGATCACAACAGACAACACAGAAATACAAAGGATCATCAGAGACTACTATCAGCAGTTGTATGCCAATAAAATGGACAACGTGGAAGAAATGGACAAATTCTTAGAAAAGTACAATTTTCCAAAACTGAACCAGGAAGAAATAGAAAATCTTAACAGACCCATCACAAGCACGGAAATTGAAACTGTAATCAGAAATCTTCCAGCAAACAAAAGCCCAGGTCCAGACGGCTTCACAGCTGAATTCTACCAAAAATTTCGAGAAGAGCTAACACCTATCCTCCTCAAACTCTTCCAGAAAATTGCAGAGGAAGGTAAACTTCAAAACTCATTCTATGAGGCCACCATCACCCTAATACCAAAACCTGACAAAGATGTCACAAAAAAAGAAAACTACAGGCCAATATCATTGATGAACATAGATGCAAAAATCCTCAACAAAATTCTAGCAATCAGAATCCAACAACACATTAAAAAGATCATACACCATGACCAAGTGGGCTTTATCCCAGGGATGCGAGGATTCTTCAATATCCGCAAATCAATCAATGTAATTCACCACATTAACAAATTGAAAAATAAAAGCCATATGATTATCTCAATAGATGCAGAGGCCTTTGACAAAATTCAACATCCATTTATGATAAAAACTCTCCAGAAAGCAGGAATAGAAGGAACATACCTCAACATAATAAAAGCTATAAATGACAAACCCACAGCAAACATTATCCTCAATGGTGAAAAATTGAAAGCATTTCCCCTAAAGTCAGGAACAAGACAAGGGTGTCCACTTTCACTGCTACTATTCAACATAGTTCTGGAAGTTTTGGCCACAGCAATCAGAGCAGAAAAAGAAATAAAAGGAATCCAAATTGGAAAAGAAGAAGTATAACTCTCACTGTTTGCAGATGACATGATCCTCTACATGGAAAACCCTAAAGACTCCACCAGAAAATTACTAGAGCTCATCAATGAATATAGTAAAGTTGCAGGATATAAAATCAACACACAGAAATCCCTTGCATTCCTATACACGAATAATGAGAAAGTAGAAAAAGAAATTAAGGAAACAATTCCATTCACCATTGCAATGAAAAGAATAAAATACTTAGGAATATATCTACCTAAAGAAACTAAAGACCTATATATAGAAAACTATAAAACACTGATGAAAGAAATCAAAGAGGACACTAATAGATGGAGAAATATACCATGTTCATGGATCAGAAGAATCAATATAGTGAAAATGAGTATACTACCCAAAGCAATTTACAAATTCAATGCAATCCCTATCAAGCTACCAGCCATATTTTTCACAGAACTAGAACAAATAATTTCAAGATTTGTATGGAAATACAAAAAACCTCGAATAGCCAAAGCAATCTTGAGAAAGAAGAATGGAACGGGAGGAATCAACTTGCCTGACTTCAGGCTCTACTACAAAGCCACAGTCATCAAAACAGTATGGTACTGGCACAAAGACAGACATATAGATCAATGGAACAAAATAGAAAGCCCAGAGATAAATCCACACACATATGGACACCTTATCTTTGACAAAGGAGGCAAGAATATACAATGGAGTAAAGACAATCTCTTTAACAAGTGATGCTGGGAAAACTGGTCAACCACTTGTAAAAGAATGAAACTAGATCACTTTCTAACACTGCACACAAAAATAAACTCAAAATGGATTAAAGATCTAAATGTAAGACCAGAAACTATAAAACTCCTAGAAGGGAACATAGGCAAAACACTCTCAGACATAAATACAGCAGGATCCTCTATGATCCACCTCCCAGAATTCTGGAAATAAAAGCAAAAATAAACAAATGGGATCTAATTAAAATTAAAAGCTTCTGCACAACAAAGGAAAATATAAGCAAGGTGAAAAGACAGCCTTCTGAATGGGAGAAAATAATAGCAAATGAAGCAACTGACAAACAACTAATCTCAAAAATATACAAGCAACTTATGCAGCTCAATTCCAGAAAAATAAACAACCCAATCAAAAAATGGGCCAAAGAACTAAATAGACATTTCTCCAAAGAAGACATACGGATGGCTAACAAACACATGAAAAGATGCTCAACATCACTCATTATCAGAGAAATGCAAATCAAAACCACAATGAGGTACCACTTCACACCAGTCAGAATGGCTGCCATCCAAAAATCTGCAAGCAATAAATGCTGGAGAGGGTGTGGAGAAAAGGGAACCCTCCTACACTGTTGGTGGGAATGCAAACTAGTACAGCCACTATGGAAAACAGTGTGGAGAATCCTTAAAAAATTGCAAATAGAACTACCTTATGACCCAGCAATCCCACTGCTGGGCATACACACTGAGGAAACCAGAATTGAAAGAGACACATGTACCCCAATGTTCATCGCAGCACTGTTTATAATAGCCAGGACATGGAAACAACCTAGATGTCCATCAGCAGATGAATGGATAAAAAAGCTGTGGTACATATACACAATGGAGTATTACTCAGCCGTTAAAAAGAATTCATTTGAATCAGTTCTAATGAGATGGATGAAACTGGAGCCGATTATACAGAGTGAAGTAAGCCAGAAAGAAAAACACCAATACAGTATACTAACACATATATATGGAATTTAGAAAGATGGCAATGACGACCCTGTATGCAAGACAGGAAAAAAAGACACAGCTGTGTATAATGGACTTTTGGACTCAGAGGGAGAGGGAGAGGGTGGGATGATTTGGGAGAATGGCATTGTAACATGTATACTATCATGTAAGAATTGAATCGCCAGTCTATGTCTGATGCAGGATACAGCATGCTTGGGGCTGGTGCATGGGGATGACCCAGAAAGATGTTATGGGGAGGGAGGTGGGAGGGGTTTCATGTTTGGGAACACATGTAAGAATTAAAGATTTTAAAATTAAAAAAATAAAAAACTAAAAATAAAATAAAATAAAAGCAAAAAAAAAAAAGAAGGGATATATGTATAACTGATTCACTTTGCTGTACAGCAGAAACTAATACAACATTGTAAAGCAACTATACCCCAATAAAATTTCAGTTAAAAAGTAGAACTTCAAAAGTTTAAAGGAGATTAGAGAAGGTCTTTATAATCTTAGTAAAGGGAGAGATTCTGTAACAAGACAGAAGGCACTAACCACAGTAAAGAAGTAAATTAATAAAATTGAAATTTGTGACTATGTTAAAATCAAAAGCTTCTCTTGTGAAAAGAGCTTGTAAAAGTTGAAAATAACAAGCCATAAATCCATAGAGAATATGTCTATATAAATAGCAAACATTATTATCCAAATATATGAAAGAATTCCTCTTAGCCACTAAAGATGTTGGAAAGGAGCACACTGAGGGGCTTCAAAAACATTAATAAGCGTTTCTTTCTTAAACCAAGGGATGGGAACAGGAGGGTTGTTTGATTATGCTTTATACCTAACATTTGGGTCTTCCCAGGTGGCACAGTGGTAAAGAATCCACCTGCCAATGCAGGATACGCAAGAGATGTGGGTTCAATCCTGGGGTCAGAAAGATCCCCTGGAGGAGGAAATGGCAACCCACTCCAGTATTCTTGCCTATAAAATTCCATGGACAGGGGATCCTGGTGGGCCACAGTCTATAGGGTCACAAAGAGTCAGACACGACCGCGCAACTGAGCACAGCAGCATGGCACATACTTGACATGTACATAGTATGTTGTGCTCCAATGAAATGTATTATAATAAAAAGCACTATCTGAGAATTACACAAAATTTGACTATAGAATCAATAAAGAAAACATAACCACCTTAATTCTACTATCCATAGATAACTGCTGCTAGCATTTTTATATTCTTTTTACTCTTTATTTTATGTACCCACTTTAAAAGGTTTTTTAAAAGTGCATACACACAAATTGGCTGGAAGTCTTGACAGACAGGAATGGGTCCTTGCATGAGAGCATTTTCAAAGACAGGAGAGGTAGATATAGCGGATTTGGAGCCTATGTGAGCACACGTACACACACATACACACACACACACACACACACACACACACACACACACACAGAGGCAGGGGCTATTCTTATCACAACTTACTTCCCTAACTGGCTGCTGAAAACTTTAACAATAACTACGAAGTGCATCTCAGAGTGTGAAAAAAATACATCTTCAAATCTAGAAAATATAATGGCATAGTAAGCAGGATCAGAGAGTACAAACGAAAAGAGAAAGGGTTGGAAAATAACCATACACGAATCTGAAGAGGGAAACTGACATCAGAGAGTTTTCATGGAAAGTGAGGGAACATGCAGACCTCTGGTCCATGCTACAGCAGTCAGACATTTGTACTGCACCCCCTTCTTTGTGAAGAAAAGACAACTGAGTCTATGCATGTAATATATATGTACTTATATCTTTGCAAGATGTAAGTACTCTTGAGAGCCTCTTGGACTGCAAGGAGATCAAACCAGTCAATCCTAAAGGAAACCAGTCCTGAATAGTTATTGGAAGGGCTGATCCTGAAGCTGAAGCTCCAATACTTTGGTCACCTGACATAAATAACTGACTCATTAGAAAAGACCCTGATGCTGGGAAAGATTGAAAGCAGGAGGAGAAGGGGATGGCAGAGGATGAGATGGTTGAATGGCATCACCAACTCAATGGACATGAATTTGAGCAAGCTCTGGGAGCTGGTGATGGACAGGGAAGCCTAGCATGCTGTAGTCCATGGGTCACAAACGAGTGGGACACGACTGAGCAACTGAACTGAACTTATATCTTTGCAAATTATATAAGTTTATTTCTCTATTATTAATAATAAACTAAACATAAGAAGTAATCTGAGCGCTGAAGAATTGATGCTTTTGAACTGTGGTGTTGGAGAAGACTCTTGAGAGTCCCTTGGACTGCAAGGAGATCCAACTAGTCCATTCTGAAGGAGAGCAGCCCTGGGATTTATTTGAAAGGAATGATGCTAAAGCTGAAACTCCAGTACTTTGGCCACCTCATGCAAAGAGTTGACTCATTGGAAATGACTCTGATGCTGGGAGGGATTGGGGGCAGGAGGAGAAGGGGATGACAGAGGATGAGATGGCTGGATGGCATCACTGACTTGATGGACGTGAGTCTGAGTGAACTCCGGGAGTTGGTGATGGACAGGGAGGCCTGGCGTGCTGTGATTCATGGGGTTACAAAGAGTCGGACACGACTGAGCGACTGAACTGAACTGAATATTTTCTTCCTCACCCCAATCATTGCCTTGAGCACTTAACAAGAAATATGCACCCCTCTGTAAAGACACTGCTCTAAACAAGGAGGTCTATGGAAGGGTTTCTTTTTTTAACTGAAGTATTAGCAACTATACTCCAATAAAAAAGGTTTAAAAAGATACGTGCACCTCGTGTTTACAGCCCCACCAGTTACAATAGACAAGACATGGAAGCAACCTAAATGTCTATAAACAGATGAATGGATAAAGAAAATGTGGTATATTATACAATGGACTATTACTAGCCATAAACAGAATGAAATAATGTCACTTGCAGCAACATGGATGGATTTAGAGATTATCAATCTAAGTGAAGTCAGTCAGAAAGAGAAAGACAAATACCATATGATATACCACTACGGGTGAAATCTAAAATATGACACAACCTTTTCTACAAAACAGACTCACAGATATGGAAGGGTTGCCTGGAGAATCCCAGGGACGGAGGAGCCTGGTGGGCTGCCGTCTATGGGGTCGCATAGAGTCGGACACGACTGAAGCGACTTAGCAGCAGCAGCAGCAGTAAACATGGGTTGGGGGAGGTAATGTGGTCAGATGAGCTGTCTGCTCATTGTTGTTTACTCACTAAGTCCTGTCTGACTCTTTTGTGACCCCACAGTCTGTAACCCACCAGGTTCCTCTGTCCATGGAATTTCCCAGGTGAGAATAGTGGAGTGGGCTGCCATTTCCTTCCCCAGGGGATCTTCCTTAACTGGGGATCAAACTCACATCTCCTGCATTGGCAGGCAGATTCTTTAATCCATATTAAATAAGATAACAAATGAATTTATTCTTCAGTAGTAAGTGCAGAAGACAAGGGATGCACTCTGGCAACAAAGCAAAAGACAGAGGGAAAGGGAAAGACAAAAGAGAGGCTGTAGGTATCCAGTTGCCCAGGGTTTGGGTTTGTATCAAACTGTATCCCTGCCTCCAAAGTCAACAGCAAGGGAGGAGAAGGTGAAAAAAATTTCAAGATTTAGTTCCTAAGTAAATTTGTTATAACTAAAAAGCAGATTAGATATGATAGCTAAGAAAGCGGCAGTTATTGAGGATGGTCGTGATGGGATGGATCATGACACCCCCAACTAGGACCAAGAACACCTGAAGAGGAGCAGGGCTGCAAAGGAATGGGGGAAGGGCAGCTCTGAGCCTGAGAACTTGAGAAGTCTGCAAGATACTTAGTACCTGGACCAGAGCATGAGAGGAGGGAGAGAGAGAACTCTTGACTGTGACCTATGGTAAAGTACTTTTACAAGGTAACCAGGTCACACTAACAGGCACAACTAAGTACATGTGTGTGTGTGTGTGTGTGCGTGTGTATACATATATATAGACTCAGCACAGAAGTTCACAAAACAAGATTTGTACCATATGATAAGTATGGTACATCCTGTGATATTTTTGCTCTGTTCTATTAAGTGTGAATAGCAATCCACAAAGTTGATTTCATGACTCCAGTCTGGAAAACAATAGGTTAGAGAAATTGATTAAAACAGAACAATTCATTCTAACCACTCAGGCATCATGTCATGAAAAGATATTGGACTATGGGCTTCAGTTTAATTCCAGAAGTACCCTCTAGGAGCTAGATGGCCTTGGACAAGTCTAAGTCTCAGATTCCTCATCTGTTAAAACTGAAATGATGGTATCTGTCTCATAGGCTTTTGGTGATGATTGAATGAAAGAACATAAGCATGGTATCTGACACATGGCTGACACTGAATCCCTGTGAGCCCCTCCTTATCATTTCTCCAATCCTGATAGAAACACAAACTATTAAAGCAGTTTTTCCTAGGAAGCCACCAATTTCCTGAGGATGAAGCTTAACTGCTCAGACCAAAATTTCAAGAAAAAATTAAGACTGAACTGACCTTGTTTTACCCAGAGATTTAAGGGTGGTTAATGCCGATATATGGATGCCTTGAAATCCTGCATAATCTGTGTGTCCTGTGACCCAGTAAGGTAATACTTGGCCAAAATAAAAAAATTCCCTTGTATTGCAAAACACTTGACACGCACTCATATTGAAGTTACGGCTCGTTGAAAGGTCAGCATGGCCCCCAAGGACAGAACTGAAAAAGAATACTTGTTGTTGATGGAGGTTTTGAAAACATGATGATTAAACACATAATCCAAAAAAATAATAGTCCGATATCTCCAAAACCTAGACAGGGTTTAAAACTACATAGCCTGAAAATGAAAAATAAATGTGCAAGAGAAGCAAAGAAGGAATGTTTTTGTTAATAAAATGAGCTTTGGAGTCAAGTGGAACTTAAATTCCTGCCATGGAACTTAGTAAGCATATAACCTTGAACAAGTACTTGAGCTCTGTGCCTCAGATTTCTTGTCTGGCAAACGAGGACACATACTACGTAGCTTACAGGTATATCAGACTCTTATCATGGTGCTGTCTCACACACACAGTTCAGTAAGACAGCACAGGAAGTGGTTACTTCAACCACTAAAGGAAACGGGCAGCCTGAGTTACATACATTAGTTACACATTTTCTAGTATCTACTAACATTGGGTTGGCAAAAAAGTCCTGTAACATCATATGGAAAAACCTGAACAAATTCTTGGCCAACCCAATATAATGTACACTGTCTGTTAACTAGAAGGATCATTTTACTTTATGTCTATTCTGAAAATGCAATCCTTTTAACCATTTTCACTGTATCTTTGTGGATTAGAAACCACCTAAGCTGGGCTTGAGTTCAGGTTTCTGAGAAGCAGACTTTATCCTGCTATCTAGAGCCCCATAATGAAGAACACTCGGACATTTTGAAAAGAGTCAAACATATTTCACAACCTTGTGAATGCCATCCTAAAAATCTTGGGAAACACTAATAGCAGCTATGTTTAGCTTTGAAACATACATGTTGCTTTCTCTTTTACTGCGTCATAATTCCAGCATTCAATAATATAAAGTCAAATTGAGATAATCGGAACAATGGTGTAGGATTATGCCACGTTCTTTCATTTCTTCATGACTACAGGAGTTTAAACACACGCAGACACATACACACACACAGCTGACATCAAATGGGCACTTTCATGCCTCTGGGCTTTTATTCCAGCTGTGACTTCACTTGGAGTGTCCTTCCCCCTTTTTCCTCCCTAAAGTGAATTCTTTTTCATTCTTCTAAGCTCAGCTCAAATACCATCTTCTTTGTCATACCTCTCTGGACTTGACCCTAACCCACCCAAGTGGAAAGAATTAAACATTTGTTTTCTAAGCTTCCATTGCTCTTTTCTTTTTTCATGTGTCTAAAATATAGCACTCAATCATGTGATTTAGTTTTAAAGATAAATTATGTGTGTGCTCCACATATCAGATAGGGGTAAACTGCTGTAGCAACTAGATGCCCCAAAATAGAAGGGCGCTTAGAAGACACACGCTTATTTCTTTCTCACTAACTGTCCAGAGTGGGTATTCTGGGTCGGTGGGCATCTCTCCTCCACATGGTTATTCAAGGACTCAGACCGACCTTGGATCTGGTGTGCATAACACCTGCCTTCTGAGGCGGCTCTGGTATTTGTGATTCCAGCCGTGGGAAAGGCTGGGAGCAAGGGCACGAGAAGGAGGCACTCCCCATGGTGTGGCCAATGCCACTTCTCTCACACTGCACTGGAGAGAACTCAGCCCCACAGCCGCAGCTGACTCCAAGATGGGGCTGGAAAATACAGAGCCTGGCTTGGCAGCCACATCTGTCCCTCCTATAACCTTTTATTATGGAAGAAGAAAACAATACATTTTGGTGGGCAGCCCATACCTCTCGTCACACTCACATGAGGGCAGTGACAAGATCCGACAGAAAACTTGGTAAATTTTAGTTCTCTCACCACCATTGAGACCATCCCCAATACCCATACTGCCAACCCCAACAATTTATAAACTCCATCAGCTTGATTTCTTTCATTAATAGTTACTACTATCTAATACATTATTTATTTTACTTAGTTTCTTTCACTTCTGACTCCCCCTTTATGTTGTATGTTCCATGAAGGCAAGAATTTCTGCCTATCTCTTCCCTAATGTTGCTCAGTAAGTGTTTGTCAAACAAAAAACTAAACCAGTAAGCTTTTTCCTTTGAGCGCTGACCTGTTTCATACTCTAAAGACACTTGTTCTTCTTGTGCTAACCTCTCTGGTCACCTGTGTTCTCAGGGCTTCAACTGATTCCAACAAGCTCCTCAATCTAAACCTGCTGAGTTAATTTGCAAGATCCCTTTTCTGGAGGTTCAGACACTTTAACACAGAACTGTGTATTCCCATTGGGTAATTGTTTAACAACTATAGATAAATAGAAGTGCTTACACAACACAAATGATAAATGGTGAGAAGGAACTTTTAAAAATATAAAGCCATACGCAAATGTTGAAAGGAGTGTTTAAAACCAGTCCTTGCTTTTATATAGAAAATGGATTTTAAAATGGGTGGCTATTCAGAGCTTTGGCAAAGACTCTGCAATGGAGTGGGTTCTGTCTCAATGTTCCTGATATGGGCCAGGGAAATAGGCAGGGGGGCATGTCCAGATGAGATCACACAGGCGTGCGTCCATGAGAAACTGCAGCTGCTAATGCGCATGTTGCTGAGAATGGGAGGCAGTGCTGCTGGCAAAGCAGTAGGAATCACAAAGGGGCTGTCGACACGGCTTCAAGCAAGTCGTCCTGGGCACCAGAGAACCAAGGAGTGAATAAAACTCACACTTTCTTGGACCATGAGCCAGAGATGGAGTTGATAAGCCTTGCATGACATTGGCAACAGCCCAGACCCTGGAGCAAAGGCAAGCAGCCCATTGGGAGGGGAGGACAGATGCAGACTGTTATTTATTAAGAGTCTGCAACATACCAGACATCGAAAACAAATCATCCTAGGACATTTACATACCTTATCTCTTTTACCCCTTACCAAATCCCCATAAAATAATATTAACAATAGTAATAATAATATACATACTAATATCCACTTCAAAACTCTCTACTTATTAAAGGCCTACTGAGAGCATCACACTGGACCAGCATCTGTACAGCATCATCTCATTAATTCTTCAAAAATACTAAGGCATAACACATATTCCCCATTTTTATAGATGATAACTTTCATAAATCTCAGAAAGGTAAAGAATTTGCCAAAGGCCAAAGCCAGGACACAGGTTTAGAAGTGTAAACCTGAGTTTCTTCAACCATGCCAAGCTACTAAATAAGGTGAACATAAAGCTTCCTTCTATTTTCCAGTTCCTAAAGCATGAGATACTGTTGTCTGATATCAGTATTCTTGAGAACTGAGGCCAGGTAGGCAACACCAAGGAGTTCTTTTCATCTCTCTGTTAATCTCTAGAACTTGGCCATTAGTTGGCTGTACTAGTGACCATAGGATTTGTTGGATCCTTCACAACTTGTTCAGTTGCTAAGTCATGTCTGACTCTTTGTGACCCCATGGACTGCAGCATGCCAGGCTCCTCTGTCCTCCACTATCTGCCAGAGTTTGCTCAAATTCATGTCCATTGAGTCAGTGATGCTAACTACCCATCTCACCCTCTGTTGATCCCATCTCCTTTTGCCTTCAGTCTTTCCCAGAATCAAGGTCTTTTCCAGTGCATCAGCTCTTCAAATCAAGTGGCCAAAGTCAGCATTAGTCCCTCCAATGGATATTCATGGTTGATTTCGTTTAGGATTGACTGGTTTGATCTCCTTGCTGTCCAAGGGACTCTCAAGAATCTTCTCCAGCACTACAATTCAAAGGCATCAATTCTTCAGTGCTCATCTTTCTTTATGGTCCAACTCTCACATCCATACATGACTACTGGATAAACCATAACTTTGTCTATAAAAACCTTTGCCAGGAACATGATGTCTCTGCTTTTGAATACACTGTCTAGGTCTGTCATAGCTTTCCTTCCAAGAAGCAAGCATCTTTTAATTTCATAGCTTCAGTTCACACCTGAACACCCACCAAACCCCCTGCTTTCACTTGAAGGGGGAGGGGCTCTGAGTATGTCCAAAACAGGCTGGCAGGCTGATCATCCTAAAACCAAATTCTGATCGCATCAGTCACTGTTCACCAAGTGAGGAACTCTGGAGTGCTTTCTATGTTAAGTTCAGGTCCTAAACTCAGACGTTGAGAAGCCCAGCAGTAGTGTCTTATAATACTCACTGAGCATTTCCCCTGTGCCAGGCATTGGTCTGAATACTTTTCATGTGTTAAGACAGATAAACCCCGTGATGAAGGGATTGTTCTTAGCATCCCATTTTCCAGACAGTGAGATTGACACAGAGAGGTTAAACACTTGCCGAAGGCCACACAGATGACAGTGCCAGGATTCTGCCCCAAGGACTATGGCAGTAGAATCAGTCCTCCACCATATGGTTTCCTTCTAGTCCAAGAAGCTACTCAGATGCCTTGCTGTGGGGCGTCCACAGGAAACCCTCAGCACTCTCATACGTGCAATGCAGAAAGCAGAGGTGGGAGAAGCCTAAAGGGCCATTCTTGACCTAGTATTTAAATGCTTATTCCTTGCACCCCCTCAGCAGTTTGGATATGCAATTCAGAAGTCTTGGGGGTCCAGTGTTAGCTGTCCAGAGCAGGGGGAGCTCAATGGTGCCCATTTGCACTGGCTTTCTTCTTCTCTACTTCCCTCCTCCATTCTTCCTTCACCCTTAAGTGTTCCCTGAGACCATTCCTAAGTAAACTACCTGCACACAAGTCTCTGTTTGGGGTTCTGCTTCTCAGGATACTTGGGTTAAGACAGAGAAGGGCACCACAACACAGGACACTTAACAAAAAACCCAGCGTTTCAGAAAATACTGTCAGAAAACCAGCTCTGGGGGCTGCTGCCATGTCATCAAGTCACTTCATATCTCTGAACCTCAGTCTCCTCACTCATGAAATGGGTTAAATGATAGCTACCTGTCTCCACTCAACAAAAATATTGTTGAGAAAATGAGAGTTTGCAGGAAAAAAAAAAACCCTCTCAAATACACAAAGTGCTATAAAAAATGCAAGGTTTCATTTTAGGAATGCATGAAAGCTTAGCTTCTGTCTCAGGCTTTGGCCCAAATATTCCTTTTAGCATCAGCTTACCCTTGCGTTTTGCCTTTTTTGATATCATTTCTGGTATCCCTGAACTTGTGCATGACCAGTGATTTCATGACTGCATAAGTCAACGTCATATCTGATAACATCAGTGATTCCAGTAAGGTGAGTCATTTGAATTAACTTGTAAGAATATCTGGTTAAGCACTTTAAAATATAGATAATCATTATAGATGTAACTTACAAGTAAAAAAAATATCTATTGTGCTTCATGTGATAGTCTACAATATGTCAACATAGTCATTATTGCAAGAGCAATTACTGCAATATTCACTGTTTATTATAAAAGCTATTCCCATGTTTTTAAATTTTTATGTATGAAGGGAAACAGGTTGATTTTTAACATGATTATTGAGAAACAGTCTTTTTGCTAGATAGCTTTAGGAAAGTCATATAATAGTTTTGGAATCTAAAGTTTTTCTAGAAGTTTAAGTAAAAATAGGATAGTTAGAAGTGCTGAGAAATTAATGTTTCTACTTTTAACTACCAAAAATGTTAATAATAAATGGTTAATAATTAAGTTTGAATAATATTTAAAATTAGCCTTTCAGACATGCCTCTTCTGTGTTGATAATATTAAATTTTAAGTGGATATTTATTTTGATATTTGGCCATTTGACACTGGGTTTAAATATATTTTGTGAACCTCTAGTGTCCTTGATATCTATTCTCCAACAATATTTGGGGATACTATGATCTCCTTTAAGTAACAGCTGTTTATTCACACACCCATCCACTTATTCATTGATTCAACTGTTTACTGAACACCTACTATGTGCCAGTAGACTAATGTTCATCTCTATATTCCCAGTTCCTAAAACAAGATCCAATAGAGCTATTTCAAACTTCAATAGCAGGACTTTTCATCAAATAAAACCTTATTTAACATAAGACAAATAAAATTAATAAACTCATTCATACATACATAATCTGTATTGATCACCCACATGTGCCAGGCAATCTGCTAGGCACAGAGGAGATAACAGCGAACATAACAAAGTCCCTGCCCTCGTGGGGCTTACACTCTAGTCAGGGAGAAAGATGCAGCAAAAGAAATATACAAGTAAATATGTCATATATCAGATGATGGCAAGTGTTACAAAGAAAAGTAAGGCACAGCAAAGACAATAAAGAGTGCTGAAGCCTGAGAGGTCACTAATTTTATACAGTGTGGTAAGAAGATGCCTCACTGATTAGGCAACATTTGAGCAGAGACGTAGCCATCTGGGTTCAGCAGAACTCCACTATTATGAGTATAAAAAAATACAGGAATTAGACTTTACACATATATAGGAAGAAATGGGGAAGGTGAAGATCTGACTTGGTAGTTGGGGCTGAGTCCCTAATTAGTCCTCCTAAAGGGCCAACTTAAAAGGAAAATTGCAGCTTGCATGGATTCTAGAAGCCAAGGATTTATAGCCACTAGAGGTGACCGTGAATAAAGCTCATGGAAAGGTCTATGGGAGCTATTGCTTCTATGTAACTATTTCCTCTATGAAGTTATAGCCGAAGATCTGGGCACAGAGGATAAGAGAATGAGCAGAAGCTGGGACTTGCCAGGCACTCTGTCTGTCCATCAACACTGCCCATAACAACTTTCCTAGAGAAAGAACTACTGCTCTCTTCCAGCCTTCCAAATCTCATGGATGTTCCTTTGTTGCCAGTTCTGACCTAGAAAGATGATAGGAACAGTAATTCTGGGAAATACAGGTCCTATCTCAACCATGTTAATAGAGCTCAATCCAATGGCAGTAAAGACCTAGCTATGGGCTACTAGAAGAGACTTCCACGTAGAACATCACATACAAAGGCCCAGAGGTGGGACTTTACTTGTCATGATATGTGTGTGCATGCTCAGTCGTTCAGTCGTGTCCAACTCTTTGCAACCTCAAACTCTTATAGCCCATCAGGCTCTTCTGTCCATGGAATTTTTCAGGGAACAAGACTGGAGTGGGCTGCCATTTCCTCCTCCAGGGGATCTTCCCGACCCAGGGATCAACCTGCATTTTCTGCACTGGCAGGCAGATTCTTTACCACTGAGCTACTAGGGAGGCTCCTTCAGACTTATAATTACAATCAAATCCGTGAGTGCTTTAGAGAATGGAAAGGAGGCAATTTCAAAGTCAAACCTTAGTTGAGAAGCCTTAAAACAAAAAAAAAGAAAGAAAGAAAACAGGGAACAAGTGTAGAAATATATTTGAAGAGTGCTTCAGACAAAAGTAGAAGAACATGATGCACCTGGCTGAGGTTTTGACAGGGTATCCTTCCAGGGCTTCTGGATTCGAGATCGAGTTTGATCACATGGGTATGGTTGATGGAATCATGGGCATACCAACAACATAAATAAAGTTGAAATTCCAGAAATCCTTTGGTATTAGTAGAGGAAGGAATCAAAGTCTATGAGGGATAGGAAAGCTCGAGTGGATTTATCATGTGTGACCCAGTCACTCCCTACCTCTGACTGTCATGTTGATTTGAACACACTCTCCTACCAAGGCCTCAAGATCTACATTGATGAAGAGAGTATCAGCAGCACTGAAAAGTGCTTTTGTGGCATCTCTCTATGGGTCAGGGATGCTGATGAGAGGAGTTCCAGGTAAAATGGAGTCATTTATTTCACTGCGAAGAGGGAACTTCAGTGGGACAAAGGGCAAGCAGAAACATTTCATCTATGGTTTTAAACTAGGTATGATCACCATAACAGACAGCAATATTGCAGTGTCTGACTTACAGGGATAAGAGCGTAAAGTGCAGTTGACCTAGGCCCTAAATAAACCAGCATCTCACGAAGGACCTAGATATCTTAGGCTTTATGATACCAAAATATTATGCTGCTAATATTGTTGCAGTCCCTAAGGCAATCTCCATATGTGAATAAAACCAAGATCTTTTGAATAAAGGGATGGCCAAGTACACTTGAAGAGGGAACAAAGGAGCATATAAATATTTTTGGAGATATGCACTGTAACTCATTGTCCTTGTCTTTTCCCAAGGTACTGCTACTGCTACAGCTAAGTCACTTCAGTCGTGTCCGACTCTGTGCGACCCCATAGACGGCAGCCCACCAGGCTCCCCCATCCCTGGGATTCTCCAGGCAAGAACACTGGAGTGGCTTGCCATTTCCTTCTCCAATGCATGAAAATGAAAAGTGAAAGTGAAGTTGCTCAGTCATGTCCGACCCTCAGCGACCCCATGGACTGCAGCCTTCCAGGCTCCTCCATCCATGGGATTTTCCAGGCAAGAGTACTGGAGTGGGGTGCCATTGCCTTCTCCGCCCAAGGTACTGGTGCCTTAAAAATTAAAAAAAAAAATGAGTAAATATACTTCTAAGGAATTACTAGTCACTGGCCTTATTTGAACACTGAACCCAGAATCTACTGCAGCCAAATAGACAGAGTGAGCTCAAGTGATAAATAGAATTTAATTCAACTTTGTTTCATGGCAAGCTCAGTGGAAAGCCCAAGTCAATCCTGGGATTTCTAGTATAGTGTTAGAAATACATTCTCTGGAACTCACAGAATCCACACACTGGCTTCCTAATCCATGAAAAAGGGGCTAAGTAGAAAAGGCTAAGGGAATACTCCTGCGCTTCTCCTTCCCTGCAAAACGGTAGATCAAAAGCACTGTCATGTCCCTGGAGGCAGAAATCATTGAGATTAGTGCCTTACCAAAGAATTGGAAGATGTAGAAGCAGTGGTTCCTACCATATCCTGAATTACTGCCAGTTTGCGCAGCTCTGCAGCACTACTTACATAGAGAATACACGATGATTGACTCTTCCAAAGCTGTGTGAAACAGTGACCTGGCAGATGCTCTTTCATTGTCTATTTTGGCTTATATGGCAGACAGAGAACTTTTGGAACCATGCTATACTGCTAAAACTCCCAGTGACATCTGGAAGAAATGGTAATACATTATATATGATGAGAACTACTGGTTCTCTGGAAGAAAGCAATCTCTTTCCCAACAGGATGTGGAGCATCCACAGCTGGGGCTTTCCGCCTTCACCCTACAAATGGAGAAAGTAAAGGCCAAGAGCAAACTGACCTATCCTGGTTTACATCACCATTAAGAAGCAGAGCCGGGTCTGAGCCTCTTCTAGCCCCATACCCTGTAGTGAAAGCACCTAGAGTTCACCAACTCCATGCTGTGGTAGAAGGTACAGGTTTTCTGGACTCTGAGCCATGGCCAGAAAACAATATGCTTCCCTGGTAAAGACAAGAGAAAGACAAAAAAATCAAGAATTGACTGCTGGCCATGCTCAGGATGGAATTTCTTCCCAACTCTGACATCATTTGGGAGCTTATTTTCAAATGAATGTTGTGTTTAGAGTCAGTGGGGGCTTGCACCAAGGGAACTCAGTTGACAGATGCCTTTTCCTCTTTAGTTTCCAAGAAAGCAGGTGGCTACAGCCAACTCCCCAAGTACCCAAGTGTGCAATCTAAAGTTCTCTGAATTTGGGAACAGCCTCAATCCCACAGACTCATCATCTGGGTAGAGAGATGATTCAGTCGAATGACATTGGCCATAACCATTTGAGAGTCTTTTATGATGTGGTCCAACTGTACATCAGGGACTTGGCCAAAATGTAAAGGGATTTTTTTTTAAGACTATCCCCCTTTACGTTCAAATATGTAGACCATTTGGAACATTCTCTAAACCACCTGGGCCCTGGGATTGAATTTCATGATGTACTCTATAAAAAAAACAAGTCTTAGAAATAACATACCACATTAGCAACTAAGGATGTGTTCAGATCCTATTGGCAAATGCACTCTCAAGACAGAAAGGAGAGTTAATGAGAAGGAAGGGTTGCAGGTCAGTTTCAGAGGTTACCCCTGAGTGGAAAAAGAATGCTAGAATTTCCATGAAGACTTGAGAAGACTCAAAAGAGTATGTTCTAAAGTCAGTGGGCTCTAGTTACTTTTGGCTTATAGTTGGTGGGCCAGAGGAGGGGAGGGAACAAATATTAGCAGCTGTAACCACAACACCCCAGAGAAGACTGTTAACTCTACAAGTTACTTTTAGAGGAGGAGCTTGGATCAGGTTGTGGGGAACCCTAGGGTGACAAAGAGTAGCTCCCGCTAGAATGTCTTCACCTGCTGTCTCAACTGCTGCTTTGTTGCAGCTCACCCCTTGCCCAACTCACATTCCATCTTTCATTACAAAATCCGTGTCCATGGGGAACCCACACAAAGGCAGAAGCTCCCATGATCCTGAATCTTTTATTCACACCAAAAAACTACAGTTCCACTCTGAATGCTTGAATAACAGTGGAAAGCTGTATAGTTGATTTCGTCAAAGGCACAATGCCAGACATCTTGCACCTACCCAGAAATCCTTCTGAAAAAAGAATCACCATTTTCATGCCTTCATTTCCTGTAATAAATTTCTTAATCAGTCTTCCCGAAAAGTTAAAAGAAAAAAATCACCACTTTCTCCTCTCCTCAAAGTTTCATCCTCATGGAAAATTCTGAAAGTCCATTTCTTTCTCCCTTCCTCCTCCCCTCTTGCTGCACAAAAGAGCTTCTCCAGTTTGTTGTCGGTTAGTCTCCCACCACTGATGCCTCCTTAACCTCCCATCTTGCTAGGGAGCAAGATGTGGTCTGGATCCCTGCCTGCTTTCTCTCTTCCAAAAGCAGCTGTGCTTTTATCCACATTTTACCTCTCTGCCCACTTGTAAGCTCCGTAAGTTCAGGACTGGGTCCAGCTATCTCTGCCTTCCCTGTCATAGCAACAATGCATAGTAAAAGCACCACGAATGTTTGTCGCTGCAGCAGAGATATGTGGAAATAGAGGACAGGGGCTTTTTCTGCTTGCCTGTCTGGAAACTGACTGTTAGCATCTGCCCTCACTAACCCAAGGTATGCCATTTTCTCAGATGTATTAATTCTGAGGTCTGCTGTCCCAATTACCACAAACTTGGCAGCTTAAAACAGAAATATATTCTTTCATAGTTCTGGAGGCAAGAAGTATGAAATCAGGGTATTGGCAAGGCCATGCTCCTTCCCAAGACTCTCAGGCAGAATTCTCCCTCCCTCCTCCAGGCTTCTGATGGCCTCAGGCATTTCTGGGCTTGCTCCTGTATCCCCCCAACTGCTGCCTCCATCTTCTCATGGCTTCTCAACTGTGTCTTTGTTTCTACACACAGCCTTCTTATAAGAACATGAAAAAAAAATCGTTTTTTGGCCAGGCAGCCTGGCATGAAGGATCTTAGTTCCCTGACCAGGGATTGCTTGAACCTGGGTCCTCAGTTGTAAAAGCATGGAGTCCTACTCATGGGACCACCAAGTCATCTTAATCCACTATGGTATCATCTTAAACTCACCAACTGTATCTGCAAAGACCCTATTCCTAAATAAGGTCACATTCTGAGATCCTAAGTAGACCTGAATTAGGAGAGACAACCCACTACACTAGGAAATGAAGACACAATATTTTGAGACAGACAGATAAAATGGTTTTTTTCTTTAATGACCTAGGCAGGTTATGCCTTATGGTGAAACCCTTGCCTTGTTGGTCAGTTCAGTTCAGTTCAGTTCAGTCACTCAGTTGTGTCCGACTCTTTGCGACTTCATGAATCACAGCATGCTAGGCCTCCCTGTCCATCACCAACTCCCGGAGTTTACCCAAACTCATGTCCATCAAGTCGGTGATGCCATCCAGCCATCTCATCCTCTGTCGTCCCCTTCTCCCCCTTCCCCCAATCCCTCCCAGCATCAGAGTCATTTCCAATGAGTCAATTCTTCGCATGAGGTGGCCAAAGTACTGGAGTTTCAGCTTTAACATCATTCCTTCCAAAGAACACCCAGGACTGATCTCCTTTAGAATGGACTGGTTGGATCTCCTTGCAGTCTATGGGGCTCTCAAGAGTCTTCTCCAACACCACAGTTCAAAAGCATCAATTCTTTGGCGCTCAGCTTTCTTCACAGTCCGAATCTAAGGGGTAGCTAATTGTTTCAACAAATTAAAATGCCTTATCTTGTACATTACATAAGAAATCCCTAACTTCTTGGTCTCCAGACCCTGCTGGACAAGTTTTCTTCCCATGTTTCTCCATCGTGAGGACCAAAGAAGCCACAGCTATTAATACGATTTCTTGCCTGCTGGAGGAGGCTGATTTAAGTTTGGTGCCACCTAAAGTTCATATGGTTTGTTCCTGTGGGGGCCCTCTTAAAGAAAAAGAATACAGAATTATGAATCTAAAAGTCAATTCAAGATTGAATATTTACTTAGAATGAGAAAATAAATGACCATACACTATAAATTTTTAAAAGCTGACAAATACCATAAAATCCCAAATTTTTGTTTTTGTTAATTAGCTTTTTTCCCTACATTTTTGGCTGCATACTCTTTGATCACCTCTTCACACAATAACAATTTTGTAATATTTTCTGCAGAGGGAACAAAAAGATCATTGAGCCCTTCTTCCTCCAGCATGGACCCTTGAAATTTGTTTTTCTTATGGGTAGTTTAGAAAAAGTTTTAGCAGCCCAACTTGTTACTGAGAATGTCATGTAAATTTCCAGGATAACCATTAAATTGGGGGAATATCTATAAAGTTTCTTTCATATGCAAGCTATAAGGTTTCAGGGCATTTCAAGTTTTATTGTATATGACTAATGTTAAATATTTTCTGAGTTGACGACATTCAATGACCAGTTTGATGTCAGTGACCTTGTATAGCACGTGAAGAGGTTTATATAATTTTTAAGTTGTCTTTTGCCAAAGCAAATGAATTAGATTACAGCTCATTTTAACAAGACACATGAAAAGGCATAGTGAATTCATCCAAATAAAGCCACTATTGACCTCTGACCTACATGTGTGCTCTCCTGAGGTTACAAATTACCTTATTCTCTGCTATTATTTCTATTTCTCTTTGGCTTTGGTGTCTTCTGTTTAGGAGTATCCTGATTCTCATCATCTCTTTAGCTCTTCCATCAGTTTCATTATCTGTATTTACTTAGCTATCATTATTATTTTGTTATCTTCATGATTTGACCATCAGAGATTAGAGTTACCTTTGTTATACAATAAGAGAGCTTTTGACATTTAGTTTTAATTAACATTCTTCTTTTCAGTTTACATTTTTGGCTTCTACTCACAAGATCTGAATTCAGGTATGATCAATAATTCTGAAAAAAATGTACAGAATTAATCTCAAATTAAAAGTGATTGATACTTATATTTTATTCAGCTCTATAATTATATAAGTGAATTATTTTTTTTTAAACCAACTGAGAGTGACTATGGGCAGAAATGTTGTCACTGAAGTATTTGTCTATGCAGCCTATTTTCTGACATCAGTGACAATTTTAAGTACAATTTCTTCTGGAGCCAACATAGGCTTTGTGAGAAACAGATGTGTCAGATACTGTCAGACAGGTCAGGCACTAAGACAGGATGCAAAACCAGGAGACTGCACGCTGACAAACTCGCTGTTGGCAGTTCTGATACAGCTCTGTGCCCTGGAAGTGCAGAATGTTCCTGGGTCCTATTTGGTGCAGATAATATAAGGGGCATTTATAACTGTGCATGCTGTCTTGTTAACATATTTTTAGTAGGCATGCACTTCCATTTTGACCAGGTACCAAGGAGAAACAGATCTACCACTTATAATTTTAAAGGTCTGATAATTGTAAATACTTTCCTCAGAATAGCTTCTGGCCTCATACATTTGTAAGAATTGGGCCATAAAGAAGACTGGAAAGGAAAGGGAAGTGAAGTCGCTCAGTCATGTCTGACTCTTTGTGACCCCAGGGACTGTAGCCTACCAGGCTCCTCTGTCCATGGGATTTTCCAGGCAAGAGTACTGGAGTGGGTTGCCATTTCCTTCTCCAGGGGATCTTCCCGACGAAGGGATAGGGAAGACTGAGTGCCAACGAACTGATGCTTTCAAATTGTGGTGCTAGAGAAGACTCTTGAGACTCCCTTGGACTGCAAGGAGATCAAACCAATCAATCCTAAAGGAAATCAACCCTGAATATTTATTGGAAGGACTAATGCTGAAGCTAAGCTCCAATACTTTGTCCACCTGATGGGAAGAGCCAACTCATTGGAAAAGACCCTGATGCTGGGAAAGATTGAATGCAGGAGGAGAAGAGGGCAACAGAGGATAAGACAGTATCACTGATTAGACAGTATCACTGATTAGACAGTATCACTGACTCAACAGATATGAATTTGAGCAAACTCCAGGAGGTAGCAGAGGATAGAGGAGCTGGCATGCTGCAGTCCATGGGGCTGCCGAGTTGGACACGACTTAGTGACTGAACAAGAGCAACCATACATTTCAAATACTGTTTCTTCTCCATTGTCCATGTATTTCTGCTGCATAGACTAGCACATGTGTTCATACCAGGATCCCACCTCTGGCCCTGCCAGAGCCCAGTGAGTAGTAGAAATAGTTGTGGAAGACTTTCCTATGCCAGCATGACCATCACAGCTAAACTAGACATAGAGGGGACTGTGATTCACATCACATCTCATGCATGCATGCTAAGTCACTTCAGTCATGTCTGACTCTTTGAAACCCTATGGACTATAGCCTTCCAGGCTTCTCTGTCCATGGGATTCTCCAGACAATAATACTGGAGTGGGTTGCAAGGCTTTTCTCCAAGGGATCTTCCCAACCCAAGGATCAAACCCGTGTCTCATTATGTCTCCTGCATAGCAGGCGTGTTCTTTACCACTAGCACCACTCAGGAAGCCCCACTAAACCCCAATTAAATGACCCAACATCCCCCCAAGCAAATCCCAGCAATGTCTGCAGCCCTCCAACACCAGTTAACACCAGGCAACGTGTGATATATTAGAAGCTGATGCAAAGAGGCAGGGGCCTGGACTGATTTAAATGAAATACCTAACTTTTGAACACTGTACAGATTCACATGATCATGAAAGTGCATTGCCTGAGTCCCTCCAGGAGCCTTGGAAGGCACATGGACAAGTGAGGAGCCCGGAACCCCAAGTGCTATTAACCTCGGGGTAAATTTATGTCTTCTTGGCAGTCATCAATATTCCTCTTAGCCTGAATTCCAGGAGAAAATTGGACACTCTGGCCCACTTCTTTCCTGGCCTAACATTTATCTACAAAGATCCCTTATATATTAAACCACAGGGACTTATTAGGAGGCAGGAAAGCTCCTCACCATGTGCTGGTAGATAAACAGTCTAGCTTTTTTATAAATGACTGAACCTTGTGATTACATCCAGTCCACTCAGTCTATATCACTCAATGACCACACACCTCCCAACTATCATCTGCTCCAAGAAGATGTGGTAATAAGGACTCTCTGGAATAAACATCATACCTTTGGGCACAGAGATGAAGGGTTTTTGTTTTTTTTTTAATTGCTTTTAAAACTCATTCAAATATTTATCAATTCTTACTATGTACCGGGTGCTGTTTCACAGGCTAGAAATAGAATAAAGCAAACAAGAATTCCCAGCCTCACAAAGCTCATGTTCTAGCATGGACAAGGGGGCCCACTTGGAGAGGGCAGACAATGAACAAGCAGATAAACAAACATCAAACAAGGACGTAAATAAATATCTTAGATAATAAGAACTGTGGAGGAAAATAGAACATGGATATCAATGGGCAGAATGTTGCTGCATGGCATAGCAAGATCAGGGAAGGACTGTCTGAGGAAATGACATTTGAGATGAGATTTGAATTAAAAGGAGATGTCAGCCATAAATAACCAGATATAAAGGTATTACTGACAAGAAAGAAGATAGCAAGTACGAAGGCTCTGAGGCGGGAACAAGTTTAGTAAAGCCAGAGAACAAAAAGCAGGTCAGCGGGGCTTAGCCAAGTGAGGAAGAGCAAAAGACCTCAACAGAGTAGAAGGGGACAGATGCTGGAAAATTGTGTAGCCCATCATATGGAACTGAATTTGCAGACTGTGACGAGGAGCCACTGGAAGGGAGGCTCTTGAATAGGAGAGTAATGTGGTCTGATTTATGTTTTCAGAGATTACTTTGAGTCACTCAGTGGATAATCCATCATAGAGGGGCAAGACTCAAAGAAGAGAGACAATTTGGTGATTATTTCAGTAGCCCAGTAAGAGACAATGATCTCCTATTTAATATTTATCTTTTGTCTTAAGGAAGGAAGGAAAGAAAACATTTTAAGTGGGGAAACTGGACTCCATCATTCCTGAAAGTTTTCAAACCCATTTTACTGTTGAAGAGTATTCTAGTCCCTGCTTCACCACATACCTCCCCTTTCTTTTTCAAAATAAAGTCAGTTCTTCTGTGGCTATTCCACGAGTCCTCCCCAGCTCTCTCAGGGAGTGCTCATTTCCAGATCTTTCTGTGTTTATTCAGTAAACAGTCCCTAACAGCCTGCTCTGTGCCTGTCGGGGCTTTGTGTGTGTCCTTGCACCAGGATTACTGAGATGGCTCAGAGAACACCCTCTAGGAGACACAGACATATATAAAGTGGAGGGCGCAAAGTGCTAAATGCTGTAGTAAAGAGGTGAGGTTTTACTTCTTGATGCTGCTAAGCCGCTTCAGTCGTGTCTGACTCTGTGCGACCCCGTGGACTGCAGCCTACCAGGCTCCTCCGTCCATGGGATTTTCCAGGCAAGAGTACTGGAGTGGGTTGCCATTGCCTTCTCCTTACTTCTTGCTACCTCGGGTCAAAAAAAAAAAAAAAAGAGCAAAACAGAAGGTCAGTATATGAAAATCAGACACAGAGCTGCTCTTCATATAGAACAGGACTCCTGGCTGGGGGTTCATGAGCAGGATCTGGCCTTGCGGAAATCATCTGAAGTAGGAAGGACCAAGAGGCACATGAAAAGATGTTCAGCATCACTAATTATCAGGGAAATGCAAATCAAAACCACAATGAGATATCACCTAACACTGGTCAGAATGGCTGTATCCAAAAGAACACAAATAACAAATGTTAGTGAGAATGTGGACAAAAGGCGACACTTGCATACTGTTGGTAGAAATGTAAACCTGTGTAGTCATTATGGAACACAGGATGGTGGTTCCTTAAAAAGCTAAAAATAGAACAATGATATAATCTAGTAATTCCACTCCTAGGTATATATCCGAAAACAAAAACACTAATTTGAAAAGATGCACATACTCCAATGTTCATAGCAGCATTACTTACAACTGTCAAGATATGGAAGCAACCTAAGTATCCACCAGCACATAACTAAAGAAGATGTGGTGTATATGTGGTGTGTGTAAGCTCTGGGAGCTGGTGATAGACAGGGAAGCCCACGCTTCCTGTGCTGCAGTTCGTGGGGTCACAAAGAGTCGGACATGACTGAGAGACTGACCTGAACTGATATATACACAATGGAATACTTCTCAGTCATAAAAAAGTAATGAAATTTTGCCATTTGCAGCAACATGGATGGACTTGGAGGGCTTTATGCTAAGTGAAATAAGTCCGATAGAGAAAGAAAAGTACTGTATAATATCACTTATATGTGGAATCTAAAAAATACAACAAACTAGTGGATACCAGTGGGGGTTGAGGGCAACATGGGGGTGGTGGAGCGGGAGGTACAAGCTATTGGGTGTAAGATAGGCTCAAGGATGTGTTGTGAAACACAAGGAAGATAGCCAGTATTTTGTAATAACTGTAAATGGAAAGTAACCTTTAAAAGTTATATGAAAATTTTTTTGTTTTATAATGATATAAAGCAGGAAGGACCCCAAGTCACCAGGGTTCAGTATTGGATGCTGTTCTGGTTAAGGACTGAGACGCTGGGCAGGGCTACAGCTGTTGGCCTAGGAAGAAAGACCTAGGCACAGTCCCAGGCCTATAACTCAGGCCAACCATAGGAGCGCAAAGTCTCAAATTAGAGTTTACTGAAAAGCTGGGCTTAACTGTGTCACGGGAATTAAGGGTCCTTTAACTGTAAAGAAGCCTGAGTTAGGGGGAAATAGAGGACCCAGGCTGTCTTATCAGCTTTCTCAGATGTGGCTTGAAAGTTGTAGATAGATAGGTGAGTCCTGAAAGTTGTCAGCCATCAAACATTAAACATGGAGTCAGATTCTTGATTATAATATGTAACTGCTATTTGACATCTCCCCTTGGATGTCTAGTAAACAGTCAAGTTCACTATGGTCAAACAAAATTTGATTTACAACGCTTTCACCCCTCAACTTGACCTTCCCTTCGCCCTCTCCATTAAAGTAAATGGCACCATCATCTGCCCATGTGCATAGGCCAAATTCCTCGGAAAGACGGCTTAAACATAAGGTGGTAACAGGGGAGGTGGAGGGGAGAGAGTGGATTTAGGATAAGTGCTCACAGTCTAGATGAAAATGGGGGTTGTGTCATGGAGAGAAATTCAAGGTGACTCCCAGGATTTAGACTAGTTTTAGTTTTCACTGTCTACATAGCCCTTATCTCATTCTCCCTCATTCCCCTCAAGAAGGAAAAAAATAAGCTTTCTTTGGTTTTTAGACAAATGTTGGTAGAGAGGTAGCCTGGTCTACTGGAAAGAACATTGATTTTACAGACAGACTGTTCTAGGTTGAATACCTTTCTTCACCATAGCTGGGTGGTCTTGGACAATGTATATGTTGTGTCTAACCCTTGCAGCTATAAAATAGAGAGGTTAATTGCTACTACTTAGAGTTATTGAGATATTTAAATTAACATAGGCAAAGCACTTAGGATGATTCTATCTTACACGCAGCAGGTAGTAATCGTGTAAAGGGAGAAGCTTCTTTCTCCCATGAATATCCCATTATTAATAGTAATAATATTTACTCCATACCCAAGTCATTGCCTTATCAGCCAACCCTGACCCCTGGTTTCTCCAGAAAAGCAATTGTCTCTGATAAGAGCATAGGCCTTGGAGATGTCTCTGAAATTGATTCACTGAGGGACCCAGGGAAGTTTGTCAACCTCAGTAAGACTCAGTGTCTGTATTTGAGAAATGACAATCATAGGATTCGATGCACATTTGATGAAATCATCAATGCTTAATATCTGTTTTACTCACCGATCTGCACGTTTCCTGCAGGTAAGGCCCCATCTCTGTGGCTTGCTTCTGGGTCTCCAACATCTGACACTGAAATGTCCCACTCCAGAAGGAGGAGTTCTGACATTCACTGCCAGATCACTTGCCCAGATGCCCACTGCCCACCAAGCATCCACTACCAGGCTGTACCCAAACCAAACTGCCTTTCTACACATTGCATTGAATGAGTACCCTAGCCTGGACCACCTGGTGGTGCCCACTTACCTGCATACTTCATTGGGCAGAGAAGTCTGTAAATAGCAAAGAGGCATGCCCCAGCATAGCCCCCCATCCCCAGACCTGGCCCAACCATCCTCCCTGATAATAAGCCAGGTTTAAAGCAGGAGCAGAACTTTGGAAAGTGTGTTTCAGAACAAAGAACAGCATGAGCAAAGGTTGCAGGCTTACAAAAAGCCCATCCAGACTGAGAGAGCACGCTATGCAAGTGGGGGAAAGTAAAGGCTGGAGGGAGTTTGTGCCAGACCACAAGCAGCTTCAATGCCAAGGAGGCTGGACTTTATTCTTTAGGAGCCACCAAGTTTTTTGAACAGGAAGAGATGTGATCAAAAGTTCTACCAAGAAGAATCTTGCAGCATGAACATGTTAGGTTAGTCAGGGGAGGGACAGAGACAAGGAAATTAGTGAGAAGCCTAACGCATAGTGGAGATAAGCAGCCTCCCCAGTCTCAAGAAAGTTTCCTAATAGTCACACCAAACATTGATGTACATTTTCTATAACTCCTGGATGACCTTGAGTGAGTGACCTGGATTGCAGTCATGGCCACAATCTGCTGTGTGATTCTGGCCAGCCTCTTCACCCCTCTGAGCCTCCCTTTTCTTATCTACATAACGAAGGGCTTGGATCAAAGGATCACTCAGTTCTGCATTTCCCTGGCCTTCAGAAATTTATTTCAACATTTGCAAACCCTTGTTAAAAGACTGATAAGGCCCCTTGATAGAAACCAGAGAGCCAAGGTGTCCACAGAGACCCCACCAGGCTTCTCCAGATGTACACCATTACCATTTCACGTTGAGAACCTCCAGGCAATGAAAACAGAGTATTCAGGGAAATTACTCTGTAACTGGCCATTTCTCTCTGTAAGCTTAAATCACAGTACTATGAGAATAAACTGTTCTCATGAGGACATAACATTGTTCCTTCTGGACTGGGAATGCAGCAGACGTGGTGCTTCTGCTGATGCTTCTCTGGTACACCAGTCTCAGAGGCCGTAATATATTTCTGCTGCTGCTGCCGCTGCTAAGTCGCTTCAGTCGTGTCCGACTCTGTGCAACTCCATAGACGGCAGCCCACCAGGCTCCCCCGTCCCTGAGATTCTCCAGGCAAGAACACTGGAGTGGGTTGCCATTTCCTTCTCCAATGCATGAAAGTGAAAAGTGAAAGGGAAGTCACTCAATCATGTCTGACTCTTAGCGACCCCATGGACTGCAGCCCACCAGGCTCCTCTATCCACGGGATTTTCCAGGCAAGAGTACTGGAGTGGGGTGCCATTGCCTTCTCCTAATATATTTCTAGAGGTAGCCATCCAGCTGTCAGGTAACTGGAGACGAGTGGGAGAGAAATATACTATGGGTGCCGACTCTCTGAGGAAACCAGCAGCTAGGAAGACAAAGTCATAGAGCAAACAAACAAACCTAAACAAATCAAAACTAGTAAAACAGGAAAAGATGCTGAAAGAAGAAACCATCTTGGGAAGAAGCAATGCAGTGAGCTGGGAGGAGTGGAAAGTCAGGGCAAGACTGCCGCCCACCTCTATCCTGGTCCACAGAACACACTCATCTTCTGGAAGCACTTTGGCTCTGACATTCTGGGATTTGACTTTCCCAGTGTGGGTTAGATAATTTCGAGTCCTCGAGTTTCCAAGGGAAAAAAGAACAAGTTTTGGAATCTGTATGTCACACCAGGCTCTACACAAACCAGTGTGTGATGTCAGGCAGATTGTTTAGACTCTGGGAGTCTCAATTTTCTCATCTGGAAAACATGGAGTGTAGCATCTACTGTATTTCATCGAATCTAACACACCATAAACTGTAAGATTCATTATTGTTATATGTACATGTAGAAAAACACACCGACAATTAAACCACAATATAAGGTTCTCTTATCACATAGATTGTAAAATGCAACATGCAACTTGATCTCAGCGATGCTAACGTGTGTGGAAATGCGGAGTCTAAGAATCTATGAAATATGATAATTGCAAGGCTGCTGTGAGCTCTAAAATGAGACCATCTGTGGGAAAATGCCTACCAAGTGTGGTGCTAGACACATTTCAGAAACAAATATATAGTTGTGATTACCATTGATTCTCATAAAATATTGTCTGAGCCCTCTGCAATTTCCTGGAAAGCAGGATTTGATAGTATCAAATGCTGAGGCCCCTTTTGCTTCTCTCCACCCACCACCAACCACCACCGATCCAATCCTTTAGAATATTTAGCAAATGCCACTAGGTACCATCAAGATGCTAAGAGCTTTACAAGCACTCATTCATCCACTGAGTTAGTGTTCTTCCCAAACACACAGAATGACCCACGCTAAGACCAGGAGGAACACGGCTTGAACCTTCTGCCCTAGGTTCACGTCCCCACCAGCTCTTTGACAGAAGTGTTGTCTCTGGGCTGATAAAGGAGGGAGGGTTAGGAGTACCATTTGACTTCTTCCCAGAGTTCCTGCTGCCCAATTAAGTGATCAGAAGATGCTCAGCCTCACCAATGATTTATTTTTTAAGATTCATATGCTTTGTTTTATGCTTTCTCCCTCTTCTCATATTTTTAAAATTTCTATTTTATTTTAAAAATGTTTCCTTAATCATTTAGCAACATATGTGTGTGTATATACATATACTTTTTTAACATTTCACCTTTACTTTTTAACTGTTTTATTCCTATTTTACATTTTAAAGATCTGTGTAACTTTTTTACTTCATATGTCATGGCCTATAATCATTATCCTTTAACTCTTTAATTTTCATATTTTTATGCTTTATTTTTTAGCCTTTCATCTTATTTTTAATTTTATCCAGACTTTCTCACTATTGTATTTCAGCTCTGAGCCTTTCATTTCACTAGATTAAAAATTCTCTTTTTCTCATGGATGACCTTTTAGTTAAAAATAAGGGCACTGAAATTTAAAATTATCTTCTTTCCTACTACATTTTATTCTTCACCCATTTTTTCCCTTAAAATTTTTCTTTGTCTTTTATTTGTAGGAAGCGTTAGTATGAATAAAGCTAGTGGAGGTAATGGAATTCCAGCTGAGCTAATTCAAGTCACTGTGAAGAAGGCTGAGCTCCGAAGAATTGATGCTTTTGAACTGTGGTGTTGGAGAAGACTCTTGAGAGTCCCTTGGACTGCAGGGAGATCCAACCAGTCCATTCTGAAGGAGATCAGCCCTGGGATTTCTTTGGAAGGAATGATGCTAAAGCTGAAGCTCCAGTACTTTGGCCACCTCATGAGAAGAGTTGACTCATTGGAAAAGACTCTGATGCTGGGAGGGATTGGGGGCAGGAGGAGAAGGGGACGACCAAGGATGAGATGGCTGGATGGCATCACGGACTCGATGGACGTGAGTCTGAGTGAACTCCAGGAGATGGTGCTGGACAGGGAGGCCTGGCGTGCTGCAATTCATGGGGTCGCAAAGAGTCAGACACGACTGAGCGACTGAACTGAACTGAAAAGATGATGCTGTGAAAGTACCGCACTCAATATGCCAGCAAGTTTGGAAAACTCAGTAGTGGCCACAGGACTGGAAAAGGTCAGTTTTCATTACAATCCCAAAGAATGGCAATGCCAAAGAATGTTCAAACTACCAAACAGCTGTGCTCATTTCACATGCTAGTAAGGTTATGCCCAAAATCCTTGAAGCTGGGCTTCAACGGTACATGAAACAATAACTTCCAGATGTTCAAGCTGGGTTTAAAAAAGGCAAAGGAACCAGAGATCACATTGCCGACATTTGCCAGATCATAGAGAAAGCAAGGGAATTCCAGAAAAACATCTACTTCTGCTTCACTGACTATGCTAAAGTCTTTGAATGTGTAGATCAAAACAAACTGTGGAAAATTCTTCAAGAGACAGGAATACCGGACCACCTTACCTGTCTCCTAAAAAATATCTGGCTGTAGGTCAAGAAGCAACAGTTAGAACCAGACGCGGAACAACTGACTGATTTAAAATTGGGAAAGGAGTATGAGAAGGCTGTATGTTGTCATCTTGCTTATTTAACTTATATGCAAAGTACATCATGTGAAATACCAAGCTGGATGAGTCACAAGCTGGAGTCCAGATTGCTGGGAGAAATATCAACAACCTCAGATGAGCAGATGATACTACTCTAAAGGTAGAAAGTGAAAAGGAACTATAGAGCTTCTTGATGAGAGTGAAAGAGGAGAGTGAAAAAGCTGTCTTAAAACTCGGCATTCAAAAAACTAAGATCATTGCATCTGGTCCCATCACTTCATGGCAACAGGAGAAAAGTGGAAACAGCACCATATTTTATTTTCTTGGGCTCCAAAATCACTGTGGACAGTGACTGCAACCAAGAAATTAAAAGACACTTGCTCCTTAGAAGGAAAGCTATGACAAACCTGGAAAGAAAGAAAGAAAATGAAATCGCTCAGTTGTGTCTGACTCTTTGCAGCCACATGGACTGTAGCCTACCAGGCTCCTCCATCCATGGAATTTTCCAGGCAAGAGTACTGGAGTGGGGTGCCATTTCTTTCTCCAGGGGATCTTCCTGACCCAGGGATCAAACCTGGGTCTCCCGCATTGCAGGAAGATGCTTTACCATCTGAGCCACCAGGGAAGCCCCAAACCCAGGCAGCATATTAAAAAGCAGAAACCTCCATTTGCTGAGAAAGGTCCATATAGTCAAACCTATGATTTTTCCAGTAGTCATGTACGAATTTGAGAGTTGAACCATAAAGAAGGCTGAGTGCTGAAGAATTGATGCTTTTGAATTATGGTGTGGAGAAGACTCTTGAGGGTCTCTTGGACTGCAAGGAGATCAAACCAGTCAGTCTTATAGGAAATCAACCCTGAATAGTGATTGGAAGGACTGATGCTGAAGTTCCAATACTTTAGTCACCATATGCAAAGAGACAACTCACTGGACAAGAGCCTGGTGCTGGGAAAGATTGGAAGGCAGGAGGAGAAGAGGGTGATAGAGGATGAGATGGTTAGATAGCATCACTGACTCAATGGACCTGAATTTGAGCAAACTCCAGAAGATAGTGAAGGACAGGAAAACCTGACATGCTGCAGTCCATGCGATCACAAGGAGTCAGACACAACTTAGCAACTGAACAACAACAACAAATAATAATAACATAGAAGAAGTGTAATTCCTGGGTCATATAAAATGGGAGTTCTTCAGACACAAAAGATATATACATATAATTTCAGTAATACAGGCAAAATTAGTACATACTATTAGAAGTCAAGATAATCATTATGAGCCTGGTTGGTGGGTGAGAATAAATCCATATCACAGATGGTCATCAGAGTTGCCTTAGTTGGAGGGAAAACTGCAGGAAGATGTGAAGGGGAAGGGTCTTAACTCTCCCTACGCTACTAAGGATGGTTTATTCTGTGTGTGTGTGTGTGTGTGTGTGTGCACGTGTTAACTTGCTTCAGTTGTGTCTAATTCTTTGCGACCCTATGAACTGTAGCCCACCAGACTCCTCTGTCCATGGGATTCTCCAGGCAAGAATACTGGAGTGAGTCGCCATTTCCTTCTCCAGGGGATCTTCCCAACCCACGGATCGAACCTGGGTCTTCTGCATTGCAGGCAGACGCTTTATCCTCTGAGCCACCAGGGAAGTCGCTTTATCACTAGCACCACCTTACTCTTGATCCCTCACCAAAACCTCCAGGATAGACCCTTCCAAGGTCACAGTTTCCTCTGTGCAAACCATCTACCTGCCTTACTAGCAATCTCACTGGTTTATTCATCCCACAATGTTACTGGCAGTCTGCAGAACATTAAACAAGGTCTGGCATGGAGTAAATAACAGATGTCAAAAGATGTCATTTCTTTTTCTCTCTCCCCACTGGAGCATAAGCTCTGTAAGGAAGAGGGCATTATCTGAGACAGGATGGGAACACAATGAAAGCACATGGAAGGTGATCTAACACTTCAGGTGTGTGGGTAGGAAGAATTTGGGGGAAAGTCTCTGGAGGAAGATTCACCTTCAGTTGAGATCTCGAGGAAATAGGCACACAGAGTGGGCAACAAGAGGAGAGTACTTCAAGATGTGATGACCACACGGGCAAAGACCTGCAGGTGAAGAGTGTGGAACTCTTGAGGAACTAAAGAGACTCAGTCCAGAAATTTCTCAGCATTTCCCACTACCAGTACTTTAAAATCTAGAGTTGTGCCAAACCGTGTCAACATATGTCACTTGCCAGGCTGGGTAGGGCGGTGGGAGGTCTCACCTGAGAAGAGCATCCTCTTTTGAGCAATAAGGTAACTCTGGACCTCCACATGGGAGGGGCACAGGGACCGGTCTAAACCAGGCTTCTGCCACCCTTGTCACTCTTATCCTTGTATTAGTATTTCCAGACTGTTCCATCAACCTTCCTGGTAGATATTCAGGGGCTTCCTCTGTGACTTCTTCTATAATCTTTCTTTCTATAATTGTCAGAGAGAAGCTAACTAGAATTTTAAAAACAGGACAAATTGCCCCCTAACTACAAAACTTACACTAAGTATACCATACTCTCTTGAAGTATTGGAACCCAAGCTATCCCTAGGCTTTAGGTCCACTAAAAAAGATAATGGGGCCCAGGGAAGAGAGCAAAACAACCCTTCTCTATTTCTTCCCCAGGGTTCCCAAAGGGAACACTAAGTTAGTCTATATACTATTAAACCTTAGTTTGTTAGTTGCTCAGTCACATCCAACTCTTTGTGACCCCATGGACTGTAGCCCACCAGGCTCCTCTGTCCATGGGATTTCCTAGGCAAGAATCCTGGAGTGAGTCACCATTTCCTTCTCCAGGGGAATCTTTCTGAACCAGGGATCAAACCCAGGTCTCCTACACTGCAGGCAGATTCTTTACTGTCTGAGCCAGCAGGGAAGCCCTATAAACCTCAACTCAACCATTAAGATAACAAAATAAAGAGATTTAGCTAAAAAGTTAAAAAGGAGATAAAAAATTGAATAATAAAAAATTATCAATCTAAAATAAGAGAAAACGAAGTGAAGATGGGACAAATACAAAACAAATAGCAGAATGATAGACCTAAACCTAAGCATATTAGTAATCACATTAGATGTAATTTGCCGTATAAACAAAGATGCAATATGAAAAAATTTTTAGCAAATTGAATTTAAAAATGTTAAAAAAAAAAGGTCAATTCATCATGACCAAGTAGGATCAAGCCTAGGAATCTAAAGTTGTTTTAGTATTCAAAAAATTAATTAATATAATTCACTATATGAACAAACTAATATATATATATAGAGAGAGCCATCAATAGATGCAAAAAATAATAATATTAAGCACTTGACAACATCCAACATCCATTTCTGTTGAAAACTCTGAGCAAACTAAGAAAAGAATGGAACTTCCTCAATCTGATAAAGGGCACCTGTGAAAACCCTACAGCTAGAGTCATTCTTAAGGGTAAAAGACTTAATGTTTTCCCTCCAAAGATCAGGAATATGATAAAGATGTCTACTGCTTTTACTTCTATTCAACATTGTACTGGGGGTTGGGACAGAGTTTGTAAGTATAATCAAGCAAGAAAATGAAATAGCAGGCATCCAGATTGGAAAAGATGAAACAAAACCGTCTTTATTCATAGATAACAGAACCATCCACTTAGAAAATTCTCTATACAAAAACACTACTAAGCCTGCTAAAAATAACAAAGAGGAAGAATACATTGCCAATATTCAAAATTCAATTGTACTTCTATATATTAGCAATAAATAAGCATAAACAGAAAGTTTTTAAAATGTCATTTACAAAAGCATCAAAAACATAAATACAATTAAGTCTGACAAAAGTTGTGAAGAAATATACACTTAAAATGACAAAATATTACAGAGGTTAAAGAAGATCTAAATAAATGGAGAGATAAATCCTATTCAAGGTTTAGACGTTTAGATGTCAGTGCTACCCATTTTGTCTTATTGATTCAACATATCTCAACAAAAATTCCAGGTGGTTTTGGTTTTTTTGTTGTTGTTTTTGTTTGTTTGTTTGTTTGTTTTTGCAGGAATTAACAGACTGATTCTAAAATTCATGTGGAAATGGAAATCATCTAGACTAGTTAAAACAACTTTGATAAAGAGCAAAATTGAAGGGCTATTGCTATCCAATTTCAAGACTTATTATAAAGCAATAATAATGGAGATATTGTGATATTATTATAGACAAATAGATCAATGGAATCATATAGGGCTCAGAAATAGACACACACATATGCACCCAACTGATATTTTTAACAAAGAAACAGATGGCAATTTAATGGAGAAATAATAGTCTGAAGATGGTGCTAAAGCATTCATATGCAGAAAAAGCTAATTTTTATCTATACTTCAAACAATACAGAAAAATGAACCAAGTAGATCACATGAAGATCTAATGTAAAAGCTAAACTTCACCCTCACAAAAATTAACTTGAAATGGATTAAAGACTTAAATGTCAGACCAGAAGCCATAAAACACCTAGAGGAAAAGTCTCCTTGAGATTGATCTTGGCAGCAATTTTTTATAGGTGAAATCAAAAGCACAAGCAACAAAAGCAAAAACAAACAAATGGGGCTACATAAAAACCCCACACAACAGAAGAAAAAAATCAACAAAGTGAAAAGCAACATATGGAATGGGTTCAAAAATATCTGCAAACCATATACCTGATACGAGGTTAATAACAAATTATATCAGGAACTCATGCAATTCAATAGCAAAAAACAAATCATATGATTAAAGAATGGGGGAAAGAACCCTGGATAGACATTTTTCCAAAGAAGAAATCCGGGTTCATGAAATGGCCACCAGGTACATGAAAATGTGCTCAACGTCGCTAACAGCTAGGGAAATGCAAATCAATCACAGTGAGATATTATTTCACACCTGTTAGAATGGCTATTATCAAAGAGAAGTAAGTGTTGGGAAGAATTAACAGAAAAGGGAATCCTTAGTCACTGATAGTGGGAATGTAAAACTGGTACAGCCACCATGCCAAAGAGCACAGAAGAACCTCAAAAAATTAAAAATAGAACTATGATATCATCCAGCAATCCTACTTCTGGGTTTATAGCCAAAGGAAATAAAATCCCTATCTCCAAGAGATATCTGTTTCCCCATATTCATCGAAACATTATTCATAATAGCCAAGGCAGAGAAATAGCCTAAGTAAGTGTTTGTTGATGAATAAAGTAATAAAGAAAATATGAATAAATATTTGCAAAATGTAAAAACCTCAACTATAAAACTTTTAGAAGATAACACAGAAAAAAAATTTTGTAGCCTTGAATCAGGCAAAGATTTTTTTCTTAGATAAGACAGTACAACCATGATCCATGAAAGAACAAGTTGATAAACTGATAGATACTGTTAAGAGACTGAAAGGAAAGGTCAGAGACTGAGAAAAAATATTTACAAAACACTAATCTGATAATGGATTTGTATATGAAATCTGAAAAGAACTCTCAAAACTCAATAGCAGGCAAACAAAAGAGCCAGTTTTTAAAAGTCAACAGAAGATTTGAACATTCACAGCAGAAATATATATAATATATATTATGTGTGTATGTCAAATAAGCACATAAAAAGATGCTCAACAGAACAGTGTGGAGATTCCTTAAAAAACTAAAAATAAACCTCCCATATATCCAATAATTCCACTCCTGGGCATATACCCAGAAAAAAAAAAAACATAATTCAAAAAGATACACACACCCCAGTGTTCACTGCAGCACTATTTACAATAGCCGAGACACAGAAACAACTTAAATGTCCATTGACAGATGAATGGATAAAAAGATGCGGTGTATATATATATATATATACACAATGGAATATTAGCCATAAAAGATAACAAAATAATGTCATTTGCAGCAACATGGATGGACTTAGAGACTACCATACTAAGTGAAGTAAGCCAGATAAAGACAAATATCATCTGATATCATTCATATGTGGAATCTAAAAAAAATGATACCAGTGAACTTATATACAAAACAGAAGTAGACTCATAGACATAAAAACAAACATATGGTTACCAAAGAGGGAAATGAGAGGGGATAAATTAGGACTCAGTTCAGTTCAGTTCAGTTGCTCAGTCGTGTCCAACTCTTTGCGACCCCATGAATTGCAGCACGCCAGGCCTCCCTGTCCATCACCAACTCCTGGAGTTCACTCAAATTCATATCCATCGAGTCAGTGATGCCATCCAGCCATCTCACCCTCTGTCATCCTTTTCCTCCTGCCCCCAATCCCTCCCAGCATCAGAGTCTTTTCCAATGAGTCAACTCTTCACATGAGGTGGCCAAAGTACTGCAGTTTCAGCTTTAGCATCATTCCTTCCAAAGAAATCCTAGGGCTGATCTCCTTCAGAATGGACTGGTTGGATCTCCTTGCAGTCCAAGGGACTCTCAAGAGTCTTCTCCAACACCACAGTTCAAAAGCATCAATTCTTTGGTGCTCAGCTTTCTTCACAGTCCAACTCTCACATCCATACGTGACCACTGGAAAAACCATAGCCTTGACTAGACGGACCTTAGTTGGCAAAGTAATGTCTCTGCTTTTCAATATGCTATCTAAGTTGGTCATAACTTTTCTTCCAAGGAGTAAGCGTCTTTTAATTTCATGGCTGCAATCACCATCTGGAGTGATTTTGGAGCCCCCAAAAATAAAGTCTGACACTGTTTCCACTGTTTCCCCATCTATTTCCCATGAAGTGATGGGACCAGATGCCATGATCTTAGTTGTCTGAATGTTGAGCTTTAAGCCAGCTTTTTCACTTTCCTCTTTCACTTTCATCAAGAGGCTTTTCAGTTCCTCTTCACTTTCTGCCATAAGGGTGGTGTCATCTGCATATCTGAGGTTATTGATATTTCTCCTGGCAATCTTGATTCCAGCTTGTGCTTCTTCAAGCCCAGCATTTCTAACGATGTACTCTGCACAGAATTTAAATAAGCCAGAGCAATCTTGAAAAAGAAGAACAAAGAAGGAGATATACGTTCCCTGATTTCAAACTATACTGCAAAGCTATACTAATCAAAAGAGTATGATACTGTCATTAAAACAGGTAGCTCAGTGGAACAGAGTCTAGAAATAAACCCTTTCTTATATGGTGAATTAATCTACAACAAAGATGGCAAGAGTATACAAGAAAAAGGTGGTCTCTTCAATAAATGGTATTAAGAAAACTGCTTAATGTTCCCTGAATTCAAGAGTTTTCTTAATACCATTTATTGAAGAGACGACCCTGTATGCAAGACAGGGAAAGAGACACAGATGTGTATAACGGACTTTTGGACTCAGAGGGAGAGGGAGAGGGTGGGATGATTTGGGAGAATGACATTCTAACGTATACTATCATGTGAATTGAATCACCAGTCTATGTCTGACGCAGGATGCAGCATGCTTGGGGCTGGTGCATGGGGATGACCCCGAAAGATGTTATGGGGAGGGAGGTGGGAGAGGGGTTCATGTTTGGGAATGCATGTAAGAATTAAAGATTTTAAAATTTAAAAAATAAAAAAATAAAAAATAAAAAAAAATAAAACCAATCCTGACATCAAAAAAAAATTTATATATTATAAACAATCTAACACTTAAAAGACACTTTATAAAAAAAAAAAAAAGAAAACTGGACCATTTTCATATACCATGTACAAAAGTAAACTCAAAATAGTTTAAAGACTTAAACATATGACTTGAAACTATAACTCTCTGACACTAGTTTTAGCAACATTTTGGGGGGAACCTGTCTTGTTTTGGGCAACAAATTAAAAATAAACAAATGGGAGTACACCAAACTAAAACTTTTGCTCAGTAAAGGAAACGATCAATAAATCAAGGTCAACCTACAGGAATTGGAGAAGATATTTGCAAATGATATGTCTGATAATGGTTGATATTCAAAATATGAATTACTTATATCACTTGATATCAAAACAAACAACCCAATTAAAAAGTAGTCAGTAGACCTGAATAAATATTTCTACAGAGAAGACCTACAGATGGCCAACAAGCGCATAAAAAGATCACTCATCAGGGAAATATAAATCAAAATCACAAAGAGATACCACCTCACAACTGTCACAATGACTATTATCAAAAAGACAAGAAGTAACAAGTATTTTCAAAGATAGAGAAAGGAATCTTCATGCACTCTCAGAGAATCCAACTACAGTAGAAAACAATATGAAATTTCCTCATAAAATTGAAAGTGGAACCACAATACAATGCAGCAATTTCACTTCTGGGCATTTATCCAAAGAAAATAAAACACATATTTGAAAAGATACATGTACTTCTATGTTCACTGCAGTATTATTTATAATAGCAAAGGTATGAAAGCAACTTAAGTGTCCATTGCTGGGTGAATGAATAAAGAAATAAAGAATGAATAAAGAAAACATGAAAAAATATATATAATACATACATGATAGAATATTACTCAACCATAAAAAGAATGAAATTGTGCCATTTGCAACAACATGGCTAGACCTAGCAGGTATTATGCTAAGTGAAATAAGTCTGACAGAGAAAACAAATACCATATGATAACACTTACAGGTAGAAATCCAAAAAAGCAAAATAGATGAAACAAAAGCAGGCTCAAATACAGAGAACAAATTGGTAGTTGCCAGAGGGGAGGGGGGATGGGGAGACAGGCAAAATAGGTACAGGAGATTAGAGGTACAAACTTCTAGTTATAAAGTAAGTCACAGGAATGCAATATACTGTATAGTGAATACAGTCAAAAATATTGTAATAACTTTATATGGTGACAGATGGTAACTAGACTTATCATGGTGATCATTTCACAATGTATAAAATATTGAATCACTATGTTGTATACCTGAAACTCATAATATTGTAAGTCAACTATAATTCAATTAAAAAAAAAAAAAGAATTAAGGCTCTTATGGCCTAAAATAGGGATCAGTTATCCATGAGTCCTGGTTCCAACCTGTGAACACCGAGAAATGTCAGTTGTATTTAAAGTAAAGGACACTTAAGATTCATCTCATCTTGATGTAAATAAAGATTAGCACATGTCTATTTGTCCAAGTCTGCAGGTGAGAGATTTCTAATTACATCCCCACCTCCAGTCAGTTATTACTGCCCCACACCCCTAACCCTGCCAAAACATCTTTTAAACAGCTGGAAGTTCTACTTGCTGACTTTGGAAAAAGCCCCTCTTAAATTCCTCTTTTCTTAGAAAGTAGCTCTGCCAAGTGCTAAGAAGTTCACACCAGATGGGATGCATTTACACAGAACCAGGGCCAAAGAATGCCCATCTCTTTGTGCAGGGCTCACAGGCTGGGCAGAAAACATTGTCTGAACCACTGCTTTTCACACCTGCCAGATGTAACAATCCTGTGCCTGTCTGCTTTTTGGTGAAAGTGACTTCCCTGATTAAGAAATATCTTTAAACAAATATACAGTTAGAGTATTTTCCACTATAATGCCACTCTCTTCACATATTCATGATCTTGAGTCAAAGCCAAAAAGATGCTCCCTAGTCATGTGTCTTTGAAAGTTGGAGCTTGGATCTGTCCATTCCCTACTTAATTTATGAAAGAAACATGTTCTGACCACAATCACATGCCAGTTACAGTCATTTCTTTTTCCAGGGCCTGTCTCTGTGGAGTTGGGGTGCTCATCTTCAAGTTCAGGCCTCTTCTATTTGGAAGATACTGTGCTTCAGTTTCTTTGGGAAGAGTTCTGAGTTGGAAATTAGCATGCATGAAGTTCATTAAGGCACACTCAAGATCTAAGTCTGTGGATGGGAAGGAAAGGATATAGGATTGGGTAGACTGAAAAGCCAGGCTTCAGCTGACTGCACAGCAAGCTCATATTTCAGCCCTTCAGAATTACCCATTCTGTAGAAAAATCCATGGGCTTTTTTGCATTGAGCACTCATTGGATGCAGGCTACCCCAGAAAGGATGTATGGCTTTTGGGTAAGGAAACTCTCTCCAGGCCAGGGCAATTTCCAGAGTAAACCGGAAGCATTTCCAGCCACTAGGGAGAAAAACCATTTATTGGTGAAGGGGAATTTTTAGGTGGCACATTACAGCATTCACTACATTTTGAAGCTGAAACTCCAATACTTTGGCCACCTGATGCAAAGAGCTAACTCATTTGAAAAGACCCTGATGCTGGGAAAGATTGAGGCAGAAGGAGAAGGGGACAACAGAGGATGAGATGGTTGAATGGTATCACCAACTCAATGGACATGAGTTTGAGAAGACTCTGGGAGTTGGTGATGGACAGGGAGGCCTGCATGCTCTGGTCCTTGGGGTCACAAAGAGTCGGACACTACTTGAACTGAACTGAACTGAACATATCTTATATCCACAGCTAGAGTTCACGTTAGGCAGCATGATGTCATGGCATGGACCAAATAAGCACTAGACCAAGAAGTGCCTTCAAAATCTGGGTGACCTCTAGTAACAGCCGTCACAGGGGCTCTGTAAGCCAAAAAAGATCTAGCCTCTAGTCAAGCTTGTGACACTCATGCCTGCTCAGTCATGTCTGACTCTTTGCAACCCTATGGACCTTAGCCCACCAGGCTCTTCTGTCCATGAGATTTTCCAGAAGAATACTGAAGTAGGTTTCAGCAGATCTGATCTTGCCCTCAACTCCATTGCACACAGTATATGTTCAAGCCCCAGGCTGCACCAGCCTATAAACAGAAGCTAGGAACAGATTTGTCTCACCCTGGCACTTCTTTGTGGTTTCATTCCTGAATGACTGACACTGGATTACAAAGAGCCCACTGCTATCAACCATCCTGTGCCTGCAAATCAGACCCACTGACCCACAGCCACCAACACAAAAGACAGCACATACTCCAACCCCATTTACTTTACTTAGGATCTTACTCTCATTCCCAGATCCAAGCTTTTGTCTGGCTTGGAAATTTCTCTTATACTGCCTGCTTCTGGGAATAGGTAAATGAATTATTTTTTTTAATATAAATCTATTTATTTTGATTGGAGGTTAATGACTTTACAATATTGTATTGGTTTTGCCACACATCAGCATGAATCCGCCACGGGCATACACATGTTCCCCATCCTGAAGCCCCCTCCCTCCTCCCTCCCCATACCATCCCTCTGGGTCATCTCAGTGCACCAGCCCCAAGCATCCAGTATCATGCATCGAACCTTGACTGGCTATTCATTTCATATATGATATTATACATGTTTCAATGCCATTCTCCCAAATCATCCCAGCCTCGCCCTCTCCCACAGAGTCCAAAGACTGTTCTATACATCTGTGTCTCTTTTGCTGTCTCACATACAGGGTTATTGCTACCATCTTTCTAAATTCCATATATATGTGTTAGTATACTGTATTGGTGTTTTTCTTTCTGGCTTACTTCATTCTGTATAATAGGCTCCAGTTTCAACCACCTCATTAGAACTGATTCAAATGTATTCTTTTTAATGGCTGAGTAATACTCCATTGTGTATATATACCACAGCTTTCTTATCCATTCATCTGCTGATGGACATCTAGGTTGCTTCCATGTCCTGGCTGTTATAAACAGTGCTGTGATGAACATTGGGGTACACGTGTCTCTTTCAATTCTGGTTTCCTTGGTGTGTATGCCCAGCAGTGGGATTGCTGGGTCATAAGGCAGCATCAAGACAGTATGGTACTGGCACAAAGATAGAAATATAGATCAATGGAACAAAATAGAAAGCCCAGAGATAAATCCACGCACCTATGGACACCTTATCTTTGACAAATGAGGCAAGAATATACAATGGATTAAAGACAATCTCTTTAAAAAGTGGTGCTGGGAAAACTGGTCAACCACTTGTAAAAGAATGAAACTAGATCACTTTCTAACACCATACACAAAAATAAACTCAAAATGGATTAAAGATCTAAACGTAAGACCAGAAACTATAAAATGTAGGAGGAGAACATAGGAAAAACACTCTCCGACATATATCACAGCAGGATTCTCTATGACCCAGAATATTGGAAATAAAAGCAAAAATAAACGGGACCTAATTAAACTTAAAAGCTTCTGCACAACAAAGGAAATTATAAGCAAGGTGAAAAGACGGCCTTCAGAATGGGAGAAAATAATAGCAAATGAAGCAACTGACAAACAACTAATCTCAAAAATATACAAACAACTCCTGCAGCTCAATTCCAGAAAAATAAACAGCCCAATCAAAAAATGGGCCAAAGAACTAAACAGACATTTCTCCAAAGAAGACATACAGATGGCTGACAAACACATGAAAGATGCTCAACATCCCTCATTATCAGAGAAATGCAAATCAAAACCACAATGAGGTAACATTTCACACCAGTCAGAATGGCTGCCATCCAAAAGTCTACAAGCAATAAATGCTGGAGAGGGTGTGGAGAAAAGGGAACCCTCTTACATACACTGTTGGTGGGAATGCAAACTAGTACAGCCACTATGGAGAACAGGGAGGAGATTCCTTAAAAAACTGGGAATAGGTTTTATTATGACTTCCTCCCTTGGGTCCTCATCTTCTGTGATTCCAGATCTAGTTCTTCAGGTCCTAGATGTTCCCAATAACCTGCGGATGCAAGCTACGAGATGCCTGATGTTGCAGATTGGATTGTGTCCCCCAAAATCATAACACCCCAGTACCTAGAATATGACCTATGAAAATTGGGCCTTTACAGAAGTAATTAGGTTAAAATTAGGTCATTAGGGTAGGCCTATTCTAATAAAACAGGCGTCTATGAAAAGGGGAAATTTGGATATAATTACCTACACAGGGAAAATATCATGTAAACACGAAAGCAGAGATGGGGTGACGTTTCTTTAAGCCAAGGAACACTAACAACTGCCAACAACCATCAGAAGTAAGAGAAGAAGCAAGGAGTAGATTCTCCCTCAGATCATCCCTACCGACACTTTGCCTTCTCTCCTCCAAAACCATGAGGCAATACATTTTTGTTGCTTTAGCCAACTAGTTTGTGGTGCTTTGCTAGGCAGCCCTAGGAACTGAATACACCTGGGAACGTTGCCCATCCATCCTCACCTGCATCTAAATCATCACTCTAGATAAGCCTACCATAGGCCCCCTTAAAACAAAGAGCATAAACATCTCACGAGAGTCACAAGGCCATCAGATAAAAGAGATAGGAGCACATTAGAAGTCAGGTAATCTGGAAATCAAAATCACAGTAAAATATTACCTCATACCAACTAAAATGAGGTGAAGTGAAGTGAAATTTGCTCAGTCGTGTCTGACTCTTTGCAACCCCATGGATAATCTATGGAATTCTCCAGACCAGAATACTGGGATGGGTAGCCTTTCCCTTCTCCAGGGGATCTTCCCAACCCAGGAATCGAACCCAGGTCTCCCACATTGCAGGTGGATTCTTTACTAGCTGAGCCACAAGGGAGGCTCAACAATACTGGAGTGGGTAGCCTTTCCCTTCTCCAGGGAATCTTCCCGACCAGGAATCGAATCAGGGTCTCCTGCATTGCAGGCGGATTCTTTACCAAGTGAGCTATTAGGAAAGCCCACCAATTAGAATGGCTGCTATTAAAAAAACAAACCACACACACAAAAACAAAAGCAAAGTGTTGGAGTGGGTATGAAGAAATTGTCGTGGCTGGTAGGAGTGTAAAATGGTACACTTGAGAAAAGAGTATAAGTTTCATCAAAAAACTAAAAATACAATTACCACATGATTCAGCAATTTCACTTAATTTCACTTCTGGGTATATATCCAAAAGACTTGAAAGCAGAATATTGCAGAGGTAGTTGTACAACTGTGTTATTACAGCATTATTTACTATAGTGTAGAGGTGGAAGCTGCCCAAACACCCACTGGCAAGGCCTCCCCAGTGGCCCAGTGATTAAGAATCTCCCTACTGATGCCAGGGACACAGGTTTGATCCTTGGTCCAGGAAGGTCCCGTATGCTGTGAGGAAACTAAGCCCGTGCACCACAACTATTACAGAAGCTAGGAACAGATTTCTTTTAGGATTTCTTTTCTTCTAGGAACAGAAGAAAACAGATTTCTTTCTTCTAGGAACAAGCACCTAGAGTCTGTACTCCACAACAAAAGCCACTGCAATGAGGAACCTGCTTGCCCCAACTAGAGAAAGCCCACACGCAACAATAAAGACCCAGTGTAGCCAAAAATTAAAAAAAAAAATTCCCAGATGAATAAAGAAAACATGGTTTATACATTTTACAATGGAATATTACTCAGCCTTTAAAAATAAGCATCCTATCACATGCTACAACATGAATGAAACTTGAGGACATTATGCTGAGTGAAATATAAGCCAGTCACAAAAAGACAAATGCTGTATGATTCTACTTACATGAGTTTTCTAGAGTAGTCAAAATCATGGAAACAGAAAGCAGAATGGTGGTTGTCAGGGCCTGTGAGGAAGGGGAGGGGAGCAGTTCCATGGATATAGGGTTTCAGTTTAGCAAGGTAAAAAAGTTCTAGAGATCTGTTACACAATAATGTGAATAAAGTTAACACTACTGAAATGTACACTTAAAAATTAAGAGGGTAAACTTTATATCATGTGGTTTTTTAACCACAATTTAAAAGAAAAAGAAGCTAGAGGCTAGGTCGTCTGGCTCCTAGCCCAGCACTTTTTGCCCCAGCACCACCTCAGCATCCACACCAACACTTTGCAGAAGGACAAGGGACAGACCCGTCTTTCGGCCAAAGCACTGCCCGTCCACTGAAGCCAGTAAATCACCTTATAGTCATGGTGGGGGTGGGGCGGTGGCATTCGTTGAGCAACTATTCCGGTGCTGAAAGTTTACATTGTCTCATGTGATCTTATGGGTGATGCTGTGAAGCAGTCCTCATTTCTCCACCTTGTAGACGAGAAACTGCCCCTTGGAGGACTGAAGGGAACTAACTGTTCCAAGTCCAGTGGCTGACAGCAGGCAGACCTGGGACTTCCGACCGCCACCCCAGTTGCCTATTAGACAACATTTTGCTTGTTAACATCACCCTGCTCAGAGATTTCAGTTTTCAAAGAGGTAACTGGACTGTCTGCCACATGCACTCATCCTGTGTTCATCTGTTTGTTTTTTTTCCTTTTCTTTTCTTTCCCCCAACACCCCTCCTTTTTTTTTCAGGGAAGAAAAGTCGATCATCTAGTGAAAAATATTTTCCTTAGAGATCATTTAAGATATTTGGCGATTGCTAAATATCGCAAAAGAGAAAGAAGAAAGATGCAGGGCTGAGGGATAAAAGAAAACTTTCAGCCAGTCCTTAAAGCCTGGGGAACTGCTTCAGGCACGCCTCCCTTGTCATCACCCCAGAAGTTCACACAGCCTTTCAAGTTGGCAGACCCTCGGGAGGCTGAGTGAGGGTGGCCCAGGCCACTTCTTGCCAATCAGGAACCCTCTCGAATTCCTCCCACTCAAAACAAACCAGCTGCCCCCATCACCGCCCCCCCAACCCCCGCCCAAGCCTTGGTGTGTTCAAATTTCTTTCCCACTTGCCAAAACCTGATTTCCTGTTTCTAAGAAAAAAAAACTTTTAAAATACCCCTTGGAAAAAAAAAAAAAGACTCCTTAAGGCAGCTTAAACATCAAAGAGCTCTTAGAAAATAGGGTTCTGTTTGGTTAAGTGCACATGAATCAGAAAAAAATTCCGATTAAATTTCCCCTTTTAAGTGCTAAGGATTTTTACTGGACTTGGGCAAAAAATTTACAAACAAAACATAGATTCTTGGGGACGACAAGGCACATTCATCTGGTCCAGTCTGCCTACTGCACACAGGAGGAACCCAAGGCCCGGAAAAGGACAGTGACTTTAGAGCTCTTAGCAAGAAAGCTGAGAGGGTGGTCATCCTGGGTCCTTAGACTCTCTAATCAACTGATAAGAAGCCAGACAAGGAATTCAAGCAAGGCTCTATTTGGACTCATGGTGCTGCAGAATGAGGGAGAGAGCAAGAAACAGGTGCCCTTGCTCCCTCTCAAGAATTGGCTGGTTCCTCAATTGGGAGGGTAGGCGCGGATAGGTGGAGGGCAAGGGCGGATAGGTGGGTTAGGTCGGAGGGGTAGCTTGGTGGTCTGCCCACCCCCACTTCTTGGCGGCACAGTATGCAGGGTTATGCACAGTACCCCGCTTTTGCTCCAGCACCTCAGAAGCAGCAGTTGGGTTTTTGGTTTTTTGTATCTTAGGGTTCATAATGTGCCCCAGTCGTGGGTGTATGCGATTCTTTTTAGTCTCTTGCGGTTTCTTTGTATTCTGTTGCTCAAGGAGACGTTTGCCCAGGTGCAAACTCTCCAGTCAAGGGCTCCAGGTCTCAGCCTGTCTCAGAGGCACCAGAACCAAACCCAAGCCAAGGCCCTTAATTCCCAATCTGGTGTTTTTTGTGTGCCTCTGTCAATTTTTCTTGTAACTGGAAATTGTAAGGTGTTTTTTTTTTTTCCCCCCCAGAGTCAAAGGTAATTTAACGTGTGAAATCTTCAGATGGAAGCTAGTAATGTCATTACTTTAAAAAGGTACTAGGGTCTCAAAAGAAAAGCCTTACCTATTACTGAGCAGGTATTTTATATGGGCATTGTTCACTTCACCACAATTCTATGAGATAGATCACTGTTCTCTCCATTTTACAAAAGCAAACAGAGGGAGGACAAAGATTAAATTCTGGCTCATTTTTGCTCTATTAATTAGGCTCCTTCTAAAACCTATTATCAATCAGGCCCCAAGGCAATCATAAGAGGCAGGCATTCATCATCTGCATTGGACAAAGGAGAAAATCTGATCTTAAAGAAATGTCTCACCATTCTCAAGTTCTCAAGACCCAGCAGTGGTAGAGCTGGGATTGAAACCCATGACCTGAAACTCCATCCTCTCTGTTACCCACTTCACAGCATTGTTTTCAGGGTCAAATCAAATCATGGAAGCCAAAGCCCTTTGTAAAAACTGTAAAGGATTTAACAGATTCAAGAGATTATTGTTTGTGAGGCTAAATTGTTTTATTTTCCTAAATTTCCACTTTGGCTTTTAGCAGCAACAGGATCCTAGAGCCTAGCAGTGACACAAGGCCCAGGTCTCTCAGATGAAAAACATTTTCCAAATAAAAGATTTGATTGAGCACACTCTTGTTTTCCTTGGGCAGGTCCCAACCCCCCAAACGTTCAATTAGGTTGGAAAGTTTTGATCCCAATGGCCATTGTTGCAGGCAAATGAGAAACGTGGAACCTTAGTCTCTGACCCTGCCAAGGAGAAGAGTACCCGAAATAACCACAGAAAGCAGTCACCCTGCTGGCAGCTAGGCTGTCCAAATAGCAGCATTATTAAATCTAATGCTAGCTCATTCCTGTGCTTGTGTGTTTACTCCTGGCTGTTTTATAAGCATCTTCTACAAACTGTACCCCACTCTGGACATATGGGATACAGAGAGAAATGAGCCACAATCTCTCCCTCAAGGAGCCCACAGTTCCCAGGCCTTCTGCTCATAGCCCCCATGAATGTCCCCCTGTCCTTTCTGGTCACAATTTATTCTTCATTCTTCTCTGCAGGACAACAGTGCATGCTGGTGTTATGAACTGAATCATATCCCACCAAGTTCCTATGTTGAAGTCCTTCCTAACCTTCAGGACCTGAGAACATGTCTGTATTTGGAGTAAGGCTCTATAAAGAGGGGTAAAATGACAGCTCACCTGTGGGTGAGCCCTACTCTAGTAGGACAAGTGTCATACAAGAAGCGGAGACTGTGATACAGACCCACACGGAAGGAAGACCACATGATACACGGGGAGAAGACAACCATCCGCAAGTCAAGGAGGGAGACTGCAGTAGAAGCGACCATGCCGCACTTTGATCTCGCGCTTCTAGCCTCCAGAATTGTGAGAAAACGAATCCCTGTTGTTTAATTCATCCAGTCTGTGGCCATTTGTTATAGCAGCCTGAGCAAACTAATAAAACCACCTAAAGCATTGACTCTGATCTGCAGATTATGAGTTATTTTTTTGCATTTAAAGAAATAACAACAACAAAAAAAAACATGGACCACCCTCAAGAAATTTGTGGTCTTTTTTTTTTCTTTTTTAATTGGAGGATAACTGCTTTACAATGTTGTGTTGGTTTCTGCTGTACAACAATGCAAATCAGTCATTAATTTTATATATGTATATATATCCCCTGTGAGCCTTCCTCCCTCCTCCCATCTCACCCCTCTAGGTTGTCTCAGAGTGACAGACTGGGCTCCCCGTGTTATACAGAAGCTTCCCACTGGTTACCTGTTTTACAGCCGATTTACGCATGATAGTGTATATATATCAATGCTACTTTCTCAATTCGCCCTTCCCTCTCCTTCCCCTGCTGTGTCCACAAGCAGAGATTAGTTGTTTTTCTTCCTTGTACTATGCTAGGTGCTGGAGACGCTAGCATGGAAAAGCTGTGGACCTTCTCCACGGAGCACACATTCCAGCAGAGGAACCAAACTTGCAAGTGTCTTCTGCATAGTCATTTTCTAAGTCTGGCTGTAAGGGGATACAGTGCATTCCTTTATGTATCCCTGAAGCCAGCTAGGGGAAGGACAGGCTCAGGGCACATTTCCTGGAGAAGAATCTTCCCCTCCAGCAAGAAGTGAAAGTATTAATCACTTAGTCCTGTGTGACTCTTTGAGACCCCATGGACTGTAGCCCTCCAGGCTCCTCTGTCCAAGGGATTCTTCAGGCAAGAATACTGGAGTGGGTTGCCAGTTCTTTTTCCAGAGTATCTTCCCAACCCAGGGATCAAACCTGGGTCTCCTCCACTGCAGGCAGAGTCTTTACCATCTAAGCCACTATGGAAGCCCCCCACCACGAAGTATAAAGAGATGTTATGCAGGAGGAGGTGGTGTCAGAACATTCCAGGCATTGCCACATGCTAAGTCCATTCAAGTGAAGGATGGGAAGAGAGAGGCTCTGGCCAAAGCAGGGCCAGGTCATGGAGGGGTGTGGGCCAAGAGAGGCAGTTGGGTGGTGGCTGATGGGGACTCAGACACTGAAGAGTTTCAAGCATGATTCTGCTCAGATTTAGTCACTGAATCATCCTCCAAATGCAGTCTTTCACAGAAGCAGCACTGGAGGAATGTTTGTTGATTTAAAGTGACTAAACCAAAAGATGGCTTAGAACCCCACTGCTGAGAAGAAATCACAATTCCCCTTTCCCTCTTCTCCATCTAGTCAGGCCCCAGCTTCCCTCCTGCAAACCCTTATTCATTAGTGAAATACTCCCAGAAAGCTCAGGCTCACATAATCTTCTTCTCGGTTATATCTCTTATTACCAGTCACACCTGTGCTTCTTATTGAGTGGCCCTGTGGGGTCAGTTAGGCAGACTTGGAGCCAATCCTGACCGTACTGAGAACTTAGGGCAGATTGCTTCAGCTTTCTAGGCCTCAGTGCCCCATCTTTTAAATGGGGGTAACCATACTTCCATATATGTTCTCCTTTTCCTCCTCTTATGATAGAATCCCCATCTCATTTTAGCTGGGTACCCATGGCCATGAGCCAGAGGCCCCATTTCCCAGCCTCCTTTGCAGCCAGATGCAGTCACATGGTCATGTGAGTCTACTCAGAACAACGGGACCTGAGCAGAAGTGAAATGTGCAGCTTCCAAGTCACTCCTTATAGACAGTCTTAGCTATTTGTCACAGGGCCTCTTTCATCCTTTCTGCAGGATAGGAAATGGAAACAACCAGAGCTCTCACAAAGGCACACCACACAGGTGACAGACTGACCTACAAGCAGGGTCCCTCCATAAGAGAGGGATAAATGATAACCCCCTTCACACCACTGAATTCCTGGGCCCTTTGTGCACCAGCTTTGTCTGTACGCTAAGAAACCCACAGCCTTCTTTTGGAGATTGTAGAAAATCTATTCTACACGTGGCAGGCAGGAGATTAACCAGTACTGCCATAGCTATTATCACAATGAATCAACGGAGTGTGATGACTGGTGAGCTGTGACTGGGAAAGGAGAAGTTCACCACACTCTGAGATTTCACTCCTGTGTGTCTGGGAAAATGGTGGGACTTCTGATAGGAAGGGAGACTGAGGTAGGGAGAGCAATAGGAGAGGGAACAGGCTTTACCGGAGTTGAACTTGAGTTGCTGGCAGAGTTCACAGAAAGAGATGCCAGTAGGCAATTTAAAACCCAAGCTGAAGTTGAGGCCTAGAAACAAAGAACTGAGCTGGGGTTGGCAGGGGAGCTGAAGCCGAGACACTGGATGAGACCTCTAAGGGAGAGGGCCACACACACAGATATCGGATGGATAACGTGGGGCCAAGTCTGGCTGAACAAACGCTTTTAAGATACAAGAGGAAGAAACTACTGGGAAAGTCCTGTGAGCAGAACAAATCTTACGTACAGGCAGCAGGGGGCATGGCTGGCTCTGATGGGGGCTGGGAATGGGGAGGAGTCCCCGTGATCTACTAGAGGATCCCTGGGAGGACACAGAGGAAGAAACTTCGTCTGGGAGATGAGCAGCTAACAGGTATAACCATTTCCCTAGAGCTTTAACAGTGAGGGAGTGTAAATCATTCAGCTGGGTCTGACTCTTTCCAACCCCATGGACTATAGCCCACCAGGCTCCACTTCCATGAGATTCTCCAGGCAAGAACACTGGAGAAGGTTGCCATTACCTCCTCAAGAGGGATCTTCCCAACCCAAGGATCAAACCCAGGTCTCTTGCATTGCAGGCAGATTCTTTACCACCAGGAAAGCCCAACACATGCCAAATATGAGGAACAGCTTCAGTAAACATCAAGCCTCTAGGAAGTGGTTTGTGGGATTATAGAATTTTTTGGTATAAAAAATTGGATGAAACCAAATATTTTAAAAGAGGTTTGAGTGTGTGTTAGGAACTTGGTCCATCAAAGCACTTTAAAGGCAGATATTTTGAGGAGATTCTTGTGGAGGCAGTGAAACTCAAGATTTGGCCAGAACGATTCCATGGAACAGAAAACAGCATCTTGAAAGGGGAAAGAAATGTGTCTCCTGTACAAATGTTCAGCCAGCAGATATGCACGGGGGTCTCCTCTGTGTATACGTGTGCATGTGCTGGGTGCTGTTAGTGCACATTGAACGGAAGGGACGGATGATAAACAGGTCAGGAGTTAGGAGAGCTATGGTGGAGAATGAAGCTGGGGGGTGGGGTGCTAAAAATGTGGACAAAATGTGGTCCACTGGAGAAGGGAATGGCAAACCCCTTCAATATTGTTGCCTTGAGAACCCCATGAACAGACAAGGCAAAAAGATAGGACACTGAAAGTGGAACTCCCCGGTCAGTAGGGGCCCAAAACGCTACTGGAGGAGTGGAGAAATGACTCCAAAAAGAATGAAGAGATGGAGCCAAAGCGAAAATAATGCCTAGTTGTGGATGTGACTGGTAATGAACGTAAACTCTGATGCTGTAAAGAACAATACTGCATAGGAACCTGGAATGTTAGGTCTATGAATCAAGGTAAACTGGAAGTGGTCAAACAGGAGATGGCAAGAGTGAACATCAATATTTTAGGCATCAGTCACCTAAAATGGACTGGAATGGGCAAATTTAACTCAGATGACCTTATATCTACTACTGTGGGCAAGAATCCCTTAGAAGAAATGGGGTAGGCCTTGTAGTCAACAAAGGGGTCTGAAATGCAGTACTTGGGTGCAATCTCAAAAGCAATAGAATGATCTCTGTTCATTTCCAAGGCAAACCATTCAATATCACAGTAATCTAAGTCTATGCCCCAACCAGCAATGCTGAAGAAGCTGAGGTTCAATGGTTCTATGAAGACCTACAAGACCTTCTAGAACTAATACCCCCAAAAAATGTCCTTTTCATTATAAGGGACTGGAATGCAAAGTAGGAAATCAAGAGATACCTGGAGTAATAGGAAAAATTTGGCCTTGGAGTACAAAATGAAGCAGGACAAAGGCTAACAGAGTTTTGCCAAGAGAATGCACTGGTCATAGCAAACACCCTCTTCCAACAACACAAGAGAAGACTCTACATGGACATCACCAGATGGTCAACACTGAAATCAGATTGATTATATTCTTTGCAGCCAAAGATGGAGAAGCTCTATACAGTCAGCAAAAACAAGACCAGGAGTTGACTGTGGCTCAGATCATGAACTCCTTATTGCCAAATTCAGACTTAAATTGAAGAAAGTAGGGAAAACCACTAGACCATCCAGGTATGACCTAAATCAAATCCAATTTGATTATACTTCCATGATTATACAGTGGAAGTGACAAACAGATTCAAGGGATTAGATCTGATAGACACAGTGCCTGAGGAACTACAGACAGAGTTTTGTGACACTGTACAGGAGACAGGGATCAAGACCATCTCCAAGAAAAAGAAATGCAAAAAGGCAAAGTGGTTGTCTGAGGATGTCTTATGAATAGCTGAGAAAAGAAGAGAAGTGAAAGGCAAAGGAGAAAAGGAAAGATATACCCATTTGAATTGCAGAGTTCCAAAGAATAGCAAGGAGAGATAAGAAAGCCTTCCTTAGTGGTCAGTGCAGAGAAATAACAATAGAATTGGAAAGACCGGAGGTCTCTTGAAGAAAATTAGAGATACCAAGGGAACATTTCATGCAAAGATGGGCACAATAAAAGACAGAAATGGTATGGACTTAACAGAAGCAGAAGATATTAAGAAGAGGTGGCAAGAATACACAGAAGAACTATACAAAAAAGATCTTCATGACCCAGATAATCACAATGGTGTGATCACTCGCCTAAAGCTAGACATCCTGGAATGCAAAATCAAGTGGACCTTAGGAAGCATCATACAAACAAAGCTAGTGGAGGTAATGGAATTCCAATTGAGCTATTTCAAATCCTAAAACATGACACTGTGAAAGTGCTGCATTCAATATGTCAGCAAATTTAGAAAACTCTGAGTTGCCACAGGAAAGGAAATGGTCAGTTTTCATTCCAATCCCAAAGAAAGGCAATGCCAAAGAATGTTCAAACTACTGCACAAAATATTGTCATTTCACACACTAGCAAAGTGATGCTCAAAATTCTCCAAGCCAGGCTTGAACAGTGCATAAACCATGAACTTCCAGATGTTCAAGCTGGACTTACAAAAGGTAGAGGAACCAAAGATCAAATTGCCAACTACCGTTGGATCATGGAAAAACCTAGAGAGTTCCAGGAAAACATATACTCCTGCTTTATTGACTATGCCAAAGCCTTTGACTGTGTGGATCACAACAAACTGTGGAAAATTCTTCAAGAGATGGGAATACCAGACCACCTTACCTGTCTCCTGAGAAATCTATATGCAGGTCAAGAACAACAGTTAGAACCAGACATGGAACAACAGACTGGTTCCAAATTGGGAAAGGAGTATGTCAAGGCTGTATATTGTCACCCTGCTTATTTAACTTATATGCAGAATACATCATGGGAAATGCTGAGCTGGATAAAGCACAAGCTGGAATCAAAATTGCTGGGAGAAATATCAATAACCTCAGATGTGCAGATGACATCACCCTTATGGCAGAAAGTGAGGAAGAACTAAAGAGCCTCTTGATAAAAGTCAAAGAGGAGAGTGAAAAGATTGGCTTAAAACTCAGCATTCAGAGAACTAAGATCATGGCATCTGGTCCCATCACTTCATGGCAAATAGATTGGGAAACAATGGAAACAGTGACAGACTATATTTTGGGAGGCTCCAAAATTACTGCAGATGGTGACTACAGCCATGAAATTAAAAGACGCTTGCTCCTTGGAAGAGCAACCTAGACAGCATATTAAAAAGTAGAGACATTACTCTGCCAACAGAAGTCCATCTAGTCAAAGCTATGATTCTTCCAGTAGTCATGTATGGATACGAGAGTTGGACTACAAAGAAAGCTGAGCACTGAAAAACTGATGCTTTTGAAGTGAGGTGTTGGAGAAGACTCTTGAGAGTCCCTTAGACTGCAAGGAGATCCAACCAGTCCATCCTGAAGGAAATCAGTCCTGAATAGTCTTTGGAAGGACTGATGCTAAAGCTGAAATTCCATTACTTTGGTCACCAGATACAAAGAACTGACTCATTTGAAAAGACCCTGATGCTGGGAAAGATTGAAGGCAGGAGGAGAAGGGGACACGACAGAGGATGAGATGATTGGATGGCATCACTGACTCGATGGACATGACTTTGAGCAAGCTCCAGGAGTCGGTGATGGACAGGGAAGATTGGTGTGCTGTAGTCCATGGGGTCGCAAAGAGTTGGACATGACTGAGTGACTGAACTGAACTGAACTGAGAGGGTAGAAATGAACAGCACAGCTGCCTTACCTCAGGGAAGCTCCCGCTGAAGTGACCTTGGAGCCCAGACAGGGGAGTGAGGGAAGCCATGCAGTTCTCAAAGGCAAAAGGAATGGCAAAGGCCCCAGGGTGGAAGAGGACACAGCATGTTTGAAGACTGGCCAGGACTGCCTCATTAAGGTGAGGCAAGTGAAGAACCTAGGTGTAAAAAGGAACCCTTCTGCACTACTGGTGGGAATGTAAACTGGTGCAGCCACTATGGAAAACAGTATGGAGGTTCCTTAAAAAACTAAAAATAGAGCTACCATCAGCTCAGTTCAGTTCAGTCTCTCAGTCGTGTCCAACTCTTTGCAAACCCATGAATCACAGCACACCAGGCCTCCCTGTCCATCACCGACTCCCGGAGTTCACTCAAACTCACGTCCATCGAGTCGGTGATGCCATCCAGCCATCTCATCCTCTGTTATCCCCTTCTCCTTCTTCCCCCAATCCCTCCCAGCATCAGGGTCTTTTCCATTGAGTCAACTCTTCGCATGAGGTGGCCAAAGTATTGGAGTTTCAGCCTCAGCATCAGTCCTTCCAATGAATACCCTGGACTGATCTCTTTTAGGATGGACTGGTTGGATCTCCTTGCAGTCCAAGGGACTCTCAAGAGTCTTCTCCAACACCACAGTTCAAAAGCATCAATTCTTTGGCGCTCAGCTTTCTTCACAGTCCAACTCTCACATCCATACATGACCACAGGAAAAACCATAGCCTTGACTACATGGACCTTTGTCGGCAAAGTAAGAGCTACCATATGATCCAACAATGACTCTCCTGGATGTATATGCAGAGTAAATTATAATTTGAAATGATACATGCACCTCAATGTTCACAGCATCACCATTTATAATAGCTGAGACACAGAAGCAACCTAAACATCCACCCTAAGAGGATAGATATATTATATATAGATAGATGATGGAATATTATTCAGTCATTAAAAAGAATGAAATGATGCCATTTGCAGCAACATGGATGCACCCAGAGATTATCATACTAAGTGAAAGACACATATCATAAGACATCACTTATATGTGAAATCTAAAAGAAAAAAAAATACAAATGAACTTACTTACAAAACTAGAAGAGACTCATAGACATAGATAACAAACTTATTGTTACCAAAGAGGAAGGGTGGTATACAAGTACATACTCTCTCCTGAGAGAAGGGATAAATTAGGAGTCTGGGATTAACAGATACAAACTATTATATATAAAATAGATAAACAACAAATGCTACGGTATAGCACAGGGAACTGCACTCAATATCTCGTAATAACCTATTATGGAAAAGAATGTGAAAGAGAATATGTGTGTGTGTGTGTGTGTGTGTGTGTGTGTATCCAAATCACTTTGCTGTACACCTGAAACTAACACAGTGTAGATCAACTTCAATTTAATTTAAAAAAAAAAAAAAACTTAAGGAGGCCCTCACTCTTAAGGGGCCACACAAATGCCAACCAAGGAGGGAGTGTCTCCTTACATTTTGTGCCCTGACCACATTTCATTCTTCTTGCTTCACCTTAGCCTAAGTCCCAGAGCTGAGTAGGAGCTGGGGAGAGTGGCAGAGACCCCAGAGTGGCCCCCAGACTCAGAAGATATGGGTATCAGGAAGTCCAAGACTATAGATGACTCACTTGCTTGTTCTTCCTAGGAAACCTAATGTCGAGATACCCCTACAAGCCTGGAAGTGTTATCTAAAAGATTAGAGGGGGCTTAGACCCACTTCTTAATATATTATAGGATCTTCACTAAGAAGCAGGAAAGAAGAGTTCCAGCTTTGTCTCCCAACAGGACATAGCTTGGCAACCTCAGGCACTCAAATTTCCCACTCAGCACTCAAATTTCTTTACTGTACCATGAAAGGATTGCATTAGATGAACTCAAAGTCCTCCCAACACCACCCAGGTCTGAAATTCTATGATTCTATGAACTCAGAACAAACCTCTGTTTAAATAGGAGCCGAAGGATTGCAAAGAGATTATCAAAAGCTCAAAAAGAACAAACCTTTTTTCTTCTTCCCCAAGTATTTCTAAGACACTTGGGAGCTAGTTTCAGAGTTCCAGTTGGCCCAAACTTGGCCAGAGCCTGGAATTACTCTCTCTCCGTGGGACAGGAGAGCCCCTCTTGGATGGTGACAACCCGGCTGTCAGTTGCAGGCTGGGATCTGTTATCCTAGCAAGTGTTCACACACTGGTGCCCCCGCAGGTGAGAACCACAGTGGACACCCATGGGAGGGACCATTTCAAGAATCAGATAATGAAAAGGAATGTTCTGTTTTGAACAAAGAAGGCCACTTGCAGCCAAGTTTTCCATTCATGAACCTGAGCCAACACAGATATAACTGCCTCATTACTTCTTTTTCTTAGGCTTTTCACAGCTAATTTTGTTCTCTCTGTGTGACTAACAATTGCCTAGGGGATTAGAGTGTTTGAAGAATTTTACATCTTGACATTCAACCTGACTTATGCACTCAGGATCTGAAGCAGGAACTACCGTCATTCCTCCTTTACAAATGAGGAAGCTGTGGCCCTCAGAGAGGAGGTGAGAAACATCCCCCAAGCAAGTGTCAGACCAAAAACACATTGACAGCAATACCTTATAAAATCGGTGCCATGAAATTCATGTTAACTGAGGGTTCAGTTCAGTTCATATCAGTCGCTCAATCACGTCCAACTCTTTGTGACCCCATGGACTGCAGCACTCCAGGCTTCCCTGTCCATCACCAACTCCCAAAGCTTGCTCAGACTCATGTCCATCAAGTAAGTGATGCCACCCAGCCATTGCATCCCATGTCATCCCCTTCTCCTCTCATCTTTAATCTTTCCCAGCATCAGGGTCTTTTCAGATGAATCAGTTCTTCACATCAGGTGGCCAAAGTATTGGAGTTTCAGCTTCAGCATCAGTCCTTCCAATGACTATTCAGGACTGATTTCCTTTAGGATGGACTGGTTGGATCTCCTTGCAGTTAATTAAAAGAAATACCCCTGCCTGTTGCATCAGTGAATCAAATCTCACTTTCACATTTTACAGTTCCCTGGTGGCTGAATGGTAAAGAATCCACATTCAGTGTAGGAGACCCAAGTTCAATCCCTAGAACAGGAAGATCTGGAAAAGGAAATGGCAACCCATTCCAGTATTCTTGCCTGGGAAATCCCATGGAAGAGTAACCTGGGGACTACAGTACATGGGTTCTCAAGAATCAGACACGACCTAGTGACTAAACCACTACTATCTACTTATCCTGTCTCAGTTTTCCAGACAGCAGGGACACAGCCACCAACTCTCCCCTCCACCCTCCTCAACACCATCCTCCTCTCTGCCAAGCCCTAAAACACATTCTGACTCCTTCCACCCCTCCTCTAAAAGTCCATGCACATCAGCTCCAGGAAACAGAGTCCCAGGAGGATCACCATGCCACTGGTTCTGCCATCAGCCTGCCTCCAGGGCAGGTCTGGGTGCCCTTGGAGCCCGCTCAGGCTATGCTGCTCTACGGAAAATCTTTGCAAAGCCTCAGGGAGGCCTCCACCCTTAAAGGGTGGAGGAATTGGGACACTTAGATCCAGGACACCAGCGACTCTCATTTTCCACTCTTGACTCAGAGTGCCCTGCCCAGGAAGGCCATTGGACCCCAGGCTGCCCACAGATAGGCATGCCAAGATTGGTAGATGTGTTTGCCTGTGTAAGCGGAGTTAAAGAATGGAAACTCTGGCCCCGTTTTGGGGAGAAAGTTCTCGAGAATAATGCTTTCTCTGACTTGACCTGATAGAAAAAGTTGGGAGAGGTCAGAGCTGGGAGAGGAGAGGTGATGATCTCCTGAGTCAGAGAAAGCAGTTGTACAGATGCAGAGAAAGCCAGCCACGCCACCACCAAGAGAAGGGTGGACCCATGGCAAGGAAAAGCAGGCTGCAGAAGTTACCTTCATAAATTAACTTGTTTTCACTTGGGGTTTTAGCAACCAACAATTAGTTTTATAGAAAATGGAAAAATCCAAGTTCAAAGACTCTAGTCCTCCAACAGCCAGCTTCAGGCAATTCTAATCAAGCAATAAGTGAAAGAATTAACCTCAAAAAAGGGCTAGGAGGTTCAGAATAGATTCCAGTTTGATCTGGAAAAATCTTCTCTCTCCCTTGAGCTTCAAATAGTACTTTCATTTGCTACTCTTAGTTCTGAACCATCCCAACAGTCTTTCAAGAAATACCTTATTATGCCTATTTTGCAGGTGAGGAAGCTGAAGCTCAAAGAAGTGAAGTGCCTTAGTCAAGGTTATATCTTACTATGTGTCATAGCTAAATGGAAATTCTATTCCATGTCTGCCTGAACCTAGGGCTTCTAGCCACCATACCATATGCCTCAAAACAAACAAGAAGGATTTATTATACCTCTGATTCAAAGAGGTTAGGTGATTTTCCCAAGGTTGCACAGAATATAAATTCAAATAGTAGGAAGTGAACCCAGGTGTCTTACCATCAGAAAAAGAGCCTTTTGCCTCATGCCACTCTGCCCTCATCACCTCTCTCTGTTCTGATCTATCCCTTCCAGCTGCCAAAGCAGCATTAGGTATATAGCAGGTACTAAATAAATATTTGATGAATAAATGAGTCCTTCTTTGAAGTGAGGTCTTATTAGGTAATCAGATAATGGACTTAACTGAGTGAGATAGTGATTCATTTTGCTCAAGGCTTAAATCTGAATTTGGAGGCAAGCTCTTGACTTAGCTGTAAAATATGTCCCTGGGCTCCTCCCCAGTTAAGGACAGGGATGACTGGAGAAAGAACCCACTGTTCCTCTCTGGAATGAGAATAAACCCATAACTGAGGCTTTTATGTTTTTCTTCTCCAGGACAATCAGGGAACAAAGACTCTTCTTGACTTCACTGCAATGTCCAAGAGAATAGGGCCTTTAAGTGTCCAGACCCTAGTTTTCTTCTCATTACCCGTGATTTTGTTAAGGTATAGCGATTCACAAATAGAAAATTGTACAACAAAAAAACTGTGGGGCTTACCTCTAGGGAAAATTCCTCCTACACCTATCTCACACATTCTCTTGAGTACTGGGGAGTACTTGGGAACAGGGAGTAGGGGCACGAAAGGGGCTGCCACATGCCACCTCTTCTCCAAACAGGATCCCAGGCATCTTCCCTGTGAGTCTGCAGATGGGGAGCCCCAGTCCACAGTGAGGAGAAGCTAAGGATCAATGTAAGTGGCAGAGCCAGGATTTGAACTCTAATTTCCCTAAGGCAGAGCCTGTGTTCTTTCCTACATAACACAGCATCTCCTAATGAAAAGTATCATCACAGAGGAAACTGCTTTACAAAGAAGTACCACCTGCTCTATCTGTCAGTATGTGAGCATACAATGAGAGGGACAGAGCAGGGATGAGCCCCATTTTATAGATGAGGAAACAGAGGCTGATTTTATGTTGAAAGTGATGCATGTATGTACTATGCACTACATATAATTCCTGTTTTTACAGACAGGAAACGGAAGCTCAGAGCAACCAAGTTACCTACACATTTACATATATTATATATATTCATATTATGCTCCTACAATGTACACGTTCCCACCTGACATTTATAATGCTACCTCTCCAAACTTCAATTTCTGCTTTTCTAAAATAAGGATGAGTGGCTCAACTGAAAGTGATCACCTGGAGAACGCTGAAACATTTGGAAGCAGAATCTACTTCTGATTCTACTTTTTCAAATTCTGATTTGAAACCTTATCGAACTGTTGTCTATTACAAGGATCTCCAAGCCTTTAGCCGACTATTTTCTTCTACCCTGATGTCATGAAAGATGTAACTCTTAAAAGCATCTACATGTAGAACATTTTACCTATTGCTAGCCAGCTTAGATACTTCAACAAATACTTCACTGAACCTGTGCAGAAAGTCAATTCTGATGTTTATATGAATAATTCATTCGTGGAATCAAAACTATATATTCTAACAGTGTAGGAAGGCTGCATCTAAATAAATCCTGTCTGGCGTGTTGCCCATAAAATGGTCGGGGGGTGGGGGGCCGGCAGAGAATTTGTTATTAATGTCCCCCAAGAGGCTGGACCAGGGGGGCCTTTCATTCAGTGCACTATGCCAAATGCTTAAAATTAAAATGGCCTTTGTCCTCTTGAGGTGCAAGAAACACTATATTGGACGAAACCATGAAAGACATAGACCACTTGGCCAATCTCTGCAGAAAGTTTCCTTTCCAGCCAAGATTGTTGAGCACCATCCCTGTGCTCAGGGAAGGTCAGCTAAATGCCTGGATGAGCAAAAACGCTCCAGCTGGGTGGGAGGGTGGGGGAGTGGCCAAGCACAGAAGAGGGCCGAGCTGCTTTTCAGAACTCTCAGGGCAGCCCAGGTGGAAAGGCATGAGCTGGGAAACGGAAACTGGAAGCTAGGGCCACACTGGGAAAGATCATAAGTGTGTGTACTGAAGGATTTAGTAGCAAAGAAATACAATCAGAACAGTTTTAGAAAAACCAGTCTTTTATTCACTCATCGAACATCTATTGGGCACGTTGCCAGCCGTAGCAGGGCACTTTTGTGCTACTGCTCCCTGGGGACTGGCATGAGGAAGGCTAGCAAAAAAAACAGGCACTCGGTGATATTAAACATGGGACTGCTGCAGTGGAGATCCATGCCAGCTGCAGCAGGGACCAAAGAGGTGTCTCAGGCTGTGCTCTTCTAAAAGCAGACCCAGAGACAAGAGCTTGAATGTAAGGAGTTATTCAGATGTTCTCAGGAGGCATTCATGGGGGACTGGGGAAGTGAGACAGGAAAAGGAGCTAATACCATGGGGCAGCTGGTCTTAATCTCACTGGATGCTCCTAGGAGACTGTGTAGAAGGCTTTTCTGAGTTATTCCACCTAAGGAATGAGGAAGCTGGGCTATTAACCTACCACCTCCCATCCTTCCTTAGCTGAGGGCTGCTCCCTAGAGATGGGACCACCCAGGCTGCCCACAGAGTATGGTCTGTGGCAAGAGAAAGCCCTGAGGCAGTGTGTATGGGCGAGACCCTAGGGAATGTAAGCAGGTAAGGGGATAAGACCCTCCATGGCTCCCTGGGGGTCAGGCAGGGCCCCACTGCACAGGTGGTGCTTGAGCTGAGGCTGGGAGCACCAGCAGCAGGGTCCACAAAGGGCAGTAGAGCGGATGGTCCTCTGTGTCTGTAGGTGAAACGAGGGAGTTTAGGAGGAGAGAGTAATGAGTGATGCAACTGAGCAGGCAAGAACCAGACCGTGGAGGACGTTGGGTTTCCCATAAGATTTGTAGACTGTGTGCTGTTACATCATCCTGATAACACAGGGAGGCCGAATCTGGTGGTAGAGACCATTTGAGAGGGAGTAATGCGGGGGGTTCTACTGAAAAGCCCATATAAGAAATCACAGGCTTGAAGTAGAGCAGGGCCTATGGGATTTAAAACAAGGGAACTGACAAGAGAGGCATGTAGAGGGTCCTCCCTGGTGGTCCAGTGGTTAAGATTCTGTGCTTCCACTCCAGGGGGCACAGGTTCAATCTGTCATTGCGGAACTAAGATCCCACATGTGGTAGTTTAGTGGCTAAATTGTGTCCAGCTCTTGCGACCCCATGGACTGTAATCTGCTAGGCTCTTCTGTCCATGGGATTTTCCAGGCAAGGATATTGGAGTGGGTTGCCATTTCCTTCTCCAGGGGATCTTGCTGACTCAGGAATCAAACCCAGGTCTCCTGCATTAAAGGCAGATTTTTTACCAACTGAGCTACAAGGAAAGCCCATGCTGTCGGGGGCAGGGGTGGGGGGGGTGGGGGGTCCAGGAAAAGAGAGAGAGATTTAGAAAGAAGAGTGCTCTACCTGAGTTCACAAAGTTAGAGTTTTCTGCTGGACAAGTTAGGGAGGGAAAACAAATTCCAAGTAAATAGATACTTGGAAAGAGTGTAACAAATATGGAAAGGAGCTGAGGAGTGGAACACAAACCCATCACTACAACCACATCCAGGGTCTGGAGGAACAGGTTACAGCCATAGAGCTGGTGAGCTTTGAGGACAACCAAGAGGTGTCCTCACACAGAAGCCAAAGGAGCTCAACCAGCACCACAGGTCAGCAGAGCCCAGGAGCAGAGGTTAGGGAGCAAGAGGCCATGCCACGGCTGCAGGCAGTGGTCCCTGGGAGGGAGATCACAGATGGCTCTTTTCTTCAGTGAAAGATTAATGAGTCAAGTGATAGACCGGTGGCAGTGCAGATAAGGAAGCCAGAGCAAGAAGTTTGGCAATGAATAGATAAAGAGATGCAGGTAGCTTGGGGTCGGGAGGGAGAGGATGGTGTAGGGTGGAAGGAGGAGGAGAGGTATGGCAAGGACCACAGCATCATGGGAAGCATCTTCAGGCCGAAGAGTGCAGCCCACGCTGTGATCTGAGCAGAAGACCAGAAGAAGATGAGGTTGAAGATGATGAAAAAGGAAGAACTTCGGAAAGGGGAAATCAATGTTTCAATAGAAAGAATTGTCACTCCCTAAGGCCATTACTGCTGTTTAGTCTCTGGGTAACCATGGTAACCAGCTTCCAAGATGACCACTCATGATCCCTACCTCCTGGTATTCACACCCTGTGTGGTTCCCCCACACACTGTGCCAGTGTTGTTCTGTGACCAGTAGTATACGGCGGAAGTGATGGTATAGCATTTCCAAGATCAAGTTATGAACGATGCTGTGGCTTCCCTTTGGTGCTCTCTGAATCTCTCTCTTGAAGCCCTACAGGGATACCCACATGGGAGAAATGAAACCTTCCGGCCAACAGCCCCGTGAGTAAGCTTGAGCTTGGAAGTGGACAACACCTTCCCCACTGACTACTTAACTATAGCTTCATGAGAGACCCTGAGCCAGAACCACCCAGCTTACTCCTCTTGCAGCCTCCTCAGCCTTGGATACTGGGGGAGATAAAACCTGCTTGTTTTTTTTTAACAAAGACTGAGTCTTGGGGAAATTCATTACACAGTGATGGGCTAACTAGTACAATGGTCATCCTGGCCTGGTTAATAGGAAGATAAAATGAAATAAAGAATGGAATGGCATAGAGATTCATGAAAATATAGAGGAGAGAGGCAGGCTCAAGAGGCAAGCAGAGGAAAAGCCGGCTCTCCTTCTGACCTATGGGTGGAGAGCAGAAGCTCCCCGTGCTGCCCTGACTGAGCCGTGCCCGGCCAGGCCCAGAGATACCTCATCCAGAGCACCTGACTGCATCCCCAGACCTCCCTGCAGGGATGGAGGCACCACACAGCTTTTCCCAGAAAGAAACCATGGTTAGCAGAGGTCTGCTTAGTACCTGGATGACGGAGGCAGAGCCGAGAGGGGAGAAAAAGAGAAATAGATTGTGCTCAGGCCTCGCTCAGGGCAGGGAGTGGGTGGGTGGCTCTGAGGAGAGGTGTGAGGTGGCAGGAACCAGGAGCTGGGGAGGGCCTGAGGAAGGTGAGCCCAGATCCGCCAGCCTGGGCGGGAGAACCCTCCACCTTCAGAGGCCACTGGCTCTCGGAGTGCAGGAAACTTCCGACATATCTCTGATTGAAGGTCTAGCTCACGTTTTAGCCTTTTAAAGTAAAAAGTCAGGGATATACCCAGGCCATCTGTGTTTACCAGAAAGGGCCATTTTTCCATCCCCCTGACGGCCAGGAAGGTGCTCTACGAAGGAACAGAGCATATTTCACCACCCAACTTGGCCTCCTCCTTGCCAGCAGGCTGGGCCTGGCTCCACACACCTCCATCCAGAGACAATCAGAATCCTTTTAAAGGGCTGACACAGGTCTTCTGGAGCATTTCACCTAGTCCTGAAAATCCCGGAGATGGTGGCGGCATCTGAGCCATTTCCCTGTTTTAGGTAAAAATGATGTGTCCCCAAGACTAACTGGACATACTAGTGCTATCTTCTCCAGAAATCAACCAGTCACATAAGAAATTTTTAGTTAACAAACGCATAAGAATTAAAAAAAAAAAATCAGTTGCCAAATTATTGCCTCACTTCCCAATTGTCTTTGTGTTTTAGTGCTATAAAAACAGAAAGACAGCTGTGGCTCAGGCATTTCAGTGTGTGTGTATACTCAGTCCTCAGTCATGTCCAGTTCTTTGTGACCCCAGGCTCCTGTAGCCCACCAGGCTCCTCTGCCCATGGAATTCTCCAGGCAAGAATACTGGAATGGGTAGCCATTTCCTCCTCCAGGGAATCTTCACGACCCAGGGATTGAACCCACGTCTCCTGCGTCTCCTGCATTATAGACAGAGTCTTTACTGCTGAGCCACCTGACAAGCCCATACGAGTGAAGCCAGGATCAGGGATCTGCAGTATCTCAGCCTCTTCCCATCCCCTGAAGGATAAACTTGTTTCCTTATCTTACTCAAGCCCTCCCTAAGTGGCTCCTGTCTCTATTTCCATTTACAGCCACAATCCCTCTGGGAAAATCTTCCCCCAGCCCAAGATGCCCTTCTCAAACCTCCACACCTTTGCCCAGGCTGTGGCCTCTGCCTAAAACACCTTCCCTTTCTCGATCAGTGAAAATCTACCTCCTCCTCAAGCTCCGCCTTTCCCCGAATGCCTCCAGATGGAGCTATCTTTGAGGACAGGGCAGCACCTCCTTCTCTCTGTCCCCTCAGGACCCAGCATTGCTCTGGCATTAAGGAGATGCTCCATGTGTTTGATAAAACACATCATCGGGAATGAAGCCATTGACTCAAGTTCTTTTCTGGCAGGAGAGGGGCCATTCCTGCCACGCTGGAGGGAACGCCCGCCTGGGAGAAGGTGCTGGAGAAGGCACGAAACACTCTGTTCTCTGCTTTGCTCATCTCCCAGATGTCAGGAGGATGGGAAAAGTGGATCTCATCCTCGTCATCGCAAATCATCCGGGTGTTGCTCTGGTTTTTCTTTAAAAGGATTATTAAAAGGGAGGGACCCTCCAATTACAGCCATGTGGGGAAAGCATCACACATTTCAAGAGAGGAGAAAAAGTGCTCTGGTAACTGGCCTGGCTTTGGTCCACAGCCTGTCTCCCTCCAGGGCCTAGAAATGCTGCCACATGGGGAGGAAGGTGACTGCAGTCCCAAGGGGCAGGCAAGTGATAAATGTTGGCTCCAATCTCACACAACACAGCTGCAGAGGCCAAGGGGGGATACGAAAGCATCACAAGGAAGCCTTCCCAGGAGGCCTGCCTCCCATTCCTTGCAGATCTGGGGGCCTCTTTGCTAGCAAATCTGCTGGCTTTCCCCATTCAGAGCCTTTCTGTTTCCTGCTTGGCAAACACCAAGTTAGAAAACAAACCCTCTGCATTATGGTGCTGGTAAAAGGAGACCATCAACTCCATGAGGACAGGTAGTCTGTGACAGCCGACAGATTTCTCAGGGAACAGTGGTTGGAGGCATGAATGAAGAAATCATGGTAGCTCTAGGCCCACCATAACTTACACTGATGCTAGTTTCCCTCTTTTCTGCCAGGAATAGTTGAGTCCAATAAATGTTTATGAACCATTTGTCCTGAATGTGCTTAATGTGGTGGAGAATACAAAAGAGGTACACCGTGAGCCCTCCTCCAGACTCTGAGATGATGTCAACACCAGTAAAACACAGGATAGGGTGAGGTAAGTGGACGAAGAAAAGAAGACTATGGGAAATTGGCTTGAATGGGGTGGCCGGCTCTGGTTGATCCAGCAGGGCAAAAAAGAAGTGAGGAAAAGCTGAAAGCCAGTCCACACACAAAAGATGGCATGACGAATGATTGTGGGGTACACTTGTATTTTTATTAGACTAAGGGATCCAGGATTGCCTGGACTCTCTTACACACGAAAAATCAAAGTTTATATTAATAGTTGGACTTGGATCCAAACCCTCCACGTGGAGTTTGCTGGAGCTTTTTCTGAAGCTGAAGATCCAAATTCAGATCTTGGAATCAGACCACCAGGCAGCCAATGTGAGGGACAAGAGGCCAGAGCTGAAAGCCCTTGAGCACATGCCTGAAGGAAACGGGAAGAGGCTGGGTCTCCTCCTTGCAAGCTGGTCCCTGGCTCCTCTCCTGCTCCTGGATCTAGAGGGGCAAACCAGAAAGTCACGCTCCCGTGCGTTGCCTTTTCATACAGTGATCCCCCCAGCACTGCTCATGAGTTTACCTCGTTATCTTGGGATCTGAACCATGATTAACCATTTGCCCACACTTCTGGGAGAGGGGGAGGAGAGTAGGTAAGGAGGATGTAGAAGGTGGTAAGAAGGGAGGTCTCCCTGCTAGCAGGCCCCTGCACTTGGGGGCTACAGGTAGTGGAAAACGTCTTACTATTCTCTGGTGCTGCCCCTTTGCACCCCCTGCATCCTCTTTGTTCTGCCAACACCTGCTCATCCTCCAAGATCCAGGCAGGACCCCTTCCCCCAGGATGGGCTCTCAGGTGCCCTATCTGAGTCAACTGCTCTCTCAGAATTGAGTACAGGGAACCACCATGCCCAGGGAGAGCATCTTCCACATTGCCTTGTCATCTTCTTCTTCTTCTTTTTTTTTTTTTTTTTTGCAGGCAAAAAACACACACAACAGCTTATGTTCTTACTTTTCTCTTGCTCTGTCATGCACACACACACACACAGAGAGACATCACAATACATCCAGAATTCTTTCTCCTTGGTAATATTTTAACCTTTATTATACACCTGCCCAGATATGATTTCATTCAAGCAGCACAACAGTCCTGCTCCAAGCAGAGACAGATCTCATCCTTGCTTCCTACATAGACCAGTTTAATAATATGGAAATGATTCTTCAACGAAAGTCAGAAGACTGATTTGTATACCTGGAATCTGTTGATATTTGCTATAGACTGAATGTGTGTGTATCCTCATGCCCCCCAAAAAGTCCATATGTTGAAATCTAATCTTGAAGGTGATGGTATTTGGAGGTGGGGCCTTTGGAAAGTAATTATATCATAAGGGTGGATCCCTCATGAATGATATTAGTGTCCTTGTTACAGAGACCCCAGAGAGCTCTCTTTCCCCTTCACCATGAGGACATGGCAAGAAGATGGCCATCTATGAACTAGGAAGTGGGTGTACACAAGGTTCCCAATCAGGACAGCACCCCTTGATCTTGGACTTTGCAGCCTCTAGAACTGTGAGGCATAAATTTCCTTATTTATAAAACACCAGTCTATGATATTCTGTTATAGCAGGCCAGATAGACTAAGACAAGGTTTAAGGTTGATAAACTTAAAACATAAAAAATTACTTACCCTTTAAAGCCAAAGCAAGAGTTCCTGGGAAGGTCAGAACATGCCCCTTGTGGAATGTCTGTGTCTCCTGTAGACTGTAAGGTCCCTGGGGCGGAGCCTCTACCTGCTGTGTTCAGCACTGTATCTCCAGGACCTAGCCCTGTGCCTGGCACGTGATCAAGGCTCAAATTAATACACAAGTAAATGAAAAATAAATGTTCTTTCCTGAATTTCAATTGTCTGTGCCTAGCAGTGAGGGAAGCTTAATGGAGGATCTGTGGTATGGTCACAAGTTCTTCCAGGCCTGAACTCCATGAGTCGCTTTTGCTGCTGACATGTTCACAGCGGGTTATGAACTACAAAGAGCCTTGATCCTCATAGAAAGAACCTCATAGGTGAGTGGTTCATCCCCCACTGAATGCTAGGTTCATTGAGGACAGAACCTTAATTATCCCTGTGTCCCAGGACTCCTATTTTTGCATATGGCAAATGCTTAGTATGTTCAGTCTAGACTCAACCAAGTAGTGACCTGATGCTCAGAGGGGCAGCTTGTTCCAGTCACACAGCTTATTGGTGATGGAGCCAATGGGATGCCCAGGTCTCTGTACTTCCTACCCTATTATATCAAGTACTGTGTGATTCTTTTTCTAATTTTTTAATTGAAGGATCATTGTTTTACAATGCTGTGTTGGCCTCAAGTACTGTGTGATTTTATACGTGAGGCTGTGATGGAGACTCAGAAGTGGACCTCATCCCTCTGCCCCCACAGGCCACTGTGCTCATCAAAGGCCAAGAGGATAGGATTCCGCCCTCCTCTAGCAGGGCTCCTCTGGAACTTATGCAGTGGCTTGCTGCAGGTATCATTGGGAGTATCTGAGCTTGGAACTTAGCTGCCTCCAAGTGCAAAAGACAAAGCTATGGAGACAGTTGTAGGAAAAGTCACATCCCCACAAAGATAGATTGTAGATCTAATCTCTAGTACCTGTGAACATAACCTTATTGGGAAATATGGTCTTTGCAGATGTAATCAAGGTGAAATGTGGTCATACTGAATTATATCCAGTGAGTGGTATCCCTACAGGAAGGCCATGTGGAGCCAAGAGAGAGCGAGAAAGCCATATGACAACAAAGGCAGAGATTGGAGCCGTGCAGCTACAAGACAAACATTGTCAGAAGCCGCCAGAAAGTAGCAAGAGGCAAGGAAGGATTCTCCCCTAGGGCTTACAGAGGGAAGACAGCCCCGATGACACCTTGATTTCAGACTTCTAGCCTCCAGAACTGTGAGACTATAAATGTCAGTTGTTTTAAGCCAGTTTTTGGTACTCTGTTACAGCATCTTCAGGAAACTAACACAGGAACAAAAGCCTGAAGTAAGAGATGTTTTTCTTCAGTACAAGCAAGGGGAAAGGACATGGGAAAAGGAAGAGTAGAGGAAATGAAATGAGATGGAGACATAATTCATAGTTAACATTTGAAGACCCAGGTAGATTCCTGTTACCTGTAGTTGTAGAAGGTGTGTATGTTTATCAACACCATCAAATGACATTGACACAGAACTGTGTGTGTGTATAATTTTACACCATTAGGGAACAGCATACTATTCAGAATAAAACAATCAACTGATTTTCTTGTTCACAGTTTGGAGGAAGGTATACCCAGTCAAATGGTCAACAAGTGTTCACTGAAGCTGCTTCCTGCAACTGGCACACAGAGACTCACAGTAAATGAAGGCCCTACCCAAGAAGGCTCATGATTCACTTTGTGAGACATCACATTGAATAGGCACACACACAAACATTTGACAAATCTCCTTGGAGCACACAGAAAAGGCAGGGCAGGAATGTTTAACAGAGGAGGTGTTCATGTAGCTGCCATGCAAAATCCAGAGCATGTCTCATTAAAGGGCCAATGACATCCTTTGGTTTGGTGGGATCCAGTGAAAAGGAAAAAGACAGATGTGTTGATTACCTATTTAGTACATGTGAATTTCTCACTGTACATATTGAAGTGTATAAGAAGTGCAACTTACTTTTTTTTTACAAAGCACCCTGTTTTCTATAGACTAAGTCCTTCTTGATGAAAGTGAAAGAAGGGAGTGAAAAAGTTGGCTTAAAGTTCAACATTCAGAAAACTAAGATCATGGCATCTGGTCCCATCACTTCATGGGAAATAGACGGGGAAACAGTGGAAACAGTGTCAGACTTTATTTTTCTGGGCTCCAAAATCACTGCAGATGGTGATTGCAGCCATGAAATTAAAAGATGCTTACTCCTTGGAAGGAAAGTTATGACCAACTTAGATAGCATATTCAAAAGCAGAGACATTACTTTGCCAACGAAGGTCCGTCTAGTCAAGGCTGTGATTTTTCCAGTGGTCATGTATGGATGTGAGAGTTGGACTGTGAAGAAAGCTGAGTGCTGAAGAATTGATGCTTTTGAACTGTGGTGTTGGAGAAGACTCTTGAGAGTCCCTTGGACTGCAAGGCGATCCAACCAGTCCATTCTGAAGGAGATCAGTCCTGGGTGTTTTTTTGGAAGGAATGATGCTAAAGCTGAAACTCCAGTACTTTGGCCTCCTCATGCAAAGAGTTGACTCATTGGAAAAGACTCTGATGCTGGGAGGGATTGGGGGCAGGAGGAAAAGGGGATGACAGAGGATGAGATGTCTGGATGACATCACCGACTCGATGGACATGAGTTTGAGTGAACTCCGGGAGTTGGTGGTAGACAGGGAGGCCTGGCGTGCTGCAATTCATGGGTCGCAAAGAGTTGGACACGACTGAGCTACTGAACTGAACTGAAATGAAGTCCATATTCTGCCCAAGGGAAGAAATCCCAGTAAAATCAACTTGAGGTTTTTCTTAAACTAACTAGGTTTTTCTCAAGTCAAAGTTTTGTCCCTCCCAGACCAATCCCAAGATGGTACCTTAGCCCTGATGCAGCGAGGAACACTGGAATGGAGGGGCTGGCACGTGGTGTCAAGGCACTGGAGAGAGGCCGAGGGAGGTAGACTTCTCATCCTAAGTACCAACATCCATGGAGACAAATGCAGAACCTACTGCCCATCATCCCTTGCCCACTCTTGAAATCCCTAGACCCATTCCATGTCAATATCATATCAATCTCCACTGCTCTACACCACACAAATGTTATGGTTTGTAAGTGTGTCAACTTGACTAAGCTATTAATAGAACTACATTTCCCAGACTAGCTTTCCTATACAATTTCAGGTTGGAATTGGTCAGAAGAGAAAAGTATGCAAGACTGAGAAGTGGAAGTAAAGCAGCATCCAGTGCTCTCTTAAGGCTGTTGTATTTTTTTTAATTTTTATTTTTACTTTATTTTACTTTACAATACCATATTGGTTTTGCCATACATTGACATGAATCCACCACAGGTGTACATGCGTTCCCAAACATGAACCCTCCCTCCCACCTCCCTCCCCATAACATCTCTCTGGGTCATCCCCGTGCACCAGCCCCAAGCATCCTGTATCCTGCATTGGACATAGACTGGCGATTCGTTTCTTACATGATAGTATACATGTTTCAGTGCCATTCTTAGATGGGGGAATGGGCAGATGCAGAGGGTCCTGAGATCCAGCTCTTTCTCCCTCACTTGTCTGACTGCAACAGTCTCAGAAATGTTGGTTAGAGACTTTTCTTTGTTCCTCCAACTGCCTAGTTCAGACCTTTATTTCCCCATCTTCTCCTACAATTTTATGAGGTCTTGTTTCTAAAATAAATCCTTTATTCCATAACAATTATAATGATTCTGCTTCGTTGATTGAACTCTGCCTGATTCAATGGGGAAATATTTGCCATTCTATGAGGGCTTTCTGTAGCAAGATTACTAATTGTCCCCAGTATCCATTCTGTCTTGATTCCCATTAACTTTAAAGCCCCACACCTATAAGTCTCAGCTTGTCCAATAACCATCAGCTAGGGATTCCATTTCCAACCCTTTTCTTGCAGCTGGGAATGTCTATATGATAAAGTTCCAGCCAATAGGATGTGAAAAGAAGCAAAGTGTAAAACTTCTGGCCATGCCTTGAAAGGGAAGCAGCTTGCTTCCATTTCCCTCCTTCCTTTTCCCACCTTTCAGCTCACTAAAGTGTAGGTGTGGTAGATGAGAACTAACCACAGCTCTCATGATTGAGATGCTTCAGGGAGCCAGAACCATCCCCCTAGGATAGGGGAGTAATGAGAAAGAAGGACTCGTGGAACACAGCTGCCTTTCCTTCCTGGGTCACCAACTAGTCTAAACGTCGAGTGACAGAAATAACCTTTCTCATTTCAGTCACTGTTACTTTCAGCTCAGCTAGAGAAGCAAGCAAATATCCCATTATATCATCATTCCACCCATCCAGGACAAAGCAGAGGGAGACCCTTGTGGGTCTCATGCTGTCCCAGAATGGGGAATCAGATGCTGGCCCTAAGTTCCCCAGTCCCCCTTCTTTGGGACTCATCAAACTCACTTGGGGATGCATTCACCCTCTTTTATATCTTCAAGAGGGAAAAGAAAACACTGAGACCAGAGACGTACTCTGTTGCCCTCCTCTCCAGCTATTCCATCTTTCTACCAGCCCAGAAAGCCTTGGGCTTTTTTTAACTAAGACAATAGCAGCATTCCTGGATCCTCAGCTGCTTAATGCATAAACTGCAGGCCCTGAGTTGGTCAAGGCTTTGTCCTCTTTGTAGACTGTTTGCTGCTAGGAACTTCAAAGGTCTGCTTAGAAATCCTAATGGTGACTTTTTAAAATCAGTGTTTCTACCCTAATGACCATGCTTCAGTGAGTCTGGAACATGCTGGCCACTCTTTGAAAAAGGAGGGGACAACAATTAATACTTGACAGCATTTTCTCCAACACCTGTGAAATGCAGAACATCATGCTAGACTTGGTTCATTTTTTCTACAACCCACCCCTAAAGACGAATTCTCTCATTTGTGAATTGGACTTAATAGGACCCAGATCAATGAAATAACTTGTTTGAACTCACATAGACAGGAAGTTGTGGAACACAACTTAATCTCAAATCCATGCTTTTTCAGCTACACATCTTTGTGTGGCTGGTATGAGCCAGCTGGATGGAGATGTGGAAGGTACTTTGGGCAAAATCTAAGGGATATGTAACCTTGAAAATCAGGCAAAGGGAAATGGACGTTGGTTTCTCTTTCAATTTTTTTCTTTTTAGTTTTAGTTTATTTTTAATGGTTGCATTTCTTCCATTTTCTTTCACAAAAGGGCCTTAGATTAAATTCATATTTCAACCAATTTTTTAATGTTTAACTACTTTTTATGTCCTAGGCAGAAATCTGACCATTAAATAACATAAACATTAAAATTATATTCCCTTTTAGAATAATGAAAGATTAAAACAGAAGCATGGAGAGCTTTTTCAAAGGCATACTTCTTAATATTCTTTGTAATTCCAAACTAATATTTATTGTTTCGCATCAATAATTTTCATGATTTAACTATACATATTGGAATATTTTTCTTACATATTAAATGAACCTCAAGAAAAGGAAACTTGCCTTTGAAAATCGGTGACTTTTACAACTATATATAAATATTATGTAGATGTTTTGAATGTTTTCTGTTGAACAAGAGTTCTATTTCTCTTCCCTAATACTTACAGAGTGATTTATTTTTTTTCTACAGATTTAAAGGCAAGGGTAGGAGGGAGTCTTTGAAGCAGGGTATAGTAGTTTCCTTTTGCTGTTATAACAAATTGCCAAAAAGTTAGTGGCTTTAAAAACAAAATTATTCTTTTATGATTCTGGAGGTTGGACTCCAAACTCAGCTTGAGTTACAGTGAAGGTGTCAGCAGGTCTGGCACCTTCTGGAGGCTCTGATGGGAAGATGCATCTCCAGGCCTTTTTCAGTTTTGAGAAGCCACTGCATTTCTTGGTTAGCAGCCCCTTTCTCCATCTTCAAAGTGTCTCACCTTTTTCTCTGTTCTGTCATCATATTGCTTTCTCCTTGGACCCTAACTTCTGTGCCCCTTTTACAAGGACTGTTATGATTACATGAGGCCCACCAGCACAGACACCCCATCTCAGGATTCTTAATTTAATCACAACTGCAAAGTCCCTTTACTACACCATGTCTCATATGCCCAGGTCCTGGAGATAGGGCAGGGACATCTTTGGGGACCTTCAGTTCAGTCCAGTTCAGTCCAGGCGCTCAATTATGTCCGACTCTTTGCGACCCCATAAACCGCAGCACACCAGGCTTCCCTGTCCATCACCAAGTCCCAGAGTTCACCCAGACTCACGTCCATCAAGTTGGTGATGCCATCCAGCCATCTCATCCTCTGTCATCCCGTTTTCCTCCTGCCCCCAATCCCTCCCAGCATCAGAGTTTTTCCAATGAGTCAATTCTTTGCATGGGCCTTAGCTTACCACAGTGGGGACACTGGTGGAGAGTGCGGCTGTGGGCACCAGTGGAGACCAAGGATGTATGTGGCTGTAACCCTGCAGAGTCAGAGGAAAGAGCAGAGGTTTGTCAACAAGAGAGATCCCATCAGGAACAGCTATATAATTTGCAGGGCCCGGTGCAAAATGAAAATGTAAGACCTGTTGATCAAAAATTATTAAGATTTTAAGAAAGCACAACAGAGTATTAAAGCTACACAGGTGGCATGCCCAAGAAGCCAGTTCTGAGCTGAGTTACAGGCTGGTCTGGGGCGTTTGCTACTTCTGTGACCTTGGACAAAGTCATAAACTCTTTCTTGGCCTCAGTTTTCTTACCTATAAAACTAAAAAAGCATTTCTGTATTACAGGTATTAAAAAATTACCAAATGCTTACTGGCTTAAAACAACAGAAACTTACTCTCTGACAGTTCATGAAACTAAAAGTCCAAAATCAAGGTGTTGGCAGAGTTGTTCTCACTAGAGACACTGATATAGAACACGTTCCCTGCCACTCTCCAGGCTCCCAGTGACCATTTGCAGTCCTTGGCATTCCTCAGCTGGTAGATCCATCACTCCAACCTCTGTCCCCATCTTCATATGGTCTTCTGTCTGTGTCGTCAAATCAAATCTCCCCCTTCTCTTATAAGGATACCAGCCATTGGATAGAGTGCCCACTCTAAATACAGATGACCTCATCCCAAAATCCTTAATTTAATCCACTGATCCTGTTTCCACATGAGGTCACATTCATAGTTACTAGGGTTAGAATTTGGACATTTATTTTGGGGGGAACACTATTCAATCCACTACAGTAGGGTTGTTGTGAATATTCAAGATACTGTATATGAAATGCTCAACAGAGCATCTTGGACATATACTGTGGTTAGCTGCTCAGTCATGTCCAACTCTTTGCGACCCCCATGGACCATAGTCTGCCAGGATCCTCTGTCAATGGGTTTTCTCCAGGCAAAAATACATAGGAGGCTCTAAAAATTATACTTATTATTATTATTAAATATAATCAAAGTAAAGCTTGGGCATACATTTGATGATGACTAACATCTAAGATGGTGACTGCAGCCATGAAACTAAAAGACGCTTACTCCTTGGAAGAAAAGTTATGACCAACCTAGATAGCATATTCAAAAGCAGAGACATTACTTTGCCAGCAAATATCCGTCTAGTCAAGGCTATGGTTTTTCCAGGAGTCATATATGGATGTGAGAGTTGGACTGTCAAGAAGGCTGAGCACTGAAGAATTGATGCTTTTGAACTGTGGTGTTGGAGAAGACTCTTGAGAGTCCCTTGGACTTCAAGGAGATCCAACCAGTCAATCCTAAAGGAAATCAGCCCTGGGATTTCTTTGGAAGGAATGATGCTAAAGCTGAAGCTCCAGTACTTTGGACACCTCATGCGAAGAGCTGACTCATTGGAAAAGACTCTGATGCTGGGAGGGATTGTGGGCAGGAGGAGAAGGGGACAACAGAGGATGAGATGACTGGATGGCATCACGGACTCGATGGACGTGAGTCTGAGTGAACTGTGGGAGTTGGTGATGGACAGGGAGGCCTGGCGTGCTGCGATTCATGGGGTCCCAAAGAGTCGGACACGACTGAGCAACTGAACTGAACTGAACTGAACATCTAAGAATGGAAATCCAGAGACTGAAAATGAGAGCTTGCTTATTTATATCTAAAAAAGGCTAAGCACAAGAGGGCAAACCCCTGGGCTCCAGGCTTGCCACAAAGCAAAAAATTTCCTAGAGGAGCAGCCCCAGACACTGGGGGGAAGCCTGAAGTAGAGACAAAAATTGGCACAGGGACACCCCACTGGAAAAAATGGGGACCTGGCAGGTAAACAAAAGATTCACCCATTTATCCCTTCAACCACCCATTATTTATTGCCCATTAGAGTCAGGCATGGCACCAGTCTCCAGGGATTCCAAGCATAGCAAGAACACTACATTTTAGAAAGATTTCTATTTTGAGTGGGGGTGGGGAGGGACAACCTTTTTAAATTTGTTTGCTTTAGTCATAAAATTCATCAAGGTTATTAGAAAATATTAGGGGAAACAGACGGCCTGAGCAGATAGTTGTGGTACAGAAAAGACTATAGGCTTCAAACATGCTCACATAGCTGTAAGATCTTGGTCATGTCATTCAAACTCTCTGAGCCTCAGTTTTCTCATCTGTAAAATAGGGGTAATAATATTCCTCACCTCCCCGTTGGGAAAGGCCTATATGATGTGAAAAAACACATGTGAAGCACTTGGTAAAAGAACTGAAACAGGAAGGTTTGCAATAAATACCCCTTTTCCCTTTCAGGTTGGTGTTTCAGAAGAAGACCCGAGCATCCTCACACTCATTCACTATATAATGTGACCCTCATATTCCCTAAGTCAACTTTCACCAGAGGCTAACGGGCTGTTTTCTTTCAGTTCAAGCAAGATATTTTCCTGGCTGGGCTGTAGCTGGAAAGAAAAGCAAGAAATATAGGATACAGTGAACTTGGGAAATCTTTCCTGTAAAAACCCTGGCAGATTTATCACAGATGTCTGGCCCACTCATGGCCTTCTCCTGAATTCTATTAAGAATAATAACAAACAATCAGGAAACTGAACCCCGAAGCCCAGAAAACAGTGTTCTGGGTCTCTGGCAAAGTGGGGTCATGTACACACACATGAGACCCCAGGCCCTCCAGGCACTCTTTGGTTGCCAGGACAAGGAAGTCGGCAATTACAGAGAACTCCTGATGGACACTGTGCTAGGCCTTCTCACATTCATAAGCTCTTTTGGATCCTTGGAAAGAGCTGCTGGTCCCTCATTTTTCAGACAAGAAAACCTAGGGCTAAGAGAAGGTGAGTTTTTTATGCTGAGATGCTCAAGCGTGCAAGCACGTAGGACTCACGGAGCTTATGTAAAATACAGAGGTTCTGACTTAGCAGGTCTGAAGTAGGGGCTCTGGCATGAGTATTTTTTATAAATATTGGAGGTGATTCCAATGTATACATTCTGCTGACTAATGACCTTTGTAGCACAGGCTCTAAGTCTGTGAGATTTAGACTGATGTCCCATCTCTGTCAGTTACCTAACAACAACTTTTCAGTCAGTTCAGTCGCTCAGTCGTGTCCAACTCTTTGCGACCCCATGAATCGCAGCACGCCAGGCCTCCCTGTCCATCACCAACTCCCGTAGTTCACTTAGACTCACGTCCATCGAGTCCGTGATGTCATTCAGCCATCTCATCCTCTGTTGTCCCCTTCTCCTCCTGCCCCCAATCCCTCTCAGCATCAGAGTCTTTTCCAACAAATCAACTCTTCGCGTGAGGTGTCCAAAGTACTGGAGCTTCAGCTTTAGCATCATTCCTTCCAAAGAAATCCCAGGGTTGATCTCCTTCAGAATGGACTTGTTGGATCTCCTTGCAGTCCAAGGGACTCTCAAGAGTCTTCTCCAACAGTTAAAAAGCATCAATTCTTCGGCGCTCAGCCTTTCTTGACAGTCCAACTCTCACATCCATACATGACCACAGGAAAAACCATAGCCTTGACTGGACGGACCTTAGTCGGCAAAGTAATGTCTCTGCTTTTGAATATGCTATCTAGGTTGGTCATAACTTTTCTTCTAAGAAGTAGCGTCTTTTAATTTCATGGCTGCAGTCACCATCTGCAGTAATTTTGGAGCCCAAAAAAATAAAGTCTGACACTGTTTCCACTGTTTCCCCATATATTTCCCATGACATGGTGGGACCAGATGCCATGATCTTCGTTTTCTGAATGTTGAGCTTTAAGCCAACTTTTTCGCTCTCCTCTTTCATTTTCATCAAGAGGCTTTTTAGCTCCTCTTCACTTTCTGCCATAAGGATGGTGTCATCTGCATATCTGAGATTATTGATATTTCTCCCAGCAATCTTGATTCCAGCTTGTGTTTCTTCCAGTCCAGCATTTCTCATGAGGTACTCTGCATATAAGTTAAATAAGCAGGGTGACAATATACAGCCTTGACGTACTCCTTTTCCTATTTGGAACCAGTCTGTTGTTCCATGTCCAGTTCTAACTGTTGCTTCCTGGCCTGCATACAGATTTCTCAAGAGGCATGTTAGGTGGTCTGGTATTCCCATCTCTTTCAGAATTTTCCAGTTCATTGTGATCCACACAGTCAAAGGCTTTGGCATAGTCAATGAAACAGAAATAGATGTTTTTCTGGAACTCTCTTGCTTTTTCGATGTTCCAGCGATGTTGGCAATTTGATCTCTAACAAGTAGCACTTAGGAAGTTGCTTGATCTCTCTGAGCCTCAGTTTCTACTTCTGTCAAATGGGTGTAATTAAACCCAATCCATAAAGTTTTTTAATCAAAGTGAAAGTCACTCAGTCATGTCCAACTCTTTGCAACCCCTTAGACTATACTGACTATACAGTCCATGGAATTCTCCAGGTCAGATTACTAGAGTGGGTAAACTTTCCTTCTCCAGAGGATCTTCCCAACCCAGGGATCGAATCCAGGTCTCCCGCATTGCAGGCAGATTCTTTACCAGCTGAGCCACAAGGGAAGCCCAAGAATACTGGGGTGGGTAGACTATCCCTTCTCCAGGGGATCTTCCCCACCCAGGAATCGAACCAGGGTCTCCTGCATCGCAGGAAGATTTTTTACCAACTGCGCTATGAGGGAAACCCCCTTTAATCAAGAATCTTATGAAAATAAGTTGCTATTCCACAAGAAGTACTCAATAAATCATAGCAAGTCATATGGCTACTGATTATTTCTGTGGCCTTAAGCAAGTTTCTTAACTCTTAGGCTTCAAGGTCTCTTCTGTAAAATGAGGGACCTTAGGATAGAATCTTTAGGAAACATTTTGCTCCATGTAACCAAGTGGGTGCCTATTAATATATGTCCCTCCTTCCATGAAGATGAACCCCACTGGCCATTTAAGCGATGAGCCAATTCTGGGCAAAGAGCAAGTTGAGCAAGAAACAATGCTTACATCAAGCCAACGTGTTTTTGTCTTCCACCCCAGGCTGTATCTGCAGCCGATGCTTGCTGAAATGTCTCCACGTAACCCTCAACTTGCCCTTCCTATTATATGCTCCTCATGCTGCCTGGAGTTACATAAAGCTCTCAAGCAGCAGGAAACAGCATGACTGCACTTGTGATCACAACAGTGAGCTGGGGTGCCTGGTTTTGCTCCTCAAGTTTGCAGCCATGGATGAATGGAATGTAGGAACAGCCATTCATTCATCCCTTCAATATATCTGGCCCCACTGTGGGCCAGATGCAGTGATGGGTGCTGAAGATGCTGAGACAATATGCAAGGCCTGTACTAAAGTTCATGATCAAAGGACAGAGCAGCAATCATGACAAGAGGCCAATGTTGTGACTCGGAGAGTAGAGGACAGATGTCTGTGGGTGCACCAAGGGGACCTGGAAGCCAGGGCCCAGGGCTGCCTTACGCATTGATTCCTTCATGCATAAGCACATCTGTGTGCCAGGCTCTGGGCTAGTCACTAGCTTTCTCGGGTCATCATCACATCTGCTCTCAGGGTTTGAGCTGCTCACAGCTCCAGTCCTGGGCTCTCATCCACCCATGTGCAGGGCTCAGCACTACCCAGGAATATAGCTCTGTACTCCCACGCCCCTGTAGCTCTAGGTCTCTCTAGATAGACTTTGCACCAAAAGATGAGAACACACAGAGGCAGCAATTGTTCCACAGACACGGCAACCTCAGTCCTGAGTCTGAACCAGGCATAGAAGAAGGTGGTGAGAAGCGGTCAGGCAGTTGATGAGGAAAAGCGAAGAGATTGGAGACTCCAGGCTTCTCCTAGGAGAAGGAGGGAAGGTCAATTTCATTCTCTAAGATTCTCAAACTTTACTGTGCCAGGCACTCTGAGGAATACAGACAGCCCCACCTACGGAGTTCAGTCTAGGCCTGGCTGGGTGCAGCAGCCAGGCTAACGTATTATCTTTCTCAGAGGAATCAGGAGGGGCCTTGGCCCACCCCTCAGGCCCAAAGGGCCTCATTAGAAATTCCATTTAGGCTTTGAAGAGGTAAAATGTATAGCCCCAGACATGTCCCAGCAGGATTAGAAAAAGAATGATCATGGTTGGATCTTAAACACATCCTATTTTATAATGCTATCTGGCTTTTTTTTTTTTCATTTTTTATTATCTACAAGAATGACAATGGCTGAGGCCTCTTCACATCTCCCAAAACTTCATCTATGAGCAGCTCCTTATGTTTTCAGCCCCGTTGAGTTGCCCAGCCAGCCACAAGGCTGTAAAGATGGAAAAGGCAGAGGGAAACGAGGCTCCCAGAGGTGATGAGACTCACCTACAGTTACACAGATGCCAATCCAACATAGGGGGCAAACCTTGGAGTCTGACAGCAGGCCATGTGCATGGGGCCTTTCCATCTGGCCAAGAACCCTGGCCCCAGAGAGGGGGCGGTTCATAGGATGGCTTCATAGGATGCCCATAAAGCGACCTTCTCACTGATCTCTCTACAGTCTCATTGAATGGGGAAAGTGGGGGACATTTCAAGAAAACAAGAGATTTCAGATGAAGACAAAGAATTTTAGAGTCAGCCTGGCCCAGGAGAAAGCATATAGTCTTTGGAGTTAGGTCGTCAGAGTCCATACCTAGGCCTACTGCTCTCTGTGGGAGAATTAGGTGTGGGGATTTAATAAGAGACTGATGCATGTAAAGCACCCGATGCGTGTGTGTGTGTGTGTGTGTGTGTGTGTGTGTGTGTGTGCCCACTCAGTCATGTTGACTGTTTGTGACCCCATGGACTATATAGCCCACCTGGCTTCTCTGTCCATGGAATTTACTAGGCACGAATACTGGAGTGGGTGACCATTTCCTTCCCCAGGAGATCTTCTCAACCCAGAGGATCTTCCCAACCCTGTTGGCAGATGGATTCTTTACCACTGCGCCACTTGTGTAGGTGTTAATTTGTAGCAATAATAACAGCAACATTTTTGGTTTTTAATTGTAGGAAAATTGCTTTAAAGTGTTGTGTTGTTTCCTGCCATACAACACTTCGAATCAGTCATAATCATATACATACCCCCTCCCTCCCCTCTCCCCTGCCACCCCTGTAGGTCATCACAGAGCCCCAGACTGGTCTCCCTGTGTTAAATAGCAGCTCCCATTAGCTATCTATGTTACTCATGATAGTGTGTCTGTCAATGCTCCTTTCTCAGTTCAGCCCACCCTCTCTTTCCCCAGCTGTGTCTCTACATCTGTGTCTCCAATCCTTCTCTGCAAATAGGTTCAGCAGTATTTTTTCTAGATTCCATATATATGCATTAATATATGATGTCTGTTTTTCTCTATGACTTACTTCATCCTGCATAAGAGGCTCTAGGTTTGTCTACCTCATTACAACTGACTCAGATTCACTCCCTTTTATGGCTGAGCAATACTGCATCATGTATATGTGCCACAGCTTTCTTAGCCATTCGTCTGCTGATGGGCATCTAGGTCGCCTCCATGTCCTGGCTATTGTAAACAGTGCTGCAATGAACACTGAGGTACACGTGTCTTTTAGAATCATGGTTAAAAGAAACAATTGTGGTTTTCTCAGGGTGTACACCAAGCAGTGGGAATGCTGGGTCATGTGAGCTTCCCTCGTAGCAAAAGATCTGCCTGCAATGCCGGAGACCCGGGTTTGATTCCTGGGTTGGGTAGATTTCCTGGAGAAGGAAATGCCAATCCACTCCAGTATTCTTGCCTGGAGAATCCCATGGACAGAGGAGCCTGGTGGGCTACAATCTATGGGATCTCAAGAGTTGGATACAACTTAGCAACTATATGACCACCAAGGTAGATTTATTCCTAGGAATCTCCATTTTGTTCTCCATAATGGCTGCATAGGTTTACATTCCCACCAACAGTGCAGGAGGGTTCCATTTTCTCCACACCCTCTCCAGCATTTATTGTTTGTAGATTTTTTTTGATGATGGCCATTCTGACTGGTGTGAGGTAACAGCAACATTTAGCTAGGGCTTACATGCTGTTCTGTGCACTTCCTATATATAAACTCTTTAGCCTTACATCAACTCTATGATGTAAGTTATAGCAATAGTCTCCCATTTGACAGATGAGGAAATAGAGACACACACAAAATAAAAGAAAAAAGAGAGAGAGAAATGCTGAGAGTCACACAGTTAGTAGGGAGAAGTGTAGCTAAAATTTGAACACAGGCTCCAGAAACAGGGCCCTAAACCAGTGTGCTATATCATGCCTTTTTGTAAGCAGCATGTGTGCTTGTGTGTCTCAGTGATGTCCAACTCTTTTGTGACTCCATGGACGATAGCCTCCTAGGCTCCTCTGTCTATGGACTTTTCCAGGCAAGAATACTGGAGTAGGTTGCTACTTCCTACTCCAGGGGAGCTTCCCAACCCAGTGATTAAACCTGTGACTCTCTTATCTCCTGCATTGCAGGTGGGTTCTTTACCACTGAGCTGCATCCCTCATAAAACAGAATTAACTGCCTTTTACTTCCCATAAAACTGACTGCAGCAAATTTCAGAAAGAATTCTGGGCTGAATATCACAGACTCAGTAGCCTTGGTGGCTACTCCCTAAGCAAGGGTCTTCTTGGCTTTCCCCTTCCAGCCTTACCTCTCTGGGATAAGGCCATCCCAGTGCCTGCTGGCCCACCCACCACCCACCTTTCCCAGATGGGTACAAAACTCATCTCAAGTCAGCCTGCCTGGATTCTATTTAGACATTCTTCTCAGAAGCAGATAGTACAGATGCTTCTGCTGAATGAGAAGCAGGTACAAGTTTACCCCACACGTCAAAGGACAAGACAGATGGGTGCCCCTCAAGGCACTCTCGTCCCACCCAGCAACAGGCCACCCACCAGCCTCCCCTTCAGCTCTGACCCCCTGGGGACCCCACCAAACTCTCTCTAGTCATCATTTCTCATTTTGCACTCTGGGAGGGGAGAAAGATCTGCATTAGGTGGGAGATAAATTTTCACAGAGACATCTTCGTTGGCTTTTTTTTTTTAATCTTCATTAGTCACCGCACTCAGGCTTCCCTTGTGGCTCAGCTGGTAAAGAATCCGCTTGAAACACGGGAGACCTGGGTTCGATCCCTGAGTTGGGAAGATCCTCTGGAGAAGGGAAAGGCTACCCACTCCAGTGTTCTGGCCTGGAGAATTCCATGGACTGTATAGTCCATGGGGTGGCAAACAGTCAGACACGACTGAGCGAATTTCAGTCACTGTGCTCACCCAGATGACTGAGAGAGTTAAAATGTGTGAGCATCTTCTGAGAGCAGGCCTTCAGGTGTGGTATGTATATGCTCGATTTTCTCATCCACAAAATGAAGATGCCTCTTGTACAGTGCTGATCAGGGATGAGATCAAATGAAGAGACATTTTAATGAAGAAAAACAGCCTTTGTCAGTGGTTCCCCTAAGATAACAAACTTTCTATTGTGACTTTTCTTAGAACTGATCCTAAAATGGAGCTCAAAATGCCAGCTACAAGGTGGAAACAAAACCCTCAGAGCCCTTCCCAGTGCAGCAATATGTCGGAGAAAGAGCCCTGGCCTGGACCTGTCCCAGTTCAGCCTATCACTTGCTGTGTAACTGAGCAAGTCTCATTTCTGCCTATAAAATAAGAGCACTAATAACACCCATGGGGCCTCCCAGGTGGCTTAGTGATAAAGAATCCACCTGCCAATGCAGGAAGATGCAGGAGACAAGGGTCCAATCCCTGGCTCAGGACAATCTCCTGGAGAAGACAATGACAATCAGTATTCTTGCCTGAAAAATCCATGGACAGAGGAACCTGGTAGGCAACAGTCTATGGGGCTGCAAAGAGCCGAATATGACTGAGCCACTAAGCATGCACAATTAACAACACCAAGGGCTTGCCTGGAACTTGCTACATGCTCGGCACTCTTCCTAGGGCTCTCAGATATTAACTCATTTAAATAAAATAAATAAAATCAGATGAAGCCTGGATCTTCACATTTCCTCCCAGCTCTGCCTGTCGGGGACTAGCAGGCCCGCTTTGGGGTTCTGTAATTAAGAGAGGTGTTAATGGCCCTTATCTATCCCCAGATCATCAGGCCAGATAGAGTCCAGCTCTGCGTTGTCAGCACCAAGCACTGGGGGTCTCCACAGCAGTGTGGTAGGCCTTCCTCCTCTAGCCCAGGGTAATTGATGAGGTGCGGGGACAGCAACTGGACGAGGAACCAGTGAGAGAGCAAACAGAGCAAGTGATTAAACAGAGGAGCAGAGCGGCTGGCCACACTCGGCCTCCTCAGAAGACCCCTCTTTGGAGGCCATCCAGACAGGAAACATGATCCTCCACCGGCCAGCTGGGTCTTTTCACAGCAAACCTGGTTCAAATGGGAAACCACTTTTCAGTGGCCTCTCTCTTCTCATTTTTAGATCAGAGGGTGACGATGGACTTGCCAAAGGGAAAGATAAAGTTTGTTTCATATATGGAGTCAGGTCTGCTTGCCCGTCCCTCCCACTCTCTCCTGCTGCCTCTCTAGCTGCCTTATTTTCCAAATGAGCCTCAGACCTCCTTCCCTCTCAACCCTTGTCCATTCTGGTCCTTCCACCTGGTGTACCCTTCTGTCTCCACTCTACCTGGACAGCATCTTCTTCTTCTTCAGGACTCCAGTCGAAGGTCACTTCATCCTTCTAGAAGGTTCTGGACCCTTCTCTGCAGCCTTGTTGAGTCAGAGACTTGGACAGAATCATAGCTCTTTTCATACTGTGCACTAATCACCTGGGTATAGATTAAAATGAAAAAACCTGTCATCCAGCAGAGAACAAGTTTCAAGTCTGGTCCAGTGCTTATACCTGCATGACCTTGGGCAAGATGGCTAACCTTCAGCTTCTGCGCCCTTGGCTATTAAATGGGGACAATGATGCGTATCTAAGCCAGCTGCAGCAAGCAGCAGCTGAGACCACGTGGGGATGGTGCCTGCAGCGTGCTTGGCAGGGGCCAAGCTCATGGCAGCTCTGCTCAGGGTCACTGCTGTTGAATGACCTTCCCCAAGCTGCAAAAGGAGAGGGGTTGAGAATCTTGTATTTAAGAGATCTGGATTTAGTATGGCTCCCCTGCTCCTTTCTTTACAATAATTGTTTTTACTGTGAGTCAAGAATTTCAACTGCGTATTTTGAGTTCTCTTTTCTCTCCAATTCAACCCTTTCCAGCAGGCTGTGCTGTGAGTTTGAGTGATCTGCCTGGACTTGGGTGCCACCAGTTATCGGTAGGTGAGATTAGGGAGGTCTCTATAATGTGTCAGTCACTGAGCCAGGTGCTTCCTATGCTTTCCATCTCATCTATACAGCCGATGTCCTCATATTATAGGTGACAAAATAGAGGAGCAGGCAGTCTGGCTTGCCATCCACCACTCAGTGGTTGCATGACCTAAGGAAGCTACTGAAACTATGGAGCTTCTATTCCTCACCTGGAAAGTAGGGATCATGTGAGGAATGGATGAGACGAAGAAGGTGGGGGGTCAGGCAGGGTGCCTGGTGTATGGGAAGCCCATGGCACACGCTGTGCTGTTGCAGGTAAGCCTAAAGTTCGCCCTCGATAAATGTCAGCCCTCTCCACCTACCTTAACTGCAAGTCTTCAAGTTTCCCCTTAGCCATAATGAATTTAAGTTCCCCAATTCCCATACTCTCTCACCTTAAGTTCTTCACTTGTACTGTTCCCTTTATCTGAAACATTCCTCTGCTCTTCACTGCCGGCCAACTCCAACTTATCAGATTAAATGTCAGCTTCTCCAGGGGGCCTTCCCTGTTATTTTACTCTGAGTTATACACTACTCCTAGAGGTACCTTACACTATCCCCATCATTATCCAAAGTTCAAAACAACATAAAATGGTGTAAAGTGGTGAAAAACTGACTTCTAACCCTGTCCCATCCACCCACCTTCCTTCACTTCAGCAGGTCTCACATTCCTTTGTTTCTTGGGTATCCCTCCTAGAGTTACTTCAGGCAAATAAAAATATGTATTCTTATTTTCCCCCATTCTGACATGAAAAGTAGCACACTCCATAATCATTTCTCACCTGGTTCTCGCCACATCACACCCCACCATGGAGATCATTTCTCATCAGGATGTATAGCACTTTCTTATTCTTTCCCACCATAACCTAGCATTCTATTGTATGGAATTTACCTAATCAGTCCTCACTGATGAACATGTATATCTGCTGTGCTGCTGGTATGCAATATATGTAGAGGATAAATTTCTCCCAGAAATGAGGAAAAGGAATTTATAATACAGTGTAATATCTTCCCTGATTCAAATATAAACCTCATGAGGGCTGGGACATCTGTCTTCACTGAGCATAGGGCAGAGCCCCCCATCCACACCTCCTCCAGGGCTCCACATCCTCCCACCATACAGCCCCACTTGGAAAGGGACACAGATGTCTGTGTGCTTTCCTCTTTCTGACCTCTCTCCCCAAAAGCAGTATTCCTGCAATACCCCAGGAAACAATTTATTAATATTTGAATTCTCAACTCAGGTTTCCAAATACTAACTTATCAAGATTAGTATTTGAATTTCCAAAAAAGACAGTAAGGATGGGGAGGCTAAGAGGTTGACCTGGTTCTTTGCCATTTGCCCATCACTCCTCAGATCCATTGTCAACTACGCAACTTTCCAAGGCTGGAGGGAATTAGTCAGTGATGGTATTCCTATATCTGTGAAGGCCAGGGCAGTTAATGTCACCACATGAAGCTACAGTTGGGAACCACTCATTCTCACTCCTCTTTCTCACAATTTCATATCATCAGTCATCAAGTCCTATCAATGATACCTCTTAAAAATCCCTAACATCTCCATAGTCTCTGTATCTTTTCTGGATGACAGCCTTATCCTACATCTCTCCTCTTTTGAAGTACAGTATAATTTTCAGAAAGTTAAAATAAAAATGACTATCATGATAGCATAAAGTTAACATGTGTTCAAGATTTATTTAATTCATTAATGAGGAAACCTGATAGTAAAGCTGGCTTGGAGTTTTTTTGAAGAGCTGAGTATTGATATTACATAAGTACTACAGAGAGAATATTGGAATAAGATATCTTGTTAGATACAAAACTAGTTAATGTCCTTCAGGACAAAAAAAGCAGAACCTTTTTTCTATCAGATAAACTATTTTATCTCTGGCAGACAAAAATCCAGAAATCAAAAAGGAATTTCATAGAGCCTGGGTCTAATCAATAATAAATAATATATCCAACAAGAATACATGCAAATTTGCTTCTGTTGTTTCTGACTCTTTGAGACCCCATAGACTGTAGCCCACCAGGCTCCTCTGTCCATGGAATGTTCCAAGCAAGAATACTGGAGTAGGTTGCCATTTCCTACTCCAGGGGATCTTCCTAACCCAGGGATCGAACCTGCATGTCTTGTGTTTCCTGCATTGGCAGGTGGATTCTTTACCACTGTGCCACCTGGGCTTCGCTTGCCCAACAAGAGTACATCCCCACAAAGAAAGATGAGAGCCAGCTTTTGTTTTTGTAAATAAAGTTTTATTTACATCATTTATGTTCATTCACTTACCTACTGTCTTTGACTGCTGGTGTACTACAATGGTATTGTTGAATGCCTGTGATGGAGAACATAACAACCACAAACATTCTCACTTCCCTCCCACCCACTTCCTAGACTGTTACCAGAGCAATCCTTCAAAATCACGCAATGCACATTGTCAGTTCTCTGCCTAAAATCTTCCTGAATCCCCATTGCTCACTAGTTAACTTGACCTTGTACGAATCCCTGAACCCTCTGACCTCCAGTCACCTTGACCTGTGATGACCTCTATCATGTGATATGTGTGACAGCTCTGTGGACCTAAAAGCCTGTGCACAAGGTCTGTACTTGCATCTGTGATCAGGAGGATTCATTTTTCTCCACATCTCAAAGCACTGGGAAGACTTTGGGCATCTCTGGTTTGAGGGAACTGGGGAATGAAAAAACGATTAATACCAACCACCCCTGAAGCTTTGGGGGAGAATTTAGGGGGAAACTTGTTTATAGAGCTTGGCACCTGGTAAAGAGCTCCATAAATGTGAGCTTATTCCCCTACAGTCCGCTTACCTCATGTGGATCTGAAATAAGGATTATGCTTCAGAGAGGGAGAAGAGGCAGTGAGGAGGAGAGGGCTGCGAGGCTGGAAGGGAAAATTGCAGTGAGGACCACATCTGCTTTCTATTCCCCAGACTCGGGCCCCCGGCCGCCCTCCCGGTGTAACGTTTCTCCGTTCCGTATAAACAGAAAGGATGATTCTCGTAATCTCGGCAACAAAATACGCAAGCATAAAAATGGGTCATATTTTACTTTAATGAGAGAAACGAGGGCCTGTTTCCTTCACACAGAGAAGCCTGGGTTGCTGTAATTAACACCAAATGGGCCCGAGGCTGATCTCTCAAATGTGAAGAGGTTGTTGGAATTGGAAGAAGCCTGGGGTCTCTGGAGGTGATAAGCACTGCCATCCCTTCACTCCTCCCATCCCTAACCCCCTCTTCCAGCCAGCTGCCAGGTCCTGAAAAGCAAGGGAGGATTAACTTTCATTAAGCACTTACTAGGTGCTTCACAGGAAAACACACATGGGAATACATGAACACACACACACACACACACACACACACTCACACACACACACACACATGGATGCAATCAGGAAAGGTATTTCCAGATCAGAAGACTAAGCCTCAGAGAGGTGAAGCAATTTGCCTAATCTTTGCCAGCTTGGAAGAGATGGGATCCTTTACCATCTGGCATTAACTTCTCTTTCAAATCTCATCCCTCCATAACAACCCTCCTGTATGGCAAGGAAATCAAACCAGTCAAACATAACGGAAATCAGTCCTGAGTATTCACTGGAAAGATTGGTGCTGAAGCTAAAGCTCCAACACTTTGGCCACCTGATGCTGGGAAAGATTGAAGGCAGGAAGAGAAGGGAATGACAAAGGATGAGATGGTTGGATGGCGTCACCTACTTGATGGACACAAATTTGAACAAACTCTAGGAGCTGGCGATGGACAGCGAAGCCTGACGTGCTGCAGTCCATGGGGTGGCAAGAGTTGGGCGTGACTGGGCGACTGAACTGAACTGTAGTATATAATCCAATCACATTGGACCCCTTTCCATTTCCCGTTTATGGCCAACTGCTGCCTATTTGTGGGCTGGCAAACCAACCACCTTTCCTTTACTTCTTTGCTCTTGAAATACCGGTTCATCTTTCAAAACCAAGTCAAAATTGAGCATAGCATGGATTAATGGCACAGAACCTGCGTATGGACATTGGGATCATTCAAACCACCTTCACATACCGATGCTGCCATCTCATTCACCTCTTCTCTTTAAGCCCTACTTGCCCATGTGTAAAATGGGGATAGCAACACAGAGATGTGGTAGGAGTGAAGGAGTCAACATATATTAGATGACGCATAGCGCTTTGAACCCAGTACTTGCCTTCTGTATATCTGGTGGAAACATGGCAACATTGCCAGCCATCAGGAAAGAAACAAACAACAAAGACATTTCAAAGGTATACTCTCATGATGAAATGACTACTCTCACAGACGACCATGAAATGTCCCAACCCATTCCCCTTGCCAGAGACACATTATCCCAATGTGCCTACCTGCCCATCTTTGTTTGGGGGCTGCTTCAATAATGACAGTTGGATGCGGATGACAGGGTGTCAACTCCCTAAGCTAGTCCTCAGTTGTTGATCCTAGACTTACCACAAAAGGTTGCCAGCACCAGATAGAGTATCTGATCTGTAGGCAAATAAAAGTATGATAACAGTGACAAATTCAAACTATTGCTCTCCCTTTTTTATAAGACTTCTTTCAGGGGAACAGGTTGGCATGCCACTATGAATAAAGAAATGGGGCTTGAAAAGATAAGAAGATGGGAAGATCAGAGAGGAAATTCTTGGAGGATTCTACAGAATAATGACCTGAATATGTGCTCAGGGTCTTTTCACTGTTCTAACTTCCAGGGATCATTCAACCACCAAAATAAACTTGGCTCATTGTAGTGGCCTAGAAGAAAAGCCGGATATGGCTGACACTTCAAATACTGGGAAATAGGACTCAAGATGAGGGACTCATTCATTGTTAACACCAAAGGAAGAACTCAAACCCCACCTGAAAAGAGGCTTGCCTTCCTAGAAGAATCTGCAGTGAAGACTTCAATTATGAGGTCATGGGAAGAAAGCATGATGGACCCTCTAGGGTCAGGGAGAGGAACCATCCCTCCAACTAGCTCTGTGTGGCTCTAGAAGAGGTCAGCTATTTTTCAGAGGTGCCTGTGTCAGAGGGAAGTGGCAACATGGGGTTGAAGACACCCCATTTCCACTGGAATATTATAACAAAGAGGCTCCCTTCCCTACCCAATCTTAACAAACCTGTCATCAACAACCTACCAGAAAAAAAAAAAAAAAAAACTTCTCTCTCTTCCACTACCTATTGGCCTCGCTTGGCCCAAAAGACCCCAATGCCTTGTGTGCATACTCTACAAAACATGTACTTACAGGCCAGATATTATTAAAGGGATCAGAAGCCATTGAGGCAGGGAGACCTTTCCCAACATGTGGCTTTTAAGGAGGCAAAGATACTGTTAGAATTCTTAATGAGATAGTGTGAAAGCACACACACAGAAACACCTTTTAGTACTATACACGTGATTTCTAAATTCTAAAGTTCAATAAAAAAAATTTAAAACTATGGTTCAATAACACTTATCTCACACATTAGAAAAGTAATGCTCAAAATTCTCCAAGCCAGGCTTCAGCGACATGTGAACCATGAACTTCCAGATGTTCAAGCTGGTTTTAGAAAAGGCAGAGGAACCAGAGATCAAATTGCCAACATCTACTGGATCTTGGAAAAAGCAAGAAAGTTCAAGAAAAACATCTCTTTCTGCTTTATTGACTATGCCAAAGCCTTTGACTGTGTGGATCACAATAAACTGTGGAAAATTCTGAGAGAGATGGGAATACCAGACCACCTGACCTGCCTCTTGAGAAACCTATATGCAGGTCAGGAAGCAACAGTTAAAACTGGACATGGAACAACAAACTGGTTCCAAAGAGGAAAAGGAGTATGTCAAGGCTGTATATTGTCACCCTACTTATTTAACTTCTGTGCAGAGTATATCATGAGAAACACTAGGCTGGAAGAAGCACAAGCTGGAATCAAGATTGCCAGGAGAAATATCAATAATCTCAGATATGCAGATGACACCACCCTTATAGCAGAAAGTGAAGAAGAACTAAACAGCTTCTTAATGAAAGTGAAAGAGGAGAGCGAAAAAGTTGGCTTAAAGCTCAACATTCAGAAAACGAAGATCAAGGTATCTGGTCCCATCACTTCATGGGAAATAGATGGGGAAACAGTGGAAACAGTGTCAGACTTTATTTTCTGGGGCTCCAGAATCACTGCAGATGGTGATTGCAGCCATGAAATTAAGATGCTTACTCCTTGGAAAGAAAGTTATGACCAACCTAGATAGCATATTCAAAACCAGAGACATTACTTTGCTGACTAAGGTCCGTCTAGCCAAGGCTATGTTTTTTCCTGTAGTCATGTATGGATGTGAGAGTTGGACTGTGAAAAAAGCTGAGCACTGAAGAATTGATGCTTTTGAACTGTGGTGTTGGAGAAGACACTGGAGAGTCCCTTGGACTGCAAGGAGATCCAACCAGTCCATTCTGAAGGAGATCAGTCCTGGGTGTTCTTTGGAAGGAATGATGCTAAAGCTGAAACTCCAATACTTCGGCCACCTCATGTGAAGAGTTGACTCATTGGAAAAGACTCTGATGCTGGGAGGGATTGGGGGCAGGAGGAGAAGGGGTCGACAGAGGATGAGATGGCTGGATGGCATCACCGACTCAATGGACGTGAGTTTGAGTGAACTCCAGGAGTTGGTGATGGACAGGGAGGTCTGGCGTGCTGCGATTCATGGGGTTGCAAAGAGTCAGACAAGACTGAGCGACTGAACTGAACTGAACTGAACTGAACTGATGTGATCTAGGCAGCTCTTGTTGATATAGACTCAAAACACTGAGCCTTCTCATAGTCAGTAAGCTCCCTAGTAAGTTCCCTGGGATCCACAGCAAACTTCGCATGAGTAAAAAGGACACTTGGGATTTTTTTAAGCCTTCGAGATTGAGGGTGGGAGTGTTAATTCCTGCGTTAGTCTATTCCACCAGTGCAAAGGCCAAGAAAAAAACGTAAGCTCCAGGAAGATAAGGCCCTTGACTATTCTGTCATATCCCCTTCCCCCAGCAATAGCACAAACTACTACCAAATAGAGCCTTCTAATTGTTGCTATTCTTATTGAAAGAACTTTTCAAACATTAAAGAAGTCAAAGAGTTATGCGCCTTTAAAAAAAGGCATACCCCTAACTGAGAAACCACTTGAGAAGGATTCTAACCAAAGGAAACTTAAATTAAAACAAAAGTCTCAAGATACAGAGGATGACAAGTATAAGAAAAAGTAGTAAGCAATGAATCTTATGGTGTTTTATTATTAAATCTAAAAACAAATGATGAATGCTTGACTGGGAATTGTAATATGAGTTAAGTGAGGATTATTGAAACAGAAGAGGCATATTGTAAGAAAATATGGGATAATAGAATGAAAGTGCTGAATTTACTTGGCAAAACCCAAGAGGTAGGGGTTGGGGGTATAGGGGGAGAGGTTTCACGAGGGGGTAGGAAAATAAAGAAGTTAAAATGTTTAAAGGTTTCATCACTATGGAGAGCACAGAGCCAAGTAAAACAATGAGGAGAGAAAGAATTAGGAAGACTTGTTGAGTTTTTACATAGCAGTAGAGAAATATTTAACCGTGAGGATTGTTAACAATTACTGTGATTAAGACACCTATTATTTGGCCATTTATTCAACAAATAGGTATTGAGCACCTAGAATATGCCAAATATTTTTCTAGGTGTTGGAGATAGATAAGTATATACATCAGTAAATACAACATGCAAGGTTCCTACTCTCGTTCTCAAGAAGGAAGACATGCAATGAACAGATTATCAAAAAAATAACAATTTCAGATGGTGATAACTACCATCTCTTGTCCTTGGCTGATAGCTTAGGAAAGAATAGAAATTATCCATATTAAGCTAAAAGGGGAGCATAGTGTTCTAAGCAAAGAATTACGGCAGTGATAAGCTTAATATGTTCAAGCACTAAAAGGAAGGTCAGAACAGCTGGAGGCTTGTGTGTGTGTCTGGAGATCAGGATGGGTTGCAATACCAGTTCACAAAAGTGGCAAATCACACAGAACTTCATGAGGTTAAGTAAAAACATACAATTATTCCAAATGTGTTGGGAAGCCACTGGTGGGGGGTGTGAGGCGGGTGGAGGGGGATGGGTTTTAGGAAGAGGAGTGTCATGATCTCATATGTTTTAAGAAGACTACTGGCTGACGAGAAGGAAATGGCAACCCACTCCAGTATTCTTGCCTGGAGAATTCCATGAACAGTGGAGTTGGGCAGGCTACAAGTCCATGGAGTCACAAAGAGTTGGACTGAGTGACTAAACAGCAACAACTGGCTGATGCATGGAGAAAAGATTATAGAGGGCAGAGCAAGAAAGAAAGCAGGGGCAGCAAGTAGGGCACGACAGTGGCTTGACCAAGGGGTAGCAGTGGTCCCAGGTGAAGGGAAGGAAGAATCAGTTGACTCAAAATTTCTGGCTTGAGCACTTGAATAGAAGAATCAGGGCCTACTGTTCAGGAACTAGAGGAAAGTAGGTTGTAAATAAAGAGACGTTTAGGTGAGCTCAGGTTGAGATGCTTGCTAAACCTCCAAGAAAGAGACATGTACAAGCTCACACTGGATATGTGAGCTTAAGTGAGAACTCAGGGATGGAGGATAATGCTCATCAGAGAGAAGGCGTCTAGAGCCAAAGGAGTGTGCAGGCTACGATATTTACATAGCTACCATATAAAGCACCTAGCCTGGGACTTAGCATATGGCGGGTGCTCAATAAATGGTTCTCTCTCCCTTTCTGCTAAGGATGAGTTATGATGGTCTTCTAGAATGAATACTGGGCCAAGTGTCAGGAGTCTGTATATTAATCCTGTCATAGGCAGGACGTATTACCTTCTGGTCTTCGGTTTTCTCAGTGACTATAAAAAAAGGAAAGGCTTCCCTGGCGGCTCAGACAGTAAAGAATCTGCCTGTAATGCTTCAGACAAGAGTTCAATCCCCAGGTTGGGAAAATCCCCTGGAGAAGGGAATGGGTACCCACTCCAATATTCTTGCCTAGAGAATTCCATGAAGAGAGGAGTCTGGGAGACTGTAATCCACGGGGTTGCAAAGAGTCAAACATGACTGAGCAACTAACACTTTACTTTTTTTTTTCATACAAAAAGGAAACATATCAATAGTGATCATCTGGGGATGGGGTGGGGTGGGGGAAGGGAATGGATTACAACGAAGCACAGGGAAACTTTAGAGGACGGGTATTTTATTTATGTCGACTGTTCTGATGGTTTCACAGATAGGTTCATATCTCAAAATTCATCACAATTGTACACTTAAATCGGTGTAGATTATTGTGTGTCAATTATACTTTAACTACATTGCTAAAGTAAAAACGAAGGGAACAACTGCTTTATTATCTCCCTGGGTCACTGTGTCCCTAGGGTTAATTATAAAAACACTTGAAATAATAAAAATGGACACAACATAGGACACATGGAATGTATTCTACTGTTGTGATGTTTTGCTCTCTGCAAATAGCCACTGTATTATTTGGGAGAGAGATGGGAATACCAGACCACCTGACCTGCCTCTTGAGAAATCTGTATGCAGGTCAGGAAGCAACAGTTAGAACTGGACATGGAACAACAGACTGGTTCCAAAGAGGAAAAGGAGTATGTCAAGGCTGTATATTGTCACCCTGCTTATTTAACTTCTATGCAGAGTATATCATGAGGAACACTAGGCTGGAAGAAGCACAAGCTGGAATCAAGATTGCCAGGAGAAATATCAATAACCTCAAATATGCAGATGACACCACCATTATGGCAGAAAGTGAAGAGGAACTAAAAAGCCTCTTGATGAAAGTGAAAGAGGAGAGCGAAAAAGTTGGCTTAAAGCTCAACATTCAGAAAACGAAGATCATGGCATCTGGTCCCATCACTTCATGGCAAATAGATGGGGAAACAGTGGAAACAGGGTCAGACTTTATTTTGGGAGGCTCCAAAATCACTGCAGATGGTGACTGCAGCCATGAAATTAAAAGACACTTACTCCTTGGAAGAAAAGTTATGACCAACCTAGATAGCATATTCAAAACCAGAGACATTACTTTGCCAACTAAGGTCCGTCTAGTCAAGGCTATGGTTTTTCCAGTAGTCATGTATGGATGTGAAAGTTGGACTGTGATGAAAGCTGAGCACTGAAGAATTGATGCTTTTGAACTGTGGTGTTGGAGAAGACTCTTGAGAGTCCCTTGGACTGCAAGGAGATCCAACCAGTCCATTCTAAAGGAGATCAGCCCTGGGATTTCTTTGGAAGGAATGATGCTGAAGCTGAAGCTCCAGTGCTTTGGCCACCTGATGCGAAGAGTTGATTCATTGGAAAAGACTCTGATGCTGGGAGGGATTGGGGGCAGGAGGAGAAGGGGACAACAGGGGATGAGATGGCTGGATGGCATCACGGACTCGATGGATGTGAGTCTGAGTGAACTGTGGGAGTTGGTGATGGACAGGGAGGCCTGGCGTGCTGTGATTCATGGGGTCCCAAAGAGTCGGACGTGACTGAGTGACTGAACTGAACTGAACTGAACTGAGTATGAGTTGAAAGATGCATGAAACAAAAACATGAAGATTTTCCTGAAAAACTGACAAGGCAGATGGGAAGGAGACTGTATTAGTCAGAGTTCTCTGGGGAAATAGAACTGACAGGATATGTGTGTGTGTTTGTGGGTGTGGATATGGGTGTGGGTGTATGGTTTATTTTAAGGAACTGGCTCACACATTACGAAGGCTGACAAGTCCCAAGATCTGCAGTTGGCCAGCTGGAGGCCCAGAAGAGCTGGTGGTGTAGTTCAAGTCTGAGTAAAAGGGCCTGAGATCCGGCAGAGCTCAGGGTTGAGATCCAATCTGAACGTGCAGGCTCAAAGCCCAGGCAGAGGTGATGTTTCAACCCTGAGTCCAAAGGCATGGAAAAACCAATGTCCTAATGCAAAGGCAGTAGGCAGGATGAGGTCCCTTTTACTCAGCGTTTTTGTTCTATTCAGGCCCCCAACCGATTGGATGAGCCCCCTCCCATTACTAAGGGAAAGTTGCTTTACTAATGAGGTGGAGATAGATGAGCTGCAGGTTAGACATTAACAGCCAGCCTCTTGTTTGCATTTCATGGGACAGGAAGAAGTGGGCTTCAGGCTGGATACTTACAACTAGATTCCTGTTTGCATTTCCTTGAGACAAGAGATTGGTGGGCTCCAGTTAAGGCATTTACAATCAGACTCCTATGTGCCCTCTCAAATAGAAGTAACAACAGAAACAGGGAAAATAGCCAGTCTTTGACTCATAAAATCCCAGTAAGTTTCTTGATAAACCCCAGTAAGATGGTAGGCACTGGAGCAGCTGTAAGGAGATACCCCATGTCTAAGAGCAAAGAAGCCCCAGCAAGATGGTAGGAGGGGCGAATTCGTGTTTAGAATCAAGCCCTATTCCTGCCAGAGACACTCAGAGGGCTCAAACAAACCTTGTGCACACAAGGACCCAGGGACCCAAAGAGACTGAGACAGAACTGTGTTTGAGCGTCTCCTGAGGAGGTATGGGTCAGCAGTGGCCTGCCACAGGGACAGCGGCCTTGGGTGCAGCAGACTTGGGTGTGGCATGAGCCCTCTTGGAGGAGGTCACCATTAACCCACCATAGAGCTGCCAGAACTTACACAGGACTGGGAAATAGACTCCTGGAGGGCACAAACAGAACCTTGTGCACCAGGACCCAGGAGAAAGGAGCAGTTACCCCACAAGAGACTGACCCAGACTTGCCTGCAAGTGTCCAGGAGTCTCCAGCAGAGGCCAGGGGTCAATGGTGGCCTGATGCAAGCTTGGGGGCACCAAATGTAGCAGTACATGCATGAGATCTTTTGAAGGAGGTCACCATCATCTTCATTACCTCCACCATAGTTTGGCCCCAGGTAACTAGCAGGGAGCTAACACAGCTTCACCCATCAACAGAAAATTGGATTAATGATTTACTGAGCATGGCCTCGCCCATCAGAACAAGACCCAGTTTCCCCCTCAGTCAGTCTCTCCCATCAGGAAGCTTCCATAAGCCTCTTGTTCTTATCTGTCAGAGGCCAGAGAGACTGAAAACCACAATCACAGAAAACTAACCAATCTAATCACATGGACCACAGCCTTGTCTAATTCAATGAAACTATGAGCCATGCCATGTAGGGTCACCCAAGACAGATGGCTCATGGTGGAGAGTTCTGACAAAATGTGGTCCATTGGAAAAGGGAATGGAAAACCACTTCAGTATTCTTGCCTTGAGAACCCCATGAACAGTATGAAAAGGCAAAAAGATAGGACACTGAAAGATGAACTCCCCAGGTCAGTAGGTGCCCAATATGCTACTGGAGAACAGTGGAAAAATAACTCCAAAAAGAATGAAGAGATGGAGCCAAAGCAAAAACAATACCCAGTTGTGGATGGGATTGGTGATGGAAGAAAGGTCCAATGCTGTAAAGAGAAATATTGCATAGGAACCTGGACTGTTAGGTCCATGAATCCAGGCAAATTGGAAGTAGTCAAACAGGAGATGGCAAGAGTGAATGTAGACATTTTAGGAATCAATGAACTAAAATGGGCTGGAATGGGTGAATTTAACTCAGATGACCATTATACCTACTACTGTGGGCAGGAATCCCTTAGAAGAAATGGAGTAGACATCATAGTCAACAAAAGAGTCTGAAATGCAGTACTTGGATGCAATTTCAAAAATGATAGAATGATCTCTGTTCATCTCCAAAGCAAACCATTCAATATCACAGTAATCTTAAGTCTATGCCCTGACCAGTAATGTTGAAGAAGCTGAAGTTGAATGGTTCTATGAAGACCTACCAGACGTTCTGGAACTAATACCTAAAAAAGATGTCCTTTTCATTACAGGGCAGCGGAATGCAAAAGTAGGAAGTCAACAAACACATGGAGTAACAGGCAAATTTGGCCTTGGATTACATATTGAAGCAGGGCAAAGACTAATAGAGTTTTGCCAAGAAAACACACTGATCATAGCAAACACCCTCTTCCAACAACACAACAGAAGACTCTGCATATGGACATCACCATATGGTCAACACCGAAATCAGATTGATTGTATTCTTTGCCACCAAAGATGGAGAAGCTCTATACAGTCAGCAAAAACAAGACCAGGAGCTGACTGTAGCTCAGTTCATGAACTCCTTATTGCCAAATTCAGACTTAAATTGAAGAAAGTAGGGAAAACCACTAGACCATTCAGGTATGACCTAAATCAAATCCCTTATGATTATACAGAGGAAGTGAGAAATAGATTTAAGGGACTAAATCTGATAGACAGAGTGCCTGATGAGCTAGGAGACAGGGATAAAGACCATCCCCGTGGAAAAGAAATGCAAAAAAGCAAAATGGCTATCTGAGGAGGCCTTACAAATAGCTGTGAAAAGAAGAGAAGTGAAAAGCAAAGGAGAAAAGGAAAGATATATCCATTTGAATGCAGAGTTCCAAAGAATAGCAAGGAGAGATAAGAAAGCCTTCCTCAGCGATTAATGCAAAGATATAGAGGAAAACAATAGAATGGGAAAGACTATAGATCACTTCAAGAAAATTAGAGGTATCAAGGGAATATTTCATGCAAAGATGGGCTCAATAAAGGACAGAAATGGTATGCACCTAACAGAAGCAGAAGATATTAAGAAGATGTGGCAAGAATACACAGAAGAATGTACAAAAAAAGATACTCATGACCCAGATAACCAGAATGGTGTGATCACTCACCTAGAGCCAAACATCCTGGAATGTGAAGTCAAGCGGGCCTTAGGAAGGAGCCTTAGGAAGCATCACTATGAACAAAGCTAGTGGAGGTGATGGAATTCCAGTTGAGCTATTTGAACTATTTCAAATCCTAAAAGATGATGCTGCGAAAGTGCTGCACTCAATATACCAGCAAATTTGGAAAACTTCAGCCATGGCCACAGGACAGGAAAAGGTCAGTTTTCATTCCAATCGCAGAGTAAGGCAATGCCAAGGAATGCTCAAACTACTGCACAATTGCACTCATCTCACATGCTAGTAAAGTAATGCTCAAAATTCTCCAAGCCAGGCTTCAGCAATATGTGAACCGTGAACTTCCAGATGTTCAAGCTGGTTTTAGAAAAGGCGGAGGAACCAGAGATCAAATTGTCAACATCTGCTGGATCATTGAAAAAGCAAGAGAGCTCCAGAAAAACATCTATTTCTGTTTTATTGACTATGCCAAAGCCTTTGACTGTGTGGATCATAACAAACTGTGGAATATTCTGAAAGAGATGAGAATACCAGATGACCTGACCTGCCTCCTGAGAAATCTGTATGCAGGTCAAGATGCAACCATTAGAACCAGACATGGAACAACAGACTGGTTCCAAATAGGGAAAGGAGTATGTCAAAGCTGTATATTGTCACCCTGTTTATTTAACTTATATTCAGAGTACATCATGATAAACGCTGGCCTGGATGAATCACAAACTGAAATCAAGATTGCCAGGAGAAATATCAATAACCTCAGATATGCAGATGACATCACCCTTATGGCAGAAAGTGGAGAAGAACTAAAGAGCCTCTTGATGAAAGTGAAAGAGGAGAGTGAAAAAGTTGGCTTAAAGCTCAACATTCAGAAAACTAAGATCATGGCATGTGGTCCCATCACTTCATGGCAAATAGATGGGGAAACAGTGGAAACAGTTGCTGACTTTTTTGCAGGGGGCTCCAAAATGACTGCAGATGGTGATTGCAGCCATGAAATTAAAAGATGCTTACTCCTTAGAAGAAAAGTTTTGACCAAGCTACACAGCACATTCGGAGAAGGCAATGGCACCCCACTCCAGTACTCTTGCCTGGAAGTCCCATGGATGGAGGAGCCTGGTAGGCTACAGTCCATGGGGTCGCTAAGAGTAGGACACAACTGAGCGACTTAACTTTCACTTTTCACTTTCATGCATTGGAGAAGGAAATGGCAAACCCACTCCAGTGTTCTTGCCTGGAGAATCCCAGGGATGAGGGAGCCCGGTGGGCTGCCGTCTATGGGGTCGCACAGAGTCGAACACGACGGAAGCTACTTAGGAGCAGCAGCAGCAGCAGCAGACAGCATATTAAAATGCAGAGATATTACTTTGCCAACAAATGTCCGTCTAGTCAAGGCTATGTTTTTCCAGTAGTCATGTATGGATGTGAGAGTTGGACTATAAAGAAAGCTGAGCACCGAAGACTTGATGCTTTTGAACTGTGGCGTTGGAGAAGACTCTTGAGAGACCCTCAGCTTGCATGGAGTTCCAACCAGTTCATCCTAAAGGAAATCTGTCCTAAGTGTTCGTTGGAAGGACTGATGTTGAAGCTGAAACTGCAATACTTTGGCCACCTGATGCGAAGAGCTGACTCATTGGAAAAGACCCTGATGCTGGGAAAGACTGAAGGCAGGAGGACAAGGGGATGACAGAGGATGAGATGGTTGGATGGCATCACCAACTCAATGGACATGAGTTTGAGTAAACTCTGGAAGTTGGTGATGAACAGGGAGGCCTGGCATGCTGCAGTCCATGATGGGGTCGCAGAGTCAGACATGATGGAGCGACTGAACTGAACTGAACTGAACTGACTCTTGTAAACACTTCAAGATAACAATAATGGCAAAGACAAAGAGGGACAAAACTGTGTCCAAGTAAAGGATTAAGGGATCTCTGCCCCCCATCCTCCCTTTTGGGACATGGAAACACTACACATATGCAGAAAGGATCCTTGGTTGTCAAAAGTCATGGGATAACGCCAGGCCTTAATGAGTCTTGCTCCTCACAGAAGCCTTCACTTTGAGATCTATCTTGACTGAGGGGTACGTGCACACACAGGGTAAGGTTGCAGGGTAGGTCAGGTGTGGGAAAAGAAACCAGATTTTGGCTAAAGGTAAACAAAGACGTGGAAGAACTGACCTATATAAATGACTTAACCACCTCTTTACTGTAGCCTATAGCCTTTCAGTACATGTGATTCTCCAGGCAGGAATACTGGAGTGCTAGCCATTCCTTCTCCAGGGGATCTTCCTGGCCCAGAGATCAAACTCAGGTCTCCTGCACATCAGGCCAGTTCTTTACCATCTGAGCCCCTAGGCTACTCAGGTTCAGCTCCTGGACAGAATTAATATCTCATTTCACACCACCGCTCACTGCTGCCTCATCCACCAAAATCACTAAGTGCACCAATTTAAATGTTAATCGCACCCAAAACACCCACAGACAGTATAATGTTTCACTAAATATCTGGCCATCTGTGGCCCAGTCAAGTTGCCACAAAAAATTAACCATCTCTATTAGGGTACACCTCTATTACCCCCTAGTCACAGACAAAACTCAAAGGGACAAAGAGTGATAACCCTTTGCCCAAGAATACAGAATTGCCAAACTGACAGAGCTGGATTTTCAAATTTCATTTCATCGGAGTCTACTGCACCAAACTCCACTTCTTGGAATCCCAGGCTTCAGAGTTGAATAAGCCCTTACAGATTCTCTAGTCCCATCTCTTGTTTTACTGAAAAGTGAAAAGCTGAGGTCACACAGCTAGTTATGGAGAGAGCTGGGGGTCTAGCTTTGGCTAGTGCTCCTTCAGGCCACATATCCCCTGCTGTTAGGCTCTTAGCCAGAATCCAACTCCATCTTTGGCCACTTGTCCCAGCCCAGACTGTAAGGAGAAAGAGCCTGCTCTGAGATCATGTTCTGCCCTCAAGGTCTCAACAGTGATGGAGAAGATTTCCACAGGTAAGCCCCCATCTAGCCTCTCACCATTTGCAGCCCCCTCACCCAAGGTTGACCAGGTGCAGAAGCCCAGATATTTCATAAGTAGCCCATTGGCACCTCTTTTCCTCGTCTGGTGGAGAAAATGTTGCTCAAAGATCCTGATTTCAGGAGGGCGGGCCTGCCTCAGTGGGTAATCTTCTCTGTAGGAAGTTTCGCTTTGGGGAAGCTCGTTTCTTTAAGGTCATAAATGACTGGATCCCAGGATGCTAGAGAGCTCCAGAGAAGTAAGGAGTGGGGGAAGGAAAGGAGAGGAAACTTTACCAGAGAGAGGCTACCCCAGGAAAATTTTTTATAGATAATGCTGTTAGCCTTTGACAACTTGCATGTCAGCCGCTAGTCTAAGTAACTCAGAGTATCTCAATTGCCCTAGTCACCCCACAAGGTAGGTGTTATGCACCGAGCCCGTATCTCTGAACAGACCGAGAGAGAGAGCAAGTCCACCACAGTAATGCAAAGGCAAGAAGGGAGTTTGTTTATTCCTAGCACGCTAGGGCCCAAGTCTCATCCCGCACAAGGGAATCCGACAAGAGCCCCGAACAAAGGAGTATGGCGGCTTATATACAGGCAGTTCTTTGTCTCAGTTACAGGAGTAGCTGGCGTTACATGATTGGCCAGGCAGAATGAGCGCATATCCTGTCTCTTTCTGGTAAACATGACTCAGGTCCTAGAGCCCGTCGTTTGGTCCCTAACAGTAGGTACATTTTCTTACCCCATTTTGCTAAGATTAAAAGAAAAACTGAGGAACAAAGATGCATAGTGATGTCCGCAAGGCCACACAGAATAGCTGAGGAGCTTATTTTGTACCTCTGTCTGTCCAAATTCAGAAGCTGGGTCCTAACTCTTGCACAGAACTTTTACAGGTTACGAAGCATCTTTCCACCAGTTATCTCATTGGATTTACACTGTATGCCTGTAACTTAGGGTTTGCTATTTGACTGGATTTCCTTCAAGTTTACTAAACACCCACTCTGGGGCAGGCAGAGCCTCTGCTCTCAGAGAGCTGCAGACTATCAGGAGGCAGTGTGTGTGTTAGTCTCTTCAGTCATGTCCAGCTCTTTGCGATCCCATGGACTGTAGCCCGCCAGGCTTCTCTGCCTAACCCAGGCAAGAATACTGGAGTGGGTTGCCATTCCCTTCTCCAGGGCATCTTCCCGACTCAGGGATTGAACCCACATCTCCTGTGCATGGCAGGCAGATTCTTTCCCATCTGAGCCATTAGGGAATTCAGGAAGCAGAGACAATTTCAATACAGTCTCTTTTATTATTTTATTTTTTCATGTTATTGAAGTAAAACAATGCAGTAAAGTACACAAATCAAAGTGTGTAGTTCAATAAAATGCTCATTCAATATAAACATATGTGTGTGTGTGTGTGTGTGTGTGTGGGTGTGTGTGTAACCACCTGATGAATCAAGATATAGACTATTTCCAACACCACCCAAGGGTATCTAATAGCAAGGTCACTGTTATTCTGGCCTCTTTCACCTCTTCTATCAAGCCATTTTGCTGTCCTCTGCTTTCATTCAAATGGAATTCTATGTTGTGTTCCCTTTTGTAGCTGGCTCTCCTCACCCAGCATTCACAGGTTGCCTCTGTCATAGTTTGTTCTTTTTATTGCTGCACGGTGTTTTATTGCCTGGATTCACCATACGCTGCAGGTTTGCTCTCTATGACTCCAACTCTGAGACAAAGATTAGCATTCAGTATCATCACTAGGAAGTGCCCTTGGGATGACAGCCGTGGAAAGGAGGGGCAGGCATGGGATCGGCAAGAAGGAGAATTCCAGAGATCTGTACAGACCCAGGCAACCTCACAAGGTGACCTAAAGCTAAAAATGGTCTTAGTGGTATGGCTGTGTGGATAAGGCCTCCCCCAGGAAGGGAAGCCTTGGGCAAGGTGGCTTGGGACAGCCAAGGCATTGCTGGAAGGGGCTGACAGCCTGAAAGTTGTCTGCCAGTGGCGCTGGCAAAAGCTAGGACAGCAAGTCTCGCCTTGAAGGGGAATCTGAGCTGCACATGACCGCATCCACCATTCTTAATGTATTTCTCCATTCTCCTGTTGATGGACATCTGGGTGGATTCCAGTTAGCACTATTATGAATAATGCTGCTATAAATATTCTTATAGATGTCTTTTGATGGACATAGCCACTTGTTTCTGTTAGACCTATAACCAGAAGCAGAATGCTTGGTCAGTCATAGGGTATATATCAATTTACGCTCTCACCAATATTTCAGTTGTTCCAAATTCTAAAATTAAAGTGTCTTTAATTTTAGTCATTCTTGTGGGTGGGTCTTTAGGGGTATCTCATTATGGTTCTGATCCGCATTCCCTTGACTGGCTAAACCACATAGCCATCCAGTATCTGCCCAGGCTCTCATGTCTAGTGCTGGTGGAGCTAAATTTGAACCCAAGGTAAGTTGAGTCTAAAAATGCCAAATTTCTCCTTGTCTATTCAAGGACAGGGTGTATCTATATGAAGGCTGAACTACTTTTGAAATGGTCATGACCTTGAATCAACCTGCCCTCCTGCTGGATGTGTGGTGTATATGGGTTCCCTTCTGGGGCAGATGCTGCTGGAAGTCTACCCATAGCCAGTGCCTGCTCTTTCCTTGCTCTCATACACTCTGGGTTTAAGAGAGAGGACAATGAAACATGAAGGTGTGTTGCTGGGGCCATTGAGACTCAGCTTGGGATCTTTGGCAACATCCTCAAACAATTCAGTTTCCTAGCCCCAGAACCTCCCATAGTTCTAATGTTCCAAAACATCAAAAGATAAATTTTCTTTTCATTAAGCCATTTGAGTCAGGTCTTCTGTTACTTACAGCTAAAAATATCCTAACACCCCCTTTCCCACACCTGGACTTAGATAAATTGAAACTTCTCTTTCCCCTTCTCTTTACAATATGGTTTGATGGAAAAGGAAAATGCAGAAACCTCATCCTTATAATATTTATAATAACAGATTATTTTCATTCTATGCAGAGAAACTCTGAGAATTAGGGGTTAGTGTGAAGTCTATCAAAATAGATGAAAAAACAATGGAATCAAGTCTATGCTTCCTAAAGACTAGATCATCTCCAAAAGCCCTTCCAAGCAACGACTTCTTTTTTTTTTTTTTTTTCCAAAACTACAGCCAAGACGAAGAGGGAGGAAGTGTTGTGTTTGTGGCCACACTTCCAGTAAGTAGAACAGCTGAAACCTGATGGACTGAGGTTCATGCTCTTTTCTTTAGAACTCTATGTAGAACAATTCTTCCCTTAAAAGAAAGCTGCTGCTGCTGCTGCTAAGTCACTGCAGTCGTGACCGACTCTGTGCAACCCCATAGACAGCAGCCCAATTAAAACCAGAACTTTGAAAAGTTCAAGTACAGAGTCTCCCCAGGTTTTAACTGCTCACTAAACAGTCCTCAGCTTCAGAGGATGCAAGGTTGAACCCCTCCTGCATTATCTCACAGAAGACACATATTCTGACACTGAGGAGAAAATGAAAGTGACTCTGTGTCCAAGACTCATAAAGTTAGCACCTTTGTAGAGATGGACAGTCTTCCCTGAGGTACCGGAAATTCACTGAAAGCCAGCCCTGCTGTGCAAAGAAAAGGAGAGCAGAGGTCCTCTTCTCAGCCTCAAGGGTGGGGCAGAGGAGAGGGGACGGCTGCTTTCCACACTGTCCACGCCAAAGGCTTGGAGTCACTGAGAGACAGAACTGCAGGTCTTTCCCTGGCCCTCAGGACTCTGATCCTCCTCCACTTTTGCCCTTTCCTGCCAGAGTCCTCCTTCCCTCTCATCTCTGGAGCTGTCAGCATCCTCTCTTCCCTCTGCAGGGCTCTGATCTCCTCACCCCAACACTGGACACTGGAGAAGGCACCACCCCAGCTCCACAAACACACTCTCACTTGCTGCCCCGAAGTTAAGTCCTTGGTCTCTTTGATTTATGATTCTTATCGTGAGCTTTTAATGCAAGTGCACAACTGAAATTCACTTGGCTTTGCTGCAAAATGGATGACAAGAAGATGAAGGTAGACAAGAAGATGAAGGTAGACAAGAAGACAGGGGCCACTCCAGGCAGGAATTTGCAGGCTTTGTTACACAGTTGGGCCTTATCTCCAAAGCAAAGGGAAGCTATTGAGGGATTTTAAGCAGGACCACTAGATCAGGTGTGAGTATTAGGAAAATCACTCTTATGGCCAAGGGAAGGTTGGGGAGAAAAGGAAAGGGACAAGACTAGAAACCAAAGGCAATCATGTGGGGTGCTTTTTCAGGTAAGGAGCTCCGTCACTGCAGTATGCAAACAGAGATAGAGAAACCATAGGGAGGACTACTATGATGGATACACAGTTGGACTAGCTCATGCCCAAGGTCCTTCCAGATTGAGACACGGAGATTCTTTGCAAGAAAATTTACTTGCCCAGGTCCAACCTCCCTTCCCCCAAGTTCACAGACTATGAAAATGAGAAGTGCCAAGGACTGGAAGTCGATCTGGGATGGCAGTGTCTCAGTCCAAGCCTGGGTAGGTTTCCATCTCCATGGCCCAATCAAGATCCTGAAGCCAGTGCCCACCATGGGGACAAGGGGTGGTTCCATTTTGTTGTGCAACAGCTCATAAATCCAGGAATTACAAACAAAGGGGATTCTGTTACAGGTAAATACCATTTGAAATACAATCTCTGTAAGGGCTTTCTGTTTGTCATGAATTTTATAAATTGTTGCAGTAATTAACAGGGCATAAAACAGTCTTCCTACCCCATCCAGGAAGGCCTTCCTGAATGCTGCATTGTCAGATGTGCCACTCAGCCTCTTAGAGTGGCGGTGACTTGGGTGATACTAGGTATAGGAGGAGGGTGGGGGCCTCCAACCCTGGGAAAAACGCCTCCATTCATGAGCCAGTAGTTTAATGGGCTCATTTTAGGAGGCTTAGAAAATGACATCGAGATTTACCTCCTGGGCCCTTCCCTCTATAAATTAGAAAGGGCCCTGGGGCCTGGGAGACAATTAGGACCTTCCTCTGCATTTCATACTGAAGCTGGGCAATGAGGACCCTTTTCTCCTTTGCTGTGACTGCATACATTTGGGGTATTTTTCTATTTTTTTCCACCTTTTTCTTTCTCCCTGGGAAAACCATCAAACACTGTATGGAAAAGAAAGACTCCAATTCATGAACACAGTTTTGGTTTCTTTCTAGAAAATAGTACGTTCTTAAAGTCTCAAATGACCTAAAGAATTGATTCAGAGCCCTCCTGTTCCCACCACCCTGGAGGATTCTGTGTCCCCTTCCAGACAGCGTGCATGATGTCAGGACAAGGCAATGAGCATGGTGGCCTTGGTACTTCCTCCACATGAATTTCTAATTGAAAAAAATAATTTCAGCAGACACAAAGTATAAGTGCTATAAATAATATTTATGAACCTACTACCTAGGTGAAAATATAAAACATTATACATCAAACTGAAGCCCCTGGGCCCCCTCCTATATTTCAATTACATGTCCTATGGGATTTTAGCAGGAAGTGACATGATCAGATGAGTTGTTGGGAGCTCACTCTGACTACAGTATGGATCGGAGGAACCAAGCTGTACTCAGAGGGACCACCAGACCAAAGAGTGGAGCGCCAAAGGCCCCGCTCCACACCCCTCAATGCTAAGCATGGCAAATCAACAGCCAAACAAAATTTACAATAATGGCAACTTATACTGGTTTCTCAAACTTCAAGTCATTCCATATTTTTCAAACTGACTTAACAGTCAAATTCCCTCCATAAATCTTTATTTACTTCCACTTTACATATATGCAAAGTGAGACTCAAGGAAAAATTAAATAATTTTTCCAAGATCATACTGCTGGTTTTGAATACCAGCTAGTGCCTCATGGCCCATTCCCTTGACGACGTGTCAGTGTAATATCTAGGACAGAACCTGGCTCATAGACTGTGTGTGCTCTGTCAACGCTCACTGTACAATTGAATCACTCCTGCTATACATCCTCCCTGCTCTTTAGAGATTTAATCATGTATTGCCCAATGCCAAATTTTTTGGCATTTATGCACATAAAATAATTGGCAATTATATATTTCCTAACTTAAAAGTAAACTCCTTGAAGGAACAGTAAAGTTTCTTAACTCCTGGCACAAAGTAGGAATTCATCATTATAATTATGTAACAGGCACACAGACTTTTAAACCAGAGGAAATATTTTAGGACATCTAGTTAAAGTCTTTTATTTTATAGATGAGAAAACTGAGACTTGGAAAGAAAAAAAAATGCCAGACCATGGTCCTCAGAGTGAGGCAGGAAATTGTGTGCATGTATAGCAGGGCCGCTTTCTCCAAGATCCTTCAGCCAGCCCATATTTAGAAACCCTCTGCTATGCCAGGCTCCAGGATGAGCACTGGGACATCTTGGGCAATAAGATACAGCTCTTGCTCTGTAGGACACAGGGGCTCATGGACCACCCCACTGTATAAAGCCATCACAGAATAAAACAGAGAGGGAGGGCCTGTGGCCAAAGAAAGACATTTAAATTTCATTGTTATACAGTGTGCCAAGAAAACATGACACATTTGGAAGCAAAATCTGGCCATTTGGCCATTGAGACAGCAGTTGTGAGCCCCCTAGAGAGTCCATCATTCCACTGGTGATTCAGGGTCACGGGGCACGGTGGCTAATTATGCTGTACGTGCATCCACAAGATCTGTATGGCATTAAAACATTCATTCATGGAATTATTCTGCCTTCATACTGACCATAGTGCTCACACTCCACCTGGGATCAATTATTGAATGGTCACCTTCCAAACACAAATCTAGAGTCATAAATGTCTAACCCAGTCATTGCACTTCTGGGAATCTGTTCTAAAGAAATCATCCTAAGTCTTGGAAAATCGCACACGATGTTCACTGAACCATGGTTTATAATGGAGAAGAACTACATATAGTAATAATTATAAGCATGTGTTAAATACTTTTCATTTAGGTTCACATATCAAAGGACTAATAAATATGATTTCAATCTCATTAGTTTTCACTATCAACTCTATGAAAAGACTATGATTGTCCCCATTTTACAGTTGAGGAGATTGAGGCTCAGAGAGGTAATTAGCTAATCCAACTTTGTAAAGCTAGAAGTGGTGGTGATATAAGACATCCCAGAACCAGTGATCTTATACATTAGACTTAAGATCAAACAGCAGAGCAGCAAATAAAGGTTTGCTTTTAATGTAATATTATCCAACTTCTGAAAATTATGTTTATGAAAACTGCCCATAGTATCCAAAGCAATGAAAATAATAATGAGTTGACATTTGTATTTTTACAATGACAATTATGGTTATATGTATGTAAACACACTCACACATCCTGAAAGACTATAAACCAAAATTTTACCAGTGGCTGCCATGAGGTAATATTGTCTTAGTCATTCAGTTGTGTCGGACTCTTTGTGACCCCATGGACTCTAGCCTGCCAGTCTCCTCTGCCCATGAAATCCTCCAGGCAAGAATACTGGAGTAGGTTGCCATGCCCCCCTCCAGGGGCTCTTCCCAACCTAGGAATCAAACCCAGGTCTCCCACATTGCAGGCAGATTCTTTACCAACTGAACCACCATGGGGTGATTATTTTACTTGGTGTCTTGATTTTTGAAATATTTTAGAATAATCATGGCAAATTACTTTGATAGTTGGAAAAGTATATTTACCATATTTATGAATAATAATTCTAACAAGTGTCTACTCTCCTCACATTAATCATCTGTAGAATTTCTGACAGAAAACATCCACCATGCAGAGTATTAATGTTACAACAGTTTGCCAAAAAATGCTCAGTCTTAAAGAGAGAAAAGAAACAAATGGAAAAAGAACAGTTGTGCACTTCTCTGTCATTTGTTCTCATCATTTTCCCTGTCTCAACCTCAGACTTTCCTAAAACCAGAGGAAGAAAACCAGAATTTCATGGAATCCCTGACTTGGTAGGAAGCCTGGAAGTCATCTGCCCATCCCCTACTGGGTACAGAAATCCCAGCCAAGGCGCTGCAGAGATTTCTGGGGCTGTGACACTCAATTGTGTTGGGAAACAATTCTCCATGGGCCCCTAATGTTTCTGCATATCCCGTAAGCAGAGGCACCCTTTTTTTTTTCCTCCTTTTCTCTTTTTTTGCTATACCATGCTGCAGGCAGAACTTCCTGCACCAGGGATCGAACCCACACCATCTGCCCTGGAAACATGAAGTCTTAGCCACTGGACCACCAAAGAAGTCCCAAGGCACCAACTATCTTTTCAAAGATGTTTGTAGAACAAACAGACTTGGAAACTAGAGTCTCCCTCAAGAGCAGAAGGCAGATTTATTTGCCCCCAGAGAATAAAAGCAATGTCTTCCCCCAGGGCAAAGGTCAGGTGGATTTGCATGCAGCCATTATAAAAGATTTGTTTTCCTAAACTCGAGTTTCATCAGTCCTGAAGCAAACTCAGTCTCCCTGCAGCACCTGTCTGGGCCTCGTGGCGTCACCCCCCGCCCCCACCTCAGGACTTGAGGGACAAGAGAACATCACATAAGCAAGCTGTGCTGCTCACTGTGCCGTGAGTAATAAAGTTCTTTGTCTCCAACCCAGAGGTCACCAGTTTTCCATGACATCCGTGAAACCATGGCAGGCTAACGTGTTAACTTGGAAGGAGGGAGAAGTCCTCACTGTTCTTCAAAACTATTTTCTAAGACAATTCTTCCTCTGCTTTCACATATATCCATGTTATTCCCAGATGACATGTAAAGCTCCTTCTCTTAATTTTTTGTTGTTAGAGTAGATTTAAGCTAGAGTTTAAGCCGGATTTCAAATATATGATGGTCAGAAGACCTGGGTTGTCCACATTGCCAATCCATTTATACCTAGTTCCAGCATAACTATTAGTAACACTCCTTTCCATTCCCCAAACTGTCCTAGTTTAGATGATAAATTACACATACTCTCTGACTAAAGGGAGAGCGCAAGTTAACTTAGGGCCAAGTTAACAAGAGGGAAAGCCCAAGGGCTGCAGACCCTGTCTGTATCCTTCCAGCATTTCCTGTCAAAACAATAGGATACAAAACAAGGCTCTCTGTGCCAATATTAAAAATCTCATGGCTCTGGGAAGCTATTGAACCTCTTTGTGCTTTGATTTCTTTATCTGTAAAATGGCAATAATAATAGTATCTGTTTTACAAGGTTGTAGTAAAGATTAAATCAGTTAAGTATTTAAGTATAAAATACTTAGAACAATGCCTAGCTTACCATATAACTATCATGCATTGGCTTATTATCATTTTAATTATCACCATCACATTCATTTAACCTCAAAAACTAATTACTCTGGTGGTTTGTCAGCACCCACTGATCTATTTCATGCATTCATGGAACTCAAAAGAGCCCTGAGTGGTTATTCATGCCATACCCTTGACTTCAAGCCAGACTGTACTTCGTCAAACTCAAGATGGTGCTCATTTGACTTTTCATGAAACTCACTGGAGGACCCTGTATAGCAGCATTACAGAACCGTGCAATAAACAATTAGGAATAAATTAAAGCAGTCTCATTCCTATAAACTTGTATCTGCTTCATGACTCCAAACTTTCACTGTTTTTATGTTAAAAATATGCATATGCATACCTATGTTTTGTTAAAGATACTACTCCATATCTAAGAGGGAAATGAGGTACTAGTAATATTTATACTGCAATAATAGACAAATAAAGACAATGCAAGGCAAACTGGGTCAGATGGTCAAATGGAACTAACACACACAAAGGTACAAAGTGGGTTGTCTTAGGTGCTAGGGGCCTTCCCAATGTCAAGGTCTCTCAGTAAACTTAATTGGATTATGGGCAGTAAGCAGGGAGCCCTCTTCTAACATGCTGGTGCCCAGGCCTGACAACTTAATTGCAGGGTAGCATTTCAGTTACAAAGCAAGAACTTTCCAACTCTGGTGGGTTGGACAGGAGGGTCAGAGGGGATCTCTGAATCTGCACACTCTATAAAAGGCAGGACATTTTTATGGCCCTGGGGGGACAATAAATGTGAAAACACCAAAGGTGGCAATATAACCAGTATGCAAAATATCCCACAGGGTCTTAAATCTCAGAGCAGAGCAGCTCATGTTTGATTGTCTTCCAGTCCTGACAAGTATAATTATTGTCCAAGACACCCTCCACTAGGCATCAGGAAGGAAGTGTTGAGCATGTCAAGTATGAAATATTCCTCTTTTTAAAATTCGTTTATTCCTCAGGAAACCTAAGCTGCTTTGCACACTCCAAGTGTGTGCCTGTACCCTTTGTGAGCAGAACAATTGAAATGGATATGATCATTTGTGAAACTAAGATCTTTGAGATTCAGCAGCCCCTGCCCTCCGGCCCCAAGCCATGATCTGCAGTACACGGTAGCTATGCAGAGAATTGGTTCTGCCTGATAATTGCTGGCCAGACTGAGGACTGACATTCTTTGTTCTTGTCACTCTAGGTTCACCTGATCAGAGGGGCTGCAGGTTTTTCTTAATCAGGGGAAATAATACTAATAGTAATAATAATATCAGCTATGATGACTGTTACATCTACTGTATCCTGTGCCCTTATTATGTAGGTATATGAGTCTGTTAGATCCTCCAGGAAGCAGACACTGAGAATAGATCGGGGTACAAAGGGTAGATTGGGAGTAGTGTCTGTAAAAGTTTCAAGTGGGAGAAGGCAGGATTAGGTGGGGAAAGTCCAACAGACAGGTAAGAATCTGACACCTGGAAAAGGAAAGCAGGGAGGAAGTGGGATTCGCAGAGAGTGACCCTAATAGCAGCGCAGAACTGACAACTGGCTCCCAACCCAACAGGACCCTCGCAGCAAAGACACCCCCCCGGAGGACTCCCGTGCCGGGCAGGAAAGGCCCCAAGTATTCAGTCACTGGCTTGGGTCAAAGACTGTGGCAGGTCCTGGATGGGCTGTGACTGAGGACTTTCAGAGCTCCATGGCTGCCGCTGTGTTATTCTGCCTGCTTTGTCATCAACTGGAAAAGTAGAGCCCAGAGAGGAATCTCCCCAAGCACACACAGCCATGAAGCTGCAGGGCAGAAAGGGAGTAGGTACAGACCTATGTTCAAAGGCCTACCTTCTTACAACCATCAAGGAAAACCATGAGGAAGAGGTGAACGTCTCTAAATATGTTTTATTTTGTACATTTTAAGCTATATTCAAATGTTGTTATATTGCATTTATTATTTTGCAACTTGCCTTTTTCATATAATAATTTGTCTATGAGATTTATCCTTAAGAATACTTCTGGCCTGTTCGTTGTTTTTTCTTCTGCTTCATAGTATTTCATTAATAAGAGCATTCTAAATGCTCTTTAGAACATTCTAAATGTTCATTCTCTTATCGATGAACATTAGAAGGTTTCCCTTTTTCTTTATTACAAATAATTTGATTAAAATATTCACGTTTAGAAATAAATATAATAAAACTTCACAGAGGGCCTTTTGCATCGTGTTTCATAACTCAGCCATGGGCTGCAGATACTTAAGGAGGAGACACAGTCTTTCTCTCCAGAGAGATGGTTTCAGGTTAGTGTGATAAGCGTCTGGAGGATGGAGTTGTATGCAGATTTAAGGAGGTCAGCTCTTTTAAGCTCCGCAAGCTTCCGTCAAGAACCTTGCATGAACAGCAGACAGCAGTGCCCAGGAAGTATGCCGCTAGCAGCATGCACAGAAGAGCTGTGAATGAAGTGGCCGAGACCAGCTTCCTCCTAGCTCCATGTTTCTACACTGCCTGTCTTCCCCCTGAACTTCTGGACATCCAGTGCTTAACGGAGCTCAACCTTCACATTTGGCTTGAACTCAACTCCCAGCCTAGATCTTACGTTTCAGTCCTCTCCTTTGACATCTAGACCTGCCCAGATAGCTGAGAGCCTCACAGATTGAACAGTGTGAAACCATCCCTGTGAGGCCAGGGCCCAGGACCCAACCTCCCACTGGAATGCAGCCTGATCATCTATCTACACCACACCAGCTCAGCCCTTGTTCTTTACCCTCAACTAGAAAACACTTCAAGGCAGAAGAGTGGCACTGGCTGAACAGAAATGATTTGGATTCAGCCTTTCATGGTTTCTGGAGTGTTCAATGGTCAGAACTAAAATGTCTGCTCTGAAACTGCTATCCGGGAGCTTACTCTCACACCCAGGATGGTGGACTTTGACCACTGACTGAGTTTCTCATGAAGAATGCAGACTGATGGAAAGAGTGTCAGCTTAGAGTCAGAAGGAGTTTCAGTCCCAGCTCAGCCACATCTTCGTGGGCCTTGGGCAGACCACTTCATTCTCTGAGCCTCAGTTTTCCCATCTGTATAATAAGAATTGTGGTGCTCGAAAAGATTCTAGAGAGTCTCTTGGACTGCAAGGCAATCAAACCAATTAATCCTAAAGGAATCCAACCCTGAATATTCACTGGAAGGACTGATCCTGAAGCTCCAATACTTTGGCCACCTGATTGAAGGCAAGAGGAGAAGAGGGCAGCAGAGGATGAGATGGTTAGATAGCATCACCAACTCAATATACTTGAATCTGAGCAAACTCTGGGAGACAGTGAAGGACAGGGAAACCAGGTGTGCTGCAGTCCATGGGGTCGCAAAGAGTGAGACATGACTTGGCAACTGAATAGCAAGAAGAAGAAGATTTTAGAGCTAATATAAAGATTATTTTAAAGATTTAAGAGCTAATATACAGAAGCTCTTTTGCCACCTTGAGTCATAGGATTATTCTAAGGTTTAGTGATAAATAAATACAGTGTGTCTAATAAAATACCTAAAACATGAGAGGTACAAAATAAGTTACACTTGTAAAAATTAAGATCATTACTGTTTGCCAACAACACCTTTATTCATAAATAACCTCTCAGAACAATGTCTATCTCACAAAATATTTACAAGTCCATTACCTTGTTTGATCCTTTCAACCCAGTCCAAAAAAACTCCATACCTCCATTCCACAGAAACATAAACTGAGATTTAAGTAACTGGCCCTCAGTGCCTTGTTCAGGTCACCCTGCCCCATAGCAAAGGCGCTCACTCACCAGAGCTTCTGTCCCACAAACCTGGAAAGTCTCACTAGATTCTTCTGGCTCTGGTCGCACCACGGCTCTCTGAATTCCATAAGAGCAGAAATTTCATTTCCCATTGCATTTGGAAACTCTGAGAACCAGGTGGTCAAAGAACAGGCCTCTGGTCACACATAAACCAGAGAAAGAGAAGGAACCAAGTTTCTGTCCAGTTTCTGAGCAAGTCTCCTGGGCCATGCCTTGAGGGGAGCTTGGCGGCATCTCCAAAAGCCAGGCTGAATCTCACATGCATATGCGAGGCAACCTGAGAAGTAAACCCATTTTACTGATGAGGACAATACGATGCCTAGAAGGAAAGGGGATACACTGTGGGGATGTGCAAACAGCCCTGGCTGGGAATCAGGAGCCCTGGATTGAAGTCTTAGCTCGGATGTTGACTGATTCACAGTGGAGCTACAAGTAAGTCACTGCTCTCTTCAATCCTCAGTATCCTGCTTCAAGATTTTCCTACGGTTCTCTCAGAAACTAACCCAGGGAAATCCCCTCACAATCCACACCGAGCATGGCCTCATACACAGCTCCAGGTCCTGGTGGCTTCTTGCAATGCTCTCGGGACTTAACAACTCAGAGCCCATGTGGGCCTCCAGGTCCCTAATCCAGGACCTTCCTTGCCATTCAAACATATGGTACCAGTTAGGAGTACTCAGCCAATCTTCCACCCACCATCCAGCTCAGAGTAGAAGCCTTGTTACAGGTTAAATGCCTGTAATGTGAAGGTACGGAGAAGGCGATGGCACCCTGCCAGGGTCCAGCCCCGGTGGATCCAGGGTAATTCGAAGTGGGGACGGAGTCAGCATCCTAGGAATTAATTGCTTAATTAAAGATATAGAAGGAGATTAGAAAGAAATGGTGTAGTAAGAAAATTAGTGGAGAAAAAAAGGCTGAATAACTTGGTTTACGTGGGATACCAATAAAGCTTCGAGACAAGAAGCTTGCACCACCTACGTAGGCCACCAGTGCCCACTTGAATATCAGAGGGTGCCCTGCCTTGGGCTCCCTCTCACGTGGAACTTAAAAGCCAGGGCAAAATTAGCAGGCTTGGCGAGCACCCACGCTCCAGATAGGAATTCAGCCAGAAAAACGGAGAAAAAGAAAGAACGACACGGGGGAATCAGTCTTTCCAGAAACTGATCCGATTTCTTTATTTTCAGGTTTGCTTATATACCTTTTTTTACACATAAAGACAAACGGAAATTTTAAAGTCACGTGGGGGTCAGCAGTCCTGACCTTTATCAAAATCAGGTGCTTCATATAAATGTATACAAAAAAGGTCTTAGGGGTTTTACATCATCTTCTGGCCATGAGGCCTGCTGACATTTTATGATCCTTTCTTTCTGATAACAGTCAGTCAACCAAAACTTATTTTCCAGGGGTGATTTTTCTTAAACCAGGCACCACCCTCCAAAGGTACCAGATAAAGTTGCATTCCTCTAGGGTGAGGCTGTAGTGGGTTACAATGAAGAAAGGAATTTACTCAGCCTAAGGTTAACATGATTAATCGTAAAGGTTAATACTTATTTCTTCTATATGCTAGTTATATTCATTATAAGGGCAGGGAATATGGAGACTTAGCAGCAAATATTGGCTCAACAAATGAAAAACCCTTCACCAATATAATTTCTAATCAACCCACTAATACTATACTAATAATTTTGTAACTTCTCAAAAGAATCTGTATATAGAAAGTTTAAAGCATCTTGTGCCTCTCATGGTTGGGAGGCTGTAAACAATCACATGTGGCTGGACGAACCTGTACAGGCAGGCTAGATAACCTTCAGAGGAGTTCGTAAGTTGAAACACTCCTGTCACGCCCAGGAATTTTTATTAACTGGAGCTGTAGGTTAACTCCTTCTCTGAGAAAGGTGATGGGGGAGAGCCCCCTGTAAAGTCAGAGGTATAGGTAAGAGCATAAAACAGTAAAGTAGGCAGACTCTGATTTTGGGGGTAGATGCTTGGGAACAGGGGGTTTCCTGAGGCTCGATCCCGCCTTTGCGTATGCTGAAGGCTCCTTCCTCATGACCTTTGCCATGGGCGGAGTTCCTCACGCTGGCTCCCGGCAGCACCCTGCTCCAGTACTCTTGCCTGGAGAATCCCAGGGATGGGGGAGCCTGGTAGGCTGCCGTCTACGGGGTCACACAGAGTCAGACACGACTGAAGTGACTTAGCAGCAGCAGTAGCAATGTGAAAGTGAAGCTGTAAATAGGATCCAGGCCACAGCAGGTAGGGTGTGGATGAGAGGCCTCCAGACCAGCCAGGGTGGTACCTAGATGACAGTGAAGCTGGGATTCTCACTTGTCAATAGACTCAGACCCTGTGGGATGTGAGGGTCTTTCTTGGGGGTGCTGCTAGGGAAAGCTAAGTGCTGTTGAGTAGGGAATAACCCCTTTCAACTGAAAGGGAAACACACAACATAAGAACCGTGAATTGAGTTTAATTCAGGGCCTTAATGAGGACTATAGCCTGGGAAATAGCCTGTCAGTATCTCTGGGGGGACTGCTCTAAAGAGCCAGAGGGAGAGGCCAGTGTGTGTATGATTCTGGCAAGACAGTATGTGCAGTCAAGCATACATCTCAGTGAAGGAAGAGGGACTGGTATCTCAGTTAACCATTTTAGTGCTTTTTGATGTATGGGAAGAAGCAAGAATCTGGACTCATAAAACCTTTTTCCTAAGATCAATTGAAATACGTAAGAGGTCTCATTTTTCCAGAGCACAGAACACCTTATCCTATTCTTCGTCCTGAATTCATCTTAGGTGCACTCAGTCAGTGACAGCAGAGATCAGTGACTTAATCCTTGCAGAACAGAGGGTGGGCCACGTGCTTGGTTTTACACCCATCTGTCTGAGCCCCAGCCCCTGCACACCATCAGTCTCTGATCCTGCCACTCTGGTCTGGGAGACTCCTGGAAAGGCCCATACAGGCCATCATAGAGCTGGGCCCTGCAAGATATGACAGAGAAGCAGGATTCAAGGGCCCCGCGTTCCCTAAACCTTACTTCACTTAGAGGTCCTGACAGCTTGGAGACACTTGATAAAGGAAAATGTGCCTCAGGATTTCTCCACAGTTTACTCAGAAACCATCCATTCAGAGACCAGCCAGCACAAGCCCACAGACCTGTATAATTTACAAAGCTCTGGTTATTGATATTTCCATTTATGAAAGGGTAAACTGGGGTTTTCTGGCTCCAGAATTCATGCTCTTACTCATTATACTGCATCACCCTTTATCGGTTAGCATCAACAAGGAGACAGAAACGTGATGGGAGCAGGGACAAATGAATATAATTAACTAGTAACAGTGATATCAGGAAAGGAAGACACATTATATATCCTGAGTTCTTTATCCATAAAGCACTGCAGAGGCAAGCATCAGCAAGCCATCCATGCTTGCATTCAGCCTCCAGGGTTATCTGGGCCTGTAAGGGTTGGAAGTTCAAAGTGTCCAATACAGATGCAGCTCCCACCATCACAGAGTTCAGACTCACAAAAATGCCTCATATTTTATGGGCAAGGATTAAGAAACACCAATTGAGACAATGAAGTTAATTGGGACTAAACACCTGGAATGACTGCTGAAAAGGGACTGGCGTATCTGAACCCCACTCCAAAACTACAGAATCAGAATTTTAATAGGTGCTCAGAGAACACACAGCACAAACACGTGAATCTGATGGGGGAAGACGGCATCAAGGAACACCTTCCAAAAGACTAATAATAGAAGAGCTAATAATAATAATAATAGAAGAGCTAATAATAATAATAATAAAGAGCTAATAATAGAAGAGCTCACCATTCCTGCAGGCCAACTGACTGCAGGACATAGTGCTAAACATTACAAGTGCATTATCTTCTCTTGTCCTCCAGCAGCCAATTAGGTATTCCATTTGCTAATCACGTCAAATTTTTGAGTTATTATTTTCATCCCTATTTTACAAATGATTAAAATGAGTTAAGAAGTTTGTCCAATGCCATACAGCTAATAAGTAACAGATCATTAAGCTGTAACTATTCAACCCAGCAGGCTTCCTTGGTGGCTCAGCGGTAAAGAATCTGCCTGCCAAGGCAGGAGACTTGGGTTTGATCCCTGGGTCTGGAAGATCTCCTGGAAAAGGGAATGGCTACCCACTCCACTATTCTTGTCTGGAGAATTTCATGGACAGAGGAGTCTGGCAGGCTACAGTCCATGGGATCGCAAGAGAATCAGACACAACTTAGTGACTACACAATAACAACAATTCAACCCAGCACCTTTGAGAGTTTTCCTCTAACAGCATTCACCTCTCTCTGCCGTTCTGCCCATCCTGCAGACTCTTCCTGTCGCCAGCTAAAGAAATAGCATGTGCAAAATCCCAAAGGTAAGAAAGAACATAGCCTAAACTATTTAAGGTGGTGAGGAACAGAGAATGCTATTGATGAGGCTAGAGTAGAAATGTTTAAGGTAAAAAGCATGCTGGAAAATCTAGACCCAACAGGCAGATGCTTTTAACCTCAGTTTAGTCTTGTGACTTGCCTAGAAAAGTGTTCATCTTAGGTCCTGAGTACTCCTGTCTTTGCCTCCACCGCAGCCAAGGCATAAGTACACCTAGGAATCTGAAGTAAGGAAATTGGCAAAGCCTATACTTCAAACTCCCCTCTGATCCTTGGGAACACCCAGCTCAGAATCGGTGATGTCAATCCCTCTTCCTTACCACCCCTCTGCGTGGGTCTTTGCAGTGAGACAGAAGCCAGTGGTCCAAACCCAGCTTGTACTTGTACATTTTGCTCCTGTCATCAAGATCAACTTGTCTTGTGTCCTTTTGTTCACTGAGTTACTAATATGATTAATGAATAATATAATTCATTAGCTTTTTTTTAAAGACTTTTTTAATGTGGATCATTTTAAAAGTTCATCGCAGCACTGTTTATAATAGCCAGGACATGGAAACAACCTAGATGTCCATCAGCAGATGAATGGATAAGAAAGCTGTGGTACATATACACAATGGAGTATTACTCAGCCGTTAAAAAGAATTCATTTGAATCAGTTCTGATGAGATGGATGAAACTGGAGCCAATTATACAGAGTGAAGTAAGCCAGAAAGAAAAACACCAATACAGTATACTAACACATATATATGGAATTTAGGAAGATGGCAATGACGACCCTGTATGCAAGACAGGAAAAAGGACACAGATGTGTATAACGGACTTTTGGACTCAGAGGGAGAGGGAGAGGGTGGGATGATTTGGGAGAATGGCATTGAAACATGTATACTATCATGTAAGAATTGAATCGCCAGTCTATGTCTGACGCAGGGTGCAGCATGCTTGGGGCTGGTGCATGGGGATGACCCAGAGAGATGTTGTGGGGAGGGAGGTGGGAGGGGGGGTCATGTTTGGGAACGCATGTAAGAATTAAAGATTTTAAAATTTAAAAAATAAAAAACTAAAAAAAAAAAGTTTTTTTAAATTTGTTACAATATTGTTTCTATTTTATGTTTTGGGAGTTTTTTGTTGGCCATGAGGCACGTGGGATCTTAGTTCCCTGACCAGGGATCGAACCCACAACCCATGCAATGGAAGGTGAAGTCTTAACCACTGGAACACCAGAGATGTCCCCTTTCATTTCTTAACAGTGACAAATACCAGGATGAATAAGAACAAGCTTGTGTTTTGGTTTAGGAAAAATGGATTCGAGTTTTGGCTTAACTGTTGGCTAGGTCTCTGAGCCTTAGTTGCTTCATCTGAAAAAATAAGGTAATACCAACCCCTCAGAGCTGCTAACAAGTGAAAGATAATGTCAGTGAAAATCCATTTGAAACCCCTTTACAAAAATTATTTCAGTAAACTTGAATTTGGCCACCTAATGCTTGTTTGGTCCATTAAACCTCCTACTAAGGCTAAAGTTAGAACTGAACATGGAATAGCAGACTGGTTATAAATAGGAAAAGGAGTACGTCAAGGCTGTATATTGTCACCCTGCTTATTTAACTTATATGCAGAGTACATCATGAGAAATGCTGAGCTGGAAGAAATACAAGCTGGAATCAAGATGGCTGGGAGAAATATCAATAACCTCAGATATGCAGATGACACCACCCTTGTGGCAGAAAGTGAAGAGGAACTAAAAAGCCTCCTGACGAAGTGAAAGAGGAGAGCGAAAAAGTTCGCTTAAAGCTCAACATTCAGAAAACGAAGATCATGGCATCTGGTCCCATCATTTAATGGGAAATAGATGAGGAAACAGTGTGAGACTTTATTTTGGGGGGCTCCAAAATCACTGCAGATGGTGACTGCTGCCATGAAATTAAAAGACGCTTACTCCTTGGAAGAAAAGTTATGACCAACCTAGACAGCATATTCAAAAGCAGAGACATTACTTTGCCGACTCAGGTCCGTCTAGTCAAGGCTATGGTTTTTCCAGTAGTCATATATGGATGTGAGAGTTGGACTGTGAAGAAAGCTGAGCACCAAAGAATTGATGCTTTTGAACTGTGGTGTTGGATAAGACTCTTGAGAGTCCCTTGGACTGCAAGGAGATCCAAGCAGTCCATCCTAAAGAAGATCAGTCCTGGGTGTTCATTGAAAGGACTGATGCTGAAGCAGAAACTCCAATACTTTGGCCACCTGATGTGAAGAGTTGACTCATTGGAAAAGACCCTGATGCTGGGAGGGATTGGAGGCAGGAGGAGAAGGGGATGACAGAGGATGAGATGGCTAGATGGCATCACCGACTCGATGGACATGAGTTTCAGTGAACTCCGGGAGTTGGTGATGGACAGGGAGGCCTGGTGTGCTGTGATTCGTGGGGTCGCATAGAGCTGGACACGACTGAGAGACTGAACTGAACTGAACTGAAGGCTGAATGAGGATAGTCTCCATGTCTGAGACATTTCCTTAGGTTTATCCAAGTCAATGGTCCTGCGTGAGGCCCTGGGATCAGAATCTGCACAGGCAGATTCAGGGTCTGCCTGTGAGACAATTTGCTTAACTCTACTGTATCTCAGTCTTCCTGTTTGTACAATGGACATAATGATAGCACCTCGTTCATAGGATTGTTGTGAGAATTAAATGCAATAATACAAAGAAGTCCTTTTCGTAGTATCTTATATATAGCAACTGCTTAGAAATATTACTTTTTAAAAAATCTTCACAACACATTTATAAGGGCTGTATTATTACCTTGTTGTTACAGATGAATAAACTGAGGCTTACAGAGATTGAAGTCTCAATCAAGAACATCCAACCAGTGAACAGCATTGTTGAGCTTTGAACCCAAGTCTGTGAAATGCCAAATTCTTCTCCCATTCCATCTGCCCCATCGTCTCTCATTGGGGAGCTTGGCCAACAGCTTCTCAGATGGGATCATGAGTTCCTATATGAGCTCACTGGTAACATGATCTCAGGCTCCAATTTAAATGCTCTCCTCTAGAGAAAGGGTAAGATGAGGACAGGGTTCTTCCGAGCAGCAGAGGCAGGGATGAGAGCATCAAGAAGAGGAGGAGGGCTTTTGAAAACCTTAGAAAGTGTGTCAAGGGTGGTCTGAGCTAGGACAGTGGCAGGGAAAGGAGAAGCCAGACTCAGAAGAGCATGAAATGAAGATGAGCAGGAAGACCCTGCCAAAGGCCCGAGGCTTGCCCTGCCTCCCTTTTCATCTCCCTCCATGTCTACAGGGGACCTTCTTTTTACAAGGCTTTACCCCAGAAGAAAGAAAAACTGCATCAGGAGATATTTCCTCTCATCTGGTGGAACGCTCAGTCCCCATTGCAAAGGAGAAAACACACCACCCATAAACAACCCTGAATTCTCCAAAATCCCAAGAACTGGCACACAGCAGCTGCCTTGCATCAGTGCCTCTGATTCTGCCCCTCAGGACAGAAAATTCATTCTCCTAGGGGTACCAAGGGTCAGATTCAGAAGGGTCCTTAGAAATCATCAGCTGGAACCTTGGTGAGAAAACTAAGGTGGAAAACTATGGAAAGAGGAATACTTAGCTACCTCTGCAGGCACTGGGAAAATAGTCAAATCCCCTCCACCTCATTCATTCACTCACTCATTCATTCATTCAATATCACTTATGAAGATACAGACTCTATGCTCAGAAATAGAAGCAGGAAGCTACAAACTAACAGCCCAAAAGCATCATTTTTTTTTAACCATTAGAATATTTCTAATTTTTAAATTGACAGCATTTAAAAATCAGCATGCTGCTGCTGCTGCTGCTGCTAAGTCGCTTCAGTCATGTCCGACTCTGTGTGACCCCAGAGACGGCAGCCCACCAGGCTCCTCCGTCCCTGGGATTCTCCAGGCAAGAATACTGGAGTGGGTTGCCATTGCCTTCTCCAATGCATGAAAGTGAAAAGTGAAAGTGAAGTCGCTCAGTCATGTCCGAATCTTAGCGATCCCATGGACTGTCTACCAGGCTTCTCCGTCTGTGGGATTTTCCAGGCAAGAGTACTGGAGTGGGGTGCCATTGCCTTCTCCAAAAATCAGCATAGTTTTCATCAATATCCAGATATTTGTCTTCTTTTAAATAATCAGATTTGACCTCAATTCCCCGAGCCTGAAAACAGTTTCGACTTGGGCCCACGGCTCAGCCTCATGCCTAGCACCCCCATTGCACCTCTATCCCAGCCTCACTGCACCTACTCATGTGTCTGAGGAAGTTTGCCTTGCCTTACCTTACTCATCTTATCTTATGTTGTTTTTACACATGCTAACTCCCTATTCAGTAGCACTTCCTAAACTTAAAAGTGCATATGAATGGCCCAGCTTATTGTTAAAATTCAGATTCTGATTCTATGGGTCTGGGTTAGAAGCTGAGATTCTATATTTCTAACCAACTGCTGGGTGATGCTGGGGCTGCCAGGCTGGTCCTGGGCCATACTTTTGAAGATCCAGGCTCCCAAGAACACCTGGCTGGTGCTCACATATGCCTAAGGCACATTCCACTCTTTCCATTTGTCTAACTTCAACCTCTCTGTCAGGACTCAGTTTAGGCACCGCCATCTCCAGGAAGCCTTCCTTGAGTGTCCAAGGGTAGGCAAAGCCTAGTTCTCAGCTCTCAAACCTTTTGTGCTTCCCTCTGTCCCAAGGAAGGAAGTAAATATAATCCAGTGTGAGGTTGTCAAAATTGGGTTTAAATAAGTCTCTTTGCAATCTACCTCCTTATCCATTAATACAGGTTGGTGCAGAGACAATGCCTGAGAGCTTGGTGAAGTGGAGCAAATGGAACGAAGTAGAATTGGATTCAAGTCTTTACACACCAGCTGGGAAAGAAACATTACCCTGGTGTCTCAGCTCTCTGAATTTGATTTCCTTTGTCCGTAAAATGAGTATAGAAGTATGCTCTGCTCAGGTTTCTTTCCAGTATAAAATTAAATCACACATCTAGCTCAATGCCTGGCACCCAGTAGGCAATGAAATGTTTATTATGACTTACCTCCTAGTCAGTCCTTGGGTGCTGCAAAGCTCTGAATCAAAAAGGACAGGCCTTTGATCTGATAGACCAGAGTGACTGTAGACTAACGCAGCCTTTCTGGGGATGCCTACAGCCCACAGGCTGGTCATGATCCTGTGGATATCTCTGCTCCTCTGATCACACACCAGACCCAGGCAGCAGGGGAGCAGCTGTAGCCCTGGAGCCACAGACTGGTGTGGCCTTAGCCCCCTTATTTTCACCTGTCTGATGTGTGGTTTTAGCTGTATCCGTCAGCCTCTCCCCAACTGGTTATGAACAATCTTCTTTCTCTTCTCTCCTCTCTGTTTTTGGTTTTGGTTTTGTTTGTTTTTTTGTTTGTTTTTTTTTTTTTTTTTGCTTCTTCCTGCATTCTTCACAGCAACCATCCCTATGCAAAGCTAATCTTGGCTCTATTAACAGGTTGTGCTGAAAAGGGCACTGATCTGATGGGAGAGCCCGACAGTCAAGAATCCAGTCTGGGCTGCACTTACAGTCTGTGTGCCCTTAATTTTTTCAATAGTTATCGATGGCTGAGTAACAGATTACCCTGAAATTTAGCAGCTTTAAACAATAACCATGTATTAGTTCACCTAGATTCTGAGTGTGTGGAATCCAGGAAGACTGAGGTTGGATGGTTCTGGCTCAAGACCTCTCAGGAGGTTGTTCTGATGTTCAGTTGCTAAGTTGTATCGGATTCTTTGAAACCCCATGGACTGCAGCACACCAGGCTTCCCTGTCCTTCACTATCTCTTAGAGCTTGCTCAAACTCATGCCCATTGAGTTGGTGATGCGATCCAATCATATTATGCTCTGTCGGCCCCTTTTCCTCCTGCCCTGGATCTCTCCCAGCATCAGGGTCTTTTCCAATGAGTTGGCTCTTTGCATTAGGTGGCCAAAGTATTGGAAATTCAGCTTCAGCATCAGCCCTTCCAATGAATATCCAGGGTTGATTTCCTTTAGGATTTACTGGTTTGATCTCCGTACAGTCCAAGGGACTCTCAAGAGTTTTCTCCAGCACCACAATTCAAAAGCATCAATTCTTCGGCACTCAGCCTTCTTTATGGTCCAACTCTCACATCCATACATGACTACTGGAAAAACCATAGCTTTGACTATACAGACCTTTGCCAGCAAAGTGATGTCTCTATTTTTTAATACTCTTAAGTTTGTCATAGCTTTCCTTCCAAGGAGCAAGTGTCTTTTAATTTTGTGGCTGCAGTCACCGTCCACAGTGATTTTGGAGCCCAATAAAATAACATCTGTCACTGTTTCCATTGTTTCCCCATTTATTTGCCATGAAGTGATGGGACCAGATGCCATGATCTTAGTTTTTTGAATGTTGAGTTTTAAGCCAGCCTTTTCACTCTCCTGATGAGGTTGTTTTCCAAATGTTTGACTGTAGCTGGAGGATCTGCTTTGACAATGGCTCGCTCCTGCGGCTGTCAGCAGAAGGCCTCAGTTCCCCACAACATCAACCTCACCTCAGGACCGCTGGCTTCCCCCAGGGCAGGTGATCTGAGACAGAGAGAGAGAGAGCAGGAGCAACCAACATGGAAACCAGTCTTTTAGAACAGCCTATCACAAGCGATAGTGCTGCAGTCCATGGGGTCGCACAGGATCAGACATGACTGGGCAACTGGACAACAACAACATCACAAGCGATGCCATTGCTCTGGCACACACAGCTGGCCAACCACAGAGACAAGCCAGCTCTGGAAGAGCGTGGGAAGAGACTACACCAGGCTGTGGAACGAGGAGGCAGGATCACTGGCGACAGTCTTGGGGGCTGGCCACCTGTGATGGGCTGAATTCATGTGTCCAAGTCCTAACCCCACCCACCCCCAGTACTTCAGAATGTTACTGTTTGGAGATAAGGTCTCTAAGGTAATTAAGGTAAAATAAAGCTGGGGAGGACCCTCAACCCGTCCGACCTGTGCCCTGATATGAAGAGGAAATCTGGACGCAGATGGTTACAGAGGGAAGAATGTGAAGACACAGGGAGAAGCCAGACTGTTACAGCCAAAGAAAGAAGAAAGCAACCCTGCTGAGCTCAGACTCCCAGCCTCCAAAAGTGTGAGAAAATAAGTATGTGTTGTTGAAGCCACCCGGCCTGTGGCTGTTCATAGGGCAACCCTAGAGAACCCATACACAACCACACCCCAGTGCTTTCTCACACTTCTCTCAGGGGCTGCTGTAGTGAAGTCTGTGCCAAGTGCATGGCAGAGCACCCACCGCAGAGCAGAGAAAGCCCTCTGGGATGGTGGTCTCCATGAGTAGGCTTCCACAGCCTTAGGAGTCAGTCCCAGGGGGCCTCAGTTCTCATCCCAGTGAGGGCTATGACCCTTCTTGAAAGCTCCTGGAATAGTTCTAGACCTGGGCTTTGGAGATGAGAAACAGGTGGTGGCTAGCAGAGCCAAGCCTTACCTTCAGGGGCTGCTAGCGCCTTCAGCAAATTATAGGCTAAGAGCTCTAGAGCCCCCTCTTTCCCTTCAGTCAGGGAGAGAACAGGCTCATATCTCAAGAGTCCCTCTTCTCTGCCCCTGCTTTGTCAGCTGTCTCATTCCCTCCTCCAAACTGGCCTCGGATCTGGGCCCTTTCAGCCCCATTTCACAAACACAGCCCAGGAATGGGCCATAACATGTGCAAGCTCACACAGCCAGGGCAAGGCCCAGTGGAGCTTTGGTTCCAGGCACGCCCACGGCAAAGGTCCTCCTGCCCTGCTGCCGCACAGCACAGGCCTGCCTTCCAGGGCTTACAGCCTCCTTCTCTTCTGTGTCTCCAGCACAGTGTGTGACATGGAGGAGCTGTTTGATTCATACTTGTATACGTGAAAGAATGAGTTGAAAAAAAAATCCCATGGAAAAATAAAATAAGGTACAGAAAACATCAATCTAGTGGCCATACTGAAAGGGACACACAAGTTTTATCTCCTCCAGGAAGCCCTCCCTAACCACCCTGTTGAAAGAGACCTGGCCTGGGGCGTGCCCTTCCAGTGGTACTTAAGAGACTGTCAGCCACTGCTGACAGTGCTCAGGGGGCAGGAAGGCAGGTCAGGTGGGCAGGGGAGGCCCTGAGGACTTGCCATGGGGCAGCCACAGAGCTGAGTGCCCTCCATAAAGTTTATTTGGCCTTCCCAGCTCCAGGACAAGGAGAGAATTCTTAACACTGCTGTCTCCCTGTATCCTGACAACTACCCCAATTGTCTAGCTGATCACTGAAGCCAGGGTGGGCAAGGCAGCAGATAGGAAGAAGTTGGAGGAAGACGTGAGTTGTGGGAACTACAAACATGCTTGTTCTCTCCTGATTGGCACAGCAACAAGCCAGCAGCAGCAACAGACATGCTGTATTCTCTTGTGGTCGCTCCAGTGGATATAGCCCCAAGGGCTTTTCAGGTGGTGCTTCCATAGGTCCTGATGCTCATGCACATCTCAGCTGTTACATAACCATGCAAAGTCATTATTTACAAAACGTGGGGTGAGAGCAAGAGGATGTGGAGAAAGACAGCCAGACCCCTGCCCTCTTGGCTCATTTGCTCTTTCCCTACAACTACTATGTTCAGTTTCCATACACATGAGAGAAGTACGTTACTTGCCCAAAGTCACAAACAGAGAGCACCCTGTCTGGCACCTCAGATCTTCTCTAGGGCAGCCTGCCCCTCAGAGGGAAGACCACCCAGGCCAGCACACCAAGCACCATAATTGGAGGTCAAGGCCACAGGGAAGAGGGCAGAGCTTTGAGTGGCTCTCTAAGATAAGCTTTTTCTTGAGGGCACTAGGCAACCACTGAAAGGTTTGAAACACTGGGATCAACACTGTCTGATTAGTGTTTTGGGAAGGTCACTATGGCAGGAGCAGGAAAATAAAGGGAAGGATAGAAATTAGATTAGTGGTTCTCATTGCATGGTCCCCAGAGCAATAGCATCCACTTCACGTGGGAGCTTGTTAGAAATGCCAGACCTGAAGCAACACCACACCACCACCCCCCGACCTTGCCTGAATCTCTGAATTAGAAACACTAGGAAGGAATTCAGTCATCTGTTTTATTAAGCCGTAGAGAGGAGCTGCAGAGAAGGCAATGGCACCCCACTCCAGTACTCTTGCCTGGAAAATCCCATGGATGGAGGAGCCTGGTGGGCTGTAGTCCATGGGGTCGCTGAGGGTCAGACACGACTGAGCAACTTCACTTTCACTTTGCAGTTTCATGCATTGGAGAAGGAAATGGCGACCCACTCCAGTGCTCTTGCCTAGAGAATCCCAGGGATGGCAGAGCCTGGTGGGCTGCCGTCTATGGCGTCCTACAGAGGCGGACACAACTGAAGTGACTTAGCAGCAGCAGCAGCAGAGAGGAGCTGGGGGTGAGGGTGGGCTACGGTCCATGGGGTCACAAAGAGTCAGATACAACCAAAGTGACTGAGAGCGAGCACACGCGCGTGTGCACACACACGCACACACACACACACACAGGGGACCCATCGACAGATGAATGGGTAAAGAAGAAGTGCTGTATGTATACATAATGGAATATAATTCAGCCATAGAAAAGAATGGCATATCCATACCTATGGCTGATTCATGTCGATGTTTGGCAGAAACCAACAATATTCTGTAAAGCAATTATCTTTCCATTAAAAAATTCAAAATTTAAAAAAATGAAATAAGCCATTTGCAGCAACATGGATGGACATGGAGATTATCATCCCAAGTGAAGTAACTCAGAAAGAGAGAGACAAATATTATATGAAATCCCTTATATGTGGAATCTAAAAAAATGATACAAATGAACCTATTTGCAAAACATAAATAGACTCACAGACATAGAAAACAAAACTTATGATTTCCAAAGAGACGAGCAAGATAAATTTGGGATTTGGAATTAATAGATATTATTGGGCTACCCTGGTGGCTCAGAGGTCAAAGGATCTGCCTGGAATGCAGGAGACCCGCATTTGATCTATGGGTCAGGAAGATCCCCTGGAGAAGGAAATGGCAACCCACTCCAGTACTCTTGCCTGGAGAATCCCATGGAGGGAGGAGCCTGGTAGACTACAGTCCATGGGGTCACAAAGAGTTGGATATGACTGAGTGACTTCACATTCGCTTTCACTGTATTATTATATAAAATAGATAAACAACAAGGACCTAGTGTACAGTTCAATTCAGTTCAGTTCAGTCACTCAGTCATGTCCAACTCTTTGTGACACCATGAATTGCAGCATGGCAGGCCTCCCTGTCCATCACCGACTCCCAGAGTTCACCCAAACTCATGTCCATTGAGTCGGTGATGCCATCCAGCCATCTCATCCTCTGTCATCCCCTTCTCCTCCTGCCCCCAATCCCTCCCAGCATCAGAGTCTTTTCCAATGAGTCAACTCTTCGTATGAGGTGGCCAAAGTACTGGAGTTTCAGCTTTAGCATCAGTCCTGCCAATGAACACCCAGGACTGATCTCCTTTAGAATGGACTGGTTGGATCTCCTTGCAGTCCAAGGGACTATCAAGAGTCTTCTCCAATACCACAGTTCAAAAGCATCAATTCTTCGGTGCTCAGCTTTCTTCATAGTCCTACTCTCACATCCATACATGACCACTGGAAAAACCATAGCCTTGACTAGACAGACCTTTGTTGGCAAAGTAATGTCTCTGCTTTTGAATATGCTATCTAGGTTGGTCACAACTTTCCTTCCAAGGAGTAAGGGTCTTTTAATTTCATGGTTGCAATTACCATCTGCAGTGATTTTGGAGCCCAAAAAAATAAAGTCTGACACTGTTTCTACTATTTCCCCCATCTATTTCCATGAAGTGATGGGACTAGATGCCTTGATTTTTGTTTTCTGAATGTTGAACTTTAAGCCAACTTTTTCACTCTCTTCTTTCACTTTCATCAAGAGACTTTTTAGTTCCTCTTCACTTTCTGCCATAAGGGTGGTGTCATCTGCATATCTGAGGTTATTGATATTTCTCCCAGCAATCTTGATTCCAGCTTGTGATTCTTCCAGCCCAGTGTTTCTCATGATGTACTCTGCATAGAAGTTAAATAAGCAGGGTGACAATATACAGCCTTGACGTACTCCTTTTCCTATTTGGAACCAGTCTGTTGTTCCATGTCCAGTTCTAACTGTTGCTTCCTGACCTGCATATAGGTTTCTCAAGAGGCAGGTCAGGTGGTCTGATATTCCCATCTCTTTCAGAATTTTCCACAGTTTATTGTGATCCACACAGTCAAAGCATTTGGCATAGTCAATAAAACAGAAATAGATGTTTTTCTGGAACTCTCTTGCTTTTTCGATGATCCAGCGGATGTTGGCAATTTGATCTCTGGTTCCTCTGCCTTTTCTAAAACCAGCTTGAATATCTGGAAGTTTACAGTTCATGTATTGCTGAAGCCTGGCTTGGAGAATTTTGAACGTTACTTTAATAGTGTGTGAGATGAGTGCAATTGTGTGGTAGTTTGAGCATTCTTTGGCATTGCCTTTCTTTGGGATTGGAATGAAAACTGACCTTTTCCAGTCCTGCGGCCACTGCTGAGTTTTTCAAATTTGCTGGCATATTGAGTGCAGCACTTTCACAGCATCATCTTCCAGGATCTGAAATAGCTCAACTGGAATTCCATCACCTCCACCAGCTTTGCTCATAGTGATGCTTTCTAAGGCCCACTTGACTTCACATTCCAGGATGTCTGGCTCTAGGTGAGTGATTACCTGTATAGTATATAGTAATATATAGTAGAGTGAGCCATATTCATTATCTTGTAATAACCTATAATGGAAAAGAATCTGAAAAGGAATCAGTTCAGTTCAGTCGCTCAGTCATGTCCAACTCTTTGTGGCCCCATGGAATGCAGCACACCAGGCCTCCATGTTCATCACCAACTCCTGGAGTTTACTCAAACTCATGTCCATTGAGTCAGTGATGAAAAAGGATGTATTTATATACATTTATATACTGGACGCTGCCTGCCATGGTTTCCCCTGGAGAACTGGGAGAGATGGAAAGGAGTGCTGTGTTCTTGCCCATCTGCTCCCTTTCAAGGTCTGGGCCACCTGACCCTTTTGTACTTTATTTCTAGTCAAGAGCATAAGCAGCATTTCCTGGTTTCACCAAGAAATATTGCAAAAGTCAGAACTAAAAGAAGCATGTGAGGCCTTCTGGAACAGTCCTGAAGCAGTAGCTCTGGGCTGTAATGAGCTGCTGCCACTCTTGAGCCCTGGGACAGCTCAGCTACAGAGGAGCCCCCCATCCTCAGGGCTACACCAGCCACTACCTGAGCACCTCCCCATCCTCCACAGTTTGCAAAATGCTTTTATATCTGCTGCTCAGCCCTGTTTCCCTCAGGCTCTGAAGCTGTAGTGCAGTTACAGGAGGAGCTGCCCAACAGAAGGAGCTGCAATTTCCCACGTAGCAAATGAAGGACCTGAGATGAGGAGCAGAGCAATTTACATAAAAGTTGCCAGCCAAGGCCTGGCTGGCCCTGCTTGTCTATCTTTTGTAATTGTCCATTCTACAATTTATATATTTGGAAAGAGAAAAAACTCAGCAATTTGTTTGGAAGATGGTAAATCTGAATTCACGCAATCTTTTCTTCCTCTCTTAAGAGGAAAAAAAATTGGGAGTTAGTCTTTATGGTTAGTTTAAGTCTGTGATTATATTACCTCTGCTTTACTGAGGTGCAAAAATGGAAAATTCTTCAGACTCCAAGGTCATCGTGCCGTCCACTGGGATAACGCAGCAACAACGCCTGGAAAACGGCAGTGGACTTGTTGCAGGATCCACTATGTGCTAGGCACCAGCTGGGCACACAACACTGGTAACCTCATATAACCCCTTCCTTCCAGATGAGAGACCTAAATCAAAGAGGTGACAATGACATCCTTGAGGCCACATATCTAGGAAGCCAAGACTCAAACCTCACCAGATGCCAAAACTAGCGCACAGGGAGGGCAATGTTCCAGAAATCCAGTTCATTTCTGTGTCTTGAGTCTTTTTCACATTTCCCCTGTGTTGACTCCTCTACAAAGGACAAGGGAAAAAACTAGAGGTTATAGTCACTCCTTGATATCCGCTGGGGGGACTAGTCTCAGCTACCGCCCCCGCCAAGATACTAGAATCCACCGGTGCTCAAGTTCCTTACATAAAATAGTGTGATATTTGCATATAACCTACACACATCCTCCAGGATACTTTAAATCATCACTAAATTACTTATAATAGCTAATGCAATGAAAATGCTATGTAAATAATTGCTGCTGCTGCTGCTGCTGCTAAGTCACTTCAGTCGTGTCCAACTCTGTGCGACCCCATAGACGGCAGCCCACCAGGCTCTGCCATCCCTGGGATTCTCTAGGCAAGAACACTGGAGTGGGTTGCCATTTCCTTCTCCAATGCATGAAAGTGAAAAGTGAAAGTGAAGTCGCTCAGTCTGTCCGACTCTTCGTGACCCCATGGACTGCAGCCTACCAGGCTCCTCCGTCCATGGGATTTTCCAGGCAAGAGTGCTGGAGTGGGTTGCCATTGCCTTCTCCTGGAACTCAGTAAATTCGAGTTTTGCTTTTTGGAACTTTGGGGATTTTTTTTCCCTGACTATTTTTGATCCATGGTCGGTTGAATCTGCAGATGCAGGAGCTGTGGATACAGGGGGCCTACTGTACTCCACAGTTTTCCCTCTTTCCTCAAATCTCTGGCACCTCTTCCCTATTCCCCCATCTCAGCTGATGACTTTGTTGTCTCTTGTCACTGAGAAACATGAATTCTGAAGATAACTTGTACACATTTACACCCTCATGTCCATCGTCCACCCTGTACCCATGCCTATGGTTACTTCCATTCCTCCTGTCTCTAGAGACAGTCTGTCCTATGGAGAAATTGCCTCCATTCTCTTCTATGCTTTCCAATTTTCCCTCTGCCTTTTCCATCCTCCAGCAAACACCTGTGTCCTTCCCATCTCTCTTACAAAACCCAAAATTGACTCTTCACACTCCTCCAGCCACTGCTCCATTTTTCTGTTTCCCTTTACAAAAGAACTCCTCCAAAGAGCTTTGGTATTCTCCCTGGCTCAATGCCTGCCCTGAAGTTTCACCTGGACCCTCTCCAGTCATGCTTCCACCCCTGCATCCTATGAACGTGAGTCTGCCAAGGTTACAGATGACTTGCATGTGCTGAATCCAATGACCAGTTCCCTCGAGCGAATAGCAGCTTTTGACACAGTTGATTCCGCTTTCCACTATGGTGCTCTTTCTTTATTTGGCTTTCAACATTCTCTTGATTCCCCTTCTATCTCACTGATGACTCCTGTTCAGCCTCTTTCTCTGGTTTCCTCTCTTCTCCCTGCCTCCTAAAGTTAGAGGGCTACAGAGCACCAGTCTTAGTTTCTTCGTATCTCTTTTCTGGATTGAGAGAGAAGTGACAGATAGATGATAGATACATACATATATTCATACCCACAGAGATAAAGACACAGATACATAGATACATAGACAGACAGACGCTTGATGATATCAACCAGTTATATGGTTTTACAGATCATATGCTGACGACTCCTAAGTATGCATCCTAATCCCACACTTCTCCCCTAAATCCCTGACTCATATATCTGCCCACTCAACATCTCCTCTTAGACATCTAATCCTTAGATATCATAGGTATTTAATAGGTATTTCAGACTCAGCATCTCCAAATTTGAACACATGGTCTTCATCCCAAATTCTGCTTCATCTCCAGTCTTCACCTAAGTTGAGAGAAACCCAGATCTTCTGGTCAGACAAGTCAGTAGCTCGGAGTCATCCTTTCTCTCCAGTCCCACATCCAATCTGTCAGAAAACCAGGCTGGGCTTACCTTCCAGGTATAGACCACTTCCTACCACCTCTGTTAGCATCCTGGTCTGAGGTATCAACCCCTCCCACTTGGATCTTTGCAGCAGCCTCCCATCCAGCATGCCTGCTGCCAACCCTGTTCCCTACCACCCACTCTCAACCAAGCTGCAAGAATGATCCATTTAATTAAAAAGATGATCCAGAAGGATGGTACGGGGAGGGAGGAGAGAGAGGGGTTCAGGATGGGGAACACGTGTATACCTGTAGCAGATTCATGTTGATGTATGGCAAACCCAATACAATATTGTAAAGTAATTAACCTCCAATTAAAATAAATAAAATTATATATTTTTTAATTTATTTAGTTTTTTATTTTTTAAATTTTAAAATCTTTAATTCTTACATGCGTTCCCAAACATGAACCCCCCTCCCACCTCCCTCCCCATAACATCTCTCTGGGTCATCCCCATACACCAGCCCCAAGCATGCTGCATCCTGAGTCAGACATAGACTGGCGATTCAATTCTTACATGATAGTACACATGTTAGAATGTCATTCTCCCAAATCATCCCACCCTCTCCCTCTCCCTCTCCCTCTGAGTCCAAAAGTCCGTTATATACATCTGTGTCTCTTTCCCTGTCTTGCATACAGGGTCATCATTGCCATCTTCCTAAATTCCATATATATGTGTTAGTATACTGTATTGGTGTTTTTCTTTTTTTAAAAAAGATGGATAAAGTTATTTCTCTACTCAGAATCCTCAGTTGACTCCTCATTTTACTCCGAGGATAAGCCAGACTTAAGCCTGAGCTCCAGTCCCTGTGGTCCAGGTGTCTGTCATCACTCTGACCACTGCTGCCGCTGTCCACCTGGCTCCCTCCTCTCCAGCCACGCTGGCCTACCTGCCTCTCTGCTGAGAACAATTTTTTCCAGATATACACATGGCTTCCTCCTTCAAGTCTCTGGTCCAAAGTTAACTTGTCTTTAAAACTGTAACTGTCCTACCCCACCCCCTCACCAGCATTCCCAATCCCCCTAACCTGCTCTATTTTTCCCATAGCTCTTACCAGTTTAGCCATGTACTCAATAACTTCCTTTTTCTTGTGTTTATTGCTTATTGCCTATCTTCCCCCACTACAACGTAACTCGCAAGAGGTGAGAGTTTGTTTGTTTCTCTGGGGCTCACTAATAAAGCTCAAACACCTAGAATAGTGTCTGGCACACAGGTGCTTTAGAAATATTTGTTGAATGAATGAATGAGAAAGCACCATCCTTACCCTGAAGAATATTTCAGGCTTGCTGTGAGTCTCTAACGTCAGGGGCCACTTACACTGACAGATGCTCCTGAACCCCTTTCCTCACCCTCCCATTTATTTCTTCCACCTCTTATGCAGTCAACACCTCTACCATTCACCAGCAGGGCTGCATTTGGGAATTTGTTATTTCTTGGACATAAAAGACCTTCATCAACAGCCCCAACAACTTCTGTCTCTTGAGCAATGATTATGTATAGGGATCACACTAGACATTTTGAGTATCTTATCTCTGGTCCTCATAGCACCACTGAAAGGGCATTTTAAGTCTCTAACTCCTCATTTGTAAATGAGGACACCGAAAGGGAGCAGAGCTTGGTCACATTAATAAATGAGAGCGATGACCTGAACTGAGTTCATCAGCCCCAAATCCTGTGTTCTTTCCACTCCCACCTTGTTGGGATGGAGGGAGGAAGCCATAGCTAAACAGCTTTCAGCTTCCTGCTTTCCTCTCTTTCTCTGAAATCCATACTCCTTAGAAACAAAGGATTTGGAGCTACCCTGTCCAAATTCAAATCCTAGCTTCACCACTTACTAACTGTGTAAACTTGGGCAAATTATCGATCTCTCCTACTTCTCATTTCCTTCATCTGTAAATGTCAATAATAACAGCACCTACCTGTGGAGTTGGGTCTGGATTAAATTAGCAAACACTTGCTGCTGCTAAGCTGCTAAGTCACTTCAGTCGTGTCTGTCTGTATGTGACCCCACAGGCGGCAGCCCACCAGGCTCCCCCATCCCTGGGATTCTCCAGGCAAGAACACTGGAGTGGGTTGCCATTTCCTTCTCCAGTGTACAAAAGTGAAAAGTGAAAGTGAAGTTGCTCAGTCGTGTCCGACCCCAAGTGACCCCATGGACTACAGCCCACCAGGCTCCTCCATCCATGAGATTTTCCAGGCAAGGGTACTAGAGTGGGGTACCATTGCCTTCTCTGCAAAGACTTGCTAGAGGACATTTAAAATATGACCTGGAATGTGGTAAGTAATATTGCTGTTATTTGTTATTGTTACTATTATTCAACATAGATCATGAGACTGGTCACATGGAAAGAGAAAAGAGACTATAAAGCACTGGGGAAAAAATGCTCCAAAATATTAAAACTAGTGGCCTCTGGGGAAGGTAGAGCTATAGGTATTGCTATCTCTGCCTCAATAACATAAGAATTGATAGATGACCCACTCAAGTTCAGGAAACTGAAACCATTACATAGAATCAGAATTCAAACCCCAGTTCTGAGTCCACATCTCAGAAGCTCTGGGCTTCCCTGGTAGCTCAGCTGGTAAAGAATCTGCCTGAACTGCAGGAGACCCTGATTTGATTCCTGGGTTGGGAAGATCCCTTGGAGAAGGGCATGGCAACCCACTCCAGTGTTCTTGCCTGGAGAATCCCCATGGACAGAGGTGCCTGATGGGCTACAGTCCATGGGGTCGCAAATAGTCAGACACGACTGAGTGGCTAAGCACAACACAGCCTTGTGATCTCTTTACCCAAACTTAATTAATTTAAAGCTCTAGAAAGTGAAAATATAGGTACTATATTTTCTGGGAAACACACACACACACACACACACACACACACGTGTAAGCAGACCTGTGCAGTTTCAACCCATGTTGTTGAAGAGTCAACTGGAGAGAGAGAGAGAGAGAGAGAGAGAGAGGAAGATTTTAAGAAATTGGCTCAAGCAGTTTTGGAGGCTGACAAGTACAAAATCTTCAGGGCAGACCAGCAGGCCAAACTCAGGAAGAGATAATACTTCAGCTCAAATAAAAAGACAGTCTGGAGACAGAATTCCCTCTTCTTCAGGGGAGATTAGCCTGTTTTATCTAAGGTCTTTTTGAGATCCATCCACATTATAGAGGGTAATCTCCTTTACTGAAAGTCTACTGAGTAGACTGGTATCCAAAAAAACTACCTTGACAGTCATGTCTAGACTTGCCTTTGACCAAATGTCTGGATACAACCCAACTGATGCATAAAATGAACCCCATCTTAGGGGATAATACCAATACTTCCCCCTGGAGCTAATGGTAAATAACAAAGGAGATGGGACATAAGAAAGTCATTTTGAAAGCTGCAAAAATCACCTAAATATGGGGAATCGCTATTCTTGAAAAATGCCAGAAGTCTTTCTTTTTTTTTTTTTTATGATGACACCAAAGTAGGAGAAAGCAAAGCACCTTAACCATGGGGAGACCTCCTATCATTCACACTCTGCGGGAATCAACCACATGTTTGCTTTCTCTTCCTCCTATTTTGGATGGGCAGAGTTTTCTAGATCCCGACAAATGTATTTAGCCCCTCCAAGCAGTGTGGCATTAAGGAAGAAGTTTTTAGTTTTGAGCTGAAAGTAAATCCTTAAAATATTCCACAAGCCCAAATCTCAATAATTCAGATAGATATCAAGTCGTGAAAGAGAGGGATAGAGATAGTCCTTGAATAGCTGTCTTTTCCAACCTTCAACTTCCCTTCCCACACAGCAGAGCTCATGCTTACTGTTGCCCAGCTCACTCAGCAGTCACTGAGGCTTACTGAAACATGCAACTGGCTATACTCTAAACTGTGACATTCCCAAATGCCAGGAAATTTTTTTAATCATTTGAGAACATATGCAACATGGCTGCTGGCTTTCCCCAGGGTGAGCAATCCTACAGCAAGAATAGAGATGAATCTGTGATTTTTTTTTTAAATTTATTTGGTTTTTTTGCTCTGCTGGGTCTTCATTGTTGCTCAAGGGCTTTCTCTTGTTACAGGGAGTTGAGGCTACTTTTCATTGTGGTACATGGGCTTCTCATTGCAGTGGCTTCTCTTCTTGCAGAGCACACACTCTAGGCGCAAGGGCTCCAGCAGTCGGGGCACATGGGTTTAGCAGCCCCGCAGCATGTGATGTCTTCCCAGACCAGTGATCAAATCTGTGTTCCCTGCATTGGCAGGCAGACTCCTAACCACGGGTCAGGGAAGTCCCTCTGTGATGATTTTTTTTTTCATTATTTTTTTTAATTTAAATTTATTTATTTTAATTAGAGGCTAATTACTTTACAATTTTGTATTGGTTTTGCCATACATCAACATGAATCTGCCACGGGTGTACATGTTCCCCATCCTGAACCCCCTTCCCACCTCCCTCCCCGTACCATCCCTCTGGGTCATCCCAGTGCACCAGCCCCAAGCATCCAGTATCATGCATCGAACCTGGACTGGCGATTCGTTTCATATATGATATTATACATGTTTAAATGCCATTCTCCCAAGTCATCTCACCCTCTCCCTCTCCCATAGAGTCCAAAAGACTGTTCTATACATCTGTGTCTTTTTTGCTGTCTCACATACAGGGTTATTGTTACCATCTTTCTAAATTCCATATATATGTGTTAGTATACTGTACTTGTGTTTTTCTTTCTGGCTTACTTCACTCTGTATAATAGGCTCCAGTTTCATCCACCTCATTAGAACTGCTTCAACTGTATTCTTTTTAATGGCTGAGTAATACTCCATTGTGTATATGTACCTTTTATGACCTAACTTTGGAAGTCACACAGGGCAGGAGAATCAGACAGCACTTATTGAAAAGACAAGTGTAAAAGAATTGTAGATCTATTTTAAAACCACCATCAAAAATGCCTGTGAAATATAGTAGAAAGTGGGAATGGGATGGGGTGGAAGGCATCATTCAGGTAACCTGTTCTACCTCAATTCAAGGTTCTGTGTTGTAGGTTTAATGCATCAACATTCTAGATTTAACATGCTCAATAATAAATATGCTTCATTTATGACTTAAAGTATTGATAGATGGATGCTACACTGAACTGAAAGTTGCTCAGTCATGTCCGACTCTTTATGACCCCATGGACTGCAGCCTGTCAGACTCCTCTGTCCATGGAATTCTCCAGGCAAGAATACTGGAGTGGGTAGCCATTCACTTCTCCTGGAGATCTTTCCAACCCAAGGATCGAAACTGGGTCTCCTGCATTGCAGGCAGATTCTTTACCATTTGAGCCACCAGGGAATCCTGGATGCTACACTGTAGGTATTCAAACCAGAAGGAAACTTCCAGATCATAGAACCAACTTCCTCATTTTACAAAAGGGAAAACTAAGGCCCACAGAGGGGCGGTGATTTTCCCAGGACAACTCAGTCAGCCAGTGGCCCAACTCTGCCGAGAAGTTTGATTCCCTGTCCCCTGGCAGAACTTTTCCCAACGCTTCATACAGGGCCATACGTAACGGGCTTTCCCCAAATCAGCTTGACATATCCTAAGAAGAAAATGAGCTCTAGAGAGGGTGATGTCATCAGGGAAGATAGAAACAAAATGAATTTTAGGGATTCTCAGGAACTGCTGAGACCTGAGGCCCTTCTGGCTATGCAATGAGCTGCCCTCCTTCCAGGAACTGGTCAAGAGTGAAGTCAGCCAGGAGAGGAAATGGAGACGTGCTCCCAGCTGCATCACTCCCGCCCACTGCAGCCAGGGCTGTCATCACTGCTTGTTGACCGGGAACACTGACCAGAAAACCCTGCCATGTGGACAGTCCTTCTCAGCAACTCAGGAACACAGGGGTCAGCTCAAGTCAAGGACATAAAATGACAAAGAAACAGACCAAGGTAGCTGAGAGACTATTTTACGTTGCTTTCCAAGTTGCTTATTACACATTTTATTGGGGGCAGGAGGAGAAGGGGATGACAGAGGGTGAGATGGCTGGATGGCATCAATGACTTGATGGACGTGAGTGTGAGTGAACTCTGGGAGTTGGTGATGGACAGGGAGGCCTGGCGTGCTGCGATTCATGGGGTCGCAAAGAGTCAGACACGACTGAGCGACTGAACTGAACTGAACTGAACTGATGCATTTGTTATGCTCTATAATGATTTCAGTTTAGCTACTAAACAGAAACAACAACATGCTCTGTGACAATTTGACATTATTAATATTTATACATCTATGCATTTTATGGTCAATAAATGTGACCTAACAATGTGTGCTGTACTCAGTTGCTCAGTCATGTCTGACTCTGTGTGACCCCATGGACTGTAGCCTGCCAGGCTCCTCTGGCCATGAGATTCTCCAGATAAGAATACTAGAGTGGGATGCCATTTCCTACTCCAGGGGATCCTCCAGACCCAAAGATCGAATGCACATCTCCTGAGTTTCCTACCTTGGCAGGTGGGCTCTACCACTGCACCACATAGTTTTAATTGTATGGATTATGTTGGGGATTTTCATCTCCCAGATCTCCCAGTTCTTGAGTGAAGAACTCTGAAACAGTAATAACAGAGGTAGCCATTCTTGCCCTTGTCATAGAGAGGTAAGGTGACATGCCAAAGGAACACCTGTTCTGGGGTCAGAATGCCAAACTGAAATCTTGCTTCTGCCATGGACCAGCTGTGACTTTGAGAAAGCCATTTGACTTCTCCATGTTGCTGTGTCTTCATTGGTAAAATGGAAGTGATTGCAGTTGCTGCCTCATGAGATTGTTGGGAGAGATAAACAAGCCAACTTCTGGAAAGCACAACAGAGGCTGGTGCATTGTGGAATCTCAGTATTTTCAGTACTTGGCACTTAGTATTGCTGGGTGCTTTAGTCATACTTTCCTTCTTAGGCACTAGCACCCAGATGTTGCAATTCAGCCCCCTGCCCAAGATCACAAGGCCAACTTTCCAAACCAGGAAAGTTGGACTAAAAGATTTCTGAGGTCCCATTCAAATAACTATTCCATGTGCCTCAGAAGTTTGAGACTAAACTGTCTCCAAAGTCAGTCATGTTAGGATTCCATCAGAAAGACCTAGAGGGGGAGACTGCTTCACTTAATACAAACACAAAATGGTCAAGTTCAATCCACAACAACCCTAGGAGATTGGTACACTGCCACTCCAGTTAACAGGCAAGGAAATTGAGACACACAGAGTCTATTAGGTGACACAACTAGTAAGCAGCTGAGTCAAATTCAGGCTGGGATTTAACCACCCCAGTGCCTGAGTCTGCTGGGTTTAACCACCTCACTGCATCCACACTGACAGCTTTCCTGCAATGACATTGCTGAGATGTGGGTGAGATGAAGTGCTGGAATCAGCTGGCAGCTGAGTACTGGTTCCTCATTATATAACTGGGCCATCTGCACTCACTCACCAGTCTCCTTGGGTGAGGTCTATGTTCTGTGTTAAAAGTACGGGGCTGGAGGACACAGACATTAAAGGGTTAGAACAGACACATTATATTAATATACATTTTTTCAGGCACTGAATGTATAGCTGCCCGCTCTCCCCTGAATCTGCCACAGGCAGCTTTTGTGCCTTTGCCACCCTTTTCCTTCTGCCTGTAATGTGTTCTACTTGCATCTCCACTTGGAAAATGCCTACTCCTCCTTTGAGGTCTTGCTCACATCACTTCCTCTTTGAAGTCTTCTCTGACTTCCCCAGGCAGAGTTGCTCTGTCCTTTATGAGCCCCCTGCCCCGATTTTGCACTTTTCAAAGTCGTAGCATTTATCAGTTTGTACACTGGTCACCCCAGTAACACGTGTCTCTCTCTCCATAACCTTTCTATAATGTGCAGCCCAAGGGCAGGAACTGAGTTTTATTCAACCTCAAACCTGCTATGCCCAGAATAGTACTGGCTCGTAGTAGAGAACTGATAAGCATGAACTGACCGATTAAATGAATGAAAGACCCTTTTCTTCAAAGAGTTTCTGTGATTTGATATGATGTTTTTTCCCTAGAACTTGTGGTTTTCGGGCCAGAAGGTGACTTTCCCACCACATCTGCTGCAAACAGCTCTATAAGTTTGACTTTCTTAGAAGAACAAGTATCATATGTTGGTGCAATATATGGAATCTAGAAAATGGTATAGATGAACCTATTTGCAGGGCAAGAATAGAGACGTAGAGGTAGAGAATGACATGTGAACACAGAGCAAGAAGGAGAGGGTGGGACGAATTGAGAGAGTCGCATTGACATATATACCCTACCAAGTGTAAAATAGTGAGAAACAGCTATAGGGAAATCAGCTCGCTGCTCAGTGATGACCTAGAGGAGTGGGCTGGAGGCGTTGTGGGAGGGAGATTAAAGAGGGAGGAGATACACATATACATGTATCTGATTCACTTTGTTGTACAGCAGAAACTAACACAACATTATAAAGTAATTGTACTCCAATAAAAAAAAAAAAGCTTGACTTTCTGGAACATTTCCTACATTTTCCTTATGATCATATCCCAGTTGTTTCCTGTTTGTTCACACCTCATAACCCCCTCCTTCTTCCTCATCTAATAGTTGCAGTCTGTCTCCACTTCATCCCAGCATGCTGGACAGTACTAATCTGGATTGACATCCTCTCATCAGACAGGCCTGTGGGCATGTGGGGCAATTTCCTGGAACTGCAGTAGGGACCAAGTCTTGGGCTTTGGCTTCTACCACTTATTCCCTGGATGAACCTATTACTCCACTTTGCTAAACTTTGTTTTCCTTGTCTCTAAAATGGGATCACTCATCCCTTCCTCCATAGAATGATGTGAGGAGTCAACCAACTGTACATGTGTGAGGTGTTAGCACATGGCAGGCACTCAATAAAGGCTCTGGCACCTTTCCTTTTCCTTGTGCAGACAAGATCTGCTTTTAATCATAATGCAATCCATTATCCAGGAGAGATGACAACAATCTCAGGTATGCACATGATACTACTCTAATTGCAGAAAATGAAGAGGAACTAAAAAGCCTCTTGATGAGGGTGAAAGACAAGAGTAAAAAGGCTGGCTTAAAGCTCAACATTCAAAAAACTAGAATCATGGCATCTGGTCCCATCCCTTCACGGCAAATAGATGGGGAAAAAGTGGAAGCAGAGACAGATTTTATTTTCTTGGGCTCCAAACTCACTGCAGACAGGAAATTAAAAGATGATTGCTCCTTGGAAGAAAAGCTATGACAAACCTAGACAGTGTATTAAGAAGCAGAAACATCACTTTGCCAACAAAGGTCTGTATGGTCAAAGCTATGGCTTTTCCAGTAGTCAGGTATGGATGTGAGAGTTGGACCATAAAGAAGGCTGAATGCCGAAGAATTGATGGCCTTTGAACTGCGGTGCTGGAGAAGACTCTTGAGAGTCCCTTGGACTGCAAGAATATCAAACCAGTCAATCCTAAAGAAAATCAACCCTGAATATCCAATGGAAGGACTGATGCTAAAGCTGAAGCACTAACACTCTGGCCACCTGATGCAAAGAGCTGACTTATCAAAAAGACCTTGATGGTGGGAAAGATTGAAGGCAAAAGGAGAAGAGGGCATCAAAGGATGAGATGGTTAGACAGCATCACCAACTCAATGAACATTAATTTGAGCAAACTCTGGGAGATAGGGATGGACAGGGAAGCCTGGCCTGTGGGAGACTGGTATGCTGCATCCCAAGGGGTCATAAAGAGTCAGACATGACTTAGCAATTGAACAGCAATCCATATAGCAGGGATAGAAACATATACTGTGCACAGTTATGAGAAGTAAGATACCTTGAATCTACCCAGCTATTGTTAGATCCTCCCTATCCTGCCCTCTCCCTTGATACCATGTAGTTAAGCAGAAACCCACAATGTAGTTCATACTTCCCTGTGGCTCAGACCACATTGCATCACACCTACCTGTTACTCATTAGCATACCAGATGAACAGAGCAGAGGCGGAGTGGTGGGTTCTATCTGGAGAAGTGGGCAAAATAGGCTTCAGGGGCTGAGACTGAGAGCAGAGAAGAGGGGGCAGTGCATAAAGCATCCCTCCCTCCTCAGACCTCCAGACTGAAGGAGGAGGCAGGGATAAGAACAGGGATTCGGGGCTCAGCCTGCCTGGATGAAGTACATATAGGACAAAAAGAGGACTTTGAGTCACAAAACCAAAGTGAAGTCTTGGCAGTAGCATTAATTGGTCAACCTTGGGTGAATTCTGAGCCTGTTCCTACTCTGTAAGTGAGTTGGATAATACCAACTCGTACAATATCAGAGTTTTGCACAAAGATCACACAAGGTAATCTAAGTGGACATACAGTTTAACTACAAGATAGTGGACAATTAGGAAAAGATCTTTTAATAATCTTGTAGTCTGTTTCTAATCTCCAAGCCTTGGGGTTCTCTGCCAGCCCACTTTGCCAAGAATTTCTTCAGATACCATTGTAAGTGCTTTGCCCAGATCCAAAACTGTTGGTGGCTTTGGTAAGAAGATTGGCAACTAGAGAAATCTCTCATGCTTATTTAGGAGAGTTTGATCTTTAGCCATCTTTGCTGTTTCCTACAAAATAGATGAGCATATAAAGACAGAGGGATGAAAAATAATAGAAGAATTAGTAAGCTACACAACTATCATTCCCTTTACACCTTTACCATAAAGACTAATCATTCGTATTTCTTGATTTAGATGTGGACTCTTGACAGGTAGGGGTCATGAATAAATGAAATTATGTTTGAACATCCACATATGTTGCATGCAGAAACTTGGACACACGCCCAGGCAATTCTTTCATGTGCTGCCATGCAAGAGGAGGTCTCATTTGAAAACTAAGAAGTGATACTCCTTCCCTTCCAAGTGTAAACAGAACCCTGATCCAGGAATTTACCGTTGTGCCTCTCTGGTAGGCATTAGCCAGGATTGATTAATTTAGCATGACTGATGGGCACAAGGTTAGAAATTTCTTCTTTCCCCAAAACCTTGTAATGAGTAGGCACTCGGGAAATTAAATCCACAATTATCGGCTGTACATTTTATTATCTTGTCTCTGATTCTTACAATAGTACTGCAGAGTGGGTATCTTTGTGCCCATTTTACAGATGAGAAAGGTGATAAAGTTACCATGGAAGTGACTTTGAGTATCAAAGATGGTAGAACCCAGATTGGGACTAAATTCAGTCATCACAACACAGCACATATTTTTTTTCAAGTGTCCATCAAGTAAGAAAGTACCTTGCCAAGCACTGGGATAGAACGATGGACAAAAATCAGTCTTGTCATTGCCCTGTGCAGATCACAGAATGAATATGAAAATAGATTCATTCATCATTCCTAAATTTTCCCGGAGGAAGTTACATATAAACTGAGTCTTAAATGATGAATAGGAATTAGCAAAAGAGAAGATATTTTAGAGGAGGGAGCCTTTCAGGCAGAGGAAGCAGAGAGGGGCATTTTCAAGGAAAGGAGAGAGAAATGGAAAAAGAACCTGGAGAGGCAGTGCTGGGTTGTGGGGAGCTGGCAGGACTGTTCAGGAGTTCAGGTTTTCTCCTGAGGGCACTCGGGGCCTCTGAAGGTCTCCCATGGTGAAAAGTACATACCAATTTGTGTCCCCTGCATTTCTTCTTCACTCTCATCCAACCTCCAGGTTGCATCCTGCAAGGTCATGGGACAATTCATTGCAAAGTGGTCAGTGGTCCAGGGCAGGGATGCTGGTGACCAGGATGCAGGCTGTCGCAGTGCAGATGGAGAGGAGGGGATGAGCTGAGGGATCTCAGGGAAACAGCCAGACCCTGAAGGCCCTTGAAAGCCCCCAGCCCATTACAGTGTGGGCGCCAGATCCAGGATGTTATGAAGATGAAGAATGAAGATAAAGAAAACGGACCTGAGGGACTAATAAGCAGGAGTGTTGGTTTGAATTATGTTCTTTGCCAGTGTGTTCTTTTTTCTTTACTTGTTCCTTCTTTTTTCCCCAATCATACGCATGAAGATATAAACTAAAGTATTCTCTTTTAAAAGTTTATATGGCATCATAACCCTGTTTTATATATGGGAAAAGGCTGACTCCCAGTGGGTTTTCTGTATTTTCATATTGCCATAATTCAAACAATGTGATGAATCAACTTGCTGTAATTTCCAAAGCTGGGCCCAGAGAAGCCGAATTTTATAGGGAATTTAGTGAGCTGTGCCCTGGGGCTGGGTAGTAGTCCTTAGAGGGAAAAGGTATTTCTGGAAAGATGGAGAAGGGAACTACCATTTACAGAGTGTTTCCTGTGTGCCAGGTCATTTATCCCTCAGGAAAGTCACATGAATGTTGTTTCATGTAGAAGGAAACTTGAGGGGTTAAGTGACTTGCCTGTGGACACCCAACTGCTAACGGGAGACCCCAGCTAACTTCAAAGTCAGGTTCTTTCCCAAACAGCACATGCCTCCTGGGCATAAGAAACACACCCCAGTGGACTTGACTGCAAGGAGGGAGGAGGCTTTAGAAATTTTCTCCCTGTTTCTCCAGCTTTAACAGACCTGGGTGAACCTAAGTAGGTCCCCTCACTGTGCCCTGAGCACCCACGTCCCAAAGACAAAAGGGAAAAATGAGGGCTGTGCTCTTCGCAATTAATTTTCTCTTCTGACCCCAAACCTTCTCAAGCTGGCACACAGAGCCTCTGGCTTCTAGTCCTAACTCAAGGTCCAGTATTCACAGCCCATTCCAGGGAGACCATTCAACTGATGAGCCAAGGAATTATCTGCTTCATCTAAGAGTCTCTTACAAACCTGAACAGATCAACGAGAATATAAAAATTGGAGATGCTCAAAGCCACTGAGGAATCTGATCTGCTCTCTCTGGAGTCATCAGTGCTATGATTCCATTTTACATTTAGGAAAGCCGAGACTTGGAAAATTTGAGTAAATTATCCACAGTATTTAGTAATACCATCAGGCTGTGAATCTCAATTTCAGATATAAAAGTAGCCAGCACAATCTTCCATAATAGCAGGTGTTCAAAATGTGTTTGCCTGCCTGCTACTAGTTCTCAGCTTGACCCCTGCCCCTCACTCTGGAAGATGGACATCTATTGGCATTTCCCCAGAGTGAACGCAGCTGCTGCCCTGTAGATCTGAGCCTCCATCCCTACGATGTGCCATACGTGGACCTTTGAAAGAATTAACAAGCCCACATGTGGCGCAGGGTAGACTGGGAGCCTGGACTAAGGAGTCATAAAAAATTTTTAAGAGAACTTTATGGGAGTGAGCCCTCCGGCAGGCCAAGCAGTGAGGTAGAGGGTAGCGGTAGAGAACTGAGCAGATCCAGAGGTAGGAAGTCAGCTCTGAGGAAGGAAAAGGAGCCCAGAAAAGACCACATCCCCCAGGGGAGAGCAGTGAGCCCAGAGCTGGGGCTGGGGCCCAAAGACCAAGGCTCTGACTAATTCCCCATGTGATGGAGGACCAGTTCCTTCCCTTATGCAGCTGTGCACCAAAGAATATGCATGTACAAAAATGTTCTAAAATGAAAACGAGAAAAAGAAGAGAGATGGGAAGAAAGAATTGCTTCAGATGGGATCGTCCATGGCACCATCACACCCCTCCCTCTGTCCCGTGCCCTGTGATCAGGACACACAGACGTGTCCTCAGGCTCCAAACCAGCTATGCACAAGTGCTGTGCATATGCTGTTCAGACTAAGCTGAGCATTCTCTCCTCTCTTCTTTGCCTGGAAAATTTATAATCTGGTTTTCAGTTTTCAGGTCATGTCACCTCCTCCATGAAGCTTTCCCTGATTCCCCTCCCATTTCCACCCACTCACACGTTTGAGTTTTTACATCTTTGCCTTCATCTGGCCAGGCTTCCCAGGTGGTTCAGTGGTAAAGAATCCCCTGCCAATACAGGAGGTTCAAACAATGTGGGTTCAATCCCTGGGTTAGGAGAATCCTCTAAAATAGGAAATGGCAACCCACTCCAGTATTCTTGTCTGGAAAATTCCATGGACAGAGAAGCCTGGCAGGCTACAGTCCTTGGGGTCACAAAGAGTCGGATACAACTAAGTGACTGAGAACACACACACATATTGGGTTGACCAAAAAGCTTATTCATGCTTCTTCATGACATCTGTGGAAAACTCAAAGGAACATTCTGGCCCACCCAATAGATACTCAATGACAGCATTTATCACGTTGTGTTTTATTGCAATAGTATTAGTACTAGTAATATAAATCTTCTATTTAAGGAAGCCATATTTTTTGACGCTGTGAAAGTGCTGCACTCAATATGCCAGCAAATTTGGAAAAGTCAGCAGTGGCCACAGGACTGGAAAAGGTCAGTTTTCATTCCAATCCCAAAGAAAGGCAATGCCAAAAAATGCTCAAATTATTGTACAATTGCACTCATCTCACACACTAGTAAAGTAATGTTCAAAATTCTCCAAGCCAGGCTTCAGCAATATCTGAACCGTGAACTTCCAGATGTTCAAGCTGGTTTTAGAAAAGGCAGAGGAACCAGAGATCAAATTGCCAACATCCAATGGATCATCGAGAAAGCAAGAGAGTTCCAGAAAAACATCTATTTCTGTTTTATTGACTATGCCAAAGCCCTTATTGTGGATCACAATAAACTGTGGAAAATTCTGAAAGAGATGGGAATATCAGACCACCTGACCTGCCTCTTGAGAAACCTATATGCAGGTCAGGAAGCAACAGTTAAAACTGGACATGGAACAACAGACTGGTTCCAAATAGGAAAAGGTGTACGTCAAGGCTGTATATTGTCACCCTGCTTATTTAACTTATATTCAGAGTGAAGGTGAAGGTGAAGTCGCTCAGTCATGTCCAACTCTTTGCGACCCCGTGGACTGTAACCTACTAGGCTTCTCCATCCATGGGATTCTCCAGGCAAGAATACTGGAGTGGATTGCCATTTCTTTCTTCAGGGGATCTTCCCGACCCAGGGATCGAACCCGGGTCTCCTGCATTGGAGGCGGATGCTTTAACCTCTGAGCCACCAGGGAAGCCCATATGCAGAGTACATCATAAGAAACACTGGGTTGGATGAAACACAAGCTGGAATCAAGATTGCCAGGAGAAATATCAATATCCTCATATATGCAGATGACACCACCCTAATGGCAGAAAGTGGAGAAGAACTAAAGAGCCTCTTGATGAAAGTGAAAGAGGACAGTGAAAAAGTTGGCTTAAAGCTCAACATTCAAAAAACTAAGATTATGGCATTCAGCCCATTTCATGGCAAATAGATGGGGAAACAGTGGCAAACTTTATTTTGGGGGGCTTCAAAATCACTGCATATGGTGACTGCAGCCATGAAATTAAAAGATGCTTACTCTTGGAAGTTATGACCAACCTAGACAGCATATTAAAAAGCAGAGACATTACTTTGCCAACAAAGGTTCATCTAGTCAAAGCTATGGTTTTTCCAGTAGTCATGTATGGATGTGAGAGTTGGACTATAAAGAAAGTTAAGCGTCAAAGAATTGATGCTTTTGAACAGTGGTGTTGGAGAAGACTCTTGAGAGTCCCTTGGACTGCAAGGAGATCCAACCAATCCATCCTAAAGGAGATCAGTCCTGAGTGTTCATTGGAAGGGGTGAGGTTGAAGCTGAAACTCCAATACTTTGGCCACCTGATGTGAAGGATGTTGGGAAAGATTGAAGGTGGGAGGAGAAGGGGATGACAGAGGATGAGATGGTTGAATGGCATCATTGACTCAATGGACATGAGTTTGAGTAAACTCCGGGAGTTGGTGATGGACAGGGAATCCTGACATGCTGCAGTCCATGGGGTCGCAAATAGTCAGACACAACTGAGCAACTGAACTGAACTGACTGATTTTTTTTTTTTTGCCAGTGTTAGTCTTTTTATAAGTTGTATAATTTACATTTCATCCCAATGCTGTAAATTAGGTATTATTTTCCCAACTTTAAGAAATGAAGAAACAAAGACCCCAATGAGGTCAAAAATCTTCCTATGTGTATCCTTGGGCAAGGGACAGTGCCTATATTTGGAGCAAAGTCTGACTCTGTTATGGTTCCAGACTACTCACTCCAGACAAAGATGTAATAATAGGCAATGACCAAAATAATGCATAAATGTCACCATGGAGTAAAGAGAGCTTCCATGTGAAGCATGGCTTTAAACAAGCATTTTATTTTGCTGCAACTATCCATCCCAGAACACCCCCACTCAGAGACAAAAGCTAGCCATAAGGACCACATAATTTAACCATGGGAACATGAAGGACTAGGCAGGCTAGAGGCTGGCCCAGGTCACAGCACTGCCTTTGGCACCTGCCCAGCAGTATTTCTCAACCTCTGGTGAGCAGCCCTCTCCAAACCGCTCCTTCCCAGAGCTCTGCATTGGCAGTGGGCCTGTTTTCCTTCCCTGAAACAGAAGCTTTTCTGTGCCTGTCCGTAGAGACAGAAGGAGCACCAAACCTGTGTTTCTTGGTTGTGCTCTCCCAATTAAGCAAAGAAGCCAACCAAAGAGTCCGCGAGTCGAACTAATTGCATCTTAGCATGATCTGTTCCTGCCAACTTTAGCCTAGAGTCAGGTTTTACAGGCCACTTAGCCCCATACCCAGGGTTTATGATGGAAACCCTGACAAAGCTGCACTGATAAGACTGCAGAGGACCCAGGAGACCAGAAAACCTAGTAATTTTCCAGGATCTAAACCCAGCTTCCATTCTGAGGGCCCCTCGCCAGCCGAGACTCTGAAGTGTCAGCCAAGAGGGCCCTGGCAGAGAGCTGTTTGTTTCTACATCAATGCTCCCTGGAAATTCGGTGTGATACCTTGCTGGGATTTTTAATGACAAGTTTCTCCTTCAGCATCACCTGGTATGCAATTAGTTTTCCCTTCTTTGGACTGCCCAATCATTTATTCATTTGGTCATTCATTCACAAAATTTAAGCTCTATTCAAGTTACCATATGATCCAGCAATCCCACTCCTGGGCATATATCCAGACAAAACTATAATTCAAAGATACCTGCAACCCTATGTTCATAGCAGCACTATTCACAATAGCCAAGACATGGAAACAACGTAAATATTCATCAAACGATGAGTGGATAAAGAAGATGTGGTTCATATATGTATAATGGAGTACTACTTGGTCATAAAAAAATGAAATAATGCCATTTGCAGTAACATGAATGGGCCTAGAGATTATCATACTAAGTGAAATAAATCAGAAAGAAATATCATATGATACCACTTATATGTAGACTCTAAAATAGGATACAAATGAACTTACCTATGAAACAGATGCACAGACACAGAGAACAGACTTGTAGTTGCCAGAATGGAGGGAGGAGAAGGGTAGATTGGAAGGCTGGGGTTAGCAGATGCAACTACTATACAGAGAATGGATAAACAAAAAGTCCTACTGTATAGCACAGGGACCTATATTCACTATCCTGAGATTAAAAAAATAGTGGAAAAAAATATGAAAAAAATGTCAATATGTATAACTGAATCAACTGGCTGTACAGCAGAAATTAACACAAAATAGTAAACCTTTTTCAGCTACATTTGAATTTAAAAAAAAAAAAAACAAAAAAATTTACACTCGATTCCTTTATCATTCAGTTTGTGCACTGCATAACTCTAAGGGGCTGTAAGTTCATAGAGTACTGTCTGATAACTGTGGAATAGGGAGAGTAAAAATAAAACAGAATGTGAAAATGCCATATATTCAGTCTATTATGGATGGTCAACAAACACATGAAAAGATGCTGGACATCACTACTTATTAGCTAAATGCAAATCAATGAGATATCACCTCATATTGGTCAGAATGGCCATCACTGAAAAGGCTACAAATAAATTCCAAAGAGGGTGTGGATAAAAGGAAATCTTTCTACACTGTTGATGGAAATACGTTAAATAAATTAGTATAGTCACTGTAAAAAACAGTATGGAGGTTCCTTAGGAAACTAAAAATAGAACTATCACATGACCCAGCAATCCCATTCTTGAGCATATACCCCAGAGAAAACCATAATTTAAAAAGATACATGCCCTCTGATGTTCATTGCAGCACTATTTATAATAGCCAGGATGTGGAAGTGACCTAAATGTTCAGCAACAAAGAAATGAACAAAGAAGATGTTGTACATATACACAATGGAATATTACTCAGTCAATTATAGAAGAAAGAACATTCAGAATAAGTTAACTGGGTCATACAGCAATTCCTAGGCTCTTATAGCAATTTCCATTGTCTTTCTAACACAGAAAAAGAAAATCAGAATTATCACCCCCTTGTTTAAAACAGGGTTTCTCAACCTTGACAGTATTGCTATATTTAGCTGATTTACTCTTTGTTTGAGATTGTCCTGTCCATGGTAGAATATCTGTCAACATAACTGGCCTCTACCCACAGATGCGAGTAGCAACTTCTCCCTCACCATCATGATAATCTGAGCCACAAGGGAAGCCCAAAACTGCTCCCAGTTCAGTTAAGTTCGGTTCAGTCGCTCAGTCAAGTCTGACTATGACCCCATGGACTGCAGCACACCATGCTTCTCTGTCCATCACCAACTCCCAGAGCTTGCTCAAATGCATGTCCATTTTGTTGGTGATGCCATCCCACCATCTCATCCTCTATCATACCCTTCTCCTGCCTTCAATCTTTCCCAGCATCAGGGTCTTTTCCAATGAGTCCAATGAGTTATTCGTATCAGGTGGCCAAAGTATTTGAGCTTCAGCTTTAGCATTGGTCCTTCCAATGAACATTCAGGAATGATTTCCTTTAGGATTGATTGATTGGATCTCCTTGCAATCCAAGGGACTCTCGAGAGTCTTCTCCAGCACCACAGTTCAAAAGCATCAATTCTTAAGTGCTCAGCTTTCTTTATGGTCCAACTATCATATCCATACACGATTACTGGGAAAACCATAACCGACTATATGGGCCTTTGTTGGCAAAGTAAAGACTCTGTTTTTTTTTTAATTGGAGGCTAATTAATTTATAATATTGTATTGGTTCTGCCACACATCAACATGAATCCACCATGGGCATACACGTGTTCCTCATCCTGAATCCCCTCTCCCACTTCCCTCCCCGTACCATCCCTCCAGGTCATCCCAGTGCACCAGCCCCAAGCATCCTGTATCGAACCTGGACTGGTGATTCATTTCATATATGATATTATACATGTTTCAATGCCATTCTTCCAAATCATCCCACCTTCTCCCTCTCCCACAGAGTCCAAAAGACTGTTCTATACATCTATGTCTCTTTTGCTGTCTCTCATACAGGGTTATCATTACCATCTTTCTAAATTCCATATATATGTGTTAGTACACCGTATTGGTGTTTTTCTTTCTGGCTTACTTCACTCTGTATAATAGGCTCCAGTTTCACCCATCTCATTAGAACTGATTCAAATGTATTCTTTTAATGGCTGAGTAATACTCCATTGTGTATATGTACCACAGCTTTCTTATCCATTCATCTGCTGATGGACATCTAGGTTGCTTCAATGTCCTGGCTATTATAAACAGTGCTGTGATGAACATTGGGGTACACGTGTCTCTTTCAATTCTGGTTTCCTCGGTGTGTATGCCCAGCAGTGGGATTGCTGGGTCATAAGGCAGTTCTATTTCCAGTTTTTTAAGGAATCTCCACCCTGTTCTCCATAGTGGCTGTACTAGTTTGCATTCCCACCAACAGTGTAAGAGGGTTCCCTTTTCTCCACACCCTCTCCAGCATTTATTGCTTGTAGACTTTTGGATAGCAGCCATTCTGACTGGTGTGAAATGTTACCTCATTGTGGTTCTGATTTGCAAATGTTGATGTTGAGCATCTTTTCCATGTGTTTGTTAGCCATCTGCATGTCTTCTTTGGAGAAATGTCTATTTAGTTCTTTGGCCCAGTTTTTTATTGGGTCGTTTATTTTTCTGGAGTTGAGCTGCAGGAGTTGCTTGTATATTTTTGAGATTAGTTGTTTGTCAGTTGCTTCATTTGCTATTATTTTCTCCCATTTTGAAGAATGTCTTTTCACCTTGCTTATAGTTTCCTTTGTTGTGCAGAAGCTTTTAATTTTAATTAGGTCCTATTAGTTTATTTTTCCTTTTATTTCCAATATTCTGGGAGGTGGGTCATAGAGGATCCTGCTGTGATTTATGTCAGAGAGTGTTTTGCCCATGTTCTCCTCTAAGAGGTTTATAGTTTCTGGTCTTACCTTTAGATCTTTAATCCATTTTCAGTTTATTTTTGTGTATGGTGTTAGAAAGTATTCTAGTTTCACTCTTTTACAAGTGGTTGACCAGTTTTCCCAGCATCACTTGTTAAAGAGATTGTCTTTTCTCCATTGTATATTCTTGCCTCCTTTGTCAAAGATAAGGTATCCATAGGTGTGTGGATTTATCTCTGGGCTTTCTATTTTGTTCCACTGACCTATATTTCTGTCTTTGTACCAGTACCATACTCTCTTGATGACTGTGGCTTTGTAGTAGAGCCTGAAGTCAGGCAGGTTGATTCCTCCAGTTCCATTCTTCTTTCTCAAGATTGCTTTGGCTATTCGAGGTTTTTTGTATTTCCATACAAATCTTGAAATTATTTGTTCTAGCTCTGTGAAAAATACCATTGGTAGCTTGATAGGGATTGCATTGAATCTATAGATTGCTTTGGGTAGTATACTCATTTTCACTATATTGATTCTTCTGATCCATGAAGATGGTATATTTCTCCATCTATTAGTATCCTCTTTGATTTCTTTCACCAGTGTTTTATAGTGTTCTATATATAAGTCTTTAGTTTCTTTAGATAGATATATTCCTAAGTATTTTATTCTTTTCATTGCAATGGTGAATGGAATTGTTTCCTTAATTTCTCTATTTTCTCATTATTCGTGTATAGGAATGCAAGGGATTTCTGTGTGTTGACTTTATATCCTACAACTCTACTATATTCATTGATTAGTTCTAGTAATTTTCTGGTGGAATCTTTAGGGTTTTCTGTGTAAAGGATCATGTCATCTGCAAACAGTGAGAGTTTTATTTCTTCTTTTCTAATTTGGATTCTTTTTATTTCTTTTTCTACTCTGATTGCTGTGGCCAAAACTTCCAGAACTATGTTGAATAGTAGTGATGAAAGTGGGCACCCTTGTCTTGTTCCTGACTTTAGGGGAAATGCTTTCAATTTTTCTCCATTGAGGATAATGTTTGCTGTGGGTTTGTCATATATAGCTTTTATTATGTTGAGGTATGTTCCTTCTATTTCTGCTTTCTGGAGAGTTTTTATCATAAATGGATGTTGAATTTTGTCAAAGGCTTTCTCTGCATCTATTGAGATAATCATATTATGGCTTTTATTTTTCAGTTTGTTAATGTGGTGAATTACATTGATTGATTTGAAGATATTGAAGAATCCTTGCATCCCTGGGATAAAGCCCACTTGGTCATGGTGTATGATCTTTTTAATGTGTTGCAGGATTCTTATTTCTAGAATTTTATTAAGAATTTTTGCATCTATGTTTGTTCATCAGTGATATTGGCCTGTACTTTTCTCTTTTTTGCGGCATCTTTGTCAGGTTTTGGTATTAGGGTGATGGCAGCTTCATAGAATGAGTTTGAAAGTTTACCTTCCTCTAAGACTCTGCTTTTTAACATGTTGTTTATGTTGGTCTTCAGATACTGCCAAATGCCCAGGAGCAGTATGGGAAGCAGTATGGGGAGCAGGGGGCTTCCCAGGTAGCTCAGCTGGTAAAGAATCTGCCTGCAATGCAGGAGACCCCAGTTCAATTCCTGGATCAGGAATTTCCCCTGGAGAAGGGATAAGCTACCCACTTCAGTATTCTTGGGCTTCCCTAGTGGTTCAGATAGTAAATAATCCTCCTGCAATGCAGGAGACCTGGGTTCAATCCCTGGGTTGGCAAGATCCCCTGGAGGAGGGTATGGCAACCCACTCCAGTATTCTTGCCTGGAGAATCCCCATGGACAGAGGAGCCTAGCAGGCTATAGTCCATGGAGTCACAAAGAGTCAGACATGACTGAGCAACTAAGCACAGCACAGCACATGGGGAGCAGGAGGGAAGGAGGCAAACTGTCTCCAACTGAAAACCACTTGTTTAAAATAACCTCTTCTTCTCCCTATTTCCTCCCCCATTCCCTTCTATGGCCCACTGAATGAAGTCAAAGACACTTGGATTTTCACTCAAGAACCTCAGGTTGGGACTCTGCTTACCTGTGCAGACCCATCACTCACCATTCCTGTTTGCATTCCACCCTACACTTCTCCTGCAGGCAGGTATCCATATTTCCACCTCCTACCCTATTCTCCTTGTCCCTCAAGGCTCAGTGTGGGTCCCCTAACTTGTGAAGCCTCTTCAGACCCTTCCATCCCCACAGACAGGTGGATTTGTCCCTAAATGAGATCCTTGGCACTACAAGGCACCATCTACCACAGCACTTAGACTAAGGGGAGTATCAGTTCTAATGAACCACATAGAATATCAGTTTCTATGTCTTTGAATTACTTAGGGGTAATAATTATGCACTCCAGCACTTAGTAAAATTCTGGCTCAAAGAGATTGACTTAGTAATTGCTCTATCATATTCAAGTTCAATGAAGGATTAAAAAGTAAAAGTATAGAAAAGCCCATAGGCTCCACTAGCATGCCCTACAGAATTATCTGGAACTTCTGGCCAGAGAGACAGAGCTCTCAACTCTGTGGTCAGATGACCAGTCATCTGATCTTGAACAAGTCAATTCATCCCTATGGTTTGCCTCAATTTCCTTATGTTTTAAAACAAAATCTTTCACAATAGTTTGAGTCACAACTGAGTTACTACATGAAAGCACTTAGTGAGCTGCCACTAACTGTATGAACATGAAAGGTTATTATTTCTTTTTAATAGTAAGATCCTTTAAGACATGGGCTTCCCAAGTGACACGAATGGTAAAGTACCCACCTGCCAATACAGGAGACATAAGGGACATGGGTTCAATCCCTGGGTCAGGAAGATCCTCTGGAGAAGGGCATGGCAACTCACTCCTACTTCCTTGCCTGGAAAATCCCATGGACAGAGGAGCCTGGCAGACTACAGTCCATGGTAGCCAAGAGTCAGACACTATTGAAGTGATTTAGCACACACATGCATGCCTTAAGACCACCACTCTCCTGCACTGCAAGCATCTTCTTACCATTGAGTCACAGGGGAAGCTCAAAAATGTTGAACTAAAATATTTTGTTTTAATTTTTTATATTTTTATAAGATTCCTCTTTCCTTATATTGAAGCTTGGTCACATCCTAGTTGTGAAAGGCATTTTATTTGTTAGGGTTTTTTCCACCTCTCTTGAAAAATAAGTTTTTCATTTGATAAATCCTATCCTACCTAGACTCATTGTATTTCAGTTCAGAAATGTTTTGTTTCTTCCTGTGGAGAATTCAAAGAGTTTCTTTGATTTCCCTGAAGCAGGCCACACCCATAATGGTAGGACATTTTTTCTAATAGACTGTAGCCTGTAAATCTTGAATTTTAAAAACTGTGCAGAATGATAACAATTAGGATTTAAAAAACTGTACAAGAGGAGCTTCTTCTAAAACGTATTATTTATTTGAGACAAAAAAGAAATTGCAGTAGTCTTAAGGAAGTGTCATTGAAAGAAATCTCTAAAGAATTTAGCACTACTGTGGGTTGAATTCTGTCCCACACAAAGGTCCTAAGCCCCTGTATCTATAAGTATGCCTTATTTGGAAATAGGAGCTTTTCAAATGTATCCATGTTCAGATGAGGTCATACTGGATTTGAGTGGGTCCTAATCTAATAAGGGGCTTCCTAGGTGGCACTAGTGGTAAAGAACCTGCTGCCAAGAGAAGATTTCAGTCCCTGAGTCAGGAAGGTCCCTTGGGGCAAGGCATGGCAACCCACTCCAGTATTCTTGCCTGGAGAATACTACTGACAGAGGAGCCTGGTGGGCTACAGTCCATAGGGTCACAAAGAATTGGACATGACTGAAACAACTTAGCATGCACACACTGATCTAATATGACTGGTGTCCTTATAAGAAGAGAAGAAGAGACACAGACAGGGAGAGAACATGTGAAGACAGAGGCAGAGACTGGCATGATGTAGCTACAAGCTGCACTGATGGCCTTTTCCTCCATTCCTCACTTGATTTTTCTCCAGAGGAAGAGAAGAAGTCATCTTCTTCTACAATATATAATTGGTGAGTCTAGGAAAAGGAATTCAACATGCTCGACGAGGCTCCATCCTCCTTCTGTTTTTCTAAATTGCTTAAAGGAATGCATAGTTTGTGCTTCTCTATGCCTTATATTTAGTGTGGCAAGCTGCAGCGCTAGGATAAGGCCCATAGTGGGTCCACTGTGCCAGTGATAGGGAGAGAGTCAAAATTTAGAAGCAAAATGTAAGCACACCCACTTGGCTTCTGATTGAAAGCCATGTTCCAGTCAGCTTTATCAATCATAAATGTAGTGTTTTACTATGCATTTACTGTATCTATCTCTGAATGGGCTTTAAACTCAAAAAGAGAAATAGAAGATCATCTATTTCACCCAGGGAATTCAGAGGAGGGGGTTCCAGAGCCTATGGCATCATCAGTGATTGACAAATGAAGGGCAATATTGATTTTGAATAAAAATAATAAGGTGGCATCCCAAAAAATATCTGTTGTTCTAGATTTGCTCTTTACTGGAGTAAATCATTAACATCAGACATTTGGTATGCAGTGGCTGATTTTTTTCTCTAATGAACAGAAAACACAAGAAGAGGTTTATTTTCTCCAGGCAGAAACAGCAGTATACTTGGTCAAGATAATAGCAAAATTCCCACTCTATGCCACAAAATTTAAGCCACAAAGACCTTCACCATCTTTCCTAGGTGGCAAAATGTTACTTCATTACACTAATAGTATCATTTTATTAGGGCCAGAACATAGGAAATAGCAAATACTATAGATGCTTATGGTAAAATACAGGCAAGCTAGGGGATGAGAGAGAAATCTCATTAGAATGGCAGACTTGTGAGTTCCTTGTGTGCTCTCTGCTCAGTTGTGCCCAACTCTTTGCGACCCCATGGACTGTAGTCCACCAGTCTCCTCTGTCCATGGGATGTTTTGGGCAAGAATACTGGAGTGCATTGCCATTCCCATCTCCAAGGGATCTTGCCTGACCCAGGGATTGAACCCAAGTCTTCTGAGTCTCTCACGTTTCAGGCAGATTCTTTACCTCTAAGCCATTGGAGAAGCCCTGAGTTCCATGAGTACCAGTAAGTCTATTCATGCTGATCTCCCAAAAGTGAATATTAACTTACTGTACCTTAAACTTCCTACCACTTAAAAAGAAGCACAACAATTGGTGAGCCTCTGAATTTTGGAGGCAACATAGATTCCATTTGGCTTGCCACTTTCACCCATCTGGGAGGTAAACTATCAGCTTTAAGTGAAGTACACAAGAGGAGAAGGTTCTCTGCCTGGTCAAGGCTGTAATGCAGTAAATTCTTAGACTTACCTGTGATGACCCAGCAGGTCCAACAATACTTAGGGTATCTGTGCCAGTTCAGAATGCTACATGGCATTCATAGCAAGCCTCATCACAAGACTGATGATAAAAAACTTTGAAGCATAACAACAAATTCAGATACTATTCAGCAAATATTTACACTCCTCTTAAAAAACATTGTGTGGATTGTGATTGGGCCCTGTTGGAAAATAAATGACTGAAAATACGACAGAAAATAAGTACTCACACCTACCTGAGCACTGTGAACAGGGTGTTATATAATCCACCACCCATAAAGTGCATGGCCAGCAGCTTTCCAACATCAGATGAAAATATATACATGTGACCAGGACAATAGGTTCTTCAAGCACCAATAAAGGCTTCCACCCCCAGAATGTGCAATCTTGCCATAATCCATCTCCTCCATCAGCCCATCCTGTTGGCCCCATGGGAAAGTACCTCTGATTAGTGCACTGATACACAAGCACTGTGGTTTTCTATAGCTCCACCCAGGAACCATCAGTTGTGTAGATGTTGAGAAACCCTGTGCTAGGCTCTGTGAAAGGGATGTAGGAATAAAGATGCCATTCCTGCCTGCAAGGAAGGTGGGGAGGGAACTTCGTGCTTTCCTGATCTTTATGCCATGATGAGGAAACATGAGGAGGGACCACCTGACCAGCTCGTAGGATTGGAGAAGACAGTCTCACCTCAGATAATTTCTAAGGGATGGGTAGGAAATAACCATCTGGACAAGAGAGGCAGAAAGGTGTCCAAATAAGAAAACATGTTCACAGATGCCAGACTCTGGGAGGGGGGCGCTGTGTCAGGGACTCTAGGCAGTCTTGTGTGGCCAAAATACATGCTATGATGAGGTGGAGAGGTTAAGAGATAGCTAGAAGGCTAGGAGGAGCCAAGTCCCAGTCATATGAAGGAGCTCTTAAAGAATTTTAGGGCTTCCCAGGTGAGGCTAGTGGTAAAGAACCCACCTGACAATGCAGAGGTCATAAGAGACACAGGTTCAATCCCTGTGTTGGGAAGATCCATGGAAGAGGGCATGGCAACCCACTCCAGTATCCCTGCCTGGAGAATCCCATGGACAGAGGAGCCCGGTGAGGTACAGTCCATGGGATCGCAAAGAGTTGGACATTACTGAAGCGACTTGGCAGCAGCAGCAAAGGGTTTTAAGTAAGGTAAAAACATGATTAGATTTAATTCTAGAAAGATAGTCAGAGATGATATGGCAAATAAATTGGAGGAATAAGACACTGAAAAGGGCGACTAGTTGAGGAGTGGTAACTATAAGAGAGCTGAGAAATGATGTGAGCGAAATGAAGTATGGCAGGAGCAAAACCATAGGGAGGGAGGGAGGGAGAGACTGAGAGATGATAAGGTGGAATAGGCATTGATGATTATGGAATGGATACCATGCTTAAGATACTTACTTTTATTATCTTTTTATTAATACTATCCCTTTTCATCCCAACAACAGACACAGGAGGTCATTACACTTTTATCATTTTACACTCAAGGAATTTAAGGGTAAAGGGATTAAAATAACTTGTCCAAGGTCACATAACTGGTAAGTGGCAGAACCAACATTTGAAGACAGACACAGCAGATGCCAAAGTGATTGTCTTTCCACAGAGGCATAGTCAGGAGAGAGCAATTGGCCAAGTGGCAGTGGTCAGGCTGTCTCATTTCATGCCACTCACATCCTACAGTTGGGATCATCTGTGGCATTGCACACACACATCGTGGTATAGTCCTATATAGCACCACCTGAAAAGCTCTTGATAGAGAGTTGAGTTGTATTAAGTTGAGTAGTCGTTGTTGCTGCTGTGTCAGCCATTAGAGAGTAAAGCAAGTTGCCTTGCTGCTGCAAGTACTGTCTGCAGTTCCTAGGCTCCTCGCATCTTCTTCCAGCTTCTCTGCTTGTTCCTTGCCTATCCTTGGTTCAACGAATGGTGAGCGAGACAGCCATGTAGCACCCAATCAAGTTTACTAAAAACATGACTAAGAATAAGTCCAAAATGAACTCAGGTCAAGTCCTTTCCTTACTTCACAGTCCTAATGCTATTTCTCAAGCCATGTGGTACACGCTTAGGGTTCTATACCTAATTTTTCACTTCCTGTGGTCAAGCTGATTTCTTAGCACATAGGAGATAATTAATAGTGGCTAAAGAAGGAGAAAAATCATAGCAGAAATATGAAAGAGTAAAAAAAACTTTTATTTGATACTACCAAGAATCAGAGAAATGCAAATTAAAATAAAAATTTTATTCTTATTCTAATTTCTGCCTATCAAATTGACTAGTGATGGGTAGCTTCGTATGCTCTTTCTGAAAAGTGATTTGACATTATCCATTGTCTTTAAAAAGTCATGCTCTTTGATGACTACTCAGTTATTTCCTTAAGATGAGAACCTAAGTAAAGATTTATGGACAAAGATATTCATCTCAGCTTTTTTTATAGTCTAAGCAGACAAAGAGATGGGGACAATTTTCCAAAAACGGGTGAATGATGGTATAAATTCAAATGATGGACTATTAATTCTGCAGAATTTCTAATGACATGAGAAAATTACTCCAATACAACACTAAGTGAAAAATGAATTTATTAAACACAATTGTATGTACAGGAAGCTCCTCATGTTGTATACACAGAGTTCCCAGCTAGAGCTTAAGCAATATGTACCCTTGGGATTGAGGCATGTCTGGAAATGGTGGGTGGAAGGATGGGATGACTCCAGAAGAATTGTCCTGGGAGAGCAGTTAGCAATAGGAGGGAGGGGCCAAGACAGAGAGCCCCATGCATAGGCAGGGCAGGGGATGCTCTGGGAGACAGGATGTCCGTCACTTAGTTCCTTGGGGACTCAGAATATATCTGAGCCAAGAGAGAGGAGGTTCTGCTGTTTAGATTATGTGACAGTACAGCAAACAACCCCAAAATTTAGTGGCTTAAAGGAGCAATTGATCTTGTTCCTTCATGGTTCCTTGCACTAATTGGGCAGTTCTCCATCAGGGTCTCTTATGTGGTTGCAGTCAAGTGTCTGTTGGGGCTGGAGTCACTTGAAGGCTGGACTCTGGAAATCCAAGATGGCATACCCACATACCTGGCAGTTGGTACTGACTGTGTCCTCAGATGGGACTGTCAACTGGAACACCTACATATGGACCCTCTATAAGGCCTCGCATCATATGGTGGTTGGTTCCAAGAGAAAGGAGCCCAAGAACGAGCATTTCAAGAGACCCAAGTAGCAGTGGCAAGCCTTATTATGACCTAGTCCCAGAATGCACTTTTGGACATGTCCTATTGGTAGTAAGTCATTAGAACCAGCCCAGATTCAAAGAATTGGGACTAGATTTCAATTCTTGCTGAGGGGCAGCAAGTGCTTGAAGGCAGAGGTAGAGCTGATCTTGGCCATTTTTCAAGCCTATTTACCCCAACTGTTTTCAATAAAAAGTTCTGGCAGAAATTGCTACATAGGACCTAAAGCAGGTTTTTTTGTGCCCCAAAATATAAGCCAAAAGGGGTAGAGCCTCCCACCTCCATAGGGACATCAGCTTGGCTTTGGTTTCCTGCAGGCTCTGGAGAGCTCACCTGTGCTCTGTAGTTGGAAGATGGCTCCACAGCACCAGGAGGGGCCAAAGTCAATGGCAGCTGTAAGATTCATGACAACGACCATTAGGAAAAGCTTTGAAGGTGGGCCCTGGCAGCAAAAGCAAGGCACAGTCAGAGGCCTGGAGGCCTCCTGAGCAAATATTGCTGTAAAGACCACAATTCTGAAAATACAAAAAAACAAAGGAGTTGTTCCTCAGTTCATCTGAGAAATTCCTTAGAACTTCCCAGAACTAATTCAGAAGGCCTTTGCAAAAGAGGGGGGAGCCAGTAAAATATACATTATAACTATTAATATCAGCCCATTGTTTTCATGCCAGCTTGATGTAAAGCAGGTTATATGAGTTAAATGAACACTTACGTTTCTATGCACACACATGTAAATGTACACGGACAAAGAAAAAAATGTATTGGAAGAAGTTATACCAAAATGTTAACAGTGTTTCTGTAAACTCTGATGTCAGATCTCTTTGATATCAGGACAGTGTTTTTAATCCCCTTCTTTGTATATTTTTCCATATGTTCCCACTTTTCTAGGATGAAGCATAATGCTTGTATAACTAGAAATACAAAAGCAACATGTATCTTTCGTGATGGGGATAGCTCAGAGGTCATGAGGGGAGGAGGTCTCCTCAGCCCAGGCTCTGGCTCTAAATACAACAAACGAGGCAGCCAACAAGCTCTACAACAGATTGGCCTCCAGAACGGCCCAGGGGAGCAATGAGCACAGCAGGTCAAGAGCCACTGGGTAAGTATGTCCAGATTGATCCCAGGTGGACTCCCACCAGCTTGTCATCCCTCAGGTTATCCTACCCAGGCCCCCAGAAGTTGTGCTTTGCTTACTCCTTGAAAGAAAAGTTATGACCAACCTAGATAGCATATTCAAAAGCAGAGACATTACTTTGCCGACTAAGGTCCATCTGGTCAAGACTATGGTTTTTCCTGTGGTCATGTATGGATGTGAGAGTTGGACTGTGAAGAAGGCTGAGTGCTGAAGAATTGATGCTTTTGAACTGTGGTGTTGGAGAAGACTCTTGAGAGTCCTTTGGACTGCAAGGAGATCCAACCACTCCATTCTGAAGATCAACCCTGGGATTTCTTTAGAAGGAATGATGCTAAAGCTGAAACTCCAGTACTTTGGCCACCTCATGCGAAGAGTTGACTCATTGGAAAAGACTTTGATGCTGGGAGGAATTGGGGGCAGGAGGAGAAGGGGACAACAGAGGATGAGATGGCTGGATGACATCACGGACTCAATGGGCGTGAGTCCGAGTGAACTCCGGGAGTTGGTGATGGACAGGGAGGCCAGGCGTGCTGCGATTCATGGGGTTGCAAAGAGTTGGACAGGACTGAGCGACTGAACTGACTGAACTGAACTACATGCACACTTGTAGGCATTTTACTGCCACACACATCAGTAGCTTTTCATAAAACCATTTCATCACACTCAACTCCTTCAATCCAGTCCTTGCGAGTTCTCTTTATTTAGCCCCAAGACATCTTTCCTAACCTCCTAGAAGTTTAAAAGCACCACTTCTGCTTCCAACTCAAGGGTAAGTTTCTCACTTTCCCATAGCTCTATCCTCCACTCATTCTATTCAATTTCCCACACCTTTGGGAGTGAGGGGGAAAAAAAAAAAAGCCAGGGAGGCTGAAGAGAAAGCAAAAAGAAGGTGAAGCCATCCAAAGTCGGGTGATCACAGATGTGTATAACGGACTTTTGGACTCAGAGGGAGAGGGAGAGGGTGGGATGATTTGGGAGAATGGCATTCTAACATGTATACTATCATGTAAGAATTGAATTGCCAGTCTATGTCTGACGCAGGATACAGCATGCTTGGGGCTGGTGCATGGGGATGACCCAGAGAGATGTTATGGGGAGGGAGGTGGGAGGGGGGTTCATGTTTGGGAACACATGTAAGAATTAAAGATTTTAAAATTTAAAAAATAAAAAACAAAAAAATAGAGAAAAAAATAAAATAAATAAAATTATAAAAAAAAATAACAAAGTAGGGTGATCAGTGTCAGAGCCAAGCACCCACCATCTGAACACCCTGGGCAGCATCATGTCTGTGCTCCTGGAGCACCCAAAGCTTTCCAGGAGCACATCACCATGGAGCAGGAGCACAAGCAGCAGGAGGAAGAAGATGCAGAAACAGAAAATGAAGGAAGAACATGAGAGAAGGAAGAAAAAGAAGCTGGAAAAGAGAATGTCACTAGGAAAGACCAAGGGGCAAGTCTTGATGTCGCAGGAGAGGCTTTGGCACTATAGGAAGAAAAGCACCTGCTTTTCCTGTAGCTCAAGAGTGTTCTCCATAAAGCAAAAAAAAAAAAAAAAACAAAGGCAAAAGGAAAACTGAGAAAACGTCTCTTGCTCCAACTGGCTTGAAGCCCACGTCTTTTCCTCTAGACCTAAGAGGATGGAAAGTTGGCCCTGAGGCAGATCTGTGGGCTGTAATATAGTTAGAGTCCTCTGTTCACAGAGAAAGAAGGCATTTCTCTTCCTAAAGTGTCTGAGCTGATGTGTCTGCTTTTTCATGCTTTCCATCATTGCCTATTATGGACTGAATTGTGTCCTCCCAAAATGTTGAAGCCTTAATCTTCAATGTGACTCTTTTGGAGATAGAGCATTGAAGGGGATGCATGGGTGTGTGCTTAGTCACTTGAGTCATGTCCAACTCTTTGTGACCCCATGGCCTGTTGCCCGTCAGACTCCTCTGTCCATAGGGTTCTCTAGGCAAGAATACAGAAGTGGATTGCCATACCCTCCTCCAGGAGATCTTCCCAAGCCAGGGATCAGACCCTTGTCTCCTGCATCTCTTGCATTGCAAGCAGATTCTTTACCCATTGAGCCACCTAGGAAGCCCTTTGAAGGGACAGTTAAGGTTAAATAAGGCGATCAACCCTGAATATTCATTGGAAGGACTGATGCTGAAGCTGAAGCTGAAGCTCCAATACTTTGACCACCTGATACAAAGAACCGACTCATTGGAAAAGATCCTGATGTTGGGAAAGACTGAAAGTAAAAGGAGAAGAGGGTGGTAGAGGAGGAGATGGTTAGATGGCATCACCAACTCAATGAACACGAATCTGAGCAAACTGCGGGAGATAGTGAAGGCCAGGGAAGCTGGCCATGCTGCAGTCCATGGGGTCACAAAGAGTCAAACACGACTTAGCAACCGAACAACAACAACAAGGCTATAAGAGTGGGGCCTTAATCCAATTAGATTAGGGGCCCTTCCAAGAGGAAGACACACCAGGAGGGCATGCAACAGAGAAAAGACCATATGAAGACACAGCAAGAAGTCAGGCAGCTGAGAGCCAAGGACAGAAGCCACAGGAGAAACCAAACCTACTGGTACCTGATCCTAGACTTCCAGCATCCAGAACTGTGAGAAATAAATTTCTGTTGTTTAAGCCACCCAGTCTGTGGCATCCAATTATGGCTGCTCTAGCAGACTAAGGCATGGTCCAAAGAGGAAGAAGAAAACACTTTCACATCTTTCTTAGGCCTTGATAAACCCCAAAGGAGCCAGGTGGTAGGAAGATCAGAACTGAAGCTGGGGATGTAGTGGAAAACCTCTAGCAAAAGGGGGGCAAACCTCTACTAGCTAGGGTAGCCCGGAGAACATTCCTCTACCACAGAGGCCAGGACTGTCAGCATGTCTGAGACCCCTGCGCTAACCAGCCATCAGGCAAGAGCAACCACTCACAGTGGAGTGGGTAAGAGGGCTTTTGTCTAAGCTGAACACAGGCTCTCAGCCAGTCTGACTGCAGAAGGAGAAAAAGAACAAAACTCAAGTGACCTCTACCAGCCATACAACAACATCCCTGTTAGGCAATGGTATTCATCAGGGAAACCAAGTTCACCACAGACGGTCCAAAACAAAAACAAAAAGATTTTGTAAAAGGACTGTTGGAAAGAAAAGGGACAGAGATAAGGCAACAGATGAGAACCCTGGAGCACCAAACACTGGCAACAGCAGTGAGCTATTAGCACCCCAAGGGCTGGAGGGACAGGATAGGGCCAAGACTGTGTCAGTGAAGCTATGAAAACCAGCAGGACATCAACCGCAAAATGCTGCCAAGAACGTGGCAGTGGGGTAGCGAAGTAATACCCAGCACCTCTCTCTTCCCACTGCTCCACCTCCTGCCAGGACCTCCCAGGAGCCAAACTGGTCCTCAAGGGAGCGATTCCACGTGATGCAGTCCACAAGGGTCAATCTTGGGATTCCAGAGCAAAGCAAGAGAGTCAAAAATGCATCAGGGAGCAAATAGAAAAGATCATAATAATATTAATAATTTTATAGCTGGATAGGTAAGTAGATAGAGAAAGAGATATGTTATTATCCCCAGTGTTTCAAATAAGGGAAGTTAGCCTGGAAAGTTAGGTATTTGCTCAATGTCTTCCAAACACCACATTGTATCAGTACTGCTTGGAACTCACGGGGATGGGCAAGTGGAGGACCTGGCAAGCACCAGGAGGCAAGTCAAGTATTAGGTCAAGTATGTCACACACTATGACAGCACATGGCTGGGAGCCCAAACAGTGGCTGGGGGAGAAGGAGCTGTCAGACAGGATTCTCAGAAAAGGTGACTCCTGGGCAGTCTTTTTTTTTTAATGAAATATTGGCTATTTCCCCCCTGTTGGACTTATCACTAGTTTGTTGTATCTTTTAAATTCCACAAATAAATAATATTGTAAAGTATTTGTCTTTCTCTATTAACAATTTGTTTCACTTCGCATAATGACCTTCAAGTCCATTCTTGTTGCTGCAAATAGCAAGATTTCATTTTTTATGGCCTTTCATGAGCAGCTGACGCCACAGCAACCCTCACTTTCTCTGAATTTTGATAGTCCCTGATTTTGAACCATTCAATTCAGTATTTAACTTTATAAAGATAGTAGTATTCTTCAGATTCTTCTGTGTAATAGATTTTTTTTTTCCTAGCTTTCTAATTATTTTGTATTACCCCTGACAAACAGCACCCAGTAAGTCTTTAGAAGACCTTTGTTGATTGGTTTGTAACTCTTGTTTGTTTGGAGTATTTTTCTCTGTGTTAAGTAAAAAAAGAATTCCCCCTTTCAGCCTGTGGTGAATGATAGGGTCTTACTAGAGCATTTCAAAATGTCCCCTGCAGCTCCTGGGCCCTGGTGGTCAAGCTGGGGACATGACCCTGGCTGAGCCCTTCTCTATCCCCTATTCAGCACTGCCCCCTGTCTCTTCTTCACTTCCTTAGATGGGGACATAGATAGCCTGACTCCTCAACGGGAGTCACTGTTATTTTTATTAGCAAAGCTTTGCCTGTAGATCCTCAAGACATCTATCAACCTTGTCTCTAACCCAAAGCATTTCCTGATTTTATCATTTCTAATTACTATAATGGAGGTGTGTTAAAACTGTAGATTCTTTTTCCTCTGGAGATTTGCAAAAGGAGAAGACTATTCTCTTCTGGAGATTGGTTTCTGGGTGGTGTGGCCAAAAGACTGGGGTGGAGTAGCCAAAACTGTCCATCTCTCCCAGTCATTTCCACAATTTCTGAGCAAAACCACCCTCCACTGACAGTCATGTTCACAGGGCTCACACGAGTCAGTTAAATGACTTGCAGCCCAGAGGAGAAGCTGACTTCAACTGAAAATAGGTCCCTCATGTCCTAAGTTCAAGGGCCTTGCCTTAAATACCTGTTACAGTCAGATAAGATACTTACAGTCCTCCAGAAAAATACTAATGCTAGGAAAGAACAGGATGAAATTAGAACATTTCATTATTTACAAAATCCCCTGACACTGGGCCACTGGTTACTGGAGGCTAATGCTTTCTGGGAAGCAAATGTTCAAAGATCAGTTCAGTTTACTTCACTTCAGTCGCTCAGTCGTGTCCGACTCTTTGCAACCCCATGAATTGCAGCACGCCAGGCCTCCCTGTCCATCACCAACTCCCAGAGTTCACTCAGATTCACGTCCATCGAGTCAGTGATGCCATCCAGCCATCTCATCATCTGTGGTCCCCTTCTCCTCCTGCACCCAATCCCTCCCAACATCAAAGTCTTTTCCAATGATAGATGACTATAAATATTGTTAATAGGATGGAAGACACATTTATTCTTTCATTCATTTGTTCACTCATGTATTTATGTATGGCAGATTTTGATAGAAATACTCTGGGTTTCTATTCTTAAAACAACAGACTAGAGTTGTCAACATGGGTTAAGCTGGAGAGCTCAGTTTCTGGTTAGTCACCCACTCCAGGAAGCCACCTCCAGCCTCCTGTGTATAGATTATGCCTCTTCCCCAAAAATGCATCAGCTGTGCAGGCACCTGCTCTCTGATCTGTATCTCTAACCAGGCGGTTAGCTCTATAAGCACCACTCAGCTCATTATCATGGCCCTATCATCTGCACGGTGCCTTGCATATAATGTTTGCTTAATAAGTATGTGTCAAATGTTTGGACAAAAGAGATCTGGAGTGAGTATTCATGTGTATATTAATTTATTGATTCATTTATTCCGTCCCTAACAGTGCCTGGAAAGGATCTTTATCTGGGGGCTTTATAAAGAGAATGAAAATAATAAACTCAGCATGACTGGTCTCACATATAGAGATGGGAATTGGCTCAGCCAAGTTGGATGTGTCTCAGACAGACCAGTAAATGGGTAGATTCCAGTGTGGGGATGATTGGAAACTAGATGAATGGACAGATGGGTAGACAAAATGACCATAAAGACTTGCAACAGAATCACAAGACTAATTTTCAGCTTCAGACAAGTGTGGCTGGGGGAATCATCCCCTCCTGTTTCAGTTTACAGTCTCTTTCTGTATTCTCCAGGGATAGAAATGCTTCCATTAGGCAAACGTCACTTCCATCCCCTGCAGTCTACCTGCCACCCATAAATTTGTCTATATCCACTCTCCATCGTCTATCTTCAGCCTCTTTCTCTTGAGTCACTGTGATTTCATAAATGTGGCCAAGATTCTCTATTACATTTAACCACTCCCACTTAATTCTGCATCCTAGAGAGTTTCTTCCTAACTCCTTTCCTTTTCCTACATACCCAAGATTCCCTTAAGAGCGTCTTCACTCACTGCCTTCACCTCTGAATCATTTCTCAAGCCACTGAATCTTGGTTTCGACTCTATTTCATAGAAACTGCTCTTTCCATATTATTTTCTAAACCAGTAGATATCTCTTAGTCCTTTTTCCTGACCTCTGCAGCTCTTACCACTGTTAACCAAACCTTCCTGAAAGTCTGCCCCCGTGGGATTCAATGATGTAATTCTTGAAGAGATTTTCCTACACCGTTTCAGATCTTAATCCTTAACTGTTGAGGCTCCTCAAGGTTCCCCCTCCACCTGTTACTTCTTCTTTTTTCAAACACTAATCCTACTTGAAGTCATTCAAATTCATGTTTTCAAAGACCATCCATATTCTTGTTCCTCCAAAAGTCTGACTCTTCATCCCAGAGCCTTCTCTAAGCACCAAAGCTCTACATGGAGAGGCCTGCTGGACTTCTTCACCCAGATGTGCCCCAGGCAGTTCACACTCAATGTGTTTAAAATTGCACTTGTCAACTTCCTCCAAACTCTACTGCTTGCTTCCATGTTCCCCACCCCTGTGAATGTCACCTCCATCCATCAGTCACTCAAACCAGAAACCTGGGAATCCCTTTTGCCTCCCTCATCTCTAACTAGTCAACAAGATGTATCAATTCCACTTCCTTAAAGTTTGTTTAAATCTTAAATTTCATCTAGTTCTCTCCATTCTCATATCTGCTGCCTTAATTCAGGCCACCATCATCTCTTGTCTGGATTAATACAGTCTTCAAGCTCTTCTTATCCCCAGTTTTTTTTTTTTCTACTTTGCAACCAAAGTGATCTTTCTGAAAGACAAAACAGACCATGAAAAGAATCTCTTCTCTCTCTCACCTTCAACTCACCTAAAATATTTCATGGACTCTGCTGCAGACCTCAGGGCTAGTCATCATCCTGACATTCAAGAATATGCCCACATCTCCAGACCTGCCTCCAGGCTTCCATTACATCTCTCCATCTCAATCTGTTTATAGTCTCTGAACCATGTTACTTCTCATTTTCTGGCCTTTGCTTCTGCTGGCTCTTACCTAGACTATCTTTCTCTCTCCCTTCTACACTTGGCAAATTTCAACTCACTTTTAAACCCAGCTCAGATATCACCTTTTCAAAAATGTTCTCTTTTACTCCAAGACTGAGTGAAGAGCTCTCTATGTGTTCTTATGATTTAAACCTGTGGTGTCTTTCCTCTGTAGTTACCAAAAACAATGAGAAATCTGAAAGTTTTAACCACAGAGTCCCATAGTACGTAATACATGTCAGACATTTCACAAAATTTTTGTGAACAAATTAATGATCCATATATAAAATGAAGGATGGGTGGAAGGGAGGAGAGTTGAGTAATTAAATCATCTGTAACTCTTAATTTCACTCCACATTGCATATCCATCATGCCCTCTAGTGACTGATGGAGTCATTGTAGGTTTAGAGGACACTGGGCCAATCAGTAAACACAGACTGAGAACCTAATATGTGAAATGCCCAGTTCTGGATGCTGAACAGGCTCAGAATCCAGCAGAGCAATAACACATGTACCAAAGGATCACTCTACGGTGGGTACTATGTAAAGCAAACAGCCAGGTAAAGTAGAAATGACAACAGTTTGGGTGTAAACAGTCTAACACTCTCAAGTACTAGCTGAACAAATTTTCAAAGCTTCTCTAGGCCTAAGATTTCTCATCTATAAACACTGGGTTCACAATACCTACATCTCATGATTTTGGGGAACATTGAAAGAAATTGTTCATTCCAGCATGTGAAAGCTTCCTTACAGAGCCTGATGAACTCGATAAACCTCCACAAAACTACCTCTTTCCTCTCCAGCTGCCTGCTCACTCACAAATCTGTGACATCCCCTGAGACCTATGACAGCTGAATTGAAATGAGGAGAAGGAAGCTTCATCCATGCCTGGAGAGCTGGCACATCTTTCAAACCTTGGTTTTAAAAAGTTGGTGACTCCCAGGAGTCCATATGGTTCCCAGGAAAGTGCTCCTGGAACCTGGAGCCATCTCTGCAGGCGCTGAGCAGGACTGAATGCAGCTGAAGCATTCATGTCTCCCCTTTCTAACAGGACCATGACCCCTGCTGTGGGCCCAGTTTTCCCTTTTATGGCCACTGGAGATGACCATGGTGTCCTCTTCTGCCAAAGATGTCAATTGTTTTGACACTATCAAAACTCCTTAGCATGACATGTGAAGTCCTCTAAGGTCCAGGCTCCTCTGCATTTACACTGATTTGCATTCTCTACTCCATCTACACTAGGCCCTGATGTGAGCCGTGGTCCCCAAGCATCTTGTCCTCCAGCTCCTCTGGGCCTTCTTCATGCTGTTCCTTCTGCCTGGAACATTCTGTCCTGTTTCAGCACCTGGCAAAGTCTTCTCCATTTTCTAAGAACCAGTGCAGGCATCCACTCCTTTGAGCAGCCTTCCCAAGTCTGGGTCAGCTGCTCTTTTGGTTGACCTGTGCCGTCTCTGAGGCCAGGAATGCTGAGAATGGCAAAATCAAAGCCAAAGGGTGTGGCTGGGATAAGCAGAGCCAGAGCAAAGGCCTAAATTAAAGTCACATTAGAGGAAATGCACATTCACCAAGAAAACACTTTTTATAAAGTGTTTGCTTTAACCATTTTACACAACATCTTCCATGAGCCAGGAACACTTCAGAGTGCCTTCATACGCTGACTCATTTAAATCTGCACAACGACCAGATTAAGGCAGGTCTGTTGTTACCCCCATTTTACACATAGGAGAAACTGAGGCTCAGGGAAGTCGAGGAACTTGCCCAAGTTCATAAAGCTAGTAAGAGAGCTTTTTTGTAGGGCAAGGTGGTTTCAGAAATAGGTGAAGACATTAATTTGGAAGGAGAAATAATCAAAGAGGATGAGGAGCAGGTAAGGGATGGGGCAGGCAGGCAGCTTGACTATTCCCCTAAACATTCATTCAATTAAAAAATGTGCATTTGTGCCTCACTCTGTATTAAGCTCTGGAATTACAGTGGTAAACAGGTTCAGTTCCTGGCCTTATGAAGCCCATAATACAGTAGAGGAAACAGGTAAACAATCACACGAACAGATAAATGAGTATGCATTATGGAAAATTGTGTTGTTGTTCAGTCTCTAAGTCATATCTGACTCTTTGTGACCCCATGGACTGTAGCACGCCAGGCCTCCTGTCCCTCACTATCTTCTGGAGTTTGCCCAAGTTCATGTCCATTGAACCAGTGATTACTTCCAATCATCTCATCCTCTTTCGCCCTCTTCTCCTTCTGTCTTCAATCTTTCCCAGCATCAGGGTCTTTTCATCAGATGGCCAAAGTATTGGAGCTTCAGCTTTAGAATCAGTCCTTCCAAGGAATATTCAAGATTGGTTTCCTTTAGAATTAACCAGTTTGATCTTCTTGCTGTCCAAGGGACTCTCAAGAGTCTTCTCTAGGGCCACAGATCAACAGTACCAGCTGTTCAGCACCCTGACTTCTTCATGGCTCAACTCTCACATCTGAACATGACTAATGGAAAGACCATAGCTTTGACTATACAGACTTTTGTTGGCAAAGTGATGTCTTTGCTTTTTAATACACTGTCTAGGTTTGTCATAGCTTTCCTTCCAAGAAGCAATCATCTTCTAATTTCATGGCTACATACAATGTGCCTTAGTATCTCAGGAGCCAAGCATCTTGAGCATGTCATTTTGAAGATGAAGAATAAAAACAACCAAATGGTACATGTTCAGTGCAGTAGGTATGGGGAGATTTGAACTGTTCAGAAGGAGAATGCAAATGGCCAGCCAAGTGGTTCCAGCCTGGAAGCAGTTAACCCCTTCCCGCTCTTTGTATCTTCATCAGCCTCGGCACTCTGCAAAATAATCAGCTATCATTTATCAGCATTCTGCAAGGTAGCATTTGAAACTGAGGCAGGGCAGTAAATCAGACACATATAATTTGAGCCCTGAAGTATAGTAATTCTTATTTTAATGCAACATCTGGTACAGATAATACAATTTGCAGGAGAAGGGAGCCAGGAATGCAAGTCAGGGCCCTCAGTATTGGGCAAGCAGAGCTAGAAAGCCTGCTTTCCCTCCCATCCTTCCAGCAATACCATGGACTTAAAAAGGAGCTTTATTATGATTCCCTTGGCTGGCCAAAAGGGAAATCAAGTTAATTATAGACTTGTTTGCTGGTTATTAATTAAACCCCAGCTAAACATAAAAACACAGGGGAAGTGCCATTTCCCGCTCCGTGCCTCCAGCCTCTGAGAGCCTAGGAGTGCCGTTCCTGCCTTTGCAGTCCACTCTGTGTCCTGTTTCCTCTGCGGATTTTCTCAGGAGGGTCCCAGGCCCTTTGCCCTGTGTGCAAACAAAACCTTATTTTTAGCTGAGAAGGAACACAACGCTAAAACTCCAAAACAGCAGGGGGACAATAGGAGGAAGCTTGCAGACACTGACTGGTCGTGACACCCAGGGTTCCGGGGCTGCCACACCCTCCTGCCTCCTGCAGCCTCCCAAGTTCACCAACATCCCTGATCCCCAGTTAGATACCCAAGCTTCTCCTGCACACTTGCTGTGCAGGAGCTATACATAGTGACTAGAGGACGAGCTTCCGGGCACATGTCTGGAGGTCCAAACTTACCCCATTCACTATCTCCTTCTTGGGCAAGTTCCTTCACTGCTCAGCTTCAGGTTTCCCTCTCTAAAATGGAGACATGAGCAGTGCCCTCTCCTAAGTGTGTTGTGAACTTTCAACACGATGAAGTCAAACACTGAGCAGGTGCGCAGCACATGGTTGCTAAGAAACACTAGTTTCCTTTTCCTCACTCTTCCAGGACACCACCGTTCAGCTCTGGGTCTTCCACCTAAATGTCAAATGCTAGAAGGTGCACATGTAACCTTGACATCTCTCAAAAACTTTCTAGGCCTCTATTTTCTCATCTTCAAAAGGGAAGCAAACCAGTGCCCACCAGAGAGTGTCATTGGGAGAATTAGACAATGGGAGCAACTAGTGCCTGGCTCTAATTGGATGCTTAATACATGTTAGTGACTAAGTTACCTGAAAACAATCCCCCGAATACTTAAAGTTGAGATTCTAACATCAGTATCTATGGCACAAAGAAAGATAATCAATCAACAGGGAATCACCCCAAACTAGCCTCATTTCCTACTGGAGCTGAGATGCTAAATTACCTATCAAGAGCATTCCACAGATGTTGTACAAAGACATCGTAAGAGAATTTGGCTGATTCCTTGGCAAAATCTAGCTAGCTCATCAACCTAGCCTCCCCAGAATCACACAGTGGACATATTCTTTGCTTTTCCTTAGACAGCTACAGCATCACCATCTCTATTAGCCTTAACCAGGCCATTTTTTGGATGGGAAAAGTCAAGGGTCGAGCCCTCTGACTACCAATGATTTCCTTCAAAACAGGATTTCTCAAGTGTTACCAGTCACATGGAGAAGAAAAAAAAAAAAGTATTCCAGTGAAATTTGCCAATGAAACAAAACTTGTTCATGTGCTTTCCAGACTCCAACCACCACTCTCTTTACCCTCCCCCACACTCCAACCAAATTAAGGACTGTTGAGTCAGCACCAAATCCTCCCAACCCCACCCACTGGAGCAGGTATGGGCAGCCTGCCCATGCATCAGCTGTGCACCCTGGGTTCACAGACCTTCACTAGCATCACACAGTTGAATTCAAACAATAGATGCTTATAATTTTATCTAATAGTTTTAAATGTATCATTTCCACTTCCTACTTCCTCCTGGCAGAAATCCTTATACTCAGATTTGAGTCCTAGTTTTGTGGCTAAGGTCCCTATAACACAAAAGCTAGAGACGGAATGGGAAGCAAGATCTAAGAGATCTCCACAGAAGAGACAGGTAAACACACAATTACACAAACATTAATAATTACTTAGTTATAACTTTACTAAGCTTCAGGTACCAAAAGAGCATATAACGGAGGGACCAGAGCTAATGCACAAGTCATTATGCCCATTTTAATGGTAAAGCTGAAGCCACAGAACTCATGTGACAGAAACAGCATGGAGCTGCTGTCCAAGAAAGGACTAGAGAGGAAAAGAGAGGAGGGATTGTAAAACACTTGTAACTCATAAAATGTTCTATATTTGAAAAAATGACAACTGTCATTCTTGTATTCTGGTATACTATGCTTAAGATTCTATCAAAAAAAATTTTTAATAACCTATACCAGAGTTTTCATATTTATTTCCTTTTTCTAGGCTTCTGGGGCCTGGGGTGGGGTGGGGTATTGGGACAGAGTATTTCAAGGCAGATGTCTAGTCTAACATTCTAGCATCCACCAAATAGAACTCTTCCTGTATCAGCTCTCATAACTTGGGCAAATTACTCAGCTTCTCAAACTGTTCACCTGGTCTGAAAGAAGTGGATGATAATATCTACCACACAAAGTGACTGTCAGCATTAAGTGAACAGCATATATACAGCCTCACACATACTAAGTGTTTATAAGTGAGAGTGCTCCTTTGCTTCCCTTCCCTCCCCTTCCTTTCTCTCTGGAGAGGTCTTCATTGCACAAGAAGATGAATCAGCATCCTAGAAGCCTAGCAGGAAGTTGCTGTCAGAGGCATGCCCTACCCTTGTCAATATGTGGCTTTGGTCTTGGCTCCAGGAACTTAAAATTTAAAAAGAAATTTATATGGCATAACCCTCACTCCTAATTTCCCACTTGCTGTTCATGACTTACCAATTGCGTGAAGGGCAAGAGTGGTTCTGAGGGGAAGGATGCATGTGTGTGTGTGTGTGTGTGTGTGTGTGTGTGTGTGTGTGTGTGTGTGATGGGGGAGAATGTAGAATAGGAAATTTCCATGGTCTTTATTTACAGTTCTTGGAGCTTGTGAATAGCTTAATAAGAAAATTATTCCTCCTTTTTCTTTCAGTATTGAGCAGTGATGCATTTGCACTTCTTAAACAGAAAACCTCGCGGACAGCATTGGAGATAGAACTTGACTGTTGCATTCCAGAGACTTGGAGAGCCCAAGTCTACAGAACTGCTACCTGGCCCAAGACCTTCACATGCCAAATTGGCTGTAGAACTTACATCAGGAGAAGCTTCATTTCCCCTGAGGAGCTGGCACACTTCTGTGTGATGGAAAGAAAGACATTCCAACCCCTATACTGTGTCCAACTGTGTGCTAGGCCCTAGGCAGCTGGAGATAGAGTGAAAAAGACATAACCCTTGAAGTGCATAGGTGACCCTCTGCAGTCTAGACATAGCAAGTTGAGATGGTAAGAAAATTGCTGAACAAGAAACAAACCCACTCCCAAGAAGTAATATTTATTATTAAGTAGCTAAAATGTGTTAGGTGTTTTGACAGCATCAAACCTTCCCTTTTGTTGTGTGCTTGACCCTCACAATGATCCTGAGGGATACAGATTTCTAGCTAGATGATCAGAGCCAAGGTACTTAAACCTGTAGTGCATTTGAGGTCCCTGGAGCCCAGAGACAAAAATGGCAAAGCTGAAATTCAAGCTCAGATCTGACTCCAGAGCTCTTTCTTGTCTACCTTGTCATACAGCCCCCAAAGAGCATGAGCAAGTGAGAAAATGGGCAGGGTCCTCCACTGAAATAGGCAGAGAAGCATGCAACTGGTTTAGAAAGACTTCTACCCAAAATGATTACATAAAAATTTTGCATATGAAAGGGTTATTGGAAAATTGACTTAAGGGACACAGCTCATTTCCTGATGAAGCCAGATTAATGGGACATAACAGAACCGAATTCCTCAAGAAGTAAATGACTCACCTCTTCTCCTGCTGGGCTGCCTGGAGCTTTCCTTGTAGTTGGCCTTCTGCCCTTTCTGAAAACCCAGCTGCTAGGATGGGAAACTCAACCAGTAAGGAGAAAAGAGAATCTGTTGTTTACCTCCGAGTTTTCCATTCATTAGATCCTAAACTAAGTGGCATCTGAACAGCCAAAGTAGACACCCCTCTCACCAAGTTGCAGCGTTTACACCAGGTAATAACCTGGAGCTTACTGAGGAGGCCCAAGGTGATCAAGACGCCCAGGTAGGTGGGTATTGAAAAGAACAAGATTAAAGGATGGTGTCAAGGAGGCCTGAGGGTGGACCTCTCAGAGTAAGGCACACAGCAGGAGGCTATCTGTGTCTGTGTAGATGATCACAGCTTCTCTGGTAGCTCAGCTGGTAAAGAATCTGCTTTATAAAAATGTTCACAAAAAAGATACAAAAAGATGTTCACACAAAAAATATGTTAGCTACTACAAAGGAACACTCAATAATCAGATAGTCAAGGTATCTCATTCTATGAACATGTAGCTTCTTTTCCCAGCCACTCTGATGCTTTTTCAATGGACTCAGAAACAAGGTGGTCACAGTCGCAGAAATGGAGGTGAGCAGTCCTGTGGCAAGATCAACATTGGTCACAGAAGTCTATGTTATTGAACCTGTGCACGTGTTCAACAGCAACAGCAGAGGCCATGGCTGAGCCTCAGATATGGCATTATTTCAAGGGAGACCATTCAGTCACATGGTCTGATCACATGGAGGTGCTTTATCCTCACTTTGGCAGATAACAACATGTATATGAATTTTACTTCCCTGCCTGACAACATCATCTATAAGCATAAGAATGTCTTGCTCTCCGTCATGGAATCCATCACAACATTGCTTCTCATCAAAGAATTCATTTTACAGAGAGGAGGACAACTAGCTCAGAACCATGAGTTTTATTATGAACTTAATCACTCGGAAGCAGAGAGTGGGACAGATAGAGTGGGAAAGGGTGGAATGGCCTATTAAAGACTGAGTTATGGTGCTGGCATCCAGTCCCATCACTGCATGGCAAATAGAAGGGGAAAAGGTGGAAAGCGACATTTTATTTTCTTGGGCTCCAAAATCACTGTGGACAGTGACTGCAACCATGAAATTAGAAGACACTTTCTCCTTGGAAGGAAAGCTGTGACAAACATAGACAGTGTATTCAAAGGCAGAGACATCACTTTGCTGACAAAGGCCCATATAGTCAAAGCTATGGTTTTTCCAGTAGTCATATATGGGTGTGAGAGTTGGACTATGAAGAAGGCTGAGCCCCAGAGAATTGATTCTTTGAATTGTGGTGCTGGAGAAGACCCTTGAGAATGCATTGAACCGCAAGATAAAATTAGTCAATACTAAAGGAAATCAACCTTGAATAGTCATTGGAAGGACTGATGCTGAAGCTAAAGCTCCAGTACTTTGGCCACCTGATGAGAAGAACTCATTGGACTCATTGGAAAAGACCCTGATGCTGGGAAAGATTGAGGGCAGGAGGAAAAGGTGATGACAGAGGATGACATGGTTGGATAGCATCATCAATTCAATGGACATGAGTTTTTGCAAACTCCAGGAAATAATGAAGGACAGGGAAGCTTGGTGTGCTGCAGTCCATGGGGTCACAATGAGTCAGGCATGACTTAGTTACTGAACAACAACAACAAATGGTGCTTGCTAGATGACACACGCACTTGAGGTTGAAGGGTTGGAGTACTGTTCCAAACTTCCAGTTCATGTCTGATGCCCTTTTCTCATAGCCAGAATACTGGGGTGTGAGGACCAAGAAGTAGGAGGAGCTTCTTTCAGCATGAACTCTAATGACCCATTCACAAAAATTTCATTTCCTTTCCTACACATGCAGGGCTCTGCTGGTTCTGAGGCCTTGATTCCCAAGGAAGGAAAATTTCAACTAGGGAACACAACAGTGCTTCATTGAATTAGAAATCAACACTACCACCTGGCTGACTGGTGCTCCTGCAACATGAACTAATAGGACTAGTGGTGAAGTTAAAGGAAGACCCTAGCAACTCAACACATCCAAGTCTACTACAGGATTTGACCTTCTAGCAATGAGGGTAACAGTCACACAGTCAAGATCCATGATTAAGTAAGGTTGTGAATGAGGCAAAGGGAATATGAATGTAGCAGTGGAATAAACAAGCTCTTACTATAACGATGCCCTTGCAATATGTTACAGAAATGAAGAAGGTTGTAGCTGTGCAACCTGTCATCCTCAGTATCCCCAGCTCCCCCCTAGCTTCTAAAGAAAGTCTAGGTGATTTTGTCTGGCTGGCAAAAACTAGATGCAAAGAACACTGGGAAAGTTATTTGTCTTATCTTTTCAGCTCCTCTGGTGGGAGCCAACTCTGCCATCTAAAGATTGGTAAGACAGAGAAGGAAGAAGATTAAAACCAAGAAAAATAATAAATATCTCCTGTAAGGAAACACATCAAACACCACCATGAATCAGATAACTTTGGAACTGAGATTTGAAAATTAGGTTAGAATGGCCAGAAGGGAAATGGCATTTCATAGAGAACCATACACAATTAAGGCTGTCTTGAGCATGCCAATCATTCCATGGATTTGGGATGTAGAGTAGGCATGGAAGATCACTGTCTACAGTGAAGAAGTTAAGCAACTAGGCCATCATCACATATTCTGGTGTACAGTGGGACAGTAACTCAATTCAGTCAATCAGAGGCCATCCCCAGTTCCACCACCCAACTCTCCCCTTTGCTTCTGGCTCATGAGATGTTATGGAGAAAGCAATGGCACCCCACTCCAGTACTCTTGTCTGGAAAATCCCATGGACGGAGGAGCCTGATAGGCTACAGTCCACGGGGTCGTGAAGAGTCGGAGACAACTGAGCAACTTCACTTTTACTTTTCACTTCCATGCATTGGAGAAGGAAATGGCAACCCACTCCAGTGTTCTTGCCTGGAGAATCCCAGGGATGTTAGAGCCTGGTGGCCTGCCCTCTATAGGGTCGCACAGAGTCGGACATGACTGAAGCGACTTAGCAGCAGCAGCAGTAGTAGCAGCATGAGATGTTAAACACATAACCAGAGGGCAAGGGATTGAATATTCTGGGCCAGGATCACCATCAACCTAAATAAGCCATGCTGATTAATCTAGAGTTGAATGCTAAGGTTTTTCTCCAAGACGCGGGAATGGGAAGATCCCAGCATGCTCACCAGAAGGAAACTCTCAGTTCTACAAAGGCAGGTTTTCCAAAATATTCAGTCCCCATCTAGGTGCAAGCAAGCCCATGCCACATCCCTGTGCTAAGTCCAGAACCAAAATTTTAATTTATTTCGTGGGAATAAGGAGTGGTCCATTTAAGAATAAAATACACTACTGACCAAACAGGAGGGGACAAAAAGGGAGTCGATTTGGTCATTGCTAAAATAAAACCAGGGAGCAAGGCCCACAGCTGCCTCCCCAGGAAGTCCTATTACTACAGACAATGGCCCAATTGTTCTCCCCTGCCCAAAGAAACCGTGCAGTCTCGAACCTGGGGGCCACTGACTGTCTTTTTCTATTTCTTTCCTTAAAACACAATTTATTGGAAATACTTCCAGATCTCCAGGGGGAAAACAAAAGGCTGGCAGTAAAATGAAACACCTAATTAACAGAGAGAACTGCTCCACTGTTGCCAGAGAACTTTCTGCAAGACTCCTGGCTCCCTGAAGAGAGAAGTTAAGGGAGGGGAACCCAGGCAGCACAGAGCCCCTCTTATTGCGCACACCATAGTGCCAGGAGGTAGCATAGAGTAATGGTGATGAGCACTGGCTTTGGAGTCAGACTGCCTGGGTTCAAATCCCACCTTTGCCACTTACTAGGGCAAAGCCCATAACCTCCCTGGGCTTATGAAGTGAGGATAATTGTTGTCCTTCTTAAGGTTATTGCAAAAGGCAAGTGAGCTAATTCATTGAAGTGATTAGCATACCTAGTACTGTGAGCTAAATATTAGCTATTATATGTCAGATAAGTTCATTATCTAAGCCTGGATGCTGCTGCTGCTAAGTCGCTTCAGTCGTGTCCGACTGTGCAACCCCATAGAAGGCAGCCCACCAGGCTCCTTCATCCCTGGGACTATCCAAGCAAGAACATTGGAGTGGGTTGCCACTTCCTTCTCCAATGCATGAAAGTGAAAAGTGAAATCGCTAAGTCATGTCTGACTCTTACCGACTCCATGGACTGCAGCCTACCAGGCTCCTCCGTCCATGGGATTTTTCCGGCAAGAGTACTGGAGTGGGTTGCCATTGCCTTCTCCAAGTCTGGATGAGGGATCATTATATCCAACTCACAAGTTCATGGTTAAATTAGGCTGGAAAGTTAAGCTGTCTGCCTACATGGTTGAACTAGGAATAAATTCATAGTTGTGAAATTTTAAAGCTTGAGATATTTCCAGAGTATCATGCTGCCTACTTCCCCTATGAGAGAGCTTTCTCATCACTGCCTTCAGTGACAGCCTGAGAATTTTCACCATTGGCCCCAGAGTCTCCTGCCTCTGCTCATGAACAAATACCCACCATGGGGACTATGATCAGAGGACGCAGGGACAAACAACCCTCTGCAGACCATATCTGGACTATTAGCATCAAGAGGGGATTAAAGACATGAGGAAAGCAAGGGGGGGGGGGGGGGAAAGGGCAATAACAGGAAACAATCTGCTCTGATTGCATGTTTGTTTCTATGCTTGTGTCCAGCGTTTATGTTCAGATACTAGATAGCAGGATAAAGCTGAGTCTCACTTGGGACAACAAATTTCAAATGAGTGTCCTTGAAGTCTCATCCCAGTGACTTTTTCAACTTTCATTTATCATTTTTCAAATCAACTTAAGGCCTTGGCAACCAGCCTACTTCTTTCTCCAGCACTCCCCCCACCTGCCTTCTGCAGAAAACCATCAAGTAAAGCATCTGACAAAATGCTTAGTGCTCAGTCGGTGTCCGGCATTGTAAGATGGCTCCAGGACCAGCAGGGCACTTCCAATCAGTCCCAGCGGTTTTATCCAGCGTCCAAAAGCAGCTGTTCCCCTGGGGCTTGAGAAGAATGCATTTGGACAACCCTTTCCCGTCCTTCCTCGCCTCCCCCTAGGAAGTCCTCTCCTCAGCCAGATTGGCCAGGACCGCAGGCCTGCTGCATTTGCGTGTGTGTTTGTGTGTCTATGAGTGTCTTCCCACTGGGAAGCTGGCTCATGAAGTCTCACCCCTTCCCCCTGCCCCAAATTAAAACAAGCTGGTTGCAATTGTGAGCAAACTCAACTCACACCAGCTGGGCCCTGCTTGCAGCTTCAGAAAATGCTGTTTCATGTTCAGATGCAAATAACCATTTCCTCTCTAGAGCGTGCCTGGACTGTGTTCCAATCTGAATGGGGAGCAGAGGGGAACAGAGGCTCTGGAAGAACATGAGGCTGGGACTGTCAGCAGGGATTCTGCTGTCCTAAACTTTCTCTGAATTCAGGGAGTGGTCAGTGCCCCACAGGAAGTGTGGAGGACAGAAGAGAGATGTTTCCAGCATTTCCCGCAGCTGTGCCTGTACCCATCCCACTGCCAGCCCCTGAGCACCAGCACTTGTGGCCTCTGAACAGGTTCTCCTGCCTACTGGCAAGTCCTCTAAAAATGCCTGCTGCCATAGTGATTCCATCACTCATTCACTCAAATGTCAGTTCCTGGACACTAAACTGTACTGGATACTGCTACAGGCATTATCAGAATCACACAGCGGGTGGAAGGATCCGTCCTCAGGAGGCTTGGATTCTAATGATCATTCTCATGTGCAGTTCTTAACTTACCTCTACACTCAAAAGTCCTCAATGGCTCCCTATGGCCAACTGAATGAAAATTGAACTTCTTAACACAGGCGGGACCCTCCAGGCTCACACCCAAACCCATTTACCCAGTCCTGAATTTCATTGTTCACCAGTCATGAGTGTTGACAGGCCTACAGAAGAGACAGAAGAGAGAGCCTGGAAACAGAAGAGTCTGGAGTCAGTGATAGAGACGCCTATGGTTTAACGGATGGGGAAGCTGAGCTGTCTGAAGCAAGGTCCTAGAGCGACCATGTGTGGCAGATGGTGGCCATCTCCACTTCCGGGGGAGGGGGGAGGTTACCAGTTATAGGGGAAATGACATCAGGTGGGCTCATTTGTTACCAGGAAAACTGGCAGAGGAGCATGGCCCTCATGGTCCCTTTGATAAGCTCTTTGATATGGTGGAGATATTCTGATGAGATGTTCTGATATTCTGATCAGAACAACTAAAACAATCCCCAGCTGGGGCCAGTGTGTAGGCTGGTCAATCAATGAAGATGCACCAGGGAATGTACAGGGAGCAAGAGAAGAGTCATCCTGGGTGGCTGACCGTACAATGAGCCTGTTAAATACCTACCCACCCTGCAAGATCCAGCTCCAGTGTCATCTCCTTGAAACCATCCAGGATCCCCCAGTAGGAATGAACCCCTCCTTCCTCTACGTCCTCACAGCAAGATCCCAGAAACTTACAGTAAGGGTAAATCACAGAGATCATCCAAAACTCCAAGGCAACCCTTCAACAGTCCCTTCCTTCCTGGCCAAAGCATGTGTTAAGACTAATTAATTCATATTGTGGTGAGCATCACTCAGTTTCCTTGATGTGTGACTTAAAATCTATTGAGGGCCTGATGTGAAGAGCTGACTCATTGGAAAAGATCCTGATGCTGGGAAAGACTGAAGGCAGGAGGAGTCGAGGATGACAGAGAATGAGATAGTTGGATGGCACCACCGACTCAATGGACGTGAGTGAGCAAACTCCAGGAGATGGTGAAGCACAGGGAAGCCTGGTGTACTGCAGTCCATGGGGTCGCCAAGTGTCAGACACGACTGAGTGACTGAACAACGACAGCTGAGGGCCTAATGTGTGCCAGGGTCTGTGCCACGTGCTTTATTTCTTCTTGTCTTCTCTGCTTCTATATGTGGATGAGGAAACCAAACTCAGAGTGGTGAGGTTACTTACCTAATGTCACACAGCTGGTATTTACCCTGCCATGACTCCCACCTGTAGCACACACAGTCTCCAGGGCACAGAGGTATATGGTGCAGGGCAGAGGGCTGTGCAAAGTAACAGAATAAATACTATACCTGGGGCATCCTTTTCACTTACTGGTAAGTAATTTAAATACTGTTTGATTTAAGGATATCTTCATTAATACAAGGGTTTCCCTAATAGTTCAGTTGGTAAAGAATCTGCCTACAATGCAGGAGACCCTGGTTCAATTCCTGGGTCGGGCAGATCTGTTGGTGAAGGGATAAGCTACCCACTCCATTATTCTTGGGCTTCCCTTGTGGCTCGATTGGTAAAGAATCCGCCTGCAATGCGGGAGACCTGGGTTCGATCCCTGGGTTGGGAAGATTCCCTGAAGACAGGAAAAGCTACCCACTCCAGTATTCCGCCCTAGAGAATCCTATGGACTATATAGTCCATGGGGTCACAAAGAGTAGGACATGACTGAGCAACTCTCACTCGCTAATTAATACAAACCCAGATGTTGCATATTACAGAGTGGAATTTTAAGACTGCATAAATTTTAAGCATGAAATACAAGTCTTCAGATCCATTTTGTGCCAGAGAAGGGCACTTGGGGCTGTGCTCCAGGCCTCTCAGCTGGCACCCATTCAGGCTCCTGTGACATGAGGGCTACTTGGATGGAAAAGCTTTCTTTAATGTTACACTTTCCTGAAGGCAGAAACACTGATGGCAACAAATGAAGGCAGGTAGAAAGTGAAGAAGAAGGTGGGAGAAAGAAGCCTTTAAAAATACATTCAAAGAAGTACTGAGGCCTGGGAGCACTGGGGCTGCGACCATGAGCCCTCCATGCATCTGAAGGAAGGACATGGTAAGAAATAATATTTCTGATAGTGGGCCATCCAAGAACAAAAAGGAGGGGCGGCTAATGATTTATTATATTCTGTATACTATTTTCAAAAGACAATGACACCAGGCATTTGAGGAAACGTTCCACTTAAAACAGTTCAAACTATTAAAACATGGGTGCTTAAAATATATATATATTGCATTTTCTTACTAAACAGTGTATGTCCTTGCCCTCCTAAGATGTGGGTCCTGCATGTGGCAGGTAACTAACTGATGTGGCCAGCTGAATGATGTGCTATTGATGAACTGATTCCTTTTCTGTAGCATCTTCTGTTCTGTAGAGACCTGAGCTGCCTGGCCCTAAAGAAAAGCATGATGGTGGAAATTCAGTCATTGTGTCAAGAAACAGGAGGAGTTTACACTGTGGAGGGTTGTGAAAAGGAGAGAGTCCTGTGTCCCTCAGGGACTCTACTTCTCATAATTTAGAATTGATTCTAGCAACTATTCACTTGGAGCAATGCTGGGTTTCCTGAGTGCAGGTGAGTTCTGAAAAACATGTGTTTTCAATTTCATTGTGCTAATTATCTGGAAAAAAAGAAACCCTCAAATTTAATATAGGCCGCATAAGCCAACACATCCTCCTCCCTACAGCTTCACGGCCATGCCTACCTTGGTTACCTAGTCACAAACTTCATTTCTCTATATCCCAGACTTGACTTCAGGATGTTCCTCAACACAGTACTCAGCCAGATGCTACTGATGGACCAGAGCTGGCAAGAGAAAAGAGCCTTTGTTTGACCTCCCTGATCTGGAGCCCAGACATTAGATGAAGGATGCTGATGGAGTGCCTGCTTTACATATGCATAGCTCACACTGACTCTAAAGAGAAATCTGACTATGCCTCTCAAAAGGTCTTCTGTGGCTTCCCATCCCTACAACCCACACGCCTCCATTGTCTGTACCAGCCAGACTTTGACATTCCTCTGTGCCACAATCACACAGCAGCCCTACCCTCCAGCCCCTGAATGATGTTCCCGTCCATCAGGCACCATCTCCCTGCCTTTGCACACCAGCTTCTTTGGCCTGGGGCAACTTCCTCCTCTCTTACCTACAGCAGTGGTTCTCAAGCTTCAGCAGACTTCAAGGACTGGTTAAAACACAGATGGTCAGGCTCCCACAGCCAGTTTCTGATTTCTTCTGACTGGGATGGGCCCTTAAGATATGCATTTCTCATGATTTCCTAGGGAATGCTGGTGCTTCTAGACCAGAGACTACACTTGGAAAACTATGCAGGCCAATCAAGCTCAACTAAAGCTTCACTTCTTCTAGGAAGCCCACCCTGACTGGCCCCCTCCCCAGCTGCTAGGTTCCCGCCTTGGACCCCCACATCCCCCTGTTACTTACTCTGTCCTTTCATAATGAAGGGTTGCAAAGAAACCTGTTGATGTCCATATTCCCTCTCAACTGTAATCTCCCTGAGACTTGAGCTTAACCATGTCTTTGTCATCTCCATACCCCTACTGCCTCACACCTGAGTACACAGAACAGGCTCATTAAAAAATTTTAAATGAATACAAACCCTCAGGCAAGCAGATGGAGATATATTTAAGAAAAAGCATGATATAATCAGGAGGAATATTATCACTGTGGCTCATCCTCTCTTACCTGGAAGACGGCCTCAATTTCCCCCCTGTTCTCTAGGTCTCTAGTCTCAATACCTCCCTGTCATTGACCATACTAACTCTGCCACACTCCTGCCTAAAACTCTCTTATGACTCCACATGGCCATCAGGAAAAAGACCAAGTTCCTCATCCTAGCAACCAAAGTCCCTGGGTTTGGGCCCCAACAAAATTTTCCAGCCTCATTCTCTTATACACTATGTTCTCAGTCTCCCAGACTTTATCCTTCTGTGCCATTTCCTCTATAAATAATACTCTCCTCCCTTTTCTTCCTGGAAAACTCCTATTCATGCTTCAAGACCCAAATCAAATATTACCTTGTCTATGAAACCCTCATAGATTAGTCTGGGCCTAGCAACTTATTTTCATAACATGTAGTATTTAAAGCTAGGGCAGGCCTCCTTACAACCTGAAAAAAAAATCTCATCCCTGCTTGTCCAATGCACAAGCCCAGTGAGATCCAGAGCTCCTTCTCAGTGGGATCAAAATGTGTTTACATAATCAAATAATCAGAAAAGGAAAATCTTGTGAAATTGGATGAACAAATGGGGCGGCTTCAGTGTTCCCTCATGGATTTGTGTGAAAAGCAGAAATTCAAGAGACCTTTGCAGCCTCCCACTTTGTGCACAAGCGCACACACACACACACAGTCTGTAGAGAGAATCTGAGAGTAGACAGAGAAGCAGACAGACACGCCAGCTCGGAGATGCAGGAAGAAACGAAGGTGAAACAGAGGGGGGAGCAAAAGACAGTGGGAAAATGAGAGAAACTAAATAGAAAAAGAAAGAGATGGGACTTCCCCGGTGGTCCAGTGGTTAGGACTTCACCTTCCAATGCAGGGGCGTGAAGGTTCAGTCCCTGGTTAGGGACCTAAGATCCCACATGCTTTGTGGCCAAAAAGCAAACATAAAACAGAAGCAATATCTCAACAAATTCAATAAAGACTTTTAAAATGGTCCACATCCGAAAAAACGTAGAAAAGGAGAGAGCAAAAACAGCAAAAAAAAAGGGGGGGGGGGATAAAAACAGAGAAAGGTATGGCAATATAAGAGTGGGAGGAAGAGGAGGGAAAGGAGAAGGAAAAAGGGGGAAGAAAAAGACACTTTGACCAAAAGGCCCAGAGAGACACAAACACATATGCAGATGAGAGTTGCAACGGGAAACAAAGACAAAGAAGTAGATTAAAGAAAGATGAAAGCCAACCATGTCTCCAAGACGCTACACTGTGATAAATGGTCCATAGGTCCTAATAAATATCTCGAATGAATATAGGATGGAATGGAGAGGGAAAGACCCAAATATGGACAGGAAGCGAATAGGATCAAGCTCAAACTTGGTGCCTGCTGTTTTCCCACCACATACTCTATAAGCAATGGAAAAATTACAAGTTGGCCAAGAGCACATATAAGCGTGAGATCTCTGATTTTGGCAATGGCCTCCAAAACCTTAAGGAAAGGACACAGTGTCTTCTAGCCCACTAAGGGCCAGGCCAGCTCTGGGAAGAGACTGAACAGATCATTAAAATTCTTCGCTGAGATCAACACAGTAATATGCTGTTTATCCCATCCTTGATTGATTCCATGGGGCATGAGGAAGCGGAACATGCAGGCAGTCTGGGCACCTGGCTTCTGGTCCAAGTCTTGCAGCTTGTTGGACAATCAGCTTGGACAGTCACCATCCTTCTCTGGCCTCAGTCTTCCCAATTAGAAAGGGAATGTGGAGTGGTAATTGGACCAGATCACTTTTTTCCATCTTTTGCTTTTTTTTTTTTTTTTTAGCAAAAGAAACTTTTGTTTCCTAATAAAATCACGGGCTAAAGTCCAATATAGAAAACTGATTAAAATTTTAAAATGAAATTTCTCTGGTTCAAGTTAGATGAGAGCTCAATAGCATACAGACAGCTCTGCTGAGAACAGAGGGAGCAAGGAATTTAGGAATCATCTAGAGTGTTTTTTTTTTTAAAGGGGCTGTACCGTTCTCTATATTTCTATATACTTCTGCTCTACAGAGCCCATGTGTGTACTGCTTGAGAGGCCTCAATGGGTTGGCTTGCCCAGAACCACCCTTAGTCCTGGGTAAGAGGGACCCTAGTCTTGGGCCTGTGGGTTAGAGGGTCTCTCTCTCTCTCTCACACACACACACACACACACACACACACACACACTGAGGGTTGAGGCTTAGCACTGGCACAGTACCACCTGTAACACAGCCAGTCCCTGGACTAACTCTATACTAGGTCCAGGAAAAGACATCCTTTCCTTCTGTCCCTGAATCAAAGAGCAGCTGGGTCCAAGTACTGTGAGAATTTGTGCTGACAGTATCGGAAATGACCCTCCTTCTGAGAATGGAGAAAACTGAAGTGTCAAAGTGCCTAAAGAGGACAAAAGACAGATTAACTGTCATTCAGAGAGCCTGACTGCCATCAATTCCTATATTGCAAAGTATTGGTTTCTAGGAATGCTGAGAGTTCATGTTCTTCTTTTTTAACATTTGAATTCATAATTTCAAAGGTATTTACAAATGAACACAATAGTCATAGTAGCTAAGGAAAACTTTGTAATATTAATTCAGTTGCTCATAAAAGTGTATCTTATATACAAGTCTAGAAGGAACATGAGTGAAATGACAATAGCCCTAAAAAAGGGTAACTAAATGGCCATAGACTGTTCCACTTTTTGATAGTTTTGCTTTCATTAAAATATGTAAATATCCTTATTTAGAACTTCAAAAAGTTTTACCTTTAAATATTTTATAGTTTGATATTCACTGAGTACAATTTGTAGTTTGCCTTTCAGTTTGACTATCTCACAAAAATAAATTTTCTGAAAGATATATTGTTTTAATTTTTACATTTTAATGAGAATATTCAAATTGTGTATACATTAAATACAATTACACTTTATTTTCAATCCTTTAGAATATATCATTGAGAATGAATAAAATTTGTGATCATGATAGAAACTTCAAAAAGTGAGATTCAGAAAATACAAAAGCTAAAAAGGACAAAGGAGAAGAAAAAAGAAAAACTCAAAGAGAAAGTCTTTCAGTTTTTTTGTTGAAAATAGTAGGAAAAAACTGAAGTTCCTAGATCTAAAAATAAGACAATATCAGAAAAACAAACAACCTAATCAAAAAATGAGCAGAAGATCTAAAGACATTTCTTCAAAGAAGACATACAGGTGGCCCCAAAAGCACAGGAAAAGATCCTCAACATTGCTAATTATTAGAAAAATACAAATCAACACTACAACGGGGTTATCACCTAACACCAGTCAGAATGGCCGTCATTAAAAAAAGTCTACAAAAATAAATGCTCCTACACTGTTGGTACAATATAAATTATGCAGCCACATTGGAGAACAGTATGGAGGTTCCTTAAAAAATTAAAAACAGAGCTACCATATGATCCAGAATCCTACTCCTGGGCATATATCCAGAGAAAACCATAATTAGAAAAGATACACCCTCCCCAATGTTCACTGCAGCACTATTTCCAATAGCCAAGATACAGAAGCAAGCTAAGTGTCCATCAACAGAGGAACGGACAGAGAAGATGCAGTATATATATATACAATGGAGTATTATTACCCAGTTGTGAAAAGAATGGAATAATGGCATTTGCAGCAATATGGATGGACCTAGAAGTTATCATACTAACTAAAGTAGGTCAGACAAAGCTAAATATCATATGATATCACTTACATGTGGAATCTCAAAAAATGATATAAATGAACTTATTCATAAAACAGAATCAGACTCATAGACCTAGAAAACAAACTTATGGCTGCCAAAGGGGGAATGTTTGGGCAGAGGGATAAATTAGGAGTTTGAGATTAACATATACACTGCTGTATATGAAATAATAAGAACCTACTGTATAGCACAAAGAATTCTACTCAATATTCTGTAATAACCAATATGGGAAAAAATTTGAAAAAAATGAACATATGAATATGCATAATTGAATCACTTTGCTGTACACGAGAAACTAATGAAATTTTTTAAAAATCTGACTTAGAAAATGCCCACACTTCTATAGCATCCATTAAAAAAAAAAGTGACATTGGATATTTGAATGATATTTTGAAGAATAGTATTCAATAACTGGCTGCCCTCCTGGTGGCTCTAATCTAAAGTGTCTGCTTGCAATTCAGTAGCTATCACTGCTTGGGTCGCTCTTCTCTGGCTATATCTCTATTTGTGGGTCTCCTTCTAGACTCTGCTATGTTTCATTAACCCACACGTCTATCTTTGCAACAATACCGCTCTGTCATGATTACCATGGTTTCATAATAAATCTTGGTATCAGGTTATGGCAACTTCTCCAACTTTGTTCTTTTTCAAGGGTCTCAGCTACTTTAGGTTTCTGCATTTCCATGTAAGTTTTAGAATAATCTTGTCAATTTGTACAAAAATTATTCTGGAATTTTTATTGGGATTTCATTACATCTATAGATTAATTTGAAAGAGAACTGATGTTTAAAACTAATGAGTTTCTGATTCTTGAGCACAGTATATTACACTACTGGTTTAGGTCCTAATTTCTCTCACCAGTGTTTTACAGTTTGCACATATCTAAATAAACCTATTCTACTTCCTATTTTTGATGCTACTTTAAATTACAGTGGCTTTTTATTTCATTTTCAATTGTCTCTTGCTCTATATAGAAATACAATTGATTTTGGGCCTATTGTACTTGTATCCAATGACCTTGCTAAATTCATTTAGTTCTAGGAGATTTTGTAGTTTTCGTGGGATTTTCTACATGAATAATCATGTCATCTACAAATAAAATCAGTTTTACTTCTTTCTTTCCAATATGAGCCACTTTCCTGGTGGCTGAGACAGTAAAGAATCCACTGCAATGTGGGAGACCCAGGTTCGATCCCTGGGTTGGGAAGATTCCCTGAAGAAAGGAACAGCTACCCACTCCAGTATTCTTACCTGGAGAATTCATGGACAGAGGAGCCTGGCAGACTACAGTCCATGGGGCCGCAAAAAGTTAGACACCCCTGAGTGACTTTCACTTTCCAATCTAAGTGCCTTTTTTCACCTTACATTATTAACTCTCTGGGGTCTCTGGTAAAATAATGAATATAACTGGTGAAAATGGACATCCTTGAGTGTATGGGAAGGTATTCATTCGTAACTTCAAGTATGAGGTCTCAGTTGGAGGTTTTATTGTAAATGACCTTCATCAGGTTAGGAAAGTTTCCTTCTGTTCCTAGTTTGCTGAGAAATTTTATCATGAATAGGTGTTGGATATTGTCAAATGCTTTTTCTGTGTCTATTGAAATATTCATATTCTTGTCTCCTTTGTTTTATTAACATCATGTATTACATTAACTAAATTCAGATGTTATACAAAATTTGTATTTCTGGAATAAATACAGGATATTGCTGGACATGATTTGCTAATTTTTTTGCTAATATTTTGCATCTGTATTCATAAGGGAAGTTAATATTGGATTTTCCTTTCTTGTAGTATCTATGACTGATTTTAGCGTCAGGGTAGGTAATGATAGGTTCATAAAGTGGGTTGGAGAGTATTCCCTCTTCCTCTAGAAAGAATCTATGTAAGATTGCTACTATTTCTTTCTTAAATATTTGGTAGAACTTATCAGTGAAGCTATCTGGGCATTAAGATGTTTTTATTGTTGTTGTTCTGTGGGGAAATTTATTTTTAACTTTTCATTTTGAGATAATTTTAGACTTACTGAATAATTGCAAAAAATAGTACAGTGAGTTCCTGTATATCCTTTACCCAGCATCTCCTAAGGTTAATAGGGGTTCTGTCTTTTCCATTCAAGCATTTTTTTTCCTCTCTGTGCCTTAGTTTGGATACTGTTGTAGAACAAATTGTGCCCCCTTAAAATGTATGTGTAGAAGCCCTAATCCCTAACATGACTTATTTGGAGATAAGGCCTTTAGTGGAGGGAATTAAGGTTAAATAAGATCATAAGAATTGGTACTAATCCAAAGGACTCGTGTTCTTATAAGAAAGGAAGAGACATCCCAGGTCATTTTCTCTCCCTCTCTTTCTCTCTCTCTCTTTCTTCTTCTTCATCTGTATGTACACAGAGAGAAGAGGGCATGCTAGGATACAGTAATAAAGCAGCTATCTGCAAGCTGGGAAGAGCAGTTCCACCTAAAACAAACCTTGAAGGCACCTTGATCTTGGACTTCTAGCCTCCAGGACTATGAGAAAATGAATTTCTGTTGTTTAAGCCACTTGGTCAGTGACATTTCATTATGGCAGCCCAAGTAAACGAAGGCAGATAATTTATTGTTTCAGAGATGTATCTTCCATAATATCCAATCTGTGTTATCCCACTAGATGTGGATTTTTTGTTTAAAACAAATATATTTTTCCCCTATTTGTTCTATTTCACTGTTCTTTTAAAATCTTCCATTTCAGTATTTATTGTGTCCATGTTTTCCTTTAAATAGTTAAACATACTTATAGCTATTACAAAGATCTTGTCTGCTAATTCTATTATCTGTCACTTTTGGACCTGTCTCTATTGGCTGATTTTTCTTTTTATTATCTCATTCTCTTACTTCTAACATGTCTAATAATTTCTAATTCAATCCCGTACATTGTTGTGTGCTAGATTTTGTTGTCCTCCTATAAAGAGTGTCAGCTTTGTTCTGGCAGGCAGCTAAATAACTTATGGATCACCCTGATCCTTTCAAGATTATACTTCAGCTTGTTAATTTGGGGTTTGTCTAGGACTTCTCATAGGAGATGATCCTTCTGCTGTTCACTGAATGTCTTAGGCATTCAATGGGATCTCTCTGCTCTGGTTGCAAATCTCTCTCAATACTATGAGAGCTTTGGGGATTGTTCTGCTTCTAGCTCACCAGTCATTCTTTTCATGGCTGCATAGTTTCCCTCTGTGTGTGGGAAGCTTAATATTTAACAACAGACTCAAAAGAAACCCGTGCCGATTTCTGGAGCTTTTTGTGTAGGGCCTTCCCCTTGGGTCTTCCACTCTGCAAATTCCAGCAAAGTCCACCTCCCTGAACTCTCATCTCTGACTCCTGAATCGGTGAGACTATCATAATCTGACTAGAATTCTCACCCCTTTATCATAGTAGCAAAAGTTCCTCTGGGCAGAAAGCAAAATTCTCATTGGCCACATTTTATTTGTTTTCTTTCTCTTTTTTTCATTTATTTTGTGCATTTTTAAGCCATGCTATCAAAAGAAAGCAAGAGTAGCTATATTAATTTCAAACAGAGCAGACTTCCAAGCAAGGAATATTATCAAAGATAAAAAAAGGCATTACATAAGGAAGATTAAAAAGCATAATTGCTAATTTTGCAGAAGTGGAGGCAAGAAAATTAATTTTATGGAATAATAAAATCAAAATTTATGAATTATGTATGTCTGTCACTCATCCAAACATTTTTGGCTCATCAACAGAACACTCAGATATATTCAATAACAATTAAATTCAGTCATATTTTATACTTTGCCAACTTTTACTCATTTAAAAACATTTTAAATGCAGTTTCAAGACTACATTCAAAACATAACATATTGCTTTAATTTCAAAATATATTTTCAAAATATATTGCTTAATAGTTTATTGAGTTGATTTATAACTTTTAAATATTTAGACATATGGTGTACAGGTTCCATGTGAACTCCTGCTCCAGGCCCTGCAAGTGTGAGGGATGGGCCCGTCCTTGCCATTACACATTCTTCTGCCTCCAGGCTGCATCATCCGCCAAAGTCCCTGCTCTCTATTGGCAGTGAACACTGATGCCCCCTATCCATCCCTGCAAAGGCCTACTCTCCTCACAGTCCAAGAGGAGTCCTATGTTCCTTTCATCCCTGCTAGTGGCCCTGGAATTCATATCCACCCCTTGAGGCTGCCATGGATATTGGCTGCTCCAGAATCCCCTTGCACCTCTGGACCCCTTGGGCCAGTGCTGCAGTTGCCATCATTGCCACCAGTGAAGTTGGAGGTTTGGGACACTGCAAATGCATGTCCTCTGCCTGGCCAAGGGCAGCTGATTATCCTCTAAGCTGCTGTATTAGTTTCCTAGGGCTGCTATAACAAACTTTGTGGCTTTAGACCCACAGAATTGTATTTTCTCACAGTTCTGGAAGCCAGAAGTCCAAAATCGGTGTCACACGACCAAAATGAAGGTGTAGGCAGAGCCATGTTCCCATCAGAGGCTTTTGGGGAGAAGGTGTTCTCCCTGATGTGCGGCTCCTTGAAGAAGGCCTCTTCCTATGTGTGGCTGCATCACTCCAGTCTCTGCCTTCCAGATTACATTGCCTCCTCCTTTGCTGTTTGTCCTCAAATCTCCCTCTGATTGCTCTTAGAAGAATACATGTTGCTGAATTTCAGAAGCACCCTGATAATCCCAGATAGTCTCCCCATCTCAAGAGATTTAGCTTAATTACAGCTGTAGTAGACCCTTTTTCCAAGTAAGATAAGATCCACAGGTTAGCGGGACTAGGAATTGATATCTTTGGGGTCCATTATTCATCTTAATATGACCCCTCCCCCCCAATTCTTGTTCATACCACTATCACAATTGTCTCAATCCTCCATCTCCAGTTCAAAGTCTGAGCCAAAATCTTGACCCAGTTCAAAATTTTACCCATCTTCTCTCCCAGAAATAACAATTCCCAGAATGACTGACAATGGAATCAATTATTCTCTTCAAAAGAAAACCCTACCCTGCTCACCAGAATATGGCCTTGCTTCTCCAAAACAAAATAACAAAATAACTTAATTTTGTATAATCAGATTTGGGGAAATATATGAGTCTTATCCACGCTCACTTTGTTATAATTTTACATTATAAAAGCCATTTGAATTTTTTTTTAATTTTCTTTCTTCTGTTAATGTCCTCATGTACCATTAGACCTGGGGTCTTTTGCAGACTGGCATGCATCTAGCATGTTTCTTTCTCTTCCACACTCATCACCCCAGCTTCTCATGGGATCTGATGTATTAGGCACTGAAGGGGTGCTTGTTAACTCAAATGCATCAAACAAATTGAAGAGTCTTGGGAAATGGAGGATGGAAATCCCCTTGCTTAAGACATATTCTACTGTACTTGATGGCTGTAATAATTATATTTAAGAGCAACAAAGTAGACGGAAGGAAGGGGAGCTGGGGCTCTAGACCCAGCAGGGCTATTAACTAGTGATATAGCCAGAGAGGCATTACTCACTCCCAGGCCTGGTTTTGCTCACTGGTCAAGTGGGGATTCACACCTTGACTGCTCAGGGCTCTTAGGGGATTTACAGTAACCATGTAGATGAAGGTCATGTGCAATACAAAGAGCTGGGCAAATGTGCGTTCTCCTTGTTAATAACTTTATGGAAAGGATATTATTATCACCATAAAATTGGTGTCATTACTTTTTCATAACAATTATTTCATTTTAAGGGCTTCCCTGGTGACTTAGATGGTAAAGAATGTGCCTGCAAATGTGAAAGACCTGGGTTCGATCCCTGGGTTGGGAAGATCCCCTGGAGAAGGAAATGGCAAACCAATCCAGTATTCTTGCCTAGAGAATTCCATGGACAGAGGAGCCAGGTGAGCTACAGGCCATGGGGTTGCAAAGAGTCAGACATGACTGAGTGACTACACTTTATTTCATTTTATTCTTTAAAATAAAAGAGGTTGGTGACATGCAACCCCAAATAACACTCTGCCAGTGAGGAGAAGAGCCAGGGTCAAAGTCAGCTCTGATCCTACCATCAGCAGGAAGAGAACACTGATAACCTTTCAGTATCTGGCAGATAGAAATACACAAACTTCTTCCTTTCCTTATAGGAAGATTCTGTTCCTTCTAATCCTCTGTGTATAACCTAAATGCTAAACATGTTCGAACCCTGTGTAACATAGGAAAAAACAGGCTAGGAATGAGGGTCTAAAAGGATACACAATTTTTTAAAGTTGCTTTCTACTCACAGATTTTATTTGGTTTCTTTTTTGAGGGGGCCTACATTCCAATTTCTACCTATCCATTCTGAAACTACATATGCAATGAAAAAATATATATGTAATAATAAAAATACATATGCAACAATAATAATAACAATAGTAATTATTATTATTATTTTAACAATAACTATCATTTATTAAACAGTTACTCTGTCCCAGGCATTATTATCTATAGACCTCAGGGCAACAGAGAAAAATGTCATGGTTTCGCTAAAATTTTTGAAGGTAGAGATTACATTGTAGGCTATCAGATAATGACTGTCAAACAGGTCAGGAAGTAAATTAAATAAAAAGCAACACCTCTAAAAAACGAAGGCTGCCTATGTCCTAGATATTTATACTTGTCACAAATTGCATAAGATAGAGTCTTCAGAACCAGACTCTGGTCAGGGATCAAAGTTTATAAGCAACAACAGTCTCGCCTAAAAGAAAAGGATAGAGAAGTCTGGTTTGGAGAATTTAAAATACAGAGCTCCCTGCTTTCAGTCGAGTGGATAAAATACCTAATGCTTGCTTTTTTCCTTTACTTGGTAAATAAAATACTTCTGTGATAAACATGTTGTAAGGAAATGCTCACTGTAACTAACAGAGGGTTGAAAAACTAGAAAACTAACTTAAATTTTATATAGATTATAAATCTTTATATTTAATTTTTCCCAATCTTATTTGGCTATTAATTTGTTTAAAGCCTCTTTTGCATATATTATGCAAAGAAAAATCTCACCCTGGCTATCACCCTCATACTATTTTGAATAACGCTCAGCTATCCATTGAAAAGGTTTAGACAGGTGATTGCTGGGGCTTTCCAGATGGCACAGTGGTAAAGAATCCACCTGCCAATGCAGGAGATTCAAGAGACGCCAGTTCAATCTCTACGTCGGGAAGATCCCCTGGAGTAGGAAATGGCAACCCACTCCAGTATTCTTGCCTGAAGAATCCTGTGGATAGAGAATCCATGGGGTTGCAAAATGTCAGACATGACTAAGCACACAGAACATGTTTGTTTGTTAATGAAAAACCAGCCTTTGGAGAGCTTCTTAATATTTATAAAGCCCTTCTTCATTCATGCTCTCAGCTGAGCCTCACATCAACTTCCTATTATTACAGGTAAGAAAAATGAAACTTGAGATTTTTTAGTAGCAGTCCCTAGGAAGGCACCAGAATAAGAAGCATTATAAAACAAGGACACCACCAAAGCAGGAAAAGAAACCCAAAACAAGTCTGGGATTTGAAGGTTTCCACACTCTCGTTTGAATCCCAGCCCTGCCATTAGCAGCACAGAGTCACACTACTTGGACATGTTTTATTTTCATCTATTTCATCCCTTTCTGCCTCAGCAGTGTATTAACTTCGCAGGGACCAACATCTATCATGCTTATCTACCTCTGAATTCTCAGCACGCAGCCCAGTGCCTGGCACATAGTAGCTGCTCACAAATATCTCTTGACTATGTTTCTCAAACATAGCAAGCTACTGCTCCATCTGAGACAGCTTCACCATTTGCAAAATGGTGTCAGAACTAACTTAAAGGGTAGTAAGGCTTAAGGTAAAACACAAATGTTAACTTCTCGGAACTTCCCTGGTGGTCCAGTGATTAAGAATCTGCCTTGCAATGCAAGGGATGCAGATTCGAACCCTGGTCAAGGAACTAAGATAGCACACACCACAGAGGAGCTGGGCCCATGCACTGCAGCCACTACTCCAACGAGCTCCAGAGCCCAGAACTGCAATTAGAGTCAGAGCGCCACACAAAAGATCCCGCATGACACAGCTAAGACCCAAGGCAGCCAAATAAATATTTTTTAAAAGAAGAAACAAATACTAACTTCTCAACAAAGGGTAATTTCCCCAGGCTGCCCTTCGCCTTGTCCTCACACAGGTCCACTCCTAGAATGCCCATTCTCTGGAAGGCAGGCTGTCATACAGATGGGAATGGGTATTTGGGTGCTGCCATCATTTCCGAGCTGTGTAAATACTATATGACCCAGAAATGAAAAACAGCATCGCTGTTCAGAGCTAAAACCAACATCTCTCATTTTTAATGTTCTGCCAATGAACATCTCAGCCACTTTAAAGAACTGGGTCCCAATTTATATTGCCTCACTTTGCAGTTGTGTTTTTTAAAGGAATAAACATTTCTGCTTCCTGAGCAAAAGTGAAATGAGATTTAGTAAATACACAACTCATTTGATCAACATACTTCATGCAAGGCCTGGAGCTGATTGCTCAAGATAGATTTGTCAGGGACAACAGCACAGCATACAGCTCATCCCTCATCTCTAACTGTCCAGCGTGAAGAGGCAGCAGATTGAAATGGAAGAGCCTAGGCTATAGTGTCAGACCTAATTTCAATGCCAGTTCAACTATGTGTACATGTGTAACCTCAGAAAATATCCTCTCTCTGTTAGTCAGGGTTCTCCAGAGAAACAGAGCCAATAGGATACACGTGAAGAAAGAGAGATTTAGTCTAAGGAACTGGTCCACATGACTGTGGAGGTTGGCAAGTCCAAAATCTGTAGAGCAGGTAGTAGGCTATCAGTTCAATTAAAGGGGTTTCTCCAGTGGCTCAAAGGTAAAGAATCCAGCTGCAGTGCAGGAAATACAGGAGACACATGTTCAATCTCTGGGTCAGGAAGAACCCTTGGAGAAGGAAATGGCAACCCACTCTAGTATTCTTGCATGGAATATCCCATGGACAGAGAAGCCTGGTGGGTTACACTCCATGGCGTCACAAAGGGGTTGTGAAGGTTAGAAGTTCTTCTTTAGGGTTAGAAGTTGTTGCTGCATTTGAGTCCAAAAGCCATCTAGAGGCAGAATTCCTTCTTCCTCAGGGGACTTCCATCTTTTTTTTTTTTTTTTCTTGAGGCCCTCAACTGACTGAATGAGGCCCACCCACATTATGGAGTTAAGCAGCTTTACTCAAAGTCAACTGATTTGTGTTAATTACATCTTTAAAAGCATCTTTATTATACATAGACTGATTTTTGACCAAGCAAACAGGCACAAAGCCTAGCAAATGGACACATAAAATTAACCATCACACTCTCCAAGACTCACCTTCTTCATCCACAAATGAAAAACATACAAAGCTTGAAAAGTACCTAGCTTATAGTAAGTATCAGATCACGTCATGCTGAGGAACTGTACAGTTCTAGAAACATCGACAGGACATCTACCAGGTACCAGGCATTGTTCTAGACCCTGGAGATGCAGAGGTAGACAGAACCTTGCCCTTAAGGATGTTATTATCTAGAAAGGGAAACAAATGCTTCAGCTCTCTGTTATGATAATGTAGGAGTCCAAAGCAGGTGGGCCCAACACAGCTGGGAGAGACAGGGGAGGTCTCCTGGAGAAAGTGATGCCCGAGGTGAATGTCTCAGAGTGACAAAATTTTAGTCAAGTCCAGTAAAGCAGAAAAGTTCTTCAAAACAACAAGAACATAGCCAAAGGCTTGGAAATAAGAAAGACCATGGCATATGTGAGAACCAGAGCTTAAAGTGTGAGCTGATGAGGGATGGGAGATGAATTCAGAAAGGTAGGTGCAGCCAGATCATGAAGAGGCTTGGCGCCATATCAAGAGGCAGGAGTCTTCTTAGGGCTGCCATAATGAATGAACCATAAACATGGTGGCTAAAACCAGTAGCTTATTCTCTCACGGTTCTAGACTAGAAAGCTGAAATCAAGGCATCAGTCCTGTCAACAGTGTTGTTCTTTCTGGAGCCTCTGAGGGAGAATCTGTCCCAGTTTTCTACCTATCCTAGTTGCTGGTGGCTGCACATCACCCCCACCTCTGCCTCCATCTTCACATGATGTGCCCCTGTGTGAGTTTCTGTGTCAGACGTTTCCTCTTCCTACAAGGTCATCAGTCACGGGGTAAGGGTGAGCCCGCCTTTTAATGCGGTTACCTCTGCAAAGACCCTCTTCCAAGTGAGGTTCCATTCATAGGTATGAGGGGCTAGGACTTGAACTTACCTTTTGTGGGGACAAAATTCAATCCACAACACAGGTAATGGGAGTGATGGTGGCTGATTTATGAAGGAAGAGCCTTCAGGCTCCGGCATGAAGAAGAAATAAGGCTAGAGGTCTCCTCCTCCAGTTCTTGCTTTGGTCACTGGGAAGGTCAGAGTCAAATGAGCCACACATATACACATGCACCTTTTGAGGGGAGCGCATGTACAGGGCACTGTGATTTGTACTTAATTTATGACCATTATTCCTGACTGCCTCTCATTTTCTACCTATCCTTATATATCAGCCAGAGTCCTAACAGGAAACAGATGGTCCACTGAAATTAGTGTAATTCAAGCAGGCTTTATTTACAGAGGGACTACTTACAGAGGTGTGGGCCGGAGGGAAGGGAAATACAGTGACCAGGGGCCAGTAACAGTGGGGTTTCTCAGCCCTCCTCCTGAGGGACAGAGCAGTTACCTGTCTAGAAACAGAAAGTCTTGTTGGGAAGGTTACCTTGAGAGGACTTGGAAGGATGCAGCCTGCCCAAAGAGACCTCACCCTGTTCTCCTTCTGACCTCCTGCTAGTCATTCCCATGGCCAAACCCACAGAGAATCTAGATACAGGTCACACCAGTCAGTTCCCAGAGCAGACAGCAGGATAGAGAAGGGTGGAGAGTGGATCTAGAGGGTCAATACCCGCCCCCACCTCCACCCGAAAAGTTTCTTTTTCCTTCATCCTGATTTCCTCATTTATTTTTCATTCTTTTATTACTCAGACTCTATGTTTAGGTCAGCTACTCCAAACCCTTTCTTTTTAGAGTCAAAAGAGGAATAACCATCATATATATATGTTATATATATATATATATAATGTTGGGACAGGTTTCCCTGATGGCTCTGACAGTAAAAAGTCTGTGCAATAAGGGAGACCTGGCTTCTTTGATCTCTGGGTCAGGGAGATCCCCTGGAGAAGGAAATGGCAAACCAGCAGAATTTCCTGCCCTAGTCCCCAAGGTGCTCTGTCCTCTGGAGTTTTCACGCTGCATGAAGCCTGTTGTTGAGTCACCATGAGGGCTCACAGAGCCCTTTGCTCACGCTCTCCTGGCCACTCATCCAGTTACATAAACTCCCGGCAGGCTCCCTATCACCAGGGCTTTCCAAGGACATATTTGAGGCAAGAGTCATCTTGGCACCAAGTGCTTCTGACAGATGTTGCAGATTGCCATGCGAGAGAGGCCCAGATGGGGGTGCATAGGGGGCGGAGCAAGCCCCAGGAGGGTCCACAGGCTCCTCATCTCACATGGAGAACACATCAAATAATTCTGGGCACAGGCTGGGAAGATCGTCTTTCCTCCCTGAGCCCCGGCTCACTGCAGGTGTATTTAGACACAGGAACAGATGTCAGAGCTGGGGGGACTCTTGAGGCCGACAATGCAAGCCCTTTGCCATACAGATGTGCAGACTAAGGGCCAGAGAGGGGCAGGCTAACAGTGTAACATGGCTAGGGCGCAATGGAGCCCAGGCTCTTAGGCACATTGTGCTATGCGCCATGTTCATTCATTCATATTGTTACGCATCAAAGATCTGCTGTACCTGCTACGTGCAGGGCACCAGGCCAAAAACTGCAAGTCCATATGGGGACAAGGCTAGCATTACTCCATCTTCGTGGAGTCTACAGAATAATCAGCTTTCCACCACCATCACTAATCCTCACACCAGCCTGCAAGGTGTGGGAAAGTCTGGGAAACCAAAAGGACCCAGCCCAGCATTGTTCATAACTGAAAAACTAAAGACAAGAAAGTCACCATGCGTAAGTTAAATATTAACCTTTTACACAACATCACAGAGATGTGAACAGTCACAGAAGGAGGCAGAAAATGCTTCCAGACCTGGAGGCCTTGGCTTTAACCTAATTGAAGATACTGGTATTCCTAAAGGAAGAGACTGTCCGTCTGCAGGGTATGGGTCAGGCATAGAGGCCTAGAAAATGAATAAACAGAAGCTTCTGTTTAGGAAAAGGTCAGGAAGTACCTGCCTCAGCTCTATTGCAGCTTTTCTCCCTATTTTCATTGAATAAACCTTTCCTCAACTTCAGGGAAAACTGGGTTTTCTCTTCAAATCAGTCTTCTGATTGTTAATTGATTCTAACAATCAAATGAGTTTGGACTCAGCATTGAGCCAACCCAAGACCGTGACTTATGCGGTCTTGTGATGCAGGCTCACTTTGGAAGGGCTGTCTTATTTCATGCTGCCCAGGAGGAAAGTGCCTTCACCAGTGGACTTCTAGTGAAGAAGTGTCAAACTAATGAATTTAAGAGCTGGCTCCACCACTGAAAGCTCTGTGACTCTGAGCAAGCCATTTATCCTTTAGGAGTCTCTGTTTTCTCATCTACATAATGGGAAGGATTATAATCCTTCCTATAAGTCTGTTTTACAGGTAGCAGTTGATACCATAAATAGAAATGCTTAAATGCTTTTCACATAGTTGAGTACTGAACAATTGCCATTATCAGTATTACTGCATAGAGTTCTCCATAATTATTAGTTTTATTAATGATTAGGTATTAAAAACAACCATTTACAAAGTTCACATGGTTCACAATGGTAAAGTTGTGAAAGTTTTTGCTGGATAACAATTTTAAGTCAATTTTTACTTTCTTTTTTTATTCTAAAGGGGAATACACATTCCTCATGAAAAAATAGGAAGTACAGAAAGATTGAAAAGAAAGTTTTATTTTTATCTACAATCCCACAATCTAGTGATAACCACTCTTAACGTGTTGGTATATTTCTCTCCAATTTTCTTTTCTTTGTGTGTGTGTTAGAGAGGAGTTTTACATAAATAAAACCATACTTTATGTATATGACTACTTTCCACAGAAAATGGTTCTGTGTTATTACTTCTGTGCACTATAATTTACACAACCAGGCTCAGATGGTGAAGAATCTGCCCACAGTGTGGGAGACACAGGTTCTATCCCTGGGTCGGGAAGATCCCCTGGAGAAGGGAATGGCAATGCACTCCAGTGTTCTTGCCTGGAGAATCCCATGGACAGAAGAGCCTTGTGGGCTACAGTCCAAGGGGCTGCAAAGAGTCAGACACTATTGAGCAACTTACACTTTCACTTTCTCTCATTCTCTTACTGTTAGGCTTTTGAGGTGCCCCCCCTACAACAATATTTCAATTCTAATAGTTCATGCTGCAGTGAAATTGTTTGCATAGAAATCTTTTTATACCTCTCATAATTTTTTAGAAGACTCTCTTGGAATTTTTGGATCAAAGGATATAAACTTTTTAAAGTCTATAACACATTTTGTCAAATTAATTTCCAACAGGATTATGCTAAATCACCCTTTCAACAGAATGTGAATATCCATTTTAAAATGTTTCATTTCATGAAAAAAAGTGAAAACACCTTTTCTTTATTTTCATTGCTTTGATTAGTAGTAAACGTGATAGTAAACTTGTCGGTTCTTTTTCTAAGAAATATATGCTTACACCTTTGACCCACTTTTCTACTATATTTCATTATTTTTCTTATCACTAGGCATAATATCTTTATATAATAAAGATATTCTTAAAATATCACGTATGTGGCAAATAAATTGCACAATCTATTTTTTGCCTTTTATTTCTTAATGACATTCTGACATATATTTTTAATTTTATATAGTTTGAAATTTTACTATAAAATTTAATTTTGTTCCTGTAAATATAGTCAACTACAAACTCTTAAACCTCACAATGAGCAAAAACTCAAAATAGTTAGATCTTTTATACTATAATAATATAAACATATTATATTATATAATATATAATAATTATAAGGCCTATGTGATACATGCTTATATTATAAACATAAATAATATATAGCATACTATATTCTTGTTGATTTGCTGGGGTGATGGGTACACAGAGATTTGTTACGCTGTTCTCTCTTGCTGTGCAAGTTCTAAATTTTCTCATGCATGCATGTTTGGTCATTCTGTTGTGTCTGACTCTTTGCAACCCCTTGGATTGTAGCAGCAAGGCTTCCCTGTCTGTGGGATTATTCAAGCAAGAATATTGGAATGGGTTGCCATTTCCTCTTCCAGGGGAACTTCCCAACCCAGGGACTGAACCTGTGTCTCCTGAGTCTCCTGAATTGGCAGGTGGATTTACCACTGAGCCACCTGGAAATTTTCTCATTGTTGTTCAGTCACCCAGCTGTGTCCAGCTCTTTGCAACCCCATGGACTGCAGCACGCCAGGTTTCCGTGTCCTTCACCATCTCCCAGAGCTTTCTCAAACTCATGTCCATTGAGTCAGTGATGACATCCAACCATCTCATCCTCTGTCGTCCCCTTCTCCTCCTGCCTTCGATCTTTCCCAGCATCAGGGTCTTTTCTAATGAGTCGGCTCTTTGCATCAGGTGACCAAAGTACTGGAGCTTCAGCTTCAGCATTAGTCCTTCCAATGATTACTCAGGATAAATTTCCTTTAGAAGTGACTGGTTGAATCTCCTTGCAGTCCAAGGGACTCTCAAAAGTCTTCTCCAACATCACAGTTCAAAAGCATCAGTTCTTCAGCGCTCAGCCTTCTTTATGGTCCAGCTCTCATATCCATACATGACTACTAGAAAAACTGTAGCTCTGACTATACAGACCTTTGTTGGAAAAGTGATGTCTCTGTTTTTTAATATGCTGTCTAGGTTTGTCATAACTTTTGTTCCAAGGAGCAAGCATCTTTTAATTTCATGGCTGCAATCGCCATCTGCAGGAGCCAAAGAAAATAAAATGTCACTGTTTCCATTGTTTCCCTACCTATTTGCCATGAAGTGATGGGACCAGATGCCACAATCTTTGTTTTTTGAATGCTGAGTTTTAAGCCAGCTTTTTCACTCTTCTCTTTCACCTTCAATCAAGAGGCTCTTTAGTTCCTCTTTGCTTTCTGCCAGAAGGGTGATGTCATCTGAGGTTATTGACCTTTCTCCTGGCAATCTTGATTCCAGCTTGTGCTTCACCCAGCCTGGCATTTCACGTGATGTACTCTGCATATAAGTTAAACAAGCAGTGTGACAATATGCAGCCTTGATGTGCTCTTTTCCCAGTTTGGAGCCAGTCCATCGTTCCATGCCCTGTTCTAACTGATGTCATCTGAGGTTATTGACATTTCTCCTGGTAATCTTGATTCCAGCTTGTGCTTTACCCAGCCTGGCATTTCACATGATGTACTCTGCATATAAGTTAAATAAGCAGGGTGACAATATGCAGCCTTGATGTGCTCCTTTCCCAGTTTGGAGCCAGCCTATTGTTCCATGCCCTGTTCTAACTGTTGCTTCCTGACCTGCATACAGGTTTCTCAGCTTTCTCATTACAAATCTCCTCATAACATAAAACATCATTTTCCTAGTCTTGACTTATTTTCTGCTGCCTTTCAAGTTTCATGGACAGAAATTTCTAATTTGTCACTTCGGACAAATTTTGAAATCGCTCCAAGCTTTGGTTACCTCTGCTACTAAAAAACAAAATCAAACAAATAAGCAAAAATACACCAAAATGTTGAAAGGAGGAAATGAAATAATGCATTCCTAGTATATAATATTGGGTTTTACCAGTGGTAAAGAATCCACCTAGCAATGCCAGAGACATGGGTTCAATCCCTGGGTCAAGAAGATCGCCTGGAGAAGGACATGGCTTCCCACTCCAGGCTTCCTATCTGGAAAAATCCCATGGACAGAGAAGCCTGGTGGGCTACAATTCATGGGGGTCACAAAGAGTCAGACACAACTTAGCGACTGAACAGCAACAAAGTATAGGATATAGTGCCTGGATCCAGGAGGTGTTCAGTAGAGGTTTATTATTATTATTATTATTATAGACTTTTTACCATCTGAGCCACCAGGGAAGCCCATTATTATGATTATTATGACTTTATTATTATATTACTACTACTATTATTTCAATGTTTATGTCTCAGACTTCCTTGCTGCAAGAATCAGAAACTAAAGTTTATTTCAAAGATATTGGGAATGGCAGAGGACAAGTTCAAGGAAAGTTTAAGAAGATGCTTAGAGACTTAGCCTCAGAAGAAACTTGCTGAGACTGCTGCAGGCTTGCCGAGCACAAGTGCAAACTACCCTGGCTACAGCTACCCTCATAGAACCAGTCCTGCCCCAGCCCTGGACACCTACCCTGACATTGGCCCACGAATGTTTCTGAGCAAGCCCTGCTTCCTCTAGCTGTTCCTTTGGGTAGGTCTGACCAGTGAATCCTTGAGGAGTCAGACCCGTAAAGCCTAAACTTCTGCAACTAGGAGTTCAAAAAATGCTGACAACCGGGCAGAAAACTTAACGATGTCCCGGAGAAGGGACAGTCTCCCGGAGAAGGCAATGTCACCGCACTCCAGTACTCTTGCCTGGAAAATCCCATGGATGGAGGAGCCTGGTGGGCTGCAGTCCACGGGGTCACTACAAGTCAGACATGACTGAACAACTTCACTTTCACTTTTCACTTTCATGCACTGGAGAAGGAAATGGCAACCCACTCCAGTGTTCTTGCCTGGAGAATCCCAGGGACAGGGGAGCCTGGTGGGCTGCCATCTATGGGGTCACTCAAAGTTGGACACGACTGAAGTGACTTAGCAGCAGCAGTCTCCTTGCTAGCTGCCCAAATTTCACATAGATCGTCCTTCCATTCTGGAGCTTGACAATGGCAACAGTTATTATTACCCAACAACAAAAATCTAACACGACGAGGCTCTCCATCCTTGGGAACGTCCTTGCCCTCTGCATACAGGAAGTCAACCAAACACTCATCAATTATCAATCTAGGCAATGCATCTGGGGTCTCTAGGTAATATTTCTCCTCCTCTAGTTCCACCACAGTTCTGTCTGAATGCGCTAGAGCCTGAAGACAAATCTGTAAAATTCACCACCCCCACTCTGCACCAGTCAAACCATAAGAGAAACAAAGGGGAAAAAGGGAAGTTTATTATAATACAGCCAAAAAAAAAAAAATCCTAGCAATATCTTCAATAACTTGTCATGAAATTATAGTTAGGAAGAGTGAGGGAGAAAGAGAAAATTAAATACTGTGTTTGTTCCACTCTCAGCCAGCATCTCAGCTGGTCAGAACTCTTGACTTTGTGGGGTGACCCAAACCAAATCATTCCTGAAAGATCTGAGCTGTTGGTGATCTTAGCAGTATGGAGACTTAGAAGTTGTTTTTGTTTTTTGTTTTTTTCAAACTCCTGAACATGAAAAAAAAAATTGTAGAAGACTCCACAGAGGAACTTAATTTCAAATAGACCCCTCCATGCCCAATTTCGTTAGCAGCAACCTATTTTCTCTTGGTCATCAAGATTAACCACCATAAAAGCACAGTAACCTCCTTTTCCACCTGTTCATTGAGGGTAAGAAGGAGCCTGAAAATATCCAGATGGTGATTCAGCTTCCAGCCCCAGGACCCATTGCTAAGCACCCTGATGAAAGACCACCTTGGCACAGAGACCTCTGAACACACAGAACCCAGAGAGAGTCTTAGGGGTGGAAAGTACAATTCCATAATCGGAGTCATTAGGGATGGCTGCTATGGCAGGTCCTGTCTGGGGAGACAGAAGCTCTAACAACTCAAACATCAGGGAACCCAATTCCAGACTGCTATGCATATAACTTAGAGTTTCAGGGTGGCTGGAGCTTGTCCCTTAAATCTAATTAATGTATGCCATTGAGTTTTCAAGGGTGCACATGCCTCTACAAAATGCTCTGGGTGGTCCTGCTTGATCTGGGGAAACCTGGGATTAAACAAATGTGTTTGACCAGCAAATCCTTACCTGTTAACCTCAGGTGGAAATATATTCCAGGTAGAAAGGCACATTCCAACAAATAGTTGAGGACGTGCTGCTATAAGGAAATCCAGAGTTGGTTTTGCGCCTCTCAATGGCATGGAATTGTTCTGAGGATTATATTAAATAGCAGATGTAAAGTGTGTCACATAGTAGGTATTCTATAAAAATGAAAATGTGTCACCCCATGCTTCTAAACCATGCTAGGGGTGAGGAAGCTGGGTGTTCATGTAGCCATTTTATAGATTAAAAAGCTGGGGCTCAGAAAGGATAGATTAATGAGGACACAGTTAGGAAGTGGGAGCAGCAATGGCAGGAACTGACCTTGGCCTCCTGGCTCCAATTCCAATTAATTAGACTCACCACTTCCCAAGACACACAGCCTCAATCTGGTCTTACTCACCCCACAAGTTAACATTTCACAAATACTGAGTCACAGCTGGCCCTCCTCTTGGCTGCATGAGAATCCCAGCACACTCCATCCCAGGCCTGGCAGCTCCCACCCTTTCCTGGGGCCTCTGATGGGGATGCTCGAGGTCCAGCCTGCCAGGAACTGAGGGAGTAGGTAAGGCATCTGTGTCTGGGGAGGGACTGACCCGTGTGAGCTGGCAGAATCTGAGATGCTGCCAAGGACCACATCAGAAAGATAATATTTGAAGAGTGAAATGTTCTCCAAAGAATGTAAAATCCTCCAAGCGAATAAGAGCCTGAACTTCTCTGGGCATGACTCACGCTAGATGGGCCAGAACGTGAGCTGTAGATAGCAGGTGAAACAGGGCACAAGAGAGCAGGGTGTCCAAGCTGAAAGGGATTTGGGAGATTATCTGTCCCTTTAGCAAAGAAGAAACTGTGGTTCAAAGCAGACTGACATTTCCAAGGTCACACCACTGAGGGATAGCCCTAAACCTAAACCAAGACTTCCTCATTCATTTGTCTAATATTAACTGTGTGCTTCCAATGTGCCTGGAGGGCTATTAGGTAGCACTAAGAACACAGAAGTAAACCAAACAAGCAGGATTTCTGTCTCCCCAGAACTGACTTTCTAGACATGAGGAGAAAGAATGTAACATGTCACTGTGGAGAATGAGAGGTGCTATGATGGTGGTGGGGAGAGGGGTACAGAGTGCTGTGGGGGCACAGGGGAGGGTAGTCTCATCCAGTCTGTGGAGTCAAGAAAGTGAGATCGAAACACTGAGGAGGCATGAATCAGGTGAATGGAGTTGGGGTGGAAGGAAGGAGAACACCCCAGGCAGGAGGAAGTTCTGCAAACTAGGCACAGAACTAGACCCTTGTTTTAAAGAAATGCATAAGCTATGGATGCCCCACACTGAACAAGTACCTGGGCACAAGGAGAGCATGAGAAAAGACCACCTGTCTATCAAAAAGAGGCCACATTTGGATCTTGACGGATGGGTAGGACTTCAGCAGGTACAGAGAAAGCAGATGGCTAGTCCAAGGCCAAGGGATTATGTGGGAAAAGGCACTGAAAGAGAACTTATAACAGGATGTACCTGGCACAGGAAGTGATCTTTATGTAGGAGGTCAATGCATGTTTGTCAAATGCTAAACCTCGGGACTAATGGTCATTGGTGGGGCTCAGAGCAGCACAGAGGGAGTCCTGGTCTCCCATGGCTGTGAGCAACCCCTCCAAGCTGTAGATTTAGAACAGCTGCTGCTTAAGCACACACAGAGAAGGGGGTGACCCAGCGTCACTGCCCACACCCAGGTCCCCATACCGCTCCATGGTCTGTACGGCCACTGCCACCCAACAGGCAGCTGGTGTCCATGGAGCCCAGGGTGTCTCAGCCCCGAGGACCCCAGGTGGGCAAGGAGTAGTCAGAAGGAACAGTCTTTCAGCTAATCAATTTTACTCTGATTATGGGATAAATCTTTTGTCTTTTCATACTTTCATGGGGTTCTCAAGGCAGGAGTGGTGAAGTGGTTTGCCATACCCTTTTCCAGTGGACCACATTTTGCCACAGGATTAGAAAAGGTCAGTTTTCATTCCAATCCCAAAGAAAGGCAATGCCAAAGAATGTTCATACTACCAAACAATTACACTCATCTCACACGATAGCAAAGTAATGCTCAAAATTCTCCAAGCTAGGCTTCAATAGTTCATAAACCTAGAACTTTCAGATGTTAAAACTGGATTTTAAAAAGGTAGAGGAACTAGAGATCAAATTGCCAACATCCATTGGATCATAGAAAAAGTAAGATAATTCCAGAAAAACATCTGCTTTTGTTTAATTGACTACACTGAAGCCTGTGACCCTGTGGATTACAACAAACTGTGGAAAATTTTTAAAGGGATGGAAATACCATCTTCTCTGGTAGCTCAGCTGGTAAAGAATCCGCCTGCAATGCAGGAGGCCCCAGTTCAATTCCTGGTTGGGAAGATCTGCTGGAGAAGGGATAGGCTACCCACTCCAGTATTATTGGGTTTCCCTGGTGGCTCAGATGGTAAAGAATCCACCTGTATTGTGGGAGACCTTGGTTCAATCCCTGGGTTGGGAAGATTCCCCGGAGAAGAGAACAGCTACCCACTCCAGTATTCTGGCCTGGAGAATTTCATGGATTGTATAGTCCATGAGGCCACAAAAAGTTGGACATGACTGAGCAAACTTTCACTTTCACTTTTTCTACTTACCTGCCTCCTGAGAAACCTGTATGGAGGTCAAGAAGCAACAGTTAGAACCGGACATGGAATAACAGACTTGTTCCAAGTTAGGAAAGGAGTACGGCATGGCTGTATATTATCACCCTGCTTATTTAACTTAAAAGCAGAGTGCTGCTGCTGCTGCTGCTGCTGCTGCTAAGTCGCTTCAGTCGTGTCCGACTCTGTGCGACCCCATAGATGGCAGCCCACCAGGCTTTCCTGTCCCTGGGATTCTCCAGGCAAGAATACTGGAGTGGGTTGCCATTGCCTTCTCCAATGCATGAAAGTGAAAAGTGAAAGTGAAGTCGCTCAGTCGTGTCCGACTCTTAGCGACCCCATGGACTGCAGCCTACCAGACTCCTCCGCCATGGGATTTTCCAGGTAAGAGTGCTGGAGTGGGGTGCCATTACCTTCTCCGTAATTCCAGGCTGGATGAAGCACAAGCTGGCATCAAGATTGTCAGGAGAAATGTCAATAACCTCAGATATGCAGATGACACCACCTTTATGGCAGAAAGTGAAGAGGAACTAAAGAGCCTCTTGATGAAGGTGGAAGAGGAGTGGAAAAAGTTGGCTTAAAACTCAACATTCGAAAAACTAAGATCATGGCATCTGGTCCCATCACTTCATGCAAACAGGTGAGGAAACAATGGAAACCGTGACAGATTTTATTTTCTTTGGCTTCAAAATCACTGCAGATGGTGACTGCAGCCATGAAATTAAAAGATGCTTGCTCCTTGGAAGAAAAGCTATGACAAACCTAGACAGCATATTAAAAAGCAGAGACGTTAACTTTTCCAACAAAGGTCTATATAGTCAAAGCTATGGTTTTTCCAGTAGTCAGGTATGAATGTAAGAGTTGGACTGTAAAGAAGGTTGAGTGCCAAAGAACTGATGCTTTTGAACTATGGTGTTGGAAAAGACTCTTGAGAGTCCCTTGGACTGCAAAGAGATCAAACCAGTCAATCCTAAAGGAAATCAATCCTTAATATTCATTGGAAGGACTAATGCTGAAACTGAAGCTGCGGTATTTTGGCCACCTGATGCGAAGAGCCAACTCGTTAGAAAAGACCCTGATGCTGGGAAAGATTGAAGGCAGAAGAAGGGGCCACGACAGAGGATGAGGTGGTTGGGTGGCATCACCAACTCAATGGACATGAGTTTGAGCAAGCTCTGGGAGACAGTGAAGGACAGGGAAGCCTGGTGTGCTGCGGTGCATGGGGTCGCAAAGAGTTGGACACGATTGAGTGACTGAACAGCAATGGGATGAATGGAGCAGACAAAATGAAATAGAAAGACAAGAATTCCTAGTGTCTCATCCAAGAACACAGGTAGACACGTTAAAGAAAACAGTGCTAAAAATAGCCTCCCCATGGAAATTCTTTGCGGTGCAAGGTGGCAACGGAATAAAGATGGTGTTGCTTCCAGTTCATCACTTCACCGCTTGCTTCCATGGGAACTGAGATGAAACCGCCGAGCTGGGTCACAGCTTCATCTTTGAGGCCTGAGGAATGGGAGCCTGGGACACAGCCCCTACATAACTCAGGCCTTTAAAAGGAACTCAGAAGGAGGACAGACTGCAGTGTCAGTACCTTGTGGCCGTCCTTGTGTGCCTGACCCAGGAACAGAGTCTTTAGGGCTGTGCTCGACACAAGATATTGTGCCCAGAGGCACTACGTGTGGGATGCTAAACATTCAGACTTGTAAAAAGACCTTTTCTAGATTGGTTCTCATGTATGATTGCCATGTGTTTTTTTAATTTGAATGCCATGCTTATTTTACTGAAGGATTTACTTTAACTTTAAATAGAAGTTGATGTTTTGCTTTAACCAATAATAATTACTAAGACGTTTGGAAGACTATGTTCAACTGATCTAAATGCAGCGTGACTACTGTTTACAACAACCCTGCAAGAGAACCTCCCAGGTGTACAGGTGAGGCCTCGACAAGCATGAGAACAGGTCTCTCTGACTCCAAAGCCCACGTTCTCTCCAGAAGGCAGCACCAGACGAGGACACATGTGGGTGGACTGCTGCCCAAGATCACAGTGGTCTGGTTAGTTGACATTTGAGGCACAGGATGGGGAGCAGTGAGGGATGCACTTAGGGAAACAGAGACTTGTCTCAGGCCTGCACAACCCCATGAAAGATACTGCAAGGACCGAAGAGAGGGTCTCTCCCCAGAGAGCTCACAGACTCAAAGGAGACAGACAAGAAGCCCAGCCTCAAGGTTGAGGCTGAAGGCTCCCTTCAGGAAGGACAAGCAGCCTTACTTCCTCAGCCAGGCAGAGCTGACCACAGTGCCAATGACTATGACCCACAGGCGCTCCCTGCTCCATGCTGCTCATATCATCTGGAACCCTGGTCAAACCATACTGTAATCCTCTCTTTTCCTGTCCTGTGGGTCATTGCTCTTTCCCCCTGTCCTCACTCACCCAATATCAGGAAATACCCAGGAAGCATGTGTGTGGTCCCACGGCCCTGATCACAGCCTCCATGTCAAATGTCAGCCGAGGACTTGCACACACCCCACCCCCCCACCCCACCCCTAGTTCTGCAATAACCACTTCAGCATGCTAAGCCTCTTGGTTTACATTTCTGCATCTGGTTCTGAGTGAACAGAACCTCTCTGTCTGGGATGTAGGGGACAAGGCAGAGCAGATGGTCCCAGCAGCCAGTCAACAGTCCCTAACCTGTGGAAAGTGACGATTTGAACTTTTTCTTTTTTTGGCCATACCAAGTGGCATATGGAATCTTAGTTCCCCAACCAGGGCTGGAGCCCATGCTCCCTGCAGTGGAAGAGTGAAGTCTGAACCACTGAACCACCAGGGAAACTCCTTAAAGGCATGGCCCACATCTTGTCTCTGCATGCTTAGTGACCAGGTCTAGGTCTGACATTTAGTAGGTGTCTAGAAAACATCTGTGGAATTGAATTAAACATTCATCCTGGGACTGCCCTTGTGGTCCAGTGGTTAAGAATCCACCTGCCAATGCACGGGACATGGGTTTGATCCCTAGTCTGGGAAGATTCCACGTGGGGCAGAGCAGCTAAGTCTGTGTGCCACAACCACTGAGTCCATGAGTCACAACTACTGAAGCCCAGGCTCTCAGAGTCTGCTTTGCAATGAGAGAAGCCACTGCAATGAGAAGCCTGTGTACCACAATTAGAGAGTAGTCCTCACTCACTGCAACTAGAGAAAGCCCATGCAACAACAAAGACCCAGCACAGACAAAAATGAATTCAAATTTGTTTTTAATTTTTTTAATAAAAAAAATTTTTAAGAGAAAATTCACCCTGACTCTCTTAAATCTCTAATTTTTAGACAGTAGGGACCACTTAACAAAATTCTTCCACATATCAGCTCTTTTTGGCAAAAGGAAATGGGTGAGGTGGGAATTAAGCATTTATTGAGCATTTACTAAGTATCAGGACTACATGGTTTCCAAATGCAGCTTCATTTAATCTTCCAATAACTCTCTGAAGTAATTGTTCTTCTTATAGAAGCAGAAATAAATCTTACAGCAGCCCCTGGTTACTGTCCTGGCTCTACCATTTATTAGCTGTGTGCCTCTGGGGATACTTCCAGTCTCTCTGGCCCTGTAAGCTTTCATCACTCAGCCTCCTAGGGCTTTGAAGACAACAACTGCATTCCCTCTGAGATGTTTCTCATCTCCAAGCACCACATCACCAGCTATGTTCAATGTCTTTCATGGTGCTGTGGTCAAGGGCATTGGCTCTAGAGTTAGAATAACCAGGGTTTGTCCCTAACCATGTCATCTTGTGCACAAGAGACTTAACCTCTCTGAATGTTGGCTTTCCTATCTGTGTGACATGGGATACTCACCATCCCACAGAGTTGTTGTGAAGATTAAATAAGATCATAAGTGTAAGCACCTCACACCATGGCACACAGTAGGTCCTCATGAGATGCTGCTGCTTCTGGCTTTAAGTTCCTCCTCCCTCCCCCATTTCAACTGAATTCAAGCCAGATTGCTGGCGTCTGATTCCCGTCATGTGACATCAGAACTGGGCATTCTCTGGGCCACTTTGTTTTCCAGAGAACATCACAATCTGCCATGTCAGCCCAGATCCTGCCTCTTGAGGAGAAGTAAGGATCGGGAGCATGTGAATAGGACTAGGGTCATACCACTTCCAGGAACCCACACAAGATCTGCTGATAAATCATGACTCAAGAACTGGTGGTAAATAAACTGATATTTACTCTAAACACAAGAGCAAAGACAGTGATTTGATCTAAATAGTTGGATTTTTGTTACATTAACTGTTTAAAAGCACCCATTGGGGAAGCCTTCTGCATCCCAGGAGAGTAAGTAAGTATAACACCAGGAAGCAGATCACCACCCCAGGGTACTTTCTTAAGTCTCAGAGGACATTTTTTCCCACGTAACTGTTCTAAAATCACAATGCATCTGATAACCAATGGACAATAATAATCATTTAAAATAATGCCAAGTTCCTCCTTCCAAGAATTTGTGATTAAACTGATGATGGTGCTCTCTTGGGCAGCACACATACTAAAACTGGAATGATATAGACAAGTTGACACAAGATTGTACAAGGATGGCACACAAATTTGTGAAATAGTCCATATTTTTTAGAGAACAAACTTATGATCGCCAAGGGGGTGGGGGTGAGGGAGGAATAGATTGGGAGTTTGGGATTAGCAGGTGCAACCTATTTTGTGTCGAAAGGATCAACCACAGGCTTCTACTGTATAGCACAGGGAATTATATTCAATATCCTACAATAGGCCATAATGGAGAAGAATATGAAAAAGAATGTATAACTGAATCGCTTTGCTATACACCAGAAACTAACACAACATTCTAAATCAACTGCACTTCAATGAAATAATTTTTAAATAATAAAATAAATTGATGAACATTAGGATAGAAAAGGCAACTATTAATTGAGTACCTACTATCTACTAGATCCAATGCTGTGTTCCAGACCCTTTCATTTTCGTTGCTTTCTATTATGCTCTTTCAGAATGTATTTTCCCTTTATAAAAATTAATAAACATTGAAGAAAACTTTAAAAATACAGGCAACTCAAGTATCCTGGAGTTCCCCAGTAAAGAGACATCTAAAGAGCCCCCTCAGAATCTAAGGGACTATAACACAGTGAAAATATCAACTTGCATAATTGTAGGAACAAAGCACACTCCACCCACATTACCACCAGCTACTTCTGAAGATCCCAGGATAACTTACATTCTTTAGGTGGTCCCCTCTCTCTGCGACCTCTGCTCCAAGCTTCTCTACCATTCAATTCTACCCATTCAAGCTTCCCCAAGCTGCCACTGCATCTTCCCTGGCCTTCCCACACCTAAGCATTGATCGTCCCTTAATTTCCCAAAGTACAGGTGATGCTATACCTGAGTGTTTGACCAACTCTACTCAAGTCCTGAAGGGACTACAAGGGCACTACAACACTGAAAAGTAAAATAGAAAAATGAAATGAATCCCAGATGGCACTGAATCCAAAGACCACGTCCTTAGTCTATATAAGGGACCACCATCCTCAACGAAAGCGGGGTGCCATTTTTCTCCATCTGGACTAACCTCATGAAAGAGAATTCCCTCTTACCTCCTCTCCCCTAGGTTCCATGACCCCAGTTCCCTCCCTCTGGATACTGCTGAAGAAGCCCAAAATGTATTACTATATTAGTTGAGATAACACTAGCTACTTTAACAGCAAAACTCTGACATCCCAGGGGTTTAAAAGAAGAGTTTGTCTACCCTTACAAAGTCCAGCCAATGAGAGGCAGGGCTCACAGAGCTGTACTGCATAGAACTGTACATGGACCCAGGCTCAGAGGATCTGCTGTCTTCTACACAGCTTTCTCTGGACATCAACACCCAGTCTGAAGACAGGGCAAGAGAAGGAATCTTGTGTAAATGATTTATTTATGTGGCCAGTGTTGCAAGTGGCATGTGAAATTTCCACCCATATTCCATTAACTAGAACAAATGGCTACGCCTTATTGCAAAAAAAGGCTGGGAAACATAAAACAACTTGTGCCCAACAGGAAAAGGAACCAGATTTCTCAAACAACAGTCACTCTCTGCCACAGGCACTATTGTCATGTGCCCCATACCCAGGAAGCCAACAGCACCTTCTAGATGAGGATGCAGAGCAATTTACCACCTATTCCTTTTGCTTCAGGGCTTCCCTGGTGGCTCAGACAGTAAAGAATCCACCTGCAATGTAAGAGACCTTGGTTCGATCCCTGGGTTGGGAAGATCCTCTAGAGGGGGACATGGAAACCCACTCCAGTATTCTTGCCTGGACAGTCCCCATGGACAGAGGAGCCTGGTGGGTTACAGTCCATGGGGTCACAGAGCTGGACACAACTGAGCAACTAAGCAGACACTCTACTTCAAGCTCTCCTTACAGACTGGCTTCTGGCCATGCTGCTCCAGAACCAAAAGCCAATTTCAGTGTTTTCCCTAAACAATAAAGAAATCTCTCTCAAAAAAAAAAAAAAAAATCAATTCTGCTGCCAAATCTAGAACTCAGAAATACTTGCTATTGTTTTCATGTATGTTTGTCCCCCTACATAGAAAAAATGTTTAAAGAAATTACTCATACTCTTATAACTCTAATAATTTTAATGTATTTCTTTCCTTAATATTTCTAGATGCTCAAATCTTGTATAAACTTCAAAGTCTTGTTCCAGTGATATATCTTTCTTGAGCCTCAGGCTCAGAGAGATTAAGTAACTTGCCAGAGGCCACACAGCTAGGAAACAGTAGAACCAGATTTTGAACCATGCTTTCACCCCAGAGTTGAGACTCTTGCCAATGCAGCATGCTGCCTCTGGATATTCCTTGTAACTGTCCCTGGCCTTTTGCTCACTCATGTCTGCTGGACGGTAATTATCTATGTCTAAAATGACCCCCAAATTTGTGAAGCATTCCATATATTAGGGTTAGGATTAGGGTTAGGGTTAGTGACTTCTGTAAAAAACCTTATCTTCCCAAATGTCACCTCCCAAAAGTACATAGCTGTATTTGATTCCTCTTTGCAACCACAGGCTTCCCTGATGGCTCAGTTGGTAAAGAATCCTCCTGCAATGCAGGAGACCCCAGTTCGATTCCGGGGTCAGGAAGATTCCCTGGAGAATGGATAGGCTACCCACTCCGGTATTCTTGGACTTCCCTTGTGGCTCAGCTGGTAAAGAATCCTCCTGCAATGCGGGAAACCTGGGTTTGATCCCCGGGTTGGGAAGATCCCCTAGAGAAGGGAAAGGCTACCCACTCCATTATTATGGCCTGGAGAATTCCACGGACTGTATAGTCCATGGGCTTGCAAAGAGTCGGACACGACTGAGTGACTTTCACAAGGCTTGGCTTATAATAGCTATTTGATTCTCTACTGCCCAAAGAAGCAAACATCAAATTGGAAGCTACCTAAAAGGTTCTGCTCCAATCTACTGCCCAGTTCACAGTCCTCCTTCTCATTTCACCCATGACCACAGCACAGACTTTGTTCTTTTCCATCAGTGCAGATCCAATCCAAGTTCATTTTCCCCTCCACCACCATGTGACTTTGGACAAGTTACTGAACTTCTCACTTTGTGAAACTCAAATGAGTTAACACATAACACATTGATAAACGGTAATGATTGTATGATTAATGTATTGGCCAAGAAGTTCATTCAGGTTTTCTATACATCTTATGGGAATAATATTACTTATTAATATTATCACTTGTTTTAATATTAATTTATTACTATTCATATTATTACTTATTATTAGCACCAATATCTACCCTCTGATTTTTCCAAATTCCTTACCATAGAAAGAAGTGAATGAAAACTTTCAGGGTTGGCAACAAAAAGGAGGTGAGATTTTGAGTGGCTTCTCATGACCCTCAGAAAACAGAGTGGTGCAAATATACTTTGGGGGAATTCTTGACCCTTCTAAAATCCCATTAAGCCTGAACACACATCTGTTAGCACACACCAAGCATGCAGTGTCTGCTTTCAGCCAGCGCTGAGTAGTACAAGAAGGAATATTATATCCAGTAACTCATATGGAACTATTTATCCCCAATCACTTTGTGCTTTTCCTTCAACTTTTCCATAGTCTTTGGTTTCAAAGGCCATTTTAGAATGACTAAATTTCCTTGCAAAGTAAGTCTCCCCCTGCCCCCACCAAAAAAAAAAAGAGAGAGAGAGATTGTTTTAGGAAAATCTCCTTGGGGTGTAGGGGCTATGAGTTTCCAAACTTGCTTTCTCCTGCTTTCCTTTTTTCTTTTAAATAAAAATTGCCCAGGAAACCAAGATTCGTTAAGAGTGATGGGGAAAAATAAGACTGAATTGAAAGGAGTCTGAGGCTTCGGGTTTAGCAGGGAACTCACAAGGCTCTTTTAGGAGAATCTTTTAAGACCGGAGGATATGGGGACAGGAGAAGACTTCAGACATCATATAGCTTCAACTACTATTTTGGAAGAAGGAAAATTGAGGTCTAGAAGAGAAAAATTATCCAAAGTGACACAGCAAGTCAGCCAAACAACTGAGATTTGAACTCAGGTCTCCCATAATTCAGCCAAATTAGACCAGCTTCTCTGGAAAGCAGAGCCTGACGCAAAGACTACATACAGGGTTGATGCTTTACTTAGGAGACACAAGTCCAGTCAGTGAAAGTGAAGAAAAAGGGAAATGAGACCAGAAAACATGGTCAGTCATGCAAAGGGATGCCGTGAGAGGCACTCTTGCGCCTGCACCAGTCAGAAGACTAGTTTACTCAGCACTCGGGACTTCTCAGGGGCTGTAAGGAGAAACTGCCTCCCTAGGTTGGGCATCTAGAAACTGCATCTTCCCTAACCAGTCAGATAGGAAATTGGTGGATTACGAACAGTTGGGTTTCCTCAACCTCATTTGGGATAGTTTAGGCATATATGCTACAGTGACTCCCAGACTGAGTGACTGATGTGTCTGAATTTGCCTGGGATTTCCCTGGATTCTGGTGGCTCAGACAGTAAAGAATCTGCCTGCAATGCAGGAGACTTGGGTTCGATCCCTGGGTCGAGAATAGCCCCTGCAGAAGGGAATGGCAACCCGTTCCAGTATTCTTGCCTGAAGAATTCCATGGACAGAAGAACCTGGTGGGCTACAGTCCATGGGGTCACAAAGAGTCAAAGAGCTGGACATAACACAACTGAGTGACTAACACTTTTCTCATACTTTCCCTCAATTTCTCACTGAAAGTTCATCTCAGCAAACCCCTTAACCCCAGGTAAAGTGGGTCAGTTGTTCTCCTTCTCCCAGAGGATCCCTGTGTAACTTGGCTCCAGCTGTCCATAGTAACTCCCTACCGGTTTCCTTTCCTTTCCTTTTCTTTGTCCTGTGTGTGTTTCCTAGGATCATAACCCAGTTAAACTGTTTGCCTTTCAGTCTTCCTCTCAGGGGTGTCTGCTTCTAGGGGAACCCAAGTGTCGGGCACATAGCATATGCTCAATAAATGTAATGAGAAATCATATTAAAACAGCACACACTGTCTTCTCCTTCTCCCTTCCAGCTGCTTTGGGAACTTGAGCAATGCAGTCTGCCGTGCTCTGCTCCTCAGGCGCCCCGCAAGTCTGCAGGAGAGCTTGACTCTGGTTTTGCCTGCTCCAGGTAGCAGGATGGTGATGGAGATTATCAGGCAGGATCTAACCTGCCTGGGCACATATTTAGATACCACTGTAGTTGCACAACTGCTTTTACTAGGGACTTTTTATATAGTTGAGAATGACTAAACTAGGCTAGAACACTATATACAATTTATCATACAGTCAATTTAAGTCCCTTGTGTATATAATAACGCAGAATTCCCTACAGTGTGATCAGCAGTCCACTACCTATATCCTAAACATGGGGCTGGCCAGCTTGTTCAAAATGATGGTTGGTGGGAATGCAAACTAGTACAGCCACTATGGAGAACAGTGTGGAGATTACTTAAAAAATTGCAAATAGAACTGCCTTATGACCCAGCAATCCCACTGCTGGGCATACACACTGAGGAAACCAGAACTGAAAGAGACACATGTACCCCCAATGTTCATTGCAGCACTGTTTATAATAGCCAGGACATGGAAACAACCTAGATGTCCATCAGCAGATGAACGGATAAGAAAGCTGTGGTACGTATACATAATGGAGTATTACTCAGCCGTTAAAAAGAATTCATTTGAATCAGTTCTAATGAGATGGGTGAAACTGGAGCCGATTATACACAGTGAAGTAAGCCAGAAAGAGAAACACCAATACAGTATACTAACACATATATATGGAATTTAGAAAGATGGTAATGATAACCCTGTATGCGAGACAGCAAAAGAGACACAGATGTATAGAATGGACTTTTGGACTCTGAGGGAGAAGGAGAGGGTGGGATGATGTGGGATAATGGCATTGAAACATGTATACTATCATGTAAGAAATGAATCGCAAGTCTATGTTCGATACAGGATACAGGATGCTTGGGGCTGGTGCACAGGGATGATCTAGAGGGATGATATGGGGTGGGAGGTGGGAGAGGGGTTCAGGATTGGGAACTCATGTACACCCGTGGCGGATTCATGTCGATGTATGGCAAAACCAATACAGTATTATAAAGTGAAATAAAGTAAAAATTAAAATTAAAAAATAGATAAATAAAGATTGATGAAGGCAAAAAAAATGATGGTCCAAGGTTCTATGCAGACACCCCCCTACTGAATGCTGCCAGGCGCAGCCCCATCATCTCCAACAGATACTGAGGCCCATTAAACCTGGAGCTTCACCAGCCTGAACAACTAACTGATGGAGGCTTTTTTCCTCCTCCTTGTGGGACCAGTGAACTTCCTCTCCAGGCTCAGTTTGGCTTCCACGGACTTCTCCCCTTGTACCACCTGATTTCTGAAGTTCCCCTTAGAGAAAGCCCCTTACTGCTCTTGACCAGGGATCCAGGCTGACACTGCCACTTCCTAGGGGATCTGTGTTTTCAATCTCTCCTTCAGAGCTTGCTCAAAGTGGACTGTAAGCCCAAGCCTTTATCCATCATGATGTCCAGAGCAAATGCCTACATCTTATGATAAATTAACCCAGCTGGTACTTGGCCAGTCCTTCCTGACCTGGGCCTCTGTGTCTTCCTGGCCTCAGGTACAGAAAAGGACCAGCATACTTTGAGCTTCGGTTGCCATCATCAAAGAATGTTTTATTCTACTCCTTTTGCTGGCAAAAGAATTTCATCTCTGGGACCCAAGATGGAAATGGATTTTCCCTGTTGAGTAGAGCCCAAAGATCCTGATATCCCCACATGATGCCAGGGAGTATCCCACCACTGCCCACCCCCTCTCACCCTGTTGAAACAGCACCAGTGTTCCTGATGAGCCACTTAGCTCCCATGGCGGGGTCTCCTTATATGTTTTCCTGTGTGTACATAGGTTCCCTCTACTACATTATGAATTTCTCAAGGGCAAGGATCATGCCTGAGGGACCTTGCAACAAATCTAAATGATTCCCAGCAAAATAGCTAAATCTTGGTTCAGATAAGGTGTTCCAACATTTTCTGGAAAAAAAATAAATTTATATATTTGCTATAATATAGAGATAATACATAATAATGAATGGCCAATTTCTATGCCATTATCTTGTTTTTATTTTCTTTACAATACTTATCATTATCTAAAATTACCAAGTTTGGGGACTTTCCTGGCAGTCTAGTGATTAAGAAGCTGCCTTTCAATGCAGGGGACATGGGTTTGATCCCTGGTTAGGGAACTAAGACCCCACATGCCACTGGGAAGCCCATGGGCTGCAACTACTGAGCCTCTGCACCACAGCAAAAGATCCTGCATACTGCAACTAAGATCCAGTGCAGCCAAAAATAAGTAATAAATAAATAAATACTTTAAAATATTTTAAATAACATTACCTAATTTGTTTATTTGTTTATTGGTATAGTTATTTGTTGCCCCTCAAACCTGACACAGTCTGTAAAGAATCTGTATTGCTTGTAATGCAGGAGACTTGGGTTCAATCCCCAGGTTCAGTCCCTGGACCAGGAAGATCCACTGGAGAAGGCAATGGCACCCCACTCCAGTATTCTTGCCTGGGAAATCCCATGGACAGAGGAGCCTGTTGGGCTACAGTCTATGGGGTCTCAAGAGTTGGACACGACTAAATCACCCACCACCAAACCTGACACACACTAAAATGTAAACCCCAGCAAGTGTCATGAGCCAAACTGTGTAGCCCCCACAATTCACATGTTGAAGTTCTACCACCAGTAATTCTGAATGTGACTGTATTTGGAGACAGGATTCTGAAAGAGGTAATTAAGTTAAAATGAGGTCATTACAGTCGGCCCTGATGCAGCATGATGGTGTCTTTATAAGAGGAGTAATTAGGGTAGAGACAAATACAGAGGGACGGCCATAGGAGGATACACAGAGAAAACGGCCATCTACTAGCCAAGGAGAGGCTGGAGAAGAAGCCAGTCCTGGGACTTCCCTGACGGCTCAGCGATAAGGAATCCATCTGCCAGTGCAGAAGACACGGCTTCAATCCCTGATCCAAGACGATCCCACATGCAAAGGAGCAACTGAGCCCCTGCATCACAGACATTGAGCCTGTGCTCCAGAGTCGCGGAACCACAGCTACTAAAGTCCGCACACCCTAGAGCCTGTGCTCAGCATCAAGAGAAGCCGCCACAATGAGAAGCCTGCACACTGCAACTAGAGAGGAGCCCCACTCACCACAACTAGAAAAGGCCCACAGGCAGGAAAGATGCAGCACAGCCAGAAAAGAAGCCAATCCTGCCTACACTTCCGTCTCAGACTTCTAGCCTCCAGATGTCAAGAAAGTAATTTTTGTTTTTCAAGCCACCAGTCTAATGAACTAGTACAGCAAGAAAGAAAGAAACTTGCCTTGATTACTCCTGCCTCCTAAGCACCTGGAACAGTTTCTGCCACATAGTAGGTGTTTAAGAAGTAATCAGTGGGGACTTCCCTGTAGTCTAGTGGCTAAGACTTTGCCTTCCAATGCAGGTGGTTAGGGTTCAATCCCTGGTCAGGGAACTAAGATCCCACATGCCTCAAGGCCAAAAAACCAAAACATAGAAGCAATATTGTAATAGATCCAGTAAAGACTTTAAAAATGGCCCACATCAAAAACAAGAAAATATTTTTTAAAAAAACAATAATCGTTGAATGAACACTCTGAAAAATACAAACTATTCACTGTTCCCCCTCAAATGTACATACTCTTTCATACATCTGTGTCTTTGTTGTTTCTCAACCTAAAACCCCCTTCTCCATCCAGCCAAAGAAGCCCTATTCTTTCTTCCAAGTTCAGTTCAGATTCAGATTCTCCTTGACCCCACCAGACGGAATTGACTACTCTCTTCTCTTTGCTTTTCTGAACTTTGTAGCCATACATCTACACCATTGTAGCTGTCAGGCTGCGAGCCTGACTTCAGAAACCATATTCAGTTCTGATCCCTGCCATCCAGTTTGGGGTGTGGTCCAGAGGACATGATCCTTCACTAAACCCCCAAACCCTTTGAATCCTTTTTATCTGACTGCAAAGCAAACAGTCCTTGTCTGCTAGTAACTTTCTGCCTGATGTGGGACAGACCCATAAACTCACATCTCTGGCACATACTAGTATAGAAATAACTTTCTAGGCCCAAGATGGAGTCCCTCGTGCCCAGGGTACCACATCAGGAAACCAAAATGTGGATAGCTTTCATGTTCCCACTGGTCAGCCTGTCCCCAGATGCCCAGCCAGCTCTGGGCTCTCTACTTACTTCCTTGTTCCTTCTCACCACAAACAAGGTTGATAGGTGGCCCCAGCCAATGAGATATTTTCTATTTTTCTCTTCCTTGTTCTTTATTCTTTACCCTATAAGCTTCCTGCCTACTGCCCTCACGTTGCAGTACTATGATTGGAGACCATCCTGCTTCATGAAGTTTGTTTATCACCTACATTGTCTTCTTGAATCACGTTTAACACTAGTGAGTAAAGTGAAAGTCGCTCCGTTGGGTCCGACTCTTGGTGACCCCATGGACTATAGTCCCTCAGTCTCCTCTGTCCATGGAATTCTCCAGACAAGAATACTGGAGTGGGTAGCTGTTGGCAGATTCTTTACAGCCTGAGCTACCAGGGAAGGCCAAGAGTACTAGAGTGGGTAGCCATTCCCTTCTCCAGGGGATCTTCCTGACCCAGGGATTGAACCTGTGTCTCCCGTATTGGAGGCAGATTCTTCACCAGCTGAGATACCAGAGAAGCCCTATTTAACACTAGGTACTCAACAAATATTTGTTGGATTGAAATGTACCAAGTTGTTGGTAAATTTCACATTCCCACTATGGTGTTTGCTTAGAACATCCACTTTTATCCTCTCCTTCTGAACAAATCACTCCAATTTTACAAGCCCTCACTTTGCGAATTCCCTACCTGGCTTTTCTCGAATTCTCTGAGTTCTAAGAATTGCTTCTGAACATGGTTCACAGTAAGAAACATGAACACAGCCCAGCTGTGAGGGAAGCACAATGCGTCCATCCTGGATCCCAGAGCACTTCTTAACTCTGAAGCCAGCAACAGGCAGGTCTCTTCCTGCCCTGCACTGACCCAGCCTGGGGTGGGGCCCCTCCACCCCCCAGACACTGAGGCAAAACCAGCCTGGGTTGCACAGCCTGAGTTTTGCCTTAGGGAACAAAATCTGCGTGGAAAGAAAACACTGACAGGAACCATCTGCCCTCCCCCGAAGCTTGAAAGAAGCTGCATGTGGACCCCTTAATCCTTCCTCTCTCTCCTCAGCCAGGAATGAATTTCATTTGGAAGGAAAATGAGGGGGGCTGTGAGGGAGAGGGAGCAGAGAGGTAGGCCAGACACATCTGGACAGCTTTGCTCTGTAAATTCAGAAGACTGCAGGGAATCACTTTCTCCCCTTGACAAAGGAAATGGGCCATGATCAGAAATTGATGACTTGCAAAATTCGTGCAGGCGAAGAGGTTATTGTGCCTCAAGGTCTTTGGGGCTTAGAAAAAAAAAAAGGAAAGAGCAAATAATTTAAATGGGACAGCTGTTTGTGTGACCAGAAACCCCACCACCAGCACCAGTCAGCAGAGAGAGCTGTCTAGGGTCCCCAGGGTCATTCCTCTATTGATTTGTTCAGTTATTCAGCAAAAATATCTTAACATATACTTGAGGTTTTTTGTTTTTTGTTTTTTCTTTTGCCAGGCAGGATGCTTGGTATTAGGGAAATAGTCACGGGCTTAGATTCATCTTCATCTCTAATACCCTCACAGGGGAAACAGCCACGTAAACAGTAATACTCAGATCAACAGTCACAGGAGATCATCCAGAAACCAGGACAGATTGGGTGTGAAGTACTATAAACAAAGTATCTGAAAAAATGATTCCCTTAATTAGTACCTATTCTTGGGGAAGGGGTGACAAAGCTTTGGAAAACAGGGCACAAAGCTGGATTCTGAAGGCAATTCAGAAAGAAAAAAATTTACAAATGACAGCAAAAAGGGTAGTAGTATGAAGGTCAGTGCACACTCGGGGAACAGGAGCAGTTGGGTGTTGGGTGTGATCACAGCTGGGAAATGTTGTGGAAAGTGGTGGGAGACATGCCTGTAGAAGGAAGCAAGGACAGCTTCCTGGAAGCCAGGGCATATATCAGTACATCAATGCCATGCAACCTTACTCATGAAAGTAATGATACATACTCCAGAAGAGAGACTGAAGGAAACAAGGAAGAGCTGAAGTCCCAAGCAGCTTTTTATAAACATAAAATGTATTTGGAGCTATCATTTCTCCTTTCAAAAAAAACCATGTGCATTTTACAATCTGCTTCATAATTTTGGCTTTAATTGTTTTTAAATGTTTTCCTAATTCTTCAAGTAGAATGAATACCCAGCAGATGGCTTCATGTCTTCCAACACATGGCCACATAGCCCTAGGCATATGTAAACCCTAATCTGGGAAGCAGAGCTTGTTGAAGGTGGAGCCTCAGTCAAAGTTTTAATCAAAAGAAGATGAAGGAAGAAAATGAAGCCTTCATCCCTAGCTATACCTTGCTCAATCCCAGAGCCCCCTCCTCCAACAAGCAAGAAAATAGCAGTAAAAGATAGAGTTCTCTCTTCTGTGGGTGTGTGCTAAGCCACTTCAGTAGTGTCCAACTCTGTGCAACCCTATGGACTATAGCCCCTCAGGCTCCCCTATCTATGGGGATTCTCCAGGAAAGACTACTGGAGTGGATTGCCATGCTTCCTCCAGGTCTCTCTTCTGTAAGTGAACACAAATCCAGAGCAACATAAAGGAGGACCCCTATCCACTACACACTGCACATTTCCCCTCTTCTGCCAGTACCACAACTTATGAAGGATCTTCTCTAATGAAGTGACCCAACTCTTCAGTCTCAAAAGATCTCAGTCCTTGGTGGTCCTGTTCCTGTAGAGGTCTAACAGTCTAACAAGGGGGCACGGTAATACAACAAGAACAGAGGAATCATCAGAGTTCCCACCATATTCCTCTCTGCCCTCTACTTTGTATTCAAATACAGTTTCTTTTCATTGGTCAAGATCAACCACATAAACCAAACTCTGTTTGTTTGTTTTCTGCACGGCTTCTAGAGCCCAAGTGGCCAGGGAACCCCCCCTATAACTTTTAATTTAGTAGAAGAATGACTGCTTTCCCAATGAGATTATTCCTTCCTTGGGTACTTTCTAAGGTTTAGCAAACCACAGAATCCCAAATTAAGAAGCAACATTCTGAGCATAAATCATTCCTTTCAGTTATAAAAGGTACCACCCCACCTCCACCTCTCAGTTCCTAAATCTATAGTCACCCATTCAGAATATGTATTACGTTCTGGAAAAAAACATCCTAAACTTGTCATCAGTTACCTCCCACCTGTTGTCATATCCAAATCTTCAATATGCTATTTACTGTCCTTTAAGTTCATCCAGAAAAGGAGATTATGATAAAACCAGTGATTGTCATAATAATCAGTCCACTGCCTTATTTCTTTCACCGTACATATCAGGGACTTCGAGTCGGTCTGTGGGGCTGCAAAACTAGGTACTAGGAGTGGAGAAGGAGTCTCAAGGAGTCTCAAGGTCTCAAGGAGTGAGACATGGAGTGGAGAAGCCATGAACCCTTGCACAGTATATCCATCACCTCTTTTGCTTGCTTCACATCCTCTCAATTTATCTTCATTTCCACCTATTACTTTATTTTTCTGGGTTCCAAAATGACTACAGTTGGTGATTTAAGCCATGAAATTAAAAGATGCTTATTCCTTGGAAGGAAAGTTATGACCAACCTAGATAGCATATTAAGAGGCAGAGACATTACTTTGTCAACAAAGGTCCATCTAGTCAAGGCTATGGCTTTTCCAGTGGTCATGTATGGATGTGAGAGTTGGACTGTAAAGAAAGCTGAGCACAGAAGAATTGATGCTTTTGAACTGTGGTGTTGGAGAAGACTCTTGAGAGTCCCTTGGACTGCAAGGAGATCCAACCAGTCCATCCTAAAGGAGATCAATCCTGGGTGTTCATTGGAAGGACTGATGTTTAAGCTGAAACTCCAATCCTTTGGCTACCTGACGCGGAAAGCTGACTCATTGGAAAAGACCCTGATGCTGGGAAAGATTGAAGGCAGGAGGAGAACGGGACAACAGAGGATGAGATGATTGGATGGCATCACCGACCCAATGGACATGGATTTGAGTGGGCTCCAGGAGTTGGTGATGGATAGGGAAACCTGGTGTGATGTGGTTCATGGGGTCGCAAAGAGTTGGACACGACTGAGTGACTGAACCGAACTGAACTGAACTGAACCACCTATTACTGCAGCAACAAGCCTGCAGACTTAGCCTGATAGATAATGGCCTCAACCCTGCCACTTACCTCAGGCGTTTGCCCTGGCATTCTCTGACACTGTGGTGCAAGATGCCTACAGGGGCCCTTTCAGTTGGCAGGCATAGGCAAACCTAGAAATAAGAGGGTGGCAGCACTCCATGGAAGCAATAGACAACCGCTTTCTTTCCTTCATCACTTGGGTGGACAGTTCTGAAGTTCTTAGAGGGTCCCAGGGGAAAAGTCCCAATCACCCACCATGGTGATCAGCTCAATAACACAACCTGACATTGGCCTTCCTTTCATCCCTGTTTTCCTCTTCCCAGACCCCCACCTATGTTCCCTGGAGTCACATCCCAATATCAATAACCTGCCCATAAACACTTGTTTCTAGATCTGCTTTCAGGGATAACTGAATCTACGAAAGCTGAGATTAAGAAGTGGTCTTGGTGGCCTTCCCTGGTGGTCCAGTGGTTAAGACATCACCTTCCAGTGCAGAGGGTGCAGGTTTGATCCCTGGTCAGGAAGCTAAGATTCCACGTCTTGTGGTCCAAAAATAAAAAAATAAAAACAGAAGCAATATTGTAACAAATTCAATAAAGACTTTTAAAATGGTCTACCACAACAACCAAAAGAGTCTTCAAAAAAAAACAAAAACGATGTGGCCCTGGAAAGTAGCACTTCCAGGTGGGATTCTGGAATTGTAATACTCACTGGCCAGATGATAAGAACCCACTGCTGGTGGTGGGTGGGGTGGTGATAATCCCCAGAAGTACAAAGTACCAAGACAGAGGTTGGAAGGAGTTAAAGGAAGCATGGGGACATTGAATGACATGTCAGTGGTGGTAACTGTAAGGACTGTAGATATGGCTACTTGTGGTCAACAGTTTTAGAAGCCCTGACAAAAAGAAAATGACAGCTCAGTTAGCCAACCGTCTATCCAAGACTTGCTATAAATAGTCAGGAGGCCTCAAAGGCAGTTGGGATGGCTCTTTGAAGCTTGGGCACAAATTTGGCCAATAGTATCAATACATGAGGAAGAGGTACCGAAACTGCCCCTGCAGAATACTGAAAGGGCTGGAGGCTCAGGAAGGTAAGAATATCAGAATGGTGTCCTCATATGAGACCATTTAGCACCTTTATTCACAGTAGACGCATGAAGCCTGTTGTATCCCCAGGTCAGAAGAGGTGATCAGAGAGCCACCCAGACTGCATTTTGGAAGAGCTCAGAGATCCTTCTTTCAATCTGGGCCCCTTTAAGGCTTCTAGTTTTTTCAGGTCACTTGGCAAATGGGTAAGAACAATATACCCAAATGCGACATTAACTGAATTCCAAATTTTTCAGAGACCCAGTTACCATCATGCCTCCTTCATAGTGGCTGCTAAGTCTCATCAGTCGTGTCCGACTCTGTGCGACCTCACAGATGGCAGCCCACCAGGCTCCTCTGTCCCTGGGAGTCTCCAGGCAAGAATACTGGAGTGGATTGCCATTTCCTTCTCCAATGCATGAAAGTGAAAAGTGAAAGTGAAGTCTCTCAGTCACATCCAACTCTTAGTGACCCCATGGACTGCAGCCCACCAAGCTCCTCCATCCATGGGATTCTCCAGGCAAGAGTACTGGGGTGGGGTGCCATTGCCTTCTCTGCCTTCATAGTGGAAGGGAGATCAAGAAAGACCATTTTCTCCTTGGAGGAGCTATCTGACATGTGCTAGATCAGGGAGGGGTCTGCAAACTAAGATCTACAAGCCAAATCAAGCCCACAGCCTGTTTTTTAAATAAAGTTTGTGGGAACACAGTCATGCTTATTGTTTGCATATTGTCTATGGCTGCTTTATCACTACATAGCAAAAATAAGTGGTTGCAAGAGACACTATGTGCCCAGAGCTAAAATTATTTCCTATCTGACCTTGTACAGATTACCGGAATTGTACAGGCGCTCAGTTTCACAGAATGTACAACTCACCCTCTGCACAAATGTATCTTGCCAAACATCTAAGGACTCTGTTAGTTCTAGGTCTTACTAGCTGTAGGAGAGGAAAAAGTTTTCCTTGACCCTTTTAAGGTCCCGGACCAGGTCTGCAGATTAAACTGGCAAAGACGGATAACAGGAGAAAAGCATACAAGTTTTATTGAACTTTTGACATGTGCAAGGGAGCCTTCACAAGAAAATCAAGGCCCAGAGAAGTAACCATAGAAGAAAGCTTTTATATCTTTCAAACAGAGGAACAATAAATTTGTGAAGAATTGAGAAGACAAAGGAAGTCCAAAAGTGAGGGGATACATGTATGATTCATTCTGCTGTACAGCAGAAACCAATATGATATTGTAAAGCAACTACACTCCAATAAAAACTAATTTTAAAAAGTTTTAACATTTAAATCTAAGAAAGGGGAGGTGGTGCTGGGCTGGGGTAATAAATAGGGAAGAGGTAACTGGGAAGATAAGAGTGTGTTTAACAAGGTTTGACTGCACAGTTTTGTACAAATGTCTTAACCTCAAATCCCTCATCTCTTATGAATGTCTTCCTACCTTCTGGTATAGGGAGGGTACCTTTCACAGGGGAGCTTTATGACCTGTTTCATGGAGAAGTAAGGTGAGGGGTGTGGGAAGAGGTCAGAATGGCCTTCCTGCTTCTGCCATTTTCTCAGACTCCTTCAGCTGTGCCAAGGTGCCATACTGTCACCAAGCTACTGGACAAACATGATGTTCTGTAAGATGATGAAGCCATCAAGACCCAGCAGAATAAATTGTATAATGGATTGGGAGAATTTACACATTCCTGAATTAGGATAGTAAATGTATGAGTGCTCTCCCTATTGCTAAGTCGCTTCAGTCGTGTGCAACTCTGTGCGACCCCAGAGACGGCAGCCCACCAGGCTCCCCCGTCCCTGGGATTCTCCAGGCAAGAACACTGGAGTGGGTTGCCATTTCCTTCTCCAATGCATGAAAGTGAAAAGCGAAAGTGAAGTCACTCAGTCATGTCCAACTCTTAGCAACCCCGTGGACCACAGCCTACCAGGCTCCTCCACCCATAGGATTTTCCAGGCAAGAGTACTGGAGTGGGGTGCCATTGCCTTCTCCCTACTAGAGGCAAGTGAATTGCCTCTGATGTTCACTGTGACTCAGAATGGGGGAAAATGTATCTGCCTGTTCACGGCTGCTCATCCAATGTCAGGGGTTGTATTCCTTAGTTCCAGGAGGAGACCACATCTGAAACAGCAGTTCAGTTGGGTTCTCCACTTAATCACATGTATGATAAACCATTATCAACTCAAGGATCCTTTAACCCTGGCAAATGGAAAAATTCAGTGGGGATGAGCTAGGAGGCAACTTGTTTGTATCTTTCAAGCCTCTGATAGTTCTGATAGTGTCTTCAGCTCTGCTCAAAAATGCAGTATGACTGAATTTGATATCTCTCTTTTTTGTGTAACTGGTGAATATTAATGTCTTCTCTGTGATCCTTGCTCCATAGTAGGCCTTCCCATGGTCCAGGAAGCAGTGTGCAATTGCTGTCAGTTGCTGAAGATAGCCATTCCAGCTATGTATCCAGATGTGGGTAATCATAACAAGGAGAATTAGTGCTCAGCTTTCCTCCAATGAAGAGAACTCAAGTGAGATCTCGATTTATCTCTTGGCCTGCAAAAGTCCTCCTCCACCCTCCAGTTTAAATGATAAACCACAGTACAGTTCTGAATTCCTAGGTTTAGCTTGGAGTCAGAATCAAATAAAACTCCAGAAGGTTGGCTATATCTTTTTCCTTGGGATACAGTTACTGGGCTTAAACGGCAGCAGCTTCCTTTGGGAAAGACTGAGATGTTCACAGGGATATTAGGTGTCTATGGAGCAACGGTCCATTGTCAACGGTTCAAGTGTTCCAGGCCTCCTGTTCAGCCCTGGAACTCAGGGACTGTCTACTGGGTCAGGTGCAGGGGGTGTGGGCTGTGTTGGGAAGTGTTCACCTGCCTAAGTCATAGTCCAGCAGGAGAGCCAGAAATTATGCTTGGAAATGTTTAATGTCTAATTGCATTGTGATACAGCATTATATGAGCACGGGGTACTGCAGCATTATATGAGCACGGGGTACTGTCAGAGCATGCACCCTGCTCCAGTCAAGAAAGCTGCCAAGATAATAGCATGTAAGCCAAAATCTGAAGGATAAATAGCTAAAGAATCAGTGTACAAAAAAGCATGACATTATACTCCCAATTTTTGTCCCAATTATCTCTTATTTTAAAAGTTAGATGTTTAAATGTGTGATTGGAGTATCCCACTACTCAGTTTGGGGAACATCATTTCTATTCTGAGAACTGACCAGGTGCAATGTTAATCTTTATATGCAACATATACACACATGGGCTTCCATGGGGCTCAGATGATAAAGAATCTGCCTGCAATGCAAGAGACCCCGTTTAGATCCCTGGGTTGGGAAGATACCCTGGAGAAGGGAATGGCCACCCACTCCAGTATTCTTGGGGCTTCCCTGGTGGCTCAGATGGTAAAGAATCTACCTGCAATGCAGGAGTCCGAGTTTAGATCCCTGGGTCAGGAAGACCCCTGGGAGAAGGGAATGACTACCCACTCCAGTATTCTTATATGGAGAATTTCATGGACAGAGAAGCCTGGCAGGCTACAGTCCATGGGGTTGCAAAGTCAGACACAATTGAGCAACACTTTGACTTACCGTCACCAGAGATCATATTGCCAACACCTGCTGGATTTTTGAAAAAGCAAGAGAGTTCAAGAAAAACATCTATTCCTGCTCTATGCCAAAGCCTTTGACTCTGTGGATCACAATAAACTGTGGAAAATTCTTCAAGAGATGGGAATATCAGACCACCTGACCTGCCTCCTGAGAAATCTGTATAGGTCAGGAAGCAACAGTTAGAACTGGACATGAAACAACAGACTGGTTCCAAATAGGAAAAGGAGTACATCAAGGCTGTATATTGTCACCTGCTTATTTAACTTATATGTAGAGTACATCATGAGAAAGGCTGGGCTGGATGAAGCACAAGCTGGAATCAAGATTGCCAGAAGAAATCTCAATAACCTCAAATATGCAGATGACACCACCCTTATAACAGAAAGCGAAGAAGAACTAAAGAGCCTCTTGATGAAAGTGAAAGAGGAGAGTGAAAAAGTTGGCTTAAAGCTCAACATTCAGAAAACGAAGATCATGGCATCCAATCCCATCACTTCATGGCAAATAGATGGGGAAACTGTGGAAACAGTGGCTGACTTTATTCTTCTGGGCTCCAAAGTCACTGCAGATGGTGATTGCAGCCATGAAACTAAAAGACCCTTACTCCTTGGAAGAAAAGTTATGACCAACCTAGACAGCATATTCAAGAGCAGAGACATTACTTTACCAACAAGGTCCATCTAGTCAAGGTTATGGTTTTTCCAGTAGTCATGTATGGATGTGAGAGTTGGACTGTGAAGAAAGCTGAGCACCGAAGAATTGATGCTTTTGAACTGTGGTGTTGGAGAAGACTCTTGAGAGTCCTTTGGACTGCAAGGAGATCCAACCAGTCCATCCTAAAGGAGATCAATCCTGGGTGTTCATTGGAAGGACTGATGTTGAAGCTGAAACTCCAATACTTTGGCCACCTGATGTGAAGAGCTGACTCATTGGAAAAGACCCTGACGCTGGGAAAGATTGAGGGCAGGAGAAGGGGATGACAGAGGATGAGATGGTTGGATGGCATCACTGACTCAATGGACATGCGTTTGGGTGGGCTCTGGGAGTTGGTGATGGACAGGAAGGCCTGGCATGCTGCGGTTCACAGAGTCACAAAGAGTCAGACATGACTGAGTGACTGAACTGCACTGAACATTCATACACATGCATAGAAACTATCTAGAAAGCTATGTAATAAAGTATTAATGGTGGGTATCTCTGCAAGGTGGAATTATAAGCGGGTTTCTTTCCCAAAGAAATTGTTCTACAATTATGTTTTCACATGACAAAAAAGCAGTTACTGTTTTTGTTATAAGAAAAAAAGAAATTCATTTGTTTTCTTAGAGAGAAGGCTGTGCATCAATTTTTAAGTCATTTAACCTCTTGACTCTCTCCTCCAGCTGGGCCTGGCTGTACACCTGTCATCGTGAACTTCCAGAACTGAAATCTAAACCCTGGGAGTAGTGAGTGGTGTCAGATTTGTCCCAAACTGCAACATTTGGGATTCCATTCCTGAGCCAAGGGCAGAAGCTCTGACGCTGGGAAGATGCTCAACATTCTGACTTTCTGGTCCATCTGGTACTGACTACTGCCCAGGCAGTGTGAATCCTGGGGTCAAGGAAGAGACAAACCATCAGTGTCCCTCTGTGTATCTCCCACTTCACCTAGGAGACTGGGCAGGCTGCTGTGGTCCAAAACTCCACTGACTTCAGATACAACAAATGCCTGGGCCAGCAGCTTAACCATTTTTGCATTGAGGATCATCAAAACATCTTGAACTCTTTCTCTAGTATTTTGAGTTTGTCAAAACTCTCAGTCATGCTTGGCTGATTAATTCTAAATCCATGCAGCTTAAAAAGAAGCAGGGAAAGAGCAAATGGGATCCTTATGGTTTTCATTCATTCACACCTAATTCAGCCAGATGTGGGAGAATGGGGGGAGGGGCGCCAGATGCCCGGGGTTCGGTCATGGAGTATTCTATCAAGGCAAGAGGCTGACAGGGACCCCAGGGGCCAACAGGGAGCCAGAAAGCCTGGTTTCTTGTCCAGTCTTTTCTAAGTGCCTCCTCTCGTGCCAGGCCTTGTGCTGGATGCTGCAGACACAAGGTGCGTCAGGCACATTTCCTACTCTCCAAGGATTCAAAGTTCGATGTCAGGGATGAATATATAAGGAGCTAATTCCCTTAAAGGGTGTCAGAGATACACAGGGTATAGTGGGACTTCAAGAGGCAGTCTATTCTTCCCAGAGTTTAAAGAAAGGCTTCAGAGAGTATAATAAGGCTAAATTGTTGTTTAGTCACTAAGTCATGTCATATCCAACTCTTTGCAACCCCACCAGGCTCCCCTGTAGCCCACCAGGCTTCTCTGTCCATGGGATTTCCCAGGCAAGACTACTGGAGTGGCTAAGCATTTCTTTCTCCAGGGGATCTTCCCGACCCAGGGATCGAACCCACATCTCTTGCATTGGCAGGCAGTTCTTTACCACTGAGCCACCAGGGAAGCCCCACTAATGTTAATGCTCACCCTGTATTGAGTACTTGTCGTGTGTATTAGTTTCCCAGGGTTGTCTTCACAGACTGCCACTAACTGGGTAACTTAAAACAACAGAGAAGTATTCTTGCAAGTTCAAGATTCTGGATATCAAGGTGTCAGCTGAGCTGGCTCCTCCTGAAGGGTCTAAGGAGAATCTGTTCCACACCTCTCTTCTAGCTTCGGGTGGCTCCAAGCAACCTGGGTGTTTCTTAGCTTCTAACTGCTTCACTCCTGACTATTGCCTCCTTCATCACACAGCTATCTGCTCTGTTCTGTGTGTCTTTTGCTTCTATAAGATGCCAGTCTTCAGATCTAGAACATACCTTCAATCTGATATGATTTCATCTCAAAAGTCTTATTTCCAAATACACTGACATTCACAGTGCAGGGAAGTTAGGGCTTAAACGGCTTTTGGAGAACAGTTATACTACACCACATTGCAGCCCCTTACGTACATTATATGATTTAATTCTCACAACAGCCCTGTGAGACAGGTACTGTCATTAGTTCTGTTTTATAGATGAGGAAAGGAACATTCAAAGGTAAAGAACTGGGCATTCAGTAAACATGCTAAGTGAAACAAAAATTTGTTCAATCGGCCAACCATATGACATGCCCCCGCATACACAGCTGACCTGCTGCAGGGAGGGTGTATGACACACACTGAGCTCCCTGTGTATAAAGATCAGAGGTTTAATCTGTGTTTTGGGGGTGACAGCATACTAATAAAACAATAAGGCATTCCTGTAAAAAAAAAAAAACACACACACACATAACCAGTAAGACAAAAAGCATGGTTTGAACACAAGTCTGACAGATCCAAAGCCCTATCCTTAGTCAATGTGTTACTCTCTTAAGTTGAATCTTGAATGGTGGCTAGTTGTTTATCAGGGAAATGACAAAGTACCTGGGAGTTACTCTTTTCAAGGAGACAGAGCAGCTAGGGGGAACCAACAACCTCAGGCTTCCAAAAGCAGGGCCAGAAACATGTGAGGTAATGAAGAAACATACAGCCTGAGCTCAGAGTCCAATGTGAGCCCCTCTGGTCCAGTACACAGCTAAGTGGAGAGGCTTGCCAGGTCAGTGTGGCACTCTGGGCCAGGCCAGGTGCCTGGATGCAAGTGATAATGAAGTTCCTTCAGCCTGGGTGTTTCTGACAGTGTTTTCTCCCAAAGCCACGGCTGCTGTGGACTCTGCGCATGGTGACCTCCATCTTTACTCAGAGCCAGGACAATGGACCTCAGGTGTACAGAGCATAACATCCTCATGGGTTCCCTTCTCCCTGCCCTCACTGCCCTCCTCCTTCCTTTATCTAGGCTTCTTGGAGAGCTTTTTACCAGCTCTCGCTTACAGGAAGCAGGGGCAGCACCAAGGAGAGGCACTGCTTCCGAAGCTCTTGGTTCTCATTCTAATTGAAGCCCATGCTTGGTCGTCCTATAGTGGACCCTGTTATCCACAGTGTGGCAGCCCAGTGGGCTCCTGCTCTGCACTGGCCACATCTTCCGTATCTAAACAATCCAGCTTCTTCCACTGACTACTGGGCTCCTCTTGTGCTTGGCTGGCAGAACCAATCATGCGAAGAAGCATAAATCGCCTACTCCCATCAGGGGTTAGTATCTCCCATTTCATTGCAGACAATGTGCTTGTGACTCTGCATAAGGTAAATTCAGGTGCTGAATCACCTGTCCCTGTGTCTTCCTTTCCTTCTACCCCACGCCCCAAGAGTGCCCTACGTTCTTGATGCAATGAACCAACTTTGCTTTATTTTCTAGACAGGACATACCCAGGCATTCCTCTGGGCCTTTGCTTTTGCGATTTCTTCTGCCAGGAACACCTTGCTTCACCTTCAATCTCCTCTGGTCCTCTAAGACCGAGCTGAAATGTCTTCTCTCTGCAAATCTCTCCTAGTTTTCCCAAAGTGACTCACCCAGGTTCTGGGTTTTACGTCTTCCTTCTCATGTAAAGCACTTGCATCACATCTGTTTCCATTCTCTTCTCCCACAGATAGACTCAGTCCATTTCTATTTTCCCAGAAGACAGCAGAGTGACTGGCACATGGTTCATGCTCGGTACAAGTTTATGGTATGGGTGAACAGGCAGGAGGGAGTTAAATGTCATTTCACTCCAAGAGTTTGGACACCGGCAGAGCAGATGGAAACCATTTAGGAAATGCAGCTCTTCCTCTCCAGCCCCACCCTCTCCAGCCTGGGCTCCACCTCCCCAGGGTCTCACCTGAGCTTGAAACACCAACAAGGGCAGTGCCCACTTTAAAGCAGGTGCTGTGGCCTCTCTCCTAGAAGCATGTTCTGTGAGCTCTTCTGCATGCTTCCCACTGTTGATCTCATTTCCAGCGTGGCCTGCCTCTAGGCTCATGACAGCCATTTAACTCCTGAATATCCGAGGCTGCTATCCCTCCAATAGAGATGGAAAATGGGGTGTTCACTTATCATCAGCCAACATCAGGGGGCGCTGGACTGGACTGGGCACAGAGATGAATGAGACTCGAGCTCTAGCTTTGCGGAGCCCTCCTTCAGGAGGGGTTGACAGCCTAGCGAACAAATATACATAACGCAGTGTGGTTCACAGTGAAAAAGAAGAACCACCAGGTCAGGGAGCAGGGATAGGAAGGTGTATGTGGGAGAAACAAAGGAGAGAATGGGCATCAGGCTTGAAGTGTTCAAGGAAGGCTTCTTGGCAGAGGCAATATTTAAGCTACAATTTTAACCACGTGCAAACACAGGACCTTAAATAATTTTAGATCCAGACCCTTGGGGTGTCTAGAGAGTCCCCAAGGCAGTGTTAGGAATGGAAATATGAGGCTGTCATCTACCAACCCTGGAGCCTGCCATCTCTACAGGTAGGGGAGACCCATGGCCTGAAACTCTTCAACAGTTGCATGGGCTCATCTGTCCCTGCCAGTGGAGTCCCTCAGGCCCCACAGCACAGAGCCTCAGGATTCAGAGCTCGCTAGTTCCTGGTCAGAGTTCTCACTTTTAGTCTCTAAAAGGTCTTACCTTTCATCTGACCGAGGCCTTGTAAAATATGCTATGTGTTTTAGACTCAACATAGGCAGGGGAGTCAACTCACTGGGTCTAATTCATTGCTGGGTGTGTGACCTTGGGCAAACCACTGAACCTCGCTCAGTTTCATGCTCTGTTAAAGAAAGGCAATAACTAAAATATCTCCCTTATGGTTGTTGAGGGGATGAAATGGAATATAGGGTGGAAACCTGGTCTTCCATGCCTCTTTGCTCCCTTGATCACATCGTGCTCTTTTCTGCCCTTTTATCTGTTTCCCTCGGCAGGAAGGTTCTACCTCAGTTTAGTTGTTTAGCCCCTCCTGTCTTCTAGGACCATCTTGAGGTCACTCCTCAGGACAGCTTTCTTGACACCTCAGACCCAAGTACCTCGTATCACAAAGGCTCATAGTCACTGGAATTTCTTTTACACCAGACTCAATGACCTTGAACATCAAGCAGGTCACGACATCTTTGCCAGCCAAGTGTAAGATCAAGGACATTGATCTCTCTTGTTCAATGCTGTATCTCCAACTAACTCACAGGGTCTGGCACACAGCAGGTACTCAGTAAACATCTACTGAATGAACGCATAGGTAAGTAAATGAGAACTCGGCGATGATGGATATTACTAATGATACTATAACCTCAGCCCACCACTTACTACCTATACGACTTAGTTGCATCACCTGTAAAATAAGAGTGAATATCCAGAATGACCCTGCAAAATAGCTATTGACTTAACGCAGATTAAATCCTTATCTCATAGTGTTAAAAATGGAGTTGATTTGGTGAACCAAACCAAGACGTAACTTACAGTATTGGTTCTCCCAGAAATAGAACCTCAGTCAATCAGAAATTACCTGACCAGCCCTAAGTAGGTAATCTGCCTGATATACCCCTGCCAGGTATAACTTCCTTGTTCCTGCTCCCTTCTGCCTGTAAGTCTTTCGTTTCATACAACTCTTGGAGCTCATTTCCATCTGCCAGATTGGATGCTGTCTGGTTCAAAATGATTTTTGCTTAAATAAACTCAAAAGTTTTAACATGCCTCAGTTTATATTTAAACAGGAGGGAATCACCACCTGACAGTGACTCTTCTCATCATAAGGGCAAAGGGGAACTAGGGCCTCTTTTTCAGAACCCAAAAGGATCCTTTCCCCCTGTTTCCAAAGGTCAGAAGAATGCCGTGATCCTCACCCCCATATAACCTAGCACTCTCCAGGAGAGCTTGAAAGGAAAAAGATGCCCGAGGCCATGCCCGGTCTGCTGCCTTGACAACCGAGGCTGCCTCAGCGTGGGGGCTACTGCAAATCTGCACGCTCCTGCTCCCGACCAGAGCAGAGAGGCAGACAGGGGATCGTTGCCAATGGCTTCGTGCAGATTCATCATTTCAAATCCTCGTTCTTAACATGTGTTTTCGATCGCACGCAAAACACGGCTTTCTGGTTTCCATTACCTTTGTTTCATTTTAGAATATAATGTTTTTTATAGCCTTGGGAAGGGAGGGAGTTGTAAGCAAGCCAGTAAGAGTGTGAGTATATGCTTTTTATGTTTCCATCAGAAGAAAGAGGGATGAGAGAGCCAAGAAACCAGCGATGGCAGGCTTGCCTCTGACTCCTTCAAGTCAATCACTGATTCCCCAGACATTTATTGAGCACCTACTCTGTGCACACAGAGAGAGAGGATAAAAAGATGACCCCTATGTGGTCCCTGCAGTCTAGTAATTTGCAACTGAATGAAGCAAACTGGCTCACAGCACCACAATAGGAGACAGATTTTTCTTCTGGAAGGGAAGGGGAGGAAGTGGAGAGGGAGGAGAGGAAGGGGAAAAAAGAAAAAAAAGAATGAAGGAAGGGAGAGGTAGGAAGGGGAGGAGAGAAGAAAGGATGAAGGCAGAGTGCAATCGGGGAAGGAAAGAAACTAACATGTATTTATGACTTCCTGTGTTCCAGGCACTGGGCTAAGAACCTTACGTCTTGTATTCTATTTACTCCTCATAACAGCCTTCTAAGGTAAGTTCATTTACCATTTTACAGACGAGAAAACAAGAGACTGAGGTGATGCCCAAGGTTTCATAGCTGGTAGAACAATCTGAAGGTGTTTCACAGGCTCTGGAGCTGGTGGTGCCAACCCAGCTCTGCTGTACAGACTGGAGCCTCCTTGAGTGCACGAGGCACCCACAGCCTGAGAACCTCTGGCTCCTTGAAGTTCTCCCAGAAACACAGAAGGTTAGAATCGATGGAACTTAGATATCCCCCTGGAGGAGAAGCCGAGATCCAGAAACAGGTGGTGGTCACTTGCCTGGGGTCCTGTGGAAGGTTCATAGAAGATCTGGGGTCTGGCCCTTCCCACCAGAGCCCACGGGGAAGTCAGCAATGCCAACAGCCATGGCATTTAATTGTTTCCAGACCATGGAAGATTGCAGTCCACCCTCCTCGCTCTGTCCCATTCTGGCTCAATCATTCCCAGGTCTGCTGAGCAGAAAGGTTTGTTTTGGCAGAAAGCTGGGTGCTGTCCAGCTCGATAATCACCCGTGTTAACACACCATTATGTGTGTCGTTAACAGACTTGGCAACTGGGATTTCACTTTTTTTTCATTTTCTTTTTATTTTCAAAAAATAAAAAAATAAAATGCAACCCCCATGTGTGAATCAGAAGGACCAGTCACACAGGTGCATGTTGACTCTGCCTGGAAAAGGAAGCTTTTCCAAAAGCAGGTCTTTCTGCCTAGGACAGAGATTACAGCTTTGCTTTTGAAGGAGGCATTGTCTATCATCAGGAGTGGGATTTGCCACTCAGAGCCGGGGCCCTCACGTCTAGTCTTTCCTCCCATGCCTTACCATCACCTCTATACCAGCCTAGCTGATAGAATGGAAAAGGTAAGGGCTATGAGCTCAGACAGACTTGAGATTACAGACTGGCTTCATCACCTGTGGCTTGTGAGAACTTAATTAAGATTTAACCTCTCTGAACTTCAGTTTCCCCATCTAGAAAATGGAGTAACAATAAGATATCATATATCGTCCTTCCCTCCATTTATGTCATGCTCAGAAACTTACTGATTTTTAAAAAGAAAGAAAAACATTTAAAAATAATATTGTACTCCTATGATTTGGCAGGCCTTGTTCTAAGTACTTCGAATAGAAAGATAAATCAGATACAGATCTTGCCTTCCAAAAGTTTACAAAAGGCTCACAGGGGAGCTAAAGAAATTTAATCATTATTCCACAAATACACACTAAGCCAATGTTAAGCCATTTCCAATGCTAACACCCTGGTCCAAATCACATGTTCACTCGCCTTGACCCTGCAGTCGCCCAACCAGCCTCGGGTTTCCTCGCTTGCTCCTTTACAGTCTGTTCTCAGCAGAGCCGCCAGCATGAGCCCTTAAAACACCAGTAAGATCATGTCACTCTGCTGTTCACAACCTCTCAATGGCTTCCTTAAATTCAGGGGGAAAACAACTTAAGTACTTAGACTGACCTAGAATGTCCTACGGATCTAGGCCCCTCACGTCTCACTGCCCACCTCGTTCACTCTGCCTCTGCCCCACCGGTCTGTCTGCTTGCTATTCACTGAGCACTCCTAGAAGCTCCCACGTCCAGTTCTTCATTCTTCCCAGAGATCGGAGGTCCCCTAGGTATCTGCACCTTCCATCACTTCACTCAGGCTGCTGCTCAAATGTCACCTCATCAGAGAGACGCTTGATTCACACGAGCATCCACGTGCCTGCCTTGTCCTTACTCTGTTTTACTTTCCTCCATAGACTCATCACTTCCTGAATGATAGTGTTTATCAATTTATTTGTTTTCTGCCCTTCTCATCAGAATATAAACTCACAAAGGGCAGAGATTTTGGAGCAGCACCCTTCTCATACTATGACCTTGATAAACATCTATTGGGTAGACAAATGATACAAAGCAAAACATACTATCTGGCAGACAACTGCACTAGGCAGTAGTGAGACCAAATGGACAGACAGAGGCCACCTCTCCTAGTCTGTGTGGGGAGGGAGACAGAGGGAGCTCCACGGGGCTTCTGAGGAGGTACTTGACCCAGCTGTGGAAGGTCAGAATCAGGGAATTCTTTCAGAAGGAAAATATTTCTAAACCCGGCCTTAAAGAATGAGTTAGGGTACAGAGAAAGACAGGAAAGTTGGGGATAGCGGAAGGGTATTTCAGATAGAGGAGACAAAGTGAGAAAAGGAATACAGGAAAGAAACCGGTTGGCATGTTTTGAGATGCCAACACAAAGATTTCAGTTTTGCAGAAGCTATACGTGTGTGTGTGCGTGTGCGTGTGCGTGTGCGTGTGTGTGTGTGTGTGTGTGTGTGTTGGAGGTGGTGTAGAATAAAAAGAGATGGAACTGGAGATATAGAAAGGAATGGTTCATGGAAGGATGTCTATGTCAGTTGAGGATATGTGATCTTATCTTACAGGCTAGGGAAAGCCATTGAAGAAGAGTGTCAGGGTCAGATTTGGGTTTTAGAAAGATCTTCTGACCAGAGGATGGAAGACAGAATCAGGGGATCTCAGGGTGAGAATCACGGAGGTGAGTTAGCTAGAATTAAAAAATTGTTTTGCTTTCTGTAACTCCAGCTATCATCTAAAGAGGACAGATCCTACTAAATGGGAACAAGATCTTATTTCAGCTAAGCCTTTCTATGATTTTGGCTATATAGTTTTGCAGACAAGATCTGGGGAGAGCTAAATTCTCCATATCATATGAGGAAAGAATTTGGAATTTCCCCAGAAGATCTCAATGGGAAAAAATAGGAGCAAAGGAAAGAGGAACCAGTAAGACAATGTGATGCTAACTACTGAGCAGAGTAAATTTTCAATAGAAAAACCCAGTAGCAATGGAGTGTTTTAAAAACAGGAGCATGTAATTTGTGGTTTTAAGTTGCTTGCTAATTAATGAGGGTACTAGTATAAATATGCCTGCCATCAGTGAAATAAAACAAACAAAATGGACAAAGCACAGAAGGCAACAGCTTTCTGGCACTGGACAAAAGGCAGCACAACGCCAGGATGCCAGCAAGGAGGGGAGTTAACAGGGTTAGCCCTAAAATTGCCCCAGCTCTCTGTCTGAGGAGGATTCCCCCACTGCAGAGCAGAGAGCCAGCGTGTGCACACAACATGATAGTTCTAATGAGCTGAGGAGGTCGAAATCAGAGCTCAGAATAGCTGCAACAGCTGGAACTGTGAGGGAAAGCTCAGAGAGAAGTGAACTGCACAGACAGGAGTCTTCAGGACTAGGCTATACTCAGAGACAGAGTAGCCACAACAGAGCGGAGAACAAAACAGATACTGAAAGTTAAGCAAAGCATGGCACCCCACTCCAGTACTCTTGCCTGGAAAATCCCATGGACGGAGGAGCCTGGTGGGCTGCAGTCCATGGGGTCGCGAAGAGTCGGACACGACTGAGCGACTTCACTTTGACTTTCCACCTTCATGCACTGGAGAAGGAAATGGCAACCCACTTCAGTATTCTTGCCTAGAGAATCCCAGGGATGGGGGAGCCTGGTGGGCTGCCATCTATGGGGTCGCACAGAGTCGGACACGACTGAAGTGACTTAGCAGCAGCAGCAGCAGAGAACAGTTAAGCCATAGGAGAGAAATCTTGTTCACACCCAGGTCTCCAGCTGAGACATGAAGGTGATGACAACGTAAGAGTCAGGACCACACCCTAGAGTCAAGCATACTCTTGATAAACACTGGCCATTAGAACTTCTGCAATGATGTTAATGTTACTTGACTGGTCCAAAATGATAACCATGAGCTGCAGGCAGTTATGAAGCACTCAAAATATGACTAGTACAACTAAGGAAATGAGTTTGTAATTTATTTCATTTCACTTAATATAAATTTAAACAGCTACATGTGGCTGTCATATTTTACAGAACAGCTTTGGTCCCACCAAAATAAAAAGCCCTAAATCCAAGCCCTCACAATATCCACAATAGACAAAGATTTGGCGGTTGGCCCCATCAAGTTAGAGTTGCTTGAGAAAGATGGGCTTTCCACAGATTCTCCATATCAAAACCTAGAGTCAAGGTGACACTTCTGCTGCTAAGTCGCTTCAGTCATATCTAACTCTGTGTGACCCCATAGACGGCAGCCCACCAGGCTCATCCGTCCGTGGGATTTTCCAGGCAAGAGGACTGGAGTGGGGTGCCATTGACAGTCAAGGTGATGAGCCAGTCTAAATAGATTTATTTTGACAAGCCAAAGAGGCATATTGTTAGCTTTAGAGCAACCACTAAGAAGCAATAAGAAGTATTGATGAGAAGCCAAACAGAGGAAATAATATGGAATTCCAAAAATATGTATAATTAGGAAAGGAAAGGATCATTAGAGAAACAATCCCCAAAAATCAAACAAATGAAAACAAATAGCAAAATGACAATCTTAAACCTAAACCTATTTATAATCTTACTAAATGTAAAATTTCCCAATTTAAAAAAAAAAACAGAATAACAGACTAGATTAAAAAGCAAGATTCAAGAATATTCTCTCTATAAGTGATGCACTTTAAATTTCAAAGCACAAATATGTTGAAAGTATATAGATGAAAAACAGATATTATGAGTTATGGGCTGAATTGTATCCTCCCCCACAAATATATGTTTCCCTGGTAGCTCAGATGGTAAAGAATCTGCCTGCAACGAAGGAGACCTAACTTCTATCCCTGGGTTGGGAAGGTCCCTTGGAGAAGGAAATGGCTACCCACTCCAATACTCTTGCCTGGAGAATTCCATGAACATAGGAGCCTGGAGAGCTACAGTCTACGGGGTCACAAAGAGTCGGACACGACTGAGTGACTATCACACGTACACACACACCACAAATATACATGTTTAAGCCCTAATGCCCAATGTGACTGTCTTTGGAGATAGCAATTTTAGGGGCACTGAGGTGGCTATTAAGGCTAAATAAGGTCCTAATCCAATAGGACTGGTATCTCTGTTTTCACCTTTTTTATCCTTTTCTTATGCGGAAAGGAACTATTGATACTTAATCAAGGGGCAGCATGGACGCAGCGCGGGCCATGTAGGACACGGTCCCGCTCCCAACCAGTGTCTTCCAGGTTGCAGAAAGATTGCAGAAAGGGATATGTGCACTGTGCCCCACAGACCTCAAGTGTCGTGTCCTGCACTTAGCAGTCAGAGAATACGGCTGCTCATGAAAACTGTTTGCTGTATTCCTTGGCACTTGTGGAAAGTGAGGACCATGACCCGTATAATAATGATAGAAATTTTGATGCAGAATCAGTAAAGAAATCAAGAGAGGAAGGAAGTTGAAATGCATGCTTTGTAAGAAAGCAGGAGCCACGGTGGGATGTGACTTAAAATCCTGTTTCAAGAATTACCATTTTTCTGTGCCAAGAATGACCACACAGTTCTACAAGCTGATGGACTTAAAGGAATGTATAGTGTTTTGCCAACAACATGCTGACCCTCAAAATGATCCACCATCAGTAAAGCCTTTGTCTGGCGTCTTCCATTCTCACTACAGTGAGCGGACCAAACCAAGACAAGCCTACTTTTCAGGAGTGAAAACGAAAAGAGGAAGGAGAAATCCTCTCTCAACAGGCAATCCTGGCAACAGGCAATCCCACCTCAAAGAATGGCCCTGAAGAAGGACATGGACGGCAGACACGCAGGCGCAACTGTGAACGCTGCTTTTCTTAAGAAATGTAAAGAAGCAGGGCTTCTTGACGCTTTACTTGAAGAAATATTAGACAAACGTCATTTGATTCAGGAAAGACTCATGGATGAGACTACTTCAGAATCAGACTGTAAAGAAATCAGGACTCCACTTTTTGACTGGAGATTGTTTGAAGACACACTTGCAAATTTTCAAGCAGCAACTGAGAATCAAATTCGTCAATCTGAAGAGAGGTGGTGGCAGCTGATGGAAGAGATTGAGCTACTCCAGGACTTAAGCCTTGTACTCCCAGCATCCGTCAAGTTCCACTTCAGATTCTTCTCTGTCTTCTTAAGAAGGACCATTTCCTAAGCTAGGAATCAAGCATCGCTGCAAACAGGGTGACATCTGGAGAGTGGTCTGTGAGAGCCACACACCTTCAGCACCAGGGCCCTGGGTCTCCCTGCTCCTTGCCTGCTCTCCCCTGCTCTTGCTGAGGGGCATCTGACGCCTGCTTACTGCCCTCCCCTCCTTACTGTCATCTCACTTCTGCCCCTCCCCTGCTAGTGAAATGTTTCTTGAGTAGACTTCAGTAAATCAGACCACGCCTCCCATGGCTCTGAAAATCCTCTGGTGGCCTCCCCCTCCCCCACTCCAGTGAGCTAAGTGGTTGCTTGTCCTGCTGTGAGGTCGTCATCGAAATCTCCTCACACCTGCTCCACCCGAGAGTCCTTTCCCCTCACATCTCTTCTCCGTGTGAGCCACTGTATCGCACATCAAACCACTGCAGTATAAGCAGCCTGAGGGCAGAAACTCCCTTCCTGTGTTTTCCTCCCTGTCGAATTTCCAGCAGCTGGCATGTCCAGTAAATGTTAAATGCATAAACTGTTTTTATCTTTTCAGACAAGTTCCAGCCCATAATGCCTCTTTGATATGATAAATTTTAATATTATACATTACCAAAAAAAGAAATACTTAATCAGGGATTATAGCACATACGCAACCACTCTCGTAGTTGGAAAGGTTAGCTGACATAATAGAGGTCTTTTAAAATGGAAGCAACAATCTCATTGCCTTTCAGTACAAAACCCTCAGATGGGAAGATGAACATGGAGAGATGAGAGGTGTAAGAGGGAGTGCTGGAGTTTGGGGTGAGTCTTGGAAAAGTTTTCATTGTCAGAGCTCCCTGGGAGAGGCACAAAAAAGCTTCTTAAGAAAGGTAAAGATAAGAAAATTTTGTGGAATAAAAATCTGGTTAAAGTAAAAAAGAAAGGAATCAAGTGAGTGAAGGAGGGAGGGAAGAAGAAAAGAAAAAGGAAGAAACGCACATCACTGGCTTCCCATCTCAGAGAAAAAGCACAAGCTCTTGAATTGGCCAACCAGGCACCACGGAGTCACCAAGCCTGTGCTCCACTGGCAGCCCCACCCCCTCTGCTCGCCCCCCTGTAGACGCATGGCTCCTGGTTGGTCCTTGAGTCTAGCAGGCACATCCACATCATCAGGGCCTTTGCACTAGCTCTTCTCCCTGCTGCCAAGCCCCCCACCGCCAACCCCAAGCAGATGCTTCCTCCCTCACCTCTTTCATATTTGTGTGAAAAGTCACCCTTTCATCAGGCCTTACCTGACCCCCCTTCTCAATTTAAAATCCCACGTGCAAAACCTATGCCCTTCCATTTTTTATTTTTCTCCACAGCACTCACCATCTAACATAATATAAACATTACTTACATATTTTATTTATCTCCTGACTGCTCTGCAAGGATATAAATGTAAGAACATCAGATTTTGTCCATTATGTTCACTGCCATATCCTGATGCCTGGTATGTGCATAGCACATAGTAGGTGCTCAATATATATATACAATTCTCCCTCAGTATCCAGGGAATTGATTCCAGGACCAAAATCTGAGGATGCTCAAGTCCCTTATATTAATAAAGTGGAGTCATATTTATGCATAAGCTAGGAACCTCCTCTAGATCACTTATAGTAATCAATAAATCATCTCTAGATTGCTTATTACTTATTAGTGTACTTATTACTAGTACCTAACACAAGGCAATGTTGGTGGTATCCACAGATACAGAACCCATGGGTGTGGAGAGCCACTGATTTGTTGGGAAGAAGGAAGGAAGGGACATATGAAGCATTTTCCACAGTTCCAAGCAAATAGTAAGCCTCTAGGCTTCCCTGGTGGAGAAGGCGATGGCACCCCACTCCAGTACTCTTGCCTGGAAAATCGCATGGACGGAGGAGCCTGGTGGGCTGCAGTCCATGGGGTGGCGAAGATTCGGACATGACTGAGCGACTTCACTTTCACTTTTCACTTTCATGCATTGGAGAAGGAAATGGCAACCCACTCCAGTGTTCTTGCCTGGAGAGTCCCAGGGACGGAGGAGCCTGGTGGGCTGCCATCTCTGGGGTCACACAGAGTCAGACACGACTGAAGCAACTTAGCAGCAGCAGCAGCAGCAGCAAGCTTCTCTGGTAGCTCAGCTGGTAAAGAATCTGCCTGCATGCAGGAGACCCAGGTTCAATCCCTAGGTTGGGGAAAATCCCCAGAGAAGGAAATGGCAAACCACTCCAGTATTCTTGCCTAGAAAATCCCGTGGACAGAGGATCCTGACAAACTACAATCCATGAGATCGCAGGAGTCAGATACAACTTAGCAACTAAACCAGTACCAAGCCTTTAGTAAAGGATAATTATTATTACTGGATCTAGGAAATGAAGCCTAGAAAAAACAAAAGCCTTGACCAAGGGCCATGGAAAGTTTTTGATGAGACCAGTGCAAAGCTCCAGGTCCCCTGACTTGTAGCATATGCATATATGCGTGCGAAACCACTTCAGTGTACCACTCCTTGTGACCCTATGGATTGTAGCCTGCCAGACTCCTCTGTCCATGGGATTCTCCTGGCAAGAATACTGGAGTGGGTTGCCATGCCCTCCAGGGGATCTTCCCGTCCCAGGGATCAAACCCACGTCTCTTATATCTCCAGCATTGATAGACAGGTTCTTTACCACTAGCGCCACCTGGGAAGCCCCAACTTGTAGCACACAATTAAGGGAAAAAAGTAAAAGAAGAAAAAAAAGCTTTGACTTCCTGTTATGCACCTGGCACTTTCACATTTAATCTTTCTATTAGTTACCAGAGATGAAGGTATTATTTCAATTCCAGCTTTGAGAACACTGATGCTCAGAGAGGTCAACTTCCCAAGATCACACAGCAAGTGGTAGAATCAGGATTCATACCCAAGCCTATGATTGGAAGCCCAGTCCTTTCCTAATAATTCAGGAGAGAGGTGTGGTCAAAGTGCCAACAGCTTGAAATGAAATCCATCACTCACAGCCCAAATCCAAACCTCCCCTCATTTAGCCTCAGGCAGGTTTTCCTCGCAGCCTTGACCTTTAAGAGAAGTCTGCTGACACTTTGGCGTCTGCCTTTGAAAGTCAGCTGCCCGTTTCTCAGACTCCTAAATTGCCTGTAAGAAGTGTTTCATTATTCTGTCCAGGCGACATCAAGTACCTGGGCCATATTTCATGAAAAGTTCCCCTTCAGGCCAGGCCACAGGGCAGGTAGCATTTCTGTCTCCAGGAAACCCCTAAAATCCACCTTCTGGATAATTCCACTGGAGACAAATTAGAAATGAAAGCAGCTGCCTGCCCTCTTTCATGTTCCTGGGGGAGCCGGGTGGGTATGGGCAGCCAGGCACCAAAGAATTCTTTATTCTTCCGACACAGGGGAAATTGAGGGAAGAGAGTAAACACAGCACCTTCCACCCATACATCAGTCATGGGCACTGTGGCCAGGGGGCGGGAGGGACCCAAAAGGCGTCATTCCCAAGGCAGAAAGCTCACAATTAAGTCACTTGAACTAGAAACATATTTACTATATAAATGAACAATAATGTATACATATAGTTGATTTACTTTGCCATACAGTAGAAACTAACACAACATCATAAAGCAACTATATCCAATAAAAATTAATTTTAAAAATTGAACAATTTTTAAACTGTTTGAATTTAAATTTTTTGAATGAAGACAGCAACCATGTTTTGACAACAGTCAAGTTTGTCACTGGATTTTTCACTGTGATGCCAAATCTTTCTCCATTCCAACTACACGTCAAGTGAACACGGCTCTCCCCAAGGTTTATATGTTCTCATTTCTGTCCCCGAGGAAGTGCAAAAGCCAACACAGCCAGAGGTGAGGGGCGGAGGATGTGGGTGGTGCCCTGGGAAAGCTGGCAGCTGTGAAGGGGGTGGGAGATTCCCTTGCACTGAGGGCCTTCTCTCTGCCAGGTGCCCACGTTAGTTCATTAAACCCCCAGGACAACCCCAACAGGTGGGCATGGTTATTCCTATCCTAGAGTGAGGAAATGGGGGCTCAGAACAAGGACCTGCATTTCCCAAGAGCACTGGTTCTTAAACAAGGACGCGGGAACCCAAACTCAGCTCTGTGTGTTTCCACTCTGCTTGCTCCACCCTTTTTGCAAGGCCTCCCAGAAAACTGGGTGGGAAGCTATAAGCACCAAAAGGGTTCATCACTTCTAGATGAGGCACCATAGGAGTGCTTCCTGGAGGAGGAGGCGTTTTTTTAATTACGCTTGAGGCCAGTTGAGGTTTGGCCATATATCCCCTACACACACACACACACACACACACACACACATTCTGCATAGACCCAGGGTGGCCCTCAGCCACTGACCAGGCAGGAAGAACGTGTGTACACACTCGAAAGAGAGCTGTTGACTTAGTGCTGGCGACACTCCAGCCATGGAAGTGGGGGGTCCCAGCATACTTATTATTTCTTTTTCCACCAGCAGAAAACATCTGTCCTGTGAAAATTATATTCACTAAGAGACCACGGCATACCTGTCAGGAGCCCTGCAACCCTCCCCCAAGCCTCCCTGTCAGCAGAGGCTACAGCCTGTGCTCTGATGGAATTGACCATGGACCCCTAAAGGCTCTTGGCACCCTGAGCTGAGTGAAAGGAAAGAAGGTGTCCTTGGGCAGGAGCTTCCCTGAGGACCACTGACATGGAACTCGGGACTCTCATGAAGAGCATGTTATCTCCGCCTGAACCACCTCTTGGAGAAGGAGATTGTTACCCACTCCAATCTTCTGGCATGGAAAATCCCATGAACAGAAGAGCCTAGCAGGCTATGTCCACAGAGTCGAAAAGAGTCAGGCATGACTTAGCGACTAAAATCAGCAGCAGAACTGCCTCTGGATCTCACTCAATTGACACATGTGAGTCACCTAAATAGAATTCCTCTGCTGCTGCTGCTAAGTCGCTTCAGTCGTGTTCGACTCTGTGTGACCCCATAGACGGCAGCCCACCAGGCTCCCCCATCCCTGGGATTCTCCAAACAAGAACACTGGAGTGGGTTGCCATTTCCTTCTCCAATGCATGAAAATGAAAAGTGAAAGTGAAGTTGCTCAGTCATGTCCGACTTAGCAACCCCATGGACTGCAGCCCACCAGGCTCCTCTGTCCATGGGACTTTCCAGGCAAGAGTACTGGAGTCAGGTGCCATTGCCTTCTCCGTGTCTTATCTTTATAGAAGTAAGATAAACACCCGCCTTGCAGGGTGGTTGTGAGAAGCCAAGTTAGTCCTTAAAGCACTGAGGGTGGTGGGAGGACCAGCACATGTAAACAGCTGATGCCTATTAGTAATTCATACTGTGAATTAGGGCTATAGTAGAGTGACCCTAGATGCCTGGTGAGAGGCTGGGAGATCCTGGGGAGGGAAGGTCAAGGACCATAACCCAGAAGAGGTGGCATTTGATGTTACCAGGCACAAAGGCTATAACAGGAGGAACCCAGGGAAGGGGAGCAGACAGTGGGGAGAGATGAGTGACAGGTGGGAAGGAAAGGTAGATGGGCCCCCGATTGTGGACAGCATCTCAAAACAGGCTAAGGATTTAGACTTCGTCCAGTGGCAGTGGGGATCGATCAAGAGGTGGGGCTCGAAAGCAGGGTGTGGCCTGATTAGACTTAGAGGGGACTCTGGCAGTGAGAAGAAGATGGGCTAGAGGAACCGTCACAGCTGCAGGGGGGCCAGACTCACAGGACAACGAACAAGGTTGGATGGTGCAACGATAGATGAGGCCACTTGAAGGCTTCTCAAAGGTTCTTGCAGCTCCCTTCTGGCTTGACATTCCAGGATTGTGGGATTCCTCCAAGACCTCTATGTGGCTGCAGCTGGGCAGTACATACACTTCAGGGATCTCCTGCCAGTTGCTTGGAGCTGAGAAGGCAAAAAGCTGCACAGGGAGGTGGTCAGAAGCTCTGCCCTGGCTATGAGGTCTCCTCCCATCTCTCTTCTGAGAATCCAGGGAATGACAGAATCAGAGCCAGTTCTGGCCAGGGAACCGGAGGGGTTGGGGCCATCCTCTAAATCTAAAGGGATCAGCATACCCACAGGGATAGCTCTGTACCCCCAGGTTCCATCAGTCATCCCAGTGGCCTTCATCCCAGCTTCGTGCAGCTCTTTCTGCTGTAAACACTCTGCTGTTCCAAGAGATTTGTCATACTTGGAGAGCTATGCAACAAAGGCCACTGGGACCTGGGTGAGGGAGGTCCAAGGGGAGGATAAGGGAGTGGGGACAAGGCAGGCTGGGGACTGGGTGGGAAATGCTCTCTCTGCTAGAACCCCGCCCAAGGGGCTAAGCAGAAGGGAACTGCTGCTGACTGAGAGCTGATCCTGGCTGGGTGCTTTGCTGGTGTCCTCTGGGGCTTCCCAGGTAGCACCATGGTAAAAAATCTGCCTGCCAGTGCAGGAGACACAAAAGACGTGGGTTCAATTCCTGAGTCACAAAGATCCCCTAGAGAAGGAAATGGCAACCCACTCCAGTATTCTTGCCTGTAAAATCCCATGGACAGAGGAGCCTCACAGGTTACAGTCCATGGGGTTGCAAAGACCCAGATACAACTGAGCACACGCACACACACAATTCATCACCCCAACAACACAGCAAGACAGCTTTCGTTACTGTCTTTTTACCAAGATTAAAATTAGAACATCAAATTATTTGCCCAAATCTACACAGCTACTAACATTCAGACAAAGATCTGTGTAGTCAAAGCTATGGTTTTTAAAATAGTCATGTACAGATGTGAGAGTTGGACCATAAAGAAGGCTGAGCACTGAAGAATTGATGCTTTTGAATTGTGGCGCTGGAGAAGATGCTTGAGAGTCCTTGGACAGCAAGGAGATCAAACCAGTCAATTCTAAAGGAAATAAATCCTGAATATTCATTGGAAGGACTGATGCTGAAGTTGAAACTCCAGTATTTTGGTTATCTGATGCAAACAGCTGATTCATTGGAAAAATTCCTGATCCTGGGAAAGATTCAAAGCAAAAGAAGAAGAGAGTGGCAGAGAATGAGATAATTAGATAGCATCACTGACTCAAAGGACGTGAATCTGAGCAAATTCCAGGAGATAGTGAAGGACAGGGAAGTCTGGCATGTTGCAGCTCATGGGGTTTCAAAGAGTCAGACACAACTTAACGACTGAACAACAGCAAGAAGGCAGACACAGATTCAGGCCCAAGTTCATCATCCTCTGAAAAATATTCATTCATTCATTCTCCCAACAAAAGTGTATAGAGGCCCTACGATATGCCAGGTCCTGTACCAGACACCAGAGATACAAGTCAGACATATGTCCTGCCCTCTTTCGGGAGAGACCAACAATACCAACTTCATAAATGAGCAAGATAATTCCATATGGTGATAAATTGTAGCAGGGATTATCAAAATATAGCCCAGGGCCCCAATCTCACCTATGGTCTGTGTTTACATCGAACTGCAAGCTAAGAGTGGTTTTGAGATTTTTAAGGGCTATAAAGAAAGCAAAGAGGAACAGGAAACAGTGATGGCACATGCCCCATAAAGCCTAAAACATTCACTATATAGTCCTATGCAAAATTGCCAGCCCCTGGAAGAGAGAAAGCCTCGAGGGGCTACCTTGGCAGTGAGCAGGGAAGGCCTCTCTGTGATAGTGTCTTTGAACTGAGACCCAATGGCGGAAAAGAATCACCAGGTGAAGACACCCAGGGAGAGAGAACAGCAAGTGAATACAGAAGCCCTGGGGTAGAAAGAAGCTTATCGGGTTCAAGAAAGAGAAAGGGGGCCAATGTTGTTCAAGCACAGGAATTGAGAGGAGAAGGGGTACCAGGTAAGCTCATGGAGAGATTCTGGGAACAGATCCTGTAGGCCTTTCTGGCTCAAGACTGAGAGTGTCCTCTCCACTCAACCTTGCGTCTGGTGTGGCAAAGTCAAATACAAACCTAGCAGGTGTCAGGATGCTCAGGGCCCAATCTAGAGGCCCAAGCACAGTAATAAGAACCCAGGGACCATGAGTCGGACACATGGTAGCATCAGCTTCGAGGGGATGTGATCACCCAGTAGTCAGAGGGTACCAGGGAGATGATCCAGGCTGGACCAGGCTGCAGGAGCTTGGCAGGTTATCAGGACCCTTGTCAAACAAGCTGCCATCCAAAAAAGGCCTTGAACTCTAACAGGAAATAAAGGGATTAAAAATCAAGAGCCAAGGATGAGTGCTGATTTGCTGAGGGTGGTGCTGAAAACAGTGACTTCTCAAGCATTTGGCTACCCAGGCCTCAGCGCTGCACATCAAATGCTGGAACCTTGGCCGCATGGCTTATACTGGCCCCTCACACCCTCACTGCTCCCTCTTCTGGTCAGCAAGGTTCAGGAAACAGGAGTCGTCAATCTAGAGAGAGAATGGCAACAGTGGTTTCTTCTGGAAGGAGTCCGTGAAGTGGACGCTGGTAGGACTGTGCAGAAAGCGAGTGTGTCCGGTTGATGGTCGGCGCACACGTGGTCCTGGCATCATGCAAGTACGCTGCAGGGGACTGAACTCGCGCTAAGTTCTCTGACCAAGGGGAATGAGAGAACCAATCACTGGTGTCCATCGCTGTAACAGTTTGTACTTTGGCCACTGCTTAGTTTAAAATGGCTCTGCTCCTAAGCATGTCCCCAGGCAACATGTGTTTTGTAATTTGATTTTTTTCAAAACAACTTTTATTGGGTTTTTTTTTTTCCTTTTTAATAAAGGCCACACATGTTTCTTTCTGGAAAATCCGAAAACATACAGACACCAAAAAGAAGAAAATAAAAGACCCTTATCCATCTACTGAGGTACAGCCATTGTTAACATACCTTGAAGTCTATTTTTGTAGGCTTTTCTTTGTGCACATATAATTTATCAAGTAAATGCAACCCAAACATCCTCCAGGTCTTACCAGGTGTGGGGGTGCTCAACTGAGGTAGATGAATAGTCACCTTGCTGACTTGATAGCTGGTACCTGCCTGTCACCAGGCCCCTGGACTTCTTTCCGAGGTTCCTCCCCCCTCAGTATCCCTGGACATCTTCAAGAGTGTCCCACACAGGCTCCCAAGCCAGTTGACACCTTTGTCAGTGCCTGCCACTGCCCACACCCACATCACCTGTTGCTGCTCCTCACAGCCCACTGCCCCGAGTTGCTCCCCCAGCTGAATTTCAGCAATAAGAGGGGCACAACACACATATAGCCTTAGAACCTTTTTTTTTAATTGTCAATATATTACAAACATCTTTATCAGTAAGTGTGCTTCTACATGGGGCTTCCCAGTTGTCACTAGTGGTAAAGAACCTGCCTGGCAATGCAGGAGATATAAGAGATGCAGGTTCGATCCCTGGGTCGGGAAGATCCGCTGGAGGAGGGCATGGCAACCCACTCCAGTATTCTTGCCTGGACAGAAGAGCCTCATGGGCTACAGTCCATGGGGTCACACAGAGTTGGACACAACTGAAGCAACTTAGCACATGCTTCTACACCATGTTTAATGGTGGCATAGTATTCTATTCTAAGCATTTAGCTTAACTTCTGTTAACAAACCCTATTATAGACACAAAGTTGCAGCCAACCCAATATTAAAAATAAAATTGAGAAATCTTACTTTTAAGTGAAAAACCTCTTGGCAACAATTCCTTATCAACCTTCAAGCTTGAGAGGAAATTCTCTTGGTCAACTATTAAATTCAACTGGGAGGAAGCATTGGTTAACGTGTCCTGCACCACAGTGTGCTCTACACTGGACTGTCTTGAAGGAGGATGTAGAGGTTAGGTGAAGGCAGTCTGCATCCTGAAAGAGCTTAGTCTTCTGAGAGACAGGCCTGGGACAGAAATGACCTGATGGAAGGCAGAGCGCATGCTCCTAGCAGAGGCTGGCCGCGAGGAGTACGTGTAAGAACGTCATGGCCTGGCATCTGTTCTGCCTTGGATTCAAGGAGGAGGTAGTGCTTCACCTGGGCCTGGAGGACAGCTGTGATTTTATTCAGGAGGAAGGAAAACGACAAAGTAAGCTAGGAAACGAGTTGGTCAGAGCTGAGGTGTGGAAGTAGAGAGGGACAGGGTTTTGCAGGAATGGGGAGGAGCCTGACTCTGGAGAACAGAGAGCAATGAAAGAGAGACAGTGATAGAAACAAGTCTAGAAAAACACACCAAGTCATGAAGCCATGTGGAGCCATTGATGATTTCAAGGTCAGGAAGGGCAGAATGGAAAATGAAAGAGGAAAACTCGGCTTTGAGGGGGTAGTCCTTAAAAAATTGCTCCCCCAAATGAAATTTTTCCTCCATGTCATTATTCTTATGTCAAATACTATCATCATATAAGTGTAGAAAATTATACTAAAAACATTTTTATAATCCTAAAACTGACCATGTTGATTTTGATCTACAACAATGCTAAAAAATAAAATTCTATACCTACAATCTACCCAATAATCTCAGTGATTATTTTTCCTCATAGAAAAATCCATATTCCAGTCTTTGTTAAGACAGAAGTGCTCCTGGTGGTATAGGTACACTGACCCTCCCCTTTACTCTCGCACCTCAGGGCCTTTGCAACTGCTATTGCCAAAGCCTGGAATTGTGTTTCCTTTTCCACTTCACCTACCAACCCCAACATACTTTTCAGATTTCATTTCAAGCTTCACTCTTCCTAACCCTCCAAATGTGAGCTAGGTCTTCCTACGCTACGTTCTTGGGATAGTTGGTCCTTCTTTTTAGCATTTATTATGATTAAAATTGAATAGTTTAATGGTGCACTCATGCCCATGTGTTTAAACTCAGGAGGTCAAGGCCAATATCTCCCACTTGAATGTAAGCTCCATGAGGGCAGGGATTGTATCATTGCACATAGAAGATACTGTTAGGTGTTTCTCAAGTGAATGAGTATCACTCATAATCTATGTGTCCAAAAATTATTGATAATTTCAAGATTTTTTAAAATGTATTTTCCCAGAACAACTGTCAGGTAAAATCTTACAGCAATCATGTCTTTTATTTGCATTTGCCTTTTCATTATAACCCACCTACTTCTAGAAAGGATTTAAAGGAAATTTGCATAAAAGAAAAAGTTGAGACGACATTAAAACTCACTTGGGTCCATATTTGATTGACAAAGTGATTTAAATCTACAACCTCAATGCCTTCTGAAAAAAATCATGGGAGGAATTTTTGTCGGGTGGGGCTTGTCATCCCCAATTAGATGAGGAAACTAAGGCTCCGAGAAGTGAATGAACATGCTCGCCTCACAAAACCAAGAAGTAGAACAAAAGGACGCTTTTCTAGGGCAAGAAAACTGGAAGTTACTGCTCTCTACTGCCTCTTGTTGGTGTGAAGAGGAAAGAGCAAGGCTCTCTGGGTTTGCTGAAAAAGCCAAGCCCGCATTCCTGCGGGGGGGTCACTAGTGCTAAGTAACCTGGCAAGACTCCCCAGCCAGCTCCTGTGACCTTTCATCTCCCCACGTTTCCACTTGGCCAGATTCTCAGGATGCCTAATTGCTCCGATTTATAATAAGTGGTACTAATGGTTAAGAACCCTCCTGCCAATGCAGGAAACATAAGAGACACAGGTTGGATTCCTAGATCGGGAAGATCCCCTAGAGGAAGGCATGGCAACCCACTCTAGTATTCCTGTCTGGAGAATCCTATGGACAGAGGAGCCTGGAAGGCTATAGTCCATAAGGTTGCAAAGAGCTGGACATGACTGAAGCGCCTTAGCACGCACAGACTTGCAACCAGAACCCAAGAATCAGATTGATGGCCTTCAGAGTCCAGACTGGCTGGCTGGGCAGGCTGTGTGGGCCCACATCAGTCGATGCTTCAGCACCTACCCTCTGAGAGGGGAACTCTGAGCCAGGTGAACTCTGACACATCCAGCTGTGTGTCTTCATTCTTCTGGCCTCAGTTTCCTTCCCCTCAATAAAACCAGGATGCATGTGGCTTTACTAGAGCATTGTGACACTGAAACTCAATTCGAAGGTAGGCATATAGAAAACTGTCTGCTTCCCTTTTTTCCCTCTATGTTTTTCCTGGCAGTTTCAGTAGTGCCTGAAATATCGATCACTCTCCTACCCTGTGCTTTGGCCAGGGCTTTGGAGCCTGTTTCCAGGTAGTGAAGTCACTGAGTGCTGAGCCAGGAGGATGAGTAACTGCCAATCTCTCCAGCTGAACTTTGTCTCATACAGGTGTCCAGGGCAAGGCAGCCCAGGTTCCTCTGCCCAATCCCGAATCAGACCATTACACCCGGCATGTGCTGAGGCAACAGAGCAAGCACAGCCAATCGTGGCTATAAATCCAGGGTGTTTATAAAGTCTTTGTGCACCTCTAAACTCAAATAACCTTGAGTCCCACAGGACTGAAGGAAACAAGTTACAATTGTTGTTTGTTCACCAAAACCGCATTCTTGAGAGGAACAAGTAGCCAGGACACAGGTGTCACTCAGTAAATCGCCCAGCAGCAACTGGGGAATGGTTGCAAGGAGGGGGAAAAAGAAAGTGATCAAATAATGAGTTGGAGGAGAGAGCAGAGCTTGAAGCAAACAAATCAGCCTGGATAGGGCAGGAACCCAGAAGATTCCTTCTCTCTGTGCCATTTGCAAATGTGCACATTCAGAGTGATTCACTTGAACATTTCATGAGGCCAGGGCTGGCTCAACTCCAGGTCCAGGTGGCTACTAAAAGCATGCTACCAGTTCAGAGCTGTGGGACAAATTATCTTTTCAGTGAAGGCAGAGAAGTACAAGGTTGGCATCCAGCTATCAGATAAAGCCAACATAGCAAGGGTGGGAGTGGGCTGGGGCTCAGAGAGCTCACCCCAGACACCAGCAAGCCACTCAGACTCAGAGACGCCCCTCCTGCTAGGCAGAGGGTGCAGAGTCCTGCTGGTCCTGCACAGGCTTGGCTCAGAACGGACAGTGATATTAGAGAAGAAGGGCATTTTGAAAGGATGTCTGAGACAAAAGCAACCTCTTCACTTTAAAAACATAAACAGCAAAACAAAACAACAATGACCAAAAAAGAGTAAATTGAGGCCAAGAGTGAAGGAAGTCACTGGCCGATCTCACCATCCGTTTGATGGCTATCAGTCATACTGGAGGGGCTTCCCCAGTAGGGCAATGTAAAGTATCTGCCTGACAGTGCAAGAGATGTGGGTTTGATCCCTGGGTTGGGAAGATCCCTGGAGAAGGAACTGGGAACCCACTCCAGTGTTCTTGCCTGGGAAAACCCACGGACAGAGGAGCCTGGCGGGCTACAGTTCACGAGCTGGCAAACACAACTTAGCAACTAAACAATACCAACAAGTCATGCTGAAAGTACAAGCAGGCCTCTTGAGTGACAGTGTGCTATGCCATTTACTTGAGCTATTGACGCGTAAGAATAGAATTGAGGAGCTGTAAGGACTTGGACACGACTGAGCGACTGAACTGAACTGAACTGAACTGAAGGATTTATCTAACCCCATGATGGAGAATGTGTGGCCTGTGTGATGCCGACTGCCTCCCACTCACAGGCTTTCTCCTGCTTCACTGGCTTTTGCAAACCCCTTCTGCTGGGACTCCCTCCGTGGCTTTCTTTTAAACCAAAGACTGGAACCTAGCAGAAAAGATCTTCTGCACTAAAGGTATAAAGACAGAACTGTTGCAGGAAGGGGGACTCCTTCTACCCGAGAGTGGGTTCTTGTCTAACACTCAGAAATGAATTGTATGAGGAGACATGTGCTGCCAAAGCAAGAACTAACAAGCCATCGCCAACTGGAAGACTTTGGGAAAGGTCAAAAGGAAACACCACATGTCTACCACCTCCCAGAATCCTGCTCCCTGGAATCCATTTTGGCTGAACAATGCAAGCGCCACCAGGATGGACCCTGAGTCAGAATGCTTGACCAGGAACAACCTGGATGCTAATCCCATCACCATGGGTTTCTCAGGTGGCCCTAGTGGTAAAGAACACATCTGCCAATGCAGGAGACTTAAGAGATGTGGGTTCGATCCCTGGGTCAGGAAGATCCCCTAGAGGAGGACATGGCAACCCACTCCAGTATTCTTGCCTGGAGAATAGCCATGGACAGAGGAGCCGGGGCGGGGGGCGGGGCTGCAGCCCACAGGGTCACAGAGTCAGACACGACTGAAGTGACTGGGCACGGTCTGATAGCAAGAGACTTTACCAGGAAGTGGTACCCAGGCATAGAGCAGGAGGGCAAGGGAAACAGGACTGCTCTGCCATGTAGCTCGAAGTCTCCAGTTTTACGGTGGGATTAGTTTACAGGTTGTCTCCCTTGGACTGCAAGGAAATCCAACCAGTCAATCCTAAAGGAAATCAGTCCTGAATATTCATTGGAAGAACTGATGCTGAAGCTGAAACTCCAATACTTTGGCCACCTGATGCGAAGAACTGACTTATTGGAAAAGACCCTGATGCTGGGAAAGATTGAAGGTGGGAGGAGAATGGGATGACAGAAGATGAGACAGCATCACCGACGCAATGGACGTGAATTTGAGTAAGCTCCAGGAGTTGGTGATGGACAGGGAAGACTGGTGTGCTGCAGTCAATGGGGTCACAAAGAGTCAGACGTGACTGAGTGATTGAACTGAACTGAACTGAGCACAGGACTGGGGGACATAGAGACTTCACTTTTAAAGGGGGTACACAAAACCTCACACATATTGGGAACCAGGGCAAAAGAAGTAATTCAATAGGAGCCTGGGCCAGACATACCTGGTCTTAGAGAGTCTCTTGGAAAGGTGGGGGGGGGGGGGTGCACAGCTACAGCTTACCCTGGGGACTGAGACACTGATAGCAGACATTCAACCATGTAAACACTCCTGGTTACTGACACATCGGCTCTAACACCAAGACCTGGCCCCACCCGACAGCCGGCACTACCAGTGCTGGGATGCTTCACGCTAACCAAATTAACTAGGCAGGGACACAGCCCCACCCATCAGCAGACAGACTGCCTGAAGACTAAAGAGCCCATAGCTACCTCTAGGCATGCCCCTAGACGTGGCCTTGCCCACCTGAGGGTCAAGACCCAGCTCCACCCGTGAGGGAGCACCAGCACCTCACACAAGGAAGCCGGCACAAGACTCCAGACCAGCCTCACCCACCAAGGGGCAGGCATGAGAAGCAAGAAAGCTGTGATCCCATAACACAAGCCGGACTCTTCCCTGGGACCAGCTGGACCGTGGCCCTGCCCACTGACATGCCAACACAACCTTTGGGACACCGCAAACCCTATACCCAACTGTGGTAGAAACCGTCCCCCCACCCCCACTCTATGAACAATCTGAAACGAGCTCTGGGATCCCTGGGCCCTGCAGCCAGACTCCAGGAACCAGTTGCCAGTTGGTTCTAACTTACTGGCACTATCCACAGGACCTGGCTTCACCAGCTACCAGTGGGTGGACAACAGCCTCAGAGTCTTCAGGACCCTGACTATGCCCCCAAGTGAGCCAGCACTAGCCCAGAACCCCCTAGGATTTCACCTCATGATCAGCTCTGCTAAAGAGCAGGCAGCAGCATGTGCACCAGGCAAGACCTAGCAACTAACCAGGCTAGGAGCCAACCAAGCCTACCAGACCACACATACAGTCAGCCTGCCACAACAGAAGAACCCATGCAGCACTTATAGGGGGAACCCCTGGAGCATACAGCTTGGGTGACAAGAGGGGAATACACTGCTGGGATGCATAGGATGTCTCCTACAGAAGGCCACCCATCCAAGGCTGAGAAATGTAACTAAGATGCCACATACATAAAAACATATATGGCAACTTAGATGACACGAGGTGGCAGAAGAATAAGGTAAAACCCCAGAGGAAGAACTAAGTGGAACAGAGACAAGCAACCTATCTGGGGAAGAATTCAGGGTAATGATTGAAAAGATGATCAAAGAGCTTGGGAAGAGAAAGATGTACAAAGAAAGAAGATTAAAGTTTTTAACAAAGAGTTAGAAAATATAAAGAACAGTCAGACAGAATTCAAACACAAATGCTCTCTGTATAAAGACCGAACAGAATTACTCTATATTTTCTAACTCTTTGTTAAAAATGTGTACTCAATAACTGAAATTAAAAATACACCAGAAGGGTACAATAGAAGCTAGCACAACATTGTAAAGCAACCGTACTCCAATAAAAATTAGTTTTAAAAAATACACCAAATGGAATCAGTATTAAGCTAAATGATACAGAAGAATGGATCAGTGAGCTAGAAGACAGAGTAGTGGAAATCCCTCCCACTGAACAGAAAAAAGAAAAAGAATGATAGGAACTGAAGACAGTTTAAGAAAACTCTGGGACAATGTCAAGTGCACTAATATCTGCATTGTAGGAGCTTCAGAAGCAGAAGAAAGAGAAAGGGAAAATACTTGAAAAGATAAGAGCTGAAAATTCCCCTAACCTGAGAAAAAAAAGTCACCCAAGTCCAGGAAGCAAGCACAGAGAGTCCCATACAAGATTAACCCAAGGAGGAACATACCAAGACACACTGTAATCAAAATGGCCAAAATTTAAGATGAAATGAAAGTGAAAGTTGCTCAGACATGTTCGACTCTTTGCAACCCTATGGACTATACATGGAATTCTCCAGGCCAGAATACTGGAGTGGGTAGCCATTCTCTTCTCCGGGGGATCTTCCCAATCCAGGAATTGAACCAGGGTCTTCTGCATTGCAGGCGGATTTTTTTACCAACTGAGCTATCAGGGGGAAAGCACCAAGGGAGAAGCAACAAATAACATACATGGGAACTCCCTTAAGTCTATCAGCTGATTTTTCAGCAGAAACTCTGCAGGCCAGAAGGGAGTGGCACAATGTATTTAAAGTGATAAAAGGGAAAAACCTACATCTAAGAATGACTTCCCTGGTGGCTCAGACTGTAAAGTGTCTGCCTACAATGAAGGAGACCCGAGTTCAATCCCTGGGTTGGAAAGATCTCCTGGAGAAGGAAATGGCAACTCACGCCAGTATTCTTGCCATGGAAAATCTCATGGACGGAGGTGTGTACAGTCCATGGGGTCTCAAAGAGTCAGACACAACTGAGCGACTTCACTTCACCTCACTTCAAGAATACTCTACCCAGCAAGGCTCTCATTCCATGAAATCAAAATCTTTACAGACAAGATGGAATGTACCTCCTCACGCTATGCAGTCTAGCCGGGGCTGTTAATCACAGTGCTCCACCCCCTGGCACAAGAGTGAGAACACATGACCCAGGACTAAAGTACTCTCTCTCCTGGCCATACTTTTTTGTTTGAATATGGACAAATTAGCAAAACCTATCCAATCAGAAGCCACCCAGGGCTTTCTACCAAAGTTCACTAGAAAGATCTCTCTTTCCCTCAAGATTGCTAAGTTAGAAGCATCCACGTGTCTGGGACTGCCAGCAACTACCTTGCCCACCCAATAAAAAGAGCCTTTGTGGGGAAAGGAGCCAACCAAACTCAGGCAGAGCCAAGAGATGGAGAGGGAAGAGCTTCAACAATTTGTGTGCCCTTCCTTGGGTCTCAGGCAGTTCTCCCCGCAGGAAACCCTGTTAGTGAGCCAATGCACTCTCTTTTTATTTAGCAGTTCCATGTGGATTTCTGTCACTTGCTGTCCTGACTAATATCACTCACCACTGACAAAGCTCTTTATTGTTGAGCCCAGACATAGTCTCATACTTTTTCTCAACATGATGCCTCACATAGTTGCCATGTTTATGTGATACAATCAAATGGCCTTCCCAGCGTCTAATCTAATGCTTTCATCTGGCAAATGAAGAAACAGAAGTCCAGAGAAGGAGAAGCATTTCTCAAGCCCAGCTAATAATAGAGCCTAATTCATGCCCCAGTGGGTGCTGGATATTACTTGATATCAACCCATTTCACAGTTAAAAGACCAGCTGCCAAAAGTTGAACAAAATTCATGAAAATCTCTGCACCTTTGGTGAGCATTTAGACCAGTCTCTTAGCTGTATGCCTTCACAGGCTTGAAGTTTAAGATTTCGTGTACCCTCTAAGATTACAGTTTTGAATGGGACTCTGGAGAAAGCTATTTAAAAGGCTGAAGAGAGGTCCATTTTACTTCTACATTCCTCTATTAGGAAGACTAGTTCTTTGAGAGGTCCTTTTCTAACGTTCACTTATTTCTCTGGTTTCTTCACACCTCATAGTCTCGGTGCTGAATCTTTTTATTCCAGAAGTGTTATGAGCCGAAGTTAAAATTTCCCCTCCTTTAATTCAGGTGCTATATTTCTTTCTGTACCGCCTAACAAATCATTAGCTTTTGGAGCAACCACATGATTCACTGTGAAGAATCAAAAAGCAGGGAGAAAAAGGCAATTGAGAGAAGAATTTTTAGCCTGAAAATGAGAGTACTTGGGGAAAGTACACTGTGTTTTTAAAGGATTACCATGAAGTCAGGAAAATTAGATTTCTGTAAGAATCCAAAGGGAAGAATAGGAGTGAATGGGCATAACCTACAAGGAGATAGATGTATAGATCCAAAAACTGAGGCTCAGAGAGGGTGAGTGACTCACTGCAGTCACACAGCACATTGCTTATCAAATAAGAATGTCAACTAAGAACTCTTAAAGACTCAAATATCCTGAGAAAGCTGAGCAAGACAAAACCTGGTTCAAATCCAGTTTCCACTACTTTCTCCCTTAGGCAAGAAGCCCCTGATGTTCTCTGAATCTCCTTAACCATAAATAGAGCTTCAAATGTTGAAGTTCCAAGATCAAATGACAGAATGTGGACAACAGGTCTGCCATAGCGAAGGTTAGCCACTACTGGCACTCAAAAAACAAAAATTCTTATTTCTCTCATCTTCTTTTTACCTCACTATATCACCACCTGTTTTCCTGCAATGTGAACAGCACAGGGTCCAATCAAACACAGTGTCCATAGTGGGATTTTCTTGCTCTAATCAAAAGGGCAATTCTATTAAATTCACTGAACTCTAGGTAGCACAGTGATAAAGAATCTGCTTGCAATGCAGGAGGCCTGGGTTCAATCCCTGGGTTGGGAAGATCTTCTGGCGTAGGGTATGGCAACCCACTTCAAAACTCTTGCCTGGAAAATTCCATGGACAGAGGAGCCTGGTGGGCTGCAGTCCATGAGGTCACAAAGAGTCAGACACGACTGAGATCCCACGCACATCCGTCCATCCATATTTAACTCAACCCAAGTCAGTGGAAGGGCAGGTGCCCAGAAATAATCTGGCAAGAATGATGGATATGAAGATGATGCTTCCACCTCTCCCTGAACCTTGCCGGCTCCTCTTTGAGCACCTTGTCCATCACTTCCCCAGCAAAGGCAGCTGTCTGCTCCCTTCTCTTGCCCAAGCTGGTGTTCCATTTTGCCTCAGCCATACCAAACTGAGTTCCCAGAATTCACGTTTCCAAGTCCGACTTCCAAACCTTCACCTGCGCTATTCCCTCTACCTGGAATTTTTCTCCGTTTTTCCCATTCATTCTTCAAAATTTACATGACTATACATCATCTTTGCAGAAAGCTTTCCGCAGAGCTTTCAGGCTTGGTAGTCTTGGTCTTGTTTGTTTAAAGTAAATTGAATCATCAAGTACAAAAGACTCTACAAAACCTATTTTCATCATCATTGCCAGCCTCATTATCACTGGCTAGAGTGTAGTCTGCATTTAGGCAGAGCCAGAATAAAGTTTTGGGTGCTGGCACGGCAACCAAAGGAGTGAGCATAGCATGGTGGTTTCCTTACTTTCTTAAAGCAGTCAGGGCGCTAATAAGGAAGTAAGACTGACCAGTCCAGAAGGCTGACACAGTGGCTTCTAGTCCCTTAGTAAATATACCAATAGGCAGGGGTGAGGAGGACCTAGGTAGGACTGACATATAAACTGTAATGAAGAAAGTAAAAGTGTAAAGTTGCTCAGTTGTGTCTGACTCTTTGTGACCCCATAGATTGAAGCCTGCTGGGCTCCTCTGTCCATGGAGTTCTCCAGGCAAGAATACTGGAGTGGGTAGTCATCCCGTTCTTCAGGGGATCGTCCCAACCCAGGGATAGAACCAGGGTCTTCTGTATTGCCGGCAGATTCTTAACTGTCTGAGTCACGAGGGGAGCCCATACCTAGCACCCTTGACCTTACTGACAAGGCGTGGAACTGCTGAGGAGCTAGAATTTTTTTCTCCTCTGACTTACCTCCAGAAGGATGCTCGGTGAATAGGTCAGGACCACAGAGAACAACAGTTGTAATCCTTCAGATGTTCGCTGTCATCAGCCTTCCCCCAGAGGTATACTCTCCTCAAAGATCAGACTGACCATGTCCTTGAGCAATTTGATTCCTATGGTCTTAGTCAGCTTAGTTTGCATAACAAAGTACCATAAACTGAGTGGCTTAAACAACAAAGATCTATTTCTCACCGTTCTGGGAGCTGCGAAGTCCAAGATCAAAGCGCTGACTGATTTGGCTGCCAGTGAAAGCTCTCTTCCTGAATTTCAGAAGGCCACCTTCTCTCTGGGTCTTCACCTGGCAAAGAGACAGAGAGAAAGCTATCTGGTGTCTCTTCTCATAAAGACACGAATCCTACCATCAAGGTCCCACCCTCATGACCTCATCTAAGCCTAATTACTTCTCCCAAAGATCCCACCTCTAAATACTATCACACTGGGGCTTAGGGTTTCAACATATGAATTTGAGGGTCAGTTCAGTTCAATTGCTCAGTCGTGTCCAACTCTGCACAACCCCTGTGCAGACTGTGGCATGCTAGGTTTCCCTGTCCATCACCAACTCCCGGAGCTTGCTCAAACTCTAGTCCATTGAGTTGGTGATGCCACCCAATCATCTCATCCTCTGTCATCCCCTTATCCTTCTGCCTTCAATCTTTCCCAGAATCAGGGTCTTTTCAAATGAGTCACTTCTTTGCATCAGGTGGCCAAAGTATTGGAGCTTCAGCTTCAGTATTAGTCCTTCCAATGAACATTCAGGACTGATATCCTTTAGGATTGACTGGTTGGATCTCCATGCTGTCCAAGGGACTCTCAAGAGTCTTCTCCAATACCACAGTTCAAAAGCATCAGTTATTTGGTGTTCAGCCTTCTTTATGGTCCAGCTCTCACATACATACGTGACTACTGGAAAAACCATAGTTTTGACTAGTTGACCTTTGTCAGCAAAGTAATGTCTCTGACTTTTAATATACTTTCTAGGTTTGTCATAGCTTTTCTTCCAAGGAGCAAGCATCTTTCATGGCTGCAGTCACCATCTGCAGTGATTTTGGAGCCCCCCCAAAATAAAGTCTGTCACTGTTTCCATTGTTTCCCATCTATTTCCCATGAAGTGATGGGACCGGATGCCATGATTTTAGGTTTCTGAATGTTGTGCTTTAAGCCAGCTTTTTCACTCTCCTCTTTCATTTTCATCAAGAGGCTCTTTAGTTCCTGTTCACTCTCTGCCATAAGGATAGCGTCATCTGCATATCTGAGGTTATTGATATTTCTCCTGGCAATCTTGATTCCAGCTTGTGCCTCATCCAGCTCAGCATTTCCTATGATGTACTCTGCATACAAGCTAAATAAAGCAGGGTGACAATATACAGCCTTGACGTACTCCTTTTCCTATTTGGAACCAGTCTGTTGTTCCATGTCCAGTTCTAACTATTGCTTCTCGACCTGCATATAGATTTCTCAGGAGACAGGTAAGGTGGTCTGGTATTCCCATCTCTTGAAGAATTTTCCAGTTTATTTTGATCCACATAGTCAAAGGCTTTGGCATAGTCAATAAAGTATAAGTAGATGTTTTTCTGGAACTCTCTTGCTTTTTTGATGATCCAATGGATGTTGGCAATTTGATCTCTGGTTCCTCTACCTTTTGTAAATCCAGCTTGAACATCTGGAATTTCACAGTTCATGTACTGTTGAAGCCTGGGTTGGAGAATTTTGAGCATTACTTTGCTAGTTTGTGAGATGAGTGCAATTGTGGGGTACTTTGAACATTCTTTGGCATTGCCTTTTTTTGGGACTGGAACGAAAACTGACCTTCTATAGTCCTATGGCCAATGCTGTTTTCCAAATTTGCTGGCATATTGAGTGCAGCACTTTAACAGCATCATCTTTTAGGACTTGAAATAGCTCAGCTGGAATTTCATCACCTCCACTAGCTTTGTTCGTAGCGATGTTTCCTAAGGCCCACTTGACTTTGGACTCCAGGATGTCTGGTTCTAGGTGAGTGATCACACTATTGTGGTTGTCTGGGTCATTGAGATGTTTTTTGAATAGGTCTTCTGTGTGTTCTTTCCATCTTTTCTTAAAATCTTCTGCTTCCATTAGGACACAGTCTAAAAGACCTACTATTCACCAAGATCTACGTGGTGGTGTTTTGTTCTGTTGAACTTTTTAACTTAAGCATAGTTGATTTACAACATCATATTAGTTTCAGGTGTACAACATAGCAATTCAACATTTTTATAGATTATATTCTATTTAAAATCACTACAAAATAACGACTATGCTTCCCTGTGCTGTACAATACATCCCTGTTTCCCAACCAACTTATACACAGTAGTTTGTAACACTCAGTCCCCTACCCTTATCCCATCTCTCCTCGGCCTTCCTCTCCCCACTGATAACCAGCAGCCTGCTCTCTACATTCATGAGTCTGTTTCTGTGTCACCAGGTTCACTCATTTATTTTTTACATATAAGTGATAGACTATAATACTTGTCTTTTTCTTTCTGATTTATTTCACAAAGAATAATATTCTCTCGGGCCATCCATGTTGTTGCAAATGGTAGAATTTTGTTCTTCCTATGGCTGGGTAATATTCCATTGTGTATATATATACATATATATACCATATCAAGAAGCCATCTGGTTCTATATCCTTGGGAACTGGCCAAAGGGAGAGCATAAGTAGCCCCTTGACCATTCCAGCAGTGTTTCCTGCATTTAGGAGCAATGCCTTGAGAGTCCCACAGCCTGCCTCTGATTTGAGTTCCAGTATCACTCATTTGGAAACCCTATCCTTTCTGATCCTCAGTTCAGTTTCTTTATCTTTAAAAAAGGTGGTAGTGTTACCTTCCTCCAGGCTGTTTTGGATATTAAATGAGATGCTCTATGACACCATTGCTGGCAGAAAAATAGATGCTCAACAAACAGGAGTTGCTGCCTCCTAGCATCAGTCAATGCATGGGTGCTTGGCTTGGTAGATCTAGGACACGCTCCTGAACGGAGTTGGAGTTCACACTGCCTCAGAGGCTTGTTTATATTGATGCTCTTTGACATGCAGACCCTCTTACAGCTGGTTCATCCTTTTTTAACTATGTTGATGGACCTCTGGTCCTAGTGTCAGCTTACTTTTCAAAGGTGGCTTTGGCCTATTTGCATCTAAAATGTTTTGATTTCTGGTCAGACTCTCAGAAGACAACCCTCCCTCTCTTATTTTCAAAGTCTTTGTGGGTACCTCTTCAGCAAAATCTTTCAGCGTCCCAATGATTCTCAGGAGAGGAAATTCCCCCCTTTCTGCAACCAATGCCAGAGAAACTATTTCCTAATGGTTTCGTTATAGCTGGCATGAGGTTATGAGTTTGGTTTGGAGGTTGTAAACGAGCCCATAGAGGGCAACTTATGGGTAGGTGTGCTGCCCTCAGTGAGGTTAGACTGCTCTCGTGGCTTGAAGAGCTTCGTTCACTTGGGCATGCATTACTGCGGTGGTGGCCGTGGGAATGCTAATGGTGGTGTAATAGTAGTAGTAGCAGCAGCAGCATAAGACTAGAATTTTGTCAGTTCAGTTATACTATCTTGTAAAAGAGCTAATGGGCTCTTTGACCTAGTAGAACACTGCAGATCGTCCTATCTAGCCCATCATATTTGCAGATGAAGATGTAAAGAGACACTAGCCCAGCCAGCAAATGAGAGAAATAGCTCGTGAGCAATAAAGGGATGGATATGGATGTCCAACATTCAGTCTTCTATTTCGCTGATGAAAAACAAGGCCAGAGAGGTCATTACACAGTTAGGAAGCCACAATAAGATCATTAATTCCCATCTGGAGAGCCTTGTCCCCTGAGCCTGAGATACAGCCATGAAAATACAATGACAGAGCTGCAAAAGTTGCACGCCATATTTCTCAACCTTGCATCACATCAGCAGTCCATACACCTGCAGCTTACCATAAAATAGTGTTTATAAATATGCTTATTCTTAATTGTTCTTAACATGTGCTCAATCATGTTTCCAATTCTTTGCAACCCTATGCACTGGAGCCTGCCAAGCTCCTCTGCCCATGGGATTTTCCAGGCAAGAATGCTGGAGTGGGTTGCCATTTCCTTTGCCAGAGAATCTTCTCAATCCAGTGATCAAACCTACATCTCTTGCATTGGCAAGCAAATTCTTTAGCACTAATGCCACTTATTATCTTTAAGTTGCACAGTCGTAGGACCATAGCTATACATCACTCACAATCTATTTTTGTTTTAATCGATGTGAAACTGTCTCCTCAACATTTTAAATGACACAATTTTGCACAAAAATATTTTAATTGGTATACTTTTTGCTGGCTGAGAAACAAAACAGGTTAATGAAATGTGGTATTTGAGGTGATAATTTGTTAAATGTGAAAATCACTCATTCATGTCCAACTCTTTGTGACTCCATGGACTATATAGTCCATGGAATTCTCCAGGCGAGAATACTGGAGCGGGTAGCTGTTCCCTTCTCCAGGGCATCTTCCCAACCCAGGGATTGAACCCAGGTCTCCCACATTTCAGGAGGATTCTTCAGCAGCTGAGCCGCCAGGGAAGCCCAAGAATACTAGAGGGGGTAGCCTATCCCATCTCCAGCAGATCTTCCCGACCCAGGAATCAAACCAGGGTCTCCAGCATTGCAGGTGGATTCTTACCAGCTGAGCTACCTGGGAAGCCCAATCTGTTAAATATAACCATTTAAAATATGATATTTTTGCATTGTTTCGGTGTTTCTTCATTTTTAATCTGCTTTTAATACAAACCTCATAAAGGGGCCCAGAACTCTGCTTTGCTTTGGAGGATCCTTGGTCTTTACATGCCAAGTCTTTCACAACCCAGGTCTTCTACTCACATGGCTATGTGACTTCATCACTGTCTCAGTCCAGGCTGTTCTAACAAAATACCACAGACTGAGTGGCTTTAGAAGAAAACATTGATTTCTCACTGTTCTGGGGGCTGAGAAGTCTAAAATCAAGAGACCAGCAGGGTTTTGTCCTAGTGAAGACCCTCTTGCTGGCTTGCAAATGACTGCTGCTTGCGATGTCCATACATTCATGTCTATCTCTCTTCTTACAAGGGCACTGATCCCATCACGGGGCCCCATCGTTATGGCCTAATCTAAACCTAATTATATCCCAAAGACTCTACTTCCTAATAATATCACTTTGGGAATTAGAGCTTCAGCGTATGAATTAGATGAGAGGACACAATTCATAACAACTGTGTTACTGACATTCCTAAGCCTCAGTCTCCTCACTTATAAAGCAGAGATCATAATAGTCCCTTCCTTCACAGGGTGGTTGAGAGGATAATGGCTATCTGGGGTCCAGAAAAGGGGAAATAAGTTCTTATACCTGGGTTTGTTGGAGGTGATGGCAAATGAAATAGTCTGAAATTATCTTTCAAATTCTAGAGGGTTATAAAAACTTTAGCTACCGGCATTATACTGACACCTCTCTGCTCTGTAGTTAGATATGAACATTAAATAATATTGATGTTGTTGTTCAGTCACTAAGTCATGTCCAACTCTTTGTGACCCCATATGCTTGCAAGGGTAAATAAAACAATAAAAAGAGAAAAATCTGTAAAACTCCATATGTCTAACCCCAATTAAGCTTTTTTTCCAGGGTGCTGCATTCCTAAAACACTCCTCCTGTGCTCTCCCACTGCCAGCTTCCCAGGATGGTGCATCATTGGGAGTAATAGTTACCAAATGGATGGAGAAAGACAGCCAGTGTGGACAGTGGGAACAGTAGGAAGTGAGCCGCCTGCTTTAGAAGGCTGCTTCCAAGTAATGGAAGGCTAGACACTCTGGGGCAGGGGTAGACATTCCAGCCTGGTGCTGTGGTTTTATTTTTGAAGTCAAAGTGAGTTATTTCTCAACCTCATCCCATCAATGATGTGGTCAGAGAAAAAAACCCTCCCAGAGACCTGCCAATTATTCATGGAGGTCATTCCTTCCAGACTATTGCAGCTTTAGGCCCTATTGTGTGTTTGAGAGGATTTCTATGGGGGAAAAAAGGGTGATTAAATTAGGCACTGCTGGCAAGCCACCATCATAGCCTAAACACCCTAATTCTTAACCATTAAAAATGCTGTTGAGTGTTTCCTCAGTTTTAATCCAGTTGATAATGTGGATCTGGCATCTTTCCAGTTTGATGCCCAAAGCTCTTACAGGAACTCTTTATTTATTATTTTGTCACCAACATACTTCCAAATCAGATGTATGAGATCTGATGGGTGAGGCTTTCTCCAGTCATGAGATTTCTCCATAGCTCTTCCCTTCATTCAGCAAACCTTGGTGAAAATTTGCCATATCTCAGGCCTTGGTTTAGCCTGGAGATTCAAAGATAATTAAACACAACCATCCACATTTCTCCTGACGATGTGGAAGCCTTATCTTGTATACAGCCTCTGTCCTATTCTGCCTTCTAATGATGAAGCATTATCTACGTAATCATTCATCATTCCTTTCCTTTTTTGCACAAAAGTCTGTCCCTAGACGATCCTCAAGGATGGATCTACTGAGATTCAGTCCAATATCCAGATGTGTGAGTACGTTTAGAAGAGTCGCCAGACCTTTGGAACAAAACTTGCAATAACTTGATTCAACTACAGAAACCTTTCTGAGACCCTGTTCAAGTTTAATATTGCTTTCCTGAGGCTCATCCATTCTCCGGTGCCTCATAGGTTCTTCCAAGCCACCTGCTGCAGCTGGCTCAGGTTCACTACCCCAGAACTGGAGAGTCATTTCCTGTTTCAAGTATTAGAAGAGATTTGAATAAGATGATACAGAGCAGCTGTTTCTCAAGCCACAGAAGGGAGAACAAAAAAAGGAGCACTGACCTGGAGTAATGACACGTGTGTTCTTAGCCGCACCATCTCCAGCTTGCTGAGGGGGGATCAGAACTTTCTTAGGGCTGGACCCAGCACCGTGATCTCCTTCTGAACTTCACTCCTCTCCTCCACCCCAACAACCCCCTTTACAGAGTCTCTTTTCCAACATCCTAGCCGAGTCTCATAAAGGCTGAGGGGAGCTAATTCACACTGAAATGTTACTTTATGACCAGTGAGCCAATATTGGAAAACTAGTAGTTTGGTGGGGGTGGAGGGTGGGGTTGTTGCATGGTTTGAGCAAACATCCAGTTTACACCTTCTTGGTCAAACAGCACTTCTCTTTCCTAAACATTTTCTTCTGACTAAGGCACCTTGCTGAGAGCTGGAAAGACAATGATGAAACAAGGTTTTGACACCAATATCCAAACAAACTCTGGGAATTCAGAGGCAAACCTAATTCATCTTAAGAGAACAAGGAGAGCTTCCTAAGGGAGAGAAAGTGTTGCCTGAGGTGGCTCTGGAAGGAAGAGCATCGGTTGGTTAGCCAGAAAGAAAGAGGGAGAAAGATATCATAAGTTAAGGAAACCGTGAGCAACTACAGTGTGGTGTGAGGAAGCAGCATGTACCTACCAGAAGTGTGAAGTTAGGAGAAGAAACACTGAAGCTGGGGTAGGTAGATGAGGATAGGAAAGAAAGAAGGAGCCAGTTCCAAAAATCTTTGCAAGCCAAGAATGAGATCACCCCTCAGCTAACAAGCTTTCAGTGGCTTCCTCTGCACTCAAATTAAGATCCAAATTCCCAGGAATAATGCATCCCCTGGACTCTAAAAAAAGAATCAACTAATTTCTTTTGTTTCTTTAGCAGGTTGTTTAGAGGTTCTTTAGAGAAGTGAATCTTTTTTTTTTTTTTTTGAGAAATGCAATTTTTTTCAAACTGTGAGGGGAAAGCTGTATTTTTTCATTTTTTAAACCATAGGGAAATGAAATGTAAGTATTATTGTTATTATTATTATTTCAAGCATATTAAAATATCAAAGGACAGTATAATGAACATCTTCATACCCTTCACTTGTATTAAAAATTAAAGCATTTCAGATACTGTTGATGTCACCCTCCCTAATCTCATCCCCTTCTCTGCATCCCAGAGGAAATCACTGCCCTGAAGTTTATACGCGTCATTCCTTTTCTCAGTTTTGCATTTTTACCACATATGTCTCTGTCAAAGTAAGTACTGTTTTCACACGTTTTAGAGCTTTAACAAGTTGCTCTGATTCTTCTACAACTTGCTCCTTTCACTCAACATCGTTTTTGAGATAAATCTATGTTGCTATATATAACTCAACTTCATTTGCTTTAAGCTGTATAGTATTACATTGTATGAATACAGAAATACACCATCATTTATTTTCTCTATTCTCCTCATGATGGACATTTAGGTTATTTCTGCTGCTGCTGCTGCTAAGTCACTTCAGTCATGTTCGACTCTGTGTGACCCCATAGACGGCAGCCCATCAGGCTCCACCGTCCCTGGGATTCTCCAGGCAAGAACACTAGAGCGGGTTGCCATTTCCTTCTCCAATGCATGAAAGCGAAAAGTGAAAGTGAAGTCACTCAGTCGTATCCGACTCTTAGCGACCCCATGGACGGCATTTCTAGTCATCTGCTATTACAGGTAAGATTGCCGCGGCCGTTTTGGTACATGTCTCTCTATGGACATGTACAGGATTTTCTCTGGGGGATGTCAGTACTCTCCTCATAGGATATACACATCTTCAACTTAACTAGCTTTTGGCAAAATTCCTTCCAAAGGTATCTAACTAATTCAAACTCCTACCTCCAGTGTTTGAGAATTCCTGGGAGTCCACATTCTTGCTAATACTCGATTTTTCAATTTTTACCTAGTTTACCTGATAAGTGTGAAATAGTATCTAATGGCAGTTTCAACTTGCATTTCCTTGATGCTCCACTAACGAGGTGGAGCATCTTTTCATTTTCATTGGCTATTTTGTAAATTATGGATTCAGCATCCATTGTCCGTTTTTCTTTTGGATCCTTTGTCTTTTCCTTAGTAATTTATAAGTGTTCTGTATATTTCATGGATAAAACTCTTTTGTGTTTCTTACATTAGGGGTCCCAGGGTTATCAGATGCTATGCCCCCTTTGACTGTGTTTGATTGACTAAGCTATCTGATAACTCTGTGGGGAATAAAACTTCACTTGTAGGAAACTCATCATAATGCAAGTGTTTCCTATTCAGGTCAGTGCAAATAATTCTTGCTCATAGTGACCCAAATGGGTTTTGTCTGAAAGAGAATGTAAGTCTCTGTAAGTCAAGTTTGCATTTAATCTCTTATTACTCCCCTCATAAATTAATAAGTTAAAAGAAAATATTTCACATTCATTTGTGTTATATTTGTATGAGAGTTGTGATTTTATATACTCAAAATAATATTTTTTAAAAATTTTATTTAAAAGCTTTGGTATACATATATATAAATACTAAGTGTAATATATATATTTTAGAAAACTTATGAATTCTTACCTAACTTAAAAATATATGGCATTTTGACTCCACTTGTTTGACTTAGTATGAATAGAATGCTAGATTTCTAATTTTAAAAAAATACATATGCAACAAGCAACAGAGTTTTACTGTATAGCACAGGGAACTATAGTCAATATCTTGTAATAACCTAAATTGGAAAATAATCTGAAAAATTCTATATGTGTATATGTATAACTGAATCACCTTGCTGTGCGCCTTGCTGTGAAACACTGTAAGTCAACTATACTTCAATAAAATATATGTATTAAGAAAAAAATTATATTTTAGCAAGGGAACAATTTTCAAAGAAAAAAAAAATAATTGAGGAAAGCTGACCCTTCCAAGCAGAGCCAGACACTACAGCTGAGTTCAGGAGGTTGGGGGCCTAAGGCCATCCTGCAATAAGTGGCTGACTGAGGCCGTGAAAGCTCAGTCTAAACGGCAGTAGCTGGAGAGGAGCCCTGCAGGGCCACAGGAGGCTGCACAGCTGATGTGTGGACCAACACCACCATTTTCCTATTTGGTGATGTGGGCAATGTGTTCGGCCTCTGCACCTCAGCCTCCTCATCAGCAAGTCTGGAATAAAAGCATTCTCCTCAAGGACTACCAGGAGAATTAAATGAAGCAATGTATGTGAACCATGCGTGATATAAGAAAGTAATCGTTAATAACAGCATGATTGTACTGTTATATAATAAATCCAACTGACATTTATTGGGTGTTTGTTTTTAAGACCAGATAAAAAGCAACAAGTGGGAAGACTGAGGATTCGACACTCTGAAGCCCCAGGTCTTAAGCAGGAAGCTAACTAGTAACTATGTTATTGTCCTAGTAGAGCTGACTAGGCATTCAGAGACAGACTGGGGAGGAGACTCTGCTCCCAGCTAGCCATGGGGCTGTGTGCGATTCACACCGCTTCTCTGAGCCACAGCCATGCATTCCCGCATTCCTTGGATAAACTCACTTCCTCTACCAAGTCCTGTACTAAAGTGATGGTGCTGGTGAATTGGGGAGGTATAGGGGCCCCAGTTCCTGAGCTTTTAAGATGGGGGTGAAATCTTGACTCATTTAACTCCTCATTAGCATCCCCAGGCTGCCATAACAAAGTATCACAAACTAGGCAGCTTAAAACAACAGAGATGTATGGTCTCACAGTTTCAGAGTTCAGACGTCCAAAAATCAAGGTGTCAAGAGCAGCATTCTACCTCTGAAGCCTGTAAGGGAGAATCCTCCCTCGCCTCTTCTGAGTTTCTGACAGTGGCTATCCATCCTTGGCTCCAGTCTCTGTTGTCACACGACATTTTCACCACGTGGTCATCTTCTAAGGACGCCAGTCACGTTATATTAAGGGCGCACTGTACTACGGTATGATCTCATCTTAACTAATTCCATATGCAACCACCCTATCTCCAAATAAGAAGTAGAAGGTACATGAAATTTCACGTATCCTTTGGGGAAAGCACATTCCACCCACGACAGTACCCCAGATGGGTGCCCTGAGTAGGAGAGACCTTCAGGGCCCGAGACTGACCCAGCATGATCTTTCATGCAGTGCTGGAGCTTTGGCCTTCCAGCTCCAGAGAAAACAGAAACCCAAATCCTTTTGGAATTTGGGATGGAAATTTGGAGAGCGCAGTCACACTTCTCAGGGCAGAGCTTCCTTTGATGTAGCCTTCAGTTCGCAATAGGATGGCTTCGGTAAAATGAAGGGGAAGAGACCCACCCTTTCATCCTGAAAGATTAGGGAAGTAAAGTGTCGAAAGTGTTATACTAGATTGGTGCTCCCTTTTCAGAGAACAGAGCCCAAATCTAGAAAACATGAGAGGCAATAATTTGTCTCTTAAAAAAAAAAAAGGTCTCGAGGATGCAGAAAGGGAAGAGAGCCAGCATTTTTACTGAGAGCCTCCTCTGTGCCAGGCCATATGTGAAATGGTTTACAAACACCATCTCTTTCAATCCTCAGGACAATTCTTTGATGAATAACCCCATTTGACAGGTAAGGAAGCAGGTTGAGAGCCATTAATTAAATTTTTACAAAAGTCCCACAGCTAAAGAGATGTCAGTACTAGGATTTAAATTCAGATTTGTTGCATAATCAAGTTTATAATCTTCCTTCTACATTGTCTGTTTATAATTTTACATCAGATAATGTACGTGAAATCTTGAAGCACTGTATCTGGCAGAGAAGGAGGAGGCAATAAGCATTTATATCCATCCTTCCTCCAGAGACTGTTTCTGGAGCGAATGAATGACACTCGATGAACATATGGCACCCTCTGATCCTCTGGTTCTCACATGAACTCTCGCTCCTCTGAACTCCCAAGACTTTATTCTTTCCCTCTCAAGTCGAACTTACTCCTCTCCCTGCCATTCCCAGCCCTTGGTTACTACCTCAGAGAAGGAATGAATTTAACTCATCTTTGTACCTCTCAGGTGTCCTGCACTGGCCTGATACGCAACAGATGCTCAATATCAGTCTGCAGAGGGAATGAATAAGTAAAAACTCCTGTCAAGCACACAGCTCAGTATTGGTTAACATGGTAGGTTTAACCTGAGAGCATCCCTAGGAAGTTTAGAGGAAAACCTGAGATGGGGCTCAAAATAGCACTCCTGGCCAGGCATGGTCACTAAGCTATGGTGCAGACTCAGCTCCTCTCGGCCCTCTCTTACACACCCATCAAAAATACAGGGGCTTGCGGAGCTCCGTGACCACCAAGAGGGGTGGGATGGGGTGGGGGAGGGAGGTCCAAGAGGGAGAGGATATACGCATACTTAAGGTTGAGTCACGTTATTGTATGGCAGAAACCAACACAATATTGTAAAGCAATTATCCTCCAATTAAAAATAAATTAAGGACTTCCCTAGTGGTACGGTGGATAAGAATCTGCCTGCCAATGCAGGAGACATTGGTTCCATCCCCAGTTCAGGAAGACTCCACATGCCGTGGAACACCTGAGCCACTGTGCCACAACTACCGAGTCCACACTAGAGGCCATGAGCTGCAACTACGGAAGTCTGAGTTCCTCCAGTCTCTTATCTAAGGCCCGGTGTTTCCAAGGTCAGAAATGGTTAGTGACTGCACAGCATCCAGATGCCAGCAGGGCCGAGGCTGTCCAGTGATGGACAACCCTTTCTCAGGTCCCAGTTTTCCTGATCCATGAAAATCAGTATTTGGGCACCTTGCCAATTTCCTCTTGCTCTTTCCCAACAGAGCGCTTTCCAAAGACAGCTGGAATGAAGGACCGTGTTCTCTCAGCAGGAGGTTTCTCCTAGAGCCAAAAAGAATGCCAAAACCTGGACCATGTTTCCAGGAGACAAACAGAACAGCCACTCCCCGTCTCTACTGTGAAGGAGCTGTAATGATGCTGAGTAACAGTCTCCATGCACAATCACTCCTGCCCTAGGGAAGCCCTCTGTGGCCATTCCTGCATGTGCTTCTCATGTAACACAGATCTGTGCCATGATTTTTACTCCCCATTTCACAGAGCGGGAAACTGGAGCTCCAAAGAGATTCAGGATCATCAACCAGGGTCACCTACCTATCTCCACATCCCAAGGTCTACTTTCCGTTTTTATTTTTACTTTAAAAAATAGGAAATGTGTACAGAATGAAGAAGTGTTTCTCCCACTCCTGGTCTCCCAGCATCTCATTCTCTGGGAGGGTATCACTGTTATTAGCCTTCTAATAACAGCCTCTATTAGAAGCCTCTAGCCTTCTACTTAGCCTCACTGAAGACCTTCAGTGAGGTCTTCTCACTGTGAGAGGCAAGTGAGTTATCCTTCTCTATCTGTAGCATGCGGTAGGCAGTGTTCTGCCTTTTCTTTTCCCATTTACCAATATTGCCAGGTGGTCCTTCCTTCCATATCAGGATACAAATATCTGTCTAGCTCCTCATGACGGCTGGATAACAGCTCATCATCTGAAAGTCCCATAATTTTGAAAGACATATACAGACCCCAAGCTCTCAAGCAATGATGATAGCAGGGAGGAGTTGAGAAGCTAGACTGCCACATCCACATGCCCAGGGTCACTGAGCATTTCAGATCAACTGACCCTTTATGAGATCCCTACACAAAGATTTGCTGTCTCCTTGAAGACTAACTGAAACAATGCATGAAATCCATTCTGTGTTTGACACACACTAAGTGCCCAGTTCTACTAAAGCCAACAAGTTTCTGACTCTATGGGCCAAAATGTTGGGATGGTAGAGAGGACCAGAATTCAGGGAAGGAAATTGCCCTCTCCCCAGAGATCAATGGAGTTATGGAAAAACAGACAGACAGCATTCAAAACCCAGCTCCACCACCCACTGTGCATAGCAGAGATGGCTAGACATGGATTAGTGGAACACCTCTACTCTCAGAGTTCAGGGTGGGCAAATGGTCACCCAGCCTTTCCCAGGCTTCTTTGCAGCCTGGTGTGGCTATATTCTCACCAAGACATTATAAAGGGAAATTGCTTGCCCTCCATTCCCTCTTTTCCCCTCTCCCATGGACTGGGACTCATGTGTGTGGCAGAACAACTTCAACCAAGTCAACGAGGCAATACTCTAATGGCAAAATGAGAAGGAACTCAGGTAGCTGCATCGCTCAGCGGGCAGAGCTGTGTGTGGCCTGCTCCATGCATGTGCTTTCTGGAGTAAACTGTTACATGAGAGAGCTGCCCTCTTGGATCTGGCTTTAGTGATGGTATTTTAAGGTCTCTGTTAGAGCATCTTCACTCTTAGCCCAATTAATACACAGTGTGACCTTGAACAAATCCTTTGACATCCTTAAGCCTCAGATTCTAAATCTTCAAATCCCTCATAAAGATTAAAGAGAAAGCAAACAACACCCAACACAGTTAGGGCTCAATAAAAGATTCTCTGGGGCTCAGTTTCTCCATCTGTAAAATGGGTATATTAAGCAAACCTTTGTGAAACCCAAATGACATAGCTGTAAAGCTGATACCCAAGCTATGAAGCCCTGCACAAAAATTAGCATTGCTTTAGGATGCTCTGGAACCCTTGCTTGTGTTGCATAAATGCTTCACTAATGTCCATGTGGACAGTGAGCCAAGCACATATGCTCCCCTGGGGACAAAGGGAGGTCAGCTGGTGTCTCTGGATTATGTTCCCAGCATATACAACCCCAGAAGTTCACATGCCTGAGCACTGTACCATCTGAGCTTCCTCCAAGCCAGTGCCAAAGGGTGGATGTCAGCAGCTTCACAGCCCTCTGCAAACCACTGCTGGCAACAGCAACACTACATAGGAGGACATTTCAGAGTTTACAGAGCAGTTCCACAGCCACAAATTCTCTGGACCATCTTGGAACCCAGCAAGGTAGGCAGGATGATTTGCATTTGAGGTAACAGTGCTGAGACGGGACAGGCCACAAGGAGTTAGAGTTCCCAGGCAGGGTCCATACTATACCACCTGCATCTCGAGCCTGTATCTAAGTCTAAAGTTCTTTCCATTCCCCTGTTAAATATCTCCTGTAACAGAGGAAAATATGCTCATTTGGGACCCAAGTTACAAAGCATAGCACTGAAACCTATTTATTCATCCAATAAACAGAGGATTTCTCCCTGCCTGGCCCTGCACCGAGCCCTGCAGAGACCAGTGGGCCAGGTACAGAGCCTGCTTTCCAGGGACTCAGGACCACATAGCGAGTGTCTGGATGACAGGACCACATAGTGAGGCTCTAACATGCCAGGTGCTTCACCTAAGCAGTCTCTGATTCTTACAGCAAAGCTGCAAAGTATATGTATGTTTTCCCCCAAAATTTATGATAAGCAATCGAGGCTCAGGGGCACTGTGTGATTTGTTTGAAGCCACTTAGCCTGTAAGTGGTAAAAGTAGAATTCATTTCTAAGTCTGTTCGATGCCATAGGCTCTTTCGTGAAAAATGCAAAAAAGCTCCTCAAAATGTCTTCAAGAGAGCATGCCCAGGATGGAATTATAAGAGCCACAGCACCCACTGGGTGCTGACACATGACACCAAATGACCGACTGATTTATTCCTCATTTTGATTTCTCGGTTGATAACTTCATCCAATCACAGAATGTCAGGGGAAAAAAGGATAATCTAGTCAAACCTTCTCATCATACAAATGGGGGTGGGGGTAAGGACCAGAAAACGTCGTGTCCAAGATCACACAGCACACTTAATATCCGAGCTGGAAGTCAAGCGTGTGTATCTCTAAATTTAAAGTCCAGACATTTCCAAGTCACCATGTTCTGGATGCTCACCCTGGGACTTGGCACTTACTTTCACATTCTCTTTTGTCTCAAGAGTATCTCCTGCTTAAGGCAGGAACCACTTGTAGTTCATCTTAGTGTCTCCAGTGCTTGACATGCAGAAAAAATGCCTTTAATGAATGTGTGGTGGCTGAATGGGATGAAACAACAATAATCATCCCCATTATATAGATGAAGAAACTGAGGTTCAAGGAGATTAGAGTATCTGTCCAAGGTAACAAAGCTCACAAGCCACTGTTGGCTGGAGGACCTATGTAAGGCACCAGCCCCACTGAAACCTGGACAACAGGGACAGCATTCAGTCCCAAATAAGGACCCCTGCCCGCTTCCTCTTAGTGTTGGAAAGAGCCCCGGGGGTGGGGTCCTGTAGGAGGACCAGGCATGTGACTCAGCAGGAAGTCATGACAAGTGTGCAGGGTGGAGGAAGACCCATCCCAGCAAACCCCCCTCCTCCACCTTGCAGGGGGCCTCAGGCTTAGCTGGCCAAACAAGTCACACATGTTTAGAAGCCAATGAAGAACCTTGCTGGGGGCCAGGAGGGAGATCCGTTCTGGGGGTTCTGCCAGGCCTTGAGGAGGGGCTGCTAGCACGAGGTCAGGGCAGACAGATGTGTCCACGGCCCTGCCAGAGGCCAGGCTGGCCCCCGCGTATCAACCCCACTCCCCCCACCCCCAACCCGCCAACCAGAGCCGTAACTCTATTCCAAGCTCAGAGTGTTCCGGTTCCCAGATTAGACCATGGAAAAGTGATCCCACGTGGACTTTTTAGCTTGGTCGTTTTACATAACCCCCACCCCCCGTTTCCAGCCCAGAATCTCAGGGCGGCTGTTTCATGTCAACACGAGGATGTTGCTCTTTATTTTCTTCTCTCTTGAACACACAAAAATAACTCTGCCAGACCCTAATATCCATGTGAGCTCTCAAGAAGCTGGGCTTAAACATGTTTTGCACGTCAGGAACAAAACAGTCCCACATGTGGCTGCTGAAATGAGGTGTCCTCTACGTGGCAAGTGGCTGCTCCCATCAACCTCCGGGATGATACTGGAAGGAAGAAATAGGCAAACACCCCACCCCCCACTGCCAACTCTCTACCTAGGTCTTCTCTTTAATTGGTAATCTTAATTTTGCAGGTGAAAAACCTAATGTTCAGAGAAATGTTAATAGTTCAAAGTTATTCACTCACTCGACACACACTGCTCATTTCCACCAGTATGCTCAATCTGGGTTTTTGTAGAGAAAAACTTTTTTCTGCTATGTAAGAGAATTCCCTCATGGATTCCTTCATGAGTTCCATGCAAAGTTTCCCAAAGTACAGAAAGTAAAGACTAACTCTATGAGAGTTTAAGAGGCATTTGGGAAAAGTGAATTCCATGCATGAATTAGCCTGGAAGCCACTGATTAAATAGCAGTTACCTAGGAAATCACTGATTAAAGAAATGAGTCAGTGCAGTATTTTCTTAAATACAGGATTTTTCAAAGCTTTTAATTGGATAAAGTGCATTTGACTCTCGCAGTAGAGTATGTGTATAGAGTATGCAGTATTTTCCCAAAGTTATGAGCTAGATTTTTAAGAAAAGCTCTTTTGGAAACACTTCCCCAATATATTTGGTGGAATCATATGAAATTGCCAACATTTGACTGTTCTTTAATCTACAGAACAGCATCTCCATGTTTCAGGGGTCACGTGTTTTGTGCCTCCTTTATGGTATCTCATAATGCGCTGTGGCTAAAGGGCATTTGACACCTAATCTTTTATGTGCTTGCTGTTAGAGCTGGAGATAGTCCTAACCCAAATTCTCGCTTATCCTTGTATAATATGGACTTATCACAGGAAGCAGTTGCGCAACCGGAGAACATGCTGTGCAGCCCCGCTACATCCAGGCAGGTATGGGGCGCTGCTGTTCACTAGGAAATGTGAACACGTGTGGCAATGCACTGCCAAGCCAAGTCAGGTGAGCGTTAGATGTGTCTGCCCCACCTTCTCTTTTGTTCATTGTCTGACTGAATACAGTGGATTCCATGGTCCCAGAGGCTGAGAGATCCACAGGGCAGAAAGGCAATCAGCCCTGATTCACCACCTGATGGAAAGCCACCCACCAATGAACCACTCACCTTGAACTATTAGATGAGGGAGAAAGAAGTCGATTTGGGGGCAGGGGGTGGTAGTGTTGTCATCATCCCTGGAGAAAGTGTTATCCTAACTAATTCAGTAAAACCAGGAGTTGGCAGGGAGAATGGCCATCTAGGACCCCGAAGGTGGTGACAGGATAGAACAAAAGAAGACCAATCTCAGCCAGCCCGCATAACAGAGGGATCACTGGTCAGGATGGAATCTCTCTTAGTCAATGCAAGCTGCTCTAACAAAATGTCATAGACTGTGTCGCTTATAAACAATAGGAATCTATTTCACACAGTTCTGGATGTTGGGCGGTCTAAGATCAAGGTGCTGGCATCAAGATCCAACATCAAGATTGATGTCTGGTGAGAGCCCCCTTCTTGGCTCATAGATGGCTTTTCACTGAGTCCTTGCATGGTGGAAAGGATGAGGGATCTCTCCAGGGTCTCTTTTAATCCCATGCATGAAATCTGTGCCATTATGACCTAATTACTTCTCAAAAGTCCCACCTCCAAACACCAATACATTAGTGATTAGGTTTCAATATATGAATTTGGGGGCACATACACAAGCATTCAGCCCAAAAGAGAGCCAACACAATTTGTAGGAAGCATAAGTGAAGGAGGAACTGTGCTGATGATAAGACCATCGTGCAAAGTGCTAACATTTGGTCTGGATGCTGCCATGCCTTCCTTCCACTCACTCTCACCACACCTAATCAATCCTCATCAAGCCCTATGGATTCTACATTCTCTGTGCCACAACCCAATCCCCTTCTTATCACCTCTGCCCTAGATACACTGTCTGCGTCAGATCTCCCCCACGCCAGGATCACATCAGCACCTCCAAAGCCACACACAGAAATATTTCAGAAAAATTTCCTTAACATTGAAAATCTAACCTTCTCTCCCCCTGTGTTAACCCTTAAGTGCTCCAAGTCTGCCCCAGATAAGGTCCAAACTGCACAGATGCAGAACTGGACAAGTGAGTCCCCATCTTCTGGGCTTCACTTATTGAGTGACAGAAAAAGACAATGAACTTTGGAGACAGGCTACTCTCGGTCTCCTCCTCGATGTCCCCACCTCCTACCTGCATGGCTATGCACGTGGACTCACACTTTTGACCTTCCATTTCTTCACTGATAAGGTAGAACACTGCCACAATGTCTTGCACATAGAATGTACTCCATGTTAATTGTCTTTCTTCCTTTCACATAAATAGAGCCAAGGGCGCTAGACATGAAGGTAGGAACCCTGACTCTTCTCCTGGGCTGACCCCAGCGGGAAGCAGGGGCTCCGTGCCTGCGTGCCCACCAGATGGATCAGTACTAGAGTCTTGACTCCCAGACAGGTATCCTTTGACTCTCACTGCAGTAACTGTGTTCAATTCCTGGCACGAGAAGGCTGCTGTTCCTGCCGTCTGCTGCGCTTTGCTGTCTCTGCCATGTAAAGTGACCACCAAGCTTCTAAAGGGGCAGGAGGAACTCTGCCCCACTCCAACAAATCTCCCCAGAAGAAACAACTTTGCCCATCAGAGAAGCAGACAGCGGGTAGCAAGAGGGCACATTAGCCCTGGGCCCAGAAGCAAACTGGCCTCTAAACCAGGCAGGCAAAATCTTAGAGTCCTTTCTGCTCATCTTTGAAAATAAGATGGAAGGGAAAACACTTACCTTCCCCAAGCAAACATCTGTTTGCTTTGCAGTTTCTGGGGATGAGTCTGTCAAGAGAGCTCACCCTCCCTGAAGGCTTCCAGGAGAGGTCATCAATGTGTGGGCCATTTTCGTATGAAAAAAGGGCCAAGTTCCCAGAGATGTCTCCCAGCCAGCCCACCCTCAAGGATGATGTCAAGCTCCTCTTTGTCGGCGACGGAATGACACACCAACACTGCAGAGTGGTTTAAATCTTTTTATTTTAACACTTGCTTCTTACAGCTGCTTAATTTTTATATCTTTTGTACAACCCCCTACAGGGCAAGCTGCCAAGCACTATGATTTAGAGACTATACAGTGCGCAGGCGCAGGGCGAGATAACCTTTACCTTGGCTTATTTACTGCAGCTAAGACTTTGTTTTGGGGAACTTCCTTATCAACTTAGAATCCGTTTTGTCCCAAGGTCTGTTCCTTTTGAGGAATCAGAGAAACATCCTTGTGTGCAAGCAATGTTCTTTTCCCATGGGAACAAACAGGATTTTTAGCTGAGAGTCTCGTTTGCAAGCACTTCTCAACCTTTTTTAAACCTAGTTCCCTACACTGGGCAGAACATCTCGTTTGCAAGAATGTCCAGCCCTGGTTGAGAGTCTCGTTTGCAAGCACTTCTCAACCTTCTTTAAACCTAGTTCCCTACACTGGGCAGAACATCTCGTTTGCAAGAATGTCCAGCCCTGGTTGAGAGTCTCGTTTGCAAGCACTTCTCAACCTTCCTTAAACCTAGTTCCCTACACTGGGCAGAACATCTCGTTTGCAAGAATGTCTAGCCCTGGTTGAGAGTCTCGTTTGCAAGCACTTCTCAACCTTCCTTAAATCTAGTTCCCTACACTGGGCAGAACATCTCGTTTGCAAGAATGTCCAGCCCTGGTTGAGAGTCTCGTTTGCAAGCACTTCTCAACCTTCTTTAAACCTAGTTCCCTACACCTCTTTACACACCTGTTCTTTTTTTGTTGGTCCTGAAACAAATCCTGTCCCTAAGGCAGCCCATCCCATTGCTGATCTCATTTTATGAAATGAGTATCATTCCATTCACTTTAATGAGTATGGCCCCTTTGTTCTACCTACACTCTTCAGCTAAGATAAACTTTAGGACAAAGGTACTCAAACTCATACAAAACATCACAGGAAAAGTAGTTGTTCTATACAGCAAAAAGCATCCTGATACTTTTTGCACATCCTGTGCAACCATAGAATCATAATATCACAAAGTTCAAAGTAACTATATTTAGTTCTTGAACTTCCACCATGAGATTCAGCTCCCCACTATTGGTCTTAGAATTGAACAAATGAAATAGTTCAGCTATTCAAATGGGATAGCCCCTGGAGACCACATTAAAAGATAAATATTCACTACCAGTTTATCATGTGTGATGGAGACTGTTGTTTGAATACCCAATAGACATTTCCTTCCCACCTTTTTCATGCTGACATATGCACACACACACATAGAGGTTTGTATTTCCCTAGTCTTGCAACTAGTAGCAGCCACGTGACAGGTCAGCTCTACATGACCTACATGTGCATGGCGATCTACATGGAGAAACTTATTAAAGGGCTTCAGGAAGATGTCCTCACCTGATAGAGAGATGCTACCGTGGCATCTCTCGGTATCCTCGGGCTTCCTACATTTGAAAATAGTCATGTGGGGTCTGAGGCTTAGGTAGCTCTGTTTTTAAAAGATCATTTTTATGTGGACTATTTTTAAAGTCTTCATTGAATTTGTTACAGTATTGCTTCTATTTCATGTTTTGGCTTTTTGGCCATGAGGCAGGTGGGATCCTAGCTCTATGGCCAGGGACTGAACCTGAACCCCTGGACTGGAAGGTGAAGTCTGAACCACTGGACCACCAGGGAAGTCCTGAGGTAGCTATATTTAAATCATAAGGCAGTGAGCCAGAAGACAGAGACTGTGTTATGAGGAAAGAACAGAAGGGTGGGAAGAGGCTGGTTTTGTGTTGGGGTACTGGTCTGTTTCTGGTTTTGGCGTTTTGGCCCTGAACCAGACTGGAACTGCATATCTCTTTTTTTATTGAAGTATAGTTGATTTACAAAGTTTTAGGTGTGTAACAAAGCAGTTCAGTTATGTGTGTGTGTGTGTGTGCACGCGTGCACACACACGCACATTCTTTTCCAGATTCTTTTCCATTATCGGTTATTTCAAAATATTTAATATAGTTCCCTGTGCTATACAGTAGGTCCTTGTTGTTTACCTATTTTATATATGCAGTGTGTATCTATTAATCCCAAATTCCCAATTTATCCCTTATCCCCCTTTCCCCTTCATCAACAATATAAGTTTGTTTTCTATGTCTGTGAATCTATTTCTGTTTTGTAAATAAGCTCATTTGCATCATTTTTTTAGATTCCACATATAAGTGATATCATATGATATTTGTCTTTGTCTGACTTACTTCACTTACGGTAATAATCTCTAGGTCCATCCATGTTACTGAGAATGGGGAACTGCCTACTAGTAAGCCATTGTTAGTCAGATGTTCAATTAGCTCCACTTAAAATATCTTAACTGAGGCCCCATGCATTATTGATCCATAGTATACAGATGTCTTTGGGCATGAAGGAAACCCATGGGGAATAGATGATTCAAGAGTTAAAAGTATAAAATTAACCTTTATAAAAACTGGACAATACATGTATATTTAACGGTATCAATATATCCCCTTGTGTATGTCTCTGTAAAATAAGAATGATAATAATATCTACAGCAGGGGACTGTTCTAAGGATTAGACGAGTCAATACATGCAGGGTAAATTTAACAGTACTGGCTAATTATAGCCATCATGTTAATCAGCAAAAAAAAAAAAAAAAGTAACTTTTTTTTTTAAGCATATGAGCCAGGGCACTGGATTTAGAATCAGAAAACCTGGCTTCTGGACAGATGCTTCTTCTCTTTGATCATATGTCAATGTCTGTGACTGTTGTAGGACAATGAAACTCAGTACAATACAGTTCCTGTGTCAAATGGTGTTGAAAGTTTGATGAGTCAGATGAATTTTGAATTACTGCACATTGCCAATTCAGTAATGAAATAAATGTATCATTGGAAGTCTTTAAAAGTGACATTAGTAAATAAAATGGAACTTTGGTTGTGCAACTAAGGAAGAGTCTGAAAATAACTTAATATGTAATTTGTTTTCCTTTCCTAAAACAATCACTGGACAATAACCAATCTGAGCAGCAAAGTAGATAGACAGGGAAGGCTAATGCTTGGGGTTTAGGGGTCTTACATCTGACCTGCTAATGTGCCTCTGGGTAAGTCCTTTCCTATCCTGGAGTCTCAGTTTCCTCATTGTAAACTGTGGACAAGAGCCTAGAGTAAGAGTTGGACACCACAGTCCTTATCTCAGCTCCACTCCTCAGCAGGGACACTCTGAAACAAGTTACTTTCTCTGAGCCCCATCACTAAAATGAGGACAAAAACACCCAGCAACCTCACAGGGAAGCTGTGAATATCAAGTGTTAGAACATGTGAAATATTTCAGGGTAGAGTTGGACTGTGAAAAAAGCTGAGCACCAAAGAATTGATGCTTTTGAACTGTGGTGTTGGAGAAGACTCTTGAGAGTCCCTTGGACTGCAAGGAGATCCAACCAGTCCATTCTGAAGGAGATCAGCCCTGGGATTTCTTTGGAAAGAATGATGCTAAAGCTGAAACTCCAGTACTTTGGCCACCTCATGCAGAGAGTTGACTCATTGGAAAAGACCCTGATGCTGGGAGGGATTGGGGGCAGGAGGAGAAGGGGACGACAGAAGATGAGATGGCTGGATAGCATCACTGACTCGATGGACGTGAGTCTGAGTGATCTCCGGGAGTTGGTGATGGACAGGGAGGCCTAACATGCTGCAATTCATGGGATCTCAAAGAGTCGGACAAGACTGAGCAACTGAACTGAACTGAAACCTCTAATAAATTTTAATTGGAGTCCATCCAAGTTCCAACATTCTATAGTTGTATATAAAGTGTGACCTGAAAAAAAAAAAAAACAGTGACCTGGAAGATAGAAAGGAACAAAAGAGATGGCGTGTTCTTTGTCCCACAAAACCACATCTCAGACAGGATGGATGGGCCCCACCAGGAGGCCGGAGCTCCCTTGCAATCAAAAGACTCTTGGCCAACATTTAACACAAGGGACACGTGTTAGATTCAGGAGACAAAGATGTCCCTAAAGGCCCCCTGGGTGCTGGTTTAAGAAATGATGGGTGGTAAATACGGGAAAGGTACAACCTCTGAAAAACAGACATCAATGGGAGGTCTTCAGTGCCTGCGTAGTCTTTATCAGAATTCTCACAGTTGTGAGGTCAGATGGGAAGAAAAGATTGAACATGAAACATTCACTATTGTACGCCCACCTATAAAAGTAGCCCTCATTCAAAGAGCAGCACGCACACACATACACACTGTTTGACACTAAAGATTATAGCCTACAAAGAAGAGGATGTGATGGGCAGAAGGCCCCTCTTTCACGGTCAAATGTTCCTCATCTAATAACATAAGAAATATAGGATGCAAACGTCCTACAAAGTAATACTGCAATTTCCAAAGATGAGGGCTGTAATGAAGTCAGTGAAAGTGATGGTAAAGAATTGCATGAATCATAAGCAGTGTCAATGATTAATGATGATTGGCCAGTAGACTAGTTAGCCATTAAAGACAAGAAAATTGAAAAGGATAATGACACAATGAGTGCTTTGATGGAGAGTGTTTCTAATACAGTATAAATGAAGCTCAAGAAAAAATTAATAAGCTTTCTCTCATAATTATACAAATTACCCTGCTTTTAATCATGTTGCAAAAGTCAAATGTAAAGACTGCACTCCATCCAAGCATATGTTATTTGAAAAATGATACCAAAGAAACAACATTTGATTCATTCTTAGTTCACTGTAAGCCATTCACATGTAACTGCAATGCAACCTAAATTTTGTTTAAAAAAAAAAAGACAAAATAAACCTGATGATAACTTTTTATTCATTTTCAAAATAATCTCCAACCAAACCTCTGACCTTTTTTGTAGACTCCGTGAAACCATTGCCCTTATTTTAAGTTTAGTCATTTTAAGTGACTAATTTTGAACATGAGGGCCTCTTTTGTATAGTCAGACAACAATAACCAACTCTACATGGAATCCAGCCCTTGCTGGGCTCTGAGGACCTGGGGATGAATACATCAGACAGGAGAAACAACTTGTACGACAGCTAAGGGTCAGAAAAGGCTTTGCTGCACTCAAAGATGTGAAGAAATGAGTAAAAGGAAGTGTAATGAGTAAACGTTGGACAATATAAGTTCAAGGGGTCAACAGGGACCAGCTCAGACGAGCCTGAAGTCTCTGCTAGGCAGTTAAAATACAAACTCAGTGCACAGGAGAGTGGCTTTCAAGCATATGTCCTGCCTGAGGGTTTGGCGGATGGAGGTGCCCATAAAGCTCTTATTGCGTCATTATCCTTTTCAATTTTCTGTCTTCAGTGGCTAAGAAGCCTGGGCAGCAGGAATAGTAAATCCAGAAGGAGATGATGAGTTTGTTGCAGGAGGGACAGTGTGAGTTGTCTGGGGACTTGCATGTGGACACACCCGGGAGACATTAGAAAGAGAAGTCTGAAGGTGGTCAGAGAGGAATAGCCCGAAGACAAGAGCAGGGGAGTTACCGCTTTGGAGGACACAGCTGAAACCAAGCTCTCAGGCATAATCTCCCAAAGAGACCACATAGATAAGAAGAGGAACCCACAAATGAAACTTCTGAAAGAGATGAGAAAGAGCCTGCAGCCCACCCAGATGACTCAGGTTGGAATATTGTTACCAGATCCCCAAGTAGCAACCGGGAGGAAATAACAGATGGACCTAAGGAGTTCAAGAGGATACATTTATAGTAATGGAACTTTATGCTTGCTCTTTTTCCAAAGGTTGATGGTATCACTGAGCTTGGCTTGTTACATGTTGCCAATTTGGTAATGAAATAAACGCGCTAATTTGATCACTAAGGGAAAACTTGAATTGGTCAAAATAACCTTTTCTCCTTGTAAACATAAGAAAGCTCTCTGAGTCTGCAACCTGAGTACATGGCCAGCTGATGTGAAATTATTTCATATGTAACTTCCTCACATTCACTTCAGCCCCAAAATCAAATATGAGGTGGCAGAGTTGAATAAGAAGAGAAAAAAGTAGGTGTCAGGAGGCTCGGGAACTAATTATTGTTCTGTCATTGACAGGAATTGAGACCTGTGACGTATCATTCTCTCTGAACCTCATCAGAGAAGTTTAAAAAATGGGTTTGATGATGCCTGAAGTCTCTTTCAATAGTGAGACTACAGTTCTGCAAGAAAACAGGCCAGTAGGCAACTCTCACTGGACATCTATAACGTCCCAGACCTAGACATATTCATCTTATTTAAAATGCACAGCATCCCTGTGAGACAAGCTCTATTATTGCCAGTTTCGAGATGGGAAAACTGCAGGTCAGAAAAGTCCTGTGTGATATTTGAGAGAATTTAGGTGTTGGTGTCAGAGAAACCTGGCTTTTAATTGGTTATAATACTTACAAGGCCAGTTATCAATGATTTGCCTTTCAGTTCTGTACCCACCTTCGCTGCCTGGCTTTGTGCTGCTGGAGCTGAGCCCTGTGAACATTTCTTCTTTCGTCAGGTGACAAACGTGAAGCTTTGTCGGCAGAGGGTGCTACAGGAGGAAGGGTCTTTCCTTCCTGGTTCCATGTGCTTGCCTTCTTGCTCCTGTGGTAAATAGCAACCAGCATGTAAAGGACACCCAATCTCAAGGGTGCTCACACCTCAGTAAGTTTCAGCAACACCCCAGAAGGCAAATCTGCAGCAAATGTCAGAAGCACTCTCCCAAGCAACCCCTCAGGATGTCTTAGCCACACCCCAGGTCCCTAGAGAGTTTTGTGGGTACCCCAGGGTCTGCTTTTCACTTTGCGGCACTGCAGCAAACCTCTCCAGCGTCCAGTAGACTAAGTCACACCCTTTCCACTGAGGTCTGAATCTCAGCCTAGAAGTAAGGATCCTCTTCCAATTTGCTCCTTCCTCGTATACTGAAAGAAAATTCTCATGCAGTCCTTGACTCACAGCACTTCCAAATGTGGAGGGAGGGGTGGGGACACACCAACCAATTCTCCAATATCAGACACCAGCAGGGTGTCCCTCAGTTCAGCTATGACACTAACCAACTGAAGTCAATGCAGACCCACAGGCTCAGGGCAAAATCCCATGTTTGCCTTGGGACTTCAGATGAAAGTCAAAGTACCAGTTACTCACCTAAATTTCTGATCAACTGTATTAATTTGGGGTTCCCAGAAGCCCACAAGGCAGAGGATCCAGAAGTCAAACTGCCAACATCCGTTGGATCATAGCAAAAGCAAGAGAATTCCAGAAAAGCATCCACTTCTGCTTCATTGACTAAGCTAAAGCCTTTGACTATGTGGATCACAACAAACTGTGGAAAGTTCTTCAAGAGATGGAAATACCAGACCCGGTAACCTGCCTCCTAAGAAATCTGTATGCAGGTTCAAGAAGCAACAGTTAGTACTGGACATGGAACAATGGACTGGTTCCAAATTGGGAAAGGAGTACATCAAGGCTGTATATTGTCACCTTGCTTGTTTAACTTATATGCAGAGTATATCATGTGAAATGCCAGGCTGGATAAAGCATAACCTGGAATCAAGATTGCTGGGAGATATATCAATAATCTCAGATATGCAGATGACACCATCCTTATGGCAGAAAGCAAAGACTAACTAAAGATTCTCTTGATGAAAATGAAAGAGGAAACAAAAATTAAAAAACAAAAAAAATTAAAAAGAACACTAAAAAAAATAAAATAAAAAGAAAGAGGAGAGTGAAAAAGTTGGCTTAAAACTTAGCATTCAAAAAACGAAGATCTTGGCATCTGGTCTCATCACTTCATGGCAAATAGATGGGGAAACAAAGGAAACAGTGACAGACTTTATTTTCTTGGGCTCCAAAATCACTGCAGATAGTGACTGCAGCCATGAAAATTAAAAGACGCTTGCTCCTTGGAAGAAAAGCTACAACCAACCTAGACAGCATATTAAAAAGCAGAGACATTGATTTGCCAACAAAGGTCCATCTAGTCAAAGCTATGGTTTTTCCAGTAGTCATGTATGGATGTGAGAGTTGGACAATAAAGAAAGCTGAGCGCCAAAGAATTGATGCTTTTGAACTGTGGTATTGGAGAAGACTCTTGAGAGTCCCATGGACTGCAAGGAGATCAAACAAGTCAATCCTAAAAGAAATCAACCTTGACTAATCATTGGAAGGACTGATGCTGAAGCTGAAGCTCTGAAACTTTGGCTACCTGATGCAAAGAACTGACTAATTAGAAAAAACCCTGATACTGGGAAAGATTGAAGGCAGGAGGAAAAGGGGATGACAGAGGATGAGATGGTTGGATGGCATCACCAACTAAATGGACATGAGTTTGAGCAAACTCCGGGAGTTGGTAATGGACAGGGAAGCCTGGGGTTCTGTCCATGGGGTTGTAAAGAGTTGGACACAACTGAGAGACTGAACTGAACAAGCTCCTACTCAGGTTCAATCGCGTGTTATAATGACTCACAGAAGTCAGGGAAACACTTTCTTACATTTGCCAGTTTATTATGAAGGATATGATTAAGGGTACAGATGAACCAGGGTACAGATGCCAGAGGTAGAGGTGCATAGTGTAAGATCTGGAAGTGATCAAGTGTAGGCACTTCTGTCTCCAAAGAGCTGGGGTGCGCCATGTGCCACCCTTTTGGCCTGTGCATATGTTCACCAACCCAGATATCCTCCCAATCCCATAATTCAGGATATTTTTATGCAGGCTTCATCACACAGGCATGCTCGATTTTTAACTCAATCTCCAGCCCTTCTCCCCTCCCCAGATGATGGAGGGTGGTTCTGAAAGTTCCAAGTTTCTTAATCATGCTTGGTACTTCAGGTGACCATGCAGGAGCCTTCCAAGAGTTGCATCATTAAAACAAAAGACACTCCTTTCACCCAGAAAATTCCAATGGATTTAAGAGCTCCGTGTGAGGTCCTCCTGCCTCCTCCATCACTCAGGATATCATAGAGCTTTTGGAACTCTATGTCAGGATTCAGGGCAGAGAAACATACATATATATTGTTGCTGTTGATCAGTCACTAATCATGTCCAGCTCTGCAACCCCATGGACTGCAGCACACCAGGCTACCGTGTCCTTCACTGTCTCCTGGAGTTGGCTCAGATTCATGTCTATATTATATTTCATATATATATGTATAGTATTATTATGTTGATATATATTTATATTTCTTATTATTTCATAAGTGTCCTGCCTCCACCTTAGAGGAAAAGATTGCTCCTTACTTCCTGTATTCCCTTATTCTCTAGTGTTATCTTGGCCTTTAGAAGTTAATATTCCCTGTAACTCATTTATAGTTCTTTATATTAAACTTTCTCTATTCAAATTACTGTGTGGTTTCTATCTTCTGACTGGACCTTAACTAATATGCTTAGAGAAAATCACTTAACCTCTCTGAACTTCGATTCTTTCTTCTACAAAATGGAAATAAAGTTAAAATAATTATTCAGTTCAGTTCAGTCCCTCGGTTGTGTCCAACTCTTTGCGACCCCATGAATCACAGCACACCAGGCCTCCCTGTCCATCACCAACTCCCAGAGTTCACTCAGACTCACGTCCATCGAGTCAGTGATTAATATAGTATAAATATAACTTTTGTTTGCACCAAGGAAGCAAGCAATTTGTGTGACTGGCTTTATTGTGCTATTCGCTTTATAGTGGTGGTCGGTAACCCAACATGCAATCTCTCCAAGGTGTGGCTGTATATACAGCACTTAGGTGCTAGCTAGAATGTTCAATGGTTGAAGCTTTTTTTTCCTACTAAGTCACACAACTAGTAAATGGTGGATGTGCAATTGAATCTAGACCTAAATGATTCTAAAGATTACTTTCAATGCACAGCTAAATGTTAAAACACACATTTCTTAAGGAACATGAGCCCTTAGAAGACAATCAGTATAGTAGTTAAGAGCCTGGGTTTGGGAGCCAAAAAGTCTGAATTTTGTACCAACAGTTATTCATTGTGTGTCCATAAGCAAATTACTTTATTTCTCTACTCCTCAGCTTTCTGGTCTGTACCAAGGAAATAATACCACCCACCTCACAGGGCTGAGTAAAGACGGGAAGGGTCGTGACCTGCTTGGTGCCTGGCCCAGGACAAGTCTCAATGGTGATTATTCTAGTCTTGTTTCCTTTACACTCTTCCCAGTTCCATGAATAGATATTGTGAGAGTTTGTGGTGGTGTTTCAAGTATTCGATAAGTTGGTTGAATGAATAATGAATGCAGGGGGGAGACAGAAATTTGCCTTAAAAATACTGGAGGTCAGAAAACATGCCAAAGAACTATTAAAAATGCCTTCCCCTTGGATACAGCTCATTGGTTAATGGGCAACAACCCAAGCACCTGGCACTTCCCTGCCAGAAGGCAAGAGGCCCCAGAGTCGGCATTGCTGGGCAGCCATGCCAGGAACGCACCAACAGAGCAAGCCAGCCTTCTAACAGAGAGGGCACGTGCACTGATGTGTGAGTGGCACCTCTGGTCAGCCGGGAAATGAAGGAAGTCGGGAAGCTTTTGAGGAGCAGCTCCCCACACCCAGAGCCGACCTGGACTGAAATAACAGTAAGTACTGTAAACATAGCATCACCGGCTCCATGGACATGAATCTCAGCAAACTCCGGGAGACAGTGAAGGACAGGGGGATCTGGGGTGCTGCAGTCCATGGGGTCGCAAAGAGTCAGACAAAACTGAGCAAATAAACAACAGCAATAACAAGAAACTCTTTGCTGAGCTGGCCTGTACCGCTGCTCTGCCAGGCCCTTGACATCCCTGACCCATTTTTCATACTCCTGAGAGGGGGAGTTCAGTCTGATGACTCCTGCCCCAGGTAGCTCTAAGTTGTCACAAACGCCTGCTCCATGACCTTGAACAAACACTTTGCCTCTCTGAGCTGTTCTGTAAACAGAGATACTAACACTGCCTACCTCACAGAGGCAGAGGAACCGAGAGAGCATTAAATCTTAGGCTGCAGCCTCCCTCCACAGAGCCTCCTCATTCCCAGCAAATGTGGGCATAGGAAGTGGACGCTAAGCCAGGACAGTGTGGGCCCTGAGCAGCAGCTCTGAGTTCAAGAATTATCCCTGGATAGAACTGGTCTTGCAGACTGTGGGTGAAAAAAACATAGCAGCTAATTTTTATTAAGCTTTTGTGCCTGGCTAAGCATGTCACATTAAATAACTTACTTACTCATCATAATAACCCCTGCCTACCCCTACTAATAAATTCATATAACATCACACATCTGTATATTCTTTCTTTGAGAAATAGAATTTATTCAGAGAGATACGTATTCCACAGGCAGAATGCTGTCCACCCACACATAACTATATAGCTCAGTTGTGTCCAACTCTGTGACCCCATGGACTGTAGCCTGCCAGGCTTCTCTGTCCAAGGAATTCTCCCGGCAAGAATACTGGACTGGGTTGCCATTTCTTTCTCTAGGGGATTTTCCCGACCCAGGGATGGAACCTAGGTCTCCTGCATTGCAGGAAGATTCTTTACCATCTGAGCCACTGGGAAGCCCTTTCACTTTCACACATAACTGTGTGACTCTCTTCAGCTAAAAGCCAGCTTTCACATCCACAATTTTCTTTTATCCTCACAGCATGTCTAGGAGGTGAAAATTGCTATTACCCCAATCTACAAATGTAGATGTGATCCCAGAGAGGGGAGATGCCTCGCTTTTGGTGGCAAATGAGTTAGTGACAGAACCAGAGAATGCAGGTCTCGAATCTTGGAGACCAGTGCTTTTTCAACCACAAGACTCTTTTATATATATATATATGAAATTTTTTTATTTTTTTATTTAAATTTATTTATTTTAATTGGAGGCTAATTACTTTACAATATTGTATTGGTTCTGCCACACATCAACATGAATCTGCCACAGGTGTACACTCGTTCCCCATCCTGAACACCCCTCCCACCTCCCTCCCCGTAACATCCCTCCGGATCATCCCAGTGCACCAGCCCCAAGTATCCTGTATCGAACCTGGACTGGCAATTCGTTTCTTATATGATATTATACATGTTTCCATGCCATTCCCCCAAATCATCCCACCCTCTCCCTCTCCCACAGAGTCCAAAAGACTGTTCTATACATCTGTGTCTCTTTTGCTGTCTCTCATACAGGGTTATCGTTACCATCTTTCTAAATTCCATATATATGCATTAGTATACTGTATTGGTGTTTTTCTTTCTGGCTTACTTCGCTCTGTATAATAGGCTCCAGTTTCATCCACCTCGTTAGAACTGATTCAAACGTATTCTTTTTAATGGCTGAGTAATACTCCATTGTGTATATGTACCACAGCTTTCTTATCCATTCATCTGCTGATGGACATCTAGGTTGCTTCCATGTCCTGGCTATTATAAACAGTGCTGCAATGAACATTTGTGTGTCTTTCAGTTCTGGTTTCGTTGGTGTGTATGCCCAGAAGTGGGATTGCTGGGTCATAAGGCAGTTCTATTTCCAGTTTTTTAAGGAATCTCCACCCTGTTCTCCATAGTGGCTGTACTAGTTTGCATCCCCACCAACAGTGTAAGAGGGTTCCCTTTTCTCCACACCCTCTCCAGCATTTATTGCTTGTAGACTTTTGGATAGCAGCCATTCTGACTGGCGTGAAATGATACCTCACTGTGGTTTTGATTTGCATTTCTCTGATAATGAGGGATGTTGAGCATCTTTTCATGTGTTTGTTAGCCATTTGTATGTCTTCTTTGGAGAAATGTCTGTTTAGTTCTTTGGCCCATTTTTTGATTGGGTCGTTTATTTTTCTGGAATTGAGCTGCATAAGTTGCTTGTATATTTTTGAGATTAATTGTTTGTCAGTTGCTTCATTTGCTATTATTTTCTCCCATTCTGAAGGCTGTCTTTTCACCTTGCTTGTAGTTTCCTTTGTTGTGCAGAAGCTTTTAATTTGGTCAACCACTTGTAAAAGAATGAAACTAGAACACTTTCTAACACTATACAGAAAAATAAAGTCAAAATGGATTAAAGATCTAAACATAAGACCAGAAACTATAAAACTCTTAGAGGAAAACATAGGCAAAACACTTTCTGACATAAATCACAGCAGGATCCTCTATGACCCACCTCCCAGAATATTAGAAATAAAAGCAAAAACAAACAAATGGGACCTAATTAAAATTAAAAGCTTCTGCACTGCAAGACTCTTTTCTTGATTCCCTGACCCTCTTCCCACAGATTCCTGTGCCTGGTGAACTGGATTAAATAACTTTAAATGCCAGTGAGCATTTGGAAGAAGCAGTATGGAGATAACATGCCGCTGGAAGTGATTTGTAGCCGCCTCCCTCGGCCTCTTTGAGGCCATTTAGAGACTATGGAAATACACCACCAGATCTGGAAGCCCCTCTCTTACTGCTGCCCCTCTGGATCCACCACCACATGTGGGCTGAGGCCAGGCTTCCCAGGGCAGCTCCCAGCCAGTGACTGAGTGCAGCAGGGGCAGTGCCACCTGCCCACCCTGCCAGGCACAGCCAGTGGCTGAGTGCATCACAGGAGCAGGTGCCTGCCCACCCCCACTCAGGGTGAGCCCAAGGCAGGGCTCCTCCCTGTATCAGCCTGGCCAAAACCTTCTCAGAAGTGAGCTTGGGTCTGAGTCCTTCCTGTCCACCCCTCCTAACCTTCACCTCTGCTCTCCCAGGGGCAGACCCGCATCTCTTCTACAGGCTTGCCCTGCCTGCTGCCACTTTCTCCCCTTTATCCTTCAGCAGCGTTTCCCCAGTAAATCTGTTGAATATCTAGCCTTGCCTTGGCATCTGCCTCTCAGCGGACTTTACCGTTTCCTCTTAGTTGAAGATGTGTTCGCAGATGACCAGCAAATAGGAATCTCATCCTTCACTTCCCACTGCAGTGGAGCAATATAAGAGGACCAGCATTTGTGTCCTGAGTCCCCCGCTGCCCTGCTCTGTACTCTCAGACCCACTTGGCTCTCTCAGCCTCCGGCATACTAACCTTGACCTGCTTGTCACCCAGGCCCTCCCTCCCCTTCATCTGACCCCCACCCAGGCATCTCCCCACTACTCTAGCCTCCAATCTAGCTTCCCTTCCTAGCACTGAACTCATCTTTCCCTTTCAGCTCCTGCACCAGGCTGGGCATGGCCTCTTGGACCCAGCCCCAGGGCCTCTCCCACAAGTAAACCATGTAAAGGACAGTTCCCCTAACCCTGCATCTCTCTTTGGTGGGGGGTATGCCTAGAGGACAGGGCCAGACATCTACAACTGAGCCTCCCCTGAGCTTCCTTCCCTCAAGGCAGAGCAAGGCTGGCCCCCGGGTGTCACCACGTGAAGGACCTTCACCGAGATCCCAACCAAACTATGACAGGGGACAGGGGAAGAGGTCCACAGGCCTGAACAAATGCCAGGTCCAGGTTGGCAGAGGTGTAGGGAATGCAGAGCTCTGTAGGAAGTCAGGAACTCTGAGACAGAGGAAGAGATCCAGGATCAGCAAACTGGGCTCAAGAGAGAGAGTATTTCAGGTAGAGTTAGGACTGCTGCAGGGTCTGATGAGTGTCTCAGGGCCAGCCAGCCTGACTTAGAAGATAGTTGGAGTGGGTCATCAGTCACTGCACCCACCACCCAAACCTCAGCTGTCAGGTTATTCCAGAGGGCATTTTGGTGCCCAGTATTCTTTTTGTACAGCTCGAGATGGACCTTCCTCTGCCCAGTTGCTCTACTGGGCTCCCACTTCAATTTCCAGTTTGCCCTCGGTTTCTTGCCACAGATATCTCTCTGATTTCTCCCAGACATGGAGGGGGCTGGGTGCTGATCCCCAACAACTCCAGTGGTCAGTGGGTAAACACTGCTCTGCTTCTCCCAGCTCATTTAACACGCCTGCCCCATCCCAACAGGGTGCCATCGAAGCGTGTGCCCTGCACCACTGCCCGCCCTCCTGGCCACCTCAATCCTTCCCACTCACACAGCCATTCAATCCCTTCCAGCTGTGTGGTTTTCTCCCACCCTTTTTCTAGTCCAAGTCTCTGAGACCCCTCTTGGGTAAAGGTCAAGTGTATGTGTTACTGAACTTCGCCAGTCTGTGTGCCTGAGCCACACAGTAAGGCCAAACAATTCTAAAACACTGGAGTTTAGAAAAGAGAAACGTTTATTACAGGGCCATGCAAGGATGGCTCATGGGTGGCTCATGGCCTACAAACCCCAAAGCTACTGAAAGCTTTCATCAAAGACCTTTTCAAAGGAAAAGCTAAGGGAGGGGCATACTTAGTTGTTGCAAATTTCCTGGTTTCAGATCCTTTGTCCTTGAAGTCAGGTCATGGTCTTCTTCGAATGTTATTCTCTGTCCTGACAAGAAAGAGCGAGGTCCCCAGGTACAACTTTCACCCTCCAACGTCCCAGTCCTGAGCTCAGTTGGCAGCTCCCTCCGGGTCAGGTTCCCAGACTCTCCTCAGCTGTCACCGCTGAAGGAGCTAGACACCCAACCCAACTGGCCCTCAGGTTCGTCCAGCAGCCCAAAGAGGGGAGACCAGTCCCACAGACTGCGACCCAGGCAGACAGTCACCGCTATTAGGCCACAGAGACCAGGATGAGGGGGAGGGTCACTGCTGCTGCAAGGCTTGGGTCCAGGCTAGTGGGTGGCCTTGGGGAGGGCTCTGGAGCCCTGCAGAGCACCATCCCCCAGGGACTGAGCTGGAGGGCCTCAGGGAGAAGGCCGGGATCCACCTCTTAACTCACTCTCCTCCTCACGACCACTACTCCACTGTTGTCTGATTCCCCTCACTAACCAGTGTTTCTTAATAGTTGCTGGTGGGCGAGGCCCACTGCTGTGCTGTCCAGTGACTGAACAGGACCACTAACCTTCTCTTACTGATAGCTGGTTGCCAGTGGGCAGGGCCACTGAGGCGCCGACCAGTGACTAAGCAGGACCCGTTGCAGAAGGTCCTCTTGAGATCATCCTTCAGGGCTTTTCCAACTTGAGAATCCCATGGCCACTGGGTTCCCTAATCCCATAATCCCTTGACCCCCAGTATCTCTTGTGCAAACACTGTATCTGTGTTCGCTTCTTTGTCCTCACAATGGAAAAGGGGCTGTGCAATCAGGCTGCATAATCAATCTCCTGGCATCTGTAACTACCCAATCTCCCCGTAAAGGACTTCCTGCCCAGATATAAAGAGGACTCCTCCGCCTCCAGCCCATTCCAATCCCAGCAGCTAGGACCATGACCTCCCTAGCCAGACCCACAGAGGTGAGATGAAAGAATCCTGCATTGCACAGTCACCCCTACTGATGGTGACAAGTCTACTACACAGCTGCTCGTCTTTCCCAGGAGCACACACACACACACATGACTCACACTCGCACTAGTGGCCCATCACATCCAATTGCTTCTTGTCTCCCAACACATTCAAACTGACACAGACCCTCTTGCTCTTTCCGCTCACATTCCTTCTCTCTCTCTCTCTCTCTCTCTCTCTCTCTCTTTCACACACACACACACACACACACACACACACACACACACGCATGCATGCACACACACATATCAAAGACTACTTCTGGCCCAGGGAAGAAACATTGAACTCAGGCTATGACCCTGATTCTCCTCTCTCTCTCTGGACTCAGTAAGCAAGTGCTCCCCAAAACTGCTTCTCTGTGCTCCCCCATGCCCTCTCTATGCTCCCCTAGACCTTCTCTGTGCTCCCCCAGATCCTCTCTGTGTTCCCTCCCACACCCAACCTCCCCCCCAAGGCCTCCCTCTCCTGCTAAGCCCAAAGTGAGCCAAGGCCAAAGTGCTGAAGTCAAAAATGTTTTCTAAGCACCAAATTATGTTCTCAGGTGAAAAAAGGGCATGTCTCTCTGTTCTTGGGCTCAAACAGAGATGCTAAGAGAGGCTCCGAGGGGATAGGAGGCTGAATAGGCTGCACCAACCTCTTCCTCAGCCATGGGGTAGGCGGGGTGGTCCTGGGGGAGTTATAAGTGATTCACTTTTGTATCTCATCATAAAACATATTTATCCCTCCATACTAAGGGAGCATCTACTAAGCCACTTTCCTCATCCTAAAATAGTAACCACCATTGATGAGCTCTTATGCTTGGACAGGGACTGTGATAAGCACTGGATACATATTAATTAGTTAAAACTCTCAACAACCTTACAAATATTATTATGATCATTGTTTTTGCAGATGATAAAACCAAGGATTAGAGAAATTTAATGTGCCCAGTACTACCCAAAAGGTAAGGAATGAGCTGGTAAACAATCTGTGTGACCCCTAAGCCCATGATTAACCACCAGACTCCACCACCTCTCCTGTCCCTCTCTGTGGGACTCAGAACTAAGTTCAAATCCTGACCCCACTGTTGACTGACTGTGTAGCCCCAGGCAAGCTCCTTAATCTCTCTGGATTTCCATTTCCAAACTGGAAATCTCATGGACAGAGGAGCCTGGCAGGCGATAGTCCATGGGGTCGCAAAGAGTTGGACTTGACTTAGCAACTAAATAATTAATGTTATCAGCATATAGATCCAACCTCGGATAGCTCACAAATAACTAATATGAGCACACAGGTCACTAACGCAAGGCTGGACATTTGAGAAAGATAAGCCGAACATTCTGGGAGGAGAAAGGAGAGTGGCTGCCGCAGTTTGGAGCCCTCAGACAAAGCACTAGACCTGGCTTCCTTCCTTCATTTCTTTGCTTTAACAACATCCTTCCTTTCTTGAATCAGTATTACCTATCTCTGTGCTAATTGTTTTCCAGGCTCTGTCCTAGGCCCTGGGGAGAGAAAGCCACATAAAATATCACTTTTGACTCAAGTCATTTACACTCTAATCAGAAACATGTAAAGCAATAATCACAAATGAGTTATAGTATGATAGAAGCCAACAGACCACTAACCACTGTCAGGAAAGATGGTTGGGGAGCCCAGAGAGAAAGGCTGGTTGACACAGACCTTTCCAAGGCAAAGAAAAAGACTGTTTCCTTTTTCCTGGCCTGCCCACTTCTCTCTTTCTCTGTCTCTCTCTCACTTCACATCATTCAGGTATATTATATATAAATCTGTATATTGCCTTTTTAATTAATATTATTACATAAGAATTATCCTATATGTAACTGGTATAGTGAATAAAGAGGACTTAAAGGATATAGTAGCTCTATTTTTGTCTCCTATAGCCCTTCAAATTTATTCAATGGGGAAAATGCCTCCCTGTCCTCTGGAGGAAAACTATGACAGTTTCCATGAATCTTCTGTGCACTGTTATATTGGGATTTTTTTAATGTTCTAGAGTTTTTTATTACAAATTTAGTCTCATATATACACTACCACAGACTTCCCTGGTGGCTCAGATGTTAAAAAATCTTCCTGAAATGCAGGAGACCCAGGTTTGATCCCTGGATCAGGAAGATCCCCTGGAGAAGAAAAGGCCAAGCTGCTCTGGTATTCTTGCCTGGAGAATTCCATGGACAGAGGAGCCTGGTGGGCTACAGTCCATAGGGTCACAAAGAGTCAGACACAACTGAGTGACTAATACTCTCACTTCACTTTCATACACTGCCATGTGTAAAATAAATAACTAGTGGGAACCTGTTGTACAGACAGTGAGCTAAGCTCAGTGCTCTGTGATGGCCTAGAGGAGTGGGATGAGGGGGAGGGAGGGAGGGAGGTCCAAGAGGGAGGGAATTACATGTACACTTTGCCAACAAAGGTCTGTCTAGTGAAGCCTATGGTTTTCCTGTGGTCATATATGGATGTGAGAGTTGGACTGTGAAGAAGGCTGAGCACCAAAGAATTGATGCTTTTGAACTGTGGTGTTGGAGAAGACTCTTGAGAGTCCCTTGGACTGCAAGGAGATCCAACCAGTCCGTTCTAAAGGGGATCAGCCCTGGGATTTCTTTGGAAGGAATGATGCTAAAGCTGAAACTCCAGTACTTTGGCCACCTCATGTGAAGAGTTGACTCATTGGAAAAGACTCTGATGCTGGGAGGGATTGGGTGCAGGAGGAGAAGGGGACGACAGAGGATGAGATGGCTGGATGGCATCACCGACTCAAGGGATGTGAGTCTGAGTGAACTCCGAGAGATGGTGATGGACAGGGAGGCCTGGCGTGCTGTAATTCACGGGGTCGCAAAGAGTCGCACATGACTGAGCGACTGAACTGAACTGAAATGATAGCTGATTCATTGATTTGTACATATAGCTGATTCACTTCATTGTACAGCAGAAACTAACACAACCTCCAAAGCAATTATACTTCAATTTAAAAAACACATGGAATAACCAAACCTCCAGACTTGATTCAGAGTCAGTTACTGCTCCCTCCCCGTGGCGAGAGGCCTGCTGCCAGCAAGAAGCCCCCTGAGTGGGGTGGGGAGAAGCGGAAAGCCATAGTCCTTCCTCCTCCGCTGTGCCCTGCCATGCTTCCTCCACCTCTGGCTAACTGCTTCTTTCCTACCCCCCACCCCCTTCCAGAGTTGAGGAGAGAAAAAAGGAGGCCAAGATAGGAAAAGAAAGGACATTCTTAATGGGCTGATACTGCCCTGAGAAAGCTTTATCACACTTTCTCAGCTCAGCAACATTTCAAGCTCATTCTTTAAACACATTTTCATGGCTTCTCAGAGACTCCACACCTGAAGCTCCCTTAACAACAATACATTCTCCTCCAGCTTGTCACTTACTGCTTCTGCAACCCCTGGGAACCCAGCAATTCACCACTTGCCTTTTTCTATTGAATCAGGTCCTCACTCTAGTCAGGCATGCGCACCAGCTCCCTCACCTCCGTGGTCCACACTTTGTCCTTAGGAAACACTCACATCCTTTGCTCCAACAAACTCCAGAAATGCAGATTCTGGAGATAACCTGAATCATAAAGTCACTAGATATCAGATACCAAAATAAACTGTAAGACAGGACTCCCCAGAGGTCTTCATGTTCATAACTTTAATAACCAAATATTTATTCTCCTTTTCTTCCATAGTTATAGCATCCAAATTTTTAACTGTGCTCATTGTTATGATTTAATTTTCCCACTGAGATATAAACAAAGGGTCCTGTGAGGAAGTCTAAGACGTCTCCTCAAAGTGAGAGTATACACATGTGTTTGTTCCTTCTTCCATCCTGTTGCTGGAAGTATGGATGTGAAGGTTGGTGCTCTGGCACTCATCCTGAACCATAAAGACAGTGGTCTTGCTCTAAGGAAGATGGAGCAGAAAACTGGAAGGCAACTGTGACTATTGATCCTTCAAAACAGTTTTGGATTGCCTTGCCCCAGACTTCATTTACGGAGATCAGTTTCAATTTGTTTTAAAACACTATCTAAGTGTTTCGTTCCTGACTCTAACCCTAACACAGTTTAATAGTCTATCTATCATGTGGCTAAGCCATAGTGTATCTGATCATGGCTTTAATACTGTTCCTTCAGATTGTTTCCAATTTTCACCTTTAGGAATAACACTGTAATGGACTTTTGTACATATTCTGGTTTATTTCCTAAGGTAGAAAATAAAGCTTTTGCTACAGATACAGGTCTGTATAACTTTCCTAAAGTTAGACACTTACCTTCTCAGAAGCAGCCACAAGGAGGTCACATTGTTCCTACAATTAACACGCATATGGACTTTACGGATGGACACACGCATCAGTGATGCATACGGTGTCACCGAGGCAATGGACGTGAACTTGGGCAAACTTCAGGAGACAGTGAGGGACGTGGAGGCCATGGGATTGCAAAGAGTTGGACACGGCTGGGCAACTGAGAAACAACAACATGAACTTTAGAACACAGCCCACTGGGCTTGTCAGCTCTTGTGACTGCAATGCTGCATAACAAATACTTCAAAACTCAAAAGCTTTCAGCAACAAGCATTTCTTCCCATGATTACAAATCTGCAGATCAACTCCACTTCAACTGATTCAGACTAAACTGAGCTGGGAAGCTCTGCTTCAGCTTGCTGACCGTGGGGTCTGGCCAGAATGTGGTTGGGTCAGTCTGCTCCACGTGTTTTCATTCTTGAGCCTAGGCTGAGAAAGCGGTAGCTATCCCAGAGCACTTGTAAGGGGTGGTAGATAAGTCAGGGCATGAGAGTGACACTGGTCAGGGAAAGCCTCAGCAGGACAGACAGGAAGCAAGTGGCCAGGCTCTTCTTTAGTCATTTTCAAAAACAATAGTGTATGCAAATGAGCTGAATAAGCAAGATTTGGAATTGGTCAACAACACTGATTAAGCACGTACCCTTGGCTAAGCCTATGTTAGGTGTCTTCAGAAATACCTTATCAATCCTGGAAACAAAGAAACTTAGCCATACACATTAAGGTCATAGAGGCTCAGTGCTAAAATAGACCAAAGACAAGAAGGAATGCTTTGAAATTCTCCTCCCACCTCAGTCAGTGCTGAGGATCTGATAGTTGTCACAGGGGCAAAAGGATTTGAGAGGCCAAATCTGGGCAACAAAATCAGGTTAAAGCAAATGACTCTCACATCTGACTTCCCAAATCCAAAGCCTGGATCTAGGTGTACTATTTTCTGTGCAAATTTAGCAAGGTGATTAACCTATCTGTGGCTCAGTTTCCCCATCTGCAAAATGGGGTGGTAAGAGTACGTACGTCATTGGGTTATGGTAACAATTTGGTGAAATAACACATCTAAATTTCTTACAGCAGCACCAAGCCCAGAAAAAGTGCTTGATTCATGTTCCTTTTATACCAGGGTGGAACACTTAACTGCTATCAAAACTCAGATTGACTAAGAACATGTGGCTCCTTTGTTTTGTGTATAACTTTTTTCCTCCTAACTGGTAGCTGTACTTTTTCCAGTGTTTACTAATTTCAAAGAAGAAAATATGAGATAGTTGTTTTAGTTTACATTTGGGCAGATAATTGAGGTTAATGTTTTTCATACATTTATCAATTAGAACGTTTTTAGAAGCCTTTCAAAAATGGCTAATCTTTGTCCTCTGAGAGTAAATTTGATTTTTTGAAATAGCCAAAAACCATTCAAAAGGATGACCTGATTGCTTCCATGTCTAATGAGGTTTGAACCTCAGTATAACACAATAACATAAATGATCCTTTCAAGGAATGTTTACTCTCGAAGGGGAAATGAAGGCTTAAGCTCTCAGACACACCAGTCTTCTGGCTCCCTTCCTGGCTCCTCTCCAAAATGACATCTGGGTGTAAGGGGGAAGAGATGGGGTTTTAGTGATGTTATGGAAGGTGGAAAGTCATATTTTTCTGGCTGCTCTGGTTCTTCTGGCCCAGGTGGGGTAGAAGTCCCTAATCCACCTGCTAAGATTCACAGACAAAGTGTGTGTCTATACTAGAGTAACTTGTAGAGTAGGCTTTCCACAGCTGGTCAGAGTCCAGGGGGCTGCCTGGCTGCCTTTGCCTTTTACCAGCTCTCTCTGGCAATCTAGACTCCTCTGTGGATTCTAGACACGCTCCCACCTGCAATGACTCCAACTTGGCCTGGGCCAGGTACTCCCCTGCGCAGCCCTTTTTCCAGAGCCTCTTGACACTGCCCAACCATGGAGACCCTCCTTGGGCAATGTTTGCTGCCAAATTCCTGCCACTTTCTGGGTGGCCATCCCCGCCTGGCCACAGTACACTGCCATATGGATGTGGTCGCAGCCCACAGACAATATATCAGTAGTCTCGACTGGTTTTTCCAGAAGTCATGGATGGATGGAAGAGTTGGACCATAAAGAAGGTTGAGCACCAAAGAACTGATGCTTTTGAATGGTGGTGCTAGAGAAGACTCTTGAGGGTCCCTTGGACAGCAAAGAGATCAAACTAGTCAATCTTAAAGTAAATCAATGCTGAATATTCATAGGAAGGACTGATGCTGAAGCTCCAATACTTTGGCCACCTGATGCAAAGATCCAACTCGTTGGAAAGGACCCTAATGTTGGGGAAATTTGAGGGCAGGAGGAGAAGGGGGTGACAGAGGATGAGGTGGTTAGATAGCATCATTGACTCAATGAACATGAGTTTGAGCAAACTCCAGTGGGAAGCCTGGCATGCTGCAGTCCATGGGGTCTCAAAGAGTCGGACTTGACTTCACAACTGAACAACAGTATGAACCCCTCTGCCCTTGGTTATACTCAGCCAACGTACCTCTCAACTAGCTGAACCAGAGATGGGAGAAAATCCAATGTAAAATGATCTCTTACCTTCTCATTCCTCCTTTCTCTCTCTGTGTCCTTTTCACTATCTTATGGCATTCCAAAAGGTCAGATAGCCCCCCTGCCATCACCTCATGCCCTCCATCTTTTACTACAGATTCCTGGAGATGACTTAATGGAGCACAGAGGTATTTTTGGAACACTCTGGGGAACTCCATAAGCTGGGTAAATCAGAATGCATTGTTGAAAAGCTAAAGGGGAAGATTAAAGGAATTTAGAATTCCTTTTTCAAGATAACACCTGGCTTGTGAGGTTATTTTCCTGCTGAATAATTCTATTTAAATTGTCAGGGAAGAATATTAACTTGCCCTTTCTTTTTGCATTCCTTCTGTTATAAATCATGATCTAGCCCCAGGATGATGGATGCTTCAAGTCAGCTAGAGCAAAGGCCAAGAATGGAAGAAAGCAAAAGAGAAAAACACATTAATAGTTTTCAAAGCATCCCCTTCATAAAGCCATTATGACTAGCTATTATGATAATTATCCTTTCCTTTCTTCCTCTAATTTGCCTTAGAGCTTCTCAACTCTATATCATGCATAGGAATTTGTGTGAACATGTGGACCTTGTTGAAAATCTGGTTCAAACAAATAAACTGCTAAATGTTTCTTAGGAAATGAAGGAGACCTGGTATTAGATAGTATCAATAAATCACTGTTAATTTTGTTGTTTTAATGTCATTATAGCTAGGTTTAAAAGAACTTTTTTAAATGTAAACAAGCAACTAACTTCTATGACCCACTTTAAAATATTGTAGCAAAATAGAAGGTGGAAAGGCTAGTTGGTAGATAAACCAAATATGGCAAAATGCTGAGTCAAAGCTGAGTGATGGCTCCAGAGAGATTTTCTGTACACTATTTCTGTGTGCTGTAGACATTTTTTAAATTAAAAAACTTTCAAATTACATGGGGATCTATAAAATACAACCCGTGGAGAAGGAAATGGCAGCCCACTCCAGTATTCTTGCCTGGAGAAGTCTTTGGACAGAGGAGCCTGGTGGGCTGCAGTCCGCAGGGTCGCAAAGCGTCAGACACAACTGAGCAATTAACACATAAAATACAAATAAGGTGTGCCACACTTAACAATCAGGTCAAGAGTAATATTGATTATATGCGATTTTCGCCTTATAGGATCAAGTGTAACTCAACCTAATGGCAATGCCCATCCGATCATCCATTGTCAGCACTGAGTTTTATCAGTTTTACAACGTTTGGGAGGTTTTAATGAGGCTAAACTTTTTCCATAGATTTATTACCTAGTAAATGTTTAGAAGGTCCTTCAAAATGGCAAATTTTTGTCCTCTAACAGTAGATTTGATTTTTAGAAATCACCAAAAGCCATTTACAGCTACCGGGCAAAGAAGCAGGGAGAATGGTCAGCCCTCATTTTTAACCTCCTAGTCTTTCTTTTCTTGTTTATGTGGCTGTGTCAGGTCTTCGTTGCGGCACATGGGACCTTCGTTGCATCGTGCGGGGTCTTTCCCTGTGGTGCACAAGCCCAGTAGCTGCAGTACTCAGGTTTAGTTGCTCTGCTGCAAGTGCGATCTTAGTTCCCCGACCAGGGATCAAACTCGCATCTCTTGTATTGCAAAGCAGCATCGTAACCACTCAAACCTCTCAAATTTGACAGATGTAACACTCCCCTGAATGACACTAACAGGGTTGAAGATGACAACTATAATGCATTTTGCACCAAGTTCTGGGCATTATACAGACACAGCACCTCTCAAAAATTTCCAGAAAAGTGCCTCAATGCATAGAATGAGTAAGAGAGCCCAGATGGTTGTAGAAATTTAGCCTAAGGCCAACTAGAGAAAGTGCAAAATTTCATTGAAGTCTCCTGTTTATATTTGAAAAGAACATGACATTTACACTCTGTTCCTCATAATGGTATTATCTAACATTTATTGAGCACTTAAAAGAGATGCTCTTTTAAGCTTTCTCTATATATTAATTCTCTATCTTTTTGGTGTTTTTCTATGAAGCTGGCACTATTATTACTCTATTCTGCAGGTGAGAAAACTTAGGTACAGTGAGGTTAACTAGTTTACTTGAGATTGCACAGCCAGCAAGTGTCAGAGCCAGAATTTGGACCCAGACAGTCTGACTCCAGAGACCGCACCCTTTACCACTATGATGTGTTTCCTCCATAGTGTGTTCACACTCACACTCTCTTTAAATTAAAAAAGAATCAGTGGCATCTAGCAATTTACTGTCCACCTGTAACACTGGAACACCATCACCAGCCTGTGCCTTCTCAAGGCCCCAACATGTATGACTGTGGGATCAAAGTTATGACTACCCAGTTGGAAAAACACAAACCCGTGCTATTATCTCCAGTCCTCACAATGGAAGAACAAAGTAAATATTTTTATTTTGTTTTAAATTTTGCCAAACCCAGGGTGACTCCCTTCTCTGGGACAGGCCTTACTTTCATTCTTTGTAAAATATAATGAGGGGCTTCTCTGCTGGTTCAGTGGTAAAGAATCTACCTGCCAATGCAGGAGACACAGGTTCAATCCCTGATCCGGGAAGGTCCCACATTGCTGTGGAGCAACTAAGCCTGTGCACCACAACTGTTGAGCCTGTGCTCGAACCCAGGAGTCTCAGCTGCTGGAGGAGGCCCCGCGCCCTAGAGCCCTCACTCTGAAACAAGAGAAGCCACGGCAACAAGAAGCCCCCACTCGCCACAACTAGAGAAAAGCCCATACAGGAATGAAGGCCCAGCACAGCCAAAAATAAATAAATGAAAGAAATTATTTTTTAAAAAACCAATGAAGCCAAAAAGGAGTGGGGGGTCAGACAAAGGTTTGTTCCACTGTCCCCTTTGGTCTTTCCCGGTGGCAAGCCTGAGAGGTTGCTGCTTCTCAGAGCTCTTTGAATCAAATGTCACCCACACATGCATGCACATATAAGGGACACAAACATGCACATGTGTGTACACACACAATCTAAGCTTAGGTCAGTGGGCCCTAAGAGCAAGCCCCAGTCATGTCCATGGGGACAGCACAGCTTCAGGGGGCAGGTAATAGATGGACAATGGAGACACAGCTGAGGCTCCACGGAATCAGCTCTGTCCCAGTAGAATGAACTCTAGCCCTCAGTGCCTGTTTAGACCTTCTGAAGTCAAAACAGAAAATTCACAGAAAGAATTTTCCTGACAAGCAGTGAAATACTAGGACATGCATCCCCTTCGAGTCAGTTATACTTGATTGACCCCCCCCCACTGGTCTGGTCTACAGTTCTGTGGCTGTGGGCAAGTGTACTCACTAAGCCTCCTTTGCCTTATCCACAGAACAGTCAAAGTAACAATACTGCATGTGTGTGATAACCACACAAGGTTCTTCCAGGACTAAATGAAACAACACGTGGGAAGGTACTAACGTTGTGCTTGGTGAATCATAAGATCTCAGTAAATAGAATTTATTTGGAGTTATAATAGTATATGTACTCTATACACACACATTAAGCGTATTTGCACAATCATTTCAGGAAACGATCATCCTAAGGAGGACCAGAGTACGCCCTGAGGTCACATACAAATGCGGTTTCCCTTGTAACTTTTTATGCTGTTGGAATGTCTAAAATATACATATACATACTCCTTTCTCAGAAATATTTTTATTGCTTACTTAGCATGGCCCCACCCATCAGAACAAGACCCAGTGTCCCCCTCAGCCAGTCTATCCCATCAGGAAGCTTCCATAAGCCTCTTATCCTTCAGACGGCAGACAGACTGAAAACCACAATCACAGAAAACTAAACAATCTAATCACATGGACCACAACCTTGTGTAACTCAATGAAACTATGAGCCATGCCATGTAGGGCCACCCAAGATGGACACATCATGGTGGAGAGTTCTAACAAAATGTGGTCCACTGGAGAAGGGAATGACAAACCACTGCAGTATTCTTGCCTTGAGATCCCCATGAACAGTATGAAAAGGCAGAAAGATAGGACACTGAAAGATGAACTCCCCAGGTGGGTAGGTGCCCAGTACGCTACTGGAGATCAGTGGAGAAATAACACCAGAAAGAATGAAGAGACAGAGCCAAAGCAAAAACCACACCCAGTTGTGGATGTGACTGGTGATAGAAGCAAGGTCCGATGCTGTAAAGAGCAATATTGCATAGGAACCTGGAATGTTTGGTCCATGAGTCAAGGCAAATTGGAAGTGACCTGATCAAACAGATGGCAAGAGTGAACACTGACAATTTTGGAATCAGCAAACTAAAATGGACTGCAGTGGGTGAATTTAACTCAGATGACCATTATATCTACTACTGTGGGCAAGAATCCCTTAGCAGAAATAGAGTAGCCATCATAGTCAACAAAAAAGTCTGAAACACAGTATTTGGATGCAATCTCAAAAACAACACAATGATCTCTGTTTGTTTCCAAGGCAAGCCATTCAATATCACGGTAATCCAAGTCTATGCCCTGACCATTAACGCTAAAGAAGCTACAAGACCTACAAGACCTTCTCGAACTAACACCCAGAAAAGATGCCCTTTTCATTATAGGAGACTGGGATGCAAAAGTAGGAAGTCAAGAAACACCTGGAGTAACAGGCAAATTTAGCCTTGGAGTACAGAATGAAGCAGGGCAAAGGCTAATAGGGTTTTGCCAAGAGAACACACTGGTCATAGCAAACACCCTCTTCCAACAACACAAGAGAAGACTCTACACATGGACATCACCAGGTGGTAAATACCGAAATCAGATTGGTTATATTCTTTGCAGCCAAAGATAGAGAAGCTCTATACAGTCAGCAAAAAGAAGACCAGGAGCTGACTGTGGCTCAGATCATGAACTCCGTATTGCCAAATTCAGACTTCAGTTGAAGAAAGTAGGGAAAACCACTAGACCATTCAGATGTGACCTAAATCAAATCCCTTATGATTATACAGTGGAAGTGAGAAATAAATTTAAGGGACTAGATCTGATAGAGTGCCTGATGAACTATGGACAGAGGTTCGTGACATTGTACAAGAGACGGGGATCAAGACCATCCCCAAGAAAAAGAAATGCAAAAAAGCAAAATGGCTGTCTGAGGAGGCCTTACAAATAGCTGTGAAAAGAAGAGAAGTGAAGAGCAAAGGAGAAAAGGAAAGATACAAGCATCTGAATGCAGAGTTCCAAAGAATAGAAAGAAGGGATAAGAAAGCCTTCCTCAGCCATCAGTGCAAAGAAATAGAGATCTCTTCAAGAAAATTAGAGATACCAAGGGAACATTTCATGCAAAGATGGGCTCAATAAAGGACAGAAAAGGTATGGGCCTAACAGAAGCAGAAGATATTAAGAAGATGTGGCAAAAATACACAGAAGAGCTGTACAAAAAAGATCTTCACGACTGAGATAATCACGGTGGTGTGATCACTTACCTAGAGCCAGACATCCTGGAATGTGAAGTCAAGTGGGCCTTAGGAAGCATCACTATGAACAAAGCTAGTAGAGGTGATGAAATTCCAGTTGAGCTATTTCAAATCTTGAAAGATGATGCTGTGAAAGTGCTGCACTCAACATGCCAGCAAATTTGGAAAACTCAGCAATGGCCACAGGACTGGAAAAGGTCAGTTTTCATTCCAATCCCAAAGAAAGGCAATGCCAAAGAATGCTCAAACTACTGCACAATTGCACTCATCTCACATGCTAGCAAAGTAATGCTCACAATTCTCCAAGCCAGGCTTCAGCAATATGTGAACTGTGAACTCCCAGAAGTTCAAGCTTGTTTTAGAAAAAGCAGTGGAACCAGTGATCAAATTTCCAACATCTGTTGGATCATCAAAAAAGCAAGAGAATTCCAGAAAAACATCTATTTCTGCTTTATTGACTATGCCAAAGCCTTTGACTGTGTGAATCACAATAAACTATGGAAAATTCTGAAAAACATGGGAATACCAGACCACCTGACCTGCCTGTTGAGAAATCTGTATGCAGGTCAGGAAGCAACAGTTAGAACTGGACATGGAACAACAGACTGGTTCCAAATAGGGAAAGGAGTACGTCAAGGCTGTATATTGTTACCCTACTTATTTAACTTCTATGCAGAGTACATCATGAGAAACTTTGGGCTGGATGAAGCACAAGCTGGAATCAAGATTGCCAGGAGAGATATCAATAACCTCAGATATGCAGATAACACCACCCTTGTGGCAGAAAGTGGAGAAGAACTAAAGAGCCTCCTGATGAAAGTGAAAGAGGAGAGTGAAAATGTTGACTTAAAGTTCAACATTCAGAAAACAAAGATCATGACATCCATTTCCATCACTTCATGGGAAATAGATGGGGAAACAGTGGAAACAGTGGCAGACTTTACTGTTGGGGGCTCCAAAATCACTGCAAATGTTAACTGCAGCCATGAAATTAAAAGACGCTTGCTCCTTGGAAGAAAAGTTATGACAAACCTAGACAGCATGTTAAAAAGCAGAGACATTACTTTGGCAACAAGGGTCTGCCTAGTCGAGGCTATGGTTTTTCCAGTAGTCATGTATGGATGTGAGAGTTGGACTATAAAGAAAGCTGAATGCCGAAGAATTGATGCTTTTGAACTATGGTGTTGGAGAAGACTCTTGAGAGTCCCTTGGATTGCAAGGAGATCCAACCAGTCCATCCTAAAGGACATCAGTCCTGAATATTCATTGGAAGGACTGATGCTAAAGCTGAAACTCTGATACTTTGGCCACCTGATGCAAAGAGCTGACTCATTTGAAAAGACCCTGATGCTGGGAAAAGATTGAAGGCAGGAGGAGAAGGGGATAAGATGGTTAGATGGCATCACCAACTCAGTGGGTGAGTTTCAGTAAACTCCGGGAGTTGGTGATGGACCGGGAGGCCTGGTGCGCCCCAGTGCAAAGAGTCAGACATGACTGAGTTACTGAACTGAACTAAACTGAACTGAACTGTGGTTGTTGGGCTTCCCCAGTAGTTCAGCTGGTAGTGAATCCACCTGAAATGCAGGAGACCTCAGTTTGATTCCTGGGTCAGGAAGATCCCCTGGAGAAGGGATAAGCTACCCACTCCAGTATTCTTGAGCTTCTCTGGAGGCTCAGACAGTAAAGTATGTGCGAGACCCAGGTTCAAACCCTGGCTTGGGAAGATCCCCTCGAAGGAGGGGATGGCAACCCATTTCAGTATTCTTGCCTGGAGAATCCCCATGGACAGAGGAGCCTAGTGGGCTACAGTTCATGAGGTCACAAAGAGTTGGACATGATTGAGTGACTAAGCATAGCATAGCACTCTGGTTGTTTGTTACGAACTTTTGGAAGACCAGATCATGTGATCTGGAGCCTGTTTCTGGGGCCTCTTTTGCCTCCATCCTCTCACAGGCAGACCCACTGAAGGCCCGGCTGGAGGATCAGACTCTACCTACCTTGAATGTATAACCACCAGCATGTACAATAATCAACAGGAAGTAAAGCCAACACTTTCACTCTGCCTGCTCAACGTGGTTCTAAGTGCCCCACCAGGCCAAGCAGTTTGCCTGCTGCTGCTGCTGCTAAGTCGCTTCAGTCATGTCCGACTCTGTGTGACCCCATAGACGGTAGCCCACCAGGCTCTCCTGTCCCTGGGATTCTCCAGGCAAGAATACTGGAGTGGGTTGCCATTGCCTTCTCCGAAGCAGTTTGCCTAGGGTTACGGATTTGGAACGTGGTAGAGCTGTGACTGGAACCCTGATATGTTATGCTCCGAGCCCGTATCTCCGAACCGACCGAGAGAGAGAGCAAGTCCACCACGGTACTGCAAGGGCAAGAAGGGAGTTTATCTCTAGCGCGCTAGGGCCCAAGTCTCATCCCACACAAGGGAATCCAACAAGAGCCCCGAACAAAGGAGTATGGCGGTTTATATACAGGCAGTTCTTTGTCTCAGTTACAGGAGTAGCTGGCGTTACATGATTGGCCAGGCAGGATAAGCGCATATCCTGTCTCCTTCTGGTAAACATGACTCAGGTCCTAGAGACCGTTCTCCAGGCAAGAATACTGGAGTGGGTTGCCATTGCCTTCTCCGAAGCAGTTTGCCTAGGGTTATGGATTTGGAACATGGTAGAGCTGTGACTGGAACCCTGATAGGCTCCATTCCTGCACTTCACCATTAGGCTGCAGTGCTCCCAGCCATACTATGATGTTTCTCACCAAATATTAGCCACTGTTCCACAGTCTGACAGGCCCCTGCAACCCTGCCTAGTCTTTGCCTTTGGACCAACACCTTCCCTGGATCCAAGCCAACAAGCAGGAGCTCAGAGCTCTTGCTCAGCCTCCTAGAGAGCCCTGCCCCCTCCCTCTCTCCCCAGCCTAGCCTGCCATCAGGGTTCAACCAAAACACCTCACAGCAGTTCAGTCCACTGAAGCTGACTGGGTACCTCCCCCACCTCCAATAGTTTCTGGAATCAAGGCTGATACTGTTACACCCCCTGAGAACCTCAGCAAGCTGGGTAACAATTCATATGTTACTGGCTCAGAACCCTCACCTGCTGATGAAGAATTTACCTTCCTCAAAGCCTCCCCTGGGGTTTTCTGAGACATCTCACAAGCACTGGGCTCTGCGCTACCCTCAAGGGCACCTGTGTCTAGGAAGCTTCTAGGGGCTCCTCCCTGCCACCACTGCTACTAGTGAGAATGGCTTTTCCTTCCCAGGACCCCCAGAGCTGCACCTTTCTGTCCTCGGGACAGACCTTGAATCAACCCACATTCACTGGGAAGAGAGCCCTCTTCTCAAACTGTATCTCATTTTGCCAGCTGGGCCCCAAAACAGCTTTGCTCGGAACCAAACCTCACAAAGGGCTTTTTAAGAATCACATCCTAAGCCTTTGCCTTGGACCCCTCTATTCAGAAGACTGGGACCTAAACCTTGGGAACAGCACTAGCAATTAGGTTTCATCAACCCCTCACTCCCTCACATTTTCATCCTCCTCTCTCCTCTGACTCCAGGGACATGTGAACAATGTCCTCCCTAGTGGCTCCAGTTCCCCACAAGCATACACTGGGAGGCTGTGGTCAGGCACGCCCTCAAACGGCCAGGGTGTGCTCTAAGTTTCCCCTGGGCTCAACTGGATCCAGCCATGGCAAGTGTCTAATGACAGCAGTCAAGGTTAAGTGTGCACAGTGGGCTGGGTCATTTACAGACAATGTGTCATTAAACCTCCATTTGCAACTTAAGTAACAGTATCCCTAGTGACAGGGGCTTCCCAGCTGGCACTAGTGGTAAAGAACCTGCCTGCCAATATAGGAGACCTAAGGTCAGGAAGCAACAGTTAGAACTGGACATGGAACAACAGACTGGTTCCAAATAGGAAAAGGAGGACGTCAAGGCTGTATATTGTCACCCTGCTTATTTAACTTCTATGCAGAGTACATCATGAGAAACGCTGGGCTGGAAGAAACACAAGCTGGAATCAAGATTGCTGGGAGAAATAGCAATAACCTCAAATATGCAGATGACACCACCCTTATGGCAGAAAGTGAAGAGGAACTAAAAAGCCTCTTGATGAAAGTGAAAGAGGAGAGTGAAAAAGTTGGCTTAAAGCTCAACATTCAGAAAATGAAGATCATGGCATCCAGTCCCATCACTTCAAGGGAAATAGATAGGGAAACAGTGGAAACAGTGTCAGACTTTATTTTTCTGGGCTCCAAAATCACTGCAGATGGTGACTGCAGCTATGAAATTAAAAGATGCTTACTCCTTGGAAGAAAAGTTATGACCAATCTAGACAGTATATTCAAAAGCAGAGACATTACTTTGCCAACTAAGGTCCATCTAGTCAAGGCTATGGTTTTTCCTGTAGTCATATATGGATGTGAGAGTTGGACTGTGAAGAAGGCTGAGCGCTGAAGAATTGATGCTTTTGAACTGTGGTGTTGGAGAAGACTCTTGAGAGTCCCTTGGACTGCAAGGAGACCCAACCAGTCCATTCTGAAGGAGATCAGCCCTGGGATTTCTTTGGAAGGAATGATGCTAAAGCTGAAACTCCAGTACTTTGGCCACCTCCTGTGAAGAGTTGACTCATTGGAAAAGACTCTGATGCTGGGAGGGATTGGGGGCAGGAGGAGAAGGGGACGACAGAGAATGAGATAGCTGGATGGCATCACTGACTCTATGGACATGAGCCTGAGTGAACTCCAGGAGTTGGTGACGGACAGGGAGGCCTGGCGTGCTGCGATTCATGGGGTCTCAGAGAGTTGGACACGACTGAGTGACTGAACTGAACTGAAGAGATGCAAGTTTGATCTCTGGGTCTGGAAGATCCCCTGGAGGAGGGCCCAGCAACCCACTCCAGTATACTTGCCTTGGGAATCCCATGGACAGAGGAGCCTGGAGAGTTATAGCCCACAGGGTCGCAAAGAGTCAGACACAACTGAGAACGCATGCACACGTGCACGCACATCCCAGTAACAAACAAACGGGTGGGCCCAGAGAAATCTAGTGGTGACCCCAAGACTATGAGATCAGAAAGTGAAGCTTTAATATTAAGACTGAAGCCCAGTTGCTCCCCGACTGTGCTTTTCCCAGCTTACCTTTCACGTCCACCCTGTGGTCTCTAACTAAGGGGGTCTCCTCAGCCCCTATTCTATGCCCTAGAGGCGGGATGAAGGTGGGGTGGTGGGGAGGGTGGAGCAAGAAAACTCAAACCAGGCTGGGAGCATGGGTTTCTAGCTGTCTGATGTTTCAGTACTAATGGTCATAGGGAATTATCAAGACTGGGGGAAGAGTGGAGAGGGAGGGGACACACGTCTTCAATTGTATTAATAGCTTAAGAAATTCAAAACAGCCCCTCTCCCTAAAGACTGAGGAAGACTTAGGATTCCCAAGATTCCAGGGGTTCTCAGGGGAGGCTTGTGTCCCTTTATGGGATGCTGAGTGATTTTGATGTGCAAGGTTTATTTTAAGAAAAGGAAAAGGAAGAGGGAAGCATGAGAGTATCATGTGCAAACTAATAGAGCTGGGTTTTTGTCAGGGAAGAGCATTTTGAGCTCTTGCCCCCTTTCCTGTACCAGGCAGGTATCCCAGACAGCAGTTCTTGCCAGTGGAAGAACATGAAAGTAGAAACTGCTGCTCTGTAACCTAGTATTACAGGTGAGTGGGAGGCGCCCAGGATGCCAACAGAGCCAGACTCTCAGGAAGGCTCAGCTTGATCTCATCTATGTATCAAGCATTAATCACACATATGCTGGGTGCTCTGATAGCACCATGAATCGTGTAACCATAACCATATAATTATACCAGGCATGGTTATCTCTATTTTAACAGTGAGAAAACCAAGTTTTAGGAAAATGAAGTGCCAAGGTCACATAGCTGGAGAATGTCAACCTTGTGGTTCAAACCAGTATTCTGGGGCTCTGGACCCAGTGTCTCCCCACACCAAGGGCTCTACTCACATTCTAGTGAGGACTCACTCTTGCACTTGGACAAGTGTCCTACCCTGTGATAAGGGCTGTGCCGGGGAAGCAGAGCGGTTCAGAGAATAGACTGTGAACTTGGACAAACCTAGCAGTACCACTCGCCTCTGCAGACTACCAGCTGTGTGGTTCGTTATTTAAACCCTCGACATCTAAGTTTTCTCATCTGCAACATGGAAATATCCAGTCCTACTTCATAGGAGTGGTGAGGATTAAAGAAGAAATGAAAATCCCATAGCCCAGCATCTGGCATGTAGCAGCAGCTGACTAAGCAGGAGCTGCTGTTATCATGACTGAAATAAGGCATGTAGGAGGAAGTGTGTGAGAGAGAGATGCTGGACACCCAGTGGAGTTATTCCTGGGCAGCTAGGGTCATAGTGGCCAACCCCTTGTCTAGGGGTTGGCAGGAGCCTATAAACACCTGAGACAAGAAATAACTATTGCTCTAGCTATCTTCCACCTTCTGGCTGGGAAGAGAGGATGCCAGGAACCTAAGCCTACGCAGAGAAGCTGAGCTGTCAGAAGAATGGAGTCAGCTTTCCTGTCCAGGGGACCCTCTCCATTCAGTCTCACACCCAGATGCCCAGAGCTGTGTCCTCCTTGGCTCATTCCTAGTTATATGGCCTTGGGAAGGGACTTAGCCTCTCTGAGATGCAGTTTCCTCATCTTTAAATTGTGCAGGGATATGGCAACCCAATCCAGGATTCTTGCCTGGAGAATTCCATAGACAGAGGAGCCTGGTGGGCTACAGTCTATGGGGTCACAAAGAGTCAGACACGACTGAGCAAGTAACACAACACAACAACAATATGGCTATCTCATTAAGAAGAAGCATGCAGGGGACTTCCCTGGTGACCCAGAGGTTAAGATTATATACTTCCTGCTGGGGGCACAGGTTTGATCCCTGGTCTGGGAACTAAGATCTCACATGCCTCATGGCACAGCCAAAAAAAGAATGCATGCAAGCCATCCAGTGCAATGCCTGGTGCACACAAGTGCTGCAGAGACAGCAAGTTTATTAGCTGCCCTTTTTACGCCTTCTTGGTAAATTCTGACCTGTACACCCCAAAGCCCTCCCAGTCCCAGGTGGGAGGAAGCCATCAGCAACCTCCACACCTCTGTGCACACATACATGTACACACTCACAGAAGGAAGGATCAGGTCAGAAGCAATCTCAGCAGATTTATAAGTTCTGCAGGGTGCCAGGAGACTGTGGTTCTAGAAAGAAGGTTTGCTAAAGAATTGACCAGCTCTTCCTTCTGCCTCAGAGTCAGTGCTGTGAGAAGCACTGCTTCACAAAATCTTCACCTTGTGCCCTTTCCCCTACCCCCTCCCCATCCAGCCCCCCAAAAGCAGATTGTTCCTCATGATCTGGACAACATCCGGTTTGGCCAGCCCTTAGATATGTTTCCACTTTGGCCTGTTAAAGCACTTCCTGAACACAGTTCCTCTCTAATCTGGGTTCCTTGGCAGTCAGGCCCTGGTGGGAGCAGGAGTAGGGAAGGGGTCAGGAAGAGGGGTCAAGATGTCAGATAAAGGGGGCCACAGGAGGCCCTTTAAACGGCAGCCTGAGGAAAAGCTTTCCCACGCTCACCTAGCATCAGCAGATTGGATGACTTCCTTTCCCTTCCTTGTGGATGTAGGCAGTTGAAATAGGCCTTCAGGTTCTCATGTCTTGTCTAGCCTTTGAAGCAAGCACTGTGTTCCCTGTCTTACAAATGGAGGCACTAAATTCAGAGAGGAGACATCACTTAATGATGTCATTGTCATCACCCCCAATGACATGAATAGTGAAAAACAGTCATAGCCTCAGATCTCCTGACTGTAAGCCAGAGCTCTGACAACAATAACAAAAGCACTTTGCCTGTTTTGACACCCTTAATTTTCACAGAATACCTATTAGCTGAGTACTCTTTTATCCCCATTTTACAGGGGAGGTATTTGAAGCCCAGAGAGCGGAAAGTACTTACCCAAGATCACAGAGCTAAGAGGAAAGGCATAAGTCGCAGCCCAGCCCCCAGTAGGATTGGGTATACTGAACAATACATGAATGTCCAGCAGAAAGCAGCTAGCGGCCACTCGTGATGGTCACTGCCCCCTCGACTGGCTCAAAGAGCCTGGCCACGCAGCAGACCAACCAGTGGGTGGAGCCCAGGAGATGTGTCTTTTCTTGAGTCCCTGCCCTCAACATCCAGGCCACACACTTACCACACTGGTTTTGATGACAGGATGCCCATGGAACTATGAATTACTAGCTTCCCTGGGAAGGCTCTGGGTACCTCTCAGTGTCATCTCTCCCATTGTCCATTCACAACACTGCTTCCTGGCTTCTAAGAAAAAATAAAATTAAATCTAAAACCCTGTTTCCTGACTCTGTCTCCTGCTGCAGCCCCGCCAGGCTGTTGAGTGCCGGGCACAGAGGGGATTCTGAATGGCATCACTTCCTTCACCCTTGCTTCTCACTTCGGGGCCCCTTCTGTGCTGGAGACAGAGCAGTGAACAAGAGGGAATGGGCTCCTGCCCTCACAGGGGTTGCAATCTGATGTGAGAAAAAGCCATTAAATAAGCGATTACAGATGTGGTTCATATTACAAAACAGGAAGTCTGAAGAGTGAGTTGATAAGGGAGGCTTCACATCTGTGTGTGTGTGTGTGTGTCTGTGTCTGTGTGTGTGTGTGTGTGTGTGTGTGTGTGTATTGGGGGTGGGGGAGAGCAATGAGAAAAGCTCTTCTAAGGCCATGTCATTTAATGGAAGGAGGAGCAAGAATTAGCCAAAGGAGTGGGGACTCTGTGCTGTGCTCCTGTCCCTCCCAACAAATAGCAAAGTGGTCTCAGACACTGCTTCTCTTCTCTGGACCTCTGTTTTCCCATTCATGCACTATAAAGGTAGCTTGGTCCTATGACACTTCCATCAAGTTCTAAACACTTATGGTATCTTTGGCATCAAATTTAGGCAAAAGAAAAATTGCTTCTGTGTCTTTCCTATCCTAGGATAATACATATTACACTTCTATCCAAAATTTAAACTGGGATTTCTCTGTCCTTAGCAATTCTCTGAGCTCCCTAAGGTCAGGGAGGGAATCTATCCAATGTGTGTGCCTCTCGTGCTCAGGACAGAGTCTAGCACAATGGGGACAAAAAGCCCTCCTGATCTCTGTCTTTTAGAAACTGTGAGGTCACCTTGTAAAGTCAGAGACATTAGAAGAGACCCTATCAGAATCATAAGTGTTTCCCTGGTGGCTCAGTGGTAAAGAACCTCCTGCCAATGCAGAGACACAGGAAACTCAGGTTCCATTCCTGGGTCAGGAAAATTCCCTGGAGTAGAAAATAGCAAATCACTCCAGAATTCTTGCCTGGAAAATTCCTTGAATAGAGGAGCCTAGTGATCTACAGTCCGTGGGGTCGCAGAGTCAGACCCAACTGAACATGCACGCATGGCCTTTGGGAATCCTAAGGAAATGAAATAATAGTTGTTAAGACTTTACGCCCATGTTATCACATGCAGTTGTGAGCACAGCCCTATGGGACATGCATTATTACCCCCCACCCAATCACAGATAAGGAAGAAGAATTAACATTTATGGAACAGCAAGAGGCTTTAATGAAGGAAAGAGATTCATCCACGGTCCTAAGGAATAACTAATCTACTTAAAGCTAAACCAAATCTGAGATTAACTCCAAAGCCCATGCCCTTCATTCATTCCTTTAAAATATCATACCTAGCATACAATGGCTGCTGCTGGCCTATTCTACCCTATGGCATCTGTATCCCTGAAAGATCCAGAAGCAGAAAAGTGGGGAGTGGAGGAGGGGTGAAAAGGCAGACAAATATACAACCCCTCCCTCATCCAGGTCCATCAGGCCAAACCCTGGCCTGAACCAGGAAGAAAATAAATTCGAAATTGGATGTGAGATTAAAGTTTTAAAGAACTAACTGGCTATAAAATACTCAGATCTGCTCTAAAAACATCTAAATATCAAACACATCTGAAGGCAATGAAGAGGGAAATAAATCGGTCCCATGCTTGTATCTCACCAAGCTCTATTTGTTCAATGTGCCGGTTATAAGAGCATGGGCCCATTATGGCAGGAGAGACACAGGGTTTTAGGGAAAGAAAGAGCAGAGGATCCAGGCCAGCCATGTGGAGTCAGAGACCTCCCAGAGGAGCCTCAGGGATGAACATTCAGGCACAGGCCTGCCGTGGAAACATCCAGTATGGCTAGAGTGACAAGAGAGTGGATGTGAAGTGTCTGGAGAAGTGAGGGAAGGAAAGAGCAGACCACTGAGGCCTTCATAGGTCCAGGCAAGGGTTCTGGACTTTGTTCCAAGGGAAAAAGAGCCTTTACTGGGTTCTAGGAAGGGGAATAGCAATCTGATTTGCATTTATAAAGTATAGTCTAGTTAGAGAATGAAGTAGGAATTTAAAAAGCAAAGATGCCAATTCAAGAAGCTTGTGATGAAACCCAAGCGATGATGGTGGTTTGGACCAGTGATGATGGAGATGGGAGGGGGGAGGTGTGGAAACAATTTCAGGGAGCCTAGCAGTATTCCATGATGAGAGTTTTCTCATCTACAGTTTCTCCAGAGGAAATTCAGGGCATCAGGATGAATGTGCTACTTTTGATCCAAAGATGTGCTTGACTAGAAAGACTCTGGCCAGGCCAGGCCTTTTCCCTAACCAGAGACTCTAGAGGCTTTGGAACGTGGAGCTGCGAGGGAAGGGAAGGGGCTCAAGGACTGGACAAAAAGGCATCTGGCATGGGCAAGATCAAGTGATGGATGTATAAAAATGTAAAGATCACTTAGCTAAGTCTCTCATTTTACAGCTGAGACTACTAGGACCAAAGCATGGAAGCTAAAGCACAGTCTCCATTGTCCAACAGACCTTGAATTCAGCCTGACTTAGACACTGACCAGCTAGAGAAGTCACTTGACCACCATGAGCCTAGATTTTTCATCTGTTAAGTGGATGTGATAAGACTTCTTTCTTGTAAATCTTGCAGGCAGCTTGGGAAAATTAAGAAATTTACTGATCAATCACCAAGCACAGTCCATTTATTTAGGCATTGGAGACTAAGAGATATGAGCAGATCTGGAAGATACTCAGAAATTAGGAAGAAGAGGAATCTGTGACGAATTGGTCAAATGTGGGGGCTAAGAGAAAAGACAGCAGCCAGGATGATGCTCAGACCAAGCATATAGGACCCCTCCCACAGCTTCCCCAGCCTGCCTCCCTGTGTACAGGAAACTGACCAATCCTCCACTTCCCCCTCCCTCATCACCAAGAAGCTCTCTAGAACAGCGTTCCCCAACTCTTTCGGCACCAAGGACCATTTTCATGGAAGACAATTTTTCCACAGACCATGGTAAGCAGGGGGTGGGGGATGGTCTCAGGATGATTCCAACGTATTACATTTATTGTGCACTTTATTTCTAGTATAATTACAACAGCTCCACCTCAGAACATCAGGCATTAGATCTTGGAGGCTGGGGACCCCTCCTCTAGAAGGCTGGGGTCCCATAAAAATGAAAATAAGAAAAACAGACACTCACTTATTTGCTACATGCCAGCTGAGGACCTGACATGCATCGATGTCGTTCCAGCAACACAACAACGACCTGCGAGTCAGCAAGCAGACGTCCTGCCATTTTCACAGGCGAGGAAACTGAGGCTCAGAGAAGGGAAGCAGCGCCCACGAGCCTCGCGTGAGAAGACTCTCGAGAGCCCCTTGCACTGCAAGGAGATCCAACCAGTCCATCCTAAAGGAGATCAGTCCTGGGTGTTCATTGGAAGGACTGATGCTGAAGCTGAAACTCCAATACTTTGGCCACCTGATATGAAGAGCTGACTCCTTGGAAAAGACCCTGATGCTGGGAGGGATTGGGGGCAGGAGGAGAAGGAGACGACGGAGGATGAGATGGCTGGATGGCATCACCTACTCGATGGACATGGGTTTGGGTAGACTCTGGGAGTTGGTGATGGACAGGGAGGCCTGGCGTGCTGCTGTTCCTGGGATTGCAAATAGTCGTACACAACTGAGTGACTGAACTGAACTGAACTGGTCTCAGACCTGGACCTGACTGCAGCCCACACACACACACACACACGCACACACACACCAGTTCCGGCAGGTGACTGATTTAGAGGGGAAACTTGTCAGGAGCAGCCAGGTGCCTGAGTGAATTTGTGACCCCAAAACCAGGTGTTCCTGCTGCCTGCTGACAGCACCTGGATTACGTATGGCAGGAAGGAGAACAGGCGCCAGGTTTTCGACATCAAATCTCGGCACCTACCCGCTGTGGCTCTCAGAGGCCTCCTGCTCTCAGACGTCTGCGGTCCTCAGCAGCTGCGCTCTCAAGGGGAGTCTTAGGCCAGCAGCCTCACTCCACCTGGGAGTTCATTAGTAAGGCAGAACCTCAGACTTACTGGACCTGCTGAGTCAGAATCTGCAGGTGACTGGTGTACTCACTGATGGGTACAATGACCACTGACCAGTGTAGAGACTTAGGTAAGGGTCCTGATCAGCACCAAGAGGCTCTGCGACCTTGGGCAAGCCCCTGCTCGCTGAGTCTTAGCTCCCTGTCTGTGAGATTAGAGTGCTTAGACCAGGTACTCTCTACTACTACTACTAAGTCACTTCAGTTGTGTCCAACTCTATGCGACCCTATGGACTGCAGCCTGCCAGGCTCCTCTGTCCACGGGATTCTCCAGACAAGAATGCTGGAGTGGGTTGCCGTCCCCTCCTCCAGGGGATCTTCCCAACGCAGGGATCGAACCCATGTCTCTTACATCTCCTGCATTGGCAGGTGGGTTCTGTACCACAAGCGCCACCTGGGAAGCCCTTGGGCTATGAACTAAAAAACTGGAGGAAACATTCAGGGAAGGTAGTCCAGGGACAATGAGCACTCTGTGCAGGAGCCTATATGGGAAAGACCACTTGGGAAACGATGTGGGTGGACCAGGGTGGGAATGGAAGAAAGTGCTCATGGGGACAGGGTTGGGAAGAAGGCAAGGAGCTCTTCTGGTGAGCCCTGTCAATTAAACCTTTATCCAAGAAGTTGGGAAAGTCAGACAATCTTTAGTAGATGACTGACATCATCAGGTTTGCATTTGACTTTTTTAATGTCTATTTTATTTATTTATTTATTTGGCCGCGAAGGCCTTTGTTCCGAAAAACAGGTACTTTTGATCTTCGTTGCAGCCAATGGGATCTAGTTCCCTGACCAAGGATTTAACCTAGGCCCCCTGCATTGTGAGTGCAGTGTCTTAGACACTGGACCACCAGGGAAGTCCCAGATTTGCATATTAGAAAGCAGATGGGAAGAAATAAAAGACCAAAAAAATGTAACAAATGGAGAAGGACAAATTAGTTACAAATAGTCCAATAGTCATGTATGGATGTGAGAGTTGGACTATAAAGAGTCCCTTGGACTGCAAGGAGATCCAACCAGTCCATCCTAAAGGAGATCAGTCCTGTGTGTTCACTGAAAGGACTGATGTTGAAGCTGAAACTCCAATACTTTGACCACCTGATGTGAAGAGCTGACTCATTGGAAAAGACCCTAATCCTGGGAAAGATTGAGGGCAGGAGGAGAAGGGGACGACAGAGGATGAGATGGTTGGATGGCATCACTGACTCAGTGGACATAAGTTTGGGTGAACTCTGAGAGTTGGTGATGGACAGGGAGGCCTGGCGTGCTGCAGTTCATGGGGTCGCAAAGAGTAGGACATGAACTCAACGACAAACGGAGTGACTGAACTGAACTGAACTGAAGTGACTGAGCACCGGCCTCTGTCCCAGGCACAGGGAGGCCAACATGAATTGGGCAGAAATAGCCCTGACCTCCCCGTCCTGTTGGGAAAATCAACATCGAGAACATTCTAAAAATTGGTAACCACTGGTGTCAGCGGTGTCAGTGGAGGCTCTGAGGAGTAAATGAGATCCAAAGAATGAATAAGAAGTCAGTTCAGTCGCTCAGTCGTGTCCCACTCTTTGCGACCCCATGAACTGCAGCACGCCAGGCCTCCTGTCCATCACCAACTCCCAGAGTTTACTCAAACTCATGTCCATCAAGTCAGTGATGCCATCCAGCCATCTCATCCTCTGTCGTCCCCTTCTCCTCCCACCTTCGATGTTTCCCTGCATCAGCGTCTTTTCCAATGAGTCAGTTCTTCGCATCAGGTTACCTACTGAGAAAAGGGATGAGAGGTGTTCTGGGCATGGAAACAGCATGGATCAAGCCCCTGAGGTGTGAAACACTTGACTTAATTGAGGGACTGAGTCCCCCAGAGTATCAGGACATCAGAGAGCAGGGGCTGCAGAGGCAGGAAGGAGAGCTGGGAGACAGCAGAGCCGATGCCCACAGCCAGGCTAAGGGGCTTACATTTTATCGAGAGAAAGGAGTAGAAGAAACACAATGAGGAAGCAGGAAAAGAGAATCGGAAGGCAAATTTCCTGAGTTCAGGCCATTTGACATCAAACTGCCAGTTGAAAACCCCAGGATGGAATTTCAGAGCATGAACTGGCCTTGGGCTATCCTACCCAGCCAAGGACAGTGTAACAGCCTCCTAGTGGTCCCCCACCTCCCCCAGCCAGCTCAGGGCCCTCCCCAAGGTGGGCTTCAGGCCTCAGGGGAGACCTTCACAAGTGAGTGATTTGCCCCAAGTACCAGCAGCAAAGGGCTGGCCCCTGTCCCTGGCAGCACCCAGGAGATCTGCTGCAGGTAGAGGCCACCAAAAAGAGATTAGGATGAGGCCCGAGACCCCTGCAGAGAGGAGCCCCATATGAGTCCCTGTTACTGGGTATCCCTCCTGATGCTGAGGGCAGAAACCTGAGCTCTGTTTAGCAGGAGTCAGAGGGGCCCTGTAAACACATTTCCCCTTTGGGCGCCTTTGCAAAATCTGTGGTAGATTTGGGTCTAGCAGAATTTAGAATTTTGTAGCCAAAATACATCTTCAAAACCTTTGAATCTCACTCCTTAACTTTAGAGAAGAGAAAAACAAAGCTTGAGAGGAAAAGTGACTTGCCCAAAGGCACAAAGCAAGTCCTAGTAGAACGTGACTGGTGTATAGGTCTGGAGACTCTCTTCAGTGCTCTTGCCAATGACAACAATAACAGCTAACAAGTAATGAGCCCTTACTGTGTACTAGACTGTCCTAAGTGCTTGGAACATTTTATTTAATCTGCGTCACTATCCCATCAGACAGGTAATAGTATAATTCTCATTTTACAGATAAGAAACTAAGGCACAATTTAAGTAACTCTCCCAAACTTGCAGTTAGAACTTGAACTTAGGCAGCCTGCATTTTTAAAAAGGCCACTTGGAACTGCATATGGATGTCCAACCCCTCAGTTCCAACCCCACCTCCTCCAAAAGGCAGAATCTGTTCACTAATGTGGACCCTACTTTTTAGGTTTCAGTTTGTTTTGGACCTCAGGGGGTTCACCTCTCTTCTCCCACCAACAGTCTTTCCTCAGTCTGGGATAGCCAGTGGTCTATGCTGACAGAATACCAGGAAAGGATACTAGCCTCTTTTCCTCTATGTTGAATAAATGCTTCCATCTCCAATAACCTCAAGCAGAAACAACAAGGTCTCATGTCAACATGGCAGCTGAGCCCTGGCCCCTTCCACCACTCACCACCTTTCTGTACTTGCCTCTCTGTCCCTGCTGACTGACTTACATGAAATACATCACCAGGTGTCCTTGTTCTCATGGGGACAGTGGGAAATATGACCCAGAGATTAAAGGAACAGAAAAGAGAGGTCAGGATATTTATTCCCCAAGCAACCTCTCTTTCTGGTCACTACAGGCTGGCTAAATCCCTCTCGTGCAGGCCAGCTGCTATAGGGGGCCCTTCCATACAGCCCTCTCTTCCTTGGGTCAGGTACCACCCTGCCCATCACTTCTTCAGGATTAGCAATGGTTTAAAAAAAAAAAAAACAACTACAACTTCTCTGCTATTAACCCCAAGTTTCTGCAACATCCTTTGTGATCTCCTTACCCACCATCCCGTCATGAAGAGTGCCCTCATTAACTTCTCAACACATCATAATTTGAGGTGTCTACTTCCTGACTGATGTACTGGCTATTCCTTGACCTTCTGGATTGTACACTCTGTTGCAACCCAGAAGAGCTGGGGCAGACACTGGCGGCACCTCTCCGCCAGCTTCAACTCTCCCAGCCCAAGTGGTTCAAAGAGGGCTGCTACCGCTACCTTCATCACGACTTGGGAATGGAGTTCTGCCAGTGGAAAAACACAGGAGGGAATGGTCCTGCTGATTGGTTCAGGGTGGGCACGTGACCAGAGTTAGTACAAATAAGAGTCAGTACAAGGGCTTCTCTTCAAACCAGGGCAGGAACCTGCTCCTAAAACCAGGAAGAGAAGTACCAACCGGGAGCTGCTGGTGGCCATCTTTCCTCACTGGGGGACACGCCTGCCTGAGAATGCAGCAAATACAAAGGAGCACAGAGTGGACAGAGAAAAAGAAGGAAAATCCTGAATTGACCATCAGGGCATCTAGCTTCAGTCCGTCTTCAATTCAGCACAACCCCTGGACTTTTCGGTAAAGAAAACCAGCCCAGTTCCTTATGTGCTTAAATCTATTTGAGTTTCTGACACCTGCAACTGAGTCCTGACTAATACAGAAGGTTTTAAGCTCATCAAGGATTTGAGATACAGATCAGGAAATCTGAGGCAAAAGCCCACTCGTAGGGGACCCAGCTGGGAGAGGGCTGCAATTCCCAGCATACCCAATAGTTCAGTACGTGGCCCCCGGAATCATCCTGTGTTGAGGTCCATTAATGGCCCGGAACCTGGTGGTCCGGAGTCAACGATGAGAAAGTGAAAGAAGGAAAGAGGCTAATATTTCCTGGATTACACAGCCGGCTTTTGCATTCCAGGAAATCAGCCAGAAAAAAAAAAAAATATATATATATATATATATATATACACACACACAGAGAGAGAGAGAGAGAGAGAAAGACATGGGGACCAAAGCTCTGATGGAACAAAGGTGTTTTAATCAACATGGTGTGGGCATATATACTGTAGTTACTCTCAGCAAAGATAAAGATTAAAATTCCGGATTTACAAAACATAAGTGATCCATATTAGAGAGAGAGAGAATTGTAAACAATCACTTTTATCGTATGGTTCACAAGAAGGAAGAGAGTATTTATCACCGTATTGAAAAACTAATGAAGGAAATGCCTGGATCCCTCAGCACCGGGAGAGGCCTGCCTTTCCTCTTAATTCCTGAATATTCAGAAATTAATAAAGAACAGAGGATTCCTGACAGATCCAAAACAGCACACAGGAAGCCTCCTGTTAAATGCTTCCTGATAATCCTGCTTGGGTTTGAACCCTGGTGCAGCTATTTCTTGTCTGTGGGAGGTACCCTCAGTGCCTCAGTTTCTTCATCTGTATGATAAAGGTGTTCAAAGCAATGCCTTCCTACCAGGACTGTGGAAGGATTGGATAGACTACCCCACATGCAGAATTTTACAGTTCTGCGCAGATTGTAAACTTTCAGTCAACATTAGGTCTTGCTGTCATCCTAAGGCACACAGGCGACCCCAGCTGGCTCCAGGCTTCAAGACTTCTTCCATACCCACCGAGTTGAGACAGCTGAATCCAGGCAACCGAACTGGCACCCAGGTCAGAAAGAATCAGTGGTCCTGGCGTGGAGCCGTTTGGAGAAGACTCAACACTGACCAGCTCCCATGGGATTAAGATGAATGAGGGCTAGCAAGCTCAGGGTGTCCCTGGTCCATCCAGTACAAACCTTAGCTCCAGGTGCTGCTGCAGAGCCTGCTGGAGGCCCCTCCCTTCCTCCACCATGACCACCACCAGATGTCATGATGAGTCTTTTATAACCACGGGCAGCACCCCTCAAAGCAGGTACCAGGCCAGGGCCCAGCCTGTATCGTGTCTTGGAGAGCTCATCTCCAGGCTGCCAAGTAGTTTGTAATTGTGTTTGTGATACCCAAAGGTAAAATGGGATGTCTTTGGTCAGAAAGGAAAGTATTTGTTGTTCAGTAGCTAAGTCGTGACCGACTCTTTGCAACCCCATGGACTGCAGCATGCCGACCTCCTCTGTCCTTCACTGTCTCCTGGAATTTGCTCACTCATGTCCATTGAGTCGGTAATGCATCCTCTGTTGTCCCCTTCTCCTCCTGCCCTCAATATGTGCCTGGAGCTGGAGCAGGAGTCAGGAGGCCCAGGTTCCAGCCTGTGCCTGTCATGGGTTCACTGTGGGACCTCAGCTGGTCCCTTCTCATCTGCGGACCCAGTTTCCTCAACAGTGGCCTCCTGGGTGGGAAGTAAAGAATGGGGAGAAAAGGCAATGGGTTAAGGGACCTCAGTGGCCTCCTTCCCGCTTCATGGTTCAGAAATTCCCTTTTACCACAGAGACAAGTGACTCTGCAGTTTGAGAAAATGGACTTTCTTCAGTCCTGGAGCTGATTATCCTGCCCTACTTTTTCTGACTGTTGGCTTTTGCCTTTCACCTCCTTGTGTGGCTCTCACTAACCCAAAGCTTGTAACCTTTCCTTCTTTCTTTTCACATCCTTTGAGAGTAGATTCTAAGAACTCATTGGTAAGATTAATGAATGACCAATGTTTGTGTAAGACCTTTGCAATTTAAAGCTAACTTTGCATTGATGACTTTATTTATCCTAAGCTGAATGGAAGATTACAGTGGTGTAGCCCTAACCTAAGACTTGCCCCTCTTGATTGTAATTGCTTGTTTCAGCACTTTCCTTGTGAAGTGAAATCTCTAGGACTGTGGGCACTGCTTCCGCCTGGTTTGCCACTGTTCTCCCAGTGTTGAAACATAATCCCTGTCATAGAGTCCACTCTTAATAAATATATACTGGCCAAATCACCCAGGCCTGTAGCTGATTGAATGTGGAATTTGAGAAAGAAAGAGGAGTCCAGGGTGACTGGAGGATTCATCACCTAGTGAGCCCACCAGGTCACTCCAGGAAAAGCACAGGTAGGGTAGTGCAGTGGTCAAATGATCCAACTAGGATCATAGTAGCTTCTGGCATGAAGGGCAATGTCCAGGTAATGCTTTCATAAGGGCAGAGGGAAGTCCTTTGGGTGGTTTTTATGGAACCTGATCATTCTGCAGCCTCTAACACCAAATCAGATGGGTCAATGGTATTATGTTGCCAGAAGATCATCTGTGACAATTTAAGCAAGTTAGGAGAATATTTGGCTCAGATCAATCTGAAAAAAAAAAAAAATGTTCCATGGAAATTTCAAGAAGAAGAAGAAAAAAAAATGAACCCTACAGAAAACAAATGTTTCTGACCTAGGTCAGACTCTTTAAACAAAACCACATGAATGTTCAGACACATTGGTCAATTAGCTTAAAGGAGCGTTCACCACACCTTCCAAATGCTTTCTTCTTTGGGGAGGGGCTTTAATTAAAAGGCCAGAGGAAGTCTGGCACAGAAGATGACAAATGGGAAGGGATCACCTTAGAGAAGCCATTGGCACAGAAACAGAGAAATCTGGGTTGGCTGGGATGCTCAACATTTATTAAAATTCCCCAAGTGTGAACTCATGCCTGAGTCAGACTGTCAGTGGGCTGCCTGAGGAGGAGAGTGGGGGCCCATAATGAATTCTACAGCCAGAAGCTTTACCACAAACTCCAGTTCCACAACTGAGGCTGAAGCAGGGGCGCTGGAAAACCAAACCTTAGATAGGGAGCCTTAGGAAAGCAGGGTCCCAATGCAGAACTGGACTTGCCTTGGTGGAGTTATCCCAGCTTAGGTGGTCACAGAAAGGGAGCATGTTTGGGCCTCAGCCAACAGCTAGTCTAAGGGAAATAAAGCTGAAGCTAAAGAAATCATCCAGGCATTGTATGGCTGTACCCTAAACAGGAAGGGAGGCTTGTTGTTGGGGGCTGCGGTAACCCAAAGGAGCTACATGGGCCCTGCTTTGTCCCTCCATCCTATAATTATCTGTGCTCCCCAGAATTCAGTCTTGCCCTGTTTCTCCTCTCATTTACTCCTCTCCAGCTCTAGCCACACTCATGAGATCCAGACTCAAATGGCCACCAGCCTACTGGCCTTCTCTTATGGGATGCTCCAGGGGGCCCGTCAAACCTCTGTTCACTGTCTCAGTGACCTCAGGAAAATTACTTATGCTTACTGAGCTTTTGTTTTCTTTCTTGCAAAATGGGCACCCAAATATCTGCTTTACACAATTCTTTTGAGATTGAATGACTTAATGAATGATACATACTCAATCTGGTTCTTACTCAATATCTCTCCCCTTCCTCCAGGAATATGTAGTCCCCCGTCATGTTCCAATTTGTGTTTTGGCCAATCATTTGGGCTTCTGTACACCCTTCACAGGCAATAACCAAAAGGACTGAACTTAAGGACACTTCTAGAGTTGTGTTCTCTAGTGATCCATGTGGAAAATGGAGCCAGGTATTGAACGACCTTCAAATCCAAGATTCATCAACCCAGACTCATTTTCCTACCTTCCCTGCAGTACTGCTCATCTTAAATCCCCTCTGTGAGCGAATGGCAGAACCATCCATCCAAAACCCCTGAACTGAAAAGCTGGATATTAGCTTCAACTCCTCTCTTCCCAGCAGTCACCAAGTCCAGCTCTATCTCTTAAAGAGATCGTCAACCCATCATCTCTCATTACTCCCCACCTAGAATACCTCAGATGCATATAGGGGCTTCCCTGAAGATCTTATGGTAGGTCCACCCAGCTGACAGTGATTCAGAGACTGTGGGTGGCTCTGTTTGCTTCATCTCCTGTTGAACTGCATATGCCCTTCCCCAAGCTTGAATCCTAAAACCAAGCCAACCAAACCAGCTCTTACAGAACTCAAGATCTTAAAGCTTTGCCCTGCTGCTTCTGCTGCTGCTAAGTCGCTTCAGTCATGTCTGACTCTGTGTGACCCCATAGACGGCAGCCCTAGGAATCCTTATTTCTCCTTCAGCTAGAGGTCCTAACTTGGCCTTGGCCGGAGGCTCCAAATCCTTCTCACTCACTTTGCCCCAGATTCCTTAGTGCCTGCTTACCTCTTCCTCTTCCTCCCATCCCCCACCTTTCACTCTGAGTGGCTCTTCAGATCCCTTCTTGAATGAGGCTCCAAGCCTGAGTTAAGAGCCTTCTCTGAGCTCCCAGAGAAAGGAGCTTACTCTGCTTGTCCTGCTAGCGCCTGTTACCGTTTCATCGCACTGTATTGGATTTTCCTGGTCACCTGTATAACTGGCTCCTTGAAAAGGGCCACCTCAAATGAGGTCAGTTTCTGTTATCTAGAAACAGGGGCAGCAAATCACTTTAGAGAAAATCACTTCAGTGCCTAAATCAATAGTTGAACACATTACAAGTTTGTCTCTGTCTTATGCCATAGCCCAGTGCAGGTTGGTGGGAATGGGAAGCTTGCTCTATGTGTCAGGAACCCAGACTCCTTTCACATAGGTCCTTAGAGTTCTTTCCACACAGCAGGTAGGTGAAGTACGAGAACAAGGATCTCACATGGGCCAGATCTTGAAGTGCTGCCATCATTTTCACCCACATTCCATTGGCTAGAGCCCAGTCACATGGCTGCATGTAGCTTCAAGGGAGTCTGGGAGTGAAGCTGATCTCCACGCCCAGAAGGAAGGAAAGAACATGAATAATAGTGGGTACAAGTATTTTCTGCCACACCTGGCAATGTTTACAGGCAAGAGTTTCTCCATTTGGTCAGCTCCCAAGTTCAACATTAGTAAGGAAAATCATCCACCCTTAAAGAAACCCATCAGTAGCAACAAGAAAAATAGAGAAAAAGGCCCCTTCAGACTCCCTTTACCACAGCTGCTACACAGTTTCCCCTCTCCAGGAGCCTAGCAGGCACCAGACCATCCTGGAGCAGGTCATCTCCTGTAGAAGGTGGCAGCCTCCTGCCTTAGACAGCAGTCTAACTCCTTGTGATGAGCTGGGAGACAGCAGGTTTGGGCCTCCCCATACACACAGTAGCAAGTATCTAGGGACTCTAACAGGGTTCCTAGAGGAGAATGAACCAGCTTCTTTTAGTAAGAACAGGAGGAAGTTAGAGAGAAGACTGCATTCCAGGACCCTGGGGAGGACTATATCTGCAACCCAAACTGTGAAGTCAGACCCTTATATTTTGGTCCTCTCTGCTAAACCCGGAGCTACTCAGAGGCAGGCTCTGTCTTATTTTTCCTGTAGCCTGGTGCAGAATCTGGCATGGAGTGGTGGCAATTCCACCTCCTCCCTGGGCCACACCATTGCAGAGTCTGCTCCAGAGAAGCTGGCTCCAGTTAGGTAGAACAATCAGACCTCAAGGATAGGCCAACAGAATATTCACTCAATACTTGGCTCCATTTTTCAAATGAGTCACCAGAAAACACAACTCTATAAGTGTCATTAAATTCAGTCCTTTTGGTTATTGCCTGTGAACAGTGTACAGAAGCCAGAGTGAATGGCAAAACTACAAATTGGAACATTATTATTATTATTGAGCATGTTTCACTCATTAAGTCATTTAATCTCAGAAGGATTGTATAAAGTAGATATTTGGATGCCCATTTTGCAAGAAAGAAAATGAAAGTTCAGTAAGCATAAGTAAGTTTCCCGAGGTCACCAAAACAGTGAACAATAGCATCAAGATTTGAACTCAAATGGGGGAGAATGGATACGCATATACTCAGCTAAGTATATGTATGGTTGAGTCCCTTTTCTGTTCACCCGAAACTATCACAACATTGTTAATTGGCTATACCCCAATACAAAATAAAAAGCTAAAAAAAGATTAGAACTCAAATCCTTCTTCAAACCTGCTATGTTGCTGGCCTCTTCCCACCAACAGAAGCAGCTAACAGTGAGGCAGAACTAAGGCACTACTGAGGAAAGTAAGGGGAGTGGGAAGTTACTTAAAGGAAAACCCATCTGTGACAGCAAGAGGAGATGGCAAAAAGAAAGAGCATTTGTTAGGAGCAGCAGTCTGCCAGGCACAGACTTCAAAGTCCCCCATATGTCACTGCATCTAATCCTCAAAACAGCCTATAAAAGAGGTTCCAATCATCTCCACCTTAAGAGGAGGAAACTGGACACAAAGAAGTAAAGTTACATAGCCAATGCTGAAACTATAATACAGCTGAGATTGCAATGTTATCTACCTAATTCAAGAAGGGCTGAAGATTTTGTGGTCGAGGCCCACAGCCACTGCCACCCTCAGCCAGATTGTATAAAATCCAACACTGGCTGCTGATCTGGGAGGATCTAGGGAAACAAAATGCCAGGTTCATCTGGCTAGAATCCAGCCCTACTCAGTGGCTCTGGAATCCAAGATGGTGTTTCCCTGTTTACACTCAGAGCAAAGGCATTTGGGGCTGAAGGCTTTGGAGAAAAGAAGAGACAGATCCTGGCCCCTGCATACGGAAGCACTCTGCATCCCACTTCCCACTTCCCACATGCACTGCCCTGGTGCTGATCCATGAGTGTATCGTACTTTAAGAGGGAAAAGCTGCAAAGATAAACAAGGAATAAAATCTAACAATACATAAAACCCCAAGTGGCAAGAATTGCTGTCATTAAGGAGACTTCCGGTCACCTAGGTTGTTGTCTTGCTAAAATCTATTTTCTTTTGAGAGCCCTGCTTCAAATGCCACCTCTTGTAGGAAGCCACTCCCTGGAAGGAATCCCTCCCTCCCTCACCTGGACTCTGTTGTACGGTTTGGAATTTATCATATTCATCCCTCAAATTAACCATACTTCTTCACTAACCTGTAAGCATACTGAAAGCAAAGAGCTTGCCCTCTTTATAGTCATAAAGGAGAATTAATGGTGATATTTGTTGGTGCTCTCCATGCCCACATGCTGTACATTCATCATCTCCTATAATCTCAGAGTGTCCCACATTTGTTTTCTCAAATGGAAAGTCATGGTCAGAAAGATCACTCACAAGGTCAGGATTCAAACCCAGATCTATGACTGGACTCGTTCCAACAGATGACAACACAAAAAGTATTTATTGAAAAAGTTATTCGTTCAATATTTGTGAATGCATGGGTTCTAAGCCCATCACCCTCTGCGTCAGGTAAACCCAGACATGATAGTGTACCATTTTTCTATTGCTGCACAAAAACCCACCCAAATAATAATCAACACCACATCCTGTTGGCATCCAATAGCAATCATTTTCTTTGCTCCCAGTTGTAAGGATGGGGAATTCTGGCAGGGCTCAGTGGGGACCCTCCTCTCTGCTCTGTAGAGTGTCGTGTTTTACTCCTTGTGGCCTCTCTCTCCAAGTGGCTACTCTGGGCTTCTTTACATGGCAACATGTTTTTCTCTGAGCAAAAACAAAAGCCTTCTGAAAAGGCTCCTTAAATCTCAGGATGTCAATTCTGCTACATCTCCTTGCCAAAGCAAGTCAGAAGTCCAACCTAGATTCCAGAAAGTAAAGAAATTAACCCAAATTCCTCGTTGGGAGGAGGAGGCAAGGTCACACTGCAAAAGGATATGACACAGGAGAAATAATCCATGGGGGTCTGTTTTAGCAGTCTACCAGATACAGATGACAGATTCTGATCAGAGCCTAGAGCTGTGGGATTAACTGTGTGCACCTTTAAAGAAGGGGCTTTCCAGGTGGCACTAGTGGTATTTTCTTTACCTGCCAGTGCAGGAGATCTAAGAGACATGGGTTCAATCCCTGGGTCAGGAGGATCCTCTTAAGAAAGAAATGGCAACCCACTCCAGTATTCTTGCCTGGAGAATCCCATGGACAGAGGAGCCTGGTGGGCTACAGTCTATGGGATCACAGAGATGGACATGGGTGAAGCAACTTAGCATGCACGCACACACCTTTAAAGAAATAGAGACAATTCCAACTCTGATCTGGAAATCAGAGCAGAGCTGCATCAGACCCAGGATTTTTCATGAGTTTTCTCCTTTCTCTGTTTTGGCCGTGGTTTGCTGTGATAATTATCACATCCGCTTTACAAAGGTATTCACAAACATCATCACTTGTACAGTGATGGAGCAATCTCCGAGTTAAAACTTCTCGCCAACCAGGGGTTTTGTTGTGGCAGGAACAGTCTGTTGGGATCCCATCTCAGAATCGCTGGCACCACCACAGCCCTCACTGAGCATGAGGCACGAGACAGGCACCAGAATCAACTCTTAACTTGACCTGAGTCACTCTCTCAGATTCACAGCATTCAAAGTGGCTGCTGCTGCTGCTGCTGCTGCTAAGTCGCTGCAGCCATGTCCTACTCTGTGCGACCCCATAGATGGCAGCCCACCAGGCTCCCCCATCCCTGGGATTCTCCAGGCAAGAGTACTGGAGTGGGGTGCCATTGCCTTCTCCGATTCAAAGTGGACGTTTCATTATCTGGAAGCTTAACTAGGTGGAAAATTCCTGGCTGGGCAGAAACCAGAGGAGAATGAGACCAACAAGGGAGATAAGTCACACCTGCCAATTAGTGCCTGAAAAGACACAGCCTGTCCTTGTCCAACCTGCAGATCAATAGCAGACATTTATACTCAATACCCTCTTTAATGCAGGTATGTGACAAACAACCCTTTCAAGTTCACTACCTGTGTAGTGAGCTGTAGGGGGTTCCCAGCAGATTCAGGGAGTACGCTAAATCTGTAGAAGGGGTGGACAGTGAACAAAGGGGCTGTTCTGTATGAAATGAGTAGAATTGAAGCAAACCATCAAGGGGGATTTAGTGCCCCGGGGTTATCAGCAGCCAGGCTGCCTACAACTTAGCTAACTCGTGGCCCCCTGGGCTGGGATGACCCCCCTGCCAGTCACTCTCCTCCCACCCCCATCCCATCCCCTGCCAGTGCCAACTATTTGCTGACCCCAAGCCAGAGGCAATGAACCCACAGAAGCAGGCTGTTAGACTCAGCTTCCCAAGGTGCAGAGTACAGAAGAGAATGGATCTGCAAGGACAAAAGACAGATAACCAGCACACAACGCCTCTGCTAAGCAGCATATTGTGAGTTGTTCCTAAGACTGCCCCCCACCCCCGCCCCCCCACCTCCCTACGAAATCATGCCTGCCTTGGTAATCTTTAAATTCCAGTTTCACCCGATTATGCATTTTGTAAGGGGAAGAAGGAGGACAGAACCCTGAAACTGGTCCAAGAGATATCCCCTAAGTCTCGGGGCTTTGACCCATAAATTTTGGGTAGTTTGTGTTTCCTGGGGTGTGAAAACTCAATGAGCTCATATCTGTATACGATCCTTATAAAGTATTAAATATAAAGCAATAGAAAGATGTGCTCAATTATATCCGACGGGGGTGGAAAGGCCACAGATGTGAAACCACATCTCCTGTGAAGAACACATTGGGCATGTCTGGACCAGGCCCTTCCTTTCCATCACAGCCCATCACATGATGTCAATCCCCAGACAGAAGTCCCGGGAAGCCCTCACATCCCTCACAGCCACCTCCGCTCTGACCTGTGAGGCTAGCAAGGGGTCCAGGCCAGGCCCCTGTGGTATCAGCAATGACTGACTGAATGGGCCATTAGGAATTCAGTCCCTTGTCAGCAAGACTGATGAAACGGATGCGCATCAACGTCATTGGAGTTTTTGTTTCAGGAATACTCTCTGCTCCAGAAAGGCCCCATGGGAGCATTTAAATCCACAAGGTTTATTTAGGGCACTCGAAGCTAAGTCAAGGATGCCAAAGAGTACGCTCCCTGGGGAACTGCTGTGCAGAGCTGCTGGCCAGAGACAGACAGACAGGAGTTGGCCAGGCCCAACTGGCTTTTCACATCCTCGCAGGACCCTCACCAAGCTCTTGGAAAGAACAGATTCAGAATTTAAGGGGTTCTTTGTGATTTTTGTCATATTTTTAGAAGACATTGGATGGCTACAGCAGGAATGGGGGTGAAGCAGCATGAGAATCCATGGAAATGACATCAGGCATGCACCCTCTCGACTTAAAGTAGAATTTCCGTTTGACTCAAGAAGGAGGGGTGGACTTCTGCTCTCTTTTCCCACTGAGCGGCTCCCACTGCCCACAAAACAGTGCCCAGCGCTCCCTAATCTGGCATCTCAGAGCCTGCCCGGCTGGCCCCAGCCTACATTTGCAAGTTTGCTTCCCAATGCTGTACTTCATAGGCTCGCACAGTCTGGCATCATACAGTCATCAGCAGCACAGGCTTCAGAGCTGACATTCCAGAGCGCTAACCTGGGCCCTGTCCCTTCCCAAGCGATGTGACTTTCGGTCAGGGGTCCAGGCTTCCTGACTCAGGTTCCACCTCCTAAAAGTAACAGCATTTGCTACAGATGAAGTACAATTATGCAGGTAAAGCCTGCAACACATTGCCTAATCCAACTTCAGAAGTCAACCAAATGCAGGTGATAACAAACCAATCTCCTGGTTGTGCTGTGTCTTCAGAATCCTGCCTGCTCAGTCCTCCGCCAGTGCAGACCCACCCCAAGCCCAACACTTCCAGCTGCTCCAACCACAGGAGCCCCTCGCCTGGCTTTAACCTCCACTCCTTCCTCAAGACTCCAAGTACCCACACTCACCCTGCAAGGGCTGCCGCCAAGAGAGAGAAATACCGCCGGATTGAGCCCCAAAAGACCCCAGGTCAAGTCCCAGACTTTCCAGTGATTCACCACCTGATCTCTCACCTGTCACCCAGCATCTCTGAACTTCTGTTTCCTCTCCTCTAAAACAGGGATATCTGCCACAGGCGGAAAATCAACAGAATGACATGTGGGAAAGGACTTCACAAACTTTGAAATACCACGGAGTATTTAAAACATGAAACTACTGACTTTCAGGACAACAGTAATATAAGCAAGAAAGAGTAACTTTTTATGATCTGGTTCTGCCATTTCAGTGTATGGTGTTTCTGCTGGAAGACCCAGTGAAAGTGAAAGTTGGTCAGTCGTGTCCGACTCTTTGCGACCACATGGACTATACAGTCCATGGAATTTTTCAGGCCAGAATACTGGAGTGGGTAGCCTTTCCCTTCTCCAGGGGATTTTCCCAACCCAGGGATCGAACCCAGGTCTCCTGCACTGCAGGTGGATTCTTTACCATTTGAGCTACAAGGGAAGCCCAAGAATACTGGAATGGGTAGCCTATCCCTTCTCCAGGGGATCTTTCCCGACACAGGAATCAAACTGGGCTCTCCTGCATTGCAGGCAGATTCTTACCAGCTGAGCCACAGACCCAGTATACAGATTCAAATATACTATCTGAGCCACCAGGAAGCCCTCATATATACAGGCCACTCTAGTTCACTGTCACCAATAAGCAGAATTTCCACAGGTGCCCTCTGACCCCAAAGTCCTTCTCTGAAAAGTGTAGAAATAATTTATGTTGTTGAAATGCTACTTCTCATTTGCAAGGTGCTTTTGCAGTTTACAAACCACGCATACATCCCAGGGCCTAAGGAACATCAGTTAAATGAACAAGCCAGCCAGAGTCCTTGGCAACAGCCTGGGTCGCTGATCTCCCTCCAAACCAGAAGGGCCTAGAGCTTCTGATTACTTGAAAACCTGAGAGCAACCCAGGCTCACCCACAAAGGGCCAAATGCCCGTGGGAAATGGGGTTCTTTCCAGCACCTGGTCATATGTCAAACATCAAGCTGGAGCTCTGTAACCTGGGAGGTAAAGGATTGCTTATGTTTTATTTCTCGCAAAGTACAAATCTAGTCATTCTTCTTTCCTCTCCAGCCTACAGCCTGAAAACACACTTGCAAAGTGTGTTTTGCAAGTACAGGTCAAGGTCTCTACATAGCCTATGCCACAGTTCCCTTCATTTTAACCTCTTTAGCGGACATGTCTTAGGCAACATCTAGTTCACAAGGCTTAAACTGTCCAGTTTCTTTGAGATAGGGGAAGATGTCCAGGGGAAGTAAATTTATCTGTAAGCACAAAAAGATTAGCTGATGTGTGTTTATTGCCACACAGCATCATAGCTGAGATCAGAACCTGTGGTCTTTAATGTTCTAGGCTGCCTCAACGATTTCCACTTAAACAGTGGAAACCCTGCTGAGGTAAGGAAAATGACGGGTTTTTTAAAAAATTTTATTGAGGTATAGTTGATGTACAATATTGCAAAAGTTTCAGGTGTACAACATAGTGATTCACAATTTTTAAAGGTTATACTCCATATATATTATTATGAAATATGTGCCATATTGCCTGTGCTGTACAATACATCCTTGTAGTTTATCTATGCTTTATACAGTGGTTTGTACCTCTTAATCTCCTACTCCTATTCTGCCCCTCCCCACCCCTCCCTCTCTCCACTGGTAAACACTAATTTATTCTCTATTTTATCTGTGAGTCTGCATCTTTCTTGTCATAGTCACTAGTTTGTTTTATTTTTTAAATTCCATATACAAGTATTTGTCTATGTCTGACTTATTTCACATAATATCCTCCGAGTCCATCCATGTTGTTGCAAATGGCAAATTTTCTTTTTTTTCATGTCCGAGTAGCATTCCATTGTGTGTGTGTGTGGGTGTGGGTGTGGGTGTGGGTGTGGGTGTGTGTGACATCTTCTTTATCCATTTATCTGTTGATGGACACTTAAGTTGCTTCCATATCTTAGCTATTATAAATAATGCTGCTATGAACATTGGGGTGCCTGTATTTAATATCTTTTTCAGATTAGTATTTTTGCTTTTTGTATTTCAGATATATTGGAATTGCTGGGTCATATGGTAGTTCTACTTTTATATTTTTGAGAAACTTCCATTCTGTTTTCAGTAGTGACTACATCAATTTACATTCTGACGAACAGCATATAAGTATTCCCTGGAAACTGACTGGGGTCTAGGAAGTTAAACTGAAGTGGAAAAAAAAAAATCATTAATCAAAGCTCTGCCCCTAGTTCATTGTGTAACCTTAAATAAGTCAGTTCCCTTCACTGAAGGTCATTTCTTCACTGGTTAAATGAGAAAGTTGGACTAGATGAGATAGAGCAAGTACATATCACCCTTACTCATCCACCCAAAAGCCCGGGCAGACATTGCTAATCAATCACAGCACCCATTCCCCATAAGCAGGATGCAATACATTGCTTCAGGCAATCTGTACAAGTAGATCAGACCTGGCACATGAAGTAAATACAATCCATTTACCATCCCTGAGCTAGATGATTTTTATCGGTTTTGACATTGTACAAGCCATGAAGGATAGAAGCATAAAAACAGAGACTAGGAACCTGAGACCTAGCGAGCACCTGCCCAAACTTTCAGTACCAGTGAGAAAGCATCACAAAATCTGAGTCTCCGTTTCCTCATTTGTAAACAGAGTGTAACAGCTTTATTCTCCTTATTTTCAAGATCTCTTTGAAGATGAAACTCAAAACAAAAACCACATAAAACAGCTTCCTCAACGGGAAGTCCTCTAATAATCTTTGCATACTAACATTTCTTAGTGAAAGTCACTCAGTCATGTCCAACTCTTGTGACCCCGTGGACTGTAGCCTACCAGAATTCCTCTGTTCATGGAATTCTCCAGGCAAGAATACTGGAGTGGGTATAGCCTTTCCCTTTTCCAGGTGATCAACCCAACCCAGGGATCAAATCTGAGTGTCCTGCATTGCAGGCAGATTATTTACTGTCTGAGCTACCAGGGAAGCCCAACATTGTTAAGCACCATGCTAATTACTTTAGGTTTATTTCTTGTCTCATTTGAGTCTCACAGAAGCACTATAAAGTTGGGTTTCTAGCACATTTGTAACCAAAGATCTTATTAATACATTATGAACTCCTCTCTTTGTCCAAATGTTCACCTTGGAGTCTGGTGTAATCAATAAATACTTACTGATTTTATATGACTCTCTGGAGGAAACTGTGTGACTCCTAAAAACTTAGGGGCATATTTTAGAAGGTAAAGTATAACAGTTAGAATGCACTGGGATGACCTAACAATGATTTCAAATCCTAAGGATGGTTGAGGATGTGATATATGGACCTTCACCTCAGGGTTCCAAGATGGCTGCTGCAGCTCTAGATACCACATTTTCACAATATGTTTCCAAAGTGAAAAATCACAAGGGTAGCTGAGACGATGGAAGAGCTCTCACTGAATACCTAGTTTCCTTTATCAGGAAAGGAGACACTTTGCCCTGCTGACTTCCTTATGATTCATTGGGTCATATGATCACCAGAGAACAAAGGAGGCTGGGAAAAAAGAGTACCTGGGAAGAAGGCAAGGGAGGAAGGGCCACTGGGTATCCAAGTAGTAATGTCTACCACCGGAGAAGGCAATGGCACCCCACTCCAGTACTCTTGCCTGGAAAATCCCATGGACGGAGGAGCCTGGTAGGCTAATATTTCTAGGAGTCTTCATGTATTAGTTTCCTGTTGCTGCTATTACAAATTACCAATAATGTAGTAGTTAAAGTAAAAACATGATTTTATTATCTTACAGATCTGGAGGTCAGAAGTCCAAAATGGATTTTGCTAGGCCAAAATGAAAGTGTCAACAAAACTGTGTTCTTTTCAGAAGCTCTAGGGGAAAACCCTTTTCCAGTTCTTTAGGCTGCATTCATCCCATTACTTGGGGCCCCTTTTTCTATTTTCAGTGCCAGCAACAAAACATCTTCAAATCCCTCTCTGACTCTGGCTCTGCTTCCATCCTCACATCCCCTTCCTGATCTAACCTTCTGCATCCCCTTCCAGCTTTTAAGGACACGTGTGAGTACGCTGGGTCCACCAGGATAACCTCCGTACCTCAAGGTCATTAACTTAATTACATCTGCAATGTTCTCTTTGCCACATAAGGTAACAGTCACAGGTTCTGAGGATTAGGTAGTGGACACCTCTGGGGGCCTATTATTCAGACCATCTCATCTCACATGATTCCTTGCAAACCTCCTCTTACTAAACACAGACTCCTGCTCCTAGAGGAAATCTAAAAAAAAAAAACAAACTGCAAACTTGTCATTTTATACATCTATTCACTTAAACATCAATGTTAACATTAAGAAGAGCCACAGAAAGGCTAGTTCCTGTCCATCTTGCAACTTCTGCAAGTTCTTGAGAAGAGATACACAAAATAAATTTGAAAACAAAATGAAATGCCTTTCCTGGGTTGAGGGAAATATTATTTCTTAGACTATCCAACAGCACCCCCCAGTGCCATGAAGCAGAAAGAGGGAAGGAGGGCTACCATTTGGTTAAAAAAGAATCAGAATGTTTAGCCACAATCATGAGGCGCAGGTACCCAGGCCCCAGTCTCAGAGATTCAGAGGCAAGTGCTCTGAAGCTAGGCCCAGGTGTGAGAAGTTTTTCAGAGGTCCCAAGGGACTGCATGGTCCATTAGAGCCACGGAGTTCAGCATAGAAATAAACATGGTCTGAAAGCCCTTAGGCCCTATTGTTTAGTTGCTAAGTCTTGTCCAACTCTGCAGCTCCATGGACTGTAGCGCTCCTGGCTTCCCTACCCTTTACCACATCCCGGAGTTTGCTCAATCTCATGTCTGTTGAGTCGATGATGCCACGCGACCATTTCATTCTCCTTTTCCTCCTGCCCTCAATCTTTCCCAGCATCATAGTCTGCTGCTGCTGCTGCTGCTAAGTCGCTTCAGTCGTGTCCGACTCTGTGCGACCCCATAGACGGCAGCCCACCAGGCTCCCCTGTCCCTGGGATTCTCCAGGCAAGAACACTGGAGTGGGTTGCCAATTCCTTCTCCAATGCATGAAAGGAAAAAGTGAAAGTGAAGTCGCTCAGTTGTGTACAACTCTCAGCGACCCCATGGACTGCAGCCTACCAGGCTACTCCACCCATGGGATTCTCCAGGCAAGAGCACAGGAGTGCGTTGCCATTGCCTTCTCCGAGCATCATAGTCTGGAGATTCAAAAATAAGTATGATAAAGCTCCTTTTCTCAAAGAACTGTCAGTCTCATTAGACAATGAGAGCTGGAAAAGACACTGGTCACAACTAACATCTGTATCACTTAGGGCAAATTATTTAACCTCTCTGTGCCAGAATTCTCCTGTGCAAAATGAGGATAACAATAATGCCTGCCTTAAAAGTGTTGTTAAGAGAATTAAATGATACAATTCACAAGAAGCATTTAGTATGGCGCCTGGTACAAAATAAACACACAATGATGTTAGAGGTTCCTAGCAAGTTCCCAGGGTAAAAAGTAAATGGCCTACATGCTACTAGCCCCCTGTTACTCAGAGAAGACACTACTGATTGATCTTACCTCTTTTTCCCACTGAATCTGGACAAAGTTTCTCAATTCCACTCAAACTAGTTCTCCATTGCTGGTGGGGAGGATCAAATTTGCCATGCAAACTCCTTCTACATTTTTCTTGTAAGGAAATTGAGACCCAGGAGGGCCAAGCTCATTACATGAGGCTGTGCAGAGCTCAGCTCAGTTCAGTCGCTCAGCTGTATCCGATTCTTTGTGACCCCATGGACTTCAGCATGCCAAGCTTCCCTGTCTATCACCAGCTCCCAGAGCCTACTCAAACTCATGTCCATCGCGTCAGTGATGCCATCCAACGATCTCATCCTCTGTCATCCCCTTCTCCTCCCGCCTTCAATCTTTCCCAGCATCAGGGTCTTTTTCAGTGAGTCAGTTCTTCACATCAGGTGGCCAAAGTATTAGAGTTTCAGCTTCAACATCAGTCCTTCCAATGAATATTCAGGACTGATTTTCTTTAGGTTGGACTGGTTTGTGCAGAGCTGAGAAGGTCCAAATCATCCCACCTGGAACTCTGCACATGCGCCCTGCAGCATACACCAGCTTGCTGGACTCTGCCTCAGGCACAGCGTATACCATACTTACAGGCACCTCCTGTCAGGGCTCCTGGCTATTCTTGTCCTCTCCACCTGCTGCCTCCTGGGTGTTTTGCGGTGGTAGAATGACCTCAGAGTCTCTCGGTGGGCCAGAGGCTCAATGTGGCATTGTAAGAACTCACACCCGGGGATTGAAGCCACTCCCACTAGCAGAACCCAGACACCTGCCTTTTACTAATTGCTTGATTGTCTCTGATGTACTTCAGATAGCTTCATGTTGATCCTGCCGGGCAGGGATTTTTATCTCTATTGTAAGGATGAGAAAACTGATACTGAAAGAAATCTAGTATCCAGCCCAAGGTAAAATTTTTAAGTGGGCTTCCCTGGTGGCTCAGTGGTAAAGAATTTGCCTGTAATGCAGGAGACGTGGGTTTGATCCCTGAACTGGCAAGATCCTCTCGAGAAGGAAACGGCAACCCACTCCAGTATTCTTGCCTGTGAATTCCCTTGGACAGAGGAGCCTGGTGGGCTACACTCCATAGGGTCGCAAAAGAATTGGACACGACCTGACATCTAAGCAACAAAATTGTTAGGCAGCAAAAGAAGACTCAAATCCAGGTCTGATAGGAATGAGTTTATACATGCAGCACACCTTTTAGCTTTACACATCCATAACTTCATGACGCAGAACTGTTATACTTTGCCAGGCTCCTAACGAACCAAGCTCTCCCCCCTCATAACATTTACTCAGTTACACTGGCATCTGTCCTGTCCACTGATAAGTCTCCTCTGTAAAACTAAGGTCCTTCAGCCACCGCTCTTCTGACATAGACACCTTACATAGACACCATACATAGACACCTTCTCCACCAGCTGTATCCTATTTGTTCTTCAGTGTTATGCTTATAACTTACTTCTCCTCCAGGAAGTCTGCCTAGACTGCCAGGTGTCCCTGCTATATGTAACTGTACCAACCTATATTTCCTTTGTCTCGGCATTTGTCAAACTGTATGGTATATGCTTTCTAATTACAGTAGAATTAATCAAGTTCCCATTATATGTAAAAATTAAGAAACACTAACAAATACCGCATGATATCATTTAATATGTGTTATCTAGAACTGTCAAAATCATAGTAACAGAGTAGGTGTTGGTTACCAGGGACTGGAGGCTGGGGAAAATGGAGAGATGCTGGTCAAACGGTACAGGCTTTCAGTTATAAGATGAATGAATTCTGGAACCAAGTGTACAGTATAGTGACTAAAGGAAACAGCTGGTAGAGACGGTTGGTAATTGCATATTCTATATTCAAAATTTTCTGAGTATGTATTTCAAGTGGTCTCACCACACACACACATACACACACACACAATGCAACTATGTGAGGGGATGGATACGTTAGTCAGCTTGATTGTAGTGATTGTTTCACAATGTATACATATACCAAAACATTATGCTCTTTACTTTAAATGTATACAATTTTTATTTGTTAATCATACCTCAATAAAGCTAGTAGGAGGGAAGTAATAGCACTCAATTATACTTAGCAATAACAGCTACCATTCACTGAGCCTTCTGCCAGGCACTCACTATACCAGGCCTTGTATCTACACACATACATGTATAAAATCTCATTGACCCATCACTCCCAGCTTCTGAGGTATTGCTTTCCTCATTCCACAGCAGGTAGGAGTGGGAACTGGCAGAGAATGAGCTTCCAATAGGTTAAGTCATCTGCCCAAAGCCATATAGACATACACATGGCAAAAGCAGAATGTGGACCCAGGTCCATGAGTTCTCAGAGCCATGCTGTGGGCACCATGCTAAACCGCCCGAGGCAGTATATGCAGTGTGACTTCCTCTCACACCTTGCACAAGGACCAGCGGCCCTGTGACAACTAGTTCAGCCTTGGAAGGCAGCATTCCTTTCTTCCTCTTGGTATTGTGATGTCAGCTACTAGAAAAGTTTCCGGATTGTGACGGTTAATTAAACTCAGTCATCAGGCGTTGCTAACAAATAGCCAAGTTCTCCCAAAAACTGTCCCAAAAATCACATGTTGGAGATGGTGAAATAGAAGGAGGTTGGGGACTTGTTCCTACTTCCAAAACACAAGAAGGACCCGTTGAGGCAGATGAAATAAGATCCAGTCCATCAAATTATATACGTTTGCTTCCCATCGGAATCTGAGCTTTATGAAAGAAGAGACGGTTTCATTCCCTGCTGTCTCCCCAGAGTCTAGAACCATGTCTGCCACAAAGTAGATGCTCAGGGAAAACCACCATTGAACGAGTGAATGGACTCATACTAAACCCGGATAATAGCAGTGCAGGAATGATGAGAGGGATCCTGAACAACGCAAAATCATTGTTCAAAATTTTCCAAATGTGGCACAAAAAACTGTTTAGTGTAAATTTAAGTGGTAAAAATGATATCCACTTTTTGGGAACACACTTAGCCTTTTTTCTCATATATCCCTTATCCAAAAATCATAAAAAGTTGTTTAAAATGAAATACACTGATGAGAGGAGAAGAAAAAAATATGGCTATGGGATTACAAGATACAAAATACTATGTATACAATAGGTAAGCAAAAGGAAATATCGGATAGCACAGGGGATTATAACCATTATCTTGTAACAACTTTTTTTTTCCTGAAAAGCTGTTTATTGGGACAATCAATCAAGGAGAGACTCCACTGACCCTGATTTTCAGTGGTAAAGAAATAGAATCTGTAAAAATACTGAATCACTATGCTGTATACCTGAAATTAATATTGTAAATCAACTATACTTCAATTTTAAAAATAAAATACACTCATAATTAACACACATACTCTTTATCTTATCATGCATGTGTGCTTAGTCTTATCCAACTCTTGTGACCCCCTGGACAGTAGCCCGCCAGGCTCCTCTGTCCATGGAATTTTCCAAGGAAGAATACTGGAGTGGGTCAAGAGAGAGGGGACACATGAATACCTATGGTTAATTTACGTTGATGTATGTCAGAAATCAAACCGATATTGTAAAACAATCATCAACCAATTAAAAAGAAATAAATATTTTTTAAAGAAATAAAGAGATAAGTCAAAAAAAGAATACTGGAGTGGGTTGCCATTCCCACCTCCAGGGAATCCTCCTGACCCAGGGAGGGAAGCAACATCTGTGGTGTCTCCTGCGTTGGCAGGCAGATTCTTTACCACTGAGCCGTCTAGGAAGCCCCACTCTTCATCTTATATCATCCCTAAAAGCAATACGATAAAATATACTAATAATTAGTGAGCAATATATCACAAATTGTTTGATGAAAAACGCTATTAAACTGCTACCACTGTTACTGTGAAAGGGTCAAGGAAAGCACATTGTACAAAAGGGCTAGAGGAGCGGAAGTGGAGGCGGAAATCAGAGGCAGGAAGGTGCTCAGAAGATGGGGGCAAGAGGAAGCTGAGGGACTTCCCTGCTGGTCTGGTGGTTAAGACTCTGCGCTCTCAATGCAGGGGACCAGGTTCAGTCCTTGGTGGGAGAATTAGATCCTGCCCTGCATGTCACAATTAAAGATCTGGCACATGGCACTGAAGATTCCGCATGCTGCAAATAAGACCCAGCACAGATACCTAAATTAAAAAAAGAGGAGGCTGAAGCCAGAGGGGGGGCTCTCCTGGAGGGGACACTTTAGGAGAGGTTTGGGGGTGTCTGGGAGGAAGGTGCACGGGGCATTCTCAACAATGCAACTGGACCCAGAAATTTTGCTCCTTCGTGCCCAGAACTAGGCCACTCTGTTCTCTGGCTGTGCCTCCCAGGGGCTAATTTGTGGTCACTGGGTTTTTTCCTAAATGCTCTGCCTTATTTGAAATCATGGTTATTCTGCAAAGCAGTTCATTCACCGCATCCCCTCATCATGGAGAGCTAATCCTAAACAAATTAACAAACTCCTGAAATAAGAACGTACCGGAACCAGGAGTAGGTCCTTACTAAAGGTGGTTAGAGAAAGGAGATGACTCTCTTCTGAGAGTGGTCAAGGGCAGCCTTTCCTATTGATTCCTCAAACCATGTCTTGAGGCCCCATTCAGTCCTGACAGCAGGTGACGGGGGCCATGAAGTGAAACTTCAGCCACCGTCACAGCTGCACTGCTGTCCACAAGAGGGCAGTGGTGCACATCAGTTCAGTTCCGTTCAGTTCAGTGGCTCAGTCTTGTCGGACTCTGCAACCCCATGGACTGCAGCAGGTCAGGCTTCCCTGTGCATCACCAACACCCGGAGCCTGCTCAAACTCATATCCATTGAGTCAGTGATGCCGTCCAACCATCTCATTCTCTGTCATCCCCTTTTCCTCCCGCCTTCAATCTTTCCAAGCATCAGGGTCTTTTCAAATGAGTTATTTCTTCGCATCAGATGGCCAAAGTATTGGAGTTTCAGCTTCAGCATCTGTCTTTCCAATGAATATTCAGGACTGATTTCCTTTAGGATGGACTGGTTGGATCTCTTTGCAGTCCAAGGGACTCTCAAGAGTCTTCTCCAACACCACAGGTAAAAAGCATCAATTCTTCGGTGCTCAGCTTTCTTTATAGTCCAACTCACATCCATATATGACTACTGGGAAAACCGTAGCTTTGACTAGATGGACCTTTGTTGGCAAAGTAATGTCTCTGCTTTTTATATGCTGTCTAGGTTGGTCATAACTTTTCTTCCAAGGAGCAAGCATCTTTTAATTTCATGGCTGCAGTCACCATCTGCAGTGATTTTGGAGCCCAAAAAAATAAAGTCTGTCACTGTTTCCACTGTATCCCCATCTATTTGCCATGAAATGATGGGACCAGATGCCATGATCTTAGTTTTCTGAATGTTGAGTTTTAAGCCAACTTTTTCACTCTCCTCTTTCACTTTCATCAAGAGGCTTTTTAGTTCCTCTTCACTTTCTGCCATAAGAGTGGTGTCACCTGCATATCTGAGGTTATTGATATTTCTCCCAGCAATCTTGATTCCTGCTTGTGCTTCATCCAGCCCAGTGTTTCTCATGATGTACTCTGCATATAAGTTAAATAAGCAGGGTGACAATATACAGCCTTGACGTACTCCTTTTCCTATTTGGAACCAGTCTGTTGTTCCATGTCCAGTTCTAACTGTTGCTTCCTGACCTGCATATAGATTTCTCACGAGGCAGGTCAGGTGGTCTGGTATTCCCATCTCTTTCAGAATTTTCCATAGTTTATTGTGATCCGCACAGTCAAAGGCTTTGGCATAGTCAATAAAGCAGAAATAGATGTTCTTCTGGAACTCTCTTGCTTTTTTGATGACCCAGCGGATGTTGGCAATTTGATCTCTAGTTCCTCTGCCTTTTCTAAAACCAGCTTGAACATCTGGAAGTTCATGGTTCACGTACTGCTGAAGCCTGGCTTGGAGAATTTTGAGCATTACTTTACTATCGTGTGAGATGAGTGCAATTGTGCGGTTATTACTCAGCCCTAAAAAGAACAAATTTGAGTCAGCTGTAGTGAGGTGGATAAACCTAGAGCTTGTTATAGAGAGTGAGGTAAATCAGAAAAAAAAAAACTGTATATTAACACATATATAGAAAATCTAGAAAAATAGTATTGATAAAGCTATTTATAGGGAAGAAATGGAGACACAGACAGAGAACAGACTAATGGACACAGAGGGGAAAGAAGAGGGTAGGACAAATTGAGAAAGTAGCATGATATACACTATCATAATGTATAAAATAGATAATAGTGGAGAGCTGCTATATAACACAGGCATCCCAACATGGTGCTCTGTGATGACCTAGAGGGGTAGGAAGAGGTATTAAGAAGAGGTGGCAAGAATACACAGAAGAAGTATACAAAAAAAGATCTTCATAACCCAGATAACCACGATGGTGTTATCACTCACCTAGAGCCAGATATCCTGGAATTTGAAATCAAGTGGGCCTTAGGAAGCATCATTACAAACAAAGCTAGTGGAGGTGATGGAATTCCAGTTGAGCTATTTCAAATCCTAAAAGATGATGCTGTGAAAGTGCTGCACTCAATATGCCAGCTAATTTGGAAAACTCAGCAGTGGCCACAGCACTGGAAAAGGTCAGTTTTCATTCCAATCCCAAAGAAAGGCAATGCCAAAGAATGCTCAAAGTACTGCACAATTGCACTCATCTCACACGCTAGCAAAGTAATGCTCAAAATTCTCCAGGCCAGGCTTCAAACTGAACCGTGAACTTCCAGATGTTCAAGCTGAATTTAGAAAAGGTGGAGGAACCAGAGATCAAATTGCCAACATCTGTTGGATCATCAAAAAAGCAAGAGAGTTCCAGAAAAACATTTGCTCCTGCTTTACTGACTATACCCAAGCCTTTGATTGTGTGGATCACAACAAACTGTGGAAAATTCTTCAAGAGATGGAAATACAAGAGCACCTTACCTGCCTTCTGAGAAATCTGTATGCAAGTCAAGAAGCAACAGTTAGAACTGGACATGGAACAACAGACTGGTTCAAACTGGGAAAGGAGTATATCAAGGCTGTATATTGTCACGCTGCTTATTTAACTTGTATGCAGAGTACATCATGCGAGATGCCAGGCTGGATGAAGCACAAGCGTGAATCAAGACTGCTGGGAGAAATATCAATAACCTCATATATGCAGATGACACCACCCTTATGGCAGAAAGTGAAGAGGAACTAAAGAGCCTCCTGATGAAAGTGAAAGAGCAGAATGAAAAAGTTGGCTTAAAGCTCAACATTCAGAAAACTAAGATCATGGCATGCAGTCCCATCATTTCGTGGCAAATAGATGGGGAAACAATGGAAACAGTGGCAGACTATTTTGGGGGGGTTCCAAAACCACTGCAGATGATGACTGCAGCCATGAAATTAAATGATGCTTGCTCCTTGGAAGAAAAATTATGACCAACCTACAAAGCATATAAAAAGCAGAGACATTACTTTGCCAGCAAAGGTCCATCTAGTCAAAGCTATGGTTTTCCCCAGTAGTCATATATGGATGTGAGGGTTGGACTATAAAGCAAGCCGAGTGCTGAAGAACTGATGCTTTTTACCTGTGGTGTTGGAGAAGACTCTTGAGAGTCCCTTGCACTGCAAGGAGATCAAAGCAGTCACTGCTCAAAAAAATCAGTCCTGAATATTCACTGAAGGGACTGATGCTGAAGGTGAAACTCCAATACTTTGGCCATCTGATGCGAAGCACTGACTCATTGGAAAAGACCCTGATGCTGGGAAAGATTGAATGTAGGAGGAGAAGGGGATAACAGAGGATGAGATGGTTGGAAGGCATCACCGACTCGATGGACAGGAGTTTGAGCACTCTGGCTGTTGGTGATGGACAGGGAAGCCTGGCATGCTGCAGTCCAAGGGGTCACAAAGAGTTGGACACAACTGAGCAACTGAACTGAACTGAGAGGGGTGGGATGGGAGAGGGGAGGAAGGCTCTGACTGTGGGGGACGAGGAATATATATATGTATATATGTGCATACATATATAATTATGACTGATTTGTGTTGTTGTACAGCAGAAACAAATGCAACATCGTAAAGCAATTATTCTCCAATTGAAAAAATAAAAGAAATTACAACAGTTACAATCAAGGTGTGAAGAAACCTCAAGGAACAGCGGACAGACATTTACCTGCAGGCCAAAGCCAGACAAGGGAGTGGCTATGAGACCCAGCGACAAGGCAGGCTGGGTGGGAAGGACTCCCTCGGTAAAGGGAGGGAGCCAAAAGAATAAATACTCCAGCCCACTGTCCTCCGCCTCTGAGCTCCTGCCAGCCAAACTCAACCAGAAACCAAAAGGCAAGGAAGTCCCTGGAAGTGAGTTTCCAGGGACAAGGAGCAAGGTGGCAGAGGATGACAGGCTCCAGAGGTACCGCAATCACACACCATTTCAGCCTGGCCCTTCAACTTCACGAGCAGTACGATATTCAGGTACTGTTAGATGCAAAACAGCTTCACTTTCAACCTCTGTGGATGAGGAGTAGCTATTCTTTGGTGGTGGGAATACAGTCTAAGAAAAGCTACTTCTGGGGAAACAAGAAGAGAGTTTTAGTTGGACAAGAAAGGAATTCCTAAACATTTTTACTCTTTTTAAATATAGCAAATGAGTGACTTTTCTCAGAGTGGGACAACAGAAAAAATTTTTCATTAAGTTGCAACAAAATAGGGTTAGTGGAACTATGTAGAGAAACTCACTTCTGAGGCTTAGAGAAAAGAAGTTCCTTATATTTATTATAAAATATCTGACTTTTCAAAAAAGTGTCATGTATTATCTTTTGTGTGCGTGCATGTTAAGTCACTCGGGTTATGTCTGAATCTTTGCAACCCTATGGACTGTAACCCACCAGGCTCCTCTTGCCTGGGATTCTCCAGGCAAGAATGCTGGAGTGGGTTGCCATGCCCTCCTCCAGGGGATCTTCCTGACACAGGGATCAAACTTTATGTCTGTTATGTTTCCTGCATTGGCAGGTGGGTTCTTTATCACTAGCACCACCTGGGAAGCCCATATATCTCATGCTACTCTTTTAAGGTAGTATTCTTATTTACTATCTTACAGATGAGGAAACTCAAATACAGAGTAGTCAAACCATTCTCAAAAAGGGCAGCAGAGAGCAAGGAACAAGGGATACATCCAGGCTGACCTTCTGATGCCCCCACCCTAGTCTTCAGAACCAGGATATTTATCTGACCCTGGAGGTGAGCTCAGAAGGTCACAGTTAAGAACTCAGCAACACTGAGTCCCGGATCTAACATGACTTCACCGGGTGACCTTGGGGTAGTCCCTTCCCATCTTTGGGCCTCAGTTTCTCCAATCATAATGTGAGCAAGCTGAACTAAACTTGCAGTTTTCAAACACTTTTAGCAGGAGAAATTTTTTTTTATATAATCTTACAAGGCAACCAGCAATGTCTTCACTACAGAAATTTTCAGGGCTTTTAATAAGCACACGTATTTCATCCCTCTCCAGACTGGTGATTTAATATATAGTTGGGGAAACAACAATCCAGACAAGTGTTTCTCAACCTTTTCTTTCTTTCTTTTTTTTTTACCACAATCCATAGCCAGAAAGACAATTTATATTATGATCCAAGACACACACACACCCTCAACGTGTGTTTAAATGAAAATACCTTTGCTTTCAATGACATAGAAAAGCAAGTTTCACCAAACGATATTTATCTTCACTGCACTCTGATACTATTTCCTTTTTTAATGTTTAAATTATGCGTGAGAGTGTACATGACCGTGTCAGTGTGTGTGACTGGATCATGATGCAAAATTAATTTCTCTCTAAAGGCTATAGTCAAAAATGTTTGAAAACTGCTGTCTTGGGCACCTCTCAGCTCTATGACCCCAGCTGTACAGGCTGCTGGCTGCTTGTGGGTCTCCAAGACACAAATTAACTGATTATTCTTTTTAGGGTGTAAAGCATGGGAGACTCTGTGCCCCTCTGCACAGCTGAGCTGGGCCAGAGAATGTGGACAGGATGGAGTGAAGAAAGCTGGCACTGCCCTTGTCTGGGAGGTACGACTCAGGAACAAAGAGGGAGTTTGTCTCAAGGGCTGCCAACACCGCCTCATTCACAGGCTCTAAATTCATTCAGCCTCCACCGGCCCACAGGCATCCCCTCACCCCAGGGGCCTGCCAGCCACTTCGACAAGGGGTTAGTGTCAGATCTGGGCAGCTCTCCCTACCCGATGTGATGGGCATTCAGGTCGCCTGTGAGAATCGGAAACGGAGTCACTCTTGTCAGTTGAAAAACAACATCCTTCCCCAGTCACCCGTGCGCTCCCTGTTCCCACCCCCACCCTCAAGGGAACCCAGGAACACAACACATCTTGAGACGTGTCGGCCGTGGGAAAGGACTCTGGCTGGCCTGGCTACTGTGTGCAGATCGCCAGAGGTCATCTCTCTTCATCCTCTTTCCCTCACTGGTCTCCTTTCATCTTGTTTTGAAAGGGCTGCCCTTCCAGAGTTGGCCACCCTAAGCCACTCCACTGGGAGAGGAGAAAGCAAGTGGAAAACGTTAGCCCTTGTGCCAAGCTGTGCCCAGAGGACCTTGTGTCAAAATATGTGGCATCCCCTTTTATGCAGGTGAAGAGAAGGAGGCTTAGACAAGCTGCCACTCAAGTCTGTCTAGTTCCAAGGTTCCAGACCTACCACCAAGCCATGGGGAAGAGGGAGGTAACAGGATAGCAGATCATGCTGCAGTGAGTCCAGAGCAGCCTCAGACTTCGGCGCAGTAGAGGTCAGTCACTCACAAAATGCCTACATTAAGGCAGCCCAATACAGCACCAAGTGAGTTACCAGCTGAACACTAAAGATGGGGACAATGGTGTAAAACTACCCATTCTACAACTGCACAGACTCGGGATATTTTTAGCTTATTTTCTAGAGCACTTTTAAGCTTAGAGCAAAACTGAGCAGAAAGCACAGAGCTCTTGCATACACCCCACACAACCGTAGCCAATCCCACTCCTCACCACCTAAGACATCCCCCACTTGAGTTGTACATTTGTTGTAAATAATGCAACCTACGCTGACACATCATTATCACCCAGATTCCATAATTCACATCAGAGTTCACTTTGCGTCATACATGCTACAAGTTTTGACAACTGTACAGTGATGGGTAGCCCCCATTACAGTATTATACAGAAGTTTCCCTGCCCTGAATACCCTCTGTGTACCACCTCTTCAGCCCTCTCTTCCTACCCCTGACAATCACCAATCTTTTTATTGTCTCCATAATTCTGTCTATTAATGAAATTTAATTAATTTCAACTACCCAAAAGCAAACATCCAGGCCCATATGTTTCCATTGGACAATTCTACCAAGCGTTTAAATAAGAATTAGCACTAGTTCTACAAAAACTCTTCCAGAAAATAGAAGAGAATAGAATATCTCTCAGTCTATTTTATAAAGTTAATATCACCCTGATACCAAAACCTAATGAAAACAATACCAAAAAAAAAAAAAAAAACCTCACACACCAAAATTCCTCATAAATATAGACGCAAAAATTGCTAAACTATTAGCAAACAATTAGAATTTGGTAACACATTAAAAGAATTATATACCATGGTATATAATTAGAATTAGAATTATATACCATGGCATATAATTAGAATTAGAATTATATACCATGACCAAGTAAGATTTATTCCAGGGATACAAGGCCAGTTTCAGTTCAGTTCAGTTCAGTCACTCAGTCATGTTTGACTCTTTGTGACCGCATGGACTACAGCACACAAGGCCTCCCTGTCCATCACCAACTCCCGGAGTTTACTCAAACTCATGTCCATTGAGTTGGTGATGCCATCCAACCATCTCATCCTCTGTCATCCACTTCTCCTCCTGCCTTCAGTCTTTCCCAGAATTAGGGTCTTTTCCAATGAGTCAGTTCTGTGCATCAGGTGGCCAAAATATTGGAGTTTCAGCTTCAGCATCAGTCCTTCCAATGAATATTCAGGACTGATCTCCTTTAGGATGGACTGCTTTGATCTCCATGCTGTCCAAGGGACTTGCAAGAGTCTTCTCCAACACCACAGTTCAAAAACATCAGTTCTTCAGCACTCAGCTTTCTTTATAGTCCAAATCTCACATCCATACATAACTACTGGAAAAACCATAGCTTTGACTAGGCAGACCTTTGCTGGCAAAGTAATGTCTCTGCTTTTTAATATGCTTTGTAGGTTGGTCATAACTTTTCTTCCAAGGAGTAAGCATCTTTTAATTTCATGGCTGCAGTCACCATCTGCAGTGATTTTGGAGCCCCCCAAAATAATATGTCACTGTTTCCATTGTTTCCCCATCTATTTGCCATGAAGTGATAGGACCAGAAGGCCAGTTTAGTAATCAAATATCTACCATGTTAACAGGCTAAAGATGAAGAATTGCATGATCATATCAACAACTGATTTAAAAAATCTTATGATGAACTTCAACACTCATTCATGATAATTAAAAAAAAAACTCTCAGAAAACTAGGAATAGAGGGAAACCTAACTTGATAAAGAGCATCTACAAAAGACCTACAACTAATATTTTACTTACTGGTGAAAGATTGAATGCTTTCTCCCTAAGGTGAGAATGAAGACAAAGATGTACCCTCTTACCACTCTTATTCAACATCATACTGGAAGCTTTAGCCAGAAAAATAAGGCAAGAAAAATAAAATGCATATAGATAGAAAAGGAAAACGTCCTATTCACAGATGACATCTTCTACGTTTTCTGTGTAGAAATTGCCAACAAATCTAAAAAATAATTTTTAACCCCTAGAACTAATAAGTGAGTTCAGAAAGGTCATATGATATAAGATGGCTATTCAAAATCAATTGTATTTCTGTAACTAACAAATTAAAAATAAAATAACTTTTAAAATCACTCAAAAAAATGAAATCCAGAAATCATGTATAAAACTTGTAGGCTAAAAATTATAAAATGAAGAAAGAAATCAAAGAGATAAATGAGAGACATACAGAATTCATGGGCTGAAAGACTTAGTAAAGATGTCAGTTTTTTAGTTTCACTTGACACTTTAATGTGATTCTTATCTAAATGGATTCCAGCAAGATTTTTAGAGATATAGAGACGTGTATTCTAAAGTTTATATGGAAAGGCAGAGGAACATGAATAGGTAAGACAATTTTTGAAACAGAATTATAATATGAGAGGAATTGGACTCTCTGCTTTCGGGACTTACTCTATAGTTACAATAATCATGTTGGAACATTATAGGCAGAAGGAAAGACACATAGATCAATTGGACAGAATAGAGAACCCAGAAATAGACCCACACAGATATACCCAAATGCAAAAGTCATCCAGTGGAGGAAAAAAAGCTTTTTCAACAAATGGTGCTGAAGTAATTGAACATACAAAGAAGGGAGGGTGGGGAATGAAACTTGTCCCAAATCTCATACCTTATACAAAAAAATTAACTCAAAATGGATTACAGACTTTAATGTGAAATGCAAAGCTACAAAACTTGGGGAGGAAAGCACAGAAGAAAATCTTGAAGATCTAGAAAAGAAAAAATATGTAAAACATGCTTAATCAATATTTTAAAATTTTGCTCCATGCAGTACTCTATGAAGAGGATGAGAAGACAAACTACAGACTAAGAAAGTGTTAGCACATATCTGACAAAGGGTAGAATGTATAAACATTGCTCAAAATTCAATAGTTAATATATAAAACAATCCAATTAGAAAGAGGCAAAGACATATGTAGAGATATTTCAATGAAGAGGGTCAGTTCAGTTCAGTCGCTCGGTTCGGTCATTTCAGTAGCTCAGTCGAGTCTGACTGTTTGCGACCCCATGAATTGCAGCACACCAGGCCTCCCTGTCCATCACCAGCTCCCGGAGTTCACTCAAACTCGTGTCCATCGAGTCACTGATGCCATCCAGCCATCTCATCCTCTGTCCTCCCCTTCTCCTCCTGCCCCCACTCCCTCCCAGCATCAGAGTCTTTTCCAATGAGTCAACTCTTCGCAAGAGGTGGTCAAAGTACTGGAGTTTCAGCTTTAGAATCAGTCCTTCCAATGAACACCCAGGGCTGATCTCCTTTAGAATAGACTGGTTGGATCTCCTTGCAGTCCAGGGGATTCTCAAGAGTCTTCTCCAACACCACAGGTCAAAAGCATCAACTCTTCAGCACTCAGCTTTCTTCACAGTCCAACTCTCACATCCATACATGACCACAGGAAAAACCATAACCTTGACTAGACAGACCTTTGTTGGCAAAGTAATGTCTCTGCTTTTCAATATGCTATCTAGGTTGGTCATAACTTTCCTTCAAAAGAGTAAGCATCTTTTAATTTCATGGCGGCAATCACCATCTGCAATGATTTTGGAGCCCAAAAAAATAAAGTCTGACACTGTTTCCACTGTTTCCCCATCTATTTCCCATGAAGTGATGGGACCAGAGGCCATAATTTTCATTTTCTGAATGTTGAGCTTTAAGCCAACTTTTTCACTCTCCTCTTTCACTTTCATCAAGAGGCTTTTTAGTTCCTCTTCACTTTCTGCCATAAGGGTGGTGTCATCTGCATATCTGAGGTTATTGATATTTCTCCTGGCAATCTTGATTCCAGCTTGTGCTTCATCCAACCCAGCGTTTCTCGTGATGTACTCTGCATAGAAGTTAAAGAAGCAGGGTGACAATATACAGCTTTGACATACTCCTTTTCCTATTTGGAACCATTCTGTTGTTCCATGTCCAGTTCTAACTGTTGCTTCCTGATCTGCATACAGATTTCTCAAGAGGCAGGTCAAGTGGTTTGGTATTCCCATCGCTTGAAGAATTTTCCACAGTTTGTTGTGATCCACACAAAGGCTTTAGTATGGTCAGTAAAGCAGAAATAGATGTTTTTCTGGAACTCTCTGGCTTTTTTGATGATCCAACAGATGTTGGCAATTTGATCTCTGGTTCCTCTGCCTTTTCTAAAACCAGGCTGAACATCTGGAAGTTCACAGTTCACATATTGCTGAAGCCTGGCTTGAAGAATTTTGAGCATTACTTTACTAGCGTATGAGATGAGTGCAATTGTGCGGTAGTTTGAGCATTCTTTGGCATTGCTTTTCTTTGGGATTGGAAATAAAACTGACCTTTTCCAGTCCTGTGGACATAGCTGAGTTTTCCAAATTTGCTGGCATATTGAGTGAAGAGGGTATACAGATGGTAAATAAGCATATAAAAAGTTGTTTGACATTATTAACCATTAGGGAGATGCAAATTAAAACCATAGTGAGTATCGCTATACATCTATTCAAATGTCTGAAATAAAATGGTGAGGCCAAATGATCCAGTTTCCAGACATTGTTGGTCAGATGTAAAATAATACACAACTCCAGAAAACAGTTGTCCATTTCTTTAGAAATTAATATGTAACTACCATGCAAGCCAGAAATATCCTTCCTGGACATTTATTCCAGAAAAATGAAAACTTATGTTCATGTAAAAACCTGTACACAAATGTTCATAGCTGCTTTATTTGAAACAGTCAAAGCTGGAAACAACCCAGATGTCCTTCCAAATATTTTACAAATACCAACAATGCTGCTGCAATGATCACTGTTGTGACATGTCTTCCTATATGCATACAAGAGCTTGGCAGACACTGTTGGAGGTCTGCCCATAATCCATTTGCACCTTCTAAGGTTATTTCAGTGAGTGAGACAGACATAATCTCTGTTATTACAGAGTTCACAGTTTGGAGGAGAGAGAGATAAGTAAACAAGTTTCTACAATTGATTCTTCAGTAGCAGGTTGTTATAAAACTGTCAGTTCACTGCTACCTCAGCCCCAAAAGATGCCAAACTCATTAGCTGACTTCACCATTTTGCAGAGAAGCCTAGAACTCTTCTATATAAAACTCATCACAAAACTTTTCAAAGGACTAGGTGATGGCCCCAGGAAACCTAATTAAATCTGACTTATTAGAAATTCAAATTCTGCTAAGGTTCTCTGATCAATGGTTCAAGGAACATTTTGCCCCTGCCAACTTTAACAATATAATAGCCAGTTATTTAAAGCAAAAGTGAGTTTATTTGGGAATGGTCAAAGGAACTGCAATTCCAGATATGAGAACCAAGGAGGGAGGACCATAGGCAAGTCCAGAGAACAAAGAAAAGGAATTTGCTTTTATAGGGTAAGGGGGTATTTTGGAAGGGCTGCAATAACCAAAACGTTCACTGGAGAAAGCTGGGAGTCCAAAGCATGGACTCCCAAACCATGAACAATCGTTCATTGGTTGAACTGCTACAGTCTCTGATTGACTGGGCTGTCCTCTCACAGAGAGTTTTCTTCTTCCTGGTGAATTGTAGAGAACACGTGCCTCTCAGAGATGTAGGCAGAAATCTCTTCCTGTTTAGAGTAATTGACATGCATGTGGGTGGGGAGTGGGTAGTTCCCCCTGCAAGCCTATCCTTACTCCAATTTTAGCTGAGGTTTCTTTAATTAATTCCACAGCTGATTTAATTTTGTTGTAAAAAGACTGACTTTTTACCTTCTTCTTGGACCAGTGCATTAGTGAGTCCATAGAGTAAAGGTCTATACCCTAGAGTCAGATAATCCCAACTTCTCCACGTTTTCACAGTAAATGACCTTTACTTAACTTCCTTAAGCCTCTGTTTCCTCTTGCAAAAAGGGACTTAATGAAAGTACACACCTAATAAGTCAGTTGTATAGATTAAATAAAATAATACGTAGTAATGCACTTAGCACAATGCCTAGCACATAGCAGTTTCTCATTCTGTTCTATGATAACAGTGAAGACTTTGGATGATTTCCTTAGGATGATTCTTAGGAGTACAAGTACAAATCAAAGAATGTAAACATTTTTAAATCTCATGAAACAGACTATAAAATTATTTTCTAAGAAGAACTAATCTATACTCCTGCCAGCTGAGTAGAGAGCACCCATCTTTCCTTTCCTTAGTAGCTTTTTGTGCTCTCATTTTTAAATCTTTCTAATTTGATAGATAAAAATCTATATTTTCCTTTCCTTTCTGATTCTTTGATTATCAGCAAGGCTGAATGCTATTTTTAAAAACACCTTTTAGCTACTTTTATTTCCCCCTTAGTAGACTGTTGATTAATATCCTCTTGTTGTTGTTCAGTTGCTAAGTTGTGTCTGACTCTTTGTGACCCCATGGACTGTAGCACACTGGGCTCATCTGTCTGTGCGGTTCTCTAGGCAGGAATATTTGCCATTTCCTTCTCCAGGGACACTTCCCAGACCAGGGATCGAATCCATGTCTCCTGCAAAAAAAAAAAAAAAAAGGCTTCATTTTTATTGAGTTGTGGAAGTTCTTTATATATTATGGTTATTGATTCTTTGCTGGCATTGTGAAGTTTAATAAATACATGTGGAAGGGATGAGGGTAGTGCTACTGCTTTGTCACTAGAATGTAAGTAATGTTTATGTAAAGTTGATGTATGCAGTCTTTAAGTCTTTTAATTCTGCATAGATGCTAGGGCTGCCACTTCCTTTTTTTTTTTTTATCCTTAACTACTAATACGCCATTTTCCATCCTCCACAAACCTGAAGATACATTTTCTGTTTGTCATTTCTAGGGTAGCTATAGTGGGATCCCATCAGTGCCCCTTTTCCTACCCAGCGAATGTGAATATTGCTGACAAAATTCTACTGTCCTCTTCTGAATGGAAGTGCCCTGGACCAAACAAGAGCAACCTCACCAGAGAGGCTACACAACTCCCTCCTCCACCCTATCTGTCCACCAGACTTCAACCAATAACTGATGGGTAGTTGGGTATAGAAGGCCCATTCCCTTACTCTGAGGTGAGACTAACCCTGCAGTGCAATGTGAGAGCCAACTGAAGCCAGGCTCTAGAGGAAACCAGCCTCACTTTTCTCCTCTGTCCTATGTCAGTTGTGTCAGTTCCTTCTCCTGAGAGCATTCTCCCAGTAAATCCCTTCAACAGGAATCCCTCTCTCAGGCTCTGCTTCCTGAGAACCCAGCTCAAGGCCTCTCCAAGAGTAACTGTTTCTGTTTGTACCTTTGTCCTCCCAACCATTCTGAGTCACACTTTTTTATGGCCACCATGAACATGTAGTTACTTGCTTCTCCTTGGAGGATGAGCCAACCAAGGGGTGGATTGTTTCAGTAGCTTGATCAAGGTCATCTAGTACATTGGTTAATATTTACTGAGACCCCTGAAGCAAAGTGACCTGAATGTGAAATCTGGGCCATTACTTGGCATCCAGCCTTGATGAATTGAAATCTCACATCTCATGTGCCTCCTCAGGGTTCGTTTCTTTTCAGAAGAAATGATACACACTGATTCTACACCCCCAGTACAGAAATAGCTCACCCAGGGCCCCAAGAGGCTGCAATATGCTGGTTTGCACAATCATACAGTTAGAGCTGGAGAATACCACAACGGTTATGCAGTCTTACAGATGGGGAAACTGAGGTCCAGAAAGGTGAACTTACTTATTCAAGGCCAGGCAGCATGATGGTACTGCCACTGCAAGCCTTTCTGGCACAGAGGAAAACATGGGCCAAACCATAATTTCTTTGCCTTGATTTCCCCACTATCCCCTCATCTAGCCAACCCCTTTCTGTTCCTTCCTTGCTACCCAAGTACAGCCCATGCCTGTTTGGCATGAAAGAGACTCTCCTCTACCTCCCCACCACTCTTCCAGTCTTGACTCAATGGCCTCAGTTGGTCTTCCTGGTTCCTATACCCTGCACCCCAAGTGCTTCTGGAGAAAACAGCACAGGCCAGCTGGTTCACAGCAACCACCTCAGCTGACCAAGACTTCGACAGCTTCTTGCTAATTTGTAGTTGTCTCTCCCTGCCCTTCCCATCATTGCCCACCCCCTAACACAGGGGTCCCCAATCTCTAGGCCATGAACTGCTACCTTCTGTCAGATCAGCAGCTGCATTAGATTAGAAATATAGTGTACAATAAATACAATGCACTTGAATCATCCCCAAACCATTTGCACTCCCATCCCTGGTCCATGGAAAAACTGTCATCCGTGAAATTGGTCCCTGGTGCCAAAAATATTTGGGACCTTTGTCTAACACACACACAAACTCTGAAGACCTCTTAGGAAAACAGAGGTGCCAATGTATGGACCCCCAAACTGTCTCCATCTGCAAGGAAATTTATATCTACACCCAGATACTTCCTCTTTCTTTAGCCCTTTTCCTTGTTCCCTCATCAGCTCCTGCTCCCCGGGGCCCAGCCCCTTGGAGTACACTGCCTTCTCTCTAATATTCAACCTTACTGTCTCACCTCTGCCTCAAATAAGCCAATGAACTTGCTCAAGTTCCTTCCATTCCCCCCTCCCCCCCACAATCAAACAAACCAACAAATGTACCCGTGATTAAAAATATACAAGAAAGGTCTTAATGATCTGGATAACCACAATGGTGTGGTCACTTGCCTAGAAGTAGACATCATGGGGTGTGAAGTCAAGTGGGCCTTAGGAAGCATTATAGCAAACAAAGTTAGTGGAGGTGATGGAATTCCACTTGAGCTATTTAAAATCATAAAAGACAAAGTAGTGCTATACTCAATATGCCAGCAAATTTGGAAGATTCAGCAGTGGCCACAGTATAGGAAAAAGTCAGTTTTCATTTGAATCCCAAAGAAGGGTTATGCCAAAGAATGTTCAAATGTGGTAAAATTGGGCTCATTTCACAAGCTAGCAAGGTAATGCTCAAAATCCTTCAAGTTAGGCTTTAGCAATATATGAACCAAGAACTTCAGATGCACAGGCTGGCTTTTGAAGAGGCAGAGGAACCAGAGATCAAATTTCCAACAATTGTTGGATCATGGAGAAAGAAAAGGAGTCCCAGAAAAACATCTATTTCATTGACTATGTTAAACCCACTGTGTATATCACAACAAACTGTGGGAAATTCTTAAAGAGATGGGAATACCAGACCACCTTACCTGTCTCCTGAAACCTGTGTGCAAGTCAAGAAGCAATAGTTAGAATTGGACATGGAACAACAGACTGGTACCAAATTGGGAAAGTATATCGTTACCGTTTTTATTTAACACATGCAGGGTGTGTGTGTGTGTGTGTGTGCATGCACGTGCCTGCTAAGTTGCTTCAGTTGTGTCCAACTCTTTGCGACCCTGTGTACCATAGCCCACTAGGCTCCTTTGTCCATGGGATTCTCTAGGCAAGAATACTGGAGTAGGTTGCCATGCCCTCCTCCAGGGGATCTTCCCAACCTAGGGATCGAATCTGTATCTCTTACATCTCCTGCATTGGCAGGCGAATTCTGTACCTCTAGTGCCCCCTGGGAAGCCCTATATACAGAGCACATCATGAGAAATGCCAGGTTGGATGAATCACAGCTGGAAAAAGATTGCTGGGAGAAATATCCACAACCTCAGATATCCAGGTGATACCACCCTAATGGCAGAAAGTGAAGAGGAACTAAAAAGCCTCTTGATGAGGGTGAAACAGTGAAAAAAGATGGCTTGAAACTTAACATTCAAAAAACTAAGATCATGGCATCCAGTCCCATCACTTCATGGCAAATAGAAGGGGGAAAAGTGGAAGCGGTGACAGACTTTATTTTCTTGAGCTCCAAAATCACTGCGGACTGCAATGATGATGGCTGCCATGAAATTAAAAGATCCTTGCTCTTTGGAAGGAAAGCTATGACAAACCTGGACAGCATATTAGAGACAGCATAACAGAGATACCACTTTGCTGACAAAGGTTCATATAGTCAAAGTTATAGTTTTTCCAGTAGTCATGTACATATGTGAGAGTTGGACCATAAAGAAGGCTGAGCACCAAAGAATTGATACTTTCACATTGTGGTGCTGGAGAAGACTCTTGAGAGTCCCTTGGACAGCAAGGAGATCAAATTAGTCAATCCTAAATGAAATCAACTCTGAATATTCATTGGAAAAACTAATGCTGAAGCTGAAGCTCCAATACTTGGCCCACCTGATGCAAAGAGCCAGTTCATTGGAAAAGACCCCAATGCTAGGAAAGATTGAAGGCAGGAGGAGAAGGGGATGACAGAGGATGAGATAGTTAGATAGCATCACTGATTCAATGGACGTGAATTTGAGCAAACTCCCGGAGATAGTGGGGAACAGAGGAACCTGGCTTGCTACAGTCCACGGGGCTGCAAAGAATCAGACATGACTTAGGGACTGAAAAACAACAACAACAAAATGGCAATAATAGTTCCCCTTTCACTGGGTTGCTGTGAAGATCAAATGAGGCAAAAAATGAAGAGTATTTAAAATGTTTTTTTTGTTGTTGTTAGATTTCAGTTGTTGTGGGGATTTTTTGTTATCAAATCTTTATTTCCTATCTTGACTTCTTATCTGACCACCGGACTGTTATCTTAATTTGGATATCCCACAGGCATCTCAAATACAGGATATTCAAGATTCTGTTATCACCAGACACCACCACCACCACTTCCTCTCCTACTATCACCCACTGACTGACTCTTCCTATATCCCTCCTCTCAGCAAATGCCCTGCCAAACGCCACTCTCTCAAGCAATACACCTAAAAGGTGATCGGCCACTCCAATTTCCTTGGGACTTAGGGAGTTGCCAAGACATAGGACTTTCAGTTTTAAAACTGGTAGAATCCCTCTACCATCAGTTCAGTCACTCAGTAGTGTCTGACTCCTTGCGACCCCATGAATCGCAGCATGCCAGGCCTCCCTGTCCATCACCAACTCCCGGAGATCACTCAGACTCATGTCCATTGAGTCAGTGATGCCATCCAGCCATCTCATCCTCTGTCGTCCCCTCCTCCTCCTGCCCCCAATCCCTCCCAGCATCAGAGTCTTTTCCAGTGAGTCAACTCTTTGCATGAGATGGCCAAAAGTACTGGAGTTTCATCTTCAGCATCATTCCCTCCAAAGAAATCCCAGGGCTGATCTCCTTCAGAATGGACTGGTTGGATCTCCTTGCTAGTCCAAGGGACTCTCAAGAGTCTTCTCCAATACCACAGTTCAAAAGCATCAACTCTTCGGCTCTCAGCTTTCTTCACAGTCCAACTCTCACATCCATACATGACCACTGGAAAAACCATAGCCTTGACTAGACAGACCTTTGTTGGTAAAGTAATGTCTCTGCTTTTGAATATGCTATCTAGGTTGGTCATAAATTTCCTTCCAAGGAGTAAGCGTTTTTTAATTTCATGGCTGCAATCACCATCTGCAGTGATTTTGGAGCCCCCAAAAATAAAGTCTGACACTGTTTCCACTGTTTCCCCATCTAATTCCCATGAAGTGATGGGACCACATGCCATGATCTTCGTCTTCCCATTACCAAATGATCCATCAATACCACTCCTGGGCATATATCCAGAGATAACCATAATTTGAAAAGATACATGCACCCTATCGTTCATTGCAGCACTATTTAAAACAGCTAAGACATGGGGGTACCCTAAATGTCCATTGAAAGAGGAGTGGATAAAGAAGATGTGGTATGTAAATACAATGGAATATTACTCAGCCATAAAACAGAATGAACTAATGCCATTTGCAGAAATATGGATGGACCTAGAGATTATCACACTGTGATGTTTAAGAAAGAAAAAGACAAATATTATATGATCTATCTTATATATGGAATCTAAAAAAAAATGGTACAAATGAACATCTTTACAAACCAGAAATAGAGTCACAGACATAGAAAACAAACGTATGGTTATTGGGAAAGAAGGGGGAGGGATAAATCCGGATATTGAGATCGACATATACACAGTGTGGTGCGTGCCAAGTTCGCTTCAGTTGTGTCAGACTCTTTACGACCCTATGGACTGTAGCCCACCAGTCTCCTCTGCCCATGGGATTCTCCAGGCAAGAATACTAGAGTGGGTTGCCATGTCCTCCAGGGAATCTTCCCAACCCAGGGATCGAACCTATCTCTCCTGCACCTCCTGCATTGCAGGTGGATTCGTTACTGCTGAACCACTCACTGGGGAAGCCCGTATACCACCGGTGTGTATAAAATGGGCTTCTCAGGTGGCGCTAGTGGTAAAGAACCCACCTGCCAACACAGGAGAGGTAAGAGATGCAAGTTCGATCCCTGGGTAGGGAAGATCCCCTGGAGGAGGGCATGGCAACCCCCTCTAATATTCTTGCCTGGAGAATCCAATGGACAGAGAAGCCTGGCAGGCTATAGTCCATAGGGTTGCAAAGAGTCTGACATGACTGAAGCAGCTCAGCATGCACACATATATAAAATAGATAATAAGGATCTACTGTATAGAGAGGGAACTCTACTCAATACCTTGGAATGATCTACATGGGAAAAGAATCTTTAAAAGGGTGGGTATATGTACATGTAAAATTAATTCATTTACTGTTCACCTGAAACTAACACAACATTGTAAACCAACTGTACTCCAATAAACTTATTTTAATAAACACTGGTAAAATTCCAGGCCGACCAGGACAAGCTGGTCACCCTCATTCTTGATCCTTCCCTTCTGTCAACTTCCCACATCCATTTACCACTCACTTCTGTAAGCTCTACCTCCTGAATCCGCCCCTTCATTCCACTGCCACCAACCATGCCTTATCTTAGAGCTTCTCGGCTTCTGCGTGTGGTTTCCTTGAATCCACTTTTGCCTCCCTCCTATCATTTCATCTAGGGTGATCTTTCTGAAAGACATTAAGTCTAATGACATAAATCTCCTACTAGGATTTTTCAATGGCTCCTTGCCTCCTGTATCATCAGGCCACCCAAGATGGCTGTTCTCTTGCTCTCTGTACTTCCCCCTGTAGGAATTACCCTTACTGCTTCACCCACACCCTCTTCCCATGACTGACTTTCCCTCTTCATCATAGAGCCTAATCAGTAAATGCCTACACACTTTCCCCCAGCCCCAGCTAGTGATTGCTCTAATATTTAGATCTATGGTAGCTTATCAAAGTGGTGGTAAGGGATGTGTCCCTCCCCTGGTTTCCCTGGTAACCAATGAGACATCAATCCCCCCTGTAGCTGGTAACCTCTTTCTCCCCTTAGTAGCAAGGACTGCTGCCATGTCCTGCCTGCCGTCTGCCATTCACCGTGGGATGTCACTCCAGAACACTCTTGCTTCAGATGTGTAATATCCTCCATCTAGTAAACAATTGGTGTCTCTGTCGCTGACTCCCAGCTCTTTCTTCTTGCTTGCGGCTGGGCAAGTCCAGGACTTGAAGGCCTAGGGGGTATAACCCAACACCTCCCCTTACCCCTACTGTTAGTCCCAACTCTTTACCACAACTGGGGTTCTGATATGTCAAAATTCCACTGATAGGCCACTATTTGTAAGTGTTTTAATATTTTTTATAATTCTGTATTATTTATAAGCACTCCTTTGCATAAAATGAATCACAAATGTTGTATTGACCTAATATGCATAACTATAATGTGAATGAGAACATATTTTGACCAGAATTCCTCCTAACATGGGTAAAGTATCTTTGTTGGCAAAATACAATGGTAAGTGCTTGGGCTGGGGTTGGTTTGTCTCTCCCATGTGAGACAGGGAAGAATTTTTGTGCAAGACAGAAGGAAGAGAAGGAAAGAGACCAGAAAAGTGGAGGAAAGAAAACTGGGAGGCAGCAGAGGCTATGTGTCTGGGATGTGCCCGGGACCTGGATTACCTGCCCCCGTCCATCATCATTGGCACTGCACTAAGTTCATCAAAGAATCAGTGTCTGGGTATTGTTTGTGGAACTTGGTGGAAGCACTGGGCTTTGTGTCTGCTTTGACTTGGAGCAGCACAAAGCAACAAGTGGAGGAAGTGATCTGAGGCAGAGAGAAATCATGCAGAAGCCTTGTGATGTCACAGGCTGTGGAATTCAGCTTCTGGCCAAGGTTACTCAGACTTCCCCGGAATGGGGGAGTCCCAGCTGGTACCCATATTGCACAAACGCATCTTCATCTCTGCAAGTCCTGGATTGGGTTCAATATGAGCTTGACACCGAGAGCAGAGGAGAACAGCAATCTGTCTTCAGGACGGGTCAGGTCTTAACAAAACTTGACCATCTCCCTCTGACTCTGGGAAAGCTTGTGGCAGCTATGCCTTCCCACCTCTGTGCTCTGCTCAGGGCTCCCGTTCCCCTCTTCCTTGTCAAATGTGTCCATCTTATGTATTCATCCTCAAATTTTATCACCAAGGACACCTGCTATTTCTCCTCTCCTCCCCCATCCCAGCCATATTTTGAAAGATTTTATTGACCAGACTCACATTTCATTTACTCACAGTTCAACCATTTTCCCATATTTTGGCAATCAAATGCTATATAATCATTAATGGAGATTTTTTATTTGCTTGAGATGATAAAATTAGTGCTGAGTTGATATAGCTCCAGATCAAAGCAAAGAAACTTTATAGTTTAATGATAACTAATGTTTACAGACACCTTACCACGTGCCAGGCCGTAACTCACTGTGTGTGTGTGCTAAGTCATGCCCGACCCTTTGCGACCCTATGGACTGTAGCCCGCCAGGCTCCTCTGTCCATGAAATTTTTCAGGCAAGAATACTGGAGTTGGTTGCCATTTCCTACTCCAGGGGATCTTTCTGACCCAGGGATCAAAACTGTGTCTCCTATATCTCCTGCATTGGCAGGCAGATTCTTTACCACTGCACCACCTGGGAAGCCCAGTAAGCCACCGAGATGGGCATCATTATTATTAATACCAGTTTACAGTCCATGGGGTCGCTGAGGGTTGGACATGACTGAGTGACTTCACTTCACTTTTCACTTTCATACATTGGAGAAGGAAATGGCAACCCACTCCAGTGTTCTTGCCTGGAGAATCCCAGGGACGGGGGAGCCTGGTGGGCTGCTGTCTATGGGGTCGCACAGAGTCGGACACGGCTGAAGTGACTTAGCAGCAGCAGCAGCAGCACAGACAAATAGAAGAGATTTGTTTGCCCAGCATCACTTAACAAGTGGGTAACAAAGTTGGGATGCAAATTCAGGTGTTTCTGATAACAGAGCCGAATTTAACTATCCTTTTGCTGACAAAGGTCAGCAAAACCAAAGCTACTGTTTTTCCAGTAGTCATGTACAGATGTGAGAGTTGAACCATAAAGAAGGCTGAGTGCTGACAAATTGATGTTTTGAAGCTGTGGTGTTGGAGAAGACTCTTGAGAGTCCCTTGGACAGATCAAACCAGTCAGTCCTAAAGGAAATCAACCCTGAATGCTCTTTGGAAGGACTGAGGCTGAAGCTGAAGCTCCAATAATTTGGCCAGCTGAGGTGAAGAGCCGACTCATTAGAAAATACTCTGATGCTGGGAAGCATTGAGGACAGGAAGAGAAGGGGACAATAGAGGATGAGACGGTTGAGTGGCATCACTGACCCAATGGACATGAGTTTGAGCAAACTCTGGGAGACAGTGAAGGATGGGGAAGCCTGGCGTGCTGCAGTCCATGGGGTTGCACGGTCAGACACAACTTGGCCACTAAACAAAGAACAACAACTATTGTCAAAGTTATCGAACATGCTTTAAAAGTAATTAATTTCCATCATGCTTTGTGAAATACAGCACAGATTTGGAGCCCCTCTATCACTAGTCCTAAAACTTCAGATGAGAAAATGCTGTAATAAACAAATCCCTCTCAGTCATCAGACAGTCATCGCTTATTGTTTCAGTGTCTTCAAGATGCTAGTTTTACAATTTAAATCCAGCTTTTTAGAAAATCTCTCTCTTTTTAAAAACTTGGTTCAATACACTATCTTACTTTTTTAAATGGAAGACTATATTTAAACTACTCTGCCCCAAAATACAACAGAGCCTTCATACACTAATCATTTGCATAACTCTGACCATTTCTATTCCCTATTGGTATACAGATATCAATTTTCCTTAGCCTTGAGAAGTATGTGTATAGTCATCGCAGTACTATTTTGCATTCTGTCCTTTCTGCTAAATATAGTTTTAGATGTTCTCCATTGACATGATTCATGTACTGGTCTTTTAAAATTTATTCTATTATGTTAATGTGTGGCAGCTGGCTACTTCACTGTCCAATTTGGGGTCATAGAGCTATGTGATAAGTATAAGCTATAAATACTTTTGGACTTTAGTTTTAACAACTAACCTTCTTTTCTTTCTAAAATTACTTACTTTAGGACATTTTCCCAGTAGTGGGACTTCCAGGCCAAAGAATAGCAAGGCACCATGGGGAAAATATGGCCATTGAAGTTAAGCCTCTATTTGAATCCTTTTGTCATCACTTACCCTCAGGTGGCTTCAGACATGTTGCTTAATCTCTTCCTAAGCATCATAAATAGAATGATAATAACACCATCCCCACAGGGTAGTCACAAGGATTAACAATAAAAGACATCAAATATATAATATACCCTAATTAAATGGAGGCAGCTGTTGTACTAATAATTTAAGGATTTTTTTTTTTTTGCGGTTACAAGCTTACTTTCCAGCTTGCACAATAAATAATTTAATTATTAATTAAGACTTAAAAATTGAGATTGATCATGGTTTAAAGTGCTTTCTCTTTAAGGTATTTTCTTTGTGATCAGGATTCCCAGCGATAGCACAACTTAATTCAAATGTCAACAGTGGAATTTATCAGCTTATAATGACCTATGGAAGGGAAGGCTAGTATTGATTAACACCACTGTGGCTTGCCTTCACATTCATGCCATATTAATAGCTACCATTTATTGGTCACTATCTCCATGCCAGGGCACAATACAAAAAGCTATGTTGTGTTTTCTGATTTAATCTCCATAGCCTATGAGTTATGAGTCACAATAACCATTTTAGAGATGAGAAAACTGAGTCACAATGAGGTTATATAAACTGTATGAGGCAATACAGACTGAAGAGGTTGCATTCAGTTCCAAACCCAGGTCTTCATGACCCCAAAGCTTATGTTCTCTCTTTCACATCAGGCTGCTTCCCAGTGAACTAGATAAATATCCATAATTATTAACATGTCAACCTACAGGGAATATTCTGGGTCATACTTGGATCTCTCTAGAATCCACTGTTTTCATGATCATTCTCTGCTAGACCTCCTAACTGGAAATCACTGTGTAATTTTATATTCTCATCCTCAAGGTAAAAAGTTTAGCTCCCCTATCTTCAGCTTTAAACCCGCTTCTGCTACTCACTTGGGCTTCCCTGCTGGCTCAGTTGGTAAGAATCAGCTTGCAAGGTGGGAGACCGGGATTCGATCCCTGGGTTGGGAAGATGCCCTGGAGGAGGGCATGGCAACCCACTCCAGTATTCTTTCCTGGAGAATCCCCATGGGCAGAGGAGCCAAGCAGGTTGCAGTCCATGGGGTCACAAAGAGCTGGACACTGAGCAACTAAGCACTGCTACTTACTTACCTTGGGCAAGTTTCTTAACCTCCTTCATCCTCAACTTTCTAATCTATAAAGTGGGAATAACAATAGAACACAGCTTAAAGGACTATAACTTTAAAAACTAAATGAGCTAATATATAGATGAATCCCTATAAGTACCTGGGACCTAGTGAGTGTTTAATAAATGTTACCTATTATTATAGAAATAATAAATTATTATTAAATGAGGAACTAACCTATTTACAGCTCAGGTGTCCTTGTTGTGATCACTGTCTTCCCCTGCTTGCTTTCCCAATCAAATCATCCTTGGTACAAAAGCTATTTGGAGACTATTTCTGCTTAAGGATAGGAACTTGGGAAGAAAGCAAAATTAAATCAATCAGGCTGTAAAAATTCCTCTTTACCAAGATGGCTCTGAGCCAGGCCTGCTAGCACTCAGAATATATGAACCAAGGGGAAATGAAGGGTGCAGTTGCCTTCAGACAATCCCACTGCCAAGATCAATCTCTGGCCTGGAGTCAGAGCTCGCCTCGTCCGTGACAAGGCAAGCTGGACTGGACAAGCGGCCTCAGAGGCCCCTGCAGAGGTCAGGCCCACATCCCCAAGTATCACCCAACCTGGCATTACCACCAGGAAAGTGAAGGCACCAGATAGGTCCCTTCTCTCAGGGCTGGTTATGCTGGGCCTGGATGGAACAAATCCATTCCTAAACAGGCCAGAAGGGTGCTTCCCCACCCCCCGCCTTACCCAGGGGCCATATAACAATGCTAGGTTATCAGCACAGTCATGACTGAGCCAAAACCAAGGCTGAGAAAGGGAGTCCAGCCTTCCAGGTTGCGGAAAAGCCTGTGGTAAAGCCCTGAGAGAGGAAGGTGGGTAAAACAGTGGCCAGAAAGTCACTGTCAGCTGGACAAGCAGAGAGCCAGGGCGAGGGGCTCCAGGTAAGGCTGCGAGGCGGGGGACACGGCCCTCAGGACCTTCCATCTGCGCTGACCATTTTCGTTTTCATCCTAAAGTTAATGGAACATTTTAAGCTGGGAGACACGGTCTGATCTGCATTTGATCTACTCCTTTATGGCTGCGCTGGGTCTTTGCTGTTGAACGCCAGCTTTCCCTAGTGTGATGCATAGCGCTTCTCACTGCAGTGTCTCCTCTTGTTGCAGAGCACAGCCTCTAGGGTACAGCAGCTCAGCAGCTGCAGCTCTCAGGCTCCAGAGTGCAGGCTGGATAGCGGCAGCATGCAGGCTTAGTTGCTCCACAGCACATGGGATCTTCCCAGCCCAAGGAGCAAACCTGTGTCCTCTGCATCAGCAGGCAGATTCTTAACCACTGGACCACCAGGGACGTCCCCAGATTTGCATTTTTTCCTAAACTATTCACTCAATAAATATTCTTGAGCACCTACAACAAATTATGATATTAAGAAGAGACTGTGGAAAAAATAATACTTAATGAGCACTCAGTCTTGCAGGGCAATAAGGCTAGTCACAAAGGCAGAAGATGGTGTTTCTAAGAGAGGGATCTGGAAAGCTTCATGTAGAAGTGGGAGAGGCACTTATACACTTGGGTATAATGTAGCCTAATGTAGTATAGACATCGTAGAACATTGCCCCTAGTGTCTGATGGCCAGCACCCAAAACCTGGCTTTACCGCTTACATGAGAGTTGTAAGACCTTGAGCAAATTGCTTCACTGCTTTCTTTCTTCTTCTTTTTAATAATATTTATTTGGCTGTGCCAGGTCTTAGTTGCAGCACATTGAGGTCTTAGATCTTCATTGTGACATATGAACTTTAAGTTTCAGGAAAAGAACTCTTAGTTGCAGAATATGGGATCTAGTTCCCTGACCAGGAATTGAACCCGGGCCTCCTGCATGGAGAGCATGGAGTCTTACCCACTGGACCACAACAGAAGTCCCTACCTCTTTCTTCATTAGTATTATTTTCATTTGAGCCAAACTTTAAAAGAGAAATAGGATTTGGACATACAGAGATGGGAGAAGGAGACTATAGATGGGAGATGGAATGGGAACAAACATCAGGGAGAGGCTTTAACGTGGAAGAGCAAGGCAGCTTCACTTGTCTGGAGACAATGTGTGAGAAGAACTGTGAAATCGAGAAGAACATTAACACATTAAATTTTTAGCAGGTGCCAGAACTCTGCACGCATTAATACATTCAATCTTCACAACAACCCCACAAGGTGGGATTTCTTCCATTTTACGTGCAAGGAATTTGGTGCTCTGAGACACTGAGCAGTTTGACTAAGCTTGTAAGTAGAAGAGAGAGGATCTGAACTTGAATCATCTCACTCCAAAGTTCACACCTGTTCCACTATGACCACACTTCCAACCCACCCACCGCCCCCCCCACACAAACACACACCACCAGAATGGGACCGCATCTTCTGCTGAACAAATGACCCATGAGCCCCAAGGACATACAGCTATGATCATTGAGGACATTTCAGAACCTGATCCATACCTGGGATGGTAATTCTGGAAAAGTAGTTCCAAAAACTGCTTTGAGTGAAAAAATATTGTCAGATCATGCACAATGACTTGCAAAGTGGGAGGCTCTTCAGGGAATTCCATGTTCATTTGGATGTGTAAGCTCTATGGTGGTTTTTAAAAGCAACAGTCACGTTACTTAACATTCACACCACTTGGTTACCTTGGAGTAGTAACAAATTAAGCCAGAATCAGCTATTCACAGTGAATGATTTTATAAAGCTTGCTTTGCTCCCACAGCTTGACGACTTTAAATGCAAGCTACTTGCCTAAGGAAGCAGATATGATGGATTAAAAGAAGGTGCCATAAGTCAGCTCCAAGATCCTGGACCCTTTCCTTCCCTGTTCATTGATTCTCCTAGATCTCAGCCAAGTAAAAAACAAAAGAGGTTGTAGAGTGTGGCCAAGAAAATGTTACTTCTGTCCAAAAAGAACCATCAATGACTGAAATGTACCTTTCATACTGAAGAGTAAATTCTACCAGGAAGAAACAAACAAACAAACCAGCATGTCTTTGAGAATGACAATGGACAGTTGAGAGAGAATTGACATTTGGTGAGTTTAAAAATAGATCCTCCAATAGAAAGAGCATCTGCTAAAAATACAAACCAGCACAGGCCTTGCTGCATTCTGAGAGCTCTGAACAGGTTATTAGGCTACTCAATAATGCCCTATTTTTAGGGCTGTGGAGCCAGGAAACACTGGCTGGCTTCAGCAGCTCAAATAAACACATAATGCAAGGACATGCAGATTAGTCCCTAAAGTACCTAGGAGTAAGGACTTGTAATCCTGGAGAAAGTTTTCTAGGGCAAAATGATGATGTAGTAGCTTTTATAAGTTGCTGAGGTTAATGGAAAGGTGGGGTGGGGTGATGACTGGATCCGTTCTTATTTTGCTGATGCACGCACGGATTGTTAACACTGGCAGGATCATTAAGACTGGACATTAGATGTTGACTGGCTGTTGGGATCTGAACCTTCTGATTCCTCCCCTGGGAAAGTCCCCCTTTTAGGAGGGTTGATGGCCAACGGAGCCTGCCTCCATCTCTAGGAAGCTGTCTTCCCAGCCCCCCACCCTCATCCCCACACCTGCCCCCACACACCAGGCATGGCAGATGCATCTGCTCAGGTTTTTGAATCAGAAGCTAATGACGCAAAGGAAAGAGAGCAGAGCATTCTTTCCGAGGGTAGCAAGCAAAGGCAGCAAGATCCAGTTCCCAAGGGCAGCCCAGACAGTGGTGCCAACAGGGGTAGCCCGTGCCCACTCCTGGCAGGGACACAAGCTGTGACGCTAGTGTTGAGTGGCATGGTAGCTGTGCTGGCTTCAACGGAGCCTGGCTCCTCAGGGAGGTGCTGGCCTAGGCTTTGCCCATACAGTCTTTCCTGTTCTTACCACTTCTCTCCGTCTGGTTCTTCGGGCTTCCTGGGAATCCTGTGAGCTGGCTGATAGCCCTTCAATCAGTTAAGTTTCTGTTTAAATTGCCCAGAGGCAATATTTGTTCTTTGCAACTAAGAACCCTGACTGTTGTAATAATGTAGCTCTGTTATTTTACAAATTAAATTAAGAATGAGAGGGAAAAACACACAGCTAGTTAGCATCAAATTCAGGCCTTAAAAGCATCAAATCCAGGCCTTAAAAACTCTTGTCTCCTGACACAGTCTGGGCACAGAGCGCAGCCTTTCAGAGACTCAGAGTGCGTCTGCGGACATGCCCTATGTCCCCAACAGGCCCTTTCAGTTCTTTCCTGCCCAGAGGTTTCCACTGCCCTGGCCCACCCACCTAATTGTCTCCCTCTTTCCCATACATGAAGTCACCTCAGTCACGTCTGACTCTTTGCAACCATATAGACTGAAGCCCACCAGGCTCCTCTGTTCATGGAATTCTCCAGGCAAGAATACTAGAGTGGGTAACCATACCCTACTCCAGGGGAGCTTCCCAACCCAGGGATTGAACCTGCACCTCTTATGACTCCTGTGTTGGCAGGTGGGTTCTTTATCACTAGGGCCACTTGGGAAGCTTTCCCCACATCTTACCCAAGTCATTCCAAATGTCATAAACCACTTACTCTCAGTCACTCTCCCCCTGAGCCCTTCCAGATTACAAAGTCTCCTTTCTTCCAGAACATACTTATTGAGTACCTACTATGTGCCTGACACTACACTAAGCACTACGAGTCCCATAGTGAGAAAACAGAAGTGGACTCAGATACCATGAGCATCATAGTATAGAGGGAAAGACAGGTAGGAATCAAATAATCGTGCAAGCGTACACGAAGAAAGAAAAGCATAAGCAAGCTGTTGTGACAGCATGTAACTGAGGGTTCTTATCTAGTGTAGAATTCAAGAGCTCCCTGAGAAGGCAGCATTTGAAATGAGATCTAAAATCGATTAAGGTCATTTGGTGACGAAAGGGGAAGGAGAATTCTAGGAAGGATTAGCATTCCACAGGTCCTGAAACAGAAGCACAGAAGTAGGAACCACAAAAGAAAGTCAGTGTGTCAGAGCAAGGGATCGAGTGAAAAGAGCTGGGCTGAGATGTGGGAGGATGGAGCTGGGTCATTTAGGGCCTTGTTAAGGATTTTGCTCAGGGCAACAAGCAGCCACTGAAAGATTTGAAGCAAAGGAGAGACATGGGTCATGCTCTAGTGTGCAAAGATAGCTGTGGCTGCCCTGCGGAGAATGAACTGGAGAAGAGATGACAGTGAACATATGCAGACAAATTAGCAGTCCATCACCATGGCTCAAGGGGCAAGTGATGACTGCACTGGAGAAGGAGAGAGGTGATCAGACTGGACAGAGATATGAATGAAAATCCACAGGACTTGGTGTTTGGGGAGACTGCAGAGAAGATATTGAGAATGATGCTACATTTCTGGATAGATAGTAGAGTTATTTGCCAGAATACATACTGTATTAAAAAAAAAAAAGGTCAGTTTTGACACAGGACACCATGAGTTTGGTATTAAATAAACTGAAGTTATAATACCTTTGAGGCATTCCAACAGAAATGTCAACATATATGGATCTGAGGCTCGGGAGAAAGGATTGAGCTAAAGTATGCATTTGAATATTATTATTACATAGATGATCATTGAAGCATGCATGCAGATGAGTTCACTTGGGGAGAGAGTATAGAGGAATAAGAGAAAGAGAGTTAGGAAAAGACTTTAAGAGTTACACCATTTATGCAAAACTATTTGCAACAGCCAGGACATGGAAGCAACCTACATGTCCATGGACAGATCAGTGGCTAAAGAAGCTGTGGCACATATACAATGAAATATTACTCAGCGATCAAAAGGTATGAATTTGGGTCATTTGTAGTGATGTAGATGGACCTGGAGTCTGTCATACAGAGTGAAGTAAGTCAGAAAAAGGAAAATATATATTGCGTACATGTGGAACCTAGAAAAACAGTGCCAATGGACCTATTTGCACGGCAGGAGTAGAGACAGAGACTTCCAGAACAGAATCGTGGACACAGCAAAGGAAGTGAGGGTAAGACAAATTGAGAGACACATATACACTAGCATATATGAAATACTTACATGTAGTAGACATATATACAGTACCGTGTGTCAAGCACTAGCTAGGGGAAGCTGCTGCATAGCACGGGGAGCTCAGCTCAGTGTTCCATGATGACCTAGAGGGGTAGGGCAGAGGGAGGCTCAAGAGGGAGGGGATATATGCATACATACAGCTATTCATTTCATTGTACAGCAGAAACCAGCACAACACTGTGAAACAATTACACTCCAATTTTAAAAAATTACATCATTTAAAAATCACAGAGAAGAGGCTGATGTAGCCAAAGAAAGAGAAAAACCCCGAAGATTTCGAAAGCACATATTCAAACAAGTATACCTGAAATTCCTTGGCCTGGCTACTGACCAGGATAGTATTTGTTGACAAAACAACAGCACATGGATACTAGGGGCTTTGAGCTTTGGAGTCAGATATTTTATCATTCTGGTTCTGATTTAGAAGCCCTAAACTCCCCAAGAAATCAGGTCCCAGAGAGATGAAAAGGCAGAGTACGGACAGTTTTTAGGGCACTACTGTGTATGATAATGGCGGATACATGTCATTATACATTTGTCCAAATTCATAGAATGTACAACACCAAGAATGAGCCTTAACGTAAACTTGGACTTTGAGTGATAATGGTGTGTCAGTGTAAGTTCACCAATTATAACCAAGGGTACCACTTCAGTGCAAGATGTTGATACTGGAGGAGGCTATGCATATGCAGCAGCAAATATATGAGAACTCTCTTGTGCTCAGTACTGCTGTAACCTAAAACTGCTCTTAAAAATTAAAGTTTATTTTTTAAAAAAGGAGAAAAACCAGGAGAATGTGTCACAAACACCAAGTTAGCAAGTGGAGTTGGTTTTTGTCCATGGCATCAAATGCTACTGAGAGGTCAGGTAAGCTGAGGATTGAAAAGCTGCCAATTGGCTCAAGCGATGCGGAGGCCACTGTTAATCTTAGGGAGGATCATTTTGATGGTGGCATGAGTGGAAGCCAGGATGAAGTGAGTTGAGAGATGAGTGACTGGGAGGTAAGAAAATAATGACGGCGAGAAAAAAAAGTGTGAAGTCTCACTACACAGAGAAAGGGGAGACATGGAACAGTGGGGGAAATAAACTCTAGGGGGAATTCTTTAAGATGTCCAAGGCTTGAGCATCCTTAAATGCTGTGGAGAAGCATACATCAGAAGAAAGAGGTTGATCATTATGGACCTAAACATTGTTGATGGGTAAAGTTAACATCACCCATCTCTCAGGAAATATTGATATTTTGGGGTGGATATTTGATGACTTAACCCAAGTAATAGATGATGTGGGACTTTCTAGGTTATTACACTGCCCAAGGCAGAGTTCACTGTTCTGTCCTGTGTCTCCAACACTTGATTAGTGTCTTTTGCAGTACTCCCAATGTTGCAATGTGATTTACCACTTGTGTCTCCCACTCATTGTATGTTCCTGAATTTGTATGTTGTACATTATATGTTTTGTATTTTACTAATCTTTATACCCCTGGCCTACCTTTATCACTTCAGTTCAGTCACTCAGTTGTGTCCAGCTCTTTGCGACCCCATGAACCATAGCACATCAGGCCTCCCTGTCCATCACCAACTCCTGGAGTCTACCCAAACCCACGACCACCGAGTCGATGATATCATCCAACCATTTCATCCTCTGTCGTCCCCTTCTCCTGCCCTCAATCTTTCCCAGCATCAGGGTCTTTTCCAATGAGTCAGCTCTTCGCATCAGGTGGCCAAAGTATTGGAGTTTCAGCCTCAACATCAGTCCTTCCAATGAACTCCCAGGACTGATCTCCTTTAGGATAGACTGGTTGGATTCCTTGCAGTCCAAGGGACTCTCAAGAGTCTTCTCCAACACCACAGGTAAAAAGCATCAATTCTTCGGTGCTCAGCTTTCTTTATAGTCCAACTCTCACATCCATACATGACCACAGGAAAAACCATAGCCTTCACTAGATGGACCTTTGTTGGCAAAGTAATGTCTCTGCTTTTTAATATGCTGTCTAGGTTGGTCATAACTTTCCTTCCAAGGAGTAAGCGTCTTTTAATTTCATGGCTGCAGTCACCATCTGCAGTGATTTTGAAGCCCCAAAAAATAAGTCTGACACTGTTTCCCCATCTATTTCCCATGAAGTGATGGGACCGGATGCCATGATCTTCGTCTTCTGAATGGTGAGCTTTAAGCCAACTTTTTCGCTCTCCTCTTTCACTTTCATCAAGAGGCTCTTTAGTTCTTCTTCACTTTCTGCCATAAGGGTGGTGTCATCTGCATATCTGAGGTGATTGATATCTCTTCTGGCAATCTTGATTCCATCTTGTGCTTCATCCAGCCGAAAGTTTCTCATGATGTACTCTGCGTATAAGTTAAATAAGCAGGGTGACAATATACAGCCTTGACGTACTCCTTTTCCTATTTGGAACCAGTCTGTTGTTCCATATCCAGTTCTAACTGTTGCTTCCTGACCTGCATACAGATTTCTCAAGAGGCAGGTCAGGTGGTCTGGTGTCCTGGAGAATAGGCTCTGGCATTGTAGGATATACTATAGTATATATAGTATATAATTGAAAGAGGAATTAGCTCTACCTGACCCATTCCACTCAATAAATACTTACTGAATGAATGAAAAAGTAAACAGCAACAAAAACAAGATAGTTATAGGACCTCTAAAGGAGAACACTGGAGTTCAGAAGGGACTTTTCATGTCCCATCAAATCTCAGCCACTTGTAGGAACTCTAACTTCATCCTTGTAGCTAGCCCTGGTGGCAAGATGAGCCCTGTATTTAAACAGGATGACTTCTGACCAACACACAGGGACAGGGATCTGAGTGTGTCAGGCTGTGCTAGAAGCAGCCCAGGAGGACGATGCCACTAGGCTTGTCCTCAGGGATTGAAGACCTGAGCTAAGTCCACACTTCTTCAGCCAAGACAATTTCTCAGAGAACCCAGGCCTCTTAGATCAAACTTTGCTTGAATTCCCTGTAAAATGCAGCAACGCTTTGGCATAAACTGGCAGATATCACCCCAAAACATGGGGTAGTTTCCTACTGTCTCTGTAGACCAGTCTAGAAGGTGCTCTCTTCTCTCTTTTCATTCCTTGAATAATCCCAGGCTGGACAACTTCACTGCTTTTTATGAGCAAAAACAACTATAAAGTTTATCTCACCTTCTCTGCTGAATGTTCTGATCCAGACAGAATCTGCTGCATCAGCTTTTTCTTTCATCTGAAACTCAAGCACTGATTGTAATTGGTATGCTTCTCTCTTTTTGCCTTCCTCCTGTGCCTGCTCTGTGTTTCAAGGACCTAGCTGCCACGGACACAGTTCTCAGACTCCCTTGCCATCTGGTTCCAGGTGGGTTTGTGGAGGTACTAATAGGAGGTACTAGAGGGAGGTGGAGAGCTAGGGAATGTGGGGTCAGTATATTTCCCCATCCCTCTGTGATCTGCACACGGTTCTGGAAGGGTGGCCTCCCTCCCCAGCCCCAGCTCCCTCTGGAGAGCTCCCTCACAATGCCAGCTCTGTGGGACCTGAGGAGTGGCAGAGACTTACACCCTGCTGCTAGACCCCAGAAGCCTTAACCTGCCCTTACCACCGTAAACAGTCCCTTTGTCCAAGTCTCCCCTGAATTCCACCTGAGTATACTTCTGGTTCCTTCCAGGGCCCTGAATGATACACCTGGGGGACAAGTTATCAAGGGGTAAACAACTGAAGCATCAGATGGAGAGGTGAGTCAAGTCATAACCAACAGGAGAAAAGTCTAAGTTCCTGTCAAGCAAGCAGTCCATCTTCCTAATTTATGGAAATAGATTTCCCAAATCTGTCTCAAAAACTCTTTATTGTGACTTACAGGGTGTCACTTGTGTTTTTCACTAAAGTGGGTAAAGTTCTGACTAAAAGACATTTTCAAATGTCAATTGATTTAGATTTCTTTCCCTGCAGTACTGAGCAATATTCATTAACATACAGTAGTCTGTTCATTTTCAAAGGATTGGTTTCTATAAATAGGTATTAAGTAAAATTCTGAAGAAAATAAAAATCTGTGTTTTCCCTCATCTTCACCTGCAATGCAGGAGACCTAGTTTCGTTCCCTGGGTCAGGAAGATCCCCTGGAGAAGGGAATGGCTACCCACTCCAGTATACTTGTCTGGAGAATTCCAAGGACAGAGGAATCTGGCAGGCTACAGTCCACGGGGTCTCAAAGAGTTGGACACCACTGAGCGACTAACACTTTCACTTTCTTTTCTTTCCCTTCTTTCATGCTACTCTAGGGCTCTGGATCTCTTCTTCCACAGGAAAGCAAGGAGAAAACTAGTACCCCAAGCTGTTAGCAAACAATTAAAACTCTTTAAAATCCTAAAATGATGCCAAAACACAGTATGTCTGGTTTTTACACACAACACCTCTCACTCCTCTATTTTCCTAGTGTATAAACACACACACACACACACACACACACACACACACACACTTTCCTGACGGTCCAGTGTCTAAGAATCTGTCTTCCAATGCAGGGGACGCGGGTTTGATCCCTGGTTGGGGAACTGAGATCACACATGCTTCAGGGCAGCTAAGCCCATGCTCCACAACTAGAGAAGTCCACACATGGGCTGTGTGCTACCTTGAAGAACCAATGGAGCAAAAAAACAATAATAAATTTAAAAATAAATAAACACATACATAGAAGCATTTGACAGAGCAGAGCATACTCATGGGCTTCACCTTGCCTAGTGGGCATATGCCAAACTGGAAAAATAGAAATAGATGTATTTTAAATTTTATTTTTCCTCATATGTATCTAAAGAAATAATGGGGAAACTGTCAGGAGAAAGTTGGATGTGTATCCAGCAATATTGGGTCATTGTGGTCATTTGGTGATGGTGCTGGTTCAGAACAGAGACATCCCTTCATCTTTCTCAAAGGTTTTCTGTTTCAAGGTTGCTGTATTGTTTATCCCTCCTATTTTTTTGTTTGTCTTAGTTTTGACTTTTTAAAATAATTTTTAATTTAGTTCTTACTCCCTTTTTTTGTTTGTTTTTTTGGTCTTGCTGCGTGGCATGTGAGGTCTTGGTTTTCCAACCAGGGGTTCAATCCACACCCTCTGTAATGGAAGCGTGGAGTCTTAACCAGGGAGGTCCCTATCCCTCATCATTTTGAATATTGTGTATTCCAACTAAACATATCTTCCTTTCCTCTGATTCTACTGACAATCACATCTTTAAATCTTTTATAACTATAGCCAGACTGCTCCAGATAAAATACCTAACTGATTGATGGGGGTGTATTTGGGGGCAGCACTGGTAAATCGCTCAGTGGGATTAGGTAGCCATTGGATATTTAACTGAAGGAACTGCCTCCCATTGTTCTTGGCTAACTTCCTGCCTAACATTCCCAAACCCAATACAAGGGAGGACTTGGGAACTTGTCACAGTCTTTATTTCTTCCCTCTCTCATTCACAAAATATTTAGCATGCATTTATGTTCCACATACTGGAGAAGGAGGGCTTAATCCAGCCCAGAGCTGGCTGGGACCCAATGGGTAAGGCCGCCTAATTCCATAACCAGTCAGCTTTGCCGAGGCTACCCTTCCAAATTAGCCCTCACTGGTAATACAGGTGCTATTTTAATGTCTGTCTTTACCCTTTTATTATATTTCTTGAAACTGTTCAGAACCTGAAGGGCTAGAGGAATGCTGCTGTGTGTGTGTGTGTGTGTGTGTGTGTGTGTGTGTGTGTGTGTGTGTGTGTAGGGGGAAGTCCCTTGGAGTTGAGGAACAGGTACTGTCTAAACAGCTAGAGACAGGATAGCATGGCTCCAGTTCTAATAGAGTTTACGTTCCAAAGGAGGAAGACAGTTGATAAACAAAGATCAAAGGTAAATTCCAATAATGGCAGGTGCTAGCAAGAAATGAACTGTGTAATGTCACAGAGTAAAAGAGTGGATGTCTTAGACTTTCAGTAAAGAGGAGGCTCTCTCAGGAGGTAACACTGAAGTGAGGCTGAATGATGACAAGACACGTAAATGAGATATGTGAGGTTTTCAGGAAGCAAATAGCAGTTGAAACATCTCTGGGGTGTGAAAGAGCATGGAGTATGCAAAGGAAGATTTGCATGGCATCAGCTTTATTAATAAGATGGAGAGTGAGATGAGGTCAGAATATAGGCAAGAAGCAGATGACATAAGAGAAGGAATTCGAATTTTCTTTTCATTGTGATTAGTAAGCCTCCTACTAATTTTCAGTAAGAGATCTGATATGATCTGATTTACATAATTTTAACTTTTTATTATGAGATAATTATAGACTCATAGGAACTGCATAAAACTGTACAGACAGGCCTCCTGAATTTTCATTCCTTCTTACCTACCCTCTGTTAGTATCTTCTATAACTATATATTTATATATAATACAAAAAGTACATACATTGATATAGTATATTTATAACACCACCGTGAAACTGACATTGCTGCAATCCAGACAGCTTTTCCAGATTTCAACCATTATATAGTTATACTCATGTGTGTCTCTATTGTTGTTTATAGTCGCTAAGTCATGTCATAAGTCTTTTGGGACCCCATGGACTGTAACCTGCCAGACTCCTCTGTCCATGGGATTTCCCAGGCAAGAATACTGGAGTGGGTTGCCAGTAATTTCTTCTCCAGGGGATCTTCCTGATTGAACCCTCGTCTCTTGCATCTCCTACATTGGCAGGTGGATTCTTTACCATTGAGCCACTAGGGAAGCCATGTGTGTCTATGAAGTGAAGTGAAGTGAAGTCGCTCAGTCGTGTCTGACTCTTAGCGACACCATGACTGTAGCCTACCAGGCTCCTCTGTCCATGGGATTCTCCAGGCAAGAGTCCTGGAGTGGGTTGCCATTTCCTTCTCCAGGGGATCTTCCCAACCCAGGGATCGAACCCAGGTCTTCGGCATTGCAGGCAGATGCTTTACCATCTGAGCTACCAGGGAATAGTTCTAGGCAATTTTATAACATGAGTAGCTTTGCCTTCCCACTCCAGTGTTCTTGCCTGGAAAATCTCGGGGACGGGGGAGGCTGGTGGGCTGCCGTCTAAGGGGTCGCACAGAGTCGGACACGACTGATGTGACTTAGCAGCAGCGGTAACAGCTTTGCCTTACCATCACCACAGTGAAGATGCAGAATTATCCAATCATGTGACCCCTTTGTAGTCACTCCTACCCTTTCCCCCAAAGCCCTAATCCCTGGCAGTCACTAATTTGTTTGCCAACACTATATTTACAACATTTCAAGAAGACTAAATCAGTGGAAGCATACAGCATATAACCGTTTGAAATGGCCTCTTTTCACTCAGCGCAATTCCCTTGAGATCCATCCAACTGGCTATTTATGTCAATACTTTGTTTCTTTTTATTGCAGAATAATATTCCATGGTATGTATGTACCACACTTTATCATCCAGTGAAGGAAATCTGGGTTGTTTCCAGTGTTTAGGTATTATGAATAATATGAACGTTTGGGTGCAGGTTTTTACATGAATCTAAGTTTCATTTCTCTGGAATAAATGCCCTTTTATCATGAATTGAAGCACATCCGGGTTGTTTCCATTGTTTAGGTATCATGAGTAATATGAAAATTTGTGTGCAGGTTTTTACATGAATCTAAGTTTTCATTTCTCTGGAATAAATGCCCAGGAATTCAACTGCTGCATAGTACTGTAAGTGATCTTTTCGTGTTAAAAGGAACTGCTGCTTTCTGTAGTGACTATACCATTTTACAGTCCCACCAGCAATCTATGATTAGTAGTCCAGTTTTTCTGTATCCTCACCAGCATTTGGCATTATCACTATTTTTTATTTTTGCCAGTGTGCTAGGTATATAGTGATATCTTATTTGTGGTTGTAACTTACATTTCCCTAAGAGCTAATGATACTGAACATCTCATGTGCTTATTCGTCATTTTTATTTCAGTGAAATGTCTCTACATGTCCTCTGCCCATTTTCTAATTGGACTGTTTGCTTAATATTTTCTACCATCTGTAGCTTATCTTTACATCTTCTTAACAGTCTTCATAGAGTAAAAGTATTTAATTTTGATGCAATCAAATTTATCATATTCTCCTTTAGGGTTTGTTTTGTTTGGGAGGGGGTTGTTGGGCTTTTGGTGTGAAGTCTAAGAAATGTTTACTTCATCTTAAGTTCTAAAGATTTTGTATGTTTTATCTAAAAGTTTCATGGTTTTATGCTTACATTTAAATCTTGGACCTATTTTGAGTTAATTCTGTGAGGATTAGGTCAAAGGTCTTTTATTTTTTAATTTACCTTCTTTTTGCTTAAGGGTGTCCAATGGCCTTAAAACCATTTGTTTAAAAGGCTATCCTTCTTCCATTGAATTGCTTTTTACTACTTTCTCAAAAATTACTTGGACATTTTTGTATGGGTTTATTTCTGGTTTCTCTATTTTATGCCTTTGATCTGTATATCCTTCTGTCTTGAGTACTTTAGCTATGTAGTAAACATAACATCAAATAGAGTGAGTCTTCCAACATTATTCTTCCTTTTCAAACTTGTTTTAGCTATTCTAGGCCCTTTGGTTTGATATATATGTTTTTAATATAAAAAATGATTGCTAGGACTTTGATAGAAATTTCATTAAGCTTATAGATCAGTTCGAGTTGAATTGAAATGTTTACTATGTTGAGTTTCAATAAATGACCACTAGATGAACAATAAACGAAATGGTATATCTCTCATTTGTTTAGATCTTCTTTCATCTGCATTTTACAATTTATAGCATACAGATCCTGTACATGTTTTGTCAGATTTATATCTAAATATTTCCTTTTCTGTGGAGCTTTTGTAACTGGTATTGTGCTTTGAACTTCAGTTTCCATATACTTTTATCTGTATATAGATTTTCCTGGTGTTTTCATCTTATAAACTGCTACCTTATTAAATTTATTTATTCTAGGATTTTTATTTTTTCCTCTGGGGCATTTTATTTACATGTATGTATTACATCCCTAGCAAAAGAATTAAAAGAGTTTCCCTCTTGTGTGTTTTCCATCTTGCTTCTTCATGGTCCCTGATACCAAGTGAGGTTATCAGTATATTGAAACCAAACTGATGAGACAGGAGCAGGTTATTCTGCCATTTTTCTAGGTTTTTGAGTGGCACATCAAATCTTGGGCTGATCACTCCACATTTATTTAGCCTGCCTGTGAGGTTTACAGCAATTTTCTCAGCCCTGTGATTATAGATTATTTCAAATTTGCCATTGTAACCTTACTTTATCATCACAGTCAGAAATAGACGATGACTTTGGAGTACAGCCTAATAAGAACTTGTCATTTGCCTCTCTTTTCAGCATTGTTGATACTCTTGACAGCATCATCCAGGACATTGATGCAAACCAGTATGATAGCATGGAAAGAGGATTTTGTTTTGTTTTGTTTGGGGAAATTTTTTTGTAGATTCCTTGTGGCTGTCTATATAGACAACCCTGTTGTCTGCAGATCAAGACAGCTTTATTTCTTCCTTTCAAATATGTATATCTTTTTTTTTTCTCTTTTCTTTTTCTTGCTTCATTGTGCTAGCTAAAACTTCTTGTACTATGTTGAAGAAGAATGGTGATAGTGGGCATATTTGCCTTTTTCCTAATCTTGGGGGTTATGCATTTAGTTTTTCATCATTAAATATAATGACACCTGTAGAATTGTAGATTATCCTTCTCAAGCTGAAAAGTTCACCCTCTATTTCTATTTATTGGAGAGTTTTCATGATTGTATATTGAATTCTGTGAAATACTTTTTCCGTCATCAATTGATATGACTCTGAATTTTCTTTAGGCTGTTAATATGGTGTATTACACTGATTAATTTTTAAAATACTGAACTAGCCTTGCATTCCTGGAATAAACCCCACTTGGTTATAGTATATACATTTTTTTGTACATAGCTAGATCCAATAGTTCGGAGAAGGCGATGGCACCCTACTCCATGGAAAATCCCATGGATGGAGGAGCCTGGTAGGCTGCAGTCGATGGGGTCGCAAAGAGTCGGACGTGACTGAGCGACTTCACTTTCACTTTTCACTTTCATGCACTGGAGAAGGAAATGGCAACCCACTCCAGTGTTCTTGCCTGGAGAATCCCAGGGACAGGGGAGCCTGGTGGGCTGCTGTCTATGGGGTTGCACAGAGTCGGACACGACTGAAGCAACTTAGCAGCAGCAGTAGCACATCCAATCATTAATATTTTGCTGAATATTTTTTCACCTGAATTCATGAATATTTTTTCATCTAAATCCATGAGTGATAGTGGTTGATAAACATTTTTAAAAGATTGCTCTGATTTCTTTGTGGAGAATAGGTAGAAGAGCAAGACTGGCAGCTGGGAAATTAATTAGATATTTTTCTCTTCTCTCAACCTTGAGCTCCCTCCTCAGCCCTAACAGTCATTTGCTTTTTAAATTAAATTTTCCTCTTTTGGGTCCAATTAACACCATAGTGTGGGCTGCCCTGGTGGCTCAGAGGTTAAAGCATCTGCCTGCAATGCGGGAGACCTGGGTTTGATCCCTGGGTTGGGAAGATCCCCTGGAGAAGGAAATGGCAACCCACTCCACTATTCTTGCCTGGAGAATCCCATGGACGGAGGAGCCTGGTGGGCTACAGTCCACAGGGTCTCAAAGAGTCAGACACAACTGAGCCACTGCACTTTCACTTTCACACCATAGTTCAAGTTCAACTGAATATAACCCTGGTGATCCCAACCTACCAGCTCCAGTGAGTTTGCTCCAACTCTAACAAAAGGGAATTAAACTCTTCACTCTAGCCATGTAAGTCTTTGTTGAATGTGCCATGTACCTTATTTATGTCTTATCCTTCCTTCAATATCCTCCGGAAGTCCTAGAACCTCCATAAAGCTTTCCCACCCATTCCAGTCATTGGCAAGCATTCCTTCCTGTCACCTCCGACAGTTCAACTCTCTATGCTCCTCGTTTCACTTCATTCCATTCATTCATTTATGCACTCAACAAACATTAATTCAGTGTCTACTATCTTGAAGGCACTGTGTAGATACCAGGACACAACTGTGAACAAAAGAAACCCAGCTGCCTTTCCTAATGGAACTTACAGTCTAGGGAAGGACACGGCATTAAATAGATAAAGATTTATATAGAGATATATTACACACTCAGAAAGAGTGATACAAATCAAGATAAGTGCTATGAAGAAAAAATATTGAATATTTAGAACAAAAGAATAGACTACTTTTTTTTTCTGTGTATATTCCATTTTAATAATTTCTTTGAGAATAGAGATCATATTTAATGTCCCTTGGCCATGGTAGGTATGCAGTGGGTGTTTATAATGACGAAGTAGCAATGAAGGAGAACAGGATGATCTGAGGATGAATCAAGTACCAGGAGCTGAAGAAATTCTACTTCTCTTTGCATCCCTGCAAAAAAAGTAAGCAACCTACAGAATGCCTTCTTATTGTGTTGGTTTAAAACACAGGGAACCATCTCTTTGTGTGTTTTATCTCTGGCAGGGCTCTGAAAACTGTTTTAAAATGCCTACCTACTTACCTCAAATGTCCATGCACACCTATCCTCTCTTCAAATTATTATTTTCTAGGACTGTGCACAATGGAGTGCTGCTAAATGTCTAACTGACTACCTCAAAAGAAAAAAAAAAAACAGATTTGTAGCATTTGCTGATTTCTGTGGTGTAAATACTCCCACCATGGCCAATTTATAGCTACCAAGTTGTCACTAAACACAGAGATGGGAAGAAATGAACAGTACCACATTTTTAGAATTCCACGGATACTACAGACATAAATAATCTCAAGATCATAGTTAGCAGTGAAATGTATTAAAATGTTAGGAAGTGGTGAGCTTTTTGGAGCTTATATGACCTTTTTCAAGATAATGTATTTAATTTTAAGTTAATATAATTCTATGTTAATCATGACTATGTTTCTCAGCTGACTCACACTGTTCCTAAAAATTTAATAATTTGCTTTCATGAGATGGTAAGCTCCAGCTCCAGGACCCCATCTACTGTGCAGCTTAATTGACCCATATATGTTCCAGATGGAACCCAGCTATGCTAAATTGGGTCTTTCATTAGACAAGAGGGGAAAGTGAAGTTGATCTTACTAAGCAACTCTCAACTTTCTCCCTCAGCTCTGCAAAACAATTGAGGGTCAAACTAAAAGTCTCAGTCAGACGATATTTCAAGTCAGTGGACCAAAGACCCATTTCTGACCTCTTCTCCCTCATCTGCCTCCACTAGAAAGGCTAAAAAAGCTAAGCACTCATTTTCTCAACTTACAGTGAGGCTGAGTTGCCAATGGAACATGAACCTGCTGGGCAGTTGAGAGTGGTCTGAAAAACCTTTTTGCTTTCCTAATGAAAAGACTAGATAGATCTTTTACTCTTCCTTTCTGTCTCAGATATGAATATGATGTCTGGAGCTGCAGTAGCCATTTTGGAACCATGAGGTAATATGGGTGAGGCAAAGGCCAAGAGAATTGAAAAGCTACTAGCTGTGGATTTTTTATTCAGTGTATTTATTTGGAAAACAAAACAATACACTAAAGATAAACTTGTCAAAAACAAGTCTTATGAACAAGCATTTAAAATGTTCAACATTGGACTAATACAATAAGAAAATTGACCTGTGAATTTTTGAAGACTGTTGTCGTTCAGCTGCTAGTCATGTCCAACTGTTTGTGATAGAAAAGGTCTAATTTGGTTTAAATAAGCTCTGAAGCACCTTTATGAAACTTACTTTGCTCAATTGGTATGATTTTAAAGACATTATGTGTATATTAAAGTGAAGTGAAAGTTGCTCAGTCGTGTCTGACCCTTTGTGACCCCATGGACTGAGGTCCACCAGGCTCCTCTATCCATGGGACTTCCCAGGCAAAAACACTGGAGTGGGTTTGGCTGTGGATTTATTGGTCTTCCAGACAAAAACCAAACCAGCAGACTCCTTCAGACTTAGTGTTACATGAGGGGAAAAGCAAATTCTATGATGAGTTTTCTGTTATTTACAGCCAAAACTATTCCTAGCCCATATAGACAGGAATTTCATCAGTTTTGCCTTCCACCACTCTAAGAGCTGGAAATAGAATAAGAGGAAAGGCAACTGATAGGCCAAGCATGGTGCTGGCTGGCCTTTCATACTTCATTCTCTTTAAGTTTCACAACAACACTATGAGAGATGACATTTATAAATATGTGTAATTTATCAGGGTTAGTCATACTTTAAAGGAAGTGTGTTTTAAAGGAAGATTTGACAAAGCTGTGGTTATGTGGACCTTGAAAAATTAATTTCAGTGTGAATTTCCAAAGGTTTGAACACGTATTCTTCTTCAGTAAATGAAAAGTACATCAAACATCTCCTTTGGATTAATTAGATACAAACTGCCTGAGAGACATAGCATCCACACTACCTTCTGCCAAGTAACTAAGGACATTTGGTTTGACTAATAAACAGTGGGGAACACTTCTCCTTTTATCAAAGCTGGCTTGGGTTTCAAGGGAATTTAGAAAAGATCTATCTCCCTTTTGGCATCCATTAATGAAGAGGAGGAAGTGGTACTTTCTGTGGGGTGGACTGGTCAGAGGAGCTTTCCCCGGGGATCTAGAACTCTCTCGGTGAGACTTAGGAGGGAAGTGGAGGTGAGCACTGCATTCCTACTGCCCCATCAATCAGCCAGGAGTTAGAAGTCCCTGTGCCTTCATAATGTACGAAGGAAACCCTGGGATGAGACAGGAGCACTGGGAAATCGCAGAAGGTGCCAAGGGAGAAAAATGAGGGTGGAGTGACAGAAACCACATCAGAAATTGCTGAAAGAGCAGGGGATGTATTATTCCACCTCAAGGAATGGAATTCCTACTGTCCCGTCACTCATTAGTCATTCGGAGGAGAGAGGTATTTACTGAGTGTCTCCAATGAGCTAGGTCCTGGGGATGGAGCAGAAATTAATAAGTAAATGTAGCTTCTGCTGTCATGGAGTTCACGGTCTAGTCGAGAAAACAAAAGGTTAAAACAAGTTATAATAAAGTAGCAGGAGAGTTATAATTAGTGAATGCTGTGATTTATATTCATTGTCTCCCCTTTTCATGGTGTGATTATGTGGTGACATGGAATGCGGAGAGAGCACTGGACTAGAGCACCTGGTGAGCTCTCTCTAGTTCAGTTCCAGATCTTCTCCAGCTGTGTGTCCTTCGGTAAATCTCTTTACCCTCTCCATCTTTCTTTTCCTTTAAAATGAAGTCAAATTAGTTGGTTATGATTCTATTATTTATACCCAAATATAGTAGCAGTAATTTTTTTAAAATTATTATTTATTTTTGGCTGCACTGGGTCTCCGTTGCTGCATGTGGGCTTCCTCTAACTGTGGCGAGCAGGGGCTACTCAGCGGTATACTGCAGTGGTGCACTGCCTTCTCATTGCAGTGGCTTTTCTTATTGTTGGGCGTGGGCTCTAGAGCAAACAGGCTCAGCAGTTGTGGCACACAGGCGTAGTTGCTCCGCGGTATGTGGGATCGTCCCGGATCAGGGATTGAACTCATGTCTCCTATATTGGCAGATGGATTCTCTACTACAGAGCCACCTGGGAAGCCCTTTCACCCTGCTTGGGACAGGCCCTTCTCAACAAGTACTATTTATTTATTCTTCAATGTATTCAAAGGAGCACCAATTACACAGGCTGTTTCTAGGTTTTGAGTTAGAAAAAAATAATGAAATACTTTGAGAAGTGCTTGATTAAACAAAATTCTCTCCCACGAGACTTCCCAGAGTCTTCAAATTTGCCTTATGAATTTCCAGCTGGGTCAAGTAACATGACCATAGGACCGTGTGTCAAGGAGCAACTGTGAAGACATCTCGGGAACTGCTCTCTGTCTGGCTGATGCGCCAGTTCACTGTGGCCAACACAGCTTCAGTGAGATTGTGACCATCATCATCGGTTCCTTTTCTAGCCGAGCAAATGTCTGCAGGGTGTTCACACCGCTTCTGACGACTACTGGCTGTGGGACTTGCAAAAGTCACGCCAGTTCTTTGAGTCTGAGCTTCTTCATCGGTATGGTGATGATGTTAGACTCCATGACCTTTTGGAACCCATCCAATTGTTGAATTCTCTGCTTGCGGGACTGTACAAGGTTCTGGGAGACTGAATGTGCAGTATTTGGACACTGGGCCTGTGAAGGCCAGGAAAGGCCCAGGCTGGTGTGTGGGGAATGGGAGGGGAGCTGGGGCACTGCAATCACAGCTCACGGCAGCCACTGGAATCACCTCCACTTTTTGGAGATTTTCTTCCAGCATTCTGGCATAACAATATCTGGATCATCTCATCTTTTTAAAATTAAGGTCTCTCATGCCACTAGACTCATCTACCTTTCAGATTTTGATGGAACAAAAGTAGAGACTCAAAAACCAAAAGGTTAATGTAACTGAATGTTTGCCCTGTGGATCCTCAAATGCCAAGAAAACCTAACAGAAAGAGTGAAGACTGTATGACTCAGAACTCTGGAATCCTGAGCAACAACTTTGTCCTCCTTATTGAAATTTAACCAAGACAGCTGTCAACGAGCTGTCAATCCCTTCTCTTGTGCTCTCCTCAAACTAACCAACAGGAAATCTTCTTAGGGGTGCTTAGAAAGTGTTAAATGAAATGACAAGAGAATGAAAGGAAACCTTTTGAAAACTGCAAATGCTCCACAAATATATTATTTTTATCATTATTCATAACGTTTATTGTAAAGTAATTAACCTCCAATTAAAATAAATAAATTTATATTAAAAAAATTAACATGTCCAAATAGGGGAAAAAAATAAAATAAAAAGAAGAAGATATTCAGAAAAAAAAAGTATAATTTTGCTTTACCACAGACATTACTTCAGGCAAGTAATTTATCAGCTCCACCCTCCACATAAAACGGATGTGGTAATAGATGGGAAAGGTTAACTAGAAAATGACGGTGGACGCCTTTGAAAATTGAGGGTCACTGTAATACTTCTTAATTAGTAGTAACCATACAATTGTGAAGTTATAAACAGATCTGCATCTGAGCAGACCCAGAGCCTCTGCTACTTTCTCACTTGTTGCCATTTTGATTTAGTCCATTAGTTCCACTAGCCTATAATTAGCACAACACCCTAGAAAATTAATCCACACTGGGGAGTCAGCATTAGGGAAAGGAAACAGACTTCTAAATCGTGTTGAAATCCATGTTGAAATGACGCTAAAGCCTGACAGCCAGGTCCTCCTGGTTTCAGGGGAACTAAAAGCCTCAAATCCTGAGTTTTCACCTACAGAGAGGGGTGTCCATGTTTCTCTTTTGAACAACTGAGTTTCAACACTACTATCAAGGCAAACATATTCCTTATTCAAAATTTTAATCAGGGAGCTGTAAGCTGTTATATTATGACTGTATGTTTTTCAGAAAATATAATTGAGATAAACTGCCCAATTCTTATCTCCTGATAGAAATTCTGGGGTCAGCTTGAGCAGGAGGGTTCTGAAGGGCTGAGCTAGCAGAGGAAGTCTTGTACTGGAAATTGTGAGATTACTGAAATCTGAACCCATGGACAGAGGGCTCCAACGTGCAGAAAGGGTTACTAAACATTACTATGGTCAAGAGGCCACAGGTAGATTAGCCACAATATGGAAAGCTGGAGTACAGGACCCGCTAACCAAGAATAGGGAGATGGAAATGAGGACCAGTAGGAGAAGGCGATGGCACCCACTCCAGTCCTCTTGCCTGGGAAATCCCATGGACGGAGGAGCCGCATAGGCTACTGTCCATGGGGTCGCTAAGAGTCGGACACGACTGAGCGACTTCACTTTCACTTTTCACTTTCCTGCATTGGAGAAGGAAATGGCAACCCACTCCAATGTTCTTGCCTGGAGAATCCCAGGGACAGAGGAGCCTGGTGGGCTTCCATCTATGGGGGTGCACAGAGTCGGACACGACTGATGTGACTTAGCAGCAGCAGCAGCAGCAGCAGCAGAATAAAAATGGGAGTGTGTGCTTGGGGCACCTCTGCCTGAACAGGCTTTGCTTTCTTGAGCTGCCATGTAGTGTCATGTGCAGGTGGGTATGCTGAGCTAAAGGCCAGGAACGAGGTCATCAGAGAAATAAATGACTCCTTTCATCTTTCTCTTTTTGTAAAATCTTTTCACTTTCCAAATTAAATAGCTCTAGTCTCCTTGCCCGGAGAAGGAAATGGCAACCCACTCCAGTACTCTTGCTTGGAAAATCCCATGGACAGAGGAGCCTGGTAGGCTGCAGTCCATGGGCTCGCTAGGAGTCAGACACGACTGAGCGACTTCACTATCATTTTCATGCATTGGAGAAGGAAATGGCAACCCACTCCAGTATTCTTGCCTAGAGAATCCCAGGGATGGAGGAGCCTGGTGGGCTGCTGTCTATGGGGTCGCACAGAGTCAGACACGACTGAAGCGACTTAGCAGCAGTCTCCTTGCCTTATAAATGCTTATCAGCTGTAACTGCTTTATTCCCAGTTGTATGCATGTGATATGATTGGTGAAGTCTGCAACCAAACTTTCCTAATTAATTGTCAATTCATCTAAAGCCTAAGTTATCACCTACCCTTCTGGTTGAATCCTGACTTCAGATCATCCATTCTTAAAATCGCGGAGTCTTTTCTTGTTCTTGATCATAAAATCCAATTGCCAAATCTTAAAGACTCTATCTTCTACGTACTTCTTTTCATTCTCACCTTATAGCTGTTTATTTGATCTCTTACATTCAATACACTAATGCCAGTTTAATCTTAAAGTACATCTTCCATCACGTTATTCCCAGACTCGCAATATTTAATAGCTGTTTAGTGCCTAACAAATTCAGGAGAAGGCAGTTTGGCAGTCAAAACCTTGGCCCTATCTCCCACTCAAACCACAGTCCGATAGCATGCATTTCCTCATGCTGTGGACTGCTGGATTCCTAGCTCATCCCCTACAGGTGAAAAGCTTCCCAAAGAGAGGGCAGTGGAATCAATGTGCACACACAGGGGATACATCTGCCCATTAGTCATGGGGGCTCAGGAAAACCCATTGCTGCTGCTGGAAAACTATCCAAAAGCTAAGCTGGACTGCCATCAGGTCAGTTGCATCATCTTCTGGATGGAAAGACATCATATTAACTTTTCAATGACACCTCATTTGGAAATATGCTTTCTTTACTAAAGGGTGGGAGGAACCTTGAACTTAAAAATTACCTCTTCCTCTTTCTTCTTTTAGCTTTCTCCATTTTTACATACCGATTTTTTTTTTTTCAGGAAATAATCAGAATCTAGATTCCTCTAAGAGTTCCTCTAAAAGTAATTGCTCTTTTCCTCCAATATTGTGTTAGTTGCTCAGTTGTGTCTGACTCTTTGCAACTTCATGGACTATAGACTGTCAGGCTCCTCTATCCAAGGGATTCTCCAGGCAAGAATACTGAAGTGGGTGGCCATTCCCTCCTCCAGGGGATCTTCTCAACTCAGGGACTGAACCCTGGTCTCCTGCATTGCAGGCCGATTCTTTACTGTTTGAACCACCATCACTGTGTTCTTACACAAAATATTAGCAAACTAAATTCAGTTACATATATAAAGTAGTACCACCATGATTAAGTGGGATTTATCCCAGAATGTAAGATTGGTGTAACGTCTGAAAATCAATTAAGGCAATGCCCTAGATCAACAGAATAAAAAACAAACCACATAATTATCTCAAGATACAAAGAAAAAGTATTTGACAAAATCTAATACCCTTTTATGATAAAACAATCAACAAACTAGGAATAGAAGGAAACTATCTCAACGTAAATAAAAGCTATATATGAAAAAGCCACAGTGAATATCATACTTAATGGTGAAAGACTGCATGCTTTTCTCCTAAGATCAAGAACAGGACAAGGATGGCTGCTACTGCTATCTCTATTCGACACCGACTGACTAGAGGTTCTAGCCAGGGCAATTAGGCAAGAAAAATAAACAAAAGGCATCCATCTTCTGGAAAAGAAAGAAACTAAACTGTCTTTATTCACAGAAAACATGATCTTGTATATAAAAAGTCCCAAGACAAATGTTAGGAAACTGTATAATTAATAAGTTCAGCAAGCAAGGTTGTAGTTTACAAGACTAACATACAAAATTCAATCATATAATTGCATTCAAATAATCCAAAATGAAGTTAATAAAACAACTCCATTTATAGTAGCATCAAAAAAGAGTAAAACATTTAGGTATAAATCTGTCTACAGGAGTATAAGACTTATACTCTGAAAAGTAGAAAACAGTGCTGAAAAAAATTAAAGATGATCTAAATAAATGAAAACAGTCTATGTTCATAGATTGAAACAGTGTCGTTAACATGGTGAAAGTGAAAGTGAAGTCACTCAGTCGTGTCCAACTCTGCGACCCCATGGACTATAGCCTACTAGGCTCCTCTGTCCATGGGATTTTCCAAGCAAGAGTACTGGAGTGGGTTGCCATTTCCCTCTCCAGGGGATCTTCCTGACCCAGGGATTGAACCCAGGTCTTCCGCCTTGCATGCAGACGCTTTACCGTCTGAGCCACCAGGGAAGTTCCAGAAGTTCCAGTTAACATGGTAATACTCCCCAAATTTGTCTACAGATTCAGTGCACTCCCTATTAGAATCCCAGCTGACTTTTTGTAGAAATTGACAAACTGATTCTAAAATTAATTTATAATTGCAGGGAACCCGGAATGGCCAAAATAATTTTGAAAAAGAAGAACCAGTTGGAGGACTCACACTTAATTATAAAATTTACTAGTTAGAAACAGTAATCAAGAGAGTGTAGTACAGGCATAAAGATAAACATATAGATCAATGGAATAGAAATGAGATTCCAGAAATAAACACATGTGTTTATGTTTGATTTTTGACAGGGATGCAATACCATTCATTGGGGAAAGAACAGTCTTTTCATCAAAGAGAATTGGGACTACTAGATACCCAAATGAAAAGAATGAAACTGGACCTTTACCTCACATCATAAATTAATACAAAAATCAAGTCAAAATGCATCAAAGACCTAAATGTAAGAGCCAAAAATATAAAATTCTTAGAAGAAAATATCAATGCAAAACTTCATAACATTGGATTTGGCAATGATTTCTTGGATATGAAATCAAAAGCATAGCAACAAAAGAAAAAATATAAACTGGACTTCATCAAAATTTAAAACTTTTGTGCTTCAAAGGATACTACCAAAAAGTGAAAAGACATCCACAGAATGGGAGAAAATACTTACAAATCATAAAGCTGGTAAGGGATTTAGATCTAGAATATAAAAGAACTCTTGCAACTTAATAATAAAGATAACTTGATTCAAAAAGGAACAAAGGACTTGGAATAGACCTTTCTCCAAAGAAGATATACAAATGCCAAATAAACCCATGAATAAATGCTCAGCATAGTTAGTCATCAGGCAACAGCAAATTGAAACCATAACACTTCATGCCCACTAGGATGGCTATAATCAAACAGTCAGATTATAATAACTAGTAGAGAAAATGTGGAGAAATTGAACTCTCATATACTGCTGGTGAGACTATAAATTGGTTAGGCTACTTTGGAAACAATTTGGCAATTCCTCAAAAAGTTAAACACTAAGTTAACATTTGGCCCAGAAATTCTGCTCTTAGGTATATACCCAAGAGAAATGAAAACATCTGACCACACAAAAACTTTCACATAGGTGGTTACAGAAACATTATTCATAATACCCTAACAGTAGAAACAACTCAAATGTTCATTATGAAGGGATATACAAAATGTTGTATATCCATATAATGAAATATTACTCAGCCATAAAAGGAACAAAGTACTAACGTATGCTATAAATACAGATAAAGCTTGAAAACACTAAACTAAGCAAAAGAAGCCAGACCAAAAAACCACATATTGTAAGACTCCACTTACATGAATTTTATAGAATAGGTGAAATCTATAGAGAATAAAAGTCGATTTGTATTTGCTCAGCACTGGGGAAAATAAAGTGAGTGAAGTCGCTCAGTCATGTCCAACTCTTTGCGACCCCATGCACTGTAGCATACCAGGCTCCTCTGTCCATGGGATTTTCCAGGAAAGAGTACTGGAGTGGGTTGCCATTTCCTTCTCCAGGGGATCTTCCCGATCTAGCGATCAAACCTGGGTCTCCCGTATTGTAGGCAGATGCTTTACCATCTGAGCCACCAGGGAAGTCCTGGGGAGAATAAGGAGATATAATAAGGACAGCTAACGAATGGGTACAGTTTCTTTGTTATCGTTGTTGGCTGTCACTAAGTCATGTCCAACTCTGCCACCCCATGGACTGTAGCATACCAGGCTCCTCTGTCCTCCACCATCTCCCAGAGTTTGCTCAAATTCATGTTCATTGAGTCCCTGATGCTATCTAACCATCTCATCCTCTGCCGCCCTTTCTCCTTTTGCCTTCAATCTTTCCCAGCATCAGATTCTTTTTCAATGAGTCGGCTCTTTGCATCAAGTGGTCAAAGTATTGGAGCTTCAGCATCAGTCCTTCCAATGAATATTCAGAGTTGGTTTCCTTTAGAATTGACTGGTTTGATCTCCTTGCTGTCCAAGAGACTCTCAAGAGTCTTCCTCTGGCACCACAATTCGAAAGCATCGATTCTTTGGCACTCAGCCTTCCTTATGGTCCAACTCTCACATCTGTACATGACTGCTGGAAAAACAATAGTGTTGCCTATATGGACCTTTGTCAGCAAACTGATGTCTCTGCTTTTGAATACACTGTCTAAGTGTGTAGCTGAAGAGAGAATTTGTGAACTAGAGGAAAGGACAGAAAAAAAAATCTAGACTCAGGCACAGAGTTAAAAGAATAAAAAATACAGAAACAAGCAGAAGAGACAGATATGATTCAATGAAAAGAGCCTCATGTTTATTTAACTGAAGTCCCAGGAGGAGAAGAGAGAGAAGGAAACAGAAGTAACATAAAGAAACAATAGCCAAGAATTTTCCAAGCTATGAAAGATTTCAGACCACATATTCAAAAATCCCTACAAACTCCACTGAAAACAAGTATAAAGAAAACCACCCCTCGACATAACCAAGAACAAAAAGATCAGTATCATAGATGGAATAAGAAAATTCTACTTTTTCATTTCAAAGGTCACCTAGGAAGGCTAAATGGTCTTGTCTCCTAAATAAAATCCCCATCTTCACTCTTCCTCTCTTCTACACCATTCTCTACACTTCAGTTAGGTTGATCTTAAGTTTTTAAATAGAATCCATCACCTCTCTCCTCTACATAAACGTTTCAGTGACTTCTCACTCCCTCAGAATAAAGTTCAAACTCCTTGTCACAGCTTAGGTGGCCCTCTCAGATCTGGTGTCTGTTTACATTTGCTTCTAGATTCCTTTCTCTAGAAGGAATGTTACCTCTCTAGAACTCTACACTCCAGCCACTTTCCACTGACTTTTTCTCATGCATGTGTGTGTGCTCAATCATGTGCAACTCTCTGCAACCCCATGGACTGCAGCCCGCCAAGTTCCTCTGTCCATGGAGTTCTCCAGGCAAGGATACTGGAGTGGGTTGCCGTTTTCTACTCCAGGGGATCTTCCTGACCCAGGGATTAAACCCTCGTCTCCTATGTTGCCTGCATTGGCAGGAGGATTCTTTATCACTAAGCCACCTGGAAAATCTCCACTTAAAAAAAAAAATTTTTTTTTTATCGAAGGATAATTGCTTTATAGAATTTTGTGGTTTATTGTCAAATCGCAACATGAATCAGCCATAGGTTCCCCCAAATTGTTTCCCTCTTAAGTACTCCAGGTCCTTTCCATATGCTGTTCCTATTCCTTTGAACTCTCTCCTTATCTTACACTCCTTTTCCTGGCTTTCCTACTTTCTATCGCATTATTGTTCAAATAACATTTCCTTTGGGAAACTTTCTAGATTTCCTAGATTTGGTAATTTATGCCCATAGAGGGCAAGAAATTTGCTCCTTACTTTCTGAAATTCTCCAATCAAAGCACCTATCACATTTTATGATTACTGTTTCTCTCTCTGTAAAGGCTTTAAAGTTCTAAACAGGCAGAAACTATGTGTATTTTGCTCACATTTGTCTCCCTAAGTCCTTGGCCTGGCTCAAAACTGACATTCAATAACTTTTTAAAAAATTACTTATTAATTATTACAAGAAACCTCTCATATATTATCTTCAAGACAGTCCATTATACTTCTCTTCCAGACCAAGCTATTTCTTTTTCTTCTAAAAGTTTCTAAATAAGGATAAATGTGAATTAAATATTTATCTTGGAGGGTCCTTTAACATTTTCAAGATATTACTGCAATAAAAATAAAAATGTAAGTGAAGGTATGAATATTCATACCACAGGTCCCTCTCATCCTATCCTAATTCAACAGAGTTTAACGTTTTTACTTGCTTTCTTACATGCAAAAAAAGTGTGATTATACTACCAGCATCCTCAAATGACACTCTGGCTTTTCACTCACTCCAAAATTGGGTTCAAAAATGGCCTTCCTTGTTTCTCGTAGCCTGCTATGGCTCCTTTCCAGTTTTTATCACAGACTTTTTCTCTGCTTCCTCTTCTCAGTTCAGCACAGCTTCCTCTGTCATGTTCTATAAACCTGCCACTGTTGATGAGTCTTTTTATGTGCCATCTGAATCGGTCGGCTCTGTCTCATTACCTCTTGAGTTCTATTTTGAATTTCAGTGGCAAACAATTTTTTTCTTTACCTGCTACTTTCTCTTCCTTTATAACATTTCTTAATTTGGTCATTGATTTAACTCTTTAAACATAGGGCAAAATTGAATATGATCCCCTTGCCATCTTCATATTTTATCTACTGTTTAAAGCCAAGAACAGTACCTGCTGCTGCTGCTGCTGCTGCTGCTAAGTCGCTTCAGTCGTGTCCAACTCTGTGCAGCCCCATAGATAGCAGCCCACCGGACTCCCCCGTCCCTGGGATTCTCCAGGCAAGAACACTGGAGTGGGTTGCTGTTTCCTTCTCCAATGCAGGAAAGTGAAAAGTGAAAGTGAAGTCGCTCAGTCGTGTCTGACTCTTAGCAACACCATGGACTGCAGCTTACCAGGCTCCTCTGTCCATGGGATTTTCCAGGCAAGAGTACTGGAGTGGGCTACCATTGCCTTCTCCTAGCACCTGACAAATACTAAGTATATATTTGTTGCAAAATTAAACACCTTTGGCAGGTACTCTATGACAGGTTGATTAGGCTGATTCAGATTACTTTTGTTCTTCATATACCACAGATAAATATCTAAAATGTCATTGAATACCTAGAAGTTGATAACACTTAATAACATTTTATTTCATATACACATTGTGATCTGATCCAATTATAAGCTTTCTTCCTTAGCAAGTTCTTTTTTGTTGTTGCTCAGAAATGGAAGAGAGTTTTGTTATTTTCATTAACACATTTAGAAAACTTTACTTCCTTTGCATATCAGTCCTAGTCTTTGGTCTATAATCTAGTCTTTAACCAGTACAAGAACACAGTTACTTCATTTACATGTTAACTAACAATGACAAATTCACCCTGTAAATCAATTTGCTGGTGTTTAAAAATGTAGACAGCAAGTAAGGCTCATGGTCCAGGGAAAAGGATACTAATAGACTGCAGAGAAAATTTCTGGGTACCACCCTTAAAGATTTGGGGTAAATGGGGATTTTAGTGAGTGCCTGGGTTGGCAACAGAAGGATTTGATAGAAAGACAAAGGTTAGATAGATGATGGACTTCATGGTTCAGGAAGAAACCAGGGTCAGGGTATTAGGAGATGGACTAATTTAGCATGTAGTGAGATATGAGGAAAGCATCAAGATCTTGGGAGAGGGTAGGGAAATAACTTAGGAGAAGCATGAATTAAAAGAAATTGAAGCGGGGAAATAGGAAGAACCAGGGCTTAGATGGTAAAGTCAGTGGCCCAAAGATATGCCCCCTGGGTAATAATGCTAAAAGTGGAAAGAGAGAGCAAAGGAGGCAGTCTCTGAAGGGGAAGGGGAATGCTCAAAGGTGGAAATCAACAGGGGTGCGGTCGCCTCCTGCAACGGATATAGAAAAGAGGGGGCACAGTCCCCCTTCAAAAGGCAGAAACATAGCCGGAATCCTGAGTTAGAGTGCAGTAAAACGTGGGTGGGTGGGTATCAGGAAGGTAACAGAGGTCCAAGGTGCTGGGATGAGTCAGAGGCTGAAGGAAGGAGATGCAGTCTGGAGTTTGGGGAGGTCTACACAGAGAGCACTGGGATTTAGAGTTCGGATTGTAAAAATATGTTTCAGACTCTCAGGGGACTCTGGCATGTGTTTGGTAGAGTCCACTCAGGTTAGCCGGGGGTACGTAGGTGGTGGTCAGTCAAGGACCGAAGGCAAATTCAACAAGGTCTGGGAATTCACTTAAACCAGTTAAGGGTGATTTCAGCGAAAGTTGGGAGGATTTAGGTCAAGAGTATGGTGCATTTCAGCCCGAGTGGGTCGATTTGCCCGGTTTGGGGCATGAATTAAAGTGGGCGCTGAAGGGTATTTCAGGCAGCGTGGCTGAAGGACTTCCTTCAGGACTGCGGTCCCTGTCAGACCGGGTTGGGGGTGCGTTACTGCAGCGGCCAAGCGCACTGCGTTTAGGAAGGAGTGCGTTCCGGGCCGCGCCGGGGCGAGCGAGTCCGGGAGCGGGACTCCAGCGGGGACTCCGGGGAGGTTCGGGGGGAACAGCCGTCAGCGCAGGGCAAGATCGCCGGCTCGGGGATGTTCCGCGCCGCGAGCTGTGCTTCACTCCCGCCCCTCCCGATCCCGGGGGAACCTGTTGCTGGAGGAATGGGCGGGCGGCGGCGGCGGCGGCGAACCCTCCATCGCCTCCGCCTGGCCCTCATGGCGGCCCTTTCGACCTAGACGCTGCGCGGCCGGCCCCTCCCTTGTTGCCTCTGTTTTTTTTTTTTTTTTTTTTTTAAAAAGAACGAAAGAAAAATCAGCCCCCAACCCTCACCCGTGACCTGCGGGCCCCGCGGCGGCTCGTGCGGCTTCCGGGAGCGGAGGCGCGGCCCCGTGGGCCGGAGGAGGCGGAGGCGGAGGAGGAGGCCAACATGGCGGCGCGCAGGGCTGGGCCGGGCCGCCGCCGCTCCTGAGCGCCCCACTGCCGTAGCTCGGCTCGCGGTGCCCACGCCCGCGCCCAACCTGGCCCGGCGGCCGCGGAGCGCGCAGCCCAGGAGCGCAAGGGCCCGCCCGGGCGCGGGGACGGCGCAGAGGCAGCGCCGCTGGGCCCGCCAGGCCCCGGACCCGCAGCTTCGCTGCTCGCCGGCCGGCGGGGCCCGGAGGCCGGAGCCATGGAATCGGAGGAGGAGCAGCACATGACCACGCTTCTGTGCATGGGCTTCTCGGACCCCGCCACCATCCGCAAGGCCCTGCGCCTGGCCAAGAACGACATCAACGAAGCTGTGGCACTGCTCACCAACGAGCGGCCGGGCCTCGACTACGGCGGCTACGAGCCGATGGACAGCGGTGGCGGCCCCAGCCCCGGGCCCGGCGGGGGCTCGCGGGGCGACGGCGGCGGCGGCGGCGACGGCCCCTCCCGCGGCGGGAGCACCGGAGGCGGCGGCGGGTTCGACCCCCCGCCCGCGTACCACGAGGTGGTGGACGCCGAGGTGAGGAGGGGCGACCCGTGACCCCCGTGGGAGAGGCCAGCGGGCTGGAGTTCCGTGGGGAGGGGACACACCCCACTGGGCTGGAAGTGCGGAGGGCGTGTGGAGCAGGGGAGGCACGGAGAAAGGGCAAATGGAGCAACGGGTTCGTCAGGACGGAGGCCACCGGGCTGCGGTCAGGTGGGGAATGGAGTACATAGAGTAAGGGCTGATGAAATTGAATTGGGGATGCGGGGCAGGGCTGCGCGGCAGGGTGGGGAGGGGTCCCTCGGGCTTTGAGCTGAGGTCACCAACGGGGCAGGCCTGGGAAGGGGATGAGGAGGAGGGTCCAAAGCTGGCATCCCCGAGATGGGGGAAGATGACACATTGGCCTGGAGAGAGTGTGATGGGGGATGGCGCGTGTTATCAGGCGGTCAGAAATGGGGTACTAGTAGACTAGGCAAGAGATTTCGTGGCCCAGGGTTTCAGTGAAGGAGTGGGGGAAGGCACCAGGTTCAGAGTCAGAGAAAAAGTGGGATGGGCCAGCGAGAGTAAAGGCCTTTGCTGGGTCAGAGGAGGACTTGAGGTTACGATGGGATTTGGGTTTTAGCCAAGGACCAGAAAAAAGAGATTGTTTGGGGTCTAAAATGAAGAGGGACTGGGGAAAGGCCAGGAATGACAATAATTAATATGAGATGTGGGTTGGGGCGTCATCGATAAAATCAGGTATTAAAGCCATGGGGATTAGACTGAGAAAGGTTAGAGATTAGAGGCCAGGACAGGAGTCAGAGCTGAGGAGGGGCTCGGCAGTGTTGGGACTGGAGTTGGAAGATGAAGCTGGGACCAAGTCTGGGTACTGGTCATCGATTAAGTCAGAAATGAGGGAAAGCTAGACTGGAGAAAGGGGTTGTAGCAATGAGGGTGCTCTGCGGAGGGACAGGGACAGGGTGGGAAATAAAGGGACTGGAGGAGTCTGTTAAGGAGAAAGGGCCATCTTAGGTGAATGGCTTTGATCAGAGATCTCAAGTCTGGGTGGAGACGATTCCTTCTGTTTAGTTTGAGATGTGAGCAAAGAACATGAGGGAGAAAACAGACTTTACCTCTCTTTTTTTTTTTTAAAAAAAAGGATCAACCAGAAGCAACAGTGTTGGTGAATAATTCCTTTGCAGAAAAATGACAGCTCATGATAGGGATTTTGGTCCGATTTGCTGCATAGTACATTTCAAAGGTTCAGTAGAGCAGGTTGGCTTACTCTAGTGGTTTGGGTTTTTAAGTAGAGATGTGAATTTTGATAATTCTTAATGAAGCTAAGCCTCCTGAAAGGATTTTTTCATAAATAATATTCTGTCTTTTTAGTCACATGCTTAGGCAGCATGGGCTGAAGTAGCTTGGGAAAGAAAGTAGCACTTGAAAAAACTAGATTTCTTCACAAGATCTCTTTGGTTTCCAGACTTGCACACACTTGATTGATTGCCCTCTGTTACCCAGTAACTCAGCTGTATCCCTGACTAGTGTATGGAAGTAAAGGTTGTAATTATTCCTGCTTTGGGGGAAAGGTCCCATATAATTAAATAATTGTACTTAAATCACTTTAAGAAATGAGCTTCTGTTTGCAAGCCCCCATCACTCTTCTCCTTGTTCCTTTTAGTTTTGACCCAGTTTTGAAATCAAGAAGAAAGCCACTGCTTTTTCTGAAGCTGCTTTTATAGTTCTTCAAAGTTCAGTGTATCCTCATTTTGTGAAAAAATTTACTCTTATTTTTTCTTTTATCACACTTTTTAATTTCCTGGAATTGCAAAACCAAACTAAATTATAATGCTTGGTGGTACTTTAACATTAACTGTACTAATGTATGTTTAAATACTAACATTAGCTGCCCTGCCTGAATATTTAAACACTGAGAATTGGAGCTGGCTTCCTTTCACATGAATGACAGGCTGAGGAGTTTGCTTTCACGTAAAATCTAGAGAATCTATGACTTTCTGAAGACCTGTGTCAAGTTTTCATTTCCTCTTGACTTGTGGATTTGGTTCTACCATTTAATTTTGCAGGGTCACACAGTGGGAGGTGGGGGGTGCTACTGGTGACTGAGGATGCTTTACCCAGAAGACTAACAAGGATACAGGCACATGGGAACCTGGGGAGAATATTTAATCCAGTTGTTGCCTCTGTAGTTTTACAAAATCTACTTGCATGCCGCTTGTGCAGCCAGTTGGTCATCCTTGTCGACAGTGGGAACCTGAGGCATTTGATCTTGGGAAATAAGGAGGAGCACTGATCATTTTTGAACATCTGTATGGTGTCAGGTGCTGTTAGGTGCTTTATACATTGTACTTAATCCCCAGTGAGGTAGTTAATAACATCACTATTTTAGAGCTCTGCTTAGCTAGTGGCAAAATCTGAATTTGAAACTGGTCTCTCTGACTTCAAAGACAGTGTGTTTTTCATTCTACTCAACTCATGGTTTAAGATTGAATTCATTTTAAGATAAAAAAGAAAAATAACGAAAGAGACAAATTTGAGGTTCCTGTACAAGCTAGGAAAGATGTGGCTTGCAAGGGCTGAATCAAGGCATTGGGAATAGGATAACAGAATGAAGGGAGAATCCTACCTTTTTAAAGAAGACTTCAGAAATTAATGCTTAGTTTGTCTCCTTGGCTTTACATACACAAGCGGGCAAGCCCCAAAGGGGAAGTGACATGTCCCCACAGAGTCAGTTCATGAAAGAAATGGGACTAGGATCCAGGCCCACTCACTGCAAGTCTAGTTCACTCTCTCCCTACCAGCTGCCTGCCTTTCAAATGAAAAAAGGACAGGACACAGTAGAAGGTTGGAGAAAAGAAAGTGTCATAAACAAGGTGAAGATTGTCAGCTCTTGTATAATCTACTTGTTTTATTTCTTTAAAGTGAGGTCCTGGTCTGAAATTATATAAATTTGTATTGGCCCAATAGGAAATTTCAGTTTCAGTGTCCTCTGAAAAATGTTTGGGAATATACAGATCAAAATCCAATTGTTAAAAAAGAAAAAAAAATGATTGCATTTATTTTGTATTTGTCATTTGGTAACAGGAACAGTCCTCTCATTTGGTAAGCATTTAATCCTTCCAGGTTCCGGGGCTGGGAACAGAATGTGGAGGTTACATTCTGGTGGATCTTAGTGCAAGCCTCTAGTTTTACAAGAAGTGACTTCCCAAGGTCATGCAGTTAGGTAAATCAGTTTAGTGATTTGGGCTTGTGCTATAATTAGGATTTGGTTTAAAAATTAAAATTTGGAAAGTAAAAGCAGTTAACTTCTGGTTCAGTAGCACCAAGGAGAATGCAGGTAGAAAAGACTCAGATACCTAGTAGAATACATAACACTGCACAGAAAGCCACTTTTTAAGATAATCTTCCAGTGACGTAAAGGTACTGCTTTGCAGAAAGTTGTGCTGGGTGTAGATGTGTTTTAATTCTCGGTGTCTTGGTCTGGATGGGATTTTGAAAAGTTCACCAGTTTTGATTTTGAATAGCTTTACTTCACAGCCTTTCCACAGCAGGTAGGAGTCTGTTCTATTATTAAAGAGTGAGATCTCACAGCTGCTCCAAATAACTTATCCAGATGTTTAATACCCCCACTGTTAGAATTCTTCAGTGTTTCTTTTATGGTTAATGTCAGCCCCCTTGACCACTATTCAGGGCGTGCCCCCTGGTTCTGCCCTCCTAGAGGTGGGACAGAGTAGGTCCTTTTAAGAACTGTGATCCTATCCAGAGAGTTAGAACTTAGAAGCAGGAACCCTTTTAGGCACGTTTTAAAATTTAACACTTGTGCAGTATACCTTACTTGTTACTAAGTTTCCTTGTTTTGTCTTTAGAAAATACTAAAATGGAATTTTTCTTGCAAGGAGACTTTTAACAGAAATACCTTACTGTTGCGTTTCATGTTAATTCTTATTCCTAGAAGTGACATTTAATGCTATGATCTCACTAATATTGTGAACTCCTTGTTTTGTTCCATTTAATTGTGGATAGTCTTTTGGAAATACTTTGTCAGAAGTATTTGCATGATTTCATTGCTTTTTTGTTAAAGAGCCCCAAAGTTGGTCCTGCTAGACTATATATAAATCACATAAAAATCACATTAATTTGTAACTCCTTAACTTATTTTTGCCTCTTTTTTTTTCTTTTGGTATTAAGTGGGTAGTTATACATGAATTAAAATTATACATTATATATTACATAATATTCTAAGGTTTATATTAAAACTCGTGTCCTTTTTTTCCTCTAAAATACACAATCCTACCTCCTTTGAATGTGGAGTAAATACCTTATAAATAAATTTTAGTTATTTGTGATTTGAGTGTATGATTTACAGTTTCTGATCTACTGTGACTTGTTAAATTAGAAAATGTGAAATCTATTTATAAGTTTTAGAGTTAAAAAACTAAAATAATTCGCAGGACTTCCTTGGCAATCCAGTGGTTAAGACTCTGTACCCCCAGTACAAGGGGCAGCAGTTCCATCCCTGGGCTGGGAACTAAGATTCTGCATACCACGGGGCAAGACCAAAAAAAGGGAAAAAAGAATTCCAAAATTCAGTTGAAAGTACGTGATAAATAGAGACTCTGAAAGATTAATTTTGAAATAAGAATTTCTTTATTATCTAGTATATATGTGTCTCCTTTGTGAACTAGGCATATGAGTTCATCTGACTTGTAATTACCTGACCATTTGCTATTAGAATGAATGTAATTTGGCATGAAAGAAGTACCTTTTGTGTATCAGTGAGGTGTATTCTAGTGAAATCATAGTAGGTAGGGACAGCTTTATGCAACATAATAATCCTGTTAGCTTAAAATTTGAAACCAGTAACAATATTAGAAAAGTAAATGTTGTTTTGATAATTTGAGGAAAGAATTTCAACCGTAATATAACCTAAATAGCAGACATCAAGGTATTCCACAGCTTCATGCTTACTGCTCAAAAAGCATATAACATGGATTTTATTTGAATTTGAGTGCAAAAATGAAAAATTGTTGCTTACAAGAATTAACATATTTAGGAAGATTTGGTTCAGTAATAATTTTCCTGTCTGTGGAGTTCAGTTTTCCCCAGAAGTTTTTCTTATTTGAAATACCAAAGAGAAATCAGAAGTAAAATATGTAAGATTAAACCATTTCAAAACACCCTCATATTCTGCATGCACTCAAGATCATGCACTTCACTTGTTTATGTTTTAGTTTGTTTTATTTTATTTGTTAATTGCTTTTATTTTTGACTGTTTGGGTCTTTTTTGGCCCAGAAAAGCTCATGCTCTTCTCTAGTTGCAGCGAGTTGGGCTGCTCTAAAGTTGCAGTGCACTAGCTTCTCATTGCGGTGGCTTCTCCTGCTTTGTAGCTCGGGCTCTGGAGAATGAGGGCTTCAGTAGCTGAGGCCTGTGAGGTCAGTAGTTGTGGTTCACGGGCTCTAGAGCACAGACTCAGTAAGTTGTGGCACATGGGCTTAGTTGCTCCGCAGCATGTGGGATCTTCCCGGATCAGAGGTCAAACCTGTGTCTCCTGCATTGGCAGGTGGATTCTCTACCACTGAGCCACCAGGGAAGTCCTAGCTGTTTTGTCTTTTTTTAAAAAAAACATAGTTCAAATAAGCTTTAATATTAGGTTTCCTGTCAAATTAGAAGTGTTTTGCAGTAGTCCAGACATGAGGTGATGAGCGGCTGTAGGCAGACACAGTAGTGAGAAGTGACAAGTAGCTCAGGGCTGAAGGAAGGGACAGGAAGCTTTGAAAGCAAAGCAGTGTGTGTGGAGTGATGTATGCAGCTCGGTGTGCTGCATGCCCCCGGGAGGCTGTTTCTACTGATGCCGCACTCTAGAAAAGGTTACAGTCTGTTCAGTTTAAGAAAGTTCTGGAGTGTGTAATACATTTTACCACGGTTTTGATTTCAAAAATAAGAAAATAAGAAGAAAGTTGGGTGTATAAAGAAGCAAGCATTCAGATACCTGGAAAACTGAGATACAAGGGACATATCAGCCTGAGACTTTTGCATTGTGGAGGCATTGCTAAGAAAGTTGTACTTCACTTTCAAGAGGAGATGTTTTTTCTCACCTTCCTTCCAGGGAGTTTTAGTTTCTTTTTTAAGTTTGTATTTCTCATTCTCATTATTATAGTAGGAATTTTTATTATTCAGTATTGAAATATATTTCAGTCACAATTGAGTAGTAAAAATTTTTTCTTAAGCTCATATTAGTAGTAGGTGACATTAGATTTGGTGTATGTTTATTTGTTCTGAAGAAAAGAGCTAACACAATTAAGTTGGCATTTCATTTTGATAACCTCTACCAAAATTGAAATATTTTAGCCATGAAGTAGAAATCTTTAGCCATGAAGGTGAATCTTTTTCTGGGGCTAAGTTGAAAATTTTATTTTTCTTCTTGGAAATAAGTAATATCTTCAGTGCCTACCAAAGTCTTCTCACTTCTTAAGTTCCAGTATAGTTTGCTTTCTTGTAGTATCTTAAGTTGTTTCAGTTATGTGCATTGTGAAATTAAGTTGACAGCATTTGATATACTTTCACTTAAAATGTTTATGTTAGAAATATTTTATTAAAAAATAAATATGATACATTCTTTATCAGTAGTCTTCCAAAATGGTTTCTGAAGTTAAAATCTTTTCCAGAAAGATTTGTTAGTTGCTGTTGCCAGTGCTTTTCAATTTCTACTTTGTCTTCTTTTAGAATCTAGCTTTCATAAACAGATCAAAATTTTTAGGCTTTTTTTCCCCCTTCTTTCCATTCCTCACTCATATTGGCAGTTTTGGTTGAAAATTGAATTGCTTTCTGCAACTTGCCATTAGAAGCCTACCGTGTAGCATTTTAGTAGCAATTTAAATTATAGCAATTTAAAATACAGATCCTAAAAAATATGAAGGTATTCCATACTGCCAGTGGCAACACCATCTTTAATCTATTTAAGACTCCTTACTTTGTCTTCTTATCAAGTAGCCTGTTAATTCTAACCATAAATATCTCTCCTGCCCTCTCTGTTACTGCTCTGGTTTTGTTCATGTCCCTTTCTTACTGTTTCTCTGTGCCACTCATGGGTACCAGAATGATCTTTGTAAAATATAAATTTTAGTTATGAGATAACCTTTCTTAAAAATGTCTGGTAGCTCTTTAATTCCTGTAGATAAAATCTGAACTCCTTTCTTCCAAGATCTCCATCCTTCTCTACCCCACCATGCCTCCTGCCTTCCAATGCCGTGTTCAGGGGCTGTCTGTCCCCTCACTCTCCTCCCCAAACCTCAGTAAGCATCTCTCTGGCTAACATGGATTTATTCTTCGAGATTACCTTAAATGCCGTTTCTCTTCAAGGCACGCTTGTCTCACGTGGCCACATTCTCCCAACGGCATTTTGTAGGTACACCAAGTAAAGAGATGATCATATTTTAGCTAACAAACAGGTGTATTTACGTGTATGTATCTGTATTTCCACTGGACTTGAGGAGCAGTAATATTTCTTTTTTATCTCTGTGTCCCTCAGACCCCTGGCTCACAGTGTTTGACTGGGTAAATAAATGAATGGAGAAGGAATACCTTAAGGAAATAAAAAATCAAATGGTGTTTGAAAGAATATTAAACCAGGAATTTGGGAGATAGTACATTTCTCTTCAGGGTTCTGTTGATTGCTGTTAAGTTTATTGGGCAAGTCAGTTTGCTTCTCTGAGCCTCAGTTTTCTCATCCATGAAATGGGCATCTTACACTAACTCTATGGTTAATTTTCATTCTTTAATCTCTTTGAGAAGTTAAAAGCTATGAGGCCTTTGAGAAAATAGCATGTGTAAATATACGCACTTGGTTTTCTAAATAAACTGATGCTAAACACTAATGGCTGTTATTTTGGGGTGATGGGTACACAGGTAATTCTCTTCTGTATTACTGAATTAAAAAAAGATTAAGTTTTTAAAAAGTATATAAACTCTATTAAATGAAGACAAACCAAACTCTGGTGTCCATTAAAAATGAAAATAGCTTTAAAGAATGATTAAAGTATTTCATGATTCTTAGGAAAATTTTGCCTAGATTCTAAAATTGTTTTAAAACTTTGCAACTGAGGAGAGTTAAATATAGGAAGGTTTTGTGTTTTATGTAACTGAAAAACTGGAAAAAGTATATTACTTCCTAACATAAAATTGGGAACTTTTTTTTTTAATCTAAATTTCATATTTGATTATATACTTACTAGATAGTTCCTAATTCTAGCTATAAGAAAACTGGCTCAGAAGATGTGGTTCAACAGGACTTTTCAAATTTGAGTCACATTTTGAGCTTTAATGGAGCTTCTGTTTAGTTGCTTTTCCTGCCTTTCTCCTTTTCTCCATGTTCCCCCATTCCTCACCTAATATCTCCAAGCGTTTTGCCTTGTTGACTGATTTTAGAACTTTGTTATCTATGACTCAGGTATGTTTGGACTCACCTTTAGATTAACCCACCAGAATTTAGAGACTCTCTGAGATCTATGACTCTGTCTTGGAAACGGCAGTTTTTAAAGCATAGATTTTTTTGTTTAGCTTTGCATTGCCAAAGGGATGGAATAGAGATGCATACCTGGCCATCACGGCTTTCCCTGGTCACCTGTGATTTCTGGGACTTGTAGCACTGCTACAGGGAGGCCTGGTATGCTGCGGTCCATGGGCTTGCAAAGAGTCAGACATGACTAACTGAGCTGAGCTGGGCACTGCTACTCCTGACTGTTGGGCTCTCGGTGGCTCCAGACTTAGCCTCATCTGCTGTTTTCAAGAAGACACGACTGACGTGACTTAGCAGCAGCAGCTGTTTTTGAGAAACAGTCCACTCACTTGACTCTTTTCGGTCATTTGTTCACCTTAATGTACTCTTTCACATCTACTTACTTATTTCTAAGAGGGCAAGACTGCTGTTTCTGGAATTTTTATTAAAATACAGGAAAAAGGTAGAGAGTTCTTAGAAGAGTTCTCTGATTTACATTAAATAAAGATAGAAATCAAATTCCAATGATAAAAACAGGCATTATACCCAAAATGTCAGAGCAGCAAGACAGGTAATAGTCCATTCAATAAAACACTTAAATCTACCTTCATTCAGTAAGTTTTTATTGAGCATTGAATGTATGCTTGGCCCTAAGTAGATGTTGGGAATACAGGAGTGAACCAATCACAGAGTCCCTTCCCTGTTACAGTTTCAAGGCTGATGGGTTTCCTCTGCTCTGTGTCCAATAAATTATAATGTTATAATTCAGAAAAGTAAGGCCTTGAAGAGTTGTGGGTTAAGTATGAAGAGATTAGATCTCTCCAAAGCATTTAAGTAGTGCCTCAAGAATTTTTTTGTGATGTAATTTGATCTGTAGTGGTATCCATTGCCCAGAAACCAAGTGATACTATTCTTTCAAGTGGTATTTCTTTTAGTGCCATGGAATGTACAGAATTTGTATTTATGTACTTGTTGCATGTTTAATATTAGGTTAATGATTCTCTCAACCAGCACCTCTTTTAAGAATGGTGCTAATTATTTCAGCTAAATGTCATTATGTTCTGTCCTAAAATCGTATTTGTGCATTTTTCCCCCCAGGAAAGAGAAATTGCTCTAGAAATTGGCCTTTTTTTAGGCTAAAAATCTCTTATAATTGTTGATAATACCCCCCTAAAAAGATTGTTTTTAAAGCTAAATGAAAAACTTGTCTGTTATTAGTAACATTAGGAATTAGGAATCCTTAGTTTATTATCAACATTTGTGTGTGGGGGGGAGTGGTTAGTTTTATGTTGGAGTGTTTTATGTTTACTAAAATACTATAATACTTTTAAAATGTTAGTGCTTTTCATTTTGTAAGATTTCCTTCTGCTTCATTTGAAATGTTTTTAAATGAAACATTTAAACAACAGTAGCAACAGATCATCCTATATTTCACTAGTTTGTATATCATATTTGGTTTTGAGAAGATATCTGTTGTCTGTTGAGCAATCATTATTCAGTTATACCAGGCAAAAAATGTGTGTGTGATATATAAAACTTGTACCATAAAAAACAATTGGTTCATGAGATGTGTGCAGACATACTGACATCTGTAGAGAATAACAAGCAAGTCCTGTTTGCTTTTCATTACTTTGGGGTTTTTATGGTTGGAGTATAAAACATGTCTGTGATAAAGAAGTTCCAAGTATTTGTTAAGGAGGATCAACTATCAGAATCCATGCTGAGTTACCTTGGATTCACCCAGTTCACAGTAATTTTAACATGGGAGAGAAATATCAAGAATACTTGGCAAGATACACTTTGTAAAACAGAGCAGTTATCTGTAGAACTGAGAATATTTTCTGTCCTCTCCTCTCTCTGTTCCTATAAAAATGTTAAAAGTTATAAATTTAAAGGTTAAGGTTGAAGATGTGTTTCAAAGCTGGAAGAGACCATCGGGGTCTTGTGATGTTATATCTCGTCAGTTTAGGGCTAAGGACCTTGGCTCGGATCATTAGCAAAGTCAGGAAGGGAACTAGCTTTCCGCTTCTCAAGAAGCATTTTGTGTACTTGACCAAACTGTCTTTCTGACATGAGGAAGTCTTTCACTGTATTATCTTTAGTATATCCTTCCTCATAAGCTTGCTGTATCTTCATCACCACCATTTCCTTTGTTAGATTCTAGTTTCAGTTAGGGGGCAAAAAGTTGACACTTGATTCACTTTTTTCCCCTTTGAAGATATTTATCTTGTTTACCTTACTTTCTCATTCAGGACTTTCTAATGTCAGCAGCTGTTGGTAAGTTTATAAAAGGCGGTGAGGACTAAGGAGAGGAAGGTTGAAGAAGCACTGTCATTTGTGAAGGAGCTGTGTCCATCTGTCTACTTAGCATCTTTGTAAACCTCACAAGGATTAGTGATCCCCTGCCTGAGTGTCCACAGTTGTACATGGGTACTGATATTTTTAAATAAGCTTAATAGTTAGTATATAAATTTCTTGAAATAACATATGTCTGATTTGTATATCTTTTACTTTCTTAAAATTGCCTTTTTGTTCTCTGTGTATCAAATACAGTGATTATCATATATATCCACTCGGAAATATTATACACTTGTAGGTTTGAAATAAAAACATTTTGAATGATACTTTGAAAGTCTATTAATACTCTTAGAAACATGATACTTGCATTAATTATATATTTTAATGAATATAGAAATAAAACATAGTGTGTGTTGATTTACTCTTAGAGGATCCATTTAAAAAAATTAGCCTTAAAACATGCCAGGTTCTTTTATGACTCCCAGCCTGTACTCATACTTTTCCTCCTACCTGTTCCCCTCAATCTTCACCCCTAGGGAAAGGGGAATTCTCTTGTCATATTGGACCAGGAGAATTAGTCCAACAGCACTATGTGACATCAGTTTGATCCTTGTGCTTGATTCTTTCTCCACAAAGTAGATTTACCACAAGCTTGTAGTTGGCAGAGTTAGATATTGGACATCCTCCTGTTTCGGTCCCATGAGTCCCATGAAACTCCAGATGGTAACTAGACCGTATGTGCTGTTAGGTTCGCTGCTGGTTTTCGTTTAGAGCTTGATGCCTTCTATTCCACTTCCTCCTGTTCAGTCTTCCCCTCTACCCAGGTAAAAGTCCCTTCTCGAGTTTGAATAGAAGCCCATACATACAGTGGTCAGTCATAGCATTTATCCCCTTGTATTGGAATTCCTTACATATTTGTTACCCAGACTGAATTGTGAGTCTTTTGAGGTCAGGGTCTGATCATCTCTATTTGCCGCAAAGTCCGGGGGAACACCTGACGTTTGCGGTTGCTCAGTCACTCGAGTTACGTCCGGCTCTTGGCCACCCCGTGGACTGCAGCACCTGCAGCACGCTAGGCCTCACTGTTCTTCACTGTTTCCCAGAGTTTGCTCAAACTCACATCCTTTGAGTCAGTGATGCCGTCTAACCATCTCATCCTCTGTTGTCCCCTTCTCCTCCTGCCTTCAATCTTTGCCAGCATCAAGGTCTTTTCCAATGAGTTGGCTGTTCGTACCGGCTGGCCAGAGTACTGGCGCCCCAGCTTCAGCATCAACCTTTCCCATGAATATTCAGGCTTGTTTCCTTTAGGTTTGACTGGTTTGATCTCCATGATGTCCAAGGGACTCTCAAAAATCTTCAGCAGCACCACAGTTTGAACGTATCAATTCTTTGACCCTCATCCGTTTTATTGTCCAGCTCTCACATCTGTACGTTACTACTGGAAAAAGCGTAGCTTTGACCATACAGACCTTTGTTGGCAAAGTAATATCCCTGCTTTTTAGTACGTTGTCTAGGTTTGTCATAGCCTTTCTTCCAAGGAGCAAGTATCTTTTAATTTCATTGCTGCAGTTACCATCTGCAGTGATTTTGGAGCCCCCCAAAATAAAGTGTTAATGTTTCCATTGTTTCTGCGTCAATTTGCCATGAAGTGATGGCACTGGATGCTGTTCTTTTCCTTTTTTGAATGTTGGTTTTTAGGCCAGCTTTTTCACTCTCCTCTTTCACCTTCGTCAAGAGACTCTTCAGTTCCTTTTTGCTTTCTGTCATAAGGGTGGTGTCATATGTGTATCTGTTGTTATTGATATTTCTCCTGACAATTTTTATTCTAGCTTGCGATTCTTCCAGCCCAGAATTTCACATAATGTACTCTGCAGATAAGTTAAATAAGCAGGGTGACAATATACAGCCTTGACGTACTCCTTTCCCAATTTGAAAAGTAGTATACGGTTGTCTGAGGGGGCCACGCACATAGGAGGTACTAAATAAAAAAATCTGATCTGGAAAATACTTAGTTTGCATCAACATTTTGGAACACATTTTCTTACGTTTGCGTCAACATTTTGGAACACATTTTCTTATGTTTACGTACGTCAAGTAATGTTGGGGATGGTGCATTTATCAGTATAATAATGATTAATGATGTTACTGTTAAATCCAAGTGAGTTTATTTTGAAGTAAAGCTATGGAGACACTGTTCAAATTTTTTTTTATCCCTCCTTTCTTACCCCAGTTTCTTAAAGTGAATCTTGCCTGTAATAACCTGTACCGTAGCTTGAAGGTAAGAAGTAGTTTGGTAGCCCTAAAGCAGATTTCTGTCATGGTATTTTCATTGTTCTACAGTTTGTGGAGGGCTTCCCAGGTGGTACAGTGGTAAAGACTCTACCTGCGATGCAGGTTTGATTCCTGGGTCAGGAAGACCCCCTGGAGGAGGAAATGGCAACCCACTGCAGTACTCTTGCCTAGATAATCCCATGGAGAGGGGAGCCTAGTGGGCTACAGTCCAGGAGGTCGAAAAGAGACACGACTTTGCATCTGAGCACACACACCACACACAGTTTGTGGCAGCTTTTTTTGAACTGTTGCCAGTATCTTTCTAATGGACACCATTTCGGACATAACGCATTAAATGTGAACTTGGTATTCGGCACCACTCCCTCTACTTTGTATGTTTTTTCTGTAGCTCATAGAAGAATACTGTACACAGGAAAGAACATAATATATGATCAGTTCAACTGTGTCCAACTCTTTGTAACCCCATGGACACTAGGTTTCCCTGTCCATCACCAACTCCTGGAGCTTACTCAAACTCATGTCCATGAAGTCGGTAATGCCATCTAACCATCTTATCTCCTGTCGTCCCTTTCTCCTCCTGCCTTCAGTCTTTCTCAGCATCAGGATCTTTTCCAGTGAGTCAGCTCTTTGCATCAGGTGGACAAAGTATTGGAGCTTCAGCTTCACCATCAGTCCTTCCAATGAATATTCAGGGTTGATTTCCTTTACGATTGACTGGTTGGATCTCCTTGCAGTGCGGGGAACTCTCAACAGCCTTCTCCAGCACCACAATTCAAAAGCATCAACTCTTCAGCACCCAGCTTTCTTTGTGGTCCAACTCTCACATCCATACATGACTTAGAAGAAACAAAAGTGTTTTTTAGCCTTTGTAGAACTGTTTACCAGTCGGTTCTTATTACATGTCTTAGTTGAGCTCACCTTCAATAAGGAGAAGATTATTTGCAGAAACTGTCACCTCTGGAAAAGAAAGAAGAATAGGATACAGAATAATTATAATAGTAAACTGATTTTTAGTGTCTTTTCTGTTTCAGATTGTCCTATTTGTTTCATTTATCAATATAATAATGATTAATGATATTACTATTAATCCAAGTGAGTTTATTTTTAAGTAAAGCTATTTGAGACTCTGACTGGTTTTTACCCTTCCTTCCTTACCCTAATCTGAAAGGGGGGGAAAAAATGGTGTGTGTAAAAGTAGGAAGAGGAAGGAAACAGTAGTATGGGGAGCATTTATGCAGCATTGGACAAATGTTTTTTGAATGCCTTTGGCACTGGTCTGGCTTCTTATTGCTTCTTACGAGCTTGTAGCCTATTACAGTGATCCTGAAGGGTGGCAGGGGTAATCAGCAACAGATCAGCTTGTGTTTTCAGGATGACTTGTCCCCAACAGGGCCCCCAGCTATCCCAGGAGTGGAGAGGATTGGGTAAAAGTACTTAATAAAGCTTTAGAAAAGGTGTATGTGCTCTAGCCAATGACAGATCCAGTGTTTATGTAATTTGATTTGTATACTAGATGTATTTTTGCAAAATTTTTGTCCTGAGCAATTTCCAGCCTTCATAAAAGTTGGAAGAATAGTACAGTGAACACTTGCATACCTTTCACCTGGATTCAACATTTACAGACATTCTGTCATGCTGACTTTATCTCATCTGTCTCTAAAGACAAACACCTACACACACACACACACATTTTTTTTCTGAACCTTTTGAACATAAGTTGCAAAAACATTGTCCAACAGAACCACAATAGCATTGTCTCAACCAGAGGAATTTAACAATACATTAATATTCTCTATTATTTGGTCCATATTTAGATTTTCCCACTTGTACCGAAAATATCCTCTATAGATGTTTTCAAAAACAGTCCAGGATTGAATCAAAAATTGTCATCTCACACCTGTCAGAATGAGTGTCATCTAAAAGAATACAAATGACAAACGTTGGTGAGGGTGTGGAGAAAAGGGAACCTTTGTCCATTGTTGATGGGGATGTAAATTGGTGTAGTCACTGTGGAAAACAGTATGGAGGTTTCTCAAAAAGCTAAACATAGAAATACTGTATGACCCGGCAATTCCACTCTTGAGTATGTATCTGGGAAAAAAAAAAAAAACACTGATTTGAAAAGATACATACATGCTGATGTTCATAGCAGCATTACTTATAATTGCCAAAGTATGGAAGCAACTTAAGTGTCCATCAACAGGTGAATAAATAAAGGAGATGTGTCTATATACACATATACATATATACAAAGAAATACTACGTAGCCATAAAAAGGAAAGAAATATTGCCAAGTGCCATAACATGGATAGACTTGGAGAGCATTATGCTAAGTGAAATAAGTCAGAGAAAGATACACTGTTTGATACTACTTAAACGTGGAATCTGAAAATAAACTAGTGAATATAACAACAAAGAAGTGGACTCACAGATAAAGTGAGTAAACAGTGGGGAGAGGAGACGGGAGGGGCCACATAGGCGTAAGGGATTAAGAGGCATAAACTATTAGGTATAAAATAAGCTGCAAGGATATATTGTACAACATGGGAGTATAGCAGATATTTTATAATAACTATAAATGAAATATAACCTTTAAAAAAATCATGTGATAAAGTACTAGGCCCCATATTAAGCACTTCAGATGTATCCTTGTGTTGGAAAAAAATACAGGGTTGAATACAAAATTATGCATTGCATTTGTTTATCATATCCCTTTAATATAGATTCTAGAATAGTCTTTATATCTTTTTAGTCATTTGATATTGACATTTTCACAAATAACCCAATTATCTTCTCATATTTTTAAAAGATTTTATAATTGAATCATTTTAAATACACAAGAAAGTTTTATCATTTTGGGGGGCTCCAAAATCACTGCAGATGGTGACTGCAGCCATGAAATTAAAAGACGCTTAAACTCCTTGGAAGAAAAGTTATGACCAACCTAGATAGCATATTCAAAAGCAGAGACATTACTTTGCCGAATAAGGTCCATCTAGTCAAGGCTATGGTTTTTCCTGTGGTCGTGTATGGATGTGAGAGTTGGACTGTGAAGAAGGCTGAGTGCCGAAGAATTGTTGCTTTTGAACTGTGGTGTTGGAGAAGACTCTTGAGAGTCCATTGGACTGCAAGGAGATCCAACCAGTCCATTCTGAAGGAGATCAGCCCTGGGATTTCTTTGGAAGGAATGATGCTAAAGCTGAAATTCCAGTACTTTGGCCACCTCATGCAAAGAGTTGACTCACTGGAAAAGACTCTGATGCTGGGAGGGATTGGGGGCAGGAGGAGAAGGGTACGACAGAGGATGAGATGGCTGAATGGCATCACTGACTCGATGGAGGTGAATCTGAGTGAACTCTGGGAGTTGGTGATGGACAGGGAGGCCTGGCATGCTACGATTCATGGGGTCGCAAAGAGTCAGACACGACTGAGCGACTGAACTGAACTGATTAAGGTAATAAGGAAAACTGAACAAAAATATTAACTTCCTTCATGACATAACTTATTTCTCTTTAATAAGACTGCTGCTGCTGCTAAGTCACTTCAGTCGTGTCCGACCCTGTGCAACCCCATAGACGGCAGCCCACCAGGCTCCCCCATCCCTGGGATTCTCCAGGCAAGAACACTGGAGTGGGTTGCCATTTCCTTCTCCAATGAATGAAAGTGAAAAGTGAAAGTGAAGTTGCACTTACAGTCATCTTTATTTTGATCTTTTATAGAATTTTAGCATTTTTAGAGCCAAAGAGGGATCTTAGATCTATGGGTAAAAGTTTTCATTTCAAAGATGATCTAAAATTAAGTATGAAGATACCAAGTCTTACATAAGATTGTGGTTCCCAGCCAGGGGATACTTAGTAATGTCTGGAGACCTTTTTGGTTGTCACGAGAGGGGAACTACTGGCACATAGTGGGTAGAGGCCTGGGATATTGCATGCATCCCACAATGAATAGAACAGCCCCCCTTAGCAAAGAATTATCCACCTGAAAATATCAGTAATGCCAGGGTTAAGAAACCCTGGTCTAAAATCATACAGCTAGTGGTGAGCTTAAACCAGTGTGTCTTTACCCTCAGTTCTGTGTTCTTTCCACACACAAAACATACAGTGCCTTACTTTCACTCCCTTTTGTTTTCCTTGGCTTCATTCTCCGTTTCTGCACTTTGAACCTCTTTTGTTAAGCCTAATGTATTTCTTTATGCCTGTAAGGATTAAGGCGAATTAGAGCATGTTACCAGAAGAGCATGGAATATCTTTTTAAAAGAGAAATATAAAAGTGTTTTCAGTGGAGTTTTGTTCCTGTAAGCAAAAGTGTGTGCAAGATAACCTTTTAAGAGCAGTTTAGATAACCATAACAGATCTTTACTTTATTTAATGTTTGCATTTACAGAGCATTTTTACATACATTACCTTAGTTAGTACTCACAAAGCCCATTTGTAGTTAGAAGCAAGCAAATGTCAGTCTCCTTTTCACAAGTGTAGAAATGAAGGGTCACAGAAAATACTATATCCTATCTGACTGTGGTCTGGTAGATATTAGTTAAAATTACATGGAGAGAGATTTCAGTTGAACTTTTATCTGTGCAAAAAAAAGGGACAGGCAGCCTTAAAGTGTCATAGGCTTTTGGTTCAGTTCAGTCAGTTCAGTTCAGTCGCTCAGTTGTGTCCGACTCTTTGCAACCCCATGAATCGCAGCACGCCAGGCCTCCCTGTCCATCACCAACTCCCAGAGTTCACTCAGACTCACGTCCATCGAGTCAGTGATGCCATCCAGCCATCTCATCCTCGGTCGTCCCCTTCTCCTCCTGCCCCCAATCCCTCCCAGCATCAAAGTCTTTTCCAATGAGTCAACTCTTCGCATGAGGTGGCCAAAGTCCTGGAATTTCAGCTTTAGCATCATTCCTTCCAAAGAAATCCCAGGGCTGATCTCCTTCAGAATGGACTGGTTGGATCTCCTTGCAGTCCAAGGGACTCTGAAGAGTCTTCTCCAGCACCACAGTTCAAAAGCATCAATTCTTCGGTGCTCAGCTTCCTTGACAGTCCAACTCTCACATCCATACATGACCACAGGAAAAACCATAGCCTTGACTAGATGGACCTTATTCGGCAAAGTAATGTCTCTGCTTTTGAATATGCTATCTAGGTTGGTCATAACTTTTCTTCCAAGGAGTAAGTGTCTTTTAATTTCATGGCTGCAGTCACCATCTGCACTGATTCTGGAGCCCAAAAAAATAAAGCCTGACACTGTTTCCACTGTTTCCCCATCTATTTCCCATGAAGTGATGGGACCAGATGCCATAATCTTTGTTTTCTGAATGTTGAGCTTTAAGCCAACTTTTTCATTCTGCTCTTTCACTTTCATCAGGAGGCTCTTTAGTTCCTCTTCACTTTCTGCCATAAGGGTGGTGTCATCTGCATATCTGAGGTTATTGATATTTCTCCTGGCAATCTTGATTCCACCTTGTGCTTCTTTCAGCCCAGCGTTTCTCTGCATAAAAGATAAATAAGCAGGGTGACAATATACAGCCTTGACGTACTCCTTTTCCTATTTGGAACCAGTCTGTTGTTCCATGTCCCGTTCTAACTGTTGCTTCCTGACCTGCATATAGGTTTCTCAAGAGGCAGGTCAGGTGGTCTGGTATTCCCATCTCTTGAACAGTTTTCCACAGTTTATTGTGATCCACACAGTCAAAGGCTTTGGCATAGTCAATAAAGCAGATATAGATGTTTTTCTGGAACTTTCTTGCTTTTTCCATGATCCAGCGGATATTGTTAATTTGATCTCTGGTTCCTCTGCCTTTTCTAAAACCAGCTTGAACATCAGGAAGTTCACAGTTCACGTATTGCTGAAGCCTGGCTTGGAGAATTTTGAGCATTACTTGACTAGCAGGCAGAAGCTCTGGGACATTTCTGAGGTTGTGGAAGGCAGATTCTGTACTGTATGAGCCACCAGGGAAGCCCAATAATACTAGTGGGTAGCCTATCCATTCTCCAGGGGAACTTCTGTACCCAGGAATCGAACCAGGGCTTCCTCATTGCACCTAGATTCTTTACCAGCTGAGCTACAAGGAAGCCCCCAGCTTGTTGAGTAACACAATCCAATTAGGGCCCCACAGCTGTAAATAGGTAAAGTTTAATACAACTCAGTATTTGTTGTTATGGAGATAGAAGAATGTGCTTTAAATATGCCACACTCTCTCTCTGGTGGTAGACTCACACATACAATTCTCTAGGCCTAGAATCCTTTCCCCTTCTCTTTCATTTCCTAAGTATTTATTAGATGCTTAACATTTATTCATTCATTCACCAAATATTTATTAAGCACCTACTCTGTATCAAGGGCTGTTGATGCAACAGACAAAGCAAAAATTCTGCCCTGGAGGAGCTTATATTCTGGCCAAGGGAAGACAGACAGCAAACAAGTATAGAATGTTAGATGGTGAGTGCTATAGAAAAAGAAGAAGCAAGGAATGGGGCCTAGAGCATGCTGGCCTAGGGGGTGGGTATGCCTTTTAGATGAGATTCAGAAGTGAAGCAGAGGGCAGCTCCTCACTAGAGCCCTGGAGGCCACTGAAACGGCCTTTTGGTCAGAATGGAGTCGAGCATTGAGGGTTCTGAGCAGGGACGTAATCTGATCTTACAGGAAAGATCCAGAGCTTGTTTTCAGATGTGTTTCTTTAAGATGCCTAGTAAATATTCCTAGTGTAGATGTCAGAGGAGGCATTGGATACGTGCCTGGTGTTGAGTAAGAGGTCCATGCTGGAGATAAACTGTGAGGGCCTTCAGCTTGGGGATAGTATTTAAGACCATTACACTGTGCATTCTCAGCAGGGCCAGCAGCCCTCCAAAGGAGCAAAAATTAGTTTCTCAGGGTTGACAGATGTCTTAGATATTAAACAGTGGTTTGGTCCAAAGCTCAGCCCTACCCAACACAATCTTACTCTTTAGTATTTCAGTGAGACCACCCAGGCAGGGCGTGTGTCTAACGTAGATTTCTGAGGACTGGGTTCCTGGGAACTCCAGTGTTTAGGGACTGGGGTGACAAGAGAGGAACCAGCTGAAGAGAGTGAGGTGTGGCTAGTGAAGTAAGAGGACCCAGGGAGTGATCTCTCCTGGAAGCCACATGGAGGAGGTGTTTCAGAAAGGATGGAGCAGTCAGCAGTGTGAACTGTGGCTGGAGGGTGAGCTCAGATGAGGACTGAGCAGTAAGCCTGTGTGCGAGGCTGAAGATGCTGGACGCTTAACTTAGGCCTCAGCCTACATGTCAGTTCATTGTTAGGCTCTCTTTGATCATGATAGGCTGGGTCCCCTTCTTATTCTTTTCTTTTTGAAAAGGATATTGAAATTATTCAATATGAAATAGAAAAATTATGAAAAACACAAAACATAAAATTTACCATCTCAGCCATTTTTGAGTGCATAGTTAATTATACTTACCTTTTGTGAAGCAGATCTCCAGAACATTTTCATCTTGTAAAGCTGAAACTGTATACCAGTTAAACTACAGTTCCTCTTTTTTCCCCTCCCCCCAGCTCCTGCTAACCACCTTTCTTTTTGTTTCTATGAATTTGACTATCTCAGATACCTCATGTAAGTGGAATAGCACAGTGTACTCAAGGTTCATTCATGTTATTGCATATAACAGGATTTCCTTCCTTTTTAAGGCGAAATAATACCCCACGGGTTCCCCTTATACACTTTCATAATACTCTGATTATTATACATGCTCCTTATAAGAAATTATAATCCCTTATGTAATTGTCTTTTCTGATAGGTAGTGTTTAAAGCCTCAAAGACAGAATGTGTTTGTCTTATTCATTGATATATTCACAGCTTCTAGATAGTACTGAATGACAATTCAGTATAAAAACAGAAGACAGAATACCTTAGTCTGGTGGAATCTTGAAAAATTTATTAAAGAAATGATACTTGAACTGGTCTTAAAGACTGTCTTAGTCTATTCAGGGTCCTTCAGTTCAGTTCAGTTCAGTCGCTCATTCGTGTCCGACTCTTTGCAACCCCATGAATCGCAGCACGCCAGGCCTCCCTGTCCATCACCAACTCCCGGAGTTCACTCAGACTCACATCCATCGAGTCAGTGATGCCATCCAGCCATCTCATCCTGGGTCGTTCCCTTCTCCTGCCCCCAGTCCCTCCCAGCATCAGAGTCTTTTCCAATGAGTCAACTCTTTGCATGAGGTGGCCAAAGTACTGGAGTTTCAGCTTTAAAATCATTCCTTCCAAAGAAATCCCAGGGCTGATCTCCTTCAGAATAGACTGGTTGCATCTCCTTGCAGTCCAAGGGACTCTCAAGACCACTTCTCCAACACCACAGTTCAAAAGCATCAATTTTTCGGCGCTCAGCCTTCTTCACAGTCCAACTCTCATATCCATACATGACCTCAGGAAAAACCATAGCCTTGACTAGACAGACCTTTGTTGGCAAAGTAATGTCTCTGCTTTTGAATATGCTATTTAGGTTGGTCATAACTTTTCTTCCAAGGAATAAGCATCTTTTAATTTCATGGCTGCAATCACCATCTGCACTGATTCTGGAGCCCAAAAAAATAAAGTCTGACACTGTTTCTACTGTTTCACATCTATTTCCCATGAAGTGATGGGACCAGATGCTGTGATCTTCGTCTTCTGAATGTTGAGCTTTAAGCCAACTTTTTCACTCTCCTCTTTCACTTTCATCAAGAGGCTTTTTAGTTCCTCTTCACTTTCTGCCATAAGGATGGTGTCATCTGCATATCTGAGGTTATTGATATTTCTCCCAGCAGTCTTGATTCCAGCTTGTGCTTCTTCAAGCCCAGCGTTTCTCTGCATAGAAGTTAAATAAGCAGGGTGATAATATACAGCCTTGACGTCCTCCTTTTCCTATTTGGAACCAGTCTGTTGTTCCATGTCCCGTTCTAACTGTTGCTTCCTGACCTGCATACAGATTTCTCAAGAGGCATGTCAGGTGGTCTGGTATTCCCATCTCTTGCAGAATCTTCCACAGTTTGTTGTGATCCACACAGTCAAAGGCTTTGGCATAGTCAATAAAGCAGATATAGATGTTTTTCTGGAGCTCTCTTGCTTTTTCCATGATCCAGTGGATGTTGTCAATTTGATCTCTGGTTCCTCTGCCTTTTCTAAAACCAGCTTGAACATCTGGAAGTTCACGGTTCACGTAATGCTGAAGCCTGGCTTGGAGAATTTTGAGCATTAGTTTACTAGCATGTGAGATGAGTGCAATTGTGCGGTAGTTTGAGCATTCTTTGGTGTTGCCTTTCTTTGGGATTGGAATGAACACTGACTTTTTCCAGTCCGGTGGCCACTGCTGAGTTTTCCAAATTTGCAGGCATATTGAGTGCAGCACTTTTACAGCATCATCTTAGAGGATTTGAAATAGCTCAACTGGAATTCCATCACCTCTACTAGCTTTGTTCGTAGTGATGCTTTCTAAGGCCCACTTGACTTCACATTCCAGGATGTCTGGCTCTAGGTGAGTTATCACACCATCATGATTATCTGGGTCATGAAGATCTTTTTTGTATAGTTCTTCTGTGTATTCTTGCCACCTCTTCTTAATATCTTCTGCTTCTGTTAGGTCCATACCATTTCTGTCCTTTATCGAGCCCATCTTTGCATGAAATGTTCCCTTGATATCTCTAATTTTCTTGAAGAGATGTCTAGTCTTTCCCATTCTGTTGTTTTCCTCTATTTCTTTGCATTGATCGCTGAGGAAGGCTTTCTTATCTCTTCTTGCTATTCTTTGGAACTCTGCATTCAGAGGCTTATATCTTTCCTTTTCTTCTTTGCTTTTCGCTTCTCTTCTTTTCACAGCTCTTTGTAAGGCCTCCTCAGACAGCCATTTTGCTTTTTTGCATTTCTTTTCCATGGAGATGGTCTTGATCCCTGTCTCCTGTACAATGTCACGAACCTCCGTCCATATTTCATCAGGCACTCTATCTATCAGATCTAGTCCCTTAAATCTATTTCTCACTTCCACTGTATAATCATAAGGGATTTGATTTAGGTCATACCTGAGTGGTCTAGTGGTTTTCCCTACTTTCTTCAATTTGAGTCTGAATTTGGCAATAAGGAGTTCATGATCTGAGCCACAGTCAGCTCCTGGTCTTGTTTTTGTTGACTGTATAGAGCTTCTCCATCTTTGGCTGCAAAGAATATAATCAGTCTGATTTTGGTGTTGACCATCTGGTGATGTCCATGTGTAGAGTCTTCTCTTGTGTTGTTGGAAGAGGGTGTTTGCTATGACCAGTGCATTTTCTTGGCAAAACTCTATTATCTTTGCCCTGCTTCATTCCGTATTCCAAGGCCAAATTTACCTGTTACTCCAGGTGTTTCTTGACTTCCTATTTAGGGTACTATGTTAAAATACTATAGAATGGATGGCTTTAAAGAACAGAAATTAATTTCTTATAGTTCTGGAGGTTGGGAAGTCCAGAAACAAGGTGCCCTCAGCTTTGGTGTCTGGTGAGGACCTGCTTCCAGATTCATGGACAACTGCCTCCTTGCTTTAACCTCACATGGTGAAAGGACCGAGGGAGCACCCTGTGGTCTCTTTGAAAAGAACAGAGCTCTCATGACTCTCCTCCTAAAGGCCCCATCTCCAAATACCATCTCATCAGGGATTCAGTTTCAGCATATGAACTTTGAAGGGACACAAAGATGCAGCCTATAGCAAAATAAAAGTAGTAATTTATTGTGTTGGAGAAAAGGCACTCTAGGCAGAGGAAAGAGCATCGAGGTAGCATGGCATCACGGCAAGTCCTGTGTGCTCAAGCGCCTAGGAGTTCAGTGTGGTTAGAGCAGAAGGGTTTAGGAAAGAAGCAGATGAGGTCTGTGTGTAGGTTGTGGTCAGCTGGTGAAGAGCTTCGCATGCCAGTCAGTGCTGGAGACCTGCTTTTACTTTCTAGGTACTTAAGGCAGCGGGAGTCTAAAGGAGGTTTATGAGCAAGTAAGTGATGGGATCAGATCCTTTTCTTGGTTCAGTTTAGGTTTTGTTTTGTTAAGAAAGATCACTGGCATTTTGAAGAGGACAGAAGAGTGGGGCTAGAGCAGCAGTAGGGACGCAGTCCTGATTATGAGTGTCGGCTGCAGTCTGAGCAGCATGCAGCAAGGGCCTCAGCCACAGTGGTGGTCAGCCAGGGGAGACTATTGAGGAGAAGCTTCTGAGGAAGAATCACTGTGGTATGGGGACCGACTAGTTGGGAAGATGACACTAAGTTTCAGAGACTTGGAATAGTTTCTTCAGAGAAGAAACATATTCAAATTAGAACAGCTTCGTGGAAGCTGAGGAGCCTGACAGGGATATAGAAACACTCATCTGAAGCTTGTAGAGCGGTCTGGGCCACTGGGTAGGATGTGCCTGTTTGTGGTAGTTGGTCTTCTATAAGGATGCTCTCCCATCTGCGTAATAATCCTGCAAGGCAGGCACTGTTCTTACTTTCTGTTGAGAAAACTACGGCACATAGAGAGGTTAAGAAGCTTATTCAGGGTCACACAGCAAGCAGATGGTGGTGACAGAATCAACATTTAGATCTGCCAGTTCAGTTCAGTTGCTCAGTCGTGTCCAACTCTTTGCAACCCCATGAATCGCAGCACGCCAGGCCTCCCTGTCCATCACCATCTCCTGGAGTTCACTCAGACTCACGTCAATCAAGTCCGTGATGCCATCCAGCCATCTCATCCTGGGTCGTCCCCTTCTCCTCCTGCCCCCAGTCCCTCCCAGCATCAGAGTCTTTTCCAATGAGTCAACTCTTCGCATGAGGTGGCCAAAGTACTGGAGCTTCAGCTTTAGCATCATTCCTTCCAAAGAAATCCCAGGGCTGATCTCCTTCAGAATGGACTGGTTGGATCTCCTTGCAGTCCAAGGGACTCTGAAGAGTCTTCTCCAACACCACAGTTCAAAAGCATCAGTTCTTCGGCGCTCAGCCTTCTTCACAATCCAACTCTCACATCCATACATGACCACAGGAAAAACCATAGCCTTGACTAGACGGACCTTAGTCGGCAAAGTAATGTCTCTGCTTTTGAATATACTGTCTAGGTTGGTCATAACTTTTCTTCCAAGGAGTAAGTGTCTTTTAATTTCATGGCTGCAGTCAACATCTGCAGTGATTTTGGAGCCCCCCAAAATAAAGTCTGACACTGTTTCTACTGTTTCACATCTATTTCCCATGAAGTGATGGGACCAGATGCCGTGATCTTCATTTTCTGAATGTTGAGCTTTAAGCCAACTTTTTCACTCTCATCTTTCACTTTCATCAAGAGGCTTTTTAGCTCCTCTTCACTTTCTGCCATAAGGGTGGTGTCATCTGCATATCTGAGGTTATTGCTATTTCTCCCAGCAATCTTGATTCCACCTTGTGTTTCTTCCAGTCCAGCGTTTCGCATGATGTACTCTGCATAGAAGTTAAATAAGCAGGGTGACAATATACAGCCTTGACGTACTCCTTTTCCTATTTGGAACCAGTCTGTTGTTCCATGTCCAGTTCTAACTGTTGCTTCCTGACCTGCATACAGATTTCTCAAGAGGCAGGTCAGGTGGTCTGGTATTCCCATCTCTTTCAGAATTTTCCATAGTTTATTGTGATCTGCACAGTCAAAGGCTTTGGCATAGTCAATAAGGCAGAAATAGATGTTTTTCTGGAACTCTCTTGCTTTTTCCATGATCCAGCGGATGTTGGCAATTTGATCTCTGGTTCCTCTGCCTTTTCTAAAACCAGCTTGAACATCAGGGAGTTCACAGTTCACATATTGCTGAAGTCTGGCTTGGAGAATTTTGAGCATTAGTTTACTAGCATGTGAGATGAGTGCAATTGTGCAGTAGTTTGAGCATTCTTTGGCGTTGCCTTTCTTTGGGATTGGAATGAAAACTGACCTTTTCCAGTCCTGTGGCCACTGCTGAGTTTTCCAAACTTGGATGGGAATATATAGTAAAGGAACTTTCAACAGAATTTAAGAATAAAAGGTATTTGTTTATCCTAGAAAACCTCTTACCTAAAACTTTAGGAATATCAATGGATTGAGAAATATGAGTGCTTTGGGAGAAAAGCAGTTGAGAATCAATTCTCTCTTACCGTGTCAACTCTTAGCTTAGGGTACATTATATAAAATTTTTGTTAGATTATTTTTTAATAACAATTTACCTCCGTTCTGGAGTGATACTTTTAGGAACTGAGCCCTCCTACCAGTTTTAGGGGCAGCTGGAATACCTCCAGAGTGCTTAATCTAGGACACGAGATTCGGAGAAACCTTGATCTGAATTTTCATCCCATTCTGAGTCCATGAGTGACTGTTAGCATTAGGCAAGAGACCATAAGAAATAGATTTGAGTAACTTGTCTTATTTGGGCCTCAGTTTTGCCCATGACAGATATTGGGCACGACAGGTTTTTCCTCGTTGGGTTGGGCACCATCCCTGACACAGAGTAGCTAAGTCGTCAGGAGACATGCTAGTTCTCCTTTGCCTTGCACTTATTTTTCTCTGCATATATCTAAATCCCCCTTTACCATCTCACTCCTTCTTCCTGCTGTCTATTAAAACTGAAGATCTAACTACAGCTACCAGCTTTTGTGTTCCTGAGATCAACGATATATAAATCTCAGACCTTAAATCTAAATTATAAAGGATAAATCCTATGTGTTGCTCAGTAGTATCCAACTCTTTGTGACCGCACAGACTGTAACTCAACCAAGCTCCTCTGTCCATGGGATTCTCCAGGCAAGAATACTGGAGTAAGTATCCATTGTCCACTCCAGGGGGATCTCTCTGACCCTGGGATCAAACCCGGGTCTCCTGCATTTCAGGTGAATTCCTTACCATCTGAGCCGCCAGGGAAGCCCGTATGTAAGATACCACCTTTGAATTCAAAGACAACTTTTCATGAAAACCTTGTTTCTATGTATTGAATCAACACCAAGGGTTATGAAAGAAAGGGACCCCGAGAAATGTCCGCTTTTGTAGAACAGTTAGGAAATTCTCTACTGCTTATAATATGGAATGAAAATGAATTTCAAGAAAGCAATTTGCCGACAGACAAGTATATTAGTGACTTGGGAACCGCCTGCACTTGTCCATCATCTCTTTCTTCAGTAAGCAGTATTTTAGGAATCATCTAGTCCAGAATAACAGATCATATTATTAGTAGATTTGCATAGAACTAACTCTGAATTGCTTTGAAAAATATTAAATAAGACTGACGAGCCTGAGGCCTCAGCTTTCATTAGAAAGTTGTTTAAGTTAGTGATTTGGAATCAAATGTTCATGTTTTCATCTTTTTTTCCTTAAGCACTTGACACATATGGTGCTAATTATTGTTTATTTTAGGCAATGGACAGATGCGTTTTTAAAAATCATGGAAAAATGATTTGGCATCAATTTGGCATCTTCATTTTTCTGTACATTAATCAAACATTTGGAAGTTCTTTTGACTACATTGTTGGCTAACAAAATAGTTCAGTAATCAAATTTAGTATTAGCATAAACTTAAAGCAATATTGGAGAAGGCAATGGTACCCCACTCCAGTACTCTTGCCTGGAAAATCCCGTGGATGGAGAAGCCTGGTAGGCTGCAGTCCATGGGGTCGCCAAGAGTCGGACATGACTGAGCAACTTCACTTTCACTTTTCACTTTCATACATTGGAGAAGGAAATGGCAGGCCACTCCAGTGTTCTTGCTTGGAGAATCCCAGGGACAGGGGAGCCTGGTGGGCTGCCGTCTATGGAGTCGCACAGAGTTGGACATGACTGAAGTGACTTAGCAGTAGCAAAGCAATATTGGCAATCTTCTGTCCCTTAAGTTTTTTTTTTTTTTTTTTTCTGTATTTATTGGGTTAGTGGCTATACCGGAGCAGAGCTTATGTCTGAACAGCAGGCGGTATTTACTCCAGTAAGTTCCACTTCTTTAATCAAAGAAGGTTTAAATTGAGTTTAAGAGCAGAAGGTTTGTTAATTTCTTTGAATTTGAAGATGGTTTTCTAAGTAAATATTAAAATGCTGTGATTAACCTTAATGCTTATACAATCATATTTTAAAGCCCAATTGCAAAGGCTGAGTAAATTATACTGTTTTGTGTAGGCAACCCTCATATAGTTAGCGCCTGTACAATGTTTATGTTGATTCATCTGCATTTTTCAAACAGGCAAGTTTCTAGATATGGATAGTGACATATATGCTCATGTCTAACTGTAAATATAGAAGATTTCATGCAAAGAAATATTTTTGTCAAGATAATCTACATGTTGAATCTAAAGATCTCTACCTCTGTGAAGGTAGATTTACACTATGCAGAGACAGCATTTATCAATTCTGTGAAAAACTATTTCCAGTAAGTGCTAAGCCCATTTATAGATAAACAGTAAGCCTTATTCTGAACCATTTGCCAGTAATGAGGTTATAATCACAACTATATGAATTTCTAGTGTGTTTATGACATTATCAAATATCGTGGGAGTTACAGAGATCTTGTTTATACTTGTATTAATTTATATTTATGGGCATAAGTAAAATTACTGCTTTAGGAAATAGCCTAAATTATGTTTCTAGCAATTGTTTTGGTTCTAATCTTAAAATGTCTAGTTTAGGAATCATTATGTAGGGCATTAACTCATTTGTTATTTTTCTTGGATGACCAGATACACAAGATTCAATGTTATTAGAAATTTTTCAGGTTAAAAGTGATAATCAAGAATTTTTTGTGAGCTTATTTCTTTTCTGCCTTAGTGACAGAATTGTGCATCCCTAACATGCTAAATTTACATAAATATTGTAAAGCATTTTCAAAACTTAAATGTCTTTCAATTTTAAATAAAATTGGTGGGCTATCATAATAAAAAGAAAAGACATTGCCTCAGATGGTCAAAAAAGCTGAAAATGTTGAAGTTTTATCACTTATTATACTTGAAAAATAAAGTAATACCAGTCTTGAAATATGAAAGCTCTGTAACCCTCTGCGTATAATACTGTTTCCCTTAAACATCAGCTGTTGGCATGCGTGTACACCGCCACCCTCAGCGTGGTTTGCATCCAGCCTTTCTCTTCTTGCACATTGTCCTGGTCTCTGAAGATGAGGACTGTGTCTTCCTCTCTGTCCCCGAAGCTCAGCACCTCGTCTGGAACATAGTGAACTTTTGATGAGTGTAGTGGTAGTGGTTTAGTGGCTCAGTTGTGTCTGACCCTTGTGACCCCGTGGCCTGTAGCCTGCCAGGCTCCTCTGTCTGTGGAATTTCCCAGGCAAAAATATTGGAGTGGGTTGCCATTTCCTTCTTCAGGGTAAATTCCTCACCCAGGGATCGAACCCAGGTCTCCTGCATTGCAGGTGGATTCTTTTCCAGCTGAGCCAGGGAAGCCCGTTGACAAGTGTATTTATTATCAATTTAGGTTAAGTGCTCATTAACTGTTACTTGGGTATCACTTGCATTAGACATCTAATGAGAAAATAAGATATTACATTCCAGAGTTCTTATTAAAAGCCCTGTACCATTATGTCTGTTGGGAGCTATTTTGCAATAGGATAATTCCGAGCTGCTTTGCATGTGTTCTCTTGTTTAGTGTGTAATTTTTGCCAGGGACAGGCTCTACTCAAAATGATGACTCAGAATATTAAAGCAACCTAAATGCGGGTTCCTGTCACTGTTTCCCCCTCCTGTGATTCCGTCTCTCATCTGTGTTGGTAGTACCCTTCTCAGAATGCAGTGCTGCTCTGTATCGCTTGCTAACTCTGATGTGTACCTTGTATGTTCCCCCCTTTTAAAGACCAAGGATGTTAACTGCTTAGAAGGCAACGTGAGATTTTTCCTCCTATTATGTCTTAAATATATTATTTTTAAAATTATTTTTAAAAACTGGCATATTTATTTTTATTATAGATCATTAGATACAGCTGGGTTTTGAAATTCTTAGATGAGATTTTAAGCTCATTTATATTTAATAACTATCATCTTTGAATTCGTATTTGTTAATCAAGTTTTTCAAATAGCAGCTTTATGAAGATATAATTCACATACGCTAAAGTTTACCCTTTTTTAGTGTACATTCTTAGAGTTGTACAGCCATCACCACTCTTTCAGACAGTTTTCTCATCACCCCCAATAAGAAACCTTGCATGCATTTTTCCCCTTTGGTTATTTTTACGTTTTCTGTCATATTAATGTAAGATTGAAGCAGATGGCTACAGCAACATTTGCGAATCCACAGAGAGAACTACTCTTTGTTGCTGTGCACAGGCTTCTCATTGCAGCGGCTCCTCTTGTGGAGCACGGGCTCTAGGGCACGCAAGCTCAGTGGTTGCTGGCACAACGGGCTCTAGTTGCTCAGTGGCGTGTAGAATCTTCCCAGACCAGGGATTGAACCTGTGTCCCCTGCATTGGCAGGCAGATGCCTATCAACTGTACCACCAGGGAAGTCAAAAAAGGTTTTACTTTCGATGAAGTTCAAAATTTATCTTTTCTTTTTTGTCATTGTATTTTTTGTGTGTCCTATTTAAGAAATATTATCTAAACCAAGATTATGTAGGTTCACTCCTGTGTTACATTTTAAGTTAATTTTTTTATATGGTGTGAAAGAGGGGTTCAGTTTTATTCTTTTGCCTGAGTCTTAACGGTTGTCTCGGTTTCATTTGTTGAAAAGGCTAACCTTCCTCCACCGAGTTGCTTTTATGCCTCTGTCAGAGATTCAATTGTATTATCTCTCTTGTTGAGGGAGAATTGGCCACATATATAAGGGCATATATGTGGAATTTCAGTTTGATTCCATTTTCTGTATGTGTGCCTTTTTATATTTTTGGCTGTGCCACGTGGCTTGTAGGATCTTAGCTCCCCAGTCAGAGGTTGAACTTGCTCCATCAGCAGTGAAAGCATGGAGTCCTAACTACTGGACCTCCAGGGAATTCCCTGTATGTGTATCTTTATGCGAGTACCACATGATCCTGATTACTGTAGCTTTATAGTAAATTTTGAAAGTTGAAAGTGTGAATCCTCAAACTTTATTCTTTTTCAAGATTATTTTGGTAATACAGGGTTCTTTGCATTTCTATGTGAGTTTTAGAGTCAGCCTGTCAGTTTTTGCAAAATAAGCTGAAATTTTGATGCTGATTGAGTTGAATCTGTAGACTAATTTGGGGATTATTGCCCTCTTAACAATATTAAATTTCAACCCATGAACGTGGACTCTTTCCACTTATTTAATTCTTTAGTTTCTCTCCATAATGTTCTGTAGTTTTCAGTGTATAAATCTTGTACTTCTTAAGTATTTTATTTCTTTTGATGTTATTGTAAATGGAATTGGTTTCTTAATTTTAAGATTGTTCATTAGTGTATAGAAATATAATTGAATTTTTGATACTGATGTTTTATTCTGCAACCTTGCTGAACTCAGTTATTGGTTCTAATGGTTTCTTTTTTCATGAATTCCTTAGAATTTTCTACCTACAGGATCATGTAATGAGTGAATGGAAATAGTTTTACTTCATCCTTTTCAATCTGAATGAATGCCTTTGCTTTCTCGTCTTGCCTAATTGCCCTAGCTAGAATCTCTAGTACAATGTTAAATGAAAGCTGGTGAACAGGCATCCTTGTTTCTGATTTTAGAGGAAAACATTCAGCCTTTCACAGTTAAGTATGATGTTAATTGTAGGGTTTTTGTAGATGCCTTTCATCAAGTTGAAGAAATTCCATTTTATTTATTTGTTGATTTTTTTTCTGTTAACTGTTATGACAAGGTGATGGATTTTGTGAATATTTTTTCTGCATTTATTGAAATGATTGTGTTTTTTTTTAATCTTTATTCTGTGACTGTTTACAACGTTGTTATTGGTTTACTATTGTATGCTGAACCAACCTCGTGTGCATACTTCGTCATGGTGTACAATCCTTTTTATGATTCGGTTTGCTAGTTTATTATTAAGGATTTTTGTGTTTATATTCATAGGATCATTGGGCTATAGTTTTATTTTTCTTGGGATGTCTTTGTCCATTTTATATATATTATTTAATTTTCACATGTTTTTGGATTTTCTTCTGCTATTGATTTTTAAGTTCATTCCATTGTGGTCAGAGAACATATGTTGTATGATTTTAATCCCTCCAAATAGACTGAGACTTGTTTTATAGCCTAACACGTACTCTATCCTAGAGAATGTTTCATGTGCACTTGAAAAGAATGTACATCCTGCAGCTGTTATGGAGCGGAGCATTCTGTAAATGTCTTTTAGGTATACTTGGTTTGTAGTATTTTTTTTGTTGACCTCTGCCTAGTTCTAGCTATTATTGAAAGTGAAAGTCTCCAACTCTCTTGTTGAATTGTGTATTTCGCTTGAGTTCGGTCAGTTTTTACTTCCTGAATTTGGGGTCTCTGTCATGAGATGCATGTTTGTTTAGAACTGTTACGGCCATCCTTCCTTATCTTTAGTAATAAATTTTCACATAACTTCTATTTTTTTCCGATGTTAGTATAGTCACTTCAGCTCTCTTTTGGTTTCTGTTTTCATAGTGTATCTTTTTCCATTCTTCTATCTCCTGTTTGTATTGACCTTTGTTTTTGTCATATGAAGTGTCCTTCTTTGTCTCTAGTAATATATTTCTTGTCTTAACATCTGTAGGCGTACCTTGGAGATACTGTGGTTTTAGTTCCACACCGCTGAAGTAAAGCAGATACCACAATAGAGTGAGTCACATGAACTTTTTGGTTTCCCAGTACCTAAAAAAGGTGTTTATATTATACTGTCATCAGTAAATATGCAGTAGCATTATGTCCAGTACTCTGGCCACTTGATGTGAAGACCCAACCCATTGAAAAAGATCCTGATGCTGGGGAAGATTGAAGGCAAAATGTGAAGGGGGCAGCAGGGGTTGAGATGGTTAGAGAGTATCATCAACTCAGTGGACATGAATTTGAGCAAACTCAGGGATAGTGGAGGACAGAGGAGCCTGGCATGCTGTATATAATCCATGGGGTTGCAAAGATTCAGACACAACTTAGTGACTAACCAAGAACAACAGCATTGTTCTAAAAAAATGTACATACCTCAGTTACAAGACTGTATTGCTTGAAAATACTCACCATCATCTGAGCCTTCAGTAAGTTGTAATACATATATATATATTTTTTTTTTGCCTCCTTGTGAATAACTGCTTACTGATGAGGGTGGTGGTTATTGAAGGTAGGGTTAGCGGTGGCATTTTCTTAAAATAAGAACAATGAAGTTTGCTCCATCGGTTGACCCTGTGTTTCATGAATGGATTCTCTGTAACGTGTAGTGCTGATTGATAGCATTTTATTAGAACTTCTTGCAAAACTGGAATCAATCTTCTCAAACCCTGCCACTGCTTTTTTATCAAAGTTTATAAATATTCTGACTCTTGTTGACATCTCAACAGTCTTCACAGGATCTTTACCAGGAGCAGATTCCATCAAGAAACTATTCTCTTTGCCCATCCGTTAGAAGTAACTCCTCATCTGTTCAGCTTTTATCATGAGATTGCAACAATTTAGTCACATCTTCAACTCAACTTCTAATTCTAGTTTCTCTTGCTGTTTCCATCACATCTGCAATGACTTCCTCCACTGAAGTCTTGAACCCCTCAAAGTCATCCATGAGGACTGAAGTCAAATTCTTCCTAACTCATGTTAGTGTTGATATTTTGGCCTCTTCCCATGAATTATGAATGTTCTTAATGGCATGTAGAATGGTGAATCCTTCCCAAATGATTTTCAGTTTCTTTTGCCCAGATCTATCAGAGGAATCACTATCTATAGCACTAAAGCCTTACAGAAGGTATTTCTCAAATAAGATGACTTGAAAGGTAAGATTACTCCTTGATCCTTGGGCTGCAGAACGGATACTGTATTAACAGGCATGAAAACAACATTAATCTCATTGTATATCTCCCGCAGAGCTTTTTGGTGACCAAGTGCATTGTCGGTGAGCAGTAATATTTTGAAAGAAATTTTTTCCTGAATAGTAGGTCTCAACAGTGGGTTTTAAATATTCAGTGAACCATGTTGTTAACAGATGTCCTGTCACTAGGCTTTGTTGTTCCATTTGTAGAGCACAGGCAGAGTAGATTCAGTATAATTCTTAAGGACCCTATGATCTTTGGAAACACAAATGAGCATTGGCTTCTATTTCACATCACCAGCTTCATTAGTCCCTCACAAGAGAGTCAGCTCATCTTTTCTTTTTCTTCTTTTTTTGGTGGTGGAAGAGAGGTATATTTGCTTGTTTAATTAACCATTAATTTTTTTTTTCTTCTTTTTTGCTTTTATTTTTTTAATTATGAAAATATGGTAACATGTTTACAGGAGACTTGGAAAATACAGAACAAGGTAACATATAGTTCCACTATATATTAGATTTTTTTATCTTTTTAAGTAGATAAATTTTTAGTAGATTTTTACTTGAAATTTCAACATCAAGCTCTCAAAAATTAATAGGCTATACAGAGAAGTAGAATGATAGAGTAGACCTGAAAAGCCGTGTGACCCAATTCCACGTAACTAAGATTTATACAGTTTTCCCACAACAGTAGGATACAGATTCTATTCAAGGTCACTTTTCATTTGCAGTTATTGGCTCTGTTCCCTGTGGTGTGCAGTACGTCTTTGAGCCAGTCTTTCACTCAGGAGTTTGTTCGTCACTCTCCGCACCCTTGCATTCTCTGTCCCCTACACCGGTAACCACTGCTTTGTTCTCTGTGTCTGTGAGGCAGTTTGTCTTTTGAAGCTCGGATGCCAGGCGTTGACTTCTCCTCTCTAGATCTCCTGGATTGACATCTGGTGTTGATATCTCCTCCTGGATGTCATCTTCTTCCGATATGCGGCTATTTTGCCTGCACTGAAAATCTATTGTTTAGTGTAGCCACCTTCTTTAATTACCTTAGTTAGATATTCCGGACAGTTTGTTGTAGCTTCTGCATCACCACTTGCTTCTTCACCTTTCACTTTTGTATTATGGGGATATGGCTTCTTTCCTTCAACCTCACGAAGCAACCTCTGCTAGCCTCAAACTTCCGCAGCTTTCTCATCTCTCTCAGCCTTTATAGAACTGAATAGAGTTAGGGCCTTGCTCTAGTTTAGGCTTTGGCTTACAGGAATGTTGTGGCCACTTTGATCTTCTACCTGGACTGCGGAAACTTTCTCCCTGTCAGCAATAAGGCTGTTTGGCTTTCTTAGCATTTGTGTGTTCACTGGAGTAACACTTTTAATTTCCTTCAACAACTTTTCCTTTGCATTCACAGCTTGGCTAACAGTTTGGTGCAAGACACCTAACTTTCAGCCTGTCTTGGCTTTCAACTTGCCTTCCTCACTCAGCCTAATCATTTCCAGCTTTTGATTTAAAGTGAGAGATGTGCTACTCACTCTTCCTTTCACTTGACCATGTGGAGGCCATTGCAGGGCTGTTAGTTGGCTTAATTTTAATACTCTTATATCTCAGGGACAAGGGTAGCCTGAGGAGTGGGAGAGAAGCCAGAGATAACCAGTTGGTGAAGCAGGCAGAACACATACGTTTATTGTTTGCTATTCTAAACAGGCACAGTTCATAGTGCCCTAAAGCAATTACAATAGTAATATCAAAGGTAACTGATCACAGATCACCATAACAAATGTAACAGTAATGAAAAAGTTTGAAATATTGTGAGAATTGCCAAAATGTCACAGGTGGTTAAGAACCTGCCTGCCAGTACAGGAGACATAAGAGACACTGGTTCGATCCCTGAGTTGGGAAGATCCCTGGAGGAGGAAATGGCAACCCCCTCCAGTATGTTTGCCTGGAGAATCCCATGGACAGAGGAGCCTGGCGGGCTACAGTCCATGGGGTCTCGCAGAGTCCGTCACGACTGAAGCAGTAGCATGAACACAACACATGGATATGATTGAGCAGATGCTCTCGGGAAAACAGTGCTGATAGACTTGCTGTATGCAGGGTTGCCACAAACCTTCAATTTGTAAAAAGCGCGAAGTCTGCCAAGCACAACAAAGCAAAGCAGTGTAAACCAAGGTATGCCCAGATTCTGTCTGATACTAATACAGCCGCTTCAGCTCCTTTGTGTGTACATATCTTTTTCCGTCCTTTTATTTCAACCTCTTTGTGTCTTTAAATCTAAAGGGTATCTGTTGTAGACAGCATAGAGTTCAGTCCATTTTTAAAAATCCATTCTGCAAATCTCTGCCTTTTGGCTCAAGCCTTTAGTCCATATTCATTTAATATATTACTGGTAATTATAACTTAATATAATTATTTCATAAAACAAGGTTTACAGCTGCCATTTTGCTATTTGTCTTCTGTTTTATGCCTTTTTGATCCTCTAATCCTCCATTATCACTCTGTTTGGTGTTAAGGAGATATTTTCCAGTGTGCTGTTTTAATTCCCTGGTTTTTTCTTTCACTGTGTAATTTTTAAAGTTACTTTATTAGTGGTTGCCCCATAGATTACATTTAACATCTTAATCTATGACAGTGTAATTTGAGTTAATACCAACTTAATTTCTGTAGCATACAAAACATTCCTGCCTTATAACTCTGTTCTCTCACCCCTCCTTTGTGCTGTTATTATCATATAGGTCACATGTAATCATTATAAGCCCATTAACACAGTTTTGCAATTATTGCTTTATGCATCTATCTTTTGAATCAAGATAGAAGAAAGACTCCATTAATACTGTCTTTAATGAGAGGATGATGATGGGCCATGGAGGTGATGAAAATAGAGTTAATTTCACATTTGTGAATTTTTAAGAAAAAAATCCATAAAGAAAAGGATTTTACTGGAAAAATATTTATTAAAATGTCAGTGTGATTAATTTTTAAATGGTGAAATTAACAATGGGTTTTGTTTTTTGCTACTCATATTTTTTGTATTTTCTGCAATGAATATATATTACTTATTTGGTAATTTAAGACAAAAGCCTAAAGGTATTTACAAACCAAATTATGTTACCAAGTGGAATGGAGTTCTTCAGTAGAACATATACCCATTTTTTTTTTAACCCCTACAGGTGAATCCCTACCTCTCTAATTTATTAGATTCTTCAAAAATCTGTATTTTAATATATATCATACTAAATTATTTTACTTCTAAAATAATTCCAGGCTTACAAAAATGTTGTAAGAATAGCACAAAACTATTTTTGCAACCTTTCTGTAGATCTTTATAAATAGCCATAATAAATCTGAAATTCTTATATAAACTTTATTCAAGTTCTTAAAATGTTAACATTTTATCACATTCTCTTTATTAATCTTTCTTTCTGTATATGTAAATACCCATGCATGTATAATGTACATGTGTATATCAAAGTATTTTTTTTTTAGTTTTTTATTATTTAAATTTTAAAATCTTTAATTCTTACATGCATTCCCAAACATGAACCCCCCTCCCACCTCCCTCCCCATAACATCTTTCTGGGTCATCCCCATGCACCAGCCCCAAGCATGCTGCATCCTGCGTCAGACATAGACTGGCGATTCAATTCACATGATAGTATACATGTTAGAATGTCATTCTCCCAAATCATCCCACCCTCTCCCTCTCCCTCTGAGTCCAAAAGTCCGTTATACACATCTGTGTCTCTTTCCCTGTCTTGCATACAGGGTCGTCATTGCCATCTTCCTAAATTCCATATATATGTGTTAGTATACTGTATTGGTGTTTTTCTTTCTGGCTTACTTCACTCTGTATAATCGGCTCCAGTTTCATCCATCTCATCAGAACTGATTCAAATGAATTCTTTTTAACGGCTGAGTAATACTCCATTGTGTATATGTACCACAGCTTTCTTATCCATTCATCTGCTGATGGACATCTAGGTTGTTTCCATGTCCTGGCTATTATAAACAGTGCTGCGATGAACATTGGGGTACATGTGTCTCTTTCAATTCTGGTTTCCTCGGTGTGTATGCCCAGCAGTGGGATTGCTGGGTCATAAGGTAGTTCTATTTGCAATTTTTTAAGGAATCTCCACACTGTTCTCCATAGTGGCTGTACTAGTTTGCATTCCCACCAACAGTGTAGGAGGGTTCCCTTTTCTCCACACCCTCTCCAGCATTTATTGCTTGCAGATTTTTGGATCGCAGCCATTCTGACTGGTGTGAAGTGGTACCTCATTGTGGTTTTGATTTGCATTTCTCTAATAATGAGTGATGTTGAGCATCTTTTCATGTGTTTGTTAGCCATCCGTATGTCTTCTTTGGAGAAATGTCTATTTAGTTCTTTGGCCCATTTTTTGATTGGGTCGTTTATTTTTCTGGAATTGAGCTGCAGAAGTTGCTTGTATATTTTTGAGATTAGTTGTTTGTCAGTTGCTTCATTTGCTATTATTTTCTCCCATTCAGAAGGCTGTCTTTTCACCTTGCTTATATTTTCCTTTGTTGTGCAGAAGCTTTTAATTTTAATTAGATCCCATTTGTTTATTTTTGCTTTTATTTCCAGAATTCTGGGAGGTGGATCATAGAGGATGCTGCTGTGATTTATGTCTGAGAGTGTTTTGGCTATGTTCTCCTCTAGGAGTTTTATAGTTTCTGGTCTTACATTTAGATCTTTAATCCATTTTGAGTTTATATGGAGGTTGAACAACACACTTCTGAATAACCAACAAATCACAGAAGAAATCAAAAAAGAAATCAAAATATGCATAGAAACTAATGAAAATGAAAACACAACAACCCAAAACCTGTGGGACACTATAAAAGCAGTGCTAAGAGGAAAGTTCATAGCAATACAGGCATACCTCAAGAAACAAGATAAAAGTCAAATAAATAACCTAACTCTACAACTAAAGCAACTAGAAAAGGAAGAGTTGGAGAACCCCAGAGTTAGTAGAAGGAAAGAAATCTTAAAAATTAGGGCAGAAATAAATGCAAAAGAAACAAAAGAGACCATAGCAAAAATCAACAAAGCCAAAAGCTGGTTCTTTGAAAGGATAAATAAAATTGACAAACCATTAGCCAGACTCATCAAGAAGCAAAGAGAGAAAAATCAAATCAATAAAATTAGAAATGAAAATGGAGAGATCACAACAGACAACACAGAAATACAAAGGATCATAAGAGACTACTATCAGCAGTTGTATGCCAATAAAATGGACAACGTGGAAGAAATGGACAAATTCTTAGAAAAGTACAATTTTCCAAAACTGAACCAGGAAGAAGTAGAAAATCTTAACAGACCCATCACAAGCATGGAAATTGATACTGTAATCAGAAATCTTCCAGCAAACAAAAGCCCAGGTCCAGACGGCTTCACAGCTGAGTTCTACCAAAAATTTCGAGAAGAGCTAACACCTATCCTCCTCAAACTCTTCCAGAAAATTGCAGAGGAAGGTAAACTTCCAAACTCATTCTATGAGGCCACCATCACCCTAATACCAAAACCTGACAAAGATGTCACAAAAAAAGAAAACTACAGGCCAATATCTCTGATGAACATAGATGCAAAAATCCTCAACAAAATTCTAGCAATCAGAATCCAACAACACATTAAAAAGATCATACACCATGACCAAGTGGGCTTTATCCCAGGGATGCAAGGATTCTTCAATATCCGCAAATCAATCAATGTAATTCACCACATTAACAAATTGAAAAATAAAAACCATATGATTATCTCAATAGATGCAGAGAAGGCCTTTGACAAAATTCAACATCCATTTATGATAAAAACTCTACAGAAAGCAGGAATAGAAGGAACATACCTCAACATAATAAAAATAAAAGCTATCTATGACAAACCCACAGCAAACATTATCCTCAATGGTGAAAAATTGAAAGCATTTCCCCTAAAGTCAGGAACAAGACAAGGGTGTCCACTTTCACCGCTACTATTCAACATAGTTCTGGAAGTTTTGGCCACAGCAATCAGAGCAGAAAAAGAAATAAAAGGAATCCAAATTGGAAAAGAAGAAGTAAAACTCTCACTGTTTGCAGATGACATGATCCTCTACATGGAAAACCCTAAAGACTCCACCAGAAAATTACTAGAGCTAATCAATGAATATAGTAAAGTTGCAGGATATAAAATCAACACACAGAAATCCCTTGCATTCCTATACACGAATAATGAGAAAGTAGAAAAAGAAGTTAAGGAAACAATTCCATTCACCATTGCAACGAAAAGAATAAAATACTTAGGAATATATCTACCTAAAGAAACTAAAGACCTATATATAGAAAACTATAAAACACTGATGAAAGAAATCAAAGAGGACACTAATAGATGGAGAAATATACCATGTTCATGGATTGGAAGAATCAATATAGTGAAAATGAGTATACTACCCAAAGCAATTTACAAATTCAATGCAATCCCTATCAAGCTATCAAAGTATTAATATATGTGTGTTTTGTTGTTTTTTTCTGAAATGTTTGAGAATAAAGACATGATACACCTTTACCCTTAAATACTTCAGTGTGTATTTCCTACAAATGGATATTCTCTTATGTAACCACAGTATATTATCAAAATCAGGATATTGACACTGATCAGGTACTAACATCCTTTAAACCCAAGAAGTAAAAACAAATAAAAATTCCTATTTCACAACCTAATCCAGGATCCCATGTTGTATTTCTCTAGTCTGCCTCAATCTTTAATGTCGTTGACATTTTTGAAGAATACAGGCTAGTTATTGTTTAGATTGTTCCTCATTTTGAGTTTCCCTGAAAGTGAAAGAGGAGAGTGAAAAAGTTGGCTTAAAGCTCAACATTCAGAAAACTAAGATCATGGCATCTGGTCCCATCGCTTCATGGCAAATAGATGGGGAAACAGTGGAAACAGTGGCTGACTTTATTGGGGGGGGGGGCTCCAAAATGACTGCAGATGGTGATTGCAGCCATGAAATTATAAGATGCTTACTCCTTGGAAGAAAAGTTATGACCAACCTAGACAGCATATTCAAAAGCAGAGACATTACTTTGCCAACAAAGGTCGGTCTAGTCAAGGCTATGGTTTTTCCAGTGGGCATGTATGGATGTGAGAGTTGGACTATAAAGAAAGCTGAACACTGAAGAATTGATGTTTTTGAACTGTGGTATTGTAGAAGACTCTTGAGAGTCCCTTGGATTGCAAGGAGATTCAACCAGTCCATCCTAAAGGAGATCAGTCCTGGGTGTTCAATGGAAGGACTGATGTTGAAGCTGAAACTCCAATACTTTGGCCACCTCATGCAAAGAACTGACTCATTTGAAAAGACTCTGATTCTGGGAAAGATTGAGGGCAGGAGGAGAAGGGGACGACAGAGGATGAGATGGCTGGATGGCATCACCGACTCGATGGACATGAGTTTGGGTGGACTCTGGGAGTTGGTGATGGACAGGGAGGCCTGGTGTGCTGCGGTTCATGGGGTCGCAAAGAGTTGGATGCGACTGAACTGAACTGAACTGTGCCTCGAGTCGGGATGCATATTTGGCATTTCTGTCACAGAAATGATGCTGTGCTGTTTATAGTGCGTCCATTGAGGAGGTACACGATGTCTGTGTCATTACTGCTGATGTTAAAGGTCTCCCTCCACCTTCACCTAAGGAAGCGCTTCGCTTTGGGTGGGTTTTGTTGGTTCGTTGGTTTGTAAACAGTAGAAATTTACTTCTCACAGTTCTTGAGGCTGGGAGTCTGAGATCAGGATCCCAGCATGGTTGAGTCCTAGTGTGGCCCTCCTCTGGGTCCCAGGCTGCTGTCTGACAGTGTGAAGAGCAGAGAGGGGATACAGGCTCCTCTGTGACTCTCACAGGGGCACTGATCCCATTTGGAAGCTCTTAGTTTTCATAGCTGCTAGGTGTATCAGATACTTCATACATGATTTGATCTGTTAACTTCCTGTGGCAATTAATGGTAGACATCTCACAGTAATGACATAGTTCCATCATCCAACTGAGTTCTGTTTTTACATACCTTAATCCTACTTTGATCTTAGGTTCATAAACTGAAGCATTTAACAAGTGTATAATTTTAATACTATCTTAAACTCTTTATACATTTGGTCCTTCTCAATTCCTTTAAGTACAGTTGGTTTATTTACAGAATTTATTAATTAAAAGTATTTCTTAAAGATGTTGTGCTTTAAAACCTGAATTATCCCCAGATATCATAATTCTAAATTTACTTCATCCACCACCCCTCATTCTTCACCTCCAATTTATATCATCTTCTACTCCATTTTTATTTTTATCACCTTCCTGCTTTTTGTCTTGTTTTCATCCTAATTTAGCCTTGAACCTGAAAAAAATTTGTAGCATTCCTTTAGATAGCATTTGTATGGGTTTGAAAATTCTTTTTTAATGTGCTTTTAAATCATTCTGTTTTATATTTATGCTCCTTTGCTTCATTGAGGCTCAAGGTGAATTTTTTAATGCAATTATTTTATTTTTAATTATTCAGTTATAGAGTGGATTGTGAAAATGGATAGGTTTTCAAAGAAACTAGATACTGGGCCATTTGGGAGGAGATGTTCTGTTTGATTTATCACAGATTATCATAGTAAGAACTGATGGAAATCTGACAGTTACTCCATTGATAGTTTCAACTTTGTGTGAATTATTTTCCATTTAAAAATATGTTTTAAATACCTGCTTTGTGCTAGGCACTAGGTTTTAGAGATACAGAAATTGTCAGAAACAGGGTCTTTGTGCTTATGGCTCACTTGTTTTAATGGGGACAAACAGAATAAATCACAAATATTATAAATGTAAAATTGTATCTGTGAGTTATAAAGGAGAAGTTCAGCATGGTAAAGTTATAAAATAATTAATGGAATTTGGTGATGTTTAGCAGTACTTTAAAGGCTTTTCTCTGAAAGAGTTTAGAGTGTATAAGAGTTAAGTAGATTGCAAAGAACAGAAAGATGAGTTCAGAAATAGAAGCATCCCTATGGAGAAGGACGGATATAGATGGGTTTGAGAGAAATATAGGGAGTCTGATCACTTAGTCTTAGTGGTGGAGATGGGAGACTAGGGTTTTAAGAATGTGATCCTGATTTCTGTCTGTGCTGCCAAATGAATATGGTACCTACCATTCACTGAGTGGAAAGAAGGGAGCACAGCTCTGAGGTTTGAGAAACTCCAATGTTTGATGGCTAGGAAGGGGAGGATATACAAGAATAGGAGATAGCAGGAACAGCAGACCCCAGAGGAAAGGAGGGAAACAGGCTATCCTGGGAGGTTAGGGGAGTGAATCTGGCATACCAGGAAGAGGAAGCCTGCAGGTCAGACACTCCTGCAGAGTGACATGAGGACTGAAACATGTCCATTGGACTGAATGGTACAGCATTCAGTGTGGTGACCTTAACAACTGCCACCTTGAGAGAGCAGGGACTCTGGAGTCTATATTGGTGTAATACCAGGAGTGAGTCAGTGTGAGGAGATGGAGATAGCAGGTGTAGATAATACCTCTAAGTAGAAATTTATGCCCTTGGTGAAAAAAGGGAAAGAAGAAAGAGGATGGCTGTAGCTAAAGGTAGATTGGGTACTATAGTGACATAAAGAGAGTTCATTTTTGAAGACTGAGATGAGTTCACTTTCTGAGGGAGTAAGGATTCCACGTTGATAAAAGCTGAGAATATTTCAGATAATCTTGGTATAAGATGTGATTATAGAAATGATGTGAAAGAAATGTGGAATCCACACTCGGCATTAATGGCTACCGTCAAGTGTCTGCTTTGTGTTAAACTGAAAAAATTTTAAGTAGTCACTAATTAGTTTGTTTTTTTCTTTAAACCATAATCCCTTTTTGTCAGAAGAATGATGAAAATGGAAACTGCTCAGGGGAAAGAATTGAATTCCCTACAACAAATTTATATGAACTGGAAAGCCGCGTTTTGACAGATCACTGGTCCATACCTTACAAGCGGGAAGAGTCACTAGGCAAATGCTTGTTGGCGTCTACCTACCTAGCAAGACTTGGTAAGTCCATACCCCAGGACACAGGGGGAGATTTCTTTTTTGATAGGAGGCCTGGCTTTAATCTTCGCTCCTGTTGTTGCCCATCTCTATTATCTTAGATAGTATACTCTCTTAGTCTTTCTTAGTGAAAGCGTTAGTTGCTCAATCGAGTCAGACTCTTTACTATTGGACTGTAGCCTGCCAAGTTCCTTTGTCCATGGGATTTTCCAAGCACAAATACTGCAGTGGGTAGCCATTTCTTTCTCCAGGGGGTCTTCCTGATCCAGGGATTGAACCTAGGTCTCCCACATTGTAGGCAGATTCTTTACCATCTGAGCCACCAGGGAACCCCTGTGAAATAAAAATGTTGTATGAAATCAGCTGCTTTCTTCTAGCTCCAATAGAGTATAAGAGTCATTAAATATACTTGAAAATTGATATTATGGAAATTGAAATTAACGTATTCTAAAGAGGAGTTCAGTAATACCTGAACCGTGAACTTCCTGATGTTCAAGCTGGTTTTAGAAAAGGCAGAGGAACCAGAGATCAAATTGACAACATCCGCTGGATCATGGAAAAAGCAAGAGAGTTCCAGAAAAACATCTATTTCTGCTTTATTGACTATGCCAAAGCCTTTGACTGTGTGGATCACAATAAACTATGGAAAATTCTGAAAGAGATGGGAGTACCAGACCACCCGACCTGCCTCTTGAGAAATCTGTATGCAGGTCAGGAAGCAACAGTTAGAACTGGACATGGAACAACAGACTGGTTCCAAATAGGAAAAGGAGTACGTCAAGGCTGTATATTGTCACCCTGCTTATTTAACTTCTATGCAGAGTACATCATGAGAAATGCTGGATTGGAAGAAACACAAGGTGGTATCAAGATTGCTGGGAGAAATAGCAATAACCTCAGATATGCAGATGACACCACCCTTATGGCAGAAAGTGAAGAGGAACTAAAAAGCCTCTTGATGAAAGTGAAAGAGGAGAATGAAAAAGTTGGCTTAAAGCTCAACATTCAGAAAACGAAGATCATGGCATCCGGTCCCATCACTTCATGGGAAATAGATGGGGAAACAGTGCAAACAGTGTCAGACTTTAATTTTGGGGGCTCCAAAATCACTGCAGATGTTGACTGCAGCCATGAAATTAAAAGATGCTTACTCCTTGGAAGAAAAGTTATGACCAACCTAGATAGCATATTCAAAAGCAGAGAGATTACCTTGCCAACAAAGGTCCGTTTAGTCAAGGCTGTGGTTTTTCCAGTAGTCATGTATGGATGTGAGAGTTGGACTGTGAAGAAGGCTGAGCACCGAAGAATTGATGTGTTTTAACTGTGGTGTTGGAGAAGACTCTTAAGAGTCTCTTGGACTGCAAGGAGATCCAACCAGTCCATTCTGAAGGAGATCAGCCCTGGGATTTCTTTGGAAGGAATGATGCTGAAGCTGAAACTCCAGTACTTTGGCCACCTCGTGTGAAGAGTTGACCCGTTGGAAAAGACTCTGATGCTGTGGATTGGGGGCAGGAGGAGAAGGGGACGGCAGAGGATGAGATGGCTGGATGGCATCACTGAATCGATGGATGTGAGTCTGAGTGAACTCTGGAGTTGGTGATGGACAGGGAGGCCTGGCGTGCTACAATTCATGGGGTCGCAAAGAGTCGGACATGACTGAGGGACTGAACTGAACTGAAAGAGGAGAAAGTACTGCTTATTTAACACACATTTGATGCTTATTAAGTGCTTGGCACTGTCTTAGGTACTTTGTGGCGGTTGTTCAGTCACCCAGTCGTGTCCGACTCTTTGCAACCCCATGGACTGCAGCATGCCAGGCTTCCCTGTCCCTCACCATCTCCTGAAGTTTGCCCACTTTCATGTCCATTGCATCGGTGATGCCACCCTCTCATCCTCTGATGCCCTCTTCTCCCTCTGCCCTCAATCATTCCAAACATCAGAGTCTTTTCCAATGAGTCGGCTGTTCACATCAGATGACCGAAATACTGGAGCCTCAGGATCAGTCCTTCCAACAAGTATTCAGGGTTGACTTCCCTTAAGATCGACTGTTTGATCTCCTTGCTGTCCAGGGGACCTTCAGGAGTCTTCTCCAGCACCACGGTTCAAAGGCATCAACTCTTCGGTGTTCTGCCTTCTTTACAGTCCAGCTCTCATAACCATTTGTGACCACTGGAAGACCATAGCCTTGACTATATGGACCTTTGCCGGCAGAGTAATGTCTTCACTTTTCAACACACTGTCTAGGTTTGTCACAGTTTTCCTGCCAAGAAGCAATTGTCTTCTGATTTCATGGCTGCAGTCCCCATCACAGTGATTTTAGAGCCCAAGAAAAGGAAATCTTGTCACACTTTTAAATTATATAATTAAATAAAATATCACTAGGTTGGAGAATATGTATCATCATAAGGAGGCTTCTATACTGTGAATATATTATATATTAAAGAGAAAAGGGGCTTCCCTGGTGTCTCGGATGGTAAAGAATCTGCCTGCAATACAGGAGACCTGGGTTTGATCTCTGAGTCAGGAAGATTCCCTGGAGAAGGAAAGTGCTACCCACTCCAGTATTCTTGCCTGGGGAATTCCATGGACAGAGGAGCCTGGTGAGCGACAATCCATAAAGTCACAAAGAGTTGGACTCAAGTGAGCAACTGACACTTTCACTAAAGAGAAAATGGTTTGTTTTTCATATTGAATTCAGTTATAAATAAAATTGGGCTGTTTTGTGAATTATTTTTTTCCTCCTTTAAAGTGCATAGTTTACCATCTTGATTAAGTAGAGGCACATCAAAAGGAAATATTCTGGCCAGCTTCCACGGTGTATTTATGACTGGCTTCTCCACAGCAGCATTTCTTGAGTGCCTGAGAGAATGCAGGTACTATGCTAAATACCAGGCCTGAAAAAAGAAAATGTATGCAGCAGTCTCCCCACTGATAAGCAAAATCTGTTACTGAGGTTTTTTTAAGTGTATTCTGAAGGATACTTTTACAGTGGATTCATTCACTCACTTACCAAGTATTTATCGCTGTGCCAGGCATAGTTCTCTGTGTTTTACTGCACAGAGTTCAGCTTGTTTTAGGGAAGAAGAGTGATCTTGGCATTTATTGAGAATAGTTCTGTTTTTAGTAGAGATGTTTAGAAAAATAATGATGGCTAATAAGTAGCTGCTGTTGCTGTTTGATTAGCTATTTTGTCAGATCATTGGCAGTTCCTCTGACATGGAAACGTAAGTCCAACCATTTCAATTATAATTAGTGTTTATTATACTCTAAGTAAATATATATTAATAATATAAATATATCCTGCTATTAGTAAATAATGCTGTAACTATTTCTCAGTCTGTTCCTTTATCAGAATGTATATCTTCTGCTTTTAATAATCCCTTAAGAATCAAGGTTTCTATGATAAGTAGTTCCATATGTATGAATTTGGAATGATATCTGTGATTTCTACAACTACCTAAAATCTCAATAAAGCGTATTTTTTCATTTACTAAGGTTTTTCCGAGTCTGATGAGAATTGTAAAAGATTTATGGATAGGTGTATGCCTGAAGCATTTAAAAAGGTAAGAAAAATGCTGGGCTGATTTTTTTTTTTTTTTTTGGTGGGGGTGAAGCTGAACAGGCTTTTTGTTTCAGTTTTAGCTTTTCATATGTGAGCCCAGTTTATGAATCCTGTTCAACTGAGGAATGCTCTAATATGAAAAAAGTAGCTCTGAATTTGCGGCTCAGGAATGATTTGTTTCTTCTATATTTATTGTTTGCTCATTGCTTCATTTAATATCGCTTTTACTTTCTTCTGTTTAACTGCTAAAGAGTAGGTAAAGGTTTATACTAGGAAATTAGACATCTTACTAAACTATGGATTGTGGCACTTAGATAATATTTATTTATGAAAATATAGGTTGTTTTGTACTCACTATTCTACTGAGACAGAAGTGGATGTTTAAACTACAGAAAGTTTTAACTGGATTGAATATTGTATCTGGCAAAACGTCCTGCGGACGGCAGCACCTCTTCTGGACCGAGACTGATATGCTTGCCCCCATTCTGGTCACATCTCTTACAAAGCAGTTTTTCTTAATAGTGAGGATAGAAGATCACAGGACTTGTGTTTCTGAAAGCAGTCTAACTCGGCACGGCTGCCTTTGCAGGACTTGAGTCCTGAATCCCAGCAAGAGCAGAAACCATGTCACAGACACTGTTGTTTTTCCTAGCGTATAGCCAGTGCCAAGAACAGAGAAAGAGCTCAGTAAATCTTTGTTGAATGAATAAATGAGTCTCCTGCAGTCTGAATAGTTCTGGGTTTTGACATCTATTTTTGTCTCACATGCAAGTAAGTTACTAAAACTACAGATGGATGAAGTTTGTATTTATCATAAAACCCAGTAAAATAAACTGTTCATTTGCAAACTATTATTCCCGTCTGCATTTTGACAGAATCTCCATTGATTCAAGGCTTAAGGGAGAACAAAACTTAATTTTAGGATTGAAAACAGCTTCATCTTTGTAAAAAGGGAGAACTCTTTTAAAATTGTCATTTGGGCCGGGATTGTATAGAATCAAGATTTCTCTTCATTTTGGATGAATTCATCTACCATTTTGTAGTTTTGCAGTTGTAACTTTTTAAAGAATTTTGTTAAGAATTATAGTAGCTGTTAAAAATAGCAGCACTTTAATAATGTAGCACACTGGTCACAGGAGACACCCTCTCCCAATAACACAGGATGACCACCCTACACATGGACATCACCACATGGTCAGTACCAAAATCAGATTGATTATATTCTGTGCAGCTAAAGATGGAGAGACTATCCAATCAGCAAACACAAGACTGGGAGCTGACTGTGGCTCAGATCATTAACTCCTTATTCAAAATTTGGGTGTAAATTGAAGACAGTAGGGAAAACCACTAGACCATTCAGGTATGACCTAAATCAAATTCCTTATAATTATACAGTAGAAATGACAAATAGATTTAAGGAATTAGATCTGGTAGACAAGAGTGCCTGAAGAACTTTGAATGGAGGTTTGTAATATTGTACAGGAGTCAGTGACCAAAACCATCCCCAAGAAAAAGAAATGCAAGAAGGCAAAGTGGTTGTCTGAGACAGCCTTACAAATAGCTAAGAAAAGAAGAGGAGCAAAAGGCAAAGGAGAACGGGAAAGATATACCCATAAGAAAACAGAATTCCAGAGAATAGCAGGGAGAGATAAGAAGGTCTTTTTAACTGAACAATGCAAAGAAATAGAGGAAAACAATAGAATGGTAAAGTCTAGAGATCTCATCAGGAAAATTGGAGATATCAAATGAACATTTTATGCCAAGATACCAGAGCACCTGACCTGCCTCTTGAGAAATCTGTATGCAGGTCAGGAAGCAACAGTTAGAACTGGACATGGAACAACAGACTGGTTCCAAATAGGAAAAGGAGTACGTCAAGGCTGTATATTGTCACCCTGCTTATTTAACTTCTATGCAGAGTACATCATGAGAAACGCTGGGCTGGATGAAGCACAAGCTGGAATCAAGATTGCCAGGAGAAAGATCAATAACCTCAGATATGCAGATGACACCACCCTTATGGCAGAAAGTGAAGAGGAACTAAAAAGCCTCTTGATGAAAGTGAAAGTGGAGAGTGAAAAAGTTGGCTTAAAGCTCAACATTCAGAAAACGAAGATCATGGCATCCGGTCCCGTCACTTCATGGGAAATAGATGGGGAAACAGTGGGAACAGTGTCAGGCTTTATTTTTCTGGCCTCCAAAATCACTGCAGATGGTGATTGCAGCCATGAAATTAAAAGACGCTTACTCCTTGGAAGAAAAGTTATGACCAACCTAGACAGCATATTCAAAAGCAGAGACATTACTTTGCCAACAAAGGTCCGTCTAGTCAAGGCTATGGTTTTTCCTGTGGTCATGTATGGATGTGAGAGTTGGACTGTGAAGAAAGCTGAGCACCGAAGAATTGATGCTTTTGACCTGTCATGTTGGAGAAGACTCTTGAGAATCCCTTGGACTGCAAGGAGATCCAACCAGTCCATTCTGAAGGAGATCAGCCCTGGGATTTCTTTGGAAGGAATGATGCTAAAGCTGAAACTCCAGTACTTTGGCCACCTCCTGTGAAGAGTTGACTCATTGGAAAAGACTCTGATGCTGGGAGGGACTGAGGGCAAGAGGAGAAGGGGACGACCGAGGATGAGATGGCTAGATGGCATCACTGACTCGATGGACGTGAGTCTGAGTGAACTCCAGGTGTTGGTGATGGACAGGGAGGCCTGGCGTGCTGCAATTCATGGGGTCACAAAGAGTCGGACACGACTGAGCAACTGAATTGAACTGTGCACAATAAAGGACAGAAATGGCAAGAACCTGACAGAAGCAGAAGAGCTTAAGAAGAGGTGGCAAGAATACACAGACCTATATAAAAAAGTCTTAATGACTCACATAACCACAATGTTGTTACCCAGTCACTCACCTAGAGCCAAGACATCCTGGAATGCAAAGTCAAATGGGTATTAGGAAGCCTTACAATAAACAAAGCTAGTAGAGGTGATGCAAGTCTAGTTGAGCTATTTCAAATCCTAAAAGATTATGCTGTTAAAGTGCTACACTCAATATGCCAGCAAATTTGCAAAACTCAAAACAGTGGCAATAGAACTGGAAAAGGTCAGTTTTCATTCCATTCCCAAAGAAAGACAATGACAAAGAATGTTCCAACTACCATATGATTGCACTCGTTTCGTATGCTAGAATGGTAATGCTCAAAACCCTCAAGCTAGGCTTCAGCAGTATGTAAACTGAGTACTTCCAGATTTACAAACTGGATTTAGAAAAGGCAGAGAAACCAGAGATCAAAGTGCCAACATCCATTGGACCATAGAAAAAGCACAGGAATTATAGAAAAACATCCATTGCTGCTTCATTGACTATGCTAAAGCCTTTGACTGTGTGGATCACAACAAACTATGGAAAACTGTTTAAAGAGATGGAAATACCAGACTCTCTTACCTGACTCCTAAGAAACCTCTGTGCAGGTCAAGAAGCAACAGTTAGAACCAGACTGGTTCAAAATGGGGAAAAGAGTGCATCAAGTCTTTATATTGTCACTCTACTTATTTATATGCAGAGTACATCATGTGAAATGCTGGGCTGAATGAATCACAAGCTGGAGTCCAGATTGCTGGGAGAAATAACAACCTCAGATATGCAGGTGATACCATTCTAAAGGTAGAAAATGAAAGGGAACTAAAGAGCTTCTTGATGAGGGTGATAGAAAAGTGAAAAAGCTGGTTTAAAACTCAAAAAACTAAGTTTCAGAAAGCTAAGATCATGGCATCCAGTCCCATCACTTCATGGCAAATAGATGGGGAAAAATGAAAACAGTGGCAGATTTTATTTTCTTGGGCTCCAAATTCACTGTGGATGGTTACTGCAGCCACAAAATTAAAAGACACTTGCTCCTTGGAAGAAAAGCTATGACAGACCTAGACAGTGTATTAAAAAGCAGAGACATTACCTTGCTGACAAAGGTCCATATAGTCAAAGCTGTGGGTTTTCCAGTAGTCATGTATGGGTGTCATAGTTGGACCAGAAAGAAAACTGAACACCAAAGAATTGATGCTTTCAAATTGTGGTGCTGGAAAAGACTCTTGAGAGTCCCTTGGATAGCACAGAGATCAAACTAGTCAATTCTAAAGGAAGTCAACCCTGAATATTCATTGGAAGCACTGATGCTGGAGCTGCAGTACTTTGGCCACCTGATGCAAGGAGCTGACTCATTGGGAAAGACCCTGATGCTAGAAAAGATTGAGGGCAGGAAGAGAAGGAGGTGACAGGGAATGAGATGGTTAGATAGCGTCACCAACTCAATGGACTTGAATTTGAACAAATCCAGGGAGACAGTGAAGGACAGGGAAGCCTTGCATGTGCAGTCCATGGAATCCCAGAGAGTTGGACATGACTTAGTGAGTGAACAGCAACAACAGCAGCAAACTAATAGTGTAGCAAATGGTCAAGTGGTTGTTGGGAGTTGTTTCCTATAAAACTCTGAGCACAAAAGTACCTTGCATTGTGTTCATTGTCATTCGGTTCTTAGAATTTAGAGCTATTAAAAAGATTTCTCTACACCAGAAGAGCTACAGAATTCCATGTTTGTTTAGACTTGTGTTTCCTGATATGATAAATCTCTCCCTGCCCTCTTCCCTGGGCTTTTCTTACAAGCTGCCTGATTTTTAAAAGCAGAAAAAAAAAAAAAAAGAATTAAGAGTATAAATAATAAGCAGTTGTGTGAGTCAGGTGCAGAAAAGGAGTTCTGTTGTAATTTCTGCTTTCTTCACCTTTCACCTTCAGGCTGGCCTAGATTCTAGTGTATTCAGGCAGGCACAAGCATGCAAATCTGGTTAATAGTGCATAGTAATGTTTAACCCTTGTATACCTTTTCCCTGCTCGGTGCTGCTTGTCTTGCCCCCCTTTCTCTGGAAGGTAGCAAAACTGAACAAATGAGATGGCAACACAGGGAGTGGTGCTTAGCTCACATAAATTTTAGTTCGTTACATGTGCTTAGTTGTTCAGCCCGGTCCAACTCTTTGCAACCCCATGGACTATAGCCTGCCAGGCTCCTCTGTCTGTGGGCATTTTTGTTGTTACATGGAGCTTCTTAAATCTTAATCTCTGCTTTATTTTGCTTTATTATATACGTTTTAAGTACAGGAAGGATAGATAGGCAGGCAAAAGAATTCTGGCAAAAAAATTAACTCATTGGCTTACATAAAATCAGTCTTAACGGTTATTGTTCATTTGAGCAAGTGGTGCAGCTAATTGCTATATAGAAAGTCTGAAGCTGAGGTTTTCCTTTGATGCTAAAGAAGTTTGGATTATTTCAGGATCTTAACCCTCTTGTTAAGCAGTTCTCGGTGTGGCCAAGGTGAAATTTTTATAGCGCAATATTTTCCCTCTCAATGGAAATCTTACAAAAACATGAAACCACTGTACCCATTTGCTAGTATTTTATTAAGTGGAATCCTTTGATTTCTCATTCGCTGTTCTGGTGGTTATTCCTGAGTTAGACTTCCCTTAGTACTTAGATCAAAATTTGGGAAACTCCAAAGATGAAGATTTTAGATTTGTATGTGCCTTTTCCTTCCTTCCTTTTTTTTTTTTAATCTAAGATACTGATTATAAGATGTACCATTATTTTATACTCTGTGTTTTATATTTCAGAAAAACAACTGCAGAGTAAACAGTGTTATAATGCCTTATTACTTAGAGCTATTTTTGATTTACTTAAACTTTAAAAAAAATTGAATATTAACTTTTATGCACACCAGAAAGGAAAACACAATCAAAATGAATTGGTAAGGTATTCCTAAAAAATTTTTTCCCACTCAGAGCCCTGCTGCCATCTGGTCAACAGGTGGGAAGATCCATTTCTGTTCCTGAGGTATAAATAATATGAAGAGAATGTGCATGTTCAAATCATGAAATACAACATCCATTTCTTAGATTCCAGGAATGTTGATTAATAGTGACAAAACACACCATAAAACCTTGCTAATACTTTTGCATTCAGTATACCTTTTGATATTAATATTTGTAACATCTCTGTTAAGTGGGTAGGAGTTATGCCTGTTTTGAGACAGGAGAACTGAGTCTCTGAGAACTCAGGTAAATTTGTCCAAGGCCACGCAGCTAGGAAGTAGTACCGAAGTGAGCTCAGGTTCTTTTTTGCTCTTCACCATTTCACTTCCCCTAGTAATAATGAAAGGTAGAGAAACAATAAACATTCTCTTTAAACAAACTGTTTTAATATAAGGGAATTAAAGTTCAAAAAGCTAAGTGTTGACTGAAATAAATGAACAAGTAAATGGACTGCAGCTATGGGTCTGTTAAAGCAAGTCATCTGCATGAAAGTATTTTAATAATAATCACTCATAACTGCAGACATTTTTCTTTCTTTCTTTCTTTCCAAATAAGACTCTGAACTGCCCTTCCTGTTTTTATAGCTCCTGACATCAAGTGCTGTTCACAAGTGGGGTACTGAAATTCATGAAGGGATCTACAACATGCTGATGCTGCTAATAGAACTGGTTGCAGAAAGAATGAAACAAGATCCGATCCCCACTGGGCTGCTGGCTGTGCTTACAATGGTACAGGATGTCTAAAATGAAGCGCTTTGCGTTTTGGTTTTGTTTAACATACCTACTACCTTCTGACTAGTAATTAGTAATGAGTCATAGTGATATTATCATTAAAGACATTCTTCCATTTTATTTTTAAAGTAGAGCAGCCAATCTGCTTTCAGTTTTAAAGAAATATATTAAATAGAATGAATAAAATGATTAAATTGCTTAATGATTAATTAGAATGGTTAAATTGCTTTCCCTTTTGTCTCCCTTATTATTCACATCACAAATACTATCATATAGGGTGCGGATGTAGTTTGGTTTCCAGGCTTTCCTCTGATTAGTAACAGTAGCTGCAAGAGGAAGCGGGGCTCGTGTATTCCCTCCTAACTTGTTTTGCTGGGGCCGTCTCATGCAGCATCCAAGATCTTAGTTCCGCAATCAGGTACACAGCTCATGCCCCTTGGACTGGGAGCGTGGAGTCTTAACCACTGGACTGCCGGAAGTCCCTGCCTCCTAACTTCTGTCTTCACTGCCTTATTGCCCATCTCCACTGGTGGCGGCCCTAGTACATTTGCAGCGTTGGCTTCACCTCGCCTTCGCTCAGACCTCTGGTCCCAAGCCCTCCTCTTTCCCCGTAGCAAACATTGAGCGAAGTAGGAGAGTAGTACTTTGGCCATTTGCTCCTCAGCACTTGCTAAGGAGTATGTTTTGTTGAGATACTTGAAAGATTCCATTAATGAGGAAGTCCAAGGTGATATTTTTATCTTCTTTTCTAATGCTAATATGTGTTGCTATAGAAATAGATAATAATAATGTTTCTCTGTTCTGTTTGAATCTAATAGGCTTTCAATCCTGATAATGAATACCATTTTAAAAACAGAATGAAAGTATCTCAAAGGAATTGGGCAGAAGTATTTGGAGAGGGGAATATGTTTGCTATTTCACCTGTATCTACTTTCCAAAAGGTAAACATAGTTTTGTTTCATAGTTTTATGTATTGAAAAAGATTTGTCTACCACAAAAATGACAGTACATGGAAAGATTAAAATAGCCCATGAAAAATCGCGAATACTGCATGCAGCTCTTAAAATAGCTCAATATTTCAACAGTTTTTTTAGCTATAGCGTATTTTTCCATAGCTGTTAATTAACTTCATGAGGAACTTTATAGATTTGAAATGTTTGGTGAATAAGAAATAACTGCATGACATGAAAAGTGCCCTATTTACTGAATTACCAGAACCCCTGTTTAATGGGTGTCCCAGTTTCTTAGAGACGTTTGAGAAGCTAGAGCATTTGAAATTACTTGAAACGACTAGTTATTGCTAGAAAAAATAATAATTAATCTCACATATAATTTTCTTCTAAACTCCACAAGCTTTAAAGCTTTTGTTTTTTTTCAAGCACAGGCCAATATCTTCATTTTATATTTAAAACTCTACAATGTGCCAATAACGTACCCACAAAGAGCACATAATTCAAACAGTTTGTTGATCAAACACTGTTTTGGTTTTGGAGAAATATTTGAAAGAAGTCAACATAGTAGATAAGAAACTTGTCCATTGCTTTAGTAGAAGCAGAGGTTTAGTTCCGTGATTGTTCATTCAACATTTGCTGTGTGTCTGGCATTATTCTAGATTTTGGAGATATAAATAGTTCTTGCATAGATAGTTCTTACCCTTAGTATAGAGTAATAAGACATGGTTTCTAACTTACAGCATAGTAGAGGAAATAGGAAATAAAAAAAATCACAGTGTAACAAACAACAGGTGCAATTATAATAATAATGTGCTATTCATGGGATATAGGGAAAGGAGTTGCCACCTTGGAGGGTCAGGCAGTACTCCAGGGAGGAGGTGAGAGCTGAGTGGAAAGGACAGTGAGTATATCCTGTGAAATTTAACCTCCACAGCAACTCTGTGAGTTAGGTATTATTTCTACCCCATTCTGTAGATGAGAAATTTGAGGCACGCAGAGGTTAACTGCTTGTCCAAATTCACAAGCCTAGTTATAGCAGGGACCTATGTGAGCTAGCTCCATAGGCTGAATTCTGAATATAGCCTTGCCTCTCAAGATATGAAAATCTCATCTTCAATATGGTCATGACTATGAAATGACAAATGTATACAAAAACACTGAACACAGTGGGTCACTTTAGTAAGTATTCAGCAAATGTTCTTTCTCTCCCCTGCCCAGTTTATATATGCAGCAACAGACACCCAGAAATGTTCAGTCTCTAATTTCCTCTCATTATCGTGAAAGGAATTCTCTCTCGTGCAAAGGCCCTGTGTACCCTCTCCTCTCCAGTGGCCTTCTGAAGCATTTTACACCTTAGCATTTCTATTCTTTCTTTGGTATGCTCATTTTTTCTCTTTATCAGTTACTCCCATTGTGTATTACATGGTCTAGTATTTTCCCGTTTTTAAAAATCCTGCCTTTGACACTGCATCCACCTCTAGCTTCAGCATTGTGGTGTGTCCCTCTTCACAACCAACCAGATGAAAGCTTCCATGTCCTTCCCTCTCAGATACTCTTTTAGTGCTTACTCTGACGTTCTAACTTATAGCCTAAACAAAGCATACGTTTCATCACTATCCTTACCCTCCTCTGAGCAGTACATGAAGACCTTAGTATGTTCTGTGTGCCCATTCCTCACCTGACTCCTCCTTTTGTCTTTATTATGCGTTGTCCTGGTCCTCTCCTGTCTCGTTTTATTCCCCTCTAATAGGCACCGTCCACCTGATTTTAGGCAGTGCCGTGACTCAGCCCTGTCTGCATGCTGTCTCTCTCTGTACCATTTCGTCTGTATTTCAGGCCTTCCATTGGGATAATTCTCCTTCTTCCTGGAGTACATCCTGTGAATTGTCCTCTCATAAGGGGTCCATTGGCGGCTGAGTCTTTGTTTTTGATGGCCTAACGTTGATTTTATTTCCTGTTACTTGAAGAACATTTTTTCTGGGTTTTAAATTCTAGATTGACATATGTTTTGTGTCAGAATATCACAGATATCATTTCAGTGTCTTCTGGCCTTGAGTATTGCTTTTGAAAGTCGGCTGATGGTCTGACTATTATTTGTTTTTAAGAAGTCTCTTTTCATGGCTATTTTTTGAGATCTGTTTCTCTTAGATATTTGGCAGTTTGGCTCTCACTACAGTTAACTGAGATATTCTTTTTGTTTATTTGCCTCAGATGCATTTAATTTCCAAAACTAAGGTTGTATATCTTGTATCAGTTCTGGAAAATTCTCAGCCATTACCTTTTAAAATACTGCCTTTTCCCCAGTAGTCTCTTCTAGAACTATGGCTACATGTTCAACCTTCTCATTCTGTCCTTATGTCCCTTAACCTCTTTCATATATTTTATCTGTTTGTTTTCCTGTGCAGTGTTTGAGATGACGTTTTTCAGATCTGTGGTCCAGTTCGACTCTGCTTGTTTCTAATTATCTCATATTCTTGAGTCATATTTTCAGTCTCCTCCTTGTTTAATGCTTAACTTATATGCTATGTCTGATATCTAAAAGCTGGTCTGATTCTGCCAACTTTTACTCACTTGTTTGTCTATGTGTGTGTAGAAAAACATATTTATACTTGTTTCTTTAATTTTCTATGAACTTATGTTTCTTGGAATTTAGGGACATTTTTTGAGGCCTGAGTTGCAAGTTCTTTCCTCCAAAAAGGATTTACTTCTTCTGGGTGCCTGGGAATACTATGATTTGGGACCATTTTAGAATAAATATTCAACTCAAGGTTTTTCAGACAATAAAGTCAATTTGAATTAGAGCAGCAAAGCCATGTGAGGACAATTAGATGTTTATAAATTCCTGGAGAATTTTTTTCTCCTCGCCATCCACTATCAGAGTCAAGGTAGGCTTGTCGTTTCCATTCCACAGTAAGTTTATTTCAGTTCACTCTACATTCAGGCTGTAGCGCTTTGGGTTCTTGCTTTCTGTGACAACCTCTTCTTAGTCTCTGAGCCCCATACTGACGTTGTGTCCTGCTTCTGAGCCACCGTAAGGCTATGAAAACGGAAGCTAGAGATCCCCTCAGTTCCATAGATGCCTGCAGCATGACAGTTGGCCTCACGGTTTGTTTGCTTCACAGGATTTCTGCTTTCTCTCTCTCTTTTTTTTTTTTTTTTTTGGTTACACTTCTGAGGACGTTTTGCCGACTCAGTTCTATGTTTTAAAAGATTTTTTTTTTAATTTAAATTTTTTTTGACGCTGCAGTGGCTCTTTGTTGCTGTGAGCAGGCTCTCTCTAGCTGCAGTGAGTGGGGACTGCTCTGCAGGCGCAGTGTGGTGGCTTCTCTTGTGGGGCACAGCTTCTAGGCATGCAGGCTGCAGCGGTTGCACACGTGGGCTCAGTATTTGTGGTACATGGGCTGAGTTGCTCCACAGCATGTGGTATCTTCCTAGACCAGGGATTGAACTGGAGTCCCTTACATTGCAAGGGAGATTCTTAACTACTGGACCACAGGGAAGCCCTTAAATGTTTGATGTTAGTTGTTTTCAGTTGGAGAGATGTTTGAGGCAGCTGGACTGAAGTCTCCATTAGATCTTCTAGGCATTCCATCCCTCCTCCTTTTGCCACCAGTTCAGTGAAACTGCTGTCATTAAGGTACTGTGCTTCTGGATCCAGAGACACCATCTCTTGCCCCGGTCAGCATCAATGGTCACAGTTTCTTCTTCCTTGAAACTTCCTTCCTACAGTCTCCTGCTTTCTGCGTGCCCCCTCAGCTACCTCTCCTTTTTTGACTCATCCAGAGCCGCCTTCTCTTCATTCACCATAGTCTCTGTAAGAAATAGCTTCCATTCTTACAGATCTAAGTGTCATCTTTGTGCTGATGGCCCTCTGCGTTATATCTCTGTGGCCCAGACCTCTTTCCTGAGCACAGCAGACTTGAAGAGCCAGCCGTCTCCACTTGGTTACCACAGAGACATCTCAGACTGTGCCTGAAGCAGAACTTCATTATTTTTCCCCAGCCTTCATTCTCTACCCTTTCAGTAAATGGCATCACCATCTACCTAGGCACCCAAGCTGAAAACATAGGAATCAGCCATGATTCGTATTCATATCCAAAGCATAAACAGGCCCTTTGATTCAGTCTCACATAGATCTTCGGTTGGCGTCTCTCTGTGTCTTCTGCCACCATCCCACTCCAACACCGTCGCGTCCTGCCCAGTTACTACACTAGTCTTCCCTCTGGTATCGCGTCCTGCCCAGTTACTACACTAGTCTTCCCTCTGGTATCTCTGCTCATCACTCTTCCATTCATCCCTTCCTTTCCATTCTCCACATAATTATAAGAGTCCCCTTAAAACATAAAATGTATCATTTTCTTGCTTTAAACAACTCTGTTGCTTTCCTTCTAATCACAGTCTACAAATTTCTGTAGGTTCCAGCTTTTCTTCTCTCTACAGTTTAATCTGTGCCATTCTCCCCTGCTCACCACCTCCCAGTTGGGAGAGTTGCCTCTCCGTTTTTCAAATGAAGGTAGGCTTTTCTGCCTTCCCCAAACAGGAGCTTTTCCATTTTAGCCTCTCTGCCTGGACTGTTCTTTGAATGGCTAAATCTGTCTCATCCTTTAAGTTCTAGATTAAAGACCGCCTTTTCAAAGAGATTTTCTATGACCACCACTCTGAACAGAGTGGGCTCTTATTTCTCATTTGACGGCCTTTTGTGGAAATGCATGTGTTGGTTTACTTGTCTTTATCAACCCTGCTGGAATATGAATCCCATGAAAGCACGTAGCACATCTCTTCTTCATCACTGTTCTGTATCAAGCCACTGGAACATTATGCAGCTTCTAGAACAGTGAATGCCTGAGAGAGGAAACAAAGGAAGAAAAGGAGGAGAAAAGAAGTGCTTACTCTGGGACACTAATTAATGGTACAGCTGGGACTAAATCTTTAATCTCTTGATTTGCTACTCTGAGTTAATAATTATTTATCCTGTACCTCAGAAAGCTTAAACAACTGATCTCACCTACCCAAAATGCATAAATGCTTTGTATTGTAGCAATTCCATCAACATACAGACTTACTTCTAAAATTGTTTTCAGTGATGTCAAAGATTCACATTAAGAAACATTTGGGAAAACCTTTTGAAATAATGTTAAATTGTTTTCCAACTTTCTGATTTAGGATAAAAGAAATACGAGAGTTAGTAGGGAAGTTTTTGTATTGCCATTTCAATTTCTGTTTTCTTTTCTCATAGGAGCCTCATGGATGGCTTGTGGATTTGGTAAATAAGGTATACAGCTTTTATTAATATGGGCATGTTTTTCATTTTCTAATGAGCTTTCCTAGAGTTTCAGGTAGATGACAGCTACAGAGAATAATCAAATATGTTTTATCATTTCTTCCTCTTTTTTATATGTGCTGTTTAAACAGATAAACATCAGCTTTAGGACTTGGTGCATTTCCTGTAGTGTATCACAGGAGCATTAGAATCATCTTTGTGGTGACTCTGAAGACCAGGGTTATAAGCACATTGATAAACTAGAATATGAGCTGTGGTTGCTTGCTAAATTATTAAAGTATAGTATTTTTAAATTAATGTATACCTTTTTTCTTCTCAGTTTGGAGAATTAGGTGGATTTGCGGTAATCCAAGCCAAGCTCCATTCAGAAGATATAGAACTTGGGGTAGGTTAAACCGCTGTATGTACACAGTGTGGAAGTTCACTTCATTGAGCTTGTGTGTAACCCCCGGGACATTGTCTGGACACATTAAATTAAATGTTAAAACTCAAGTTAATCTTTATGGGAGTAGCTCCCATGGTTCTGATAAACACAGATATGTTTACTCTTTCTTAATCATAATAACCAAATTTTAGGGTAGAGCGTTTGGTTGTGTTTTTTCGTTTTTGTTTTTCCACCGCATTCATTTCTCTTTGTAATGTTTTTCTCTTAACTCCTTACTTGTAGTGGTTATATGAAATTATCTTGCTGCTTAGGGATAATTGCTGCGTGTGGCAAGTATATATGTACATAGCAATCTTATGCCTCAGTTAAGTCACAATTTATTTATAGTACCAGAAGCAAATAAAATATTTTAAGATTGTTCAGTCAGCTTTTTGGTATTACAGAGATTCGCAGGTAATAAAGGGCTGTAACTGGAGCTTAGAATCACCACTTAGGTTGCAGTTACCAGTATGTTTTCATGTCAACTTCACTTTCTCAAAAAATTTAACCTTATGGCAAGGGGAATACCTTCATCTTTAATTTTTCACAGACTACTTGTTTGTAACTGAAAGCACTTCATTCTGTTCTCTACTCATTCAATTAGAAACTACTTATTATGTTCTTGCCATGCAGAAGACACTGTGCCAGCTACTGCAAATTGACCAGAGTAGAAAACGATGTTGTGAAATAATGTGCCTAAGTGATACAAATTGTGCTTAGAGTAATACCCGTTATTTCTGTGGGACCGTGGCTGTTCAGCTAACCCCGATGGTCCATCTTTGCATGAGAGCAGTAACAACAATCAAGGAGAGAGACTGGCGCTCTGCTTGGTAACAGACTATTGCTTGCTGCCTGCTGCTTACTCTTGAAGACCAGAGGTCAAGCAGATCATGAATACTTCTAGTGACACTGATCAGAGGCCTGTTCTCCCTCCCTGAACCTTGACTAGGTTGTTAGGCTGTCTTTTTGATCCCCATTAAACAGATCAAGTATGTTAGAGAAGACTTTATTGACCTAGAAGATAATAGGTAGTGACTGGAAAAGCAAGACAAAACCTATTCACATAGAGGGTTTTATCCAGCTTGCTTATTTCTCAAGAACTGGCTATGTAGGTCACTGGGCAATAATAGAAATCGACTTCATTTTTTTAAAAGGTTAAATGAAACACCCACTAATTTCCTGCAAAGTGTATTTAAACAGAGAAGCTCAAAGTTTCTCCGCTACTTGGATGAAAATTGGCTAATGGTGGCTATATAGAAATCTAGGCTTGTCCTCGTTATCAGATGTCTTGAGGCTAAAGATTTCTCTAAGATTTTTCTCTTCTTTTTTCATTTCTGCTGATGGTGTCTTTTTGTGTCAGTTTTTCCCTAATGGCTTAAAATTTTTCTAATTTGCTTGAGGGATGTTCTCGTTGCCATCTCAAAGTTTATAAAAGTACTCATTTCATTTTATACTCAAAACAATTTCATTTTTTAAACTTAGTTCTTGAGTTCATTTAGAATTTGTTTATATATGTCACATAAGATAGAAATCCAGTTTTCTTTTCTTCCAAAAGGGTAACTAATTATTTTAAGATCTTCTGAAGAACTTTCCTTTTTTTCCCCACAAGGTTTTGGTTTTTTTTTTTCCACTATTTTGATTTGTTGACTTTAGTAAGTGTCTGAGTGTGTGTATTCGTTATATGTGAATTGTTCCTGGACTTCTGTCGTTCACTCACTCGGTCACTGCCATTTTGATACTGTTTCTCCACTATTTTCATTCTTGGTAGTGCCAGCTTTGCTCAGCATCTTCCTTTTATCAGATTTTCTTGATCATTCTCATGTTTCTATTTTTCCAAATGGAGGCAACGTGTCAGGATCTCCTGCAGAAAGTGCCACCAAGATCCTGTGTGGAACTGTGTTCTGTTTCTAGGTGTAGAGAATTGACATGTTTATAGTACTAGTCCTTTCCCTTCAAGAACATGATCTTTCCTCATTTATTTGGACCATTTGTGTATTTCTGTAAAGTTTTATAGATTTCTTAATGAAAGTCTTAAATGTTTTCTTTGTTAAAGGCACATTTCATTCCTTTCCCAACTATTCTCTCGTTTTTCAAATAAAAATTTTTATTACTCTACAATGTGAACTTTAGAATCATCTCATCCAAGCCTTGAAAGAAGTTTTATTGGCATAGTATGATTTAAGTTACATTAAATTTCTATAATAATTTAAATGAATTGACATCTTTATATCAGCTTTTCCTGCCCAAGAGTATAAAATGTTCTCTGACATATAAAAAAGGATTTGTTTAATGTTGAAAGGAAAGAACTTGCTCACAGTTATTTCTCACATTTGCTGTCTTTTCTTCAGGCAGTCTCAGCACTAGTGCAGCCCTTAGGGGTATGTGCAGAGTACCTCAATTCCTCAGTGGTACAGGTAAGATAAACCATTTTACACTTATTTTGAAAGTGATCTAAGGCATACAAACAGTAAAAATTATCTTTTTATCAGGTTGTTCAGAATTGTGCCAATCAGAATAACTGCTTTTTATTAGCTATCCTTGTAGTGAAAATTTTATCAGAAGATAAATAAAAGTGATTAATAAGTTATAGGTAACGTCTAAACATTTAAGGTTACTTATCTTTTCAGTTTATCATTTTATCACATATAATTACAGATTATAGCTTTCAACACCCACCCCCACCCCCACCCCCCCCCCGCAACTTTCTTCCCCCTTCACAGGGTTATTTAAGGATTCAGCATTTCGTTAAACAGTGTTGAGTGGCCTGCTGGGCTCCCTCTAGCCAAGTCACTGAGAATCTGAGTAACAGTTTGACAGCACATCTTGTCTGCACGTCAGCAGGTCATAGGATAGTCAGAGTTGTGAGTGTTGAGCTTTCTGAGGCTTAGGGCCCATTGCACTTTCGGGTTGCCTTTCCATTTCAGTTAACAAATTTTACTGAATAAAATGTCATGTTGAAATACCTCCATTTATTATTTTCTTTATAAAAATATGTCTGTGAAACTTAGCTGTCACAGAGATTTTTTTTAAAATCACCATAAATAGTTTTGAAAGCTTAGTGTCCTTTGGGAGCAAATAGTATGCCCTCGTCCTCACGTCTAATGTCTAGGGTACATAAGGCCATTTTAACAAGGGAGATGGGTTTTTTTTTTTTTAGTAGGTTCTGGAAATTTCTGTTATTTCTAAGTTTCAAGTGCCTTCTTTAGATTTCAGAGTAATTCTGCAAAATTATTTAAATGAAGCAGAGTGACTAAGTATTTCTTCATCCTGATATTAAAGTCTTTAGAGACATCTCGTGTTCTCTCACTTATAAGCATATGAATGTAATCATTTGTTTTGTAGTGAAACACTGAAACATAAAGAGGCAAAATGATTTGACTTAATAATTTAATAATCTGTATTAGCAATTTAATAATCTGTATTAGCAATTTAATAATTGGCTTTTTAATAATCAAAGCCAGGATTGAATTTTTAAATGCATACTCTTTATCCATGTATTGCTCCATGGAAAGAGATTTAGTGCAAATATTCCAACTGCTACTTAATACTAAGTTCTTTAGAATTCCAGGTTTTATATATAAGACAGTGTTCTTTTAAAAAAAAGTTTATGAATTTCCAACCAAAGTATGCTTAACTTCCTGCAGTAGCAACTGAAACAACAACACATCCAACCTTAAATTCACTTGGCAATAAATTCATGCTGTAGTTATGTACATTAATACTGTCTCTGACACTTGCTCCTTCAGAAGACTAAAGTGACCTCTGGGACTTGGCTTCCCTATTTATCTGTAAAGTAGTAGTAATGCCCATACCTGTCCCACAGAGTTGTGGTAAAAGCTAAGTAAGGCTGGCACATGCTTGACAAGAGCATTGTGACTTGCCTCTTATCCTGACAGCCCTGTTTTCACTATACAGTTGGCATAAGTGTAAATAAGGGAATTCTATGTGGATGATTGCATGATGGCATTTTAATTCATTGCTGATGTGTTCTTGCTTTGACAGCCAAATATTTTCTAGTTACCAGATAAGTTTAAAACTTACTTTACTTAAAAAAAATTATTTTACTTAAAGACAAGTGATCATTTAGACCGTGCTAATTTTTCACTACTTCTCACATATTACTTAGAGTTAGTTATCTGGCTCTGCTACCATTCAGGAACAAACAGTATGTTGTATGAGTCTTATCTGTAGGCCTCATTTACGTATCAGCTAACAAAAGTAAGTGCATAAAGCATCATATTTTTGTGGTTTGTGCTTCTGTTTATTCTTTAAAAATCAAATGCAAAATACTTTATTCCAAATGATACATACTCATGTTTAATACTTTAAGTCAGTCTGTGTGTCTTTGGTTGTCTTTGGCTGCCCTTCAAAGGACCCTCATAAGAAAGTAAAGAGGAACTGCACCCATATGATAGTAAAGGAGCTGAGGCTCAGAATCAGTTAAAAGGGTTTACTTGGGATGGTGTTAGTTAGTTAGTGGAAGTCTGATACTAGATTCAGATCTTTGCATTGTACCTTCTCCTTTGTGAAATGTGAATGAAGAAGGATTCCCCTCTCTAGATTAAGGACAGATTCAAGGGTCCTTATTAACTTTAGCACTTTTTTCCTACAGCCCATGCTAGACCCAGTCATCCTTAATACAATCCAGGATGTGCGGAGTGTGGAGGAAAAGGACCTCAAAGACAAGGTAATGCATCCCCAGTCTCGGGATTGCAGCGCATGTTGGTCCACAGAAGCAGAACCAGGACTTGGGGCAAGGTTCACATGTCATTGCTCTTTGGATTCTGGTCACATACAGCTCACATGAAATTAATTTTACATTTCCTGACCGAAAAAATGTTATTTTCTGAAGTACCGAATGGTTGGTGTTACTTCAGTCAGTAAAATGAATGGAGGGTTCTCAGTAAGTGACACCATTAAGAATTTAACTAACATGCTGGTTTTGATAGTAGTACAATTGGTATAGCATTGAAGAAGCTTTAAAATAATTTGGTACTGAAAGCTAGCCAGAGTTGTTCTAACATGATTCATTTTGTCTGCCTTGACTTTCCCTCAGACCCCTTCTCTTTTCTTTGCTCAGTCACGCGCTGATTTTTGGTTAAAAGCAGAATGTAGTTCATCAGCCATGTGAAGCACCACTAGATCCTGGTCACTGAATATGTCCTTTATTCCTGTGTGTGGAAGAATCGGTATCAAAATGTTTTATCGGTTCCTTTTTGTTTTCTCTGTGTGTGTGTGTGTGTGTTTTGTTTTCAAATGAAAGAGACTGGTCAGCATCCCTGAGCTCTTGTCTGCCATCAAGTTACTGTGCATGCGCTTCCAGCCGGATCTGGTGACCGTCGTGGACGACCTTCGGCTGGACATCCTGCTGCGCATGCTGAAATCACCACATTTCAGTGCCAAAATGAATTCCCTCAAAGAAGTAAGTTTTGCACTTGTTTCTAGAAGGCTTAAAGTATAGATACTCTTAAGTTCTTCCAAAAGTTGTTATTAATGTAAAAATGTTGGGAAATGAATAATAATTTCTTGTAATTCCACAAAAAGAGATAACAGTGATTATATATAAAATGGTCTGTGTTTACAATTGTCTGTTAATAAAGTAATACTTTCATATGTATTACATTCAGAATTCATCCTATGAAGTATTCAGTGTTTTAGTGAGATTTTTCTGAAACACAATTCCTCGGAATATGAAGTTTAAGGTTTACTTTTTACCCCAAGGGTATAATTACTTTTATTATATTTCAGATATGCACTTACTTAAACCAAATCTTTTAACTGGGGTTTGGGCAAAATTTTGTTTTGTTTACAACTGGAATGGTCTAAGCAAAATGATGGAAATAAGATCTTGCAGCTTCCTAAACTTTCCATGAGCATAGTTGGTTTTGGTGAGTGATAGGTGGGGCCAATAGAGTTCAGCCATAATTCCAATTATTTTCCTTCAGTTTTGTACTAATTAGGATCCTTGGCTACAAGTAACTCTTGATTCTTGAGTGAATCACTTGATCATTTGAGTGATTCTTGAATTATTTTAAATTAAAAGAAGAATTTAATAAAAGAAGGCTGGGCTAGCTCATAAAAATAGCCAAACCTCGTAAGGTCAGAGACACGTGGGGGCAACAGGACCAACAAGAATCCAAGACCAAACCACAGCCAGGACTCTGTCCAGGTCTTATCTCTGCTTTTCTTTGTTCTCTCTCTCCATGTAGAGTGGCGTCTTCATAAGGTAGACATGGCCACGGATAGTTCTCATGACCGGGGAAGGACTGATGCTTTCTCTCGGGTCCCAAGTATAGAATTTGGAGACGCTCTCTGATTGAAGTTTGGGTCGGATGTGCTTCCCTGAGCCAATCAGCAGTGGCCCAGGGAATGTGAGCTCTGTGTTGTTTTTAAAGACATTAAAAATAGGTAGTCTATTAACTTCTAATAACTGGCCTTTGATACATTTAGGCTAATTATCAGACTACATTGTAATACTGTAAAAGTCACAAGATATATGTGAAGATTTTGATTATGAATATTTGCATTAGATTAAATCACAATAATCCTGTCTTTTTAGGTAACCAAACTCATAGAAGATAGCACTTTATCCAAATCTGTGAAGAATGCTATAGATACAGACAGATTGTTAGACTGGCTAGTTGAAAACTCAGTTCTGTCAATCGCATTGGAAGGTAAGTTAACTTGCTTTAAAAAATTACCTAACTCATAATAATATACTTTTGTGTTAAAAATGTATGAAATTGTTGCTTTGACTATATTAGCCTTTATTTATTTTTTCTATTGTCGTCTTTATTTTGTACTAGCCTTTAAATAATCTTATAGCAAGTTCCTGTTGCTTTGAATTAATAGAATCATGTTTAGAAAGTCAGCGTTCATTATCTGTCTGCCTCTCTGGTATTTCTTCTCTTAGGCAACATAGACCAAGCACAATACTGTGATCGTATAAAGGGAATTATTGAACTCTTGGGCAGTAAACTGTCATTAGATGAGCTCACTAAAATTTGGAAGATACAGGTAAGTTGATCAGAATTGCTTTTGCCCTTTTCTGACATTTTTTAATCAGAGAAGGAGAAGGATGCTGACTTACTGTCCATGGATAAATAAGTATTAATTGAACTCAAAATATCTATGGGCAAAGCCCTCAAGATTGTTTATAAAATGTGAAAGATTAGTATGTATTTCTTATAAACTTAATCAGTATAAATTGTTTTTAAGCCAGTTGAAAATATTTTGTTCTCCTCTTAAAATGAATATGTCAGATTGAGAACTTGGTTCTCATCTTTTTTTCTTTTTAGAAATTTAATGCTTCAAGAAATTAAAATAAGGCCAACTGATAACCACTAATAATGGTTGCTTCATGTAGTCTTACCAGTTTTATCATGCAAGTGTATGCTGATAGTCTAGAATCAATTTATTTTTGTTACTGTTTTACTTTTGCTTTCTGTATGTCTCTGGGGAAAGACTTGTGTTTTTCCAGGTTCCAAGACTTAGCTTTTTCCCCAATGTCTTCTTTTCTAGTCAGGACAATCATCTACTGTGATTGAGAACATTCATACTATTATTGCTGCAGCAGCTGTCAAGTTTAATTCAGATCAGCTTAATCATTTGTTTGTTCTTATTCAGAAGGTATGTGCTCAAATGTGCTTTTGAATTTCTCTAAAATGAGGTCTCCTTCCTCTAGATTAGCAATATTTAACCATACTCTTCTTAAACTTTTTTAGCCCAAGTTTAAAGTTTCTGCATATTTTGCCAGTGGGATCAAAACGGACTGGGGAGCAATTCTTATGTCTTGTCTTTTTCGTTCTACAGAGCTGGGAGACTGAGAGCGATAGAGTGAGACAGAAGCTGTTGAGCCTTATTGGACGAATAGGCCGGGAAGCTCGCTTTGAGACCACTTCTGGAAAGGCAGGAGAATCAAATTTTTCCAGCTCTAAGCGCTTAAAACAGCTTTATTTGCATATGGGCTGGCTCACCACATGTGGTTTACCGTAGGTGCTGGATGTGCTCTGGGAACTGGCTCATCTCCCCACGCTGCCCAGTAGCCTTATTCAGCAAGCTCTGGAGGAGCACCTGACAATCCTTAGTGACGCATATGCAGTGAAAGAAGCAATCAAGAGGAGCTACATAATTAAATGCATAGAAGATATTAAAAGGGTTGGTTTTACCTTTGGTCTAGTTTTGTTGTCAGAGTAATAGTATTGTCTTAGTAATTAGAACCAAATAATTTTCCTCCCCTATTGTTTAAATTAAGCTAAATGTCCTGTGTGGAAGCTCTTTAACCTTAGAGTCCAAAATTGGGAAATTATAGGTACTGCTTTTACCAAGTCACTTACATTTTTCTTAAAATTAATTTTCAGCCTGGAGAATGGTCAGGTCTGGATAAAAACAAGAAGGATGGATTCAAGGTAAGAATTTGCAGATGAGGTATAAGTAAAAGGTATACTAATTTAATAATTCTTTTTAATAAATTGAGTTATAATTTTAAGATAATAGTAAAGTATTATCGTGTTTTTTCAAGTAGTATTCAGACACAGACTGCTGTTTGAATATTTTCTTATGACCTGTGCTTTATTATTTAAAGCTTGGGGAATTATTGACTCACAAAGGGAAAAAAACCCAGAGTCCCGTTCAAAGAGTAGTTTTACTGTATTATTTTCATAAGATTATAAGACCTTCAACTTAGTTTTTCTTTTTAAAATTAAATCCAAAATATGCACAAGTTTAATAAATATCATGCCCATTTTTCTCTCATAAGAGAGAAATGGAGGAATTCCCAAGAGTCAGAAAAGAGAAAGAAGGGGAGAAGGAGGCTCATTCAGTGCTGGCATGTAGTCATTTTTGGATGCTTGGTTCAGACGTGGTCCTAAAGTGCTTCCTCAGAAGAGTGATTGTTCTGTGAGCACCTGCTGCTGGGACTGCGTAGGGATGAGTGCATGGGAGCCCCTCCCCTCCAGGGCTTTGACCTCCAGGTGGCTGGAGGCTTCACGTCTGTCCTTGGTAAGGGGGGGCTGCAGAACGGCCAGCGATGGCTGTAGCTCTCCTGTCGCTGTGGTCCTTAAACATCAAGGCTCTCCTTGAAGAGGGCTGACCTCAGTGGCCACTCCCTGGAGCCTGCCTCCGTGGTTTCAGCAGCCCTGATGAGAGCATGTCTTCCTCCTCCACGCAGGCCCTCAGGTTGCTCAGATGAAACATGAAACCTCACAGCAAGAGGGGTTTCATTTCACTGTTGACTTAAGAAAAGACTTTAGTAAATAGCTAACCGCTGAACAGTTCTGTTGGTAAACCGTATTTCTTGATTTTCCCCATAAGTATTTGTTTAAAGGATCTTGAATACTGCTAATTTACACGCTGGTAAATTCAGAGACTCATGTTAAGTGCCCTTGGTAACTCATAGGCTTTTATTCTCCTGAATTATGCTTGGTCATAAAGTTCAGTTGGGGGCATTTAAGAACTTTGTGGGTTATATTTCTGATATTGAAATTTGATCAAGTGAATTTTCTACATTAAAATTATTCATAAACTGGAGCTGGTATCTCAGGTTATGATTAAATTATCCCTTTAATTCAACAACATTCCTCTCTTTCTACTCAGATACAATGTGAATTTTTCCAGTTTTCTCAGCTCAGCGATTCAGATAATTTAGCACCCTCTGTCTTTATGATTGAAATTCATCTAGAGCTATTTAAGCAGTTTATATCTTTTGATACTAATAGTAAGAAAGAAAAGGTATCTGTAGAAAGTGGTCTTTTCTTCACTGTAACAGATACATTTCTTTATAGGTCTGAAGGTCAAAGCTGAAGGGACTTTTTCTTCCCTCCAGGGAAATGACTTTTGAAACCAGAAAATCCTTCCTGACCCCTGTTCCTTCCTTGTTACAGCTGAGCATTACTTTAGCCTTTCTAGCCAGTAGCATCGCTGCATCTTTATTGCTTCTCTTTGCAGTCACTTCACTCATGTCTGATGTTTTACAACAAAACTCAAAAAGTAACAGGGAGAATTTTGGAGTCATTTTGTTAGTCTTGAAAGAAATATCCTTCATTTTTTATATCCCACTGCTCCCAGTAAGGAAATTCTGATGTACCATTCCTTCATTGCGAATAATAACAACTTGCATTTACATAGAGCTTCTCCATTGACTGAGTGCTTTTGCAATACTCTCTTAAAGTACCTGTGGCTGAAGGGGGGCAGTGGGAAGATCAAAGCCCCCGACATGACTCCAGGCAGGGGGGTGAGTTATATACTGCCACTAAAGGTGTTTTTCTATGCTATGCCCTTTCCTGCCAGGCAGCAAGGTGGGCTGACTGGGAATTATGTCTCCCTGCCAGGCTACACAGAAACTAAGCAAAGGGTAAGACAAGATCACCCACCTCTTACTCCCCTCCCACCCCCAGCTACCTCTACTCCTCCAACTGATTCCCTTTCCCTCTGCTTTTGACACTCTTAAAATTCCCAAGTTCCATTGTTGTGTTCAGAAATTCTGACCTTTATTTCTTAACTTTATTTCTGTAGATTCTGCCAGGATACCCTTGGCTTCCTTGGTCCTCTTTTCCTTTGCTTCCTTTATACCTTCCACTGTCTGCCCCCAACCCTTTCCCTCTTATTTCACTCTTTTTTACTTTAAAATTAAAAAGTTTAAATGTACGCATCCAAAAAATATTACTAAACAACAACAAAAAATCATTTTTACTTGATCAGTGGTGTTTGCATATCCTTAAGTCATTATATGAAGTCCCCTTAGCACAGTGCCCAGCAGCCGTTCAGTAAATGTTGGTTCCCTTCCTCTTACTTCCTCTGCTTCACCTGTGAAGACACTAAAATCATTTACACATACCTGAATGACCCCCACTTGACAAAATACGTAACTGAAAGCAAAAATAGCAAGGTGCCCTCAGTACAGTCTCACAATGGTGTGATTGATTAGCACAGGAGGAAATATTTTTTAAAAGTGTCCACCCTTGTAAAAATTTTTAGTTTGGTTCTAGATAAATGGCTAGGTCTGAAAAAACAAGGCAGATGAAGAATTGGGATATTCAGCTCTGAGAAGTGAGAATTCAAGAAAGAATATGAAAGCTTTCTTATAGATACTTTTAGGATTGTTAGAGACGTTTAATTCAACTTAGTTTTTATGTCTCATAAGCAGTTATGGTAAAGGCATGTTTCAGTATCATAGATCACTGAACTTTGTGGGAAGACAGTCTGACACAGAATGCACTGTCTCCTGAGTTTCTCATCACTGGAAACACCAGAAGACAACTCTTTAACAAAAATGAATAAGGAGAGTTTAGGCACAGGTTTGCAGGCTAAACTAGTTGACCTCTACAGCTTCAGCTAACGTTCAGTCTTAATTTGGATATACCATTAACTGCTACTTATGAAACCTCAGCTTTGTTATCAGACATTATCAAATATCTTTGTTTTAATTGTTCACCATATTCTCTTGCCCCTTTTGTAAATGGAAAAGAGTAATTTAAAAATTTTCTTATAGCTTAGCAGCATAATGTCATAGCATAGATATGATGGAATAAATAACATCTGTCTTGTTTGCTGAACTCTAGAAAGGCTATGTCAGAAATACCTTTCAGATTCCAAAGGCTAATTTTCAGTGTCAAAAAAATAATCTAACCATAATTGACTCATAATGATACTTTCTAATATACCTGATTATTTACTAAAAGGTTTATATTTATATCCCAATGTTTGTAATCCTTTCAGAAGGTATCAGTTTGGACTTAAGCCTCAGAATTTTAGTTTCTGTCATTTTGCAACTTTTATGTCTTAGCAGAGCTACCCTAGCTAGTCTTGCAAGTAGTTGCCCTTTAATGTATGCCTTATTTCTCTGATTCTAAGATGCCAGTGATTGCACCATGCATCACAGGGTTAATCCCGTATGTACAGCCTCACTGTGGCATGCTGCTTTCCATTATGCAGTGTAGTGCGTTGGACTTCTTTGAGATCTTTAAGAGTATAGAATTTTGAGGCATGTTGAGAAATATGGAGTTTTGTGTCCTTGTCTTTTTTGTAAAACTCAAGCTGCTTTTTTCCTTCATTAAGTTGTGTATACTACAAGTTAAATAGTTCCTCTTGAATTAAGCTGTAACTTTGGGCAGAGAGACGTTTAATGCCAAAGGATGTAACCCTTCACAGAGTATAAGTCTGTCACACCAAATTCACCTGGCTTTGGAAAATGCTTTAGTCTTAAGACGACTGGCAGTTTTATTTGCTTTTAATTGAATTGATAGACATGATAGGCTAGTCAATACCACGTCATAGTATTATCCTTTGATAGTATTCAAGAAACAAATCAGTGATCTACATTTAAATTAAAAACCCATCCTTGTTTGGTGCTAACTATGCCATGTAAGAACAGAAATGATGGGTAGATGAACAGATACATTTTTAACAGTCAGATGTGCACATCCCACATAAGGATAGCAGTATCTAAACTTACTCCTATGCCTAATGGCCAGAAAGTTTCTTTTATATAATTGTTAAGAAGTATCACTATCAGAAATGTTAAATTTTATAAAATTTGTATCTTAGAATCCAGGAAATATGGTATTTGCTGATTGATTGGCTAATCTCTAGGAAAGCCAATATTATTTTGGCAATAGCTGTCTCACATTTACGTATTTGGTAGTACAACCGTTTTCTGCAAATGACATCAAAAGTATTTTTCTCCCCTATAGGCATCTTTATCTTACAGAAAGACTTGAAGAAGCAAGAAGGCTTTTTTAAAAAAATAAAGTTTTTAAAGTAAATGCTAACTATTATTCAGTTTTTAGAGAGTTACTTGATCAGTTGATTAATAGTGTTAATATGACATTCTTAATGAAATCTCATAGTTTGAAAGATGTCATTTATTAAAAAGCAGTTCTTTTTTTAAAGAGTAGTGCATGAACATCAGACTTTTCAGATATGTATGTGAAGATCTGGATTGTCATGCACCAGTTTCAGAAATAACATATTTTAAAGTGTTTTGAAAAATATAAACTATAAAGTGGCTGTAATAATTAGTAAAACCAGAATTCTCTCTTCTAAAATTGTTTTAACTAGGAAATACAAGCAGATCATGGATATTTTCTTTAATACTTAGACCACTGTTAGTATCTTGATCATATCATTGGTATCTTGATCATATCATTGTAGAAAATCATATTTTTATACCATTTTACTTATCAGCCACGTCTGTATTATCCAAGTTAAGCTTGTGCCATTGATTTATTTTATTATGTCAACATATCCTAGCAGCCTGTGCTACTTATAATCTATCCTCTGAAGTTGCTAATTCCTTGTCTGTTTTTTGCTGATGTACCCCTGTACATTTACTGTCACTTCATATCCACTCCTGTTTGCAGTTCTTGGCTTTAGGATTGCATGCAGAATAAGAAGTTGGAGACTGAATTATGAGTGCATGGAGATAAACTATAAATGAGCAATGTGAAGAGAAAAATAATAGAATGTGTAACAGTAAAACCTAATTCACTTGGAACTTTTTTATAGCTAATAAATTTAATCTGCCATTTATTTCTAAATTAATGTAACTTCTTTTTAACTCTAGTCGTCTCAGATTAACAATCCCCAGTTTGTATGGGTGGTACCAGCTTTGCGTCAGCTACATGAAATCACCCGCTCGTTCATAAAACAAACCTATCAGAAGCAAGACAAGGTAAGAGGATTGCTATATTTGATTATTATGCAGTTACTTGCATAACCTTTTGTAATGACTAAACATCAAAAGATTGCTAAGTTTTATAGTGACTGTTTTACAGTTTTATGGTTATTAATATAATTCATTTATATTATTTAATAATCTTGAATTTAAGCATCATTCTACTTTCACGTCTGTGGAGCTTTTCTTTTGATATATCCCTAACTCATTTATATTTTATTTCCTTAATTTACTGAAGTAAGCCAAGTTTTAAAAGTTAGAATAGTATTGTAGGAATTTGAAAAGATTCGCAAGACTTGTTTTATATTGTGAAAAAACATCAGTTCACTTAAGGAACTAGAGGCTCCTCAATGTAAAAGACTTCGGAAGAAAAATCTGGAAAAGTATGCAAGAAGTGAGATAGTGCTTTTAAAAGACTTATTTAAAAAAAATAAATAAATATTTTCTTTTGCCATGTAAGGTAACATATTTACAGCTTCTAGCAAATCAGGCATTGATAGTTCTGAGAGGAATTCTGCCCACTGCACACATTATGAGAGGAAATCACAGCTCTTGTCTCACAGTATAAGGTACAGAAGTTTAGACTTGAATGTCTTGTAAGAAATTGATAAGGATGTGAAAAAATTATATTACAACACATTCTTAATACCATGACAGACAGTTGAAAACATTTTATTTCTAATCCTTATAATCATGAGAAGTATCATTGGTGTCCCAATTTTACACATGAATAAATTGAGACATAAATTAATTAACATATGCGACACTGAAAAGAAAGAAAGAGAAGGAAGGAAAGAAGAAGAAAGGATTAGGGAGGATGGAGGAAGGAAGAAAGAGAAAGAAATAGAAAGGGAGTTGGCTTTGATTTTGCTGAAAGAGATGAGAAACTACATTGTTTCATAAACTATATTATATAGTTATTTAGTATCTTTAAGAGACGTGTCTCAAATTGTTATAATTTCTCTAGCAAGGTTACATTTGTAGTTAATCTCTATTCATTTTCATCTATATTGAGTTGCAGACAGCTCCCTTTCACCAATGATGGTTATCATAGAGAGAAAATCGTGGATTATCAAAATGAATCCAATATAATCATATGGACCCTTAACACAGTAAATTCTCATGGTATGGAATCTAAAGACTTGTAGTAGGAAGGGAAAAATAGAGATCCTGATAATGAGAATATTGCCACTAAGACAATCTGCCCACCGTCAGTATATGATTGAATCTCAGAGGCAAAATATGACGAAAGACAAGGATAGCGAGAGAGCAAGGATAAGAAGGAAGTGAAGGAGGGAGGAAGAAGTAGTAGTGATAATACAAGAAAAACAATGAGAGCATTTCAAAATAAAGTTAATACTGTGTAGACACAATTTAAATAGCAACAAAATTAAAAAAAATATTTAAGAATGGACCTAACAAAATTTCCACAAACCATAATTTAAAAAAAATTGAAAGTATGGCTGAAAGACCTAGTAGATTTTCATTTGAAGGAAAACAAAGCAAAACACAATATCATTATAACAAATGGCCTACGGATCTAAGTCTGTTATGAGAAACCCAAAGAGTAGAAAGCAATTTGCAATTCTAAAAAATGAAGACATATTATAAAATATACCAGTCAAAATCTAGTAGTTTTATACAAAATTATAGAACTAAATAGTGGACTGAAATGAAGACTCAGAGGAAAAAATATATATGAATTTTGCTGTAACGAGAAGAACCTTAAAATAATAAAAAAATGACTAATAAATTCTACAAAAGCTAGATAACCTAAATATATAAAAAGAACACAGTAGATATAAAACCATTCAAAATCATATAAACATGAAAGCAATTAAAACAAAGAAAATATTTTTACCTTGATGGATGGATATATATCTTCAAAATAAAAAAAAAAGTATATTAAATCAGTGATGTTTTACTAATTATATTGTTTTATTAAACAAGACATTCTAAATATTCCATGAACAAAAGATGAATGATTATAATGAGTATGAAATTAATCAATATAAAGTTATGATATGTAATTAATGAAAAAAAAACAGAGAAATCAATGATTAAAGGAAGAGTTCTTCATAATCATATAGTGAGATTTTGTGGAACACATAGAGAAAATTTCCTTGATCTACATGTATCAACTGGAGAAGGAAATGGCAACAGACTCTGATATTCTTGCCCAGAGAATCCCATGGACAGAGGAGCCTGGTGGGCTACAGTCCACAGGGTCACAAAGAGTTGGACACAACTGAAGTGACTTAGTACACACATGTATCAACAAAGATGTGTTTTCAAAACATTATATTAAATGAAAGTAGCAAATTTCTATGAGGCAGGATAACAGGACAGAACTTATGTGAATTACAAATGTTCATAAAATTTATCATTGTAAAGTTTATGGTTATACATATATTGAATACATACATAGAAATATGCACTGGAGCAATACATCTTTTCTTTTTTTCCTGGAAATATCTGATGGGGAATGGAGAAGGGAAAATTACATATTAATTTTGAGGGTTGTGTACAACTTGTGTCTATAGTATTAGTCTCTGTGCTTTCAATGTTTTAGGGGGTGGGAAGGAAAACTCTTGAGGAACAATCAGACTTTTTTGGCTTTTTTTGCAAGACTATATTTGTTATTAAACTCAAACCTTCCATAAAAAAAATAAATAAATAAATAAGTAAATAAATAAAACAAAAAATTCCTTTAGAACCAGAAATTTACCAGGGAAGTTTGTTTATTCTGTAGTAATTCCCAAGTAAATGTACATATCAGATTGTTTTCATTTACTTTTATGTAGTAAATGTGAGTGAAAATTTTTTATTTTTGCTGTTCTTCAACTGTATGCTCAAATAGAAGCTTATATTAAATTGACAAAGTAGCTGCACATTCTCATACCTTTTTTTTGTTTGTTTTCACCAAGAGCATTATTCAAGACTTGAAGAAAAATTTTGAAATAGTAAAACTGGTAACAGGAAGCTTGATAGCTTGTCATCGGCTTGCAGCAGCTGTGGCTGGACCTGGAGGCTTAACTGGTTCAACACTAGTGGATGGCCGATATACCTACCGGGAGGTACCTGGCATTGTGCTGTTGTTTCATGACTTACAGCATCCATTTGACCTTTTTGCATTTGAACTATAAAAGTAATATTTATTGGAAGGAACTCTAAAGAGGAAGCATGAGGTGTCTTTGTCATGATGGAACAGTTTTTAATCTTTAATAAAACCACCTTGAAGTAAAAGGTTAGAAAATTGACATTTGTGGATATATCTTTCAGTAAATCACCTAACATAACTGCATATCATATGGTATTAAAAATAAATATCTTTTGTCTTTGATCAAAAATATAATTGTCAGTTCTGTGGCTCAATGGCTTTTTGTTTCTCAAGGGTGTCAGTAATATTGTTTTCCAAAAAATAGAAAAGTATCTTCACTCATCAGTTGTGTTCTGGTGTTTTACTCTGAGATTGCTTGGCATCTAAAGTCACCTGAATTTGTAATAGACACGTAGTTTCTGCTACATTGTATTGTCACCTCATAAACGGATTTCTCACATTTACTTTACCCTAAATTACAAGAGAAAGCATTAGGTAAACTACTTTTTACTTAAAGGTAAAACTACTTTTTAATTTCAGTTGTTTTTGGTTTTTTTTTTTTGCTTTTACGTATAAATGCCTGAAGTTGACTAATTAACATTATTTCTTTTTCCAGTACTTAGAGGCCCATCTTAAATTCCTGGCATTTTTCTTGCAAGAAGCTACTCTGTATTTGGGTTGGAATCGTGCCAAGGAAATCTGGGAGTGTCTTGTGACTGGCCCGGATGTTTGTGAATTAGATAGAGAGGTAAGAAGACGGCGTTATGGATGAAGTGAGACAAAAGTGTGACTTAATAAATAGTATTTTGCTTTATTGTGTGTATCTCACATTTTTGTGCATGTCTCATATCTTCAATTCTAAACACTTTTCAGTTTACTAAGCATACATTTATAATAAGCTAGGAGCTGAGAGTGTTGAAAAGATATTTTATATATGTGTGATATACACAAGCATATGAGATCTTTGGTAATTTTGGTAACCATTCTGCATAAAACCAAATTCAGCTGAGTATAGCGAACTTAGTGTATTCTTTAGTTTGTTTTTTTTTTTCCTCCCATGAAACTAATTTTAAGTTAACCAGCAGAAACTTTGAGTTCCTGTAATGATGTTGTATCCCAGAAACCCTAAAGAAAGAATTGCTGCCTAGACAAATCTTTAGAACTACGGTTGCACAGCTGAGGGTGGATTAAACCAGGAGCACTGCCCTGCTTCAATGTTTCCTAAAGTGAATTGCTATTTCCTCCTCTCATTTTGCAGAATAACGTTAACTACATCATAGAGTTATTGAAAGGATCAAGTATGTGACAGAGCCTAACACAGCATGAAGCTTATTAGTAAATGTCGTGAAAAACTGAAATGTAATGATTCAGTGGAGAGTATGAGTATGTATTTTCATTATCTAGAAGAAAGATTGCTGTAACTAACTGCTTCATTTAGTTCCAGAGTTCTAATCATTTTAGTTTTGAGTGGTCCTAAGGCATTATACAGTATGAAAAGGCAAAATGATAGGATACTGAAAGAGGAACTCCCCAGGTCACTAGGTGCCCAATATGCTACTGGAGATCAGTAGAGAAATAACTCCAGAAAGAATGAAGGGATGGAGCCAAAGCAAAAACAATACCCAGTTGTGGGTGTGACTGGTGATAGAAGCAAGGTCCGACGCTGTAAAGAGGAATATTTCATAGGAACCTGGAATGTCAGGTCCATGAATCAAGGCAAATTGGAAGTGGTCAAACAGGAGATGGCAAGAGTGAACATCGATATTCTAGGCATCAGTGAACTAAAATGGACTGGAATGGGTGAATTTAACTCAGATGACCATTATATCTACTACTGCGGGCAGGAATCCCTCAGAAGAAATGGAGTAGCCATCATGGTCAACAAAAGAGTCCGAAATGCAGTACTTGGATGCAATCTCAAAAATGACTGAATGATCTCTGTTCATTTCCAAGGCAAACCATTCAATATCACAGTAATCCAAGTCTATGCCCCAACCAGTAATGCTGAAGAAGGTGAAGCTAAACTGTTCTATGAAGACCTACAAGACCTTCTAGAACTAACACCCAAAAAAGATGTCCTTTTCATTATAAGGGACTGGAATGCGAAAGTAGGAAGTCAAGAAACATATGGGGTTATAGGCAAATTTGGCCTTGGAATGCGGAATGAAGCAGGGCAAAGACTAATAGAGTTTTGCAAAGAGAACACACTGGTCATAGCAAACACCCTCTTCCAACAACACAAGAAAAGACTCTACACATGAACATCACCAGATGGTCGACACCAAAATAAGGTCGATTATATTCTTTGCAGCCAAAGATGGAGAAGCTCTATACAGTCAACAGAAACAAGACCAGGTGCCGACTGTGGCTCAGATCATGAACACCTTATTGCCAAATTCAGACTTAAATTGAAGAAAGTAGGGAAAACCACTAGACCATTCAAGTATGACCTAAATCAAATCGCTTATGATTATACAGTGGAAGTGAGAAATAGATTTAAGGGACTAGATCTGATAGATAGAGTGCCTGATGAACTATGGACTGAGATTTGTGACATAGTACAGGAGACAGGGATCAAGACCATCCCCATGGAAAATGCAAAAAAGCAAAATGGCTGTCTGGGGAGGCCTTACAGATAGCTGTGAAAAGAAGGGAGAAGGAGATGGCACCCCACTCCAGTCCTCTTGCCTGGAAAATCCCATGGGTGGAGGAGCCTGGTGGGCTGCAGTCCTTGGGATCGCGAAGAGTAGGACACGACTGAGCGACTTCACTTTCACTTTTCACTTTCCTGCATCGGAGAAGGAAATGGCAACCCACTCCAGTGTTCTTGCCTGGAGAATCCCAGGGATGGGGGAGCCTGGTGGGCTGCCGTCTATGGGATCGAACAGAGTCGGACGCGACTGAAGCGACTCAGCAGCAGCAGCAGCAGCAGTGAAAAGAAGAGAAGCGAAAAGCAAAGGAGAAAAGGAAAGATAGAAGCATCTGAATGCAGAGTTCCAAAGAATAGCAAGAAGAGATAAGAAAGCCTTCCTCAGCGATCAGTGCAAAGAAACAGAGGAAAACAACAGAATGGGAAAGACTAGAGATCTCTTCAAGAAAATTAAAGATACCAAGGGAACATTTCATGCAAAGATGGGCTCGATAAAGGACAGAAATGGTATGGACCTAACAGAAGCAGAAGATATTAAGAAGAGGTGGCAAGAATACACAGAAGAACTGTACAAAAAAGAACTTAACAACCCAGGTAATCACGATGGTGTGATCACTAACCTAGAGCCAGACATCTTGGAACGTGAGGTAAAGTGGGCCTTAGAAAGCATCACTGTGAACAAAGCTAGTGGAGGTGATGGAATTCCAGTTGAGCTATTTCAAAGATGATGCTGAAAGTGCTGCACTCAACATGCCAGCAAATTTGGAAAACTCAGCAGTGGCAACAGGACTGGAAAAGGTCTGTTTTCATTCCAGTCCCAAAGAAAGGCAATGCCAAAGAATGCTCAAACTACCACACAATTGCACTCATCTCACATGCTAGTAAAGTCATGCTCAAAATTCTCCAAGCCAGGCTTCAGCGATACGTGAACCATGAACTTCCAGATGTTCAAGCTGGTTTTAGAAAAGGCAGAGGAACAAGAGATCAAATTGCCAACATCTGCTGGGTCATCGAAAAAGCAAGAGAGTTCCAGAAAAACATCTATATCTGCTTTATTGACTATGCCAAAGTCTTTGACTGTGTGGATGACAATAAACTGTGGAAGATTCTGAAAGAGATGGGAATTCCAGACCACCTGACCTGCCTCTTGAGAAATCTGTATGCAGGTCAGGAAGCAACAGTTAGAACTGGACATGGAACAACAGACTGGTTCCAAATAGGAAAAGGAGTACGTCAAGGCTGTGTATTATCACCCTGCTTATTTAACTTCTATGCAGAGTACATTATGAGAAACGCTGGGCGGGAAGAAGCACAAGCTGGAATCAAGATTGCCGGGAGAAATATCAATAACCTCAGATATGCAGATGACACCACCCTTATGGCAGAAAGTGAAGAGGAACTAAAAAGCCTCTTGATGAAAGTGAAAGTGGAGAGTGAAAAAGTTGGCTTAAAGCTCAACAGTCAGAAAACAAAGATCATGGCATCTGGTCCCATCACTTCATGGGAAATAGATGGGGAAACAGTGGAAACAGTGTCAGACTTTATTTTGGGGAGCTCCAAAATCACTGCAGATGGTGACTGCAGCCATGAAATTAAAAGACGCTTACTCCTTGGAAGAAAGGTTATGACCAACCTAGATAGCATATTGAAAAGCAGAGATATTACTTTGCCAACAAAGGTCCGTCTAGTCAAGGCTATGGTTTTTCCTGTGGTCATGTATGGATGTGAGAGTTGGACTGTGAAGAAAGCTGAGCGCTGAAGAATTGATGCTTTTGAACTGTGGTGTTGGAGAAGAATCTTGAGAGACCTTTGGACTGCAAGGAGATGCAACCAGTCCATTCTGAAGGAGATCAGCCCTGGGATTTCTTTGGAAGGAATGATGCTGAAGCTGAAACTCCAGTACTTTGGCCACCTCGTGTGAAGAGTTGACTCATTGGAAAAGACTGATGCTGGGAGGGATTAGGGGCAGGAGGAGAAGGGGACGACAGAGGATGAGATGGCTGGATGGCATCACGGACTCGATGGATGTGAGTCTGAGTGAACTCCGAGAGTTGGTTTTGGACAGTGAGGCCTGGCGTGCTGTGATTCATGGGGTTGCAAAGAGTTGGACACGACTGAGCAACTGAATGAACTGAAGGCATTATAAATTTCTGAAGAATTAAAAATCATTTGTCTTTGCTTTCCTCATTTGGATTATGTATTTGCCTGAAGTGAGTTTTAGTTACAGGGTGATATTTGTCTTGATTCACAGATGTGTTTTGAATGGTTTACAAAAGGGCAACATGATCTTGAGAGTGATGTTCAGCAGCAGCTCTTCAAGGAGAAAATTCTTAAATTGGAGTCATATGAAATCACTATGAATGGTAAGGAAAAACATTAAAATTGTTTTTCAGTTCTTTAAATTTTATTCTTTTCAGCCCACTGTGAGAAACAGCTTCACAGTTTGGTATATGCTTCTGGACTTGGCCTTATGCATATAAAGATACATCTATATAAACATGTTTATATAAACAAATGAACTTATTTTTACATGAATGGTATTTTTTAATTACACAGCCTAATAACTGTCAAACTGTTTTCATGAAATTAGTATAAAAAGGATTCATTTAAGGTAAAAAAGGTCCAAGTATAAAAATCCTCTTTTCAGTTGTTTATTTTAATTGAAATTTTTCTTCTTGATATGAATTTTACATGCCATAAAATTTATTTTTTTAAAGTGTGCACGAAGTGTTTTTTGTATGTTCACAATGTTGTTCAGCCTTCACCATTTTTCATCTCAGGACATTTTCATCACCGCGGAAGGAAACTAGGTAGTAGTCACACTGCGTTCTCCCCTTTCCACAGTTGCGCATCTGCTTGTTGTCCTTGTGGGTTACTCTGATCTGGACATTCTATATCAGTAGAATCTTGCAGTATGTCACCTTTTGTATTTGGCTTCTTGATCATGCTGAGACATAATGTGGTTAAGGTTCACCGAGGTTTTTGCACGTGTCAGAGCTTCATTACATATGACTGGATAACACTTCATTGAATGGATATAACACATTGTGTTTATCCATTCATCAATGGATAGGCATCTGGGTTATTACCACTTTTGGTTATTGTCAATAATGCTGCTGTAAATGTCCGTGTACAAGTTTTTATCTACCTAGGGGTGAAATTGCTATATGATATAATTAACATTTGAGGAATTGTCAATCTTTTTTGCAAAGTGGCTATACCATTTTATAATCCCACAGCAGTATATGAGGTTTTGATTTCTCTATATCTTCTCTAATAATTATAAACTGTCATTTTTATTTTAGCCATCCTAGTGGTTTTGAGATGGAATCTCATGGCCTTTAATATGCATTCCCCTGATGACTAAGGATATTCATGGGCTCTCTGGTCACTTATCCCCTTTGAAAAGATGTCTGTTAAAATCTTTCTCATCTTTAAATGGGGTTATTTGCCCATTTAGTTTTGAGTTTTAAGGGTTGCCTAATTGACTGTCTTGAGGATTTGTGCCTGTTTTGTTCTGAAAGTTTTATCGTTTTAGCTCTTGATATACTTTGTCTTTTCATTGATTATCTGTGGTACCAAGAGCACATGAATTTATCTGACATTGTATAATTTCAGGGTTTACCTTATTTAAGACTTTCTTTGAGAATGTGAATCTGTGTGACCACCGATTGAAAAGACAAGGAGCTCAGCTGGTAAGCAGCGTTGCTTTCAGACCTAGATAACTTGGGTCATCTAGTAGAACTTGATATTCAGCAAAGAAAAAGAAAACGTTCTAATTGAGAGAAGACATGAGGTCTTCTCTCTTCTTTAAAAAGAATGGGCTTCTTTAAAAAGAATGGGCTCCCCCTTGACTGCAGTCTCCTGCATCATTCAGAGAGCTCCTCAGAGTGTGAGGGCATTTCGCTTCCCATATAGGTGACTACTCAGATTCCTCTTTGGTTTTTGCTGATCTGAGAGAGCCAGTGGCCCCCTGTGGCTGGGTGAACACAGAGTAGGGATAGTTCTAGCCCAGCTTCTAACCTCTCAGATTCATGCAACAGTTCACAGGTACCTGAGAATATACCAAAATCTTCAGTTCTGGGGTCTTAGCAGCAAGGATTTGGGGGAAAATTTTTAAGAACAGACAAAGCAGGAAAATGAGAACGTATACAGCTTACATTTATATTTACGTCGAGTAGCTTTAAAAAGGCGAAAAATAACTCTTTTTCCAGATCTGTTTCATTCATGGCTTAACTTCCTAGAATTTTTACGAGATCTTGTAAGCCCTCGATCTTGCCATTTCTAACTGAGCTTTGAAAAGACCAGATTGAGCCCTGAGGATTAGTAACCACCTCTGGCTTGACTCTCCCCATCTGAGTAGAGCTGCAGCTTCAGTTTAGGATAACATCTGGAGAAAAATCTCCTTATCTGTCCCGATTCCGTAGAAGTTGCCCAGTGTTTCTGTTGTTGGCTGTTTTTTGTTTTGAAAAATTATTATATAAAACTGTTGTTTTATATACTAATGTTCTCAAGTGTAGCTTGGTTTTTGTAGCCTTAATTCATAGTGAACTGTGAGAGGTATGGAGTTACAGTGTAGCAGAAAATACTTGTATTTTTGTGACCTTGATGTGCTATATTTTTTTTTCTTTTGAACAGTATGTAGAAAAACTGGAATTGATAGGAATGGATTTCATTTGGAAAATAGCCATGGAATCACCTGATGAAGAAATTGCTAATGAGGCTATTCAGTTAATTATAAACTACAGTTACATTAATCTAAATCCTAGGTTAAAGAAGGTAAGTAAGGAGAAAAGGTGCTCATACACAAAATGTAATGTATTTTTAATTGATAAGTTGGTGTGCCTGAAAGTTGAGCTTCTTTATTTTGACGTTTTATCCTTAATAATGATTACAACTAAATAGTAGACTCATTAATTTCCATTTACCTCTTAACTTTTAGGATTCTGTATCATTACATAAGAAATTCATTGCTGATTGCTACACAAGATTAGAAGTGAGTAGCAAATTTTATTTAACCTTTTTTTGAAATAAATGCTTTGAGTTTTCTTCCATTTATAATTTTGTATTTTGAGATCATGTATAGTTCTGATATTTCTGGCTGGATCCCGTTGGAAGAATTTGCCAGCAGTATCGTATTGGCATAGGGAACAGGCATTTACCTTGATGCCCACAATATAGAAATAAATGTAACTTTATGGGAAATCATTCCTTCTCCCTCCACCATCTGCCTTCCCTGTTTCACCTACCCTGCCGCACCTCACTCCCCACCTCCTTTTGGGGTATAAAACTGTATTCTGTACAGTGTACATTTTAATAGATTCTTTTTCTCCTTTCTTGGTCCAGAAGTTTTATATACACACTTGCTTCTTTTCCCATCATTCCTCATGTGTCATTTCATTTATATCATAAATGCTGTTAAAAGCCACAGCAACACACTCAGTAGTAGGTGGCACTGGCTGTCTTTGTCCATTAGTAGCCTGTGACATAATACTATCTCATGTGTATTTCCAGTGCCTTATTTCTAGCATGATGGTTAGAGTATTAAGCATTCATCTTTTCATTCTTAATTTGTGCTTGTTGAAGTTTAATACCTAATAGTGTCCCAAAAGCATAAAATGCTACTGCCCTCAAATGTTAAAAAGTTAAATTTTCTGGTGATGAATATATGCTAGCGATGAATCTGTACAGGAGTTCCCAGGTTGTGACTTTCATCCAAATGCATGGTCATAAAAACACTTACAGTATTCAGGTACCCTAAATAAGGTGCTGTGTAAGAAGTAACACGTGTAGAACAGCCGTCCTCAATTGGAGACTATTGGCCTCCCAGGGGACATTTGGCGGTGTCTAGAGACTTCCTGGTTGCCACTATTTGGGTCCTGCTGGGTACCTGGTGGCCAGTGGGTGGTGAGTACAGGTCAGAAATGCCACTAAACGTCCTACAAAGTCCAAGACTGTCTTCCATGACGAAACACCTTCCAGCCCTAAATGTCAGCAGAGCTGACGCTGAGAAACCCTGATGTAGAATAATTTCTTGTTACATAGGCAGCCAGTTCAGCACTTGGTGGCCCCACTCTGACACACGCTGTGACCAGAGCAACGAAAATGCTGACAGCGACTGCCATGCCAACTGTAGCCACATCAGTCCAGTCTCCTTACAGGTAAGCACTTACAGAAGTCACAGCAAGCACCCAACACACGAAGACAGGTCAGCTGAAAAATAAAATTGGGATCTTTTTTCTTCCTTGGCGATCTCTCAGTTAATTGTTCATTTCCTCATTTTATTTGATGTATTTTTCAAATAAGTCATATCCTTGAAAATTATGTATTCCCTGTCATATATTTTATCATTTGATTCATTTTACTTTAACGCTGTGTAATATGAGTAGCCTACTCTTTATGATTGAACCAAGATATATTCTTTGTATGAAGAATAATTTTTTTCAGATTTGAAATATTTACTTAGACATAACTTTCTGAATAGACAAATCATGACACCAACAGTGTAAGCAAAATGAAGTGGCTTATGATGATTAATATTGTACATTATAAGATAGTCATAGTTAAAATTTATGTACTTAAATTTATTTTTCAAATAATTGTTAAAAGTTGGAATTGACATCTCTAAATCACATTGCTGTATTGAGTGTTTTCAGATGTTGTCAGTGAAACTTGAGTTAAGCATCTTCTGTACTTCTTTGGTATAGTAAGGAGAATAGGTGGATATTTAGAAAATTAAATTGAAGCAGCTAAACTACTTCTGTGGGATTTTAATGAGTCTTTCATTACTGGTGAGCAGCCCCAAATCAGTGATGCTCAGGTGCTCAAAAGAGCTCCCTCTGTGTCCCATTCTGCTGCCCTCCAGTGGTTGGTGCTGATAGAGTCTCTACTTCTGGAATCACTTTATGTGTGTATTTCTTTCTCTTTATTTACAGTTGGGGATGTTCCTTTTCTTTTTAAAGCCTTTAAAGCACTTTATAGCAAAGTGATTCAGTTATATATGTATACTTTTTTCTGTATTGTTTTCCATTATAGTTTATTATAAGATATTGAGTATAATTCCCTGTGCTAACCAACTCTTTTTAAAGTGAAGTTTCCAGTACTGCTAATCAACATGCCTGAGATTTAGAAATAGACCTATGTGAACTATTTAGACTTTCTGGAATATCAGGTGTTTGAGGGCACTTGGATCGTCAGTGTTAACACATGTCATGTTTAATAAAGTGTGGAGCTGTCACTGTACAAGCTGCTGAATATTGGAGTCCTCTTATTTCAAATGATATGTAAGATTCCTCAACTATGACCTAAAGAGACCTCAGGTCTCATTTTTAGAGTCTGAGAGCTCCGCACTTCCTTGCTATGTGTTTTCTGTTCCACAGATGATTATATCTCTTGATGTGTGTTGATTTAACTATTTTGAAAATCCTTGGGATACCATATTCTGTTATATGTTTTAACTATACAGGATAGTCACATAAACCAGATGAACACTTCGGGGTGGGGGGTCCTTTTTCTTCTGCCTCATTCTTGAGCTAATTAAACAGCAGTTCTCATTTGTGGCAAACTAAATGGTTTACATTTGTCTTCTAAATTTCAGACAGTTCAGAACTTTGTCAGTTCTGTGTGTTTACAGAATTATATGGCATATTTTAGTTGTAAGATTATGAGATTCAAACTCACTGATTGTTCATTCTTGGTGAATTGATAAACAAATAAGTCTGCAGACCCAGAAGAAGCGCAGGCCTTCTATTTGTGGAACAACTGTTTTAAAAAAAGAAAAGGACAGGAAAGGAAATGTGGGGCAGGGCCAGCTTCTCCACTGTTTCTCCATCTGTGTGTGACAGCTGTGACCCGCTTGAGCCATCTCCCCCTTGAGTAAAAGGGAAGTTTAGTTTTGCAGATTTTAGTGAGGGCTAAATGTGATTGTGGTTTTGGTTAAAGAGACTGAAATTGAGCTCATGTTAACAATTCAAGTATGTTCAAAAAAATTTTTTTAATTCATAGATCCACTAAACTGGTAATAATTGAACGATTACTGCTTCTGGCAGAACGTTACGTGATCACTATAGAGGTAAGCCTCTCTTCTTTGTAAAACAACTTTATCATGCTATAATTAGTCTGTTAGGAGTGTTTTTTTGTGACATTTAACTGTGGCACTGTCCTGTTTGTTTGACTTGCTGTGTCTTTTTCAAGGATTTTTACTCTGTTCCCCGAACTATTCTACCTCATGGTGCCTCATTCCATGGACATCTTTTAACTCTTAACGTTACTTATGAGTCTACCAAAGATACCTTCACTGTAGAGGTAGGTTTCCATTAAGTTCTGAAGCCATATTGTCTTGTTATTTTCATATGAACCTCATTGATTAAGATAGCAGCAAGAATGACTATTTTAAAAGTTGTTTAGTAAACAAATTTAGAATAAAGATCTGAAGTGAAAGGAAGTTGATAGGGTCTAAGCAGATACATAAGTACATGATATCAGGTGATAATGAGTGTTATAAAGATATAAGAAGAATACCACATGACATAGTTTAGAATGGACAGGGAAGGTCTCTGAGGTGGTCACATTTGAATGGAGAGTTGAATGAATTGACAGAGCAAGTTATTTCTGGGGAGGAGCTCTCCATACCAAGGGAGCAGCAGGTACAAAGGTCCTAAGGTGGGAGTCTGTTTGGTTTATTCAGTGGCAAGGAAAGTGGCTGGTGTGACTAGAGCACAGTGAGAAGGGGAAGAATGGAAGGCTCTGCAGTGGAAGGATTTGAAATTTGATTACATGCATGATGGGGAGTGACGTATGGAATAGGATGTTTAATTACTGCAGCGGGGAAGCCTCATGAGGGCAAGGGTTCTTGTCTTTGGGTTCTCTGCTATGTTCCCAGCTTCTGCAGCAGTGCCCAGTACATATAAGGTGCTCACTAGTAGCTGTTTAAATTAATCGATGAGCGAATTACAATATTGTTTCACTTCATTTTACAGGCTCACAGTAATGAAACTATAGGGAGTGTCCGGTGGAAGATAGCCAAGCAGTTGTGCTCTCCAGTGGACAGTATACAGATATTTACAAATGACAGTCTGGTAGGTGTAAATACACATTTTGTGTCACTTTAGTCTGTTGTCAATATTCTCCTCTCTTTTCCTTCTCAGTAGTAATTAAGAAACCACTTTCTGCAGCTGACAGTGAATAAAGATCAAAAGCTACTCCACCAGCTGGGCTTCTCTGATGAACAAATCCTCACAGTGAAGACTTCTGGCAGTGGGACACCATCTGGGAGCTCCGCAGATTCCTCAACCAGCTCCAGCAGCAGCAGCAGCGGGGTGTTCAGCTCATCATACGCCATGGAACAGGTATCCAGTGATAATCTTCAAGTGCAAAGCGAGAACTTAACCTCATGAAGTTTTGCCTTCAGCCCATACAGGCTTGGATGATTATGTCCTTTCCTAGTAAGTCCTGACTCTTCAGAACCATATCACAGAAATGCTGGGATTTAGTTGGGAGAAGGAGAAGGCAATGGCACCCCACTCCAGTACTCCTACCTGGAAAATCCCATGGATGGGGGAGCCTGGTAGGCTGCAGTCCATGGGGTCGCTGAGGGTTGGACATGACTGAACAACTTCACTTTGACTTCACTTTCATGCATTGGAGGAGGAAATGGCAACCCACTCCAGTGTTCTTGCCTGGAGAATCCCAGGGACGAGGGAGCCCGGTGGGCTGCCATCTATGGGGTCGCACAGAGTTGGACACGACTGAAGTGACTTAGCAGCAGCAGTAGCAGTTGGGAGAAGACTATGTCCTTTATCAGTCTTCTGAACCAGACTCTTGTGAGTCTGAGTGATTCTGCCTGGCCCCTGCTTGCTGCTGCTCTGTTACATCTCTCTTCATTGATTGTCCTCTGCTGGGTCATTACCATTAACAGTCAGATGTGCTGTTTATTTCTGCCGTCTTTTCACCCAAACTTCAGCTTCAGTTTGCCTCAGTTCTCTCTTTTTCAAATCAGCAAAGCTCCCTGAAAGAGTCTGGACTCTCTTTACCATCCCCTCTTGACTCCTCTTGAAGAGAGACTCCACATGTTTTGTCCACCTCTTAATCCTCATCTTCTTGACGTCTCAGCAGACTTGTTCCTTGTGATCATTTCCCCTTGAAATACTTTCTCCACTTGTCTCCCAGAACTCACCGGCCTCTCCATCCCTCTCTAGGTCTTCCTCTTTGGGCTCCTCTGCTGCTGCTGCTTTATCTTCCTGATCTGTATGCAGAGAAGTTCCCTGGCTCAGTCCTTTGACCTCTCCTCTGTCTACACTTATTTAGGAATCTTACTTAGGAATCTCATCCAATTTCAAAACTATATATATTACATATACATTGATAACACCCCAACTTTTATCTTTAGCTTGAAGTGTAGGTTGTTGTGTTAGTCACTCTGTCTAGTCCAACTCTTTGCCACCCCATGGACTGTAGCCCACCAGGCTCCTCTGTCCATGGGATTTTTCAGGCAAGAATTCTGGAGTGGGTTACCATTCCCTTCTCAAGGGCATCTTCCCAACCCAGGGATCAAACTCAAGTCTCCTACACTGCAGGCGAATTCTTTACCATCTCTACATGGAACCAACTACTCAACACAGCATCTCCTCTTAAATGTGTGATAGACACTCCATTCTAACTCTTGAAACTGAGCTGCTGCCCGCTTTCCCACCACCTGCTCCTTCCCCAAACCTCTTCATCCCACAGTCTTGTCCTGTTTCAGATAATGCCCATTTCATTCTTCTAGGGATTCGTGCCTGAATCTTGAGGTCCCTTCTTTCCCTTATACATCTATGTATCACCAAATCTTTGACTCTACCTTTAAAATACCTCTATATCTAGAAGCCAGCTACTCTCCTCTGCCTCCACAGCTTCCACACAGATCCAGGCAGCCATCACGCCCCACCCACCACCTGAGGGTAACCGTTTGTGCGTCTGGTCCCAGAGCTTCTGCCCTTATTCCAGTTCAGTCTCTCTGGTGCATAGCACCCAGCATCCCATGATCTTTTTACAGACCAGTCAGATTATGCCACTCCTCAGTTCAGAGGCTTCAGCACCTCCCACCTCACTTAGTGTTCTCCCCTGAGGTCTTCCCCCAGGACCCACCCTCCCTCTCACCGTTCCAGCTGCAGTGGCCTCGATGTTGGTCCTCAGACATAGCAGGGCCTGTGCACTTGTTCTTCCCCAATACCCAGGCATTTTCTCTGCTGATACCCAGGTTCTTTCTCACTTCCTCCTGCTCTCACTCAACTGTAGCCTTCTTGGCGATCCCATCTAAACTTTCAGTCTGTTCCTACTCCTGCATGGCTCATTTCCCTTCCCTGCTTTATTTCCATCTCAACATACTATATAAAATATTCATTTTGTTTAATGTCCCTATTTCTCTCCCCAGTGAAATGTAAGCTCTGTGAGAGCAGACCTCTGAATGTTTTGCTCAGTACTGTATTTCCAGCACCTAAAACAATAGTGAAACATAATAGGTAGTCAGTATTTCTTGAATGATTTTATGAATCATTCAAGGTTTTTTGTACCTTCTCTGTGGCAGGAACTGAGCTCAGCACCAGGGGTACAAAACTGAAAAAAGACATTCTGCTCTTTATGCATTTACAGTCTACAAAGTAAGATAGTAACCAGCTCTCATGTGAAGTAAAAGTATTTAAGTAATGGAGAGGATTATTATATATAGCTCTTTCATTTAATAACTTATGTAAGATTGTTGTGTGGCTGTCTCTTTAAAACTTAGAGAGCATAGTCTTGCTATAGATACCACTGAAGCTTACAGGGTTAATGTTAATATTGTGATGTTTCTTAAAAACTAACTATACTTACATGTGAAAGTGAGAGTCACTCAGTCATGTCCAACTCTTTGCAACCCCATGGACTGCCCAGTCCATGGAATTCTCTAGGCCAGAATACTGGAGTGGGTAGCCTTTCCTTTCTCCAGGGGATCTTCCCAACCCAGGGATCAAACCCAGGTCTCCCACATTGCAGGCAGATTCTTTACCAGCTGAGCCACAAGGGAAGCCCAAGAATTCTGGAATGGGTAGCCTATCCCTTCTCCAGCGTATCTTCCCGACCCAGGAATCAAACCGGGGTCTCCTGCATTGCAGGCGTATTCTTCATGTAGTGAGAATTTAAGAATGAAATCTCACTCAGAGCATTATTAAGACAGTTTATCAATAGCAGAAGTGATGTACATAGCATCTTCAAGTTTAACATTTTTATATTTCATCATTGTTGTTCAGTCGCTAAGTTTTGTCAGGTTCTTTGCAACCCCGTAAACTGCAACACGTCAGGCTTCCCTGTCCTTCACTATCTCCCTGAGTTTGCGCAAACTCATGTCCACTAGGTCAATGATGCCATCCAACCATCTCATATCTGTCGCCCACTTCTCCTGCCTTCAATCTTTCCAGCATCAGGGGCTTTTCCAGTGAGTCAGCTCTTCACATCAGGTGGCCAGAGTATTTATTAGAGCTTCAGCTTTGGTGCTAGTCCTTCCAATTTAGGGTTGATTTCCTTTAGTATTGACTGGTTTGATCTCGTTGCAGTCCAAGGGACTCTCAAGAGTCTTCTCCAGCACCACAATTAAAAAGCATCAGTTCTTCGGTACTCAGCCTTCTTTATGGTACAACTCTCAACATCAGTATGTGACTACTGGAAAAACTATGGCTTTGACTAGATGGACCTTTGTTGGCAAAGTGATGTCTCTGCTTTTGAATACACTGTCTAGGTTTGTTATAGGTACTGTTCCAAGGAGCAAGTGTCTTTTATCACTTGATGTCTCTTAATTTTGTGGCTGCAGTCACCTTCTGCAGTGATTTTGGAGCATAAAAAAATGAAATCTGACACTGTTTTCACATTTTCCCCATTTATTTGCCATGAAGTGATAGGACTGGATGCCATGATCTTCATTTTTTGAATGCTGAGTTTTAAGCCAGCTTTTTCACTCTCCTCTCTCACCTTCATCAGGAGGCTCTTTAGTTCCTCTTTATTTTCTGCCATTAAAATGGTATCATCTGCATATCTGAGGTTGTTGGTATTTCTCCCAGCAATCTTAACTGCAGCTTGTGATTCATCCAGCCCAGCGTTTCACATGATATACTCTGCATATAAGTTAAATAAGCAGAATGACAATATACAGCTGTGACGTACTCCTTTCCCAATTTGGAACCAGTCCATTTTTCCGTGTCTAGTTCTGTTTCCTCTTGTCCTGCCTACAGGTTTCTCAAGGGGGCAGGTCAGGTGGTGTGGTATTCCCATCTCATTAACAGTATTCCAGTTTGTTATGATCCACACGGTCAAAGGCTTTATCATAGTCAATGAAGCAGAAGTAGATGTGGTTTTTTTTTGGAATTCCCTTGCCTTTTCTGTGATCCAGCATATGTTGGCAACTTGATCTCAGGTTCCTGCTTTTTTTAAATCCAGCTTGTACTTCTGGAAATTCTCGATTCTCATACTGCTGAAGCCTAAGCTTGAAGAATTTTGAGCATATCTTGCTGGCATTTTAAATGTGTACAATTGTACAGTAATTTGAACATTCTTTGGCATTGCCTTTCTTTGGGATTAGAATAAAAACTAACCTTTTCCAGTCCTGTGGCCACTGCTGAGTTTTCCAAATTTTCTGGCATAATGAGTATAGCACTTTAGCAGCAGCATCTTTCAGGATTTGAAATAGCTCAGCTGGAATTCCATCACCTCCACTAGCTTGGTTTTTTGTAATGCTTCTTAAGGCCCACTTGACTTCACACTCCAGGATGTCTGGCTCTAGGCGAGTGACCACACCATCGTGGTTATCTGGGTCATTAAGAGGTTTTTGAACAGTTCTTCCATTCTTGCCACCTTTTCTTAATCTCTTCTACTTCTGTTAGGTTCTTTCTGTTTTTGTCCTTTATTGAGCCCATCTTTGCATGAAATGTCCCCTTGGTATCTCCAGTTTTCTTAAAGAGATCTCTGGTCTTTCCCATTCTATTGTTTTCCTCTATTTCTTTGCATTGTTCACTTGAGAAGGCTCTCTTACCTTTCCTTGCTCTTCTCTGGAACTCTGCATTCAGTTGGGTTTATCTCTCCCCATCTCCTTTACCTTTCGCGTCTCTTTTCCCATCTGTTTGTAAGGCCTCCTCAGATAAGCACTTTGCCTTCTTACGTTTCCTTTCCTTGGGGATGGTTTTGGTCACCACCTCCTGTACAGTGTTACACATTACAGGCAGATTCTTTACCAGCTGAGCCACAAGGGAAGCCCGAGAATTCTGGAATGGGTAGCCTATTCTCCAGCAGATCTTCCTGACCCAGGAATTAAACCGAGGTCTCCTGCGTTCCAGCCATATTCTTCATGTAGTAAGAATTTAAGAATGAAATCCTACTCAGAGCAGTATTAAGACAGAGAAGTCAAAGTGAAAGTCACTCAGTCGTGTCCAATCCTTTGCAGCCTTACGGACTGTAGGCCACCAGGCTCCTCTGTCCGTGGTATTCTCCAGGCAAGAATACTGGAGTGGTTGGCCGTTCCCTTTTCCAGAGGATCTTCCAACCCAGCGGTTGAATTTGCATCTCCTGCATTGCAGGCAGATTCTTTACCACTGTACCGCCATGGAATCCCCAAGTTTTACAGTAGCCAGTCTTTCAGAACCAGTCATTTTATTGTTTGTACCTTTGATTAGAAAAGAAGAAAATTCTTTTGTGAGTTTGTATCTCTGTTTTGCTTTTTCCCTCAGGAGAAATCCCTCCCTGGTGTGGTGATGGCACTTGTGTGTAATGTATTCGACATGCTTTACCAGCTGGCCAATCTGGAGGAGCCAAGGTAAATAGAAATGTTTGTGAAGCTTGCAAGAGAGCAAGCTATTAAAGTTAGGGAACCAAATAAATGTTCTCTTAATATGTATATCACTTCACATCCCCTGCTACATTTGACTGTTTTTAATTTGAAACTGTGGCTCTTAAGAAAAAAAAATTCACATTTGAAAAATTTCAGGATAACTCTACGAGTACGAAAGCTTCTGCTCTTGATACCTACTGATCCAGCCATTCAGGAAGCCCTTGATCAACTTGATTCTTTAGGAAGAAAGGTATGAGTATCTTGGATAGTTATTTAACAGGCATGGAAATTTTATATCATGATTCAGTAAAAATGCAACATAGCATCACATAAAGGTCATATGATACCATCTTTCCCATAACAGATTTTTTTCTTTAGAAAAATACTGTTGCTCTAAATGGAAATCTGAACTTCATAATGACTTTTAAATTATCTATAGCCAATAATAACATCAAACTTTAGAACTGCAAGAACCTTTAATGTCATCTACTTCTGCCGCCTTCATGTTTTATATGAGGAAACCTAAACCCAGAGTAATGAAGTGTCTCATCTAGGGTCAGACTCTCATTCTCATTCAACTGTGATGTTTTTCTTCTGTCATGATGCCTCTCTGAGTGTGATTGTTGCATATGTTTGAGTTGCTTGCATAAATGAGTTATCACTTAATTTTTTCACAGTTGGTATTTAAAGTTCCTTTTGTTTAATTTTTAGAATCTTGTTCCTTAAGAGTTTATACTAAAAATGTTTTATTTATAATATTGTTTAATTGTATTTTCAGAATAAATTCATTTAGAACAAAGTTGTTAAAACTAAGCTATGAACTTTGTATTTCAGTGATTATTATTTAGATCAGGTCAGAACCTTATCACATATACATTATTTATTAATTTGAGGGAGAAGAGAACTAATGTAATTGTAAACTCTATTATTAGAACTAACCCCCCAAAATTCTCAAAACTACTACTCTGCAATCTTATAATTTAATTATCAGAGTTCAGTAGTACAAATTTTAAAAACCTGGAAATAAATTAGGATGGCCTTGCTAGTGTTGCTTAGAATACAATCCCAGAGGCATTCCTATAGAATGGAATGCTGTAGACCACTTACGGTCTGTGTGATGGAGTTCAGTGCTTCGTTAATAATTGAAGAGTGATGTGGCTTTCAGGTTAATTTTTTTAGAAAATGTCGATGATTTGAGTATATTAAAGTGGAAAATAATATTATAATATATAGTGATAATGTTTCTCCTTCATCTGTGTCCTTTTTCATTATTTTAAACTTAGAAAACATTGCTGTCTGAAACAAGTTCTCAGTCTTCAAAGTCTCCATCCCTGTCTTCTAAGCAGCAGCATCAGCCAAGCGCCAGTTCAATTTTAGAAAGTCTGTTTCGATCTTTCGCTCCAGGAATGTCCACCTTCAGAGTGCTCTACAACTTAGAAGTAAGAAAGCTTATTTTTAAAATTTAATTTTAATAGATTCATTTTGGTGTGAAAATTCATGCTTTCAGATGTCAGAAATAAGTAAATAGACTATAAATTGAAGTGTTTTATTGTTTTCGACTTTGAAAATGCTCTTTTTTCCCCCAACTTATACCTGTGTGCATTGTTATACTTGTAAAATAGCATGTAAATAAATAATTAGGAAGCCTAGTATATAAAAATGTGTAATTAACTTCCTCTGGAAGTTTTGCAAGTGTTTATAATGTCAGTTATTAATCTTCAGCCTTGTTACTAAATGCATCCTAACTTTTTAAAAAAGCTGTTGCAATTTGTTGCCATTAATGAAGCTTTATAAGTAGTTTCTCAGGAAACACATTTAACGTTATTATTTTAGGGTTTTTTTAGAAAGCTATTTTATTAAAAAGCAAAAGAATATTTTTGTTGCCCTCCTTCCTAACAGTAGCTTTAAATTAGTAGATTCAGTTCAGTAAACTTTACTAATTATTTAGTGTCTACAAATCATTGTGGTAGTTTTAACTACCACAGAGTTGAAAAGATGTGATAATTGCTCCAGGTTCTTATGAGTAAGACCTAGGAGAGGCTGGATAGGCCGAGTCCTGGAATCAGAACCGTAGCAAAGCACTGTGGAGGTGGAAACTGCCCTGCTCTTAGAAAGTGATGGGCCAGACCCTCAGGGCACAGAAAGTTCTAGGGAATATAAAGCCCTGAATGATTTTGTTTTACCTTAAATTGTTCTGTTTAGTTAGTTGTTTATTAAGGAATCCAGATCAGTGCCTGAGCAACCTTAATTATCAAATTACCATTTATCTTCAGTAGGTTTTGAATCACAACAAAGGTCACAATTGGCAAGAAGGTACCTACTCAGGCATGATTTCAACGTTTTATTTCATCTGACAGTCTAATTTGGAGTATAAAGTCATATTCACTCATGTTTGTGCTTAACTCATTATTTATGTTTGTATGGCAGAGCTGTGATAATGTTTCTTAGTTGCCTTAAAATAATTGTTCCTGTGTAAATGTTTGTTGGGTCCAAAAGGAAAAAATATTTAGCGTGTATTTTAAAAATAAAGTATGACCTCATTTCTTGTGAACATTTAAAAATACATACAGTATTCCAAAACAGAAAATAACCTAGAAATTCTTGGCTAATTCAGTCTTATAAAATTTGTATCTTGCATTGCTGCCACATTTGTTATCTGCTTTTGAATGATTGTCTCAGAAAGTTAAGGTATAAATCTTAACACCCACATTTGAGAGCACCCTGAAAAGCACAATGACCCAGCAGTGGGTCTGGTTTGTTATCAGCTACTTAGATTGCATTATCTTAGAGCCAAAGGACTGTATAAATCATCCCCAGTCTTATTTTAGAACTTCAGATTAACTGGGAATTCCTCTGATAGGTTGCCTTTTGCTCTATAAAAAATGTAGAAACCATAACACCCCCAAAGCATTCTTTTTACTGTTACCTGAAAGGTTAATGTCCTTGCATTTCGATCTTTAACTTATGTTTGGCTTCTAGGGAAATTCAGAGTGGATATTCCAAGTACCCATTCCTTTGGGAAAACCTTTCACCCTCACTAAATTGCTGTCCATTAAGCATGGGGAGTGTGTGCCTGTGTCTGTCAACACTTAGAAAGGGTTAGGATAGCAGAAGGTTCCCATTCTCCTGAATGATGGTTGTGATCTGAAGCTGGCAAACCAGTTTCCCAAAGGGCAACTTAGGAAGAAAGCATCTTTAGACAAAAATATCACATTAAGAATCTAAGCTCCTAAAATTACTAATAAGTTCATAGAAGCAGATTTTTTTTTAATAAAGAAAGGATCTTGAATTACATCTAGATTAAAACCTTGGGAAAACTGAGGCTATGAGCTTTAAAAAATTTAAGTCGTAACTAAATAAGCAGTTGTTTCCTGGGCACTTGTCTTGTGCCAGTGCTTATACTAAGCACCTTAAGTTTGTGCTATCTTACTTACAAACAATACTCTGAGAAAGGTAATTATTGTCCTCATTTACCCAATGAGAATACTGAGGCAAAAGGGAAAATTACGTATGTGAGATCTGCCGACTAGTCGGTGGTAAAACTAGGATGTGAGCTAAATTTGTAGTCTCATACTACAGGTTGATTATTTATGTGAAAATAGTTTCCTTTAGGTGGACACTACAGTGTCGTAAAAAGGGCATGGATGTTAGAGTGAGACCCATCTAGACTCAAATTCTAACTGTGTGACCACAGGTGGGAGGTCACATAACCTCTCAGGTCTCAGTCTTTCCCTGTAGAATAAAATACCTATGCCTTACAGAGCGAGATTAAGAGACAGAGCAAATTAAGTACTTCATCTTATGCGTAGTACCTGGTAGACAGTTGCTGAGTAAATAGGAGTTCGAATCATTATCAGGAAACTCATCCAGTATTTATAATAAATGGACTGTTATAAAATTTCGGTTTATATACTTTTTTTAGAACATATCCGCATAACACATAATGTTACCTGCTCTTAGGCAGGTCTGGAGCCTGAGACATTCACATTTGCTGGTTTCATGAAAGAGGAGCATACTAGCTCTCTAAAAACAGGAAGATTTTTCATGCTAAGTAAATGGAACTGTTTGTGAAACATCAGCCTCCTTATACTACTGGAGGTAGAAAGAGCAGCAGTTCAAGAGATTCTGACTCAAGGTGTCTGATTGCTTTACTTGGTTAAAGGAATAATTTCTACTGGAAATGTTGGGATGATTAATTATGCTTTATCTCTTTTCCAAGGTTCTAAGCTCCAAACTCATGCCAACAGCTGATGATGACATGGCAAGAAATTGTGCAAAATCATTTTGTGAGAACTTCCTCAAAGCAGGAGGTTTGAGGTTAGAGTTTCAATATTGTATTATAGGAATTGCAGAAAATGAATAGAGTTATCTTAGTTAATTTCTCCTCCCAGGCCTTATTTATGCCTACAAGACGTGATTTGAAGTATTATAGGAGTTGTAATAAGAAGGAATGATGTTTCTGTCTTTAGAATATTTTTAAATATTTTAATGACTTTTGATTATTTGGAAAACTGACAGAAGCATGTGTCTTTCCCCTTTGGTGGTAGGGGAAATTCTCAAGAGGAGAGGAGACTGTGCTGTTTCTGGTCACTCCCACATCAGTTTGAGATAAGGTGGATCTGATTCTTAGTAATCTATGTTGTGCAAGGCATTAGCACTGGGGGAAGATATTATCCCTGCCTTTGAGAGCCTCAGGGTTTAACAAAGAATAACAAATGGTTATTGCAGGTATTGAAACAGAGGCTTATAAAAGGTGCTTTGTGGGATGAAGTGGGGAAGAAAGCAGTGGTTAAAATGGTAAGATTTGCTTGGGGTAATACCCCACTCCAGTACTCTTGCCTGGAAAATCCCATGGATGGAGGAGCCTGGTAGGCTGCAGTCCATGGGGTCGCTAAGGGTCAGACACAACTGAGCGACTTCACTTTCACTTTTCACTTTCATGCATTGGAGAAGGAAATGGCAGCCCACTCCAGTACTCTTGCCTGGAGAATCCCAGGGACGGAGGAGCCTGGTAGGCTGCAGTCCATGGGGTCGCTGAAGGTCGGACGCGACTGAGCGACTTCACTTTCACTTTCCCAGAAAGTGACATCTGAGCTGGAAACAGATGAGTCACCATTCTCTAGGTAATTAAGCGGGGAAGGACATTCTCAGCCAGAGGAGAGGTGGGGATGAGGGAAAGCATGGAAGCCCGGGACTGTCTTGGGAACTACAGTTGCCTGGTGAGACTAGAGCAAAGGACAAAGGAGAAAGATTGTGAATAGGGGGTCATACTGAGGAATTTCAGCATTACCTTGTAAAAACAGGAGGTGTCTAAGCCAGGAGTTAGCTAGAACAGTTACTCTGACTGCAGTAGAAACGGTGAATGCAGGTGGAAGAGACTGGAGGCAGGGAGGACTGTAAGAACTGTTGCAGTGCTCCAGAGAGGCAATGACAGCTTCTAAATTTGGGACAGTGGTAGAGGGACCTTTTTAAGATGAAGTAGAAAAGTCTTTATGATTAGATGCAAGATTGTTGTTGCTGTTTAGTCTCTAAGTCACGTCCAGCTTTTGCGACTCCTTGGACTGTAGCTCACCAGGCTCCTCTGGCCATAGGATTTCCCAGGCAATAATATACTGGAGTGGGTTGCCATTTCCTTCTCCAGGGAATCTTCCCAATGCAGGGATCAAACCTGTGTCTTCTGCATTGGCAGGTGGATTCTTTACCACTGAACCACCTGGGAAGCACAGATATAGAGGAGGAAACATTTTTTAAATGGCCCTATGATTTCTAGTTTGGAAGAATGAGTGAATGATAACTCTTGAGTCCATATGGGGAATGAAGATAAGATGGAGGAAACTGGGAAAGTCAAGAGAAGTGAGTTTGATTGTGCAAAAGATCTCTGTGAGTCACATGAAGGGGATGGTTTGGACATGATGCTTTTGAGAGAAGTGGAGAATGGCACTGGATGTTGAAGGAGGCATCGTGTATAAGGAAAGAAAGCCTTGCAGCCTGAGACCCTGGCAAGTGAAAGGCTGGGAAGCAGAATCAGTAAGTGGAAATCTCTACCGTACGAGTGAGAGAAAAGGAGGTGACCGAAGTTTGAAGGATAGGATAACTGAAGAGAAAGTTTGCTTTTCCATTTTACCTTGGAGAAGCCTTGGTTCTCATTGTGAGCTGACTAAAGGCCAATGAAAAAGAAAAGAATAAAGATAAAGGGGGGCAATCAACCAGTGGGGCTAAATTCCACTGCAGTTGGAAGATATGTTCCATAAAGTAGGCCTGCTGTCTCCTTCAGGAAAGAAAAGAGTGAAAACCAGCTTGAATTTTGAGCAGAGGGTAATTGAAGGAATTCTGTTAGAGGCCTTTAGGGAAGAGAGCTTGGGTGAGACCTTGCAGAGATCAAGGGGACTAGAAACAGAAGTGGAAATAGAGGGTGAAAACTCATTTCAGATCACTCAGCCAATTACAGAGCTATGCTAACAAAGGCATTTTAATTCTGGCTTATTTCTGAATGTCACTGTACATGCTAGGCATCATTCTGAGTACTAGAAACAGAGCAGTGCACTGATAAAACAATAATCCATGTCCTTGTGAAGATGATAGTCTAGAAGGGAAGACAATAAAGAAGTAAAAGTATGTCAGGTGGCGATAAAAGCTATTGAGCAAAATAAGACAAAGAAGAGCGGGTGGTTAGGGAAGGTTGGTAGGGGGAGGGTTTGTTCAATGGAGTGATCAGAGAAGACTTCACTTCTTGGGGGGATATTTTACAAAGACCCGAAGGAGGTAAGGGGGCAAGATCTGGAGATGCCGGGGAAAGCTGTCCAGAGGAGCATCCAACGCGAGCCCCTGTGAGGGTCGACCTGGTGTCTGTAAAGCCAGCAGGGGGCTAGTGTGATTGGGGCTGAGTGAGGGGAAAAGGGTAGGGGGCGTGAGGCTACAGAGATACCAGAGGTCAAGGTATGCAGGATTTTACAGGCTACTGTGAAGGAAATTGGAAACCATGGGAGGATTTTGTCCCGAGGAATCCCATGGTAGCCTCCATTTTTAAGGGATCATTCTGGTTGATCTTTTGAGAATAGATTTTGGAGGTGAAGCTTCAAGAGTAGAAGCAAGAAGAAGAGTTGGGGAGCTTTTACAGCAATGTAGGTGATAGTAGATGTGAAAAACAAGCTTTGGAGAATACAGCAATTCTGGATATACTTTTGAATTGATAGCTCTTCTAATACCAAGATAGCAGTTGATTGAGGAACTTATACAAGTTAGTGAGAAGGAAAGCTGTCCAAACACTCTGTATTGGTTATCTTTTTGGCTAAGAAAGGAGTCTGATTTTAATTCTGAACCAGGAAGGTTATATGTACCATAAGAAATTGTTGTGATAGGAATCTGTGTGATCCATTTATATGTAAGGATCATGTAAGAATTTTAAGTAATTGATAAGCATTAAACTACTTATATGGAGAGCTTCCCTAGTGGCTTAGACGGTAAAGCATCTGCCTGCAATGTGGGAGACCCGGGTTCAGTTCCTGGGTCGGGAAGATCCCCTGGAGAAGGAAATGGCAATCCACTCCAGCACTCTTGCCTGGAAAATCCCATAGACAGAGGAGCCTGATAGGGTACAGTCCATGGGGTCGCAAAGAGTCGGATATGACTGAGCGACTTCACTTTCACTTTCAAACTACTTATAGAAAATTGCCTGTGGAAGAAACAGAAGTCTTAAATATCCTGCCTTTTCTTTTTTCTTTTTTTTTTTTTGAAGTTTGGTTGTAAATGTCATGCAGAGGGATTCCATTCCATCAGAAGTAGACTATGAAACAAGGCAGGGCGTTTATTCCATCTGTCTACAACTGGCAAGGTACGTAAATCTATTGATTACTCTCAGATGGCTATTCTTGACTCTTTCTTCCAGATCCCATCCTTTAAACATAGTATGAAATGACCTTGGCTTAGCCTAGCTTATTTCCTTTTAAGATTTTTACTCGTGGGACAGACATTGCCAACCTTACTGGATGAAGACCTCACCAAAGACGGCATAGAAGCACTTTCTTCTCGCCCATTCCGAAATGTCAGCCGGCAGACGAGCAGGCAAATGTCCTTATGTGGCACCCCAGAGAAGTCATCCTACCGACAGGTATCAGTGTCTGACCGGTCTTCCATCAGAGTTGAGGAGATCATTCCTGCTGCACGAGTCGCAATACAAGTAAGTGACCTGTGTTTGTTCAAGAAGGCCCAAGGGCCTCCTTTACAGAAGCCACCGCTGGTGGGGAGGGCCTATGCAGATATAAAAATTATTGATGTGAGTATCATCCTCAAGGAGCTTACAGTAAGTAAGAAAGAGATCAACTAGTGTAGAGTTCACTGTAATTCAGCTGGAAAACATCCATTGTTGTAAGAAGACTACCAAAGCAAGACATTTTACAGGGCTTAAGAGGAATGAAATAGTCATCTTCACGTGCGGCTGTTACAGGATTCTATGTAGGAGGGGCTAAGCCTTTAAGAATAGGTAGGGATTCCATATCCATGGATTCATTTAGAGAGAGGAAAGTTGTTCAGGTAAAAGGGAAGGTGGGAGCAATTAGAAAAGAAGCCTGTGTAGGAGGTCACATGGTGGTTCACATAGACCAGATGCTGTGTGTGAAGAGGGGAAATGGTGACAGCAGAATGGGTGATTTGAAGCCAGAACCTGGAGAGCAGGGTCTCTACTGTGAGTAGCAGAGAGGCAGTTGTAAGTCTTTGAACAGTACAGAAGCATGAAAAAGGCTGTCTGTCTTGTAGATGATATTGGAGGGAAATGAGACTGCAAACTGAGACCAAGAGGAGGTCACGGAAGCCAGTGGGGCGTGTTCAGGCACTCACAGCGCTCTTTCTTGCTTCCTTAGACGATGGCAGTCGGTGACTTCACGTCTACTGTGGCTTGCTTCATGCGGCTGTCATGGGCTGCGGCTGCAGGACGGCTTGACCTCGTGGGGAGTAGCCAGCCGATTAAAGAAAGTAATTCTCTGTTTCCTGCTGGAATTCGAAACAGACTCAGCAGTTCAGGTACTGATTAAGAAGGATAAAATAATTAGAATATTGAACAGGAAGTAGCTGTAAGAATCGTCTTTGTATAGGTTATTCAGGGTCACAGAAAGAAGAAAGCCTTTTCTCTTGCTTTTGAGCATGAACAGAAATTCATCAAGCTAAATAAACCCTCAAGATTTGCATATTCAAGTATGCATGTATGTATATACATCCTTCATTTATATATGTCATATGAAAAAGTGTATAAATGCAAAATAAACAGAGAAACCAAGCAGAGTTTTAGCTCGCTGAGTGTAAAAGTGTCATGAGGCCAATAATTATGGCTGTAATAAAAACTCATTTAGAATATTTACCTGGAAAAATCATTTTCTTGGTTTGGCCTATTATTTTCTGTTAGGTCTTTATAAATAGCTTTATTTCTCAGCTTCATTTGGTTTCCCTGCTGTGTATATAACTCACTGATAATAGAGCTTTTAAACTGTTTGACATACACACAGTAAAGGGCAGAAATGTTAAATGTACAGAAGTTTTAGGGTTTTTACACAAGTGTAACCCATTAGATCAAGATAAGGAACATTTCTAATAACCCAGAAAGACTCCCACATGCCTCCAAAATTGCACTGTTTTTGCTTCTGGCACCTGAAACTAGTTTTTCGTCATAAATGTATTTTTCAGTGCTTCCAAATGTGTTTTAAGTACAAAGAAAGCAGTGGGGGTCAAAGTAAATGATTAATTCTCTCTTGTTTCTTAGACCAAAGTGTCTTCTTTAACTCTTTACCTTCACTTGAGGATTATGGACACATTAAAGGGTTATAATCTCGAGAGTCCTGTGGGATCCACAGTAACCCTTCAGTAACCTTCCTTTTGTATGTTTCCAGGCAGCAACTGCAGCTCTGGAAGTGAAGGGGACCCAGTGGCCTTGCACGCAGGCATCTGTGTACGACAGCAGTCCGTGTCCACCAAAGACTCGCTGATTGCTGGAGAGGCTTTGTCCCTTCTTGTCACCTGCCTGCAGCTTCGGAGCCAACAGCTGGGTATGCAGGAGGCCTGCTTGCCATTCGTGTTTTAGGAAATGGCCAGGTTTCTGTTGGGAGTCATTTATATCCCTTCATAGATAAGGTCATATTAATAGAAAGGGGAAAGTTGGCGTGTGGAATAGGTAAGAATAGTGCTAGAGTACCTAAATTCTGAACAAGTATTTATTGAGCACCTCTGTATACACGGTTCCATAGTTGATGTTACAAAGGCAATATGTCTACTGTCCAGGAGAGCTTACCATCTGTTGGAGGAATTAAAACAAGCCAAAGTTGTAGGTCATAAGCTATAAAAGTAGAATTATATTATCAATCCCTAAACTGATAACAACTCCAGTATTAAAAATGAAACAAGATTTATTCTTTTATCTTTATTGTTGGTTTTGACAAACTGGGGCTGTTGCTAAACATATTTTTGGCATTAGATTCTCCAGGGCTCAGTCCCTGGTCACTTTTTTCCCTCTGCCTACACTTACTCTCACAATCACTCATTCACATAATCACATCCGCGTTCACAGCCTTAAATTCCCTATATGTGTCGGTAACACTTAAATTTGGCTCTGTGACCTGGGCCCCTCCCCTGACATCTCTACTTAGATACAATAGACTTCCGGAACTTAACATGTCCAGAACTGAACACTGGTCTGGCCTACACCACCCAAGAGATTGCCCATCTTAATTAACGGCGTTTCTCGTTCTTGGAGTCATCCTACTCCAGCATTCCTCTCTTTACACCCTACTTCTAATCTGCCCACACAGCCTTCTTGAGACTCTACCTGGAGTCCACCCCTTAGACCACCTTTGCTGTTAGTACCCTCTGCTCCTCCATCATCTCTTACCTTGATTATAGCAGCAGTGCCCTGACTAATCTCCCTGCTTCTACCCTTGCAGTTTATCCTCCACACAGTAACCAGAGTGGACCTGCTGAAATGTAAGTCAGATCGCATCACTCCACTATTTACAGCCTTGCAGTGGCCTCAGTTCACATCCAGTGAAAGCCAAATCTTCCCTACGGCCTTCCAGGCCTGACACCATCCACGCCTGTGATGTCTGTGTGCCGTCGCCTCCTGCACTCCCTGCCTCACCCACCATGCTTCAGCCACCCTGGCTTCCTAGCTGTTCCCTGACACTCAGGCGCATGCCTGCCTCAGGGCCCTGGCACTAGCTATTCCCACTTCCCCCACCTTTTTTTAGAGAAATCACAGTCCTCAACTCTCCTAGCATTCACCTATAAACTCTTTGTTGTTGTTTTTTTCTCTATCACTTATCACTGTACAGCATACAGTACAATTTCTCTGCTTATCATGTTTATTGTCATTATCCCCTTCCCACCTAGATGGTAAGCTCCATAAGAACAGAGACTTTTGTCCCATTTGTTTCCTAATGAATCCTTAACACCCAAACACTGTGTGGTATGTAGTAGGCCCTCAATAAATACTTATTTGGAGATGAGGTCTTAACAACTTGACTTCTAAAAATTGTACCAATACATGGAGCCCAATTCATTACTATCATTACTGGTTCAGACTGCCTGTTACATAGAATTGGTGATCATTATGTGTTATTTAGTATAACATCCAAATTCATCATATAAGATGAAGTGAAGTCACTCAGTCATGTCCAACTCTTTGCGACCCCGTGGACTGTAGCCTACCAGGCTTCTCCGTCCATGGGATTCTCCAGGCATGAATACTGGAGTGGGTTGCCATTTCCTTCTCCAGGGGAATCTTCCTGACCCAGGGATCGAACCCAGGTCTCCTACATTGGAGGCAGATGCTTTAACCTCTGAGCCACCAGGGAAGATCCATATAAGATATTAAGATAAACATATAGAAAAAGTTACATGTTTGTGGGACAGTTAAGTATCAAAAATTTGACAGTACAGTATCAAAAATGATTTACTTTGGTCAGATTTGCTTTTAAAGGCTTATATATGAGAAGTCTAAGTCACTGTGAAATACTGTTGAGCATAAGCCATGCTTTTAGTTCAGTTTCCTATAATTGATTACAGAAATATTTTCAGATCAGGATGAGAAAAATTATAACTTCAAGCTTTTTTATCATTTGTAAGTTTATTGTAGAGTACATTTTATAGTTCAGAGGTATTGATAGTTTATCAAAGCAAGACATATTTGTTCTGTCACTAGTAAGCACAAGAGATTGTGGGGAAAAGTGTGGGTACAAAGATTACTTGGACACAGTCCTGCTCCCGAGCACCTTAGGTGCTCATGGGGGCAGTTATGGAGGTGCTGAATTTGATTCTATGTGGAAGAAGAGATGATGTCTACAATAGTTAAGGGTAAGAAATTATTCAAAACTTCTGAAATTTTGAAAATGCATTTCCTAACTTAGTTTCCTCCCCTGCCCCCATTCTCCTTATTCTTACCATCAGCCTCTTTCTATAACTTGCCCTGTGTTGCTGACTTCATCATTGACATTCTGCTTGGATCACCAAGTGCTGAGGTAAGGGTCCCTTTACACAAAGCCCCTTTGGCCTTACTCTGCCTGGGCCCCTGGATGCCTGTGGCAGTGTGGGGGCTGTAGATGGAGTGGTGTCAGCCCCCTTGGGGAGTCATAGCGCACGCTGCAGGCCATTAGGACAGTGACCGGTTAGACTCACACCTTCCTTCCTTGCCTGTGGTTTTCACCAGGAGTTAAGAGACTAGTGCTGTGATCAACTTGTGTTTGTTTATAACAAACAAAATCTTACAGTGTTCAACATCCATAGCTGGCCACGTCAGCCAACATTAAACATTAACTTGTTGGCCCAAATCAAGAAAGACCAACTTCAAGCCATGAACTTTCATTAGATCTTAGAATTCTCATTTTCATACATGACCTTGGAAATTAACTCTGAGACACATGAAGAAGAGGTTTTTAGGTGTTGTTGTTTTTTTTCCTAATTTTCATTTGCATTAAATTATAAGCCTGCTGATTAGAGTAGAATGTGCTGTGCTTAGACACTCCATCATGTCTGACTCTTGGCAGCTCCATGGGCTGTAGCCTACCAGGCTCCTCTGTCCATGGAGATTTTCCAGGCAAGAATACAGGAGTGGGTTGCCATGCCCTCCTCCAGGGGATCTTCCCAACCAGGGATCAAACCCAGGTCTCCTGCATTGGAGGCCGATGCTTTTACTATCTGAGTAGAATACAGTACTAGAATAATTTGGGAAATCAGTACCCAGACCACCCTTGATTTAAATTAGCCCTAGTTTATTCAATGTAAACTTTACTGACCGACATGCTCACACCCTTATAGCATCGTTCGGAGTATGGACTTTGGAGGAAAACCATTTTTTAAGCAGTCTGTGTGTTGGTTGATGTACATCCTTGGCCACTAAAAATGTGATTTCAGATTCGCCGTGTGGCCTGCGATCAACTGTATACTCTGAGTCAGACAGATACTTCAGCCCACCCAGATGTGCAGAAGCCAAATCAGTTTCTGCTGGGTGTGATTCTTACTGCTCAGCTGCCTCTCTGGTCCCCAACCAGTATCATGCGAGGAGTCAATCAGAGGTATGTAATAAAGATGAAAACGTTCACGTCATACAGAGAGGGAGTAATGATTTGTGTACTGCTCCCCTACAGGCCACAGTGCATGACTGAGATGACAGAATCTCTCCTTCTCTCTTCCAGCATGTATACCTTGAAAGAAGGCATTTCAGGTTTTCCTCCCATTTAGGACCAAAGAGTTAGAAGAAACAATACCAGGCTTTCTTTCTCTCCACCACCTCTACCTCCACCCTACCTGGTCCCCCTCCTCAAAAAGAAGACTCACCTGGTGGTTGAGAAACTGCATTATTTGAGCCAGATCACTGTGTAAAGAGTTCACATCTGTACATCACATTTTTAGCATACTTTATAACTCCATGTCTAGAGGTACTAGGGTATCCTTCTAGCTTTTTCTTGGGTTTATACATCCTGGACATGGAAGGAAGCTTGTGGTCTAGGTTCAGAGACTTGAATAAAACCATTCTGCCTGCCCCATCTTACCTCCTGAAGCAAGCCTGCCTACAAGGGTGCCCCAGTGTAGGCTCAGGCTGGGAAGTCAGAAATCCCACATTGACCTCAAGTTTAAGCCGCATTTCCAGCTCAACTTTACCAGCAAGCCCTTGCTCTGGGGCTTAGAAGACACCACAGAGATTTGTGAAATAAGTATATATTTTCCTTTGTATATGCTTTATAAATTAGAGCCCTTAGTAAAAATGTTAGAGCTACTCCAAATACCACCAGACACATCCACAATTGGGCGTCACTTCCACTTCGGCTCAGCCTCTTCATTCCTTCTGGATCTCTTTCTCTGTTCTTCTCCAGTATCTTATTGGATATCTACCGTTCTGGGGGGTTCATCTTTCAGTGTTGTATCTCTTTGCCTTTTCATACTGTTCATGGGGTTCTCAAGGCAAGAATGCTGAAGTGGCAGAGTACAACATGTGAAATGCTGGGCTGGGTGAAGCTTAAGCTGGAATCAAGATTGCCAGGAGAAATATTAATAACCTTGGATATGCAGATGACACCATCCTAATGGCAGAAAACAGTATCTAAAGAGTCTCTTGATAAAGGTGAAAGAGGAGAGTGAAAAAGCTGGCTTAAAATTCAGCATTCAAAAAACTAAGATCATGGCATCTGGTCCCATTGCTTCATGGCAAATAGATGGGGAAACAATGGAAACAGTAACAGACTTCATTTTGGGGCTCCAAAATCACTGTGGATGGTGATTGCAGCCATGAAATTAAAATACACTCGCTCCTTAGAAGAAAAGCTATGGCAAACCTAGACAGTGTATTGAAAAGCAGAGACATCACTTTGCCAACAAAAGTCCATCTGGTCAAAGCTATGATTTTTCCAGTATTCATGTACGGAGAGTTGGACTATAAAGAAGGCTGAGCACTGAAGAACTGACGCTTTTGAACTGTGGTGTTAGAGAAGACTTTTGAGAGTCCCTTGGACAGCAAGGAGATCAAACCAGTCAATCCTAAAGAAAATCAACCCTGAATATTCGTTGGCAGGACTGATGCTAAAACTCCAATACTTTGGCCACTTGATCTGAAGAGCTTGTTCATGGGAAAAGATGCTGATGCTGGGCAAGAATGAGGGCAGGAGGAGAAGGGGACGACAGAGGATGAGATGATTGGAAGGCAATACCGGCTCAATGGACATGAGTTTGAGCAAACTCTGGGAGATAGTGAAGGACAAGGAAGCCTGGCATGTTGCAGTCCATGGGGCCGCAGAGAGTCGGGCCCAACTGAGTGACTAAACAACAACTCCAAATACCAAACTCGGTCTTTTTTTTAAGTGTAGTAAAATATACATAGGGGCTTCCCTGGTGGCACAGGTAGTAAAAACACCTGCCTGCAGTGTGGGAGACCCATGTTTGATCCCTGGGTCAAGAAGATCCATAACGTAACATTTAACATTTTAACCATTTTTAACTGTACAGTGCAGTAACATTAAGTGTATTCACCTTGTTGTGCAGCCAAGCTCTTTAGCATTCTAAACTGCAAGTCTGTACCCAGTAAGAAATCACTAAACGCAAGACTGGTAAATTTGACCCCAAGAAATATCTATGAAAAAAAATATACCTGAGTCAAAAGTCAGTTAGACTAACTATATAGACTTATAATATATGTGACAGACAGCAAGCTAATTTTGATAATACATATGAAGAGATATAAACCACAAAAGACCAACAGCTAAATAGAAAAATGGACAAAGGACGTGATGAGAAAGTTCAGAGACAATCTTGTAGATGATATTTTTTTTTTTGCCAGATTTTTTTTTCTTTTACTGTGGTAGAATATACATATCATAAAATTTACAATTATATCCGTTTTAGGGGTGTAACTTAGTGAAATTAAGTACATACACATTTTTGTGTAACCATCACTACTGTCTGTTTCCAGAATTTTTCCATCATCTCAAATTGAAAATCTTCTCCCATAAAACAATAATACTTCATTCGTTTTCCTCCTCCCTCCAGGCACCGGCAACTACCAATTTACTTTCTTTCTCTATAAATTTGACTATTCTAGGTACCTCGTAAAAGTGAAACCATACAGTGTTTGTCCTTTTCTATCTAGCTTATTTCAATTACCATAATATTTTCAAGGTTCATCCATGTTACAATGTGAGTGAGGGTTTCATTTCTATTCAAGACTGAATGATAATTCCTTTTTGTGTATATCATACTTGCTTTATCCACTCACCATCAGTTCAGTTCACTTCAGTCACTCAGTTGTGTCCGACTCTCTGCGACCCCATGATTTGCAGCACGCCAGGCCTCCCTGTCCATCACCAACTCCCAGAGTTTACCCAAACTAAAGTCCATTGAGTCGGTGATGCCACCCAACCATCTCATTCTCTGTCATCCCCTTCTCCTCGTGCCCTTAATCTTTCCCAGCATCAGGGTCTTTTCAAATGAATCAGCTCTTTGCATCAGGTGGCCAAAGTATTGGAGTCTCAGGTTCAACATCAGTCCTTCCAATGAACACCCAGTCTCCTTGCAGTCCAGGGGATTCTGAGGAGTCTTCTAAAACACCACAGTTCAAAAGCATCAATTCTTCGGTGCTCAACTTTCTTTATAGTCCAACTCTCACATCCGTACATGACTACTGGAAAAACCATAGCCTTGATTAGATGGACCTTTGTTGGCAAAGTAATGTCTCTGCTTTTTAATATGCTGTCTAGGTTGGTCTTAACTTCTCTTCCAAGGAGTAAGTGTCTTTTAATTTCATGGCTGCAGTCACCATCTGCACTGATTTTGTAGCCCAAAAAAGTAAAGTCAGCCACTCTTTCCACTTTCTCAAGAGGCAGGTCAGGTGGTCTGGTATTCTCATCTCTTTCAGAATTTTCCACAGTTTATTGTGATCGACATAGTCAAAGGCTTTGGCGTAGTCAATAAAGCAGAAATAGATGTTTTTTCTGGAACTCTCTTGCTTTTTCGATGATCCAGCGGATGTTGGCAATTTGATCTCTGGTTCCTCTGCATTTTCTAAAACCAGTTTGAACATCTGAAAGTTCACGGTTCATGTATTGCTGAAGCCTGGCTTGGAGAATTTTGAGCATTACTTTACTAGCATGTGAGATGAGTGCAATTGTGCAGTAGTTTGAGCATTCTTTGGCATTGGCTTTCTTTGGGATTGGAATGAAAACTGACCTTTTCTGGTCCTTTGACCACTGCTGAGTTTTCAAAATTTGCTGATATATTAAGTGCAGCACTTTGACAGCATCATATTTTAGAATTTAAAATAGTTCAATTGGAATTCCATCACCTCTACTAGCTTTGTTCATAGTGATGCTTTGTAAAGCCCACTTGACTTCACATTCCAGGATGTCTGGCTCTAGGTGAATGATCACACCTTCGTGATTGTCTGGGTCATGACGATCTTTTTTGTACAGTTCTTCTGTGTATTCTTGCCACCTCTTCTTAATATCTTCTGCTTCTGTAAGGTCCATACCATTTATGTCCTTTATTGAGCCCATCTTTGTATGAAATGTTCCCTTAGTATCTCTAATTTTCTTAAAGAGATCTCTAGTCTTTCCCATTCTGTTGTTTTCCTCTATTTCTTTGCACTGATCACTGAGGAAGGCTTTCTTATCGATACTTGCTATTTTTTTGGAACTCTGCATTCAAATGGGTATATCATTCCTTTTCTCCTTTGCTTTTCGCTTCTCTTCTTTTCACAGCTATTTGTAAGGCCTCCTCAGACAGCCATTTTGCTTTTTTGCATTTCTTTTTCTTGGGGATGGTCTTGATCCTGTCTCCTGTACAGTGTCATGAACTTCTGTCCATAGTTCATCAGGCACTCTATCAGATCTAGTCCCTTAAATCTATTTCTCACTTCCACTGTATAATCATAAGGGATTTGATTTAGGTCTTACCTGAATGGTCTAGTGGTTTTCCCCACTTTCTTCAATTTTAGTTTGAACTTGGCAATAAGGAGTTCATGATCTGAGACACAGTCAGCTCCTGTCTTGTTTTTGGTAACTGTTTAGAGCTTCTCCATCTTTGGCTGCAAAGAATATAATCAATCTGATTTCAGTGTTGGCCATCTGGTGATGTCCATGTGTAGAGTCTTCTCTTGTGTTGTTGGAAGAGGGTGTTTGCTATGACCAGTGCGTTCTCTTGGCAAAAGACTATTAGCCTTTGCCCTGTTTCATTCCTTACTCCAAGGCCAAATTGCCCTATTACTCCAGGTGTTTCTTGACTTCCTACTTTTGCATTCCAGTCCCCTATAATGAAAGGAACATCTTTTTTGGGTGTTAGTTCTACAAGTGAAAGGTTGTTGCTGAACCATGAAAAGATGCCGGGATTCTTGGCCTCTGAAGGAGAATTCAATCCGGGGCCAGAGACGAGGCTTGATCACTCAGAGCTTCTGTGTAATAAAGTTTTATTAAAGTATGAAGAGACAGAGAAAGCTTCTGACATAGGCATCAGAAGGGGGCAGAAAGAGTACCCCCTTGCTAGTGTTAGCAGTGGCGTTATATACTCTCCAATGAATCAAAAGAATGTCTGGATGTTATAAAGACCTCACCAGACCTACTCTCATAATTTACATCTTAAGATAACAGGATTAGCCAGAAGGTTTAATCCAGAGACTGTCCTCAAGCAGGATACATTATTGTTATATAATCCTAAGGAATGTAGAGGAAAAAAAAATATTCTCCTTTCTTCCTCCTTGAGAATTCCAGACCTCTGTCTCCTGGGGACCCTTAGTCTTCTTATCAACCTGCCTAGGAAATGACTCTTTCATTCCCCCCTTTTCTTTTAAGAGAATTATGTTGCCGAAGGAAGGGGCATCATTTTCATTCCATAACCACTTCCTGATGTTTAGGGGCATGGTCACTAAATTGTTGAGGCAACATATTCTCCTAACCCTCGTATTGAGAGTCTCTGATCCAGGGGCCCCAAGTAATAGTTGGAGGAGGCTGTGGCACTCGTAGGAGCTTGGACAACCATTTGTAACTTAAAAGCCTTCACGCAATTAGAAACAAATCCACTTACGCAGTTCCAGACGCAAGCCAAAATAGTCATCAAAGCAAGTTAAAATTAAAAGTCATGTTATGTCCATAGTTGCATCAGTCCATCTTAGGATTGTTAGATGGTATCAGTTTAAGAAGAGGCATCACATGCGGTTGTTGTTGAAGGTATTTGCAGACTTGGAGAAAGTCTTTTCTTTGAAGAGGTGTCCACCACAGGAAGTCTTCCACTGATGAAGAGGGAAATGCTCCACAGACCCAGCAGTTAGACTGATTGTGGAATTCAGCATAGGAATGAGCCCAGGACAGGAAGGCATTGTCTTGAGGATCAAACGGCACACTCAGGACTTTTGGAGTCAGCATAAGTAGGCTCACGTAGATTATCGGGCTCATCTGAAAAGTACAAAGTCAGAGCATAGAAAATAAAGACATAAAATGAAGTCACTTAGTTCTGGTCAGGGTACCACCTCTTAACTCAAGTGTGATGTACCCACAGATCAATTCCTGGCACTTTGACAGCTATGGGAGAAGAAAGAATAACCTGGTAAGGGCGTTCCCAGAGGGGCTCGAGGGATGGGCCGCCAGATCCCAATGTTTTTATGAGGACCTTGGTTCCTGGCTCAAATATAGGCTTGCTTGACTCAGAGGCTGGGTCAGGAGTCATCTCCCAGAGTTCTGTTAATGCCTGTTGAAAAGCTGAGAGCAGTTCCAAGGCTTCAGGGTCTATAACAATGTCTTTGCGTAAGAAAGGCCTTCTATAAATACATTCAAAGGGGGACAGTCCCTCCTTTTTGGGGGCAGTTTGAGCCCTCATTAAAGCTATGGGTAGGACTTTAATCCAGTTGTCCTGCGTCTCTTGAGTTAATTTGCGCAGATGTCTTTTGATAATGTCATTAGCTTTTTCAACCTTTGCTGAGGATTGGGGTCTCCAGGAGCAGTCTAAGTGATATTCTATTCCTAGAGCCTTAGACACCCGCTGAGTTACAGCAGCTTTAAAGGCGGAGTCATTGTCACTCTGAAGGCTCTGTGGTAGCCCAAACCTGGGGATAATTTCATGGATTAAAATCTTTATAACCTCCTTAGCCTGTTCACTATGACAGGGAAAAGCCGCAATCCATCCAGTAAAAGTATCTACCCAAACTTGTAAGCAAGAGTATTCATTAGCTTTTGGCATATGAGTAAAATCAATTTCCCAGTCCTCTCCAGGATACTTTCCACTTCGTTGCAGTCCAGATTTTGCTAGCCTTTCAGTCTTTGGGTTATTTTTCTGATAAACCTCACACCTTGTGATAATCTTTAAAGCTTTTATTACATTTTTACCTTCAAGCAAACGAGAAGCCATCTCGTAAGTACTCTCTGCACCCAAATGAAAACTCTGCTATAAACCCTTAAGAATTTTCCATTGAGCATTTTCAGGAATTAGTAATCGTCCATCTTCTGACTGTAACCACCCTTTATCAGTAATCTTTGCTCCTCTTTTCTCATATCTTTCTAATTCTTCCTCAGTATAGATCAAAGGCGTCTGTGAAGGGGTTTCGTAAAGTGCCGCTTTTCTGGCTTGACAGTCAGCCAGCTGATTACCTTCAGCTACTTTACTCGCATCTCTGTTGTGTCCTTTGCAATGCATAACAACTACTTCTTTAGGACAATATACAGCAGTTAAAAGTCTCTCGATCTGATCTCTCTGAAATGTTTAATAGGTGCTCCTGTTGCTGTTTTAAACTGTCTTTCTTTCCATATTGCAGCATGAGCATGTAAAGTCAAATAAGCATACTTAGAATCAGTGTAGATGTTTATCCACTGCCCTTTGCTTAACTCTAGAGCCCAGGTCAGAGCCACAAGCTCTGCTAACTGAGCACTGTTTCTCTGGGGGAGAGATTTTGCTTCTAAAACCTCTTCAGCAGTCACCACTGCGTAACCTGCTTTACCCTTTCCATCCCGAACAAAAGAACTGCCATCTGTAAATATTTCCGTGTCAGGATTGTCTAATGGGGTATCCATTAGTTCTTCCCGAGCTGCATAGTTTGAAGTTAGGAATTCGGAACAATCATGATCAGGTGTTTTATTTTCCTTCTCAGGAAGGAAAGTGGCAGGATTTAAATTTCCACAGACTTTAAGCTTAGCTACTGGTCCTTCTAACAACAGTGACTGATATTTAAGAAGCCTACTGTCTGTCATCCAAATATTAACCTTAGAATTTAAGATTCCACTCACATCATGAGGAGTCAGTACAGTAAGGTTTCGTCCATTAATTATTTTTAAAGCTTCAGGTGCTAATAAAGCCGCTGCCCCAATTACTCTTAGGCAGTGGGGCCACCCACGTGAAATTACATCTAATTCTCTGCTTAGATAAGCAGTAGGTTGCTGGTGAGGCCCTCGGGGTTGTGTCAAAACTCCCAAGCCCATACCTTTTCTTTCAATAACAAAAAAATTAAATTCTGACCCTGTGAGCAAGCTCAGAGCGGGAGCTGGCAGGATAGCAGTCTGAAGAACCTTAAAAGCCTTTTGAGTATCTGGAGACCAAAGCAGTTTGTCAGTTTGGGCCTGCTGAGTTTTAGCTATAAGTTTATATAAAGGCCGGGCAAGTTCCCCATAACCCAGAATCAAAATGCAACAGTAGCCTGTGATTCCCCAAAATCCTCTCAGTTGTCATAGGTAGGGGATGATTTAGTAAAGGTTTAATTTTCTCGGGGCCTATGGCCTAGTCCCTTCTGATATGATTAGGCCCAGATATCTAACTGATTGTTGACAAAGCTGAGCCTTTTCTCTTGATGCCTTGTAACCGCAGCCTGCCAGAAAGTTTAAGAAGTCTTCTGAGGCTCATGAACAAGCTTCCTCTGTCTCAGCACAGAGCAAAGTATCATCTACATATTGTAACACTACTGCTTCGGAGCTATTAAAGTTTTGTAGATCCCATGACAAACTTTGTCCAAATAAGTGAGGACTGTCACGAAATCCCTGGGGCAAAACTGTCCAGGTTAACTGAGAAGCTGGCTGCATAGGGTCCTCAAAGGCAAAGAGAAATTGACTTTCCTCCGCCGAAAGTGAAAGTGAAGTCCCTCAGTCGTGTCCGACTCTTTGCTGCCCCATGGACTGTAGCCTACCAGGCTCCTCCCTCCATGGGATTCTCCAGGCAGGAGTACTGGAGTGGGGTAGAAAGCATCTTTTAAGTCAATTACTGAGAAATATTTGGCTCGTTCAGGAATTTCAGACAATAGAGTGTAAGGATTAGGCAGCACTGGGTGTAAAGGAACTCCAGCCTCGTTTATTATTCGTGAATCTTGAACTAGTCTCCATTTACCATTTGATTTCTTTATACCTAAAACAGGAGTGTTGCATGGACTGTTACAGGGGATTAATAGTCCCTGCTCCTTTTAAATTTTCGATGATGGGTTTTAACCCTTCCTTAACCTCAGGTTTCAGTGCCTACTGCTTCTTATGTGGAAATAAGTGTGGGTCTTTGAGCTTGACAGAATAGCATTTTGTGCTCAACCCACAGATTTTCCATCAGCCCATACTCTAGGGTTTACCTTTTGTTCAATTAAAGGGAGAGAAATGGAGGGCTCCATATTCATGAAAACAGAGGCATGGACCTTGCTCAGTATATCCCTCCCCAAAAGGGGTGAGGGAGACTCTGGCACAATCAGAAACTTGTGTGAAAATAGCACAGAATCCCAGTCACAACTTACAGAAACACTGAAGTAATTCCTTTTGGCTCATCCAGACAGTCACATTACGGAAGCTGATAAGGAAGAAAGTGGGCCAGGGGCTTCAGTAAGCACCAAGTAAGTTGCCCCAGTATCTAAAAGGAAATTGACGGATTGGCCCCCCAGTTATTAATACCCAGGGTTCCTCAGGTGTATTTAGGATGGGAGCTTGTGTGGGGACCCCCGGGCACCTTCAGTCCTGTTTGTCTTGAGAGTCCGACCCCTGAGACCTATGCCTCTGGGGGCAGTCTCTCTTCCATTGTGGTCCTTTGCAGACCGGACAGGGAACTGGGGGAGGCTTAGATGCCTGAGGGCAATTCCGTTTGAGGTGCCCCTCCTTTCCACCTGGGTCCCTCTGAGAGTTTTTCTCAGGCTGTTTAAGAACAGTTCTCATAGCCATTGCAAGGGCTTCCGCCTGTTCCTTTCTCTTTTTCTGCCTTTCTTTCTTTTCCTCATATTCCCTACCACAATTGACTGTCTGAGCCAGTTGTAACAGATTATCTAAAGACTGATTTGGTCCATCAGTTCAGTCGCTCAGTCATGTCCAACTCTTTGCAACCCCATGAATCACAGCATGCCAGGCCTCCCTGTTCATCACCAACTCCACCCAAATCCATGTGCATTGAGCTGGTGATGCCATCCAGCCGTCTCATCCTCTCTTGTCCCCTTCTCCTCCTGCCCCCAGTCCCTCCCAGCATTAGGGTCTTTTCCAATGAGTCAACTCTTCTCATGAGGTGGCCAAAGTCCTGGAGTTTCAGCCTCAGCATCAGTCCTTCCAAAGAACACCCAGGACTGGTCTCCTTTAGGATGGACTGGTTGGATCTCCTTGCAGTCCAAGGGACTCTCAAGAGTCTTCTCCAATACCACAGTTCAAAAGCATCCATTCTTCAGGGCTCAGCTTTCTTCACAGTCCAACTCTCACATCCATACATGACCACTGGAAAAACCATAGCCTTGACTGGACCAGCCTTTGTTGGCAAAGTAATATCTGTTTTTCAATATGTTATCTAGGTTGGTCATAACTTTCCTGCCAAGGAACAAGCGTCTTTTAATTTCATGGCTGCAGTCACCATCTGCAGTGATTTTGGAGCCCCAAAAAATAAAGTCTGACACTGTTTCCACTGTTTCCCCATCTATTTCCCATGAAGTGATGGGACCAGATGCCATGATCTTAGTTTTCTGAGTATTGAGCTTTAAGCCAACTTTTTGGTCCATACTCCCATTTTAATAGCTTACAGCAGATATCTGGAGCTGACTGAGTGAGAAATCTATCCTTTAAGGTCACTTCTCCCTCTTCACTTTCGGGATCAATCTCAGTGAATCTGCAAAGGGCTTCTCTCAGTCTATCTAGGAAGATACCAGGAGCTTCCTTCTCCTTCTGTTCTGTGTTTGCCAATTTGCCATAGTTTAAAGGCTTAGCACGTGAGTGCCTGAGTCCTTCAAGAATACATCTGAGAAAATCACTCTGATCCCATCTTCCTTTAGCTGTGTCCCATTCTGGTTCTGTAGTTGGGACCACCTGATTCCCAGTGGGCAGGGCAGTTATTCTGTCATGCCTCTTCCCTACTGATTCATTACCAAGCCATTCATCTCCATAAGCAACCGCTTTTCCCAAAACGCGAGTCTTTGAGTCGGGAGTCAGCGTTTGTCCCAAGATCTACATCACATCCTTCCAAGTAAGATCATAAAGCAGAGTAACACCTTTAAAAGCTCTAATATATTTTTTGGGGGTCCTCTAAATAGTCTCCAAGAGCCTCCTTGATTCTTTGTATTTCTTGATAAGAAAAAGGCTTATTAACTCTCATAGACTGATTATTTCTCCTGGTGGGTGCTTCATGAAGAGGCAGCAGCCTGTGTGGCCGTTCCTCAGTCTCTCTGGCTGCTCTGCACATATGATCCCAGGGATAGATTGGAGAAACCTGCTTTTCTTTATCTCTTTGTCTCCTGTCCTCCATCTCATCTAGCAAAGTAGGAGGACAGGAGGGAGCTGAAGGAGTCACACCCAAATCTATACCCTTAGGACATAAGTCTGGCATATTTTTCAGAGAGAAAAAGGGCAGCACATATGCTATTTCTACCCATTTCCCTTGTTTTCTACAGAACCAGTATAATTGTAAAACAGTATTATGCTTAAGAGAGCCTCCAACCGGCCACCGTTTACCGTCCTCCAGTGGGTACCGCGGCCATGCAGTATCACATAGGAAGACCAGGTGTGTCTTCTTTAAGCCCTGGGGATCAAATCTATCCCAGTTTTTCAGGATACAGTTCAAAGGAGTACAGCTAGAATTGTTAGCTCCTATCTGTAAGAGAGAAGAAAGTGACCAGCGCTCTTTCTACCAGAGGCGTCCCTCCCTGCTGCAGATGGGGATGTAGACAGACTTTGCACCAAAGCTTTTCTTTCCTGGTCAGACTTAGTCTGTCCCTTACTGACACAGACGACATACTCGTCCCTCCCAGTTCTACCACCGAGACGGGGTGGGCATGCATCAGGGGTAGACCTGATGGCATCCCTGACTGACATCCAGCTCCTCACCATTAAAACCTTGCTTGCCTCTGATGCCACCTGGGGTCCAATCAGAGTAACCCTCCAGAATGCCTCCCAGGCTGAGACTGCTGGGGGAAACATTCTCATCACCTGAGTGCCTATGCACAACCCTGAGTATATTCCTGACCACGATAAGGCCGATACAGACATAAAACAGATGTTCCTTCCAAGCGTCTCCACACCAGTATAAGAGCCTCTTCTGGTCCACTAAGAGCCAGCGTTACCAAAGGAAAAAAACCCATTGTAGTTCCAATCTGAGTAACCTTTAACCTCAGAGATGCTCTTGTGGCTAAAACTCCCATCTAACTTCCAAACTTTCAGTTCCTAGCGAGGCTAGGCACTTCCTGACTACCAATCCAAATTTGGGACCCAAGTTGTAGTACACAGTAACAGCATAGATCACAAGTCCCTTGAAAGTCTATGATCTGACAGATTAGGTTCATGCCTCTCATTTCCTTTCTGGGCTTCCCTTGTGGCTCAGCTGGTTAAAAAATCCGCCTGCAATGTGGGAGACCTGGGTTCTATCCCCTGGTTGGGAAGATCCCCTAGAGAAGGAAATGGCAACCTACTCCAGTACTCCTGCCTGGAAAATCCCATGGATGGAGGAGCCTGGTAGGCTACAGTCCATGGGGTCGCATAGAGTCGGACACAACTGAGCGACTTCACTTTCTTTCACTTTTCTAATTTCCAAGGAGTTATGAAATGGTCAAAGAGACTGAAAAGTTTAACTGAGAAAGGAGAGTTCGGTCCACATGCTTTGCCCATTTCTGGTCATTGGCAGGTCGGTATAAACCTCCGACAGATTTCTACCATAAGCCAAATGAGGTCACCATGGAATCGCAGAGCTGGGCTCCTCACTTGCTTCACGCAGGGCGTTTATTTCATTCACGCAAGCACACCATAGAGTTAGTAAAGTACAGCAGAAAACGTGTTCACTAGGAGAAGAAAGAACTAGAGCTCCAAGCATCCTTACCTTGTCCTAAAGAATCCCGGACAAGCCCTCAAGATGAAAGGTTGTTGCTGAACCACGAAAAGACACTGGGATTCTTGGCCTCTGGAGGAGAAGAATTCTATTCAGGGCGAGAGACGAGGCCTGATCACTCAGAGCTTCTGTGTAATAAAGTTTTATTAAAGTATAAGGGAGATAGAGAAAGCTTCTGACATAGGTATCAGAAGGGGGCAGAAAGAGTACCCCCTTGCTAGTGTTAGCAGTGGCGTTATATACTCTCCAGTGAATCAAAAGAATGTCTGGAGGGTGTGAAGACCTCACCAGACCTACTCCCATAATTTACATTTTAAGATAACAGGATTAGCCAGAAGGTTTAATCCAGAGACTGTCCTCAAGCAGGATACATTATTTTTATATAATCCTAAGGAAAAGGAGTACGTCTGCTTATTTAACTTCTATGCAGAGTACATCATGAGAAATGCTGGACTGGAAGAAACACAAGCTGGAATCAAGATTGCCAGGAGAAATATCAATAACCTCAGATATGCAGATGATACCACCGTTATGGCAGAAAGTGAAGAGGAGCTAAAAAGCCTCTTGATGAAAGTGAAAGACAAGAGTGAAAAAGTTGGCTTAAAGCTCAACATTCAGAAAACAAAGATATGGCATCTGGTCCCATCATTTCATGGGAAATAGATGGGGAAATAGTAGAAACAGTGTCACACTTTATTTTTTGGGGCTCCAAAATCACTGCAGATGGTGACTGCAGCCATGAAATTAAAAGGTGCTTACTCCTTGGAAGAAAAGTTATGACCAACCTAGATAGTATATTAAAAAGCAGAGACATTACTTAGCCAACTAAGGTCCGTCTAGTCAAGGTTATGGTTTTTCCAGTGGTCATGTATGGATGTGAGAGTTGGACTGTGAAGAAGGCTGAGCGCCAAAGAATTGATGCGTTTGAACTGTGGTGTTGGAGAAGACTCTTGAGGGTCCCTTGGACTGCAAGGAGATCCAACCAGTCCATTCTGAAGGAGATCAGCCCTGGGATTTCTTTGGAAGGAATGATGCTAAAGCTGAAACTCCAGTACTTTGGCCACCTCATGTGAAGAGTTGACTCATTGGAAAAGACTGTGATGCTGGGAGGGATTGGGGGCAGGAGGAGAAGGGGACGACAGAGGATGAGATGGCTGGATGGCATCACGGACTTGATGGACGTGAGTCTGAGTGAACTCCGGGAGATGATGATGGACAGGGAGGCCTGGCGTGCTGCGATTCATGGGGTCGCAGAGTCAGACACAACTGAGCGACTGAACTGAAGGAATGTAGAGGGGGAAAAAAAAGTTTGTCCTTTCTTCCTCCTTGAGAATTCCAGACCCCTTTCTCCTTGGGGACCCCTAGACTTCTTATCGACCTGCCTAGGATATGACTCTCAGAAGGTCTTGTAGGTCTCCATAGAACCATTCAGCTTCAGCTTCTTCAGCATTACTGGTTGGGGCATGGACTTGGATTACCATGATATTGAATGGTTTGCCTTGGAAACAAACAGATCATTCTGTCGCTTTTAAGATTGCATCCAAGTACTGCATTTCGGACTTTTTTGTTGACTATGATGGCTACTCCATTTCTTCTAAGGGATTCCCGCCCATAGTAATAGATATAATGGTCATCTGAGTTAAAGTCACCCATTCCATTCCATTTTAGTTCATTGATTCCTAGAATGTCGATGTTCACTCTTGCCATCTCCTGTTTCACCACTTGCAATTTGCCTTGATTCACGGACCTAACATTCCAGGTTCCTATGCAATATTGCTCTTTACAGCATCGGACCTTGCTTCTAACACCAGTCAATCCACAGCTGGGTGCTGTTTTTGCTTTGGCTCCATCCCTTCGTTCTTTCTGGAGTTATTCACCCATAGGTAGACTTTTGGTTTCATCTTTTAGCTAGTATAATTATTGCTACTATCAACCATGAGTCTCTGGATACCACCTTGAGTCCTGCTTTTGGTTCTTGTGTATATATGCCCAGCAGTAGAATTGCCGGGTCCTGTAATAGTCCCGGTGTGATGTTTTTGAGGAGCCACCACATCGTTTCCACAGTAGCTACACCATTTTCCTCTCCCACCAGCCATGTATAAAAGTCCAAATTCTCCACACTCTTGCTGACACTTGTTTGCTGTTTGCTTTTGATAATAACCACCCTGAGTGTGAAGTGGCAGCTTGGGGTTTTCATTTGCATGTCACCAGTGGTCAGTGATTTTCCGTATCTCATCATGTGCTTATTGGCCATTTGTATATTTTCTTTGGAGAAATGTCTGTTCAAGTCTTTTTGTTATTTTTAAGTTAGGTTTTCCATTTTTGGTTGTTCTTTATGTATTCTGAATATTAATCCCTTATTGCATATATGAATTGCATTTATTTTCTCTCATTCTTATGCTCCTTCTTTGTCTAATGATTGTAGCATGAAATGGCATTAAATTTTGTCATTTTTTCTGTGTTAATTGAGGTAATCATGTGGGTTTTTTTCCCCTTCATTCTGTTAATGTAGGATATTCATTGATAGGTTTTTGTATCTTGAACCATCCTTGCATTCCAGATGTTAGTCTCAGTTGTTCATGGTGTTTAATTCTTTAATGTTACTGCCAAATTAGATTTGCTAGGAAGTGTTCCTTCCTCTTCAATTTTTTGGGAAAAGTTTGAGAAGGGTTGGTGTTGATTCTTCTTTAAATGTTGGATGGAATTTACCAGTGCAGCCGTTTGGTCCAAGAATTTTCTTTGTTGATAGATTTTTAATTGATTCAGTGTTCTTGTTAGTGATAGTGTACAATCACTGTTTCTACCTCATTCAGTCTTCTGAAGTGTTATGCTTCTAAGGATTTTCCATTCATCTAGGTTATCCAGTTCGTTGGTATACAGTTGCTCATAGTACAATCTTATAATCTCTTATAATCTCTCATATGTGGAGATTCCTGACCCACATATCTAAGTCTCAAATATTGTTTTGAAGCATTTAACCTATTTTAACTTTATAAATTTATAAATAAGGAAGAAATTAGAATTTCAGTTGCTGAGACAAGATAATTTTGAGTGAGACTTTAAAGTTAAAAAGTTAACTAAAATTTAGAGTTTTGTTACAGCTGACCCCATTTAACCTAAGTTAGATATTAGTTGTATATTTCTGTTCAGTTCAGTTCAGTCGCTGTAATGAAAAGTAATTCTTCTTAATAGTATAAAGCCAAATTTCAGAGAATGATTTTTCCCTGACAAAGACGTGGATTAAAAAGTTATAGAAACTTCTTTTTTGTGTGTGCTTGTACATTTTTTACTTTAGTGTTCCAGTTTTTCCTAGTTAAAAGTTTTCTAAAATCAGATGACCCTTTTCTTAACTAGTAAGCTCAATGAATCTGTAGTTGAAATGTGTAAGCCATTTCCAAGTAATAAGCTGTTGTGCTTAAGTATAAGGTATAGTAATGATGTTAATGGCAGTTATGGGGTGATTATGTGCCTCACAGTATGCTAAGTTCTTTGCATATATTTATCATTTAATCTTCACAGCAGCCAAATGAGTTTGGCAGTGTTATTATCCTCACTTTGTTCATAATCATGATTCTTGGTTCATTTGCAGTGTCATCATTAGTGCATTCTTGAGCCCTTTCTGTTTGTATATATGTGTGCACGTCTGTTTCTAATACTCTGGTAAGCATATAGAAATCAGGAAACTAAGAAAACTGAAATACATCATCCCTGGACACCCAACTATTAAGTAGTGGAAAATGAAGGTGTTAGTCACTCAGCGACCCTATGGACTGTAGCCCACAAGACTCCTCTGTCCATGGAATTCTCCAGTCAAGAATACTGGAGTTGGTAGCCATTCCCTTCTCCAGGGTGTCTTCCCAACCCAGGGGATCAAATCCAGGTCTCTCTCACTGCTGGCAGATTCTTTACTGTCTGAGCCATAAGTAATGGAGCCAGGAGTAAAAGTAAGGCCCACCCTACTCTAAAATGTAAACCTGTGCTCTTCATTACTGTAACTGCCCAAAAAAAGCTCCATTGATCATCTTAGGAAAAAGAACTTACCCTTCTCTTTCTTCTTTCATCCACTGCATTTTGCCTCTTGGCTTTCTCTTTCTTCTTTCCTCCATTGCATTTTGCCTCTTGGCTTTCTCTTTCTTCTTTCCTCCATTGCATTTTGCCTCTTGGCTTTCTCGTTCTTCTTTGATCCGCTTTATTTTGCCTCTTGGCTCTCTCTCTCTTCTTTCGTCCACTGCGTTTGGCCTCTTGGCTCTCTCTTTCTTCTTTTGTCCGCTGTGTTTTGCCTCTTGGCTCTCTCTTTCTTCTTTCATCCGCTGCGTTTTGCCTCTTGGCTCTCACCACCAGTTGACATGTGTGTATTTTTCATCTGTCGTCTGTCTCCACTGATTCGTGGTCATTGGTCCCCAGACAGCTCCAAGCATGCAGTAGGCGCTAGCGTGTGTCAGTTACTATTTGAACAGTGAGTGTAACCAGCAGATTACGTGTGCAGGCAGTGTGTGCATCATTACAGAATGTGATGGATTTAGTAAGTTTCTTCTCTTTACACTATTATTCCTGTATTATATCTGCTTAAGTAAAGTCACTAGTGTGTGTCTTGCTGAAATACTTAAGTTGAATTAATGTAGTTATTTTATGCTTAGGAAAATTATCTTATTCATCTGTTTCATTAACTTATTCTTACAAGTAATTTTTTTTATTTTCAAATCAGCCTCTTTTTAATAATTCACATCTATCTATTTTTTAGACTGTTATCCCAGTGCATGGAGTATTTTGATCTGAGGTGCCAGTTATTAGATGATCTGACAAGTAAGTAGATGTCTAACTGATTCATGTCAGGGAAGGGGTTGAGAAGAACTGGAAAAGAGAGCCGAACAGACATTCCTAAATCTGGCTTAATATATCTGAGCTATAAACAGCTTTATGATTATTGTTTGAAGTTGAATTTTACTCTCTGGAAAATATTTTACAATAGTATGTAACCCCGTGTACTAATTAGCTCTTCTCTATAATATGTCCAACCATTAACTTATTGAGATTTGTTGATATTAAAAATTGTCAAAGGCTCATATTTTAATCACGCTGATACAGAATTGTTAGGAAGAGTCTTTCTCTCCATTACAGTCAATTCTGACAATTTGGAAGGTTTGAAGGAAAGAAGGAAGCTCTGTTGTGATATGTTGATAGTAATAGAAGTGAGTGATGAAAGTCAAGTAATTGTTTAGTGTTAGGTGACTTGCAATATCATTGTTAGAAACACTGTTTTTAGAGTGTTTAGCTTTTAATCATCTGTACTTACTCTTACATAATGCAAATACACGTTGGAATGCTCTGAATTTTAGTTGTTCCAATCAAGAGTTTGTTAATTTTATTTCCTACCCTTTATACAAAGCTTATAAGGAAGATTTATAATAAATAAATATAAATAAAATGAAATTCAGGATCAACAAAAGCATTGATTGGAAAAGAATGTCAAGCCCAGGAGGTTAAAAAATACCTTGTGTATATGCAGAATTAGGTTGTGAGGTTCCTGGAGGACAAAGGTAAAAGGGGAATCACATTTCTTCGGTTGTTCTCAATACCCTAGAGGAAGAAACAGAATGGTTTCTCAAAAGAAACAAGAACCTAAAAGAAACTTAACACAAAGGTCTTCAGATAACGGACACATAAAGGGAGAGCGACTAGGAAACCTCAGCAGCATCTTTAAAGCAGACACCATCCTGGGTTTCATGAGTGCCCCTCAGAGGCTGAGGACAGAGTACTCTGCGCACTGTGGTGACTTTGGTTTTGTTGGAACCTGAGATGATACCGTCTGTGTCTTAATTCAGGAATACGACCTATACTGTCTAGAGAAGTGAACGGACTGCATGTCCGTATAGCCTGGCCCTGCATATTCCAACCAGGCTTCCAGTGTGGGATTAGGCAGCAGCCCGAAAAGGCTTGCTCTGTGGCTTGGGCTTACAGAGGGTACTCTGTTTTGCTGCTTGAGAACTGGACTCATGAATTGGCTGGACACGTACATCCTCAGAATGCATGAACAGGTTATTAGTGGAGGCCTTTTCTGTGCCTTTGAGCCATCGAGTAAGGGATCCAAGATCCCTTCATTGATACTGAGGGCAGAGTGGGAATATGTTTTGAAATGAGCAGTCTTTGCCATTTCTGGAGTATTGTCTGTATGCCAGTGCGTATCCTAGGCCCTTTACACACGGCACTCTGCAGTGTAGGTGCTAGCCCCAGTTGTGAATGGGGAAACCAGGACAGAATGTCCCCTGAAGTATCTTTCCATCTCACCCCACGGGGCCCTGCGTGCCTGTGGCCCCAGTGCACCGGCAAGAGAGTTTGATCACTCCTGCTCTCCCTGCTAGTCCCAGCTTCCACTATGGAATTTTATTTTCAATCCTTATTTGGAGGGGAAAACAAAATACTAAATTCAAAAGAGCGGAGTAGTTCTCTCAAGGCTGGCTCATTGTCTGGAAGCCTGGATCCTGCCACCTGCTGTGGACCTCTCTCTTCTCCACAGAGCTCACCATTCCCTAGGGTGTAGGTAACACTCCGAGACCACTGGCTTTCCTCTCATCCCTTGACTGAGCACTTCCTGCTCTGGAAGGATTCCTTGCCTGAGACATCTGCTCACACCCACCAAACAGGAGCTTCTTTAGAACAAGGATTGTCCCCTTCAGCTTGTATCCCAGCATGAGCACCATGACCCACAGAGGATGCACTCAGGGCCATTTGATCTGTGACTGAGAGGAGGAGGCAGGAAAGGAACAGACATGTGTGAGCCTTCGTAGTCCCCTGGGCAGTTGCTGTTCATCAGTGATGATTTCTTTAATCTGTGAGATGGAAGATTGAGACTTGTCTCTGCTTGATTATTTTAATTCAGGATTTTGACTCTATGAAAAGAAATTCTTCTTTCTTCAAAAATGGGGTGTTTTTTCTTTTGTCTTGTTTTTCTATCTTAGCTTCAGAAATGGAGCAATTAAGAATCAGCCCAGCTACCATGCTTGAAGATGAGATTACCTGGCTGGATAACTTTGAACCCAATCGTACAGCTGAATGTGAGACCAGTGAAGCAGACAACATCTTATTGGCAGGACACTTACGGCTCATCAAGACCCTTCTTTCACTCTGTGGGGCCGAAAAGGAAATGCTTGGTAATTATTCATCTTATCATGTGACAGAGTACCTCAGTGCTCAGGTATTGACATAGTGTTGTATGAAATTGGGAACATAAGACAGGTGCTGAGTGTTCCATAGAGAACCAACCCTTCAGACAATAGGAGATTGTCTGGAATTTTAACCAATCTGGCTAACCAATATAAGGTGTATTTTATCTGTGTCATAAAACCATATAGAGAATTTTAAAGTGTTCAAAATAGTTGGATCACGTAACAAAAAACTACTAAATCATGGATTTTTCTTTTTTTTACAGTTACATACTTTTAAAATATAGTCCATTGTATCTATGTCTTTCACAGATTATTCTTGTCTGGAGAGCCAGGCCCCAACCACCACCCCCTGGGTGGTGGGATACATATATAATTTGTAAAGGCATATTCAGTATTATAAATTATATTCAGAAAACAAATCAAAATGTTGATTATCACTTCTGTCACACAAACTAAGTTCTATAAAAATTTTCTTGGCTACTGGGGATACATAGAAAAGAGTGATCCTAAACCAGGGTGAGATTGGGCACATCATTCTTACCTGAAGATTTTTAAAGTTTTCAGACCTTTTATGTGGACTCCCCCTGTGCCCAGAGTAAAGAACATTATTCACCCAAACTATACGCCTTGTGGTGTTCTTGGCGTTTCTGTTCCTTAAGTGAAAGTGTAACTCCTTTCACTGTATTGTCAGCTCTTAAAGGAAGGTACCTGCACTTGTCTATCTTTGTATCCTGTTCCCTGACTCTCCCACCCATCCCCACCCTGCTGCCCCACAGAGCTTTGCCAGGTCCCGTAAGTGCTCGAAAAATGAGCATCAAGTAGAATGAGTGTCCTGCCACTGGGTGGCCACAGGAGCCTTTGCTGCTCTGATATGAAAGTGCAAGACAGGATCTTTCAATTAAATGTGTGTTCATCCTCAACATGAATATTATGCTCTATTCCAGGTTCATCACTCATTAAACCATTGTTAGATGACTTCCTTTTCCGAGCTTCTAGAATTATTTTAAATAGTCATTCTCCAGCTGGCAGTGCCGCCATCAGTCAACAGGACTTTCATCCAAAGTATGGAAAATGCACGTTGTGTTCAGTTTTGGTAAAAATTCTAATTCGAAACTTTAGTCCAAAAGATTTGCTTAACTTGGAGTCTGTCTTCCATCTTGTGAGTGTGTGTAGCTTGTAAGATATTACCCTCTGTGTAAAGAAATGCATGTAAGGGGGCTTAGGATAAAGCCTACCGGCACATAGTATTGCTGAGCAAGTATGCTAGAATTGATGCTATCATCAGGATGGAAGAGTAAGAATGTTAACTTGATCAGTAACAAATTCCGAGAGAAACTGAGGTTTTAAGAATGGCTTCCAGAGTAAATCAGGCTTTGAGTCTTGAGGGATTCTGTGAGCAGAAAAGTATTGGTGCTTCAGTGCATGAACCCTGCAACTTGCTGAGTATTGACTGTGTCCTGATAATTAAAACTGATAGTGCTTTACTACAGTGGTAATTTTAAAATCCAATTTTGTATCAGTTTTTATGGGTAGAAATTTGGAAGTGTTGACCCTGCATGGGTGCTCTTTATGCTCTTGGAGAGAGGAAGATGCAGCTACAAGCTGCCATCTTATTTGCTCTCAACCTAACTTACTTTGTTCTTTTCTCATGAAAACCAGAGTTAATTGAGGTAATCCTGAAGAAACTGAGGATTTGGTATTTAACCAGGGAAAAAAATTCCCATACAATTTTAGTAATTATTGAAATGGGCAAGGCATAATAAGCAGTATTTTATGAAATCTTAAGAGGTGTCTTATCATGTATAGATATTTCTCTATCTAGAAATTCCTTGTTAGCAAAATCTGTTTTAGGTAATCTTCATTAAAACTCTCGGGGTGCCCTTCACACTGTGACCCCAGTCCTTACCCCTGCCCTAGTCTTGTTCTGGAAGATTTGGTGCTAAGTCGTGAGAGTCTTTTGTTAAAGCAGTGGAAACACATGATTATCTCAGCTTTCAGTGAACAGAGACAACAAATCTTCAGCAGTTTTCACTGAAATGTTTTTTTCATGAATCCTTCCATTTGTATTTATTATTATAAAAGTAATATATCCATCAACAAGGAGTTGATTTTAAATCACATACAGTACCTTGAATAGAAAAGGAAATACTGTTTCGTCGCTCCCTGGTGTACTGAATGGCGTTCATTTATCACAGCGACTCACAGCTTTTTCCTACCTAAATTCTAAAGCCAGCAAGAGATTTAAAATACACAGAAACTCTCTTCACAAGTAATACTATTCTTGTATCATACCAACAAAATAACTTCTTAATGTATATATAGATTTCTATAATGGTACCTTCTATTCATTCTTTACCTGTCCTTTGCAACCCAGAAATGCAGTTAAAAGCAGAGGATAGTGCCAGGTCCATGGCCTGTATCCTCGGTGCCTGATGCAGTTCTGATCTCCATGCCCCTCAGGCCCCTCTTGAACACATCTCCTACACTCCATTCCATAATTGTTTCTCTCAGAGGTTGGATGTCCTCTTTTCTGTGTATCCTTCCTAACCTGCGACCTCCTAAGAAATGCAAGGTTGACTTAGGTGACAGTGAGAAATTACTGTCCATCCCCCAAATGATTTCTGCTAAAGGGGAGTAGTAAAGAAGCCTTTGGTTTCCTGCAGAATGCTTGCAAGATATCTTTCACTGTCACTTTATAAACACACTGACTTGGCAAGCTATTTCTGTCTCCACATTTTCAGCAAAATAGAAAGTTGACTAGTATCCTTGATGTTTATGGGCATCTGTTCTGATTTGTATAGCTTTCTGCCATGTAGATATTTGAATTTCAGGGTAATATATACAAAAACTTTTCTTCCTACCTATTTTGATTGAAAGATAGTTGTTTCCATGTTATTTTTTGGTAAAGTTTTCAGACTCTTTATATTCTTGCTAATCATCCCTTAGATAAGAGTATCCTGGAGTCATAATGGAAAGAATTGCTACTTTATCATCAGGCCAAGAAGATACTTAGCTCTAAATCATAATCATCCTTCCTCTGTTCATGGTCTCTTCCTTTGTTACCTGATCACCTCCCACTAGATTCCTGGGTTCTGACTTAACCCTGTTTTAGAGATTGCACCTCTTATATTTTCATTTCAAATGTTGGTTTAATTTAATGAGCGACTTAAGTAAGCTATTCACTGTTGAAATTCACTTGTGTCTTTTGTTTTTAGGTGTAGTACAGTGAACAGCCGATTGGCAGCCTACGAAGTCCTTGTCATGCTGGCTGATAGCTCACCTTCAAATCTTCAAATTATTACAAAAGAACTACTTTCTATGCATCATCAACCTGATCCTGCTCTTACCAAGGAGTTTGATGTAAGTTTTCTAGACCTTGATGCACTTGATTTTTTTTTAGAATGAGCTCTTGTTTAAACATAGTATCTTAAAACTATATTTGCATTATCCTAGTCACAAAGTCAGTGTTATTCCTTTGCTTATCATGTTCACATACTCAAATTAGCTGTAAGCTATAGTGTATTATCCTAATACATTACTAAATGGTACCCTTTTAATTAAAAAAAGAAGACTTTTTAATTTTTGTTTTTTACTTACTTACGTATTTTTGGCTGCTCTGGGTCTTCGTTGCTACACAAAGGCTTTCTCTAGTTGCGGCCAAGTGGGCGCTGCTCTAGTTGCGGAGCACAGACTTTTCATTGCAGGGACTTCTCTTGCTACGGAGCATGGGCTATAGGCACGTGGGCTTCAGTAGTTGTGGAGCATGGGCCCAGTAGTTGCAGCTCACAGGCTCTAGAGCACTGACTTTTCTGGAGCAGTAGTTGTGGCTCCCGGGCCCAGTTGCCGCTAGTCTTGTGGAATCTCCCCCAGACCAGGGATCAAACCCGTGTCCTCTGCTTTGGCAGGCAGATGCTTCATTGCTGGGCTACAAGGGAAGTCCCCAAAAAAGGGACTTTTTGACATTTGACTTTTGACATTTTTAAGTCAACTGATAATTATTCACAGTATAAACTAGCATTTCAACCTATTTTTTGAGAAACTATGCTTGGTACAGTGACAGGCACTAGGGCTACAAACTCAAACAAACACTGGCTCTGGCACAATCTAGTCTGTGTTCACTTAAATTCAACTAAGATTTATTGAGTTTACTGTACATTGAGGTGCTATATATTCAAAAGCAGAGACATTACTTTGCCGACTAAGGTCTGTCTAGTCAAGGCTATGGTTTTTCCTGTGGTCATGTATGGATGTGAGAGTTGGACTGTGATGAAAGCTGAGTGCTGAAGAATTGATGCTTTTGAACTGTGGTGTTGGAGAAGACTCTTGAGGGTCCCTTGGACTGCAAGGAGATCCAACCAGTCCATTCTGAAGGAGATCAACCCTGGGATTTCTTTGGAAGGAATAATGCTAAAGCTGAAACTCCAGTACTTTGGATACCTCATGCGAAGAGTTGACTCATTGGAAAAGACTCTGATGCTGGGAAAGATTGGGGGCAGGAGGAGAAGGGGATGACCGAGGATGAGATGGCTGGATGGCATCACGGACTCGATGGACGTGAGTCTGAGTAAACTCTGGGAGCTGGTGATGGACAGGGAGGCCTTGCGTGCTGCGATTCATGGGGTCGCAAAAAGTCGGACACGACTGAGCGACTGAACTGAACTGAACTGAACTGAGGCTTCTGGAGCTCAAAAATGAAGATATTGATTCCAGCCCTTAGATAGAGGTATATCCTGAATGCTCTGATAACAGAGGCGCTTTGACACCAGATGGTGGGTATTTCAGAACACTTCTTAGAAATTATAGCATTTAAAATAGAGCCCTTCACAGTAGTGAGCCAATTGAGGCAAGGTGGGAAAGTCATTTCAGACAGGAGAAGCCATGTCAACATCTACAAGAGGGAAACAAGCTGCAGAAAGATGCCCTGGAGCACCAGACCAAGAGCAAGAGGACACTTAAAGCACCCTCCATGAACATGCAGAGGCAGCCTTACCCCTTTGGATGCCTGAGCTGAGCACTGTGAAGCAAGCAGGGAGAGAAGTGAGAACAGGTGTTCTAAATAGAGGAAATAGTACTTGCAAAGTGAAATGTGTGCGTAAACTGGGAGCTGTTTTGGTATGAACTGTTTAGTTTATAATGCTTACTTTATGCTATGCTTTAAGTTTTACATGCATTTAATAATCAGATTAAAATGACAATCTTACTTTAGTAAGCCAGGGATTATATCAGCATAATCAAGAAAATATTTGTCATATAAATACACTTTTAGCACTGTTATCAACCAGTTTTTTCTTGTTTTGCAACTTTTTTTTAATCTGTGCTTTGGACTACAAATAAATTACAGTGTTAATTAGATCATAAAAATCACCTTGCTCTAAGTATATGTTGAATGTTGATGAAAAGTATATGATATTTAGCAATTCCTTTCAGTCCAGAAGATCTCCAGGGTCTTGTCACTTTGTTAGTTATTACATGGATGCAGGTACTTGATATATGCAGATAAAATATGGTTCTGGTCATAGCATTCGCACCAAATTCTACTGTAATCACGTTTCAGAGTGTGTCACTACAGTATCCTTTTTCACTTGGAGACGTGCCATGTTGAACTTTATTCAGGATGCCTTTTCTAAATTATTTCTACCTAGGAAAACACTGTACTAGAATCTGCATTATTACAAAACATCCTTAAGTAAAATGCTACAGTATTTACATATTTTTTTAATTGCATGCTTATTAGAGGAAATTCAGTAGAAGAATGTTACCTTCTCAGAAAGTAAGAGGAATATGAGCCTTCCTTGACCATCCAGACATGTTAGGATTCTTCCTAGTAAATGCTTCACAGAACCCTTCCTACTTTTCAAAGTACTACCTCAGTTTGAAAATACGTATCTATCAATATTTTTACTTAATGTCTACCCTACTATATAATGTAAGCTCCTTGAGATCAAAGAACAAATATATTTCTGCTCTCTCATATCCCTGGCTTCAGGGTACTCTAAAGAAGTATTTGTTGAATGATAATGAAGTGACTAAATGCATGACTACGTAGTGAATATGTAAATACATGCTTCATATATGGGAGGTATTTTAGGAACTAAATGGAAACACTAAGATGGTCAGTTAGAATTGCGTTGCATCTGTGGAGATGCTTTGTGGACATGGGTTTGCTACCATAGCTCGTTGACACACTGGATGGATACATTTGCAAGGTTCTCTCTTTTCCTCTGGGATATCTGACATTGCTGTGAGGAAGTCTGCTAGTGGCCAAGATACTAACTCTGTCTCTACGGTTTCTACTCCTTTTTTCCTAGTACCTTCCCCCTGTGGATAGCAGGTCCAGCTCAGGGTTTGTGGGGCTGAGGAATGGTGGTGCTACGTGTTACATGAATGCAGTCTTCCAACAGCTATATATGCAACCTGGTCTCCCAGAGGTGATTTCCTTCCTCTTTTCTGTTTAGTTTCGTAAATGTGTGTGCCTGAGAACTGTTCCATATTCATATATTGCATTTTGGGGTTTACTAAAACTAGACCTAACTAGAGACTCTGTAGTAACTTCTGAAGTCTGTATAGATGACATTGCTCATAGTCGTAAACTTTTACAAATCTGCTGAGGTCTCATACTGCCTGACAGATGAATTTGACCTAATGTGATTTTTTTTTTTCCTAATGTGATTTTTTAACTCCTAAAATTATTCTCAAATTCTGTCCCATAAAGCTATCAATGTTTCTTCTGTTTCAGAAATATTTAGACTCTATCATTTGCACTTTGTAATAATCTACTAGTAGGTCATGATATAGCAGCAAGTAGTTTTGAGAATATCCTGTGTCACTATGTCGTACTCATTTCTTGTAAAGATCCTGGTATTGCTGGTCTCAGTTTTTCATAGCCGAACAGAAGCTCAGAGGTGATTCGTTCATTATTATAGTAGCTAGCAGTGTTGGAGCTGAACATGCGCAGAGTTGTAGCCACAGCTAAACACACATGTCATTCTGAAAGAACAGGTGGGCACTTGGAGTATAGAAATCAAGGTTTTCTGAAAGTGGTTGAACATTTCTAATTTAATACATTTAATTTCTTTTCAGTCGTTACTTTCAGTGGATGATGACACGGACAATCCAGATGATAGTGTATTCTATCAAGTACAGTCTCTCTTTGGGCATTTGATGGAAAGCAAACTACAGTACTATGTACCTGAGAACTTTTGGAAGGTATTTCACCCAGTAACTCTTTAGATTGAAAGATGTTAGCTATTTGGAATGTGGCTACATTCTTTCTCTAGTGATAACTGTCTCTGGTTTATTAACTCTAGACTAATGCCATTGCCAAGAACCTATAAAAGAAATATCTTTACCATTCTTCTTCAGGTGATTAGAATGTTGAAAATAGTCATTTAGATAATTTCTAGAGATTTGCTAGTCTTAATTGTTTGGGCTGTTTTCCCCTTATTCTTACTTATCTGTTTGAAATATTTGTTCAAATTACTCCTCTGCACATATGCCAATTTCACTAGTACCTCTAAATAAAGAATATTTTAAAGCATTGCTGTATTATGGTTTGCCTTATATTTCCCCCATAGGTTGGATAGTTTCTAGGAGAGAAACTGTCTGTTCCTTGACCTTAAATCTCACCCTATATGGTTTCATACACTTACTATAAAGAGACTGAGGAAAAACATAGATGGCTGAATGCAAGCTAATCTCACATCAGTAAAAACTTTTATATCCTCATAGTGAACTTGATTTTTAGAAGCATTTAAAGATTCTCTCGCATTCATTTTCTACCATCTTCAGAAATTGCTATTTTTCCTTCAACAATGTATTTAATTCTTGTTACATAGATTTTCAAGATGTGGAACAAAGAACTTTATGTGAGAGAACAGCAGGATGCATATGAATTCTTCACCAGTCTCATTGATCAGATGGATGAGTATCTCAAGGTAGAAAAAACTTGCATTTTTCCCTCTCATTCTGTCAAAGTCTAGCATGAGAACAGTGCTTTAGAATTTGGGATTACAAATCAGAAAGTGATTATCTTTAACACCACAACTGTAATTCATTTCATCTGGGTTTGAATATCAAAATATACAGAACACTATAGATTATAGATTTATTTTCTTAATTCATCTGACACTTGTATGTAGTTCTTAACCTATATCCCATAGTAATGACTATTTGTAGCTGTGCACTATGTGTCTGCATTGACATAACCTTGCCTCAGAGCAGTGCAGCTGTCAGCAGTGAACCCGTGGCTCCACACAGAGCTGTCTTGCTTTGTCAAAGGGAATGAAAGAACCAGATTCAGAAGTTGTTTGTGGTTACGTGACCCAGAGCTTCCTACCACTACCCAGTAAAACCTGTCACAAGCTTCCTAAGTGGTGTTGCCTTCTAAGACACAGACCGCCTCCGTCACTGCCAGCATTACCTGTCCTCTCATCAGAAGGCACAAGTTACCTGTTTCTTTAAAAAAAGATAATGTACAGGGATTTCTCTGGTGATCCAGTGGTTAGGACTCTGCTTCTACTGCAGGGGGCCCAAAATAAAATAACTTACAGATTTGTAGCATTCTATCCACAAGAAGAAAGAAATCATGGAGAGTCCCTGCTAGCTTGGGGACTGTGGCAAGGGGAGAAGGACTCAGGTGACCATGGAGAGTGCCGTCCTTGTCATCAGTGTGGCCGACGGCTCTGCTCTTCCTTTTCTGATTGTTTACGTTCCTCTGACAGTGGGTCTACGGGTTGTAATGCTTTCATTAGTTCCTAGCTTAAACTACCAAGCCGACTAAGTTTATTTTGTTGGGTAAATTAAAATCTGTGCTTTAGCTTAGGTCTAAATAAAATTCTGTATAAACAACCTGAAAGTTCTAAAGGTGTCAACTGAAGTTTTAACTCTGTTATTTCAACAGAAAATGGGGAGAGACCAAATCTTTAAGAATACTTTTCAGGGCATCTATTCTGATCAGAAAATCTGTAAAGACTGTCCTCACAGGTTAGTGAAAATAACACTGACATCAAAAAAATAACCATCATCCTTTTTGAATGATTCTTCTAATATGGTGTAGATTTTTTATTCCTTGAGAGGCTTGCAGATATATCTCCTAATAGATCTATATTTGTTTTTTGAATTAAATTTCTTTGGTTTCATTTCTAAAGTTTTTTTGTTGAAATTCTTAATTTTAAGCAGTTCTAAGTGGTCAAAATTTGGCGTTTTTATTTGGTAGTTTACTTTTAGAAGGATGAGGGAAGGTATTGTTAATTACGCTGATTATGAATGTAGTTCTAAGTTTAGTCTCAATTATTGTGGTAATTTCAAGATTTTTTCATTCCATTGTTGATCATGGTTTTTCTGTTGTTTGCTATTCAAGATACGAGCGTGAAGAAGCTTTCATGGCTCTCAATCTAGGAGTTACTTCCTGTCAGAGTTTGGAAATTTCTTTGGACCAGTTTGTTAGAGGAGAAGTTCTTGAGGGAAGTAATGCGTATTACTGCGAAAAGTGTAAAGAAAAGGTATTACATTTGCCCTTTAAAAAAAAATAGGTTTAATTTGTTATTCATGTTTTATGTAAGATCAGTTTTAACCTCCTGTTGTTATTTCCATTAGATTGTGTATTGACTAGTGTTCACACAGATGGGAAAACCCTGTACAAATCTATGACCTCTGTATTAATTACTTTGATGTTTTATCATCTCCATGGAAATAATTGGGTTTTGCTTCTCTGTAGAGAACAACAGTGAAAAGGACCTGTATTAAATCGTTACCTAGTGTCTTGGTCATTCACCTGATGAGATTTGGATTTGACTGGGAGAGTGGACGCTCCATTAAATACGATGAACAGATAAGGGTAACTTTTGTTTTCCTAGTTTTTTTAATAGCTATTATTACTGCACTCTCTTTATTGCTTCCTTTTCTGTATTTTCAAATTTCATTTAAAATGGGAAACCTTAGCATTCTGAGAAGAACACAGCCCGTATCTTAAGCCACTGGTACTAGCGGCACAGGCAGATTCTGGACAATGACCTTCATATCTGGAAGGCGTCCCGGTGACAGAAGAGGAAGCCCTTCCTTAATGCTCCAACAGGAGACTACTTAGACTCTCCCGGACCTGCGAGCCATTCTGAGATGGTGTGCTTGAGTTGGAGGGTATTCCTTGCTTAAATTAGGAAAACACATCCCTCTTGTTTGTACAGAATTCAGTGGCTGTGGCCCTGTATGTTGCTAACCATCATCAATGTGCTGTTTTTGCTTTTAAATAGTTTCCCTGGATGCTAAACATGGAGCCTTACACGGTTTCAGGAATGGCTCGCCAAGATTCGTCTTCCGAAGTTGGTGAAAATGGGCGAAGTACAGATCAAGGAGGTGGAGGATCTCCACGGAAAAAAGTTGCCCTCACAGAAAACTATGAACTTGTTGGTGTCATTGTACATAGTGGGCAGGCGCATGCGGGCCACTACTACTCCTTCATCAAGGATAGGCGGTAAGCGGCTCTCACGCCACGCCACCCCTCCGGCAGGCTCTCCTCCTGCCCTCCTTTTCCTCCTCTGCTCCCCCGCCCTCCTGTGCCCCTCCCCTGCTCCCCCTCCCGCCCTCCTGTCTCTCTTCTGTGCATTCTCTTCCTCCGGTGTCCCTCCTTCACCCTTGCCCTCCAGTATCTGTCTTCTGCTCCCTCTTCCCTACTGTTACTCACACTTACCCTTATGTAGAGCAGAAGCTTTCACATTGCTCTTTGATCTTATTTCCCGTATTGGATTTTTAAAACTTGTTGCAACTGTTTTATCCCTTTATTCTGAAAAGTTGTTTAAAAAATTGAAGTAACTTTTGCTATGTTTTTCTTAGGTGTTTTCAAATGGTAATTACCTTCTGTATTTATAGACAGTACATAGAGATGAATGCTGGGGACGGAAGTTTGGCTTTTTAACCTCATGTTTGTTTTATCAAATGTGCACTCTAGGGGATGTGGAAAAGGAAAGTGGTATAAATTTAATGACACAGTTATAGAAGAATTTGACCTTAATGATGAGACCCTGGAGTATGAATGCTTTGGAGGAGAATATAGACCAAAAGTTTACGATCAAAGTAAGTTTTTACAAATGTATATTTTCCATTGGTTTTATTTTTTAATATGTACTTTTCTATCACATTGAAAGCAGTATTTTTTATATAAAAATAGAACCAATTTTATTTATTTATTTTGTTTACTTACAGCTGCTCTAGGCATATAGATCCACAAACTCCTTGATAGCCAGAGTGAAAAAGTTCAAGCTGCTTACAAAATTTTTTTAATTTTTTTGATTCTTTACAACATTCCTAGGGTAAGGAGTAAGTTAAGTGTGAGAAATGAATATTACAGAACAACTTGAAAGAATTTCAACCTTAAAAATAGTTTCAGAAGAAGTAGTTGTCCACTAAAATGTTCGAATTTCCTTTTCACTTACGTAGAGGTATATGATTAATAGAGAAGATATCTCTAGCACCTGTGTTTTTAAAGCTGTATTTGTTAGTGTGGCAAACGAATCTTTCCACAGCCCCCACCCCCAGAAGAAAAAACACAAAAGTACTTGACAGAATCCCATCAGAATTCACTATTTGAAGAAACCTTGGCATTTTTTATACTTGACTTCAAAATAGTCTAGGGGCATTTAAAATTTTCCCCCTGTGTGAGATGCACAATATTAGATCTTGATACCAGACCGTGGTAGTCATGTATCTAAAGGTGGCAGCCTTTAGTGGCTGAATATAGTGTCTTTACCAAAATTTACGTGGATTTGGCTGTTTTGTGCAGAAATGGTTAAGGGAGGCCAATTATAGCCCCAAACGGTGCCACAGAATTGACTTTCAAGTGTGACTTGCCCTTTGATTGGATTTCAGCTTGCCTGGGAAAGTTTACCTTCTTTCCCTTACGTCTTTACCATATAGCTCCCTTACTCCCTGCCCCTCTGGAGCACCGTCTGAGTGATTTTAAGTCTCACTCTGAAAAGACATGCACTTTACTTATACTTTGCATTTAATGAATTTTGGAAGTACTTACTTGCTGGATTTTTGTTGTTTTAAATTGTCAAGAGAAAATTTTCTATTTACAAAGAGTTCTTCCCGTTGTCTCATTATGAAGCGAACCCCTATACTGATGTGCGCCGAAGATACTGGAACGCATACATGCTCTTTTACCAGAGGGTGTCTGATCAGAACTCCCCCGTGTTACCAAAGAAGAGTCGAGTCAGCGTCGTACGGCAGGAAGCCGAGGACCTCTCTCTGTGAGTGTCTCCTCTGTGTAGTTTGCTGTGTGATTTCAGTAGGTGATATTGTGATCTTTAGAGCATGCTCTTTGGTATTTAAAGGTAATTAGCTAAACTAAAGAGAAATTCTAAAAAGCAAGTAAGTAAATCCCTCTACCCCCTGTCTTTCTTCTCACTGCTATCTTGGCAAGTTGGGAAGTAACCTTGGTGGTTACCTCCTTGGCAAGAAGTTCTTTGTATTTAGAAACATGGAGAGAAATTATTTCATTTTAGAATTGAGATTTTTAAAAATCTCATTTATTGAGTGCACTTTATGTCCAGAACCTAGTACTATGCCAGCACTGTCTGAAAGGTGTTTTTTTTTAAGTCCTATTTTCTACAAATTTGCATTTTAATACATTGGATCATGAAACTGTACAGTTTATTTTTAAATCTAACACGTTATTTATGTCTCTTAGGTCAGCACCATCTTCACCAGAGATTTCACCTCAGTCGTCTCCTCGGCCCCATAGGCCTAACAATGACCGACTGTCTATTCTAACCAAGCTAGTGAAAAAAGGTGAGAAGAAAGGACTATTTGTGGAGAAAATGCCTGTTCGAATATACCAGGTAAGAACTGTATAACAAGTTCTAAGGGAGAAAACCCAGATAAATGTCGAAATCTTATCTCATAGGTCCAGAACTACTGTTGCCGGCCTTCTTGTGGACATAGTTATGTCCAGAACTTCTGACTCAGCGACAGCCTAGCACAGTGTCCTCTGACCCTCCTTGTCCCAGAAGTGGCTATAGACTCAGGGTTGATGAGCACCGTTCCTGGCCTGCTGTGTGCCTGTGGGTGCCCCCTGTAAGCAAGGGGGAAGGAGAGGGCAGTGCAGAAACTCATTGCTGAAATTAACTTATAAAATCTGGAAAGAAAAATAAGGTTCATAACCTTTGGGTAGAACTAATAATAACGATGATGATCATCAGTTATTGAATACCTACCCTGTGCTACACGCTTAAATCCCTAATTCTTAAAACACTCTTGTGGAGTAGCAGGTTTAATTCCCATTTTTCAGGTGAAAAGGGGAGAAAGCTCAGAAGGGAGAAATAATGCTGCCAGCGTCACAGAGCCAGGATTTTAATTCAGACTGTCCCATTTCCCTGTCCAGACTTTATACACTAAGTAATCAAGAGCTAAGTAGCCAGAATCAAAAAATTTAAGAGAAATATGAAGTCTTTGGTTTAAAAAAAAAAAAAAAAGGTAAATTAAGCCATCTGATACATGGAGAGCATGGAGTTGGTTGTATTTGGAAAAACTCTGATTGTCCCTTTCCACTCAGAGTAACAGATTAGAATTGACTTGTCACATGGTGGTTTTCCTGAATTTCCCAGAAGAATTGGGTCATTTAGTGAATAATAATTCACCATTTTACAACTCTTTATCTTTGAAAGTTTTTCCTCTCTCCTTTTTAAAAATTTCAAAGCTTGAGAGAAGTATTTTATGAACCTGTTTTACCCTAACTTATCACTAAAATATCTTTTACATGTTGAATAATTTTACCCTGTTTCTTAAAACTAATTAACACTTTTGTTTTGTAGATGGTGAGAGACGAAAACCTCAAGTTTATGAAGAATAGAGATGTGTACAGTAGTGATTATTTCAGTTTTGTTTTGTCGTTAGCATCACTGAATGCCGTAAGTACTAGTCGGAGTTTCACTAGAGACGTTAGAAAGGATCATAGTTGAAAATCTTTCCACTAACGCAGTCAGTGGGCTTCCCTTATGGCTCAGCTGGTAAAGAATCCGCCTTCAGTGCAGTAACCTGGGTTCGATTACTGGATTGGGAAGATCCCCTGGAGAAGGGAATGGCTACCCACTCCAGTATTCTGGCCTGGAGCAGTCCATGGACGGTCCATAGGGTTGCAGAGTCAGACACGACTGAGCGACTTTCACTCAACTCAAAGCATTCAGTAACTTATCCTTATTCTTACATGTTAGCATTTAGATTATATGCCCAAAGAAATTCTCACAAATGTGTCAGTCACTGAGTGATATTCAAATACAGGCAGTATTCAGAATGTACAGTGCAGATTGTGAATGAGTACAGCTTTCCACTTATTGGCTTTTTTAAGTGCTTTTATTATATTTTGTAAAGAATTTAATAGCCATAAGTGACGTAAATGGATATTGTGCTGTGAGGAGATTGATCATCGTAATTTGTAGTCAGACGTTGCTAGTCTCCAAGTGCTTCTTTTCTGTGAGTACCATGATCACAGTTTGCCAATAAGGGGAAGACTTTCTTAGTCTGTTAGTACATTACTTAACATCTTATGGTCTAAAGGCTCTATTTTGAGAAGGCTTCATGTAAGAAATGCAGATGATATCTTTCTTAATCTTTTTAAAATTTAACTGGAACATTTTCTATAACAAACTGGCTTTATTTTTCTTACTAGTATTTAACTTTATTATATATATTATTATTGTTATATATCTTTTTACTCAGTTTGTAACAATGCATAGTAATCTATAAAACTGTGAAAAAAAATCTCTTTTTTTCCTCCCTCTCTCACAGACTAAATTAAAGCATCCATACTATCCTTGCATGGCAAAGGTTAGCTTACAGCTTGCCATTCAATTCCTTTTTCAAACTTACCTACGAACAAAGAAAAAACTCAGGTAAGAAATGTTATGTTCTCACAGTCTGTTCTGCAAAAGGCATTAATTAAACAAAAGTTGAATTTATAAATTCAGACACTCAAAAATTCAAAACATTCTTTTAAATATTTGAAGGCAATTACTAATACATTCTGATGCTGAAGACATGAGTTCCTATTTTTAAGGAATTTCTAATCCAGGAGGAAAGATGGAAAAAATAGAAAAAGAAATAACTGTGGTATAAGGTTTAGATGCTGTTTATCTTTAGAACCTGGGGAAAGTTATATCCAGACGTGGGGATTGAACTAACTATCTGTGTTAGTCCAGCGATCATTGAATACATACTTATCCTCCACCCTACTCCCGAGAAAATTTTTAAAAAAATTTTTTTAAGTGAAAGACACTCCATGAATTTATTTGCCAGGCTATCTAACATCACTGTCTTTGCTTTTTTAAAGGGTCGACACTGAAGAATGGATTGCCACTATTGAAGCACTACTTTCAAAAAGTTTTGATGCTTGTCAATGGCTAGTTGAATACTTTATTAGTTCTGAAGGACGAGAATTGATAAAGTAAGTGTCAGTATCTTTTCGTTAAAAGAAATTTGTTTCTCTTCCAGTGATTTAAAGCTGAAGTTTCTTGTAACGCTTTGTTTTTCAACTTGAAATTAGTTTTCTGATTGGAATCAATTTTAAGCAGATAGCCAGCTGCTCAGAGGCAAGCATGTCTTGAACCCCCTGCTGTCACTCAGGGGATTCTCAAATACAAGTCTGTCCCCTCAGGGACTCACAGTCTGGTGTCAGATAAAGATCAGCAGTCCTGGGTTACTGCACAGTAATACCACAGTATTGCTGATATGTTTGGATTCTGGCTAAAACACTCTTTTTCAAAAATCTTTTGATGTGTGTTACCTGTGATAGTATATTTACTTGTGCATCTGTAGTTAAAACATAATTTTGTTTTTCAAGATGGTCCAATCACTGTGAATGTTTATACCTTGCTCCCTCTCATTCTCTTATCCTCAGAGAGTTCAACATTCCTATGGGGATTGCAGCGAGCACCTTGATTTCTCAGTGTCCAGGCTCTTTTATCCCCAGGGACCTCTTCCTCCCTCTGCCACAGCTGTCCTGGCTCACCACCCTAGCCAGTGGCCTTGCCTCGGGTTTCACTCAGGCACAAGTCTAGCCGATGAGCAGCGGCGCCCACCATCGCCCATCACAAGTTACACACCAACCAGTCTCTTCCCACCTTCTCCTTTCCTCCTGATAGGATGGAAGAAGTGTCCTCTCTCCTCTCAAAATGAATCTCTCTACATGAGCAAGGCTTCTCAAGGAAGTTGGTTCTTTATCATTCCAGCATCTTTATCTTCCAGAATTTTCTATCAGGTCACTGCTGTCAGCATACAAATACGCTCTCATACCTCTCAACTTAAAGCAGACCACCGGGAATTCAGAAATGCCACTCCTTTCTCACAGGGAGTTTGTCATCCAGTGGCAAGTTAAGATCTAGAAACTCTTGATCCCATTTCCCCTTCATCTCTAGGTCTGAGCTTCTAACATTCATTTATTGGCTCGCTTAGTATCTCTACCTCCCCCTTCCTTTTAAAACTAGGTAGATCATGTTACTTCTCTGCTTAAAATTTCTTTAGTGGATTCTCACTGCTCATAATAAAACCAAAATCTTTACCATAATAGAACACAAAAGGCCTCCCTTGAATATGGGCTTTGCCTGTGTGTTTCACTTTCCTCCTATCTTAGCATTCAGCAGCTTGTTGATTCCTGAACACACTAAGCTCTTTGTTCTGCATGAAGACCTTTTTGCCTGTTATTCCCTCTACCTAGAACAGTTTCCCCTCATCTCTGCATAGCAAACAAACACTTTCTCATCCATCAGATGGCAAAGAGGATGCTCACTCCCGACCACCCAGTTTAAAGTAGGTCTGCCCTGTTCTTTTGTTTTGCCTGTCCCCTCTACTAGATGTCAGCTTCTTGACAAGCAGAAGCTATGTGTGTTTGATTCCCTACTGTACACATAGAGCCTGGCAGACTTAAGTGCTCAGTATTTGTGCATATATACATGCATACAGTTCATAAAGAAAGAATAAATCAATGTGTCTTTCAAGTATTTTTGCCTGTCCTTTTAGAATTTACTTTAAGATAATTTTTCACCCATTTTTCCAGCTCAATTCCAAAATATCCTCCCGTCAGGACTCCTGAGTATTGTGTTAAGCAGTAGAACATCATAGAGCCATCCATATGAAAGGAATATGGCAAAATATTTATTTGACTCCCTTTTATGTTCAAGCAGGCTTGCTCTTAAATATCTCCAGAAAAACTCAGTAACTTCCTTTGATAGTGTGATTTGGTTTCTTAGAATTCCTACATGGTAAAAAGAATCTTAGTAAATTACCTAATCTAAAGTTTTTCTGACAGAGTTTATTATATTTTGTCCCTTTCTTTATAAAGCCCAATTACTCATCATTATCAATTGCTCTGATTTCATTATTTGAAGAATTAATATTTTCTATTCTCTTTTTTCTCTAATTGGGTTTCCCTGGTAGTTCAGACAGTAAAAAAAAAAAAAAAAATCTGCCTGCAACATAGAGACCCAGGTTTGATCCCCGGGTCGGGAAGATTCCCTGGAGAAGGAATAGCTACCTACTCCAGTACTCTTGCCTGGAGAGTCCCATGGACAGAGGAGCCTGGAGGGCTACAGTCTGCGGGGTCACACAGAGTTGGTCACAACTGAGCAACTAACACTTTCACTTTCACTTTTCTCTAAATACTAATTTCTTTAGCACTTTTAATACAACTTGTCAGTGTTACAACGAATAAATATGCACTATATTAATATCTTAGTAAACTTGAAGAGGCTGTTGTCTCAGATCAGCCGCTCCATGTAGTCCTCTTCAGGGGAAATTTTTAACTATAATTATAACTGTAAAAAATTAAACTAGAAGCAAATACTGCTTTTAAATTGATCTAAAAAATTACTAACCTGAAGGGTACTTAACATCTTTTTTAAAAATTTTTTTTCCTGTGGAAATTTTTAAACATACAGCAAAGTAGACAGCCTGTACCCATCCCCAGCTCAGGTTGTCAGCATTTGGCCAGTCATGTTTACTTATTCCAGCTCTATACATTCTCATACCTTTATTCTCTGAGGTATTTTAAAGTAACCTTCAGACATCATTATTTCATTCTAAATTTTGCAGCATGTATCTCTAACAGGTTAAGGTAAAAAAAAAAAAAGTAAACACTTCACCATCATCACTCCAAGCAAAAATGATAATTCCTTCATATCATACCATCCTATGCACAGTCATGTTCAGATTTCCCCAGATGCCTCAAAAGTGTCATTTTACCATCGAATTTGTACAAATTGGGATCCAGATGAGCTTCACATGTTGTATTTGGTGTGTATGTCTCTTCCTGTTCTTTTAATCTGTAATTGTCCCATATCCCCACCACCTTTTCCGTCATGCCATGTATTTGGCGTGAGACAGGCCATTCGACCTATAGAGTTGCCCATATTCTGGGTTCCTTTGCATCCTCACAGTGCTTCCTAATGTCCGTGATAGGTAATGTGGAGCACCGCCAAAAATGTTCTTCCCAAAAGAATTGTGCCTGAACCTAATCAGACCCCTAGAGCCAAATATGACAGAAGGAATCTTTTAAACTTTCCTACCTTTCCTAACTCTAGGAAAAGAGCCTTAGTGGATGTTGAACAGCCTTTTGTGTCGGGTTCACATGAAGTAGCTAATGCTTATTAGCGTTAACAGTGACTTGGAATGAGCAGAAGTGAAGCAGCCTTGGAAAGCTCCTCTCTCGTCTTCCTATGAGGAGAAGGAGGGCAGGGCTGTCAGCTCATCCTGCCCTCAAGACAGACGTGGGCAGCTTTCACTGCTGTGGCCTGAAGACTGTCTCATCCGGACCGTTTTGACTTGGGTCATCAAAATTATGTTGTATTTAAATCGTGCTCATGAAATAGAATTTTCTGTTGAGAAATATTAGAAACAGTTAAGTTTTCACTGTGCTGATTATAATAAGGGTTGTCATGTCAGAGTGCATGTATGAAGCAGAGAAAGGCTCACTGCATGTGGGAATGCATGCAATTACCTGGTTGCTCTAAGGTAGTTAGTTACCACTCTCACCCAGCCCCAGGGATACTGATGGTGCCCCCTCCGCCCCGCCCCACTGCCCCCACCACACCTGAGGCCGCTGCATCTACCACCTCGCTGTGCAAAGGGTTGGGTTAGGTCACGCCTTTTCAGTGGACAGTGTGGTGTCTGAGTGTAACACTGGACGCACCAAATATAATGGACATGCCTGGTAAACCTTAACTGCTCTCGTTGTCATCATAGGAGAAGAAAGGAAGGGAGCAGGACATTTTCAGCCTCACGTGCTTCTAGGAGGACCACGTAATAAGTCAGAGTTGGGAGAGGAAAGGAAAGGGAAGTGAAAATCAGATGGCATTGTAGGTCAAAAGAGGGTTTAGGAGGTACTGTGTTGACTGAGAACTCTTAACTAGTATCCTATTCTGAGAAATCGAAGGGGTGCCAGGGAAAATTACTCCTGAGTAAACAGAATTTATAAAACCTTAGGTTCTTTGCTTTTATATCTCTTGAAGTCCAAATTTACATTTATACAGCTACTCATCTTAGGGGAAGAAAGGAAGCAACAGAAAAAAATCTAACTTCCAAGTTCAAAGGTCTCATTTTTCCTCTTTCATCTTCTTCCTCTCTCATGAGGGCCCGTGTTTGCCAACACTCTCAGGAGACTTGAACTGACATTTTGGAGTAATTTTTTCCTTGGATAAGTAGGTGGGACCCGTGTTGGGAAGGTTGGGTTATAGAAATCTATTTTGCTTTTTTACACCTCTTTCCCTTTGTGTTAGGATTTTCTTGTTGGAGTGCAATGTGAGAGAAGTACGCGTTGCTGTGGCCACAATCCTGGAGAAAACCCTAGACAGTGCCTTGTTTTATCAGGATAAGGTTAGTCTTGTTTTCTAAATACTGTTTACACATTCTGTTTTTACCAAATGTTTTAAATTGCACATAATAAGAAAAAAAGCCTAGGATTAGAGTCTGGTAACTTACATAAAAATGCATGTTCCGTGAACTGACATCCTGATCAGTGCCAGGCTGGAAGGCGTTCTGTCCTCTCTTCCTCAGATCCCAGACATCAGGGTAGGCTCAGAATTCAGATCTGCTTTGATCTGCATCAGGGCTTTCTGTCTGGAGCTCTTCCCTCTCAGAGTCTTCGCTCAGGAGTTTGTGTTCAGTCTCTCTGCATAAAGACCAGCCTGAGTCTAGAGTCTGCAGTCTAGACCAGCGGTCATTTTGAGCACCCTGGCTTTGTCTCTTTCCTCAGAAGCTATGTTCGTGATCTGAACCTTCATTTGGCAACGGACCAGGCAGTGCCCTCCATCCAGGGGCACTGACCACAGTAGCTCCTCCTTTGATCTCTGTTATCCCTAATCCTTGTTCCTGTTATTCTGAATTTCTTCCTCCTCCTAACCCTGTTTTCTGTAACATATTCTCTTCTAGTTCACAATTCCACACATGCTCAAACAACATGGTATTCATTACCATTCTCAGTTTCCCCCAGATTTTAAGTCTTCTGGACATAAATGACATGAGTCTGATTATTCAATCTGTTAAGTCCTAGCAAATACAGCAGTAACTTCCCAAGTTTGCTGTTTCAAACAGCTGACACTACATGGAAAACTTTGAAAAATGTTGTATTCAGAATGAATTGGCTCCTTATAAACGTTGGCTGGAGGCAGTGTCTCAGTGAGCTAAATGTAAATTCTAGGAATTGCTGCTTCAAATTCAGCTGTTGGCTTTACTGTGCAGGAGGCTGTTGCTGCAGCCCCAGTGCATGGCACCCCGGCACTTGGTTCCTTCAACGTTCCTGAGCCGGGCGCTCCATTTGCAGACAAGTTTCAGTCCAGGATGGAGAAGGAGGCCAAATATACTCTTCAGGAAGGACCTAGAAGAAGAACACTGTCCGTCTCAGTTCCAAGAATCCTAAGAAAGGGGAGGGAGGTTTACTCTAAGGCAGTGGCTTTCAGTCAGCTTAAACAGCAGAAGCATTCTTCACAAAACCTTACTTGGTTGCAGAGTATTAAAAAATAGGTCCTTGGGAGCTGCCTAGGACAGCTTAGATACCGTTGCTCTGAAGTACCCTGTGGAAGTTCTCTGAGATAGTAAACGTAAGAATGTTCTCCCTCTCCTGCTTCCTCCCACATACCAACCTAGACAAAGGACAAAAGCAGAATCAATGCAGTCTACCTACAGATGGGGTCAGGCCATAGCACATCACCCCACCAGCCTCTAAAAGCAGGACTGCAGGGGGAAGAAAGTGAAGAGAGTGGTGGAGGACGTAAACCATTTGCCTCAGTAAATTCCACTTGATACTCAGCTGTTGTTATATTATGTCTATTTTCCCCCTTAATGGAAATGGTGCCTCTTGCCACCCACTTTATATTGGAAAGCACTTTGAAATGGAATGCCACGTACATGGTAGATTTTACTGTATTTATAATGAGTATAACAGGATGGATGGGAACATTTCAAAAGTCTGCGAGAACCTTCTCCAGAGGAAAGGAGCTGACAAGAGCAGTAAGCCTGGTCTCAGTTCTCAGGTCACACATGGATGTCCAGGGACTTGTCCAGAAACAGCTGGGGTGGGAGGGAAAGAAGAAGCAATGTGATAACCAAGATGGTTTCTAAACAAATAAAATGTTTTTCAAAGCTTTCCATGAGGCGTCAGCGGGCTTTCAAGTAAGTTCACAGTTGAGTTGATATTACCGTTGTCATTCCGTCAGGCTGTTGCTCTCCATTCGCTCCATTGGCTCGGTTCCTAGCCTCTATGCCTGTGTCTGTGTTTTTTATTCTTTGCATCTGTGATTATGTGAAGAAGTAGCAAAGTGGAGGGAGGGATTCAGAAGTGTTTCCTCTAAAACCCCTGCCTTTTTTTAAAAAGACAGAAAGAACTGGGCTTTTTAGAAAATGTGACCTTTAGGCAGTGGAACCATGCCCTTGAGTCTGAAGGCGAGGAAACAAAACTAGGCTTTTCTTTCATTATTTCTACAGTTCTACCAGTCTTCCCTGGAAGATCAAATGGATAATTCTGTTTCTGCTCCCCAAAGCATAAATCCATCTAAATCTGAGACTCGATTGTACCAATCAGACTTTTCCTTTTGTTCTTATGGTGGTTTATTTCAGGTTAATCCTATTACAGATGTCCATCTTACCTTCTTTTTCTTTATGTAATTTCATCTTTCCTCTAACCAGTTAAAGAGCCTTCATCAGTTACTGGAGGTCCTGCTTGCTCTGTTGGATAAAGATGTCCCCGAAAATTGTAAAAACTGTGCTCAGTACTTTTTCCTGTTCAACACTTTTGTGCAAAAGGTAAATGATTTTTTTTTTCCACTAGGGATTTATAGTCTAAAGGAATTTTATATATGCAAAACATTTATATTGGTCAACATAGGACCTGTATGATATAATTTTACAAGTGTTCGTTTTTGAAAAAATCTTCAATTGTATGTTATATTACTTGTAAGAATCCCAGCATAGGTAGGTGGGGATGATTTCTCTTTGTTGGAGCAAGAGTCTGCATTGAAATGAGGGGCCATTGTGTAGCCCCAGAGGGCTGTTAGGTTTTCAACAAGTACTTTCTATATGTAAATTATGGCATTTAAACACTTACTACTTAAAGCTTCTCTCTTGGCTGTATTTTTGGAATAGCTTTCTATCTGGGTAAGAACGTCATTTGTCATTCTCTCTTTCTTATGACAGCAAGGGATTAAGGCCGGGGATCTCCTTCTGAAGCATTCTGCCCTGCGACACATGATCAGCTTCCTCCTTGGGGCCAGCCGGCAGAGCACCCAGGTACTGCCTGCTTTTGTTTCATGCAGCCCAGTGGCCTGGCTACGGTTTTGGCCAGAGCCACAGTGTCTCTCTTTGTAAGTTTCATCAGAGCCCAGGTGCAACAAATGCTGTATAGCTTTTAAAATTCTTTGAAGTTCAGTTATTTTTACAGCCTCCTCATAGAATTTACTTTAAATGCCATAACCAGTGGGAATGACTAACTCAGACATCAGTCAAAACGTGAAGTGTCAAGTGTCCTAGGAGGAAAGATGGGTTCTGCCTGGGGGATTCGAAAGCCTTCAGAAAGAGTGACACGGGTCCTCCTCCACTCACTCTCTGGGACCGTGCACAAGGCTTGGTCCCGGTGGAGGTGCTTACATGGGATGCTGTCACAGGCCATTATTCACATGTGAAGTTGAACCATTAAGTGCTGAGCAACATTGCTGCAGATGTAATACTCATATTCAGAAAATGAAGGGAAATGGTTTTGGAATAGTAGAGTCAAATATACCCTCAAATGACTCTGCTGTTTGAAGTTCCTATGTTGGTGTGTTTTTTCCAATCATTATATTTCTTCTGTTTGATAGACTTAAAATACACAAAATGTCAACATGCTGTAATGATAAATACTATGTATGGAGCAGTTATTATGTGCCAGACACAACTGGTTACTTTTCATGCTCTACCTCTGAAGTTCACAGTTCAGTAAAACAGGTAGTTTCATCCCCCTTCTTGGGCAAGAATTACAGCTGAGAGAAATTGTAACTCATTGAGGATCGCAGGACTTAAGCTCTAGTTTCCACTACATGTGATTCACTGCCTAGGAAAGCTTTCCTCTTTTTATTAAGGGAGACAGACTTGTCATTTAGGCCTCCTCTCAGCTTCCTGTCATACCACCTAGCCACTCTGACTCCTTAATGTGGAAAACAGGACTTCCCTGGTGGTCCAGTGGCTAAGACTCCACACTTCCACTGGAGGGGGTGGGGTACGAGTTCAGCCCCTTGTTAGGGAGCTAAGATCCTGCGTGCCACGCAGTGCAGCCTAAATAAATAAATGCGCTGACAGTAGCTTGCTCTGTGTGCTGATATTATGTTAAGTATCAGTTTTTACTTCAAGCTTTGCCTTATCAGGGGCTCCATTGACACTGACGATTATTTTAAATTCATTGTAATTTAAATAATACTCAGTTTAATTAATGATGTTATATTGTATGATTAATATTGTTTTGCATTTATGGAACACATAAGTTTGAAAACATTCTCACTTTTAATGTTTCATTTGGTCCTCCCAACCATGAGGTGGGTGCGGAACAGGTAGCGGGTAGGTTGTCCCTGTCCTGATACAAGGAAGTCAGGCAGAGAACTCGCCCACATCCTCACAGATCAGTGAGTGGCAGAGGGGGCCAGGCCTGCAGACCTCCAGCCTCACAGGCTTTCCCCACTGTACTGGGTGCAGGAAAATTACCTAGCACATGGTGAGAGCTCAGTGCCTAAATAGGATTGCATGATAGTATTTGTTTTAGGATAGAAATTCGTATATATCTGTGTTAAGCTGGAGGAGCCTGGTGGGCTGCTGTCTATGGGGTCACGCAGAGTCGGACATGACTGAAGTGACTTAGCAGCAAGCTGGCTTAAAACCTGTGAGTTTTTTGTACTTTGATCTCTCGTACTGTCAAACATTGGGAAAGAACGTGGCTCAGAATATCATGAAGCCACACACTTTTCCTTCCTTGTCACTTGTTTCTCACCAGAGCACTAACACCCACTTTATTTTCTCTGACAACAGATACGTCGGTGGAGTTCTGCACAAGCACGAGAATTTGGGAACCTCCACAATACAGTGGCATTGCTCGTCCTGCATTCAGATGTCTCCTCCCAGAGGAATGTTGGTAAGCTTTAAAGCCTGTCTTTAATATGTCAAGGAAATGGAGAGATGGTGGATTTGTCAGTAACACATAGACAGTGATAATGTTGGGAATTAAATGTATGTTAGTGGCTTCTCATTTGACTATTTGATATTTGAGGGATGCTTTAAATTTTTTGTTTCAGTTCATGTTAAGCTTCACCTTATTTTTACTAGTTTGTCACAATAGAAAGTCTTTATTTATTTGGGGTGGGATATGGAAGCATTTCAAAACACACTGGGATTAAAGGCTGCATTTCTATACTGTTATCAGGCCTTCTCGTGACAGCACCAACAGCAGTAGCAACGATAGTACAGTAAAGCTGCTGTAAAGCACTCAGTGTTCCCGTGTGCTGTGCCTCTCCTGGGGCTCCCCTCAGCAGACCTGTGAGGTTGGTTCCCCTTCTGAGTGTGCAGGAGCTAAGATGGGGAGAGCGAGAGTGACTCCCACATCTCACAGCAGGTCAGAGGCGTAGCAGCCAGTGTGGAACACAGGCCTCTGACCCCAGAGCCTATGGAAGGGTTTTCACGTCATCTGACCAGGAAACTAGATTAAAAATCACAGTGCATCCCTCTGAGCTGGAGACGCCGTTGGCTCTCTGAGGCGATGTGGGGGAGCTCTCGTATAGTCGTGAGCTAGACTGTGCTTCCTAAATCCTGATTCACCAATCTAAAAGATGAAGCTACCACCATTTTGAGTTCAGACAGGTCTGCGAAAGAAAATTGAGAGTGAGAGTCCTAGCTTTTCCAGCATGTAGGGTACCCCTTCCATGTGAGAGATTCTGCTCAGCATTGGCAGTTGTTTAAGCAGCAGAAGTGCCTTGTCTTCCGTCTCTTCAGAGGCACTTTGAGCCTTTTTTTTTCTCATTTTAAACTTCTTCAAAAGGATTATCTTGGCTGTGAATCACTGGAAGTCTAGGGATTTAACAGTTAGTCCAGGGCATACATTGAAAGAGAGAGGAAGCCTTTTCTCAAGTCTCATGACTGTGAGAGACAGCTGTACATGTTCAGCAGTTGGGTGTGTGAATCTTGAGGCAGTCGCCTTACCTTGTAGACATCGGTTTCACATGGTAACATGAGGTGGCTTTTTGCTTTGATTTCCTAAAGCTCCCGGTGTATTTAAACAACGGCCGCCTATTAGCATTGCCCCCTCGAGCCCCCTGCTGCCCCTCCACGAGGAAGTCGAAGCCCTGTTGTTCTTGTCTGAAGGGAAACCTTACCTGTTAGAGGTATGTCCTTGTTCTACTAAAGCCATTTTCCTTTTATTTGTTTTTTTCTTTTTGAGGGAAAAATGCCTTTTGTTATTAGTTGCATTTTGTTATGTTACTCTCTTAAAGGGGAGTATAGTTAAGAAGCAGTATTTCAAATTAATTTTACTTCCTGTATGTATGTCAGAAAGAAATAGGCACCTGAAAAGAATATAATTAGTCCTCCCTGCGACTAAGAATTGGGCCTCCAGGTCCCAGGAGGAGGTGTATATGGCACACACACACCACCACCACCCCCGGCCGAGCCACAGTCACTCCATTTATTATCGGAGGGTTTATTCCCAATCTTGTGTGTGTCCTTTGTCCTGAAATACTACAGCTCTGAAGCATACGGGTTTTTCAACCTCAGGGGTATAGAAGTGAGCTCTTCACAACCTCCTGTTGAGGTCCCTCTCCCTTCCACCCAGAGCTACTACACCTTAAGAATGTAATCTTCCAGTCCTCGTTCTGTACCTTGATGTTTATATATATGACTCGGTGAACATAATCATACTGGTTTTTATTTACATCAGAGTGCTGTGCTATATCTTTCTTTTTTTTTTAAGCTTAACATCATGTATTTTTTGGACCTATCAGTGGTTATTTTAATGGGGGAGATCCCCTTTAAAATCTGATAAAAGTGAGAAAAAGGTACACATTTGCACAAATTGTGTTAACTCTCAGACAGACTCAAACTATTTTGAGGCAGTGTTGGTGGTCCTTAATCTGAGCAGATTTCAGTGAAAGTCAGAAACAGCGTTTTAACAGTGAACTGTGACAAAAGAAACACTCCTCTTCTGCCCTCACTAGGTAATGTTTGCTCTGCGAGAGCTGACGGGCTCACTGCTGGCGCTCATCGAGATGGTGGTGTACTGCTGTTTCTGTAACGAGCATTTCTCCTTCACCATGCTGCATTTCATTAAGGTAGAACCCTGTAAACACCTGTGGCAGCCTGCGAGCCTTTGGTTGAGACCTAGGAAAGCATTGCTTTGGCTCCCAGGCACTTTGCTTCTTTTAATAACTTAAATTGTTTTCCTAATCATAAAAATAGTATAGCTCATTTTTTAAATGAAGAATAAAAAAGAATTCAAAATCTCACCATTTATGATGATTATCATGAATATTCTCTCATGTTTCCTTTTTTATTTTCTATGCGTATATTTTAACATAATTGGGATTTTATTGTCTGTATGATGTTTGTGCCCTCTCTTTTCAATTGACATTATAAGTACTTCCCATATCATTAAAAGCTACCTGAGTGTATTTCATGCATCTCTCATGTATCACAATTTACTCAGCCATTCCCTTCTCAGTGAGGCATATTTGCATTGGGTGCAGTTTTTAACTATTAAGAATAATACTTTATAGTTAGTGATAATGCTGTGGTGACCATTATTGTATAAAATGGTTTTAAAGTTTCAGGTTATTTCCCCAGGCCACATCTAAAAAATCAAAAGTAGATTGATTTTTCTCACCTTCTGAAGTAGTAATATATATAGTTCATTATGAAGCTCTGATCAGTGTGTAGTAATTACTTGTGTTGCGCTTTGTGGATGCCAACCTCAGTTCCGAGCATATTTCGTATTTAACTCACTGAATTCTCTAGTACGTAAGTCCTGTGAGGTACAGATACTGGTATTGGAGGTACTGAAGACACCAGGGTCACACAGCTAGTAAGTGGCAGAGTGGGAGTTCGAATAGCAGCAGTATGGCTCCAGGGCTCTGCTCTTAACTACTGCCTTGCTAGGGATTATTAGAAAAACCTTTAAACCTATGCATACCATTTTTATTCATTTTTAATCTTTAATTTTTAATTACATGGAGAATACATGACTTCATTCTCTTTGTGAAAAAATATGCAAAGTCCATTTCGACATCACCAGCCAGCCATGTCTCCTCTCCACCCTACCCCATGGGCCAGTATTGTCACATCGGTTATGCGTCTTTCCAGTCCTCTTTGTGTGAAATTACGAGAGATATTTTAGTTTGTCCCACACCTTGCCTGCCCCAGGATTTGTAACAGTGATACAGGTAGTGTTAACAAGTAGCTGTGATCAGTAGATCATGTCTCCAAGCTCTAATTAAAGTATGTTTTGCCCTCAGCCTTTTCTGTACAGGTCTGCTGTATCAGGGTTGATTGAGACCTCTCTTTACTGTTTACTAATTATATAAGCAAGGGCAGTTTCCTCTCTTGGAAAACAGGAGGAAGTTTGACCGGGCCTCACAGATTGTGTAGATTCAGTGAGGCAGGATACATGCAGTACTTAGTGTCAGACCCGGCAGCTTGCACATGCCTTGTCGTCATGCCGCGTCCTTTCCCACTGCATATCATGTATAAGGTTATTAAAATGCACATGGGTGTGAGTTTTCTCAACCTTGCTTTCTTTGTTTAGTGTGTCTTAGCAGATTTTTCTACTTCCTAAGCTGAACTTTTCTTATATTTCACTCACAGCATGTTGATCTCAGAACACTGTAATTAGCATTCTCACAGCTACTCGAGAATAGTCAACAAAACAGAATAAGTATAAATGAAATATAAGTACAAATTGAGGCCTGTTTAGTGACTAAAACTCTCTCCCTTCCTTTCTGCTGCTTTCCCTCTCCCCTTCCTAATTTCATAGTGAAACATCACGGAGGGTTATAGCAGGGAGGGTCGTGGTGTTGTTTCAGTCCCCAGACATAGCATTTGGGGAACTGAGACCCAGAGAAGGGAATGACTTGCCCAAGGTCAGCCAGGTGATGGTAGAACTTAGGCTGGAGTCCCAGCACTGTTGATTGCCACTCGGACCTGCTTTTCACTGAAGACTTACTGGAATCTTTGTGCTTTTAAAAAATATTTCAGAACCAACTAGAAACAGCTCCACCCCATGAGTTAAAGAATACATTCCAGCTACTTCATGAGATACTGGTAAGTCACGCATGTTTTGATTCGCTGGCGTTTAGGTAGTTACTAGGCAGCGTGCGTTTGCAGATAACACTGTGTGTCCTTGTGTTGCTTTTGCATCCATTGGGTCTGCACTCACCAAGCCCTCTTCACATCACCCATTCTTCTTTCCTTAACTGATTCAGAGGTGAGTGGTAATAAATTTCCTTCTGTTTAGTGAGGGAGCTAGACAAGGACGCAAGCAATTCTAGTGCAGAAAGCGAAGGCCTTACTTACCATGCACAGAAAATGGTGCTCAGCTCAAGTGTGATCTTGTGTGAACCTCGCAAGAACCAAGAGAGGTGAATGGCTGGCTCTGCAGCCTGTCCATGTGCTACTGAAAATATCTCTATGAGCCACAAAACTGAAATGTAATCCACTATAGGGTGCATCCCAGTTTGGGAAATACAAAAGGCAGGGGGGAAAATACAACTGTAGTCAGTGAAATAAGGTATTATTAGAAGCTGAACTTAGAGAAGTGGAGTGACCTGCCCAAGGACGTCGTCACTAAGTGACCGTCAGGATTTGAGCCAGGTGACTGGCCGTGGAGCCTGTGCTCTCTACCAAACGCCTGGTTTGCTGAGTGACTGGAAGAGATAGGACTAAAAGGAGTGGAAACTGGTGGGGTTTGGGGAAGGAGCCCAGACCAGACCAGGAAGAGTTTCAGGTTCCAGCGCCTATGGACTTTTTCCCTGATGGCCAGTGGTGACACACTGGTGGCCAGGTTCCACCTACATGTCTTGTCTGTTTGGCCCAAATTGTTCTGTTCTTTAACTTCTGGATTCCAACCTGTCTTCAGAAATCAGGTCATCTGGCCACACTGGTCTGTTTCCTGCATGCTCCAGCCACCCAGAGCAGTGACAGCATATCCTTGCCATGAAGCTTGTGGTCCCCAGTCCCCACTGCCCTCGGCACTGCTGTTGTCTGCCACGTGGCTCATTCGTTTCTTACCATCTCGGATTCTGTAGACATTTAAGTTAGTAACCTCTGCCATCAGTGGTGGACACCATGGAAGGGTTTGAGGCAGGAAAGTGATATAACCTGATTTATGTCTTAGAAAGATTCCCCCGGCAGTTGTCTTAAAGGATGGGCTAAAGAAAGAAGCAGGGTTGGAATTGGAAAACCATATAGCAGTCTGTGGCAGTAATCTGAGTGTGAAATACCAAGGCTTATAAAGGAGAGACCGGAGCAGAAGGGGCTAGGACCAGAACAACAGGTGTTTAGAAAGAGAATCAGTGGAATTTGGTGACTGGTTGTGAACCAATGAGAGAGACTAGCCCAAGAACCATTTAAAATAAAGAGTGGGCAGTGGGATGGGGGCTGGCTTCCCTTTAGGTCCCTAAGGCTTTGGCACAGGGTAAGCATTTAATAAACACTTTTGAATATGGAGATACACCATGGGTGCCATTTCTAAAATGCCTGGCTCTCTGGTCCTTTCCCTCCTTTTGGTTCTAGCACTTTTGTAAGATCATTGCTTCTCAGGAGTGGGATTGAGTGATGTTCATCTGCTCAACAGCAGACCCACTTAGTTTACTGAACTGTGCACAGCTCAGTGTCAGGCATTAGAAGTCCAGCAAGAGTGTGCCATAGATCCAGCCTGGTGTGGTGTGGCGTAAATCTCCACATCGACTTGTAGAGCCTGTATTATATCAAAACTTTTGACAGGATTTTGCGAACCATAAATCTCTGATCTTTGGGATCATGAAATACATGTCCTTATAACCCACAGAGAACCCTAGAGTCAGTTCTTAAGAGCATGTATTAGGAAATGTGTGGATCTTCAAATACTGCTTAACACTTTTTTTTATCTTTAGTTTGAAATTTAATATATTGTTCAAAATAGGGCAATAACATATTTGGTTTTGGTTTTACTATGTTAGTAACTATAGTCCCTTGAACGAGTTTTTTTTAAAGGCACCAGTGGCTGTAACACAAGTTTCTTCTTTCATTTACCAGCCTTTGTTTCCTGCTTCTCACAGGTCATCGAGGATCCCATACAAGTGGAACGAGTCAAGTTTGTGTTTGAGACAGAAAATGGATTACTAGGCAAGTATGGCTGCCCTGTGAAGAAGCGCCTGCAGTAAAGAGCCCATCATTCCAGCCAGCCTCTCCTCCCCAGGGTCTGCCTGGCACACTCTGCCTGGCAAGGATCGCTGAGGAATCCAGGAGTTGTCTGGTCAGGGCTGTTAGACTCCCTCAGTCTAGTCAGGAGATTTAAAGCCAGAGGATCTTACTACCCTGAACACCCCTGCTTTTCGTAAGACAACAGCTTGAGGTCCTTTTACTGGGTCAGGTAAGATACACAGGGTGCTGTGACTTTCTTCAGCAAGCTAAAGGTTTGCCACTTTAACAAGAAACCTTTCTTCCATTCTGTAGCCATTGAAGTGGGAAAAGACTAAAACCTTACACTCAGGATATTGTCAAACTCATGAAATGCAGTTTCTTTTTTTCTTTTAACCTGTGGTATGAATGCACCCAAATTTTTATTATCTGCTCATAGAAGTTTTTTGACAGCCTTTTCTTTTTCAGAAGGCTAAAGTGGCTTTAATGAGCTATTTCTTAGAAAAAGTTTAGTTAAAAATAGTCTTATCCAACTCCCACCATCCACCTGTATTCCCAGTTAACTTGAGTCATTTTAGATATTGCTGTGTATTTAAAGGAAGTTTTAGCATCTCCTTTTATTGCAGAAAAGAAATTTATGCTTAAAATGTTCTGTAGTTACAACGTTCTAGGCCACCGCTTTGAAATGGTGCTCTCTGCTCTGAGCAGCACCCAGGCTCTCTGAAACTTACAGACCATACACGCCTCAAGGGCAGGGAGCAGGCATTGCAGTCATCCCTTGGTAACCATAGGGCACTGGTTCCAGGACCTACTTGGACACCAAAACCCATGGATGCTCTAGTTCCATAGTCTACCCTTCATATCCATGGTTCTGCACCTGAGGATTCAACCAGCCACAGGTTGTGTAGTGTGCTATACATATTTATTGGAAAAAACTCACATATAAGTGGACCTGTGCAGTTCAAGCCCATGTTGCTCAAGGGTTGGCCATATTTATCTTTAAATGCCCAAAGCGCTGACCAGTAAATACTTGTTGAAGTGAAAGTACCATAAGTCTCCATTTATCACACTGAAGTATTTTAACTACTCTTTGTCAGTATTGTAGTGAATGAAAAACTTTGCAAGTCTCTAGGTGAAAAATCAGCGAATATAAATTTTAGTTCCTTTCAGTTCTTCTGAAAGTCAAACCTTCACCATCTTGTATTTTTCTTGAGTACTTAAAGTAGTGTTTCTGTCCATTAGAATTTGGAAAACCCTGTTAAGTCAGCACTACTGTGCTTTGGTTAAGCTCTTCATCTGCTTATCAAAAGTTTGCTGTGAATTTTCGGAACAGGATACCTGGGCCTGTTGGCACCTGGGCCTGCTTTCACTTCAGTGCTTTACTGTTGAAACTTCTTCCTTTATCCCTCAGCTCTGATGCACCACAGTAATCATGTGGACAGCAGCCGCTGCTACCAGTGTGTCAAGTTCCTTGTAACTCTGGCTCAAAAGTAAGTATTGACTCAAAATGCAGTTGCGTAAATGATGTTTTTAGTTACAAGTCAGATACTACTCAAGAAAAAAAAATTCCCTTGTTTTGGTACCTAGGGAATCTGAGTCAGTCAGGGCATACTTGCTTGGATGGTACAGACAATTATTCAGACAATCTCAAAGAGACATAAAAGGAGAGTATTAAAAGTAACAGATCTTATGGAATCCAAGGCGGGAAAAAGTGCTAAACTGACAGCTTTGTGTAGGAAGGAGAGAAGTCCAAGGCAGGTTTAGGGACCTCAACAGAAAGAATTCATGAACTATCACTCAGGATATCTTTAGTTAACTATCAGCTGTGTCAGCTTCTAGGTCCCCACTTTCAAAACACTCTCTCAAGAGGCCAAATCATATAACAGCTACTTAAACCTATGAACCTAGGCGCTGTGCTAAATATCACCTGTATTCTCATTTAACATTTTCAGCAATTTTATGAGGTTAGGTGCTCATGGGTGGTTTAAATGACATGCCTGCTGACAGAGCCAGGACTCGAGTACAGGCTGACTGACTTCAAGGCAAAGGTTCTTTTCTTCTTATATTTAATTGTGCTAAAATATGTGTGTGCTAAGTCACTCAGTCATGTCCAACTCTTTGCAATCCCATGGACTGTAGCCCACCAGGCTCCTCCATCCATGGAATTCTCCAGGCAAGAACACTGGAGTGGATTGCCATTCCCTTCTCCAGGGGATCATCCCAACCCAGGGACTGAACTCGTGTCTCTTAGGTCTCCTGCATTGGCAGGTGGGTTCTTTACCACTAGCTCCACCTGGGAGGTCCCTAAAATATACATGACATAAAATTCACCATTTTAGCCACTTTTAGGTGTACAGTTCAGCGGCATTAAGTACATTTATAGCATTGTGCAGCCATCACTATCACCACCATCTATCTCTAGATCTTTTTTCATCTTCCAGAACTGAAATTCTGTAGCCGTTAAATAGTACCTCTCCATTCCTCCTCCCTCCAGCTCCCAGCAACCATCCTTCTACTGTTTGTCTTCATGAATTTGACTGTTGTAGATACCTCACATAAATAGAATCATACAGTATTTTTCCTTTCATGACTGGCTTATTTCCCATAGCATGACATCTCCCAAGGTGTATCCATATTGTAGCGTATATCAGAATTTCCTTTCTGTTTAAGGCTGAATGACATTCCATTGTACAGATATGTATATGTACTGCATTTTACTTATCCATTCATCTGTCAGTAGATCCTTGGAAAGGTTCTCAATGTTAGAAGGAACCTGAGTTGTTTGCAACTTCAGCTCCCCTATTTATTTATTATGTTGGCCCACAAAAGATCAGAGTGACTGCATGCTAATCCAAGGTTACTTTTTTTAATTGAAGTATAGTTGATTTACAATATTGTGTTAGTTTCAAGTGTACAACAAAGTGATTCAGTTAATATTATTTTTTCAGGTTGTTTTCCATTATAGGTTGTTATAAGATACTGAATATAGTTCCCTGTGCTACACAGTAAATCCTTGTTTCTAACCTATTTCGTATATAGTAGTTTGTGTCTGTTAATCCCATACTCCTCTAACTTATCCCTCCTTTCACCCCTTTCCCCTGGTAACCATAAGTTTGTTTCTGTGTCTGTGTGTCTGTTTCTGCTTTGTATATAGATTCTTTTGTATTATTTAAGATTCCACATATAAAGGATACTAAGTATAATATTCTCCAGGTCCATTCATGTTGCTGCAAATGGCAATATTTCATTCTTTTTATGGCCGAGCATGGAGAAGGACATGACAACCACTCCAGTATTCTTGCCTGGGAAATCCCATGGACAGAGGAGCTTGGCGGGCTACAGTCCATAGGGTCATAAAGAGTCATACACGACTGAAGCAACTTAGCACATGCATGGCTGAGTAATATTCCTTTGTGTATATATAGATACATCACATCTTCTTAAACCAGTCTTCTGTTAGTGGACACAGGTTACTTCCATGTCTTGGCTGTTGCAAATAGTATTGCAGAGTAAACATTGGGGTGCACGTATCTTTACAAATTAGAGTTTTTGTCTTTTCAGGATACATACCCAGGAGCGTAACTAACCCAGGATTATTGAGCAGACAGCACTGCCATCACTGAGTTTTGCACTGAGCTCTCTTTAGCTTAATTTATTTTGCTCCAGATTTTTCGCTATCCTTGGACTTATACCAGAATGAGAAATCTGTTGGGATTAATCTGCTGCATTTGAGCATCCTCAACAGTTTTAAATGAGAGCCCCATTGAAACAGCACATGAACACACATTTTCCAGATGACAGTATTGTAAACACAGATGGAGATCACCCTGCCACAATTGTGGGTTCATTAATTAGGCTTCATACTGACAGCATGTCATCATCATGACATAAAAAGCTAAAAGAGTGGTATTTCCAAGTAGTGTTGGGGCCACATAGCATATCTGATGCCAGCAAACACAAAGTCCATATATTAGTAGTGTCTTCATATGTACTTCCTTATCCTGCACGTATCCCATTTTGTACATATGTTAATGGTAGTCTCCCCATCAGTACTATCTTCAAATAAGGACAGCTTTCTAGGTGGGCAAATACAAATGGAAAGGGAGAGAGAGGCTCCAAAAGCAGGTTTTAAAATTGTTTTTCCCTCATATCATTCTTTCTTATTTAAATTATAAAAATTAAAGATTAGTTTGATTTTATCAAGAGGTCATTTATTGTATACCTTAAAATTACTAGAAGAGAACATAGGTAAAATACTCTCTAACATAAATCTTAGCAATGTTTTCTTAGGCGAGTCTCCCAAGGAAATAGAAATAAAAGCAAAAATAAACAAGTGGCACCTAGTCAAACTTATACATTTTTGCACAGCAGAGGAAATTATAAACAAAATGAAAAGGCAACCTACAGAATGGGAGAAAATATTTGCAATTGATGCATCCAACAAGGACTTAATTACCAAAATATATGAACAGCTCATACAACTTAATAACAACAACAACAACAACAAAAATCAAAAAGTGGGCAGAAGACCTAAATAGACATTTCTCCAAAGAAGACATACCAGATGGCCAAGTGGCACATGACAGGATGTTCAACATTGCCAGTTGTCAGAGAAATGTAAATCAAAGTCAGAACAGAGTGAGGTATCACTTCACAACCATCAGAATGGCCATCATTAAAAGTCTACAAATAATAAATGCTAGAGGGGTTGTAAAGAAAAGGGAACCCCTCCTACACTGTTGGTGGGAGTATAAATTGGTATAGCCACTATGGAAAACAATATGGAGGTTCCTTAAAAACTGAAAATAAAGCTACCATATGATTCAGCAATCCCACTCCTGGACATATATCCAGAAAAAACTGTTGAAAAGATACATACACCCCAGTGTTCATTGCAGCACTATTTTACAATAGCCAAGACATGAAGCCACCTAAATGTCCATCAACGGATGAATGGATGAAGATGTAGTACATATATACAATGGAATATTACTCAGCTCTTAAAAAAACAATGTCATTGGCAGCAACATGGATGGGCCTAGAAGTCATTATGCAAGTGAAATAGTCAGACAAAGAGGAACGTCATATCACTTATATGTGGAATATAAAGTATGGTACAAAAGAACTTATTAAAAAAAAATAAAAAAGATTTAGAGACATAGGAAACAAACTTACAGTTACCAAAGTGGAAAGGAGGTTGAGGAAGGATAAATTAGGAGTGTGAGATTAGCAGATGCAAACTACTATGTACAAAATAGAAAAGCAGCAAGGGCCTACTGTATAGCACAGAGAACTGTCTTCAGTTTCTTGTAATAATCTGTAATGGGAAACAATCAGAAAAAGTATATGTATATCTGGTTCATTTTGCTGTATACCAGAAACTCAACTTTATAAATCAATTATACTTTTAATTTTTTAAAAATATTTAAGAGGTTATTTATCAAATGTACAATTTCTTGTGGCTATTTTTGTTTGTTATTTTTCATTTTCCAACCTTGATTTTAGTAGAACTGATTGGATGAGTTAGAGATAGATAAGAAACTTTTTACTACATATTTACCTTTTACAGCTTTTTGGAGTTTTAAACATGTGAATGTATCCAAAGCAAAAGAAAATACAAATTCATATAAAGACAACTGAAAGTAGCATTTGTGTTTCAGAATTTTAAAGTACTCAGTTCTGTTCAGTTCAGTTGCTCAGTCGCTCAGTGTCCGACTCTTTGTGACCCCATGAATCGCAGCACGCCAGGCCTCCCTGTCCATCACCATCTCCCGGAGTTTACTCAGACTCACGTGCATCGAGTCAGTGATGCCATCCAGCCATCTCATCCTCGGTCGTCCCCTTCTCCTCCTGCCCCCAATCCCTCTCAGCATCAGAGTCTTTTCCAATGAGTCAACTCTTTGCATGAGGTGGCCAAATACTGGAGTTTCAGCTTTAGCATCATTCCTTCCAAAGAAATCCCAGGGTTGATCTCCTTCAGAATGGACTGGCTGCATCTCCTGGCAGTCCAAGGGACTCTCAAGTCTTCTCCAACACCACAGTTCAAAAGCATCAATTCTTCGGCGCTCAGCCTTCTTCACAGTCCAACTCTCACATCCATACATGACCACAGGAAAAACCATAGCCTTGACTAGACGGACCTTAGTCAGCAAAGTAATGTCTCTGCTTTTGAATATACTATCTACGTTGGTCATAACTGTTCTTCCAAGAGTAAGCATCTTTAAATTCATGGCTGCAGTCACCATCTGCAGTGATTTTGGAGCCCCAAAAAATAAAGTCTGACACTGTTTCTACTGTTTCCCCATCTATTTCCCATGAAGTGATGGGACCAGATGCCATGATCTTCGTTTTCTGAATGTTGAGCTTGAAGCCAACTTTTTCGCTCTCCTCTTTCACTTTCATCAAGAGGCTTTCTAGCTCCTCTTCCCTTTCTGCCATAACGGTGGTGTCAGCTGCATATCTGAGATTATTGATATTTCTCCTGGCAATCTTGATACCAGCTTGTGTTTCTTCCAGTCCAGCGTTTCTCATGATGTACTCTGCATAGAAGTTAAATAAGCAGGGTGACAATATACAGCCTTAACGTACTCCTTTTCCTATTTGGAACCAGTCTGTTGTTCCATGTCCAGTTCTAACTGTTGCTTCCTGACCTGCATACAGATTTCTCAAGAGGCAGGTCAGGTGGTCTGGTATTCCCATCTCTTTCAGAAATTTCCACAGTTAATTGTGATCCACACAGTCAAAGGCTTTGGCTTAATCAATAAAGCAGAAATAGAGTTTTTCTGGAACTCTCTTGCTTTTTCGATGATCCATCGGATGTTGGCAATTTGATCTCTGGTTCCTCTGCCTTTTCTAAAACCAGCTTGAACATCAGGGAATTCACGGTTCACGTATCGCTAAAGCCTGGCTTGGAGAATTTTGAGCATGACTTTACTAGCATGTGAGATGAGTGCAATTGTGCGGTAGTTTGAGCATTCTTTGGCATTGGCTTTCTTTGAGATTGGAATGAAAACTGACCTTTTCCAGTCCTGTAGCCACTGCTGAGTTTTCCAAATTTGCTGGCATATTGAGTGCAGCACTTTCACAGCATCATCTTTCAGGATTTGAAACAAGCTGAAATTCCATCATCTCCACTCGCTTTGTTCGTAGTGATTCTTTCTAAGGCCCACTTGACTTCACATTCTAAGATGTCTGGCTCTAGATTAGTGATCACATCATCATGATTATCTGGGTCATGCAGATCTTTTTTGTACAGTTCTTCTGTGTATTCTTGCCACCTCTTCTTAATATCTTCTGCTTCTGTTAGGTCCAGACCATTTCTGTCCTTTATCGAGCCCATCTTTGCATGAAATATTCCCTTGGTATCTCTAATTTTCTTGAAGAGATCGCTAGTCTTTCCCATTCCATTGTTTTCCTCTATTTCTTTGCATTGATCACTGAAGAAGGCTTTCTTATCTCTTCTTGCTATTCTTTGGAACTCTGCATTCAGATGCTTGTATCTTTCCTTTTCTCCTTTGCTTTTCACTTCTCTTCTTTTCACAGCTATTTGTAAGGCCTCCCCAGATAGCCATTTTGCTTTTTTGCATTTCTTTTCCATGGGGATGATCTTGATCCTTGTCTCCTGTACAATGTCACGAACCTCATTCCATAGTTCATCAGTCACTCTAACTATCAGATCTAGGCCCTTAAATTATTTCTCACTTCCACTGTATAATCATAAGGGATTTGATTTAGGTCATACCTGAATGGTGTAGCGGTTTTCCCTACTTTCTTCAATTTGAGTCTGAATTTGGCAATAAGGAGTTCATGATCTGAGCCATAGTCAGCTCCTGGTCTTGTTTTTGTTGACTATATAGAGCTTCTCCATCTTTGACTGCAAAGAATATAATCAATCTGATTTCGGTGTTGACCATCTGGTGATGTCCATGTGTAGAGTCTTCTCTTGTGTTGTTGGAAGAGGGTGTTTGCTATGACCAGTGCATTTTCTTGGCAAAACTCTATTAGTCTTTGCCCTGCTTCATTCCGCATTCCAAGGCCAAATTTGCCTGTTACTCCAGGTGTTTCTTGACTTCCTACTTTTGCATTCCAGTCCCCTATAATTAAAAGGACATCTTTTTAGGGTGTTAGTTCTAAAAGGTCTTGTAGGTCTTCATAAAACCATTCAACTTCAGCTTTTTCAGCATTACTGGTTGGGGCATAGATTTGGATTACTGTGATATTGAATGGTTTGCCTTGGAAATGAACAGAGATCATTCTGTCGTTTTTGAGATTGCATCCAAGTACTGCATTTCGGACTCTTTCGTTGACCATGATGGCTGCTTCATTTCTTCTGAGGGATTCCTGCCCTCAGTAGTAGATATAATGGTCATCTGAGTTAAATTCACCCATTCCAGTCCATTTTAGTTCGCTGATTCCTAGAATGTCAACGTTCACCCTTGCCATCTCTTGTTTGACCACTTCCAATTTGCCTTGATTCATGGACCTGACATTCCAGGTTCGTATGCAGTATTGCTCTTTACAGCATTGGATCTTGCTTTTATCACCAGTCACATCTACATCTGGGTATTGTTTTTGCTTTGGCTCCATCCCTTCATTCTTTCTGGAGTAATTTCTCCACTGGTCTCCAGTAGTATATTGGGCACCTAGTGACCTGGGGAGTACCTCTTTGGGTATCCTATCATTTTGCCTTTTCATGCTGTTCATGGGCTTCTCCAGGCAAGAATACTGACGTGGCTTGCCATTCCCTTCTCCAGTGGACCACATTCAACAAGAATATTTGCAAAGAAGGCGTTTGGCTAATAAAAATTTCCTGCAATCACCAGGTGTCCTGCTGCTAAAGAATACTTCAAGGAGAATTCCCACCACTGGAGCTGGGCTGTGCAGTGGCTGCAGAAGAAGGTAATGGAGTTTTTCACTTTTCTGGTTATTTCATAGGAATCAATAACAACATATCTTATCAGGAAATAAAATCTCAGACTTGATTTGGAGACTGTCAGAGTATTTTCAGAATTCACACATTTTGGGGAACAGTTAATACCTATCTTTATACATGTAATTTGTATGTTAATACATTTGTCTTAATTTTATGGATAAAAAGGTAAGGATGATTATTTAAGAGGTAGTATTTCAGTGAACTGTTAAAAGCAGAAGTGCAGTCTTATCAAAAAGAATCTCCTGATGTGGTAGAAAGTCTGGGTCAACTTATATACTATTCTATATGCTTTTTATACTGAAATATGTATTGGTAGAAATTGTAGATTCATGTGGGCTTATTTGTCATCTCTAACGGCCTTTTTGACCTTCCCTGTCAGATGTCAGAACATTATTGGACACCGCAGAGTAACGTCTCTAATGAAACATCAACTGGAAAAACCTTTCAGCGAACAATTTCAGCTCAGGTGAGAGTTGTCTTTTGGTTTTGTGTGGACTGAAATCCCTTAGTAAGGATTTTTAGTGTGTTTCTCAGAAACCTCTGTCTCAGAAAAGAGGTATTCATTAAAAGTGAGTAAGTACTGAAGACACGGTTGCTTTTTCTGTGAAAAAGCAGCAAGTGAGTCGTTGGCCTGGAAGGAAAGCAGTGGGGGTCACTCAGTGCGGCCCCACCTGCCGCAGACGTTGACGTGAAGGCACCGCCTCCAAAGGTCAAGTGAAGGGCGGTCTCCCGGGTGCCGCTGCCACTGCACACCCTGACTTCTCCTTGTGCCTCCACCTCTGGCAGGACACGCTGGCGTACGCCACAGCACTGCTGAATGAGAAGGAGCAGTCAGGGAGCAGCAACGGGTCGGAGAGCAGTCCTGCGAACGGGAGCGGAGAGAGACTCTTACAGCAGGTACATCCGTAGGGCCAGTCCTGGGTGAGAGGGCAGTGCTGCCCTGAGGCTTCCCGGGGACAACCTCAGTCATCAAGAGAGAAAGGAGACCCCAGCTCCGCCCCCTGGGAACCTCTGCTCAGGACTCATCCTCTGTGCTTAGAAAGCAGAGCGTCGTTGCACCGTGACGTTTATCCAGGCTTTGGTCTCAGTCTGCTGGCTGTTCTACTCAGCTTGGAGAGCATCCTGGTAAAGCCCGGTTTGCAGATACAGTCCTTCCAGATTGTACTTCATTCTGCTGGGTTACAAAAAATTACCGCTTTTCCCTTCTGTTCTCACCAGCCTTCCTAGAAACACATATGCTTGAAAAGAAGGGCCTCATGCCATTGGAATCTGTGTGCTTGTCAGTGGTGTCAAATTTTTAAGTATTTTTCAATACTAATCACTATAGTAGAAAAAGGAATGAATTATTTATTGAACACTTACTATGTAGAGTAATGCAGCAGGTTTAAACGTAATGACATGTGTCATTTCTTCCCTCCAGTCTGTAACTTTCTGAAAGTTTCCATAATCTTTGGGGTCCTGGTAATAACCAGTGAGGTCGCTGTTCCCCTGATTTCACAGAAGGAAACTGACACTCAGCATAGTGATTTGATTTAACTCAAGGCCACATTATGCCTCTAGGCAAGTCACTAGATTGTTCCTGTAACTCAGTAAGAACACAGAAATGGAAGCTCTGTGTAATCAAGAATTGTCAAATATGAGGTCAGACATACACTTGTTATGTTTTATTGCCCTTTGATAAACATTAAGTAGTTAAATGAGGACATGTTAAACTGCAGAACACAAGTCAGTCAATCGGCTTAGGAAAAGTTTTTTCTCTTAACTTTATTAAGTATGTATTTATTCCTTTCATTTCCCAAAGGGTTCTGAATCACCCATGATGATCGGTGAGTTAAGAAGTGACCTGGATGATGTGGATCCCTAGGGGCCATGCCCAGCACGCGATGAGCAGTCATGTCATGGTTACTGGATGCTCAGCACCTTCTTGAAATCAGAATCTCATTCTTGAACCCTTTAGCAGAGCCCAGAGGCTGGACTGGGAGAACCTACCATGAGAGGAGGAGCCCATGTTTTTAAGGAACGCACTCTCAGCCTCCGGGGGAAGGCCTGGGAGCTGTTGGGCAGTGGGAATACTCCAGCCTGTGGAGTTCAGCTTACCTGGGGCATGGTCCATGTGTGGACTGACAATTCTGTACAGATTTTAGGAAGTAAAGCTGGTGGCAGACTGTTTTGTTACATGAACATACAGGAGTGAGTGAAGATAAAACTATTGCTTTCTCTATGATGCTACAAAAGAAATTCCTTTGGTTTTTATATTGAAAAAAAAAAAGCAAGCTGCCTTTAGATATATGGGGGCAAATTTTTAATCTTGCAGTAACATTGAATAGAAATATCAAGTTTAAAATGATGTAAAAATATGTGATAAAAATTCCTTTTCACTGTAAAATAGTAGTTAAAGAATTCAATTTACACAGACCTTTGTATTTAATATGTCTCCCTATTTGTATAGAATTTCAGGTGGGTCTGGATGAGAGCCCTGGGCATAAACTTGGATCTTAATGAAATGTTACCAGGATCAAAAATTGGGAAATTAAGCTCTTTAAGGTATTTTTCTGATAAAATTGAGATTGAAAGAGCAATAAGAAAATGTTGTGTTCTCTAGAAGTATAGAGTGCATTCTTTGACATCAATCACTAATTGTTCCCAAAACAAATTTTACAAAGAGCAAAATAAAAAGCACTTTAAGATATGATTTTATTGAGTTTGACTTCATAAAATCTTTTTAATGCTTGGAGACATATTGAATAAACTGTAGTCTTAAATTATGTGACCTGCAATCATTTGCTTTTGCTGGAAACTTAATTACTAAAACCCTTAGTACTGGTTGTATATGAAGTTAAATATTTGAGTTGAGAGACACTGCTTTGTGAGTTTCTGGACATTTTACCACAGAGAAGGAATAGGAGACTTGATTTCTCCTCAGCATGATTAATTGACACTGAAAAGATAAGGATAAGAAATAACTAGCAAGCCACTGAACAGCCACCCATTTAGTTGTGTTGCCCAGGTCTTGGCACCATTCACTCATTTCAGGTTAGCTGCCAGCCCACTCCTTTTTCTGGAGTGGAGAGGGGATGCCGACATGGTTCATATATTGTGTACCTTTGGGGTTCTGAGTCACTGCACACATGTTCAGTCCTGTTTGTCTTTAGTTGCGTGCTCTGCCTTGTTCTGTGCTCCCACGCACAGGAGTAGGGGAGCCTCGGGAAGCACTGAGCAGCCCCGGTCAAGGGTCTGCAGAGTCAGAGAGGCACAGAAGACCCATGCCAGGGCTGACAGCTGCTCCTGCCGCACACCGCAGACTCAGTGGCCTCACTGCCGAGGTGCAGTTACAGTGCGGCCAGGCTGCAGTCTGTAATGGCATGGCTGGCCAGTGGTGATGTCTGTCAAAGACACCAGCTGGGTGGAGGGCCAACACCTCAGAGCAGAGCTGCGCCCCAGAGAAAGGGCCAGAGGTCCTCAGCAGATTTTATGTGATTCTGATGTTCTTGCAAATTCAAATGTGATGTTTTAAAGTGGATTTTTGAGTCCATGAATACCCACGCCCTGCTGCCCCCCCACCCTCTCTCCGCCCTCCTCCTCACAAAGCAACCCCGCGGGATGTGACCTTGAAATGCCAGCCACAAGGATATGGCGCTGGCAGCTGCACTCAGGAGCCCAGATTCAGGAGTGAAATTGCCACTTCTGTCCCTTATTTCCTATGGAAACAATGCCTTCCACAGCCCCCAGCACCTACTATCCTCACAGTAGCGTTCATCGGGACCAGGACCACCCGTCGCTGACACGAGGCACCCTGGTTGGTTTTGCTCACGTTGTTGCTGCAGTGAACATCACTTTCCCTTTGCCAGTAACCTTGATTTCCCCATGGCTGCAGTCTACCAACCTGCTGATGACTCTTTTTTTAATGTCATACAACAAAGTGACAGTTACGACAGGCTTACCTTGGAAGAGGTTCATTTTTACTGCCAATCTTTTTGGATGAAGATGTTTTTATAAATCTTTCAAAATGGTCTGCAAGTCGAATAGGAATTGCACAACTAAACCCAGTGCTGTGTGTCCTCAAGAAGCTCCCTTCATGAGATCCTTCTTAGGATGGCCAAGTCAGTCCCTTAGAGACGTCCTGGGAAAGAAAGCAAAGGAGCCTTCGGACAGGCACCCCAGCCTGTGAACTTCCCCTGGAGCCCATACTTGGGCCCAGAGCACATGTCACCAGACTCACCCTAAACACTTTCCCTGCGAACATCAAGGTGTGTGCAGTTACCTTTTGAGCTTGGAACAGGCAGACTGGAATTTTCCTCTGCTACCTCTTGTGTACAAAATCTTGTTTATACAATTTCAAAAAGAAGTAGATAAACTAAGGAAGAAATTTCATTCTAAATTTGGTTCACTGAGTGGCAGAGTTCTTAGCTTCTAAAGGTATAAAATAAATTTTTCAAAAACAGAGTTGGAGGCTCACTGACATTTTTCTGTGTATACCAGAAAATGGCTTTGGTTCGGGGAGGGGTGCCTGGGGCCAGTAATCTGGAAGGAAATAGGGCTGATTCCTTTTCATACTTTGTACCAATGATGTGAATAGGGTCCATTCTTTCATAATGAAGGGCAGTGGGTCTTTTTCTAAGCTTTTTACTATTTCTCCCTCTGGATATCCTGAGGATTCATTTGCAAAGCTGGATAAGGATGTGCAGAGCTCAGACCAGTGGCCTGCAGCTGTCTTCCCCTTAGCTTTCAGGCCTCCCCGTGGTCCCCAGCATAAGTCACATCCCTGGTCAAGCCGGATTTCTTGTTGGACCCCACGGGTCTCAGCCTCATCCCTGATGCCCTGCCTCTGCCCACATGGTTCCCCTCTCCTGGGCTCTTTGCTGCTCCAGCTACTCTGCAGTCCACACCCATTCCTCCCCGGCTCCCACTGACCAGCTACCAACCTCTGCAAAAACCAGGTGTTCCTTTTCTCAAAGCTTAGAGCCTTCTGGGTATGAACAGCTAAGGAGCTAAACTCTGGCTCTTGGGTGATGGGAAGAGGGGTCTCTGGCATGTACCATAGACAGGGTGCCAGTGGGCCCACTTATACAGATATCCTCTGGCAGTTGGGTCCTTAGCAAGCTGGCAGTCCGGCCCTTAGCAACTGGCAGGTTTTGAACACTTTCCATGACACTAAGTTGTCCAAGTTTGAGAGGACTTTCCCTGATCACTTATAATATGAGCTGTTTAGAGCTAGGCCTTGCTCAAGACAGCAACACTCGCCACCCTCAAAATGGGGCTGGGGGATGGGGGGCCACATTGCATGGGATAATTATCCTTTTTGCAAAGTGGAAAGTTCTGAGACTGTTCTTAATTTCAAATCATGAAATATGACCCTGGACATAATTCTCATTACAGATGCCTCAGCCACTTGTTTAAACCTTTGCCATATACACTGACTCTGTGCCAGGCCCTGGGAGAGAATGGAAAGGACACAGGGACCCTGAGCACCTAGCATGTGAGGCACGGGATGCCGAGGAGGGAGAGGCCTGGTTGCTGGGGGGACTTGGAAATTACAGGCAGACTCCAGTTTTATCCCAGGACAGGCTTAAGTACTCAAATACTTATACTCAAAATACACATACTCTTCAAAGGCTTAATTTGCTCAACCATCCCACACACTGTTACCTAGCACCTCATATAAGCAAGGTCTCATCCTAGATGGTCAAATTCAGGCAAAAGTCATGATTAAGTTGTTTTTATTTTAAAAAGTCACCATATAATAAAACTGCTACAAAACCCAGAATAAATATCCTCAAACTACGAAAGGAAAACAGATTCAGAAAAGGTGCTTGCTATAAAAAGGCAATAGAGGATTGATGACAAACACAGACCAAAAAGATAAATGCGTGTTTCTTTGCTTGGGTAGGGGCGGGGTTGAGGGAGCTCAGAGGGAGAGTTGCGCCTCCCGCCTCCCACCTGCATCCCTCCAAAGGCCTCTCCACTCAGGCCCCAGTGCTCTCTCCTGGCTCACACGGTCTATGTTCCCCTTCGAAACCTAAGCTCTGAAGATAGGTGGCCCAAACTGGTGCAGTAGAAAGTCTTGACTTTAAGGCCAAATCTGGGTTTATATCGTGTTACTACTTCACTTTCTGGCTCGGTGAGCTAGGTGAGCACCCACCTCCCCATCTCTGGTTCCCAGTTTCCTCCTGAATCAGGGATGACTGTGTGCTATGCAAGGTGGATGCATGGACCTGGTAAGAAGCCGGATGGAGCTGGTGGCTTTCTGCTGCAAATGCAGAGTCAGCCTTTGGGTGATATCCCCCTGCAGGCTGATGCCAAGTAGGCTGTAAACCTGAACCAGAGCAAGGTGAGGACAGCTAAGAGAATCAAAGGCATGGCCCCTGATCACCTGGGACAGATCTGGCTGCATCTGTCATGCTGTTGGTGGTGGCTCAAGGTATGGGTAAAAGAGGATTTTCTTTTTTTAATGAAACAAAGATGAACAATTGTAATGATAAAAGATACAAGTCACAAAGATAAACATCATCATATACCATTAGACACCTTAACAACAAAGATAACAAAGCAAAAATCAGAAGAAATATAAGGGAAAAGAAAACCGTAGTGAGACATACTAACATTTTTTCTGAGAATATCATGTGCAGAAAAAAAAGCATCTTGAATGATGTCATTAATGTAATATATCTTTATCTAATTAATTTATATTAATCATAGACTTCCCAGGTGGTCTAGAAGTTACAGGAGATGCAGGTTCAATCCCTGGGTTGGGAGGATCTCCTGGAGAAGGAAGTGGCAACCCACTCCAGTATTCTTGTCTGAAAAATCCCACAGCCTGGAGGGCTACAGTCCACAGGGTTGCAAAAGTTGGACATGGCTGAGCACACACCACCATATTAATCATATCCTACCCAATTGCACTTAAAATTTTGTATCTCATACTATGTTAGATGTCCATAGGACATTTAGAAAAACTGGCAAGATAAACATTACTAAATTTCAAAAAGTAGAATTCTTTTTTGTGCATGTGATTCAGATATACACATGTATTATTTTTGAAATGATTTTCCATTATAGGTTATTACAATATATTGACTATAATTGCCTGGAGAGTTAGGAATTTTATCAACAAAGGCTGTCTTCAGGAGCTGAGTCCTAATGGCAGAACTAAGAGTGCCCCGTGGAGATCAAACTGATGGAGGTCTCTCCAGAAAAAGAGAAAGGACTTCAGCCAAAGAGACTTGGCAGCTGACTCTGGGCTGGTGCTTTGGACCCAACATCCTCATCTATCCAGCGGGTAGCATAGGCCCTGCCTCTGCCCCAGGGCTGTTCTGAAAACCTGTGAGAAGTTGGGTGGAGAAGCCCTTTGGACATTTTGAAACACAGGCCTTTTCTGAGAAGTATCACCCTTATCAGGGCCACCCAGTACCCTCAGAGGCAGGGAAAACATCCTCCACTAATCAGGAGGCCTCCTCACGGGGCCTCCCCAAAGTGGGTAGGAAGTGAGGGGCCATCTCTACCTTTCACGTCCCCCTGACTGATATTTGGCCTCTTCTAGCCTTCAAGTGCCTCACTGCCTCCCCACGGGAGGATGACCACCTCCTTCATGGAGGCCTGAGCACTGACTGACTGCTCCATAAAAGGTCATTCTGCCCACAATGTTGGCATCTGCGGAGTGGCTGGCAGGAAGCTGAGCACAGCTTGGCCTGTGCTGACGGTGGCATGTGGACCCCGTCCCGCAGTTAGGGAGGGCCTGCCTGGCGCCTGCAGCCTTGCTCCATCAGGCTCCATTCAGCTCAGGCCTGGGGCGGGGTGATGCAGGCTGAGACCTGGGGTTTTCCCAGGCAGGAGCCGGCGCACCCCAAGTGCCAGCACCAGAGCTCCAGGAGGAAGTAGCCTCTGCCCGGGCTCCAGGCTGAAGAGGGCTGAAGAGGGGGGAAGAAGGAACCAGTTCAAAGCTCAGCCAAGGCCTGGCACCACAGCATCCAGGACATGACCCCTTCCCCGTGCAAGTGTCCTGGGCAGGGCAGTCACTGGGCCTCCCAAGAGGCCTGCTCTCCCCAACGGCTGGCTCCGGCAGCAGATGGTGACAGCTACAGGAGCCTCCTACACCGACGTCCCAGCCCCACATCACACGCGTGTTGTCCACCACGTAGGTCTCCGTGGTGTGGGAGGCCTCCAGGTGAGTCCCGCAGCCAGTCAGTGTCCAGCGCTGTCCCAGGCCACGGTGACCTACCAGGGCCCCAGGACAAAAGAAAGGGCACATGAGGCACTCTGCAAGCTAGGCCTGCAGGGCACAAGCGAATATCTGCAGGCCAACACAAGCTCCTCTTCTTCCCCTGACACCATGCCTCCCGCAGCTGTCACCATCCCCATCAGGGGCAAAGCGAAAACACCTTGGCAGCCCCCCTCCACTGCCCCTGCCACAGCCAGTCCATCAGAGCTGTGGGCTCCTCTCTCAGGGCCCAGTATCCTGCACACTCCCTCCCTGGCTAAGCCCCACCACCAGAGCCAGGACAGTCACAGGAGCTGACCACTGGTGCCAGGGACCACTGCCCAGTGGGAGCTGCAGCCTGGGGCAGAGGAGGACTGGCTCAGACACTCGGGTGCTCAGGGACTTTCTGTCTCTCCTCTTCCATCCTCATTAGTCTCCATCTTTTTAGGGTCTGATTCTGAAGCTAGGAAATCCAGAAACAAGTCAGGGAAGGAAAGAGGCACTAAGCTGAGTGACAGGACTCTGGCGTTCTCAACCTTGCTGCTGGCATGCTGTGTAACCTTAGGAAAGCCATTCACCTTCTCTGAGCCTCTCAGGAAAACATCATCTCCTCTCACCCCAAGATGGGGAGCAATGGGGAAGGGGTTCCAAGGCCTGAGATGCTAGACCAAGAGATGGGACACCCTGCCATAACCCAGCCACCAGGACAGAAGTTTAGGGGTGAGCTTGATGTCTCCCTGGGAGACTTAGGCATCCCTCCAGAGCTTGGGTACAAGACCCAAGGGTACACACCCTGGCTACAAGACCTCATAGAGTGGTCCTGGTCTAGAGCAAGCCTCAATGTCCTTCTATGTGAAGTAGAAAGGGAGGCTGTAGGGATGGAATGAGGAGAGCCGCATGGAGCCCAGCACAGTGCCTGGCACTGGGCAAGGGCTCGCTTCGTTTAGGGTCGTGGTCACTAGAATCCCTGGGCGCTAGCTGAGGGGCCTTGCGGAAGGCACTCAGGGCACACTCCCCTCCACTGTAAAGTGGGACTTCAGGGCTGCTTAACAGGTAGTGGATTCTATGGCCTTCAAAATGGCACGTGCCCTGGAGTTTACCTGCTGGGTGATCTGAAGAACTCACGGACTTCCCATCAGGCCAGGACCCTGATGAGCTGGCCAGTGGCCCCCTGGGCCTGTCCCAGCCGCTCCGCCTCTCTGGGCTCATCTTTCTACTGCAAAGCCATCCTGCAGCCTTCATCAGCCACTCCTACAGCCGGCTCCTAACTTGTCACTCGCCCTTGTCATCTTCTTCCTCAGCCTTCAGTGGCTCCCCAGTACAAACTCCATGGCAAATCAGCTCGAGCTAGTTATTTCAGGCCTACTACCTGCCCCCTCCCTCAGCCCTCCCCAGGGCAGCCCACGTTTCCACCAAGCAGGACAGCTCAGTCCCTCCACCGGTTTGAGGGGCTCCATCCCCAGATCCCCCGCAAGGTCCCCATCTATGCCCTCCTGCTAGCTACACAGGGCATGTTTTAGACACAAGGTAACCCATCCACAGTTACCTATATGAAGAATGGATTTTAAAGCAATGGGTGATACCCATGACAGCCAGCACACTGTCCTCGCGCCAAGCTAAATGCTTAGCACCTGTCACCTTCATGCTATTGATGAGGCGCTGGAGGCACAGAGAAGTTAAGTAATTTGCATGGGTCACACAGCGGATGACTTGGCAGAGCCAGGATTAAGCCAAGGCCAGGTCCACTTTCCGAGCCTCTCCCTGAACGGCCCCTCATGCACTGCGCTGCCCATGGTTAAGTGCCTGCGAAGCTCCAGGCTTGGTGCTCTAGGTGTTATGCATTTTCCCAGCAACGCGGTGAAGCAGGAGCTACCACGGCCCCTCTTAGGGAGGAGGAAGCTGAGACTGAGACAGATGAGGTGCCTGCTCAGGGCTCCAGAGATGGAAGGGGTAGCACTGGCCTTCCCACCAGACAGTTGCACTCCAGCGTGGGACCAGCCAGATGTAAGCTGGTGCACAGGGAGCCAAGGATGCCGCCTCACCCCAGGGTGAGCCCAGCCTCCTACCTGTGAACACGTAGCCCTGCTGGGGGCATCAGACATGGGTCTGCACACCAGCCCCAGCTGGCAAAGCTGTGTGGATGCTGCAGTTGGCCCGCAGAGGCAGGCAGCATCTGGCAACAGCGCAGACACCCTCGCCCCCAAACGCGTTGTGGGCCAGGCAGACATGACTGCCCTCTCGGGCCTGAGAGCCAAAAACAGAAACCCTGTCTTAGAAAGGGCATTAAAACACAGGATGAGGGGTGGGAGGGGACCAATTCAGACACTGGGTCCCAGCCCCTCGAACCCTCTCCAATGTCCCAGCACGGGGCCAGCCAGCCCCTGAAGACAAGGAACTCACTGCTGTCCAAGACAGACTGTTCTGCAGATGGGCAGCTCTGAATGTTATCAAGTTCTTCTGGACACCGAGAGTGACTTCAGAATGCAGATACAGGGAAATCATAGACCCCAGAGCCAGGACCCAGACTGCTCAGCCCTGCCCCACTCTCAGCCTCTCCCACATGCCCTAACCTGCAGGTCCAAGGGCACCGTCAAGCACGCTGCTGGACACTGTCTCCTGGGCACAAATGATTGCCTGCCCCTGTCCTCCTGGCCTAAGTGCTACCCTTCCACCAAAAGGCCATGACCAGATGGCATCTGTGCCAGGCTCTCTGGCCTTAACCTCAGGCCCACTCTTTTGCTGGTTTGAGATTTCTCATCTGCCAGAACCATGGACCATCTGAGAGAAAAGGGCCCTGGAGACCACTGTGTGCAGAGGCAACGAATCCCCTGCACACGTCTGGTACTCCCCTCCCCTAAGGCAGTGAGTCCCTGGCACACACACTGGCCCCACCCCCTCGAGGCAGGTGCTGCAATCCATCCAGCCTCATCCTACAGAGTCTCCCAGGACCCCTCAGCGTGGCTCCTTCTAGAGCACCCAAACTAAGTGACAGATATGCCCCCATTTAACTTTAACTTGCAGAAGGGGCACTGGAGTTCAGAGGAGGAAGGGGTCCAGGCAGATCTGGGCCTGAAAGCGAGAACCCCCCTCATACTCCTGTGGGAGGGCACAGGTCACCTCGATGCACTCGCCCCACGGCCTCCTGCCCCTGCAGAAGTTGGAGCAGCCCAGCAACTCCTCAAGGAGGTGCAGTGGGCCTCAGTCATGCCATCTGCATGGCCCAGAGTACACCGACCACACGGTCCTACAGAGCAGCTGCCCGCCTTCAAGGAGGCCCTGGGGTGAGGAGGGATGGCTGGGGAGGGGAGCCTCCATCAGGGCTCTGCCCGCGGAGGACTCCAGGTCTTGGCTCCTGGTGGAAGAGAGCAGGGCTTCCCTGGCGGCTCAGCAGTAAAGAATCTGCCAGCAATGTGGGAGTCACAGGAGACATGGGCTCCATTCCTGGATCTGGAAGATCCCCTGGAGGAGGGCATGGCAGCCTGCTCCTGTACTCTTGTCTGGAGAATCCCACAGACAGAGAAGCCTGGCGGGCTACAGTCCAGAGTCAGATGTACTCTTGCCTGGAGAATCGCACAGACAGAGCAGCCTGGCGGGCTACAGTCCAGAGTCAGACACAACTAAAGAGACTTATCCTGCACACATGGGAGAGAGGGGCCTTAAAGAAGGTGATCAATTTTCCCACTAAAACACATCAACGGAGCCCTGCAAAGTCCTTTCAGAGCCCATATTTGTCAATCTCTCCCAGTCCCCAGAAGCAGGCGGCTGAATCCTCCCTCCATAGGTGAGGGAGGGGCCAGATTGCCCAGTCACACAGACCACCCAAGACCTCCCAAGCCCCAGCCTGGACTCTGCCCACCCTGCCATCCTGCTGACCTGCTCCATAGGTGCGGAGGGTTGCAGTGTGGCCACCAGGCTGCGGTTCCCGAGCTGGTCCTCACGGAAGAACCAGGCCTTGTTGATAACATCTTTGGCAGAGAAACAGATCAGCTCTGCCTCAGCGCAGCCAGGGTGAGCTCTGGCTCGGTGGTCAGCATCATGACCACACCGCCTGGTCAGGGGGCAGGCAGTGAGAGACAGTGGTGGCCCAGCCCTCCTTCTCGATCTGGGACTCCTCACACAGACACCCCAGCACACACACATGCATGCACATGGACACACCAAACTGTTCTTCAGAAATTAAACCACCTGCAATCTCATGCTTAAAAAACAGCGAGAGCACGACTCTCTTAATCCTGTTCTCACACCTCTGAGCCTTGGCAGTTGCTGTTTTATTTGCCAGGTAAACTTTTATTCATCCACTAAACCCAAGATGAAATGTCCCTCCTCTGGGAAAATTTCCCCGACCTTTAGTGTGGGCAGGCACCTCCTGGGGGCTCCCTTCCACACAGCCCTGGCTACTCTGTGCATCTGCCTCCCCCATCAGACTGAGCGACCTTGAGGGCACCATCTATCTGACTCATCTTTAGTCCCCACGCCCAGCATAGAGCCTGGCACAAGGGGTCCTGTTGCAGACCCTGCCTGACAAATGGGCTGTCAGAATCATGATGGCTGAGGGCAGCTACTCACCAGTCACACGGGTGGCATGTGTGTGTTAAATGATTCAGTTTGCAGATTCTTTTTTTTACAAACCACGTCTGAGAACGTGACTGCTGAGGGTCTGGTGAACAGGTGCTACGGGAGGGAGGAAGCAGGAGGCCAGCATCCCCAGGCCTTGGGTCGGTGTGCCACACCGGGCCAGGCACCCCTCCCAGAAGGGCTGCATTGCCTGTAACCTGGAGACTTCCGGCCCCCAATTTGCAGATGAACTGTGGGTTCTGAGAGACATGACTTACCATGAGCCTAGGTCACTGGACTCCAAAGCCCAAGCTCTTTCCTCCTGGCTTGTAGACATCTGACTCCCAGGGCACGGCCAACTGAACAACGACTGTGCAGCCAGTGGGCTGACGGCAACCTCTGCAATGTCAGGATCTCGTCCACCTTGTTCTCCCGTGGAATACTCCACCCTCCCTGGCACATTGATTGTTCACTAAGAGAGGTAGCTTGTGGCTGTCAGCAGGCAGCCAGTGGTCCCTTTCCTGTCACCTATAAAGAGACCTATATTTGAAACGTGCTTTGGGCAGCTTCCTCATCAATGGGCTGCCTCCCTCTTTGGGAGGTGGGAGCAAGCTTCCCTGATGCTCCCTGGGGGACCCTGGGTCCTGACCCACCAGCAGATGACCAAGCACAGGCACAGAGGGACGTGATGCTGCCAGGCTGAGAAAGGGGGCGCTGTCGAGTGTGCAGTGGGTGCTTCAGATGGAGGTGGGGAGCCAGGAAGCCCTGCAAGCACCTGGACTTTGGAACAGGTGGACCCGGAGGGCAGTCCCTTATCCCACATCCTCCACGGCACCCTTTGGGGGTCAGCCCCATCCAGGCCTCTTGCCACTTGGCAGGGCTTTTGTCCCTCTTTAATTACTTCTCCCCCAACACACACACATATACACACTCACACACACACTCCTACACACACTCAAATGCACACACACTCACACACATACTCACACCCACTCACACTCGCAAGAGTTGTCCAAAGCAGCTGTGTCAGCTCCTCCCTCTTCTCAGATGCATCCCGCCTCTGATCTGGCCAGCTGACAACCAGCCAACACTCACTGTGCCCCTCACCAACCCTCATCTCCACCCCAGAGATTCAGGTATCAGGGAGACAGAGCCTCTTGCACATCTGTCCCTTCATCTGAGTGATTCCTGGCCAATACCCACCCTTCCCTCCTCCTTCAGTCCTTTCTCTTTTGGGGCAGAAGGGACCATCCTCCTGTCCACAGAGGACCTCCCCTCCTTGCCCCAGTCAGGCTTCCTCGGGGATCTCCGTATCCACAATTTCTTTTCCCCCTCCTATCTCCAAGACCCTTACCTCCTGTTATTCTTCCTCTTCACCACGTACGATTTCTCAAGCCTTCTCCACCCCGCAAACCTCATCCCTCCAAATGGATCCCTCTCCCCTTGACGCCCACTCAGCCTGAACAATACACAGAACCCGCTCTTTGCACCTTCTACTTCTCCAGCCTCAGAAAACTTGGAGTCTGCCACCACTACCGCTGTGAGTGGACATTAGGTCAATTTAGCAGTGTCAACATTTTTAACATGCACACTTTCAGAAGAGACCTATCCTTTTTGTGTGTATGTTCATTTAAAAAAAAATTATAAGAAATGTTTGGGTTTTTTTTTAATGTGAGTAGCTCAGAACTGTATACAGTGAAAAGTTTATTTCTCTCCCGTTCCTGACCACCCCCCACCTTCCCAGGGGCAATTCTTGTTACCCAGGGGCAATTCAGTTGTAGTAGGTCAAACAGTGTTCCCGTCAAAAGAGCTGTACCTGTGCGTGTGTGCACGGTCATGTTTGACCCTTTGCGACTCTGTGGTTTGTAGCCAGCCAGGCTCCTCTGTCCATGGGATTCTCCAGGCAAGAATGCTGGAGTGGGTTGCCATTCCTTTCTCCAGGGAATCTTCCCAGCCCAGGAATCAAACCCACGTCTCTTGCATTGGCAGGTGGATTCTTTAACACTCCTGGTACCCGTGACTATGACCTTGTTTGGAAAGAAGGTCCCTGCAGCTGTGCTTAAGATAAGGATGTCCTGGGGAGATCACCTGGGTTTAGGATGGGCCCCAAACGTGATGACCGCTGTGGGAAGACAAAAGGGAGGGGGAGCTAAGACACAGGGAGAGTGCTCGCTTCGGCAGCACATATACTAAAATTGGAACGATGCAGAGAAGATTAGCATGGCCCCTGTGCAAGGATGACACGCAAATTTGTGAAGCGTTCCATATTTTTTGTTTGGGAACACATGTACACCCGTGGTGGATTCATGTCAATGTATGGCAAAACCAATACAGTATTGTAAAGTAAAATAAAGTAAAAATAAAAATTAAATAAATAAATAAATAGAAAAAAAGAGAGAGAGAGACACAGGGAGACACAGAGAAGAAGGCTGTGTGGAGATAAAGGCACAGATGGAAACGTGGCACAAACCAAGGGAACCCAGGAGCCCCTAGAAGCTGGAAAGGACAGGAAGAGATTCTCCTGGAGAGGCTGCAGGGCCTTCATTTCAGACTTCTGGGCCCCAGAACTGTGAGAGAACACATATCTGTTGTTTCAAACCACCCAATTGTTTTCTTTGTACTATGTACAAAATTGTCTAATTTGTTACAGCAGCCCTAGGGAACTAATATACCCATTTATTGGATAACTTTTCAGGTATTATATTTTTATAAAAATACTTTAAAACAGTGTAGCATTTATGACTCATTGTTAACTTTTTATTTACATGGGCAAGGTGGAGAGGGTCATCTTAGTCCTTAGATATCAGGTCTCCATCATCTTACTCCGGTCTTATCCTGGGGGTTACAACTTTGCTGGTACAGCTACATCTGCTTTGTCGTTTCTCTCGTGGCAGATGATCCATTCTGTGTACGTTCCAGTCTCTGTTTTCTGTCTTTTGCTGCTACAAAGCAGCAATGCCTAGCCTCATCCATGCCTCTTTGCACACGTGGGAGTCTCCATGTGGCATGTTGGGATGCTCTCATCTAGTCCCCTAGAAGGTCCCACGATCACATGTAGATTCACTCAGCTCTCTCCTTCCAGCTTTTCTGCCTTCTGGAATAAAACTTTGACTTTGATCGGCCACGATGTCGCATTTTAATTCACTATTACTGAATTCTTCTGCTGGATCAGCAAATATCCATCAATATGGACGGGCAAGTTTTAGTCTGTTCACACAGTGGAATATTTTGCAGGTGTTAAAAAGAATGAAAAAGATGCATGTATATTGATATGGAAAGATGTCCAAAAGTAATCATGTTTTTAAAGTCGATTATGCTCGTTTCCATAAGATGGTTACACGTGTATATACGATGCTTGCCTCTGCGTAATCAAAACAAAATCAATGCTATAGACCCTGAGCTAATTTGAGGGAATTCTATGTGTTCTATGTTTGGAATTGGGAAAGAAACGTGGTGTCTCCCCTAGTGCCACTTAGAACTCGTCACCTTTGCCCACAGTCTCCCGTCTACAAAGCATTTTCATAGTCGCCATCTATTTGCCCCAATCCCATAGAGCATACTGAGCCGGGACCATTATCTGTATTTAAAAGATGAGGAATTGAATCCAGAGAGGGGAGCACTTTGTCAATGTCACACAATTACCTGTCAAAGTGAACCCAGACCCTAATTCCAGCTGCTTCTGTGACAAAGGGGACTCAGGTTCAATCTCTGGTTGAGGAACCAAGATCTGACATGCCAGACAGCATGGTTCAGTCAAAAAATAATAAATAAATAGAGTGGTCAGAGAAGACCTCAGGAAGAAAGAGACACTGGGAGGAAGGAGCTGAGGGAATGAGCCATGTTGATAGGGGGTGGGGGAAAAGCACTCCAAACAGACGGGAGCCAGGCGCACAAGACCAGTGACGGAGGGCGCAGCCAGAGTGACCAGGAGGCAGCATGGCACCTGCAGGGCTGGGGTGCAGACCCAACAGGGGCATGTAGACCATTCTGGGAACTCTGGTTTCTGTCTTAAAAGGTGAGAAGCTAAAGGCAAATTTTGATCAGAGGAGTGAAATGCCTTGATGATTTAAAGCATTGTTTTGACTGCTAGATAGAAAACAGATGTTAGGGGGCAAGGCCAGACCACGAGCCACTGCTAGAGGCTTGAACCCAGGGGAGCACTGGGGCAGTGAGAGTGGCTGGACTCTGGGTGTATTTTGAAGATAAAGGCTGTTGCATTTGCAGTTTAGATGAGCATTCGAGAGAAAGAAGAGTGAAGCTTCCGAGTTATAGCCAAAGCTACTGGAAGGACAGAGTTGGCATTAGGCAGCAGGGAAGTCCAGGGGGAGAGGCCTGGCAGGGCAGCTGCAGGATTTTGGTTGCCCCTATTTGGAGCTTTCGCAAAACAACCAAGCTGCCATATCAATGGTGGGACATGTGACCCGAGCTCAGGGAGACACTGGCTGGAAGCTGTCAGCTTATCGATGATATCCAGGGCCACCGACTCTCAGGGATCTAAGGGAATGTTTCCAATTGGAGGAAGGGACCATTCGGGTCAAACACAGCCCACGGGTCAAGTAAGGTGAGACCAGAAATTTGATTTAACAGTTTCAGTGATCAGACCTGAAGATCAGATTTAGCACCAGAATGGCTTGAATAAAGAGGGTTCTAGAGAGAATGGAGAAGGCAATGGCACCCCACTCCAGCACTCTTGCCTGGAAAATCCCATGGACGGAGGAGCCTGGTGGGCTGCAGTCCATGGGGTCGCTAAGAGTCGGACACGACTGAGCGACTTCACTTTTCACTTTCATGCATTGGAGAAGGAAATGGCAACCCACTCCAGTATTCTTGCCTGGAGAATCCCAGGGACGAGGGAGCCTGGTGGGCTGCCATCTATGGGGTCGCACAGAGTCGGACACGACTGAAGCGACTTAGCAGCAGCAGCAGAGAGAATGCACGCTTCCCAGCTGGCGGTAGTGGTAAAGAACCTGTCTTTCAATCCAGGAGATGTAAGAGACCCAGGTTTGATTCCTGGGTTAGGGAAAATGCCCTGAAGAAAGGCATGGCGACCGACTCCAGTATTCTTGCCTAGAGAATCTCATGGACAGAGGAGCCTAGTGGGCTACAGTCATAGGTTTGCGCAGAGTCAGACATGACTGAAGCAACATAGCATATACTCACAGAGAGAATGTGGGAAGGGAACTGAGAAAGCCAGAGAGTATAGACAGCTCCTTTAAGGAGTGAGTGAGTGGGTGATAGTCACTCAGTCGTGTCCAGCTCTTTTACGACCCCATGGACTGTAGCCCGCCAGGCTCCCCTGTCCATGACATTCCCCAGGCAAGAATACTGGAATGGGTTGCAACTTGCCTAGAAAGGGCTCAGGAAAGCAGGTTGTGGTCAGAGAGAGTATGAGGCCAAGAAAGCTTTTTTCCTTAGATGGGAACTTGTAAAGCAAGCTTATGAGCTGACGGGAGTGTTACAGCAGAGAAGGGAAGGAAGCTGGCAACCAGGAGGGGGAGAATTTCGGTGGGTGAGAAGGGGTGTTTTCTGGTGTGGTGGAGACAGGGCAGAAGCACTTTATCCTAACAGGTGCGGAGGTGGAGAAGGGGGCAGAGGCACAAGCAGCCGGGTCTGTGTGGAGCGGGGACTGCTGGGGTGGTCGGGGTCTCTATTTACTGCATCTGTTTTCTCATGGAAATAGGAAGCACCTGTGGAATGAGCTGGGAGGAGGGATGGGAGAAGGCTTGGGGATGCGAGGAGAAAGGAGAAGGGGTGATGTCATCCAGGCAGGGTCTCTGGGGGCTTGAGGGCATGGGGCCCTAGTGCAGGCCACTTAGCACTGCTCTGCATCCCCTCCGCCAACCAATGCTTCCGTCTCCTTATCTGTAAAATGACAGTGACTGTCAATATATTGGGCAGAGAAAGAAATGGCAGCCCACTCCAGTATTCTTGCCTGAAAAATCCCATGGACAGAGGAGGCTGGTGGGCTGCAGACCAAGGGGTCACAAAGAGTCAGACACAACTGAGCAACTAACCCTAACGCTGTCATGCTCAGGATGGATTTTCTAGCTTCAATTCACCCTTTGAGGAACTGCCTCATCTTGTACTGCTTTGTGTAAAAATAAAGGCTATTGTTTACTAAAGGAAACAAAAATTTCTTTTAATATATTGGGCTGGGCCTAGAGAAAGAGGCATCTCCCGAAAGTTTCCATCTCCTTGCAAGCAGCGGCTATGCCCAGATGTGCCAGCAGAGGGCTCCCAGCACCCAGTGTGAGAGCCCATGGCTCACCACCCAGGCCAGGCATAGTCCCGGCATCGCTGGCAGCCTGCTCCAGCCCCTAGGATGCAGCAGACCCTGCTCTGCCCTTGGCGAGCCCACAGCAAGGCAGGTAAGAGCTCAGGCCTCTGTGATGAGAGACAGGAGGAGACAAGTTACATAAGGGAGAGAAAAGCTAGGTTCTGTGGAACCTGGCCAATGGACACTGAATCTAGGCAGGCTTCCTGGAGGAGATGACTCTGGATTTTTGCTCCATTTGTAATGGGGTGACATGCCTAGTGAGCAGTGCATGGCCTAGTTGGGGACGTTGGGAAGGAGGCTAGCTCTTAATGATTCCCTTGAGGCCAAGGAAGGGTATGGCCCCTTCTGGAGGGTGGAGGGGTCCTGGGAGGTTCTGAACAAAAGAGAGAGGTGATCAGAGTGTCAGCCCCAGTGAGGCTTTCACATGCTCCCCAGGGAATCCCCCTCAGGAACTCCTCTAGGCTCATCTCCATCCATGAACCTCCCCACCCTTCCCCCTCTTCCTGCACGCAGGTCATGGAGGAAATGAGGCCAGTGTCGCCCATCTCCTGCACCGCCTCCCCATCACGCTCTGTCCCTGCAGGTTTGAAGCGAGGAGATGTCCAGCGGGTTGAGGGGCCCGTCCTTTCCGCTAGCTTCCTCCAGGAACTGTGCTCTGATGTTCTGTCCCCATCTTGTGCGCACTAAGGCTTGTGAGCCTCTGAGGATGCTCCGAGATCATCCACCGTGAAGACATATGAAATAATCAAAACAGAATACAGCCTCCTCTATCACCTTACATGTGCCAGCTACTGCTCCAGGCGCTGGGGCATCAGTGAACAAGATAGACACAACTCCTGCCCTCATGTTGCCCTCCATCTTGGAGAGTAAAACACAAGAAACTACTAAGTCAAGTGTGCAGTATGTGAGGGGGCGACGAGAGCCACGGAGAGGAGAGAAAAGGAAAGGGTTGAGGTGCAGTTTCAAACAGGAGGTCCAAGACGGTCTGCTCCAGCGCTGTTCCTATGACTCGCCGCACCCCCACAGCCTCCCCCGGACCCCTGCCCACTGCTCTGCTCATCTCTGCAGCCCTGCTGTGCTTCTCCACGGACCCAAGGACCACCGCTTTGGAGCTGTGGGAGCCCCAGTCTGTGAGAAGTGCAGGTTCCTCAGACTGACCCTGAATCTCTAGGAACATGCCCAGGAACCTGCATGTCATGAGCTCTCCAGGAGGAGAGTCTGAGGTAGCCCTGAAACACGCAGCCACAGATTTACTCCTTGAAGACGCAGCACTGCTTAGCATGGTCTGGATTGCCCAGCTCCACTCTGCAGCCACCAGGCAGTTCCATGCCTCCGTACAGTGCTGTTCCCTTCTGCAACGGCCCGCCCAGCGTTCCTCAGGTGATAACTCTTCCACGTCCTTTAAGACTCACTCAGAGTCACCTCCTCCAGCCAGCACTCCCAGAACAGGCAGGCCTGGACAGCAGGTGGGGCAGGACCTGGGGCACCATTTTAATCCCAGCTCTGCCACTAAACTCATGGTGTGACCCTGGGTGGGTCATTGCTCCTCACCAAGCTCCAGTGGATTCATCAGTAAAATGATGACAATAATTTCAACCTTACCAGGGAGATGTGAGGCCAAAAGAGATGACAGATCTGAAAATGCTTTATAGCCTCATCACATTTTAGACACACATAGAGGGAGAAGGTGATGGGAGGTATAAATGGATGGATGGCAGAGCCCTCCCAACCCCCCCACCCCCCACTCCATACAAACACCCAACTGTATCATGGACTGGCGATTTGATTCTAAAGACCCCAAGGCATGCACTCAGTTGGCATCAAGTGTCCAGAGGTCTGGGGTGAAAGAATCCGAGGCAGCCCCAGGGCCCCAGGGCCAGGAGTGGAGACCAGGAGGAATGTGCTGCTGGCAGCTTCCCGGCCATTAACCCTCACCCCCAGGCCAAAATATCTCCATCATCTGCTGCTCAGGGTGTTAATGGGGCAGGGAAGGCAGCCATCTGAGGCAGGAGGAGGGCCAGAAGCCCTGAAGCCCAGCCAAGCAGTAACCTCCTTAATCCCTCCTAGGCCTTATATCAGCCACATGGCGCTGCTGATCCATTATGGGATGAGGAAACTGAGGCAAGGGCAGATCCTACAGGGAATAAGGGGTGGGGTTTGGCTCCCCTTCTCCAGACAGGGAAGATCAAAAGGTTCCCTGAGAGAAGTTCCCTGGCAGTCTCGTGGTTAGGATTCTGTGCTTTCACTGCTCTGGTCCAGGTTCAACCCCTGATCAGGGAACTGAGATCCTGCAAGCCTCATGGTGTGGCCAAAATTTTTAAATATATGTATTTTTTGGTGGCCTTGTAGTTAGGATTCCAGACTTTAAACTGTCAGGGCCCAGGTTTAATCCTTGATGGGGGAACTGAGACCCTGCAAGATGCACAGTGCAGCCAAAAAAAAAAAAAAGTTCCCTGGGAAGAGGTGGGCGGCATTGGCCAGCTCCCCATCATTTCACTGGGAAAAACCAAGGCTCATGCAGATGGCTGAACATCAGAACTCAGAGGGTAAAAGAGGCAAGAGGAAAGAGGAGGCTGGAAGGAAAGAGAGGTAAGAAAACGGGTTACTGGGATGGCAAGCTGCTCCAGACTGGTCTACATTCTAAAGGAGATGGTGGGGACAGAGCTGGTACCCAGGTTCCTCACCCGAGGGGATGCTGGCATGAAGCACCCTGACGGCCCAGCCTCCTCCTATCCCAGGATAAAAGCCTGCTGCCCTTAAGTGTCCCTGGTGCTCTCTCTGCCCTCGCTTCTCCAGGACAGTTTCCTCTGATTCATCTCTGAAGGCACTGCTCCCGGGTGAAGATCTGATGAGCCAGCACATGTGCCTGGCTGAGGAGGCACCATCGGGCACACAGAACAATGCTGGCGGTTGTCCGGCCAACCATGTCTCCGGCGGCACAGCAGCGACCCTGGGGACGTTTGCCGAGTAGAGTGTCAACAGTGCTCCTTTAGTGGGATTTCCTCTTTGTCCCAGGGTCACTTTCACAGAGATCATCTGGGTTTGTTGTAGGAAGAGATGACGGCGCTGCTTGGGTAAATGTGTTTACAGCCAATACAGGTGCTGCCTGACCATCAGTCCCAGCTGCAGCCCCCATAGCCGCTCCATCTTCCTGGGGCCTCGGGCCCAGGTGGGTCCCAGAGGGGCACTTCCTCCCAGTTATCCAGTCATCGGCCCTGGAGCTGGCTGAGAACCTGCGTGGCAGGCCAATCAGCAGAGAAGGCCTGGGGGGCCAATTTCAGGGTGTTTCTCTTAGCATTTCCTTCATGGTTGCAAGACAACTGCTGCAGCTCCAACCATTGCGTCTGTATTCAAGGCTAGCAAAGCTAATCACTTCTGCCTTGCTAATGAAAAAAGTAAAAGTTTTTTTCAGGGTTGACTCCAACAAATTCCTTTTTAGGTCTCATTGGCTAGAATTGTTGATAGAGAATAGGATTGCCATGACTGACTTTGGGTCAATCATAGTTTATCACTTGGCTGCAGATATGTGATCCCTCCAAACAAAATCAAGGAAGGAGGGAATTAGCAATGTTTGCTGATTTCTACTTTATAATCTCTATTTTTATTAATTATATATCATGAACATATTTCTGCATCCATAAATACAGACTCAGGGGGACAGGGATAAAGGGGGAAATTGAAAGAAAGTAGAATGGTGGTTGCTGGAGAGCAAGAAGGGAAGAATGGGACGTTACCGTTAAATGGGTGCAGTTTCAGTTTGAGCAGATGAATAAGGAGACGGGTGGTGGAGATAGTTGCACAGCCATATGAATGACCTAAATAGCACTGAACTGTACACTTGAAAATGCTTAAGATGGTAAGTTTTATGTTATGGGTATTTTACCACACTAAAAATAAGTACAGACTTAGTCATTTGATAACTACTGAAGTCAGTACCGAGGACACAATATTAAACATAATAAAGAACTGGCCTTCATGGGGCTTAGCATCAGATGGGAAATGCAGAAAGTCATCCTCGAAATTCACAAGTACAACAATCCCACATGCTACCAAGGAGAGGCTGGGGAATGGGGTGTGAGTCAACCAGGAGGGTTTCCATTTTAACAGCCGTGCACCATTCCCTCGCAGAGCTGTAGCCTCATTATTGCAACATTTCTCCCATTGCTGGAGGTTTAGATTCTTTCCATGTTTGAGCTATAATAAACACTGCCACTGCAAACACCTCCCTAAGTACATCTTGGTGCATCTATTTCCTTAGGATGAGTTCCCTCCTGTGGAAGTGCAGAATCTCAGCCACCCATGTGCTGAGGCTCTTAGCACAGGCTGCCACATTCCTCCCCAAACCTCTTATCATTTCTGTTCCCACCAGGGATGTAAGAAATTGCCCTGTTCCTCCACATCTTCTGTTACTGTCTTTGTGAAATGTCGCCAGTGTTATAGGGTGAAACATGGTTTCTTGATGTTTTAAAGCGCATTCCCTTGATTCTTTCTGAGGTTGACATGTTTCCATTTGTCTCTTTTACGTGGTCACAGATCTTTCCTGTGAGTGAGCTCCTTTTCTTTTCCTGTCTGATTTGTGGCGCGCTCTCTCTGTTGAAGGATTGTGAGCTCTGTCTGTAAGATGTTGCCGCCACTCTTTGGGCACCTCTGCGTGTTACAAGGTCTTCCTCCCGTGGAGACTCTACTTGTGTGTTTGTCCTCCAGCCCCCTGGGGCTCTCCCACTTGCTTCGGGGTGGCATCCACAGCCCTTCCTGATCAATTCCCCACCCACCCACCAGTGTCCTCTCCAGCCATCCTCTCCATCCTAAGCTCCGTTCGCATCTACCCCTGGTCACTCCTCAGCTGACTTGGGGTGATTTAGGGCTTCCAGCCTCCGTCCAGGCTACTCTCCCTGAGTGAACCCTTAGGGTGTAGCTCAGGACAAATCTGAGACGATTTTACTGATTCTCCAGGTGGGATCAGACCCCGCTGTGCCTCCCTCTGCCCAGCACAAACAACTTTGACCTGTCACGGTTCATTCTGCAGCTACCTCAGGGAAGTGGGGGCTCTAGGGGGACAGGCCTGGGTCCCACACATCTCTCTGCCCGTACTGCCTGGCACAGAGGGTGGCACCAAGCAAGTGATTAGAGTGTGCTTATGAGTGAATGAAGTAACAAATGGCTGACTGAATGAAATTGACCCCTCTCTGACTCCAGGCCGGCAGAACAGGCTCTAAAGCATGCAGTTGCCCAGTTACCCACCACCCTAGCTAGGTCTGCTCTCTTCAAGGTTAACATGAGGATGTGCAGGTGGCTTGGGAGTTTTCTCCATCTGCAGAATCTCCTGTGGAGCTCGTTATCTGACCTGGGCACTGCCTGCGTCACTCAGACCTTCGCCCCTCTTCCCCTGGGCTCTCTCTGAACTGAGCACTGTCTTGGACAGGGCTCTGGAGACTTGGATTAAAGGTCCAGCCTCCGCCACATGGTGTCCTGTTCTGCTGGGCTGGGCTTGTAGTCAGCAACGAGGAATCTGGGGCGTTGGCTCCACCAAGCTTCAGTCTTGACCTACCATCCACTCAGTTCTCCCTTCACGGTGGAAAAAACCTTTCACAGGTCAGGTTAGGCACTGAAACCCTGCCACAGGCCACAAGCTGGCTTTCTCGCCACTGATATGTGCTCTTCCACCCTCTTTTGCACCTACTAACTAGAATATGTCCTAACGATTCCCTTCTTCATGTCTCTCCTCTGCTCAAGAACCATCAGTGGATTCCACTTGTCCATCACATGGAATCTGAGCTCTGCAGTAGGAATTCAAGATGCCCCACAACCAAGCTCCAGCTTCATTCTCTGACCCCGTCTGCCATCACTCTAGCCAGGCTAGTCTCCTTCAGGTTCCTGGGACCATCCCTCCTCCTTCCCTCCTATGGACCTTTGCATGTACCATGCCTTCTGCCTGAGATACACCTATTCACCCTATATACCCCTTCATCCAACCTATTTAATTTCTGACTTGCCACCCCCACCTTCTGTGGGTCTTCTTCCAACCATTTCAGTCCTTGATAATCGGTTTAAAAACAAAAGACTAAGCCCTTCTCCCCTGTGGAATTACCTGGTTTGCCTATTCGCATTTCAGACCACCCCAAACCTCTGTGGGGGTTCTGGGGCACTGGGCCTTTAAAGACTCCCAGGAGTGTCTGATGCCACTAGCCTGGCTGGGTCCATGGACCTGCATTTGGGAAGTGCTGATTGTATGGGGCTTGGATGCCAACTCCAAGTCTACTCTGGCTCCTGATGTCTACACACTGTGCACAATCCCCTCTTCTCTGCAAAGGATAGCTACCGTTTACTGAGGGCTCACCAGATACACTCTGAGCACTCGACATGCATGATCCCGTCTAACCTTCATATGCAATTAGGTAGATATTGTTAGAGAAGGCAATGGTACCCCACTCCAGCACTCTTGCCTGGAAAATCCCATGGACAGAGGAGCCTGGAAGGCTGCAGTCCATGGATCGCTGTGGGTTGGACACGACTGAGCGACTTCACTTTCACTTTCATGCATTGGAGAAGGAAATGGCAACCCACTCCAGTGTTCCTGCCTGGAGAATCCCAGGGACGGGGGAGCCTAGTGGGCTGCCGTCTCTCTGGGGTCGCACAGAGTCGGACACAGCAGTCGACTGACATGACACAGCAGCAGCAGCAGCAGCAGCAGATAGTGTTAATCTCATTTTATTGATAAATTGAGGACCAGAGAGGGTCAGCCTCGTAACCAAAGTCACACAGCTTTTGGGGGAAGCCCAGTCTCAAACCCAGGACTGGTTATGCTTAAGCCAGAGTTCCTCATCCCTGTGATATGTAGTCTGTGCAACTGGGCCACAAGCCTTCAGAGGGGCCATGTGGTTCAGTTCAATTTGGGTCAATTCCATCCTGTTCTACCAGCACTATTGCCGCTTGCTTTTGCTAAGTCCTGAGATAGAAACGTGGGTAGGCAGAGGTCCCTGTCCTTGAAGGACACCCCAGTCCAGGCAAGAAGACTGGCACACTCACAACTAGGGGCACAGAGACCAGAGCAGTGCACGCCCTTTGGGAAGGATGCAGAAGACAGGGTGGGATTCTGCCCCAGGAGGGAGCGCAAGCCAGCTCAGGCTCCAAGCAACAGCCTGCAGGGACGACAGAGAAGGGGAGGAAGGGCATGAAGCGGAAGGGGTGGACAGACAGGTTTCCAGCAGCTACCGAACTGGAGGAAGTGGTGGGCAAATTGGCTAAAAAGGGCTCAGCTCCAGGCCGAGGAGTCTGGCCTTATCCTGTGGGCGTAGGGACCATGAGAGGTGGGGGAGCTGGGATGCGTCTGTCCTGAGGGCCAACACAGGTAGACACTCAGGGCAACCTTGCTGCCTGGACTGTTGGGGTGTGTCTCCTGTCCTCACCAGGGCTGGGATCACTTGGGACTAAAACTGGATGATTCCTGCCAGGAATGGAAGGCCCTACAGCAACACCTCCTCTCCTCCACTGACTCCTTCTCTGGGAGGATGGGCATACTCTTCAGCCTCTCAGAGTCCATTTCCCCATATGTAACCTGGGGATGCACGCCAACCTTGCAGGCTGTGAGGGTGAAATGAAGGTGAGCACAGCATAGGTAATTATGGGTCTTGTTACATGTGTGGACCCAGTGGCACTGGAAGAAGAGCACAGGCTCTGGGGTCCATTCTCCAGTCCCCTGGGATGCCCATCTCTCAGGGCTGGTGCGAGGGTCCCATTCGGGCAGCACGCGACACATTGCACATGCGTAGTAACTTTGTGGGCTGCCCCGTCTGCCCAGGCACAAGCAGTCCTGCTCACCTCACCCCTGCTCCTGGGACCCTGCCACTTTCTCAGCACGCGGCTCTCCTCCCGACGCTTAGCTCCCTGTTGCCTGCCGTCAGCTCCCCTGCCCCGAGCACCTGGCACACTGGGCGTGTTCTGTACCCTTTGCAAAGAGCTTTCACATGCACGATCTCCCTGGCAAATCCACTCACCTACTGCCCTGTTTATTAGGGGGATAGAGTTAATCCCCACTATGCAGATGAGAGAGAAGGACACGGACACTATTCAGGCACCTATGATGTGTCGGAGGCGTCATACCCACTAATTCTTCACGACGTCCTGAGAGGCTGGTAGTATCTTCCCCACTGCATAAACGCGGACGCTGAAGCTCAGAGAGGGGCAGTGAGTTATTCAAGTTCACACAACAAGGAACTGGCAGAGGCTGAGTGAAGACCCAGGTCTTTCTGACTTGAGAGTCTGGGATTTAGAGCAAACATTTGCAATGTAGGGTTGACAGATCTGTCCCTCAGGGCCGTTGCAGGGGCTAAATGGGGAAATTGGTGTGAGAGTGTCTGGCATCATGCTTAAGGACCAAGAGTAGAAGAGGAATCTTGTCCACCTCCATCTAATCATTTAGAACACAGGGAGAGATGTCCAGGGAGGGTCACCACATGCCCAAGGTCACAGCGGGCAATCACAGGGCCCAAGCTCACTGTCCCAGCTCACTCTTCCCCAGTAAAGGGCAGGGGCTACCCCTCTCCAGAGAATGGAAACTTCCAAAAGTGCCTCTGAGCTGATGAGGGGTGGAAAGAGCAGGAATGCTGCCATGGTACGCCAATTTGGAGCCTGAGGCTGAGAGAGGGAAGCCCAGGGTTTGCCAAGGTCACTCCTTTCGGCTCCACCCCCACCCCCAGGGACCTGCATGAAGACCTTGCCTTCCCAGTTAATCAGCCAACGAGAGGGCCCATTCCAGAGGCCCTCACACCTGGGCCCCAATGGTCTGATGAACTTGAATAATTTCACAGAATATCAGAATCAGATAAGCACTCTGTGACTGTGATGGGTCATGACACGTCCAGACCCCTCAGTAGCCATGGCCGAGCACAGCAAACAGGAACACTGTCCAAGCTACATCAGCGACTACACAGCCTCTCCTGGCTGGAGCCTGACTTCTGCTTCTTTGTCAGCTACATCCTTAGCTTGGTCTTCCATGTACGATCTTAATCAAGATGCCCCATCATGGGATCAGCCCCACTCCCCAATGGCATCCAGTCTAGAGCAGAGACCCGCTTCCATAGACCCTCCCCTCAGTCACCTCGGACAAGCCCATATCCCTTAAGTCCCTTCTCACAGCCTCTTACAGTGACACCTCATGGATCCCCTGGGGTTTCTCCCCTCACTGCAATGAGTAACAAATGTGCACGTGCTCAGCCATACCCACCTCTTGCAACCGCATGGACTGGAGCCCACCAGGCTCCTCTGTCCGTGGGATTTTCCAACCAAGAATACTGGAATGGGTTGCCATTTCCTACTCCAGGGGATCTTCCCGAACCAGAGATCAAACCCAAATCTTCTATGTCTCCTGCACTGGCAGGTGGATTCTTTACCACTGAGCCACCTGCAAAGCCCGCAATGAGTAACAAACCCAACAAGTAACCACAGGTGGAACAGTGGTGAAGAATCCCCCTGCCAATGCAGGAGAGGCAGGAGACGCAGGTTTGATCCCTGGGTCAGGAAAATCCCCTGGAGAAGGAAATGAAGACCCACTCCGGTATTCTGGCCTGGGAAATTCCATGGAGGTCGCCAAAGAGTCGACACGACTTAGCGACCAAACAATAAACAACCACAGGTGAGCTCCTGGTGGCCCTCTCCTGCAGGGCACTGGCAGAAGGATCCCATCAAACCCCCACCTCTCCCACCCACCCTGCAAAACGCAAACACAAGGATCCATCACCTCCCTCTTGCAGGTGAGGAAAGTGAGGTCCAAGCCCAAGGTCACAGATTAGGGTGAATGTGTAATTTATCATCCTGAGGGGATAATTTGAGGGTGAAAGGTCTAACTAGGCAGGGACAGTGGGCCGGAACGAGGGCTGCCAGGGCAGGCCAGGCATGTGGTCTCCCAATCACGCAGCAGGATGAAGGGAGATCTGGTCTGGAGTGGAAGCCCGGCCCAGCCATCTGTGTCCCTGCCTCAGTCCCCGGCCCCTCCTTGGGACAGGTTTCTCTCTGTGGTCTGGGCTGGCAGCCAGACGCTCGGCTCCCTGCTGAGGTCTGGGGTGCCCTGCAGTGTGACATGGAGGCAGGGGCCACCCTCGAGTTTCCACCCGCACAGCTGTCCCGCCGGCCACACTGCTGCGTCTCGTGTTCACTTTCCAGAGAGTCCCCTCACTGATCCGCCTCGGTTACGCTGCCCAGAGGGGGACAGCGGAAGCAGCGTTGGGTGGGAAGAGGGTTCACATAAAAGAATTTGCAGGTGAATGAAGGTAACCATTCTAGACACTGAGAACTTTTTATTTGAACCTCCCACTGGTGTTCTCTCTGATGCAGGTCGCCCCGCCCCTGCGTGAATGAGCAGAGCACAGGAACAGCTGGGCTTTCCTACTGGAGGAGGCGATGACCCAGAAAGGAGAGGGAGGGGGTGCCAGGGGCATGCCCTTCCCTCGGCCATGACCCCAGTCCCGACCCAGAGGCATGGCCCAGGTGAAGGTCAGCCCTCCTAAGAGGCCCAGGGTGCCCGCTCTGATTGTGGGGGCCGGGGCTGAAGTGGTACCACCCATGCTAGGGCCCAGAGGGGCTTTGCAGAGATCAGCCTAAGAAAGCATCACTCAGTGATGCTGCCATACCTTCAGGGGCTGCTCAGACAGCCAGAGCCGTTTGTTCCTGGGCTCCGTGGCTGCAGTGGTTGTGGGTGTCACTCTGTTGGGACAGTTTTTAACTCCTCTGTTCCCACCTCAGTTTCTGCTCTGCACTCTGTGTCTAACCTACAAGATGCCAGGCTCAGAGTATTGTGAGCCCCTTGAGGGTGAGAACTGTCATCAGTTCGTGTCTCTTTCCACCTAAAGATCCCAGCTTACCATCTGGCACACAGTAGATGCTCCATAAATGCCACCAGAACAAAATGAGTTAAGTCAGGAGTCTGAGAGTCAGTGGAATGAGGGATGGGGCATTCCCTGCAAAAGCCTTCCGGGTTCTGTTCACTCCTGTACAACCTCAGGGACTACCAGTTGAGCATAGAAGAGACCAAGGCAAGTGAATCAAAGGTACTGGTCTTGAGCAGGCAGCCACACTCCAAGATAAATGTGGAAGGGCCAGGACTAACTCGGTCCAAAAGCAGCGACATCAGGAAGAGCCTTCAGAAGAGGGAGGTCTGTGCAGAGGTTTGAAAGATGCGCCTGAATGTGCCAGGCAGACAGGGACAGAGGGCATCCTGGTGGAGAAGACAGCTTGGCAAGGGCATAAGGCACAGGGTGAGTGTGGGGTGGGCTGACCAGGAGAAAGTCGGAAGGTCAGCAGAGGTCACTCATGGGAGGTTTTGGATCCCAGAACAGAAGCTACAGGAAGGATGTAGGACCAGATGTCATCTCTGAATGAAGACCCATTTCGCCATCCATCAAGTGGACCAAAAGACTCATCAGGAATGAGAACCCTGAGGGCCTTTCACAGGGGATGAGGGACCCAGGGGCAGCACCAAGGAGGGTTCCTGGTCAGAGGCTAGGTTTGAGGTGAGGCTATAAAGGCGCTTGAGGGCCCTGGCTGCTGCGAATCTTCTCAACAAATCCTATTACCTTCAAAGCTCCCCAAAAATGTATTAATCGAAACAGCAATGGCCCAGTAATGTAATCATCTCCTCTCTGTGTGGTTCTCAAAGTGCTCTCGGCCCACTGAGAGTCTGCAAAATCAAACCCCATTTTGCAGTTTGTGAAATGGAAGCCCTGTGAGGTCACACGGAGATTGGTGGTGGAGCCAGATTGAAACCCCAGGAGCAGTTCCATGTCAGCCCTGGGCCTCAGGTTCAAAGCCCAGTTCCTTGTCTGGGAGAGGATCCCCGGGGCTGTCAGGGAGCCCATAGTACAGGTCTTCCTCTTCCTGTGCTGGCCCCTCTGTGCCTGTGTCTGAAGCCTCTTCTTCCTCTTTTGTCCTTGGGGACCTCTGCTGGGAGCTAGGCACGGCTGCCTCCCGTCGCTGCTTCTCTGGAGGCACATCCTCCGTCATGGGGGCATCAATCAGGGCAAAGTCATGGAAGCGGTCCCGCTGGCACCTGCAGGTCCAGGACTCTGGAGGCGGGGGCTGAGGTTCCGCTTCCTCAGGTGGAGATGGGCTGGGGCTGCTCCCCTCACTGGAGTCCACGTCCAGGTCATCTTGGAAGGAAGCCAAGGGTGCAGGACCCTGGGGACAGATCGGGGAGCTGCAGGGGTAAAGGCAGAGAGGGTGAGGGTAGCCCTGGGTCAGACTGCCTGGGTCTGAACCCCAGCCACGAGCTGCAAGGCCTGGGGTAGGTGAGTTCACCTGTCTGGGCCTGAGTTTCCTCCCCTGTAAAATGAGAGAAATACCAGCATTCGCTCCTATGGTTCTCCCTGAGGATTATAGCAAAGAATGAGTGCAAAGCACTTTGCATGAGGCCTGGCACATAGTAGGTGCTCAAGAAATGGACCGTCATTATGTTATCCAAACCAGGTCACTCCTCTGCCTCTCCAACCACTCAGGGACTCCTCTGGGACTACCGCCCCTGTCACACTGGGCGTCGCCTTCCATTCCTTCGTCTTCCCCCCGCTGGACAAGGGGCTTCCTCAGGGTGGGGCTGTCAAGGCCTGGCAGGGAGTAGGCGCCCAGGGATGCTGGTGGGTGAGTGACTACAGGCTTGAATGAGGAATATTCATGTTCCCGTTCATGAATGGCTGGGGACAGGGTGGGGGGTTGGGGAGGGGGTGGAGTGACCTGCCCGAGGCCAAGAGCACGTCAGCAGCAGAGCCTGGATTTGAACTCAGGTCCTCTGGCTCCCTGCCTGGCTCCTCATGGTGAGAGTCCAAACTACTCTGAGATAGGAGTGATTATCCCCACGTGAGGAAACAGGCTTGGCAAGGTGAGGAGCATTTGAAGGTTACACAGAGGAGGAGCTGGGGTTTGAACCACGCCCAGGTGACTAAGCCCAGACCCACGTGTCTCCTCAGGGTGTCCCCAGCCTCTCTCCTGCCCAGGGTCCCCATCACCCTCAGTGGCCCACACCCCCTCCTCCTTCACCCCAGAACCCCTCTGCTCTGCACACTCACCTGTGTCTGCCCTGACTTGGGTCTCTTTCTCCCTCATCCTGGTCTGAGCCCCTGTGGATGACCACGGCGGCTTCCAACCAGCCCTGAGGGTCACGAGGGCCACTTTCTCCTCCATCGCTGGCTCCTGGTTGCCGCTGTCCGGGTTCCGGGGCCAGGAGGGGGCGGGGGTCCTCACTGTAGCTCATGACCTTCATCTGGATGTGGCTGAAGTCAGGCAGGCTCTGGTCGTAGGCAGCTGCCTCCCACAGCCTGACGTAGGGGGGCTGGGGGCTGAATGGGGGTGCAGGAGACAGCAGGAGAGAGAATAGGCAGGTAGGCAAAGATTCGCTCTGTGTTGTCCCCTGGCCCACCTGTTCTGAGCAGCGGGTCTCCCCTGATCTCCAAGAAGCCTCTGGGAGCGATTACTATACCCAATTCATGGATGAGGAGACTGAGGCCCAGCAAGGTAAGCTGAGTGGCAGAGCTCAGATACTCAGGCCAGCGTTCCTTTCTCCCCGTGTCTCCAAAGTGAACCCCAAGGCTGCAACTACCAAATGAAGGTCGGTTTGGATTAACTGGGAGTTTGCTGGGTTCCAGATTGTGGCCTGAAGGCTTTATGCTGTTTATTCTGAACAACCCCTTGAAGCCGAGTGGTCGTTCCCATTTTTCAGATGAGGACACAGCAGCAAGGGCCCAGCGACTGAGTGGTCCTTGCGGGCCGGGCTCTATGGGTTAGCTCATCGAGTCCTTGCTGGAACTCTGGGAGCTGCTGGAGGAGGCTAAGGCACAGACACTGGCTGGCTTGCCTGGGTGACACAGACCCAGGGAAGGGGCTGGGGCTCCAAGCACCGCCTTCTCCACTGCTCTATGATCCAGGGCTGGGGAGTGACAGGGAGGAGCCCAGGCTCAGGGTGACCTGAGCCCCAGCTCTATTCCAGCAGCTCTCTCCGTGTGACCAGTCCTGAGGCTGCTCCCAATACCCACCAAGGGTCTATCTGCCTCCATCCCCTGGGACATTTCGTCACCTGGGTGCCAGGGACAGAAAATACCATCACCACCTCCTTCCCCAAGCAAAACAGAGAAAGTCCCAGAGCCCTGGCCACAGATCCTGGATCTGCAACCTGGACTTCTGAGCACAATCATCACGGCTTCAGGGGTGGGGACAGGGGACCAAGTCAGGTCACCCCTCCAGGGCTGCCGTGTTTCGGCAAGACAGCACTTGGCACTTCCAAGGATGAAGGCAGGTATGGTCTGGTATTGACTGTAAGTTTTGGCCTTGTGATTGCACTTCTTGGGCCTCAGTTTCCACATCTGTATAAAGGGCCCGACACCACCACCCCTTTCATAGATTTCTATGAAGACCAAAAGAGGTCATGGGCGCAAAATGCCTGAGTTGGTCTCTGGTGCTTTTGGAAGCGCTTCCTACCAATGATGGCAAAGGCTTATAGAGGGCCTGCTATGGTCCAGGCTCTGTTCTTAGTGCTTGGCTTATAAAGTCTGCCATCCATATCACAGGTTCCACATTCGTGGATTCAACTAACTGTGGTTTGAAGATATTCAGGAAAAAAATTCTAGAAAGCCCCACATAGCAAAACTTGAATTTGTCACACACCAGCGACTATTTACATAGCATTTACATTATATTATACAATCCTAGAGAATTCCAAGGACTGTATAGTCCATGGGGTTGCAAAGAATCAGACAGGACTGAGAGACTTTCACTTTCACTTTCATTATATTTACAAGTATTGACATAGCATTTACATGCTATGTATTAGAAGTAATCTAGAGATGATTTAAAGTATATGGGAGAATGTCTTACATTATAAACAAATATGCTATTTTATATAAGGGACTTGAGCATCTGCAGATTTTGATGTCTGAGGGGGATCTGGAGCCAGTTCCCCACAGATGCCAAGAGACGATTATTATCTCATTTAGCCCTTCCACTGAAGCTGTATTTGAAATACACCATATCTGTATTTCAAAGATGGGGCCAAGAGAGGCAGGTCAAGTGCCCAAAGTCACTCAGCCAAAAAGTGGCAAGGCCCCAGGGCTGTGCCTTGGCCATCATTATGCCTCTTGTTTACTAGCGTAGTAGTCATCACCATTGTGTGGGATTTAGGGTCACACCTATCTGGCTGCCACTAATTCGCTGTAAGGCAAGACAAAAATCCCCAAGCCTCAGTTTCCTCATCTGTAAAATGGGAACAATAATGGCCACCTCATAGAATTGAGAGGCCAAAACAATCTATGGTTTCTGAGAGTCTGTTCTCGGTAAGTAAGAAGGTAAAGCCAGAGCCTGCAGCAGAAGGGAGACACTGCCCCTCTGCTCATGCCCCACCCCATCACTCTCCTCAGCAGAGGGAGACTGGCCTGAGGGTCACTAACCCTCCCCTCCCTCCGCTCCACCCAGAGGGCTCAGCACCCACCTCTTCATCTCGGCAGCAAGCCCACTCTCCAGAAGGCCCAGTGTCTTCTCCTTGGTGGATAGGACACCTTGGAAGTCAGAGTCAGCAGGTACGAAGGTGATCTGCAGGGCAAAGGGGAGAAGGCTTCTCTGTAGCTGCCCGCACACATTCATACTTGCTGCTCCCCCAGAGCAGGGGCCTAACCTCTCCAGATACCCTGGGACAGAGACCTCACCAGGGAGCGCACCCTGTTTGACAGGAGGGCCCAGCACTGTTGGCTATCTCCATCTCTGGCCTCCTGCTCCCACTGGCCCTTCATTCACCCAGCAAACACTCCTGGAGCATCAGCTGTGTGCCAGGCACTCCTCTAGGCAGTAGGGGGCAGCAGTGAGTGAATGAGACAGGCACCCCTTCCCTGGGGGAGGTCATATCTTGTCCTGCCTGACATGGAGCAGGCCCTTCATCTGTATCTGGTGAATGGGTGAGAAGCAGGTCATTGTCAGGTGTTTCCTGGCACCAACAGAGGCTGTGACAGAGGACAGAGAAGGGGGCGGCCGGGGTGGTGCCCAGCCCCGACCCCTGAACTCTCCAGGATCTCGAGGTCTCTGCAGGTGCCACATCACAGGTGGGCACGGGGCAGTGGAGGGGAGGCAGGTCACAAAGGAGGCAGTGGGATGGGGCAGAAGGTGCCCTGCCTTTGGGGTCTGAGAGGCTGGGTGAGCCGCCTTCCTTGAGCAGGTCATCACTCCTCCCAGAGCCTGTCTGTGATCCTCTGTAAAATGGGGTTTGCCTCGAAGAGATATTTGCAGCGCTGTTCACAATGGCCAGAAGGTGGAAGCACCCTAAGTACCCATTGATGGAGGACTAGATAAACAAAATGTGGTGTACACACACAAAGGAAGATTATTCAGCCTTTAAAAGAAAAAAAATGAAGTTCTGACACGTGCTACAACATGGATGAACCTTGAGGAAATAAGCCAGTCACGAGACAAACTCCACAGGATTCCACTCTCATGAAGTGTTTGCTGCTGCTGCTGCTGCTAAGGCGCTTCAGTCGTGTCCGACTCTGTGCGACCCCAAAGATAGCAACCCACCTGGCTTCTCGGTCCCTGGGATTCTCCAGGCAGAATACTGGAGTGGGGTGCCATTTCCTTCTCCAATGCATGAAAGTGAAAAGTGAAAGTGAAGTCGCTCAGTCGTGTCAGACTCTTAGCGACCCCATGGACTGCAGCCCACCAGGCTCCTCCATCCATAGGATTTTCCAGGCAAGAGTACTGGAGTGGGGTGCCATCGCCTTCTCCAATGAAGTATCTAGAATAGTCAAATTCACAGAGACAGAAGGGAGAATGGTGGTTGCCACAGATAGGAGCAGGGAGGATGGGGAGTTATCGTTTATTGGGTATGGAGTTTCAGTTTTACAAGATGAAAAGCATTCTGGAAATTGGTTCCATAACAATGTGAATGTAATTAACACTGAAAGGTCACTTTAAAATGTTTCAGATGGTAAATTTTAGGTTATGTATATTTCACAGCTTAAAAAAGCAGGATTAGTATTGCCTGTCTCCTGGCTGTGAGGATTCCATGAGACAATACATAAGGGGTCCCTCAGCACAGTGTCTGGCAAATAGTAGCTGCTCTATAAATCATAGTTTGACGCTATTGAAGATGAAATTATCTGACTTGTCTGAGTCTTGTCCTCCTCAACTGAAAATTCCCTCAACAAATATTTTATAAGACCCTTGGGCTTCCCTGGTGGCTTAGAGGGTAAAGAATCTGCCTGCGATGGGGGAGACCTGGGTTCGATCCCAGGTGGGGAAGATGCCCTGGTGAGAAGGGAATGGTTACCCACTCCAGTATTCTTGCCTGGAGAATCCCATGGACAGAGGAGCCCCAGAGGAGCCTGGTGTGCTACAGTCCGTGGGGTCACAAAGAGTTGGACACAACTGAGCAACTAACACTTTCACTTCACTTTACAGTGTTACACCAGATTCATAGGCAGCAGCCTCCTTTCTCCCTTCCCACAGAGTACAGTGAGTGAAAGTCACTTGTCTGCACCATCAAAGCCCGATCCTGATGGGGAGAAGGGAATGATAGCTGGAGGGGTTCTTAGAACACCTGTGAGTAGTAAGCTTCCCCCCAAATGTCTGGAAATGAGGGAGGGCCCTGGGTATCTTCCACAGCCACTAAGTATGTTCTGCACTTGCCAGATGGTTCTGTATTTCCTAGAAGCTTCCCCTTCCCCCAGTCATCCTCCTCTTCATCATCATAGTCACCACCATTATCTCCACCAACATCATAATCGTTTCATCACCATCAGCACCAGCACCTTCATCAACAGCAGCATTATCACCCTAGAGCATCAATGCCATTGCCACCATGAAAGCCTGGAGGAGAAGGAAAGTCCTGAGCATCTTACAACACAAAATCTTTTAAGAGAGGGAGACAGGCAGAGTTAAAGCTGGGAAGGGGAAATGAGACCATGAAGACAGCAAAGCATCAGGCTAAGGAATTCAGCCTTTATCCAGAAGCAGAGGGCGCCCTGGAGGAGTTCTCAGCTGAAAAGTACATGGACAGATCTGTGTTTGGGCAGAGTTCTGGGCAGTTCCCAGAGAAGGGGACGGAGGGATGATGGAGGGAGGCCCACGGAGAGGTCAGTCCATCAGTCGCCAATCAGGGGTCTGGTCCTGGGCTCCAGCAGAGCAGGCAGGAGTGGGGACTAGGGAGTGGGGAACTTGGGGGTAGAAGCAGAAGCCAGGCAAAGAGGTCCAGCTTTCCCAGCCAATCCTTCCCCTTGCCCCATCTCAGCTAACAAGCACAGCATCCTTGACTGTCCCACCAGCTAGATTTGTCCCAATTCCTCCTCCTCTCAAGCCCAAAACCCTGCTGACCACTAAATCTGAGCAAGTCTACTTCAGAAATTCAAGAAGGTAAGCAAGCTGGAAGTACCGGGGCCACACCTAGCCACAGCAGGTACTGTATGTTTGATGAACTGGAAATGTCTTCTCTGCTCCTACAGCCTTGGGTTCAAGTTCTGCCTTAATCTAGAAGATGATCATCTCTCACCTGGACCAGAGAAGGAGTCCCCCCACCACTGGCCAGTTGCTCTTGAAACTTCCTCCTCCCAGATGTCAGCCTGATAACTTTCCTGAACTGCAAAGCTGCTCGTGTCCCCCTCTTGTCCCATCAACTACAATGTAAGTCCGAATTCCTCAGCATGGCATCCAGGCCCCGCGGGCCCAAGCCCCACTCCCTCTCCCCCTTCCCTTGCTCCCCACACCCTCCAGTCACCATGTCGACCCACTTGCCTTGCTTCTTATCATGTCTTTGTTCACCCTATTCCTTCTGCCTGAAATGTCTTTCCTCATCTTTTCTGCCTGGTGAACTTCTACTTTACCTACAAACCCCAAATCATCTTCTCTGTGAAACCCATTCCCTCCCCAGCAGGCAGAAATTGTCTCCTCCATGAGACCCTCAGTCCCCTAAAGATGGACAGCTTAATTCACACTGGTATTGGCTACCCCCTACCCCCATATTGGGCTTCCCTTGTGGCTCTGCTGGTAAAGAACCCGCCTGCAATGCGGGAGACCTGGGTTCAGTCCTAGGGTTGAGAAGATCCCCTGGAGAAGGGAAAGGCTACCCATGCCAGCATTTTGGCTTGGAGAATTCCATGGACTACATAGTTCATGGTGTTGCAAAGAGTGGGACATGACTGAGCAACTTTACTTACTTACTTTACTTTACCCCCATATCATAATCGTCTAATTCTATTCCTTTATATTTCTTTCAATCCAGAAAATTCCCATTTGTCAGGCTCTGAGGCAGGAGAGGATCTGGCAGGGAAGACGGGCATCAGTATTTGCTGAGAGCTCCAGTGGCCCAGGCTCCAGTGGGACGATGCGGGAGAGGGGACCCTCGTCTAGCACACCTCCCTGGTTTACGACACACTTGCCTTCTCTCCCTTAGCGTGCCGCCCTAACAGCCTGCGTCCCTGAAACACACATCCACTTCTGTGCTCGCATACCTGCACATACATACAAAGACCCGCTCAAAGCCACAACACTGATCCTGAGACGGCTGCCTTCGAATCGGCTCCGGGCCAGGCATGATGCCAGGTCCCCACATACAAGACCGTATTGGTTCCTCCCACCCGGCCATGTAAGTCTCGGGGAGGAGGGGGATTCTTCTGCAAGGGTCACAGGAGTGGGGCACAGGGAGGAGAGATCTGAGCCTGGGCCTGGTGGACACTGAAAGCCGTGCTCCTTCTACCCCACCATGCAGCCTCTGCAGCACAGGAGCACGTGAATCTGTCAACAGTTACTCATTAATACCCGAGAATATTCCCTGTCCCCGATCTCTCTCCCTCATCCCCATGGCCACTCTGCCCCCCTCCCCTTCCCCGCCCACAGCCAGCTCCGTGAAGGAGGCCAGGGCAAGAAGGACCCTCCCCCACCCTCCCCCACAGCCATTGCCTTGCCCAAGGCCCAGGCTCCTCATTGGGAGGATGGTGATGAAGATGGTGGTGACGTGGGCGGCTCGGCCCCAAGGCCTTCTTCTCCCGGTGACCTCTGCTCAGGGCATTGCACAGAGTCGAGTTGACTGTAAACTGCTCGGTAAATGACTACAAACCAGCCTGGACTGCCCCAGCGCTGAGTAAATGCTCTGACAGCCAGGGGCTGCCCACGGAGGCAGCAGGGCTAGGAGAGCCTAACCCAGGCCCCAGCAGCCTCCTCCCTCCTTCAAACTCCAGCATAGCCACCCAGGCGAGAGGTGAGGAGGGGGCTGAGGGGGGAGGGGTGGGGAGGAAGGGGGAGGTGGTGGCTGCCCGGGGACTGGAGCCCCAGGTGGCAGGACCAGCGGGGTCCTTAAGATAAACCCTCTTTCCCACCCCCTCTTCCTGACTCACACATTCTACAAATGTGGGAACTGAGACTCAGAGAGGGAAGGAGCTTAACCAAAGTCTCCCAGGTAATCAGAGGCAGAGTGCAAGTTAGAATCTGTGCTTCTTTCCTTGTCTCCCTGGATCTAGCTCACCAGCTGCTGCGTGACCTTGGAAAAGCCACTCAACCTCTCTGGGCGCCAAAAGATTATACTTGATATGCCCATTCCACACGTTTGTTAGGAGGATCAATAATAGTAAGGGTGACAGCCTTTCACCTGAATATTATACTCTACAGTTCACAAAACTGTTCATCTCTTCTCTGTTCTCCATAAAAACCGTGAGGCTGGGAGGAATAGGAGCCTCATTTTGCAGATAAATGAAACTGAGGCTCAGAAAGACAAAGGTCACATGGAGACTTTGGAACAGAGCTAGAACTAGAAGAACTCAAGACTCTCAAACCAGTGCTCTTCCCATCACTAAGTCACTCATTAGAAGAACATTAAAACCCCAAAGATAGAGCAGTGCCCAAGCCAGGAGGTTCCAGCTGACTCACTCAGAACTCTCAGCAGCTCTGGGACACAAGGACCATCCTCCCGAGGAAGGTTATGCTTTAGACACCACACATCTGAGCTCTGATCCCAACTCTGATACCCAGGAGCTGAAGGAACCTCACTTTCTGAGCCTCAGGCTTCTCCACTATAAAATAGAACTTCAAAGGTACCAAAAAGCTCAGGATGGATGCTGAACTTCACCAGGGATACAGGTGTGCCTGGCAGGCAGCAAGCCCTCAAGAACTCTGGTTTCAAGAACCTGGATTGTGTCTCCCCCATGATACCTAGTTCTCCTGGGTACCTAGACATGGTACCTAGTGTCTCCTGCATGGTACCTAGTTCAGGGCTCCAGATTCAGGGGACTTCTGATTAATCTTTATGCTAAGGGATGGATGGATGGATGGATGGATGCTCAGGAGAGTGGAGATAAGAAAAGAAATGGTAAAGGGGAGAGGATGACAAGATGATTGAAGGATGGGGGACTGATGCCTGGAATAGAGGCACAGCCCCAGACCCTCCTGGGCCCTGGCCCCCCAGCCCACCTGTTCCCACTGTTGCCACTGTTCCCACCTACCTTGGGGTAGCATTGGCACATGCTCCAGATGACGCCCCCGATCACCATGATGCCTCCCATGGCGTAGAAGGTGCCGTAGACCTGGGGCCGGTCGTGGCTCATGAGGAACGTGCCAAGGGCCAGCAGAAAGAGCCCCAGCATGATGAAGCCGATGCGGAAGGCCTTCTCATCAGTCATGGCTGCCTGGCCTGTGAGCCACCTGCAGAGGGGGCCAGGAAAGCAGCCAGCTACCTACACACGCACTCACACTTGAGGAGTGACACTCCGGGATCGCTGCAGATCAGGACTTAAGCCGAGAGGGAGGCAGGCTCCCTGCGGGCCCAGCCCAGCCACCGGGCACACCCCGTGCTCCAGGCTGGAGGAGTTACGCGCAGGTGGCCACGCGCCCCCACCTTCACTCCTCTCCCCTTCCCTCTGGGCCCTCTGGAGCGTGAGGGAATCCGAGTGAGGGAGACACGAGGGAGGGAAGGGGAGGTTCCAGGGGCTGGGCCCCAGCCCAGGCTTTGACATCACCTCATTTCCCTGTGTGGGGCTGAGCTGGGCGGACAGGCAGCCTGCACCATCTAGCCAGGGGGAGCAGGTAAATACTGCAGCCCCAAAGCATCGGAATGCCACTGGGGGATTCCAGGACCCCACAGGCTGGCATTTTAGAATCCTGAAGAATTTCAGACTCTTCAAGGTCATGGGCCCACCTGGCCACTAGTTATGAACAGTACCTGCTTGCAGGGCTCTATTTTAAACATGTGATTAGTATTAACTCATTTAGGGAACCCCATAAGGTAGGCACTATTATCCCTACTTTCTAAATGAAAAAATAGCTTGCCCAAGGTCACACAGCCAGAAAGGACAGGGCAGTAGGCATTTGAACCTAGTATTGTCCCCAGGTGAAACTGCCTAACTGTAGCACAAGGGTTCAAAGTGCAGGCTCTGATGGTCAAACAGACTTCCTGGCTTGGCTTCTGGCTCCTCTACTATGGGGCAGTGTGGTCCTGTTACCTCCTGTGCCGCAGTCTTCCTCCTCTCTACAATGGGGATAATGATAGCAACTTGCAGGACTAGGTCTGTCTCCAGGCCTGGCCTCCCTGGGTGCCTCTGCCCCCTTCCCATGCCCTGCGATCCTTCCAGTCCTACTGGCCATGAGCTGGCCAGGAAAGGCTCTAGTGAGCAATGCCCCTCTAGGGTGTGACTGGTTGATAGTGAGTTCCTTGCTTCCTAACCTAGGAAGATGCCCTCATTCTAAGATTGACATTCTAATGGTGGAATTTCAGTCCTGCAGCAGGCTGATGGGAAAAATCAGATTCTCATAGAGGATTATAGGAAAATGATGGTCAATAGTATCTGTAAAAAAAAAAAAGCGTTAACTTGTTTGTACGGGGTTGAACAGGCTCTGAATTGGCGTTGCAGGATAAAAGGCTTTCACTTGGCATTCTGATTTCATAGGCTTGGGGAATCTTCCTGTTTGTCATTGCCACCCTCTCCCTCCCCCCCAACGCAAGCTGTACTGGTTCCCAACACCACACCTACGTTCACATGATACACTGGTGTCACTGCCCACAGCACCTTGGAGTTTCATTATGAAGCAGTTTCTCCTTCACCAGCCCTCAGATCCAGCACTTTACAGTTTGCAGAGGAGGTGTCCTGTAGCAGAACTCAGGTGACCCTTCCAGTGAGAGGCGACTGAGCGATCAGAAAGGGCTGAAAGGCACCGGGTGACATCTACGTTTGTTGTTTTCCGGGGTGACCTTGGCCTAATGGCTCTGCTCTGGGCTTGAGTTTGTCGTCTTTGATTGAATGTGGTGTCAAGTTACCTCCCAGGGGTTGCAGAGGGACGTGATATGACAGAGGGGAAAAACGTTTTGCAACCTGGGATTATTTACAGGGCAGAACCCCAGATGGCTCAGTGGTAAAGAATCCACCTGCCAATGCAGGAGACGCAGCAGTCACAGGTTCGATCCTTGGGTTGGGAAGATCCCCTGGAGGAGGAAATGGTAACCCACTCCAGTATTCTTACCTGTAAAATCCCATGGTCAGAGCAGACTGGTGGGGTCGCAGAGTCGGACACGACTGAGCACACACCCTCCAGGGAAACACTATTATCATAATTTTATACAGGCTCAGAGAAGGGAGGCTACACGCCTCTCCCAGAACATGAATCCGGGGCCCAGAGGGGCTTCAGCCTGCCCTTTCTGGTCCTGGAGGCCGGGTCCACGGCGGCGGGAATAGATCTCGGTCGCAATCCAGCAGGAGCCTCTCGCGCCCCCTGGTGGCCATAGTAGCACGCGCTTGGCTAGGTGCTTTCGCATCTCCTAGGTCGTGCCAGAGTCCCGCAACCCCGTAAGGCTATCGGAAGAGGTTACCCTGCCTATTTCACAGGCAAGAAAACTGAGTCCGGGGACACCTCTCCAAAGATCTCCCCAAACTGACCTGGGGGCTGAACGCGGACCTGGATCCACGCAGCCCCAGTCCCATTGTAGATGAATCTGGTCCTTAGGGCTTCCTGAGAAGCCTCCTGGTCACCCCAGCACTCTCCTTGTTTCCCCATCTTTTCTTTCCTCTCCACTATTCACCCACTTTCTGCCTTTTCTCTCCTTAAAACAGGTTGGGGGCTGGGAGTGACAAGAGTAAGAAGCTCTGGGACAAGTAGGTGCTCTGTAAAATGGGTCTAATCTAACTTCTTTCCCAGAGCCGTGGTGAGGGTGAAATGGGGACACATGTGTACAGAGCATTGGAAGTATTGGGTGATCCTGGTTCCCACTCGCCTTTCACCTGCCTCTGACTTCTGCCTTCCACCCCTGCAAAGCGGGGTGAGCCTGAGGAGCAGTTGCAGATTCTACCATCTTGCAGCAGAGGGCGCGCTAACCACTGTTTTCTTCCCCGTTTACAGAATTCAGCGTCCCTGCAAGATCTTAAGAGCTGCGTCTGCAGGTAGGTGAAATATCACACCCATTTGACAGAAACTGAGGCTCTCAAAGACAGGATAAGCGGCCCAAAATGGCAGAGCCTGTAAAGAGCAGAGCCAGGGTTCAAACGAGGCCCCAGGCCAGTCCTTGTTGAGTTCCCGCTATATGTAGCTCACTCCGAGGTGTGGGTGTCTGAGAACATGGTTATTCAGCGTGATGGCTGGTGGCGGCTCAGATGGCAAAGAGTCTGCCTGCAGTGTGCGACATCCGGGTTCGATTCCTGGGTCAGGAAGATCCCCTGGAGAAGGAAATGGCAAACCACTCCACTTATTCTTACCTGGAAAATCCCGTGGACGGAGGAGCCTGCAGCCTACAGCCCACGGGGTCCCAAAGGGTTGGACACGACTGAGCGACTTCACTTTCACTTTCTTTCCTGTTTCGGGGGACACAACACGGTAAAGGCTCTGAGATGTCTGAGGTCCAGCAAGTACACAAGGCAGCCAGAGGCAGAGACTGGGGAGGGGGTGGCCCAAGGGAGGAATGAAAGTCAGAGTCCCAGGAGGGATTCTTGAGAAGCCAGTTGGCATTCTTCTGTCAGGGCAGGAAAAGCAGTTCAGGCAAAGAGATCAACATGCGCAAAGGCCCGGAGGCAGGTAAGCACTGACGCAGGCTGGAGGTAAAACGAAATGCTGCGCGCATACCACCCCACACTGCATAATCCTCCCCCTCTTCCCCTACCTGCACCTCCATGGCAGCTCCACACTGCGTAATCCTCCCCCTCTTCCCCTACCTGCACCTCCATGGCAGCCCCACACTGCAGAATCCTCCCCCTCTTCCCCTACCTGCACCTCCATGGCAGCCCCACCCTTCTACCACCCGGGTATCCTGGCCGCCATCCTCACCCCCTCTCGCTCATCCACATGCTATTGGCCCTGCCTCTGGGACGGAGGGCTTCCCTGATAGCTCAGTTGGTAGAGAATCCACCTGCAATGCAGGAGACCCCGGTTCGATTCCTGGCTCGGGAAGATCCCCTGGAGAAGGGATAGGCTACCCACTCCAGTATTCTCGGGCTTTCTTTGTGGCTCAGCTAATAAAGAATCTGCCTGTAATGCGGGAGACCTAGGTTCGATCCCTGGATTGGGAAGATCCCCTGAAGAAGAGAAAGGTTATCCACTCTAATATTCTGGCCTGGAGAATTCCATGGACTGTACAGTCCATGGGGTTGCAAAGAGTCAGACACCACTGAGAGACTTTCACTTCCGTGAGACAGAACCGAATCACTTCTCGCTTCCAGTGCAGTTCATCACTCTGGTCTGAGGCCCATCATGTCTGTCCTTCCAAGTGGTCTCTGCTTCTACCCTTGCCGGCTGCAGTGTCTTTCCAACCCAAATGCCAGGTTAGACCATGTCACTTCTCTCCTCAGAGCCCTGGAAGGGTTCTCTTCCCTATCAGAGTAACACTCAAGACTTAAAATGGCCTATAAAACCCTAGATAATCTGCCAGCCTATCACTGCTCTGAGACAGACTCCTGCCACACCTCCCCTCACTCACTCCACCCCACTTACCCTGGCTGTATGCTTTTCTGGGAATACACAAGCACCCCAGGGCCTTTGCACCTGTTCATCCTTCCACCTAGAAGGTTCTTCCTCCAGGTATCTGCACAACTCCCTCCCTTGCCGCCTTCAAGTCTGTATCCAGATGTCAGCTTCTCTGGTGTGACATCCAAAACCGTCGAACCCCTCCCCGAGGTGTTCCCTGCCCTCCTTTCCTAATTTACTTTTCTCCGCAGTGCTCAGCACCATAGATTACTCTGTACGCATAAGTTTTGAATCTCACCGCTTGTCTGAATTCCCCCACTAGAACTCGAGTTCCTACAGGCTCAGGGTTTTGTTTTGTTCATTGTTGGTCTCCAGGGGTTAGACCTGGTTGACTCTCAATCCACACTTGGGAATGGAGGGATGACTGTCAGCTCCAGAGCAGAGGGAGGCCGGAGAGGAAGCGCAGGCAGGAAACCTGGGGTCAGGCCAGGGGAGCCAGCATCTTTCAGAGGCCAGTGGAGAGTCTCCAAGGGAGTTATGTGGGGAGTGACACGGGTTGGATTTTCATTTTGTACCCATCCTCTGGTTCTGAGATCAGGTTGGAAGAAGCACAAGGAGATGCTGGAAGTGAGGGGCAGTCACCAGACCCTAGCAGAAACCTAGGGCCATAAAGATTAAAACGAACACTTTTTAAAAGATTCATTAGCTGCTGAGGGGATGGAGAGCGTGGGAATTTTCCAACTGATTTGAGGTGGTGAGCTCCAGGGGGAAAGCAGGGCAAAGGAAGAGCCCAGTGCAAGCAGGGGAGAGGCCTGAGCCCAGAGTGTCCCTGACGCCCCAGGCCTGGGGACAGGCATCAGAGATGAGCTCTGAGTGATGGATGAATAAACTGGTCAGCCGGGCCCGGGAGGAAAGAGGCCAGAAAGAGAACCAGTGCCTCCTGGGGGCTGGATTGACAGACCTAGCCTCATGGGGCTGCTCAGCCCGAGTCCTTCCCAGTTCACAGTCGAGGGCACTGCTCAGAAAGGACCCTGGCTTGCCAGGAGACTGGCTGCGTGGCCCTGGCTTGGCCTCCAAGGAGCTGGTGACCTTGAGCAAATCACTGCCCCTCCTGGGGACTTTCAGTTGGGACGCAAATGACTTAGAACTATAGAAAAAGTTTTTCCAGTCTTCCAGCCCTCCCCAACCCCTGCCTCTTCCAGCTCCTGCTTGGCAAAGGTGGTGCCTCCAAATCACACCTGCAACTCATTAACTCACCTGCCTGGGGGAAATTCCTCAGCTTGGAGGTAGGACGGACGGAAGCTGGGCTTTGCTTCCCAGCCTGGAACCCCTTTAACCCCTTAGGAATTGCAGAGGTCCTGATGAATCCCTTGCACCTCCCCCAGCCAAATCCGCAAGGTACACACTGAAAGCGGGTGTGTGTGCGTGTACGCACACATGTGCCTGCACCTGTGCATCTCAGGGTCCCACAGAAAGGTCAGGGCCAAGGCAGAATTCAAACCTGCATCTCCATCACAGTAGGAAGTACAAGGCACACACAAGAAGAGAGAGAGTAGGAGTACAGGATAGCGGTCTGGGATCTGCTGATGGGGAAGGAAGAAGAGCCACAAGATCCACGAGAAGAGCCACAAGACCTGGCTCAGGTGGCCGAGAGAGGGCCCAGGAATGACCGAGACAGTGGACCTTTTTTGTTTCATTTTCAGTAAACAAATATCTGCTGAGCATCTTCCAGGGGCCAGGCACTGTTTCTAAGCTTTAGGTAAAGAAATTGTATACATTGTATGCATATAATAGTAAAGGAAAGAAGCGAGAATACCCCTGCTCTTGGAGAGTTTGCTGGGGTAGAAACATAATAAACTAACAATTTTTTATATTTTTTAAATTTTAAATATTAAATGATGACAGGTGTTCTTTAAAAAGTAGAGCAGGAAGGAGGCTGGGAGTGCAGGATGCTAGGTGGGATAACAGTTTTAAAAGATTGGCTCAGGATAGCATCTTGAAGAGAGGTTCAGACAAAGATGTAAGGGGTATGAGAAGTAAGCCTGGAGGAGAACTTCCAGAGAGAGAAGACAGGAGCCAAGGCCCGTAGGAGGGACGAATGCAGCAGAGAGCAAGGGTGGGGACCCAGACCCACCCACACCATCCTCATTAGAGGTTTCATTACTCAGAGTGACTGGGAACCACTCAGGCTTTTGAGCCCAGGAGGGGTGTCACAGATCCGAGATTGATCAGGCTCATTCTCTCCAGTGGGCTGCCCCAGTGGCTCAGACAGTAGAGAATCTGCCTGCAATGGAGACCGGGTTTGATCTCTGGGTCAGGAAGATCCCCTGGAGAAGGGAATAGCTATCCACTCCAGCATTCTTGCCTGGAGAATTCCATGGGTGAGTGGCCTAGTGGGCCATAAGTCCATGGGTTTGCAAAGAGTCAGCACAACTGAATGACTAACACTTTCCACTAAACTTTGAAGAGACGTCAGGGGACCCTGGCAGAACAGGGAAATGGGATGGCAGGTAACGAGCTGGTCCAGGCCTAAATGGGAGGATCCAAGGACTGGAACCAAACCAGGCCTGAATGAAAACACATTTATTTATATGAAAAACTTTTATTCTCTGTGATTTTACCTCTCTTAGACTCAGTTTCCACACCTGTTAAATGGGGACACTGCCTGTAGCAAAGAGCTTGAGGATGTGAAAGAACTGCAGGGAGCCTGGCCTGGCAAATGGGAAGCTCCTCAGGGAATGCTGTACCTACACAGTTGACTGAGCCCCAGGACTTTGAACTCCTGCTTGTGGAGTGACCCTGGGAAGGTTACTTAACCTCTCTGGGCTAGTTTTCTCATCTGTGAATAGAGTATGACATTCTGGAAGCAGACATTTCTATCATATCTGGAATACAGAAGAGGTGTGGAGCTCCCTGTCACAGGAGGTCTAGGAGCAGAGGCGCCTAGTGGGGCGGCAGGGGGAGGGGGTAGTTACCTCTACTAACAAAATCCGACAATCACTGCATGCTTAAGAGATGCTGCTGCTGAGCTCAGAAGTCTGCATTTATTGTTTGCTACATTAACACCAAGCCTGCAGGTTCAGCGTGATCTCATAATGTCACCTGCTATCATCTCATTTAATGCTCAAAACTCAGCTCACTCAGGTAGGAGCTGGGGCCTCTGTAATTCCCATTTAACAGATGAGGAAACTGAGGCAGAGAAAGGTATAGTCACTTGTCCAAAGTCACTCAGCGGGTACCTGGTGGAACTCATGCACAGATGGTCTGAATTCAGAGTTCATGTTTTTTGGTATAACTGAAACTCAATGTATTACTTTGGGCCAGTCCTGGCTCTGCCTCTAGGCCCCAATTTCCTCATCAGCACAAGAATATTTCCCAGCTGACAGCCAACAGTAACTGCCATGTGAAAGTGCCATCTTGGGCATACTGGGCCCCCTGGACTGCAGCCCCACCAACATCACAAGGGGCAGTAGAACCACCCAGCTGGGCCCAGGCAATCCACAGAATCATGAGAGATGATAAAATGGATTTATTTTCAGCCATTTGTTACACAGCAATAGAAAAAACAAAACAGCATTCAGCAGTATTTGTTGACTGCCTGTGTGTATCAGGCACTGGACCAGACACTTAGAAGAGGCCCATCACTGGTCTCCAGCTTCCAGGCCTGCTAGAAGACTTTAACTTCCACCCTCTGCAATCTGAACAGGGCCCGTGAGGGAGCAGGCAGCCCCAGGTGCTGTCTCTCTAGGGATGCCACCAGTAGCGAAGATGAGGCTCTCATAGCTAGGTGGAGGCAAGGGGGGCTGGGCCCCAGGCAGGGCATCCCCTGAGGCACTGCACTCCAGGTCTTCCTCCACAGGGGACGCAGGTGGTGTCGAGAGTCCCCCAGCCAGAGGGCAGCGCACAGCTTCCTCGTAAGTGGGGACAATAACCTTTGGGGTCCTAGAGGAACAGAAGAGAGGCTATCAACAGGGGTGGGGTAAAACCCGACTGCACACCAGGGAGAGGGGGAGGGAGGCTACAGGCTTCCCTGGGCCCCGCAAACACCTGACAGCCACCACCCCTTGCCCACCTCAGCTCCTAGACTCTGCTCTCCCTCCCTTGTAGTCAGCTCTCCATTCAGTTAGCTCTCCACCCGGGCTCGTCACACCCTCTGTCTCCTCAATTCTCTCTGCAGGGGAAGTCCTTCCCACCTCCCTCATACTTTCCCTGCTTGCCTGTCAGTTCCCGCTTGTCCTTGGAGTCTCCTCTGGGGAGCTCTGCTGACCTCCCCTCACCAAGCTCCCACTCCCTGCTCTGCGCCCCCACAGGACTCTCCCCTCTGTCACTGCGTTGACCCCACCTGGTGGTCCCCTAGGGCAGGAACTGACTTTAAGTGTCCAGGGATTGAGGGCGGTCCTAAGATGGCGGAGGAATAGGACGTGAAGACCACTTTCTCCCTCACAAATTCCTCAAAAGAACATTTCAACACTGAGCAAACTCCACAAAACAACTTCTGTAGGCTGGCAGAGGACATCAGGCAACCAGAAAAGCAGACCATTGTCTTCAAAAACAGATGCCAAAAGGAGATCATTTCTTTTGGACAGCAAAACTTCCAAGTGCCAATTATCTAACTGACTAAATGTAACCTGATTAACAAAAGCCAACAATAAAGAAATTTGAAGAAAATTAAAAAAAAAAAAAAGTGTCCAGGGATTGATGCTGGGGCAGGGGGGTTGTTTGTTGAAAAACTAAATGATGATCCATGGGGAGAAAAACTTCCATCTTACTGCAATCTCCCTTACAAGGTCTAGAGTTGCAGCCGCTCAGGGAAAGATGGGAGACCTTAATTCCCCTGCCCATCTGAATGCTTGAGGCCCTGATATGGTAAGTCTGCTAAGTGACTACCTCTGCTTGCATACCTCCAGAGACAGAGAGCTCACTATCTACCCAGTCAACCATACCTATCACTGAGCAGCTTGGCTTTCTTGTGACTTTCCCCCACCTCCCCTAGATGAACCACCCTGGAGGGACTTGAGATCCATCCAGGCTCTTCTGACCAGGTTCTGCCCTCTAGATTCCAAGAACAGGTCACTTGCATCCCAGCCACACCAAAGCTGATGGAAACGAGGCTGACCCTCCGTCCTCTCAGGGCCCTGGAGAATCACCTGTGGGGAGTCAGTGCTCCTTCCCTTCCCAGGACCTTGGGGGTAAGAATGTCACTGATCCTATGTCTGGGCTGCTTCTGCTTTGGGAAGATACTGCCACATACAGGGGCTGACAGGTGATTCTGGAGGTCCCTTCCCACCCCAAGCGTCTCTAAGGTTGATTATGAGTCACAGTGTTGGCTGGTCCAGCTCCCTGCTCAGCTACATTCTCGGTGGGAGATCGTGGGTCAGTGTTAGGGAAATTAAATGAATAGTCTTGTTTAGGCTTCAGAGACAAAGCAGAGCAGGCCTCTGACCTTGCTTCTAACCTGCCTGGGCACTGCCCTGACTGTGAGTGACTGTCTGCCGTGAGTGCAAGTCTTGCAGCACCAGAGATAAGATGCGGGAGAGATCTGGAGATTCTTGAGCCACTAGAGGGGGCCCGGCCAACCACGCCCCAGGCTTAACAACATTCCAAGTTTTACAAGACAAAGTAAACAGCAATTAACACGAAGCCAGCAATGGCACCCCACTCTAGTACTCTTGCCTGGAAAATCCCACGGACGGAGGAGCCTGGTGGGCTGTAGTCCATGGGATTGCAAAGAGTTGGACACGACTGAGCGACTTCATTTTCACGTTTCACTTTCATGCATTGGAGAAGGAAATGGCAACCCACTCCAGTGTTCTTGCCTGGAGAATCCCAGGGACAGGGGAGCCTGGTGGGCTGCCGTCTATGGGGTCGCACAGAGTCGGACACGACTGAAGCGACTTAGCAGCAGCAGCAACAAGAAGCCAGAGCTGCAGTTTGGTCACAGATTGATGATGATGTCAGTTTGCCACCATCCTGGGATTATAAATGGGAACCCCAAACTGCAGTCTTTGAAGTCTCACCCACAGAGCCGACACGCTGCCTGCGACCCTTTCCCAATTGGGACTCTAGATGTGCTGTGACCCGGGATGTCCCAGTGCTGTTTAAGTCTGGATGTTGGTCAAAACCCAACTTGGTGATGTATTCTCTGGTCTAGTTCTCTTTTCTTTTAATGTTAGTATGTTAAAAATAAGTTAGACAATTCTCTAATAAATATCTGTATTATTTACTTGTATATAACGAGTGGCTTGTTAACAAATCCTTTAAACCTGAGATGAAAGTGAAAACTTTTGCAAACAGTCAGTAACTCTATTAACCTGAGCCCCAGTTTCCCCGTCTGTAAACAGGCATGATACAGGCACTGACCTCACAGGACCATGTGAAGATTAAATGAGGTAATACAGGGCACTTCAGACAAGGAAGCTGATAAGGGGTCCCACCCGCCTCTGACTCACAGTGTCATTTGAAGTGAGGGCAGACAAAGAATATTGCTCCTGGAGGCAGGCAAGCTAGGTTCAATTGCTACGTGACCTAGGCTATGTTCATACCCAATCTGAGCCTCTTTCTTCTCATCCATAAAATGAGGATAACAATTACTATTTTATAGATTCAGGAAAAGGGAAAATGCTTTAACAACACTCAGGAAAATATGGGTGATTAGGCTTCCAGAAGCCCACATCTCCTGCCCTGCTCACCTCCTGGCCATGCCCCAGCCACTCCCTACTTCTCCAAGCCTGGGAGACACAAGGCAGGCTTTGGGTACCCTGGCACTGTTTCAGCAGGCAACAGCTGGCAGGGCAGGGCACAGCTGCCAGGTGAGACCAGCCCACAGCAGGAAGTTTGCTCAGAGGGCAGATACAGTAGCCCTCACACCATCTCACCTAGCCAGCTGGGCCCACCCAGCCCCGGGTCACCGGCATGGTCCCGGAAGCCAGAAGCTTGGCAAACATGAAGCCCGAGGCAGGGGGACCCCATCGCACACTCGAGGGGCAGACCCATTCATGGAGCATTCTGGACACAGCTCCCTGCAGCTGGGTGGGGCAGGCAGGCTGCTGTGGTCTCTGTGCTCAGGAAGCTTCACTGAGCCTGGAGGCGACAGGAGATCCGAGCCTAGCACCAGCTTCTCCACCATTCAGCTCAGTCAGACAAACATAGTAGGGAAAGGGGCCAAGGGTGAAGCACTATTTGCCCTACACTCAAGCTCTCTAATCTCATTTCACGTTCGTGACAAGCCTGGTCAGTCATCGCACAGGTAAGCTAGGGCCACACATCAACTAAGCGGCAAAGCCCCAGCCAACGCCAACCATCACACCTCCCCAACCCGATCCCTAATCTCTCCATACCTCAGCTTTCTCATCTGTAAAATGGACCTTACATTGCCTTTTAATCAGTGAGGCTTAAATCAGTGGGCATGAAAGTACATCATCAAATAAAAGCAAAGGAAGAGGATTGAGTTTTGCAGTAAATTCACCTCCCCATCTATCATCTCATTTGAGCCTAACAGCAATCCTAGGGAAAATTCCAGACAGGAAAAACTAGATGTGGCTCAGAGAGTCTAAGTCAAGAACACACAGCTTAGGAAAGAGTAGACACTGACAGCCTTATGTCCGACTAGACCCATGCTTTTTCCTGCTGTTCTCACTGTGGTTGGGAGTGGGGAATCCCAGAGGCCTCCCACCCAGACACTTCATCTAGGGCTCACATTTCATACGGGAGCCCCTGAGAGTAGCAGTTTTGTCTATTTTGTCCACTGCTTCATTGTAAGTGCCCTGCAGAATTAGGTACTCAGTAAATGTTGGTGAAATGCATGAAAGAATAAGCAGATGAATAAATAAGGACTCTGAGGCCCCAAGAGGGAAATGGGCCCACCCAAGTCATCAGCCTAGATGGCCTTTGTCTTGAACCTGGAGTTACCCACAGAGAGCAAGGTGCCTGGAGGCAGGGACAGCTAAGTGACCTTCCCATGGGGCCCAGATGCTGGGCTTTCAGTAGGAGGGCCAGGATGGCTCAGCCCCAGGGACAAGAAAAAACCATTAGCAGAAGCAGCCTCACCAACATGAAACCATCCCAGCTCTGAGTCTAAGACATGGTCTCTGAACTTGATGGACCATGAGTACCCTGCAGTGGGTGAGTTCCTCCCTGGCTCAGCTGGGAAAGAAGGCTGAGTTCCTCCACCTGACATGCAGCTGTGGCCCAGACCCTGTTGGATCAACATGACTGTGTGTATTGACAACACCCATTCTCTGTCCTCAGGTCAGGCTGGGTGGGGAAGGACAGGTACCCTGAGGCATAATCTGGTTCCAACCAATAACTCACTGTGTAACCAGGTAGGTCACTGGTCTCTCTGAGACCCAGGTTTCTCATCTGAGAAGTGAAGAGGCCCCAAGGTCCTGCCCTTCCCTCTAACGTCAAATCAAGGCCTGACCACTGGACTAAGGGACTTCCATTGAACATGCTATTGTCTGTGACCTCAGGGAGTCACAGGCCAGTAGCAGGGACTAATCTGTTACCTTCTTTAACTCAGGATGCATTTTCCTCTCTCACTCAGGGAAGAAGAGTTCCCAGGTCCCAGGCCAACTCATGGACATCTGGTTTAGCCCTTAGTGCATGCAAATCCAGTGCTTACAGAGTGGTATAGGGGAACACACACCTCACAGCCAGCAGGCTCTGCCACTTTCTAGCTGTATAACCCTACCTTCTTTTTCTGTAGTCATTCTTACCTTGCAGGTGGGCTGGACTGGGGAAGGTGCATGCAGGCCCCTGATATATGCAGGCACAGCAGACACTTGGTGAAAGAGTAAGTACATAATAAGAGCATGTAAGACACATGCATTCTCAACAGGGCAAAAACTGGTTCTGGGAGTCTTGCTGATACTGTGCTTATGTATGAAGCACAGATATACATGCAGACCAGATATATAGTGTATCTGTGGTATTAACATTCCATGAGGGAGGATTAAGGGGAAAAGGCCTAAACAGTCTCCTGGGAGGGAGTGATTTAGAAAAATATGAGAAATATTATGTCAATGTAAGATTTTTTCTCCATTCCCTACCTCATCCCTGGGCTTTTGAACATGCTCCTCTGCCTGCTTAAGACACCTCTCTCCACCTTATCCGCTTAAGGAAAAGTTGACATTTGCTGTGTATCTATCGTGTGCCAGGCTCTGGGCTTAGTTCTTCATATACATCATCTCAGGTAAGTACTATGAGCCGAGTCATTGGAAAAGACCCTGATGCTGGGAAAGACAGAGGGCGGGAGGAGAAGGGGGAGCCAGAGGATAAGGTGTTTGGATTGCATGGCATTGCTGACTGAAGGGACGTGAGTTTGAAAAACTCCAGGAGATAGTGAAGGACAGGGAAGCCTGGTGTGCTGCAGTCCATGAGGTCGCAAAGAGTGAGACAGGACTCACCGACTCAACAACAACGTGCAACTGCTATACAGGACTTTGCTACATTTGTCATTCTTATGACTCCTGTTTCATTTCTGATGAGATGTTGAGGTTCAGTGGGGTTGCATAATCTCCTGAAGTCCCATAGCTAGTTAGTGACAGAACCAGGAGAGGATCCCTATGGGTCTGACTCCTGTGGGTAAGTTCTTAACCCCTACACTACTCTGCCCAATACCATGCTAATCTCTACTGCCACTTCCTCCAGGAAGCCTTCCTGGATTTTTCATGTCCCACAGGACCACATCTGCCCTATTTCACAGCTTTAACTACTCTGGTTTGTCAAAGCCTGCCTCTGTCAAGGGACTTAAAACACTTCCAGGAGTGATGATCAGCCTCCAGGACCCCAAAGCATAGCTAAAGCCTAGACCAGAGGAGAAACCCCATGGGAGTTTGTTGAGTAAATGCCTAATGGTGTGACCGAGCCCTACCTGTGGGCCCCACTCCCCACAGCTGCACCAGATCTGCAGCTCTCCTTCTCTGAGGACTCCACAGTGAGGTAATACAGGTCCCTGGAGAGGTGGTATGGGTCCCATCGAGGCAGCTTCTGGGTGCTGGCCTTGACCGACCACAGCAGGCCGAAGACCAGCAGCAGGCCACCTGCGCCGCAGCAGAAGAAGCTGACCGACCTGAGCAGGGCACCAGGGGCCTCAGGCTCAGGGTATCCAGTGGGCGGGGCCGACTGCGGGGGGCCTGGGTCCCCTTCACTCCACCAGGCGAAGCAGAGGGTCCCAGCCACTAGGACCACCATGCCGCTGGCCATCATGCAGTAGCTCAGGGTGGAGGCCACGCGGGCCCTGTCACAAGTCTGGACAGGAAAGGAGAGAAAAGAGGAAACAAGCGCTGTGAGACGCCTGCTGGGTACCAGACGTGGGTTTTAGTCCTGCCTGAGATCACTGTGCGCTCTCAGAGGGGTCGCTTGACTCCTCTGTGCCTCTGCTTCCTCGTCTGTGGAATGGAGGTGATGCTCGCAGCCCTCCAGGGCTGCTCTGAAGGCCACAGACCATGTGTCCCAAGGTCCTGGCACCACACCTGGGACCTGGCAGGACTCAGTGTGGCTCCTTCCTGCCCGGCCTTCCCCCAGGACTCAGAGGCCTCATCTGCTTGGTGGGTATGAGACTCCTCTCTGCGTCTCCTGCAGGCTGGGAGGGAGGAAAGTGAACCCTGTGGGGTCCACCAGGCCTGCCAGGAGAGGGGCTTGCTGCTTATGCGTTGTCTCACTTCACCCAGGTCACAATCTCAAAAGGGTGATGCTCTTATCTCCATTTAATAGGCTTTCCAGGTGGCTCAGCTGGTAAAGAATTTGTCTGCCATGCAGGAGACCTGGGCTGGATCCCTGGGTTGGGAAGATTCCCTGGAGGAGGAAATGGCAACCCATTCCAGTATTCTTGCCTGGGAAATTCCATGGACAGAGGAGCCTGGTGGGCTACAGTCCATGGAATTGCAAAAGAGTAGGATATGACTTAGTGACTAAACAACAACTTCAAATCTCCATCTGACAGAGGAAGACACTGAAACTGGGGGCAGGTACCGGCGCCAGTGGGGAAAGGGCATTGAGAAGCCTGGAGCTGAGATTCACAGCACAAAGCAAAATTTCATGCAAAAAGATGGTTTTGTGGCCTTATTTTTAATGGTCATAATTTGGAAAGAGACTAAATGTCCAACTATAGGGAAAGGGTGAATAAACCATGGCATAAAATCTAGATGGAATATTCATGGCTGATTTAAAAAAAAAAATCAAGCTCAGCACAGATATTTAACAGAGGGAAATTCTTATGATATCTGACTTTTTCCAACTTAGGTGCCAAATTAAGCACACAGTGTTATCTCAGTGAGGAAAAACAAAATGCCCAGGGGGTGGAAAAAAACACCTGGGAGGAACCCTGGCTCCAGATTATACAGACAGGAAAGGATTTCTCCAAAACCAACATCCAGGTCATTGTACACGCTGTTCCCTCTCCCTGGTAACTTGCTATCATCAATGTCTTCTCCACGCTCAGCTTGACTCTCACCCAAGAAGCCTTCAAAGCGGACACTTTAAACTCAGAGTCCCCTGGGCCTTCATTGTCCAAGCTGTTATCTGTCTGTTTGACTTCTCTTTGTGTCTTGTCCTCACCAGACAGCAAGCTCCCTGAGGGCAGGGTCTGTATCTGCCTTGTTTACAGCTCTATCCCCTAGTGCCTAGCACATAGAAGCTGCTCCATAAACAGGTGTTGAAGAAAATCTCCTAAATGAGAAAGAGTGTTGCTGAATAAACCTTGTTGGGTGAAAAGCCCCTCTCCTAGCTGGGAGGGACTGGGAGAGGGGAGGGAATACTGCCGCAGCACCCAGCCTTGGAGTCTGGTTTTGGCCCTACTCTGCAGCTCGCCAGCCGTGTCCTGGGAAAGCCTCCCGACTGCGCCTGACCTGTCTCCTCATCCATACAGATAGATGGATGGGGATGCGTGCTCTGCAGGAAGACTTACAGAATCCCCCTCTCCTCGCCCACAAGTTGAGCCAGTGAAGGAGAGGGCCGGGGACTCATAGACCTCAGGAAGACTAATGGTCAGCCTTCCAAATGGGGCTTGCCCAGCCTAACAGGGTACATCTGAACGATGCCCTGCTGTGCAGTCATTCAAAGACACACTCCTCAGGGAGCTGAAAGTGAAGTCACTCAGTCGTATCTGACTCTTAGCGACCCCGTGGACTGTAGCCCACCAGGCTCCTCCATCCATGGGATTCTCCAGGCAAGAATGCTGGAGTGGGTTGCCATTTCCTTCTCCAGGGTATCTTCCTGAACCCAGGTCTCCCACATTGCAGGCAGACGCCCTAACCTCTGAGCCACCAGAGAAGCATGCTCAGGGAGCTGAAGAGCATGGCAAAGTGTTCAAGATCTAGTAGGTGAGACTTTAGATTTCAAAAGGGCATGTTTCCAGATGTGTTTAAAAACATGTGCATGCACATATACGGAATCTAGAAAAATGGTACTGAAGAATTTATTTACAGGGCAACAGTGGAGAAACAGACATAGAGAATAGACTTATGGACGTGGGGAGAGGGGAGGAGAGAGGGTGAGAGGTATGGAAAGAGTGACATGGAAACTTACATTACCAAGTGTTAAACAGATAGCCAACAGGAATTTGCTGTATGGCTCGGGAAACTCAAACAGGGGCTCTGTATCAACCTAGAGGGATGAGGTGGGGAGGGAGATGGGAGGGAGATTCAAAAGGGAGGGGATATATGTATACCTATGGCTGATTCATGTTGAGGTTTGACAGAAAACAGCAAAATTCTGTAAAGCAATTATCCTTCAATTAAAAAATAACAATTTTTTAAAAAGTGTGTATGTGTGTCTATGTACACATGTGAGCGAGAAAGATAAAATGTATACATGAAATGAGGTGCTCAAGGAGTGGACCCCAATCTTCCTGAGCCTCCAGGCCACCAGAAGCATATAGAAGCATGCCATTTGTAAATTACCTTTGGTTCTCTTCCTGTGAATCTGTCAATGGGGCAAGTGCCTCCTATCTCCAGCTCAAGGCGTTTTCTCTGGGGGAGAAAAAGAACCTCACTACACTCTCTCCAAAGACAGCGAGGAAAGGCTGTCAGAAGGAAAAACTGAAAGAAAAAAACCCCCCAGCAAATCGGTAACAGTTTAACCCCTCACCTATATGTTGACACTTGACAGTTCCCCTTCACACCTGGCATCTCATCTGACCACAACTGAGGCAGATGGTCGGGGCAGGGAAAGAAATTCTTGTTTTGCAAATGACTAGACTGAGTCCACCCTTATGGCAGATAACACCACCTTTATGGCAGAAAGCGAAGAGGAACTAAAGAACCTCTTGATGAAAGTGAAAGAGGAGAGTGAAAAAGCTCGCTTAAAGCTCAACATTCAGAAAACGAAGATCATGGCATCTGGTCCCACCACTTCATGGGAAATAGATGGGGAAACAGTGGAAACAGTGACACACTTTATTTTTGGGGGGGCTCCAAAATCACTACAGATGGTGACTGCAGCCATGAAATTAAAAGGTGCTTGCTCCTTGCAGGAAAAGTTATGACCAACCTGGACAGCTTATTAAAAAACAGAGACACTACTTTGCCAGCAAAGGTCCATCTAGTCAAAGCTATGATTTTTCCAGTAGTCATGTATGGATGTGCGAGTTGGACTATAAAGAAAGCTGAGCACTGAAGAATTGGTGCTTTTGAACTGTGGTATTAGAAAAGACTCTTGAGAGTCCCTTGGACAGCAAGGAGATCCAACCAGTCCATCCTAAGAAAATCAGTTCTGAATATTCACTGGAAGGACTGATGCTGAAGCTGAAACTACAACACTTTGGCCACCTGATGTGAAGAACTGGGTCATAGGAAAAGACCTTGAGGTTGGGAAAGATTGAAGGCAGGAGGAGAAGGGGATGACAGAGGATGAGATGCTTGGATGGCATCACTGATTCGATGGACATGAGTTTGAACAACCTCCAGGAGTTGGTGATGTAAAGCATCACCAACTGTAAAGCAACTGTAAAGCATCACCAATTCTGTAAAGCAATTGTCCTTCAATTAAAAAATAAAAATTTTTAAAAGAAGTGTGTATGTGTGTATGCTGCAGTCCATGGGGTCTCAGAGTCAGACACGACTGAGCGACTGAACTGAGAGTGAGTCCAGGAAGATGAGAGACTTTACCAAAGCAGCATACAGCTTGTGTGTCAACCCCTGCATTGTAAGGTAACTTATGATGCTTTTAAATTTCTACAAAAGCAATAGTTCCTCATTGTGGGTAAGAGAATAAAAATGCAAATATCATTAATGCTGCCCATCAGAGATGAGCGCGGTCCACAGTGGACCCTTCCTTTCGGGTCCTCCTCCCTTGGCCTGCATACCTGATGATAGTGGCAGCTGGTGTGTACTGGGCATTTACAGGGGCTGGGAACCACACCCAGCAACTTACAGGTGTCCCCCATCTTAATCCTAGCAACAGCATTAGGTCCCGAAGACACTGGAGCTGCAAGGGTGACAGCTTGTCTGAGGTCAATGCCAAATTTGAACCAGGTCTACTCTGACTCCCTGGTGGCTCAGATGGTAAAGAATCTGCCTGCAATGCAGGATGCTCAGGTTTGATCCCTGGGCTGGGAAGATCCCCTGGAGAAGGAATGGCTACTCACTCCCGTATTCTTGCCTGGAGAATTCCATGGACAGAGGAGCCTGGTGGGCTACAATCCATGGGGTTGCAAAGAGTCAGACACAACTGAGCAACTAACACACACACACGTCTAACTCAAATATCTGTGAGTGCACAGCTAGATAGATCTGTATTTTTCAGTATATAAAGTCAAGACCATGCTGTGAATAGATGCATTTGTAAGTCTTTAGCTCAGTCAGTTCCCACTTTCTAAAATGCCCTGCCCTCTTTCCTGACTCGAATGCTTCCAAACCTCAGAGAAGCCCCTGGATCACCCCTAGCATGGTCTCACTGCAGGCCATGTCATCTCCTTCTGTGTGAGTCACCCCCTCTGCATGTGGATTCCCCTGCTCCATGGGCAGGCAAAGCGCACAATGACCTGCCACCCCTGGGCAGTGGAAGCTGTCAGTGTCTGCTGGATGAAGGACAGACTGCTCTGTTGTGTGGTAGTTTTCATTATTTTTACAGATTGGGACTCTGATGGATTATCAGCAGGATGTGCTCACCTTCAAGATTCCCCTGGTCCATTTCAGAGAGGTGGTCTTCAGGCAGTTTACTCACCCTTCACAGGAGTGCACCCTGGACCCTGATCAGGGGGGAGGAAGGAAGGGCTCCCTGCCCTGGAGGGCATGACCCCAGTCCAGCCCCAGAGAAGTGCCATTCTCAATCCAGCACTCAGGCTGCCAGGCTGGCCCCCTCCTTCCAGCTCCCTCCTATTCCAATCCATGCAACCAAGTTCCTGCCACCTGGGTTCCTGTATACCTGTTGCTCCCTCGGCCTAGGGAGCCCTCTGTCCCCATACAGGGCCCTCATTTCACAGCCCCCTTTGAGACCCATGCCAAACACCACATCCTTGCAGAAGTCTTTCTGCTGCTACCACGCACACCTCCCACCAGCTAGAGTTATCACTCCCTCTATCAGTTCAGTCGCTTAGTTGTGTCCAACACTTTGCGACCTCATAGACTGGAGCATGCCAGGCTTCTCTGTCCATCACCAACTCCCAGAGCTCACTCAAACTCATGTCCATCGAGTCGGTGATGCCATCCAACCATCTCATCCTCTGTCATCCCCTTCTCCTCCTGCCTTCAATCTTTCCCAGCCTCAGGGTCTTTTCCTATGAGCCAGTTCTTCACATCAGGTGGCCAAAGTATTGGAGTTTCAGCTTCAGCACCAGTCCTTCCAATGAATATTCAGGACTCATCTCCTTTAGGATGGACTGGCTTGATTTCCCTGCAGTCCAAGGGACTCTCAAGAGTCTTCTCCAACACCACAGCTCAAAAGCATCAATTCTGTGGCCCTCGGCCTTCTTTATGGTGCAACTCTCACATCCATACATGACTATCAGAAAAACCATAGTTTTGACTAGACGACCTTTGTTGGTGAAGTAATGTCCCTTTGACTGTGGCCACTCTTGTTTGCTCTGTGATCTTGATCAGGGTGCTCAACATCTCTGAGCTCAAGTTACTGCCTCCCCGGGGAGGAGCAGGTTGTGAAGATGAAATGGGAGGCTGGCAAGCAGTGGCACAGCTGGACAGAGGAGGAAGCCTGGCTCTGACCCTGGGTGAGTTGCCTAGATCCTCCGTGCCTCCGTTTCCTCCTTTGTGAAGTGAGCACAATGATATCCTACTGTCCCCACTACCAACCAGAGAACTTTAGGTGGCAGTTTTCTGTAAAGAACTAAACCATCTGAACTAGAAGTGTTCTGAACTATCTTCACCATAACCCCGGGGCAAACTGAGGCTCCAAGCACCGATGGCCCAAGGCCACCCAGCGAGTCACAAGACAGATGGGAGGAGGCTTGGGTGTCCAAACTCTGCGCACTAAACCACTGAGGTCAGGGAGAAGGGAAGGGGACCAGGCGGGGTTGGCTTAGGAGGAGCTGCTCCTGAAGACGGGGGCGGGGCGGGGGGCGCGGTTAAGGAAGTTTATACCCACCTTGGGCGCAGTCATCCCGCCGTGGGGTCAGGCGTGGTCCCCGCGCGAGGAGCCAGACGAATCTACCGGGGGTGAAGACATGGTGGCTGTCGAGCCCGAGGGCAGCGCGAACCTGGGAAAGGCGGTCCCTCCGGCCTGCTGGGGGCGCCTAGCGTTAGGGGCGGCCCTGGCGACCGTCGCCCAGCCCTGCTCTCCACGCCCCCGCAGAAACGCTAACGTCCGGCGGGGGGTCTGGTTCAAGGGTCCCGTCCCGGTCCCGGTGGGAGCGGTGCCAAGTCCCCTTCACCGCGCAGGGGCTCGGCCACCGGGTGGGGGCTTTGAGGGGCGCACGGAGTCCTGCTTGGCTGTCGACTCCGGTGATGACCAGCCCCACTCCTGCCCCAGGCTTAGCAGACTGCTGCGGGGAACCTGCGCTTGGGCTCCGGGACGCGGCCCGCCCCACCTCTCCTCGGATCCGCGTCCTCCCGGCTGGCAGCTGGACGGGCGGAGACTCCCTGGTGGACCGGCTCCGGGTGGCTCCAGGTGCCGCGCCCGACCTTAAAGGAACAGCGAGACGGCTGGCTGGGGATGGGGTTTCCCAGGGCGAACGGGGTCGGGGGAGAGGCAAGACCCCTATTAACTGCTACCTCCGTGAACTGTCTGCAATCCGCAGTCCTCGGGGGGCCATCCCGTCCCTACTGCTCCACGGAGCGGGCTTGGGAAGGGGACACGAAACTCCTCCAAGAGCCATCGCGCTCAGTCTGAAAGGGCTGTGGCATCCTGAGCAAGTCACAGGTCTTTCGAACCCTAACATCCCCAGGAGATAAGCGTTCTCAGAAATAACTGCCTGCCTTTAAGCTCTTCCCCAGCCTCTACAGGAATCAAGTCACTGCCCCAGCCAGTGAGAGGCAAGGAGAGTGGAGTTGGAGAACAAGGCCTCCCATCTACTGTGTGACCTAAATTCTCTGAACTTATCCACTCCTGCCTCAAAGGAGGGCTGGGACCCCACCCCACAGGTCTTCAGGTCACCCTTTCACAGGTGCAAGCTGGAGGCAGGTATTGTGGACAAGTGATTCAGGAGCCTGGAGGAAGGGTCAGCACGGGTGAGGCGTGTATGTGAAAACTTCTGCTGGGGACTGCTGAGTTGTGAAGGGTAGGAATGGGGGGAGAGCCTCCAGGCTGAAGGAGCAGCATGTGCAGAGGGTGGGCCAAGTCATAGGCAGGTTAGCCCTCAACAAGTTCACCTGGGTCAGAGGGAGGCAGTTCTGGACTAACTGGCGTCTGGGTTTTGTTTGTGTCTTTTCCAGCTGCTCCAACGAGCCCAGGGGGCTGGTCAGATTCCCTTCAGCCATGGCCTAGGACTCCCCACCTAAATGATGGAAACCAATTCCCTCTCCAGCCCAGGGACACAGGAGGCTAGAGCAGGCTGCCCAGCGGAGATCTGAAGCTCGGAGAGGGGAAACTACTGTGTCAGAGTCACAGAGCAGGTCAGCGGCAGGGTCCAGGCCCCTCATTCTTAAACTCCTTTGTCTGCAAGGAAAGATGCCACCTTTAGCTTTAGCATTCTCTGCACGCTGACTCCTCTGACTGGTGAGGTCCTTCTACATGTTATCTCACTTCATTTTCACGGCGTGTGTGGTCTGTGTAAGTGTTCCCATTTTACAGACAGAAAGCTGAGGCTCAGAGAGGGCCAAAGGCCTGTGCAAGTCTAAAGAGTTCACAAGAGGCTGAGCTGAAACAAGGGAACAGTTAGACCTCAAACCAAGACCTCCTTCACCTTTGCTTTACTTAACCTGGAGGTGGGGACAAGCACCCCTATTGCTGTCCTTGTGGGCCTGCCCATGGAGGGTATGAGTGAACACCTGGAGGCCATGAAGCTGTCAGCCCCCACTCAGTTCTGCAAAGGCCGGGGTCCATGCAGGTGTGGGCCCTTCGCTGATCCAGACTCTCCTTTTCCTCCCTGCTGGGAGGCCCAGGGTCACAACTCACAGGTTGATAATGTTGAGATCAAGTCCTGGCACAACCCTGACCTTGCTGAAACCTGAGTCCCCTGGCCCAGGCTGGCCACTCAGGTCCTGGAGGTGGCAGGTTGTGATTTCTGTGCTGACTCAGTCACTTCCAGGCTGGATGACTCTGGTCCTATCTTTCTCTTTAAGCTGCTATTTCCTTATTTATAAAGTGGACACCATGGTACTTCCTTCCCAAGGGAGCTATGAGGGCTCAGTGGTTTAGTAAGACCTTGTCCATGAGGAGCTGGCTTGGGTATGCTCTTGCATTACACAATGGCCCAGTCTGTGAATCTCCCTTAGTTGATGGTGACCTCCTTGAGGACAAGGAGCAGATGTGACTTGGAACAGGGCCCAGCCAGACCCAGCAGGGCCAGGACTAGAGAAGACTGGGCCTGGGTGGTGACTCAAACCCAAGGATCTAGTCCAGTTCTTTTAGCTCTGTTTTCCTGTCCCCCACTTTTGGAGACTCTGATCCTAGCCCCCAGGTCTGTCATGATGCCAGGCACTGTGGGGACCATGCAGGCTTGGGAATACTTGCACATCCTTTCTGAACAATCAGACCCAGGCTTTCCCTGGTACCCCTGGGCGGCTCAGAGCAGAAAAATCAGTCACCAACTTCTGCCTCCAGGTATGGGGGAGGGGACTCACACTTACCAGATGTCACCAGTCAGGGCTTTTCCCTTTTAGCTGCCACTTCAGCTAATTCATCAAGGCTGAGAGAGAAATATTAATACCTTCTCAGGGAACTGACTCATTTGAAAAGATCCTGATGCTGGGAAAGATTGAAGGTGGGAAGAGAAGGGGACGACAGAGGATGAGATGGTTGGATGGCATCACCAACTGAATGGACATGAGTTTGAGTAAACTCCAGGAGTTGGTGATGGACAGGGAGGCCTGGCATGCTGCAGTCCATGGGGTCGCAAAGAGTCGGACACGACTGAGCGACTGAACTGAACTGAACTGAAATGAGGGTCACACAACTAATAAGTGGGGGGCTTGGAGTTGGGAGTGGCAGAGGAAGTGCTGAAGTCCGCATCTGTCTGAGTATCCCACACCCACATGTATTTTTCCTTTTTTGCCACTTTGGCCTCTCCTCAGTGGCCTCTCACTGGCCTCTCTGCCCCCAGGCTGTCTGCCCTCTGTCATGCACCAGCTTGAGGTTCCAGAACAGCACCCCCATCAGTGTGACTCATGTCCCTAAACCTTTCAGTGCCTCCCGCTGCCCTCAGAATAATGACACCAGCTTCATTGCCTGCACTCCATTCATGCCCCTCCTGAACTACTGTCCCCCGTGTCCCAAGCGCAATACCACATTTTTGCTACAAAGGCCCTCCTGCTTTACCATCTTCACCTGGTGAACTCACACACTTCCTCTAAGACAGGTCACAGGTTCCCTTCTCTGTGTGATGTCTCCTCAGTGTTCCAAAGGAGAATTATATGGTGCCTCTCCCAAGCCCCTGCAGGACGTTTTATCTTTTTATCTCCACTTTATTTTTTTAATATAAATTTATTTATTTTAATTGGAGGCTAATTACTTTACAGTACTGTATTGGTTTTGCCATACATCAACATGAATCCGCCACAGGTATACACATGTTCCCCATCCTGAACCCCTACCCCTCCACCTCCCTCCCTGTACCATCCCTCTGGGTCATCCCAGTGCACTAGCCCCAAGCATCCTGTATCATGCATCAAACCTGGACTGGCAAATCATTTCAAATATGATATTATACATGTTTCAATGCCATTCTCCCAAATCATCCCACCCTCTCCCTCTCCCACAGAGTCCAAAAGACTGTTCTATACATCTGTGTCACTTTTGCTGTCTCACATACCATCTTTCTAAATTCCATATATATGCATTAGTATACTGTATTGGTGTTTTTCTTTCTGGCTTACTTCACTCTGTATAATAGGCTACAGTTTCATCCACCTCATTAGAACTGATTCAAATGTATTCTTTTTAATGGCTGAGTAATACTCCATTGTGTATATGTACCACAGCTTTCTTATCCATTCATCTGCTGATGGACATCTAGGTTGCTTCCATGTCCTGGTTATTATAAACAGTGCTGCAATGAACATTGGGATACACGTGTCTCTTTCAATTCTGGTTTCTTTGGTGTGTATGCCCAGCAGTGGGATTGCTGGGTCATAAGGCAGTTCAGGAGCTGACTGGCTCAGATCATGAACTCCTTATTGCCAAATTCAGGCTTAAATTGAAGAAAGTAGGGAAAACCACTAGACCATCCAGGTATGACCTAAATCAAATCCCTTATGATTATACAGTAGAAGTGAGAACTAGATTTAAGGGACTAAATCTGATAGATAGAGTGCCTGATGAACTATGGACGGAAGTTCATGACTATGTACAGCAGACAGAGTCAAGACCATCCACATGGAAAAGAAATGCAAAAAAGCAAAATGGCTGTCTGAGGAGGCCTTACAAATAGCTGTGAAAAGAAGAGAAGCAAAAAGTAAAGGAGAAAAGGAAAGATATAAACATCTGAATGTAGACTTCCAAAGAATAGCAAGGAGAGATAAGAAAGCCTTCCTCAGTGACCAATGCAAAGAAATAGAGGAAAACAACAGAATGAGAAAGACTAGAGATCTCTTCAAGAAAATTAGAGATACTAAGGGAACATTTCATGCCAAGATGGGCTCGATAAAGGACAGAAATGGTCTAGACCTAACAGAAGCAGAAGATATTAAGAAGAGGTGGCAAGAAGACACAGAAGAACTGTACAAAAAAGATCTTCATGACCCAGATAATCATGATGGTGTGATCACCCGCCTAGAGCCAGACACCCTGAATGTGAAGTCAAGTGGGCCTTAGAAAGCATCACTAGGAACAAAGCCAGTGGAGGTGATGGAATTCCAGTTGAGCTATTTCAAATCCTGAAAGATGATGCTGTGAAAGCGCTGCACTCAATATGCCAGCACATTTGGAAAACTCAGCAGTGGCCACTGGACTGGAAAAGGTCAGTGTTCATTCCAATTCCAAAGAAAGACAATGCCAAAGAATGTTCAAACTACCGCACAATTGCACTCATCTCACACGCTAGTAAAGTAATGCTCAAAATTCTCCAAGCCAGGCTTCAGCAATACATGAACTGTGAACTTCCAGATGTTCAAGCTGGTTTTAGAAAAGGCAGAGGAACCAGAGATCAAATTGCCAACATCCGATGGATCATCGAAAAAGCAAGAGAGTTCCAGAAAAACATCTATTTCTGCTTTATTGACTATGCCAAACTCTTTGACTGTGTGGATCACAATAAACTGTGGAAAATTCTGAAAGAGATGGGAATACCAGACCACCTGACCTGCCTCTTGAGAAACCTATATGCAGGTCAGGAAGCAAGAGTTAGAACTGGACATGGACCAACAGACTGGTTCCAAATAGGAAAAGGAGTACATCAAGGCTATATATTGTCACCCTGCTTATTTAACTTCTATGCAGAGTACCTCATGAGAAACACTGGGCTGGAAGAAGCACAAGCTGGAATCAAGATTGCCGGGAGAAATATCGATAACCTCAGATATGCAGACGACACCACCTTTATGGCAGAAAGTGAAGAGGAACTAAAAAGCCTCTTGATGAAAGTGAACATGGAGAGTGAAAAAGTTGGCTTAAAGCTCAACATTCAGAAAACGAAGATCATGGCATCCGGTCTCATCACTTCATGGGAAATAGATGGGGAAACAGTGGAAACAGTGTCAGACTTTATTTTGGGGGACTCCCAAATCACTGCAGATGGTGACTGCAGCCATGAAATTAAAAGACGCTACTCCTTGGAAGAAAAATTATGACCAACCTAGATAGCATATTGAAAAGCAGAGACATTACTCTGCCAACAAAGGTCCGTCTAGTCAAGGCTATGGTTTTTCCGGTGGTCATGTATGGATGTGAGAGTTGGACTGTGAAGAAGGCTGAGCGCCAAAGAATTGATGCTTTTGAACTGTGGTGTTGGAGAAGACTCTTGAGGGTCCCTTGGACTGCAAGGAGATCCAACCAGTCCATTCTGAAGGAGATTAACCCTGGGATTTCTTTGGAAGAAATGATGCTAAAGCTGAAACTCCAGTACTTTGGCCACCTCATGAGAAGAATTGACTCATTGGAAAAGACTCTGGGACTTCCCTGGTGGTCCAGAGGTTAAGAATCTGCCTGCCAATGCAGGGGACACAGGTTCAATGGAAGGTGGTCCAGGAAGATTCCACATATCATGGGGCAATTAAGCCTGTGTGCCACAGCCACTGAGCCTGTGCTCCATAGTGAGAAGCTTGTGAATTGCAACTAGAGTAGCCTCCACTCTCCACAACTAGAGAAAGCCCGCGCTCAGCCATGAAAACCCAGCACAGCCAAAAATAAAATAAAAAAAATATATATATATATATATATATATTTTTTTTTTTTTTAAAGGAAAAGACTGATGCTGGGAGGGATTGGGGGCAGGAGGAGAAGGGGATGACAGAGGATGAGATGGCTGGATGGCATCACTGACTCAATGGACATGAGTCTGAGTGAACTCCGGGAGTTGGTGATGGACAAGGAGGCCTGGCATGCTGCAATTTATGGGGTCACAAAGAGTCAGACACGACTGAGCAACAGAACTGAACTGACTGACTGAAGGCAGTTCTATTTTCAGCTTTTTAAAGAATCTCCACACTGTTCTCCACAGTGGCTGTACTCGTTTGCATTCCCACCAACAGTGTAAGAGGGTTCCTTTTCTCCACACCCTCTCCAGCATTTATTGCTTGTAGACATTTGGATAGAAGCCATTCTGACTGGCGTGAAATGGTACCTCATTGTGGTTTTGATTTGCATTTCTCTGGTAATGAGTGATGTTGAGCATCTTTTCAAGTGTTTGTTAGCCATATGTATGTCTTCTTTGGAGAAATATCTGTAGTTCTTTGGCTCATTTTTTGATTGGGTCATTTATTTTTCTGGAATTGAGCTGCAGGAGTTGCTTGTATATTTTTGAGATTAGTTCTTTGTCAGTTGCTTCATTTGCTATTATTTTCTCCCATTCTGAAGTCTGTCTTTTCACCTTGCTTATAGTTTCCTTTGTTGTGCAGAAGCTTTTAAGTTTAATTAGGTCCCATTTGTTTATTTTTGCTTTTATTTCCAGTATTCTGGGAGGTGGGTCATAGAGGATCCTGCTGTGATTTATGTCATAGAGTGTTTTGCCTGTGTTCTCCTCTAGAAGTTTTACAGTTTCTGGTCTTATGTTTAGACCTTTAATCCATTTTGAGTTTTTTTGTGTATGGTGTTAGAAAGTGTTCTAGTTTCATTCTTTTACAAGTGGTTGACTAGTTTCCCCAGCACCACTTGTTAAAGAGATTGTCTTTTTCCATTGTATATTCTTGCCTCCTTTGTCAAAGATAGCATGTCCATAGGTGCATGGATGTATCTCTGGGCTTTCTATTTTGTTGCATTGATCTATATTTCTGTCTTTGTGCCAGTACCATACTGTCTTGATGACTGTGGCTTTGTAGTAGAGCCTGAAGTCAGGTAGGTTGATTCCTCCAGTTGTATTCTTCTTTCTCAGGATTGCTTTGGCTATTTGAGGTTTTTTGTATTTCCATACAAATTGTGAAATTCGTTGTTCTAGCTCTGTGAAAAAAACCGCTGGTAGCTTGATAGGGATTGCATTGAATCTATAGATTGCTTTGGGTAGTATACTCATTTTCACTATATTGATTCTTCTGATCCATGAACATGGTATATTTCTCCATCTATTAGTGTCCTCTTTGATTTCTTTCACCAGTGTTTTATAGTTTTCTATATATAGGTCTTTAGTTTCTTTAGGTAGATATATTCTTAAGTATTTTATTCTTTTCATTGCAATGGTGAATGGAATTGTTTCCTTAATTTCTCTTTCTATTTTCTCATTATTAGTGAACAGGAATGCAAGGGATTTCTGTGTGTTGATTTTATATCCTGAAACTTCACTATATTCATTGATTAGCTCTAGTAATTTTCTAGTGGAGTCTTTAGGGTTTTCTATGTAAAGGATCATGTCATCTGCAAACAGTGAGAGTTTTACTTCTTTTCCAATTTGGATTCCTTTTATTTCTTTTTCTGCTCTGGTTGCTGTGGCCAAAACTTCCATAACTATATTGAATAGTAGTGGTGAAAGTGGGCACCATTGTCTTGTTCCTGACTTCAGGAGAAATGCTTTCAATTTTTCACCATTGAGCATAATGCTTGCTGTGGGTTTGTCATATATAGCTTTTATTATGTTGAGGTATGTTCCTTCTATTCCTGCTTTCTGGAGAGTTTTTATCATAAATGGATGTTGAATTTTGTCAAAGGCTTTCTCTGCATCTATTGAGATAATCATATGGCTTTTATTTTTCAATTCGTTAATGTGGTGTATTACATTGATTGATTTGCGGACATTGAAGAATCCTTGCATCCCTGGGATAAAGCCCACTTGGTCATGGTGTATGATCTTTTTAATGTGTTGTTGGATTCTGATTGCTAGAATTTTGTTAAGGATTTTTGCATCTATGTTCATCAGTGATATTGGCCTATAGTTTTCCTTTTTTGTGGCATCTTTGTCAGGTTTTGGTATTAGGGTGATGGTGGCCTCATGGAATGACTTTGGAAGTTTTCCTTCCTCTGCAATTTTCTGGAAGAGTTTGAGTAGGATAGGTGTTAGCTCTTCTCTCAATTTTTGGTAGAATTCAGCTGTGAAGCCGTCTGGACCTGGGCTTTTGTTTACTGGAAGATTTCTGATTACAGTTTCAATTTCTGTGCTTGTGATGGGTCTGCTAAGATTTTCTGTTTCTTCCTGGTTCAGTTTTGGAAAGATGTACTTTTCTAAGAATTTGTTCATTTCTTCCACATTATCCATTTTATTGGCATATAATTGTTGATAGTAGTCTCTTATGAGCCTTTGTATTTCTGTGTTGTCTGTTGTGATCTCTCCATTTCCATTTCTAATTTTATTGATTTGATTTTTCTCCCTTTGTTTCTTGATGAATCTGGCTAATGGTTTGTCAGTTTTATTTATCCTTTCAAAGAACCAGCTTTTGGCTTTGTTAATTTTTGCTCTGGTCTCTTGTTTCTTTTGCATTAATTTTTGCCTTAATTTTAAACACTATTTTCCTTCTACCAACCCTGGGGTTCTTCATTTCTTCCTTTTCTAGTTGCTTTAGGTGTCGAGTTAGGTTATTTATTTGACTTTTTTCTTGTTTCTTGAGGTATGCCTGTATTGCTATAAACCTTCCCCTTAGCACTGCTTTTACAGTGTCCCACAGGTTTTGGGTTGTTGTGTTTTTGTTTTCATTTTCATTCATTTCTATGCATATTTTTATTTCTTTGTTGATTCCTTCTGTGATTTGTTGGTTATTCAGCAGCGTGTTGTTCAGCCTCCATACGTTGGAATTTTTAATAGTTTTTCTCCTGTAATTGAGATCTAATCTTACTGCATTGTGGTCAGAAAAGATGCTTGGAATGATTTCAATTTTTCTGAGTTTATCAAGGCTAGATTTATGGCCCAGGACGTGATCTATCCTGGAGAAGGTTCCATGTGTGCTTGAGAAAAAGGTGAAATTCGTTGTTTTTGGGTAAAATGTCCTATAGATATCAATTAGGTCTAACTGGTCTATTGTATCATTTAAAGTTTGTGTTTCCTTGTTAATTTTCTCTTTAGTTGATCTATCCATAGGTGTGAGTGGGGTATTAAAGTCTCCCACTATTATTGTGTAATTGTTAATTTCCCCTTTCATCCTTGTTAGCATTTGTCTTACACATTGTGGTGCTCCTATGTTGGGTTCATATATATTTATAATTGTCATATCTTCTTCTTGGATTAATCCTTTGATCATTATGTAGTGTCCTTCTTTGTCTCTTTTCGCAGCCTTTGTTTTAAAGTCTATTTTATCTGATATGAGTATTGTTACTCCTGCTTTCTTTTGGTCTCTATTTGTGTGGAATATCTTTTTCCAGCCCTTCACTTTCAGTCTGTATGTGTTCCCTGTTTTGAGATGGGTCCCTTGTAGACAACATATATAGGGGTCTTGTTTTTGTATCCATTCAGCCAGTCTTTGTCTTTTGGTTGGGGCATTCAACCCATTTATATTCAAGGTAATTATTGATAAGTATGATCCCGTTGCCATTTACTTTATTGTTTTGGGTTCGAGTTTATACACCCTTTTTGTGTTTCCTGTCTAGAGAAGGTCCTTTAGCATTTGTTGGAGAGCTGGTTTGGTGGTGCTGAATTCTCTCAGCTTTTGCTTGTCTGTAAAGCTTTTGATTTCTCCTTCATATTTGAATGAGATCCTTGCTGGGTACAGTAATCTGGGCTGTGGGTTATTTTCTTTCATCACTTTAAGTATGCCCTGCCATTCCCTCCTGGCCTGAAGAGTTTCTATTGAAAGATCAGCTGTTATCCTTATGGGAATCCCCTTGTGTGTTATTTGTTGTTTTCCCCTTGCTGCTTTTAATATTTGTTCTTTGTGTTTGATCTTTGTTAATTTGATTAATATGTGTCTTGGGGTGTTTTGCCTTGGGTTTATCTTGTTTGGGATTGTCTGGGTTTCTTGCACTTGGGTGATTATTTCCTTCCCCATTTTAGGGAAGTTTTCAACTACTATCTCCTCAAGTATTTTTTCAGTCTTTCTTTTTGTCTTCTTCTTCTGAGACTCCTATGATTCGAATGTTGGGGCATTTAACATTGTTCTAGAGGTCTCTGAGATTGTCCTCATTTCTTTTAATTCGTTTTTCTTTTTCCCTCTCTGACTCATTTATTTCTACCATTCTATCTTCTACTTCACTAATCCTATCTTCTGCCTCCGTTATCCTACTATTTGTTCCCTCCAGAGTGTTTTTTATCTCATTTATTGCATTATTCATTATATACTGACTCTTTTCTATTTCTTCTAGGTCCTTGTTAAACCTTTCTTGCATCTTCTCAATCCTTGTTAACCCTTTCTTGCATCTTCTCAATCCTTGTCTCCAGGCTATTTATCTGTGATTCCATTTTGATTTCAAGATTTTGGATCATTTTTACTATCATTATTCAGAATTCTTTATCAGGTAGATTCCTTATCTCTTCCTCTTTTGTTTGGTTTGGTGGGCATTTATCTTGTTCCTTTACTTGCTGGGTATTTCTCTGCCTTATCATCTTGTTTATATTGCTGAGTTTGGGGTGGCCTTTTTGTATACTGGCAGTTTGTGGAGTTCTCTTTATTGTGGAGTTTCCTCACTGTGGGTGGGGTGTATGGGTGGCTTGTCAAGGTTTCCTGGTTAGGGAAGCTTGTGTCAGTGTTCTGGTGGGTGGAGTTGGATTTCTTCTCTCTGGAGTGCAATGAAGTGTCCAGTAATAAGTTATGAGATGTCAATGGTTTTGGAATAACTTTGGGAAGCCTGTATATTGAAGCTCAGGGCTGTGTTCCTGTGTTGCTGGAGAATTTGTGTGGTATGTCTTGCTCTGGAACTTGTTGGCCATTGGGTGGTGCTTGGTTTCAGTGTAGGTATGGAGGCATTTGATGAGCTCCTGTTGATTAATGTTCCCTGGAGTCATGAGTTCTCCGGTGTTCTCAGGATTTGGACTTAAGCCTCCTGCTTCTGGTTTTCAGTCTTATTTTTACAGTAGCCTCAAGACTTCTCTATCTATACAGCAGTGTTGATAAAACATCTAGGTTAAAGATGAAAAGTTTCTCCACAGTGAGGGACACCCAGAGAGGTTCACAGAGTTACATGGAGAAGAGAAGAGGGAGGAGGGAGTTAGAGGTGACCAAATGAGATGAGGTGGCATCAAAAGAGGAGAGAGCAAGCTAGCCAGTAATTACTTCCTTATGTGCAATCCATAGTCTGGACCGCTCAGAGATATTCACGGAGTTATAATGAGAAGAGAAGGAGGAAGGAGACAGGTGGCCAGGAGGATAAAGGGGGGAATCAAAAGGAGAGAGACAGATCCAGCCAGTAATCAGTTCCCTAAGTGTTCTCCACCATCTGGAACACACAAAGAGATTCACAGAGTTGGGTAGAGAAGAGAAGGGGGAGGGAGGAGATAGAGGCGACCTGGTGGAGAAAAAGGAGAGTCCAAAGGGGGAGAGAGCAGTCAAGCCAGTAATCTCGCTCCCAAGTAAAAATGGGTACTGAAAATTGGGTTCTTAAAGGTACAAAATTGATAACAAATACCCAAAAGCAAATATTAAAAACCTAGAGTAGAGGTTGGATTTTCAAAAATGTAATATTAAAGAAAAGAAAAAAAAGTCACAAAAATTATAATATATATATATATATATATATATATGTGAAGCTTGCTTTAAAAAATAGGGTCTCTTTTTTTCCAAAGTAATAGTAGGTTATAAAAATAAAATTAAAGGAGTAATAGAGGACCTAATTTTTTTTTAATTAAAAAAATAAAGAATGATAGTAAAAATATATCTAGGATTTTCTCTGGTATTGTTGTGGGCAGTGTGGGGTCAGTTCATTTTCAGATAGTTTTTTGTTCCAGCTTATATTTCTCAAGATCTATAGGCCCTTTCCTATGTAGTCGGTACTAACGACAGGGATTTAATCTATTGCACCTGTCACTTCCAAGGTGGTTTTCTCTGTTTTAGCGTTTTCTGTTTGCTGGTCTCTTCAGTGTCTGATTTCTGCCCTGACACAAGGGGGCGGTGGTGGACAGTTTTTTAGCTCACTTGTTCAGTGCACTGTGGGGAGGGAGGGATGCTGCAAACAAATAATACTGGTGTGTGCTCGCAGTGTCTCAGCCACACTGGGCCTGCCCCCACTCACGTTGCATGTGCCCTTCCTGCTCACAGTGCTCAGGCTCTAGGTTGCTCCTCCAGGAACCATCCAAGGCCTGCCCTGGGCTGCATGTACCTCCCAGGTCTAAGCCGCTCAGATTCAGGCACTCGCGTAGTCCTCAGAGGCGCAGACTTGGTTGGGCCTGCATTTTGTGCCCTACCCAGGTCCGAGCAGCTCAGGTGATGAGGTGTTTGGTGAGCAGGGTCGCTGCGATGCCTCCCCTGTCCCTGCCGCTCAGTTTTCTGGGTGTACAACCGGCACACCTTCTCAGGCGGATGATGACCGTCCAGAACCCCAAGAAGTCTTAGTTAGCAAAGAAGCCTGTTTGCAGTTTGGTAGATAATGCCTCTTTGGGGCTGTGATTGCTCCCTTCCAGCTCTGGCTGCCTGTCGCCAGAGGGGGATTGTCGGCAGCCAGCTATCTCTGTTCAGTCCTTTGTTCTGTGAGCTGGCCTGGCAGTGTCTTAGGTTAGGGCTTTTCGCTTAGTAGCTGTCCCCCAGTCTGGTTTGCTAGCCCAGGTTTTTTCCCTCAGATTGCCCTCGGGGCATTCAGGCCCGGTCCTTATGCTAAGCAATGCAGCCCACGCCTCCCTGCCCAGCCCCCGCTTGCTAGTGGCGGGTGCAGGCCTCTGTGCTGCTTCTCCGCTGGGGGAGTTACAGTTGGGCACGTAATCTGTGGGTTTTAATTATTTATTTTTCCTCCGAGTTATGTTGCCCTCTGTGGTTCCAAGGCTTGCCATAGACTCAGCAGTGAGAGTGTTTCCTGGTGTTTGGAAACTTCTCTCTTTTTAAGACTCCCTTCCCAGGACAGAGCTCCGTCCCAACCTCTTTTGTCTCTCTTTTTGTCTTTTATATTTTTTCCTACCTCCTTTCTAAGACAATGGGCTGCTTTTCTGGGTGCCTGATGTCCTCTGCCAGCACTCAGAAGTTGTTTTGTGGAATTTACTTAGCCTTTAAATGTTCTTTTGATGAATTTGTGGGGAAGAAAGTGGTCTCCCAGTCCTATTCCTCTGCCATCTTAGGACCGCCCCTCTTATCTCCACTTTAGCATCAAGGAAGCTAAGGTTCAAAGAAGTTAGAACAGCCACCCAAGGTCAGAGAACAGAGCAGGTTTAAACTCAGGTTTACGTAACATCAAAGCCCTCTCTCTCTCTATATATATCTATATCTATCTATCTATCTATCTATCTATATATCTATATAGATATAGATATAAAACACCAAAGCCTCTGGATATACATTATATCGTATAATTATATGTACTAATATTTTTATTATTTATATAACTATATAATGATATATAATATTTATCATATGTTTATATGGTATAATTATTATATAATAAATATATATATCTAGAAGCAGGATATATATTTATTATATAATTATTATATATTATATAAATTTATTATATATATTATATAATATGATATGTATTATATAATATAGGGCTTCCCTGGTGGCTCAGGTGGTAAAGAATCCACCTGCAATGTGGGAGACCCAGGTTCGGTCACTGGTTGGAAAGATTCCCTGGAGAACGAAATGGCTACCCACACCAGTATTCTTGTCAGGAAAATTCCATGGAAAGAGGAGTCCATGGGGTCGCAAAGAGTTGAACACAACTGAGCAATTAACACACACACATATTATATTATATATATATATGTATATCCAGAGGCAGGAGATAGAGAACTTTGGTGCTAGATGGACCTGAGTTTAAACCTGCTCTGTTTATATTTAAGCCTACTTTGTATGTATATATTATAATAAATGTATATATATATATATGTAAAAGAATGTGCAGAGGTCTCTTTTAACCACTGCCCTCTTAAAATATGGATTTCTTGAGAGCTGGGATTTTGTCTGTTTTATCTGATATATCCAAAAAGTTTTACTTCCTCAAAGAAGCTAGCACACAGTGGGTGCTTGATACACACTTGTTGCATGAAGGGCAGCATGAATAAGTGTGGATGATTTGAGGGTAGAGGAGTGGCATCATGGAACATCCTCAAGATTCCTGTTGGGTCCAGAGTTGGGCCAGACTTGGTGCCAGGATGAAGTTTTCAGACCCTTGGAGCCAGCTCCAGCTACACAACAAGGGACATGCTCTCCCCCTGCAGTCAACCTTGAGAGGCCCTTGTCTCTGGTGGCCCCATGGGTTCCTGGAATTCTGTGCCTGGGAGACAGTCTATTCATGAAGAGGCAGGGAGCCACATCCTCTGCGTTCATGTTCTAAATAAGGAAACTGCTGTCTGTGGGTAAGAAAAGCATTAGAACCTCAAGGCCTCAGCTTCCTTGGAAGGCATTTTCTGCCCAAGTGAGCCAGCCCTGTGCTATTCTAGGGCCTCTGTTCTGGGCAGGTCAAGGCTGGGCCAGCAGCCCTGAAGGGTGGGGGAGATGCACGCTGGTCAGGGGAGGAAATGTGGTCTGGGAACCCAAACAAAGGTTTGTGGATGGAGGGCTGGCAGCAGCCTTGACTCCAGGGCTGACCTCTGGGAATAAACACATAAAAGGAGGCAGATTCTGGGAAAGATCCAGCTGTTCCCTCTGGTCCCACAGATCCCAGGAAAGATACCGCAAGCTCTCTTGTAGGTGGGAAGCATGATTCTCAATGTACTGAGATGGGGCGCGAGGGAAGAGAGCTGCCCTCACAGAGAGCAGGGGCTGCTTTGGGTCCTGACTCTGACTCGTGGCCTTGGCCAAGTCTCTGACCCCTCTCAGTCTCCATTGCCCTACCTAGAAAAGTCGGGAGTCCTTTCAAGCTCTCAACTCTATTCTGAGGCTTAATTCTCTCTTCTCCTCTCTCCTCCTCTGAATTGGATTTACTAATCCCATCCAAGTCTAATAGCAATCCTAGACTCTGTTCAGCGCTTTCTTTGCAGGTCTATAGAGGCTCTTTCAGAATCGTCTCCCTCTAGCCTAGCATTTATTTTTATTTTTATTTTTTTTCTAGTTAGAGAATAATTACTTTACAATATTGTGGTACAAACATTGATGTAATGCCATACCTCAACATGAATCAGCCACAGGTATACATATATCCCTTCCCTCTTAAACCCCCCTCCCATCTCCCTCCCCATCCCACCCCTCTAAGATGTCACAGACTACCGGTTGTGGGTTCCCTGCATCATACAGCAAACGCCCACTGGCTTTCTATTTTAAATACAGTAATGTATCTGTTTCAATGCCATTCTCTCAAATCATCCCACCCTCTCCTTCCCTGACCTTGTCTAAAAGTCTGTTCTTTATGTCTCCTTTGCTAACTGCAAGTGAGGTCATCAGTACTAAGTTTCTGGATTCCATGCTGCTGCTGCTTAGCTGCTTCAGTTGTGTCCCACTCTGTGTGACCCTATGTACTGTAGCCCGCCAGGCTCCTCTGTCTGTGGGGTTCTCCAGGCAACAGTACTGGAATGGGTTGCCATGCCCTCCTCCAGGGGATCTTCCCAACCCAGGGATCAAACCCAGGTCTCCTGCATTGCTGGTAGATTCTTTACCAGAGAAGGATCTTTACTGAGCCAACAGAGAAGCCCTCTAAATCCCATATATATGGGTTAATATATGATACTGGTCTTTCTCTTCCTGACTTGTTTCATTCTGTATAGTAGGCTCTAGAACTGACTCAAATGCATTTCTTTTTATAGCTGAGTAATACTCCATTGTGTATATGTATCAAAACTTCCTTATCCATTCATCTATCAATGGACATCTAGGTTGCTTTCATGTCCTAACTATTGTGAATAGTGCTACAATTATGATTTCTTCAGGGTATATAGCCCAGCATTTCTGAAGAGCCCCATCTCCTGCCTCAAATCCCTCCTTCTATACCAACCCCAATCCCACTCAACCAATGCCTGATGTCCCATACGAACCGTCCCCTCAGCCCGTTCCAACCAAAGCACCATTTACCGCCTAAGAAGCCCTGTCTCCTGTGGTCAATGCTCAGTGAATTCACCCAAACGAGGACACCACCAGCAGCAAGACAATCACTACCCCTCTGGATCTAGTTTATCAACAGTTAAATGAGGGCTTGCACTTGACAGTAGCTTAGGCTGCTGACGGGCCCGAATGCTCTGATTTTACTCCAAATCTGTTATTAGCCTGTTAAGTAACCCTGGTCACATCATTCTTCTCTTTGACCTCAGTTTCCACATCAGTAATTGAGGTGATTGGACCAGGTCAGTTTAGGTCTGGCGAGGTGGATAAAAGCACCAAAGTTGGACGCAGGAGATCTGACTTCCCTTAGTCATTGGTTCATCTTGCCACCCTGGGCTGGTCCCTTCCCAGGCTTAGGTCAGATGGCGAGGGTGGCTTATCTGCTCTCCCAGGACCCTCTCTCCCTGCCCTTGACATTCCTGGACTCTGGGAACAGGTCCCTTAAATTACTTAACTAACAACTCCCAGATATGTTTGTCTCCTCTCATCACTTTGGAAGCTTCCAGATTGTTCCTCGGAACAATTGAAGGCGTCTTAATTACTGTGTCTGCCCTGACGGCTAGAGAAAACTTGGCAAGCAGGAGCTTATATTCCATTATTTTCAAAAGGAAAATTAATATTCAGAGCCCACCGTAAAAGACCAGTTTTCTGAATGTCACTAAAACTCTCTTGGACATCTGTTAAATCGCTAGGGATTGCTACATAACATGAAGTATATAACCTCTATTTAACATGAAGTATTGACCTCACTGGATATTCTTCACACACAGTTCAGTTCAGTTCAGTTCAGTCACTCAGTCGTGTCCAACTCCTTGCGACCCCATGAATCGCAGCACGCCAGGCCTCCCTGTTCATCACCATCTCCCAGAGTTCACTCAGACTCACGTCCATCGAGTCCATGATGCCATCCAGCCATCTCATCCTCGGTCGTCCCCTTCTCCTCCTGCCCCCAATCCCTCCCAGCATCAGTCTTTTCCAATGAGTCAACTCTTCTCATGAGGTGGTCAAAGTACTGGAGTTTCAGCTTTAGCATCATTCCTTCCAAAGAATGACCCTGTAAAGTATTGGATAAAAATTTTGGGGCTTCCCTGGTGGCTCAGTGATAAAGAATCCACCTGCCAAGCAGGAGACTCAAGTTTGATCCCTTGGGAAGATCCCCTAGAGAAGGAAATGGCAACCTACTCCAGTATTCTTGCCTGAAAAATCTCAGGGACAGAAGAGCCTGACAGGCTACAGTCCATGGGGCCACAAAGAGTTGGAGACAGCTTAGTGACTAAACAACAACACATCAACATATTTTTCTTTCAATAAACATGTATGTAATGTAAATTATAAGGGAATTGCATATTAAAATGATTCCAGTACAAGAACCATTTAACATAATAAGCCAGTGTGCATAACCACACTAATTGATTATTTATTTGGCTGTGTCAGGTCTTAGTGGTAGCTTGTGGGATATCCATTGCGTCATGCGGGTTCAGTGGTTGCAGCGTGGGCTCAGTTGCCCCGAGGCATGTGAGACCTTAATTTCAAGACCAGGATTGAACCCGTGTCTCCTGCATTGCAAGGCAGATTCTTAACCACTGCACCACCAGGGAAGTCACACATTGATTGCTGAGTTACCTGAGTGAGTTGCAAGGTGAAAGGGGGAGTAGGCGGCTGTAAGTGGTAGGTAAGGTTGCCTGAGGTCAGTGTGTATTCACATCAAAGGAACACCCTTCTTATCTTGACACTTAAAGCTCAGAAAGTGAATGGCTATGACCCAGTGCCTGAAGCCATAGATGAATCATTTCAGTAAATCATAGAGGACATCTGCTTGCTTTTCCTTGGCTTATAGTTATACAGCTCTGGGGACTGTCTCTCTTCATTGAATTTTTAAATGTGATACATCTGCTCGTGTCATGATCACACTCACTTGCAATCACAATCACTTTGCCTGCCTGACACAGGCACAGCTGAGAGGCCCGTGGTCATAGCCACGTTCATTCCTTTTACTTGCCCCTAATCTCAACCACTGTCACTTCTGCTGTTTCTGGTAATGAGGGCAGCCACTTAGGCCTACCCACTTTCGTCCCAGGTTTTTCCATTTCCTAGAAGGTATTTTCACTTTAAATGTGAGGAAGATGTTAGCAATGATGCCCAGCACATTTGAACAATGCTCTAAGGGGGTGTGCTCTATGAAGAAAAGACTTAGGCAGGACTTGAGTGCAACCACATACTCTCACTAGGGCTCACCCATGACTTAAATGCTCTCAGCAGTGCACAAGCCAAGTTATCAGATGGATATTCCATAACAGTTTTGTAGGTCATCATCACGAGTATTCAGATGGCAAAGGATATCTGAACTATTGGCTATTTGTAATTTCCTTACCTGTTCTGGAGAAAAAGCAATCATTATTCCTGCTTCATAGATGGAAAAACTCAGAGGGACTAATTAACCAGAATGCATCACAACCTGTCCTTGTTTGTTCCACCCACACATGACCCCGTGCACACCTACCCTGCTCCCCCGCTTCTCTGACCCCTTTGGGCTGGGTAGGGATATTCTGCTACTTTGGATCTCTCCTTTGGCCCTGTTCTTCCACACCCTTTAAGCCCATGTCTCTGGTGTCCCCTTTTCTCTTCCCAAAAGGCACAGATCATCACTACCTGTGTGGTCCCATGCTTTTTCATCAAGTGTGCCTGGGCTTCCTCTCCAATTCCTGCAGAGGAGGGCACCACCACCCTGGAGAAGGAATATATAGCCCAGCCTCACTCCCCAAGGTCCCCAGGCAAAGGTCTGTGACCCTCACCCCCTGGGTGACCAGATGTCCTCTGACCACACTGGATTGAGCAGAGCATGCTTCAGCCCTTTCTATATTGTCCTAGACAACCTGGTTTTCTGCCATGGCTTCAGTTACCACTTCCAAGCAGATAAATCTTCATATGCAGCCCAGAACCTCCCTGCTTAGCCCCAGACACCCTGCCGTGCCATAACCTAATCATCCTCTTGAGGTCCCAGCACCCATCTTCATCCCCTCTTCTCCTTCACCCTCCATGGCTCATCAATAACCATGTCTGCTGATTCTGCCTTGGAAAATATGAGTCATCTCCCATCCCACTCCTCTCCACACTGAAACTGCCAGTTCTGCCCCAGGCCTCTCATTGCTCCCCGGGACACTGTATCAGCCTCCTTGCTGGCCCTGCCTCCTCTGTCCAGTTCATCCCCCTCGTGACAGCTAGAGTTTCCATTCAACTCTGTTCATGTCATCCCCCTCTGCTGAGATCCTTTTGTTTGTCAGAAATTCAATGTGATTTAGGTGAGGCAAGAATCAATTTAATGTTAGGACACCAGATCATCTCAAGCAAACGTGAAAAGTACACGAGTGGAGGTCATGGTGCCTCCACCATGGAGGTCAAGTATCAGTAAAATACTCACTTGAGTTTTTGTGTTTCTGCTTTTCCTGGTATTTTTATTTCATTCTCTCCTAATTACACTACTTTCCTCCACAGAATGGGCAACATGGCCGCCTGCCACTCCTGAGACTTAGCCTCTATTACCATCAACACCATCTGCCACTTTTGGTTCTAGGTTAAAAAAATCCCTGGGACCACCACTTGAGTGAGTGCCCACCCCTGGACCAGTCAGCTGTGGCCAGGCAGCGGGGTCATGTAGTAAAGGGCCCATCCCTTTACTGTGTATACCACCTGTGTATACGCATCCCACCTGTGTATACCTACAGGTGGAAAAACTGAGCCAGGCAGGTAGCCTCCTGACCGACAGTGTCAGCTACAATGGCTCCTCATTCATTGTAACATTCACCTTGTTTTTAAGTTGCGGTCACATGCAACTTAGAGAATTTGACCAAAGGCATAGACATCCCTAGAAACATAAACATCCTCACAAAATTTTGCATGCAATTTCAAGAGATTTGTAGACCTTCTGAAACTCAGTTAATGGACCTTTAAGACTCTCTGCTTTGAAATAATAGTCTTCTCAGGTGGCTCAGTGGGTAAAGAATCTGCCTGCAATGCAGGAGACACAGGAGACTCGGGTTCGATCCCTGGGTTGGGAAGATCCCCTGGAGGAGAGCACAGCAACCCACTCCAGTATTCTTGCCTGGAGAATCCCCATGGATAGAGGAGTCTGGTGGGCTACAGTCCATGTGGTTGCAAAGAGTCCGACAACTGAAGCAACTGAGCATGCAAGGATGCATGCCTTGGAATGAAGTCTTTTCCCTGGTTTCCAAGGCCTCTCATGATCGAGTCTCACCTCTTCACATTGCCAGCTTGCTCCAGCACGTATTTTTAGCCATCTCTAGCTCCTTACATGTACAGGGGTGCTTCACATTTTAGTTTATAGCCCCTCATCCCCCTACCACACTTTCAACTCATCCTGCAAAACTCAGCTCATGGGTCATCTCCCTCAAGAAAACAGTCCTGAATCCAGTCTGCTCAAGTTGAGTTTTCAGATTGCTTCTGTGCTGTGTGCTGTGCTTAAGCTTTACCAGCTGAATTACCAGGGAAGCCCTCCCAGATTGCCTCTACATACCACCAAATATCATTACAAATCATTCTGCATAAGGTTTGAAAAAGTTTTGGAAATGTTCCAGATAGTAAGAAAAGCATGAATAACAGACATTGATGAAAAGCAATTCTTGACCATCCATTAATGGTCTGAGTGCCACGGGGCCAATCTAGCCCACCTCTTATATTTGTACAGCTTGGGAACTAAGAATAGTTTTTACATTTGTAAATGGTTGGGAAATAAATCAACAGCGGGATAATATTTTGTGATAGATGAAAATTATATGAAATTGAAAAGCCAGTGTCTTGGCATTGTGTGGCACATAGTATCAAGTGTTTGATAAATGGTGGTTGTTAAGAATAAAAGGGCCTTCACATGAGGGTGACCAAGCTGATGAAAGCACTAGAGTTCAAGCCATGTGAGGACCAGTGATGAGCAGTGACTGTGCTCACCTGGAGAAGAGAGCTATAAACATCACCTTCAAGTGTAGACAGTGTGTTTTCAAGTGCCAGGACACAGGTAAAAATATTCTGGTGGCTTAAAAGGGCAGAACTGGGACCATCAAGTTTTGTCTAGGAGTTTCTAACCACCTGAGGTGAGTCACATTGGGCCAGGCTTCCTTATAATGTGAAGGGTCATGTCACTGGAGGGTTTCCAGAGAACATCCATGCCATCCATCTAGAATGGATGCTTCCAGGACTTACCTGGCAGTCCATTGGTTAGACCTTAAGCTCCCAAGTCAGGGGGCATGTGTTCAATCCCTGGTCTGGGAACTAAGATCCCACATGCCACAAAGTAGAGCCAAAAACAAAAAACAAACAAACAAACAAAAACACAGAAAGGATGCTTTTGTTGCAGGGAAAAGTCAATTCTGACAATATGTTGGAACTGTTTCTTTGACTTATTTTCATCACTTTTGTTATTATGCATACATGCTCAGCCGTGTCTGACTCTCTGCAACCCCATGGACTGTAGTCCACCAGGCTCCTCTGTCCATGGAATTTTCCAGGCAAAAATACTGGAGTGGGTTGCTGTTTCCTTCTTCATTTGTTATTATAATCATACTGGTCTGCCTCAGTCATAATGGCTTGCCCCTCTGCCTGACTGTTAAATTAAAGTGCTTTTGTTCTGGACTCTGTCCACCTATAGATGGCAGGAAGGGAAAAATTAACCCATCCACTGCCTCAGGCTTGCCATTCTAGGAGATATTTGCAAGATTAATGAACATTTTTTCTTTGTTTCCTCGCCTCATCTCTGATCTATAAAAGAAGCAGGCATCCAGACCCTGATAAACCAGTTGTTTTGACACACTAGTCTGTCATCTCCTCAGTCAGCCAGCTTTCCAAATAGTTATATTCCTTGCCTCAGCACTTCAGTCTCTGATTTACTGGTCTGTTGTGCAGTGAGCAGCGCAAGCTTGAACTTGGTAACAAATTTGGCTTAGCCAGCTTTTGAGTTCTGCCCCAAGGCAACAAGGCCACAGAAGTGGAGCCCAGAACCAAGGTCACTTCCAAAGTTGACTGATCCCATTTGTAACCATTGCCAAAAGCCCTCTGATCATCACTAGCAGGCTTCTTGCCCTGAAATTAGGCAAACGTGCCCACCCTGGTAGTCACCCTATAATGCCCTAACCAATCTCCTAATGCCAACCTTCCAACAGGAATTTTCTTTGTCTTGAGTCTACAAAAACTGGCTACCAACCCATGAAAACTGTGGACTTTCCCTGGTATGTCGGGGTTGTCAGCCCGCTGCACTCGCAGTGCCCACATTATCTCTGCTCTTTGTTCTTAATAGACTCACTCCTTTCTGCAATACTCTGTGTCTGGAAATTCTTTTCCAACTCGTGTTTAGACTACATCAACATTTGGAGGCACCTACAGGGACTACTCTCAGGGGATTCTTCCCCACCCTCCTTTCCTCTTTCTTTCCTTCTTCATTGACCCATCTGTGGTTACCACAGGCAAATGACTGTGGTAGCAATTGAGGAACTCTGGCCAGGGTTACTCTCTGGTGTGTCCCAAAGTCCCCACTGCCCACTGTGCCCCAGTGCCTGCCACCCAAGCGGGTGAGGGCTCTCCTTTCCTCTTTTCCCTCCTTCTCCCTTAAGTTGAGGACCAGGCCAGTTAAAATCGCGTGTACAGAGGTCAGGCACTTAAAAAACCTAATTAGGTCACCACTGTTTGAAGACTCCCATGACAGGATAAGGCAGTCCTGACTGACATCATCTGCTGCAATGGGTCCTCATTTGAGCTATTTGAGCATCTGCCAAATAGGCTACTTGAGCAGGCTATTTCAGCACCTGCCCCCATCAAGACAACTTCTGTGCAACATCAGGTATATACTGGTTCAAGCAAAACACTGAGCCCACTCCCCTGGCTGCTGCCTTCCCAGCAGGACTACAGGGCAGATTCCTCAGCCTGTCTTCTCTGCTACTTTTACTTTTCCTTCCTTGGTCTGGATTAATTTACAGGAGCCTAGGAATTGCCCCTGAGTCATCCCAAAAAGGGCCTTCCGTGTTTCAGGGAATTGTCTAAAGTTGAGTCACCCATTTGGTTCTGGGAATCTCTTTCTGTTCCCTGCCCTAGCTGCCAGGTGCATTTTCACATGGTTTGTATACTGGCTTGTATCTCCGTGGATGTGTGTGCTCAGTTGTGTCCAACTCTTTACAACTCCATGGACTCTTTGCAATTCCAGGCTCCTTTGCCCATGGAATTTTCCAGGCAAGAATACTGGAGTGGGTTGCCATTTCCTATTCCAGGGGATCTTCCCTCCCCAGGGATTGAACCTATGCCTCCTGCATTGGCAGGCAGATTCTTTACCAACTGTGCCATCTGGGAAGACTGGACGTGCCTAAACATGGCTGGTGCCATTCTGTGTCACAAGCTCACATCTCACCTCTCATTGTCAGGCGCAGTTGTTGGGATGGTTGGTTATCTGTGCTCTCAGCTGCATTGTGTCTTGTCACATGCAGAGGGTTCATTGGGATGAATTCTGTGGCCAGTGAACTCTCAGTATCCCCATCCTAAAAATGGACTCAAGTATGTCTCGAGAACTTCCCTCAGACTCATTTCTAGGCTGTAATCTCAGAAACTGGAAAATTTTGATGAGAAGAGGCTCCCATTCTTTTATAACAAAGCTTGGAGTCAGTACAAAATGGGGAACCATAAAAATGGCCTCTTAATGGCACACTAAGTTATAATGCAACCCTCCAGCTTGATACCTTTTGCCATTCTTTACATTCACATCTTTATGGCACTCAGTCAGAATTCAGATCTGAGAGAATCATATCACCTATATCTTTCTGTTAATGCCCTATCCCCTAAACCTTCTCTATCTCCACCTCCATCAAATCTTTTAGATGACCCACTCCTTGACCTTTCTTGTCCAACTCCACTACAACCCTAACCCACAGAGCACCCCATAGCTCCTCAACAGCCACCCCCTTATCAGTGTGAAAGCCCCACTCCCCTCTTCATTCAAAATCAAAGACTACACAATGCTAGGAAATAGATTCTAACATGCTTCCCTTAAGAGAAGTAGCAAATGGAGACATGAGTGTCATCAGAGTCCATGCTCCATTTCCCACGTCTAACATCTCACATATTCAAAGCAAACTAGGTTCCTTCAGTCAGGACCCCACCACTTTCATTAAGGAATTTCAGGCTCTTACCATAGCTTTTGACCTAACCTGGCAGGACATTCATATAATTCTAACTGCTTGCTATACACATGAAGAAAAGGCCAGGATCTGGGCCTTGGCCCAAATGTGAGCAGATGAGGGGCATGCTTAAAACCCCAGTGAAAATCCAGCAGAGGCAGACGCAGTCCCAAGAGCAGATCCTGGACATAGATACCAGGCAAATGATTAGGGGGCAGCAGGGAGATGAACTAGGAGGGACTACATGATCATGTAGGAAAGGAGTACATCAAGGCTATGTATTGTCACACTGCTTATTTAACTTATGTGCAGAGTACATCATGAGAAATGCTGGACTGGATGAAGCACAAGCTGAAATCAAGACTTAGTGTGCCAGGAGAAATATCAATAACCTCAGATATGCAGATGACACCACCCTTATGGCTGAAGGCAAAGAAGAACTAAAGAGCATTTTGATGGAAGTGAAAGAGGAGAGTGAAAAAGTTGGCTTAAAACTCAACATTCAGAAAACTAAGATCATGGCATCCAGTCCCATCACTTCATGGGAAATAGACGGAAATAATGGAAACAGTGGCAGACTTTATTTGGGGGGGGCTCCAAAATCACTGCAGATGGTGACTGCAGCCATGAAATTAAAAGACGCTTACTTACTGGAAGAAAAGTTATGACCAACCTAGACAGCTTATTAAAAAGCAGAGACATTACTTTGCCAACAAAGGTCCGTCTAGTCAAAGATACGGTTTTTCCAGTAGTCATGTACAAATGTGAGAGTTGGACTATAAAGAAAGCTGAGCACTGAAGAATTGATGCTTTTGAACTGTGGTGTTGGAGAAGACTCTTGAGAGTCCCTTGGACTGCAAGGAGATCCAACCAGTTCATCCTAAAGGAAATCAGTCCTAAATATTCATTGGAAGGACTGATGCTGAAGCTGAAACTCCAATACTTTGGCTACCTGATGTGAAGAACTGACTCATTTGAAAAGACCCTGATGCTGGGAAAGATTGAAGGTGGGAGGAAAAGGGGACAACAGAGGATGAGATGGTTGGATGGCATCACCGACTCAATGGACGTGGGTTTAAATAAACTCCGGGAGTTGGTGATGGACAGGGAGGCCTGGCATACTGCAGTCTTTGGGGTCGCAAAGAGTTGGACATGACTAAGACTGAACTGAGCTGAACTGAACTTGATCACATACCACTAGAGGGCATGAGAAAGGCAGTTATCAAACCTGTTAATTACAGCAAGCTTAGGGAAGTTATTTGGGCTTCCCTTGTGGCTCAGTTGGTAAAGAATCTGACCTGGGTTCAATCCCTGGGTTGGGAAGAACCCCTGGAGAAGGGAAAGGTGACTGTATAGTTCATGGGGTCGCAAAGAGTCAGACACGACTGAGCAATTTTCACTTTCACCTTAGGTAAGTTATTTACTTAGAACCCCTCTGAAAACCCTACCCTTTTCCAGGCATAGCTAGACCCAGAAACTGATGATGGAAAGGCTATTCTTGTAGTTCATTTCATAAGCCAGTTAGCTTCCGACATTAGACTAAAACTGCAAAAACTAGACCAAGTTCTCCAGGCACCATTTCTTGTACTACTTGACACGGCCTTTAAGGTCTTTCACAATAGGGAGGAAACATCCAGGACTAGGCAGGAACAGAGAGAGGAAGAAAAAAATAAAAGGCATGCTCAGTAGATAGCTCTTGCCCTTTCCCCATTCCACTCATGGCAGGCTAATCCGGGAGCGCCCTCTACTGGCCAGAGGCTGTCAATGACCTGTTTCCAATGTGGTTGGCCTCAGTTCAGTTCAGTTCAGTCCAGTTCAGTCCAGTCGCTCAGTCGTGTCCGACTCTTTGCGACCCCACGAATCGCAGCACACCAGGCCTCCCAGTCCATCACCAACTCCCGGAATTCACTCAGACTCACGTCCGTCGAGTCGGTGATGCCATCCAGCCGTCTCATCCTCTGTCGTCCCCTTCTCCTGCCCCCAATCCCTCCCAGCATCAGTCTTTTCCAATGAGTCAGGTCTTCGCATCAGGTGGCCAAAGTACTGAAGTTTCATCTTCAGCATCATTCCTTCCAAAGAACACCCAGGGCTGATCTCCTTTAGAATGGCACAAGCCATATGTTTAGGCACGTCTAGTCTTCCTAGGAGGAGAAGGCAATGGCACCCCATTCCAGTACTCTTGCCTGGAAAATTCCATGGACAGAGGGGCCTGTTAGGCTGCAGTCCATGGGGTTGCTATGAGTTGGACACGACTGACCAACTTCACTTTCACTTCACTTTCAATGACTAATTGGAGAGTATATAACTCCATTGCTAACACTAGCAAGGGGGTACTCTTTCTGCCCCCTTCTGATGCCTATGTCAGAAGCTTTCTCTGTCTCCTTTATACTCTGATAAAACTTTATTACACAAAAGCTCTGAGCAACCAAGCCTCGTCTCTGGCCCTGGATTGAATTCTTCTCCTCCGGAGGCCAAGAATCCCGGCGTCTTTTCGTGGTTCAGTAACAACCTTTCAGATGGACGCTCCCTTCCGTTTTCTTAATATGACACTGCTATAGTTACTGGACTCTGCTTTTTGCCTTTCAAGTCTCCATATCCTCACCATCCACTGACATCCACTCTAAATCAGGTTGCAAAGTTAACTAACACAACTGACTGCTGGGTTTGCCCCAAGGGAATGCAAAACCTAGAGGTACTCTATTTATTGGCCCTCTCTATCTCCATCAGATAGTTATACAATCTATCAGGCCAATATTATGGGATGGATAATCTTTTATACAGAGATCAAAGGCAAGTGGGTCCTGACTCATTTGCCACAGGTTTAGCTGCCCAAGTAGGCACTGCCTCCAAACTCAGGAAAGGCACACCTATGTTTTCAAAATCTGGATGGATGGAGACCCATATTGGGCTGGTTAAATGATTCTCTTTGTGATTATACTCTCAACTTTAATCAGACTAGTCTATAATGGGTTCCCTGGTCAGAGGATAATAAATACAATATGCATAAAGGTAATTTCACTCTATATTGGGGAAACTTGGGGGAAAATGCAACCAAGAGCTACATAAATGAGGATCACATCTCCATAAACAGCTTGGCCCTGAGAACTAAATATGTAGGTATAGGTATGACCACCAGACACCGACTTAACCTATCTTCCCAACCATGTTCTCCTCTAAGATACAACATAATACAGAAATATATTATGCCAACCTCCCCATTGCATTCATAATCAACCAGAATCCACATTCTCCCCTTTGTGTATAGATAATTATTTCCTTCGAGTTTGGCCTTCCCAATATAGTCCCAGGCCATGAGATCCCAGCCTATTTCCAGAGAAAGATCCCCAACAAGTCAAGGTCTGTCTCTGGGAACCCACATGGGGATATCTTTAAGGGGCACCAGATTTTCATTCCTATGTAGTAACAGGGTGTATCTAGATCTTCCCACACACTGAAGGAGCACCTGCACAATTATTGCTGTGTTCCAGAGGCATTCATTATGTCTACAAAAGACTTGCCCTCCTCAGGAAACATTCCCAATCTTGGGTCATTCCTTGAGGAAGCCCCAAGACCCATCCAGAAGAGACAGAGATGAGCCACTGATTGGGGAGGACATGCTCATGACAGCTCCATTCTTTTTTTAAAATATAGATTTATTTATTTTAATTGGAGGGTAATTACTTTACAATATTGTATTGGTTTTGCCATACATCAACATGAATCCGCCACAGGTATACACATGTTCCCCATCCTGAATCCCCCTCCCACCTCCCTCCCTGTACCATCCCTCTGGGTCATCCCAGTGCACCAGCCCCAAGCACCCTGTATCATGCATCAAACCTGGACTGGGGATTCATTTCATATATATTATACATGTTTCAATGCCATTCTCCCAAATTATCCCACCCTCTCCCTCTCCCACAGAGTCCAAAAGACTGTTCTATACATCTGTGTCTCTTTTGCTGTCTCGCATACAGGATTATCATTACCATCTTTCTAAATTCTATATATATGCATTAGTATACTGTATTGGTGTTTTTCTTTCCGGCTTACTTCACTCTGTATAATAGGCTCCAGTTTCATCTACCTCATTAGAACTGATTCAAATGTATTCTTTTTAATGGCTGAGTAATACTCCATTGTGTATATGTACCACAGCTTTCTTATCCATTCATCTGCTGATGGACATCTAGGTTGCTTCCATGTCCTAGCTATTATAAACAGTACTGCAATGAACATTGGGGTACACGTGTCTCTTTCAGTTCTGGTTTCCTCGGTGTGCATGCCCAGTAGTGGGATTGCTGGGTCATAAGGAAGTTCTATTTCCAGTTTTTTAAGGAATTTCCATACTGTTCTCCATAGTGGCTGTACTAGTTTGCATTCCCACCAGCAGTGTAAGAGGGTTCCCTTTTCTCCACACCCTCTCCAGCATTTATTGCTTGTGGACATTTGGATAGCAGCCATTCTGACTGGCATGGCATGGTACCTCATTGTGGTCTTGATTTGCATTTCTGTGATGTTGAGCATCTTTTCATGTGTTTGTTAGCCATCTGTATGTCTTCTTTGGAGAAATGTCTGTTTAGTTCTTTGGCCCATTTTTTGATTGGGTCGTTTGTTTTTCTGGAATTGAGCTGCAGGAGTTGCTTGTATATTTTTGAGATTAGTTCCTTGTCAGTTGCTTCATTTGCTATTATTTTCTCCCATTCTGAAGTCTGTCTTTTCACCTTGCTTATAGTTTCCTTTGTTGTGCAGAAGCTTTTAAGTTTAATTAGGTCCCATTTGTTTATTTTTGCTTTTATTTCCAATATTCTGAGAGGTGGGTCACAGAGGATCCTGCTGTGATTTACGTCGGAGTGTGTTTTGCCTTGTCCTCTAGGAGTTTTATAGTTTCTGGTCTTATGTTTAGATCTTTAATCCAGTTTGAGTTTATTTTTGTGTATGGTGTTAGAAAGTGTTCTAGTTTCATTCTTTTACAAGTGGTTGACCAGTTTTCCCAGCACCACTTGTTAAAGAGATTGTCTTTTCTCCATTGTATATTCTTGCCTCCTTTGTCAAAGATAAGGTGTCTATAGGTGTGTGGGTTTGTCTCTGGGCTTTCTATTTTGTTCCATTGACCTATATTTCTGTCTTTGTGCCAGTACCATACTGTCTTGATGACTGTGGCTTTGTAGTAGAGCCTGAAGTCAGGTAGGTTGATTCCTCCAGTTGCATTCTTCTTTCTCAAGATTGCTTTGGCTATTCAAGGTTTTTTGTATTTCCATACAAATTGTGGAATTCTTTGTTCTAACTCTGTGAAAAATACCTCTGGTAGCTTGATAGGGATTGCATTGAATCTATAGATTGCTTTGGGTAGTATACTCATTTTCACTATATTGATTCTTCTGATCCATGAACATGGTATATTTCTCCATCTATTAGTGTCCTCTTTGATTTCTTTCACCAGTGTTTTATAGTTTTCTATATATAGGTCTTTAGTTTCTTTAGGTAGATATATTCCTAAGTATTTTATTCTTTTTTTGCAATGGTGAATGGAACTGTTTCCTTAATTTCTCTATTTTCTCATTATTAGTATATAGGAATGCAAGGGATTTCTGTGTGTTGATTTTACATCCTGCAACTTTACTATATTCATTGATTAGTTCTAGTGATTTTCTGGTGGAATCTTTAGGGTTTTCTATGTAAAGGATCATGTCATCTGCAAACAGTGAGAGTTTTACTTCTTCTTTTCCAACTTGGATTCCTTTTATTTCTTTTTCTACTCTGGTTGCTATGCCCAAAACTTCCAAAACTATATTGAATAGTAGTGGTGAAAGTGGGCACCCTTGTCTTGTTCCTGACTTTAGGGGAAATGCTTCCAATTTTTCACCATTGAGGATAATGCTTGCTGTGGTTTGTCATATATAGCTTTTATTATGTTGACGCATGTTCCTTCTATTCCTGCTTCCTGGAGAGTTTTTATCATAAATGGATGTTGAATTTTGTCAAAGGCTTTCTCTGCATCTATTGAGATAATCATATGGCTTTTATTTTTCAATTCGTTAATGTGGTGTATTACATTGATTGATTTGCGGACATTGAAGAATCCTTGCATCCCTGGGATAAAGCCCACTTGGTCATGGTGTATGATCTTTTTAATGTGTTGTTGGATTCTGATTGCTAGAATTTTGTTAAGGATTTTTGCATCTATGTTCATCAGTGATATTGGCCTATGGTTTTCCTTTTTTGTGGCATCTTTGTCAAGTTTTGGTATTAGGGTGATGGTGGCTTCATGGAATGACTTTGGAAGTTTTCCTTCCTCTGCAATTTTCTGGAAGAGTTTGAGTAGGATAGGTGTTAGCTCTTCTCTCAATTTTTGGTAGAACTCAGCTGTGAAGCCGTCTGGACCTGGGCTTTTGTTTGCTGGAAGATTTCTGATTACAGTTTCAATTTCCGTGCTTGTGATGGGTCTGTTAAGATTTTCTATTTCTTCCTGGTTCAGTTTTGGAAAGTTGTACTTTTCTAAGAATTTGTCCATTTCTTCCACGTTGTCAATTTTATTGGCATATAATTGCTGATAGTAGTCTCTTATGAACCTTTGTATTTCTGTGTTGTCTGTTGTGATCTCTCCATTTTCATTTCTAATTTATTGATTTGATTTTTCTCCCTTTGTTTCTTGATGAATCTGGCTAATGGTTTGTCAGTTTTATTTATCCTTTCAAAGAACCAGCTTTTGGCTTTGTTGATTTCTGCTGTGGTCTTTTTTGTTTCTTTTGCATTTATTTCTGCTCTAATTTTTAAGATTTCTTTCGTTCTACTAACCCTGGGGTTCTCCATTTCTTCCTTTTCTAATTGCTTTAGGTGTTCAGTTCAGTTCAGTTCAGTTCAGTCACTCAGTCGTGTCTGACTCTTTGCAACCCCATGATCACAGCATGCCAGCCTCCCTGTCTATCACCAACTCCCAAAGTTCACTCAGACTCATGTCCATTGAGTCAGTGATGCCATCCAGCCATCTCATCCTCAGTCGTCCCCTTCTCCTCCTGCCCCCAATCCCTCCCAGTATCAGAGTCTTTTCCAATGAGTCAACTCTTCGCATGAGGTGGCCAAAGTACTGGAGTCAGCTTTAGCATCATTCCCTCCAAAGAAATCCCAGGGCTGATCTCCTTCAGAATGGACTGGTTGGATCTCCTTGCAGTCCAAGGGACCCTCAAGAGTCTTCTCTAACACCACAGTTCAAAAGCATCAATTCTTTGGCGCTCAGCTTTCTTCACAGTCCAACTCTCACATCCATACATGACCACTGGAAAAACCATAGCCTTGACTAGACAGACCTTTGTTGGCAAAGTAATGTCTCTGCTTTTCAATATGCTATCTAGGTTGGTCATAACTTTTCTTCCAAGGAGTAAGCGTCTTTTAATTTCTTGGCTGCAATCAGCATCTGGAGTGATTTTGGAGCCCCCCAAAATAAAATCTGACACTGTTTCCGCTGTTTCCCCATCTATTTCCCATGAAGTGATGGGACCAGATGTCATGATCTTCGTTTTCTGAATGTTGAGCTTTAAGCCAACTTTTTCCCTCTCCACTTTCACTTTCATCAAGAGGCTTTTTAGTTCCTCTTCACTTTCTGCCATAAGGGTGGTGTCATCTGCATATCTGAGGTTATTGATATTTTTCTCAGCAATAGAGTTAGGTTATTTATTTGACTTTTTTCTTGTCTCTTGAGGTACGCCTGTATTGCTATGAACCTTCCCCTTAGCACTGCTTTTACAGTGTCCCACAGGTTTTGGGTTGTTGTTTCGTTTTCATTTTCATTCATTTCCATGCATATTTTGATTTGCTTTTTTATTTCTTCTGTGATTTGTTGGTTATTCAGCAGCGTGTTGTTCAGCTTTCATATGTTGGAATTTTTAATAGTTTTTCTCCTGTAATTGAGATCTAATCTTACTGCATTGTGGTCAAGAAAGAAGCTTGGAATGATTTCATTTTTTTGAATTTACCAAGGCTAGATTTATGGCCCAGGATGTGATCTATCCTGGAGAAGGTTCCGTGTGCACTTTAGAAAAAGGTGAAATTCATTGTTTTGGGGTAAAATGTCCTATAGATATGAATTAGGTCTAACTGGTCTATTGTATCATTTAAAGTTTGTGTTTGCTTGCTAATTTTCTGTTTAGTTGATCTGTCCATAGGTGTGAGTGGGGTATTAAAGTCTCCCACTATTATTGTGTTATTGTTAATTTCCCCTTTCATACTTGTTAGCATTTGTCTTACATATTGTGGTGCTCCTATGTTGGTGCATATATATTTATGATTATTATATCTTCTCCTTGGATTAATCCTTTGATCATTATGTAGTGTCCTTCTTTGTCTCTTTTTGCAGCCTTTGTTTTAAAGCCTATTTTATCTGATATGAGTATTGCTACTCCTGCTTTCTTTTGGTCTCTATTTGTGTGGAATATCTTTTTCCAGCCCTTCACTTTCAGTCTGTATGTGTCCCCTGTTTTGAGGTGGGTCTCTTGTAGACAACATATATAAGGGTCTTGTTTTTGTATCCATTCAGCCAGTCTTTGTCTTTTGGTTGGGGCATTCAACCCATTTATATTCAAGGTAATTATTGATAAGTATGACCCCGTTGCCATTTACTTTATTGTTTTGGGTTCGAGTTTATACACGCCTTTTGTGTTTCCTGTCTAGAGAAGGTCCTTTAGCATTTGTTGGAGAGCTGGTTTGGTGGTGCTGAATTCTCTCAGCTTTTGCTTGTCTGTAAAGCTTTTGATTTCTCCTTCGTATTTGAATGAGATCCTTGCTGGGTACAGTAATCTGGGCTGTGGGTTATTTTCTTTCATCACTTTAAGTATGTCCTGCCATTCCCTCCTGGCCTGAAGAGTTTCTATTGAAAGATCAGCTGTTATCCTTATGGGAATCCCCTTGTGTGTTATTTGTTGTTTTTCCCTTGCTGCTTTTAATATTTGTTCTTTGTGTTTGATCTTTGTTAATTTGATTAATATGTGTCTTGGGGTGTTTGGCCTTGGGTTTATCCTGTTTGGGACTGTCTGGGTTTCTTGGATTTGGGTGATTATTTCCTTCCCCATTTTACGGAAGTTTTCAACTATTATCTCCTCAAGTATTTTTTCACAGTCTTTCTTTTTGTCTTCTTCTTCTGAGACTCCTATGATTCGAATGTTGGGGCATTTAACATTGTTCTGGAGGTCTCTGAGATTGTCCTCATTTCTTTTAATTCATTTTTCTTTTTCCCTCTCTGATTCATTTATTTCTACCATTCTATCTTCTACTTCACTAATCCTATCTTCTGCCTCCGTTATCCTACTATTTGTTCCCTCCAGAGTGTTTTTTATCTCATTTATTGCATTATTCATTATATACTGACTCTTTTCTATTTCTTCTAGGTCCTTGCTAAACCTTTCTTGCATCCTCTCAATCCTTGTCTCCAGGCTATTTATCTGTGATTCCATTTTGATTTCAAGATTTTGGATCATTTTCACTATCATTATTCAGAATTCTTTATCAGGTAGATTCCTTATCTCTTCCTCTTTTGCTTGGTTTGATGGGCATTTATCCTGTTCTTTTACTTGCTGGGTATTCCTCTGTCTCTTCATCTTGTTTATATTGTTGTGTTTGGGGTGGCCTTTCTGCATTCTGGCAGTTTGTGGAATTCTCTTTATTGTGGAGTTTCCTCACTGTGGGTGGGGTTGTATGGGTAGCTTGTCAAGGTTTCCTGGTTAGGGAAGATTGTGTCGGTGTTCTGGTGGGTGGAGCTGGATTTCTTCTCTCTGGAGTGCAATGAAGTGTCCAGTAATAAGTTATGAGATGTCAATGGTTTTGGAGTAACTTTGGGAAGCCTGTATATTGAAGCTCAGGGCTATGTTCCTATGTTGCTGGAGAATTTGCATGGTAGGTCTTGCTCTGGAACTTGTTGACCATTGGGTAGTGCTTGGTTTCAGTGTAGGTATGGAGGCATTTGATGAGCTCCTGTTGATTAATGTTCCCTGGAGTCAGGAGTTCTCTGGTGTTCTCAGGATTTGGACTTAAGCCTCCTGCTTCTGGTTTTCAGTCTTATTTTTACAGTAGCCTCAAGACTTCTCTATCTATACAGCAGTGTTGATAAAACATCTAGGTTAAAGATGAAAAGTTTCTCCACAGTAAGGGACACCCAGAGAGGTTCACAGAGTTACATGGAGAAGAGAAGAGGGAGGAGGGAGTTAGAGGTGACCAAATGAGATGAGGTGGCATCAAAAGAGGAGAGAGCAAGCTAGCCAGTAATCACTTCCTTATGTGTAATCCACAGTCTGGACCACTCAGAGATATTCACGGAGTCATAATGAGAAGAGAATAGGGAGGAAAGAGATGGAGGTGGCCAGGAAGATAAAGGGGGAAATCAACAGAAGAGAGATAGATTCCGCCAGTAATCAGTTCCCTAAGTGTTCTCCACCGTCTGGAACACACAAAGAGATTCACAGAGTTGGGTAGAGAAGAGAAGGGGAAGGAAGGAGATAGAGGCGACCTGGTGGAGAAAAAGGAGAGTCCAAAGGGGGAGAGAGCAGTCAAGCCAGTAATCTTGCTCCCAAGTAAAAATGGGTACTGAAGATTGGATTCTTAAAGGTACAAAATTGATAATAAATACCCAAAAGCAAAGATTAAAAACCTAGAGTAGAGGTTGGATTTTCAAAAATACAATATTAAAGAAAAGAAAAAAAAGTCACAAAAATTATAACATATATATATATATATATATGAAGTTTGCTTTAAAAATAGGGTCTCTTTTTTTTGCAAAGTATTAGTGGGTTATAAAAATGAAAACTAAAGGAGTAATAGAGGACTTAAAAATTAAAAAAAAATTTTTTAATGATAGTAAAAATATGTCTAGGACTTTTTCTGGTATTGCGGGCAGTGTGGGTCGGTTCATTTTCAGACAGTTCTTGGTCTGGCTTATATTTCTCAAGATCTGTAGGTCCCTTCCTGTGTAGTCGATACAAACTACAGGGTTTTGATCTATTGCACCTGTCACTGCCAAAGCAGTTCCTCCATTTTAGCTTCTTCTATTTGCTGGTCTCTTCAATGTCTGATTTCTGCCCTGACACAAGGGGGTGGTGGTGGACAGTTTTTTAGGCTCACTTGTTCAGTCACGCTGTGGGGAGGGAGGGACGCTGCAAACAAATTACACCGACATGTGCTCGCAGTGTCTCAGCCACACTGGGTTTCACCCCACTCACGGCGTGTGTGCTTTCCCTGTCTACACTGCTTAGGCTCTAGATTGCTCTGCCGGGAACTGTCTGAGGCCAGCCCTGTGTTGCATGCACTTCCCAGGTCTAAGTCGCTCAGGTTCAGGCACTCGCGTAGTCCTCAGAGGCACAGACTCGGTTGGGCCTGCATTTTGTGCCCTTCCCAGGTCCGAGCAGCTCAGGTGATGAGGTGTTTGGTGAGCGTGGTCGCTGCGACTTATCACCTCCCCCGTCCCTGCCGCTCAGTTTTCTGGGTGTACAACCGGCGCACCTTCTCAGGTGGATGTTGACAGTCCAGAACCCCAAGAAGTCTAGTTAGCAAAGAAGCCTGCTTGCAGTTTGGTAGATAATGTCTCTCTGAGGCTGCAATTGCCCCCCTTCCGACTCTGGCTGCCTGTCACTGGACGGCGATGGTCTGCAGCCCGCTAGCTCTGTTCAGTCCTTTGTTCTGTGAGTGGGCCTGACAGTGTCTTGCTGCTGCTGCTAAGTCGCTTCAGTCATGCCCAACTCTGTGCAACCCCATAGACAGCAGCCCACCGGGCTCCCCTGTCCCTGGGATTCTCAAGGCAAGAACACTGGAGTGGGTTGCCATTTCCTTCTCCAATGCATAAAAGTGAAGAGTGAAAGTGAAGCCACTCAGTTGTGTCCGACTCTCAGCGACCCCATGGACTGTAGCCTACCAGGCTCCTCTGTCCATGGGATTTTCCAGGCAAGAGTGGGGTGTCTTAGGTTAGGGCTTTTTGCGTAGCTCTAGTCAGTCCTTTGTTCTGTGAGTGGGCCTGGCGGTGTCTCAGGATAGGGCTTTTCGAGTGGTAGCTGTCCCCCAGTCTAGTTTGCTAGCCCAAGTTAGGTCCCTCAGATTGCCCTCAGGGCATTCAGGCCCGGTCCTTACGCTAAGCAATGCAGCCCACGCCTCCCTGCCCAGCCCCTGCTTGCTAGTGGCAGGTGCAGGCCTCTGCGCTGCTTCTCCGCTGGGGGAGTTACCATTGGGCACATAACCTGTGGGGGTTAATTATTTATTTATTTTTCCTCCCAGTTATGTTGCCCTCTGTGGTTTCAAGGCTCACCACAGACTCAGCATTGAGAGTGTTTCCTAGTGTTTGGAAACTTCTCTCTTTTTAAGACTCCCTTCCCAGGACGGAGCTCCGTCCCTACCTCATTTGTCTCTCTTTTGGTCTTTTATATTTTTTCCTACCTCCTTTCTAAGACAATGGGCTGCTTTTCTGGGTGCCTGATGTCCTCTGCCAGCATTCAGAAGTTTTTTTGTGGTATTTACTCAGCCTTTAAATATTCTTTTGATGAACTTGTGGGGGAGAAATTGGTCTCCCCATCCTATTCCTCCACCATCTTAGGACCACCTCCCAGCTCCATTCTGGAATGGCCTGAAATAATCCATAGTGTCTTTAGAGGATTTTTTTTTTTTTTTTGCAGGCTTAGCCCTCTTAGAGAGGAACATCCTCAATCTCAGCAACATGGCACATAAATCTTGGAAGGCTACACTTAGCTGTCATTGAGAAATAACAGTCAGCTCTAGGCTCTCTAGCTGAGGTGGTTTTACAGAATAGGAAGGCTCTTGACGTGATAGCAGACAAGGCCAGGGGTGTCTGTGCCCAACTAAATGAGATATGCTGCTTCTAGTAATATATTAATACCTCTAACCAAGTAGAAGAAGACCTTCAAATTCTAAAGACAAATATCAGATTAATAGAGGATTTAAAACAGAGGGTAGGTCAGGGCCCCAGCTGGCTCTCAAGCCTTCTCTCTTCTATGGGGATCCAGATATGAACATGGATGTTACCCTTGTTGGGACTATTAATACCAATAGCCTTTGCTTTATTGCTTGGTGCCTGCATCATTAACGCATTATTTAAGTTCATCTCCCAACAGATTTACAGGATTCAGTTCCAGATGCTGTTTCAACAATGATATCAGTTGACTGATACATGGACTCTGCTGGAAAAAGCTGCTTTGTCATTCTATGACCTCTCATCTTCCTCCACAAATGCACCCTGACAGAGAGCAGGTATTAGGACCCAGGACCCCATGATGCTCCTGTCCAGCAGGAAGAAATCCGAGTGGTCTTCACTCCTTTCCCCAATGACCTGGGTTTCCATGACCTGAGACACAGATAGGCAGGTAGTTAGACTTGAGAAGGGTGTTGAGGGGCCAAAGATTTGGCCTATACATAAAAAAGGGGTGAATGTTGAATCCTGCCCTAAGACCACAGATGTAAGCCCTTGTACTAAAGCCACAGAAGCAGAGCCCAGAACAGACCTCAAAAGCTGACTGAGCTCCTTTGTAACCATTGCCAAAAGCATGTGTGATCATCACAAGCAGGCTTCCTGACCCCAAATTAAGCAAAACTGCCCACACAGGTAGTCACCCTATAATGCCCTAACCAATTACCTAATGCCAACCTTCCAAGAGGAATTTTCTTTGTCCTGAGGCTATAAAATTTGTCTGCTGCTGTTGCTTGCTGGGGTCCAGCCCCGGTGGATCCAGGGAATTCGAACGGTGGACGGCGTTGGCGTGGAAAGACTTGTTTATTTATTAATATAAGATTAGATTAAGAAACCATAGTGTAGTAGGAAGATTAAGTGGAGGAAGAGGGATGAATAGCTTGGTTTACACGGAAGACCAATAAAATTCCAGACAAGGAATTTGCACCATCTACGTTGGGCCACCGGCGCTCGCTTTAATATCTAAGGGTGCCTCACCTTAGGTTCCCTTTCGCGCGGGTCTTAACAGCCAGGGCAAGTAAGTAGACTTGGCGGGCCTCCGCGCCCCAGGTGGAGATTCAGCCTGAAATTAAAGAGCGGAGGGAGGGAAACGGAGAGAAGAAGAGAGACAGAGACACGGGGGGAGCCAGATTCCCAAGAAACCAGGCAGAGAGACTAGTTCAAGAAACTGGTCCAATCCTTTATTGTTCAGAAGGCCTTTTATACTTTTGATAAAACATGGAGATCAATGGGTAACACAAAATTATGTAGTGTTCGCAACCCAGACTCTTTCTGTATATCATTTTGTATACAAAAGGTCTCAGGTGATTTACATTATCTTCTGGCCAAGAGGCTTGTTAACACTTTTTGGCTCTCTTCCTTAATGAATGTTAATTTTGTTTCCCCTGAAGTGTTTTTCTTTAATCTGCATCTCCTTAAAGCATTAAAGTTACATCTCTATAGAACAAAGGTGCAGTGGTTATAATAAAGAAGGTACTTAACTCAAAGATCTAATGTTGCTAATACCAGGTCTACTACTTGTTTTTCTATATACCAACTATATCTAAAAATAAAGGATATGAAAATTTAGCAGCAAGTATTGACTCAATAAATGAAACTTTTAATCAGTCCTATTCTAAAGATTTTAACTCCTCGGAAGCCCCTACATTCCTAGGATGTTTTAAGCTTCCTGTGCCTCCTGTGGTCAGGAGGCCTCAAACAATCACACGCGCAGCTGTACGAGTCCTGCGGGCAGGCTAAAAAGCCATCAGAGGGGTTTTTGGATTGAAACACTCTTTCAAATGCAGAAGACTAAAGCCCTGAATTGACTTTTTCCAGAGAATGTCAGAAGAGTGGAAAAGCAGAGCACAAAAACTGGCAGATTTTTGTTGGGGTACATGCTTAGGAATTTCCAGAGGGGCCCCTGAAGTCTGAGCACGCCTTGCGTATGTCAGCTTCCTTCCTCATGACCTTGTCACGGGCGGGATTCCTCACACTGGCTCCCGGCAGTTGCTAAGTAGCTTCAGTTGTGTCTGACTCTGTGCGACCCCATAGACAGCAGCCCACCAGGCTTCCCCATCCCTGGGATTCTCCAGGCAAGAACACTAGAGTGGGTTGCCATTGTCTACCAACCCACAAAAACTGTTGACTCTCCCTGGCCTGTCAGGAGTTGTTGGCCTGCTGCATTCACAGTGCCCATGTCATCTCTGCTCTTTGTTCTTAATAAACTCACTCCTTTCTGCAATATTCTGTGTCTGGAAATTCTTTTCCAACTCATGCTTAGACTGCCTCAACACCAGCCAGGAGTCTTGGTCAAGGAATATTGGAACAAGGCCTAGTAGCTGCCAGGACCATTTGTCCTGAAGATCTTTCCCTCAAGATTCCTTGTAGCAGCACCAGCTGCCCCAGCCCTTGGCAGTTGAAGAGTGGAACTAACAAATTTCTATGAGTCAACGAACTCGATTTCTTAGGGTAAGTCCACCCAATTCAGTAGTCAATTCATTTGTGGTTTTCTGTGCTCTTTTGTATTATGAGTTAATAGGCTTGATATTGTAGGGTAAATCACTCTGGTATGCCCACCAGGAAGACATTCTCCCTCAATTTGGGCTTTTCCTTTATGGGACAAGCCAATTAGATTGGGATATCCTGTTGTAGAGGTGAATTGTTGATTGTACCTGAGTTAGAACCAGTTCACTGGGGAACTAGTGGAGGTAGGCAGCCTAATTGAAATTAGTTTATTTGTTTTGTAGGGTAAGTTTATTTACCCTTACAACTGAACTGGGAACTGATTTTGGAATCTGTGTCATTTTTGTTGGTATTTGCCTATATGTTTTTGTGTTATCAAACTTATAGAAATAGGAAGTACTACTCCATATATCCCAAAGGAGAGATATTTGGGGCCTATATTAGATAAATGGGCAAAATATAGCCATGAGCCTAGGACTAAGAAAAACATGTATGCTATTTTATGTCATAAATACTGCAATGAGCAGAATGAGTTTGGACTCTGAAACATTTTGCAACTGTGGTTCTCAGACTTGAGTGTCAACATCACATGGAGGAGGGCTTGTGAAAGCACAACCCGTGGGGCCCACCTCCAGAATTTTTGCATCTGTAAGGAGTTCCCAAGTGGTGGTGCTACTGCTGGTCTGGGCCCACACTTGGCAACTTTCTGCTCCAGAAAGCAGTAGTTTCAAAATTCCAGGTCAACCTGGCTGGCCCATAACAATGCTTCCAGAAGGTGTAGGAAAGTCAGAAAAATCATAAAATGCAGCAAGCAAGAATTTTGCAATACCAAATGTGCTCAATTTGAAGGACTGTCCCTTAGTCTGAGACTGTGATTTTTCTACTTTCTCTGACATTATAATTTCCTTCCTTTCATGGAAAAATAATAACAGATGGTGGTTCTCTCATTAGTTTGTTTCTGGGTCTCTTTCAGTTTAATTCAGTTCAGTCACTCAGTCCTGTCCGACTCTTTGTGACCCCATGGACTGCAGCATGCCAAGCTTCCCTGTCCATCACCAACTCCCAGAGCTTGCTCAAACTCATGTTCATCGAGTCAGTGATGCCATCCAACCCACCATCTCATCCTCTGTTGTCCCCTGCTCCTCCCACCTTCAATCTTCCCCAGCATCAGGGTCTTTTCCAATGAGTCAGTTCTTCACAAAAGGTGGCCAAAGTATTGGAGCTTCAGCTTCAGCATCAGTCCTTCCAACGAATATTCAGGACTGATTTTATTTAGGACTGACTGGCTTGATCTCTGTGCTGTCCGAGGGACCCTCAAGAGTCTTCTCTTGCACCACAAAATAACCAGTTGGCAGCCCTGGTCATGGTCTTCAGTTTTCAAAAACATCTTTTTGGTCCGTGTACTTCTAAAATCCAGGACATACTGCTTCTGTGCATATAAGAGCTTAGACTGAGTTTCTCTAAGAGGTGCCATCCAAAGTTAAGCTCAGGGGTCTTTTAAAAAGGCATTGCATGCCTCCTTGCCTGGCTGAACAGCCTACTCAGAACATAGTTGACTTTTTATTGATGCTTCAAGTGATTATTATGCAATCTATTACTATAAAGAGCTGTCAAGCCCACAACCATGCCCTCAGGAAGGCTGCTTAGTGAAGAACCCTTTGTCCCCCATTAAGCCACGCAGACTCTTTTCCTGTTGTGTGGGAGCTGTCCTGCTCCCTCTGCAATTCACCCTCGCTCCATCTCGCTGTTGCCCGTGCCTCCACCTGTTGCCCACAGAACATCACGCCACCAAGCTTATTCAACCACTAGTTTCACTTTACACATTAAGTTGGTGACTGTGACTTTGGGACCATTTGTCTCTGCCAAGGAATGAAGCCATAGGCCTAGAACACAGTCAAAGACATTTACCCTTATCTTCTGGAAGATGATGACAGATGATATTCACTGGGAATTTACCACATGTCAGGACTTTTCTAGAGTGGTCAAGTAACTAGCCCAAGGTTAATGTCTGGAGGAGTCAGAACTATGGAAATGAGGTTGGTACTGCTAACTTCTACTCCAGGCTTCCCTGGTGGCTCAGATAGTAAAGAATTTGCCACAATGTGGGAGACACAAGTTTGATCCCTGGGTTGGGAAGATCCTCTGGAGAAAGGAATGGCTACTTACTCCAGTATTCTTGCCTGGAGAATTCCATGGATAGAGGAGTCTGGCAGTCCATGGGGTCACAAAGAGTCAGGCACAACTGAGCAACTAACACTTCCACCTGCCTTTGGGGGTTTTTTCCAATGGTGAGTGACTGGAGATCTGAGCACTGAATAAATGAAGATTCATAGATGTTAGTCTTTGTAGTGATACTTAATTTGCTGATTAGTTTTAAGAGACGTTCTGATTTTGTTGGGAGAAACGGAAATGATTCTGATTCAAAATCAAGCTGGGGAACAGCTGACTTGGAGACACTGGTTCTGTGGCACTGGGCAACTAGGAGACAGCCCTGTTGTCCCCAGGAGCTCACAGTCCAGGTGCAAGAGAGGAAAGCAGGACTGGGTATGGGAAGGGAGAAGCAGGAAACTGCTTATTTTGTTAAAAACTTTTACTGTGCTTTGGCCTGTTGAACTATATGCTTGTGGTCTTTGTTGAAATTGAACAAAGCCAGGACCCATACCAGTTGTGTGTGCCTGGTTCATGATAGTTTTCTTAGAAGGTCAAGTGCCCAGCACATTATTTTCCTTGTCCAGCTCCCTTACCTCTCCAAACACTGATACATCAAGGGCACATCAATGCCTAATTTACAGTATTGTTTTGAAGGTTATATTAAGATGATGGATGTCATGCCTGACCTGATTCAACAGGTGCTCAATTCCTCTCCTTTTTCTCTTCTTCTGTTCTGCCAGAAAAATTTCTCTCCTTTTTAAGTGTTCTGTGTAATTGGACCACTCATGGGGTTCTGTAGGGAACAAGGTATAAGGAAGGTTGGGAAGTGCTTGCAAACAAGACTCTCAACCAGGGCTGAACATTCTTGCAAACGAGATGTTCAGCTAAGAATCCTCTGTTTGTTCCCGTGGGAAAAGAACATTTCTTGCACACAAGGATGTTTCTCTGATTCCTCAAAAGGAACAGACCCAGGGACAAAACGGATTCTAAGTTGATAAGGAAGTTCCCCAAAACAAAGTCTTAGCTGCAGTAAATAAGTTAAGGTAAAGGTTATCTCACCCTGTGACTGTGCACTGTATAGTCACTAAATCATAGTGCTTGGCAACTTGCCCTGTAGATTGTTTTGCAAAGGATATAAAATAAAGCAGCTGTAAGAAGCAAGGAGCTAAAGTAAAAAGATTCAAACCACTCTGCAGCGTTGGTGTTTCATTCCATCGCCAGCAGTGTTCACTCATGGATTCAGTCCTTGTCAGGGAGCTAAGAGTCTGCAAGCTGTGTGGCACAGCCAAAAAAGAGAAAACTTAGATGCAAATGAAACGTGGAAATATTGTTGTTTATACAGGTTGCTTGTTAAAATTCTGAGTATATTACTCTGAAATTTTTAATAGTTTTTCTGGCCCCCAAGTAAAGTGCAGAATCAGTACCATGGCGTGGCTCCTGCCTGCCTCCTCCACTCTTCTTTCCTTAAGCTCCAGCCACACAGGATTTCTTCCTATGGGTCCTCCCAGGCCCAAGGCCTTCCTTCCAAGAGGCTATATCCTCCATCCTGACCAGTCTCACCCCAAATTGTTGCCTGGGTTGTATCTGTTCACTTTTCAGGTTTATCAGGCAAACTGTCCCCTTCTCCTCCAGACAAGATCTTGTTAAAATGAAGATTCTGATTCTGTCAGTCCAGGGTGGAGTCTAAGGTTCTGCATTTCTACCAATCTCCCAGGTGATTCCAATGCTGTCTGTCCAACAACCACACTTTGCCTAAGAGGCTTTGGACCTCATGAAGTCCCTTGTTCCTTGACTGTGCAACTTGTGTACTGTGTTCAAAAACAGGGATGATAATGGAATTCACTGGAACTTTGCCTATCATAGCAAAAATTTGGAAATAAAGATCCTTCAACAGAAGACTGATTAAATCAGTTAAGCCCCACCCACCCACCTACCCCCCAACACACATACACACACCTATACACACATCCTTTGGAATATAAGGAAACCATTTTAAATGTCTATAGCTTATGGTTAATTTTTTATAAAGCAAATTGTAAAGCTCACATTGAGTTGACCTTTAGGGAATTATGTATGTATGTATATGTGTATGGGCCCAGAGTTATATCTAGGAAGATGTTTATGAATATGGGAACTTTAGTTGTCTCTTGATGATGAGCCATTTGAGGGAAGTGCAAGATTCAACCCACTGGGAATCAAATAGTTCTGTAGTATATATTTAAAGAAAGAAATCCACATATAAGTGGACTCACACAGCTCAAACCCATGTTTTTCAAGGGTCAACTGTATATATACACATACATATAAAATACTTACAACTCTTCATGTGCTTCCATAGAACCCTATAAATCCTTATCTTAGTACTTAACACACTGATTCACAGTCGCCTATTCATCTGTTCAGGTCCTTCACAATGATCTGTCAGGGCAATGACTGTATCTAGTTCACTATGGTATTCCCCAGTACATTGCACAATTACTGCATGTCAACAATTACCGAATATATGGTTAATATCCATTTAAGAATGATTCCCCATTTTCCCTCAGGATGTTGCTATACCTGATGGATCTCCTGGAACCATGATCACTCTGGCCATTTTCTGGGAAGCTAACCTAGGAAAGACAGAATAAGCAGAACAGGAAGAACAATGTCTTTCAAGCTGTCATTGAGCCAATGGCTTAACCAACTCTGGGTCAATCTACACGAGGACTTCTGGCTATATGAGAGAATAAACACCCTTGTTGTTGCTGGTGTTTGAGTTAGAAAGCATCACCAGTGAGAGACTGAGTAAATAAAAGAATGAATGACTAACCACTAGCATAAGAAAGCCAACTCCCCTAGAATGGAGTTAAAGTCTTGTCCTGGAGACTTCAAAAATTGCTTACTGTTCTTAAGACACTCAAGGTGATAAAACAAGCAAAGTCTTGATACTCTAGATGCTAGATTATAGTTTTCTTATTTCTTATTATAGTTTTCTAGATAAACTGGATTTTTAGGCAAAAGCTGCACTTTGCAAGGAAAAACAATCTCACTAGGGCTTCATTTAAAACCAAAGATAATATTCTTAGAGACATTTCAGAGTCAATATATATTTAATCCAATCTCCTAAATGTTAGCACGTGTAAGCATAACTTGGAGACTTTTTTAAAAAGCTGACTCTTGGGCCTCACCTGGGAAGATTTTGATTCAGTGGGATGTGGTAGGATCCAGGAATCTGCATTTTAGCCAGTAATCTGATGTGGATTATCTCAGAACACACTTCAAGAAACTCTATTCTAAAGCTTCCACTTTGTATATCTAGATCCTAACCACAAGAAATGATGTTTCACGTAATAATCAAGGCAGCAGATTCAAGTGATGGAAAGATCCAGAAGATGGGAGCCATATCTGGACTTCTCTATTCACTAGACTAAGACACTGATCAGGCAAGTTTCTCAAGCTCTCTATGTTTGAATGTCTCCATTTATTAAAAACTCAGATTAACAGTTCTCTGTATTACCAGTCCTGAGACTGGTTATAAAGACCAGAATGATCTCAGTAGCTGTTCTGTAAAAATATAATAAAATGCTCTTTGTTAGAACTCTGGTGTTTACTGAGCTCCTTAATAAGTAAAATTATTTGTGTTGTTTAGGGTCTATTCATTAAGCAAGAAATGAGGACTCACATTTTAAAAAGAGTGTTACATGGCCAAACTGTAATTCCTGGTTAACCTGAGTACTTGTTAACCAGAACATCCTATTCCTAAGCATTCTAACTAGGTTTCCATGGAAATAATACACATTTATTAACAACAATTTGTGAGTAGACTCTTTATCAAAGGGAGCTTCCTTGACTTGGGCAAAAATTAATGGCCCAACAACTCACAGAACTGGAGAAATCGTATATCTGATAAAGGATAATATCTAAAGTACATAGAGAACTCCTAAAACACAACAATGACAAAACCCATTCAAAATAGGCAAAGGATTTCATAGACATTTCTCTAAAGAAGACATAGGAATAGCCAAAAAGCACATGAAAGACATTCAACCTCATTAATCAATAGGGAAATGCAAATCAAAACCACAGTGAGATACTACCTCACAAACATTAGGATGACTACTGTCAAAAAAATACCCCAGAAAGCAACAAATATTGGTACAGCAACAGTGAGCAATATGGCAGCTGAAAAATTAAACACAGAATTACCATACCATCCAGCAATTCCACTTCTGGATACATGCCAGAAGAATTAAAAGCAAGGTTTCAGAAAGATATTTGCACACCCATGTTTACAGCAAAATTATTCACAAGAGCTAAAACATGGAAGCAACCCAAGTGTCCATGAATGGATAAACAGATAAGCAAACTGTGGTACCTTAAAAAATGGAATATTATTCAGTCTTAAAAAGGAAAATAATCAAAGTCAAAATTAATAATGAGGTATTTTGCATTGTCTTTTTTGTACTCTCTTTGAAATCCAGGTCGTGTTTTACACTGAAAATGTCTCAGTCTGGACTAGCCGCATACCAGAAGCTAGTAGCTATTGTGTAAGAGTGTACAGGTCTAGATGACTCATTTTTGAAACCCAGTGCAAACACCTCTCACTATTTTATTTTGATCTTTGAATGTTCATGCCTCTCTCTACATTCTTCACTCATTCATTGGTCAGCAAACACTGGCATGTCCACTGTGCACCAAGTATTATGCTAGAAAGTGGAAATACAGTTTGTGACAGTGAGAGACACCCAGAGATGGCTATGAAATAATATAAAAGAATTGTGATATAGAATGTTGTTGTTATTGAGTCTCTTAAGTCAGAATCCAACTCTTTCCCAATCCCATGAACGGTAGCTCACCAGGCTCCTCTGTTCACAGGATTTCCCAAGTAAGAATACTGGAGTGGATTGCCATTTCCTCCTCCGGGAGAATCTTCCCCACCCAGGGATCAAATCCACGTGTCTCCTGCATTGGCAGGTGGATTCTTTACCACTGAACCAACCAGGGAAGCCCCATGACACAGAATAGATGCACTCTATTTTATGGGCACCTGAAAGTGGAAGGACACGTAGTTTTAGAGGTGGCCCTGAGCTGACTTCAAGGACCTGTAATGTTAGCTATGAATAGAATGGCAAAGGGCATGCCAGAAGTGTCAGCTTGATCAAAGACCTGAAATAACGGATGGGGGTCCCCAGCAACCGCTCAAGGGTGCCTGTTAGGGCAAAGGTGAAAAAGGAAAGTAGGGAGGTAAGCAGAACCAGTGAAAGGCCTAGTGAGCCATGTTAGGCTTCTGAAATTAAAAACAACAACAACAACAACACTATACTTTCTAAAATTTCAGAAGTAATTGTCTCTCTGCAAGATCGTGTGCAATGCAAATGACACTGGATTGAAGCTTTTGCTGGTAACAGTCGCGCTTCTCCGGATTAGCTCCTCCAAGAGGGCAGGGCCATCTGCTATGCTCACCACCCTGCCCCAGTGTCTGCAACACTGCCTGGCAGAGAGGGCACTAGGAAGTTTACAGAGTCGGCTTCTTCCTTCCGTCCTTTCCCCAAGTCTTCCCCTTCCGCTCAGTCCTGCGGGAGAGGGGGAAGGGCGCCAGCCCTAGCCTGCGCTTCAAAAGTCCTCCAAAAGGGGTTCAGAGGCAGGCCTCACCCTTCTAGAATGTTTCCTCATCTATAAAACGGGTTCAAAACTACCCGCCGCGCCGAACTGTTGCGTAACTCAGATGAATTCGAGAAAGCGCCTGGAAAAATGAAAAGGTGCGCTTCTTGGCCTTGAGGGTAGACTGACTTGACCTGTAGACTTCAAGGCCAGGTTTCCACCCTCCCTGGCCCAGATGGGCATCCTCGGCCAAAGTGCAGGGTGATCGATCCCAGAGCGTGGGACGCCCAGATCCGACACCCTGGGAGGTAACCCTACGCGTGACTGCTTAACGCGCCTCTGGAGGAGGCGCCACCTAAGGAGGAGGGGTGGGGGTTGCAACCTCTCCCCTCGGTGTGGGAGCTACTCCTCAGTTTCCAGGGCCTGGACTTCCGAATCCCGCAGCCCCCGGCAGAGCAGAGCGCAGCAGACCCCTCCGACACGCTGGTCCCCGTCCACCCCCTCCCAGCGTGTCCGAGAGGAGAAGAGGGTGGAGCGGACAGGCTCCCGCAGCCAATAAAATCAGCGGGTTCCTGGTCCGATCCCCGGCGCGGCTCGCCATTGGTCGCCACCCGGGTCTCGGCCCACCGAACCTTTGCGACCCGAGCCAATCGCTAGACGGCGAGGGGTCCTTAGGCTCGAGGGGAGCCGGCGGCGGGCGGCTGCGAGTGCAAGCAGGCGGGGAGCCGGTGGCGGTGACAAGCGGCGCGAGCCCGCAAACCGCCTCCCCCGTGCGGCGCGCCACCGGCTCCACCATGGAGCCCGCTGTGTCGCTGGCCGTGTGCGCGCTGCTCTTCCTGCTCTGGGTTCGTGTGAAGGGGCTAGAGTTCGTTCTCATCCACCAGCGCTGGGTGTTTGTGTGCCTCTTCCTCCTACCTCTCTCGCTCATCTTCGACATCTACTACTACGTGCGCGCCTGGGTGGTGTTCAAGCTCAGCAGCGCGCCGCGGCTGCACGAACAGCGCGTGCGGGACATCCAGAAGCAGGTGAGCGGCGCTGGGTGGGGCGGGAGCCAGGCGCGAAGTGGTGCGCGGCGCGGAGCAAGGGCTTCCCTGAAGAGGTGCCATTTAAGCGAGATTTGAACTCAACAGAAATGTGATGGGGGCGGGGGTGCTTCCCAAGAGGGAACGGAGTAAGCAAAGGCGTTGAATAGAACATTGCTCCGACATTTATGGAGTGCCTACTGTGTGCAGAGTACGTGCAGGTTATCAGGAGAGATGTAAAGAATCGTACTCAGGTAGCTCTCACCAGGCCCAGATGATTTCAGAAGAGGAGCCGGGCTTCAAGGAAGTGCCCCTGGCGCTGGTGACTGGGAAGTAGCGGGATTGATCTGGGGAACGTGTGAGCATATGAGGGGAGGGGCGGAAGGTCCAAAAGTCAGTTTGAAGCTAGGTTGCGGGCGGGGGCTTCAGTTTGGAGTTTACTCTGTAGCAAGAAGCTGAACATTTTTCACGTGCTTAGATTAGAGGATTAAAGTGACTAAAGACGGTAGCACCACACCAGGGTGGGGAGCCTCGCAGACCCTGCGCCAGGCGCTCACTCTTAAGGCAGTATCCTTCCCTATGTCAGCGCTCACAGAACCCGTACGCCTGCTGCAGCTCACAGCTGAGCCTCGTCCTTCTGTGCCATCGCCAGAATGGACATCAGGCATGAACACCAGGCCTGGGCAGTTTCTTGGCGCCCTCTGCCCCTCCGTATGTTCCTTTCTTACTGGCCTTGGGTTGCACAGAGCTGCTGTTTCCTGCAGTCACCCTCACCACAGGTGTTGCAGCCTCCATGTTCTGTTTGCTGCTGGCCGAGTGCTGCCAATAAGAGCGTGAAGAAGAATGCGGAGAGCCCCGGCTGGGAGGGATAGACCTTGGACCTGGTGGGAGCAGGCAGCATCTGGAAGCCCTTTGCTCAGGCTGCCATGGATTGTGCTAGTCAGTCACAGCTCCAGAGCCCTTCCTACTTTGGGTCTCGAATGCACCGTTTCCTAGTTCTTTCTATGTGCTCAGATTCTCAGTTTCCCTGCTTATCTCCCCTATCAGAATGTGAGCTCCCTGAAGGCAGACTGGTGACTCCTCTCTGTCCAATGAGTCCTGGCCCAAAGCAGCACAGTGAGCACTTCTGAACCTAAGCTAAACCAAAGGGCTTCCCCTGTGGCCCAGTGGTAGAGAATCTTCCTGCAATGCAGAATCGCTGGGTTAGGAAGGTCCTCTGGAGAAGGAAATGGCAACCTGCTCCAGTAATTTTTTCCTGGGGAATCCCATGGACAGAGGAGCCTGGCAGGCTACAGTCAATCCATGGAGTCACAGAGTTGGACACAACTGAGTGACTAAACAGCAACATTAGGGACAGGAAGACAAGGGGCCTTGCCAGACCAACCCACTGCTGTGGCCCTACCCTGTGCCACGCTCTGTGCCACTGATGTTCATTATTTTTCATCCTCACCGCCTTGCTGATATGTCTTTGTGGGGGGTTTTTTGCATTTATTTTTTTGGTGGCAGCTTTTCCTGGACTATAAGTTTTCGTTTCTTCAGTTTATTCTGGGGTATCCTTTTCTTTCGTGCAGCATCCTCTTCTGGTTGATGAACGATCTGCTGTTTATCAGTAAGGATCATCTCAGTATGGCAGAGAGAGTTACGTACAGGTCGATCCGACCATGAGCTCTGTAAGTCCTGAGCTGCATCTTGAGGCTCAATGACCAGAAAAGCTACATCTAAGTCCTTAAATTCACCATTACTCTCTGCACTTTTGAGCATGTGCAGTAAGGATTCAGGACTCTTTTTTGGGCCAGCAACCCTGTGTCCAGCCCCACTGTTTGGCCTGGGCCCACCTACAAGCTCCAGTTGTAACGGCAGAATGCCACACATTGCTTCTGTTGAGTGACACCCTTCAGATACTTGGTGGCTTTTCGGATATGTATACTCTTAATGGCCTGGGCAGTTTCACGGGTGTTCTTAAAGTGAACACAAAGGTTCAAACCTCTTGATTTGCATAATTTTGTGGGGTTTTCTGGGTCAAGTAAATAGTAAACCATTTTCAGAGGTCACCCCTGGCCACTTACCAGGAAAGGGCCACCCTGGATGATCTTGCACCTGTTCTACAAATGGAGAATATATTGAGACTCAAACTGTGAGTCATGTGCCTAAGATGATATAGCTAGTAAATGGGTCTGGAACCCAGGTCAGCTCAATCTCTGAACCTGAGCTCTGACGTTGCTTCTTTCCCAACCCTTTCCATTCTACCCTGGAGGTCTGGTTCTGTTGCCTCACTCCTGGAAAGTGGTGATAGCTACCTGACGGGTTGCCCAATTCCTGGGCCCTGCCCAACTCTCTCTGGCTTGCTCTGCCATAAGAGCATGGTGCCGCGGGATTACCTCCCTGCCCAAAATCTTGGTTGGCTCCCATCAGGATCCATCCCAACCAGTGTTTCAGACTTGATGAACTCCACATTCACCTCATGTTCCCGTCCTATCCTCCACCCCCAGTTCCCATTCGTGGCTACATGCAGCTCTCCCAGTGCATCCTGCTCACCTCCAGGTTTGTATTAAGTCCTGGGACTGCAGAGTTGGGCAGGGGCAAAGTCTGCTTGGTCACACCCTGCTCATAGGAATCCCTGTCTCAGTTACATCCCTCTGTGCGAAACCTCTGCTTCACATGGGACCCTGGCCTCTCTGATCACAGAACAGTTCTTCCCCATGTTGAACTTCCCCATGTTGCCTGATAAGTTTCAATGCAGCCTATTCTAGGACTCTCGATTGCAAGTGACAGAAACTCAGCTCCAACTGGCTTGAGCAAAAGGGGGCTTTACTGAGCCAGGTCTTGAAAAGTCCAGAAGTAGGACTTGCTGGGCAGTCCAGTGGTTAAGACCCTGCCCTTACTCTGAGTTTCTAATGCAGGGGGCATGAGTTCAACCCCTGGTCTGGGAACTAAGATTCCCACCTGCCACAGGGTCTGGCCAAAAAGAAGAGAGAAAAGTCCAGGAATAAAAGCGGCTCAGACTTCACTAGATCCAGCGTCAGTCTCTGTCTTTCCACCCAGCTGTCATTCTTGGCTCTGCTTTGTTCTGAGTTGACTTCATTCTCAGGGAGGCTGTCTCCCTGCAGGGGCCCCAGCAGTGTCTGGCTTATATCCAGCCAGCCTAGCAACTCCAGTAAAGTGAGAGGGCCTCTTCTGGAATCGGTCTTAATTGGCTTAACTTGGATCACAGGCCCGTCCCTGAACTGGTCACTGTGGCCTGGGGGATGGAGTCAGACCTCAGTCATGTGCCCATCTCTGGGGGCAGGGGACAATCAGCATCACCCGGACCAAAGAAAGATGGGACTGTTAGAAGCACATGAAGAGGACACGGATGGTTGCAGGTCACAGCAGCAGATATCCACCTCCCTGCCATTTTCCATCAGCAAGAAGGGTTTGCTTCCTCCCATGTTCCTCCTGAGCTATTTGTTCTGTGTGTTTTGTGTTCAGGTCACTTATAGCAGAGCTTTAACCGAAGTTCTTCCTTCCATGTCTGATGGTGAATCTGGCCTCCTTTTCTGGTTCCCTCCCACTCAGAGTGATACATGAGATAACATGCACAGATGCTTAGAACAGGGCTTGGCACATAATCAGCTTCAGTAGGTGTTAGCTGTTACTCCGTTGCCTATTAATATAAGCCCATTTATCCTTTCAGGCCTGAAGTTGGGTAGTCCTGATGGTGAATCTGGGCTTTGCCTTTCAGCAGTTGTGTAATGTTGGGCAAGTTATTTTGCTTCTCATTTTCTTCATATGCACAAGGAGGCGGATCATCCCAAACACCTGGGTTGTTGTAAGAATTAAACGAAACAAGACACAACAGGTAGCTGGCACAGTGGGGACAGCTTATAGATACCGGGTTGAACAAAAAATTTGTTTGGGTTTACGTGAAAACCTGAACAAACTTTTCAGCCAACCCAATAGTTATCATTTGTGTGGTTGTTATTATTTCCAATATAACACCTGCCCTGAACTTTGCAGTTAGAATAAGTGTTTTCAAAGCACTTTGATCCTGCTTTCCAGCTCTTTCTTCATTTTGCTTTGTGGTGTGGCAACACTTTGACTTTTCTGTCGGCCTCACTAGCCAAGGAGAGTCCAGAGGGTAAGGCCAGTGGGCCTTTCATCATCCCACTCCTCCAGGTGTCTGGAAGGATTCAGGCCTCAGTAAATAATTGCCTACAAGTAAAGGCACTGTTCCCCGCCCCTTCTCCTGAAGGCAGGGCTATAAGCTGTCAGGGGATCCCTGGGGGGGCCAGCTCAGCCTCTGCCCGTGTCTGCAGGTGCGGGAATGGAAGGAGCAGGGCAGCAAGACCTTCATGTGCACGGGGCGGCCTGGCTGGCTCACCGTCTCACTGCGGGTTGGAAAGTACAAGAAGACACACAAAAACATCATGATCAACCTGATGGACATTCTGGAGGTGGACACCAAAAAACAGGTGAGAGAAGTGGCACGGTTCTCGGGCTCTGGGAGTGGATGGGGAACTGCACCCGGTGCAGATGACTCACAGGGAGATAATTTTAGCCACAGGCATCCCAGAGTGAACGGGAACAAGGCCCTTGGTCATCATAGATGGCTCTGCCCACCATTGTCATCCTGCAGAGCCTCACAGCTTTGGCAGAGACTGGTCATAGCCCCCTCTCACAGGTGGGCGGACTGAGAGCTCAGGGCGATTCTTTGATTATCTGCCACTCCACAGGAACACAGGGATGGGGAACTCATGGGCAAGAATGACCCTGTTTACCTCTTCCCAGTAAGGAAGTGTGCTGGTGAAAATGGGACTGTGGAGGTAGCTCAGAGGGTAGGCCTCGTTCCAAGCTTTCTGGGGACCCACTTGAATGTGTGAATCCTCTTTGGTCTATCTAGTATTTCTACTACTTGAACCGGGCTCTCAGAAAAGGGAAATAAAGACAAGAGAAAGAGAGAGATATTATATCACAACTTTATTTTTAATCAAAGACAATATGATATCCAATAGTAGGGAGTTGTTATATATGGTATAGCCACATGATGGCATTTTGTTGTGACGCCTTGTCCAAGTTACTTAATTTCCCTGTGCCTTTTCCTCCCCCTTAACAGCTTTATTGCCATATACTTGACATACAATAAACTGCACATCGAGTTTTTATACATAGAACATGTATCATGTACCCTCTCTCTTTTTTTGTATGGCTTCTTTCACTCAGCATAATTATTCTCAGATTCATCCATGTATCAGAAGTACATTGTTTTATTGCTGTGTAGTATTCCAATCACAGTTTGTTTATCCTTTCACTTATTGATGGACATTTGGGTTGTTTCCAATTTGGGTCTATTACAAGTAAAAGGGTGAAGAACATTTGGATATAGTCCAAATTGTTGTGTGGACATTTGTCCTTTTTTGAGGTAAATACCTGGCAGTGGAGTCACTGGGTCGTATGGTAGGTGTATGGTTAACTTTCCAAGAACCTGTCAAATTATTTTCTAAAGTAGTTGTAACATTTACATCTCCACAAGTGTTCTAGTTGCTCCATATCATTGTAAACTTGGTATAGTTAATTTTAGCCATTCAATTGTAGGTATCTCAGTGTGATTTTTAACTGTTAACGAGTAATGAATGATGTTGGGCATCTCTTCATGTGCATATATGCTGTTTATATGCCTGTGGTGAAGTACTTGTTCAGGTCTTTTGCTAAAAATTTTTAATTGGGTTGTTTGTTTTCTTACTATATTCTAGAAGCAAGACTTTCATCAGATATACAGTTTGCATATATTTTCCCCTGGTGTTTGGCTTGTCTTTTGAAAACCAGAAGTTGTTTTAATTTTTATAAAGTCCAGTTTAGTAATTTCTTTTATGGATTGTGCTTTTAGTGTTTTACTTAAAAAATCTTGCCCTTCTCTATGTCTCAAAGGTTTTCTCTTTGTTTTCTTCCAGAAGTATTATATTTTTAGGGTTTACGCTTAGCACTGTGATTCATTTTGAGTTTGCATTTGATATGAGATATGGGTCCAAAATTTTTTTTTTGCACGTGGATTTCCAATTGTTCCAGCCTCTTGTTGAAAAGACAGCCCTTTCTCCACTGAATTGTGTTTGCACCTTTGCTGACATCAGTTGTCCATATTTTCAGGTCTTTTTCTGGACTCTGCTGTTCTGTTGATCTATCTATTTGCCTGTCTGTATGCCAAGAACACATTGTCTTGAATACTATAGCTTTATATTAGTAAGTCCAAAATAATGAGTTGGAACGTATTCCTTCCTTTTCACTTTTCTGGAGGAGCTTGTATAGAATTGGTTTTGTTATTTAAAAGTCAATGGAATTAACCAGCAAAGCCGTCTGAACCTGGAGTTCTCTTTGCAAGCAGGTTTTTAACTACAAATTAAGTTTTTTAAAAATAGATATGGGGCTCTTCAGTTTATTTGTTTCTTCTTGGTGAGCTGTGGCAGTTTGTGTCTGAAGGTATTTGTCCATTTTATTGAGTTGTGTAGCTGATTGACGTAAAGTTATTGTAATATTCCCTTACTGCCTTGTGGACATGTGTAGAATCTGTGATGATGTCATGTCTTTGATTTCTGATACTGATCATTTGTGTCTGCTCCCTTTTCCTCCTTAGCAATCTGACTAGAAGTTAATCAATTTTACCGATCTTCTCAAAGAACCAGCTTTTGGTTTCATTGATTTTTCTCTCTCTCTTTTTTGGGTTTTCTATTTCACTGACTTCTGCTTTGATCTTTGTTAATTTCTTATGCTGACTTTGGGTTTAATTTTACTCTTCTTTGTCTAGTTTTTTAAGATAACAGCTGAGGTCATTGACTTAGACATTTCTTTATGTCTATTATGGATATTTAGTGCTATAAATTTCCCCCTAAGCACTGTTTTAGAGCTGTCCCCAAATCTGATATCTTACCATTTCATTCAATTCAGATTACTTTCTAGTTTCATTTTTGATATCTGCTTTGACCCAGAAGCATGTTATTTAGTCTCCAGATATTTAGGAGTTTTCCAGAGATCTTACTATTACTGATTTCTAATTTAATACAGTTGTCAGAAAACATACTTTATATGATTAAAATGCTTTTTGGCTTACTGAGACTTACTGTATGGGCTAGAATACAGTCTACTTGATAAATGTTCCTGTACCTTTTTTTTGTTTTTGAACCTTTTTTGTTTGTTTTTGAATGTATATTCTGTTTGGGGATGATGTGTACTGTAAGTGTCAATTAGGTCAAGTTCGTTGATAGTGTTGTTCAAGTTTTCTGTATCCTTATGAATTTTCTCTCTACTTATTCTGTCAGTTATTGAAAGGGGGATATTGAAATCTCTGTCTGTGATTATAGATTTGTTTTTATCTCTTGCACTTCTTACAGTTTTACTTATATAATTTGAAGCTCTATTACTAGGTATACAAATGCTTGGGATTTTTATTTCCTCTTGATTAATTGATCCCTTTATCATTGTGAAACTACCTTTTTAAAAAAATTTCTTTTATTGGAAGTCTAGTTGTTTACACTGTTGTGTTAATTTCTGCTGTACAGCAAAGTACAGCAGAATATATGTATAAATGTATATGTATATATTCTTTTTCATTGTGACTTATTACAGAATACTGAATATAGTTCCCTGTGCTATACAGTAGGACCTCGTTGTGTATCCATTCTAAAGATAATAGTTTGCATCTGCTAATTCCAAACTCTCAGTCCATCCATCTGCCCTGCCACTCAGTTTGGCAACCACAAGTCTGTCCTCTCTGTCTGTGAGTGTTTTTGTTTCATAGATCAGTATATGTGTGCCATTTTAAAATTTAAAGTATAATTGATTTCCAATGTGTTAATTTCTGCTGTACAACAAAATGATTCAGTTGTGTGTGTCTCTGTGAAAGTGAAGTCACTCAGTCGTGTCCAATTCTTTGAGACCCCATGGACGGTAGCCTACCAGGCTCCTCCATCCGTGGGATTTTCCAGGCAAGAGTACTGGAGTGGGTTGCCTTTTCCTTCTCCAGGGGATCTCGCACAATGGTAGGCAGATTCCTAACCACTGGACCACTGGGGAACTTCCGTCTTAATCGTTTTTAAGTGAGTCATTCAGTGGCATTAAACCCATGCGACTGTCTTTCAGTCCCCACCACCATCCATTGCCATAACTCTTTTCTTCTTGTAAAACTGAAATTCTCCCCCCATGAAACAATAGCTCCCTAATCGTCCCTCTCCCTAGACCCTGGCAACCACTCTCTACTGTCTGTCTCTATAATTTTGACCACTCCAAGTACCTCATGTAAGTGGACCATACAGTATTTGTCCTTTTATGACTAGCTTTTTTTCCCTAGCAAAATGTCTTCTAGGTTTATTCACGTTATAGCATATTGCAGAATTTTCTTCTTTTTTTAAGGTTGGATAATATTCCATTTTATATCTGTACTACATTTAGCTTATGCATTCGTTCATCCATGGACACTTGGGTTGCTTCTATGTTTTACCTATTGTGAATAATGCTGCTATGCACATGGGTGTAGAGATATCATTTCAAGACCCTGCTTTCAATTATTTTGGGTATAGACCCAGAAGTGGAATTGCTGTCTCACTTGGCAGTTCTATCTTTAATTTTTTAAGGAATGGCTGTACTGTTTTCCACAGTGATTGTACCATTTAACATCCCTACCAAGAGTGCACAAGGGTTTTAATTTTTTTAAATCCTTACCAGCACTTGTAATTTTCTGGTTTTGTTTTGTGCTTAATAATAGCCATCCTAATGGCTATGAGGTTGCCTTCATTTCTGAAAGATATTTTCAGTGGGTCTGGAATTCCAGGTTGACGAGTCTTTTTCCTTCAGTACTTTGAAGATACTCCAGCATCTTCTTACTTGCATTATTTCTAATAAGAAATCTCTCATGCTTTGTGTGTAACATATCTTTTTCCTTTGGCTGCCTTTAAGATTTTCTCTTTGTAACTAGTTTTAAGCAATTATTATGATGTGTCATGGTATAGTTTTCTTCATAATTCTTGTGCTTGGGAGCCATGTAATTTTTCATCATATTTGAAAATTCAAGGGTCATTATTTCTTCAAGTAGTTTTTCTTTCTCTTCCTCTCTCCTTTGAGGACTGCTATTACACATAAGTTGGGCCAGTTGACGTTGTTTCATAGCTCAGCTCTGATACGCTATTCATAAAAGTTCCCCACCCCCCACCGTATATTTCATTTTGGACAGTTTCTATTGCTGTGTATTTAAATTCACTGCTCTTCTTCTGCAGTGTCTAATTTGACATCAGTCCTAATCAGTGTATTTTTCATCTCCAACATTGTGGTTTTCATTTCTAGAAGTTTGATTTGGATCTTCATACTGCCTTTTAAATGTCTCTACTTAACTTTTTGAACATAAGGGTTATAGTAATAATTATTTTAATGCCCTTATTTGCTGATTCTAATATCTATCAGTTTGGGGTCTGTTTTTATCAAGACAGATTGATTATTCCCCTCAGGATGGGTTGAATTTTCCTGCCTCTCTGCATGCCTAGTGAACTTTGGATTCTAGACGTCATGGATTTTACCTTATTGGGCACTGGATATTTCTGTACCCCTGAAATCTTCCTGAGCTTTGTTCTGAGATATAGCCAAGTTACTGGGAAAGAGTTTGATCTAGTTGGGTATTGGGTTTTCAGGTAGGGTTGAAGTAGCGTGTAATCTAGGGGCAGTTATTCCCTGCTGCTGAGGCAAGACCCTTAGAAGCACTCTACCTGTTGCCCTAAAGGTTGTAAAGTCTTCCAGTCTGGACTCTGGGAGTGAATAGTATTTCCTGCCCTGTGTGAGCCCATGGCTCTGTCACCTTCCAGGCTCTTTCCCTGACCTCAGCCTTGGATAATTTACTCCTGTGTGCCCATCAGTTCCCAGCGGAATACTCAGTGGGCACTTTGGCAGTCCTTCAGAGTTTTCTCTCAGCAGCTCTCTCCTCCCCAGCACTCTGTCCTGCAGACTCTGCTCACCTTTGTCTTATCGGGCCCTCAACTCAGAGTCCACAGGACTCCCCTTCCTATACTGCCTAACTCCAGGTGGCTAGCTGGGGCAGCCACAGAACTCACCCTGTTGATTTTCTGTCTCTTAGAAATCGTTAACTTCATTGTCTGGTGTTCACTGTGTTGAAAACTCCTGTTTCGTTTATTTTGTCCTTTTTTTCCAGGCAGTAGGGTTAAGCTAGTTCTTTTTGCTCCATCTGGACAGGAAGCAGAAGACCACTTGATGACACGTTCATGTGTCTGTCTTTTTTTTTTAAGTGTAAAAGTTTGTTTGTTTTTATGGTGACACAGGCAAAATTATTCAAGTCAACAAATTTTTAAGGAATTTCACATGGTCTGATTTTTTTCTACTGCCAATCACCTTGGTTCCTCCAATGTCTGAGTCATAATCTTCAAGACAGCCCTTTCAAAAATAATGTTTGCTCAGCCCACAGTTTTCATGTCAGTCAGTCCACAATTCTTTTAGTTGGGCTTCTTTGATCTCCAGTGGAATATGGACACACTTCAGAATTCCCCTACTGCAGTCTCTGTGATCCACTTTCCTCAGGCAGCTTGCCTTCCCTGGTGGTTCAGATGGTAAAGCGTCTATAATACGGGAGACCTGGGTTTGATCCCTGGTTCAGGAAGATCCCCTGGAGAAGGAAATAGCAACCTACTCCAGTACTCTTGCCTGGAAAATCCCATGGACGGAGGAGCCTGGTAAGCTACAGTCCATGGGGTCTCAAAGAGTTGGACACGACTGAGTGACTTCACTTTCACTTTTCGCTTTCCTCAAGCAGCTTATTTTAAGACCATGTTTAAGGTCAGAAGAGATGGATCTGCCTCGAAGGTTATATCAAACTGAACAGTGTAAAAAATTATAGGAATACTGTATCAGTAGAAATACCAGGTTTAACATGAACAGAGCCAAGTAAACCAGTGATGCCAGATACTGAATTAATATTGTACTGTCCTTTGAACAAAAATCATGTTTTCCAGGAGCATTTAATGACAAGGAATGATGTCACAGTATAGAATTAGTTTTTTTAGAAAAAAACAAGTCTATGTTAGAAGTGTGTTTGTGTGTGTGTTGTATTAAAACAAAAAATAGCAATATAGATATGCATGGAAAAATATTGAAAGGAGATATAGTCAGAATAGTAAAATTGATACTTGAAAGAACTAGATTTAATGATTTTTATCTTCTTTGTGTATGCTGTTTCTTTCAAATAAATGAGTATTTCTTCTTCTAGAAGAAAAACTAAGTATTAAGTATAAAGATTAAATTATAAATAAATATACAAGTATAAAAATTAAACCCTAGCAAACCCACTGCCAGAGGCCCCATTCAATGAAGGTAGAGGTTGTGGAATCCTCTAGAAAGAGGCTGTAGAGGCCATACAGGAATCCCCATGGTGATTGTTTGGGAAGGTCTGGGACAACACCTTCTGCAGGCAGAATCCCTCATTCAGCCTGACAGCTTCCTTGTGACCCAGGGTCTCTCTTCTGTGTCGATAGATTGTCCGAGTGGAGCCCTTGGTGACCATGGGTCAGGTGACTGCCCTGCTGACCTCCATTGGCTGGACTCTGCCTGTGCTGCCCGAGCTGGATGACCTCACAGTGGGTAAGCCCTCAGACAGTCCTAGCATCAGAGCTAAGGGACCTCGGCCCACCTTCCGTACCATCTGTGACGGAAGCCACCCTGTCTCAGCTCACTCAGCTCTGAAGTCCGGGTGCACACTGCCTGCCAGCATGTGTCTGAACCCCTCATGTTATCAGACAGCACGTTTCAATCTCTGGTTCAAACCTGCTTCCCTGTAACGTGCACCCATTGTTGCAGTTTTCCCCCTTGGAACACACAGAGCAAGTCTAGTCTCTCCTTCCATAGGATTCCAGGTCCCAGAGCCTTTTCTTCTCCAAGGAAACCCCTTCAGGTCCTTCAGCTGTTTGCAAGGGTTTCCCCCACCCAGCCAACCCGCCTTTCATCAAGGTTCCTGTTGACATGAATGTGCCTTAAGTTGGGTCTGGCCAGAGGTGGTGGTGTGTCTCCCACCCATCCCCCACCTTTAAACAAGTCCTCATGCTCACATCTCAGCCCTTCCTCCTCTCTTCTGCTCTCCACATCTGCAGAGATGGGACATCTCTCCTAAGATATGCCAGCCCTGTTGTGCCTCTCTCATGCTGCGAGCATCCCGGGCTGTAGCGAGGCGTCTTTTCCTAGCTCCCCCAACCCCTTCCAGCTCTTCCTGCCTAACACACGTGTCTCTGCAGGAGGACTGATCATGGGCACAGGCATCGAGTCTTCATCCCATAAGTATGGCTTGTTCCAGCACATCTGCACTGCCTATGAGCTGGTCTTGGCTGATGGCAGCTTTGTGCGATGCACACCGGTGAGTTCATGGGTGGGGGATGTCCCCACCAGCCTGCCCTGGGCATTAAGGACCCCTGGGAGGTGGCTCCCCTGGGGGTGCTTCGTTTAAAGTACCCCTGTCCAGTCTAGGTCTGTATTCGTGATAATAACAGATTTCTATAGCCCCTGAGGTGTGCTCAGATACTGTTACAAATGCTTCATGTATATTAAAGCATTTAGTTGTTAAGCCATCTTATGAAGTGGGTACTGATATTAGCTGGGCTTCTCTGGTGGCTCAGTGGTAAAGAATCCTCCTGCCAATGCAGGAGACACAGGTTCTGTTCCTGGGTCAGGAAGATCCCCTGGAGAAGGAAATGGCAACCTACTCCAGTATCCTTGCCTGGGAAATCCCATGAACAGAAGAGCCTGATGGGCTATAGTCCATGGAGTTGCAAAAGAGTCAGACACAACTTAGTGACTAAACAACACCAACAACTTTTATTAGCCACTTTCTACAGATAGGAAACCAAAGCACAGAGAGGTTAATAAACTTTCCCCAAATCACATATCTAGTAAATCTCACATGGCTGGGATTCAGTCCCTGCTTATTGGACTCCCATGTCAATGCCCTTAGCTCTCCATGTCACCATACTATCTTGAAGTCAGGCCCAAGCATCAACACTCTATGCCGAGATGAGTTGTAGCGAAAAATAAGAGGGGCTGCTTTGGAGAAAAGAGGCAATTCCCCTGCCCAAAGTAGGATGCAAACAGTTAAGGAGCAGCCAGGATCGAAACTTTAAATCAGCTCAGATCTCTCTGAGCATATATGGGGGCCCCTGGGATGGGAGGAACAGTGTGATCCCTTAGAAGCAGATGTTTCCGAGTCACTCTGTTGACCTCACAGAGACCAGGGCAGGACTCCAGGCTTAAGAGCTCTGGTCTAAACAAGGTAGACCTCTTTGAGGATTCACAGCAGTTCAGCGCATTTCCCTAAACCCTCGCCTGGGCCCCGCCTTCTAACCTGTTTATCAGCGGAGAGAGGAGGCAGACATTCTTGAATTACTTCCCTGTCCTTGACACAGGTAGTGCCAAGACAGGGATTTAGCCCAGGTCCTGGGTTGTCTGCACCCCACTGCTGATGACGCCCTGTAGTACAGGATCCGGGGGTCAGATGTGCAGCATGAGTCCACTCCGCTTTGCAGATGGAAAACTCAGACCTGTTCTACGCTGTGCCCTGGTCCTGCGGGACTCTGGGCTTCCTGGTGGCTGCTGAGATCCGCATCATCCCTGCCAAGAAATACATCAAGCTGCGGTTTGAGCCGGTGCACGGCCTGGAGGCCATCTGTGACAAGTTCACCCGCGAGTCCCAACGACCGGAGAACCACTTCGTGGAAGGGCTGCTCTACTCTCTGGAGGAGGCCGTCATCATGACGGGGGTCATGACGGACGAGGCAGAGCCCAGCAAGGTAGGACAGAAGGAGGACAGCCCGGGCAGGCTGGGAGCAGAGCCAGATCCCCACCCTGACCCTGGCAGCCACCCTTTTCAAGGGTGCGACCTGGGTCAGCCCACCTGGGGTTCAGGCAGCAGCATCAGTAGTTGGCCATCTTTGGCAGTGACCAAAGCATCCACTTCCTCTGTCCCTACCACCTGCCAGGGACAGGCATAATCTTTGATCCTCGCAGAAACCCCGTTTTATAGATGAGGCAACTGAGGTTCCAAGAGGCCATGTTAACTTCCACAAGATGACAAAGTGATTGATCTTATGCTTCAGAATCCAGATTGACACTGTGTAATTTTTTTTTTTTTAAGTTTTACTATTTTATCTTTGGCCACACCACCCAACATGCAGGATCTTAGTTCCCTGACCAGGGATTGAACCCATACCCCCGAAAGTAGAAGGGCAGAGTCTTAACCACTGGACCACCAGGGAAGACCCTGCTGTGTATTTTTTAATAGCCATTCTTTGTCCATTGAAAAAGTATTTGTGTCTGATGAGAGGCTTAGAAAGTATACAGAAGTAAAAAGAAAGGCTCCACGCATAAACATGACCCAAGCCAGCTCTTGCTAACCTGTTTGACAGATTTATTTCCTCTCTTTCAATATATAGATTTTTTTAAAGCCTTTACAAAGTCATGTAACAGTGTTGAAATAGTTAAAGTACATCTCTTTATCCAAGCATGCACCCAGAGTGACCCCTTGTAACACTACACTCTTTGAGGCCTGTATGTGTGCATGTGTGTTTGTGCAAACACACACTCTCGTATTGTCCTGTGATTTCCATTGTTGCCTGCAAATAATTGACCTAACTCATTGCTTCCCAATGAGTATTTTGCTTGAAATGTTTTGCTCTTACAAATAAGATTACATTGAAGATTCTCTCGCATCTATCCTTGGCCTCTTGTACATGCATTTCTGTAGGACTGAGTCCAAGAAAAGGAATTTCTGACCCAGGGGTTTGAACACATTGAATGTTGATAGATAACGACCAGTGGCCCTCCAGAAAAACATGTGTTTCTGTCCACTTCCAGCAGTGCAGTGGTGTGTGAGAATACCTTTCTCCCACATTCTTGCCAATGCTGGACAGCATCACTCTTTCATTTTTGCCAATCTGATAAGGTTAAAAATAGTAGTTCGTTTTATCTTGCAGTTCTCGGGTACTTTCAACATTACCATTTCTTTGCAGTGTTTCGGTTTGTCTTCAGCTGTGCTCACTGGTATAAAGTTTTTAGTTTTCTGGTTTAGTGTGATAAGCATTTCTGCATGTCAGTTACACTGCCTTCATATTTAATGTCTGCAGAAACATTGCAGTGAGCAAATGCCCTGTCATCTATTTAAACCACTGCCCCATAGTTGGAAATTAAAATTGCATCCAGTTTTTCATTATTTTAATTAATGTAGCAGTGGACATCTTTCGCCTATAATTTGAGTAATGCCTTAAAGTAGCATCAAATGATAGGCCATCTTAAGGCTCTTAACTGTCCCTATGTACTTAAAGCATTTTAAAATCAAAAGGGGCTCAAAAATCATCTGATACGATTCACTCTCCAAATAAGGCATGAAGGTCCAGAGAGGGAAAGAGGCTTCTCCGAGGACACACAGCAGGCCTGGGACAGATTTAAATTTGGGTCTCTGGCTCCTGGTTGAGTGTTTGTACCCTCATACCTGCTTCTAGAATTTAGCATCATCTGCAAACTTTGATCGAGCACCATTCCTACTAGTGAGACGCTAGTGAGCACTGGAGGATGAGGGTCCCGGAGCAGGAACAGGACTTTGGACCCCAAGCACAAACGCTCCGGTGCCCCTGAGTGCTTCCTCTGCCTGAGCTCAGGTTGGGCCAAAGCCCAGGCAGTGTGTCACTCTGAATCTGAACCTAGTCACCTGGCAAGGAGGTCTCATCCAGAGGTTTTCTCTCTTCTGAGGCACTCCCCTGGAGACTGCCAGTGGTGATGAGCTGAGGGCAGGGACCAAGGGGAATCACTTCCCATCTCCCCACCAAAAGTCATCTCTTTGATGTGTTAGATGCCTAAAGTTGAGATTGTGTCCAGGGGGTTGCATAGCTTTGAAAATGTTTGAACACTCTGACCAGTTCCCTTCTTCCCCAAGATGACAAGGGTTTCCTCCAGAGGCTTGCCTGGTATCAGTGGCAGAGGGCCTGGGCCTAAGGCCACAGACCTTTGTAAAGTGCGCCTGTGAAAAAGACCCTGATTTCGCATGGGAACTAGGCCGGGGAGAGTGGTGGATGCCAGAGACTTGGGCCCGTGTCATCTGAGGAGCGCGTCTCCCCGACATGCCTGTTCGGCAGGCTGCTCAGGAGTTTGTCCCTGCATGCCAGGCACTGCCCACCCTGTGAGGATGCGGCCCGTCCACCCCGCAGATCCTGAGAGGAGGCGGTCCACACCCATTTTACAGGGGAGGCCCAGAGATAGGAAGTGGCTTGTTATCTGAGTGCTCGGGCTGGTACTGGAGCTCTAGTGGTCTATCGGCTGCCAGTGGGCTGCCATGTGCCCTGGGAGACACGCACCATCCCGGGCTTCTCTGGCGCAAATAGTTCCTGATGAGTCATGAGCACCAGGAGCACCTGTGTCTAGGTACCTCCAAGTCTCGGGTTCATCACGCAGCTGGTGTCACTGCCGTGTATGTGGCCAGGCCCACCTGGGGTTAGGTCAGATTGCTCTGTTCCTGTTGGGTCTGACTCCTCTTTGCATGCACAGGTGGAGGCCAGCCTATGGCGACTTCTGCTTCCATGCTCTGACTGACTTGAACCAACAGGCTCTTTAGCCCATTTGAGCCCAGGCTCAAAGCCTGTGCTTTGTGGCCCTGTTTACTCCCTGCAGAGTGGCCTCTCAACTGAGTGGACCTGCACACAGGGTGATATGTAGATGGGCTGCAAGTGTTGGCTGCCAGAGATCGAAGGCACAGGCTGCCTGGCTCTGGGGTGGAAGGAACTGGCAAGGAGCTGAGGGCGTTGAGAGGGGGCAGGAACTGAATACTGTGCCCCTACTGTGGGCAGTCACTGTGCCTGGCACTTTCTATATTATCTGTTTCAGTCTTTCCAACCATTTTGCCTGTACTGAAAATGAGGCTTGGAGAGGTTAAGTAACCTGCCAGGATCAGCCTAGTGCATCAAAAGTGGAAAAAGCAAACTGGCAAACAGCAGGAACAGGGTAGTCCCATTTCTATAAATCCATGTGTGTGTATGAAAATAAAGCCTAATGAACACATATTAGCTTTCAGTAGTTCCCTCTGGAGGGTGAGGCTACAGGGGCATCTCTCTTTCAGGTGACTTATTTCTGCAGTGTCTAAGGTTTTCACCAGGAACGTGTGTTGCTTTTAGAATCAGGAAAAAAAATTAATAGTTGTTTTTCTGTTTTTTTCTTAATAACGCCCACATTCCAGAACCTCCCATTCAAGGTTCTCTGCCATCCCGCCCTGGCGTTCTTTTGCAACAGGGGATGTGCTTGAGTCCTTGCCTTGCCTCTCGCCAGCCTTGTGGCCTCGGGTAGTCTCTTTAACCTTGATGATTCTTTCTCCTGGTTAGTGAGACAGGGACACCTCTTTCGTGGGAGGTTTTGGAGGAGATAATGCATGTCTACAAGGTCATGGAAGGGGTAAAGAATGAACGCATTGGGTGCTGGGGCCTCCTCCCTCATGGCCACTTAGCCCATGCTAGGCTTATTCTCCAGCGACCCTGGCCTTGCTTACTTCTTGCTTCTGTTCCTGTCTTACCCTATCCAATGGTCCCCTCTCCTATGTGGCCTCCACTCTTTGCTTCCTCCTGTCCATTTGCTGAGCCCCAACTGGCTGCTATCTCACCTGCCCCATAAAACTTGGGTGCCTCTCCCACCCCCAGAGAATGGGCCCAAGCATCTGCAGTGTATGTATGTAATTTCTAACAGGCACAAAGATCTCCCACAAAGTATCTATTTTTACTGCCATTTAACATGTGAAGAAACAACCTCAGAGTGACCTGCTCAGTGTCACATAGCTAGTGGGCTACTAGGTGAGGGCCAGGCCTCAGCCACCCAACCTGGAGCCTGTGACCTTTCTGGGTGCCTGCCCTGCCTCTCTCTCTCTGAAAGCATCGACTCACAGTCCCTTTCATGGGTGAATAAGCTAAGGCCCAGAGAAGCTAAGTCACCCCAGGGCACACAGTAGGTAAAGTCCTGAACCATTTAGGACTGAAGAAGACACCAGCTAAACATAAGATTGAGGCTTGGAGACAGCGGGGCTCAATACCAAGAAGCCCATAGCTTTACAGTGAGCGTCTCCCTCTGATGTTGGCTGTCTGTTGGGGGAATGCCTTGGCCAGAGAATGTGGAGCTTGGTCCAAGGCAGCAGGGAAAGCGTTTTGGTCAGTAAACACTGTCAGCTGGGAGACCCAGTGGGACAGGTGACCCCCACTGTGTTTGTGCCAACACTGGCCTCGTGGGAGGCAGGCAGGGAGGAACATGCCGTGCGGACCACTGCACTGTGGCCGACCTCAGTGGGCATCAGCTCTTCAGTTCTCTCCCTGAGAAGGAGTGGGCTGAGCTCTCGAGACTGTCAGGAGCTCACCATTGGGCCCTGGGCTCACCATTAACCTCCGTGAGCTTCTGCTCTCTCTGCTAGAGAAAGCCCGCTATGCTTAACCTCATCCAGCTTTCAAGAGCCTCCAAGGTGGTTAACAGACATGAAAGAGCTCTAAGGAGGCCAGGAGTGCTGAACAGAAGCCAGGCATCTCTGTTACACCCTAGTGGCCTTCGGGGCTTGTCTGCCTTCTGACAGCAGTGCCCTCTGGCATTTCAGCTGAACAGCATTGGCAACTACTACAAGCCGTGGTTCTTCAAGCACGTGGAGAACTACCTGAAGACAAACCGAGAGGGCCTGGAGTACATCCCCTTGCGACACTACTATCACCGCCACACGCGCAGCATCTTCTGGGAGCTCCAGGTGAGGCTCGGATTTCCCAGTAGTCCTGGCTCCTCCTGGCCGGGCCGGCGCGGTTTCCCCGCCCCTGGGGGAGGAGAGTGGCTTTGTCCGCAGGAAGCGGAGCAGCCTTCCACCCAGCAGCGCAGTGCTTGCTTCTGCGGAAAGGCCACCTTCCGTAAAGCAGCAGTTTCCCGGAGTACCAGCCGGAAAGCAGGTCCCCTGGCTGGCTGCTCTGGGGAACTCAGACCTGTCCCATCCTTGAGACACTGTAGCCTGGCCAAGCGGCCAGCCACTGGCCCTGAGAAGGGCCACAGGAAGCGACTGGTCCTGCCTAGGGCTGGGGGTAGCTGTCAGGCGTGTCCTTGACTTGTGGGTAAGAATTTGGTACTGTGCCATGAGAGACGGGGAGCGGTGATATTTTAAATAGCGGGTAAGGGAAGGCCTCTCGCTAGCTGCCTTATGAGCAGAGACCAGCATGGGGAAGACACACCAGGCAGAACTCAAGAGAGTGCTCCAGGCAGAGGAGGAACCAGAGCACGGCTCCTCATTGGGCTGCCTGGGTTGCTGTTTTCCTTTTTTTTTAATTGAAGTGAAAACATAAACTTAACCATTTTAAAGTATGCAATTCAGTATTTTTGGTACATTCATGATATCGTGTGTCTACTGCCTCTATCTAGTTTTAAAATATTCTCATTGCCCTGAAAGGAAGCCCTATACCCATTAAGCAGTTTACTCCCCATTCTTTTTCCCCAGACTCTGTGGCAACCAGTGGTCTGTGTTCCATCTCTATGGGTCTACCTATTCTAGACATTTTATATAAATGGAATCACGCAACACATGGCCTTTTGTGTCTGGCTTGTTCACTAAGGCTGTTCTCAAGGTTTATCCACACTGTAGCATGTATCAGTACATCATTCCTTTGTGTGCCTGAAAAATACCCCATTGTATGGATGAACCACAGTTTGTTTTTCCACTCATCTGCTGGTGGACTTTTGAGTTGTTTCCTCCTATTGGCTTTGTGAATAGCACTGCTGTAAACATTCATGTACACAAATTTGTCTGGATACGACTTTTTGGTTTGGGGGCAGTCTCTGCCCAGAAGTGGGACTGCTGGGTCTGTGTGATAATTCTGTGTCTAACTTGCTGAGGAACTGCCAGACGTTTTCACAGTGGTGAGCCATTTTACATTCCCAGCAGCAGCGTGCAAGTGTTCTGATATCTCTGCATTCTCACCAGTGCCTGTTGTTTTCTGGTGTTTTGCTGTGGCCATCCTAGTGGGTGAGAAGTAGAATCCTGCTGTAATTTTGGTTTGCATTTTCCAAATGACTGATGATGTTGAATATCCTTGCAGTGCCTGTTGGCCATTTGTATATATTTTTTGAAGAACTGTCTATTCAGATCCTTTGCCCAATTTTAATTACATTGTTGATCTTTGTTGTTTTAAGAGTTCTATATATATTCTGGATTATTAGACCTTGATCAAATACATGATTTGCAAATATTTCCCCCCATTCTGTAGGTGGTCTTTCACTGCCTTGATAATGTCTTTTGATTTAATACAAACGTTTTTGATGTTGATGATGTCCAGTTTAGTTTTTCTTGTGTTACTCATGCTTTTGAGTGTCGTATCTGTAAGAATCCGTTGCTAAATCCAGTGGAGATTTAGCATTAATTGTGAAGATTCATTCCTGTGTTATCTTTTAAAAGCTGTATAGTTTTAGCTCTTATATTTATTTATTTATTTTCAGTTTAATAAGCCTTTTTTTTTCCCAGAATAAGGCATATTTACTTCTTCTTTTTTTTTTTTTTTTTTACACAATACTGTATAGATTTTGCCATACATTGACATGAATCCAGCACGGGTGTATATGCATTCCCAAGCATGAACCCCCCTCCCACCTCCCTCCCCATAACATCTCTCTGGGTCATCACCATGTACCATCCCCAAGCATTGCTGTATCCTGCGTCGGACATAGACTGGCGATTCGATTCTTAGCTCTTATATTTAGGTTCTTGATCCATTTTAAGTTTTGTATATTTGGTGAGAGGTGGGGGTCCAACTCCATTTGTTTTACATGACAGCAGGATGCAAGTTGTCACAGCAAGCCTGCATGTTTTTAAAAAACAGGAAGAAGGCCCTTTAGCTAGACCCATGGTGGAGAATGAGGTCAAATAGCAGCTAGAGCCTAGATCGTGTAGATGCTTGTAGTTCAGGAGAGGACTTTCTATTTTGCTTTGTGTGATAAGAAAGCCAGTGGAGGACTTTGTACAGAAAAATGACATGACCTGATTTTTGTTTTAAAACAATAGTTTTGACAGCTGCCTGGAGAGCGGATGGGTAGGGTGACTAGAGAGGAAGAGAAGAAGGAAGGATTCTTGCCGGGGTCCAGCCCCGGTGGATCCAGGGAATTCGAAGGGTGGACGGCGTTGGCGTGGAAAGACTTGTTTATTTATTAATATAAGATTAGATTAAGAAACCATAGTGTAGTAGGAAGATTAAGTGGAGGAAGAGGGATGAATAGCTTGGTTTACGCGGAAGACCAATAAAATTCCAGACAAGGAATTTGCACCATCTACGTTGGGCCACCGGCGCTCGCTTTAATATCTAAGGGTGCCTCACCTTAGGTTCCCTTTCGCGCGGGTCTTAACAGCCAGGGCAAGTAAGTAGACTTGGCGGGCCTCCGCGCCCCAGGTGGAGATTCAGCCTGAAATTAAAGAGCGGAGGGAGGGAAACGGAGAGAAGAAGAGAGACAGAGACACGGGGGGAGCCAGATTCCCAAGAAACCAGGCAGAGAGACTAGTTCAAGAAACTGGTCCAATCCTTTATTGTTCAGAAGGCCTTTTATACTTTTGATAAAACATGGAGATCAATGGGTAACACAAAATTATGTAGTGTTCGCAACCCAGACTCTTTCTGTATATCATTTTGTATACAAAAGGTCTCAGGTGATTTACATTATCTTCTGGCCAAGAGGCTTGTTAACACTTTTTGGCTCTCTTCCTTAATGAATGTTAATTTTGTTTCCCCTGAAGTGTTTTTCTTTAATCTGCATCTCCTTAAAGCATTAAAGTTACATCTCTATAGAACAAAGGTGCAGTGGGATATAACAAAGAAGGTACTTAACTCAAAGATCTAATGTTGCTAATACAAGGTCTACTACTTGTTTTTCTGTATACCAACTATATCTACAAATAAAGGATGTGAAAATTTGGCAGCAAGCATTGATTCAACAAATGAAACTTTTAATCAGTCCTATTTTAAAGATTTTGACTCCTCGGAAGCTCCTACATTCCTAGGATGTTTTAAGCTTCCTGTGCCTCCTGCGGTCAGGAGGCCTCAAACAATCACATGTGCAGCTGTATGAGTCCTGCGGGCAGGCTAGAAAGCCATCAGAGGGGTTTTTGGATTGAAACACTCTTTCAAATGCAGAAGACTAAAGCCCTGAATTGACTTTTTCCAGAAAATGTCAAGAGTGGAAAAGCAGAGCACAAAAGCCGGCAGATTTTTGTTGGGGTACATGCTTAGGAATTTCCAGAGGGGCCCCTGAAGTCTGAGCACGCCTTGCGTATGTCAGCTTCCTTCCTCATGACCTTGTCACGGACGGGATTCCTCACACTGGCTCTCGGCAGATTCTGTTGTCTGGAGTGGTAGCAGTGGAGGAGGAAAGCAGTCTCAGATCTGGGAGGTACTGCGAAGATTGAACCAACCAACAGGATTTCCAACAGAGTGTGATTCCAAGGTTAGGGACCCAAGCAACTGGGTGACCTGAGGTGCCATTGACTGCCATGCGCCATGTGGGGGAAGGGTCTGGGAAGGAAAATTAGAAGTTTGGTCTGGGACATGTCAGCGTGAGATGCTTCTCAGACATCCAGGTGGGATGTCAAGTGGGCAGTTGGCCCACATGTCAAATCTTCAAAGGTTGAAGGATCACATACCACTGTGGGTAGCATCAGCAGAGAGATGTTAATTAAAGTCATGGGACTAAACAAGTGAGAGAAGTTAGAGAAGACAAGTCCCACAGCCAAGCCCTACAGGTCAGGGGAGGAGAAACCAGCCAGGAGAGGAGAAAGCAGCATCAGTCGGAAGGAAGGAGAAACCCAGGAGAACTGGCAACCTGGACAGTGTGACAAGAAGGAAGATGAACAGCTGTGTCAAATGTCCCTGAGTGAGACGAGGACAAAGAATTGACCTCTGGTGTCATGACCTTGAGCCATGGGGCCGAAAGCCTGATGTGAGTTAAAGAGAAAATGGAGACAAGGAAGTGGGGACAGTGAAACCAGAGGTCTGAGAAGGCTCAGTACTGGGGGAAGCAGAGCAGTGGGGTGGTAGCCGGGGGTGGGGGGGGGGGCGGCGGGGGGGCGGGCGCGGGGAGTATGGGAGCGAGGGGAGACGACAGAAGGGAGAAATGACTGCATGCGATGCGCTGGTGGAGCAGGAAAGAGGGCGTGCTCGCAGGGTGAGCCCTGAGCACGGGCGGGCCCTGCGCCCAGGCGGGGAGGGCGCCCTTAGTGAGAGCCTGGAGAGTCACCCCCTGGACAGTTAATGGAACAGTTGCTCTGGGGTGTGGGCGTTCTCTTCCAGTTGCTCCTCAGTGAAATAGGAAGCAAGGACTTCAGCCAAGATGAGGGGGCGAGGGGTTGTTGAAGGACTGAGGAGAGGAGTTGGGAACTTGTCCCTTGGAGGGTGGGAATGAGTTGACTGGGAAAATGTCATAGGGTTGCCAGGCAACAGTGGGCCTGCCAAAGATTCCTGAGCGTGCATTTACAGAGACCCGCCCTGATGGCTGTAGGTTTTCACACATTCAGCTGTGTAGATGGGACAGAGGATAAGGAGAAAGTTAGATTTAACTACGGTTGAGATTTTGTTTTGCGGTTGAGTAAGACAAGTTGAGGCAGGGTTGGAAAAGCTGGGACAGGATCGTGATGAATTCGGAGCCAGCTTGGGGGAGGGGTTGGTGAGGGTATGCGGGGCTGACGGGACTCACGGGACTGACACGCTGGCCTGGGTGCCCCTTGGAGTGAAGAGTTGACGTCAGAGCACTGGAGGGCATACGTGGCAGGGAGAGGTAGGGGTGGCCAGAGGACCAATGCTTGAAATGGAAACTGTGGGGTTTTCCCCCAGCATCCAGTTCTGCAGGAATGAAGTCCTTAGACCCTGTAGTCGCTGACCTTCAACACACCCTGAAAAGAATTCAGTCTAAAGGTTAAGAATGACGCTGTCTGTGCTCTTGGCAAACTACCAGAACAGACCTTCGCATAGTTATAAGATATTTGAGGAGAAAATTTTCCAAAACTCTTGCATCTTCATGTACTTGGTAAAGCAATAAAACCATTAATAAGACATCTGTTCCTTGTAACTAGAAACAACCTTCAACCAAGAGACGTGCTTGATGACAGTTGTTGTTTAGTCGCTGAGTCATGTCTGACTCTCTGTGACCCCATGGAGTGGAGCCCACCAGGCTCCTTCTGTCCATGGGATTTCGCAGGCAAGAACACTGGAGTGGATAGCCATTCCCTTCTCCAAGGGATCTTCCTGACCCAGGGATCAGACCTGTGTCTCCTGCACTGAAAGGCAGTTTCTTTACCACTGAGTCACCGGAGGAGCCCTGGATGACATGTATCCTTTGCCAAAATCACATACATACTGACCTCACCTTTACCTCTTCACAGCAGTTTTTCAGCACTGTCTGACAGTGGGTCTTCTGTGCGGCAATCTCAGTGAGATACTGAATAAACTCAACTCATAGCTCTGATGTTATTTTTCTTCTTTCCCCCAAGTCAACAGAGGTAGTGAATATAACATCAAGAGGTCAGCAAACTTCTTTAAAGGGCCAAATAGCAAAGGCTTCAGGCTCTGCAGATCATACTTCCTGTCACAGCTGCTCGGCCCTGCCTTTGTAGCCCAAGAGCAGCCCCAGGCAGTGCTCGAACAAATGAGTGTGGCTGTGCCCCAGTGAAACTATATATAAACACAGGCAGGGACTGGATTTAGCCAGTGGGCTGGATCCACCTGCAGACCGATCACCACATGCTCTAGTTTGTCATCCTGTGCTCAGGAGCGTGATGTGAAAGTCAGTGCAGAGGCCAGGTGAAAGGGAAGACGGCTGGAGGACAAACAGGATTATCGGGGGGCAGGTGTTAAACCATATCAGTGATAGCATAAGTCTTGGGGAAGGTGGCAGTGATCCGGGCATTCGGGGGCTGATGGGGGTGGAGGTGGTGGGGATGTTGCTAAGGATTTCCAGGGAAAGGAGGGGCAGAGACCTCAGAGCAGTAATGAGGGACCAAGAGGAGCCCACCTCACCTCTCTCTACCCCAGAGGGTCATGGAGAGAAAATGATACCACGTCAGAAGGCTGCAGCCAGGTATCAGCTAAGAGCAAGGAAACAAGTAGATGGTTGAGAGAATAACAGGTTTGCTGCTGTTAGACCATGAGAGAGCACAGGGGAGGGGTTGGGAGATGGGGAACAGTGGCTGGTGGGATCAGATGAAAAGATACTGCTTGGCTGCAGCATAGCAAGGATGCTAGTTAGAGGTACCCAGAAGTCCACAGCAGCTAAGATCAACAGGAAAGTCAGGCATGAAAGAATTACACCTGGTGGTGTCCTACAAGGGGGTGTTGGGTCAGTTCTAATCATGGGCGAGGTCTCTGGGCAGAACATGAGGGGGCAGTGGTGAGGAGTGCAGGAGTGGGCAGAAGAGGGTTGGTTCCTCAAGGCCTGGGGAGCCCTGGGCTTCGTCCATCCCTATTAGTCCTGCTTCAAGGAGTGTCCAGGCCCAGAGCATTTGGTGGAAAGTTTTGCCAAAAGCAGAAAACTCCCAACTCCTCCTTTATCTCTGCCAAGAGCAGTGTTAAGGTTGTGGGAGGTGTGAGCAGGGATATTTAAGGGACCGGAAAGCCAAGAGGAGCCAGCAAAGTACATGAGAGCACGTCAGAATGAGGGCCACAGTAGTTAACATCAGTCCCTCCTTATGTGTTCGTTCTTCCATCAAACGCTTTATGCCCCTCTCTCCATCTTCCTGACAACCCTGGAAAGGTAGGTCCTGGTGTTATTTCCCTTCTACAGATGAAGAAGCTGGTTTAGGTTGTCCAAATTAACACAGCTCAGTAAGGGGTAGAGTGTAATAGTAAGGGTTATCTATCGCTGCATGATGAATTCACCCCGCATTCTGAAGATGAAAGCAGCTGCCATCTGTTACCGCACAGTTTCGAGGGTCAGAGATTGGAGAGCAATGATGTGGGCATTCTGGCTCAGGGTTGCAGTCAAGGTCTCTGTCAGGCTGGTGTGCTAGCCTTCAGGAAGTTGAGAATCTGCCTTCTGGAAGGCCCCCTAAGGTGGCAGTCAATGAGAAGCCTCTGTTCGTTGCCCCCTGGGCTGCTCATGTACCTCACCACAGGGCGGCAGACTTCCCCCAGAGCAGGTGATCCAGAGAGATCCCGGAGGGGTCCTCAGCGCCTTCCATGACCCAGTCTTATCACCTTGCGACTCTCTCCGTATTCGCCTGTAGGGTGGAGTCTCCAGTCACCCAAGGTCGGGGGAGTTAAGCTCCACCTCTTGAAGAAGGGAGTGGCAGAGAACTCCTGGATAGGTTTTGAAACCAGAGAGCTAGGTTTCAAAATGAGGTGTGTCTTATATTTTTTTGCTGCTAAACACTAGCCTTTACTACCTGAAGTTAAAGGAAGAGTCTGAAAGGATGGGTGTTTTACTATTGAGGTGTGCATACAGGGAGTTTATCTGGGGGAACTCCGGTGATCCTCAACTGCGAGAGAAAATGCAAGTAGGGGTGGGTGGAGAGACAAGTTGAGGTGTGATACAGTCATAGCGAAGACCTTAGCCAAGCCACAGGGAGGTCTGCAGCTGTGTGATCCTCCCGAGTTGTCTCCCCTTGAGGCCAGGAGCTGGGACTTTGCAGCCCAACCCCATGAAAGGTGATGTTAGAGACATTGCATGTTGGGTTTCAGGCCATTGCAATAAAGCGAATATCACAATAAAGTGAGTTACACAAATATTTTGGTTTCCCAGTGCATAGAAAAGTTATGTTTACAGTATACTATAGTCTATTAAGTGAGCACCAGCATTGTGTCTTAAAAAAAAAAATGATATACCTTAATTTAAAAATACTTTGTGGCTGAAAAATGCTAACCATCATCTGAGCTGTCAGTGAGTCAGAGTATGATGTCAGAGACCACTGTCACAGATCAGAAGTGCAGTAAAACAAGACAGTCTGTACAGGGTCAGGAAGCCAGGACAGAGAGTGCAGTAGCACCCAGTGTGCTGCTGCTCAAGGCCCAGTGATAAGCAGGAGTCTAGTAGATGCTGCCATTTGTGAGCTGCAGGTTTTTTAAGCCCACCGACTTGTCTGTGCATCAATGTCTCTAGGAAGGGACACAAATAATTCCTAACAATGCCTGCCTCCGGGGAGGGGAACGAGACTGGGATGGAGGAGGAATGATGAGTGGTCAGGGCTGTGGAAGGAGGCTTGGCCTCTGCGGAGCGTTTCTGCTGTTTCTGCTGTGTGGCTTCTCCAAAGATAACCAAGAGAACAGTAAAGGCTACGCTATTTCCTAAGCTCCTGTTGTATTCCAGGAACTGGTGTAGGAGCTGGAATCGAACAGAGAAGAAAGCGGACAGGCCCCTCCCTCCTTTGTGGAAGAGGGCTGGTGATCAGAGGAGGCGATTCGCGGGGCGGCCAGAGGCACACAGCCTCCGAAACCTGGTGGTGGCTCCTTTGGGAAGCTGCCCCTGGCCCTAGTCTGACGTGAACCCTTTTATGTGCTGCCTCTGCCTCTCTCTGTTGCATCTCTTCCACACCTGGGGTCAGGGGCCACGTCTTGGTGACCTGGGTATCTTCAGCACCCAGCACAGAATCTCGCACCTGAGCACGTAGGCACCTCGTCATTACATAATGAAGGAAGGGACATCCTTGGCTTCAAGGTCCCGGGAGCTGTGAGGATGGGGTGCCAGATGGACGCTGATCACCTTGAGGAAGATGGCAAGCTGGGAGCAGAGAGGACGATCGTGAGCAGGGGCTCCTCCCGCGTGGCAGTTGGAGGCACAGAAGAGGAAGGCCAGCCCTGCTCAGGGGGGTTTCCTGAGAGGCCAGCTTGGGGGAGGCAGGCGGGTGGCCCTGTGAGGGGCCACAGGAGCAAGAGGAAGTATCTAGTTCTGCCTAGAGTTGAAGATAGTTGTGAGCTTGGCCTTGACAGGTGAGCAAGAATTTGCAGTTGCGTGTATGGAAAGATGGGGAGCAGTGACAGTTTAATAGGGGTGTCAGAGAAGGAGATGCTGTAAACCGAAGGCTCGTTGTTGGGCCTGCACCAGACCTTTCCCACACACACTGGCTGTGTGACCTTAGGGAAAATTGCCTAAGCTCTGGGTATCCATCTGTCTCGGCAGTCAACAGCATTTATTTCTCAAACATTTATCGAATGTCTGCACTGTGCCAGCCACAGTGACCTCAACAACCAGAACAGCAATGATAGCTTTGTTGTCATTTTGCCCCAGTCTGAGTGCCTTCCATTTGGTATTCACCATTCACTCTCACAAGTCCCATATTACAGATCAGGAAACTGAGCTCAGAGAAGTCAAGTCTCCAGCCCATGGATATCACAACTCGTAAATGCCAGAGCTGTGAATCAAACCCAGATCCAGCTGGGTAAAGCCTGAGTACCACCATTGCCCCTGCAGAGAGGAGTGGACCTGTCCTACTTCTGTGAAGCCCCCAGGGAGGTCCTGGTCCATGAGGACACTGGGCCCTGCTGGGCTCCTTCTCTTCATCCCCAACCCTCGTCTTTTAGGACATCATCCCCTTTGGCAACAACCCCATCTTCCGCTACCTCTTTGGTTGGATGGTGCCTCCCAAGATCTCCCTGCTGAAGCTGACCCAGGGCGAGACGCTGCGCAAGCTGTACGAGCAGCACCACGTGGTACAGGACATGCTGGTGCCCATGAAGTGCCTGCCACAGGCCCTGCACACCTTCCACAATGACATCCATGTGAGCTGGGGCTTGGGGGGAGCAGGCGAGGGATGGCTCTTTGGGCAGTGGGGGGCCCCAGGCAGCCCTCCTCTGGTCGGGAGCAGGGCGGACTGGCTGCGAGCCTTCCGCCTGTGGGAGGAAAAGCACTGACCTGCCCCTCCGGCCCCCAGGTCTACCCCATCTGGCTGTGCCCGTTCATCCTGCCCAGCCAGCCGGGCCTGGTGCACCCCAAGGGAGACGAGACCGAGCTCTATGTCGACATTGGTGCCTACGGGGAGCCACGTGTGAAGCATTTTGAAGCCCGGTCCTGCATGAGGCAGCTGGAGAAGTTTGTCCGAAGTGTGCACGGGTGAGCAAGTGCCCAGAGTGTGGACAGTGTGCATGGGTGAGCAAGTGCCCAGAGTGTGGACAGTGTGCACGGGTGAGCAAGTGCCCAGAGTGTGGACAGTGTGCACGGGTGAGCAAGTGCCCAGAGTGTGGACAGTGTGCACGGGTGAGCAAGTGCCCAGAGTGTGGACAGTGTGCACGGGTGAGCAAGTGCCCAGAGTGTGGACAGTGTGCACGGGTGAGCAAGTGCCCAGAGTGTGGACAGTGTGCACGGGTGAGCAAGTGCCCAGAGTGTGGACAGTGTGCACGGGTGAGCAAGTGCCCAGAGTGTGGACAGTGCCCTGGGAGGGCGCGGGGAAGGCCAAGGGCCAGCTCCACGGCCAGACCCTTGGGTGCTGAACGACCCCTCAGACTCAGGAAGGGAGTTGGGAGATTCCAAGGAGGTGGAATTACAGGTCTTCTTAGCCTTCCCTTATACCTGCACCCCCCGCCTCTCCACTGAGCATCCCAACAGCACCCCAGCTGCTAGAGCCAGAAACCCAGGAGTTACCCCACTCCCCACCGCAGGGCAGGCCATGGGGGTGCTTTAGACATACCCAGGGGCTCCCGCTCCAGCATGGAGACCAAAACTGAGGAGGGAAGACTCAGGACCGTGAAAGCCACACAGAGGCCTGGACAGTGCATTGTTCAGAAATGTCCTGAAACAGACTGTAGGCGAATCTCAAAATAGTTATGCTGACTGAAAGAAGCCGGGAAAAATGAGTACTGTATGGTTCTATTTTCATATACATACATACATACATACATACATATATATATACACACATTCTGTTTATGTAAAATTCTGGAAAGCACAGTTGAACCCATGGTGACAGAAGGCACGTCTGCCTGGGGTTGTGGAGGGTGATGGATGGCACCGGGGAATTCACGCTGTGAGGATGGCTGTGACTGTTGTCTGGACTGAGGTGACTGTTTCAAGGTTGTGAGGTGACTGTTTCAAGGTTGTAGGCATTATATAACATCGAATTTATCAAGCTGCAGTTTTCTTTTTTAATGTATTTTTAAAATTTGCTTATTTTCTGTATTTATTCTGTTGAAGTTTAGATGATGTACAATATTATATGTTACAGGTATACGATATAGTGATTCACAATTTTTAAAGGTCATGCTCTATTTATGGGCTTCCCAGGTGGCCCTAGTGGTAAAGAACCCGCCTGCTAATGTAGGAGTCATAAGAACCACGAGTTGGATCCCTGGGTTGGAAAGATCCTCTGGAGTGGGCATGGCAACCCATTCCAGTATTCTTGCCTGGAAAATCCCACAGACAGAGGAGCCTGGAGGGCTACAGTCCATAGGGTCCCAAAGAGTTGGACAGGACTGAAGCAACTTAGCATGAACACATGCCCTGTTTATAGTTATCATGAAATAGTGGGTCTGTTTTCTGTGTTATACAATATATCCTTGTAGCTTCCAGCTATACCCTTTCATCGGGTGCAGCTTATTGAATGTCAAAAAAGGTAAAGAAAGGCTGACAGCTGCATCAGGGGAGCAGACACACAGCACACTGCATCCTGCTAACTCTTCCTCCACTGCCACTTAAAGCCCTGAGCCCAGACTCCCCGTCTGCAAAATGGGGTTAAAATTCATGCCCCAGCCTCAACCACTAGCTCGTTAGTGGGGGGGTCAAACAAGAGAAATCCCCCAAAAGCTTGTCCTGCCCTGCAGAGCAGGCAGTGCATTAGGGGTGCATTAGGGGTGACTGGAGTTCTCTGCACCCCTTTCCCCTCCCGGGGCCTCTGTGCCCTGCCCCTGAGCCCTCGCCCCTGTGCCCTCGCCCCTGTGTCTGCGCTGCAGGTTCCAGATGCTGTATGCCGACTGCTACATGGACCGGGAGGAGTTCTGGGAGATGTTCGACGGCTCTCTGTACCACAGGCTGCGGAAGCAGCTCGGCTGCCAGGATGCCTTCCCTGAGGTCTACGACAAGATCTGCAAGGCTGCCAGGCACTGAGCCGGAGCCTGCTCAGGAGGAGGCAGACGCGAGGGGGGACCCTGTCCCCAGGGCCAGAAGGCATCTACCCTTCACTCAAGCTTGGCGGCTCTGCCAGATCCCCACTTTGAGAAAGAAACCCCTCCAGAGACACCCCCTACCCACATGGCCTCGACGGCTTGCTCCCAGCTTCCAGGGGCGGCTGGGTGGAGTGGAAAGGATGTGAGATTTGAAGTCAGACAAACCTGAGTCCAGTTCCCAGTTCAGCCACTCATTAGCTGTGTGACTCCAGGCGTCACTGAGCCCTTCTGAGCCCGGCTCCTCATCTGTCGAAAGCGGGGGTGGGTAATGCTCCCTGCCTGCTGTGACATCTAAGTCAAGCACCCATTGCAGAGGACGTGCTGGAGAACTGACAGCTACTGATAGCACAGCTTCCTGCTCAGCATGTCATCAGACTAAAGTGCTTTGAATTCAGCGGTTGGGTCCGGGAAGGCTCCACATCAGGTTACCTGGGCTCAGGTTTGGTGGAAAGGGGTGCCCTGGAGTTGCACTGCCATCATTTGTCAGCCAGAAGAGTTCCTCGCGGAGGGAAGGAAGGAAAGTTCCTTTCCATCGCTGGGCTCTTGGGAGGGCAACAGATGGGGTAGGCAGGCCCAAGACGTGCTGTGCCAAAGTCAGGTCTGATTCCAAAGTTCCCTCTGTCTTCCTTGGTGACGCCCTGCCCCTTCTTCATGCTCAGGCTTGCAGGCCCACCTCAACCATTGCCCGAGTCCACTCAGAGAGGACCGTGTGCTTGGAGAAGACACTTCAGGGTGGAATCCTGTCTGGGCCTGGGGCAGGTGGGGTGAGTGGTTTTGGCTCTGAATCCATAGGACCTGGGCTCATTCTTGCCTCCCCACCCTCCATGCCGCTTGTCCCAGACCCTGCTTCAACCTGCTGGGGTGTGCCCTCCACTCTGCAGTGGGGCTGGAAGTTGGCGGGAGGGGACCACACCAAGCAGGAAAATGGAGCCTGTCATCCTTAGGTCTCGTGGGGATCCTCACTGTGGCGCTGAAAGAAAACAGCATCGACTTGATTTCTCCAACCACTCATCCCCTCCTTTTTTTTTTTTTTTCCCCTCTCCCCACCCCCAGCTGTAGTTAATTTTAGTGCCTTACAAATCCTAAGCTCAGAGAAAAGTTAGCTTTGTGTCTGTTCCAGAGGGAAGGAAACCTTCCCAGGCCCCTGCCCGCCTATTAAAGCTTGGTTGTTTACGCAGCTCCATCTTAAGAACTGCCCAGCCTCAGCTGAAAACCCAGACTCTGAGAGGGAATGATGTAAGGGAATTAAGTGAGCTGGGCCAGGCAGTGATGGCTGGGAGCTGGGAGGCCTGGGTTTCAGTCCTGGCTGTATGCTTCACAAGCTCTGCCTCCATGGGCAAGTCATTTGTCCCTCTGAGCTGCAGTTTCCTCATCTGTCACGTCCATGTACACAAGACCACCCGAGGCTCTTCTGCTTTAGAAGTGCACAGCTGTCTTAAACACCACGGTTGCAAACCCCACGAAAAAGCCTCGTCCGCGTGGAAAGTCAGAGGGAAAGGAAATGGTCCAGGTGGGGGTCGTCTGCCATGTAAGACCCTTCCTTCAGCCCAAGGCCAGCTCTCATCTTCAGAAAGGCACATCCGTGGCCTGCGAGGAAGTATCACTGTTGTCACCACGGGCTGCAGAAGCCTCCCAGGGTCACACTTTGGCCGCCGAGGCTCACTCTACCCACCCCGGGTTTGGCACACTGTGGTGTCTTGATGTGGTCCTGGGAGTGCCAGGCACACTCGAAGCGCTCAAAAGGCAGAGGAACCACTCTTACCCATTTGGCCTCTGGAGGGGGCATAAAATCAGAAACCTCATTTTCTCGCTTGTATGCAAAGCATGTGAACTCTGGCACTAGCTCTCCCAGTGGGGCCTGTGGGCTTCTTGCTCAGCGGTAAACTGATGATCCTACTTGCTGTAGAGGAAGGGTTAACCCGAGCGAGATAAGGCCCCATGCTTTCAGCAGTGGGGCCTCTGTCCCTGGACCCCTGGGAGTGTGGCCAGAAATGCCAGCAGCCTCTGTTGTCCTCAGTCCTACAAACCAAAATCCTGCCCTTCACAGACCTTGCCCAGAACCTGGGGCTGGGAGGGAGGGTCTTGGGGTCACACCAGCCTCAGGGTCATGTTTTGCTTCAGTGATGTCTTGCCTAGAAAGGGGCAGTCTTCCAAGCATGTCGAGCTGAGTTGCCAGCTCTTTCTTGCAGCCAGTCTTGTTGTTATCCAGCCAGGTGGTGGTTTCAGGTGGAATTAAACTTGGCACATGGTGGGGTGCAGGGAGCACGTGTGAAAAGTATAAGAAGAGGCCTCTCCCTTCCAGAACCCTGAGTTTCTTGGCTGCATGAAGGTTTTCTGTAAGATCCGGATTCTAGCCAGTTTCTTTGGCTGGAAGGATGCATAATTAGCTGTTACGGGAAGGGAGGGGGTGGGGATGGGGGTGGCAGTGTGTGGTATTTTTCTTAAATCATGGGGACCACAGAGAAAGGCATGGGTCCCCCCAGCAGGCTCTTGCAGCTGCAGGTGCTGTGCCTACTGTCCGGAACACTTCATGTCCCTGTGGCTGTGTGGCTGCTCCTTCTGTAAAAATAAAAGTGTGACCCGGAAAGCAGCCTCTGTCATTTCTTGCTCTGGGGACCACGATGTGGAGGCAGTCCTGGTCCAGAGTACAGGCTCTGCCCCTCACTGGGCCCGTTTCCCCTTGAACCTGCACACCCAGGGCTGGATGATGGCCTGGGGGAGGGACAGGCGTCTTAGGGTGGAGGGGCCAGAGTAATTTTTCCTCCCTACTTTTGAATTTCTATCATTGTCACAATCATCTGGCATAGATGTTAATAATATCTTCCTATTTGCAGGGTAGAGAACAGACTACAGGGGGAAGCTGGGAAGCTCGGAGGCAAGTCAGAATAGGTGAGGTGACGACTCAAAGTGGGGCTGTGCTTTTTAAGGCATCAAACATGACTGTCAGAAGCTCTGGGCTGCAGTCCTGGCTTTGTCACTGGGATGACCTGACTAATTCTGGCAAGTGAGTTAATCCTGTTGAGACTGTTTCCTCGTCTACAGACCAATGGAGACTACTAACTGTCCACAAAAACCCACTCCTCCCTCTGAGCACAGCAATGGACCCCACTCCCCAGCCTCCCTTGCCCTCGGGTGTGCTCTTAAGAGTCTGCAAGAGAATGTGAGCAGCAGTGGGAAAACCCTGTGTGAGGGTCTGCTGTCTTCTGGTTCTTCGATGCTGCTGACCACCCAGCCGTGGGTGGTGGCAAAGTCACACGGGGAAGGAGCCTGGATCCCCTAATCGCTGTCTGGAAAACTGCCCACCCACCTAGGCCTGGTCTGTTAGGGAAACAAGAAATAAGCTTTTACTGTAGCTGTGTCACTGCCTATTCAGGACTACTTGTTAGAACAGTTTCACTCACTCTCATTACATGAACAGATATAAGGGTTGAGTTTAGGGCAATAAAGCTTTATGCAAATCCTAGATATACCTGATGGACAATTTTCCTAAAATATATGTGATGTCAGGGTCCCATCCTACAGTTATTTCAGAGGAACTGTTTAGGAAATTCTTTTTCCAGGTGTTGAGTTTCACAGATCAGGATTTATAAATTTTCCTTGAAGGAAGAGAAATCCTTTAATGTCCTAAAAACAGATTTTGTAGTTGAAGCGTTAAATATCACCTGACATATGAATAGCATATAACATATAATATCTTCTTTAATCCTCACAGTCCTATAACAAAAGCGGGTCAGTTTTTTCCCCATTTTGTAGATGAGGAAAGTGAAGCTCAGGAAAGGTCAAGTGATTTGCTTGGAGGGCACATCGAGGCTTTTTAATGAGTTAAACAAGGATGCAGACTCATCTAGTCTTACAACAACAAAATGCTTCAGGAGCCTCACCCAGAGCCAGCTGAGAGTAGCTCCAGGCCTAGAAATGGTGAAAGGGGATCCTGGGCTGAGCTCCATACATTGTGGGGAATCCGGGATCTCTGCATGAACTCAGCTCAGAAAGGAAGCCACTTAGGAATCAGCAGAGGGTTCTGCTTTGACCCAGAGCAGTTCCTTCTGCCAGGGAAGCATCTTGCCTGACCATGCCCTCAGCTACATGGGCCGTGTCCTGACACCACTCATGCCAGACTTGCAACAATTGGTCCTCCAAAATGTGCGCGTACACACACACACACTACCCAAGTTAAATGTAGACATGTTTCCAAACTATGCTTTCTAGTTATGTCCTGGTGTTAAGATGGCCTGCAGGTTTCTTCCTGTGGGACAGCTCTAGTTACTGTAGGTGACTGCCTGGCATACTACACTGTGAGAGATTGGGAGGCTTTGTTGAGGTCCCCTGCTGCTGTGTAGTCACTAAGTTGTGTCTGACTCTTGCAGCCCTGTAGACTAGCCCACCAGGTTCCTCTGTCCATGAGATTTCCTAGGCAAGAATACTGGAGTAGGTTGCCATTTCCTCCTCCAGGGGATCTTCCCAACCCAGGGATCAAACTTGTGTCTCCTGCTTGGCCGGAAGATTCTTTACCACTGAGCCACCTGGGAAGCCCTTATGAGGTCTAGGAGGTGGCCTTTCGATACTATGGACTGAATGTTTATGCCCCCCCCCCCCCAATTCCTATGTTGATGTTCTAACATAATGGAATTGGGAGATGGGGCCTTTGGGAGGTTAATTAGGCCATGAGGTCGGAGCCCTCATGATAGGAGTAGTTTCCTAAAACACATGAACTAAATAGCCCTCTCTGAGGGTACAAGATGTTCATCTGCAAACCAGCAAGAGTGTTCTCATTAGATCTTCCAGCACCTTGGTCTTGGACTTCTCAGCCTCCAAAACCATGTGAAGTAAACTGTTGTATAAGCCACCCAATCTATGGTAATTTATTATAGCTGCCTGAACTGCTGATGACAGATAGTTTGAAGATAGTTGAGCCAAGGAACCCAGAAATAGCTGAATCCTCTGCCCATCACACTCCTCCTCATGGGGTTCCCTTTAGGAAGCAGATCCAAGGGATTGATAAGGGGAAAATGGGGCACTGCAAGATGGTAGAAACAAATCCATATATCTGTTTATATCCATATATAGATAAAGAGATAGATTGATAGATCTGCTCCTAGTTCCTGACACTGAGCTCCTAAACCTCTTGGAATCTCCTGGGTGATGGCATGTCTTTTGTTCTAATGAGATGACTCTGGGTGGGCACCTGGATTGCTCTTGGATACGGGTGGTCACCAGAAAGACCAAGCCATGATTAGAATCTAGGAACTTTCAGCCCCTACCAACACCACCACCACCCTCATCTTCCAGGGAGGGGAGAGGGACTGCAAATGGAGATAATGATTGATCATACCTATGTGAGGAAACCTCTCTCAAAGTCCCAGTATTATGGGGCTTTGGAGAGCTTTTGGGTTGGTGAATACACCCATGTACTGGGAGGAGGACACATTCCAACTCCACAGGAATAGAAGCTCCTGTGCTCAAGACCCTCCCAGACCTCACTTTATGTATCTTTTCATCTGTGTCCTTCATCATATCCTTTAGTACACATGTGCTGTGCTGTGCTTAGCAGTTCAGTCCTGTCCGACTCTTTGTGATCCCATGGACTGTAGCCCGCCAGGCTCCTCTGTCCATGGGGATTCTCCAGGCAAGAATACTGGAGTGGGTTGCCATGCCCTTCTCCAGGGGATCTTCGAACCCAGGGTTTGAACCCAGATCTCCCACATTGCAGACAGATTCTTTATCATCTGAGCCACTTGGGGAAGCTTAGTACACATGTGAATATAAGTATTTCCCTGAATTCTATGAGCCACTCTAGCAAATAATGGAAACCAAGCAGGGAAGAGGTCATGGGACCCTCCAATTTGTAGCCAAGTTGAAGCTGTGAGTACCTAAGGAACGTACTACTTGCAGTTGGCATCTGAAGTGGGGGGCAGCCTTGTGGGACTGATCACTTAACCCTGTGGGATCTGATGCTATCTCCATGTGGTAGTGTCAAGATTCAGTTAAATTGTAGGACACTCAGCTAATGTCACAGAGAACCACTTGGTGTGGGGAAAATCCCACACACATCTGGTGTCAGAAGTGTGAGTATTCTGAGTGATAGTAAAGGAGGCCTAGAGGAGGAAAGATTGGGTTTTTCAATGCAGGCACTTACTATCTGGACTGCTGCCTGAGCGCTCCCTGGTAAGTTGGGGCTTAGGCTGTCGGCCGCACAGTCAACCAGTACTGGGGTGTGCAGGGAGAGACTGGACAGACACGGAGTTGTTGTGTGGAGTAGCACAGTGGTGCCCAAAGAAGAGGAATGGGCAAGATGACACACTGGGATGCTGAAAAAAATATTAACACGTGTTTTGGGCTGGGTATCCCCATAAGTAGACCCTGAGACAAGGATTTGAGTGCAAGTAGTTTTATCTGGTCTTGCCTAGAAAATCCCATAGACGGAGGAGCCTGGTAGGCTGCAGTCCATGGAGTCGCTGAGAGTTGGACACGACTCAGTGACTTCACTTTCACTTTTCACTTTCATGCATTGGAGAAGGAAATGGCAACCCACTCCAGTGTTCTTGCCTGGAGAATCCCAGGGATGGAGGAGCCTGGTGGGCTGCCGTCTATGGGGTCACACAGAGTCGGACACGACTGAAGCGACTTAGCAGCAGCAGCAGCAGCAGCAGTTTTATTTGGAAGGTAAAGAAAACACTGGTAGGGGGATGGGCAAGGATGACAGTCAATGAGGTCTGCATTATCAGCAGGCTACAGGACTTCCCTGGTGGTCCAGTGGCTAAGGCTCCTTGCTCTCAGTGCAGGGGGTCAGGGTTCCATCCCTGGTCAGGGAACTAGATCCCATATGCTGCAACTAAGGGTTCACATGGCATAACTAAAGATCCCGGGTGCTGCAACTAAAGATCTTATGTGCCACGATGAAAATCGAAGATCCTGTATGCTATAACTAAGATCTGGCACAGCCAAATAAATTAAAAAAAAAAAAAAAGCTTACCACTGTGGGCAACTGGAGTTTAATTGCACTGGAAAAAACTCTGAAAGCCTGTGCAAAACATGCACCTCAAAGTTATATCCCACAGAGGGTGAGGGAGCTGGGTGTCTATATTCCAACTTTGATTGGTCCACAGCTTGATTGCAGCTCCTGAAGGGTGTTAATTCCGTGGCTCTTCCAACCTTCCATGAAAAGAAGCCTTCCATGGCACCCAGAGAACCACCTTCTGCTCCATTATAAGTAAATGTCCCTTTTCAGTGTACGTGATGTTGGTAACACACAGCATTTTGGTATTTCACAGCAAAGTGCTTGAGAACTGCCCAAGTTAAAGTTGTTACACAGGTTTTTCTTATACTCCTAATTTGCTGACCTCTATGGTGAGCAACTCAGTGACTCTGAGTTGTGTGGTAGGTTAAAGATATATTTTATTTTTATTTATTTTTTTAAAGATATATTTTAAAATCATATTTATTCTGTAAGATAAAGCAGTCTTCAAACAAGTTTTATTGTGTATATTTTTTAAACTTTTTTATTTTGTATTAATTTTTTGATTTACAGAAAAGTTGCAATGACAGTACAAAGTTCTCATATCCCCTTCACCCAACTTCCTCTAATGTTAATATCTTCTACATAACCACAGTGACGTGAAGTCAAAGTCACTCTGTTGTGTCTGACTCCTTGTGACCTGATGGACTATACAGCCCATGGAATTCCCCAGGCCAGAATACTGGAGTGGGTAGCCTTCCCCTTCTCCAGGGGATCTTCCCAACCCAGGGATCAAACTCAGGGATCAAACCCAGGTCTCCCACATTGCAGGCGGACTCTTTACCAGCTGAGCCACAAGGGAAGACCCATAAGCATAGTAAAATGATCAAAAATAAGAAATTAATATTGGCATAATATTAGCTAAACCAGAGATCCTACTTGAATCTCACCAATTTTAACACTAATGTTGCTTTTCTTTCCAAAATCCTATCTAGGTTCCTGCATTGCATTTAGCTGTTTTCTCCCTTGTTGTTGCTGTTGTTCGGTCACTAAGTCATGTCGACTCTCTGCAACCCCATGGACTGCAGGACACCAGGCTTCCCTCTCCCTTCAGTATCTCCCGAAGTTTCCTCCTTAGTTTCTCCCAAGCTGTAAGGGTTTATTGAAATACAATTAACACACAATCAACTGCACATATTAGAAGTGTGCAGTTTGGTTAGTCTTGACATTTGTATGGATATACACAGCTGTGTGTTCCTTGGCTTATTGATGGGCATTTGGGTTGTTTCCAGTTTGGGGCTACCACAAATGAAGTGGCTAGGAACATTTCTGTACAGTCTTTGTATGGACACATGCTCTCCTTTCTCCTGGGTAACTCTCAGGAAAGGAATGACGGGATCATGTGGTTGGTATATGGTTAACTTTTTAACTTGCCAAACTGTTTAAAAAAAAAAAAAAACAACTCATTTTTAAAATTTAGATGTGGGTGTGGTTTCTCCTTATTCTCCTGGGGTTATGATTTTCCTTTCATGCTGGTTGTAGGGCAACTTGAGATCTCATTTTTAGGGTCTGTTCCCCATTACACACAGTTATTCATTTTTTTTATCTTAATTCTATTGTTAAGGTCATGCAAGTGGTTAATCTTGCTCCATCATTTTTCTTTGATAATAAACTACCCCTGAGCTTACTGGATTTTTTTTGGGGGGGTGGGCACACTGCAAGGCATGTGGCTCTTAGTTCCCCAACCAGGGATCTAACCTGCACCCCTTGAAATGGAAACGAGGAGTCTTAACCACTGGTTCACCAGGGAAGTCCCTTGCCAAACTTTTCCAAAGTGGCTTATAACACATAGTACTTTGGTATCTCATGGCAAAGTCCTTTATCAGATATATTTTCTCCCACTTTGTGGCTTGTCTTTCCATTCTCTTTACAGTGTCTTTGAAGAATAAATTTTAAAAATTTTAATTAAGTCCAATTTAACTATTTGTTCATATCGTACCATAGTATGATCTATAAAAGAACAAATACGGTTGACCCGTGAACAGTATGGGAGTTAGGGTCTCTGACCCTCTGTGCAGTCAAAACGATGTATAACTTTAGAGTCAGTCCTCTGTATCCACAGACTGTCATGCAGCAGTTCACACTTGAACTGCTGGACCCACACAGTTCAACCTTTGTTGTTCAAAGGTCTACTGTTAATTTATATCTAAGAAATTTCTGCCTAACCTGAAGTCCAACAGTTTTCTTCCCATGTTTTCTTCGGCAAGTTTTGTAGTTTAGGTTTTACATTTAGGATTGTGATTCCTTTTGACTTTTTCTTTCTATTTTTTTTTTAACATATTGATATTTGATAGGTATAGCACCATTTGCCAACAAAACTATTCTTTTACCACTGAATTGTTTTTGTACCTTTGTTGAGAATCAGTTGTCCATAGATAAGGGGGTCTGTTCCTGGATTCTCCGTTTTATTAATTTATCTATCCTGATCCCATTCCACACCAGGGAGGAGTAAGGTAATGTTTGTCCTCCAGCTTTATTCATCTTTTTCAAAGTTATCTTGGCTATTTTCTGTCTGTTGTTTTTCCATATAAGTTTTAGGAGCATCTTGTCAGTTTAAAAAATATTACTGGGACTGATCAGTATTGAATTAAATCTATAGATGATTTAGGGGAGCTGACATCTTAAGAACAGAGGTTTTGATCCATGATTATGGTATATCTCTCCTTTTATTTAGGTCTTCTTTAATTTCTCTCAGAAGCTTTTTAAAGCTTTCACTGTACAAATCTTATACATCTTTCATTAGATTTATACCTAGGTATTTTACAGTTTTGATGTTATTACATATGGCATTTTCAATTTCTATTGCTAGTGTACAGAAATTGTTGATTTGAGTATATTGATCTTATTTCCTGAAACACTGCTGACTTATTAGACCTAGTGTACACCTAGTTTGGTTTATCAGCCTTCTTGAGGATTCAACAGGATTTTTTTTTTTCAGTAGACAATGTACCTGTGAATAACAACAGTTTTACTTCTTCCAAAACAGTCATTTTGACATGATTGAGGAAGTAACGGCTTTTCTATAAAGCACCCCCGTGCTATTAAGGGTGTCTGAAGTATTTTTATCATTATGTGGGTTTTGTGACTGAAGCCTTGAGCCTGTCTCCTTTCCCCTAAGAATAGCACCCTCCTGCCATCCCACCCAATCTCTCTCTGTTCAAAAACAGTGAGGGCAGAAGCTCAGGATACTGTGACCAACTTGTGCAGACCTACCACTGGGCTAGACTGGCATACCCGTGAGGTCTGACTTGAGGGGTGTAACTGATTGTTCCCCATGGCTGCACGCTGCCAGGAGGTCAGCAACTTCTTATGGCATTTGGCCCTGCCAAGCTTCCAGAAGCATCCTGGGATGGAGATGGAGTATTCCTGGAGAGGGCATATAGCTGTTTTAAGACATATGCTACAGCAGCAACACTCTCCCAACTCTCTTTGGATTTTACTGAACAGGGAGTCAAGCATTTTGGCTTTAGAATAGGAGGGGTTCCAAGAGGGTAAACCACATCCCACCCCTTTAGTCCATCTGCTGTCTGGCTCCCGTGTTCATGTCATGGGCCGATTTGAATTGTCAGGATAATCGATCTCTGGTATCAAAAGATATCTGGCCTTGCTGTCCCAGAAGACACCGTGACCTTCTGGTAGGTGTCTCCAGCAAAAGTGATCCCACCACACCTTTCCCCCCTTTCCCAGGCATCCCCATGTGTCCTTTCTCCAAGAACCCCCATTTCCACTCCTACGCTCCCAACCCCCAGATTTGTCTTCAGGCTTTCAGGTCCTCTGGTCACTGCAGGTTGTCCTTCATGGGCAGCTTTAAGGATCTGAATTATGATCCACAGTTGGCACACACTTCCCCTTAGTAAAAGGTGTGATTCTTTCCCTTTAAAAAGACACAGAGAAAGAGAAAATGAAACTGGTCCCTTGGAAGGATGTGAGCCCACCCCCCATCCATGGAGAGGCACCCATAGCGGGGTAACAGGTACCTATTGGTCGAACTTCCCAGGGGAACCTACACTGGGTGAGAGGCCCAAACGGATGACCTCTAGAGTTTTTCCAACAAAACAGCCTGGTTCTAAGGACAGTCCTCTGCTATGTACCTAGTTTGGCTCATCAGACTCTCCAAACTGGTTTGTAAGAACTTCAAACACAAAATCCTAGTGCCTAAAAGATCATTCCAATAAGGACACTGAGGGTCAGAAAAATGAAAGAATTTGCCCAAGGTCACCCTGATGCCCAGAATTCCAGCCCAGAGCCCAAGACCACAGTCTAGCATTCCTCCCATTCCTCGGATTCTTTCCTAAGAGCGGAACACGTGAAGACTCTTCTCTGGTTCACTCTTCAGTAACCATTTGGAAGATCCTTGCTTTGTGTGTCTAACAGTGTCTGCCAGCCATATGGCATCCACCTGTATGTGTTTGCTCATTGTCTGTCTTCCCCACCAAGATGTAAACTTGATGAAGGCAAGACTTTGATTTCTTTACTGATATTTCTTCTGTATTGTACTGCCCATACCATTTCAGGCGTGTCCACACACATACCACCTTGAAGGGTGGTGTCCACAAATATCTGTCAAAGGAAGGAAGGCAGGAGGGAGGGCTCAGAGGGTCACAGAGGCCTTTACAGCTATCTGGTGGGTCTCCACGCCTTCTGCTTTTCACTTCTCCCCAGCCCACTGCCCCTGGCCTGTTCAGAGCCTCAGCGCTCACCGGACACTAAGACAGCCTCCTTGTCTCCGTCCAGCCCCATCCCACTCCTCAACCCACAAGGCCACAGAGCACCTCTTTAAAACACAAGAGCTACTTCCTGTTAAGCCCCTTTTGAATGTCCAAAAGAAAATACTTGCAAAACACATACCTGATAAAGGATGTATGCCTAGAATATATAAAGGACTTTCAGAACCTAATAGAAGAAAATAAGCAACCATTTTTTAAAATGTGTAAGAGATATGGTGGCTCAGACGGTAAAGCGTCTGCCTGCAGTGCAGGAGACCGGATTCGATCCCTGGGTCGGGAAGATCCCCCGGAGAAGGAAATGGCAACCCACTCCAGGACTCTTGCCTGGAAAATCCCATGGACAGAGGAGCCTGGTAGGCTACAGTCCATGGCGTCGCTAAGAGTTGGACACAACTGAGTGACTTCACTCTCTCTTCACTCTAAGAGATATGGAGGAAGTACATGAAAAGATGGCCTACATCTTGTCATTAAAGAAATGCAAATTCAAGCCACAAGGAAACACCCCTATTAGGCTGTCTAAAGCTGGAAGAAAAAAGGGCCTTATAATACCAAATGTAGGACAATTAGATCCTACATATATTTTTGGTGGAAATACAAACTCGTACAACCATTTCAGAAATTAGTCTGGCAACTTCTTATTAACTTTTACATATATTTACCAAGGGAGCTAGATATTCTACACTAGATACTCATCAAAGAAGAATGAAAGCATATGTCTCCATGAAGACCTATAAGGGACTGCTTGTAGAGCTTTATCCAAAATTGCCCAAACTGAGAACAACCGGATGTCCCTCTCCTTGCGAGTGTATAAGCTGTGGTACACCCATTCGATGGAACAAAAGTCAGCATTAGAAAGGAACAAACTGCTGCTACAAGCAACAACATGGATGAATCTCAACAACAATGCAAAATGAAAGATACAAAATTCTATATACAGCATGATTCCATTTATATGACATTCCAGAAAAGGCAGAACTATAGTGTTGGTAATCATATCAGCAGTTGCTTGGAACTGGGAAAGGGGGAGGAAACTGACTATAAAGGGCACAAGGAAGCTTTTGAGGGCGATAGTAATAGTCTATATCTCACTTATTTTGATATGACCATATGCATTTGTCAAAACTCACAGAACAGGAAAACATTTATACAGCTGTATACCTAAAAAGGATGAATTTTACTAGCTGTAGGTCGTACTATTATAAATCTTTTACAGAAGATCTTCTGTGGCCTCTCACAGGTCAGATAAAGTCAGAGCAGCTTAGCTTCAGAATCAAGGCCTCTAAGAACTGACCTAGTCAACCCCACCTGCCTTATTCTCTGCGATTGCCCTTTACACACTGCAAACATCATCCAAAATCAACCATCTAGTGTTTTCCAGACATGCCCTGAGATTTTTTGCTTCCTTTCCCTTGCTCATGCACTTTCCTCCACTCTAATTTTTTTCCTCTTCCCTGAAAGAAGTGAACCCTCATGCAAAGAACATAGCTAGGAGCCCTGGGGAAAGGGGACTCTGCACTGAACTTCCTGAGTCCCCTGTCCAAACTTCCAAATCTCCCACCAAAATAGCATGCACAGAAGCCTAGGAGGTAAAAGGGAGTGACCAGGTATGGACAGGTGGAATGAGGAAGAGAGTGCGGATCATGGTGAAGGCTATTTGTTGCCTTAGCCTTCCTAGGCTCAAAGGGCCCTCCCTCCTGGTCTCATCCTCCAAAAGGCTATAGGCTTAACAGACTTCCCCTACAGCCTGGATGTAGAAAAATCCTGGGCCTTCCTGCCTCCTCCTCCTCCTCATATTGCCCTATAACTCTAGAGAGGGGGTTGAGTGCCCTCCGCAGAAAGCTGGGAGCCTCTCTGGGACAGAACTGCTGCCTGTCTGATTCTATTCTGCAATGTCCTAGTAGCCAGGATACACCTGGCATTTAGTAAGTGCTCAATTAATTTTTGAAGACTGCACACATGAATGCTATTGCCCAGCGGCAACTTTAGGAAATCCCTTTCTCTCTGTCTGAATTTCAGTGGTCCCAACTGAAAAATACTGAGAGTAATTCCTACCTTTCAAAGTTACTGTATGGACTTCCCTGGTCCAGTGATTAAGAATCCGCCTTGCAACGCAGGGGACACGGGTTTTATCCCTGGTTGGGGACCTAAGGTCCCACATGCCAAGGAGCAACTAAGCCCACGCACCACAACTACAGAGTCCGTGCACTGCCATGAAGGAACCCACATGGCTGAGCAAAAGATCTTGCAGGCTGCAACTAAGAGCTGACCCAGACACACAAACAATGAATAAATAGTTAAAGCTACTGTTATAGTAAACACATATAAAATCACTTTCCATATTATAAACTCCAATAATATAAGAACTTATTACTATTATTATTATAAAAATGGATATTTATGATTCAGTTTCAGATTCCTGGACCAGGAATGGGACTTCAGTTTAAACTGTTAAAAAGTCAGTATGCCTGCTCAAGTAATTAGGAGGAAGTATTGATGTCTGCCATTCACTTCAAATTTTACCAAACTGTAAGATAATTATGGGGAATAACACACAAATTTGGCCTTGGAGTATAAAACAAAGCAGGTCAAAGGCTAACGGAGTTCTGCCAACAGAATGCACTGGTCATAGCAAACACCCTCTTCAAACAACACAAGAGAAGACTCTACACATGGACATCACCAGATGGTCAATACTGAAATCAGATTGATTATATTCTTTGCAGCCAAAGATGGAGAAGCTCTATACACTCAGCAAAAACAAAACTGGGAGCTGACTGTGGCTCAGCTCATGAACTCCTTATTGCCAAATTCAGACTTAAATTGAAGAAAGAAAGGAAAACCACTAGACCATTCAGGTATGACCTAAATCAAATCCCTTAGAATTATATAGTGGAAGTGACAAATAGATTCAAGGGATTAGATATGATAGACAGAGTGCCTGAAGAACTATGGATGGAGGTTCGTGACACTGTACAGGAGGCAATGATCAAGTCCACCCCCAAGAAAAAGAAATGCAAAAAGGCAAAATGGTTGTCTGACGAGGGCTTACAAATAGCTGACAAAAGAAGAGAAGCTAAAGGCAAACTAGAAAAGGAAAGATATACCCATTTGAATGCAGAGTTCCAAAGAATTGCAAGGAGAGATGAGAAAGCCTTCCTCAGTGATCAGTGTAAAGAAATAGAGGAAAACAACAGAATGGGAAAGACTAGAGATCTCTTCAAGAAAATTAGAGATACCAAGGGAACATTTTATGCAAAGATGAGCCCAATAAAGGACAGAAATGGTATGGACCTAACAGAAGCAGAAGATATTAAGAAGAGGTGGCAAGAATACACAGAAGAACTGTACAAAAAAGATCTTCATGACCAAGATAACCATGATGGTGTGATCACTCACCTAGAGCCAGACATCCTGAAGTGTGAAGTCAAGTGGGCCTTAGGAAGCATCACTACGAACAAAGCTAGTGGAGGTGATGGAATTCCAGTTGAGCTATTTCAAATCCTAAAAGATGATGCTGTGAAAGTGCTGCACTCAATACGCCAGCAAATATGGAAAACTCAGCAATGGTCACAGGACTGGAAAAGGTCAGTTTTCAGAAAGGCACTGCCAAAGAATATTCAAACCACTGCACAACTGCACTCAACTCACACAACTAGCAAAGTGATGCTCAAAATTCTCCAAGCCAGGCTTCAACAGTATGTGAATCGTGAATTTCCAGATGTTCAAGCTGGATTTAGAAAAGGCAGAGGAACCAGAGATCAAATTGCCAACATCCATTGGATCATTGAAAAAGCAAAGGCTTTATTGACTACACCAAAGCCTTTGACTGTGTGGATCACAGCAAACTTTGGAAAATTCTTCAAGAGATGGGAATACCAGACCACCTGAGAAATCTGTATGCAGGTCAAAGAGCAACAGTTAGAACTGGACACGGAACAACAGACTGGTTCTGAATTGGGAAAGGAGTATATCAAGGCTATATATTGTCACCCTGCTTATCTAACTTATATGCAGAGTACATCATGAGAAATGCTGGGCTGGATGAAGCATAAGCTGGAATCAAGATTGCCAGGAGAAATATCAATAACCTCAGAAATGCAGGTGACACCACCCTTATGGTATAAAGCAAAGAAGAACTAAAGAGCCTCTTGATGAAAGTGAAAGAGGAGAGTGAAAAAGTTGGCTTAAAGCTCAACATTCAGAAAACTAAGATCATAGCATCCGGTCCCATCACTTCATGGGAAATAGATGGGGAAACAGTAGAAACAGTGTCAGACTTTATTTTTTTGGGCTCCAAAATCACTGCAGATGGTGACTGCAGCCATGAAATTAAAAGATGCTTGCTCCTTGGAAGAAAAGCTATGACCAACCTAAACAGCATATTAAAAAGTAGAGCATTACTTTACCAACAAAAGTCAGTCTAATCAAAGCTATAGTTTTTCCAGTAGTCATGTATGGATGTGAAAGTTGGATTATAAAGAAAGTTGAGTGCTGATGAATTGATGCTTTTGAACTGTGGTGTTGGAGAAGACTCTTGAGAGTCCCTTGGACTGCGAGGAGATCCAACCAGTCCATCCTAAAGGAAATCAGTCTTGAATATTCACTGGAAGGACTGATGTTGAAGCTGAAACTCTGATACTTCGGCCATCTGATGCAAAGAACTGACTCACTGGAAAAGACCCTGATGCTGGGAAAGATGGAAGGCAGGAGGAGAAGGGGACAACAGAGGATGAGCTGGTTGGATGGCATCACCAACTCAATGGGCGTAAGTTTGAGTAAACTCCGGGAGTTAGTGATGGACAGGGAGACCTGGCGTTTTGCAGTCCATGGGGTTGCAAAGTCGGACACGACAGAGTGACTGAACTGAACTGAAGATAATTAGAAATGGGTAGAAGGATGATAGATTATAGACAGGTGAGTAATAGATGGGTAGATAGAAAGATATGTCAGAAGCAAGGAGAGTGAAACATTAATGACTAGAATCTAAGTGATGCATGTACAGGGGTACACTGGAAAATCCTTTCTATTTTGGTGTGTGTTTAAAAGTTTTCATAATAGAACATCAACTAAAAACTTAAGAAAATAAGCTTCTGATGGATTGAACTGGATGTTTCCTTGCATAGAATTATCCAGACTCTGAACCATTTCATCAGAGTCTTGTCCTTTAACAAATATGCATTGAGCTCTTTCTATGCGTGCCAGCTAGATACTGGAGTTGGAGAATAGAGAAGTTCTGTTCAGTAGGGACCACAGGCATATGAATAAATAATTAAAATATGATGGGAAAATGCTCTGATCTGGGAAGGCTCAAGAGGCTGGAAAAAAAGAGACATCGTCTGGAAAAATCAGGGAAGGCTTCATATTTAAGTGAAGTTGTAGAAGATAAATAGGAATCTTCCAGATAGAAACTAAGAGAAGAGTGTTTCAAGAACAGATCACGGTGTGGTGAGAGCACAGAGTGGTACCCAGCGTGGCCTGGCCGGAGTGCAAAGTGGGCATGTCCACACAGCCAGAGGGTGGCCAGGTGGAGTCAGGCAACCAGGCTGTAAGAGCCAGAAAGGTGACCGGCGGTGGTGGGGGAACTGGTCCGTTGGTTGGTCAACCACATTTTAGAAGCAGCTATGGTGTGCACAGGTCTAAAAAATGAAAAACAAAAGGCTGCCTTCCCCTGGAGTCAAACCCCAGGCTGCCTAGCTGGAAGCCCAGAACCTACAGTTTGGCAGGAAGAAGCAGGTGGGGCTTGGGAGTGACAGGTGAGAAAGACTGGCCGTCACTATACATTCCAGAAGATTTTACAACTCTTCCACACACACACACCCTCCCTCACCTGGACTGAAGACAGCAAACTATTCAAGGCCATGTTATGTTCCTACCCAGTCTTAAGTTGCTCAGTCATGTCCAACTCTTAGCAACCCTATGGATTACAGCTTGCCAGGCTCCGCTGTCCATGGGATTCTCTAGTAAGAATACTGGAGTGGGTAGCCACACCCATGGCCTCTCGAAACCTGCCAAGGAGGAGAGGCTGAAGTTCAGGGTCTGACTCAGAGCCCTGGTCCCTACCCTGCCTGCTATTTGGCTGCGGGCCTCTGAGCCATTTCCATCACATCTACCCCTCTGCACATCTTCTCCCTATATGGGAAGATAGGAAGAGGGCATGGCAACCCACTCCAGTATTCTTGCCTAGAGAATCCCGTGGACAGAGGAACCCAGCGGGCTACAGTCCATGGGGTTGTTAAGAGTTGGACATGACTGAAGCAACTGAGCATGCATGCACACACATGCAAAGATAGCCTTGACGATCACTCTTTGCTTTTCTACAGCAGCCCCACAGTCTGTGAACTCTGCATTTCTCCACCCACACACATAGGATTGTGGTCACTACCTGGAGCCAAAGGCAGGGATAACAATAGCACATCAACACAGAGGAGTTGTGAAGGTCCTGTGAGAAAGCCTGCATCCTTCCAGACTCCATTTGTTCTCATTAATTCTTCCGCCTTAGTTTTAAATTTACTCTGATTTTTTTAAACTTCTACAATCAAATGATTGCTTCTGTTGGTTTCAATCTTTATTGATTTAATACTAAAAGCAATTAAAACTATGAATTCTAAAACTATGAATTTTGACAATATTATATAGGTTTTGATACAGAGTTTTCATTGCAATTAACTTCTAAATGAACTGTAATGTCAAATTAGATTTTCTCCTAGACCCAAGAGCTTTGAAGAATTCTTACTATTTTCCAAGTACTTGGTTTTGAGGGTTATCCTTTTATTGTTAAGTCTTGTTTTATTGTACTCTGTTTAGAAAGAGTAACCTAAAATTTTCTATGTAGGGTATTTTTAATTTAGATATTTTTAATGAGATCTTAGAAGATCAACTTTTGCAAATGTTCCATGAGTATCTGAAAATCATGTGGAGTAAAACATACCTATTCGAATCCTCCAAATAAATATTTATGTCCTTATCTGTCAAATTCTCAGACAGGTCTATTAAGAATTTCCATTACGATTGTACAAGTTTGTCACTGGTATTTTGGGTGTGTGAAGGTTCATGGTGTTTATAACTGCAACTACTCATCTTTGTCCCATTTAGTATTTTGCCTTAAATTCTATTTTGCTTGGTATTTGTATTACCACTTTTTGTTTTTGCTGTTTGAGAATGAGAATGCCTCCATCCTGGTAAATCACAGCTAGATCGATATATTCTTTTATTTCATGTCATCTTCTCCTTTCTTGAGCTCTTATGCTAATTTATTTTTCACTTGATTGGAGTATATCCCCCAGTAATATTTTCAGAAAAGATATATTTAGTATACATCCCAAATCCCTGTGCATCTCTATTTGCACATGAATGATGGTTTGGCTACATAGAGAATTCTATAGTCTCAAGTCTTTTTCATGTTGTATAAACAGTGTTTTCTACCATTCATGTTTCAGAGGAGAGGCCCAAAATATGTCTGATTGCCTTTTATTTAGATTGTAGGTTGTCTTCTTAGGTCTCATATTGGTAAGATTTTTATTTTACCTTTGAAACTCAGAAATTTCACTACATTTTTAGTGGATTGAATGCATATATTAACACCCATCCCTCCTGAAATCTCACTAAAACAGGAGTAAAGGAATACAAATTTCAAATCATATACCCACAAGGACAAAAAGAATAGAAGCAGCAGTAAGAATATTTTGGAAGTTGAAATGCAGACAGAAGAACAGTAACTATGTTAGCATACTCAAGAAAGCTAAATCCCAAGGCAGCAGAAGTTAAAGCTAAGAATTCCCTCACTCCAAAAATCCAGGGACTGGCAGCGCCAAGTACCTCTGGTAGTGGCAGTGAAGGCAAAACCCAAACAGGGCTACTGATTGAAAGTCTGTGTAATATCAGCTTCCCTCTCCACTCCCTGCAACCAGAGGAGAGCCCTTAATAAATGAAGACTGCAGAATTGATTCTCTGGAGACAGAAATGAGACAGAAATGAAGTTCTCTGTATAGAATGACCAGGCAGAGTCAATGTTATGAGTATCCTATTTGTTAATAAAATGGAATCAAATGGGAGTTCGGTCACTACATATTGAGACCTCTAGGTTCTTCTCCCCCACATAAAGTGCTGGCACCCAGGTTTACATCTCCCAGAACTTTCTCTGGCCAAGGCCAAGAGGAAAACATTTAACATCACTGGCATTGAAATTCCCCCAGTGAAAATACCCAGCTTGGTCATGTTATGGTTAAACCCATGAACAACAAGTGCTCCAGGAGGAGAACGAAAAGTGCCTCAGAGTCTTCAGCAGGATTTTCAGCTGGGCATGAGTGCACAGTTAAGGATCACCAGAGGGACTTCCCTGATCCAGTGGTTAAGAGTCCACCTTGCAAGGCAGGGGACACCGGTTCAATCCCTGGTCCTGAAAGATTCCACATGACTTGAGGCAACTAAGCCTGTGTGCCACAACTACTGAGCCCACACCCTAGAGCCCCTGAGCCACAACTACTGAAGTTTGTGCACCCCAGAGCCCATGCTCTGCAACAAGAGAAGCTGCTGCAATGAGAGGACTGCACTCTCCGCAACTAGAGACTAGACCCCACTCTCCGCAACTAGAGAAAGCCCATGCGCAGCAATGAAGCCCCAGTGCAGCCAATAAATAAATAAATTAGAACAGTGATTACCACATATTTGAGAACATTTTTCGTATGGAAGATTGAGGCCAAAACAAACACACAGGGAAAAAAGAGAGAGAGAAAGACAATGACAGGAAAATTTGTCTTAATAATATCTTCAAAGGATAAGAAAGCATTGTATCCATGAAATAAAAGCATGCTGTTACTAAAAGGAACATTTAGAAGATAAACATAACTCTTAGAAATTCAAATATGAACTCAGAAATGAAAACCTCAGTGAATGAATGAGAAATATTTCTCATCATCTGAAAACAGATCAGTCGTACCCAGGGCAGAACCAAGCACAGACTAGGCCTTTCAAATGAACCAATAAATGAAAGAGCATATAAAGAAATCTTTCTTCTCAATTTATAATCTACCTTCTGTGCCTCATGGCACAATCCTCCATACCCAAGGGCCCAGCTGAGTCAGGACTTCATGAACAATGAACTTGAGCCCCAGGGAAAATCATATACCAGCCTGACCATCAGACTCTCACAGGCATCTGCTGATTAGCTCCCATTCAGTAACATTCATAAGCCTTAATTATACCTGGCCATGTCCTATAGGGTATAAAGCATTCCCCTTTTACAGATGAAAAAACTGAGGTCTAAAAGACAAAGATGACTCTTGGCTGGAGATAGGTCTACAAGGAGAACCCATAATTTGTGTGGTCAGCTTCAAAAGAGTGCCTGTCCTTTTTTGTTTTGTTTTGTTTTCTTCTAATGATAAAAGTCGTGTTTATTTGGAAAAATTCAAACATTTCAGAAATAAAACAAGGCAGAATGGTTTAACTATGGTCAACATTTTGGGGCCTAGTCCTCCACAGTGTTATCTATGCATATGGCAGTGCATTTTTTTAAAAATAAGGTGAAATTCCTCTCTTTCCTTTATATATTTAATACGCCACTATAATTGAATGTTAAACAATAACCACAAAAAGGAATTGGTGTTATATCAAGCTAGTCAGAATCTCCAAGGTATAAAAAAATGATTTGCTTGGAGTGGGGGAAAATTTTCTATTATAGTACAATCATTATATCATAAAATTAACCACATTTAGTACATTCACGCTGTTATGAGGATTTCTTTAGGTCTAATAAACAAAGCATTTCCAAATAAAGGAGCCATTACCTTTAAAGACACTGCTTTGAAAACATTTGCCAAAAATTCTCACTTTGGCAACGCATCTTTAATGGATTGTTATTCTATTTTTTTTTAATATTCACACATACTTACTCGTTCAAAGTTTATAATAAATTTATTCAACTCACCCTACCAACCCCCTTACAATTTGATAAAAAATGGCATTAAATGTGTACATCAATGGGAAGAATTACTATTTTTCCAATATCATCTTTCCACCCATGAACATGGCATTCTCTCCAGTGATTCAGGCCTTTTTTAAAAATATCTTTTAGTAAAGGTTTATATATTTTTTTCATTTAAGCCTTAAATATACTTATTAAGTTTATCCCAGTGCATTTTATTGTTTGCGTGCCTAATAGGAAGGGCATCGTGTTCTTTTTCTGAATTAAGTTTTCTATTTGTTGTGGTATTAGAGGAAACTTTACACCATTTACAGCACTCGCTTCCCTGGTGTTACAGTTTTAAAATGAACTCTCTTGGATTTATTTAGGTAAACATACATATCATTATAAATTGTGATGATTATGCTCTTCTTTATCAATATTTTTATTCCTTGTCTTACCATGTTTGCTAGAACCTCCAGAACAATGTTGAACATTCCCAGTAATATAAGCATCTCTATTTGGTTCTTGACTTCATGAGAAATCTTTAGTATTTTACTCTCACATTTAATGTTTTTGACCTCCTCTTTCAAAGCTCCCACCCTCCCTCAGGACTCAACTGTCTCCCTATTTCTCTACAGTCTGTATCAAATATCTGTCTGAGTAGAAGCTTTTCCTTGGGTCTTTTGACAACAGAAGGTGGTTTAAGCCATTGTAGTTTCTTTTCCTGGATCATGTGCATTTTCAGCCTCTGTAAAAACTTAACCCTTGTATTAACAAGACAGAATTCTGTCGAGGCACAGCAGAAGCTAAGGGCAAGGGAAGCCAGCACTTAAACATACCTACAGAGTGTCATCCACAGGGCAGGGCACATTTGCATGCATGATCTTCTTTAATACTTAATGCAGACGACCGAGGGTGAGATGGCTGGATGGCATCACCAACTCGATGGATGTGAGTTTGAGTGAACTCCAGGAGTTGGTGATGGACAGGGAGGCCTGGCGTGCTGTGATTCATGGGGTCGCAAAGAGTCAGACACGACTGAGCGACTCAACTGAACTAAAATGAGCTGAACGCAGACTCTACAATGTGGTAATTTTGTTTACTCTCACTTTTCAGATGAAAGTCTGTCTCCAAGTAACATGTCTCATGCCACACAGCTAAGTAGTAGAAACAGAATTCTGAGCCAGGTTAAAAGGGAAATCCTATAACTCTCACAGGCCTAAATGTTGGGTGTTTTAACAGTGGTGAAGGGAAAAATTTGTACCAGAAGGGAGGCAGATGTGCAGGGGGAGAAAACTGAGGGTCCAGTGGGAGTGGGCCATCCTTCTCTCCTCTAGAGCCCTTTGCTGAGCAAACAGTATGTAGGATGGGGCTTTGCTGACAGGTTGCAGGGGAGGGTTGGCCTTGCCAGAATCAGAGCATCACACTCTTCCCAGCTCACCATCCCCCAAACCCTTACTTGGGCATTGGTGTATGGAAAGGGCCCTGATCTAGAAAGAAAGGCCTGGAGTCTAGCCTCAGCTCTATCACCATCAGCTGTGTGACCATGGGCAAGTTGCTGCACTCTTGGGTCCTGGTTGAACACCTGTAGAAGAAGGCTAGCCAACTTGTTTAGAAAGGGCAAGAACACACTTTTGTACACAAAGGTAGTCCACGTGGCTTTCAGTTAAACAAGGAAGATGAATCCGTGCATTTACCTCTGTTCCTTCCTGCAATTCACTGAATGAACTATAAAGGAGTTGTTTTTAAACAGACGAGCAAGAAAAGGAGAAGAGGTATCAGGGGGACAAGGGTGTTTACAATTTCAAGGAAATGCAAAGTGCAGGGAGTCATGAGCAGAGCTGAGAGGGCCCAAGAGCAAGCTGCCTGCATCAGGGGAGCCAATGAGAAGCTTGCCAGCTCCTGCCACAAACCCCAGAGAGGCCCGGAAATTAGAGCCACCAGTATCTCAAAACGCAGGGGTGAAACTGCTGAAAACAAGAGGAAAGTCAGACCCTCTGCACCACACACACTTCGCCCAGCCAGCAGGAGGCTGGAGGGTTAGTACTGAGAGAGAGAGAGTCAGGGTGGCAGTGGGGGAGCTCAGCGGATGGCGGGCAGACAGGCACTATAGTAAGAACAGAGCGAGTAGGTGAAGTCCATGTTCTGACTTAGACTCCTCAACCCTCCTTCCCCTAAACACCAGCAATCACATTCACCACCATCCCTACCCGCCAGGATATAGGATTCTTATCTAGAGAAGCTAAAAGGTGCCACTGAAAATGCCTAGAAATATTGACTTTAGAGTCTCCCAATGAAATGACCAGATCCCCATCTTCACTCCCAGTGAAGCCCTACCCAGACCCATAGCATTTCTTAGTGCTTTCTTCTCAAATATGAACAAGTGAAAGAAAAAAGGGGAACTGGGAAGAAGTGGAGACAATGCAGGGAGCAAAAGGAAAAGCAAAGAAGACTGTCATTGTCGTCCTTAAATGAAAGAACACCCTGCATGCAGAACCAGGGGCTAGCAGAAGATAAAAAATGCAATCTACACTGCAAAAGAACCCTCGGAAACTTAAAAGATGAGATTCAAAATTTCAAAAGGCAATAGCAGGGTCTGAAATGTTATTTAAAAAAAAAAGGCAGAAATAAGAAACAAGGAAAAAAGAAGAATAGAGCATCAAGCCAGAATGTCTACAATTCATTAAAAAAAGAGGGGAGAGAACACAGAAGACAGGAAATCACCAAAGACAAAAACACAAAAAATTTTCCCAGAATAGAAGGTCCTAAGTTTCCAGAAGGAAGGAACGCATCAAGGACCCAAAACAATGGATGAAAATAAACTCACACTAGACCCAACATCTAATACTTCCCTGGTGGCTCAAAAGGTAAAGAATCTGCCTGCAATGCAGGAGACCTGGGTTCAGTCCCTGGGTTGGGAAGCTCCTCTGGAGAAGGGAATGGCTACCCACTCCAGTATTCTTGCCGGGAGAATTCCATGGATAGAGGAGCCTGGCGGGCTACAGTCCATGGGATCACAAAGAGTCGGACATAACTGAATAACTAGCACTTTCACACTTTTTTCAGACCTGTTATCATGAAATTTCAGTACACAAGGGACAGAGAGACAGAAAGAGGATCCTACAAACTTCCAGATAGGAAGGTACTGGTTGCCTACAAAGGACAGGAAAACCAAGATGGCATTGAAATTCTTAACAACCACACTTGAAGGTCGAAGGCAATGGAGCAAAGCCTTCAAAATTCTCAGGTAAAATGATTTCCAACTAAAATTTTATTACTCCACGTTCAAGGTCAGGAGGGGTGGCGGTGAGGAGATACCCCTCATCCAAGTAAGATGGAAGGTGTTTCGAGAGGGCATCAGAGGGCAGACACACTGAAATCATAATCACAGAAAACTAGACAATCTAATTACACTAGGACCACAGCCTTGTCTGAAAGCGAAAGTTGCTCAGTCGTGTCCGACTCTTTGCGACCCCATGGACTGTATAGCCCATGGAATTCTCCAGGCCAGAATACTGCAGTGGGTAGCCTTTTCCTTCTCCAGGGGATCTCCCCAACCCAGGGATCGAACCCAGGTCTCCCACATTGCAGGTGGATTCTTTACCAGCTGAACCACCAGGGAAGCCCCACAGCCTTGTCTAACTGAATGAAACTAAGCCATGCCATGTGGGGCCACCCAAGACGGGCAGGTCATGGTGGAGAGGTCTGACAGAATGTGGTCCACTGGAGAAGGGAATGGCAAACCACTTCAGCATTCTTGCCTTGAGAACCCCATGAACAGTATGAAAAGGTAAAATGATAGGATACTGAAAGAGGAACTCCCCAGGTCAGTTGGTGCCCAATAGGCTACTGGAGATCAGTGGAGAAATAATTCCAGAAAGAATGAACAGACGGAGCCAAGGCAAAAACAATACCCAGTTGTGGATGTGACTGGTGATAGAAGCAAGGTCTGATGCTGTAAAGAGCAATATTGCATAGGAACCTGGAATGTCAGGTCCATGAATCAAGGCAAATTGGAAGTGGTCAAACAGGAGATGGCAAGAGTGAACATCGTAGGAATCAGCAAACTAAAATGGACTGGAGAGGGTGAATATAACTCAGATGACCATTATATCTACTACTGCAGGCAGGAATCCCTTAGAAGAAATGGAGTAGCCATCATGGCCAACAAAAGAGTCCAAAATGCAGTACTTGGATGCAATCTCAAAAATGACAGAATGATCTCTGTTCATTTCCAAGGCAAACCATTCAATATCACAGTAATCCAAGTCTATGCCCCAACCACTAACGCTGAAGAAACTGAAGTTGAACGGTTCTATGAAGACCTACAAAACCTTTTAGAACTAACACCCCAAAAAGATGTCCTTTTCATTATAGGGGACTGGAATGCAAAAGTAGGAAGTAAAGAAACACCTGGAGTAACAGGCAAATTTGACCTTGGAATACGGAATGAAGCAGGGCAAAGGCTAATAGAGTTTTGCCAAGAGAATGCACTGGTCATAGCAAACACCCTCTTCCAACAACACAAGAGAAGACTCTACACATGGACATCACCAGATGGTTAACATCGAAATCAGATTGAATATATTCTTTGCAGTCAAAGATGGAGAAGCTCTATACAGTCAGCAAAAACAAGACTGTGGGAGCTGACTGTGGCTTGGATCATAAACTCCTTATTGCCAAATTCAGACTTAAATTGAAGAAAGTAGGGAAAATCACTAGACCATTCAGGTATATCCTAAATCAAATCCCTTATGATTATACAGTGGAAGTGAGAAATAGATTTAAGGGACTAGATCTGATAGATAGAGTGCCTGATGAACTACGGACGGAGGTTCGTGACATTGTACAGGAGACAGGGATCAAGACCATCTCCATGGAAAAGAAATGCAAAAAGGCAAAATGGCTGTCTGGGGAGGGCTTACAAATAGCTGTGAAAAGAAGAGAAGCAAAAAGCAAAGGAGAAAAGGAAAGATATAAGCATCTGAATGTAAAGTTCCAAAGAATACCAAGAAGAGATAAGAAAGCCTTCTTCAGTGATCAATGCAAAGAAATAGAGGAAAAGAACAGAATGGGAAAGACTAGAGATCTCTTTAAGAAAATTAGAGATACCAAGGGAACATTTCATGCAAAGATGGGTTCGATAAAGGACAGAAATGGTATGGACCTAACCGAAGCAGAAGATATTAAGAAGAGGTGGCAAGAATACACAAAAGAACTGTACAAAAAAGACCTTCATGACCAAGATAATCAGAATGGTGTGATCACTCACCTAGAGCCAGACATTCTGGAATGTGAAGTCAAGTGGGCCTTAGGAAGCATCACTATGAACAAAGCTGGTGGAAGTGAGGAATTCCAGTTAAGCTATTTCAAATCCTGAAAGATGATGCTGTGAAAGTGCTGCACTCAATATGCCAGCAAATTTGGAAAACTCAGCAGTGGCCACAGGACTGGAAAAGGTCCATTTTCATTCCAATCTCAAAGAAAGGCAATGCCAAAGAATGCTCAAACTACCGCACAATTGCACTCATCTCACATGCTAGTAAAGTAATGCTCAAAATTCTCCAAGCCAGGCTTCAGCAATACATGAACTGTGAACTTCCAGATGTTCAAGCTGGTTTTAGAAAAGGCAGAGGAACCAGAGATCAAATTGCTAACATCCACTGGATCATCGAATAAGCAAGAGAGTTCCAGAAAAACATCTATTTCTGCTTTATTGACTACGCCAAAGCCTTTGACTGTGTGGATCACAATAAACTGTGGAAAATTCTGAAAGAGATGGGAATATCAGACCACCTGACCTGCCTTTTGAGAAACCTATACGCAGGTCAGGAAGCAACAGTTAGAACTGGACATGGACCAACAGACTGGTTCCAAATAGGAAAAGGAGTATGTCAAGGCTGTATATTGTCACCCTGCTTATTTAACTTATATGCAGAGTACATCATGAGAAATGCTGGGCTGGAAGAAGCACAAGCTGGAATCAAGATTGCCGGGAGAAATATCAATCACCTCAGATATGCAGATGACACCACCCTTATGGCAGAAAGTGAAGAGGAACTAAAAAGCCTCTTGATGAAAGTGAAAGACGAGAGTGAAAAAGTTGGCTTAAAGCTCAACATTCAGAAAACGAAGATCATGGCATCTGGTCCCATCACTTCATGGCAAAAAGATGGGGAAACAGTGGAAACTGTCAGACTTTATTTTTTGGGGCTCCAAAATCACTGCAGATGGTGACTGCAGCCATGAAATTGAAAGATGCTTACTCCTTGGAAGGAAAGTAATGACCAACCTAGATAGCATATTCAAAAGGAGAGATATTACTTTGCCAACAAATGTCCATCTAGTCAAGTGAAGTCGCTCAGTCGTGTCCGACTCTTTGCGACCCCATGGACTGTAGCCTACCAGGCTCTTCTGTTCATGGGATTTTCCAGGCAATAGTACTGGAGTGGATTGCCATTTCCTTCTCCAGCAGATCTTCCCGACACAGGGATCGAACCCAGGTCTCCCGCATTGTAGACAGATGCTTTACCATCTGAGCCACCAGGGAAGTCCGTCTAGTCAAGGCTATGGTTTTTCCAGTGGTCATGTATGGATGTGAGAGTTGGACTGTGAAGAAAGCTGAATGCCAAAGAATTGATGCTTTTGAATTGTGGTGTTGGAGAAGACTCTTGAGAGTCCCTTGGACTGCAAGGAGATCCAACCAGTCCATCCTAAAGGAGATCAGTGCTGGGTGTTCTTTGGAAGGAATGATGCTAAAGCTGAAACTCCAGTACTTTGGCCACCTCACACAAAGAGCTGACTCATTGGAAAAGACTCTGATGCTGGGAGGGATTGGGGGCAGGAGGAGAAGGGGACGACAGAGGATGAGATGGCTGGATGGCATCACCGACTCGATGGACGTGAGTTTGGGTGAACTCTGGGTGTTGGTGATGGATAGGGAGGCCTGGCATGCTGCGATTCATGGGGTCACAAAGAGTTAGACACGACTGAGCGACTGAACTGAACTGAAAATGTTATTTCCAACCAAACTATTGATCAGCTGTGCAGGGCGGAAAAACAATCTTTTTCAGGCATGCAGTCTATCAACAATGTCACCTCCCATTATCCTTTCTAAGGAAGCCATAAAAGCATGGGAGTCAATCAAAAAGGAAGACATAGGTGCACTTTGATTAAAGACACATATATATCTATATACAAAAGCTGGTTTTCCCTGAGAGATCTGGTCCCACGGAATATGGTCTTTATGCCCTCACCAGAGTTTCCAGCAATGGAATTTCCAATTCTAAAGTTCATGTTTATTCACCGTTTAACATTTCTGAAATTGAGATTACATGGCAACTGGTGGCATGGCATCTTAGGTAAGTAAAACATGGAGGCAGCTAAAATTCCCAGGCAGTTTTACAGTTAGCCATGGTATTTCATGCATATTTTTTCTTAGGTTTCCCTACTTCCTGAGATGAGTTTTTCCAACCCCGTTTTCAACACCAAGAAATAGATGCCCCATGGTGACGGCACTCAAGGCAATCCTAGACTGTGTGGGTTGTGGGTGAGGGAGTCGGTGTCCGTCAAGTTCCTTTTCTCCTTACCACCAGCTATGGACAGAGTATCTCACAGTCCTCCACTCACTTGACAGCTGAGGGAAATGAGGCTCAGAGAGGTTGATTGAGGTGCCCTACCTCCCACAGCCAGCACGCATCAGAGCCGCGATCTCAACTCTCCACTGCCGCAGCTGTTGGGCTGGCCCTAGGGACAGCAGCTGCGTTCCCATGGGAAGCAAGCATGAGCACACCCCTGCCCAGCCCAGAGCAAGCCCCTCCGGGCCCTGGCCCCTCTGCTGGAGCTCCAGCGACACTCACTGCATGATCATCTCCCGGACTGGGTCGGAGGGGTAGCGCTTGGATCCACCCATGAACAGGGACCGGTATCGCTGCCGACAGTCCTTTGTCTCCAACATCTGGGTGTTGAGGTAGCGACCCACCCCTACAGGGTTCTGCACCAGAGAGAGGAGGCAAGACATTAGCAAGCTGGATGCCTGGCCCAGAGACTCGATCTCCAGCCTCCCCTGTCTCCCTATTCCATTTGTTACAGATTGAACTATGTTCCCCAAAGAGACAGGTGGAGTCCTAACCCCCAGGACCTCAGAGTGTGAGCTCATCTGGAAATAGCTACAGGTGTTACCAGTTAAGATGAGCTCCTACTGGAGTAGGGTGGGTCCTTCCTCCAATGTGACCAGTGTCCTCATAAGCAGTGATATCTTGGCCCCCGTGTGCCTGTATCCCCTGCCCTATTCTGTTTTTGTGAGGTCTTATGAGTGGGGAGATGGCCATTCAACATGGAGGCAGGGGCTGCAGCAAGGTATTTACAAGCCAAGCAGTTCCAAGCATCACCAGCCACCACCAGCAGCTAGAAACAGGGCAGGAAGGATCTCCTTTACAGGTTTCAGAGGAAATGTGGTTCTGTCGATACCTGGATTTCAGACTTCTGGCTCCCAGAACTGTGAGAGGGTAAATTTCTGTTGTTTCAAGCCATCTGGTTTGTGATACTTTGTTATGGCAGCTTTGCTACCTTATATAGGAAGTTAATACCCCATCCCACCCAGAAACCTGGGTTGTAGGTATAAGAAGCCCTCGTGGAGAGGTTCAGAGGGGAGACGTTGCCTGTCCATTGTGACTGGTGGGGGCAGGAGGAAGGCAGGACAGGAACCCGCCCTCTGTATAGAATCTGGACCAAGGTCAGACTGGGTCTCCAAGTGAAGACCCTCCCCCTTGTAGGAGGTGCAGGCTGGAGGTGAGAAAAGGAAGACTGTGGGGGCTTGACTGGCTCGACCTCACAAGAACAGAAAAGGGCAGGGGGTACAGGCACACGAGGGGCCAAGATATCACTGGGAGATGAAAAGGCGGAGTGGAAGGGGGAGAGTTGGGGTCTGGGGATGCAAGATGGGGCAGGGGGAGCTTAGTGGGAAGGCACATTCCAAGCAAGATGTTCCCAGGGAAACCTGGAGAAATACACAACTTAAAAATACACAGCTGCAGAGAGCGGAGGGGCAGGGCGGGGTGCCAGCCAAGCCAGAGCAGCAACCATGTCAGTTTCAGGAAGCTGTTCTGGGCCAGAGGAGCCCTGGGTTGTGTGTTTTTTTGTTTCTTGTTTTCTAAAACCATAGGCTTTTCTTTGTCCTAAACTGTAATAATGCGTCTGATTTTGGTTTCCTCGAGAGCTTTATTTCTGTTCATCACCTGGGTACTGGCCCCTGTGTTTCCCACTCTGGCCCACTCCTCACTCCCACTCCCCCAGTCTTTTTGGAGTTTGTGACCCTAATGTGAAACGGACAGTGTTCTCTTGAGAGCACGTGAGATTGTTAAATTCCCGCTAGACATTTTTCTAACACGGCTCTAAGGTCCTCGTTGCCGTTTGTGATAAGTGATAGGTAATTTATTGGAAAAATGTGCATACATTTATATTCAGAGGAAATTATAGTTTGCACTATTAGTTTGTCTATTAAAAAACCTTGACTGATTTAAAAATATACCCAGCTGTTTGGAAACAGGCAAAACTAACCTGTGCTAATGGAAGTCAGGACAGGAACCACCTGTGGGGGACAGAGGGTGGAGGGGGGGGTGGGGCCCTGGGGTGCTGAAAACGTTCTTCAGCCCTCTGGGGGACCACTGCATGATGAGTCCATTTTGTGACACATCACTCATTTGGGACTCCTCATTTCTTTATGGTTATCAGACCGCAGGAAAAGGTGGGCTTGGAAAGTAAGGGCAGAAATGAGAAACAGAACACCCAATGCCATCTAGCAAATGAAGAAGGCAGACACACGGACTCGAGAGCCTGGCTGTCTTACAAGAACACCAACAAACCAAAGATGACATCTTACACGTGGGGACAGCTGCCACTGGTGGGGAGGGGAGGGGTCAGAAGGGTCCTTGCTTCACCAGAGACAAGAAATGGGCCAACTCCCTCAGGTATCCCTGAGGCCCCAGGACAAACACAAAGAGAATGGAGGGAGCATTCCCCTGGAAAATAAGAGTGTGATGGTTCTGGGTGATGTCCACTAGCACAGAGGTTCTCCATCTGGTCCCTGGAACAAGCACTCTCAGCATGGCCTGAGAACTCATTAGAAATGCATGTTCCCAGGCCCCGCTCCAGGCTTACTGAATCAGAAGCTCTGGTTTGCAGCTCAGCCATCTCTGTTTTAGGAAGCCCTCCAGGTGATGCCAATGCCCGCCCAAGTTTGAAAAACCACAGCCTTAGAGCAATGAGACAGTCCAGGTAGGTGTTAGTCACCCACCTGGTGGGAAAAGCAGGTGGGATCCACTCCCTCGGAGCATCAGTTTCCAGAGCTGCCTGGAGAGGGTTCCCTGCCCCTCACCGTGTGTCCCCTACAAACACCTACTCACCCAGTTTCCCATGATCATCTGGTAGACCTTCATGCCTGTCCGCTTGGAGGATAGCAGGAAGGGAGGCTGGTTGGTGCGCTTGCACTCCTTCTCTGGAGGAAGCCATGTACCGGGACCAGATGTAGCCTAGGAGTGAGGAATGAAGGCCAGGAGGCTGGAGAGGGCTGGCGGTGGTCAGCCTGGGGCCAGCGCAGGTGACCTCACCTACCTGGCAGCCCTGCGCCTGGAGCCAAGAACACTAGGAGGCACCCAGCTACCCCCAACTCACCTGGAGCCCCTCCTCTAGGGGTGAAGGGGCCCTGCGGTGCCCTCATGACCCCTGCTACCTGCTCTGTCCCTGCCTATCAGCCTGACACCTCTTCCAGGTTCCCAGGAGCAGGGGCCCTCTGGGTCTGGCAAGGTCCAGAGAGGTGTTCCAGAACCCAGCCTGGGGAGCGGAAGCCACTCAGACTTTGGAGCTACTTGAGCGGGGCTCCACTCCCGGCTCCTTTTCCCCTTTGCTGGGGGCCTAGGGCAAATCCCTTCTGATCTCTGGGCCTCAGTTTTCTATCATGAAATGCAAAAGACAATCCCTTCCTCAAGGAGACTGAAAGGTGCCTGGCCCAGAGCAGGCATTCAGGAAGTATTGGTACCCTGCTCATTCCTCTCCACCCCCTCACCTTCCCAAGCCCTCAGCGATCTATGGGGGGCAGACCATGCTTGGGGGTCACCTAAAGTCCAGAAGCTACTCAGGTCACTGGCTGCTGAGCCCTCAGAGAGGAGCCCACCACTCCTCTGAACGGAACAGGGGTGTGCTTCTTACACTCAGTCCACCTCTAGTTTTCCCCTCGTCCTCTCTGCAGGGGAGAGAGGGGCAGAAATGCCCGCTGAGCATTTCCCGGGTGCCAGGCTCCACGCTAGAGACTCTAGTACTAACCTCATTGAATTCTCACAGCCACCTGGTCACACTCACGGGACAAGTGTGTAAACCAAGGCTCAGAGAGTGAGAGAGACTGACCCACTGAGACCAGTGAGTACCAGACCAGGATTGGGAACTAGGTGAGTCCGGCACCCAAACCTGGGCTTTCCCCTGAAATAGCCACCTCCATCCCACCCTGCCTCTGCATAGGGAGTCCCCTTCCAAGAAAAGAGGGAAGGAAGGCCACAGGGGGGACACTGACTAGTTTTCGGGGGCACTGGCTAAGGGTGGTCCAGTAGATTCTTTCTGTAGGGGTTTTCGGGTTTCGAGGAACTGTTGAAAAAACTCCACGCCTCTTATTGTGATGCAGGTTAAGTTCCTCCACGAAGCTCTGGAAATTCGTCAGTTCCCTGGGTCTTTTTTTCTGAGAAACAGAGGGGGATAAAAGAGATCTGTTATGCCAAGAAAAGCAAAGTCTGTGTTTCCAGACCCTCCCCACAGAGACAAGCCGGGGGTCCAGCCGGTGGCGGGGCTGGGGGGTGGGAGTCTCTAACAGCCCCTCCTATGTGCTACACCCTGCAGCCCAGCTTGCCTTATCTACTTCTTCTTCCACTTGTTTCGTGGACATTTACTGGCATTTATTCTAAGCAGAAGCGATAGTCCAAATACATAGAAACCAGTGTGATGAAGGAACACTCACGATTCTTGGGACAATGAAACTACTCTGTATGACACTGTAACGGTGGATACATGTTATTATACATTTATCCAAACCCATAGAACATACAACACCAAGAGTGAACCCTAATATAAGCTATGGACTTAGGGTGATATTGTGTCCATGTAGATTCATTGACTGTAACAAATATTCCCCTCTGGTGTGGATTACTGATAGTAGGGGGCCATGCATGTAGCGGGTACAGGGGACATATGAGAACCTGTACTTTCTGCTCAGTTTTGCTGTGAACCTAAAATTGCTCTTGAAAATGCCTATTTTTTTGATAACACAAACTCTTATCCTGTGGACTGGGCTTTGGCTGTAGGGCCTGAGGAGGGTCCAAGGACCCTGCTATGCTGAGCAGGACACCTTATCAGCTGGTCATGAGGAGGACTGGGAGGCCACAGGGAGAAGCGAGGTTGCAGGGCTGGGCCAAGAGTATTTCAGCATGTCACCACCACCCCTCATGTCCTAGCGCTCCTGATGCCTCGATCATAGGGTCCACCTCCTGCTAACACTCTGCCTAGTTTTCACTTGTGATTGTGTTTCTTTCTGCATTAAAATGTAAGTACCACAGGGGAGGTTCCCCTGCAGCTAAACAATTACCTGGACCAAGGCAGACATGAGTTACATGCGTAACAGGGAGTTAGATAAAGTGAAAGTGTTAGTTGCTTAGTCGTGTTCAACTCTTTGTGATCCCATAGACTGTAACCCGCCAGGCTCCTCTGTCCATGGAATTCTCCAGGCCAGAATACTGAAGGGGGTTGCCATTCCCTTCTCTAGAGGATCTTCCCAACCCAGGGATAGAAGCCGTGTCTCCTGCAGTGTGGGCAGATTCTCCTAGTTGCTATGAAAGCAAAGCCCAGGGTGTTAGGGAATCACATAACAGGATCTTGGTGGGTGCAGGAAATGGCTGCACCAAGCTAAAATTCTACCTCAGTTTCTCCTCTTGGCCCTCCAGTTCTCTGCCACTAACCCAGACAGCTTAGCTGGGTCTGCAGTAGCCAGAAGTGTTTGCAAAACAGCAGGACACTCAGGCTGCACCATCCAGGTCTCAGCAGGCCTGGTGGCCCGTGTCCCTTCCAGGCCTGGCACAGTGGCCACTTGCAGCTCCTCCGTAGTTCATGCTGGTGCAAACAAGAAGGGACTGGTGGTGAAGCCAGACAGCGTCCTGGGGTTCAAATCCCAGCTCTGCCTCTTCCAGCTACGTGGCTAGCCTCAATCTCCCCATCTAGCACAAAGAGCCTTATCCCTCCCTTGCTGGGGGTAGGGAGTGAGCAGGATATGGGAAGGGTCCCGTGTTCCCCTACCTCCCCCTCGCAGAGCCTGGCACACAAGTTGCTGTGGATGAGCGAGGCTGGTCTTCCTGCTGGGGAAGGCACAGCCCGTTCTGGGTACAAACCTGCACAGAGTAATGTCCGTAAGGCTGGGGCTTGCTTCGGTCACCAGAGAAAATGTCGTAGGGGCCACGGGTGCCTGTGATTTTTGCCAGGAACATTTCAATGCCACTTTTAAAGGTGTAAGTGCCCGGTGCCAGACCACTCCCCTGGAACACAGAGGACAATCCCTACAGGTACATCACCCTCTTGGGGGCCTCAGGTTCCCCATCTGCCCTGGGACTCCCCCCACCCAGGGCTGCACAGGAAGCTGGGTGAGGCCTGGCCAGGTGAGGGGGATACCTGATGAGCCAAGGGGGGCGGCTTGTTGGCCATCCTGCACATGAGGCCCTCAGAGTGAGACCGGTTCCAGGCACTCTCCTCCAGCTTCGTGAATGGGTTGCCCTTCTCCCCATAATTTCCAGGCCCTGGATAGTAGTTCTGCGGGTGGGGGAGGGATACAAAGGCCGTTAGTCCCACTCCTTGGGCTACTGTGTGCAACTGAGGAAGAGACGCCCCCCCAGAGGGGAACGGGGTTTTCAGAGACCCTGCATGTTAACTGCCCTCCAGAAACACACAGCGCTGCGGCCTGCGAGCCTCTGCCACCGCTTAGGACTTCAGTTCCAAAATTCAGATTCCCAAGACTTCCATAGTGGCACAGTGGGTGAGAATTCACCTGCCAATGCAGGGGACACGGGCTCCATCCCTGGTCCCAGAAGATCCCCCATGCTGCGGAGCAACTAAGTCCGTGCACCACAACTGCTGAAGGCTTGGGCTGCAACTACTGACGCCTGTGCTCCTGGAGCCTGTGCTCCACAGCAAGAGAAGCCGCTGCAGTGAGAGGCCTGAACACCACAGCTAGAGAGAGCCTGCACACAGCAGAGACTCAGCACAGCCAAAAAAAAAAGAAACAAAAAAGTTCAGATTCTGCCCTGGGGCCCCACTAGTCTGTCCACTTATCCCTCACAGCTCCCTTCCTAGGTCTGACACTTCAGCTAAAGTGAGGTTCTTGCTGGTCCCCAAACATACGCATTCTGCCAAACTCCCTGCCTTTGCTTGCTTGTGCCGTTACTGCCACTCTTCCTGTCTTTTTGACCTTGGAAGATTCTAGTCCTGCAAAGCCAGGTCAAATGTCATCTCTCCTGAGAATGAAGCCATCCTTCCCCGATCCCCCCAGACAGCTGCTTGCTTTGGTGATCTCAGAAATCCCATCCATTATACACACCCCTGTGTCGTAGCCTGCATTTACACAAATGGGTTTTCCACTGTTCTGTGAACAGTGCTGTGATCTGGAGGTATCTGGAGTCCCAGGTTCGAATCCTGGCCCCGCTGCTTCCTAGCTGAGTGATCTTTGGCATGCCACTTAAAGATCCTCCTTAGCCTCATGGTTCATATTGTAAGCACAGGGACGTAGTACTTTCTTCAAGGGTAATGAAAATGAAAGGAAATAATGTCTTTAGAGCCTCTTGCACATTCTCAGCCCATAGCATGTGCCAACATCTGGTAGTCAGAGTGGGGTGGCTATCTTGACAGAGGGGGTTGGGGCAATGGGAAGTGGGTGGAGAAAGAGGTAAGGGAGGATTAGAACTGTGGCTGGAATGACCATCTGGATCGGAATGACTCTGGCTGCAACAACTGCCAGGGTCAGAGGTATGGCCTTTCTGGGTGTAATGAGGAGAGCCGCCCTGCAGGGTGGGTGGGGAGATGGGTGGGTGGGTGGGTGGGAGAGGGGCCGTCTTGGGTAAAGATCTGGCAGGATGTTTGCTGCTGCGCTGCATCTTTAAGCCACACAGAGTCGCTGCTGCTCCACAGATGATGGCTCAGCCCTGCCTCCCTCCAGCCCCTGGAACCTCCCGGAGAGCAGCCCAGAACCAGGCCAGGCAGAGAGGACAGGGAGCTCTGCCGGGACAGTCAGGCCGCAGTGGGCATCAGATTTGTTCACCCTCAGAGGAGCAAGACTGCACCTTGCCTGCTTCCAGGGCCCAGGGTTTCCAGGTATGTTCGGGAGAAAAGCCCCAAAGTAGGAAGGTGGGTCCTGGCATCAAGTACTAGGTGATTTACAAGCCTTAACATCTTGGCCCTAGAGGCAACCTGACGAGATCAGATCAGTGCCACTGAAATTAACAGATGGGGAAACTGAGTCTGAGAGGGAAACCTTGTGTCCAAGGTCCCCCCTCTGGAAAGGGGCATGAGTGCGTGCTGAGTCGCTGCAGTAGTGTCTGACCTCTGTATGACCCCACGGACTGTAGCCCACCAGACTACCAGTCCCTTGGTGCAGACAAGAAGGGACTAGTGGTGAAGCCAGATAGCGTTCTGGGGTTCAAACCCTGGCTCTGCCTCTTCCAGCTGCGTGGCTAGCCTCAGTGTCCCCATCTACCACAAAGAGCCTTATCCTGCCCTTGCTGGAAGTGGGGAGTGCTGTTCCTGCCACTCTTCCTGTCTAAGGCAAGAATACTGGAGTGGGTTGTCATTTCTTTCTCCAGGGGATCTTCCCGACCCAGGGATCAAACCCAGGCCTCTTACATCTCCAGCACTGGGAGGTGAGTTCTTTACCACTAACGCCAGTGCAAAGGTTTTAACTTCTAAATCCATGTGTGATCTTTCTGATCCTCTACTGTTTCCCAGACAGTGAGCATCATGACCTCTGGGGAGAACTTAGACGTGAGGGTCATAACAAAGGAGCAAGAGCAGCTGCTCAGGGAACTTCAGAGGCCAAGAAGTGCCCAGTGCTGACACTCTGTCAACAAAGCGTCACCTCTCCCTTCGACCCTTCAGGATCAGAGGTGCAGTAACATGTGTGGGCTGGTGTAAACACCCTTGATTTCAGCTAGAATGTTTCAGACCTTTGGGGACCCTCAAGCAGGAGTGATTAATTCTGGGGGGAGAGGTGTGTGGGAATGGAGAAATTGTCACTTGTAATTTTTTTCAGCTGGACCTTGAAGAAGGAGAAGGATCCCAGAAGATGAAGGGGGAGGGACAGGTCCCCCAGGTAGAGGGGGCAGGAAGAGCACCTTTGAGACAACGGGAGAGGTATGCTAGAAGAGAGTGGGATGGCCCTGAAAGCCGAGCAGGGTGTCCAGACTTGATTCTGAGGTATGGGGGGTGCTTAAGAAGGTGCACAGCAAAGATAAATAAATAAAAAACAACTACGATGCTGTCTCAAGGGAGGAAAAAAAAAGAAGAAGGTGATGGGAGGGTGGGGCCTGGGAAAGAGGAGCCGAGGAGAGAAACTGAGGAAGGGACTCCAAAGCTGGGAATCTAGGTGTCCCCATAGCCCAGGGAAGGCAGAGCATACTAGGAGGGGGATGGAGGCAGATCCCAGGCCAGCAGAGAAGGCGTTGACTTTGCAGGGTGTGGTTCATCAGCCCCATCCTCTCTGGGGAAGGGTTCACAGGCCCTCAAGCAGGCACCCAGGGCTTTGACACTGGCACTGGGGAGGCCCCCATGGGCAAGTCAGCAGCCTGCACAGGTGGCATCTGTAGGCCTGTCCCACCAGCAGTGGGGGTACGACTGCAGGGACCAGAGGCCAGAGAAGGCACAGGAGGTCCCCAGTCCAGGACTCACAGCAAGATGACAGTGAGAAAAGCAGGCCTTGGATGTGAGCTCCCCCTGCTCAGTGCCCTCTCCTTGAAACTCACTGTCTGGCCCTGAGCCCAGGAGGGCAGCTCAGAGAAATCCCGCAGGGCCTAGTGAGTTACTGCAGCAGCAGATAGAGGACCAGAGGGGAGGAGAGACAGCCAAAAGGGAGGGACAGGCCATGGGACCTTCACCTGCTCAGCCAGCCCTCCCAGCAGCCCCAGTGTTGAGGACCAGGGCACAGGAGGAAACAGCTAGCATCTGATTCGTTCCCCCAAATCCTCTGCCTTCAACAGGGCTGGGCTCTGACATCAGACCTGTCCTCCACATATCGTCAAGGGACAACGCAAGTGAGTCAAGTGCGGTGGTTATGCGTGGATACCTTGGATTCAATCCTGCCTCTGCCACTGAGTAGCTCTGTGGTCGAGGGCAGTCACTTAACCTCTCTGTCTGTAAAGAGGAGATGACAGTGCCTGCTTCACAGGTTGCTGTGAGGACTGCATTAATTAGTACACTAGAATGGTGCCTGGCGCGTGTCAAGTGCTGTGTTAAGTGTCGGCTATTATTACTTTAGATTTGAAGGTAATGACTCATTTTCCCGTGCCTCCAGACAACCCCTCTCCCTACAGGGCAGTTACAGCTTCTGCACCTGAGGACGCATGCGTACATCCCCTGAACGGGGCAACGAATAATCTCTAGGCTCCATAGGAGTTTTCACAGTGGAGAAGTGTGGAGGAAAGGCCCTGCCTTTGTGGTTGGACATCCCCTCTCCATGCCTGCTTGGCCCACTGGGGCAAGACGTTTATCCTCTCTGAGCCTCCGAGGGCTGGTCTGGAGTGGTTATAAAAAAAAAAAAAATCAAGAGTGTTTCAGAGAATGGGTACTTAGCAGGCAGGTGTGCCCTTAGTCCACAAAGCCCTACCTCGTGCCTACTATGTGCCAGGTGCTGCGAGGACCGGGAAATTCTGCAATCAATCAACCGGGCAGATGTGTCCACCCTCAGGGGCTGCTGTGCTCTGGGAGAAAGACACACTGAACACAGCCACAATCGGGGCTCCTGGGACAGGGTGGCATCTCACAGGATCAGGTCAGACCTCAGGTCAGAGCTGAGGGGGGTGGAGGGAGTCCTTAGGTGAAGGGGCTGCTGGAGGAAGAACAGCACTTCCGGTAGAGGAAGAGCAGGAGCAAAGCCCCCGTGCTGAGAGCTCATGGCACACTGAGGAGCGAGGAGGGTGGGGTGTCCAGCGCAGCATGGGGGCTGGGGAGGGGCAGTGCTGGCAGTGTGCGTGTCACCCCATCTTTGCCCTTGCTGCCTTATAGAGGCAGTGCCCATCCAGTGTCCTCCCCCATGAGATGACCATCCCCACCCACACGACAGCACACAGGCCTCCTGCCGCCCCAACTCTTACCACCATCACCTCCTATCTGAATGCCTCCAACCCCACCCCCATAAGTGTGTCATCAGCCACCCCCCACCAACATCAAAACCCTTCTCCACTGTCCTCCAACAGCACCTGGAATCAAACCTGAGGCCTCCACCTTGTCAAAGGTCCTCATGTCTGGGTCCTCACCCCTCTGCTCTTGCCTCCTCCACCCTGACTCACAGATTCCATGAGTCTCCATTGCTCACCTACACAGATTTGGCTCAAATGCCACCTCCTTCCAGAGGTCTTTCCTGCTGCTGCTGCTGCTAAGTCACTTCAGTCGTGTCCGACTCTGTGTGACCCCATAGACAGCAGCTCACCAGGCTCCCCCGTCCCTGGGATTCTCCAGGCAAGAACACTGGAGTGGGTTGCCATTTCCTTCTCCAATGCATGAAAGTGAAAAGTGAAAGTGAAGTCGCTCAGTTGTGTCCAACTCTTCGCAACCCTATGGACTGCAACCCACCAGGCTCCTCCGTCCATGGGATTTTCCAGGCAAGAGTACTGGAGTGGGGTGCCAGGTGCCATTTATAGGGTAGTCAGGGAATGGCACCCCACTCCAGTACTCTTGCCTGGAAAATCCCATGGATGGAGGAGCCTGGTAGGCTGCAGTCCATGGAGTTGCGAAGAGTCGGGCACAATTGAGTGACTTCCCTTTTACTTTTCACTTCCATTCATTGGAGAAGGAAATGGCAACCCACTCCTCCAGTGGACACTCCAGTGTTCTTGCCTGGAGAATCCCAGGGACGGGGGAGCCTGGTGGGCTGCCGTCTATGGGGTCGCACAGAGTCGGACACGACTGAAGCGACTTAGCAGGGAAGACCTGACTACCCTATAAATGGCACCTCCACCACTCGTATCCCTCCCTGTCTCATTTTTCCTCATGGCTCAGATCATATGTGATTTGCTTCTTTGTACTGTTGTTGCCACCACTAGGACCACAGCTCCATGAGGGCCCGGACCTTGTCATTGTCACTGCTGGAACCCCAGGGCCTAGAACAGTGTGCGGCACTAGAGGGCGCTCCATCATTATTTGCTGGGTAGATGGCTGTAGATGGATGTTTGCTGCCTGCCTACTGTGTACTTGGCTTTGTGTTGGTGACTCAAAGATGAACCAGACCCTTTCTTGCCATCAGGGAGCTCCTGGTCTGGTGGGGGAGACAATAGGACCCTACGACAGCCAGTGGGCTCAAAGAGGTGGCACTGGAAGCAGAGGGGCTGTGGGGTCTCAGAGGAGAGCCTAGCCAAGCCTGGCGAGGAGCCCACAGGTGAAAGGGTGCTTCCAGCCGCAGCCAGGGGCATGCTCCAGAGGAGAGAGTGGGAGGGCTCCCACTCCAGTATGAGAACACCTACCCCAATGAGTCCTCGGAAGCGAATCTCCCCAGAGCTGAGCAGCCCACGAGTGCTGCCTGGTTTTGACTGCAGCTCTTCTAGGAAGTCTTTGAAGTTGTAGGAGCCAGGCCCCAGCTTTTCCTTCTGCCCCAAGAGAACAGAGAAGAGGTAAGAACTTTACACCCGTGTCTATGTGGGCAGGAGCCCAGGGTGTGGTGTGTTCCTTAAAGGATGAGCTCTACCTGGGCGTGGAAGGACACTGCAGGCTGCCCTAGGGCTGCACAGGAGGACCCGGTGCCTGGGATGGGGCGGGATGGGGCCCCAGGGGCCTCACCTGCTGCCGCTTCTCTTTCATGATGGCCTGGTACTGGAAGTGGGGCAGCTGGGTCAGCCGAGTGGCTTCCTGGGCCTTGGCCCAGCCTGTGCCCACCTCTTTCTTCAGTTTCTTGTTGCTGAAGCAGGTCTCCTTAAAGCCATAGGTCCCAGGTCCTATGTGGGACTGAGCCAGAATGGAGTCAGAACAGGGCCAGGCGCACCCGCCAGTCCAGCCATAGAGCAAGTCCTTGCCTGCTGTCACCCTGACCTGAGAATGGACAGGCAATGCCTGTGGGGCCCCTCCTGCAGCCCCCAGCCTGGCACTCAAGCTGTGACCCTGACATCCCCTGTCACTAGCCCCCTTGCACTTCAGAGAGGGCCCATGGCCAGTCTGTGCAAAAGCTGCCAGTGGAACCCACTGTCTCTGTAGTTCCAAACCACACTCTTTTCACTACAGTCTTGTGTTTATCAGACACCTTGAGAGCCCAGCTCTGAGCCAAGCCCTGAGTTGTGGACTGAGCACACCAAGGGGTATGAGGCATGCCCCTTCCACAGCTGAACTCATCTGCCATGGTGGGGGACTCACAGGGACAGTGCCCAGACCACGTGGGAGAGTCAGGAAGCTGGGCAAACTCACCACATCCACAGAGTAGACCCTGGAGTATGGAGCTTCCGTGAAGGTGCTTAACTTCTTCTGGTTGGGATAAACAGCGGAGACATCAAACCTGGGAGGACAGACACCCATTGAAAGGCACCCATTCCTGATGAGGGACGTTCTAGGGGGCAGGAGAGTTAGCATCCCAGGGGAGGTGACTTTGGAGCTGGCCCATGAAAGATGAGATGAACAGGGCTGCTGCCTCCTCGTGGCCTTTGTACTTCTGTTCCCTCTCCCTAGACTCCACCCTAGTCTGATCACCTACCCCCTGCTGAGGACCTTTACTCAAAAGTCACCTTCTCAGTGCAACCCCACCCCCCTTCCAGCACCTGCCAGCTCCTCCCCCCCACTGTCTGTTTTTCCATAGCCCTTATCACTATCTAACACTTTATATAGTTTTCTTTCTTTTTTGCTTATTATCCACTCCAGCCACCTCTCCCTAAGAAGGCAAGCTCATGAGCAAGGGTTTTGCTGTTTTGTTCAGTTTCATTCCCAGATGCTAGAACTGAGCCTGGCACATAGTAGGTGACATTTATATAGAGATATAGATATAAACATAGATACAGATGGGGCTTCCCAAGTGCTGTGGTAGTAAGGAATCTACCTGTCAACGCAGGAGATGCATGTTCCATCCCTGGGTCAGGAAGATCCACTGGAGAAGAAAATGGCAACCCACTCCAGCACTCTTGCCTGGGAAATCCTCTGGACAGAGAAGCCTGGGCAGGCTACTGTTCATGGGGTTGCAAAGAACTGGACACCACTGAGCCACTAAGCACAGCACAGTGTGTATATATGCACACTGTATATATATATATATATGGTATACCTAAGATATATATATATATATACCAAGATGCTCCTGAGAAATCTGTATGCAGGTCAAGGAGCAACAGTTAGAACTGGACATGGAACAACAGACTGGTTACAAATCAGGAAAGGAGTACATCAAGGCTGTATATTGTCACCCTGCTTATTTAACTTACATGCAGAGTACATCATGAGGAACACTGGGCTGGATGAAGCACAAGCTGGAATCAAGACTGCCAGGAGAAATATCAATAACCTTAGATATGCAGATGACACCACCCTTATAGCAGAAAGTGAAGAAGAACTAAAGAGCCTCTTAATGAAAGTGAAAGAGGAGAGTAAAAAAGTTGGCTTAAAACTCAACATTCAGAAAACTAAGAGCATGGCATCCGGTCCCATCACTTCATGGGAAATAGATGGAGAAACAGTGGAAACAGTGTCAGAATTTTTTTTCTGGGATCCAAAATCACTGCAGATGGTGATTGCAGCCATGAAATTAAAAGACGCTTACTCCTTGGAAGGAAAGTTATGACCAACCTAGATAGCATATTCAAAAGCAGAGACATTACTTTGTCAACAAAGGTCCTCCTAGTCAAAGCTATGGTTTTTCCAGTAGTCATGTATGGATGGGAGAGTTGGACTATAAAAAAAAGCTAAGTGCCTAAGAATTGATGTTTTTGAGCTGTGGTGTTGGAGAAGACTCTTGTGAGTCCTTTGGACTGCAAGGAGATCCAAGCAGTCCATCCTATAGGAAATCAGTCCTGAATATTCAAATTTATTGGAAGGACTGATGCTGAAGCTGAAACTCTGATACTTTGGCCACCTGATGTGAAGAACTGACTCGTTGGAAAAGACCCTGATGCTGGGAAAGACTGAAGGCAGGAGGAGAAGACAACAGAGGATGAGATGGTTAGATGGCATCAGTGACTCCATGGACATGAGTTTGAGTAAGCTTGGGAGTTGGTGATGGACAGGGAAGACTGGTGTGCTGCAGTCCATGGGGTTGCAAACTGATACCCAACATATATCACACATATGAATGAAGACACCTGGGCTGAAATTCTACGCACGACTTTTGGGCTGAGTGACCTACTATGGGACAGGCCACTTGGCCTCTCTGAGCAGCACATAGTAGGTCCTTCAGAAATGATTTTAAACAACTTAGTAGGATAATTAAAGGACTCTGGGCAGGGAAACGCAGAGCCCGGAGGCGGATATACAGTCCCGCCCGCCCACCCCTGACTGCCAGCCCTCCCCACTTTCCGCTCCCTGTCCCCAGGCTCCAGCCCTCTTTCATAGGCCCTCCAGTCACAGGCCCTCTTTCCCGCCCCCCCCGCCCCCCCCCCGCCCCGACCCCACCCCACCTGTGGCTCTGCACCCCGAAGGGCGCGCCGGTGAACCACTTGGTGGCCATGATGCTAGCCTGCCCCCTCGCGGCGAAGTCCTCGCAGGACTCGGGCCGTGGGACTCCTCTGCGGCGCCAGCCTCGCGAGCTGGCCGCCGACCACAGCCGCCGCTGCCATGGCAACCCAGGCCTTGTGATTTGTGATCCGCCAGAACCCGTGTGCTGTGTGTGTTGCGTCTTTGCTCGCGCAGCGCAGCGCCCGGGCAGGCACGCCCGCGAGGTTCTCGACTTTTCCACTGGGCTCTGCACATTTTCACTGCTGCCTTGCCAGATATCCTTCCCCCAAGCGAGCCCGGCAGATTTAATGGCCCCTCATGGTGGTTAATATGGATGCCATTTGGTAGGGTTTTAGAGTCATTTGTTGAGGAAAGAAAGAAAGTGAAGTCGCTCAGTCGTGTCCGATTCTTTGCGACCCCATGGACTGTAGCCTACCAGGCTCCTCCGTCCACGGAATTTTCCAGGCAAGAATACTGGAGTGGTTTACCATTTCCTTCTCCAGGGGAATCTTCCCGACCCAGGGATGGAACCCTGATCTCCCGCGTTGCAGGCAAACGCTTTACCATCTGAGCCATCAGGGAAGCCCCATAAATTGAGGAACTGATTCTGATTTCTTGCTTTATGCCAGCACCCTGCACGGGGCCTGGTGGAGAGCTAAAGGCTTCTTAATGTTCACCTTATGCTGGTGGGACCAGTGAGACCCACAGGGAGGTCTTGACTTAGGCAAAGGGCATCCCATTCCTTCTCCACTCTGTGGAGAGAAGGAGAAAGAGGGAACAGGCAAGGGGAGCCAGAACGTGGAAGGTAGGAATGAGATCGGTGGTGGGGGAGGTGCTGCAAGGATGGAGTCAGGACTCTGTTCCTCCCCCAGCTACCCGCCCTACCCCCACCATGACGCCCACTCTGGGCAGACAGTGTGCACGGTGCCTGGGACCCAGAGGAGGCCCCTTCTCAGACAGTCTAGTGGAGGGAAACGATGACTGCACTGTGGGAGCAGGTCCAGAAGACAGGGAAGACTGACCCAGACTGCTGGTGGTGGGTAGGTTGGGGAAGGGGGAGGAGGAGAAGAATTTCTTCCTGGAGGAGAAGAATTTCAAACTCAACATTAAAGAGTGTGTATATCTTGCTTGGTAAAGGAAAGAACTGAGGTTATGTGCCCCCCATAAGGCATGATCAGCTCTCTCCTCTCAACACCAGGGCCTGGGGTCATGCTACAGACTGTCTAAAATCATCTCCTGTGATCGCCTTTGATCCTTCCAAGGGTTTTAGGCTAAGGCAGGGCAAAGAGTCTTACACCATTTGATGAAAACAAGACTGAAACCAGAAACAGAACTTTCCTAGGGGTCCTGCATCCAGTCTGTGGTGGAAGTGGATTACCAGATCAGTGGGTCTCCTCCCAGGCCCCACCCAACACCCTTTTGCCATCCCAATATAGCATTTAAGCCATGAGCTGGACTCACAGGCCCCACGCTGGGCAGGCACATGACCACAGCACCTGGAGCATCCATGCTGCCCTGCTGAGCTGAAGGTCGGAGGCATCAGTACTCGGGAACACACACAGGACAGCCACCCCAGGTCATCCAAGCATTGACTTTGCCCCTTCCCAATGTGCAATCTTGAGCAAGTCACTTCCTCCTCTGATTCTCACCTTTCTTACCTTTAAAATAAAGCCAGTAATCTCTGTGTCTCCAGACTGCTATAAAGATTAAATGAGCCGTTTAGGTACGCTTCATAGCAGAAGCATAATAAGAGGTCATTCCTAGCCCTTGGAAAGGGACCTTACAGAAGGCCCAGGGGCAGAGACTGTGTGTCATTCACGCTGGTGCAGTATGTGGCACATGGAATATGCTCAGCAAATATTTTTTGAATGACTAGTGAACAAATCAATGAATCTAATCCAACTTCCCAGGAATGCATAAGTCCTCAGAGAATCAGATTCAAATCCTAGCCCTGCTGCTTCCAGGCTGGTGGCCTTGGACAAGTTACTCTGGCTTCAATTTCCTTGTCTGTGACATGTGACTGCAACATTCTGGAGGGGCTGTTTTGAGGAGTGAGTGACAAGTGGCTGTGTCCACTACCACATTCTATGAGCTGGGGAGGCCCTACAACCAGACCCAGGGCTGCTCAGGGGTTCTTGGGCCCAGGCTTCCTGGGGTTGCTTTCTTTCTCTCCCAGCATAAGCACCTTGGCTCTGGGACTCATGGAGGAGAAGCCACAGGATATAAGCCAAGGTCCATTGGGCTGGGAGTTCTGGCTGCCAGGCAGGCCAGAGCAGGCCAGAGTGAGTCAGCTGTGCAGCAAGGCAGCTGGCTCCAGTCAGCCCAAAGCATCCCCATCATAGAACTTTCCTGATGACAGCAATTAACTCTCTTGTAGGTACTATCGCAATCCTCTTCAACCCATATGGAACAGAAGAGGAAACTGAGGATCAGCCAGAGAGAGTAACTTGTCCTGGTCACATCTAGTGAGCATCACACAGTAGATACGAAGCTCATAAGTAAACTGTGCTAGAGTTTCTAACCCATCCTCGGGGTGCCATATGTTATGTCAACAAAGTAAGTCAAGCTTCTGAGCCAGAGGATTCAGGCCTCTGAGATGGGGCTGTGGCTGCTGCCTTCAGTCCTCATCCGCTGCCATCTCTTTCCCATGCTCTGTAAATCTCAGCCATATGGGGCTGCTCTGTCCCTAGGCATACCCGGCCCTGGCAGAGCTCTAGCCTTTTCATGTGCCTTTTCTGCTGTTGAAACGCACCAGCAAACTACCCTCCCCATTCACCTCCTATTCATCTTCTCAGAGTCAGATCCAATGTCAAAGCCACCAATTAGAATGGCCATTATAAAATAAACAAGCAAAAACAGAAACAAAGTACAAATGTTGGTGAGGATATAGAGAAACTGAAACCTTCGTGCATTGTTGGTGAGAATATAAAATGATGAAGCTCCATGAGCAAAAAAAAGTATAGCAGCTTTTCTGAAAAATAAACATAGAATTACCATATGACCTAGCAATTTCACTTCTGGGCATATACCCAAAAGAAGTGAAATCAGGACTCAAAAAGATATTCGTGCACCCATGATCATAGCAGCGTTATTCCCAAGAGCTAAAATGTGGAAACCACCCAAATAGCCATTGATGGACAAGTGGATAAACAAAATGTAATATATACATACAAAGGAATATGATTCAGATTTTAAAAGGAAGGTAATTTTGACACAGTTACAACATGGATGAACCCTGAATTATGCTCAGTAAAATAAGCCAGACACGAAAGGGTAAATATTTTATTATTATTCTACTCAAATGAGGTACATAAAGTAGTCAAATTCATAGAAACTAGAATGATGGTTGCTAGGCTTGGGGAAGCTGGTATAGGGAGCTGTTAATGGAATCAAAGTTTCAGTTTGGGAAGATGAAAAAGTTCTGGAGGTGGATGGTAGTGATGGTTGCACAATGTGACTGTACTTAGTGCTACTGACTGTACAGTTAAAAATGGTTAAAATGGTAAATTTTATGTAATGGTTAAAATGGTAATTTTATGACAATGAAAAAAGGGGAAAAAGTCACATACCCCAGGAATCCATCTTTGATCTTCCCAAGCAGGTCAGGAACCCAACCCACATTTCACCTCATGATCACCAGCAATTTATAGTAACAACTTTTCATTAAGATCATTAAATTTCACATTTTAAATTATGGGTGAAAAATATCTCCAGAATGCTGTTTTAATTTGCCATTTTATTGCTCAAGTCAAATATTTTTTTTCCAAGTTTACAAATTGGCTCTATTTCCTCTTCTGAAAATGCTGATCGGTTTTTTTCATGAAGATAAAGTAACAGGGTCTTAGGAGCCCAGCCCCAGATGAAATGAAGGGTGGGAGGAACTCAGAAGTTCAGACCTGAAAAATCCAAGTTCTGGAGGACTAGCAGCTTTGAGGCAGGGAGCACAGCCCTTCTATTAGAGGACAGGGGCTGATGCCAGGCCTGGGGGGAACACTGGCAAGAGCAAGAAAACCCAGAGTGCAGAATGAGTGGGAGCTGGTAGCTATCCAGAGTGACATTTACCAAGTTTACCCAGACATCTACCCTGGTCCTGGGGAGGGAGTATCACCCTCATGTCACAGATGAGAGAAGAATAAAGTGTGAAATAATCTAGAGACTCATTCACACATTGGGTGTGCCACTCATTCACACACTGTGCTAAGTCACTTCAGTTGTGTCCAACTCTTTGCATCCCTATGGACTGTAGCCCACCAGGCTCCTCTGTCCATGGAATTCTCCAAGCAAGAATATCAGAGTGACTTGCCATGCCCCCCTCCAGGGGATCTTCCCGACCTAGAGATTGAACATGCAACTCCTCCAACTCCTGCATTGCAGGCGGATTCTTTACCTCCGAGCCACCAGGGAAGCCCCATTCATACAGTATCAGGGATTAAAAGCAGCACAGGAAACCCTGTCTTTCCACTGGGGCCCCACTGCAGGGCAGAGAGGAGGCAGAGAAATCCCAAGTGGGGAGGCCTGATGAATAACGGCTAAGGAAGATCTGTAGAAGAGAACAGGAAAAGCAAACAGAGGAGCGTGGAGGAGCTGCGACAGCTACGGGAGTGAGGGCAGCTTTGGTGCAGACTGGAAGGGCCAGGCCTGACTCGGTGAGCTCACACAGGATGGAGGAGTGCTCGCGGAGGAAGGGCCTGGCTTGGGGTTCAGCAGACTGGGTCCCAGGCCTGCTTGGGCACACCCAGTTCTGTGACCTGGGCAAGTACTTTTCTCGTCTGAGCTTCACTTTTTCTCATCTGCTGAGCAGAGAGAGTCAAACCACACCTTTGGCCAGGTACTGGGCGTTACACGCCCCGCATTTGGCACCACATCAGTGTATCAGGCACACCTGGTTGTGCAATGCAGGCATCTAAAAGCCGCTGAGCAGCAAAAGCGGAAACACCCACAGGGCGCTCCTGAGTCGCTCTGACCCACCCACCGGCGGGCGGCGCCGGGGATAGGAGGTGGCTGCGCCCCAGGCTTCTGCTCGCTGGCCCTCGCCTCCCGCGCCGGGCTTGCTGCAGGGGCGCCCCTCTCCATTGCAGCCTTGGGGGCCAGGCCCGGGGAGCCGCCGGGCAGCCATGGCGGAGTCCGAGGCCGCAGCCGAGGACCTGGACGCCTTCATCGACGACCTGGACTACCTCCCGGGCCACTTCCACCTGGAGATGCAGCTGAACTTCGAGCCGCGCTCGCCGGCCTCGCTCCGCGCCCGGGACCTGAAGCTGCAGCGGGAGGGACTGCGGCAGGAGCTGGAGCTGGCAGCCGCTCCGCAGCGCCCCGCCGTGCGCCACCTCCTGGGAGCCTTCGCCTTCTACCTGGAGGAGCTGGACGAGGCCCGCGAGCGCTTCCTCGAGGTGGCCCGCGAGGATCCGGGTAACCTCAACGCCTGGGCCAATCTGGCCCACGTGTACGGGCGGCTGGGGCAGGAGGAAGAGGAGGAAGCGTGCGCCGGGCAGCTGGCCAGCCTCATGGGCCTGGCGGGGGACCGCGGGGCAGCCGACGACCCCCAGCTCCGCGCAGCGCGCTGCCTGGCGGAGCAGGGCTACGCACACGGCTTCGACGTGGGCTGCGCCAGCCCGGAGGAGCGAGCTCGCGTGCTGGAGGCTGGCGTCGCGCTCTACGACAAGGCTCTGGGCTACGCACAGCAGGTGGGTGACGTCTCCAGGTTGGGAGGGCTGGCTGGGGTCGCGGCCCCTAACGTCCCCAGGGACGCCCATGGCCCGCACACTCTCCCCTGGCCCCGGGCCTTTTGGCTTCCGGAATACCATTCCAGTGTGCCTCTCCCCGCTTGAGTCCCAGACTGGGCTTGTAGCTCTTCTCTGCTGGACTCCGGAGTGGACCCACATTCCAGCCGGTTAGCCTGCCTAGGTTTCTTTGCTGGCAGTACCGCAAACTCAGCACACCGACTCACCCCTGTCATCTTGTTCCTCCAAGGACCTATCCCGGCATCTGTGTGCACCCACCTCGCTATAAGGCACAGCTCTGCATCCCGCCAGAAACTGGCAGCATTCTTGACTCCTTTCTCCTCCTCACCCACCATCCCCATCCACTCAGACCCCAGATTCCGTGCATCCCACCTCCCCGTATCTCCCTGGCCTATCCACTCCTCTAATGCCTCCCTCCGCCAGCCCAGCCTCCATCATTCCCTGTCTGTACCAACATGGTCCCCGTCATCCTGCCTGGGTTTCTGCCCTCTGATTTGACCCTTCTGCCTCCACCCTGCTGCCAGTGTTCATGTTGCTCAATCTTTCTAGTCACATCCCTCAGCTGCTTACAACCCCCAGTGACTCCCCACTGCCTAGCAGATAAGTCCCAGGCTCTCTGGTGGGCACTGGAGACCCTCTGTGATCTTGCTCTCTGCCTTCCCTCTTCCATGTTCCCCCTTCCAGCCAAGCTTTTGTCCTTGCTTCCTGTGGGCCAGGTCTCCTTACAGCCCACCTTGGCACATCTTCAGCCTCTTTCTGAGATGCCCTTTGCTCCACCCTTGCCTGGAAGGTTCTCCTTGCTCTCAGACATCCCCTCCACTGACTTCACCAGGCTGGGTCAGGACATCCTTGGGGCTCCTACAATGTTGCTCACACTGTCCATTTACAAGTCTGTCTCCCCAGCTCAACCTTGAGGTTTTGAGAGTAGGGATGTCTGTCTGTAAACTCAATACCTGGCATGGTACCTGGACACATCAGTGCTCTCTTGAGTGAATGTCTGTGTGGCGTAGGCCTGGCACTAAATAGACAAATACTGGGTATATGAGTTACCCATTGTTGTATAACAAACATCCTTTGAAATTTAGCAGCTTGAAAACAATAAGCACTGATGGTCTCCGAGTGTGTGTGCTCAAGAACCTAGGCATGGTTCAGCTAGGTGCCTCTAGGCTGCGGTCTCATCTGAAGGCTTGCTCAGCCTGGGGGAGCTGAGGGGATCTCCTTCCAAGTTTACACGTTTGGCTGTTGGCAGAATTCAATTCCTCACTGGCTGTTGGTCAGACTCCCACAGGTCCTTGCCTCATGGATATCCCATCATTTTTCTCTTCATTAGAAGCAAGTCATTAGGTCCAGCCCCCATGCAAAGAGAGGGCGTTACACAGGGACATGAATACCAGGTGATAGGATCACTGGGGGCCATCCCAAAGGCTGCTTGCATTAGATGGCTGACCCTGACATAGAGGGCCTTATCCTTCTGTTACAGAAGAGGAAACCACAGTTCAGAGAGGTGCCGTGACTTTTCCTTGAAGGCATAGCGCAGGCAGGATTGAGTTGGTAATGATGACTTTTTTAAATCATGGTTTAGGTTTGTGATAGTTAAATGACAACAAGCTTTTGCACATGAGTAGGATGGCTGCATTCACAAAGCCTCTGCACACCCCCTTGGAACATTTTCCACCAAAGCCTAAGAGGAAATGTGGAGTTAAGACCTCAGGGAGTGCTATGTGGGAGGCACGGGCTTGACTTAAGGGGAGTAGCGCAGGGTGGAGGTGAAGACGGTAGACACTGAGTCAGACAATCCAGGTCCCAATCCCAGTCCTTCATGCTCTCACCTCTAATTGGTCCTTAGCATCACTGAGCTTCCCATTCTAGGAAGTGGGGATAATAATGGTACTTGTATCCTAGGATTCCTCATCTGTAAAATGGGGACATCATCATTTGGTAGATGTCATAACTAAGAGCTGATGTTTGAAAAGCACCTGGAATAGAGCTTGCACAGGGATAGCAGGATCACAGACAACCCCAGACCTCCTGTTTTAAAGCCTGAGTCTGAAGCTCTGAATGTCAGCTGCTCTCCAGAGAAGACTTGGCCAGCTTGGTATATGTTGACTGTGGTCACGGTCTCAGAGTGGGGCCTGAAGAGCCCTGGACTGGGGGCCAGGAGGCCTGGGTTCTCATCTCAGCTGTAGCCACCCACCTTGGGGCCTTCTCCTGTCTGGACTGCAGTTTCCCCACTGCGAAAGGGGAGTGGGAAGGGGGCACTGGATGGTCTCCAAGGTTCCTTCCTGCTCTCAGGAGGGGGCTCACTGGAGGAAGGCTTCCTGGAGGAGGTGGGGAGGGAGGCAGACATTTAGGGCATTGGAATGGAATAAAGGCTGACTCCTCCCTCCCTGCTGCTGGTCTGCCCTACCATGGTGTGGAAACACCCTCCTCTTTAGGGACCACCAGAGAGAGTGGCAATCGGGGCCCTGCCCAATGCTTCAGGGAGGGAACTAATGTCTTCAGTTGGGAGGTGGCCGCCAGGCCCTGTGCCATATCCTTGTGCCTGGCCCAGTGGCAGCTCCCCAGGTCTGCACAGAGTGGCTGTGGTCAGCCGCCATCAATCCCAGGAGACAGTTGGAGCCCTCCCTCCCTTTCATCATCTGAGGATTAGGAGAGATCACGCTTATAAATCGGCTTTCCAGGTGGCGCTAGTGGTAAAGAACCCACCTTCCAATGCAGGAGACATAAGAGACACCGGTTCCATCCCTGGGTCAGGAAGATCCCCTGGAGGAGGGCATGGTAACCCACTCCAATATTCTTGCCTGGAGAATCCCATGGACAGAGGAGTCTGCTGGGCTACAGTCCAAAGGGTTGCAAAGAGTCGGACACGACTGAAGCAACTTAACATGCACGCGTGCCTGTGCTTATAAACTACCTACACAGAGCAGATGCTCAAGAAATAGCCACAATCAGGAAGACAATGATGATTTTGTATAGTTAGAGTGGAAGGCTTGAGTTAAAGCACCCAGCTATTATTATTTTGCTGTGTGACTTTGGACAAGTCACTTTTCATCTCTTGGCCTCATATCTGCTTTATAAACATTAAACAATAGTTTACTGTGATTATCCAATCAAATCATGGGGGTAAAAGTGCCCATAAACTGGTAAATTATGGGCAAGTCTGAGAGGCATATGCTCAGCCTCTTAACATTTATTGAGCACCTACTGTGTGCCAGGCCCTATCTTTAAGAACTCCTGCCTTTCAGAAACTCATGGACAAAGGGAGGAGCAAACATTTGTTCCTTCATCAACTAGCCCTCTTAGAGTCCTGTCTCTGGGGGAGTGGCGCGAACGGATGAGTCAGATGTGCCTATGACTGGCTGAGGTCACAGGTATTTATTGCATAGCCTGAGAGACAATTGTCTCTCAGCTCTGTACACCAGTTCAGTTCAGTTCAGTTGCTCAGTCGTGTTCGACTCTTTGCGACCCCATGGACTGCAGCATGCCAGGCCTCCCTGTCCATTGCCAACTCCCGGAGTTTACTCAAACTCATCCCCATTGAGTCAGTGATGCCATCCACCCATCTCATCCTCTGTTGTCCCCTTCTCCCCCTGCCTTTAATCTTTCCCAGCTTCAGGGTCTTTTCAAATGAGTCAATTCTTTGCATCAGGTGGCCAAAATATTGGAGTTTCAGCTTCAGCATCAGTCCTTCCAATGAGTATTCAGGACTGATTTCCTTTAGGATGGACTGGCTGGGTCTCCTTGCAGTCCAAGGGACTCTCAAGAGTCTTCTCCAACACCACAGTTCAAAAGCATCAGTTCTTCAGCACTCAGCTTTCTTTATAGTCCAACTCTTGCGTCCATACATGACTACTGGAAAAACCATAGCTTTGACTAGATGGACCTTTGTTGACAAAGTAATATCTCTGCTTTTTAGTATGCTGTCTAGGTTGGTCATAACTTTTCTTCCCAGAAGCAAACGTCTTTTAATTTCATGGCTGCAGTCACCATCTGCAGTGATTTTGGAGCCCAAGAAAATAAAGTCTGTCACTGTTTCCATTGTTTCCCCATCTATTTGCCATGAAGTGATGGGACCAGATGCCATGGTCTTAGTTTTCTGAATGTTGAGTTTTAAGCCAACTTTTTCACTCTCCTCTTTCACTTTCATCTCTAGTTCTTCTTGGCTTTCTGCCATAAGGGTGGTGTCATCTGCATATCTGAGGTTATTGATATTTCTCCTGGCAATCTTGACTCCAGTTTGTGCTTCCTCCAGCCCAGCATTTCTCATGATATACTCTGTGTAAAAGTTAAATAAGCAGGGTGACAATAATATACAGCCTTGATGTATTCCTCTCCCTGTTTGGAACCAGTCTGTTGGTCCATGTCCAGTTCTAACTGTTGCTTCCTGACCTGCATACAGGTTTCTCAAGAAGCAGATCAGGTGATCTGGTATTCTCATCTCTGTACACCAGAGACCATAGTTTCTGGACCAAAAACAGGACACCGCCCCTTCCCCCAGAGGCTGAGAAGGGAAGTCCACTTTGGGGACATCAAGACCCATGTTGGAATTAATGGGGACCTGGCAGGTTGAGGTCCTGGGCATAGAGTGACAATAACTGAGCTTCAGAGAAGGTGCACTTCCTTTCAGTACAGGTGACTGGGGGAGGCTTCGGGAAGAAGCAGGAGTGTCCTGGCAGGAATGGGGTGAGGGCACTCCTGGCAGGGGCGTGGTATGTGCAAAGGTCCTTTGGTGACAGCTGAACTGGGGCAGGGGGTGAGGCCTGGAAAGAGGGTGGCCGGAAGCTTCCCAGGGGGAGGACACAGTGGCCCTGCTGATATGGACTCTGAAGTCTGATTCCTGACCTCCTCAGCTGCATTTCCTGTCCCCCCGCCCCGCCCCTTGGCTGCCGTGCTTGTGGGAGGTTAGTTGAACCCAGAGATTGAACTCAGAGCCCCTGCAGAAAAAGCACCAAGTCCTAACCACTGGACCTCCAGGGAATCCCTACTCTTACTTCCCAGGGACTCTAAACTACTCATATTTCTCCAAACATGCTGTGCTATTTCACATCTCCCACCGCAGGAACTGTTCCCTTTGCCTAGAAAGCAAGCTCCATTCATCAAAACCCAGCTCAAATTTCACCTGCATGTTGAAGCCTTCCTTCATACAACGCACACTTTCACACAGTAATTAATATTCATGAATATTCTGCTTAAATATTCAGCATATTCAGCATGCAGAAGTAGAATATTCTTCTCCGGGTGCCTTGCGGATTTTATCTTAGTCCTCACAAGATCCCTCTGATCCCATTCTACACGCGTGGGAACTGAGGCATAGCAAGGCTAAGTAACCTGCCCAAGACTACAGAGCTAGTAAATGTCAATTGGGTTCATGCCACTCTACCTGATTCCAAAGCCTTTGCTCTTTCTGGAGAGGTTGGAGAAGTGGGGTGCAATAAGGATAGTGCAGATGGCCGGTGAGGTGGGGAGGGGAGCCCCCAACAAGCGCTGCCTCCTGGAAATCTAGGGTTGCCATGTGTGCAGGTGGGGGGTAGGCAGGATGAGGGCAGAGGTGAAGTCAGCACTGGGCTGGCGAAGAAGTGGGACAGTGGAGCGGCCGCTGAGGAACCCATCATGGAGAGGGTTGCCACCCACAGGAGCCGTGACTGGCGGTCCAACCTGCAGGGTACAGTGACTCTAAGAGATTCCTCATCCTGAGGGGGCTGGGACTATCCCAGACAGGGAGGAGCCCCCCAGACCTCAAAGAGTAAAGGCCAGCCAGAGAACCAATGACAGCTGCTCATCTGCTAACTAAAATTACAAGAGAAAACGTTATAAAAGTTAGTAATTCAGCCCAATATTCAAAAACAAGCAGTATATCTGTGTGTGAGTGGGTGTCTGTGACTTCCCTCTCAGCCCTTCTTTCCCTCTCTTTCCTCGTCTTCAAGTTACAAAAATATGATGAGGCAGATTGTTTTATCCATCATTCCTCCCCCGTCAGCCCTCCACACACAGTCCTAGATGGATTCTTGGTGGAGTCTTGAGCTGAAAGGTATTAAGAGCAAACCCTTTGGAGTTACAGATACAGTTTAAATTCTTCCTCCTTTACCAGGTGGTTATGGGCAAGTCACTTCACTTCTCTGAGCCTCAGTTTCCTTATCTGCAAGCTGGGATTCTAATGTCATCTCATAAGGTTGCTGTGAGGAGTAAGAGAGAGACTACACAGGGCTCCAGGTGGGGTGCAGATCATGGTGGGGCCCAGCCCCTTGCCTGTCCACTCCACCCCGGGCCCCCACGGCCCTGGGCTTTGCGCCACATGAGAGCTGTTCTCAGGCTCTGACTCATCAGCAAGCAGTTTCTCTCTTGCCCCCAAGAGGGTGAGCCTTCTGTCTCTATCTGCGTCTGGCACAGGGTTGGACCTAAGAGGAATTTTTGACTGTTGCTAAATTTAATTTGGTTTTTTAGTCTTAAAATTCCTATTATTTTTCTAAAATAAGGTAAAAAACTTATTTTTCTCTGAAAGCAAAATCTCTGTCCCAGGCTGACTCAGTTGTGTGAGTTCCTCCCCCTTTTCCTAGAATATTGGTGGCTTCACACACTCGCCCACGTGCACACACAGCAGACCCTTCACCCTGCTTCGGAGCAGGGCTGGCTCTGGGTGGCACTGGGAGCCAGCGCGGAGCCGAGTTTTACACTCGCTAGCACGTTTCATTTTAGCACATCAAACCTCATGGACACACTGCCATTGGGTGCTGTGATTCTCTGTCACACAGAGGACAGAACAGGCTCAAGGTGACACAGGCCATCCAGATTTCACCTGGCCAGCTGGGGCAGGCAGGACGGAGCCGGTGCTGGGAGGCCCAACAGCCAGCCTCACAAACAAAGGTGTGGGCATTCCACACTGTTGCCGCACCCAGCAGGTTGGGACCTAGCAGGAAGGGCTGAGAGGTCACTGCTGGTCAGCATCCAGGGTCCCTGGCATGCACACACCCACCCACCCATACACACACCCACACCTCTGCCACCATCAGGGAGGCGTGCACACGCACACACACACACACCCCTCTGCCACCATCAGGGAGGCGCACACACACACCCCTCTGCCACCATCAGGGAGGTGCTCACACATACACACACAGACACGCACCCCTCTGCCACCATCAGGGAGGTGCTCACACACACACACACACACACACACCCCTCTGCCACCATCAGGGAGGTACTCACACACACACCCACCCACCCCTCTGCCACCATCAGGGAGGCGGGCACACACACACACACACACACACCCCTCTGCCACCATCAGGGAGGTGCTCACACACACACACACACACACACCCCTCTGCCACCATCAGGGAGGCACGCACACACACACACACACACCCCTCTGCCACCATCAGGGAGGTGCTCACACACACACACACACCCCTCTGCCACCATCAGGGAGGCGCGCACACACACACACACCCCTCTGCCACCATCAGGGAGGTGCTCACACATACACACACACACCCCTCTGCCACCATCAGGGAGGCGCACACACACACCCCTCTGCCACCATCAGGGAGGCGCACACACACACCCCTCTGCCACCATCAGGAGGTGCACACACACACACACACCCCACTCTGCCACCATCAGGGAGGCCAGGACCAGGAAACTCCTCAAGGAGCTGCCCTCTCAATAGATTTCTGCTCCCCGCACCCCTGTCTCCCCCAGCCTCCCTTCCCACTCTCCCAGTCATCCCCCCTCCGCAGCGACTGGGCCCACTGTGCACACAGAGGCACTGCTGGGACCCCGCAGTCAGAGCGTTCGTGTGGGAGTCTGCAAGCTGCAGGACACCCTGAGTGGCCCAGGCCAGCTGTGCAACCTCTCAGAGTGTCCATGTCTCCCTCTGTGAAATGGAGACAGTCGTACCAGCCTGGAGGGGGGTGCGGGAAGAGGCAATGGGGTCACAGAGGGAAGGCCAGCCCCAGCAAGCCTGGGTGGATGTGGCTTGCTCATCCTCAACCCCTGATGGGGCAGCCAAGACTCCTTCTAAGTGAGCACCCACCTTCCTCTCTGTCTCCTCAGACTTCCTCCTGCCCCTGAGCTCACCCTCAGCTCTGCCCAGAGCCAGCCTTGGGAAAAGAACAATGAAATTGGGAGAAGACCCCGCTGGGAGCCAGGGGTCAGGATTTGGGTTCCTGGCTTAGCCCTGCTTGAGTGGCTGTGCGAGGTAGGAAAGTCCTCCTCCGTCACTGGACTGAAGTGGTGGCCGGGCTGATTTCGGGGACAGGAAGGGCTTTGAGAGCAAAAGGTGGGGGAAGCAACAAGCCTCCTGGCAGAAGAAAACACATAAACACACAGAGGGAGAGGAAACCACAGCTTGGGGAGCGTCAGGAATGGTGCTTTGAGGACTTCAGAGTTGATCTCCAACTTTTGAGGTCATAGGCAGGGTTTCTCCTCCCACGGTGCTTGCAAACACACATGCACAGGCACACGCGCGCGTGCACACACACACACACGTATACATACATTCATGGCTCCACAAATCTGAGTGATTTGACTTGGTTCCACTAGAAAAGGAGCTGGATGACTCACACTAGACAATGAGCTAGAGACTGTGCACGCCTGTGCTTTTCACAGATTATCTCACTTGAACCTCCTAGAAATGCTGGGGAATCAGAACTGTTATTAACCCCATTCTACAGATGAGCAAACCGAGGCTCCAGGATGTGTAGCGACTTGCTCAAGGGCACCCAGTCATAAGTGGCTGGCTGGAAATGGACTCAGGTCTCTCCGACATGAAGCCCTGGCTGAGGGACAGTTTTCCCGAGGCTCTGGTCCCAGCCTTCTGATGGCCTCGGTGCCGTAACAGCACCTTCTGACTTTGCTGCTGGCTTCATTCGCTCTATTTCTGGCAATCTGGAGAACTGGTTCTCCCCTCTTCATTGATACAGGACCCCAGAGCCAAAGCTGCCTTTAGCATCTTCTGACCCAATTGCCTTCTTTACAGGAGGAAAGACAGAGTATGTTAAGGGCTCACACAGCCCAGGCCCATGGGAGGAGCTGAGAAAATGCAGGCATCACTGTTATTATCACAGAGGGCAGGAGACTTCGTCAGATCCACCCAGTGCCAGAGTTGGGTTTGGCCCCGGGACTAGAAAAGGGGCTCTAGAAAAGCCCTTCTCTAGAAGAGGGGCTCTGGACTAGAGAAATGGCTCTGGGTCTAGGACAAAGAAAGGGGGTGACGATGGGGAGCTGCCGGCCATCTGCTCTTATCTTAAAACCCATGAAGACCATGGCAGGGAACCCAGTCAGGGCTGAACAGGTAACTCACCTCCGTGGCCCAGCACCCAGCCCCCAGCCCCCTCTGCCCAGTCACGCTGGACCACTTTCACCCACACACTTGTGAGAGGCAAGACCAGTGGGTCATGCCCGCTTGTAGATGTGGAAACTGAGGCCCAGGCTGGGCCAGTGGGCTTTCCAGGAACCCGGGGGGAGGCAGAGGCAGTGGGGGGTGACTCCCATCCCATCAGTGTTTACCCCCACTGAGGCAGGAGCTGGGTGAGTAGGAACCTCACCTGCCCTGCCTTTCTGGAGCAGGCCCCCGTAGGAGCCAGGTGGGGTGGGGTGGGGCTCCACGTGCAGAGCCCAGAGGCTTGCTCTGTGTCATCACTGAGGACATTCCAGTTGAGCAGGAAGAGCTTATTTCTGAGGCCTTCCACCTGGTGACTTTTATTTCTGCATTATCAGCCTCCACAGGGTCGGTGTGATGAGGTGGAAAGAACAGGGGCCCTGGAGGGAGGCAGATCTGAACTTGAATCCTGGTCCTTTCCCCCTGGCCTGTGGGGCTGGCTGGGCAGCTCTTCTCTTGGTCTCTCTCCTCACCAGTAAAAGGAGGAGGATGTGTCCCACCTTCTCAGTCTTCTGTGCAGGCTCAGGGCCACAGTGCACGGAAGTGCCAGTGGACAGTCGACGGTCGAGAAATATTCATTCTCCTTCCTCCTCCTCATTGCCCCTCCCCTGAAAGAGAATTAGTCAGCTCTCAGGAACTGACTCTGAAACACAGATTACAAAGTCCTCAGGGGCAAAGTTTGAACTGCAAGGCAGGCATTTTCCTTCAGAATCAACGGGGTCACAAAGAACTGAGCACACGCGCGCACACACAGAGCCTGTGCAGACACATGTAGGTTAATAAGCCACTGGTATATCAAGAGAGCTTCTGCTGAAATCCCCTAAAATAGCTAAAGTGAAAGTCGCTCAGTAGTGTCCGACTCTGCAACCCCAAGGATTATACAGTCCATGGAATTCTCCAGGCCAGAATACTGAAGTGGGTAGCCTTTCCCTTTTCCAGGGGATTTTCCCAACCCAGGGATCGAACCCAGGGTTGGGAAAATCCCGCATTGCAGGTGGATTCTTTACCAGCTGAGCCCAACATTTCCTTCTTTGGGGGTCACCTTTTGAAGTAAATGAACTAGCCATCTGAGACCCATCCTTATATCTGCCAAGTTAGCACACGCCTGCTCTGTAGGGTCTCATCCTAACCCTGATAGTCACTATAGGTTCTGCCAGATCACCCACCTTTGTCGATTACCCACCCAGCTGTGGCAGCGTGGATCTTCAGGCTTCCCTGCAGATCACAACTGCTGATCCTTTGCTCTGTGAAAAAGAGATGCACTGGCCTGCCATTTTCACTCGGCTCTCCACAGTGCGAGAGGCCCGTGTAGTGTTTCCATCAAGTTCCCAGGGGATGCTGATGCTACTGTCATGAGACTCCACTTTGAGAACCACTCATCTGGGGTAGTTAGGTGCGGGGACCTAAGCTGCTGGGTTCCCAGCTCTGCTACCATCTAGCAGGGCCACTTAGGGCCACAGGTGCCTCTCCTGTAAAATTGGGATAATTGTAGTCCTTACCTTCTTGATAACCCATGTAAATTATGTGCCTCATTTATAGTAAGCACTTATAGTAAGTGCTCAATAAAATGCACTTTTATTCATATAGCAAAACCCCCAGCATTTCCAGGTTTCAGTCCAGGCTGTCACACTAGTCGTGTGTCTTTGAGGACATCATCTCACCTCAGTGTTCCCACCCAACGGGGTGATGATGACCCACTTAGCATTCCACACAGGGCTTTCTGAGGATCACGTGGCTTCTGCAATGAGTGCACTTTGTAAATGGTAAGCACCGCACAGAGTTGCAGCGAGGTGTTGGGAGTAACAACATGAATTTGAACAGGGAGACTTGGCATGAAATATCGGAAGAATCCGCCTCTGTGAGCCCATCTCTAAAGTGAGGAAAATATTGGTGAGGGCCTCAGAGGAGCTGGGAAATGTCCTGAGAACCCTTGCCTGTGCCTCACTCTCACCCTCAGTTAGTACCAGGATCTACCCAGCTACTGAAGGGCAGCGCTGGAGCCTGGGCCCTGCTGCGTCCCCTCCCACAGATCTGCCACGGAGCAGCCACCAAACTTGAGCCCGTCCAGCTTGAAGCCTGGGCAGACTCTCCCACTGGCCAACACCCCCTCATAGACCCTGGAGCCCCCAGCTCATGGGGTCCTGATGAGGATGAACAACAGAAAGGGTGGGGTGTCCTGCCCCAGCTCACCCTGGGCGGCCCTCAGTCAACATTCTTCTCCTGGCAGAGGTCCTGTCAGCCCCCTCCCAGGGGGCTGCCTCCAAATATATTGCCTCTGGGAGCCATCAACTCTGGAAGTGAATTCCTTGCAGCCATCAGAGGTTTCACAGCAACTTCATTCTCCAGGAGAGAGGAAGAACACCCCCTCCCTTCTTCAGGAGGGGAGGGGGCAGTCAGAGGCCTGTTTAATTTAATTTAACGCACCATGGCTTGCCAGGTTGCCCCTGGTAACAGCTTCAGCTGCTGCTTCAGTTACAACCAGAAGGATTTTTAAAGAGACAGCTTATTTTAGGACCAGAATTGCACAGCAGAGTGAATGGTCTCTCTCTCTACTAGGGATGGAGGGTTGGAACCCAAGCATAGGGAGGGCTCAAGCCAGGCCTGTTTATACCATTAACTCCACTTCTAATTTGCAACGCTATAAGCCCTCCTGCAAATGGTACCTTGAGTGGGATCTGAGGGGGGCTCCATTTGAAATTTATCAGAGAGATGTCACTCAGCTAGCTACTTCTCTGAAAATCACAGTTTTAGTCTTCAAGTAGAAGGGAAGAGGGAAATGGCAACCCACTCCAGTGTTCTTGCCTGGAGAATCCCAGGGACGGGGGAGCCTAGTGGGCTGCCGTCTATGGGGTCGCACAGTGTCGGACATGACTGAAGCGACTTAGCAGCAGCAGCAGAAGGGAAGAATTTTCAGGAGTTGCCCCGGCAATTCAGGCACTCTGCCACTAGATGGTAGTATTGCTTACTTAGTGCAAACGATAACCAGGCTTAACTTATTCAAGACTATCAGAATAGTGGTGAAACCACTGGGTTTCAAGTCTTGATAGTAACCAGTGTGTCACCCTGAGCAAGCTGCTTCACCTTTGTGGTCTCAGTGGTCTCAGGGATATAATAACGGGATTGATTAAAACAGCCGAGTGCTGTTGACAAGCGTTGGGGCTAGAACTATGAAGGCATGAGTTTATGTCCCAACTCTGTCATGTACTGTGTGATTGGACACATCACTTAATTTCTTGTATCTTGAATACCAAACAAGAGGGTGGCTATGACCCAGGCAGAGCCTGAGAATAGCACATTGCTCTTCAACCTTGGGAACCTGTGGACCCTACGGGGCATCTGAAGCCCTAGGAGCACAGTGGTGGTGGTGGAGGGCTGTTAGAAAGTGGGGTAAGGCAGGATGACTCAGTGTGCCAGAGCCTGAGACCTCGACGCCCCAACTAGAACTGAAACAGGGCAAAGCAGCCTCCCAGACACTCCTAACCCTGCACGTCTCTAACCCAAACCAGGAGAAAGGGGGCAGATATTGATGGATATTTGTGGAAGACTGGGCCTTGCCTCACAGTGCCCTTTTGCAGATAAGGATATAGCCTCTAAGGGGTAACACATCCACCCAGGGCCACCCTCCTCTTGTGGCCAGGCCTGTTAGCCACCGAGCCTCTGCTCTGGGCACTGCAGCCCTCTCCTTGTCTAGTACAACGGCTGTCTCTATGGTCATGTTTCCTTGTCAGGAGCCTGAAAAGGGGAGCAGGTTCTGTGTCTTCCCACCATGACTCGGCCTAGCCAACCTCAAAGTGGGCATGAAACCAGAGGTCATGGGATCATACCCACAGGCAGCCAGGGAGCATGAAGCACACATGCTTTGGTCTTTCATGTGGACAGGTGCTGACCTTGTGTCAAGGTCCTTGGCCAGCTTGGCTTATGAACCTGAGTCCCCTTCCCATGTCCCAGGTCCTATGTAGGCACAGCACATTAAGGTTATCCGGCAGCCCATCCCAGCTTTTTGCTTTGGTCAGTGTTCTCCACTGAGCTCTCATGGATGCCCCTTAGTCCTTAGACCTGCCACTCTTCCCTTCCAGACAGCGCTATTCCCAGCCAAAGCCCCCATACACATATTCCCACCTAAGTAACAGGGTAACTTTCCAAGGTGATGTGGGTGTAAGAACACATGGGACCCTCGTACTCCCCAGTTCAAACCTTCGCTATGGCTCCCCATTGCCTTGCAGATGACTTCCAGGTTCTGAGCCTGGCATTCAGGGGCCCCTCCTGATGTGCTCCTGCTGGCTCCTCCCTTCACCCCTTAAAAATGGGGTGCTGGTCACTCCAGGCTGCATGCAGCCCCTGACACACCTGCTCACTCATCTCTGAGCTTTTGCACAAATGTGCCCTCCATCTGATGTCCTCTCTCGCTGTATCCACCTTGGTGGTTCCTACTTGTCCCTAAGAACCCTGCTCCAGCACGCCCTCCTCTGGAAGCCTTGGGGGTCCCCCTGGATCACGTGGGAAACCTCCTCCCACAGCCCCTATATCCCTTCTGCTCATTGTGTCTTCGTCTGGCTTTCCCACCAGACCTGGCTTGGCCCTGGGCTCATACCTCTCTCCTAGGGGCAGTCACACCGCTCACTGGGATCTACTCACAGGACCCCCTTCCTCTGTTCCTCTGAACGGGCCAGCCCAGAACAGCCACACCCTAACTTGCCAGCATTAGCTACCCTGTGCCTCCATTCTTACTCACCGTGCTCCATGCTCCTCAACTGCCCACACGTGTCCAGGCTGAGCCTCCATCTGGAACGCCCTTGTGCCCCACCCCACCCTCTGAAATACCACTCCAATTCAAGACCCACCTTACAGCCCACCCTGTGTGTGTGTGTGTGTGTGTGTGTGTGTGTGAGTCACTCAGTCGTGTTCTACTCTTTGCGACCCCATGGACTGTAGCTGGTCAGGCTCCTCTGTCCATGGAATTCTCCAGGCAAGAACACCAGAGTGGGTTGCCATTCACTTCTCCCAGTCTCCCAGGGACTGAACCTGGGTCTCCTGCATTGCAGGCAGATTCTTTACTCTGAGCCCTCTGTGAGACCTTCTGAGTCTTCTGACTGGAAATGGCCTCCCCCTCCTACTCCATTTGTCCACATCCACCTCTTGGTCTTGATCAAACTCTGTTTCATATTAGAGCTATTGGTAAGCCAGCATGATGAGAGGAGCAAGGGCTTTGGAGACTAACAAATGGGGTTCAAATCCCAGTTCTGACACCTGCATGCTGTGTGACCTTGGGTGAGTCATTCTACCTCTCTGAACCTCTGTCTGTGCCTCGGTGAAGTGGGAGTGGCGCCTGCCTTAGGGTTGTGAGATTGAGATGATGCGTGTCAGATCCCGGCACATGGCAGGTACCCCTTCAAGCCCTATTATTTATGCCTGCGTCTGTCTTCCCAGGCAGGTTGTGAGTCCATCCAGGGTGTGGGTCCCATTCAGTGCCACAGCCCATAAGCACCCAACACAGGGCCTCACACCACAGATGCCCAGAAGTGCTGGCTTGACTGAACACTTGGTTCTAACTACTGAGGGTGGGGGGTGGAGGCATAATGGGACCCTAAGCTGAGAAGGCCGCTGTGGGTAGGGGGTGGTGAGTGCAGAATGGAGCCTGGAAATCAACCACAGGAGATTAATGTGGAGGCAGGGGCCAGAGCCTGAGGCAGAGCTGCTGATATGCACTGGGGGTTTTATTGGTTTTCATTAAAATTCCTTCCAGAGGCAGGAGCAGCTACTCCCATAAATAACAGCATAAATATTTTATCTGGTGCCCAAGTCAGTCTAAATGCACAGCAAAGTTAGCAAGAATAACAATGGGAAACAAGTTTGGGGCGGGGCGGGGGGGGGGCGGGGAGGGGGCGTTTCCTGGGCTTCAGCTGAACTCACTCACATGCCTAAAGGGGCTTCTCAGGAAGGTGGAAGGCGAGAGATGGGGCCAAAGGGGAGATGCAGGTGGATGGCGGGGAAGAGAGAAGGTGACCAGTGGAGTATGGGCCTTGTGGGGGAGGGATCAGGAGCCTAGGAGAGGGGAGGGGAGGAAATGGACCCCGTCTCTGCTCTGCGATGGACCCCTTGCTTGGGGCATTCACTCAGACCATCTTGTCAAATCCTCTGTGGTCAGAGAAGCGAAGTGACTTGCCCAGGGTCACCCGGCCAGCCAGTGGCAGAACCAGGCAGGATTATGATCAAGAGTGTACTTGCTGCTTCTTGGGGTTTAGGGGAAGCTTGCGACTCTATGAACAATGTCCCCAGTGCCTCAACAGCAGCAGCACAAGCCATTCTCTGCTTCCCTAGATCCCGATGGAGGAGAAAAGGGGCTGGTACTTCACCATGGCAACGCTCTTCATCAGGTCAGGCTGGGGGTGGGGATGGGATGGTGGGGAGGGACAGGGTGGGGCGGAGAGGTGGGGCGGGGAACCCAGGGGGGAAATGGCTGAGCCCATCGCCATGGCTAGGGCGCTCCAAGTTCCCCTCCCTGCCAGTAGCCTGGGGAGGACTCGAGGCAACCTGGGGACCACTGGGAGGGTTCTGATCAGCCACATCCCCTTCTTGGGCACAGGTTAGATGGCATATTCCTGGAGCTGGGCAGCGAGGAGCAGAAGAGGCTGCCGGCCTTCAACCGCACGCTGGCCCTGCTGCAGCAAGTCCTCAAGTCCTCGGACCCCCAGCCCCGAGGTCGGGCTCGTGCGGGTGGCAGGCGGGGAGTGGGAAGGGGTCGGGCTCTCCCTGCACACATCAGCAGCCCTGCCAGCCTTGTCACTGTCCCCACCTCTCGTTCTGTTTTTCTCTCCCTCAGCCTGTCCCCTCCACTCCCTGTTCCCCTCAAGGAGCTCACACCCGTCACCCAGCAGATGCGTGCCCGCACATCACTCCAAGGGCACGTGTCCAGGCCTGTCTGTAACCCAGAGTGTGAGAGACAGAACTCTCCCCATTTCAGCCTCTTATCCCCATTTTGTGGTGGGGGAATGAAGGCCCTTCTGGAGATGGGAGGGGTCGCTGTCACACAGGGACCAGAGCTACAGAGCTGGGGGAGAGCTGGGGTCAGACAGCAGAAGGCGCCTTCCGTGAGGGCCCCTAAGGGATGTAGAAAACACAAAACAGGCACTGGAATCGTTCCCCCTTCACTCGCAAGTCCCCTCTGCCCTCCTTTGTTTCTCTTTCTCCCTCGGTGGCCCAGTGATTTCTGCCCCTGCCCCCCACCTTGTCCTCCCAGGGCTGACACCTGGGTGGTGCTGGCCCCTGCCTGCTCTCCCCTTCCCCACCTGCAACTCCCTGAGACGCCTCTCCCCTGGCCCCCAGCTCTGGCCTGGTGCTACCTGGGGATGCTGCTGGAGAGGAAGGACACCTTCTCCACCATGCCCATGGGTGTCCATGACTGCGGGTTTTCGGGAACTGACCCCCTGGACTGCTTTGGCAAGGTATGTGCCCCTGGTTACAATCATCCTCCAAACCTGGACAAAGCCTGACACCCCAGCCTCCTCTCCCTGGAACCCACTGCTTCTCTGGGTTTCTCCCCACCTCCATGCCCTACTCAGGAAGTGCCCTTATTCCAAACCTTTCTCTCCATCCCAAACGAAAAAGCAAAGTGAGTCAGACCCTCCCAATGCCTGGTCTGACCTATCCCATTTCCCAGGCCTGTCTTCTAAGCTAGCTGCAATTTTCCAATGCTTTGGCCTCCTGGTGCAAAGAACTGACTCATTGGAAAAGACCCTGATGCTGGGAAAGATTGAAGGCAGGAGGAGAAGGGGACGACAGAGGATGAGATGGTTGGATGGCATCACCGACTCGATGGACATGAGTTTGAGCAAGCTCCAGGAGTTGGTGATGGACAGGGAAGCCTGGCGTGCTGCAGTCCGTGGGGTCGCAAAGCGTCGGACATGACTGAGCGACTGAACTGAACTGAACCCTCAGGCTTTTCCCCTTTGCAGCCCCATGGCACAGCGGAAAGAAAATGAGTGTGGCGCAGCGTGGATGCCAGCTCTGCTCACAGGCCCTGTGACCCTAAAGCAAGTCACTTCCATCCCTGAACCTCCTTATATGTTGATTATGTGATCTGTCCATCTTCTAGGATATGGAGAGACTCAAAGAAGGTAGTGGATGAAACTGTCTACTGCAAACTTTAAAGTGTTGTTCAAGCCTTATTCTTGACACCTTGTTTCGGTGGCAATTTTCACACTGAGCTCAGTTTTTTAAGATTTTCCTGGAGGACAGGGACCCTGTGATTCTCATCCCCTGTACAGTCAGCATGATGCCCTGGGGCAGGTCACAGTGTTGGCTGATGGGTGATGAGCAGTTTCTTGGTGAGAGATCTCAGAACAGAGCGGAGCATAAACTCTAGTTCACGTGTGCTCCAAGAGTTGTGTCTGATTTAACACACTGCCTTTGCCCCTCCTTGGGAACCTACTCTGTGCTGAGCACAGAGGTGGAGAGATGGGGCCCCTCCCTGCAGGAGCTCACTCTCTCTCAGGGGCAGCAACAAACACAAGGCAGGAGCTGTCAGTAACTAGACTGGGAGTGGGGCGATGCCGAGGCCCAGGTAGCAACACTGTGCGAGTGTGAGGGAGGCAGAGGCTGGTTCTGGCCCCTCTTCCCACCTGTCCTGGAAAAATGAGGGAGCACTCATTGATAAGTCTGAGAAAGAGGGGTTGACCTGGGGTCTGGAGGGATGTCCAGACACCAGACATGTCCATGAAAACGGCAGAGAGCATGGCAGTGACTTAGGCTCTTGGGAGTTGAGTGTCAATGAGTTGCACCCCAAAGTGTTGGGCCCCATGATATGGTTGCATTTGGAGCTGGAAGGTGGATATGGGGGATGAAAATTTGGGGATGATATGGCCCTACTGAGAGATGACCTTCCAGTTCTAGCAAACAGCCAGACAGATGGTTTGCTCTAACCCTTGTCCCTTACCCAGGCCATCGAGATTGCCAAGGACCAACTTCCCATCCTTAATCGCCTAGCCAAAATCTTCCACTTCCTTGGAAAGCAGGACATGGCCATTGGCACCTGCAACATGGCCCTGGACGTCCTACGAGATCCAGAGCTCAACTGGCAGGCGTACTGCACAAGGGCCAAGGTGAGTCAGCCTGCAGCTCTGCCTCCTTCTGCCGTTGAGGATCAGAGAACAAGGGCCAAGACTCTGTGGCCAGAGCCGAGAGGTCAGGGAGCCTTCGTGGTAGAAGGGAGCTTAGGTGTCATCAAGGCTCACAGTTCGTGTTCTCTACGATTATCAAGTTAGAGAATGAAGGAGCTTACCACCCACTGCTCATCCCTTATACAATGACCTGGCCAGCTACCTGCCAGCCTCCTCTCTGATTAGCACCTCAGGCAGTCAGACTGACCTGGGTGGAATTCTGGCCTCTCGATTTATCGCTGTGGGCACCTGGGACAAGTGAGCCACTTACCCCTCCAAACCTACATCCCCAAATCTGGAAGATACAGATCATAACATCTATGTTAACAGATTGTCAGAAGATTAAGTGAGGTCACATCTGAAGCAGGTGCCAGGAGTATGGGAGGTGCTCGTAGAAGGCAGAGGGTGTACTGGAGGAAATCTAATGTCTGGAAGAAGAGCTCTGGCTCTCAACGCAGCTAGCCTTCGTTCAAATCCCACATCCTCACTTACACTCTTGCCTAAATTCCGAGCCCCACTTTCTTCATCTATAAACAGGCTGAAGGTAATTGTACCTGCCTCACAGTGTTGTTATGAGGCTTAAATTAGATTCTGTGTGTAAAACTCAGTACTGAGCACATAGGAAGAGTTCATAAGTGGTTGATTACTATTATTAGGTATTTTTTTAACTGGCTCACTGTCTCTTACGGCAGTCCACTATGGTCATTCAGCTCCGCAGATTACTAATTTAACCAAGAGCTGCCTGCCTCCGGCTTCCCCACACTAGTCTCAGATCTGCCCTTAGGAGTCCCCACTGAATGCACTGCTTGGGGGCAGAGATCTGGACCTCTGAGTTTACTTTGCTCCAGGCTAAACAGCCTTCTCTATTACCTTTCATGGGACATGAGGGTGAATCTGCTCCCTGGGTCTTGGTCCCGATGACATAATCATGTTGCCAGCAGTTACTAGTTAGGGTCTCTACCTAGAAGGCTCTTCTCCCAAATGTCCAGTTGGCTTCCTCCCTCACTTCATGGAGGGCTTGAAGAGGCAGCTGCTAGCAGCCATCTTCCTGAAAATGTCAGCCTCTCACCAACACATTGTGTCCTCCTGTGTTGATTTATTTTTTCTTCTTAGCACTTATCATTCCCTAACATACTATTTTCTGATTTATGTTTATTTCTCTCCCCCCACCCGCCAGCTAAAATGCATGCTCCACGAGGGCAAGGAATTTTGTCATTTTGCTCTCTACTATATATTCTAGAACAGTCCTGGCACATAGCAGGCTCCTGACAATCTGTTGACTGAATGAATAAACTGAGCACCCCCCAGGTGCTAGGTCCCGGCTAGAACATGTTCTCTCCATTGTCACGGTAACTTTCCAAGGAAGATCTTAGTGTACTGATTTTTCAGATGTGGAAAATGAAGCTCACAGAGGTCACGCAAATAAAGAGGAGGAAGGGCTGGAATTCAGCCAAGTTCAACTGCCACTAAAGCCAAAGATTCCCACCCCCACCCCACCCCCACCTTATGAAGCTATCTTAGAACCAGAGCCTACTGATGGCTATAAAGTATTAACACCTTCAATGACAACAACCCCTTTTTCTTACTTCCTCTTTCTCCACCTCTTCCCTAACTCTCCTGAACCTCTAGATTTTCTAAATGCCCCAAACAGATGTGGGGGAAAAAGGAGGAAGTGGTGATGAAAGCAAGGGTCCGGAATCATTTGTAATTTGATGCTTGCAAGCTGGGGCCACCTGCCATTCTTCCCACACTACTTGCTTACACAGACCCTCACAAAATCGGTGCTGCCATCCCATCTCAGATAACTCCCTCCCCTAGTCAGCTGTATCCCATCACCTGTTTATTTTTTCATTGTACTCGTCACCACTTGAAGTGGTACCATCTACTTGTTTATGATCATCATCCCTACTAGAATGTTAAGTTCTGCCAGGGCAGGGACCTCATCTGTCTTATCACGACTGCACTCCAGTACCTAGCACGGGGCCTGGTATATGGTGGGCACTCAGGACATATTTGTTGAATGAATGAGTGAGAGAATGAATGAATGGCTCTTCATCCAACCCCCTTCATTGCACAGAGAGGGGAACTAGCGCCCAGAAAGAGGCTGGTCCAAGCTGGCACAGGACCAGGACCTAGCACTTCTGAGTCCCAGTCTCAGGGGCTTTCAACTGCACCACAGAAACTCCCTGAGTTGCTGTTGAGGAAAAAAACAGAGGCTTTGTTGACGACAGTAAGAAAGGCAGGGGTCCTGGCTGGGAGCATCTTCCCTCAGCTGACTCTCTGTGGGCAGATCCACATCAGAGCCTACCTGCACGACCTGGAGCGAGGCAAGCTGGGGCTTGGGGGCATGCCTGACAGGAACCACCTGGCCTGCGCCAAGGCTGACCTCGAGGAAGTGGTCAAGGTGTGCCCAGGCCTCAAGACCTACCTGGACATCGGCCAGGTAAGGCAGCCTCTTGGCTTGAGTAGTCAATGGCTTACTAAACAAAAACTGTTAACTCTGTCAGGCCAGGGCACTGAGGACACAGAGAGGCACGTGGGGGCATCCTTGTGCCCGCAACAGTACTTGCCTCCTACAGCTACAGGGAGGGTTATAGGTGGTGATGCACCGACAGCGTTCAGAACAGGGCCCAGTTCTTTCTAAGCACTCAGAAAGCGTGGGCCATTATTCTGTAACCTTCTGTGCCCAGGGAATAATCACCGAGAGGTTACACTATCTTTTGTGAGAGAAAACTGCAGCCTGAGAGGGTCGGGCTCAAGGTTCTATGGCCAAGATTGGTGGGGCTGGAGCTGGAATCAGAGAGAGCACTGTCTCCTTCTCCAGGAGAGGGAGACCAAACTTTGCGATGAATAACTGTTGAAGGAGGGGAGGGTGGGAATGAATGCATGGAATTTTAAAAACAGAATGGAATGAAGGGGGAGCAGCAAGAGAGCCGGGGAGGAAGGCTCATGCCGCGGCCCCCACCCCAGGTCTACTACTACATGGGCGTGGACGCCGTGCAGGAGCTGCTGGCGGTGGACGAGGCGGCGCTGAACCAGGCGCTGGTCTTCCTGGCCAAGGCCGGCGAGTCGGAGCTGGGCGCCATGCTGCCGGAGCTGCAGCTGCTGCGCGGCAAGTGCCTGCGCATTAAGGGCGAGGAGGCCAACGCGGCGGCTTGCTTCAAGCGCGCCGTGGAGCTGGACGACGCGGGCTGCAGCCACGCCGAGGGCTTCGGCTGCCTGCTCGAGGCGCTGCTGGCGCAGTGGAGCCAGGCGCAGCTCAGCGATGGCGAGGTGGGCCGCGAGGTCGATGTGTGGCTGCGTCGCGCCCAGGACAAGTACCCGGCGGCGCGCCTGCGCCAGGAGCTGCAGCGCGTGTGGCGCGCGCACACGGACGAGGTGCTGGGGCTGGCCCGGGCCTTGGTGGCCCAGGGACGGCCGGCGCTGGTGCGGCTGCTCTTCGAAACCATGGAGCGCAAGGGCGAGGGCGCGAGCTCCCTGCGGGACCGCCGTGCGTTCTCCGTCTGAGGGTCCCTGAGGCTCCCCGCCCCTCCCCACCACTCGGAGATGGTTGGACCTGGTCCAGGCGCTGGAAACCGGCTCGCTGTGCCATAGGCTGGTGGGTAAGTGGAGCCCATCAGACTGGCTTCCGGGAGTTGGAATGGGTACCTTGAGACACAAGGACAGTTGGACGTGACCACTGAGGCAAAAGAGCCTGATCCAGGAGAGCAAGGGAGGCTGGGGGCAGACGCGAGGGGCCAGTGGGGAACTGCCAATGGGAAGGCCCAAATTGTGCGAATATGCAGAAAAGTAACATGGCGTCTCCCAAGAGATACAGAAGATAATTGCCTCCGTTTTGGCAGGTGCTCTAGTACCCAGGACCCTGTTACTGGATTCCCGCGAGCCACGCTCTATCCTTATAAGGCCCCCTCTACTGGAGTAGGTCTCAGGTCTGGCAGTGGGAGAAGTCGTGGCTAGAGCAGAGGGCACAGCTGCCAGAGCGCAGATAAGGGCAAGGCCGCAGTCTACACCTGGCTGCTCAGTGCTCTTTCCTGCCCTCTAACAGTCTTCCAGCAGGTCTCATTCTTGGCCAACTTGGTCTGAAAGACCCTCAAACCCCCTGAAATGAGGCCCATTGGTAGAATCTTCCCTTGATTTCTCTACTCTTAGGGGAACATAAGGGCCCCAACCAAGGAAGTGCCGCCTGTGCCCAATCTCAAACCTTCTACCAGACACTGAAGGAAATCTTGGAATTTTACACTTTTGAAATCGAAGTTATAGAATCATAGATGTAGAATTTTATTGTCAAAGACTTTGGCTTTGATTGTTAGCAAATCTGGAAACCACCAAGCTAGATTCTTATGGTCCTACCAACAAGAGGAGCTGCTGCTGCTGCTGCTGCTGCTGCTGCTGCTGCTGGTGCTGCTAAGTCGCTTCAGTCGTGTCCGACTCTGCAACCCCATAGACGGCAGCCCACCAGGCTCTCCTGTCACTGGGATTCTCCAGGCAAGAACACTGGAGTGGGTTGCCATTTCCTTCTCCAATGCATAAAAGTGAAAAGTGAAAGTGAAGTCGCTCAGTCAAGTCCAGCTCTTTTCGACCCCATGGACTGCAGCCTACCAGGCTCCTCTGCCCATGGGATTCTCCATGCAAGAGTACTGGAGTGGGTTGCCATTGCTAATTTAACTTAAAACTCTAAAAAACCAAGTTCTTTCCAGACTGCAAGAGTGTTGGTTGTATGTAATCGCAATGGCAAGACACCTCCCCCCGCCCTCCCCCCACCGGTCCATAATGGTTTGTGATTTATTTTGCATTTCCTCCCCCCACTTAAAAAAAAAAAAGTTTTACTCACTGCTTTACTCATTTTCCTGACACTTAAGATGGTACCAGGGATAGGCCAGCACCCCTGCCTTACTTCTCATGTCCCCAGTGATAGGTGGAGAACAGACTGAGACGTGCGGTCCCTAGAGATCTCTCATTCTGGGAAGACTGAGAGCCCTGGAAGGGAAGTGGCTTGCTCAGAGTCACACTCCCTAGCCTCCCCATCCTGTCCCTCCAACTTACTTACAGCATTTTTCAGGTTTGGAAAACTACTAATAAACTGATAACACTAAAGCATTAAGTGTTTATGTGTCACCTGTCACCAGGGCCCTCTGATATCCATTGGTATAATGCTGTCATTCCAGGTTCCTGTGAAATCTGGGAAGTAAGGCCACCCAAGGCCTCTGAGTTCCATCCCAGGGCTCATGAAGACTTCCTTTCCCTCCTTTCTTCCTCTCCACTGCAGCAGAGTCCGGGAGGTGACTGCACAGCAGGCAGCACACACACTGTCCACTTCTCCCGTACCCCTTCTCTATCCATGACTGTGACCTGTGACCTTCCCTAGGACAGATGGTGGTGGTTTAGTCGCTCAGTCGTGTCTGATTCTTGCAGCCCCATGGATTGTAGTCCACCAGGCTCCTCTGTCCATGGGATTTTCCAGGCAAGAATACTGGAATGGATTGCCGTTTCCTTCTCCAGGAGATCTTCCCAACCCAGGGATTGAATCTGGGCCTCCTGCATTGCAGGCCTATTCATTACCAACAGAGCCACCAGGGAAGACAGGAACCCATCTGTTTCTTCTCCTACTTCCCAGACAGACAAACTGAATTCAAAGTGGTTTGCTGGTAAAGCTGGGAAGCTGATGAGGTTTGTTGCTCCCCTAGGCCTCCCAGTTTGTTTTCTTCCTTGCTTTTCCTGTCCCCAAGGTTATGCATTTCTCCCTCCATTGCCTCTTCCTCCTGCCAAAACTTTTCAATAAACTTTCTTTCTGATATCTCATTCACATTAATCATATAAATGACTAACAAATACCTACTAGAGCTTTTGTCAGGAGTATCTGCATACTAGCCAAAAGCCGAAAAGAGAAAACAAAACCCACTTCCAGGACTGCCTCCTATGTGCAAGGCACTTCATACATGTAAACTCATTCCGTTCTCTCACCAGTCCTGAAGAGTAGGCATTGCAATTATCATTTTACAGATGAGAACACAGACACTGAACAAGGTCACAGATAAGCATGGAAAGAGCCAGGCTTTGAACCAGACTTACCCCATTGTATGCTGCCTCCTTGGACACAGCCCTTCCTGGGAGGTGTGTCATGAGTGGTCTAGAGTTGGGCCTGGGATCACCAACACAACCTGTCCCTACCCTGCTCCGTCCCCACAGTGTACTAGTCTCCCTGCTCACAAATTGCCTTACTTCTGTGTCTTTGTACATCCTATTCCTCCACTGAATTTTCTTCTTATCATTTTTATCCCTAGTGCTCAGTTCAAACCTGCCTCTTCCAGGAAGTCTTGCCAAACCCTCCAGCTCTCATCCATCATTCCACTTTGTGTACACTCTCAGGCCATTGTGTCTCGCTGCATTTCCTACATTCCTTTATCCTCGCACCATAATGATCTCACCATGTCTGTTGTCCCCATTCGACTCTGGTTCTTTTCAACAAGGGCCACATCTGATTCAGCCCCATGGCCCTGCACTGAGCTTGGCACATAAGATAGGCTCAGTTTGGGCTATTGTACTGAGTAAACTCACAGCAGGGATATGGCTACCTCATTCCCAAACAGGTGACTCCATCACCGGGTCCACAAGGGCTGAGGATGGGACCAAGACTACCCCCTAGGGACCTTTGCAGGCTAGAGCACAACGAGAAAGCATGGGCTTTCTTTCCACCTCCTCTCCAGTTTTAGGTGAAATCCCCAAATTTGTGGCCAGGAAGCTGAGGCCCAGATAAGGAAACTGAGGCAAGGGAGCAGGGAGTTGCCCAAGGTCAAACCATGAATCAATGACAGATACTAACTTGAACCCCACCTCCAGACTCTCGGGCCAGTGATCTCTGCCCTTTGGGCTGCCTCCTTTGTCAAGTTTATTTCTGTCAAGTTCAAGAAGACTATAGGCCTTCAAGTCACTTACTTAACATTTTTCAAGCACTGGTCAAGCACCAGGCATAGCTCCAGGCTCTGGGGCTAAGTGGAGAGCAGACTAGCTCCTGCCCATGCCTTCAGCGGGCTCACAGTCTGGAGCATATAGAGTGGGTCATGCAGGGCCTTGTGGGCCACAGTGGGGACTGTGGAAGACCCAATGTGATGCTCTCGGAGGTGTAAACTGGCAAAGCTGGCTATCCCACCCTCCACACTGGTCACGTTCATTCTGTGTTACTGGCCTTTCCCCCAGCCCAGTGGGGAGGAGAGGGTGGCTATCCCTGGGGCTCAGGACCTAGCCTTGGCCACCCCTCTTCATCAAGGCACTGCAGAGGCCAGGCCTGGCAGGCACCTGGGATCACAGCTCTGGCTTGTAGTGGGAGGCTAGTGGGTGGGTGATCTTTATTCAATTACAGCTTCAAGTCCTGTGAAACACCCCTGCCTACTGGGCGGCTGGGAGGACAACTGTCTGTCATGTAGCTGAAGCAGCAGGCACTCCTTAGGGGAGCACTGCAGAGTAAAAGCCTTAATGACCCCATAATCAGAGTAATGAAGATGAATCGCACCTTGTGCTGCCTGCCCATTCCTTCCTCTGTGTCTAGCAGCCAACATCAGACGCTGGAAACTGTTTAGTCAGTATGAGCAAGGCATGTTTAAGATCATGAAAACAGGTGAGATTTTTCAGTTATAGGTTTCTAGAAGCTCAATATTGCAAATAATCTCAGCCATCACCTCTTCCAGCCTCTCCATCTAAACCAGAACTCCTCTCAACAGTGAGTGTTCTGAGAGAGTATCCAAACCTCTTGCATGCCTCTGGTAGACAGGCAGATCACTACCTCTTGAAGGTATCGTCCATTTTTAAAGTCTTCTGAGTTTGTCTCTCTGTTGCATTGAAACCTTCTTTTATGTCATTTGCATGTCTTGATTCAAGTTCACCTTCAGCACACAGTGAAAGTCGCTCAGTTGTGTCTGGCTCTTTACAACTCCATGGACCATACAGTCCATGGAATTCTCCAGGCCAGATTACTGGAGTGGGTAGCCTTTCCCTTCTCCAGGGGGTCCTCCCAACCCAGGGATTGAACCCAGGTCTCCCGCATTGCAGGTGGATTCTTTCCCAGCTGAGCCACCAGGTAAGCCCAAGAATACTGGAGTGGGTAGCCTATCCCTTCTCCAGTGGAGCTTCCCGACCCAGGAATCGAACTGGGAGCAGACCCTAAAAAGCAGTCTGTGACCTTGAACAGGTCACTTTGCTCTTGTCCCCATTCTCTCTGTAAGGTGTTCGAGGTGTTCAGCGGGTGGGTGGCTGCCTGCTCTACCGGCAGCCAGGCCCAGCTCGGACCTGACACCGGCCGCCGGTGCCCAGCCTAGAGCTGACACAGAGCTAGCAGTTGAAAGCAGAACAGACCAGGGCTTCTCCCAACCGTAATCAAGCCCCGAGGGAACACCCTGTGTGGATGATGGTGGCTGGATGCCAAATGAAGTGAAATATCTCCTTTTCTCAGGCTGTTAACTTTTTTTCTTGTTTAAGGAAGGGGAGGATAATGACATTTAGCACTTTACAACTCAGCAGTAAAATAAGCAGATGGAAACAGATCCCCAGCATCGTGGGCATGCTTCCAGCAAGAAACCCTCCCTGGCTCTAGCTCTGGTTCCGTGGGGCCGAAGTTACTGGCAAGGTTTGCTGGTGGGGTGAAGGACACCGCCTGCTCCCTCCCACCCCGGCTCCTCCCACAGGCACCCCTCCAGGCTGCACGTTGTTGGTAGTGCTGGCCCCCGTTGCCTGCTTCTGGTTTCTGGTTGCTGTGTTCTGCCTACCTGGAGCACCTTCCCGTACACCAGGTCTGTTTGGGGTGTGACCTCTAGAGTTTGGGGATGCAGAGGAGCAGAGGTGGGAAGGGTGGGTTCTCAGAGAGCTTGCTCAATCGCTTCAGTTGTGACCAACTCTCTGTGACCCTATGGACTGAAGTCCACCAGGTTCCTCTGTCCACAGAATTCTCCAGGCAAGAATACTGGAGTGGGCAGCCATGCCCTCCTCCAGGGGATCTTCCCGACCCAGGGATCGAGGATTCTTTACCATCTGAGCCACCAGTGGTGAGTAAACACTGTTGCGGAGCTGTGGAAAAGCTCCGGCTGGCCTCTAGGTGGCCACAGAAGAACAATTTGAGCGCAGAAGGTTCCTACAGGGAGGTTAAAAAAAAGTTGTCACCTGTGGCTAATTCATGTCAATGAATGGCAAAAACCACCACAGTGTTGTAAAGTAATTAGCCTCCAATTATAATATATAAACAATTTTTTAAAAATGTTAAGTTGTCCTTGTCATCATCAAAACTATTGTTTACTGAGAACTCCCCACTGGCCAGTCCCCATGGCTCATGTCTCACACACCTCACTTCATTTTAACCTTCCCAAGCCCAGGAGCTATGTGTTAGCACTGTCTGCATTTTACAGGTGAAGAAACTGAGGTTCAATAACTTCCCCGAGGTCCCTCAAGGCAGGCAGGCTAAAGAGTACTAATGAATGACTTTTTAACTGTTTTTTGAGTTTAGATTACTTTTTCTCTTCTATCCCATACGTTGCTCTATTAACTGCACACTTTAAAAAACCTGAATGCACTTTTCATGTTTGTTTCCAAACTAGTCAATAGCTCTATGCTGGGACTTGTTCTATCTTAGCATGTAAATCATTTCATTAAATTACAGGTCTTCTGTGAGTTTTATTTGTAATCCACAAAGTCAAAGAAACCAACAGAAGAACCCCTACTGTGGTGGAGAGCGATTGCCTCCACCATCTGCTTTGTGCCTCCCTGCTGGGAATAGCACCTCTCCTTCCTGGGCTACTAACCACTCCTTCCCCACTTGGAGTGGTGGCAGAGGGCTGTCAATCATAATACCCCACCCCTGACTGCAAACGCTGATGTGACCAAGGTTGGGCCAATCAGAGTCCTTCCCAGAGAGTTTTTCAATTGGGTGCAAAAAAAAGGACAGAAGATGCTCTCAGTCTGTCTGCTGAAACAGCTATTAGCAACTGTCCCTGATAGGATTACTCATCGGAAAAGACCCTGATGCTGGGAAAGATTGAAGGCGGGAGGAGAAGGGGACTACAGAGGATGAGATGGCTGGATGGCATCACCGACTCAATGGACATGAGTTTGAGTAAACCCCAGGAGTTGGTGATGGACAGGGAGGCCTGGTGATATGGAGTCATATCACAGAGTTGGATATGACTGAGCGACTGATCTGAACTGTGGGCATCAAAAATCTGAAAACAGTATCTTAAACAAGACTGTGTGTTTATCTTGCAAGGCCAGCTCATGTATTACCTCAGTGTCCCCTCTCTGCTCACCCACCAGGTACCCGGTAAGGTCATCCTACTGCAAGCTCCTGACACTCTCCACCTGTCTAGAAGCACTGGGTAGCTGACAGCCCTGGGAGCAGCTTTCAACCAACAGGGCATGGAAATTGCATAAATACCCGAGCCTCATAAGCTGGGGTGGGTGAGGGGATAGGATACTTTGGAGGAATGTGAGATTAAGGCCCAGTGGCCCATAGAAGTAAGCTGTTTCATTTTTTATCACAGCCTGTATTCATTTCGAGCTCTTTCTTCTCACTTCCCTACTCTCTTCTCAGTGTTTCCTGAGATCATCTCCCAAATAAACTAGTAAGTACAAGTGAAAGTCACTCAGTCGTGTCTGACTCTTTGCGACCCCATGGACTATACACACTATACAGTCAATGGAATTCTCCAGGCCAGAACACTGGAGTGGGTAGCTTTTGCCTTCTCCAGGGGATCTTCGCAACCCAGGGACTGAACCCAGGTCTCCCACACTGCAGGCAGATTCTTTACCAGCTGAGCCACCAAGGAAGCCCAAGAATACTGGAGTGGGTAGCCTATCCCTTCTCCAGGGGAGCTTCCCAACCCAGGAATCAAACTGGGGTCTCCTGCATTGCAGGCGGATTCTTTACCAGCTGAGCTACCAGAGAAGCCCCACGTGCCCTCAGATCTTTGACTCGACCTGCTTTGGGGGGTGGGGGGCAAGATTTAGATGCCCTTGAAATCCTTCCTCATCCCAAGAGGAAGACTCTGCCACCTCCAAGTACTCACATGGCACCTTGTTTGTACCTCTAATAAATACACCATAGCCTGCCTTGTAGTATTTATTAAGCATAAACTAGGAAGGAGGAGGGAGATGGGAAGGTGGTTCAAGAAGGAGGGGACATATGTGTACCTATGGCTGATTCATGCTGATATTTGGCACAAACCAACAAAATTCTGTAAAGCGATTATCCTTCAATTAAAAAATAAAATGTTTAAAAATAAAATAGGAAGAAATGTGTTTCTTGAGTACTATGCCTTATACCAGGTGTCTTGTGCTCATTCATTAATTCATTTTTAATTATTCATTTATTAACATTAATGATCATTCATAAAATTTTTTAAATTTACACTCTTGACCATTTGTTTTTTTGTTTTAATTATTTTTTTAAACTGAAGGATATATAGTTCATGTACAATGTTATGTAAGTTACAGGTGTATGACAGTGATTCACAATTTTAAAGGTTATAGTCCATTTATAATTAGTATAGAATATTGGCTATATCCCCTAGGCTGTATAGGCTCCTTTTATTAAAAAAAAATTATAAATAATATCATGACAAGTATATTTTTTAAAGCTGATTCCATTTTGGATGGTTTATTAGGATGTAAATCTTTAGAAGTGGAATTATAGGATCAAATTACATGAACAGTAAGATTTTTAATATCTTATTATTTTTATTTTTGACTGCCTTGGGTCTTCGTGGCGACGCATTGGTTTCCTCTAGCTGCTGTGGGCTACCCTTCATTGCTGTGCTTGGGTTTCTCATTGCGGTGGCTTCTCTCCTTGCAGAGCACAGGCTCTAGGACATGTGGGCTCAGTGGTCGTGGAGCATGGGCTTAGTCACCTCGAGGCATGTGGAGTCTTCCCAGACCAGGGATCAACCCGTGCCCCCTGCGTGGGCAGGTGAATTCTTAACCACTGGACCACTAGGGAAGTCCTAGTATCTTATTTTTAGAGTATATTTTTATTTTTATTATTTTCTTTTTACTTAAATGCCCTGGTTTTTTTTTTTTTTACTTTATTTTACTTTACAGTACTGTATTGGCTTTGCCACACATCCACATGAATCCGCCACGGGTGTACACACGTTCCCCATCCTGAACCCCCCTCCCACCTCCCTCCCCGTACCATCCCTCTGGGTCATCCCAGCGCACCAGCCCCAAGCATTCTGTATCCTGCATCAAACCTAGACTGGCGATTCGTTTCTTACATGATATTATACATGTTTCAATGCCATTCTCCCAAATCATCCCACCCTCTCCCTCTCCCACAGAGTCCAAAAGACTGTTCCATACATCTGTGTCTCTTATGCTGTCTCGCATACAGGGTTATCATTACCATCTTTCCAAATTCTTTATTGAGCATTTATAATGTGCCAGATAGTGACCTACACCAGGGGGTGGCAATCTATGGTCCATAGGCCAAATTAGGCACACTGCCTGTTTTTGTAAATAAAGTTTTATTGAAACACAGCTGTGCTTATTTATTTATATATGTTTATAGCTGCTGTCTTGTCATAACAACAGAGTGGAGTAGTTGCGACAGAGACCATCTGGCCTGTGGAACACAGTAAACAGCATTTACTGTCTGGCCCTTTGCAGAAAAAGTTTGGTGCCCGTTGGAATAGGCACTGGGGCTGCCGCAGTGAACAAAACAAAAATCACTGCCTCCTCCACTCTATTGGGGTGAAGTCAGGGGGCAGAGGGGGGAAATCTAACACAGTGAACCCCAAACTAGATGTTCAGCATAAAATGTTAAATGACGATAAATGCTGTGGAGAAAAACAAAGGGAGAGAGAATCAGGAGTGCTCGCCAGCAGGGGTGGGGATTGTGGTGAAAATTGGGGTGTCAGGAGGTCCTGGCTGTGAACATGACATTTGGGCAAAGACCTGAAGCAGGTGAAGGAGTGAGCCACGTGGACATGGTGGGGAGGAGCCTCTGGGTAGTGGGGCAGCAGACGGAGGGCCACACTGGAGTATTAACAACAGTTCATCCTATGCTGAGCGTTAGTTACCATGTGCCCTTCACGGGCTTTACATACATATTCCATTTAATTACTTAAAAGTTATCATCTCATTACACATTTAATCTTACAAAAGAATGATCTGAAGATATTTCTATTATTAATAAAGACAGAGCTTTCCGTTTACATAGTTGTTTTACAGTGCTGTTCGTTTATTCTTCATAGCATTTCAAAGAGGTTACTGACCCCATTTTAGGCAGCCAAAACCCAGAAAGGCCAAGTCCTTTGTCCCGGGTCACACAGCCAGTCAATGCTGGCCGTGGAAAGCAAGCCCAGCTCTATCTGCCTCCAGACACTGCCTTGCTCTCTCTAAGCCACCAGTCTTGGAGGGTGTAAACTCCACCTGCTCCACTCACACCTAACAACTCCTTGTTAGGAGCTGGCAAAGGCTTGTTGGAAGGAACTCAGTTACCATCATCCTTCTGGATGAAAGTGACCAGGTAAACTGCTGGCGTCATCCTCGGAATTCACAAATGCGATCATTCTCTCTGTCTTGGGGCATCTACACTGTGTCCCAGCCTTCTTCTGGCTATGCCAGTGCTGTGTAGTGTTAACCCCAAAGCAAGGGCTCAAAAGGGGCTTGTTGACCGACAGATTAACTATTGCTGCAATTCTGTTTCATTGCACTTTTAGCAAGACTTTCTTATGAACTGAAGGAGTCATTCAGAAAGACATTAATTCAACAAATATGTACTGAGAATTACAATGTGCAGAAAAATTGAGTTGTACTATGTACAAAGCCTTTCTACATAGTAATCAGATTTACTATGAGAGGGGCTAATAGGTGAACAAGCAATAGGTCCTCCTCTCCGGGAGCTTGCAGCCTATGGGGGTGAGGAGACAAGTGTTTTGTATGTGCTACAGGACCAACTGTGTGCCGGGCCTTGTGCCAATCAGGGCACTTTCATCATTAAAAATAATCCTCATAATAGGACTTCCGAGTTGGCCCAGTGGTTAAAAATCCACCTGCCAATGCAGGGGATGCGAGTTCTATGCCTGGTCTAGGAGGATTCCACATACCAAGGGGCAACTAAGCCCATGCGTCACAACTACTGAGCCCACACGCCATAACTACCGAACCTGCGTCCCTAGAGTCCATGCTCCACAACAAGAAAGGCCACTGCAGTGAAAAGCCCGTGTAACATAACTAGAGAGTAGTCCACGCACAGCGACAAAGGCCTAGCACAGCTATAAATAAATAAATACAAACTTTAAAGAATAATTGTAATAATAGCAAACATTATTGAACCCTGATACACACCAGGCACTGTGCTAAGCCCTGTACCTGGGCTAACTCCTTGTGTCTTCATCACAACTCCATGGAGGAGATGTCATCACTGTCTTCAGGATGAAGGCATCTGATCCTCAGGGGCATTGAGTATCTCACCCCCAGGCACACTGTAAGTGGGTGACAAAGCGAGGATTTGCATTGAGCTCTACTCGCCCCACCACATATACACACTCAGCTATGACACACCTGAGAGAGAGTAGGTCAGAGGAGAGAGTCAGGAAAAAATCTGAATGGTCTCAAGAGAGGGGGAGGTGGGACGTCCATGGTGGTCCAGTGGCTAAGACTCTGTAGTCCCAGTGCAGGGGGCCTGGGTTTGCTCCTTAGTCAGGGAACTAGATTCCACATGCCGCAACTGAAGATCCTGTGTGCCACAACAAAGTCAAATAAATAAATATTTTTTTAAAAAAAAGAGAGGTGGGGAGGCCCTGCAAGAGGAGGCTTTAAGGGCAGGTTCCTCAAGGGGATACCATTTAAGACGGTCCCCAAAGAGTGAGCCTCCAGCAGAGGGTATCCAGTCAGACAGAAAGGGTCTATTTGGGTAACTGCTCCACAACTTGAACTGTATGTTTGTTACAAACAAGTTGCCATTGGAGGCTCTGAGTGGGGAGATCGGGCTGTGCATCAGACAGACCTGGAGATGAATCCTTTCTCTCCCTGTTACTAGTTGTGTTGACCATGCACAAGCCAACCAACCTTTCCAAGCCTTGGTTGTCTCATCTGCAAAATGGACATAACAGTGATAATTATACCTCTGGGGGTTTTATTGTAAGGATTTAATTGCATACAGGTGTAAAGTGTCTAATACTGTTCTTGGTACATAATGAACAATGATGATGATGATGACGATTGGTGCCACACTTCCATTCTGAGGAATCTCAATTTAAAAAAAGAGGCCCGCTTTCTCAGCTCCCTTCTAATGTCTAATCACCTGAGACTTGGACACTGAGCAAATGAACAAGTGGGCACTCTGAGCCCAGGGGGAAGAGGTCCCTGGAGACAGAAGGGCATTGGTGTTCCACACAGTGGTCGGAACAGAGGTGGCAGAAGAACGACGGCTGTCTCCTCACGGTGGGCAAGGGCAGCTGCAGTCCTGAAAGTCGGAATGATTGAAGGCCGAGCCGGATACTTTGAATCATTATCTCTCACGGGCCTGTCACAACAGCCTCACATGGCATTCTGTTTTACTGAAGAAACCAGGAAGCCACGGGCCCAAGGTCTCAAGGCTGGGAATTGGCTGGGCAGGATTCCCAGGCAAGGCCACGTTCCCACCTCCAGTCTAGTCGGTCTGGGCCAGTCTGGGCTAACAGGTTAGGGGGTGGGTTCAGGAGTCCAACAAGTGGCCTGTCCCAGTGGCTCTCTGGAGTCTGTCTCCTCTCCCCCCACCAGTCTGGGCCATTACAGGAGTCTCCCATCTGGCCTCTTTCTCCATCCCCCTCCTCCCATCTCAGTTCACACCTCACTCAGGCAAAGAAACACAACCGACCATGTTCTTCTATGGTATAAAACCCTTCCATTACCCACAAGCCTGCCTCTCACACTGGTCAGCACTCTCAGCAGAGGAGGCGGCCATCTTTCTGAAGTGATGATAACTCTTGTTTTCAAGTTATAACAAATACATGCTCTAGAGTGGAATGCAAAATGTCCAGGCATTTTTCTCAGAGGAGGAGTTGTTTCGGGTTAAGCCTCAAAACAGATGTGTGTACGCTGGTGGGGGCATTCTTCACAGAAACAATTTCGCCAGCCTCAGAGATAAGAAACTCAGTCTGTTCCAGCAAGCCCTGACACAGTGGTGCCCGCTGCCTTTCCGGTTGTGCTTCCCTGACACCTGGGGCTGCTCTATACTCCAGTCAGAACTATCTTGGAGCCTTTTTCCTTACAGCAGTGTGACCTGCTGCCCCTCTGAATAGAACTGTCTTCCTATTCACCCTCTGCTACTTTTTAACCTGAAAAACTCCTAGTTATCGTTTAAGTCTAATTTCACTTCCCCTCCTCCACGAAGCCCTCCTGGATTCCACCCCTCCTTGCAGTGCTCCCCTTCCAGCATCTTGCTCTCCCTTCTTCACAGCTTCTTACCACAGTCTGCTGTGACCTCCACCTTCAGACACCTTCTCCAAGAGGTTAGGAGCAAGTTGAGGTCGGGGAGTTCACCATAAACTCAGCCATCCTTGTCCATTCAGCACACACTAGGAGCCCCTCTCTGTGCCAAGCTGTGAGCTCTGTATGTAGAGACAACTCAGCATGTCCTAAGAGGAGCTCTGACCCCAAGTAGACAAACCATCCACTCATATACTGATTGATATATTAAAACAAGCAAAAAGCAAAACCTCTTGCTGAACCCAACATGGCTAGGCCTTCTGCTTAGAGGTGAGGATCCAGAAAAGAGCCAGACCTGTGCCTGCCTGCAAGGGATTCCCAGTCTGACCAGTGGCCAGTGGAAACCACTAAGCTTATGATGCATCTTAAGCTTATGGCTGTGGGGCACCAAGGCAAGTGACTTTTGCTTTGTTGTGGATGACAATGGATGAATGAATTAATCAATTTCTCTCTCTCTTTTACGGAACTTGTGAGGTTGTAACCATGAATGGGCTCTGTAAATCAAGGCACTCAATAAATGACTGATCAATCAATCGATTGAAATGTCACCCATGAGGTGGCTAGCAGTGAGAGGGCCATATTCTGGCCTCCACCACCCTGGACTTACTCAATGGGGAGTAAATCTACTCTGACCACAGCCACCTGGAATGGACTTGCAGCTCCTGGCTGCAGAGCCTCCTGCAAATTCCCAGTAAAAGGCAGCAGTTCTCGGCCTGCCTCCCAAGAGGGTCGTGAGCATTAATTAGTTACCATTGGTAAAGTGCTCTGAAGACATGGGGGTGTATAAACACAGCAACTCATTAGGCCTCTCCACACCACAAAGCTCTACAGCCGGGAAGAGCTAATTGAGAAATAATTAACACCTCAGGGTGCAGAGGACGATGCCTGGCTTTTCTAGGATTGGTAGGGATGTAATAAAGTGCATGGAGAGCAGGAAGAATTATAAGGCTACTTTAGATCCCAAAATATACTAAAGATTATTCACCTTCTGCCCCCAGGGAAGAGTGTGGGGACCTTTGCCCCACTAAAGCCTTTGGGACTGCATTCCTTGGAAAAGTCCAGAGTACAGTGCTGGGCTGCAGAGGCCGAGTGATGCTCTTCATGCAAAAGAGCTCAGGTCCAGCCCAGGTCTGCCCGGCTTCTAGCGTGTGAGCAGATGCCAGTTGTGGAACTCATCAAGCGGTATTTTCCTCAGGTCTAAGACCCGGATGGTGACATGTGTCTACCATCCTCCTGCCCCAGCACCAGCGTGTCTGATGTCCTTCCTCTACGTCAGCAGATCTAGCGCCGGCTTCATGTTAGGATCATGGGGGACTATAAGTACTGACCAGCATCTTGGGGCTGGGACTAGGGGGCACACAGTGATTCCCAGTTCATTCAAAGTTAAGAACCACTGCTTTGGTTTGTGTATCAGGCACTGTGTTGGGAGCTGTAGAAAACACATGTAAACCCTACCACACTCAATGCTCCCCTCACAACAGCTCATCATTCCTGATTCAATGCCTCAGAGTGTCCTGGACATCCCTCTCCACTCTCACTGCCATTTTTGTGCTGCCAAACCTCACCCAAACCATTTAGGCTTGGTTTGAAGCTCGCCTCCTCAGGGAAGCCCTCCTTCCCTGTGTTCCCACAGGACTGTTCTCAGCCCTATTATAACACTGATCACACAGTGCTGTTCCTGGCAGATCCTGGTGGGCTGAGAGCTTCTCGGGGGCAGTATCAGAATCACCAATGTCTTGCACTGGGTCTGGTATCTTTTAGGCTCTGAATAAACTGTAACAGTTATAAGTTAGATAGAGTTATATGATATGCAACTCCCACCTCAGGGCATTTGCACTTATTGTTCCCTGTGTCTGGAGCACTTTTCTCCCAGATATCTGCAAGTCTCTCTCAACTCCTTCAGGTCTTTGCTAAAATGTCACCTTCTCCCCCAGACTTTCCCTGATCCTTCTATTTTGAATGGTAACCACTTGACCTCCAACCCATTCCCTTCTCTAATTAATTTTTCTCCAAAGCATTTAAAACCATCTGACTAATGGGTCCTGTCTTTATATAAGATTGTTATAATTTGTTTATCCTGGAGTTTTTACATTAATTTTTAAAATTCAGGGATTGACATACTACTATATATAAAGTGAAAGTGTGAGTCGTTAAGTCTGTCTGCCTCTTTGCGACCCCATGGACTGTAGCCCACCAGTCCATGGGTTTCCCTGGTGGCTCAGATGGTAAAGAATCTGTGTGCAATGCAGGAGACTGGGTTTGATCCCTGAGCTGGGAAAATCCCCTGGAGAAAGGAATGGCTACCCACTCCAGTATTCTTGCCTGGAGAATTCCATGGACAGAGGAGCCTGGTGGGCTACAGTCCACGGAGTTGCAAAGAGCTGGACACTACTGAGCGACTATGTGTAAAACAGATAACTAGTAAGGAACTACCACATAGCACAGAGAACTCTACTCAATACTCTGTAATGAACTAAATGGGAAAAAAATCTAAAAAAGAGTGGATATATGTATGTGCATAATTGATTCACTTTGCTGTACATCAAAACAAACACAACATTGTAAATCAACTATACACCAATAAAAATTTGAAAAATAAATTAAAATGTGATTGCATTAAAAAACCACTGGTCTTGAGCCCTGAGTTCTTCGACCTCCCCTTAAAATTCACCATATTGGATAATTGACTAGAATGTAAACTACACTGAAGGCAGAGAATTTTGTCTATTTTGTTTACTATTCCTAGTTTCTACAAGGGGCTGGTACCTGGTTGCTGTTGTTCAGTCACTCAGTCGTGTCCGACTCTTTGCGACCCCATGGACTGCAGCCCGCCAGGCTTTCCTGTCCTTTGCCATCTTCTGGAGCTTGCTCAAACTCATGTCCACTGAGCCAGTGATGCCATCCAACCATCTCGTCCTTCTCCTGCCTCCAATCTTTCCCAGCATTAGGGTCTTTTGGTACGTGGTAGCTGCTCAAAAAATATTTCGTGAAAGTTTGACTTAGTGTCTTTAAGACTAAATAGAATGCCTCATTTCAATTCTTCAATATTTTAAATTTATATAAATTGAAAGCCTGTAAAATCTTAGGGCAGATTCAAAGCCACATTGCCCATTGTTGTCATGGTTACACACTCCCCAGCGGTTCTCCCATTCCAACACAGTGGCGGGCCCCGGGATCCAGCGCACGAACCCCAGACTCGGAAACCTACCCGATCGGCCTTGATCATAGAGTTACACCTCCCTCAATCCTAGAGGGCACTTCCGGGACGATTTACTTATTGCTGCCTAGGCCAATCTACGAGCGCGTTCTCTCTCCTTGGCTAAGTTTCCGGCAAACCTTTCGCTGGAGTCTAGAGTGGGGTGGGGCCAGGCCCCCCGAGAGCGCGGCTTTGTGATTGGTGGGAAGGGTAAGAGGCGGGCTTGTGCTGGCACCGCTCTGGCGCAGGCGCGGTGGTTCGTGTGGCGGTGTGTGTGCCGGCGACGTTCCGTGGGACTACGGTTGGTGAACGGGCATAACAGTGAGGGCTGAGGGACGGGCGGGACACTGCGGAAGAAGAGCGGGCTCGGTTCTGGGCGCGGAGACCGAGGACTTTGGTGTCAGTTTTTCCACGTGCATCCCGGCCCTAGATTGGGGCGGGGTCACAACCACATAAACTGTTGAATAATTTTCGTTTCTTAGTGTGTTTCCTCCATTGTGAAATGGCAGGACTTCCTTGTGTGCCTCGGGTCTTTGTGACCAGTAACTTGTGAGAAATACAAGTTCTCTGCCCACACCCCAGACCTACTGACTCAGAAATTCTGGCGATGAGGCCTCACAAGCTTTCCAGGTGATTTTGATGCTTGCTGAAATTTCACGATTACTGGGCCACTGTAATGTGAGGGGTCGACTTGAGAGAAGTCTTGGAGACAGACTCATTTGCTTGAGGAGGAGTCAAGGGTGAAGGAGTTTCTGGCTTGAGCCACGGGCCTGAGGTGGGACTTTTAAGTGATGGCTCCAGGCGTGAGCCACATGTGTCCTGCCTCCAGGGCCTGCATTTTTCCACAGAGGCATACTAGGGCTCTGTGGCCATGCCTCCCAACTGTCTTCAGGTCATGGGCCACAAAGGAAATGATAATATTTGTACAGAGCCCAGGGGAAGTTGTTGAAGCTGCTAGAAGTTGGAGGAGACCCCTGAAGGACTGAGGCTGCTGAAAGTTGGAGGGAGCCACCTGGGGGGATTTGAGCTTCCCAGAGCTGAGGGGAATTAGTAACCTGTTCTCAGCATAATGCAGGAGAGCTTTTGTTCCGTGGGATGTGCTGATGATTAGGGGTACTCACTAAGTTTGGCAGTATAAATCAAGAACCTTGAAAGAGTTTATATCCTTTTGCATCTGCAAGATTGGTGGCTGTCATAGAAGTTTTATTGGAGGCCGATCTGTGCTGACTGCTGCAGGGTGTCAGATCACAGTTAACACGTATTTCTGCTCGACTCATTTTTCTTCAGGCACAAGTGCCTCCCTGTGCTGGGGTGTCATGGAAGGGCTGCTGACAAGATGCAGAGCACTGCCTGCCCTGGCCACCTGCAGCCATCAGCTCTTGCAGTATGCTCCTCAGAGGTTTCACCACTGTGCCCCCAGGAGAGGGAAGCGCTTGGTGCTGTCCCGCATGTTCCAGCCCCAGAAACTTCGGGAAGACCAGGTGCTCTCTCTCGAGGGCAGATCTGGCGACCTGACCTGTAAGAGCCAGCGGCTGATGCTGCAGGTGGGCCTCATCCACCCGGCAAGCCCTGGATGTTACCACCTCCTGCCTTACACTGTCCGCGCCATGGAGAAGCTGGTGCGCGTGATAGATCAGGAGATGCAGACCATCGGGGGACAGAAGGTCAACATGCCCAGCCTCAGCCCAGCAGAGCTCTGGCGAGCCACCAACCGGTGGGACTCAATGGGCAGGGAGCTGCTAAGACTTAGAGACAGACACGGCAAGGAATACTGCTTAGGACCAACCCACGAGGAAGCCATTACAGCCCTGATCGCCTCCCAGAAGACGCTGTCCTACAAGCAGCTCCCGTTGCTGCTGTACCAGGTGACGAGGAAGTTTCGGGATGAGCCCAGACCCCGCTTTGGTCTTCTCCGCGGCCGAGAGTTTTACATGAAGGACATGTACACCTTCGACTCCTCCCCCGAGGCAGCCCAGCTGACCTACAGCCTGGTGTGTGATGCCTACAGCAGCCTGTTCAACAGGCTGGGGCTGCGATGCGTCAAGGTCCAGGCCGACGTGGGCAGCATCGGGGGCACGATGTCCCACGAGTTCCAGCTGCCAGTGGACATCGGGGAGGACCGACTTGTACTCTGTCCCAGCTGCCACTTCTCTGCCAATGTGGAGACTCTGGACTCGTCACGGACAAACTGCCCTGCTTGCCAGGGGCCACTGACCGAAACTAAAGGCATCGAGGTAGGGCACACGTTTTACCTGGGCACCAAGTACTCCTCTATTTTCAATGCCCAGTTCATCAATGTCCACGGCAAGCCGTCCCTGGCTGTAATGGGGTGTTACGGCTTGGGCGTGACACGGATCTTGGCCGCTGCCATTGAAGTTCTCTCTACAGAAGACTGCATCCGCTGGCCTAGCCTCCTGGCCCCTTACCAAGTCTGCCTCATCCCCCCCAAGAAGGGCAGTAAGGAGGAGGCGGCCGCAGAGCTCGCAGGGCATCTTTACGACCACATCACAGAAGCGGTGCCACAGCTCCAAGGGGAGGTCCTGCTGGACGACAGGACCCATCTGACCATTGGGAACAGACTGAAAGACGCCAACAAGTTCGGCTACCCCTTTGTGATCATTGCAGCCAAGAGGGCCCTGGAAGACCCTGCACATTTTGAGGTTTGGTGCCAGAATACCGGAGAGGTGGTCTTCCTTACCAGAGAAGGAGTCCTGGAATTACTGAGCCGAGTGCAGGTTGTCTGAACCACCCCCTGGACGCCTCCCACCGTATCTCACAGCCTTGGTGTTCACTGAAATGCTGCCTTTCCTGTATTGCTCTCTGGAGCTGGTCTCCCCAGAAACAGCAGCTCGTGGAAGGTGAGACCACGTTAGGAAAGCCAGTTGTAGTCATTTGTTCGGACTATTTGTATTTAAAGTTGTTAACTTGATCCCTTTGTCTGGGCTGGCTGTGCCACCACATACCCTATCTTTCATATTCCACTGTGGAAGCTTCTGTTTGGAGGTAGTGGCTAGAAGGAGCCAAGTTGTCATCTTGGCCCTCAGGAGAGTCACTTCCCTTCTCTCAGCAGTTTTCTACACCACATGTAGGTTGGGGGCCTCCTGATGACTGACCCCCTCCCAGCTCCAGCAGTCTGACCTTGGGCCTCTTGCTGCATTCAGTCCAGAGAGGCAGCCCACCAGTCCTCCTCCTTTGAGAAGTGGGCTGAGGGTCTGGGGACAAGAATCAGGACACCTGGCTGCCACTGACTCACCAGTGACTTGGACGTGACCCCTGCCCTGCTGGGGCCTTCGAGTTTCTCCATCTGTAATGTGCGAAAATGGAACTAGATCTGTAAAGTCCTCACAGCTGACTAGCTGGTTCCTTGAGAGGTTTATGACAGGCAGATCTGGTTCCTCTGATCCTCCATTGTTTAAGCTACCCGGAAAGTTAAAACAGTTAGCTAATGGCCCCCAAACCACCTCCAGAGACCTGACTCTCCCTCTTGAGTTGGCCTGGCACTGAGATCATGTTATATTGATTGAATAAAGTCAGACTGTTGGGGTGAGGTCTGCATGTTAATTGGAAACAGTGGTAACACCTGCCAAGTTCAGAGTGCCGCAGCTTCTTGCCTGGAAACTCTCCTTTTTCTAGTTCTCCACTGGAAAAAGAAAAAATTGGGTGACTGGAAAATACGTGTTATACCACTTCATCCCTCAAGTGTCTGCAGGCTTCCAGTGCTACAGTGACTTCGTCCTGGCTGCAGAGTTGGATCCTAGAGCTATGCATGACGGAGGTGAATTATCAGTAGAAGGTCACTGCCTGAGTGCTGGGGAGAACTGGCAGCGAGCTTGAGCTTTCATTGCTCCTGCCCCCAGGAGCAGGATCAGCTTCTGCATCCTCGGCCCCTGGTGTCACAGCTTGTCCATACCTAAGGAGAATCTTTCAGGGCTAAGCTCAAAGCCATCACCTCCTGAAACATGCTCGGCAGCTCCTGGCAATGGTTTCTGTCTTTGGCATCCCCTGTGCTCTCCTACTAGCACCGACACCCTTCTCACTCAGTGCGCACAGCTCACTGTATGGCTGCCAGCCTCTTGTCATTGATGGTCAGCTCCCTGAGGCTGGGGCCCTAGGCTGACTCCTAGTGCACTGAAGTGTTGTCTTGGCCTGTTGTTCTGCCTGCCAAACAGCTTCCCGTCAGCTTGTGACTGCTGATCGTGCCAGAGTAACCTCACCCCCAGCACACACCATCAGGGTTCCTAATGAATGTAGACCCCAGGCCCTAATGACTCCCAGGCTACCGCTGGGCTCTGCGCCAGCATTCAGGCTAGGAGACAGGATTCTGAGAGCAAACCTAGAGAGGCTGGATTGTAAGACAAGGATCTTACTCGGGTGCACAGTGGAATCCCCTGGGTCCCACCCCGAGGTTCTGTTCTGGGGTGTGGCCTGGGCGTCAGCAGTTTTAAAATTCCCCAGATGATTCTAATTCACCAACTTTGTGGAGCGTCCTCAGCCCACATTGCAGGGTTGAATGTTTGAGTCATTTCAGTTGTGCATTATCAGGTTGATGTGAGCTCTCTGCTTTCAGCACTTATATATGCCGTGTTCAGATCTTAAAACTGTTAAAGGTAAGTGCTGTGAAATCTTCATTTTACAGATGAAACTGGAAGCTCCATTCAAGCAATTTAAGAGTGCACAGCTATTATGTATCAGAGTTAGAATCTGGGTACTGACCAAAACCTGTGTCTTGTCTCACTATACTGCATGGCCTCTGCCTGGGCAATATGATTCCAGTAAGTAAAATGGATTATGTATGTCTGATCAACTTAGCCTGAAGTAGAGAAATTAGAATTACGTGCAAATGAGCACTTTAAATATTTTCTTAAATTTAAATTTGTGCTTCATAAGCATACTTTATGGAAGGCTAGTCTAATGTAAGAATAAGCACTTCTAAAAATCAGCTTCAGGGAATACAGAACTAGTTAATTTAAAACTCTCATAAATGTGTATGATATGGAATGATTTGAGGGTAAGGTAGAATCATGGAACTTTAGAACAGGAGAGCTTGCAGCCTGCTTGTCCAGCCCTCACTTCACAGATGGGAGACAAACCTGCAGTGGAAATTAACCTGCTGCAACCCATCTGACTGGCCAGACTGCCTGATTGCAGACCGGGTGCTGCGTCTCCTGAATTAGGCTACCTCGGGTCAATCTTGTTGCCAGGAGTGACGGCTGGTTGAGTCAGCCTTTGAGCTACAGAGGCCTTTAGGTTTGAAAGAGATACCCATTTTCCAAGGGAGACGCATACAAGGAGCACAGTGATTTGCTCAACATCCAGCTGAACTGAAACCCAGGTGTCTTGATGACTTAGCCAGCGTTTCTTGCAGTAGCCAGGGGCAGTATAGTTTGGTGGAAAGATTAGGACCTTGAATAGAGAATCAGTTTTCCATTTAGCAGGTATATGATCATAGACAAATAACTTGTCTCTTGTGCATCTCAGATTCTTCATCTGTGAGATGCTTTCATAATGGCACCCACACCTCCTTGGGTTGTCTGAGGGTTGGCTGAGCTGACTTATATGAAAAGCTTAACCCCTAGTGTGCTCTCTGGAACCACAATGACTTGCATGGGATGACTTAGGAAATAATCCATTAGGAGCTCAGGTTCTGCTGTTAACATTGAGACCTGGGTTTTGTTTTTTTGTTATGTTGCTTCACAACTTTCCTGGGGAGTGGCACAAACAAGAATTAAGTAACATCTGCAGAATGGTTCCGTCTCCTTAGAGGAAAGACAGAAATATTCAAACCGTGTACATTCCTCTATCCTTTCTGAACTTGCCAACATTACTTCTTGCCATAAATTGATGAAATGGGGTTGCTGGCAGAATAACAGGTACAGGCTGTATTATCATTGCTCATTCCTTGGGGAGATGGAGAAGCAACTGGCTGGGAAATATTTAACAGAATTAATACTTGGGGACAAAGGCTGGTGCATAACAAAACCATTGTGTAAATCAAGCTTAGAATGTAAATCAAGAGCTCCATTAATATTCAGTGTTTTAATAGAAGAAACACCTGCTGGGCCATCAATAAAGGAGCTTTGTGGAAATCTTGAAATTGTCATTTCCTTAACTACTTGAGCGCCAGGCCTCTTTACACCCCTGTCCATTTCTACTCCTAGAGGCCAGGACACTTTTTAGAATTTGTCTGTATCTAAGGGCACACATTCTTTCTGGAGTTATTTATCCACTGATCTCCAGTAGCATATTGGGCACCTACCAACCTGGGGAGTTCCTCTTTCAGTATCCTATTATTTTGCCTTTTCATACTGTTTCTGGGGTTCTCAAGGCAAGAATACTGAAGTGGTTTGCCATTCTAGCAAATCTGGAAAACTCAGCAGTGGCCACAGGACTGGAAAAGGTCAGTTTTCATTCCAGTCCCAAAGAAAGGCAATGCTCAAACTACCGCAAATTGCACTCATCTCACACACTAGTAAAGTAATGCTCAAAATTCTCCAAGCCAGGCTTCAGCAATACGTGAACTGTGAACTTCCAGATGTTCAAGCTGGTTTTAGAAAAGGTAGAGGAACCAGAGATCAAATTGCCAACATCCGCTGGATCATGAAAAAAGCAAGAGAGTTCCAGAAAAACATCTATTTCTGCTTTATTGACTATGCCAAAGCCTTTGACTGTGTGGATCACAATAAACTGGAAAATTCTGAAAGAGATGGGACTACCGGACCACCTGACCTGCCTCTTGAGAAACCTAGATGCAGGTCAGGAAGCAACAGTTAGAACTGGACAAGGAACAACAGACTGGTTCCAAATAGGAAAAGGAGTATGTCAAGGCTGTATACTGTCACCCTGCTTATTTAACTTCTATGCTGAGTACATCATGAGAAATGCTGGACTGGAAGAAGCACAAGCTGGAATTAAGATTGCCGGGAGAAATATTAATCACCTCAGATATGCAGATGACACCACCCTTATGGCAGAAAGTGAAGAGGAACTAAAAAGCCTCTTGATGAAAGTGAAAGAGTAGTGGAAAAGTTGGCTTAAAGCTCAACCAGTATCGACTTTCTTTACTGGTATCTGAATGAGTGGTCTCATAATCGGCTCCTTTACCATCTCTATGGAAAGCGTTAGTTTTCTGGCTGTTAGTCAGTATATCAAGATGGGATTTTTCCTCATTCAGAGCACTGAATAGTCAAAGATATTAAACTGAGCTGATAAGTTAATGGATTTTATGTAAGTTATACAGTCTTAACTGGGTACTTGTAAATAGCACTAAGTGGGCCTTCTACCTATAATACTGCAAAAGTTAAGGCAGCAGAGGGATTAGAAAGAATTTTTTTTATAATCAGTTAATTCACTTTGTAAAATGGCTGTAAAGGATAATGTGTACAGATTTTCTGTTCGCATATTCATTTGTAAACTTCCTAAGACTGTTATGTTTCTATTGCTTTTGTTATGGAATGACATTGCAAAAATAAAAACCTTCTTTAACTGAAAAAAAACAGCTCAACATTCAGAAAACGAAGATCATGGCATCTGGTCCGTCCCATCACTTCATGGCAAATAGATGGGGAGACAGTGGAAACAGTGTCAGATTTTATTTTTCTGGGCTCCAAAATCACTGCAGATGGTGATTGCAGCCATGAAATTAAAAGACGCTTACTCCTTGGAAGGAAAGTTATGACCAACCTACATAGCATATTCAAAAGCAGAGACATTACTTTGCCAACAAAGGTCCATCTAGTCAAGGCTATGGTTTTTCCAGTAGTCATGTATGGATGTGAGAGCTGGACTGTGAAGAAAGCTGAGTGCCGAAGAATTGATGCTTTTGAACTGTGGTGTTGGAGAAGACTCTTGAGAGTCCCTTGGACTGCAAGGAGATCCAACCAGTCCATTATGAAGGAGATCATTCCTGGGTGTTCTTTGGAAGGAATGATGCTAAAGCTCAGAGAAGGCAATGGCACCCCACTTCAGTACTCTCACCTGGAAAATCCCATGGATGGAGGAGCCTGGTGGTCTGCAGTACATGGGGTCGCTAAGAGTCGGACGTGATTGAGCGACTTCACTTTCACTTTTCCTTTCATGCATTGGAGAAGGAAATGGCAGCCCACTCTAGTGTTCTTGCCTAGAGAATCCCAGGGACAGCGGAGCCTGGTGGGCTGCTGTCTTTGGGGTCGCATAAGAGTCGGACACGACTGACGCAACTTAGTAGTAATATGCTAAAGCTGAAACTCCAGTACTTTGGCCACCTCATGCAAAGAGTTTGACTCATTGGAAAAGACTCTGATGCTGGGAGGGACTGGGGGCAGGAGAAGGGGACGACAGGATGAGATGGCTGGATGGCATCACTGACTCGATGGATGTGAGTCTGAGTGAACTCCAGGAGTTGGTGATGGACAGGGAGGCCTGGCGTGCTACAGTTCATGGGGTCGCAAAGAGTCGGACATGACTGAGCGACTGAACTGAAGGGCACACATGACTTTTAGAATTAGGAAAAGAATTTTTTAAAGTTTTCTATAATGTGGAAATTGGGTAAAGTAATTTTATGATGTTTTTGCAAACTTTTGGGAAAAGATTGATTTCACTTAATTTAAAATAATAACTTAGATCATAGTGACCCAGACAGACTCTACTGTCAGACTGCCTGGGCCATTTAGCAGCTATGGGACCTTGTGCAGGACACTTCTTGTACACGTTTCCTCACTGGGAGAACAGGGACAGCAGGGCCTGCTCACAGCAGGTGCTTGGGGAGTGTAGCTGCCCTTCTGGAAGGTTGAGCGGGCAGTGCACGTGGCCAGCACAATGGGGTGGCACTTTCAGGCTCCCACATTCAGGCACCAGCTCCATGCAGGGGTGGTGTCCACTCATATTAAGCCAGCAGCTCTCAAGGTGCTAATGAGCTTGTGATTAAAACCTTGTAGGGCTGGGAGAGTGGGGTGGAGGCACTTACTGGTTAATGGTTAAGCCCGTGGGCTGACGGGAGTGCCACAGGCAGGATGTTGATGCTGTTAAGGGTTTCAGCAGACTGACTTCTACCCAGGCATACATGTCAGGGACATTGCAGGTCAAACTGCCAAACTTTTACCATAACCTTGGAGTGCGCAGGCAAGGGCCTCTGGTTTGTTGCCAACTCCTGGAAGCAGGGGCCCAGTCTTGCTACTGTTAGTATCTCCTGAGGGACTGAGGGGAGTCCTGAATTCAAGTTGTGACTCACTCTTCACTAGCTAGCTGGCTCTGTAAGCTACTTATCCTCTCTATGCCACTTTTCTTCTCGGTAAAATGGTGCCTTGCCTCCCAAAGACTGGCAAGGTTGAGCCCATCCACATGAAGCACCTGGAATGCCCTCTGGCACACCTAAGTGCCCGGTACATGGCAGTCGTTACTAAGCCTGGTAGCATGTGTGCTACCCCTGGCATATGCCCTTTCAAGGCTCCTGCCTTAGCTTGAAGTCCCTCCCACCTCACCAATCCCTTCAATTGAAGGGCCCACATCCCCTGTGTGGTGGCCTCCCTCCACCTCCCACCCCGAGTCTGTTCAGAGTTCATCACTCCTTCCTGTGTCATCAATCAGTAACTATTTGGTATACACCTGCTGTGTGCTGAGGAGCTGCTGTGCTAGGTCCTGGCAGGGCACAGTGCACAGCTCAGCACACCTGACTCAAGTTTCCAGAGAAGTGGAAGCAACCACCCAGTAATCAAGTACAGTGCAGTCAGCATAGAGAAGGTAGAGGACTCATGGGATGTGTGGTAAGAAGCCAGCCAGTAGGGTTTCCTGGAGGAGGCAGCTGGACCTGACGGAAGGTCCTGATAGGTATTAAATAAAGGGAGGAACAGTGGGAATGGAGAGAGGGGAAGAAGTGAGAGTCTTCCAGAGGGAACAGTGTACAAAAGCCGTAAGCTAAAACCGCAAGACTAGAGAATAAAATGTGTCATAAACTCTTGGTATGAGGCAGGCTGTGTTCCGTGTGCTACATGCAGATTAATTCATTGAATTCTCACAGCGCCTGCATGAGGAAGGTGCTGTTATCCTCAAGTTGCAGACAGGACTGGTACCTGAGGCTACTCAGCTAGTGGGTCATGGGGCTGGCCAGTCGGGCTCCAGAGCCGATACTCTCACTTCTGCACCATCCCACCACAGCTGAACTGAGGCCAGGATGGCTAGGCTGAGGCTGGAGATGGAGGGAGCCACAGAAGTGGTAAAGGGCCAGACACTGAAGGGCCTTCAGTGTCACACCAAGAGTGCAGCGGGGACATAGACAGACTGGCTGCATTTCCCTTTATTGGAGAGTTCTCAACCCACGGTAAGGTTTATGACACCCACTCAACAGCATGACCCTGAAGGCAGAAGCTACCTGATGCCTTGCCCTTGGTTCAGTTCAGTTGCTCAGTTGTGTCCAGCTCTTTGTGACCCCATGGACTGCAGCACGCCAGGCCTCCCTATCACCAACTCCTGGAGTTTACTCAAAGCTCGTGTCCATTGAGTCGGTGATGCCATCTAACCATCTCATCCTGTTGTCCCCTTCTTCTCCCGCCTTCAGCCTTTCCCAGCATCAGGGTCTGTCAGTTCTTCATATCAGGTGGCCAAAGTATTGGAGTTTCAGCCTCAGCATCAGTCCTTCCAGTGAATATTCAGGACTGATTTCCTTTAAGATGGACTGGTTGGATCTCCTTGCAGTCCAAGGGACTCTCAAAAGTCTTCTCCAGCACCCCAGTTCAAAAGCATCAATTCTTCAGCACTCAGCTTTCTGTATAGTCCAACTCTCACATCCATACATGACTACTGCAAAAACCATAGCCTTGACTAGATGGACCTTTGTTGGCAAAGTAATGACTCTGCTTTTTAATATGCTGTCTAGATTGGTTGCCCTTGGTTGGTGCCCATTAAATGTTGGTAAAGCCAACCGAAGGAAAGAAACCTGAAAGAGGAGGCAGGTGGGCTCTGGAGTGAGATGCTTAGGTTCAGATCCCAGGTCTGATACTCACTGTTGAGACTGTATGCCTCCACCTTATTTATAAAATTGTGATCCTAGAACTGAGAACGTGGCTTAGAACGAGGGTTTGCATACTGCTTGCTGTCCATGTTGACAGCCGTTTATCATCTCTCTGCTTGCCCTTGTACACCTCCAGTGTACACCTCCAGAAGTGTTTCATCAGGGTGTGGCTTAAGGGGTTCTTTTGTCCCCCACCAAGTTTTCCAGCTGACACCCTAAATCCACAGAGGTATCTAGACAGGTTGGGGAGGCCCACCTCCATCCCTGACCCTTTGCCCTGAGAAGGGCTGTACTCTAGTCTTGTGGGAAGAAGGGTCCCTGGGATGGTGGGAAAGGCTCTGCCTCAAGTTGGGGATGCCAAAGATGCTGGCTCCTCACCCCTCAGCCTTGCCCTTGTCCTTCCTCTGAGCCTAAGTTTCCTCATCTGTAAGATGAGGTGGAGGAGGGTTAAGTCCTTGTGGGGAGCTCTGATTTGGCTCTGCTAGAATCTGAGGCATGGGCAAGTGGCCACAGAGGCACCAGGTGAGGGCAAGGCCCACAGGCCCCACTACACCCATCCACTTCACAAGAGGGCTACCTGTCCTGAACCCTGCAGGTCCCACCCCTATGGAAGGGGAGTGCTCAGGACCCTTGCCCCACACTCCTGTGCTCACCCTGGCTGCCCATCACCATAGCCACTGCAGTGGGGCAAAGCTGGGACAGGCCTTGTTGTCTGGAAGGGCACAGAATCCAGCTGGGAAATGAGAGAGGATGGCCTGTGTGGCCTAAGCCAGGCTCATGATGGACGCTGGACTTCGGCTCTATAGCCACAAGCAGGGACCTGCACCTGGAAGGAAAGCTGCCTGGTTCTTTGTAAACATTCCACAGCAAATTGCCATTCATAGATGACAGCACGCACAGCAGAAAACCCTAAGTTAGTCGATCTTAAGTAGAGCAGCTGGTTTCAGTTTAATGATGTATTAGGTAGCTTTGCTATAGTAACAAACAACTCCCAAATCTCAGTGCTTATTATTAATACTACAACAAATATTTATTTCTCATTCATGTCACAGTCAATGGCTGCAGGCCAGCTGCTTCAGCTCTGCTCCACGTGTTTTAGCATCCAGCTGAAGGAACAGCCCACCCTGGGAAATACATTCCCAGGCAGAGGGAAGAGCATGATCCACCGCACCATACCCTGCAAGCTCTGCCTGAACATGTCCACTCACATCCCTTTGTATCAGGAGAAGGGACGCACCCTCCTCACTGGGGGAAAGGGTGGGCAATGCAAGGACAGGACATATAAAATCCTCTAGGAAGGAGGAAGCAAATAGCTGTAGGCAAAAATACAACAGATGACAGTGACTCAACGTGCAAACAGATTTTCCAGATTAAAAGGCATAAAATTCTAAACATGAAAACTGATACACTGTCTAAGTGTGTCACAGGTCTCCATACTGCAAAGATCAGGAAACATGGCAAACTTTTTAGGGGTTCTAGAGGAGCCTCAATTTGCAACTCTTCATAAAAGATGGAGAATTAGGACCTGGCTTCCCTGGCCCCATCTCACCCCAAGGCATCTACAGGATCCCAACAGAGCAGGCCTCTGTGTTCATGAAGGACTTCTCGGCATTAACACCTTACACGTGTGGCTGTGTATGTGTGCAGTGTGAGGCACACAGCTGCAGAACCATGTCCTGGGATCATGAGTCTTCAGGTCAGAGCTGGAGGGTGGTGTTAACACAACTCACAGTGAGTCCAAGCAGGTCATAAGCAAGGCACAGAGCTCAGCAGCAAGAGAGCAAACTGAAGGCCTGCTAGAGCTCGGCGGTCTGACCCGAGAGGCTGAAGTTCAAGAAGGCAGCAGCTCCTCCCCAACCATGATGCAGGGAAGGCCTGCCCCTGGGGTGACAGGAATAAAGTGCTGGGTTCGAAGAGTAGATCTTGCTGATTCAAGCATGCTTGACTCCAGGCTGAGGTGGGGGAGGGAGGAGGCCCAGGGAGCCTGGCTCCCACAGCATGGCCCAGTCACTTTACCTGGTGCACCTTTTTCCCCCGGAGATAATTCCTACAAAAACCAGAGGATCCTGCACAGACCAAAAATGCTGGTGTCAGGGCTTTTACAAAGTACCTGCAGTGAACACAAGAAGAGAGAGGGATAACTGAATTGCAATCTTAATCACCCATGGACCTTCCCAACAACAGTCAAGGTGAAGCTTTAGATGTGAGTCAACATTAAAACACAAGTTTAGCACATTTATTTGCTTGGTTGTTTATAAGTCTGCAAATAAGCATGACCCCCTCCCCCTTAGAACCTAGCCAGAACCTCTGGGCCAGTCCTCTGGGTCCTCTAGCATCATGTATGTTTATGGCTAAACATAAAATAAGACCATGCTTTCATTCCTTCATTCAACAGTACGTGCCCAGGGTAAGCCAGGCCTTGTGCTGAAAAAAACAGATTAAACAACAAACAAAAGCCACCATCACGGTCTAGAGAAAGGGAGATAAATAATGACAGTGAGGCACAACTGTAGAAGCATTTTTGAGGTACAGTGTTAACCCAAAAAGACATAATTCCTCTACGGGAAAGGGAAATCAGGAAAGGTTTCTGGGAGCTGTCACGTCTCAGCTTGCATTAACTGGAAAAGGGGTCCTGATGGGCACGGGGGAGAAAAAGCCAGGAGGTGCAGGTCACTAGAGCTTTTGCTGTTGCTGGGCATAAAGCAAATGGAGCAGGCATGCTGGACAGCAGGCAAGGCCGTGGACTCAGGTCCAGGGGTTTCTGCACCACCCTGTGGGCTCGGATCTGGGCAGAGGAGCCTGTATCATGGCCCAGCACCCAGTTCAGAGTTTGATGTTGCTGGTCTGAAGTTCCTCTGTGCTGGGCTGTCTCTTGCCTATGCTAATCACTTAAAAAATAATGACTTCCAATGTATTTATACTTTCTCAGAAGCATGAAATTGGTTTTCCTCCATCAATCAGTCTGCTTTATATTTAAGATTTCTCTGCATTTTCTGGGAGATAAGGTAGAGCAGACCTCAGGCCTTTAAAGAATTCTGGATAATTTACTAACAATTGAGAAAATGAAGAGCTAAAAATCTGTCTATAAACTAGAAGGGTAATTTAGGGCTAGGAAAAAACAATGCTGCCAAGAGAAGTCATCATTCATATCTGAAGAAATCCTCACCTCCTGCCTGCCAGGCCAAAGCAGGAACATCAAGACCAGCTAGACACTCACTGAGTCAGTCAACACATCACCAATTCCCACCCCAATCTACCTCCTAAACTTCAATCCACCCCTACTTCACGTCTCACCACTGAACAGTACACTTAAGATCTGTACACTACTTGGTAAATTTTACCTAAACGCCCTCTAGGGCTCCACACACCATCGTCAGGATTCATGCTCCCTAGAGCATTCGAGGCTGCCATACACGGTCCTAACATGGTCCTCCAGCCTCATTTCCAACCCAACCACCCTTTTCAAACCCAACCACCCTTAGCGTACTGGACTCTGCCTAAATCCAAGACATTTGCTTTGCTCAAAGCTCAGGGAAAATTGGCCCAAGGGTCAACTATAAAGCTACTGAGGCCATAACCTTATAGTCCAGGAACCCCCAAAGCTAAGAGACAACTGCCAAATCCAACTGGCTCCCACTGCAATTAACCAAGGTGCCCTCTCACAGTAGACCGCCCCTCTCAGTGCATCAGAGCACTGACTCCTACTCTCTCTCCTACCTGAGAAATATGTAGTCAAGAGTTACTATCCTCATTTTAGAGATGAGCCAACAGACCCAGGGAGGCAGTATGGGCTTAGAGGCACACAGCCACTAAATGATGGTGTCTGACTTCAAGAGCCAATGCTCTTTCCATACGACAACATCAAGGGACACAGGCGCAATTAGGAACAGGAGGGCCATCCCAGCTGTCTTTGGTACAAAAGCCAGGCAGCGCTTTCTTTTTCAACCAGCCCCATTCACTTCCCCGAGGATGTCATGGCTGCGGTGCAATGGGCTGAGTCAGCACACTGCAGCCTGTTTGGCCAAAAGCCTGGGCCAGTCTCCGTGGGCTGCTGTCTCACAATGTTGCATCCAGGGCAGAAGGGAGGGGAGCACAAGGCTAGTGCTCAGCAGTGAAACGGGAACCTGGCCATGTCCCTGGGACGGTGCCTGAGCACCCTTCCTGGTCTACCCAGCCCCATGAAGGTGACTCACCTGGGGTGCTGCAGCACCTGCAGCAGGGTGCTACTGGGAGGCACGCAGTACAGCTCCTCCCTGTCCTCATCCTCAAAGTAGACCTGCAGGATGAACAGAGGGACACAAGTCAGACACCAGTAAAGGGCTTCAGCGACACTAGGCATGCTGAGGCCAAATCGGGTTAATGTGTAAGAGACAGCAACTGCTGAGACTAAAATCCAGGCCCATGAGCCTTCCTTCCCTAACAATTCAGTCGTAGAGCCATTAGGTATGGGAAAAGGAGGCAGCAGTGGCCCAGAGCAGAGAAAGAGAGATGTCCACACAGGAGGCAGCCCTGGGCAGGTGTCAAAGCCCAGCCAGTGGAGATATGCATTCTCACTGGGGACTGGCCAGCCAAGCAGGGTGAGAAGGGCAGCCACTCATGGCAGGGGGAGGCCTGCTGAGGGGAGTGGGCCTACGCTGGATAAGAAAGACATTCCTGCAGGACGGTTGAGCAGTGCAGGGCGACAGCGTATGTAGGATGAGGAGGGCACCATGCTGGGGCAACAGGCTGATGCGGGAGTCAGTCCACGTGAGCGAGGGAAGGCTCCCGATGAGAGGGGATGCTGGTGGTGAGGGGAGGGGAATTAAATGTGGGGCAACCGATCAAACAAATATATTAATAATAATAGAAGCCACTGAAAAAATAGAGAAAGAGTTGGTATTGGATTAGAATTGGAGATACCAGTGACAGCTCATGTTTTTATACACACACATGCACGCCAATGGAGCAGTGAGCATCCTCCTCCCTTCACCCCTGTACTTAGGAGTATAGCTACTAGACAGATCTTGACTTCTAAATACTATTTCCTGCTAAAAAGAACCAAAGCTCCTTGGGGAAAATGGCTGATTCTAGAGCTAAGGCAAAAAAAGCACAATTTGAGCCTCAAACACATTGTAACACAAAGCAAGGAAGTGCTTTAAAAATGGAGGCAAGTCTGAAGGACACAGAAGCAAATTTGAAGGAATTCCCACTGACCAAATCCTAGACACCTTGAGCATAACGTAACCATGAAAGTGAAAGTGAAGTCACTCAGTCGTGTCTGACTCTGTGACCCCATGGACTGTAGCCCACCAGGCTCCTCCGTCCATGGGATTCTCCAGGCAAGAATATTGGAGTGGGCTGCCATCGCCTTCTCCAGGAGTAATAGATTATAACTCAATTAACAAAATAAACCATAAATCCACTGACATAAACAACGGTTTGATGAACAAGAAAATATGTGTATCATCTCCAAGTACCTCCCTATAAAATACTAACTACAAAGGGGAAAAGAGTAACTTTATGCAGTACAGAAGCTTGTATACCCCACCTCAATCAAGTGATGAACGTGAACATCATCAGTAATGGGACATTTGAAATTATGACGTCTGACAGGATGCAACAAGAATATAGCACTGCTCTGTGATATTCCAGTCAGATACACATAATCTAGGCCAAAAGACACACACGACAAACCCACACTTTCCACAAAATAACTGGTCTGTAACCTGCAAAAGTGGTAAGATCAAGAAAGTTGACTAAAGACTGAAAATCTTCTGTAGCCCAAAGGAGACTGAAGGGACATGAGCACTAGATACAATACTATGTGGGATTCCTTCTGCTATAAAGAACGTTACTGGTGACTGGCGGAGGGGATCAAGATGGTGGGAACAAGAAGATGTAGAGCTCACTCCCACACACACAAACATCAAAAATACATCTACATGTAGAACAATTCCCACAGAAACTAACTAGAAACTGGCAGATCTCCTACACAACCAAACCTGCAACAAAGATCTCCACATCATCAGGTAGGACAGGGAAAGAAATAAAAGCATCAGGCTGGGACTGGTACCACTGGAGGGGATCTGTAGTGAAGAGAAGTCCACATGGATGGACCCTCACCCTGAGGAGCCTGCGTGCCAGCTGGGAAATCCACTGACACAAGAGAGAAGCCCAGACTGTACAAGTAAGGACATGTGCTGGCCTGCTGACAATCAGGACAGAGAGAGAGCTGCGCTGGAGGCTGCCACCTCGACAGGCACGTCCCAATCCAAAGGACCAATACCCTAGCCCCACTCACCCCACACCACAGCCTGGTGTGAGACTAGGGCAAAGGTTCAGTCTAGCTGTGCGGACAGACTAGGGTGATGTGGTCCGAGTAGAACCACGGAGACCACTGTCAGTGTACACACCAGGGTGGTGGGTCAAACCAGGCAGACATGTCAGCATATGCATCAGGCATCACAAGGGCATACAGCAGCTAAGCACTGGATCTCAGGCAGACAGGCCCTGGGAGAGGACTTGATCTAGCTACAGAGAGAGACTGGAGGGCCTGGGATGTGATTTGGGGGAGATACAGAATCCACTGTCAGTACCCACGCAGCAGGGGCAGATCTAGCTACAGCAGACACTGTCAGCACACGCACTGGGCAGTCCTGCAAGAACACAGTGGCTAGGCAGTCAGGACCTGCCTGGGTATGGCTGCAGGGATGGCTTCCCAATGGAAGCAGCCTAGTTCTGCCCACTCCACATGGCAACTACTGTCAGATCTAGAGTGGACAGGTCCTGGGAGAGGTCTACCACAGAGGCTGCCCAGGTCCCAGGTGGCACCACAGCCTCCTCAATTCCTGCAGCCACAACACCCTGACCCCCAACTCCAGCCTACTTCACACCACAGCCTTGCACTAGACAATCACAGCAGAGAAAAGGAGGCGACCCTGGGCTGCTTCTGAGGGGAATCATGGCGGTGCTCAAGTTCACCGAGACTGCATGGACTTCACTTGCTTCAGCAACCACTTTCTTTGGGGCAGGGCACACACTCAAAGGCAACGAAGCCTGATCCATCCTGACCCTCGTGGCTTCTACCCCAACAACGGGGGAGCAGACCCTGCCTGGTAAGCCATGGAGCAGAGAGGAGGCCCCACCTCTCATCCAAGGCAGGCTCTAGACACACCATACCACCAACCATACCCCCACCAAGGGCGACAGCACACTCAAGAAAGATGTGGCTGGCATCCACACCCAAAACAGCCCTCACACAAGTACTGGACACACTCTGAGCAGGAATGCTTTTTTAAGACCACAATAGCTAACTTTTTTAAGACCACAATAGGTAACTTTTTTCATAAATTCACAGAGATAGTGAAAGTGAAGTAAAATGAAAAAGCAGCGGAACTTCTCCCAGTTAGAAGAACAGAATTCCCCTGAAAGAACAAGTAATGAGACAGACCTCTCCAGTCTATTAGACCTCAAGTTCAAAAAGGAGGTAATAAAAATGCTAAAGGAATTAAGAAAGATTATCAGTAAAAATGCTGATCACTCTAAAAAGGACTAGAAACTATAAACATGAATCAACTGAAATTAGATAATTCAATTGCTGAGATAAAAACCAACTCTGTAAGTAATGAATAGCAGACTAAATGTTACAGAAGAACAAATAAGTGATCTGGAAAATAGAATAATGAAAACCACCCGATCAGAACAGCAGACAGAAAGACAAATGGAAAAAAAAAAAAAAGAAGAAAACAACATATGAGATCTACAGATGAATATAAAGCATGCCAACCTACACATAATAGGAGTTCCAGAAAGCAAAGAGAGAGAAAAGGAGACCAAAAATGTGTTTGTAGAAATTATGGCAGAAGACTTCCCAAACCTAACAAAAAAAATAGATAGCCAGGTACAGGAAACAAAGACGGTTCCAAACAAGATGAACCCGAATAGATCCAGAACAAGACACAGCATAATTAAAATAGCAAAAGTTAAAGAGAAGATTCCAAAGTCAGCAAGAGAAAGACAAAGAGTCAGTTAAAGAGGAACCCCCATAAGGCTATTAGCTGATTTGTTCACAGAAACACTGTAGTCCAGAGAGAGTGGCATGATATAGTCAAAGTCCTGAAGAGGAAAAATCCACAACCCTATCCGGCAAAACTATCATTTACAATAGAAAGAAGGATAAATAATTTCTCAGACAGGCAAAACTAAAAGAATTCAGCAATACTAAGGGTCTTTAGTACTGAAAGGTCTCTAAGTAGAAAAGCAGCAGAATCTATTGGAAAGGAAGATCACAATGAGAAAGGCAAATATATAAAAGGATAAAAGATCATTTAAATGAGCCAGTACACAGATTAAAAAACCAAAAACTTCTGTAAAAGCAATTAAAACTATAATTAACAGCAAAAGGATAAACAAGAAGATGTAAAATAAATAGGACATAAAAATCATAAAATGTGGGGGAAGGGAGTATAAAGAAGAAAAAAATCAAGTTGTATTCACTCCACAGTCACAAGGACAGTTCAATATACACCAGTCAATCAGTGTGATATATCACATTAACGAATGGAAAGACAAAACCTATGTGATCATCTCAACAGATACCAAAAAAGCATATGACAAAATTCAACCTCCACTCATGATAAAAACTCTCAAAAATGGGCAGAAGACCCAAACTGACATTTCTCCAAAGAAAACATACAGGTAGCCAACAGAGACCTGAAACGATGCTCAACATTGCTAATTACTGAAGAAATGCAAATCAAAAACCAAAGTGAGGTAACACCACACACCAGTCAGAATGGCCATCATTAAAAAGTCTACAAATAGATGCTGGAGAGGATGAAGAGAAAAGGGAACCCTCCTACACTGTTGGTGGGAATGTAAACTGGTGCACCCACCATGGAAAGCAGAAGCTAATAGTTACAATATGATCCCAGCAACCCCACTCCTGGGTATATATTCAGAGAAAACTCGAACTTGAAAAGACACATGTATCCCAATGTTCACGGCAGCACAATTTATAATAGCCAAGAATGGAAACAACCCAAGTGTCCATCAACAGATGACTGGCTTAAGAGGATGTATATATACACAATGGAATATTACTCAGCCATAAAAATATGGCCTTTTGCAGCAACATGGATGGACCTAGAAAATATTATACTTAGTGAAGTCAGTCACACAAAGGAAAATATTATATGGTATCATTACGTGTGGAATCTAAAAAATAATACAAGGACTTCCCCAGTGGTACAATGGAAGACTCTGTGCTTCTACTGCAGGGGGTACAGGTTCACTCCCTGGTCAGGGACCTGAGATGCCACATACCATGTGGTGTGGCCAAAAAAATAAAAAAATTTTAAAAAAAATAAAAATGAATCTACATGTAAAACAGAAAAGAGACTCACAGACACAGAAAACAAACATCATTACCAAAGAAGAAAGAGGTGGAGGATAAATTAGGAGTATCGGATTAACAGATACAAACTTCTATACATAAAATACATAAGCAACAAAGATTTACTATATAGTACAGGAAACTATTTTCAATAGCTCATAGTTAACATATAATGGAAAATAATCTGAAAAAATATAACTGAATCACTTTACCGTATACTTGAGAAACACAATACTGTAAATCAACTATACTTCAATTAAAAGAAAACTTTTTAATTAGTAGTATGTGCAAAAAAAAAAAAAGTGTTTCTGGGGGCTGGGGGGAAAATCTGTGAAAACTAATGGAGTCTGAGGATTAGCTGGTACTAGTGTATCAAAGTTAATTTCCTGATTCTGATGATTTATTGGGATCATGAAAGAAAATATCCTTGTGTGTAGGAAACAGACACTTAAGTCTTCAGAGGTGATGGGGCATCCAGTTGACATCTTACCCTCAAACAGAAGACAAATTTCTTTGTTCTGTAAGTTGTGATTTTTTTTTCAAAGTTGCAACAGTAGAATGTTATTCAGCCTTAAAAACAGTAAGATTCTGACCCATGCTACATGATGATAAATCTTAAAGACATTACACCAAGTAAATTAAGCCAGATAAAAAAGGACAAATACTCTATGACTCCACCTACACGAGGCGCCTAGAGTAGATCCATTCAGGGACAGCGAGGAGGAACAGAGTTCCTGTACATCAGTTCAGGATGATGAAAACGAGACCGACTGTGGTAATGGTTGTACAACAATGTGGAGGCACTTAATGCTACTGAACTGTACATTTTGAAATGTTTAAAATGGTACATTTTATGTTTTTTATATTTTGCCACAATTTTTTTTTTTTAAGGCAGTGAAACCTTGCTCTGCCCCGATTCCCCCAACCCCAATTCTCATAGAGGGACAAAAGAAAACTTCCTTACCTCTAAATTATCAGGGCAGTATTTTTGCTCTAAATCCCAAGAGGGTGTTTCACCAAACATCACCATTAGATGATCAATAAACCTAAGGAGATATAACATGTACTTTCTGGTATCAGTAACTCATAATCTTGTTTTCCCACATCCCATCCCCTGGACACCAATTCACAGAGGTATCAAGAGTATATAAATCATGAAATGCAGGCCTAATCCATTTTGACAACAGTGCCCAAAATATGTGAATCATTTGTCCCACTATGACACAGTAATTCTCTTTAACTGACTCAGGATTAACAACATTCAGATACTGAGCCACAGTCTAACCACTAACTATGAATCACATGTTAAAATCACTAGTTATATGTTTTCTAATAAACATACCCTTCAGTTTTATTCATGCACTACCTCCAATACTTTCATCTCTCACAAAAGACAACTCCCAGTGCTTGACAAACACTGTACTGTGGCGTTACTAACGGTGAGACCATGTCTCTCATTGCAAAGCTTCTTGGTGAAAGGAGAAATCCGCTATGGCTTAGAGATTATGCTAAACCAGACTGTGTAATAAAACTCTCTAAAACTATTCTCTTCCCTCCTCACCCAAAATTCTACCTGTGCATCCTGCTGAAAAAACAGGGAAGTGCATGCAAGCACCACAGAAGGCTCCTAGGGAAGGAAGTTACCTGGAATCCTCGTGAAAAGCAGAGACCAAGTCCGACTGGGCATACTCCGGGTACAGAAAAAGCACAGGCCAGCTCAGTCTTCCCTGGTGATCCACACTCAGCCTGGCTCCACAGGGGTTCTCAGAGCTGAGCCCATACAGGACAAGCTCACTGAGACCTTCTGAAGCTGAGTCTTCATCCTCTCCAGCAGCTTCAGCAACTAGCCTGATGTTCCTAGCCTGGATTAAAGCAATAACATACATGTCATGTGAGAAGGATGCAAACTCACTTCACTAGAACAGGGAAAACTGTAACACTACCAGCTCCGTGAAGGCCAGCTCTACACATGATTTGTCTTCATTATCCCTGATACCTGCTGAACTCACCTTTACCGGCCATCTACCACAAGCGAGACTCTTGTCACAGACATGAACTAGACATGGTAGTAAGTCCAACATAAGGGAAGAAGTAAAGCTGTGGAACTGCAGACCATGAATAATTAATTCAGCCTGGAGGCTGGAGGTGACTGGGGAATGCTAGGTCTTGAACAATGACTCTGAAAGGCAGAAGAATTGGGGCACATGGGGAGTGGAAGGGCATTCTACCCCAGGGAATAGCCAAGGAACAGCTTGTGCTAAGGTATTAAAAAATACAGAGTGGCATGTACAAAAATGGAAATGTTTTCAACTTGGCTGGGACATGGGATACTAAAAATTATATATACACTGACTTAATCTTGAGTCTGTCATAGAAATAAGGATAAATCAAAGGTCTGAATGGTAGAGTCACCTCTTACATATGCTGGGGGTAATTTCCTAAGGTTAGCCCACAAGGGAAAAATGACATGCAATCAAAACTACCTTGATGGCATCTCCTATACCAGGGGTTTGCAAACTTTCCCTGAAAGGGTCAGATTAAGAAATATTTTAGGTTTTGTGGGCCAGATGGTCTCTGTGGATATTACTCAACTCTGCCACTGTAGTGTGAAAACAATCATCAGTAAGACACAAATAGGCAGGGCCATGAGCCACTGGCTGCAGCTTGCTGACCCTAGCTTTAAACCACTAAAATACAATATATATATAGCTTTGGGTATATTAGTCTCTCGAGTAGTTCTCAAATATAATGAAGTTTCAGATGCAGAGTTAAAGAAGAATACCAAAATAATGTCTATATGCCAATGTCTAGGCATTCCAATACTCTACATTTGAGAAAATGACCAAATCTCTCTGGAGTTATTCCCTTCTGTTTAATCGGTTAACATGTTAACAGATTTTCTGTTGTAGGGCAGAACTAGCGGAGTGCATCTCAGTACTGTGAAGTTCTCAAAGCGAACAAATAATTTTAAGGAGGTACATAATTTAACTCAACAAAGAATGAAATCAAGAACCAAATTCATAGCCAGTATTACCTCCCCTGTGAAGCCAAGGCTCAATAGGTGACCTGTGAAAGCAAGATTTGGATCAGACTTTTCCTACATTTATTTAAAATGCAGGCAAGAGAGGGAAGGGGAGGTAGAATTTTGTGTTACTGTGATAGTTAGGAGAGCTACATCCTAAAATCACTTCCTCAGGATGCAGTGTAATACAGGGACCAAGAGCAAGGACCTGGCTCTGACATACACTAGCTATGTGAGGTTTCTCTGAGACCATGTGGAATAAGAAAGAACAAGATCCACCTCAGAAGGCTACTGTGAAGATTAGATAATGATTAACCCATAGCAACTATTCAGTATATGTTAACCTGAAACCAACACATGCATATAATTGACACAGCTGACTGAACTCAGGGGGTCTGACTTGTCACACTGCTTCACCAAAAGCAGAAAGAAAATGAACAACTCATTCAGGTAAAGCATCCCCAGAAAGGTTCCCGATCAACTTCATGATGAGTGAATTCTGCAAGACCATAGGGCAAAAGTTTGAGAACTCACCTTGATGGCCTGGAGTAAAGCCTCATTCTGATCCTGCTGCTTCTTTTCTTTCAGCTTTGCTTTCCTTATATCCCTCTGTTCAGTTCGCTGAAAATGAAAAATTCAGATGCATCAGCTCTAAAATTCAGATGCCTCCTCTCCTCTTCTGTTACTCCAGCCTGACCCTAAATAGCTATCTCTTGTCTCTATTCAACTCTGGCTCCTAAAGGAACACCAGTGGCTGGATTCAGTTCAATAAACATTTAAGAAGCACATGTCTGGGTGCTAGGACCAGTGGCAACAGTAATGTTAAAACCTACCCCAGGAACTCACAGTCTACCGAGGGGGACAGACATTTGAAAAGGTCTAGTGTTAGCCTGGGAGTATGAACTGAGTGCTCTGAAACACAGAGGAGGGAGTGATGACTGATTCTGCCCCATGGAGGTGGGTTTAGACAGAAACCAGATCAAAGAGAAAGGGCATTCTGGAAAGAGGACCTGACATAAGGGCCAATGGGGCATTAAAACTTCTGTTATGGATGGAGTACAGGAAAACACACTGGGAAAAACTCAGGCCAAGAACATATCAGAGACTCTGCCCTGGGCCAAAAACTTATCACAGACTCTGCCTCTTGCACAATTACAGTTCATGAGAGAAAAATATCACCAGTCTACTTCATCTGGCAGAACTGTAACTCAGATTTCCTTTTCCTACTAGTCTGCCCAAAACCAGCTGATCCTACTCCAACCCTCAGGACTGTGATTAATAGGGGCCAACTTTTTCTCTAAAGGGCCAGACAGTAAGTACTTTAGGCTTTGCAAACCATGCACATGTTCAAGCTAAAAGATCTCCAGTCTCATCTGTTTGTACGTCTATGTGTACATTATGCACATAAGATGTCTCTATGGAAAATATTATCAAAATTAAATGTATAAGAAAGCTCTATTTAACAGACTTAAAAGTAAACACAAATTAAATTTTCTAAATATAATGGAAACTGGCCAAAATGAATTTCAGATTCACATGATCTTGGAAATATTCAATATTAAATTATATCTGATAATAAAGCTAGCTTAACCTTGTTGGCTTAACCAATGTAAACATGTCTTACTTATTGTACTTAGGTTAACCGAGTTCATGTTATTTCTGTTGCAGAGTCTGTTAGCAATTGTTGACTGAAAAAAAAAAGCATAACCTAAAAAGGTGAGAATTTTATTTGCAAGACTTGCCAAGGACTTAAACCTGGGAGGCAGCCTCTTGAATAGCTCTAGGAACTGCTCTGAAAAGGTGAGGGAAGACTTCCCTGGTGGGACAGTGGATGGGAACCCACCTGGCAATTCAGGGTACATGGTTCGATCCCTGGTCCCACGTGCCACAACTACTGAAGCCCCCGCAACTAGAGCACGTGGTTTTGTCCTAGAGCTGACTGTTTCTAGAAGAAAAATAAGGAACTAATATGGATACAGAAAGTTGTGAGATTTGAAAAAGGGAATCTTGAAAAAGAAGTTTTGTACACAGTCAGGCTGGAATTAAATTAGGTAAATTTAATTTATCAAATTAAAATTACTAACAGTAGTATGGGACAGGATTTAGTTCCTCTATTGAGAGAAGAAAGTTTTCTTGGAATATTGCTTTTGCTAATAGATTGTATGAATGATGAGTTTCTTTGCCTTTGCATGCTAAGTCACTTCAGTTGTGTCCAACTCTTTGCGACCTTATGGACTGGAGCCCACGGGGCTCGTCTGTCCATGGGATTCTCCAGGCAAGAATACTAGAGTGGGTTGCCATTTCCTCCTCCAGGGGATCTTCCTGACACAGGGATCAAACCCAGGTCCCCAACCCAGGCCCCCTGCATCTCCTGCATTGGCAGGTGGATGCTTTACCACTGAGCCTCTTGGGAAGCAGAGGCGATGGCTCAGAACATTCATACAGGACCTTCTAGATTCCCAGGAATACACTGGAGCTTTTCAAAGGCCCCACAGAATCTCAATCCCCAGCTTGTCCTTTTACGTTTTCTGGTAAGCCTATTGCTTGTCTCAACTGTTTTCCACTGCCTCAGGCAGACGAAATCTTACATAATTGCCTCAAATTGTATTTGACAAATGCCTCCAATCCCAACACTCTGTGAAAAAGCTTTTCCTACTGGGATAGTTTCAAGATGCCTAAAATAAAAACAACTTGTGAGTGGGGTCTTCTAGATGGTCAAATAATGACACTCTTCTGGCAATGGGGCTTAATACTGTTCTGCCTCTTCTGGTGGCTACCAGGATGCTCATTTTCACCATAATTGTGGGCTGTTGGCTTTCAAGGCTACTATGGACCTTGGGAGAGAGGCGATAGGATAGGGCAAGGTAAAATGCCACAAAGCTTGCTGTTCTTAAGAAGGTGCAGCCATTATTTTCCAATGAATAACCACTACCCAGATTGCTGCACAGCTTTGGTTCATTTCAGAGTTATGCTTTTGGGCCCTGAAATCTCCCTTTAATTACACTTGTGCTGCAGGACACAGACACTTCCATTTAAGTCCACAGAGGAAAACAACAGAATGGAAAAGACTAGAGATCTCTTCAAGAAAATTAGAGATACCAAGGGAACATTTCATGTGAAGATGGGCTCAATAAAGGACAGAAATGGTATGGACCTAACAGAAGCAGAAGATATTAAGAAGAGGTGGCAAGAATACACAGAAGAACTGTACAAAAAAGATCTTCACGACCCAGATAATCACGAAGGTGTGATCACTCACATTCACCTAGAGCCGGACATCCTGGAATGTGAAGTAAGGTGGACCTTAGGAAGCATCACTACAAACAAAGCTAGTGGAGGTGATGGAATTCCAATTGAGCTATTTCAAATTCTAAAAAATGATGCTGTGAAAGTGCTGCACTCAGTATGTCAGCAAATTTGGAAAACTCAGCAATGGCCACAGGACTGGAAAAGGTCCGTTTTCATTCCAATTCTGAAGAAAGGTAATGCCAAAGAACGCTCAAACTACCACACAATTGCACTCATCTCACATGCTAGTAAAGTAATGCTCAAAATTCTCCAAGCCAGACTTCAGCAATACGTGAACCGTGAACTTCCAGATGTTCAAGCTGGTTTTAGAAAAGGCAGAGGAACCAGAGATCAAATTGCCAACATCCGCTGGATCATCAAAAAAGCAAGAGAGTTCCAGAAAAACATCTATTTCTGCTTTATTGACTCTGCCAAAGCCTTTGACTGTGTGGATCACAATAAACTGGAAAATTCTGAAAGAGATGGGACTATCAGACCACCTGACCTGCCTCTTGAGAAATCTGTATACAGGTCAGGAAGCAAAAGTTAGAACTGGACATGGAACAACAGACTGGTTCCAAATAGGAAAGGAGTACGTCAAGGCTGTATATTGTCACCCTGCTTATTTAACTTTCTACGCAGAGTACATCATGAGAAACACTGGGCTGGAGGAAGCACAGCTGCAATCAAGATTGCCAGGAGAAATATCAATAACCTCAGATATGCAGATGACACCACCCTTATGACAGAAAGTGAAGAACTAAAGAGCCTCTTGATGAAAGTTAAAGAAGAGTGAAAAAGCTTAAAGCTCAACATTCAGAAAACTGAGATCATGGCATCTGGGCCCATCAATTCATGGCAAATAGATGGGGAAATAGTGGAAACAGTGGCTGACTTTATTTTGGGGGGCTCCAAAATCACTGCAGATGGTGACTGTAGCCATGAAATTAAAAGACGCTTGCTCCTTGGTAGGAAAGTTATGACCAACCTAGACAGCATATTCAAAAGCAGAGACATTACTTTGTCAACAAAGGCCCGTCTAGTCAAGCCTATGGTTTTTCCAGTAGTCATGTATGGATGTGAGAGTTGGACTATAAAGAAAGCTGAGCCCAAAGAATTGATGCTTTTGAACTGTAGTGTTGGAGAAGACTCTTGAGAGTCCCTTGGACTGCAAGGAGATCCAACCAGTCCATCCTAAAAGAAATCAGTCCTGAATATTCACTGGAAGGACTGATGATGAAGCTGAAACTCCAATACTTTGGCCACCTGATGCGGAGAGCTGACTCATTTGAAAAGACCCTGATGCTGGGAAAGGTTCGGGGCAGGAGGAGAAGGGAACGACGGAGGATGAGATAGTTGGATGGCATCACCGACACAAGGACATGGGTTTGGGTGGACTCCAGAGTTGGTGATGGACAGGGAGGCCTGGCGTGCTGCGGTTCATGGGGTCGCAAAGAGTCGGACACGACTGAGCAACTGAACTGAAAGGCTCTTCTGCAGACAGGCTTGGGAATGGCCTTCCACAGTAGCCTTCTAGATAGTCTCTCCTGTATAAGCCACTTTTAGAAATTCTGGCCATACGTAGTTGCCTGGGCTCAAAATTCTGTTCCTGATCCATGTGGGTCCATACCTCTACTTTTGTAGACAGGACCAGAATGACTTCTGACTAAAACTTATCCCTGTTCAGGGCCAGCTCTAGGCTCCCATGGTACTGAAAATTCCCATTTCATAGTGTAGGCAGTGAAGAGGGACCTGGACCAAGAATCAAGAGAACTGAAGTCTAGTTATGGAACAAACCTGTGAGACAGTATTGCAGAGGACTAAGACTGTAGACTCTGGAGCCAGACTGCCTGACTGTGAAGCCCAGCTTCACCAGCTATGTGACTTTCTGATATCTCTGCTTTAGCCTCCTCACTAGCGGAAAGTGAATTAGAATAGTGCCTACCTTATAGGACTATGTGTGATTTAGACAGATTCGTATAAGTAAAATTTTTAAATAGAACTTGGAACATACATACAGTAAGTGCTAATGTTGAGGCTTTTTTTGGTAGTGATGGTCTGTTATTACTATTGTTTTCAATCATCACTTTTGCTGTTATGTACCAGAAATGTCACATCTCATCAGCAAATTAAAGATGTCTTAATGTTGGAAGTTACAAAAGCATTATAGAAGCCTAGGGCTTCCGTGATGCCTCAGTGGTAAAGAACCCGCCTGCCAATGCAGGAGACACTGGTTTGATCCCTTGGTTCAGAAGATCCCTGGAAAAGAAATGGTAAGCCAGTCCAGTATTTTTGCCTGGGAAATCCTATGGACAGAGGAGCCTGGCAGGGAACAGTCCATGAGGTCACAAAAAAATTGGACAGGACTCAGCAACTAAACAACAAATAGAAGCCTAACATCTTAAGTGTTTAACTGTCTTTCCCCTCCTCTTGCAATAGCTATACTCAGTGTGCAGACTAGACTATGCCACTAGTCTATTTATTCAAATCCTAATAGTCACAAATTTATCCAGTGCTATATATTCTTCCTTACCTCTATCATGTTATAATTACTCATTTACTTCTCTGTGTCCTCTAGAGCCCCATGGGTAGGGACTGATTCGGGGTTGTGTCTGTTGTTGTTTTCTTCTTTTTTTAGCCACACCGCATGACTTGTGGGATCTTAGATCCCCCACCAGGGATTGAATCCAGGCCCTCAGCAGTGAAAGCACAAAGTCCTAACCACTGGACGACCAGGGACCCAAGATCCACTCTGGGAGATGCTAATTAATTTTGCCACCAACCTTCAACTTGTCTGCTTTAGCCCTCAGGTCCAGAAGCTTCTTCTCTGTGGCATCTATCTGCAGCCCCTCATCGCACCAGTTCACAGCCTCGACATAGTTTTTCAGTTCCAAATGGCAAGAGGCACCTGTAGAACCCAGCACCCTTAGTATCCGGGGACAAGACGCATGGAAAGAGCCATCCTTGAACACGACCCCCAACTTCAACCAGCTACCAGCCAGTGGCCTGAAGTTCTGGGAAATGGATGACAAAGTCCTTTCTAGTGCATTCCCCAGACAAGGAACAGTTTCTTATATTTTAGATCAGAAAGGTTTCTAGGTCCCATTCGGATCAAAACTCTCTTTCTGGTATCAAGGACTCTTAAAGTAGGGAAGGCTACAGCTTAGTGGCAAAGAACATGGTCTTTGGAATCAGAGAGATCTGGGCTGGAAATCTAGCTGTCATTAACCAACTAAACATTAGACAGTGGACTGAGTATCCCTGAGCTTTAGGCTGCTCATCTATAAATGATAAGACTAAAGTCCATCTCAGATGACTTTAAATGGAGAGAGAGATAGCAGAATTTGCCTCAGTCACTCACAAAAGCAATGGCAAAACTAAACATGTTAGGTATCTCCTAGAACTGTTCTTGATGGCTACCAGTTTAAGCTACCTCTCCTTTAATCAATCGTGTTTTTCCTCCAGTTAGCCTCTGGGCTTTCTACAGAATTTAAAAACATCTGAACTAAAAAAATTTAAATGTCAATAGAATTCAACCTCATCTTTCAGAGATAGAATGGGTGTCTTGCTAACACCACACAGTAAGGTAAAAACGACAATTCAAGCAAGCTACAGACTTCCAGCTGTAGCAAATTCCACATGACTATACACAATTTATTTGCCTATCTTCTTTCCCTATAGCTGAAGGGCCTGGATCTACATAAACTCCCTAACCATGATTACATAAGCATAATTTTAATAAAGCATTTTAAGTTGATCCATGGGGATATAGAGATTAACATGTAATGAATAAATTAAAGTTTACAAAGCACCACTGAGCTTCTCAAAGAAAAGGTGAAGTATGCAAGTAATAAAAGCAAATTATTACATACAAAGGTCAGACTAGGACAGAAAACATAATCTGGGAACATCTGAACATTAGAGTTATCGGCAAAAGTCCCATAACTTATCTTTTAATTAACAATAACATGGCATTTGAAGATCTTGTCTTTCAATCAGCTAATTTGGAAAAAAAAATTAGAATGTGGCTTTTAGAACTGCTTTAATTAATTTTATTCTTTATTAATTTAAAATGAGGAGTTTCAATTTCTCTATCAATTCTTAAAACACAGACGGTTGAATTATTCTCTGGAGAATTCTTTTAAAAATGGCACGTTGCTGCTGCTAACGACTTAATACTAAGATTGCAAAAATAAGGTAACTTCATCAGTATCTTAGCACTTTAATATCAAAGCTTAAAATACTCCTGGTGTTGCGCATGCCAACTTTTCCATGGCGACAGTCACACTGCAGCTCTACAGGACTTACCTCTTATTATTGCTTTGAGGTGGCAGGGTCTTAGCTTTCTGGCAGCCATCACATCATTGAGAGAAGAACGAAAATTACCTGACAAAACACCATTCAGTAAACGAGAAAACAAGTTTTAAGATCACATTATTTCCAAAATTTTGCATGTAAAGACAAAAACACTCTTGGACAATCTTAGAGAAATATAAATCAGAGCAACTGTTCATAGAAAAAAAATTGTTATGCTCATGAAGCACCTCAGAAATGTTTGTAATAGCAGGCAACCCACCAAACAACTATAAATGGCTAGTAAGCACATGGAAAAATGCTCAAAATCACTGCTGATTAGAGAAATTAAGATTAACATGAAAGTGAAAATTAAAAACAGGTAATACCCAATATTGGTGAAGATATGGTCAAAGTTATTTCAGACTTTACAGGCTATATATGGTCTGTTATACATTGTTTGTTTCATAATCCTTTAAAAAAACACTTTAAGCTCACAGGAGATCAGGGACCCAGATGTGGCCTGAGTCATAGTCTGCCAAATCCTGCTTTAGCCTAAATAATCAGAATTACCGGAAAAATTTTATCACTAACTTTGTTCATTTTTGCATTACTTAAAAAAGCCTAAAAGTAGCTATATACTCAGCAACAGCAGTACAGTAAAACAAACAAACACTGGTATGTCCATATGATGCAACTTCAGTATTCACAAATAATTTAATGATAGGTGAAATTGTTTATGTTATAAAATTAAGTGAAAACTGAACAGAGAATTGGAACAACAGCACGATCTTATCTGTGGAAAAAATACATAAAGAGAAATCCAAAAACTTCTGCTTAAAGGTAGTAGACTGAACATATGCATTTCAACCCCTGTCACTTGACCAAAAAAGCCATTAATCCAGAGACAAGAATGAGAAAATGGAACACACATTTTAAAGCTGGAGAACAAAGAGACACAGGCTAAATGACTAATTAGGCTTGAGACAACTGAAATCTAAGCCACTAGAGGGAAAATTCAAAGCTACCAAGTATACTGCAAAGCCTACAAAGTACCCAGTACTAAGGAATCAACAGCAGCAGGTGCCTCTGTATAAAGGGGTCTTCTGTTTAGTGTATTCTGAGTCAAACTTGACTCTGAATCCTAATCCCAGCACTGCATACTCTTAAGGCAATTCATTTACACATTTACTACATTTTACTGCAGTTTCTTACTCTGTTAACTAGGGATAAAGCTGTTAACCTTATTTACCATACATAGTTGCTATGAACTCAAAAGGGATAAAAAATGTGCAAGTGTTTTGTAAGCCATACCAGTGACAGCATTTAAGGAATGTCTCTTGATTATTATGCATTTGCTCCTCTGGTATTGCAAATACCTGTTTTTTGTTTTTTTTTCTTGCAAGGTGCTTTTGGTCTTATTAGGCCTATACGTAACATTCTTTGAAGTGAAGTGAGCTCGCTCAGTCGTGTCCAACTTTTTGCAACCCCATGGACTGTAGCCCACCAGGCTCTTCCATCCATGGGATTCTCCAGGCAAGAATACTGGAATGGATTGCCATTTCCTTCTCCAAGGGAACTTCCCAACCCAGGGATCGAACCCGGGTCTCCCGCATTGCGGGCAGGCGCTTTACCCTCTGAGCCAAACATTCTTTAGTTCCCGCAAAAAAGGAACTATGTAGCTCTTATTCACAGTGCAGTGCCTAGCACACAGTAAATGCTTTATATTTACAGTCTGAATAGGTAAATGAATGAAACTTGTTTAAGGAAAAGTCAGGTCTTACTCATTTCTATTTTGCCAGTGCCTAACACAGAACAAGAACTCAGTGTGCTGAACGAAGACAATGTATTCCTCCAGAAGTAAGAAGACTGGGTTTCTAGTCCAGAGTCTGGCACTAACCAAAGGGGTTCTTCTCTACACCTATGTAATGAGGGGGCTGGTTGGCTCAAATAATCTCCAAAGTTCTATACCACTCTTGCTTTTTAGAATTTTATAATGAAACAAGTTAAAGAAGAAAAAAAACTGGAGCAGATTATGACTGGAAAGAAACTCTGCTCCAAAGGTGATGAGTCCCAATAGATCTATCCCAGCTAGACTTTAAGGCTTACTGTCTACCAGTCCCTCAGAAAAGGTTGAAGTCATTCCCAGGTCCTCTCTAAAACTATGTGATAAGAAACAAGGGTTTAATATGCCTAAGATTAGATACCAACAATGATGTCACCCAAATAATCAGTTGTTTCCCAAAGTCATATCTGCACAACAGTCCTGCATGTTAATAAGTGTTACTTGAAAAGGAGGCACACAAAACCTGAGAATCACAGGATAAGGTTCTCTGCTGTAGGTTTTCTCAGTATTAACATACTAACGTGCACTGCAAATCTCCAATGAAGAAGCAGCACTGTCCAAGTTTACTTGCCCAAGAAATGTTTTACTTCAAAGGGCCCACAGACTACTGAGAAATTCTCCCTTGGACTAATATAGTTTCTCTCACACAAAGAACTTTATCACCTTAATCCTTCTGGCATCCTTGAGAGGAGGCCAGAGAAAAAAACAACTTACTTTTGAGAGAGGAGAGGCATCTGGGCTCAAAAATTCCAGATCATACCAACTTGCCATGTATTAAAGTATTTGATGTTACTCATGTGGCTCAAATAGTAAGAATTATATAATCTATCTGACATCCCTTTTCACCAATCTACCTGGAAAATCAAAGTTCAGTTAAAGTAAGCTATCTTAGGTTTCTGGGACAAACAGCTCCTTTTCCTCTGACACTCTCAAACCCTCCCCACTAGCCATCATGTAATAGTTTTTTATAAGTTAATCTTTTAGAAAGTACTAAATAATAGAATAAATTACCTAGATAGTATTGTGCTGCTGCCCGATTGGTATAAAGAATAGCATTCAAATCAGGGTCTGTACATTTCTTCTTTAATCCTTCAGTGTATGAAATAACAGCTTTCTTGTAGTCTTTTTCTTTAAAGTAATCATTGCCCTCATCTTTGTAAGTCCTGGCCTGATCTGCAAAAAAGAGAAGAAAAAAAATCACTATTCCCTATTTTTTAAAGGGCTCATTAAAAATCTAAATCACATAATAATGTAATGACAAACCAAAAAGAACCAATAGGGAAAGAAAACTCAAAAACGAATGCTATAAAACTGGGTATTAATATGGAGAAATAAAGTCACATGTACTTAACTACAATCAATCCTAAATATCTTAGAAAGCAGATTATTAAGTGCTCACACACACCAAAAAAACCATAAAGGAAAAAAGTATACTTATCTCTTGAAGACAGGGCTTTAATTACAGAAGAAATGGGGGGAAATTACACTACTGTTTTCTAGTATGTTGTTTTGAGTCCCTTGAACGCAAATTCCCCTCCTCACTTTAGCAAAAGCCTACAAAATTGTTACAATTCAGTTCAAATTTCCCAGCCACTGAAAGCCCACTTCTACACAACCCCCCCAACCTTTGGTATCCCAACAGCACCTCCAACACCTTGGCACTTATCACATAGGTTTGTCCTGATTCTTTAGGACAGTTGAGCTGTCCACTGGAGTATGACCTTTGAGGGCAGTCTCATTTCTTCCTGTATCCTGGTGCCCAGTATTCAGTAGGTATACAAAAAGTATATGTGGAATAAATAGTGACAAGTCAGCTCAGGCTAACCACTTCTGGTATCTATCAAAACCTTTCTAACTCACACTTTATCTCAATTTAATGGAGGAGCTTAGAGAGTCACTGAAGATACCTTCTGGAGATCGCTCTTCATCAAAAATAATTGACTGCAGGCAGGCCAAGTCAGGATTCTCCAGGGGATCAATTTCTGATGGTGAGTTCTTCATAAACAGAGGAATCTTTTCAAATTCCTGGAGGTTGTTAAGGGAAGAATGAACTATACAAATACAATTTTCCACTGAGTAGACCCAATTCCAGGTCTCCACATCAAAGTTTTTTCTCACTCATCATAATTTGCAAATCCTCATGACATCTCTCCCTCCCCGGCCTCAGAGTCCCATCTGTAAAATAAGAGTGCAGAATACCTAAAGACCCTTCAGTTCTCACATTCTTACAAAAGCGGCAGTAACTACCAAACGAGTTGCGCGCTCGTTTGTTTCTGGCACTTCACCCACCCTCTCACTTGAGCTTCGCCAACCATTCTAGTGCTCCCGTCCGAGGAATTTTACAAACGAGGGTACGGTCTCAGATAAGCTCTGTACTCACAAGTTTCTGACTCCAAAACCTGAACACCTAAACATACTGCCAGCTTAAGAAGACCCTCAAAGCTTCGGGGCCGATTTTTAACACACAAGTAGAAACCGCCTATCCACTGGCAGCGCCAAACCTTGGCGGTAGAGCGCCTCAGCGCCCGGGAGGCCCCAGGAGTTGGGACGACGCCCACGCACGCACGTGCTGAGACCCCGGGCCCGCCCACCTCCTCCCACTGGCTCTCGTGGAAGCCGCCACGGTAAGGCTGACTCTGGAACTTTTCCACGAATGAGTCCATGCCGTCGTCAAAAGTGGTGCCCGGATCCTGCTGCTCCATGGCTGCTCCTGGTGATCCAGCCACGGACCAGGCGCCGAGACCCGTACGGCAGCTTCCGGCGGCGCGGGTGCCCCCTCTCAATCTTCCGGGCGGCGCCGGCGTGCTGCTTCCGGCTTGCTGGAGGCGTGGCCGACCCGACTCCACCCCTCCACCGGGAAACGCCTACCCTCCCGCGCACTTTCGAATACTTTCGGGACGGTGGATGAGCCCCGCACCCCACAATAGCGCACTATCACTTAATTCACTCGTTTATTTAACCAGTCAGCACGTTTTCTAAGCTCCTTTCTGTGCCAGTCCTGTTGTGGTCGTTGGGTATACAGTGCTGGGCAAAGCAAGTTAAATCCCTGCCCTCTAGGAGTTGATAAGGTAGAGCGGAGAAAGTGAAAGTGTTAGTCGCTCAGTGGTGTCTGACGCTTTGTGGACCCCATGGACTAGGCCTGCCAGGCTCTATCCATGGAATTCTCCAGGCAGTAATACTGGAGTGGGTAGCCATTTCTTTCTCCAGGGGATCTTCCTGACGCAGGGATTGAACCTGGATCTGCTGCATTGCAGACAGATTCTGTACTATCTGAGCCACCAGGGAAGCAGTAAGCAGAGGGGAGAGACAGACAATAAACAAGCAAGATACGGGAGTTTGTCAAGTGGTAGAAAGGACTGTGGGAGAAAAGTTTTAAACTGGGTGGGCAGGCATTCAAGCAAAGGAAGAAGCTTGGAAGTGGCCAGAGGGTGTCTGGGGAAGAGCATTCCCCTAGGAGGAAACAGGGCTAAAGGTGTGAGGTGCAGAAAAGACAGTGAGTAGCAGGTAGGTGGGAAAGATAATAAGCTGTGATTCTGAGGGTTTGGGTTTTCCTCACAGTGCAATGGGACCCTTTGGAGAGCTTTGAGGAAAGGAATGATGTGATCAGACTATTTCTGATTGGGATTGTGTGGTGGGCTAGTAGTAAAGAACCCGCCTGCCAAAAGATGCAGGTTTGATCCCTGGGTCAGGAAGATCCCCTGGAGGAGGAAAGGGCAACCCACTCCAGTATCTTTTCCTGGAGAATCCCATGGACAGAGGAGCCTAGCAGGCTATAGTCCATGGGGTCAGAAGGAGTTAGACACGAGGACTGAAGTGACTTAGCACACATGCACAAACCCCTACCCCCCACAGCTGAGATGGCAACAAGCCCTCTGGGCCAGGTGTGCCTTCCTGCAACCACTGGGTTCCCAGCAAATGGCTGCTGGGCCCTGCATTGGATGCCACAGTCTCAGGAGCTCACAGCCTGGTCTAGAAGGAAAGATAGGCATGCAGCAAACCAGTCTAAACCCAGTCTGGTCACAAGCTGGCTCAGTGGAGGAACAGGGGAATGGCTGTTCCTTGAGGGGGTTCGAGGAGGGTTCATTGAGGAAGCGATGCAGATCTCAGAGCAGAAATGGGGAAGGTCTCTGCAGATGGATAGGGGCTGGAGGGAAGTTGGGCATTTTAGGCAGTGGAAGTCCACGTGTAGAGACATGGGGGTGGGCAACAGCCTGCATGCTGAGTTAAGAGGAAGGTCAGCAAAGTAGGTGGGAGTCATAGGTCAAAGGGTGAACGGGTGTCCTTTCACCCTTCATGCTGCAGAGGATGGTGAGATACTGACAGACATAAGGGAAAATTTGTCTTAGGAAGGCCTGGGTTGCAGGTGAAGGATTGATAGGAGATGCTGGGTTAAGAAATTGACAAGGAGGATGCTGGTGAGAAGCCGGGGAGAAGAGAGATCTGAAGCCCAGAAGCAGAGCTAGCAGGCTTGCTCGTTATTTGATATAAGAATCAGACAGACAGCAGGGCTCAGGATGCCACTGGGAGGGGCCATGAGCCCTTCAGGACCAGTACTGTGTCATTTACCTTCTGCGTCACCTGTACCCAGGGGAACACCTGGTCCATATGTTTTCTTCCAAATCTAAATCTCCTTTTCCACACTTCCTCCTCCAGCCTAGTCCCTGATGATTCCTGTATTGTTCTCTTCATTTCTTCTCTTCTTGAATACAGAGCCTGCAAAGTCATTTTGCTTCCATTTTAAAAGTGTGATTCCATAAGAACTCGTTTTGCAGGTGATGATAGGGAAGGTTCAGAGAAGGGAAGTGCTCCTTGACCCTTCCAAGTTGAGACTGTTTGGGGGGCTTTGCCAATAACTGAGCCTGCCAGGTGCCTCTGTGCTTTGAAACCACCCAGACCTAAAACATGGCAGCTCTTCTTTGTCAAGGCCACCCAGACCTGGGCTCTGTCTTGTGAAAGTAGCAGGGTCTCTGGGTGGAAAGGGCTCAGACATGGGAGTTGGGAGGCCTTTGGGAGCCACACTTCTAATTGCTTTCTGGCATGACATTAGACAAGACCCACCCATCTTTGAGCCCTGTCCTCATCTATAGAACATGGATAATAAAGCCAGCCTGCCTTTCCCATGACCCTGTATGGCTGCTGTGAGATTCAAATGGGGCAATGCTCATGAACATTCTTGGCAATGGAAAAGGTTATGCAAAAGTACCACCCCCATTTCTTATTCTAATGCAGGCCCAGGATTCCAATGGCCTTGGCCTACATTTGTTGGAAGATGATTGTGTGGTTATCTTACAGACTTACGTCTCTTCCTGCTCTGCACACGCGCCCAGGGAATCTCAGCTCACATCTGTGCACAGATAAATATCCCAAATCTGTTTACATCTTAGATCCCTCTGCTGAGCTCCACCATGTGCAGCCAGTACCTAGGAGATATCTCCACTATCATGGCAGACAAGCCCCTCAAGTTCACCATGTCCAGACTGAGCTCATCCCTCCCCAAACCTGCTCCTGGTCCTGAGGACCACGCAGTGGGGGACATCATTGGCCTGGCCATCTGCCCTGAAATCTGGGCACCATCCTGAGGTCTTGCTCTCCTTGCTGTCAACCACCAGATTCTGAAAATTCTTCCTCCAATCACCCACAGGTCCAGCCATACTGTCCATCCTGCATTGCAGCCCAGGCCCCTGCCAGACCCCGAAGCCCCCCGCCAGATGCCCTTGTCCTCCCCTCCTCTCCTGCATGAGCTCTCTTCCTTTCCTTTTTCTCATTTATTCCTCTGAGCCTTCTTCCTTCCCTCCTCCCATCACTCTAATGTGTTTTAATGTGCGTTTTTCAGTTTGTAAGTGTCCTTTGCAAACGTAACTTCTTTTGTGCATGCATTTTATATGTGGTTTTTTTTTTTTCCCGCAGCACTAGGTTTTAGGTCCCATCCATGGTGTGCATGTACCCTTACTGCTTCTAACTGCTGCATGGGACTCCGTGGTGCCCATTCATCCCTCACGGTGGATCTCCAGGCTGCCTCCTGTCCCAGGCATCACAAATAACTCTAAGAAAGACTTCCTCATACATCTCCCCTTACGGACCTGTGGGAAGATTCCCTGAGATGTGTGCCCGCCGTGGAAGTGCTGAGTCATGGGCGTGCATAAACTTAATGTGAGTGAAGAGTGACAGATTCCTGTCCAGAACGGCTACTGCCCTCCCCACGGCAGTGCCTGTGTGTGCACAAGGAGAAAGCTCTCTAAAGCAGACATCCTCCTACATCTCCCCCTGCTTGCCTCTCCCCTTCCCACCACACCTCCCCAGGCTCTCTGAAGTCTTCTCCTTAACACAGGCTCCAAGGCCATACTAACCCAGCCCCTGTCCTCCTCTCCCCTCCCACTCTGAGCTCCAGAGCACCTTCAGATCTGCCGTGGATTCTTGGTCTCATGTGCCCTGCTCTTCTCCATACATGCCTGATGTGTAGGCATCTTTCCAAACCCACTGGAGGGGGTGTCTCTTTTCTGGGAATCCTTCCCTGATCTCCCACCCCCAGTTAGCCTCTGGACTTCACAGTCCCCACACTGCTGTTCAGCACAGCATTGACCTGCTGGGCTGTTGGTGTTTTATATGTCTCTAATACTTCCATGAGGCCAAAGTTCATCAGCCTCAGTACTTTTGACAATTTAGGATGGACATGTCTTTGCTGAGGGACTGTCCTGTGCACTGTAGAATGTTTAGCAGCATCCTTGGCCTCTACCCACTGATGATAACAGCCTCCTCCCCAAGTGGAAACAACCAAGAATGTCTTCAGACCTGTCCAGATCACCCCCAGTTGAGAACCACTGCATCAGACTATCAAATGCTCAGGGCCTGGGGCTGGGTCTCATTCATGTCTGTATCTCCGGCACTCAGAGCAGGCCTGGTCCAGGTTAGGTGTTCAGTAAATGTTGCCCGAATGAGTGGTGGCCAATCTCTGGGCAAAGACTCGAGGGTGGGGCTCAGAGATCAGGATTCTGGGATATGCATATCATGGGGTGGGGATGAGGGGATCTCTTCTTTTCTTTCTCCAAAGGCTACCCAAGTCATCGTCTCCTTTTGTTCTTATTCTCTCCCTGTGAGGGAGGGGAAGCTGAGACATCTAGCAAACTTACCGTGTGACCTTGGACAAGCCATTGCACCTCTCCTGGCCTCAGCTTCCACATTTATAAGAGAGCCTGAGTGTGTCTATGAATGTTGACTGAGTCGATAGTAAAGAACATGCTCATCTCGCAGGAAAAACTCCATGGGGAGAGGCAAGCTATGCGGCATTTATAGGGAGCGTGGCTGGGGCCTTGGCCACCTCCAAGGAGGGCTGGGGCTCAGGAACATCACTGCTTCAAAGACATCTTCCAGGAGCCCAGCACCTGCATGATCCAGGAGCGCCGCTGGTGGGAAGTGGGCAGGTTCTCACAGCTCGGGCTCCAGCGGTGCGTGGTGGCTGGGTCACACACCCATGCGTCCCCATGTGGCAGTGGCCAGGAGCTCCGCCAGCAGCTGGCCAGGATGTTGTCCTGGGCCTGGGCAGCACAGATGCACACTGACGCTTCTGGGTCGTGTCTCAAGCTCTCCAGAGCTGAATTATGGGGAGGAGAGTGGTCACTTGTTAAGTCTAGGTTCCCACCTGAGTCTCACACCTCATCCTTCTCACTTTATATCTTAGCTTGGGTACTCTGCTCAGCATCCCCTCATCTCCCAGCTCTTCAAATTGTTCGTGTCTTTCAAAGCTTGGATCAAAACCTGCCTTCTCCAGGAAGGCTTCTTGGACTGCCCAAGCCTTCCTTCATGCTCCCATCAGCTTTCCCAGTTATGAAATTAACATGCCCCCTTAAGAGTCTGAACTACTTGCTCTGCACTAAATGGTTTTTTATCTTGTTTTCTGAGTCTGGTTTCCTGGATTGTAAGCTCCCCTAGCAGGTGGACTGAGTGTTCTGTGTCTTAGCGACTCCACAGTAGCTAACGTGTACTCACCTGGGTCACTGTTAGCACAGCTGGACTAATGCTAAGGATTGGGTCGTAACCCTCCCCTCTCCCATTTCCCGCTGTGAGCCTATTCATTCCCGCACTGGCTCTGGAAATCTCGCCAGCGCAGGACAGGACTCACCAGCTTTCACTTCATTCATACGATCTTCCGTCATGCTGCTGTCCATACAGGGGACCAGGGACCCTTGAGCATAATCCAAGATGTGAGTGGGTCCATCTCCTGATTCTGACCGCCCCCCTCAGACCAGACCTCCTCAGAAAAGCTCTCCTAGTCCCACAAACGAGGACACAAACAGAGAACTTCATCTTGACCCTGGGACAGATTCCTTGAGAGGGATTCTGGGAGGGGTGGAAGATCCAGTGGGCAGAGAGGGCAGCAGGACAGAGACAGGAGCAGAGCCATAGCTGACTCCGAGAGGTGGTCCTAGGAGACCCCTTCCCTAGGCTGATCTGTAGTGTCCTCCAAGAATCAGGGAGGTGCTGCCTCGGTGCCCCCTCTCCAAGGAGCAGTAACAGGAGGGTACCAAGTGCCTCGCATACCTTCCCCTCAGGTGGTTGGTGGGATCCCTGGAGAGGCTGAAACTCAGTTCCTCGGCAACATAGATCAACCCTCCCCTGCTGCAGCGGCTCCTAAAGTACCTGCAGATCCCTGAAAGTGCCCTATCTCTCAGAAGGCCCCTACAGTACTTTGTACCTTACTAATTCCTATTTGTCCTTGAATATTCAATTTAACGTGGCTGCTACTCTAGGAAATTTTTCCCTACCTTGCCCCAAGCTAGTTATAAACACCTCTTTAGGCTCCCAGAGTCTCTGAGTCTGTCTCCACCTGTGTACACACTGTGATGTGTTTTACTTGTCATTCATGAACATCTCCCACCAGATGTGGGGTTTCTTCAGCTTGGATCTGCTAGAGATGGGGGAGTGGGAAAGATAGTCTGAGGGCCTCAGAGACACTTGCTCAAGTGCATGCGTGTGTGTGTATTTCTAGGGCTGCTACTGCTGTTGCTGCTAAGTCACTTCAGTCGTGTCCGACTCTGTGCGACCCCATAGACAGCAGCCCACCAGGCTCCCCCGTCCCTGTGATTCTCCAGGCAAGAACACTGGAGTGGGCTGCCGTTTCCTTCTCCAATGCATGAAAGTGAAAAGGGAAAGTGAAGTCGCTCAGTCATGTTTGACTCAGCAATCCCATGGACTGCTTCTCTGCCCATGGGATTTTCCAGGCAAGAGTACTGGAGTGGTTGCCATTGCCTTTTCCAGGGCAAGTGTTCCTAAATTTCTGTAGGGTCTCACAAAAGACCTATAACCCGCAAGAGGTTAGGAATCAAAACACCAACATTCTTAGAAGTGATTAGTTTGGAACAAGATTTAGAGAAGCCAGAATTTAGGAAATACATCACTCTGTTTAAGGAGCTCCCCCTGAGCATGTCCCCACAGCCCAAATGATGCCCCCTCCAGCTGGGCATTTCTCATATGTCCCAGAACTGACCATGTTAACGGCTGCCCCCACATCTCCCCAATCCTGACCATCGGCATCACCTCCTGAAAATTTCTTTGTTTCTCTAGACTAAGCGCAGTGCCTGACACAGAGTAGAGGATTAATCAATGTGTGAGGCCAATGGATACATGCATGGATGACAGGACGAATGAAAAATTGCACATGAATTGGGCAAAGGTACAAGGTGGGGGCCTCTCCAAGCCTCTCTGCAGTAGGGTCTCCTGCAGACCCTTGAAGGATATATGGCTGGGGGAGGGAAGGAGAGTGGCTGAGAGGAGACGGCATACCATCAGAAGTGTCCTATGGAGGATTCTGAGTGAAGGGAACCTACTTGGTTTTTTCCCCAGAAAGACAGAGGTTGGGGTTGTGGGAAGAAGGAGGAAGGTGACTGTCACTGAGGGAGAACCTTTATCTGCCAGTCTTCACATTTTAAAAAATTCTCATCCAGGCCACAAAGCAGGAGCTGATCCCTATCTTGCCAATCACCTTACAGATCTTACAGAGGAGGCTCAGTTGGCATCACACAGAAAGGCGATTGTGGAGCTGAGATCCTAGTTCACTTCCCCCTGTGCAGACTGGTGCTTCCTGCTGCAGGGCAGGCTCCTGCTGCGCCTGGACCTTGCAGTACCGGGGTTGGGAGGAGGGGCAGGTGAAGCAGCGATTCTACTGCCTACAGATGCCAAGGTTATGACCTCGGTCCACTTCCCAAGCAGTGATCTCAGAAGAAGGGAGACCTTGCTGATTTATATCAAAGCTGTGTGCTGGCCAAGCCTTGCATCCAAAGGGAGGCATCCACCCTGGGCCAGAAGAGCCACTGCTTCCTTCCAAGGGGAGGAAGCAGCAGAACTAGGTCTGCCAGGGCAGGTTACCTATGAACATGACCGAGGACTTCCGCAGGGAGGCCCGAGGACTCTTGGCATACTCCAGGCTCTGGCTGAGGAACGTGAAGGCGCTGTCTCGATGGGTGTCCACCTGGGACAAAGAGAAACCAGAGAATGCTGGGCCCTCAGAGGGAATAACCACCCATCTACCCCTCCCAAAGCTAGGAACCAGGACCCAGTCAGGCAGCTGAGCCCTGGCCCTTTGCCTCCTAAATAACTCTGCTACCCATGTGGGACTCTTCCAGAAGCCAGGCCTCATGTTCTCTTAGCTGACTGCAGCAATCATGTTAATGGCCTTCCTGCCTTGGGTGTCTCCTTTTCTGATCCACCCACCTGCTACAGGCCAGGAGGCAAGTTCTAAAATACAAGTCCAGCCAGAGCTGAGAATGGATATGGCATGTGAGGGACATAACTAAGGAGACGGGTCTGACTAGGGTGAAGGATTCAAGTTACAAAGCAGTGGGAATAAAGTACAGACTTAGGAGGGTCTTAAAAGTCCTTCAAATACAGACAGAAAATAGGGCTTCCTTATGCATTAAAAAATAAGAAGCCAGCATCCATTCTTAATAGGGCAATGACGAAGTAATGTTTTAGGCAAAATAGTCTGACAGTGGTGTTCAGGTTGGGTTTGATCAAGTAGAAACCAGGGGGCAGGCAATCTGCTAAGAGACTGTTGAGGGAGATAAAGAGAGGTGAGGTCTGGTCTGGTCACTCTCCTATTGACAATCTGCAATCAGGGAGTAACTGTGGTGCTGGAGAAGACCCTCGAGAGTCTCTTGGACAGCAAGGAGATCAAACTAGTCAGCCCTAAAGGAAATCAACCCTGAACATTCATTCGAAGGACTGATGCTGAAGCTGAAGCTCCAATACTTTGGCCACCTGATGCAAAGAGCCAGCTCATTGAAAAAGACCCCGATACTGGGAAAGATTGAGGGCAGGAGGAGACTCGGATGACAGAGGAAGAGATGGTTGGATGGCATCATCAACTATATGGACATGAGTTTGAGCAGACTCCAGGAGACAGTGAAGGACAGGGAAGCCTGGCGTGCTGGTCAGTCCACAGGGTCACAAAGAGTCAGACACAACTGAGCGACTGAACAACAGCAATAACAATGTCAGGGAGGAAACTCCTGGGCTTAGTGTGCAAAGTATTCATGACCATGTTCTTTCTCAGCCTCAGGTCTTTCTCTACCACTGCCTCCATGCACACCATGCTCCAGTCCCAGGGCAAGGCACAACTCTGCCCAAATCCGTGCCCGACACAAGCCATTGCTCCTGATTGGAGTCCCTTTCCCTCTTTCCTTCCTGATGAGTCCCTCTCATTCTTTGAGGCTCAACTCAGAAACCGTCTCCTCCCTGAAGTTTTCCACAACCCTCTGGCACAGCTAATCTCACCACCCTTGGCATCCCTGCAGCACGTTTCACGCCTTTGTCACGGTGCCTATGACATTGGACTTGTAATTACTTATACCTGTCTCCGCCACTGGATCTGTAGTTCCCCCCAAAGAAGGGACCTTCTCACTCAGCTCAGAGTCCTCAGCACCCTGGATGGAGCTTTGCATGGTACAGGTGCCCAGAAAGTACTGGATGAATAAATGAGTGAATGACTAGGTTACTGACCCCTCTCTAAAGCTAAGGCTAGAGGTTGGCCTTCATATGAGCAGAACTGTTGATGCTTGGAGAGCAAAGAAGAGACTGAGAATCCAGAGGTCTAATGCAGAGGTCACAAGCTGGCAGCCCACAGGCCACAAATGCTGGCAGGGCAGAGGCCAGAGCAGTGTTTTAACCAAATTGACTGTTAATTAAAGTCTTATAAAAATCTAGCTTTTCTTGTGAAACTGAAGGCCCTGGTGAGAGTTGGCTGCATGGTGGTTGGAGCTCTCCATTCGTGCTTTCAACAGAGCCTGGCCCCTCCAGGTTGCCATGGCCCAACCACCCCTACATCACTTATCTGCCCAGTCACTGGTCATGGTTAGTATTTGTATTAGCAGCACTGGCCAAACACTTCTCCAGGCCTCTTTTTCCCTCTGTAAAGGGAGGTAACAATATTAGGCACTGGATTGCAGAGGCTTTGAGCACTATTGATAATGATTATTACTGCAAAATAACAACCTGTTATTTTGTTTATTTGTTAGGTTGATGGGGGAATGGGGATGCTGCATGCCCCATCCAGACCTCCCTTAGGATGTGAAGGATTTATTCCCCCAAGTACAGATTGCCTTGGTGGAAGAGAACTGCTGGCCCAAAGTCACGTCCCTTCACAGGCCAGCTGGCAACCGATGACAAGGTAAACCACAGCCTCAAGACCTTCTTCAAGGGGCAGAACCAGAAACTGACAGACCACTCAGTCTGTATGGAGACCTGACTGCCAGCCCCAGTGTGAAGAATCTCGGCATCATGCTGGCTGAGACCTTCCCTGAAACCACACTGCAGCTTGACTCCTCTGCCACTTCCGCTCCCTGCCCTCCCTTCCACAGCGGCTGGTCCCAGGGTGCTCCCTAATAAACCTCTGCCTCAAAGCCTGCATCCTGGGGAACACAGCCTGTGACTACAGGAAGGGTAGATGGGCCTAGGTGGCAAAGCGTCCGAAATGGTACATGAAGGAACCCGGCTGCATCCTGCAGTGCAGCGTATCGCTGTGTGTAGGGCTCTCTCCGACCGCAGAATGTTCTCGAGTGTTACCTGGACAGGGGGTTCTGTGGTTTAATGATTTGGGGAAACCATGAATCAACCATGAAATCTCCTCAGCACAGAGCATTTCAGAGCTCTAAGGTGCTGGTGACACTGCGAATCTCTGAGAGGAAGATAACGATGCAGTCTTTCTCAAACTTACTTGTCTTGGATCTTTTCTCTCCCGTGGGGCATTTCTTGTGGGACTGCCATCACGGCAAATACGTGCTGGAAATTACTGTTGTAGAAGAGGGAGCCGGTAGAGTCCCTCAGGCAGGGATGTGATATAGACAGACTCGGGTTTTAACCAGATTCTGGTAGCCTGAGTGGGGAATGGATTGGAGGGGCTGAGATTCAAGACTGGGGGACCCACTGGATGGCTGGACTCATCTGAGAAACATTTATGACCTGAACTAAGGGAATAATAATGGGAAGGGGGAGGGAAAAACAGATTCAGAAGTATTTAGGATATTTAAGATTGATCAAAGGCGAAGGTAAGGGGGATCAAGAAGCCTTGAATGGTTTTAGGTTTCAGCTTTGGGGATTTAGAAGGAGAGAGAACTGACGTTGGGAAGGCCATAAATTCAGAAGAGATATGCTGAGTTTAGTTGTGTGTAGTCATTGTGGGCAGGGGAGGGCTTCCCAGGTGGCCCTAGAGGTAAAGAACCTGCATTGCAAAAGCAGGAGACATAAGAGACGCGAGTTTGATCCCTGGGATTGGGAAGATCCCCTGGAGAAGGAAATAGCAGCCCACTCCAATATTCTTGCCTGGAGAATTCCATGGACAGGGGAGCCGAGTGGGCTACCATCCATGGGGTTGCAAAGAGTAGCACAGGACTGAAGCGACTTAGCACAGCACACACACAGTCACTGGGGGAGATGTCCAGTAAGCCTTGGAGAAGGAACACCAGAAGTGGGGAGAGAAGTCAGAGGTAAAGATGAACTTCCAGGAGCCAACAACTTGTAGGTAGTAATGGAATTATCAGTAAGGATGCTCATGTAAAAAGGAGGAGGAGACAAGGAAAGAACTGGCCACCTCCAACATACTCATAAGAACCCACTGTAGTCTTAGAAGCACTCACAAGGTACTTGCAAATTTTGGCCACCGTCTGCTGCTGGTTGTCCCAGGGCTTCTGGCTGTAAGCTTTTTTTGGCAATTCCCAAGCCATGAAGCAAGAACAGCGGAACAGGGTCTTCACACATTTCTGGGGGCCAATAGGAAGAGAACACCAGAGTTATGCAATTCCAAAAGAGTTGAACTATTCTCTGGAAAAAAAAAAAAGTACAAAACTGGATTTTGGGAAAACAATTCCTATCAATGTTTGAAACATACAAGGAAAGTTGGCTGTTTTGAAAAGAAATACTGTTATGGGTCCTTTTTGAAAACAGGCTTGGCCAGACTTGGTTGTGTGATGGATTGTCTGTGATTCCAGGCTGGGTTCTGTAAAGTGGGCTGCACCTGCAGGACTCAGGGCTATGCACTCACCTGGCTCACCTTGGCGTTGCCCTCTTGCATGGTCAGCAGCAGGGGCACCAAGGTGCTGATCAGCTGCTCCTCCACAGCCGGGGTGCGGGGCGACCGCAGCTTCTGAACTACCTTGCCATACAGGTTGATGCTGGAGGAGCGCACGTCCTCTCGTGACTGGGGCAGATGCAGAGGCTCAGGTGTGCTCCATCCTCCAGGAGGCTGCCTGCACCTCTGTGCCCCACGTAGAGGCTCATGGCCTTCTTCCCACTCATTCCGAGGGCCCCTCCAAGCACAAGATGCACAGAGACGAAGAACACTGAAGGCCACCTGATGGGGCTGATCTAGGGCTGGCTTCCTCCTCATCAGAGCCTGGGTCAGGAGCTCTGCCCACTCTTCCCAGCAGGGACCCCACTGTCCTAAAAGGTGCCTTTGTGCCAAGTAGAAAAATGCCCCCCTTTGCTGAGACTAATCAAAGAATTGTGACACCCACCCCTACTCCCTTAGGGGAAGAATGGGGGAAGGGATAGTTAGGAAGTTTGGGATCGACAGGTACATACTGCTGTATTTAAAATGGATAACCAACAAGAACCTACTGTGTAGCACAGAGAACTCTGCTCAATGTTATGTGGCGGCCTGGATGGGAGGGGAGTTTGGGGAGAATGGATGCATGTGTGTGTATGACTGAGTCCCTTTGCGGCCCACCTGAAGCTGTCACAACATTGTTAATTGGCTATACTCCTATTTTTTAAAAAAAGTTCAAAGGAAAAAAATTGTTACTCCTCTAGATGGACCAATCACAGAGGCAAGTCTCTGGGGTAACAAGCACACAAAGAGACCTCCCTCTATGAGAACCAATTAGAGAAGGAGCTTTCTCTGTGCAAACCAATTACAAAGAATTTGGACCAGTTGGGACGAGCACCCATTCCCCTTGGGCTGACTCAGCCCTGCTCAGGTCCCAACAGGCCGTGGGAGCTACTACGACCCCTAGAGTAGTAAAGAACTGCCCTCCAGGTGTTATACCCCATCCTCCCACCCTCGCGGAACCCTTACATCACTGAAGTGTGGCAGCAGGATCTGCAGTATGTCCACATAGACTGAATTGTCCATCAGCTTCCGATCCTGCCCCTTGAAAATGGTCTTGAGGTTGTGGACCGCCTCCACCACCAGCAGCCCATCCACACTCTTCAGACCCTTCACCATGGAGGGCAGGAGGGCCTGCACCTTGGCGGCCTGCAGAGAAGGAGTATTTGGGACGGGTGCTCCTATCTGGTCTAACAGGTGAGGGGCCCAGCCTCTGAGTCACAGAGATGAACTTGGTCAAGCAAGTCCTACCTCCAGGCCTTTGCTTATGTTATCCCGCCTGCCTGGTATGCCCTCGCTCAAACTCCTGCCGTTTCCAAAGCCCTCTTTAGCCTCACTAACTCCTTCCTAGCCTGCAACCCTGAGGGCTTTTGTTGTCTCCCCACTTCTTGGCACTATCTATAGATGATACCCTGTGTTGTTAGTTTTCTGAGTCTGTGTCCTGTCCCTTTGTCCCTCTAAAACATAAGCTGTAACAACAGTGCTTAGAAGAGAAAAACAGCACTTTTTAAAAGGCTAATGAAACATCAACAACCTGCGACTCAGCTTCCTAATCTCTAAATTAGGAATAATTACTGCTATCCCCAGCCCCTCCTAAACATACTGCTCTTAGGGTCATTGTGAAAAATCTGAATTCGGAAAGTACTTTTCAAAAAATAAAGCATATAGGGAATTATTAAGGGATACCCATTATACAGATGGGATAATTAAGACAGAGACAGAAATGAGCTCTGATTCCAGTCACCAGCATTGGAGAGTTGCGAATGGCCAAGCTCTAGCCTTCCTCTTGTCGGGGCCCTGGCTGAGTGGGCTCTCCCCTGCCCTCCACTCACCTTTTCAGTCCTTTGAGCCAGGATGACCAGGCCTCGGATGGACAGCACCTTCATGATGGGGTCCCGGTGGCTCAGGCCTTCCGCCATCCGCCCCAGAGAGTACTCCTCAGGGATCCGCCTTACCTGCTCCATCCGGAGGAGCTGAGGGAATAAAGATGATTACTCCCCAGCACAAGGAGTACCCCTCAGGGCCCATTTGCCTCTGGGGCCTCATTCACACCTATCCACCCTCTAGTCTGTATTCTTACAACAAGCGTCTAACCAAGCTTCCCATCATTCACGGAATGACCCAGGCTGTTTTGTCCCTTCTGCGTGGGCAGGGATGCTCTTCTGCCAGGCCTCTCACCTTCACTCTAGTCCCAGCTCACCATGCACGGCTCCAGCCAAAAGTCAGCCCCTGCTGCCATGTTTGAGGGTCCCCAGGCCTCACCTAGGCTGACTGCCCCCTTCTCTGCGCCCCTGGGGGCCCTGAACACAGAAACCTTATTGCCCCCATGTGCTTATGCACCTGACTCCCACATCCTATCCCCCTGGAGCTTCTTTGAGGACACAAACTGAACCTTTCTCCTAGGGCACCAGTTACTGATGCAAGCTCTGGGATGGAGTATGTGCTCAGGGAACCCTGGTTGCATGAGTTCACAACCAAGAAATGGTTCCTTTCCTTCTTGGAATTGTCCTCCTCCACAGCCCACCATTGCAAGGTTAGTACCATCAGCCCCACTTTGTCCCAACCCCAAACCAGGCATCATCCCCATCGCCTTCCTCTCCCTCTCCCCTGCCACCTCCAGCATCCAATCAGTCTTTAGTTCCTGCCTAGTCATCCTCATAAGCACTTTTCCCATCTGTTCCCTTGCCCTGCATCTACTGTGATGATTGAGACCATGTGTCTATGATGAAAAGAGAAAGCTGGGGAGAGCAAACAGGACAGCTGATGGGGTGGGGGTGGGGAAGGCAGGAAAGGTGGGGCTCCACCTACCACCCGCCCTCCACCCATCCATAGAGCTACACTCAGCTGCTCTGCACCAGGTTCTGGGCTGTGACTAGAGACACAGAAATGTGACAATCGTAACAGCAACAGAGCTCACTTGGGGAGTACTTCCTGCACTGGCACTTTGCGTGAACTCACTTACTCCTCATCAAAACCCTATGAGGTGGGCAATTCATTATCCTTGTATTGTAAATGAAGAAAGCAAGGCACAGACAGGTTCAGCAACTTGCCGAAGGTCACACAGCTCCCTTGAGGACTCCACCCACCACTGGGAGAAGCAAGCACCCCTTCAGGCACAGCATGGGGAGTCTAGGGGTGCCGGGAAAGGACATCTGAGCAGCATCAAAGCATCACTGTGAACATGTTGCGCCACCACTTCTGGGGAGAGAGAGAAGGACTTGAAGCTGGGTGAGGACCCCTGTCCCAGGGCGGGAGGGCCACTGCTCAGGGCTCCAGGGGAGTGCTGGAAAAGATTACGCCTACAGTCCCTGACCTTATGGAAACGCCTCTCCCACAAGGCTAACCAAGGTAGAGGAGCCAGGTGGGCAGAGCTGGTCTGAATCTCTCTGGACAGCTTGAGCTATGTGACCTTGAAAACTGCCCCTTATCTCACCAACACATGAATGTCACAATTCCTGCTTGTAGGGCTGCTGTGCAGACAAGTGGGGTCGTATACGTAAGAGGTCAGCGTGGTGTTTGGCACATGGCACGCCCTCAAGAAATGACACTTTCCCAATTCCTCACCAGGGTCATGGGGATCCCAGCAGAGCTGAGACTGTAACTTGGACTCCCGACCCGAAGACACATGCATGTCCTCCTGAGGTGACACGTTCTGCTGGTGCCTGCAGAGCCAGGCAAAGTGCTTACCTGGGTACTCACTCACCCATCTGTTTGCCTCTTCTTAGAGGCCTTCTTGGGGCTGGGTCTAGGGATGCCAGGCATACATGATGTGGCTCCTGTTCCCCAGGCTCACAGTCCACTGGGGAGGCAGTGCTGGAATTGCCTTGCTGCCCCTGTCCTCCTGGCTGTCTTTACTCAAGGCCCAGTTCAAATGGCACCTCATCCAGGAAGTCGTCCTTAACCTTCCACTGTCTGAGCAGACAGTGAGCCTCTGAGCCCCACTGTACAGACCCTGGTGATAGCCCAGACCCACTGTGTGCCAGCTAGAATGTCACAGGAGGAGGAAGGGGTGGAGGTTAAGCGAGTGGGTTTTCCAAGTGTCATCGACTAGCGACTGGAGAAACAAAATGTGGTATGTACATACAGTGGAATATTACTCAGACTTAAAAAATAATGAAATTCTGGCCTGTGTTACAACATGGACGAGCCTTGAAAACATTATATAAAGTGAAATAAGCCGGACACCAAAAGACAAATATTGGTGGTTCCATTTGTATGAAACCTAGAATAGGCAAATTCATAGAAACAGAAAGTAGACTGGTGGTCACAGGGTCTGAGGGGACACGGGAAGGAGAGTTAGTGTTTAATGGGTAGAGAATTTCAGTTTGGGAAGGAAGATGGAAAACTTCTAAAGATGGATGGTGGTGACGGTTGCACAAAAGTCTGAATGCACGTCACACTGAAGGCACAGCCAGTGAGCTCTACACTTGAAAATGGTCAACATGCTCACTAAATATATATTTATTACATCTATAAACACAAGCACACACACAAAGCTATAGAGTGAGTGTGTATTTTAGAGCCCAGATGTCTGGCTTTGAGTCCTGGATCTGCCACTTACCAAGCTGTGTGGCCTTGGGAAAGTTACTTAAATCTGTGCCTTGGTTTCCTTCTCTACAGTAGGGGATGGAATAATATGTGCATCATAGGATTATTGTGAGAATTAGATGAATCAGTATGTGTAAAGCTCTAAGAATACACCTGAAAGGGAGTCAGTGCTCAATTAAATTGTTGGCTATTATCATTGGCAAGTCTGCCCTTCTGGGGCTGACACTACCAACCTTCTCCTGACTCAGCTCTCGCCAGCACCCGCTCTAGTCCCCTTGTATCCTCACTCAGTTTAGACGTCACTTCCTCCAGGAAGCCTCCCTGATGTTCCCCTACCCAATGCACCCGAGACTTATGTTCACCCACCACAGGCTGAATTGCCCCCAGTAGCACAAGCCACTCTATGGCACCCTGTGATATAACTAGGATGTCCTCTGTCTCCCCTCCCGCACCAAGAACTCCTGAGAGCAGGGCAGAACCAAGTTTATATTTGTGTCTCCAATCTGGTACCTGGTACATGGCAAAGGATGGTGGTTGCCAGGGGTACTAGGGGAGTCTGGGAAGACTCAAATGGGGTGGAGGGATGGAAAGAAGAGAAGAGATAGGAAGGAGGAGGGAGAAGACCCACGAGATCTTTCTACTCAAGAAAAATCATGTTCAGGAAAGACTCTAAAGTATTAAGTACTTATCACACAAGAGAAATGACCAGCAATGGGAACTGAGGCCTATGCTCCTGGGAAGGCCCCGGGTAGCCCCCGCCCCGCTCTGGGCACCCAGTCGGTACCTCCACGAAGAAGGCGGTGGCGGTGATCTTGTGCTTCTCGTCGCCTCGCTCCAGGAGCGGGATGAGCAGGTAGAGGATACGGCACAGCTCCTGGCAGGAGTAGTGCACCATGGCCCTGGGGAGGAGGGGAGCAGTGCCCTCAGGCTCGCCAGCCCCAGGGGGCCCACCGCATGGGGGCCTGGCCCCACACTCAAAACTCTGGGCAAGCCCCAGTCCCCCCGTGTTCCCGCATCCCCAGGGTTTTCCACCTGAACAGGATCTCAGAGCCCATTGGATCACACTGCTTTATTTTACAGGTGGGAAAACTGATAGAGTGGGAAAGCGTCTTGCCCAAGATCACAGAGAAAATCAGTAAGAAAGACAAGGCTATGACCCCTGAATGTGCAGGACCACTCCAGGAGGAAAAGACAGGAAGGAAAGAATTTGAGGACCCACTCACTAGGCACCAGGCAGCAAGCCAGATGCTTTCAAGTCCTTATTGCATTTGATCCTCATCATTACCCTTTGAGGCAGGTTACTGTTGTTAACCCATTTCATAGATGAGGAAACAGAGGCTTTAAGTGTGAATTGCCCAAGGTCATAGAGCTGGAAAATTGTAGAGCTGGCGCCCCAACCCAGGGGTTCCTACTCCAGCTGCCTAGTTCATTCTACGAAGCCAGTGATGTTCCAAGTGTGGCCCCTGGATCAGCAGTATCAGCATCACCTGGGAACTTGTAAAAAAAAATGCACATTCTCAAGCCCCCATCCCAGACTAACTGAATTAGAAACTCTAGAAGTGGGGCCCAGCCATCAGTGTTTTAACAAGCCCCGTAGATGATTCGCCCTCAAGTCTGCACTACGCTCTGTTAGTCAGTGAATCCAGAAGAGTGTGTCAGCCATGCATAGAGTCTGGAATAAGACAGCCTGGGTTCAAACTCTGTTACCACTAGCTGTGTCACTTTGGGCAAATCACCCAGCTTCTCTGGGCCTCAGATTCCTTATGGGTAACTCTGGGGAAGTAATAGCGTCATTTCACCAGTCATTGCTGTTGTTATTATTCAGTCGTAAGTCACATCTGACTGTTTGCGACCCTGTGGACTGCCGCACACCAGGCTTCCCTGTCCTTCACCATCTCCCAGAGTTTGCTTGGACTCATGTCCGTTGATTTGGTTGTGCCATCCAACCATCTTATTCTCTGTCACCCCCTTCTCCTCCTGCACTCAGTCAGTCATGGTGAGTGTTAAATGAACAGTCTGTGAATAGACGGCTCTCTGCAAGGTGCCTGGAGCATGCAAGTGCTCAATAAATACAGTTGTATCTTGAGACCCAAGGGGAGCGCACCATCCTGGACACTCAGGCTGCAGGACTAAGAAGCAGGATCTTCCTGCAGGAACCACATTAGTGAAATCAAGGTGAACCAGCCCCCATATCTCCTTTCCCTAAGGGAGGCTGTGTGTGGCTGAGGGGAAGAGCCTTGATCTTGGGCAGGGGCTTATTTCCCAGCCTTGCCACTTCCAGGCTGTGTGTACCTTTGGTGCATAACTATCCCTCTCTGAACCTTGGCACTCTCCCCTGAAAAATGTGCATTAATAATCCTTGCCCCACAAGTCAGCATAATGAAAACAGAAGCAAATGTGTTGAACTCTTACTATATGCAGAGGCTGTTCAAAGTATTTTAATCCTCACCCCAAAGCTCAGAGGTGAGTCCTGTTATTGTACTGCTGATGGGGAAACTGAGACACAGAGAAGGAAAGGGACTCTGCCCTAGGTCACACAGCGGGGAAATGGTAAGCTGGGATTCCCAAGCAGGCAGACCTGCTCTCAGACCACATTCTAAACTGCTCGGCTAGACCATCATTTCTGCATTAGCATGGGAATTAAACTAATACTGTGGTGAGAAAGGTGCTTTATAAATAAGCCAAGCAGCTCCACAATGCCAGGTACTGTTACAACCACAGTTTGTAGAGCACAGGTCATCCTTCACATTTGTATTGTCTGCTTGCTGATGGAGACAATACTCTGCTGATCTTAGAGAAGAGGTGATAGAGCAAGGGAAGGGTCTTGCCCAGAAAGAGATGCAAACCCAAGTCTGTCTGAAGACACTGAGGTCTCTTCCCTCCCTTTGACCCCTGCCCCGGGGTCCTCACCTGGCCAGCAGGGACACTCCACGGTGGTGGTTCTCTGCCTGCCCCATAAGCTCCCAGCCGCCCTGGTCCTCCAGAAAGTTAGCCTCGTATGAGCAGCCCATCTTCAGCAGCAGGGTTTTCACCACTTTGACCACCCAGCTGCCAAGACAAGGGGGGCTGAGATCTCATGTCACCCTGCTCCCAGCAGGCCAGACCTTAATATATAAAGAGCTCTTACAAATAAATAAGAAAAATTCCCCAAAGTCCTATATACAATTAGGCAAAGAACAAGAACAGTTGCTCACAGAAAAGGAAATAGAAATGGCATTTAAACTCAACCACATTCATAGTAAGAGAAATGCAATCTAAAATGACAGCAAAATACCTTTTTTTTTTTTAACTTTCAGATTGGCAAAGATGATGGCAAAGTTGTGGGGAAATGAAGTGTCATATACTACTGGCAAGCTGGGTGCTTTAGGAGGTACTTCATTTCCTTTCACTCACTGATCAAGAACTTTTTCCACCATATCTTCCTGTTCCATCATAACAGTTAAACACAGAAACCTTTTGATGCACCCATTCTACTTTCAGGAATTCATCCTATGTGTACAGTCACATGTAAATATCAAGACATATAAACAGCCTCACTCATGGCAGCGTTGCTTGTAAAAGGCTGTGACGCCCCTAAATCAAGAGGATCCTGGTTAAGTGAATGGTGGTATATTATAATCTACACAGAGGGATATTATGTGGCTGTCAAAAATAATGAGGCAGCTCTGTGTGTGATGATCTCAAAGATACAGTATATAATAAAAGCAGAAATATGTAACTATGTAAGGTTCACTACCACGGGTGTGAAAGTAGAGAATGAAAGCACGTTGGCTTAGCTCTGCATCAACCCTGTCCGAAGGGCAAGAAAGAACCCGGGCCTTATGAAAGAAAACTGGGGTAAAGAGAGGAACAGAGACTGCTTTTACTGTCTTTGAAGATTTTTACTCATGTGCCTATATTAACTGTTCCAATTAACAAATGAAAATCAAATAGTTCAGCCGTGGTTATATATCTAATACAAATCATATGTCTAGGGAGGGAGGAGGAAAATTGAAATGGTGATCTCCTTGAAGAAGGCTGATTTCTTGCTGCCATCCAGCCCTAAGCAGAGAACATATACAGCAGATGTTCACAAATAGCTTTCGAACACAACTGGCTCTGTCTCATGAAAGTGCACTTCTGTTTTCCTTTCTAGCCGCGGAGCTAATTTCTACCAATCAGTTGCCCTAAAGACTGTCGTAAGAGCCTTTGCTGGTGGCTGTCCCTCTGCTGGGGACAGCAGGAACATACCGAACAGGGACGAAGCCAGGGGTCTGGGCGTCCTTCTTGGCATCCTTGCGGGAAGCCACGCGGCCGGGAAGGCTGAGGCCGATGTGGTAATGGACCTGAATGAGCAGGGCCAGGAGCAGTTGTGGATAGATGCGCCTCACACGGCCCATGCAGCTGTTGACGGACAGGAGCTCACACAGGCCACTGGCTGCCTGGAGGTGGAGGGGAAGCTGGTGAGACGTCACCACCCACCATCCCAGCACTCCTGACCAGGCCTGGGCTGATTCTCTAGGAGGTTGGTCCTTGATCTTTGCTCTTCTCTGGCCCAACATGGACAAGACCAGGTTCCCCCACCACTGCATCCAGGCCCTCTGCGTGAGCCCTGCACAGTGTCACAGCGACACTTTGCTGTTGACACAGCCCTGAAAGAATCATGGTGGAAGGATTTCTTCCCACATTTATGAGGTAGAGTCTTGACCCCACTGTGCAGGGCAGGAGACAAGATCAGAGGGGGGAAGGGACTTGCCCAAAGATACCCAGCCCCTTGGGGCAGAGCTGAGGCTTGATCCCAGGTTTTCAGATTACAGGAGCCCTGCCTCTTACTGGTTCATAACATCGGTGCCCGGTCTGTAAGGTGGGGTATCAGTTGCCTCTTTGTTGGGGGCTGTTAAAACTAGACTTCCCTCACTGTCTCCTCTGAATGACTTGAGAATATGCCAACACACAGTGATCAGAGGAGTGGGTGATGCCCAAACCAAGGATGGAATGGGCGCTGGTGCCCTAGTCACAGAACTCAGTGCTGGGGGAGAGAGGCAGAGAGATCCAGAGGTAAAGCATGGGATTCGGGGGCAGGAGATCTGGGTCTGAGTCCTGGCTCCACCACTCAGTAGCCGTGTGGCCTTAGGTGAGACATGGAATGTCTCTGAGCATCAGTGTCTTCCTGTGTTAAGGGGTAATACCACCCGCTCCTCCATCCACCATGTCTCTGTTTTCTGGCTTTCCTCTACCAGACTGTCTTGCTCTCTGCTGAATCCCCGGAAACTGATGAGTATGCTTGGCACATAGTAGGTGCTTAATGTTTGTTGAATAAATAAATCAACCCAACAAAAACATTTTTTGAGTGTCTACTGTATGCGCTGAATTCAGGCATCTCATAGATTAATCAAATGAGCCACTCTATACACACACTATTGTTAGATCACAACTGGGGTGAACTCTTCCAAGAGAAGTATGTGATGTGTATGTGTTCAGTCTTGTCCAACTCTGCGACCCCATGGACTGTAGCCCACCAGGCTCTTCTGTCCGTGGGATTCCCCAGGCAAGAATACTGGAGTGGGTTGCCATTTCCTCCTCCAGGGGATCGCCCTCACCCAGGGATTGAACCCACGTCTCCTGCATTGGCAGGCAGATTCTCTACCACTGAGCCACCTGGGAAAGAAAGTTTAATACGCACAGATTTGATCTGGTCAGAGTGGGCTTCCCTGAGGAGGTGGATAGCTTAAGAGACAAGGGATGAGAAGAAGTTAATTTGGCAGACAGAAATCTAGGTCGAGAAAACAGCATGTGCAAAGGCCCTGTGACCAAAGATAGCACAGTGATCAAGAAGGCCTGACAAAGAGTAATGAGGTTGGAGCCAGGCAGGCAAGAGGAGCACACAGCACACTGAGGCCAGCGAGGGTTGCAGAGCCCAGCAGCACCAGCAGGAGCTCTGTGCTACCCTCAAGGGCAATGGGAAGCCACAGAGAGAGTTGGGAAGAGGAGATGTGCATTTCTCAATGATTTTCTTAGCTGTGATACAGATGGGAGGGGCTGGAGTGGAAGCAGGGAGGTGAATGGGGTGTTATCCAGCTGGCTAGGACCAGGGTGGTGCTGACAGAGCCAGAGAGAAATCTGTCTGTCCACTCAGCCCCCTTCCCGCATCAGAGCCCGTTCCCTCCGTGTTCCCAGGGCCAGCCTCTGAGAGTGGCAGAAGATGCGCTTAGACATTTTATGTCTCTAAAAAGAAGAGATGAGTTACCTCATTTAATTTTCATAACTGCCATACAAGGTAGATGTTGTTTCTATTTACAGATGCAGAGACTGAGCCTCAGAGAGGTGCGGTGACTTGCTCAGGTTACAGAGCAAGGCCAGTTCTCAGCCTAAGGTGTGTGAGTCCCTGGTCATTCAGTCCCAGGCCATTCCAGGCTGCCGCGGTCTCTGTAAGTAGCAGCAGGATGATGCTGCTGGTGGTCCGGTGGATCACAAACAAGAGCCCGGGGACAGACTTGCTCAAGGCCACCCACTTAGCTCCGGGTAGAGCCAGGCACTAGAAGATGGGTGTGCAGAGCTCAGCGAGAGCAGGAGGAGGACGTGTTGGGGCAGTGATGGGGCCGCTGGGCACGGGAGGAAGCGGGCAGAAGGAGAGCTCCTCACCGCCAGGGGCACAATGGAGGCCCGGCCCTTCTTGGTCACGGGCTTCTCCTTCAGGCTGGTCAGGAGCAGGTCCAGGAGGTCTCGGACGTCACAGCTGGGCTTGCGCAGTATCAGCTGTCTCCACATCTCTGCTCCATTGCTGACAGGCCAAGAGCAGGGATGGTTAGCGGGGACAAGGGCAGTGGGGCCAACCCTGCCGCCGAATTATTTTGGGAGGTAGAAGGAAAGAAGCCTTTGAAATCGCATCCATGAGTGTGCCGAAAATTTTCTTGAATGATCTAAGAAGCCTGGGGCTAACAATGATCAAAAACCTACTCAGGTACTTTGCCAGGTGTTTTGCATACAAGTTATGACTTCAGCAAATGTTGAGCATCTGCTATCTGCCAGCAGACATGAGCAAGATAGTCCAGAAACTCAGGGTCACTGAGTTCTTACAGGGCCCCTCACAGTGGATTGTCAGTCTCATTTTGCAGATGCGGAGTTAAGGCTCAGAGAGGTAAAATCACTGACCCAAGACTGCACAGCTAATGACTACAGAGTCCAGGAGTGACCAGGTCTGACGACTCCAATGCCTGTGCCTGTTCCTCTAGGCCTAGGAGCCCTTCGGGGCCTGGGTCTTGCATTTGTCACATAACGTCAGGGAGCTCCCACTCCTGATCCTTAGAAGGCGATACACCAGGGACTTCCCCAATGCAGCGGACACGAGTTTGATCCTTGCATTTTGGGAAGACGCTGCATGCCGCAAGGCAACTAAGTCCATGTGCCACAGCTTGAGAGTAGCCCCGCTCACCACAACCAGAGAAAGCCTGGGAGCAGCAGCGAAGACCCAGTGCAGCCAAAAATAATAAAAAATTAACAAAAAAATTAAAAACAAAAAAGAAGGCAGTATACCAGTCAGGGAAAAGCATCTGGATTAACCTGCACCAGCCTACAGGTTCTATCCTGGGGAGGTGAAAAGTGCTGACAGCCCAGGGCACTAAAGGGTTAACAAAAACCTTCCATCCCCTGCCCCCCAATCTGGTTAAGAGTTGAACCTTCCATTAACTTTCCAGTTCTGTTCCCCTGGAAACCTGATAAAGATAGTATGTCAACTATGTTGCTAGGCAACATTGCTTATGGTAAAAGTGACCCAATTGGTAAATTGTGTCTGAGTGAAGAACTGCAAATGAACTATAAGGACCACTGGCGACACTGCTGCATTGAGCTTCTCAGGGTGCAGCGACTCTTGTGACTGGGTTTGTCCCTGTGAGAATCTGGGAGGCAAAGTCCAGAGAGTTATAAGAGACTCAAATTCCTTTAAAACCCAAGCCACTCGAGCCACAGTAGCACCTACATCTTTTCAACTGGGAGGCCCAGGGCCAATACTAGCATGAGGAAAGTGAGGCATCCAGGTCTCTACATTTAAGGAGGTCCTCACTCTCAGGCATGCACAGGAGTGGCACTTGTGAGCAAGGCCTCCTTAAATCTCGTCCCAGCTCTGTCTAATCCTCCTGCACAGGCTGCTGTAAGGATACTGCCCTGTCCTACATCCTCCTGAAGTAACTGAAGTCAGATGTGGTCCTGGCAGTCTTGAGTCTGAATGTTTAGTGGCTCTAAGAAGAAAATTCCCTGGCTTGCAGTGAAGCCAGAAAGGGTTAAATTCTTCTGGGTGGGAGATGGGAGTGTGTCACTCCTGCACTGCTCTCCCTGGTTTCTGTGAAGGACACCAGCTCTTCTGGTTAGAAGTGCACCCCACTTGCACAGTTCTGCATAATTCTTTTCCATTCACTCTCAACCAACCGCCTTAAGACGTGGATCACACACTTCTGCCTTGTTTTCATTCAGAGGTATGGGAGCATTTCCTGGGCCAGGAGCCTGGAGCAGCCAGATTTGTCTCTCTTGCCCACAAGCTGATCACCATCTGGCCACAGTCCCCTCTGCCATCAGACCAGAGCTCCCTGAAGTCTGACAACATGGAGCACAAGGCATGCACTCAGCGTGACTGGCTGCTTTACTGATCTTGCCCACCCATTCGGGGTGAGAATGTGGGTGTTATTTTCTCCTTTTACATATGGGGAAAAACTGAAGCCCAGAGAGGGCAATAAAGCTACCCAAGACCACACAGCATCTGGAGGCAGTTAGAAACAACATTCAGTTCTTTTTCCCATGGCATCATTGAAGAGCTCTGGGCTTGGAGTTGGTCAGATCTGAGTTTAGGTCATCATTCTGCTGCTTGTTCAGTAGGTTCCTAAGGCTAGAAACTTTCTGTGAGCCTCAGTTTCCTTATCTGTAGAATGGGGTTATTACGCTTGTGAGAGAACAAATAAATGTGCAGCACAGACCCCTGGCAGGAAGGGCTTAAGGGTTGTCATAAGCAACATAGATCATGGAGGTGGGACCACTGGGAGGGCAAGGGACTCCCCTGGGTAGAAGGAGGGATTCCCAGCCCGGGAATAGGGGGCTGTATCAACTCTCTGAGAGACAGTGGCTGGAAGCACCCATCACTTGGTACCTGTCCAGTGGGAGGGGACACATGAGCAGGGCGACGACAACCTCGGTCATGAAGGAGCTGGCCAGGAGAGAGACGGGCAGCAGAGCCACCTCGCGGGCCCGCGGCTCCTGGATGTGGCTCAGGCACACGTAGATGCCGTGCATGATTTCGGGGATCTGGGGCGCAGCCAGACAACCAGGGAGCAGGCAGAGGGCCAAGCGGAGAAGCCAAGGGGGACAGGGGAGCAGGGAGGTGGGAGGAGGGAGAAGAGGGCGATGCGGAAGAGGAGGGCACAGAGGGGAGAAGTGGGGAGACGGGCAGGCAGAGCGCCTGCCCTTTCCCTGGAGACAGCTTGTCTGCACTGCCCTCCCGCACCCCTCATCAGAGAGTTGAGCTCTTGGGGGCTGATAAGCAAGTTGAGAGCATCTAGAACTCATTCACCACCCACCCTGCCCTACCTGCAGGATTAGCGAGCCCTGTGGGGTCTCCCAGCCCAGCCCCTGTCCCCAGGGGGCCTTACCACCTCCAGAGCCCTGTGTCGGTACCACTCCAGCACCGAGCTGAGCGTGACCTCCGAGGCTAGCTGCATCATCTCCCCTGAGTCCTTCCCCCGAGCCTCGGAGCCACCTTTCAGCCCTTCCAAGGCTGCTAGCAGCAGGTCCTTTACCTGCTGGGGCCCCAGGAAATCTCCGAATTCCTGAAACAAAGGCAGAGAGATCCTGACACACGTGGGCAGACCCGGAGTGAGTCCTGCATCTATGCACAAACACCGCCAGACACAGGCAGAGGTCAGCAAAGGGACCACATACTCAGTTAATCATTGAGTGTCAAACCCTTTGAGGAACTGTGACAAAAAGAGGGGGTGACATGACCCCTGCCCCTCCAGAACTGGGTGCCACATGCTATGGCACAGACCAGAGGGATAGGGAGCCCACAGGATGGACCTATGTGGTTGAGGAAGGCATGTAAAGAAATATAAGGGGGATTGAGCCTAGAGGGCTGGAAGGAGAGGAGGCGGCACTAGGGCGGGCTGGTGCTGCCCCTCCTCCCTCGCCCCCATCCCCCAGGAAGGCCCAGGGCTAGTGGGCAGCAGGTGGTCACCGCAATCACACGAAGAATGTTCTGGCATGGGCTGACAGGGTTGTAGGGCCCCAGGAAACGCTTGTTGCTCTCATACAGCTCCTTCTTATTGGTCTCTTCCTTATCTCTGGCTCCTGCAAAACAAGAACCTTTTCAGTGAGACCTCACTACCTATTTTGTTTCTTAACTTTTTGCTAAACATGGATGTCAAATGTGCATAAATCGTACGTAACCAGCATGATAAATCTTCTTGATGAGCACATCTGTGTAGCTTTCACCCAAGTCAAGAAACAGAACACAGTCAACAAGCCCAGAAGGCCCTCCTATGCCCCTGTTTCAGACCATAATCCCCCTCCCCAACGCCTGTTCTGACTTCTAATTCCACAGGTTAGAGCTCCTTGCTGTTGGACGTCATATAAATGGACTCCTACTCTATGTTATCCTTTATGTCTTGCTTTCACTCAACATTTATGTGGGTGAGCTTCACCCATATTGTTGCAAGCCGCGTGGGTTCATTCATCCCCAGTGCTGTACAACGCTACACATATGAATAGCTACCATTTACTGGCCTGCTGTTCTACTTGTGATAGACATTTGGGTTGTTTCTAGCTGTTATAGGTAGTGTTGATATGAATGTTCTAGTATATCAAGTCCACGCTTTTTGTAGGCGTGTAGCTAGAAGCAGAGGCTTCCCAGGTGGCTCAGTGGTAAAGATTACGCCTGCCAATGCAGGAGACATGGGTTCAATCTCTGGGTCGGGAAGATCCCCTGGAGAAAGAAAGGGCAATACACTCCAGTATTCTTGCCTGGGAAATCCCACGGACAGAGGAGCCTGGCAGGCTACAGTCAACGGGGTCTCAGAAGGGTCAGAGACCTAGCAGCTAAACAACAATAGCAGCAACAAGCTAAAAGTGAAATTGTGTCCTAAGGTGGGTAGAGGTTCTGCTTTAGAGGGTATTGCCAAAGTTCTCCACAGTGGGGACCAGTTATGCTCCCACCAGCAGTGTGTGAGAGTTTAGTAGCTTCACATCTTGCTAGTGAATTTTCTGTTCCATTTTTGCTGGGTGTGTGAAAACACCTCTTTTTTAAACTGCAGTTCCCTTACCCCTGGTATTCCCAACCTCGCTTTCCTATTTTTTTCTTCTTTCTTTGATACTCATCATCATCTGACTTACTATATATATTACTTCTTTATTTTGTTCATCGTGTTCTGACAACAAGAAGATAAGCTCAACAGGAGGACTACTGATTTTTTTTTTCCTTCTGTGTCCCCAGTGCCTAGAATAGTACCTGCAAATTGGAGATCCTTATGTTCTGCGGAAGGAAACACATTTCAGGCACATTTCCTGAGTCTCATGGTGGCCCTACCTGGATTCCTCAGCATGTACAAGATACAAGACGTGGGCTTGAGGAAGGGTCATTGAGGCAGAATAGCATACAGACCAAGCAAGCAGGTTGTCTGCAAAAAGAAGGAGCTTGAGGCCTGATTTCAGGCAGTGTGCGTGCATGCTAAATCGCTTCAGTCATGTCCAACTCTTTGTGATCTCATGGACGTAGCCCACCAGGCTCTTGTGTCCGTAGGATTCTCCAGGAAGAACGCTGGAGCAGGTTGCCATGCCCTCCTCCAGGAGATCTTCCAGACTGAACCCACATCTCCCGCATCTCCTGCACTGGCAGATGGGTTCTTTGTCACTAGCACTACCTGGGAGGCCTAGTGTCAGGCAGACCAAGGTTCAGATCCTAGCTTTGCTGCTTCCTACAGTCCAGAGGCCTGCATAAATCACTCCTTGAGAATCTAACAGTGGGAATTTGTCCTTAGAGTCACCACATAAAATACAAAATACCCATCTGAACTTCAGATAAACCAGCAATTTTAGCAAAAGTATGTCCTAAATATACCAAAAGGTATTTACTGTTTTTCTGAAATTTGTATTTAACTGAGTGTCCGATATTTTTATTTGCTAAATCTGGCAATACTAATTGAGTGTATACTATTCCTGTCCCCAAGACTGAACATTAACATGACGTATATCACCTTTATCCATCACTCAGAAGATCTATGTGGCTCTTGGGCAGAAGGGAAAGTCTCCTAGGGACTAAATCTTTGCCCCAGATGCTAGAGAACAAGAAGAGCAGGGATACCATATAGATCCCAAAAGACTGAAACTAATAAGATGGGAGGGATGGGGGGAAAAAAATCTTTGTTGGCCCATAATGTGTGGAACGAGCTGGTCATTTTACACATATGATCTCATTTAATCTTCCAAAAAGCTTGTGGTTTGCATCCTACTGTGTCCTTTTTACAAATGAAGAAACCCAGGCCTCAACAGGAAAAGTACTTGCCTGAATTTGTATAGTTAGGAGGGGCCAGAGCTAGGTCTGGTACCCAGGTCACTCTGCTTCCAGAGCCAGGGGACTTTAAACAATGTGCCAAGGTCCCTTGGTTTGGAGCAGAGTTGGGACTCTGGGGAAAGGGGGGAGGCAAGTAACAGTCAATACTGCACCCCTCGAGGTGCAGTGAGTGCCAGCTGGGTTTCTGTGTCAGCCCTTACCACATCATTAGCTTCCCGCAGCTCTTTCAGAGATGTTCTCCTGCCTACAGGTTTTAGCCACTCCAGATTCCAAGATAGGACCTGTTCTTTGTTCACTCATCCAATACATGTTCACTGAGCACCCACCATGTGCCAGGCCCAGGGCGAGATCTTGGGCACACCATGGGGAAGAGACATAGACTCAAATGAACTATAAACTAACAGGGAAGACAGACCAAACACCAGGGCACTGGGGCTGTTGTTCCTGGCTGCACACGGTGGCATGGGAATGTGAACATGAGAATCACAAGTTAAACTAGGAAGGAACAGAAGAGGCTTATATAGAAGCATTGCTTAAACCAAAATGTGTTTGTCACCTCTGTCTCCTAGTTCTGTGGGGACTAAACTTCACACTGATTTCCAGACCTCTCTGAACTTTGCGTTGGTCTCTTCCATCTCCCACCAGTGCCTTGTTGCCAAGGGTCCACTCAATTCCGAGGCTGAGTACCTGGCTCAAAAGCCTTGTGTTAGAGGCACGCCAAAGGGCTTACGTTTTTGAAGCTCCAAGATGGTATAGAGGATGGTGATGCCGTCCAGAGCTTCACGGCCGATCTCCTCATCAGGATCCCCGATGCGAATGATGAGCCTCCCCAGAAGAAGCCCCAGTGCCGGGAATCCCGAGGACATCTGTTTGTGTCATGATCTTAGGGACTGAGACTTATAGGTTCAATAATGCTATACAGTAAATGGTGAACAGAGCTAGATGGCCTGGCCCGGAGAGCTGAATCCTCTGAGGAGTGAGGCCCACCTAGGAATCTCGGGGCGGATGCATGGGCTCCCTCAGAGCTGAGAACATTCTCCCTAGCAGTCCTCCCCTCCTCCCTCCCAGAGCCACTCACAAGGAAAGGCGGGGTCAGAAGCGCGTGGTTCAACACAGAGACACTGATTTTCACAGCCCGTGCTCTCTCATGGGCCTTCCCAGAGTTCATCCAGGGCCCCAGGGGCTGTGGGGAAAAGGGTACAACTCAGAGCTACGAGCCGGATGCTAGCCTCTGCCCCCTGGATGGGCAGAACAGCCTTCACCAATTATCAGGAAGCTTCTGAGGGAGAGCATCAAAGCAACCCACAGCAGCCCTCCTCCTCTTCTTAGAGCATAGGGACTCATGGGGTCCAGAAGCTGAGGACAGAATGGAAGACCAGAGGGAGGGCAAAGGTCAATGGGAGAGAGACGAAAGGTGGAGAGTCTTGAAGATAGGCGAGAGGCATAAGGACAAGAATTTAGAAAGCAAGGATATGGGAGCAGTTATCACAGGAGTCGCAGGAGTACAGGGGAGAGGGAGAAGGAGTTTGGGACACGACCTGTGAGGCGGGCAGGGAAGCAGAAATCTGGCACAAGATTACATCCTGAAGTCAAATCACTCTTTCTGGGTCCAGACCCCCAGCCCCAGTTCTCCTGATCAATTCCCCATCCTCCTCCACCCTTCTCCTCCCTGCCTCCATACCTCCAAGATGCTCTTCAGCCCAGCAGGAGTGGGGTCCTCAACAAAGAGGGCATTGAGAAGTGTCTGCAGGGCATTCAAGGTCTGACAGTAAAGTATCTGTGAACACGGAGAGGACCAAGTCACTAGGGAGCCTCTGGGGCAGACCCCAACCCCAGGCAACCCCTGATGCGGGTCAGGGGAGGAAGGGGTACTCAAGCCCAGGAGTGCTGCTTTCTAGTCCCACCATGTGAGACTAACCTTGATGTGCGATATGGGGCAACTGGCTTGCCCTCCATGGGTTACAGGTTCTTTATGGAGAAACTGGTAATTATTATCCGTGAACTCCTTAGCTTACAAGGGCAAGAAGAATTACAGAGAATCTACCACGGGCTAGGGGATTGCCTCGTAATTGGCACAACTCTATCACTCTGTCCTCAAAGTGTTTTTCTCACTGTGCAAATGAGGAGATGTTCTTTAAAAACTATTTACTTATTTGACTGTGCCTGGTCTTAGCTGTGGCATGCAGGATCTTTAGTTCTTTAGTTGAAGCATGTGGGATCTAGTTCCCCTGCCAGGGATTGAACCCCAGCCCTCTGCACTGGGAACTCAGAGTCTTAGCCACCGGACCACCAGGGAAGTCCCAGGAAGAGACGCTTGTCCAAGGTCACGGAACCGAAGTTTCAATTCATGAGGAGCATAAGAAGACGGGTGGGAAAATGCTCAAGAACCGTGAGGGCTAGATCAATGGACAACCAGCCCTACTTGTGTTATTGTCTCCGAGGAAGTGTTCTGATTCCTTTTAAAATCACCACTCCTAGATCCAAATAGATTTTCTAAGTTACCCCTTCCAAGAGTCAGCTCTCTCCTCCCCAGTTGTTTGTTCCTTCCCCAGTCACACCACAGTCCTGAAATTGCCTTAGGAGGGTGCAGGCATGACACCCACACAAGGCTAAGGGGTGTCTTTGAGGCCCTCTCTCCCTGCCTCTCTTCTTCCCATCATCTCCACATCTTCCTTCCAGGTCGTCTTCGTCCAGGCTTCCTGAGTCTGAGCACACCAGGCTTACACCACAACCACCAAGGAAGCCTTGTTCACCAACTCCCTCCTCCTACCTGCCCGTCTGCAGTCCATCACTGTGCAGCACTGACCTCTGCTGGCCTTTCCTGGTACTACAAGAAGGCTGCAGGCTCTCTTCCTACCCATCCCTGCCTCCCCTTTGGGTCTCCTCTCAAGTGCTCCACCTCCAAGACTCAGAGCCATCACGCTGCGGCTGGTCTGGCTCCAGCTGCTCTCACCTCAGCCTCTGGACTCCAGCCACTCTGCCTTCTTATCATCCTTGCAGTCATCACGTTCTCTCCGCCCTCAGGCTGCTGCACAGGCCGTTCCCTCGGCCTCTCGCTCTCCTTCGGCCACCCTCTTCAGCTAGTTAACTCTTCTAAACCTCTCGCCTCTAGCATCACGACCTCAGAACCCCAACACGGTCAGGTTCCCTCCATTTCAGACTCTCAATAGTATCATGTACTTCTTGCTTGCACCGAGTACTGTTGTAATTCTGCATTTATTTGTATGATACTTTGATAATCTGCCCCTCAGCCCTACAGTGTCTCAGCCCTGTACTTCTGGATCAGGTATCAGTTAAAACTTGCTGGATAAAAGGATGTAAGCCTGTGGCTCACTCAGAGCTGAAATATCTCTCCCTAACCTCCCCCACTGACCCCATTCCACATGCAGGGTCTCCTCTGATCACTCTTCCAGGGGCCATCCTGCAGGGGGTTGAAGGTGCTCATGAGAGCCCCTTGAGGTTCTACTTCCAGGCCTCAACACAAACTTGCCCAATCCTCAGGCCTTTTCTTCCTGATCCTGGCCACTTCCTGAGCCATGCCAACATCTGCCCACATCCTTCTCATGGGGCAGAGCCCAACGTGGGCAATGCTTCAGATGAGGGATCCTTTATTCCACAGACTCACTCATTCACCAAATATTTATCAAGTGCTTGCTCGGGCCAGGAGAGGGGAGGTGAATTGCCCAAGCCACTTAAGTAGGAGGTTGAAGATTCCAATCTACCTCTCATAATGCCCTTCCTCTCCTGCTGGGAGTCCAGGGACGTGCCTCCCTCTGAGGACACCAGTCAGCCCCAAGGCCCTGCTTGGGAGGGCCCTGCCTCACCTGTAAGGCATCTGCCTTGGCCTGGTCTTTCTCCTGCATGGCCTGCACGGTGGGCAGGGAGAACACACTCTTCACGCACGTGTTCACCAGCTCCGACCGTTCATGCAAACCCAGGACAGGCTGGGAATGACTGGGGAAGAGACAGAAAGTGAGGGCATGGAGTGAGGGGGCACCTGAGGCTGGAGGCTGGAAGTGAAAGGTGCAGGGCTGGGACAAGGGCTGAGATCCAGATCCACAGAAAGGCGAAATGAGGTGAGGAGGAGGAGGAGGGTGGTGGGGTACAAGTCAGATAGCCCCGGCAGGGCCTGGGCAAGGGGAAGGCGAAAGCCCCGGGACTAGGAAAGGGCCACGCACAGCAGAGAGGCCTCTGAAGATACAGGCAGAGCCTGAGGGTTGGGAAAGGGGCTGAGGGTTGGGAAAGGGGCCGAGGTCACCTCAGCCGGGTCAGGGTCTCCATGGCCTGCTGGCGGACGGAACTCGTGAGAGAATCCAGCGGCTCCTCCTGGATCCACTTCTGGATGGGGGACACGGAGGTGTCAATGAGGGGGCAGGCCACCACAGACCACCAATGCCGCAGCCACTCCTCAGGGAATGGAGCCACTCTTCAGCCTGGGCCGGCTCACTCCCTGCCTGGCCTCCAGTGGAGGGAGCCAGCTGACTGCTCTAACCCGGTCCAGAGGCCACAGTTCAAGGTCTGCAAAACGGGCCTGACGCGCTGCACACATGCAGGGCTCAGCAAGAACTGTTTCAGCAGCCCTGAGGTAGGAAAGTCTAAACCACGGAGCAGCCCCCAAACACTATACCTGACCCTTGAAAGTGGTCCAGTTGAGTTCCTTTAAAATGTCCTTCCAGTTAGTTTTCACTTTTGATCTAGCACCAACACCCAGTAGGTGCTCAGTTAATGTTAATTAAATGAAACTATCAGAGGCATGGGTTTTTTTTCTCTCTTTATAGCTAACTATTGATATAATTCTGGAAACTTCAGTGGCTGTCCCAGCCCAGACACTCCGGTGGATAACTGAGAAGTGACTGCATTTAGCAGAAAAAAAGAAAGTTCCTTCGGAAGTTCCCCTACCAGAGGAACTATGTGGGGAAATAACATAATGACTGCTCCCGGGGAGCTAAGATTTTACAGTGAAATAACCTTTGGGTTGTGTCCTCCACTGACACAGGTTTTTTATCAGTCACCTGTGAGATATTAAGAGTGAGACTTAGAGAAGGGAAGTGACTTGGCCAAGCTCCCTCAGGGTAGGTGGGGGGCAGTTCAGGGTGGAGCTGAGACCCAGGCCCAAGTATCTGTGCCTTGATGTCCTCTGCCCACCCCACCCCAACCCCACCTCATCAGTGGGTGGGCTCAGGACTTCTGCCCCCTCCCCACCCTGATGCCACAGACCCGCAAGCTGCTTGCGCACCATCATCTTCTTTATCAGGGTCTTCTTCTCTTCTTCCTTGTCCAGCACATTCTGGCTCTTCTGGAGGCTGAGGGCACTCCCGACCTCAGGGGCAGTAGAGGGCAAAACCACAGGGTGAGAGCCACATGGGGCCAGCCCTGGGGCTGCCCTTACACCCGTCTTTTCACCTGCCACCTGCAGTCAAGCTGCCTGTTCCTCCCCAGCTGCCAGCCCCCAGCATCAGCTCAAGAGAAGTGAGAAACCTCAAGGGAACTCGGGGTGAGGGGGCGGCGGTGGTGGTAAAGATATGAGAAGATGGTGGTGGCAGCAGGTTGAGGATAATCCCTGTAGGTCAGATTTGGGGGAAGACCAGATATCAGATTCAGATTGCAAAGCACCTGTCAACTAAGGGAGAAGAGGCAGGCACTGGTGGGACAGAAAGGGTTCCAACACCTCAAGTTGAAATGTCATCGTTAGTGATACCTCATGAGGGCCTTCTAGCATCTACCCTTTGTAAGGACGCCCACTAGTCGGATTAACGCATTCTGCTACCGGAGAGGGAATACCAATACAAATGTCCCATTAATGTCCCATTAATTAATGTCCCATTAATCTATTAGTTCTCTTTATCTTAAGGTAGAAGAAGAAAAAAACATGAAAGAGACAAAATATATTGTAAAGAAAGCAAAACAAGTGTGTCTGATGGGCAGTATGGTGGTTTAAAGATGCTACAAGCTATTTCCCACTTCACCTGGCAAGAAGACAGGTGGTACGGCCTGGCCTGGGCGGGCGCCCTGCTTCTAGACTCTAGGCGTCAACTAGGCTCCCCCATATTCCGTGTGTTACACTCACTACCAGCCTGTCCAGTCTTCTCCCACTGGCCCTCACCAAATCATGAAGATGCTGGCTTTCTCTGGCCTCCCAAGGCCTGCTGCGTGGCCAAGACCCATGCTGGGCCTGTGTCCTGAAAAGGGTCATTCCCTTTTTATAGACCTTCACAATTCATTCAGTTGTTTAAAAAACAAACAAACAACAGAAAAAAACAACTGTTATCAAGCACTGAGGATGTGCCAGGCACTGCTCTAGATTCTAGGAATACTGCTGAGAATCAGACAGACAAAACTCCCTGATTTATGGAGAATGAATTCCAGTGCGAGAGACTGACAAGAAATGAGATAAACTAATAAAACCATAGAGCAGAGAAGAATCCGGCAGAGAAGAAAGAAATGCTGAGGGGGGAGCGGGAGGTGGAGGGAAAGGGCATCCCAGGAAATCGGTGGCAGGAGGTGGTTTGGCAGGAAGCATACCAGAGCCGTTTTGCCGCGATCATCTCTCTGCCCTGGCACCTCCACCAGGCATGAGGCTGCTTCATCGAAGGCTCCTGCATGTCACAGTTCCATTGAGGAAAGAAGAGGGAGAGTAAAGATACAGTGCAGCAGAATCCCATCTCCCGTTCCCCATGGGGCTCCTCCAAGCTTTACTTCCCCAGCAGCCAGACTGAGCCCCTATCCCTAAAACCCTTCAGGGGCACCCCGTGTCCCAGACATAAGGCTCGCATCCTTATTAGTGCCTTCAAGGTCCTGCCAGGTCAGTCTCGCCTGCCCACTTCTGCAGCTCACTTTCCCCTACTCTCCCCTCACTCACCATGCTCCCACCACGCTGGCCTCCTTCCAGGCCCAGCAGGCTTTGCTGCCAGGCCTTTGCACAGCTCTTGTCCTCTGTCTGGGCCTCTGCACTGTCGCACCCCCTTGCCCAGGTAGAGGACAAGGTCCGCTTGCCTGCCACTCCTCAGAGCGGCCTCCCCGACCTTCAGAGTAACAGCGGGCCCACTGTGATCCTGCTGTGCATCTTTCGGTTCTCTTCTCTTGGTTGTTACCACACTTTATAGTTAAATTCTTACTTGTTACAGTATTGGTTGGCTAAAAGTTCATTCAGCTTTTCCCATAACATCTCACGAAAAAACCTGAATGAACCTTTCGGCCAACCTAATAGATAATTGCTATTTTGTTAGCTTCACAATTCCTCATCTTTCTTCTGGTGGCAAAGCCTCTGTCTTCCCTGCAGGCTATTCATTTCATATAGGTAGGTGAAGCTACGAGGCCCACCCATCACCTCTCTTCAAATAAGGATGGGCTTTACTCTTGAAATCAGTATAATATTATAATCAACTGCTGCTAAGTCACTTCAGTCATGTTTGACTCTGTGCGACCCCATAGACGGCACCCACCAGGCTCCCCTGTCCCTGGGATTCTCCAGGCAAGACCACTGGAGTGGGTTGCCATTTCCTTCTCCAATGCATAAAAGTGAAAAGTGAAAGTGAAGTCGCTCAGTCGTGTCCAACTCTCAGCGACCCCATGGACTGCAGCCCACCAGGCTCCTCCGTCCATGGGATTTTCCAGGCAAGAGTACTGGAGTGGGCTGCCATTGCCTTCTCCAATAAATCAACTAGACGTCAATAAACACACAAATGAATAAAGGTGGATCTGGAAACCATGCTTGCTCAGTAAGAGATTCTCATGCCCCCAGCCACAGTGATTGGTCCAGGTGTGGGCACTTGGCTGAGCAGGGCCCATAGAGTCCTTGACTTAAGGCAATGAGGCGAAGCCCAAGGAGAGAGACCCTGGGACATCTTGGCCCCCAACCTCGGCGGCTACTGGAGGATGGAGTCAACAGTGAGCAGCAGAGACATCGCAGTGGTAGTGAATACAGCTAGCACTAAAACCCTGGCTTCTTCTAAGCACCTTTTCCACTAAAGGAAACAAGGCTCCTAGGAGAATCAGGTGATTCTAGGACTCGGCCAGAGAAAATGCAGGTGAGTCTGAGACAACTTCTACCAGAAAATAAGGAAATGAGCCCAAGAAATTGTGAGGATATGTCAAAAAGACGTAAAAGCTTGCTCAAAGAGTACTCCTTGGTCAAACGGGGAAAGCTTCAGTATCACAATAAATGATGGTAACAACAGATTATATAGTCTATCGAGTAAACTAAGAAATGATAAGTCCATGCTAATATGAAAAAAGAAATAACTAAATTGAAAGTTTGATGAGAAATAGGATATTTACATAGTTTCAAAAGATCTCTCTAGTATTTTTTGCATATTTATGACAAAGGGGTGAATAATGACTTTACAGTGGAAAACCTTGGCAGCAGCCATTGAGCTCGAGTGATCAAAGTGAGCATCACCAGTAATGGAGCAAATCAAAACCATTCACCACCAGATAGAATGCAGTGAGAAAGACCCAGCATCATGTCTACGCTATTCCCACCAAAGATGCATGACGTGACTCCGACCATGAGAAAACACCCGACAAGCCCCAAATTAGGCGAATCTTGTAAAACAGCTGGCCTATGATCTTCCAGAGTATCAAGGCCGCGACAGTCAAGGAAGATCTGATGGCTGAGGGAAACAAAACAGACGAGACAGAAAAGGGCAGTACGTGAGTCTGACCTGGACCCTTTTTTAATAAAGGACACTTCTGGGACAATTGGTGACATTTGAATGGAGCCTAAGGACTGGATAGTAGCAGTGTATCAGTGTTAATTTCCTGATTTTGATAGTTAATCTTTATCCTCTTTTATAAGAAACACACACAAATTCAAGATTGATAGGGTATCATTTAGCAACTTATCAATTCAGAAAAACATTTTATACCGTACTTTCAACTTTTCTGCAAGTTTTTTATTATTTCAAATTTTTAAAAGAATGATGGATAAATAGAGGCATTTTCAGTAAAAATAGAAAGAGTTTGCATCAGCAGAGCTCACTAAAGCAAAAGGGTATACTTCAGCCAAAAGGAAATTAATCCCAGATGAAGGTCTGAGATGCAACAAGCAAACAAAAAAAAAAAAAAAAAGAGGTTAATTATTTGGGTAAATATAAGAACATTAACTACATAAAATAATAATAATGTTCATAGAGTTAAGAAAAAGAAAAGATAAAATTAACATACATTACCAGGAGAGCATATAGATGGGAGAGGAGGCGTTAAATGAGGTTAACTCGTTTAAATCATCTGGGAGGAAAATAAATGCATTGACTAGTTTGGACGTTGTGATTAATTAAATATACACATTGTAGCTTCTAGAGAATCAGTAACAGACTTTAAACAGTATATAACTTCCACACAAATAAGGAAGAAAAGAGGGAGGAAAAGCAACCCAAAAACCAAAAAAAGGAGAAAAAAAGAAATATAGAGCAAGCAAAACAAAGAATACAATTGCTGGTCAACTATAGGCCAATTAAAAATTTTTAAAATTTTAACTCTGCATAATTGTATTAAATATGAATGAACTGCGGGTTGGAAACAGTATTACCTAATTCACGTTTCTGATCTGGATGCCCTTTCACTTTCTGTTTGTTTGCTTTTTGCTGTGCTGGGTCTCTGTGGCTGAGTGGGCTTTTCTCTGGTTGTGGCGAGCAGGAGCTACTCTCTGGCTGCGGTGCACAGTCCTCACTGCAATGGCTTCCTGCTGAGCTCAGGCTCTGCTGGGAGCTCGGGCTTCAGTAGTTGTAGCAGCTTATCTCAGCAGGTGCGGCTCCCCGGCTCTAGAGACAGGCTCAATAGTTGTGATGCACAGGCTTGGTTGCTCTGAAGCATGTGGGATCTTCCCAGATCAGGAATCCAACTTACGTCTCCTGCTTTGGCAAGTGGATTCTATACCACTGAGCCATAGGGAAGCCCCAGAAACCATGCTACATAAATTGATTTGTAGATTCAATGACATTCCAGTGAAAATCTAACAGATTTTTATTTAGTTTTATGGAAATTGACAAGCCGTTTCTAGAATTAAAATGGAAAAGTAAAGCACCTAGAATAGGCAATCCCGACAAAGTGGAGGAGTCTCACTACTAAATATAAGGGCTTACTCTAAAACACGGTAATTAAAGGCAATGGTTAAGGATAGACAAACGAAGGAATAGAGAGTCCAGAAATTAACCTACACATACACAGTCACTTGATTTACCTCAAGGTGACACTACAATTCAGTGGGGGAGATTATGTGTTTTTTCAGTAAATGGTCCAGAGCAATTAGATATTCACATGGGGGGAGAATGAGCCTTTTAAATTCCTCTCTCAAACTGTTTCCCAAAATTAATGCACAATGCATTATAAATTTAATGTGAAAGACAAAATGGTAAAACTTATGGAGGAAAATATAACACTGTTTTCGTAACCTTTGCATACGCATATCAGGATTACATAAAGAACTTCCGCAAACCAATAAGAAAAAAGACAACACAAAATTTTTAAATGAACAGAAGACTTGAACCGGCACTTCATTATAAAGGATATACAAATTGACAATAATCATATTGAAAGATGCTTAACATCATTAATCATCAAAAAATGCCATTGAAAATCACATGGAAATGGCTTTAGATACCTACACTTTCATGCATTGGAAAAGGAAATGGCAACCCACTCCAGTATTCTTGCCTGGAGAATCCCAGGGACAGGGAGCCTGATGGGCTGCTGTCTATGGGGTCACACAGAGTCGGACACGACTGAAGCGACTTTGCAGCAGTAGCAGCAGCAGAATGGCTAAAATTTTAAAAACTGACTACCAAATGTCTGTGAGGATGTTGAGCAACTGGAAGTCTCACATGTGAGAGGGTAAATTAATCCAACCACTTTGAAAATTTTGCAGTATCTATTAAAGCTGGACATGTGCTCTTGCTATGACCCAGAAATTCCTCTTCTAGGTGAAAAAGAGTATCTTTGCACTAACATGTACAAAAGGGTTCAAAGTAACTTTATTCATATTATCCGAAGAGTAGAAAAATTCCAATGTCCATCAGAATGAATCAACAAATTTTATGAACAAAGTTCATAAAATAGAATACTACAGAACAATAACAAGAATCAGCTATGACACGTGCAACTGTGGATGAATCCGCTAGACATAATGTTGGGCTAAAGAAGCCAGAATCAGAACAGTATAAACAACAGCAGTTATTGATAGAAAGTTGAAAGAAAAAATAGGCAAAACTAGTCTATGGTGATACAAATCTGAAGAATTGTTCCTTCTGTGACTGTTGATAACTGAGAGCAATCTTGACCCCTATTTGCCATTTGGCAATGTCTGGAGACATCTTTTGTTGTCACAACTTGTGTGGGAGGATGTCCCTACTAGTATCTTCTGCAGAGCCCTAGGGATGCATCTTACGAAGTGTAGAACAGCCCCCATACACCCACACCCACACAACGAAGATCTGTCTCACACAAAATATCAATAGTGCCAAGACTGAAAAACCCTACCCGAAGAGCCAACTCATTGGAAAAGACTTTGATGCTGGGAAAGACTGGAGGCAAAAGAAGGGGATGGCAGAGAATGAGATGTTAGATAGTATCACTGACTCAATGGACATGAATCTGAGCAAACTCCAGGAGATAGTGATGGACAGGGAAGCCTGGCATGCTGCAGTCCATGACTTAGCAACTGAACAGCGAACAACCCCAGAAGAGGGGGAATTGATTGGAAAGGATCACAAGGGAAGGTTCTGGGATGCCAATAAAGATCTGGGTCTTGATCTGGGTGGCAGTTACCAGTGTGTTTATGTATGCAAATATTCATCAAGCTGTATGCTTAAGATTAGTAGTGCACTTTACATATTTTACTGATACATGTTATATATCTTGGAAAACTTTTTAAAAGACAAATACAGTTTGAAAATACATTGTCTTTAAAAATACAAACGGATAAAATTATCCTACTAAAAAACAAAGATTGATCCTAAATAGCCAAAACAATCTTGAAAAAGAACAAACTTGGTAGACTCCTATTTCCTCCTTTCAAACTTACTACAAAGCTGTAGAAACCAGACAGTGTGTTACTGGCATAAGGACAGACATAAAGACCAATGGAATAAAATAGAAATAAATCCTCATATATATGGTCAACTGATTTTTGACAAAGGTACCAAGACCTTTCAGTGGAAAAAGAATGCTCTTTTCAATATGTAGTGCTAGAAAAACTAGATATCCGCATGAAAAAGAATGACGTTGGACCCCTTCCTCACACTGTACACAAAAATTAACTCAAAGATTACACTTAAAAGCTAAAACTATAAAACTCTTAGAAGAGAACATAGGGAGAAATCTTCATGACACTGGATATGGCAATAATTTCTCTTATTTTTCAGACTACAGAATTATTCCATTTTATTCAGCTCAAAAAAATACAATTCTTTTCTTTTTTACATGTTGTTTGTTTTTAGTGCTTTAGGGAAGAAATCATTTTTTAAAAGAACTTTTTCTTTTGTATTGGAGTATAACCAAAGGCAAAAATTTCTTAAACATAACGCCAAGGTAACAGACAGTAAAAGAGTAGACGAATTGATTCTCATCAAATTAATCACTTGTGCATCAAAGGACAATGTCAAGGGAATGAAAAGACAACTCACAGAACGGGTGCCAATATTTACCAATTGTGTATCTGATAAGGAATTAATGTTCAGAATATATAAAGAACTCCTAAACTCAACAACAAAAAACAACTAAATCTGGAGGCTTCCCTGGTGGTCTAGTATCTTGACTCCATGCTTCAAACGCAGGAGGCATGAGTTTGATCCCTGGTCGGAAAACTAAGATCCCACATGCTGTGTAGCATGGCCACAAAACTAAAAATAAAACAACCAAATCTGAAAATAGGCAAAAGACATTATACAAATGTCCAATAGGCATACTAAAAAAATGTTCAACATCATTTATTAGTCATTAGGGAAATGCAAATCAAAATCACAATTGAAATTTTACTTCACACTCTTTAGGATGGCTATTATAAAAATGTTTTCTAAAAAAAAAAAAAGTGCTGGCAAGGAGAGATTAGCAGTGCAGCAATAGAAACCCTTGTACATTATAACCTCTGTACATTGTTGGAGGGAATGCAAAATGGTACAGCTGGTATGGGAAATAATTTAGCATTTCCTCAGAAAGCTAAACAAGAATTACCATACGATTCAGCAGTTTTACTCCTATGTATATTTCTAAAGGAATTGAAAGCAAAGATTCAGAGATTTTTGAGCTGATATGTATAGCAGCATTATTCATCATAGCCAAATATTCGTCCATGGACAAATAAAATGTAGTACATTCATTGGAAACCTATCCAACCACAAAAAGGAGTGAAGTACTGATTCATGTTACAACATAGATGAACGTTATGCTAAGTAAACCATATACAAAAGAACAAATGTGTGATTCCATTTCATGAGTTACCTAGAGTAGGCAAATTCATAGAGACAGACAGCAGGTTAGAGTTCATGTGGGACTGGGGAGAGAGGAATAGGGAGTTACTACTTTATGGTAAGACCTTCTGTTTGGGATGACGTGTCCGACTCTTTGCGACCCCATGGATTGTAGCCCACCAGGCTCCTCCGTCCATGGGATTTTCCAGGCGAGAGTACTGGAGTGGGGTGCCATTTCTTTCTCCAGGGGATCTTCCCCACCAGGAATTGAACCCGGGTCTCCTGCATCGTAGGCAGACGCTTTATTGTCTGAGCCACCAGGGAAGTCATTTGGGATGACAGACAGTGGTAACTTTACACAATATTGTGGGGTGACTAGTGCCACTGAATTAAACGCTCAAAAATGTTTGAAATGGCAGATTTATGTTATATATATTTTACGATGATTTTTTAAAAGATTTATCATGTAATATACCAAGAGCCATTGAATTGTGTACTTTAAATGGGTAAATTGTATAGTATATGAATTAGGTTACAATAATAACTGGACTCCACAAGGAAAGGAATGAAGTTGAACCCCAGTTTCACTCCATTTCACTTGAACAGGTGGATATATAACGTTCCAACAAACATGCCAGAGAGATTTTTTTGAGGACCCAGACAAACGTATTTTAAAATATATACAGAAGAATGAGGGTTTTTGAATAGCCTCTAGGGCATGGTGTGGAGGCTGTTGTCCTTGGAATAATTTTAAGAACTTTAAAGAGGGATTCTTTCAGATATGAATGCATATCTGTAAAGCCGTGGTCATTTTTTAAAATTGCAATGTGGTATTGGTAAATGAGCAAATAAAAATATTTGGAGATATAAATAACTGAGAAAAGATCTTTACAACATCAAAAACTGATGGATTCATTTATAGAACTCTTGCACATCAGAAGTGAGTCACGGGTTCCAGACAGGACCCCAAGGCTTCACTTAGGTGGGAACCTCAAAAACTCAAGCCTGCTTGCTCCACTGGTCAAACTCTGACCTGAGAAGCCAGACCTGAAATTCATCAAGAAAGAAAAGAAGGTAAAGTTAGATGACTCGTAATTTGTACAGAATGAAAGTATCATTATATGGAATATTATATTACAGTTAAGAAAACTGGAGCTCAGAGAGATTAAGTAACTCGTCCCAAGTCACACAGCAAGCAGGGGCTGAGCACTAGATCTCTGGTGTATAATTAATATATTGCGTGTTACCCATTACATGCTGGGTCCTTCCTTTCCCCTCTCCTCTTCCCTCCCTGCCCTGCAAATCTGAAGAGAGTTCTTCCAGGTCGGTGTCCTCTCTGGGGCTGGCACTCTGGCCTTACTCACCCTGAGGGATGCTCTGGAAGGCCGTGGAGTCCTTATTCGTGCTGTCGCCGGTGGGGAGCCCCAGGGTGAACTGGCACACCTCCACACTAGCCATCTCACTCCAGCTCCCCAGAGTCCCCTCCAGAGGCATGGTGTGGACACTGCTGTCTTCAGAACACCCCTGCTGGCTGCTCAGCGTCAGGGTGGAGGTGTCGCTGAAGATGAGGCTGGAACCCAGGCTCAGAGTCTCCTTGGAGCCCAGGATCAGGGTCATGCATGAGGGGGGCGAAACGGTGGAGGTGGGTCCATGGGTGCTGGAGTGAAGGCTGACAACGTCGTTGGAAACAGGAACCAGGGTCAAGCATGAAGCCTGAGTGACGGTCATGTTCAAATCAGACTTGGGGTTGCCATTTGAAGCCACGCTGATGGTTCCCTTGGAACTTGTGTTCCAGACTGCACCAAAGGCTCTTTTTGAAACAGACCCAGAGATGTTATGTGAAACCAAAGTGATGGTCTCGTTCGTGTCTGGCATAAGGGACTCAGGAGAACCTGAAGCCGCGTTCAGGTCCAGCTTGGATATGTTCCCTGAGCCCATGCCGAGCAGCTGATTGGAGTCAGGATCAAGAGAAGGGGTTGAGGCTGGAGTAAGGAGAGTTTTTGAGCCTGGCCTGGAGATGCTGTGGCCCAGAACAAGAGAGTCTTTGGAATACGACCTTATAAACGGGTTTGTCTCAGGCCTGGAAGGATTGGAGTTGCTCTGACCCAAATCAAAAAGATTGCTTGAGAGGGAGTTGACAGCCTCCTCCGAATTTGGACCAGTGTGGCTCCCCGAGCTCATACCCTGGGCCTCCATAGAGCGGGGGCTCAGAATGAGGTTTGAGGCTGGACTTAGGGGCCCCTGTGAGTTAAGCCTTGAGAGGTGATTGGAATCCAAAGCCAGGGCTTCAGCAGAGTGGGCAGCAGTGATCTGGAGGGAACCTGGAGTCGTGGACCTGCTGTCATCAGGTCTGGGGGTGTCATCAGACTCCAGGCCAGGGGCCTCCTCTAAGACCGGAATCAGAGTTGGATTAAGGTCTGGAACAAGAGCCACGCCAGGACTCAGGGATGGATTCAAGACAGCAACAAGGTCCGTGTCCAGGCTGGGCCCAGAGATGATGCCAGAGCCTAAACCAGGGGCCTCCGTGGAGTTGAGATTGGGTGTCATGTTCGCGTCTTCACAGAGGACCAGACTAGCCCCTGGACCCAAGGCCATGCCCAGTCTGGAGGTCTATCAGTGCCACTGCCCCGTTCTGTCCAATAGCTGACTGTCGAGCTCCCTGCAGTGCTCCTGAGAGACAGAAAAGGCCAGTTCAGCCTCACCTATTGAAACCTTTCCACGGCTCCCCATGGATGACCTCCATGACCACGCCCAGCCCACCTGTCTAGCTCCGTCCTACATGGCTCTCCCCCAGCTCTCAGCTCCAGCCTCATCCCCTGCATTTCCTTCTTTGACCACACCCCGCTCCCTTTCAGCTCACAGTCCTTAAATGTAGTTTCCCTGGCCTGGAACCTCCCCCTGCTCTCCTCGCTGATCCTACTCCTCCAAGCAAATGATACATGGCACTTTATTCCAATGACTTGTTTAGTGATCCAGCCCCTGCTGGAGATGAGTGGGGACATTGGCAAGAACTACGCACATCTTAGTCCCTGGGGCATCCCCAGCACCTAACGTAATACTAGGTCCACAGTAGGAAGTCCAGGAATACTAGACAAATGAGGAGCCTCTCCCACCTTAAGGTAGAAAGGGAGAAGGGGAAGTCTCCTTATTCACTACTTCCAGCCAACCCCTAAGTTGCTAGAACTGCTCTTTGAATGACTGTGGCACTAGATGCCCAAAGGCGCCTTGGCAGAGATGCCCACTGCCCTTAACAGTTTGCTCCGGGTGAGGCAAACTAAATGGAGGAGAACCTGAGGATATCATCCAAAGCAGAGCCTGTCTCAGCCCAGCAATCTCACTGCTGGGTGAACTCCCCAAGTCCCCCGACCCCCATCCCACCCCAGAAAGACTAGACAAAGGAGGAAACTCTCCCACCTTCCCCTACCCCACCCCCACACCTGGGCCACCCTCCCTGTGGGAATCGTAGGGACAGCTCACCTGCATGCTTGGTGTTCTTAAGCAGGAGTGGGGCCCTGTGAGGAGAGGCGAAAGAAGACCAAGTCAGGCAAGAGTGGCTTTTTCGGTACTTACTGAGCAAAGTCTAAAGGCCAGGCATGCACTTCTGCTAACAAAATCCCCTGCGTGCACACACACATACACACAGAGTCCCAGAAGTTAAATATGCTTACTCCATTGTATGCTTAAGGAAGGGGAGGTCAAGGGGAGGAAGGTCAGCCCACGGGCTCTCAGGGAAGCCGAGACCACCTCTTTATGCCACCTAACTGCCTACCCTCCATGACTTCCCACTGTCTTCAGGACAGCATCCCAAATCCATAATGGGACCTAAAAGGCCTTTCTGCGTCTGGCCCCAAGTCCTTTTTCACCCTTCTTGCCCCTTCATAACTCCCTCTGCCTCTGCACCCCCTCATTCCAACATCTCTCAACTTCTTTGAGTTTCTACACAGTCACACGTCCAGGTTAAGTCTGGCCCTCCACAGGCTGAGTCATTTTCCCTAGCTAACACCTACAGCTTCACCCCTTCAGATTTCAGCTTATATGCTATAAGCCTTCCAGGTCCCACAGACAGGTGAGGTCCACCTGTAAGTTCCCAGGGCATTTTGTCCACTTCTCCTTTCTTGGCACACAATATCTGGTCTCCTCGCTAAACCACAAGATCCACAAGAGTCTAGCACTCCCGCCCACCCTAGGGCCCGAGCTCCGCAGCAAGAGAAGCCACCACAATGAGGGGCTCGCACACTGCAGTTAGAACATAGTGCCTGTTCGCCACAGCTAGAGAACGCCCTCGCGCAGCCACACAGACCCAGTGAAGCCGAACGTTACAATAAATAAATAAAATAAAAAGGAGTCTAGCACAGCACCTGGCACACAGGAAATGTGCAATAAATGCGCTTGTTATTTCATGCTTTTATCTCTTCTTCATTCATTCTTCCATTCCGTCACTAGCTCATTTCCTCATGTATTCATTTCTTATTCATTCAAGCACCAACTCACTCACTAAGTCATTTACTCATACCGTACATTTTGCTGTGCACCTTATGGCTTGGCTTTGAAAAAAATATAGATTCATAGTCATGTCGTCCTGGGTTCAAATCCCAGCTCATCCTCCTAATAGTGTCAGTAAACTTGGGCAAGAGATACTCCCCTCCCCCCATCCTCCTCGTCTCTAATATGGGGAGCATAAAGCCTGCCACCCAGGGTTGTTAAAGTCTCAGCGTCTGGCATGGAGCCCACTTGGCCCACTGAAGGTCTTCTCTAAGTTAGTTACTCATTCTGTTACCCTCCGTGAGGCATTACAAGCAGAGTAAGGTCCTTGGAGCCCAGGGGGACCTTCCTTCACCCCCCAAGCCAGCAGTTTATGCAGAGCTTTGTAACTTGCCTCAGAGGAAGGAAGTTTCACCTACCATCAGCACCAGAGGTGATTTTACCCTGAAGCTAATGAAATTTAAAATTTCAAGGCTCCTCACTCATGCAATTATTTTCCAAAGGGCCTGTACATAATTTTGTCTTCTACTTAAACAGGAGCCTCAAAATTATAAAAAGCCTCAAGGCTCCAAAATACCCTGGATCATCCCTCCTGTATTCTCCTCTCTGTACACATACATACACACACAAACACACATCATATTTATCAAAAGGAGGCATTTTCAACCTGGAAAAAATTTGAGTCAGGTATAGCCTATGGTGCAGTCAGTAGGATGTTGGAAGGCCTACCTGGTTTAACCTGTGAAAGAACATAAGCTCTACTTCTCTGACACAATAAATGCATAATACTGGGTCAATGGGCAAAAAGCCATGGGTCTCAAGCCAGGCTGACCCTCCTTTATCCAGAAGAAAAGAGCAGATCTCCCTCACTTTCTTCTATTTCCTCAATCCTCCTCCTCCACCCTGCAACACACAGGTGAGTCTTCAGAGCCTAGGTAGGCAGCCCACATCTTACCCTCCACCAAAGGGATACTGTGCATTAGGAAGATGGTGGTTGTTGAGGTGGGACCCAGGGGAACTAAAGGAGGTCGCTATAGAGCTGCTTATTGGCCTTTGCCCCCGGGTCCTGGAGCCCCCGTTGAGGAGAACAGAGGGTGGCAATAGACCACCTAGCCCCATCAGAGACTGAGAATCACTGACTGATTCCCATCCTTTCTCCTTCACCTTTATGAAACCTTCCAGATCCTTGATAAGGGTTTCTGGCGCTCTCTGAAAGAGATCTTCCAGTTCCTCATTGAGAACATGTTTATCAGATGTATGGGCCTGAAATGTGTCAGGCACTTGTATGAGTATGTATACACGCATGCACGTATACACATTTGACATTGTTGTACCTCGGTTCTAGAAAATCCAAACAGACTTTGCCATCATTCCTCCAAATCAGATCCTCTTATTCTCTTACATTGCAAGGCACTGGAACCATAATCCCAGCCAGACACAATATCATCCTTGACTATACTCTTCTTGACTTCTGAATCCAAATTTTGCCAAGTTCTGCTAATTCTGGCTCCAGAAAATTCCCCAAGTATCTTCTCATATCTCCATCAGTTCAGTTCAGTTCAGTCGCTCAGTCGTGTCCCACTCTTTGCGACCCCATGAATCGCAGCACGCCAGGCCTCCCTGTCCATCACCAACTCCCAGAGTTCACTCAAACTCATGCCCATCGAGTCAGTGATGCCATCCAGCCATCTCATCCTCCGTCGTCCCCTTTTCCTCCTGCCCCCAATCCCTCCCAGCATCAGGGTCTTTTCCAATGAGTCAGCTCTTCGCATGAGGTGGCCAAAGTACTGGAGTTTCAGCTTTAGCATCATTCCCTCCAAAGAACACCCAGGGCTGATCTCCTTTAGAATGGACTGGTTGGATCTCCTTGCAGTCCAAGGGACTCTCAAGAGTCTTCTCCAACACCACAGTTCAAAAGCATCAATTCTTCGGCGCTCAGCCTTCTTCACAGTCCAACTCTCACATCCATACATGACCCCTGGAAAAACCATAGCCTTGACTAGACAGACCTTTGTTGACAAAGTAATGTCTCTGCTTTTCAATATGCTATCTAAGTTGGTCATAACTTTCCTTCCAAGGAGTGTCTTTTAATTTCATGGCTGCAGTCACCATCTGAAGTGGTTTTGGAGCCCCCCAAAATAAAGTCTGACACTGTTTCCACTGTTTCCCCATCTATTTCCCATGAAGTGATGGGACCAGATGCCATGATCTTCATTTTCTGAATGTTGAGCTTGAAGCCAACTTTTTCACTCTCCTCTTTCACGTTCATCAAGAGGCTCTTCACTTTCTGCCATAAGGGTGGTGTCATCTGCATATCTGAAGTGATTGACATTTCTCCGGGCAATCTTGATTCCAGCTTGCTCTTCTTCCAGCCAGCGTTTCTCCATAACCACTGCTAAACGCTAGTACGGCTCTCACTGCTTTGAGACTCTGTCTTGGAATTGCCCTCTCAACAAGGGTCCCTATGCATAGGGGTCGCTCCCAACAAACCATTTTCCAAATTGAGCACAAAGTTCTTCCTCTAAAATTGCATTCAACAGTATGGTACTGGCAAAAATATAGAAACATAGGCTAATGGAATAGAACTGAGATTCAGGAAATAAATCCATGCATCTATGGTCAACTGATCTTTGACAAGGATGCCAAATCTGTTCAACAGGGAAAAAATATTCTCTTCAACAAATGGTGGTGGGATGACTGGAAATCAACACCTAAAAGAATTGAGTTGGCCTCTTTCACACTAAATATAAAACTTTAATCACAATGGACTAAAGACCTAAATATAAGAGCTAAAATTATAAAACTCTTGGAAGAAAATATATGGATAAATCCTCATGACCTTGGATTTGGCAATGGTTTCTTAGATATGACACCAAAATCACAAGAAACAAGGAAAAAATAGAGAAATTGAACATGAGCAAAATTAAAAACTTGTGTATCAAAAGGCACTGTTAGAAAGTGAAAAGACAACTTACAGAATACCATGGAATATATATAACTGATTAGATCTAGTATCTAGAACAACTAACAATATCTTACAACTTGCAACAAAAAGATAAACAACCCAATTTAAAAAATGGGCAAACAACTTGAATAGAACACTTTAGTCATTAGGGAAATGTAAATCAAAACAACATTAAGATAACACTTCACACCCACTATGGTGGTTATAATTTTAAGAAATGGGAAATAGCAAGTGTTGGCAAGGATATAGAAATATTGCAATCATCAAACATTGCTGGTGGGAATGAAAATTATGTGGCCTCTATAAAAACCAACCTGGCTGTTCCTCAGGAAGTTAAACTAGAATGGCCATATAATGCAGCAATTTCACTCTTATGTATATACCACAAATAACTGAAAATTGATGTTCCAACCAAAACTTGGACACAAAAGTTCACAGCTGCAGTATTCACAAGAGCTAAATGTAGAGACAACCAACATGTCCATTGACTGGTAAACAGATTAAAAAAAACATGGTATATCCACACAATGAAATATTATTTAGCCATAAAAAGGACTGAGTACTGATACTTGCTAAATATGGTAAACTTTGAAAATATTATGCTATGTGAAAGAAGCTAGATTCAAAAAATCACATATTATAAGATTCCATTTATATGAACTATCTAGATAGTCAAATCTAGAGAGATTAATAGCAGATTAAAGCAGACAGTCTGTCATGGGCAGGAGAAATGGGAGAATGGGAGGTGACTTCTTAATGAGTACGGGGTTTCCTTTTGGAGTGACAAAAATATTCTGGAGCTAGATAATGGTGATAATTGTGCAACATTATAAAGGTACCAATTGTCACTGATAGTAAATTCTATGCTCTGTGTTTTGTACAACAGCTTTTCTTTTTAAATGCATGTAACAGATAAGAGAGAGTCCCTTGGACTGCAAGGAGATCAAATCAGTCAATCCTAAAGGAAATCGGTCCTGAACATTCATTGGAAGGACTGATGCTGAAGCTGAAGCTCTAATAATTTGGCCACCGGATACAAAGAATAGACTCATTGGAAAGGACCCTGATGCTAGAAAAGATTGAAGGCAGGAAGAGAAGGGGACAACAGAGGATGAGATGGTTGGATGGCATCACTGACTCAACGGACTTGAGTTTGAGCAAGCTCAGGGATTTGGTGATGGACAGGGAGGCCTGGTGTGCTGCAGTCCATGGGTTCGCAAAGAGTCGGACACGACTGAGCCACTGAACTGAAGTGGACTAAACAGACAAGAGGGCATAGACTTGCTTTTCCATGCTCTTCCTTTGTAAATACAACTAAATATCCTGGAAATAGCTCAACAGACAACCAAAAACAAACCAAAAAAAGGACTCAAATCTAGAAAGAAGGCAGTGGCCTAGCTAGAAATCTCAGGGCTGGAGGGATGACAGGGTCGTGACTTCTCCAGGGTTTTCTTTTTATCTCCCACATATTCCAGACTGGGTACCAGAGAGGCCTGTAACACAGATCTGCCAAGAGCATAAACACACTTGCAAGAAAAGAAAAGCTTGTTTTCTCTGACCAAAAGACCAGAAGGAGAAGCCCAACAAAGAAAGAGCCCCGGGGGCAACCCACTCCCTACTCCATACCCAGGGCGGCAGCAGCTTAATCCATCCGCAGTGGCAGTGGAGCCTTGTGTCATGGGCCCGCCACTGAACAGCAGAAAAGTTGCTAGGGCCCACAGCTCCTGAACCCCACAGGGACACAGTTGGCCCAGAGAAGTACCTCATTCCCCTGCAGGTAACAGCAGTACAAATAAACAGATAAACAGGAGTTCCGATAGCTGAGGAACAAAGCAGGCTAGTGCTCTGGAAGCTATCACTGAAACCATGGTCCAGCAACGTAGGCCCGAACCTACACTCTAAACCTTAACCTGCTAAAATAAAGTTTTAAATAGGCTCAAGGATCTCTTAACATAATATCCAAAATGTCAAGGACACAATAAAAAATTGCTTGTCATACCAAAGACTAGGAAAATAGCATCCTGAGAAAAGATTACAGACACCAGTGTTGGGATGAAACAGATGTCAGAAGTTGTGAAAATGATTTTAAAGCAGTCATAAAAATACTTCAACAAGCAAGGACAACTCCTCTTGAAACTAATGATAAAATAGAAAATCTCAACAAAGAAATCAAGGTTATTTTAAAAAATTCGGTAACCAAAATTAAAACAGAAATTATTTTTAAAATTCAATAACTGAAAAAAATTTTAGCTTGCTGGATGAGCTCAATAGCAAAGTGAAGATGACAAGATAGAATCAATGAACTTGAAGACAGACTAATAAAATTTACTTAATCTGAACAGCAGAGACAAAATAGACGAAAAAAACTGGACAGATTCTCAGCTATCTATGGAACAAAACAAATATCTACTGTTCGTATCATCAGAGTCCTGGAAAGAGAAGAGAAAAAGGGCTGAAAAATTTCAAAGTAGAAATGGCTGAAAACTTCCCAACTTAAGGAAAGATATAAACATACAGATTCAGGAAGCTAAGAAAATCCAAAATGGGACAAACCCAAAGAAACCCATGCCAAAATACATCATGATTAAACTTCTGAAAACTAAAAGCATTGAAAAAATTATCTTAAAAGTGATCAGAGAGCATTACCTACAGAAGAACACTAATCTGAATGAGAGTAGATGTCTCATCTGAAGCCATGAAGGCCAGAAAGAAGTGGTACCCATTTTTTAAGTGCTGAATGAAAAGAAGTCAACCACAACTTTTATAACTGGCAGTCATTCTTCAAGGATGAGGGGAAATAAAGATACTCTTAGACAGTACTTCCCTGCTTCCGCTGCAGGCAGCACGAGTCTGATCCCCAGTAGGGGAACTAAGATCCCACATATGCTACACAGTGTGGCCAAAAAAAAGGATAAAGGAAAAATATGTGTAAATTCAACCATGCCATCCCCCTCTTAGAACCCCTCTGTGACTTTCCATGGCTTTTTAGACTGTGGGGGTATGGGTTATATTTTCTAAAAGACAGATTCCCAGGGCTTCCCTGGTGATCCAGTGGTTAAGAATCCATCTTGCAAAGCAGGGGACACTGGTTTGATTCCAGGTCTGGGAAGATCCCACATGCCTCGAGGCAACTAAGCCTTCAAGCCACAACTAGGGAGGCCCACAGCCCTACAGGCCGTGCTCTGCAACAAGAGAAGCCACTGCAATGAGAAGCTCAAGCGCTGCAACTAGGGAGTAGCCACAATTAGAGAAAGCCCACTCAGAGCAAAGAAGACCCAGCACAGACGAAAATAAAAGCTAACTGATTAAAAAAAAAAAAAGATTCTCAGGCTTCACCCTTAGAAATTCCACTTTGTAGCTCTGAGGGGACCCAGGAATAAGCATTTATCAAGCCCCTCCACCCCTCACCAAAGTGATAATCACACAGCTGATGGAAAGGCCACAAGTAGAGACACTCAGATCTTCAATCTGATGTCTGTGTTTCATTTGCCAAGAGCCTCAGCCCACAGGCCTTACCCTCCATCTCTTCAGCAACATCCATCCCTTCCCAAGCCACCTGCTTGAGCCGCTTTCAAACTTCTTCTGGTGCTCCCAATGGGGCTTTTGCAAATACCCTTTCCTCTTCCTGGAGACTCCCCCCAGACTGCCCACCACTCCATCATTCCCCTGGCCAACGTCTAGTCACATTCCAGATGCCAGTTTAGGTTTCCTTTCCTCTAGGAACATTCCTAAGACCCTCAGATGTGGCTGAGGTGCCCTCCTCATGTGATCACCTGTATCAGAGAATTGCTCTGTTTAGCTGTGTGTCTCCAGTTTAGAAAATGAGCTTCGTGGATATCTATTACCCCTGTTTTCCCAAGACATGGCACAATGCCTAGTACCCAGAGGAGATTCAGAAAACTTTAACAGAATAAGGAAATGAATGAATGACGACAACTCCTCAAGACAGGTACCATGATCCTCATTTACTGGCACGTCAATTCAGACTGCTCAGGGGACATAAGTAGATTTTTACAAAGTCTCCCACAGTGGCAGAGGAAGGACTCAAACCCAGGTATTCTTAGCTCACAAGTTTCCCTACAGGATCCCAGAGATTTCCGAGGTCTGAGTCACTCAGTGAGACCACATCTTCCCACTTCTCATTCCTTATTCCCTCTGCCACTCTCAGGCCTCTGTGATGTGTTGCTGCTGCTGCTGCTGCTAAGTCGCTTCAGTCATGTCCAACTCTGTGTGACCCCAGAGATGGCAGCCCACCAGGCTCCCCCGTCCCTGGGATTCTTCAGGCAAGAACACTGGAGTGGGTTGCCATTTCCTTCTCCAATGCATGAAAGTGAAAAGTGAAAGTGAAGTCGCTCAGTCGTGTCTGACTCCTAGCAACCCCATGGACTGCAGCCTACCAGGCTCCTCCATCCATGAGATTTTCCAGGCAAGAGTACTGGAGTGAGTTGCCATTGTACTTCAATTGTGTCTGACTCTTTGCAAACCCATGGACTGTAACCCATCAGGCTCCTATGTCCATGGGATTCTCTAGGCAAGAATACTGGGGTGGGTTGCCATTCCCCCGCCCTTTTTCAGGAGATCTTCCTGACCCAGGAATTGAACCTGTGTCTCATGTCTCCTACATTGGCAAGCAGGTTCTTTATCACTAGCGCCACCTGGGAAATCCTCTTAGTTCTCTATCCTACAGGAAAAGTCCTGTAAAAACAGCACATCTCTCCTAATGCCTAGCTATAACGCACAAATCCAGGGCTTTGGAGTCAGCTGAGCTTGAATTCTAAACCTGCTCTCTCTCTCACCAGAGGTGAGAATAAAGAATCTTCCTGCAATGTGGGAGACCCTGGCTCAGTCCCTGGGTCAGGAAGATCCCCTGGAAAAAGAAGCTTCCCCACACTGCATGTCTATCTTAATATTCAATCCATGAGATAAGCATAGAGAATAAAATGTGATAATGCACACAGGAATTTTCATAGCATCTGGCCCCCAGCAGTTCCCCCAGTAAATGTCCATCCTCACTGTCCCTTCCTCCCTATGGGTGACGGTCGGGTGGGGGCCTTGAGAAAAAGACCAAGTCTGGCTTTCAGTTCTCTGCACCCTCTCCCCCTTAGTCTGTGGTATTCCCTCCCTGGATCTCGCTCTCCCTCTCCTCCCTCAGACTCCCACCCACCACATTCTCAGAACTTGATAGCCTAAATGCTTTGTCCTCGAGCTTTAAGCAACTATTGTAAAGCTCAATGCGTTACCTCCACCTGGGGCATCCACATGGTAACAGAAAATTCAGCCTTAAGTCAAAGGTACGAAGTTCTAAGAGTGGAATTATAGCCAGCGGGAGACTTTTACCCAGGGGGGTGGGGTCAAGGTGGTAACTGCCTTGTGGAGGCTGTGGCGGCTGCCCCCACCCCTGGGACTTTCCCAGAGCCACCCCTCTGCTTACCTAGGCTCTCCCCCCGAGCTCTGGTGTTGCAGTCTTTGTGAGGTCACCATGACTCAGAGTTCCCAGCCAATGAGGCCCCTTCTATGCCTACACAGTCGGAAGAAGCAGGGAGATGTCCTTTCTAAGAAGGAGGCATCTTCAATCCCTCCACCACTGCCTGGAAATGACCTAGCTCAGACAAAGTCCGACTTCCTCACCTGGCATTCAAGTCTTCTCATAAGATCCCCTCACCCTGCAAATCTATTATTGCTGTTCAGTCGCTAAGTCAGGTCCACCTCTTTGCAACACCATGGACTGCATACGCCAGGCTTCCCTGTCCTTCAGCATCCCCCAGAGTTTGCTCAAACTCACGTCCGTTGAGTTGATGAAGCCATCCAACCATCTCATCCTCTGTCGTCCCCTTCTCCTCCTGCCTTCAGTCTTTCCCAGCATCAGGGTCTTTTCCCTGAAGAGTAGGCTCTTCACATCAGGTGGCCAAAGTATTGGAGCTTCAGCTTCAGATGAATGAATATTCAAGGTTGATCTCCTTTAGGGCTCACTGGTTTGATCTCCTTGCAGTCCAAGAGACTCTCAAGAGTCTTCTCCAGCACCACAACTTAAAAGCATCCATTCTTTGACGCTCAACCTTCTTTATGGTCCAACTCTCACCTCTGTACATGACTACTGGAAAAACCAGTCTGTATAGTTTGACTATACAGATCTTTGTCGGCAAGTTGATGTCTCCGCTTTTTAATATGCTGTCTAGGTTTGTCATAGATTTTCTTCCAAGGAGCAAACATCTTAATTTAAAGACTGTAGTCACCCTCCGCAGTGATTTTGGAGCCCAAGAAAACAAAGTTTGTCGCTCAACTCCATCCCATTCATCCTGGCTGAGGGCTTCAATGCCAGACGCCCAGACACTGGCCGTCTTCTCAGTAATGTCCTGCAGGACAGGCTCTCCCCTCTGCCAGCCACCTGCATCCTGCAGCCAGGTCATGTCCATGCTCCTGGTCTGGTCTCTTCACAGTCTGCTTTTGCTTGCCTGTCCACCCTGTCTCTGCTTCCTTTTCAACTCTTAAAGTATGCACTAAAGCATCATATACATGTCAGATTCCCCGGTAAAGAATCTTCCTGCAATGTGGGAGACCCTGGCTCAGTCCCTGGGTCAGGAAGATCCCCTGGAAAAAGAAATGGCTACCCAATCCAGTATTCTTGCCTGGAGAATTCCACAGACAGAGTCTGGCAGGCCCTAGTCCACGGGGTGGCAAAGAGTAGGACACAACTGAATGGCTAACACAAAGCAAGATATACAGGCAGAAAACTGCACAAGCCAAGTCAATTGTGGGATGACTTCACCAAGAGAGCGCACCCATAAGGCAGGCACCCAGATCTAGAAACAGGAACTACCAGGATCCCAGAAATCCTCCAGTCAGAATCTCCTGCACCAGGGGTAATTGCTAGCCTGATTTCTCACAGATCTTTTAGACTGGTCTGCTTCTATACTTTATACAAATGGGATTATACGGTACAAACTCTTTTGCTTCTGGCTTCTTTGATTCAATACTAAGTTTGTGAGCTTTTACATGTTTTTGCATGTGGCGGCTGTCCCTTCTTCTAAATGTTGGCTCTCTTCCAGTCTCTTCCTCCTTTTAATCTCTCTCCAGAGCCTCCAGGTAGGTAGTTGTTCTTCATATTTTGTCCAAAGTTCATAACTGTTATCTCTAGGGGGTTGGTCTGATAGCAGCTACCTTGACATTACTGGAAGTACAATAGAATCTCTCCTCTTTAATATTTTTTCTTTTTTCCTTTCTTTAGGATTACTGATTTTGCCTTTCTTCTCTCACTCCTTTTTCCCCCCTTTTCTATTTGTATGAAATTTACATATTATATATCTATTCCTTACAATTACTCTAGCCATTTTAATGTGCATACTTTAAATAGAAAAATCCAAAATTATACTCCAAAGTAATCTAAAATATAACAGATAATACTGTTATCTGCAATCCTCTTTCAGAAAAATCAAGAAACAAGAGACAGCAGAAGAGTTTAACACTAATCAGCCAACTTACATACCATTGTTATGTTTTATTTTAGTCCTGTTCTGATTTTTAAATCCTACTAATTAGAAGTATTGGTAGCTGAAGCTCCAATACTTTGGCCACCTGATGCAAAGAGTCAATTCATTGGAAAAGATCCTGATACTGGGAAAGATTGAGAGCAAAAGGAGAAGGGGACGGTAGAGGATGAGATGGTGAGATAGCATCACTGACTTAATGGACATGAATTTGAGCAAACTCCAGGAGATAGCGAAGGACAAAGGAGCCTGGCATGCTGCAGTCCATGCGTCACAAAGAGTCAGACATGACTTAGCAGTTGAACAACAGCAGCAATTAGATATCATGGTTTTATGCAATCAGTGTTTAGATTTAACCACTGTGTGTACATGTGTGCTAAGTTACTTCAGTCGAGTCTGACTCTTCTCAACCCTATAGACTATAGCCCTCCAGGCTCCTCTGTCCATGGATTCTCCAGGCAAGAAGACTGGAGTGGTTTACTGTGCCCTCTTCCAGGGGATTTTCCCGACACAGGGATTGAAAGGAGGTCTCTCACGTCTCCTACCTTGGCAGGTGTTCTTTGCCACTAACGCCACCTGGGAATCTTCAGATTTAACCACTATTCCACAAATATTTTGTCTAATCATGTAAGCAGCAGGACTCTATCGGGCCTTCCTGGGACAGAACCATGCCCTCCTTTTCCTTCACCTGTCTCTTGTTTGTGGAAAAACTTTAGCCTCCTAGGCCTACCCAAGTTCCAAAGAATAAATTTAATTATAGAAGTGAGAAAGTACAGAAGCAAAACAAAATAATAAGTTTAGCCATTAAACAAAGGGCTTCCCAAGTGGCACAGTGATAATGAATTTGCCTGCCAATGCAAGAGACACAGAGACTAGGGTTCAATCCCTGGGTCAGGAAGATCTCCTGGAGGAGGAAATGGCAACCCACTCCAGTATTATTCCCTGGAAAAATCCCATGGACAGAGAAACCTGGTGGGCTACAGTCCAAGGGGTCGCAAAGAGTCAGACACAACTGAGTGACTGAGCACATTAAACAAAGTCAAGGACCTTTCGTTCTTCCTCAAGGGCTATAGATAATATCCTGAGCCGTGTCCTTGGAGCTGTTTTGCAGAGAATGAAAGCTCCATCAGGTAGAAGAAGTTAACTGTGTGCTGCCCACAAGCATGTAGATCCCAGACTGCTTGGAACCAGAAGGTTGATGATGTTGACCCCCAACTACCTCACCATCAACCAATCAGAAGAATGTCTACCAGCTGATCACACACCCCACAACCTCCCTCCCTTCATCCCTAACCCTGTCTTCAAAATCCTTTCCCTTAAGCCACTGGGGAGTTTGGGTCTTTTAAACACTAACTGCCTAAAGTCCCTGCTTGGTGCCGGGTAATAGATGCTGCACTTTGCTTCACCGCAACCCAGTATCAGGAGATTGGCTTTACTGCACACAGCGGGGTGAGCGGACCCAAATTTGATTCAATAGTGATCATTTTTAAAAATTTAATCTCAGATCTTCCATCTGGGATCAATTTCCTTCTACCTGAAGAATGAAAAGTGAAAGCTTTAGTCACTCAGTCGTGTTCAACTCGTTGTGAGACTGTCAGGCTCCTCTGTCCATGGAATTCTCCAGGCAAGAATACAGGAATACTAGAGACATTCCTGAAAGACCTGAAGATAGCCTTAATAAATTCAATAAGAATTTATTAGTGATGGGACTTCCCTGGTGGTCCTGGGGTTGAGAGTCAGCCTGCCAATACAGGGGACTCGGGTTTGATCTCTGGTCCAGGAGTATGAGCCTCTGCAACACCAACTACTGAGCCTGCTCTCTAGAGCCCAGGAAGTGCAACTGCTGAGCCCAAGAGCTGCAACTACTGAAGGCCGTGTGCCCTGGAGCCCCTGCTCAGCTACAAGAGAATATAAGAGAATCCCGTGCTCCCCAACGCAGAGGAGCCCTCACTTACTGTAATTAGAGAAATTCCACATGCAGCAATGAAGACCCAGCAGAGCCAAAAGTGAACAAGTAAAATTTTTAGAAAACAATTTATTAGTGATAAACTCTTTTAGTTTTTGTTTACAAAAAAATATTTTCTCCTCATTCTTAACTATTGTCACTGCATGCAGGATTCCAGGGTGTCTGTTACTCTGTTTTAGCACGTCAAAGTGAATCTCCCACTGCCTCGGCTCCCATTGACATATCTGGTTCATTATTCCACTGGAATCATATCCCAGTCTCATCTCCTACCATTTCCTCCTACACAGTTTCTGCGTTAGCAACACAGTGGTTCCCCCAAACTCACAGTAACGTTTCTTACCTTTATGCCTTTTCTCAGGCTGTTCCTTCCATCCAGAGTGCTTTTTCCCTCCCTTTCCTCCCCATTTCATCTGCATGACTCCTGCTTATCTGTCAGACCCAGCGGTACCTTCTCCAGGAAGTCCTCCTTGAGCCCCTCCCCACAGCTCAGTAGGACTTTCTCTCTGTTCCTACAGCATAGATCAGAACTGTATTACAGTGTGCTATAAATCCCTGGGAACCTGACTGTTTCCCTCTCTGCACTGAGAATGCCTTAAGAACAGAGACCATGACTTATTCATCTTTGCACACCAGGTATCCAAGGCCTGGCCCATATGTGGTGCCAAATATACTTGGCAAGTATTTCAATATTTCAGTAAGTATTTCCTGAAGAAATGTTTTACTCTCACTCTGGCCTACCGCACCTCACTCCCTGCCCTGTTCTTTAACACTTAATCTGTCCTCTGCCACCTCCTCTCCATTGGGGCTCTGCCTCTGAGGACATCGCTGAGTTGAAGTCTTGTCCTCCATCTTCATTCTCTGCCTTCCCTAGAGCATCTGCTTTATGATGCTCCGAACTTAAGACATTCTCCTTCCTTAGTTCCTGGGGCACTTCACTCTGCTGGTTCTCTCCCTGCCCCAGATTCTTTTTCTCTCGTGTCCCTTTCAGTGTCCCCATCCTCCCCCCACCCCCAGCTCCTTACATTTGTGTCCCCTGGGATTCTAGGCTTGGGTCTCCCCTCTCTCACTTGGGACCTTATCCATACTCCTTCCTTTAATTATGGTATCCATGCTTGTGACTCCTGGCTCAGTCAGGGTCCATCCTGGAAAATAAGAAACCACACTATGTATTTTAATGTTTAAAGCAGAAGAAGCAGGGTCTTCCCTGGCAGTCCAGTGGTTAAGACTGCTGCTTCCTCTCCAGGGGACATAGGTTTGATCCCTGGGTGGAGAACTAATTTTGCATGCCTCTGGCCAAAACATAATTTTAAAAAGAAAACAGTTTTATGGTGACAGCTGAGGAGCCAAATGAGCAGGAGGCAGGGATGCCAGAGTGGGCGTGGGAGCCATTCATTGCTAGACACGTTCCCTGAAGCAGAGGGAAAAGGATGACGAGACACTGCCTCTCCCCTCTCCCACCCGCCTACTGAAACAGAGCAGGACCTTATGGCCCCTGCCCCCAACCCCCACCATGTTCTCTGTCTGCCCTTTGTCTTTGCAAAACTTTAGTCAGAGAATAAATTTAATCAGAGAAGTGAGAAATGCTGAAACAAAGGAAAACAGTCAAAGGAGACCAAATAACAAAAATGTAGTCATTAAGCACATGACTTACGAGCCCAAGAGCCTTCAGCTCCTTCTCAAAAGCTATAGATGATATTTTGAGCCATGTCCTGTGAGCTGTCTTATAGATTCCAGAATACCAGGTGGAGAAGTTAACTGCATGATGGCCAGACTGTCCCCAGGACTGGAGCCACCACACTTCTGAGAACTGATGTGAAGAAATGGGAACAAGTGCACCCCGGAACCGAAGATTAACTGTACCCAGGACAACCAAGATGATGCGATGATGCTAGGCAGATGACCAGTTTGAAGATGACTGTTAGAGAGGATGGTACTGTTTCTGCATGTAACCCTCTCCCTCCACTCTGTCTATAAAAGCTCTCCCCCCTGCTTGGCAGGGGGTGAATTGGCCTTCGGATAGCTGTCTGCCACCCTCCCCTCCCCCAGTTGCCAGCATCTGAAATAAGCAAACTTTCCTTTCCACCAACCTGGCCTGTATACCATCTTTTGAGTGGTGAGCAGCCGGACCCCTCAGTGCACACCTTTGGTAACACTACTCCTGCCAGTACCGCCCCTTGGCTGACGCAGCTGGAAGGCAGAGACAAGGGGGCGGGTTTAACTCAGTGCAGGGCCAGGGAGAGCCAGGAGTGGATCTGCGGACACCCTGGGCTGAGACTAACATGGCCCCATCCCTGGGCTTCCTGCCTCAGCTTGTTCACCATCTACATACCTGACCTGTGACTCATCAAGTCTTACTTGAATCTTCTTCCCACCAAACAGCCTCCCAGCTTTCTTATTTCTATCAGTGGTCCCTGATTCTCCAAGAGACAGGCTGAAACCTTCCAGCAAATCCTCTGACTCCTCCCTCCCTCTCTCCTTCCTCCATGTGGTGTCAGTTTCCAGGTCCTACTAACTATGGAATGAGGTTCATGACATTGTACAGGAGACAGGGATCAAGACCATCCCCATGGAAAAGAAATGCAAAAAAGCAAAATGGCTGTCTGGGGAGGGCTTACAAATAACTGTGAAAAGAAGAGAGGCGAAAAGCAAAGGAGAAAAGGAAAGATATAAGCATCAGAATGCAGAGTTCCAAAGAATAGCAAGAAGAGATAAGAAAGCCTGCTTCAGCGATCAATGCAAAGAAATAGAGGAAAACAACAGAATGAGAAAGAAAGACTAAAGATCTCTTCAAGAAAATTAGAGATACCAAGGGAATATTTCATGCAAAGATGGGCTCAATAAAGGACAGAAATGGTATGGACCTAACAGAAGCAAAAGATATTAAGAAGAGGTGACAAGAATACACAGAAAAACTGTACAAAAAAGATCTTCACCACCAAGATAATCACAATGGTGTGATCACTAATCTAGAGCCAGAAATCTTGGAATGTGAAGTCAAGTGGGCCTTAGAAAGCATCACTACAAACAAAGCTAGTGAAGGTGATGGAATTCCAGTTGAGCTGTTTCAAATCCTGAAATATGATGCTGTGAAAGTGCTGCACTCAATATGCCAGCAAATTTGGAAAACTCAGCAGTGGCCACAGGACTGGAAAAGGTCAGTTTTCATTCCAATTCCAAAGAAAGGCAATGCCAAAGAATGCTCAAACTACTGCACAATTGCACTCATCTCACATGCTAGTAAAGTAATGCTCAAAATTCTCCAAGCCAGGCTTCAGCAACACGTGAACCATGAACTCCCTGATGTTCAACCTGGTTTTAGAAAAGGCAGAGGAGCCAGAGATCAAATTGCCAACATCCTCTGGATCATGGAAAAAGCAAGAGAGTTCCAGAAAAACATCTATTCCTGGATCTATTATTGACTATGCCAAAGCCTTTCACTGTGTGGATCACAATCAACTGTGGAAAATTCTGAAAGAGATGGGACTACCAGACCACCTGACCTGCCTCTTGAGAAATCTGTATACAGGTCAGGAAGCAACAGTTAGAACTGGACATGGAACAACAGACTAGTTCCAAATAGGAAAAGGAGTGCATCAAGGCTGTATATTGTCACCCTGCTTATTTAACTTCTATGCAGAGTACATCATGAGAAACGCTGGACTGGAAGAAACACAAGCTGGAATCAAGCTTGGCAGGAGAAATATCAATCACCTCAGATATGCAGATGACACCACCCTTATGGCAGAAAGTGAAGAGGAGCTAAAAAGCCTCTTGATGAAAGTGAAAGAGGAGAGCGAAAAAGTTGGCTTAAAGCTCAACATTCAGAAAGATCATGGCATCCGGTCCCATCACTTCATGGCAAATAGATGGGGAAACAGTAGAAACAGTGTCAGACTTTATTTTTGGGGGCTCCAAAATCACTGTAGATGGTGACTGCAGCCATGAAATTAAAAGACACTTACTCCTTGGAAGGAAATTTATGACCAACCTAGACAGCATATTAAAAAGCAGAGACATTACTTTGCCAACTAAGGCCCGTCTAGTCAAGGCTATGGTTTTTCCAGGGGTCATGTATGGATGTGAGAGTTGGACTGTGAAGAAGGCTGAGCGCCGAAGAATTGATGCTTTTGAACTGTGGTGTTGGAGAAGACTCTTGAGAGTCCCTTGGACTGCAAGGAGATCCAACCAGTCCATTCTGAAGGAGATCAACCCTGGGATTTCTTTGGAAGGAATGATGCTAAAGCTGAAGCTCCAGTACTTTGGCCACCTCATGCGAAGAGTTGACTCATTGGAAAAGACTCTGATGCTGGGAGGGATTGAGGGCAGGAAGAGAAGGGGACGACGGAGGATGAGATGGCTGGATGGCATCACGGACTCGATGGACATGAATCTGAGTGAACTCCGGGAGATGGTGATGGACAGGGAGGCCTGGTGTGCTGTGATTCATGGGGTCGCAAAGAGTCAGACACAACTGAGCAACTGAACTGGACTGAACTGAAAGATTCTCTGATGGAAATATGCACAGACCCTCCCCTTGCCTCACACCCAGTTCAGATCTCCTCTTTCGCTTGTTGTGTGTGTGTGTGTGTGTGTGGCATGTGGGCTTTCTCTAGTTGTGGCACACAGGTGTACTTGCCCCCCAGCATGTGGGAGTTCAGTACCCACACCAGGGATCAAACCTCTGTCCCCTGCACTGGGAGGTGGATTCGAAACCCCTGGACCACCAGGGAAGTCCCTTGTCTGGCTTCTAACAAGAGCTTCTTCACTGGGTTCCCTACTTCCGTTAACCTTTTCCTGATTCATGCTACACCACAGCCTGCCCAACACCAGTGAATCAAAGATGACTTTTTCCACCCTGCAGCCTTCTTGCCCCACCACAGGCTCACTCAAACCTCATGACTTAACAGCCTTCTCCCAGTTCCCCTAGGACGTCCTGCGCTCTCTCCTTCTGAGCCTTGGGTCATCCTGCCGGTTATCTGGAATGACACTTGCTCTTTGCTTCTCCCCCAGTGGAAACCCCACCCAACCATGCAGCTCCACACTGATGTAAATCTTAGGGAATGAAATTTTAACAGCAGATTCCAAAAGCCTTAAAAATGTGCCATTCCACTTCTAAGAATCTGGCCTAAGAACATCACCAGGAATATGGCCAGAGAGGCTCACTGGAGCATTTGCTTATTAAACAATCCAGGTATCCAACATGGAAGGTAATGGTTCCATAAACTAGGGAAACAGCCATTGAATGAGATTTTATACATCTATTAAAAGTGAAAATTGGGGGACTTCCCTGATAGTACGGTGGCAAAGACTCTGAACTCCCAATTTTGGCAGCCCAGCTTTAATCCCTGGTCAAGGATCTAGATTCCACATGCCTAAAAGAAGACAGAAATCCTGCGGGCCACCAGTAAGACCCAGTGCAACCAAATAAATTGTTTTTTTAAAAATGATAAATGTAATCATATAGGGAAATGCTCATATTATATATGTGGGGAAAAAAGCAGATTACAAACTCATATTTTATAAATTATATACATACATGTACAACAACGCATCATCTTTATCAAGCACTCAGTTGGTACCAGGTACTGTCCCGAGTGATTTACATGTGTTTATTCATTTAACCCATACGACAACCCTACAAGGTAATAAATGAGGAAACTGAGATAGAGAAAGGTGAAGTGACTGCCCCAGGTCACACAGCTAGTGGTGTCAGAAGGAAGTACAGGCAGCCCAGAGTCTGTGCACCGAGCTGCGCCGTCTCCCACGAGGAGTGGGACCCCAGCCATCTTCTTTAAACAGGCAAATTTAAATATTCTGCAGCAGATGATACTACCTTAAAACCGAACAAGTACGATAAATGTTGGGATGTGGTACAGAACAGTATCACAAGACAATTCCTTATTTTTGTTCCCTTGTTTTTTTCTTTTGTTTTACAAGAGAATTCTGTTTGAAGGTTGTTTTTTTGGTTTTAAAACTTATATACTACATATGCCTGGGGAAAGTTAGAACAATATCCATCACAACTTTAACAATAACTTTCTCAGGATGGCAGTATTATTATTTTTTCTTTCTTTTTTTTTTACTACCTTTGGTTTTTCTTCAAAATCTACAATATGTATATATTATTAGTTTACTAGAGTTTGGTTTTAAAAACAATATATGATCCAATCAGGGCAGCAGCTGTGCCATACTGGTGTCTCTATCCCCAATATTTAACACAGTAAGTGGCACAGAGTAGGTGCTCAGTAAAAGTGAACTGAATGTCCTTTGGTTATAGATCCTGCCTCCTGGACAGTCACCCTCTAAAGGGATTTCAGGACAATGTGAGTCCACAGAACTCAAGGATATGAAATGACAGCAGGCAATTTTCACAGGAAAGAGGCCTCTAAGTATAGGAAATCACTTCAATGCTGCATTCTCAGGAATCGGTAACCACTTTTCTCTTTGAAACTAAGCATTTTGAGTGATTTACTACAAATTTACAATGACAGTTGTGAACACCAGTTGGCTTTTCTTTTTTTTTTTTTTTTTGGTGTGAGGAAAGAGTCTGTTGATTGCCTTGCTGCTCAAAATAAAATAAAAAGGGGAAATAAAAGCTAACCCTTGCCGTGGAAGGTAAAATAATGGCCACCCCAAAGACAGCCACATCTTAACCCCTGGAACCTGTGACCTTATGCAAAAGGAATTAAGATTACAGATGGAATTAAGATTTTAACTAGCCAACCTTAAAGTGGAGAGATGATCCTGGATTATCCTGGTGGGCCTAATTTAATAATAAAGGTCGTATTATAAGAGGGAAAGGGAGGCAGGAGAAAGTGAGACTGAGAGATGTTAATATGCCCAACCTTGCTGGCTGTGGAAATACAGGAATAAGGCTAAGAACCAAGGATGCAGGCCAGCTCTAAACTGGAAAAGACCAGGGAACAGATTCTCCCCTAGGGCCTCAGAAAGAAACTCAACCACACCTTATACTGATTTTGGCCTAGAGGGACTGGAAGATTAAAAATGTGCTCTTTAAGCCACTAAATTAACACATCCACCAAAAAAAGCCAAAATTCTGGTAATAAATGTGCACTAAAAAAGTCTTGAATTGAATGAAAGCAACCAGTTAAAACTTCTTGGTGAAACTTTTTAAAAGAATGATCACTTCTTTTAGGGGAAAACTCTCCCTAAGAAATCCTACCCAACCGTCAGTCAGTAAGTTCAGTCACTCAGTCGTGTCCGACTCTTTGCAGCTCCAAGGACTGCAGCACACCGGGCCTCCTTGTCCATCACCAACTCCCAGAGTTTACTCAAACTCATGTTCATTGAGTCGGTGATGCCGTCTAACCATTTCATCCTCTGTTGTCCCCTTCTCCTCCCGCCTTCAATCTTTCCCAGCATCAGGGTCTTTTCAAATGAGTCAGTTCTTATCAAAGAACTGGCCAAAGTATTGAAGTTTCAGCTTCAGCATCAGTCCTTCCAGTGAATATTCAGGACTGATTTCCTTCAGGATGGACTGGTTGGATCTCCTTGCTATCCAAGGGACTCTCAAGAGTCTTCTCTAACACCACAGTTCAAAAGCAGCAATTCTTCGGCGCTCAGCTTTCTTTATAGTCCAACTCTCACATCTCACGTTAAAGGACGCTTACTCCTTGGAAGAAAAGTTATGACCAACCTAGACAGCATATTAAAAAACAGAGACATTAGTTTGCCAACAAAGGTCTGTCTAGTCAAGGCTGTGTTTTTTCCAGTAGTCATGTATGGATGTGAGAGTTGGACCCAAACTTCAAGGTCCAGGTCAAATGCCACCTCCCCCAGGAAGCCTCCCAGATGCCTTAGGCTTGGTCAGTCTCTTCTCCCACAGCCTTAACACTGCGCCCAGATTCTAAACGCCTCAGAAGAATCCATGTCGTATTCTCCTTGTGGTTCAGGGGCCCCAGCTGGTGAGTGTTGATTGTTTAGAAACAGTCATCTTTCCTCTCCAAGGTACCTCTAGGCTGTATATCCCCACTGCCTCTCTCAGGGCGCAGTGGGCAGAACTCCCTGAAGCACCAGCTCTAAAGGTTGCTGTTCCACGTCTGAAACGTGGGTGCTTCCTCACGACCTCCATTTCCATCCTTACCATATAGGAGGAAGGTGTAAGCAGATATGGTAGGGGAGACATGCCCACAGAAAGAGAACTGGGCATGACTGTCTTGACATAAGAGAAGCCATTTTGTGATCTAAGCCTGGCCACAGTGCTTGTCCTTGAACAGGTCTCAGTAAGTAAGGGAGTGTAGGAACAAAGGAAAAGCCCTCAAGAAACAATTGTTCAGATAAAACAGAGTCCTAGTTCTTCGCCATGGGATATGTGTAAACAGTCTGACAGGGAGTTCCACCCAGGTGGAGGATGGGATGATGTTGACCTCCCCTTGTCTTCAAGGTTTCAATCGACTAAAACTTAGATTCTGTCATCATTAGCCCCAGTTCTACGCAGAATTTTCCTCTGTGCAAGCCCCTCCATGAACATACCTGAATCCTTTCTTACATGCTGCTGCTGCTGCTGCTGCTGCTAAGTCGCTTCAGTCATGTCCAACTCTGTGCAACCCCATAGACGGCAGCCCACCAGGCTCCGCCGTCCTGGGATTCTCCAGGCAAGAACACTGGAGTGGGTTGCCATTTCCTTCTCCAGTGCATGAAAGTGAGAAGTAAAAGTGAAGTCACTGAGTCGTGTTCAACTCTCAGCGACCCCTTGGACTGCAGCCTACCAGGCTCCTCCGTCCATGGGAGTTTCCAGAAAAGAGTACTGGAGTGGGGTGCCATTGCCTTCTCCATGCTGCAAATAATAAGTCCTTCCTTCTCTGAATTTTTGGCTTGGTTGTGTCTTTTGACTTGGCACTGATGAGAGGTGAACCCAGTTTTCCTGTAAGGGGCCAGGTAAATGAAGTAACCCAGGAAAGAGAGGCTGGGCCTGGGTGGACCTGTGTGGTTCTGAGTGGAATGGACTGGGAGGTCATGTGGCTCTGTGGTAGGGAATGGGAAGATGGGAGGTGTGGAGGGTTGCTGAATCTGGACGGCACCAGGGCTAGGGACAGGAGGGGCCCCCTCCAGCCACTCCTCAATAGCAGCTTCCAGAATTATTCTCCAAAATGCGAAGCTGAGCCTGTCTCTCTCCTGCTTATCCCACAGACAAACCCTCCTGGTTGTAGTCAAGCTCTTTATCAGGGTGGCCCAGCCCTGCTAGCCTCTCCAGCCTTCTCTCCCGAGCATCCCTGCCTCCCACCTGGCAGGGTCCAGCCCCACTGCACAGCTGCCTTCCCAAGCTAGCCCTTCTCCCACATGCTCTGCTCCCTCCACACACACTGCCCCCTCATCTAGAACATTCTTCCCTAGCCCTGGTCCCCTATGGCTCTCCAGGCCCTCCCCGTTGCCCTTGAAAGCCACGTGGCCACCCAGGAGGCTGAGACTCCTCCCCTGTACTCCCAGTTCCTTTGTGTCTCTTGATCCATCAGGCTCCACCTCGCAGGCCCTGCTATTGCCCATCTTTTACTTTACAGGCTGTAAGCTCACTCCCGCAGCATCAGCTTTAGAATGGGGGCTCCACCTAAGAGATGCTGGAGCCCCTGACAACCCCCATGTTCTCCTGTCCTACCATGTCACGGGGGGCTGATGGGTCCCCAGAGCTAGCATGGTACTGGGCACAGAGTGAGGCTCAGTACCCTCATCAATTATCTGTCTCATGAGGAGTGTCATAGGCAATGGGGTTCTTTGTGGCCTAGGGACCTACCCAGAGCTCTTCCTCCTGCAAAAAGCCAGAGCTGATAAAGTCCCTCTTCCTCAAAGGCAGCCTGCAGAGGCCACAGAGCCGAGAGAGGCAGCTAAGCTAAGTGCCTCAGAATCCACCAGCATCCTTCCCAGGGGTGGACAACACACAATCTGCTGGGCAGAAAGACCCAGGCTCATGGCCCAGCTCTGCTGCTGGCAGACTCCCGCTCCCTTATCTGAGATGCGGAAGTGATGCTTCCCCCACAAGAGTGTCCCGAAGACCAAATCAGCATACAGTTCTAAAGCTAATGGCAAGCAGCACCCTGTGGGACTTCTGGGAACGGAGGCCTTTACGTCCCTCATCTCTTAATAGGCCAGACCCAGGCTCCAGGACCTTCTCTTGGTTCCAACTGTCAGAACAGTTGCTAATGAAGAAAGGAACAGCAACAAAACCACCTGAGGCAAGATTAAAGGGACCATAGAAGCTTATCAAGATAAGGAGACTGGGTCACCTAAGACCCTTTTATTGTTCAGTCACTCAGTATCATCCTTATGACCCCATGAACTGCAGAACGCCAGGCTTCCCTGTCCTTCACCATCACCGTGTCCACTGAGTCGCTGATGCCATCCAACCATGTCATCCTCTGTCGTCTCCTTCTCCTCCTGCCCTCAATCTTTCTCAATATTAGGGTCTTTTCCAATGAGTCAGCTCTTCGCATCAGGTGACCAAAGTACTGGGGCTTCAGCTTCAGCATCAGTCTTTCCAATGAATATTCAGGGTTGATTTCCTTTAGGATGGACTGGTTTGATCTCCTTGCTGTCCAAGAGACTCTCAGGAGTTTTCTCTAGCACCACAGTTTGAAAGCATCGATTCTTCCGTGCTCACCTTTCTTTATGGTCCTGCTCTCACATCCATACGTGACTACTAGAAATACTATAGCTTTGACTATATGGACTTTTGTCCTGCACACACCCTAATCGTGCCAGCAACCTCACCCTTTCGAAACTTTGCAGAAGAAGAAATAAAGACTGTTGCTGCGTTGATCTTTATCACATACCCCTGCCTGACTATGTAACCTCTCTTACTCATCAGGGAGGGGGACACAGTTCTTGAGGCGATAGCCTCAAGATCTCTCTTTGCCAGGCAAAGTAATAAAGCCACTCTTTCTTTCTCCTCAGTAACTCTGTCTCCATATTTTTGTTTGGCATGGTGTACAGAGAGCCAAGATTTTGGCAACAAAATGAGGGCTGTTCATACATGGAGAGCCTAGCCAATTGTAAGAGCTAATTTCTAGATTTTTCTTTCAAAAAAGAGATTTGTCTAGTGTTAGATATTGTAACCAAAAAATAGTGACCATCTCACTGTAAATGGAGTATGGACACTGCCCTCTCCAACATCACCTTTACTCTTATAGTCAAGTCTGGCAGCACCTTGCTGTCCTATGGGCCTCTATCTCCACCCCTTTCTTCTCTAAGTAAGACCTTTCTATTGGCTCCCTGGGCCCTCTCCACCTCTTGTCATTCTATCCCACAGCACTTAACTGATTTCTCTTCCCACACCATCCCTAAAGTCTGTGGTCCCCAAAAGTCTGCCTCCACCCGCTTCTCTCTTTGTTTTGAGCAGGAAATGATGCTCACAGCTTTGTGTTTTGTCTGAGAGTCCTAGACCTCTACATCCTGGAAAGCTCTTAAGAGATGATCCAGCGGAGGCCTGAACGAAATCCCTTCCCGAGCTTCTCCTTACTTCCCAGATTCCCTGAATCTGCCTACCTGGGCACCCTTCTAGTCACTCCTACACACACACACACACACACACACACACACACACAACACACACACACACACAGCACACTAGAGTAACCAAGGGCTCTACTGGATTTCTCTGTGCACCTCTGTAAGTCCCAAACCCCATGCACATGACAGGTGATTCTTGGACAGATTTAAATTCCAGGGTCCCTGAAATAGGGACATTCTCTAACTGCCTTCCTATACCAGGGACCGCAGGACACCCTCTGTGCCAGGCAGTGACTCCGTCCCTCCCCTATGGACTCAGGAGTGGCCTGCAGCAACCCAGGCCAGCATGCCAGTCCCATCAGTTTCGATTCCAGGTAGATAATCTGTCTGGGATGGAAGGAAAATTCATGCTCCTTGGGCAGATCTAATCTGCTCCTGTCACTCACCCTTGCCTGAACTTTGTGACTCTCTGGAACAGGGCAGAAAGAAGGAAGGACCAACTAGGTGCCTCCTTTTATGCAGGGGAAGAAAACCTCCAGGTCTTCAGGAGAGCAAGGCCAAGTGGGGTCCAGATCCCTAGTCCCCCAACTCTCAGGCTGGAGCAGACAGGCAGCAGGTTGCTGGTGGGGAGGGCAGTGGTGGGCTCCATCTAACATCTGCTGCTGTCTCTTACTGTGCTCAAAGGTCATTTTGGAGGTGGCAGGATTTTCTGCTTGACCTGTTAAGATCCTGGGGGAGAGAGAGGAGGAGGCGCACAGGAAGGTAGGTGGGGCCTCCAAAGCTGTCTTTTGGACATTCAAAGCCTGCAGGAGCTGTCCTGCCAAGGGAAGAATTAGGTGCTGCTAAGCCTCCTACCTCCCACCCGATCCCAGCTCTCAGAGCCTCAGGAGACACTACCCTTCAAGGGGTATTCTCCCCAGAGGGTCATCATGGCCAACAAGAAGGGGTGCTGGAAGTGGGCTGTTGTCGGTGGTGTCAGTGCGGCTGTGGTATTCGCCATCGCGATGGTCCTGGGCTTCTCGCTGCAGAAGCACACCGCCTTGCCAGGTAGGAGCACCCCGTCATGCCATCTGCTTGGCTTCCTCCATCCCTCACTCTTTGCCCCCATAAGGTTCTGTCCCCATCGACAGACCTGATGGCCTCTGCTCTCCTCCCTGTTGTTGTTCAGTTGCTAAGTCGTGTCCAACTCTATGTGACCCCATGGACTGTAGCACGCCAGGCTTTCCTGTCCTTCACCATCACCATGTCCATTGAGTCGGTGATGCCATCCAACCGTCTCATCCTCTGTTGCCCCCTTCTCCGCCTGCCCTCAACCTTTCCCAACATCAGAGTCTTTTCTAGTGAGTCAGCTCTTCTCATCAGGTGGCCAAAATATAGGAGTTTCAGCTTCATCATGAGTCCTTCCAATGAGTATTTAAGGCTGGTTTCCTTCAGGATTGACTTCTCCTCCATTCACAGCTCTACTTGCCCACCAAGATTTGATCTCCAATAAACAGTCTCATTAGCTTTGTTTCCCTTCCTCTTTTCCAGGCTTCAGCTATCCTTCCATGCTCCTGGATGAACACTTCTTATTGGAGGGTCATGCAGGCATCACACTCAGCAGACTGAGCTGAACCTACCCTCACACCCCTGGACCGTCTCCTGATGAAGGGCCTTCCATCTACATGGGGACCTGGGAGCAACCTCCTCTCCTTCTGCCTCATGCCTGTATCTTCAGTCCTGTGCCTTGAGGCTTCTTCCTTCCCACCCTCTATCTCCATTCCCTGCTCACCCTAACCTCTCAGCTCCCCCTCTCCTGCTGGACCCCCGCCTCAGCCCGCCCCTTCCCACACAATCTCTGCCACCAGCCTGCTCTCACCAATCCATGCTTGCCCTGCTACTAAGGAGCACTTTCTAAACACAACCTTGCTTGCCATCTCCAGCACATACCCCACATTTTTTTTTTTTTTTTGCTGGAACTCAGGGAATACCAGACCACCTTATCTGCCTCCTGAGAAATCTGTATGCAGGTCAAGAAGCAACAGTTAGAACTAGATATGGAAAAACAAACAGACTGGTTCCAAACCAGGAAAGGAGTACATTGAGGCTGTATGTTGTCACTGTGTTTATTTAACTTATATGCAGAGTACATCTTGTGAAATGCCAGGCTGGATGAAGCACAAGCTGGAATCAAGACTGCTGGGAGAAATATCAATAACCTCAGACATATAGACGACACCACCCTTATGGCAGAAAGAGAAGAAGAACTAAGGAGCCTCTTGATGAAAGTGAAAATGGAGAGTGAAAGAACTGGCTTAAAATTCAACATTCAGAAAACTAAGATCATGGCATCTGGCCCCATCACTTCATGGCAAATAGATGGGGAAATAGTGGAAACAGTGGCTGACTTTATTTGGTGGGGGGGCTCCAAAATCACTGCAGATGGTGACTGCAGCCATAAAATTAAAAAATGCTTGCTCCTTAGAAGAAAAGCTATGACCAACCTAAACAGCATATTAAAAAGCAGAGACATTACTTTGCCAACAAATGTCCATCTAGCCAATGTTATGGTTTTTCCAGTAGTCATGTATGGATGTGAGAGTTGGACTATAGAGAAAGCTGAGCACAGAAGAATTGATGCTTTTGAGCTGTAGTGTTGGAGAAGATTCTTGAGAGTCCCTTGGATTGCAAGGAGATCAAACGAGTCAATCCTAAAGCTCCAATACTTTGGCTACCTGATGTGAAGAACTGACTCATTTGAAAAGACCCTGATGCTGGGAAAGATTGAAGGTAGGAGGAAAAGGGGACGACAGAGCATGAGATCGTTGGATGGCATCACCAACTCAACGGTCGAATTTGAGCAAGTTCCCAGAGTTGGTGATGGACAAGGAAGCCTGGCATGCTGCAGTCCATGGGGTCTCGAAGAGTCAAACATGACTGAGTGACTGACTGAACTGAGGGTCATTTACAACTGGATCATAAATGGCCTGTGATCCAGTTGTAATCCTCTGGATTACAGTTGGAATCCTCTTTTCCAATCTTGTCCTATCTCATTTCTCCGTATCTGTACCAAAGCAATGGCCATTCTTTTATGCAACCACACATTTCCTATGACCATACCTTTGCATATACTCTTCTTTCTGTCTGTAATAACCTAGTCCCCTTTTGGTTAAATTTACACACCCATCCTTCTAGGTCTCCCTTAAATGTTCCCTTATCAATGAACTTTCCAATGTCCCCAGGCTGGTCCAGAGCATCCTTGTGCTCAGGACCCCACATGTTTCTCTCACAGCACTGATGACTCTGGGGTCCACTGTCTATGCTAGATGGCAGGCTGGGCATGGCCCTGGGGCCCAGAGAGGGTTAGTAGGATATACAGACAAGATTCCTGGGCTTGGGCAAGAACTGATGCTAACAGCCTCTTTGGCCTTGATTCCAGGCTGTGAACAGGATGAGACCTGCCGCTCTGATGCAGACATGCTGGACTACCTGCTAAGCATGGGTCAGATCAGCCAAAGGGATGGCCTGCTGGTCACCTGGTACCACCGTGCCAACAGCAAGGAGCAGATGAAGGAAGCCCTCAGCAGTAAGTCCAGTTGCCAGGATGGGGAGGGCTGGGGCAGAGGTGGAGAAGATGGAGGGAGGGTGGAGGCAGGGCTAAGATAGCATTACCTGTGAGGTAGCATTAAGATGGGTATGGCCGCATTCTTGCCATCATCCACTTGAGAAAGTGAGGGCTCACTGGTTATGTGACTGGCTAAGGTGGTAGGGAGATGTTTTTGTCCAAGGTCACATCCTGCTCTCCCTCCTGCCTTGCCAGGAGACAGCTTGCCTGCTAAGGAGGCTTTTGCTCTCAAATCTGAGGAACCAGAGATATGTTTGAAGTCTAGCACTACCAAAAACGAGTGTAAAAATCTCTAAGCAAATTGTCTTAATATAACTCCTGAGCCTCCGATCCGCAGTCAGCTACACTCCCTGTGGGGACACACACACTCAGTTACCTTAGGGCTCCTGGTGCCACAAGCAGCCCGTTTTGTGGGTGCCATTCCACAGAAGAAAAATGGGGGCTCAGAAAAGTTAAGTGACTTAACCGAAATTCACACTAAAGTCACACTGTTTGAAAGTGGCTAAGCCAACATTGTGGGGTTCCATGGTGGTTGGGTGGTAAAGAATCCACCTGCCAATGCAAGAGACGCAGGTTTGATCCCTGGGTTGGGAAGATCCCCTGGACAAGGAAATGGCAAGCCACTCCAGTATTCTTGCCTGGGAAGTCCCATAGACAGAAGAGCCTAGTGGGGTACAGCCCATGGAGGAGCAAGAGTCAGATACGCCTTAGCAACTAAACAGTAACAACGAGAAGCCAGCATCAGAACCCCCATACTCTGAATCACTGCACTATGCCTGGCCCAGTTCAACAGGGGAGACCACTTTTTCAGCACTGTGGGAAAGCTCGTTAAATCATGTTCAAGAACGTGCTTGTTAATTCTAAAGCAGTGACTATTTGAGATGAAAAGAAGAGTCCCCAGTCTGAGCATGCTTCAGAAGAGAGATTCAGATTCGGTGGCTCTGGGGTGGGGCCTGAGAATTTGCATTGCTGGTAAGTTTCCAAGTGGCGCTGATGTTGCTGACCCTGAGATCACACCTTGAGAACCACTGCTCTACTTTTAGAAAAGTGAGATTCTGAGTGGAAGAGGGTCTTGTCCACGGTCACACAGTAGGTCTGAAGCAGAATATGACCCAGGCTCAAGGCCTCTGACTCTTACCTCCTTAAGAGTCACCAAGACCTGGGAGTAAGTGACTGGGAAAGGGTTGCTGAATGAGTGAATGAGTCCTTAGAAAGACTTCCTGGAGGAGGCAGGCTTGGTGATCAGCAAAGGGGAGGGCATCACAGGCTGGGTGGAGCCAGAAGTGAGAAATAGATTTAAGGGCCTAGATCTGATAGATAAAGTGCCTGATGAACTATGCAGTGAGGTTTGTGACATTGTACAGGAGACAGTGATCAAGACCATCCCCATGGAAAAGAAATGCAAAAAAGCAAAATGGCTGTCTGGGGAGGCCTTACAAATAGCTGTGAAAAGAAGAGAGGAGAAAAACAAAGGGGAAAAGGAAAGATATAAACATCGGAATGCAGAGTTCCAAAGAATAGCAAGGAGAGATAAGAAAGCCTTCTTCAGTGATCAATGCAAAGAAATAGAGGAAAAGAACAGAATGGGAAAGGCTAGAGATCTCTTCAAGAAAATTAGAGATACCAAGGGAACATTTCATGCAAAGATGGGCTCAATAAAGGACAGAAATGGTATGGACCTCACAGAAGCAGAAGATATTAAGAAGAGGTGACAAGAATACACAGAAGAACTGTACAAAAAAAGATCTTCATGACCCAGATAATCACGATGGTGTGATCACTCATCTAGAGCCAGACATCCTGGAATGTGAAGTCAAGTGGGCCTTAGAAAGCATCACTATGAACAAAGCTAGTGGAGGTGATGGAATTCCAATAGAGCTATTTCAAATCCTGAAAGATGATGCTGTGAAAGTGCTGCACTCAATATGCCAGCAAATTTGGAAAACTCAGCAGTGGCCACAGGACTGGAAAAGGTCAGTTTTCACTCCAATCCCAAAGAAAGGCAATGCCAAGGAATGCTCAAACTACCACACAATTGCACTCATCTCACATGCTACTAAAGTAATGACTTCAGCAATACGTGAACCGTGAACTTCCTGATGTTCAAGCTGGTTTTAGAAAAGGCAGAGGAACCAGAGATCAAATTGCCAACATCTGCTGGATCATGGAAAAAGCAAGAGAGTTCCAGAAAAACATCTATTTCTGCTTTATTGCTATGCCAAAGCCTTTGACTGTGTGGATCACAATAAACTGGAAAATTCTGAAAGAGATGGGACTATCAGACCACCTGACCTGCCTCTTGAGAAATCTGTATGCTGGTCAGGAAGCAACAGTTAGAACTGGACATGGAACAACAGACTGGTTCCAAATAGGAAAAGGAGTACTTCAAGGCTGTATATTGTCACCCTGCTTGTTTAACTTATATGCAGAGTACATCATGAGAAACGCTGGACTGGAAGAAACACAAGCTGTAATCAAGATTGCCAGGAGAAATATCAATAACCTCAGATATGCAGATGACACCACCCTTATGGCAGAAAGTAAAGAAGAACTAAAAAGCCTCTTGATGAAAGTGAAAGAGGAGAGTGACAAAGCTGGCTTAAAGCTCAACATTCAGAAAACGAAGATCATGGCATCTGGTCCCATGACTTCATGGCAAATAGATGGGGAAACAGTGGAAACAGTGTCAGACTTTATTTTGGGGAGCTCCAAAATCACTGCAGATGGTGACTGCAGCCATGAAATTAAAAGACGCTTACTCCTTAGAAGAAAAGTTATGATCAACCTACATAGCATATTCAAAAGCAGAGATACTACTTTGCTGACTAAGATCCACCTAGTCAAGGCTATGGTTTTTCCAGTAGTCATGTATGGATGTGAGAGTTGGACTGTGAAGAAGGCTGAGCGCCGAAGAATTGATGCTTTTGAACTGTGGTGTTGGAGAAGACTCTTGAGAGTCCCTTGGACTGCAAGGAGATCCAACCAGTCCATTCTGAAGGAGATCAGCCCTGGGATTTCTTTGGAAAGAATGATGCTAAAGCTGAAACTCCAGCACTTTGGCCACCTCATGCAAAGTGTTGACTCATTGGAAAAGACTCTGATGTTTGGAGGGATTAGGGGCAGGAGGAGAAGGGGACGACAGAGGATGAGATGTCTGGATGGCATCACTGACTCGATGGACGTGAGTCTAGGTGAACTCCGGGAGTTGGTGATGGACAGGGAGGCCTGGCGTGCTGCAATTCATGGGGTCGCAAAGAGTGAGACATGACTGAGCAACTGAACTGAACTGAACAGGATTGGGAGGCTAAAGGTCAGATTTCAGTGATAAGGAGATGAGAGAATTCCCTGGCAAGAGTGAGGACTCTTATCTGGGAGATAAGGCCTGAGGTAAGGCAAAGAGGCTCTGCTAGCCCCAGGCTCATCTCAGGTAAGTCCTGGGGCAGCAGATAAGGATCAGTTCAGTTGAGTTCAGCTCAGTCACTCAGTAGTGTCCAACTCTTTGCGACCCCATGAATTGCAGCACGCCAGGCCTCCCTGTCCATCACCAACTCCCAGAGTTCACTCAAACTCATGTCCATCGAGTCAGTGATGCCATCCAGCCATCTCATCCTCTGTCGGCCCCTTCTCCTGCCCACAATCCCTCCCAGCATCAGGGTCTTTTCCAATGAGTCAACTCTTTGCATGAGGTGGCCAAAGTATTGGAGTTTCAGCTTTAGCATCATTCCCTCCAAAGAAATCCAAAGGCTGATCTCCTTCAGAATGGACTGGTTGGATCTCTTTGCAGTCCAAGGGACTCTCAAGAGCCTTCTCCAACACCACATTCAAGAGCATCAATTCTTCGGCACTCAGCTTTCTTCACAGTCCAACTCACATCCGTACATGACCACTGGAAAAACCAGTAAGGATCAGGCCCCACCAGGTTGTGACCTTGGGCAAGAAGAAAGCTAAGGGCCCCAACCAAGCAGTGCCCAACAGCAAGGAGCATGCAGAGGTACCTGTCAGTATAGCCACAGAGGTGGGAAGGACCCGAGGCCCAGGATACCCCCTGCGGGTCCTGCTAGGTCCCCGGGGTAGGTCTATGGGAGGAGGGTGGCTCCACAGCTGGGGTAGGGATCCTGAGGGCAAGCAATGGTAGGCCGGAGTTAGGCTGGCGAAGTCACACCGGACATCTCTGTGGATGGGAGGGGCCAGAGCTAAGGCTTGGGAGGCAGACAGGAGTGGGCTCAAATTCTACATTTTACCATTTACCAAAGGAGTGGTTTGGGACAAGTGACTTCACCATCTGCAGCTCAGTTTTTCTCTCTGCCAAATGTGGACTGGTAGGATGAAACCAGGGCACTTTTGGTCATGAAAAAGATCATTATTAATAATTATGCTGAAACAACAGGAATACACCAGATTATCCCAAGCAAATGGGGACGTTGTGATCACCCCAGCTGAGTGAGTTAACTGTCAAGTAAAAAAGATGCGCAAGTTGAAAGCTGCAAGTGTTCAAGTCCTATTCTGGTCACCACAACTGTTAACTAAAAAGATGCACAACCTGAGAGTTACGAGTTAAGCTTTAATCTGAAGCAAAATCAGGACTGCCGCCTGGAGGCATCACCTCATATAGCTCCGAGGGACTGCTCCAAACAGGTAGTAGGGGAAGGTCAACATAAAAGATTTTGGTGAAGGGGGAGTTCAGTGCAACCAAATGCTTTCTTTACAAGAGGTTTTCTCCTAGTCGCAAGGATCTGATGTCATCATGAAGGGATTTAGTGCTTTTATAGATAAGAGGAGATGAAAGGGAAAATACCCACCTATCTAAAGACCTGTCAAACCAGGTTTCCCGGAGCACAGAGGAGCTCGCTCCACCCTGCACTCCCTCAGCGGCTGTTGAAGGGTCACCAGCTGCAGCAGCACCGGATTCAATCTCCCCAGAAGCAGAGGGCAGATGCCCTTGGTGTTCAGTCAGCGTCAATGCTCTTGGCAAGTGCTGATTTAGAGTTGACAGTGCCCCCTTGTGGCCATAAACCAACCATACTTGGTGGTGGTTTCCTCACAAGTCGTGTCCAACTCTTGCAACCCCATGGACTGTAGCCTGCTAGGCTCCTCTCCTCTGTCCATGGGATTCTCTAGGCAAGAATATTGGAGTGGGTTGCCATTTCCTTCTCCAGGGGATCTTCCCGACCCAGGGATCGAACCCAGATCTCCTGCATTGCAAGCAGATTCTTTACTGACTGAGGAAACTTGGGAAGGCATTTCACGACCATTTTGTCCCGTATTGCTAGGAAGGCTCATTCCCGGTTCCGAAGGTTTTTGTTGATAGCCCACTCAATGCGCTATTACTAGACTAGGTCCTAATAGTCAAAGATCTCTGGACACCTGTCTTCTAGTTATGGTCCAAAAAAGTAACATTCCCTCTCGTTGCATCTTCCCATATCTAGAGTTACACTATTATAATCATTGATCACACATCAAGCTACACATTTGATCAACTGCTTCAAGTTTAATCAACCTTATTTTCGTTGGACACTCAGTCATACACTTGGTAATACAAGAAACAATAATCTTGCAAAACAGGCAAAATGCAAATAATACAACTAACAACATTAGCAGAATTATAAAGAAATATTTCAGCCATGAGCCTCCTGCACCAGTTTTCTTTTTTTTTTTTTCCCCAAACCAGTATTTTAAAAGATCGTCAAGAACAGGGAATGGATCACTTAAGGCAGAAATCTGATTTTTCATGTGGTTCATCAAATGTGTTACATTAAAGGATTCCTCAGGTATGAAAACACAGCATTCAGTTTGAATTATGGCACAGGTACCTCCCTGAGATGCTGTAATGATGTCAACAGCTGAGGGTTTTGTAGTACCACCTTTCTCATCATTGAGACCTCAGAGTTCAATAGGCTAATAGTCTGGTTACTACCATTTGAAGTTTGTTGAGTGAAAGTTGTTAAGGCTTCAATATGATCAATTACACCCTCCAATCCCACTGAAGTCACGAAAAATAGCTGCTAAATGATCATACCAGTAGAATACAGATGTCTTGACTCATTGAGCTTACATCAATGTTAGACTGGCTTGGTTACCTCTAATTTGTTATGTATACGACCTTGCGTTCATGGTAATCCCAGGCTGCACCTTTCTATCCATTCCAGATGCCAAAGCCATTCATTAAGACCACAAAGCCACCGAGTTCCATATCAGTCACTCTCTCTAAGGGTAACAGTAGGCATAATTCATAAGGCACCCAGCCTAGTTTCATGATATTAGTAGGTTGATTATTCTTAGCGGAGCTTTTAAACATAAGTGACCATAGCTTGGTGTTGACCATATAGATCCATCCCATAATTGTGCGAGTTTTCCTTTTAGTAGACAAGAGTTTACAATTTTTAATTGAGACTTAGCTTGCCATTCTAATTGGAGTTTGAGTGACCCTAAGAGAAAACTTAAATCTATGGCCTGGTCAGAGTGGGTATTATTAATTGGCCAGGTGAGAGGATCCCATATAGTAATATCCTGAATAGATAGAACAGGACTAAATTATTTTCTAAAATAAATTTGCTAGGGGCTATACAGTCAGAACCCTGAAGGGAAAAATCCACCAAGGTAATCCAGAAGTATTAGACGCAGGTAATTGGCCACAAACCCACCAGCTGGATTGAGTTTTAAACTAGCATAGCATCATGTCCACGATAGAAAACATTTGATTTATAGGCAAAGGTCCAAGAAGCCAAGAAAACATTATAACTGATTGTATGAATCAGCCCAGCATCTTGGGCAAGCTGTCCACTTCTAGTGCCATTTTCTTTTCCTCTTAGTGCACTGCAGCTTCCTCTGATTAGAAACAAAGTCCTTCCATCCAGGTAGGAGACAGTTCCTTAAATTATGTCTTTTTCTCGTCTTGGTCGCAGGTCATGAGGCATCTGATCTTCATTCAAAGATAGATTACTGAGATAAGCTTCAGAAACTAATTTAGAGTGTCCTTTAAAAATTCAGTTAAATTTTACATTAATACAGCATAATAGCAAAGAACTACCAGGAAATGTGTCTTAGTAGATACAGACCTCCATTAACAAATTAGAATTTAACAATCATTGAAACATCTTTTTCTCCCTAAATTTAACCTTGTTTTTACCAAATATAACCGAATTAAGACTAGTTTGTTTGTGAAATAGGTGTTCAGTTCAGTTCAGTTCAGTTGCTCAGTTGTGTCCGACTCTTTGCAACCCCATGAACTGCAGCACACCAGGCCTCCCTGTTCATCACCAACTCCTGGAGTCCACCCAAACCCATGTCCATTGAGTCAATGATGCCATCCAACCATCTCATCCTCTGTCATCCTCTTCTCCTCCTGCCCTCAATCTTTCCCAGCATCCGGGTCTTTTCCAATGAGTCAGCTCTTCGCATCAGGTGGCCAAAGTATTGGAGTTTCAGCTTCAACATCAGTCCCTCCAATGAACACCCAGGACTGATCTCCTTTAGGATGGACTGGTTGCATGTCCTTGCAGTCCAAGGGACTCTCAAGAGTCTTCTCTGACACCACAGTTCAAAAGCATCAATTCTTTGGCACTCAGCTTTCTTTATAGCCCAACTCTCATATCCATACATGACTATTGGAAAAACCATAGCCTTGACTAGATGGACCTTTGTTGACAAAGTAATGTCTCTGCTTTTGAATATGCTCTCTAGGTTGATCATAACTTTCCTTTCAAGGAGTAAGTGTCTTTTAATTTCGTGGCTGCAATCACCATCTGCAGTGATTTTTGAGCCCCCCAAAAATAAAGTCTGACACTGTTTCCACTGTTTCCCCATCTATTTGCCATGAAGTCATGGGACCAGATGCCATCATCTCAGTTTTCTGAATATTGAGCTTGAAGCCAACTTTTTCACTCTCCTCTTTCACTTTCATCAGGAGGCTCTTTAGTTCTTCTTCACTTTCTGCCATAAGAGTGGTGTCACCTGCATATCTGAGGTTATTGATATTTCTCCCGGCAATCTTGATTCCAGCTTGTGCTTCATCCAGCCCAGCCTTTCTCATGATGTACTCTGCATATAAGTTAAATAAGCAGGGTGACAATATACAGCCTTGTTGACTATATAGTACTCCTTTTCCCATTTGGAACCAGTCTGTTGTTCCATGTCCAGTTCTAACTGTTGTTTCCTGACCTGCATATAGGTTTCTCAAGAGGCAGGTCAGACGGTCTGGTATTCCCATCTCTCTCAGAATTTTCCACAGTTTATTGTGATCCACACAGTCAAAGGCTTTTGCATAGTCAATGAAGCAGAAATAGATGTTTTCCTGGAACTCTTTTGCTTTATCAATGATCCATCGGATGATGGCAATTTGATCTCTGGTTCCTCTGCCTTTTCTAAAACCAGCTTGAACATCTGGAATTTCACGGTTCACATATTGCTTAAGCCTGGTGTGGTGTCAATAAATTTGGCCTGATGATTTACGTAACCATAATTGATCATAGGCTTTTTTTCTTTGCCAAAGCTTTTATAGCATCTCAGACTGAACTTTTAAAATAAAACCTTTCAGAGCTAAGAAAGTCACACCAAAGGCTGATCACAGATTTCACCTTTCACCTAACAGATCTAGGTGGATTCCGCCCTTCTCAAGGTCTCCAAAATTCCTTTGAGATTTCTGTAGCTGTTAGCGATATAACTTTCTTAACTTATCTGATAAAGTTACTAGAAGCAGAGTTTGCAATTTCTGGAGGGGTCAGATAGAGAGAAAAGATAAATGTTTCAATTTGTTTCTACAGTATAATTATACCAAATTATTGTCATAATTAGTTTGAAGGGAAGGTTTTTCTTACACCTGGAAAACACAGATTCAAACCAGTAATTTTTCATATAGAAACCATAAAATTAGCATGTTTGCCAGTTCATTCAGTCCTTTCGCTAACCTTTGTGAAGTCACCAGGTTTTCCATTAGAATCCTTATTTACTTACCCAGTTCAGAAACTTATATTTATCCAAAAGTCCTTTTTATAAATCTTCTTGAAGAGGAAGCATTTTTGCGAAACTTGGTTAAATGCTGTGACAACACTTTAAGATAGTATCTAGAATTATGACTGATAACATTTACCAAGATATATCAGAACTTTAGGAACCCCATACAGTTTCTAATATATCTAAATTAGTAACATTTACCATACAATATGCGGGAGACCCGGGTTCGATCCCTGGGTTGGGGAGATTCCCCTGGAGAAGGAAATGGCAACCCACCCCAGTATTCTTGCCTGGAGAATCCCATGGACGGAGGAGCCTGGTGGGCTACAGTCCACGGGGTCGCAAAGAGTCGGACACCACTGAGCGACTTCACTTTCACTTTCACTTTCACCATACAATATAACCCAAGATTTATTACTCAACAATAGTTCCCATGTGACTCTGCATTCAATATGAATCTAGGGAAACATTTCTCTTTGGGATGTTTCAGGGGCCCTCTGAAGCATCCCAAAGTTAGCTAGAAGCCAAAAATGCTTCATTAGAATTTTTTAGGAAGGTTTGTCAACAAATATCAAAAAGGCTTAGAACATTCAGTCAAGTAGGATTATAGGTCACTGTGAAACAATAACTATTCTACAGTGAAGGATTTCAGAACAGATCATTTAAGAGATAAAGAAACTTAAACCTATTACCAAAGCAGTTCAACATCTGAAGATAGAGAAAAGCCAAATTTAAGCTTTTGTACTAGCTTACTTTTAGCTTCATTTAAAAGTCAACTTAATTAAATTGATTTTAAACCTAGTCAGTCCTAACCATGCACAAAATTCTTTTCTCGGGGTCTGCTTTCCACAAATCTTATCACTTTCTGTACCCAATACTTTGTTCTCCCATCCTGAAACAGCCACCTGTAAGTCAGACCAACTTGCTTTTCCCTTCGTAAAATGCAATACCATTCCTCATACTTTCTTTGCCGAAAACACACATCCTACTTTCCTTAAGCAACCAAAAACTGACCTTTATATTAGCATTCTGTAGATTGGTGAGCATAAATACCAGCGATTATTTCCAAAAACCTTTTCTTTCTTAGAGAGAACATTTTAGGAAAGCACCAAACATTATTCATTAATATTCCCAAATCTCTTTTGTTTTTCTGTAGGGGGAAATTAGCGTTCAGTGATAAATGCTTCAAAATCTTATTTTATTTGGAAATGACCTAGCATTCAATAGACTCCCGTCACTTAGTTTAGTATAGTCCTTAGAATTTCAAGTTACCCCAATCTAATCTAGAGCGTATTTTAGACAGACATTCCTAAAGCATAATTATTCTTAATAGAGTTTATCTAAAATTTCACCTCATTTACGTTTTTTAGAAGCTTTTTTACTTAAGGAATTTTCCTTGCTGACAAAATTGTAACAGATATAATAATATTTAACTTACATTAAACCTAGACACAATGAAAATACTCTGCTTAATGTTAATGTTAGTGACTCTTAGACATGTATATATTAGTTAGATTAACAAACAAACATTAATGCCAGGTATTTAATACTTGATATGCCAGCAAATTTGGAAAACTCAGCAGTGGCAACAGGACTGGAAAAGGTCAGTTTTCATTCCAATTCCAAAGAAAGGCAATGCCAAACAATGTTCAAACTACCACACAATTGCACTCATCTCACATGCTAGCAAAGTAATGCTCAAAATTCTCCAAGCCAGACTTCAACAATACGTGAACCATGAACTTCCAGATGTTCAAGTTGGATTTAGAAAAGGCAGAGGAACCAGAGATTAAATTGCCAACGTCCGCTGGATCATGGAAAAAGCAAGAGAGTTCCAGAAAAATATCTACTTCTGCTTTATTGACTATGCCAAAGCCTTTGACTGTGTGAATCACAACAAACTGTGGAAAATTCTTAAAGAGATGAGAATACCAGACCACCTGACCTGCGTCCTGAGAAATCTGTATGCAGAAGCAACAGTTAGAACTGGACATGGAACAACAGACTGGTTCCAAATTGGGGAAAGAGTATGTCAAGGCTGTATATTGTTACCTGCTTATTTAACTTATTTGCAGAGTACATCTTGTGAAATGCCGGGCTGGATGAAGCACAAGCTGGAATCAAGATTGCTGGGAGGAATATCAATAACCTCAGATATGCAGATGACACCACCCTATGGCAGAAAGTGAAGAACTAAAGAGCCTCTTGATGAAAGTGAAAGAGGAGAGTGACAAAGTTGGCTTAAAGCTCAACATTCAGAAAACTGAGATCATGGCATTTGGTCCCATCACTCCATGGGAAATAGATGGGGAGACAGCAGAAACAGTGTCAGACTTTATTTTGGGGGGCTCCAAAATCATTGCAGACAGTGACTGCAGCCTTGAAATTAAAAGACGCTTACTCCTTGGAAGAAAAGCTATGACTAAGCTAGACAGCATATTAAAAAGCAGAAACATTACTTTGTCAACAAAGGTCCATCTAGTCAAAGCTATGTTTTTTCCAATAGTCATGTATGGATATGAGAATTGGACTATAAAGAAAGCTGAGTGCCAAAGAATTGATGCTTCTGAACTGTGGTGTTGGAGAAGACTATTGAGAGTCCCTTGGACTACAGGGAGATCCAGCTAGTCAATCCTAAAGGAAATCAGTCCTGAATATTCACTGGACGGACTGATGTTGTTGCTGAAACTCCAACACTTTGGTCACCTGATGCGAAGAACTGACTCATTGGAAAAGACCTTGATGCTGGGAAGGATTGAAGCCGGGAGGAGAAGGGGATGACAGGATGAGGTGGTTGGATGGCATCACCGACTCAATGGACATGAGTTTGAGTAAACTCCGGGAGTTAGTGATGGACAGGGAAGCCTGGCGTGCTATCGTCCCTGGGGTCCAAATGATTGAGCGACTGAACTGAACTGTACTGATTTAATACTGAATATTTCCCAATTCATGTGAACTTGAAATTCTTTTAGGTTGATTTATCTCTTATTTAGAATTGCTTGATTTGTAAGCCCTTACTTTTTTTTTTTAAGTTATGACAAACCTAGACAGTGTATTGAAAAGCAGAGACATTACTCTGCTGTTAAAGGTTCTTACAGTCAAGGCTGTGGTCTTCCAGTGGTCACATACGCTTGTGAGAGCTGGACCATGAAGAAAGCAGAGTGCCAAAGAATTGATGCCTTCAGACTGTGGTGCTGGAAAAGACTCCTGAGAGTCCCTTGGACAGCAAGGAGATCAAACCTGTCAATCTTAAGGGAAATCAACCCTGAGTACTCACTGGACCATGGGGTTGCAAAGACTTGGACATGACTGAGGGAATGAACAATAAAAATGGTTTTGCCAGTAGTCATGTATGGATGTGAGAGTTGGATCATAAATAAGGTCGAGAGCCAAAGAATTGATGCTTTTGAACTATGGTGTTGGAGAAGACTCTTGAGAGTTCCTTGAACTGCAAGAAGATTAAGCCAGTCAATCCTAAAGGAAATCAATTCTGAATATTCACTGGAAGGACTGATGCTGAAGCTCCAAAACTTTGGCCACTGATGTGAAGAGCCAATTCATTAGAAAAGACCCTGATACTAGGAAAGATTGGAGGCAGAAGGAGAGGGGGACGACAGAGGACAAGATGATTGGATGGCATCACTGATTCAATGGTGAAGGACAGGGAAGCCTGGCATGCTGCAGTTCATGGGGTTGCAAAGAGTCGGACACTAATGAGCAACTGAACAATAACAGATAAGTTATCTAGAGAACTCTGGTCTCAAGGCATAGGAGGAGTTATTTCTTCAGGGCAAGAATTCTTAAAGAGTTTTTTTTTTTTAAAGCTTTCTCTGGAGTCTAAAGAATGTTGCGACCACACTGTCAAAAATCGTCTTTGTTTTTCTGTGATCATAGTTTTATAGCCAAAATTTAGACCTGATAGTGCTCAAATTATATGCAGAGTACATCATGAGAAACGGTGGGCTGGAAGAAGCACAAGCTGGAATCAAGATCGCTGGGAGAAATATCAATCACCTCAGATATGCAGGTGATACCACCCTTATGGCAGAAAGTGAAGAACTAAACAGCCTCCTGATGAAAGTGAAAGAGGAGAGTGAAAAAGTTGGCTTCAAGCTCAACATTCAGAAAACTGAGATCATGGCATCTTGTCCATGACTTCATGGCAAATAGATGGGGAAACAGTGGAAACAAGTGAGAGACTTTATTTTTGGGGGGCTCAAAAATCACTGCAGATGGTGATTGCGGCCACGAAATTAAAAGACGCTTACTCCTTGGAAGGAAAGTTATGATCAACCTAGAGAGCATATTCAAAAGCAGAGACATTACTTTGTCAACAAAGGTCCGTCTAGTCAAGGCTATGGTTTTTCCAGTGGCATGTATGGATGTGAGAATTGGACTATAAAGAAAGCTGAGTGCCGAAGAATTGATGCTTTTGAACTGTGGTGTCGGAGAAGACTCTTGAGAGTCCCTTGGACTGCAAGGAGATCCAACCAGTCCATCTTAAAGGAGATCAGTCCTGAGTGTTCATTGGAAGGACTGATGTTGAAGCTGAAACTCCAGTACTTTGGCCTCCTCATGTGAAGAGTTGACTCATTGGAAAAGACCCTGATGCTGGGAGGGATTGGGGGCAGGAGAAGAAGGGGATGACAGAGGATGAGATGGCTGGATGGCATCACGGACTCGATGGACATGAGTTTGGATAAACTCCCGGAGTTAGTGATAGACAGGGAGGCCTGGCGTGCTGCGATTCGTGGGGTTGCAAAGAGTCAGACATGAGCTCTGAGCAACTGAACTGAAGTGAACTGAACTGAGTGCTCAAACTGGCCCTGATAACAAGGGTAGATTGGTCCCAACAGGGATTGTTCTTCTGGCCCTGATAACAAGGGTAGATTGGTCCCAACAGGGATTGTTCTTCTGGAGAAATGTGGAGTCTTAATTTGCTTAGCCCCAGGCTGTTGATTATAGGAGAAAAGTCCTGGACATAAGGGAACTTCAGTCCATTTCCCTATCCTGTGTCAATAAAAATCTGATATTTTTAGGTCACTTTTCTTGTCATTGGATCATAGCTATAGGTTGACCAGTCATTTGAAATTTTTTTCCAAGGGGTTCCCAGGTGGAGTGTAGAACCTTAGAGGAAGCACTTCCCATATAAGCTCAAGCAGTTTGTACCAGATGTCTGCATGCTCAAACCAAACCAGAACCTCACCAGCCAGGAGTCACACTCCAGATAAAATAATAAGGCAAAAGGATGCCCAGAAATCAAAAGCCAAGTGGTAAGAGTGCCCTCAAAAGATGGCAAAGTGATTGCCCAAAAATCAAAAGTCAAATGGCATAAACGCCAAATGTGACTTCCCAGTCCCACTAAACCTGTGACCTGGCAGAGTCAGTGCTAGCAGCCTTTTTTGGTTCTGATATAGTTTCAAGCAATTTCTTGTTGGTTTCCTGCAAAGAAGTTACTCTATGGTTTCCTTTCTTGTACACTTCCAGATACCAAGCAAAGTAGTATGGCCGGCCTTTTCTAATCGTGGGCACAAAGATACCAATTTTGGAATATCAAAAGAGCCCCAATTTGGCCATTTTAGGTTGAGAACTCTTTTAGTATAATTTCCCCAATTAACTAGGTCCGTGCAAACACCAGCTGCATAAGTACTGTACATGAACCTGGCTGGAATGTTAGTCAGAGGTTGGCTTTCTGACACCCCTCTGTTTCTGTGTTTGAGATTCTGTTTTCCACTTTAAGCTGAATTTGTCAGGGATAAAAACCACTAGTGAAACTGTGTGGTGGGCCTGTGTGCTGCTTGTGAGCTGAACTCCTCCAGGAGTCACCTCAGAGCCGTTTTAGCTCCTCTCATGTGTCTTAGATTCTGCCTCCAGCACTCTAAGATGCTCAGGTCGCTGAATGGCCAGTTCTTAGGTGCGACCCCCAGACGAGCAAGTATTTTAATTAATAGGTGAGTTTCCCTACGGGACCACTGTACTGTACTAGGACTAGGCCTTCACCACTCCCATAAATTTTTCAGTTACCTGAGAAAACCATAGCTGCCCAGTAGAAGCCTTGTCCCTTTTCTTCAGAGCAAAGCTCTCATATTCTCACGTTTACCCCGACAAAGCCTATAAAGGCAGTCTAATTGAGGGAAAGTGTCAGATCAGCCTCTTACCTAACCACTCAGCCAAGACTGCTCAGTTCCCTACAATGTAACAACCTTGGCGTCTTTCAGCTGAGCCCTGGGTATTCCTCAATTTATTTTCAATCGATGCCCTCTGCCCCAGGGCCTTTTCCCTGGACGGGTATTCTCTGGCATCTTTCAGCCAGTCTCCCACCCAGTATCTTTCTGCTGTGTGGAAACCTCTTAGTATTTTTCAACCAAGCCCGAGTCAGTGTCTAGATCATGAGTGGGTATACCCCGGATATTTCACCCGGGCCCTCTCCACTATCTTTCCAACTGGAAGTGGGCAGGTAACCTGCTCCACAACCAAATAAAACTCAGAATCTCAACCAATACAGGAGATTCGAAAACCAGGAGAGGCTTACCCAAATTCGTCTGCACTCCCCGAGGAGGCGGATGGGCCACCACTGGTACCAAGGCTCTGGTTCCTCGTGGAGTTCAGGTGAGGGGGGATATCCACTCTGGGTCCTTAGTTGGTCGTCATAACTGTCTACTGAAAAAGATGCACTACTTGAGAGCTGTGAGGTGCTTTATTTGGGGCAAAATGACTGCGGCCCAGAAAGCAGCACCTCAGATAGCTCTGAGAGACCGCTCCAAAGAGGTGGGGAAGGTCAGTCTACAATTCTGCTGAAGGCAGAGTTCAATGCCATCAAGTGTTTACTTTACAAGAGGTTTTCTCCTAGTCACAAGGATCTGATGTCATCGTGAAGAGATTTAGTGCTTTTCTGAGTGATTAAAGTGTTAGTCACTCAGTCGTGTCCTATTCTTTGCAGCCCCATGAACTGTAGCCCACCAGGCTCCTCTGTCCACGGGATTCTCCAGGCAAGAGTACTGGAGTGGGTTGCCATTCCCTTTTCTAGATTTACCCTACCCAGGGATCAAACCCTGGTCTCCTGCATTGCAGGCGGATTCTTTACCATCTGAGCCATCAGGGAAGCATGTCAAATTCCCCTATAGGTAAGGATTGGGAACATAAAACCTGTTCCTGAAAATATTTCGCTGATAGCTCAGTTGGTAAAGAATCCGCCTGCAATGCGGAAGACCTGGATTCAATCCCCGGGTTGGAAAGATCTCCTGGAGAAGGGAAAGACTACCCTCTCCAGTATTCTGGCCTGAAGAATTCCATGGACTGTTTAGTCTATGGGGTCACAAAAAGTCAGATATGACTGGGTGACTTTCACTTCAAAGACTTGTCCCTCCAGGTTCCCTGCAGCACAGAGTGCTTCACTCCACATGAACTCCTCCAGGGGGTGTTGAAGGTCAACAGCTGAGCAGCACACTAGCAGTCTTGGGTTCAGGGTCTGCACACTCAGCCATGGCACCCCTCTGCCAGATGTGATGTGTAGAGCACCTCATGTGTGGGGTAGGGTAGGGAGGGCCTGGGAACTTCCTGTGGGCTCCCTGTGGAGAGCAGCACCTGACTGCCCCTCTGAGGACAAAGGCTCCTCCTGTGGAAGCAGGCACCTGCTCCTGCCCTCATCTCTTCTTCCCTCATACCCCAGCACCCCCCACCCCAAGTTGTCTCCCAGATTCAGGATCTGGAAGGCCCCAAACAGGTGTGAATGGCCGTGCAGGAGGAAGCTGGATCCAGGTGCTGATCACAAGGAGGCAGGTTAGGTCCATCCATCTTTAGTCCCCCTCACTGAGCATTTGCTGGGTCCCTGCTCTGCACCCAGCTCAGGAAGAGGTGTAGAAACGAGTGAGACGCGGTCCTGAGTTCAGGGGCTACCAGCATCTCAAGGGAGGCAGCCGGTGCAGGTCAAACAAGGCAGCAGCTTCAGAGACTCACCGGGACTGAGACCTGGGTTCCAGCCCTGGCTCCCTCCCAGTGTACCGCCACCTTCCCCAGACAGGACTTGCCCACTTTAGACGGGGAAGGAGACCTCTTAGCATCCATTCTCTTTAGCTACCCTCTTATCTGCCCAGCTACCCACCTGGGCCCTGACTTCTCTGGGCCTTGCTGGGCCCCAAACCCCTCTGGATCCCTCTCTCAGCATTCCTGGGTAACCAAGTTAAGACAAGAAAACCATAGAAATAAAGGTTACCTTCATAGAGCCCTTCACAGTTTACAACCTGTTTTTGTTTTGTTTTGTTTTGTTAATTTTTATTTTTTTAATACAACATAATTTATGTCCATGTGCTGTAGTTAAAGGCCAGAGAAATTCATCCCCACCTTGTCAGTGAGGACACCAAGGATTCCAGAGCACTGGGCCAGAGATATAATATGAGGATGAAATGGGACAGTGCAAAGTGCCTGAAACAGTGCTGGGGACAGCCTGGCACTCAGCGTCCTCTCGCTTCTGGAAATCCAGACACCTAGGCTTCAGAGAAATTTACAAAAATTCTCTGCAACTGTGTGCAAGCTCTTTTACTTTTCTGGACCTGGGCTCATTGAACTTGACTTTTTTCTCTTTGGCTGCACTGTGAGGCCTGTGCGATCTTAGTTCCTTGACCAGGAACCAAACCTATGCCACCTGCACTGGAAGGACAGAGTCTTAGCCACTGGACCACCAGGGAGGTCCCTGATCTCAGCTTTTTCTATCGTTCATTTATCCAGTCTTTTACCATCCAACAAACATTTCTGAAGCTCCTTTTTTAGGCCTGGTACCATCTTGGCACTGGAAATCCCAGTGATGGGCACCATAGACCTGGAGCCTGCTCCTAGCCCTCAGGCTCAGGAAGGATGGTGCTATATGAGTAGTTACCTGGGGGCTGTGCACTCAAAGGATAAGCTGTCAGCCTGACTTTGACTGAGTGTGTGGTTTAGGGATGGCCTCCTTGATATTTTAAGCCAACACCCACAAATGAGCTGGAGGTGGCCTAGTAAAACTGTGGAGAGAAGAGTGTTGCCATGGCAACAGCCAGGTGTAGGAGCCCAGAAATGGGAGACAAGATATTTGAGCTTCGAGGCTCAAAGTGCGGTCTGTGGACCAGCAGTCTGGGCATCACTGGGAAGCTTGGTATGTGTCTTGGGCCCCACCCCAGATCTCCTAACAGAACTTGCATTTGAACAGTTCCTGGGTGGTTTGTGTGCACACTGATGTTGGAGAAACAGGAGTGGATGGAAGCTAGTTATTGAGGGAGAGAGGGACTCGAGGTGAGATGGCAGTTTGCCAGGCCTGGTCCTACAGGACCTCACAGACTATGGGGAAGCATTTGGATTGGATTCTCAGAGTTTTGATTTTTTAACAGAAGTGACAGGATCGGGTATATGGAACCGTCACTCTAGCAGCTATATGCTAAATGGACTTGGAGGGGAGCAGGGCTGCAAGTGTAAAACAGAAGAGACCTCTCTGATGCCAACTGTCTTCGATGGCACAGGAGCTCATAGCGACCCCACCCACCCTCCACTCCACTCACTCATCAGAGAGCCTGGCCTGCTCTTCCCAGTCTGCTTCTCATTCAAAGTCCTTGACTCCCTTCTGGCCTGAACTCTCCCAACAGGCATCACACAGCCACTGGAGGTGTTAACTGCGTACATTTAAAAGACAAAAATAACAATTCTCAGTGCTTTATGGGTGCCTGGAGATGGACCAACTTATGTACTTCTGGCAGGAATATGAGGTAGATGAATTTTTCTAACAGTACTTTGATAATGTGGGCTCTAAAAATGACCCTGCAGACTTCCCTGGTGATACAGCAATTAAGAATCTACCTGCCAGGGAGAGGGAGAGGGTGGGATGATTCGCAAGAATGGCACTGAAACATGTATACTATCACGTAAGAAACGAATCGCCAGTCTATGTTCGATACAGGATACAGGATGCTTGGGGCTGGTGCACCAGGATGGTCCAGAGAGATGATATGCGGTGGGAGGTGGGAGGGGGGTTCGGGATTGGGAACTCATGTACACCCGTGGCAGATTCATGTCAATGTATGGCAAAACCAATACAGTATTGTAAAGTAAAATAAAGTAAAAATAAAAATTTTAAAAAAATAAAAATAAAAAAATAAACCCTTAAAAAAAAAAAAGAGTCTACCTGCCAATGCAGGGGACATGGGTTCCATCCCCAGTTCGGGACTAAGCTGATGCACCGCACTGAGCCTGCGCGCTGGAACGCACGCTGGAACGCACGCTGGAACGCCTGAAGCCCATGCATCTAGAGCTTGTGCTCTACAAGAGGGGCCCTGCAGGAAGAAGCCCGTGCACCGCAGTGAAGAGTAGCCCCTGCTTTCCACAACTAGAGAAAGCCCGCCCCCAGCAATGAAGATCCAGCGCAACCAAAAATAATTAATATTTTTAAAAAAAGACCCAGCATGGCCCTGACTCAGATTCCTCAAGTCATGGTAAAAAATACCCAGAAAGTCAGAATAAAATATACATCACTATCTGTTAGTAACAAAAATTCAGAGACCACTGAGGCTTCCTAAAAATGTAAGAGTCTCAGGAACGGCAGAGGAGTGGCTGGCTAGGACAGGGTGACTGCTCTCAATCAGGGCTTTTGCAGCTTTTTTCTTTTCCATGAAAAGATTGTGAAAATGTGTCAAAATTGAAAGAAAAAGACTAAAACTATAAATGCTGAGTGGTCTCAACTGTGGAAAAACTATACATAGATAAAAATGGAAGAAAATACATCAAAAAGTGAACTATGATGGAAATGTGGGTGAATATTTCCCTTTCTGCTTTTCTGTATTTTTCAAATATTCCATAAGTGTGTAATACTTTGATGATGAGAAAAATTGCTTTAAAAAGTTTCTCTGTCCAATGGAACAGGCGATGTCATGGTCCTGGAGGCAGACATCACAATAGAAGGGCTCGGCACAGTCAACGAGACGGGAGTCCCCATCATGGCGCACCCCCCAGCCATCTACAGCGACAACACCCTAGAGCAGTGGCTGGAGGCTGTGCTGGCCTCTTCCCAGAAGGGTAAGGACTTCTCTCAGCCCCTCCCCAGCTGCCCACCCCTCTGGTCCTCAGGCCACATGGGCAGGGGTCCCTCTACTAGGAGACAAGTCCAATGACTGTCAGGAGTTGCTCTTGCCTTAGCTTTCCAGACCACTCTAGAGGCCTGGGCTCAGGGAAGATGGGTGAAACGAGGGATGTAAATGTGCAGGGTAAGCTGCAAAGGGCCAGACATGAGCATTCAGGCCCCCTGAATCCACGGAACTGGATACAACATGCTCAAAGCCAATTTCACCTTCCCCTCTCCTGTCTCTTTGCCTGTTACTCTCAGAATCCAGGCATCACTCTAATGCCTCTCCCTCATCCCCTGCATCTACTCAGCTGCTGCATCCGCCAATTCTAACTCTGAAGCCTTCCCCTGATCCAGTCCCACTCACATCATCTTTCTCTTGGACCTCCTTCCTCACTGGCTTCCTGCCTCCAAACAGCCCCTACCTAGGTGAGCTTTCCAAAATGCCAACCGTCATGTCACTCCCCTGCTTTAACCCTCCATGGCTCCCTATGCTGTCAACATATTATAATCCCCTTGGTCTGGCTTTCTAAATTCTTCTCTAATTCTTCAGCCTGACTCTGTGCTATTCAGGCTTGGGTGGCTTAGGACCCTCTGAGCCTGCCTGTCCAAGAGTCACAGTCCCTTTTCATCAGATTCTTGACAATACCTGCACCAGCCCCAAGTCCCAAGCCCTTAGCCATCATTTGCTTCTTCCCCTTCGGGATGAGGGATGGAAGAACACTCCTACACGGGCAAGTCTTTCTCTCCAGCAGAGCTCCGCCTGTTTGAAGCCTTCTTCACACCCACCCAGAATTCCGTCCCTGTCTTCCCTCCCACCCCTGACACACACAGCATACCTGCTCTCTGTCCCAAGAAGTCATGTCTTCTGTTTCCTTCTTCCTTGAGCACAAGGGACCAATTTCCCAAGCCCTTGGCCCTCTCCCCACAGGCATCAAACTGGACTTCAAGACCATCAAGGCTGTGGGCCCCTCCCTGGACCTCCTTCGGCGGCTGACAGAGGAGGGGAAAGTTCGAAGGCCTGTGTGGATCAATGCCGACATCCAGAGGGGTCCCAATGTGGGCATCTCAATAGGGGTCAATGCCACACAGTGAGTGTTTGCCTCTCTGCTCCAGCTTGTCCAGTCTGTTTCTTTCAACATCTGGTACAGCAGGTGCTCAGGGGACCTTTGCTGAGTTTTCCTCCAGCCTCACCAGGTCGTCTGACCTCTGAGCCTTCACACATCCTGTTCCCTCTGCCTTGAATGCTCTTCCACCATTTCCTGGTGAACCAGCCATTACCTGCCCCAGAAACTTCCCTGACGTCCAAGGCTGCTGAGGACCCTCCCTCACACTTTCTCCTAACAATCTTGATTTCACTGAGCTCTCACTGTCAGATTATGGATTTGTGCCCTACTAGAGAGTTTATTCGGAGAAGGCGATGGCACCCCACTCCAGTACTCTTGCCTGGAAAATGCCATGGATGGAGGAGCCTGGTGGGCTGCAGTCCATGGGGTCGCTAACAGTCAAACACAACTGAGTGACTTCACTTTCACGCACTGGAGAAGGAAATGGCAACCCGCTCCAGCATTCTTGCCTGGAGAATCCCAGGGGCAGGGGAGCCTGGTGGGCTGCCATCTATGGGGTCACACAGAGTCAGACACGACTGAAGCAACTTAGCAGCAGCAGCAACAGAGTGTTTATTCCTGGACAGCAAACAGTGACCGGGGCAACCCCTGGCCTGCTAGAAAAGTCTATAAAGCACTAATTCCTTCCCCAGCCTCCCCCGCCCACCCCACAAACAACCCCCAGGTCCCAGCACTGCCAACAACAGCACTTAGGTAGCACCAGCTGCATGGTGTGCTCAGGTTTACAGAGGGCCGCATGAAAGGAGAGAATATATCTGAGTTCATCTTCCCATAGAAATGCCAGGTTAGGAGCATTTTTTCTTACCATTTTGCAGATAAGAAAGGTGACAATAATTGAGGCTCAGTCTGTTGAATGTTTATTATCTGTCACACACTGGTTTAAGTAGTCTAGTTGTAGAGTACCATTTAACTCTTACAATGAGAATGAGGTAGGTACTATTATTTTCATTTTAGTAATACAGCATATCTTATTGAGGTTAAATGACCTGCTTAAGTCTAATCATTGGCAGAGCAAACATACAAAGCTAGGTCTTTCTGACTCTAACCTCCAGCTCTTTACTGTCCATCTCCATTCATCCATTCACCCATCCATCCATCAAACCATCTTTCCAACAGTCAGCTAACAATCCATCCATCCAATATTTATCAAGTCTCAAACTGAGGTGCATTTGGTAAGCAGCAGTTTGAAACTGTAGTCAGTGGCCCAAGATTAAAAAATAGTTGATCTTCTTGTAGTGAGGTTACTCAATAATCTGGGTAAGGGGAGAGAGTAACATTATTTGCCTATTAACATTTATAAGAATTCAAAATCTGAATGAAATTTTTAAATAATATCTGAAAGTTCAGAGGCTCTCACAGCTGATAGAGCCCAGATCCTACACCCAGGGCTTTGAATTGCATCTCCACATCCACATGAGGATGTTTGAGAAGTCCTGTCCTGCCTGAAAGGATGCCATTTTTAAGAATCAAAGAGTTTGGGTGAACTGCCCAAGGTCATAAAGTCAGGAGTGAAATCCAGGCCTCCCTAGCTCCAAAGTCCATCCTCTATCATGGGACTTTGAGCAACTCGTAAGCCACCCTGTTCTTCAGGACTGTGCTCTGACATCTAGATGCGATAGATCCTGCCTCTTCCGAGCACTCTGATGGGAACCCAGGAGATGAGGAAGGGGCTCTAAAAGACCAGCATCTCTGATTCTCTGCAGGTTCCTGGCCTTGGTCCAGGAGAAGTATCCTGAGGCAACCCTGTCTCCAGGCTGGACCACCTTCTACCTGCCCCTTTTCCCAAACGTGACGTACACACAGGCCATGGTGGAGAAGATGCAGGAGCTGGTGGGAGCACTACCCCAGAAGGTGACCTTCCCCGTGCTGGCTGTCATGGCGAGGGCCGCCTGGCCCCACTTCAGCTGGCTGCTGGCCCAATCTGACAGGTGGGAACGTCCAGGCCCCTGCCATGGTCCCCACTCCCTCCAAACCCAGTCCCAGTCCTGATGCCCCAACAAGATCCCAGATGCTGATGGTTAGAAGGGTCTTCATGATCATCTGGCCCAACCTCTGCTGGTGCTCACATCCTCTACAGTGCCCCTGCTTTCTGCTTGTGCACCTCTGGGACAGGCAGGTCACTATACCTGAGGCAGCCTGTCCATTGGAAAGTGTTGCTGTATTATTATTATTATTATTATCTGTTAATTTATTTTGGACCACACTGCACAGCATGCGTGATCTTAGTTCCCCAACCAGGGATAAACAGGCATCCCCTGCAATGGAAGCACAGCCTTACCCACTGGAACACCAGGGAAGTTCTGTAAGAGTTTATATTGAGACTCAATTTGCCTCCCGCAGCCTCCTCTCCTGGGAACCACCTGTTCCCTGAGGGTGTACAGACCGCACCTATAGCCTCTGCCCCTAAATAGCCCTGTGGGGTTGAGGAAGCCCACCCTCCCCCCAGCTCTGTACTGCCCCCAGCTGCCCAGCCCCACCTTCCTCAGACTTTCCCCACTGGAGGCCACCCCCTTTCCTCTTCATACCTGGCCTCTGATCCACCCCCACCACTCCCAGCTCCATGCCCATCTCTCTGTCTGTCTCTTTCCTGAGAGAGGACCCGCAGACACACACTCCAAGTGGAGGGCGGGCCAGTCCTTCTCTCCTGCTTCTTAGCCTCTGCTCTCAGCTACCCAAGGCCTCTGCAGCTTCTTCTGCCCCCAGGAAGGGGGTAGTGCCAGACTGCCCCCGCCCCCAGCTCAGGTTAACTTCTGAGCATGGGAGAGGGGCTGAGGGCTGCTGGGCGCAGACAGGCCCTGAGCTGACTCTCTGGACCCCAGGTACACCCTCACGATGTGGCAGTCGGCCTCGGACCCCGTGTCAGTGGATGACCTCCTCTACATCCGGGACAACACCGCCACCCACCAAGTCTACTATGACATCTTTGAGCCTTTCCTGTCGCAGTTCAAGCAGCTCGCCAGTAGGGAGGGGTCTGCGGAGGGTGGGAAAGGGTGTATGTGTACCCATGCTCAGTTGTGTCTGACTCTTTGAGATCCCATGGACTGTTGACCACCAGGCTCCTCTGGCCACGGGATTTTCCAGGCAAGAGTACTGGAGTGGGTTGCCATTTCCTCCTCCAGGAGAAAGAAAAGGTGGTGGAGTGGATTCTGCTCACAAAAGCACTGACTAGGTGGGGCGGAGCATTGGAAAGGGAAAATCCTACATGAGATAAGAGGAAGGAATCATTTGAAGCATACATTGTATGCCAGACCCTGGGATGGAATGCTAAGCTCCACAGATCTGTGAAGCACGGATTCTATTTTAAAGATGGATAAACTGAGGTTCAGAACAGTTATATAATTTATACAAAGTTGTCCAGCTTAAACGTGGCACAGCTCCTACTGGAAACAGCAAATTCCAAACCCTAGATGCTTCCCCTTGCAGTAGAGTTCCTCTGAGGGTTGCTCTAGCATTTCAGAGAACGGCTCCTCCCCTGTACCTGCTAATCAATGATGCTTGTTCCTTTGTCCAAAGCCCCTGTTCCCTTGACTCCAAACCTAGGAGAGCCTGCAATCAGGCCATCTCAAGGGGACCCATCAGACCCAACATTCCTGCTCTGGGAGCCATCTAGGTGAGGGGGAGGAATACCAGCTTTGGGGCCCGACTGACCTGGCTCCATCAGTCTCCAGTCCCAGCAACCCTGCCCCCTGGCTGTAGGACCCTGGGCAAGTCACCCGTCATCTACAAAACAGGGAACTCCAGCTCCCTGGAACTTTGCTGTGAGGCTTAGAGAGGACTCATGGTGTACAGAAGGCCTCCGTGACTGGTGGCCTCTTCATCTTGGCAATCTGACCCACAGTGAATACGTCACGGAAGCAAAGCTACTACACTGGGGGCAGCCTGATCCCTGCTCTCCAGCAGCCCGGGGACCAGGGTCTGAGTGTGGAGTGGCTGGTTCCTGACATCCAGGGCAATGGAAGCACAGCAACAGTGCAGCTCCCAGGTAAGGTCTGCCTGCAGCCCCTGTGCTCCTAGCTCGACTGCAAGGGTTACCTCGGGAAGCTACTCAGGTCTCTGTTACCATAGCAACACGGCTGCAAGGTGGGGGAGCAGTGTTGTCAAAAGTAGGGGGCTCCTGGCTTTTGGACTACCACTTGTGAGGCTTCGGTCACATGGTGCTGCAACAGAGGCAGGCACAGGCCTCAGAGCTGAGCTAGCGGCTCACTGGGCCATTCCGATGAGCCCCAGGCACATTCACAAAGCAGCCCTTCACCTGGAACCCAGACCCAATCAACAGACCCCATTACCTCCTGCTGTCCCTTTACCTTCAGCAAGGGCCTCTGACACCCCATGAGAGCCCTAACCCCAGACACTGTTGCCTCCACTGCCTCTTGCAGACCGAGAAGGCATGATCCTGCTGGACGTGGGCCTCCAGAAGCCTGCAGCTGGGGACCCCGTGCCCATCGTCCGCACCCCAGATGGCCGTGCCCTGGCGCTGGAGTCCTGCCTGCAGCAGCTGGCCTCGCACCCCGGACGCTGGGGGGTCCATGTGCACATAGCAGAGCCCACCGCCCTGCGGCCAGCGCTGGCCACGCTGGCCACCCTCTCTGCCCTCGGCCGCCTGTCTAGGCCTGTGTGGGTCGGTGCCACAGTCTCCCACGGGAGTTTCAGGGTCCCTGGCTACATGACTGGCAGGGAGTTGCTTACAGCTGTGGCCGACGTGTTCCCCCATGTGACGGTGGCACCAGCCTGGCCCGAGGAAGTGCTGGGCAGTGGCTACAGGGAACAGCTGCTCACAGATATGCTGGAGCTGTGCCAGGGCCTCTGGCAGCCCGTGTCCTTCCAGCTGCAGGCTGGGCCTCTGGGCCAGAGCCCCGCTGGGGTCGTGGCCCGGCTGCTGGAAGCTTCTCCCCGGGCCACGGTCACGGTGGAACACAGCCCTGGCCGGGGCCTCTATGCGTCTGTGCGGGCAGCGCTGCTGGCAGCCAGGGCCGTGAAGAAGACCCGAGTCTACTACAGGCTACCCCAGAGCTACCGCCAAGACTTGCTGGCGGATGTTGGCACACACTGAGCACCCAGGTGGCCTGGTGGACCCCAGCTTCCCACGGGGTGGCAGGAAGGAATAAATGCCTCTGCTTCTTCAGTGCACTGCACGCATGTCCTTGGGGCAGGATGGAGTGGGCGTGGACGTCAGGTGGCCAGGGACGATGCTTAGAGGGTCTGGAGGCTGGGGGCCAGGTCGTTCCGGTTGTCCAAGAGGAACTGTTCACAAGCCTTGAAGGTGGTGTAGAACTCAGAGGAGAGGCCGGTCACATTGGTGGTCACGTACTTGAGAACGCCCGGGGTGGCCTGGTTGTAGTAGGACACCTGCAGGCCGGGCAGCCACACCCAGGAGGAGGGGGTGGGGGCGGTAAGAGGGCACTGAGTGGGCGTGAGGCCGGGGGGGCGGCAGCCTTGTTGCCTGCCAGGATGGCAGCAAATACCAATCAGCACCTGGGCATACAGGACTGTGTCACTGACAGGCGTGACCAGCTAGATTCCCCTGACCCCTCCTCTGGGTGCTGACAACCCTGGCTTCCCTCCATCACCAAACACTATACTCTCATCATGTGTCTCCCCTCTCAGCTGGGAGGCTGTCCCCAGACTGAGGCCAGAGTGGAGGTGACTTACCCATCGTCACATAGTTAGTTGGGCCGGGCCCCCACCTCCAATTCCAGGCTCAGTCCCTTTCCTGAGGGCTCAGAACATCCTTGACTCAGATACTCACCTAACACAGAACCACAGTGCCTCCCTCCCCATCCCCCACTCCCAGCTAAAAGCAGGGGCCCAGAGCAGTAGGGGATGGCTCAGCAGGAGGAGACACCTCAGGGCCCCTTCCCCACCCCCACTCCCCTGTACCCCCGCCCTCCGGCACCCACCGGCAGTGCTTGTCCCACTCGGGCCTCCGGCGGAGGTCAGAGAGCAGCAGGAAGGCCTGGGCTGTGTCCACGTGCACCAGCATCTCCATGTGGAAGGAGAGGAACTTGTCCTCCTCTAGAGTGTACAGGCGGACCTGCTCGGGACAGAGGGCAGCCTCGTTCCCTCGTCTCCTCCTCAGACTGTGCTGGGGACCTGGGCTGGAAGTCAGGGCTGCGCCGATTGCTGTGTGTCTGTGAACAAGTGACTCAACCTCTCTGAGCCTCGGTGGCAGCCCCATGAAAAATGGGAGAATCAGCGCAAAGTGGATAGGAAGGTGTCTGAAGAAGCAGGGACTTCATGGACAAGCCCACTAGTCAGATGGAATGGTACTTGATGTGAAACGGAACGCACTCATCCCTTCCCACAGGTGAATGCACGGTGCCTAAGGAACTTCGTCAAAGGCTACATTCTGCACGACCCCCTTTACTGCACGTTCTCAAACAGACCGAACGAAGGCACGGAAAACTGGCCTGTGGTTTCCAGGGACTGGAGTGGGAAGAGGCTTGATCACAGAGGAGCCAGAGAAATGGAGGTTTATGGAAATGCTCCATGTCTTGATTACTGTCCTGATGATGTAATTTGATGTGTTTTCCACCCTAGCAGGATTACACACTAAAAGGGGGAAGTTTTACTGTATGCAAATTATGCCTCAATTTTTTAAATATTGAAATTTTTCTTTTTAAACATAAAAAGATAAAGAAGCAGTAACTAATGCAAAACCAGAATGGATCCTCGGAGCCAGGCATCCAGCCAGCCATGGATGTCACTGTGGGGAAGTGACCCATCCCAGGACACAGGCAAAAGTGGCAGAGCTCAAGCCCCCCCTCAGCCCACCCTTGCCCCCAGCCCCCAGCCGAGCCACGCCAGGCCTTGAGGGGTGGGCGTGTTTCTACAACTGGTTGGTTTCATGACTCTCCCAGGACCTTCTAGGGAACCCCCCTCTGACCTGAGTGGTTCGAGAGGGTTTCATGGCTCACAGTCAGCACCTCTGGCTGCTCAAAGGAGGAAGGAAAGCTGGGAGGCTGGATCCACTACCTAGTTGCTCTCTGAGGACAGCACCCAGTTGTCCTTGGCCACGAGCATCTTCAGGGAGGAGACTCTGTTGTAGCTCAGGCACACCTGCACGGACACACAGAACAGTCTCACCCTCCCCTCCTCGGGGGCTCCGTGCAAAGGCCCCTCTGATGGGTGGAGAGGAAGCTGCACATGAAGGAAGGAGCCCTGGGCTTTGGGAAGGAGACCTGGGCTGGGCCAGACTCCTCCTCCCCTTGGGGCCTCAGCTAGCTCCTGCCAAGCAGGGGGACACAGGAAAGCCCTTGGCTCACCAGGCCAGTCTTGAGGCAGAGTATCCTGTCCCCTTTGGGCCTCCTCCAAGAAGGGAGGGTTGGGGGCCCCCAACAGGTCTGAAGGCTGTCCGCACAGAGCAGAAGGCCTTACCTGGTTGCTAGGATCCCAGGGGACAGAGAGGGGCATCTCCGCCTGCTTACAGGACACGATGTACTTCCTGGGAGAGAGGGAAGATGACAGCCTTGGTCCCTCTGGGGCCCACCTCTTGTCAGCAGGCTGACTGTGTGCCAGGCCCTGTGCTCAGGCCAGCAGGGTGGGAGGCACCCCTATCTGGCCAGGGAGACTGGGTGGGCACACAGAAAACAGCAGCTGAGGACACGCACACTCAGAGGTGGGGACTCACAGGGAATGGGTAGGCACACAGAAAACAGCAGCTGAGGACACGCACACTCAGAGGTGGGGACTCACAGGGAAAGGTGTAGACCCGTAACCCTTGCCTGAGTGACCTCAACCTTGTGCCTCAGTGTCCTCATCTGTAAAATGGGATCAGTAGTCACATCTGCCCCCTCATGGGCTCATCAGAGGAACAGTACTGGGTGTATGGTAAACCCTCCCTAAATGCACATTTTTCTTATTAAATTCAAATGGTGAACCATGGTGTGTTTACAGCACTTTCAAGCTTGTAAGGTGCTTTGACAGTGGTCATTCACACCTGGATTTGCATCTCAAGCCTTTGCTCATCTCCTCTCAGATCCTTTGTTTCTTCATCTGCAAAAGGGGGATCAGAATCAATGGGAGGGACTCAAGATGTAAAACTGGCCACACCAGCCCGGGTTCAAATTCTCATTCTGCCAATCATTCCTATCCGTGTGCCGTGAACACCAAATCCCTCTGTCCTCAGCGTCCTAACCTGTACAAGGGGCCGGTAAGACCACTGTGTCAAGAGGCCAAGACTAGAGACCGCCTGGATGTAAAGGCCCAGCCCAGGGGCAGCACCAAAGACAGGCGAGTCCCCAGAGGCAGGGAGCAGCAGACAGGGAGTTGAGACAGAACTGAAGCCATGTCCCTTCCCACCACCTGGCCTCCACTTCCCTATCTTGGTGGATCTTCTTCCTGGCACAACCAGCTCACCCAGCCCCCATTACTGCCTGCCCTCCTTCCCTAAAGGGCCCAAGGAGACCCTCCCTGCAGTCCTAAAGCGGACTTCAGGTCACATAGGGGCAGCCTGGACAGCTCAGTGCCTGGTCACTGAGGTCCGGCCCCAGCTTCCCGTCACACCCGTGAGCGACTTTGGGAAAACCACCCACCCTCACTAAACCCACTTCCTCCTCCAAAGAGGACTTGCTATGGGCAGGTGCGCTTCTGAAGCATTTCCCGTGCCAGACTCCCACCAGGCCTCATGACAACCCTCTGTGTGTGGCACTGGCACAACCCCCTTTTATTTTATTTGGGCAGTGCCATGCAGCTTGTGGGATTTCAGTTCCCAACCAGGGACTGAACCCGGGCCGCGGCAAGACTTTGGCCACCTGATGGGTGGAGCATACTCATCTGAGAAGATCCTGATACTGGGAACAATTGAAGGCAAAAGGAGAAGGGGACAACAGAGGATGAGATGGTGAGTTAGCATCACTGACTCAATGGGCATGAATTCAGAAAACTCAGGGATATAGTGAAGGAGGAAGGAGCCTGACATGATGCAGTATATGGGGTCCCAACGAGTCACAGGCTTCCCTCGTGGTTCAGATGGTAAAGCGTCTGCCTGCAATGCGGGAGACCTGGGTTCAATCCCTGGGTTTGGAAGATCCCCTGGAGGAGGATATGGCAACCCATTCCAGTACTCTTGCCTGGAAAATCCCATGGATGGAGGAGTCTGGTAGGTTACAGTACAGTGAAAAGTGAAGTCACTCAGTCGTGGCCGACTCTTTGTGACCCCATGCACTGAAGCCCACCAGGCTCCTCCATCCATGGGATTTTCCAGGCAAGAGTAATCAGACAGGACTGAGCGACTTCACTTTCTTTTCTTTCTTTCTAAAGAGTCAGACACAACTTATCAACTCAACAACAACAACAATAATTAAATATCATTGTTTCATGCAATCACTTTTTGTTTTGATATAACTCTCATAAATGAATATTTTATCTGATCATGTAACTGAGCAGGACCCTATGGGGCCTTCCCGGGACAGAACCACCTCCTCTTTTTCTCTTGTTTTCTACCTGTCTCTTGTTTATAGGAAAACTTTAGCCTCCTAGGCCTTCCTCAAGTTCCAAAGAATAAATTTAATCAGAGAAAATGCAGAAGCGAAGGAAAACAGTCAAACAAGACAAAATAATAAGTTTAGCCATTAAACAAAGTCATGGACCTTTTGTTCCTCCTCAAGGGCTATAGATAATATCCTGAGCCGTGTCCTTTTAGCTGTTTTGCAGAGAATGAAAACTCCACCAGGTGGAAAAAATTAACTGTGTGCTGCCCACAAGCGTGTAGACCCTAGTCCGCTTGGAACCAGAAGGTTGATGATGTTGACCCCCAACTACCTCACCATCAACCTCAGAAGAATGTCTACCAGTTGATCACACACCCCCAACCTCCCTCCCTCCCTCCCTCCCTCACCCTGTCTTTAAAATCCTTTCCCTAAAGCCATTGGGGAGTTTGGGTCTTTTAAGTACTAACTGCCTAAAGTCCTTGCTTGGTGCCGCGTAATAGATGCTGCACTTTCCTTCCCTGCAACCCAGTGTCAGGAGATTGGCTTTACTGCACACAAGGGGGCGAGCGGACCCAAATTTGATTCAATAGTGATTTTTTAAAAATTTAATCTCAGATCTTCCATCTGGGATCAATTTCCTTCTGCCTGAAGAATAGCCTTCATAAATTCCTCAATAAGAATGTATTAGTGATGGGGCTTCCTGTCGTTGAGAGTCTGCCTGCCAATACAGGGGACTTGGGTTCGATCCTTGGTCCAGGAATATCCTGCATGCTGTGGAACCACTAAACCTCTGCACATCAGCTACTGAGCCTGCACTCTAGAGCCGGGAAAGCGCAACTGCTGAGCCCCGGAGCTGCATCTCCTGAAGCCCGTGGAGCCCCTGCTCAGGGACAGGAGAAGAGCAGCCCGTGCACTGCAACAGAGAGTAGCCCCCACTAGCTGCAACTAGAGAAATCCTAGTGCAGCAGCGATGACCCAGCACAGCCAAAACTAAACAAATGAAAGTTTTAGAAAACAATTTATTAGTGATACTCAGTTCTTGTTTACAAAAAAATATTTTATCCTCATTCTTGAAAATACTGTCATTGTGTGTAGGATTCCAGTGCGTCTGTTATTCTGTTTTAGCACATCAAAGGGAATCTTCACTGCCTCTGGCTCCCATTGACATATCTGGTTCATTATTCCACTGGAATCATGTCCCAGTCTCATCTCCTACCATTTCCTCCTACACAGTTTCTGCGTTAGCAACACAGTGGTTCCCCCAAACTCACAGTAACGTTTCTTACCTTTATGCCTTTTCTCAGGCTGTTCCTTCCATCCAGAGTGCTTTTTTCCTCCCTTTCATCCCCATTTCATCTGCATGACTCCTACTTATCTGTCAAACCCAGTGGTACCTTCTCCAGGAAGTCCTCCTTGAGCCCCTCCCCACAGCTCAGTAGGACTTTCTGTCTGCTCTTGCAGCATAGATCAGAACTGTATTACAGTGTGCTATAAATCCCTGGGAACCTGACTGTTTCCCTCTCTGCACTGAGAATGCCTTAAGAACAGAGACCATGACTTATTCATCTTTACACACCAGGTACCCGAGGCCTGGTACTTTACCATACATAGTACCAAATATACTTGGCAAGTATTTCAGTACTTCAGTAAGTATTTCCTGAAGAAATATTTTATTCTCACTTTGGCCTCCCAAACCTCACTCTGGCCCTGTTCTTTAACACTTAATTTGTTCTCTGCCACCTCCTCTCCCTTGAGGCTCTGCCTCTGAGGACATCTCTGAGTTGAAAGTCTTGTCCTCCATCTTCATTCTCTGCCTTCTCTGGAGCAGCTGCTTTATGATGCTCCAAACTTAGGAATTCTCCTTCCTTGATCTCTGGAGCACTTCACTCTGCTTTTTCTCTTCCTGCCTCAGATTTTTTTTTCTCTTGTGGTGTTTTCCATGTCCCCATTCCCTACCCCTCCAACCTTAAAAAAAAAAAAAAAAACAAAAAAAACTCCTTACATCTGTGTCCCCTGGGATTCTGGGCTTGGGTTTCCCCTTTCTCACTTGGGATCTTGTCCATACTCCTTGCTTTAATTATGGTATCCATGCATGTGGCTCCCGAATAAGTCAGGGTCCAAGGTGGAAAGCAAGAAACCATGCTAAGTATTTCTTCCCAACCCAGGGATTGACCCGGGTCTCCTGCACTGCAAATAGACTTTTTAACCATCTAAGCCAGTAGGGAAGCCTCATTTAAAACAGAGGAAGCAGGGACTTCCCTGGCAGTCCAGTGGTTAAGACACTTCCATTGCAGAGGACACAGATTTAATTCCTGGTCAGAGGCGAATCTCGAATGCCTTGCAGCAAAAAAAAAAAAAAAAAAAGTAAAAAAGAAAACAGTTTCATGATGATAGTGAGGAGCCAGATGGGCAGAAGGCAGGGATACCAGAGTGGGAGTAAGAGCCATTCGTTGCTAGACACATTCCCTGAAGCAGAGGAAAGAGATGACAAAATACACTGCCTCTCCCAGCCTCTTACTCCAGCCAGTGCTTCCCTTGGCTGACGCAGCTGGAAGGCAGAGACAAGGGGGCAGGGTTTAACTCAGTGCAGGGCCAGGGAGAGCCAGGAGTGGATCTGCGGACACCCTGGGCTGAGACTAACGTAGCCCCATCCCTGGGCTTCCTGCCTCAGCTTGTTCACCATCGCACACCCCACCTGTAACTCAGCACATCTTACCTGAATCTTCTTCCCGAAAAACACATCCCTCCTCCCAGCTTTCTTATTTCTATCAGTGGTCCCTGATTCTCCAAGAGCCAGGCTGAAACCTTCCAGCAAAGCCTCTGACTCCTCCCTCCCTCTCTCCTTCCTCCATGTGGTGTCAGTTTCCAGGTCCAAAAGATTCTCTGATGGAAATATGCACAGACCCTCCCCTTGCCTCACACCCAGTTCAGATCTCCTCTTTCGCTTGTTGTGTGTGTGTGTGTGTGGCATGTGGGCTTTCTCTAGTTGTGGCACACAGGAGTACTTGCCCCCCAGCATGTGGGAGTTCAGTACCCACATCAGGGATCAAACCTCTGCCCCCTGCACTGGGAGGTGGATTCACAACCCCTGGACCACCAGGGAAGTCCCTTGTCTGGCTTCTAACAAGAGCTTCTTCGCTGGGTTCCCTACTTCCGTTAACCTTTTCCTGATTCATGCTACACCACAGCCTGCCCATCGCCAGTGAATTAAAGATGACTTTTTCCACCCTGCAGCCTTCTTGCCCCACCACAGGCTCACTTAAACCTCATGACTTAACAGCCTTCTCCCAGTTCTCCTAGGACGTCCTGTGCTCTCTCCTTCTGAGCCTTGGGTCATCCTGCCGGTTATCTGGAATGGCACTTGCTCTTTGCTTCTCCCCCAGTGGAAACCCCACCCAACCATGCAGCTCCACACTGATATAAATCTTAGGGAATGAAATTTTAACAGCAGATTCCAAAAGCCTTAAAAATGTGCAATTCTACTTCTGAGAATCAGGCCTAGAATATCATCAGGAATATGGCCAGAGAGGCTCACTGGAGCATTTGCTTATTAATAAAAGACTGTAAACAATCCAGGTATCCAACATGGAAGGTAATGGTTCCATAAACTAGGGAAACAGCCAGTGAATGAGATTTTATGCATCTATTAAAAAAAAATTGCAATCATATGGGGAAATGCTCATATTATATATACGAGGGGAAAGCAGATTACAAACTCATTATAAATTATATACATACATGAACAACAACACATCATCTTTATCAAGCATTTGGTAGGTATCAGGTACTGTCACAAACGATTTACATGTGTTTATTCATTTAACCCTCACGACAACCCTACAAGGTAATAAGTGAGGAAACGGAGGTACCGAAAGGTGAACTGACTGCCCTGGGTTGCACAGCTAGTGAGTGTTGGGGCTAGAAGGGAGGACAGGCAACTCAGAGCTTATGCGTTTAGACATGCCGTCCCCCACAAGCAGTGGAAACCCAACCATCTTTTTTAAACAGGCAAATATAAATATTCCACAGGCCAGATTATACCGCTTTAAAACCTAACAAACACAATAAATGCTGGGATGTGGTACAGAGCAATATCACAAGACAATTCTTTTTGAAGGTTGTTTTTATGTGTGTATAGAAAAGAAGCAGAATGATATACATCACAACTTTAATAACAGTTTTCTCAGAAGGACGTTATTTTTTCCTTTTCTTTTTTACTACCTTTGATTTTTCCTCAAAATCTGCAACATTGTATATGTTACTAGATTCCCGGTTTTTGGCTTTAAAAACAATGTATGATCCAATTAGGGCAGCAGCTGTGCCTAATTGGTGCCTCTGTCCTCGACATCTAACACAGTGAACGGCACAGAATAGGTACTCGGTAAAAGTGAAATGGATGTCCTTTAGTTATAGATCCTGCCTCCTGCACAGCCACTCTAGAAAGGGATTGCAGGATAATGTGAATCCACAGAGCTCAAGGATATGAAACAACAGCAGGCAATTTTCACAGAAAAGGGGCTACTAAGTATAGGAAATCATTTCAATGCTGCATTCTCAGGACTCAGTATCCACTTTTCTCTTTGAAACTAAGTATTTTGAGTGGTTTATTATAAATGTACAATGACAGTTGTGAACATCAGTTGATTTGGAGGGGGAGGGAGCAGGAGCTTGAGAACTGAGTATGTTGGTTGCCTTGCTGCTTAAAATAAAACGGGCTTCCCTGGTAGCTCAGTTGCTAAAGAATCCACCTGCAAAGCAGGAGACCCCTCTTCCATTCCTGAGTCAGGAAGATCCGCTGGAGAAGGGATACCCACTCCAATATTCTTGGGTTTCCTTGGTGGCTCAGCTGGTAAAGAATCCACCTGCAATATGGGAGACCTGGGTTCGAGCCCTGGGTTGGGAAGATCCCCTGGAGAAGGGAATCTGTACCAGTATTCTGGCCTGGAGAATTCCATGGACTGTATAGTCCATGGAGTCGCAGAGTCAGACAGGACTGAGTGACTTTCACTTCATACTTCATACTTCCTTAAATAAAATGGCCACAGTGCTTGCCCTTGAACAGGTCTCAGTAATCAACAATCTTAAGGGAAGTAAGGGAGTGTAGGAACAAAGCAAAAGCCCTCAAGAAACAATAGTTCAGATAAAACAGAGTCCTAGTTCTTCCTCAAGGGATATGTGTAAACAGTCTGACAGGGAGTTCTGCCAGAACTAAGGCTTCCACCCAGGTGGAGGATGGGATGTTGACCTTTCCTGATCTTCAAGATTTCAATCAACTAAAACTTGGACTCCATCATCATTTGCCTCAGTTACGTGGGGAATTCTCCTCCGCTCAAGCCCCTTCACAAACATACATGTACCCTTACTTACATCTTCTTCTGTTTTGCTGTTCCTGGAGATGCTGCTTTGGGAAAGTAATAAATCCTTCTCTGGATCTTTGGCTTGGTTGTGCCTTTTGACTTGGCACCGAAAAGACGGTGAACCCAGTTTTCAGGTAAGGGGCTGGGTAATTGAAGTAACCCAGGAAAGAGAAGCTGGGTCTTGGTGGACCTGTGGTTGTTCTGAGTAGAATGGCCTGGGAGGTCATGTGGCTCTGTGGCAGAGAATGGGGGGATAAGAGGTGTGGAGGGGGGCCCCCTCCAGCCATTCCAGAATCATTCTCCAAAATGCGAAGCTGAGCATGTGCCTCTCCTACTTATCCCACAGACGAAGGCCCCCTATGCCCTCCTGGTTGGAGTCAAGCTCTTCATCAGGGTGGTCCAGCCCTGCTTGCCTGCTCAGCCTTCTCCCCTGAGCGCCCCTGCCTCCCACCTGGCAGGGCCCAGCCCCACTGCACTGCTGCCTCCTGGGCAAGCCCTTCTCCCACATGCTCTGCTCCCTCCACACACGCTGCCCCTCATCTAGAACAACCTTCCCTAGCCCTGGTCCCCTATGGCTCTCCAGGTCCTCCATGTCACCCCTGAAAGTCACATGGCCCGCCCAGGAGACTGGCTTCCCAGTTCCCCTGTGCTCATCAGGGATCCATCAGGTGCCACCTCGGAGGCCGTGCTATTAGCCCAACTCACAGGCTGTAACCCCACTCCTGTAGCATCAGCTCTAGAACAGCGGTTCCACCTAAGATGCTGGAGCCCCTGACAACCCCCATGTTCTCCTCTCCTACCATGCCCCCGGGCGCTGATGGGTCCCCAGAGCTAGCATGGTACCGGGCACAGAGTGGGGCTCAGATCAGTTTTCTGTCTCATAAGGAGTGTCATGGGCAGTGGGGTCCTTTGTGGCCTGGAGACCAACCCAGAAGTCTGAGCCAAAAGCCAGAGCTGAATAAAGACCCTCTTCCTCAAAGACAGCCTGCAACGGCCACAGAGTTGAGAGAGGCTGCTATGCTGAGTGCCTCAGAACCCGTCAGCATCCTTCCCAAGGGGTGGACAACACACAGCCTGCTGGGTGGAAAGACCCAGGCTTATACCTCAGCTCTGCTGCTGACCAACTCCCACTCTCTTATCTGAGATACAGGAGTGATACTTCCCCCACAGGAGTGTCACAAAGACTAACTAAGCACACAGTTCTAAAGCCAGTGCCAGGCAGGGCCCTGTGGGGTACCTGGGCACTGAGGTCTCTTTGTCATTTCTTATAGGCCAAACTCCAGGCTCCATGACCTCTTGGTTCCAACTGGCAGAACAGTTGCTAATCAAGGGAGGAACAGCAACATAACTACCTGAGGCAAGATTAAAGGGGCCCTAGAGGCTCATCAAGATAAGAGACTAGATCACCTGAGACCCTGCAAATCTTGCCAGCAACCCCACCCTTTAGAAACTGCAGAAGAAGGGATGAAGACTTCTACTGCCCTGATCCTTATCACACACTCCTGCCTGACTAGGTAACCTCTCCCTGGTCACCAGGGAGGGCGGCACCCTTCTTGAGCAGCTTGCCTGCTGTGTTCCTCCTTTGCTGCCAAAGTAATAAAGCCACGTTTTCCTTCTCCTCCATAACTCTGTCTCCGTATTTCTGTTTGAAATTGGTGCACAGACAGCCAAGATTTTGGCAACAAAACAAGGGCTGTTTGTATGTGGAAAGCCTAGTCAATAGTAAGAGCTAAGTTCTCGACTGTCTCCAACATCACCTTTACTCTTATAGTCAAGTCTGGCAGCACCTTGCTGTCCTATGGGCCTCCATCTCCAAGCACAGATGACCACCCCTTTCTCCTCTAAGTGACCCTTCTAGTGGCTCCCTGGGCCCTCCCCACCTCTTGTCATTCTATCCCACAGCACTTAACCAATTTCTCTTCCCCCACCATCCCTAAAGTCTGTAGTCCCCCAAAGTCTGCCTCCACCCCCTTCTCTCTTTGCCTTGAGCAGGAAAAGATGCTCACAGCTTCATGTTTGGTCCAGAGTCCCAGACTTCTACATCTATTCCTTCCTGGGCAGCTGCTCTTCAGGGACACCCAGAGCCCCCATGACCTGAGGACCCCTGAGCCAAACTCCCTCCCGAGCTTCTCCTTACTTCCCAGATTCCCTGGATCTGCCCACCTGGGCATCCTTCTAACCACTCTTACACACACACACTCACTCGAGTACCCAAGGCCCCTGCTGGATTTCTCTACACTCCTGCCCCAATTCCCCATGCACATGACAGCTGGCTCTTGGACTGATTTAAACTCCAGGGTCTCTGAAATAGGGACAGTCTCTAACTGTTTTCCCACACTGGGAACCATGGGACAGCCTCTGGGTCAGGCAGTGACCAGTCCCTCCCGTGTGGACTCAGAAATGGCCTGCAGCAGCCCAGGTCAGCATGCCAGTTCTATCAATTTCAATCCCAGGTAGATAAGCCATCTGAAAGTGAAGTCGCTCAGTCGTGTCCGACTCTTTGCAACCCCACGGACTGTAGACTACCAGGCTCCTCTGTCCATGGGATTTTCCAGGCAAGAGTACTGGAGTGGGTTGCCATTGCCTTCTCCAGAGGATCTTCCCGACCCAAGGATTGAACTCGTGTCTCCTGCATTGAAGGCAGATTCTTTACCATCTGAGCCACCAGGGAAGTCCAAAGTAGGGCTCGTCCAGGATTTGAACCCAGGACCTCTCGCACCCTAAGTGAGAATCATACCCCTAAACCAACGAGCCACTAATCTACCTGGGATAGAAGGAAAATTCTTGTTCCTCTGGCAGATCTAATCTGTTCTTGTCACTCACCCTTGCCTGACCTTCCAGACTCCCTGGGACAGGGCAGAAAGAAGGAAGCCCTCCTTTTATGCAGGGACAGAAAATCTCCAGGTCTTCAGGAAAGCAAGGTCAAGCTGGGTTCAGATCCCTGGCCCTCAAGCCAGATGCATCTCTCAGGCTGGAGCAGACAGGCAGCAGGTTGCTGGAGGGGAGGGCAGTGGTGGCTCCATCTAACATCTGCTGCTGTCTCTTACTGTGCTCAAAGGTCATTTTGGAGGTGACGGGATTTTCTGCTTGACCTGTTAAGATCCTAGAAGAGAGGGAGGAGGAGGAGGCGGGTGGGAGGTAGGCGGGGCCTCCAAAGCTGTCTCTTGGGACATTCCAGGCCTGCAGGAGCTGTTCTGCCAGGAGGAGATTTAAGTGCTCCTTCCTCCCTCTGGATCCCAGCTCTCAGAGCCTCAGGAGACTCTGCCCTTTGAGGTGCATTTCCCTCAGAAGGTCATCATGGCCAACAACAAGGGGTGCTGGAAGTGGGCCATTGTGGGTGGTGTCAGTGCGGTTCTGGTGTTCGCCATCGCGATGATCGTGGTCTTCTCGCTGCAGAAACACACCGTCCCGCCAGGTAGGAGCCCCCAGCTGCGCCATCTGGCTGTCTCCCCACCCCTCATTCCTTCGCCGCATAAGGCTCTGTCCCCGCTGGCCCCTGCCCTCCTCCCCATTGTTGCTGCTCTCCAGTCGCTGAGTCGTCTCTGACGCTTTGCGACCCCATGGACTGCAGCACACCAGGCCTCTCTGTCCTTTACTCTCTCCCACAGCTTGGTAAAAGTCATGTCCTTTGAGGCTATGATTCTATCCAACCATCTCATTCTCTGTCGTCCCCTTCTCCTGCCTTCCATCTTTCCCCTCATCAGAGTCTTTTTCAGTGAGTACTTCTTCACAGCAGGTGGCCAAAATACAGGCATTTCAGCTTCAGCATCAGTCCTCCCCATGAGGGTTCAGAGTTGGTTTCCTTTCGAATTGACTACCAAGACTTATCCTCCATCCACAGCTCTATTTGCCCCTCCCATCACCAAGCCCACCAAGATTTGATCTCCAAACAACAGTTTCATTAACTTTGTTTCCCCTTCCTCCTTTACCAGGCTTCAGCTATCCTTCCATGCTCCCAGATGAACTCTCCTTGGAAGTCACTCAGGCATCACAAGCTCGGCGGGCTGGGCTGAACTTACCCTCACACCCCTGCACCCTCTCCTGATGAAGGGCCTTCCATCCACATGGGGACCTGGGAGCAGCCTCCTCTCCTTCTGCCTCATGCCTGTATCTTCAGCCGGTGCCTCGAGGCTTCTTCCTTCCCATCCTCTATCTCCATTCCTTGCTCACCCTAACCTCTCAGCTCCCCCTCTCCTGCTGGAGCCCCGCCTCAGCCCGCCCCTTCCCACACAGTCTCTGCCACCAGCCTGCTCTCACCAATCCATGCTCGCCCTGCCACTGAGGAGCACTTTCTAAACACAACCTTTCTTGCTATCTCCAGCACATACCCTCCCTTTTTTTTTGCCAGCACCCAGGGTCCTTTACAACCAGATCACAGCCCTCTTTTCCAATCTTGTCTTATCTCATTTCTCTGCATCTGTACCAAAGCAATGGCCATTCTTTTATGCAACCACACATTTCCTATGGCCATACCTTTGCATATACTCTTCTTTCTGTCTGTAATAACCTAGTCCCCTTTTGGTTAAATTTACACACCCATCCTTCTAGGTCTCCCTTAAATGTTCCCTTATCAATGAACTTTCCAAGGTCCCCAGGCTGGTCCAGAGCATCCTTGTGCTCAGGACCCCACATGTTTCTCTCTCACAGCACTGATGACTCTGGGGTCCACTGTCTATGCTAGATGGCAGGCTGGGCATGGCCCTGGGGCCCAGAGAGGGTTAGTAGGATATACAGACAAGATTCCTGGGCTTGGGCAAGAACTGATGCTAACAGCCTCCTTGGCCTTGATTCCAGGCTGTGAACAAGATGGGACCTGCCGCTCTGATGCAGACATGCTGGACTACCTGCTAAGCATGGGTCAGATCAGCCAAAGGGATGGCCTGCTGGTCACCTGGTACCACGGTGCCAACAGCAAGGAGCAAATGAAGGCTGCCCTCAGCAGTAAGTCCAGTTGCCAGGATGGGGCAGGCTGGGGCAGAGGTGGAGAAGATGGAGGGAGGGTGGAGGCAGGGCTAAGACAGCATTACCTGTGAGGTAGCATCAGGATGGGTATGGCCGCGTTCTTGCCATCATCCACTTGAGAAAGTGAGGGCTCACTGGTTATGTGACTGGCTCAGGTTGTAGGGAGATGTATGGGTCCAAGGTCATATCTTGCTGTCATCTTTTCAAGGTGAAAGGAAGGGGCCCCAAATTTGTGCACTCTTCAGAAGGGAGTTTCAGATTCAGTGGCTCTGGTGTGGGACCTGAGAAATTGCATTGCTAGTAAGTTTCCAGGTGGCACTGCTGTTGTGAGCCCGGGATTACACTTTGAGAACCACTGCTCTACCCAAAACCCTGTTTTAGGGAAGTTAGATCCTGAGTGGGAGAGGGTCTTGTCCATGGTCACGCAGTAGGTCTGAAGCAGAACGAGACCCAGGCTTCTGGCGCTTACCTCCTGCAGAGTCACCACAGGGGGCCTGGGAGTAAGAGACAGGGAAAGGTTTGCTGAATGAATGAATGAGTCCTTAGACTTCTTGGGGAGGCAGGCTTGGTGGTCAGCAGAGGGGAGGGCTTCCACAGGCTGGGTGGAGCCAGTTTGCTACTGCTTCAGGATTCCGAGGCTAATGGTCAGACTTGGGTGAGAAGGAGGAATAGAGAACCCTGGCAAGAGGGAGAACTCTTATCTGAGAGATAAGGCCTGAGGGAAGGCAAAGAGGCTCTGCCAGCCCCAGGCTCATCTCAGGTAAGTCCCAGGGCAGCAGATAAGGATCAGGCCCCACCAAGTTGTGACCTTGGCCAAGAAGAAAGCTAAGGGCCCCAAACAGGTGGTGCCCAACAACCAGAGTAACCAGTCAGTATAGCCACAGGGGTGGGAAGGACCTGAGGCCTTCCATAGGTCTATGGGAGGAGGGTAGCTCCACAGCTGGGGTAAGGATCCTGAGGGCAAGCAATGGTAGGCCGGAGTTAGGCTGGCGAAGTCATACCGGACATCTCTGTGGACAGGAGGGGCCAGAGCTAAGGCTTGGGAGGCAGACAGGAGTGGGCTCAAATTCTACATTTTACCATTTACCAAAGGAGTGGTTTGGGACAAGTGACTTCACCATCTGCAGCTCAAACCACTTCCTCTGCCAAAAGTGGACTGGTAGGATGAAACCAGGGCACTTTTGGTCATGAAAAAGGTCATTATTAGTAATTATGCTGAAACAATAGGAATACCCCAGACTGAGTGATTTACTCCACGTAGATGATGATTGAAACACAGCGTATGCAACACAATGGATATTTTATTATTTACCTCTAGTAAGTGATGGAAAGGGGGCACAGAGGAGTCAAGTAACCTGTGCAAGGTCACACAGCTTGCAAGTATTAAAGCGGGGACTGGAAGCTGGCAGCCTTGGGTACAGGGTCTGCACGCGGAGCCATGGTGCCCCTCCTCCCGGATGTGATGTGTAGAGCTCATGGCGGGGCGGGAGGGAGGGCCTGGGGACTTCCTGTGGGCTCCCTGTGGAGAGCAGCACTCCTCACTTGTCTGCATTGCTTAGGACCAGGGCTCCTACTGGAGCTGCAGGAACATGAATCTTCCCTCATCTCCTCTTCCTCACACCCACCCCCTGCCTCCCAAACAAGTTGTCTCCCAGATTCAGGATCTGGAAGGCCCCAAACAGGTGTGAATGGCCGTGCAGGAGGAAGCTGGATCCAGGTGCTGATCGCAAGGAGGCAGGTTAGGTCCATCCATCTTTAGCCCCCTCACTGAGCATTTGCTGGGTCCCTGCTCTGCACCCAGCTCAGGAAGAGGTGTAGAAATGAGCGAGATGCGGTCCTGAGTTCAGGGGCTACCAGCATCTCAAGGGAGGCAGCCGGTGCAGGTCAAACAAGGCAGCAGCTTCAGAGACTCACCGGGACTGAGACCTGGGTTCCAGCCCTGGCTCCCTCCCAGTGTACCGCCACCTTCCCCAGACCGGACTTGGCCCATTTTAGATGGGGAAGGAGACCTCTCAGCATCCATTCTCTTTAGCTACCCTCTTATCTGCCCAGCTACCCACCTGGGCCCTGACTTCTCTGGGCCTTGCTGGGCCCCAAACCCCTCTGGATCCCTCTCTCAGCATTCCTGGGTAACCAAGTTAAGACAAGAAAACCATAGAAATAAAAGTTACCTTCATATAGCCCTTCACAGTTTACAACCTGTTTTTTTTTTTTAATTTTTATTTTTTTAATACAACATAATTTATGTCCATGTGCTGTAGTTAAAGGCCAGAGAGATTCATCCCCACCTTGCCAGTGAGGACACCAAGGATTCCAGAGCACTGGGCCAGAGATATAATATGAGGATGAAATGGGACAGTGCAAAGTACCTGAAACAGTGCTGGGGACAGCCTGGCACTCAGCGTCCTCTCGCTTCTGGAAATCCAGACACCTAGGCTTCAGAGAAATTTACAAAAATTCTCTGCAACTGTGTGCAAGCTCTTTTACTTTTCTGGACCTGGGCTCATTGAACTTGACTTTTTTCTCTTTTGGCTGCACTGTGAGGCCTGTGCAATCTTAGTTCCTTGACCAGGAACCAAACCTATGCCATCTGCACTGGGAGGACAGAGTCTTAGCCACTGGACCACCAGGGAGGTCCCTGATCTCAGCTTTTTCTATCGTTCATTTATCCAGTCTTTTACCATCCAACAAACATTTCTGAAGCTCCTTTTTTAGGCCTGGTACCATCTTGGCACTGGAAATCCCAGTGATGGGAGCCATAGATCTGGAGCCTGCTCCTAGCCCTCAGGCTCAGGAAGGATGGTGCTATATGAGTAGTTACCTGGGGGCTGTGCGCTCAAAGGATAAGCTGTCAGCCTGACTTTGACTGATTGTGTGGTTTAGGGATGGCCTCCTTGATATTTTAAGCCAACACCCACAAATGAGCTGGAGGTGGCCTAGTAAAACTGGGGGGAAGAGTGTTGCCATGGCAACAGCCAGGTGTAGGAGCCCAGAGATGGGAGACAAGATATTTAAGATTTGAGGCTCAAAGTGCGGTCTGTGGACCAGCAGTCTGGGCATCACTGGGGAGCTTGGTAGGTGTCTTGGGCCCCACCCCAGATCTACTGAGCAGAACTTGCATTTGAACAGTTCCTGGGTGGTTTGTGTGCACACTGATGTTGGAGAAACAGGAGTGGATGGAAGCTAGTTATTGAGGGAGAGAGGGACTCGAGGTGAGAGGGCAGTTTGCCAGGCCTGGTCCTACAGGACCTCACAGACTATGGGCAGGCATTTGGATTGGATTCTCAGGACTAAAGCCAGAGCTGTTTCGAATTTTTAATAGAAGTAACACAATCAGGTATAGGTGAATGGACTTTGAGGGGAGCAGGGCTGCAAGTATAAAACAGAAGAGGTCCCTCTGATGCCAACTGTCTGTGATGGATCAGGCGCTCATAGTGACTCCACCCAGGCTTTACTCTACTCCTTGGTCAGACAGCCTGGCCTGCTCTTGCCAGCCTGCTTTGCACTCAAAGTCCTTGACTCTCTCCTGGACTGAACTCTCCTAATGGGTATCACACAGCCACTTCAGGAGTTAACTGTATGCATTTAAAAGACAAAAACTAACAACCCTCAGTGCCCTTAAGGGTTCCCAGAGATGACCAGCTTACATACTTCTGGCAGGCATATGAGTCACAAGAATTTTTCTAGATAGTAATTTGATAATATGGGCTTTAAAAACGATACAGCGGCCTTCCCTGGTGGTATAAAGAAGGCTGAAGGTAGAAGAATTTATGCTTTCAAACTGTGGTGCTGGAGAAGACTCTTGAGAGACCCTTGGACTGCAGGGAAATCAAACTAGACAATCCTAAAGGAAATCAACCCTGAATATTCACTGGAAGGACTGAAGCTGAAGCTCCAAAACTTTGGCCACCAGATGAGAGAGCCTGCTTATTGGAAAAGACCCTGATGCTAGGAAAGATTGAGGGCCAGAGGAGAAAGAGGCGACAGAGGATGAGATGGTTAGATGGCATCACTGACTCAATGGACATGAGTTTACGCAAACTCTGGGAGATACTGGAGAGGAAATCTTGGCATGCTGCAGTCCATGGAGTCATAAAGATCCACACATGAGTTAGCGACTGAACAAGGACAGTGGATAAGAATCCATTGGATCCAGGGTTTAGGAAGGAACATGCTTTGGAGCCACTAAGCCCATGTGCTACAACTACTGACCTGAGAGTTTTTGGACTCGCAAGTCAGCACTACAGAGGCTGCGTGCTGGAACGACTGAAGCCAGTGCAGTGCGCCTGGAGCCCGTGCTCCACAAGAGACGCCACTGCAGTGGGAACGCTGGGCACAGCGATGAAGAGCAGCCCCTGCTTGCAGAACTAGAGAGTCTGCTCCCAGCAACCAGAAATAATTCATCAAAAACAACCAAACGACCCTGCATGGCCCTGACGAACGTTCCTCAAGGCAGGGTAGAAAGTAATCAGGAAAATCAGAAAAAAAAGATGCATCCTTATTTGTTAGCAGCAAAAGTTTGGAGACTACTGAAATGTCCCAGGAAAGGTCGGGGAGTAGCTAACCGAAACAGGGGGACCACCCTCAATCAGGGCTTTTGTAGCTTTTTTTTTTTTAAGTGACACATAGAAAAGAGTGGTCTCAACTGTGTAAAAATTATAAAAACGGATGGAAATGTGGGTTAGTAACTCCCTTTCTGCTTTTCTATATTTTCCAAATGTTCTATGACTAACACTTTGAGGAAAATAGATTTGAAAAAGGAACTGATCGAGTTTGTCCTATTCACAGGCGATGTCATGGTCCTGGAGGCAGACATCACAACAGAAGGGCTCGGCACAGTCAACGAGACAGGAGTCGCCATCATGGCGCACCCCCCAGCCATCTACAGTGATAACACCGTAGAGCAGTGGCTGGAGGCTGTGCTGGCCTCTTCCAAGAAGGGTAAGGACTTCTCTCAGACCCTCCCTGGCTGCCAAGCCCTCTAGTACTCAGGCCACATGTGTAAGGGTTGCTCCACTAGGAGACAAGTCCAATCCCTATTAAGAGCTGCTCTTTGCCTGTTTCCCAGACCACTCTAGAGGCCTGGGCTCAGGGAAGATGGGTGAAACGAGGGATGTAAATGTGCAGGGTAAGCTGCAAAGGGCCAGACATGAGCATTCAGGCCCCCTGAATCCATGGAACTGGATACAACATGCTCAAAGCCAATTCCACCTTCCCCTCACATGTCTCTTTGCCAGTTACCAAAAGAATCCAGGCATCACCCTAATGCCTCTCCCTCATCCCCTGCATCTACTCAGCTGCTGCCTCTGCCAATTCTAACCCTGAACCCTACCCCCGATCCAGTCCCACTCACATCATCTTTCTCCTGGACCTCCTTCCTCACTGGCTTCCTGCCTCCAAACTCTACCAAGCACCTACCAGGGTGAGCTTTCCAAAATGCCAGCTGCTGTGTCACTTCCCTGCTTTAACCCTCCATGGCTCCCCATTGTCCTCAGGACAAATTATGATCTCCTTGGCCTGGCTTTCAACATCCTTCTCTAACTGGTAAAGAATCTGCCTGAAATGCAGGAGACCTGGGTTGAATCCTTGGGTGGGGACGATCCCCTGGAGAAGGTAATGGCAATCCACTCCAGTATTCTTGTCTGGGAAATCCCACGGACAGAGGAATCTGGGCTACCGTCCAAGGGGTTGCAAAGAGTCAGACACGACTGAGCAACTGACTCTTGCTAATTCCTCAGCCTCATCTTCTCTTAAGCCTTGTGTGGTTTAGGACCCTCTGAGCCTGCCTGTCCAAGAGTCACAGTTCCTTTTCATCAGATTCTTGGCAATACCTGCACCAGCCCCAAGTCCCAAGCCCTTAGCCATCATTTGCTTCTTCCCCTTCGGGATGAGGGATGGAAGAACACTCCTACACGGGCAAGTCTTTCTCTCCAGCAGAGCTCCGCCTGTTTGAAGCCTTCTTCACACCCACCCAGAATTCCGTCCCTGTCTTCCCTCCCACCCCTGACACACACAGCATACCTGCTCTCTGTCCCAGGAAGTCATGTCTTCTGTTTCCTTCTTCCTTGAGCACAAAGGACCAATTTCCCAAGCCCTTGGCCCTCTCCCCACAGGCATCAAACTGGACTTCAAGACCATCAAGGCTGTGGGCCCCTCCCTGGACTTCCTTCAGCGGCTGACAGAGGAGGGGAAAGTTCGAAGGCCTGTGTGGATCAATGCTGACATCCAGAGGGGTCCCAATGTGGGCATCTCAATAGAGGTCAATGCCACACAGTGAGTGTTTGCCTCTCTGCCCCGGCTTGTCCAGTCTGTTTCTTTCAACATCTGGTACAGCAGGTGCTCAGGGGACCTTTGCTGAGTTTTCCTCCAGCCTCACCAGGTCATCTGACCTCTGAGCCTTCACACATCCTGTTCCCTCTGCCTTGAATGCTCTTCCACCATTTCCTGGTGAACCAGCCATTACCTGCCCCAGAAACTTCCCTGACGTCCAAGGCTGCTGAGGACCCTCTCTCACACTTTCTCCTAACAGTCCTGATTTCACAAAGCTATCACTGTTGGATTACGGGTTTGTCCCCTTACTATAACGTTTATTCCTGGATGGCAAACAGTGACCAGGGCAACCCTGGTCTAGCAACCCAGGGCCTGCTAGAAAAGTCTAAAGCACTAACTCCTTTCCCAGCCTCCCCCTCCCACCCCCCAGCCGCCCCCCAGATCCCAGTACTGCCTGAAACAGCACTTAGGTAGCACCAGCTGCATGGTGCGCTCAAGTTTATAGAGGGCCACATGAAAGGAGAGAATATATCTGAGTTATCTTCCCATAGAAATGCCAGGTTAGGAGCCTTTTTTCTCACCGTTTTGCAGATAAGAAAGCAGACAATAATTGAGGCTCAATCTGTTGAATTTTATTATCTGTCACACGCATTAAGTAGTCTAGTTGTAGAGTACCATTTAACTCTTACAATGAGAATGAGGTAGGTACTATTATTTTTATTTTGTAATATAGGAATTATCTCACCGAAGTTAAATGACCTGCCTACATCTAATAATTGGCAGAGCAAACATATAAAGCCAGGTCTTTCCGACTCTAACCTCCAGCTGTCTACTGTCCATCTCCATTCATCCGTCCACCCATCCATCCATTAAACCATCTTTCCAACCAGTCAGCTAACAATACATCCACCCAGTATTTATCTAGTCTTTAACTGCGGTGCATTTGGAAAGCAGCAGTTTGAAAATGTAGTCAGTGGCCCAAGATTTTAAAAATGGATGATCTTGGAGTGAACGTTACTCAATCTGCGAGGTGGAGAGGGTGATATTTGTCTATTCAAATTTGTAAGAGTTCAAAATTTGAGTGACATTTTAAAATATCTGAAATTTCAGAGACTCTCACAGCTGGCAGCACAGATCCCACACCTGGGGATTGGATGCATCTCCTCATCCACATGAGGATGTTTGAGAAGCCCTGTCCTGCCTGAAAGGATGCCACTTTTTAAGAATCAACGAGGTTGTGTGAGCTGCCCAGGGTCATAGTCAGGACTCAGTCCCCTAACATGGGACTTTGAACAAGCCAACATGTGCTTCAGGACTGTGCTCTAACATCTAGATGCAATAGATCCTGCCTCTTCCGAGCACTCTGATGGGAACCCAGGAGATGAGGAAGGGGCTCTAAAAGACCAGCATCTTTGATTCTCTACAGGTTCCTGGCCTTGATCCAGGAGAAGTATCCTGAGGCAACCCTGTCTCCAGGCTGGACTACCCGGTACCTGCCCTTATTCCCAAATGGGACATATACCCGGGCCATGGTGGAGAAGATGCAGGAGCTGGTGGGAGCACTGCCCCAGAAGGTGACCTTCCCCGTGCGGGCCGTCATGGTCAGGGCGGCCTGGCCCCACTTCAGCTGGCTGCTGGGCCAATCTGACAGGTGAGAACGCCCAGGCCCCTGCCACTGCCCCTTCTCCCTCTAAACTCACTCCCGGGCCTCGAATCCCCAGGAAGATCCAAGATGCTGATGGTTAGAAGGGTCTTCATGATCATCTGGCCCAACCTCTGCTGGTGCTCACATCCTCTACAGTGCCCCTGCTTTCTGCTCATCCTCCTCTGGTAATGGGTAGCTATCACTTGAGGCAGCCTGTCCAGGGGAAAGTGTTGATTTTTTTCTGCTTATTTGTTTTGGGCCCCACTACACACCATGTGGGATCTTAGTTCCAAACCAGGGATCAAACCAGCAACCCCTGCGGTGGAAGCAGTCTTTCCCCCTGGACCACTAGGGAAGTTCCAGAAAGTGTTTATACTGAGAGGCAATTTGGCTCCCACAGCTTCCTCTCTTGGGAGCCAGCTACTCTTTGAGGGTGAACAGACTGCACCTATAGCCTCTGCCCCAATAGCTCTGTGGGACTGGGGGAGCCCACCCTCTCCCCCAACTCTGCACTGGCCCGAGCTGCCCAGCACCACCTTTCTCAGCCTCTCCCCACTGGAGGCCACTCCCTTCCCTCTCGATGTGTGCGTGTGTCAGCGACTCAGTCGTGTCCGACTCTCTGTGACCCCATGGACTGTAGCCCTCCAGGCTCTTCTGTTCATGGGATTCTCCAGGCAAGGATGCTGGAGTGGGCTGCCATTTCCTTCTCCAGTTCCTCTTCATGCCTGACCTCTAATCCAAGTCCCGCCCCCACCCCCCACCCCCACCCTTGCCCTTATCTCTTTCCTAAGTTGTTCAGTCTGAGTCTGGTCTGACTCTTTGGGACCCTATGAACTGCACCACGCTAGGCCTCCTTGTCCTTCACCACCTCCCAAAGCTTTCTCAAACTCACGTGCATTCAGTCAGTGATGCCATCTAACCATCTCATCGTCTGTTGTCTCCTTTTCCTCTGCCTTCAATCTTTCCCACTATCAGGGTCTTTTCCAATGAGTCAGCTCTTCGCATCAGGTGGCCAAAGCATTGGAACTTCAATTCTTCAGCATCAGTCCTTCCAATGAATATTCAGGACTGATTTCCTTTAGGACTGACTGATTAGATCACCTTGCTGTCCACGGGACTCTCAAGAGTCTTCAACACCACAGTTCAAAAGCATCCATTCTTTAGCACTCAGCCTTCTTTATGGTCCAACTCACATCCATACATGACTAGCGGTAAAACCATAGGTTTGACTATCTGGACTTTTGTCAACAAAGTAATATCTCTGCCTTTTAATATGCTCTCTAGGTTTGTCAAAGCTTTTCTTCCAAGGAGCAAGTGTTTTTTAATTTCATGGCTGCATTGCCCTTCTTTGGGACTTGAATGAAAACTGACCTTTTCCAGTCCTGTGGCTACTGCTGAGTTTTCCAATTTTGCTGGTATACTGAGTGCACCACTTTAATAGCATTTTTTAGGATTTAAAATTGCTCAGCTGGAATTCCATCACATCACCTCCATTAGCTTTGTTCATAGTGATGCTTCCTAAGGCCCATTTGACTTCACACTCCAGAATGTTTGGATCTAAGTGAGTGATCACATCATTGTGGTTATCCAGGTCTTTTTTTTTTTTTTTGTATAGTTTTTCTGTGTATGCTATTTTTTCTCTCTCTGTATTCTTGCCACCTCTTTTTAATATCTTCTGCTTCTGTTAGGTCCATACCATTTCTGTCCTCAATTGCACCCAAACGTATGAAATGGTCCCTTGGTGTCTCTAATTTTCTTGATCTCTAGTCTTTCCCATTCTTTTGTTTTCCTCTATTTCTTTGCATTATTCACTTAGAAAGGTTTTATTTCTCCTTGTTATTTTCTGGAGCTCTGCATTCAAATGGGTATACCTTTCTTTATCTCCTTTGCCTTCGCTTCTTTTCTCAGCTATTTGTAAGGTCTCCTCAAACAACCACTTTGCCTTTTTTGCATTTTTCTTGGGGATGGTTTTGATCACTGCCTACTGTACAATATTACAAACCTCCATCCATATTTCTTCAGGCCCTCTATCAGATCTAATCCCTTGAATCTACAGTCATTTTCACTGTATAATCATAAGGGATTTAAGTCTTACCTGAATGGCCTAGAGATTTTCCCTACTTTCTTCAATTTAAGTCTGAATTTGGCCATGAATTTATGATCTGAGCGACAGTCAGTGTTTTGCTAACTGTATAGAGCTTCTCCATCTTTGGCTACAAAGAATATAATCAATCTGATTTCAGTATTGACCATCTGGTGATGTCTGTGTGTAGAGTATCTCTTGTGTTTTTGGAAGAGGATGTTTGCTATGACCAGTGCATACTCTTGGCAAAACTATTAGCCTTTGCCTGTCTCACTTTGTAATTGCCTATTATTCCAGGTATTTCTAGACTTCCTACTTTTGCATCCAGTCCCCGATGATGAAAAGGACATCTTCTTTTTTATTCAATTTAGCTTCTTCAGCACTAGTGGTTGGGGCATAAGCTTGGATTACTGTGATGCTGAATGACTTGCCCTGGAAACAAACATTCAGCCATTTTTAAGACTGCACCCAAGTACTGCATTTCAGACTCTTTTGTTGACTATTAGGGCTACTCCATTTCTTCTAAGGGATTCTTGCCCACAGTGTAGATATAATGCTCATCTGAATTGAATCCGCCCATTCCCATCCATTTTAGTTCACTGATTCCTAAAATGTGTCTTTGTGGGTCCTTTTTCCTAACAGAGGGTCCACAAATAGACAGTCCAAGTGGGGAGGCAGAACAGTCCATCTCCCTTCCTTCTTAGCCTCTGCCCTCAGTCAGGGTTCCCAAGGCCTCCCCACCTCAGCTCAGGGTCACTTCTGAGCATGAAGGAGGGGCTAAGGGCTGCTGGCCCCAAGGAGGCTCTGAGCTGGTTCTCTGGACCCCAGGTACACCCTCACGATGTGGCAGTCCGCCTCGGACCCCGTGACAGTGGACGACCTCCTCTACATCCGGGACAACACCGCCACCCACCAAGTCTACTATGACCTCTTTGAGCCTCTCCTGTCACAGTTTAAGCAGCTTGCCAGTAGGGAGGGGTCTCGGGAGGGTGGGAAAGGGTGGTGGGGTGGATTCTGCACAGGGCAGCACCTAGTAAATATGGGAGCAGAGCTCGGTGGGGCAGGCCAATGAAAGGGGAAAATCCTATGTGAGATAGGACAAAGGAATCATTTGAAGCATACATTGTATGCCAGACCCTGGGATGGAATGCTAAGCTCCATAGATCCGTGAAGCAGAGGTTCCATTTTACACATAGATAAACAGAACAGTTACATAATTTATACAAAGCTGTCCAGCTTAAACGTGGCATAGCTCCTACTGGAAACAGCAAATTCCAAAACCCAGATGCTTCCCCTTGCAGTAGAGTCCCTCCGAGGGTTGCTCTAGCATTTCAGAGAACGGCTCCTCCCCTGTACCTGCTAATCAATGATGCTTGTTCCTTTGTCCAAAGCCCCTGTTCCCTTGACTCCAAACCTAGGAGAGCCTGCAATCAGGCCATCTCAAGGGGGCCCATCAGACCCAACATTCCTGCTCTGAGAGCCATCTAGGTGAGGGGGAGGAATACCAGCTTTGGGGCCCGACTGACTTGGCTCCATCAGGCTCCAGTCCCAGCAACCCTGCCCACTAGCTGTAGGACCCGGGGCAAGTCACCCGTCATCTACAAAACAGGGAACTCCAGCTCCCTGGAACTTTGCTGTGAGGCTTAGAGAGGACTCATGGTGTACAGAAGGCCTCCGTGACTGGTGGCCTCTTCATCTTGGCAATCTGACCCACAGTGAATACGTCACGGAAGCAAAGCTACTACACTGGGGGCAGCCTGATCCCTGCTCTCCAGCAGCCCGGGGACCAGGGTCTGAGCGTGGAGTGGCTGGTTCCTGACATCCAGGGCAATGGAAGCACAGCAACAGTGCAGCTCCCAGGTAAGGTCTGCCTGCAGCCCCTGTGCTCCTAGCTCGACTGCAAGGGTTACCTCGGGAAGCTACTCAGGTCTCTGTTACCATAGCAACACGGCTGCAAGGTGGGGGAGCAGTGTTGTCAAAAGTAGGGGGCCCCTGGCTTTTGGACTACCACTTATGAGGCTTCGGTCACATGGTGCTGCAACAGAGGCGGGCACAGGCCTCAGCTGAGCTAGCGGCTCACTGGGCCATTCTGATGAGCCCCAGGCACATTCACAAAGCAGCCCTTCACCTGGAACCCAGACCCAATCAACAGACCCCATTACCTCCTGCTGTCCCTTTACCTTCAGCAAGGGCCTCTGACACCCCATGAGAGCCCTAACCCCAGACACTGTTGCCTCCACTGCCTCTTGCAGACCGAGAAGGCATGATCCTGCTGGACGTGGGCCTCCAGAAGCCTGCAGCTGGGGACCCCGTGCCCATCGTCTGCACCCCAGATGGCCGTGCCCTGGCGCTGGAGTCCTGCCTGCAGCAGCTGGCCTCGCACCCCGGACGCTGGGGGGTCCATGTGCACATAGCAGAGCCCACCGCCCTGCGGCCAGCGCTGGCTACGCTGGCCACCCTCTCTGCCCTCGGCCGCCTGTCTAGGCCTGTGTGGGTCGGTGCCACAGTCTCCCACGGGAGTTTCAGGGTCCCTGGCTACGTGACTGGCAGGGAGTTGCTTACAGCTGTGGCCGACGTGTTCCCCCATGTGACGGTGGCACCAGGCTGGCCTGAGGAAGTGCTGGGCAGTGGCTACAGGGAACAGCTGCTCACAGATATGCTGGAGCTGTGCCAGGGCCTCTGGCAACCCGTGTCCTTCCAGCTGCAGGCTGGGCCTCTGGGCCAGAGCCCCGCTGGAGTCGTGGCCCGGCTGCTGGAGGCTTCTCCCCGGGCCACGGTCACGGTGGAACACAGCCCTGGCCGGGGCCTCTATGCGTCTGTGCGGGCAGCGCTGCTGGCAGCCAGGGCCGTGAAGAAGACCCGAGTCTACTACAGGCTACCCCAGAGCTACCGCCAAGACTTGCTGGCGGATGTTGGCACACACTGAGCACCCAGGTGGCCTGGTGGACCCCAGCTTCCCACGGAGTGGCAGGAAGGAATAAATGCCTCTGCTTCTTCAGTGCACTGCACGCATGTCCTTGGGGCAGGATGGAGTGGGCATGGACGTCAGGTGGCCAGGGACGATGCTTAGAGGGTCTGGAGGCTGGGGGCCAGGTCGTTCCGGTTGTCCAAGAGGAACTGTTCACAAGCCTTGAAGGTGGTGTAGAACTCAGAGGAGAGGCCGGTCACATTGGTGGTCACGTACTTGAGAACGCCCGGGGTGGCCTGGTTGTAGTAGGACACCTGCAGGCCGGGCAGCCACACCCAGGAGGAGGGGGTGGGGGTGGTAAGAGGGCACTGAGTGGGCATGAAGCAGGCAGTTGGCATCTTTGTGTCCAGCTCTTTGGGACCACATGAACTTGTAGCCCTCCTGGCTCCTCTGTCCATGGCCTTCTCCAGGCAAGAATACTGGAGTGGGTTGCCATTTCCTTCCCTGGAGGATCGTCCTGACCCAGGGATAGAAGTGGGGTTTCCGCATTGCAGGCAGATTATTTACTGTCTTTAGGCACCATGGGAGCCCAGTCACCTGCTAGGAAGGCAGCAAATACCAGCAGCACCTGGGGCCTTTGAGGACTGCATGACTGGTGGGCGTGACCTATAGCTGGACTGTCCTGACCCCTCCTCTGGGTGCTGACAACCCTGGCTTCCCTCTGTCGCCACACACTGTACTCTCATCATGTGTGTCCCCTCTCTAGCCCAGAAGGTCTGGAGGACTGGGTCTCCAGAGCCAAGCCTAAAACTCCTTTAAATGAAGGTGCTACCGTTAGAATATGGCTTCCCAGGTGGCTGTAGTGGTAAGGAATCTACCTGCCCATGCAGCAGACCCAGGGGACCACGGTTTGATATCAGGGCTGTGAAGAGCCCCTAGAGAAGGAAATGGCAACCCACTCCAATATTGTCTGGAAAAATCCCATGGACAGAGGAACGTGGCAGGCTAGAGTCCATGGTGTGGCAGAATAAGCCCTTGTCAGCAAATCTGCAGCAAGCAGTTAGAACAATCCCAGGGAACACTAAGTTAGCAAATGTCCAAGTCGCTACATGGGGTGTCTCAGATTCTAACAGCTGCTGTGATCTGAGGAAGGGGCAGTGAGTTTCCCAGCTAGCCCACTTTCAGCCAGCCAGGTAACTCTGAGTTTCATGGGCCCTGAGGGCCTTCCTAGACATGAAAGGGGTACATAAGAAGATGGAGTTTTAGTGACTTTGCTGTAGCTCAAACAGTAAAGAATCTGCTAGCAATCCAGGAAACCAGGGTTTAATCCTTGGGTTGGGAAGATCCTCTGAAGAACTACTGCAATCCACTCCAGTATTCTTGCCTGGAGAATCCCATAGAGGAGCCTGGCGGGCTACAGTCCACGGGATTGCAAAAATACAATTGAGCAACTAACACACAGGCCTGGTTCAACTGTGTCCTTGGACTTGTCTCTGCACAGATTAGGTCTTATTGAAGGCTCCTTTTCTAGGCCCTGATATTCTTAGGCTCCCTACAGCTGGAAGAGAGCTTACTGGCCAGTGAGAGTGCTGAGGTCTGGACAGGGCTGAGCTCTGGACACAAGTGTGGCTTTGGGGTGAATTTGGGTGGGAGGGGCAATGAGACACTAGGCCTCACCTTGGTTAACTGGTCCCCCTCGCGCCAGAAGCAGAAGCCTGAGCAGACAGTCTCCCCACGCCGGTACTCTGGGCTCTTGCGGTGCGTGGGCAGTGTAACTGACCTCAGCGCAATGACATAGGGTTCCCTGTATGGAAGAAGTGTGCAGAGGGGGCACGGGAAAGGGTCAGGGCAGCTTCCAGAAGCCCCCTCCAGCACTGACCAGGGCCCTGCTGCAGGGATGCCCTCGCCAGAGTCTAAGGCACACAGCCTGGCTCCAGGTCAAGCTGCAAAGGAGGTTCTAGACAGGAGGTGCCTGTGGGTGAGTAGTTCTGAACCCACCAGATACCAGCATGACTGCACTGTGGACCTTCTGGAAACATTCTCCACCTCCCTCTCCCCGCCCCGGGGAAGCAGTGCTGCACTTTGGATTTTCGTGCTTCATCTTTTTGCCTGTCTCTAGCACAAGTGATGCCATTTCTCCAGCATCCTCACCACGGTGCAGCTGGGAGCCTTACCACCCTTCAGGCAACATGGGGCTTTCAGAGGCTGGAGGCCAAGGAATGGGCCATGTGAGAGTTGGCCTGTCTGTGACCTGGGGCAAGGCACCCTCACCACACCAGGGACAGAGACCACCCTGCTTTAGAGCATGAGTGACCGCAAAGGGCAGTATGTCCTCTTGTTCTCCATTCTACCCATAGTAAGACCACGGCCACCGATCTTACGCTGAGGTCCTGAGGCCATAGGAAAGAGGGCTGACTCTACCTGGATGTCCCCTCCCTGGGGAGGAAGATGAACCTGCCCACCTCCCAGCCCAGCAGGCATGCACGCACCCGATGTCACAAGGCTTCCGTCGAGAGGCCAGAATGATGAAGTCCTGGGGCTTGGGGTCACCACCGAGGGCGGGGCTGATGACATGGTAGATGGCATCATCCTCATCCACCTGCTGCACTAGCTCCACGCTCCTGTGCGGAGTCCACAGGGGTCACAGAGGCTCCGTGTGTGACAGCAGGGTTGACCCAGCCACTCCCCTGCCCCCATGCTTCAGCCACCCTGAGCACATGCTTGGGGGATATATCACCCCCAGACCACTCAACAGGGACCACAGGAAGGCAGAAAAGCCTGGCCAAAGGGGACATACACATCTGGGCTCGCAGACACATACACAAGCAAACAAACCCCACTTGTGGGCACACGTGCAGAAACACATGGACACCCCCTGATGCACACACAGTACTATAGATGTCTGTCTGTGTCTGTGCAAATGCACATACATGGATGTGTGATGATTTAGTAACCATGCTGAATACTGAGTGAGTGCCCACTGTGCCAGGCACTGTTCCAACAGCTTACAGGTACTATCTCCTTTAACGTCACATCAGCCCAAGCAGCTGGCACTCTGAGTATCCCCATTTAATAGACGAAGGGACTGGGACTCAGAGAAGTAACTCACCCATGGCCACAGAGCTAATAAGGAAGCAGGTCTGGGATGTGCACAGGTTGGGTGCCAGAGCTGTGCCCCTCAGATGCGGGTACACTACACACATGCGCCCAGGTAGACACACCCAGGCTTATACCAACACACACTCACAAGGACATCCTCGCAGAGACACAACTTATCCAAACCTGCCACTTTCCCTTCACATATCAACATGAAGAATTGGTAAGCTTGGTAAATTGAACAAACTGGACATTCTCTGAGCTACCCTGAGTCTGGGAGGAGTTCCCACCTACCCCCTCCACTTCCCAACCACCTCCCCAAGCTGCACCCAAGCTCCTCTCAGAAGGCAGAACTCAGTTTGAAAACCTCTGATCTACCCCTATGTGCAAATACATACCCACACCTCAAGTACCCATTTTAAGAGGAGGGAAACTGAGGCCCAGGAAGGACATGACTGGCCCATGGTGACATAGTTAGTTGGGCCAGGCCCTCACCTCCAATTCCAGGCTCAGTCCCTTCCCTGAAGGCTTGGAATACCCATGACTCAGATACTCACCTAACACATAACCATAGCACCTGCCCTACCATAATCCACCCCTAGATAAAGCCAGCAAGGGGCCCAGAGCAGTAGGGGATGGCTCAGCAGGAGGAGACACCTCAGGGCCCCTTCCCCACCCCCACTCCCCTGTACCCCCGCCCTCCGGCACCCACCGGCAGTGCTTGTCCCACTCGGGCCTCCGGCGGAGGTCAGAGAGCAGCAGGAAGGCCTGGGCTGTGTCCACGTGCACCAGCATCTCCATGTGGAAGGAGAGGAACTTGTCCTCCTCTAGAGTGTACAGGCGGACCTGCTCGGGACAGAGGGCAGCCTCGTTCCCTTGTCTCCTCCTCAGACTGTGCTGGAGACCTGGGCTGGAAGTCAGGGCTGCGCTGATTGCTGTGTGTCTGTGAACAAGTGACTCAACCTCTCTGAGCCTCGGTGGCAGCCCCGTGAAAAATGGGAGAATCAGCGCAAAGTGGATAGAAAGGTGTCTGAAGAAGCAGGGACTTCATGGACAAGCCCACTAGTCAGATGGAATGGTACTTGATGTGAAACGGAACGCACTCATCCCTTCCCACAGGTGAATGCACGGTGCCTAAGGAACTTCGTCAAAGGCTACATTCTGCACGACCCCCTTTACTGCACGTTCTCAAACAGACCGAACGAAGGCACGGAAAACTGGCCTGTGGTTTCCAGGGACTGGAGTGGGAAGAGGCTTGATCACAAAGGAGCCAGAGAAATGGGGGTTTATGGAAATGCTCCATATCTTGATTACTGTCGTGATGATGTAACCTCGTGTGTTTTCCACCCTAGCAGGATTACACACTAAAAGGGGGAGGTTTTACTGTATGTAAATTATGCCTCAATTTTTTAAATATTGAAAATTTTCTTTTTAAACATAAAAAGATAAAGAAGCAGTAACTAATGCAAAACCAGAATGGATCCTCAGAGCCAGGCATCCATCCAGCCACGGATGTCACTGTGGGGAAGTGACCCATCCCAGGACACAGGCAAAAGTGGCAGAGCTCAAGCCCCCCCTCAGCCCACCCTTGCCCCCAGCCCCCAGCCGAGCCACGCCAGGCCTTGACGGGTGGGCGTGCTTCTAAAACTGGTTGGTTTATGACTCTCCCAGGACCTTCTAGGGAACCCCCCTCTGACCTGAGTGGTTCGAGAGGGTTTCATGGCTCACAGTCAGCACCTCTGGCTGCTCAAAGGAGGAAGGAAAGCCGGGAGGCTGGGTCCGCTACCTGGTTGCTCTCTGAGGACAGCACCCAGTTGTCCTTGGCCACGAGCATCTTCAGGGAGGAGACGTTGTTGTAGCTCAGGCACACCTGCACGGACACACAGAACAGTCTCACCCTCCCCTCCTCGGGGGCTCCGTGCAAAGGCCCCTCTGATGGGTGGAGAGGAAGCTGCACATGAAGGAAGGAGCCCTGGGCTTTGGGAAGGAGACCTGGGCTGGGCCAGACTCCTCCTCCCCTTGGGGCCTCAGCTCGCTCCTGCCAAGCAGGGGGACACAGGAAAGCCCTGGCTCACCAGGCCAGTCTTGAGGCAGAGAATCCTGTCCCCTTTGGGCCTCCTCCAAGAAGGGAGGGTTGGGGGCCCCCAACAGGTCTGAAGGCTGTCCGCACAGAGCAGAAGGCCTTACCTGGTTGCTAGGATCCCAGGGGACAGAGAGGGGCATCTCCGCCTGCTTACAGGACACGATGTACTTCCTGGGAGAGAGGGAAGATGACAGCCTTGGTCCCTCTGGGGCCCACCTCTTGTCAGCAGGCTGACTGTGTGCCAGGCCCTGTGCTCAGGCCAGCAGGGTGGGAGGCACCCCTATCTGGCCAGGGAGATCTGGGTGGGCACACAGAAAACAGCAGCCGAGGACTCGCACACTCAGAGGTGGGGATTCGCAGGGAAAGGTGTAGACCCGTAACCCTTGCCTGAGTGACCTCACCCTTGTGCCTCAGTGTCCTCATCTGTAAAGTGGGATCAGTAGTCACACCTGCCCCCTCATGGGGTCATCAGGAGGAGAACAGCATTTGGCACATGGCTCCTCTGTCCATGGGATTCTCCAGGCAAGAATACTGAAGTGGGTTGCCAAACCCCTCCCTAAATGCACATTTCTCTTACTAACTTTAGATGGTAAACCCTGGTGCATTTACAGTACTTTCAGGCATGTAAAGTGCTTTGGTAGCAATCATTCACACCTGGATTTGCATCACAAGCAATTGCTCTCCTCCTCTCAGAGTCTTTCTCCATCTCCAAAATGGGCATCATCGTAATCAATGGGAGGGACACGAGATGTAAAATTGGCCACACCTGCCCGGGTTCAAATTCTCATTATTCCTATCTGTGTGCCCGTGGACACCTAGTCCCTCTCTCCTCAGCATCCTCACCTGTACAAGGGGCCGGTAAGACTGCTGTGTCATGAGGCCAAGACTAGAGACCGCCTGGATGTAAAGGCCCAGCCCAGGGGCAGCACCAAAGACAGACGAGTCCCCAGGGGCAGGGAGCAGACAGGGAGTTGAGACAGAACTGAAGCCGTGCCCCCTCCCACCACCTGGCTTCCACTTGCCTGTCCAGGCGGATCTTCTTCCTGGCACTCGCCTCTCGGTACCGCCGCTCGCCATCCTGGGGGGAGGAGCCCAGACAGATTGTGGTGGGGGGCAGGACATCCAGCTCACCCAGCCCCCATTACCGCCTGCCCTTCTTCCCCAAAGGGCCCAAGGAGACCCTCCCTGCAGTCCTAAAGCAGACTTCAGGTCGCACAGGGGCAGCCTGGACAGCACAGTGCCCGGTCACTGAGGCCCAGCCCCAGCTTCCCCTCACACCCGTGAGTGACTTTGGGAAAACCACCCGCTCTCACTAAACCTGTTTCCTCCTCCAAACGGGACTTGCTATCAGTAGGCACGCTTCTGAAGTGTTTTCCACACAAAACTTCACCTAAGTCTTATAACAACCCTCTGAACTGGCACTGCTACTACACCCATTTGATTTTATTTTGGCCACACCAGGCAGCTTGCAGCTACTCAGTTCCCCCACCAGGGATTGACCCTGGGTCATGGCAATACTTTGGCCACCTGATGTAAAGAGTCAACTCACTGAAAAAAGACCCTGATGCTGGGAAAGCTGAAGGCAAAAGAAGAAGAGGGTGCCAGAGGACAGATGGTTAGATGGCACTTCCGACTCAATGGACATGACCTTGAGCAAACTCCAAGAGATAGAGGAGGACAGGGACCTGGCGTGCTATAGTCCATGGGGTCACAAAGAGACAGACACAACTTAGCAACTGAACAACAGCAACAGCGTGGCAATGAAATCCTGGGATTCTAAACACTAGGCCATCAGGGAACTCACAGTACTATCCCCATTTTACAGAGGAGGAAACTGAGGCACAGAAAGGCTAAGTGGCTCACCCAAGGTCACAGGACTAAGGAGTGTGGCCAGGAACAGAATCCAGATGCCCTAGCCCGGAGCCCACCTCTGAACTAGTACCTCTAACATCTCCTCACTCATGGACATTTATTGGCAAAGACCTGAAAGGACATCACAGACTGTCTCCTGTCCCACTGTCTTCAGGCTGCCCACTCCTTTGCCCACCACCCGTCTTGACTGCCCAACACTGGCTCTAGAGCAGAGGTTTCACAGTATATGCTCAGCCTTGTGCAGCAGGCAGGGCAGGGGACCTTCTGGAAGAGAAGAGGCAACCTCACCAAGGTCACTCCCTGGCCCCTGGAAGCAAGCCCGAGCCTGGCCCTCAGGAGGCACAAGGGAGCATTTTTTAGAGCCAGCCTGGACCCCTGGTCCCTGACCCTCATCCCTACCCTTTTTGCTCCCCTGTCACCACGGTCAGAGCAGTTGCCACCGAGTCAGGCACAGGACCAGTGTCTCCCCAACAACCCTATCAGGCAGGAACTGCAGATATGCCCTCTTTAAAGACGGGACTGAAGCTCACAGAGGGCACCCATTAGAACGTGGTCAAGGTGGGGTCCAACCCACATCTGGCCCCAAAGCCAGTGCTTTTACAGATCTGCAGGCTCAGGAGTGCTGGTTAATGCCCGGCAATGAGGGAGGCCCACACACATGGTTCAAGTTCTTCCAAAAAGCACAAGGAGCGCCTCTGGAGCTCACAGCAGGGCACTCAGGGCCACGCTGTTCCCCAGCAGAAGGACAGAGCTGGGCCTGTGCTCCCCAGTCCTGTCACCCCTGGGCAGAGAGGGAAGGGGGCTGGTAGTGGGGCACTCACCCCAGGCTGGGGCCGAATCCAGGGCAGCATCTGAGGCTGGTCATCTGCACCCAGGACCACGAAGGTCATGAAGGCGCTGTTGATGTGCCGCCGATGGGTCTCGGCCTCCTGGCGGTAGGCCTCCACGCACACGCCCACCTCCATGCTGAGGGGGAAAGAGGGATGCCGTCAGCTGGACAGATCTTCCCAAGGCCACCCCTCCGCAACACACATGTGCACGCACGAACACACACACACACACACACACACACACCCCTTCCCAAGGCCACCCCTCCCCAACACACATGTGCACACACGAACACACACACACACACACACACACACCCCTTCCCAAGGCCACCCCTTCCCAACATACGTGTGCACACACGAACACACACACACAAACACACAGGTACTCCTGCCGCTTCTCCCACAGCCCGGATCAGAGACCGCTGGACGGGAAACTCAGAAGCCTTCCCTTTCAACAATGTTTACACAGCACCTGCTGCGCCCCTGGCCGCTGCTCATATCTGGGGGTCACAGCAATGAATAAACCTGTGCAGTCTAGGTGCTCACGCACTGACAGCTAGGGGAGGGGGAAACAGATGTCTCTATAAAATATGTTTATGTAAAAACTAAGGGTTATGGAAAGACATAAAGAAGGCGGAGGGGCAGGGCCTAATTAGAGAAAATGCTCATTATAAACATATTCACCAGTGCTCTAACAGCCGTGCTCCCGACAGCTCAGTTGCTGCTGTCTCTGTACCTCCGACTGTCTTGATGAATTATAAAATAGCAGCTGCCTCCATTCCCCTCACTGAGCAATGCAGACTTTATGCAGATGGGGAAACCAATACCTTGAACAGGGCACTAACTTGCCCAAGGTCACACAACAGTCAGGAAGGGAATCTGCACTAGAAACCAGGCCTCACAGATCCTAGTTCAGGACTTCTTGCTCTGCACAACAGCAGAATGCGTGCTAATCAGAAGGAATAGTAAAATGATAATGATAATAATAATAAAAATAATAGCAGCAGCAATGGCTGACCTTCAGTGAGCGTTCTCTCTGTCATTATACTATCAAACAGCAACTCCTCATTTAATCCTTGCAAATTATGAGGTAGCTGTGGTGAGCCCCAGTTCTCGAAAGAACTGAGGCTCGGAGGGTTCAGTAACTTGCCCAAAGTCACACAGATGCTAAGAGGTAAGCCAAATTTGAACCCAGGCAGCCTGGCTCTTGATCCCTCACTGTTAATGACTACATATTAGTAAAAATCATCATATCTCTGAAATCATCAAAAGAGATGCATACTTTAAGTAAGCTTTCGTGGGGGTATCAGAATCCATTACAAAGATAAGGGCTCTGGGAACTGTTTGCGGTTTTAGGAAAAGGGTCAAGAAGGGTTCGATAAACAACAGAACACTGGCCAGAGGTGCCCCGTGACCCGAGCATCCAGTGCAGCAGGACCAGAGGCAGGAGCCAGGGAGAGAGACCAAGACACAGAGCATGAGGTGTGACACAGGATGGGGAGGCCAGAGGAGGAACACCAGAGTGAACCCTGAGGATGGTGCAGGGACCCAGTGGCCAGAGTCCAGACCCCATAGACCTCGTCTACCGGGGAAACGGTTCCTGACACTTTGAGGTAATGTCCCTTCTCAGGCCAGGAAGAGCCCTCAGTCCCAGGGGGCCCCATCGCATCCATCCCAGCCCCTCACCTGTGCTTGAAGGCGTTGTTCACGATGGCCTTGAGCACCAGACGGTCCCCAACCTGGGATGGGCCCCGGAAGTGGAACATCTCAATGGCCTTCAGGGTAGGGTGGGCACGGCAGAGCCGGCTGGAGGAGGCCGGGGGTCAGGGGACAGGACAAAGCACCCTCCAGTGCTTCTCCCTGCCCCCATCCCCAGAGCCTGCCCAGAGCCACACGCACCACCCTCTGGCCCACCCACTCCCACCCAACCCAGTGACAGCTCTACCCAGGGGAAGAGAAAAGTCCCATCTCACAGCTTAGAATACTGAGGTCTACGTGTGTAGCTGGGAAAAAAGCTGAATTTGAGGTGACAAAGAGCAGGGCTTGCAATAAACCTTTTCCTTTCAATGTTTATATCCTAGCACCTGCTGTTCCTACTACCTAGAAGCCCTCCCCTTACCCAAAACTACTTGTCATTCAAGGCCTGGCTGACAAACTCCTCCTCTAGGAAGCCCTCCCTGACTATCCACACTCTTGACTCTCCTCTGAGATCTTATTGCACTCATAGCCTTGGCTGCCCAAAATGGCATTGCTTATGTACTATGTCCACAGGGTAAACACAGAGGAAGGGCCATTGGAGCTAGGCTCCAAAGGGTGGAAGAATTCGCCTGGCTGAGGAGGATAAGGGTTAGGGAGGCACTCCTCTCAGAGGGAACAGCAAGTACAGTCGTGGAGGTATGACAGTATCAATTAATGAATGTCGGTCGTCATAACTACAAAAATACGCTCCAATACTTGGGGCAGAACAAGTCCAAGACAGGTACACAGGTTATAGGAGAGGGAAGGAATTCTTTCCACCTTTAGGGAGAAGGGGACAGTTAAAGAGGCTTCTTAGAGGACAGACAGGATTTTAGTAAAGAATAGTGGGGCTACAAGGTGGAAGGTCAGCCAGGAGGGGAGACAAGGGCTGGGAGCATGGTGGGGTGGGTGGGAAGGAGAAGGGCAAATGGCTTGCTTTGCAAAGAGTATAAAATCCAGGAAGTGACTGGGCAGGGCCAGGGCATGGGGAGGCCCTGGTGCTAGCTGAGGGCTTGACATTTCCCCCGGCGAGCTCACAGAAAATCATTCCTCTCTGGTTCCCTGGGTCTGAAGGCCCCAGCTTACCCTATAAGAACAGTCGAGCTGCTGAAGCCTTGAATGCTAGCACCAAATCAGGGTTTCTGCCCCAGAGGGAGCTGGCCAAGGGAAGGAGAGGAAGAAAGAAGAGGAGGCACCTGGCTGCAATGGTGGCCACGTTCTCCATCCAGGCCATGATCTGCCCCCCAAAAGTATTGCCCTGGTGATTGGCATGGGGGGGCAGGACCAGCTCCACACTCTCCACCCGCGTCTTCTCGGCCGGCACCATGTGGCTGCAGTCTCTGCTCTCCAGATCTGACCAAGGAGGGGTAGAGCGAGGAAGTGAGAAGATTCCCGAGGGCAGACCCCGCCACGGGCAGCCCAGGAACCCCACCACCACCACTCCACACAGCTTCTCTTATTCACTCAGCACCAAGGAGGTGCCATGTATTTCCCATCTCCCAGGGGAAGAGAGCTCGTCGGGCGAGGCCTGTGAAAGAGGAGGTCTTTCGCTTGGTGTGCAGGCTACCCAGCGATGCCACAGGCAGGGAGGAGAGCAGTTGAAGCCCTGAGCCAAGGTCTGGAAACCAGACAGGCAGGACAGTCATAAGGAGCAACGAGACCCTGGCTTAGCTGGAGCTGAGGACAAGTAAAGGGGCAGCACAAGATAAGGCTCAGATAAGGGCCCAGACACCAGTCTAAGGCATCTAAACTGACCCTTGGGTAGAAGGGCTGTCACGACAGGAGGGATCCACAGGGGCTGCAGTGGGATGGATGGTGCCAGGGGCCTGGACGACCATAGGAAGAGCTGGGCCTGCCATGGCCTCCAGGCCCCACATAAGTAGGGCACACGGAATCTAGAGCACAGCTCACTGCCTTCAGTGGGGTTCGCTACCACTGTCTGCTCTCTCTCCACTCTGGGCGGCTGAATTATCCTTGATGGATCCTAAAACTGCCTCCTTTAGGTTTCCAGGGAGACTCTGCATTCTCATTGTCTGGAGATCAGAGAACAAAACCAAGGTCACCTCTCTAGACCTTTGCCCCCAGCCTGTATCCTCTGTTAGAAAGACCTTGCTTCATCTCTCCACCTGTCAAAATCCTCCCAGTCCAAAGTAGGTCTTGTGTGCTGGCACAGGACAATCTGCAGGATATGCTTTTAAGGGGAAAGGAGCAAGATATGGGACAGTAGGTGCCGTTCCCCTACGGGGTAAGAAGAGAGGGTTGAAGTGAGAGGTAGTATGCATTAATATGGCTTCCCCGGTGGCTCAGACAGTAAAGAATCTGCCTGCAGTACAGAAGACCCAGGTTTGATCCCTGGGTTGGGAAGATCCCCTGGAGAAGGGAATGGCTACCCACTCCAGTACTCTTGCCTAGAAAATTTCATGGACAGAGGAGCCTAGTGGGCTACAGTCCATGGGGTTGCAAAGAGTCGGACACGACTGAGCAACTTCACTTTCACTTTTCATTTTCATGCATTGGAGAAGGAAATGGCAACCCACTCCAGCGTTCTTGCCTTGAGAATCCCAGGGACAGGGGAGCCTGGTGGGCTGCCGTCTATCGAGCCGCACAGAGTCAGACACAACTGAAGCAACTTAGCAGGAGCAGCAGCAGCAGCTGCCTTTTTGGAGGGGCCTGGCTTCTGGGGTAGAAGAGAGTCTTACTTTTTATTCTATCTCTATCTTTTTTATCCCTAGAGCTATCTCAATCTATCTACCTATCTAGCTACCTGTCTACTGAGTTGGCCGAAAGAGGGAATATCTTACAGAAAAACCCAAATGAACTTCTTGACCAACCCAATATATGCTTTTTTTTAAGTCCTAGGGTCCTCAAGGCCAAGCTCAATACTACCTTCCCAAACACCTTGACTCCTAGAGACCCAAATGCATTTAGTGGATGACAAACCGTTTTCCATGTGTCATGGCTCCTAGGAGCTGGGTGAGAGGTCCAAATGCTCCCTTTTCCCCACTAAGGGACCTTGAGGCAAAAGGGTTATCCAGTCCTGAGGCCATCATTGGGTGGATATCCCAGGGAGACTTCCTTCCTTTCTCTGCCCAGCGGGAGCCCCAGACAGAGGGGAGCATGTAGGACACGAGCTGCCCTCCCCACCCATGACGCTCACCATCCTGAATGACGCAGTTGGCGAGGAGGTCCTTAATGGTGTCAGCGTAGACCAGTCGCATGCGCCGGCGCTCGGCAGCCACGCTGTGCTCCGTCTTCTCCTCTTCCGTCCGCGGCATGGTTGGCTTCAGCTTCACCTGTGGCGGGGGCGGAGTGGGGGGTTTCAGGACAAATTCCCTGAAACAGCACGAGGGCATGCCCCCCTAGGATTGCAAGGAGATCAAACCAGTCAATCCTAGAGGAAATCAACCCTGAATACTCATTGGAAGGACTGATGCTGAAGCTGAAGCTCCAATACTTTGGCCACCTGATGCAAAGTGCCGACTCTTTGGAAAAGATCCTGATGCTGGGAAAGATTGAGGGCAGGAGGAGAAGGGGATGGCAGAGGATGAGATGGTTGGATGGCATCATCGACTTGATGGACATGAATCTGAGCAAACTCTGGGAGAGAGTGAAGGAGGGGGAGCCTGGTGTGCTATGGTCCATGGGGTCACAAACAGTTGGACACAACTTAGTGACTGAACAACAACTGTCCCCCTAGTAATCATCTCACACCTGAGGCTCCTGGATGGTTATAAGTCTTGTCCCCTCTTTGTCCCCATCTTCCATCTCCATGTTGACTGATATATCATTTTCACCCTCCAGTGTCCCCTGAGCCCATTCTTGGGCAAAGGAACTGTGGATGAGGAGTGTCAAGGCAGGACATGGAAGGCAACAGAAAGACCTGGAGAATCCTGCAGTGAGGTGCATGGGGAGAGAACGGGAAAAGCAAAGCAGGAAGGCACTTGGGGATCAACCAAAGTGGGGGATGGGCCTTCTTCTGGAAGCTATGGATTCCCTGCTGCACCCCCATCTCTACCACTCTACCAACCCCCAGAATCGTCGCCCTGGAAAGGCACCCAGGTGGCCTGGCAGCATAGAGTGGTCAGGTATAGCCACCTACCTTGGAGAGCTCCTTGTGGGCCACAAAGGTGGCTAAGGCCTTGCACACACACCACTGCTTCTCAGAGCACAGGTCCTCAGAGGCCACCTGGATGCCCACCTGGAAAGGCAGAGCAAGGTGGACAAGTGAGGAGGGAGGAACTAGAATCCTACAGCTTGAGATGGGAAGCATCACCAGGCCCGGCTTCTGGTATTTCTGTATAACCTACCAAGTCCAGGGGGCTAGAGATGTGGGATAGGTTCTGATTCTGGCCCTGGCTCCCTGGGGAACCTTGGGCATGTTAATTCCTTTCTCTGGGCCTCAGTTTCCTCATCTGTAAAATGGGAATGATTGTACCTACACTTACAGGGTTATTGAGAGGATCAAAATGAGACTGTGTTATGAAAGGGCTTGAAGTAAGTTAATTTAAGTGTTGGCTAAATTGGAAGGACAGAGTTTGGGGGTTCATAGGGGGACCTTGAGCCCTTATGGGGTGTTCAGAGCTACAGTCAAGATTCTGCTATCCAAGCCTCAGTGTGCCTCAGTAACCACTGGCCCAGCTGGGTAAAGTTGCCTGGGCCTGACGTCCATAAGTGGGAAGTAGAGGCCCTTCCTCTTTGTGCGTCACCAAAGAGTTCTCTCATTAAACCTTCCACAATCCTGCAGCATAGGAATCATGTGCCCATTTTACAGATGTGAAGACAGAGGCTGTGGGAGGTAAGCTAATGGACCAAAGTCTACCTCTCTCACTGCTTCAGCCCACTGACGTCAGGGCTAAGCACAGTGGCTATCCTCCCTGCATTCACCTGGCTGCTGAACAGACGGTCTGACTCTAGGGCAAGGCCCAGGAAGCTGGAAGTCAAGGCCCACAGTGGAATCCACATTGCTTCGGAGACCAGAGGCATGTTCCTCCCCATCCCTGGCCTCAGTTTTCCCTTCTGTGTTATGGCCATTGGAAAGTTAGATCCCTAGATCCTCCCAAACTTGCCAGCTATTTTAGAACTCTGTATCCTCAGCCAGGGAGCTGTGAGTATGAACACGCATGTACCCAGCCTGGGGGCCGAGAATGAAGAGAAAGTGGAAACCACCCACCCAGTGGCTCACCTCCATGCTAGAGTTGAAGGCCCGGTTCACCTTGGCCTTGATATTCACCACTTGTCCAACACTGAGGAGGGAAAGGCAAGAGATGAGCCACCCAGAGGGACAAAAAGAGAGAACAGGGGCCTCAGATACTTATGGGGTCTCTGCCGAGGGGAACTAGCCAAAAAATGTTACAGCATACAGAGCTTATTCACATCTATGATGCTACCAAAGCAAGTTGGCAAGACAGTGTTAGCACCCCATTTTACAGGTGGGGAAGCTGAGGCAAGAGAAGTGGCATGTCATTCATCTCCCCCTTCCCCCTGCTCCCCCTAGTCCAGTGAACGCTCAATATTCTCTTTGCTCTCAACTCAACAGTCCCTCCTAAGGAAAGCTCCCCCACCCCCACCTTCTTATAGCCCCCCAAATTTTACCCTCCTAATACAGATCACTATAAATAATAATAATGAAAAAGTTACTCAAATGTGACACAGAGACACTACATGAGCCAATGCTGTTGGAAAAATGAGGTCAATAGATTTGCTCAATGCGGGGTTGCTACAAAACTTCAAGCTGTAAAAAACGCAAGCTCTGCAAAGTGCAATAAGATAAGGCATGCCTGTATTTATCCACATACAGATAAAGCAAATTTAGCAAACTGTTAATTACTGACTCTCAGTGGTAATGATCACACCACTATTCAACTTTTCTATAATTTTGAAAGTTTTCATGATAAAATATTAGGAAAAGAACTTCCCTGACTCACCAATACAAAGAAAATCTATTTTTGGTGGTGCTAAAATATGACCCTTCCCCTTCCTCCTCCTCCCCTCTCCTCTTCCTCTCTAGCCTCCCCTAAAGCCAAGCAGTCACCCATTTGGACCCCCAAGCTTCTCTTCCTTCCTGTCTTCCATCTCACAGCTCAGGTCAAAATTGGCTCCATCCCCAAAGTCACTGCCCAGCCTCCTTGGGGGCCCCTTCAAGCCCCTAGTTTCCCAAAACCCCTCCAGAGGCAGCGCCTATAGACAAATCTGACCTTTTCAGCCAGTTGTAATAGAGCCCTTCTGCAGGACCAATACTCTTGGCAGAGAGAGGAACATGTTAAATGACACCACAGTGATGCTAATAGTAAAACCCAGATGATGGAGAACCCTAGAGAGCAAATGACCAAGGTTCTTCAACAAACAAACTTCAAGAAAAAACAGAGAGAGAGACAGGGAGTGGGAGGAGGAAGGAGAGGGTGATGGTGGAGATGTAGGGCCTACAGGTTAAAAAAAGGACTTGAGGGAATTCCCTGGCAGTCCAGTAGTTAGGACTCAGTGCTCTCACTGCTGGGGACCAGGCTCTATCCCTGGTCAGGGAACTAGGATCCCATGAGCCATGAAGCATGGCCAAAGGGAAAAAAAGACTTAAGAGAACAAGTAACCAAATGCAACCTTATTTGCATCATGACTTGAACAAAATAACGCAAAAAACTATAAAGCAAAACAAAATAAAACAAATTCAAGAGACACTGTGGGCAACTGAACACCGACTGGATATTTGATGTTGGTAAGAAATTGTTCATTTTGTTTAGGGGTAGTAGTGGTATTTTTATGTTTTTTAAAAGTTCTTATTCCTTAGAGATGCATTTTGAGGCATTTTTAAATGGCTAAAGCAAAAACAAGCAAACAAAACACCTTTCCCAGCTTTCCTCAGGTATGGCCAGGACTTTCCAGGTCACCGACCATGTGCCAGGCCCCTCTCCAGCTTGCCCTCACACCCACACCCTCCTCTGCCCAGACTCACCTCCACTCTACTGGGTCCTATGGCAGGCCCATCCATCACTACACGCCCCACCCCAGCCTTCTCTATCATTGCTCCTCAGCTGTCAGATCCTGTTGTGGCAGCAGAGACTCAGAGTTGACCCAGACACAGCTCCACTGGCCTACAAATTCTCACTGCATACAGTACTGCAGGCAGCTCAAATACCTCCTCCAGGAAGCCACCCATGACTACCCTCTGTGGTACTCACTATGTGCTGTGCTCAGTCACTCAGTCGTGTCCAACTCTTTGAGACCCCATGAACCGTAGCCCACCAGGCTCCTTATCCGTGGAATTCTCCAGGCAAGAATACCGGAGTGGGTAGCCTATCCCTTCTTCAGGGGAACTTCCTAACCCAGGAATAGAACCAGGGCCTGCTGCATTGCAGATGGATTCTTTACCAGCTGAGCTACCAGGGGAGCCCCTGTGCCACTAGGCATGCACGCTTTCAGTCGTGTCCAACTCTTTGCAACCCTATGGACTATAACCCGCCAGGCCCCTCTGTCCATGGGGATTCTCCAGGCAAGAATACTAGAGTGGGCTGTCATTTCCGTTTCCAGTGCCTCTATCACTTCAGTCACTCAGTCGTGTCCAACTTTTCACAGCCCCATGGACTGCAGCACGCTAGGCCTCCCTGTCCATCACCAACTCCCGGCGTTTATTCAAACTCATGTCCATTGAGTTAGTGATGCCATCCAACCATCTCATCCTCTGTTGTTCCCTGCTCCTCCCGCCTTCAATCTTCCCCAGTATCAGGGTCTTTTCAAGTGAGTCAGTTCTTCGCATCAGGTGTCCAAAGTATTGGAGTTTCAGCTTCAGCGTCAGTCCTTCCAGTGAATATCCAGGACTGATCTGCTTTAGGATGGACTGGCTGGATCTCTTTGCTGTCTCTCAAGGGGCTCTCAAGAGTCAACTCCAGCAGCACACAGTGCCTCTATACCCACCCTCAAAAACAGAGGCAATGTAGCCCATTGGTTGGGCTTCCCAGGTGCCCCAGTGGAAGAAGAATCCACCTGCAATGCAGAAGACGCAGGAGACACAGGTTTGATCCCTGAGTCAGGAAGATCCCTGGAGGAGGGCATGGCAACCCACTCCAGTATTCTTGCCTGGAGAATCCCATGGACAGAGGAGCCAGGTGGGCAACAGTCCTTAGGGTCACAAAGAGTTGGACACAACTGAAGTGACTCAGCACGCCTGCACGCAGAGCCTACTAGGTAAGAGCAAGCTCTCTGGGGCCAGACTGCCTTGCCTGTAGTATATCCTGAGTTCTCCACCAGCTGTAAGACCCTAAGTAAGTTACTTTACTTCCCTGTGCCTCAGTTTCCTCACCTGTAAAAGGAGGATACTAATAGCCAGGATCTCACAGTCTTGTTCTGAGGACTTAGTAAGTTAATTATCAATAGTAAAAAGACATTACAGTTATTATAAAATGTTGAATATAGTTCCTTGTGTTATACAGTAGGGCCTTCTTCCCCCCCTTTTTTTAAACTGGAGTATAATTGCTTTACAATGCTGTACACCTGAAACTAACAGAATATTGTAAATCAACCATCTTCCATGTAAAACATTGTTCACATGGTTTTAAAAAGGCTTACAAATAACTCATCAGTAGGGGCTCATTAGGACTTCTCTGGTAGTTCAGCTGGTAAAGAATCTGCCAGCAAAGCAGGAGACCTGGGTTTGATTCCTGGGTTGGGAAGATCCCTCAGAGGTTGGCATGGCAACCCACTTCAGTATTCTGGCCTGGAGAATCCCCATGGACAGAGGAGCCTGGTGGACTGTAGTCCATGGGGTCACACAGAGTTGGACACGACTGGGCAACTAAGCACAGCACATGGGTTCATTAACTGTGACAAAGGTACCATATGAATGTAAGATGTTATAGAAACTCTGTACCATCTACAGTGTTTTTGTAAATCAAAAACTATTCTGAAATAAGATATTCAAAAATGAGTACTGCAAAGCACCCATATGTCAAAGATCCTTATTTGCCCGGAATTTACCCCTGTGAATTGAAATTATGTTTCTTTATCTGCCTCCCTGAAGACTGGGAGCTCCTGGGGCACAGAGACTATGTTCCAGTGGACTTTGTAGACTCCAAACCCAGCATGGGCCCTGGTCCAAAAAAGGCACAGGTAGTGAGGAATGACTGAATGAGTAAGCACAGGGACTGGCCAAACTTCTCCTTAACCACGACGCATGGGGCACCAGGAAGTCCTGGATAGGTTTTGGCACTTGATTTCTCAGGCACCGATGGTTCAGAAGCAGGCCTGGAGGCCAGAGTACTGCAAGCAGCCCCTGCAGCCTACCCTGGGCTGAGGCTTGGCATGTTCCTTGGGTCCTAGCAAAACTGTGCGAAGACCAAGCTCCGTACAGTGTAATGAAAACCCTTCTAATCAGTACAGACATCAAACAAACAAAACTAGTAGGTAATGAGACCCCCATTCCTGGAGGTATGTGAGCAGAGGCTGAATGGACCAAGCTTCTGGCTCAGGCTCTGCCAAGGCACCTTGTCTAGGGACCTCCCTACAGTCTGATGACCAATGACCCACAGAGAACAGCCAACCTCCAAAAGGCATTCACTGATTAAGTCTAACAAGCACCCTTGAATATTCATTGGAAAGACTGATGCTGAAGCTGAAACTTCAATAATTTGGCCACCAGATTTGAAGAGCTGACTCATTGGAAAAGACCCTGATGCCGGGAAACCTTGAGGGCAGGAGGAAAAGGGGGTGACAGAGGATGAGATATTTGGATGGCATCACCAACTCAATCGACGTGAGTCTGAGCAAACTCCGGGAGATAGTGAAGGACAGAGAAGCCTGGCGTGCTGCAGTCCATGGGGTTGCAAAGAGTTGGACATGACTTAGTGACTGAACAACAGCTTCCATTTTGAAGATAAGAAAACTGAGGACCAGAGAAAGAGATTGACTTCCCCAAAGTCACACAGCACCCCATGCCGCAGCATGAGCAACATCCAACTCCCAAGCTGGCTGAGGGAGCCCACCCCACGGCACCTGGCCACAGGGGCAGCTCCTAGCGCACTGCTGTCCCAGAGACCTTGCAGATGGGTCATGGCTCCAGAAAGGCTGCCCCCCATCCATCTGCAAAGGCCCTCAGCTGAGGCAGGTGCCAGGCAGCACACAGGCTGATAAGGCAGGAGATGGGGGAAGAGCTCTGGGCTTGTGATGGGGAGACCAGAAAGAGAGGCAGGAAACCACTTACCTGATGGTGTGCTCAAAATAGATGTCGTCCATGGAGGCTGTGACACAGGGGCACCCTGCATGCCTCTCCGCTGGCATCAGGAGAAGAAAGCCATCCGTTAGCAGCTTCCCCATGGCCCAGGCCTCTGATCCAATATCAGACCCTAAGGCCTGCCTCCTTGCTTGCACCCCCACCACTCTTTACTTTCCTCACCGTGATTATGACACCCTGACCCTGTCTTACTTATCTGGGTTTTGTCTGGCTAGTGCCTCTCCCTTCTGCTAGACCGCAAGTCACTCGAGGGCAAGGAATTTCGCCCATCTTGTTCACTGCTGTGCCCAGTCCTGGAGCAGTGCCTGGCACGCAGCACTCAATAAGCAGCCGCTGAATGAACGCTCATGCCTCCACTTCCTGACTTCCTCGAGTGCCCAGACAACCTCACCCACCTTTGTCTGCTTGCCTGAGTCACTCTCATCCTGAGGACTCTGCTCCCAGGCCTGAGTCTTTCTAGAATTCCTTCTCTACTTCCAGGGATGGGTCAGGGTTGTCTCAGGTCTGTTCTCCTAGAGCCCCAGTTCCACCTCCCTTTCCCAACCCCTATCAGACAGTGCAAGGGGACAGTTAGGCCTCCTGTCTGCACCCCCGCTACCATCAGTCTGGGAACTACCTGTGGGCTGGAGAATACTAGGGCATCGAAGGCAACAAAATGAGCTCCATCCAAGCTCCACTCAACCCTGCCCAATGCCATGGGCTTTGCTACTGTCAGCCTCGGAGCAACCACGTCTAATGCTATGCTGCATCAGAGCAGGGACCCTAGGGTCCAGGACCAGCACTCAGAGCCCTGGGGGTTTGCAGGCAAGAGGGTGGGCCCAAGCTGAGCATGTGGAACTTGAAGAGGGCATCACAGGCAGGTGGAGCGGCCTGAGTGAAGGTCGGGATGAGAGAAGAGGGCGACGCTCAGGAAGGGCCTCTCCCCTGGTGTGTGTGGCCAGGGCCGGGAAGGCAGCCATGCCGGGTTCAGCCTCACCAGACAGGCAGGCAGTGGCGTCGATCCACTTGAGCAGCTGCCCGACGCTCAGCTCGCCACGCTGGTTGGTGTGGCAGGGCAGCACCAGCTGGCTCATCTGCACCTCCGTGGGGTTCCGGTAGCCCTCGCCGTCTGCCATGTTGTCGCTGTCAGTGCGTGAGGCCGACTTCCGGGATGTGCGGTTGGAGAACACGGAGGCCAGGCCCTGGGGAGCAGGCGGGACGGTCAGCTCACAGCAGAGTCTCCAGGTCTGCCAGCCCCTGAGATCCCCAAGACCACTTGCCAAGAGAACCTAACTCCAAGAGTGGCCAGCACCCTCCAGCCCAGGGTCTCAGACCCCAGGGGCTCTCTGGATGCCCCTACTAGGCCCAGCTTCCTTTTAGCCACAAATTTCATGTTAACATATCCTTGCACCTGAGGGAGGGGGTGGGGAGAAAGGGATGGAGCAGAGTATTAATTCAAGTGTAGGCCAGCTTTTTCAAGTTTTGCCTCAGATTCACCTTCGTTCTGGCAAGATTTCCCATCTCTATTCAGGGAGGCCTAGTAAGCGCCCCGCTATGGGGCTTCCCTGGTGGCTCAGTGGGTAAAGCCCTATGGGCTTCCTTGGTATCTCAGCTGGTAAAAAATCCACCTGCAATGCAAGAGACCCCAGTTTGATTCTTGGGTTGGGAAGATCCCCTGAAGAAGGGATAGGCTACTCACTCCAGTACTCCTGGGCTTCCCCGGTGGCCCAGATGGTAAAGAGCCTGCAATACGGGAGACCTGGGTTCAATCGCTGGGTTGGAAAGATCCCCTGGAAGGAGGGCATGGCGACCCACTATAGTATTCTTGCCTGGAGAATCCCCAAGGACAGAGGAGCCTGGGGGTCTACAGTTGATGGGGTCACAAAGAGTCTGACATGACTGAGCAACTAAGCACAACACAGCACAGTGAGCCCTACAATAGTCAAGCCCAGGGATTTGCTCCTATTTCATCCCATAAGGACCCTTTCCTCGGGCTCTTCATGTTTCAGATGACATCGGAAGCAGCACCTCGGCTGGTGCTTATCCGTTGTCAACACTTGGCTCTACTGACAGGGAGGGCTCCAGGCAGTCACTGACCAGCTGTCTGATCCAGACCAGGGCTGGAACAGCTGCCAGCTGGAGAACCAGCAGAGAAAATCCTAGAACTCATGAATAAGCGGAAGAGTCTCTGCCCAGGGTCCAACTTGGGAGTCTTACTTGCCAGGCAACAGAGGTAGGCATGCCTGGCAGTCCCCTGGATGGGGTGGGATGAGGAAGGGGAGCTGACCTGCCATCCTGTCTCTCTGGCCAGCTTTCCCTCATCACACTGTGAACAGAGCTAGGGACACCTGCCGGTGTGAGAAAAATGACAAGTAGGGATAGGCACATGGGTTCCAGTTTTCATGCATACGTGCGTGCTAAGTCGCTTCAGTCATTTCCGACTCCTTACAACCCTGTGGACTGTAGACCCCCAGGCTCCTCTGTCCATGGGATTCTCCAAGCAAGAATACTGGAGTGGATTGCCATGCCCTTCTCCAGGGGATATTCCCAACCCAGGAATCAAACCTGCAACTCTTACATCTCCTGCTTTGGCAAGAGGGTTCTTTACCCCTAGCGCCAAATGGGAAGCCCTCCAATTTTCATGGTGACTGCCAGTTGTGGTGATAAGTCTCTGCTAACATTTATAAAGTGCTTATAAAGTATCAGATACTCTTCACTTTACAAGTCCTAATTCAAATTTTATCCATATAACAAACCTCTGAAAGAGGTACATTATTATATTCATTTTAAAGATTAGGAAACTGAAGTTCAAGTAAGTGCCAAGCCCAGCTGTGACTCCAGAGGTCTAGCCACTGCGACTGAGGTCCTACTCACCACACTACACTGCCTGCAGGGCTTCCAGGGACCCAAGATGAGGAATCCAGGGCCCTGGATGTGGATTCAGCAGCAAAAAGTGCTATGACCTATGTTGACCCTGCTACTGCTACAGGATGGGGGCAGTGATGGCTCAGGGAAAGGACGGGTCTCATTCTGGGGTGCTATACTCTTTGGATAGCTCCCTTCACAAGGATTCCACAGCTAATTCAATAAATTCACAACACACCAAGTTGACTTGCTTAAGGTCACTGACCCCTAAGAGGTAGCCCTGGGGTTTGAACCAAGCTAGTCTGACCCAGAACAGCTTGTGGGTTCCTTGGAGAGGCAGCTCCTTGCCAAGGGCCCCTGGATACCAAGTGCAGTGCTGGGGACCAAAATGAGACAGAAGAGGGCAGCTGCCCCAGGAGCTTGCAGCCTGGGTGGGGACCTGCGGGCACCAGGCTGCCAGGCTGTTGTAAGCAGCTTCCAGACCACTGCGATCCAAGCAGCAGGAGCTGTCACCATGGTAACCATTGCCAAGGCATTTCCAGCCTGGTATGTGCTGGGGGCTGCCTGGATGTGGATTTGAGTGGCTGACTTTCTAGGTGTGGGAGAGGGTAGAGGGAGGAGGCAGGCAGACTGTGTTTACCCACACTCTTCCCAAGCCCCTCCCACAGCTAGTTCTGGGACAAACATTCCAGAAAGAAGTCCTGGAGAAAGCAAGATGGAAGCAAGATGCAGAGAGTAAGGGGGAAGAAGAAAATCACAGTATGTGGAGTTTCTGGGCAGTTCCAGATGTGCACACAGGGAAGATCCCACCCGCCCCAACACAACGTCCCTGCTGTTCAAGCCTGTTCTCACCCACTGCCTCGCTGAGTCGTCATGAGGCAGGCAGAGGGTAAAGACCATTTACCCCATTTTACAGATGAGCAAAGTGAGGATGGCCAAAAAGTTGTAGACCAGCAGTCAGGACACCTGAGTTCTAATCCTCTCTACTTCCCACCTAGCCAATCCCCACTCGTCAGTTCAGTTCAGTTGCTCAGTCATGTACAATTCTTTGTGACCCCATGGACTGCAGTACGCCAGGCTTCCCTGTCCATCACCAACTCCCGGAGCTTACTCAAACTCACATCCACTGAGTTGGTGATGCCATCCAACCATCTCATCCTCTGTCGTCCCCACTCCTACCAGCCTCCTATTTCCTGTTTTGTGAAACAGAAGTCCCACCCATTGACGTCTACATGCCTGGAGGCAGGATCTTTGCCTTGTCATTCTGTTCATTCATTCACTCACTCATTCATTCTCCAAGCACTTCCTCTGTATTAAAATGAAAGTCGCTCAGTCGTGTCTGACTCTTTGCAACCCCATGGACTACACAGTCCATGGAATTCTTCAAACCAGAATACTGGAGTGGGTAGCCTTTCCCTTCTCCAGGGGATCTTCCTAACCCAGGAATCAAACCGGAAAGTCTCCTGAATTGCAGGCAGATTCTTTACCAGCTGAACTGCCAGAGAAGCCCCTCCCTCTGTATTGGACCCTCTCAAACACTGAGCTTATAAGAAAAACTGGGCCAGTCCTTTGAGAAGCTCCCACTCTAGTTCTCATGCTTAGAAGTGCCTGGCACCCAGTAGGACCACATCAAAGATTTATAAAGGGATGTCTAGAGACAGACTTGAGTTAAAATCCTAGCCCTGCCCTTCAGAGTGCTATGTGATCCTAAGCAAGTCCCCGCTCCTCTGAGCCTCATCTGTCACTTGCCAGGCAGGGCCCAGGGGAGACTGCCAGTCTCCAAGGCATCTCAGCCCTGGTTCCAGGATTCTGGGGTCTAATCTTGCAGGGCTCTGGCATGGCCAGCTGAGCTTTCTAACAAGGAAGCTAAGGAGCTCTGTCACTTGTCAGGCAGGAAATACTGTGCTCTGAGAAGGGCGGAGCTCTCACCCTGGGGCTGGCAGAGGAACAAGCCCCACTGTGCTCTGGCCCCACCTCCCTCAGAGAGAGGAGTGCTGAGCCCCTGGAGCATGGGCCGAGGGGAAAAGCAGCACAGCCTCCAGACTCCAGCAGCTTCCTGGGGCTCCAAGGCAGTCTGCCACAACAGGGCAGGCCAGGCCAGGCGGCCTCCCAATCCCTTGGTGGGCAGGCAGCCAGCCAGGGAGGACGGGGCGTGTGTGGGCTCAGCAGGGTTTGGCCAATGAGGCCCCAGAGCCCAGCCACTCCTCTCAGGGCCAGTCACGGGGAAAGCAGAAGCCCTGGGCAGAATCAGGGCCTGGGGCAGCCAGGAAGGCTGAGCCAGGACAGCTGACAGGGAGGACAGGGCCTGCATGAAGGTGGGGAGGGCATCTAAGGGTCAAAGACGTGCGCTCTCAGACGGCAGCCATGCCAGGCACTGGCGCCCAGCCGCAACAGTCCTGGCCAGATTGAGCAAGGCCAGATGAGGCCCCAGCCAGCTATACTGCGGGCTCTGTGTCCCTTCTCCTCAGCCAGAGTCATGTGACAGACCAGCTGGGTCAGAGCAAGAAAGGCCACCTTGTCCCACCCTCTCATGGCTGGGGACACTAGGGGAAAGGCTAAAGTAAAGGGGAAAGCCTCTTAGGCCACAAGGCTCCTTCTGGGCAACTGGACAACCATCCCACACCACAGATTTAACCTGGACCTCTTCTGTCCCCCAAGTAGCCAAGCTCCAGGGATCCAACCCCCTTGAACTCTTGGTCTGCCCCCCCCACCCCACCCCCGCTCAGCCCCCACACTCTGATGCGCTCAGGCCCCTGCACTGCTCACTCACTGGGCTGCTTCCACAGCCCGTTCACAGGCCTCCAGTCTCTCCACCTCCTTCCAGGCCTCTACACAACACTGAAGGGCTCTTTCCAAAACCCCAATCCACCAACTTAACCACCACAACCTACTGTGTCCTGCCTTCCGGGAAGCTAGACCCAGTCCGCACAACTGGGACCTTGTTCTGACCCGTAGGGCCATACAGACTTTTCTGCAGCGCAAGCCTGAGAAGGCACCTCTGCTGCTCAAAATCTCTCAGCGGCTCGCCACGGCTCTGCCTACTCTGCCCCTCCTGCCACTGCCCCCGCAGCTGCTCTCCCAGCTCCAGAGCACACTCTCAGTACCTCTGCCTAGGACCCCTTCATCTGTTCTACCTGCCAAGTGAGTCCTTCCTCCTACCCCCTCTCCAGCACCCCTTCCCCATGCCTGCCTCCTCCCCAGGGAGAGTTAGGGCCTCCCTGGACCCCGCAGCCTCACCATCTCCATCACAGCACTGACCAAGGCATGCAGCCACTATTTTCACAGCCACCTGCTCTACCAGACAGGCATTCCCACAGGACAGGGATGGACATAGGCCTGGCACAGAGCAGGTGCCAAATTAACGCCTGCTGCTGCTGCTGCTGCTGCTGCTGCTGCTGCTGCTAAGTCGCTTCAGCCGTGTCCGACTCTGTGCGACCCCATAGACGGCAGCCCACCAGGCTCCTCTGTCCCTGGGATTCTCCAGGCAAGAACACTGGAGTGGGTTGCCATTTCCTTCTCCAATGCGTACATGCATGCTAAGTCGCTTCAGTCATATCCAACCCTGTGCGACTCCATGGACAGCAGCCCACCAGGCTCCTCTGTCCACAGGATTCTCCAGGCAAGAACACTGGAGTGGGTTGCCATTTCCTTCTCCAAAATTAACACCTACAGGAGAGGAAAAGAGTGGTGACAAGGGCAGCCTTGGACCTGAGACTTGAGGAAGAGGACAGTCTGAGGTACAGGAAGGATTGGAGAAGAGCAGAAAACAAAAGCAGGAGCAGCAGGGGCTCTGGTGACAGAGTGGCTGGGGCAAAGGGCAACAGGTGGGAAACTCCTAGGCACCTGTGCGGGTGGAGACAGAGGCGGGGATGGGGGGTGGGGCAGAGTCCCCAGAAACCAAAGAAGACCCCTGGAGAAGGGTGTGCCCTACAGTGATCAGCAGGAGAATGTAGAGACCAGCCAGCAGAGAGAACATCTCAGGGACTTCCCTGCCTATCCAGTGGTTGGGATTCTGCATTCCCAATGCAGGGGGCATAGGTTCAATCCCTGGTCAAGGAACTAAGGTTTCCCACATCACTAACCCCCACATGTCACAACTAGGAGCCCATGCTCCACGAGAGCAGCTCACACGCACCACAACTAGAGAAAAAGCCCACGTGCCGCAAAGAAGACCCAGCCCAGCAAAAACATAAATAAACCAAAGAACCACCTCAAAGAGCAGGCCTGGAACAGAGGAGGCCCACCAGCCCCAGAGGGGAGGAGCTGGCCTGGGTAACCTCTCAGCTCACTTACCATGCCACAGGGCTGTGCACAGAGAGCCCCTGGAGATCAGCCTGGCCTGGACTCAAGTCAACTAACTCAGGTGCCTTCAGGCAGGCTGCTCAGCCTACCTCTGTGGGCCTCAGCTTCCGTAACTGCAAGAAATGGGATCATAATACCTACATCCAGGGTCATCATGGGGATGAAATTAAAGATCAACTGCTCACAGCTCCTAGTACACACCTGCCACGCGGCTAACATTTACTGAGCACTAAGGTTAGCATTATAAAGCTGAGTTTGGGCTTCCTACCAAAATATAGCTGGGAGACTCCTAAACAGAGTTCAAACCAGACTGTTTACATAGTACTTTCTCACGCATGAGTTCACCAGAACCTCATGGCAACCCCGTGAGGAGGCAAGACTGGTAGCCAGTTTGAGAGGTTCTGTGAGAATTCAAAGAATCAGTGATAGAGTAGCAGGGATTCAACTGCAGGGCAGGAGACCCCACATGGCCCTGCTCCGCCCACTCTCCCTCCCAGGCCTCTCTCCAAGGGCTGGGGACTGGAAGGCGGGCCCAGGGGTGGGGGGGTGGGGGGTTGGAGGTGGGGAAAAGCACCTTGGCCCACTGCCAGCCAGGCCTCAGGAGAGCCAGGCCCTCCTAGAGTGCGAGGGAGCTGCCCAAGTTGGTTCCCTGTCCCCACAAAGGTGGCTCCAGGCTCTCAGAGCCACCAGTCGCCTCCCAGCAGTTTTCCCACCAGCAACACAGAAGCATCTGTCAACCTCCTAAACACCCCTTCAATCCTATTCCCTGTCTTCTCCCCCAAAAAGGCTCTGAGGCAGCCTGCACACTCATACACCCTGAGTATGTACAGAGGCCCAAAATGTAAACAGAGCTAAGGAGCCAAATAAGGGAGGAGCGATTACATCAGGAATGCATGTGTCGTGCTAAGTCACTTCAGTCATGTTTGACTCTTTGCGACCCCATGGACTGCAGAGTGCCAGGCTCCTCTGTCCATGGGATTCTCCAGGCAAGAATATTGGAGTGGGTTGCCATTTCCTTCTCCAGGGGATCTTCCTGACCCAGGGATCGAACCCGGGTCTTCTGCATTGCAGACAGGTTCTTTATCCTCTGACCCACTAGGGAAGCCACGTGAGGAAACCAGTTGCACAAAGATGCTGCCATAAAGAACTGCATTTGGCTTTGAGATTCCCAGTAGACAAGGGTAAAAAGGGTAGCAGTGGGTACCAAACTCTGAGATGAAAAGTGGGTACACTTGTCTGTGAAGCCAGCATGAGGGCTGGGAGGACATCGGTGGTCCATAGGCTTCCGATGGCCATATATCATCAGATGACACCTTCATTCTAGAAGATAAATAATGGTCTCCAGTGCCCTATACGCACATCCTCATTTTACTTCTAGCTACAGGGTGTATTGGCACTTGACATTTTTCAAGATTTGGGGGTGAGGAAGGTAGAGAATTAAACCATTAGTTCTTACTAAGAACCTGCTAGATGCCATTCATTTGGTTAGCACTTATTGAACGCCTACTATGTACCAAGTTGTATGCTAGGAGCTTTCACACGTATTCTCTCAGTAATTCTCATACATATCCATATCCTACAACACACTGTTATTCTACCCATTTTACTATGAACAAACCAAGGCTGTGAGAGCCAGTGCATTGTTTCTGAGCACCTGAGAAGTGACAGACAGAATTTAAGACAATCCCAGAAGATGGGACTTCCCTGGGGACCCAGTGGTTAAGACTCCATGCTTTCACCACAGGGGGCGCAGGTTTGATCCCTGGTGAGGGAATTAAGATCCTGCATGCTGTACCAAAAACAAAATAAAATGAAAAAAATTTATTCCAGGGCAGTTCCCTGGTGGCCTAGTGTTAGGATTCTCAGCTTTCACTGCAGTTACTTGGGTTCAATCCCTGGTGGGGGGAACTGAGATCCTGTAAGCTGTGTGGTGTGGGAAAAAAAAATGCAATCCCAGACCTACCAGCCAAAGCCCACACTTATATCTCCACAGGCCTTGGAGATGAAGAGATGCTTCCATCTGAAACTCAAGAGAGGGGAGGCAAACTAACCCATGTCACATAGCCAGTCAGTGACCAAGGAGAGAAGAGGCCAGTAGCCTGAGTCCCTGCCCAGAGCCCACAGCCTAGGGCAGGCTGGTCAGCTTTGGTGCTCTCCCAGTGAGGACAGAGGGGGATGGGAGGGTCTTCAACCTGTTCATCCTGCCCCTGACCCTAAATCTGACAGGAAAGGAAGTGGGTAGCGGGTATAATTGAAATTGTGAGCTAAGCCCACCTCTTTTGGAGGTAGAGCTTCATGAGGCATTTCCAGTTTAGCGCCTTCCTATAAAACTGAATATAAGTGGAACTTATATCCATCAGCTTATCATCCTCAGGAGACCTTGGATAGGCTATTTTGCCTCTCTGTGCCTCAGTTTCCTCATCTGTCAAATGGAGCATTTAACTAGAGAGTTACTAAGAACTCTTTTCAAACCATGAAATTGTTTGGCTTATGGGAGGACCTCCTTGACAAGATTCAATACTTTGGCCACCTGATGCAAACAGCCGACTCATTGGAAAAGACCCTGATGCTGAGAAAGATAGAAGGCAAGAGGAGAAGGGGACCACAGATGAGGAGATGGTTGGAGAGCATCACCGACTCAATGGACATGGGTTTGAGCAAGCTCCAGGAGCTGGTAAAGGACAGGGAAGCCTGGTGTGCTGCAGTCCATAGGGTCAGAAAGAGGCGGACAGGACTGAGTGACTGAAAAACAAAAGACGTCCTTGACAAGACCCACAGGGCCCTCCAGCCACACCCCCAGTCTTGCTCATACCACACACCCCCAGACAACTGACCGTCTCTCTCCTCATACCCCTCAGGCTGCTGCTTACGCTTGTCTGGGGCACTCATCCTCTCCTCTCCACCTCCGAAACGACTACCGGTCCCTCAGCTCCATTATCTCTCCTCTATCCTCAGGCTCCGGCCCCAGGCCTCCACTCTGCAATGCTCTGCATTGTGACAACATTCATTTAACTGTGGGAGTATTTGGTGGACACTGGACACAAAGATCCTTCGGCGGGAGCACTCTACTCCTGGTGTCCGTGGGGCCCAGCACAGAGCCTGGGACACTGTGGACCAAACGAATGAATTGGTTCAGAGGGTCTCCAATTCTCAGTGTCACCCCATGTGGCAGAGAGAATGGAGGCCAGGAAGTCAAGAGAAGTTCCCACTAGAAGTGCTGACCTCTCACCCCATCCTAGAACAGTCGGAACATCACCTGTCTGCCTCCACCCCCAAGGGTAAAAATAGTTTGTCTGAAATCGGACACCTGAGTCATCTGGAGAATTCCTCCTGCCCCATTAAGAAGTCAGCCAGGGGCCAGAGAGGGCAAGGAGGGCATTTCCTGAATGCTTAGCCATTCCTAGCTCATCCGATCCATAGGAAACATTTGAGGTGTTATCACTAGCAGGGTACACAGGCGATCCAGAGAAGTCCCAAATCCAAGGTCACCCAACACTGAACCACAGAGCAGGGATTAAGTGAGGCCCCCTGCCTCTATCTACAGGGCAACTCTTGCCTCTGCACCAAGAGTAAAGAGGGTTTGGAGATAGAGAACGACTGCCTGCTGGTATGGATGGGGAAACTGAGGCTCACGGGCTGTCTGCCCAATGTCTTAGGCAAAAGGGCCTGAACTTCAGCAGACCTTAGGTAAATTGATGAGAAGTAGAGGACAATCCCCACCTCATCTTCATCCAAGACTAGTAAGGGTTAAAGGAGATGCCAGGGACTTCCCTGGTGGTCAAGAATCCACCTTCCAATGCAGAGAACACGAATTCTATCCTAGTGTGGGGAACTAAGATCCCACATGCCACAGGGCAATGAAACCCCCGTGTCGTAAATACTGAGCCTACTCCACACCACAACTAAGACCCGACAGAGCCAAATAAATAAATGTTTTTAAAAACAAATACAGGAGATCCCGAAACTAAAGCACCCAGTTAGCTGTGAGGTGTGGTGCACGTGTGAGGGAGGCTGGAGAAGATGGAGCAGTTGGGCAGGACCAGACTTGTCCTTCCTCCAGCAGGCTTATCACTGCTGGGAAACGAAATGCGGAGATGGAAGGGAGCGTATGGAAGGTGCCTTGTAAACCTCAGTGGCTCAGCCCTCCTTTCATTTCAGCACTTCTTGAGTGTGAGTAAGGCCTGCCCACAGGGACAGGACAGCCCGCACAGAGCAAGACAGGGGTTACTTGGGAAATGCTGCTACACGGAGGGGTAGCAGGGGCCTGGCAACCAGGCAGAACCTGCAGGGACTGGCTGTGTGGGGCCAGGATTCAAATTAGCCTCAGCCAACATCCTCAGTTCTGCTTCTCTACACTGTTTGGGCACTGTTCCTACAGCATTTCACAAGAACGACGGATGGCACGTGAGCAACTTTTTAAATCTCTCTGGCCCCAACTTTCTTGTTTATAAAATGGAAAGGTATGCAGGGGAGATGTGACAACAATCGTGCTCCCTTGTTTAATTACTTGATATGTGCAGATGGGGCACCAGGCATTTTCTGCACCTTCTCTCTCAATCCCCACACAGCCCTAATAGTTAAATGTTGTTATTATTCCTATCTTACAGATGGGAAAACAGGGGCTCCAGAAGGGTAAGTGTCATGCACACACACACACACACACACATCATTATAGCCAGTAAAGGGCAGTCAGGACTTGGACCCAAGTTTAACTCAAGGGCTAAGGCTGGCTGGGCGCTTTGCTGTAACAGCCCCTCTCTTCTCTGACACAGCTGCTGTGTCCCTGGCATTCAGGCCCTTTCTCACCCACACATGCCAGGCGGGACCCCTAGGCAAGCTTCCTCCCCATGGACCCTCACACCCTCTGCAGGAAACAGTGATGGTATCATGACCTCCTCCCAGCATAGTCCAGCATCCAGGCACTTGTCCTACTAGACGCTCAGAGTCAGCAGCCTGTGAGGGAGAGAGGTGGCTACCTCCAGAGTGGAAACTGCAAGCTCTCTGTCAGCCAAAACCTGCTTTGCAAATCCTCAGCTCTCTGGAGTAGGAAAAAACCTCATGGACAGCTATATATGCCCTCCCAGACACAGACATCTCAGTCACCACCACCACCCTGCCCAGTGACTGTCCAACATGAGCTTGCTTGCTCTCTGAGACAGGAGGCTCACTCTCTGTTGATGTAGACACTTCCCCTGTGTCTACACCCCCTTCTGCCTGACAGCAGATCTGCCTGTCAGAGTTCTTCTATCTACCCCTCTCCAACTGACAGCTGCCTCCCTGCAGCTTTCTTCCTTGGAGCTGTTTGCCACCTCCTACCCCCTACCTCCAGCAGACCCCAGAAAGGGGCAGGAGGGGTCTGTACACAGGCAGTCTGACCCCAAGTGTGACTGGTCCCCACTTTGTGGCCTCTCAGGCAACCCTCTCCAAGAGTACCCAGCTTGGAACCCACATTCACAGGCAATACCCCTCCATGGGAGCCCCTGGCAGTGGAGTGGGCCCTTCAGGATTGGTGAAGAGGAGGGCAAGCCTCTCTCCTTCATCAAAGCCCTTTATGCTCCCCCTGCTAGACAGCCAAGACTCCTGCCTGAAGCTGCCACCGAGTCACCATGGCAACGGGTAGCCAGGCAATGGGCCAGGTCCAGCCATCCTGCAAACAAGCCCATTTACCTTGGAGCTGGAAACACCAGTTACAGGGACCAAAAGTCCTCTCCAGAAGGACAAAGTGGGGAGGGAGAGAGAAGGAGAAGAGGGATGGAGGGGAGGAGAGATTGGTTACAAAGAGAAAGAGGGAAAGAAAGAGAGGAAATAGAAAAAACATGAGGTCAAAGAATGGGTGCTGGTAGGGAACAAAGCAAGTAGAAGACACACACACACCAGAGAGAAGTGAGGAAGGCAGGAAAGGGCACCCCCCCCCCCCCGCCCCCAACCTCCCCCACTGCTCACATTCCTCAAGCCTGAGCTGCTCTCAGCCCTTTGGGACTCTGGCCACAGCTGGGACTTCCTGCCCCAGGAAGCTAACAGCCCATGGCCCCCTGGAGGCCCCAGTTGCTGCTCTGGCCCCCGCAGTCCCCTCTGCTGAGGGACGGTGCCTGCCCTCCCCAGATTGTGGGGCCCCTGTCCCAACCGCAGACAGCACTTACAGGCTGTTTCCTGCTTGGGTCCCCATCGTTCCCCTGAGGCCCAGCCTGTCTCTGATCACCAGATCTCCTGCCCCTCCCCTCATACTCCTACTTCTTGCCCCCAGAGTGTTCAAGAAATCAGTCCCAAGCAGAGCAGAGCGGCAATAATAGGTGTGACTTCATCCACAAAACACACTTCCTTATACTGTGAAAGGAATGAGTCACAGAAGGAGGTCTACCAAGAGGACCCCAACCCTCCAGGGGCTGCTTCCAAGGCCCCAGGCCTGGAGGTGGAAGGGTGAGAGTGAGAACTGGGCCTGGCCTGCTCCCTGGTGGGCCTGCTGAGCTGAAGCAGATGGCCCAGTAGTTCTCTGCTGGGCACTTACCATGTTCCAGGGCCTTCCTCAGCCTCAAGCTCTTTGGCTGTAAGATGGCCTTATCATTCTTGGCCTAGTCTCATTCCCACCCCCATGTGCCCTGAACTGTCTCAGAGGAATCTGAGCCCACAAGAAAGGCTTGTTGAAGAGGGATGATCAGGGCAGAGAGAGAAAAAGGAAAAACAGGAAGGCACAGGGGGCTGGCAAGAGGAAAACAGACTGTGCTAGAATCCTGGCCCAGCCTCTGTCTCCCTGGATAATTAATTAAGCCACTCTCAACCTCACTTTGCACATCTGTAAAGTGGGAATAATAATATCATAGTGAGGATTCAATGAGATTATACACAAAATCTTGGACCAAGATCTGACCTGAAGAGTGCTTAAAAAGTACTAGCTCTCCATATTGTTAAAAAGTCAAGGCATTTGTGTGATTTTTGCAGATTCCATACAAAACAGAAATAGACCCACAGTCATAGAAAACAAATTTATGGTTACCAAAGGGAAAAGGGCTGGGGAGGAGGGTAAATTAGAAATTTGGGGTGAACAAATATACACTATTAATATAGAGTCCCTTAGACAGCAAGGAGATCAAACCAGTCCATCCTAAAGGAAACTAACGCTGAATATTCATTGGAAGGACTGATGCTGAAGCTGAAGCTCCAGTCCTTTGGCCATCTGGTATGAAGAACCGACTCATGGAAAAGACCCTAAGGCTGGGAAAGATTGAAAGCAAAAGGAGAAGGAAATGACAGAATATGAGATAGTTGGATGGCATCACCGACTCAACGGACATGAGTCTGAGCAAATTCTGGGAGATAGTGAAGGACAGGGGAGCCTGGCATGCTGCAGTCTGTGGGGTTATAAAGAGTCAGACACAAGTTAGCGACTGAACAGTAACAATATATGTAAAATGGATAAACGACAGGGACTTACTGTATAGCACAGGGAACTGTATTCAGTATCTTGTACTAACCTACAATGGAAAAGAATCTAAAAGGACAGAGGCATTGTCGAAGGACACAGGACATCATCCTAACCGAAGAGCCTGCACTGGTCCCTAGGGTAAGAGATGCCCACCATAAGTGGCCAGGCGGCGTTGGCAGAGCCCACAGAAGGCTTCAGGGCAAGGACCCAGGCTTCAGGTGGAGTGGAGAGCTGCAGGAAGCTCCTGGCAATGGTGGGGATCAGATGGGCCTTTCAGCCCCACCCCAGGACAGTCATTTCCAAATAAAACATGCCATCTGCCTACCATCAGGGCTTCATTTCAGCCGTGGATCAAGATGTTGAATAGGATGGCGTCTGTAGCACTCCATGGGGGCCTCCCCCAGATGACCACTCACAGTTTAACCAGACTCAACAAATTCTCATCTCCCAGGCCCCTGAAAGGCTCAAGATGCCTCACTAAGGAAATGGTTTCTTGGAATAGAAGGCAGTGATCACTAGAAACCAGCTTGGGTTTATGGGGAACAAGGCATTCCAGGCCCAAGGGAAGAGTTCACCAGGGCAGGAATAGACATATTGTTGCGTTCGCACAGACCCAGAATGTTGTGAGTGTTCAGTAGACATGAGTTAAATCGAGCCTGGGAGCCATCTCCCACGTTTGTGTGCTCTGTTCAGCATTTGGTTAAAAGACTTGAATGAAGACACACTTGGTCACACATGGCCACCTGAAAGGCTGTAACTTTTAGACAGAAAACCAAACAAATGAAAATGAATGAGTCATGCTATCAACCTGCACCTCAGTTTTTCTGTTGCTATCACTTTGCTCTAAGATATTTGTGTGCCTGGGCTTTCCAGCTGGCCCAGTGGTAAAGAATCCGCCTCCCAATGCAGGAGACGAAAGAGATGCAGGTTCGGTCCCTGAGTCGGGAAGATCCCCTGGAGCAGGAATGGCAACCCACTCCACTATTTTTGCCAAGAGAATTCCATGGGCAGAGGAGCCTGGGGGGCTACAGTCCATAGGGGGTTGCACAGAGTCAGACACAATTGAGCACAGATGACATATACGTGTGCTGGGGTGGCGCTAGCTTTATGGTTGTTTCTGCAAAAACGGCCTCATGGTTTCCTCCATCCACAAGCTCAACAAGTCCTGCTGCATCCAAACGGGGCCCAAGGGCTGCTGGAGGACTCTTTGGAGGTGAGAGGCGGAAATGTGTTCAAGACAGGAGTGACTGGGTGGCAGGGAACAGACGGCCTCTCGCTGGGGTACGGCAGACAGTGTGAGGCCCAGCCCAGCGAGGGGGGACAGAGGGGACAGCGCGTGGCACAGGGTGGACAGTCAGGCAACAGGAGGGACAGCGAGAGGGCCGGGCTGCATATGGCCTGGGTGCCAGGCCTCTGGCTACAAATGCGAGGGCTGGCTGAGTCAGGACAAGAGGGTCCTGGTAAGGAATAAAACCCAGACTAAACAGGAACCGACAAGGTTAGAAAGAGGCTAATTCTGGCTGGGGATCAACAGCAATCTTTTCTTAAAATTCCATTCCTTCCTTCAGGAAGATACTGGGAGTACAGCACTGACCAACCCAGACTCTCCACTCACGAACAGACAATAAACAAAGGAACAAGATCATTTTCGAGGGAAAAGTGATATAAGAAGGAAGACAGCGAGGAGCACTATTTACAACAGCCAAGTCATGGAAGCAACTAAACGTTCATCAGCAGAGGAATGGCTAAAGAAGACACGGAACATACATGGAATATTAGTCATAAAAAAGAAGGAAACAATGCCGTTTTCAGCAACACGGACAGACCCAGAGATCATACCAAGCGAAGTCAGACAGAGAAAGACAAATATCACATATCATTTATATGTGGAATCTAAAAAAGTGATACAAAGGAACTCATGTACAAAACAAATAGACTCACAGACACAGAACACAAACCTGAAGTTACCAAAGGGGATGGGGGTGGGGTGGGAATAAATTAGAAGTTCGGGATGAACAAAAACACACTACTATATATGAACTAGATAAACAAGGTCCTACTGTATAGCACAGAGAACTGTACTCCATGCTTGTAATAACTTATAATTAGAAAAGAATTTGAAAAAGAATATATATGCATAACCGAATCACTTTGCTATACACATGAAACTAACACAAGGTTACATATAAACTATATTTCAATTCTTTTTGTTTTTTAAATATTTCAATTTTTAAAAAGAAGAAGAGGGCTTCCCTGGTGGTGCACCTGCCAAGGGACATGGGTTTGATCCCTAGTCTGGGAGGATTCCACACACCACATGCAGAGCACCTAAGCCCGTACTCCATAGCTGCTGGGTCCTCACTCTAGAACCCGCAAGCTACAACTGCCGAGCCCACGTGCCTAGATCCCACGCTCTGCAGCAAGAGAAGCCACTATAGTGAAAAGCCCACACACTGCCAGGAAGAGAAGCCCCTGCTCACTGCAACTAGAGAGAGCCCACGCAAAGCAAGGAAGACCCAGTGTGGCCAAATAGATAAATAGAAATTTTACTAACACCTAAAAAGAAGAAAAACAGCGGATGTGAAAGAGAGATGAGGTGGTGGACTGGAAGGGGCTAATTTAGACTGGGTAATCAAGGAGGGTCATGGCCACAATCTGAATGAGACAAGCAAGAGTGACTGGGCAAGGCTCTGGGGGCACAGGGTCCCAGGCAGGGGAGCAGAGTGTGTAGAGGAACAGGGAGAGCTTGGCTGCCAGAGGAGCAGTATGGTGGGCAGTGAGGCTGAAGCAGTGTCAGGGAGAAGGGAACGAACTAGTCCCACATTGCCCAAAGCCTCAAGTTCCAGTGGAATTTGTATTCTACTCCACGAGTGATGGGAAGAACTGGAGGCTGTGAATGGGGAGAGAGATGATATGACCTGCATTTTAATATCACTTTGCTGTCATATGGGGCTTCCCACGTGGCTCAGTGGTAAAAAAAAAAAAAACGCACCTGCCAATGCAGGAGACACCGGTTCGATCTCTGGCTTAGGAAAATCTCCTGGAGGAGGAAACGGCAACCCACTCCAGTATTCTTGCCTGGAAAAAAATCCCATGGACAGAAGAGCTTGGCAGGCTACAGTCCATGGGGTCAAAGAGTTGGACACGGCTGAGCAGCCCCATGCTGTTGTGTGAGGGCAGACTGCAGGGTGAGAGAAAAAGCAGGGAGACTCCTCCGTGGGCAACTGCAGTCCAAAGAGAGATGATAGACCCAGGTGTATTTGGGAGGTGGAATCATCATGACTTGCTGATAGCTTCCATGTGTGAGAGGGACAGAACAGGAGGATGCAGGGAGGACACGACTGAGTGGCTGAACAACGAGGACAAAGCTGGTAACAGAGGGGTCTCCATGTGCCAGAGACCACCTATGTATGGTCCAGGTGCTGTCGTAAAATTGCTCTCCCAGAAGCTCAAAGACCACCGTTTAGAATCGATGGCTGATACTTACTGCGCACCTTCTGTGTGCCAGGCCTAGTCCTTGGGGGTCCTTTAATTCTCCAGTGCACCCTGAATCAGGAGTCCTCCTTTTACCGTCGAGGAAAAGGAAACTCAGGGAACATGGAAAGGTCCACACAAGGACACGTGACCAGTAAAAGACAGAGCAGAGACTGGACGTGGGTTCTTCTGACTCCAGGGCCTGGCAGGGGTGCTGCACCAAGGGATGCCAGCCCTGGAGGGGGGTCGGATCATTCAGCCCACACAACTTTTCAGACAAAGCCTGGCACTTGGGAGACCCTCCATAGGTTGCCTCCTGGCTCTCCTGCCTTCCAGGTGAGATGGAGAAAGCTGGAGAGGGAGTGGTCCCTGGCCAGTCCATCCCCCCTGGGCTGTGGGTATCACCATCCCCCCCAACCATGGCCTCTTCAGAGGGCCTACCGGGCTCAGAAGTCCCTCCCAGTCTAAGCAGGAGTGAGACACATCTTCCCTTAGTCTGGCAGCCTGGGAGCATTGGCAGGTGGGTGGGGACCAGTCACTCTCAGCCTCAGGGTGGGGTGGAGGAAGCAATGCTGTGCTTGCCCTTTCCCTTGACCCAAAGTTATTCAGTCTTTGGCTCCCTTCCTCTCCCCGGGCCCATATGTCCCACATACCCCACCACTCTCAAAGCCTGTAGGCAGGCCATCCAGTCTCTATGCATCAGGGAGCTACCCTCCTCGACACAAAGCAGGCTCAAATGACAGGAACCATTATTACCTCCAAGTCCATGTGTTACCGACAAGAAAATTAAGGCTGGGAAAAGGTAGCCACTAGCCGCTTGAACCAGCCAGAGCCTTCCAACTCCAGACCACCATCCCTCCCACAGCTCTGAGGGGCAGTATCACCAGAGAAGGAGAGGAGCTGGTCTCTCCACAGCCCCTCCAAGGGATCAAATGGAAATTGAGACCCACCTGGTTTGGCTTAGCCCTGAAGTGTGCTGTAAATCTGAGGCTGCTTTAGGAAGACTTGAAAGCCACTCCCCTTCCTGACCTCTGACCTGGATTCCGGGCCTGGGAGCAGGGCCACACCCCAGGGCGGATCAGAGCCGGTTTTAGAGATGGAGAGGCCAGGGTTCACATCCCGAAGGATGGGCCTCGAGGGGCCACCTCAAGGGTGCTGCCAGCCAGTCTGCTGACTCTCTGCACTTTTGAACAACCAGACCAGGTAAAACACATACAGTCACTTTTACACTGTAAAGTGGGCGCACATACGAGGAGAAAAACTCCTTGAGAACAGGAACCAGGTCCCATGTCTCTCTAGAGAACCAGGGCCTCCCTATAATTTTTTTTCCCCCCACCTCTATTGAGACACAGTTGACAAATAAAAGTTGTACACATTCAGGTTGCAAAACGTGATGTTTGGATATACATATATATTGTGGAATGACCAGCACAATCAAGCTAATCAAGACACCATCACATCAGTTACCCTTTCTGGGGTGAGGAGCGAGGACATTTATGCTCCACATTCTTAGCAAATTTCCAGTACATAAGACATTATTATTAACTACAGTCACCATGCTGTACTTCAGGTCTCCAGAACTTATTCATCTTACAACTGAAAGTTTGTACCCTCTGACCAACATTTTCCCTTTTCTCCCCCCACCAGTCTACTATACTTTTTTTCCCCTGCTTTGGCTTCATGGTGAAGCATACAGGATCTTAGTTCCCTGACCAGGGATCAAACCCACAGCCCCTGCAGTGGAAGCTCAAGAGTCTGAACCACTGGACCACCAAGGAAGTCAGCTACTATACTTTTTTGAGCACCTACTATGTTCCATTTATATATATTATATAATGGCTTTGTATCCACAAGCCATTTAATGCTGGAGATGGTGAAGGATAAGGAGGCCTGGCGTGCTGTAGTCCATGGGGTCGCAAAGAGCTGGACAAGACTGAGCGGGACAACTGGACCCTGAGGGAGACAACACTCCCTCTTGCGCAGACGAGGGAACTGAAGCCAGGCCACCTGAGGCCACTCAGCTCTGGGTGGTGGAGCTGGGACTTTGCTTTTCTCACTAACAGAGCTCTTTCTACTCATTCACTAGGCTTCCTCTCCAGAAGAGAGGCTTAACACTTAATGTCTACTCACATTAATTACTATTAATTAGTCTGATTTGCTGAGAGCAGATTATTACTACCAAGGAAGGCCCACGCACGATATTATATAGGCAAGGGGGCCAGGGAGGGAGGGACTCCTCAAGGGGTCAGTGCCAAATGCTCTCCCTATTCCTTTGGAAAGACTTTTCCCCACATTTTATAAACCTCCGCCTGGACCATGCTTTCTAACCTGGAAAAGTTTTCAAAGCTGAGCTACACCATCATCCTCTCCAGGGAGACCACCCTCTCCTACAGGCTGTGAGTGGCCACCTCTGTGCTTCCCTCTGTCACAGCCCAGCCACACCGCGCTGTCATCGTAGGCTTGAACCTCAGTCTTTCTATCAGTTAGGGGGCACCTGAGGACAGGTCCAGTCTGACTCATCCCTGTGTCCCCCAAATGCTGGACTATGGTCCTTTCCATCACTGCCCGATGCCACCTCCTACCCACAAGGAGGCTGCTTCTGGGAACAGCAGGAACATGCAGGCCCACAGCCAGGGAGCTGGCAGAGGACCCAGCCAGCAGCACCATCTGTCCCTGGAGCCACAGGACACAAGAGGCACAAGGCAGAGGTGTCAGTCCCTCGGCTCAGCCAGGTCAGCCCAGGACAAGGAGAAGAACCACAACACCAGGGCCCCTGCCCAGCTGCAGCTGAACATCAGACAGGCTTCGAATTCTCTAACTCACTCAAAGTGACTCGGGGCCAGAGCTTTGGTTTTCTCAGCTGTAAAGCTAGATGAAAACCAGCAGCCTTGCAGAGCTGTTGGGAGGTTTAACTAAGCCTGACACTCAGTAGGTGTTCAACAAAAGGTAGTATTTACCATATCACCCAACCCACTGACCCTGTCATTGACGCACTAAGGAAACTGAAGTCCAGAGGAGTCAGAAAGAAAAGAACCAATATTTACTATAGTCAATTACGTGTCAAGTTCTACACTCCTCCAATGCCTTTAATCTTGCCAACAATCTAACAAGATCTGCAGGAACAGACCTGCTTCACAGGAAAAGGCCTAAAAGATGAAGTGAGTGAACATCTCAAAGGCAGTTAGCACTTAGCACTGTCCAGCTTGGGCCCAGGCTCCTGGACCAGGCACAGGTAAAGGGCAGAGGTGCAGCCTCTCCAGGCCATGGTGTGTATGAGGTTGAAGCAGAAGGTCAGCTCTGAATCTGCACTGTCAGTGTGTGAAGATAGGCAGAGGAGGTTGGCATGGGTGAGCCTGGGTGGGAGGGTGAGGCTACTTACAAAGGCTGGGAAAGGGGTCCCACTTAGCAGGTAGAGGTTCTGAGTCTCTTGCCAGCAATGCAAGCCCTGCACTTCCCCTTACTTCTCTGTGCCTTGCCTGCATCAGGGTGCTGATCCCACGGTCCACCTCCCAATTGTGAGCGGTCGGGGTGGATGGGAAGCAGTGGGGACCTTCACAGCACAGGCCATTCAGAGGAGAGGAACTCCTTTGACATGTCTCCCTGGGCTGCTGAGCTCAGTATGCAGGGACCACACACCTTGGCACCAAGGCTCTAGAGAGCCCCAAGGAGTGCACAGCCTGGTGGGCAGGGCAACATGACTCAGCACTCCAAACCCCAAACCCTGCTCACGGGGCCCAGGCCCTCAGCCTGCAGCTCATCATAGCCTTGTCTCAGACCCTTCCAGCTGCTCTGCCCTCACTCACTCCCAGCCATGCCAGCCTCCCTTCAGCAGCTTGCCAAGCTCCCCCAACCTTGGAGCCTGCAAATGAATGCTATTCCCTCTGCCCGGAATGCTCTCCCCCCAACTCCTCCCATGGCTGCCTCCTTTTTAGCCGCTGGGTCTCTGCTCAGCTGTCACCTGGTAGGAGAACTCTCTTCTGACCTCTCTCATTATTCTCTAACAATTCTCCATTCCCCAGACAACCTGAGTTTAACCTCGGCAGTGCCACTTACTAGCTGTGTGACCTTGGGCAAGTTACTTAACCTCTCTGTGTCAGTTTCATCTTTAATATGGGCACAGCACCACTATCTACTTCACAGACTTGTTATAAGGAATAGACGAGCTAATGCAAGCTTGTCACCTAGCTCATATTTATGACATTTATTATTACTATTCACAGCTCTTATCGCAGATTTTCATTGTATATTTCTTTGACTACCTTTTCACTGTGTCTCCCTCATTAGCTGTCAGCTCACAACAGCCTGGGTTCATCACAGAATACTCAGTCCTGACACAGGCTAATCACTGTAGAAGAAACACCAGAGGCCAACACAACATCCCAGGGAAACACCATTAATTCTGGGAGCAGAAGGATGGAGGTTTGAAAGGGAATGATGGCTGAGCCGGGTTTTGAAGGATGAAGATGAGTCCTCCAAACAGACTAAGAACACCAAGTCTATCCACCCAGGGCTGAGACTGGGGTTCAGATGTGGCTCCCAAATAGGCTGAAGCTAAGCATCCGAGTTTTGTCTCCTCTGGGAAGACTTCTGGGAACCCTTCAGCCCCCTCTGAGCCATCATGGCCGCCCATTTGTCCACAAGTTTTTGTGTTCCTGCTACATGAGAGACACAGTATTTTATGTCTAGGGTTTTCTCTTCCCCCACCACTCAGTGGGGTAGTTGAGGAAGCCAGGCCCCTACTTTTCACTGTCAGGACCAATCTCAAAGTGGTGCACAAACCCCTCGCAAACATCCAGACCCCCAGGATGTCCAGGCTGATGGAGACCTCAGAGAACAACCAGAAAAGGGGAGCACCTGGCCTAAGGTTAAGCATGAACAATGGGGTGAAGATGAGATGTTAATCCAGAGGTGGCCAAATACTGTGTCCTAAACTTCCCCACACTTTGAACTAGACCCCAGTTGAGGCTGGGGGTGGGGAGCAGTTCCAACAGCTGTCCTCAGGTTCGAGGTGAAGCGGGGGGTTGCAACAAGGGGCCGGAAGCAGCAGGCAGGTCTGTGGGCTGGTGAACAGGTGCACAGATGCCCACAGCTGCATCTGGTCTCCTACCACCTGTCAGCAGCACCACCAGATGCAGGGCTTGCCGGGGAAACTGGGACAAACAACCCCTTCCTCATCCCCAGGGTAAGTGAAGTCCTGGGCCCCTTGGGGAATTGCCTAGACAGGGCTAGAACCCAGGTTTAATAGAGGTTCACAGCCTCCCACAGGGTGCCCGCAGGTCCCTGCCAACCCAGGAAGGCGGGACTCAGTACCCAATACAGACTGACCACTTGCATGGGGAAGAAGGGTCTCCACCGAGAGAAACAGGACAAGTGACCCTTGCAGCACCACCATACGGGCATCAGCGCTCCTCCAGCCTCGTCCCCCCAGGCTGGCAGCAGACTTGCAACCTCATTCACTCACTCGCTCACACCTGCCGAGTGCTCGCTGGGTACCCAGTAACAGGTGAGAGCCAGAGCCGACCCCAAAATGCTCACTGTTTGCAGTGCCATGTGACCCTGACAAGGGCCCTGGAACCCTGGGAAGCAGGGCTTGTGGGTTATCTGAGGACTCCGTTTAACCCAGTTTTCTTTGTCCCCAGGGAAGAGTTTGGTGGAGTTTTTTGGTTTGCTTGCTTTTCATTGAAAACCGCTCTGGTAACAAACTCAGCAAATGGTCTCCTCCTGTATTCTGGGAGAACTTGGAGAACTCAGGAGGAAACAAGGGGAGTCCAAGGAGATCTGCCATTCAGGCAGCAATCCAAAGGTGGTGATCTAGGGCACAGTGTTCTCAGCCAGTATGAGGTCACCATGTCACCCTATGAGCCCAACTTCCATGCCCACCCCTACCTCTACTCTCAGACTCAGGGTGCGGGTGGGGGCAAATGTGGGGAAGCAGCATGCGAGCTGGGCTCCGAGTTGGGACACGTGGGTAGGAATCCCATTCTGGGCTTTCATCGGGCCTAGCCTTAAGTTCTCTAGGAGCTCAAACTCTAGAGCCAGACTGCCCAAGTTCAAATCTCCACTCTGCCAGTTTCTTCCAGTGTGATACTGGGCAAGTCTTCAACCTCTCTGAGACTCAGTTTCCTCATGGAGGACGTGGAGATGATAACTGCACCTATGTCACAAAGAACTGGAGGAGTTATAAACACAAAGCATCTCATATGATGCCTAGCATGGTCAGCTGTATAAGGATTTGCTACTGCTGTCATCTCTGTGATAAAGACATGTTGCTCCTCCACTGCCTTCTCCCCGGGTACTGATGAGGATCAACGGGAAAAGAGTCATGAAGGGTTAAAGACAACAGGGCACAAGAGAAGACACAGACAGCCCTACCCACCCAGAAGAGGCTCTCTGCCCTGCACTCAGGGATGGGACCAAGAAGCCCTGATGCTCAGATCCCATCCTTGGTCTCACTGAGAAGCTGCCTGTGCCCACTGGTTCATTAAGCATTCCCAGGCCTGGCCACATCCAACCCGGTGCTGGGAACACCAAGAGCTGCCTCAAGTGGTGGGAGAGAGGGACATGCAAATTCCACACACAATCCATGGTGGGAAGGAGCTAGCACCAGGGGCTTGTCGTGTCAAGAGAAATCTGGGAAAGCTTTCCAGAGGAGGCAGCATCTGAGCAGATATCAGAGGGCTCAGAAGAAACTTATCATGGAGACAAGTTCGCAGGAAGCTGGGGGGGAGTCTGGTGGTGGGGGAGGGGTGGGGGTCACTTAACAGAGAGCACTCTTGCAGAGGAGGGAACAAGCGTGGTGCACTGAGGCAGTGGCAAGCTGTTCAGTATGGCTGCCATACTAAACACAGAGGCGTGGGGAAGGGGGATGAGGAGGGAAAGGGGGGCAGAGGCAGATTACCAAGATCCCCTTGTATAAGGTAAGGCACGTGAGCGTGATACCCAAGGCAGCCTTCTGAACAGGTGAGGAATAATTACATTTGCCTTTTAGAAGCATCTCTGTAGTGGAGGGTGAGTAGGAGGGGGTGGACCTGAGACAGGGAAGCAGGGAAGGAAAGGTGCTGGGCCAGTTGAGGACAGTGAGGTCTGGGCTGAGTGGTGGTCGTGCAGATACAGGAAGGGAGTGGAGAAGAGATGTCTTTATTTACCCCTTTTTAAAGGGTTTCCCCCAAAATATCTTCAGAGGACACTCACTCTACACCCATAGCATGTCTGCCAGTCTGTCCTGAACCTTTTTCCATTTACCAGATCAAAGGCCCCCACCAGGGACCACTGAGCACTTGGGTCTGTCTGGTGCCTCAGCATCCAATCTCAGCTCCAAAGTCCCCGTTAAGAGGCTTCAGGGAAACGTTCTCTGCAAGGTTACCTTGCAGATCACCTTCCCAACAGCCCTCACTTGGTCCTGCACATGCTCTCCCAAGGAGGTCATTGTCCCCAAGAACCCTTCGGTTTCAGTCTGCCATACTCTCACCCACACGCACACCCCTAGCCTGTAACTTTTAGCAGCTCCAAGCCCTTCGAGACCTGAACCCTGAGAGTTAAACACCACAGAACCACAGAGCTCAGTCAACCGGCAGAAACAAGCTTGGAACTCCACGGGGAGACACACACACACCCAGAGTAGAATCCCAGATGCCAAGAACTTGCCAAAGATGATTCTATTCAACCCAGCTAGTCAGCCTAATGGCCCCTGGAGCTTGTTTGGTGATTGTTGCTTATAATGAACCAGCCTAGGGGTTCTGAAATTTCTCCTTGCAGAGAGAGCTAGAAAATGGCCCGTGGAAAGGGAGAGAGAAGATGTAGGACTCCTAACTTCAAATGGAAACTTCAGTTCTCTTTTGGGATCCCCAGACTCCAGTCCCCTCCCTCTGCCTCCAAGCCTCCCTCCCCCACCCACCCTCCATACCCTTCGCAGGTGACTTCCGACAGTCTGGATCATTGCTGCCGTGGCCGCTAGCTGGTCGCACCCTCCTCGGAGAGACACTGGTCAGAGAGACTCGACAGCCGGCTCCAACTCAGAACGAAGCGGATCACCTCGCCTCCCACTCCTCCTCCCCCTCCCCGCTCCTGCCCTCCTGAGGCAGCCCTTATCACCAAGCCCGGGCCCTTTCTCAGACTGCCCCCCTCCCCTAGAGCCCCGCACAGAGGCTCCTGTGCCTGCTGCTCAGCGCAGAGGAAGGAGAGAGGCTGCCAGCTGGGCCACAGCCACGTCAGGAGCCCTGTGCCCGCCCACTGGGCAGCCAGCCGGACACTCACTACACCTCCAGCCACCGCCAAACTTGGTCACCTCCACTCCTAGCCCCTGACGTCCTCCCCACAGGGTCTCTGCTCTGGGATCACTCCCGGTCCCAGCCAGGAAGACTGACAGAACAGGCACCAGGTTTCCATCGGTCCACAAAGGGTCAGGCCAGAAGGTGGCAGGAGGCCAGGGAGCTGCCAGCAGCCTCCCAGAGAGATACCAGATCCACCTGCTAGGACTCTTCACCCTTGGGGTGCCGCCTCACGCTCCGGCCGGCCAGCATCAAGCAGCTGCTGGCCAGGGACAGGGCACACCCCCTCACTTCCTTAAAATAGGCAGTGTGACTTTTCTAAAAGTAACACCTACCAAATTCCACCCACGGGCACCACAGAGTTCAGCCCCTGGGCACCCACCCCAGCCCCTCTGTAGCCACTACTGACTAAAAGACCACCAAGATTTTCCCTTCTGCCCCTCACTTCTGCAAGAGACATGGTGAGGCAGACTTGACACACGCACGGGATTTCTCATGACAGGCCAACAGAATCAAGCGCTCGGTGCTTAGGGAAAGAAGGAGGGGAGCGGACTGTAGGCTGCGATGGACACGTGCCTGGTGCACAACAGCGCCTCCCTGCAACCTTCACCCACTGTGTGCTGGGCTCACCACGCCCTCATTTCAACCCCCGCACGGTCGCTTGGGGAGGGCAGGTGGGGTGTCCCAGGTGGCACAGCTGTTGAGTGCAGAGCTGTACTGGAACAGAGGTCAGTCTGATTCTGAGGCCTCTGCCCCTCGCTCCCTCTAGTTCACTTACCACGAGCCTAATGTCTCCCCCTGGGCCTAAGAGAACTGGGTTCCGGCCTGTTTTTTTTTTTTTTTTCACTAATGTGCTGTGCGACTCTGGGCAAGTTTCCGGCTTTCTCTGGGCCCTCTTGTTCTAGGAGTCAAGGACTCTAACATCCATCACTATGAGCTCAGGCCCTCCCTTCGAAGAGTTTATGTCTGTCAGTAAGCTTCAGGGTCAACAAATGAAAAATTAAAGTCAAGCCTTAAAAATGGCAAGATGGGGACTTCCCTGGCAGTCCAGTGGCTAAGACTCTGAGCTTAATGCAGGGAACCTGGGTTCGATCCCTGGTCAGGAAACTAGATCCCACATACTGAGACTAAGATCAGGGGCAGCCAAACAAATAAACAATTTTTTTTTTTTTTAATGGCAAGATGGTCCAAGCATGGCACTGAGGGTTGGGGTTATCTGGGAGGCTTCGTGGAGGAGGCAGTGCTAAAGCTGGACCGGAGGCTGAATGAGCTGAGAAGAGGGAAGAGGTGGGAGGTCTTAAGGGAACAGAACAGGATGCAGTCATAGGCAGTAACCATCCTCATCTTGTAGGAAAAAGCTGGAAATCTATCACTGAGGACCCTGAATGCCAGGAAACAGGGTTCAGGCATCAAGGAGCCTCTGAGTTGAAGTTTGTGTTCAACATGATAAAAAGCCATGTGAGGTGAAGAGGACAGGTGTCACGAGAACCTTCTGGACAGGTAAGAAAAACAGCTCAGAAAGAGGACAGTTCATCTCACTAGATAAAGCAGGCAGGAGGACAATTTCAGGGTCTTCATTGTGCAGATGAGGGGGAGGAAACCCAGAAGGCCTCTGGGCCCAACCCTAGCCTCTCTCCAGAGATGTCTGGACTCAGACTCACTGCACTCAGTCTAGCCCCCTCATCTTACCGATGAGCACATTGAGACCCAGGGATGAAAACTGAGCCAACTAGAGTCTCACAGTTAGGCAGCTGTCTAGAATCACCACTCCTGACCTCAAACCTAGAGTCCTGGCCACCAACACCACAGCAAGGCATAAAATACGAAAGGCTTCATTCAGTTAGACTTATGAGAAGACTTCCAGCAAGGCTGAATCAACGTACTATCAAGAACTAGGTCTTTCTGCAGAGGCCCCAGCAGCCCACGAAGGTCTCCCTCCCCTTTGCTATTTATTACAGAACTGACCCTTGCGTCTCTTTAGCAGCTCTGTTTAGTCTATTACTCCAATGAATATTTCCTGGGTGTCTGTCTCCCCTTTCCAACTTGGGAGCCCCTTGATGGCTGAGATCCCATCTTCCTGATCTTTGTGCCTCTCCCACAAGCCCCCAGACCAGGGGCCTAAATGCAGAAGGCATGAGACACACCTGATGAATCATAGTCCTGGAAAGGTGAATTGAGAAGAGATCTTCAGTGATAGCTAGTCAGTAGTTCTCCAACCTCAGCCTGCATCAGAATCAGCCAGAGGACTTTTTTATTTTTGGCCACAATGAAAGGCATGTGGAATCTTAGTTCCCTGACCAGGATTTGAACCTGCACCCACTGGCTATTCAGGAGACACAGGTTCAGGAAGATCCCCTGGAGAAGGAAATGGCAACCTACTCCAGTTTTCCTGCTTGGGAAATCCCATGGACAGAGGAGCCTGGCAGGCTACAGGTCTATGGGGTCACAAGCAATTGGGCAAGACTTACACGATGAGGACTGAGCATGCGTGCACTGCTGGACCACCAGGGAAGTCCCCAGAGGGCTTACTGAAATACAGATCACTGGGACCCACCATCAGCAGAGCTCCAACAGAGCCCAAGAATTTGCATGTCTAACAAGATCCCAGATAACCACGATGGTGTGATCACTCACCTAGAGCCAGACATCCTGGAATGTGAAGTCTAGTGGGCCTTAGGAAGTATCACCATGAACAAAGATAGTGGAGGTGATGGAATTTCAGTTGAGCTATTTCAAATCCTGAAAGATGATGCTGTGAAAGTGCTGCACTCAATATGTCAGCAAATTTGGAAAACTCAGCAGTGGCCACAGGACTGGAAAAGGTCAGTTTTCATTCCAATCCCAAAGAAAGGCAATGTCAAAGAATGCTCAGACTACCGCACAATTGCACTCATCTCACATGCTGGCAAATTAATGCTCAAAATTCTCCAAGTCAGGTTTCAACAGTACGTGAACCATAAACTTGAAGATGTTCAAGCTGGATTTAGAAAAGGCAGAGGAACCAGAGATCAAATTGCCAACATCCACTGGATCATGGAAAAAGCAAGAGTTCCAGAAAAATATCTACTTCTGCTTTTAACTATGCCAAAGCCTTTGGCTGTGTGGATCACAACAAATTGTGGGAAATTCTTCAAGAGATGGGAATACCAGACCACCTGACCTGCCTCCTGAGAAATCTGTATGCAGGTCAAGAAGCAACAGTTAGAACTGGACATGGAACAACAGACTAGTTCCAAATCAGGAAAGGAGCACATCAAGGCTGTATATTGTCACCCTGCTTATTTAACTTATATGCAGAGTACATCATGCAAAATGCTAGGCTGAATGAAGCACAAGCTGGAATCAAGATTGCTGGGAGAAATATCAATAACCTCAGATATGCAGATGACACCACCCTTACGGTGGAAAGGAAAGAAGAACTAAAGAGCCTCTTGCTGAAAGTGAAAGAAGACAGTGAAAAAGTTGGCTTAAAGCTCAACATTCAGAAAACTAACATCATAGCATCCGGTCCTATCACTTCATGGCAAACAGATAAGGAAACAATGGAAATATTGAGAGACTTTATTTTCTTGGGCTTCAAAATCACTGGAGATGGTGACTGCAGCCATGAAATTAAAAGATTTCTTGCTCCCTGAAAGAAAAGCTATGACCAACCTAGACAACATATTAAAAAGCAGAGACATTACTTTGCCAACAAAGGTCTGTCTAGTCAAGGCTATGGTTTTTCCAGTGGTCATGTATGGATGTGAGAGTTGGACTATAAAGAAAGCTGAGCGCCAAAGAATTGATGCTTTTGAGCTGTGGTGTTGGAGAAGACTCTTGAGAATCCCTTGGACTGCAAGGAGATCAAACCAGTCAATCAAAGGAAATTAGTCCTGAATATTCATTGGAAGGAATGTTGCTGAAGCTGAAGCTCCAATACTTTGACCACCTGATGTGAAGAACTGACTCACTTGGAAAAGACCCTGATGCTGGGAAAGATTGAAGGGAAGAGGAGAAGGGGTCAACAGAGGATGAGATGGTTGGACGGCATCACCGAGTCAATGGACATGAGTTGGAGTAAGCTCCAGGAGCTGGTGATGGACAGGGAAGCCTGGTGTGCTGCAGTCCATGGGGTCGCAAAGAGTCAAACACAACTGAGCGACTGAACTGAACTGAACTGAACAAGATCCCAAGTGAGGCTGATGCTGCTGGTCCAGGGACCTCACTTTGACAGCCCGTGAGTTATGTCAGTCTTCCCATTTTAAGCTGGGAAAAATGAGGCCCTGAGGTTTTAAAGGCAAACGCTGACAGTATATCACTATCGTCATCATCATAATCATCATCGGCATCATCACTGTCATTTTAGCCCTTCATTATAGCCCTTCTCACCTGCCCAGCACTGGGTAAGCACTTCATGTTTGCTACCATCTCTGGGCCTCACCTTAACAGGAAGGTACTATGATTGTTTTTCTCCTGCAGAGGCAATGACAGAGGCAGAGTCTAAAGTCACACAGTTGATAATAGCCAGCATTGCAACTGGCACACTGATCTAGGTCCAGAGCCCAGAAGTTTAACCCCCACTCTACACAACCTGCTTACAGCTTATGCTGACCAGGAATTCTCTAGAGGTTTCCAAATCCAGTGGGTTCATTCCCAGTGAGGGATGAGCCTGTGGCACCCTCAGCCCAAAGGCTGGGTCCTCGAGTGGTCCATGTCTAGAGGAAGACTGCCTCTTTAAGTCTTGTGACCCCAGAGTATTTTCTACCTCAAACACTTCTTTTCCCACAGTTACATCCTTCTTCTGACCCCACCGATGGGGGCCTTCCTGGCTGGAGGATGAAAGTCTGCATTAATTCTTCAGGTCCAAGTACCAGCCCTACCCCTACTCAGCAACAAAATAAATGAAACAGTCTCTATTCCTACTCCATGGCGACACTGGGTTGTCACTGTCAGTCATGGGTCTCCTCCCCCATCAGATGGGAGCGCATCTGAGTCAGCTGAGTCCTCAGTACAGGATCTGCCCAGACAAGGATTTAGTAACTAAATGATGAATGAATGAATGAATGATTGGGTGTAGAGGCAAATGAGGGAATGAATGAGCAAACACATGACCAAACTCCCAGGAATCCCCTCTGCTGGACCCTCTGGCCTTCCCAGATAGGACGACAGACTCTTTAGCTGGGAGGGGACCTCTGACATCATCACTCCAACTCATTTTCAGCATTGTCCTAGCCGAACCCCACCAGGGGCCAGAGCCTGCAGCTCTCCCCTCTCCACACACACATCTAGTGTCCTAGCCTCCATTTACACACCTCCAAGATTGAAGAACTCACTCCATCTAAGGTTGCCTATGATACTAAAGAGCTCTAGTATCAGCAAGGATGTTACCATTCCTCTTAGCCATGAGGAAAAGGCCATTACATTTTCACCAAGGCTCTATATCACCCAGAACAAGGTTGCTCCCGAGGCCTGTGACAGCTGGCAAAGACAAGGGAGCACATGGCTTGTCCTCTGCCCACCCTAGTCTACCTGTCCAGACTTCTTTCTTTTCGGTTGTGCCAAGCGGTGTGTGGAATCTTAATTCTCTGACCAGGGATCAAACCTGCAATCCCGACAGTGGAAGCATGGAGTCTTAACCACTGGACCGCCAGGGAAATCCCAGACTTATCTCTTCTAATTCTCTCAAGCCATGAACAGAGCTTCCCACTGTTCCCTTACACATCTGGGCCTTCCTTTGTTCCTGCTGTTCCATCCACCCTGATGCCCTCTAATAACGCAACATCCAAACCCTCCCCTCACAGTCAAGGCCTGGCTCAAATGGCACCACCTCCAGGAAGACTTCTGGGCTCTTCCTAAATAGAAATTACATTTTCCCCTTCCTCTGTATCTTCACTGCCCACACATAAACACATAGCCACACTTCAATCCTTTATTTCTCTCTCACACTGCTTTTTCTCTTAAATTGAGCTGACTTGTGTTCATTTCTCCTTCTTCACCTTGAACAAACAGGTAGAAGCAATGATGCTGATTCACCAGACTACCCTTCCCCCCTCCCACCAAACGCGCAGGTACTGGAATACAGTAGATGCTCAGTGAGTGTCTGAAGAATGGGGGAGTAATTAATGGAATGGGAAAGAAAAGGGATTGAGTGAACGGAAGTAAGCGCATGTGTGAATGAATGATCAAATGAGTGAGTGAAAGAATATCCTGTTCTCAGAGCTAAGACTCCCAGTTCTTTCTGGGGACCCATTGGGCTTGCACGGCAGAATAAAGGAAGTTGTGAGATAACTGCAGAGAGGGCAAGAGAGGGGAGCAAAGGGCGGCGGTAGTGATGGCATCAAGAGAGGAAGTGGAGGTGACTGCATTGTTGCTTCAAGACCAGGCCCCCTCTTAGAACCACAGCCATTGTGGAGAAGCTGGGCCAGGAGAGCGGTTGAGAAGCCCACTGAAAGGTCCAAAGGGGAGAAGATACAGCATGCTGGGGATGGAGGGGAGGGAATGCCTACAAGTCGTTTAGGCCAGATTCAGGTTTGTGTGAGCAGAGTACCGGACCTGCCCAGCCAGCCCTAAAATCTCTCCTGCCCAGCGGCTCAAACATGCTCTCCCTCTCTCTCTCTCATCACCTCCTCCTTCTTGGCCCAGCTGCTGGGGGTCCGGACCCAGTCTAACTTCCAGGATTGAGCCCTTGCCAGCGACTGGCTCCCCGGCCCCACTCTGGGACCCCAGCGAGCAGCAGTGGCTGCACCCTGTAGACGCTTGAGTTTCCCTCCAAGGGCCAGGCTACGTCGTCTTAGTGAGAGGCCCCGCCCATCCCAGCTCATGTCCCAGAATGCCTTGGTGCCCCAGCCTGCCCAAGCGAGAGTGCTACCAGGCACCCCCTGCCTTATCTGGAGCGCTCCCGTAGGGTAGAGGCAGACAGGCCTGGAGACGGTGCTGGAGTCGAGGAGGAACCAGCAGCAGAAGGGTCGCAGGGAAAGCGGCCCTTCCGGAGAGAGGGGGTTGGGGAGGGGCTGCGGGCGGCCGGGGTCTTACCCAAGAGGTGGAACACTGGGGACCTAACACCTTGCAGGGCGGAGGCCCGGGAGTCTCCTGGGGACGTCGGAGATGTGGTGGCGTGGGGGAGGTCCCAGAGCAGACTCCGATGGGGGAGGCTGCGGGAGGCTGCGGGAGGCTGGAGGGAGGCGCAGGAAGCGGGTAGAGGCACCGGCAGGGGCGGCCCAGACCGGTTCCTGGAGGAATCTGCTCCACTCCCCTCACCAGCGCCAGCGAGGTGGCCCCGGGGCTGCCGAGCCTGCAGATCATAAAGGGCCGAGGCACCCGGACTGGAGCCAGACACTCCGCCCCTCGAGGCGTCAATCCCTGGGCGCCAGGCAAAGGCGGAAACGCTGGGGACCTGGCGGAGTCGCGGGGGAGCCGGGCGGCCTGTGGGATGCAAACACGTCCTCCCAGTCATTGTTAAACCAGCCCCTCACAGCCTTGAAAAGCAATGCCTGCTAGTCATTCACACCTTATTGAGCACCTATCAGGTGCTAAACGCGGTGCTGGGTGCTGGGATGCAGTTTTGAGCAGGACACACTGGCCTTGCCCTTATGGGTATTGATAGAAAAAAAATTTAATGGGCAGTTCAGAAGAGAACAAAGAAAATAAATACCACCCAGGGATCTCTTCACTGAGAGAGAATCACTGTTTTCCTGGTATGTGCTTCCAGCTACACTAGAGCTGAAAGAGGTAAACAGTGCTGGCCAGGAGATGGAGGCTTCCTTCTCCCTCCACCAAGTGCAGGTACATATGTTATGTTATATAATATGAAATGTGTGATGTGATCATAGACATGAAGGCGCCACCTAGAAGAATCTCCCTCAGTGTTCACGTTTGGGGCACAGGCTCATCTGGCAAATTTGGAAGAGACTTGACAGAGGTGTCGTGGTCTGGGCACCGGTTGGAAAAGAATTTCCAGACATGAGACAGAATGAGAGGGAAATAAAGTTTATTTAGAGCGGGAGACGCTGTTAGAACAGCAGGCCAGCTCAAGGGAGAACCGACGCTGAACAAGGGTCCCTAGTCCACTTTTATACCCAGGGTACAAGGAGTGGGATAGGGGTCTTGCGGGTCATTTGCTGATTGGATGGGGCACATATACTGGGTGGGGGGAAGAGTAAGGCAAATACCTTCTCCCTATGGGGTAAGAGGGGAGACAGGTTCTACTGCTGAGAGGACCTAAATTCGTTAATAGTTACAACATGGGGGAGGGAAGGACAATAAGGGTCTGGTTTTTCCCTTCCTGCATTCCAAGACCCTCCTTGGTTTTATCTGCTCTTTCATCCTTGGGTCACCAAGAGAGGATGTTGGTGGTCCCTGAAAGATAACTATCACAGGAAGAGGAACTTGGCAGTGGGAGTGCATTCCATACCAGGGCCAGAGAGGGGGAGGGATCAGTCATTCCAGACACTTCACAGGGACTGGTGGTTGAACTCACCTGCCCAGACCCTCTCAGTGAAGACAGAGTTGCCATGCTGAGCGCACCACACTTGGGGCCCAAGCAGCCCTCCTATGGGGACCCCTCTGGGTAACAAGATGGGGGACTTCCCTCACCCAATGCGTGGGGCTTTGGCAGCAGCCTAGGTGATAACATAAGCCAACCTCTGGCACAGACAGTGGCATTAATGCAGAAGCCTCAGCTCAGCAGAGGCCCCAGGTATCTGCAACGGCAAACAACATCCAACATTGGTTTCCAAGTGCAATGAGACACATTTGGGAACACCTAGAAACACATAGGACAGGTGTTCTTTGCTGCTGCTGCTGCTGCTAAGTCGCTTCAGTCATGTCCGACTCTGTGTGACCCCAGAGTCGACAACCCACCAGGATCCCCCATCCCTGGGATTCTCCAGGCAAGAATACTGGAGTGGGTTGCCATTTCCTTCTCCAATGCATGAAAGTGAAAAGTGAAAGTGAAGGCGCTCAGTCGTGTCCGACTCAGCGACCCCATGGACCACAACCTACCAGACTCCTCCATCCATGGGATTTTCCAGGCAAGAGTACTGGAGTGGGGTGCCATTGCCTTCTCCAGGTGTTCTTTGCAGGGAAAGGGAATTCCCAAACAGGGGATGGCACTGGGCTGACATAAACTGTGGCTTAATTTTAATAAGACATTGTTCACAACCAAATGGTGAATCCTAGAGATAGTCAGGTTATCCATAGAAAAGTGGCCATATTGGATATACTGTTTTGTAATCTGCTTTTTTTTCTTGCAACAATTATCATAAATACCTTTCCATAATTTTTATTGCTACATAGCATTTCTTTTCATATAGATCTACTCAAATGTATTTAATCTCTTTCTGCTTGCTTTTGTAAGCTTTAATGAAATATCATTATGTACAATAAACTGCACATATTTAAAGTATACAACTTAATGAGTTTTGTCATATATACATATATATTCATGACCGCATGACTACAATCAAGATAATGAACATATTCTTCACCCCCAAAGTTTCCTGATGGCCCTTTATACTTTCTCCCTTCTGCCTTCCACTGCCCTCTGCCCCCTGCCCCACATTCCCAGGCACAGCATAATCTGCCTCTGTCACTCCAGATTAGTTTGCATTTTCTAGAATTCTGCATAAATGGAAACATACACAATGTATTGTTTTTTATCTGGCTTCATTCACTGGGCAGAATTATTTTGCAGTTCATATACACTATTGGACACATCAGTAATTTTTTTTTTTAATTGTTGAGTAGAATGTCATCTTATGGATATATCACAATTTGGTTATTCATTTACTTATTGATGGACTTTGTCTCTAAGTACTATGATCCAAATGAAGGTGGTATGGACATTCCTGCTCAAATCCATATGTGCACATATACTTTCATTTCTCTTAGGTAAATACCTAGGAATGGATTCGCTGGGTCACATGATAGATGTAGGTTTAACATTTTTTTTAGTATTTATTTATTTGGCTGCACCAGGTCTTAGTTGTAGCATGCAGGATTTTTAGTTGTAGCATGCGACCTCGTAGTTGAGGCATGTGGGATCTAGTTCCCTGACCAGGGATCAAGCCCGGGCACTCTGCATTGGGACTTCCAAGTCTTAGCCACCAGACCACCAGGGAAGACCCTTAACGTTTTTCACAGTATCAGAATTTTTCCAAAGAGCTGGTATCATTTCACATTCCCACCAGAAGCGTATGAGAATTCTAGTTCCTTCGTACCTTCACCAGCACTTATTTGGTCAATCAGTTTAATCTTAGTCATTTCAGTGAATTCATAGTGGTATATCCCTTACTCATTTCAGTGAATTCATAGTAGTAAATCCCTGTCGATTTGAATTCTATTCTCCTGTTCATTGATGTTGCTAAGCATCTTTTTGTATACGTATTTGCCACAATCTGTGTATCTTCTTTGGTTTTAAAAAATTGGATTGTCTTATTATTGAGCTATAAGAGTTGTTTGTATATCCAAAAGAATTGAAAGCAGACTCTCCAAAAGATACTTATACACCTATGTTCACACCAGCATTATTCACATTGAGCAAAATGGGGAAGCAACCCAAACATCCATCAACTGATGAATGGATAAACAAGAAGTGGCACATACATAAGATGAAATATTAATCGGCCTTTAAAAGGAAGGAAATTCTGACACGTGCTACAACATGGATGAATCTTGAAGACATTATGATAAGTGAAATGTCAGACAGACAAATACTGTGTGATTCCACTGTATAATGTATCTAGAGTAGTCAAATCCATAGGAACAAAGTAGAATGGTAATTGCCAACGGCTGGGGGAGAGGGACGTGAGGAGTTGTTCTAGTGAATGTACTGTTTCAGTTTTGCGAGAAGAAAAGTGCTGGAGATTAGTTGCAAAATAATGTGAATATCCTTAACACTACCAAACTGAACAGTTAAAAATCGGAAAGTTGAGGAATTCCCTGGCATTCCAGTAGTTAGGGCTCTGCACTTTTCACTGCTGAGGGTGTGGGTTCAATCCCTGGTCTGGGAATTAAGAGTCTACAAACAGCATGGTGCAGCTAAAAAAAAAAAAATCATGAGTTTGGTAAATTTTGTTTTGTATATTTTACCACAATTTTTTTTAAAAATTAAGTAAAAGAGTTCTTGACATATCTAAATACAGTCAGCTGCTCCATATCTCCAAATTTTGCACCCAAAGACTCAACCAACTCCAGATCAAAAATATTTCAAAAAATAAATAAATAAATTCCAGAAAGTTCCAAAAAGCAAAGCTTGAACTTGCTGCCTGCTGGCAACTATTTATATAGCATTTATATCATATTAGGCACTATAAGTGGAGAAGGCAATAGCACCCTACTCCAGTACTCTTGCCTGGAAAATCCATGGATGGAGGACCCTGGTGGGCTACAGTCCATGGGGTGGCCAAGAGTCAGACATGACTGACTAAGCGCCTTCACTTTCACTTTTCACTTTCATGCATTGGAGAAGGAAATGGCAACCCACTCCAGTGTTCTTGCCTGGAGAATCCCAGGGACGGGAGCCTGGTGGGCTGCCGTCTATGGGGTCGCACAGAATCGGACACGACTGAAGTGACACAGCAGCAGCAGCAGCAGGCACTATAAGTAATCTAGAGATGACTTAAAGTATACAAGGGGATGTGCCAAGGCTATAAACAAATATTACACCATTATATATATATATACATATATAAGGGACTTCAGGATCCACAGACCTTGGTATCCTCAGGAGTCCTGGAGCCAGTCTTCGGAGGATACTGAGAAAGACTCTATTGTCAGTTGTCTTTTATACTGGTCTATTGCTAAAATTTCATAAGTGCTGATGCCCCTCCTTTCCAGTTTCTTCATTATTGGGAGTTTGTACCTTTTTATTTCCTTTACTGTCATTTCAATGGATTCTTGTTAATGAGCGGACATTTTTTTTAAATAAATAAAAATGGTCAGTCTACCATCTCCAACCCTGAGTTAGTCATAATTATTAAAACATCCTAAGCTAATGTTTTTGTTGTCTTAAAAAGTGGCATTTCACTTCTGTGCCTTTTCTAGGATGCCATATAGCTGGCACTCAGCCTTTGCAGACTGGCTTCTTTCATTTAGGAATATGCATTTAAGTTTCCTCCATGTTTTTCATGGCTTGCTAGCTCATTTCTTTGTTTTGCTGACCCCAGTTTTCATTGTAGTATGCAGGATCTAGTTCCCTAACCAAGGATCAAACCTAGGCCCACTGCATTGGAAGCGGAGAGTCTTAACCGCTGGATTACTGGGGAGGTCTTAATAGCGCATTCCTTTTTAGCACTAAATAGTATTCCATCGTCTGGATGTACCAGAGTTTATTTATCTCTTTGCCTACTGAAGGGCATCTTGGTTTCTTCCAAGTTTTGGCATTTATGAATAAAGCTGCTATAAACATCAATGTGCAGGTTTTTGCATGAAGATAAGCTTTCCACTCTTTTGAGTAAATTCCAAGAAGCATGATTGCTGCATCATACCTTAGGAGGATGTTTAGCATGGTAAGAAACCAAACTGTTCTGCACGGTGGCTGTACCATTTCACATTCCCACAAGCAATGATGAGAGTCTCTATTGCTCCTCATCCACCCCGATATTTGGTGTTGTCGGTGTTTTGGATTTTGCCAAATCCAAGAGTTTTACTTCTAATGGGCATGCGGTAGTATCTTGCTGTTTTAATTTGCATTTCCTTGATGACATATGATGTGAAGGTTCTTTTCATGTACTTATTTGCCATCTGTCTATCTTCTTTGGTGAGGTCTCTGTTTTCTCCCAGTCTGCGGCTTGTCTTCTAATTCTCATCAACCTATTTTTTCCTTACTTATTAAAAATGTATTTATTTATGGCTGTGCTGAGCCTTCATTGCTGCACACTGGCTTTTTCTACTTGCAGTGAGCAGGGGCTCCTCTCTTAGAAGTGTGGGGCTTCTCACTGAAGTGGCTTCTCTTGTTGCAGCTCTCAGGCTCTAGAGCACAGGCTCAGTAGTTGCTGTGCACAGGCTCAGCTGACTGGTGACACGTGGGGTCTTCTCGAACCAGAGATTGAACTTACGTCCCCTGCACTGGCAGGCAGATTCTCAACCAGTGAACCACTAGGCAACTCCCTCATCAGTTTATTTTTGGTAACAGAATGAAGACCTGTGAACTTTAGAATTTTAGAGTATTCGTGGTAACTTTCAACTACCTATATTGTCCTCACCATCCTTGTCCCTCCCCAAGTCAGGGAATCATCATCCTGAACTTTGTATTTACCATTCCTTTGCATGGAGGAAGAGGTTTGTCATTGTTTGTCTAATACAAATTGCTATTATGAACATTCTCCTATCTGACTCCTGTTGCGGTATAAGGAGTATATACCTAGGAGTGGGGGCTTCCCTGATGGCTCAGCAGCAAAGGATCTGCCGGCCAGTGCAGGAGACAAGGGTTCGATCCCTGGGTTGGGAAGATTCCCTAGAGTAGGAAAAGAGTCGGACATAACTTAGCGACTGGGCACACAGGTGCATGCATACCTGGGAGTGGGTATATACCTAGTAAAATTGCCGGGGTATAGTGTATGAAAATGTCCAACATTAGAAAAGAATAACTTGTTTTTCAAAGTGGTCGTATCAGTTTGCACACCCACAAACCACATGTAAGCAGTCTCTTGATTCACACTCACTCCAATTGTCAGGCTTCTGATTTGGGGCACTCAAATGTTGTAAAATGACATTTGATTGTTGTCTTGACTTTTGTTTCCATGATTACTAATAAGTTGAACGTCTCTTCAGATGTTAATTGACCACCTGTTTCTTTCTCTAAGAAATGCTGCTGCTGTTTAGTTGTCCAACTCTTTGTGACCCCATGGACTGTCACCCTCCAAGGTCCTCTGTCCATGGAATTCTCCAGGCAAGAATACTGAAGTAGGTTGCCCTGTCCTTCTCCAAAGGATCTTCCCAACCCAGAGATCTAACCCACATCTCCTGCTTGGCAGGCGGATTCTTTACCACTGAGTCCCCAGGGAAGTCCTCTCTTAAGAAATGCCTGGTAGACTCCAATTAAAATAAATAAATTTATATTAAAAAAAGAAATGCCTGGCCATATATTTCTTTCCTATTTTTAGTCTGGGCTTATTTTCCTCATTAACCAGTTTTGCATGTTCTTGATATGTGTCTTTTAGCTACTATATGCATTGAAAATATGTTCTTGTATTTGTAGTACTTTACTTTCTTTAAAATTTCTTTTGAGAAAAAGGAGTTCTGGGTTTTAATATAGTCAAAGTTTTATGGTTAGTACTCTTAGGTCTTTTTAAAGAACTACCCCCAAATCAGAATGATGTTCATTTACATCTTATTCGCAAAATTTCAGAGTGTTGCCTTGGACATTCAAGTACTTAACCCAATTGAAATTGCTTTTTGGTAAGAAGTTGGGTGTGAATTCAACTTCATTTTTCCATATCTGCAACTAAGTTGTCCACTTCTATTTATTGAATAGCCCTTCTTTCCCCATGGGGAAACTGAGACCAGAGAAATTCAGCAACTTGCCCAAGATCACACAGTTTGATTGTTGTTTAGTCACTAAGTTGTGTCTGACTTTTTGTGACCCTGTGAACTGCAGCATGCCAGGTTACCCTGTCTTTCACTGTTTCCTGGAGTTTGCTCAGATCCATGTCCACTGAGTCAGTGATGCTATCTAACCATCTCATCCTCTGCTGCCCCCTTCTCCTTTTGCCCTCAATCAGTCTTTCCCAATCATGCAGTTAATAAGCGTCAAAGCCAGGATTCAAAACCAGGCAGTCCAGCTCTGGAATCTGCCATAGTTTGAACCACCCTGGTACCTGCCTTTTGCTTCTGTCATGCAAATTAAATGCAGAGTTCTATGCCAGGCTCTCAATTCTATTTCACTGGTCAATTTGTCCATTCCTGAGCCAAACCACACTGTTTTAACTATTGGGGTTTTATAATAAATACTGATATCTGGTAAAGCAAATCTACCCTATTCTTCAGAAAGGGCTTGGCTATTTTTTTTATCTTTCTTCATATATATATATATCAGAATCAATACATCAAATTTCATAGAAATCCTTGTTAGAAATTAGATTGGAGTTACATTAAATATATTTATGTATTAATATATTATTCAGGGACAATTTTATATCATCAATATTAAGTCTTTGCATTTAAGTTTTCTTTAATATCCCTTGATTAAGTGTTAAAATATTTTCCATGCTAGTCTTATACATCTTTTGTTCTTTAGACACTTTATTCCTTAGATATTTCTTTTGCTGTTGGGGTCTTTCTTATTACATTTTCTTAACTTGGTGTCCATTGTGACTAAGGCATCCCTGACTGAGCTCCAGGAGTTCTGCAAACCTTCTGAAACTATATATGCATTTTGTGGAATCTATGCATAACTTCCATTAGATTCCCAAACTATTGCCAAGAGTACTGAATGTTTCTTATGGGCCAGGCACTCCCTCGAGCACTTCATAAGTCCCACAACCACCTGGGGAAATAGATGCAGTTATTCCCCCATTTTATGGATAAGGACACTGCTTCTCAGAGAGGTTAAGTGCTTTGCCTGAAGTCACAGAGCTAAGAAACTAACAGCCAGCATTCAAACCCAGCCTGTCTGACCCCAAAGCTATACACTGAACTTCTGTAACCTGTTACCTCCAAAGAGGTTGGCACTTGGCCGCCCTGTGCTACTACTGTTTACTCATCTGTAAAATGGGTGGATGAAGGTTACTGCTCCACCTCCCTCTCAGGGCTGTTTGGAGAGACAGCTGAGGCCATGGATGGGAAAGAGGCTCTGCAAACTGCCAAGTGCAGCACATGAGGCAGGGGTGGCAGAGGAAGCAGGGGCTCGGGCGTCTCTCCCTCCACCGCTGCCAGCTTCCCAAGCAGCCTCTTCCTAGGAGATGGAGGACACGCCGGCTGAGCTGGGGAGGAGCTGTCCTGCCCGAGCACCCACTCTGCAGCAGGCCCTGTGTGAGGCGGGGACGCAGAATCAGACATGCTTCCGTGATGATGAGGTCCGACCGTAATAGGTGGTGACAACGGGTGCTAGTGCCGTGGCAGTTAGGGCTGGGGGGTGGCAGAATCACAGAGAGGTTCCTGGTCTACCCTGGGGAGCCATGAGCTCCCCTTGCACCACGCCAGCCAGGCACCCTCCTCCAGGTGGCCAGCTTCCAGCTTCCCTTAAGATCCGTTCCACTGGCCCTTCAGAGCAGCCATGCAGCTTTGAAGATGCTCGTTCATGGTGTCACACCTCTATTGAGGCCGCCTCAGTCACCTCCACCACTCTTACCACAAATCCATAGTCCACCCCTTGGCCTCTCCATCAGGCCCCTGGCCCTCACTTCCTGGCCTCACCCTAACCCTTATCACACCCAAGAGGGAAGACTCACCAGCTCTTGCCAGCCTCCTGACCTCGGTGCCTAGAGCAACCCTCCCCGACTCTCTTCCTAAAGGGGTCATTCTCCCTTGGGTTTCAGCTTGAATGACACCTCCTCAGAAACACCTTTACTGGTGGCTTAGATGGTAAAGAATCTGCCTGAAGTGTGGGAGACCCAAGTTCGATTCCTGGGTCAGGAGATCTCCTGGAGGCGGAGGTGGCTACCCACTCGTTTTCTGGCCTGGAAAATCCCATGGATGGAGGATCCCAGAAGTCCACAGTCCATGGGGTCCATGGGGTCTCAAAGAGTCAGACACGACTGAGCGACTAACACTCATCTAAAGAAAGTCTTCCCTGGGCTGCTTATTCTCTGCCCCTCGCTGGTTTCTTTCATAGCTCTTATTTCTTGCAGTGATTTGTGCATTCATTTTTCTCTCTTCTCTCCCTCCTGTCCTCTCCTGTTACAAAGGCTTCATGAGGGCAGGGGTCACACCTGCCTATTCTTGGTGGTCTCTTAGCCACAGAGGTCACTCAATAAATATTTGTTTGATGAATGAATGAATTAGTAAACAAATTAATGAACTGGATCTTAAAGAATCTAGAGCTGTGCTGTCCAATAGCCACGAACCACAGGTGGCTATTTAAATGTAAAGAAATTAAAAGTAAATAAATTTAAAACCCAATTCCTCAGTTGCAGTAGTCACATTTCAATCTCTGTATGCGGCTAGTGGCTACTGCATGAGACATTTCCGTCATTTCAGAAAGTTCTATTGGGTGTGCTGCTCTGAATGACCTTAAAAGCCGAGAAGGTGGACAAGGGCATTTGGAGCAGAGGGCCCAGCATGTACCCAAAGCTGCAGGTGTGAAAGAGCAGAATGGTGATGCTACGCTCTGGAACAGGGAAAGGGACACATCGCTCTACCTTTGCACGGCCCTGTTTGCATTAGAAAGTTTGGCTTAAGGTCAGGAAGAATGTCAGAACAGGGAGACTCCTAAGAGACAGCTGGTTCCATCCATTTCTCTTGGAAGTGGAGAACGTGGCCCAGAGAAGACACCCAAGATCAAAGAGAAAGTAGCATGAATGGGGCAGGAACCCAGGCCTCCTGACTCCCAGTGCCTTAGGAGTCAGTTTCCCCCGACCAGGTTCATGGATACTTCTTCCCTCCTTCCTGGCCCCTCTCCCTACCCACAGCCAGGCCACCAAGCCTGGCAAGGCACCCAGGCCCATCCTTGTCCTCGACACTCACACTGGCCACTTTTATTTACTCCTTAGTACGTCACAAACCCTCCCTCCCCAGTGTCTGACCCCTAGAAATTTTAGACATCCCAAGGAGAATAGCTGCTTATAACCATTTGCTAATTACACGTATGGATGTCAATTAATTCATTTAGCTAATTACCCACTCGATGAGCACCACGCACCAAAGAACTGTAAAAGACAGACATATGGTGAGAGAGGGGGGTATCCGGGTGCTCAAGCGGCATGCAGGGGCAGGGGAGGGAGGGCGCCATGGCTGCAGCAACTCCCCACCACCGGATGAGTGGAGGGAGGCCGCTTAATGGCTGGGGGGACAGAGCTGCTGCTGCTGCTGCTGCCATAAAGCATAATTACGGCTTTCCACTAATAGTGCTGGGAAAACACACAGGCACTCATGCGTGCAGATAACCGCACATATGTATATGCACATCTCTATTTATACACACACTTATGTGCTTACAGACACAGCATGCACATACGCATAAGCACGGTACACGTGCACACGTGTGGACACACACACATGAACACGTGAGGTCATGTGCCATCAACGCACAGACATTTTCTTCAAGTCCTACCTTTGGTGGAGGCTGAAGGGTGGGGATTCTCTCTTTTTGCACCCAACTTTATGCCAAGCACTGTGCTCAGCCCTTCCACATAAGTTAATTCATTTAATCTTCACATAACCCCACAAAGAATGAATTATCTCCACTTCACTGATCAGGAAACTGAGGCTCAGAGAAGCCAAGACACTTGTCCAAGGCTACACAGCAGGTAAGTGGCAGGGGTGGGGCCAATCCCTGCACCTCCATAGCCACAAGCAGCAAGGGGCAGGGGAAAGGAAAGGGGGTTTTCATCTGCTTGCAACTGGTGGGATCTTGGGAAAATAACCTCTTTTAGGGGAGACTCTACCCTACTCTGCTCTAGACTCTACTCTACTCTACGTCATTCTCCCTGGAAAAGGGATCTCCTGTCAGCTTCAGCCGCATCCCATGAGTCTGCTCTGAGGCCACCTCTGTGCCAGGCCTGGCACTCAGGACACAGGGTAAAGATCTGAACTCACAGCGTGGTAAGGCAGATGGAAAACACGGGTTGTCATCAGAAAAGCAAGCATTTGATCTGGCTGTCTGGGTTGAGAGCCCAAGTTGTTCCATGTTCCACGCTTTCTCTTTCTTCCTACCCTGGAGGGGCTGGGTCCAGAAGCCTAAGATGAACCCCTTGAGCTCCCTGCAAATGACACACATCTCCTCTCTGAGAGCTTCTGCCTGGGGTCCTGCCCTGGCCCTACGCACCTTTCCTCATCTTCATAAGGACAGCAGCATTGGTCTACCCCGGCAAACAAGAATGAAAGTTTCTCCAGTTTTAGGGAAAAACAAGAAAACTCTCCAACACCCCTCTTCTAGCCTCTTCACTTACCAACCCTCATGTCCATTCACCAAAGTAAATAGGAAGCCACAGTTAGTGATTCATTCATCCCTCTGTTCAATAAAATACTCCAGAGAATTCCTCTGGTCTAAGAATGGATGGTCTCAAACATTCTTTCAGGCCAGCAAACAAGCAAAAAGTAGTAGCTCTGCAGCGTCTATCAGTTACAAATCTTTCTGTTGCAAGTGACAAAAACTCCAACACAAATAAGTTTCAACAGAGGGAATATACTGGCTCAGATACAGAGAAGGGAAGGGGTATGGCAGTTTCAGGAATAGCTTGGTTCAGGGGTTCAAGCAAAGTCACTAGGACTTGCCTCTGTCGGTCTCTTATTCTTACTCTCTCCCATGCATTGGCTTCATGCTAAAGCTCCACTTGGTGATAAGCTTCTCTTGCTCTCAGACTCTAGCCCACCAGAGACAGGAGCTTTTCCAGGAGCTCCTACACAAGCCCTGGGGTTCACTGTGGTAGGATGCGCTCCCGCACGTGCCCACCTCTGAGCCAGTTCCCACAGCCAATGGGCTGCCATGCTCAGATTGCTTGGATCAAAGGGTGGAGTTCCAGCCAAACCTCCTGAACAGAGTGGGAACAGCTGGAGCCCCAAATGTTGTCAGAAAAGGGGGAATTGATAAAGGACCAGGAGGCAAGGTACCAATACCCGCTACAATGTTCTTTTTTAAAATTTCATTAATTTTGTTTATTTTTGGCCACGCTGGGTCTTTGTTGCTGCATGCGGGCTTTCCTCTATTTGCGGCAAGCGGGGGCTGCTCCCAAGTTGTGGTGCATGATCTTCTCTTGTTGTGGAACACGGGTTCTAGGGCACGTGCTCAGTAACTGTGGTACATGGAGTTAGCTGCCCTGCGGCATGTGGAATCTTCCCAGACCAGGGATCAAATCCATGTCCTCCGCATCAGCAGGCAGATTCTTAACCACTGGACCACCAGGAAGGCCCTACAGTGTTCTAAGCATTCTAGATCAGAAGGGTAGGGAATATCAGCCCCGTCTTGGATCTAAGGAAACCGAGGCTGAGAAAGGAGATAAGCCTAATAAAAACTGTCCAGTGAGTAAGGGACTGAGTCAGGATTTGAACCAATTTCCTCTCACTTCCTCCTTGAGCCCTTCCCCCACAAACAGGCTCCCGGGAGCACTCTCCAGGCATCCAGGCTACAACAAATCGAATCACTTTCCTCAGTTCTGCGGTCCCTGGGCCAGCAGGGCCTCCTGATTGCCTGGGAAAGGCCTCCCAGGCTGGGAACTCTGTGAGGGCCAGCCTGCTCCATCCATGGGTGTCCCACTCCTAGCCCTCGGAGCTCACTCCAGGGCAGGTGGAAAGCCTGCCACGCCACTCTCCCAGACTTCTCTCTGGCCAGGTGTGGTGAAGGACAGTCCAGAAGGGCCTGGGAGCAGCCCCAGACAAGGACCAATGGGAGCTAGAGGATACACGCCGGCTCCCTGGCCCCATGGTGGCATGACAAGGTGGGGCCTGTTCCACCCAGGTGCCCACAGTGGTGACTGGCCTGATAACACACCCTTTCCCAGCTGCCTTCCCTGCCCTGTCTCACTCCCCCACTCCCCTCCTTGATTCCCGAAGTCAGCTCTCAAACAGGCTTGCCTTCCAACTATTCTCTCAGGATCTGCTTATGGGAAAACACAACTTAAGGTACCTCCATTCTCCTATAAAATTAGGGTATGGGACGCCTAAAGGGGGGTTCAGCTAAATCAATGATGGTCAAATATTTTTTTAGTAGAATGCTTTTACAAATGCTTCTCTTTTCTGTCTGGTTTTCACCCCCTCTCCTTCCTAAAATCCAGGCCCCTCCCCTCCCTGCCCTGCCCCTTGTCCCACTGAGTCTCAGGTGTCCCATAACCCTTCTTTTTCACGTGGGATCTTAGTTCCCAGACCAGAGATCAACCCTGCCCCACCCCATCCCCACTCCCCCAAGCCCCACGCCTCAGCCCCCTGCAGTGAAAGGGCAGAGTCCTAACCACTGGACCACCAGAAAAGCCCCTCCCACAACCCCTGAGTCTTGCGCATTCCTCAGCCCCTGGCATCTTCTCAGTCAAGGGCATTTTCTTCCCTGCCAGGTCCTGTGCTGGGGGAGGCAGAACTTCGGATCCCTTGGTGACGGAGGGCAGGAGGGAGATCCTAGAAATAGTTACAATTCACTCCCTCCCCTAACAGCTAAAAAAATCACACAGATTGCACATCTCAAAGACTAGCTTCCTGTAGAAAACCCTTACTGTGTCTGTATATCCTTTCTGATAACGTAACTCTGGCCTAAGTACACTATAAGAACTCTAGCCCCACTCACTGTGGAAAACTATACAAAGCCCTCTTACATTAACCTGACATCGGAGAGTGCCAGGTCGCAGGGTCCAGACTGGTCTCTCCCCTAGCTTCCTGAGGGGATGGGAGAGCTGTGTCCATCTTTCTGTCTGCTTATATCTGCCTCCCACTCTCTCTCTCAAGGACCATCTTCCTGTCCTCCTCTGGAACGTAGGAGGTAGAAGGTAACTGTTATCAGATGCTGTGGAGCAAATCACACCAAACTTAGTGGCCCTACACAATAACCTATTATGCTCCCAAATTCCCTGGGTTAAGATTTCAGGACGCTGGGCCATTCTCACTTGGGTCTCCCATGCAGCTGCAGACACATAAAGACTTGATGGGGCCCGACGACCCACCTCAGAGGTGACCCACTCCCTTGGCTTTCGATGGTTCTGGCTGTTGGCCCAGACCCTCAGCTCCGCCCCACGTGGGCTTCTCCAGGCTGCTGAGTGTTCTCAAGCCTGGCAGCTGGCTTCCCTGCAGCAGGAGAACCAAGAACCCAAGGCAGACGCTGCAGCGCCTGTTGTGAACCAGTCCCTGGAGCCACATCGTCACTTTCATCTTATTCTGTTGGTCACGCAGGGCCAGCCCTGATCTGGCGTGGAGAGAACCACACAGGAGGCGTGGGGCAGTGGGCCATTGTGGAAGCTGCCTACCACGGGAAGTTTAACCGGAGCCCCGGCCACCCCCAGGTAGTCTGTGTTGCCTGCCCCCTGAGTTCCTGTCCGCCCCACCCTGAGCCCCCCAACACCATGAGATCATGGCGTCTAGCAGTGCATACAAGAATCAGGCAGCAGAGGCACACGGGCCAGAGCAGGAAATGTCTCAAAGCCCTCATCAGCCAGCGCTATCTTGAAGTTCATCAGTCACTGCGCTTTCGGGCCAAGCACCTCTTGCAAGCCCACCAGGCTCCTGGGGGCACACAGGGGAGCCCTCATCACCTGCCACCCTGGGGGACCAGGAGCTCTGGGAGGGCCCGAGGGAAGACTGGTAAGGTGAGACTGGGGAATGGGGCTAGAAGGGGGGGTGTCTTCTCCCTACCTCTATTCGTTGGCAAGATGATACTCCCCATTCCTGCCCCAAAAAGGACAGAATCTGCCCCAGATTGTCACCCTACACTCCACTGAGGAGACCCTGAACAAGAAGTGCCCAGAATGTGATCCACAGAATCTGAGTGGAATACAGGGTTGCTTTATGCCACTTAGTTATGGGACAATGTGATATAGAGCATTAAACAACCCAATACCTTCTGTCTCCAAAGACATAGAGGTTCTGCCCCAGGCTAACATGGTCCATGGATGACAGGCTCCATGTGGTCCCATCAGTCAGATGGGTCACTTTCCCAGGCCTGGAGGCTAAGAGTGTTCATTCCAACACACTGCAGACAGGAGGAGACCCTCCTGCAGCTCACGTCCACACACCTGGGCCTTGTTTTTCTCCACCCCTGTGTCCAGATGCCCGTGCAGAACCCCAATTCCTGTTGGTTTTTCTAATAGCTTAGCCCTTCATCCTCTCCCCTCCCCCCGCACCCCCAAGGCCTCACGCCAGCTTCTGTACAGATGCAGGGCCTGGCTAAACAAGAGCCTTCTAGGCAGCTTCTTTCCTTGGCAGAAGGAACCAGCAGAAGCTCGGACATTACAGCTTGTTCCTGAGTTTACTGAATGAAAGTGACCAGCTACTCTAGGAACCAGCCTGGACGTGGGAGAGTGAGGGGGATAGGTTGGGGGGAGGGAGTGGGAATTTTCTATTCCTAGAGTTTGCCCACACCTGGAAGGAATAGCATCAGACTACTTTTAAGTCAAAAGGGGGATTTCTTGGGAGGTCACCAGGGTAGCCCACAGAGCAGGTGGAATCTTGGCAGAGACCTTGAGAACCAGAGGAGAAACCAAACTTCTAACAATGATGATGTCTAGGGAAGGCTTCCCAGGTGGCACTAGTGGAAAAGAACCTGCCTGCCATTGCAGGAGACGTAAGCCTAAACAGGTTCTGATCCCTGGTTTGAGAAGATCCCCTGGAGGAGGGCATGGCAACCCACTCCAATATTCTTGCCTGGAGAATCCCATGGACAGAGGAGCCTGGCGGGGCACAGTCCATGGGATTGCAAAGAGTCAGACCCAACTGAAGCAATTTAGCACCCATGCACACACAATGTGTAGGCAATGGGATCGTGAAGAACACGCTTCCTCCACACTGTTGGAATTTCTTTCTCAATAATCATGTGTAATCAACAACAACAAAAAGAAAAACATTTCCTTTTGGAGAGAGAAAAGATCTGAAGCAAGGTGGGGGATGCCCAGAGCCCCACAACCTCTGCCCCGGCTCAGTCCCCAATACAGGGCCTCGAGCACCTCCACTGGTTGACTGCTCAAGACCCCGCAGCTCAGGCCTATTGTCAAACACTAGAGTCTGAACAAGCTCAGGGTCTGGGCCCAGCCTCACCCGCCCTGATCTGACAGCCAGCACCTCGGGAGCCCAGCAGCATCTCATGTGTACAGACCTGGGCCCCCACTGCTGATCTTCTGCCTGCTGACAAATGATCCTGCCTTCCCCACAAGCTGTGACTCCTGGGCCCATCCATCAGCTGCCCAGCCAGTGCAATCGGAGTTTAATGATGTCATGACAGGAGTGATTACAATTGTTAATTACCTTCCAGCCATCAGCAGCTTCTGCAGGTCTTCAGCCATGTGGCAGCTGCCACGGCCACCCTGTGCTTGTACAAACCTCTCCTGGTCTCATCGACCACCCTGCTGTATTCCCAAAGGCCCTGGGATATGGGGGTGGGCATTTCAAAGGAGGATTTCTAGGCACCAGTATGTCCCCAAGATCCTGGTACTCGGAAGGTCTGAATGCCTTTCTCCCTGGTTTAATTTATAGAATGCACGCTATCAGGGTCCTGAAGGAAAACACCAACCACATCACTATCTGCTCACGGTCAGTGGTGTGGAGTCCCATACCAAGGTCACAGGCACAAGGCCTTGTACCAAGGCCATAGATGCAGAGCCCAGGACCAAGGTCACCTCTGGAACTGATTGAGCCTCATTGAGGACCATTGCCAAAAGCCCCTCTGATCCTTACAGGCCAGCCCCCTGACCCCATATCAGGCAAAAATGACCCCCGGCACTCACCCTATAGTGCCCTAACCAATCACCTAATGCCACCTTTCCAGCAGGAATCCTCAGCTAAAATTGGCTTGTAACTCACAAAAAGACTCTCCCTGGTGTGTCAGGAAGTCAGCCCGCTGTATTTGCAGCGTCCCTCACCTATTCTCCCTTCAGTCGGCTTTCCCTGGTCTGTCAGGAGGTCAGCCCACTGTGCTCACAGCACTCAAATTATCTCTACTCTCTGTTCTTAATAAACTCTCCCTTTATGCAATGCTCTGCGCCTGGAAATTCTTTCTCAACCCATATCTGGACTGGACTTCCACAAGCGGATCCTCCCTGCCACAGCATAAAATCTAAATCCCTTAGCTTAGCACTTATGATGTTCCACGAAGGACAGTGCCTGCCTTTCTCTGGTTGCACCTCCCACTACTCAGCTCCACACACCTCGTTGATAATAACAGAGCTTCCAGCCACACCTCCTACTTTCCCAATCCCAGGCCTTTGCCCACACCATCCCTCCCCCCTGGAAAGCCCTTCACCCATGGCTCCATACATTCAGCTTCTACCTATTCTTCCATGCCTGCCTCATGCTAACTCTGTCAGGATATGGCCTAGAGCCTCCCTCCTACCCCAGGCTCCAATCCCAAGTAATTTTGGCCTCCCAGGATCTTCAGAAGCCCTTCACCTGAGCACCCCCTTTCTCACACATCAACTCCCCAGTTTAACAGGTTTGTGTCCGTGTCCTCACTCTCCCACAGCAGTGACCTCCTAAGGGTAGGCCCAGCACAGGGCCTGGAGTGGAGTAAGGGGTCAGAACCAATGGACAAGTCTTGAGCTGGCCCAGGAGAGAGGAAGTAAAAGTGGCCTGAGAAGGAGACAGCATGTGCCATTGCTTCCTTCTTAAGGGACTGTGCCCACATCCAGGCCCTCACCAGCTATGCAGGAGTAATGGGCTCCTCACTGGTCTCCCTGCAACCCACCTCCACCTCCAACAGCCAAAGCAAGCCTTCAGTTGTGAATCAGATTCTGCTACTCCTTGGCTTAAAACCCTTAAATTCCCCCGGAGGTAAGTCTGTTAGTTCAGCCTTCAAGGATCACCATGGCCACAACACGTACTCTCCGGGCTTGTCTGCAGCTCGCTGCCACCCCTCCTCTGAAGGCTACAACTCCACACACAGGCCAAGGCCATGACCGCCACGTTCGTACCTCATACCCTCTCCCAGTCAGGTGCCAGGGCCTCACTGGACCTACCCGGTCTAAGCTCAGTCAACTAGATTTTCTCTCTTCCCTGGGAACTGAAAGGTATATAAGTGCTTCGGAGCCATGAGGAGGTTATTGTCCACCTGGAGCCCAGAGAGGATGAATGAAGAGGAGGAGTATGAGGAAGGGGAAGAAGAGGGGCTCAGAGAGACAAAAAGATACCAGGAGACTTTGGAGGTCACACCCGTCCCTCCCCGAGACACAGTTCTGTTGGGTTCCAGAAGAGACTCCCATCTCTTTATAAACATTGTCACTTTTTTCACGGTGGTTTCTGTCAAATGTGTCAAAGATGGAGGAAATTTTCTCATCCAGACATGTACAGCTCAAAACAAACATCATATATCTTTGAATGAAATACTCTGAAAAGCTGTCTGGGGAGCAGTAGGGATGTGGGAGTGCAAGTTCCAAGGACTTGTCCACATTTCACAAGGTGGTAGGGAGGCTGCCCCTTGAACGGCAGGTGAGAGCGTCATACTGCTTCTAGAAGCAGTAGGGCTTCCAGAGGTCCAACCATCTCCATTTAACCCCAGCCCTGCCAGCCACTCACGGTGTAAGACTGGACCAGTTCTCTCTGGCTTCACTTTCCTCATCTGTTAAACAGCCCTGCCCCTAAAAACAGTGCCTACCTCAAGGAGTTGTGTTTTTTTTTGGGGGGGGGGGTCTTTTTTTTTATTGGATTAAACAAGTTAATATGCGGAAAGCACACAGTAGTGTCTGTTAAGGGCAAACACCAAATGTTAGCAAAAATGGGAAAAGCTAAAGCTGTGAAGGGCCTAGAAGTTGTGAGATAAACTCTGATATGCAAATTTAAGCCAGGATCCAGGGCACAAGTGAATTTAAGAAAAAAAAGAACTTAAAGTAGATTATTCACCACTGCGTTCCGAGGAGAGTCCTAGACACAACGCAGCCCAAGTCCCTGCTCTCACAGAGTTTCCATTCTAGAAGGAGACAGGCAATCAATAAGGTCCCTACAGATGACAGCTACAAAGACAAAAGTGTGGTATGAAGAGAGGGATGACTAGAGGGCTTCTCTGGACCAGGCGGGGACTGAGAAAGGACCAACTGCTCCAGCACCACCCGCGGAGGGAAGCCAGCAAGGAGGGAACAGCGGTACCGAGGCTGGCGAAGGTGAGCAAGCTGTCCATGAGAGGGCAGGAAGGGCAGATCCCCGAGCAGGCAGCTTTGAGCATGGATTCTGCCAGGCTCTCTGCTACAAAGCATGAATAGAAAACAGCCTCGTCCATCTCTGCCTTAATCTTCAGTCCCTCCCACATGCTCATGAACACCTTTGGGTGGTTCAGCTCTCTTTGAGGGAATAGGGGAGCTTCTGAATTCAGCGAGGAACAAATACTGAGACAACAGGGGTAGGTACTCCTCGGGGCAGGCCCCTCCAAGACTCTTCCTCGAAACTTAACCCTTCCTAAAGAGTCCACAAAACCCCGCATTTACCCAGAGCCCAGCTCTGGGTAACCTGCCGCAGGGGGAAGCTGAGAGAACTCACCTTTGTCTTGTCTTCAGCAGGCCTGGTCCCTCAGTGACCCTTAGTGAGGAGAGGCAGGAGCACTGGTTTCAGAGTCCAGCAGACTGCGTGTCACTGTTTTCTGCCACTTGCACACTAGAAGCCTGGGCAAGTCTCAGCCGCCCTGCTCCATAAAATCGGGGAGACAGCTCCTGGAGAAGATGAGTAAGCCTTCCACATGTTGCCAGAAGGTATCAATCTCAAGAGACCCATGCTAGTCATCCCATTTTCCGTCCAAGGGGTCAGTGGGACAGCATCTTCTCCAATGTGAAGACCAATGATACCTGTGCCTTGATGAGTGCCTTCCGGGGGCCAGACACATGTGAAAGAAAAAAAACAGCAATAAAGACTTTAAAATAAAAAAATGAACACCTAGTAGAACAGTTTTACCACTGAGCAGGTCACAAATCTGGCACAGTCTCTGGGGAACTGAAACTTTGATGAGACAGAAAGGAATTTAACTTTTTAAAGCCAAATACCAAGCACTGTAGGCTTCCCAGGTGGCGCTAGTTGTAAAGAACCCACCTGCCAATGCAGGAGACGCTGGAGACACAGGTTTGATCCCTGGCTAGAGAAGATCCCCTGGAAAAGGGAATCTACCCATTCCAGTATTCTTGCCTGGAGAATCCCATGGACAAAGGAGCCTGGCAGGCTACAGTCCATGGGGTCGCAAAGAGTCGGACAGGACTGAGCGACTAACACACACCCACCCCACGCATTGCCTGCCCCGAGTGAGGGAAGCAAAGCCTCTGAGCTGCCAGGGGCACAAGGCTCGTCAGCAGGCATTTGCTGCCTGTGAGGGCCCATCTCAGGAGCCTGGCGTCTGCTGCGCACACGGCATGCCAGGTCTGGGTTACGTGGCCTAACAGGTCTGCCCCAGTGTCAGCAGGCCAGGGGGTCGAGGCAGGGTGTACCACCTGGTACCCAGCTCTTCCTCCATTACCACTGCTCCAAGTGACCCCACAAAATACAGTTCCTTATCCCCATTTTAAAATGAGAAACTGAGGCCCAGAGAGTTTAGGGATTCCCCTGTCGAGGTCACTCAAGCCCAGCTCAAATTGGAACCTAGATCTGTCTGGTTGCAAAGGATGTAACTGTCACATCAAGCCACGGAAATGCCAGCTGGGGCACAATAAGCAGACTATAGTCAGACTAAGCTCAGAATCCTCAGAACTTGGAGGAAGAGGGTCAGGCCAGAGGAACCAGGCCAGAATGCTGGAGCCCAGGTTCCCTCCCAGGCCCCTGGGGTTGCAGAGAGGCTGAGCCAGGGTGGTCCAGGGAGAAGTGTGGGATTACTCCCAGGCTGCACCGGCCTCCCGCCTCCCCTCAGCACGTCCCCCACTAGGGGATGATTTTTCAAACCAGATTTTCCAACATCACCCTTCCCTGGGCGGCCAGACACCCGGCCCCCCACAGCCCGCCGCCAGTCAGCCCTGCCTCCCTCCTGGAGCGGCAGGAAGCCCGCAGCCGTTCTGCATACACCCCCTGGTGGAAACAGCTCATTACGAGATGGGGGAAATGTGCTAGAACATTAGCTTAATAAATCAAGCGCTCCCGGAGCCCTGCAGCCGCCGAGGCTCTGCAAGGCGGGGCCACGGCGCCCACCCCCGAGCTGGGCTTGGGGGTAGGAGGCGGGGCCATCATGCGGCCGTCACCCAGCTGCCGCCTCCCCTGCGGAGCCGAGAAGTCGATGTGTGCTGCCGGCTTGGGAGACTAGGCCGCCCGGGGTTTGAATCCCGGGGCTGCCACTTGCTAACCTGCAACCCAGAACCAGGGAGGGCCTCCTGGAGCCTCTGTCTTCATCTAAACAATGAGGCGGTGACGAGCCCTATCGATGGAGGGCCTCTCAGAGTGGTGCCTTCCACAACTCACTGCAGCTGCGTGAGATCCAAGAGGCCATTTCATTTTTCAGAATGATGAGATTCAGAGCCTGTGGCTGGTTTATGTCCAGTCCTGCCAACCCTCTGCCCAAGGTCACTCCCAACCCCCTGGCGCCCACCTCTGCCCAGAGCAGGTACTCTGCAGTGAGGAGCCCTGCAAGGTAATCAGGTCCTGCAGGGTGGCTAGACTGCAGAGCAGCAGGCTTCACCTCCTGGGTGCCCAGCAGGCCAGCCACCTCCCAGCTCCTCCCGATCCCAGACAAGGAAAATCCAACCAGTGGTATAGGGACCACCACAGACTGGGAGCCCCAGGTTTTTTCCTGCAGCCTGCTGCCCCTGTCTCTGATACAAGCCAAAGCCTTCTCTGCTGTCCCCCACCATACTGGCTGGCTCCAGCTAACTTCCCTCCCAGTCCTAGCTCAGGCGTTAACCCACTTAGGGCCTGAAGAGAATCCCTCCCTTCTCTGGGCCTCAGTTTCCCTCTCTGTGTGAGACTTAGCCTAGAGGATCTTAAGGAGGCTCCTGCTTGCCACCCCGCCTCTCCTCCCTGCTGGTCTAGGCAGGAAAAGGGCTGCAACACCAGAGCTCCTTAGCAGAGAAAACCACTGTCCAGAGAGCTAATCCCTCCTGCTCTCTGGGGGGTGGAGAGAGGGCTAGAGAAAAAAAAAATTAAATTTCTAGACCATCTATTTGTCAACTCCTCCCTCCCCATTGACTTAATTTTCTCCAGCCAAAGGTAGAGTCAGAGGAGGCAGGAGTGAGTCTGCAGCCCAACCAGAGACGGAGTAAGGGGAACTGCAACAGGGAATGGGAAGAAGAAGCCCCAAATGGACACAGGGGTGAACCTGTTGGATGCTCATCAAGCCAGGAAGCCTCATCTGGGCCAAACAAACAAACACCAAAAATGAGGAATAGATATTCCTCTGCGCCTAGCTCTGCCCAGGAACTCGGAGCAGCATCACTTCCTCCAGGAGACTTTCCCAGATCTCCCAGTATGGGTTAGGAGCCTTCTCTGGGTTCCCACAACCTCTTTGGTTCCCCCATAACACCATGCCGATATGGTGTGTTAGCTTTCATTCATTTATACAATGAGTATCTCTGGAGCATAGTATGTTCCAAGCTAACTGCTGGGAATAGAGCTAAAAACAAAAACTGTAGTCTACCAGGAAAGACTGATAAGAAGTGTAAACCCATTTGGATTATCTACTGCTGTGTAACAAATCATATCAAACCTTCCTGGCTTAAAATAACAGCAATCATTATCTTCCGTCTCATAATTTCTGTGGACAAGGAATTTGGAAAGGGCACAGCTGGGGTGTTCTGGCTCAGGGTCGCCCGTGTGCTATAGTTAGACAGCAGCTGGAGATGGAACGGCAGAGGGCTGAACAGCTGGGGGGTGGCCAAGCTACCCCTCCTTTAGTCTCAGGATTTCACACGATCTCTCCACATAGAGAGTTTGGGCTTCCTCACAGCATGGCAGTTTTAGGGCAGTCATGGCAGCTGGCTTGCACCACAATGAATTCTCCAAGAGAACCAAGCAGAGATGTTTCACATTTTTTCAACCTAGCCTTAGTCATAAAAATAGTGTCTCTTCTGCCACACTCTTGGTCAAGGCAGTCATCAAGGTCCACCAAGTTTCAAAGAAAGGACACACAGACCCTATCTCTTGATTTGGTAGGAGGATCAAAGTCATATTAAAAGAGGGGCATATGGGAAGGGGTTATATTAGTGGGACCACTTTGGGAAAACACAATCTGCTGCAAAACCCAATTTGATTTAAATAAGATCACCTCACACACCTCCACACTCACCTCACACTCTCTTCCCAGGTGGTGCAGTGGTAAAAAAATCTGCCTGCAATGCAGAAGACATGGGTTCCCTGGGTTGGGAAGATCCCCTGGAGTAGGAAATGGCAACCCACTCCTGTATTCTTGCCTGGAGAATTCCATGAACAAGGGAGCCTGGCGGGCTACGGTCCATGAGATCACAAAGAGTCAGACACGACTGAGCAACTGAGCTGAGGTAACACCCTTCATCCCCCTAGGAAGTTAACCCCTCCACATCTCACATTTTTGCACTTCCCCAGAGGCACTTATGTTTCATTTACCTTTCCTGATCACCTCTGACTCCAAACTCCTGCTTCGGCTGTACTTGCTCAATTTTCAGACTATCTCACTGGTCTGTGGGTGCAGACTTTTGTCATAAGCATGAGATTTGGACAGAAACTCAATCCCTTGCTTGCATTTCCACAAAACACTCAGCTAATGGGATGAGATGGCTGGATGGCATCACGGACTCGATGGACGTGAGTCTGAGTGAACTCCGGGAGATGGTGATGGACAGGGAGGCCTGGCATGCTGCGATTCATGGGGTCGCAAAGGGTCGGACACGACTGAGCGACTGAACAGAACTGAACTGAATGGCAAATGAGGATGTGGTGGGCTCTGCTAAGAATTTAAGGAGAAGGAGGAGCAGCTCCAGTGACTTGAAATTGAATATTAGACATCCCTTCTCATAACTGAGATTTATGCTTGGTCTAATCTCCTCTCCCCTCTCCACTGCACCCCCAACCACCACCAACCACCACACTGAGCTGCTTCTGGGATCTCAGTTCCCCAAGCACGGATTGAACCCGGGTCACAGCAGTGAAAGCCCTGAACCCTAACTAGGCCACCAGGGAACTCCCATCTCCTCTCCCCTCTTTCACTTTTCTCTCTCTTTCCCAGCCCTTTCTCACAACTCTACCCCCTTCCCAAATTTTCCCCGGGTAAGCCAAGCAGTTTTCCAAGACTCCTTGCCCTAAACTTGCCCCCCGGCATTGTTTTGGAGGCTCAAAGGGCTTTCCAATTTCAGAGACATCTTCCCTAGAAGGTAAGTATGGATTCCATGATGCAATGATGAATTTTTCCTCCATTACCCAAGCCAGGACCATCAAGTGGGACAGGGTCTCTAGTGGGGAGGGACTTTGTGTGGACCATCGCATGCAATCTTTGGAATAACTCTCTTCTGCCTGGTCTGCCTCCCTCACTGCACCATGAGCCCTTAGAAATCAGAGCAGCACGAGTCGCCTGGGTCCTCAGAGCCCACTCAGGATAAGCACTCAGGATAGACATGAAATGACAGCAGTTCAAAGGCGATTCCATCAGGGACTGAGGGCAATGGTGTGCCAGAGCTCAGACCCTTGAGGCCAACCTGCCTTCCCCATCGCCAGCGGTCAGACCTGCTCTGAGGCAGGTGCTGTAGGTGGTCCTCAGCGCTGATTGTGGACAGGAAGGCAGACCAGGAAACCCAGCAGAAAAATGTGCAAAAGACACAAGCAATTCCCAAAAGGAGAAGCCCCAGATGGCCAACAAGCGCAAGTGCGTGAAGAGCTATTTATATTCACTAACAATCTAAGAAACACAAAGAGTTGCCACGTTACATTCATCATAGTGGCAAAAATTAGAACAATGGGTAATACTAAGTGCTGGCAGGCACGCGGGAGGTAAATGCTCTCACATGCTGCTGGCGGGTGCAAAGTGGTTCAGTCATCCTAGAAAGCAGGCTAACGAGAGTTAGTAAAATTAAGTAGGTGTGTGTCCCATCAGGTAGCAGGAGTATCCTGGTGCACCCCTGGATATGACAGGGAAATTCTCACACAAGCCCGCAAGGGGATCCGTCCATGATGTGTACAAGGGTGCATGTCAAGAAATTATTTGTAAAAGGAAGAAATTCAAGGCAGGAAACTTCCCTCGTGGTACAGTGGTTAAGAACCTCCCTCCCAAGTCAGGGGACACGGGCTCGATCCCTGGTGGGGAAAGTAAGACCTCACATGCTGTGAGGCAACTAAATCTGTGCTTCACAATGAAAACCTGTGCATGCGTGCCGCATTGCTTCAGTCAGGTCCGACTCTGTGCAACCCTATGGACCATAGCCTGCCAGGCTCCTCTGTCCATGGGGACTCTTCAGGCAAGAATACTGGAGTGAGTTGCTATGCCCCCTTCCAAGGGAACTTCCTGACCCAGGGATTGGACCAGCATCTCTTATATCTCCTGCATTAGCTGGTGGGCTCTTTACCTCTATCAACATCTGGGAAGCCCAGTGAAGACCCAGCACAGCCAAAAAAATTTTTTTTAACTAACAAAAAAGAAATTCAAGGCAGTGTATGTGTCCATCACTGGGGAAATAAATGAGCAAAATGGGGTGGATTGCGCTCAGAAATCCATAGCGTAAGAAGAAGAAACAAAGAGGCCTTCAAACATGTAGTTCTGAGTTTGTGTGGTGGTGCGGGAGCAGGGGGGAAAATGTAAAATACATAACGAGATCTCTAGCACCCAAGACACCTCTACAAAGTTTACAAAGATACATGGGTCCTCATGGAAAGAAGAGATGGGAGAGGGGACTAAAAATAGGTGAGTGGTAAGAAGGGAAAAATCCTACACATGTAAGCCAGGCCTGGTATTCAGAACTGTGTATGTATCATCTCATTTCATCTTTGGAATATTCTATGAGGTAGGTACTATTAATAGCACCACTTTTTTCAGATGAGAAAACCAAGGCTTAGAGAGATCACTCTGTCCATGGGATTCTCCAGTCAAGAATACTGGAGTGAGTTGCCATGCCCTCCTCCTGACTCAGGAATCAAACCCATATCTCTTAAGTCCCCCAGCTCTGGCCCCTCCAAATCCAGCCTCACATGAGCCAGCAACAAACACCCCTCACCCTCTTCCCCCAAGAATGGATTCATCCCTCCAAGAGAAGCTCACTTAGCACTCTCTAGAAGCCAATGGCTTGCAATGCCCGTACACTGAGTCCAGCTCTATCCAGGTGTTTGAAGCTCTCCACAATTGGACTCTGCTCACCTAGGAGTCTCATCCATCATTATTGCCCTACTGATGCTGGCTCCACATCAGACCAAGCTTCTAGCATTGACGTACCATGGCCTTCCACGCCCACCTTGAGTACCTTCCCTCAGCTCCTTTCAGTCTATTCAGACATAAGGAGTATATGCTCTAGTAGCTTTCCAGTCTTTTCTATTTTTAAAAATTGATGTATAACTTACACATAAAGATCTCAACTTCAAAAAATTCACTGAGTTTTGACAAATGCCTTCATCAGTTTGATAGTCATTTCCCCTCCCTGAGTCAGAGTTTCCCATGTACAAAATGAGGTAATGTCAACCTTATAGGGGTAAAAGTAATATGACAAGTGGCCAGCACAGTGCCTGGCACACAGCAGGCAAGCAGTTAACTGTTCTTCACAAGTAGCCTATATCCAGTTTTCAATTACAAAAACTTAAATGAGCATCTACTCTGTGCCCTGTGTACATATGGCCTGGAGACTCAGGGAAAACCAAAACTGGAGGCTGCTAGCTTCCTACTGGGGCTTTCCAGGCAGCTTAGTGGTAAAAAATCCACCTGCCAATGCAGGAGATGCAGGTTCCATCCCTGAGTTGGGAAGATCCCCTGGAGGAGGAAATGGCAACACACTCCAGTATTCTTGCCTGGAGAATCCCCATGAACAGAGGAGCCTGGCGTGCTGCAGTCCAGGGGGTTGCAAAGAGTTGGACATGACTGAGGACCCATACACACAGCCTCCTATGGATTTTTTTTTTTTTTGGCTGCATATAGGATCTTAGTTCCTCAACCAAAGATTGAACCTGCATTGGAAGTGTGGCGTCTTAACCACTGGGCCACCGGCGAAGTCTCTCTCTTAAGGATTATTAAACTATACTGAGACAGATGCTGTGACAAAAGCAAGCACAAGGAACAATGGAGTTTGAAAGGAGGAACCCAGGTCAGCTTTGGGGATAAAAGAGGGCTTCCCAGAGGGAGTAATGCCTGAGAGGCATCTTGAAACAGTTAACAGTTGGACTTCCCTGGTGGTAGTGGTTAAGACTGCATTTCCACTGCAGGGGACACAGGTTCGATACCTGATCAGGGAACTAGAATCCCAAATGCTGCGCAGTCAAAAAAAAAAAAAAAATTAACAGGTGAACGACAGTAGGATTCCAGGCAGAGCAAATGGTGTGGGTACTGCTCTGACGGTTGGTGGGAACTCAGCGTATCGGGGGAAATGCAGATAACTCAATTGGCGGGAGTAATGGGAGTATGAGGGTTCTGCTGTGGTGAGTTGCAGAGGCCAGCAAGGGCCTTGAATGCCATGCAAAGCAGAGGGCTTGCCCCTCAGGACCGCAAGGAGCCAAGGAAGATGTTGAGAGCAGGAATTAACAGGTGTGTATTTTAGAACGTCCTCACTGGGATCTCTTCATTCTGCTCTGACCCGGTTTATTCTTTATCTGCCTTAGTCTGCGAGCTCCTTGCTGTCCAGCCCAGGGCTCAGCAACCTCTCCAGGCTCCCTAGGGACTGGATGTGACAATCACAGCTCCTCAGGCCAGCACACAAGGACCACTCGGATCTGACTCCCTCTCCAGTCGCATCTCTTCCCCACTGTCCTCTCCCCTTACATTTCCGCCACGCCATCTTCGGTTTCATTAAAGGTCATGCTCCCTCATGTCTTGCGCTTGCCCATGCTGTTGCCTATTCCTGCCATTCCCTCTCCCTGAATGAACTGTCTCCCCTTTAGCTCTGTTTATGTGGCTAATTCCTACTTCTCCCTTGGGACTCAGCATAAGGATCACCTCCTTCAGGGAGCCTTCCCTGATTTCCCCCCAGACTGGGTGACAGTTCTCTTAAGACATCATTCTGCCAACCATCATTATACCACTATGCTTTCTGCAGGGAAGGCTGGTTCACCTCAGTATCTCCAAGCCCTGGCAGGACCTCACAGTGACAGCCTGTGCAAGTCTAAGGAGCAGGGCAGGCTCTGGAGGTCACATGTAGTGTCATCCGACTCTTTGTGACCCCAAGGACTCCTTTGTCCATGGGGGTTCTCCAGGCAAGAGTACTGGAGCAGATTGCCATGCCCTTCTCCAGGGGATCTTCCCAACCCTGGGATCGAACCCAGGTCTCCCGCATTGCAGGTGGATTCTTTACCATCTGAGCCACCAGGGACGCCCACACGCATGTATCACTAAGACACAAAAGATGCATCTGAGAGAAATAAAATGAGATGGTCAAGGTGGAAAGGCCTAGATCATGGAGGGTCTCACCAGCCTGCAGCTGATCCACAGGGCAGGGAAACGCAGGGCATAGACAGAAGCAGCACGGGAATATGTGCTTTGTGGTTCAGAAGGCTTGGTGGAGGGGCCAGTTTCAAGCCCCCTGGATACCAGCAAGCTGGCAGATTAAGATGGTGGCTAAGAGATGTGGAGAAGGGAACAACTGGAGAGATATTTAAGGGGAGAAAGGACCAGACTTGGTGCCTGATTGTTCGTGGGCGGCAAGAGAGAGGGAGGAGTGGAAACGACTCCCTGTGCAGCTCCTCGAATCTCTAGGGAGAGAGGAAGGAGGCCAGCAGCCAGCTCGGACACCAGTCACCTTGGACACAAATAACCTCTAGGGACTCTGCCCCTGCTGAGCCGAGCTGCTACCTCTGACAATGCCTCCCCAACACACACACACACACACACACACACACACACACACACACACACACACACCCTGTTTTCCCAAGGGGTTGACTGGACGCTCTGCTGGCTCCTTGCCCACTGCTCCCTCCCGCAGTCTGCTCTGCGCCAGCCAGGAGGGGAGGGAAGGGGAGGGGCAGCCGCAGAAGCCCTGCCGGAAGGGAGGAAGGGCGGGCTCAAGAAGCCAGCCCAGCCGACCCCCAACTGAGGAGCAAGGGAGAGCCGAGGAGAGAGGGTGAGACAGACAAAAGACAAGGAGAAGCAGTACAGCAGCTCTGAACACTGGAGATACAAGATGCCTTTCTGTTCCTCTTGCTTGCCCACTCCCCATTTTAGAGATGGGGAAACTGAGGCCCAGAGACAGCAACAGTTTAGGAACCTACAACTCAGGTTTCAGCAGACCCACACTCTTCTGTTGGAGCCCCTCAGCCTGGAGCAGCCACTTACAGGCTGGTCTGGTAGGAATGGGTGTTGAGCACCACAGCCATCGCCCCAAATGAAGAGCTGGCCAGCTAGTTGAGTCTATGGTTCAAGTCCCTCCAAGTCCCCATAGTATAGAGAGCTGGACTGAAAGACAGGGGACTTGAGTTCTCACCCCGCTGTAGGACTGATTTTTCATCTGTAAATGTCCTATACTGCCTCTGATAAACCTCTCTACAAGGTTTACAAGAGCCACTAAGGGATGAAGGAAGACTGTGAATTCAAAAACGCCACAGGACCCCAGAAGGATTGGGTGCAAAACCATGTCCCTGAGCAAATCGCTCCCCTCTCTGGGACTCAGTTTCCTCAACTGCACAAAAAGGGTACCAGATTCATTGATATTAAAAGGCCATTCCACCACTGGAAGCCAGTAGGATGCACCCAGTCTGCCAAAGTTTTAGATTCTAGAGCAAACACAAAACCTCACCATCGCATCTTCCCCGCCCCTAGAACGGGTGCTTGGAAGCCCTCTTCAGGCCTGTCACCGGTCACCGGGGGAGTTATTGTCGCCCCTGCCCAGGTACCATTGACTCCGTCCTTAAGGCCCCTCGCCGCCCCGGCTGCAAACTTACTGCAGTGGCCCCTAGGGGGCAGTGTTGCCCCGAACTTGGGCCGCCGCAGCTGCTGCCCCCGCCCCAACGGGCGCCGGGAGAATACTTGAGTTCTGGGAATGTTTGACACCCCCCGGCACACACACCGCCCCCCGCGGCCAGCCCCAGTCCCGGGGGCTCCCGCGCTGCCCACAGCCCGGGTGCGGACTTACTGCTAGGGCCCCCCCACCCCCCACCTCTCCCAGCAAAATATTTCGCAAGGACAAGGCTTCTATTTTTGTTTTTTCGCAGGAGTAGAGAACAGGTATTGGTCTCAGGCTGCTCGCGCGGACTAGGATGTCTCTGTGTTCAGAGATCTGAGGGAGGAATCTGAGGGGAGAGGAGGCTTGTTTTCCCAAGAACCTGTCAGCTGTTTCCCCCGTCACTCCCGCATCCCTTTGATAAGGGGTTGGCAGGCATGCACCCCCATACCTCCTCCTCCACGGGTCCCCCAGCCCCGCCAGGAAGCGCCCCGGGGTAGAGGGTGTGGGCTGCAGGGTCCGACCTCGCCTTCTCCAGCTCAAGCCCAGGCCCAGAGACCGGGGCACAGGCCGAGCTTGAGGGGCTGGGTTTGGGGGGTGACTTCTGCTGTCTCCCCAGCCTCAGATGTGAGCAGCAAAGTCAGGGTGAAGACGGTGAAGGGGAAACGGAGGGAAAATCCCACTCAAGTTTGGTCCAACGGTTTAATGGAAGTGGGGGGAGTAGGAAGAATTTAAAACCCCCGAACCCACAAAGCAGACTTTTTTTAAAAAAATTATAATTGAAAACATCTCGGAGTAAGGGCCGCCAGGAGCGGGCCAGCTCCCCCCGCCCCATCCCCCTCTCCTGTTCCCCGGAGTCCGATGAAGTCATGATAAGTAGGCTGCAAAAAAAAAAAAAAAGTGGGGGGGGTGGCTTGCAGGGGCTGGGGGCACAGGGGTCCCAGGCTGGGGCCCCGCGCGGACACAGTTTGGATACTATGGTTACGCGATCCGACCCAAACAGCGAAGGCGGACAACAATAGCGGCCGCCAGAGGAGGAAATTCCTTCCGGGGTGGACGGCGCGGGGGGAGGGGCGCCTGGCTGGAACGCCGAGGCGGCGGCTCGGCCAATCAGCGCTCGGCCGCCGGCGGTTTCAAGGTGCCCCGCGCCGCGCGCCCCCGCCCCCCCCGCGCGCTCCGCTTGGGCGCTGGAATTGCTGAGACGTTTCCCTGCACGCGCCCGGGTAACCCTGCGGGGGCTGCTGCTCAAGCCGACCCCCTCCCTAGCCCTTCTCCCCGCCCCCCGCCGGAGCCCACCGCCCCGGGAAGACTGAGTGTTCTGCTCCCTGAGTTGCTTGCACTTGAGGGAGATGGGGGGGAAAAACATCCCTCCAAACTACCCCTTTCTGTGGGGTTGGTTACTGCACAAGCCTGTTTTCTATTTTAAAGCATGTCTCAAGAAAAAATGAGAGAGGGGAGAGAGAGAGAGAGAACAGGGAGAGCGAAGATCCACCCCAACTCAAGAAGCCTGGGAGGCTCTGACCCCTGCCTGCCTGGCCGCAGGGGCTGTTACATAATAAGTTGGGTTATTGATATTGGCGGCCCTGGCCGGGCATCTGGCATGCAGAGATCCAAGGGCAGAGTTGGCATTTAGAAAAGCCCCCCCTCCCCCTTTCAGTGACCGTTACCTGCTTTATAAAGGACCAGCGGAACCAGGGGCTCACCTCAGCCGGTGTCTGGGCAATTTACGTGGTGCCCATGGTGTGACCGTGCCCACTGCTACCCCCACCTACCAGGGAGGGATTCTGTGCCTAAGTCCCCCTCCTTCAGAATCCCCGGACTGGCTCTTTCCCTGTCGCCAGGCCCTCCACGGTGCCTCCTGCTTTCCTGCCAAGTACCCAAAGCCGGCATCCTGGGCACTTAGAGCACCGAGCTGGTCCCGTTCCTTCTTTAAGCGGAACCAGGTTTCTGCTCTCTGGTGTTTCCTAGCTCGGAACACCACTCTGAGGAGGAGTAGATACCTTCTCTTATTCATTGCCTACTGAGAGATTCACTTCTCTGGAAGGCTCTAACATTCAAAAAGTATTAGCCTCTCTCTCCCACTCTTTCTCTCCCTCTCTTCATATATAATGGGGATAGCCCTAATTCTCCAGTTCCTCGTGTGTCTCTATAAATAAATAATGAGATTTTATTAATTATGCACGTATAGTATCTGCAAGCAGATTGCTCTGTCTCTTGATGCTTAATAATATTTTAAAAATGGAAAAAACTTCCACACTGAAGCTGGGTATTTGGGGGTTTTTCCCCTCCCTTCAAGCAAACAAAAACTTCAAGGGGCCATATGTCCTCCAAGGAGAGGCGAGGAAGGCAGAAAGTTGGGGAGTGCAAGCAAGGGAGGGATTAAAGGGGGTCTCTCTGCAGATTTTCAAGGCAGCTGAAGGCAAATTTCAAGTAGCCTGCTTCATGTTTGTGATTGAGCTGCTGGTCTGAAAACATACCAAGGTTCACTTGGGCGTTTGTGTGTTAGGCGGGATGGGCAGCTGTTAATAGTAAACAGGAAACCAGCAAGAAGAGAGCTGGCTGCAGCCCAGTCCCTCTCTCAATTCCGCACCCCTTCTCAGAGCCCCCAAACCCTTGAGCTCTCGAAACACACTTGGTTTCTGGGAATTGTGCATCAGTTAATTTCTGGGTGCCCAACACAACTCCTGGCACATAGTAAGGGTTCGAAAAAACATTTGCACATTGAACAACTGGAGCATGGAGAACATATCCAGGGTTGGGGAGTGGTTGCACAGAGGCCGGGACTAGGTCTTGGGGCACTATGCCTTGAAGGCATAACAGTTGGAGCTTCAGTCCTCAGACAATGGGGGAGGGACTCGCCCCTCCAATTTTGTAGTCCAGGAAGTGACAGAGCAGAGCTGAGCATTGAAAAACTAATCTGAGTGAGGGAGACCAGAGAGAGGTGCAGATACAGGAACCATCAGGCAGAGTCGGTATGGCCAGAGAGAAAAGGATACAGAGGTAGCCTCCTACCTTTAGCATGTGGAAATGAGGCAGTGGGAGGGGTCAGAGGTGAGCTTTGATTCAAAACGTTCTAGTTCCTGATTTGAATAGCAAGCCTATGGAAATAGAGATTTAAAGGGTGCAGACATGAAGTGTAAGGACTCCTATAAAACAGGCTTCCCTCCTAGCTCAGTTGGTAAAGAATCTGCCTGCAGTGCAGGACACTGGGGTTCAATTCCTGGGTTGGGAAGATCCCCTGGAGAAGGAAATGGCAACCCACTCTGGTATTCTTGCCTGGAAAATCCCATGGACAGAGAAACCTGGAGGGCTATAGTCCATGGGGTCACAAGAGTCGGACACGACTTAGTGTCTAAACCACCACCACCAGAACAGGCACCTTAGACTGAAATTTTAAAAGCAGACAAAAAAAGAGATCCCAAAGGAGGCACGCATCATTAATTGTCCATCAGACTGTCCAAGGAATTATCATTTGGGACCCAGAGATCCCAAGAGGATCAGGGGCTAATCGCGGGCAGAGGGTGGTTGGTTTCTACAGCAGGACCAGTTGCTAGCACACCACCCCACATCTTTTGCCTCCTTCTCAAGTTATTTGCACAACACCCGCCTTGCAGGAGAGAAACAATTTTCTCACCCAGCCCAAAGCAGACCAAGCCTTCCTACAAAAGGGTTAATTAAACTGGGTATGTGTTGCGCAGGTTGAAAAAAAATTTTTTTTCAAGGGAGAAGTTCTGGATGCCATTTCTTCTGCCTGTGAGAGGTCTATATATCACCAAGAGTTAAAACATAAAAATAAAATTGTGCTGGCTGAGGTTACCACAAAGCTATCAAGCTGGGTCTTGTTGCCGGAGTCCTGGCATCTGCTGTGTAATTTGGGGAGCACTTACTCTCCCAACCATGGGTGGGGGCGGCTGTCTGACTTCTCTCTTTGTATCCTCCTAATTAAAAGGGACCAGGATCCCTTACCACATGTGTTAAAGGACATCTCTTGTGCCAAGGAAAGGCAAGGAGATGAAGATGCTATGGGTACTCGGGATGCAGGGAGATGGTACCAGGATCCAACATGAACCCTCCCTGCCACCCTCACCCCCACCCATACCTGATGTATTATGACCTGCTCTGTGACCTTGGGCAAAGTCCTCAGTTTTCCCAAAAATCAAAACGAGGAGGGGAGAGGAGGATGGTTGAAGATCAAGGATCCTTCTCACTCTCTGGCTTTAAGAAATGGGTCCAACTGGACCTCAGGCTATCTTCCCTCATGGTCTGTTGGGATGGAACCTCTGTCCCCCCTCCAGCAGCCAACATGCCTGTTGCCTGCCCCCCTAGTTCCAGTTGTGGGGCCAAGGTCCCAAAACACAAACCACCTTTAGACTACAAAGGTCCCCAGTTGTAGATATGCCCAAGCTCCGACAGTGCCTCCTACACACAAATGCAGCAAAACCCTAGGCTCAGACACCATCTAGGCTGACAGGCCGCCAGGCCTAGCTCACCTGGGATGCACGTAAGCCCTCTACAACATCCCAGGCTCGTGTTGGTCCAGCCTCTGCTTGAATGCCTCACATGACCAGAAACTCACTATCACTTGTATACCCTGGCACAGGGTACCCTTACCACCTAACTGCTCCTGTCCACCAAGGCGTCCTGCTAATAGTTCAAAGCCAGCACGTACCAGGATGGAACTCATAATGTCCTCGACAAACCTGGTACTCCTCCACTTCCTCTCACGCATCCTGGCTCAGACAACTGACACCGCAAGCGAAGAGCTTAGGACTTCTTCCTGCTTTCCCACTCCCTCTCCAGTTGGTCCCCAAGTCTTGACATTCCATCTTCTTACTGCCTCTCCAGTTGGGCCCACCTCCTCATCCCCCTCCCTCATCGCTTGCCTGTGCAGTACATCTGCTTCTAGCTGGCCTCCCTGTCTCCTGATTAGTCCCATCCACATGACCCTCCATGCTGCCTACCAGAGGGCCCTTTCTAAACCCTTAACCTGAATATCACACTCCTCTGCTTATAAATAAACGATGACACAAGTGGCCCACAGGACCACACTCCAAAATTCCTTACCACAGTATTCAAGGCTTTTCTCAATCTGGTACAGACACAAAGCAATCCTATCGCCCACCTTCCTGGTAGACTTACTTCACCTTGCAGCCCCACAGAATGGCGTGCTGGTCCCTGAACATACTTTGTTCTTTCATATCTTTGTCTGTGTAGCCCCTCCACCTAGGACACCCCTCTCAGCACTGAAGAAAGAGGTGGAAAGTACAGGGTCTCTGCCCTAGAGGAACCCACATTCTAGAGCTGTACTATCCCGTATGGGAACCACTCATCACACAGGCCGATCGAGCACATGAAATGTAGCTAATTCAGACTGAGGTGTGCCGTAAGTGCAAAATACACACCAGATTTGAAAAACTTAGTACAAAAATAATAATGTAAATTAGCTTGTTAATAATTTGTTTCTGTTGATTCCATGTTTACCATAATTTTGGTATCTTGGGTTTAATAAAATATATTAGTAAAAGTAATTACATCTGTTCCTTTTTACTTCTCACAACCTGGCTACTAAAGAATGTAAAAAAGTACAGGGGTGCTCTCCTTCGTGACTCGCTGGGTATGTCTGTGAGACAGCGCAGCCAGGAGCACAGATGCAGAAAGCGGTGGTTAGAGCAGTGATGTCGGGAACAGACGATGGGGGCGGACACAGGGTGCTAGAGGCCAAGGTGAAGGCGGTGCCCCCTCGCCCCCATCTGAAGGTGGTGAGTTTAGGCTTGCCAGCGTGGCCATGTCCTCAGACAGCACCTGGACCAGCTGGCACACAAGGGCAAGTGCTGGCGGAAGTACGTGCTAACAGGGAGGCAAGGCGAGCATTCAGAGTGCTCTCAGCTCCCCCCAGACACTTTTCTCTGGAAGCCATCCCTGGCCACCCATTCCTGGGGCCCAGCTGAGGTGAGTCCTCCTGGGGGGCTCCTAGAGCCCCTCATCTTCCCGGTCACAGTACAGAACAGTTGGTGCTGTCATCACCATTGGTGGTTGTGACCACCAACCCACCCCTTCCACCCCATCCCACCCCACCCCATCCCACCCCAACCCAACCCTCCTCTGGGCCTGAGGCCTGGGGGCGGTCCCTCACTTCCTCACAGTGGTGTCCCTGGGCTTGGTGCAGGGGGTACCTCACGGAATGTTTGTTGAAAGTTGAATGAATTCCTTCGTTCAACAAACATTCATTGACCCTGAGCGACCTTTCCAACTACATCCTTTGACAACCCCACACATCCTCAGAGGTGCCTTCCACCAGCCAACCAACTGTAGGAACCCATATTGCTGCCCAGAACAGCTATCGTGCTGGGTTTTACTGAGCCCTGCCTGGCCATAGTTACAGTACTTATGTAGGTTAACCCATTTCATTTTCTCCATAATCCTGTGAGATGGGTTCCACAGATCCCCATTTGTATACAGGCGAGGAACTTGAGTCTTGGAGAGATGAAGTGACTTGTCCAAGGTCAAGGTCACAAGGTAGGTCTGGATGGAGCTGACTTTCACAAATCTGTCCTCTAGTTGCCAGGCCTTTGGCCTAAGACAGGGCTCCTGCAGAGCTCTCTTCACGCTCTCCCTTCTCTTGCTTCCTCCTCCTTCTCCCTCTGTACCTCCAGCTGTGAGAGAGTTGAGTTTAATTCAGACGCTAGCAGTGGGGACAGCCCCTACCCCATACCCTTTGCAGGGGAAGTGCCTCCCCCCAAAGGCTGCCCAGGGCTGAACACCCCGCCCCCAGCTGAGGAAGGGAGGAGGGAGGAGAAGAGAAACCCACCGGGGCCTCTGGGGCACAGCCCTGAGGAGCCCCGGTGTTTGGTTTCAATTAGGAGGACAAATTCCAGGAAGCCAGGCCAGTGCTAGGGGGGTGGAGGGTGCGCAGAGCAGGGCTCAGAATGAGGAGGCTTCTGGAATCTGGCCTTGGGAAGAGGCTCCCGTAGGGTGAGGGGCCCGCTAGGGAAGAAACCTGGCCCCCAGGGCCCGGTTCGGGTCCCAGTTCACATTTACCAACTTACTGCAGTGTGCTGTCAGGGGCATGAAGAACATGGGCCGGGTGCCTGGCACCCAGTAGGCTCTCGCGGGCCCAGGAAGTGGGAACAACAGTGCTTCTACTCGTGCTTATGCTTAAACTGCTCTACAAATCCCAGCTCTGGAGGTGGGGAAGGGTGCCCAGTGGTTGACGACACAGTCTGCTGTGTGGCAAGCTGGGGGCTGGGTCCTGGGGCCCCAAGATGACTGAAGCTGAGAGTTTGTGCACAGTCCAGGAGCGACAGGTATAAATAACTGCTATGCCACATGGCCAACGTCAGAACAGCACCAAGAGCCAGGCTCTGGAGGCTCAGAGAAAAAGGAAAGAGCCAAGAGGGAATGAGCTTCATGTGTCGTCTTGGTGCTCGTGTGCCCAGCCCCGAGCTTCATGCCTGCCACAGAGCTCGCACTGAATTCATGGGTGATGAACTCTTCTGGGAAATGTCAGGGAAAGGGTCTTAAAAGAGGAGAGTGTCTAAGCAGGGTTTTTAGGAAATGGATCAAAGCTTGGAGACCAAGCAAGGAAAAAAAGGGCATTCCAAGCAGAGGAAACAGCTGATGCAGAGATGAGGCAGCACAGAGCGCGCGGCAGTGTTCGTTGATTCACTCATTCAACAAATATTGATGGCGTGTCTGTGACGGTCCGGGCACTGTGCTCCACGGATGGCTGTGGCTGGACTGGAAGGGAATGAGTGGGAGGAGGAAGCAGGGGCCAGGCTTCTGGGTGGGAGGAGGGGTGGGCTTGTGAATTTTGCAAGGGAGTCAGGACTCTGCACTGTCAGGTATGGATGGGTAGGGGGAACTGAAGGAGTTGTCTGGAAAAAATCATGGTAATATAGGACTAGAGTGTGGGAGGGGAGGGGTCCTACCATGTAAATAAGGAGCCTGAGGCTTCAAGTGATGTTGGCATTTGCTCAGGCACAGCCAGGTACACACACAGCAGCAGAGATGGGCCTCTGGGCTCCCACAGCCCAGAGCTCAGCTCCTGTACCCGGTCTGGTCTCTCAGCTCTCCCCCAGTCCAGCCCCACCCTGGGTCAAAATCCTGGGTCTTGGGCTCCAGGTGGCTACCTCACTTTCTGAATGACCTTGGATACCTCTCCTCCTCTCTCTGGACAAAGGGCTTGGATTAAGGCAGAATCTTCCACGGTGGGTCAAGTCCACCCCATGGGATGAGGGAACGAGGCCAGCGAGGGTGCAGACACGGCCACAGACCATGGAACCTCAACTCATCTCGGAAAATTTATTCCTTTTTGATTCTTGCTCCTGGCTAAATCAAGGAGAAGGAGAAGGCCCATTTTGAGGTTGGAATGTCTTTAAGGCCTTTCTGATGCTTGCTAATCTCCCTTCATAGCAAAGAGAGAGGCCATTTAGGAAGCAAAAATTATCTAAGTAGAATTGCTTTGTTTTCACTGAATTACCTCTTGTATTTACCTCTTGTTTTTGGAAAGCCAAAACAGAGTACAAATAGTTTCTTTTGTTAAAGTTTTTTAAAAAGTGAGTTAACTTAAAGAAAAACACTAAACAGATAAGGTTAGAGCAAAAATCATGGAGACAGATGACCAGGCTTTAAGGACTTCCTGGCTGGAGACCTCTTACTTCACTTCTAACATCAGCCATTTTTCTAGGAAACTAACTTGGAATTTAGGTGCTACAGCACATGGGATCCCCAACCAGGGATCAAACCAGAGCACCCTGCAGTGGAAACACGGAATCTTAACCACTGGACCACCAGGGAAGGCCCCTGTTTCTTTTAAAACGGGGAAAATGAAACTTCCCTGGTAGTCCAATGGTCAAAGGGGCCACTGGTTCGCTCCCTGGTCTGGGAACTAAGATCCCACATGTCACATGTGCAGCCAAAAATAGAAAATAGAAAAATAAGAGGGAACTGGTAGAAATTCCCCTGGGTATTTCACAGTGGAATTAACTCTATTTACCAAGGAGTTTCCCTCAGCACACTTCAATGCCAGCTGCAACATTCTGGCCATGCCCTCCATGAAGGTGGGGATGAGGAAGGAACCCAGGTTGGGGTAGCCAACCCTGAGTCATTGTCACTTTCCTTCTCCCGATTCTGGGGATGCTCTAAGGAGGAAACTGTCCTTCTGCGTGCACCATCCACCTGTCTGATTCCTACTCCCCTGCTGGGGAGCCCTTTCTCAGTTCCTGTAGTCTCCCCCAATCTGAACCAGGGCCTCTTGTGGAAATCCAGTTTCCTTAGCCTCTCAGGCACCTTAAGGCATCATTGCCTGTACGTGCGCCTACTGTCCCCATAGATGGGGAGGCAGTGCCTCTGTTATCTCCATCTAGTCAAAGCTGTGGCTTTTCCAGTGGTCATGTACGGATGTGAGAGTTAGACCATGAAGGCTGAGCGTTGAAGAATTGATGCTTTCAAACTGTGGTGCTGGAGAGGATTCCTGACAGTCCCTTGGACAGCAAGGAGATCAAACCAGTCAATTCTTAAGAAAATCAATCCTGAATATTCACTGGACAGACTGATGCTGGAGCTGAAACTCCAATACTTTGGCCACCTGATGCAAAGAGCTAACTCATTGGAAAAGACCCTGATGTTGGGAAAGACTGAGGGCAGGAGGAGAAGGGGACGACAAAGGATGAGATGGTTGGATGGCATCACTGACTCAATGGACATGAATTTGAGTCAACTCTGGGAGACAGTGAAGGGCAGGGAAGCCTGGTGTGCTGGAGTAACAGAGTCAGACACGACTTAGCGACTGAACAACAGCAAGAGCCTAGCACCCAGCACAAGGTCTGTACAAACAGATGCTCAATAAACCTTCGTTGGATTGAAGAGGGCACTTCTCAGTGTGCGTGATGCTGACATTAGTTCTAGTCTCTCTGGGACTTTCTATGAGATTACTTGTCCTCTGCTGAGTCTCCTGAAGGGAAAGTTGCCTGTGAAGGGTAGTGAGAAACAGGGGAAAGGCCAAGATGTAACATCAGACAGATGTGGGTTCAAATTCTGCTTTGCTGTTCAACCGATTCAGCCGAACCAGAGTACTGTTAAAGGGGATCCTATCCCCGCCAGAGAGGAAGACGGGGCGTGATGAGTAAAGGAGACAATGTGAGAAGAGCTGCATCCACACTTGTTGGGGTCAGGGACACACTTGCTTATTAAAACATGGAAGCGTTAGAAGTGAAGAAAGTACAGAAAGCCCAGATGCTAGAGGAAAGGAACTCACACTACCCAAGGGACTGAAGCTGGGAAAGTTCTCTATGAGGGTCCTTTTGAGTCGGGCTTTGAAGGATGAACAGGAGTTACCCATAAACACTCAGAGGAAATTGAGATGAAAAGGCAGAAATTCATATAGGGAAAGAACTCCCAGCCTCTAAACGGAACTACAGCAAGAAGAGTTTTAGTTAAGAAGGAAGGACGTCTCCCCCCAGAGCTTGGGCACGATTCTAGTCTAGATTTGACTAAAGGTGTAACATGGCCCAAGAAGGATCAAGAGCTCCTTTATCATAAGTCAAAGGCCAACTTGTCCATCGGCCTGTGGCAAAGCCACCTAATAACTTTCTCACTCACTAAACCTGCTTCCTCTGTGCTAGAAGGCAGTCCCTCCTTGAGTGAGGAGGGGAAGGAGCAGGAGGCTCCCCTCTGATTACTGGGTCTGTAGCCAAAAGGCTGGGCCCAGGGCCAAGCAGCCCCCTCCCCTCCCTCTCCCAGAGCCTGATCCCCACCCCGCCTGGCTCCTTCATTTCTCCCTGCAGCCTTGACCCAGGGCAGTGATACCAAATTGGAACATCAGCCCCTCTCCTGGGCTGGGGAGGGACAAATGGAGGCAGGGCCCGTTTTCTAGGTCAGAACTGCTTGCCCTCACCCTTCCTCCCCTAGCCCATGTTGTTCAAAACTAGACCTTGGGGAGAAAAGTGGACTGGAGAGTGTGGATGCTTTTGTGTGTGTGACTGGGTGGGTATGCCTGCGTGGAGAGAGGGAGAGAGAGGGAAAGAGAACAGAGCCTGGGAGTGTGTGAGTGTGTGTGAGTGTGTGTGCGTGTGTGTGCGTGTGTGTTATGTGTGTGTGGAGAGAGAGTGACACAGAGAAAGGGGGGAGAGAGAACAGAGCCTGGGAGTGTGTGAGTGTGTGCGTGTGTGCGTGTGCGCGCAGAGAGAATGACAGAGAGGGGGAGAGAGAACAGATCCTGGGAGTGTGTGTGTGGCTGTATGACTGCGTGACTATGTGCAAGAGACTGGTGTGTGTGCGTGTGTGTGTGTGACTCCAGCAGTAAGCTGTACCTTAAAGGCACAGACCCTGCCTCTGCCCAGCTCCCCTCCACCTCCACCCCTAACCAGAACCACCCCCACCAGCATCAGCTGGGAACCAGAGCCAGTCAGTCCCCAGTGACTCTTGCCTGAGGGAAGAGAAGCAAGCCAGCCCTCTAAACAGCCCCACTCTAGGCGGAGGCTTTGAGACCTCAGAAAGGGGTGCAAGGAAGGAGAGAGGGGCTTTATCCCTAAGGAAAGTAGGGCCCCTCAGAGGATTGGGGGCTGGTGTGGGCAGGACGCCCAGCTCTGGGCCAAGACTGCCTGGTCCAGGGTCCCAGCTCCTCCCTTACTTAGGGCGGGGTGGGTGGAAGGAGGCCACAACCTCCACACCTCCTCTGCAGGGCGCGGACTCAGAACAGAGCTGTGCAGCAGTCCCGGATGGAGGCCATGGGGGTATGGGTCGTGGCAGGACACCGTGAGGTCTCTGGCGCAGATAAGAAGGCTGGCTCTCAGGTCAGGCTGTCTTCCCGTCGTCTTAGCAGCTGGAGCCTGCAGAAGGGAGAGCAGGGGTGTTCGTTTTCTTCCCACAGTAACCTGCCCCTCCCCCTACTCGTACACCCAATTTGGGCTCCCAGGCAGGAGGTGATGGGTGGAGCACCGACAGGCTGAGACCAGGTTTCTCGGTCTGCCTTGGCCTTCAACTCGCTGTGTGACCCTGGACAAGTCGCCTACCCTCTCTGAACACTGGGTTCAGAGACTACCAGCTCTTCTAGCTCTGACATTCCCACATGATGGGCGTCATGAGATGAGAACATGCCTCCAGTGGAAGAGGATGAGAAATTACCCAGCCCTGAATCCTTCCGGCCCTTTCCCCGGAGTCACAAAAATGTAGTGTGCGCTGATGTGTCCAGCAAAGTCTTCCTGGCCCATCTCTGCCATGTCACAGGCGAGGAAACTGAGGCTGGGAGATGGAGGATGAACGTAATGATTTGCTTGCGCGAGATACAAAGGGACTGAGAGCCGAGGCCAGAACGGGAGCCTGGTCCTCTAGTCAAACGGGGTTCTTCTAGCTATTCGTAGAGCCCGAGTCGCCAAAGGAGCAGCAGGAGCTGGGAGGCCGGGAGGAGGCGGACAAGCTGGGGGCGCGCCCAGCGGCCGCGGCTCCCGCGGGCCCCTTCCGGCCCCTCCCCCAGTCGGCGCACCGTCCCGCCACCTGCTCCCCCGCCCGCCGGGGCGGGGCCGCCGCCCCCCGTCGCCATGGCAACGCGGGCCCCCGCCGGCCGCCGTGGCCTCCTTGCCTCCGCGCAGCCCATCTGGCCCCAAGCCCTACCCAGCTGTGCCGCCCGAGGCCCGGGCCTCCAGGGGCCCCTCACAGTTCCCCAGGGGCGGGAGACCAGGGTTGGAGCACCAGGCTTCGGCCACCTACCCGTCCCAGCACATGGGTTGGCTGCTGGGTTCATCTTCCCGGGTCAGAAGCCACCCTGCCCTCCGGGATCTCACATTCTAGAAAGAACCCGCCCCCAAATGTGCACCCCCGTGCGTAGGAGACAACCATAGGATTAGGACAGCTTTCTGCAGCCAGCCACCCTGGGCTCAAATCCCCAAGTAGTGTGACCCTAGTCAGTTTACTTAGCCTTTTCCCCATCTGAAAAATGGAAGTGATCATAGAACTTACCTCATAGGGTGGTGGTGAGGGTTAAATGGGTCAATAAAGAAAAATACATGGAGTCAGCACTCAATAAGGATGAGCTGTTATTATTACCTCAGGTAGCAAGCACAGCAAGAAAGAGCTGAAACCTAGAGTAAAGGGCCTAACCCAGCCTGGAGGGCAGCAGGGGCAGCTTCCCAGAGGAGGCCATGCTGGCTGGAATCTTAGGAAGTAGCAGGTAGCCAGGAAGCAAAAGGGGAGAGGGAGAGCAGCATCTAAGACAGAGAGGTGAAAAACAGCAAGGAGTGTGGGGGCGGGGAACACTATGAAGCCCCTCAGTGCTGCTGGAGAGTGTGGAAGAGCTTGGCGGACTTCCCTGGTGGTCCAGTGGTAAAGAATCCACTGGCCAATGGAGGGAACGCAGGTTTAACCCTCGGTCTGGAAGATCCAACATGGCTCAGGGCAACTAAGCCCGAGTGAAACTAGCGAGCCCAACTGCCCTAGAGCCCATACTCTGCAAGAAGAGAAGCCACTGCAGTGAGTAGCCCCAAGTCCAGGCAACTGGAGAAGGTCTGAGCACAGAAACAAAGACCCAGCGCAGCCAAAAATAAATACATAAATTTTAAAGCATAAACGTACAATTGTTAAAAAAAAGGCAGAAGAACTTGGCTTTTAGTCTAAGGGCACTGAGACAGGAGTCTGAACAGAGGCAGGAGATGTTCCTTATTTCCTAGACATCATTTTGGCTGCCGTACATCCAACGGCTTGGAGGGGTTAGTGGTCTTTTTGAGAGACGGTGAGGTCTGAACAAGGGGAGATGTAAGGTCAGTGGAAGGTGGGGACCGATTCATGGCTATTAGGAAGCAGATGTGACAGGACGGTGACCTGCGCATCAGAGGTGGCTAGAGAGGGCAGAGTTAAGGATGGCCATGAACACGCAGATGGTTGCTTTGGGTACTGGAAGGGCAGCAGGGCCAGAAGAGGGACAGGTGTGGGGTTGGGGGCGGGAAGAGAATGGGCTGTCAGTGTGGAGCAAGGGTGAAGGAGGTGCTGCCCAGCTTAGGAACACTTTGGAGCCTAGAGACCGGGCTACAGAGACCAGCATGGGAGACATTGGTGCCTGGATGATAACTAACCCTACCGGGGCCTGAGAGAGGCCCCAGAATCTTCTGGGCTAGGGACCCTCACCAGGCCATATCCTCTCACACAGAGAAGAGGACTTTTGTTCCATGATTGAATTCTAAGCTTCGCTTCCCAGGGCCAAGCAGAATCTGTCCAAATAAATTCAAGAATTTTGACCCAAGTGCTAGAGTGCCATTATCTATTTCTGAGGTTGTGGGGTTTGGGAGGGACTGGAGAGTCCAAGGAGCTAGTCCCAGCTCTGTCGTATAGCAGCTGTGAGATCATGGCAATTCTCCTCGCCAGCCTGTTTCCTCCTCACCATCTCCCTTGCAGGGTGACTGTGAGAATTAAACAGGTTTCTGGACACAAAGCTCCCAGCACGGCCTCTGGCCATCTTTGTTAAATATGCAAACTCTAGGATCTTCACCAAGACCCAGGAATATGAATGTTCACGGTGGGGTGTCTGGGGGTGGTCTGGAATCTGCAAGCGAAACTGACCCATCATTGAATCAGAGTTACGACCACCAGGGACTTCCCAGGCAATGGTCGTGCGGTAGCACAGTCCACCCCTAACATTTGTGGCCTGGGGCAAGGGCTCAAATGGCAGGCCACCTGCCAGGTTCCTCCTCTCCCCACCTGCTTCCTCCCTACAGCAAGAGTCCCTGTTTGCAGACATGGGGACTCCGCCCTATGTCCCAAATTCCCAGGTGCACCTCCCCTCCATCCCCCACCACCAAACAGTTCCCTTGTCCACCCATCAGGTCTAGGGTTGCACACACCTGCAGCACAGTCCACTGGGAGGACAGACCTGGGTCCTGGGAGTGGGCTCAGGACCCTTTGGGCAGGGAATTCCAGATTCCATTGCCTGGAGTGTGATCTAGAATAAGCTTGGGCTCCAAGGGGGCATGTCCCCTTGGCCTCATGTACACCTTACCTTGTAGCGGGGAGTGGGGCTGGAGGCGGGCAGAGGGGACCCATACATAACAGAATTCAGAGCAGAGACCCAGCTGCCCAGGTCTGTGGTTCCCCTGCCTCAGTTTCTATCAGCCTTTCCCACCAAGGCCCTCTGACCATCCCAGTGGATCCTCATAGCCATAGCATGGAGGCTGCAGTCATTTGTCCATCTACCTGCTCCCTGCCCAGCTGAGGTCATCTCAGACTTTACCTCCAGCCTCTGCTGGCGCTGGGAAGTACGGGGTTCTGAAACCTCCCACAGAGCTACCCCGTGGGTCATCTCAGCTCATGCATGACCTGTCCTGGGCTTGTCTTGGGAGGCTCTATTGTTGTTCTTTAAAAATGAGGAAACAGAGGCTCAGAGAAGGCAAAGGAGGAATTTATATTACAGAGCATCTACTGAATGCCAAGCATGAGGTAGGTGTTTTAAAGACGTGACCACCTAATACCTCTGTCAGGATTATCCCCAGTTTACAAGTGAGGACACTGTGACTCAGGGAAAGAGAAGTAACCGGCCCCTGGGTCATCCGTTCGGTAGGAGGCAGAGTCAGAATTCAGACTCAGCTGGTCAGACCCCCAAGCCCAGACCACCTTGATGCACAGTATTTGGTGGTGGTTTAGTCACTAAGTCGGGTCCGACTCTTGCGACCCCGTGGACTGTAGCCCACCAGGCTCCTCCGTCCATGGGATTTCCCAGGCAAGAGTACTGGAGTGGGTTGCCATTTCCTTCTCTAGTTGATCTTCCTGACCCAGGGATCAAACCTGGGTCTCCTGCATTGCAGGCCAGTTCTTTACAGCCTGAGCCACCAGGGAAGCCCGTGATGCACAGTAGGCCTTCCGTAAATCTTGCCAAAAGGAGCTAAGGTTGAAACCTGGGGCCTACAGTCTCCTGTGAGGTCCACGGAATGTGAGGAATGTCCACCCCCAGGGCCAGGCCCTGGGCAAGGTGACCTTTGGGGAGATAAAGTCAAATTCCGATGCTCAGAAGGAGACTAGCAGGGGCAGAGCTGGGGTGGTACTGCCAGGGACTGGGGCCAGCTGCAGCCAGGCACCGGCTCCCAGAGCCAGTCTTTACAACTAGGCCATGTGATGGGGGCAGCACCCCACCCCACCTTACCCCTGCTGTTTCCTAGGTAGGAATCTCCTTCCCCCACTTTGCAAACGACACCTCAGCCGCTGCACCTCTAACCCTGTCCCCAGCTGTCACCTGACACTTCTCCTCGGAAGGCCCTGGAGAATCTCAGCCATAACTGTTCATAACTAAACTCACCATGCTCCCTGACTGCATCCTGCCATCCTCCCTGGGAATGCCAGCTCTATGCCCCAACGTGGTTGCCAGGGTAGAGCTGCCAGATATAGCAAATAAAAATATAGGACTCAGGTATATGTACACAATGGAATATTACTCAGCCATAAAAAGGAACGTATTTGAGTCAGTTCTAATGAGGTGGATGAACCTAGAACCTATTATACAGAGTGAAGTGAGTGAGAAGGAAAAAGATAAATACCATATTCTAACACATATATACAGAATCTAGAAAAATGGTACTGAAGAATTTATGGAGAAATAGACATAGAGAATAGACTTACGGACATAGGGAGAGGGGAGGAGAGGGTGAGATGTATGGAAAGAGTAACATGGAGACTTACATTACCGTGTGTAAAATAGATATTCAATGAGAATTAGCTGTATGGCTCAGGAAACTCAAACAGGGGCTCTGTATCAACCTAGAGGGATGGGATGGGGAGGGAGATGGGAGGGAGGTTCAAAAGGGAGGGGATAGATGTATACCTATGGCTAATTCATGTTGAGGTTTGACGGAAAACAGTAAAATTCTGTAAAGCAATTATCCTTCAATAAAAAATAAATGAAAAATACAGGACTCAGTTAAATTAGAATTTCAGAGAAACAATGTATAATCTTTTTTGTGTATGTCCCAAATATTGCATGGGACATACCTATACTAGAAACAAATTATTTTTTTTTTTATCTGAAGTTTAAGATTACCAGGCATCTTGTATTTTACCTGGGAACCCTAAGTCCGCGTGTAGTTCACCACTTAAAACTCTTCAGTAGTATTCCGGGGGCAGAGAATAGAGAAAACTCCCATGTTTGAAGCTCTTCCCTCCGTGGTCCTTGAAATCACCTCCTCCAGGAAGTCTTCCAAAGAGCCATACCTGTGTTAGGGACTGCTCTGTGCAATTCAAGGCCATCCATACTTCCCTTATCAGAACATTAAGTGCCCTGTCTCCCATCAGTAAAAGGTCCATGAGACCAGCATCTGTCCTGTGTTCACTCTGTTCCCAGACCTTAGCACCATGCACAGTACCTAGAATAACTGCTCTGGAACCCTGGCTAAGCCCCTTGCCTCCTCTGTCTCTCCGTTCAGGACAGGTTCATTTAAAATGGCCTGTGCGGCTCCACCCAGCTCTGATGCCAGCCTGTTTCAGCCAGATCCTGCACTTTGACCCTGGAGATCACTGGCAGGGGTGGTGTAGGGAGAACTCTGAACTCAGCTTGGAAGACGTGAAGACCAGCCCCAGCTCTGCCAGTCTGTGACCTCAGGCAAGCTCCCCACCCTCTCTCAGCCTGACTTTTCTCCTCTGCCAGGCTCTGTACAAGGGAGGGGAGGGATCACGCGGCTTGCTCAAAAGGTTGTTGGGAGGTTGAAGTCAGAGAGGTAAAGCCTGCATCAGGGAGCCGAGCTGGTACTTTGGAGGCCCTCAAAGAACACTAGATTCCTCCCTGCTCTTCCCATTCAACTGGAAGACCTAAATGCCCAGGAGGGACTCAGGCAGTGGGGGCTGCAAGAGCTCCAGGGGAGGAGGGAGGGAGAAGCTGGGCTGGGAGCATTCAGGCAAGACTTTAAATCTGGTCTTCAATTTATTTATTTATTTATTTTTAAAGGGCCTGAGCATCTTCCCTGAGAGACGTAAGAATCAATCCAGCCTTAGCAGAGGGGGACAACCTGAAGTCAATCATCTCCCACTCCTTTGTAGCAGAGTGATTTTTCAGCCTAAGTGGAGGGCAGGGAACATGTGGGTGTAGGGGGAACACATTCGAGAGACCTGGATCCAAGGAGACAGACACCAAGGTGGGGGGTTTGTGCAGCCTTAGAGCTCCCATTATCTTGTCCAGATTCCCCAGCCCACCCCAAATAAATATGCAGCTTCGGTGAGAACAGAATACTCACTGGCTTCAAGACAAGCTCATCCCCCACCCTCATTCCAGTCCCCTTTCCAGAGGCAGCGGGCCCATGAGGTGGGGAATTCCTGGCAGGCCCCGGGGGCCACCCAACTCTTGACCCATTCTTCCAGTGCTTGGACAGGGCTTTCCCAAGGACAGTGGGGCGAGGAGGGGGACACTCCTTTCCCAGACAGTCTGGGGTTCCTGGGGGGGTGGTGAGACAGCAGTGAGTAACTCAAGAGCTATGAGCCCCCAGGAAATGAATTCTTGCCTGTGAAAAGGAATCTTAAGACAAGGCTTTCTCAAACCACTCCTTCTCCTCCCCTTGCTCCTCTCTGTCCCCTCTCCTGCCTCCTTCCTCCTCTAGCTCCCCTGCCTGGCTCTCCCAGCCTCTGCTGAACTAGCCTCCTGTGGTCCATCAATCAGGTCCGATCTGATCTCAAGACCAAAGAGGCAAGAGGAGGCAGGGAGAAAGGAAGCAAGGAAAGGAAGGAGGGAGTTCGCCTTCAGTGAGCCCCCGGGTCAGCACAGCTCACCACTGCTTCCGCGGTCTCTAGGGCCCCAGCCATCCCGCAGGGCAGAATCTACTTTTCAGGGGACCAAATTCAGCCTTAAAGAGTGTAGACACCGTGACAGACACACAGGCGGTACAGAGTCAGCCCTCACCCTAGGGCTCCAAGGTACAATCCGGGGGCTTCAGCTGGCCCCAAGGAGGCAAGGCTCCCACATTCTGAGGTTGGGAGCCTTAGTTCTTCTGGTCTGAAGCCAGTCAGAGCAGGTAGGAGGATGAGGCTGCCAGTCCCTGTCCCAGGCAGGCTCAGTGACCTGAGGCAAGTCACTTCACCTTTCAGATGATCCCTTTGTCCAGTTAAAATCTGTCCTGGAGTGACCTTTGCCCTCAAGGGAAAGGGGACAGGTTCCAGGGCTTGATTTCAAATCCTGGTGCTGCTCTTCCCTAGAGTGAGCTGGGACAGTCACTGCCCTCCTTGAGGGTCACTTCCCACCCCTGTGAGATGAGGCCCTCGCAGGGGGCTTGGGGAAGACTGGGAATGCACAGTGCTCAGCACCACTGAGGGCTCTGCAGCTGGTGAGTGAGGGGAGAACCCACTGAGAAAGCCTCGTGACCATGATCCGTGGGACCCAGACCTACCAGGTTCCTGCCTCCCTGCTGTGGGACCAGGCAAGTGGCTTTCCTGCAACAGGAGGCCAAGGCATTCTCAGACCTGGGAGGGCAGACTAGACTCATTTGTCTGACCTAGAGAGGAGACCCCTGTCTACCCAGTCCTGACCTGGACAGGTCCATCCAGCTCTGTTTTTCCCCATGCCGGCCAGGCTGTAGCCCCACCCTGCCCCAGAACAAAAGGGACATTTGACATTCTTTGTCCTGAGCAGACTCATTCTCTGAGTGTTGGACCTGCCAGGCCTTGCAGCCAGGACCTGCCACCAACCCCTGCTGCAGGTCCCCCACCTCCACCCCCGCCCCCACCCCGTCCTGGCCCAGCTCTCCCAGGAGCCTGGAAGAGAGGGAGGGAGGCGTCTTAAAGGAGCAGTCTGCTCTCAGAAAATATTCCCCACCCCCACCATCGGAACTAGCAGGAAGGAAACCAGGCGGGGGAGGGGGATGGGAGAGGTGTCCACGGAGACTACAAGGCATGTGACTTGTTTGGGACTGGAGGGGCGTTAAAGTGGGGCTACAACTTACTCTTCTCCTGGCTCCCACCTAAGGGCTCTTTTCAGTTTTTTTTAGTGTCTTTTAAAGAAACTGGTCCCCAACCCTGCCTTGATTTGCTGTGTGACCTTGGGTGAGTTCCTTTCCCTCTCTGTGCCTTAGTCTCCCTTGTATAAAACAAGAGGAGAAACACGTATGAGATTTCTGAGCCAAACCCTGGTGAGGTGCTGGGATACCAGAGATGTCCTGCCCTCAGAATCTAGTCCTAGGTTTCCATGAAGATTCCACCAGGAAAAAGCCACGAAATGACTCTTAAGGTAAAAGGAATATGTTTCTGTGAAAGCAGGACCCCTAAGTGGTGGAGGAGAACTAGCCGCTCTTCCCTCCAACTGATAGTCTTATACAATGTCCAAAGCTTCCCCCTCTTCACCCACTGATAGGCTTGTGAGACAAACAAACTGAATAGTGTTCTCCTTGTACAGAAAATAAGGCTACAGGCACACCGAGGACAGGCCCCGACCCGCCCTGCGAGCTGGTGTTTGCAAAGTGATGCCTAAGCACTGAGCCAAATGGGGAAAGATAGGCGATGGGTCATTTGGTCGAGGGACCCAACAAGCAAGGGAAAAGCACTGATACGTCGCTGTGCTCTGGTTCCTTTGGCTGGAGCTTGGGGTGTGCTGGAGGGGAGCAGAGAGGGGAAGCCGGAGGGTCTTGGTTGCCTGACTGAGGAGTTTGTCCTCTGAGTGCCAAGTAGCTAAAGGGAGATTTTACGCCAGGCAGTATTCCTTCGCTACTGCTGTACTGACGGGAATGCATGGTGGGGGCCCAGACAGAGACCAAGGGCCAGCTGTACACATAGGTACCTTCTGACAAAGGGGCCCGTGAAGCCATGGGGGAGGGGCAACAGAGCAATTCCTCCCGGGAAAGAGGGGAAGTGAGCGGGGAGATGAAGCAGGGGAGAGGAAATGAAAGATTAAGTGCATAAAGGCCATAAAGCTCAGAACCGTCCAGGCTGGATGGATTCCCAGTTTATAGATACGTTTATGTTCAAGGATGCCCAGCCAGGCCTGATACGCCCGCAAGAGCAGCCACCCAGGGAGGCCAGGGGACCCTGGGCTAGAGGAGACCCTTCCTGCCACTGCGCTCCTCTCTTGCCCCCTCCCCTTCACTTACCCCCAACTCCTCAGGGCTGGCTGACAGCCCAGCTGGAAGCAATTGTGGGAGTCTCCAGCCTGGAGAGCTGCATCCCACAAAGGGCCCTGGTAAATAGCAGCCCGCACCCCAGACGGCCTGCAGCCCCCTCCCCCTCTGCAGCCCCCTGCCCGGAAATTTGAAACAACTGCTCTACACAGTCTTAAATCCTCCAGGAAGGAGCAGGAAGGGGTTGGCAGGCGGGAAACATGAGGCTGGCCAGGGTCCTCCCTGGAACTCCCTCTTTCCCTTCTCCCACCCTGAATTCCCCTAAAAGACTTCCTCCCACCTGCTCCCCTCAAAGTTTTGCCATGGGGTCCCCAGCTCCCTGACTTCCTATGCCGGTGTTCACTGCAAGGCATCGCAGCTGCAGTCTGTTGGAAACATCAAGTGGGCGGTGAGCACCCAGAGCGCAGAACAGTCCTATGCTTGCTTGGCCTGGGGCACTGGGTCCGCCACAGAGCAAATGCACAATATATATATGAAGAATGAACAGATGAAGCCACATGTGACCCTGAGCCACTGCTTGGCTCTTTTGAACTCAGTTTCCTCATCTATTAAATGGGCGCAATAACTTTTTCACCTAGTCTACTTTGTGCAAGTATTTTATGAACTGCGAAGCTGATAAGTCACAATGATTCAATTTCTGCCTTACTGGTCTTAACTTGCTCATCTGGAAAATGAGGGCCTGAGTTAAGTCCTAGCTAGGGGCTGTTCTAGCTCTGATACGATATTCCAAGACTTTAGCCAGTGGCAAGGATGTTCCTTAAATGTCACCTGGGTGGTAGGGGGACAGCAGAAGGTGAGGTAACAGGGAAAGAGCCCTGACTAGTGTTTGCTGCTTCTGTGCTGTGCTCAGTCGTGTCTGACTCTTTGCGACCCCATGGACTGTAGCCCACCAGGCTCCTCTGTTGGTGAGATTCTCCAGGCAAGAATGCTGGAGTGGGTTGCCATTTCCTCCTCCAGCGGATCTTCCCATCCCAGGGATCAAACCCACATGTCCTGCATCTCTCTGCCTAGAGTTTAGAAGGCCACCATTTTAGTTCCAGCGTGGCCCCTGACTTGCTGTGTGATCTCTGGGCCTTCGTTTACTTCTCTGTAAAATGGGAGTGGGTGGACACAGGATGCCTGAAGGGACCTCTTGCTTTTGAGCTCTGTGTTGACAGGCTGTTATCCAGTGAGGAGCCACTGCTGGGCTTTCAGTAGGAAAGCGGCATATGCTAGGAGTTGCACTTCAGGACACTCTGGCAGTGGCATGGCTTGAGGGTAGAAAGGTGAGGAGTCTGGAGGCTGGAGGGGGCTACTGTCTCTGCAGAGGCAGCTGAAGATAGCAGCCTCTACATCCTTCTTCACGCCATGCCTGACCCTGGGCTGCCCTGCCTCTTTCCAGTATCTCCTGCTTTTAACATTTACCCGTCTTTAAGACACAGTTCAGAGACCACCTTGTCTATGAGGGCTTCTCAGGTTATTGCTGATGCAGATAATGAGCTCTTCCCCTGTCATCCAGTTTCCTAGCTCTGTGTACCTTCATCACGGTACCAGTTGGAATTGTGTGTGTGTGTGTGTGTGTGTGCATGCATGCATGTGTGTGTACTCTCACCTGGGCTGTGAACTCCTGAGGTCAGGGCGGGTGCCCCACTCCTCCCCATACCATCTCTTATACCCATCACATGGAGCCCAGAGGAGGTGCTCAATACACAGAGGACTGATGTATGCAGAGGACTGATGCCACAGCACCCTACTCCTTGAGTCCACCTACAGTGTAGGAGACTGGGCTCCAGCCTCAGTTTAACTACTAAGAGCCCTGTGACCTTGGGCCAGTCACTTCTCCTCTCTGAATAAAGGTCCCTTTCGGCCTCATGGGAAGTATCCCCATTATTCAGTCTCAAGTCAGCACTCCCTTCACTCAGCACTTTTTCCCTTCCTGTGGCCTGGGTCACAGTGAGCTGCTACGAGTATGACTCCCATTGGAACCTGAGCTCACTGAGAACTTCATTCCTGGGTCTTGCACAGTGCTGTCTGCTCAAGGGGCGCTTGACAGATCTGTATAGATGTCCACTCCTTGGTCCTTCTAGAGGGCGCATATAGGAGCTCCATAAACAGTGATGTAAGATCAAATGTGCACCTTTGCAAGAGGCCAGGAGCCTTCACTGCCTAAGCCCTGCCTGCCACAGTCCTGCCTCTGTCCACCCACCCACCCTCTTGCCCAGCCATCCTTCTGGGGCTAGTCCGGCCTCCCCTGAGAAGTGTGGGGAAGAGGTGCTGTCAGCAGATGGGTCTTTAGCCAGCACTGCTCTGCCCCAGGCAAGCCCTGCTCGAATCTCAGCCAGAGTCCCCCTCCCACTCCCCCGCCCCCATGGGCTGGGACAGACCTCAGCCAGCAGGCCTCCCAGCTTTGATCAATACAGGGCAAGCAGCCAAGGCGGCTGCAGGCTCCATCCTCCCAGGAGGCCCCAGCTCAGCCCGGGTCACATGGGGGAGGGGGCTGCAGCCTGGCTCAGGGACTCTGGGGGTGGGGCGGGGCAGGGGAGAGTAGGAAAGGCAGGCATCACTCACAGTCATTCATTCCTTCACCCACTCACTTCTCTGCCCACAGATGTTCAATCCACAAATATTTAGTGAGTATCAGCTATGCACCAGGCACTGTCATCAGCTCTGGGGACAATGTGAGGAAAAGACAGCAGCTTTTGTGGAAATGAGTGTTCTAATGGGGAAGAAGATGAACAAAAATAAGAAGTTTCAAAATGTGATAAAAATAAAATATGATAGGGTGACAGATTGGGGCAGCATTCCGCAGGCTGGCCAGTGTGTATGTTCAGTCACTAAGTCGTATCTGACTCTTTGCAACCCCATGGACTGCAGTAGGCCAGGCTGCTCTGTCCTTCACTGTCTCCAGGAGTTTGCTCAAATTCATGTCCATTGTGTCAATGATGCCATCCAACCATCTCATCCTCTGCTGCTCCCTTCTTCTTCTGCCTTCAATCTTTCCCAGCATCAGGGTCTTTTCTAATGAGTCAGCTATTCGCATCAGGTGGCCAGAATATTGGAGCTTCAGCTTCAGTATCAGTCCTTCCAGTGAATATTCAGGGTTGATTTCCTTTAGGATTAACTGGATTGATCTCCTTGCAGTCCAAGGGACTCTCAAGAGTTTTCTCCAGCACCAGAACTCAAAAGCATCAATTCTTCAGTGTTCAGCCTTTATTATGGTCCACCTCTCACATCCAGGGAGGGTGCTTATCTGAGACCTGGAATGATGATGAGATCCCACCAGGTAGCTCAGATCAGGAAGCAGATGCTGAGATGGAAATTTGTATGCAGGCAGTTTGTTGGGTTGCTCACCGGCTCACAGGACACCTATGGGCCAGGGAGAGAGGCAGCCTAGAGTAGGAGAAGTGGGGTTATGCTACAGTCATAGCAGAGGTCTCAGCTCACCCCCACCGACCAAGAAGTTAGCCTTTAAGAGTTATCCCAGGGCCTCCCTAGTGGTCCAGTAGTTAAGAATTCAGCTCGCGCAACCCACTCCAGTAGTCTTGCCTGGAAAAGTCCATGGACAGAGGAGCCTGGCGGGCTGCAGTCCACGGTTACATGACTGATTATGCATGCATGAGGGTGGAGGGAGATGGGTTGGTAGCAATAAACTGGTAGAACTAACCAAAAAAAAAAAAAATTCAACTTGCAAAGCAAGGAACACCTGGTCCAGGAATATCCCACATACCACAGAGCAACTGAGCCCACTCACTGTAGCTACTGAGCCCACACTCCCGACAGCCCATGCTCTGCAACAAGAGAAGCCACTGCAATAAGAAGCCCTTGCTTCACGACAAAGAGTCGTCCCCACTTGCCACAACTATAGAAAGCCCACGCACAGCAGCAAAGACTCAGCACTGCCAAAAATAAATACATCTTTTTTTTAAAAAAGAGTTGTCCCAGCACCAGGCAGGCCTTTGTACCCCTACACTGACCAGCCATTGGGTAGGTGCCCCCAGGAAGGAGCAAGCCAGCTGCCTTCGGTTAGAGGCATTCCCACAGAGTCTCAACTGCTAACTGCTGCCAGCAACACTCAGCAGCTGGGAGAATTCAGGACCTCACCCCAGAAGGGGGCCATAGGGGCACACCTCAGTATCCACAAGGCAGGCCAAGATCTGGAGGAAGAAGGTTCCAGACAGAGGGAATAGCAATGCAAATTCCCTGAGGCAGAAGCAAGCTTAGCCTGACTGAGGCACAGAGAGAAGTCCAGCATGGTCAGAGTGTGCCCCGATGGAAAGGGAGTCACAGGACAGCAGTCAGAGGCACGCACAGACCACTCCAGAAGGGCCTTATGAACCCTGGGACTTTCTTCTAAGTGTAAAGGATCACCCCGGGAGGGCTTTAAAAAGAGAGTGATCTGATAATTACCTATTAACACTATCCAAGCTTCTGAGTGGAGAAGGGGAGGGGAGGGAGGTGGGCGGGGAGAGCATTTAGGAAACTGTGGAAGGGTCCAGGTGAGAGCCCCTGGTGGTTTAACTAGGATGAGCAGGAGTAAACTGCTGTCCAGTACTAGACAGTGCTGGGAAACTTACAGAAACCTCGGGGGGTTGGCTGAGGGTGGAGCTCAGAAGTGTCGCTATTGGAACAAGATAAAGCCACTACCCATCCATTAATTTACCTAAAATATGTACTGATTAGGCACCTGCTCTTTGCCGGGGACTGTGCTAGGAGCTGGGATTACAGCAGTGAAAGGTGTAGCCATGGTCCTGACCTCATGGAGATTATAGTCTGGTGGGTATTGGGTGGGATCAGTGCTCTGAAAAAAAAAACTCTGGATTTCCTCTTGTAAGCAATGGGGAGACTTTTTTTTTTTTTAATTAAGGTATATCTTATGAACAGAAGATTGTCCAATCTAAAGTACCCCTTTTAATGAATTATAAGCATCACTCAACCAAGATTCAGAACATTTCCTGTGCCCAGAAGGCTATTTCATGTACTCTCCCAACCAGGTCACCTACAGAGCAACCACTGTTTTGATCTCGATCATCACATGTTCAATTTGTCTGCTTTTGAACTCCATATAAATGTATGTATGTGCTTGATTGTGCCTGGTTTCTTTTGCCCAAGATTATGTTCAAGGGATTCATATGTATTGCCACATGTAGCAATTGCCTGTTCTTTCTCATGGCTATATAACATTTCACCATGAAGGTGAAGTCACTCAGTCGTGTCCAGCTCTTTGCAACCCCATGGACTGTAGCCCGCCAGGCTCCTCTGTCCATGGAACTCTCCAGGCAAGAATATTGGAGTCGGTAGACATTCCCTGGGCTTCCCAGGTGGCTCAGTGGGTAAAGAGTCGGCCTGCAATGCAGGAGACACAGGCAGATGTGAGTTTGATCCCCGGATTGGGACTATCCTCTGAAGGAGGGCATGGCAACCCACTCCAGTATTCTTGTCTGGAGAATCCCAGAACAGAGGAGCCTGGTGGGCTACAGCCCATAGGGTCCCAAAAGAGTCAGACACAACTGAAGTGACTGAGCATGCATACAGCCGTTTCCTTTTCCAGGGATCTTCTGAACCCAGGGATCAAATCCAGGTCTCTTGCATTGCAGGCAGATTCTTTACCATGTGAGCCACCAGGGAAGCACAATATTTCACTATATATATATATATATATATATATATATATATATATATATATATATGTATGTATGTATACACACACACACAATATTTTATTTATCTATCCTACTTTTTTAAATTAATCACTCTATTTTACTTTTTTGTCCACGCCACATGGCTTGTAGGATCTTAGATCCCTGACTAGGGAAGGAATGCATTGCTTCCTGCAGTGGAAACATGGAGTCCTAACCACTGGACTGCCGGGGAATTTCCTGGCAGTTTCTACTGTTAATGGACATTTGGGTCATTTCCAATTCTTGGCTATTATAAATAATGCTATGAATATTTCGGTATATTTCCTTTGGTGGATATACACGTGCTCGTTTCTGTTGAGTATATATCCAGGAGTGGAATTCCTGATACAGAATATATATATATATCTTTAGCTTTGGAAATACTACCAGTTTCTAAAGTATTGCATCAATATATATTTCTATTAACAATGTATGAGAGTTCCAGTTACTCTGTATTTTTGCAAACACTTGAAAATGTTGGTCCTTTTCATTTTAGCCATACTGGAAGGTATAGAACATTAACAGTATCTCATTGTGGTTCATATTTGCATCTCACTGATGACTAATGATGTGGAGCACCTTTTCGTATGCTTGTTGATTTACGAAGTGTCCAAGTCTCTTGCCTGTTTTTCGCTTTTAATGCATTGTCTAGGTTTCTCGATACATGAGTTCTTTAAATTTTCTAGGTATGAGTCCCTTGTTTGACATACATATTGCAATTATCTCCTCCCAGTTTGTAGCTTATATTTTCACTCTCTTAGTGATACCTTTTGATGAATAGTTCTTAATTTTAATGATGTTCATTTCCTTTATCTTTTCAACCTTTTCCTTTATGGTTGATTTTTTTCAGCATATATGTGATATGCTTAAACAATCTTCGCCTACCTCAAGGTTATAAGAGATTCTCTTATATTTTCTTCTAGAAGTTTCTTTTTTGGCTGCACTGCACAGCATGTGGAATCTTTGTTCCCCAACCAGGGACGGAACCCATGCCCACTGTAGTGGAAGCATGTCTTAACCACTGGACCACCGGGAAAGTCCCAAGGACCCTGATCCATGTGAATCAACGTTTCTGTGTGGTGTGAGGTAGAAGTCAAGGCTCGTTCAGCACCCATTTCCAACCAAGCTCCATTTAAATTTCTAGCACCAGTTTTTTGAAAATATTTTTTTCTTCTAGTGAATTGCAGTGGCCATTTTCTCATAAATCAAGTGTTCTTATATGTACAAGCCTACTTCCGAGTTCTCTGTTCTGTAGAATTGGTCACCTTGACTACTCTGTGCCAGTACTATGTGTTAATTATTAAAGTTTTATAATGAGTTTTCACATATGATAGTCTAAGTCCTCAAGCTTTATTCTTCTCCAAAATCTCACTGTCTTTTTAGGTTCTCTGTATTTTCGTATAAACTTTAGAATCAGAGTGTTAACTTTTAAAAAGCTATTAGATTTTTTATTGGAATTGTACTGAGTCTAGAGGTCAATTTTAGAAGAATTAGCACCTTAACAAATACTGGCCTAAAAACTCTCTATCCCTTAAAACTTCATCTGACCATCAGGCCAACTTAGATGCTGCTCCTTCTGAACTTTCATTGTACTTTCTATGTACTTCCTTTCACGTTTCACTTTCCTGCACTGGAGAAGGAAATGGCAGCCCACGCCAGTGTTCTTGCCTGGAGAATCCCAGGGACGGGGGAGCCTGGTAGGCTGCAGTCCATGGGTCGCTAAGAGTTGGGCACAACTGAGCGACTTCACTTTCACTTTTCACTTTCCTGCATTGGAGAAGGGAATGGCAACCCACTCCAGTGTTCTCGCCTGGAGAATCCCAGGGACGGGGGAGCCTTGTGGGTTGCCGTCTACGGGGTCGCACAGAGTCGGACTTGACTGAAGTGACTTAGCAGCAGGTATGTTTATATTGTGTATAGACTGAGCAGACTGAATAGAAACTGATTAGATGTCTATACCTAACTTAAGAGGTGATCTCTTGGGCTATCAAGGCATCCTTGTATCCTAATACTTAGTAAAATGCATAGTATATAGTAAGTGTTTAATATAAGTTTGATGAATGAATGAATAAAACCCCAGTCACTTTGTACTCAGAGTTTGTCACTTTGATATCTGGCAATGCCTTCACTCCTAATTCTGCAGTCTGACCAGTTTTTTAAAGTAAGGAATAAAGATGGAGACAGAGCAGGTAGACAGCTCAACCATTCAATGCCACAACTAAAGACAGAACTCAAACTGTATACCCTATTGTCATTGAGTTAGTGAGAGTATCTCCATACAAGAACCTCATGTGCAAATGGGGTGATCCCCTGGCACTTTCCATGGCAGTTCTTAGCAATAAAACTGCTGTCATAGATATGAGAATTATTCTTATTTGAATGCCTCATAGGAATAGGAACCAAATATTCACTGTCCCCTTGCTTAGCCCTGTCATCACACACACACACACACACACACACACACACACACACACAAAGTACCAAATCTTCCAATCCATGAACATGGTATATCCCTCCATTTATTTAGGTCTTCTTTTACTTTCTGAAGCACTAAAGTTTCAGAGTGAAGGTTTTGCACATATTTTATTGCATTTATTCTTAGGTATTTGATGTTTTTGATGCCATTATAAATAGTATTATTTTCAAATTTCATTTTCTAATTGTCTGTTGCTACTATAGAAAAAATAATTATTTTTGTATATTGTCCTGTATCTCAAAACTTTGCTAAATTAATTCTAATACTTTATAGATTTTTTGTAATTCTTACATCCACAGTGATGTCATCAGAAACTAATGGCAGTTTTACTTCTTTTTCAAGCTTTATACTTTTTATGACTTTTTCTTCCCTTATTGTCCCAGCTAGACCGTTAGTATAATGATTGAAGAAAAACAGTGTGATGGTATATTCTCACCTTGTTCTTGGGATAAAGTGTTCAACATTTCACATTAAACATGGTTTCCCTGGTGGCTCAGAGGTAAAGAATCCACTTGCAAAGCAGGACCCACACAAGGTGCAGGTTCAATCCCTGGGTCAGGAAGATCCCCTGGAGAAGGAAATGGCAACCCACTCCAGTATTTTTGCCTGGGAAATCCCATAGATAGAGGAGCCTGGTGGGCTACAGTCCATGGGGTCTCAAAGAGTCAGGCACGATTGAGCATACATGCACATAGGATTTTTGCGGATATTCTTTCTCAGATTAAAGAAATTTCCTACTATTCTTAGTTTATTGAGAGCTTTATTATGAACTGATATTAAATTTTATCAATTTATTTATTTATTTCTGTACTGAAATGATGATGTTTTTCTTTTATTCTCTGACTATGATAAAATTATACTGATCTAATAAAGGACATTAAACTAAACTTGCAATTCCGGAATAAGCCCCACTTGATCATAACATATGCCATCATATAGCATGGATCAGGGAGAGCAAGGCTGGATGTAGTGAAACCATTGAGAAGGGTGGTGCGAAAATCCTCATGAGAGAGGAGGAGGGCCTGGACTAGTGTATAGACTGTGATGAATGAAGAAGATACTCTGAAAGGGTGGAGTGGGCAGGACATGGTGGCAAATGAGATATGAGGCCTATTGAGAACAAGGGCTTCTGGTCTGAGCATCTAAGTCGGATGATAGTGGTGCCATCCTCTAGGAAGGTGGCTGTAAGTCTGGGCTGGCAGAGAACAATGAGTTCTCTTTCAGATGTATTACAGATACCCAGTGGAGTGGCGCAGGAGACAGGATGCCATGCAGCACTGGAGCTCGGGGGAGGGATCTGGGTGAAGGTGTGACATGAATGTTTTCTACTTAGAGGAAGTGGTGGAAGCCTTGAGAACCGAAGACATGGGCTGGGGACAAAGCACAGAATGAAGAGAGAGGAGAGGCCTAGGACATACCCCTGAGAAAGGCCCATATTTAAGAGAGAGGTTGAGGATGCAAAACTGGGAAGAAGATGGAGAAAAGAGGAGCCAGAAAGGATGAAGGAAATCCAGGAGTCCAGGATATCAAGGGGCCATGAAAGACCATGTTCCAGGGAAGGAGTGATCAGCTGTTTCAGACAGGAAGTCAAGTGATGAAACATTCCTGATTGGACTTCACTCTAGGTGCCTCTGGGGGCTGAGGCAGAGGCAGGGCTGAGAGGTCAGAGAGGAGAGCTGGCTTCGCACGTGGGAGCAGGATCAGAGGTCCGGTACTCACACTTCATACATCAGAGATGGAGGCACATCACAGCTGTGGCAAAACAAGGACCAGAAACCTGTCACCCTAAATCCCTGACCTGACCCAAGCACTTTCAGTATTGCTCTCAACAATAATAGCTAATTACTAAATGCCAGGCGCTGTTCTGAGCATTTTACAACTTAACTGATTTAATCCTTAAGATATGAGATAAGTAAATTTATTTCCCATTTTGAAGACGAAGAAACTGAGGCACAGAGCGTTCTTAACCACTTCTCACGCTTTCAAACCTTAAAAACTACACTTTCCGTTGATCTGAAAATAAGGATCCAATCCTCCAATCTCATGATTTTTGAGTCTGTATTATCTGTGTTCCCCTTGGCCTCCAGAAAGTGATGCCCAGTCATTGCCACTACTCTGCTTTGATCTTTCTATAGATCCCTACTGCCTTCATCCTAACCTCTAGCCTGGTGCTGCTCCTCCTGGGCTGGCCCAGGTATACCTCATCAGCCACCACAGCAACTGACCTCCCTGTGTGTATCAGTCAGGGCTGTTAGTTGCTAGTAACAGAATCCATTTGAGCATGTGAAAGCAGAAATTGGGTTTGTTGCAAGTGTTAGGAATTCAGAGAATCATCAGGAGGATGAGAGGAGCAGACGCAATGATAAAATTGCTTCCAGGAGCAAACCGCAGAACTGGCCATCTCAGGACCTTCTGTCTCTGCCATCACTCTAGCAAATACCAACTGCTAGGACCTCAGCTTCAGTGAAAACTGCTGCTGCTACTGCCACAAAACCAATGCCACATCTGTGTCAGGGACTCAACCTAGCAACCTGTGCTGCTTTCCAAACCACCTCCACCAGCAACGTACCATCTCACTGGGGTTCTCTTTCTTTATGCTGCTCTTTCTTGAAGCAAGTCCTGAATGATTGGCAGAGCTAGGTCACATGACTGTTTCCTAGCTGCAAGGGAAGCTGGGAATTGATGCTCTATCTTCTATTTTGGGAAGGTGGAATCCATTAGGGAGAATCACACAAATATAGAAAGACTGTTCAGAAGAAGATGGACAATGATGAATATGACAAATGTCCTGGACACAGAAACTCTCCTTTAGCCTGGAATGCCCTTTTCTGTACCTGATGAACGACATCTCATTCTTAAATCGATTTCGCTGTGTCAGGTCTTAGCTGCAGCACGTGGGACCTTTGTTGCTTCATACAGACTGTCTAGTTGCAGCACATAGGCTCAGTAGTTACGGTTTATGGCCTTAGTATTTCTGTGGCATGCAGGGTCTAGTCCCATGGCCAGGGGTCAAACCTAATTTCCCTGCCTTCCGAGGTGGATGCTCAACCTCTGGACCACCAGGGACACCCCAACGTCTCATTTTTTAAGGCTTCCTTGAGTGTCACCTCTTTCAGGAAGCCTGTCTTGACTGCCCACCCTCATCCCACAGCTGCCTGGGTGTAGTTAGGTGCCATCCTAGTGCCCTATAGACTTATAGCACTGATCACAACAGGCCAAGGGCTGTGATTAGCCTCCCCTGCCCCCACTAGACTATGAACTTCCTGAAAGGCAGGGGCTCCCTCATCAAGCTCTTGCCATAGGCCTGACATCAATGGAAACTTAATGAGGGTTTTCTGAATAAATAAATAGATAAATGAATGAAGAGGGTGAGTTCTCCTCTACCTAGACTTTGGCAGAAACAGGAGTCTCTCCAGGGAAACGGAGGCCCAGAAGAAGGGATATAGGCACGGAGGCGGTAGGTGAAAACAGAAATGAGCAAGGGAGAGAAGAGGCTGCTAATCTATTAGACTCATTACAGCATATTGTTTACGTGGTTGGGTTCCCTGTTGGCTCCATCTGTTGTGAAAGAAATGTTCAGGGACACACCTGGGACTAGGGACAGAGTTTGGGGATCCATATGGAACCAGCTAGGGTAACTGTGATTTCCTAAGCCAGGAAGATGGAGCAGAAGGGAAAGAAGGACAAGAGATCTGGCTTTGAATCCCTTTTCTGATACTGGTTCCCTGAGAGGCTTTGGCAATTGCTTCTATCTTCCCTGTGCCTCAGTTCCCTCATTTATAAAATGGGGATATGAATGCCTCACTCCTCCCAGGTGTGTGAGGAGAGAAGTGGCTGGCACATGGTTGGCACTCAGAAAATGGGTCCTCCTGCTCTGAGCTGGGGCTTCCCAGTGGCGCTAGTGGTAAAGAACATGCCTGCCAATGCACAAGAGATGTGAGTTTGATCCCTGGTCAGGAAGATCCCCTGGAGGAGGACGCAGCAACCCGTTTCAGTATCCTTGCCTGGAGAATCCCATGGACAGAGAAGCCTCGCGAGCTGCAGTCCATAGGGTCGCAAAGAGTCAGACACAACTGAAAAGACTTAGCGTGCACACAAGTGCTCTGAGCCAGGAGCCAGTCTTTCCTTCTCTCCCTCTAATCCTCTCTGAAAGCCTCCTACCCTGCCCAGCCCAGTCCTCCTTCCCCTTGATGTCACACAAATCTTTCTGGTGCTTTATATTTATTTTTTAATTAAATTAAATTAATTTATTTACTTTTGGCGGCTTGCAGGGATCTCAGCTCCCCTCCTGGGCCTTGGCAGTGAGAGCATTGAATCCTAACCACTAGATCACCAGGAACTCCCTTTTGGTGCTTTTAAAATGCTTATTGAGGGACTTCTCTGGCGGTCCAGTGGTTAAGACTGTACGTTCAATGCAGCAGTCACGCTTTCAATCCCTGGTCAAGAAACTAATCCCACATGCTGCCCAAAATAAATAAAATAAAAATTAAAGGTTTTAACAGACAGCTTGTTATTCATGATAACACAAATAAATACTTTAATTAAAAAAATAAAATGCCTATTGAATTCATTGAAATACAAAAAGTACCTTAAGAAGCTAACTCCCTAGGGTGAAGGGAAGTCAGTGTGTGTAGCTGGGCAGAAAGTTAGTACACCCAGGCCTCCCTGGGACAGTCAGCCCAGCCACACGTGAAGCCATCGGCAGGAACCCAGACTCCTCACTTTTTACATGGATCTCTGAAAAGGAGCGGGTAACTCACTTAGCAAGCGAACTATCCTTCTAGAAGTGCTAGGATAGAATGGTGGCCACCTAGCTTCCTCTGCCTGATCAGCTTTCATTCCCCTTCTTTGGTAGCAAAGCCCACTCTTCCTTTCAGCAGCTCGCTGTGTGTTACTCTCGGTTCTGTAAGGCTGACCTCAGGCTGCCTGGCTGGTCAGAGCACTCTTTGGCCTTGAGCACAGGGATGGGGCTTGAGGTGGTCACGTGATCCATGTCAGGTCAATGAGAGGAAAAACCTGGGGTTCTCGGCAGAGCTCCCAGGAGGGAAATGCTGCTCATTCACAGGACTTACTCTGCGGGTAGAGCGTACACCTGGACCCAGCAGTGACTACCTTTGAGGCTTTTTAGGGAGAGCCTGTCTAACGATGCGGAGAAGGCAATGGCACCCCACTCCAGTACTCTTGCCTGGAAAATCCCATGGATGGAGCAGCCTGGTAGGCTGCAGTCCATGGGGTTGCTAAGAGTCAGACATGACTGAGCTTCTTCACTTTCTCTTTTCACTTTCATGCATTGGAGGAGGAAATGGCAACCCACCCCAGTGTTCTTGCCTGGAGAATCCCAGGGACAGGGGAGCCTGGTGGGCTGCCATCCGTGGGGTCGCATAGAGTCGGACACGACTGAAGCGACTTGGCAGCAGCAGCAGCGGCAGTCTAGCGATGAAGTTGACACCAAAGAAAGCAGAGCCGAGAGTTAGAAACACATGGCTGATGGCGGTGTTTGAGTGCCTGAACCCAGTCAGCCTGCTGCCAGAGCTGCCCCTGTGCTTTTCAGCTACACGAGTGAAGAATTCCCTGTTTTGCTTAAGCTACTTGAAGTTAGGTTGCTTTCAGATCTAGATTAAGTCACTAGGTGTGGGAATCTTTTTGTCTCTCAAAAGCCACAGGAAAAAGCAATTGACAAACTGGTGGTAGTGGGGGTCACCACAGAGAGGCCCTTGGTGCCTTTGGGACAGGGCTGAAGAAGATTTGCTTTCCCTGTATCTGTCCAGTTTTATGTCTTTAATTGTTTTTTCCCCCTGCTGCATGTGGGATCTTAGTTCCCTGACCAGGGATCGAACCTGGGCCTCTAGTAGTGGAAGCACAGAATCCTAACCACTGGATCACTAGGGAATCCCCTGTATTTTCTGTTTAAAAAATTCAATTGTTTACACTCAAGCCATAGAGCTTGCTGTTGAAAGAACAACAGAACAGTTTTCTCACTTACCTAAACACATTTCTTCCAAGTTATATTATGCCATTTTAGAAAATTTGAAAATACCAAAATATTGTAAAGAAGAGTCAAAGCATCTGTAACTGTGTCATGGTTGACATTTTAAGATATTTCTTTCTGGCCTTTAATTACTTTTCATGTTTTGTTGTTATTCAGTCTTATTTAATCCCCACAGCAACCCCATGAGGTAAGACCCACCGATGTCCCATTTTGCAGAGGATAAAACTGACCCTTAGAGAGGATAAGTGACTTGCTCACATTGAAAGGTACTAACTAGCAGATACAGAACACACAGACTCACACTTCATACACAGATGATTTGGGGGGGAAAATGTCTCATACTTTATAAGTAGTTTATATTCTTATGTTTTTCACTTAAAATTATATCATAAACATTCTCTATGATATTGACTATTTCTTTAAAACACAATTGTTAATGGCTGTAAAATATTCTCTGATATGGCTGAAGCATTATTACATTATCTCATCATAACCTCTGACTATTACAACTGTTTTAATGTTTCTTTCTTATTCATTTTATTGTGATAAACTCTTTAGCATGTGAAAGCTAGGCTTCTCTGGCTATCTGTTCACATTAACCCCCAGAAGCAGACTTGCTGGGTTAAGAACAGGAATAGTGTGTCACTCTGCCCTCTAGAAGGCTGCTCCCAGGGACAGACAGTTCCTGAAGCATCTGTGAGTGTGCCCCAGCCATCACACACTCAACAGCACCAGTCACTACTTCACACACTTGCCCACCCCCATCCCCGTTTCCATGACACAACAAGTATCCACATTCACATTGATCCTTCTTGTGTAGAATGTGAAAGGTCTTGGGTACCAATAGGACAGAAGGCTGTGAAATTTCCTTCTTCCTTTCGTCTTTATCACCTGCAATGTGGGCACAGGTTCTCACTCCAAGCCTCAGTCCTAAATTGGAAACGGAAGACTCCCTCTTGGTTAAGAATATCCAAACGTGATTAAACAAATGGAAGAAGCAGTTGGGAGTATACACGACCATGAAGAGAGCAAGTTGCTAGCAAAGAAGAACACATCTAAATTAAATTCCAGATAGAATCCAGGTTTTAACACACATGATGAAATAAAAAATGCGCTAGAGGAAAACACAGATGAAGTATTTCATGACCTAGGGAATGGGCAGAGACTATAAGGCGTGACATTAACCCAGAAACTATTAAAGAAAAAAATAACAAATTTGAGAACATAAAAAACTTGAAATTTCCATATAGCAAAAACTCTGTAAACAGAGTCAAAAGATAATTATTATGCATTATACGTACACCATTATAACTTACTTATAAATAAGAGTCTAACTTCATTAAAGTATAATTTTTAATAAATTAATGACTAACAGATATAAAAGTAAATGATATGAGCAAGATGTTTGCATAAAAACAAAAGTTAATAAACAGAATAAAAAGATGAGTACCTTACTTATAATTCAATTAATGCAAATTAAAACACTGACATACCAAATTGTCAAGATTGTCAGTGAGATCCCAATGAGATGTTAGATCGCCAAGATGAAAAAGATGGGTAGAATATTGATAAAGAGGAAAGCCAACTGGAACATTCCAGTTAGCTTAGTGACTACATAAATGGGCATAATAATTTTGGAGGGTAATCTGTTCCCCTATGCTGTTAAGAATGAGGTATCCTTATATGTAATATGAAAAGATGTCTAGGATATATTGCTAAGAGAAAATAAGCAAGCTACAGAACAGTATATATCACTATCACACGAATTCATTTGTTAAAAATAGAAGGGATATACAAATAAATTGTATTTAGAGGTTATAGAAATATTTGGAAGGATACACAAGAAGCTGCTACCTGTTAGCTGTTAACGGTTAACTGAGGGAGTTTAGGTGGGAGAAAAAGACAATGAGGGCTTTTACTTTTCACTTTTTTCTGTACTATTTGAACTTTTTTCTACATCACACATATGTTTTATTTAAAATATGTAAAACATGCATACAGGAATATTATTTCCCAAATTAAATCCTCCATGGCTTCCTTTTTCTTGTAGAATCAAGTACGACCCTCCTAGCAACGTCCCCCTATAGTGGCCTTTGACGGCGTACCTTCTGAGCCACGCTGCTTCACGCCTCTGTGACTGTGCTGTGCGGACTGCTCGTCTCCCATTCCTGTCCTGCCACCATCTGCCTGGAACTCCTCCCCATCCTTTAAGACCCACTCAAGCACTTCCTTCTCTGGGCAGTCTTTCTAGATTTCCCATAATGAAATTCTCATTCCCTGTGATACCTTACACATCCTTTTAACTCTTACTATTTCCTATTAAGCTTTATATTTGTCAGCTTTATTAGACATAGAGCACGGGTTCAGTTCAGTTCAGTTCTGTCGCTCAGTCATGTCTGACTCTTTGCGATCCCATGAATCACAGCACGCCAGGCCTCCCTGTCCATCACCAACTCCCGGAGTTCACCCAAACTCATGTCCATCGAGTCAGTGATGCCATCCAGCCATCTCATCCTCTATCATCCCTTCTCTTCCTGCCCCCAATCCCTCCCAGCATCAGGGTCTTTTTAGCCAGTACCTATATGCAGGTCAGGAAGCAACAGTTAGAACTGGACAGGGAACAACAGACTGGTTCCAAATAGGAAAAGGAGTACGTCAAGGCTATATATTGTCACCCTGCTTATTTAACTTATATGCAGAGTACATCATGAGAAACGCTGGGCTGGAAGAAGCATAAGCTGGAATCAAGATTGCCGGAAGAAATACCAGTAACTTCAGATATGCAGATGACACCACCCTTATGGAAGAAAGTGAAGAGGAACTAAAAAGCCTCTTGATGAAAGTGAAAGTGGAGAATGAAAAAGTTGGCCTAAAGCTCAACATTCAGAAAATGAAGATCATGGCATCTGGTCCCATCATTTCATGGGAAATAGATGGGGAAACAGTGGAAACAGTGTCAGACTTTATTTTTGGGGGCTCCAAAATCACTGCAGATGGTGACTGCAGCCATGAAATTAAAAGATGCTTACTCCTTGGAAGAAAAGTTATGACCAACCTAGATAGCATATTCAAAAGCAGAGACATTACTTTCCCAACAAAGGTCCGTCTAGTCAAGGTTATGGTTTTTCCTGTGGTCATGTATGGATGTGAGAGTTGGACTGTGAAGAAAGCTGAGTATGGAAGAATTGATGCTTTTGAACTGTGGTGTTGGAGAAGACTCTTGAGACTCTCCCTTGGACTGCAAGGAGATCCAACCAGTCCATTCTGAAGGAGATCAGCCCTGGGATTTCTTTGGAGGGAATAATGCTAAAGCTGAAACTCCAGTACTTTGGCCACCTCATGTGAAGAGTTGATTCATTGGAAAAGACTCTGATGCTGGGAGGGATTGGGGGCAGGAGGAGAAGGGGACGACAGAGGATGAGATGGCTGGATGGCATCACTGACTTGAGGGACGTGAGTCTGAGTGAACCCGAGAAGTTGGTGATGGACAGGGAGGCCTGGAGTGCTGTGATTCATGGGGTCACAAAGAGTGGGACATGAATGAGCGACTGAACTGAACTGAACTGAAGATTAGTTCATGTCTCTAGAAGCAGGAAATGAACACACCACTCTACTCCAAGACTCCAAGTCTTTGCTTATATTTCTTTCCCTGCCTTTTCTTCATGATTCCCTAAAAGCAATACCTGGTCAGGATCATTACTATCTCTACTAAATAAAGTTGGCTCAATGTGTATCCAAAGCACATACACACACAAAGAAAAAATCATATATTTTAATTACACTGTAATTCCACCTTGTGTCCATAAACTGATGAAGCCACACCCACCCCCCGCCCCTCTGCCCCCTGCCCCCACTCAGGCCTAACACCTTGGTCTAAACAGGCCCACTCTCAGTTGCAGTCCATTAAGGAGCCTCTTTGAGCCTGGGAGCACACCCAGCCAGGACTGTTGATGGGTTACAGGTATGTTCTTGCTGTTCTCAGATAGGAGTATGGGTGAGAAAGGCAAGAGTGGTGGCCCCTTCCCCTTAAGAGTCCAAGTGCCCTCATGGATTCAGGCAGGACAATGCCAGGGGCGGGGGGCACACCCTCAGAAGACACACCTCAGCCCTCCAGCTTTACCAAGGGACACTTCAAGAAACACCACAGGAAAATGTTTTCTTATTTGCTCTACAGCTGTGTTTGAGTTTGCGCTCTGTGACGTCACATGCTGCAACCATTAACATGTTTTATCTTATGTGACAGAAGCAGACGAATGTGAGATGGAGAGGAGTCCACCGAAAGGCTCTGCCGCGGCGTGCAGGTGGCCTGTTGGGCCTTGGAGTGGACACCGTGGGCATGGCGCTGGAGACTGGCAGCAGGAGCCAGCAGACTGCCTCCTGAGGTGCGTATCAGACCTCTCTGTGCCTGGCTCACACTCTCTGACTCCCTTCTCTGCATGGATTTTGAGCCGATTTGCACTGACAATCCTTCATCTCAAAATGGGACTTGCTCAGCTCTCACATCCTGCTCCAAGCTTCTCTCGGGCTGCCACCTGTGGCACCTGTGGGAACTTGCTCAGCACGCATTCAGGGGTCACCCAGGGATGCAGTGGTGAACTTCCCTACGCAGTAAGGCCAGGAGCCAATGGAGATGGTCCTCTCGCTTTACCCCCTCCAGACTGTTCTGAGACTCAAGCTCCAATCCTCAGAAAGTCCTTGTGGACTTTAGCATACAATGGGATAAACTTTGGCTTAGATTTCTCTTCCCAGTTTCTCCTGCTCCCAGGAATCCCTTCCCAAATATACTTCTTACACAAAAGCCCTGCTCAGGCTCTAAGTTCAGGGGAGCACAGATGATGACAAAAACCTCATCTTGGGGGATGGATGACTGATTACTTTGTTTGAGACAGGTCAAGGTTCAGATTCCAAAGAAAGCTTTTAATTGTTAAGGCTTAGATCATGGTCCACCCTTTGGGCACAATGATGGCAAGCCCCCAGGACTCTATCCTGTGGTGGAGGGATAGTTCCCCATAGCCAATCAAGATAGCTATCAGGGACTTCCCTGCTGGCTCAGTGCCTAAGGGCTCTCAATGCAGGTTCAACCTCTGATGAGGGAACTAGATCCCACATGCCCCAAGTAAGAGCCCGCATGCTGTAACAAAAGATCTCACATGCCTCAGTGAAGATTCTGAGTGTTGCAACTAAGACCCAGCACAGCCAAATAATTTTTATTTTTTAAAGATGGCTATCAGAAGAAAGGTGAGAGACGACCTTTAGTAAGCTTCCTTACATTACAAGTACCTTGAGGCAGCATGTACATACCATATCTAGACCAAGCTCTTAACAAAGCTTGGAAACACCCACACAAACCTTCTGGCATTGCCTTCTCAGGACACGGCACCACCATTCTCCCAGATGCCCAAGCCTGAGTCCCGGGAGGTTGCCTCTTCCCCTCTCTTCTCCACCGCAGTCAGATCATCACCCAGCCTGGCACCCACCTCTGACTCCTTAATGTGTCCTGACTTTCTCCTGCTCTCCCTCTCACTGCCATTGCCCAAAGTCTTCCAAATGATCTCCCTACCCTAACACACACACACACACACACACACACACACACACACACACACACACTCTTTCCGTCTCTCCTGCAAACTGTTCTTATCTATTAGAGCGATTTTCCTAAGATACAGATTTGAACACATCACTTCACTGCTGAAAAGTCTTGGCTGTCTCCCCATTGCCCTCAGGATGAAGTCTTGGAAACCTCGGTGGCATAATCTTGTCAAGACCAGGCCCTGATAGCCTCTCTGTCATCAGCCCCTGGCATTCCTCCTTCCTATACAACTTCCTCTGCCGCCACACTGAACTACAAGCCAGTCTCTCTCACCCTGGTGCCTAGAATGCTCTTCTGCGATAGTTACCATTCTCAGTGGCAAGTAACAAAACACTCTGTCTCAAACTGGCTCACACAATCAGGAAATCCCTTCTTTCATTTGGCATGGAGATACGATGGGTCCTAGACGCTATACAATTAGCAGCTCAAAAACATGGAGTCAGCTCTTTTTGGTCTCTTTTCTCTGCCACTCTTGGGATCAGATTCATTCTAACATAGAATCCTCTCCAGGCTGGAAGAAGATGATAGGAGACTCATACTTCACTCCTAGACATGACAACATCCACCAGAAGAAAAAGAGACCATGCCGAGGACGTCCCTGGTAGTTCAGCGATGGAGAATTTGATCCCTGGTGCGGGAAGACTCCACGTGCCTTAGAGCAGCTAAGCCCGTGCTCCACAACAAGAGAAGCCATTGAGATGAGAAGCCCGAGCGTCCCAACAAAGAGTAGCCCCCACTCGCCGCAACCAGAGAAAGCCCGCGCAGAGCAACGAAGACTCAGAGCAGCCAGTGAGTAAATAAATAAGTAAAGAGACCATGCCAAGTGTCTCTTTACTGTGCACTTGGTAACTCTTCTTAGAAGCCCCCTAGCAGACATTCCCTCACCTCTCATTGGCTAGGATCACATACATGCCCATTTCTAAATCAGTCGCCAACAATAGAAAAGAGGTTATAATTGGTGGAAGAGATGTGGGGGTGGGGGTCAATCTCCATGACTACGACACCGCCCCTCCTAATTTGTCTGGCCAATTTGTTTCAAAACTCAACTGAAATGTCATCTCCTCTGGAAAGTCACCAAATAGAAACCTCCTTCCTCTTACCTATCTCTCTCTACTATTACTACTATCCTTACCCTCAGACTCTTAAGTTCTTTCATAGCAAGGAGCTAGTTCATATTTACTCTGTATACGCAGTGCCTAGCTCAGGGCTGGCACAGAAAAAATTCGTTTGTTGAATATTTCTGTAATTTGGAAAAACTTTATTCTTTCTTTGTTGGCCATGCTACCCAGCTTGTGGGATCTTAGTTCCCTGACCAGGGATTGAACCTGGGCCCACAGCAGTAAAAATCCTAAACACTGGACCACCAGGGAACTTCCCCAAACTCTACTATTTAAGTCAAAAAGTACTTTTACTATATATTCGCTCTACAACCAAATTTTTCCACTTTGCAACATATTCCGTCATATTATATCATCTTTTATGACAGTTAAATGGCATTTCTTAGTATTGACACTCTGTACCATAAATTATTTAACCAACCCCGGAGTCTTTGGCCATTTAGATTGTTTCCAGTTTTTCTGTATTAGAAACAATGTTGCAGCAAACTTCCTTTCTCACAGATCCCCAGCACTTGGATTAGTTCCCTATGATAAATTCCTACAAGTGGCCGGTGGTGTTTGAAAAAACAGAGGGCTGCAAATTCTTTGATATTCGTCCCATCAAGTTCTCCCACGTGAAATCTGGAAGAAACTGTGAAGCTTTGACGACTGGAGTACAGCAAGAATGATGATATGTGACTTCTGAGGGCAGATCATAAAGATTCCTGCAGCTTCTACCTCGGATTTTCGGAAAGCACCCTCTCAAGATTCTCCCATTTGAAACACAGCAAAGTCACACGGTGAGGCCACAATAATCCTGGCTGAACCCAACTTTTGCGTCATCCTAGCCTAAGGAAACGGCAACCCACTCCAGTGTTCTTGCCTGGAGACTCCCAGGAACGGGGGAGCCTGGTGGGCTGCTGCCTATGGGGTCGCACAGGGTCGGACACGACTGAAGCGACTCAGCAGCAGCAGCAGCAGCCTAGGCACCGATGTGTGAGAGAAGGAACCTCTGGAAGATCCCAGCCCCAGCTGTTGGAGTCTTGTTAGCTGAGTCCTCGGACACTGTGTGACAGAGGATGGCATCCTTGCCCTGCCCTGTCCAACGCCCATGGAATCCCCGAACACAAGAAAACAGCTGATGTTCCCATTAAGCATGGGGTTGTTGGTTAGGCAGCAATGTGTGTGTGTGCTCAATTGCGTTTGATTCTTTGCAACCTGAGGAACTGTAGCTCCTCTGTCCGTGGACTTTTTTCAGACAAGAATACTGGAGTGGGTCAGCATTTCCTCCTCCAGGGAATCTTCCCTAACAGGGAGTTGAACCTGTTTCCTCTGTCTCCTGCACTGGCAGGTGGATTCTTAACCACCGAGCCACGTGGGAAGCCCTATGCAAAAACAGTACCTGTAAAACTGGGATTCCTCTCATAAAGAGTATATACATTTTAAACCTTTCGAGCCTTTAATAAATATTTAATGAAATTTTACAACTCAATGGAAAAACACTTTTGCTTCCTTTGAGAAACTGCCTCCATGACACAGTGGGGCAGATGTGCTTCTGAACTGATAGCTTGAGCAAGTTTACCAACATGCTGTTGATTGAGTTCTCTGGAAACTGACTGTCCCTGACTGAGACCCAGTGGTGGCCCAAGGTTTATTGGGAAGTGTGCCTTCCCAATGGGAGATGTGCCTGTAAGGAAGTGGGAAGGCAGGATTGGTCACAGGTACGAGTTGGTTTTCAACGTGGCTCTAACTGAGGCCTCAGCTGATTCTAGATAAAGCCCTGGAGCTGGGATGGTCTTTCAAAGGTGTCCCAAATTGAAGCGAGGTAGCTGGGCACTGCAGCTCCTCATTAGCTGCCCGTTGGAGTGGGGAGAACACTGGAGGAGGATCGCTGCAGTTATATTCCAAGCAGCTGAGGATGGGTGGATCAGCCTTAAAGAAGTGATCTAGGTGGGGGATCACTACAGCCCACGCCTTGCATGGCCCTGATCCATTTGCTTCTGTGAGGTTGACCCATGTGGGAATCATCTCTCCAAAATTCCAGCTGGGTTTGTTCCCTGGGAATCTTGCAAGAGAAGGGTTAGTAGGGGGAACTACAGCACCCGTCGTGGAAGTTGATCTTTAGACTACAACTGATACCAGTGATCACTGTCCTGCTACCTGATCTGGAGTCCCCTCACCTTCTGCTAAAATCTTTTTCTGGTCTAGGCAACTTTCCTGGTGGAAACCCAGGCCCTCAACCATGAAGGGTCTGAAGCCTACCTTACCACTCATTGCTTGACTTGTTCATGTATCACGAAAGCAAGGCGTGTAGTACACAGGACAGCCCCGCGGACCACCTGAGCGTGACGCAGATCCTTCTCTGCTTCTCCCAACCACCTCTGCCAGGATGGAAATTCCTCTCCTTGCTCATGATCTGTTAGCTCAAGGAGCTCAAAATAATCAGGCAGCAGCCATATTTGAAGTTTACTGGAACTCTTATTGCTGTGTCTCCTGATGGAAACATCTGGAACTTCTAGCCCCTCAGCAGTTCTAGGAAGCTCTACTTGAAAGGGAAGGAGGGTGTCACTTTTTTTGGGTGAACAGGCAAAGGCACAGGGTGGAATGCTGTTGTGAGGTGTCAGCAGCCCAGATTCCCCGTAGCTGAGGGCTGAGTGCACTAGTCCTAGGAAGACATCCCAGTGAAGCACCATCAGAGTATCCACCACAACATCTGAGATTCATTCTTCTTCCCTGAAAATGGGAATTACAATGGCTTGTTGGCACAAGCATTGGGAAGGAAATGAGATTATATGTTAGAAATACCAGATGGTACTCAACAAATATAGTTTGTATTCCACAAATGTAGTTTTTATCTCCTTTGCGTCAAGAGCTCCATAAGTAAGCATGTTTCCCTTTTTGCCTTGGCCAGTGAGGAGCTTATAGCTTCACCTGGTGCTCAATCCCAATAGATGTACCGCTTATTTTCATTCTCTTTCATTTCCCTGGTCCTGCTTTCTTTTAACTCATTAACGAATCTCACACACAATCCCTCTGTTGCAAACTTTTAGAACTGGAATCATGTCTGCAAAGTGGCAGAGGATCAGTAAATACCTAGCAGAGAAATTAGCTGCTCCGAAGACAGTTCATTTCCCAAGAAGTGACAGTGCCACGCCTACAGTGCCTGCCACCCCAGCGCCTTGCTCAAACCTAGCCAAGCACTTCGCTCCTAGGTCTTTGATTTGTTTTGGCACCTACCAGCCAACCAGCACCTAGGCGTGGGAATCCCTTCATTTAGACAGTGACTCACAGCTCTGACAAGTTGGAAAAATAAAAAAATGTGGGGGGGATTAGTGTTATCAGGAGCTTCCATCAGCCAGAGACTCTGCTGCTAATCTCTATTCCCACTGTCTTCCCAGAAGGACCCCTCCATGCACCCGCAGACGGCTCAGTTAGCAGTCCCATCCTGCTCTCGGAATTGAAGTATGTAGGGAACAGAATGGGGCTTCCCAGATAATGCTAGTGGTAAAGAATCTTCCTGCCAACGTGGGAGACGTGGGCTTAATCCCTGGGTCGGGAAGATCCCCTAGAGGAGGGCACAGCAACCCACTCCAGTATTCTTGCCTGGAGAATCCCATGGACAGAGGAGCCTAGTGAGATCCAGTTCATAGGGTCCCAAAGAGTCAGACACGACTGAAGCAAACTCACACAGCACAGGGGACAGAATGGGGGCATATGTGCTTGAGACGTCGTGACTGAGCTGGGTCCTCCCCTCCAGGCTACCCACTGGGTTTGATCCCAGACCCAAGGCATTTGGGAGACTCGGTCCTGAAGTCAGTAGGCTCCAGGTGTGCCCAGCCTTGTTTGCTGCCTTGACCTTCTTTCACTGTCTCCAGGATAATTCCTGGAAGCCAACACCTCCATCTCTTCCCTCCCGCCCTCCCTCCTTAGGAGGCCTCAGAGTGCCAGTGGGGTGCCACACCCACTATTCTTGTTTCCATGTCGCTATGCGATGAGCCACATTCATGAAGAACACATCCTTGGAACTCATGTCAGCAGACACCCTTTTGCTAAAGGACTTCACACGTCCTATTGCTGGTGACTCCTGGCTCTCCACACTCCTCTCCCACCAGTTACGGTTCTACATCAAATTTAAGAGCTTGGGGTGTCCTGGATAAGCCCAGGTATTTAGCCTCCCAGAGAAGGGGGTCTTGCTTCCACAACGCGCTTCCTCTTGCAATCACATCATTGCCTAGATGGTGAGCACCTAAGCTTGTTCAGGGACGGCTTAGTGCTAGGGCTCAGGTTCCTAATTTTGGGAAACTCTGGAGGGGAGAGAAGTTGAATCAGTGATGATGCCAAGAAATAGGCTGGAGTCAGGATGCCCGATTCCAGTCCTCACCCTGCCTCCTGCGAGCTGGATAACGTGGTAAATCACCCCTCTTCTCCAAGTCCAGCTTCCTCCCCTGGAAAATGGGTGAAATGATACCCACTTTTAGAATAGCTGTGACAGTCAATAGGCTTACATTTGGAAAACTAGAATCATCTAAGAGCTCCTGATCACAAGGCAGGCCAGGTACTTCGCCAAGCACTTGCAGCTTTTATTTAATCCTCCAAAAACCTAAAGAGTTGGTGTGATGGTCTCTGTTCTACAGATGAGGAAATCCAGGCTTATGGAGGGTCAATGTTACGGAAGTACGGGGCAGAACCATGCCTCACCCTTAGGCCTCTCTGACCCTGAAGCTAGAGCTCTTAATCATATGAGACTGGCCTTCAGTGCCAGAACAGCACATATTTCATCCATCCTTACTCTCTTTTTGCCTGTCATATCCTGTGTCCCGAAAGAAGTTTAAATGATATTCACTTGGCATGTACTATATGTTAAGTACTTTAAGTACTTTATTCTAGATCTCACCCCAAAAGGATGGTATCCTGACTCCCATTCTCCAAATGAGGAAATAGACTCAGAGAGGTCAAGTAGCTTGCCCGAGGCCATGCAGAATAAGGAGCAGAGCTGAGGTTGAAGCAGGTGTTCTGTGGGACTCCATACAGGGTTCTGAGACCACATCCCACAGTCTCTTTTGTAGCAGCTGTCTGCAAGGCTGGTTATCTAGGGGTGTCAGGTCAGTTCAGTCACTCAGTCATGTCCGACTCTTTGCGACCCCATGAATTGCAGCACGCCAGGCCTCCCTGTCCATCACCAACTCCCAGAGGCCACCCAAACCCATGTCCATCGAGTCGATGATGCCATCCAACCATCTCATCCTCTATCGTCCCCTTTGCCTCCTGCCCTTGATCTTTCCCAGCATCAGGGTCTTTTCCAATGAGTCAGCTCTTTGCATCAGGTGGCCAAAGTATTGGAGTTTCAGCTTTAGCATCAGTCCTTCCAATGAATACCTAGGACTGATCTCCCTTAGGATGGACTGGTTGGATCTCCTTACAGTCCAAGGGACTCTCAAGAGTCTTCTCCAATACCACAGTTCAAAAGCATCAATTCTTCCATACTCAGCTTTCTTTATGGTCCAACTCTCACATCTCTACATGACCACTGGAAAAACCAGAGCCTTGACTAGACGGACCTTTGTTGGCAAAGTAATGTCTCTGCTTTTTAATATGCTATCTAGGTTGATCATAACTTTTCTTTCAAGGAGTAAGCGTCTTTTAATTTCATGGCTGCAATCACCATCTGCAGTGATTTTGGAGCCCAGAAAAATAAAGTCAGCCGCTGTTTCCACTGTTTCCCCATCTATCTGCCATGAAGTGATGGGACCGGATGCCATGATCTTAGTTTTCTGAATGTTGAGCTTTAAGCCAACTTTTTCACTCTCCTCTTTCACCTTCATCAAGAGGCTCTTTAGTTCTTCACTTTCTGCCGTAAGAGTGGTGTCATCTGCATATCTGAGGTTATCTTGATTCCCGGCAATCTTGATTCCAGCTTGTGCTTCTTCCAGTCCAGCGTTTCTCATGATGTACTCTGCACATAAGTTAAATAAGCAGGGTGACAATATACAGCCTTGATGTACTCCTTTCCTGATTTGGAACCAGTCTGTTGTTCCATGTCCAGTTCTAACTGTTGCTTCCTGAGCTGCATATAGGTTTCTCAAGTGGCAGGTCAGGTGGTCTGGTATGCCCATCTCTTTCAGAATTTTCCACAGTTTATTGTGATTCACACAGTCAAAAGCTTTGGCATAGTCAATAAAGCAGAAATAGATGTTTTCCTGGAGCTCTCTTGCTTTATACAGCCTCTTTTTCTGAACCTGCCACACATTGCGCCCTCATGCTTCTAAAATGCCTCTTCCTGGGGCAAAGCCTTCATCTCCCCCCAGACCCCTAAGAAGAAACTTTCAGACAAGCCCCTGAAGAGGCTGGTGGTGGCTAGGGTCCCACAAGGCAGTTAGGGGCTGCCTTAGAGCCTTCCCCTGCAGCAGATCACTGGGAGCTGCAGTCTTTTGGCCCTGGCTGGGGGGACGGCAGATCTACTGTTCAGGAAGGGCAAGGGCACTGGGCAGGGGAAAGCAGCGACTCAGGAGCCAGCGGAAGGCACTGGAAACAAATCGCTGACTTCCCAGTTTTGCTGTGAGCTGCCCCAGTGCCTGGTCCTGTTTATAATGGTAATTGGGGGAGGGGGGAATGTGTGTAGGCGGCTGTCTGAGGGTTGAGGCTGAAGGCTTAAAGTTAGACTTCCTAAACCCACATCAATCTAGGAAACATTTACAGGAAAGAATGCCACAGATGGTTTTGTGTGTGTGTGTGTGAGAGAGAGAGAGAGAGGGGAGGCAGCAATTACAAGGAATAACAGTGAGAGAGGGAGAGAGAAAATAAGAGAGACTGAGCAAAAGAGATAGACAAAGACAGAAAAGAGAGAGAAGCAGAGGTCCAAAGAAATGCAATAGCAGTGGGCTTCCCAGGTACGCTGGTGGTAAAGAGCCCACCTGCCAGTGCAGGAGACATGAGACGTGGGCTCGATCCCTGGGTCAGGAAGATCCCTTGGAGGAGGGCATGGCAACTCACTCCAGTATTCTTTCCTGGAGAATCTCATGGACAGAGGAGCCTGGTGGGCCACAGTCAGGGCTATAGGGTCGCAAAGAGTCAGACATGACTCAAGAGACTTGACACACTTCCTTGCACACTTCCTTGCACACTTACTTGCACAAGGCCAAGAGAGGGCAAAGAGGGGCAAAGGTATGGAGCACAGAAGACAGAGCGAAGAAAGACTTGACAGACATACAAAGAGAATTCATTTGGCAAATGTTTGCCTAGCACCTACTATGTGCCAGGTACTGTCTTGGGCACTGTGAATTCAACAATGGATGACACAAAAACCCCTGTTCTCATGGGTCTCTCTAGTGGGAGAACAGAGAAACCCAGAGAGACAGGTAAAAACCTAACAAGCTCACAAAATGACCAAAAGGGGACTGTATGAAGAGAGACAGAAGCGGTAAAGAGGCTGGAAGTGCAGCGATGCAGCAAGCAGTGAACCGCAGGACAGGGATAGAGCAGAGGAGCCTGAAGGTGGAGGCTGGAGGCGGGGTGGACAGACCGCATTCCAGGGCTGGAGAGGGACAGAGCCCCTTGGACAGTGCTGAGAAGCCTTTTTCCCGAGCCTGCTCTGTGCCCCCATCCCCTCCCTGCTCCAGTGTGCAGGGGGCAAGTCCCCAGCCCTTAGTGACCAGGAAGCTGACCTTGAGTTCCAGCAGCATCAGCCTTGGAGACTGCAGGCTGTGCTAGGATCAGGCTCCCAGGCTGACCCTGACCACCTGTGGACTTCAGGTACTGTGCCCCATCATCTGGACGGATGGGTGAACTAAGGCCCAGGTGAAGGAGGCAGGAGGGCTCTGGGCTTCCTGGGTTGAGGGCAGCGCTAGACAAAGGACAGAGCGCTGACCTGGGAGCCAGGACCCCATGTTTGAGTTTGGCTCTGCCCACGGTGCCCGCCTCTCTTCCTCACAGAGTGGTGGAGGGTGGGTTGCTACCATTGTAGAGTCGATGAATCATGTGAGAGTAAGTTTTGGAAGAGACCTGTGTTTGAAAGCGGGGACTTTGACGGTTCTGATGTCTGTTTCCGTGGAAACGGAGCTCAGAATGGGAGACCAAGCGGGTGAGCTCTGCTCTGAGAGTGCCCCAGATAGCTGAGCGAGAGTGTCGCCGCCGTACCCTCCTTCATCTGCAGGCTTTCTAGTCCTTGGCCCCCCAGGGGCCGACCCCATGGGAGGGGTAGCTCCCAGGGACGTGCTCACTGGGTACCCCAGCCCAGTGCAATGAATGAGAAAAGCCTGCAGTCTTCACAACGTTCACCCTCAGGATGGACGTATGCTGTCGGAGCGCAGATTCTTCATCCACTCAGCGCACCTGTCAACCAGGCCCTGGGTGGCACAGAGGTGAACAGGACACAGTCCCTGGCTTTCTTTGGGGTCCACAGGTGCCTATTATGTTGGGCCCCGAGTTCCCAGGTATTCACAAAGTCAACGCAGAACGTGCCAAATCTTGCCAGGGCCCCTCTTGCATCACGTCACCCCCAGAACCCCCTGAGCCAACCGTGGACTCTCACCTGTTAGCTGTCCCAGGTGTTATGATGCTGTCTTGCCTGGAATCTCTTTGCCCCTGCTGGGTTGCCTAGCAAACTCCTGCTCAACAGTCAAAGCCCCAGCTCCAAGCTTATCTCCTCAGCAAAGGTCCCCCCCACCACCGCCCACCCCCTGTAGAGTCTCCTTGTCTTATTCCCAGAGAGTTCCTCATTGATGTTGGCTCCTACCTTCTCACCTTCTTGGGAACTTTGCTGTTACATCGGTGTTGGACATCTACTTAGGACCTCCAGCCTCCTCCTCACTACTCCCTCCTTCTAATGAGCATCTCCACAGGTCTAGTGTTTCCTGTTTTCAACCCAAACAAAGCAAAGTTCCTTACCCCAAGGGGCTGGTCTGTCTCTTACTTGCTCACAGCCAAACTTCTTTGTATTTTACTTTTTTTTAACACCAAAGATATTCTGTATTGGGGTATAGCTGATTAACAATGTTGCGATAGTTTCAGGTGAACATGGAAGGGACTCAGACATACATAAACATGTAACCATTCTCCTCCACAGCCCCTCCTGTCCAGGCTTCAGCCAAACTTCTACTTTAAAAAAAATCATCTATTTATTTTTGGCTGTGCTGAGTCTCAGTTGCTGCTTTTCTCTAGTAGCGGAGAATGCAACCCTCAAGTTGCAATGCACAGGCTTCTCACTGCAGCGGCTTCTCTAGCTGTGGAGCGCCGGATCCAGGGCACGGGCTTCAGCAGTTGCAGTTCCCCGGCTCTAGAGCACAGGTTCAATAGCTGTGGTGCACAGGCTTCCTTACTGCACAGCATGTGGGATCAATTCCATGTCTCCTGTGTTGGCAGGCGGATTCTTTACCTCTGAGCCACCAGGAAAGCCCCTCAGCCAAACTTCTTGAAAGAGCGGGCTTCACTGACTGTCTCTGTATGGCTCCCCTACCACATGTCCATCACCACAATCAGCCTCTGTCCCCATCACTCCCCTAAAACTGCCCTCACCGGCTATCTGAAAGCCTTGTTTGTGCACTCTGCTGCTCAGCCACCGTTAGGCATTCAGCACCCTTCTTGCAGCAGTCTTCCCTGGCACCCCTCCCCAGGTTCCTCCCCACTGGCCCCTCTGGACAGGCCTCCTCGGTCTCCTTCTCCAGCTTCTCTTCCATCAGACCTGCTGGTGCTCCTCACAGCTCCATCTTCACCTTCTTTCTGAGAACGCCTGTCACTCGCATTATGGTCCAAGGAAGACCACCTTCTCCAGGCCACCTTCCCCAACCCCCTGCACCAGCTTAGCACCCCTGCAATATGTAAAACACCTTTATACTCCAACATGACACCTGTCACATGTAACATAAGTACCGGTGGAGTTGTCTGCTTCCTCTGTGGGCTGCAAAGTCCTGGGCATCATCACATCCACCCCCGCTGCTTAGGACTTTGGGGAGCAACAGGCTGCAGAGAGAGAGAAGCCAGACTGTGAAGGACCTTGAACTTTTTTGCTGAGGACCTTGGGCTTCATCCTGCATGAGATGAAGAGTTTTCAGAGAACCACTTTTAAGCACTGAAGCAGGAGCATGTCATGGTCACATCTGTGCCTTAATGCATCCCTCTGTCTGGCAAGGGATAGTGGGGGAGAGTCTGAAGGCAGGGAGATCCATTAGGGGTTGGAATCTAGGACCGGAATGCAGCGATGATGGTGCAGGGAGAGACCGTGGGGAATTTACTAGGTCCAACTGATCAACCCTGGTGCTGGCTGGAGGTGAGGAAGAGAAGGAACAGAGATCCATGCTCGGGTTTCTGGCCCAAGTAACTGGCTAGGTGGTAATGTGGTATATAGAAATAGGGACTGAATAGGAATCAGACAGGGAGAAAGGAAGAGTGCAGTTCTGGACACTTGAGCTCCGACGAGCTCGAGGAATATCCAGGTGGGACTGCCTTGTAATTACACAGATATAGTGCTGAGAAAAAACTCTGGGTCAGTAGGATAGATTCAAGTCATCACGAAGGTCAGGTGTGGTCTATGCCAAGTGCATGGCTGAACTTGCCCAACAAGAAAGAGAAGGTCAAGCACACAGCCTGAGAGATGCTCATTTGTGGTAGACTGTGTTGCTGTTCAGCAAATATCCACCCCCTTCCTGTGGGAGGCATAGTCTTCTCTGCCCCACTGAGGCTGAGGTTGACTGTGTGACTTGTGAGCAGATGCAACGCTTGCATGGCTGGCTTGGCCCCTGGTGCTCTTTTCTCCCACTCTAAAAAAAAATATGTCAGAGGAAAAAAGAAACATGCCAGGCAGCTTCTGCCTCTCAGCCTGAGCCCTGGCAGGGAGAACCACAGAGCAGGTTCAAACTACACTCTCTAGCAGAACTGTCCAGTTGACTGTGGACATGTGAGTGAGAAAGAAATAGCTTTTATTATAAGCCACTGAAACACGGGGGCTCTTTGTTATGTAACATTGGATCAGCGATAGCCTGACTAATAAAATTTTAAGAGGAGGCTGGAGAAAAAGGAATCGTCAAAGGATAATAGGAGAGTCAGAGGGGAAGGAAGGAAATCAGATGAGAGCTGGGGTCCTGAAACTGGTAGGAGCAGGTTTCAGGAGCATTAGCATTGCTGATGCCCTGAGGTCCACACTGTGGGAACCAAGCCCTCCTGTCTTCTTCCTCACAGGTTATGCTTGGGGCACCTCAGCTACCCTTTACGGCTTGAGTCTAAATTCTAGATGCTGATGGCTCTCCAGGCTACATCTTTAGGGCAGAGTGGTCTCCCGGGCTCCAGACTCATTATCTACCTGTCTCCTGGATATCTCCATCTGAACAGCTGATGGGCTTTTCAAACTTATCACGTGACCTCTTCACACTCCCCACCCACAGACCTGCTCGCCCTCGGGGGGCTCCCAGACTGGCAGACCCGTCACCCACACCAGAAGCTGGGGAGTCCTTTTAGCGTCCTTACATCCTTTCAGCTACCGAGCCCTGGAAATTCTCATCCTTCAGCTTCTCCCCACCTAGCCAGCTCTAGCGCCCTTCACTGCAGCTGCTGCCAGCCCATCACTGAACTCCACCCTTGGCTTTTCGACAATGGCCCCCCTGAGTGCTCTTTCTGAAGCACCAATAGGTCACTCCCTGGTTAAAGCTCCTACCGGCAGACAAAGACCAAGCTTCTTAGCATGACACCCAAAGCCCTGAAAGGTCCAGCCTCAGCGGAGTGAATTAATGAATTATGCTGTCCCTTCTGTCGGAAACACGTCCCACACCTGCCCCCCACCACCTAACTCCTACTTAAACTTGGCCTCCTCCAGACAGCTTTTCCTGACTATCTCCCACTCCATTCCACCCCACCACCACTGGGTTAGTTTAAAAGCTTCCCCCTTTTTCAGTGCCTCCCTGAAGCCTCATGATATCCTGCATTGGACCCCTCTTGTGCCCTGCCTCATCAATCTTACCCTAGATTTTTTTCTCTCTCTTTTTTTCTATTTTGGTAAATACACACCAATTAAGTGTATTCATATTGTAGTGTAACCGTCAGCACCAAAACTTTTTTATCTTCCCCAAACAAAACTCTGTACCCATTAGACATTAACTACCCATCTCTCCTCCCTCAGCTCTGGCAACCGCTGTTCTAATTTCCATCTCTATGAATTTGACTATTCCAGGTACCTCATATGAGTGGATTCATACAACATTTTGTGTCCTTTTGTGTCTGCTTATTTCACATAGCATAGCATAATGTCTTTAAGGTTCATCCATGTTGCAGACATGTCAGATTTTTGCATTCCTTTTCCAAGGCTGAATAATATTCCATTGACTGGCTATACCATGTTTTGTTTTTCCATTCATCTGCTGATGGACATTTGAGTTGTTTCCATCTTTTAGCTATTCAGAATAATGCTGCTATGATCATCAGTACACAAATATCTGTTTGAATCCTACTTTTAATGTTTGGGGTCTATACCTAGGGATGGAATTGGTGGGTTATATGGTAATTCTATGTGCAACTTTTTGAGGAATCACCATCCTGTTTTCCATAGTGGCTAGACAGCTTTACATTCCCACCAATGGTGCCCAAGGGTTCCAATTTCTCTGTATGCTTGCCAATACTTGCTATTTTCTTTATTTCTTTCTCATTCCATAGTTGCCATCAAGATGGTTGTGAAAGTGGTCAGCCCATTTTCACTCCAGCCATTGCTACAGGCATGGCAACCGATTCCAGTATTCCAGCTTGGAGAATCCAATGGACAGAGAAGCCTGGTGGGCTACAGTCCATAGGATTGCACACAGTCAGACATGACCTAAGTGACTTGGCTCACATGCATTGCTACGGTAACACCCTCTCTGAAGCATTACCCCGCAGTACCTCTCCTTAGCTGTGGGAAAGAGCTCTTGTTTTCTGCTCTGGGGATTCTCTGATACCATGGCAAGGGACACCTGCAGAATGGCTGGGCATTCTGCTCCTGCCATGAGGACCAGCTAGCAATAACTCCACCTGGTAGCTTCCTCGCTACTGAAGAGACTTCCCTTCAGTATGGTGGAACATTCTCCCTATAGGAGTTCACTCTCACACATCCTTTAGAATTCAAACATCACCTCCACAGAGAAAGCCTACTTGACCACCACACCTTCCCCTTGGGATCATCCTTTCCTTGTCCCAGTTCATCAGAACATGTTTACCTGTGTGCCTACAGAATTAACCCCATCTTTCTTGCTGGGCTGTAAACTTCACACAGAAGGAGATTTATCTATATTCTTAGCAACTACTGTGATGCCCAATCCATGCCAGATGTTCAGGAAGCCTTTGCTAAGTGCATTATTTTATTCAACATTTAACACATTTTTATTGAGTACCAGCTCTAAAAGTGAGGATAAAACTCCCACCCACAGTGCTTAAATTCTAATGAGGGAAATAGGTAAGAAAAAAATAAACAAACATATGTCAGGTGGTAATGGTTGCTATGGAGAAAAATAGAACAGGATAAGGGAGGAGCAGGTGCCATTCCATAGAGGTCCATTAGGGAGGGTTCTGGTGATGTCTGATCAGAGACTTGGGGGGAGTGAGGAAATAAGGGGAAGCCTTTATCTGGGAGAAAGTGTTCCAGGCAAAGGGAATAGCAGGAGCAAAGATGTGGCAGGTGAATGAAAACAGAGGCATGTTGGCCCAAGGCAGGATGGAGGAGGCCAAGGGGGAACACTCTCCTGGGACTGGACACAGCAGAAAGCTTTATGGAGCCTTCTCCTTGACTTCATGGGACTGAACTCCAGGCCAGGAACTCTGGACAGGAGGTAGGGTAGGTGCAGCAGGAACTGAGGAAGGACCAGAACATCACCATCCTGGCCCCAGCCTGCCCTGGCATGACCTTGCTTCGTATATTCTTGTACTTCCAAGTGTCCCTGGCTCAAGGCTCAGCACATAGTAGGTACTTTCCAGACAGAACTAAACCTATCCAAAAAATTGCCTAAAACCCATTTTGCTACAGGTTGGCTCAGGACAAGTTTATGTCCTTCAGAAGATGTTGTAAAAACACATGTGATTTTTAAACTTAAATCCTTTTCCTTCTTCCTGAGCACCTCTTTGTTCGCTGGCTCTGCTAGGCTAATGACATCAGGAGTAATCATCAATTTCCATTTACAAAATGTTTCTCCAATTACTGTCTCTGAGGAGCCTCCACACAACCATCAGAGTAGTGGCTCTCCATTGTCCAAAGGTGTCAGAACTGTGGGCTCTGCCAGTGTTGACTGACAGCCCAGCCAGTGACTCCCCATCAGTTCCCTCATTTACCAACCTCATTGCACACACAGACTCAGAGAGCGGACAATCACCTGCCCAAAGTCTATCAGCAAAGCCCTGAGCTGCACTGCTCCCATGGAGACCCCCAAAGCCCTTGGGGAAACTTCTGCTAAAAACCTGGGGTGGATCAGCCGGGGCAGGAGCCTCGCTGGGCAGAGTAGTCCAGGGTATAGACCAGAGGTGTCTCCTCGCAATTCTAGGACCCAGTGAGCAGGAGGGGGATGGGCTGCATGCCCAGCATCCGTTTGAACATCCCTGAGTAGGGGGGGTTGGAGGAACAGCAGGGCAGCCCCCAGCCTCTCAGCAGTTGTGGGGAACACAGATATAGAGCTGCAAACCTCTGGCATCTTTGGCAAGCACAACCACCAGGGTTGAGCCCACGGGCCTGAAGTTTCTTTCCTTTAAGTGCCAACTTCTGGAGGCCTGGCCCCCACCAACCTGATCCTCGAGCCCAGAATTTCTGCCCTCTAGTTTCTGGTAGCCGAGTAAAGGAGTGGCCATCCTAGCCTAAGCTGGGAATCCACCTCCCCTTCCCCTCTTCCACCCCACCTGCTTGTTCCTCCATATTTTGGTCACTCAGATACTCACGTGTCCCGTTCTTTTCAGCACCGTGGTTGGGTACTGGAGGTCCACAGGGGAATGAAGATCATTCCCTGACCGTGAGGAGAGGTGCTCACATTCCTGTGGGGCCAATGCACATAGACCACACTCATGCACAGTGGTCATGGTCAGAGAGAAGCAGAGGGGCGGCCAACCAAAGGTCATGGTTAAGGAGAGGCAGAGGGGCTTCCAGGGGACCTCTGGCTCAGACCAGGAGCTCCTAGAGGGCATCCTGGGATGGCTTTCCCAGGCTGAATTTTAGAATATTAGGAGTCTGTAACAGGAAGACGCTTGGGGGCAGAGGATTTCACAGCAGTGTAAGCTCCATGGAATTTTGCCTGGTTTATTACCCGCTTCCTAGAACAGTGCTCAGTACATAGTAGACGCTCAATCAACATGTCCTAAATGAAAAGATAGAAGGGAAAGAAAGAGGGAAGAAGGGGGGGAGGGAGGAATAGAGAGCAAGGAAGAAAGAACAAGCCTAGGGAGGATGTGTAAAATAGCTTGGTGTATTCTGGGAACTGAAAGTACAGTACTTCCAAGCTGTTGTAGTTTAGGTGGTCAGGCAAAGCTGGAGGTGTGATCCTATCTAATCTTACTGTTGGTGGTGTCCATTTCTTATTTCCTTACCTATGCCGGAGTGACTTTGGGGAATGGGATCACTTTTTCCTCTCTTGCTCCCTGTAGCCCCTGGTGTGGGCATGGAGTGTTAACTGCATACAGGTATTACACCTGGGCTGGGTGCTGGAGACACAGATGACTCAGAGTTGGTTCCTTCCCACTCCCCCACCACTACCTCTGGCTGGGGAGAGAGACAGTAAACAAAAGGCTACAACAATGGGCAGAATGAACAGAGAGCTACTGGAGGTTAAGCAAAAAACTAGACCAAGCAGAGGGTTAAAGGGATTTGGGAGTGAAAAACAGGGAAGTTTTCATGGAGGAGGCACTGGAGGGGATGTAAGCCTTAAAGAATGATCAAAGAAGAGGGGTGGGGTGGGAGACACTCCAGGCAGAGAGACCAGGCCAGAGGAGGTGGTGGAAGATGGTGCGGGGGAAAGGTCCATTGGGAGATATTAGGAGATCCAACAGAGAAAAGTAGCCTGGGGGAATGGATGGAGGACCCAAGTGAAGAGAGCCATTGCTCCCAAATTTCCAAGTTCTGCCCACCTGTCATGTTAGTCCCTCAGCTGCTCCACAGAGACAGTGCCCTTCCTGGGTAGGGTGTTTGCTTCTGATCTGACTGCATTCTGGGTCATTGTGCTGGGGTTGCTGAGGGGTCCTGCTTCCTGCGAACCCATCAGTTCCCCTCTCTCCAGCAGGTTGGGAGGCTATGGCACCTGCCTTTCTCCATCTGCCTGGGCCCTCCTACTATCTCTTTTAGCTTCACCACCAACCTACCAACATTCTCTGTCAAGTTCCAGGGAAGGGCAGACCACAGGGACAGAGAGCCTGGCACAGGTTCCTCAAACGCATGCCACACCTGTTCTGGAAGGAGGTACTCGTCCTTTTTTTCAGGGTGGGGTGTGAGGAAAGAAAACTATAGAAAGGAAATCTTAGTGTCACAAAACATCAGACTCTAAAAAGATATTAAAGATCCCCCTTTCCCATTTGACAGATGAGGAAAATGATGCACAGATATACCTGTGTTGCAACCCTGACTCTGACAAAGCATGGCCAACTTGATAGAGACAGGGCCAGAGAAGGGCAGTATTTTCCTTGAGCCAGGACCTAACCCACACTCATGATACTCATAATTTGTGGGCCTTGCAGACCCAAGATGAGTCAGGCTTCTTGTGAGTCAGTCTGTTGACAAGCCATTCCTGGCCATTCCTAGCCCATCAAAAATAGAAGTTCAGGGGAAGGGTATGAGCAGGACAATTTAATTAGTGTGGGCTCTAAGGTACCTTAAGTTAGCCCTATTAAATTAAACCGCCTGGGGGAAAAATAACTGTAATTATTTCCTTCTCTCCCCTATCGTTGTATTTCAAGTCCCTCCCAACCTCCATGCTTCCCTCATTCACAAAACAACCTTTAAACTAGGAGCTAGCACACAGACAACCAGAGACTAGGAGTGTTTTCTTTTTTCTACCTCCTTTCCCTGCAAGCTCTAGGTCCCAGCAGAGAACAGAGTGCGTCCAGAGTCATTGGTAGGGCCTGGCTGTATTCTAATTTAGGGAAGCTGTTACACTGAGTAGAACATTATTCCAAAAATGCACCCAGAGTCTCCTTCCTGAACCAATGCCGTCTATTTGCTGCAGGGGCATTTCTTTTTAAAGCCCCTTCTTCTCTCATCGACAAATCAAAATAAGCAAACTTTAATGGTAGTGAATTATCCCTTATTTTGTTGAATCTAGTTCTGAGTTTTCCTACTTGAAACATGTTTTCCCCAGGACACTGACCTATCCTTTAATTGTTTGGTGAGAGGCATGTTAGGGGGAGGGGCGTTACTTGTTTATTGGAACAGCGCAGTTAAAAAAAAAAAAATCAACCTAGGCTAACAGTTTCAAGGCTCCCCTAAAGATGTATCCAAACAGGCAGCCAATCAGCGCTTACACAGCTTTTTCTGCTTGACTCTTTTAAAGAGACAGTGTTTTATCACATTTAAAGAGAACCGCGCTCTAAAAACAGTCTGAAAATGGGGGAGTCTTGCCCTGTTTGGTTGGTTTCTCGTCATAAGAGTGTCTAATGAGGGACACTCAGTGTGTCCTCGGGTTCTCGGCGTGGGCAAAAAGGAGTCAGGAGCAAATAGCTGGGTCACTCTGCCAGCCCCCTTCAATTTCCCATTGTACACCTGGGTCACTGACAATGGAAGCTTCCCCTCCCCCCACGGCTGGCTCTCGTACCCCACTCCCCAATTTAGCTCCATTTATTTGAAGTTTGCAGATTTCTGTGACGCGTATTCCGCGCAGCGGGGCGCCCAGGTGACAGCCCCCTCTACCCTGGAATGGCACCATCTCTCCCGGAGAAGCCGAGGGGCTAACTTGCTAGGGCGGGCAGACCTTGGAAATTTGGGATCAATCACTCTCCCTTCTCTTAGCTCAAGTCTTCAGTCCCTTCCCCCAGGTTCCCCAAAGCAGGCCAAGGGCCATTTTCGCGCGACTCCACTTTGGGGTTTTCCAAAGTATTTTAATGATCTAGTAAAGGAGCAGCCGCGCGCCTCGGCGCCGGCTCGAGCCGCCCAGCTCCCAGCGTGGAACCCCGGGCCCTGCGCTCCGAAGCCAGACTAGGCGAGAGGGAGGACCACGGGCGGGGCGGCCAAGGGTGGGGGCGAGTGGAAGTCTGGGGAGGGGGTCGGGGTCGGAGCCCACGGGAAGGGCAGGCGAGGGGGAGGGGGAGATCAGGGCTGGGCTGGCGCGGGCTGAGGCGGGGGGAGGTGAGGGGCAGATAAGGGAGAGGGACGTGGCGGGAGGGAGCCGGCGGTGCTCGGCTCAGGGGTCCGCGCCCCCTCCCCTCCGACTATGCCGCAGAGCCCCCCGCCCCCCACCCGCTCCCCAGCGGTCCACGCCGCGGAGACCGCGGGTCGGACCCCCTCTTCGCGGGTGCCAGGAGACTAGAGCTCCCCCTTCTCGATTCGCGTCCTCTCCCTACATCTAGAGAAAACAGGCTCGCGCCCGCGGACACCCCCAGTTCGCCCGCAGAAGCAGGGACAGCGGCTCCTCGGTGGCGGCCTCAGCGGGGACTGCCGCGGCTGGGCGCTGACAGGGCGTCCCTCCCGGGCCGCCCTGGGCCCGCCCCCGCGCGCAGATTGGCCGAGGCACCAATCAATCGCGGGACGTTGACGCCCGCCTCGATCCCTCGCCGGGGTAGCCACGTTCGGTTGAGCTCCAAGTAGACCAGCGGCGGCGGCGGCGGCAGCGGTGCAGGAGGCGCAGAGGGCGGCGCAGGCGGAGCCGGGCGGGCGGGCGCGCGAGCGAGCCAGCGGGCAGCCGGGCCGGCGGGCGAGCGGCGGCGGCGGCGGCACCGGCACTCCAGGCCGAGCCGGCGCAGGAGGAGTTCCAGGGCGATGGGGCCGCGGCCGGGGCTGACGCTTTGACAGCTGGAAAGAGCGCGGAGCCAGCGCCTGGGGGGGAGGGAGGGGAGCGCGGCGAGGAGAGCGCGAGCGAGTGTGCGAGCGAGCGCCGGGGAGGGGGCCGGGAGCGAGGGGGCAGCTCGGGAGCAGCCGGAGCGGTAGCGGCGGCGGCGGCGGCGAGGAGGCTCGGCGTCCTCTTCTCTGCAAACCATGTTTGCCAAAGGCAAAGGCTCGGCGGTGCCCTCGGACGGGCAGGCTCGGGAAAAGTAAGCCCTATTTTCCAAGTGGCGGCCGCGCCGCCGCCGGGCTGCGGGCGGGTGGTGGGAGGCAGGTGGGCGGGCGGGGGCTGCTGCGCTCCGGGCCCCGGCGCCGCCAGCCTGGCCCCTTCCCGAGGCCGCGGCGGGCGGCGTGGGAGAGCCCATTGTTGGGAGCCGGCTGAGGTTGGGGCGTCGGGGGGCGCCGCCGGGGAGGGGGCATTTGGTGGCCCCGGGGCGTGCCGGGCGCGGGGGCCCGCGGAGAGGGGTGGGCGAGGTCCTGCGAGCCAGCCGGGGCATCCGCCCCGGCCGGGGAGCTCGCGGCGGTGACCGCACTTTGCCCACCGGGCGCGAGCAGGGGGCGCGTGGCTTCTTGCAGCCCCGAAGGCTCCTTTTGTCCGCCCGCGGCTTGAGGAGTGCGTGGCGGGGGCTTTGTTCGGCCAGGAGCGCTCTGCCTTCCCTGCCCTCGGCCCCACCGCCGGCCCCGCGCCCTCCGGGGCGCCGGGCTGGGCAGGGACAGCGGCGCCGGCTTGGCCCTAGCTTGGGGGACAGTTGTTTTGGGGGGAGGTGGTGAGGGCGGCGCTTTGCTGCCCTCTCCAGAGCGCGGAGCACCCCGGAGTCCAGGACTGAGTCTCCCCGGACCCTCAAAACTGGGGAGAGGGTGGGTTGGTGGCAAGGAGTAGGTCGGGAAAAGAAGCGAGGCTCTGGGGTCGGGCGGTTTGCGAGTTTGAGAGACCTAGGTGGGTTTGGTCCCGACGCTACTTGGAAGTTCAAGTTCGGGGGCTGCTCTTCAGCCCCCGCGGCTTGAAGTAAACGCGTCTCCTGGTACCCACCCCCTAACTGCTCGCACCCTTGGCCCCAGGCAGGACCAAGCTAGCTGCTCACCTCTGGTCGGGGCCACAATGGGACAGCACGGACAGGGTTGGAAGCCGGCTGGTACGGTCCAGGAGCGAGCACCAGTGTGATCTGACGCCTTCCCTCTCTCTCTGTGCCCCCCTGCCCACTCTCCAGGTTAGCTTTATATGTCTACGAATATTTACTGCACGTAGGAGCACAGAAGTCTGCACAGACCTTCTTGTCAGAGGTGAGTGGAACTCCCCCAGTCATCCAGTTCTTGACACCCCCTCCTCCCCATCGTTCTTAAAGCCTTTGTTTTCTGGAACAGCCACTGTGGTCACCATTTTGAATTTTTATCACCTTTTGGCATTTATTGTTGGTTGGTCTTCACAGCCTTTTGGCTCCGGGAAGCCCCCAGCCCACCCCTTCCTTCTGCTGCCCTGAGCTGTCTCTGTTCTCTCCATTCTAGATTCGATGGGAAAAAAACATCACGTTGGGAGAACCGCCTGGGTTTTTGCACTCGTGGTGGTGGTAAGTTTGTGATAGTTTTGTGTGTGTGTGTGTGTGTTTTGTTCTGAGCCCCCCGGGGTCCAAGTGAACAAAGACAGGGGGTCTGGAGCAGGCTCCCTGTGCTTTAGTCCTCAGCATTGTAGAGAGCAGGGTGCCTCTGGGCCCTCAGACCAGGACTGGCAGAAAAGGGAAAGGGCAGCAGAGGTCGATGCATAAAGTTTCTGCCTCCTCTTTTCCCACTGGTGAGAACCTACTAATCATGCCTAGTGTTGCAATAGAAATGCCTTACTTTTACATCTCACTCTGAAGCAGTAAGCACGGACTTGGAAAAAACCTGAAAGGATTTTTGTCAATTCTGCATGCTGCTTTAATTAGAGGGAGTGGGGGTGGGGCAGGACCGGTGGCTGGGATACCAGGTCTGTTTTACAACTGGCCTGTCCCTTCCTTTTTCCTCTATAAGCGAAACTTTGAGAGAAAGATCCATGGGTACCTTTTCCAGGCACCCTGAGAAAGAGCAAGAGGAGGTTCCCACTTCCTTTAAAGATACTGATTCAGACTGACTGGATGTTCCCGCCCCCAAACCCCCACCCCTCTAAATAGCCCTGAAACCTCCAGGTTTCATTTTACTAAGACCTGGCATATGCCTGTCGTTGGTAGTTGGGGGCTGTTTCTGTGACCCTCTCCCCAGGCCCCTGGGCCCTGCCTGCCTGGGACCACCAGAGATCCGCTCCTGGTTTGCAGCCCCCCAGGAGGGAGGCTTAGGTTTAGCGGGAGCAGTTGCTTTGAGTAAGACTTGGGTGTTTTGTGAGACCGATCGGTGGAGTCTTTGACATCTTTTTCAAAAGGAAAAGAGAGCAGAGTGGTTTTTGATATTTTGCTGCAGTTCAGTGCCCCATCTTGGGATCTTAGCACTTTTACCTGACCGCCAGCTCGGGTTACTGTTTCAAGTGTCTTTGAGATGCAGGGGGATGAAGTGTCTGTTCTAACTTGCTGCAGAGAAGATGAGTTTTTAATTACTTCTGCCAACCTCGCAACTGCAGAGTTGGAGGCGTTTGGTGTGGTGTAAGGATTCTACCTGTAGGAGTGGGTGGCCTGTCTTCTGCACTTTTGTTTTCCGAGAGAAGTTGTGTGGCTGGGGCTGGCCGGTCTGGCCACCACGGACTTTGCAGACACTTAGGCTTATGAGTAAAAATTACTCAGAAGGGGCCAGGGAGTTTGTCGTGTTAGAAATGTAGCATGTAGAGGAAGTTAATCAAATATGTGCAGCCTCAGAGCACAGAAAGGAATGTTCTGCTGTTAGTAGGAGTAGACTGTCCTCCCTCTACAGTTAATAAAAGTCCCCGATTATCCTGTTCTGTGCTTAATCACTGCACCGACCCCCCCCCCCCCCCCCCCATATACAACTTCTCCAACCTTATCTCTGCCTTGGGAACTAGAGTGTGTCGTGCCGGGCTCCGGCAGTGGGGACTCTGTGATTTGACACTGACGCCCGAGCAGATGACCACAGCCTTTGGAGTGGGAGGAAGCGGTGGAGCGGATCTGAAGAGGGCCAGGCTGCGTTCCTCGCGCACCTGGAGTGAGATGCTTGTCCGCTGACAGATAGAACTGGCAGTTGAGATGGTTTCTTCTGGGCTGGCTGTTTATAATGACGACAGGAGCTCTGGTCCAGGAGTCAGACCTCTGCTCTGGTGCACACTTTACCCTTCAGGCGAGTTCCTATCCCTGGGCCTCGGGCTCTTGACCTGGAGAGGGTTTCTAAGGCTGCTTGTTGATACCACTGACGACCTCATGTTTGTATAGGGTTTTGTTGGTTGACAAAGGATTTGTCTGTCTGTTTTCACATAATGCAAAGGGTTGGGGTGACCATACAGAAATCACAGAGGGGAGTTAGGCTGGGAAATCTCCCCCCAACCCTGCTTTTGCTGGACAAGTGGCTGTCTGAGGGGGGGTGGGCTTCATGTCATTGTGGAAAAACAAGATACTTGATCATCCATAACCTCACCTTTGGGTGATGGATTTATGTTCTTTGGGCAGGGGAGGAATGGTTTTTATATAGGAATGCCTTGGGGGAGGGCCTAGGTGAGAGTGTGGGTGAGCTGGCAGGGGTCTGTGGTGGCCAGACCCCCAGCCCCAACCACACAACTTCTCTCAGAAAGCAAAAGCACATAAGACCCATCACCCACTCCTACAGGTAGGATCCTTACACCACACCAAACGCCTCCAGGGTATGGGCTCTGGGTTAAGAACCTGGAGATTCTCTTTATTGCCAGAGTCACCCAGGTTTCTGTGTATATGAATCATAGTCGTGACTTTGACAATTTAATCCTTTAATGAAATGCAGCCATTTGGGATGGAGGTGGGGGTGTTCATATGAGAGATGAGACGGGCATGGATTTTCACCCAGATTCCTACCTGTCCTCCTTGGGCATCCGTGCGTGTGTTGCACTAATGGGCTTGAGCCTTCATTGTCCTGTGTATAAAGTGGGAATAAAATCACCCACCTTACAGCTCTTGGGGGTTACAAGCAGTGTCATGGGCATGCACATAGTAGGTGCCTGAAGGGTGAGAACAATTGCTCTTACTGCAAATGCCAGGCTGTCAGAAGAGGTTGGGTCCATTTTGTTTTGTAGACTGAGTTTGCCCAATGAAGGCTGAAAAGGTAGGACTGAGCCTTGGGGAGACCTGGTGCTGTTAGTACCATGCATTGTACACTTGCCATTGGGCACACAAGTAATAATTAGTAACCTGATCTTATTTTATTTTTCGACTTGCAGCGTATTTTGGGACCTTTACTGTGCAGCTCCTGAAAGGCGAGACACTTGTGAACATTCAAGTGAAGCAAAAGCCTTTCATGATTACGTGAGTAACAAATTTTTAATCCTGGCAATAATTACAGGTTGGATAGCTTGAACTTCTTTAGTACCAAAAGCAAATACACAGCCAGTTGGCAGTGGTCTTTGTTTTCTCCTTGCCTTTCTTTCTATCCTCCCCACCTCTCTGCTTCCCTTACCCTGTACCGTCCTCCGGCAGCTGTCTAACTTGGTAAACGGTATTTCATAATGTTGTAATTATGCAAAAGAGCATAGACACCTATCTGGAGCATTAAATGGCGTTGTGCAGGGCTCAGCCCTGTGGGGTTTATGTTCTGATTGAGCAGTCTGCTGGGGAATGGGGGTGACCAACCCTATTTGGTGCGGGTTTGTGAAAAAGTTGACCACAGTCAAGAAAAATAAAAAGCAGATATGAAACTTTTGTTTTGGAGTAGAAGGTGTGTTTTGAGTGAGACTTTGGTGCAATAGATTCTTAGGTTACTTTCCACAGAGTGATCTTTCAGATTATGTTTTTGGGGGTGTGTGTGTGTGTGTGTGTGCACATTCGGAGAAGGCACCGCACTCCAGTGAACTTGCCTGGAGAATCCCAGGGACGGGGGCGCCTGGTGGGCTGCCGTCTGTGGGGTTGCACAGCGTCGGACACGACTGACGTGACTTAGCCGCAGCAGCAGCGTGTGTGCACATTGTGTGTTTGTGAGTGGGGGCCTTGTGTTGTGTCCACCAAGATGTATACTTTGAGGTCCTTGGCTGGTGCATAATACTGTGTTCAAAATGTTCTTGTGAAGAAAGTTAGATCACATTGTGTAGTGCTTTGTACTCTATCAATCCCTTTCCCTGGGTAAGTTTCTTAAGAGTTATGAAAGGCATATAAGAGAGAGATCTACTGCCTGTCCATTTCCCACTGAGTCCCCCCTTAAAAAAATTGGATTCCAATTGGGGTGGAGTCAGATTTTCGACTGTTTCAGGTGAAGCAGGTTAGGATCTTCTGGAGGTGGGTGGAATGGAAGGGGAAGGGTCTGAAGATCTTCCCAGCCTCCTTTGCTTCCTGTTGGTCTTGTAGAAAGTTAAGTGTTTGTGTGTGTGTGTGTCTAATGTGTGTGCACACGTGTGCACTCGAAAGGTGGGTTATTTGATTTTCCACTTGTGCTTGAGGTGGGGAGGAATGGTCCCTTGAGCTCCAGGACACGGAAGTTGGTTTTTGGAATGTCATCAGGGACCACCCACTTGTCCAAGCCATGTTCATCCCCTGCATGCAGTTTGAAACTGGTCTGGGAGTCCAGAACCCGTTTGGTTGAGTTTCACAAGTGGTCAAGTCCCACGCCCTGAGTATCTTTGTGGTGAAAATTTCTCTGTGTAGTATGAGGACTTAGAGACGCCACTGGAGGCTCCCTGATTTTGAGAATATTCAATGTGATGAAATTTTGCTGACTGTGAAGTTAATACTCCTTGGTGTGGGATGCTGAGAAGATTGACCAGTTCTTGTGCCCTCTCCAGGGCTGAAGGAGAGAAGCTGGCAAATGGTACTTATGGCCTGGTGAACTTTTAGTAATAAAAGGTGAGAGGGCTGGTTCACTTGTGATGTGGTTCTTCTGGGAAAATTGGTGGTGGTGATCATAGGGTTTCCTGAGCTGGAGGCTGGAGGATGGGGGCGGAGGCCAAGAGTTACATTAGCCATATAAAAATACTTGGGGAATTTGACCTTTCTACTTAGTAAAAATCGTGTGTGTGTGTTTGTGTGTGTGTTCTGTGTTTAAACCTGTGGACAGCCAGTTCCTCTGTGGCCTGTATTTAACTGCTATGCAGATGGTTCCATCTTAGAGTAGGGATTGGTGGAGATACCTATTTCAAGTTACTCTCTTGACGTAGGATGTCTATGCTGTCTTTTAGAGAAGTTAATGATTTTTAACTAAGTTTAGCTCCCTAGTAAATAACGTAAGATTCTTTAGTAGTTTGTGGTTTGGTCCGCAGTCTTAAAACAGTATGGTGGCAGTGAAAGTTTGCATGGGTTTTTTTTCAGTAATTTGTTGAGGGAGGGCCGCAGAATTGTGTAGAGATTGCTGAAGTTGGTGTAGACCTTTAGAAAATGCTAGCAAGGGCTGAAGTCACAGGGATTGAGGCCCAGGATTCACAGATCTTGGGATCCTTCTGGATTGGGATCCACTTGATGTGATGTGATCTGAGAGTCAGGTCACGTGAGAGGAGGGCTGGAGTGATGACGGGGATGGGAACGGACCGACCATCTTTATTGTGAAAGAGTTACGGGGGGATGGGCATTGAATTGCAGAGATGACAGAGAAGCAATGGGAATTTTAAAAAATATTTAAGAAACTGATGAGAAGGAACCCTCCCTCTTTTCTCTGTGTCCTTCTCAGATCTTCATGTGGTCCCACAGCTACCGTCTTCTTTGCCCTAACTTCTTCCAGCTAGAATTACTGCTGCAGCCTCTTCCTGGGCTGCCTTCCTCTTAACTGGAGTGAGTGCCTCTCTTACCCATCGTGTCACCTTTTAGCTTCTTCGGGGAGGACTTCAGGGTACTTGGCTGCGTGCACATGCTGATCACTTCTTTCTCTCAGTGTCTGTACAAACCACCTGTCCAAAGCCTTTGTTGATGGTTTTCGATGTGCTGGGCCCCCTGTGGTGAGTGTTCTAGGTTCAAGCTCTCGTTTCAGGCTGCCAGTGGCCCTGGGAAAGAAGGCATTTTGTTAGCTCTATTCTGCAGATAAAGAAACCGAGGCACAGAATGGTTATCATAGCTGTAAGAGTTAGGATCCAAACACAGGTCATAAGTGACTCCAGAATCTGTGTTCCTAACACTGCTGAGACTTGGCCCCAAAGGTCCACGGCAGATGTATTTGCACTATTCCGGCCAACTTCCCATTCAGGTTTGTCTTTCTAACCACAGCTTATTAATTTTTTCCATACTAGAGCCTAGTTATCTACAGTGCTATTCATTTCTATAGCTCCCACAATACTTTGCACATGGTAGGCATACATACTGAATGGATGAAGGGATTAAGAAACTGTGGGTAAGAAAAATATACCCATTTTGGGGTATTTTGGTAATCTGAGGTCAGTGAGTAACCTGGTTTGGAATAGCTGGTAGAATATTGGAAGATGGTCTTTCAATGACTCATTTTTGCTGGGTCATCTTGAATTAGGTGATTTTAATATGTGTTAATGTGTGTTATCTTAAATCCTTTTTAGAAGATAAAGTGGAGTGTAAATAAGAGTGTGTGCTAACTGGCCTTCTGTTTTCAACCAAGGAAATTCAGAGGTTCTCATGGTTTGTCCGTGAAGCTCAGGTACTTGCTTGGGCCTCTGTGGGTAGTGAGTGTGTGTGGGGCGCGGGTGAGAAGGGACTCCCACGGGACTGGGAAGGAACTCATCATGGAAGATCCTGCTCTTGGCTTTCCTAGGGAAGTAAATCTGTGTTCCTGGCAGGTGCTCTCCGCTTCCTGGTGGTGGGTTAAGGTGTGGTGACCTCAAAGGTGCATCTCTCTGGTCCAAGCCAGGCTACAAGGCTGGGAATGAACCAGGTGACTCAGTCAGAGGAGACTGAAATTTTCTTTGAATTGGTGAGTTTTTATTTGAGTCACAGTCTATTTCCGCCCCTCCACACCTGGCAGCTTCAGTTTGCTTGGCTCATTGTGTATAAGCCAAATTGCCCTGACGTTGACCACACATAACTCAGAGGGATGCGGGCTCAGTCCCTGGAATGGACTTTTCTGAGAAATGGGTTTACCTGAAGTCAGCAGAGCCCTGAGGCCATGGGAGGAGTCTCACAGGGACCCAGGCTGCGGTTTCCTTGCTGTTCTCCTGTGGCCAGAGCAGAGGTTCTCAGATGCTGATGAAGCCCTTGGGTTCTCTTAGACACCAATGTCTGTCTGGTCCTGGCCTTTCTTGGAGTGGACACTCCCACCCACCAGCTCAGTGTCTGAGTTGAAGGTGCTGGAGAGCAGTGACACTCAGCTTGCTCTACTTTACGGAACTCTTTATCATTGCATGATTGTAGTTTGACTTCATAGCTGCCAGGTGAGCAGGTTTTATTATTAAACCTGACCCCTATTTTACAGATGAAGAAACTGAGGCCTGGAGTTGAGATGGCTTGTCTGAGGGCATATAGCTGGGAGGTGGCAGAGCTGGGACCAGTTCCCAGTTTTTCAGATTCTACCTCCTAGCTTTTGACAACCTTCATTTGATACAGAATTCCTACAAAACAGAGGGAAAGTATTTGCATTTGACCCAAAGCGGGCCTGTGTATAGTCACTGAAGAAATAATTCAGGGGAGAATTAAAGCCCCTGTGAGGTGAATTGCAGTCATTGGCAGAGATGGGACCCAGGCTCTGGGAAGGGAGTTTGTTATGTTGCAGTGGCTGTCTTGGCAGGAAAAATCCGAGAAAAGCTATGGCCTTCCCTTCCAGAAAACGCGTGTGTCCCCACAGAGGAGACTCTGTGCAGGATTTCAGGAGGCTCATGGATGCTGTCCCAAGCCCCACCCGTCATCCCCAGTGAAGAACCTGGGGTTCAGAGTGGACGTGGAGTCCATGACCTTGGCAGGTGTTGAGCCTCAGTTTCCCTTTTCTGAAGATTTTCGACCCCTTTCAGGTCAGCCTCTCTCCTACCCTTATGCACACCCCAGCAGGACTCAGCTGACCCCCATACCCTGCACCCCCAGCTGTGAGCCTGTCTCTCCAAGTGGGTTGGTTAAAGTCAAAAAGCGCCCCGGAGTCCTGGGTGTGGACGGGAGCTGAGGTATTTGTGGCTCTGTGGCAGGGGTCCAGCGTCCTTGGTGGGTTTGAAATAGCAAAGTGATATTTGAGAGGGCGCTCCTTGGATGTGCTGAGCTGAGGTTCCTGCCAGGCGAGGAGTGTCCACGGCTGCCAGAACCCTTTGGGAACAGGGGCGTGAGAGGGTGGCATTGCGGGCAGGGGCAGCTCCGAGGAGCTGGGGGCGTGCTCTCCGCCGCGATAAGCCAGCCTAGCCATCTGCCCAGAAGTCCTGGCAAGTTCACGGCCTTGTGTTTGGCTCTGACCCTTGGCACCCTTGTGTGGCAGATTATAAAAACAAAACATACACACAGTTGTTTCTTTCCCTGCTTCACTTGGAGCTCAGACCATGTTATGGCCTTTCTTCGGGCTCCCGCCCTGTTTGTTGCAGCTCCTCTTAACCCCAGAGGCTGCCAGACTCCTCCATCGGTAGCTAATTAAACACTAAATGAGTAACTGGAATTGCTTTTTGCCAGAACCCGGGCAGTGTGGCCACCTTAATGGGTTTCAAGTGGCAGCAAGACCCCAAATTGCAAATCCTTGCCCTTTATTTCAAGGCGGGAGGTGGGGCGGGGGGAGTGGTGGGGACCCAAACAAAGTTTTTGGCAGTGGTCACTTCATTTGAACTCCAAGACCAGCCATGCGCTCCAGTCTGTGCATAATGCCATCTTTGTTAGCTAAGCCTTTGCAGACTTGGACCAAGAGTTAACTGAGTGCCAGCCACCACTCCAAGGGAGCCGGGAGACACCCAGCTCTCCCTGCAGCATCCCTTAGGCCATTTAGATTTTCCAAGGGAAGCGGGTTCTCCAGCAGGGACCTCAGGCCAGAGCTGCCTTGCCCCTTCCCTCGACCTTCCCGCCTCTGTGGGTGAGTGTGTGTGTGTGAGCGTGAGCTTAAGCCAGAGCAGCAAAGGGGAGGCGTGTGTGTTTGAGGGCCTGTCAGCCAAGATAACAGAAATGTTACACTAGCTGTAGCCTTTATAATAGTGTCTAGGGTTTAGAGTATTTAGAAAAATTAATCTTTTTTAGCTTGGTAATAATTCTGACCACGGCACAAGTGCATTAGACGATTCACATAAACTTCTTTAATACATGTTGCTGGAAGCTTACAGCAAATAGACAATAATGATTGTTTTTGATTCGCCAGGGTAATGGGGTTTTCTGTAGTGTTGCTGAGATGAGTTTTAGAAATGTTTCTCTCCGGTGTTACGATACCTGCGCCCCAACCCCACCCCGTCCCCCTGCTCCCCCACCTTGGACCCTGAATCCCCTGGATTTTGAAGGGCTTGGGTTCTGCCTCGTGGCTAGGATGGACACCTGAGTTCTCGTTCCTACTTTGTCATTTCCTGGCAGGGCAGACTTCTGAAGCCTTGGTGTCCCCATCTGTAGAATGGGGAAATGGTGATTCCTGGATGGGTTTGTTGTGAGGGTTCAGTATGATTGTATATGTAAAATGGTTGTCTCTCAGTGGCCAGGGCTTGATGAGTTAGTTTCCTTTCTGTTTAAAGCCCTAAAGTTTTCCCCCAGAATCTTTTAATACGATGATGATAGCAGCATATTTTTCTGGGAGAGCAGGTTGACGCTAGTGAACTGGACACTTAAACTACCCACTGATGCCCTCTGGTGCCTGGACTCCTCTGCTGTGTCTTGGAGCCCTCCCTTCAATACCAGTGTCTTGTCTCCCCTCAACACCCCTGTCAGGGGCAGAACAGGCAGTCCTGGCATGGGCTGGCACTGATAAATGGTCCCTTGAGGCATCTGTGCCCCTTATCTGTGTTGGACAGAGCGGTCCTGTTCCACTCCCGTGTGTGGCTGCTGAGTTGTTAGATGGGAAACGCTTGCAACTTGACACGAACAGAAACCTGAATGCAAATTTGTTTCACACGCTTTGTTAGCTGGAGGGGTCTTTACTTTTCAAGGTCCATTCTCTTAACTGTGAGGTGGAAACATGGGTCATCCTTGCTCAGCCCGCCGTGAGGGTGGCTGTGATAAGGCATGGAAGACCATCCAGGAAAGGTTAACTGTGGGGGTAGCGGTGGTGGTGGTTTTGTCCCTTAGTTGTGTCCGACTCTTGCAACCCATGGACTGTAGCCCGCCAGGCTCCTCTGTCCATGGGATTCTCCAGGCAAGAATAGTAGATTGGGTTGCCATTTCCTTCTCCAGGGGATCTGCCCCACCCATCGATCAAACCCACATCTCCTGTATTGCAGGCAGTCTTTTCTGCTGGGCCACGAGGGAAGCCCAGCTATGAGGGGCCTGCTTATAAATGCTTGTAAGGGTGACCAGACTCGAAAGCCCTGCAGTCTTTGTCTTCTTCGGTATGTATGTTGCTCTGGCCAGCTTCGGGCTTCACTTGACCGTTGGATTGAGTGAGGAGTCCGTACGAAGGGCCTTAGGGAGAAGGCGAGGAAGGCATGTGTCAGCCTTTGTAGGTCCACCGGAAGCTAGTTCTGGGCACGTGGGCTACCATCTCTGTCAGCTTCCTGGGAGGAGCCTGAGGTCTTGGTCAGCTGACCCCCAGACCAGGAGCAGAAGACACTTGCCAAGTTTCGAGGTGTTGATTCAGTCCAATTACTGAGTGCCTGAAGTGCTCAGTGACTAGTGGAAATGCTACCTTGCTGCATTTCCAAGCTGTGTGAACCTGGGCACCTTAAGTAACCTCTCTGTGCTTCAGTTTCCTCAAATGTGAAACGGGGTTAATAAAGTTGTACCTATCTCATGAAGTTGTTCCGAGGATTGGATGAGCTTACGCAGGCACACACATTAAACACACACACATGCATACATGGTATGTACAGTGCCTGGCACAGCGTAAGTGCCACACAAACGTGTACTATCATTCTGTTTTTAAATTTGGGCCATGCCATGCAGCTGGTGGGATCTCAGTTCCCCCAACCAGGGATTAGAGCCTGGGCTGTGGCAGTGAGAGCATGAGGTCCTAACCAGGCAGCGCCTGGTGCTGTCATTCTTATTATCTCACTTGAGGCCTGGTACGAGTTCTGGCTTTCCGATGGCCTAAAGGGAAGCAGCAGCAGGACGATGCTCGTGTGAGAGGTGTGCTCCTGGCACGCACGAACCACCTGTTGGTTGATGAGCACTCTGGGTCCCTAGGTTGGAATCCACCTTCTTCAAGCAACCACAAGTGACTGGGAGAGGGGATTCACACATGCAGCCTCCAGACCAGCCCTGCTGCTTGTGTGGATGAACTGCTGACTCAACGCTCCTGGCCAGCACTGGCCTGTGATGTGTAGTCTGTGTCTGTTTCTTCCTCTTGTAGCTGCTTTCCTTGCTAGACCTATCTGGAACTTCCCCTGCCCCCTCTGATCCAGGCCTGGTTTTTCTATTTGGTACCTGAGATGGGATTTTTGACCCCCTGCCAACCAGCCCTGCCATAGAGCAGATGCCAGCCTGGAATGTGGCTGCCTTCTCTGGCCTGCCAAGACCACCCCCAGGGGAACACTTAACTCCCCCCACCCCCTGGAATTCTGTGGGTTTTACTCATTTGCTATTTGTTGTCTGGAAATAGAGTGACGGGGGTCCCTATTTTAGGTGGAAAGCTCCTGAGGCCAGGAGCCCTTATCTTCATCCCCTTTCTGCTGCCCCTGCTCTTGGGGCCTATTGCAATTTTGAGTAAATCGTGAGGGTGATGAGCTAGGTTCCAGGCCTTGAGAAGAGAGAAGGGTTTGATCCCTTTCCTAGGGATCAAGCATGTTAAATAAATATGCACTCTAATGGAGATGGGACAAGTAGTGAATGGTAACTGTGAGTTGTGACCCATTAGTGCCTGGTGGAATCACCTTGGTAGGTCATGAACCAGCAATTAAAAGAAAAGACTCTGGAGCTTGCCTGGGAGTCTGGTGGTTAAGACTCCATGCTTCTGCTGCAGGGGGCAGAGGGGGAACAGGTTCGATCCCTCGTTGGGGAACTAAGATCCTGCATGCTGCAGCAGTGCAGCAAAACAAAACACTAAAACAAAAAAATGAGCCTCCGTATCACAAAGAGTAAACATAAGCATTGTTTCAGGAAGCTTCTCCTTTTCAGCAGTGTATGGGTGCCTGTAAATAAACAGGTGCCCTGGGTTTTCCATGTGAAATTTGCCTTATTGCGAGTCTCAGTCTAAACTTTGAGAAGGCTGAAGTTGAACCTCGGGTGCTGTAGGTTGTGTGACTTTGGCCAAGTGGCAAGTGATGGCTGACCTCAGGGTCCTGATGCGCCATAGAGAGGGAGTCATTCCCGCCTCCGAGGGTCCCTGGGCAAATTGATTCCCTGCCTTGCTTCTGGAGTGGTGCCTGGTGGTTCCTGGGGACCTCTGCCTTTGGCATTTGCTGCTGTGTTCTTAGCGCCTGGAGCCTGTGAGAGGTGACCAGCAGATGCCTGCAGAGTGCTGAATAAGCAGTGATTCCTGCTTGAAGTCTGTCACTTGCCCCTGCCGAGTGGCAGCTCCTCTTGCCTGTCTGCGGTTGAGGTGGCGGGGGCGGCTGCTGGTCCCCGGCCCCCTGTGGAGCGTGCTGTCTGAACATCTGCAGGGCTCAGGCTCTGGTCGCAGCAAGAATCTGGAGAATAGGTCTCAGGGCATCCTGTCTGACCCAGGTTGGCCCAGCCTTCCAAATTCCCCATCCCCTCCCGGTGACAGCTGTTTGCACAGCTCCGAGGCGGGCTTTGTGTCCCCTGTTCTTTGTGTATTTGGGTGAAGCGCCTGACATTTCACTTCTGTTTTACAGTCCTCTGACCTTAAGAAGCACAGCTGCTCCCTGAGGCCCCTGTCTGAGGCTTTCCTCTGATCCTTCTCTCCCAGTCACAAAAGGCTGTTTGGAGAGCAGACTCTGGTGTGGCAAACCTCTCCCCAGCCCAGGATGCTGGCTGCAGCTTCACGAGTTCTTGGAACGGACAGAGTGTGGCTTTGGCCACGCTGGCCGAGGGTAGCAGTTGGCTGGTGGGCGATTATTCCCGTGTGCCTGCTGCGTGCCTGGCCCTGTGCTGGTTGGTGATGGGACTAAAGCAGTGCCTTGGTAGCACATAGGATTTGGACTTCGATAACCAGGGATCAGGTTCTGATCAGGTTCTTTCAGGTGGCCTTGGCTAAGTCGTTTGGCCTCTGTGAGCCTTGGTTTATTTGTGATAAGAAATTATGTGAAATGAGGCTTGTCTTTTTTTCTGCCTCTCAAGGTTTTTCTTTTTTTTTTTGAAGACATGTGAAAGTGAAAGTCTCTCAGTCATGTCCGACTCTTTGTGGTCCCATGGACTGTCCAGTCCATGGAGTTCTCTAGGCCAGAATACTGGAGTGGGTAGCCTTTCCCTTCTCCAGAGGATCTTCTCAACCCAGGGATCGAACCCAGGTCTCCCGCGTTGCAGGCGGATTCTTTATCAGCTGAGCCGCAAGGGAAGCCCAGGAATACTGGAGTGGGTAGCCTTTCCCTTCTCCAGCGGATGTTCCCAACCCAGGAATCGAACCAGATTCTCCTGCATTGCAGGCGGATTCTTTACCAACTGAGCTATCAGGGAAGCTCAGAAGCCAGGTGAGATCATATATTAATAAAAATAGTTTGTAAATTGTGGTCTATTTTAAATGTAAACAAATCATCAAATCATAGAATGTATATCAAGAAAGAACCTCTCAATTTACAGAGGGGGAACTGAGACCTGGGATAAGGTGGTTGGTCAAAAGTCTCTGGCCAGATGAGCCCCTGATTCTCGTGGCTGCCCCTGACTTTAGAAAACCTCCACTGAGGAGGTTGGCACCCGCGTCTGCATCTGTGCCATTCGGTGAGAGTTCACAAGCCACCTCTGGAAGATGCTGTGGGCTGGCCTTGGCTTTGGCTGTGCGGCCTGTGCTGAGGGGGCAGACAGCCCAGTGGGCAGGCCTGGTGCCGGGCGTGCGCAGGCAGCCACTCGTTTCTGCTGTCTTTTAGAAGGCTTCCAGGAGAAAATGTTATCCTCTCTCTGGAGGCTCTTCCTCTTGGCAGCGCCCACTGGTGTTACACGAGGTGCTTCTGGCCACGGCTCTGGGCGCAAGTGTCCCTGCGGGTCTCAGGGCTGCTGAGCCGCTTCAAAAGGGGATTTTACAGCATGACAGGGAATTTCAGCCACCGGGTTATCTCCGAATTGGCCAATTGATGGTTTCAGCAGAGCATTTCAGCGTCGGGGAAGCCAATACAATTTGAGTTAGTCGTGATGGCTGCCACTTTAAATACCGCGGTGAGTGTCTGTCAGCAACTAATGTGCCGCACAGGGCCTCGCAGAAAACCTGATCACCCCAGCGCTTCAGTCTATTCTGACCCCGAGCTACGGAAAATGAACTTAAATCTAGTGGGCTGTCGCCACCTACTTTCTTTGGCATTATTTTGCTAGCAGCATCTTTGTCAGAGGGAACTGGGAGAGAAGAGAGCGGGCACATGTCACAGTGTGTGGCTGTGCGCCGCCCCCCGCCCGCGTTTCTGGGGAGGAGGGGTCTTCCACAGGGAGTGAGCTGCGGGGGCCTGGGGTTCTTGGTGAGGGATGCGCTACTGATGTGTAGCGTTGCAGTTTAATGATGGCAACTCTCTAACGAAGGAAACTAGTGTTTATTGAGCACTTACTATATGCCCCCCGCCTTTTTTTAAGTGTTCTTATTCAGTTCCCATCTTATTCAGGCTGGGTAAGGGACAGGATATTCTTCCCATTTCATGAAGGAGGAGCTCATAACAGCACGCAATGATTGCGTGCTAACTGTGTGGTCAGGCACCTTTCTAAGTGCTTAGGGTCTTCCTCAAGGCAGCCCCCTGGGTTAAGTTCTGTTTTTATTCCTCTTTTGTAGAAGAGGAAACTGAGGCACTTGGATTCAGGAATGCTGAAAGTGAAAGTCTCTCGGTCCTGTCCAACTCTGTGAGCCCGTGGACTGTGCAGTCCATAGACTTCTCCAGGGACCAGAATACTGGAGTGGGTAGCCTTTCCTTCCCCAGGGGATCTTCCTAATGCAGGGATTGAACCCAGGTCTCCTGCCTTGCGGATGGATTCTTTACCAGCTGAACCCGCAGGTTTGGTTGGTTGAAGGAGGGCTTAAACTGAAGTGCTCTTCACCACTGTACCACAGTGTCGCCCTGAGAATTAACGCCAGGTTTGGCTTCTTTGCTGCGTAAGTGATTAGTGACCTGTTGCCTAGCTCTGTTGGGTCCAGATTGCAGGACTAGGTGGGCCCACAGGGGCAGCCCAGCTGAAGTGCTATCTCTGGGTCATCTGGTTAGTGACAAAGGGGCGGGGCTGGGCTGGTTTTCAGTGTGACCCAGGAAGGAGACATCTTGCTTCAGGCTCACATACCTTAAGGAAGAGTTGCCCCATCTCTTCACTTCTAAGGTCCCCTTTTTATTAATCCCCTACAACCTGGTGTGGACTCTGTGCTTGAAAATGTTTTATTTACAAATAGGTTGCATACATTGAGTCACCATTAATTTTCCTGTGAAGAAATAGGGAAAACAAGAACTGTATAGTTATTGATGAGAGCTTCTCATCAGCTCAGAAAGCATTGGGAATGTGGGGTTTGTTTCAGTTGGGGCAGACCTGGTGGTGGTGGTGAGTTAGAAACAATCAGCAGCAATGCTCTAGAGCCCCTGAAGTTTCCCAGAGACCTGGTGAGAGCCATCAGGCTTGGGGAACTCTGACTTAACCTCTTTGCTTCCCCCACCTACTTAGCAACGTAGATGGCTCCTTTGAGCTGTGTTCCTGCATTGCAGGTGGATTCTCTGTGGTCTGAGCCACCAGGTAAGCCAAGGGAGGATACAAAAGTGATTTCTGAAGCAGCCTTTATTGCACGCTTATCCCAAGTCAGGCACTGTTCGTGGGCATGTACCAGGCAGAGGCTGTTTTTATCTCACTCCTTTTAATGAAGAAACTCAAGGCTTCATGAAGTGAAGTCATTAGCCTTGGTTATGACAACATTAAATAATGGAGCAAGATTTGAACCCAGGGCCCGCTTCCTAGCCTTTGAACCACATTATTATTTTAGTAAAATTTTAGGCTGACTTTGATTGTGAGGGACCCTGGGAGAGAAAAAAAAAAGCTCTTTGAAAGAATTGGATCATTTTCATAGAAACCTGTAAATGTGTGTCTTTAAAAAAAAAAAAAGATGTTAGTGACAGTTTGCTTCCCAGTGAGATGAATGCAGATAAACCTATTTTGACTGTTAACTTATTTTGTTGCTTAAAAGCCACTGACATGTAGCATTGAATTTATTTTTCTTCACAGCGTTTAAGTGTTTGCCACTTCTTGAGTGACGTGTGTGAATTTGGGAATTGCTTGTACTTTGGGGATCGAGGCCGCTGCTTGCACTTCAGGATTTTGCCTTAAGAGGGGCGACTCCTGGGAGGGTTTGTGTGGGCATAGGATGGAGCCGAGAAATGGCTTGAGAGCTGCGTGTGTACCTGAGCCTCAGGATGCTGTTGGAGCCAGAAGCTTGCTCTGAAGTTGGGGTCACGGTGGAGAGCTTGATCACAGGAGTCTCTGTGACTGGAAGCCTAAATATTTATTCTGTTCTGTCCCTAATGAAAACAAATTGTCAACAGTTGTTCAGTAACTGACTAAATTAAAATCTGTAATTAGTCAATTAGATTAAAGAGTTGGCACAACCTGATTGTATCATGCTGGTTAGTTATTAAGAGAAAGGGTGTGATTTTTAATTACTGAATGCTAATTTTGACAGTTTCAAATAGAAACAGACGTGTTTTTTCCCCCCTTTTCCTAATTCTGAATGGTTTGGAAAGTAAAGACATGCAATGTGTAAATTGTGTTGTTTTGAAGGAAAATAATCCGAGAAAGCCCTTCTGTGGAGTGGAGGGATTTTAGTTAAGAGGCCACACTGGCTTTGGTTGAAAGGGTTGGTTGGAAACCTTTACTTTCTTGAAGGAAGGATGGCCCGGCGTTTGGCAGCTTTGCTTTTGCTGTAAATGAGAAGTTGGATTTCAAGCAATTCAGTCACTGAGTTAAAGTTCTTTCTAGGGTCTCTCCAGTCTCTCACCTCCAGGGGGTTTTCTGACCAAGGTGAGATGCAATAGAAGGCAGGATCCGGTGAGGACACTGCTGTGTGTTTGCAGCAGGGTGGGGCCAGAGGCACCAGCGCTTGTGAATGATGTCAGAGTTTTTATAACCGAGCAACCCAAGGGGAGGAGACAGGAGGAATGAAAGTTCTTTCTCCTCTGCTTTAGAGCCTAGGAGCTGAGAGCTGGGGCTGGAGGTGCCAAGTGTAGAGGATCCAGCTGAGAATGGGCTGGGGGCTTCGAGGAGAAGAGATGCCGGCAGGCAGGCAGGGGACTCTGTTAGGTAGTGGGTGGGGACAGATTGAGGCCAGAGAGGAGAGGGGCTTCTTGCTGGGGAGGAAGATGGAATTAGAATAGGAGGGCCCAATTGTGGGTTTAGAGGTTTGGAAAGCCAGCCAGAGAGTTTGGGACCAATTAGGGGGCCAGTTTGAAAATAGAGCAAGTCCTTCTTCCCGGTTTGTTTTTCTGGGGGATGCTGTGTCATTGCGTCCCCTGCAGAGGTTGGATATGGGTTGTAAGCAGCCTCAGAACTGAAAGTGAGCTCTGAACTGCTTCCAGCCACAGACCCCAATGAATAGCTTGGATCTCCCTCATCTGCAGAGAGGCCCTCCTCTCTCCCCTCTCCCCCTCCAGCTCCTAGGAGTTCATGCAATGGTCTGCTCTAGGTGCTATAAGGGGCTAGGCATGTGGGTTGTTTTAATTGGAGAACCCCAAGTCACAGAAAAGATCCAGGGGCCACTGCAGGAAGGCCACCCACTGTTTGCTTCTCTTTCCCAAGTTATGGGGGCAGTGAGAGGTTAACAGCTCTCCAGTGTGCCAGCTCCATGTAGCACACTGGGCATCCTCCCTGAATGGGGGAAGGCTGCTGCAGACCCTGTGCCTCCAGAACCACATGGGTGGTATCATTGGTGTTGAAGCACAGGTTCGATTTTGTGCTGGCTGGGTTTTCTATGATCCTTTTTGGAAGCTCCAGTTAAAATGGCCTTTTTCAAGCACTGGTTTTCAAGATTTAATATTAGAGCTGTTAGTGATCTAAAATGAGTCATCTTTTCTTTTTGTTTTTAAAGGAAGCAATTTTGCTTTTTGTGTCTGGCTCTATGGGAGGGATGCTGGGAACCAGGGTGCAGAGAATTGGGTAAAGTAACCTGGGTTTGAATCCCCTACTAGAGCCTCTACCACAGTGTAACCTGTGCCCATTGCTTCACCTCTGAGCCTCAGGATCCTCATTGTAAAATGGAGATTGCACTCAACTTGCAGGACTGCTTTGAGGCAGTGGTGCAGAGTGCCCTAGAAGATGCCCACTGAATATTTCTGGGATGCTGGAATGAGAGGTTGAAAGTTAGCTAGTGTTCTTGAGCAGGTATCCCTACTTAGGGAACTGTGCTGGGTACATTTAGACATAGGGGTAAATGAGAAGAACAGAATAAAAAGCAGGAAGTATTTATAAGTGGTGGATTGGTGTGTGTTCTGAATTTGGAGTTTCTCTTTCAAACTCAGGAGTCACAGCCAAGGTTAAAGAGGTGGTGTGAGTGTGTGTGTGTGTGTGTGTTGTGGCAAACAGAAGAAAGGAAGTAACAGTGCTGGAAGAGAGTTTATTTTAAAAGCTTCCCCAGTGATAGATTTGTAGCTCTGGGTAAATAGAGAAGCTTGTAAAACTTAATTAATTTTCTTCCTGAAGTCTGTTTTTGGTGGGGACTAGGGGTGAGGACAGAGCTTCCAAATGCTTTTAAGTTAGAAGTCTGTGTGTCCTGGGTTCAGTCCCTGGGTTGGGAAGATCCCCTGGAGAAGGGAAAGGCTACCCACTCCGGTATTCTGGCCTGGAGAATTCCACGGACTGTATAGTCCATGGGGTCGCCAAGAGTCGTACACGACTGAGCGACTTTCACTTCACACTGTGTCCCCAGCACACACCGTGTTCAGGGCCAGAGCCGAGTTCTCAGCCCCGCTCCCTGCCCCTGATCATCGCTCCCATCGCTCTCCTCCTGGAACGGAGTGCCTGCTGCTGGGCTGTGCTCTGGTCTCACCTAGGGATGAGCAAGGACTTTCTGCACCTGCAGTGACTTCCTCTTCCTTCCTGGCCTTTGCCTCGGTCCAGAGTAGAGCCGATTTGCTCTTTCTTTGGATTAGGAAGCCCCCACCCCGCCCCGCCCCTACCCCATCCCTATCCCTGCCTAGGCCTGCTCTGGAGACTTGGACGGGCAGCTGGCGTGACCACTGGCCAGTTAGGAGCTAAGGTTTGTCCTGAACTGTAAGGCCCATGTGGGCTGTTCAGTCATGAGAGGTTCCTGTTCCCAGGAAGCCACTGCAGAAATGGAAAGGTGGGCAGCAGGGAGGGCTGAAAAGATGGTGGACTTTGTATGTTGGGAAAGAAAAAATTGAGTAAGTTTTGGAATGCGTCTATGTTTGGAAATAAAATTTATGATTGTGTATTTCTGTCATTAGGGTGGAGTGTGAACCCTGAGACTTAGATACCAAATGTTGCCAGGCAGTGCCAGGCTTCTTACCTCAGGGCCTTTGCACAGACATTCTCCCTGCTTGGAGCACCTCCCTTTGTTCCCTCTCTCTATGGGGGATCCCTTATCATTGCTCATGTCTTGTTTTTGTTTGTCTATTTATTTATGCCCCTGACTGTCGTTCCTTTTCCAGAATGGAGTGCCTGTTGCTGGGCTGTGCTCCAGTCTCATCTAGGGATGAGCGAGAACTTTGTGCACTTGTGATGACTTCCTGCTTCCTTCCTGGCCTACTGGGCTGGCATTCGGGATCTTAGTTCCTTGACTAGGGATCAAACCCATGACTCCTGCAGTGGAGGTGAGGAGTCTTAACCACTGGACCGCCAGGAAAGTCCCATGTCTCAGTTTTAGACGTCATCTAATTAAAGGAAAGTCTCACAGTCATCTTTGAGCCCATGGGACAGGGCCCATAAACTCGGGGGCTTGACACCTAGTGCGGATCTGTGGACAAAGTGATCAAGGACCCCCGCCTCCCGGAGCTCTGTTCTCTGTGAAGAAAGCTTCAGTGTCCTCAGGACATGTCCGCGTGTGGCTGCCCGCTTTGAGCCCTGGTTTTGGTGTTTGCCTTTCTTTTCCGAAATAGGTTTCCAATGTTGATGGAGCCTCAGACCTGAAGTATCCTCAGAGATGTGTGCAGAAATGTCCAGTACTGAATTAGCCCAGCTTATGTCTACTGCTGAGGCCTCTAGGCTGGGTGCCCTGTGACTCTCCTCTTGCCAGGGTTTTATGTTTTGTGAAGGGGATTGAGAAGTGGGTGTGCGAGGTCAGGAGTCCTGCACGGTGCCACTCAGCTGGAGTCTTGTTTAGTTGCTAAGTTGTGTCTGACTTTTGCGATCCCATGGACTATAGCCCACCAGGGTCCTGTGTCCCTGGGATTTCCCGGCCAAGAGTACAGAAGTGTTGCCATTCCCTTCTCCAGAGGATCTTCCTGAGCCCGGGATCAAACCCGCATCTCCTGCTCAGCAGATCAAATTCTTCACCGCTGAGCCACCTGGGAAGCCCAGGGGATGTTAACCTAGGATGATGGGAAGCAGCTGGTTCTGATTCCTCTAACTCTCCCTGCTTATCCGTGCAGGCATATTTTATGATGTGACCCCCTGTAATTCAGAGTTGGTGGCGATTTTATCAGCTCACACAAATCTACAGTTGACCTTTGCATTATCTGAGAAGACTTGTGTTTGCTTAGCTGCGGAGGATAAACAGGATTCCAGGGGGTGGCTCAGGGCTCTGGGCTGTGGGTTTTGTGCAGCAGCCGTGGCTTCTAATGGTGAGTGGCTCTTATCTGTGCTTCCTGGAAGATCTGGCCACACCTGGTGGCGGTGGTGGGGGGTTTCTTTGGTTCCAAGCTGGCCGTTCAGGGTTTTCCTGGGACTTGAAATGCTCACTCCCTTTGAATCACCACTTTCTAGTCAGGCTGTCCTAATGCTATCAGCTCAGGAGAATACTCCAGAATCCACTGAGGAGTCAGAGCAGATACTTGTTTTCCCCCGATAGTCAGTCTAGTCTTTCCTTCTTCAAATAGTTGATGCCCCTGAGGTGTGGCTCCTGACAAAAGGACATGGGCAAATGTTTTGTCCTCATAGAACTTATAGACATTCTTTCCCTGTATCAGGAGCTTGTGTGTTTTAAGATGCTAACCGCACATATTTAAATGGGAGGCACATCCTGCAAGTTCAGATGGGCTTTTCCTCCAAGAAGTTACCTGAATGTATTATTCTAGGCTCTCCTTGGCTCCCCTTGACCGGAGAATAGCTAGGTCACGCTCGCCTCCGCCTCAGTCCTCTGGCCGTCTTGCTGTCTGGGTCTGTGATTTTTGGACTTAGTCACTTGAAGAAAACAGAGTGTCTGCTCCTTTGTCTGTAAAGTGATGGTAAAGGATACATCTGTGGTCCCAGCGTCTGGTGTGCAGCTTCACGGAGCCGAGCCATCCAGCACCTTGTCAAGGTATGACTGAGAGTTTGGAGAAAGTGATGATTTGATTGTACCTTGGAGACCAGAGAAGAGTTGGAACAAAAATGTCCTTGTACAGCTGTTATTCCAGTGAAAATTTTCTAAGAATTGGTTACTGGAAGCACAAATCCACAAGGACAGGAAAGAGTGAAGGGAACGCTGATTTTAAGGAAGCTTTTAGCCAACCTGAGTTAAGTTTCCTAGGCTTTACGAAAAACACAATCCCCCTCCTTGGGGGCCCCCCTTGGGGGCTGGACGGTGCAGTCAGGCCCAGGCCACCTCGGAGAGGCGCAGGTGCCCGCCATAGCGCCACCCTTTCCGGTGAGTCAGCGAGTCTGTCCTGGAATGTCTCGCCGCGGGAGGGCCAGGGTCACGGGCTGGGGGGCCACTCTGGGCCGCCGCTTCTCAGGAAGCCCCATCCAGACATGGCTTCTTTCCTGCTCCCTATTTTCTTTTCAAAAATGTTTTTGACATAGGTGTGTCACCATGGAGTTCTTTTCATGAGGACGAAAGCTGGTTCTGACCCAGAACCCACTGTGGCCTGATCCTTCGTCTTCATTATTTGGTGGGGCAGTTGCTGGGGCCTGACCAGGGCTGATGGGTGGGGTGAGGGGAGGAGGAACCACGGGGAGGAGCTGCGCTGATAGTGAGGGAAGAGGTAGGGGGGAGGTGTGATTTCACTGCCCGGGCCACAGACAGGACCACGCCTCTCTGAAACGGCAGCATCTGTGCTCTGGGGGAGGGTTTGCCCCTGACCTGATGGCCAGAGCTGAGGCCACCACCAGCTTGGCCATCCATCCCGGCCCAGCCCACACAGGAGGGAGGAGCCTGGAACAGCTCTCCCAGCCTCTCTCTGGCCAGTTGGCCCTGATCCCTTCTCCCTCTTCTGAGTATAGGCTCTCCCCACTCCTCAAACCTGCCTTGTCCCCACTGCCTGGGTAGGAGTGTTCCTCCCAAGGGCCCAACAAATGTGTGAGCCCCCAGTGCCTGCCGCGCAGTTGGTGCTCGTAAGAGTCTAGATTTTAAAACAGTGGGCATGAAGGACTTGATGGGCTGTGAGGGGTGCTCTTGTGGGAGTGCAGGGGCCATACCACCCTGTGTCGAGCTTGGCACGTTGTGGGTCTTCTGCCCTTTGGGTGAATGGAGCGGTGCCCAGAGAAGCAGGACTCTGGCGTGGGCAGCAGCCCCCAGAGGGAAGGAGCTGAGCTTGCTTTGCATAGGAGGGCTGTGGTCTGCTTCTGTGGCGCCTGCCTTTCTCCTCCTGTCCCTCCTGCTTTACCAGGAGACAGACAGCCTCCTGGCCTTACCCTTAAACTGCCCCTTGGTTGGTTTGGCCTCCGTGGGGACGGCTGACTTGCTTTGTTAATGTAAAACATGAAGGTGTCCTGTCTCTCCCTTACTGAAATCAAAATCAAACCCAAATTGAAGTAAATCAGGAGCTGCAATGAAGACAGCCCAAAGGTTCCCTTGACTGTGGGGCTGAGAGCCAGACATTCAGGGTCTTCTGGGTCTGACCTTGCCCACGTTTCAGATTTTGCCATCTTTATTGCAGACCTCATCCCAGTGTTTGGCATGCTCCACTTCACTATAGATTAATCATTACAATTTCCTGCTGAGATAGACAGTGGTCTTAAGGGGAAAACCCCAAAGGGCCAGGTCTGTGGGATTTTAGAGAGCGGCTGAGGGTGCAGAGGAGACCTGGGGAGGGAGGGGGTAGTGTGTTGCTGGCGAAAGCCCCTGAGGACTAGAAAACCCAGCACCTTGCACCTACTGCCTCACTCCTGTAGAGAGGGTATCATGTCTGTCAGTGGCTGACACTTTGAGGGTTTTTCTTTTCTCCAAATAAATAATTCTTTGTCTCTCTTCAGGGTGGCAGATCAGGGCTGGAGAGAGGCACCCGATCAAAGGCAGCCTCGCTGACTTTGAACAAGTGGGCTGAGGAGGGGTTCTGGACAGGCGTGGGGTGGGGGAAGGAGAGGGGACCGAGGAAAACCAGTGCGCTGCAGAGACAGGTGGGTGACACCTGAAGCCACCACCTCCTAAAACCGGGGATCCTGCGTTTCTTGCCTGGGAATGTGTGAGTGAAATATTAGGCTCGGTGGAGAGCTCCTTCCTCAGAAGAGAGAGCGGGCTCCCTTTTCCTGTCCCTTTGTCTCTGGTCCCCTTTGTCCCAGCCCTCCAGCTCTGCGGCCTCCCCTCCCCCCACGGTTCCTTCCTTTGTCCCCCGCCACTCACCAGCGAAACTCACCAGTGAAACTTAACTCGAGCCTTCAGCCGCCCGAGGCCCCTGTCTCCGCTGCTCCCCATGAAACAAAAGCAGCTGGTAGGTCCTGGCCTGGCTGTCAGCACGCTGACTCAGAGGAGCCAGACAGGGCCCCGGCCCCCAAAGGTGGTGGCTGGTTAGTTTTGAAGTTCGGTGCTCACTGTTGGCAGCCCTCTCAGAGGGAGCTATGTTAATTGAGGGGACCTGCTGCCCTAGTTACAGGGGTCTGGGGCTGCAACTGTAGCTGGGGGACTCTTTTCTCTGGTGAAGCCCCTCTTTCTCCTGCTCTAAGTGGTCCTGGGCCTTCTTACTGATGAGTTCTGTGTGCAGAACTTATCCCTAAAAATAAGGATGTGCCAAACTCTAAAAGAGCCAAACCCACACTTCTGGGTACCGAAACATCTTTTAAGATTGTCTTAATCATTTTTAAGCAAGCGTTAGCAGTCACCTGGGAGGTTAAGCAAAGATTAGGGGAGAAAAACTGAAAGTCAAAAAAATCTGTCTGTTAACTTAGTTTGTTAAGAATATGGGAAAGGATGGGCTTGATTCCGTGTTTTCATGATGAAAATGGGAACTCCGGTGCCTGAGTTCTAACCTGACGGCTTCCTGGGTGTGTGGCCCAGCGCGCTGGAGAGAGAGAGGGACCTGAGGCCCACAGAGAGGGTCACAGGCGCCTGTGTGCATCTGTGAGGCAGAGCAGAACTGTGGTCGCTTGGAGAGGCTTCATCATTGCTGGAGTGGGTTTCCCTACTTAAAATGTTTAAGTTCCTAATTACTTGCATTTAGAAGATATGTAAATTTTGAAATATTGTATTCAACTTGCACAAAAAAATACTTGTAGGTTTTCACATGCATTTTTGGCATCAGTGTTCAAATGCTGTCACCACAGCCACTTTTAATCTTCTGACCCACCTTTCTTGTACGTGTCACCCGTGTTCCATCTCAGTTGTTCGAGATACGGTTTTTCAAACTTACGTATGATTCTGTCTCTAAGAATGTTATCTGAAGCCACAGGGACCCATGATAACGTTAAGACAGTTGAATATGTAAGATTTGTCTCCTAAGTTTCTCTTGCTAGAAATGCTGCAGCAGATAGCAGACCCCGGTTCTGATGCTAGAGAGTGGGGAGGGCACCTTTCCTGAGTGTCCCTGCATGACCTTGATTTTTCTCTGAGCCTCAGAGTCCTCATCTGTCAAAATCAGAGGATAACAGTGCCTAAGGGTTGCTTCTCAGAGTTAAGTATGTGAGGAACGCAGGACCGTGCCCTGTATACAGCAAGCACTCAGCAAATGCAGCGTTGGAGGTTGGACTGGTTGGAGCACTCTGGCCATTCTGGTTTGTGGAGTGACTTTGAGGGCTTATCAGGTGACACCTGGGGGCAGCCTTTGTGGGGAAAGACAAGACCCTCGTACGCTTTGGGATTGGGGGATCTTTCCAGAGGAAAAGAAAAGGTTGCAGTTTTAGCTGTTGAGAACACAGTAATGCGGTGAGGTGAGGTCTGTGAAACCCTCCCTAGCCCCCCAGTAGTCGCTGTGGTCCATCCGCTGGCATTCCCAGGCCAGAACGTTTTCAAAGTCCTTGGTTTAGGGCCCCTGTACCCAGGAGGTAAGAGTAACCAGTCTGTAGATAGAACTCAGAAAACATCGAGGTTTTATCTTTTAATGATGTTTATTTCAAAGCTGGCAAAAGCTTAACTGGAGATGTAGCAGGTGCCGCGTTCTGTGTGTGCCCACAGATGTCTGTCGTCATTGTTGTGGTCATTGTTGGCCATCTCAGAGCTGCGGGTGACAGATGACACTCACACCCCCTGCTTCTTGGTTGGGATGGAAGCTCCTGGGGTGGACAGTGGCCTCGGTGTGTGTGTGTCAAATGTGCCCAGGTTTACGGGACGGATTTGCATCACCGTTTGTCAATAAGTTCTGCTTTGAATATCCACCCCTGGTGTGCCCGTGGGGCAGGAGCTGGGATTCCCAATTTAGACGCTGACGATAATCTGAAACTGAAACCATCAGAAGAGTGTGTCTCCTGAGAAGGAGAGCAGGGGGATAACAGTTCGGCCGGAGGCTGTCACCTGGCTGCAGCTTTGCATGTGGATGGCAGGGCTCCAGGCTGGCCTCATGTGGAGGGCGCCACCTTGAAGCCGGTTTTCCTCTTCAGATGACTGTACTCCATTTGGGAGAAGTAGTAAAATGAAATGGAAATGGGCGATGTGTTCAGTTACTTTGTGAGGCTTTGAGTGGTGGATCCCCTCTTGGACCTGTGAACTCTGTCCCAGGGTTAGGTGTCCCTGGCCCCAGAGTGAGAAAGTCTGATGGAGAAAGAGGTTGGTGGGGGTAAAACCAGGTAAAATTAATTTCAAAAGACCAAAGGTCTTAACAGGAGGGGGTAGAGGGCAGGGGTCAGGGGCACGTTTCTTTTCTGAGTAGGTAAGGCCCCAGAGCTCCTCGCCGAATGCACGCGCACGTGTGCGTGTGTGCAAGTGTGTCAGTCACAGCAGAAACAAACCTAGAGAACCGCCCCCACCCCGTGTGTGTGTGTGTGTGTGTGTGTGTCACACAGTGGAGACAAACCTACCCTGTGTGTGTGTCTGTGTGTGTTTAGAGACCCAGAGGGAGGGGGCAGGGCCTGGGAGCGATGGACGGCTCAGGCTGGGGGAGGGGTCACTATTTGCATAACTGATTGTTGCTCTTGGGGATTGTGGTGGAGGATGGGAGGCTAGCACAAAGGCTCTTTCCTCCCCCTCTCCTTCCTGACCCTCCTCCTTTCTCCTTTCTCCCCCTTCCCTCCCCGTTCCCATGCCAGGGCCGTGAGTCTGGTCCGCACCACCTGTGCCCCCTCTAATGGCTCAGGAGTGGCCTTGCTCTTGGTGCCCTGTGGATGAGGTTTTTACCGCCTGGTCCCCAACTGCAGGCAGGGCCACCGCAGCCGTCTGTCAAGTCAAGATAAAGTCCAAAAGGAAGGGCTGTGCGTCTTTCTTTAAAAGCTGGTACTTTATAAAAAACGGTTTCTGCCTGAGGTCTCAAGTTCTTGCCTTCACCATCTTTTCCGTCTAGAGACTGGGGGTTTCTGGAGGGAGACCACGGCTGGTGTCCCCTCACATAAGGTGGTTTTCCGGGGCCTATTTCCTGTGACCCACAGCTTGACACTTGCTGGAAAGCAGAAGGGCCTGGTAGCTGGGCTGTCCCATAACAGCTTCAACCAAGCCTCTGGGAATCCCACAGAGAGAAGGTTGAGGCCTGTGTACTGGCATGGGCTTGAGACTCACTCTTGCAGACCCTAAACAGTAGTACCTGGTGGGTCCACCGTGTGTCTTTGCTAAACCAGTAAATGAATGAGTACATGTGCTGCGACCCCAAACCAAAGTAAATGCCACCTAGAGGTCTGCCATCCACTTCAGGGCGTTTCTGTCTAGCATGTCAGTGTGTTGAGTGCCCCCCAGGAGGCCTGTCTCCCTGCCTGAGCCTCAGTTTCCCCATCAGTAAAATGGTGGTAACAGTTCTTGGTCAGGCTGTCATGAGACTCAAGTGAAGTACCCCAGAGGGTCCTGCCTATCACTGGGGAACTTGGAGACAGAGCAGGCCTTGAACAAGTGGAGAACCATTTGTCAGAAGGCTCCTGGGCCATGTGAGATGACCTGAAGGGGCAGGCCTGGTCAGCATCATCTGCCCCCCTGTTTGTTTTGCCACAGAACAAGGTTATTGTGACATTAGACTCCTACGTTGTGCTGCGGAGGTAGGGTACCAAATTGCTATGTGGTCCCTCCCCGCATACCCAAGCTTGATCTGTGTTTTAAGGTCAGGCTACAGTCCTTTCACAAAATGAAGACTGAAAACGTTTTAAAGCAAGTTCATGCCCTGGAGGCCAGTTATCTCCCTGGCACTCTGAATTGGGTTGGGCGGGGTCAGTATTTGAGCCATCAGCTGCAAATCCCTCTGGGTTCCTGAGGGGCTGAAGTTGTGTGCTTGCTATTCCTGGCAGGTCCCCTGATGGGAGTGTGGGGTTGTTCTGGTAGGCTAGAGGATGGAGGAGAGGGATGCGGAAGCTTGCTTCACTTGGTATAGCTTCACTGACTGCTTGGTTTCTCTGAGCCACAGATTCTTCCCCTGTGAAATGTGGGCATCCGTCACATGATGAGTTGAGGGTGTTTGGTGACCAGGTCTTACTCCGGAAAATGTTAAGTATTGGGGATGGATAAGGGCTTCCCTAGTGGTTCAGCAGTAAAGAATCTGCCTGCAGTGTAGGAGGTGTGGATTCGATCCCTGGGTTGGGCAGATTCCCTGGAGAAGACAATGGCTACTCACTCCAGTATTCTTGCAGGGAGAATTCCATGGACAGAGGAGCCTGGTGGGCTATAATCCATGGGGTTGCAAAGAGTTGGACAGGACTTAGTGACTAAACAACAATAATCCCAGAAAGGCTTGGACAGTTCAAGAACTGGGGGGTGGGAGGGACCTGACCAGAGGTGCCTGGAAGAATTGATGACTCTGCCCTTTGTGGCTTGCCGAGGAGATTAATAACAAAGGTCTGTGGGATGAGACAGCTTTCCCAGGGTGTTTGCCCAGAGGGACCATCTTCTTGGAGCCCGTGGTTCCTGGTGAGTAGCCATAGGAGTGAGAGCTCAGGTGTGCCAGCCACCTGGCTACTCTGGCCTCGGACTCCAGACACCACTGGACGCCTGTTCCCCTGCCTCTTAGCTGCTTCCAGAAGGCTGCTCGGATGGCCTGGCACCCCCCAAAGGTGGGCTCACAGCCCCGTGCCCGTTGGCCTTTTGAGCCCTTCAGGCAGCTTTCTTTGGAAACTTCCTGGGTGCTCTTAGGGGAGGCATCAGTAATAGCCTGTCTTTCCTGTCGAGGACGCTTACAGCTGGGCTTCCCTGGTGGTTCAGACAGTAGAGAATCTGCCTGCAAATCAGCAGACCTGAGTTTGATCCCTTAGTCAGGAAGATCCCCTGGAAAAGGGAATGGCTACCCACTCCAGTACTCTTGCCTGGAGAATTCCATGGACAGAGGAGTCTGGCGGGCTACAGTTCATGGGGTTGTAAGAGTTGGACACAGCTGAGCAACTTTCACACACAGGCTTACAGTTTAGTAGAGATGACATCTCTAGTAGAGGTGAAAATAATTAGTGGTCACTCCAGCTCCAGTTGGAGAAGGAGATGGCAAACCACTCCAGTATTCCTGCCTGAAGAATCCCATGGACAGAGGAGCCGCTTTCCCTATCCCCAGCTCCAGCGGTCTTCCCTGGAATAGGCTCAGCCCGTGGTACTCAGCTTAGACACCTAGATGTGCAGCCTCTGGGTATAAGTAGGCTGGTGGAGGAGGGGTCTGCTGTTTGTTTTTTTTTTTTTGCTGCGCCAGGTCTTAGTTGTGGCATGTGGGATATAATTCTCTGACCAGAGATCAAACCCAGGTCTCCTGCGTTGGGAGCACAGGGACTTAGCCGCTGGACGACCAGGGAAGTCCCTCTTGTTTTTTCAAAAACACTTGCTGAAAACAAAAACCCCAAACACTTGCCGGCCCATCTAAACCATCCAGACCACCCCAGAGGCCTGATTGACTGGATTCCCTTAACCCCCCAGCTCTGTAACCAGAATCAGGGAGAGTAGCATCTGCTTTTTATAGAAGTGGAAACTGAGGCCCAGGCAGGGAAGAGGCTGCCTTGATTGATGGAAAGGGGCCCCAGAGGCTGTTGAGAATTTCCCTCCAGCCCTTAGCAGTGGGCTGGTAGGTCTCACCTTGCTCCCTAGGCCGTTGCCATTGGCAACCAACTTCCCCTATTGGTTCTGGGGGGCCCTTGAGGGGAAGAGGGAAGAAGGTGGAAGCCAGGCTGTCAGTCAGTCAGGTGTCATTTGAGTGTCAGTGGGTTAGTGCTGGTGACACTGGGAGGAGGGCCGGGGCACATCAGAGTCATCCGGTGCACAGGCCCAGATCTTGCTACGAATTGTTCCCAGTACTGGGGAAATTCTATGCAGGGATGCCTCGCTTTGTGCAAAAAGATGCCTTCCCACCCCTCCTCCCCCCACCTTATACACACAAAGGAAATTTGAAGAGAAGCAAAGACAAGAGTAGAGACTAACAAGGCTAGTAAGATCTGCTTGGTTCAGGTAGCCTTAGCTCCGGTCCCGGCCCAGCTGTTCTCTGGCTCTGTGGCCTTCTGTTAATTGCTTAGCCCTGCTGAACCTCAGTTTACTCATCCGTAAAACAGGGGTCAAGGCCCCGGTGTCTACTGGCAGTGCAGGGGAGCAGTGCTTAGCACCATGCCTGACACCCCTGAGCCCTCAGTAAGGGGTTGCTGTTGTAAGAATTGGAGCCCTGCGGTGGGTTGGTTACTGTTTATTGAGTATCATCTGGGTCCTGCCAGAGGCTTGGCACCCAGGGAAGGCAGAGCTGGGTGAGGATCAGATTGGTTGTCATCCAGAAGGGCGGACAGATCAATTGACGATCGAGTGGGCAGGTCACAGTCAGTGCTGGGAGGAGGACACAGACAGAGTCTGACATCCGGAAAGGGGTGTTGCCTGCTACATCAGGGGCTGGGAGGGCTTCCTGGAAAGGGGGTGTGGCAACGGAGCCTCAAAGAAGAAAAGAGAGAGAGAAAGTGGAGGGGAGGGCATCCCAGGCAGGTACAGAGTTTCATACTGGAAGATGTGGACAGTGGATATTGATGACAGTTGACATTTTTTGGGGTCTTAGTCTGCGCTGGGCCCTAGAGTGCTTTAATTCCCATAACCAACCCTGGGAAGTGGGTATGATCCCGTTTTGTAGTTCCAAAACTGGGCCATAGAGAAGTTAGAAAACTTATCCAGGCTCACACAGTGTGGAAGACAATGTTCAGCCTCCGAGACCCAGACTTTGGAGGCCACACACACTGGTGGCCGCTTGAGTCGCTGCCTTGCCCGACGGGACCCAGGACTAGTTGTTGGCAGATAGATGGGACAGCCCACAAGTTGGGCAGGTTGAGGAGTCCCCCTGCTCACCTCAGTTTCTTCATCTGTAAAATGAGAATAACCCATGTCCATGAAATAAGATGAGGTTCTTGGGCAGAGTGTGCGCTATGGGGTGCATTCAGAGGGTGTCTGCCCCAGTTCCTTGACCAGGCTGTGGTTGCTGGGTAGACGATATTCAGTCTTAAGGCAGTCCCCTCCGCAGCCCCTGCCAACTGTCCTTGTTTGAGAGTCCGTGGGACTTGGGCCGGATTAGATAGAATGTGGGCAGAGTGCCCAGTGCAGCACTGGGAGGCGCCTAGCTCCTGTACACGGTAGTCATTTTCCTGATGCTGTCTTATCTCTCGATATTAGTAATTATTACTGACGGTCCTCTCATCAGTCCAGTGGGGGTGATTTTAGCCACACTTACAGAAAACGGCTTGGTGGGTGATAACGCCTCCAAAGTCACAGTGCTTGACAAGACACTGAGATTCTGAACTGGGTGTGTTGCACCCCTGTCCCTGTGCTACATCATGGGAAGGCTCTGGCAAAACAGGCCTTCTTGGGACTTCCGGTCCAGTGGTTAAGACTCCATGCTTCCAGTGTACGGGGTGCAGGTTCGATCCCTGGTCGAGGACAAAGATTCCATATGCCCTGTGGTATGGCCAAAACCCCCCAAAACCCAACAAACCCAAGCTTTCTCAGAGACGTCCTTCTAACGCACACCCACTGTGTAAGGTGCAGCGTGCTCGCGGCGTGTGGCGCACACACACTTTCTCTCACTTGGACACTTCAGCTTGTGATAGCGTCTCTGCTCCACCAGCAGGGCACGTACCCTGGGTGTGTGAGCATGCCCTAAACCCAATCCAGACCCTGGGCTAGTCCGTATTCCAAGAACACACAACTCCATCCCAGAGAGTGCAGTGTTACCCGCAGCTCGACCCAGTGCGGTCCTAACAACAACGCAGTGGGAGGAATGTCCATAGCTTTGGGGTCCCCTGCTGCCCTACCCCTGCTCCCTGGGGCACCCCTGCAGGGGTAGTCTTCTGGCAGACACATCGCTGCTGTACTCCCTCTCAGCCCTGCTGGGAGGAGGTGGTTGGCTCCCTCGATGATAAACTGGGCCCTGTGGCCTTGAGTGTTTCGGTATCTGGGCCGTATGTGCCCATGGCCCTGTGCCAAGCACCACTGGGAAGAACCAGCGAGGACACAGGGATCCCAGCGTCCCCTGTGGCGTGAGAGCAGAGAACCAGGCCCTGAGCGCGTCTCCAGTTGAGATTGGAGGCTCGTCTCCCTGAGGGCTGCCCCCACTTGCAGCCACCACGCTAGTGCTAATTCTTTGTTGATTTAGAAGCCTCTTCAGGATTGTGTAGTGCCTTAGGGCCACTCTTGTGGAGAGGAACTGTAATCCCTTAAATATAATAATCCCCCTTGCTGGACACGTTAAAGAACAACTTCCTGTATGTGAGCCCATTGGCACCCTCCAGCAGTCCTGCGGGGGCGAAGGCCCAGGCTTATCATCCCGGGTTGTTCATGAAAAGCAGGTAGGTGGCTTTTGTGACTTTCCAGAGTCGCATGTCCAGTCCCCGATGAAGCTAAGAGTCAGAATCCAACCTGAAGGCTAGTCCTGGTGTCCGGGACAGACGGCAGATGCTTGGCATACATCTGGGTGCTCCCCACTCATGTCAGGCATTACAAGTAGATCACGGTAACTCTTTCCTCCTGACCCAGGTTCAGAATTTCTTTTCAGTGCAGCGTTTTAGTCACTGTCAGTCAAACGACGTTGGCATGTGAGATGAGTTCCTTGTTATTGGTGTCACACTTCAGACTGGAAGTCGGCCAGTGATGTTGTGTGAGTTTCCTGGCTCTTTGGATTTCCAGATAAGTGAAAGTTGGAGGCACAGCGTCACTGTATTCCAGTTGGAAGCCCCGTACCTGTCTGGTGGAGCCAAGCGCCAGCTTCCAGGAGGGCCCTGGCACATCTCATCGGGTGTGTGGTGTCTGCCTGAAGAAGAGCCGCTTGAATCAGAGTGCCTGCTGGCCAGCCAGAAGGGGATGGACGGCGGGGACCAGCCAGCTGCCGAAATGTGATCGAACCCACCTCGTTGGAAGAAGCGCGAGCAGCCTTCTCTTCCAGATGCTCTGAATTCCACTCCACATGTTGGTTTCTCTTTGGAGGTCCCCAGGATGACCTTTTACACCATACAGGACCCTTCTAGGATGTGGGGATCCTGAGCGGTGGAGGGATGAGGAAGTTGGAGGGTGTGTGTGACTGGCATGGCATCGCAGGTATCATCCTTGGGAATCCTGTCTTAGTCAAAATGACATGGTCAGGTACTCAGACTGCTGAGCGAGTCTGAGTTCTAATCCCGTCCTGGGCATCTTCATGTACCAGGTTTGAGCTGAAGGTTGAGTTTGAAGTCCTCGTGAGCCTTGGGTTCTGCAGCTGCCCTCATAGAGCTGGACCGTGAGCTCCGGTGACTGCGGCGCCTCTCCTCCTCAGCCCTTCTTCCACGCTGAGCCACAGAAACCCAGCGCCACGGTCACCTAACAAGTGGCTCTCTTGTTTTGATCGCATAACTCTTCAAACATCAGCCGATTTCTTGCTATCTGCCACCACGTGGATGTTCTTGACCTTGGTTTTCAAGATGCCTTTTCATCCGTCCACTTAGTTGCACAGTCCGTCTCATCTCCCCCGGCAGCATCACCCCTGCCCCCCCGCCTTCCTGCCCGCAGGCAGGCTCCCTGGTTCATCCCCAACCCTAAACCTGCAGAGCCTCTTTTTTCAGCAAGTTCAGCTCAAACCCTCGCCTTTTCCTGACTCTACTCGGCCCCTCCGTTTGAGAGGACTTTTTCCCACATGAAATACAGATTTAAAGAAAGTCAGCTGTAATGGTTAGAGGGACCTTACAGGACATAGACTTCAGTGGGTTTTTTTTAACTTACTTTTTTTTTTTTTCCTTTTTAGCAGGAGATCCCTTTCTTTAAATGAAGTCTTAGGTGGAAGGCCAAATAGTGTAACAGAAAGACAGAGCCATCTACCAGTTTAAGAGGTGTGGGTGCCAAAGGTCACCTGCTAAGCTTCCCACCATTATGCCTCCTCCCGTGGCCCCCATGGTTTAGTCCAACTCCCAGATGGAGACGTTGTGCCCAGAATAAGGAGATGACTTGGCTGAAGATTCTTCAGGAAGTGAGAGGCACAGGGGTCCCCAGGTCCCCCAACCACATCCTGGGTGCTGTCAAGCGATCAGGCTTCCCCAGCTCTTCAGTGAGATGTTTGAACATGTTTCAGTAAAGGATCTGCAGCCGGATCCTTGTGGGAAATGCAGGGTTCAGCAGTTTCTCTAGTGTAGGACTTCTCAAGAGTTTCCAGTACATTAAGATGCATTGCAGATCTTAGAAGTGGGATAGCATATATGAGGCGGATAAACAGTGTGAAATACAGCGTGTCTGACATTTATTTGACCACGGGACCTCATCCGGTTGAGGAATCCTAAAACTTTAATAAAAAGTACAGGCTAGGAGATGACTGGGTTGTCTTTTGGTCCCCAGTTATTTTGAGATACGGACAACTGTGGGTCCAGGTGGCACTCACCGTTCCCTGGACTGTATCTCCATCCTGTGGAGCTGTCCGTCTTTCTTCACTAAGCACCTGTTTTGTTGGGTAACGGGCTCCTGTAAGCCTCTGCCCTTCCGTGTCATTAGATAGTATCCATTTTTTTAGTGATCACAAAGTATTCTGCTTCTTGGATGTGGCAAAATTTTATCAGTCCCTCGCTGTGGAACATTAAGATTCTTTCCAGTTTTCTCATACTGTAAACAAACTCTGATGAACATGTTGTTGTTATTGTTTAGTTGCTAAGTTGTGTCCGACTCTGTGACCCCATGGGTTGTAGCCTACCGGGCTCCTCTGCCCATGGGATCTCTCAGGCAAGAATACTGGAGTGGGTTGCCATTTCTTTCTCCAGAGGATCATCCCAACCCAGGGATTGAACCCATGTCTCTTGCATTGCAGGCAGATTCTTTACCACTGAGCCACCAGGCAAACTGTGATGAACATCTTCATGGCAAAATGTTTGTGCACGTGTATGTGATGATATTCTTAGATGTGGAATGCTTGGGGCGTATGGTATACACAACACACTTTAAAAACAGAAGGCTGTCGGGACTGCCAGCACATTGCTTCACAAGCTGGGTGTTGCTTCCCAACTTTGTCCCTGGCAGAGCTACTCACGAGTGCCTTTGGAAGGGCCCTTGGGAAGTCAGAACTGGCCTCCTGTCTTTGACTGTACTGCCTGTCTGGCCCTGGAGAGCTCCTTGTTCTTTGCGCTCTCACCCTCTGTCTCCCCTGATGTTCGTCTCCAGGGGAGGGCTCTGTGGGGACCTCCCTCGTGTTAATTGATTTAGATTTAGATGCTTTTCCTTGCCTAAGAGCTCGGTAGTGGAGACCCATTTATCTGGATGCTTTTTACATCCCTGAAACCTTGTGTGAGAGGCACAGATTGGACGACAGAGACGATGGGGCATCGGGGACCTCGCCCGCAAGGTTTCTGTCGCCACTTTTATTGCCTGGCTCTTGCCTGACTCCTCAGTGACGACTGGTGTTCTCAGAAGGGGAGTCTCGGGGGTGGGGCTTTGTAGGCAGAAGTGGTTGGTAGCATTCTTTTCTTTTTTCCTCTTTCTTTTGCCCAAGTAGATCATTTTGGAGGCATGCCTCATGGATGTAGATTAGGGATAGATTGGGATTAAGGCTTCACAGTCAGGGGGAGGCAGCTGTACTCCTGTGTACCCAGCGCCTGATCAGGAGGACTTCAAGCGAAGCCTCGTGGGAACCTCGGGGTGGATTGAATCAGGCTCCCTTTGCCACAAGGGATCAAGGCTCCGAGAGGTTTAGAAACCTGAACGAGGTTTCTCCGCTGTAAGGCGTGCGTGCGCTGAGTCACTTCAGTGGTGTTTGACTCTTTGCAACCCCATGGACTGTAGCCCGCCAGGCTCCTCTGCCCATGGGGATTCTCCAGGCAAGAATACTGGAGTGGGCTGCCATGCCCTCCTCCAGGAGATCTTCCTGACCCAGGGATTGAACCCAAGTCTCTTGCGTCTCCTGCATTGACAGGCGGGTTCTTTACCACTAGCGCCACCTGGGAAGCCCTCACTGTAAGCAGAGCCCTGGTATGGGGACAGCAAGCCAAGTTTGTCTGGTTCTTTTTTTTTTTTTTTTTTGGAATGAGGGGCACACTGTGTGGCTTACGGGATCCTAGCTCCCTAATTCCCTGACCAGGGGTTGAACCTGGGCCCTCAGCACTGAAAGTTCAGAGTCCTCAACACTAGGAAATTCCCCAAAGCTGGTTCTTACCTGCTTTCTGTCTGGGAAAACTGAACAGCTCTCAAGTTTTCTTAGAATTAAATGTGAGTGGTTTCAAGGTCTTTTGTGGGAGGTGAGTTTAACATGACTCTTGTTATTTTTAATTACATAAATAATATCCAAGTACTTCTTGTGTTAATTATTGCTGAATTATAGAGGTCTCTGGAATAAGAAGTAAGGAGAACCCCCTACTCTCTTGCCCCTTGCTGTCCTCTTCCTTCTGGTAATCAGGTTTAAACAGTTGGAGGGCGTCCTTCTAGACCTTTTCCTATGCATTTGCATGCATTAATATCTGTCTTGATGGAGCCCTAAAAACCATTCAGTTCTGACTGGAGGCCCCATTATTTACCTGCTTGATTTCTTTAATTTCAGCAAACCTGAATTGAATAGCAGCCTACTAACTAACTGTAACTTGGGTTAACTCACCCATCCTGGGAGATGAAGCGTGAGTTTCATCTGTGTGCTTAGGATAACAGTCCAGAGTATCGCAGCGTTATTGGCAGGATTATAAGAAAACCATGTAGCAGTCCAGTGTAAGGTATGAATGAGAAGGTTCCAGAAGGTTACCTGAGTTTGTGCTCCGTGTTGCAGAATATGAGAATGGATATGGTTAGTACTCTAACTCAGAGTTGTGTGGACAACAACTATATAAGTAGCCATGAATACGAAATTAGCTGTAAATGAGCTATACATGCCATCACAGAGATGTTAGCGACAGTTGGCGCTCCAGGCTCCAGGAAAGAGCAGTTAGCCCACAGAGGGAATTAGAGAAGGCTTTTTTGGAGGAAGTACCCTCCAAGAAGCAGGGTGGGGGCATTAGCAATGTAATTTAACTCTCGCTTTGTTCCACGCCGTGTTCTAAGTGCTCTACGTAAACTAACTCACTTAAACCTATACCATTACTATGAGGTCAGAGTTAGAATTAATTTTCTAGATGAGAAAACTGAGGCAGAGAGAGGTTAAGTAACCTGCCCAAGGTTACACAACAGTATATGTCTGAGCCAGGAGTTGAGCACTGGCGTTCCATGCTCCTAGACCCCGGCCGAGCAGTGTGGAAACAGTGGGAGCATGGCTGGGGTGGGAGACAGCTGTTGGCAGATCTGGGAAACAGCAGGGTGTGCAGGCGAATGGGGGGTGGGGGTTCATGATGTGGTTGGGTGGGGTGATCGCGAGCAGATCAGGGAGCCTAATACCAGAGTCCCTAACACCTGTGATTAACCACTGGGCCTCATCCCACCCTAGCTCTGTCACTTGTGTGGAGGGCGCCTGGCCTCCCTGGCATCCTCCATGAGAGTGGCCGCTCCCGATGCCTGGCTTCCTCCCCCAGGCCACTTGGGGGGCTCATAGGCGAGCTTTGGGCTGTGCAGTTCCTTAGCGGTTGTTTCCACTCCAAGTTCTCAGATAGAATAGTTACGATCGGCATTTTGGTTATTGCTTTTTTGAAAGTAATTTAAGAAAATCTTAACTCCAGACCTCACTCCAGACTCCACTCACCATTGCGTGTGTGCACGCGTGCACACACACACGTACGCCTGCATTCACTTAGGGCAGCATGTCACTGATGCGACAGAGCGTGTCCTCACCTCTGTACCTAGGCTGCCAGGTGCCTCTCGACACGTGTGTGCGATGCCCTTTGATTGCTTCACTGTGCAGCACAACGGGGCCTCTGTTGACATGCCAGCTAATTAATTTTAACTCTGCGATGTTGCTCCATCTAGTTGTGCTGTCCAGGTTGTCCAGTGTTTTCTGGGTGCGGATTCGAGGAAAGGTCTGGAAACGGATGGAGGATGTGGCTTCTGACCCTCCCTCTGGGCCCCTCCTCCCTCCTGCCCCTTCTGTGAGCTGTGAGGGGACCCAGGTGGACCCTTTTCCTCTTTGCCTGATTTTCCATAGCTGTTTAGGGGGGAAATGCTGGGCTCTCCTTTTGGGAGAGGTCTTAATTACTAGGGTGTTAAAATTGAGCACAAATCTCACTAACATGGTCTCCTCAAGGGCTGAGTTGTGTGAGAACCAGAAAAAACTGAAATTGTAGACAACTGATTAAAAAAAACAAAGCTGTTGGGGTTTGGCACTGCCGAGCTCACTCTGCAGAGAGGAGGAGTGCCTGGGCAGGGTTTGTAATTAGCACGTGTGCTGTGGGTGTGTAGAAGGGGTATTTCTAAAAGTCTTAAAATAGTCTGTCCTTTTGGATATTAATTTGCTTAGTGCATCCCATGTTGTCCTCTGCCCCTCCCCATTTTTCACATTTCTGATGTTAAGCTTGGCTCAGGCATTAATGTTTGTTTGTAAGATTTGATTTTCTATTTATATTTTCCCCTGCTGCTGGTGTTCCGTTGTGAGAAGCCTCATCCCTTACTTTGTGTTCGGTGGAGTCTGGTTGAAGGACGGGGGGACCTCAGTCTTTCCAGCAGTTGGACCGTGGCAAGTACTTCCTCCTCTCCAGGCCTCAGTTTCCCCATCTATAAAGTGGGGATGCTGGGTTAGCTGTCTTCATGCTCGGAAACCTATTATCACATCCTTTATCATGGAGTGCATTTGACTCTGGAGCAGGGTTCAGCAAACTGTTTCTGTAAACGGCCAGATAGTAGATACTGTAGGCATTGTAGGTTGTATGGTCTCTGGCACCACTCCTCAGCTCAGCATTATAGCACAAAAGTGGGCACAGTCACTGCAGAAGTGAATGGGTTGTGGCTGTGTCCCAATAAAACTTTATTTACAGATATAGATGGTGGGCCAGGTTTGGCTCATGGATCTTAACTTGCCTTCCACAGCTCTAACACATTCTCTTCTCACACACCAGGCTAGTCTGAAGGAAAGAAGTATTTGAATTAAGGACCAACTGCCGAGCTTTCCTGAGGGCTTACCTTGCGAGGACCCTGGTCCGTCCCCTGTGTTTCCACCTCTGGTAGCTGGGGAGATTGCCCATCCAGACACCTATAAAGACAGGTGTGCCTGCCTCTGTGCAAATCACCATTTCCTGAAGAACTGTAAGATTTGGTAAATTCTGGGTTAAGTCTGATTAAGGAAACTCTACCACAAAATAATCTGCCTTTCCCTTTGATATACCTTTCCAGTGGGAGAAAAAAAATCAAACTTGGCTTTTTGCTCTTGTCAGTGTAGTGGTTTTATTGACATTTTAAAAAGTTCTTGGTATACAAGGTAGTTTCCTGCACAGTTGTAATGTGCTTCTCTCACCCCCTGACACAAAACTTGGTTTTTTAAGAGGCTGTTTCTTGAAGAGCCAGAGAAGACTGGCTTGTGGGGTAAAGTTGTCTGAATAAGGGTTATCCCTCTTCTTTGTAACTGTCCAACGTAATATCACATGGTGGATTTGGTAGCAGAACTTCCTCTCATTTTCTTGAGTTGTGCTAAATACTTTTCTTCCAGGTGAAGACTCATTATTTACATTATTGCTGAAGGCTGTATGTGTCCTTCTTTATGCTGGGGAGAAGGAACACTTATCCCCATTTCCCAGATTGGTAAAACAAGGCAGCAGACAGTTCAGAGGTTTGCAGGTCGGGATTGAAAATCTCATTGTGATAAGTCAGGTGTCTTTATCATTTACCCTGTGAAAACAGAATTGTGACTCAGCAAACAGTATCTGGGCATTCAAGGGTGCTATGCTGTTGGGGGCTTCTTAAGGCCTGGTGCCTCCCTTCCAAGGAATGCCCTCCAGAGAGTGGTGATCCTGAAGGTGGAGGCTGGGAGGATTATGCCACGTTCCTCTTTCCAACCCATGTAAATAAGCAGTCTAAGTAGAACAATAGTATGCTCTGCAAACCCACTTTGAGATAATTCCCTCTGTCCCACCAACCCCATCCAATAAGATTAAGACCCCTGGGAAGTGCACTGCTCTTGTAAATGCAGCCTTTGCTGTTATCTAGGGGAGAGAATGAAGGAAAAAAATTCACCACTAAAAGCAGAACTAACCCTAGGGGCAGCCTAGCTTGTGGCTAAGATGCTCTGACAAATGTTTGGACAGCTTAAGAAGATAAACTAGAACTTAAATAAATAAAACCAACTACCTGGTCTATGAAAAATTAGATTTGAGGCCCTGTTGTTTCCTGAAGCTTTCAAGGCTAGGAGCTTATAGGGTAGGAAGCATACCATTCCTGATGGAATAACTTCTTCCCCAGGTGTCGGGAACCCTTTGCCTGTGCAGGGGCCACCTGGAGGAGCAGGGGTGGGGTGGAGCATCCACTTGTTGGGTCCTCACTCACCAGTGGACTGCCACTGTGGTCTGGAGAGGGGGTCGTGGGTCTGAGCTCAGATGCCCATCTACCACTCATTAGCTAAGTCACTTTTTCCACAGAGCAACCCCTGGTGACCCGCACTCTTTGCCAGATTGTTTTGGGGATGTGAGGACTGTTGATGTAGTTGAGTCTGCACTCCTTGGGCTCTTTTAATTGAGCACCTGCTTGGTGCTGGGATTGTTCAGTCGGTACAGGGCTGGCAGCAAACCCTCAGTGTGCTCCAGGGACTTCCTGGTGCAGAGTGAGGAAATGAGTGACGAGTGACAGCGGGAGGTTTTTTCCTCGCTAGGATGTTTTTGTGGCTGTGTGTATTTGTGGTTTCCTCTGCTTGTCCTTACCATGGAGGTGAAGACCTGGATGTGGACGATTAAATAAGATGCCCACCTATGAATGAAAAGATGTGAAATTCTAAAGTTTGCTTTAAGCCACCCAAGAAACCTGTGTCAGGCCTTGAACCCCTTGCTTTCATGAACTCTTGCAGGTGTTCCCCCATCTCCCTAAGTCTCTATCCAGGAGAACTTCTGGTTGCACCCTCTTTGAGTGTGAAAGGGAGGACTGAACCCACGGGGTGGGGGAAGATGGTAACACCTCCCATTCAGGGAGAGTTAAAAGAGAGGCCTTTCACCTTTTAACGATAACACACATTGCCCGGCAGCATCACTGCGGCGTGGGGGCCCTGAATGTATCCGGTGTGTCCAGAAGGGCCACTTATCTTGATTTTGGCTGTCACTTCTGTTGCTCGTAGATGCTATGTTGATATATACCACTGATTAGGGCCTGGTTTGTGTCTCTGGCTGCTGGGCCGTGAGGAGGAGGGTGGGGCGGCCCCTGCTCTGTGAGAATAGGTTCCCTATCTCCTCTCTGAGGCCCTGCTGGGACTAGCTATCCCAGAGGCTCTTCCTAAATGCCGCGCCTCCGGGGAGGGCCCAGCTCTACCAGTGGCAGCCACCAGTCTCTGCTTATGCCTTGCCGGCCACCAGTGTGGGTTGACTTGCAGCTTCAGAAGGTCTCTTGTCTTCTTTTTAGGGGTGTTCAGTTTTCCAGATATTTCTTCTTCTCTGCTTTAAACTTCTTTCCAGTCTTCTGAGAAGGGAGCAGAAAGCTTGAGATGAACTGTTACATAAAGTCAAGTCTTCGTTGTTACAGGTCAAGTTACAGATCACCAGTCTTTCAGTAATGTTTTGTGGACTGGTCCTAATCATCCTTTGACCCCAATTGGCTTCTCCAGTTGAGGGTAGAAGTAATTGTAAGGTTTAGAGCTGGACGTGCGTGACATGGGTGCCTCTTTTCAGGAGAGTTTGTAGAGCCGGGCTCTCTGCTAACCTTAAACCTTGTAAAGTGCTTTTATGTACATTATCATCTTGTAATCCAGGCTGAGCCTCTGTAGAGATAGGTAATTGTGGCTCTTGTTTCGCAGAGGTGGAAGTTGAGGCTCAGGAAAGTTTATTGGCATCCCTAAGATCCTGCATCCCAGACTGAGCTGGGACTTGAAATGTCTGTGCTGAAAAGCCTGTGCCTTTTCTGTGGCACCACACTGCCTCCTAGCTTCTTCCCTTGTGGAAACACCCGGGGGGACCCAGGCAGGCTTTCTCTGATCCAAGCCATCCCTAGGCCAGCTCACCCAGATCACAGGCTTCCAAGCACATTAGACCTGGCTGGGGACCCCCGAACCCCTCCAGTGCTGTCATTTTTATGGTTGAGAAGAGATGGGCTGGAGAGAAAGTGAGTTGCCAGGATCATACAGTGGATGTTGATTCTTTTAGAGACTTGTTGACCATACTGAGCACCAGTGTTGTGCCACGTCGTTGAGGATAAGACAGTGAACAAAAGGCAAAATTTCCTACCCTTGTGGAGCTCAAGACTGAGGGTCACACACTCCCGCAACTTTTCTCCCTAAGTTTCTAAAGGATAAACCCTTTATCCCACCATGGGCTCGGGGAAGGCAAAGTGATTTTAATGTAATATTTTGAGCTGAATGCAAGGAGATGGGTGAATCAGCTGGAGAGAAGAAGTTATGTAATTGATTTCTCAAGAGAAGAAGAGGCACTGGGATTGCTTCTTCAAGTACAGGGCACAGGTTGTGTGCTGGGCCCTGTTCTAGTTCCTGAGAATTCAGCGAGTGAACAAAACTCTGAAGGAATTGGCATTTATGATGACATACTTTATTCTGTCGGAAACCTGGTAGTGGCTGGACGTCCCCCGTTTTGCCTGCATGGTGATTACTGATTTGTGATCTGAACATTTCCCCAGGGTGGGTGGTGAGTGCCCTGCTGTGGTCTGCCGCCCCGTGTCAGCAGGCTGGGCTGGGGGTGGCTGGGACGAGAGGACTAGAGGGCAGCTCGTCCTTCTAAGATGAATGCTGACCCGCGACGTTTCTTACGCAGGGTCCACTCCCAAACTTGTTTTCTGATCTGATTCTCTGCTCCACAGAAATGCCGTAAACATTGGAGTTTTTACATAATAGAGCTTTTCTTACTTATCCAGCATGTCCGTCACCACCTGCAGCTTTTGCCACAAAAACACAGTGACCTCTGCAGCCAGGAAGGAGGGTGGGTGGAGTTTGACCAAGGATATCGGGAAACCTTCTGTTTATAAAAAGCCCTCCTGCAGGTTGGTGAGAGGCAGGCAGAACATTCCATATCCCCTTAGGAGTTCTGTACCTTTTTTTTTTTTTTAAAGGAAAAGCTGTTTTAAAATATGAAGGACTTGAATGATCTCCTTTGTGTTTTTCTCCCATCAGCATTTTATCAGTTGATAACCTCTAAAGTCCCTTTTTCATTTTATCACTTGATAACCTCTAGAGTTCCTTTGGCTCATTTCCTCTACAGTCTTTGCTTCACCTCCAGTGACAGGGAGCTCATTATCTGACAGGACGGCACATTTCAGTTTTAGACTGAATGGTTAGAATGGTTAGAAGTCTGTGTTCTTGGTATTATTGCCATCAGATGGAAAGACTTCCCCTTCCTTGTGACAGCTTTTGGGGGGGGGGGCGTTAATTATAGCAGCTCATTCATGTTCTCTGTTCTTCTCATAAAACTCCTCCGCCTCCCCCAGTGGGTTTCCATTTAAAATAGCTCCTGTTCTGTTTTGGAAGGCATCTCGCTGGCTTCTGCTTTGCCAGTGTTCTTCTGAAAGTGTAGCTTCCAAAACTGACCTCCAGCCCCCACGCTTTGGCTCGGCACCCTCCAAGTGTCTGGAGTTGGCAGGAGGGAGGCACGTGGAGGGGCCGAAGACGCTCTTGAGTCGGGAACTGGCTGTGATCCGCTTTACTCTGTGGTAGGTATTAAGTACGTTCCAAGGCCTGTTTCCTGCTCCCAAATGCCAACATCCCTGCCTCTTATGTGAGGTTTAGTTTAATCCCCAACCTTACCTAAATGTTACTTCTATTATTATTCCAAGCTGTGGGTAGAATTTCCCCGTGTCGTTGAGCGCGTGGGTGGGGACACAGCAACGGGATGCCGGCTCTGCCTGGAGCCCTGCTCCTGCACCCTTTGTTCCCAGAGTTCTGTCCAGCTTGGATGGTATTGCTCATCTTAGGATGTCTTTGGAGATCAGACTGGACAAGCTCCTCAGGCTTGTCTCCTGCCCTGGAGTGAGGCCGCAGCAGGACTCCCTGAAAATGAGGGGCTTTTGTTTAGCAGCTGTGGAACTGCTTAGGAAGCTTCTGGTTGGTTCGCTGCAGTCTTGGGGTTTACACCGAAGCACTAAAGCTGCCCTTGCTTTTCCCTCCACCGCTGCTGGGTGTGCTGCCCCTAAGGGGACACACCTGATGAAAATCCGAGAGTTCAGTGTACCCGTTACATACTGAGTGCACGGCAGGCATGGAGAGCTGTCAGCACGGCTGTGAGCCGCTGCATACAAGGGCCGGCTGGTGTGTGAGTCTTCATTTTCATTTTCGAATGCACCGTGCCCGCACTTAGTAAGTGCTCAATAAGGATTTGTTGAATGAACCAAAGGATTTGGATAAACAAGACCAAACAATGGATAAGCTTGGTGGCACCCTGCCCATCTGGTGGGTTAAATGGAAAAACCGGATTCCTTTTTATCTTGCGAATGTTCTTAGAGCTCCTGGCTCTTCCTGAATGCTATAGAGGGTTATAAAGGTGCTGTCACAGTCTTGCCCTCGAACAGGTTAGGAAAGGAGACCCTAAGATAAGAACGCTTGTGTGCATGGATGGTATAGGAGGTCTGCTGTGAGCGCTGGCTGCCCACCTGCCTTGGCTCTGGGGGGTCCTCCTTTGCGGGGTCTCTCCTGTCACTTCTATCAGTGGTGCTCAGGTGCTTGTTAAGTGTGCAGCCTGATGTTTTGCTCCAGTTGAAGCCATGCCCTCTTTCACCCCAGGGGCCAGGCCTGCCCTCACCCTCACCCCATGGCCTTGCCTCAGCGCCTCTTTAACCCGGCTGACCCCTCAGCACTCAGAGGGGCTGGGTGACCGGTGAACATGCTGATAAAAGTCATCACCCCTCTGCAGGCGCCGGGCCGTTTGTGGTACGTCTCATTAATTACTTGGCAAAGAGAACATTAGGACTTTGAATTCTCTGGACTGGCCTTCCTCCCAGGTGTCCCCCAACGCGGGTGACAGGTGGAGGTGGCCAGGCTGGCCGGCAGTGGAGGGCTGAGGTGGTCAGGGGGGTGGGGGGTGGGCAGTGGTGTGCAGGGTTGAATTTTCTCCTTTTTCTCTGCTAATAGTGTCAGCACTCTCCCCCTGTCCCCCACCCCCAGCCTTACAGCAGCACCGCCCATCCACATTATACATCCTGCCCTGCGTCCCCAGCCCCACTCTCTGAAACTGTCTGAAACCGGAGCCTTCTGTTGAGCGGGGCTGCAGCCTGTGTGCAGTCCTGCAGCCTCATTTATCAAGGGCCTGCTGGGGGTTGGGGTGTGCTGGGCACCCTGGTGAGACGCTGGCAGGCTGCCCCCTTGCCACCATGGCCAGGGCTTTCCTTACAGTCCCTGTTCCCGTGAACCTTCCCCCTTTCCTCCTCTCCTGCCCTCTTTTGACTTCTCTTTCCTCTAAGTGGGCTCAGTCCCCTCTCCTCTCCTCTCCTCTCCTCTCCTCTCCTCTCCTCTCTTCTCCTCTCCTCCCTCCCTTCCTTCCCAGGGGTCTTTTCTTGGTCCTCCGCTAGCACTAGCAGCGCAGACCTCCCGCTGGTCTGTCTCTAGGCCGGTCAGTCAGGAGAGTATCTGTTCCCACAGGGAGGCCCATTCACTACCCCCGCCAACACTCTTGCCCATCACGAAGATGAGATGTGAGGTGGGAGGCTTCACCCCTGTTTTTCCACCTCTGGGTAGGGTTATTAAGTCTCCGTGTCAAATCCGAGAGGCCAAGGAAAGTCGTTTTAAAGATTTATTCTTGAAAGACCTCAAGAACTCTGAGCACAAAGAGAGCTGAGTGGTTGGGGTGGGAGGAGGAAGATTTCATGTGAGAAATGGAGAGGGGGCACGGGACAGTTCAGGGACGGGGTCCTCCGGGATGTACCAACCAGGGCTTTCAGATGTGGGTCGGCAGATCAGAGTGGGAGAAGCCGGCTTCCCGGAGCCCTGGTGTTTGGCCTGGTATCCCTGCCCATCAGAGCCAGCTCCGCGTCCCAGAGCTGTGTGTGGGATTGGGGGGCTGGGGGTTGGGGCTTGTTTGGCAGCAGGCGCCTATCAGACAACTGGAAAGTGCCAGCGCTTGCCCGGCCATCTGTCCCTGTCCGCCTGGCTCCCGGCCGCCTTCTGCCTACCCCAGAAGGCCTGCAGCGTCTGCAGTGAGGCCGCGGAGCCTGGCCAGGAGGGGCAGGCGGAGGGCTGTCTTGCCTTTGTTTATTCCCATCTCATATTCGGCTCTTGCGCTTCGGACGAGTTGCCAGGTGTGTGAAGTTTGCTGTGCAGCCTCGTCGCGGTGGTTTTGTGGTATGGCGGTGGGCAGGAACGGTGCGTGTGGCGCTTCCTTTCCACGGTTTGTCTGTTTGCTTCACTGGGGACCTTCGTCCCCCCGCCCCCCTCCCTTTCCACTCCCACCGCTGTTTTTCTTCCTTTTCTTGCTTTAATTTGTAAAAGCGCTGCCAGAGCGGGCCAACTCTCCCGCAGTTTGGGTTCATCTGCGCACCACCCTCTCCAAGCTAGTTAAAGGGTTAAAAATTATGGGGAAGTTCAGCCGGCACTTGCAAGATATGGTTGCCGTAGCAACAGGCCTTCTAATCTGGTAGGTGACCTGAGAGACTGGAGAAGATGTAGGGGTTGGTTTGGCATTTCATTATTTCATGAGGCTGCCTCTCCAGCTGGTTTCTCTACTGAGCTTAAAGCTTGCTGTTCCTGCCGGTAGAATTACTGGCACATTCCAAACCAACAGTGTTGATGGCACGAGCAGTGCGCTGATGGGGGTCTGGCCAGGCAGGGTGGGTGGAGGAGAGGGAGCTGGGTTCCAGGAGCCCTCATCGGGGTCTGTGTCCCTCGCACAAAGAGGGGGCACGGGTAGAAGGGTGTGAACTCAGGTTTGCTTTCCACACACAATAGCTGCCTTCTTAAAACCCCACCGTGTAAACTGAATCCTGTTTTTTAGTGAACTAAGAGGGACAGACTTTTTAGGCAGATTTCAGGAGAACTTCTTTAGTTTGCCAGGAATCCTCCTTAGATTTGAGTAAGGGGTGGAGAGACTCTATTGCAGTACCTACACTTGCTGCCCTCTTCTTTTATTTACCTTCAGCTGGATGTTGTCCAGAAATTTGGTTTAGTTCAGCACATTAGCTGCATGTCTGCTGTGGACTCAGCTCCATGCCTGCAGCAGAAAGGCGAAGGACAAATACCTACTTTCATTCGTTCACTTGGCAAACGTTGGTCGGATGCTGCATGTGCCAGGCTGTGCAGAGAAGGGGAGGCTCAGATCACTCTCCTGGCCTGAGGGCTCCCAGTGTGTGAGGGCCCTTTGCCTACATCTCCCCTTACTTTTAGAGGCACCTTGTATGGAGGACAGGATGGGTTTTTTTGGCTTGGAGAGGCAGAGACACTCACATTCCTCAGCCCACCTTTCTCAGAGGGGTCCTCTCTGTTCTTCTTTCCTCTTGGCTGTAATTACCTGGAAATCTGTGGGCTCAGTAATTGGAACGTGTAGATGGTGTGTTGAGAAGTCCAAACCTTCCTGAACTTGGTGCCCTATGCAGTGTTCTGTGTTAGCTCATGCCCAGGTTCACAGGGATTGGCAATTGGTGGCTTCCTGGGTGTCTTACTTTTCCAGATTTCTTCCCTCTGGAAAGATTGAGGGTTCCTGGAATTGGCGAGGGAATTTTGTATGGCTCACTCCCTTTCCCTGTCATAGTTGTGGGCTCTCTGAAGAGACGTCTGTGGGTTAAAGGCCCAGTCGGTAGTTTGAAGAATCACTGCTTCTACTTCATAGATGCAGAAGCAGAGGACCAGTGAGGCAGGAGTGTCTGTCTCCAGGGCTCTGGGATCCCAGGTGAGGACTTGCCCCACTGTACCATGCCTTAAGCGGACTGTCCACTCCTGTGTGTGGCGGGTGCATGGGAAAGGTTGGGCCGGAATGTGGTTCTTGATGGGTGGGAGTGTGGAGAATTAGGAGGTGCATCTTCACTGCAGATGGCAAAGGGACATGCCTCCTTTTCAGACCAGAGTGTCTATGCACAGCAAGACCCATTGACTGCAGGCTTCAGCTTTCTGGGTTCAGAGGATGGGGTTGGAGGCAGTGGGATAGGAGACTCGTCCCTTGCTGGCCAGCTCTTCCTGGTGTTGTGACACATGAGTGTTCTTGGGATGGCACATGGTCTGCCACCTGCAGCCAAGGGACAGGGTCCAGCCCAGCTCTGGTCCCCTCTGCACCACAGTCTCCCATCTGTAAAACACAGGAATCAACCTCATCATCCTCAGCACCTCAGGTCCCCTGGCCCATGTCCGTGGATAGAAGAAGCATCTTGGCCATGTCTTTCTGCTCTGCTGAGCCTCAGACTGGCTTCTCAGTATAGAATGTGGCTTCAGAGTTGCCTAGTCGTTGTCTGTAGTTTTGTGTGATTTCATGCATTTCAGCGAGGATGTGTTGAGTGCTACCTCCTTTATCTTTGAACTGCAGCACTGGGGAGACAGGGGTCCAGCCACACCTGGGGGGCAGCCTTGGGACCCTGCCTGTTTTTGTTGACTTTCATGGAACCTGAGAGAGGGTGGTTGTAATTGGGTTGTTACTCTGCATGTAATTTACTTGGTTTCCTATCAAGAGAGATCCTGACTTGGGGGTGGGGGGTGGTGTGGTGTGTGTGTGTGTGAGAGTGTAGTGTAGTGTAGCGTAGACCTTTAGGATGTGGAACAGTAGGGGTGCTCAATACTTTATGCCAAGCTGACTTTGAGGCCTGTAAGATCTCAGGGAGTCTGACTATGCTGGGAAAACCAGCCAAATGCCTGTTATTTTGACACCTTTACATTTTGATTGGGACGCACGTCAGAAGTAGCCTTCATGCCAGAGATCTGTGGTTATTCGAACTGTTATTACTAGTGATTTCATGACTGGTGTATCTGCAGCCCTTGGCCATGAGATCCCTATAGAAGTGATGTTAAAAATGGTCGCTAGGGTTAAAAAGATATGTGGTATTTCTTGATCATGTATGACTTAACATCAAAGCCCCCAGAAACTACTGAGTGGGAATAATAAACTTCTTGTTCTACTTAAAAAAAAAAAAAAGTAGAGGTGACCATCTTTCCCACTTTGGCTTAAAGTTCTTTCCCATTTTGGCCCAAAGTTCTTCCTGTCCACAATATGCCTGATTTTGATAGAAAGAATGGATCTGCCCTATTCCAATTAGAGAGCCGAGGCCTCATTAGTTGCAAAATAGATAAAACAAACTGTGTTCATCTCCAAAGTTGGCCGAGGCCCTCAGAGAGCTGCGTTTCCCATTGCAGGGTGTGGAGGGATCCTTAGTGGACTCTTTACAGGTGAAGAAACCCAGGGCTGCGTGGGATGGTTGGCCACCTGGGAACACATTACCTGCAGGGCTGCCACCAAAACCTGGAGCTCCTGAGGGTCGGTGCATCCCCCTCCCCCAAAGTTTCCCTTGCATTCTAGGGTTTGCCATTCAAGGAGTACCCCACAGAGCCTGCTTATATATGTGTTTTGGGGGTGGATAGATTTTCTGTTCTACTGTGGTGCCTCCTGGTTGAGTTTCATGGAGCTTGTTAAGGTCCTTCTATTAGCCCTTCTCTGTTTTAGAGTAGGAAAAATCAACAAAGAATTTACCGCCATACAGCGATTTCAGAGCAGTTGCACTCTCCACACATTTCTGCTAACAGTAATAATAATAATAACAGTAGTGAGTACAATGCTGATCATGGTAGGAGCTCGAATGGTGAAAAAGATGAGTGAGATGCAGCTGCTTCCTGCTACAGATCCTGGCGCAGTGAGACTCATCGGATGGTAGCCACCCACATTTATGCTTGCCTTGTTGTGTTAACGTTGCCATAGTAAGACACGACACGGGTGACTTTATGCTCTGAAGAGTGGGAGGTGAGGGGAAGGGAGGAAGGGGTTTGGAGATGAGATGAAGCCTCATAGGAAGCTGGAGAGACCTGGTAGAAGTTTTTGACCAAGGTTCCCTTGGTATATTTTGTGGAAGTTTGACGTTTTTTCACGATGGCAGTTGAAGAAGCCACCTTACTTACCAGCCAAGAAACTTGGATCCATTTGGGTTTTCTGGAGAATGTCACTTCCTAGCGTAACAAGTTAATTCCTCGCTAGGGGAAGTAGGGCTTGCATCGGTTTCCTTCAGGCTTCCTAAGGCGTCCTGCTCTAGTTCTGAAGCTTTGTGCTTTGACGAGCAGAGTCATGTCTGTAGGCCTTTGGTCCTTTTATGTACCTTGAGCCCTGTCTAGCCCAAGGCTGTGTAGACTGAGGCTACTTGCTGTGTTTTGTCTTTCCTAATAAGGAAGACTGTTGAATTGCTGAGATCCTACTGCCTCTTGGCTCACCCAGGAGTTCCTTATGGAGAATAAACTTGATTTTCAGATGGATAGATAGGTTGGGTGGGTGAAACAGATGAATGGATGTCTGGCTGGCTAGGTAGAGGAGCGTGCTCTTTCAGGCTTGGTTGAGTCAGGAGTCCTTCCAAAATGCCTTGTATTGTTTGAGGACATTTCTGCAGCTGGGTATACAGGCAGCAAACAGGTCCAGAATCCCATGATGGTCAAGTGCAATTTCTGATCATTTCTGTAGACTCTGCTGGAGGCTCCTTCCTACTACTGCGTTGACCCATTGAGGAACCCTGTCTTATGTGAATATCCCACATGCCAAAGGAGTATGGAACGATGAAGGAAGACTGTTTTTAAAGCTTAATTTATATTTAAATTATTACAGCATCACTCTTGAGATCTGTGAATTTCAGCATTTGTAGCTTCAACAATTCACAGGTGACAGGAGTAATTTATAACCTCCCTGAGCATAACTTTGATTTTTGGCCTAAGAGTGGCTGGTGGGCTTGTGAGTCGCTTCGCTGGCGGGAAAGCCTGGTGCTCTGTTCGGAGCCCGCAGTGCGTGGGTCTGGTTCTTTGATTCATGATCTGATTTCATCCTTATAGAAACCCTGGGAATTGGGCATAATTGCTGTGGCTTTACACCTGAGGAAGCTGAGGAAATTGTGTGTGCCATACATGGTCATTTTGAAAAGGAGAAAGAAGAAAAAGTCACCCCTTCTTTCCACCATCAAGACTAACTCTGTGCTGACTTCTGGGGGGACTGCTTCTTTTCAGGGTATTTTCCTCCTCTTTCACTTTCCATTTTCGCATAATCACGTTCCAGTCAGAAAATTCTCATTACGGAAAGTCACGTTTCAGAAGCTGTGTGGCTGTTTCCAGTCTCTGAGTTGCTTTTGGTGCTGGTTGCGGTCTTTAGAGGGTCTCTGTGTAGGGCTGTCTCCGCACCCCTGGGCTGAGCTGACCCGGGAGCTGGAGTGTTTCTTTCAGCTCAGAGTCCTGGGCTCAGGCATTTGAGACCTAAGCAAGGCCCTTTGTGTCTACAGTGGTAGTTGATTGGAGTGCTAATGAATCAATTAGAAAATTACTTGCTGCTGAGATCCTCAGCCAAAGGAGAGTCGTGCACAGTCTTAGAAAACCATCCGAAGGCCATACGCGTATAAATCTCTCTTGGCTGTGGCCCTCGTAAATCGCACCCCAGCCTTTCTTGGACCTGTTAATCACTTGAGAAAAACGGGAGCACTTCTGCTTTGCAGGACTGCTTGTGCTTGGCACGGTTTTCTAGCTTGTACTTCTGTCCATTCTTCATGGGCAAGAAAGAGAAGACTAAGAGTTTCTAAGAATAGCGTTTGTACCACAGTTAGAAAAAAAAAAAAAGAAACCATTTTGGGGCCGTTCTTGTGTTCCTACCCGGAGTCCCCTACTCCAGCCCCACCGGGAGGTACTGTTGCTATAACATATATGCCCCTTTTTAGGAACAGCGGATCACACACTGAGGAAGGCAGTGGCTCAGCCCGTAAGCTGTCCCTCTGTCACAAAGCCTTTTCACATGGCCGCCCCCTGAGTCCTACGTCTGAGTGGGTCTTAATCGCCCCAGGATAGGAGTGGCAGCTGGGGCACAGCGAGGAGGGATGGAAATGGTAAAGGCCTTCTCGGTGAAGTACCCTGGGTTGGGGTTTGGTGAAGTTTAATCTCGGGCAGAAGAGCTGGCGTGACAGCTAGCAGCTTCGGTGGAAGAGCCCCTGCGGGGGTGAGATACCGGGGGGCGGGGCTCCAGACGGCAGCTGATTGTGTTCTGCGGTCCGGGGTGTTCTCCAGGTATGTTTGAACCCGACACGGAAGTGGGTAGAGGAGAGAGAAGTTAAAGCGGGTGACGAATCCTCAGTGAACCGAGAGCCATCTCTTGAGAAAGATCCTCTGCAAAGTAATGTGGATGTGTTTTTCTGGCCCTTCTTCACCTGGTTCCTAGTGCACCTTTTTAGCCCTCATTTAATGAATACGATGAAGACTACACTGGTCTTCACCTGGTTTCTCTGAGAGGAGCTGGTTTGCTTCGCCAGAAGCAGATCACTGCTGGGTTCCCCTTTGACCTTGGCTTCACTGGGAGGGAACGAGTGGGCACCTGGGCCTTGTGTTCCTGGCTGGGCAGGCAGGACTGTTTGTTTATAATCTCGTATTCTGTCCTTTCATCCCCAGGATGTTTTATGTGTCATGGCAGTTCTGATGCATCCACTGTTGGGTGCCTTGGATATCCAGCAGTTTTTTCATTCAAATCACAAACATCTGAGTGCCTGCCCTGAGCCAAGCGCTGTTGTAAATGCCACGAGTACAGGGGGGAGCAGTGCAGATGATAACCCTGCCTGTCCTCACGGGGCTGACATTCTCGTGAATGAGGAAATCTGCTGTTGACCTTAAGCTGATTTGGAAAATAGGACCATAATAATTCTGATCTCTCCTTTGTAGCGGCTCTTTTTAAAAATACCCACTGTTGGCTAAGCATCTTAGGTTTGCCATCATGTCCCTTCCTCAGATGAACTGTGTTAAGGTAGGTATTGTCACCCCGTTTCACAGACGAGACCCGTAGAGCACATTGCTGCTGCTGCTGCTAAGTCACTTCAGTCGTGTCCAACTCTGTGTGACCCCATAGATGGCAGCCCACCAGGCTCCCTCGTCCCTGGGATTCTCCAGGCAAGAACACTGGAGTGGGTTGCCATTTCCTTCTCCAATGCATGAAAGTGAAAAGTGAAAGTGAAGTCGCTCAGTCGTGTTCGACTGTTCGCGACCCTATGGACTGCAGCCTACCAGGCTCCCTCGTCCATGGGATTTTCCAGGCAAGAGTATTGGAGTGGGGTGCCATTGCCTTCTCCAAGAGCACATTGCAGGTGCTCAATAAATCTTTGTTGGCCAGCTCAGTGGCATACAGTTTGCAGGGAGTGGAGCTAGGTCTCTAGCCCAGCCCAGGTTCTCAACAAGATACCAGGCTGCCTCTCCAGTGCTGCACTTGTCCCTTGTACCTGGCTTTATTTTGTGGACTTGCTTTGAGTGTGAGTGTCAGAACCCAAGAAGATTGTGGCACGAGGGCTTGGTGTGGTCTCTGACCAACTGTAATAGATCAGTATTACCCATCATTGCTGCCGCTGCCACTGCTGGAGGTTGCTTTGTTTCTGGTGGTTTTCTGGAAGTGGAGGTGAGATTTAGAGGCCACTTGCTTCACCAGTGACTGCTGTCAGTCTCCCGGCCTCCCACCACCTGAGCTGTGAGTGTTGTAGGGGACTGAGGCTGGGATGTGCCCTCCCTGGTGCCCCAGGACCCCAGGTGACTCTGCCCCTTAAGCTGCTACAGGTGAGGCAGCGTGCGGAACCTCAAGCGGCATCCATCCACCCAGCCAGCTTCTTGACCATCTGATGTTGACTCTGCCCCCTCAAGTTCCAGGTAGTGAAAACCCAAAACAAATAAAGTGCAGCCTCTGGATGGAAGTGGGTTGGCTTTCTCTTTGCAGAAGCTCAAAGTGTAACAGCTCTGTGGGTAGACTGCTCTCCAGGTGTTAACCTGCTTGGCAGGCTGTTGGAGTAAAAAGTTCCAGCAGGCATCAAGCGAGTCGGGGAGGGAGTGAGAAGTGTGTGGCTGGTCATGAGGGGCAGGGGGACGGGCTGCTTTCTTTGCCTCTTGTCTTTGCCCTTGGCCTTCAGGCTCTGTTCTGAACTTTCTCCTTCTCTCTCCCCCTTTCTGCTGACTCTCCTTATTTCCACCCACTTTCCACCCCATCCCCACCTCTTCTCTGTATTTTGTAACGTCTTGTGTGCTGTCTCAGACTGTCCTTGGCTGTTAGTTGGTAGGGGAAGGGACAGAACCCCCCACCCACTAAAGGTCACCTGCTTGTGTCGCTGTGACACAGACGGGGAATGGGGACTCTAACGTGTCCCAGACGGTATTGCTGGGATGTCAAGGGTGGCTGCACAAATGTCAAGGTGGGTCACAGAACCCTGAGTTGGGAGCAGTGCAGAGAAGGAGGAGAGGGGTGGGGCAGGGTATAGGTGGAGGTTGGCGAGTTGGAAATAATTCAGGCTGTATCCATTTCCTAGGCTGCAGTAACAGACTGTCACAAATGGGGTGGCTTTAAACAACAAATTTATCCTCTCACAGGTCTGGAGGCTAGAAGTCTGGAATTAAGGTGTCGGCAGGGCCATGTTGCCTCTCAAGTCCCTGGGGGAGAGCCTGTTCCATACCTTTCTCTTATTTTTTGGTGTTGCTGGCACGCCTCAGCGTTTCTTGGCTCGCATCTCTCCAGTCTCTGCCTCTGTCATCCCACGGCCTCCCCGTGGGTCTGTGTGCCTAAATTTCCCTTATTTTATAAGGATCCCCGTCACTGGATTAGGGTCCATCCTAACCCAGCATGATCTTGTCCTAACTCGACTACATGTACAAAGGATTTAGACTTGACAGAGTGGTCGCTGGTTTGACTTACAATTTTTTTTGACTTTACGATGGTGGGAAAGTAATATGAAATAAGGAAAAACCGGTACTTTAGATGTTGAATTTTGAACTTTTCCCCAGACTAGTGACATGAGGTAGATCTCTTGTGATGCTGGGTTAGCGGCAGTGGCTGCAGCCCGCAGTCAGCCTGACAGTCACAAGGGTGAGCAATGTACACAGACCACCCATTCCCTTCCGGACCACCATTGTGTTTTTCGCTTTCAGTACAGTATTGAATATGTTACACAAATTGGCTTTGCAGCCCTTCGTTATAAAATAGGCTTTGTGTGCAATGATTTTGCCCAGCTGGGGGCTGATGTAGGTGTTCTGAGCACGTTTAAGATAGACAGGGGGGTTAAGCTCTGATGTTCATGAGGTTTGGTGTACTAAGTGCATTTTCTTAATATGATCTTTAGTTATATTTTCATAACCCCCTTGTAAGTCAGGGAAGATCTGTACTTCCAAATAGGGTCACGTTCATAGATAGGGACTGGGGGTGATGACTTGCACATATTCTTTAGATGGACACAATTTAACCCGCAATACAGGGTGATAAAGCCAGCCCCGAATCCAGAGGACGTGTTCAAATTCCTATTATAAAGGGCCGTAAAGATCCTAATCGACTGGGTAATTCCAGCCAGTCTAGTAAACTGTGTAAGGAATCCGCTCTCTGCCAGGTTCCGGGCTTGGCTCTGCACAGAGGTGAGATGCCTCCTGGCTTTTATGGTGAGAAGCTACTTCTGTGGAAACCAAGGTTTTAAAAAGAAAGCTTAAAGGAAACATTCATGCAGGTGCTTCGGGGATGACCTTAGAAGCACCGACAAGCTTTTCCTTCCTGCCCTATTAATTTTGAGGCCAACTTGATCAAGCCAGGACTTACTCTCCCTGTCCTCTGGCAGAAGGAGATGGGGCCAGGTGGCTGGGAACCCCTGGATCTGGAGGCAGTTTTGGTGCTTCTTCCCTGCGGGGTGGGTGGGGCTTAGAAGGTCTTTGAAGTGTGCTTCTTGGCGTTGTCTGTGCAGGCAGCCTTGGGAGCTAGGAACAGTTTCATAGAAAGGGCAAATCCTGGGTGGGGTCAGTAAGGAAGTTTTTACTGGGGCTCCTGTGTTTCTGCTGTGGATGCGCATGGGTCAGCATCTGATGGCTTGGCCCAGCACCCTGTCTTCCCTCACAGAAGTTTCCCGATCAAGCAGAAGGATCTGACCCTGAGTCTGAGCATTCTCCCCATGACTTTATAGTCTCCTTGGTCTGAGAAGCATTTCCACACAGGGGACAGAAGTGGAGCAGAAAGCATTTGTAGCTGTTATGTTGGTAAAAACCAATGTAATATAATTAGGAAGTCTGGATCACACATATCCCTAAGATACAGGGACTGAAAACCACACACCCGAAGGAAATTTACAGATGTTCGCATTTCAGAGAGCTGTCAGCTGCTGAGGGCTTCAGTGCTGGGGCGCTTATGTTCTCCATCTCTCTCCTTGTCCTGCCTCCCCCCAAAAAGAGACAAAAATTAATTAGGCGTTGCCCTCAATTCTTTCCCTGGTGACTCAGACAGTAAAGAATCTGTCTGCAGTGCAGAAGACCTGGGTTTGATCCCTGGGTTGGGAAGATCCCCTGGAGAAGGGAATGGCACCCCACGCTGGTATTGTTGCCTGGAGAATTCCATGGATCGAGGAGCCTGATGGGCTACAGTCCATGGGGTCATGGGGTCGCAAAGAGTTGGACATGACTGAGTGACTAACTTTCAACTCTTTCCCAGTTTTGGGGGCTCTTTCCACGACCTTCGCTGCTCAGAACCTGTGAGGTCAGCTGGGTCTGCCACTCTCTGTCCATCGTCACAGGAGAGCTCTTTCTGCATCCCACCACAGAGGACCCAAGGAACTGTCTGAAGTGTGCTCTGGTTTCATCAGAATGATACCTTCCCTGGAGTGGAAGGCTTTCTATTCCCGGAGGGGCCCTCCTGGAATCTGCTCTGGGCAACAGCATAAGTATTTATGATATTATGCCAAGTTGATTGTGTGCTTTACCTAGGTAGCTTTGTAAGTAGATTAGTTCCAGGTCTCATTTCCCAAAAACTCCATGGATGTGTGTTCATTGTGAAGGGAGTTAGACAGTAAACATAAAACTCTGGCACTGCTCTTCTGCAAAGATTAAAGTGAATGCCCTGACTTACGTCTTGTTGTTCTGGCTTATTTCCTAAACATGTCCCTGCCCCCAGGAGGTCAAGTCCAGGAGGGAGTATCTGTTCATTTGGCTAATCAGTCAGCCCATCACCTGACCAAAGATACCTACTCCTGAGGTTCTAGATGGTCCATCTTGAGATCTTCAACCCTGTGTGGCCTGTAGCTTCCCTTCTAGGCGGCTTGTTCGCACACCTGCCTGCCTGTGGGTCTCTGACTCTACCCTCAAGTTGGGAGCTCTTGTAACTGCTCTCGCCAAGAACTACTTTCTTTCCCTTGGGGAGAGGGAAATGGGGTGTAATCCTTACTCCAAATGCTAGAGTCTAGGACGGCACTGCCAGGGGAACCAGGCGTGTGTGGAGCAGACAAGTGTGTATAGAGCTATGGTTTTTAACCTTTATGGGCCTCTAGAGCCCCGTGAGGCTGATAAGATCTGGTGCCCTCGCCAGCCCCACACGTTCACATGTACAAACAGCTGTGCGTGATAAGCCCAGGGGTTTGCAGACCCTTTGAAGCCCATCCCTGAGGCCCTTCAGAGGCAGCCGTGTGCCCTGCCCTCCCCTCTGCCATCGCACGCCGCTGTGGCCCTGTTGCATCCATTTTCCCTTCTGTAGGACAGCCAGCGATAGTGGCCTCACACTCAGGCTGTTGTGACCAGGACCGTGGTAGTTCTAGTTGCCCACAGACGGTTGTTTCCAGAGTCCTCACCCTGACCTAGTGAGGGAGGTCCTACCAGCCCCATTTCAGAGGTGAGAAAATTGAGGCTCAGAGAAGTGAAGCTCGTGCCCAGGGCCATAGAGTGAGGGTCAGCATTGGAACCCAAGCTCTGTGACTTTAGAACAAGTGCCAAATGGCAGATTCGCGTCCAGGTACGTAGTAGTAGGTGCTCAATAAATAAATAGTAGTAAGAGTGTTAAAAGCGACTGAGGGTAAGGGCACAGGGCATGGCCAACCTGTTGGTTATGGGGGACTCCCCTCCCCCACAGCCCCCTTGTGTCCTGAGTATCCTCTCGGTGCAGGATCCCGGGCTCCGGGGTTTACGGGTGGGCGGGCGGGCGGAGGCGAGCGCAGATCCGCCAATCCTGGGAAACGTGTAAAATCCTGTTCCTGAAAACCGGCCGGGTTCTCCGAGTGTCCCGGCTGGCATGTTTTGCTAGTCACGAAACATGATCCATACGCTGTATTTTAGGACTCTCCATCTGTCGGCATTGTGGCGGGGGGGTGGGGGGTTCACTTGAGAGAGCTCAAAGCCTGCCACTCAGCTGGGGTCGAGGGTTGGGGGGGAGAGATGGGCAAGAAGGATCTGTGACAGCAAGCAGATCTGCTCCTCCACAGAGGGTGCTGTCTGCTGCGTTGGGGGGCCAGGAGCCCAAGAAATGGGGTAGATGCTGATGTCTTATTGGGCAGCAGCATCGCAGATCCCTTTTCTCATCACATCACTCCTTTTTCAGACAGATCTCCACCTGTTCCTTAAGCAGACTGGGGTACAGGGAGGTTAAGTCTCTTGTCCAAGCGTTTAAAGCTGCTAAGAGGCTAAGCTGAGATTTGAACTTAAGGCTTTAGGCTCTGTCTGATGCTCTGTCTGACCTGAGCCTGTCTTCCTGTGTCCTGGGCTCTCCCGCTGGAGATGGTGTGGGGCGAGCGGGAGATGCTGCCTGGGAGTGGGAGGCGGTGAAAGGAGGGAGAGGGTGAGCCTTGCTCTCAGACCCACTTTGCAGGGCACGCCCCAGGCTGGCCCCGGTGCCCCCACCCCTCTGGTCTGCTGGTGGGAGAGGAAGACCGCTAAGAGGGCTATTGATCCACCCTCTCCTCTCAGCGAGGGCCATGGCACATTCAAGCTCTCTTTTTAAAAATGCATTAACCTGACCGTAAGCAGGCCCCGGTTTAAAAATAAACAAAAATCAGACAAGAAGCAAAACAAGTGGGAGTGAAGGCAGGGCTGGGGCAAATCCTTAGGGAAACGAAGAGACTGTTGGAGGGGGTCCTTCTCCCCATTGGTGCCGGGTCCAGAGCAGGATGCCATGCCTGGAACTCCGTCCGCGTTGTCTCGTTTTGCTGTGCGCTGGGCCATCTGCATCTCTCCTGGAGCCCTCTGTGCAGAGGAAAGTTACCCAAATCCAGAGGTTCTCCTTGCGGGATGGGGGCAGAGGTGGGCTAGAGCATGGCAGCAGTCTGCCTTGCCGGCCCCCACCCGGGCAGTCTGGTTTCTGCTCTTGCCCTTGAGCCGCACTGGCTTCTGGTTCCTCAGAAGTGCCTCTGCACGTGCTGTTCCTCTGCCTGCTGCATGGAAGGGGCGTCCATCCCTTCCCTAACACCTGCCTGCCCTCGTCTTTCAGATCTCAACCTAAAGGGCTCTTCCTGACCCTGGTGGGTCAGGGCTCCTGTTAGATACTCCTGAGTCTCCCAGTACTTCTCCTTGTAGCTCTTACCCACAAGCATCATAAAAGATTAACTCTCATTTTATAGCATTTAGGAATGAAGCTTGGGGAAAGCAGAGACTGGTCTATCCTGTTTGCTAAATATTCACTGCCCAGCTTGGCACCGTGAAGGGATAGTAAATCCTCATGGGTTGGGTAGATGGTGGATCAGGGTCTATTCCGTTTGGCCCATCGATACGGTTTGGGTGAGAGTGTGGAGGATAACCGTTGTAATCAGAATTTATTGTGATTTTCTAATGTTCCTCGAGGTGTGGGCCCATTTTGAGGTCAGGATATGGTTTCAGAGAGGGCCCCCCAACCCTCAAAAGGACGGAGACTTCTGCCAATAGAGCAGTAGCTTAGGGTACGGCATCTCAGAGCTGGTGCCCCTCAAAAGTTGCCCGTTCCCTTCGTGAGTGGAAAGACATGGAGCCAGCGAACAGAAGGCACCTGGCCAGGATCACACAGCAGAGCCTGTGAAGGCTTTTACTTGGGCCCCAGTTTAATTGTTAAAAGGTGATTAATCAAGCGCCAGGTACCTACTGGGGGGGCATCCTTTCGCTGCCCCATGTGGTGGTGCCAGTTCGTGGAGGAGGAAATAGAGACTTGGTGAACTTTGGTACCTGCTGTAGAACACAGCAGAGAAGGCACGGGAACTCAGAAATCTCTCATTCCATAGCCCACTGTGCCTCCGAGCGAGGAGGCCTTGGTGACAGCCTTGGGTCTCAGACTGGCTCTGGTGGGGAGGCCTTGTCTCCTCCTAGCCACGGGAGTCGTCCCCACTTGCAGGAGCCTTTGTTGCTTCCAGCCATCCGGGCTTGGGGGACCCATGGCTCCCAGAGACCCCCCTCCCTTGTCCCCAACCCGGCTCACCTCCTTTTTCTGTGTCCTCTTCTCTCTCCTTCCCAATCGCTATTTTCCTGGGGATCCTGGGAAGGTTCTGAGGGTGATGAAGCAGAATTTGCTCCATTCTGGGAGTAAGTTTCCATCATCTGTGGCTAAAAATAAAGCGTGTCCTTGCTCCTCACTGCCTCTAGGCTTTCTTTTCGGGGTTTCGGTAGCAGCCGCTTTTCCACTTGGCCCCTCTCCCCGTTGACTCTCAGCAGGCATGGGGAGTCCCACAATTGGAGGACATGGGTGGGCTTGAGCCACTCATCTCCCCCTGAGAGCACAGCCCCCCTGGGGCCTTTCCAAGGAAGCGCTCTGCTTCTCTGTGGCAGCAGACAGCCATGTGGTCGGCCAGCCGCTCTGACAAGTGGCCGCCCAGGGAGGCCGACTCCCTTTGCAAATATTACCGTAGCCGAAGAGACAAGCCACCTTTAGAGGACTTTCTTTATGCAGCCTGCTTCTTTTTGATATCTGGAATGCACAGCAGCAGGAGAGAGAAATTAATTTGTTCAATTAATTTTGTAAATATTGACCAAGCAGAAGTTTTATGCCAGTCACATGTCAGGGAGCTGAGGGCTTCCCAACAGGCAACATGACACAGTCCTTTACTTGAAGGCACTTACCTCAGAGTAGGGGGAAGAAAGATGTGAGCTTTCAGACAGAACCAGAGCAGGGGGGGCCACAGAACCCTGCTCCCCACACCACCCTTCCTTCTAGAATTCACTGACAATGTCTAAGAGTGGGGAGCTAAGAGCTGAACCCTCCCTTTAAGGCAATTGCAGTTCTCCTCTCTCCCGGTAAATATATACATACATACATATTTAGTGCTTGCTGTGAGCTTGGGCTGGGCATCCTGCTAGAACTTTACTTGTTTTTATTTCCCGGGACGCAGTGTACCTCTGTAACTGCTATTCTTGTCCTTATTCTTCAGTTGGTGAAACTAAGGCCCAGAAAGGTTAATTAACTTCCCTAGGATCCCATGGCTAAAATGTTGCAGAGCCCAGATTCAGATGTAAGCAGATTAATTCTAGAGCTCACTCTCTTAACCACTAACTGTATAGACCTGTCCACACTGAGAATATGGATCTGTCAAGCATCCACTGTCTGCCCAGCATGAATTACCCTAAAGAGATGCTTTCTGTTAAAAAACCTTCACTATGTTTTCCATTTGGTCTTTAATACTCCTGGTAACCCTGTGGGATTGAAAAAGCCCACTCCCACCCCTAGCTCCATTCCTCCCACCCCTGCCCACCTCCCCGCTTTAATCCAAGGTCTCTGTGGAGGGCACTGTACTGCAGAGGCTGGAATCCATGTTGTCTCAATCCAGAGCCTCTTGGGGATTGAAAGGGATCCTGAAAGCACTCTGCACCGCAAAGTGCCCCTGAATCGAAGGGCGCAGGAGAGAAAGGGCCTGCGTAGAACGCCTGCTTGGAGCACCCAGCTCGTGCATCATGCCTGAGGATTTCTTGCACGGTTGTCACAGTCTGGTTTCAGGTACCTGTGAAAAATTATGGTAATTAAAATGTAATTTGGAATCCCCTGTTGGTTCTCAGCAGCTGGCCCAGATGCAGGAGGCTGGGGCTGTCCAGGCTGGAACAGGCTGAGGCTTGTTAGGGGTGTCGCTTCGCTCTGCCCTTTGTGTTGCTGGGTAGAAGGGTGGGGGCACGAGATACAGGAGCTATTTTTACATCATTCACGTCATGTTCAGCATTACTGGATGTTTGTGGTTGGGTCCCTGTTTAGCCTCAGCCGGGAAGCGAGAACTCCCTTGGCTGCCTGAGTCTGTATGGAAACTCAAGCTCATGCCCCTTGGGTGTATATATATGTGTGTGTGTGTGTGTGTGTGTGTGTGTGACTCTAAAGACAGGAGGATCCAGTGGATGTGCCATCTCCCAGGGTAGTTCAGATTTGTTTTTTTTAAGGCTTAGGTTTTCTAGGCTCCTTCCTGGGGTGGAGGGGGCAGTGTAGATAAGAGGCCATGGATCCTTCTATCCCCGTATTAATTCAACAGATGGTTTTTCAGTTTGAGGTATATGCTAGGTCTTTTTCAGGTACTTGCAAAGTGAAGTCGAATAAAGTATTATCCCTCAAGGGTTTTATAGTCTAGTTGGGGAAATGGAAAATAAACATTTGCTTTAGCATATGCAAGTCAGGCTTCTGTGCCAGGCTCTGTTGGAGGTATTGGGGATCCAGTACTGTCATAGTAAAGGCTTAGGAACATAGTAAGGGGCTGTGGGAACACAGAAGGAGGGGTGCCTGGATCAAGCACGTGGCCAGACGAGGCTGCTGGAGGAGGTGGTGAGTTGCAGGAGTGGACCTAGTGAAATGGGGGATAAGAGGTTTCAAGTATGTACTTTGGGTTTATTTGCTGTTGAGCTTTTTTTTTTCTTTTTTAAAAGATTTAATTAATTAATTTCATTTTTTAGCTGTGCTGCATCTCCGTTGCTGCATACAGGCTTTCTCTAGTTGCGGTAAATGGGCTGCTCTTTGTTGCAGTGGGTGAGCTTCTCATCACAGTGAATTCTCTTGTTTCGAAGCACAGCCTCTAGGCATGGGAGCTTCAGTAACTGTGGCTCTTGCACTCTGGAGCACGGGCTCAGTAGTTGTGGCACATGGGCTTAGTTGCTCCGCAGCATGTGGGATCTTCCCTGACCAGGGATCAAGTAACCTGTGTCCCCTGCATTGCCAGGTGAACTGTGAACCACTGGACCACCAGGGACACCCCTGCTGTTGAGCTTTATTTGTACAGTCATCCCTGTGTATCTGCGAGGATAGGTTGCAGGACTCCCCTGTGGATACCAGCATCCACAAATGCTCAAGTTCCTTATATAAAAGGGCCTAGTGCAGTTGGCCTTTCCTTATCCACAGATACAGCCAATCTGCGTACTGCAAGGATGAGGAACCTGTGGCTCTGGAGGGCCAAGCATATACCTGTGTGACATTATGGGTGGTGATAGATTATCCCGTACTCAGTGGAGATCCTGGGATTTTGTTTTTATATCCAAATGCCCAAATGTTTTCAAATGTTTTTGAAAAGTTTGAGAAAAAAGCACTGTATGTCAGCTAAGCCTTTGTTGCTTCAGAGGTTGGAGACTGGTGGCCAGTCTCGGCCACGCAGAGCCTGCCTCCTCTGGCCTCTTGGCACTTCTACCCTCTTCTTCTTAAGGCAGGCCAGAGTGAGGTATTACACAGCGGGAGTCACGGCACCCAGGTCCCCAAACCCTGGGTCGTGGCCTGGCTGATGCACAGGGCCTTGAGTGTGTGTGCCAGGGATGGGCATGGGGTCCTACCTGCAAATCCTGCTGATGGGTGTGTGGCCCTGGGGGAGGAGGGTGGTTGGCAGAGCCGCTGTTCAGACCAGCTGTGGAGTCTGTTGCAAAGTGGAAGTACAGAGAGGCAGAGTGCTCACCTGAGGCTGCTTCAGAGCAGGGCTCACACCTGGCATTTGGCAGAATACGTCCTGATTCAGGGTGCTTTTCTCTTGCGCTCTTTGTAGGCGTTCGTTCATCCAGCATAGGTTCATCCTGCCTAGCATCTCTCCTCTGCCACGCCCAGGGTGGAGTGTTGAGGAAGCCAGTGAATTGGGTACAGCTTTGCCCCTAGGGTAGCTCCCAGTTCTGGGTGGTCCTCGCCCAGGTGGCCACAGGCAGAACCTGACATGTGCCTTCTGGGACCTTCTGCTAATAGCCATTATGTCTGGAGCATCCCCCCCATCCTTGGGAGCCACATGCTGCCACTGCAGCATGCCAGGCCCTGTCCTTGGTGCGGGATTATTTGCAGTTAGTATTCCAAATGTCAAGTTCCCCTTGACTTGAGCTGAGCAGACGAAACAAAATGGCAGGCAGATTAGAAGGGACTTGAGAAACCTTTCAGGATTTGAAAACCTTCCTTTGTTGATTTTGAAAAGCTGATGCACCCGGCTGCTCCTTAGAGGCAGGGGCATCTGTTAGGTGCCCACTGGCTCCCTGGGCCCGGGAGCGCCTAGCCAGAGCTGCTCTCCCGTGCGGGCACTTGGGAGCTTGGGGAGTCCACCGAGCTTGCTCAGGAATCGAATCCAGTCCCTTCTCCTGGGGCTGCCCAGGTGGCGCTAGTGGTAAAGCACCTGCCTGCCAGTGCAAGAGACTCGGGTTTGATCTCTGGGTTGGGAAGATGCCCTGAAGGAGGGCATGGCAAACCACTCCAGTATTCTTGCCTGGAGAATCCCCATGGACAGAGGAGCCTGGCGGGCTACAGTCCCTAGGATTGCAAAGAGACGGACACAACTGAAACGACTTAGCACGCATGCACCCTTCTCCTTGGAGCAGAGGGAAGGTATGTGGGGGCCGAGGAGCTGAAGTCCCTGGGGTTTCAGGAAGGGTTTGAGTGGGTCACCCAAGGTAGGGGAAGGCCATGTCAATCAGTATCTGTTTAATCTTGACTCATGTTTGCCTTGCCTGCTGCTAAGACTGGTAGGTAAAAGGAAGATAGATGGCCTACCATATTATAGTCCCTCTGATTGAATGGTGAGAGGTTTAAAAAGCTAGTGCTCACACAGAGGTGTGGAAGTACCTGGCTAGAACCGGGAGTGTCATTGCCTTCTTTCTACCGCATGTGGTAGCTGAAGCTCAGAGAGGTTAAGTGGTCTGTGCAGAACCACACAGGAAGTGGTAAAGCTGGAATTTGAGTAGTTTCTGTGGCTCCAGTGCCCGTGCTTGTCCCATGACATCACACTGGCTGCTGCTTGGGGTCCTCCCTTCTGGTGAGACTCATTTTGCCTGCCCTTCCCCCAACTGCTTCCTTTTCCTGCCTGCATTCTCCAGGAATCCCTCTGTGGGTGCTGCCTCATCCAGCCTGGGAGCAGGAGTAAGAGCTGAGAAGGAGTAAGGTTCTGAGACAGAACCCAGCCACCATTTGCTTCTTTGCCACTTTCCAGGGGACAGAGTGTGTGTCTTACTGGATCTTACATGCAGACTTGTTTACTGGAGCAGGCAGAGGTGGGACTAATGCCTCGCTGGGCTGCTCAGGGTCCCAGTTTGTGAGTTGTTGTGTCTGGGATCAGGGGAAATAGACTTTTAAATGGCATGAAGCTCTGCAGTCTGCATGGGCAAAAACTTGGGTGGGCAAGTTTTCAGGCTGGCCTTGAACCCCAGTCTTTTTGAACCCCCATTTTAAATTGGCCTCTGTCTCCCACAGCCAGGTTCTTGTGTGGCTCACAGTCACCTGGCCCCAGAGTCTGAAGGCTGTTTTTTGCCTTTTGTCTCCTTTCTCTTTGCACACTTATGGGCAAGTGCCTTTTATTCCCATGGAACGTTGCTTTCTCAGTCTCCATCCTGGAAATATTGCTGGAATGTAATAAATCTGATTGTGTTTATGTTGAAGAAATGAAACACATTACTGTGTAGGGAGGAATGCAGGAGAGGCCTTGCAAGGGGGCTGTGTTTATGACAACAGTTTGCACATGTGGCTTTATTTTTGAAATCATGATTGCCCCCCCCCGGCCACTTCCTTGATGGAGCTCTGGTAATAAATGCTGTCTCTTGCATCCGGGTGTTAGACAAACAGAGGGCAGAACTGGCCAAAGCCCTCTCAGCTGTGGCCATCGCATTCTTAGTTCTGAGAGCCTGGCTTCTCTGGACTCTGCCATTTCTCAGGGTTTGCAGCCCTTCTGGGGACAGCGCCTCTGTTCTGGTTGAGTCAGAACTGATTAGTGAATCCTCCTGCTCCCATTCAGGTTGGAAACAACAGGATGAAATTTAATAGGCATCAATGTAAAGTCCCATACGTGAGTTCAGAAAAAAAAAAAGGCCCCAACTTCACAGGCACAGGATGAGGAAGCTTTGTTTGAAACAGTGAGCGAGAAACTGACCCTCGAATGTACCCGACAGTTGGTTCTGCGTGCCAGTGGTTGGCCATCAGTGAAAGTGATGCAGGCTCACTGAACGAGGATTGTGTCCATAAGGAGAGAGGGATGATGTTGTTCTTGTTAATAATTCATAATAACAGCTAGGTGCTTTACATGCATTATCATTCTATCTTTAAGTTCATCCTTTGAGGTAAGTCAGAGGATCTTCTCTTTTTTTTCGAAGAGGAAACCCAGGCGTGAGAGGTTAAGTTACTTGCCCAGCATTTTCACTGCAAGAGGGTGGCAGAACCAACTGGAGTCCAGAGCATGTGCTATTTGGAGTGAAGCGAGGGTCAGTAGAGGCTGGAGATTTTCAGTGAAGAAATGTTGAAGGAAATGATGGCATTTATCTTGAAAGCAGTTTTAATAATGTTTGACTTTTACATGATCCTCGCTGTGTGGCAGGCATCATTCTAAGCTGTCATATATATATATATGTATGTATGTATGTGTGTATGTATCTCAGTTTCATTATTATCTCTGCTTTATAGATGAGGAAACTGAGGCACGAGAAGTTAAGTGAGTTGCCCAAGGCGATTCAGCTTCTCAGTGTCTGGGAATCACACCCCAGTAGCATGGCTTAGTGCTCTTACTTTTAGCCCATGCAGCCTTGTGGAGATGGGTGGGGATAGTGGTAGAGGGGAGAGCTGACTGTGCTCTTTGGAGCAGCCTGTCTGCAGGACGCTGGCTGCTGTGTTTGGATCCAGGGCAGAACCAGGGCCTGCTAGTGGGTGTGTGCCTGGGAGAGGGTCAGCTCTCCTAAATCTGGACATCAGGTGCCTGTAGAGGAGCCCTTTAAGGGGAGGCAGTGAACTCCCTGCTGCTGGGTGACAGCTCACCCCCCAGGACTGCCTGCAGACGCGAGGATGCCGAAGACCACCTGTGTGGGGTATGAGAGGACCCCACCCCCGCGAACCACCCGTGTAGCTGGCCGGCTCCCAGCCTTTTGTTGAGGACAAGCCCAGCTTTCCGGGCACATCCCCCACCCCAGGCAACCGTGTGTCCCCGTGGACCGCTGGAGGGGAAGTGACCGAGTGTCCGCCAGGTCCAGCCTGCCCTGTTTAGGAAGCCCTGGCTGTCAAGCCCACAGAACTGCTGACGGAGGCACCAGGAACAATACTGCGTAGGAGGAGGCGTGTGCATACGTTTGCTCGCCTCCTGGTCTGAGTGCCAGCAGCAGTACACTTTTATTTTTCTCCTTGGGTCGCCTGCGGGCACCTGGCCTTGCTTTCTGATCCTTTTGACTCCCACTTGGGCCCCTCATCCAGCTGCAGCTTTGGCTGCAGGCAGGGGAGTCAGTCAACTGGCTCTGGTCCCTCCTGATGCCAGGGTGAGTTGGGGGCATGCTTGTGGCTTGCATGGCCCCCAGAGCACTTAGCATGGAGCCCCAGGAGCCTGGCGCCTCCTCATCTCAGGTCAGGAGATGGAGGCATGGAGAGGTGATGCGGGACCTACTGCAGGCCACGTAACCAGTGAGTGTGGCTGAAGCTGTAATCAGGTCCTGGTGACTTGAAACAGTGATCATCTTGTCCAGCCCTTTGATTTTACTGATGAGGAAATAAGGCCCAGATTTGCAGCTTGACATGGCCAAGGCACTGGCGGAGCAAGAAGTAGAACCCAGGTCTCCTGGCTCCAGATACTGTCTCTCCCCTTCTCTGCAGCCCGCTCCTCCACTTGGTTTCCGGGCCTCTCATTTCTCCTGCCGCCTCTCCTGCAGGGCTGGTGCAGTGACTGTGCTTGTCACACAGGCTTCCTTCCCCCCTGCTGCTCCCACCAGCCTCCTTGAACACTTGTGTCTGGTTATCCCAGTTGTCACTTCCTTTGCCTCTCAGGACTGGTAGCCACAGCTGGGTTAAAGGAATTTAGATGAGTGGAAGGAGCGTAGCCTTAACCAGGCGGCTTTGGGATCCAATCCCAACCCTTCTACTTGGGAGCTGTGTGACCTTAGGCAAGTTGCTTAACCTTTCTGAGCCCTGGTTTCTCATCTGGGCGATAAGATGATTTGGACAAGATAACCTCCAGTGGCCGTCCAGTCCTGTAGGTCTTTGACTAGTGGTTTTCCTGACAGTGAGTGTGACCCACGTGGATGTGTAGTTAGAAGCTCTTGGGAGGGGCAGGTGACGTGGACCAGCAGGATAAGGCCTGTGATGACAGGTGCAGGGCTTGTATCTGTTTAAAGTTTTGGCTTTGCTGAAGGAGGGCTGTTGCCCTTGGCTTTAGGTGCTGATGATGGGTGACTGAGGCAAGGACCCCGCCAATTTTCATCTCTTCTCTACGACTTCTTTCTCTGCACCTGTGCTGTGGGTGTGGACACTGTTTGTTCTTGGTGGCGACCACTCGGGTTAGAGAGGTTGCTGGAGCAGCTGATTTGCTTGGCCTTGGGTCAGCCAGGCACAGGCAAGTGTCAAATAGCCTTTCACCTGGATGGGATGCCCCTGGATTTTTGTCATGGGAGGAACTTGGGCCCTGTTATTAGGCCTGAGGGAAATCTCCTCTGCGTTGGCTCACAGGTGTGAGGTGCAGGGGAGGCGTGTCAGAGTAAAACCAGAAGCCTTTGGCTTTTTGTCACTGTGTTCAGTCTTGCAATTATGTTGGCTGTGTACATGGTTTTCGTTCTTTGGTTTTTGCCTTGGCTGTGAAGCTGTACTATTTTCTGAAGTAATCCTGTTTCATGTAACCTGAACCCAAGTATCTGGCCATGAAGGGCGAGCTTTTTTTCCCCTCTTCCTTAACAAAGGATATCCTAGACTGCAGCATCTGGAAATGATTTGGCATCTGGTTTAAGTTTGTGTGCGTGCCTGCACACACTTGAGTGACATAACACACCCCTACCCAGATGAGATGCCATTGTCTCTCTTTATACCTGTGCTTCTTTCTATACAGAGGACTTTACATAGGGAGGTTATTATATCAGGACATATGCTTATGGGTGTATGCTTGTATAAGCCTTTATTTCCAGTTAGAATGGGGAAGTTTTCAAGGGCTTGATGTATAGAAAAAGCACTTGCATTGATGGATATATTTTTCTTTGCAGTTTAATAAACCATTTAACAGTGCCTTCAGTTACTGTAATGAGCTGTTTCCTCATTATTCCCAGGCTCTGCCTTAACAGGCATTCCTGTCCCCACCGTAGCTTGGTGGCCCCCGACCCAGAGTTGGGTGCTCTAGAGCAGAGGTCTCCAACCACTGGACTGCAGACCAGTACCTCCTGTCAGGGCAACAGCAGCATTAGTTTAGAAATAAAGTGCACAATACTTGTAATGCACTTGAATCATCCCCAAACGATCCTCCCTGTACCCGGTCCATGAGAAAATTGTCTTCCATGAAACCAGTCTCTGGTGTCAAAAGACTGGGGACCGCTGCTCTTGAGAGATGGCATGGTTTGAGTTGCCCTTCTTTTAATGGTATCTCTTTTCTGCCTGGTGTTGGTGTGAGTGGGAGCCTGTCCTGAGGGATTTCTGGGCCCGTAGTGTCCTTCAGATTTGGGCTCTGGGAAGGAATGTTTTGACTGCATAGGGTTGGTGCTCTTAGTTGTATTGAGATTGGGCTGCGTCAGTAGGTAGAGTTCGTGTCCTCACCTTGAGTGTGCTAGGCAGAGAGCCCTGATACCTCTGTCCAGCCTGGTGGAGGATGGCCAGTGGAGGTGAGTGAGATGACCGATGATGGTGGGATGGTAGGAAAAGAGGATACCACACATCCCCTCCATGAACTAGGGTTTGCCCTTGCTCCCCTTTGCCCAAGGGACTGCTGGTAGGCTGATTTATAGTAATATCTTAGACTCAGTGCCAGGAAGATTTTGGTAACCACAAGGACGAATAAAACAAGAATGGTCCTTGGAGAAGCGGCACGTGGAGCTGAGCAAGGCTGGGCAGATGACTCCTGGGGCGTGTTATTCACTCCTCTGAGCTGCAGGTTAAGGTGGGGATGTAAGGTAAGTGGGGGATAGGTAACATTCCCTCATGGTCACCTCTAATCCTCGTTCACCTGGCATGAGTGCCCCCCTGGGGTAGCCTCCCTCCATGGTGGCAGCAGTTATATTTATTGATTTTTATTTTTTTCTGTTGACAGTGGAGTTGGCTCAGGTCTGATGAGGGCTCTTGAGAGTACTTTCTTGTAGTCTTTTCAGGTCTGCCCTCTCTGCTTTGGGAACTTCCTGAGAGGGGGATGATTCCGGCCCTCTTCCTCCTCTGGCTCAAGGGGTGGGGGCTGGGGTGTTAGGGACCAAATGATGATGCTTAACCCAGGGTACTTTTATAACCAGACCGTGCCCTACATCAGTATGTCAGGGCAGCAGGCGTCAACCCGGGTAGTTTGGGATGTACAGCCCTTTAGTGTATGTCGAAGCCTGTCCCCCAGTTTGTAGAACATTTGACCAAAATCCACCTGAAAAGCGATCCATGGTTTCTCTCCCCTGCTCACCCCAGCCTAAGCAGCCTAATGGGGACTGCGAGGTGAGGAGGACAGTCCACTAGGGCCGTGCTCCCCCAGGTCCCAGGGAGAGGGACTGCTGCTTTGTGCAGTGTCTGCTTCAGAGTCTTAGAAGCAGGGGGCTCTCGGCTTGGGCTTGGGCCTTGGAACAATCGACAGGGGGCTGGGTGCCTGCACTGGGTTGGGAAAATGTCCATTTCTGGTATACTCTCAGAGCCTGTGGTTTCCTTGAGGCTTTGTTCAGCTCCCCTGTAGCGTGGGGCCTGGGCTGAGCCTCGGGGCCCCCGGTGAGGTAGAGGCCCTTGACAGTGGGCCATGTGTGGACATAGGCCCTAGCTTGGCTGGCTGGCCTGCCACATCCAAAACATAACTCAGTATTGATTGTGCAGGAAGCCCAGCCTCAGTCACATGCAGTGATCCTCACTCCTTGAAGGGAGAAAGAAAACGGATTTGTCCCTGGTACAACATGGCTTGAAAAATGCATCTTGGTTTAAGATTCAGCTTTTTGCAGCATATTTTAAAATGTCAGAGAGATAAATATGCAGCCTTCCTAATATGTCTGCCTTGAACAGCCTTTAAAAAAAGTCTGCCATCCATCCTCAGGGTCACAGGTGTGTTCAACACCCCCCACCTCCACCCCGACCAGCACTCAACCCTCCTGCCTTTGATGGTGTGGTGTATCTGTCTCTCTTCCACAAGCAGAGTTTTGTTGGAGACTCAAAACCCCTCTCTTCCAGAAGTCCAGCAGGTACATTTGTTTCCCTAGTTTTGAGGCTGGTAAAGATGTACAGAGAGTCTCCAAACAACTTTTTGGAACTTTCTGTTGGACTTGGGAAGCAGGCACTGGCTTCTACCTGCTTCTATCAGGGGACCCTTTTCACGTCTCGCCAAAGGAGCAAAAGAGGGAAAACACATGCTCCGGCCACAGCCCTCTGAGATGGGCACGCACACGCTTCTGTGGGTGTAGAGCTGAGGAAGCTGGGCCTGGGGTGAGGGAAGCCCTGTTCTTGTGGGGGTGCCTTGGGCCAGCAGTTCACTTCCATGATTGGGGTAATGGCACCTTCCTAAGCTCAGTGCAGGTTTGGAAGGGGGCTGGAACACAGGTGAGGGAGAGGCTTCTGAGGGGTTAAATGGTCTGTGGGGTTTGTATCCCGTTGTCATTGTGTGGGGCTTTTATCAAATACCCGGGCAGCCCAGCTGGTGGAAGGGATGGGAAGAACCCTAGGGTTTTTCAAGATGTGACTGAAGATGTCAAGACATTGTTATGCCGGTTGAGAAACTTAAGATACCTCAGTGGCCAAAGCAACCGTCTGCCTGGGAGAGAGCTGCCAGGGGGACTTCTGGTTAGATGGATAGTTGTGCAGGGTTAGGCCTGGAAGGGGCCTGGAGGCGTGCCTCTACCCTAGCTTCCGCCATTATGTAGATGAGGAGATGGAGGCCCAGAGAGGGAAAGCGGCTTGGCCAAGGTCACACAGAAGATCAGCAGCCGTGCCAGAACTAGAGTCCCCCCACGACCCTGGTCTCTGCATTTCATCGCCTAGATCTGCTATCTCAGGTGGGCTGCGCTGGTGACGCAGAGGTCCTGGCCATGCCGAGTGAACGGAGCTCTGCCAGACACTGGGCTTCTGCAGGGCCACCTGCCCTGTTCTGGACAGTGGGTTAGATCTCTGGGGACCGTCCCTTTGGCATTGGGGACCTTGGCTGTGCTCATTGTTTCTCTGCTGGGTCCCCAGTGTGTTGCTGTCAGGATGCAGAGAGAGGATGGGCAGGTGGGAGGCCTCTCCCTGCATGGAATCTGCTTGGGTCTGAGGTCCAGGATGTTATGTGCCTGTGGGGTGTGGAGCAGAATGGGGAGACCCCGGGATGAAAGCCCCCATTCTCCCTCTCAGCCCCTCTAGTTGCTCTTCCACTTCCCCTGAAAACCATTTTGAGGATCATAACATTCATCATGAGCTTTATTATGGGAGACTCTTCTTCATGCTTAAAAATAAATGCTGGCATCCAGAACTATATTTGGTATATGGAAGTCTTTTGCATATAAATGTGCTTAAAGGACAACTGCCTTATTGAAGAAGCAGAGTGAGCCCCAGCTAAAGGGACAAGATGGGGTGGGTGCCGAAGGGACCCTGGGGTCTGCCTTGCTCAGGACAGTTGAGTAGTAGCCTTCAGTCCTGTTGAATTGGCCGTCCTTTCCCCAGGGACAATTGTAAAAAAGGATAACTGGTACTTAAAAATTCATAGAAAATGTTCTTATCACAACGTCATAATTGTTATGACTCAGAAAAGTAGAATTGCCATTCCACTGTGCCTGTCTGCCCTCACTTTTGTTGCCTACCGAGTCCCCAGCAGCAGCTGCAGAATCATAAAGAGAGAGGAGAGAGGGAGAGAGAAAGGAAGAGAGAGAGAAATCCAGGGCAATGCTTTATTTATGTTAACGGCTACATTTGACTTGAAAATTCTGTCCCCAGAGCCTTGAGGTCAGCACATTACAGAGTGATTGATGGCTGTCAGGGGCAGGCAGGGCGGCAGATTGCGGAGGGGAAGTGGACAGATGATGTCGTAGCTTTCGAGGGCTTAGCAGAACCCAGACCTTGAAAGGAACTTGGTGGAAAACAAAGCAGATGGAGAACTGCTGTGGCCACTGCCTGTCTCTTTATTCTCTCCTTCCTTCTCCTTCCCCTTTTCTGCTGAACATAGGCAGTGGGGATGGGGGGCACTCCACTCGCATCAGCATGCCCCAGCAGTATGGCTTTTGGATGGGACGCTGGGTAAGATCCTAGAGAGGCTGGACTCCAGAGGGTGCCCCCATCGCACATGTCTGCTTAGAAACCATCACGTCGCCCGTCGGTAAAAGCCCCGTAGTCTTCCCCCATCTTTTCATTGGGGCCCTGTCTCCTGAATCCGAAAACCAAACAGGGAGGACCAACTCTTGGGGCATACCATTCCCACCATCCGACCTGGGCTACTTCGGATTACATTTCCAGAGGGCTTCCCAGCTAACCCTTGTGTATTTTCGCTGGTGGGAACAAATGGTATCGGACTCCCAGGCCTGTTTACAGATGGGGAGACACGGGAGTGATGGAGGAGTTTTGAATTTTAAACATTAGCTAATGAAATTGCAGACGGGGGCACTGGGTGGAACGGCCTGGGTATTCCCATGAAACACTTTGCCGTCAGCTGTGAGGGAGAAGCCGGCCGGGCTCACTTATGTGCTCCACAAACATTTATGGAGCCCCATCCCTGTGCCAAGAGCTGCATGAAGTCAGAGGTCTCGGAGTCCTGCCTCTGGGTGTCCCAGCCCCGTTAAATAGAGAATTCGACCTCTGATGCCAACTGCGGGAGCACAGACGGAGCCGGATGGCAGGGACTTTCTGCAGGGGAGCAGGGCTCACTGACACCTCACTCAGGAGGAGGGCAGAGAGCCTGACCTGGCTAAAAAAGGGAAGGCGCTGGGGAGGGGGAGGGCATTCCGGCCAGATCCTGGGGTGGGGGAGGGTCCTGGGAGGCCGGAGGTGGGCCTGGAGCTCTGTGTCTCCCGCTCCAGAGGCCCCGAGCAGGATGGCGAACAGGATGGCGGGAGGCTGGAGTTCGTCATTTCCCCTGCCTCTGCCTCCCCCTCTCATGGCTGCTCCTGTGCAGTTGTGTCAGAGACAGGACTGGCTGTTCATTCATCCGCTAATTGTTTTGATAAGAGACTCTAATTATCCACTGCGATCATCAGATTACCCTGAGCTCCAGGAGGGAGATTTGAGTTTGAGCTGCTGTGGCAGCCAGCAGCAGCACACTCTCTGTCGGAAGGGACCCAGCGGTAGAGCCTGGCCCGCTGTACCTGGTTCCCAGTCGGTGCTCACAAAACCTTCTCATGAAGGAATCACAGGGGCCCCACCTGAAAGCGCAGCCCCTGATGTCAGGTAGGACTTTCCCTTGGATTATCTTTGCCACTGTGTTAAGTCCACAGATGAGAGGTTTGGTTCTGGGAATTTCAAAGTAAGGTGAGGAGTGTGGAAAAAACCAGAGAAGAAGCAGTAAATGTCTCTAATGAATTGACATCAGCAGTCAAGACAAATTCAAATACCTTTTTGGACCGTTTGATTAAGTTCTACTTACATGTGATTTTGGTGTAAAGAGAGCAATAGGCAAAAAACAACCAGGAAGGCAGATTATAAATTAATCCAATCATCCAGTCCTCCAGCAAAGGTAATGGGGAATGATGGCATCGTAATTGATCTGATACGGACGTTTACAGCATTGGAAGCCTCACAGTAAGGGAGCTTCGCGTCTCTCGGGAGGACTGACTGTGACCAGCCCGTGGAGAGATTTGATATGTTGTGTGTGACCTTGCCCCGAAGGGCTTGTCAGAAGAGAGGACCCACCCTCAGCTCCTGTGTTCAGGCAATGTCTATAGATCCGATGGAGCAGGAAAGCCTGATGATACTTGATCTAGAAAAACATGTTTCCGTCCTGCCTTCTCTCCATGGGATCAGAAACTCTCCGGAAAAAGGGCAGGCTGGGCTGTGGGGTCTGGCTGGGATTTGGAGGGGTGGGCAGGATGCCATTGCCCACATAACATTAGGTCCTGGTCAAGACACTGGCTGCCACGTGTACTGATGTCTGAGGCGCTGTCTTCCCACTGGTTCAGTGGAGACTCAGTCAGTGGTGATCTCTCAGTTTCCCTTGGCTCTACACTCTGAAGCTCCTTTATTCTTTTTTTTTTTTTTTACTTTATTTTTTAATTGAAATATAATTACTTTATAATGTTGAGTTAGTTTCTGCTGTACAATAGCGTGAATCAGCTGTAAGTATCCATATACCTCCCTCTGGTGCCTCCTTCCTGTCCCACCCTCCATCCCTGAAGCTCCTTTATTCTTGAACCGCTTCTCCCACCGAAGCAGAAAGCCAGGAGAGCCTCAGCCCAGTTCTGCTTGGCTCCCCGGTGCCGCCTGCTCCTCCGTACTTCCCTCCCTCTCTGAGGAGTGGGGCCGGCTTCCCGCCTGGAGTGCTCCTTTGTCTTCACATTCGGGGCTCAGCTAGCTGGGAAGTTTGGCAACATGTCAGGCCATATATCTTGAAAACCGCCCTCCAGAAACGACCTCGTTTAGCAGATTTACTGACGTATCGGGCCTGCCTGTTCTCAGGGGCCGCCATCCTAAATCACAGCAGGTCCACTGGACTTGGACGCCTCAACGCAGAACTTTTCAAAAAATTTCAGGCAGGATATATCACTGCCCCATTAACTCCCTACCATTAATCTACTCCTCCTAAAAACCTGGAGTTTTCCCAAAAGGACTGGAACGTGGTGAAAAACGGACCCATTTGGTAAATTCTGTAAATCAGGCCGGTTTTCTCCTCTTCAAGCAGAGGGCCTGCCTCTGTCTCCATGGTGACAGGATGCCTGCGTGCCACGTGGGCAGGTATGGTCTTTGGGGGTTTCCGGGGAGCATCCTGGGGATGGACAGTACTCTGCAGGGGTGGCTGCCTACTCTGACCTGTGGGATCCCTGGGTGAAGTGTTCTCTGGATGAGGGTTGGAGCCCACATCAGGAGCAGTTACAGACACTGCAGCAGAAACCTAGCAGGGGAATAGAGGCTGAGCCGGGCTCCAGTCTTGCTGAGCTGATGGGACCCTGCCAAGGACTGTCTGGGGGGACACATTCCTTCCTTGATTCTTCCCTGATCGTTGAAGAGGCTCTTTGTTGTGATGAGGCTTATCCACAGCCCCAGAGACTAGTGAGAGTCCACCTACACTTCTTTTTTTTAAGCGTATACACGTGCTATTCTTTCTCAGGTTCTTTTCCCATTTAGATTATTACAGAATACTGAGCAGAGTTCCCTGTGCTATACAGTAGATCCTTGTTGGTCCGGCCATACTTCTGGTTCCTATCACTAGAGACTTCTTCCTTTTGGAAGAAGATGATATCCATGAGCTGGGACTTTGGAGCCCATAGACCTGGGTTTGAACTCCAGTTTTCTTGGTCGGTAACCTCAGGAATTCAGGGGCATTTGAAAAAGGAAAGATACGTGATTTGGAAGAGAGGGGCCCTGGGTTGAGCAAAAGGAAGACAAGAAGGAATAATAATGGTCCCCAAGTCCCCAGTCTCTCCGTCCTCCACTCTGTATCTGAATGAGGATGAAGATCATTCTGCAGGCATGCTTGAGGATGAAATGAGTTAATTCTTGTAAAATGTTTAAGATAGTCCCTGTACAACACTGACTTTCTGTAAATGGTGCTCCATAAGTCTGGTGGGGACACATAGCATACCTACTGCACCCCACTTGCTTATCCTGCTGGGATGGGCCCACGCCAGCCTGAAGGAGGAGCTCCTCTTTTTCACGAAATCCCCGCTGCCCTCCCTCTAGCCTCTGCAGCCTCACTGGTAGAAGCAGCAGAGCTAGAAACTCTGTGTAGGTCAGGGCCTTCCCCTGCTCCTTCCAGAGTCCATCCTTTCCCCCTCAAGAACAGGAGAATTCTGTTAATTCAGTGCACGTCCCCACTGTCCCTGGAATCCTGGCTTCTGGAATCCAAGATGAGCTTTCCGCGCGCTAGCACCTACCGCCTCTGCAGGCCTTTACCCTTCCCTCTGCTTGCCTGAAGGCAGAAAGCACGGCTGTAAGGCCAGGAGCAGTCCTCTCCTGCCTGTTGGGACAGGGTCTGGAAAGCAGGCCGAGACAGGAGACTGGAGCACCCCCTTCTGCAGGGAAGAGCGGGAGCCTGGTTCCAGCAGCACCTTGGCATCCCGCCCTGCTGGAGGAACTGGTTTCCAGGGCCTGACTCCCAGCCCCACCTGCTGGAGGGGTTCTGGGGGCTGGGCCCGAGGATCTGGTCTGTGTTTCTTGGAGTAGTTTACTTTTTCCTCCGCCTTTGGCGAAAGTACCTATTATCTGTGCATCTCCTGGCCTTTTACAAAGCTAATTAAGCCCTAGAGGCAGAGTTTTGGGGCCTAGGTTTCTTTCCCAACTGAAGAGTTGTTTTTAGGTGCTCTGGGAGCTTAATTGACTTGCTCAAGGGGTGCCCATTGGTTCTGGGGGCTGAGGTGGGGGAGGGTGAAGGACCCTGAACCTCTTCCCTCTTGCAGCCACCCTCCCACCTCCTGAATGTTCTAATAATTCAAAGATCCTTGCCATCTCTTTGTCCTAGAAGCCTGAAGTCTCCTCCCGAGTTTCTTGAAATTCGTAGGTGAGGGTTCAACGAAAGACTGTGTGGAGTGTAAGTCCTTATTTATCAGTTTTGTCCCAGAAGGCAGAGATGTTCTAGAAGGCGTTTATTCCTAGCACCCTAGTAGCATATCTGGTATAGTTCTGGAGGAAACCAGCGATTGTATGGGGTACCTGCCCTTAGACAGGTGCTGTGTTGGACTTTCAAAGCCACCAGGTAATGCCAGTTGACCTGGAGATATAAGTGGATTGTTGGAACGTGGCAGAGTTGATTGGGATGCACAGGTTGGGGATGGAGTATGGTTGCTGACTTCCTTGGAGCCTGTCGGCTTGAGAAGATAGTTGCAATGAAAAAGTTGAGAGTTATGTTTTATTCAGGAGAAATTTCTAGGACTTAAGCTTGGGAGGCGGCATCTCAAGTAATCCTGAGAGAACTGCTTGGAGGTGGGGGGAAGAGGCAGATTGTATAGAAGTTTGCAACAGAGGGCAGGTAGTCTGAACATCAAAAGTATTTTTGTGAATTAAGACCAAATATCTCACATTGAAGAATTTAGTACTTTTCTATATGTGGGAAGATTCAAGAGCCTGGGCTCGCTGAAATCATTCCTTTCATGTGCATCTCAGCTATCTGGGGCGAGTATCCTGAGGACCACATCTCGAGTTCTTTGGGGCTCCCTGTAGGGAGTGGCTGCAACCTGATGGCTGCACAGGTATTCTCCTTCCCGAGTGCCCTGGAGGGCTGGAATCGCTGATGACTGTGACATCCTTGGTTATTGATATGGCAGGAAATACTTCATTTCTCAAGTCCAAAGCTTTTTTCTTCTGTCCTTCCTTGGAGAAAGGGCCTTCGTCTTCTGCATCTGTTCAGTGGACACCTAACTTGACTTGGCCTGGCTGTTGTTGTTCGGTATTAGGTCGGTGTCGCCTTACAGTTATGTGCCAGATACATTATTAGGTGGTAGTGATAAGACCAAGCTACTTTGTGGGCCCTTGAGGGCCCGCCTTCTGGCCCGGGGAGGGGGGGCAGTGCCTTAGTGTAGACCTGGATCAGAGTGGGCTGTCCCCTGTCTACGCTGGTGGGTGCTGGCCACGGCTGCTCATGCACGTCCACCTCAACCCACTGATGCATTCCACTTGCCTCGTGCCACATGAAACCTCAAGTCCACGAGATTCTTTAGTCCTTGTCAGTTCTGTTAACCACCTGTTACTGTCAGAACTGTCTGTTAACTCTCTCTTGCCTGGTCAGCCTGTCCCAACAGCCAGGGGCAGGGGTAGAGCAGAGACATGTGACCAGACCAGAGCCTTCCTGTGCAGTGATCTGGGAAGGCTGCAGCGAGGACCACACCTACGGATCTGTGCCCTCTCTCTTTCCCACCTGCAGCCTTGGATGTGGGGTAGACCTGCTAAGTTTTGAGTCCCAGGGCTTTGGAAGGGGCACAGTAGAGCAGTTGGCATTCTATTTTTCCAGCCTCTTTCCCAGCCAGCTTTCTGTTTTTATGTCTTAAGCCATCAAGCAATGCATAAAACTTTATGGTTTTACTCTCTTCCCTGCTTACCCAACTCCCTCACTGTATAGATCAAAGGACTCAGATTCCTCGCTTCTCCCAGTCCTCTACTGTGAGGGCCAGTCTTTCCGTCTGTACCCTGATGGACTCCAGCTCCCTTTAATTTATCCTGCCCTGACTGATTAGAACAGCGTATAGTAGACCCTCAAGGATGTTTGAATGAATGAAGACATCTTGTCTGCTCTCCTCATAGGAGTTCATTGTGTGCAAGCACGTGATAACATCCTTCATTTGATGTGCAAAGCACCTCTCAAGGGTCGACATCAATGCCCCCACTTTTCACAGGAGGAAGAGTCTGGGGCCCAGGCAGGTAAAGATGCCCAGGCATCTGTGGGATACTTAGGTAATGTGGTGAGAGCTTTCAGGATGGGAGCCCTGGGACAGAAGCCAGGGATGGACACCATCCAGTCACTTGACCTCAGGCAAGAGATTGCCCAACTTGAGTCCTCAGTTTCCTCATCTGGAAACAGGGTATGTGTGTTGGGGGGCCAGGGCGCTGGGATGAATAGAAACTGCCAGGTGCTGCCAGAGTTTCCTCTGAAATGCTCATAGGGCCCTGCTGCACCCATGTCTGTGTATCTCAAGGAGTCTCTTTCTTCTCTGCTTCAGGATGAAGCAGACTGTCCTTTGCCCACAGCCTCCTCCTCCCTCAGGCAGGACCAGAAGGGCTGATCATGCCACATGCCCTTGTACCGCAGTGCCTTTGCACATGCAGTCCCCTCTGCCCAGATTGCGGATGCTCCTTTTGCTTGCTTGGAGGTCAGGTGTCTCTTGACAACTGGGCTCTCGGTTCTTTTCCCAGCACATCTTCCCTGTCCCCCCGACAAGGTAGAATAAACTGCTCCTCTTGCCTGCCTTCCCTCCCTCCCCCCACCTCCTCCCTTCCTTTCCCAAATTTGCTGATTGAATGCCTCCTACGTGCCAGGTATCCGACAGGTTGCTTTAGTTCCGAGACAGCCTCTGGAGCTTACCTCTGTGGATTGAAGATATTTATCTGCTTGTCTCCCCCGCCCAGTCTCTGCCCCAGGTTCCTAGCACCTGGATGATGCTCAGGATCCTGACTGACTGCCCAGCAGCTTGGGTATTAACTTTAAAACCTGTTTGGTGTTGTCTTTGACTTCTTTGAAGTTGGGCCTCTCCCCTCCTTGTTTTTTTTTTTTTTTTTGGCAGTGTCAGCATTTCTCATCTCAGAAATTGTCTTTTCTTCCATATAACTTTTATTTGGTGCTTTCCACCCCCTCCGGAAGTCACTGATATTTGTGTTGAATCTCCTTTCCCCTGGACTGGAAGCCCCTGGAGAGCGCTTGAAGTCCTATTCTCTCCCACCTGCCTGGAATGAGTCAGGTTCCCGTATGGGAGTGGGTGGCAGGAAGCAGGGGTTGTTGCACTTCAGAGGTCTGGGAACTGACGGAGTCCCTCTTCTATGAAAGCCTGAAAAATAGTGAGGTCTGTCCAGACTGTGAGTTTGAGACCAGTCTCCTCGGCACTAATCTTTGTGGTTGGCTCTTTCCTTGGACGTCCCAGACCACCTGCCTTCTTCAAAGAGAAGGGCCAACAAAAGAACAATAAAAATACCGGAAACACCATGTCTTAGCTGTCCCCGCTTTCTTCAGGACCCTGTTTTACAGCCTAATAAATTGATGCAGAACCTGCTTTGGGCCATTTTTCCTGGAGGTGGTCATTGTCCCTTTGGAAAGCTGGCGCCTGCCTGGAGGATTGATCATTAACAAACTCAGGCATGGTCTGGGTAGTAAAGGCAAGTAACCCAGGGAGTGGGCTTGCACTAGGAAGGGGGATGTTAAGGGTCTTTACAGTAGTTGGACTAAGGGTGGGTTCTGTAGCAGGAAGCTGAGGTATGAGGCAGTGCCCTCCTTTCAGGAGAATTCCTGTTATGGGGGAGTCCTCAAGGATTCCCCTTCCCTGGTTTTTGTCTCCTTCCTTTCCAACAAAAGCGCGTCTGAGTACCTACATCGTGGCTGGTGTAGCTTGGCTGGGAGCTACACAGGGGTTTACAGTCCCATTCCTGGGATTTAATTTCGACGATTAAACAGCTACCACTCATGGGGACGTGGGCCTTGGTTCTGATTTAGTCCCATGACCTGGACTCAAGTCCTGCTCATTGCTTGAAAGCTGTGTGAGATTTAAATTGGCTCATCTCTGAGCCTGTTTTCCCTTCCAGAGGTTGGTGATGAGGAGGTAGTCCCTGCTTCTGCTTGTTACAAGGATTAGAAAGAGTGCGTATAGAAGCGCTTGATACTTACTTGGTGCTTATAGTGGTTGGTCCCCAGCTCTTTTCCATCGAGCACGATCTGCAGCAGCCAGTGCGGCACTGAGAACCTAGAATAGTAAATATTTGGCCACGGAATTGCAGTGTTTGCGAGCCTCGGTTTGCTCATCTATAAAATGGGAATACTAACTCATCAGGTTGCTGAGTGTAGAAAATGAAATCATAGGAGGGAGGTGCTGGGTATATCCTGGGACAGGATATTCTTATTTCCCATTACTCACTCAGTAAGTTTTAAGGAGATATTAACTGGTGTAGATCAGGTTAGTGCACGTAGTATAATAATCCAGAAATTTTTTACAGTGGGAGAGCAGAGGAGTGGGGAAGATTCCACACTTGGGCTTGGGGATCTGGAGAGGTTTCTGGGAGGTAGTGTCACCTGCTTCATCAGAAGGAGACCTGAGGGGTGGGGGAAGCCTGGAGACGTGGTCCTTCCCCAGCATCCTGTTCCTTTAAGCCTGGGCTTCCAGCTTCTCCACCAGGAGGTGAGACTCTGCAGAGAGCTGCTTGGAAAGCTTCATCTTCCCCCTCCCCCAAACTCTGGGGGTGTGAAGATGAACTGGTGTAACTATAGCTTGGTGTTTTGGTGTCTGTGAGAAAAGCAGAATTGGCTCAAGCTGCTTTCTCAGTTAAGGGGATTTAAGAAGGAAAAAAAAAAAATTAATCCAACCCTGGTGATCAATCTGACACCTTCCCTTTGAGCCCCAGATGGCTGATTGGGGTGGAAAGTTGGCCACTGCTGCTGTTGGAGAATGGAATGGTGCCTCTGTCTCTCTCTCTACTGAAAATGATGGCTTTCTGTACGCGCATGCACACTATTTATAAAGCCTGCCTGCCTGGTTTGGTTTTTTGGAGGATATTTCAATATTCCCAGAAGGTTCCTGTTGGTTAAATGTCATTCTTGGAGGTGTCATGTTAACAGGGCTGGAAACCAGGTCTGTCTGCCGTGGTTCCGTCTTCCCTCCCTCTTCTCCCCTTGCTGAAGTCCCTGGCCTGGAGACTTCGAGGGAGACATCTCAAAGCAGGTTGGAGACCCAGGTTTTTGTCTCCGCCTGCCTTAAGTCTGGTGTCCTTTGTCTTTTAAAGACAACTTTAGGGGAAGTTTGGAAAGTGAAAGGAAAACATTCACTCTACCATTATCTTATCACAACTTCTAGACTTGGACAAAATGCTGTCCGGGTCTGAGCATGTGTTTGTGGTCTGCCACTTTTTCTATTGATAAGCGTGTTTCCACTTACTCCTAATTATCCTCTAATGGCTGGCTTTATTTAACTCTTCCTCTGTTACTGGATATTCCTTCCTGTCCTCCCCCTCCGCACCCCGCCATCATGTATGACACTGCAGTGAACATCTTCGCATTTCATTCTGGATGGCTTCCTTGGAATAAATTCCCAGAAGTGGAATCACTAGGTCAGAAAGTATGAGCCTCTCCTTTCAAGATCCTTGTGTCCCTTTGCCAGATTATTTTCCAAAGCATCACCTTGATGTGTGCTGATGCTCGAATAGACAAATGGCTATTCTAACTGCACTTTTACTTGGACTGGGGATTATAAAACAAGTATTTAAAGGAAGGTCTCTCTTTGCCCTAGATGAAAAATTTTAAAACCCAGACTTTCCTACTTTTTGTACTAACTACCAAGTCCAGCTGCGATGTGCTCGCTCGCCAAGGGGAGCGTGGTGTGAGTCCTTTCTGTCCCCTGACGGCCAGGGATTCTCAGCCGCCCAGGAGAGAGCAAAGACGGGGGCTGGAGAGAACAAAGGTAGAGCGGGCGTGACCTCGTGTTGCCGCCTGAGTTGCCCGTGCCCTGGGGGATGGAGGAAGACCAGGAGAGCTGCGACCCGAGAGTGGGCACAGCCGGTGCTTCCTCTGTACAAGAAGGCTCTGGGAGTGCCCTGGTTCGTCTTTCTGTTCAACAGTATGTATGGGGCCTCATGGGCACCAGGCTCAGTGGGGATGGGGAGATGGATGAGAGCCAGCAGTCTCTCCAGGCAGACAGAATCACACAGGGAGTTTCTATAGGATGTGACAGATGGCTGGAGACGGTGCCATGGATGATCAGGGCCGGAGTGACAAGCTCTGCCGTCCTTTTGTTCTTCGGAGTTTCGACTCCCTACTCCCTTCTCCCTTCCCTGTGCGACGGGGGCTTCCCTTACCAACCAGGAAGGTTGGTCAGATCAACAAGTATCCCTGCCTTGTCCAGTGTTTGTTCTCAGCCGGCTTGCGACTGCATGGAATTCCCATGCTGGGAAGGCATGTTGGAAGCCAGCACCCCAGTCCCTACTGGGATACAGCCAGTGACAGGGTGCTCACTACCTAATGAGGCACTACTACTCCAGAGTCGTCTCTACTACTCCAGAGACTTTCTCTCTAGAGCCTTTGAAGGTCCTTTTTACGAAGGATCTAAAGAAAAATGTAAGGCTATAGAATATTTGTCTAGGGGAGCAGGATTAGAGGTTTCAGGCCCCAAGTCCCATCGATTTAACAATCTACTTAACAAATCTTTTAGTTTTTTGAGGACCTCAGCTCTTGGTCACACTGCGACATATATAGAAGGGTTCTTACACCCTTTTCCTTGTGGGTCTGCAAAGTGGAACGTCCTTTTTATTCACTGCTTCTCCACGGAGTTTGTGCTACATGGTATGTCCTCAGGAAAGCTTTTTTGGGTGTGTCACACACGTTGTGTTGGTGTGGTTTGTCATGATGTGGTCACGCACCCCACCCTCACCAGAGAACCAAGTGATCCTGTTGCCCCTTGGAGACTGGGTCTAGGGTTACATGTTGGGCCGGGTGCTCTTTTCCTTCTCTTTGAGAACTCCTGGGAAGAGCCCTCAAATAGGGGAAATTTGGGTGCTGGCCCTAACTCTGCTCCTTATTAACTGGCTGGCAAGGCCTCTCCCACCCCACATATTCCATCTTGGCCCCTCTGGTACCTTCCAAGCCTAGAAAGTGAAAATCCCAGAGTTCATGCTTGCCTGCTGCCCTGAGTTTCAGGGAAACTTAGTTATCTTGACCCTAAGGAGCATCCGCTTAAGACCTCTGCACAGAGGCAGTGGGCAGCCTGCAGCCATGGGGGAAGGGGGCAATCTGGACCTTCGCTCTTTTGCACAGGACCCCAGGGGACTTGACTTTGGCCGTCAGAAACCAGCACACAGCAGGCTTTGGTGTGGTCATCTCCCCCACCCCCAACCTCTTCCTGGCTGGGGAGCAGGGAAGCCTTGAGTCAGGAGAGAACTGTGCAACCTACAGACCATGCAGGCAGGAGGGAGGGTCACAGGACCCTGCTCCCAGCTGCCTTCCATTGTCTGACCGGCAATGACCGCAGCCCCCACCCCCAGGTCCTCTTTTTGAGAATAAACATATCAACAGGATTGATTACCCGATTGGCCCCTGGGCAGCTGGCTCTGGCCTGCATCTGGAGCCGATTTCTCTGCTGTCACACACCCATTGTCTTGGATTGTTCACTTCCACAAATCAGAGGTTGGCTTCACTGCCCTCACCCTACCACGACCCCCAGATGCTTGTTTGTCGGTCGAATGAACACTTCCTGCTCAATGAAGGGGAAAAAAAAGCCTGAAGCACACGTGGGCAGCCCTCAGTCCCTACTCTGTTCTGTTGTAGACAGGATGTTCCCATCCCAGCCCCTCCCTGGCCTCCGCCCGCTCTGGGCCTGCCTTTCCAAAGTGGATTCAGAGTGGAGGAGATGTTTCCAGGAAGCTGGGCTGTCAACCCCTCTCCTCCCAACAGAAGGGACACCCAGAGGCTTCAGCTGTACACTGTCCCCAAGTGGGACCAGCCAGTCATGAGCCCTGGCACCCCGGGCATGGGGGTTGGTCTGGTCTGAACGCTGGGCTCAGGATCTGTGATGTCATGATGGGACAGCCTAGGGGCACAGGGACGGTCATCTCTTGGTTTGCTTGGGGTGGGGTCTGTGAAGGGGTGAATGGAAAGGGTTCTCAGGTTCTCTGTGAAATCCTGCCTGTTCTTCCAGGCGCACCGCGAGCTTCACCCTCCTTGGAAAAGGAAGCCCCCTCTGACCACTTGCCCCAAACACTCTCCCTTTCCTTTGAAATACTGCAAAGTTCAGAGCTGGCGGTGTGTGCCGAAGCCCTTTTTCCTGTGGGCTGCCGCTTTGTTGCACAAGAATGAGGAAGGCCGATTGGCCAGTGAGAGCTAGAGAGAAGCAGTTGGTTTAGGCTAAGACAGATGTGTCCAGAGCCTCCACCAGCGGCGGGGGGAGGTCTGGCTGCTGTAGGTGTGAGGCTGCAGAACCTGGGCTGTGGGAGCATGACACCAGGGCTGTGTTTGTGCCCCTGTTGCTTTCTCATAGTGACAGTAACTTGGCCCGTTCTCTAGCTGCCTGTGTGTGCACCAGACACGGGAGTAGGGGTGGAGGTGGCCTAGGAAGGGTTCAAGGCAGTTGGGCTGCTTTCCACAGCCCACTGATTTGTAGCTCCCTCCCTGAGCAATTGTGGTGATGGTGGGTATGACACGGCGGTCACGTCTTAGTCTTGTGGCTATGTGTCTGGCTCGTGTGTTCCTGATGAAAGTTCTTCAGAGTAGCCTCAATTTGGGGCTCGTGTTGGTACGGTCCTTAGAGTTTTCCAAGCCCTCGGCCTCTCCTGTCCTTCATGAGCCCCACAACAGCCCCACAGATTAGGCAGGGTGCTTATCTTCCTTCACTTGGCCCCTACGCCCCCCAGGGCCTGGGAATCCAGTAGGGGTTGGACCCAGCTTTGCCCTCCAGGTTCTCCACACCACCTTGCTGCTTTCTGGCTATTGTTCATAAGCAGAGCTCGTTCCCAGCTCAGCCCTTCCCACCCCTTCGCGTGAATATTTCCAGCCTAAGAGGACCTTGGTTCTCACTCAGAGCTGTTGGTGGGTTTCTGCCTTGAGCCCGGGCTGCCCAGGGCCAGGCTGTCCCTCTGCTGCCCCCTTCTGGGGTGGCCCGTTCTCTCCCTGTGCCTGTCCCCTCCTTGCTTTCCCGGCAGAGTCTCGGCCTTGGTGTTGTCACTAGTCACTAGTAGTTGTTGGGGGAAATAGACCCTAGCACATGTGACTTGGGAGACCTGTGAAGCTGCTCGAGGCCCTGGAGAGATGAGGGTGGGGACCTGGCTCCTTCTAGCTGCCATCAGCACTCAGTGCAGAGACCCAGACTCACAGGCAGACAGGCTCACCTTGCCCTGCCTGTCACACGTTACAGGCATTTCAGTTGTCTGACGGACTAGCCAGTGAAAACACCGTTAAGGGGAGGAATGCTCCTCTTCCCAGGAGAGGAACAGGCTGGACCCGATACCCGGCCTTCCTTCCGACTCCCATCAGGGATGCTGCCCGCTCCAGGCCCGCTTTTCCACTTAGCTCTTGTTCTCCCCGAGGTCTGGACTAGTACTTTGTAGATGGCATCAGGGAACCACTTACCCCAATTAAAACAGCCAGAGTGGGGTGGGAGGAAATGGGCTGGAGTGTACTGGGACTGTGTTAGCTAATGCAAGGAGTGCTTTTTAAAAGGCAGGTAGAAAACTTTTTTTCTCTTTGTAGATTAATTAAAGCCCCCTCTTCAGATGAACCTCTGGAAGGTGTGTCAATGGGCCCTGTTTTCCTGTGGATACCCAACTCTGTGCAAACTAACCCCCCTCCACCAGAAAAAAACCTCCATACTCTCAATGCCTTTTGAATTTTCTGTGAAAGGTGACCAAGTGTTTTTTAAAAGAGCTCCCCCTCTGTGATAAATGCCAGGTAGTGACTGAGCCTGCAGCCCCCCGGGGAGCGTGAAGAAAGCCGGGCTGAGCATTGAAGAATGGGCGGAGAGAGGGTAGAAGGCTGGCCGTACCTCCCCGAAGTCCCCGTGGCCTGCTGGCAGCAGCAGGCACAGAGCTGGGCATCTTGTCAGAGCCGGGCAGATGGCGTTCACCTGCTCGGGACGCACTCCCTCGTGCTGGGGCCCTTGGAGTTGCCGGGATAATAACAGACAGCTGCCAGCTCCGGGCCGAGGTCTGCGGGCATTCAAAGGCTTGGAAGTGTGCGGGGAGAAGAAGCCGCCCTCGCTCGCTCGCTCAGGGCCTCCCCTCCCACCTCGGCTCGCCTTTTGTTTTGAGATTTGTGCCCCCCTCCCTCCTGCACCAACATCCGAGCAACAAGAGCGTTTTAATAGAGGACAGTTCTGTTTTGGAAATGACAAGAAAGCGCCTCGTCGAGTGTGACCTGGCCTCTCCTTTGTCCGGCCTACCCTGCTTTGTGTGCGCCTGCAATGGGTTTTGTTCCAAGGGGCAAAGGAGTTGGACATGGATTTGGTGTGTTCCTGGGGTTTTCTTTCTGTTTCTTTTTCTTGGCAGCGGCTAAAGCTTTGGGTTATGTCTGAGCACAGGGCATTTGGGGATCTGGGGATTTTCGGGACCACTCCAGGGTCTTTGAGTGACCGTGTGGTGTCAGAAACAGTGAGCAGCAGAAAAGGCAACTTTGCCTCTGCCTGGCGTTTTCTCAGCCCATTGTGTACATGTGGAAGGGACAGATAATTTCTCAGAGTGCGATGGGCCTCGCATCCTAGTAGGGACATTTCCCAAGGTATCAATGAAACTCAAGGCTGACTGTTTTGAGAACCAGCTTCATTTCCTTTCTCTATCTGTAGAAAAAGGGTGCTGGTGCTTCCCTGGTTATCTGGTTACCACATCGTGGCTAAAGTCTGTGCAGGCCAGTGTTGAGTCCCTCTGGCCTGTCTCAGCAGCAGCATCTGCTCTCATTAGGTTACTTGCAAAAAAATGTGTCTTGTGTGGAGGCAGCTCAGTTTGATGGGGTCTGGTAGAAATTTTATAACCTCCCTCTATATAGAACTCATGCCTCACTTGTTCAGGCCAAGCTTGGGAGGCAGGTTTGCTCAGCAAAGTAGAGTGTCAATAAGATGAGGAAGTCTATTTGATGGTCCTACGCTGCTGGAAGTTGGCATGCTTCATGGGCTTAGATGCCCTGTGTGTGCCTCGTCCAGCCCATCAGAGGGTGGTATAACTTTGTTACAGTGGTAATCAGACCAGCTTTTTATCTCTTATCCCTAATCATTCCAAACCAGTGGGATTTTTCGATACAGCCACTGGCAGAGATTGCCTTTTCCTTAGGGGGAATGGCCATTTTTCAGCTGTGCCACACAGCTTATGGGGTCTTAGTTCCCCCACCAGGGATTGAACCTGGGCCCCATGAATGAAAGCATGGAGTCCAAACCACTGGCCTGCCAGGAAATTCCCTTTCTTTGGCATTATTAATTTTCAGAGCAGACCTACCAGTGAATTCCTGCCCTTCTGATCAGTGGCCTGTCCTGCTCTTCTGTTGTTTTAACTGCTGATGAGCAGCTCTGGGGAGGGAGGAGATGTGCTTTAAAATATTGCTTAGCTTATTCTATACACACCAGCGATACAGAGATAAATGAAGGCAGGGTCTCTGTCCTCAAGGAGCCCACCAAGGAGACAAACCACACTGAACACAGTACGGTGGGGTGGGACCCAGGCAGGGTCCCAGCCAGGCTGCATTGGGCGTGGAGGACGGGGAAGACTGGTTGGTTCTGTAGGGCTGAGGAGATGCAGGGAGAGTATAAAAGTTGGTCGAAGAGGTGATGACTTAGGAGTGGAGAGTGGGTATTTGCTGGACAGCCAGGAGGGTGGGGAAGCAATTATCCTCAAAGGAGGCAGTGTGCCCTCAGGTTCTAGGGCCGAAAAAGCAGGAGGAGAAGGATGTGATGGGGGTGTAGGGTGCCCCGAGTTAGCGGGGCCAGTGTGGCCTCTTGAAACCTGAATTTCTCTCCTCCTGGGGGCTGTGGGGACAGGGAGCGGCTGGAATCCTATCTGAGTCTTCATTGTTTCACCATTAGAGGCCTCAGGTTGAGTGTCAAGGTCAGTAATGGTGGTGGGCCGCAGTGGAAGAGCCTGTGGGTGTCAGCTAAATACCAGCTCTGCCAGCAACCGCTATGTGACCCTCGGTAAGCTAAGCCTCAGTTTACCGCACTGTGGAATGGATCTTCTAAAGTATTTACATCTTGGGGTTGGTGTGAGAAGTGCTCGGCACGTGGAAGCACCCAGTAACAGGGCACCATGGTTATCATCTATGTAACGAAACTCCCAGCAACTGTTCTTATGCAGTGTCAGGGGGCTGGCCTCACTCTGCCCTGCCCCTGTCTTTCCCATTCATCTCAGGGATCACCCAGGCTCGGGGTGAACCTGGTCAGTGAGGCCTCACTGTGGCCATGGCACTTTCCCTCTGTTACACAGTCTGGTTTCAAATAACCTGATGTTTGCCGATAATGAGCTGGGTGTCTTGGCCTGAAACTCTATGCCTGTTTGGACCTGTAGCTTTCCCCGGGTCCTCCAGTGGATTCGCCGGTGACACATGGCCGGCACCAGGCTAGAGCTTATCACACGCCCAGGTGTGCTTTATCATGTTCCTCCCATTCTCTCCCTGAGCTCTGCCTCCTTGGGGAGGCTCCTGGGGTTCCGTGCAGGCAAGACTTAGTCCAGCCCTGGGAGGGCTTCCCATCCAGTAGAAGGAATAAGAAAGGAACCCAGGAGCTGCCGACCTGGATAGTAGGGGGAGTCTGGGAAGGGCTCCTGAGGAACATGGCATTTCCATGGGACCCTGAGGTTAGGGAGTTTGCACACATGAGAAAAATGGAAGGGTATCTTGGTGGAAGATGAGATATAAATAGATGAAAGAGAGGAAACAGCTATCAGGCAAGAGTGACTGGCCTTGGGACAAAACTGGCAGAGAAGGGGCTTCCTGGGCAGTTCATAGGTTAAGATTTCAGTGCAGGAGGCGCAGGTTTGATCCCTGGTTAGGGAACTAAGATCTCACATGCCACATGGTGCAGGCCAAAAAAGAAAAGGATAAAGCTGGAAGAGAAAAGTCTGCTAGATGGAAAACCAGATAGTAATGACCCTCTTTGAGCCTTGAAACCAAGTGAGAGTTTCCTTCTACCTATGGCCCATCCTTCATAAAAACATCCAAACTTGAGTCCTCTTGCTGCTTCTCTGTGACTCCCAATTGCCCAGCCTGCAAAGGAAGCCAGTGGCTTCCAGCTTGAAGCTTTTTTTATGTGTCCAGGAACATTCCGAGGGTAAAGCGTCTGCCTGCAATGCAAGAGACCCAGGTTCGATCCCTGGGTTGGGAAGATCCCCTGGAGAAGGAAATGGCAACCCACTCCAGTACTCTTGCCTGGAAAATCCCATGGACAGAGGAACCTGGCGGGCTTATAGTCCATGAGGTTGCAAAGAGTCGGACACGACTGAGCAACTTCACTTTCACTTTTAGGAACATTCCATGGACCCGTGACTGCTCACCAAAGTAACTTTCTGCTCTCCTAACTGGATCTAATTTGCTGTTCCTCGGCCATGACATCTGATAATAGGAAATTTACTATTTATTGAATGTCTCTCATGTGCTGCCTGCCGTGTTAGGCAGGTGCTGTGACCCCGTTGACTAGGGAAGGGAGGCACTGGGGAACCAGTGACATTGGCAAGGGAAGGGCTTGGGTCTGTGCTGGGTAATTCACATCTCCTGAATCTCTTGATTCCTCATAAGGACCTTGGGGAGTAAGGTAGCAGTTTCCCTCTTACCCAGTTAACAGCCTGACGTCTCTCAGCGTGCAGATGTAATCAGAACTGGGATTTGTTACCTCTAGCCGTGCACCCCGTGCTGCACCTCCCGCTAGACGTGCTTGGCCCAGACTTCTGTCTCTTGCGGTGCATGTACTGGCTTGCGAGTGCTCCTCTGAGAGTGACACCAGGTCCCAGGCATCCTCGCCCCTGCATAGGGGTGGTGGTATGGGTTTTTCTGTATCAGCCTCTCTTCAGTTGTTATAGCGGATCAAGGCTCATCTCAGCAGAGGACAGCTCAGCCTTCAGTCCAGGCCCAGGGCTTGTTCTGATGTGTGAGGACCAGTCTGTTCTCTGAGAGCGTCCCCAAAGCTCAGCTTTCAACCTTGCACCAACAGTATTCTCTATTAGTAGAACGTCCTGGGGACTGTCTCCAGCGACCCCTCTGGGACTCTGCTCTTCTGCCTCTGCCTCTGCCTCTGGCTGCCTGCTATTCACACGGCCTCTGCACAGACTGACCTTCCGCGTGGAATGACCTGGCTTTCTGAAGCACCACCCCCACAAACACCTGCTGAACTCTTTTCCCACCTTGCTTCCTAAGCCCTCATACAGCCCTTTTCCTCGGAAAGGCCTCTTCAGCTCCCCTATGTGACAATAGCTAGCCCTGGGCCCACATGTCTGGTGCCCATTTGGAATGTGTGTTTCTTGCTCCTCAGAGGAAACCTACTCTGGAACTCTCTAATTTCTCCTAACTCAGGAAATTGAGGCACTGCTGCTGGTTTCTGGAAGGCAAGTGGGTGGGTGACTGGTTCAAGGTCCCTGAAGTCGGGTGGAGTCATTGTTCCTGGCTCCCAGCTCCACACAGCAGTTTTACTGCCTGTTGTTACCAGAAGCCGCAGGTCAGAGCCCTCCCCACTTTCCATGCCTTCTGTCACCTGGCTCCTGCACACCTGACCACGCCCTCGCCTGGTTATATTCAGATCTCAGCCCTGCCTGGGCATCCTGTGCAGGCTCAGGGCTGCCCCCTCCCTCCTCGGCTGCCCTTTCCAGGCTTCCCCTTGCCTGAGATGCCATCTTCTTTCTCCTTTGCTCTTGTCTACATCGTCATTCGTGGAGCAAACGTCTTGGAGGCAGTGCTGTCTGATAGGAATGCAGTGGGAGCCAGACATGTCATCTTAAATGTTCTGGTAGGCACATGAAAAAGGCATAAAGAAACAGGTAAAGTTAAATTTAAGAATATACTTGATTTGCTCATACAAATGCATGTCTGAAATACTGTCATTTTAAGACGTAATCAGTGTACTTTCTTCTCACACCGAGTCTGTGAGATCTAGTCCGTATTTTACACATCTCAGTTTGAATTGCCTGTGCTGCAAGTACTCAGCACCCTTTGCAGCTGGGGCTTCCGTGTTAGACCTGTGGGTGTGGGGAGTTAAGAGCACGAGGTCTGTAGAGGGGTGGACTTGTTTTATGTTGTCTCTGGACTGCCATCTTATTAGCATGTGGCCTTGGGGAGGTGATGTCCCCTGTCTGAGCTGGTTATCTGCAGAAGCGTGCATCCTCCCCTCATGGGCTTGTCGGAAGAACTGAATGAGTGGCTCACGCAAGGACTCAGCACAGCTTCCAGCACAGAGCATCGGTCGTCGTTTATATTGAAGCTGTGACTCCTTGAGTGACTACCAGGGGCTGGCTTGGTGCCAGGACCTACCCCCCAGCCCCTGGGCTGACCTTCAAGGTAGTCCACCTCGTAGGCCCTGCCTACACAAGGGCCATGAGGGGCAGGGAGATGGGCCTGCGTGGGACAGGAGCTTTGGCAGGAGCACAGAGGAGGGAGTGGTAATCAGGAGAGGCTTCCTGGTGGAGTCGCGCCCCCCGCCCCCGCCCCGCCTCAAGCTCACCTTGGGTCCCTCGGCCTCCAGAGCCCTCTGTGGCAGCACTGGTGCCCCTGTGACTCCCGTCTGCTAACTCTTTGTCCTGTGTAATTAGTGCGGTGTGCCTCCCTCTTGTCTCTAATTGTGTTGTACAGCATGTACTTTATTATATCAGGGTATAATACCGTGAGGCTGGCAGTTATCTTGTTCACTAATTGTTTCGTGTGTCTGTCTCGTCTGCCCCGCCAGATTACCCGCTCCTTCTGAGCAGCCAGCGCTGTCTCCGTAGCTTTTTGTTCCCCCAGCCAGGGAGGGCTGGGATGGCCCAGGTTCGAGTCCTGCATCCCCCACACTGATTTGGTCTGGCTGCAGACAAGTCACTCTCCTTCCTCTAATGAACAAGCAGGGTGACACAGGGACATTTAAGCCCCATTCTGCCCTAACATCCTCTGATTCAGTGGATTTCTCTCCATAGGTTGAGCTTCAGTGTGCCCAAGGTGGTGCACGGTCCTTCTTGGCCTAACAAGTAAATACAGAGCATCCGTGAAGTGCCAGCTGTTGGGAAGATCCTGGTGAATGAGAAGATTTCTACCCTCAGGGTGCTTACAGTTTAGAGAAGGGAACGGATTTAAAGGAGTAAAACTGTCAATATTGTATTTAATCAGACTTGTGATCTGCATTCATTTAGTGGATCTGAATACGTTGTGTGCAGCCTTGCCTTGTACTAAGCACTGGAGGGATGCCCTCACGCTTACCAGGTGGAGGGGAACACAGACACCCTCATGGGAAGATGTCGTCATGCACGTGGGGAGGGGTTGGGGCCCCTGCAGGGGGGTGTTGACATCTCCTGCCCAGCGTCCTCTCAGAATCCAGAGAGCGAAGTACAGAGTTGGAACCCCCTTCCCTCCCGTGCTGCGCGGTGAGGCTGGGGTGGGAACCCCTTTCCCTCCCATGCTGCACGGTGAGGCTGGCTGGGGTGGGACCCCCGTCCCTCCCGTGCTGTGCGGTGAGGCTGGGGTGTTTGTGCTGCTGCCTGGCATATATGATTTGGGGGAGGACACTAAACACAAAGCAGAGGAAGGTGCTGCCCGCGGGCGCCTGGGAGCAGGGGGCGGCCCGCGAGCACGCTGCTGGGGCACCCTTTATCATCGCAACACTGCGGCAGAGGCCCCGGAACCCGGGGTGCTCACGGGCGGGGGATGCCGGCTTCCCATCTGCTCGGCTCTGAATGGATTAGTTCTGTTTGGGTTGGAGCTTACCGTTGCGTGTGTTTTTCATCCCCCTCCCATTTGTCCTCTCTCCCTGGCCTGAGCGCCCGCTCAGAGCGGCGAGGGTCCTGGCGCGGGCAGGGAGAATTGTGAAGTGGCCATTATTCAAGCAAGAAAGGGAATAATTGGAGTTTGCGTTCTTCTGGGCTTCTATGGAAACTCGGCTGGGGCTGGGGGTGGGTGGGGGTGAGGCCTCAGGAGAGCGAGAAGGTGGGTGTCACTGTAGAAACTGGGGTATAGCATGGTATGTGTGTGCGTGACCCCGCCTGATGTGGGGTGCCCCTTAGCTGAGTTGGTGCTGGGAAACCACAGTTGATCTGGACTGGTGGTGGTGGTTCTCACAGATGGGGCGTCTGAGCGGCTCCGATTCATACCAGAGGATTCTGGTGAGGCTTCTGTCGCAAGCCACTGTTGGCAGGGAATGGGTATTACGGGCTGTGTGATGTGGGAAAGGATTCCGTGTGGGCCTGCTGCTGACCTCACCAAGCGCCCTCTGTCTGAGCCTGTTTTCCTAGTCTATCTAAAGTGGGGGTGGTGATTGCTATCATGCAGGCTTGCTGAGGGGCAGAAGGTACGTGTGTAGGAGAGCTGGTGCCACCCGGCGGACACGGGAAGTGTGCAGTAGAGCCTAGGAGGACCCAGGTCTTCATGACACTCCGGGAACACTGGGTTGCTGGGGCGTTGGGAATGCCCATGGACCCTGCTGGATTTCTTATTGGGCTCAGGGAGCTTTTGCAGGTAAAGCAGGTTTGCGGGGAACCAGCACTGGCTTTATACGTCCTCTTTGAAATAGAAAGTCCGTCTCTCCCATCGGTGGTCCCTCAGTCTCCACTGGGAGCCCTGCTGTGGAATGGATGTTTGGGGAGAGAGGGGTTGGGGGAGGCAGGGGAAGCGACCGCAGTCTTGGCCTTTCAGAGTCCACATTCTAGCTTAGAATCAGAATTTCACACATGTGGAACAATTAGAGAAAAATAACAGATGGTGTCTGATCAGATGTCAGCGCCCCAGACGGCCCCACCCCCCAGCCGAAATAATCCTCCTTTCTCTGGGATCCCGGAGCCGGGCGCAGGCCTGTGCGGAACCCTGGGCTGCGCTGGTGTGTAATTGGTCGTTAGTGCCATTAGTTGTGCAATAGCGCATGTCTGTTGAGTGCTCCACATGCTGGGTCCTCTCCTCAGTCCTTGCTTCTGTGTTGGTCCAGCAAACACTCAGGGCACTTGAGCCAGCCGTCTCCCCTCAGGACCTCCAGGCTGGCCTGTGCGTCCCCTGTTGCTGGGCTCCGGAGCCCTCGGGCGGCTCTTCTTGTGCTGCCTCTAGGCCTCTCTGACGCCCCACTTTCTTGGATGCTTGGTCCTGGTGGCCGTCTCCTGAGTTGGGTCTTGCTGTAGGAGCTTTTGGCTTACCTAGAGGATGAAGATGAAGAGCCTAGCCAGCCACAGTCCAGTGCTGCTGACCAGTGGTGTGATGTCGACACTCCCCTATCCTTCCTGAGCCTCCCTTTTCTTGACTTTAAAAAGCTGGGATTGGAGTAAGCAGTGTTTCTGGTGTTGGTTCTGAGACTTCAAGTTTCTTTTGGAAGTTGTGTTAGCCTGAAAATGCCTTTGGTGTGCTGGACCTTTAGCTGGGCCTGGGGGTGCCTCATAGACCATTTGCCTTCTAGAATCTGATGGTCTAGTGAGAAAAATGGATGTAAGCAGATGCTCATGGTGCTGCAAAGGGTCCCATCACTGGATATCCCAAGAGAAGGCCCTCCTGGCTCGACCCAGAGGGCTTCCTGCATGCGGTGGCTTTTTCATGTGGGTCCCCAAGAGAAAAAAATAGGCGGAAGATGGTGACTGAAAAGGGAGTGTGACGAGCACTGCAGAGTAGGGGCTCCCTGGCGATACAGTGTTTAAGTCTCCATACTTCCAGTGCAGGGGGCACAGGTTTGAACCTGGTCGAAGAACTAAGATCCCACGTGCTGCGTGACACCCCCCCCCCCCCCGCAAAAAAAAAAAGTAGAGAGCATTCCAGGGCAAGGGAAGAGCCTGTATAAACACTTGGAAGCTTGAAAGACTTGCCATGTTCAGGAAGGAGGGCCTGTGGAGGTGGAGCTGAGACTGAAGGGCCCAGGGCATCGTGCAGCCTGGAGCAAAGTCCTCTTGGGTTGTGAGGCTGCCCATGAGGTCTGCTTGGGGACAGGAAGAAGGACAAGAGAACGAGGAGAGCAGATCCACGAACAAGGAGGCTGGCACACTGGTCCAGGAGCAAGTCCAGTGGAGCGATGGGGAAGACATGATCTGGGTGTTGTGTGGAAGCTGGGACTTAGCCTGGCCTATTGAGACCTGACACAATTGGGAGGATTGCCTGACCCCCTTGACTGTCACACATTTTCCTAGTAATTTGGTGCCTTTGCTTAGGGGTGATTTGCCTCAGCCTGGATTTATTGAGGATACTGGCCGGGGGAGGGGGAACCCACCTCTATCCAAATTATCCAGAGAGTGAAAGCATGGTGGCATGTGGAGCGCTCTGACCTGGTCCTGGGCGTGTCTGTCTCTTTCTGTGAGCCTTCATTTCCCTTTGGTGAAGATGGCAGGGGCGGGGGAGGCATAGGACCGGTGCCTGCAGTGTGCTAGCCCGCCCCCATGACTGCCGCCTTTGTTTCAGGGGTTGGAGGATCACGCAGGGCAGGGTGGCTCATTCTTGGCAAGTGGAGTGGAAAATGCCAGTGTCTTAAAGCTAGTCCCAGAGGGGTGGGGATGGGTGTGTGTGTACTCGGCTGGGTGTGCCCCCGAGCATCTCCCTTGGACAGGGCATCTGTGCTCGCCCAGCCTGGAGACTGCATGGAGTTCCTTTCCTTCTAAGATCTCATCTCATCTTCCTATTAAACATTAATGATAAGTGATCACTAACCCTCAGGAGGACCGAACCCCCCATACGTTGGGCAGATATTGCCTGTGTGTGTGGTCTCCATGCATGTCCTTGACCCAGCGTGGCACCTACAACAGAGCAAAGCGTGTGTGTGTGTGTGTGTGTGTTTTGTAGTTGCTACTTTGGAGACACTGCAGAATTTCTCATCACTGCCAAGTTACTTCCTCGAGATATATTTAGATAGTGCGAGATGAGCGAGAAGTGGGCGACGTGTATTTGCACAGGGATGTTTGCACACGTTGACCGTGGTGTTTTTGGAGCCGATGTCCACGAGCTGGCTCCTTGCTCAGCCCCTGTCACACTCTCGTCGGGGAAGGGCTGTGAGTAGCTTCTCTCGGGGATGGGGTGGGTGGGGAAAGCAGGGGTGGCAGGACAAGTCTTCCGCGGCCCTCTGCCTTCTCCCTCCCATTGAGAATGAAGTCAGGGATGAGGGCTTCAGGAAGAGTTCGAGGAGGCAGCTGGGAAGCCCACACTCTGCCCAGAGGGGTTGCTGTCTCCTGCTGTGGGGTGGACACTGTTATTGCACCCTGATAAGATGGATATAATTACTTGGTTGTTTATCTTTATTGGAAGTCATGGAGACTGTGTTGGCTCCCCAGGATGGGTGGGCAGGTCTGGCCCTGCACCCCTGCTCTAAGCACTTTCTCCCACTTCCTTCCTTCCTGCCCTCCTTTGCAGTGTGCCCCTCTCCTCTGAGTCTGAGTGTGTGCCATCCATATGGCAGCGTGGCGTGATAGGGCCTAGAGTGGTCTGACTGCAGCCAGGGGGCCTCGGGTCCAGAGCGGTCTTCTCTGGCCTCCCCAGACCTAATCAGCTTACAGTGGGGCAGGGCAGCGCTCTTCTGTTATTAAATTCAGAGCCGTGGTCTGCATGATGGAGGCAGCTTTAATGAGATTAGAAAGCTTAACCGAGAGGCCAATTAAATCTGGGCCCGTACCTGTTTGGGCGGCTGTCTAAGCCCCGACCTGCATCCGGAGGCTTTCTACAGGCCTCCTGGGAGCCTGGCTGGGGAGGGTGAGGGGTAAAAGACGCCTGCCCCTCTAACCACCCCTGGACCTGGGGCTGCTCAGGGCAGAGGCAGAACCCAGGAGGAGTTTTCTGGGACATCTGATCCTGGAGTTCCCCAAAAACTGGATCCCTACAGGCTTTCTGCAGCCTAGGGAGGGTGGTGACTGGGTGGCTGGCAGAACCCCCAGGTGACTCTGATGTGCAGCGAGGTTTGGGAACCAAGCATTGAATCCACCCGTTGTTTTTTTTTTTAATAGACAGGGGAAAGGGACTCATGGGGCAGCCTGCCAGGGCCTGACTGCCAGCCCCGTGCCTGTATCCCTGTAGTGCCCTCCTTCCTTCCAAGCCCCTTGGGTTGTCAGGGAGCAGGGGATGCAGTTGCTCTTCCGTTCACGCCCAGTTTTCTATTTGTTCCTTCAAACTCCTGTGTCAGGCAGGCCAGGCAAAGAACGGAGACTTCCCATTTCGCAGATGGGCAAGTTAAGGTTGAAGAGACCTGCCTCACACTGGCACCATCACTGGAAGGCCTGTTTGTAAGATTAGTCTTTCCCTTCCATGACTGGGGTCTTCCTTTTGGTTCCCACTGGAGGGGATGCAGTGTGTTGGTGTGTGATGACGACCCAGCCAGGAAGAACTGCGACCTTGTAAAGACACTTAACCATCGTGGTCTTCATTGGCAAGGTGGGTCAGATACGGAACAAAGGAGCAGGCTATCGAGAGGGCTAAGTGAGACCAGCTTCCTTTCCATGTCTGGACAATGTGTGGTGGGTTATTTCTGTTCCTGGAATGCGGAACCAGCAAGCTTTGGGGGACAGTGATGGGAGGGCTGAGAGGCTCTACAGGTGACCAGTGCCCCACCTAGTCCACACAGGGCATGGGACTTCCTTGGTGGATAAAAAGTGGAGAGAAGGGTTTAGAAGGAGTCTCCATTCACCAAAGTAATTATTGACCACCTGATTGTAAGCTGAGCACTGTTTCTGGGGGACGCAGAAACCTTACTTTCATAAACTCTGGGAAGCAAGGCAAAGTTATTGCCATTTTCTAGATAAGACTGCCTAGGGATGATGTCTTGGAAGACTCAGGTCTCAGACCTTTCCTGCCCTCACCCTAGGATTGTGAGGCTGCGGCTAGGTCTGTTAGCAGAGAAGCTGGGGGACTCCTTCCTGTCCTAAGGTTCTAGGTTCGGGTTTTCTGGAGGCCTGTGGATTACCTGAAGCTGATTTAAAAAACTCCTATCTGCAGTGGAGAAAACCAGGCCACAGCCTCAAATGCAATTAGATAAAAATAAAAGAAAACCAGACTGCTTTAGACCAGATTTGCAGCAGAGTGGGGAGTTTGGTCATCATCCTTCAAGGATGGTCCGGTGATATCTATGTGGCTTACACATTTCAAGCTAGGAATACAACTAAGATTCAAAATCAGGTCTTTTCCAAGGTTTCCATGTTTCTCTTCTCCAATGATTGCTTGAGAAGAGGAACATGGAGACTCTGGGAAGATAAGGCCCCTCTTTGTCCCTTTTGACATTTGGATTTATAAGAGTATGTTCTGTTCTTTAAAGTTACATCTTTATAAAGGAGAAAAATGAAAAACATTTCCCAGAAAAGCCAGGCCTAGCTTTGTCCAAAAGCTGTCTTACAGCCCCCAGTCATTCAGTGATTTCTGATTATTGGACATAGTTAATATTTGGATTCTACTTTTTGGAACCAGTGGTCCTGCAGGGAGATAGCTTTGTCCATATGATAAGGCCAGGTAGAAAGTGTTGTAGGGATTACAGAGTTTTACGTTGACTTGGAAGAGGAAAAAAGTCATCCTGCCCAGTGCCCAGGGCAACCTGAGGGATGGATGGGTAGAGGGACTAGAATGGCAGAAGCCAGCAGGGAGGTGGGCATCCTGGGTGGAGGGATGGCTTGTGCAGAGGCTGGGGACCAGCATGTGCTTCTCAAGGTTGAAACTGGGTGTCCATGAAAAGAGGGAGGGGAGAATGGGTGGAGGAGATGAGCTCCCAGCCCTTCCGTTATCTCCTTGTTTGCATTAACTCATGCCAGCTCCAGGAAGCTGTTGTCTTATATCGGTCATGCCAGCTCCAGGAAGCTGTTGTCTTATATCGGTCATGCCAGCTCCAGGAAGCTGTTGTGTTATATTGGTCGGGGCATGGGGCGGGGGAGCATCTCAAGATGGGAGTGAACTGCCTGCCTCTGAATTAGCCAGGGAGCTGGGGAGCCCAAGCTCCTCCCCTCAGTCCTGCTCTGTCTGCGTTACCGTGGCAGCCCTTGGGTAGGAGTTTATTGGAACGCCTAACATTCCATCTCAGCCATCTCAGCCCTTGTTGAGAGGGTTGCAGGTAGAAGCAGGTATCTTCTAAAATTGAGTTCTAGCTCATGAACCTACTCAGGGCCTTCCATGCTTGCTCTGTGCTGGGAAGCAGGGACATAAGAGGTGGGCATAGGTGGATGAGTAGGAGTTCTATAGGTAGATAAAGGGATATAGGCAGATACAGGGAAGGTGGCAGGGGAGCTTGTTGAGCAGAGAGAGTTAAAGTAGCACGAACAGTGTCCTGGGGGGCCTGAGACTTGCTTGTTGAAGGGCTGGAGCTGTTCTCAGGACATGGTAGACAGAACAGGGGTATGACCAGAGGTTCCTGCAGGCTCAGAGAGCCTGGTCATTGCCCACCCTCCCCTTTTTCTCAGCATCTTATCTTTCTCTTCTCTCTGCCTCTCTCAAGTTCTTTCAAGTCAAGTAAGGAGTTGAATCAGGGAGAAAGAGGAGGATGCATTCTGACTGAGTGAGTTCAAGGCTTACTCTGGGCCATGTCTCTTGATTCCAAGAGACATGTCTTTTTTTAAATCTATGATTTGGAGGGTCCAGCTGCAAAGGGCAGTTGTCAGATTGGCAGTGGATTCCTCCATCTATGGGGTACATTTTCTGGGGCACAGGAAGGCATCTTAGGGGGAGACCTCTGCCTTGATGTCTTTGTCAGCTTCTGCCCAGGCTCAGGAGCACCGCCCCCCACCTCTGCCTGTCCTCAAGCCCTGGAGGTAGTAGGCATGTTCTCTGGCCCCTCTAAGAAGCTTATGGAAAAAGTTGCTCCTTGGGCCAGCGGAGCAGACATCTACCTGCATGGAGGCTGAGAACCAGAGCGTTCAACCTGTCTTGAGAGTGAACAGCAGACTCTGCTTTGGAAATGAAAGGGAGGCTCGACCACCAGGGCTGGAAGAGGCAACTAGGTCTTAGCAACTCATAAAGACTCCTCAACTCATACATGATCCTTTCACTGCACCCAGCCCCCTGGCCCCGGGCTTGACTTCCGTCCAGTTGGGAATGAGACACAGTAGCAGTTTAACTCTAGAGACTACCTCACTCTCTTGCATTTTTTTGTCTGTCTTGGAACTAAAGATGCTTTGTCTAGATGTTAGCTTAAGCTGTCTCCACAGCTGTCTTGGGAGAGGAGGTGTAACCATGATCTCATTTTGCTGACCTGACCGTTGACTCCAGAAGAGGCCACCCAAGTCATCTACCAGGAGGGCGGAGCCGCATCGTTGCCCAGGTTTTCTGAACACCCAAAGCTTGGATTTCACAGGCAGAGGAAACAGCCTGTTCTAAGATGTGTGTGGGCCTAGTGGGGTGTGCGTGCGTGTGTGTGTGGCGGAGGTGCTGTGTTTCGAGGGGAGAGGGTAATTGTATGAGTTAGCTAGTCTTGCAGTTTGACCTTGTAGACATGGTGACTATTCTTGATAAGCAGAATTTCTGCAAGAACTTTATTCATCCAAAAAATATTTACTGAGCCAGCACCTTCTCTATGCGGTGCACACCATTCCTGCCCCCATCCCTGTGAAGGCAGCTGGCTAATTTAATAAGAAATTAACTGTCAGATGTGACAAGTGCTGTGATGAGGAACACACGGAAGATGAAGAGGTTTTGCCCAGGAGGAGAGAGTGAACGAGAAGTTCCAGAGAGATGGACCAGCCTCCGCAGAGGGATAGTTGGGCATGTTCATCAAGTAGATTTGGGTGAAAGAAAGGCCTTGTAAGCCAGAGAGTACTAAACATATGTAATAATAATAGATTATTCCTTCTCTGATAGACTTAAAGAATCTAATTTGTTGAACCCTGATGAAGGTCCTTCATCAGAAAAGACCTTCCTTTGTACTTTCAATACCATATGGATTGATGGGGAGAGTAGGGGTGGACCACTGGGAAGTCCCTTGGATGGGTCAAAAGTCTAAGTAGATAAGGTCCTCTGGTCCCTCGGAAGCCTTTGACCAATCAGGTCATCTCTGGTTCTTCCAGGCTGGGCTCCTGGCCCCGTCCCACTAGCAGGTTTCTTACTAGGATCCTAAAGGCCGAGTGTGTCCTTGGGTGCTCCGGAACCACTGTGGCAGGATGCTAACAAGAAAGCCCTGCTTGTGTGCCTGGTAGACCCCCAGCAGCATCTGTGGGCCTCTTTGTGATGACCTCCAAAGGGCAGCCCTGCCTAGCCCTGCAATGGCTCTGGCAAGACCTCAACAGGCTGTGGAACAAGCTTGCAGACTGGGCTGTGTCAAGGACTGAAGCAGCCTGGGTCTCAGTCCATGCCTGACCTACGTCTTCAGCCCCTCCACATGACTCTTGGGGCAAACTGAATAGCCTGCCACCCTGAGAGGGCCTCCTGCATGCCCGCCAGAGTGGGCCCTGTTCTAGAATGCTGCCAGGCAGTGAGGGATGTGGTGTGTCTTTGAGGGGCTTATTGTTGTGATCACAGAATTTGAGTCAACCAGACTGGCTGAGTTTGGTTCCTTAGGGACACTGGCTACCAGAGCTGTTACCGTTCCCGCCTCAGAGATGCAGACAGACATGTGCACACACAGACTTGCCCAGAATCTGTGACCTCGTGAATCCTCTTGTCGAGGGTGTTAATGTTTCTGTAAAATGACTGTCCTAGTCCCCTCATCTCAACACCGCTCCCTGAGTCTGCTCAGCACCCCGGGGCCTGGGAGCAGGGTGAAACCTGGGACCTTTTCTACAGCCCCATCCAGTGCAGCAGACCTTTGTTGTGTACCTACTGGGTGCCTGATCTAGTTCTGGGAAGGCTTCCTGAACCTGCTGCATTTAGGCTTGAAGGACAGGTGGGGCAGCAGGGGAAGCCTCAGGGAGGGCTCACTCCCAGCAACTGGAGTCTTCCCAAGAGGAAGGATCCCTAGTTGACAGCAGCATCTCAGGGGGTCAAGGCACTGGGTGGAGGCAGAAGGGACTGAATTCTGCCCACTCTGGACCCTACTGTTTTGTAAACGAGGCCCCCAGGCAGGGAGGAGGTCGTCCTGTTCTCAGTCACCTAGTTAGTTTTTTGGAGGTTGTCATTGAGGCTGAGCTGCAGTACCTCTTTGTGTTACCTAAAGAATTTGGTCGAGGGGAAGGAATGTGGACTCTGAAGTCAGGTAGACCTGGGTTCAGGTCCCAGGGTGCTGCTTCCCGGCCTGTGGAACTGTAACATAGAGATGCTAATGCCACCCACCCCCCTGGGGCTTTTTGAGGGGATTGGAGATAAGTAAGAAAGGGCCAGGCATTAGGAGGCACCTGTCTTGTCATCTGTTGCTGTCCTGTCATTCCTGTGGGCAGCACAGGCAGAGGGGGAGGTGTGGCCAGAGCGTGCTGTCTCCCCTGGCCGGAGCCCTCTGCCTGATGTCATGCCTCGTCCCTGTGTCCTGGAGGGCCCAGCCGTGGGCCCAGCTACTGGTGACCTCACCTGGCAGATGCCCAGGAGCCCTCAAGACGAGCTTCTCCACCTTCTGTCTGTATCTTGGGCAGCACGACACGTGTGCTGGAGCAGGCTGACACCTGGGCTTCAGCAGGAGAGCCAGCAGTGCAAGCCCCCCGTCTGACAGCTGGGCGTGGAGGGCTGTCCGAGTGGACAGCAGTGGATTCTAAGTGCCCGGCTGCTCATGGCGTTGTTTGGTTCAATTTCCTTTGCGTTGTGACCTACATCATTCCTTATTTGCTAAACCCTCTGAGCAGGCAGCAGTAATAAATCAATTAATGACTCCGATGAATCGTTTAATGGCTGACAAAATAACAGCAAGGCCAACAGCTTGCATCTCTCCAGCGGTACCCAAGGACTCTGGTCGACCAGGGTGGGGGACGAAACAGAGACTGTTAGCTAAATGAGCGCAATTAATACGCGCTCTAAAGGCTTAGGCGGCATCTGTTCGTGCAGCCCATGCGCCTGCATTCCTGGCTCCTTCGTTTGCACCCCCTCCCCAGCCTGGTGTAAACTTCCCCGCTTGGATGTCAGGGGACCTGGATGAGATTTTCAGGCTGTGCACCTTATCCTGTATGACGAGCTGAGCTGAGGGAAGGTGACTGTCCCCCCTGAATCTGGTGCCAGTGAGCAAAGTGTGTGCCCCCTTTCTTGAAAGGTGTTCTGAGGGTCATCCCTTTCATGATTTCTCTTAAACTTAAAAAAACGGAAGTTTCTAAAGTGGGTGGGTTTTTGTTCTGTGCACACCTCAGTCCTGGCAGGATTAAGTTGTCATTGGAACTGAGCGTGTGTGCAGGCCCATGCCAGGGAATTTTCCACTTTGCAGAAGCAACTGCCAGTGTTCTTGTTAAGAAACTCTCACTGGCCTACTATGACATGTTTGCGGTTGTAAGAGGCTCCTTTAAGACAGTGGATGTGGGTGTGTGTGTGTGTGTGTGTGTGTGTGTGTGTGTGTGTGTGTGTTTTGCTAATGGTGTAAACCAGGGTCTGAAGCTCATCTCTCTTTAAGAAGAAAATCAGCGTTGTACAAACAGCGTGCTGTTGATCCACTCCACGCTGTTCATTTGCAGGGGGCACGTCTCGCCTTTAATCTCCCTTGTCTCACGTGTACATGCCTAGGACCCATGCCCTCTGCTGTGCGGCTCAGCTGGGGAGATGTTTGCACATGGGGAAGGGCACCCTGGCTGGCATCTACAGTATAACCAGGTATTAATTACATGGGGCTCCACCTCTTACCCAGATGATGCCCTTTGATCCAGTTCATGGAAGAAGCGAGTGCTTCCTGGGTTGGATGGGCAGGGCCTGGTGGGATGGTGGCCACGAGCTTCTCAGCACAGAGAAGCCAGTTGCTCTTCTTCTTGAAAATGATCTGACTGGGGTGCCTTTCTTTGACTTTTTTTTTTTTTTTAAAAAACGAGAGAGGCCACTCCTCAGAAGACTGGGTTCTGCCCCACCAAGGATGCTGTCTTCTGCTGGCCCCCACCCTTCCCACGCCCCGGCCTGCCCTGTGTTCATAGAATCATACAAAGCAAACTCGCGTGTCTTCCACCTGGTGCTGTGTTGCTGGCTCAGGAGTTTGAGTCCCTTATCTGAGGAGTCATATTTGGGTTCCCCATACCCCTGTTGAGGGTAGAGGCCTCCCTGTAATAGATGATGAAGGGCTCAGGAAGGTAAAGTGAGGTGCCCTTGTACCCCAGCTGCTGGAGAACAGAGGGGCTGGGCGTAGAGCCCGGACCTCTTTACCCTCTGGCAACATCTTTAAATGTCAGTTTCAAAGCTTCGACTGGAGAAGCCAGAACATAGCCAGAAGGTCTGGGCTTGACTTCCAGTTCTGCTTGTTCCGAGCTGAATGACCTTGGATGAGTCCCTGAGCCCCTGTTTTCTCATCTGTAGTCCCTGCCCAGTTGTCCAGGAGGATGGGGAGAGAAGCTGGTTGAGCTGTGCCTAGGTTAGCTGGTGAGCTGGGTGGGCAGCCTCCTCCCCCTTCTGGGGGAGGGGACATGGATAAGCCCCATGCCCACCCCGTCAGCGAGATGGAGTGGCTGGGGAGGGCAGAGGCCTGACGGGATTTATGCTCTGAAGGAGAAGCTGTCAGAAGGCCTGGTTCCAGGGGAGGGCTAAGATGACAGCAGTAATCTCTCACCTCCCTATCACCTCCTGCATCTCCGAGGCTTGCTGTCCTTTAAGGCCCTGGCTTGAGTGCCACCTCTTCCATAAAGCCTCCCTGATCCCCCTAATCCCCACCTCACGGCGCCCGCCCAGAGCACCTTCCCGCATCCCTCAGTTCTCTTGTGGAGACTTCATTTCATCCCCTGGACCTCAGGGGCAGAGCTGAGCCTCTGTCATCTCCCACCCCAGCAGGCACAGCACAGCATCCCTGGCGGCCTGGGAGCCAGCGTTTGCTGAACACGTGGCCGTGTAGAAAGTGCTCCTAACCTTCTTAAGCTCCCCGCCTGCCTTGTTTCTCCTCTTCCCAGGGTAATTTACCAGTTCGATCCAACAGACTCTTCAGCGAGATCTTACATTCCTACACACAGGCACACACGAGCATGCATGCACCCGAAGTGGAGGCCAGCTCAGTGAAATACTTGCCGGAAGGAGCAGTTAGAAGGCCAGTCTACTCTGGGAAGAGGAAAGCATGTGGATGGTCTCAGACGTAGAGAATGCCTTGTGCTTACCTTATGTTACTATGATCTGTTGTTTCTTTTCATAAGCAACAAAAACCCAGAGCTCTCCTTTGTAGGGACTGGTGGCAGGGCGGAGAGGGGTGCATTATTTAGGTTTCTTGGACCGAAATCAGAGGTGGAGGAACAGAGAGACTGAAGTTAGAACACTTAGGATAATGCACTTCTCTGGGCCTGATTTCTTACCAGTAAACAGCAGTGACACCTTCGCAGGGATGTTGAGAAGTAAATTGTACCCCCTTCCCTCTCCCCAGGGCTCTGGGATCAGGATAAAAAGGCATTTGCTACTCTCTGCCTGCTCTCTCTGCATTCCTGCATCCATCCTCACTTTTCAGGAGATAGAAATGAGATGGGGATGTTAGGGAAGAAGCTCTGGTGTCAAGACAGCCTTCACCTGCGCCTGACGGCCTGACCATGTGAGCTGGGGCTTTTGTCGCCCTTTCTCAGTTTGTGTGGCCGAGAGCTCAGTGTGATGTCCGCTTGGTTCACTGTAGCAACAGGATCTCAGCCACCTCACTTGGAACTGAGCAGAGGCCTGAGGGGCAAGAAGGCTCACCCGAGTCACACAGCAGGTGGTTTATAGCCGGCCCTGGAACCCCGATCCCAGGACCCTCCATCTGGGGCTCCTCTGTCTCCTAATAATCCCCAGGAAATGCCAGGTCGTGCTGGATAATGTAGCTCCCCCCTTTTTAGAGGGGAGGCTGAGGCAGTCCCCATGGCTCTGTCGTGGCCAAGCAGAGACGAAACACACACCCTCTGATCCTGAGTGCGCTCGCACCCTGTCCCCGCTGAGCCACCCCGAGGTGACGTGGCCCACCACTCCCAGAGGCTCTCCACTCTGATGCTCGGATCTGGAGAAGCTTTCGGCAGCTCAGAGCATCTGCCCCTCGACCCAGGGCCATCCCTCAGTGGCGACGGGCGAGCACGTCCGTTCCTCCCTGCACGTGACGGCCCCCTGGCCGTTTGGAGGCAGGGATCCTGTGTTGCTCACTCCCCTGTGTCATCCAAACCTATTTTTAACGCCAGCCGTTTCTGTCTCTTCACATAGCAACAGCTCTGTGTGTTTTTCCAAGCTGCAGAATTAGAACCTCTGTTCCCAAATGGATTCTCTTCTGTGGTCTGCACATAAAACCGAGAGGCCGCTTCCTGTACCTTCCGCTTTTGCCACCCCGCTTCTCTCTGTCTTGGCCTTTCTGTTTGGGTGATAAGATTCTCTCCATTCCCTTAGCTATAGCCTCAGTCTGTTGATGCTACTAAAATTCCCTCTAGGAAATTTGGGGAAGAAAAGCAGCGACATTACATTGCCAACAAAGGTCCGTCTAGTCAAGGCTATGGTTTTTCCAGTAGTTATGTATGGATGTGAGAGCTGGACTATAAAGAAAGCTGAGCACCAAAAAATTGATGCTTTTCAACTGTGGTGTTGGAGAAGACTCTTGAGAGTCCCTTGGACTGCAAGGAGATCCAACCAGTCCATCCTAAAGGAAATCAGTCCCAAATATTCATTGGAAGGACTGAAGCTGGAGCTGAAACTCCAATACTTTGGCCACCTGATGGGAAGAACTGACTCATTGGAAAAGACCCTGATGCTGCGAAAGATGGAAGGTGGGAGGAGAAGGGGACGACAGAGAATGAGATGGTTGGATGGCATCACTGACTCAATGGACAGGGAGGCCTGGCATGCTGCAGTCCATGGGGTTGCAAAGAGTTGGACATGACTGAGCAACTGAACTGAACTGAGGAAGCTTGGCCCAGAGGGTCCCGGGTCACTCCTATATTTTGCAGAGAATGTTGTATTTTGAATTGTGATTTCTGTATTTTGCACAGAATGTTGAACTCTCTGACCTGATGACACCTGTTTAAACATACCTCCCTCCCCGGAACATGAACTCCTCTCACAGGCCTTCATTTCTCAGAGCTGGAGTGCCCCTGTCCCCCCCAAATGTCCTCCGCTGCCGAGCTGTGAGCACACCGCCATACACCACATGCCCCTGGTGTCCTGGGTGCTTGGCCACGCGGCCTGTGTTGAGTTTCAGTCAAGGAAGGCTGTACTTGGTGGTTTCACATGTGGGCCCCGTGCTGCTACACGCCTGAGTAGGGGTGGGGCGAGGAGGGAGGGGGTTTGCAGAACAAAGTTCCATTTTTGCAGCCTTGTGAATCAGTCCGGAGGGGTTGGCTGACCTGGCAGGAGTCCCGCCGTTCACTCTGAGCATGTTTTTATTCTGTTTTCCAGGAGCTTCCTGTGCATAGAACAATTTTTTTTTTAAGAGAGTTAAAAATGGGTGGGGGATTCCATGCTAGTTTGTGGGTGAGGCTAACTGGGGGGTCTCAGGGTAGGGCTAGAAGGTAGGGAACACACACCCCCCACCCTGCCCCCACCATGCCCCGCTTCTTGAAGGAAGCATGAATGTCATCTACCACAGGATATGACAAGATGTGAAGTGGGAGGCTCCTGGGAGCTTGTCTCTTGGTCCCTGTTGACTGACCCTGTTCCTTGAGTCGCATGGGACTCCTTGCTACGGATTGAGGAAAGGGCCCACGTCCAGAACTTGCCAAGCCTGTTCATTTGTGGAGCCTTGGGTACTCTGGCGGTGGTGGGTGAGTTTGTCAGGCGTGCGCTGGGATGCCTGGCACAGGTTAAGAGGTGTCCGGTAGGATTCTCAACTGTCCTGAGCTGCGTGCTCTTCCGCTGAGATCTCTTCCCTGTTGCCTTGAGCGGCAAGCCCAGGCTCCCTTGCACGGCTTTCAAAGTTCCTCGCTGTCGCTCAGATCCCAAGTCTGCAGGTTTGAACCCTGCATCTCTACCAGGGGTAAGGGTGGGGGGTAGAATGTGCTTACTCTGGGACAGGGGTAGTGTCCAGGTCTCTCCTCGCTGCTGACAACAGGGTTTGGTGGCGTGGCATCCGGAGCACATGAACAGAGCTGAGGGCCCGCAGTGAACCCCTAAGCCCTGGTGGCTGTGTAGCCATCCTGAGGTCATAAAGAAACCCTACTCTTGAGGGTGAACATTGTAGAATGAGCCCTCCTTGGAAGGCTCCCTGGCTGTGAACAAAAATAAAATACTTCGCAGGGAGGGGAACTTTTACAGCTTCAGGCAGATGTCTGAAGGCACCTCAGGCTTTCCAAGTGGACTAGATCCCGGAGGCTTGGAGGAGGCATCTGGCTGCAGTGGGCCACACCACTCAGTGCAAGGCCTGTTTTCTATTTGGAAAAGAAGTTTTAGTTTGTTTTAAAAAAAAAAAGCATGAGTTGCCAAACTGCATGCCCAATTTGATTCTGCCTTTTTTAGTCCATGTGTGCACGTATGCATATATGGACAAAGGTTGGTGGGGGGGCTGTTGCGGGTTGCGGTTGATGCAGGGGAGAGCCCAGATGTCATGAGCTAGCTGTTATCTCCAGGCTTTGACAATCAATAGGCTTGTTGGTGGTGGTGAAGTTTTGACCTCTCAAGAGTTCTTTTTTTGGTCTGATTCTCTTTTTGAAATACTTCCTTAGTCTTAGGTGGGTCTTCGTCATTGTGCACAGGCTTTCTCTAGTTGCAAGAGCGGAGGCTGCTCTCTAGCTGCTTCTCGTTGTGACAGCTTCTCTTGTTGAGGAGCACAGGCTCGAGAGCTTGGGCTTTGATAGTTGTAGCACAGGCTTCGTTGCCCTGCGGCTTGTGGGATCTTCCCAGACCAGGGATGAGACCCGTGTTCCCAGCGTTGGCAGGCAGATTCTTAACCCCTGCACCACAAGTCCTAAGAGTTCTGTAATGAATGGGAAAAGTTAAAATTTAGGGTCTGCCTTCCTGAAATTTAGGAGCTGCTGTTTTCTAATCCCTGCTCCTGCTAGGTGTATGGACTGGGTTGGGAGAGTACTTTGGAAGAAGAGCTCCAGAAGTCATCTTCTCTAACTCCATCATTTGACACTTTGCACAGCAGAGGTCCAGGGCAAGCAGGGACTTACCCGAGCCCATGCGGGAGGTCTCTGGCTCCTGACTCCTTCCTTCCCTACTCTGGTGGAAGAGTTCCTGGGCACCTACTATAGCCCCAACGTGCTGTAGGCCTCTATGAATGTCAGGGGGTTTTGGTTTTGTGTTTTTAGAGAAAACTCACATGAGACACTTTGCTGAGTGCTTTAATGGACTTCTAACTCCAAGTTGGAAACCACAGGGAGAGGCCTATTCCTAGCAGTCCGGAAAGGCCTGGCTCCAGATGGCCAGATTTGAGCAGGTCTTTGAACAATAAAAGTTGTAATTGTTTATTGAACACCTGCTGTATGCCTCACATTGTGCTGGGTCTTAGAGATGGGTAAAGGTGCTGTTGAGGTGTGGGGATGAGGGCAGTGTCACGTTGATAGATGTGGGGTGAGGTCCCTTGGATTGGGTTTCGTGTGTAAAAATGATTTATTAACCTTCTTGTCTCCCTGTGACACTGGTTGCTGCTTTCATTTTATTTTTGTCCTTTTCTGCCCTTTTGAAAGTTTTGTATTATAAGTTCATGTTTGCCTCAAAATCAGAGAATGGCAGTAACTGTCATACTTTAAGACACAGAGTTAAATACTGCAGAGCTGCTTAATTTTGCAGCTGAAAGAGCCTATAAAGGATAAGTTACCACCCCCGCTTCCTGACACCTGAGCTACCACTAACATGGCCTTCCTTTCACTGGAGGGTAGCAAATGTCCATTTCCACCCAGATGTCAAAGAATTATACTATCCTCCTACTAGAACTGTGGATTTTCCATCCCTAACATTCAAAGGACCATGGATTCCTAATCTTGTAGGAAAAAGAGATTTTGGTGTCAGGGGAGCCTTGTAAGTCATGAACCTGGTTCAAGTTTTCATTTAAAAGTTGTGTTGTTTTTTTTTCTTTTAAATGATAAGATATCTATATGTTATATCCTTAATGTATAAAGAGCTCATGTATATCACTAAGGAAAGATGTCAAATACCTAAATAGCAAATGACATGAATGACTTGTCATTTGTTTTACTAAATGGCCAGTGTAAACCATTTAAAAAGGTTAGTGATCCAAAAGATTAAGTTAAAATACCAAAGAGATCAGAGATACCATTTTGTAACTACTAAGTTAGCAAACACTGATGTAATGCCCTGTTAATTAAATTAGTTGAATAATGATATTAGTCTCATTAAAAAATCATGTTTTCTTTGACCATTTAATGAGAGGAGAAGTGCTTATGATATTATTTAACAGAAAACAGTGACTAATTTTCTTTTTACTCTGCTGTGTCCTATAATAAGAAAGTGTTTTATATTAAATGAATAATGCTAATTTAAAGAACCAAGTTGCTGAAGCTTTCCAAATCTTTCTTTAAAAGCCACGTGTTGTTTCTGAGCTGAAGGCTGAGGGAGAGTAGAGCTGGACTTTCTGAGGGGATAAATAGGAAAAGGCCACCTTCAGTCTGCTCTCCACACAGACACTTGTTTTCTCATCTGTAATGTAAGGGTACCTGTGTCTGCCTTGGAAGGCCACCTGGGGGTTCAGGGAGAGCTGGTGTGAAAGTAGCTGGCTTGTTCTGAGCATCAGGCCAGATAGCCTCTGCCATCCACCCTGCCCAGGGCTGGGCCATCAACTCAGTCTTTCTCACACCATCGTCAGGAGCACCATCTTTTCCATCTTCACCCTGAGAACAAGTCAGCATCACATTTGTTGAATAAAACATTTAATCAGGGCAAGAGAGGATTTTGGTTTTCCCAAATGTATCACCTGCCCTTGCCGCCTTTCTGATCAGCATCATTGACCCACCCTCCTTGCTTGACTGGTGGACTTGAACGAAAATATGAGTAATTTGAGAACGATCACCTCCTAAGAGGGTACTTCTGTTTTGGAAAGGTGTCAGTTTTCCTCCAGATTACATAAGAAATTTGTTAATTTTGGTGGGGAGATGACTTGTATAAACGATAGAAGTTTGGTAGGATAAGTAGATAAAAATAAATAAGAAAACTTCCACTAAAGAATTGAAGAAGATAATAAAATACATTGTAAAACTCTGATCATTAGAATGGAAAGAATTAGGACAGAATTTTTTAAAAGCTCAAAACTATCCCATGCCTTTGTAAGAATTTTTGTCTCTGATTTCAAATGAGTGGAAAACTTGTATCAAGCTGGTTGACCATTTGAGGAGTAAAATCTATGTTCTTTACCAAAATAAGTTGCTGAACAATTAAAGAGTTAAGTGTAAAACCGATCTGTGAAAGAACTTGAAGACAGTATAGGAGGATGTTTACCTCACCCCATTTAAAATTTAAAAAAAAAAAAAAAATTTTTTTCTGCTGCTGCTACGGAGTAATTGTTGGCTGTAAATCATGAAAAGTTGCATTTTCGCAGAACAACCAACCGCAAACAAACAGTGCAGCTAATGGATAACCTGGCGTATTCCCCCAGGCAGCCCTCATCCTAGATAATACCAGGGGCGGGGGGCTCAACCAGGGCTGGCTTCTCCTCCAACGAAGGAGGTAGAAAGGGGAGAACCTGATATTTGGGGGATATTTTAACACATTACAGGATAGTTGGCAGACTCTCTTAACAGAGAAGTTTGCTTTTCTGTACACCGAATCATTTTGGAATGTTGGGCCAGAGAAGCCAGCCCCATCCCACGCTATTCCTGTTTACCTGGGGTCTGTTGAAACAGCCACCGTGGGCCTCCCGAGTCCTCCTTACTTCCAGATTACCAGCTTCCCTGGGTTACAAAACACAGCCCATCCCGTTGCTTAATCCTCCCCAGCGCTTAGGAGCACGTAGGCCCACCGCGACCGGAACCTAGTGCCAAAAGCTGAGCGGCTTGCTGTGGCCGCCCCCTGCTAGGACAGGCAGCCCACGTTTGAACCCCGGTGCGTTGGTTCCCAGGGCTGTCTGTTTTCTTGCTGCACGTGGTGTGTTTGGGGGATTCATACAGTCCCTCATTCCCTTCCCTGCGAGTTAGGAGTTCTGGGTCCTGTTTTGTGGCTGAGGAAAGGGCAGGAGAAGTGACTTGGAAGTGGTGACAGCAGGCTGCAATCGTAACAGAAGAGTGTTCTGTTTCTGACCCCGAGGGGCTCAGCGTCGTCCTGGAGGACCAGTCAGAGCCCCCAGGAGGACAGTTGGTGATTGTGCCTCAGAGGCTCAGTCCTGGTGGGGTTTGGCGACCTTCGAGGCTGGGTCTGGGCTTCCTGGGGGAGCAGCCTGGGAGGTGTGGAGTGTGGCGGGGAGCAGAGCACAGCCCCAGGTGGGCGGTCAGGCCCGGGGGCTTCTCTCTCAGCTTCACCCGCCTGTGTGAGCACGGGGCCAGGCACAGACACGCCGGCCATGTGAACAGGTGGGACACAGATTGTCTGGAAGGAGGCCAGGCTGGGGAGAGCAACGTCTGTTCACCCCTGGGACGCATTTGTTGAGGCAGATGTACCAGGTAAATGCCGGAAGGGCAGCATTTGAAAGAAAAAGTAATGGCAGTGCAGCCCACCTCCTCTGTGGCACCCGGGACCCTGATGGGGCCAGTGACATGCCTGCCCGCCTCTCGCATCTCCCGGGCGTTTCCCAGCTGATCTGTCTGTAGATTCACTAAGCCGTGGACGTTCATTGATCTTCTGCTCGGTACAGCATGCCAGCGTCTTGGCGAGGGCACCCTCATTCATGAGGCACCCCGCCTGCCCTGCGGAGGCTTCTTCAGAACTAAAGCAACTGAGTGGGGAGCTGGGGCTCACTAACAGCTACTGCTGCTTGGAAGGGTGTGTGCACGCCCGTGGTGGGCACTGTACCCCCGACCTGGTGGTGGTGGTGGTCGTGGCTTGTGGCTCAGTCATGTCCGATTCTGCAACCCCGTGGACTGTAGCCACGAGGCTCCTCTGACTGTGCGGTTTAGCGATGAGGAAGCGTAGGCTCAGAGAGCTCATCTCTTACCCACTGAGTGACAGTCCTGGGAAGGTGCTGGTGTTTTGGGTGGGTGGCGGATCTTTGGAGGACGTGGGTGGAGAGGGTGGAGGGGGCTGGGAGTGAGAACTCCTGTCTATCTACGTGGGTGCAGCCTCTTACTTTCCACCCTCCTGTCTCCGCAGAGTGCAGCAGCCGCCCCGAGCCCCGTGCTTGGCAACATTCCCCCCAACGATGGCATGCCGGGAGGCCCCATCCCTCCGGGTTTCTTTCAGGTACGTGCTGGGCCCTCGGCCCTGTGCTGCTTTCACTCCAGGCCAGGCCCCGGGCAGGTGGGAGGGAGGGAGAGAGAGAGAAGTCAGTAGCAGCTCAGTTTGCCATGGTCTAAATACAGTTGCTTCATGCTGGTTCAAACCCTTCCCTTCCCATCCCTCTCTCCACCCCTTCCAAAAACCAAGGAGGGGAGCAGAGAAAGCTGGAGAGCAGGCACCTCCGGCTCGTGCTGTGTCACTTCTGCCGGAGTTTGTTTTCTTCACACCAGCTTCGCGCTCACGACACAGCCCGCCCCTGGTCGGGAGGCGGTGGGACTGCTTCCAAGGCCGGTGCAGAGCTGTCTTTTAACAAAAGGCCTTTTTTTTTTTTTAAACAAAACAAGTAAACTGTTCTTTGTCTGTCTTGTTGCTGCTGTCATTGTCATTGTTTACTTTGCCTGCCCAAACTACAAACCTTAGGCGTAATCTGAAAAACAAAAAAACCCACCATCCTGGCAGGTCTGGGAATCCCTTCCCTCTGGTTAACCGCTTGATTTTTTCCGAGTGTGATCACAGAAGGCGTCCCACAAGCATCTGTGCCCATGCTCTGCCCGCCAAAGGCAGGAGCCGCGCTCATGTGGGTTGAGAGCCGGGTCTTCTCCAAAAGACACCTTGTTGGGCTCTCGGGTGTGGGGTGTGGGGAGACAGCTTTCTGATTTGCTGGGTGAGTACACTCGCCACACCCTCTGCACCACCTCTTGCATCTCTCTTATCCCCTCTGGGGACTCATTTGATTGAAACCATATTGGGACTGGAAAAGGCCATTGGAGAGGGATTGTCCTGTGGGGGCTGGAAGGAACTTTTATGATGGAGCTCTTGGGGACGACATGCTTTCAAACCTCTCCTCAGTCGGGTTTGAGAATCTGCCTGAGGTTTGCACACCTTTTGAAAGGTTGGTGGTGGTTCTTCAGTCACCACGTCCTGTCCAACTCTTTGTGACCGCAGGGACTGCAGCTCACCAGGCTTCCCCATCCTCCCCTGTCTCCCGGAGTTTGCTCAAACTCGTGTTCATTGAGACAGTGATGCCAGCCTTTGAAAGGTTAGCTCTTCCAGATAAGAATCTAGAAAGAGCTGTTATATAGACAAGAAAGTGGATATTTTTCTGTGAAGCCCAAGAATTCAAAACTGGGGCCAGGGAGACACAGTCTGAGGAGACTGTGGCTTGGTGACAGCCAGAATCTCACACCGCTTGCATCCAGCCTGGGACACCGGTTGCAGGAAGCTCCCTGGCAATGGAGGAATCTGAGCAAAAGTGGGGCAGGTGCCTCTTGGGGGTATTAAGGGGTTTTCCTCCCTGGGTGGAAGGTGACCTGGAAGACATGTCTGCTTGGCAAGTTTTCACGTTATAGTTGATGTTCGCTCTCAGGAGAGGAGGGTTAGGACATGCTGCTTACCAGCCAAGAAGGGAAATCAGTGAAATTTGGCTGTTCTTCAACAGAAAACAGCAGGTTGCCCACCAAAGTGGCAGTGAGAAAAGTGATAGGGATTTAGGGATGGAAGCTTAGGGTATTGGATGGCCACACATGTGTCTTGTCTGTGTTCCTAGCATATGGTCCAAACTGGGGCCTTGTCTCAGGAATGGAAGTGGAAGTATAGGCTCCAGGTTAGACCAGACCAAGCACTGCCTGGGGTGAGTCTTGGCACGAGGCCGCAGGCACTGGGGAGAGGGGCCAGGCTTACGAGAGAGAGAAAGACGTTCAAAACCTTGGAAATCCATGGACCCAAGAAAGACAGGAGCTTGAAGGGCCACTGCCTGACAGGGTCGTCCATGCTGAGGGGCAGCCACCTTCCCAGCTGCTGCGGACAGTGTACTGCAGCCAGGCGGTGGTCTTTCCCGTGGTGTTCTCTCCAGTTGGAACTTGTTTCCCAGGCTCATGTCCTCCCCAGAGATACCGTGGCTGCCCTTCCTACGGTGCAGAAGTGGCTTCCCCGTCTGGTGGACAGAGACCTCCCAGATACACGCTCCATCTGTATGCATCCCTGTTGAGGTTGCTTGCTGGCATCCGGGTGCCCAGTACAGGCCACGGTGGCAAGAAGAAGGGGACAACAGCCGGCTGGATTTTTTTAAATAGGCCACTGACTTCTTTTTTGGCCTGAGTCTGGGGCAAGGAGAGGTCTGCTTGATATGTGGGCAGCTCCCAGCTTCCTGCTTTGATACAGTGGTCCATGGTTAAGGCCTAATTCCAGACGTATATATTTCTTATGCCCTCCCCTGTGACATTTCAGGGGTGTGTGGTCAGAAAGCACAGACTTACTCCTGTCATTATTTAGCCACTGTCAGGTACCATCCAACAGAGGTAGCTGTGGACCCCCTCCCCCCATCCCACCCTTGACTTGAGGTCTTCTCTGATCCTTAATTGGGGTGAACCATCAAGAGCTTGCTGGATCGTTGAGCAGGGGGCTGTGTGCCCTGACCTCTCTGCTTCTTGGCTGACTTTGGCTACACCCCAACCCCCACCCTCACCCAAAGGGGCATCCTTTCTCTATCAGTCAGTTGAAGGCTGATGAAGTCCTCCCTGGTCAGGATGCTGAACCCCTCGGGCTGGGTCACTGCTGTGGGGAAAAGGTATCTCTCTGTAAGCAGGTAGTGGCTGCTCATTTCCAGAACAGGCCAACTCACATCACAGCAGTACTAGCTATTGATTGCCGGCCCTGCCCCTCGCTCATCTTGCAGGCGGTCACTCTGATATTAGAAGGGAAATAGAGATGGTATTGAAGGTTTTATCTGCCGCCAACAATTGAGCTTCTTCCCCTACTTGAGCACAGCCTGGCAGACAGCTCAGTGGCAGAGGGTCTTTGCACTGAGGAGCCAGCCTAGTCTGGCTGGTCATCTCTGGTCAGACCCTGTCCCAAGGTGGCCAGCCCTATTTTTTGGTCAGAATTCCAACCCTAGTTGATGCTCAGTTTAGTTGGGGCCTCCAGGGTGGGTGGGAGAGACCAGCTTTCCACCCCTACCCCTGGCCCCTTGGATAGCAGCATAAGGAACTTTCTTCCTTGGGCCTTTGACTGCTAGGCTGCGAAGCCACGCTTGGGATCCGAAGGCTTAGCCGTCATCACATCCGGTCCCATCTGCTTGCTCTCCCTTACTCCGTGTTGGGGTTTCTGAGATGGACAGTGCCTGTAGTCCTGGGCCTAAGAGATGCTGAGGGCTGACTGGGAGATGTTTGAGACCTGACCTGACCATACCTCACTGTTCCACTACTGGGGAATATTGTGGGGTTCTCCAGGTCATGGGAGAACTTAGCAAGGATATTCTCAATCAGTGTGTTCCTTATAAAAAAGACCTCCTTCATCTTGGCGTCCCCAGCACCTCATGTGTGCTGAGGACCCAGGAAATGTTTAGAATGAGTTTGTGTCACTCTTATTTCCAGGAGCCCCCAGCCAGTCCAGCCAGCCCCCAGCTCTAGATGCAGCTGTCTGACCAGACTAGGGGGTGGTCCAGGGATGGTGGTATGGAATGTGGAGGACACAATAGACTGGAGTCTCAGGACACCTGTGCTAGCCCCTGCTTGTCCATGTACTTGCTGAGTGGCCTCGGCCAAGTTGCTTTCCGTCTCTGGACTGCAGTTTCCTTAGCAGTAGATGAAACGGGGTGGACCAGATGGTCTCTGAGGGCCCTTCTTACTGAATTTTCTGCTTTGAATCCAGATGGATTTTACATAAGCAAGCAGTGGCTTTTTTTTTTTTTTCCCCTCCACGGAGCTTAAGTCAGTTGGGCTGCACATCTGGCAAACTCAGCTTGGCTTTGGCCACGCCCGCTGGTTTGGGTGGGTCCCCAGCTCCTTGGCCCTAAGGTGGTTTGAAGGGAGGCACCGTCCAATGAGGGTTTCTAGGTCCAGAGCTGGGGAATTGCAGGAGGGCAGAGGGGTCATGGAGAAGGGAGCATTGGGTACAGACTGTTTTTGTTCTTGCTTTGTTTTAAATTCCAATAATTGTTTTCAGTTATGTAGTGTTTTTGGCTATGCATCTTACTTTCATTTTAATCACAGCGTTTCTGCAGAGGGGGCGTGGCTGGTTGGGAAAGTGAGACTCAGAAAGGTGAATGACCTGCCCAGAGTTAACAACTGAGGGCTGTAATCAGAGCCTGAACCCAGCTTCCTGGTTCCTGATCCTCGAGTTCTTCCATAGCCGTCAGGGTCCTAATGCGGATACAAATCTGATCATCTAGGAGAAGAAAGAATAGAGAACAAGAGAAAAGAGGGGAAAATAATGGAAGGAGAAAGAGAAACGCCAGCCATCTTCTCTCAGAAGTAGCCAATGTCTCCATTCAAATGCCAGCAGAGGCCACAGGCCTAAAGACCGTGCCTTCTCTGAAGAAGACAGCCCTGGCGGACCCAGCTCCCTTTACCAAAATCTCAGCCTGACCTGCTCTGAACATTCCCAGATACTTCCCACCATGATGGGCAGACATGTAGGGACCGAGATGTCCCCTTTTCCAGTGAGGCCTCATTTGTTCAGGCCAAGCCCAGCCACCTTGGAAGGAGGTTAAGGTCTGTTCCATAGAACCTTCCCCATCAGTTACAGGAGGAGAGAGGAGAAGCAGTGCTTGATGTGTATAGCCCAGGAACCAGAGACATGATCCAGAAATAAGAGGGAGAGAGGCACACACAACCTTGGTCCTTTCCTGTCGAGAGTATCAGATACACGTCTCTGCTTATCTGCCGTGGGGATAGTTGGGGTTTCTCTGGGAAACACACAGCCTCTGGAGGGCTCTGACTTGAAGTACCTGAAGCTCTGCCATGTAGAATATACTCAGCCCCACCTCTGTGAGGTCAGCCTGTAGATCTCAGATCCTCCTTAGAAAAGAAGAGGGAGGCCACTTGATGTGTCTGCAGGGAAGGCATTGCTACCGCCTGCTGGTTTTACAATGAGGTAGTGAGTTCCTTGACATTGGCGGTAACCAAGTAGAGACTAGATACCCAGCAGAGAGCCTGGGAGACTGTGAGCCTTGGGGTGGGGTGGTGTGTTTCCAGGGAAGATCAGAGTCCAGCAGATGAGAATATGCCGGTGGCAGCAGCTCGAGTGGTTCCCTAGTTTTCAGGCTTCCTTTCCAGCAGGCAGCAGGTAGCACAGAGTGAGCTGAGTCTCCTCCTGCTGGAAAGCTGCAGCCGCAGGAAGGGCCGCTCTGGCAAGTCTGCGACTAGGGGAGACTTGGGGGGGAAATTAAACCACCTTGTTTTTATGGTTTTCAAAGCCCACTGCTAGGGAGGACAACTTGGTGGCTGGGGGCCCGGGTCCCCATTAGACAGCTGGTGAAACTGAGGCTAGGACCACACGGGCGCGGGCCCGGGCTCGTTGATCACCCCTTAACTCATTGACCAGACGTGGTCCCTCAGGGCACAGCGACCTCCCAGTCACTCAGCCATGAGCAGTGCCAACCAAAGAGGCAGCCACGGACCCTGCCCTCAGTGGGCTCACATGGCCTGGCTGGTGCAGGAGGCGAGATTGACTACATGGAGGGGCCAGTGTGCCTGGGTGTGATGTGAAAGGGCAAGTTTGGGATGGCAGGAGGCCTGGATGGACTCACAATCTTAAAGACAAAGGGGAGACATGGAAGGTTCCTAAGAAGGGGAGTGGGGTGGTCCGAGGAAGAGCCCCAGTGGCCTGGAGGGGGTGGCCAGGTGGGGTTGGAGCCCAGGCTGTGGTCACCTCAGGAGGTGGCCAGGCCTGAGCTGGAGTGGTGACTAAATGCTGTGGCTGGTGCCCCCTCTGGATACGGTGGCCTCTCGCTGGGTATTGGAGCTGGGGGGTGGTGGGGAGCAGAGCAGGAGGAGGCGGGTGAGGGCCAAGGGCCAGCCTTTCGCTGAGTCTCCCATGCCTCCTGCCCTGTGGGAGCCTCCCGTCCACAAGGGAGGGCCCCCACATGTGGTCCCACGGCTGTCTAGACTGGCCCTTCTTGGCCTCTCCAGCTGTGCCCACAGGCCCTAAAGTGAAACTGGGTGAACCCTTCTCATGGCTGCTGGTAGAACGTTCTCCAGATTAGAGAAGGTTCTCCCTCTGTGCTCGCGTTTGCCTGTTAGGTAGGCCTGAGAGCTGACAGCGTTCCCACATTCTGGATGAGGAAACTGAGGCTCAGATTGGCCACAGTGTTGCTCAGGGAAGAGAGGCTCTGGACGGGGCAGGGGGATTCAGAGCTTCTTGATGAACCCTCTGTCTGCTGGCGGATTCCTCCCCCGCCTGGGCTTGCTCTCCAACCCCAGCCCCTTGCCCCTGTCTGCTCCCTGGTGAGCAGAGGGGGTCAGTGCGGGAGGACAGAGGTGCTGCGTCAGGGGTGGGAGTCCCAGGCCCTCCAGGAGACAGAAGCACCCCTCCTCCCCATCCCGTGCCCTGCTGTCTGCCTCCAGACTGACAGAAGGCAGGGTCACCCCTGCTGAGAAGGATTAGAGAGGAGGCGGGCCGCCCCAAATGCTGGGCCCTGGGCCATGCTGGGAGGTGGGGAGCCGCTGCTGTTCCCACCCCCAGCTCCCACCTGTTCCAAGCCTTGGCTCCAACAGCAGCAGCATCTCTTGGTTACTGAAATGAAGCCAGGGGCACCCTTTAGGCCTGAGGAGCCCTGCCCGGGGAGTCGGACACCCTGGTTTGAGTCCAGCCTGACTGCCAAACTGCTGTGTGTCCTTGGGGGGCCATCCTCCCCTCTCTTGGCCTTAGTTTGCTCATCACTCCGGTGAGGGGAGCCCAAGAGGGCACTCTAAAGCGCTGTGGACTGGCCTGTTCGTCCCTTCCCTGCTGTGAACCCACACGCAGGCTCCCCTCACATTTACTTGGCCCGTGCAGAAAGGCTGGGACAGGAGAAGTGGTGGGGGAAGCCTTCTTTTCAGGCCAGTACCACCTTCTCAAAGGTCGGGGTGCTCGCCCACCCTGCCTGGCAGCCAGCCTGGTGCCTAATGTCTGCCCGGGACAGATGACCGACCCCGGGCTCCTAGCAACAGTGGACAGAAGGTTACTCCTGACAAGTCAGACAGCATTGCCCCCATCACCTTCTCTTCTTAAAAAAAAAAAAAGTTGTGACCTTGACCATCATGTGTGCCTGTATGCACCCGTGGGCATGTGTGCGTTTGCACACTCAGGCTGCCCCCTCCCCCCAAATGTGAACTCCACACGGTCACACCATAAACTCTCTCTGATGAAATGGAAAGCTGAACATAAATCAGTGTCTGCTGCCCTGTTAGCTATGCATCAGCAGTCAGTGCCTGGGTGGTTTGCTCGGTAACAAAGCACCCGGCAGCTCCGCAGGCCTCGACTGCCCCCTGTCGTGGAGCCAGCCCCACACCCCAGAGCCCTTGGGCTGCGGCCAGCCCTGCCGTGTGCCCCAGCCGCCCCGAACCCTCCTGGCTTCAATGCCTCTGCAGGGAGAGGCGGTGGAGTGGCTCCAGAAGGACCCTAGGATGGAGGAGACCAGGCTGTGCTCAGCTACTGTTCCTCCCATCCCAGGAGACCCCAGTGGCCATGACCGCCTTCCCCCGGACCTTCTCCTGAGCTCTGAACCGACTCCTTGAATCTCTGGCTTTTACGGATCTGATGCTCAAGGATAGGTGTTAGCGCGTTGTCACCTCTGGTTTATTAAGACCTTGGGCTGGTTTATCCTTTTCCTCTTTGGACCTGGGTTTCTCTTAAAACTTGAGTTTCTCCCCCTGTGCTGGAGAGCTGCTCTGCCGTGCGTGTTCTCACAGCACTAGGGCCACATCTGTCCCCCAGATGATGTCCTCACCTCTCGTGGGCCTGGGGCAGGAGAGACATGCTCCACTCATGCCCCGTTCTCTACAGATCATGCTGAGGGTTTTTCCTTTAAGGAAAAAAAAGAAAAGGTTCAGATTCCACAGCCTAGTAGCAGAAGAGGTTTGAGGAAGGGAATTCCAGTGGAATCCTATAATAACATGCCTTGGCATCGTGTGGGTTGAGATAGACCCCCTTAATAAGAGCATGTTGCCCTGAAAGGAAGCTGCCCTTTGAGGAGTCCCGGCTGGGCCTGGGGCTCTGGGGGCAGACTAGGTGGTCACAGGGCTTTCTAGCATCTTGCTGAGGTTCTGAGAGCTGGGGAACACAGCAGGAGACAACACAGTGTGGGCCGTGAGCTCATGTTTGGTTTCCGCCTAGATTAACTCTCCAGCTGACCTTTCCCTGACAAGCTCCTTCCTTCAAATGAAGGCCTTGGAATCAATGAGGTCCCAGGCCCAGGTCCACCCCTGGATTCCAGAAAGCCCCATCTCTTGCTAAGACCAAAAGGGCGGGGTTAGACTTAGGAAGAGCATGAGTGGGGAGGCCACAGCCTCCGTGAGGTGTCGGCTCTGTTCTGGGTGCTGGTCTCCCCAGGGTTCTCCCCGGCCCGGGAGATGCCACTCAGCTCTGGGCACAGTGTGGGGGAAGGGGAGCAGAGGGCACCCAGCTGTGGCAGAGGCTTCCAGAGAGGACTGGCACAGCATGCAGTGGCTGTGAGCAGGAGCAGGACAGCCCCCTGCTGCTCCTGGTGACATGTTCTGGGGAGGTTGTCCAAACTCTCTAGGCACTGGTCTCCTTGACTGTGCTGAGGAGCAGTCATTTAGCAAATTGTAATGCCTCCTTTGTGGAGCTCTGGTGAGGATTGACTATACATATACACGTACGATGCAGGTTCAATCCCTGGGTCCGGAAGATCCCTTGGAGGAGGCTGTGGCAACCCACTCCAGTATTCTTGCATGGAGAATCCCATGGACAGAGGAGCCTGGGGGGCTACAGTCCATGGGGTTGCAAGGAGTTGGACCCGATTGAAGCGACTTTAGCATGTGTGTACGTGCATACGTGTGCTGCACACACACGCGCATACTCTTGTTCAGTGATGGCTGATTACTGCCATGGAAATATGGCTCATCCGGGATCCAGGATGAGCACTGGTCAGAAGGCCCAGTGGCTGGGCCCTTGGAGCTCCTGTGAGCCTTTAGCTCACCTGCCCCCAGTGTGTCCCATCCCTCCCACACCTTCTCTAAATAAGCTTCCTGGCGGCCCTGGGTCATGGAGCCTGGGTTGGCATATCAGTTGCCTTGGGAAAGTCCATTCAACTGTCTGAACCTCAGCTGCTTCACCTGACAGTTGGGGGTGAATATACCCCCTACCTCTTGGGGTGGTGGTGGGGATACCATGAAATAATGCCTGTGAAGCCCTGCCAGGCACCTTGCGTAGGTAAGCACTCTGGGTCCTCTGTTATGGACACAGGCAGGAGTGTTCTGGGCTGTTCTTTAAGCTAGAGGCCGGGGTAGGGGTAGGTCTTCCAGGTCAACCAAAAGCAAGGGCCCCCAGGAGTTTTCTCCTTTTTCCAGAAGTTTATCTCAGGGCCTTAGCACAGCTGTGGTGGCAGTGATGTGTGTAAGAGGTTCAGGGTATTCTCGAGATGGATTGCCTTTTTAGGATTTAACCCTTTAGTTAGACTGGGGTTTATGGCACCTGCTCAGCACCGGGTCTTTAGCATGTTACCTCACTTAATGCTGCCCACCTGGCTACCCTCCTGGGCCCTGGCATGGTGACTCCTTGTTCTCTTGTCCACTGACAGGAGCTGGCAGGGGAGCAGGTTGTATGTCCACTTCCTGCCAGGCTCATCAAGGTGAGCTCGCTTTTGTGAGTTAGCATCTGCTCTCCTGCCCAGGGTTCTGGGTCTTCACCCATGCAGTCGTCCCTCGGTGTCCACGGGGGCTGGTTCCAGGACCCCTTGGACACCAGGATCTGCTGATGTTCAAGTCCCTTATATAAAATGGCTGAGTGCAGTCTGCCTCCCTGCCCGCGAGTTCTGCCTCTGTGGGTACGGAGGGCTGACTGTACTCCAGAGTTCCATCACTAGTGACTCACCCGGGTATCATTGGAGTTTCTGTTTCTCCACCTGTAAAATAGGAACAGCTCCACCTGCTCCACCAGCTCTGAGTGTGGGAATGTGTTCAGAATGAAAGGCGGTGGAGGTGTCCATACAAGGGCTGCTTCCCAGGGGCTGGCGTCCAGCCGTCCGATCCTTCAGCGCACATCTGGGAGGGACATCTCTCTGCCTGGCCCTGCTGGGCTCCTAGGGCTGGGAGGTGGGCAGTCTCTGGCTCCAGGTGTTCCTGGTCCACGGGGTGGACTCCAGCCTAGGGTCCCTGCAGGCCACTGGTGGGGCTCATTCACTCCATCAAGTCATCTTCTTGCCAGTGGTACCCCTTTGTTAGATACAATCCAATCCAAGCTGTTGGTAAGACACACAGAGCTCTTTGTGGTCTAGCCCCATTGATGGACTAGCTGTTGATCTCTGGGACAAGGGCCAGAGCTTGTGCTCTCAGACCCAGCCCTGCCCCTCCAGCTTGTCTGCATGGCCTCTTCTACAGACTGCAGAATTCTCCCCTCCCCTTCTTGAAGGCTCTTCAGTTTCAGGTCACTTTCATTCAAGAAGACTTTGACAGAGTCTTGTCCTGTTGTTGCCTCCAGGTCAAAAACGATACACCCAAGATGTGGATCTGATTAAGTGCCTCTTCCTCAGATTAATTATAGTGTCTGACTCCACGAGACGTAACTGTGTTTATGAAAAGGGTCTAAGATTTTGGAGACTTGCAGTCTGTTCTGGGGCATTGCCTTCACCATTCTGCACCTCAGCCTGCTCATCATAAAAATACAACATTAGACGATGTGGACATGGGAGATACAGTGGTATTGAAGAGCCCTGTCGTGCGGGGGCATCAGGGGCAGAAGAAGTAAGTAATGGAGCACTTCAAGGGCCAGATGTCTTGTGTGGAGTTGGCTGAAGAGTTCCCCACGTCAGGTGGGGTTGGCGAGAGCCACTTGTCACATTCAGACAGGTTACATATGGGCAAGGAGTCAGTTCCCTAGGAGTCAGGTAATAGGAAGGCTTAGTCAGGAAAGAGGGGCTTCCTGAAGTATCCCATGAGGCTGGAGAATCTGAGCACAGCTCTGTGTATGGGCAGCCACCCTGTGATGAGGCTAGTCCACGGCCCTGGACTGAGTACTGGAGTCTCGGGATCTGCAACTCTCTTTGGGAAGATGGCAGCACTTTTTACAGGCAAAGTTAGGGTGTTTCGAAGGGGACTGCAGACCATACCCCTGGCCCACGGATCTGGGGCCCTTCCAGCAGCGCCCACCACACAGCTGCCCCTCATGTGGCCACTGAGATGTGCCAGGTTTCATAGCCCACTGTCTGTCTGTGTGACGGTGGGCCAACTTCCTTCAGCCCATCTTTCCCCTGGTTTCTGGCTCTTTCCCTCACCCCATCCTATTGCTTCTCCTAGGAAGGAAGACAAGAACCTGGTTCATTCCCTAATAAGCTCAGGGAGACAGAGGCAGAAGAAGCCACCCAGTTATCCAGGAAACCACAAAGCTAGTGGGGAAACCTTAGCTAACTCTGCTGTTTCTTCTTCTGCCCAGTGAACAGCTGGGGTTGAATTCTGGCATCTGGATTTATAGCTCCCACAGCCTTGTGTCTCCCTGTCCTGGTCGATATGATGAATCTGTACTTTTTGGATCGTCTGTTGGGGTGTAGAGGAGTAGGGCAGGAAGGCTGTGTGCATGCATGTGCCCAGAGAGCTTAAAGTAGAGCAAGAATTCTCTGGGTGGACCAGGCAGTGCTTTATTAATATGCACCTCGCCTTCAGTGTGCTGCCGTGATTAACAGCAGAGCCTGAGCGTTGGCGAGAGGTGGTGTGGAGGCTGGCAGGCAGGAGCGGGATGCGTCTTTGCAGCCCTGTCTGTTTTCAGAGCAAAAGGCAATCTTTGGGGATGGGGGTGGGGAGGTTTGGTTCTCTAGGCAAGGTGGGCATTCTCCCTGTGTTCTGCAGGATTGGCATGGTTCTGGATCCTGGGTGTGTCTGTGCCTCTCCCACTTACCAGAGAGCCAGTCTCTACCCAGTAGACACTGGGGAGAAGACGGTGTGCTCTCTGGATGCCCGCCAGAAACCTACATGGTTGGGACTGGGTCTTGGAAACCTTCACCAACATTAATGCGAGCTGGCTGCTCAGGGCTAGAGAGTGGCTTAGTGGAGGAGCAGGCATACACTCCATGTCTAGTCTGTAGGAGATGGGAATTAGCACCCCAGACAGCTGTGAACTCACTGTTTTCCAGAGGCCATAGGTCTTTACTTCTGACTTGAAGGAAGATAAAGAAGCATCTTTGGAAAGGAATGGAACAGATGTGTGCTTCCCAAGACAGGTCTGATTGCTACCCCCTTGCACGAGCTCCCAAGGGTTAATGACCCCACTCCTTAGCCCCACTTCCAGCCCCAGGGTCACCATCTTGTGCATGAGACCCTCCAGCACCAGGCCCTCTCCTGCCCCTTCCAGGTGCCCACCTCAGGCCAGAAGCCTCTTCCATTTCTGCTCTGCCAGGGAACTCAAGGCTAGCCTTCCACCTCCTGCCTACTCGGTGTGATTGCTCTGTGATCGCTGCCCCTCGTTCCCTAGTGCACCTGGCACCTGCCTCTGTTTGAAAGCTGTTATGGTCCCAGTTGTGCCTTGGTCTCTCCGCACCACCAGGAACACTTTGGGGGAAGACCACGGTTCTGCTTATTTTCGTGTCTCCAATGCTTAGCGCACACTTGGCCCAGGCTGCTGGGACCCACTGGCTGGGTGCACTGCCAGAGTGAACATGGGTTTTGCCCATAAGTTCTGCGTATTAATACTCTTTCCTGAGTCCCTGGAAAAAGTGCCCAGTACTGTGGACACAGCACATGCAAAGAATCTTTAGCAGCGAGGCCTCAAGTGTTCAGCAGCAATGGCTGGAGGCAGAGTGGTCTCTCCTAGCCCCCGCCCCTCCACCACAGCATTTGAGGTTAGAGCCCTTTCCTGAGATGACCCTAGAGAACTACTCAGAATTTACTGCACTGGAGAAGGTCAAACAGCACAAACCTCCTGAAAGAACTCAGGGTTGGAATCAAGTCTTCAGAATGTTTTGTGCTGGCAAGCCAGGGAGGAGTGTGTTCCCCAGCACTGTGGCAAGAATGAACATAGGGAAGATGGTTAGCAAGGAGATACCCTGGAACCAACCAGCTGGACATGAATGCTGTTTATTGTATTGTATTATAATAATGAAAGATCATTTTGTTTAAGACCAATGGCCCAGAAACCTGGGTCTCAGAGATTGGTCACAGGACATGTTGGTGGGGGAACCAGAACTCAGGTTTGCTGACCCCGGGTCTGGGCACAATCTCTTGTCCTCAGTGGGATAAATCCTGGCTCCAGTAAATAATACTGTAATGTCGCTGGACTTCATTTTTATCCTTTGTAAAATGGGGGTGATTTTTGCTTCATTTATCTTACTAGAGAGATGTGAGGTTCAAGTTAGAAGGTATTGATAGATACTAGTACTGTTTTGCTTTTCCTTGAGAATTTAAAAAGACCCAATTTGGGTTTTCCCTGGTGGTCCAGTGGCTAAGACTCCATGCTCCCAATGCAGGGGTCCCAGGTTCAGTCTCTGGTCAAAGAACTAGATCCCACATGCCTCAACTATGTAAGACCCTGCATAGCCAAGTAATTTTTTTTTTTTCCTAAAAATTGTGTGCTGAGTTTAAAAAAAATAAAAGGACCCAGTTTTTTCCCTCTTAAGTCTTGAAAACCATTACTAAGCTCAAGGATCAGCAAAGTTTTCCTGTGAAGGGTCAGATAATATTTCAGGCTTTGTGGACCATCTGGTCTCTGTCCTGACTGCTCAGATATGTTCAGATGGAACATGAAAGCAGATTCAAATGGTACACAGATGAACATGGCTGTATTCTGATAAAACTTTATTTACAGAAGCAGATGACAGGCCAGACTTGGCCCCGAGCCATAGCTTGCTGACTTTTCTGGCAGCTCAGTGTAGTGGACGTGCTCTTGGGGTCCTCATGTGGCAGCTGACCTCCAGCCTCCACTCCAGGTGTGGTGCAGGGCACCAGGCCTGGACCTGGGAGCAGTGAGCCCACGTCCCTGGGGCCCAGCTTTCCCGTCCGTGCTCTGGGCTGGGGCAGCCAGGGAGCAGCATGGGGCGGGTGGGGGGGACTCTGCGTTAGGTCTTGGATGCCATGCCGCTGCCTGTTCTTTCATTTACTGTGTTTCCTCCCTTTGTTTTGAAAACCGTCTCCTGCTGATTCTGCGTCTCTGTCTCCGTGGGACCTCTGGAGTAAAACATGATCTGAGCGCCTCCTGCGGGTGTCTGGGCGGCCTGTCTCAGGAAGCCAGATTCACAAGTGTGTGGACCTCTCACCCTCGCCACCTGCCTGGCGCTGTCCTGGCTCCTCTGAGAGGCACAGGGAGGAGGAGAGGGGAGGGGAGCCGGGGTCTTTGCTCAGCTGGAGTCAGTGTGTCTGTCACTGATCTTGCACTGAGTGGACCCTGGTGGCTGTGAGGACTCCTGACGTTATGCAGAGGTGACCCGCAGGGGACACGCTGTGTACTGTCTGCTCCTTTCACTGATGACTTCCCCGCCATGTCAAGAAGATGGGCCACCACCGCTTGCCACCTGCTGTGCCTGGTGCCCATGGAGGGCATGGTTGCTGTGGGCTCGTCTCCTAGGCAGCCAGCAGCCCCCTGACTGAGCTCCCAGCGCCAAGCCACCACCTGGTCATGGCCCCATGATTGAGTATGGCCCAGCTCAGCCCCCCGTACCCTCGAGTTGGTAATTTCAGCTCCACGTCTGACCTTTTCTGCCCATGTCCGCACACATGAAGACGTCTCTTCCCCAGAGAGGACAGATGGAACTAGGATAGGACGGCAACTGTCCAAAGCCACTGCCAAGTTCATTCCCATGGGTCAAAATGAAGAAATAACTTTTTGTGTGATGAGCTGCATGTCAGAGGGAGGGGGCAGTTCAGAGCCCTACCTCTGTCACCCCCCCAGGTGGTCAGCCTCCTGCTGCAGGGAGGCTGTGGGTGGAGGTAGACCGTGGTGACGGATGTGGATGTCGGTGGCACACGGGCACACCTTGGCCCTCTCCCCAGAATGGGCTTACGGCATTTTCCATCAGCATTCGTGTCCAAGGAGCAAATTGGATTGTCTGTTGCATGCCTGTTGCCATGTGTATAATTAATGTAATTTTATATTCACTCAATTACGGTGACACGCCCAATAGCCGGATTACGCAGGCCACCAATAATGTGGGTTGTCTGTCTCCCCGCTGCCAATCAATGAAACCCATCCCTGCAGCCTTGCCACTCCATTGGGCGGTGTCCCTCCCCCCCGCCCAGGAGTTGGGGAGGGGGACGGGGATGTGGGGAATGTTTTTTCTCTTAGCAACCTAAAATTTCAGATCCCCTTTCCCCAAAGGCCCTCTGGCTAAAGGCAGATCTGGCCAGGGTGGTAATGATGAAGCACTCAGTGTGTGAGAGCACTCTCCCAGCTTTTCTGCGAGGAGGGTCACCTGGACTCCTTGTGGCCTTAAAGGCCTGGCTGGGGATGTCAGGCAGAACTGCAGCCCGGGTGCCTTGGGCTTTCATGGCCGAGCTCTCCCCACTGGCCCACCTCTGTACCCAGAAAACCTGGAACTCAGTCTCAGTTCTGTTTCTCTGAGAGTCCGTGATTCCTAGGCAGGTTGAAGGCAGCTTGAGGGAGTGTGGGGTGGAATTTGGTGAAGGAGCCGTGAGTTTTGGAAATAACTAAACTTAGCATGTAGGTTTCATTACCTCTCTCCTTAAAAATTAATACAGATTATTTTTTTAAAAAGCAATTTTTAAAGTTTTCTTTTTGACTCTGCTGGGTCTTTGTTACCGTGCCCCCCTCTAGTTGTGATGCCTGGTTTTATTGCAGTGGTTTCTCTTGCTGTGGAGCCTGGGTTCTAGGTGCGTGGGCTTCGGCAGTTGTGACCTGCAGCCTTCGTTGCCCCGCGGCATTTAGGATCTTAGTTCCTGGATCCGGGATCAAACTCACATCCTCTGCATTGGCAGGCGAGTTCTTAACCACTGGACCACCAAAGAAATCCCTATCTGGTTTTTAATTTTAAGACGCCATCCTCCCTTACTCCCAGGAGTCTTTAGCTGAGAGGACCAGCTTGGTTACCCTGTTGTTACTAATGTTTCCTCCTGGTTCCTTGAACACCAAGTGTTAGATGTGTTCACCCCAGGGCTGGCTGACTGTGGCTGTGGGGTCCGCGTGCTGGCTGAGCCTCAGCTTTCTGCTCGGGCCCTGCCCTAGGAGTCCACGTGGGGGCTGTGTCACTGCCCCGGAGGAGCCCATGTGATATCCAGAGATAAGGCGGGACGTCCACAGAGGATGTGCCATATTTGGAGTGTGCTTGGCCGGGTAGAGTAGGTCAAGCTCCACAAAGGAGGATGTGTGCCCTTTCAGCAGGCTCAGGAGGGGGATCCTGCAGAATATGCGTCTGGTTCTTGGCTTCCATGTAGATGGGCTGTGAGTGGCTTTAGAGCATGAGGGGTGGGGACTGCGGAAGCTTGAGGATCTAGGCCAGACACTGTCAGCTGAACCGCCTCTCTCAAGTATGTGTAGAATGTCCCATGTTCCATATAAGGAAGCTGGACCCACAATGTGTCCTGAGGAGTTGGGCTGAATGCCAGGAAGTGTTCCCCATCCCCATCGTGCACAAGCACGATGGCTTCGGGGAGATGCAGGGACTTGATCAAAACATGGCAATAGGTGGGCCCTGCTGACGGCTCTGAGGTGCTTTTCTTTTTTATAAGGTTATTTATTTATTTGGCCGTACCTCGAGGCATGCAGTACTTCCTCCATCAGGGTTTGAACCTGTGCCTCCTACAGTGAAAGAGCAGAGTCTTAACCACTGGACCACCAGGGAAGCCCCCTGAGGTGCTTTTCTACAGAGACCTCTGATCCATTGTGCTCTGCTCCCCACCACATCGATGGCGCTAAAGGCTCCTCCACTGAACCGTCTGCATCCAGAGGTGGAGCGGAATGGCCTGGCATTTGCCTCTGTCACACTCATAGCAGAGCCTCCTGAGCCCGTGGATGTTACGCCACTCAACGCTGAAGTGGCAGGCAAAGGCATAAGGAAGTGTGGGGCTTATGTGTCATTGGTTGGAGATCTCAGGAACATCTGAGAGGAATGGCAAGTCCATTAACAGGTTCTGGGGCAGATTGAGGCCCCGACAGGACGTGGGCATGTCTCCTTCCTTTTCCCAGATTTGGTGTCAGGCCTCCTTGTTGTCACCCCGTGGAGGCAGTGTGGTACAGTTTGAGAGTTCTGACCCACCAGGGGACCTTCTCATCCCTGCTCCCGTCGGCCTCCATCTGTGGCCACCCTGGGCCTTGGTTTGCCTGTCCCCTTCTCTTGGAGCCTGTGGTAGTTTCAACCTGACACTCCAGCCTGTTTGTCACTGTGTCCTCGTCCTTCTCCCTAGCTAGCCTGGGAGCTTCCTGGGCCAAGATGAGACGAGGCCAGTGCAGCTCTGTGACCTTTCCTTACCCCAGACGTGTGGGAAATCCGCACCCAGGAAATGGATGTGGGTGAGCGGCTGGATGTACCCACAAGTCAGTCCTTCAGCCTCTAGGAGACTGCTCAAGGGCTCGTCGGAGTGGGATGGTGGACCAGCTAGACTCCCTGGACTTGAGAATCAGCCTGGACCCACCACTTAATAGTTTGTAATCCTAGGCGAGTGGCTTTGGCTTGCTGAGCCTGTTCTCCCTTCCTGCAAGGAGTTGAGTGACATGAACTGATTCAGGTGAAGCCACTTGTACTGTGTGGCAGGTGTGGCTTCATTATTCTTACTATAGTTAACTCCCATTTCATCATGGAGAGAAGTGCAGTCATTGGCAGGGAGTCAGGGTTTGAATGAACCCAGTTGTTTTCAAACCCTGTTTCTTTGTGTGCAATGGATGGGGGGATGATATCATGAAGAGATCTCTTGACTGGAGTGAGGTGATGTCGCTCAGCCACCTTCATCTCTGTGGCCTTGAGCAAGTCACACCTCTGTCCTGCGCTTCTCTTCTCCCCCATAAATGAAGAGCATTGGAAGAGTTGATCTGTCAGAGCCACCAACAAGCAGGTGACTGCTGGGCAGGTGAGGTTCTCCGGAAGTTTCTGGTGGGACGACCCCCATCCTGGTCAAGCCTGATATTCTGTGCACCTCAGATGTCTGTCCCTATCCACCTGCTCGCCCGGTTGACTAGGCAGCACCTGGATGGAAAGCCTCCAAGGTCCAGACCTGGATGCAGAGGCTCATCCTGGTGAAGCAGGCTTCCAGATGTACCTATTTTGGATTCTTTTAAAGCTTTCAAATGGAAACTAGGAGGGCCCCATTGGGGAGGGGAGTGGACCTGTATGGAAACAATGCTCATTGTTATCAACTTTAAGGTTCTTGCCCTCTCTCACCTTCTACCTCCATCCTCTCTACCTGCCTGCTACATCTGTGCAGGGTTTGGGGAAAAGAAAAGCCAATATCCCAACAAAGGTCAGAATCTTAAAACAGGGTCTTTTTTTGGCGGGCGGGGCGGGGGGGGGGTCTGCTTCCTACATAGCCTTTTACTTGAGTGGGTACCAAGTTGAAAAGACCAAAGGTCTGTCTTCTCTAAACTGTCAGTCTTTGGTTGAGAATGCAGGCAAGAAAGAAAAGAACACTCTTTTGTGATTTGATAAAGCACAGGGCAGCAGATGCCCTATAGTCTCGTGAAGATGGGCAACACAACACGTCTGTCACCGTCTACATGAGCAGACGTTTCCCCAACTTGGAGTCGATTCTGTGCTCCTGAGAACAAGCCAAGTGTGCAGTGCTGGTGCGTCCAGTCTCTGGGGCAGAACCTGGACACGCATGTAGCAATGGGGAGCTTTCAGGCTGAGTGGAGGTAGCAGAGCTGCAGAGCATGAAGATTTGGGAGGATGTTGGCTACCCGTTGGGGAAGGTGGGCGTCTGGCTCTGTGAAAGAGAAGCTTCCTGGCCTCTAAGGCTCCAGGTAGTGCTGGGGAGCATGCTCGGAGGTACAGAAGCAGAGCCTGGGCAGCCTGAGCGGGTCTAGGAAAATGAATGCTGAGCTGTGTCTTTGCCTGTGTCCAGACTGTGGTGGGCTTTCCTTTTCAGATGACCAGCTGGCCTGGGCTAGAGCTCCCAAGTCCTCAGTATTCCAAACCCCAGCTCCAAGTCAGAGGAGAGACTTCAGAGCTGCTGCCTCCTCTCTGGGCTTATCAGCCGGCTTCCCATGGTTGCCCGCAGATCAGGGAAGTTGCTGGGGCCTCACTGACCAGCCACACTCCCTTACTGTTTGTCTCTTGACTTGAGGCAGCTGCATGAGGCCAAGTTGTTCCATGTCCACTCACCAGGTCCCCAGCAGCAGAGTCCCAGAGAAAGCTTCTAGTGGGGAGGTGCAGGGGGCAGCTTTGCCCTCTGGACCTCCCAGGGCCCAGGCGGAGCAATGCAGGGCTGAGAGGTGACTTAGAAAAGACTCAGGTTTGAGCATTGGCCCTTAGCAAGGACTGCCATTGACCAAGGCCCCCGGGGGTATCTGGGGGGCTTTACTTACTTTTTCTCTGATCATTCAGCAAACCAGGCTCTCTTTACCTCCCCTGGCTGCCAGGGTGCACAGGTGTGAGAGCCCTGCCCGAGCCACACTGCTGGCCCTGAGAATCGGGATGTTACTGGAGAGGGCGGTGGAGGCTCAGGAGGGAGGAGGCACTTCTCCTGCCAGGAGCTGAGGACTGACAGAAGGCCTTTTGCTCCCTCTTGGCGACTGGACCTCGCCCTTGAACCCTCCTCCTCCCTGCTTTTCATTTTCCTCTTTCTTGGGGGGTTGGCTCCAAATTATCTTATTTTGTTTACATTGCACCCAAGTTTCGTGGTACAAAAGGCTTGCAGGTGCAAATATGTCCCGCCTTCATTAACTTCCCCTCCCTTTTTAATTTATGTGATTTCAATTTTCCTTCCCTGTACTGTTAATTAGGGGACCCTCTAATCAGTGCCATTATCACAGTGGTATTCATGTTTAGGAAAGCCGCTAAACAAATGCTTGCAAAATTGCTAAATGGCTAATTAATGTCTGTTAATTAAGAAAATTGCTCATGGTAACAAACCATGCCGTTGCTGGCAGCCGCTAGAAAGACACACACTTGTTGAAATTAGTAGTGTGGCAGGTAGGGGAACATCTGCTCCATGTAGCTTTCCGGAAGTGAGCAGCCCCACGCTCAGGCGAGAAGCTCCAGGCCTGTCCCGGGCACGGCCCCCTCGCCTCTCTCTGCACACCTCTGTCTCCATGCCCACTGGTCCTAGCCACCCCATGGCCCCCCACCTCCCCCCACCCCTCCACAGGCTCTGCTCTCTGGGCTGTGCTTGCTGAGCCAGCAACAGGCTGAGCAGCCTGGCTTCCAGGCCGGAGACTGAGGAATAAAACCATGCCCCACGAGTCATTTTCCTTCTCTTTTTAAATGAAACCACACTCATCCTCTCTACATATTTTGAATTTTTCTCAACTTCCAAGAGTAGTGACATGGCCCCGAAAGAGTGAATTGGGTTGTGTTTCTCTCCAGTTGGCTTCCCTGGTGGCTCAGACAGTAAAGAATCTGCCTGCAGTGCAGGAGACCTGGGTTCAATCCCTGGGTTGGAAGGATCCCCTGGAGAAGGGAATGCCACCCACTCCAGTATCCTTGCCTGGAGAATCCCCATGCACAGAGGAGCTTGGCGGGCTACAGTCCATGGGGTCACAAAGAGACACAACTGAAGTGACTTTCACATTCTCCTTACCAGCACCAGCATCTTGCTCTGAATAGCCCAAGTTGGCAGCAAGGTGCTTCCCTGACCAGATTTTCATGCTTTTTGACTGTGACCTGCAGTAGAAAATATATTTGACACAGTGACCCAGTACATACACACACACACGCACATATTTATAAATAGAGATTAATGAAGAGTATTTCCTTAAAATACACAAAGCTGTCTGATGTTTTCTACCCTAGTTTTTATTCTGCTCCAGGTTTTTAAAAACAGTGGTTGCAACCCACTTAATTGATTTCACCACCCACTAATGGGCTGCACCCCATGCTTTGGTCAGCTCTGTGGTTTAAGTGTGAATTCTTCTGCCCATCTCTCCTGTGGGGAGTCAAGGCCAGCATATAGCCCAGAGCTTCAGGGGTCAGCCGGGGACAAGGGTGGCTTACCACCAGCTGGAGTGGCTAGCCCCAGCATCTCCTCCCGTCACCCAGCCCCGACCCTGCTCCCCCACACACCCTCTCAGGCCTGGGCTGCAGAGGCCAGGGTGAGCCTTGGCGCCCATCAGGCTTCTCCTCCTGTCCTTGCCATCTTCCGCTTGTGTGGCTGTGGCCAAGTCTCTTTATCCCTTGATACTCATTGTCGCCACTGATAGAAACAGGAATGAGAAACCCGCTTCCTGGGGCCAGTTTCAAGTGAAGGTGTGTTGATGAAGTGCTCTGAGTAGTCACTCGGTGACGGTCTCTTCCTCTTGTCCCCCAAGTATTCAGCCTCTGGCACCACCTCACTCTTCCTGTCTGTTCCCATTCATCCATCAGAGCCCCCTCCCCTCAGGAGACTGATTGCCTCATCCTTGCCTGGCCCTGGCCCAGGAAGTGGCACGTGGGCACCCTTCAGGGTAGGTCAGTTTCTGCAAGCCCTGGGGCTTCCCTGGTGGCTCAGCGGTCAAGAATCCACCTGCAGTGCAGGAGATTCAGGTTCGATCCCTGGGTTAGGAAGATCCTCTGGAGGAGGACATGGCAACCCACTCCAGTATTCTTGCCTGGAGAATCCCCGTGGACAGAGGAGCCTGGCGGGCTACAGTCCGTGGGATTGCAAAGAGTCGGACATGACTGAGCGACTAAGCACGCACACACACTGCGCGCCCTGAGCCTGTCTCAACCAACGTATTTAACATGGCAAACTCCGCTCTAATGGCAGACCATGCTGGCCTACTCCTGCGTGCTTCCACAAAGGAGCTTGATTTTATTTGTCGTGCCTGGAAATCCCCCTGAGTGTGTTTATCAGCTTCTCTCCCTCCTGCCCGCCCTTTTACACCGTTGAGCCGGCGACCCAAGCAGCAGCTCGCACCTCCCTGCCAGCCAGAGCCCGCCGCCCGCACGCCGCCCGCCCTTTGTTTTTGGTTTAATTTTTGTTCTTTTAAGCTTCTCCTGCGCTCCTCCATGTGCTGTGATCTATAACCTGCCTCTACTGTCTGGCCTCACAGGGTCCTCCGGGGTCACAGCCCTCGCCGCACGCACAGCCTCCACCTCACAATCCCAGCAGCATGATGGGACCCCACAGTCAGGTAACGCACTGTGGCCCGCCCGCCCGCCGGCCGGGGGGCGCGGGGCACCAGGAGGACAGAGCCAGCAGAGGAAAAACAAAAATCAAAACGTGCTCTCGCCATGGCCTTTGAGGATTTCCTGACCAAGGAGATTCCCCCTCCTCCCAAAATATATCTTTTTCCCCCTTAAAGATAGTCTTCACTCCTTGGACATCACACCCTGCTTGGATATGAAACCAAAAGAAAACGAGAACTGTTTCTGTGACCTTGTCAGCGGCCTCTGCGTTTTTGTTTTTTCCTCTCTCACTTTTGGTTTGGTTTTTGAGTTTGGTTAACCATTGTTTGTAACCGAAGCTGCATCCCTCGCCTTCTCCGTGTGCACTCTTCGCTGCTGAGAAAGCTTTTCTGCCCATTCCCCTGCATCGAGTTAGGGCGCCCGCTGTCCCCTCACTGTTGGCCTTGTGTATCTCCTCCCCCTTCTCCCTGCTCCCCTTCCTTGCCCCCTTTGTTGGTGTCGTGTGAGTGTGTGTGAGTGCGCGTCCAGCTTTGTCTACACACTGGAAAATTGCCTGTACAAGTCCCATTGGATTCTTCCACCTGCCCTTACCTACAGCAGAGGTCTCACCTTCGCCCTGCACTGGTGGGACTGCTCCTCCATGTCCTGTGCCAAGCCCCAGCTGCTGCCCCGGCACCCAGAGTAGAGCTCTCAGCAGATGCACGGTGCGCCTCCGCCCGGAGGGACAAGGCCGCCGGGGGGAAGACAGTTTAAAAGATCACTAGTTGTAACAAGACTGGACTTTGTGGAGTGGCGTGCGCTTGTGTCTGTCCCCATTCCATACTGCGGGCTGTCACTGAACTAATGCCCTGTAATTGCAGCCTTTTATGTCACCGCGATATGCAGGCGGCCCCCGGCCCCCGATCAGAATGGGAAACCAGGTACTGTACCTTCTCGTGTTCTCTCCCCTCGCTCGGCCACCCTTGACCCCAGCTGGACTTGGACTCAGAATCTGCAGGAGGGTTGGGAGGTGGAGGGACAGTTTTAACTAGTGTGGGAGGCAGCTTATAAGCAGGTCCCCGGAGAGGACTGTGTTTTCTCTTCAGCGCTCCACGCAGCCTCTCCCAGCATCATACCTGCCTCTCCCAGTGGGCTGTGGGCAGCAGGGTGTGAGTGCAGGGTTTTTGCGCTTCTAAAGAAGGTGGTAATGCCTCAGCCCCTCCCTGCCAGCCCTTTCTTGGAAAAGGGTTTTCCTCCTTAATAAAGTTAATTGACAACGTACATTTTTTACCCTGGAAGCTTGTGAGAAGGCTGGTAAATATAATCCTGCTATTAAGGGGAGAAATGGCCCATAGGAATGCTTCGATCAAGAGCCTGGATGCAGCGAGCAGGACATTTGTGAGTTTTTACGCCATGTCTGCCTGCTTCCCAGTTGCTTCCCAACTAACAACAAGAAAGGATTTATTCATGTACTTAGAACAGTGGTCTACTTGTGGGGAGGGCTTTTCAGCCTGGGGTTGTATGCCTTATGCTGCCCCATTAGGGTTGGCAGTTCTGGGTGGTCTGGAGAAACTGGTCCCCAGCTGCCTTCCGTGGTTCAGCCCATCCAAGGGCAGGCGAACTGCTGAAGTGAAGATGAGTATCTTCTTTTCAGGGTAGACAGGCTTTGAAGAAACTTTAAAGAAACATCAGGGAAATTTGATTACGTGCCCCAGTATTTCTGTATACATAATTCTTAGAGTGACCTGGCAGAAGCCCATCGGGAAGTCTGACAGCAACGCCAGGACCTCCAGCCCTTGTTGCCTTTGGAGCTGGGAGGTCAGTCACCAGCTAGATTGACGTTACCTGAATGGACTCCTTTTGTTCTCAAGAAAGCCCCCTTAGTGAGATATACGAGGACTTTGGAGAGATGCTCATAACCAGGGGACTCCAGTTTTAAAGTTAAATAGCCTGCCAGTTTCCACTTATTTTTTTTTCCTCCAAAAATCTTTTCTTTCCTATTTTCTCTGACATGAAGGAGAAAAACTTAGACAAGAATTAGAGGCCCAGCTTTTTGAGCAAAGAGGGAGCCCAGGATATGTCACAGATGAGGAAACAGGGTCATAGTGGGGCAGTGATTTCCTTATGTGTCCCGGTGAGCTGGGCTCGTGTTGGTCTCCAGCTGCCCTGGTTCAGTAAACGTGTTGCCCCTGTCTCTGTTTTTAACGGGTCATTAAGTGGACCTCCTCTGGCCTCACATGCCAGGGCCCCAGCACCAGCTCTTCCTCCTGCCCATCCAAGGCTCTCCTTAGCCCGAACTGCACCCTCCTGCCCCCAGGAGAGAACAGATGCTTCCTTATCATAGTTGTGGTCCTTCCTCCAGCAATTAAGGGACGCGAGAGGAAACATGTTTGTTTCTATTTATCAATTAAGTATGAGCAAGTGCCCGAGAGAGCAAATGGAGAATAAATCCATCATCTGTACCTCGCATTACAGATCAATCAGGCTAACCTCCCCACCACCCTCCACTGGAAATCTATCCAGATTTCCAGTTTCCTGTGGACTCAATAATTTTTGTCCTCCAGGCAGGGATGTGTCCCTTTTCCAGGAATCGCCCCTGAGCATGGGGCTGCTGGTTCCACAGGAGCCTCTGTGGCACCTGAGTTAGCTCAGCCTTCCTCAGGGCAGGAGGAGGAAGAAGCAGCTCAGGCTTGCGTGATCTTCTGGGTTAGGGTGATGGAAGGGCCCTTAGGGAGACCAGGAGCTAAGGATCATTGACTTTGGTCTGGGTTTGATCCCTGGGTCAGGAAGGTCCCCTGGAGAAGGAAATGGCAACTAAACCCACTCCAGTATCCTTGCCTGGGAAACCCCATGGACAGAGAGGAGCCTGGCAGACCACAGTTCATGGGGTTGCAAAGACGACTGAGTGACTAACTCTTTCTACTTAAAAGTCTTGCAAGGTCATCCTCCACCTGCCTCCCTGGCTAGGGGTTTGGTGCCTTGTACAGAGAGCATTGCTGTGTTTCAAGCAAGGATAGCTGTGTGGATGGCGAACAGTGGGTTTCAGCAGGGTTTAGGAGAAGAGGGATAGAATCGGGGGTTGTCGGGCAGCCCTCGCATCGCATCCCAGCGGAGCCCCTGCCCCACCCAGCCCGCTAACTTGGGCATGCAGCAAGTGACTAGCAGATGCTGCTGGACTTCGTCCGGCCCCTGGGCGGACACTTGCTGCACCCACCCCACCGTGCTGGAGGCGAGGCACGGGCCAACCTCCAGGAGCCCGTGGAACAGCCCCAGAGCATCTCTCTGCCCAGCAGGCCTGAGGGTGTGTGCACGGCAGGCACTTGCAGTCCCATGTACAATGAGCCATTCTTCTTCTTTCTCACACCTTGGGGCTTTGGCCGCTGCGTGAAGACCCTTTTACCTTTGCCGCTACACACCTTACTGCCCGGGCAGAGGAGGCCCAGCGCTCATCTCAGGGTCACTCCAGTGAGAAAAGTGACTGCGAGTCCCGTCTGGGCCTCTGGGCAGCCCTGCCCTGCTCCTGAGTCCTGATACACAGCAGGGTTAGGGGAGCCCAAGAAAGAGCTTCCGGCCTGAACTGATAGTCAGCACTGGTCTACCTGGACAGGGAGCAGTTCTCTGATCCCCATGGCCACTCCACCAGAGTTAGGTGGTGGCTTACCAAGACCTCCCAGCACCTCAGCACCCCAGGAGCCCCCAAACCGGACAGCTTCAGTGGCAGGCCTTCCTGCGTCCTCTCAGAGTCCTGTAACCAGGCTTCAGAAATATCCCAAACCCCCAAGTGGGCAGACACTAGCCAGCCCAGTGATTCAGAGCTTGGGAACTCAGTAGAGGAAGCAGAGCTGGGAGAAAGCAAGAGGTCAGAACAGCTAACACCCAGGGCCAGATAGAGAGACCATCCAAAGGCCCCGGGCAGCTGGAATGGCAGGTATGGGGTGCCACTTCCTAATAGCAAGTGCCCCCAGGCTGACGTGGCCCTCCCATACGCCTCCCTCTCCCCAGATGCACGCGCACACACCTTATTTATTCTGAAGGTGAACTGTGAGAGGTTGTCCCTGTTTCCCACCACCACCTTCCAAAACTGGTTGGGAATTCCCTGTTGGGCTGATAGCCCCCCACCAATCCCACAGCGCAGTTGGGGCTGGGGGACGCTGGGTAGTCCAGGGTCCCTGACACAGGTACCCCACTTTCACAAAGGCTTTCCTCCCCAACCCGAGGCCTGTAATTAGTCCTAAGGCATGGGGTTCCTCCCCACCCTCCGCATCCTCCCCAGTTCTGCTTTTCTCTTGTTTCATATTGCAGTAAAAGAACTTCAGTCTCAAAGATCTTTGATGGGGTTTTCATAGCGAGTGTGCTAAATGTTAACTCAGGAACCCCCTGGCCCTCCTCATCTCTAGAGATCACACGAGCACCCACCACGTGCACCAGGCTTTGCGGGGGACAGGTTCTCACCCAACATCCTGCTCACCCTCTCCCAGAGGCCTCCTCCACCCCTGGGGTTGGAAGGTGGCCTTTCATGTGCTGGAAGGAGTCAGGAGTCCTGGGTGTTCTTCCTGGCCCTGCCTGCCAGGCTGTCAGACCTCGGGACCTCAGCTCCCCCACCAAAATCTCAAAGGCCACTTTGTTTATCCCCTATTCCCAATTTAGTGTTTGACCTAGACGGCAGAGACTAGAGTTCGGGTGGTAGAAGGGAGGGACAGTGCTGCCGCTGAGGGGTGTGTGGTGGGCGGTGATGCCAGAGTGTCACTCGGCCCTGGCAGATATGCAGGCCCGTGAGGACTGTCACAGATGGAGCCCCCGTGCTCAGCTGCGCCTGCTGCAGTTTTCCATAGCTCCAGCTGGAGCTGCCCGCCCCCTGGGGGACCGCCCCGCCGTCTCAGGGAGACCCTGAGTAGCCCTGAGAGTCAGGTGGGGAGATGGGGCAGGCAGGTGCACCCCCTGGGCCCCCACTGTGGGGAGCAGCACTCAGCTGTGTCTACATCTCTTTCAGCCTCCGGGAGGAGTTCCTGGGACGCAGCCACTGCTGCCCAATTCCATGGATCCCACCCGACAACAAGGTAGAGGGCGCAGGGTGGGCGGCTGGGTGGATGGGGGCGTTGGGAGAGGCCCCTCCTCCCCCACGGTCTGCCTCTCCTTCCTGCCGCTCAGGCTCTCCCCACCTCTGTCACACAGGTCACCCCAACATGGGAGGATCAATGCAGAGAATGAACCCTCCTCGAGGAATGGGGCCCATGGGGCCCGGCCCACAGGTAACCAGCCGCCAGTCTGTCTGTCCATCTCGCTAGCCATCTGTATGCACCCGCCTTCTCTCCTCCTTCCTAGTCTGTCTGTCTTTCCACGTCTCATAGCTCGTAAGGCTGAGAGGAGAGGGCATGACTGACGCCCCGGCGGCCCTTGCTACCCGTAGATGGGCAGCCCCCCAGCAGAGTTGAGGGGGACCCCCCTCCCATGGAGCTGGGGAGGAGGGGCACCTGGGAGCCTTCCATGGGAAGGACTTGAGGAATTTGAAAGGCAGGGGTCTGTGTGCCCAAACAGCATTGTGGGTCCCCAGAGCTTCCTCCCACCCTGGGAGGGTGGACCTGAGCTGGCTCAGTGGTCACCCAAGGCAGGATATTACGTTATTCTGTCTGCAGCTCACCGTTTGTCTGATTTTGGATGGATCACTCTGGCCTTGGTGGGCCCAGCAGGCCCTGGTGTCCCCACCTGTCCAGCGCGGGAGGTGTGAGTCTGGCCATGGCTCTCAGTGGTACACCTCTCAGCTGAGAGGAGGCCAGGGCCCCAGAGTGCAGTTCAACCCAGAGCTCTTGCCATGTTCGTGTCCCAGGCTCCTGCCTGAGCTTGCTTGTGCCCAGAGGGGTTCTGTTGCCAAGAAGGACAGTTTAGAAACCTCTGGAAGAAATTATCTAGTGCCCTGTCTGTCCCTTCACAACATCTCAGTGGTCGCTCCTTGTGACCCAGCTGCATACCCTCTGGTCCCCGGGCCCATGGAACCATTGGGCAGGGGTCTGACAGGCCATTCCTGTTCTAGAACCTCCTCACCATTGGCTCCCACTCTTCTGAGTATTTAAGTCTGGCTCTGGGTCCTGCGGAAGCTGTGGCAGAGAATTTGCTGTGTTCTGCCCTCCTTGGGAATTCTCTGGGGTCTGCCCCTCGAAAGCCAGAGTCTGAGTAAGGAGACGGTTGTTTCAGAGAGAGAGCAGGAGGGCCTGTTCTGGGGTGTTCCTTCCCTTCTCTTCTGCCCTGCCTGGAGGCCTGCTGGTCTGTCTCCCTTCTGCTCTGGGTATTTGGATTCTCTGGGCCCCTGCACAGGTTTCTGGTTCCCTGGCAGTGGGGTTGTGCCCCCGCTCATGCATGCCTGCCTCCCTTTTGTAGGAAGAGGTTTCTGCCACACCCCGCAGTCCTCCACTCTGCCCGGAATTGTATTTACAGCACACCCAGCCGCTGCTTTCTTCCCGGTGATGGCTGTAACATCTGTGGTGTTGAAAGATTTTTAAGGAGGTCCTTGTCTTTCGATGGCCCCGTAATCCTGAAAGGAAGCAAGCCCACACCGGTTACAGCTCCGGTTTTTTTGTTTTCTTTTCTTTCCTCAAATCCCTCAAAGCTTGTGTTTTCAGCAGCTCCTTTTAAGCCACCAGAGTGGCCCCTTCCTGCCAGGAGGCCTGCTGGAGCTGACCTCCACAGGAACCCATGGGAGGGCAGCAGGGTCTGAAAGCTCAGCCTTCTTGTCCTGAGTCAGAAACTTTCAGATTCCTCAGCCCCGCACACTAGATCCTCTTGGTGTGCAAATCAGCAGTGGCCTTGGACTTTTAGGATGTCCTTGGGGAGGTCTTGGGGATGCAAGAGGACAGTGTACTCCACCCCTTGCCCCGCTGATTCCTGGAGACTCAGCAGCTGCATCTGTAAAGTGGGACGGAGACCAGGACTGCCTTGTAGGGTTGCTGATAGGAGGAGGCACGAGTTCTTGGTGTGAGGCTTGGCACCGTGTAGCCTCTTGGGAAGTAGCTTGGGTTTTCCAACTAGGGGGCTTAAAACCAGTATTGAGGACTCAGTCTGCTTGGGCTGGGTGATCGCTTTGTGTTTCTTTTATATTTTTTCTGGCAAAGGCCATTAACACTTGTTAAGCCTGTAGTAATACTGAGGTTCCAGAAGCTGGGAATGGATGTTATCAGACGGCCCGAGACCAGAGTGTTCCGGAAGTCTAGGACTTCCTCCTGACTCAGCAGGAGTCTCGGTGTGTCCGTGTCCCTGACCAGGAGTCTGGCACACTCCTGTGACATGTTTAAAGAGGTGGGGCTCCTGCAGCCTGGGGTCTTGCTGAAAGGGGCCCTCCTGGCCTCACCGGGCAGGATACAGGGGTGAACTCTTATGGGCTCAGAGACTGGTGCCCAGAGGGATGGGAGAAGCAAGCTCAGGGCTGAGGCCAGCTGGCCGTCCTCACCCCACCAACCTCAGGGTCTCTGAAAACATCTCTCCTGTTTTCTTCCCCCTCGCCTGGTTTTATGGAGATATAACTGACATACAGCACTGTATAAGTTCAAGGCGTACAGCATAGTGACTTGACGTATATCACAAAACGATTACCACGATAAGTTTAGTGAGTCTCCATCATCTCAAATAGATACAGAGTTAAGGAGATTGAAAAATTTTTTTTTCTTGTGATGAGAACTTTTAGGATTTACTCTCTTAACAACACTTGTGTATAACATACAGCAGTGTTAGTTACATTTTTGATGTTGTACATTACATGCCTAGTACTTATTTGTTTATCTTGGGAGTTTGTGCCTGCTGACTTTCTTCATCCAGTTCTCCCTCCTCGCAGCCTGCCGCCCTCTGGTAACCACAAGTCTGATCTCTCTTTCTATGAGTTCATTTTTGAAGTGTAATTGACCTACAACACTATGTTAGTTCCTTGACACAACTTAGTGATTCAGTATTTCTGCACATTTCAAAACTGATCACAGTAGGCGTAGTTCCTGTGGTGTGTCCCCACGCAAAGATATTACATAGTTCTGGGCTGTGTTCCTCACACTGGACACAGCATTCCCATGACTCAGCTTATTTTGCACCTGGATGTTTCTACCTCTTAGTCTCCTTCACCCCAGCTCTCCTCCCCTCTGGCAACCACCTGTTTGTTCTCTGTGTCTATAACTGTTTTCTGCTTTGTGATTTTTATTCATTTGTTTTGGTTTTTAGAGTCCACATATGAGTGAAACCATAAGTGTTTTTCTTTATCAGACTTACTTCACTTAGCATATTGCAATTGGTGTCCATCCATATTGTCACAGGTGGCAAGGTTTCATCCTTTTTGTTTCTGAGAGATATTTCTGTGTGTGTGTACCACGTCTTTATCCATTCGTTGTTGGATACTTATGTTGCTTCCATATCTTGGTTATTGTTTTTAAAAAAGTGCTGCAGTGAACATAGGGGTGCATATATCTTTCTTTTTTCGTCTGTGTTTATTTTTGGCTGAGCTGGGTCTTCGTTGCTGTGCAGGCTTTCTCTAGTTGTGGCGAGCGGGGGCTCCTCTAGCTTCAGTGCTTGGGCGTCTCATCGCAGTGACTTTTCTTGTTGTGGAGCGCAGGTTCTCGGGGGTGCAGGCTTCAGGAGCTGTAGCCAGTCCTTGTGCCTCACTGTCTCTGGAGCTCAGGTGCACAGGCTTGGTTGCTCTGCAGCATGTGGGATCTTCCCAGACCAGGGATCAAACCTATGTCCCCTGCATTGACAGGTGGATTCTGAACTGTTGGACCACAAGGGAAGTCCACGTATATCTTTTCTAGTTAGTGTTTTTGTTTCCTTCTTTTCCCATATCAGGCTTCCCTGAGAGCTCCGTTGGTAAAGAATCCACCTGCAATGCAGGAGACCCCGGTTCAATTCCTGGGTTGGGAAGATCTCCTGGAGAAAGGATAGGCTGCCCACTATAGTATTCTTGCGCTTCCCTTGTGGCTTAGCTGGTAAAGGATCTGCCTACAATGTGGGAGACCTGGGTTTGATCCTTGGGTTGGGAAGATCCCCTGGAGAAGGGAAACGCTACCCACTCCAGTATTCTGGCCTGAAATTCCATGGACTGTATAGTCCATGGGGTCGCAAAGAGTTGGACACGACTGAGCGACTTTCACTTTCTCTTTTCCCATATCTCTCGTGCCCCACTGGGTAGGGTGCAGTATTAAATTCGAGAGCCAAACCTCCCTCAGAGCAACTCAGATGTCATCCCTGACCCCTCACTGGGGGCAGAAAGGCCTGGCCTTGAGTGAGCCTGGACCTGGGCAAGATTGGGGTATAAAGTAGATTGCAGGTTCTGGGGTCAGCCAAGGAGTGGGTATCATAAAGCCTGGAAGTTTTGGACCCCCAGGATACAGTTGGGCAGAGGACAAGACCCATCCCCCAAGTCCTCTCTCTCTCTGTCCCCTGAGGGTGCTCCAGGGGAGTAGACAGGAGAGGGATGAGCTCAGAGCCTAGTGTTGGAAAACATGGTCCCAGCTGCGGCTCAGGCTCTTGGGGCCTCTGGTCCCTCGTCTGCAGAATGGGCGGCCGGGTGAGGACCTCATGGGACTCATCATGGGGCTGTGAGACACGGACCACAGCACAAGGCTCCACGAGGCGCCCCACGGATCCCATTGCTTCCCTGGAACCTGGGTTCAGAGAGGGAGCCCTGTCTTGCCGTGCCTGGGCTAAGAAAGGCGACCAAGCCCCTTTAGACAGTCTTTAGTAAGCCCCACTGCATACACTTGCTGAGACTGGACACAAAGCTGGGAAACCTTCAGCCTGTTGTTCCAAGTGGGGAATAAGATTGCGAATAGTGGAACCATTCTAGAACTTTTCTGAACAAAGAATAGGTACAGTGTGGGCTTAGGGCTACAAAACCAAACAGAGTAACGTGGTGCTTTTTGAGGTTGTGTTGCATTTTAGCCTAAATGTTACAAAGGAACCAGGAAACTAGGCGTCCGCCTGCCCTTTGCCCTCAGTGTCTTGGGCAGATTTTACTCTGGTTTCCTGAAACAGCCAGTGCCGAAAAGGAGGCAGTGTTTCCACTTAATTGTATTTTCTCTTCAAAGATTTATTCCTATGCCTGTGTCTGGAGAGAACCTCTGGCTGAATTTTTCAAAAGTGAATCCTGTTAGGATGACGCGGAAACTGCCAGAGCTCTGCAGGCTCCTGCGGCAATGATGTTTGGCACCCAGACCCCACAGGGCCACTTTCAACACTTCTGGTATTCCTGGTGAGGTGGGGTCAGCACAGCCTGGAATCAGATTGCCATCCTGGCATTTGAGAACATTCAGATAATCTCTGATAACCTACCGTCTAGAGACAGACCTTTTCCACTGGGAGAAGCTGCATCTCCCCTCTGATCCAGGACAGTCCAAAGTCAGTGCCTCTGAACAGAGACCCCAGAAAGAGACAGAAGGATTGTAAACCAGGCTAGAGCACCCTCAGCTGGTGAGGAGAGAGTAGAGTCACTTGAGGCCCTTTCTGGCGTGGCCCCGTGGAGGCCTCCCAGTGGGGCTGGCCAGGCTCTGCATAACTAGAGAGGGTGGAGGGCAGGTCCAAACGCCCAGGAAATGGCCTGACAGCCTGGAGTCCACCTTGACAGGCCCGTCCTATAGACTGTTCTCTCAGTCACCAGGCAGCACCAAGAAGAGCCTCTGTGTCGAGGGCTGCAGAAAGCAGAAGCAGCGCCTGCTGCTGTGAGTGCTTCCAGCATGGCTGTGCACCCTGCCCAGAGCACGGAACTCAGACCAAAAGGGCGGGGCCTGACCCTTTATAGAGTTCCGGACAGTGGGTCTGACTCCTCTGCCCAGGGTCTGGGGTGACCTGGTTGGAACAAGAAGCCGGGTGGGAAGATAGGCGGGCAGACAGACACATACCTGTGGATGTGGCCATCCCCGTGGCTGCACCCCAGACTCCTCCAGGTCTCCGGCTGCCCCATCCCTGCAGAGCGGTGCTGAAGGCAGAGGAGAAGGAGTGTCCAGCGGCAACCACACCTCCGAACCCAGTGCTAAGGGCAGGTGGGCTCTGGCAGAAGAGAGATTATTTCTACTGAGTCTGAAGCTATGCTTCTAAGCCCGCCCATCCTCTGTGAAAAGGCTGAAGTCTCTGATTTGGAAACTTTCCTCCAAAACCTGCCTTTCAGCCCTGACTTACTGTATGGCCTTGGGTGGCGAGTCTTTAGCTTCCCTGGGCCTCTAGCTTGTCACTGTGAAGTGGGACATGTGAGTGGCCCTCGGGATCTAGGCCTCTGTAGGAAGTAGGAGCTGGCAGCCTGCTCCCTTCTGGGCAGTGGTCAGGCTGGTTGCTGAGGGCTCGGCTGAGCACAGCAGCTAGTGCATCCAGAGCCTCCCCTTAGGGGCTGTGTGTCCAGACGGCTTTCAGGAGCGAGCATCCACTTACCCTCTCCTCACCCCTCTCTGCTGCTGCAGCGTGGGCTCCTGCCGGCCCCCGGGCCAGCCTTCTGCTCTCACCCCTCCGTGCAGCCACTCTCCTGGGCACGAGCGGGAGCAGGACACAGCTGCACCCTGGAGGAGGTCTCTGTCTGGGAGGCCTTTCGGACTGGCCGGGCTGGACACAGTGGAAGAGTGGGCTACCCAGGGAGGCCGTGAGCTTCCTGCTGTGAAACAGCGGGAGCCAGGCTGCGTTGTCGACAGGGCCTTCAGTGATTGTACATGGGCTAAGAAAGGGCCCTGAAAGACCTGATGCTCAGGGCAGCGTTCGGGGCTCTGGTGTTTTCTCTGCCAACGTCGCACATCAGCACACATCTCTGAGGGCTGACTGAGCTGTTCAGAGCCATCATTTCATTTGATCTTCTCATGACCCTGTAAGGCTGGGCTCTTTGTCCCCATTTTATGGACGAGGCAGCACAGCAGAGGGATTGCACACTGAAGCCATGGTGATCGCTGCACAAGAGGCTGTCACTCTGCTTCTGTGCCCGAGTGTCATAATCTTAAAAGCGGGGATAGTAATGAGATGGTTGTGGGTCAAATGTAGGTGAAACAAAGCCCGTAGCACAGCCTGGCTTGGAGGAAGCCTTATTGTTATTTGGGTGCTTTGCCAAGAGTTAGGCTGAGCCGGGACAAGCACTCCCATGTCCTGCCCTCAGATCCGAGGCTGTGCTCACCACCCGTGGCATCATCTGTAGGGATGGCCTGGCCCTGCCATCCGCAGATCCTGCTGTGGTGTGCTCCAGGGCAGGCACACGTTTTCTGGCCCCAGGACTCAGCTCTGAGCAGGTGCAGGGGATGCCGGGCCCTATACGTGCCAGCTGCCTAAGAAGCCCTCCCCTGCTCCCCCACCCAAGCACTCTGGGCCTTGCTCCGTGCCAGCCAGCCTGATGCTGCTGCTGTCATTGTGCACACCCTGTCTGGACACTCAGAATCCCCTCTCTGACCAGGCCAAGGAGGTGGCCCCAAGATGGTCCCTGGCTGAAGAACCCGCCACCAGCCTGAAGGCAGCTCTGTTTGTCAGCTCTGGCTCTTGAGCCCCCTGTTGTATCCCCCTCCTTCACAGATATGTGATGTAGAGAGCAGACCCTGAGACCCTAGATCCAGGATTAAACCCCAGTGGAGGCATTAGCTGACTGTGACCTTGAGAAAATCTTTTTCTCTCCAGACCCTCAGTCTTCTCTTCTATAAAATGGGAATAATACAAGCCTCATGGTAAGGTCCAAACCAGAGGTTGTATGTTACATGCTCAGTAAAAAAAAAAAAAAACAGCTAATGCTGGCTATTCCTTTGCCATCAAAATTCCACCCAGCCAGATACTTTCAGATTCTACTATGAAGGCGGAGCTCAGGCTGTAGTCAGCCTCATTGTACTTTCTGTCCCTTCACGTCTTCATTCCTTCATTGATGATTCAGTGCCCATTCTGCGCCAGCTGGTGGGTGGAGTGATAAGGGATAGGACGAGCATTAAGATAGGGTTCCCACCTTCCAGAGTGGCTCACAGTCCAGTGGGAGAGCTGTGCACGTGACCACGGTCATAAGCCAGTGTGCTGTAGGCTGTGCGGGGGGGCGAGGTTACAAGGCACTGTGGGAGTGACTGGGATGGAGCAGTTAATCCCACGGGATGAGCAGGGAGGGCCTCACAGAGGAGGTGCTGTTTGAGCTGGGTATTGGAGGATGTGTAGTAACCCGCCAGGTAGAAAAGCAAGGTATTTATTCCTGCAAAGGAAACAGCTCTGGAAGAGGGGAGTTGGGGAGAGTGGAGTCAGGAGATGAGCCAGGTGACAGGCCTGAGTGCCTGGTCCAGACTCGCTTTGACCCATCCCACTGCCGTGATGGGTTGTGCCGAGGTGAGTTGGGACCAAGTTCTGTGCAGATTCTGTTCTTAAATGGAACAGTGATTCCCTTGAGCAGAGAGACCATTTTCTTCTTGCTCTTCCAGTCCTGTGCCTATTGAGGGCCCCACATGCTGACAGTTGAATCAGGCGACTGCATCAGGGGTAACCAAGACCTGGGGCAGGCTGGGGTCTGTCCACACCAAGGCTTGGGAACAGCCACTGGACAGGCCTTTCAGATGCGAGCCTTCCCTCCACATGCAGCCCCTGGTCTGCTGGCAGTTTGTTCTCCCCGAGTGTCTAAGGTGGCTGGTGGTCATCAGCCGGTCCTCTTGCTGAGTCTGTTCCCCTTTCCTGCCTGAGACCTGCGGGCAGGTGCCGACCAGCATCATGAACGCCTTGCTGGACGACCGTATGCTCTCAGGAGACCCACCCTGAAGCCCCTGAAGATGCACCTAAGCTGTGGCTTTCCGCCTGTGCTGGATTGCTATTGTGACCCTCTCAGCTGGTTCCCACCCCTCTTTTTTTTCTTTTTTTAAATGAATGTATTACTTTTTCATCAGATCCTTTTCACAGACTAACCCTCTCCCTTATGTTCTGTTTGTTTTTCCCTCTCCTCTCTCTGGTGCCCCTTCTTCTTCTCATAGACTGACCCTTGGTTATCGTTGCAGAATTACGGCAGCGGCATGAGACCACCACCCAATTCCCTCGGCCCCGCCATGCCCGGGATTAACATGTAAGGCCACAGCCCTGCTGGCAGCCCAGAGCCCATGGGTGTCCCCACCCCCTGTCCCCACTGAGAGACTCATGATCGCAGGAATCACTGACACCTCTCTGGACCTCAGTCTCCCCATCAGTAGAGTGAGGATGTTGAGCGTACTGGTGACAAGACCTCATAGACCCCCATATAGGGCTTGTCTATGCCAGGCACAGGTCTGAGCTTGCTTCATGGATTAACTCACCTCATCTTCATAATAACCCTGTGAAGTGCTTAGTATGCTCTGTTGTCAGATGGGGTAACTAAGGCACAGAGAGGTGAAGTAACTCGCCCAGGCTCCCACAGCTGCAAGTGGCAGGCTCAAGTTTGGAGCCCTGTACCCCTCGTTGAGTGCTTCAGTGGTGTAGCACTTGTGTGGTAGTAGATCCCTGTGAATATCTGTGTCCTTCTTAGGAAAATGCACTTGCAGAGGAAATGCTGTTCTTCACAGATTTTGCATATAATGTACAGGGGTCTGTAGGTTTCTACCCGTGGGAGCACATGTTTTTACCCCAGTCCTAGGACTATATGAAGGACTTCCTGTTGGTGATTTTGGCCCTCTTGTTCTGCCCCTGCTGGCGCTACCATGTTGGCATTTATAGCATCTTTTTCATTGTTTTCATCTCTCTCTCCTTCTCTCAGGGGCCCGGGAGCTGGCAGACCCTGGCCCAATCCTAACAGTGCTAACTCAGTGAGTACCCAGGTTGGGCATGGGGGGTTCTGTTTGCTAGGGGTGGGTGAGGTTCCAGGGTGCAGGGTGGTTCCTGTCCCCAGGTTGGAGGTGTCACGGGGAGTGGGATGCAGCAGAATTCCACCTGATGCTTCCAAGGAGAAGCCTGTCTGTAGGGGGAGATTTGGGAGTAGCACGCTAGACCCATCGGGCTCTGCAGGAGCTGGGGTGTGAGCTGGAAGCCGGGCTCAGTCCTGTCCATACAGGCACTCCTGCTGGCCTCCTCTTGCTTGGCAGGGCCGGCCTTCAGCACTCAGAGGAGGGAGTTGGGAGGGGGCTCAGCGCAGACAGTCCAGGGCAGGAAGCCAAGGGGTGGGGCTAAGCTCTCGCTTTCCTGTCCTTGAACTAGAGGGTCTCCTGTGCCCAAGGTTCCCTGCCAAGGCTCTGGGACCAGTTCAGTAGAGGAACAGGACTCTGCTCACATCCTTGGCCCTCCTAGAGACACCAGGTGGCTCAGTGTGTTTCCCATCGAGAGTGGGGTTGTGTCCCCAAGAGGATTTGGTAGGCAGAGCACACATTGCCTGTTGGAGGAGGTGTCTCTGACCCGTGGTTCACCCCTTTCTTGTTTCTAGATTCCATACTCCTCCTCATCACCCGGTACCTACGTGGTGAGTGTGTGCAGGTTCGGGGCATTGCGTGTCTAGTCCTGTGTAACTGCGTGTGCAAGAGTATCAGGGTCAGGGGGTCCCTTGTCTCTTTGTTTTCAAGACATGTTATGAGCACATATTCCAAACTGTGCTAGAATCTAATGTCAATATGCAGGTGTTTGTACCTTCTGGTGTCCCAGAAGTCCCCACACAAGATCCAGAGTTGGGACCTCCATCCAGGGGACTGACCAGGAGGCCAGTCAGCTTCCACCACAGGCCTGTGGTTTCACTGGGCTCCATGTGTGTGAGCACACAGGCATGCCCGCAGCTGCCTCCTGGTTTAAAGAAGAGAAGGAGGGAGTCCGGTTCCCCCAGGCCTTAAGCACCTGGGTTCTGTGTGGACACTGGCAGCCGAGTGAGAGCTGAATGTGGGGCTGGGCCCCGGGTGAGCATGGACTGCTGATGTGGCTGGAGCTCGCGGCCTCTCCCGCCATGTGTCATCACCGTGGGTTTCCAACATCAGTTTTTAATCTTGTCTCCAGGGACCCCCTGGTGGTGGCGGCCCCCCAGGAACACCCATCATGCCTAGTCCTGCAGGTAAGAAGGCTGGGGGACGGGTGCCGCTGGAGAAGAAGGAAGTCTTGGAGGGGCCTGGTACAGAGCTAGGGTTGGCTGGCCACTCTTCCTGAGCAGTGCGCCCCCCACCTGGCATCTTGGCATCAGGGATTTAGTGGGCAGGAGACCCTGGTGCCGCCAGCCCACCCTGTGGCTTCAGCTGGGGCACTCCTCACTCCAGTTGAAGGACAGGGCAGAGCAAGGAGATCCAAGAACGAGGTGTCTCGCTACTCTTGACTTCCCCTGGTCAGAGAGAACCCTGTCCTGATTGCCACTTCTCTAGATGACTGGAAAGGGGCTTTGGGGCTCTGGCCTCCTGGGCCCAGGACTCTGCAGAGTGAGGCCTCCTGAGTGTCCAGAGCTCGGTTTCCGGTCCTCTGTATCAGAGATCCCTTTTTCCCCTTTTCTTCAATAGAAGAGGGCACGTGTACTCACACACATACAGCATCACAATTGTGTTTCTTTCCCAGCTAAGAATAGCGTACCACCAACTAGAAGGAATTCAGCATGCCATCTTTACCCACCCCCAAAATAAAAAGTGAGAGGTAGTTGGATTTCTGCCCGAGAAGTACGGTGCCTGCTCCTGATATAAATACGTTAGCTGATTTCCTCGGGAGACTTTTCTGGCTAATTGGGGAGACAGAGGGGTCCCTCCCACCCCCTCCTCTGCTCCCCATGGCAGGAAGGCTGCTCGGCAGCAGGGTGGGGCTGGCGGCGGCCGTGAGGCTCCCCCTCCGGCTCCCTCTTTCTGCTGCTGCATTTTTATGAGCTGCATGACCTACATTCAGACTGGGTCACATTAACCCACTCCATATGTTACTGTGTCTCCAGCCCCATCTCTGCCTCTCCCTCCTGCCCCATCAGCTTGGCAGGGTGGCCCCTCGGTCATCTGTGGTGCTGTTCTTCCCCAGTGTGATTAAAACTGCCAGCCAGGGGTCGGGGAGGGCACAGGTGGTGGTCGGGCTGTGCCTGCGTGATCCCAGGCAGCATCTGGGGAGCACGTTTGGTTTGGGGCGGAGATGATTTTGCTGTGTCCACACTGCTGTCCAGAACCCCAGAATCCTTCCTTTCAGGGTTGAGTGGCTTTCACAGTTGAATTTTCTGTGATTAAAAACTTTGTGAATCTTCATTAAATACAAATTAGCCAGAAAATGCTGGTACTTAGAGGAAATTTTAGGTGATAAAATACAAAAGAATGAGTTCAAGTGCCATGAGTTTGTTTTAATTAAGCAATGAATTAATCACCCCGACTTGCGGGTTTCCACTGTTCTACAGATTCAACAAATTCCAGTGACAACATCTACACAATGATTAATCCGGTGCCGCCTGGAGGCAGCCGGTCCAACGTAAGTCTGCTTTCTAATAATTTACATATCAGATACCATAACAAATCATAATTAACTTCATCAGCTGAGGGGAAAGCAAGTTTAATTGATTTCAGCCATTTGTTACCAAAGATGAATAAAATAAACCATCAGAAAAGTGATTAACTCTTGGGCAGCTTGGTTCCCATTTTATAGCTGGCAGGGGGTGGCAGAGAAGGGGGTGGAATGATTCCCACCCCTGTGGTCAGAGCAGGGTGCCCAGCTTCACTGTGGGGACCCCTGCTGGTGCCCAGCCACACCGTGCGGACCGCCCCTGGCGCCCAGCCTCACTGTTGGGATGCCTGCTGGTGCCCAGCCACACCGTGCGGACCGCCTCTGGCGCCCAGCCTCACTGTTGGGATGCCTGCTGGTGCCCAGCCTCACCGTGCTGACCGCCCCCCCTCCCCCCCCCCCCCCCCCCCCGGCGCCAAGCCTCACTGTGCGGACCGCCCCTGGTGCCCAGCCTCACTGTGGGGACCCCCACTGGCCTGAACGGGGTGTTGGTGAGGAAGGAAGAGCACCAAGGCTGCGGGGGGCTGGGGGGGGTGGTGGTCTGGGCCAGTCCCTGCTCAGCTGACTGGCTGTACCCCTGGGTGATGATAGCTCACCCTCTCTGGGCTGTTTACTTGGCTGTGGAGCTTACGGCAAGGCCTCCAGGTACCTGCCTGCCCTGTGCCTCTGGGAGCCCTCTGACTCCCACATCCTATAACCTCTCTGCCTCTCCTCGCGCCCTTCCCTCATCTGGAAACCACTCCCTCCCTTCTCGGCCCCTCAGTGTTCCTGCCCTGCTGGCTCAGTGTTCCCGCCCTGCTGGTCTTTAGCTCGGAAACCTCACACAGAAACCACAGAAACCTTTCCCGGTCCCTGCTCACCGCCCCCTCTTGTGTTCCCGTACTGGACCATGCAGCTGTGGCCTGTCTGCCTCTCCGGGCTGGGAGCTCCCTAAGGACAGGGCTGGTCTGGCAGCTCTTCCTGGCCAGGCAGGAAAGGTGAATCCCACTGGGCTTGCCCTGGGGGAGCTCAGGGTGTGGAAAGGAGGCTGTCGTGTGACCGCGTCAGTAGTTCGAGGACAGCGGAGCCAGAGCATGGGCTTGAGGCTCCAAGGTTGGCTCTGGCCTTTAGGATGCTCCGTCTGGTTCCGCTGATTCCGTTCCCGGTGTAACTCCAGAATCACCCCATGTGCTAACAGCCCTGACTGTGGACACTGCGTGTGTTGCAGCCTCTGGGTGGGGGTTGTAGGCCTGCCAAGACGAACCTTACCCAGATCCCATGACTGAGAACTGTGGGAACCATGGTCCTCACCTGCCACTCCACCACCTTCTCTCCCTGTCTCTCCAAGGCAGCCAGTACCTCCCATACCCCTGCCTCTCCCTAGGGTGGCCAACCATTTGGGTTTTAGCACCAAAAGCCCTGTGTCCCGAGAAATGACTTCCCAGGACACAAGTCTTTTGAAGTTTTAGCAATGGATGTAGAAGGTTGGGGAAAATGTACAAGACCCATTTAGCTGCCCCAAAGACCGGACTGAGCGCGAGAAAATGGTGTAGACTCCCCTCTTCCCATGGTTGCTGTTGCCGTGTTTTCCCAGCCACAGATGCCAGTGGTCATGGTCTGTGGCTCTGAATGATGGATCATCCATGTTGCATCACCCCGAGGGGTACCACTCAACCGCACAGCATCCAGGCCCTGGCAGAATCCCCCTTTGACTCTGCCTGCAGTGTGACTGTTAGGCTTTGTGTCCAGATAGTGCAGATGTCATTTTTCACACTGTGAGTATTGTGGTCATGTTTTCTAAGAGCTCAAATGATGAAAATGAGAACGATGAGACCACCGGCCCCAGCGTGACCCTGACATGTCCAAACAAGAGAGGCCTGAATGAATTTTAACGACAGGTGTGAGGACATAGAGACCTGCATCAGGGAGGCAGATAACCAAGACGGAACATACTGGCAAGCGTGTAGAAGAGAAGAGGTGCGGGTGGAGGAGGGGTGGGAGAGTGCATGGCCATCTGGGACATGACGTGCACATCCCTCTAAGTCAGTCACAAGCTTTGTATGTCATCCAAAGGAACACCAGTCCTCAGTGTAGAAAGGCGGCTGCCACACTTGGCGGGGCGACGGCCCTAAAATGATCACCGTCACCGTGTTGGTCCCTTGATGCCTCCATGAACTGAGAAGATTACATTTCCTGGTTCAGAGGCTGCAACTAAGTCCTACGGGTGAAATGAAGGGGAATTCTGGTGACAAGTGTGTTGGTCCTCCGTGGTGTGTGGCTGATTCTGTCTCATCATCCTGATAGTCGGGGAGTTTTCTTCCTCAGATCAAGTGGTTCATCAGACCATCTCCACAAAACCGTGTCCCTGGCTTTTAGGCACTTTGACTTGAAAACTGGAGCTTCACCTTGTCATCTTGGTTTCTACGAAGAAGATGTTAATGAAGTGTGGAAGAGAAATAAACTATTACTGTTCTCTTGTCCAAATACAAGCCACACTTTGCTCGTTTATCTGCATATTTGGCAGACAGTGCAGTTAATTTGGCAAGTTTCATTTAGTCCATGAACTTCTTACCTGCTAATTTCCCCACCCACCTTGTCCCTAACAGTGCTGCCAAGGGGGCTGATTTGCTCGCCTGTGATAATCCAGCTTTCATAATGAAAGGTTTCAGTCACTTGTCGGTTTGCTCAAAACATGCAGAAACAGATTTTTGAGTTTATAAAAGAAAAAAGAGAAGGCCTTAGACACCTGCCCACAGATGACTGGCGTTGTTGCTGGCTGTAGAGAAGATGTGAAAACGTCAGTCTGCTCTGATGCTCTTCTCTTGGAAACACTGTGAGATGAGAATGTGGAAAGGAATTATAATAAAGTAGAAACATAGCTGCTGCTTCTCCAAAACTGTTTCATGATCTTCGCGAGGCCACCAGGAGCCTAGGTGAGGCTTGAGTGGCCTGCGCTTGAGCTGTTCAGAGTTGTAGAGGGGCTGTGACAAAGCCTTATACAGCCAGAGTAATGGCTCCCCTTTTGGACGTGAGACTGCTTGAGAACTCATGAAGTGTTATAGGCAAGGGCAGCCAAGTTAGCTAAGACTTTCTCAACATTTTTATTAAAACTGACTTACTTAGAATCCAGCTTATATCTCACAAGTTACAATTACCTTTGTGCTTTAAAAACCATTTTCCTTGGGAAAGAGAGGTTTAATCGATGATGACATCCATGTGCTCGGAATGTTCAGAAATGATGGGCGTCGTAGGCAGGCACAGCCCCATCTGACGAGCTCCTAGGTGAAAAGGGCCTGCCAAATGGCCGACCTTCCAAAACCCACCTAGATACAAAGCGGATGGACATCTTTGGAGAACTGGAGGCAGATTCCTACAGATCCAAAACCTGTGTGCTTAAGTAAAATCCTAAGCGCTGCATGCGCGGGTGTTCTTGTGGAGCGGCGTGTTTGTTGTTGGTGCGTTGGACTGACACCAGTGCTTGATGAGAGCAGGGTGGCAAGTCAGCGCATCTTCTGTTTGACTCTCTTCAGTTTTGCCCTACGTGAAAGAAAGGTGTCCAAAGCCTGCAGGCAATTCAAAGAAGCATTAGTGGAAAAGCAAGCACCATTTGCCTTGTTGGGCGCCTGAAAGCGAGATGATTCCCTAGCAGCTTTCTTGAAGCCCCCTGGGGAAAAATCTGCCGCAGCTCTTGCTCTTGCCACATCTTCTCAACATTTAAATATCCAGTTTAAAGAGTTAAAATAATTTACTATGTCGAAGACAGTTATTATGAAAGTGTTCTATTTTCCCCGTACATGTTATTTGTACAACTAGTCACCCCACTAGTTTCGCTGTTCTTTAATAGAATTTAACAGAAAAGGAACCAATACAGAGTGAACAACTGGATACCCACATGCAGATGGATGAAGCTGGACCACTTCTTTATACACAAACACAAAAATTAACTGAGTAGACCCTAGGCCTAAATGTCAGAGCTAAAACTATCAAACAATTAGAAGAAAATGTAGGAATAAATCTTTGTGACCTGGGTTAGCAAAGCCTTCTTAGCTACACTAAAAGCACAAGTGGCAAAAAGTAGCTGCACTGGGCTTCATTAAAATTTAAAATTCATGCTTCAGAGGACACTGTCAGGAAAGTAAAAAGACAGCCCACAGAAAATATTTGCAAGTCATATGTCTGATAAGGGTCTCAAATTGTAAACGTGTAAAGAATTCTTAGAACCCAATAATAAAAAACAAACCCAACTTTAAAGTGGGCCAGGGATCTCAATAGACATTTCTCCAAACTTGTACAGAGAACCAATAAGCACAGGAAAAGATGATCAGTGTCATTAGTTAATGAGGGAATGCGAAAGAAAACTTCAGTGGGTTATCGCTTCACACCCACTAGGATGGCTAGAATCACAAAGACAAATAATGAGCGGTGGTGATGAGGACGGGAGGGACTCTGAACCCTCACGTGCTGCTCATGGGAACATAAACTGGTACAGGTGCTGTGGAAGAGTCTGGCGGTTCTTTGATAGGTTAAGCAGTTACAGTGACCCTGCAATTCCACTCATTGGCATCTACCCCAGAGAAATGGAAACGTGTCCACACAGCTGTACACAGATGTTCACAGGAGCATTAGTCGTCATAGCCCCAAAGTGGAGACAGCCTCAGTGTCTGTTGACTGATGAAGATGTAGCACATACATAAAATGGAATGTTGTTTGGACATAAGAAATGAAGTACAAGATTCACGCTTACAACATGGATAAACCTTGGAAACAGTTCACCAAGTGAAAGAAGCCAGCCACAGAGGTCATATACAACATGAAATAACTAGAATTGCTAAATCTATGGAGAAGGCAATGGCACCCCACGCCAGTACTCTTGCCTGGAGACTCCTGTGGATGGAGGAGCCTGGTGTGCTGCTGTCCATGGGGTCGCACAGAGTCAGACACAGCTGAAGCGACTTGGCATGCATGCATGCTTTGGAGAAGGAAATGGCAACCCACTCCAATATTCTTGCCTGGAGAATCCCAGTGACAGAGGAGCCTGGTGGGCTGCCGTGTGTGGGGTCCGCACAGAGTCGGACACGGCTGAAGCGACTTAGCAGCAGCAGCAGCAGCAGCTAAATCTGTGACACAGAGAATAAATTAATGGTTGTGTGGGCCTGGGGGTTCGAGGGGGAATGGGGAGTGATGGCTCATGCGTACAGAGTTTCTTTTGGGGATGATGAAAGTGCTCTAAAATTGATTGTGGTGGTGATGGTACAACTTGCTAAGTACACTAACAACCACTGAATTGTATACTTATTAAATGAGTCAGTTGTATGTGGTTAAAAGCAGCATGAAAATACACATAATATAATTTGATACCTGTTTTTGAAATATATCTATGCAACTGTAATACATGTGAATAATTGTTTATATTATCAAATTTGGGGATTTAAAGAAATATGTGTATTTTATTTATTTGGCTGCATCAGGTCTTTAGTTGTGGTGGTCAAGAGCTTTCGTTACAGTGCGCAGCATCTCCAGCTGTGGCCCCAGGGCTCAGCATTTGTGGCACGCGGGCTTAGTTGCTCCATGGCTTGTGGGCTCTTATTCCCTGACCAAGGATGGAACCTGTGTTCCCTGCATTGCAAGGTGGATTCTTAACCACTGGACTGCCAGAGAACTCCCCTGGATGTATCTGGTCTCGTAGGACTGTGTTTGGGTTTGGCTTCCTAAAAAGTAGGTCACCCTCATCCTCCTATCACTTGGGTTAATAAGCATGAAATGGATTGCCAGATGGCAAAATGTGCCCCCCAGCCCACCAACAACCCTGGGAAGCCACTGGGGAGGCGAGGACACTGTTCTCAGAGGGTATGTGAGTGGGTGTCAGGGTGAGGAAGCAACTGGTACCCTCGCAGTCTCCTGACAGCAGTCTTTGCACCAGCTGGTCCTGCTGCCACCTGCTAAGAGGGCCCTTTCTTCTGCTCAGGCAGGACGCTTTCAGGGATGGAGCCGTGACACATCTCTGCCTGCCCAGGTCCTGAGCCCCAGTTATTTTTTCGCTCTGCCGCCGCCTCCTTGCAGCCCATCGTGACTTCTCTGCCTTTTTCCCAGCGCCTCTCTCTGAAGCTGCCGCTGTGCGTGGTCTGCAGCTCTCTCTAGATCTCAGTATCCTGTGGGGTAGCTGGGTGTCCATGGCTGCGCTCTTCCTCCAGGCTGAGGCCCGGATGTGACTCGGTCCTCAGCGCAGGCCACATGCCAGTCAGGCCTCTGTTGTGCTACTTCCGTCCCGTCTGGTTGGCCCCCGAGGCCTTGGCTCTCCAGACTGGGCTCAGCCATCCCTTGGTGGCCATGCCTTGTGATCTCTGGGCTTTGGTTACGTCTTTTCTGAGATGGGGGTGACAGTCCCAGACGGGCCTGAGAAAGGAGTGGAGCCGGTGAAACGCCTGGCCTCTGATCCGTCTGCATCTCCAGCTCTGCTCACTAGTGAGCGCCCCCATGGAGTCCCAAGGAGAGAACGCCTGCCGCCAATGCCCCGGCTCCCCCCACATTTCAGAGGAGGAGCCAGAGGAGGCGCGTGTGATGACTCCAGGGCCAGGCTGCCCGATGTCCAGCTGCAGCTCCTCCATCTCCTGCTTGGGAGATTGAGGGCCAAAGCATGGTCCACTCTGTGCTTCAGTTTACTCACATGTAAAATGGGGAGGAAAGGCATTAATAGTTTTATTCCCAGGCCTGGCTCAGTGGGTCACTCTGTCTCTGTGAGCCCCACACACTGCCTTGGGGATGGAAAGAGCCCAGGGTGGGATCCAGGACACGTGGTGTGAGAGTTGCCTCTGGTGCCTTGGGCCAGCCCCTCCTTCTCTCCTGGTTTGTTTCCTCCCGTGGTGCGTAGGCCTCTGCCCTGCACAGTCAGAAGGCTTAGGGGAGGCACCACCTCTGGCCTCCTGGTGTTCAATGCCTGAGTGTGCCTGAGAGCCGCTCCTCCAGGCTAGAAGCTCCCGGGGGCCGCACTTCGGTGCCACAGCGTGTGGAGCCCCGCGAGGGTTGCGGCGGGCCCGCTCAGGTGACACGCTCTGTGCTTCTCCCACAGTTCCCGATGGGTCCAGGCTCGGACGGCCCGATGGGGGGCATGGGCGGCATGGAGCCACACCACATGAACGGCTCGTTAGGTAAGTCAGCACCCTGCCTGACTTCCCGGGAAGCCTTCGCTGCCTCGGCTCCAGGCTCCGCTGAGCCCAGTCCCCACAGGAAGATCCAAAGAGGAAGATGTTGCCTGGGTAGAAGGTCCTCTTTGGCAAAATGTTTGGGGTTTGGGTGGAAGCATTTGGAGGCCCCTGCACAGAAGAATGGGCGAGACCCTGAACTGGGCTTTCTTTTTTCCTTCCAGGGTCAGGTGACATAGACGGGCTTCCAAAAGTGAGTGTGTGTTCCCTGCCTCCTCCCTGACAGCACCCTCCAGAAGGCCTTTCCCCATCCCGGGAGGGGTGGCAGGTTGCTGGGGGCCCGGGGCTCACCGCCTCTGCTCTCTCTGCAGAATTCTCCCAACAACATAAGTGGCATTAGCAACCCTCCAGGCACCCCTCGGGACGATGGCGAGCTAGGAGGGAACTTCCTCCACTCCTTCCAGAATGACAATGTAAGTGTGCCCACCACCACCCTTATTTCATCCTCCGGGTCCTCACTGTATCCTCTGGGCCCCGGGACTAGCGATTGAAGTTTCAGAGTCTCCTGCCCGAGACCTGTCTGCCGGGCCAGTGTCCTGGCAGCTGCGTCATGAGCCTTTCACCTCGGTTATTTTTCCACACAAAATGGAGCGCCCTCACCTCCCCCCGACCCCCACCAGCCCCCAGTGCGGTGCTGACGCCTGTCACCAGAATCCGACCTTGCCCAGGCGTCCGCATGCAGGCGCTGGTGAAGCTCACGGTGCTGGACGAGCCCTGGGCCCTAGCCCGCTGGGTCCTTGTCTCAGTCTGTGCCCTCCTCTCCTGGAGGGTGGGTGTGCATGCAACTAGTGACTTCCTGGGGTCTCAGTGCAGAGGAGCTGGCTGGCTGGTTTTTCATATTAGGCTTCTTGTTTACAGTCTCATCTGAAGAACCAATGTCATGTTTGTGTAGCTTCTGAGAACCCCAGGCCGGCTCCCACCCCAGGGTGCCCTGGCTGTGCTCCAGCTCATCAGACCCCCATCCTCTGCAGTCCGTGGCCCTATGAGGGGAGGGCAGGGGCTGCTGCTGGCTTCCTTAGGAAAGAAGGGGTGATTTGGAGAGGAAAGGGGGGCAGGGTAGGCAAGTGAGGGACACAGGCTGGTGCGGGGGGGATGGTTCCTGAGTCCCGCCTGCTGGCCCCTTGCCCACCCAGTGCCATCATGGGCGTCCCAGCCCAGCCCCGAGACAGGCCCTGTCCAGCTCTATGCAGTCAGACCTCCACAAGGCTCCCACACCCGGCCCTCACGACCCCCCTTCTCTGCTTCTCCCTTCAGTATTCTCCAAGCATGACAATGAGTGTGTGATTCCCCCCCTCCTCTTCTCCGAGACGCTGAGAGAGCCGACATTGCAGGCGGGAAGATGCCAGAAATTATGCAAGAAGAAGTGAGGTGTCATTACCCAGGAGCTGGGGGAGGGGCGTCTCCTGCTCCCCCCAACCCCCACCCTCTCCTCCACCCCCTCCACCTGTCCCAGTTTTAGTTTCATGCAATAAAAAGGCCGAACTTTTTATTCCATAAAACATGAAGGACAAAACAAAATAAAAATATATTTCAAGTCAATGAGCAGAAAAATCCCACCCTTGCCCTTTCCCGAAGGACCTTTGATGTCCTTGACACTTTTCTGTTTTTTTGTTTGTTTGTTTGTTTGGGGTTCTGCTGTTGTTGGGATTTTTTTTTAATTTGTTTTCAGGGGGGGTTTTTTGGGGAAAAAATTTTTAAAAATGGAAGCTTCTAGCAAGCCCCCCCAACCCCACCCCAATCAACCTCTTTGCTTTCTTCTTTAAAAAAAGAAAAAGGACAAAAAAAAATAAAACCAAGCCCCGTTGTCTGTACCCAAGCCCTTCCACCAGGAAAGCTAGTCTAGGTGTGAGATCTCACCTGTCTTTGTAGCCATCTAAAAATAATAATAATAATTATAATAAACTGGGCAGTTTACAATCGGTGGTTTCTTTCAAACGGCCTGTTTTGGAAAGAAAAAGGAGTCACCCTTTTCCACCTGGGGATTTCGGTTTGTGCTGATGAGGGAGGGGCGGGAACCGGTTTTGTTTTCTCTTGGCCTCTCCCGGCGAGGTGGACAGCAGCTACACAGCTTGGACCCCAGACCCCCGCCCCAGCGGAGCTGCGCTGTGGCCCGGTTGGCATGCACTGTGCTCCCAGGACTGCGTCCTCTCTCCTCTGGACCTCTCCTCACCCGGGCTCCCGCCCCTCCTCAGCCCTGCCGCAGGCCTCCCAGTGAGGATCCTGCCAGCCGGGTGGCGGCTCGGAGTGGAGTCGGGGAGGCCGCCCCCAACAGGATGGCTGGGACCTGGGACGTGGAAACCTCGACCTCTGCGTCCTCCTCCCTCGCATCGTCCACGTCGTGTGTGCGGGCAGCGCAGGGCTGGAGTTGGGTTTTCTTTTTTTTTTTTTTCTCTTGATTCTTCCTTCTTTTTCAAAGATGGGATATTGACCAGAATTGCTCTGTATATGCTTGGAACTGGATGGAAAGACTTTGGAATAGCTGTGGGGGGCGGGGGGGGGACACCGACAACCAAACAGATGTGCTGTTTCCAGACCTGTTTTTATTTTCAAAAACCGACAAACGCCACAGTGGAGCCTGTCCCCTCCCAGGAGGAGTGACTCATGGCCTCCCTCACCTCACCACCCTGCATCGAAACCTCTGTGTCTTTCCCTGAGACACCTGAATTCTTTGTACATTTACGCCCCTCTCCCCCCTCTCCCCTGTAGCTGGTCTTCGTTTTCTTCCCTCCTTTGATCCATGTATATCATATTATGTGAGATATCATCTGCCTGAAAAAAGACCTTGTGCGGATTATTGGGAACATTGTAGCTGTTTCTGTGTTTTTTCTTACCTTGTAGTCTGGTTCTGAATTAAGAGAGGAAAAAAAAAAAGTAATTATGATACATTGTAGTTTGTGTACGATATATGTTGATAACGTTTTATTAAAGGGACATCTTTTTTCCGCAGCCCTTCCTGACATGTTTGGGGGAACGTGGGTTGGAGTTTATTACACTGGTTATAAAATGCCAGGCGGCTGGCTGGGCATAAATTCTGTTCCTGGTGCACAACAAGGTCTTGTTTTGTGTTCCAGGCGTTGGCCTTCTTTTCCTGGGCGTGTTGATTCTGCATTTTCTGTGGAGAGTTGGGGGTGACGGGCTGGGAGGAAGGGCATGGTCTCACTTCAAATATTGGGGGGCACTCTGAAAGGCAGTCTCAGTCTCTCATCCTGCTAACGCATTGTGGTTTGCCAGAACGCACTTTTCTGGAGAAGTAGGAAAAGTTTCCCAGTGCACCGTGTTTTCGGTAGCGAGGCGGTGTCGGCTAGGATGGCCGCGTGGGCCGCAGCCTCACCTGCTTTCTCCTTTCTGGTGAAATTTGTTTTCCAGGTCCTAGGGTGCTGGGCCGCGGGAGGTTATTGTATTTTTTCACCTCCAAGGCAGCAGGGAGCCCTTGAAAGATTTGAAGAGTGGCACCGTTCAACTTGAATTTGAGAAAACAGTGCAGGTTGCATCTTGGAAGATAGTTGGGTGGGACTAGACAGATGTGGGGAAATCCAGGGCCAGCTGCCGTCTAAGCAAGAGCTGCTGCAGGCTGAGGAGGTCAGCGGCAGTGGACGCTGATTTGAACATTTAGAAAGTAGAACTTCCTGCGTCCTTGGAGCTTCGGGGCCAGGCCTGCAGCAGGAGTAGGCAGGAAACACACGGTGTCTGAGCAAAGCGTGACCTTAGCCCCACCTTTTACCAGGTCTGAAGGGACCAGTTTCAGATCCTGCCTTTGCCACTGCTCACTGTGTGGCCCTGGGCCAGTTGGTTCATACTGTCCTCAGTTGCCTCATCTGTAAGACAGGGGTAACGGTTTACCCATCGTGTGGTCGTTGTGAGGATAAGTTGACATTTGTACAGTGTCTAGAACAGTGCCTTTTAGGTAGTAAGAGCAGTAGTGTTAGCTGTTGGCAGTATTGTTCCTCATTTGGGGAGTCTAAATGGGTGTGATGAGTAGTTGGGAGGCCCTAGAAAATCCCATTTGTCTTTCCTGCCTCATCTGAGAACATGGCTTCCAAGGTTCTTCCTCATCACTGTTGGACAGATGAGACCTGGGCTGTTACTGACCTGCATCCACAGTTCTGAAGAGGCGTTTATGCACCAGCTTGAACACCTGCCATGCCCCAGCCCAGTGCCGGGCAGAGAAGGTGGAGGTGACAGCGAGCATGTTCTCAGTATCCTTGCTGCCCCTGCGCTTGAGCAGGACTCAGGCTCAGTGGGGAGCAGTGACCTGGGGAAGGGAGTGCAGGTCACGGGGAACCTTGCCAAGAGGAAGGAAGGACCTCCCAGCCTGTAATGAGAGCCTGCTGCACCCACATCTGCGGGAGGTGGGAACACTGGGCACCCTAACACCACCCTTCAGCCTGTGACACCCCCCACCCCCCACCGAGCACCTCCAGAGTTGCCTTTGCCACACTCAAGGCTCTGGCAAGGGCTGGTTTGGGGTCGGCTTAGCAGCAGGAGAGGACAGGCTGTTCCCCAGGTTTTTTCACCACTCTACCCTGTCCAGACCTGAGTGAGAGCAGAGCCAGGCAAAGCCAGCTTCTACAGCCAGCATGAGGGTCCCAAAATGAGAGTCAGGAGGTGGTGGGGGTCACTCCCCGTCCTTTCACAGCAGAGGACTTTAGCCCATCACTGAAGCTTGGGTGGGGGTGGACAAGCCAAGCCAGAGAGGGCTTTAGCCCATCGCCGAAGCTTGGGTGGGGGTGGACAAGCCGTCAGAGGCCCCAGCCTGGCAGCTGCTTCCCTGGTAGCCATCACCACCCACAAGGGGCTGGCCAGCCTGGGAGTCCAAGTGAGGGCCAGCCCTCCAGCCCTGCCTGAGTCAGGAAAAGCTGACTCGGCCAGAGATCCATGCCCTGCCCCTCCTGGCTAGACACTCCTCCCTGGAGCCAGAAAAGGAGAGCCTGGAGGCAAACCAGCTGCCAGCAGGGCCTGCTTGGGGGTGGGGGCGGGTGAGGGGGGATGTGTTCAGCAACTGCCAAGGCATGGTCACAGCAGGCCTCCAGCTTGGGCTCAGCTGGGGCCATTCAGCCTGATGCCCTGGGTGACCCAGAGGAATCCCCCACTCCCCACCTCTGCTGTCCCTTGACAATTGCAGAGACTCCAGAGGCCTGAGCCCAGAGTACATCCCAGGCTTCTTTGAGGGCTCTGCCCTGAACTGAGTGCAGCTGGGGCTCCCCAGGGCTCATTAGGTGGGAGTGCTGGAAAGAGAAGACCAGACCAAGCGAGGGGATGCTGAAAGGCCCAGTCTGCCCTGTGCTGGCACTTTCCTCCCCCTTCCCAGGTGCCTGTGGAGCTCCAGTCCTTGGCGTGATGTTACCCGGGCATTCAGCTACCACCTTGGTCCCCTGCCTCCATCTCAGCCCTTCCAGTGCCACAGAGATCTAACTCACTTCTGAGCATTCTTTAACTCTTCCATCTGTCCGTTCGTGTCTTTATTGAGCACCTGTTACCTGCCAGAGGCTGTCCTAACCCTAGGGAAATGTGCACAAAACAGATGTGGGAGGCTGGCAATGCCCATCACTGAGGTGAGGCGGGCTGTGGGAAGAGCAGGTGGTGGCGATGCTCCATGAGATGCTTATTGGTCTCCAGGTGAAGATGTCAAGTAGGCAGGTCTGGGCCAGAGACATTTCTTAGGGAGTGGTTGGCATTCAGATGTTCTTGAAAGCCACAGGACTGAGACTGGAGTGTGCGTGGAGAAGAGCCCCAGGCCTGGCGCTGGGAAATAGACCAGCGAAGGAGGCAGAGGAATGAGGACAGTGAGGTGCCCTGGAGACCAAGGGAAGAAACCTGCAGAGAGGAGGGTGCTGCGTGCTGCCCAGGCCCCAGTGCACACACCTCGCCTCATTCAGGTCCCATGGGCCTCCTGCTCGTCCCTGACCCTCAGCACTTCACGCTCTGGGGATGTGGAGTTCCTTAGGGACCTCTGCCCACTGACTGCTGACCATTTTGTTCCTACTATTCCCTCGTGGTACGCCTTTCCTACTTGCTGTTTAGTGAAAGTCACTCCGTCGTGTCCATACCTCTTTGAGAGTACATGGACTATACAGTCCATGGAATTCTCCAGGGAAGATTACTGGGAGTGGATAGCCATTCCCTTCTCCAGGGGGTCATCTTAACCCAGGGATTGAACCCAGGTCTCCTGCATTGCGGGCAGGTCCTTTACCAGCTGAGCCGCCAGGGAAGCCCAAGAATTCTGGAGTGGGTAACCTGTCCCTTCCCCAGGGAATCTTCCTGACCCAGGAATCAAACCAGGGTCTCCTGCGTTGCAGGCTGACTCTTTACCAGCTGAGCTCTCAAGGAAGTCCAACTCAAATTGGCCTTTCATCAAGGTAGAGGCTTTCTCTGGGCCCCCATGGCGGCTATGCTGTAATGGATCAACATGTGCCTCCCCATCAGATTGGGAGCTCCTCGAAGGCTGGGATCTGGCCCGAGTGTGTGGTCCCCAATCACGCAGCATGAGGCCTGGCACCCAGTAGGTGCTCAATGAGTACTCATGAAGTGGGCGTTTGTTGAGTACAGCACCCCTACCCGCCCCCCCACCACCACTGCATGCTGTCACCTGTGGGTAGGTGCTCAGATGCAGGCAAAGAGGTGGCCTGTATGGCTTTAGCAGACCCAGAGGAGGCTGGCTGCTGTCACTGCCCACCCACCAACTGGGAGCTCCTGGAGAAACTGCCGTGTCTTCCTGTGTCTCTGGCTCTTGGCACAAGCCTAGCACACAGTAGGCCCTTATAAAGGGAGCTGAACTGTTGGACCCCCTAAAGATCTGTAGTGGGGAACCTCAGCACTCAGTCCCTGATCCCATCAGCTCAACTGAGGATAACGTGTGTGTTTTGTGGGGTAAGTAACAAAGCTAAGTAGGGCTATGCTGCTCTTGACAGGCTAGAACCCTGGCTCTGGGCAACAAGCCTACACCCTGGCTAGTTTTGGGGGATGAGCAAATATGGCTAGGGTGTCTGGCATGGCAGAGACTAAGAATCTCAGGTGGCAATAAACAAAGCAGAGGAGAGGTGGGCCTCACTGCACCCTGCTATCCTCAGCCCAGCTGAAGCGCTGGGTCCCCAGGCCCTGCTCTGTCACACAGCCTGGAGCAGGCGGCCGAGGTAAGCTGTGGATTGAGCAATGGGTTAGAGTTCAGTGAGAGGCAGACACAGGGCTATTTGGCTTTGAGGCTTATAATTCTTGGCTTCAAATCTCTACAGGGCAGCCCCCTGGCTGAGAGAATGCATAGGATATGGGGCCCCAGAGGGCAGAGCTGAGGCCCTGGAGTTAAAGCTCCTGGAAGACATTTCTCCTGAGGTGTGAACGCACAGCAGGCAGAGATGTCAAAGAACGGAAGCAGCTGCAGTGAGAGATAGTGAGTTCCCTGTCGCTGGACGTGTGCAAGCCAGCTGCGGGAAGGACAGATGGCATATGTGTCGAGTGAGGGTGTGTTGGCTCCTGGGTAAGTTCCCCGTCGCTGGACGTGTGCAAGCCAGCTGCGGGAAGGACAGATGGTATATGTGTCAAGTGAGGGTGTGTTGGCTCCTGGGCTCTCAGGTTGAAGGCAGAGCTAAAGATAAACCCCTTCTCAGAAGCTGAACTTGGGTGAGAACTAGCTCACTCTGACCTCTAAGTCACCTCTGAGAGACATCTCAGATTCTGCGGCTCTGTGACTCAGCTTGCATCTGCCAAAGACCATGCCAGACCCAGTTCTGTGAACTCTGCAGAGAAGGGCGGGCTGGCGGCTGCAGGCTGGGTGGAGTTCTAGTGATGGAGCCTGCGTTCCAGCAGGGCCTCCCCCAACTCCTGGCCATTCCACAAACACGCCAAGCCCACACCCGTCTCAGGGCCATCACACGCACTTTCCCGGGCACCTTCCTGGCCTGCCCCCATGGCTGGTTCAGTCTCATATGTCACCTTCTCAAAGAGGCCACACCCTGTGCGGTAAAAGCCAACACACCCCATCCCCAGCTGCTGTTGGCTCAGGGTGTCCCTTCCTGGGCGCTGCCCTGGGCCCCTGGGAGCAGCCACACCCAAGGTTTCACCTCCCAGGCTGTGGCCGGTGGCAAATGGCTGATGTGGGACCTCAAATTCCCATACCTGGCCGCAATTTGGGACTCTGATAGGCCACCCAGCACCAAAATCTCTACAGGACCGTGGGGTCCTCATCTACTCAGCCAGTCGTGCCCTCCTCCCTTGCTCACAGGTCTCTGGGGAGTGACCCCCAAGAAGCCTCCTGCCACAACCTTCCATCTCCAAGTCTGTTCCAGGAACGCTTTCCTTCAGATCCTCTGACATACCTTTCTTTCTTCATCATCTCTCCACGTTGGAATGTAAAGTTCATGACAGTAGAGACTTTGTTTTGCTCACTGCTCTAGAACTGGGGCCTTGCTGCATGCCTGACACATACCAGATGCTCCAGGACACCCTGTGGCTGACAGCTATCACCTGGAGTTGAGGAGTGGGGATGGGGATTCTCTGCAGGTTCCCAGACACGTCTGGGGAGAAGGTCCCTAGAACAGGGTGGGCTTCCAGCAGCCAAGCAGGTAGGCCCCACGAGTCGTCGTGGTTTGTGGATTTGTCATAAGGAAGACAATGTGACACGCTCAGGTCACACACACACTTTAAGGGACTTTGTCCTGCCGCAACAGAGGAAGCAGGGAGATGCTGTCCCAAGCCTGAGGTGACCCTGACCTGCTCTTTCAAAGCCTTGGGCCTACTGCTAAGGACAGCCCAGCGAGTCACAGAGCCTCTGGGGAGGACCCGCCCTAGGTCCAGCCTGAGCCAGCCTTGGGAGGGGACGAAAAAGCCTAAAGGGCTGCCCGAAGTAATCTCACCTTTTCACGGGGCTTCTGAAAACCTCCAAACCCCTCTACTTGATGCATCCTGCTCAAACACGGCCTGTTAATCCCCGAGGAGGCAAAGCCTACAAGGGAGGCAGGTGCTTTATTCCCACTTTGCAGATGAGGAAACTCAGGATCTGAGAGGAAGCTGGAATATAGGAGACTCTGGGAAATGGCGTTCCCCAGTCCACTGAAGCCCGCTGGAAGTGAACTGAGGCGCTTTCTCATGGATCCGCAAGACATTTAAATACACAACAAAATGAGAGTACGTTCACATGTGCTCACAATGTCATCAACAAAATTTCGGTTCCAAACATCTGTTGCTTAACAGTCCAAGTCCCTGTAGTGTGATTTTTAAACCAATAAAGGGGTACCCCCATGCGCCTTCCTCCTGCTTCCTTCTCCCAGACTGGCTCCAAGTGAGCCGTCTGTTCTCAGGCCTGAGGCCAAACAGGGCCTGAAGATCACCCTGTATTCCTCCGTCCCAGTGTTGAACGAGGAAGGGAAGGGAAGAGGTGGGGAGGCTGAGGCAGGTGGGCATTTGGGATTTGGGGAAGCGGGCACATCTTTGTGGAGAGGGCAGGTGTCATCACATATCAACTTTCTGGCTCTTCACACTACACCACGTGGTGTCTGAGCCTCACCTGCATGGGGAGGATAGAAATGCCAGTCTTGCCAGCCTCACCTAGCAGACTGGCTTCGAGGGGCCTGAAGGGAGACAGCAGTGGGCGCCAGGCTCCGCAGCTTAGCTCCAGGGTCCGAGGTGACAGACCAAGGCTAGCAACAGGCTGTCCTCACCCCAAGGGCTGGGATGAGTGCCCAGGCCCGCCCTGCAGCCCTGGCCCCTCTCCAGGGCTGTCCTCAAGCTTCAAGGTCACCTGCTGACAGCCCGCTTGCTCGCAGCCTCTGCCCCACACGCTCAAGACCCAGGCAAGTTGGCCCTCTCGCTCCCCATTCTACCAGCCACCAGGGGGTGGGGTGGTGGTGGTTCTGCCCCCTCAGCCTGGCTTCAGGCCACCACCGTCACTCACCCAGGAGTGACTGAAATGGCCTCCAGCTGGACTCTGCACAGTCACCCTGCCAACTTGTCCTCCATTTGCCCATAGAATGTTCTTATGAAAAAAAAAATCCCTTTGACTCAGCAATTCTGCTTCGGAATTTGTCCAGTGGCTGCGCTGGCAGAAGTACTCTAAGATACGTGAACAAGGATGCTCACTGCAGCATTATTTGTAATGGCTAACAACTAGAAATACCTCGAATGTCCATCGATAGACATTAATGCCGCTGCTCAGAACAAGGTAGCTCATATGTGCTGATGTGGCAAGATCTGCGCTCCCAAGGTATTAGGTGAAGAAAGGAAGGTGCAGAAGGGTCTACAGGCAGGATAACTAAGTAATGCACCTCTACACCCCTATCGTACATATACTATGCATACTAAGGTGCCACGTTAAATGACTCCAAGCTGCAGTCACCCCCAACGAAGAACCCGGGCTGCCTCGGGTGGCTGACAACTTGCACCTGGGGAAACCTTAAGTGCCAACATGCCAGGCCCTTGAGAGCTGGTCCCTCCAGCCTCAACCCCACCCTCCCCATCTCCAACCACTCCCTGCTGTTTCAGCGTACGTGCTGCCTTCCCAAGTAACCCCTTCGCGTGCATCCACCAGCCCAATCTGTCCTTTTCCTGGTAAACCCTCCTGCTGCCCCCGCCCCCACCCAGCCGAGCCTAAAAGGTACTTCGTAAAGTGCAAGGAGCACAGCCTGGGAGTCAGAGACACACAGGGCTGGAAAGAGCACTGTCATGTACGGAGCTGACGTGGGCTCCTGGACTTCCTCCTGTAGCAGGAAGTGTCCTGGCTGCCTGTTCTCAGCAAAGCCACTCGGGAGTCACACTCAGCCCCAACAAAGCCACCTCACGAGGTCCCTCCTGCGTCGGGAGCCGTGTATCCGCTGACTGGTGACGCACCACTGGTGTTCATGGAAAGGCACAGCACCTCGGCTTCACGGGGGTGCCCACAGAACTCAGAATCAGCCAAGGCCTCAGGTACAAACCCATCGAGCCCAGTCCCTCTTCCACTTCAGGCCACTACTGTTTCTCCCCCGGGGGCCGATCCCCAAGGCTCTCCCAAGCTTTCTCCAGGAAACCTCCACCTCAGAGTTTCCTAAGGGAGCAGACCTAAAATATCAGCTGTGTGACCTGCAGTGATTCCTTACACTATCTGCGCCTCCTCAACTACGGGGCCCAGAAAGGAGCCCGGCACACAGCAGGCACTCTCAACACTTTTCTTGTATGTGGAAACAACACTTACCTTAAAAGGGTTGTGTGAGGACTGAACAAGATGCTGTGTATTAGCTGCCTGGACCAGAGCAGGGCTTGATGTTATCTGAACAGAGGTCAGCTGAACCAGGGGTGTGCTCAGTCCATTAACCAAGATACCAGTGGGAAATCTACAATGAATATTCTATTCGGACTTCCTGCAGTCACTGTGGAATGTGTCCACAATTTAAATAATTCCCACAGAAACTAGTGAGCACCTAATAGGAAGCAAACGTTACATACACATAATCTATAGTCTGTAAAACAATGTAAGTCACATTAGCCACAAGTTTTCAGATGATGAAATTGAAACTCAGAGAGAGGAAGATTCTTATGTAAAGTTAAAAGATGGGTCACAGACAAAGCTGTAGCAGGTGAGGTTCCAGGGCTGGCCCTTGCAACAGCAGCAGACTCAGGGGCAGGGCCTGTGCATAGCTGTGGGTGCCCCACCTGAAAGCACCCAGACAACAAACACAGGCTCCGGTGCGCTGGAAGGGCTCTTTTATTGTCAGCGAGACCACCAGCCAAAGGAGCGCTGCGGCCTCAGGCACCGTCCAGGCTCCAGGATCTGCAGGGAGAGAGGGGCGCAGGCGGCTCCAGCCTCAGAAGAGTCCTTGGCTCACACAGCACCATGCAAATACAGAGCTAAAAACTTCCTGAATGTCTCTGGCTGGAAACCAGTCGGCCCAACAGGTTCCTGAAAAGAACACAGCCCATTAGGATCTTGCTACTAGGTTTAATGGCAGCAATTAAAACAAAGGTCGGTTTTATGTAAATCCTAAGCGCCTGGATAATAACTATTTCTTTCTCCTGCGATCAAGGAGTGCTGGGGAGCTGGTGCCAAGCTATGCCAGGCAGGGGCTGGGCTCAGGAGGAAGACATGAGGCATCTCTGCGCCTCCAGGCCAACTTATCTACCGACCTTGCCCTGGTCCCTAGTCTCCCTCAACTCAACCACCACGAAAAAATGTTTCGTTTGCTCCTTTTAACTCCCAGGGACAAGAATCCCTCACTCATCCCACACACACTTATCAGGCGCCTTCTCTGTATGAGAGCTGTGCCCAGTGCTGGAAACCCAATAGTAATTTGAATCTGGCTCCTGCCCTCAAGGAGCTTCCAGCCAGGGGTGCAAATAGTGGTAATGAAGGGTGACAGGCCTCATCATGAAGTAGGAAAAAGATGCTAAGAAAGCAGGAGAGTAAAATAACTCACTGACTTCTATACACAGAAAAGAACACGTATGAATGAGCACTAAAGGGCACCTAGAAAAGGCCAAGAAGAAAGAGGGAGGCTGGTGGAGGTGGGGTGGTTAGAGGAAGAGATGGGTGAGGAGGAGCCACGTGACCACACCAGGACAGGCCTGGCACCAAGTCACACTCATGGAAGGAAAAGGTTGAAAGAAAGGGACCTAAAGCCACGAAGGGGACACAGAGAGAGGGAAACTAAGAGCAAAGATGCGCGGAGACGGCTGATGCAGCCACACAGGCGAGGGACAGAGAACAGGGCCTGGGGCCAGAGAGAGGGCTCACACCAGCAGGCATTTCGAGGGCATATCAACGTCAACTAACATACAGACGATGCTCAAAGCCTCAACAAGCCTGCATTAAGCAAGTCTACTCAGGCCCCGCGTGAGACGCAGCTAGTGAGCACAGATCCAGCAGCATACCCACGCTGCTCTCTCTCACCCCCAATCCCGTTCTGTCTCTTACAGGCTTCATTACTGCCTGATATTATATTATGAATCCGTTACAATATTGTCACTGCCCAGCACACAGAACACAGGCCTGGTCTCAGCCAGCTGAGCACTGGAGGTGCGGCAGTGAGGGGTTCCCTATCCGTGGAGTGAAATGAAGGCACGCGTCATTCACGGACTCGGCCTTCCAGGAGCTCAGGGCGCACTTTAACAGAGGAGCAGAGCAGTGAATAGACAACCGTGGGACAGAAGTGTGACTGCGCCGTGATGGGGGCCCCCAGGCTACGGCGACCTACCCGAGGAACTTAAGCAAGGCTGGGACTGGGTTGCTGGTCTTTAGGCTAAATCTGGAATGACAAGTAAGGACAACCAGATGCAAGAGAAATGGGAGAGGGCTAGTGGAGGAAGAGGGAATGGGGTGCAGGAAGGAAGGAGCCTCCTCTATAAAAAGAGCAGCACTTACTAGGATCCTGAGCTGCTCAGGCAACTGGAGACAGAGCCGAGAGGAGAGGGATGTGGTGGGGCACAGAGGGGAGGGCGAAGAGCTAGGCGGGGCCTAGGGTGGAAGGTGCTATTTCAGCTGACAGGCTGGGCTGAAGCAGCCCTCCAGGCAGACAGAGGTCCTGAACATGAGATTCCTGAAGCCGGTGCTCCACTCACAAGCATGCCCTCCACCCCAAGCCAGGCTCTCCCTGGGGAGGACGAGCCATGGCCCCGGTCCAATCACCAAGCCAGAGAGGGCTGGACTTACCACAACCACCTTCTTTTTGATCACTGGGAGACACCAAAAGTGCTGATAGAGGAGCTGATCGGAGTCCACCCAGACTAGATTCTTGATGCCCTCCTCGGAGGCCAAATCTGTGGTGTTCAATTGCAGCACCAGGAACTGGAAGACACGCCCATCAGTGCCCACGCTCTGCACAACTACTGGCTGCTCCAAAACCTTAGGGTCGTTCTGAGAGGAAAAGAGGACAAGTCAATGCAATCAGAAATGACGAGGTTAAGAACAGCACAAACCAGGCAATTCCTAGCTCTGGCCTTTTAAATAACCCCCTACCCCACTGAGTGGTTTTCCTGCAATGAAAGATGAAAATAGAAGGTGGAGCTAAGGGCACTGTCCAGGGCTAGGCCTTCTCGCACACACCCAGCCTGGCTCTCCCTGGGCTCAGACCAATCGTGGCCCCGGCGTACCTGCTCTTCAACTTGAGCACACTAAAGTATGAATTCCTGCCACCGAGAGGCGACTGCCAGGCAAGCTGCACAGTAAGGGAAGATGAGCTGGGAGGTGAGCGATGGGAAGCCCCCCGGACTCATGGAGTAACCTGACGTGACAATGACGCGCATCAAATGCTGAGCTGGAGGGTCAGTGCGTGTGACAGACACGATCCCATTCAGTGCTCACTCCATCTGAAGGCTGAGGAGACAGACCAGCTGAGGCAGTGACTTGCCTGAGGTCACAGTGACATGTGCCCTCAGCACCCACAGTGGCTAGTGCTCAGACACACCTTCTCTCTGCCTTACTTTCCCCTTCAGGGCCGGGCTTCTTGGAACGTCCTAAGCTGGCAGGCAGGCATCTCACCTGGGCTTTGGGCTCTCAAAATGCACCTCTGAGTGTGTCAGATTCCTGAGTGTCCACTCCAGCTGTGTCAGCCCCAGGCTTTCGCCAGTCGACACATTTGCTAACTATCTCTTTCAATCAGTGCCAACAGCAACATACTAGCAACCATTTACTAAAGGCCTCTCATGTCCTGGGCATCACAGCAGTTTTACATAGTCACCTCTAATCTCATAAATCCAGTGGTATATACCCACTTAGGTCTCTTTCCCAGTGGCTCAGCAGTAAAGAATCCGCTGCTCTGCAGGAGCCACAGGAGACATGTGTTCGATCCCTGGGTTGGGAAGATCCCCTGGAGGAGGGCACGGCAACCCACTCTAGTATTCTTGCCTGGAAAATTCCACGGACAGAGGAGCCTGGCAGGCTACAGTCCTTGGGGTCGCAAAGAATCAGACACAACTAAAGCAACTTAGCATGGTACGACATGGCACACCCATTTAACAGATAAGGAAACAGATTCAGAGAGGGGATGTAACTTGCTCAAGGTTATCCAGGACAACACCCAGGCTTTTAACTCTCTTAAAATCTTACTGTTCTGGTTTACACCTAGTGTCCCATTGTATCTGACAGCAGCACCTGTCACTCTCCACAGTATTCCAGTTTCGATGACATGTTCGATATGTTCACCCTACTGAGTCTGCAGGCATCCAGCCTGATGACTACTACCCACTGGACAAAGAGTCAACGGGCAGGCCCCGTGAAGCCAAGCATCCTTGACTCAAAGATGCTGCCTACTACATTCACCGCTCTAGGGCTGAATCTGACATTAGGAATAGCTAATGGCAGACCTCAGTGAGGGCCACACTGGGACTGTTGGCCTTAGAAATACCTGTTCTTAGCTGCATGAGAAATAAATAAAAAGAAAAGTACCTCTAAGTGTTAGCTGAGAATTCTGTATTGACTCTTATCTCCCCTACAGATCAATAAAACTGCAGGTAGTACATAAATTTCTCAGCAATTTTACCTTTTACACAGAGGCTCTTCCCATAATTGCTCAACTTCACATCCCCAGGAATAATTTGTACCTGGAGGGGCTGGGGGAGGCCTCCTCTCCTACCCAACTGGGTGGCAATTAGTGGCAGCACTGCTACCGTGCTCTGCTGGCACAGGAGCTACAATGAGCCTGCAGGCCTGGGACCTGGCATGTGACTCTCTCTGCCTCCCTCTCCTGCCCCACAGTCAGGAGGCAGCCTGTCCCCTGAGGCTGGAGAGATCAGGGTTCCAGTGCCTGCCTCCCTGCTCTTTAGCTGTAGGGTCCTGGGCAAGTTACCCAACCTTCCAGAGCCTTCCAAAAATATGTCAGAGAATAGGAATTAAGATAACCTCCCAAGGACTGGAAAGACACAGAAACGTCACATAAAGATGCAACAGCTGCTTATCTCTTAGCTGTGTTACCCTGGGGAAGTTACTGAGCCTCTCTGAACCTCAGTTTCTTCATCTGTAAAATGAAGCTACTAGTACCTGCCACAAGGGGACTGCTGTAAGGATTAAATAATGCAGTGGTTCTCAAATTTTAGTGTTGTGGTTTTCAAACTTGTGTTTGTACCAGCATCACCTGGAGGGCTTGTTAAAACTGACTGCCAGGCTCCAATCCCAGAGCTTCTGATGCAGGACGTCAGGTGGTCTGAGAATTCACATTTCCAGCAAGTCCCTAGATGGTGTTCACGCTGCTAACAATCCAGAGTCACACTGTAAGAACCACCGCTGTAAGGAGCCGTAGTTAACTGGTTGGCATGTAGCAGGTGCTCAATATAGACAAGCTCCACTCTACTCCCTATCTCATCAGGCTAACCACACTGTACCAACCCCACCTCGTTCCTAGACCGATGAGGATGAGAACAGGACATTCCGAAGTTCACTGCTCCTCCAGGAGGGCCTTAGGTTCTAATCAAGACCTGGGAGCCTGACAGCAGCTCTCAGAAACATTCTTCCCCTCCCACCTTCCAACACACACACAAAACCAGAGGTCTGGTGTCCCAGGCCTATGTGGGGACTTCGATACTGCTGTCCCCTGCCTGGAGGCCTTTGATCCCCGGCCAGGCTTTCCTCCAATCTTGGGACGGCATTGTGTAACCACCACTCAGCTTGCATTCTATAACATCTAGGTCCCTGAGACCTGCTCTTAGAATCACGGGGCGACCATCCAAGTGGTATGTTGGGTCTTCAGAACCTGTCCTAAGAGGGCAGGCAGGCCTGGGCCATCCCCTGCCTTCCTGATAAAGCCCTGTGCTCGGGCTCCATTAGCGCAGTTTAAGGAAGTGTGCTGGAGGACATATAACTGAAGCCTCCAGAGTTGAGACCATCTGGTCCCAATCCTTTCTCCACCACTTACTGTGTGTAATGCTGGACAGGCTGCTTATTAGCTTTCATGGGATTCAGAAGTATAATCTGAAAAATGGGGATCATAATGAAACCTTGTGGGCTACTGTGATGAGGCATCTTATGTAAAGATAGACACACTGTAGGTCCCCAACAGATGGTAGGGTGAGTGGAAGTGCCTTTCCCTGAAACTCTTCAGTCAAGCAAAAGAAGTCCCTCCATACTTCCTTTCCTTTGAGCAGGGTAAGGCAGGAAACTGACACAGCATAAGAGGTCTCGGTGGTAGACCCCACATACATACCCCATACAGGAGCCGGGCCTGAGCCAGCGCATTGCCGAAGGCAAACAGGATCATCTTGGCCCGCAACTGATCTGGCTGAAAGCGGTGTGCTCGGAAATTAGCTGACTCCAGCAAATACAAGGTGTGGGGATAGGGGTAAGGATAGCCCTCTCGGAATCCTGCAAGACATGTCATCACATAGAGGGACAGGTTAACTGACCCACCCAAAGCCTCAGGAAAGTCACCCCACCTTAGCTTAGTGCCAGACACTACATATTTTGGGGTGTTTTTTTTTTTAAGATTTTGTTGTTGTTGTGGACTGTTTTTAAAGTCTTCATTGAATTTGTTACAATATTGCTTCGGTTTTAGGTTTTGGTTTTTTGGCTAGAAGGCACATGGGATCTTAGCTCTCTGACCAGGGAGAGAACCTGCCTCGGAAGGTAAGGTCCTAACCACTGGACTGCCAGGGAAGTCCCTAATCTGGCCTGTTTTTGAAAGCAAAATTTTTACCAGAGCAAACCACACCCACTCCTTTACATCTATCTATTAAATAGCTGTGACAGAGACTATATGTGGCCTACAAAACCTGAAATACCATTTGGTTCCTTATAGAAAATGTTCGCTTACCTGTTCCAGGTAATTCTTGCCGGCTAGCTCTAACCCCCACCTTTCTCATTCAATCAAGCACACAGATAACAGTGATATTAGAAAGATAACCTAAAGCCTATGGTAATTATTTTTTTAAAAAGCAAATCACTTGCAAAATACTTCATTATTAGTAACAAACGGGGTCTCATAGAATCAAAGTTCAGCACTCGTTCAAATCAGCCACAACCCTGCCGGGTCACCGTTTCTTCCCTTCCATGGCAGTGGGCAAACCCGCAGAGGCTGGAGGCTTCTACAGTGAAGGACAAAAACGGATGAAATAGAGGAAGAAAGAGGCTGGGAAAGTGTGCAGAGGAGGGCATCACTTAAGAGAGACCTGACTTTCCTGTCTGCCTCAGTTCCTCCACACGTGTGAATAGGCATCACTCAGCACTCACTCTGGCTTAAGCTCGCTCAAGCTCTAAGACAGGTACCAGGGACAGAGCCCACACGGTGCCTGCCACTGCCTTTGAGGAGCTCTCCAAGTCTAGAGGGGAGACAGACAGGAAAACTGATCACATCCACGCAGAGGGACATGTCAAGACACGAGGGTAGCCGGGGGCTGGGTGAGGACAGATCAAAGGGCCCTGACCAGACTGTGAGGCTGTGGAGCATTTCTGGAAGAAGTGAGTCCAAAGGTGAACTATGACAGATGAGTAGTTATTTACCTGAAGAGAAAGAGGGGTGAACGGTCAGAGCGCAGGCAGAGGGAAAAGAAAGTGCCAGAGCACAGTGGTGAGAAAAGGACAGTGGGAATAAAGAGGGGAGGAGAGAAAGACGAGGCTGGAGAGAGGGACGGAGGGCTGATGTGAAGGCCCTTGTGTGATAAGCCAAGGAGTTCAAACTTTGTCCAACAGGCAGTGGGGACATGGGCATGAAGAGTGATGGGATTAAATCTACCTTCTAGAAAGACTACTCCGGAACTGTGAACTAGAGGGACGAGAGAGGAAATAGCCCATTAAGGGGTCACACTAGCCCATTAAGAGACTGGGGTAATGGGCTGGGTGAGAGACAGCGGGGACTGACTGAGGCATAGCTGGGGAGAGGAAGCAGCTTGAGGACGGAGACACTGCAGTTCACAGTGACTGGGGGAATGGCAGGAACCGCAGGCCTGTCCAGGCCGGCTCCTGTTTCTGTTGTGTCTCAGTGGGGACGTGGTGCTTTGTTCAATGGTGGGATGAATAGCCCCATTAGAGGACTGTGAGCTTCCTCCATCCTAGCAGAAGGCTGGCCAGAGTCTATAGGGGGCACAGAGAGGGGGTATCTTTCAAGAGAACTACAAATAAATAAACATCTGATGCCTGGTCAAAAGCCCCTCAAGCCACCCATTAAAACTGACGCAACAAAATGACTTCTTAGGGGTCAAAAGTCAAGTCAGCCTCTGAGTCAATCACAACCACCCGGAGTCTCAGTTTCCTTAGGGTAAACACCACCTATCTCACAGGGCTGCTACACGGCTCTGAGGAGAAAACACACATGAGAGCCTAATACATAGTAAGTACTCGATGTTTCCTTTCTCTTTGGAAAAAGCCTGTCCCTCACCTGCATGCTGCCTAAAAGTCAAAGGCTTTTTGATACTTACCCGTGTCATCATTCACATCATAAATATGGCATTCCTGAAGGCTGATAGTGGGAGATATGGGATAGAAAGTCTCGAGAACATGATTCTTAGTAGCTTCCACTTCCTCTCGGGAGGCAATGGGAGGCAGAGGATCCTTGGCATTCAGCTGGGTTCCACTGGAACCATGGACCTGAATCAGAGTAGACTCTAAACAGGGAGAAAGGCGGTTAGTCTAACCTGGTCTAAAGCCTTAGCGAGGCAAAGTCAAAAGCTTTCATCCTGCTGCGCTCCTCAAGTCTTCCACAGCTTCACCCTCTGATCTGCCTCATCTCAGAAAACACAGCTCTGGAATTCATCCTTGTGCTTATCATATAAGCAGGTGAGCCTCCTCCTCTTCATGTCTGGGTGCCATCCTGCCTCTGCTACGCCTTGGAGTAAACAAGTGACATCAGATCCACAAGACCGAGTGGCCAGGCTGAAGTCACAGAAAAAGCTCTTAACAGGACTGGAGTTCAATCTAGTGATCTTCATTCTACAGGCCAGGAGGGGACACGAAGACAAGATGGAGCAGGAAGGACCTGAGCTCGCCTCCCCTCACAAAAACAGCGGAACAGCTAACTGCAGAACAACTGTCATCAAAAAGGACTGGAAGCTACCAAAGGTGATATTCTACTTACAAAGACAAAGACAAGATGGCAGGAGTGTTACACGTGTGACATAATCAAATCCCATACCCGCCAAGTGAGTGAGACACAAACTGGAAAATAACTATATCACAGAGGTTCTCAAGTTCTGAGCCCTACAGAAGGTTCCTCCGCCTGGGGGTCTGGCATCAGGAGGAGGAAGCCCCAGGGCATCTGGCTTTCAAGGCCAGCAGGGCTTGACTGCAGAATCTCAAAAGGGCTGGAATAGAAACAAATGTCACTCCTGGAAGGTGGATGCAGGGTCTTCTAGGAGCACCAGGACCCAGGGGAAAAAGCACTGAGTTCACAGGATCCTAGGCCAGACCTACTGCTAACTTTAGAGGGTCTCCTGGGGGGGAGGGGGTTGAGGGGCAGGGGCAGCTGTGGTCACACTGGGGTCAAGGAAACCCATGGTGGAGAGGTACTGGGGAGTACTCATTTGGAGTGAGCTGTCCTGGAGGCTGCCATTTTCATGCCAAGTCCTGGCCCCACCCAACAGCCCATATGGGACCCTCCAGTCAAACAACCACAGAGCAGGAACACAGTCCCACTCACCAGCAGACAGGCTGCTTAAAGTCATCTGAGCCCACAGCCACCTCTACACACAGCCCTGCCCATCAGAGGGACAAGACCCAGCTCCACCCACCAAAGGGCAAGCGCCAGTCCTTCCCACCAGAAAGACTGCACAAGCCTGAAGGCAAGACCAGATACTATAAAACTCAGAGGAAAACACAGGTATTAAGTTGGCCAAAAGGTTTGTTCAGGTTTATTACAGAAAAATCTGAACAAACCTTTTGGCCATCCCAATAGGACCCTCTTTGTCATGAATTGCAGTAATACATTTTCCTATCCACTTCCTAATGAAAACAAACAAACAAACCAAAAAAACAAACTAGAACCTATTCAAACTTAAAAGCTTTTGCACAGCAAAGGAAACCATAAAAAAAAACAAAAGACAACCCACAAAATGGGAGAAAACATTTTCAAACAATGCAACTGACAAGGGATTAATCTCCAAAATATCCAAACAGCTCACACACCTCAATATCAAAAAAACAACCCAATCAAAAAATGGGCAGAAGATCTAAATAGACGTTTCTCTGCAGAAGACATACAGATGGCCAAAAAGCACATGAAAAGATACTTAATACAGAGAGCTTAGTAGGTAAAGAATCTGCCTGCAGTGCAGGAGACCTGGGTTTGATTCCTGAGTCAGGAAGATCCCCTGGAGAAGGAAATGGCAACCTACTTCCATATTCTTGCCTGGAAAACCCCATGGACAGAGGAGCCTGGCAGAATACAGTCCATGAGGTCCCAAAAAAGTCAGACACGACTTAGTGACCAAACCATCACTAATTATCAGAGAACTGCAAATCAAAACTACTATGAGATGTCACCTCACACCAGCCAGGACGGCCATCACCAAGAAGCCTAAAAGCAATAAACGCTGGAGAGGATGTGGAGAAAAGGGAGCCCGCCTACGCTGTTGATGGAAATGTAAACTGGTACAGCCACTGTGAAGGATGGTATGCAGGTTCCTTAAAAAATTAAAAATAGAGCTACCATATGATCGAGCAACCCCACTCCTGGGCATATATCCAAAGAAAGCCATACGTTGAAAAGACATATGCACCTGATGTTCACTGCAGCACTATTTACAATAGCCACGATAAGGGAACAACCTAAATGTCCATCGACCCGGATTCCTTACCACTGAGCCCCCAAGGAAGCCCTACAATGGAATATTACTCGCCATAAAAAAGAATGAAATAATGCCGTCTGCAGCAACACAAAGGGACCTAGAGATTATCACACTAACTGAAGTCAGAGAAAGACGAGTATCCTACAACATCACTCATATGTGGCATCTAAAAAAATGAACCTATTTACAAAATGGACACAGACTCAGAGTTAGAAACAAACTAATGGTTACCAAAGGGGAATGGTCGGGGGAGAGATAATCAGGCAGTTGGGATTAACATATACACACTACTAAATATATAAAATAGACAGTCAACAAGGACCTACTGTAATAACATACACAGGGAAAAAGGCTAAAAAGAAGATATGTATATACATAACTAAACCACTTTGTTGTATACCTGAAACACAATAGTTTAAAATTAACTTCAACATAAAATGAATTTTGAAAAAAGATTAGTTAAAAATAAAGCTTTTATCCTAAAAAATAGAAAAGAAAAAGCCAGAGAACTTTGGTTAAGGTGTTACTCCTGGGTTTCTTGAGAGGGACTGACCAGGGCACTCTGACCTGTGCTCTTTCCAATGAACCGTGAGGCCTGGTAATCTCTGTGGGCTCAGAGGCCACGGGTTCAGATCTTCCCAAGCACCTGCTCTGCACTGGGGACCAGTTTTAACTCCCTCGAGCAGAGAGTCCCTCTCAAGGGCTGATGAGGGAGTAAGTGCTCCAACACTGGGAGACAGCAGAGGTAGGGAAACCGACCTCCTCTGGGAGGCTGCCTGAAACGCCTTCAAACTTGCTTCAGAAAGATAGGTAAGAGCAGAGCTTCTCAACTTTGGTGCTGTTCACATTTTAGGTAGTTCTTTGCTGAGGGAGGCTGTCCTATGCACTGTAGGTATCTGGCAGCAACCTTGGCCTCTGCTCACTAGATGCCAACAGAACGGTCACTACCAGCCCCAGCTCTGCTTCAAGTCAGGACAAATAAAAATGTCTCCAGACAAAGCCAAATCTCCCCTGGAGGATTAAACCACCCTCGGTTGAACACTACTGGGTCAGAGTTTGCCAGGCAAAGAAAAGGGAGGAGTGTTCTAGTGAAGGAGGAGTAGTATGTTTCATGGTACAGAAGCCTGCTGCTGCATGGCAGAGCTTAGGGGAAGTCAGCGCAGATAACTGGAGCACGACCCAGTAGGAAGGAAGGATGGAGAGAGAAGTACTGAGACTACAGGCTAAGCCAAAAGGCTGCTAAACCCAGGAAAAGGGTTCAACTGACCTCAGTAACTCAGAAAGCCTGACTTAAGTCAGATGCGCACACTTGCCACAAGGAGACACACGTGTACGAGGAAGCGAATACACATCTGCCTAAGCAGCAAGCCTGCCGCTGTGAACATGAGCAGACCCCCTTCACAGAGGTGCCCACAGGAAGATGAACGCCATCTAGAAAGCCTCCTGGACAGCGGCCTGCTACGGACTCTCCACAGGGGCAAATTTTTCTCTGAAGGTCCTTGAGTTTTCAGAAATACAAATCAAATACTACAATCACAATGTGATGGGAATGGACCAAGGTTGATGATGCTGTATGTCTAAAACCTGGTCTGACCAACAGCACTGTCATTTAATTAACATGTGTCCTCCCTTACTGGCTATGCAAAAAGGGATACTACATCTGTGGATGGATAAACTCTGCCCCACCTGTTAAAACACCTCATACCCACACTTCAAGAACAGTTTTCTCAAGTACTTCCTGTTTCTTCGCATATAATCTGCAAGGAAGATAAATGTGCCCAGACCTCTCCTAACCTTGGGTTTTAGATTCTCCCCACAGAATACTCTACTGTGGTTTCCAATTCAATTCCCTCCACATCTCTTCTCCAGTGACAGCTCCAAATGGGGCAGTTTAATTAGAGGTAATACTTGATAATGGGCCAACAGGCACTCCTCTATTAATGAGGCTCACTAATTTCCTTAGTGGTGCCATTACCTCTGCAAAGCTGACTCTTTGCCAGGAAGTCCATACTCACAGGGGCAAACTGGTGAAGCCTGACCAAGTCGATGTCCTAAAAATCCAAACTGTTCCACAGCTAGTTTCCCTGCTCCAGGGTTCCACCCAGGACAACACTTGTGTTCTCGGAACATCCCTACCTAAAACATCTGGGATTTGGTATTGATTCACCTGTCCCTTTAGTCAGCACTTGTTTGTGTGGCATTGTTAGATACTGTGGGCAAATAAGACACAGTCTCTATTATCAGAAGTTCACAGTTTAGTGGGGCAGGTAGAAAACATACTAGATAATCACAGAACATAATATAGTATAATGTGTGCTATGACAAAAGCAGGCATAGGGACAAAAGAAGCAGAGAGCGGATCTGTGGATTTGCATGAGATGCGGGCTTCCAAGTCATGCGGACAAGTAGAAATTAGGCAAATGAGGAAAACAGAAAACATTCCCTGCAGAACGCATAGCACGTGCAAATGCAAAGCTTGATGCCAAAAAGCGGCAAGTGGCCAAGTGTCAACAGGGCAATGGAGGTGGGGACGGCAGAGCAGAGATAAGGCGAGAAAGACCAGCTGGTGGCCAAAGCCCAGAGGACCTGGATGCCACCATAAACTGTCCAGCTATTAGGAGACAATAAAAGATTTGAACCAGGGGAGGGACAGAGAGAACCTGCACTTTAGAAAGATCACTCTAGCAGTTCTGCAGAAAGTGGATTTGGAAAAGGAAAAAGGCACGAGAGTAAGAAGGCTCTTGCAGCAGAATATGAGCTTTGTGAGTACAGACTGTGTTGTAACTTACGGTCAACATTTAGGCACTTGGAGGCACTCAACTGATATGGTGTGAATTAAGTCTTGGAAAGAAATGATTAAAAGAAAAAAAGGCTGGGCAAAAACTAATGACAATGAGGATGTGTCTGAGCCACAAAACTGGACCATGAAGGATGAGAGTGAGAGTAAGTATGGAAGCAAGGATGAGAATATAAGCTGGTGGTGGGGCTGAGAGTAGAAAGACAAGGAACCCACAGGGCCTTTCTGGTGTACAGGAGGACTAACCTCGTTTCCAGGTGGTGGATAACATGTTGTTTTGGGCACAGATCCGCCTGGCCAGAGAAGGATGCTTGAGAATCTGCGATTTACACAGCTGGATCAGGCTGTCCACAATGACTGGGCTTGGAGAAAAGAAGAGACATTTGGAGGTATAAAGCTGACTCCAAGATCCATCAGTAGGAAATCTTACTGACTTGGGGAAACTTACCAGTAGGTCTCTCTCTTGGGGATGTCTTCAGTAGAGTGCCAGAGACGAGCATGAGAGATCGCATTCAGAACGCGTTCATCTTGGTTCTCTATGTGGTTCCTCGGATTATCAGCAAGGCTAAGCACTTTCTCAGGAAGGCCTTCTATTAACTTGGTCTTGGTAAGCCAGAGGGCCTGCTTTACACCTTCAGGGTCATCAATCACAAAAAACAAACACTAAAAAAAGATGATTCAGGAAAAGATGCTTATGCCTGCCCAGTAGCATTCTGGGGAAAGAGCAGCCTTGAGAGGGAGATGGGATTTGTTCTGACATCTGAGGGGACAGAACTAAAAATAAAGAGCAGAAGCCAGGAGAACCAGATTTCAACTCAGCTCCAGGAATGACCATTTGCTTAAAAACAGTTAACAGTTGACTGACATAGAGTACTTGCCACAGGAAGAATTCAAACAGCTATTAAAATGGCTGAGATCATGAGACTGAACCTCGCAGGCAAGGGTCCTTTGTATTCTGTCTGTAGGTATAGAGGATTCAGACCCTAGCATACAAGCCTAGATCAATAAATGCCAACCTTTCAAAACCTAGATCCCTTCTATTAACCCATACCCTAGCCCTGATTGGAAAAGCTCGTGTCTGCCAAATATACTTCATTCAATAGATACGGGCCAAGCATTAACACATGCTGCTTTATCAAGGGAAAGAAGCTTTCAGAAATAAGGGAAATATCTTCTGGATCATGAATAACTTGAGGAGTGCTGAGTTTGGGAGCACCAGATAATTTTTCGCATCTACCTCTGAGATTCTATAACAAGCCTTTTTATAAGCACAATTTTGTATGAAGAGGCCATATGAACTGTACTGCTATATTTGTCAAAAGAATCCTCCTGAAGATGTTTTTCAATTTATTATACTGGGTCCTCCGAGGCCTTCTGAACTTCTCTTTGGCCTCCATACAAGAAGGGTGGGCTGTACCCGGGTAGAGTACTATTTTGTCTTTCGGACACGGTGAACTACGTTAACTCAAAATGTTTCTCTATAGCAGAGGCCAATTTTTTCTTAAAGGGCCAGACAGTAAATATTTTCAGCTTCTGGGCCATACAGTCTCTGTCACAACTACTCAACTCTGCCACTCTAGCACAAAAGCAGCCATAGGTAACAAGTAAACAGATGTGTATGATTTATAGAAAAAGGCAACGGGCCTGGTCAGCTGACCCCATCTCTGTTCCATCTGTTGACTGCCAGCAAGCTGAGAGCCAATACTGGTGCTCCCCTATAGAAGTACAACCTCACAGAATGGACTTTTTTGTACTCACCGCACTGTTTCTATGCTCATCCCCTCACCTATTTTTAATTTAATCTGGCTGTACTATAAAATTTCTATAAGATGCCCAAAATGCTTCTCAGGAAAAGGAGTAAGAACAAAGATTTGATCCAGAGTGCTTAGTCTTTAAAAACTAATTTAACTAATTTAACCACCCTACTCTCAGCAGGATGGGGCTGCGGTGCCAGGCAAAACTCCCTTGCTTCACTTTCCCCAAAACCTACTTCCCTAAAAGAGGAAGAGGCACAGACACAGGGGCCTAAATGCTGCACTAAGTCCACATACCAGTCTCTAACTCTCAAAGTTAACACTGCGTTCTTTTTAACGACTGTGCCCATCAGCTGGCAGAGCTCTCGTGACTGCTGTGATTGGCAGGCTACTAATTCCAGTTGAAAAAACATCACCTGACTCAGGAACACATTTGAAAAACCATGGAATTAAAGCAAACCCAGAACACTTTGAAGGAAACCACCCTCAATTTCTCTTGTGGTGACAAACGAAAGGCATTGAAGCTTTTCACTGTAAGGTTCATAATACATCAGAAACACAAATATTTAGAAAATTAACTTCCTGATTGTGTGGTACAGCAGAAAGAACCCTGGACTGGGGATCCGGTAACCCAAGTTTTAGTCCCAACACTGCAACTGTTCCTAGAACTTGAAAATTGATAAAATATTAAGAGTTTATGGTTCACTGGTCCATGGGGTCGCAAAGAGTCGGACACGACTGAGCGACTTCACTTTCACTTTTCACTTTCATGCATTGGAGAAGAAAATGGCAACCCACTCCAGCGTTGTTGCCTGGAGAATCCCAGGGATGGGGGAGCCTGGTGGGCTGCCGTCTATGGGGTCGCACAGAGTCAGACACGACTGAAGCAACTTAGCAGCAGCAGCAGCAGCAGTATATGAATAATACCATCTACTCTGTGCCAGGAGCCTTATCTACAAGTTGGATGGGATTTCATGAAATGGAGGATGAAACTCAAGAGAGATGAAGGGCTTTGTTTCAAGTCTCAAACCTCATAAGCGATGGGGCTGGGAGGGGAACCTTGACATTAAAGCCCAGGATCTCTCCATTACCCCAATCTGTTTCTCTAGCTCTGTATCTTACAGAATTTTATTATAGACTTTACAGAACCTCTCTGCATATGGTGAAAGCGTAGGGTATGTTTTCAGCCTAGTCAAACAAGTTAACTTTAACTTCTGAAATACATCTAATGCAATTTATCCTCATAGTAACGTTACGGGGGTGCCAAGTCTTGTGAGGTCCTTCACAGCACCTTGCGAGGACACTGGAAGTGTTTAAAGGCTGAAAAAAACAGCTTTCAGCTGTCAGGAATGGGTCTGAGCAGCTTATGAGGCTGGCCAGCTGACTTCTCAAACGTAAGATGTTTTTCCTCTGGCTTAGTCCCCAAATCCTGCCAGGTCTCTTTCTTCCCGAATTACTTACTGGTAACTTCTGTTCCCTCTTACCTGGACCATTTTGTGTTTTCAGGACCTGTCCTAACCCCAGCCTGATTTAGGGACTAAGGAAGAATGAGTTGGAAACAATGGGTAGGAGAAGTCAATAGAGACTGCCCTCCACGGGACTCTGGAACATAATTTCTAGTACTGCCCCAGACACACAGATGGTTTTGGCTAGAGTCATTCTGACCTGTCCTTAGTGAGAGCGAAAGGGTACAGAGGGACTAGGTGGTTTTTAGGTCCAGATCCTTTCCCTCAAAACATCTCAGCTCTGACCTCTGACAAAGGTCACTGATCTGGGAAACCAGAGGTATAGCCCTGGCTTCACTAGATACCCACACTGCACCTGTGAGCAAATCACTGCCAAATCACTCCCCTCTGTCACAGTTACCAATCCTGTGAAAAGACGCGATAGGCCTGCAGGTTAAACACTGTTTCTGCCGTCTCCATGCACTATAATCCTCCATCTAATTCTTAAACAGTTACATCTCCAGGGTGCAAGAGTTGGGTCACTGTGAATTACCTGGTCAAAACCACTCATTTCACAGGAGACCAAGGCTCAAGAAGCTTCAGTCACTTACCCCAAATCACACACACAGTGAGAGGCAGGGCTAGGCCCATGTCTCTTTATTTAGCCACGAAAACTCCAAAATTCCCTCACACATGCTAGTCTTTACATCCCACTTAATCCTGACAATTCTCAGAAATGAGACTCAATACCCGGCCCATTTCTCAGACGAAGAAACCGAGACCCACAGTTTCAAAGTCTTGCCCAACCCCACAGAAGGGCGGGGTTAGTGCTGGGTAGAGCAACAAGGTCCCCCTCCCGGCCGTCCTGGGACCTCACCCTCGAGGAGGCGGCAACGCTGGTGGAAGACGTAGCAGACCTCATCCTTGTATAGAGAATGCTCCTGCAGCGGGGGCAAGCGGCGGAACTTCGGGTGCGTCCAGCCAGGGTCCCAGGGCGGGAAGACTGGTCGTGCCAGCCCAGGCATAAAGTGCATCTTCCCCGCGAAGGTGATGGGCTCCAGTCCAGGAATCTCATACACCCTATCCAGGGGAGGAGGCTCCGGCTTTCTCGTGGATCGCACGCCCCACTCGTACGCCCCGCGGCTCGGGACCCCGCAGCCCTGAAGGCCGAGCCGCCAAGGGCGAGCCAGCGCCCGCCTCGCTGGCCCCGACGCCAACGCCATGCCAATCTGCTCTCAAGACCTCCACCTGGACGCCGCCATCTTCCCGCGCGCAAGGCCTGCCGGGAACGAAAGGGGCCGACCGACAAGGCTCTTTTTACGAGTGGCAGATCCATTAACCAATCACCGCCAGGTAACTCTTGCCTTGCCCCACCCCGCAGGCTGTCCACGTTTTTTCACAGGTGGAACCCTGCCCACCTCCCCCGGGTGGGAGTGAAACCTGCAAGATCTTTACCTGAGGGGAAGCGCAGGAGGGTAGGTGAGTGGTTGTGGTGAGAGCTGTAACGAACTAGGAGAGCTTCAGGACTTAAAACCTGAACTCACGACAGCCTTGATTTCTTACGAGCAATTGGAGCTTGGGCAGAGTACTTCTTCTGAGCCTTAAAGTCACTCGCTGTAAAAATAGGGATGTGTCTGTGTGCTTCAGTCGAGTCTAACTCTTTGCGACCCATGGACTGTAGCTGGCCAGGTTCCTCTTTCCATCTAATTTTCCAGGCAAGAATGCTGGAGTGGGTTGCCATTCCCTCCGCCTGGGGATCTTCCTGACTGAAGGATCTGTCTCCTGCGTTGGCAGGGGGGTTCTTTACCACTCTGCCAACTTGGAAGCCTCAAAATAGGGATGGAAATGCCTAAACTAGCTCAGCTGCGCAGCGCACAGAACGTGGTGGGTATCCTGTAAGTTTCCTTCCCTCTCCACTACTTCTGACATGGAAGCTGAGCGTGGCCTTTGCACCACGCTGGGGCCGCTCTGACCTCTCACACTGCAAGCCTCCTCCCCAGGGCCCAAAATGAGTTCATTTCCTCCTCTTTCCTCAGAATGTCCCTTTTCGCCTCCTAGGAGCGGGGCCAGAGCGACAGAGGGGTACCATGCTCCTTGCTCAGGAGGTATTTATGAAATGCTTACTGTGTGTCAGGCACTGTTGAGTATCGGGTTTACACTGGTGAATAAAACGAATGTGCGATGTAGAGCTTACAGTTTAAGTGGGCGATACAGACAGAAAGCAACCAAATAACAGTTGCAACACACGCTTATGTCCCTTTCCCCCAGTTGTTTTCCTCTAGTATTTAACACTGAACATAGCCTATTTTTCGTTTTGATCTTAATGACATTCCCACTGGAATATAAGCTCCATGACTGCAAGGAGCTCCATGAATGCAAGAATTTTTGTTTCTTCATTGTTGTGAAGTCTGCCTCTAAATCAGTGCTGAGCACATAGTAAATATACATTTAATGAATCAATACATTCAATACTAATGTATTGAATACAATCAATACTAATGTAATGAATAAGCAAATAGGGTACCGGCTAAAGCAGGGGTCCTCAACCCCCAGGATAGTCACTCCCCATCAGCTTGCATCACTGCCTGAGTTCTGCCTGCTGTCAGTTCAGCAGCTGGCATTAGATTGTCGTAGGAACGTAAACCCTAACCCTAAAGTAAAGGCGGAATATCCTGATTCCACAAAATAGAACTAAAGGGCGCAATGAATCTAATGTGCTCATATCATCCTGAGACCATCCCCTTTCCCACCCCAGTCTGAGGAAAAATTGACTTCAAGGAAACTGGTCCAAGCCAGCTGTGCTAGAAAATGAGAAGAGGGTGGTACAGGGGGTGTCTCTGAGAGGAGGTGACCTTGAAGCAGGGTCTGAGGGTGTGGAGAGTCATCCAGGCAGAAGCAACGTGTGTCAAGGGCTGGCTTCTTAGACTCAAAAAGTAGAGGCTGAGAGGAGATGTGAAACTGATCTTTAAAATTCATAACTGACATGGCCAGCTTCTCTACTCACTTCCAAAATAGCAGGGAGAGTGGGATTAGTAAAATCCAGAAAGTAAATTTAAGGCAAAGACAGATAAATAACTCTCACACTATACAGCAGTTTACAGTTAATAGAGCTCCTTCTGCTAACTTGGCTCACTTTATTTCTCCCAAACCTCTTGGGAGTAAGAAATCAGCATATAGAGGAAACCAGATCTCATTCACTTTTAATACAAACCTGGTACATAACATGTAAGAAGAATGAGTTGAACGGATGTGGCACCATTCTTGTCTGGAAGCTCTGTGAAGGTAGAGCCCATGTATTAACCTCTGCTGTATCCCAGCCCGGAGCAGTACGCCTGGCTCCCAGGTCTTGTTTGTAAACTGAGCATGCACTGCTTGCCTGAGCCTTCCGTCTGCCAGGCTTGTGCTTGGCGGCGGAATGCAGGAAGAGTAAGACGCCACACTTGTCTTAGCCTGCGGAACCTTCCTGAAATCATTGAACCAGCAGTAGCAGAAGAAGGGTTTCTTTCCTCTAAAGAGAAACCTTTCCTTTACAAGAGAGATTTGTGGCACACACAGGAACTGCCCTTCTAAAATCAATGATAGTAAGTGGTAAGAGAATTTGGGCAAGTTCTGACCAGGAACTTGCCTGGGCACCAGGCAAGAAGGCTGGATTGTATGTAGTAGGCAGTGGGGGGCTGTTGAAGGTTGCGAAGCAGGGGACAGGTGTGGTCAGAGCTGGTGGCAGGTGTGCTGATGGATAGTGTTGGGGGAGACTGGAAGCACATCATTTGGACCTATAGAAAACTCTAGTGTAAATGGATGTGGGAAGCGGAAAAAGTGGGAAAGATCATAAAAGTTAGGACTCCTGGGAAGTGATTGGCAACCAAGAAACGGGATTTCCATGTCCTCTGACAGACTTAGTGGTCTGCTCCTCGCTTTTCCACAGACTTGGCCCACACCTTGATTCTAGCATTCACCCATGAAGCTACTGCCCTTGGGAGGCTTCAGGGGGCCCATAAAATTCAATGGCAGTTTGGCAAGGTGGGTGTGCCAGCCCAGCCCACTGGAAATTGGAGATGAAGACACCCTCCTCTGCCCTACAGAGGCATGAAATCTAGGAAGAAAGAGTATCCTGGAGTCTAACGAGACCAGGCATATGCACTAACCTTGCCACTTCTGGCTTCCTGGCCGCAGTTTTCCGTGAAATAAGGAAAGCATAGCCTCCTTACCTATGGCTGCTGGGAGCAGAGTGAGACAGTGCAAAGTGCTTGGGACAGACTGGCCCAGTAAGCGACCTCTATTCTTTTCCCAGTTATTATCTGTTTAGTGTCTGACTCCTCCAGGCCAGGAGCTCCTCCAGGACATAGACGAGTGTCCCAGCACCTCATTCAGCAGCTCCTGCCCAGTAAGTTTCGAATGAATGGGAGGATAGCAAAAACTGCAGCTTTTAGTCGTAATTGCATTTTAAGTAATGTTCTGTGACATCAGATTTCCCCTAAGTTCTGTTCTCAGACAAAAGGGGGAGAAGACCTCCCCCCCTTTACTTTGATTTGCCTGTGGGATTTTAAATGAATAGTTTCCTTGAAAGTGAGATGACAGCTCTATTTCTATATGAACTGTAGTGTTCCACATATAAATACAGAAAACCTTGATAAATCCCCAACTGCCCTCACAGAAACATCTCAGAATAAATCATAACCATTTAAATTTTCCTCCCTGGTCTGTCTTTCAATATTTACCTAATGGTCCTGAAACCAAGTTCCTTTCCTTCCTCTCTTCCTTTCATATAACATGCGTATTTTAAAGTATACACTGTGCCATTTTATAAAATGAATAAAAAGCAGGTCTCTGCCCTCAAGCAGTTCACAATCTCAAAAAAAAGACATGTAAACTTGTAATTTCTGAACAGTGTGAAAGGCGATGGGGCGGAGATTCATTCACTGGAAGAGCGTTTATTGAGCACCTACCATGAGTAGGGCTGGACCAAGTGCTGTGAGTGCTGCAGGAAGCCAGGCAGGCCTTTGCAGAGGCTCCAGCCTGCTCTCTACCAGCCCATCCCTTTCTTGTCCATTACCCAGAGTTCTATCTCTAGAGTCAGGTTCCTAGACCTGCTTAATCCAAATGGAACTAGATTTTGCCCTTGGATGCCCCACAGGCATTCAGTGTACCTCTCACTGAACTTACCATTTCCCTCCCTCTTTCCTCTAAAATTCAACTCCTTTTGGGCCCACTATCCACCTAAGGATCCAAGCCGCACACTTGGATGTCCCTTCAGCCCTCTTTCCCCGTCACCTGCTCACCTCACATCCGTCGGTCTCTGTGTTCTGTTAATTCCTGCTTCAGGATTTCTCTCATTGTCCCCTCTCCTCTCGTCTTCTCTGAAACTGTCCTGATCAACTCTCACCTGGACCATCGTGACCTCCTTCTCCTGGTTTCCTGTTACTGAAGAACAGTCTGTTCTGAGACCAGACAGAGCAGAGTTCAAGTCCCGGTGCCGTCATTCATGGAACTGTGACCTGGGTAGGGCTTCCCAGGTCGTGATAGTGGTAAAGAACCTGCCTGCCAAATGCAGAGGGTGCAAGAGATGCAGGTTCAATCCCTGGATCAGGATGATCCCCTGGAGGAGGGCACGGCAACCCATTCCAGTATGCTTGCCTGGAGAATTCCATGGACAGAGGAGCCTGGCGGGCTACAGTCCATAGGGTTACAAAGAGTCGGACATGACTGAAGCGACAGCACACACGCGTGTGACCCTGGGTAAGTTATTAAACCTCTTCAGACTCCACTTTGCCCATCCATAAAATGGCACCTCCAGGACTGGCCTTGTTGTAAAGATTAAATAAAATGCAGCAGTTTGGTAGATGATTTGCCAACAATACTGCGTGAAGGAAACTAGGCACAGAGGATATGTTTCATACGATACTGTTGTTGTTGTTTAGTTGCTAAGTTGTGACCGACTCTTGTGACCCCATGGACTGTAGCCCACCATGTTCCTCTGTCCCTGGGATTCTCCAGGCAAGAATACTGGAGTGGGTTGCCACTTCTTTTTCTCCTTGATGCAGGGATTCAACCCGAGTCTCCTGCTTGGCAGGCAGATTCTTTACCACTGAGCCACCTGGGAAGCTGTTCATATAAAGGTAAAAACTAAGCAAATCTGATAAATTGTGGATAGAATTGCAAACAGAGGCGGCACAAGTAAAGCAAAGCAAGGGACCCGATAGTGGTTATGGGGGGTAGAGGTGTGATCAGAAAGGACACAAATGTGCGACTTCTGGGATGCCAGCAAGGTTCTTTTTACTTGAGTGAGTAGTGGTTATAAAATGGCTCTTTTATAACAATTATTCAATTGTACATAGTTGTTTTACTTCATCGTTTAAAATATTTTAAAAGTTCAGTGAAATTCTATGTAATCTTTTTTCTATTTATATTGCTTTTATATTAGAGTATAGCTGATGAACAATGTTGTGAGATTTTCTTTGTAATCTTGATCCAGTACTCAGAGCATGGGAAGAGGTCAAGAAACCGTGGTTGCCTGTTGGGATTATTGTGCCTGTCTGCCTCCTTCCCCTCAGACAGCAGACCCCAGGACTGATTCATCCTGTGCTCACATGGAGCTTGGCACCTGCTGGCCTTGGGGAGAACCAGTGGAATAGAGATGCCCAGAGTGTAAGCACAAGTGTTCCCTCCTCCAAGCTGGCAAGGGAGCAGGGCCTGGGCCTGCTCTGGGAAGAGTATCTGATCAAGCTGCACTGATGATGGACCAGGGGGAGGAAGGTGACGAAGAGGAAGCCTGGCTGCAGCTTCGACCGGTAGAGCCTTTGCCCTCGCAGTGCTGCGGCAGTGGCTGCTCGCCCTGTGTGTTTGATGTCTACCAGCGAGACCTGGCAAGGTGGGAGGCTGCCCGAGCCAGCAAGGACAGGAGCCTGCTGAGTAGGGAAGAGACACAGGTAAGGGGGGTTGCTCCTCAGACAGGAGGGCCAGGTGTCGGCATCTTCCTGACCTCAGCCCTATATGGTGTACTGCTCAAGGGAGCTTCCTCTGACTCTGCAGCAGAGAGAAAAGAGTGGGCCTAATGAAGCAGACTGACCCAGGTTCAAAGTCTGGCCTTGAGTTGGTGAGTAGGGGATGGGGGGTATAGTGAGGGAAGGTCCCAGGAGTGAATTGGGTGGGTGCATTTTCAGGGGAACGGGATCTGTGAGTTGGGGCAGTCAGAGAAGACTTCCTGGAAGAGGTTTGGGGGTGGATGGAATATTAAGGGCAATGAGCTGAGACTTAGAAGACATAAATTTGAACCCCTGCTCATGATGGTGACTTTGTACAAATAAGTCACTACCACTTGGGCCTCAGTTTCGCCACATGTGAAATAAGGGTATTGGATTAGGTCATCTTTAAGGTCCTATCAGTTTCTAAATCTGCATACTAGATTTTAGCAGGTTTCAAGGATAGGTGGGTTTTCCATACATTGGAAATGAGTGTTCTGGATGGAGGACACAGCTTGAGCAAATAAAGACTTACAGGTTGGAATCCACAAGGTGTTCTTGTGTGGAACAGAGAAAGGTCTGACACTAGATGCTTGGGAGATAAAATGAGACTCAGGACCCATCCACAGGCACTAGAGTGTCCAACTAAGGACCTTGTGCTTTATCCTGGGGCTGAGAGGAACCGTGGCAGGCTTCAGAGCAGGGTGACCTTGTTGTAAAGTGCTCTGGCTTTCTTAGAGCCTGAAAGGGAAGGCAGGTGGGACTGCACGATTATACAGAACACTTGTCAACCCCAATAGCCGCTCCTTGTAGGGAGTAAGCTCGTGGAGGCTTGTCTGTCTCTTGAGTCCCAGATTCTAGCTGGTGAATCTTTTCCTATTACAGAGTTGCCCTTCCAAGCTGAGCCCAGAGACCTTCCTGGCCTTCCTCATCAGTGCTGTGGACAGGCTCACCGAGGACACCTACCTTGTCCGGTTTGCACTACCCGGGAACAGCCAGCTCGGCCTGCGGCCTGGCCAGCACCTCATCCTACGGTACACTCAGGTGGTGGGAGGACCTCATCCTACAGTAAACTCAGGTGGTGGGAGGACCTCATCCTATGGTACGCTCAGATAGTGGGAACACCTCATCCTATGGTACACTCAGGCAGTGGGAAGACCCTGTCCTACGCTACACTCAGGTAGTGGGAGGACCCAATCCTATGGTACGCTCAGGTGGTGGGAGGACCCAATCCTATGGTACGCTTAGGTGGTGGGAGCACCTCTTCCTATGCTACACTCAGGTAGTGGGAGGACCCCGTCCTACGCTACACTCAGGTGGTGGGAGGACCCCATCCTATGGTACGCTCAGGTAGTGAGAGGACCTCATCCTACAGTACACTCAGGTGGTGGGAGCACCTCATCCTATGGTACACTCAGGTAGTGGGAGGACCCCGTCCTATGGTACGCTCAGGTGGTGGGAGCACCTCATCCTATGGTACGCTCAGGTAGTGGGAGGACCCCGTCCTACGCTACACTCAGGTAGTGGGAGGACCCCATCCTACGGTATGCTCAGGTGGTGGGAGCACCTCATCCTACGCTACACTCAGGTAGTGGGAGGACCCTGTCCTATGGTACACTCAGGTGGTGGGAGCACCTCATCCTATGGTACGCTCAGATAGTGGGAACACCTCATCCTATGGTACACTCAGGTAGTGGGAGGACCTCATCCTACGGTATGCTCAGGTGGTGGGAGCACCTCATCCTATGCTACACTCAGGTAGTGGGAGCACCTCGTCCTATGCTACACTCAGGTAGTGAGAGGACCCCATCCTACACTACAGTCAGGTAGTGAGAGGACCCCATCCTACACACACTCACATAGTGGAAGCACCTCAACCTGTGCTACACTCAGGTAGTGAGAGGACCCCGTCTTACGGTACACTCAGGTAGTGGGACCACCTCATCCTACACTACACTCAGGTAGTGGGAGCATCTCATCCTACACTACACTCAGGTAGTGAGAGGACCCCGTTCTACAGTACACTCAGGTAGTGGGAGGACCCCATCCTACACTACACTCAGGTGGTGGGAGCACCTCATCCTACACTACACTCAGGTAGTGGGAGCACCTCATCCTACACTACACTCAGGTAGTGGGAGCATCTCATCCTACACTACACTCAGGTAGTGAGAGGACCCCATTCTACAGTACACTCAGGTAGTGGGAGGACCCCACCCTACACTACACTCAGGTAGTGGGAGCATCTCATCCTACACTACACTCAGGTAGTGAGAGGACCCCGTCTTACGGTACACTCAGGTAGTGGGAGCACCTCATCCTACGGTACGCTCACACTCAGATAGTGAGAGGACCCCGTCCTACGGTACACTCGGGTAGTGAGAGGACCCCGTTCTACAGTACACTCAGGTAGTGGGGGGACCCCATCCTACACTACACTCAGGTGGTGGGAGGACCCCGTCCTACGCTACACTCAGGTGGTGGGAGGACCCCGTCCTACGCTACACTCAGGTGGTGGGAGGACCCCGTCCTACGCTACACTCAGGTGGTGGGAGGACCCCGTCCTACGCTACACTCAGGTGGTGGGAGGACCCCGTCCTACGCTACACTCAGGTGGTGGGAGGACCCCGTCCTACGCTACACTCAGGTGGTGGGAGGACCCCGTCCTACGCTACACTCAGGTGGTGGGAGGACCCCGTCCTACGCTACACTCAGGTGGTGGGAGGACCCCGTCCTACGCTACACTCAGGTGGTGGGAGGACCCCGTCCTACGCTACACTCAGGTGGTGGGAGGACCCCGTCCTACGCTACACTCAGGTGGTGGGAGGACCCCGTCCTACGCTACACTCAGGTGGTGGGAGGACCCCATCCTACAGTACACTCAGGTAGTGAGAGGACCCCGTTCTACGCTACACTCAGGTGGTGGGAGGACCCCGTCCTACACTACACTCAGGTGGTGGGAGGACCCAGGCTTTGCAGCCGTGCTCTGCCATTTGTTAGCAGTGTGGTCTAGGGCAACTTGCTTAACCTTCCTAACGCCTCCATTTGTCATCTTCAGAGTAAACACTGTGATACATGACTTAGAGGGCTCTTGGAATTGACCTACATAATGTATTTTCATGATAAATAATAACAACAAACACTTTTTTCATACAGTTTATGCACATATGTATGAGCTTATTTATTGTTCACAAAATCCTGGGTGGTAGGCACCGTTATCATACCAGAGGGGAAACTGAAGTCAGAGAGGTTTAATAACTTCCCCAAGATCACACAATTGGCAGCTGTTGGAGCTAGGGTTCAAAAGCAAACAGTGTAGCTCCAGAGCTTGTGGCGTTAACCTCATACAATTAGCACCAGTTGATAGAAAGGAGACAGACATTGAAAATAAGAGACTTGCCCAGTCTCACACAGCTAATAAGGGTTCAAGCCCAGACAGCCCGCCTCCCGAATTACACCCTTCACTCTTCGGCACTGCCTTCTTCCTCCCAGCTTAATTTTGTCCTCTCCTCCCACCTCAATCCCCACCTCCACCTACCCAGGGACAAGACTCTTTGGGACCTCCAGGTGGAGGCATCTAGCAGGCAGTCAGCTCTCTAAGCCTGACGCTCAGCAGAGAGATCTGAGCTCCAGGCGTGGATCTGGAAGCATCCAGGAATATCGTTGTACCTGGGATGGCCTTTGGGAGCATGTGGGACATGGAAAGAAGGAAGGAGTTAGGACTGAACCCTGGAAACTCCAGCATTCACAGTGTTTTCCAGAGGAGGTAGAGCCAGCAAAGGAGACAGAAGGTATAGCCAGGAAGGAAACCAGGGGAGAGCTCATTGCTCATCACACTCTGGTCACTTGCCTCACACGGACCCCTGGTGTGTGTATACAGCTCATTCTGGCCTGTGGCCTGGCTGGCCGGTCCTTAAAGGTCACTGTTTCTTTAGGAGCCACAGGACAGGTCAGAGCCCAAGAAACTCTCCATCCATAAGTCAGGGATGCCCAGAACGGCCTGCCTCTGGTCGGGTCCCTTTCCACTGTCTCTGTCACTCTCAGGACACCCCCATCCCTCCTCATTCAGACCCCTCTGGTGCTCCACAGCACCTCCCCAGCAACACGCCAACCCACAGCCCCAGCTTCTTTGTCTACCAAGTTCTTCTCTGCTGCCCACCCCCCATGCTTGCCCCTCTCACTAGTTGCTGGCTTGCCCTACGTTAAACTACCTCTAAGCTTTTCCCCCTGGAGGAGGGCATGGCAACCCACTGTCATATTCTTGCCTAGAGAATCCCCATGGACAGAGGAGCCTGGCAGGCTATAGTCCATGGGGTGGCAAAGAGCTGGATACGCCTGAGTGACTAAGCACAGCACAAGCTTTTGCCTAGGTTCTTCCCTTTACTTCCTGTCCCCATGTTCACGTGTTAGTGGCTGGCTCGTCTTTTAATACCCAGCTCAGGGAGGCCTTCTGAGGCTCCACAGACGAGAGTGCCTGTGATTCACCTCTGTCACAGCAAATGTCACCGTGCCCTTTGCATCCAAGCCATGCCATATGTTCTGTTAGTCCCTTGTTCTGTAAGCATTTATTGAATGTTTCCGCCCAATTTTTGATACATTGGGATGAGCCTTTTTATTCTTTGCATACCTTGGAGGAGAAAATTTTGTACATAGTAGGTTCCAAGAAAGGGGTGCTTGGGTGCCCCAGGGAAGCTCTGAGGAGTAGTGGTAAGTAACCTGGCTCTGAGGCAGACAGAGCTACAGTTGGTTCTAGCTGTGTGACCCCAGGCAGGTGGCATCCCTTCTCTAAGCCTTGGTTTCCTCATTTTGGTTATTGTTTGCAATAAATGAGGTACTGCCTGTAATATATGTGGTGCCTCAGAGGCACTTAATACAACATGTCTGCATGATTATCCTTCTGGCCCCCTTGATGATAATATGGGGTGGATTCATGCATCAAGCCAAGCTTTGGATGAGGGCACCTTTGAGGATCCTTTCTAATTCAATGCTCCTGGCATGTGGTAGTATTTGCTAAATGTACCATTCAATATCACAGTTAATCCAAGTCTGTGCCCCAACCAGTAACGCTGATGAAGCTGAAGTTGAACGGTTCTATGAAGACCTACAAGACCTTTTAGAACTAACACCCAGAAAGATGTCCTTTTCATTATAGGGGACTGGAATGCAAAAGTAGGAAGTCAAGAAACACCTGGAGTAACAGACAAATTTGGCCTTGGAATACGGAATGAAACGGCAAAGGCTAATAGAGTTTTACCAAGAGAATGCACTGGTCATAGCAAACACCCTCTTCCAACAACACAAGAGAAGACTCTACACATGGTCATCACCAGATGGTCAACACCAAAATCAGATTGATTGTATTCTTTGCAGCCAAAGATGGAGAAGCTCTCTACAGCAAAAACAAGACCGGGAGCTGACTGTGGCTTAGATCATGAACTGCTTATTGCCAAATTCAGACTTAAATTGAAGAAAGTAGGGAAAACCACTAGACCATTCAGGTATGACTTAAATAAAACCCCTTATGATTATACAGTGGAAGTGAGAAATAGATTTAAGGGACTAGATCTGATAGATAGAGTGCCTGATGAACTATGGACATTGTACAGGAGACAGGGATCAAGACCATCTCCATGGAAAAGGAATGCAAAAAAGCAAAATGGCTGTCTGGGGAGGCCTTACAAATAGCTGTGAAAAGCAAAGGAGAAAAGGAAAGATATAAGCATCTGAATGTAAAGTTCCAAAGAATAGCAAGAAAAGATAAGAAAGCCTTCCTCAGCGATCAATGCAAAGAAATAGAGGAAAAGAACAGAATGGGAAAGACTAGAGATCTCTTCCAGAAAATTAGAGATACCGAGGGAACATTTCATGCAAAGATGGGCTCAATAAAGGACAGAAATGGTATGGACCTAACAGAAGCAGAAGTTATTAAGAAGAGGTGGCAAGAATACACAGAAGAACTATACAAAAAAGATCTTCATGACCCAGATAATCACGATGGTGTGATCACTCACCTAGAGCCAGACATCCTGGAATGTGAAGTGGGCCTTAGAAAGCATCACTACGAACAAAGCTAGTGGAGGTGATGGAATTCCAGTTGAGCTATTTCAAATCCTGAAAGATGATGCTGTGAAAGTGCTGCACTCAATATGTCAGCAAATTTGGAAAACTCATCAGTGGCCACAGGACTGGAAAAGGTCCATTTTCATTCCAATCCCAAAGAAAGGCAATGCCAAAGAATGCTCAAACTACCACACAATTGCACTCATCTCACACGCTAGTAAAGTAATGCTCAAAATTCTCCAAGCCAGGCTTCAGAAATACGTGAACCGTGAACTTCCAGGTGTTCAAGCTGGTTTTAGAAAAGGCAGAGGAACCAGAGATCAAATTGCCAACATCCGCTGGATGATGGAAAAAGCAAGAGAATTCCAGAAAAACATCTATTTCTGCTTTATTGACTATGCCAAAGCCTTTGACTGTGTGGATCACAATAAACTGGAAAATTCTTCAAGAGATGGGAATACCAAACCACCTGACCTGCCTCTTGAGAAACCTATATGCAGGTCAGGAAGCAAGAGTTAGAACTGGACATGGAACAACAGACTGGTTCCAAATAGGAAAAAGAGTATGTCAAGGCTGTATATTTTTCCCCTGCTTATTTAATTTATATGCAGAGTACATCATGAGAAATGCTGGGCTGGAAGAAGCACAAACTGGAATCAAGATTGCCGGGAGAAATCAATAACCTCAGATATGCAGATGATACCACCTTTATGGCAGAAAGTGAAAAGGAACTAAAAAGCCTCTTGATGAAAGTGAAAGAGGAGAGTGAAAAAGTTGGCTTAAAGCTCAACATTCAGAAAACTAAGATCATGGCATCTGGTCCCATCACTTCATGGGAAATAGATCGGGAAACAGTGGAAACAGTGTCAGACTTTATTTTCTGGGGGCTCCAAAATCACTGCAGATGATGATTGCAGCCATGAAATTAAAAGACGCTTACTCCTTGGAAGGAAAGTTATGACCAACCTAGATAGCATATTCAAAAGCAGAGACATTACTTTGCCGACTAAGGTCCATCTAGTCAAGGCTATTGTTTTTCCAGTAGTCATGTATGGATGGGAGAGTTGGACTGTGAAGAAAGCTGAGAATTGATGCTTTTGAACTGTGGTGCTGGAGAAGACTCTTGAGAGTCCCTTGGACTGCAAGGAGATCTAACCAGTCCATCCTAAAGGAGATCAGTCCTGGGTGTTCATTGGAAGGACTGATGCTAAAGCTGAAACTCCAGTACTTTGGCCACCTCATGCGAAGAGTTGACTCATTGGAAGAGACTCTGATGCTGGGAGGGATTGGGGGCAGGAGGAGAAGGGGACGACAGAGGATGAGAAGGTTGGATGGCATCACCAACTCGATGGACATGAGTTTGGGTGAACCCCGGGAGTTGGTGATGGACAGGGAAGCCTGGCGTGCTGCAGTTCATGGGGTCACAAAGAATCGGACATGACTGAGCAACTGAACTGAACTGAAACAGTTGTTAAACATAGCTGTTTTTATTTTGATCATGCTATGGTCAGGGAGAGGTCAGGAAAAACCTCAGTGATGTCCTAAAACAGCTCACATCGTCAGTGTGCTTTTTGAAGCACCTTTTCATCTGTAATCCCAATGGAACCACATAGCAGGGGCATGGGTGATTGTCTCCACTTTACAGAAGGAGCAACTGGAGGTTTAAGTGACCTGCCCAGGGTCTCTCAGCTAGCATGCAGTCGTGGGGGAGCCCAGTACTCTTGTCTTCTGCTCCACCTTGCCTGCCCCTCAATGAGGACCACTGGAATGGTTGGGCCCCTAGCTTCACTTTCACCAGCCTGGCACAGGTTAGGTACTCTAAGGATTTGTTGAATGACTGGCTGACTGCCTGACCAAGTGCATCTCTTTCCCAGAGGGACAGTAGATGACTTAGAAATTCAGAGAGCCTATACGCCCATCAGCCCCGCCAATGCAGAAGGATACTTTGAAGTTTTAATCAAGGTAAGTCAACTCACATGGTTGCTCTAAGAGCCAAGGATTGGACCGCCATTTGCCAACTTGGTCGGGGTTGGGCACTTCCCTTTGACATGGGAAAAGCCAGGATTCACATGGAAGGAGGCTGGCTGAAGGGAAGAGCAGGGACAATGGGGGTGGCCTTTTCTCACCCCCTTTCCTAGGGAAAAGGGGCTGCCGCATCACCAACAGAGGGCATGTTCCCAATAGATTTTATGGACAAAAAGCTTGGACTGAGAAGAGTAAAGCTCTTCCTCCTCACCTTCTTACTATTGCCGGAGCGTGAGTACTAAGCCAGGGAAAGGGGAACCAAGTCATGGGCTCCTTCTGTATGTTGGGCACAGGCATCCAGGGGAGTCAGACCCAGTGCCCACCCTCAGATGGGGCCAGATTGGGACACTGCAAGGTGGTAGATGCTGCAGGCCCCAGCCCAGCTCAGGGCACCTAGGGCCGCAGGGAAAGCGGGCTGGGCTTCCTTGAGGAAGCTGTGCGTGTGAGCTCTGTGTTAAACTCAGGAGTGGGAAGGAAGCTCTGAGTGCCAAGCAGTGCGTATATACAGCAGCTAAGGGGCATGATTTGGGGGAACTTCCAGTCATTCATCTTGGAACAGAGCGGGTGTGCAGGCAAAAGATGGGACATGGAGTACCTTGGGGACCAAGCTAACTGAAATTACCTTATGGAAGGAGTTGGCAGGGGCCAGGGCATTTGAGCTGGGCCTTGAAGAAGGAGTACAGATTAGAGGTGGCGTTCCAGGGCTGGATAACCAAAGGCAGGGAGAGGTGAAATAGAGCAGGGTCTGGTGGGAACTATACTCAGTCTGAGTGGTGGAGGGAGATGTGCTTGTGGGGGCAGCCAAGGTGGGCTGGGCAGTTGATAGAGATGAGATGAACAAAGTGGGCTGGATGCAGAATGCCCCAGAGACCCAAGGAGTAGGCAATAAATGCATAAGAAGTCATGAAGTTCGAATTACGTGCAAAAATAATTGGGTTGAACTACATGAAATTGCTGACACGCTAACCTTTTTGACTTACGGAACCAGCAGTTTCACATGAGTCGGCCTAATACATAGCTCTAGATCTTTTCCCGAACAGAATCCTAAAGATAGGTGTTCACATCCTTTGTCTCCCTTGTAGGACAGAAATTATCCCCCTTTCATTGACAGGTAAACTGAGACCCCAGAAGAGCCTGAGGCTCCCCAGGTAGTAAGAAGTGCAAGTGGTGGGTAAGCCCTGGCCTCCTGATTCCAAGTCCCCAGCACCGTCTATGGCTCCCGCCTTCCCCGCCTGCCTTCAGAGCTCAAGTATTTATTCCCTCAAACATAAGCTTGGATGGGATCCCTTCACGCAACTGTTTGTCTGGGAGATTCCACAAATCCTCTCCAAATGGCCCACTTCCCCAAGCTGCTTGTCTGGGTGTGTTTCTATTGAAAGGATAAGCCTAGAGACAGTACTTCGGGGCAGCTGGATCACTCCCAGCTGCAAGGCTGATTTTCTCCTTCGTTTACCGGAAAGCCTCTCTTCAGAGAGATGCTTAATTATCCCTAAGCCGCTGGCTGGGAAGAACTGGAAATGTCTTGGCAAATTGGGAAGGCAGGCGGGTTTTCTAAGGTTTATGCTCCCTTGAAGACAGGAAAGGGGAACTCCCATTTCTCAGGCACCTTCTGAGCTCCAAGTACTGCGTCTAGCTCTTTAATTACCTCATTTCAACCTTGTATCCACCCTGCAGAGTAGATCATATTCTCCCCACTTTGCAGATGAAGAAACTAAAGCTCAGAGAGATGATATTGTCCCAAGGCCTCTTGGGTAATATGATCCCAAATGGAAGAACAAGTCCAGTGTCAGTTCTGTTTAACAAATGTGTTTTGAGGGTTTACCCTGTGCCAGGCTCTGTGTGAGTGCCAGAAGCACAGAAAAATCCTTCCTTTCTCCTTGAGTTCTCTCTATGCCATAGGGCTTCTAAGGCCACCCCTGGGGCTGTGCCTCCCCAGGACCGGGGCCACAAAACAAGGGATAGGCTGAAATGTATCTTTCAGCAAGTTAGAAGAACTGTAGCCTCCTCCCCAGACCTCTTCCAGGTCAGCCAAGGACGTTCTTTGCTTTATGCGTTTGGTGCACAAGGAAGGCAGCGATGGTAGCAGAAGTGGCTGCGAGTGCTTAAAAGCAAGTCTGGTGACCAAAACCCAGTCTCTCCTTCAGGCCTGGTTATAATTTCTCTAAACACTCTTCCAGTCCTCTCTCCCAGTGCTCCCCCCTGACCCCTACTCTATCGTGTCCACTTGCTATTCCTAGAGCATGACCTGGGCTGTCCCACCCCTGAGCATACCACACCTGATGCCCAGAATTCCCTGTGCCCGTCTGCTCCCATCTCCAGTGAGTCTGATCCTACCCAGTCTTCAAGGTCCAGCCCCACTGCTTCCTTCTCCAGGAAGCTCTCCTCAGTCCCACTCCACGGGAAGTGACTGCACCTCCTCAGGCATTAGGTTGTCTCTGCCTTGTGTGTGTCTGAGGCTTAGGTCCCTCGTAGACTGTGAGCTCCTTAAACTAGGGCCTGATCTCAGTTACTGATTTGTTCATTCAGGTGTTTAAGTCCTTTCCATGATTCAGGCACTGGCTGCTTTCACGGAGCTTAAGGTCCAGCTGTCTTCCCTGCAGCCCCAGCATAGTGCCTAGCACAGAGTGGGTGGGCACCCAGCAAGTGCATACTGCCCTTCTCCCATGGAGGAACCCCCTCCACAACCTTCATTTTTTTCATCCAGCCAGGAGACAGTGTAGGGATATGCAGAGATTGCAAGTGAGTGGCCCACAGACTGCCTCTAGCCTACAAATATATTTGGTTTTGGCCTGTATAGTGTGTTAAAATTTTGAATTAATTGCTAACATTTCAAAAATGGGAAAATTTTCTTAAAAATATGGATTTCCTGCCCCTCTTCCAAAGTCAGAAGGTCTGGCATCGCTGGCCCTGTGGACTGTGGACTGGGATTTGCAAGGTGGTTTCTTCCTTTAAAAAGAGTATCCGCTCACCGGTTCACCTTAGTCCACACCATTCACTCTTGTCTGCCTGATGCTGAGACTGCTAGGTGCCATTAATTGTCTCCTACCTGATTCTTCAGTCGGTTATGTCACCTGTGTGGCCCCTGGTTATTTGGTTTGAGACCTCTGTGGTTAAGGCTGAAAGTCATACAGATTCTCATCCTGGTCTTACCGTTTACCTTCTGGGTAAGGGTCTGGGCCTCATCTGAGAACAGGGGCTGACAGTACTAACTTCGTGGATGATTAGAAGGATTAAAAGAGACAGCACGTGTAAAGTGCCGAGCTTGAGGCTGATGTGGTTTGTATTGGCAGTGTGTGCCTGTCCCAGTGAGGTCTCCTTTTGTTTGCTTCCAGTGCTACCAGACTGGGCTGATGTCCCGGTATGTCAAGTCCTGGAAAGCAGGAGACACAGCTTTCTGGAGAGGACCCTTCGGAGGCTTCTTCTATAAACCAAACCAGGTCAGTGCCCACGCTGTGTCCTCAGGAGACCCCTGCCAGCTTAGCCTCCAGGACTGCGGTTCTCATGTTTCAGGCCATAGAATCTCATTGTGCCATTCTTCTTGAGCCCAGACCTAATGCCAAGAGTATACTTGGGGTTGGACATGGGAGGAGATGGGATAGGTACTAAGAAACAAAACTGCCCATGTCCCAGAACCACCCATGCCTGAACATTGCTTGGAAAAATTCAGACTAAGTTCGGCATGTAGGGCCCTTATGCCAGCTGACTCTCAGATCTCTTTCCAGTTTCATGGGTCATTTGCAAGATTATGGAAACCACTCCCTAAGTATACCTTGTGACTTGCTGCTTGGAAGTCCCCTGCCTCCCAGGCCAAGGGGTCTTCCCCTCATCTTCATGGCGTGTTCAAGTCCCCCCCTGACATTCCTAGGAAAAAACAGTAGTTTCTCATCAACTTGTGCATATAAGAAAACAACTTGACAGTATGTTCTGGGGACTTGGGACTTCCTTGTGTCTTAGTTTGCAAAGAATCTGCCTGCAATACAAGAGACCACCTGTAGTGCAGGAGACCTGGGTTCTGTCCTTGGATTGGGAAGATCCCTTGGAGAAGGAAATGGCAAACCACTCCAGTATTCCTGCCTGGGAAGTCCCATGGACAAAGGAGCCTGGTGGGCCACAGTCCATGGAGTTACAAAGAGGTGGACTCGGCTGAACAACTAAACCACCACTGGGAGTCAGGAAGCTTCACATCCTTGACCCAGCGCTTCCACTTCTGAAGTCTGTCCTATGGAAAGAATCCAAATGCTTCTTCTTGCACAGGTTCATTGCAGCTTATTTATAATAGCAAGAAATTGGAGACAGCTGAACATCCAACAGCAGAGCAGTTAGGTACACTGGTTACAGATGCTTGATAGACTACTATCCTGGATTTTAAAATTATGTTTATAAATGATGCTGATGCTTATGCTGTAAGTGACCAATACTAAGTAAAATACTGAATACACAAGCTAGGAAACTTAAGTTAGATTATACAGAAAAAGTATTTTTTTAAAAAAAGCAATAAAATGTTAGCAGCTCTGGGTGGTGGAATTATAGGTGATTTTTATTTTCTTCATTATATTTTCCAAATTACCCACAATGAGTACCTATTACCTTTATAATGAGGAAAACAAAGCAAAACAAATGGAAAATAATGAATCATTCTTCCTCTCTATTCTTTTATTTTTAATTGAAGTATAATTGATTTACAATGTTGTGATAGCTTCAGGTATACAGCAGAGTGATTCAGTTATATACACACACATACGTATGCATTCTTTTTCAGATTCTTTTCCCTTATAGGTTATTACAAAATATTAAGTATTGTTTCCTGTGCTATAGTTTATATATGGCAGTGTATATGTTAATTCCAAACTCCTAATTCATCCCTTGTCTCTTTTCCTCCTTGGTAACCATAAGTTTGTTTTCTTTTTTGGCCATGCCACGCGGCCTGTGGCTCCCAGTCCCTGCACCAGGGTCAAACTTGCACCCCTGCATTTGAAGTGCAGACTCTTAACCACTGGACCCCCAGGGAAGTCCCCACAAGTTTGTTTGCTCTGTCTGTGTGTCTATTCTTTTTGCATAATTTAAAAATAGCTTTTACTAGTATTCTCCATATTACAAATGTAGTATCTGTTCATTAACCCCCCAAAATCTGCAGATATAAAGAAGCTAAAAGAAGAAATAAAAAATACCTGCAGGCCATCTTCCCAGACATAACAGTCTTATGACCTTGGCATCCACAGACCCCTCGGGAAAGCCCCACACTTGCTATCTGGCAGGGCACAGGGCCCGGCTGTGAAGGAAAGGACATGGCATCTTGCGCACCAATGTTTGGCCGCTGAGACTGTGGCTGAGACTCCGCTCTGCTCCTGTGTGGGTGCCAGGGTGCAAGCCAGTCTTGCCACTCTGCAGCCAGCTTCGTGGCAGGTGGCTCACGTCAACCCTGAGACTGCCATGTTAGCATCTGTCTTGCATTTGTTCCACAGACATTCAGAGGGGTTCACCCAGGGCCAGGCCAGTGCTGGATGGACCCTGGCGGCCCGGAGGTGGGTCAGATGAGCCCTGTCCTCCAGACACTCCCAGTCTGATGGGGAGACGGGCGCACAGATTGATGGCAACAACACAGGGTGAGCCGGGTGTGCCGAAGGCTGTGGGAACACCCGCCTGTATCTCAGGGGAGGCTCCCCAGAGGAAAGCCTGAGCAGTGATGGGAGAAAGAGGTGATACACGGCAGACCCCGTGACTGGAGGCTGGGGGAATCGGAGCACAGGGCAGGATGATGGGCCAGCAGTAGGGCTCAGTGAGGGGCAGGAATGTAGCTGCATGAGGTCCCAGGCTCTATACCAGGCACTTGTCATCTCTTTAATCCTCATGCCAGTTCTGAGATACGTGCTCTTCTGCAGAGGTCTATTTTTTTTTTAAAACCAGTGAAGAAACCAAGGCTCTGAGAAGTGAAAGAACTTGCCCAGATCATAGGGCTGAGGGTTTACCCCGAGATCTGCATGGCTCCTGGTAGTCCAAGAAGCATTCCATGCAGTAGTGTGGCATGCAGTGGAAACTCAGACTGCACTCACAGAAACCGACAAAGCATAGAGGTGAACACTTCACTCTGCCGGTCACGCACTAACCTGCACAGCACTGATCTTAAAGAGACCTTCAGCCAGGAAACAGGTTTGGCGAGGAGGAGTTGATGGAACAGGGGCTCCTTGGGAGCTCACTTTATTGCCTGGCTCTCTGGGCCAACACTGTGCCAGGCACTGAGGTATAGTATCTCATTTAGTCTAGAGAAGAGCAGGCTCAGGGTCCAAGCCAGGGTCCTCAGATCTCTGCAAGGTGGCCTTGGGGCAGAGGAAGCAGCCCAGAGGGCAGGGCCAGGATGGAGGTGGTGGGCAAAGCTTTGGCTGGAGCAGGTTTCAGGTCATTGAGATGAGAAGCCCTCCCTGGCAAGGGGAGTCAGCTTGTAATACAGCAGACTTCTTGAGAAGTAGAGGGCTTGTTGTTCAGTCACCAAGTCATGTCTGACTTTTTGCGACCCCACGGACTGCAGTCAGGCTTCCCTGAGCCTCACCATCTCCCAGAGTTTGCCAAAATTCATGTCCATTGAGTCGGTGATGTCATCCAACCATCTCATCCTCTGTCACCCTCTTCTCCTTCTGCCTTTAATCTTTCCCAGCATCAGGGTCTTTTCCAATGAGTCAGCTCTTCGCATCAGGTGGCCGAAGGATTGGAGCTTCAGCATCAGTCCTTCCAATGAGTATTCAGAGTTGATTTCCTTTAAGATTGGCTGGTTTGATCTACTGGGCTGCCTGTCAGCAGAAGTGTGTAAGCAGAGTCCCGTGGGGATGCTTTAGAAGGCAGCCAGGCATTTGTAGGATGGCTGCACCACTGCTTTTCCTTGCAGCCCCCAAATTCCATGATTTCTGTTCCATAGGCCTCACAAGCTATAGCTCACAGGCACGGAGGGTTCCCCAGAGAGGGTAGAGAGGGAACTCAGATGGGCAGGACACCCCAGAAGGACAGTACCGTCCAGTTCAAGCATGCCCAGGAAAAGGCCCCATAGTGGGTAGGTGGGGTAAGACCCCTTCCCAACCCAGCCCTGTCATGCACTGTCTTGCTCCCCAGTACGGGGAGCTCCTCATGCTGGCTGCTGGCACCGGCCTGGCCCCCATGGTGCCCATCCTCCGGAGCATCACAGACAACGCAGAGGACGAGACCTTCATCACCCTGGTCGGCTGCTTCAAGACCTTTGAGGGCATCTACCTGAAACCCTTCCTCCAGGAGCAGGCCCGTTTCTGGAATGTCCGCACCTTCTTTGTCCTCAGCCAGGTGAGCCCAGGGGATGACTTCTGTCCCTGATGGAGACTTTGCTGCCCCCTTGCACCCCTCCCGAGGGCCTGCTGTGGGCTCTCTCACCCCGGCCGTAATAATCACTCTCGCCGCTAGTGCACCCACAGCGTCAGTGTTCGTCATGCAGATGAGGAAGCTGACGCTCAGAGGTGAAGGCACCAGCTTGCGTCACGCTGCCAGACAGGGTGAGGCCAGGAGCTGAGCCCAAGGCTGACTGCTGAGAGCACCAGCTCTCACCCAGCATGCTTTGCTGCCTGCCATCCACCCTCCGGCATCCTCCGTTGTGTGGGCAAGGGGCCTGGTGATGGAAGCAGTGGGCCAGGCACAGACGGCCTCTGGCTGTCATAGCTGATTGAGGCAGGGACATATTTCTCGGTTACCAGTCTCAGTGCTCCACCCAGTGCCAGGCACGGAGGAGGCGCTCACCCTGTCAACAGCTGGTGGAGAAAACTGGACCTGAGTTCCTGGCATTTGTTAGGGTTTTTTCCACATCTCTCTTCCGTGCAAACCCCAGCCACTCTAGCTAGAAATGGCTTTGCTTCCTGAGCCCTCTTCCCTTCGGTTCCCTGTCCCCCCGTTCATTCAAGGCACCCCTCCGGGCCCTCCCCTCAAGGCCACAGCACGGGGCTGGGGGCTGTCTCGCCCCTTACCTTGAGCTAGGCCTTCAGCTGTCTTTGTGCGTGTGCCTTCCCCTAGTCTGTAGCTTCGTTTCTCTTTCCTGCACACCCTGGGTTGGGGTCCCCTGCTGGTGTCTCCCCTCCATTCTCTTGCTCAGGGTCAGCCTCGTTGCCCTGTACTTTGGAGCACCCTTCTCATCAGTTAACTCTGGAGGCAGCTTTAGAGTGTCCCTAAAAGCTTCCGTGATCCTCGACATTGTGGGTGGGAGGCTGTCAGGAAACCAGAGATCCTGAGGTCCCCAGGAGCCAGAGTCCACAGGCCTGTCTATCAGGAGGAATGCTCAGTGGCCTGATCACCCAGGATGTCATGCTTGGCGAGCGTGAGCAGCAACAGCAATGCCCACGGTCAGAGATGGAGCAGAGGGCTAGTGGACAGCCAAGGGGAGAGGGGTGAGCGAAGGGCCAGTCCTGCTTCAAAAGGAAGATGCCCTCTTTCTGGCCTCTAGGGGCCCACCTATATATGTGGAGACAGCCACAGAGACGGCTGACAGGGCTTCCCTTCATCGAGAACTTTGTCTGTGCCTGGCACTGTTCTAAGCACTGTATGTGTGTTAACTCATCTAGTCCCCACCGAAATCTTTAGAGGCTTGCACTTCCATCATGGCCTTTTAATGAATGTGGAAACTGAGGCACAGAGAGGTTAAGAACCTTGCCCAAGGTAACACAGCAAGTTGGTGGAGAGTCCATGGTTTTCTTGCTTGCTGGTATAAAACAGCACGGGGGTCGGTGCTGTGGAGTGTGTTCAGGTGCTGGCAGCCAGCAGAGAGGGCTTCACGCAGCAGATGGCATTTGAGCCTGGGCTTGAGGGCAGAGTCACAGTTCACCAGCAGTACGGGACCTTCTGCCTTGGGCCAGGGTTTTGGCGATGCGGTGCCCTGGGCTTGGGCAGGCGAGTGGGCTGGCTGTCAGTAGCAAGGGCAGGCGGGGGAGGATGGAGTGAACGGGGCCTCCTGCCTGTCCGTGCTCCCTCCACTCCAGCTGCCTGGCCATAGTGACAGCCTCGTCAAGGGCCTTCCTGCCCATTTGTCCTTCATCCTGCCGCTGGAAGGGCAGCTCTGACCACATCGCCGCCCCGCTTCCTGCCCTTCCCTGGCTCCCCGCGGCTCCAGGACTATGTGCCAGCCCTCTGCAGCCTCTCACCCTGGCCCTCCTCCATCCACTGCCTGCTGCGTTTGGCGTCACTGGTCTGCCCATGGTTGCGAATGCTCCATGCTTTTCTGCCTTTGTGCGTGCTGTTCCCCCACAGGGAGCACTTTTTCCCACTTCTTAAGCTAACACCCACTCATCCCTCACATCTCTCTGCAGAGGTATAATTCCGTCCTGGGAGCTTCCCTGAGCCTCCAGGCTGGTGTAGATGTTTCTGCTATCACGGCCCAGGCTCTCCTTCACCCACCCCACTGCATCCTCGTTGTTGAGGGTCCCTCCCCACTTGAGCAGCAACCAGACCCCATGCATCCCTTGGTGTGTACAGTCAGGGTGAGCCGCACTGAATGAACTGGTCAGGGAGGAAGGCGGGACTGGGCAGTGGGAAGGAGGGGCAAGGCCAGTGGGCCCTGCTGGTTCCTGCCCTTGAAGGGGCCCGTTGGACAGGTCAGAGCACAAAGGGCACACAAGAAGGTGCGGATCATCAGAGAGGATCGGCTGTGAGCAGCAGAGCACTGTGCTCAGAGGCCCTCGGGGTCTGATGGCGCTGAGCGCGCCTGGGATTCTAGGCCTGCTCTCATGGAGCCTCTTTCAGGGTTTCTCAATCACCCCGCACTCATCACTCATCACGGTAGCTCCGAGAGGTCATGGTCACTCACCAGAAATTGGTGGCAAAGCTTGCATTCCAGCCCCAACACCCCCTCTCCATCCTGTCTCGCAGCTTCACCTCAATAGCATCTGCAGAGGTGACAGCCCTGTTCTGCTGGGGTTTTATTTGTTTTGGATGCTGGTTACATGGCTTCTTCTCTTTCGTCAAAATTCTCCAAACTGTCAATACATATACAATATATGACATATGTATACATATGTTATACTTCAAGAAAATATTTACTTAAATTTTTCCAAGTCAGCTGGTAGTGGAGATTTTCTTTTGTAACCTTAGGGATGAAAGCCACAAGCTAAGGCTAGAGGAGCAGAACGAGAAAGAGCCTGGGGCCTCATACACCCCTGGAATGCTGCCTCTAGCCTTCCCATGTGAGAGAAATAAACCCCTCTCTTGGTTAAGGCAGCCTGGGATCGCTGTTGCACAGCCAGATGAGGCCAGGAGCCCTGTCTGCCTGGAGCAGCTGTCCTGTCCCTATTGCCTAGCACAGAGCCAGGCACAGTCCACTCAGTGAGTGAGTTCAGTTGCTCAGTCATGTCCGACTCTTTGTGACCCCATGGACTACAGCACCCCAGGCTTCGCTGTCCATCACCAACTCCCCAGAGCTTGCGCAAACTCATGTCCATCGAGTCCACTCAGTAGACATTGGTTAACTCAACAAGTGAATTGAAAACTTAAATGCTCAAAAGTTATGCTCTGAGAGTGATGGTGATAAATAACCTTGGAAAGATGCTGGGAGACCCACAGTCATGGTGAGAAAACATTCCCTCCAGAGTGTCAGGGACAGCAGCCCCTGGGAGGCAGTGGAAATGATGGGACCCACAGTCTGATCCCTCTGCTGCCCCACATCATCATGTGTCCCAGGGACATCCCTCCTCCTCCCTGTGCCTCACCTGTGCTTACTGGTCCACAGGCTTCTGTGAGGGTGACCTGAGTCCACGTGGAAGGAAGTACCTGGCCTGTGGTGGGGCTGGGTGAAGCATGCTTCCCCCCATCCCCTCTGGCTCAGGTTCCTTGTTTGGCAGAGAGGAGCTGACTGTGTAAACTCTGAGGATGCCCAGGAGTTACCCCCACTGTCTCTCATCCTCCCAGGAGAACTCCCTGGAGCAGCTCCCCTGGAGTTACCGGGACAGGACCCGCTTTGGCCGCCTGGACCAGGACCTGCTTGAAGAACTGGTCAGCACCTGTCGGAGAAAGCCATTCGCTCTGGTCTGTGGATCAGCCGAGTTTACCAAGGACGTGGCTGGGTACTTGCTGCACGCAGGCCTGGCCGAGGACTCCTACTTCCTCTTCTAGGCCTGGCCTCACTTCTAAAGCTCAGGCCTGGGGCCCGGCACTGGGAAGCAGGAAGGAGCATGGACTGGAATCCGAAGACATGAATGGGAGACCGCTGTTCGTGCTCCAGGTGACCTGGGATGAATACCTTTGCCTCTGCAGACCTCCATTTCTCATCCATCCCACGAGGTCGCTGACGCTCCGACAGGCATCCTGCTGGGAGGAGAGAGGATGGGGCTGTAGGAGTCCTGAACAGGAGAGTATACAGTGGGCAGTCAGGGAGGACTTCCTGGAAGGAGCCAGGTCCTGGCTGAGTAGGAATCAGCAGAAGGAGGACTGGGAGGGGCTTTCCTGATTCCTCAGCCAAAGCCTGCTTTCCCTGGAGTCTGTGTATCTCTTGTGGCCTCCAGGCCAGCTCAGAGGAGGTGCTCACTGACTGTTTAGGGAATGACCGCCGGGGAGGCTGGAGGAAGAACTTGCTGTCTGGGCCTCTAGTGCTGTGAGCCTGACACAATGAAGGTCAAGGCTTCTTTGACCTGACCACATTTCAGAGCAAGGTGGGGCCCTAGACTACCTTTCTTTTGGCCCCAGGCCTTTCCTGCTGCAAAGGGCTTCCCTCTCAGTCTCCTTTTCCTGGCTTGAGAGCTCAACCCAGAGTCCTTTCCCTGGCAAAAGAGGTACGGAAGGAAGCTAATGCCCCTCCCTCCTGCAGGCAGCCAGCTCAGCCTGCGCCGGCAGCTCAACACCCTGGTGACGGTTGCTATGGAGATCTAAAGATAGAGCAGGAGTCGGGAGACCTGGGTCCCTCTCCCTGCTCTGCCCATTGAGCTGCTGCTGTTCCCTCCCCTCCACACGCCACCGGCTCCATCCTGAACGGGGCATGCCCTCCCCAGGGAACCCAGTGCTCCTGGGCAGCACACTGCAGATAATGAATTCTGCTTTTTTTGCAGCCTGTGCTCCTGTCTGCTGCACCAGCTCCAGCTGGCTACAGGCAGTCCCAGAATTAGAATATTAAGCCATGGAATCTCAGAATCAAAGGACCATAAAATCGAAGAGTTAGAATTTTGCAGTCATAAAATCACAGTCTTCGTCACATGTGTGTGTGCATGCTAAGTCACTTAAGTCTTGTCTGACTCTTTGCCCGCCAGGCTCCTCTATCCCTGGAATTCTCTGGGCAAGAATAGTAGAATGGGTTGCCATACCCTCCTCCAGGGGATCTTCCCAGCCCAGGGCTCGAACCCACCCATGCCACCTACATTGGCAGGCAAATTCTTTACCATTAGCCCCACCTGGGAAGCCCAGTCCTCATCATATCAGAGGTTAAAGCTCAGGACTCCAGAAAGTATCTCTTCTATCAGATTCATTGTATCAATGGGGAAATCAGGGCCCAGAGAGGCCATGTGATCTGCCCAATATAAAACAGTTCACTGCGGGGCCAGCATCAGAAGCCAGATTTATAATGTCAGCCCTGTCCACAGATTCTGTACCAGTGATTTTTTTAGACTGGACTCTGTAGGATAGCATAGTTCCTGGCATGGCTGCTGTGAAGGAATGGAAGCTGGGTGGGATCCCCAGGACCCCCTCCAACCAGAGCAGTTCTGTTTTTATCCCATTTCTATCTTGGGGCTTGGAGTCATTTTCATTTGTGAAATAGGGTTTTCCTATACTGCCCAAAAAGTTGCAACAAAACTCCGTGCTGTGCCGTGTTCAATAAATAAGGACAGGCCATTGCGGGGTGGTGCCAAAGGTTTCAAACCAAGTTTCACAGGCAGCATTCCATGGTCATGTAGATGTGGAGAATACCGCCTGTGGCCTTTGCCAGCAATTATGTGCATGTAAGCATGTGAGCATAATAAAGGTTCTGAAAAGTCCAGTGGTGAAGAAAGATTTTTCGTTTTAACCAGGGTTTCCCAGGCTTTTTAAACTAGAGAACATTTTGAGACCAGCCTTCCATGGACTGAGCTTCAGGGAATCCTGGTCTGTTGCAAAGCCTCTTTTCAGCCTAGGGTAAGGAGAAGGCCCTTCTCTGAGCAGCCGCATCACGGACAGGAACTGTGACCTCACTGCCTCTCCTGTGCCTGGAGAGAGGCACTTTTCCTTTCTCAGGGTCTCTCAGTCGGGGCGTCTTCATTCACCTTTTCCTCTTAGTTGGTGTGTCCTATTGAGTCTACTTACAAATACTCCTGGAGGGCCAGCTGGGAGCCAGACTCTGTTTGCAGCACTGAGGGGAGAACAGTGAACAAGGCGAGGGCAGTCCTGGGAAGCTCCATCATGGAGCTTACAGTATGACAAGAAGACCGGAATTAAAGCTGTAATTCTCAAAGAGGTGAGTATGCTCAAATGGGAAGTACAGAGCGCCGGGAGAATGGCTGGCTCTAGGCTAGCCTGGGGGAGGCTAAGACACACCACTGCGCGGAGGGTGGAGGCCTCTCACCGTTGTTAGGGATGGTCGGGGGTCCCCACCTAAGGAGTGAGGATCCTGGGCAGTTCTTTGTCTTTGTCCCATGTTAGGTATCTGATGTGTAGATATTACCACCCAGTGATAACCGACGGCCCCTCTTATGTTAGGATATGTCGCCCCTTCCCCTCCTTCCATATGGGATCTGTGTGGTCTGGATGCTGGTGGGGCTTCTTATCCTGGGACCCTGGTGAGGACCCAGCCACGTCCTTGCTGCCATGATACCGAAGGGCTCATATCATCCAGGAGCTTGAGAGCTGGTGGCTGGGTCCTGTGCCTTGAAAGATGATAAGTGAGCCCAAGACAAAGACTCACTGCGGTGTGTAAGCACAGACCTCTTTGAATCGCGATGAGGTGCCCGTCGGCTGGCCCACTCCTCCCATCTGTGCTGGTGATGCTGCCACAGCGTGATGGGGCAGAATCAGTGGCCGCCTTGGCTCTGCCCTCGTCATGTTTCACTGCACCCCTGCAGCACTCCCATCCTCGGCCTTCAGCCTCTTGCCTCTCCCCCACACCCCTTCCACACTGCAGCCAGGCCCTTTTTAAATTTTTTAAAATTTTTGCCCACACTGCGTAGCATGTGGGATCTTAGTTCCCTGACCAAGGATCAAACCCATGCACCCTGTATTAGAATCGTGGTATCTTAACCCTCTAGACTACCAGAGAGGACCTCCCGAAGTGTAGGAGACATCGTTGCTGAGTGGAGGTACAATGGTTTACAGCCGCTCTCCAGAGCTTACCTAGACTGCTTCTAACACACAGAATCTATCACTCCCTTGCTTAAAATCCATCAGTGGCTCCCTATTACTCAGGGCGTGGTGTCTGGGCTCTGCTTACCTCTCCGGGCTTCCCTGATAGCTCCGTGAAGAATCCACCTGCAATGCAGGAGGCCCCAGTTTGATTCCTGGGTTGTGAAGGTCTGCCGGAGAAGGGATAGGCTACCCACTTCAGTATTCTTGGGTTTCCTTTATGGCTCAGCTGGTAAAGAATCCACCTGCAATTTGGGAGACTTGGGTTCGATCCCTGGGTTGGGAAGATCCCCTGGAGAAGGGAAAGACTACCCACTGCAGTATTCTAGCCTGGAGAATTTAGAGTCAGACACAACTGAGCAACTTTCACTTACTTACTTACCTGTCTGGGCTTATTTGATCTTGCTGCCACTCCCCCACGCCCAGCTCTTATGTCCCCTTACGCCCTTCAGTCCCTTCGCATCTACTGTGCCTTCTGCCCCAGTCAGCCTTCCATCCTCCCATCTTCCATTCACTTTGCCTCGGTCTTCAGGGGGCTGAGTTTAGTGTCACTGCCTCTCTGAAGCCGTACCTGCCTCTGCACCCTGGCCTAGATCACTGAGCAGTCTTGTGCATTCTCGTGCTGCACTCATCAAACTGTCTCTTCTGCGTGTGAGCACATTGGGAGCCGTCCCTGTTCGCTGTGTCCCCAGATGGAAGGGTGCTCAGTACATCCTGGATATCAAACATGCGGATAATGAACAGCCAACACTCATGGAGTCCTCTGTTGTTCAGTCCCTAAGTCGTGTCCGACTCTTTGTGATCCCATGGACTACAGCACGCCAGGCTTCTCAGTCCTTCACTCTCTCCTGGAGTTTGCTCAAACTCATGTCCATTGAGTTGGTGATGCCATCCAACCATCTCATCCTCTGTTGCCCCCTTCTCCTCCTGCCCTGATCTTTCCCAGCATCAAGGTCTTTTCCAATGAGTCAGCTCTTCACATCAGGTGGCCAAAGTATTGGAGCTTTAGCTTCAGCATCAGTCCTTCCAGTGAATATTCAGGATTGATTTCCTATAGGATTAGCTGGTTTGACCTTCTTGAAGTCCAAGTGACTCTCAAGAGTCTTCTCCAGCACCACAGTTCAAAAGCATCAATTCTTTGGTGCTCAGCCTTCTTTGTAGTCCAGTTCTTACATGCATACATGACTACCAGAAAAACCATAGCTTTGACTATACAGACTTTGTCGGCACCATGACGTCTCTGCTTTTTAGTATGCTGTCTAGGTTTGTCATAGCTTTTCTTCCAAGGAGTAAGTGTCGTAATTTTGTGGCTACAGTCACCATCTGCAGTGATTTTGGAGCCCAAGAAAATAAAATTTGTCACTGTTTCCACTTTCTCCATCTATTTGCCATAAAGTGATGGGACTGGATGCCATGATCTTAGTTTTTTGAATGGTGATTTTTAAGCTAGCTTTTTCATGCTCCTCTTTCACCCTCATCCAGAGGCTCTTTAGTTCTGCCATTAGAGTGGTATCATCTGCATATCTGAGATTGTTGATATTTCTCCTGGCAATCTTGAGTCCAGCTTGTGCTTCATCCAGCCCAGCATTTCATATGATGTACTCTGTATATAAGTTAAATAAGCAAGGTGACAATATACAGTCTTGACATACCCCTTCCCCAATTTGGAGCCATTTTGTTGTTCCAAGTCTGGTTCTAACTGTTGTTTCTTGACCTGCATATAGATTTCTCAAGAGGCAGGTAAGGTGGTCTGGTATTTCCTTCTCTTTAAGAATTTTCCACAGTTTGTTGTGATCTACACAGTCAAAGGCTTTCGTGTAGTCAGTGAAGCAGAAGTAGATGTTTTTCTGGAATTCCCTTACTTTTTCTATGATCCAGTGGATACTGGCATTTGATCTCTGGTTCCTCTGCCTTTTCTAAATCCAGCTTGTACATCTGGAAGTTCTTGGTTCATGTACTGTTGAAGCCTGGCTTGAAGGATTTTGAGCATTACCTTACTAACATGTGGAGTCCTGTACAGGTTGCAAAATGCTTTACACCTGCACTGAAGCATGCCGTCATCACCAAATGTGTGCTGTTTTATTACCCCAGGATACTGATGAGGAAACTAAGCTTCTGAGACGTTACACGATTCTCCAAGGCCATGCAGGGGTATGTGCTGCAACTGTTATACAGGTTGTACGTGATGTGGGTGCACAGGAGATGTGTATAAAGCTATCCACTGCTGCACTGTTTGAAACTACCAAGAATGAAAATATGTTCACCAGTAAGAAAATGGGGAAATGAAGTGTTCTTTGTAGATGCGTACAGTGGAAAACCATACAGCTGTTAAAGCGAGGGATCTAGATTTCTGTGTATCAACATGGCTAAATTCTAAAGGCATAATAGAGTGAAAAGCAAATTGCAAAAGGAAGGGTAGAATAAGATGCCCATATTCGGAAAGTTTAAAAACACAAAATAGGGACTATAGTGGCTAAGGCTCTGAACTCCCAGCGCAGGGGGCCCGGGTTCGTTCCCTGATCACGGAGCTAGATCCCACATGCCACAACCAAAGATCCTGCGTTGCACAACTGGAAAGGTCTCCCATGCTGCAGCGAAGAGCGAAGATCCTGTGTGTGGCAACCAGGACCCAGTGCAGCCAAATAACTTTTTTTTTTTTTAATTAAAGCACAAAATAATACCAAATGCTCAGGAAGGAGAGTCACCAATTTCAAGGATAGTGGTGACCCCTTGACAGAAAGAAGAGAAGGAGGTTGGATGAAGTGGGGACTTTCATCTCTATCACTTCACTAGAAAAATACTTGAAATGAATACAGCAAGGTGTTCATCTGATAAATCTAGGTGATGGGTTCACCGTTGTCTGCTTTATTAATGTTCTACCTTTTTCTGTGTTAGAAATATTTCCATAATTAGAGAACTTCTTAAAAATAAGATTGAATATGCCATCAAAGTGCTTCAGAAACTAGAGGCTTAAAAACATTCACTGCTTCTCTCCCACCGCAGGGTAAGCTGCGCCCTTCTATGCCGTCAAGCTTTTCATTCTTTGATCTGAAACTCTTGTGAGCACCTACCCTGTGCCGCGGTCTAGTTGTTGTTGAGTCACTCAGTCATGTCTGACTCTTTTGCGACCTCATGAACTATAGCCCGCCAGGCTCCTCTGTCCATGGGATTCACCAGGCCAGAATTCTGGAGTGGGTGGCCATTTCCTTCTCGAGGGAATATTCTTGACCCAGGGAAAGTGAAGTGAAAGCGAAAGTCGTTCAGTCGTGTCCAACTCTTTGCGACCCCATGGACTATACAGCCCATGGAATTCTCAGGCCACAATACTGGAGTGGGTAGCCTTTCCCTTCTCCAGGGGATCTTCCCAACCCAGGGATCAAACCCAGGTCTCCGGCATTGCAGGCGGATTCTTTACTAGCTGAGCCACAAGGGAAGCCCTGGTCTAGATACAACAGTAAATAGTGTAAACAGTGCCCAGCGCCCACTTACATGCCCCTCCACTTGTCCCTCCTTTCCTCGTAAACTCAAACCAGAGTGACTTTCCAGGCATCACAGTTTGGGACTCTTTCCCCGCGCCCCCCCCCCTTTTTTTTTTTTTACTGTATTTTGTTTTCCTTTTTAAGTGAGGCAGAACAAGGTTCAGATCTCTTACTGATTCTGCAAGTATCCAGGGCAAGTAACTTGTCCTGTCTGGGCCTCAGTTTACTCACCTGTAAAGTGGGGATGGTACCGTGGTTTCCCAGGGCCTTGTGAAGATGAGGGAAACACATGTGACTCCCAAGCGCAGCTCGTGGTCCAGAGCGGGTGTGAGAACCAGTCCCCTGCCTTTCTTCTTCCCAGAGGCCCTCCCCAGCAGCACCTGGCTCATGCTGGCCTCTGGACAACAGCACTTATTCTCAAACTTTTCAGTTTTAGGAACTCCCCTTTTTATTATTTTCCCCATGCTTTGGAAGATTTTGATCCCAAATTGCATGTATTAAGTCATTATTAATCTATTTCCCATTTTTTATTAATCAAAGACATAGATAGCTGCCCCTCAGAGCTTCTGATCTGTACAGCCCTCCGGGAGCCGCACATGGCTAACATAATTCCAGCCAGAGGCAAAGGAATCAGCAGTGTGTGTGGTCTGGGTGGCCTGAGGAGGGGCCATGTAGAGGCACGGTGCTCATTTTCTTTTAGCCAAGAGCTGTGGAAGCAGCCTGCCTCGCGTGGGTGGGTCTGCTTTCCCAGGTCACTGACCGATGGGCTGGGGGCTGAGTCTTCCCTGTGAGGCTTGAGTCCAGAGCCCTTCACAAGTCCTGGACCCCTCATCTGTTTGACTCACTCCAAATAGATGGCGTGTACCAGCGCCACCCAGAAGAGCGTGGGGTTCACGCAGTGTGTGTGTGTGTGTTAGTCACTCAGTCGTGTCTGACTCTGCAACCCCACGAACTGTAACCCACCAGGCTCCTCTGTCCATGGGATTCTCCAGGCAAGAATACTGAAGTGGATTGCCATTCCCTTCTCCAGAGGATCTTCCCAACCTAGGAATCGAACCCTGGCTTGACTCACTCCAAATAGATTGTGTGTACCAGCGCCATGCAGAAGAGCATGGGGTTCACATAGAGGGGTGGCAAAGCTGTCTGCATGTGGGTCCTGCAGGCACCTGCTGGAGACCACCACGCTGACCTGCCCCTTGCCCCCAATGCCGATGGAGCACACCAGCCTGTAGTGGGGTAGGGTGACAGCCCTGACCAGGTCCCGGATCTCGGCACTCAGCATGGCGGCCAGGTGGGCACACAGGGCCGGATGGTAGGCCACACCAGCCAGCTTGCAGGGCAGGTGAGCCTGCATCAGCTCCCGCGCCAGACCCAGGGGAATGTCACCTGCAACCTGGCTGCCCCCAGGGGCACCTGGAGGGAGGGGAGGAGGGGGGTGATGGTCGGGAGTGTTTGCAACAGGGAACATATAGAGTTGGGGCTCAAAGCCTAACATGTTGAGCACAGACCCTGAGTCGGAGCAGAGGGATGGACAGACCATGGAACATAAGGACCCAGGAACATAAAGTACAACTCTATAGTCCTGAGCTTCCAAGGGGCTCAGCCTGTGATAGGTGCCCTAACGCCCAGGGCCCCAACTCCCCTCCAGCTCCCTGCGACCCCAAGGCCCTGGCCCACACCTGCTCCTGGATGATGCTGACAGGCCAGTGGCAGTCCGACTGGAGCCATGACTGTGTTCTCGAAGACGTCCGATTCTGGAAAAGTGAGAATGAGCCTGGAGGGAAGCAACGCTTGCTGAAGGTCTCCTGAGCGCCGAGTTTTAGTCACTGTTTCGGGCTGCGTTTGCCCCAAAGCAGGCTCTGAATGAGGATGCGGGTGCAAGAAGTTTAATGGGAGGGCACTTAGGGGAGCATGGCGAGGGAGGGCGAGGAGAGCCAGCACACGTGTTAACGGGCAGGCTTCCTCCTGCACAGCTGGGGCCCATCCTTGGGGGTCCCACCAGCAACTGCAGAAGGCACTCAGCACTATCCACTCCGGGGGAGAGGGAACTGGGGAGCTTATCTGCCAGCACCTAGTGTCTCTCTAAGGGCTGAGGCTTGTTCCTAGGGCACCAGCTCCTAGCACTTGTGGCCTCCCGGGAGTGGGCTCAGCCTGGCAGCCCTCAGGCAGGGAGATGCAGGAAGCCCAGTGTGTGTCCCTCCAGCTGGGCTGGGGTGACAGAAGTGGCAATCAACAGTGTCCACTAGACTCTCACTTAATTCTCACAATCTTGACAGCTGGAGCTTTCCTGTTTTATAGGCAAAGGAATGGATGCTCTCCGGGTAGAACAGCTGGCAGAGGAAGTGATGTGGCCTGAGGGCAGCCTCTGTAGTGTGCCGGCCCCCACCACCCCACCACCCCACCAGCACAGCATCTAGACAGGCAGTGTTGAAGCGGCATTTGTTGGATGAGCTGGTGGGTGCCACACGACCTTGGGCTAGCCACTGCTCTTCTGTAAAATGAAGATGGGATCTCATTTCCTCCCGGGGCTGCTTTGAGGAGTAAAGGAATTGCCCCAGCACCCAGCACTGGGCTTGGCCCACAGTCAGGTCTCTGAGTGTTCCTTTCTTTTCTCCTCTGAGAGCAGGAGGGGGTCTCTACTAAGAGACCTGCTCAGTGGTTCCAGAAAAATCTCCAGAACGTCCCTACTGGCTCCACCCAACCAGACCTGAAGCCTATCCAAGTCCCCTGCACCCTTCCACCACACCCACGTTAGTAAAGCAGCAGCCTGCCTTGCCTCCCCGTTAGTCCAGAGAATACTCTCTCCCTCGCTCTCTCGGTCTCTGTCTCTCTGACTCACGTTTTCAGCCTCTCCTTAACCTTCCTCGTCTCCCATCACTCCCCAGTTTGCTGCCGTCTGGTACCTGCCCCACCTGCACCCTATGGGCTCTACAAGGTCCCTGGCATCCAGAGATCATTTTTCAGCTGCATTTGAGGCTGTTGTCAATTCCCTCCTTTCTGACCCTCAGTTTCCTCAATGGCAAAATGCTTCCTGCTGCTGCTGCTGCTGCTGCTGCTGCTGCGTCGCTTCAGTCGTGTCTGACTCTGTGCGACCCCAGAGATGACAGCCCACCAGGCTCCCCCGTCCCTGGGATTCTCCAGGCAAGAACACTGGAGTGGGTTGCCATTTCCTTCTCCAATGCATGAAAGTGAAAGTGAAGTCACTCAGTTGTGTCCGATCCTCAGCGACTCCATGGACTGCAGGCTTCCAGGCTCCTCTGTCCATGGGATTTTCCAGGCAAGAGTACTGGAGTGGGATGCCATTGCCTTCTCCGAAATGCTTCCTACATCACTAATTAACTCCTTCATTCATGTGTTCAGCAAACATTCCTGGACACCCACCTGTGTGCAGGGTGGGTCCTTGAGGACACTGACTTTGGGGGTGTCCACAATCTCTAGGGTAGGGAGTTGGGAGCAGATGCCATTATAACAAATGTGAAAGAGCTTGGCACACTGCCTGGTACAGAGTGGACACTCAGCAAGTGCTGGGCTCTATCTTGTCTTTCTGTCTTTCAGGCCTCAGTTTCCACAGCCAGAAAATGGGTATGAGGGGATTGAACTTGCTCTTTGAAGTCCCCTCCCCAGCTCTGATGGCCCAAGGCCCTGCTCCCACCCCTTCCTCCAGTTGGAGCCATTCCCTCTCACCTTGAACTCCTGAGTTAGCCTGCGAACAGCCAGGAGGCCTTGGAAGCTGAGCCTGGCAGCTCCTGCGCTGGACTCTCTGAAGCTTGGCTGGCCGCCTTTCTTGATGGAGGACCTGATGAGGGAGGGCTGCTCCCCTGACCAGGATGGCCAGGGACCTGAAACACAGCTGGGCAGTGGGAGGCAGGAGGGACCAGGGTTCCCAGTGAAGAAGGCAAGAGTAACTTTGGCCCCCAGCTCTGCCATTCCAGGCATCTACAGCCCTCTGTCCCCAGTGTGCATTGAGCTCAGACCTCTTCTTCCTCCCTACAAGTGCCCTTCCTTGTGGGTAGAATCAGTGTCACGGTAAGAACGGCCTTTTGAACTAATCAGATGTAAGCTGAAGTCTCAGCACCACCATTTCTTGGCTGAGTCATCTTGGGCAATTTCTTCTCTGAACTTCAGTTTCTCCATGTGTGAGCTAGCAGGGCTTGCTTTTCTTGTCTCAGCTCACGTTTATGTGCACACGTGCTCAGTCACTACAGTCGTGTCCGAGGCTTTGTGACTTTATGGGCTGTAGCCCACCAGGCTCCTCTGTCCATGGGATTTCCCAGGCAAGAATACTGGAGTGGGTTGCCATGTTCTTCTATAGGGGCTCTTCCCGACCCAGGGATCAAACCCGCATTTCCTGCATTACAAGCAGATTCTTTACTGACTGAGCCACATGGAAGCCCTTCAGCTGATGTTTACCGAGCACTTAATCTGCAATGGGCTGAAAAACACAGATCTCTGCCACTCCCGGTGATCGTGTGCTGGTGGCAAGACAGACAGTAAACAGCAATACTGCCCTGCTAAGGGGTGTTTGGAAATGGGGACACTAATACCTCCTCACTGAACTGTGAGAATTTAGTGGGATGAAGTGCATAAACTAGGGTGCCTTGGCCTAGCACCTAGTAGGTGCTCAATAAGCGATTGTTGAATGAGTGAACAAATACAAGCAATTCTCTCTGAGCCCTGATTGAAAGTGAAAGTGAAGTCGCTCAGTCGTGTCCGACTCTTTGCAACCCATGGACTGTAGCCCACCAGGCTCCTCCGCCCATGGGATTCTCCAGGCAAGACTACTGGAGTGGGTTGCCATTTAGTCTTCATACTTTGTGAGGTTGTTATAAAGATTTTTAACTTTGTTCAAATGCATGAATTTACATGAATAGAATAGAATAGACCCATGTAAAGTGCTCAACCCAGTGCCCAGCTCAAGGCCTGGTGGCTCCAGTTATCATTCATCCACCCGGAAACATGCTGCCCTTGCTGTGCACAGCCCTTCACAGTTTACAAAGCCCTCTTGCATCTTACGTGTGGTCTTCACAGCAGCCCAGGGAGGTCGGGCAGGATTAGAACCCCCTTGGCACATGTGGAAACTGAGGCTCGGTGGTCGGGGGTGGGGAAGTGAGTGACTTGCCCAAAGTTACACAGGCTGTCAGATGGGAAACATGGGTCCAAATCCAGGGAGTTTCAAACCCAAACCTGTCACTCTTTCCACCAAACCAAGCATAACAGCAGTGACCCAGCACCACTGAGGGCGAGCAGCCCCCAGAGTGGGGGGCACTCTCTGCCTGGTCCCCTAGACCTCTGGGTGTCCCAGGATTGGGGGTGCCCACACTGCACAGTCCCAGCTCCAGGCAGACCCCATCCGGGCTGGGCCCTGGCTTCCTGTCTACAATGTGGGTCAGTATCCCTCCCAGGCAGGAAGAGCCCAGAGCTGGGTGGGCCCCACAAAAGGCGGCAATCTAGGCCCCCTACCCACTTTCCTCCCAGAAGCTACGGATTTGGAAGCTGAGAAGGTCACACCCTTGTCCACGGTCTCCCCAGAAACCTCATCCTTGGTGTATCTGGTCTTCTGTGATGTCATTCCTGGGCTGTGGCCCTTGCACTCAGCCTTTGGGAATGAGGCCAGGTCAGCAAGACTGTGAGAGAAAGCAGAGTCACAAGGAGAGGAGGCGGGGCTGTGTCTTCCTCCTCTTGGCCAAGTCCCAGCCTTGGGCTGGTGTGTGGCTCCCAGGGGTGTGGGAAGCCAGCAAGTCCCCAGGGGTCCCCTTCTGCTATCCCGGGACCCCACTCCAGCTCCCCACCAGCCCCAGCTCTGCAGGGGCCTGCCTCCTCGTGCCTCCCTGCTTTCAGCTTTCCGCCTTCCTCCTGAGTTCTCTGCATTCCGGCCCCTTTCTCCTTCCCCTCTGGCATCTTACACACTCGCTCACACTATGCTGACCTGTGGCTTTCAGTCAGACCCAGCAGAGGAAGTCTGGGGTGTGACATCAGGAGCAAAGGAGTGGGTGTGCCCCGAATGTCCTTACCTCCCGACCCCTGCCCCCCGGGTCCCCAGACTCCTGGGAAGCTCCCCTGAGTCCTCAGGGTCCCAGTCAAGAGAAAGATGTGGCTCCCCAGGGCCCAGTCAGGAATCCCAGGGCGGGCACCTCCTCTCTGCCCTCTGCCGCAGCCTCCTTTGTCTGCCCAGACCTCTGGGAAAGGGAGGCATAAGGCAGCACTCTTGCTATCCTGTGGGCTCCGTCCCTGTTCCCGGGCTGGAGGGGCAGACTCAGGCTTGAAAACAAAACAGGCTTAGAGAGGAGCCCCAGACATAGACAGGCACACCAGATCCGTGGGAGCGAATGTACTCAGAGCTGGGTGCACACCCAGAGGGACAGGTTTATACTAACACACTGACCTGCGCACTAGCAGATAGCTGTGTACCCACGAAAAGAGCCGTGCACTTACAAAGTGTGTATCTGTGAAGAGTCCCCTGAGACTGTCACACACACCCACAGCTGTGACATTTGCACTCAAGACACACGTACGCACCCAGTGAGGGGCGTTCCCTCGGAAACGTGTATGCATCCAGGGAGAGCGCTGGGTATATGCAGGTCTAGGAGGGTAACCACAGTCATAGCGAAAGACACGTGCCTACACGGGTGTGTGCAGTTCAAGTGTACACAGAGACGTGCGCAAAGGAGCAGGTGTGAGTGCGCAGCACTGGGTGTCGTCACAAAGGGCATTTTCACACTCAGCAGTGGACAGTCACCCGGAGAGAGACCAACACACATGGTGCCCAGTGCCCAGACACTAGGTGAGTTCGTGAGCCCGAGGAAACAGTCTGAGCAGATGGCGACACAGATGCACCCAGAGGTGGACTGTGCGGTGATAGAAGCAGCACGGCAGAGCCCCCCACTGGACATACTCACAGCGACCCTCAGGGACAGCTCCACGCCCACTGGCTCCAAGGGGCTGCAGAGCCGGTGGCAGGAAGGGGCGTCCTCTCCACGCCAAGACACCCCCTGGAAGTTTGAGGTGGGTCCTCAGGGTTCCGCCGTGGGAATCTTCCCAGAGAGGTGCTGCAAGGCCCCGGGTACCCAGGGGGACAGTCCCATGGGAGGTATAGCACTCCCCAGTGACCTCGGCAGGGTGGCAGCTCCATTCCCCTCGGACTGTCTAGGACATAGCACCGTTCTCTTCGTGCCAATCAGGCCCCACACATAAGCCAGTCCCTCAGGCCTGAGCATTCCTAATGCTCTTGGCTGAATACCTTCCAGGCGGCCTCCCTCCCGTGCTGGCAGCGGAGGGCCCCCTGGGGACCTCCTGACAAAAGGATGGTTCTGAGGCAACACGTGGTCTGGCAGATGGACGTCTGAGCTCCTCAGAGGGCAGCAAAACCCTCCTCGCTCCTGTGTGCTGAGCCAGGCACTGACGATCATCTCATCTCATCCTCTCACTGCAGGCACTATAAGCTCTCCTTCGTGGTCCAGGAGGCCCAGCTTCAGGGGGGCCCCACAGCCCAGCAGTGAGGGGTAGAGCCGGGATTCAGACCATGTCTGCCACGGCAGAGCCCGGGCTCCTCACTGGGAGGCAGGCATGGGCCATGTTTACCTCAGATGCCCCGGGCTTGGCACAGGCTCTGCACAGAGAAAGAGCTTAGGGAATGAGCCTGGGGCCTGGCTGAACCAAATAGTCTCCTAGAGTAAACTGAAAGATCCTACTTCCTGTTGGACATGGAACCCCTGAGGGCATTGCCACAGCCCAGATCCTAGCACAGGGCCTGGTACATGGTGCTGTTTGAGCCAGGTTTGTGGATCAATAACAAGGTTGGCTGCCGTCTATGGGGTCGCACAGAGTCGGGCACGGCTGAAGTGACTTAGCGGCAGCAGCAGCAGCAACAAGGTGACCACTTAATAGTCTTGGCCATGCAATCCATGACTGTATTGTGCCTGCTACGTGCATGCTGTCACTTCAATCATGTCCAACTCTGTGCGACCCTATGAACTGTAGTCCGCCGGGGTTCTCTTTCCATGGGATTCTCCAGGCAGGAATACTGGAGTGGGTTGCCATGCCCTCCTCCAGGGGACCTTCCCGACCCAAGGATCGAACCCCCGCCTCTAGTCTCCTGCATGGCAGGCAGGTTCTTTAGCCCCAGTGCCACTGGGAGCTGTCCCGTAGTGTTTTCCCATTCTGTTATTCCTGCTACGTTCTTCCCTTCACTCTCCCTCTGAGCTCATCTATGCATGTCTCAGGGATCCTTGTCCCCTCCCACCTGGATAGGCGATGGGGAAACCTGTAGCAAGCGCCAACTGTGTTTTTTAGCATGTGTTACCACATTTTTTTTCCACAATAGCCCTATAGGCAGGGCTGAGTGGCCCCACCAGATATAGGCGTCAGATCAAGACCTAGAGGGGTTGGATGACTTTGTTCAAGGTCACCTGGCAAGTTGGAGGCTGACCCAGGACGATCCCAGATCTGCCTAGCCCCCAGACCCGTGCTCTTTCTCCACCACCAGATTCTCTCCCAGCCCTCTCCCCATCCAGTGTGGCCAGTGCAGATCTCAGAAGTGTCAACCTGGTGACACTATATCCGTCACCTTAGGGTGGAGTGAAGGAAGCACAGGGGATCAGCTTACTAATTCGAGGGCCCGATGAATTATTCACACCACCGTTAACTTGGAGGCCCTTGCAGCCTCACCTCTCTTTCCCCTGCTTCAGACCCTCAAGTCCTGGCCTGCCCCAAGCTCTGCAGACCTGCAGGGACCCGATGAGGAGATGCTGGAGGAGCTGGTATTCTGTCTGCCGCTGGCAGTGGCGCTGCTGGGCCCAGACCTTAGAGCCCAAGCCACGAAAGGTAAGAGCTGCTGGGACAGGCAGGACCTCGGCGGGAGGCAAAAGGGTGGCAGGGGGCGGTGGGGTCTCAGGAGGTTTCTGCGTGAGAGGCCAGAAAGTGGAAGGCCTTTCTGGGGAGAGTTGGCTGAATTGAGTTGTACTGCTTCTGAGATTGTGAAAGACAGTATTTGTTGAATGCCTACTATATGCTGGGTACTTTCCATGCAACATGCATGAATGCATTTAATCTTCACAAGAAACTTCAAAGTGGGTATCAGTCTCCCATTTTACAGGTGAGGAAACTGAGGGAGAGAGAAGTTAGGTAACCTGTCCAAGACTGCATGCTTACCAAGGGTGAGGGGAATGGCTCAGAGAACGATTAAAGATTTGTTGCTGGAAGGAGTCCTTATTTCCCTCCTGAGAGCCTGCTGTACTTCCCCATCACCAGTCAATTGACATCAAAGTTCTCTATAAAGCCAACCTCCCCCTCACCCAGGTCTGGCTCCAATCTCTGTATAACATCCAGCCTTTGTTCCCAGCATCCCTTGGGCATCCCATGCTCTGACAAAGGATCACATCCCCTTCAGGAGATCCTTCACCCTTAGGGCTTTCACCCCCTGTGCCCTCTGCCTGGAAGGTCCCTTTTCTCTTTTTCCACCTGAAAACACCTGGCTTATCCTTCAAGCTCAGCTCAAGCACCAGCTTCTCCAGGAAGACTTCCACATCCCTTCATCAGCCTCAGATGCCCCTCCTTGGAGCTCTTAGAACCCTCTTCTGGCACCCTGGTCCCAGGTCCTTTGTGGGGCTCCAGTCCTTTGTGGGGCTCCAGTCCTCTGTGAGTCTGTCTGGGAAGCCAGGGCAGTATCACTCACCTATCTTTGAGGGGCTCGTATGTAGTGGGGCTCAGCCAACGGCTATCTGTGCCTTGCCTTCCTGCAGGCTCAAGGGGGTCTCAGGAAGGAAACCTACTTGGTGGCAGAGATGGGCCAGGCACCCAGGCATCTTACTTCATGCCAGGGTGATCAGAGAAGCTAACTGTTCCTATTTATAGCCACTGGGACTTCAGCGGCTTTGGAGCGGCCCTGGGGGTCAGGGTGCCTGAAGGACAAAGCTTTTACCTGTGCTGGCCCCTGGGTCCTCCTGGGCCACAAGAGTTTTGCTCCAACCTCCTCATGGCCTTTCCCATCCAGTGGGAAGGTCTGAGGGAATGACAGTGACAGTCACTGGACAGGATGTCCCTCTATCCTCTTGACATAAAGGCATGGATCAGACACCACTCCCGCCCTGACCTGCCCCCGGGGCCAGGTGACCTGTTGTGAACTGGGTGTGCATCTTGTAGCCCTTACACAGCTTTCTCTTCTCTGAGCTCACAGCTACCCAGCAAGGTCATTATGCCATTTCACAGATGCCTGACTAGGCTCAGGGAGGCTAAGTGACCGTGAGTCTGAGGCTTTAGTTGTTTCCGGTTCCTTCCTCCAAATCTTCCCCAACCTATGAAGCCTTTGTTCCTCCTAGCCAAACATCCCCTTCTCTTGTGTCCCTCCTCTTTCTCAGCTGGCTCCAGCAAGACTGGCCTTCCTCCCTCTGGACCCCAGAGTGCCCTGTGCGGCCCCAGCACATTCATACCGCATGGCGTTGTCTCCTTTGCCTAACTCCCCCCATCTTCCCCCCTAGCTGTGAACACCCCAGGGAGGGGCCCATTCTGAATCAGCGCAGGCATGTACGGAGCACATGCTTGACAAATGTGCCTCTCTTACAGGAACTTTGGTGAAGCATCCTCAAGATGCTTTCGGTGGCAAGGGACAGAAACACAACCTGGATGAGTTTAAGCAAGAAGAGAAATGCTCTGGCTCTGTCACCAGGGAGGCAAGAGTGTAGCTGAGCTGGGCCGCTTGGGTTCCAGGCCATTTCGGCTTGTCACGTGGTTGTTGCTGTCTGCTGACAAGCTTTCTCAACAGGCCCTGAGCATGGTCCCACCCAGAGCTCTAACTCCCAGCCTAGGGACCAGGGAAGAAAAGGTTCTCATCTGGGCATTCTGTAGCAGGATTCTGGCGGCACAGGCCCACCCCCCGGGCCAGTCACTGTGGCAGTGGTGGAGGCTTCAGGATTTCCCAGCTAGGCTCACGTGTCCTCCCTGGGTCAGGGAAAGATGCAAGAGGGTTATCATATGGAGGCAAGGGAAGAGAGCAGTGTCTAAAATCAGGGGCTTGTTCTTGGAAGAGATAGAGGAATGGGTGCTGTGTGGACCAAAACAGGATATCAGCTACAGTGGTAACTTCCCTTTCTGGGCCTCAGTTTTCTTATCTGTTAAATGGAGTCAGTAACACCTGTGCTGCCTATTTTATGGGGATATTATAAAGATAATACAAGATCACTCACTCGTTCATTCATTCAGCAAATATATACTGAGCACCTGCTTTATGCAAGGAGCTCTTCCAGATGCCTGATTTACAGCAGAGAACAAAGTAGATGAAAATCCCTGCTTTTATAGAGTTTACAGTTTTGTGGAGAGAGACTGACAGTGAACTGAACAAATGAGGAAGTAAACAGTACATTCAGTGGTGGTGGGTGCTATGGAGAAAGCATAGCAGGAAAGGGAGAGAAGGGCAGAGGGATGGGGAAAGGTTTTCAGTTGTAAACAGGGTGGTTGAGGGAAGCTTCACTGACAAGGTGACTAAGAATGTGTTGATCATTTTTCTTCAACTTTTAACTATGAACATTTTCAAACACTAAGTGGAGAAAATAGTATAATAAATCCTGATGTTTCCATCAACCATCTTCAGCAATTGTCAACATTCTGCCTTTCTTGGTTCTTCTAAAGAAAGTGAAAGTGTTCGTCATTCAGTCATGTCCAACTCTTTGTGACCCCATGGACTGTAGCCCGCCAGACTCCTCTGTCCATGGAATTCTCCAGGCGAGAATATTGGAGTGGGTTGCCACTCCCTTCTCCAGGGAATCGTCCCCACCCAAGGATCGAACCTGGGTCTTCTGCATTGCAGGCAGATTCATAACCATCTGAGCCACCAGGGAAGCCCTCTGGTTCTTCTATCCTACCCCCATCTCCATTTTAGCAAGGTGTGGGACAGGGGAGGGTCAGAGAAATTTAAAGACCATCTCAAATATACTATTTTACCCATAAATATTTCAGAGTATATCTAACAGATATATATATATTCAATAGATAAATATTCCCAATAGTATTGCAATTATATAACAATTTCTTAATTTTATCTAATAGTTCATGTTCCATTTTCCCCAATTATTGCAAAAACAAAAAAAAAATCCTATTGCAATTGGTTTGTTCAAATCAGAATCTGAACAAGGTTCACACATTGCTTTCGGTTGGTATTTGGCTCTTGAGTCTTTCTCTCTCTTTCTTTTTAATTGACTTCTCTGACAACCACTTTTCTGCTCTATGAGTCTGACGTTTTAGATTTCACATATAAGTGATACCATACAGTATTTGTCTTTCTCGGTCTGGCTTATTTCACTCAGCACGATGCCCTCAATGTCTATGTTGCTGCAAATATCAGGATGGATGCCTTTTTCAAGGCTGAGCAACACCTATGCCGTATGTATCTCCGCTCATCTGTTGGTGGATGTTTAGGTTGTTTCCATATCTCGGCTACTGTGAATAATTGTGCAGTGAACATGAGAATGCAGATTATTTTCCGATATGCTGTTTTCAGTTCCTTTGAAATATACCCAGAGTGGAATTGGTGGATCATATGGAGCCCTTTTTTGTTTTTTTTGAGAAGCCTCCATATTGTTTGTCACAGAGGATGCACCAGTTTCCATTCCCAACAACAGTGCAAAAAGATTCCTTTTTTTCCACACTAACACTTGCTAACACTTGTTGTTTCTTATCTTTTAAATAATAACCATCCTAACAGATGGGAGGTGGTGTCTCATTGCGGTTTTGACTCGCATTTCCTTGATGGTCAGTGATGTTGAGCACCTTTTCATGCACCTGTTGGTCATCTGTATGACTTCTTTGGAAAAATTCCTATGCAATTTCTCTACTCATTTTAAAGCAGACTCTGTTTTCTTTTTGGCCTTCAGTTGTACGAATTCTTTATATATTTTGGATATTTACCCCTAATCAGATGTATGATTTGCAAATATTTTCTTCATTCCATAGACTTTTCTTTTTCCATTTTATTAACAGTTTCCTCTGTTGTGTGGAGGTTTTAGTTCAATGTAGTCACACCTGTTTATTTTTGCTTTTGTTGTCAAATCAAAAAAATTATTGCTGAGACCAAAGTCAAGGAACTCACCCTCTATATTTTCTTCTAGCTGAGCCTTTTAAAAAATATATTAGTTGTGTCTCCCCCTGCCACCTTATTTACTTTGAAGCACCTGGGTCATTAGAATTTCCCACATTCTGGACTGGGCTGCATGTGTCCTCATAAGGTCATTTAGACTCTTCCTCTAGCTTCCATATTCCTCTAAACTGTAGACAGATCCAGAGATTTCATTAGCTTCAGGTTCCTTTTTTTTTTTCCTCTATAAGAAGGTATTATAGGTGTTTCATCAGGTCACCTATTATCCAGTGTTCCACTTTGATGTTAAGATTGACCAGCGGGTTCAGTTAGCCTCATCCATCCACCGTAAAGTTTCTTATAAATGTAACTTTGGGGGTATTTTTTTAAATGATTTTTTTAAATTTCTGTGTTTTTGGCCGTGTTGGGTCTCTGCTGTTGCACGGGCTTTTCTCGGTTGCGGCGAGCAGGGGCTCCTCTCTAGTTGCAGTGAAGGGCTTCTCACTGCGGTGGTTTCTCTTGTTGCCGAGCACAGGCTCCAGGCACGCGGGCTTCATTAGCTGCAGCACACAGGCTCAGTATTGCAGCTCGTCTGGTCTGGAGCACAGGCTTAATAGCGTGGCCCATAGGTTTAGCCACTCTGCAGCATGTGGGATCTTCCCAGACCAGGGACTGAACTAGCATCGCCTGCGTTGGCAGGTGGATTCTTTACCACTGCGCCACCAGAGAAGCCTGGTATTTTTTAATTATAAAAATTTTCAAACATTAGCAAAGTTGAAATAATTTTACAGAGAATATTTATCTACTTCAGTAGGTTTTACCTCTCCTCATTTACCTTTTCCCTCCATGATTAGGATAGATGATGATGATGACGATTTCATTAAGGTTTGCAAATTTATGTTTTCTAATGTTGTTATTCTTTTTTTAAGAAAAATTTATTTATTTGGCTCTGCTGGATCTTAGTTGCGGCATGTGGGATCTTTGATCTTTGTTGTAGCATGAGGGATCTTGAGCTGCAGCATGTGAACCCAGTTGCAGCATGTGGGATCTGGTTCCTTGACCAGGGATCAAATCCAGGCCCCCTGCACTGGAAGCGTGGAGTCTTTACCCCTGGACCACCAAGGAAGTCCCTAAAGTTGTTATTCTTTCTGTAGTCTTCTTTAAATAATACTTTTTCATCATCAGCTATTTAGTTATCCTGAAATGCGTGAAATTTATAACAGGAAAGGCAAATTAAATGCTTAATTCTTTCTCTTTGTAGCAAGAAGAAAATGACTTCCTGCCCCAGAAATCTCTAAAAGAAATCAATAAGTTCCATTTTAATTTCTTTTAACTTTTTTAGTTCATTATGAATTCATAAATGGTTATATATTTGATGGGTTTCAACTCACTGCAATAAATCTTTTTTGAAGCTCCAAATATACCTTCTTTAGCCAGTGCGAGCCCCTTCTAGCAGGGTTCTGTGTCTTTTGACACAATCCCAGCAGTTTTGATAGCTTATTTACTTTGTAGCTGTCAAGATGTCCCAAGTGTATTTTGTATGTTTTCTGCCCCTGACTATTTCTCTAAGGAGTCCTGGTTCATATTAGTTGGACATAACAATCTTAACCTAATTTAGTTGGATATAATAATCCTAATTTAAGTCAAAGGGGTACAAAATACTACTGGAATATTATTGCCTTTAGGCTTTTTAGTGAACAAAGCTGATAAATTAATATTTTTAGAAATAAAAATAAATCTTAAGTTCATACTGATGTTCTCAATTCAAATGAAGGATCTCAAGAGTTCTACTTAGTTTTTTTAAGTTTTAATTTGTATCTCTCTCCTCTTATACTGCAAGTCTTAGTTTCTATTGACACTGGCACACTTCCTTTGTTCCAATTATCAGTTCAGTTCAGTCGCTCAGTCGTGTTCAACTCTTTGCGACCCCATGGACTGCAGCACGCCGGGCTTCCCTGTCCATCACCAACTCCCAGAGCCTACTCAAACTCATGTCCATTGTGTAGGTGACGCCATCCAACCATCTCATCCTCCGTCATCCCCTTTTCCTGACTTCAATCTTTCCCAGCATCAGGGTCTTTTCCAATGAGTCAGCTCTTCGCTGACTTGGAGTTTTAGCTTCAGCATCAGTCCTTCCAATGAATATTCAGGACTGATTTCTTTTAGGATTGACTAGTTGAATCTCCTTGCAGTCCAAAGGACTCTCAAGAGTCTTCTCCAACACCCTAGTTCAAAAGCATCAATTCTTCGGCACTCAGCTTCCTTTATAGTCCAACTCTCACATCCATACATGACTGCTAGAAAAACCATAGCTTTGGCTAGGTGGATCTGTGTTGGCAAAGTAATGTCTCTGCTTTTTAATATGCTCTCTAGGTTGGTCATAGCCTTTCTTCCAAGGAGCAAGTGTCTTTTAATTTCATGGCTGTAATCACCACCTGCAGTGATTTGGGAGCCCCCCAAAATAAAATTTCTCACTGTCTCCACTGTTTCTCCATCTATTTGCCAAGAAGTGATGGGACTGGATGCCATGATCTTAGTTTTCTTTATGTTGAGTTTTTTTAAATTAATTAATTAACTTTAATTGGAGGCTAATTACTTTACAGTATTATAGTGGGTTTTGCCATACATTGACATGAATCAGCCATCGGTGTACATGTGTCCCCAATCCTGAACTTCCCTGCACCTCCCTCCTCATCCCATCCCTCAGGGTCGTCCCAGCGCACAGGCCCTGAGGGCCCTTTCTCACGCATGGAACCTGGACTGGCGTCTATTTCACATATGGTAATATATATGTTTCAATGCACTCTCTCAAATCATCTCACTCTTGCCTTCTTCCACAGAGTCCAAAAGTCTATTCTTTATATCTGTGTCTCTTTTGCTGTGTCACATATAGGGTCATCGTTACCATCTTTCTAAATTCCATATATATGCATTAATATACTGTATTGGTTTTTTTCTTTCTGACTTACTTCACTCTGTATAATAGGCTCCATATGTTGAGTTTTAAGCCAACTTTTTCACTCTCCTCTTTCACTTTCTATGGCATTGGGGTTACTTAATCTTTTGATATTTTAAAAATTATATTAAATTATTCATGATTAAAAAGTCAAAATTATAAAATAAGTTGCATTTAAAGATGTCTAGCAGTCACACCTGTTTCCTCCTTGCTGCTTACTTCTTCCTGTGACAGAGAACCATTTTTATTAGTTTCCTTCCATTGTTTTCTTTTTCAAAATATAAACAAATACATTCATATAAGAATGTACTTTACACTTTGTAATAGACTGCACATTTTCACTCAGGATGGGGTGGGTAATATTACTTTTAATTTTTGAATTCCCCAACGCACATCTTTAGTGCCTAGTATATTTTATTTAAAATCACAGGCTCATGGGACTTCCCTGGCAGTCCAGTGGCTAAGACTCCACGCTTCCACTGCAGAGGATACAGTTTCAATCCCTCTACCTATAAAATTACAGGCCTACCTGACACTTGGCCTACCTGACACTTCCTATCTCCTTCCCCTGCTTTATTTTTCTCCAGAGCACTTATCACTAGTTAATACACTCCATATTTTCCTTATTATGTTTGCTGTCCATCTTCCCCACCAGAATTTTTGTCCATTTGTTCCTGCTGTAACCCCAGCACCTAGAACAATGCCCCACACTCAAACAATATTTATTGAACGCATAAGACTGTTTGGCAGTATTTGAAGAATAAGTAAATGAATGAATGAATTGATTTAGGGTCGTGGCCTTTGCTCTCTCATTCCATCCCAAAGACCCTGTTTTGAAGCTGGGCCATGATCCGGGACCCCAGCACTGACTCTGGGTCATTCTTCCCTCTTGCCACAGGTGTCAAATGTGGGGGTGTGCTCTCAGCACCTTCTGGAAACTTCTCCAGCCCCAACTTCCCCGGGCTCTACCCCTACAACACGGAGTGCAGCTGGCTGATCGTGGTGGCTGAGGGCTCCTCCGTGCTGCTCACCTTCCACGCCTTTGACTTGGAGTACCACGACACCTGCGGCTTCGACTTCCTGGAGATCTACAACGGTGCCTCCGGGGACCAGGGCAACCTGCTGGGGAGGTTCTGTGGCAGGGTGCCCCCACCACCCTTTACCTCCTCCTGGCACGTCATGTCTGTGGTCTTCCACTCAGACAAGCACGTGGCCAGCCGTGGCTTCTCCGCGGGCTACCAGAAAGGCAAGGGGGACTTGGCGGTGGAGAGCGTGGCCTTGGGTAGGGTGGGGAGGGCGGCGGGGGCAGGTAAGACAGGCCGGGTCTAGGCATCTTAGCGTGCAGGCCGCCCTGTTTCCTGGATGCCCTTGCTCTCGTAGCTCACGGGCAAAGGCTGCCTCTGTTGGCAGTCTTGGTGGTTGTGTGTCCCCAGCTGCATGGCAGCGCTCCCCTCCTCTCCCTCCGTTATCCTGGGAGCCCCCAGAGGGTCTCACTGTGCTCAGGAACGAGGCCTCTTGTGCTCGCCTGTCCTCGTCCTCTCACCCCTGAGCGGCCTTGGGACACAGGACGGGACACTGCGCTGCCCCTGCTCCTCACCCCTCTGTGGCATCTTATTATATCATGGGCAAGTGAGTTCCCCCCAGCCCTCAAGTCCTCAGCAGTGGAAGGGGCACCGGGTCTGTGTGGAGCTGGTGATTCTCTCCTTCACAAAGCTTTCCTGAGCTCGCCCCTTACATCATGGTCCCTAACCCCAGCCAGGCTTAGCACCTGCCCTCAGGCTAGCAAGGGGAGCACAGGCCTTGCTCTCAGTGCCTGTCTGCTGGACTCCTTCCTCCTTCCTCAGGCTTCTCTGCTCACCCTCAAAGCTCCTTCGTCCTCCCTTCTCCCAAGGCCAAAACCAAAGGCCTTCCTCACGTCAGCTCAAGCAATGGGTGCCACAGAGGCTCCTGGTGCACAGCATCCACCAGCAGCAATCAGGGCCACGGTGTGGGCGGGGGCGGGTGTGTGTATGTGTGCGCACGTGTGTGCAAGCTGTGGACATTAGCCCCCACTGGCTTTGGAGACATAGATTTGCAGAATGCTGAAACATAAGAACTGCAGACAGATCTAATGGTAGTGGGATTTTAGATCCCTAGATTTTTAGATTAAGATATCAAAGTTATAATACCATGTGCAATGTTTCCCAATGTTTTAAAAAAACAGGAGTACCCTTACATCAGGTAGAGCCTTATGTTAATCCCTGATATATAAAAGAGGTAAAGGCAGCATTTTATTGTAAGCATTTAGTTTATAAGTTCGTATTTTTAACATGCACTTCAGTTCAGTTCAGTTCAGTCACTCAGTCGTGTCTGACTCTTTGTGACCCCATGAATTGCAGCACGCCAGGCCTCCCTGTCCATCATCAACTCCCAGAGTTCACTCAGACTCGGGTCCATTGAGTCAGCGATGCCATCCAGCCATCTCATCCTCTGTCGTCCCCTTCTCCTCCTGCCCCCAATCCCTCCCAGCATCAGAGTCTTTTCCAATGAGTCAACTCTTCGCATGAGGTGGCCAAAGTACTGGAGTTTCAGCTTTAGCATCATTCCCTCCAAAGAAATCCCAGGGCTGATCTCCTTCAGAATGGACTGGTTGGATCTCCTTGCAGTCCAAGGGACTCTCAAGAGTCTTCAACACCACAGTTCAAAAGAATCAATTCTTCGGCGCTCAGCTTTCTTCACAGTCCAACTCTCACATCCATATATGACCGCTGGAAAGCCAAACATTGAAAACATCAGTAAATATTGATGGTCTCCAATTAGTTATATCTTTACAGTTGAGGTATATGACTGTGGATTCTATCTTTCATTGAGTTAAGAAAAAAAGTTTGTATACAATGTAAGAATGACATTTACACCAGATGTCTGCAGATTGATGCCCCGGGGCCACCGTGGAGCCCTGAAACATAGTTTGAAAGTCCCTGCTAAGTTTGAAAGCCCTTGCTAACACAGTTTGAAAGCTAAGGGTATTGAGGTTGGAAGGGATCTCACAGACTGTCAAAACCTGTCCTCTGTTTTCACAAACAATGCATCTCAGACCAGAGAAGGAATGTGCCTTCCCATGGTCACACATCTGGGAAGGGCAAACTCTAGGAGAAGAACTCAAGTCCTTAGCTGCCTGGCACAGCGCTCCATTCATACAGCCTTGCCAGGGGATGAGATTCTGCAGTCTCGGGAGACACAACCTAGTGTGCCCCTTCCTGCTGGTGGCCTCCAGCTGGTCGCACCATTCATCATCACACACCTCCTGGTTATACTGCCACACTAGGTTCCAAAGGACTTTCACCAGAAACTTCTCAAACTCTGCATGAGTCTGAGCCTGGCGGGTCAGATTGAACGAGTCTTATGAGTTCTAATATTTCCATGGGGCTCAGAGAGGCTGAGTTACTTGTCCAGGGTCACACAGCAGTAGAAGGCAGAGCTGAGAACACAGTTATCTTCAGACTTCAAGTCTATCTCTACTTCTTCAGATCCTCCCTCTAAGCCTCAGTTTCCTCATCTGTTACGGAGGTTTGATAATATTCCTGGCCTGAGGTGTCTCAGCCTCTGTGCACCACTGTCCTTGGTAGGAGGGGCAGTAAGACTCACAATGTCAAGCGTACAGACTCAGTAGTTAGTCGCATCTCATGCTCCTTGATACCAGCGGGGTGGCCCACGGTCAGGGCCCTGCTCTGTCCCTGGGCCTGGTCAATGGCACCTGCTGGTCTCCACGTCTCTGTTTGAGAGCTTTTACCAAAGCTGTGGCAGCCTACCTCTACGACCAGCAGCCTTCAGCCTGCATTCTGAGGGGCTGGTGGGTGAGTGCCCCCACTCTCCCCCCTGTCTCCCTCGGTGCCCACCTGTGGTCCCCTGTCTCTCCCAGATAAACTCTTGGGGCTCAGACCCTTCTCTTGGGCTCTATCTGGGTAAATGCTAACTCACACAGGTAAGTCGCTTAACTTCTCTCTGCCTCCAGTTTCCCGGCTGTAACCTGGGGGAACCACCCTGCTTTCCTCATGGGGTCACTTTGCGGTTGTTATTGTTCAGTCATTGTCGTGTCCGACACTTAGGGTGATGGGCTAAAATGATGGCTTGTGCCCGCCACCTAACAAGTACTCAGTGGGTGGTGCCAAGCGTCCGGGTGAACACGTGCGGGAGTGACATTTCCCAAGGGAGGAGATGGGGGTGCCAGGGGAGGGTGCCAGTTCAAGTGGGCTCCCTTGCAGATGTGTGTGGTGGTGTCCTGACCGGCCTGTCAGGGGTCCTCGTCAGCCCCGAGTACCCCAACAACTACCCCAACAATGCGGAGTGCCACTGGGTGATCCGGGCCGCTGGCCCCGCCACCGTCAAGCTGGTGTTCGTGGACTTCCAGATGGAGGGCAGTGAGCAGTGCACGTACGACTACGTGGCTGTGCTTGGGGGGCCCGGCCCCACCCAGGGGCACCACTACTGCGGCAGTGCCAGGCCCCCCACACTTGTGTCGCTGGGCCACGAGCTGCAGGTGGTCTTCAAGTCTGACTTCAACATCGGAGGCCGCGGCTTCAAGGCCTACTACTTCTCAGGTGGGAGGACTGCAGCAGAACCCCGAGGGCTCTGTGCATGCTCTGGGGCTGGGGAGGAGTTCTACTTTTCTGCCTCTGGGTTTGGCACTTCCTGCTCTTTCTCTGCCTGAAATGTTCTGGCACACTCTTTCCTGCCTGGCCGATACCAAGGCACAAGCATGTCACCTCCTCTGTGAAGACTTCCTGATACCCTCCAAATAATTCTCTTCCTTCAGCTCCTTTGAGAAGTGTTTTCATAGCAATGATCTAACGCTCGTCACTTCTTTATGTGGTTTGCATGTCAATCTCCTCTGCCTGACTGCGAGTTCCTATAGATTTATCTTTATACCTGCTACATAGAAGACATTCAATTAATGTTTGTACAAATGAATGGATGAACCTTTGGGAATTAAACTCTGGTGGAGGAGATGGAGAAGAAAACAGTGAATACTCACTGGGATCTGTGACATCTAATAGTAAGAATGATGGATGACTTCCTGGAGGTGGAAGGAATTGGGCAGCCCTTTGAAGGAGTTAAACAGTGGCAGAAGGAAGGGAAGGGTGTTCAAGAAGTGCATGGTCGCCTCAGTTGTGTCTGACTCTTTGCAAACCTAGGGACTGTAGCCTGCCAGGCTCCTCTGTCCATGGGATTCTCCAGACAAGAATACTAGAGTGGGTTGCCGTGCCCTCCTCCAGGGGATCTTCCCCACTCAGGGATCAAACTCATGTCTCTTAAATCTCCTACATTGGCAGGTGGGTTCTTTACCACTGAGCCACCAAGAAAGCCCAAGCAGCAGGATCAGTATATGGCATGGAGGACCGAGAGGGTTTGTGGCTCATAGTGCTAGGAGATGTTTGGTGAAGCTGGAGGGTGGGGCTCAGTGAAAAGGGGCAAGGTCATGAACCACCTTGCCCGTCAAGTCCAGGTTTGGACTTAACTCCGAGGACAGGTATTATACATTTTTATTGAATTCCCAGTAGGGTCAACACTCAGGCAATGGATTACCCGTTGGAGTGAGAGTCCCAGTTTTCAGCTAGTTACAGTTTAAAGCAGCCTTTGGGATTACTTGTCTGGTTTTCTGCATGGTGCCCACAACCTGCCAGGGTGGTTTTAGGATCTCTATGGTGCCTGCTGCCCAAGCTGTGGTTGCAGAAGATAACAGTCTCCACCCTTCTCACTGTTGCTCCTTTGGACCTGCTCTCCCCAATCCAGGAGAATGCCAGGAGGAGTACACTGCAGTGCAGGGCAACTTCTCCAGCCCGCAGTACCCCAGCCCCTACCCCAACAACCTCCGGTGCCACTGGACCATCCGCCTGCCTCCTGGCTACCGGGTCAAGGTGTTCTTCCTAGACCTGGAACTGGAGGAGCCCAGCAGCCTGACCAGGACCTGCGACTTCGACCATCTAGCAGCCTTTGATGGGGCCAGTGAGGAGGCGCCTCTGCTGGGGAATTGGTGTGGCCACCACCTGCCACCCCCGGTCACCTCAAGCCACAACCAGCTCCTGATTGTGCTGCGCACGGACCGTAGCACCACCCGCAGGGGCTTCTCTGTGGCCTACATTGGAGGTCAGCTGGGGTAGAGGGTGAGGGTGTGCTGCGGGGGAAGGTGAGGCTGGGGTCCCAGGACTTTGCAGTCTCCTTCCTCCATCCCTCTTTCCTCTATTGCACCAATTTCTCTGGTGGCTACATCACTGCCGACTCCTGCCCTGGGACCTCTGAGGCTGTACCAGTGTGACTCCTGCTTATTTTCACTATTATAGTGACCTATTTTTCTAGCTTCCAAATCTACGATTCCCAATTGCTCTCTATCTGTCCCCATGGGCCCCTGACTTCTCTTGTGTTATGGTTGATTCTCATATCCAAGGGCAATACACAAAATATGGTGATACTATTTATGTTCATACTGCTGAACAACCTTGCTTGTACAGTCATAAGTCCTGACTGACCGTGGTTTGAAAAACTACTGATCTTTCAAGACCTTTGATTTCCTTTTATAACAAGAAGTCTAGAGCTAGTCAGCTGCTATATTGGTTCAGGGACTCAACAATATCCCAGTTTGCATGTCTGAGATTCTCTCAGCCTCATGACCACAATATGGCTGCCACAACTCCAGGCATCATGTCCATGCTCAAGTCTGGAAGAGGGTAGGGGAAGTGCCAGCCACAAATGTCCTTTTATCAGGAAAGTAAAAGCATGTTTGGAAGCACTCAAATTTCTTCTTCTTGATCCTATTATTTTAAGCTTGATCATATGGCTGTGCCTAGCTGCAGAGTTGGCTAGGGAACTTGGCCCTCAGCTTTTCCATCCTCCATAGTGCCAGTTAGATTTGCCAGCTGTCAGCATCTACCATCTATTCCCTCCTCTCACCACCCTTCCCTGGGCCATGGGCCCAGAAAAGCCTGTTCTCTGGACCCACTTTGCCCTCTACCTGACCAGGCTAGAGCCTCTTATGCAGGCGTAGAAATGGAGATGCAGAGAGGAAAGGACTTTGCTGATGTCACACAGGCAGCAGTGGCACAGGCAAGGCTAGAATTCACATTCCTGCTTTTTGTGTGGCTGAGAGGGACTGAGTGGAGGCTCATGGCTGAGCTCAGACAGACTAGGGCCACATTCAAGTGCTGCTGGGCCTCCCCGGTGGCTCAAACAGTAAAGAACCCACCTGCAATGCAGGAGACCTGGGTTTGATTTCTGGGTTGGGAAGATCCTCTGGAGAAGGGAATGGCAACCCACTCCAGTATTCTTGCCTGGAGAATTCCATGGACAGAGGAGCCTGGTGGGCTACAGTCTATGGGACCGCAAAGAGCTGGACACGACTGAGTGACTAACACGTGCACACACGCTGATCATCCACTGGGGCTGACCTGTAGGGGAAGGAACCAGGAGAGCTGCAGCAAGCTAGCGGCAGCGAAGTGACCTGGACAGAGCCCCCCTCTGTCTGCTTCAGTCACCTCCACCCAGCAACCTGCAGGAGGACTCTTCCTCTGTTAGAGTGACCTCTTCCTGGATGGCACTTGGAGATCCAAGTGCCACAAGCTCTGCCACAGCTGGCTGACAGGTCTCAGTAAACTGAAGATACTGGCTGAAGGTACTGCAAAGTCCCCTTTGTTCTGATGGGCCTATTTCCAGGCCTGGGTTCTCTCCCAGCCATGTGTGATCTTGGACAAGCCCCTTCTCCTTTTGGTCCCTCCAGAGACAGAGGGTGGGCCTCTCCTCTCCTGGCTCCTGTTTCAGATGCAAGGGCCCCACTCCCACCCACCCCCTCTCTCCCTGATGTCCTTGGGAGCCTGGGGTCAGACAGGGCATTCGTGCTGGGCCAGGATCCAGATGTGGCCCAGGCTGTAGCCGGCCTCCCGGCTGGAGGACGGCCTCAGCATCAATCAGGGGTGACACACAGTTCAGCGCCACCAAGATCATCGTGGGAGACGGCAGGCCCATAAATCGCCGACTGCCCAGACACCAGAGGCTGAAATATGTCTGAGGCGTTTCCCGGAGAGGGGTTGAGAGTTCCTGGCCTCTGCCTGCCAGCTCCTTCCTTTTCCTCCCTCCAGCTCCCCACCCCCACGTCCTTCCTCCTAACCTCACCCGTGACCCAGCAAACACCGCCCCCTACACACCCGCACGCACACAAGCACGCACACACAGGCTCGCACAGACCCAGTGGCTTAGAGTCAGACCGTCCTGTCTGGGAGGGGTTGCGGGGGCTCCCGCACAGGGTGGAGAGACCAGGAACCGTGGAATCTTTACAGACTCGATGGTGAAAATGCCAGCTTGGACACTGCAGGCAGTGTCACCTCTCAGAGCTCGGAGCTCTAAAACTGTAAAATGGACTTAGATGTGTCCGCCTCATGGGGTCATTATGAGGAGGGAGAATGAGACTTTCTTCACTACGCTTTTCAGATTGCAACCACCCCTGCCCGCCCCACCAACCCCACCCATGCATACATGCTGCTCTCCTCATCTCCATCTTTTTCTTTCCTTGATTTTCCTTCGACTACTCTGACACTTCAGTGTATTTTACATCTTTATTGCTCCCTCATCCGACTAGAATATAAACTCGAAGAAGGTAGGCATGTGAGGCTGTTTTTTTTTCTTTTCATTTCTATATCTGGCATTCAGGATAGTGCCTGGACATCGTAGGCTGTAAATACTTGTTAAATGATTGAATTGCCTGGTATATGGCAAACATAATCAGCAAATAGTAGCTTCCATTATGATTAACAAAATTCATTCATTCAATCGTATATTCACCTTTCAAGCTCTGGGCTTAGAGGACTCTGAGAAGTAGGAATGGTGCCTGCCTTGGAGCTCATAGCCTGACGGAGTTAAATGGAGAAATACATGTAAATATGTCCTTGTAGGACTGCATATGAGCCATTCACGCTCTAGGCCTCGGTTTTCCACCCACCACCCTTTGGCCAGGGGCTTGAGGAAGGTGCGGGGGTCAGACTGCCTGCCCACATGGCCTCCAGCTCCCCTCTCCCATCCATCCCCAGTGGTGCCCATGAACGTGAGCTGCTCCCGCACCGACTTCCAGATCCTGATCTCTGCACAGGCGCTGGCCCCACTAGAACGGACCAAAGTCTACCTGGGAAGCCGGAGCTGTGCCGCCCAGGAGATGGGCAGCAACTTCCGGATCCAAGCCCGCTTTGACACCTGCGGCACTGAGTCTCAGGTAGGGGGATGAGGGCTGGCACGAGGCTGGGGCCCTGATCCCTGAGGAGAGGCACCTGCCAGACTTGAGAATTCAGCTTCTCTTCCTGGCTGTGGTCATCACACCTCCTGGATATGGAACTCAGCCTCTTCTTCTCCTCAGCAAACTTGTTCAATGTAGACACAACAAGGAGCTCAAGTAGGGGAGATGGAGAAGGGCGATCCTGCTGCCGAACCTGCTGACGACCAACAGCCCCTACTGGAGGCCCCTCTGTCAAGGTCCTGACGTTTCTGGAGGCTTTCCTGCTGTCCCCTGTCCTCCCTGGAGCTCCCCAGGGCCAACAGTCCCCACCTCTAACATATAGGGGTGTTTGAGCACTACTGCCTCCCGCCTGCCCACCCCCTCCCTTGTGGGAGGGGGTCCCTTTGGACTACCTTTTGATCCAAATCCTTTTCTGGGTTCCACAAAACAAAAGAGCCCTTCAAGTGACAGGATCCACCTCCCTCCAAAGGCAGCGAGGTGTGCAAATGAAGATTTTCTACTATCCTTGTATTTTGGAAGCCTGGAACCCAGGTTTGAGGCCTTTAGCATCACTGGGTGGTTGCCCAAGCACCCTGGGTGTTTGTATTCTTAGGGGCATGTTGGAAAGGGGAAAGGCCTTGGTATCTGAGGATTCGTGATTTGGCAGAATCACCTGATTTCCAACAAACCATGTTTCCCCCACACCCAGCATTAACCAAGTGTGTACCTCTGGCTCTTCCAGTTCCCCCTCTGCTCCCCAGCCTCCTGGCAGCCACCATCCTTTTGATCTGAGTAGAGGAGAAGTGGGAGTCAGTCTTGGCTGCCAAGATAATCTGCCCTCGCCTCTACCCTATGCCCTAAATCCCCGAGCGGTTTTCTTTAGGGGCAGAACCACATTCCATAGAATCATAAGATGATGGGGACAGAGAGCACCAGAAGCAGGGAATCATGACATCTAGAACAAAGGTGGGTCTCAGAGTTGCAGAACCTCCGCTAGAACTTAGAGCCTCATAATCATAGAAGCTTGGCATCAATATCATGGAAACATAAAAACCGGGAACCTTAGACTCATGGGTTCTTAGTGTAACACGTACAAGTCGTAGACCCATGAGGACCAGTCTCTGCATTGAGTTGCTTTCGCAGATGCACAGTTCAAGTGGCCAAAATCAGGACAACCTTTCTGTGCACGTGTGCTTTGTTGCTTAATCATGTCTGACTCTTTGCGACCCCGTGGACTGTAGGCTGCCAAGCTCCTCTGTCCATGGGATTTCCCAGGCAAGGATACTACAGTGGGTTGCCATTTCCTTCTCCAGGGGATCTTCCCATCCCAGGGATTGAACTTGTATCTCTTGTGTCTCCTGCATTGGCAGGAGGATTCTTTACCCCGTGCCACTTGGGAAGCCCCCAACCTTTCTGTACTTTTCTTAAAGACCACAGAGACTTGGTCTCATAACCATAACACCACGTGTGTGTGGACTGTCTTTCCTCCTCCAGTCTCACTCATCAAGAGCCCCTGACCCTTTCCCACACACCTGTTTCGTGTGGCCTTCTCTCCATTCTTATTACGTGGATTCACTTTGGGCCTTTCACTGGGCCCACTTTCACTCTCAGATCCTGTCTCTCCCACCCCCCCAATACTTTGTCACAAAATTTCAGGGCTCTGGTCCTCCTCAGAGAGTACGGTGGCAAGACAGGCTGAGGGCACGAGGCAGAAGACGCGGTCTCAGAGCCTTTTGGGAGCCCAGAGTTGGGAGAGACCTACACGGTCTCCTGGTCCACCGAAGTCCAGATCTGCAGCCCCTTCAGTCTCTTCCTGAAAGGGCTGCCCAGCATCCAGTGATGGCAGCTTCCTCCTGTGTGTCTGCACTTTCTAGGCAGCCTTGATTTTTAGAAAAGCCTCAGCTCATAAGTAGGACTTCCCAGGTGGTGCTAGAGGTAACAATCCTGCCTGCCAATTTGCAGGCAGCTTGAGAAATGTGGGTTCAATCCCTGGGTCGGGAAGATCCTCTGGAGGAGAGTATGGCAACCCACTCCAGTATTCTTGCCCGGAGAATTCGATGGACAGAGGAGCCTGGCAGGCTATAGTCGATGGGGTTGCAAAGAGTGGGACACCACTGCAGTGATTTAGCACACACGCACTGCTCAGCAGTAACGCAACCAGACAGGGCAGTTGGGGAGGTCTGAGAAGTGTAATGGCTGCTCTAGATTTGGGGAGAGTATCCTGGCATAACTGCAGCCTCCAGTCAAGACACAACAGACTGTCTGTCAAAACGTTGTCCCTCAGTCCCCAGCCCCAAAGCCCCACCGTCTCAGGGCATCTGGACTCCTATCTCCTTCATCCGTGCAGGTGAGGAGGGCAGCAGTGTGACAGGCTCCCCACATCTCACTCCTCAGTGGCTCTTCCCAACCCCTGGGTGATAAGCTGGACTGACCTGAACTCAACCACAGGGACACAGAATCGCTGTAGACACAACTGGGCCAAAAGATTCCAGAAGGAAAGTCACATCACACCAGGGAGATGGCATCTCATGGGGAGGCAGGAGACTGGCTTCTGGACCTAGCTCTGGGCAAATTATGGCTTTGCTGGGCCTCAGTGGCCACATCTGTGTATTGCCAAGGAAGGGAGATTAAACTAGATACCCTGAAAGCCCCCTTTGGTTCTACATTCTTTGGTTTGAGTGAGGTGCAGTGGTTAACAGCACAGTTAAGAATTGAGCAGCTCTGGGGAGGATATATTCCCTATCACTTGTGTGCTGTGTGGCCTCAGACAAGGGATTGAACCTCTGGGCCTCACTTTCCTCATCTGGCAAACGGGGATATTAATGGTACCAATTAGAGGAGGTTGTCATGAGAATTAAATGAGATAATGCACTTAAATGCAGAGCCTGGAACATGGCAAATGTCCCTGTTGTTACAGTTGCTATCTGTCATAGATTCCACCTCCCTGAAGCCAGAGCAAATACTGACCCATCGAATCTCATACTGTCCTTCCAGACATCCTGGTAGTGCCCCTTTTACAGGGGGCGGGGGGGCAAGGAGCTTGAGGCTCTGGGTGGGAAGGAGTCAGTGGCCAAGCTGGGACTGGAACCCAGACTCTGGAGTTCTGTCCCCTTGGCACTGATTCCCCACATTGCTGGGGCAGCAGGGGCACTCCTGGCCCCCTTAGGTGTGAGCAAGTGCCCCTTGACCCCCACAGAGAAGAAATAACACCTCAGTGATCGTCAGCGTGCTGTACATCGACTTCTCAGCTGGTGGGCAGGAGGACACCCACGAGTATGAGGTCCGCTGCGAGCCACGCCGCAAGGAGGCCTCTGTGCACCTGCTGTCCGGCTCCCGCTGGCTCGGGCCCTATGCTGCCACGGCCGAGCACCTTCAGGAGGCATCCCCTGGGGATGAGGCAGAGGCACTGGAGGGCCCCGTGGCCATGGTGGCCCAGGACACCAGTGACGTCGTCTTCCTGGGCCTTTGCATCCTGGCCGGAGTCCTCATGGTGGTTGCCATCGTGGTCCTGATGCTGCTGTAGGCGGGGGGACCTGGCGTCTGACATCCCTGGGACCCCAGAGTAGGGGTGAGAGCAGCTCTTATTGACTTGTTAGTGACCATGGGCAAGTCACTACCTTCTCTCTGAGCCTCAGTTTCCTGGGGCCCTTGACTCTATCCTACTTATCTGGTACAGGTTTGGCATGAGGCTCAGAGAAGAGCATAAATGGATAAGAGCTATGTAAACTATAGCATGCCATGCACAGGTGTGCAATTGTTTTCATTGTCATTAATTTTAAAGATTTTCTGCTATAGAAAAGAACCCTCCTGTGTGTGTTGTTTGTCAGTGTATACGGTTGTGGTCACTGGTGACAGAGTTGATAAAACTGACTTGTAACTTGTATGAGAACTTCACCATCTCAGGATGCAAATAAGTCACCTCCTAATTTTCCAACTAATTGCTCGTCCTAAGCCCTCGTTAGTGGGAAGTTCAGTATCCATCCAGGGGCCTCCACTCTCCTGAACTGACCCAGGAACCACGAGGACTTTGTCTAAAGCAGGCCAGTCCTGCCTCCAAACTCCAGGAACAGAGAGGATTGTTGAAGACGGGCTGTGTGCATCCTGACAGACGCCAGTCCCGCCAGGTGGACAGAGCCCTGCCTGTGGACACCCACACTGGACTCAGTAATGAGGCTGGAGACTGAGGACTGGTGGCTCTTTCATGCTGGTGTCTTTCCCTAAATATTTAGTGATCTTTCGGGCTTACCAGGTGGCGCTCGTGGTAAAGAGACTGCCTGCCAGTGCAGGGGTTGTAACAGATTGGGGGGTGGGGCTCAATCCCTGGGTTGGGAAGATCCCCTGGAGGAGGGCATGGCAACCCACTCCAGTATTTTGCCTGGAGAATCCCATGGACAGAGGAGCCTGATGGGCTACAGTCCTTAGCGTCACATAGAGTCAGACATGACTGAGGCGACTTAGCAGGCACGCATACATAGTGATCCTGGCCTGAAACGCTGATTGAAATCCCATGTGTCTCTGCCCTCACCCTTAATGTCAAGCTTAGCTCACCAGCCCATCCTTTTCCTCCAGATGAGTTTTCTTTGGTGCCCTCTGACCTTCCCCTGTTATTGGACTTCACTCAGAGATACTCCAGTCTACTGAGAGCTACTCCAGTCCACCCACAGTTTTCCAGGTTTACACCACAGTGAGCAGGGGTTGGATTCCCAGTGCTTTCCTATGAGAATATCTCTGGCATCCTTATGAGAATTTTCTTGTCCTCCCCAGAGCACTATATATCAAGAAGTGGAACAATCTTGTTACCGAATAATGAACAAAAAATACATTTATAATACATCACTTTCCCTTGTTCACCTTTATATTTGCATAATGAATCACTCAAGTGAGTCCTTTCATGGCACCAGAAATTGACTGTGCTGACCACTGGCATCAATATAAAAAATTGTAGTCCCATTACAACCCCTTCAACAATCCAACAGACATCCACTGATTTCCAGCCTTGTGACTATTACAGTTTTAGGCACCAGGCATACAGGGAAGAGCAGATCAGAGGAGATTCCTAACTTCCAGATGCTTACAGTTGAGTGTAGCCAAATCTGGGAGACGGAGGCCAGACGAGTTGGTAACTTGCAGAGAAAAGAACTAGAGAGAAAAGAGCTGATAAAGTAAGACATGAATTAAGCAAGGGAAAAAGAGTAGTCTGAACATTGGGAGAACTGGGTTCAAGCCCACGCTCTTCTTTCTAATTGAGTGAGCCTGAGCAGGGTACTTTGATTCTATGAACCTTGATATCCCCACCTGCAGAATGGGACCACAGGTCCTGGCTTGCCATGAGGGTGTGGCACCATAATGAATTAGGGGTCAGTCAGGGTCATGTGCCAGCAGGAGACTCTGGGGTGTTTGAAGAAGAGGCCCCAGGCTCTTTCTCTCCCACTGACCTTCTTACTCTCAGACTCCTCAAGCCATTGAGCCAGGCTTCCTTCACCAGCCTGAGTTGTGAACACCTCGCAAACTTCCCAGGTCTCAATTTCCCTGAATGGGCAAGACTGGACACACAGCATGCCCTCTTTGAGGACACCTTTGGGGTTCTGCCCTCCAAGCACTATGGGCTAGATTTTGGGGCGGCATCTGGACTGAAGCTCACCTTGTCCTTATCAGCTCATCAGAGTAGGGGAGATGATAGCCCAGCCTGTGGCTGGGCTCAAGCTGGGATGGTGTGTGTGCGCAAATCTGGGAGTCTCCATCTCCACCCTCAGCTGCCAGTCTTCAAGCGCTCCAGCACGGAGGCCAGAGCCGCGGCTCTGCAGACAGACCATCCCCAATTGAACTTCAGCCCCACTACTTGCTAGCTGTGTGACCTTGGGCAGGTCACCCCATCTCTTTTAGCTCAATATTGTCACCTGCAAAGTGACGCCAACGGCATCAGCCCCCTGGGGGGATTAAGTGAGATAATGCATGACAAAGCCCAAGTCAACAAAACTCTCACTTAATACCATTGACTTATGAATGTGACCTTGGGGGAGCCTGTTTCCTTCTCTGGCCTCAGTTTCCCTATTTCCAAAATGTGACTAGCATCACTATCACCCCCAGTACTGTCACTGTCATCGCTACTATTCTTAAGCACCCTACGTGGCAGGGATTTAAGACATGTCATCTCACTTAAGCCAACTTGTGAGGTAGACATAGTTGTCTCCATTTTACGGATGAAGAAACTGAGGTTTGGGGAGGGAAAGTGCTGTGCTCAAGGTCACCTGGTGATGTTATGTTGAAACTAGGCTAAGAGAGACAGTGTGTCGCTGAGCTGGGGGACAATGTAGCGAGCTGGAGCCTCTTGAGACCTCAGGCGAATGGCCTCAAACATGAGGGCTGTGCCCACCTGGGAAAGGACTGGACTGGCAGAGAAAGAGAGGATGGTTTTGTCTTCACAAACGTGCCCAGATACTGCCATTCCCAGCCCTCCGGGCAGCCAGCACGTTGATTATCCTGCGTGAGCCACAGGAAATGACAGTCTTTATGACAGCGCAGTGTCTCCAGAAATGAAAGGGCTGAAATGATACCCATTAGCCAGGGCGCCCCAGCCCTGGAAGCGTCGGCATGGGAAACATGGCGCAGCTTTCCTGCTCACCGACTATTTCCCCTTTTCAGAGGGCAAGGGTCTGCGGAGAAAGCCGGCTTAGACCCCAGGTCCCTCCCTATTGGCATGTGGCCTTGAACTGTGCCTTCCCCCAGCCCAGAGCTTTGGCTCCTCCAGACAGCCTGGGCCTGCAGGGCCAATGTTATCGATGAGGGAGCCCTTGCAAATGGCTGTGCTGATCCTCGAAACACCTCTTCTGGCCTGTAGGTCTGGCAGACCTGAGTCCATTTCCAGTCCTTTCTCTGACTCCATGCAACCCTGGGCAGGTTGTTTAACTTCTCTGAACCTCAGTTTCTTTATGTGCAGAATGGGGCAAGAAAGACCTTACTTACGAGGTCACTGTGAGGACTGAAAGAACAGGGGAATGCACCCCACATGGGGCCTCCTCCCCGGTCATTCAGGAGGTGGCTGCTGGCAGCTGCTTCTCTCAGGACAGTGATGGAAGCAGTCCTTGTGTCCTTGGCTTCAGAGTGAAGCCCACTGGACCAAGAGGGCCATGTGGTCACTCTTAGCTGTTGATGCCTTCTCCTGGGACACAGCCCACCGTGTAGAAAGGCTCTTGAACTGTTGGTACCACACACACTGTTCGGAGTAAACCAGTTGGGCACAGTGAGCTCATGAGCTAAGTTCATGTCTGTTTCTGCCACTACCTGGCCAAGTAACCTTGGTCTGTCGACCCTTTGGTTCTCTGGGTCTCCTTAAGAGACACTACTCCAGCACCCACCCCAAGCCCGGAAATGGGCCAAGGCACTGGGATCCAGAGAGAAGTGAGGCAGAGATGGTGTCAGAAGTTGGACTTAGGAATAGGTTTCTCAGCTTGGCTCTGCCCTAACCTCTCCAAATCTCAATTTCTTTATCTGTAAATTGGGAATAATAGTAGAAGCATTTTTTTGAAGTTTAGGCCAGGCATTTTTCTAGATTTTTTTTTGTATTTACTTTCTTCTTTAAATCTCTAAACAGTAACTATGATTATTCTTTATTCAAAGAAACAGTGGAGGCAGAATTCAAACCCAGGCACTAACTAGATCTGTCTGCAGATCCCAGACTTAACAGGAGAGCAGATGAGAAGAGTCAATAAGAAAATCAGGTAACAACCGTAACTCACATTTGTAGCTGTAACAGAAAATATTTTATTATTTTTAAATATTTTTTTCTGTGTGTGGGTTTTTTTTTTTTTTTTAGCCGACAGAAAGGAACTTAAAAAAAATATATTTGTTTGGCTGCGTCGGGTCTTAGTTGCAGCACATGGAATCTTTACTGCATCGTGCAGGATCTTTCGTACAGATTCTCTCTCCTTGTGGTACACGGGCTCCGGAGCTCACCAGGCTCAGTAGTTGCAGCACACAGGCTTAGTTATTTCAAAGCATGTGGGATCTTCCCAGATCAGGGATCGAACCCATGTCCCCTGCATTGCAAGGCAGATTCTTATCCGTTGGACCACCAGGGAGGTCCCCAAAATACATTTCAGATATTGATATTAAACACTTTGTGCCTGGTGTTCTAAGAATCTGAGCACTTCCCATAAGCTAGTTCCTTTAATCCTCGTAATAATGCTGTGGGACAAAAGTACTGTTATGAGGCCCATTTCACAGATGAGGAAATTAAAGTGCTGAGAAGTTGAGTAACTTGCTTGAGGTCACAGCTTATAGCTCCCATTAAAAAAAAGGCTGATGCTGATAGCAGGAATTGTTCTACACACGCTTGTTTAGGCCTCACAGGAGACGAGCTTGGGCAGAGAAGGTGGTGTCCCACCTACAGTCGAATCACTAGTTAGTGGTGGAGCAGGCTTCTAATCAGGGGTCTGATTTCAGAGTCTGGCAGTGCTAGCACTTCGGGGCACAGTGCCCAGTGTGGAGCATGACTGCGGTAAGTGTTGACCAGCCCCAGCCTGAAGCTGCAAAATGATTCAGGATTCCCGAGGTCCCAGAGAGGCCCTGACAAACTGCTGCCCCATCATGGGTACCTGGTCAGAGGCTGCTCCTGGTGGAGCCTTCCAGAAACCCGTGGCCACCCTGGCCTGCTATTTCGTCCCTGAAGGCCTGGAATGCGTGGTGCCCGAAGCCAGGCCCAGCTGCCCTAGAAACTGAGCCTAGGACCTCCCAGGGCTACTCCACATTCCCCTCTGAAGTCAGCGAGGCTCTAGACTGGCTCCTTCCCAGAAAATCAGTGGGCTCACTGCCCTCTGCTGGCTTCCTCCAAGCCCACCCAGGCTCTAGGAAGGCTGCTCTGGCCATCTCAGCACCCTGGCTTCACCTGGGCTACACTGAGCATGCCTGGCCAGCTCTGGGGGCTACGCTGCAAAGAGCCTGGACACCATCTCTTTTGGTCTTGCTGCAGAAATGGAGATATAACAGTAACTGCTCCCGCTCACTGAGTCCACAGGCATGCAGGTGCCCCACCCTCTCTAATCTGCATGACCACCCCATTTTACATATGAGGAAGCTGAGGCTCAGCCAGGCTGAGGAGTTTACCAAAGACCACCTGCTAGTAAGTGGTTGAAAGGGAACTTGAATTCAGCTCTTTCTAGGGCTCTTTCCACAAAATCAAAACCACATGGAATCTCCCAGATGGTCTTCCTGATGTTTGTGCCAAGAATATCCCCTTCAGGGATATTCATTCATGCCATTGAGTACCTGATCCTGAACTTATAGGTGTTGGGGAAACAAGGCGATAAGAATGGTGTGGGTAGCCTGCTCCTAAACCAACAGTGACACAAGGCGGGTGAGCACTAGGACCAGCAGAGGAGCCTCAGCACTGCCTGGAAGTGGGGAGGGTCCCCTGGGGGTGGTGGCACCTGGGTGGGGCTCTGGGGAATGCAGAGGCACTGAACAGGCAAGGGAGAGAGAGGGAGGGGCGGAAGGGCTCTTCAGGCAGGACATGGCTAGAGATTAAAGACTGGGGATCCCCGAGTCCACCAGGTGGGAGTGGAGGTGGAGGTGACAGAGAGTGGAGGTGATAGGCCAGAAGCGCAGGTGGGGACAAAGCCTGGCTGTCGAGATACTTCCCACACAGCAGGGCCAAGTCCAGGGGGATCTGGGATGGCCATGTCAGGCTCCTCAAATCATAAATCCTGTGCACTGGCTTTATAGCTGAAGCCCGGACAGAAGGCAATTGGCTTACGGTCACCCAGGAGAGCAGGAATCACACCCAAGTTGCCTGACTCCAAGGGACACCCTGTCCCTGCAGTACAGTCTCATGGCCCTTCCTCCTTCCTGGGGGGTGAGTTTCTACCTGATCACCATGGGTAGCCATCAGGGACCCCAACCCCTGGGATTCCCCTGGCCACTCTGTTGACAAGGCTCCACCCGCATCACCTGGACGAGGGAGTTTCCCTGTCTTTGAATTAAAACACAAACAAACCCCAAACAGAAACTGCCCCACACCTGAGCTCCAGGTATTCACAGCCCAAGCCTGTGGGGTATACACACCTTTTGGCTCACACCCAGGAGAGGGAAGGAAGCTGTTTGAATATAAAAACTCCTCTGGATGAGTGCCCAGCATTTTACAGTTTGCAAACTGCTTTCCCCAAACATTCTGTTCTTTGATCCTCACACCTGTCCTGAGAAGGAGGTGTTGCCCATTTTGCAGAGGGGGAACCTGAGGCCTGAGAAGTAAAGTGATGTGCTCAAGATCACCCTGAGAGTTACTGATGGGGCTAAGGTTAGAAACAAGCAACTGCAGGAGGCTGTGCGTGCTGACCCCACACCAACCAGGCGGCTCGATCCTGATGAGTGTGGTGGGTAAAGCCAGGAGCCCTTTGGTCTGGGTGGAACAGAAGAGGTGCCACTGGGGCTGGGTCCTTCAAAGATGCACCGCAGTCACCAGGCAGAATGGGAGGAGGGCTTTCTGGGCAGAGGGAGCAGCGTGAGCAAAGGCCTGGAGGTAGGAAACCTGGAGGATGGTCGCAAACGGAGAGTATTCCAAGAGGGCTGGTGTACAGGGTGTGTGGGGCCAAGAAGGAGGCTCTCCTCTGTCCCAGGGGCCCTTTTCTCCCTTCCTCTGTCTCCCAGCTGCCTCTGTCAACATCTGCCTTGCTGTCGTTGTCAGCGTTCAGATCTGTCTCCTCCATCATTCTGGAAGCTTCTGGAGGTCAAGGACCCTATCCAGTTCATCTCTGTGTCCTTGTCCTCTAGCACAAGCCTGGGCTGGCAAAGAGATATAGTCAGTGAATGCATAAAAATGAATAAATGAATGAGCCCACAGTGCTGGTTGCATATGAAATAGCAGCCAACAGGGTTTTGAATATCAACTGTGTGCTACCAGGTGCTTGGCTAACTGCTTTCTACATGTATCCTCTCTTTAATCCATTGCCTGTGCTAGCTTTGAAATTTTATTATTCTTATAATCTGTTTTATACGTGAGGAGCCAGAGGCACAGAGAGGTGAAGTAACCGGAGCAAAATCACAAAGCCCAGAAGTGTCTCTGGACATCAAACCTAAGCCACAGGCTCATCTGGGAGAGTTTGCCCATGTTCCCTGGTGGCTCAGACGGTAAAGAATCTGCCTGTAATGCAGGAGACCCAGGTTTGATTCCTGGGTCGGGAAGATCCCCTGGAGAAGGGAATGGCTACCCTTTCCAGTATTCTTGCTTGGAGAATTCCATGAATAGAGGGGCGTGGTGGGCTACAGTCCAGGGGGTCACAAAGAGTCTGACACAACTGAGTGACTAACACTTTTACTTTCTCAGGCACGTGGAGCGATGTCCTCCTGCACACACACATGTACACACACACATATGCACACACAGATGCACACAGCATGGATATCCAGGCCACAGGCCCATGCTCTTGGGCACCCAGTCCTCCCTGGGTTCACTTATGCCTGGCAGGGCCTGGTGCCAGGCCGAGGGAAGGCGGCTGGGAAGGAGTCAGGGGGACTCTGAGCCTCTCACTCCCTTCCCCTCTGTTGCAGCTCCCTGTCCTTAGGCATCTCCAGCTCTGTCAGGGTTGTGGAAATGCTTTCTTTACAACTGACCCTGTCCATACAATCCCCAACACAAAATGTTGTTTCCCTGTCATGAAGGAAGTAAAGACTTCTGGTCTGCCTGTGGTGTAGCAGGCCCTGTGCCAGACTCCTTACTAACTGCGTCACTCCTGGAAAGGTTCCTCAGGATGCCCATGGTCACCCAGAGTCAGAGGTGGAAAGGGAGTTCCAATTTATGTGGGTGGGACCCTCGAGACCAGCGTGTCCGTCACTGCCCAAGTTTCTCACTGGGACCCCCAAGCCTCTTTGAGGTCTGACAGAGGACAATCCAGCTACAAGGAGCAGAGTGGGGACCAGAGAGGGGAAGGCCTGGCTTGAGGCCACGCAGCCAGTGGAGAGGAGCTGGAACTAGGGCTAGCTGTGGGGCCAGGTCACAAGAGCACCTGTCCATCCAGAGCTGAGATTGAGGCTGGTTAGGGGCTAGTCTGAAGGTTTGGGGAAACCCTGCCTGGACACCCGTCCTCTTTGCTGGCTCCATCTCAAAGTGAAGGGAACCTGGAAGGAAGGGGCCCGCTGGATGTGGGGTGTCCAGACCAGGCCTGCAGTTCTGAATAGCAGGTGACTTGGTGTGCGTGCGTGCGTCCCTGCACTGGCTTTCACATGTGCAGCCGCACAGGAGCTCCAATGAGTGCGATTGGGGGCACAGGTGTGAGGGGCTGTGTGTGGCTGCATGTGCGGGTGTGTTTGGAAACATACATGTGCGTCTAACATTATGCCCACTGCACTCTCACGTGTGCCCGGCCTGCTTGGCTCTATGAAAGCCCGTCTCTTCCAGTGTCTCCTTTGATCCCCACCAAAGGGCTGTGAGGGGGTCGTGGAGAAAGGGAGGTTGAGAGGAAGGCAAAGGGAGGGGTGTTTGACTGCAGGAGGTGGCTACGTGCATGTGCTCACGTAAAGGGGTGCTCCTATGCATGTGTGTGCATGTGTGTGTACTCTGGAAGGGACTGGGAGTGGTGATCCCTGAGGTCCCTCCTGGTTCTACTGAGCCTGTTCCCCCAGAAATGTCGGGTTTGGGGTTTTGGGGGGCCTGTGTGGGCAGGAGAGTGTGTACATGCCTGGTGAGAGAGAGCCCTTGTGTGCACTGTAGGTGTCTTCCTCCACCAGACAGTTCTTAAGGACCTGAGGCCTGAGGCGGGTAGGGGAGCCAGCCCAGAGGGTTGGACAGATGCTTCGGAGGCCACTCTGCTCATCCACCTGGCAGAGGTCTGGGTTGGCGTTGGGCACAGCGCCACCTTGTGGGGCCGCAAGGTGGGCTCTGCGGCATCCCAGGGAAGCTGATGACCTCCCTGGGGAGGATGGAATGTGACAGGGAAACATAGTCTGAGGGATCTGGCAGGTGAAACCACCAAGGAGCCAGCCTGAGCCACTGCATCCTGGTTGTGCCAATTTCCCAGTAGAAAAAAGGCTTTAAACGCCTCCTGGAAGGTTTTCTGCAACATCCCAGACATGGCCCCGAATCCTCCTGGCACCCTTCACCTTGCTTTTAATCTTAAGTCCTATTACCGTTGCTGAGAAAGACAGACACTGACCAAATCCTTAAAACTGGTATGTGTGAGAGGTGATCAGTTGTCCCAGCTTGCCTTGGCTTGCCAGGACTGAGGGGCTCCCCAGGACATGAGACTTTCAGTCCTAAAATCAGGGAAGCCTTGGGCAAATTGGACTTGTCAGTCCCCTAGACGGGTGAGTGTGTCAAAGGGGCAACACACAGCGCAGTGGAGACAATCTCCACTAGCTTAGTGTGAAGGATCTAAGGAGGCTTCTGTGCCCTCACCCAGCAGGCTCTTGGGCAGTCTTGTCTGTCTTGGGAGTTTTGTTACCATCTCCGTGGTATTTGGTGACTCCCAGTCTGGGTCTCCATCCAGGCCTCTCTCCTAGGTTCAGTCCTCGTCCTCGTCCCCACAGGACGACTGCCACACAAGCCTCCAGGGGAGTCATCATGTTCCCTGAGCCTCCTCCCCTCCTGCGTTACTCTCTCAGTGAGCCACTCTGACAGATACCTGGGCTCCTCTTCGATCCCTTCCCCTCCCTCACCTCCCACATCCAGCCAGTCAATTGCGCATGTCCCCGTCTCTCCAGTGTGTTCCTGTCTCTCTCATCCCCACTGCCACTACGCTGTCATTGGTAACCTCTCCTGGCCTCCCTGCCTCCAGCCATTGCCCTGAGTTCATCTAGAACCTGGACAGACCACAGAGTCTGGGCATGGCTCAAAAATGAGTAAGAATGTTGGTTTGGACTTGGTTCCAGTTTCTAGGTCCTGAGAATTCTTGCCATGCTGGTCTGGGGACACTCCTTACCTACCCTGCACAGGAGGGATGGCGTAGGTCCCCCTTCTGTCCTTCAGGGTCTTTCTGGGCCCTGACTGGAGGCCCCTCTATTTTACCTGGGGATCTTCCTGCCCAGGCCCCTCCAATGCTCCCCATTGTCCTCAAGATGAAGTTGGAGCTCCACAACCTTGCCCACAGGGCCCTGATGACCAGCTGTCATCGTTCTCAGAGTGATACTTATATCCATTGCTCTACCCACTGTGCTGCTGGTTTTCTAACTATGTTCTGTAGAGAAAGATGCTATGTGTGTGATGGGATGTGTGTGTGTGTGTGTGTGTGTGTGTGAATGCTGTGTGTATGGTGGTATTTGTGTATGTGATAGTTGTGATGATGGTGTGTGGTGGGGGTGATGTGTGTGGTGGTTGAGGTAATGGTGTGTGTAGTGGTTGAGGAAATGGTGTGTGTGCTGGTGAGGATGTTGTGTGTGGTGGTGGGGATGTTGTGTGTGGTGGTGGGGATGGTGTGTGTGGTGGTGGGGATGGTGTATGTGGCGGTTGAGGTAATGGTGTGTGTACTGGTGAGGATGGTGTGTGTGGTGGTGGGGATGTTGTGTGTGGTGGTGGGGATGGTGTGTGTGGTGGTGGGGATGGTGTATGTGGCGGTTGAGGTAATGGTGTGTGTACTGGTGAGGATGTTGTGTGTGGTGGTGGGGATGTTGTGTGTGGTGGTGGGGATGGTGTGTGTGGTGGTGGGGATGGTGTGTGTGGTGGTGGGGATGGTGTGTGTGGTGGTGGGGATGGTGCGTGTGGTGGTTGAGGCAATGGTGTGTGTGCTGATGAGGATGATGTGTGTGGTGGTGGGGATGGTGTGTGTGGTGGTGGGGATGGTGTGTGTGCTGGTTGAGATAATGGTGTGTGTAGTGGTGGGGTGATGTGTATGGTGGTGAGTATGGTGTGTGTGCTGGTTGAGGTAATGGTGTGTGTGTGGTGGGATGGTGTGTGTGCTGATGAGGATGGTGTGTGTGGTGGTTGAGGTAATGGTGTGTGTAGTGGTGGGGATGGTGTGTGTGCTGATGAGGATGGTGTGTGTGGTGGGATGGTGTGTGTGCTGGTTGAGGTAATGGTGTGTGTGCTGGTGAGGATGGTGTGTGTGCTGGTTGAGGTAATGGTGTGTGTGGTGGTGGGGGTGATGTGTATGGTGGTGAGTATGGTGTGTGTGTGGTGGGGATGGTGTGTGTGTGGTGGGGATGGTGTGTGTGTGGTGGGGATGGTGTGTGTGCTGATGGGGATGGTGTGTGTTGTGGTGGGGATGGTGTGTGTGGTGGGGATGGTGTGTGTGCTGGTTGAGATAATGGTGTGTGTGGTGGTGGGGGTGATGTGTATGGTGGTGAGTATGGTGTGTGTGGTGGGATGGTATGTGTGGTGGTTGAGGTAATGGTGTGTGTGGTGGGATGGTGTGTGTGCTGGTTGAGGTAATGGTGTGTGTGCTGGTGAGGATGGTGTGTGTGCTGGTTGAGGTAATGGTGTGTGTGCTGGTGAGGATGGTGTGTGTGCTGGTTGAGGTAATGGTGTGTGTGGTGGTGGGGGTGATGTGTATGGTGGTGAGTATGGTGTGTGTGGTGGGATGGTATGTGTGGTGGTTGAGGTAATGGTGTGTGTGGTGGGATGGTGTGTGTGCTGGTTGAGGTAATGGTGTGTGTGCTGGTGAGGATGGTGTGTGTGCTGGTTGAGGTAATGGTGTGTGTGGTGGTGGGGGTGATGTGTATGGTGGTGAGTATGGTGTGTGTGGTGGGATGGTGTGTGTGCTGGTTGAGGTAATGGTGTGTGTGGTGGGATGGTATGTGTGGTGGTTGAGGTAATGGTGTGTGTAGTGGTGGGGTGATGTGTATGGTGGTGAGTATGGTGTGTGTGGTGGTTGAGGTAATGGTGTGTGTGGTGGCTGAGGTAATGGTGTGTGTGCTAGTGAGGGTGGTATGTGTAATGGTTGAGGTAACATGGTGTGTGTGGCGATGGGGGTGATGTGTGTGGTGGCCAAGAAGATGATGTGCTGTGGTTTGGACAGAATTGGGCTTTGAGACCACTCAAGTCTACTTCAACCAGACCATATCTACTTGTATGTCTTGTGTGTTGGGTCCTCACAAAACTTCATTTGTAAGGCTTCTGCAGCTCTGAAAGATTTATGAGGAATCACTGCCCTAATACGACTGGCTGTTCTCCGCTCCTTGTCCATGCCAAGCAGGTTCCCATCTCCATGCTTTTACCCATGCTCCTTGGAGGTCTCTATCTCTGTAGAAATTCTGCCTTCTCAAATGCCCATGCCTCCAAGAAGCTTCCAGGGCTCAGTGTCAGGGCAGGACCACTCCCTCCTCTGTATATACTGCCCTTCATCCCTACTTCTCGTGTTCTTGTCTGACTCACATACCTAGGCTGAGAGCTTACCGCCTCAGCCATCTCCACGCTAATGTTCCTCCTTTCTTCTCTGCTGACTCATACACCGAGATGCATAGAACCTCGTAAAGATCTGCCTGCAGCACAAAGTCCGGGAGGCAGGGGAAGACGGACACATAAATGGATGATACTGTGACGTGAGTGTCATATGATGGAGGGGGGCTCAGAGGCCCTGGGACAGGGATGGGGGAGGGGGGAAAAGGCTTCTTAGAGAAAAGACTCCTCAGCATGGTTTAAAGGATGAAGCGTGAGCCTAGAGAAGTGGGAGAAAGTGTCCAGGTAGAAGGCATAGTGTATGCGGGGGCCCAGAGCATTAGAGAGAATGGCTGGCTGGTGCGGCACACTGTAACTAGTGTGTGGAATAGAGTGTATGTGGGGAGGAGCAGCACATGAGGCCTGGGAAGTGGGTGGGGAGCCAGATTATAGACGGCCTTGGGTACCAGACTGTGGAGCTGGAACTTAATGGTGAGAACAATGGGGCCTTTTCAGGGAACTGAAAAGATACTGACAAGGTCAGATTTACTTAAAAAAATTTTTTTATTGTGGTAAAATACACATAACATAAAACTTACCATCCTAGTCATTTTTGAGTGTGCAGTTCAGTGGTATTAAATACATTCACATCGTTGAGGACTTTCTGTGGTGGTCCAGTGGCTGAGACTCCGTGCTCCCAGGGCAGGGTCCTGGGGTTCGATTCTTGGTCAGGGAACTAGATCCCACATGCCACAACTAAGAGTTTTCGTATCGCAACTAAGACCTTGTGCAGCCAAATAAATAATTTTCAAAGCCTGTAAAAATAAAGCATTTTAAAAAATATCCATAGGGAGCTCAGCTCTGTGCTCGCTGGTGACCTAGAGGCCTGGAATGGAGGGTTACGGTAGGAAGGAGGTTCAAGATGGAGGGATATATACACACAGAGCTGATTCACATTGTTGTATAGCAGAAACTAACACAACGCTGTAAAGCAACTATACTCGGATTAAAAAATAAATAAATGAATACATTCACGCTGTTGTGTAGCCAGCACCACCATCCATTGCCCTCTCTCCTTTCATCTTTTAAATCTGAAACTCTACCCATTCAACAAGACCTCCCCATTCTCCCCTCCCCACCAGCTCCTGGCAACTACCATTCTGCTTCTTGTCTGTATGGTTTTGACCACTCTAAGTACCTCATATACATGGAATCATACAGTGTTTGCTCATTTCAATCAGTGTCCTCAGGGCTCCCCCATGTAGCATATGTAGAATTTCCATCTTTCTTTAAGGTCGAATAATATTCTATTATTCAGTATCTGCCGCACTTTGTTTATTTATTTACCCTTCTATGAACATGTGGGTTGCTCCTACCTTTTGGCTGTTGTGAATCTTGCTGCTTTGAATGTGGGTGTGCAAATCTCTCTTGGAGACCCTGCTTCCGATTCTTTTGGCAGTATGCCCAGATGTAAACTTGCTGGGTTATAAGGTGATGCAAGTTTTAATTTTTTGAGAGACCACCATACTGTTTTCCACAGCAGCTGTGCTGTCTTACACCCCCACTGACAATGCACCAGGTTCCAGTTTATTTTCTTGCCAATACTTGTTATTTTGCTTTTTTGATATTGGCCATCCTAATGAGTGTAAGAAGGTATTTTAAAAAATAATTTACTGAGATGAAATTAACATAACATGAAATTAACCATTTTAAAGCAAACAATTCTGTGGCATTAAGTACATTCACAATGTTGCTCAGCCAACAACCAATTCCAAGACATTTTCATGACTCCAAAGTAAAATCCCTTACCTGTTAAGCAGTTTCTTCCCATCCTTCCTCCTCTCAGCCTCTGGCAACAATCACTCTGCTTTCTGTCTTTATGGACTTTTCTATTCTGGACATTTCATTTATAGAACCATACAATAGGAAACCTTCTACGCCTGGTTTCTTTCCCCTTACTTAATAGTTCTGAGGCTCATCTGTGTTGCCATCTATCAGCACTTCATTCCTTGACATGCTGTGCTGTGCTAAGTCACTCAGTCATGTCCAATTCTTTGTGACCCCATGGACAGTAGCCTGCCGGGCTCCTCTGTCCAGGTGGATTCTCCAGGCAAGAATGCTGGAGTGGGTAGCCATTTCCTTCTCCAGGAGATCTTCCCAACCCAGGGATCAAACCCAGGGCTCTCGCATTGCTGGCAGATTTTTTTTTTACTGCCTGAGCCACCAGGGAAGCCCTCATTCCTTTATATGGATGAATAAATCTCACTGTATGTACAGTTGTCCTTTGGTATCTGTGGGGACTGTTCCAGGACCCCTGTGGTTATCAAAATGCCCAGATGCTCAAGTCCCTTACATGGTATAAAATGGCACATTTTCCAGTATACTTTAAATCATTTCTAGATTATTTACAATATCTAATGCAAAGTACATAGTTGTTAATACAATGTGAGTACCGTGTAAATTGTTGCCAGCCCTTGCCAAATTCAAGTTTTGTGTTTTGAAACTTTCTGCAATATTTTCCTGAATATTCTAGATCCACAGTTGGTTGAATCCGTAGATGTAGGACCTGTGGATATAGAGGGCCAACTGTACGTACTACAAATTGTTTATCTGTTGATGAACCTTTGGGCTGTTTGGGTTTACTTTTGATCCCTCTAGCTGAGTCCATGCAGTTGTTTGGAGGGGACAAGTCTGGATGAGGAAGATGGATGCAGCATAGGTCACTGACATGGGAAGACAGAAGGGCTGCACTGATTTAGAAGGCAGATGTTGTAAGTGCTAGAGGGAGGAGTGAAAAACGTCTCCCGAGCTCATTGCTCTTGAGACAAGCTATAGAGGAAGATAGGTTTTGGGAGAAGATCATGAGCTCGGTTTGGACCTTGCAAATTTGAGTTGCTTGTAGACCATCAGGTGCAAACGCCCTCCAAGGGGTTAGAGATGTGGATCTGTGTGGATCTGTGTGGAACTCAAGAAAAAGTCTGGGCAGAAGAGGGGGGTTTGACAGTCATCAGTTTGTAGCTGAGATTATCAGGAGGGAGTAGAGAGGCGGCAGGTGGAAGGAGGCTCAGAACAGGACCCTGAGGGTTCTGGAAGGCAGTTCCTGCTCATCCTGACCATCTTGCTCACCACTGAGTAACCAGGCCCAAGTGCAATGACTAACACAAACAAGTAGCAGCATAAATCCTCGTTGAACAAATGAAACAATCCACAGAGGCCTGAGAGACCTAAGAGGAGAAACCAGAAGACTGTGATGTTGGAAAAATTGAGAGGAATTCAAGGATGAAATGGTCCACAGTGCCGATGTTGCAGCCATTATTCTGGGTAAGAACCAATGACCTTGACTTCTATCTGGGAAGGAGGAAAGCACTGATAACCCAGGCAAGTGACACAGATTTGCAGTGGTGCAGAGTAGGGACAATCCCGAGAGGCCTTGCAGGAGAGGAGCTTGGAGGAGAGAGGGTGAGCTGCAAGGTCTCGTCTGGTCAGTCTAGGCTCTGGTCAGGAAGCCAGGATCTGACTGAGTGACTTGGCTGAGTCCCTTCCCTCTCAGGCATTTGAAAGGCCGCTCCTGGAGAATCTGCATTGACTGCTATACATCCTCACTAGCTGTAACCCCACCTCCCAGAGCCTCCATAGGACCTCCTCACTTTGCAGGTCCCTTGGCTCTGCACAGGAAAGGGCTTATCTCAGGGAACACTAATGAGTCCCCCCCCCCCCTTTTTTTTTTTAAATATTTGGCTGCATTGGGTCTTTGTGGCATGGAGAATCTGTGTTGCTGGGCAAGGACTCTGTAGTTGTGGTGGTGAGGGTTTAGTTGCTTTGCAGCGTGTGGTATCTTAGATGCCTGACCAGAGAGCAAACCCACATCCCCGGCATTGCAAGATGAATTCTTAACCACTGGCCCGCCAGGGAAGTCCCTGGGGTCCCCTGTCTATACGTGGCCCTCAGAAGTATGTAGGTGGAGAAGGGAGAAACAGAAGCTTCTGGCTGCTCGACCAGCATTTCCAGGGTTCCATAACAGTTTTCTTCTCCTTTCTCTAAAGCTGAGGTTTTTCATAAGCCCCAGGCACATCAGATGGGAAAAGGAAAGGTATCTGGGAGAGGCTGAGAGACCCCAGGAGCACTAAAAGTTAGAGGGAGGGCTGACCTTGCATCCAGATGGCTCACAGGACACCCCACACACACTTATGCACAACTCCCTGCTAGCTCAGAGAAGATGCCCACATAGGTGGTGGGAGATCTAGACACCCGGGGCTTTGGATCTGGCTTCTCTCTGCTTCACTAAGTGACCTTGGGCTAGAGCTTCTCTTCTCCAGGGCTGCTTCTCATCTCTACCATGGATCCACTTGGCCACCTCATGCCCTGACATTCTAGGGCTTCAAACTGCCATACCAAGACCAATGTGGACACAGCACAGCACGGCAGATCCCAGCCAATGAGGGGCTGATACACTCTCCAGCTCCCTCACCCCTTGACTGGGACAACTTTGAGGCACATTCTATGTCATCATCCAGAATTCCTTGGTGGAATCCTTGGTTATCAGAAACTTATTTGAGGGCCTTCCTGGGTGGCTCAGTGGTAAAGAATCCACCTACCAATGCAAGAGACATGGGTTCAATCCCTGATCCAGGAAGATCCCACATGCTGCAGAGCAACAAAGCCCACGTGCCACAGCTATTGCGTCTGCACTCTAGAGTCCAGGAGTTGCAACTACTGAGCCGGTGTGCCACAGCTACTGAAACCCGAGAGCCCGTGCTCCGCACCAAGAGAAGCCACCACGTGAGAAGCCTGCTTACTGCAACTAGAGAGTAGCCTCCACTCGCCACAACTGGAGAAAAGCCTTCACGGCAACGAAGACCCGCACAACCAAAAATAAATAAATTAAAACAAAAAAATAAAAAAAAAATTTGATAACATCCTCCACTTCTTTCCTTTCCTTGTCTCACCTTCCAACATTCCTGCAGGTGCTCCCTCTTGTCTCAAATCCTTTTTTAGGGACTGTTCCTGGGGAAACCCAGCCACAGACAGTGCAATAATAACGGTGAAAGTCGCTCAGTCGTGTCTGACTCTGCACCCAGTCCTATCGAATGCAAGGAGTGGACCCCCTTGTGGACTGAAAGCTTGTCAACTAGGAGTCCTGGGTCAGGCCACCTCCCCTCTGAACCTGAGGCATCTCAACAGAGACATGGCAGGGGGTGCAGCTAGTGAGGATGTATAGTTGTCATTGCAGATTCTCCAGGAGTGGCCACTCAAATTCCTGAGAGGGAAGGGGCTCAGCCAAATCAGTCAGATTTTGGCTTCCTGACCAGAGCCTAGGCTGACCAGACAGGACCTTGCAGCTCACCTCTCTGCCCCGAGCTCCTCTCCGGCAAAGGCCTCTTTGCGACCCCATGGACTCTAAAGTCCATGGAATTCTCCAGGTCAGAATACTGGAGTGGGTAGCCTTTCCCTTCTCCAGGGGATCTTCCCAACCCAGGAATCACACCCAGGTCCCCCGCATTACAGGTAGATTCTTTACCAGCTGAGCCTCAAGGGAAGCCCAGGAATACTGTAGTGAGTAGCCTATCCCTTCTCCAGCAGATCTTCCCGACCCAGGAATTGAACCAGGCTCTCCTTCATTGCAGGTAGATTCTTTATCAACTGAGCTATCAGGGAAGCAATAATAACAGTAACTGCCATTTATTGAATGCCTGATATGTGCCAGCCTTCATGTATATAGACCTCATGTAATCCTCCCAACAAGCCTTCCAAGGGCACGTTATCACCTCTATGTCTCTGTTGAGATGCCTCAGGTTCAGAGGGGAGGTGGCCTGACCCAGGACTCCTAGTTGACAAGCTTTCAGTCCACAAGGGGGTCCACTCCTTGCACTCGATAGGACTGGGTGTCAAGGAACCTGAACCCAGGGGCCTGGCCCCAGTGCTTATTACACGCAGAGCAAAGGCAGTGTGGGGCACTTTTAAGCCCTGACACTGTCCCCATGACAGCACCGTGAACAGTGGCGGCAGTGGACTCCTTCCAAGGGTGTCACTGGCTGAGGATACTGATGAAGATGGAGTCCGAAGCTGGAGAGGAAGAACAGGCAAACATGGTGGCTGCCATCGACAGGCTGGCTTGCGGCTACTCTTGAGGATTCCTAGCAACACCTGGGGGGCCCTTTGAGAGAGAGAAACTCCCACGTATGCAGAGTGAGGCTCAGGATCATCGTCCTTTGGACAAAAATTGGACTCCATTTTGTAATCACAGGTCATTAAACTTGAGCAGTGTTTAGGCTGCGTCCAATACATTCTTAATGTGTTTGTATAGACAGACTATGCCTTTGTTTATGGAAGAATAGAGATGTTTTGCTTTAGGTTTAGGTTTCAAAGCATGGCTCCATAGTAAATATTTTAATTATATAAAAAGAAAGTTAGGGATTTCCCTGGTAGTCCAGGGCTTAAGAATCCACCTTCCAATACAGTGGATGTGGGTTCGATCCCTGGTCAGGGAATTAAGATTCCACATACCGCCTTGCAACTAAGTCTGAGCGCTGCCAACTAATAAGCCTTCATGCTCTGGTGCTTGCATATCACAACAAGAGAGAAACCCGAACACTGCAACTAAGACTTAATGCAGTCAAATAAGTAAATAAATATTTTTTAAAAAAGTAAAAAGAAGCAATAGAAATTAAACTCATGTTATTAAACAGAAGAAAGCTATTTGAGTAAAATGAAGTAATACACTCATGTACAGTAAAATAAGCTCCCTTGATGGTATTCGGGAGGCGACATTCCACTTCACACTGGGCCTATTTTCCCAAGCACAGCTCGGAGTAAACCCTCATTTCTGGCCTCAGTTTCTTCACAGGTGACAAGCGGAGCACCTGGGTGAGCCCCAAGCTCTCTGAGGTCCCAGACTTGACAGGGCCAGTGGCTCTCCCCTGGGGCTGTTCGGCAGATCTAGGCAGGTTCCTGCCCCCCTGTCTAGCCTAGAAGCAGATCTGTAATTGAGCCTGCAGGGTCACAGTGACAAGCACAGTCGTAAATCTCAGCTGAGGAAGCAGCCCCTGGGAGATAAATTGTACTGCGGCTGGCTCTTTCCTGTCTCTGGGGTTAACATGGAGAGAAAGGGAGCCGACAAAACCATTCCCTGTGGATTAGACAGTCCTCAGGCTGTAGGGCTCCGGGACCCAGGCCACCCATGGCCGGCAGGGAATGGCTACAGAATGCTGTTTGCTCCTCGGAGCCCTCGAACATGGGCAGAGGGTGGTTTAAGCCAAACAGCGACCCGATTAGAATGAATGCTTTGTCATGGAGTGTCTACGTGTCTCTTTCCTCCCCTGGATTCTGCAGCCAGAGAGTGCGTCTCAGTCAGCTTGGTGTGCTCAGCACAGGGGCTGGGAGAGAGGAGGTATTACTGAATACCCATAAAAGATGATAACAATGAGAGCTAATATTGAGTGTAAATTCTGTGTCAGCCCTGTGCTGATTGTTCTACATGTATTATTTACTCCTCACAACAGTGCCAGAAGGTACCCTCAGGAGACAGTTGAGAAGATACAGCACAGAGATGTTAAGTAACTCATCTAGCATCACTCAGCTAGTTGGTGGCTGAGCCAGGATTTAAACGCAGGCAGTTTGGCTCCAGAGACGGGGCCCTGGGGCACAGTGCAAAGTGGTCCACAGCGCAGTCGTGACAACAACAGTGCAAACGGACTGGCAGGCACCGATCACGGGGACTGTAGAAGGAATTAAGGAGGATGGCAGGAGCCCACCAGGTCGTCTGGCGGTGGGAGCACCGGGTGAAAGACAAGGGGCTGAGAACGGCCATTCGCATTTGAGGAACGATGATACACTCGGTAGATAGTGGGGTGTGCTGAGAGATGAACATAGGAAGCGCGGGCCTGATGCCAGTGAGCTCGGGGGCCAAGCTAAGGAACACGGGCTCTCTCCTGTGGGAGAGGGCAGAGCATTGACACAACCAGGTATGAGGACCCACCTCTCACTAATTCTGTGACCTCCGGCAAGGCACTGCCCCTCTTGGAACCTTGGTTTTCCAAAACTAAGACCATGGCATTCGGTCCCAATCACTTCACGGTAAATAAAAGGGGAAAAGGTGAAAGCAATAACATATTTTCTTTTCTTAGGCTCCAAAATCACTGCGGATGGTGACTGCAGCCATGAAATTAAAAGATGCTTGCTTCTTGAAAAGGAAAGCTATGACAAACCCAGACAGCATATTAAAAAGCAGAGACATCATTTTGCCGGCAAAGGTCCATCTAGTCAAAGCTATGCTTTTTTCCAATAGTCATGTACTGATGTGAGAGTTGGAGCATAAATAAGGCTGAGCGTTGAAGAACTGATGCTTTTGAACTGTGGTTCTGAAGAAGACTCTTGAGAGTCCCTTGGATAGCAAGGAGATCAAACTAGTCAATCCTAAAGGAAATCAACCTTGAATATTCATTGGAAAGACTCATGCTGAAACTGAAACTCCAGTACTTTAGCCGCCTGATGTGAAAAGCTGATTCTTTGCAAAACACCCTGATGCTGAGAAAGATTGAAGGCAAAAGAAGGGAGTGACAGAGGATGAGATACTTAGATAGCATCACCGACTCAGTGGACATGAATTTGAGCAAACTCTGGGATACTGCAAGACCGAGGAACCTGGAATGCTGTGGTCCATGGGGTCACGAAGAGTCAGACACAACTTAGTGACTGAACAGCAACAACAAAGACTGGGGGTGGCCGTTCCTGCTGCACTCCGCCTCTCAGGGCCCAGCAAGGACGAATAAGACAAGAGACAAAAACGATTGTTTAAATTGTAGCAGATCTGACAGATGCAGGTTGGTGGAAGGCGTGGAAAGAAGTGAGCAGACAGCAGTTGTGAGAGTAGCCAGCTGTTTTCATCTAGAGACTACCAGATTGCCTCCAACTTTTATTGTTATTAAAAGGAATAGCATTTGCATGAGGCCTTGCTACTGCCATGTGGCTTTTATCACCTCAGTTGAGGGTCCTCAAACCTTTTAAGTCAGATGTAATTATTCATTTTGGGCTTCCCTGGTGGCTCAGTGCCTGCAGTGCAGGAGACCCGGGTTTAATCCCTGCGTTGGGAAGATGCCCTGGAGAAGGAAATGGCAAACCACTCCAGTATTCTTGCCTGGAAATCCCATGGATGGAGGAGGCTGGCGGGCTACAGTCCATGGGGTGGCAAAGAGTTGGATATGACTGAGCGACTTCACTTTTATTCAGCTTACAAGTGAAGACACCGAGGTGCAGAAAGATGAGGTGATCCCCGCCCCTGCCGAGCCCTACAGGCCAGGGGCAGAGCTGAGCACAAGTTTGGGGTTCCAGGTGCACAGCTGTGTCCTTTCAGGGTCTCATGTGACCTTCTTTATACTGTCAGCTTGTCAGAGCCAGAGGGCAAACCAAGGGCATGAAGGTAGCAGGAGACAGGAAACAGCAAGAACTGAAGACTAGAGGTATTTGAGGTCTCTAGCACTGGTCAATAACCTCGAGGTCTGACAGGTCATAACTTGTCATTTTACTGAGGTCCAAATCTGAATTCTTTGCTGCAAGACTGATAAGTGAGGCAAAACCTGTCAGAGAGGCCACCCGGCGGACTGCCCAGTGGGCAGTTCTCAGCTCAGCTGCCCGGTTTTCTTCCTAGCGGAGGCAGAGAAGCCTGGGGTTGAAGTTGCACAGGGTTAGAGGCAGTCCATCTGGGGAGAAATCCCAGCTCTGCCACTTGAAGCTGTGTGAGGTTAAGTGACTTCCTGTCTCTGAACTTGTTTCCTGATATGGGATATAAGAATAGTAACATCTACTTCCAACGATGTTGAGAGGATTAAATGAGATAGTCATTCATAGGCTCTCAGGACAGCCAAGGAACTGGGTGGTACAGGGTAGCCTCTGGGAGGGGAAGTGGGAGGCAGGGATGCAGAAGAGGGAGGAAGGCTTACTGCTTACCATATACCTTTTTGTAATCTCTTGTTTTGTTTTAATCATGTGTAGAGGGTTCCTTTTTAGATATATTAATAGAATTTCAAAAAGTGAGATAATGCATATAAAATACTTGGCACAGTCTTGATGTATAACACCCCATAACTCTTAGCCTTATAGTTATTATACATATTAGTATAGTTATTATGAACTCTTTGTGGAAAATGACTCCCTCCTGCAAAGATGAAACACTTGATGGAGCTGAGAAGGAGGATGCTAAAACAAGGGGTGCTTCTTACTTAGAGTTTCATGGAGTTTCAGGGGCAAATACTAGCCTTTGACTGGGCTTCTTGTTAAGAAAGGTTAGGCTGACACCTGGGCACCTGGAGGATCATGGCAGCCTCATTGGAGTAGGAGGCTGGCCTTGAACGTACATCAAACCATTGGTCCATAGGCCTGGGCTTGGCGCCTGTCTCTGTCATTCACTGGCAGAGTAACCTTGAGCAAGTCATGGAACCTCTCTGAGCCATCAGATTTTCAGTTGACAAATGAGAATGGTGAGAGTGGTCTGCCTTGCAGGGCCATTGGGAGGATTTTGAGAGAATTATGTGGTACCTCCCATCATCACGTCTTCATCTTCATCATTGTAAGGCTTTTGTCCTTCATCCAGACACAGCGGGAGCCAATAAAAGGTTTCTGCCAGGCACAATAGGGTTGGATTTTAGGCATGAGAGGTCACTCTGGAGGTCAGTGTGGACAGGGGACTGAGTGAGGAGGGGACTGAGAAGGATTCTGTGTGGACCCCCATGCCCACCCCACTTGACTTCTCTGAGCAGCACCTTCAGCCATGAATTGTACTTACCCTGGAAAAGGACTGTTCTAGATGTGTCAGGGAAACAAAATCTGATGTAACTAACAGAGCTTTGCCTTATCCACTTGCCTGGGATGATATTTATGTTAATCCTATTCCGAGCTAAAGCAACTCACTAATAAAAGCAGTGCCTCGGCTCTGGGCTCCACACCATCTGTCAGTTCCACTCAGGAGGCGCTCTTCCCAGGGAGCAAGGAGCCCATGGCTGGGCTTCATGGGCCCTTGTGGGCCAGCCTGGAAGTCCTGTTTACCTTGCACATACATACAAAGCCCTGCTGGGGGCCAGGCACTGGGGACCCGAAGGAGAGAAAACAGACAAGGTTGCAGGTGCTCTCATGAAGCATGGGAGCTCCCATGCATTCTGTTGCTGCTGCTGCTAAGTCGCTTCAGTCGTGTCTGACTCTATGCAACCCCAGAGACGGCAGCCCACCAGGCTCCCCTGTCCATGGGATTTTCCAGGCAAGAGTACTGGAGTGGGTTGCCATTGCCTTCTCTGTGCACTCTGTTAGGAGAGGCAAAAACAAAAGCACAAGTAAATAAATAAGTGACTAAGATAAGTTCAGATGGGGCTAAATCCAATGCAGAAAAAAAGCCCTCATGTGTCAGAAAGTGGCCTAATGAGAGGGTGAGGGGAGGCCTTGTTGAGAAGGTGAATCACCCTGGCCCGTCAGGTGTGCCAGGCAGCGGGAACAACAGAATCAGATCCCCCAAAGAAGGGCCACTGTCAGCAAGTCTGAGGACAGAAACCAGAGCACTGGAGCCCAGGTAGGAGATGAGACGGAGCCCACCGGTGGCAGAGGTCAGGACATGGGGGACCCTGTAGGCTGTGGAAGGACTCTGCGACGGGAACCACAGGAGGGTTTTGAGTGCCATGACCTGCAGTGGTTTTAGATGTCACACTGGCTGCTGGGTAGAGAATCCATTGCAGGAGGGACAAGACTGCTCCCAGAAGACAGATAAGAGGCTCTGGCAACTGGAGATGGGAGAGAAGTAAGGATCGGGGTTCCCTTTGAGGGTAACAATGTGAATAAGATCCAGAGTGTAGTTTACCTAGCATAGCATCTGACACACCTCGGGAGCTCCCTCCATGATGGCTGGGAGTTTGATTATTAATATTTTGATTCTCCTCTGCCACAGAGCTTCTCCAAAATAATACCCTTTAAAAATGCTGATATTTGATCAGCTCAGGCACAATGCTATGGGCACTTTCCCCAGTGGGCTGGCCTCCAATCATGTCCCCCGTGGCCACGTGGGCTGCTGACCTCTGAAGTGACCCTCCCAGGAGCCATGCATTCATTTCCTGGCTCTGAAGCAATCCAACATTTAGTGCCTCCTCAGCTCTCTGCTTTAGGCAGGAGGGGGTGGGACGAAGAGAGATTTTGAACCTGATACAGTCCCTGCCTTGGAGTGCATATTAAGGTGGAGGGGGAAACAGTGTCTGATGCGCTACAGGTGCTCCGTATCTGTTGATTCACAGCTACCCACGTATTAAGCCCCTCCTACAGTACCTATAACTTTACTTGGGTACTTCCTCATCTCAAAACCTTTAAACTTCTCCAAGTAGAAACTCCCAGCCCAGAATTCAGGCCCTTCATAGACTGGCCCCTACCCCATTCTCCAGTCCCAGTTCAGGCATTCTTCCCCTTCATGCACTTTGCCTCCTGCCACAAGACACTGGGCCTTCCCTGGTGGCTCGGTGGCAAAGAATCCGCCTGCCAATGCAGATTTGAGCTTGATCCCTGGGTCAGGAAGATCCCCTGCAGAAGGGAGTGGCAATCCACTCCAGCATTTTTGCCTGAGAAATTCCATGGACAAAGGAGCCTGAGAAATTCCATGCACAGAGGAGCCTGAGAAATTCCATGGATAGAGGGCTACAGTCCATGGAGTCACAAAAGAGTCAGATATGGCAGCGACTAAACAATAACAGACACTTACCACTGTCCCCTGTTCTCTGACATTTCTCTGACTTGCACTACCTTTCCTTGTACCTAGAATATCACTTCTCCCATTCACTACCTGGTAAACTCCTATACATCCATCAAAGCCCAGCTCCAGGGAATTCCCTGGCAGTCCAACAGTTAGAACTCTGTACTTTCACTGCCGAGGGTGTGGGTTTAATCCCTAATCAGAGAACTAAGATTCTGAAAGCTGTGTGGCAAGGGCAAAAAATAAAAAAGGTCCAGCTCCAACATTAGAATCTTTGCAAAGCCTTTCTGATTGTCTCCAGACTGAGACACTTAATAGGCAGAGTTGGTCCCCACTCCACGATACTCCCACAGTCTTCATTACTTGGGCATGTCAGACTGCTATGGATCAGTGCTTCAGTCCTTCCATTGGACTGTAAGCCCCTAACTGGTTCATCTCGGTGACCCATAACAGGGCCTGGCTAGAGGAGGGAAGTGGTCAGGAAGCAATTTTGTTGGGTGACAAGGATATCAGTGTGGCCACAGTTACAGGTAGATGAGAGGCACAAGCATGGGGCCAAAGTGGCCAGCAGGTGCCTGTAGGGCAAGGACTTGGATGCCAGGGCTTGGGTGGATTTCAGCCACTGGAGAGAAAGATGAGGAAGAAGAGGAAAACCAAATCCCACTTAAAAGAGCTGGGAAGGAGAACTATATGGCATGATGATAGGGGATACAAATATTAATTATGTTTACACAATGTTCTCAAAGGCTATTAGCTCTGGGTTCATTTTCCAACATAAATAAGAGAAGATAACCCTTGCCATTAAGAACTTCAAGTCTACTAATAGGTAACAAAATAGCTGTGCACCTATAAACATATAAAATTGTCTCTTTCTTGACCTCTGACTTCATCTCATCAAACATTCCCTTACGCGGATGTAGAAATCGAGTCATGGAGAGCTGAAGTAACTTGTCTAAAGTTGTTAGTTGAAGCAACAAGCCAATGACTACCCAATTCAAAGGCAGTAGTGAAGTGCTTTGGAGGAAGAAACCTCACCAGTCACAGCACTTGTTTTTCATCCAGTATGGTTGCTCGTGTTTTCTGCCTTATACATGGGTTGACAGTCACTGTGAAAAAAACCCAAAGTGTAAAATAAGTATGAGTCCATACGTACATAAAATAAATAATGACTAGGGGGGAATGGGCAAGTCTTCCTTAGGAAGAATTCCAAATAATATATGTAGATACTGTACCCTCCTCCAGGAGGTAGAGTTCGCTTCCCATCACTTTTGAGTATGGTCTGGGGAGGAGAGTCTGAGATGAAGATGAGCACACAGGAAGTTTATTAGGGGTTGCTCCCGGGTGGAGGGAGGGAAATGGGTAAGATTAGGCAGAGATCAGTTGGGGGATGGAGTAGTAAGACCTCAGCTGGTGCCACAGAGCTGTGAAGCTCCGGTCCTTCAGGGTTGTGCTGAATTGGGACAGTGGAAATAAGCCTTTATAACCAGGAATCAACCTGCCCTGGGGGAAGGGTCTGACCTGGGGGGAGGTAACTCTCCTCAGCTGAGGGAGTTCCCAGCGAGCGGTTGCTAGCTGAGGGGGAAGGGGGTGTCAGTCACAGGGATAAGGTCTGGGCAACACAGGGCAGCATCCTCTAGAGCCCACACTTTGTGCCAGCCAGCCCCAGGTCATTTAAGTTCTGGGAGCATCTCTTCGGGATTCTGGTGGGCCTCTTTTCCTGCGGGAAACTTACAGAGAAAAGCTGGTGACTCAAACTGCCACCCTCACCACTGTGACTGTCTGCGGTTGATACTCAGCTTCCTCTTCTGTTACCTGTTCTAGACTCCCCGTACCCTCAGCTAGCACCTCTTCTGGGCTCAGTGACCTACGTGGTGGCATGATCTTACCCTCCGGCCTGAGAGCCTGTGGTCACCTGATTCTTCTCAGGCCACGGCTCCTGCACTGTCTATTTACTGTAAGTATTGGGAAAGGATCCCCTGGAGAAGGAAATGGCTACCCACTCCAGTATTTTTGCCTGGGAAATCCCATGGACAGAGAAGCCTGGTGGGCTAGTCCATGGGGTCATAAAAAGAGTTGGACACAACTGAGCGACTAAACAATCTGCCAAGGGAATGCCAAGGGATTTCCAAATGGATTAGCTGGGTATGAAAGATATACCTCTCTGCTCTCCAGTGCTTAACAGCAGCCTTATCACTTCCCGATGATGAGGGTTAATTACGCTGAAAGAATGGTGACTCTGCTTCTTGCCTGCTGATCCCTGGAAACTAGGATCTCAAAGTACCAGGGTGTCAGACATGGTGAAAAGTTCAATAGTCATCTTGATGTTTCCCCAGCTGAAGCGTTGCCTCTTTGGGAACCAGACCTCCAATCCTGCAGATGCCAGAGGTGTGGGGAGTGATGATAAGTATGAGACCACTCGTGCTTTCATCTTTGGTTCCTGGACCCAAGTATTTATTCTCCCTATTGGAGACAAAGCGCTGTGTAACGGTCTTTGATATACTGCTTCTAGAAGGATGGCATCCTGTCCTCACAGAGTATTGTTTCTGAGCTGGTGGCTCAGCCGTGCCTTCTACAGACAGTTCCAAACTGGCAGCTTAAGGACAGTGCAGTGTGTGGAGGGATGAGTTGCCTCCATGGCCATGTGCCTACTGACGTAGAGTCATGCTGGATGCCACGCCAGTAGCTTAAACACCCTGTAATCTTTGCAGAATTGTGCAGGATGAAGCCCTACAAAGAGATACCTAGGATATATGTCTATTTCAGGAAGGATGAATCGCAGCTCTTTCCAGGGTAGAAAGGGTTTAACGTAATCAAGTTGTCAAGTGGCTATTTTTCTCAAGGAAGGAGACATATCTAAGATTGAAAGTGGGGTTTTGTTACTGGTCGCTTTAACAGTTAGCATCAGCAATAGCTAGACAAGTCTTGGTGAGTGGGAACCCATGCTAATGGGCCCATACATTCCCTCTCTCCATGCCATCATGGTTAGTGTTTACTGACACCCCTATTGCCAACTCTGGGATGGTCTTATAGGCTGACTGCATACACATGGTTGTTTAATGCTTCTCCCGCTGTCTGGTTGGTGTTAACACAGAATTCAATGACCTTCACACTCAGTGCCCATTTCCCTAGGTCCATGCATACGTCTCTAGCCCAGGTCTCCTTGTCCCTGGTTTTCTAATCTTATCCTTCCAGATCCCCAACCAAGCAGCCAAACCATGCACTGCTGCCCATGAGATCCAGTAATACTCCATCCTTGGGCCCCTTTTCTTTCCACAGAGTGGATGACTATGTGTGCTATTCAAAGCCCTGCCCACTGGAATTATTTTCTCCTTTACTGTCTTTCAAGGACACCCCTATGTGAGGCCTGCAGTGCAGCAAGTCTATTTTTGGCTTGCTCACACGTACTGAGCCTACCCACTCATAAACAAATTTTGGCTTTTTTTCCCTCCTTCAGCTGGATATAAGGAGCTCTCCAGGCAGCCGTAGGTGAGCAGAGGAAGAGACACTGGTGCAAAGGTGGGGGGTGGCAAGGTGTCTGGGCCACCTGTTCACGCAGCTGCCTTCTGCCCTGTGGTCCTGTGACCAGTCCCAGCTGTACCACATCTGTCTCATGATGAACTACTGCAGGCCTTGTCTGACCTTCCGACTTGGTGGATCTAATAGAACCCAGCTCACAATGAGCAGCCCTGGCTATGTGGTCAACGTGATGACGCAGAGTCAGACGATCTAACCTGGTAGCAAATCGGGAGCTGTCTTTTGAAAAGTGTGTCATTCCTGGCTAGAGATGACATGGCCCTGCTCCAACCCCAGGGGTCTAGATGGTGATTCTCCTACTAGGCCTTGTCATAAACTCCACAGGCATCTTTTCCCACTGCAGCTGCCTCTGATACCATGGGTTCTGCCAGATCACATGGGCCACACAGCAAAGCTACTCGTCTCACAGCCTGGACCTGCTGCTGCATTCCGACCTAAACTCCGGGTCCCGATCTAAATAGACAGCCTTGGGGGCTTCCCTGGCTCAGGTGAAGAATCTGCCTATCAGTGCAGGAGACTTGGGCTGGCCTGGTCTGGGAGGATCCCACATGCCGTGGAGCCACTAAACCCGTGAGCTGCAACTATGAAGCCTGTGCTCTAGAGCCCAGGGGCCACAACTACTGAGTCCATGTACCCTAGAACCCTAGAACAAAAGAAGTCACTTTAATGAGAAGTTCACGCACCACAGCTAGAGAGTAGCTCCCACTCCCTGCAACTAGAGAAAAGCCTGTGCAGCTGTGAAGACCCAACTCAGCCAAAAAAACAAATACATAAAATTATATATTAAAAAAAAACCCAAACAGGCAGCCTCTGTGTTATCTGATACGTGGTAGGATATATGGGAGGAAACAGTATGTACTCCTAGGTATGGAATAGGCTTCCTCCAAAACCCAAAGAGGCATTGAGCTTCCTTCATAATGGAGGAGGAGATGCAACACTTTTGTCTTTTACTTTGGAGGGAATGTCTCTGGCAAATCCCCGATGACCGGCCCCTAAAAATTTCACTGATATGTCAGATATGCAGATGATACACTTTAATGGCAGAAAGTGAAGAGGAACTAAAGAGTCTCTTGATGTGGGTGAAAGAGGACTGTGAAACAGCTGGCTTAAAACTCAACATTCAAAAAACTAAGATCATAGCATCCAGTCCCATCACTTCATGGCAAATAGAAGGGGACAAAGTGGAAACAGTGGCAGATTTTACTTTCTTGGGCTCCAAAGTCATTGCGGATGGTGACTGCAGCCACGAAATTAAAAGATGCTTGCTCCTTGGAAGAAAAGCTATGACAAATCTAGACAGCATACTAAAAAGCAGAGACATCATTTTGCCAACAAAGGTCCATCTAGTCAAAGCTATGATTTTTTCGAGTAGTCATGTATGGATGTGAGAGTTGGACCATTGAGCATTGAAGAATTGATGCTTTCAAACTGTGGTTCTGGAGAAGACTCTTGAGAATCCCTTGGACAGCAAGGAGATCAAACCAGTCAATCCTAAAGGAAATCAACCCTGAATATTCATTGGAAGGACTCATGCTGAAACTGAAGCTCCAATACTTTGGCCACCTGATGTGAAGAGCTGACTCATTGGAAAAGATCCTGATACTGGGAAAGATTGAGGGCAAAAAGAGAAGAGGGCGGCAGAGGATGAGATGGTTAGATGGGATCACCAACTCAACAGACACGAATCTGAGCAAGCACCGGGAGATGCGGAAGGACAGAGAAGCCCGGTGCGCTGCACACCATGGAAGTCGCAGAGTCGGACACAACTTAGCAACAACATCAGGCTCCTGAATCTTGGTAGCGTTTTCTCCCATTCTCTGCAATGCGTGTGTCTCACTAAGGTTTCCAGTATACTTGCTGTTTCTTGCTCATCTGTTTCAATTAGCTGCTGGGTTTAGTACAATAGATATGTGTGATATTCTGCAAGACACCTAGTTGGTGCTGGTCTTTCAAGACTAGATTGTAAGACAGCACGAGAGTTAGCCCTGGAGCAAGACTGTAAATGTATACTTCTGTCTGTTCCAAGTGGAAAGAAGAAAAACACTCGCTACATCAGTGGCTACATACTATGTACTGGAGAACATATTAATGTACTCCAGGAAAGACACCACATCTGCCATTAAAACGACCACCTGGCTGATCTTGCTGGGTTCACTGTCACCTTCCAAGGTACATCTGATTTTTGTAGGGGACAGACCAGTGAATTAAATAGAGAGACAAAGGGAACACTATTCCTGCAATGTTTAGGTCTTTAAGGATGGCATTAATCTTTGCCATTCCCTGATTACCAGTGAGGCTGAGCATTTTCTAATATGTTTATTGGCTTATTTCCTCTTCTTTGAATTCCTGTAGTTCGTAACTGTTTGCTTTTTAAAAATGGTTGCTCTATCTTAGTTATCCCCGTGATCCTCAGACTTGGCACATGAGAACTCAATAAATATGCACTGAATCAAAGGTTTTCCTCTTTTTTTTTTCACCGATGCTGCCCGACTTGTAGGATCTTAGTTCCCCAGCCAGGGATTGAACCCGGGCTTTCAGCAGTGGAAGTGTTGAGTCCTAACCACTAGACTGCCAGGAAAGTCCCTAAATCAAAGATTTTAACAAGATGAAAAAGTAGCATTTGATTGGACATCCTGGTCATCTGGGATCTTGAAAGCAACCTCCCTAACTTATGGGTAAGCCTATTCCTGACAGCAATTGTATCATTTTGGTTGATTTAAAAAGAAAATACAAAGTTATCCAATCAAATTATCTCTCGTCTGAAACCGAGGCAGCATCAGCAAACTAATCGAAGCTCCAAAGCCTTGTTTTCTGGATGGACTCCCTTTGATAGCAATAATGGGCAGTAACGAACTGATCCCTCAGCCCATCTGGCTGTGATAAACGCATCCAAAACACATTACAGATCTCAGAGTGAGGCTCTGAGGCCTGAGGCTGCAGCAAAAGAAAACCAAGGCTGACAGGCACAAGTTTAAAAACCTGATATTTCATAAATGAAAAAAGGCCAGCTGCCTGTTCCTTCACCACTGAACACAGTAAACGAATTATCTGAGCTTCCTGCCATTTTTCAAACTTGGGACTCTCAGATATCATTAGAGTGTATCATCAACTCTAAACTTCATTTGTCCAAAAAAATAAAAAAAATCTCTAGTTTACTGAATCTCTAGTGTTTCTTTCCTTTGCCTTAAATTGTTTGTTGTTGTTTTTAAATCATTAAGTTTTTTTTCTTATGTATCTGTTTATACAGGAACATCTTTATCTTTTTAAAACACACATCTTATTAGGTCTCTCACTTCCTCAGAAACTTCTCATGCCTTCCCATGATCTGAAGGCCAAAGTCCAAACTCCTTCACAAGGCCTCCAGGGCCCTATCTACCTTTTTTGCCAAATTTCTCTCCATTCCTAAGACCCTTAAGCTTCTACCACCCATTTTATTTGCCTTTACTAAAATAAGCCATGTACTTTATATCTCTGTGCTTTTGCACACATACTGACCCCTCTGCTAAGAACTCTGTGTGAAGACTTCCTTTCCCTTAGAATGGTGTTAATCACCACTTTCTCCACTTTCTCCACATTGTAAATGAATATCTACAGTCAGCACTTAATATGCTATACTGTAATTATTTTCCTATGTGTTTGTCTCTCCACCAGACTAAGAATTCCTGAAAAGTAGAAACTGTATCTTAATTACTGCAGTTCCCCCAGTGCTAGTCTAGTCCCTGGAACAGAGGAGTTGGGCAACATTTGTTTATTGAGTGAATGAACAGATAAGCTCCCTACTCCAAAGACCAGGACCTCCAATTTAACAACCACAAGAAAAGGATCAATAAGCTGCTGGAGCAGATTCTAAGAGCATTTACTCACCCGAATTTTCTCTAGCAACTGAACACACTTAGAAGACATATTCATGCCTAGACTTACGGGCAACTCAGAGGTCCCAGGAACTTCCCTCACCCCATTTCATGACTTGACCCTTTCATTTTTAAGAGGCTGGAGCTCAGAGGTGCTTCTTAGTGGGTGGTAAAGCTTGGATGGATGTCGGCAAGCTTCCTTCCCTTCAGCAAGCACTCAGAATAGCTCCATTAGTGTTCATGGAAATTCTGCACAGGTATCAAGGAGAAAACAGCCACAAATAACACAGCCTGCTTTCCAAATCTCCAAAGCACATCTCTGCAATCATTTTACTTTTCAACTATCACCACCAAAGACTTTCAGCCATAGAGCAATTTGTCTTCAACTTACTCTGGGCTCCTAAGTTAGCAGAACCCTTTGGCTGTTTATAAATGAAGCTTCCTATTTCCAGTCTCTCTCCCTGCTCCAGCTTCTCTTCTACACAGCCACTTATCCAAAATACTAACCAGTTCCTGCATGGCATCAGTCCAAATACCTTCACTTGATGCTCGAAAGACCCTTCAGACTTGATCCTGGAAATCTAGGGGTTGACACTTGGGAGACAGGGATGGGCTGAAGATACAAACTGGAATTGCCACCAGCATGTAAAAGATGCTTGAAACCAGGAGAGTGGATGAAATCAATCAGGGAAGCTATATATAGGCAAATCACCTGAGTTCTGAGTCCTAGATCTGCTAGTCACCATCCGTGTGGCTTTAAGTAAGTTATGAAACTATTGTGAGTCTTACTTTTCTCATCTTTAATTGGGTATTTTAAAAAATGCCCAGCACAGTGCTGAGCAATTATTATTCAATCTCCCAGAGTTACTAGCAGTGGGAAACTGAATAAGATACTTCTGCTTGGTAAGCTTCAGGGTCTCATCTGTAGCTCCTGCTAGGTATCCACAAGGCACCATGGAATGGGTGCTCAGCAAATGACTGCCAAATAAAAGAAAAAATCTTAAAAAACTGAAACAAAACTTAGTAATAAAATAGATGAGATGATTCAACAGGCTTTTTTAAACTGCATAAAGATTAATGTAAACGCTAATAAATTATCTTAGGAAAAGGATCTAGCACTTAGAAGGTAGACAATGTTAGGCCCTTTCTTTCTGTCCTTACTTTGAAACACAAACAAACAAAAAAGTTTCTAAAATAAACAAATCTCTGATAAGCTTAATCCACTATAACAGCAAAAATACAAACACAAGTACATATAAAATCATACAAATACACTCAACATCATTACATTGGCATATTTCATTTTGCTACAGACTTTTTCTTCCCCATCTCCTATTTTCTTTCATGCCATCTTCCGGCTCCTCTCTCCTCCCTAAGGCAGTCAATGGAAATAGTCCGATACATACCCTCTCATACACTGCTCATATAATCCTGTACAAAGACACATATTCACATATAGGATTCTTTTCTTGTTTCCTTTTTATAAAACTGGATTCTTATTAAAGACATTTCTCTGTAAATTCTCACCACCCCCACCCCCCCGACTCCCCACCCCTGCACTTAATGATACATCTTGGTCAGTCCTTCAGGTCAGTGGGTGCAGAAGTCACACTTTCTTTTCAATGACTGACTGCTCACTGTCAGTCTTCCTCCTCCCACAATAAAGCTGCACACAATGTCCTTGCAAGGACTGTCCTTGCAAGAGGTTTCTTTAGGAAACTTCTCTGCTGGGTCAGTGTATACACGTATCTTAAATATGAGCAAATATTGGCAGATTATTTTCCAAGAGGGATGTGGTCATTCATATTCCCACCATCAGTGTAAAAAGGGACCATTTCTCCACATCTTCAACAGAAGCTGGCATTTTAATTTTAAATGTTTTCCAGTTTTATTGGTGAAAATGGCATTGTATTATTGCTTTATTCTGCATTTTCTTGAATATTTTTGAGGTTCAGCATAGTTTATTGTTTACTGGTCATTTGTGATAAAGATCTTCGATGTATACAACTTACTATCAAGAATATCAGGAAAAAACTGTGTGTATGAGAGAGAAGATGAGAGCAAGATGGTGTCCTTGCTTTTTTAATCTCTCTCTTCCTTTTCTGGATTTTAAATCTCTTTTTTTGGCTCAAGTCCCAAGGCTAGCAGGACCTTAGAGGTCCCTGACCAGGGAATCCAGAACCCCTGCAGTAGAAGCAGAGAGTCCTAACCACTGGAACACCAGCAAAATCCCCAAACTTCTTCCCTTCTACTGGCTCCTTCTTTTCAGATTACAAACATGCTCCAGTCTCCCCTAACCTAAAGTCTTTTTTGGGTCTCATTCTATCTCCCTAAATTCCTGCCTAATCATTCTTTATTTTCACCAACTATACTCTTTCTCACCTCAAAACACTTTTCAATGAAAAAGCCGTATCTTTGGTTTCAGGGGAAAAAAGCCCCAGTTTATTATTTTTTTTAAAAAAAAGCAAGTATCATTTCCATAACTGTTTAAGCAAGCCTATATACAGGTATTTTGTTTTAAAAAACATATGTATATAATTTTTCTCTTACAGTAATTCATTTCAAGAGCAATTTCATTATGTATCTTCTACAGAGCCCTAAACGGAGGCAGCCAGCATATTCAAATAAACTCCAAGGAGTGGGCATGCTTCAGGCCAGCTCCTCATTAGAAACCCCAGCATGGGGGCTCTGGAGACCAATGCGCAGAAGGTCTTCCAGGGAGAGCTGAAACATTCAGATAAGTCAGTTCTGGAAAGAAGGGGTAGCTGGCGGGCTCCGGCAGGCTCACCCCTGGGGTAGCGCAAAGAGAACAGACAGGGGAGTTCTGAGAGGCACTGGAGCTATCTAAACTCGGGGGGATGGAACCGAGTGAGCAGCAGCGGTAATTGAGTTTCAGTTACCTGCAGGGTGGTGAAATAAAGCAGTAACTTCATCTGCCTGATGTGGGGGAAGTTTAGAGGTGTCCTTGGCATACTCACAGTGAAATCCGTCACCCTTTCACTGTGTTGGGTGATGGTAACCGTACTGCGCTTCCTAGTGACAGCGAGCACTCGTCCTGTTAGGCAGCCCCAGCGCACTCCAGCTAATGAAGCATTTCCTGCAGGCCTGTCTCCAGGGCTCTGCATCCTCTGTCTGAAGGAATGGCACCATGGGAAAATTTAGCACAGCCAGCATCAACCGTCGCCCAAACTCAAAAGAATCTTTGAATGGCAGAGAGAGGCCCATTTTCCTTTCTGCCCAGCCCAGTGCTGGAACCACCCTCAGGTCACTTTTTGTGGGTCTGTACAAACGTGCCGACTGGCAGCCTGCCGTTCTTCACCTGCTCCCGGATTTCAGCTCGATGCTTTAATGTGAAGACCAGGGCTCTCACCGTCCGCCGGTATGGCCCATTAATGAGGCGGGAGCAGAGATGAAACGTTTCCCGTTCAATATTTTCAACCAGTAGGTGATCCATCTAAAAAAACAGAAAAATTATCAAATTAGGGCCTTGCATTGCATAAAGATTAAAAGTAAGAGAGGCTGGAGCACTTTGCTCAGAGGCCTCCATTAATCAACTGAAATTCAAGGACATCTACTTCCTGTCACAAGAGAAACAGGAAGAGCAAATTAATTCCACCCTGGCAATTAAGGAACAAGGCCATGTGCTTTGTGACAGGGACCTCATTCACAACCCCTGCCGGGTGGTAATATTTGCCATTATAACAGGAAACTGGCTTGAACCAAGCAATGGGTTCTGGGCTCTGGCCCCTGTACTTTACCAACCAGGAAACGAAGACCAAGGATAATAAATCAGTATAAGAGTTTATACTTTTTGTTTGTTTATTTGAAAGTGCTTTTTAACCCCTTATAGCATTTTTAAACACTGGGTCTGGATCCTAAATGTGTGTTAAGCAGTTTATAAATCACTTTTCACATTTAACACTTAATAACTCCTATTATCTCATTTTACAGATGAGGAAACAGGTTCAAAGGTAAAGAAATGCTCCAGATTTTACAACTATTAAGAGGAGAAGTTGGGACTCTGACTTGAACACTCATATTTCTTCCCTTTTAGCATACTCACTGCCCCCATAACCTCCTGAGGGACCATGTGAGTTTGGAGAGACCCCGGCAGGGTCAGCTAAGCAGAAAAGGGCCGAGAGGACAGGATCTGTGGCTATGCTGGGGTGTGCGGCTCAGGTCCAAGCCCTCCTGAAGTCACAGGCCTGATCAAAGAAGGACAGGTCTGGGACTTTGTCCACATGATCCAGATCTAGGCCAGACTGGGCTGCTGGTCGGGGACCCCCTCACTTCCTGCCTTTCCAGGCGCATTGCTCACTCTTTGCCTCCTGGTCCTGACTCCAGCCTAGCCTGAGCATGCTCAGTTGCTTTCACACACCTCTACACCTCTGCGCAGGTACTTGCTCCCTCAGCCAGACACAATTTCCCAGGAAACGCATTCCTATTTGTATGTGTAGCTAAAAAACAAAAAGCAAAAAAGCCAATCCTAGTTTAAAGGACTACAAGTTCTTCTCAGGGCTGCCATAATGTCCTGAGCTCCCCGTAGTCATTTTCACAACAGAACGGTCTTGTCTTCCCTGAGAATGAATTCCTTGAAAGCAGGAAACAAATTTCTCTCTCATTAGCTTTTTTTCCTTCACTCTTTCCCTCCTGCCCGACCATATATTCAGATACTTACTCAGCACTTACTATGTGCTTGGGCTGAGAAAAGAGCAGTGAACAATGTCAATACAGCTCTTGACTTCACAGAGAGCACGGGCCAGCTGGAGACGGATAGGAGCAGGCCCTGGAAGTGTAGTGAGTGCTACGAAGGGGAACAGAAGCAAGTTCTGGGGCACTGAGGTACAGCAAAGGGACCCAGCCCAGAAAAGAGTGAGCGCTTGATGTGAGACCTGGAGAAAGAGTAGGATCAGGCCAGGTGACGTGGCCATTTGCTTGGTGATAAATTCAGTGAGCTGTACATATATGTACTGTACTTATACTTTAAAAGGGAAAGTTTTAAGAAAAAAATGCACCAAAATTAAAAAAAGGATTACCTGACATTTGATAAAAAGTGTCCTAACAAAAAAGAGAGAACAGACCAAAATGAATGAAGAATCCTGGAAGAAATGAGACCCAAGCAGGGGAGCACAATAGGACCGAGAGAGAGAGAAAGAAGATGAATATCCAGGCCCAGACGTCTGCTTAGATGTAACAGACGAAAGACATTCAGGGAGGTTTGTGGTCCTGATGACTCACTGATCATCTCCAAGGATGGTGCTGGAGTGAGTCGGCTTGGCACCACAGCTCTCTAAAACCCAGAGTCCTCGAGCATTCAGGGCCTCCTGGGTGGGCACTGAACTAGCCCCCAGCCTGAGGCAGCCCTTGTACCAGACGACTTTACAAGGTGGAAAGGGTGGCTGGCCATCTGCCCAGCATTTGTCCAGCAATATTTGCAAGAGAGGCTCCTCACCCCAACGTGAGGAGCCTCATGCCAGGGTGAGGACAGTTACTCACTGATTGTTTAGAGATTCACTTAATATAACAGGCAAGAAAAAAGTCTGTTTTTTTTCCTTCGTTTTGAGGGGAGTGGTTGCTAGGGGAAGAAGGGTTTGTGTTCCTTTGCAAAAATAAATCATGGCCATTCCATTAAGTTATAATATATATACATATATGAAGAACCTGAGAGTACCTTGAAATTCCCAGAACTGAATACTTCATACTTCATTCGACAAATAGCTATTGAGTTACTACTGAGTATGGTCTGATTTAGATATTTGAGACACCCAAGCAGAAAAGACCTGACACCCTACCCTTAAGTCACACCCTGGAAAAGAGAGGCACGTACACAGAAAACCATGAAGCAGGAGGACAGGTGCTATCCCAGCAATGTGATGGGAATGAGAAGCCATCAGCTAACAATTCTCATGGATGCCTCTTGTTAAGTGAAGGCCAGTCAGAATGAAGACATGAAGAAAAACATTTGTAATATTAAAATGTAAACCATAAAGGAAACTGATTCATCATGGATCCTTGTGTATAATGTGTTCACTGCACAAAAGTGAAAAATGCCTATCTTATAATGTCTTTGGACATTCCAAACCTACCCAAGCTAAGAGTCTTTCCCAGTGGGTCCTAACCTGGTCATTTAGGTAAGCCCCTTTGGGTGAAGCACTGAAGCTGAAGCTCCAATACTTAGGTCACCTGATGCAAAGAGCTGACTCACTGGAAAAGACCCTGATGCTGGGAAAGACTGAAGGCAAGGAGAAGGGGATGACATAGGATGAGATGGTTGGATGGCATCACTGACTTGATGGACATGAATTTGAGCAAACTCAGGGAGATAGTGAAAGACAGAGAAGCCTGGCGTGCTGTAGTTCATGGGGTTGCAGAGTCAAACACGACTTAGCGACTGAACAACAATAACAACTTTAGGTGAAAGGACCAGAGTCTTACTAAGACCTCGAGAAAAAGGGATTTTGCTATGGGATACGTGTATGAATGGGAACAAGAATGCTGTAAGAAACTAGGGAGATTTATTTATGGACCAAATCCTTTCTCTGTGTCTCTCGTGATCTGCCTGATCTCTTTTTCACATATTTTTGCTCCTTTTCATATGCCTTACTATCAATTCTAGCTGCCTTATTCTCTCCTCCTGTTGTACTTCTCTCTATCCATAGCTTCTGCTTCCTTGAAACTCCTCCAAAGTTCCTTCTGTTTCAAAACTTTCGTTGTTGTTTCTTGGTATTTCCTAGGTCAGTTTCCCAGAGACAGAAAATCTGATTTGCCTTCCTTATGTATTTGTACCTATGGGTTGAATATGTGTTACTCAGTTGTCCAATCATGGACAAACTGGGAGAAGATATAAAACACATTCACCCTGAGCTGTCTTATGTCAAGGATTTTGGACTCAGAAGAAATGGTGCCATAATCAATTAGTGATGTCTGCCATGACTGTAAGCTTTTTAAAAGCAAGGGAAGAAACTCTTCTTAGTGTGTTTATCTGAAGTGCAGAACTTCCCACACTGTATTATAACTTCTATTTGCCTATTTCCCTCAGAAGATTGTGAGTGCCTCTAGGGCTGACACCATGCTGGATCCACTTCTAAATTCCCCATGCCTAGCATAGGTACTGGCACATATTAAGTGCTCAGTAAATATTTGCTAAATGAATTTCCTCTTTCCCCATGTATACCTCCCCCCTTTCCTGCTCTTTCAGTAACATCCTATATACAGGAGATGAAATATGTTTCTATTTTATATGTATTTTCTAGTGAGCAAATTCCAACCATTCTAAGACTATTTCAGCTGCTGTCTTTCCCATGGAGTTCTCCCAGATTCCCCCATCAGATTTCACTGTTCTGTCCTTTGTGTGTTTACACCTCTTCCTAGTACCACTATTTCAGACATATTTCATCCTGCCTCATATTATTTGAGGGCTCTTAGTCAGCAGACAGTAAACTTTCTTAGGATAAGGACTGCAACTCATCTATGTTAGCATTCTCCGCTGGCACTAACAGTAGCAGAACCAAACACTTGGGGAACTGAATATCCACTAAAGGAGATTTTGTATGAGTTTTCCAATAGCACGACTGAACATGTACATATATACCCACACTCCTTTTTGACCATTTGAATACATTTATTAAAGAGCTGGTCAAAACCAGAGGTGCAGTCTGAGGCCATTAAGCAAAGAAATAACTAACAGTCCCATATGGGGATGTACGCCTGACCTGGGTCTCATTAGCACCATCTGACAACCAACTGGGCCAACCAGCCAGTAACAGGCTCACTTTGAGAATCAGATTTATTTTTTTTAATGGCATAATAGGAAAATGATCACAGGCCGTGAGGTAGGAAGGGGAGTGGATAATGAGGAAGGGGAAGTAAGAGAATGACACCACAGGGGACGTTCATATGAGGAAAGATCTAAAATACAGGGAAGAACAAAGAAGATCTAGAAGGGAGAAAGTAAAGGGGAATGGAGTGTGGGTCTCAACAATGGAGTTTTTATTCATCTATTCCATTATTCAAGAACAAGGAAACAATCCATGCATCTGGAAAGCAAGATCTGTAGAGTAATAGAGAGATGCACTTTGGGGCTCTGTGTATATATTCTTCATCTGTGGCTTTCACTACTTAGACCAAAACAAATATCATGGAAACATTACTTTCTATAAAAATGTAATAAGTAGATTTGAAAAAAAAAAAAACACACGCTAAAATCAAATTGCAAAAGCTTTTAAGTCACTGGGCCAATAACTTACCCAATGGTTTACTACTGCCTGATAAAATACATTTATGGAGATCTGATGTCTGATTTGAATGCACTCAACATTATTTATTGTCAAAGACCAGATACTGGATTAGATGGTTCATTGATTTACCCTAATATGAAAATGTTTCAGATGATGATGAGTGTTAAGAGTTAACTTTATGTGAAAAGTGTTTGTATTTATCTTTTCTGATGTATCAAACTATATATAAAAATACTATAAAGTGCTGTTTATGCAAGGAAAAGAGACTGACTTTCTTTGGCCAAGAAAGACAGTAAGATGCACGCTTCTAGTTTTTAAAATTTACTCTTTGGGAGCAAAACCATTCAACTATGCTTAATCTGATATTTTTTCCAATTATATTGGAAAGCACTAACAAATGTATCACTTTTTTAACTTTGCTTTGTAACACTTGAGTGCTTACCACTTGATGTGCCATTTAAAGGATAATTAATGGATAAACTAAAAGGATAATTATTATGGAGTTTAATATAGCAGGCAAACTGCTCATTAATCCTCACAAGCATAGCTTCGTTATTATCATTTACTTTAAAAGATACCATAGGGAACTGGTATTTACCACCACATTAACTACATATTATATATCCACATTCTATGTTTCTGCAATAATTTTGGTTTATTTGAAAAATAAACTTCTCTTAAAATATCAAATACCTAGTTTTGTTGGCTAATCAATGACTCTGGAAAATTAGACTTATGATCTTTGTATTTTTTTCTCTCTTCCAAGGGCTTAATGTTCATATTAATGCTTCTTTTGGAAAAGTTAAACAAACTTACAGTATATTAATTCACTGAACCATCAAATATACATTAAAAGTTAAAAACGCAAAAAACAGAGATAGATAAAAATAATAGGAAACTATATACAAGATGATACTGATACTGATCAAGATTAAATATAACATAAAAATAAATAATTGTCAAGTTTGGGCAATGTCATTTAAATAATACTTTACGGAACAGCTGGCACATAACAGACTCTTAATTAAATCTGGGATAATCATAACTTGACCACTGTTCTTTGAAAAAGCTATAATAATTTACCAACAGGAAATGCACCAAATGTTAACAAGATTATGTCTAGATAGTAGGTTCAATGGTGACTTTATTTTTCCTTTCTAGATTTTTCCATTTTCTATCATGTTTGTATTAAAAACTCAAAATTTTGTTTTTAAATAAAGTAAATAATATACACAAATCCATTTGCCTTTCTTTTGTGGATGCATAATTGAGACAGAAAGGTTAAAATTTTTTTTAGAGAATATAGTGACAGATCTAGTCTAGTATTTAAATCAGACTTCTGAATTGCTTCTTTTTTGTTAATATTATTAAATCATTCTTTAAGGATACTTTATTAGGGGTACCCCAAGAGGAGGAAAAAATATCAATGTTATATGTCTGATTTTCCCAGAATACTAATTGAATATAAGATTCATTTGATGATGATGATTAATATTATTGCTAATGAACAAAAATTTCTCTTCTAGCACTGGTACCTCAAACCACTAACACCATCTAACTGCTGGTCACAAAGATGATAGACATTATGTCTAGTCAATTGATTATCAGCATTAGAACTAAAGGTAGAGTGCTGACAAAAAATGTAGCAGAGTCTTTGCAAAAAACAGTTATTTATTGTGCCATTGATATTCCACAACAGATCCATCTCAGAATTTTTGCTTCAGTGGGAAAGAATTTTATTTATTTATTTATTTATTTATTTTTATTGAAGTATAGTCGATTTATAGTGTTGTGCCAGTTTCTGGTATACAGCAAAGTGATTCAATTATATATATGTATATGTATGTGTGTGTGTGTGTATACATATATATATTCTTTTCCATTACTGTTTATTAAAGGATATTGAATACAGTTCTCTGTGGTATACAGTAGGTCCTTGTTGTTTATCTATTTTGTATACACTGGTTTGTATCTGCTAATCCCAAACTCCTAATTTATCCATCTCCTAATTTCTTTCCCCTTTGGTAATCATAAGTCTGTTTTTTATTTCTGTGGGTATTTCTGTTTTATAAATAATTTCATTTGTGTCATATTTTAGGTTCTATATATAAATGGTATCATATAGTATTTGTTACAGAAAGGATTTCAAAAATCGGAAAGAACCAACATTCATGAAGTGACTTCTAACCAATAGGCACTATGCTGTTCTTTTGTACATATAGTTCATCTAATCTTTTCAAAAATTTTAGGTAGTAGGAATTAAAATCTTCACTTTACAGATTAAAAAATTAAGTCTTTGAAATGTTAAGAGACATGCCTAAGGTGTCACAACCAGTACATACTAAAGCCAGTGTTTTAACCCAAGTCTTGCTAGTTCCAATGGCTGCACTCATATAATACTGTCTCCCAGAATGTTTACAAATCCAGAATCTTTTTTTAAAAAGTTAGAATAAAGTTATGGTCCTAAAGAGTATGAAAGTTCATTGTGAAAATGTGAAGGTCATTTAACCAAGAATATCTAATAATCGCATTCCAACCAAGACATTACCTCTAATTCCAAGGCTTCTGAGAGTAATTTCTGGGCATTTTTCCTAAATGTCTCAGTTTTGGCATCACTTCGGACTTCTATGGAAGGTCTATTGACATGTTTTTCCATGAAAGTTCTCCACTCAGTGTAAACTTCTCTGGCAAGACAAGCCACTTCTGAATCTGAGTGTTGACGCATCTTGTTCACAGCATGACCTGGAACAAGAGAACAGAAACCAAAGGAAACATTGTTCTGTCTTCTGAGAAGTATAGGACTGGAAGGACTGTGTGGCACTTAGCAAGTCATTCACATACCTAAGGATGTAGAGGCTCTTGTGCAAATGAAGACCTGTTTCTCAAAGGCTGAGATAATGAGATAATCACTAGCGAAGAACCACTGGGTTAGCTAATGCAATAAGTCATAAAACAGAAGCATGATCAATAGATACTTAAAACGGAACAGCTAAGATACCAACTCCTTAATCCAAAACTTGCAATAAAAGAAAATGAATTAAGCATTTATCTTGTCTTTTCAGTACATGTTATATTTTAGGACAACCAAACAGTCCCAGTTATTGATAAAATGTTCTTTATTCAGCTAATGAATGTGGTAAAATTGACAGTATTTTAAAAATTTTTTCTGGCCCACAATGAAATAATTTATTCAGGTGACAATCAATAGTGGATGAACTCAGTCAATGAAAAATTGATGGGGAAATTTACAATGGAAGGATGAGCTGTCATCACCTCCACTGATCAATCTTAGCGTCCCTGAGTGGGATTATCAGACGGAGGCAGCACTTCACAGACCTACCTACAAAGTAGTCTTGCACTCTCTTTCTGAGGAAAAAATGAACCATAACCCAACTAACTCAGCAGTCAAAGCTAACCTCCAGTTAATAGAAAACACGTGAGTCAGAGGAGTAAGTTAAATTATAGCACAAGAGACAAACCCAGAATGCAAGGCATTCTGCAGGACAATGGACCTGGTTTCTTTACCTGTCAATGACATTTTTTTATAAAAGGGAGCAAGGTTATGGATTGTTAAAGATTAAGAGAGTTTTTGAGTCCAAACTATCAAATGTGATGTGCAATCCAAATCCTGAATGGAATAGGCCAATCAAAGTACATTTTGAGATAAACAAGGAATATGCATATACATTGGTTATTAAATTATGCCAAGGAACTACTGTTGATTTTGTTAAGTATGATAAGAAAACGTATTTTTCTTATGCTATGTAAGAAAACATAGTTTTTAGAGATGCACACTGAATGAAGTATGAACTAAAATGACCAAAGGTCTGAGATTTTGCTTAAAAATACTTCAGTAACAGCACAAAAACACAGGAAAGGGAAAGATAAAGTGAATAGGACCAAATTTTAATAGTAGGTGAATAATGAATCAAATATAGGTGAAAGGCCTATGTGAGTCTGTATTATTGTCTTTATTTTTGTGACTGTCTGAGATTTTCATAATAAAAATGGAAAAAGAGGGAAAAGGTCAAAAAATACCCTAGCAAAAATACTTACATAAAAATAAACACATAGAAAAGCCAAAAAAATCAAGTAAATACTTAGAATTAAAAAGTGTAAGAATATCAAGGTAGGTGTATTTTTTAAAAAAATCAATAGCTTTTTATGTTAGTCATAAACAGAATATAATGGAAAATCATGCTTAAACTAGTGAAAACCATAAACCACTTAGCAACATATTAACAAGAGGGGGCTGCATGTGCCCGCGCTTGCTGTTTGCGTATGTGCCTATCTCCTTCGTAGCTCTGGAACCACTCCTACAAGCCACCTCCATCGCCACGGCCCTTGCCTTAGGGCATGTTGCCTCCAGATGACTCCAGCAGCCTGCTGGCCTGTCAGCTGAAGTCTGGAACCCTGAATGCCATCTTCCACACTGTAGCTAGAGTGACCTTTATTTAGCTTTATTATTTTATCTTTCAGGGATAGTTTTTCTAAAACATTAATCAGACCATTATACTCCCCCGCTTAAATCTTTCAATCCCATAACCCAAATTCTTCTCTCTTGTCACACAAATACCTTCACAAGCTGCCACCCTCCCATCTCCTTCCAGTTTTGTTTCCAGCAATCAGCCCACTGTCATGTGATACTCTAGCTACTGCAGTTCCTAAGACACTTCAATAATTTTCTCACCTCTTTACTTTTGAACATATACTCCAAAGAGCATTTTGTCTGCCTAGAGTATGCTTTCTTCTTTCTTCATCTGGTTAACTTCTATTCTGCCTCTAGTTCAGGAGTCCTCTCATCCAAAGTCTTAATAACCCCCAATCTTGGTTGGTAACTCTCCTCTGTGATTCCTTAGCATCTTGCGCTTCTGTTCATCACAATAACTATTATAATTACTTGTAATTATCTAATCAGTTATCTCTCTTGCCACCAAAGTGAGATCCTTGAGGGCATGAGCTGTGACACATTCATCTTTGTATCTCCAGGAGAAAACACAGAGGCAGGAAGTGGGGTCAGGAGAATGGGTGTTTGGTAAATGTTGAGGAATGAGAAACCCATATGAAGAAATACATATGCCTTTACTAAAATATACAACAGAAAATGTGAATGAAAGAGGAACATATATCATATTATATGATGGAAAGACTAGTACAGAGATGTCAATATAAAAATTAATTTGTAGTTTTAATGTAACTATGATAAAAAAAATCTCAGTAGGCTGCTTTTATTAGAATACATCCAAATAGCTTTACACTCATTTTATTAATTTTTTATTTTATATCTGAGTAGTAGGCCTCTTGAGAAACCTGTATGCAGGTCTCAAAGCAACAGAACTGGACATGGAATAACAGACTGGTTCCAAATAGGAAAAGGAGTACGTCAAGGCTGTATATTGTCACCCTGCTTATTTAACTTCTATGCAGAGTACATTATGAGAAACGCTGGGCTGGAAGAAGCACAAGCTGGAATCAAGATTGCCGGGAGAAATATCAATAACCTCAGATATGCAGATGACACCACCCTTATGGCAGAAAGTGAAGAAGAACTAAAGAGCCTCTTGATGGAGGTGAAAGAGGAGAGTGAAAAAGTTAGCTTAAAGCTCAACATTCAGAAAACTAAGATCATGGCATCCGGTCCCATCACTTCATGGCAAATAGATGGGGAAACAGTAGAAACAGTGGCTGATTTTATTTTGGGGGGGCTCCAAAATCACTGCAGATGGTGATTGCAGCCATGAAATTAAAAGATGCTTACTCCTTGGAAGGAAAGTTATGACCAACCTAGACAGCATATTAAAAAGCAGAGACATTACTTTGCCAACAAAAATCCGTCTAGTCAAGGCTATGGTTTTTCCAGTGGTCATGTATGGATGTAAGTGGACTATAAGGAAAGCTGAATGCAGAAGAATTGATGCTTTTGAACTGTGGTGTTGGAGAAGACTCTTGAGAGTCCCTTGGACTGCAAGGAGATCCAACCAGTCCATCCTAAAGGAGATCAATCCTGGGTATTCATTGGAAGGACTGATGTTGAAGCTGAAACTCCAATACTTTGGCCACCTGATACAAAGAGCTGACTCATTTAAAAAGACCCTGATTCTGGGAAAGATTGAGGGCAGGAGGAGAAGCGGACGACAGAGGATGAGATGGTTGGATGGCATCACAGACTCAATGGACATGGGCTTGGGTAGACTCCGGCAGTTGGTGATGGACAGGGAGGCCTGGTGTGCTGTGGTTCTTGGGGTCACAAAGAGTCAGACACGACTGAGCAACTGAACTGAACTGATAGCTGATTAACAATGCTGTGATATTTTCAGAATTTTAGACTTATTTTAGAAAAACAAGTAAAGAGTATAAAATACTATTTTGAAAAAGAGGAATTCTGAGGTATAATTAGACTTTTAAGATACTAGAACATATTATAAAGCCACTAAAATTATATGGACTGGCACCAAAAAACAGATGGATAGATCTACGAATAAAAAAAAAGAAGCTCGGGAACAAATCCTATTCTACACAAAATTTAATATATAATAAAAGAGGCATCAATGAACAGAAGAAAATGGAGAATTCAAATTTGAGAAGATGGTCAAAACATTCAGAAAATTTCTCAGATCATGCCAACTGCATAGTTCAACACTTGCTTGATTTATTTACTTCCCACACGTCAACTGAAGGCCTACTCTTTGTATAAGGAACTACACTAGGCACTAGTCATGTGGGGCTGAATGAGAAACTGTCCCTGCTTTAAAGGTTCTGCGAGTAACATCCTGGAGGTGAGAACAAAATGCAACTTTTAAGGGAAGACAAGAGTTTTTAACTTCTCTCTCTACCCAATTATCTGTCAAGAATTTTCACCTAGTCTTTCTACTGCCCAGGGAAAGAAGTACATCAACACTCAATACACAGAGGAAGGGGAAGGGGAGGAACGCAGAGCCCTCGTTAGAAATGGCTCAAGGTGCTTCCTAGCTGGCGATGCTTTAGTGAAGTGCTTTTGAAACACATGGCGTTTAAAATTTGAAGTCACTACTCAACACTTTTCTTTTCTGGGTAGAGTTTACATCCTTGAGATTATTCATTCAGAAAACAATTTTTTGTGCCGTTGGTCACTGTTGTGGATGCTAAAAACACCAAGATAAATGAGACACTGCAGGACCTCAAAGACCTAACTTCAGAGCATTTTGTAATTTTATTTCTTTTTGGCTGTGCTGGGTCTTCATTGCTGTGTGGGCTTTCCTCTGGTTTCGGCAAGCAGGGGCTCCTCTCTAGCTATGGTGCACAGACTTCAGTAATTGCAGAAAGTGGGCTCAGGGGTTGCGGCTCCCAGGCTCTAGAGCATAGCCTCAAGAGTTGTGGCACCTGGGCTCAGTTGTTCCACATTATGTGGAATCTTCCTAAGTCGGGGATTGAACAGGGGGAATGATCCGGCATTGGCAGGCAGATTCTTTACTACTGAGCTTTCAGGGAAGCCCCAGGGCATTTTAATACTTATACTGAGCACCTACTAACTGCCTAGTGCTGTAGATACAGATGAGTGAGACACAGACTCTGAAATTTAACCTACACACAATGCTGCTAATGTGTGCAAATTAGATTCATGTATAAAAATATCATTACAGTACTGTATACAGCAGCAATAAGCTAAAAACAACCTACAAGCTCACCATTAAGGGTCCAATTTGTTAAATGAAAGGAGTACATCAAGGCTATATATTGTCAACCTGCCTATTTAACTTATATGCAGAGTTACATCATGAGAAATTCCAGGCTGCATAAAGCACAAGCTGGAATCAAGATTGCTGGGAGAAATATCAATAGCCTCAGATATGCATACGGCACTATGCTTATGTCAGAAAGCAAACAGCCTCTTGATGAAAGTGAAAGAGGAGAGTTAAAAAGCTGGCTTAAAACTCAACGTTCAAAAAACTAAGATCATAGCATCCAGTCCCATCACGTCATGGTAAATAGATGGGGAAACAATGGAAACAGTGACTTTATTTTCTTGGGCTCCAAAATCACTGCAGATGGTGACTGCAGCCATGAAATTAATAGATGCTTGATCCTTGGAAGAAAAGCTATGGCAAACCTTGACAGCATATTAAAAAGCAGAGACATTACTTTGCCAACAAAGGTCTGTATAGTCAAAGCTATGGTTTTTCCAGTAGCCATGTATGGATGTGAGGTAGACCATAAAGAAGGCTGAATGCCAAAGAATTGATGCTTTTGAACTGTGGTGTTGGAGAAGATTCTTGAGTCTCTTGGGCTGCAAAGAGATCAAATCAGTCAATCCTAAAGGAAATCAATCCTGAATATTCTTTGGAAGGACTGATGCTGAAGCTGAAGCTCCGATACTTTAGCCACCTGATGGGAAGAGCTGACTCAGTAAAAAAAGACCCTGATGCTGGGAAAGACTGAAGGCAGGAGGAGAAGGGGACGACAGAGGATGAGATGGTTGGATGGCATCATTGACTCAATGGACATGCATTTGAGCAAGGTCCAGGAGATGGTGATGGACAGGGAAGCCTGGTGTGCTGCAGTCCATGAGGTCGCCAAGAGTCAGACATGACTGAGCGATTGAACAATGAATACTCTGCAGCCACTAAAGACTGCAATAGCTCTATATGTAGTAACATGGAAAGATGATTATTTATTCAGGTTCTCAGACGAGCCTGCATAGTATAAGTCAATATTTATTTTTAAAATTACATTTGTATACACACACACATACACATATAAATACATATATTTGCTCACAGGCAGAGAAAGAGTCTAAAAAAATTTATAATGAAATTATTTACAAGGGTCTCTTCTGAGTAGTGGGACTGTGTGTATCTATGCAGTTCAACTCACAGTCTCATGGGCTGGCTCAACCTGTAAGGAATCCTAAAAAAGCATGGTAAATGCTATACTACAGGTACACTTGAATTTCTTTGGAATAGAGAGCTTTCCCTTCATGTGTTCCCCAGCTTATCCTTTTCTCTTCCCAAGAAAGGCACTGTTGATCCAGCTTTCTCCTTGAGAAATGAAGATGCAGAAGCCCCTCAAGACGAGAGTGCTTCTGCTTGTCCACTGGACCTTTTTATTGTGATGCTACTTTATCATTCTGTGGCACCTGGCACTGCTGCCTTCTTCCTTCCGAAATATTCTCTTCCACTGCTTTCTGAGGTGTTAATGGTTCTCCTCTTCCTTCTCCATCTCCTCTGCTGGTATGTGCCTTGCCAAACCTTTAATTACCAGTGCAGCCTAGCTGGGGCATTGTCCTTGGCCTCTTCTCTTCTTTCTTCAACTGTTTTTCCTGAGTAATCTTACCCGCTTCTGGGGCCCAACTACCATCTGCAAGCAGATTACTTCCTAAGGCTGTCACTGAGCTCAAGACCCATGTATCCAGCCCCTGCTGGACAGCTCCACTTGCTTATTTTGCAAGCCACCTCTAGCTCAACATTTCTAAAATGGAAAGTGGAACTCATGACTTCCCCCTCAGTCCCTCCTCCTGTATTTCATGGCAGTGCTACTCACCTATCATTTTATCTCCTTAACATTTCTTATAACTTTTCCTTTCTCACTTCCCGCTTTAGTCTCACTGCTGCCCTGATTCAGGTCCTTATCACTTCTTCACTGGTCTACTGCAGTGACTTACTCACCAATCTTTGTCCCCAGACTGGCTTTCTCCAATTCATCCTCCATATTAAAGTTAAATTAAGCTTCTAAAAACACAATTTGATCACATCATTCCCTTACTGGAAGCCCTTCAGTGGTTTTCTCCTCTGTCTTCAAATTAATTTCTCAGTATAGATTCAAGCCCTCAATGCCCTGGAACCTCTTTGGCCATATCTCTTACCATGTCTCTCTCTTTCCTCGCTCCCCTCAGTCTCAACCTTCCTACACCTTGCCCCCCAGGTACAAAGACCTAGTCATAGAGAACAGTTTGCATGCCCTTGTTTGGGGTCAGGCTCTCTGGCCTTCTTACATTTCTGTACCTTAGCTCAGTTTCCCTGCCTAGAAAGGTTAAATGCTCATTTTTTTCCTCTAAGCTTGATGTAAACATCTTGGGGGCAGAACCCCACACCTTACTCCTTACTCCAAGATACAGTCCCAGCTCCCAGCACAGTGCCTACCACAAATCATTCAAGAAATGTTTGCTGAACTGAATCAGTTACATTAAAAAAAACAAAAAAGTTTACATTTGGCTTTCAAATTGGCTTTGTAGTAACATCTGAATATGGATGCAGTTGATTGGGAAAATCACACAATTGCAAACAAAATAATGAACTATGCTGTAAAGTACTGAATGAAGAGGTTCTAATTCTTACCCACTGCTAAGAATGCTTCCTGCTTACTACTCCAAAGTCTATAGGAATTATCTCATTTTTAAATAACTAAACAATGAATTAAATACTATTGTCATATCTCTTTTTACAAGTGAGAAACTGAAGCTCAGCAAAGCAACCTGCCCTGGCCTCACAGCTAGTAAGCATGTGAGCCAGAATCTGAGCACAGCCACCTGACCCTAGAGTCTGCACACTTAACCCAACACCCTGTCCTCCTCTGTCATTAGGGACTGGCATATAGGGAGTGTTCAATAAAGCTCTGTTGAGATAATGTTGTTCACCTTCTTGTTATTTCCAAATCAGAAGAGCACAGGTCCTGAGAGGTGGCCAAATAGCAGAAGCCTCGGGCACTCAGGCCAGGACAAGTGATCACTGCTCCTGGCCCGCAGGGGGCAGTATACTCCACAGGGTCCCCCACTGCAGTCCTACCCAGCTTGGTCAGAAGGCTCTCCCAACACCAGGGAAACACTCCAAGCAGGGCCGGGCCAGGAGGAGAATGGGGGATGCAGGATGTGCCAGCAACAGGGTGACAAAGGGAAGAGTGGCAGCAGGGAAGGCCTTCAGTCTGGGGCAGGAAAAGAGAAGAGAGGAGGCCTAAGGAACCGCCTTCTATAAAAAACAAGGCAAAACGAATCTTTAGATCAGACAATGAATTTCATGACAATAATGACAGCTTGCCACTGCACTGAACACTTTACACTTAAGCCAATGAACTCTCAGAACAACCCTATGAGGTAGGTGCTATGACGATACCTTGTTTGGCAGGTAAAGAACCTGAGGAACTAAGAGGTTAAGGAACTTGCACAGGACACAGCAAATAAGCAGCAAGGCCAAGTTTCAAACGTAGGCAGTCTGGCTCGAGCTCAAGTATTAAACCCATACTGTTGCCTCCAGTGATCATATAGTCCTACCTCCTCCTGATTCAGATGAAAAAATGAGGCTCCATGACCTTTCCCCAAGGTCACAAGTTGGTCAGTAGCTACATCAAGGAAGTTAATGATCTGCAAAAAGTCATTATTTGCTCCATGAAGTTTATGTTTTAAAGCAAGCAGTGCCACTGGCTGGTCTTATGATCTAGGTCAAGTCCCCTGGGTTGAAGAGTATGGGGTTTCTGCATCCCAGCACATTGTTAAGACAAATTCCCTGCAGGAAGTGGTCTTTTGCTCATTTAACAAACATTATCAAATACTTAGTAAGTACCAGACCCTGTGCTAGACCTTGGGATAGAATGTTGAACAAGACATAGCCCTTTATTCAAGGAGCTCCACAGAGGTCTAAGCACGGGAGAAGACATCTAAACAAAAACATATGCACCAAAGTGTCACAGGTTCTAAGACAGTATTGAAAGGGGAACCCAAAGGAGAGTCAAAAGGACACAGGAGTCAATCTGGCTGGCAAATGGACCAGGGAATACCATGCAAGAGGCAATTCTTGTCCTAAGTCTTGACAAGCAGTGGAGTGAACAAGGGCAGAGAAGCTGAAAGAGCACAGTGTAATTGGAGCGCTGTGATAGGCAAAATAATGTTCCCAAAGATATCCATGCCCTAAACCTCAGAACCCGTGAATCTGTTGCCTTAAAAGGAAAAAGGCGTGATTAAAGTTAAGGACCCCAAAAGGAGGAGATGAGTCTGGATTACCTAGGTGGGGCCAATCTAATCACATAAGTTTTTAGAGGCAGAAGAGTGGGTCAGAGAGATGAGGTGTGGGAAAAATCCAACCCACCATTGCCAGCTTTGGAGATGGAGGAAGGGAATCACATGCCACAGAAAGCAGGTGGCTTCTAGAAACTGGAAAAGGCAATGAAACCGATTCTCCCCTCGAGTCTCCAGAAGGAATACAGCCCTACTGACACCGTGATTTTAGCTGAGACCTGTACTAAAGGTCTAACATACAGAAATGTAAGATAATAAACCTAGTGTTTAAACCATTAATTTTCTGGCTTTTGAACAGTGGTGCTGGGAAAGACTCTTGAGAGTCCCTTGGACAGCAAGGAGATCAAACTAGTCAATCCTAAAGGAAATCAACCTTGAATATTCATTGGAAGGACTGATGCTGAAGCTGAAGCTCCAACACTTTGGCCATCGGATGCTAACAGCTGACTCACTGGGAAAGACTCTGATGCTGTGAAAGACTGAGGGCAGGAGGAGAAAGGGGGTGACAGAGGATGAGATGGTTGGATGGCATCATCGACACAAAGGACTTGAATTTGAGCAGACTCCAGGAGATAGTGAAGGACAGGGAAGCCTGGCGTGCTATAGTTCATGGTTCGCAAAGAGTTGGACACAACTTGGCAACTGAACCACAATAGCAACAGCAATTTTGTGGCAGTTTGTATGGCACTATTCATAGATAGTGACTACAGGAGCTTCTCAGTAGTTCAGGATTGCTAAAACAATGTGAATCTATAGAACAACCTGAGAATGGAAGGCTACTGGAAAGTACCTTTCCACTAAGTTACTCTGTGAACTTGGGCAAGTCAAATCACATCCCCAGTCATTCATTCACTCACTAACTCATTTATTCACTCAACAAACACTTTTGCTTCACCAAGATTATGTTTCATCTGGGCCTTAAAGGTCCAAGGTGCCAAGCTCAAGCACCTTGAGCTTGCCAAGGTGCATCTTTGGGTTTCAGGAGGTAGGAAGACATGGCCTAAGTCCCTCTTAGTTTTGTAGCTTATTTTGTTTCCTGAACTGAGGCAAATTACTTTAAGCTCTCTAAGCCTCAGTGTTCTCATTTGTAAAATGAGAAAATAATAAGATTCACTTTATAGCACTGTTATATGGATCAGATGAAGTCATAGTGTGTTACTCAGTCGTGTCCGACTCTCTGCGACCCCATGGACTGTAGCCTGCCAGGCTCCTCTGTCCATGGGATTCTCCAGGCAAGAATATTGGAGTGGGTTGCCATTTCCTCCTCCAGGGAAGTCACAGTGGGGAAAGCATTTTTTAAGTATAGGGTTTTTTGTTGTTAATCAATTATAGATGAAAATCAGATCAATATGATTGACTTAAAACCTTTCCCAGATTATTTATATCTACAGTGTTGCAGAAGTAGAGCATGCTCGCCTTGTAGGCTGGGTGCAAGGCCTAACTACATTGCCTTATCAGCCATTTACTTGACACTCCCTGCCCACCGGTTTCCTTTATAATAAAGATATTCAAGCCACAGAGGCCCCATTAAGAGGCAGATCCAAAGGCTTTTGCCCAGCTAGCCCTCAACTTACCAGACCACTTGAGAACAGTGAGGCCACTCACTTTTCCTGTCTCTTAAAACACTCTCCTCCTTAGGCCACGCGTCACTGCATGGCCCTGGTTCTCCTCCTCTAATTACACTCCATCCACTTCTTCAGCAGCTCCTCTTCCTCTTCCCACTTTCCTTCCATGGATATTCTCCTCATTTCAATCCTTCAGGCCTTTAATCTTTTCTTTTACTCAAAGAATTCATCCACTTAAATGATTTTAAGCAAACGTCTCCAGGCAAATGTGTTCCAAATACAGATTTTTAGTCTAAATATCTCTCATCTGAGTTTCAGTTCTCCATCTCTAGCTGCCTATTGGACATTTGCTCCTAGAGAGTTTATGTCAGAGCAAACACTGACTAAAATGAAAATACTAGGAGAAAACTCCCATATGATGTACACAAGAAAAGGCACTAAATTCTGATTTAAAAGAGGTGAGCTTGAGCAGATGGCAGAACCCATAGAGACAGTCCAATAAAATAAAGGCACATATGGCTGGGATTCAGGGCACAATGGCAGCCTGCTAACCAGGAAAGGACACTGCCCTAAGAGACCTAGGTTCTCATGACATCGCCAGTGCTAACCTACTGCGTGGCCCTGGATAAGTCACTGCATCTGTCTGAGTCTGAATTTCCTCGTTTATAAATTGAGGTAGCTAAATGGATTTGAAAGTTTATGACACTGACATTTATAAAGTTCAAATACAGATAACAAAAATTATAAGATCTCAACAGACAAAGAACACAAAAATTCACACAAAAAGGACAGAGTGCCAATAAGCCAACAGAAAACAACCCATTCTATACAGCAAATGAAAACAAGATGTTATTGGAAATGGTAGTAATATAAATTGGAACAGTAATTCTAAAAATCTAAGATTCAGACATGGATAGGGACAAGAGATGCATATCCAGGAGTTGTCTGAATTAAGGCCTCAGTTAAGCTGAAGAAGTGAACAGCTTCTCTGGCGAAGTGCTCTAAAGCACAGCCAAAGACTGTGGTCTCCGAGCTTTATGAAACAGTCCCCTCTGAGAGGACAGGGAACAAAGATGGAAGAAAGAGAGAAAGGCAAGAAACAGGAATACAGAAAGCTAGAAATACCATGGAGAAAACCTTGTTTGACTTTGTCATTTTCATTCATTTGATGAATATATCCTGAGCATATGCCACATTAATGCTTAAAACACACTGGTGAATAAAATATACAGCATGGTCCTGCTGGCAGAGAGTTACTGTAAATAAAAAACAACAAAGTAAGTAATTAACTCAGATAAGGACTTGAAGGAAATAAACATTGATAAAATAGATAAAGAATTAGCAACAAGTTCAGTGTCATTTATGTTAACAGAAAAGAGAGTAATCAATGGTCTCAAATTCATGGTTCTGGGAAGATGAGAACTGAGACAAGACTATTGGATTTGGATAGAATGAAATCTCTTGTGTCCCAAGAGAGAAGAATAGTGGTTGTGGGTGAAGCCAGCATGGAATGAAAGAGTGGAAGAGCCAGAAATGGGAGTTGCGATTATTAATCATATTGAAAGGAATCTGACTATATAAAGAAGAGAAACAAGGTATCTGGAATAGATGGCAGACAATTAAAGGAGAAGATTTAAGTGTATGTGAAGGCAGAAAGCAAGCGCCAGTAAAGAGGCTATGAGAGGCATCTTGGCATTCTCATTTCCACAGTCAATTCCTGCAAAGTCTGATCCATTCTCCCTGATTAAGTCCTCCCTACGAACCTGATTCTCTATTTCTAAAATTAGAAATTTTTTCAACCCCACATTCCTTTCTGATTTTGCCACCTCTCTCTTTCAATACTAAACTTCTTGAAAGAGTTGTCTATTTTCACAGTTCATTTCCTTACCTCCTCTTCACTCAAGCCTCTGCCTTTAACTATGCCTTTGAAACTGTCCTTAGCAAAATCATTAATGGCCTTACTTTGCAAAATCCAACATGCAATTTTAGAATTAGTTTCTTTGGCCTTTTGACAATGATGGACAGTGCTGACGAATCCCCTCTCAGAAGCACTCTCTCTTTCCACAGCAACATTCTCTCCTGTTTCCTCAGTCACACCTTTCCCATCTCCCACAAGCCTCTTGCCTGTTGGTGTGCTTCAGGATGTGGGATTTGGCTCTTTGCTTTTCCTACATACTCTTCCTGGGCAATTGCCTTGCTTTCTCACTACATGCTGATGGTGACTCTCAAGTATATATTTATAGTCCCTCCTTAGCTCTAGCCTTATATATCCAACATTCTGTTGGATATTTCCTCTTGGATGTCCCACAATATGTCAAACGCAGTGAGTCCAAAATTGAACTTACCATTCCCCCCACCTCCAAACAGGCTGTTTCCTATCCTAGTGAGTAGTACTGCCATACACCTATTTGTCCATATCAGAAATCTGGGCCTCAGCCTTCACTCTTTTCATTCCCCAACATCCAATCAACTTCTAGGTTCGCTGGATTTTAATGCATTTATGTCTCTTGATTCCAACCACATTTCTCCACCCTCATGGTTACAACTCCTTCCAGGCCACCCTAATTTCTCATCTAGATGTTTTAGTAGCTTCCTAACTGGGCTTTCTGCCTCCAGGTTTGCTTTTCTCAAACACTCTTCCCCTATGGCAGAGACAGGTATTTCTAAACTGCAAATAAGAATTCAAAAATCCTTTGCTAACAACCACTTATGATCTTTAGGATCTGAGGCTTTATAGTGGACTAAAGCTACACTTTCACTGCAATACAATTTGATTCTGGATAAAAATCATCTCAAAAAAAATAAGCAGAAGCTAAAGGCATAGGGTTATCCTAAGGGCTGACTAATAGGAACACTACTGAAATACTTTGCTTTGGGTCAGTGGTGAAATGAGAGAGCTAATGCTGGGATTCTGATTCTGAGCTAGGATCCTTGAGTGGTGTGCTAAAGCATTTCAGGTCAGAAGTGGTCCTTGACTTCTGGCACAAAGGAAAAAAGAAGCTAATCCCCTCTATGGAGAAATGTTTCCAGTTTAGCCTCACAGAATTCCCACATATTGAAAGAAAATAATGAGCTCACAATTGAAAATCAACAAGCAAGGAATTCTCTGGCAGTTCAATGGTTAGGCCTCTGTGCTTTCGTTGCTGAGGGTCTACGCTCAATCCCTGGCTGGGAAACTAAGATCCTACAAGCCTCATAGCACAGCCAAAAAAAAGAAAAATCAACAGGCACAGTGAAAGGCAAACACCAGCAGAGTCAATAGAAACAATAAACAATAGAGTTAAACCCTAAGGATAACAAATATTAGAATAGTCAGATGACTACAGAAGAACTATACACTATATGTCTGCAGAAATAAAAGGCACAATCACAAGTGTATACAAATAACATTTAAAAGAGACAGATTTTGGGAAGAAAGAAAGCTTGCAAAAATAAAAAAAATGGTTTCGGAAAGAAAGAACTTAATGAATGAGTGAGACAGCAAATTAGAGTCAAGTGAAAAGAGAATTAGTGACTTGGAAGATATACCTCTGAAGAAACTGCCCACAATTTTATGAGAGACAAGGAGACATATGAGCTAAAGAACATGGGAAACAAAAGCTCTAACCTATTTCTAATTGTAGAATCCCAGAATGAAGAAATAGACAATGAAAAGGAGGTTCTTTGAAGAGATAACCACTGTAAAACCTCTACAAATGAACATAAATCTGAAGGTCCAGGAAGAAGAATATACCTCGGTTAAATTTAAAGAAACACATGCTGTGATAGCCAGTCTACAAGACAGCCCCAGTGAGCCTCATCTCTTGGTATTCATAATGCATGTGTAGTTGTCTCGCAAGCTGCACCCAGGTTGGTCTGTGTGATCAACAGAATATAACAGAAGCAATGGTATGTCACTTCCAAGATAAGATGATAAAAGATACTGTGGTTTCCATCTTGGTTACTCTCTCTTGGATCACTTACTCTGGAGAAAGTCAACCACCATGCCATGAGCAGCCCTATGAAGAGGCCTAGGTGATGAGAAACTGAGGCCTCCTATAAGCAATCCTGTAAGTGAGCCATTAGGAGCAGATCTTCAAGCCCTGCTCAAGCTTTCAGATGACTACAGCCCCAGCCAACAGCTTGACTGTAACCTCTTAAGAGACCATGAGTCAGAAGCACTCAGATAAACAGCTCTCAGATTCTTGACCCTCAGAAAACCTGTGTGAGACAAGAAATACTTAAGCTGCTAAACTTGGGGGTAATTTTTACACAGGGACAGGTAACTAATACACAAACTAAGACTAAACACTTTTGCTTTTTTTCCCACTGTGCAACCCACTGCAGTGCCTGCAGCCTATAGACAGAGGCCAGGCAATGGTCTGGGGCCAGTTTGCTCTGTCATGGGATGCTATGAGAGGCCCAGGGGGTCAGCCTGCCATAAATCCAAACCCATGCCTAAGACCAAACAGTTTCAAATGACTTACAAAGAATCATTTCCATCTGATCCAGACTCTCTAACTGATTACGTTTCAAATATACCAGACTTCTTAGTCTCTGCAATGCACCATGTTCTCTGTACAGCTCACCTGACATAGCCCTGCCTGGCACATTCTTTAACATCTTCCCTACTCTCAACACATGTACTCCTTGATCTAACTTCTCCTGTCATCAGAACACTCATAGAAATCTCATGGGACAGGGACAGGAAGGACTCTAAAGGTGGGAGAATGGAAACATTCTCAGGAAATGATACAAATGAATCTTCAGGCTAGCAACTAGCGAATTACAAAGGAACCGAGGAACCCTTATATTCCACACAACCTCAGGTTTAGGCAAAGCCTGGGATACGGTCAAGACTCAAATGCTGGATGGTTTCCAGGTCCTCCTAAGTCATGCCCCCTTGTTGTGGTTTCATTATGATCCTTGAATTGAAATTTCTGAACATCAGACACGCCCATTCTTGAAAGCATACTCGTAATTGTACTTAGCATACTTGCAACTGTACTCAAAGGACAAACAGAAATAATTTTTAAAACTGTCATCTGCTCTGTAGTGTAGGATAACTCCAGTCAATATTATGTTGACATTTAAGATCTGATTGTAAGTGTATTTGTGGTGTGCCTAAATATGAACATACATATACACATATGTACATGTACACATCATAAAATATTAACCACTAGTACCCTCTACTGGTGGAAATACCTTATCTGCTCATATGAATGGTCTTATTGCCCTCTAGTGACCACAACCAATAAAGAGAAAATCCAGCAGCAGATGGGAGACTCTCCTTGGCTATAATGATAGGGTTTTATGTTCTTTAAGCATCTAATTTTCTCAGATTCTGGTTTATATTACAGGGGTGCAACTCTCAAGACTCTTGGGGGAACCTCTGGGGGATTTCACACAGCTCTTGCCAGCTGTTAGCGCCAATCTGAAGCTACTCTCTCTCCTGCTTCTCATGAACAAGAGGTCAAGGGGAGGCAGAGAAGGCAATGGCTGCACGGGTGAGGGCAAGAACAGCAGCTGTGAATGACTACCCTGGACTCCCTGGGGACTTGGGAGCAGCTTGAGAAACACATGCTGGCCCTCCCTCGCATATTATTCACAGTTGTGTACTGTACTAACATGGTAATTCGATGCAGTTCCTGACTTACCTCTTAAGATAACTCCAATGCTGTAATAAGTGACGTAGCAGCAAGAGATGCTGTCATTTTGCTTTTACAAACCATGCTTTGGAAGTTACTTCTACTCAAGACAGAAAAGCCAAGATTTAAGTGACCTGTTGCCTCTTCTATGGAGTTTTTTCTGAATTCCCCAGATGTAAGACTACTCTGTTCTCTGTGCCAGCATACACCTTGCACAGATCAGAATGGTACCACAGACATTATTCATATGTTTTTATTTCTAATCTAAACTATTTTCCTACTTACATTTGTCTACTTGCTGGTTTTTCCACCAAACCCTAAATTCCTTGAGGCCACAATCACATCTTCTTCATTTTTGTACACCCAGCATCAAGCACATTCAAAACATGACCCACCGATCATGCAATAAGTACAGGAACGGAAATAAGCATTTAGAAGCTTTTATAGTAGTCTGACAAAGTACTTCTACATCTGTTGAATCTAATTTTTTTTTAGAAATAGGGCTTGTACTCTTTATATTTTAATTTCATTTACCTGTTAATTTTTATTATACTATAAAAGTATTAGTCTACAGTCAACGGAGAATTTTTTAAAGAAAGGTCTCTCACCACAGATAGCTTGAGAAGTACTGATATACAGATAACTATGTTTGCGAGAGGGAGGAAAGAAGAAAGGAGGAGATAAAACAGAAGCACTTCTCATAAAATTCAGAAGGAACATACCTATCTTTGTTGACTTTAACACTTCTTGGGAAGGTATTTTCTTCTTTAATTCTCGTAAGGCTTCAACTAGATTCTCTTTGCTTTGATCAGGAAGCTCCAACATAGTTTTCCATCTTTTTATGTCTTCTATAACCACAACTCTCTGGGAAAAATAAAAGTCATTTGGAAAATGGAACATTTTCATTAGAAAGACATCTGCCTTCACCTGAGCTAATGGGGCTCCTACGGACATATGAATTATTGATTATGACCTGAACCAAAGCGCAGTATGTATGATGGCCCCAAATGATGGGTAATTGCTTAAAAGCAGCCCCTGCTTACTGCAAATCAGGAAGAGAGTTACATCTATTAGGAAAAGTGCAAGTTTTAATCTTACCACGTCAGACACCACTGGGCACTTAGCAATGAAAGGCAAAAAGGAGGACAAGAAAAGAAAAACGATGCTGAGGTGAACCAACCCTATAGCTCACTTAAGTGTCTTAATCCATAGCGGAGGACAGACAGCAGAGAAGTCAGAAAGACATAGTTATTTCAACAATAAAAAGCACACTTCAACAGCTCCCTACTTCCTAGACTGTAAAACTCAAACCTTCTCTTGTATGAAGAATTTTTAAAACTTCAAACACAAAGTTACTCACCGTTTATAATGAAAAAGTTACATTTTGCCATTTCACATAAAACAATAAAACACTGTAAAGTTCAAGTCTCCTTACACCCTTCACCCCTTAATCCCTTCCTTCCATTTCTAGAAAAAACTACCATCTTAAAGTTGACACGAATCTTTCCATTAAGTGTAAAATATTAACAAGGAATCCAGGTGAAAGGGATGAGGAATGTCTTTGTACTATGTTGCATTTAAAATTATTTCCACTAATAATTTTTAAAAATAAACTGGGAGACAAAAAATAAAGTTGCTTTTATAATTACAAAAATTTTTTGTTTCTTCTTTTGTATCATTATACCTTGGGGTGGTGGGCCAGTTAGGGTCTGGGAAGGGGCACAGGGGCTTCTGGTACATGTCCTGTTTCTTGATCTGGATACTGATGACACAAATGTGTTCTGTGAAAATCTTTAAGATGTACACTCATGATTTGTCTACTTTTCTACATGCATGTGATAATTCAATAAAAAGAAACCCTCAAAAGTCTTCATTTACCCCCCTGGGCAGGGTCTAACATAGCTGCCTGTGCTGGGAGAAAGGGATGTCTGGGGACCTCTCTATTTCCCCACCTTTGCTTCTCCTCCTTCCCCAGCTGCTTGCTTGCTTTAGTCTCTGATCCTTCCAGGTTTGAAACTGGGAAAAGGAGGAACAGCAACAGACAGGAAAAGCCTTAGTTCTGGTTGTGGTGCGATGCGATGCTCACCAGTTTTCAGTACTCTCTAGACTTGGCAGATAGTCAAAAGCTGTCTCATGAGCTGTTTCTGTGGTTCCATGGCGGCTCCCAGGGTTGAGCTCTGACCTGTAGTGTTCCCACAGCACTGGCAAGGTCTCTCCCAGCCAGCCACATACAGGTCCACCGTAAGTCTCTAGCTTCTGGCAACCAGCTTCATACATTCTCTGAAGGGGTCCCATTACCCTTCCAAGGGTTCTTGTGAACCAAGCCCCTTTAATTCAACTCCAGGTTAACCAGTATTTTCTCGGCTATGCCCCCATCTTTGCCCTGAAAAACTCTGAGCATAACAGCCTTCCAAATGCAACCACTTCCCTTTCAGTGGCATCAGTAAAAACCCTCTGGTTTTAGACTTTCCCTGGCACAGGTCTGGTCTCTGTCTACCAACTCCAGGAACTGAGGTCAAGTTCTCCAAAAGAAAATACCACAGCTGTCCCATTTTATCCAAAGGACTTTTCATGCCTTTCTTTCTTTGCCTTCAACTTTCCTTATTACCTAAGATAGGTGATAGGTTCAGGAGTCCAAAACTGGTCTTCACATACTGCCTTCACAAGTTCTGTAGGTGGTCTAGAACAACTTTGGGGAACACCACTTTATACCTAATGTTTTGTTCTCAAGGCTTCCCAGGTGACGCTAGTAGTAAAGAACCCACCTGCTAGTGCAGGAGATGTAAGAGACATGGGTTCGATCCCTGGGTCAGGAAGATCCCCTGGAGGAGGGCAAGGCAACCCACTCCAGTATTCTTGCCTGGAGAATCCCATGGACATAGGAGCTCGGCAGACTACAGTCCATGGGGTTGCAAAGAGTCAGACATGAATGAAGCAACTTGGCATGCACACATGCACACTTCGTTTTCAGTCCTTAGGAGCCCTAACCAAAATTGAGACAGAGTGCTTTTCTATGACCTGTTACAATATAAAATAACATTGGTGTTACATGGCATGAAAGACAAATAAATGAAGCTAGGTAAGGGATATTTTCGGAGAAGGCAATAGCAACCCACTCCAGTGCTCTAGCTTGGAAAATGCCATGGACAGAGAAGCCTGGTAGGAGTCCACGGGGTCGCAAAGACTGGACACAACTGAGCGACTTCACTTTCACTTTTCACTTTCATGCATTGGAGAAGGAAATGGCAACCCACTCCACTGTTCTTCCCTGGAGAATCCCATGGACAGTGGAGCCTGGTGGGCTGCCGTCTATGGGGTCGCACAGAGTCGGACACACCTGAAGTGACTTAGCAGCAGCAGCAGCAGCAAGGGATATTTTCAGTAGGAAGTAGACATAAATATCATATTACGCAACTTGCACTTCTCATTCAATATAGTTTGACTTACCCATACTGATGTGTATAAACCCAGTTGATCCATTTTGATAATATTGAATATTATTCCATAATTTTTACATACAATGTCTCAGAATATTAAAATCTATTCCCCTAATGCATATTTAGCATTTTCTCCCCCTCATATTCTTCCTATTATAAACACTGCTTCAGTGAACTCCTGCCTATTATATATTCGTATGTCTTCTATCCTTTACTTTCAACTTTTCTGGGTCATGCTTTAATAACTTATGGCTGCTTTATTTTGCTCCTCCTTCCCCATCCAATCTGAAAATTTCTATTTTTTGATAGGCATGTTTAATCCGTTTGCATTTATCATCATTACCGACAGCTACCGGACACACTTTCTCTTTGCCTTTCTTCTCCCTTTCTTGCCTCTCATCTCACAGCCTGAGCTTTCTTTAGCCTTGCTCCTCCTCTCATGGCTTGGGAGTTACACACTCCATTTCTATCATTTCAGCGTTTGTCCCCACAATTTTTAAGATGCTCAAGGAAATCTATACTAAGTCTCTGCATTATGGAAAACTCCTGTTAGAAACATACATGGCCTCTCTGCCTGTCCTTCAAGTCTCTTAACTTTTCTGCCATATTTCTATTTCTGTGGGATGCATTCTAGTAATTTCCTCGGGTTGCTAAGAGTCCTGCACAACTGAGCGAATTCACTTTCACTTTTCACTTTCATGCACTGGAGAAGGAAATGGCAACCCACTCCAGTGTTCTTGCCTGGAGAATCCCAGGGACGGGCGAGCCTGGTGGACTGCTGTCTATGGGGTCGCACAGAGTCGGACATGACTGAAGTGACTTAGCAGCAGCAACAGCAGCTTTCAATTTGGGCTTCCCTGGTAGCTTAGATGGTAAAGAATCTACCTGCAATGCAGGAGACCCAGGTTCAATCTCTGGGTTGAGAAGATCCCCTGGAAAAGAGAATGGCTACTCCAGTATTCTTGCCTGGAGAATTTCATGGACAGGGGAGTTTGGCGGGCTACAGTCCATGGGGTCGCAAAGAGTCAGACATGACTGAGTGATTAATACTTTCACTTTTTTCAGCTTTCAATTCAGTATTTCTCTCCACAGCTATGACTTTACTTTTAAGCTGTCCAATGTACTTGTCAACAAATATGCTTTTTCACTGGACAAATTCTGTTTTTTTCCCCCCTCTAATTCTGCCCTTTTTTTTTCATACTATCCTATCCTTACCATTTCTATTCCTTTCTTTATCTCTGTGAATATTTTTAACACATTTAAGATCTCTTTCAGACTGTTACGTTTCCTGAAGTAGAAATTCTACTACTTAAATCTACCTGCTCATTCTCCCTCCTGGTAATTTATTTTACTGTAAGTTTTGACCATGAGTACATTTTTAATGTTTTCCATGGGAATCCTACGTACTCTAGGCTTAGAAGTGTCTTAACATGGAAATCTCACCTTTGCCTTTGCCAAGCTCCTTGGATTTCCCTGGTTCTGGACCAGTTTTTATGTTAATTTTTCAGCTTTGTAGATAGTATGAAGTTAAATACACACACACACACAGTAATAAGCGTGAGGTTCTAGTTTATTATGGGGTCAACTTTTTTTGAACCCAAACCCTGACATGATACAATCTTCATGCTGATTCCTTAGACTGGTGGATGGAATTTTTCTAGTTCATTTTTCAAAAATATGGTAGCCCTATGTTGACTTCCACCTCATCTGCTATCCTCATACTGGCCCTAAAATCCCAGCCCCCAAACTCTGTACCTGGTTTCCATAAAACTATACAGAAGCATACCTTGTTTTATTGCACTTCACTTTACTGCACTTTGCAGATATTGCTTTCTTTTTTTTTTTTAACAAATTGAAGTTTGTGGCAACCCTGCATTGAGCAAGCCTACAGATACTATTTTTTCCAACAGATGCTCACTTCGTGTCTGTCATATTTAGATAATTCCTGCAACGTTTCACACTTTTTCCATTATTATTATATTTATTATGACCTGTGATCAATGACCTTTGATGTTACTATTTTAATTGTTTTGGGGGGGTGCCATAAACCATGCCCATATAAGACAGCAAACTTAGCTGATAAACATTTTGAGTGCTCCACCAACCAGTCATTTCCCCATTTCTGTCTGCTCCTCGGGCTTCCCTATTCCCTGAGACCCCGCAACATTGAAATTAGGTTAATTAACAGCCCTACAATGGCCTCTAAGTGTTCAAGTGAAAGGAAGAGTAGCTTGACCCTCACTTAAAGTCAAAAGCTAGAAATGATTAAGCTTAGTGAGGAAAATATGTTGAAAACCAAGACAGGCCAAAAGCTAGGTATTCTGCATCAAATAGTTAACCAAGTCATAAATTCGAGGGGAAAGTTCCTGATGGAAATTAAAAGTGCTGCTCCAGTGAACACACAAATGATAAGAAAGCAGAACAGACTTAATGCTGATGTGATAACATTTGAGTGGTTTGCGTAGATCAAACTAACTACAACAGTCCCATAAGCCAAAGCCTACTCTGGAGCAAGGCCCTACTGCTCTTCAAGTCTAGGAAGGCTGAGAGGTGAGGAAACTGCCGAAGAAAAGTCTGAAGCTAGCAGAGGTTGGTTGATGAGGTTTAGGGGAAGAAGCTGTTTACATAACACACAAGTGCAAAGTAATGCAGCAAGTGCTAAGGTAGAAGCTGCAGCAAGCTATCCAGAGGCTCTATCTAAGATAAGCAATGAACACTAAACAACAGATTCTCAATGTAGATAGAATAGTCTCATACTGGAAGAGATGACATCTAGAACTTGCATAGCTAGAGAGGAGACGTCAATGCCTAACTTCAAAGTTTCAAAGGACTGGTTGACTCTCAGGGACTAACGCAGCTGGCGACTTAAAGTAGAAGCCAATGCTCACTCGTCATTTTGAAAATCCTTGGGCCCTTAATTATGCAAATTACTCTTCCTGGGCTCTATAAATGTAACAAAGCCTAGATGACAGCATACTTGTTTACAACATGACTTACCGAATAGTTTAGGCCCACTGTCAAGACCTGTTACTCAGAAAAAAAGATTCCTTTCAAAATATCACTACTCATTGACTAATGAACCTGTTCACTCAAGAGCTCTGACAGAGATGTACAATGAAACTAATGTTGTTTTCCTGCCTGCTAACACAACATCCATTCTGTTGCAAGGAGTAATTTTGACTTTCAAGTCCTAGAAATATATTTCTAGGATACATACATAGAGAAATACATTAGAGATACATTTCATAAGGCTATAGCTACCATAGATAGTGATTTTTCTGGTGCAAAGTAAATTGAAAATCTTCTGGAAAGAATTCACCATTCCAGATGCAATTAAGAATAGTCATGATTCATGAGATTAAGTCAAAATATCAACATTAACTGGAGTCTGGAAAAAGTTGATTCCAAACTTTATGAATGACTTTGAGGGGTTCTAAACTTCAGTGAAAGAAGCAACTGCAGATGTGGTGGAACATGCAAGAGAACTAGAATTATGAGTGGAGCTGAGGATATGACTGAATTGCTGTAATCCCATGATTAAACTTTAATAGATAAGGAGTTACTTCTTATGGATAAGCAAAGAAGCTTTCTTGAGATGGAATCTACTCCTGGTGAAGATGCTGTGAAGTCTGTTGAAATGACAAGGAAGGATGTAGAATATCACATAAACTTAGCTGATAAAGCAGCAGCAGAATCTGGTAGGATTGACTTCAATTTTGAAAGTTCTACTGTGAGTAAAATGCTATCAAACAGCATTTGCACACTATAGAGAATCATTCATGAAAGGAAGGGTCAACTGATATGGCAAACTTCACTGTTTTAAGAAACTGCCACAGCCACCCTAACCTTGAGCAACCACCATCCTCATCAGTTAGCAGCCATCAACATCTAGGCAAGACCCTCCAAAAGGCAAGACCCAGCAAAAAGATTCCAACTTACTGAAGGCTCAGATGATGGTTAGCATGTTTTAGCAATAAAATATTTTTAAATTAAGGTACGTACATGTTTTTAAATATAATGCCATTGTACACTTAACACATTATACAGTATAGTTCAAACATAACTTTTATATTAACTGGGAAACCAAAAAAATTCACTTTATTGCAGTGGTCTGGAACCAACCCTGAAATATCTCTAAGGTATGCCTTCAGCTCCCACTTATAGCTCTGCATTTGGATTTCCTCTCTCTTCCTGGCACCTGAGGGTTTCTCTTTTTTCTTTTCAAGCTCAGCTCTGTTCTGGAGACATTTTGCTGGTGGTTTTTTTTTTTTTTTTTTTTGGTCGCACAATGTGGCATGCGTGATCTTAGTTCCTAATCAGGGATCAAACCCGGGCCCCTACAATAGAGTCTTAATTGCTGTACTGCCAGGGTAATTTCTGTATTGGAGATTTTTTACTGAGCATTTCTACATGGCTGGAATGAGGTTGGGGGTTCCACATCAGATTATTTCAACATACGGAACTAGAGACGTTTAAGCTCTTTAGCATGGCATTAAAGGCCTTACATGACCTGGCTCTTGACATCCTTTTCAGCCTCACCATTGGCTCAACATATATCAAACAATTTGAAACTGCCTAAACCAATCACAGTATTTGACATCCTCTGCCTGGGATGCTCTTTCTCTGCCTGAATCACACAATAAACATCTGTTTATTCTTAAAGACATTAAAGAATCAACTACTATACAGACTTTCTTGCCTCTCTCCAACCACATTTAACCAAACTCCCATGGAATCTGCAAAGACATCAATTACTGCATATGTGCTTTCTGCAAATAGTTATCTACAAGGCTGTCTTCTCCACTAGACTATGAACACATTGAGGGCCAGAACAATTTCTTATTTCTCTATCCCCAATGCACAGTAGATATAAGAAGAAGTGAAGTTGCTTAGTCATGTCCAACTCTTTGCGACCCCATGGACTGTAGCCCACCAGGCTCCTCCATCTGTGGAATTTTCTAGGCAAGAGTACTGGAGTGGGTTGCCATTTCCTTCTCCAGGGGATCAGCACATGTAACTGAACAGTTATTTCTACCCTCAAGGACTAACTATAGTAGTCTTCAGATCTGAGATATTAGACCAAAAATAGAAAAATATAGCAATTAGTTCCAGAGAAGAATTCCACATACTTACAAAGAATGTTTCTCTATTTCTGTCCAAATATGAGCCCCAAAATAGATACTGCAAGTTCTTATCTGAAATATTTAGAGGAAAACAGGGAAGTGGACATGAAATATCAATGGGAAAGCTACTATGAGTAGTGGAATGGTTACTGCCAGAAAGAAAAGGTGCTTCCAAAATCCCATTTGGTCCTATAGTTGTGGATGGCTGAAATATAAGGTTTGATAAAACCAATGAGGGAAAATGCTTCGCTCATAAGCAATAACATGGGCACCATTCCACTGGTGGGGGCAGGGACAATATTGGCTAGTCAATCCTACAAAGGGAGTGAAGACTTACAGAGCATTCTTAAACGCAGAACCTAAAATAATAGGCATATTTCAGACTCTTTCAATTTAAAAAATCTCCTATTGCAACCAACAGAAGAAATCACTTTCCCTTAGGGAGTAAGAAGAGATTAACCAAATTAACCTTTACTATTCAAATGCACACCACATGAGCTCTATTGAGTAGCACTTTCATTGAATGTGATAAGGCTAAGGCAAAATTACTTCTAATATGCTGATAACAGAAGTACAATGGTCCTAATATCCCAAGATTTTTATACCTCCTTTGCTGGCATTCAGAAACCTCCAACTTTTTTTAGTTCTCCCTATAGGAGGCAGACTGTGGAACCAGATTGTCTAGTTCAAATCCCAGCTCTACCACTGAGAGCTTCATGACTCTGGACAAGCTACTTAATCTCTCTGTGCCTTAGATTTTTTTTAATCTGTAAAATATAAATGATAAAAGCATCCATTTCACAGTGCTATTATTAGAATTTAGAGTTATTATGTGTAAAGCACTTAGCACAATGCCTGGCCCATAGAAACAGGCTCAATAAATGTAAGCCGTAATCATTACTATTATCATCACATCACCACCATCATTCTCAGCTCTAGCTTTACTACACAGCCTCTTTTTTTTTCCATATAAGAAAAGAGAGAACTACTTACTAGTTTTTATTTTGTGCCAGGCACAATGCTTAGCCCTTTCAACATGCATTTATTTATTTAGCCCTCATAACAACCCTGCAGGTGAGACAGTATTTTTGATGTTACTGATAAGGAAATTGAGGCTTGAACATTCAGCAAATTCTTAGCATTAAAACATAATGATGGTGTGTGGGAAGAGTCACTTGGCAAAACGTGGATCTAGCTAACTCTCTAGAATTCAAATTTAACTTGTTTTTAATTTGTACTGTGCACACAGGAAAGTAAGCATACGTGCATGCATAAAGGAAAGGGAACAGTAGGTACAACTTACTGAATGGCTAGATATCACTAACTTCCCTCTACCTAGCCAAATCTTTCCATCTATTTAAGACTCTAACCCCTAAAACAGACACTGAGCTCTCTCCTAACTCTTGACCCTTATTGTCTAAACAACAATTTTGTAATGGAGCACATATGATTTTGTATCATTACTTTTTAATTTCTTATGATGTCCTAAGAAGTTCCATAAAGGCTCACATACTTTTACCTTAAAATTTTCTTATGTTCTTTAGAGTACCTAGCATAGAACTGAGTATAAAGCTGTTTCACAATAGCATTTGTGGAGTAGCTTACTATCCAGACCCAGCAAGAACATCCCCAAATAATGATGATTATTGTTTACTCAATGAATTTTTACATACAGTGTAGAGGCCCTGTGTTAGGGCTTAGAGCAGAATCAGAACACAGTAAGATACTTCAGTCCCAGTCCTAATAGTTCATAATAGACTGGGGAAACTACAGGTAATCAGGCAATTACAATACAGTAAGGTAAGTGCTAAAACAGATATTTGAACCAAGTGCTAAGAGAATATCAAAGAGGGAAAGATTAACTCCCCAGAAAGCATTTCAGCATTCACTTTTTTAACAAGTATTTACTAACCACTTAATATGTGCTGAACACTGTCTTAGGTCCAAGGGTAAGAGGTAAATAAAATGTCCAAGGCCCCTGTATTTATGAAGCTTATAATCTAAGATTCACTTGAGTGGGCTGACAAATGAGTAGGAATTCACTCTGTAAAAGATGCAGGAAAGGGGATCAGCATCAAGTCAAAGCCCTGGAGACATGAAAGAGAGGAACTAAGAAAAAGAAGAGCAAGAAATGAGGCGTGGCTGGAATGCATTCCTGTTAAAGGGGAGCTATAAGGGATAGGTGAGATGGCACCTCAGACAGAACAGAAGAGAAAGGGTTTCATATGCCAAGTCCAGGCTTTTAAAGCTTTAGCTCATTTGGTTGTTCAGAAAAATGCACCATGGCCTTCTATATGCCAAGTCCCATGACAGCTACTGGGGCCACAAAAACATTAAGACATAGTCTTTCCAGATGCGGAGAGTATACCAGGACACATGCATGGAAAGGAACACGTTTCCATCACAATACTGTAAAGTAATTATCCTCGAATTTAAAAAAGAAAAACACCTTTTAAAAAGCACGAGAAGTGCGCTAATGGGGCACGTTAAGAAAAGGGATAGCTTAGAGAAGGGAGTCATATTGGCTCTGTATTTGGGGGACAGAGGGTGGCTAGGAAAGACCTTCTAATAGAGGAGACTCTTTACTAGGTCACGGGGACAAAGGATTTCATAAAGTAGCTGATAACAACAAATACTTACATATTACTTAGTACTAGCCAGGTTCTGCTCCAACCACTTTACATATATTGACACATTCAAACTTTGCAACGAGCTTATTAAGTAGATGGGGCTTCCCTGATAGCTCAGTTGGTAAAGAATACACCTGCAATCCAGGAGACCCCGGTTTGATTTTTGGATCGGGAAACTCGGCTGGAGAAGGGATAGGCTACCCACTCAAGTATCCTTGGGCTTCTGTTGCGGTTCAGCTGGTAAAGAATCTTTCTGCAATGCGGGAGACCTGGGTTTGATTCCTGGGTTGGGAAGATTCCTTGGAGAAGGGACAGGCTATTGACTCTGGTATTCCGACCTGGAGAATTCCAAGGACTGTATAGCCCATGGGGTTGCAGAGTCGGACACAACTGAGCAAATTTCACTTCAGTTCAGTTGCACCCGACTCTTTGTGACCCCATGGACTGCAGCGTGCCAGGCTTCCCTGTCCATCACCAACTGCCAGAGCTTACTCAAACTCATGTCCATCGAGCCGGTGATACCATCCAGCCATCTCTTCTTCTGTCATCCCCCTCTCCTCCCGCCTTCAATCTTTCCTAGCATCAGGGTCTATTCAAATGAGCTCTTCCCATCAGGTGGCCAAAGTATTGGAGTTTCAGCTTCAGCATCAGTCCTTCCAATGAGTATTCAGGACTGATTTCCTTTAGGATAGACAGCTTGGATCTCCTTGCAGTCCAAGGGACTCTCAAGAGTCTTCTCCAACACCACAGTTCAAAGCATCAATTCTTTCAGTTCAGCTCTCTTTATAGTCCAACTCTCACATTCATACACGACCACAGGAAAAACCATAGCCTTGACTAGACAGACCTCTGTGGACAAAGTAATGTCTCTGCTTTTGAATATGCTATCTAAGTTGGTCATAACTTTTCTTCCAAGGAGTAAGCGTCTTTTAATCTCATGGCTGCAGTCACCATCTGCAGTGATTTTGGATCCCAAAAAAATAAAGTCTGACACCGTTTCCGCATCTATTTCCCATGAAATGATGGGACCAGATGCCATGATCTTTGTTTTCTAAATGTTGAGCTTTAAGCCAACTTTTTCACTCTCCTCTTTCACTTTCATCAAGAGGCTTTTTAGTTCCTCTTCACTTTCTGCCATAAGGGTGGTGTCATCTGCATATCTGAGGTTATTGAGATTTCTCCCGGCAACCTTGATTCCAGCTTGTGCTTCTTCCAGCCCAGCATTTCTCATGATGTACTCTGCATAGAAGTTAAATAAGCAGGGGGACAATATACAGCCTTGACATACTCCTTTTCCTATTTGGAACCAGTCTGTTGTTCCATGTCCAGTTCTAACTGTTGCTTCCTGACCTGCATACAGATTTCTCAAGAGGCAGGTCAGGTGGTCTGCTATTCCCATCTCTTTCAGAATTTTCTAGTTTATTGTGATCCACACAGTCAAAGGCTTTGGCATAGTCAATAAAGCAGAAATAGATGTTTTTCTGGAACTCTCTTGCTTTTTCGATGATCCAGAAGATGTTGGCAATTTGATCTCTGGTTCCTCTGCCTTTTCTAAAACCAGCTTGAACATCTGGAAGTTCACAGTTCACATATTGCTGAAGATCTCTAGTCTTTCCCATTCTATTGTTTTCCTCTATTTCTTTGCATTGATCACTGAGGAAGGCTTTCTTGTCTCTCCTTGCTATTCCTTGGGACTCTGCATTCAAATGGGTATATCTTTCCTTTTCTCCTTTGCCTTTCGCTTCTCTTCTTTTCTCAGATAACCATTTTGCCTTTTTGCATTTCTTTTTCTTGGGGATGGTCTCGATCCCTGCCTCCTATACAATGTCACGAACCTCCGTCCATAGTTCTTCAGGCAATCTATCAGAATCTAATCCCTTGAATCTATTTGTCACTTCCACTGTATAATCCTAAAGGATTTGATTTAGGTCATACCCGAATGATCTAGTGGTTTTCCCTATTTTCTTCAATTGAAGTCTGAATTTGGCAATAAGGAGTTCATCATCTGAGCCACAGTCAGCTCCCGGTCTTGTTTTTGCTGATTGTATAGAGCTTCTCCATCTTTGGCTGCAAAGAATATAATCAGTCTGATTTTGGTATTGACCATCTGGTGATGTCCATGTGTAGTCTTCTCTTGTGTTGCTGGAAGAGGGTGTTTGCTATGACCAGTGCATTCTCTTGGCAAAAATCTGTTAGCCTTTGCCCTGCTTCGTTTTGTACTCCAAGGCCAAATTTGCCTGTTACTCCAGGTATCTCTTGAGTTCCTACTTGTGCATTCCATTCCCCTATGATGAAAAGGACATCTTTTTGGGGTGTTAGTTCTAGAAGGTGTTGTAGGTCTTCACAGAACCATTCAACTTCAGCTTCTTAGGCATTACTGGTCAGGGCACAGACTTGGATTACTGTGATACTGAATGGTATCATCAATGCCTTGGAAACAAACAGAGATCATTCTGTCATTTTTGAGTTTGCATCCGAGTACTGCATTTCAGACTGCTTTGTAAAAGGAGTACGTCAAGGCTGTATACTGTCACCCTGCTTGTTTAACTTCTATGCAGAGTACATCATGAGAAACGCTGGACTGGAAGAAACACAAGCTGGAATCAACATTGCTGGGAGAAATATCAATAACCTCAGATATGCAGATGACACCACCCTTATGGCAGAAAGTGAAGAGGAACTAAAAAGCCTCTTGATGAAAGTGAAAGAGGAAAGCGAAAAAGTTGGCTTAAAGCTCAACATTCGGAAAACGAAGATCATGTCATCCGGTCCCATCACTTCATGGGAAATAGATGGGGAAACAGTGGAAAAAGTGTCAGACTTTATTTTGGGGGGCTCCAAAATCAGTGCAGATGGTGACTGCAGCCATGAAATTAAAAGACGCTTACTCCTTGGAAGAAAAGTTATGACCAACCTAGATAGTATATTCAAAAGCAGAGACATTACTTTGCCGACTAAGGTCCATCTAGTCAAGGCTATGGTTTTTCCTGTGGTCACGTATGGATGCGAGAGTTGGACTGTGAAGAAGGCTGAGCGCTGAAGAATTGATGCTTTTGAACTGTGGTGCTGGAGAAGACTCTTGAGAGTCCCTTGGACTGCAAGGAGATCCAACCACTCCATTCTGAAGGAGATCAGCCCTGGGATTTCTTTGAAAGGAATGATGCTAAAGCTGAAACTCCAGTACTTTGGCCACCTCATGTGAAGAGTTGACTCATTGGAAAAGACTCTGATGCTGGGAAGGATTGGGGGCAGGAGGAGAAGGGGACGACAGAGGATGAGATGGCTGGATGGCATCACGGACTCGATGAACGTGAGTCTGAGTGAACTCCGGGAGATGGTGATGGACAGGGAGGCCTGGCGTGCTGCAATTCATGGGGTCGCAAAGAGTCGGACACGACTGAGCGACTGAACTGATGGCTACTCCATTTCTTCTAAGGGATTCTTGCCCACAATAGTAGATATAATGGTCATCTGAGTTAAATTCACCCATCCCAGGCCATTTTAGTTTGCTGATTCCTAAAATGTTGATGTTCACTCTTGCCATCTCCTATCTGACCCACTTCCAATTTGCCTTGATTCATGGACCTAACATTCCAGGTTCCTATGCAATATTGCTCTTTACAGCATCAGACTTTACTTCCATCACCAGTCACATTCACAACTGGGTGTTGTTTTTGGTTTGGCTCCATCTCTCCATTCTTTCTGGAGTTATTTCTCCACTGACCTCCAGTAGCATATTGGGCACCTACAGTACTGGAGAGTTCATCTCTGTGTCCTATCTTTTTGCCTTTTCATACTGTTCATGGGGTTCTCAAGGCAGGAATACTGAAGTGGTTTGCCATTCCCTTCTCCAGTGGACCACATTTTGTCAGAACTCTCCACCATGAGCTGTCCATCTTGGGTGGCCCTACACGGCATGACTCATAGTTTCACTGAGTTAGACAAGGCTGTGGTCCATGTGATCGGATTGGTTAGTCTTCTGTGAAATTGATTTTCATTCTGTCTGCCCTCTGATGGAGAAGGATAAGAGGCTTATTTTAGGTTATAAAATAATGGCTAGAATTCCCTGTGCTATACAGTATATCCTAGTTGCTTATCTATTTATTTGGGCTTCTCTGGTGGCTCAGCTGGTAAAGAATCTGCCTGAAATGCGGGTAATCTGGGTTTGATCCCTGGGTTGGGAAGATGCCCTGGAGAAGGGAATGGCTACTCACTCCAGTATTCTGGCATGGAGAATTCCATATAGATTATTATAAAATAAAATAGTGACTTTCACTTCATACTTCATTTATTAAATAGATATTATTATTAATCCAATTTTACAGATAAGGAAAGACACAGAGATTAACTTGCCCAAGGTCACACAAGTAGTTTAAGCGGCAGAGCTGGAATTTAAACACAGGCAGTTTGGCTCCAGAGTCTGTGTTAATTACCACACCATACTGACTCTAAGACAAGAGAAAAAAGCCATTCAAGGAAAACAGAACAGCATATGCAAAGGTGTAGAGGTATGAAAGAACACATCTTTGAGAAATTGTGAGTGGCTGACACTGGACGGAAGGTAAATAAGAAGAGCAGCAGGGCAGGCAGGTACCAGGTCACAGAGAGCCTTTGGGGTCATGCAAAGAAATGTCTTTATCAAAAGGTAGTTTAAAAGCACTGAGGGAAGGGTTTCCTTTGGCAAGGAGGTGACCTGAGTAGATTTTTTTTTTTTAAGCCTTATTTCTCTGACTTCAGTGTGGAGGTTGGAATGATAGGGGATGCCAAAGTCAGGGAGACAAAGTTAACAGACCACCGAACTGCTCTAAATTCAAAAAGATTTTGAAATTCAGAGAGAGAGATGTAAGGGCAGGAAGGATTTTTAGGAGACAAAATTGAAAATTGGATATAAAGAAGAAGAATTAAGGGTGGTTTCTAAATTTGTAGTCCCCGTTACTTGGTATATGGATAAAATAAATACGGGAGGTTTGGAAGAAAAGCCACTGCATTGAAGAAGAATGTTACTTCATATGCCTGTTGTTTATTCTGACTCCACAATCTTCACATGACATATTCTCATCATCACACACAGTGATTCTCAACTGGGGCCCACCTGGGGACACCAAGGGCAGAAGGGACAGGTGAAGGTATATTAGAATCTGGGTGTTTGTATGTTGAGTGTACATGTAGGTCAATTACTACTATCCCTTTTTTCCTTCCAGACAGTCTGATACCACAGTCCTGCCCACCACTGTCTCTGAGAACTACATACAGTAGTGACTATATACAATATACAGTCTACAATTATTTGTGGATACTCTGACCAAACAGTTGAAACACTTCAACGTGTTCTAGGAATTCACAAAACTTCAAAACTCAGGGAGATTTTAAAGATCATCTTGAGCTTAGTAGGTCTCAACTAAGAGCTATTTGTAAATACGTGAGGGCATTTTCAGTCATCACAGTGGGAGGTGCTACTGGCATTTAGTGTCTGAGGGCCTGAGATGCTCAACTTTGTAAAACTCACAGGACGGTTTCAAATGATGAAGAATTATATTGCCCGAAAGGACAACAGTGTTTGTTTGAAGAAACTCTGACATAGGCCAACAGAACCCAGGGTCTTTGTTTACACTTCCCTATATTGCTTTCTAATCTGGGTCTGGTAAACCTGTGGTATATCTAGAAGTCCAATGGAGTACTTAAGTCAAGTACTCAGAAGGCCCTCCACACCATCACAGTCTTTGTAAATTTTTCTCTAGCCCCTGATCCCCCTCTCTTCAGAGACCTAGGCCAGAGGTGCAAGTTTGGCAGTCATCAGCATGGCAAGCCTTAAGATGAATAAGATTACCCTGGCCAAATACATAAAATGTGACAAAGCTCTGCAGAGCACAAACATTAGCAGTCTAATGGAGAAAAGAGGAAGCAATAAAGGAAATCAGAAAGAAAAAGTCTGTAATGTAGAAGGAGAGGTTCCAGATGACAAAGGGAACTAATTGCAAGCAGTTTTCTGCTTGTTTTTAGTGAAGTAACTTGTTGTTCACTCGCTAAACCGTGTCCAACTCTTTGCGACCCCATGAACTGCAGCACTCCAGGCTCGCCTGTCCTTCACTATTAAGTGAAGCAATAATTACCATTAATTACATTACATTCATTGATTCACTGTTAGTTGTTTATACTGTATTCATGATGCCTTGCCTCTTCCTTGCCAACATAAGTCAGACAGTTTGAGGCTGCAAAGAGTCCAGTTTAACAGTCTCTTTTTCAGTCTTAGATGTGGCTATGAAGGCCACGTGATACAGTTCCAGTCAATATGCTATGAGGGGTGGTATCATCATCCAATCTTACTGAGTTTGTACAGGGTACACAAATCATATTTGGTACTTGAACATTCCATTTAATAGACAAGAACATCTTGCAAAAGAAGAATAATTTCAGAGGATATATCCTACCAGTTAGTGAAACATACCACAAAGCTAAAGTAATTAGAAGGGTGTAACAAAGGTCCAGAAATTGATAGTGTATGGGGGAAACAAATTTGGAGCAGTCAGGAGCACGGTGGGGAGGAAGCACAAAAATAAGGAATTCATAGGTCTTCCACAGTAGAACTCCTCCAGACCTCCTTGCCATCCCAGTCCTTTGCACATTTTCTCCACTCCCAGATCCCCTCTCACCTTCAGAGACTCAATGGTGGCCTGCTTGTAAATCTTTCCTCCAGGATCTTTCTTCTGAGGACTATTCTGGATTCTGGGTGTTCGAATGACGAATTTATCCATTCCTAGGGGACTCCAACTACCTTCACGTGCTTTACCGTGTTCTGCTCAACAAAGAAGGCAGGTTCTAAAATGTCACCAGAACTTCAGTGATGTGTGCTCCCTAAAGTGACATAATTGGGTCCTACATACTCTGGAAGCATTCTTGAATTATTAGGACCCTTGGATGGAATTTAAAATAAGATTTCCTCTTAAAAATCTTCCTAAAAACTGAAAATTGTATACAATGACCGGTCTACTTCCTGAATTAAGAGGTACCTAGTGCACACTGTAAGGGGGCTCTTCCATCTTAGGTTGCGTTGTGGTAGGGTTAGCTTTCCCCCAGGTTCAGTGAAGCTCTCTTAACAAATACCCTACCATAGCCACAACCCCAAGTGTTCCTCTTGTAACCAATATTCAACAACCTCCTCCAGATGTCAGCAGGGTCCTCACAACAACCAGTCATCTCCAGGAAATGCTCCACGGTCAAAGGACCCTAAAGACTGTCCTGCTCTAATCCCATAGCAACGGGAACCACCACCTTCCTCTGCCTTCAGCACTCAGGAGCCCGGGAAGGGAAAGGCTAACGATGGCACGTGAGACCCACCAGGAAAAGCAGCCCTGCCAAGCAGCTGGGCCTCTCCGGCACGCACCCTCTGAGGGCCCCAAGCCTGGGCCTTATGGGGTCGGAACACCTTTCAGGGCTGGCAGTTTCTCGGTAAAAGCTCCGCCAGCCAGCTGAAGTCCAAGGCCAATCAGCGGAGGTTGGGGGGAGGGGGGGCGGCTCGAACCAAACCACATTCCCCAGAATACACCGCGAATGGGCAGGCTCGGGAGCGCCTAGGGCAGCTGGTAGTTCCCCGAGACCAAGTTCCCCAACCACCGTGCGCCTCCCGCTTGAAGAGAACTACATGCCCCAGCATGCCTCGCAGAGGGAGGAGTCGTTTCGCTCTAGTACTCGCGATGTTTGGATCCACTTCCTCTCGCCAACCTAGAAGTTCGTAGACCTAGAGGTGGGGCGGGAGGCGGCAGTTTCGGACGGGTCAGGGCGGAGCTGAGAAGACTACAGAGGCGGAAGCAGCGGCCCGCGGGGCGGGGAAGGGGCTGGTCCCGGAAGGAGGAGGAAACCTTGAAAAGAAAACAGCAACAAGCTGTGCTGCTGTGACAGAGGCAAACAAAATGGCGGTGCCGAAGGGGAGCCTATGGCTCAGGGCCCAACTGGGGATCCCGCCGCTGCTGCTGCTGGCCATGGCCCTGGCCGGAGGCTCGGGAACCGCTTCGGCTGAAGCGTTTGACTCGGTCTTGGGTGATACGGCGTCTTGTCACCGGGCCTGTCAGTTGACGTATCCCTTGCACACCTACCCCAAGGTAGGGCCCGTCCGAACCGGGCTACAACCCTTCCCTGGCCGCCCATCTTTCCGCTTTCCCGCACCTCTGTCGTTTCTGGGAGCCTGACTGTTGAACCCTCCCTTCAACCTTTGTCTCCCATCTCTGTGGCCCCTTTTTTCTTCCCTAATGCTATCCGCATCCCGCTCCTGCTGTAATTACCGGAAGTTTGTGCCGCACCTACCCTGTAATAGGTCGGGGACAGAAAAATAAGTAAGACACGACCTCTTTTTTCCTGAGGCTTTACGGGGAAGGGTGGGGAGGAGGATCCAGATGATTAATGCAGGTTCCTCACTTTCCATGGATGGCGGGGCGGAGGTGGGGGCAGTTGCAGATACGCCAGTCCACTGAAAGATTAGTTCTTAACCCCCTCTTCCCATAGCGCCTCTCTGGGCTGGAAGCCTGTAGTCTGTACCTGGAGTGAGACAAGTAGATAATTCCACCATAGTATGAAATGTATTAAGGAGTTGGGAGACACTCAGGAAGGGCTTTCCGCCTATGTTGAGTAACTGTGTGCTAGGTGCTGACACTGGGACTGGGATAGCTTAGAGAAAAAGCAGTTAGGTTTCTACATTCGGAGAACTTACCTTTCGGTGCAGCAGAAGACAGGGAGGGGACTAGTAGAGTGGGAAAGAAACGAGACCGGCCCTCGCCGCGGATCACATATTACGAAGAGTGTGACCCTTCCTCCCCTCCTTGTCCGCCCCTAGGTGCAGCCTTTCCTTTAATTCCATTCCACTTCTCAAGTTGTTTTTGCAGCTTGAAAACTGTTGACTGAGCATCCTAAATTGCGTGGTTTGTCCCCCACCCTTCCAAATATGTGATTTCGGTATAAGCCCCGCCCCGCACACCACTGCCTTTCTTTATAACAGCTTGTGCTGGTCTTTCTACCCTTGTTTTTACTTTGTCTTCCCTATAATATGTGCTTAACCAAGTGGCTAGGCCTCTTTGCTCTCTCAAACTACAAAGTGACTAGGAGGAGACGTTTAGGATGTTTCTTATTGGCAAGTGCTTTCAGGCTTTTGAAATGAAAAGTTCTAGATGCTGTTTCTGCCCATATGTCTGTTTACTGCTGGGTTTTACATTGCTTGAGGATTATCAATCTTTCAGAAAAAGTGTGGGAGAGGGGATTATCAAGTTATCAGAGACAAATATATTATTAGCAATCAAGAGAGAAAAATGGGGAATTCTGACTTCTAACCTTTTAAATCAATGTGTACTGCTCCTGAATACATTATTTTCTTCTCTTTTTATAAACCACTCGTAAGTAAGAGGATTGTATGAGGAAATTAATAGTGATTTGACCTGGAATTGGGCAGATATTTATTTTGTATCTTTTTAGTGTTTAGATGTACTGGCCTTCCCTCCCACCCATCCTCCCCCTTTTTTTTGAGATTTCCCTAGCATATTTGTAGTTACTTGAGTACATATGCTGGAGAATAAGCAATTTAAAAGGCTAGACATTTCTGGAACCTCTGAGTACTTTTATAATATCCACTACTTTCTAACAATTGATGTGATATCTATAAATCTTTCTTTTTCAGTAAAGCTATTCTTCCTAGGAACTCTAAATCACCTGGTTTCCTGTCCTGGACTTAAAGTTTACAAACTGCCTGCTGTCTTATTAGCCAGTATGATGGGAGATTTACCTCCCTTATCCCTAATTCTCACCCTGCCAAGTTGGGCTTGTCAGCTGAGGAAATCAAGGCTCTGACATGTTCAGTGACTTGACCTAGGTCACATAGCCAAGAAGTAGTGGAGTAGCAGGAATTCAATCCTAAAACTGGCTACACTGTACTGCTTTCTATTAATAAAGTTGTAGATTAAAAATATTTAATTATTTCACTGATGTCCTTTGGTCCTCCATCAAATTATTGTGCTTTATGGTTTGGAAAAAAGCAGTGGGTGTTATATTATTTAAATGTACAAGCTCCTAAAGCCTCTCTTGGTCTGGTATTTGTGACTGGCAAATAGAAATCTCATTTTAGTGACTCTTTTTCAAAATTATTTGTTGCAAGAAAGCATGGTACTTTACTTGTTTGTAGTAGGTACTTAAAAATTATCATATTTCACCCTTTAACTTTCCTCAGAAGTAGAATTGTGTAACTTGTCTGGGTCCAAATACAGGAGACATAAGTCCTGTTAATAATAAAGGTAATTAGAGGCAGCCTGGTCATTTTTAAGAGTGTGGGCTCTGGAACCTTACAAACCTGGTTTCATTCCCGGCCTTACAGTTACATATCTCTGTGTCCTTGATAATCACTTCTCATGACTTCATTTTGTCAACTGTTAAAAAAAAAAAAAATCCTTACACCTTGTGGAGTAAGTGTGAGGATTAAAGATAATATACATGGTACTCTTAGCACAGTACCGAACACATGGCAACAGATAGTGGTTTCCTTTGTCAAGTGTCATAAGGCCAGTTTGGTGTGTGCAGTGTATTAGTAGTGCTAAATAAGAGAGAATAGTTAGCTTGACGCAGGATAAGAAAATGCGTGTAAAATCTATAGATAGTAGAGTTCCTTTAAGGAGGATTTGGTCTAAATTAGAGAAGGTATATTTTATATGTGTGCCATAACTTTGGATGCCTAGGGCATGAAACATTGTCTAAAACATGAAACACTTATTTAGAACAAGGATATGACTTAATAGCTACCAGTTGAGTGCCTGCTCTGTGCCAGGTATCCTGTGATATATTAAGTGTTAACACCGTATCTGGTACATTGTGGGTGCTCACAAAATATGTTATTAATGTCATATCTGTTTATTAGATAGTATAGCATAATATTAATGATGCTATGGATATAAAATATGTAAATAAAATAATAAAATATAAAATCCTCATCATATTTCAGGATTGACATGTAAGTATTGTCACTGTTCTACAACTAAGGAAATTCAGGCTGAGTGAGGTTAAGGCCCTTGCCTAAGGTTGTGCAGAATAAGTGATGAGGCTGAGCGACTAACCAGGGCTAATTCCTGAACCTAGACTCTTTCACCATGCTACACTCGCTTCTGAAAGTCGTACTGGAGGGCTTATTGGATTGGTTTAATAAAAGAAAACATATCTGAAAGCAAAATGGCTTGCAGTATAGCTCATACTAAAGAGCTCATACTTCTCCATGCCATAGTAGGAAGTATGTGATGCTCCAAAGACATGAGAGAATTCTACTGTCTTACAAAAGCTACTCAGGTATAAAATTTACTTTAATGGTTAAAATTCTTTCAGTTTCACTGTAACAATAAATGCAGCTAGAACTGACATCCAGAAATGTACTACCCTCAAAGTTTTATAATAAAGATTGTTCAGTATTAGACAATTAGGGTGAAATGGTTGGATGGCATCACTGATTCAATGGACATGAACTTGGGCAAACTTCAGGATGTTGAGGGACAGGGAAGCCTGGTGTGCTATAGTCCATGGGGTCGTGAAGAGTCTGACATGACTTGGAGACTGAACAACAATAAGTACTAGACTGCAGCCATCTCCTCTTAACGGACTGTTGCTGCTGCACAAATTTTACTAATCCTGCTGGAAAGAAATGCATAACTCTGTATTCCATTGGTTGCTAACTGGTGTATGCACATGCTGTTTCCTTCCTTATTAGGTGCCTGCCAGTTTGTACACAGTGGATCACACAGTAAGTTGAGGGGGCTTCCCCACATATACTGGTTTGTTTCAAATACTATACATTTCACCAAAGGAAAGCCTGTTGAAGACATTGTCATTAGTCTTACTGAACAGTTCACATTTTCCAGCAATGAAGAATCTTTCTTATCTTGAGCTGTCACACAAATAAAATGATGCCTACAACTATTGTTTTCTGTTTTAAAAATGTATTATTATGATTAACACTACTACCACTTACTGAGCACCTTCAATGTTCCGGGCACTGCACTAGGAATAGGTGTCTTCCAGCATTATTGAGGGGTTTAGAGATAATTTATAGCTTTTATTTCCTTTTTGACGTTTGTCAGTAGATAGGTAAAGTCACGTGCATGCTGACGTGAAAGGTTTTCATCCACGTCTGGCTGATTCCAATGGCTTTTTCCATATGTCACATGTTGCCTTTGTGTTTTCAGTTCAGGTAAACTGAGCTTAAAAAAATCCTTTCGTTTAAGCATTTTTCTCAGTGTGTACCTCACTTTGTGGGGGCCTGTATAGCACTATCTACTATGTAAAACCAGTCATGATATTTTTCCTGATAGACTTGATGAGTCGTATAAATATTTATGTGGCAGAAGTACACCATTGATCCTACAGTACTTGTTTTCTCATTTTTGCCTCTATTAAAGTTCTGATTATGTCACTGTTATTTTTATTTTCAACTTTTCCCCCCAAAATATGACCATGGAATGTAGGAAAAGGGTGATGTTTTTATGCACTCAGTTTCTTGGTATCACTTATTTATTTATTTGTTTTGTATATCACTGTTAAAATAAGAAATTAAAACTTCTTTATATGGCAGATTATATAGTCTTAAGTATTACTTGACTTCTATCATTTTTCTTTCTTTCAGTTATAAAACTTTTATTGGACAATTTATAATAAACCCTACTAACTTTGCTTTCTTTTTGACTTTTTTTTTCCCCCATAAGGGAAAACCACTATTTTTTTTGTTAATCCTCCCTGTTCTTGACCTCCCTAGGAAGAGGAGTTGTACGCATGTCAGAGAGGTTGCAGGCTGTTTTCAATTTGTCAGTTTGTGGATGATGGAATTGATTTAAATCAGACCAAATTGGAATGTGAATCTGGTAAGATGCTATGCTAATGACATCAGCAGTATATAACATTGGTGTTTTCTTTGAGTTGTGTTATGCTTTTTATGTATTTTCCTAGGAAAATGACAAGCATGCTATTTAAACTAGTCATCAAGCATATTTAAGTTATTATAAAGTTGAACTTCTAGTAGCTGCTGCTAGAAATTTCATGGGCTTTAAATTTCATCTATTTGTTGAGACAGTGTTTATTTTGTACTATAGATAGGAACACCTTTGTTTAACCAAGTATTTGGTTTAGACAAATGTAATAGTGATTACCCTTCTCATAATTCATCACTATCATTTCAGTGGATAGTATAATTTTCCTAAGCCTTTCAATCATAGGCTAGTTGACTTAGCTCCCAAGTTTTTTTTTTTTTTTACTGAATCAGGTTTTTGACTCAGTATTTAATACTGTATTCTTTGTGAGTCATGCCAATAAAAGAAGTAACTAGAGTCTTTGTCATCTCTTAAGCCACTATTCTTACCTTTTGCCCAAAGCGATGTGTTTAATAAAAGAAACCTGTAATCAGGACAAAATTGATATTTAGCTTTTTAAAAACTGTAATGGAATTTTCTTCATTCATCACCTTACACTGTTTACTCAGTGCAGTGGGCGGTCGCTTTCTCCCTGTCACTATGCCGCTATTTCCAGCTACCCTGTGTGATGGCATAGCCTCTTTTTATGGCTCAGTCTCCTAGCTGGCCGTCTTTATACGTGCATAATACTGTTCAGCTTATCATCTAGTACCTTTGAGAAGTATACTACAAATGCATGACTGGGTGGAAAGAAAAATAAAATTGTGGTGTAAAGTGTTGCATCACAGGAAAGAAAATTCTCTAGTGAACTAAATGAAAAGTGTGTATGTGGTAGAGACTCATTCCAAGTTTGGAATCCTGCTGCAGAACATTTTCAAAGTTCAGTTTTCTCAGAATTTAGGATGTTAGACTGATTGTTTTATTTTTCTTTGCCTTGTGAATACCCTTGTTGCTGAACTCAGTGATCTAGTTCTTAACAGTAATATCATATATTTGTATAAATACTAAAGTATATCATTTTGTTCAACCCCATAAAGTAGGTGTTATTAATTCTGTTTTAGACATGATAAAAATCAATAGTCAGAGAGATTAAGTAGCTCTACCTAGGTCACATACACAGCCAACAGATGATAGAGCCAGAATTTCAGGATGCCAATTCAGTGTTTTTTCTTTTCTGCAAACCTTAGCTATGAGGTTCACCTCATATGAATGTCATCATAGCCAGAGCCTGAGTGTGTAGTTAATAGGTTTCTTCCTGAAACATTTGACTTGTGGGAGGAAGAAGAGATGGGATTTTAGTAAAATAAAACATTTGCTGTTATTGCCAAATATGAAAATTCATATTAATGAAATACTTTTAAAGTATAATAAATTGCTTTATAAAATGCTAAATTCCTTACTTTCTAGTCTATCCCTTTTCTTTCTCTCCTTCTCTTTTTTCCTTGTAATTTACTGTTTTTCTCTTCCAGCATGTACAGAAGCATATTCCCAATCTGATGAGCAATATGCTTGCCATCTTGGTTGCCAGAATCAGCTGCCATACGCAGAATTGAGACAAGAACAAGTATGAAACAGTACTGCCCTTCAGAAATGCCTGCTTAGATTGCACTTTGTATTGAAATGTATATTGTTCACATGATCCTATTTCAGTATTATATTTTATAATTAGTTTCAGCAAACAAATTATTTTTGCAAATAGAAAAGTCAGTTACTTTTGTATAAGGCTTTAATGTTAAGAGGTATGTTCACACCCATAATCTCATTTTGTTTTTTTTCTTGGTCTGGTGACAGTATTATCCCCATTTTGCATATGAAAAAACTGAGGCTCAGAGAAGTGGAGAGTTCCTTTTACCTTATCTGCCATTACCTTAGATCAGCATCATTTCTCATCTGTATTACTAAATGAGCTTCCAGTCTGTTTTCCCACTTTAGCCCCTTCTAGTCTATTGTCTAGTCTGTGTCTGGATATTTATTTCTAAATGGAAATCTCATGTCATGATTCTATCTTATATTCTTCAGTAGCTTCCCATTATATACAGGTTTAAGTCCAAACCATTTATCACAGCCTGGCTTCTGATTACCTCTTCTATATCATCTCTTAGAATTTCTACCCCTCTTACTCTATCCAAGCGTTTGGGGGAAAGTTTTTGAATTAACTTTGACATAGGAAATACAACCGCATGGTACAGAATTCAAAAGGTGAAAAAAATATATATATACACACACACACACACACACACACACACACACACACACACAGTTGACCCTTGAAAAACATGGATTTTAACTGCGGGACCATTTACACTTGAATTTTTTTTTTCTTAATATTATACTGTACTACGTGATCTATAGTTGGTTGAATTCTCAGATGCAGAATCACAAACATGGGAGACCAACTATTATCTGTGTATATTCACAGATTTCAGCACCCCTAATCCCTGCCATTGTTCAAAGATCAGTTCTTTAGTGAAAAGTTTCCTACCCCTGTATCTCTTAGCCACTCCATTTTCCTCCATTAATGTAGCCAGGGTTACCAGTGCAGAGGCATTTTATACAAGGATACATGTATTCTTTTCTAAAATATAATTAAAGACTGTCTACTCATTTCTTTCCAGAACATACATAATTTCATTATATGGATGTATCATTTATTTAAGTAGTCCCTTGCTTATGGACATGTAGGATTGTTTCTGGGTTTGGTGGGCTGCCATCTATGGGGTCGCACAGAGTCGGACACGACTGAAGTGACTTAGCAGCAGCAGCAGCAAGGTTGTTTCTAATATTTTAGATTTACATATAATGTTGCCTATTTTTTACATTTATATTTCTAGAATAAAATCATAGGAAACAATTGCTGAGTTAAGTATATGCATTTTTAATTTTGGGAAATAGAGCAAAATTGCCTTGTATGGAATTTCTATCACGTCTTAAAATTGACATATAATTCATACTATAAAAATCATTCTTCTGAAGTATTCAGTGCAGTAGTTTTTAGTCTATTCCAGACTGTGCAACCATCATTACTATCTACTTCCACAACGTTTTCATTATCGAAAAAAGAAATCTCATACCCGTTAGCAGTCACTGTCTTTTCCTCCTCCTCCCAGTCCTTGGCAATGTAGTACTTTTATTACAGTTTTAATTTGTGTTTCTCTTACGAGTAACTTTAAACATATTTTCTAATTTTTAAGACCCTTTTTTATTTCCCTTTAATTATGTACATACTAAGAAGTTCTTAATGTTTGTAATATGTTAATGGTGACATTATTTCTTGTTTCTTCTGTTCTCTGCCTAGTGAATCCTTTTGACTCAGGGCAAGTATCATGTCCTCTGTGAAGCCTTCTTAGCCACCTCTCACCCCAGTTTGGGTTAGATGCCTCTCCCCACAGACATGTATCACACCGTGTTTCACCTCTGTCCTGCGTAGATTAAGCACAGACACATGTGGATGAATAAAAGATGAATAAAACACACATGGTTTCTGACTCTTAAAACTTATAATCTCAATGAATGCTTACTTAGTGAACTAATCAATGAATGATTTCACAGCTTTTAAGTGGAAAAATTAGATCACGAGTACAGATCTCTTCTGATTCTAAAAGCTCTTCTCCCTTAATAACCCCATAGTGTCTTTCTTTTGAAATACAACCAGAACCAAAGCTATCTCTAGAGTTCAGTGAATGGTATCTCATACTTATTCTCTAGAGGGGCCCAGTGCTGTTGAATTAGTCAATAGTCAGAATTAAAGGGGAGGCGATACCAATTAATGTAAAAATCTCATCAGTAGCTTACTGTATGTAGTCAGCCCATAAATATTTCCCTCCCTCTGCCCTGTTATCAGATATCTCACATTTTATGCATATATTCCTTGGATTGATTTTTTTTCCTTCCTTTTTTCCATTGGTGTGTGTTATGGGATGGTTCATTTTACATGAAAGTATTAAAGATTTGTCCCTTCCTCTTCTGCCTCTTGAGGCCTTGCTAATCCTTATTTAATCAAAAGAGAAGAGTTTAGATTTTCTACATTTTTGGACCTAACTCAAAAGCCTGTTAATTTGATAGAGGTGACAGGTAGCTTATATTGTATTAGGTGATACGTTAAAGGATCCTAGGAATTTAAGCTCATGGTTAATTGCATAGATAATGAAGAGTTTACTCTGATGCTAATGACGATAATAGAATCACTTGTTTTATACTCTGTCCAAATAAGGATTTGATTATATTGTTCTTTTGTATATGTGTATATAAAAAATAATATATTTCACCTTGATTTAATTTTCTTTTTTTAAGCTCATGTCCCTGATGCCAAAAATGCATCTACTCTTCCCTCTAACTCTGGTAAGATCATTCTGGAGTGATATGGTGGACTCTGCACAGAGCTTCATAACCTCTTCATGGACTTTTTATCTTCAAGCTGATGATGGAAAAATCGTTATATTCCAGGTAATAATGTGCTTCATAGAGTCATTTAAATACTAGCAGTAGTAATGGAGAAGGCAATGGCACCCCACTCCAGTACTCTTGCCTGGAAAATCCCATGGACGGAAGAGCCTGGTAGGCTGCAGTTGATGGGGTTGCTCAGAGTCGGACACGACTGAGCGACTTCACTTTGACTTTTCACTTTCATGCATTGGAGAAGGAAATGGCAACCCTCTCCAGTGTTCTTGCCTGGAGGGTCCCAGGGATAGGGGAGCCTGGTGGGCTGCTGTATCAGGGGTCGCACAGAGTCGGACATGACTGAAGTGATTTAGCAGCAGCAGCAGCAGCTGCCCATTGGAAATCTATTTAAAGCCTATTGATCTGTATCTAACAAGATCTCTGAGTCTTCTAAATTTTAGAGTGGTTTATTGATAAAATGAAGCCTATAGATATAAGAGCGGAGAAGGCAATGGCACCCCACTCTAGTGCTCTTGCCTGGAAAAAAGGAGCCTGGTAGGCTGCGGTCCATGGGGTCGTGAAAAGTTGGACACGACTAAGTGACTTCACTTTCACTTTTCACTTTCATGCATTGGAGAAGTAAATGGCAACCCACTCTAGTGTTCTTACCTGGAGAATCCCAGGGATGGGGGAGCCTGATGGGCTGCCATTTATGGGGTCGCACAGAGTCGTACACGGCTGAAGTGACTTAGCAGCAGCAGCAGATATAAGAGATAAGAAAAATTAATGTAGTTTGAATGTAAATAATGGTGTGTATTTATACCACATATGGATATTAGAGAAAAGCAACGGGACATAATTTTTAGTTGTTAATAGTGCTTTTCCTCTTAACTCTGATAAGAGTTTGTTGAAGAAGCATGTTGCCTTCTAGAGAGAGAACTTTTCTCCCAGTTCATTGTTTGTCATGGGATATGATAATTATAGCTGCTGTTTAGTGAAGGTTCATGTGTACTAGACATTTATATGTATTGTCTCAGCTCGCCAAACAACTTCATGAAGTTGCATTGCTGCTGCTAAATCACTTCAGTCGTGTCCAACTCTGTGCAACCCCATAGACGGCAGCCCACCAGGTTCCCCTGTCCCTGGGATTCTCCAGGCAAGAACACTGGAGTGGGTTGCCATTTCCTTCTCCAATGCATGAAAGTGAAAAATGAAAGTGAGGTCGCTTAGTCATGTCTGACTCTTCTCGACCCCATGGACTACAGCCTACCAGGCTCTTCCGTCCATGGGATTTTCCAGGCGAGAGTACTGGAGTGGGATGCCATTGCCTTCTCTGTGAAGTTGCATTACAGCTGTTTTATTGATGAGGAAACTTTGAAGTTAACTTGTTCAAGGTCATACTGCCAGAAGAAACAGAATTAAGCATCAAACCTGGGTTACTTTAGCTCCAAGGCTCATATACCACCCTACCATGCTGTCTTCTTTTTAATTTGGTTGTTAAGTTCCTCGAATTTACCAGCCAACAAATTATGTTATGATGCTTTCTCAGGAAATAATTAAAGTAAACCTTTTAATTATTTTTGTCAAGTGAGTGGCTTACTGTAAGCCTAGTATGTGATTTTTAGCATCATCCTGAGTCTTGGGTACCCTCTAATTTGGTAATATGTGAAACACAGAAGGAATTTTCTCTTAAGTTCATGAATAAGTTCTATTTCCTAAAGCTACTTAAGTTGACTCTTAAAGAGTAGAGTCCTTCATTCCTGATTAGATGTACGGTTAACTGTTTTTCTCTTTGTGTCAACTTAAGAATGATTATGATGGAGAAACCCCCTACTCCAGAGCATCAGAGCTATGTGAAGATGTAAAGTATGGAGTTGTTTGCTATGTTTTTAGTCGCTTAGTTGTATCCGACTCTTGGCGACGCCATGGACCGTAGCTGGCCATGTTCCTCTGCCCAGGGTATTTCCCAGGCAAGAATACTGGAGTGGGTTGCCGTTTCCTTCTCCAGAGGATCTTCCCAACCAACCCAGCGATCAAACCCACATCTCCTGCATTGGCAGGCGGATTCTTTACTGCTGAGGCACCAGGGAAGCCCTAAAGTATGGAGTATTGAGCTATAATTTATGAGTTATTCATAGGTAGAAAAGAACAGAATGTTTCAGATGAGAAAAAATAGAGATGTCTAACCAGAAATTTTGGCAATCTGCCAAATGATTCCTGATCAACCAGAATTAGAACTCATTTTTTTACAGGGTATGATACTTAATGCATTATGTTGTAATCTAGTTTTTTATTTTATTTTTTTTTATTTTGTCAGGAAATTAAACTGACTGTTCTTGACGACGATAGAAATCTGTTTCTTTGCAAGACACTGGATCTAGTGTTCAGCACTAGCAGTTAAAATATATTGTAGTTACTGTGTTTTATTTTTTATACCATACTTCTATTACTTTTTCTCAATTTGAATGTCTGTAGAGATGATATGTTACAGAACTTGCTACTGAGAAAGGCTTAAGAAGTACAAACGACTTAATTGCTTTCTTGTCATTTTAGTCTAAGCCAGAAATCCAGTATGCACCACAGTTGGAACAGGAGCCTACAAATTTGAAAGACTCATCACTAAGCAAAATGTCCTGTAAGTTTTATTTTCAGTAGCCTAGGATTAAACACATGAGCAGTCAGATCTAATGCTGGTAGAATTGGTTGTATGATTGTTGGAAGGTGAATAAATGACTTAAAACCGTGGTACCCTGGAGAAGGAAATGGCAACCCACTCCAGTATTCTTGCTTGGAAAATCTCGTGGACAGAGGAGCCGAGCAGGCCATAGTCCATGGGGTAGCAAAGAGTCAGACGTGACTTAGTGACTGAACAACATATCCTATATAGATATACCTAGGGTCTTTATTTAATATCCTCTTATTGTGCAAGTATTTAAAAAAACATATTTATTTATTTATTTGGTTGCCTTGTGTCTTAGTTGCAGTGTATGGGATCTCTTGTTCTGGCTTCTCTCTAGTTGTGGCTTGCGAGCTTAGTTGCCCTGCAGCATGTGGGATCTTAGTTCCCTCACCAGCATTGAACCCGTGTTCCTTGCATTGAAAGGCAGATTCTTAACCACTGGACCACCAGGGAAGCCCTTGCACAAGCATTTTTATAAAAAGTGAATTGTTCTTGTGTGTGAGCTTAATTTAAAGAGTACTGTCAACAACAACGACAAAAAAAAACTGTGGTCCTCAAACTTTACTGTGCTTTATGATCTGGGGAGCTTATTAAAAGCATTTCTGAGCCCGCCTCCAGAGTTTCCAGTATACTCTATCTGGGATAAGACATAAGAATTTGCATTTCTAACAGATTGCTCAGTTCTGTTGGTGGTCTGGGGATCACACTTTGAGAATCACTATTCTAAAAACATTTAGTTTTCCTTTAAGGATGTTTTGAGTATGAACTAAGGAGATGTTCTGGTATCTTCCAATAAACTAACCAAATAGTGAAACTACCCTGAAAATATGTTTTTATTCTCTTTTTATTTCTATGCTAGAAGTGAATTTAAACTCATAGAAATATAAAACATCAAGCTGAAACTATGCTTACCTTTTTAAAGGTATTAGCTCATTCCTTATCTTAAATACTGATTTTATTAACTTTTTAATTATTTTGGTGGGTGAATGATAACAGCACACAGCACAAAGCCATCTTTAACTGTATCTTTTATTTTTTAAAGATTTATTTATTTCTTTATTTTTTGGCTGTGCTGGATCTTCATTGCCTCTTGTGTGCTTTCTCTAGTTGCAAAGAACAGGGGCTGCTCTTGATTGCAGTGTGCCTGTTTCTCTTGCTGCAGAGCATGGGCTTCTGTAGTTGTGGTGTGTGGACACGATAGTTAGGCCCCCCAGGCTCTAGACTACTGACTCAGTAGTTGTGGTGCATGGGCTTAGTTGCCACGCCGCATATAGGATCTTTCTGAAGCAGGGATTGAACTCTTGTGCCCTGCCTTGGCAAGCGGATTCTTAACTATTGGACCACCAGGGAAGCCCCATCTTTAACTTTAGATTTGAACAAACCATTCTATTATTACATTCAGACATGGAAAGCATCAATGTCAATAAAAATTTTAAAATAAAATAGGAAATTCATAATGTTGCATAGTGTCCAGTTGGTTTTTAATGTGCCAGAGGAACTTGCATTCATTATGCCAGATTACATTTACAGAAATAACTGGGTACAGTGTGTATATCTAGAAGCAGTCATTTGAGACCCCCTTTTGGAATATAGGATATCATTAACTTGTACCTTATTATTTCAGCAGATCTGCAGATGAGAAGTTCACAAGCACATAGGAACTATCTTGAAGATGAAGAAAGTGATGGCTTTTTAAGATGCCTGTCTCTGTATGTATTCATCTTCACTTATGTGTACAGAAGATAAAATCTGGCTTGTATCATAGAGATATAGTCCTTTTTATTAATTTAAAGTTATTAACTGCTCAAAAGTAAAAAACTTTTTTTTCCATCTTTTCCCTACCAAAACTGTACTTTTGGATATTTTGCTTTGTTTAAAAGGTGATACTCACTCTACTTTAATAAAACCCAGGGTTTTTTTTTCCTGTGGTACAGAAGCACTCTTGTTCTTGTTGGGAGTCTTTGATTTATGTTACAGTATGCACTTCTTCAGACATCTCAGTTAAGCTTTAATTAATTTAGTTGGAGGGCCAACTGTATATTTATTGAAAAAAATTCACATGAATTTTTTTTAATTAAAAAAAATTTTAAAAAATATAAATAAATTCTCCCGCATAGTTTAAACTTAAGTTGTTCAAGGATCAACTGTATTTACATAGCATTTACATTTTATTAGGTATTATAAGTAATCTAGAGATGATTTAAAGTGTATGGGAAAATGTGTGTAGGTTATGTGGAAATACTGTGCCACTTATAAAAGGGAATTGATCACCCTCAGATTTTGGTATAGGAGAGAGAAGCGGTCCTGGAACCATTGCCCCGGGAGTGCCAAGGGATGACTCTGTATTTGAATGGTTTGAGGGTTGGATTTTCAGTTTTTATCTCCATGGCCAGACAGGAGGCTAGGGGAGGTGGATAAGGGCTATAGATTAAGGAGGAGTCATCTCCATGCTGAAGATTCTTAAGGATGGCAAGGGAAAGTGGACTGGAGAGGGTAATGGGTACCTTGTGCCCTCTTGGGAAGAAATATCAAGCCTTCTAGAGGGAGGAGGGTTTTATCAAAGTATGCAACCTTCTACTCCTCCAAGGAGTTCTGATATGAGCCTTCCCCCGACAACCACCTGCAGCCCCTCGCCAAACACAGGGCCAGTAGCACTGAGTGATGGTTGTCTACCCTGTGTCAGACACCAGGTCAAGCCCTTGAGTGGAGAGGCGAACAAGCAGACTGTTGTGTCTCAAGTGCAGCACTTCAATAGTACAGACTGCATGCTTCCTGTAATTTCTTAGAGCAGAAATAGTTTCTTGACAGGTTTTAATCAGATATCAGATACTTTTTATTTTAAAGACTAGGTAAGAAAATAAGAATTGAACTTCAAATTTTCCCTTCCTTTAACTTCTAAACCTGCTTTTGATTTTGTACCAAAAAAGGGAAGTTTTCTCTCATTCAGTGTTTTGGATTTTGTTGCAGTTTGATGAGTTTTATGAAACCTAAGTTATTGCCTAATCTTAGGTTACCATTTATTCTTTTTTCCTTTTTGGTCACATCACTCAACTTATAGGATCTTAGTTCCCCGACCAGGGATCGAATCCAAGGCCCCAGCAGTAAGAGCAATGAGTCCTAACTGTTAGACCATCGAGGAATTCCCTACAGTTTATCCTTAATACTACACTACCTAGCATCTTACTGGTGCCTTACTACCCTAATAAAATTTTCTCATTGTATGTTTTCTTTTAAATCTAACATTTTAAAAATAGCTTTTTATTTGAATCTTAATCTATAGTTTGGCAAACAATAGGTCAATTATGGAAAAAACTCCAGTTACTAATTCTTGTAACTAGCCTTCTACACTGAGAAATTTTAATCATAAGAAAAACATAACTATCTTTTTTTAGGATATGCTGTGATGAATACAGAATGCCTCATAAGAGATATACTCTTGTAAATTGAAATTCAAGTAAATTGTGGCAAGTTAAATATTTGAAATATAGTAGAGAAGTTAACTTCTGGAAGCCTGTTGTGAATCCTTTTATAAAACAAGTTATTGTTTCATAATTTACCTATTCTGTACCTTAATTCTTTGGGCTATTGTGTTTTCTTAAAGCAAATGTTATCTTAATACCTTGCAAATATATATATATTTGTGTAGCAGTATACAGTTTATAAAACACTTTGATTTGCTTTATCTCATTTAGTAATTTTTTAAAATCCTTAACAGTAATTTGCTTTAATTTTATATATATAGCAGAAAGCCAATATGTCTGATTTTTTAAAATTATAAAAGTTATATGGCCATGTTATAGAAGCTTGAGAAATGGAGGAAAGGACATTATATCACCCTAATATAATAGCTATTATAATGTTTCCTTCTGTATGTTTTTTTAAAATAATTTTAAGGATAGTACACATAAAGTTTTGTATTATTAAACTAAGTATACAAAATTGATTGCCGTTAATTGTTAAGAACGTTCTGTTCTTAATGTTATGCAGTTTTACCAAAACTGTTGAAATTTTTTTTTTCCAGTAACTCTGGGTGGATTTTAACCATGACTCTTGTCCTCTCTGTGATGGTGTTGCTCTGGATTTGCTGTGCAACTGTTGCTACAGCTGTGGAGCAGTATGTTCCCTCTGAGGTAAATTTAATTCTAACCCTTAGGCCATTTGAAGACTGAGCCATATCATTCCCTTTTTAAAATGTTTTGTTTAACTAGAAAAGCAAAATCTTCCTGCTAATAGAATGAGAGAAAACTTGGTGATTTTAATCACACACATGGGGGTTGGCACACATGAGAATTACAGGTTTGCAGCATAAGCATCACTTCCCAGTTTTCTGTCGTGCTAACTACTGTAGTGACCAGTGTACATTGGCTGACTTGAGTTCAGTGTCTCTTCTCCCTAGGTCTTTTTTACTTTTTAATTTTTGGCTGTGCCACATGGCTCGAGGGATCCTACTTCCCCAGCCAAGGATCAAACTTTTGCCCCCTGCAGCGGAAGCACAGAGTCCCAACTACTGGACTGCCGGGGAATCCCCTCCATAGGCCTTGGAGACTGAAAAAAACCCATTGACATGTTTCTAAGGTGATATATAAGAAAGAAGGCTTGTGGAACTACTTCAAATTTTAAATTTAACATTGCCACAAATGTTAAGGAGTAATTGTTGTTTTAGAAGCATCAAGGCTGAAGCGTTTGATTTTGAGTAATGTGTTTTGCTATACTCTGAGAGAGATGGAACACTGTCTCGACTTTCTTGTTAATTAAAATTTAACTGGCCCAGGAATCATAAGGTAAAGGACTTTTGTTTCAGAAGAAGCCTCTAATTTGATGATTCAACTTAGCTTTAAAGGAATAAAAATTATTTATGTAGCTAAACATAAGATAATAAATTCTACTGACATCACATCCAACTGAAATAAACTTTAGTTCTCGTGTGCCTCCAAAATCCAGTAGAAAAAGAGTGAAAAGAAGGAAGGAGGGAAATTAAAATAGAATCTGATAATAAGTAGTTAGCATGTCCCTAGCATGATGCTTGAACAGTACTCTTATGTTCACAGACTATAAAGATATGCTATAAGATTTACACATGAATAATGATTCGGATAATATTTTTCATGTTTTTATTAAAACCGTATGGGATATAGGCAGGCAGAAACTGGGACAGGATAATGTTGATAACTAATATTTATATAGTTGTTCAAAATTTACATAGTGTTTTCATGAATTTTTACATGTCCAGCACACCTCTACAGCAGGTTTTATTATTCATTTTGTAGATGAGTAAATAGGCTTACGAAGTTTAGATAACTTTCCTGGGGTTGCACAGCTATGAAAGTTTTGAGCCTGGAATTAAGCTCCTGTCTTTTGACTCTGCAACTCCTATGTCTTTTCCTATATACCATCTTTCCTCCAGCTGATCAACTATTTAAGTGGCACAAATAATAAATATATGAAGTGTTAAGGAAAGCAGAGAGTATGTGTTGGATTGTCGGGATAGGTCATGAGGGCCTTGACCTGAACTTTGAAGAATGGTATGGATTAGCAGAGAGAGAAAAGTGGACGATTTTTAAACAAATGGATAAAGTTAGACAGGATTGCCTTGAGTTGTGGAAATATTAGAGAATGGGTAAATTTCTAAAAAACTCGTCTGTTTATGATACCATCTGAATATCCTCTTGCTTATTACCTACTTGTGTTCCTGTTTTAGTTCTGATGTCCTTATTTTAATCATTTTTCGTTATTGATAAAGCAGAAGTTAGACATCTTACATAGGATTGCCTTTGCCTGTTAACTTACTTTTGAACTGCCCCATGCACTCTAAATCTTCATGGCAGCAAAGCTACAAACCTATAGTAATAAATCTTTGTTTTACCCTCTATCACTAGGGAAATTGATAATGTGACTCATATCAGGAGCTCATCGTCTGTGTAACCTCTTTGACACTAGGAATTTGAGTACTACCAGCAATACATGGTTCATGTTTTTGAGCCAGGATGCTCAAACTCTTACTGAAACACTTCCTAGATGGACTTTTCATAGTTCTTCCTCTCTTAATCTCCTTACTTGACTTACAGAATTGACATCTTCTGGTGGTGTTTAGACATAGCAATGCCTCTCATTGGTGTTTGATTACATCTTACAGACCTGGGAATCCGTCCCTCCTTTTCAGATGACTTTTGAGCTTTCTCTTCCTTTTAGATGTTGTCTCTGCTGTGATAAATTTTGTCTTGATTGTATAGTTTTAATTCTATAAGTTCTCTCCCCTTATTTCCAAGTTGTTTGTAGAGCATCTCACTGTTTCTGCATATGCCCCCCACACCCCTGGATCATGAAGCCTAAAGCATTAGAACCACATGTGGAGTCCTATTAGCAGTTATTACATTCCCTCCTGATATCTGCTTATGGGTGTCACTTTGCCCCTTTACTCTTGCCTGGAAAATCCCATGGATGGAGGAGCCTGGTAGGCTGCAGTTCACGGGGTCGCTAAGAGTCGGATACGACTGAGCGACTTCACTTTCACTTTCATGCATTGGAGAAGGAAATGGCAACCCACGCCAGTGTTGTTGCCTGGAGAATCCGAGGAATGGACCCCATCTATGGGGATGCACAGAGTCGGACACTACTGAAGTGACTTAGCAGCAGGAGAACTCTTCTTCCTGTCCTTAACAATCAAGAATATGGTAACACCGTCAAAGAATATATACTTTTCTAAGATATATTTTCAAGAAAAATGTATCAAAGACAGCTATTTGTATTCACTGCTTTTAGCTTTTACTTGTATTTGAAACCACACTAGCTAAGTAGTAATGTTTTTTCAACTCTATTTTTAATTATAAAAGGTCTATATATTTGACATAGAATTTATAAAGTTATGTATCAAGCAGGAAAAAAAATCTAGAACTATTTTGTATTGCCATTTTAGTGGATTTCTTTTCACTGAACTGTATCAATACATATTAGAGTATTTAAAATATTGCAGTATAAATACTCCTTTTGTGATATTTTCTCCTTAATTTACTGTAAAAATAGCTGAGAATTTAAGTCACCTACTTTAAAACTTTACTTTCATAAAACCTTTTCATTCATTTTATCTTTGGAACATAAATTACTTCTGACCCCTCTCCATAGTAACATGAGAGTGCATTTTAACTTATATAAGCAAGGAGCAGTGCTATTTATATTTTGTTAATATAGTTTGCATATATGATCCTGTGTGTTTATAGGAAATCAGAAACCTGCTGAGAGAATATGTTTGTCTTCAGTATAGACCTGGTATCTTGAGCTCAAACATGAAATATTAAAAGCTTCCTTTTCAGTCACTACAAATAAAGCTTAAAATGTTTATAATAAAGGCCAGAAATGTAGTCTTGGAAACTTATGAACAGCTTTGCTCTTCTTATTTAGGAAAGTTCTGAAATAACTTATCTTTAGCCTCTTTTGCACATAGTAAATATTCATCACATATCATTTAAGAGTAGTGCCAGAAAGAGTTGGCATTGGTTGATCTTAAAGCAGTATCATTTTGAGTAACTTGACTTATAAAGGTTTTGATCCTTATTTCTCCACTTCCCCGCCCCCCCCCTTTCTTTCACATGTATGATGTTGTTTATTTGGGAAACATCATGAAATAATAATGCTTTTCTCTTGTTGAACTATCTGTTTAAGATAGTAAAAAGTTCATAGTGATCCTTGTCAGGCAGGTCAAACCTGACTTAAAAAAACAGGGTTCAAGTATTGGATATTCCTTTCTAGAGATCAGGCAGCCTCAGAAAAGTCCCGAAACAACAAATAATCATAGAAATGCTGCCTCTGTTGTCTTATTATCTGTTTACTTCTTTTTTTATTTGTGAAACCCAGGATCATCTGATTTCACATGGTCAGTTTAAAAAAGTTTTAGAAGACTCCAAGTAATATTCATGTTAGTAAATCACATATACTTACTGGTAACATACAGTGTGCCAGGCCCTGTTCAAGAGATTAGAGAGACAATGAAGAATAAGATCACAATGAACAAAGTTAAATATTAAAGATTTCAAAGACTCGAGTAGAATGAAACATGTTTTAAACTATAATAAACATTATTTTCTTTGTCTTAAAAAAAAAAGACAAGAATCTTACTGTTTTGAATCTTTAAGTCTCAAGAGAGACAATCAAAAATTTTATAAATACCAGAGCTACCATAGCCTTTTAATCTAAATTCTGTTAAGAAATTTAGTTTTGCTGTTTTTTGTTGTTCTTTCTCAAGCCTTTATCAAATGTAGTAAGTTTTTGTATAATATATATAAAAATAGTATGTATAATATATATATTTTAGGAAACCTATGGATTTTTGCCTAGTTAAAACATGTATGACATTTTGATTCCACTTGTCTGACTACAACTTCTATTCTAAATTTCTAACTTATATTCACTCAAAACTTTGATATAGCTCCATTTTTTCTGGCATCTAATATTATTGCTTAAAGACTAGCAAGCTTATTATCTTAGTGATTCTTTTTTTAAATTGAGGCTTGAAATTTCTAATCCAATTTGAGAATATAAAATACTTGTAACAAATACTTTTGTTGTAAAACAAAACAAAGGAAAATAGGAAATTAACATGTGATATAGTATTATTAACTAAAGTGCAGATTTTGTTCAGATTTCACGAAATTTTATGCTAGAGTCCATTACTTGTTTTCTTACCTTATTCAAGATTCCATCTTGTATTTAGTTGCATTGAGTAGCTTTAGCTGCATGTAACAAACTCTGATAAATTCAGAATTTTCATTTTTATTCTGTTACAAATATTTTCTAATTTTCCTTGTTATGGCTTCTTAGATACATCCATCATTTAAAAGGTACATTTAATTTCCAAATACATGGTGTTTTAAAAATATCTTTAATATTAATTTCTCATTTTGATATTTATTTCTCATTTAAATGCTTGCTTCTCTGCAGTTTTTTCAGTCTTTTAACTTTATTGAGGCTTTTGATGGCTAAGTCAAAGATCTCTCTTGGTAAATATCACTTTACACTTGAAAATATGTGAGTTATTTTCAGATATCTTTTGATACTGATTTCTAACATAATTCCACTGTGATAAGAGAACAGACTCTGTGAGATTTCAGTACCTTTAGACCATGAAATTTTTGACCTTTGTTTTATGACTCTGCATATGTTCCAGGGTCTCCTGGTTTATATCTCTGAGAACTTAAATGGAATTTGTGTCCTACTGTGTGAAAATTGTATAAACCTTAATTATGTTGAATTAGCTCATAGTTGCTTTTCAGGTCTACTGTATCCTTCTACTTTTCTATTTGTTCTATTAATTTTTGAGAGTTTGATATTGAAATGCCAGATAAAAATCTTAATCTGTCTACTTAAAAAATAATTGTATAAAAAAATAATAATTGTAATATATAGTGGAACTATATGTAACTGTGTTTTTTCCAAGTCTTCATAAATGTATTATCTTACTTTCATAATTTAAGAAAGAAAAAAAATTGAGTCTAGAAAAAGATCTATGTATAATAACTTGCCTAAGATTGCCAAACTGGTTAGTGAAAAGCCAGGCTTAAAGCCCAAATACATATTTAGTAGTTAAATGTAAATTTTAGAAGTAATACATATGACATAAGGGGCTTCCCTGGTGGCTCAGACAGTAAAGAATCGTCCTACAATGCAGGAGACCTGGGTTTGATTCCTGGATCGGGAAGATCCCCTGGAGAAGGGAATGGCTCTCTACTTCAGTATTCTTAACCTGGAGAATTCCATGGACAGAGGAGCCTCGTGGGCTACAGTCCAGGGGGTCACAAAGAGTCACACAACTGAGTGACTAACAGTGAGCGACTAATAAAACTGATTTCCTCTTCCTCAGTTCTCAGATAAACCAGTCAGTAGTTTTAAAACATTCTTCCATGCAGTTGCCTTTTTAAATTTTTCTGTTTTTTGCTTTTAATAATTTTAGACTTTTATCTGATGTCCTTCTACTATAGATGAGTTAACTCCCTTACACTGCCTCTCACTTCCGTCTCTTCACTTGCTAGTTTTTATAATGTGTATTATTATTTTGCATTCTTTTAGTGAATGCTTTATAAATTTCTGTTGGCTCCTTATTATTGCTTTTCTCTTTCTTCCCATACTCTTAACTCTCAATTTTCATTAGATCCTTGAGAAATAAAATAAATTCATTCTTCTGTATATATACTTTCAGACTCTGCTATTGGTTGATCTGAAAATTTAAAATCCACTAGACAGCATTTACAATATTATAATTATGTAGATATTCAAAATAGAACCAAGTACAGTGGTGGTTAGAGTCACATGAAAGCAAGTTATAAACCTGAGTTACTTAAAAGTGTTCCCAGGAGAATCTTCCAAATCTCTCTGCTTAATGGAGTGTTTTTGTTTTGTTTTGTTCTGGCTTTCTTCCCATAAAAGTCATCTCAGCTGCCACTGTTTCTCGTATGTTGCTTTCTTCCTTAGATTCCTTTTTACTTTTGCTGGAATACCTCAAGTAATTTTTTTCATAAAGGATACTTGGGCAGTAAACTTTCCAACTTAACACATTTGAAAATACCTTTATTGTACCTTTGTATTTGATTGATAATTTGGAGAAGGAAATGGCAACCCACTCCAGTATTCTTGCCTGGAAAATTGCATGGACGGAGGAGTTTGGTGGGCTACAGTCCATGGGGTCGCAAAGTCAGACACAACTGAGCAACCACTTTGACTTTCACTTGAGAATACAGAGTAGCCACAGAATCATTAAATGTCCTGGTTAGAGGTTATCCGCATGCTCCCATCCATTTCTCTGCACAGATTGTACTCTTTCTCCTTACTCTTTTAGATAGCTTCTTCCATACAGATGTTTGAAATCATTTAAAGTTTCTGTTACTGTTTCAAGGCTTTTAAATGTTAAGTGGTATTTTTAAAGGCTTTTAAATGTTAAGTAGAATTGTGAAAGTTTTTCTTTTATTGTGCCTCAGAGCAAATTATCACCCAAATAAAACCCAAATTATTAATTTGGATCTTAAGGAGCCCTCACTGTATCAGATCCATGTCCAATCCATCAACCATTGAATTTGTCTTGAAAATTTTCTCTTAACTGGAGAAGTGTCAAGTACTGGGCCACCTCCTTGTTGAAGGATTATTGTTACCTTGAAACAGTAGATAGCAGACCACATCAGAAATGTGTTCAGGTAGGCAGCCATCATGACAATCACTTTTAGAACATTTTCATCACTCCCAAAAGGAAACTCACACTAGTATCACTCGCCGTTTCCTCCAAGCATCTTTACCAGCCATAGACAATCCATGTCTTTCTGGCCTCTTTCACTGAGCATTACGCTCCATATTGTTGCACATATTGGTATTATAGATACTTAAACTTCGAAGGTGCTCTTTATTCAACACCTACTAAAAGCATCTTTCCAACATTAATGCTTCTATGTGGTTCTGTGTTTTTTTAATACATATTTATTTTTTGCTTATTTATTTATTTGGCTGCACTGGGTCTTAGTTGTGACATGTGGGATCTTCTGGTTGTGGCTTGTGAACTGTTGGTTACAGCATGTAGGATCTAGTTCCCTGACCAGGGATCGAACCTGGGCTCCCTGCTTTGGGAATGCAGAGTTGTAGCCACTAGACCATCATGGAAGTCCCTCTCTTTTTCATATAGTTAGTTGCCCTGTCAGTAATGTCAGCACTTCGGTTTTTAGCTCACAGAATCAGAGATTTATTGCCACATGCGTTAACAACAAAAACTACCCCATCTCTTAGTAAAAACTTTTCTTTTTCTACCTTTAGGAGATAGACCTGTATCTAAATAGAGGTACTTTCAAAAGATATTAGACATTTCCATTATACTTCAGGGAGTTTTGTGACATTTGCCCTGATACTGTTTATGCTTTCATTCTCTCATTTTAGTGTCTTTTTGAGTGTGTTAGTAACAATTTGAACTTTTATACATTTATGAAGACCTTCCTGTCAATGTTAAACTGTTTTGTGTATATTTTTTGTTCTACTCACAGACTTAAAATCGTACATACCATTTTCCATATATGTTAATTTAGAACATTTAGTAGCAGAGGAACTTACTCCAAATCATTTGACCACTTGGTTGGAGAGGTAAGGTCTTAAAGGAATTGATCACTCAAGGCATCAAGCATCCGTAATCCATGCTCCAGAATCAATACCAGGTGTGGTATGACCACACCTACTCCTTTTAAACCTGAGCAATTTTCCCTGATAGTTGTTAATTTTAAGTATTTTAAGTCAGGACATGTGGAAAATTTTTATTTGACCATCCACTGGGAATTGAATCACATATGTATAACACTTTGAGTAAAAGGATTCTTGAGGATGTTTATAGAAATTCTTTTTTTTTTTTCTTCAACCAAATCTTAACATAATAAATTGCTATTTGAAGCCTTACTTGGAGAAGTTCCTAATTATCCAAATTGCTAATATTCATTGATGTTTTTTTTCTTTTGCAGAAGCTGAGTATCTATGGTGACTTGGAATTTATGAATGAGCAAAAGCTAAACAGATATCCAGCTTCTTCTCTTGTGGTTGTTAGATCTAAAGCTGAAGATCATGAAGAAGCAGGGCCTCTACCTGCAAAAGTGAATCTTGCTCATTCAGAAATTTAAGCTTTTTTTTTTTTTTAAGAAAAGTGGAATAGACATCTAAATTTCCATTCCTCAGAAAGCTTTTTAAAATGGTTTCATTGGATATAGGGCTTAAAAATCACTATTAAATGCAAATAAAGTTACCCAAATCTGTGAAAACTGTATTTGCTGTAACTTTACCTTCAGTTTTTTTCTAGTAATTTAAGAGATGGCTATTTGGGATTGTATTTTTATTTTACTAATATCTGTAGCTATTTTAATTATTATTTGCATTGTTTTTGTTTGTTTCCTTTCTTAGCCAAATTCTGTGAGCTGATCATTGTTCTTCCCCACCGCCTGCCATGTCAGTCACCTTAGTTAATAAGCTGAATACTCAGTAGGATATGATGCTGTTGCTCAGAAATGGCCAACAACTTGTAATTTGAAATTTAGTAGAAAATACCCTTTAATACACTACATTTTCAGTTGTATTGAACTGAAATCATTAAAATTTTCTTTGAATAATTATGTGCTGAAATTTGAGTTAATATGCAGCTGATTTTCCAGATTTTCCCTTTCGCCACTGCCCAACCCAGAAAATAAACAGGAAATGTTCTGTGTCTGTTTACTGCTATATGATCAGGAAGCAAATGAAAGCAAAAATGATCTTCTCACAAGTGTATTTTATGTTATTTTGCACAGACTATAGATTTTTCTGTTGGATGGATTTTTCCAAAGAACTATTTTTCTCTATTATAAAGCATGTCAAGTATAAGTTATTTTCCAAGAACTTCATTTTGACAGTAAGAATATGACTCTAGTGATGCAGGACTAAGTTTAGATTTCACTTTGCAGAAAATGGTGGTTATTATCATTCCATTATTATTATTATCAATAATACAGATACAAAAATAAGAATGACATCAGGTAACATAATACACTTCAGTCTTAAAGTGATTCAGTGTCATACCATCAAATCTTAAATGACTTTGCAAACCAATATTTTTTCACTCACATGGGCATTACTGGCAACTGCAGTAGTGCCAGTTGACTGAAAAGTGAGTCACTAACTTACCTTCAGCCTAGTCGTTAGCTTTCTCTGAGTCAAAAGAAAATACAATTAACCAAGGAAGGCTTTGGTCACAAGATAATAGGTTTTGGTTTTCTAAATAGTACGTTGTCTAGATTTGGTAGATAGAGGGTTAGAAAGTATGCAAACACATTCAAATGGGGAAAAGAGAAATTACTAAGTGGTTGCCCAGCAGTCATTGTCTCTTTCTTATTTTGTGTGAGAATACAATTATATGAACAAGAAATGGTCTGGATTTACCTTGGGGGGGGGGGCGGTGGAAAGCCCAGTTGTCTTATTTACCACTTAACGACACACACTTGTGTTCATTAATCAGACACAGGTTTAATTGTAGTGCACCAAGTGAGGGGAACGGGGATACGTTCATAAGCTGCAGATTTGTAGGAGGCAGCCTACAATTAGGAAAGGCCTCCCTTATGAAAACCAAACAATACAAAAGATAAGCTGAACAAGAGCAACTATATGACTATCCTATATTCTTCCACCTTCCCTTGGTTTTGTTTCTCTTTGCTTCCTGAATGAAGTACCCCGAGACACCCTCATTCCTCTTGAAAGTATTGATCCAAGTTTAGACAAACTTTCCCCTCTTGTTTATGAGACAGCTCCTTTTATGTAGAAATACCCAGTCATTCCTCTATTTGGTAGGCACTCAAATATTTATGTCCTGTCTTTTTATTTTAGCATGATTAACCAGACATTTTCAAAAACAATTTTACTTTAACAAAGAAAAATTACCACCCCCTCCCCCAAATGTATACAGTATTAAAATATTTGACTCGAAAATTCCAACAAAAGCAAGAAAACTGGCCCCTTTTCCTAAAGTAACAGGTTGGCCCTTTCAGCGGACCCAACTTTACCTGGTTTCCCTTAGGTATCACCTTCTTTCCTACCACACAACATCTTGAGAAGCTTGCCTTTGCTCATATGCAAATCATCAAAACTTGAGTTGGTTCAATCCTGCCAGAAGGACTTCCTAAGGTCCTCCTTGTTTCAGGTCCCTGGTTGGTTCAATCCTGCCAGAAGGACTTCCTAAGGTCCTCCTTGTTTCAGGTCCCTGGTCTAAGAAATACATTGATTCAGATGATTACAAAGATGGTAGTAATCCTAATGAATGATCTAGGCCAAAGATTCCCAATCTTTACACAAAACTTCATGGATACCCTCTTGATATGGCATATTTCTTATAAATCAGAAATTACCAGATTATCTGGTCTATTGATCTTAGAAATCCTTATGTGGTATCTGCCAATCTGAGCTGCATATTAGCATGTTGAAACCTGGTACTTTGACTCAGCCAAAAGCAAACAACTTTATCCCTTATTATTAGTCTGCGTGGCTTTATTCTAGGTAAATGTGCCATTTCCACTGATTTTTTTTAATACATAAAATAATTCCCATTATAAATTTTGTGGGCTTTTATGTATTTTAGGATCACATGAGGGGAATCATTAATACAGAAATTTGTAGACCTTTTTTAATAAACCTAGTCAGCCCACCCACCAACCTTTGGAACAATCCATAAAATTCTCAGCTATGTCCCCATTGTCACCACACCATGGCAGTGATTCTGCCAAGATATCCTATTAGAGATCCACAGTTTAACCATTCAACAACCACTTGAGAGCCTGAGTGTCAGGCCCTATGCTGGATGATGGGACTGCAACAACAAAGACCCAGTACCCAGCTCTGGTTGCTCAGATTTTAAAGGAGACAAACTGTTATTATTGTGATATGACCAGATAAGCATGAAGTACTGTGGGAGGACCCCTAACTTCAGTCATACCCAAGCTTAAACCTAGAGGGAGAAGGAAAGCCAGACAAAATACAGGGAGCAGTGTACCAGTGAGGATAGCATGCTCACACCTAGAGGCAACAGGTGGGGAAATGCAAATGGTTTAGCAGCCTGAGATAGCACATGCAAAAACAGCAATAGATGGGGCTGGACAGACCACAAAATGACCTCAGTAAACCCGGACCTGGTCCTGAGCAAGATGGCAGGCACAAAGAGGGTTTAAGCACGAGAGCTGCAGTGCTTGGGACAACAGCGCTCCTGATAGACTAGAGGGGCATTAGAGAGGACAGCAATGTCTTAGCTCGGTAGTCACCTCCAGGATCTGTTAAGTTTTGTGTTTATCCAGCCACAGAGAAATGGGAAATCCCATTTGCTTCCAGGGTGGTTTTTTTTTGTTTGTTTTTTTAATGCCTAATAATCCTATTTCATTTTGTTTCACATATATTAATATTTTTGAGCTCAAGTATAAGGCTCTCTGTTGCTCCACATTATTCTTTGGATGGTAAGCCTACTCACTGGGTCACAGGCACAATCTGAGTATTGCCAAGCAAACTGGAAGGCTGTCCCATGGACTCCTAAGCTTCTTACCAGACTTCACGTTGGGCTAAATTTTTAAACCACAATGCTTGGTCTACTTATTATTGTCCTCAAATTCTAGGTGTGCCAGCCCAGCTTCTACTAACCCAGGGTATTCCTGACCCCTTGCCTCCACATTACCAGTTGCAGAGCAGGTTATGTTTGCATTTGAGTATCACCAGTAGAAGCTACCTAGACTTCCCTGGTGGCTCAGAGGTTAAAGCATCTGCCTCCAATGCGGGAGACCTGGGTTCGATCCCTGGGTTGGGAATCCCCTGGAGAAGGAAATGGCAATCCACTCCAGTATTCTTGCCTGGAGAATCCCATGGACGGAGAAGCCTAGTAGGTTACAGTCCACGGGGTCACAAAGAGTCGGACACGACTGAGCGGCTTTACCCTACCTTACCTTACCTTCTACTTCTAGACTAGAGTCTAGGGGTGGTGGTATGTGAAGGAAAGTTACACGGCTCAAAATAGCCTGGAGTTAAAACTCCCCTCCGGGTCCTTCCCACCACCCTATGCAATACAAAAAACTCTCTCACCTGAAGAAAAAAAAATGGACGTTAAGATTGATTAGCCTAGCTCCCAGCCAGTCCAGCCTCTGGCCGATCTCCAGAATTCCTTGCCCTAGCCATTTAAGAGATAACGACTCCAAACAACCTTGGAGAAGAACAGGCCCCCTTAAGACAGTAGATTTCCACATATATGGCTATATATGCTTACTATTTTCTTAGGTTAGTGCAGCAGCTCACTAATCTGACTCCTGCCCCTTCTCGCCTTATTAAATGTGATCTGTTCCCGTACAAGTGCTTGTGTCTTTCACTTTTTCCGAACCTTGCCTTCTCAAACTCCCTTACTCTACAGTGTGTACAGTGACAGAGACAGCAGATTGAGATAGTGGGAGACGCAGCCTTCTGTGAGAAGCTAGATTGTACAGTTAGTGTAGATTTTGTGACTCTGCAATAATTAAATTCTGAAGTGCTGTTTGTATACCTTCTCTGAAATGTATAATTGTTGAAATCATCTTTACTATTTCACTATTAAGTATTCTCTTCCTGTGATGTTAATGAATTATCTGTTTAGAGCAGGCGATCTTGACCTTTTTCATGCCATAGACCTTTTTGATAATCTGGTGAAGCCTATGGACTGACTCTTCCTCAGAATAATGTTTTCACAGGCATAAAACCAAGCATAAAGGATTGCAAAGAAAACTAATCATATTAAAATACAATTGTTATTTTCAAAAATTTTCAATGATATATATATGTACTTCTTTATTAACACATAAAATAAGGCCTAGCGGAGAAGCAATGGCACCCCACTCCAGTACTCTTGCCTGGAAAATCCCATGGATAGAGGAGCCTGGAAGGCTGCAGTCCATGGGGTCGCTGAGGGTTGGACACGACTGAGCGACTTCACTTTCACTTTTCACTTTCACGCGTTGGAGAAGGAAATGGCGACCCACTCCAGTGTTCTTGCCTGGAGAATCCCAGGGACGGCAGAGCCTGGTGGGCTGCCGTCTCTGGGTTCGCACAGAGTCGTACACGACTGAAGTGACTTAGCAGTAGCAGCAGTAGCAGTGGTGGTCCTAAAACTATTGGAATTTCAAAGTTATTTCAAATTTTATTTTGAAATCTCGGCAACAACTGTAATATGTAAATATCTGATTTCTGTTGGTGATAAAGTCACAGGAACTGCTCACAGTACTATCAATCGTTGACTGTGTTCATAATTAAAGGACACGCTATATTTCAGTTAGAAGTTAGTGAAAATATTTAACTTTTTTCTCTTCCAAGTTACTGAACCTCTGCTTTAGGGGTTGTCTAATTTTACTTTGTTATTTTGAGAGTATAATATTTTTATTTGTTCACTTCTAAATGATTTGGGCTTATTTTACTATTATATGTTTTATATACTTGAACTGTTTTGCAACACTGTAGCAATAATTGAAGGCATGGGTGGAAAGAAATCAGCAACTGATTAGAAATGAAAGGTTTCAACAAAAACTCTTGAAAATGTTACCTCAAGAGATACCGTCATGCAGTCATTACTGGAGCCCCACATCTGAAAATTTCATAATGCTTAAGTATGTATGTGTCAAAATTTGGTTCATCTGCACTGAGAAATATTATAATGCTATCTTGTAAAAGTGTCTACTTAGATATTTCATGATGAAGTTTGTATATTGATTCCCCGTGACTTTTGCAAAGCCCTTTAGAGTACTCTCACTGTCACCTTTAAATGTGTCTTTACAGCATCCTTCTGGGAAAGCAGGATGGGGTTTAACATCTCCGTGTTAGAATTGAGGAAACAGAGTCTCTGCGAGGAAAGGCATCCAGCCAGGACTCTCAGAGTTATGGAAGGTACAGTGATAGATGCTGAAGCAGGGACTGAGCCTCACCTCTAGGCAGGTCTGGAAGTCGATGTGACAGGTGCCTGGGTCAATCTAGTTGTGGTACCCACTTACTATTGACCAACCCTGAGCTGTGCCCTCGACTACAAAGCAGTCCCTCCCTCAAGCAGATCTCTTTGTAATTATAAACAAACCAAGCCATTCAGAAACAATATTGTACTCTCCCAGGGTGCAGAACACCTTCACGTACGTGCATTACTTCGTTCTAACCACAAAATTCTGAGGTAAGTATTCTTATCTCCATTCTTCAGATAAGGAAACAGAGAGGCTGTGACTTGCCGCCTTAAATTAGGTAGGTATTAATTTGGCAGAATCAGAATAAACACCCAGGTTTGTCTGACAGGCTGAGACTTGCTGAGCTTATGGGCAGAGGATCTCCGCTAGCCATAGCCAGGGTCAGATGGAACCCTAGACCATAAAGAGTATCAGTTCAGTTCAGTTCAGTTGCTCAGTTGTATCAGACTATTTGCGACCCCATGAATTGCAGCACGCCAGGCCTCCCTGTCCATCACCATCTCCCGGAGTTCACTCAGACTCACGTCCATCGAGTCGGTGATGCCATCCAGCCATCTCATCCTCTGTTGTCCCCTTCTTCTCCTGCCCCCAATCCCTCCCAGCATCAGAGTCTTTCCCAATGAGTCAACTCTTCGCATGAGGTGGCCAAAGTACTGGAGTTTCAGCTTTAGCATCATTCCTTTCAAAGAAATCCCAGGGCTGATCTTCAGAATGGACTGGTTGGATCTCCTTGCAGTCCAAGGAACTCTCAAGAGTCTTCTCCAACATCACAGTTTAAAAGCATCAATTCTTCGGCATTCAGCCTTCTTCACAGTCCAACTCTCACATCCATACATGACCACAGGAAAAACCATAGCCTTGACTAGACAGAACTTAGTCAGCAAAGTGATGTCTCTGCTTTTGAATAGGGAAAGGCAAATCTGAGGAGGTGGGGAGAGTTGGAGAAGGCTTCATGGAATAAGATTCTTGCCTGGTTCTGGACAAGAAAGATGGATTTAGAAAGGTGGATGGAGCCAGCAGAAATCACTCTAAGCAAGTGACAAGCTACATACTGGGAGAGATGTGTTTGATCCATGCCATAAAGAATTCAAAGTCAACATAAACCCATAAGTCAATAAGAAAAAGATAAGTCACCTATAGAAAAATGGACAACAGATAGGAAAAAGCCTTTCACGAGGGAAGAAATCCACACGAGCAATATATATTTAAGAGGGCAACATTACAGCATGGGCTGGGGCAGGGCTTTTCAAACTGAATATGCATTTGAGCCTCCTAAAACTCTTGTTAAAATGCAGGTTCTGGCTTTGTGGGCCTGGATGGGATTCCGTCTCTCACACATGATGAGGTCCTGCTGGTCCGAGGACCACACTTTTGAGAAGTGAGGAGATAGGTAGAGGTAATGTGTGAACTTCTCAGCCACCCACGTCTATAACGCAGCTATGCCTCCTTTCAACTGTGAACCTTGGGCAAGTAACAATGTTTCTGTGCCTCAATTTCCTCATCTGTGAAATGGAGATGATAATAGTCTCCATCATTTGTGGTCAGGAGGACTAAGTGGGTTAACATATGTAACACCTGTAGTGCAGCATGTGACAAGACAAGCGTTCAGTACATGTTAGCAGTTGGTGGTGGCAATAGGAGTTACTAGAGAAACGCAAACTAAACCACAGTAAGATAGCATTTCACACCCACCAGAGGCAGATGGAGGTCAGAAAGTCTGACACTTTCAAGACTGAGGACACAGACACTCTTGTCACTGCTAATGGGGGTGCAAACCGGTACAGCCTCCTGGAAGAGTGGTTGGGTAGTATCTGGTGAAGTTGGGGGCCCCTGCAGTGTGATTCCAGATATATGTGTGTGTATTTCTAGAGAGTGTGTTGGGTGTTGAGTGGGGAGGACAACGAGATCCATCTATGGGGGCACCGCCTTTCTTCCGGAATGAGGGGAAAAGAAGTTTCAAGAGACAGATGAGAAAGCTGAAACTCAGGTTAAGTGACCTATAATTTTAGTGGAAAATACATATTCTTTCCACATAGATTATGTGTTTCATTGAACAAATATCAATGAAAGCACGATCCCTGCTTTTTAGCCACTGGAACCTTAATTCTGGGTATTTCCGCCTGGATCTTCATGCAGCTGGGGGGGACCTGAGATCCTCCATCTCATCATCGATGTGGAGAAAAATCACACACTGAAAAATTTCTGGGTTCAGCTTCCCTCTCAACCCTGCACCGTGTGACTCAAGGGCAGTTTCTCGCTCTCTGAACCTCAGGCTCTTCTCTCACATAGAGAATTCTGGCGTTGGAGCGTGGCTGTCAGCCTGCAGAGGGGGAAGAGGCCAGGCCGGAGCAGGGCCCTCCTGCCCTCTCCTCTTCTCGGGAGGCAGCCTGGGAGGAGCCTGCCCACAGGGAGGGTGCGGCCAGGAAAGGCCTCCTGTCATTCCTCCTCCTGGCTGCCCTTGGTGACAGGCCGGGAACCTGGCGAGTTTTCTGCACTGCCAGGGCCAGAGACTGGAGCTGGGAGCCGGAGACATGAACAAGATCTCCCCCCAGGTAAGAGCTGCCCCGAGACGGCTCCTGACCTGGGGGGCAGGGCGCGGGGCAAACCCTGGGATAAGGGTGGGCAGTAAAGAGGGGAGACACTGAGGTCCCCCACCGCCCCGGAGGCTCTCTACCACGTTGTAGGGAGATGCAACAGGTGAACCAGGTACATGGTTCAGGCAGTGAGAGCTGGGAGGGGACAGGAGGCCAGGGAAGGGAATGATCAACATTAAGGGGGGGGCGCCTGGGGAGCTTCTCCAAGGGGGTACCCCCTGAGCTGGTTTGAAGGATGAACGTTTGCCAAATAGGCAGTGGAGGAAAAGGCTTTCCAGGCAAAGGGCACAGTACAGGCAAAAGTGTGGGAACATAAAGCAGACATGAGTGGGAGGGACAGTGTTTCCACCCAAGGCTCTTGTGAGGCTTCTGAAAAACTTTTCAGTCTAGCTGCCTGAGGCTGGACCTCCCCTCACCTCAGCCCACCCCACATTCTCTTCTCTTGGGCAGGGGGATGCCAATGGCAATGCTGCTGCTGGAAGCAAAGCCCTCCCTGGAGGGGAAGGTAAAGGCCGGGGGACCTGGGGCCAGCCCCTCCCCCACATGGGACTTCCTTGATGCTGGGCGGTTGCTATGGAGACACAAAAGCAGCTCCCTAAGGCTCCCTCTGTCTCTCAGACCTCTGCCCCATTGTTGATGTCATCCATGCCCAGTGTCCCAGCCATCTGTACTGATGGCCATTTGCTAAATGCATAAGCTCATGTGCTGCCCACCCCCACAGACATACACTGCCCCCCAAAACCCATAGAGGAAAGAGCTCTAGAGGCCAGTCCCTGACTCAGGGTGACCCAGGTGGGTCTCTACCTCTGAGGGATAAGGTGGGAGGGATCTCACATTTATTGAGCACCTGCTCTCAGCCATGGGCTCACCAAGTGACCAGGACAGTGTGCTTTACTTCTGTGGAATAAGAAGAAAAAAATACTTTTATTGCGCACCTACTATGTGTCCAATCTTGACTCTCACTTGACCACTGAGGGGAGAGACCCAGAGAGGTAGCTACTATTAATAACTATCAAGGATCAAGGCCCTACTGTGTGCCCAGCACCATGGGTCCTGTTCTACACCCAATGGTCAGCTCCGAGGGGGTCTCTTGTTCGGTGCAATAGCAGATGAGGCAGCTGAGGTGACGTGAGGTCGGGTGGTTCAGCCAAACTAGGATCCCGCACGGATGGGAGGCGTGAGGCAGGGTTCAAATTCAAATTAGGGTCCCTTGGCTTGCAGAGCCCCAGCATCTTTTTGCTACACAGTGGCGTTCATTTATTTCAACCCTGCTTTATGAAGGACCTGGCGTGGAATAATGGCCTCCTTTTCCCATCTGTCCCTAGGGGGATCAGCACTTAAGGGCTTTCAGGCTTTGAAGTGCAACCTTCACCTGGCCATGGACCCTGAGACGCTCTTGTGACCCCTCCTGCCCCACCTGTGCTGCGCAAATATTTGAGAAGCAGCTGCTTGGCTGACCGACCAGGACGCTTCTCCTTGCCAGCCTTCTCGCTGTCTCCCTGGTTACCCGAGTTTACAAGGGAGCCACTGACCAAGGCTGCAAGGAATGTGGGCTTTAGATTTATGCTGCGTCTCCTAATATTTCTCCCTTCCCAAGGTACCCCCACCCTGGGCTTCAGCCACACTTTCTGTCCCCCACATGCCATCGGGACCTCTACCCTCCTGGGCCCTCTACTTGGACTGCGCTCTCCTTGCACCTTCCTCTCACCCACCCGTGGAAATCCCATCCTCCTTCAAACACCCAGGACGCCCCATTCACCACCTTGGTCACCTGGCTGTGCGAGCTGCTGGGGTACAGGTACTGGTCTGCCTGATGGACCAGCACAGAGCAGGCTGCTCTGAAAATGTGAGTGGACTCTATGGAAGAGACCCGAACTGACTCGAACTGGGTTCTTCCCAAAGCACCTATCGTGTGCCTGCTGCTGGGCTGACCTCTGGGGACACATGCCCCTGCCCTTCCCTCAGAAAATAGTCCCCGGGGGACAGAGAAGCGCTCACGCTCTTGTTTTTGTGTCCAGACCTTGTCTTCTAAGTGCGACTGCAAGCTTTTGGAGGGCAAGGGTCAGAGATGTGCTTGCTTTTATGTCCTCTACAGAGCAGGGCACCTGGTGTTAGTCACTCAGTCATGTTCAGCTCTTTGCAACCCCATGGACTGTAACCTGCCAGGATCCTCCAGGCAGGAGTACTGGAGTGGGTTGCCATTTCCTTCTCCAGGGGATCTTCCCAACCCAGGGATTGAACCTGGGTCTCCCATGTTGCAGGCAGATTCTTTACCATCTGAGCCACCAGGGAACTTAGAAGGTCCCAAATAAGATTTTCTTTCATTATTTCAAAAGCCAGAAAAAATTCAGGAGCAAAGTCAGTTAAAGGTGTCACTATCATTTCCAGATTGGCACATAGTAGACGCTCAATAAAGACAAATAGTAGCTAGAACCTTTATAGCACTTACTATGTACCAAGCCCTGTTCTGATCCAGTGCCTAGTTCAATCCTCTCAACAATTCTAATGTAGGCATTGGAGCCCCATTTCCCACATGAGGAAAACAGGCACAGAGAAGTAAAGGGGCTTCTCAGTGTGGCCCAGCTGAAAAGTGGTGGAGCTGGGATTCCAACCAGCATCCTGGCAGGTTCCAGAAGGAACAATCGCTGACACCATGGAAAGAGTGCCAATTTTGGCAGCAAACAGATGTGGGCTGACATAACAGCTCCACACAAGGGGACCTGGACTTTTCCTTCTCTGAGCTTCAGTTTCCTCATCTGTAAAATAAAAGTTGTCTTGACTAATGAATTAATGGCCATGAAGGGCCTGCTTTGGCTTCTGCCCTATGGCAGGAACTCAGTAAGCAGGTGTCCGTGTCTCCTTCCTCATCTCCTGAGACTCATGGAAGGACACGGGGCTTAGGGGGTGGAGCAGAGACCTGGGGCCCTCGTCCCGACTGCCACTCACCAGCTACTGGATGTGGGCCAGGCCCAGGCGTTTGGTGGAGTGGGTCCACAGGCAGAGCTGAGAGCCTCTCAGTGGGCTTGGGAGCGCCCTCCTCCAGGAAGCCTGTCCTACCCCAGGACCCCAGTGAAGAGGGACCACTTGTAGGGCTCAGGGCAGGGGACTGGCTGCTCCATCACGGGTTTCCCACCCCACACAGCGAACTGCAGCCCTTGCTGCTGCTCACGCCGAGGGGCCTGCCTCTCAGCCTTCCTGATGTTCCTGCTGACCACTCTTGCAGCTCTGATCACCCTGGTCGCCATCCTTGGACCCCCACCTCGCACACCAGGTCAGGGTGGGCAAGAGAGAGTGGGTCAGACTTGTTGGGAGGGTAGAGGGAACACAGAGTGACGGGGAAAACTGATCCTGCCTGCTTCTCCACAAAGTGACTTCTGAACAGTCCCTTAGGGTGCATGTACAAACACACACTGACACTGACAAGCACACACCTCTGAGCTTCCATCTGCACATCTGTAGCTTGAGCTGTTGAAGTGGACCCAGCTATGATGCCACCTCCTCCAGGAAGCCTTCCCCTGCCTGCCTGGTTTAGGAGCCTTGTTTCAGCTCCCATTGCTCTCACACTTCCTCTCCCCCCAAGCCCAATCACCCAGAGTGGTGTTCTCCTTCTGTGTGTCTGTCTCGACCACAAAGGACAGGGACCTGTCCAGTACATCCCTGAGGCCAGGCAGGCTTCAGCAGTGAGCCCCAACACCAAACGTGACCTCGCGGAGCTAACAGTTTGCAGAGTGACATGCAGGTTAACCCAATAAGCACTTTAAGGCAGGCTTAGTGGGAGCTCTGAGAGTCTGGGATGGGGCTCTGGCCAGTCCAGGGGTCAGGATGGGCACCTTGAGAAATGAACGGCACTGAAGCATGAAGGGAAAGCGGGGTTGGTTGGTGGAGGGGGTGGCAGGAAAAGCATCCAGGCACAGGGAACAGCATGTGTGGGGTGGAAGGAAATATGAAGAGAAGGTTAGTGGGCTTGATGGACAGGGCAGCGGGTAGGGCCAGGGGCCCTGGGCCCAGCGCCTCGAAATCTGCACTGGGGAAGGAGGTCACCATCTAGAGAGCCATGGGAAGGAATTAGCTGGAGGTGGGATGTCACCAGACCTACCTTTCTGAGAGATGTCTCTGTTGCCTAGCAGGAGGTGCTAAAGGAACACAGTGAGAATAGGGGTAGAATCCATGGAACCCTCGTGCCCGTGCATGGACACTGCGGGTAGATGTGAACACAGGAAGAGCTGCCTCCATGCATATACCTGAGTGTCTGTTTGTACATGCGTGCAAGCATCTGCGTGTATGCACATGTTTGTATGTGCAGGTACATATCTGTGTGTGTTTGCCCTTGTGTGTGCATGTCTGTGTTTGTGCAAGTGTGTCCAAGCGTGTATGTCTGTGGGCAGTTGTGTGTGTGTGTGACAATGTGCCTCTGAGAGCCAGCCCCCTCATACTAGCTGAGGCAGTTCCAGGAGATGAGCTGTGATTCACATGCGCACAGACCCACATAAACTCGCCCCTGCCTCCAACCCGCACACACGTGTGTCTGCGCACAACCCGCAGAACTGGACCTCCAGGCTCCTCTGTCAGTTTCTCTCCCCTAATTCTTCGGAGCAGCCCCAGGGCTGGGTGCTCGACGCAGTGGGACAGAGGGAAGACTCTCAAAGGGACAGACACTCAGACGGTCCCCATCATTCCTGGGCACTGCGGAGGCAGCCCTACCTCAGGAAAAAGAGAGGCAGCAGCCTGGTTATTAGCTGTGTGGCCTGGCCTCTCGAACCTCACCGAGTCTTACTTTTCTCATCTGTAAAATGGGGCTAGTGACGGCATGTCACAGGAGGGTTCAGGGAAACAATAGAATAAAAATGTGAAGGTGTTTGCAGGCTGTACAGCTGTCCCAGATATAAGGACTGTGGCATAACGGTCGCTAGCTGGCCCCAGGATGTTGCCTCTGACACCCTCACCTGCACCAGGAGCCCTGCCGTGAAAACCCCATCACTGGCTTGAGGCCTGTCCTGAGGAGCTTCCCGTGAGATGGTTGTTTGATAGACATGGGAACCATGACTTTCTCTGCACTCTCTCCAGGCTTATTCACACAGAGACTTTTGTGTAATCTCCCCAGCAGTCCCACGGGGTGTGTGCTATGCTCCCCACTTTGGAGACAGGAACCTGAGGCACAGAGAGGTCAGGTCACCTGCCCATGGTCACACAGCTGGCAAGTGGTTGAACTGGGGCTTGCACGCCATCTTCAATGCCGAGCTCAGGGTCCTCCCTGTGGCCCCAGGCCCTCGCTGCAGCTCAGGTGGGGCTCCGTGGGGAGAACTTGGTGATGCCCTTGTGAACACCACCCTTGACCCTTCCGGGGCTGGCCCCGCCCACTCAGGGGCCCAGGCCTGTGTGACGCAGACAAACAGGACGGGCTTCCTGTGCAACGACCGGAGCAGCTGCATCCCGGCCAGCAGGGTCTGTGACGGCGTTCGCACCTGTGCCCGCGGCGAGGACGAGGAGGAGGCCTTGTGCCGTGAGTACCTACGCCAGGGCCCCTTGAGAGCTGCCCCAACTCCAGCTCTCCCTGCAGCCAGACTGAAGCTCGACCACCCTGAACGTACCAGGCACCCTTGTGTGCTTCTATGCCTTTGGTTGTATACTGCCAGGAACATTTTTTCCCACCCTGTCCCAGTCACATGCACACACATACGCCCACACAAGGGAATGCCTCCATTCTGGATCTTGAGAAACTTTATGCAACCCTCATGACAGAGTTCAAGTGTTACCTCCTCCAAGGAGCCTTCTCTGACTCCCAAACTAGATGCTGCTGCTGCTCAGTCGCTTCAGTCGTGTCCAATTCTGTGTGATCCCATAGATGGCAGCCCACCAGGCTCCACCATCCCTGGGATTCTCCAGGCAAGAACACTGGAGTGGGTTGCCATTTCCTTCTCCAATGCATGAAAGTGAAAAGTGAAAGTGAAGTCGCTCAGCTGTGTCCAACTCTTAGCGACCTCATGGACTACAGCCCACCAGGCTCCTCCATCCATGGGATTCTCCAGGCAAGAGTACTCGAGTGGGGCGCCATCGCCTTCTCCACAAACTAGATGAAGTTTCCTTTACTGGACTCTCATAGCCCCTGTGCTTATCTGTGTCCCAGCCCCAGTCACATTGATTGTCAATCTCGTTTGGCATGTTTGCCCCCACCATCAGACTGTGAACTCCTCTGAGGCAAACCTAGTCTGCTTGGTCTTGGGGCCCAGGGCCTGGCACAGGGCTCTGCACAGAGAAATATCTGGAACGATTTGTTGACTAAATGATGAAGTTAGTGAATCAACCAATGAATGAATGGGAAGGTCTAACCCCAGACCTTAGACCTGACAGTTCTCAAGAGAGAGGAGTTGCCACAGAGGAGGGAAAGAGATCGGTGAGTTAGAGTGGGTGGGGCTGGGTAGGTTATGAGGGAGGGTCATTGCGTCGTGAGCCCTCAAGACAAGAGGAGGCCTTAAATTCATCTAGCCCATGTTCCAGCTCATGCCCCAACCCCTCTGCCACCCAGCCTCTGCTTGCACACTCCCAGGATAGAAGCTCACTACAACTCGAGGCAGCCGCTGCTCTCACTCTGGTTTTCCAATGGGGATGTCTCCCTTGTACTGAGTTTAGGGCTACCTCCCAACAGCACCCTTGACTGGTTCCAGCTGTAACCTCTCACCAACCCCTGCCCTCCAAGAACCGTATGTTGATCTGTTTCCCATGACGGCGGCACTGCGTGGACTGGAGGTTGCTGTGTTGTCCCGCATGAGTTTCCTCTTCCCTGAACTACACTCTGAACTCCCAGTCACCCCGTAGTGATTGGTCTTTCCCACTCCACCAGCATCCACAGAACACAAACCAACTGCCCATGTCCCTCTCCCTGGACTAGCTCCAGAAGCATCCATGACACTTCCAGCTGGCTCTGCCCAGTCCAAAGAACAAAGACTTTTCCCCTCCTAAGTCTGGGTTATATCTCTAGTGATGTGGCCTGAGTTTGTGTTAATTTTTGGTAGCCCTGTCACACTGCTGTCTAATACAGAACCCGCTTTCAAGAACGGTGTCTGATTCCCTCTCACAAAACACGTGAACGCACATGCCCTGAGTTCCGGGATCCAAGTGCAAGACCTCACATCTATTCTTCTTAAAAAGTGTTTATTCTGTTTATCTGTGGCTGTGCTGGGTCCCCACCGCCGATCTGGCTTCTCTAGTTGCAGAGGGCAGGAGCCACTCTGGTTGCGGTGCTTGGGCTTTTCACTGCAGTGGTTTCCTTGCCGTGGGGCGCGGGGTCTAAGTGCAGGGGCTTCAGGAGTTGCAGCACGTGGGCTCAGCAGCTGTGGCTCTCGGACTCTGCAGCACCGGCCCAGTAGTTGTGGCTCACAGGCATAGTTGCTCCATGGGATGTAAAATCTTCCCAGATCAGGGATTGAGTCCGTGTCTCCTGCATTGGCACGTGATTTCTTTACCGGTTAGCCACCAGGGAAACTCCACATTTATGCTTGTTGTGTTCCAGTTGGAGGAAGCTTCCCGGAGGTGAAGGAACTTGAACCTGGGCTTGCAGGTCGAATGGTTTTGGACAGGTGTCAAGAAGGACATTTCTGGAGGGAGGAGGAGAGTAAGACATGCTGTGGATGGGAAGGAGCAAGAGCTGAGTAGGCGTGAGGAAGGGAGGAGCAGCTCTGGGCATCCTGTTGGATAAACAGGGAAAGAACCCTCCTCTCCCCTTGACTGACCTCCCCAGGAAACATTCTTCTTGTGTTCTCCTTGTGCCCTTCCTGGATGCTCAGTGACCTTGGGTTTGTCAGCTGCCAGGCTGGTCAGGACAATCTACCTCCATGTAGCTGTGAGACACCTGCAGCCTGAATGTACCAGCCTGCCTGTACCTGAACTTTAGCCAGGTGTGGACTTGCTCCTGCTTCATCTCTCCCCCTGTAGGAGCTGTGCCCCAGAGCCTCCCTGGCTTTCTCGTGACTCACTGTGGAGACCCTGCTTCCTGGATCTACTCAGACCAAGTGTGTGATAGGATCAACAACTGCGGGGACTGCTCAGATGAACTGAGCCCAGGTGGGGGTCTGGGCACAGGCTGGGCTGGGCAACTGGCCAGGCAGCAGCCAGAGGGCAGAAGTTAACCAGAGAATCTCTGAGGTCCCCCCTGCATCCCCTGTTTTCATTCTAGGAAGATGTTTTCCACTTCTGCTTGAATGCCTCAAGTGGCAGGGTGCTCATTACCACGACAAGTGGTTCCTTCCGGAGAGTTATTCTTCTGTGGTGGGGAGCTTAGTTTCAAGGTCTCAAATGAGGAAGCCAGGGAGCCCAGAGGGCAGTCACAAGAAGAGTACATACGTAGCCCAACTGGGGTTTGAACCTGGGCTTCCCTCATCTCCTCTGCACCACCCAACAATCCTGTGAGGAAAGCAGAGCAGAAATCACTGGCCCTAACTTATATATAGGTAAACTGAGGCCAGACGGGAGAAGGGACTTAGTAAAATGAGTGATAAAGAGGGAGCTTGGGTATGAACTCAGGTCTCCCAACTCTAAGATTGGAGTTCTTTCACTGCCCCAGAGTTTGCTTCCAATCTCTTCCCTGGCATTCAACCCACAAATATGTTCTGAGCACTGTTGGGGGCTGGCCTGGTGCTAGGTCCTGCTGGGAAGCAGCCAGGGGTCAAACATATGTCCTATCCCCAGGACTTACATCATGCTAGTGACTAAAGGTAGTGCCAGGGGTCCTGGAGAGGTTTTTGTTGCGGGGGAGGGGAGAAGAAATCATCAAGGGAGCTTTCTCAGAAGAGACTGTGTTCAAGCAGGCCTTAAAAAATGGACAGGGTTTCACCAGGCAGAGGCTGAGTATGCAGCAGAGAACCCTGGAGGCCCAGGGTCCAGGGTAAAGGAGGGAGGCCTGCGAGGTTCCCTCAGGGAGTCGTAAGTGGGCTGGTGGGACCAAATTTAGGGTGAGAGGGGAGGATGGGAGATGATGGGCACCCGTTAATATCTGAACACTGACTGTGGGCCTGGCACTTGGCCTATCTTTCTTAGTAACAACCTCAAGCAGATGAGGAAACTGAGGCTCAGACAGGGTGAGAGACTCGCTTGAGGTCACACGCAAAGTCACACAGAATTTTAGCCCTTCTGGATGGCACATATACGATATATATGCTACTTCCTTCTGCTTTGGTACCTAAGGTAGATATTACTAGGCTTGGATACAGCCTCAGTGCTTTTCTCAGCTCAATAATCCTAGTGGGTCCCACTGATGGATCACATGAGATGTACATGAGACAGGGTATCTGTCACCCTGCCACGAGGATGCCACCCCAGGAGGCTCTGAGCTGAGTTGGGGAGTCTAGATTCTCTCTTCTGCAGGAAATAAGGAATACAGTCAACCTGAGTCAGATAGGGTAGGGCTGTGGGGGCCTATGGCCAGTTGCAGGGCTAAGGAGTGCCCTGGTGGATGGGGCATTCCAGCTGTTCTTCTGTCTTCCCAGGGACTACCTGCCCGCCCTGCGGCCCTGGGTGGTGGCGCTGCCCCTCGACTGTCTTCAGATACTGCAGCTGTATCCCCAGGAGCCTCTGCCGGGATCGTGTGCAGCATTGCTCCGACTGGTCCGACGAGTACTCCTGTCCCGGCCCTGACTGAATCACCCAGGCCAGAGTGGGCTGCTGGCTGGAATGGTGCTGCTAACCCTTCACATGCGCCATGAATCCAAGGGCAGAAAGGAGTCTTTGAGATCACATAATCTGCGCACCACTGTCTCTGAATAGGAATTGGCTCTCCTGCTTTCAAGTTTTTCGTCCTCTGCTTGGATGCTTCCAGGGATGGGGGGCTCATTACCATGTTAGGCAGCTCCTAACAAAGATGAGGGAAACCTGCTTCCATGATTTGCGGCCCTCCTCTGGCGACACACAGAGGAAATCTGCTCCTTTGCTCCAAGACACGCTTATAGATCCTGACCTTGTCACTCCTTGGAGAAAAAATAAGTTTGGGGCTTGAACACCAAGCTGAGAAGTTTAGCCCTTCTGGATGGCACATATACGGTACATAATGCCACTTCCTGCTGCTTTGGTACCTAAGGCAGATATTGCTAGGTTTGGATACAGCCTCAGTGTTTTTCCCAGCTCAGTAATCTAGTGGGGCCCACTAATGGATCACATGAGATGTACATGAGACGGGGTACTTGTCGCCCTGCTACAAGAAAGCCACCCCAGGAGGCTCTGAACTGTAGCAAGAACAGCCTGAGGAGCCCCTCCTCAACCCCTTCCATCCCCTCTCCTCTGGACCACTTCCGCTCTCACCCCAAGACCACATGCCCAACCAAACAGCCCAGGTTCCTTCAAGTAGGGATTGTATTTCAATCCCGAAGCCTGAGTGAACCAGCTGTTTCTTGGCATACATTCCGGTTTTACAACACCCAAGCAGGCAAGGATGGATATATCCATTAAACAGATGAGGAAACTGTGGCCCCCAGGATCGTACAGCAAAGTCAGGCTCAGAAGTGGGACTCAAACATGGTCCATGGTGTCCCAACCCCAAAGTCGTTTCTGCTACCAATGTGACCCTATCTTGGCCAGGGTGGAGGCAGAGTCTCTGGGTTTAAAAATGTAGCTTGAGGGTCAGAAAATGTCCCACCCTTATACTGAAAGATGGACTTGGAATCTGGCTAACAAGAGGGTTCCTGTTGATGGAGACAGACATATCCCTGTTGGAAATTAATATAATCAATTCTATGTAGTCTTCTGTGAGATTTGAATTAAAAATGGACATCTGAGAGACAGGTGAGCTCCAGTTCATTCATTGCTGCCTGAGTCAATTCATTTGCTCACTGAACAGTCTCTGTGTGCCTGTTCTGTGCCAAGCCCAGTGCCAGGCACCCAGAAGTCAACAGACCTGGACCCTAGCGCCCAAGGAGAAGAAGGTGTCACGGAGGAGGCCCCTCACACTGGAAGGACCGCTGGGGCAGCAGGAAGTGCTGGGCTGAGGGCACCAAGGAGGGGACTTGGAGAGCCAGGATATAACCATATTTCTGACTCAGATGAACTGAGGGCCAGCTCGCGGAACAGGACACCTCAGAGATCCTGCCCGAGCGAGGCTCAGCCCTGGGTTCTGGCACCTTTGGCTGAGTTTCTCTCCAAGGGCAGCACAAATGGGGCACAGCCAGCATGCTCGAGGCATCCTCTGTTCCGAAGACGGATCCAGAGGGACTGACTGACCCCTCAGGAGGAAGAAATGAAAATTCACTTGGACAGAGTGCCAGGCGGGCTATGAACCATGGGGCAACAAAGAGTCGGACACAACTGAGCGAGTAAGCACAACCCGGGGAATGAGAAGAGGTCCAGCAGCTCATGCCCAGCGTTCACATGCCAACATGTTCCCGGTGCCCGGAGAATTAGATGTTGAAAACAAGGTCACTGAGGGGAGGCCATGGGAACAGGAGCCTAGGCTGGCTCCCACTGAAACCACACAGCTTAGATTGGGCTCACACTCCGCCAAAACCCAGGCTGGGACTTGAGCCCACTGCCTTTTAATTGAGGTCACATGCCTGGTCTCAGGACTTAATGAAGCTCAGATTCTTCAGGTCTCTTCACAGAAACAATTCAGGGATAGGTAAGAAGTGGGTTTATTTAGAGAGACACATATTCTGCAGACAGAATGCGGTCCCTCTCAAAAGGTGAGAGTGGCCCCGGGAGAAACACACTCCACACGCAGAGCGTGGGCCATCTCAGAGCGGGGAGGGCCTGAAACACGGGGCGGCTAGTTTTTATGGGATGGGTGATTTCCTATGCTAACGAATGGGAGGATTCTTCCAACCATTTTGGGAAAGGGGAGCTTTCCAGGAATTGGCCCACCACCCACTTTTTGACCTTTTATGGTTAACCTTGGAACTGTCATGGCACCTGTGGGTGTGTCATTTAGCACACGCTAATGTGAGTATACAGTGAGGTCCACTGGAAGTCAAATCTTCTGCCAAATTGGACCTAACAGTCCCAATCGGTCTGTGTTGTATCCTCAAGGGCTATGCCATTCTTTTAAAGGTTGTGCCCTGACGGTGTTTCAATACCAGTCAGCCTTGGTGTTTCAATTGCAGGAGAGGCCCAGTTCCTGCCAGGGGCTGGTGGTGCAAAGGTTGGCCCCTGTGGGAGAGAGATGGAGAGACCTCAGTGGTCATTCAGTCCTGAGCTCTTCAGTGGGCTGCAGCTTTCTCAGAAAAATGCTCAGAGGCACTCAGTTGCACATAATTCTATCCTCCGCTCCCAATCAAGCCCATCCATGGGCCTTTACAGGAAGAGGGGCCCCTTCCCAGGGCCTGAAAGTGGGCTCCTGCCTAACACTCAGAAATGAGTTGTCCCAGAAGGCCTGCAAACTGACAAAGCAAAAAACTTGATTGTGAATGGGCCCCAGGATGGACAGCAATAGGGAGCCCAGGAAGACTGCTCTGCCACGTGGCCCCAGTTGTACTGTGGTAATGGGGCTAACTTCTGGGCTGTCTCTGGGCAGTCATTGTGTTTGGCCCATATTTGGTCTGACTCAGGGTCCTTACTGATGGGACCTCCTGTTGTGAGACAACTCATGAGCAAGTTATCGTTGTGTCTGGCCAAGGTGGATGGTTTCAGTCAACCATTCCCTAACAGGCCCGTGGGGTTAAGATGTTTCAGTTTATAGGATGAAGAAACCAAAGCTGACACCAACTTGCCTGAGTCCATTCAGCATGGCAGTAGCAGGGGAAAACCAAACCCCAGCTTTCTGGGTGCACACGGTTGACACTTGCTGAGTGCTCACTACTAACCAGGCACCGTGCAGGAAGAACTTTACCTCTCATCCTCCAACAAGGCTCCAAGGGGGGTACAGTGTTTATGCGAGGTTTAGAGAGGCCCGGCAGCCTGTTGAAGGGTGCATGACTGGTGAGCACAGAGGCAGGGAAACAGAATCTTGTGGGGTCACCCAGAACAAAGGCCTTTCCGTGCCTCACCCCCTCATTTCTCACTTGGTCTCCTAGGTCTTTCCCAAGTTACAAAGAGCAGGCTCAACCAGTTACTATTAATAACTAGGGATGTGAAGAATATAGAAACAAAGAAACAGCAGTTAAGCAAGAAAAATAACGAGAAAACAAGAAAAGTTAAGAAAGGGATAAAACAGAGTCCTACTTCCTCCTCAAGGCATAAGCATAACAATCTGATGCCTATCTTTGAGTTGTTCTGTAGCAGCTAAGACCCCCACACTCAGATGGAGGCTGGTGGCTACAGACTTAGCACAAGCGCTAGGCCCCAGACTGTCCAGAACCAGAGGGTGGATGGTGAAGGTTCCTGGAACACTACACTGTTACTTCACAACCTACCAAGGAGAAGAAAGTCAGGAATCCTGGAGCCTTCCTCCCCAAATGTTGCCTTTAAAAATGCTCCCCTGTAAAAACAAAATGCTCCCCTGAAAGCCATTGGGGAGTTCGGGTCTTTTGAGCCTGAGCTGCCTGTTCTTGCTTGGCCATGCAATAAACCTTTCTTTGCTCTAAACTCTGACACTTCCATTCATCTGGCCTTACTGTGCCTCGGGCACGAGGACGTGGGTTTGACAACCCCAGGAGTCTGGACACTTAGCTATGGCAGTTGGCTGTTTCATGCTAAGTTTCAGGAGGTCTGGGAAGCTTCCAGCGGCAGTGACCCCTGAGCAGGGCCATGGAGGAGCCAGAGACAGGGCAGACCAGGTTGAAGAGCTGCAGGGTGCCAGTGCAAGGAGGGAGCCTAAGGGCATGAGAAGCAGCCCCGCGGCTGGAGTATTAAGAAGAGTCTTGGATTCTAAGCAGGAGGGGTGAACCTGACCCTGGACATGCAGGGTGCTGGCAGAGGTTTTCAGCAGAAAAAAAACACGTTTGCTTCCCTTTTCTGGAAGAGAGGCTGCAGAGGCTCTCCTCAGAAGGCTTTCCTCCATACATGGATGTCATGACCAGACTACTTTGCAGGCAGGAGGGGGAGAGGAAGAGCCAAAAGGTGAATTCCCCTGGGAAACAGTAAAGCTTCCAGCAGAAGAAAGGGAGGGGCCTTTAATGAGTATGTCGACAGAAGGAAAATATACAACTATAAGTTGCAAGTTGTTTTACTCAGGGACCTTACTGAAAACTATAGTCCAGGAGACAGCCTCTCAGATGGGTCTGAGGAACCACTCTGAAGAGATAAGGGAGGAGCCTGGTTATACAGCTTTTTTTTTTTTTTTTTCCTTGCTGGGAAGACAAACAAACAAACGCATGTAGTTGAACACCAAAAGATTACTGCTAATCACAAAGAAAAGACATCTCAAATGAATGATTTTGGCACTTTTCTATGCATGGGAAGATACAAGACTCTGGGTTCACTGAAATCATTCTTTACATATGCATCGTAACTGTCTCGGGCCAGTATCCAAAGCACAGAGTATTTCCTGGTTTTCTCCATTCTGGATTCCCCTCACGGTGCACCATCGGTGGGAGGCTGCAGTGGCTAATGGTTTGATCTTTACAGAAGTGGTATGTATAGTGGGCACTATTCTTTGTTTACTGGAATGGCAGGCAGCAGTACCTGTCTACAAATATTAGCAATATTTGCTGAGCATTTAGTACATGCCAAGCACTATTGCAAACTTCTATGTCTTAGCTCTTGTACCTCATTTTATCTTATCCTCATAAAGGAACCTGGCTTGGTATTCATACTTCACAGGGGCTAAGACAGATGAAGTTGCTGGGCTAAGACCACACAGCTTTTAAAGGGTGGTGCCAGGATCAAACCTTGAAAGGCCCAAGCCCAGAGCCCACTACCCCTACTCTTTGATGGCTCACTGTTTCTTAGCCAGGACTCCCGAGAACAGAAGGCTGGAGCCTACGCTGGGGGAGGCAGCCTGTCAACAGGTGGTGGCTGGTGCTGCAGAAGAATGGTGTTTGTTCTTTTCTGGTTTATTGGTTCTTCTTTTCAGAAAGAAGCAGGTGCTGTAGCAACCTCCTAAACAGCATTCCATAAGTTAGTCCAGGAAAACTCAGAGCCCAGGGTGATCAGCTAGGCCCCTCCCTTGGTTCATATCAGCCGAGCAGGGGATTTAATGCCACAGCCTGCAGAGAGCTCAGGCAGCCAGCGTCAATATTTGCCATGTCCCAGCCTCCCTGGCCTCAGCTCCAAGATCAGTACGTTAAGTACAACAGGTTCTTCTCTGTGCAAATACACAGGGATAGATGAATGGAATTTAAAACGGCTCAGGCTTCGCCGCAGGGTCTGGACTGGAAATCTGGCCTGGTTTAACCTTCTGCTATCACTGTTTGCCTGGGGCTCTCCATTCATCCTTAAATTCACCGAACCTCATACATCAGAGCTGGTAAGAAGCTCAGAGTCCAGCCAGATTTCTGATAGGAAGATGCTGCTTCCTGGAGAAGTAGAGAGGGAGGGGACCAGCCCAAACTGGCACTCCCTGGTAGCCATCTCTGGGATTCTGAGGGCCACCCAGCAACTCCAGGCCAGGCAGAAGCGATTTCTCTTCTAAAAAGAGCGATTCCTCTTTTTTAAAAAAGTTATTTAAAAAACACACCTTTATAGTTCTATTTACATTTAGTGAAATACACAGATCTTAAGTGTATGGTTCAGTGAGGTTTTTTTTTTTTTAATTTGGCTTCGTTGGGTCAGTTGTGGCATGGAGGATCTTCCACTGTGGCTCCTGGACTCTCTGTGGCGCGAGTCTCAGTAGTTGTGGCGTAGAGGTTTAGTTGCTTCGTGGCTTGTGGGAACTTAGTTCCCTGACCAGGGAACAAACCTGTGTCCCCTGCATTGCAAGGTGGATTCTTAACAACTGGACCATCAGGGGGAGTCCCTCAGTGAGTTCTTTTTTTTTAAAAAAAAAAAAAACAGGTTTATTGAAGTATGATTGACAAACAGTAAGCCATACATATTTAAGATGTACACTTTCATAAGTTTTGGCACACATATATACCCATGAAACTATCACATAACTTCATGTCCATCGTGAACATGTCCATCATCCTCAAGAGTCCTGGTGCCCGTTAGTAATCCTTCACTCTCATCCCACCCTGATCCTCACTTCCATATTTAGACAAACAATGCAGAGTACATCATGAGAAACCCTGGACTGGAAGAAGCAAAACCTGGAATCAAGATTGCTGGGAGAAATATCAATAAGATATTCAGATGATACCACCCTTATGGCAGAAAGTGAAGAAGAACTATAAAGCCTCTTGATGAAAGTGAAAGAGGAAAGTGAAAAAGTTGGCTTAAAGCTCAGCATTCAGAAAACTAAGATCATGGCATCCAGTCCCATCACTTCATGGCAAATAGATGGGGAAACAGTGGACACAGTGGCTGACTTTATTTTTTGGGGCTCCAAAATCACTGCAGATGGTGATTGCAGCCATGAAATTAAAAGACACTTACTTGGAAGGAAAGTTATGACCAACCTAGATAGCATATTAAAAAGCAGAGACATTACTTTGTTAACAAAGGTCCATCTAGTCAAGGCTGTGGTTTTTCCAGTGGTCATGTATGGATGTGAGAGTTGGACTGTGAAGAAAGCTGAGCACTGAAGAATTGATGCTTTTGAACTGTGGTGTTGGAGAAGACTCTTGAGAGTTCCTTGGACTGCAAAGAGATTCAACCAGTCCATCCTAAAGGAAATCAGTCCTGGGTGTTCATTGGAAAGACTGATATTGAAGCTGAAACTCCAATATTTTGGCCACCTGAGGCAAAGACCTGACTCATCTGAAAAGATCCTGATGCTGGGAAAGATTGAGGGCAGGAGGAGAAGGGGACGACAGAGGATGAGATGGTTGGATGGCATTACCAACTCAATGGACATGAGTTTGGGTAAATTCTGGGAGTTGGTGATGGACAGGGAAGCCTGGTGTGCTGCAGTTCATGGGGTCACAAAGAGTTGGACACAACTGAGAGACTGAACTGAACTGATTTTCCATCAGTATTGGTTAGTTTGCACTTTTCTAGAATGTTATGTAAGGGAAATCATACTGCATATACTTTTCTTTTGGTCTCTCTGGCTTCTTTCACTCAATAGTTCTTATGAGATTCATCCACGTTGTAGCCTGCCCATAGTCACTGGTTTTTATTGCTGAGTAGTACTCCACTGTATGGATATACCATCATTTGTGAATTCCAGGCTTAAGAGATATACTCTCCATTTATCCATTCATTTGCTAATAGGTTTTAGGCTAGTCTCAGTTTGGGCTATTACAAATGAAGCTGCTTTGAACATTTTTGTATAAATCTTCGTATGGACATATATTTCATTTATCTTGGAAAATAGAATGGCTGGATGTGGTAGGTGTATGTTTAACTATTTATGAAACAGTTTATTTTCCAAAGAGGTTGTATCATATTCTTACCTACACTTGGTAAGATGGGTCTTTATTTAATTTTAGCTGTTCTGGTGGGTAGGTGGTAACATCTCATTGTTTTGCTGTTATTTGTTTGGTTTGTGGGGGTTTTGGCTGTGCCACTGGACCTGCAAGATCTTAGTCCCTGACCAGGGATAAACCCGTGCCTCCTGTAGCGCAAGTGTGGATTCTTAACCACTGGTCCACCAGGGAAGTCCTAACAGCATTTCAGGGTGATTTTACTTTGCATTTCTCTAATGTTGAGTATCTTTTCATGTGCTTATTTGCCATCCATATATCTCCATTGGTGAAAAGTTTGTTCAAACAGTTTCTCATTGCTTGCTTTTTCATTATTGGGTTTTTAATTTTTTTTAATTTATTTTGTCTGTTCTGGGTATTCACTGCTGCACGGGCTTTCTCTCTACTTGCAATGAGTAGGGGCCACCTTTTGTTGAGGTGCTAGGGCTTCTCATTGCCGTGGCTTCTCCCGTTGTGGGGCACAGGCTCCAAGGCGTTCAGACTTCAGTAGCTCCGGCACATGGGCTCAGTAACTACAGTTTCTGGGCTCTAGAGCACAGGCTAAGCAGTTGTGGTGCATGGGCCTAGCCCCTCTGCAGCATGGGATCTTCCCAGACCGGGATCAAACCTGTGTCTCCTGCATTGGTGGACTCTTTACCACTGAGCCAACAGGGAAACCCCATTACTGGGTTTTGAAAGATCTTTATATACTTGGAGCAGACACCCTCTATTAGATTGTCATTTGCAAATACCTCTTCCAGTCTATGGCTTGTCTTTTCATTCCTTTAACAGTGTCTTTCAAAGAGCAAATTGTTTTATTTTGAGAAAGTCCAATTTGTCAAATTTTTCCTTTTCTGGATCATGCTTCCAGTTGTTGTGTTTAAGGAATAATTACCTAACGCAGGTCACAAAGATTTTATACTATATGTTCTTCTAGAGTGTTTATAATTTTTGGGTTTTTCCTTTCCAAGAAAAACTCCATTTTATAATGGAATGATAAAAAAGCTCCATTCTTTTGTTTAGATAAATTTCAGTAGTGTCTAAGCTGATTTCTCCACAGGGAGAAAAAGATACTCTTTCTTTGAAAAGCCATTGACACCAAAAGATTCAAGTTCAATTTGGTTTCATCCTAAAGGTCTGAAGTAAAACAATTCTTTGCAAGGATTTATAAATAAGACATTCATTGGTTAAACTTCACCAATATCACTTTGGATTGAATAATAGTGAATTCTCTTAACCACTGGTGAGATTCTGGCAAATAAACTGATCAATTAGACTTGTTCAGTAAAGCCATTTTTAAAGCCTAGAAAAAGAATCCAGGAGTTTCCAACGACTCATCCTCCATGTTGAATTACTCTCAGTTTTGGAATCAAATATTCAGCATGTACTTACAGTAAGGGAATTCTGCTGTACTTCTAGTATCAGTATTTCCTATTTGGAGTAGCTATCCAATACATCCCACATCTGGAAGAAGAATCTCCTGGGAACTCCATGAGTGCTTTCAGAGTTCTTTCACAGAGCTGAACGCCTGTCCTGACGTCTTCTCCAGTTCTGAGGCAACCTCAGTGTTTTAGTTTTATAATTAGGTTTATGGTTAACTTTGAGTTAAATTTTGTATATGGTGCAAATAATGGATCAAAATTATTTTTGTTTTGTATTCACACATGGAATCCGATTGTTCCAGCACCATTTGTTGGAAAGACAGTCCTTCCTCTATTAGATTGTCCTTGGTGGTGGTTTAGCCGCTAAGTTGTATCCGACTCATGTGACCCCGCGGACTGTAGCCCGCCAGGCTCCTCTGTTCATGGGATTTCCCAGGCAAAAATACTGGAGGGGATTGCCATTCCCTTCTCCAGGGGATCTTCTCAACCCAAGGATTGAACCCAGGTCTCCTGAACTGCAGGCAGTCTCCTGCATTGCAAGCAGTCTCCTGCATTGTAGGCAATCTTCTGCATTGCAGGTGGATTCTTTACTGACTAAACCACCAGGAAAGCCCTTCATTTGTCCTTGCATCTCTGTTAAAATATGGTGATTCATATACTTGTGGTCTATTTGTTCCATAGACTTATTTGTCAATCTTGATACCCATACCACATTGTCTTGATTCTGGTTGCTTTACAGTAATGCTTGAAATCATATCGTCTGTGAATAGACAGTTTTCTTTCTTTTTTATTCTTCTCATTTCAGGCCATTTTAACCTGCCATTAATGTCAATAATGCATTTTCATTTTATACAATGTTGTTTTCATTCTGAGGAGCTTGATTTGGGTCTTTCCTGTATCCTCCATGCCTCTACTTTCAACACATAGAACACAATTACTTTTAATGTCCTTCTCTGATGATTCTAATATCTGTCAGTTCTGGGTGAATTTAGTTAGATTTTTCTCCTCACTATGCTGTGCTTAGTCAGTCGTGTCCAACTCTTTATGACCCCATTATATTTTCTTTCTTTTCATGACTGGTAATTTTATTTTTCATATACTATAACAGCTATTGGAGAAGGCAATGGCACCCCACTCCAGTACTCGCCTGGAAAATCCCATGGACGGAGGATTCTGGTAGGCTGCAGTCCATGGGGTCGCTCAGGGTCAGACACGACTGAGCGACTTCACGTTCACTTTTCACTTTCATGCGCTGGAGAAGGAAATGGCAACCCACTCCAGTATTCTTGCCTGGAGAATCCCAGGGACAGGGGAGCCTGGTGGGCTGCTGACTGTGGGGTTGCTCAAAGTCAGACACAACTGAAGCGACTTAGCATAACAGCTATATGGTGGCATAATTTACATATCACTCAATTTACTGCTTTAAAATGTGCAATAATCTTTAGTATATTCATAGAGTTGTGTAACCATCGCTATAGTCATTTTTAAAACATTTTCATCACCCAAAAAAGAACCCTCGTACCCATTAGCTGTCTTTTCCACCCAGCCTCTCCTCCCTAAGCAACCACTACCCTGTCTCTATAGATTTGCCTATTTGGGGCATTCCGTATAAATGAAATCATACTAAATGTGGGTTTTTTTGGTGGCTAATTTCTTTCACTTACACACTTTTTTGAAGTTCATCCATTTCATAGTATGTATCAGTACTTTATTCCTTGTCATTACTAAGTAATATCCCACTATGTGACTATCTATCTATCTATCCATATACATATTTCATTTATCAGTTCCTCGGCTGATGGACATTTGGGTTGTTTCTAGTCTTGAACTACTGTGAACATTTATGTATGATTTTGTATGAACATTCTAATTTCTCTAGGAGTGGGACTGCTGGCTCATACGTTTAACCTTTAAACATATTTATGCTGGGTCATAAATATGCTTAACCTTCTGAAGAAGTGCCAGACTGTTTTCTACAGTGGTTGTGCCATATTACATTCCCACCAGGAGTGTATGCACAAGGGTTCCAATTTCTCCACCTCCTCACCAATACTTGATATTGTCTCTTTCTTCTTATAACCATCCTAGTGGGTGTGAGGTAGCATGTCATGTGGATTGTGATTTTGATTTGCATTTCCCTGGTAACTGATTATGTTGAGCATATTTTAATGTGTTTATTGGCCACCTGCACATCTTATTTGGAGAAATGTCTACTCAGCTACTTTGCCACTTTTTTAGTAATTTATTTTATTGTTGAGTTGTAAAAATTCTTTATATATTCTGGATACTAAAGACCTTATCAAATACATGCTTTGCAAATATTTTCTGCCATTCTGTAGGCTGTCTTTTCACTGCTGTCCACGGAAGCATAGAAGCTTTTAGCTTGGATGTAGTCTAACTTTTCGTCTTTAATTTTCATTTTTGGTCAATTGTGCTTTTGGTGTCATATCTGAAGAGACTTTGCCTAACCCAAAGTCATGAAGATTTATGCCTATACTTTCTCTTGGACTGCAAGTAGATCCAACCAGTCCATCCTAAAGGAGATCAGTCCTGGGTGTTCATTGGAAGGACTGATGCTGAAGCTGAAACTCCAATACTTTGGCCACCTTATGCAAAGAGTTGACTTGTTGGAAAAGACCCTGATGTTGGGAGAGATTAGGGGCAGGAGGAAAAGGGGACGACAAAGGATGAGATGGCTGGATGGCATCACCGACTTGATGGACATGAGTTTGAGTGAACTCTGGGAGTTGGTGATGGATAGGGAGGCCTGGCGTGCTGTGATTCATGGAGCCGTGGAGTCGGATACGACTGAGAGACTGAACTGAACTAACTGAACTTTCTTCCAAGAGTTTTATAGTTGTAGCGCTACACTTAGGTCTATGAGCCATTTTTAGATAAATTTTGTGTTTGGTATGAGGAAAGGGTCTGATTTTATTCTTTGCTTGTGGCTATCAAGATATCTGGCACCATTTGTAGAAAATACTATCCTTTCCCCATTGAATTATTTTGGCACCCTTGTCAAAAATCAATTAACTGTAAATTGAGGGTTTATTTCTAGACTCTACCTTCTAAATTTTTATTGGATGCTAGACATTGTGAATTTTAGCTTGTTGAGTGCTACATTTTTTGATTTCCTGTATTCTTGATATGGCTCTGAAATGTTGTTAAGTAACTTATAACACTTGATTCTTTAAGGTCTTGCTTTTAAGACTTACTGAGCAGGACTACAGCCATGTTTGCATGAGTGCATGCTAAGTCGCTTCAGTCATATTCTACTCTTTGTGACTCTATGGACTGTAACCCACCAGGCTCCTCTGTCCATGGGATTCTCCAGGCAAGAATACTCAAAAGGGTTGCCATTTCCTCCACCAGGGGACCTTCCCAACTCAGGGAGTGAACCCAGGTCTCCTGCACTGCAGGCAGATTCTTTACCGTCAGAGCCACCAAGGAAGCCCAGAGCCATGTTTAGTCTTGGCTAATTACTATCTGGGACTAATTATTCTCCACTACGGAGGTAAGAATTTTCTGAATTCACTACCTTGGATAATGAGGTTTTTATACTCTTCCTAGTCCTGTGTGGCCATCAAGTGCTGCTTCCTCTAATCCTTCTGGGTGGTTCTTTCTCTGGCCTGAAGTAGTTTCCTTACATGCAAGTGCCAATCAGTACTCTCCGGAATTCTCGAGGCGCACTCTCTGCGTATCTCCAGAGTTCTCTGTGTCTGTAGCTTTCTCCTCTCTGCTGCTCTGTCCTGTGAACTCTAGCTGCCTTTTTTCCTGAATTCTAAGCTCTAACTCAATTCATGGATTATGCTAGGCTCTGCCTGGATTCCTTGTCCCTTTGCTGCAGTCTAGGAAATCTCTCTAGGCAGTAAGCTGAAGCAATCATAGGGGTCATGTTGTATCCTGTCTCTTGGGAGTCACTGTCCTTTATTGCCAGTGTTTCTAAACTGTTGCTTCATATATTCTGCCTGCTTTTTTGGTTGTTTCAGGCAGGAAAGAAAAGCTGGGCCCATTATTGCATTGTGACTGTCTTTTGAACCCTTTGAGTAAATCAGAGGGAGATACTTTCCCAGAGTTTTTCAACCCCACCAGGCCAGAGGTCTATACCTCCAGATTTGTCCTGCCTCGTTCACTGATAAGACAAGGTCCAACCATCATTATTTCATTTCATAGTTTGGGAGACTTAGGCAATGGCTCAAACCTCCTATTCTTTTCAGATGGGAATGTGGGAATGAATGAGATTAAGGCCTACAAAATTCTCCCTTTTGGGCTGCACTCTGCTGTGGGGAAATACTGAACCGAGAATCAATGTGAGATTACATCTTGACTTTCCCAAAAAGGACCCACCCCCCTCACATCTCTGAGACTAGTTTCCCATCTTCTGCTGCTGCTGCTGCTAAGTCGCTTCAGTCGTGTCTGACTCTGTGTGACCCCATAGACGGCAGCCCACCAGGCTCCCCTGTCCCTGGGATTCTCCCATCTTCTAAGCACACTGAAATTACAGAGCACTATACTTAGATCATTATTACCCTCATCCATCATCTTCATTCAGTGTCTCAAAAAGGAGTCCTAGGATCTGCCACATCAGTTTTGGGAGGGGTGGGAATGTGCTGATTAATTAAAATGCATGTTCCTGGGGCCAATTCCAGAATCAGAATGGAGGGGTGGAGGTTAACTGCACTTTTTTCAAGATTTTTTTTAAATGTGGATCATTAAGTTTTTATTGAATTTGTTACAATATTGCTTCTGTCTTACATTCTGGGTTTTTGGCCACAAGGCACGTGGGATCTTAACTTCTCGGCCAGGGATGTAACCTGTACCCTCCGCATTGGAAGGTAAACTCTTAACCACTGGACTACCAGGGAGAGCCCCTGATTTTTTTTTTTAACAGGTTCCTTTAACCCACTCCAGTACTCTTGCCTGCAAAATTCCATGGACAGAGGAGCCTGGTAGGCTACAGCCCATGGGGTTGCTAAGAGTCAGACACGACTGAGCGACTTCACTTGAATGATCTCTGGGAACTTCAGGGAACCACTGATCCAAACTCTTAAGTCAGCAATTTTCCTCGCAAGATGTACAACACTTGCTGGATGTGTTATCTTGTTATCCCTTTTTGTTCCTAACCTCATGAGCATTATGTGGCTTGATTTAAAAAAATATATATATATATATATAAATCAAAAGTCTTTTTGATCATTTTACAGAATTCTTTGAGACAACCAGGGAAACCTAAGTGCTTGAGATTTCCAAGCCTGGAAAGGACTTTGAAAGTCATCTAATCCACCCCCCACCTGATGTTTGCATTATTTATGTACCAGTCTTGCCAAAAAATCACCCAGCTTCTGTATACACATTTCAGAGGACCTTGCTACTCCTTCCCATAGCTGTGCTACTGAATAAAATCTCTTAATTAGTTCTGGATCCAGAAAAATTATGTTCCCTCTGCCCCAGGAAAGCCCTCCTTCTTAAAACAGTTTTGTATTTATTAATACAAGACTCCAGATGATCAAAGCTGTGTTTAACAATAAAAAGGCAGTGGGGAGAATCTCAAGACCAGAGAAAAGAGCTACAAGCTAACTGTGAAACTTGTCAAGATGTTAAATTGTCCCAAGCATTTCTATGATTGGAAAGCATTTTTTAAACACTCCCCATGCTTTCTTATTCTCATGTGTTTTCCCTCTGTCTGGAGGCTTCAGGGGGAGAATCTATTTCCCTGCCTTCGTCAGCATCTAGAGGCCAGCCGCCTTCCTTGGTTTGCGGTCCCTTCGCTGTAATAGTCCGACCCCTTGGCTCCGTCATCACATCTCTCTTTTGACTCTGATCTTCCTGCCTCCCTCCTAGAATGACCCTTGTGATGACAGGATAATCTCCCTATCTCAATATTTTTAATTTGAGCACATCTACAAAGTCCCTGTTACCATGTAAAGTAACATTTCCAGAGGTTATGATTTGGACATCTTTGAGGAGGTCATTGTTTAGCCTATCGCAATGAGTAATGAGTATATGAGGGTTTGTTCTATTCTTTTAAATGTTTGAATGAAAAAATGGAAAGAGAAAGAAAATACTCCTTTGACCATAAGACCCCAATTACTAAGAGTTTGGAATTTATACTCCTTTATGTAGCATAGATGGAAAAGACATGGCTTGGGAATTTCTCCTGTAGTTCTTATTACCACCTTATCTCCCATTCTCTTTAATCTACTCCAGTTGGGTTTTTAACATTCCCCTCTCCCCTCAACCCAATCAAAGCCATGGACAACCTCCAATTTGTCAAATAATTTGTCCTCATTCAAACTGGAATACTCAATTCACTATTCCCATCACAGCACTTTCACTTCTAGGCTCATACTCTCCTGGTTTCACCTGTCTTCAACATCCATCCCGCCTCCTTTGCATGACCTTAAGTGTGGGAAGGCCCTAGGCTGTGTCTCTTTTCTATCTACACTTCCCCTAGGTGATTCTATACTCTCATGGGCTCCAAATGTCAACCCTATACTATAGAACCCCAACTTTATTTATACCTTCAGTCCTGATGACTTCTCTGAGCTCCAGACTCATATGTGAGCTCCAGACTCTGCCTGCCTACTTGAGCATCTCATTACATCTCTCAAACTTATCTAAAACAGAACTCTTGATTTCCCCACCCACCCCGTATCTATTCCTCTCCTGCATTTTCCCATCCATTCAGATGCTCAGATAAAGCCTTAGGAAGAAGTCATCTTTGATTTTACTCCCTCTGTTCCTTCACTCTCTGACATTAAATGCGTCAACACAACCCATCAGCTCTACCTCCAAAACAGCCTTCTATCTAACCTTTCATCATCATCGTCACTGCTATTGCTATCATCTGGTCCAAGCTGCCAGCATCTCTCACTGGGCTCCTTTAATGGTTCTGATTACACCTCCCTACTCTACTCTTGCCTGCCCGCCCCCACCATGACCCATGACCCACACACGGGATCCATCAAGCAGCAAGGATTCACTCTGCAAATTATAGATCAGATGACATGATTTACATCTGATCAGAGGCTTCCTGTTACACTGAAGTAAAAGCCAAATTCCTTGACCACAAGGCCCAGGTGATCTGCCACTTGTCTCATCTTTTACCACTTGTTCACTGTACACAAGCCACCTGACCTCACTCTTTTTCTTCTTTCCGTCCCGAGAATGTGCCAAGCATTTGCCGTCTCAGGCTCCGCACTTGTTCTTTCCTTTCCTCAGAACCTATTTCCTAGATGTTTGTATGACTAACTCCTTCTTGTCGTACTTCTCAGCTCAAATGTCTCTTCCTCAGAGAGGACTTCTGCAATCCCTAAATTAATTTAAAGCTTAACTCTCCCCGTCTCCCTCTCCTAGTATCTCATGACCAGCTCTACTTCATCACTACGTGAACTTGCCTGCTGACCTACGTCCTGTTAACTTACAGGTCTGTCTCACTTCCCTTAAGTGGAAGCTCCTTTAAAGCAAATACTGACTTTTGTCTTGATCAGTGCTGAATCCCCTGCACTAGGCACAGATTAAAAGTTCAATGGATACTTCTTCAAATGAATAAATGAATAGCTCAGCATTTTTTGGAGTAAATGTATGAAAAGAAAATTTGGCCTAATATCAGATTATTACGTAATCCTAGTAAACTAAACAATTCTGATTCAGTAAATATGGGTGGGGTACAGGAATTTTTAACAAATCCTTAGGAGACTCTGGGGCAGGGAATCACTCGCCATAGTTTTGGGTAACACTGGCTTCCCTGGTGGCTCAGACAGTAAAGAATCCGCCTGCAATGCAGGAGACCAGGGTTCAATCCCTGGGTTGGGAAGATCCCCTGAAGAAGGGAATGGCTACCCATTTCAGTATTCTTGACTGGAGAATTTCACGGACAGAGGAGCCTGGCGGGCTACATACCACTGATTTATTCACTCTTGCAAACTTTATGTAGGTAAGGTGGCTTAGTTTTAAAGAGTAAGCTAAGTATTAGCAGAAATGAATCACTTGCTCAAAGTTCGTAATGAGTCAGCAAGTGAATTCTAGAAACAAGAAAGTCTAATTTTAAAAATGCAAATCTTACAAGTTAAAATACACAGAGATTACCTCATCTATTTTATGCTAGTCATAATTTCTTAACCTTCATCATTTGTTTCAGTCATTAAAACAAAGACTAGACTTCCATAACTCTATCTTAATAACTACAACGAACTGTTTGGATCAAACAAAATATGTATGTTTAAATGACTCACCAGCCAAGGGAAAATGAGAAACTTGAAAGGAAAAAAAAAGCTAAAGAAAGTGAGATCTTAGTTTCAAAAGTACACTGTTTATAAAAGAAAAGTAATCAGATGTTGCTTTGAAAGATTTGCCCTCCAAAATGATCAGCATACGTGGGATGTTTGATGAGTAATCAGGTGCCACTTTGTGCCACAACATTACACCACAGCAACAGGAGCCTGGTGATGGTGGGCGGTGATCAAATTAGATTCATGTTTGACTAACAATACACGCTAAGTCTGACAAGTAAGGCTAGTTGTTCGTACTAGGAATCTGGCAAGGTGCGCTACCATTCACCCAAGTGATACATTAAAGCTCAACTCTACCTCCACAACAACAGAAAATCTGCACTGAATCTGCCTTTTCACTGGATAAATTTCAGATATCAGAGCTTTTGATACGACCCTAGGCAATAGGCAGCCACATTTACAAAGGAAGCACCTTGCCTTGCTCTGAATAGCAAATAGAACACGTCAGATCCAAGATCTAATTATATTAAAATCCTGGTTAAACTCCAGAGCATTTCCAGCTGTCAAATCTGTGACACCCAGTTCCTAATTCCTAAGGTACTCTCTCCCTTCCTTTTACTAGCCAGCAAGTCTTGCTTTAAGCTCACCTTTTACGGATGGAACATGGTCTAGAGCAGCACTGTCGAACAGAAATACAATGCAAATCATGAAGGCAAGTCATGTACATTTTCTAGTAGCCACATTAGAAAACATCATTTTAACATATAATCAACACTGAAAAATGGAGATTATTTTTCATTCATACTTTTAGGCATTGATTCTGATATTCAGAATGCATTTTACAGCACACTTCAATTTGGCCTAGCTGCAATTCAAGTGGTCAAGGGTGACATGTGAATAGAGACCACTGTATTGGACAGTGAAGGTCTAGAGCCTTGCTACTCCATGTGTAGCCCACAAATTAGAAGCCTTAGCATCATCTGGAAATCTGTTAGAAATGTTGACTGTCAAGTCTAACTCCAGATCTACTGAATCAGAATCTATAGTTTAAAGCCTGAGAAATACTGGTTTAAGGAGTCATGGGTCTCAGGTTCTTCACCTGTCAAATGGAGGTGATAATCCTTACTTGCTAGGACTATTGTGAAGAGTCTTGGTTTACTTGATAGACTTTAAATAGTTGAGATTTTAATGAATGGTAACTCTTATTAAAAAAGGCAATGTAATAGAAAGGACCTTAGAGCTGGACAGGATGGAATATAAATTAGGGTTCTTTAAAGATCTGGACCTTCTACAACTCATTTGGCTTGAGGTTGAGTTTCTGTAACTATTTAAATTAGGGTTAATACCTACCTTCAACAACTTACTGTTGTTGTCAGGTTGGGGCATGGCTCATGGGAGGCATTCAGTAGTGGCTGCCATTCATATACATATTTATATGTATATCCTACTGGCTGGGCCAAACTAGAGTAGTAACAAATGACACTAAGCTGCCTTAGTTCACACGGCCTTCCATCCCAAAGCAAAGTGTTACTTCTTGTGGCTCCAGTGTATATTTCACAAGGAGACCCTAAGGACAGCAAAAACGTTTATTTGAAAAAATTACTATGTATTGAAAATATACATTAGAAATTATTACAGACTTCCATAGCATTCCCCTCCCCCACCACAAAAGTAGAAATAATCGCTTGCTATGCTAATGCCATAGGTAAATTCAAACAAAAAGGAAAACATTATCAGCCCCCTTCCTCATATGTTAGCACTAGAAGGGGAGAAGGTCAACTTGTATTTGCCAATCAATACGAATTTAGCAAGTCCCAGTCTTCAACAGCAAGACACACATATTTCTGCTTCGAAGACTGTGAAGAGCTGCTCTGTTCCTTCTCTGGCTCCTCGAAAGCTCTCTTCTTGCTCTTTGACTCCTGGCTTGACAGGGCTTCGTGTTTCGACAGTGGCCCATGGCAGTCTGCGGCCTTCTCTTTATAGAACTGGAGCTTCTCAGAAGAGTTCGTATGGGCCTCTGTCAGGGGATACTTCCCTGGGGCTTCTGTTCGAGCCCGCTTCCCATCTGTAAGTGATGACAGAGGGAAGGGTGATGAGCTTTCTATGCCAGTTGCTAATGCCTGCCCAAGCCCAGAAAAATGATCCAACAGAAGTGTCAAGAGGCCCAAACAAGGTGAGTCTGGATTCATTTTTCCCCCTTTCGTGCCTTATAAAGTAATTTACAGCATATGCACCAGCACAGGTTGAAGGCATGTACGCACAGAGGGTATCACAGATTCACAGTCAAATCTCAGATCTGCCACTTCTTGGATAAATGACCTTGGGCAAGCGACTTGTCTAAGACTCAGTTTTCTCAGATAGGGATATAAAACCCACTTCATAAGGGTGATGTGAAGATATAAGAAGCAATATATGGTGCTTAGGACAATGCTTGGCACAACAGTGAAAGCTCAAAAAATGTCAGCTATCACTACTGAGAATCTGGACTTGACTCTGTTCTTCTAAGACAGCCAAGTTTGTAGCACAACTCTAGCAAATGATACAACTTTATTCTCTATCTTTTGGTATAGAATAAATTTTCCTTATTTTTCTACTTTTATTTTCCCTTCACTTCAATTTTATCCTTTAACTTCTTTCAGAAAAAATTATGGTAAAATACACATAACATAAATTTAGCATGTTAATCATCTTTGAGTATATAGTTCTGTGGCATCAAGTACATTCACATTGCTGTGTAAACATCACCACCATCCATCTGCAGAACTTTTTCAGCCTAGCAAAACTGAAACTTGGTACAGTAACTCCCAACCACGCCTCACCTTAGTCCCAACCACCATCATTCCACTTTCTGTCACTATGAACTTTGACTATTCTAGGAACTTCTTAAGACTCACACATCTGTCCTTTTTTTTTCTGGCCACAGCACGAAGCATGTGGGATCTTAGTTCCCTGACCAGGGATCGAACTGTGCTGGCTGCACTGGAAGCGCAGATTTTGAACCACTGGACCACCAGGGAAGCCCCAACATTTGTCTTCTTTGACTGGTGTATTTTACTTAGCAGGATGTCTCTATAAATTGCACCCATGTTATAGCAAGTGTTACAATTTCCTTCCTCCTTAAGGCTGAATGATATTCCATTGTATGTAAATACTACATTTTGTTTATCCATGCATCTGTGATGGACACTTGTGTTGCTTCTACTTTTGGCTACACTTTAACTCCTTTTTAATGTTCTGAATTCTATTTTTGTATCACTGCAAATCTTTTCTGGAACACGACGGGATATATATAAACACCTATGTACATATATACATACACTTAATAAGTTATGTTCCTGGTGCTGGTGCTCAAAGGTAAGTGTGAACTTACACTATAAGCCATGTTGACAGAGTATAAATCTTGGTGATCTAATTAAGTCAATGTGATCATAGTTAATCTTCCCACTGAGTGAAGATGAACTAAGTGCCCAAATAATCTAAGGGCAAAACACTCCAAAGGAAAGGGAATTTCTCACAGAAGTGCTGAGCTGCTCTTCGAGACTCCAAGGTTTCTTGCGGCTTCATAGCTTCCAAAGTCACACGTTCCCATTGCAGAACAATCTAATAAAATGTATTTGGAAAGATGTGAATCCAAACAAAATCTTGAGTTTTTAATCTCAAGCTTTCCTTGTTCCCAACTCCTCCCCTTCCATAAACACAACCCCCCCGTGGTAATCTTACTTCAGACTAGGATGAGTCTCTGTTCCAATCTACAAATAAATTGCATGTACTTTACTAAAATTTGAAACCTTAGTCATAATACTTTTTACACATCCCTAGGCCCATTTTCACACCTTAGACTATACCAACTGTAATTCAAACTCTTGTGTGTAAAATAACCACATTTCCATACTCTCAGGATACTTTAGGATCAGTTTCCATTTTTTAAAACTGCTACAAATGTATTAATATTTTTATTATGTTACTACAAATTCTTTTGAAAATTTAGCTTAGTAAAAAATACACATAAATAAAGAAAAGTCAACAATTAATTAATATTTCACATATACCATAAGTAACAAGAACTTTAAATTCCACACTTCTCATTATGGTATGTAATGAAATAATCATAAAGACAGACAAACATTTGCAAGACACAGAAGCAGCACAACACATAGTTTAAGAAATCGGTTCCAGAGTTAGCTCTACCATTTACGAGCCAGGGGACCCTTGGCAAGTGACTTAATGGAGAAATTCTGAGACAGACATGGGGAAGTAAACGGACTCCTGTTAGATGGCCTCATTTTTCTGTGTCACCTGCTGAGAATGAGGCAGGAGAATGGAGTCAGCCTATAACAGTTTCAATAAGAGAGCAACAGAAGATAGATAAAGCACTGCTGCCACGTCCTCGGGGCCTAGCTGGGGCTGCATGGGGCAAGGCTGTGTGGAGCCTCAACTTACTTTCAGTCCAAGCTGCTAGCTATTTTACTTCACCCTTCACCTTGCAAGAGAGGTCCTGGTTTCTCCATTTTAGAGATGAATAAACAGAGACCCAAAGCTGCCTTAAGTTGTATACCTATTGGGTTGCCGAGCCAGGACCCCAAATTCAGGCCTCTGACTCTCCAGCCTATGCTCTTTCCACCACGTCACCTGCTACCATAACCAAACCACTCCAAGCCCTTATATGACCATCCCATATCTGTCCCAAGTCCACTGGATGTATCCAGGACTCTTAGCGCTACAAACTTAGTCTGACAATGGACATATATAATGATTTCAGCATGCATTTTCTGGACAAACTTCAAAGTACTTCTGAAACACTGACTCACCAGCACTCCTTCTTGCTTACCTATAAGGAAGTGATGCTATCATGAGGTGGCTGGATAGTTCCACCACCATGCATTACAGAGTGCAGCCAAGGAAGGATCCAGAACAAAAAGCTCAGTGGGTCCTCCAGGCCTCCTCCAATCAACACTGGTTTAAAGTATCTGAAGGAAACGGGCACCAACCACAGGCAAGCTGGCATCTACTGGTGCTTGAGTACTTGGTTACCTTCTGAGTGCCTACCTTAGTCTGAACCCTACCAACTTGAGGAAGACCATCAAGAAGGTAAGACAGCATCAAAGGGAAGTTCAGCGAAGAAGGTGAAAATGGGAGGGCTCAGTCTGCTCAAACTAGCATGGTCTGATCTGAAAATATGGCCTCAACATGTGCCACCAATGTTTCCACCAGTACACGAAGGGGATCGGCTTCAATAAGTTGGACTAAGTGACCTTCTCTGAATGGGTCATCCAAGACCTCTACCTTCCCAGAAACAATGCTAGCTCTCTATACACAAAATACAATTTTTAAACTTAAGGAAGAAAGAAAGAAAGAGAATGGGAGCACTAAGGATTTAAAAAAAAAAAAAAAAGACATTTCCTTACTATGGAGAGTTAAGAAATTTGCCCCCTACATGGGAAAGAGTTAGACTTGAATTTTCATCAGCGTAACTTGTTCTCTTTTTTTGGTACACACACAGCTAAGAGAATCTCCCCTTCTGAAGTTGGATCATACTGTGTTTTTGCATAGCAAGCAAGAATTCATTTATTTTCTGAGTCACTTATAGAAGGCATTTTCTTCTAGGTCCAATAAGGATGAAGCAGTCTAGCGACCAGAGCATGAGATGTAAGGACTAGCATCTAACAACTTTTCTCAAGTAACTGGGTTAGTTACAAGTCATCAGTGTCTCGAGTTTGACTGAAGATGACAGTTCAGCCAAAGAATACCAAGAGGGTTAGCATCTATTCGAGTGTTGAATAAGACACTTGGAATTTATGACGCCATATTAACTGTAGGAGAGAAAAATCCGCCTTACCTGATCAGCCCAGCCCTCTGTCTTGCAGTTACTGTGATCAAATTCCTTCAAAGGGACTTTGGAGTGAACAAGGCCGATGTGGGTCTGAAGCTTGTGTTTGACAGCTTTGACGTCCTAGTAAGGGAAAAACAGAACACGGATGGTCAACACATTCAGCACAGTCAACACAATGGTCAGCACACACATGGTCAACACTTAACTTCTTCTCAGTAGGAAATAAACACTATCACAGATACCAGTCCTTTTCTGAATGTCAATTAGCAGAAGCAAGATAGCAAACTGTATGTTTGTGAAAGTAAGAGAAGGCAACAGAAATCCTACCTTGAGTCCCGTCCCAGAGATATCTAAGCAGTTGAGTTTTCTAAAAGAAAAGAGGTATCCAATTCCTGCATCTGTTATCTCAGGGTTACCTAGATGTCGAAAACATAGGTGGTATTCTGTTACAGTTATATGCCAACAATAAGCTCAAGAAAAAAGGCCAAACGATAAAATATTGAGAGAACAAACTTTTCAGAGTAAATTAAATATGGGAATCTATCTTTCCTATGAAGAGCTACATGAGATGATCCTTAAGACCTTTTATAGCTCTAAACTTCCTAGGAGTTGGGGTTTAGCAGAGAAATTAATAAACCAGATAGCTACTCCAAAGGGTTTAATTTGGAACCACATAAAAACAGCATGTTTAAAACATGTATATTAAACACGTATATAAACAGGTATATTAGACTTTGTTCATAGCCATTTCACCTCCAAAGTAAAAGATTTTAATAAGATTTTCAAGGATCCTGAGAGAAGAAGACTGTCACTGTCTTAATTAACATTAAAAGAATTATCTATGTTTGGCTGTGCTGGGTCTTTGCTGTGGCACGGGTTTTTCCCCAGTTGTGGCAAGGTGAGGCTGCTCTGGTCACAAGTGTGCGGGCTGCTCAGTGCAGTGGCCTCTCTTCTCTGGAGCACAGGTTCCAGGGCATTCAGGCTTCAGCAGCTGTGGTACATGGGCTCAGGAGCTGTGGCCACCAGGCTCCGGAGCACAGGCTCAGCACCTGTGGCACACGGGCTCAGACGCTCGGCGGTATGTGGGATCTCACAAACCCGTATCTCCTGCACTGGCAGGTGGATTCTTTACCACTGAGCCACCAGCGAAGCCCTGCATTTTTTAAAACCAATCCTTTCTTACATGGAATCTTCTCATATCAAAGAGAACTGCATTTAGCACTGGGTCCTCAAGAGGATGAGCACAGTGCTGGCACACTGCAGACACTCAAAAAAATATCTGCTAAATGAATATCCTTCCCAGGGAGGAAGGGAGGGCGTCATTATTTTCATCTTACAGAAGCCAAAACCAAGGCTCAGAGAGTTTAAATAACTTGCCCAGGGGCACACAGCAGCAGAGCAATGTCCTCTGACCTCAAACGCCTGCTCTCCTACTCTTCTGACACCGACCACCCTGCCACATATCCAATACATGCTCAGTTAAATCATAACTGATCTTATAACCTTTCTGCTACTGGAGTCAGTATCTGGTTCATCTTGAGTAAGCATCAAAATTGTGAATTTATCTAGATCTTCACCAAGCAATTACTGATAAAAATGACCTAGCTGACAGACACTATCAATCAGCAACTCAAAGGTAAGTAAAGATGAGCCACGTGTCCTCTATGCTGCGAATATACAGTGAATATGACCTCTCTGCAGAGAATAAGCGGCATGAGTGAATCCATAAGGGCTTTCACTGCCCTACAGAGTGGAATCACGGCAGGACAGGTGTCTGGCCAGGAGAAAACAGTCTCCGGCTTTAGTCCTGCTCTGCCACTGACTTGCTGGGGCACCAAGAATCACCCCTCAATTCTATCAGCTCTCAAACAAAGGGGAAGAACCAGATGATTTCTAAGTCCACTCTTCCAGTATTAATCATCTATAACTTCTAACAGAACTTACAAGATAAATCTAATAACGACAGATTTTCAAGGCCTCTCTTCATCACTCGAACCGGTGCTGTCATTTTCCGCACCCCGGCATCAGATAAACAATTATCCTTCAGGTGGAGTTGAGTTACACTAGGAAACAAAGTCCATGAGTAAATTACTTAAAGAGCATTTGAGAAAATCAAGTGATGAGAATGCTTTCATAAACTTTATTTAAAAATGTATCTTCTAACCCTTGCTATTTCACACTTAATGCATTTAACAGAATTAAAGATCCTTTGATGCTATTTCAGTTACTATGTGAGGGTTGAGACCAAAGCAGCATGTAGTACTAGCCTCAGATGGTAGAGGGCACTAAAGGTACATGGTGGAATGAGGTAAGCAGGGACTTCATTAAGATTAAATACACTTGTTTCACACAAAAACTGCATTCTTGACAAATGTTGTGTCAAATTCTAAATGTTGGGACAGTCTGCTAAAGAACTCCTATGAGAATCCTCCATATAAAGCACAATTCTTTTATTCTAATATTTTATAAATCTAATTTTCAGAATGGATTTATAAGGTATAGGCACAAGGCAATCCATTCAGCTAACCTGTAACTGGTGAGTTAATGTGCTCCACTGTCCCACATGCAAGAAATCCAAACTTTTTATCCACCTCACATAAAAACACCTTTCTACAGGGCAGTATGTCGGTGTCACTTCCTAGGCAGGCCTGAGGGAAAAGATTAGACTCAGGTTTGTAGTGCTTTTGTCCTTCTGGGTATTTATGAAACCATAAAGGAATCCATCTGGCCTTCTCTTTGCAAGCCAGACTGAGATCACTTGGACTATTTATGAAGGGTGTGAACTGGGTGATTTCTTTAAAGTATGGTTCTTGAAAATAACTTCTATGGCTGTCTTTTACTAGTTCACTTTTTAAATGATTTACAGCTCAATGACAATTAAAATAGAAAATGATAATGATTACAAAAATTATATAACTTCTCATCTCTTGCTAGAATAAATCAAGGCAAAATCATTTTTAAACCCAGGTAGTGTCAAGTACTATATGTCGAAATAAATTTTATTTAGATAAACTAACCTACTGACTTACTTTCCTGAGTTGTCCAATCAACGCTGCTTGTATCAAGTAAATGGAGATTGAAAATGTTTTAGAAAAAAAAGTTGGCAAATAAACATAGGACTGGGAAGTAATTAACATCCTTCCCACTGGATCATCCTTTAAAACACAGAACAATTCATTTACAAATGGTGGTAGGTCAATACCTAGACAAGGCTTCATTGGTGAGATGTTCTAGAAGTTCATGCTCATCTCCAAGCTTGCAACAGGAAAGATCCAGACAGGTCAGCTCCCGGAAAGACTTAATCTCCTCGAGTTTTTCTGAAATCACCAGGTATCTGTGGGGCATGGACAGCAATCAACAGCTTTTCTTTTCCTTCTTTTAAAACATCACCATATGTGGCTTTGTAATACATCAACATTCCATCAGGACAAGATACTACGTAACAAGCAGACTTTACTGATTACTGTGTAGGTATAGGTTATAAAAACTTTAAATAAATACATAAAAACATAAAGCAAAGACAAGACACAAGAGAAAATATCTGCTTTGTTAGAAGTCAGAGTCAACACTTGGGGTCAGTGTTGGGACTTTTTCAGAGAATTTCCAAACTTTAGGATACTCACAATTTTAATCACTCACTCTTTTAAGGTTGCTTTTTACTTAACGCCAAATATCTAGTGCTTTGAAACTGAAACAGACCAAGAATTCTGGATTCTAATCTGTACATGTTCAACAACATCCCACATCGAAGATTCGTCCCATCAGGTTTTACCTTTTCTACTTGTCTGAGTAGCTGCCCACTCCCCGGTGCCACAGTTAGCCTGCTAACTTTACTCCAAAGTTATGTGCAGCATGACTACGACAAGAACTCATTTCAAACTAGATGGTTATTAAGACAAACCTGTGAGCATGAACACTTTAATTACACTGGGCACCAGGCCAGACTGCTATCGTGGAGTCTCAGAAGGCCTCTGGAGAGGAAGAGAAGATTAAAAAGACACTGCTGTGGTCTCCGCCCTGCTTTCTAGTTGTCCATCTATTTCATATGAGGTCAGCAAGAAAAAATGAAAAAGGGATTAGAAGTGACAGGAAACAGGAGAGGAGCCTAAAAAAAAAAAAACAGGGAAAGGGAAACGCCTGTGGCAAGAGCATGCCTTTCTCATCCATTTTCCTCATAGATGTCTATAAGTTTTCATAGTGAGATGGTTCACTACAATCAGTGGGTTTAAATTTAAGTGTTCACATTTCTCTTCTGTCACCAGGATCATAATTATCAAAAAGAGCAGCTGAATAATCCAAGGACAAGAAGGGCCTCAGATCTATTTTCTGCCTACTTCCAAACAGAATAAGATACATTGAAGCTACTTTCGATCAGAATAAGATACATTGAAGCTGATCCCTGGTCTGACTGCTGAGTACAGATGGCCTGGGGCACTGATACCCCCTCTAAGCTGCCTGATGACAGAGCTCAGCTGGGTACACAAATGAGCCTTATTTACTCAGACATATTTTAATTACACTGTAAATAAAGCTTCTGTTTTCCATCTTCCAATCACAGAGTTGAAGTGGGTTAATGGGGATTTGGGGGATTAATGGCAATTAGAGAAAGGAAAACACACATCCTTTGATCAATTAACTAAAAGATTTTTAGTAACTGCAAGACATGGGCTATCTGGGAAGGACACAAAGATGTATAACATGATTCACAAACACTACAAAAATCAAGATTAAGAAACGAAATGTCCAAGCCACAAACACTACTAGATGCTTATCTAGGACATAAATGAAGCTCTAGGGTCTTGCTGAAAATTAATCTTCCAACTTTCCCTTTAAAAAGTTCAGAAGAATATAATGGAGAAGCAATAGAAAGAACACAGTTTAGTGTCAGACCTGAGTTTAAATTTTAGCAAGGCTAATTACTTGTATGATTGTAAGAAAATTACTTAACCTCTGCCAAGTCTCAATTTCTCTAGCTAAAAAATGGAGCTGATGATTATTTTCTTTAAGGATTATTAAGAGAATTAGAAAAAAAAGTGTTTCAAAAGTAAATACCATCTTACAGGCCCTCATTAAATGGTGTGTGTGCTTGTACTCAGTCATGTACGACTCTATGAGGCCTGCCAGGCTTCTCTGTCCAGGGGATTTCCCAGGCAATTAACACTGGAATGGGCTGCCATTTCCACCTCTAGGGGGTCTTCCCTACCTGGGTTGAGTCCGTCTACTGCGTCTCCTGCATTGGCAGGCATATTCCTTATCACTGAGGCACCTGGGAGGCCCCATTAAATGGTAGCTATTATAATTACTTCAGTTACAACGGGTGACATTTTAAGGAAAACATACTTGCCTCCTGTGACCATCAGTGGGATTAAAAATCAGAGGGAAGAGAGCTTTTACAGGTTGAAACACATAAAGACAGTTTTCTCCTTTTGGCAGGCAGCTTTGTGACCCAACCCCAATCAGCAAGCGCCTGCACTTAACCAATTACCTTATTTTTCAATGCTGGTAAAAACCTTTGTTGCTGCAGCTTCAGCTGGAAATTGCAAATGCAAACCCAAATCTCCTGCCCTCTTCCTATTTCCCTTCAAGGATTCAAAAGGAGAAGGGAAGTTTTCAATCACAACTGAAAATCCTACCCTTATATTTAGATAAGACAGCATTGTCTGATTCCTTATTCGGAATTGTTGCAAAAAAATGAGTCAAGAGATTGTTAAAAATGTTTCTTATATTTTTCTGATTATAAGGAAAACATTCCTTGGAAAAAAACTAAAATCTAGAAAATTATAAGGAAAACTAAAACCAATTTCAATTCCATTATCTAAATTACATGTCAGTGGGGTTCCCTCTTTTCCCCCCTATATATACAATGCATATAAAATTTTCTATTTTTTCACAAACAAAATTGGGATCATATATGGAATTTTAATTATTCTTTTTCATTTGTTATATAATGAACATTTTACCACATCATTTTAAATGATCTTTGGATATTATCTTAACAGTTACACGATTACTTAATTTCCTATTATTGGATATTCAGCTTCCAGGTTTTCATTGTTACAATACTACACTGAACACCCTTATGTAAAGTATTTCTTCTCATATTTGATTATCACATTAGAAATTAGAACAGACTCTTAATAAATGGAATTACTGAGTCAAACAAATGATACCGATATTTTTAAGGCTTTTGCTACATACTGCCAAGTTGCTTTCCAGAAATGCTACATAATGTGCTCATTAAATGTGAATGAAAGTGCTATTCTCATCCAATTTGACCAGTGGAACAGTATGCAGACATCACATGGGATAAAAAGCATTTTCCCCATTGTGAGGATTACCTAAGCTATAATGGTAAATGGAAGGAAAAAGCAGAATACAAGTTATAGAGTATATTCACAAATGTACAAAGATACATTACTTGAAAATGATTACCATGAATGATCTCCAGTATTCTTGCCTGGGAAATTCCACGGAGAGAGGAGCCTGGCAAGCTAGGGTCCCATGGAACTGCAAAGAGTCTGACATGACTTAGCAACTAAACCACCACCACCATGAGTGATGGAACTATAAATTTTACTAAACAATTATATGTTTCTCAAATAGTACGTATTTGCCTTTATAAAATAATTTTAAAACAATGTTTATATCATAACTATTTTTCATCGTTCTAATGTTTCCACAATGAACATAAATAACTTGGAATAAAAAATGAAGGAGTAAAATGTACTTTTTCCCTTCTTTTTATCATATGCCTCTTGGTTCAGTTCACTCAGTCGTGTCCGACTCTTTGCGACCCCATGAACCTAAGCACGCCAGGCCTCCCTGTCCATCACCAACTCCCGGAGTTCACCCAAACTCATGTCCATTGAGTTGGTGATGCCATCCAACCATCTCATCCCCTGTTGTCCCCTTCTCCTGCTGCCCTCAATCTTTCCCAGCATCAGGTGGCCAAAGTACTGGAGTCTCAGCTTTAGCATCAGTCCTTCCAATGAACACTCAGGACTCATCTCCTTTAGGATGGACTGGTTGGATCTCCTTGCAGTCCAAGGGACTCTCAAGAGTCTTCTCCAACACCACAGTTCAAAAGCATCAATTCTTTGGTGCTCAGCTTTCTTTATAGCCCAACTCTCACATCCATACACTAGAAAAACCACAGCCTTGACTAGATGGACCTTTGTGGACAAAGTAATGTCTCTGCTTTTTAATATGCTTTCTAGGTTGGTCATAACTTTCCTTCCAAGGATCAAGTATCTTTTAATTTCAAGGCTACAATCACCATTTGCAGTGATTCTGGAACCCCCCAAAATAGTCTGACACTGTTTTCCCATCTATTTGCCATGAAATGATGGGACCAGATACCATAATCTTAGTTTTCTGAATATTGACCTTTAAGCCAACTTTTTCACTCTCCTCTTTCACTTTCCTCAAGAGGCTCTTTAGTTCTTCACTTTCTGCCATAAGGCTGGTGTCATCTGCATATCTGAGGTGATTGAGATTTCTCCTGGCAATCTTGATCCCAACTTGCGCTTCTTCCAGCCCAGTGTTTCTCATGATGTACTCTGCATAGAAGTTAAATAAGCAGGGGGACAATATACAACCTTGGTGTACTCCTTTTCCTATTTGGAACCAGTCTGTTGGTCCATGTCCAATTCTAACTGTTGCTTCCTGACCTGTATATAGGTTTAAGAGGCAGGTCAGGTGGTTTGGTATTCCCATCTCTTGAAGAATTTTTCAGTTTATTGTGACCCACACAGTCAAAGGCTTTGGCATAGTTAATAAAGCAGAAATAGATGTTTTTCTGGAACTCTCTTGCCTTTTTGATGATCCAGCGATGTTGGCAATTTGATTCTCTGGTTCCTCTGCCTTTTTTAAAACCAGCTTGAACATCTGGAAGTTCATGGTTCATGCATTGCTGAAGCCTGGCTTGGAGAATTTTGAGCATTACTTTACTAGTGTGTGAGATGAGTGCAATTATGTGGTAGTTGTAGCATTCTTTGGCATTGCCTTTCTTCCGGACTGGAATGAAAACTGACCTTTTCCAGTCCTGTGGCCTCTGCTGAGTTTTCCAAATTTGCTGGCATACTGAGTGCAGCACTTTCACAGCATCATCTTATAGGATTTGAAACAGCTCAACTGGAATGCCATCACCTCCATTAGCTTTGTTCGTAGTGATGCTTCCTAAGGCCCACTTGACTTCACATTCTAGGATGTCTGGCTCTAGGTGAGTGATCACTCCATCGTTGATTATCTGCGTCGTGAAGATCTTTTTTGTACAGTTCTTCTGTGTATTCTTGCCACCTCTTCTTAATATCTTCTGCTTCTGTTAGGTCCATACCATTTCTGTCCTTTATTGAGCCCATCGTTGCATGAAATGTTCCCTTGATATCTCTAATTCTCTTGAAGAGATCTCTAGTCTTTCCCATTCTATTGTTTCCTCTCTCTCTTTGCATTGATCGCTTTTGGTTAGCCTTGTTTTAATGGTCATATTGATTGTGCATCTTAATAGTAAGCCACCTTTTACCTTTTGAATGACAAAAAAATTCATATAACGGTATACTATACGCTATTTTAAAAATCTACACATATTTTTGACAAATAATTGTGAAAATATGTGAAAGAGCAAAGTGCTTAAAGGTGTGAGCACTGTACTGCATTTGTATAATGAAGAGGAGAGCTATTAATGCATGGGTATACACAGAGTACTTCTGGAATTATGTAAAGAAAACTGATAACAGTAGTTGCCTCTGGGAAAGAGCAAAGGAGAGAGATGGGAGCAAGGCTTATGTTTCACTTTATACCCTTTTGTGTTTGTGTTTAAGTCCTTTTCTATGTAATTTTTTTCAAGTTTTTCTTTTTAATTGGTAGATGCCTTGAAAGTTATTTTACATGATAGTGGTATAAAAAATTTAAATAAGTCAATAAAAGTATATGAGCAAAGGCAATCATAAGAGAAAACATATGCTCTGTTAGAAAACAGACGGTGGTTCTCGCGTTAGGACCTTACTGAAAATTTCCAAACTTTAAGACACTTGAAATTTTAATCATCTCTTCTTTGAAAGCTGCTTTTTATCTAATGTTCAATATCTTGTGGTCTGAAAACTGGAACGGAGATGAGAACTCTGGGTACTAATCTTCACCTCCCTGAGAGTATACCAAGAGATATCCGGCAGATCACATCCTGTCTTTCCTATTTTCTCCTATTAGAAAAGTTGGTAGATGAGTATTTTCTATCTAATGAAAGAGCTGTGGCAATCAACTAATTCTTATAAAGTGTTTTCAAAATAAATAAATTAAAAAACAAAAACACTAACAAAAACAAAAAACAAAATGAAGCTAAGTGCTGTCTGGGAGGGTGAGGGAAGGGAGAAAGACAATGATTTTTCTCAAAATGGCCTACCACTTCATGTCTGAAAATTCTAAACTCAAGTGCTGTTTTTAGAAGGGGGCTTTGGGGAAGCCCCCAAGCCCACTAAGTCCCAGAACCTGACAGAATTGACACACCCAATAAAATACTCACTATCATAATCACAACACCCACCTGTTTCGCAAACACAAGGAGCAAAGCACCAGACTTCCATAGGCCTCAGTGAATTTCTGTAAAGCCCTGAGCCCCGCACCGGGCTCCGTGAATTTCTGTCTGGCTTCGGCAGCAGAGAACAGCTTTTCAGCAATCTGCTCAGGAAAGCCAATAAGGGAATCAATGTGGTCAACATTGTCAGAGATGAAGCCCAGGACAAGGCTGAAGAGGGATTTGGCAGAGTACCGAAGATTTCCCTCCCGGGTGTATGTGAAGATGAAATGATCAGTCTTCTCTTTCTGCGCAGTGTCATCTTCCCTGTTCATGCAAAGCTCCACAGAAAAGCCTTTGGGAAACAGTCTGAAAGGCCTTGGCTTCTGCAGGCTACTCCTAACGTCATCCAAGGCCAGATTGACCATGTGCAGTTGCCCATTTTCTCGCACGTAGATGGGCCCTGAGTCCAGATGGTTTTCTGAGTTGAGGTAGTAAGACATTGCCTTGGTTGTGACTGTAAAAGCAAGGTACAAGGGAAGAAAACCCAATTAAAATACCATCTGTAAAATGTAACTTTGCCATGCTATGCCCAGAGCTTTATAAACCTACCAGGCAGGCCCTCTGGCTGCTTTGGGGAATCAAAGCTTACCAGTTGCCTGTGAACCCTGGCACTGGAGGTTGCCTGTTTCCTTGACCTGGAATGCCCATTCCTACTCTTCCCCTTTTCTCGTCTGTCTGGTGAACTCCTATTCATCTTTCAAAAACCAGCTCAAATCTCATTTCTAAAATTCACTCTAGGGTTTCCCTGGTGGTTCAGTGGTTAAGAAACCGCCTGGCGAGGCAGGGGGCATGGTTTCAATCCCTGTTCTAGGAAGATTCCACATGCCTCAGGGCAGCTAACCCATGCACTGCAACTACTGAGCCCACATATCCTACTCAGTCCATGCTTCTCAAGGGAGAAGCCACCACGGTGAGAAGCCTGAGCACCACAATGAGAGAGTAGCCCCGGCTCGCCACAACTGGAGAAAAGTCCACTGAGCAACGAAGACCCAGCACAGCCAACAATAAATAATAAATAAATAAAGTTCACTCTAAGAGAGTGATCATAGAAGTGGACGACAGTCACTGGCAAGGAAAGTCACAGTAGCACAGCTGACAGTAGCGAAACTGAAAAGGATCCCAGTGTCCAACAAGGGTGTTATTACATAAACGTTACATCCACACCATGCAATGTTATGCACCCATCAAAATGATAACATTTTTACTGACTTGCAAGTTACAAAGATTAATAGTAACATGTAGAATTTACTATTTGTATTTTAAAATGTTTTCACACAGAACAAAGGCTAAAAACTAATAACTCCCTTCCTTGCTACCCTGGCACCTTCCACACATTTCTTTATTACACTTGGCTCACATTTCTGCTACTGATTTATTTCTAGGCATGTCCTGCTGATTTGAACTCCTTGAGAGCAGAGATCATGTTTAATTCATTCACCCTAACATAGTGCTTTAGCATGTAATGGTCCCTGAGTAGACAGTCATGGAACTAAAGTTTACTCTTTTACAAAACTTTACACAGAACACAAGGAACACATTTTTTTTTTTTAATCCACAAACAAAGACCTCCATCACAAGAGCTAACTAAAAGCTATTAAGCTGAGATGCTAGATCCAAGGGCTAGAATAGTTAGCTCTCATTCCTTAATTTCTTCAGTTAACTGGCACTGCTGAGATAAGGCAAAATATAAAAAACAACAGGATATTTATGTAATCATGTGGATGACATTTTATGCCCAAGTACTAATTGGAATAAATATTTGCTTTCCTGAGGAACGGTGAGATTTCAAAATATTTGAGAAATTGCCACACTAAATAAAATGAAGTATGATTATCACTGTTACAATTTTTAGTTAAAATTTAATATAATACAGGTCAAATAGCTGCTATTATCTCTAAAAGACGGATTGACTTTTAGAGTGAACCAACCTAGCTTTGTCTGCATTAATGCAGGGCTAGAATGTAGCTCTGAATTCACCCACTTAAAAGTGTCAATCAATCAAGTCAGTGATCAAAAATGCTGACTCTGGGAAGATCAAACAGTGATCCTGTTTCAGGCATCAGTATGATCCATGTTTCTCCAGAGGATAATTATGCGTGTAAAAGCACACCAGAAAAGAGGACCCTGCCGTGCCACACCCAAGGGCCTCCTTCCTTCCTGCTCATCTTATGCTTTACTCTCTGGCCAAGCCATACCACCCAGGTTAAGTTGGCTGTGTTCTTGTCCCACTGGCCTTTGCACATCCTGCTCCCTCTGGCTGGAACATCCTTCTTAGCTTCCCTGACCTAGCTGACTCCTAGTTCTCACTAACAGCTAGCTCAACCACATCCCTCTTCTGGGAAAACTTCCTAACCCCTGCACTAGTGCACATGTCTGTCTGGTTTTTCCAGAGCACCAATGTCTCTTTCTATATAGCACTTAGCACTGTGTACTGTCTGTTCACTTGTTAATATTTCCAAAGTTGTGAGCTCTTTGAGGGCAAGGCACTTGTTTGATTCGTCTCTCTTTTTTCAGGCCAATACAATGCCTAGCTTGAGTAAGCCCTCAGGAGATATTTGCTGAACCAAACGAGAGGAAGAGTGAGACCTCAGAAGAACAGACTTAGGGCTCTGAGCTGCAGGGCCTGCTGATACTGTTGCTAGGAGCCAGCTCCTCTTCCAGGCAACAGCTGCAGGCTCCTCCCCCAACTTGCCAGACCCTTTTGCAGGTGGTAGAAGCAAAGGGGATGATGGGAGTATACTGTTACTGGTACTACCAGGGATGGGGGGAAAAAGAATCTAAAAAACAGAAGAAAAAAAACATCCTGTCACGGTGCCAACTCCCATAACCCATATTCTTGCCAGTATTCAGTGCCTCTGCTAAGGTGATAATTTTACTTATTCTAAGCTTTTCTTCCAGGAGTAAGCACGTGGTTCCTTCAATCTCACAGAGTTTAATCCTAATGAGGAGACAAAGAAGATCCCCTCTGGGCTTCTCCTCTGGACGCGAACATTCATACTCTTTCTCTACCTGTAGACCTGGAAGTAGATACCAGGCACAGCCCCACATAAGAGTGACCTGATTTTAAAAGTGGAAAGACAAATTCTATGGAAGTTAACACAAGGATCAGCACACTATAAAACCCCTGGCAATGAAACAGGGTCTGCTCATATGTAGCACCCCTAGCTATCACTCCTAATAGTGCCGCCCATAGAGTCTAGGGTAAAACAAATGGATGAATGGAGGACCACTTCCGGCGAAAATCAGACAACTGATTCCATCCAGCAGAGGGCACAAGAAGTCGGGGACCAAAGTGAAGATGCGAACCCTGGATGCCAAAAATCCCAGCAGCTTCTGCTTCCACGGATTTTCTTTTTTTCTTTTTTGGATCTTAGTTCCCTGATCAGGGTTTGAACCTGTGTCCCTGCATTGGAAGTGCAGAGTCTTAACCACTGGACTGCCAGGGAAGTCTCACATGAATCATTTTCAAAACAGACATAGCTCTGGCTACATTTTACCTTTACTTTTTTACTTAAATTACTCATGAAATGCTAGTTCTCTTTCTAAATGATGAAAAAATCAAATAATTCCTGAAGAGTAAAACCTACATCATTTGTCCAGAGATGCCAAGGGCTCTCTGTTCTTCAACTATGGTACCTAAGAAACAGAACATGATCAGGAAATTCCAGGGACCTTTGATTTTTACTACTAAAGTTGTGCATCTTGCTCCCAACAAGGAGCAAGCTTCTAAGAGCTTGTGAGGTACCATAAAATGATCTAAGAATTATATTAATGTTAAGCCTTTCAAAGTTAAGAACTGAAAAGGCAAGAAAATTCCAAAGTTTCTGTAACTTGGCTCTGCTTGTTCCTGGCTATTATACAGAATGGTCTATTATAAGGGAGCCCCTCAGGAGACAGAGTCTGTTCTATATCATGGCAAAAATCCTACACGAACTGGAAAATTCAAGTAATTAGTATGTGAAAGAATAACAATGTTCAGTGAAAGTCTGTATTAGCTATATTTCATATTAGAGCAACAGAATAACAAAGTAGCCTCTGATAGTTTTCCAGCCTGCCTCTGGAGAGGTGGTTTTATAACCCATACAATCTCACAGAAAACTACTACAATAGTACATGTTCTAGTATTTGGTCACCACAAATGAGCCAAAGTTACCATGAACATGTCATTTCATCAAATGAATAAAATGTAGCCTTACTACATTAAAAATTCAGTTCTCTACTGCCTCTTCGAATAAGAGGCAAGATAAAATAAGTGATAACTAAACATGACTTTTTAGAACTTGAAGCCAGTTCACCAAGCAAGAACCATGACTATCCAGTAGAGGGGACTGGAAAGATGGAGTCAGGGAAGCAGACTACAGGAGACAATTAAAATTGTGAGCTGAGCCTACAGTTATGCAATTTGAAAAGAAAAAGAAAACACCTAACTTTAGTAGGTAAAGTAAGACAGCAATCTCTCAGAAATAATAAGCCATAGCAAGACTATGATGATAATAATAGTGGGTGTGATAGCTCCCACTGAGTTGCCAAGCACGGTTAGGTACTATATTAAATGCAATTCTCAACAATCCTATGAGGTAAGGTTCGCCATTTAATAAAGGGGCTCAGAGACTAAAAGTAACTTACTTAAGAAACAGAACTAGTAACTGGCAGGGCCAGAATTCAATCTCAAAGCTGTATTACGCCAAAGCTCAAGCTCTTTCCACTGCATGATGCTGTCTCTCAAGAATAAAAATATGACATCAGCTTTAAGGATAAAAAAAAATGTTAAAAATTAATCTCATCCACCTGTTTGAGCCCTCTGGTATTCACTGACTCAAGCTGGGGAGGGGGGTGGCTGAGAGAGGGCAGAGATAAAAAAAACTGGCCATCTGAGCAAAGAGTTGGTGGGAACTGAGCCAGGACAGTAGCTGCACTGAGGCTTCCCCTCTCTCCTCTCCCAGGGCAGAAATCACCCATGTCCACACACCAGGAAAGCATCTGCCACCCCATGGCCTGCATCCCAAGGCTGCAGACACCCTCAGTTTATTTGAAAAGGCAGCATTTTTAAGCAAACATAAAAACATGAACGGAAACTAGTTCCAAACCACCAATGACCAAGTAACAATCTTAGGTTTATTGTTCTGGATCACCACTATTATTCAATTCTCAATTCATTTCTTTTGTTTTATAACTTGCACTTGCCCATCTGCCTTCTCTCCCATACCTAGCTCCTTATTTGCCTCTTAGGAGAGGCCAATCTCTCCTACACCCTGATATCTGACAGTTTTTCTACCTGCCAACTGTAGAGCTTCTCACACAAAATCCAATCTCTGCACCAAAAATCCTAATCCTCTCCTTTCACCCACTCCCAACTCCCCTGCCCTCAACTCTCAAACCGCACGCCCTTCCAATCTTTCCACGATCCTTCTGAATGTGGCTCCCGGTGGCCCAGATCCAATCACACCTCCACCTGGCTCTCCCTCCTTCCACCGCACCATTCCACCCCCACCCTCCCTAACCCCCTGCACTCTTTCTCTGTCCTTTATCATGTAGCCTTCCCTTCCTCCCACTCTCTGAGATTCCCTCTCCTGGGACTCCAAACTCTCCATCTTTTCCCTCCTCTTCTGCCCTCAACCTTCAAAATCTCCTTCCTTCACGACTCAATGTCCAACTTCACAGTCCACAGCCCCAACTTTTCTCCCCTGCCCCCAAACCCCACCCTCTCTCTTATTCCAATCCTAGATCCTTTACTCCTAGCACTCCTCAAATCCCCTTCCCTCTCCCCCTCCCCAGTACTACAATTCTCCATTTCTAAATTCCCAGGTGTGACCCTCCCCAAGTGCACCCAAGCTAATCCTGCTCCCTCTTCCCACCCAGGCCCCGAAAGAACCTCAATTCTCACACGACCCACACCCTAGCCCAGCATCAACTCCACCCTTAAACCCATCTCTGACACCCCTAGATCCTCACCCTCACACCATTCACCCAACCACACCCCAGCCCCGACCCTCTCGGTCCTCCCCTCCCCTTTCCCACCCCTCCCTCAAACCCCACACCCGCCCCCACTCGCAGCCCCGGGATCCGTGAGCGGCCCAGCCCGCGGCCGCCACCTACCTGTGCCCCTCTCTGGGGCAGCCAGCGGCAGCTCCTCTGTGGCGGCTCCCTCCTCCTGCCGCGCGGCTGAGGCGGAGAAGCGGTTCCGCGCCCCCGGCACAAAGCTAGGGAGGGTGGGACGCTGAGTGGGAGGGAGTAAGGCGGGGGCTGGGGGCGACCTGGCGCCGTGAGACCGCGGGGCCGGCGGGGGCGGGGGGGGGGGGCGGGAAGACTGGGCAGGGGAGGCGCGCCTGCGCGAGACCCGGCATGAGGGGCGGGGTCGGGCTTGGAGGCGGGGCCGGGTCCAAGGCCGGCGACCTGAGGACAGAAGGCTCCGAGCTGGAGATATGAGGCGTGCGCGTGCGTGCTTGCCCGAGGGCGGGTCCCGTGGGTCTCACAGGCCCCAGGGATCTAGCTTTGCTCGGGGAGGGAAGGTTAAGCGTACTCCGACCCTTGCCTCGGGGAAGGCCTATGCCTCGGGGAAGGCCCTTGCCTAGTGAAGGCCCTTGGGCGGGGCTACGGAGCTCACCCCGCGCGGTGAAGAGGACGGGGGCGGGGCCTGGGGCGGGGCCTGCAGGGGAGGTGGGGCGTAGGAGGCGGGAGTACAGCTGTACGCGACCAAATTTCGACGGCTAGGCGAGAGGGGGCGGAGCTGGGGCGGGGCTGAGGGCCGGCACGCAGCCCAGGGAGGGGCGGGGCGGGCGGAGCCTGTGGGCGGGGTGGGGCGAAGAGCCGGGAATAGGACTTGCTCGCCAGCGAACTCCTTGGAGGCCTGCGGAGAGCGGAGAGGGGGCAGAGGGGGCGGGGCTGAAGGCGGGGCTGTAGGGAGATCCCGACTCCCCGCGTTCTGCGAGCTTGGAGCTAACCGGAAACTGAGGCGAGCGGGGCGGTGCGGCCAGCCCTGGGGGAGGTGGGATCCTGGCTGGACGAGGTCGTAGGAGGGGGATGCTGGTGGGGGAGGGAGCGGCCGAGCATGTCGGGTTATTGTGAGGAGACGCGCGGAGAGGAGGCGGAGGACGGCGGGCGGGTGCTGAGGGGACCCGGATGGTGGAAGCCTGACGCAGGTCTGTTTTCTGAGTCCTGGAGACAGTAGTGGCAGCCCACGAACTTTTTGGAAGGCAGAAATAATGTTTTGACCCCCCAAAAGGGGAAATCAATTCCGAATCGAAATTAATAAATGTACCAAGATGTAACCTATCAACTGAAACGTAACCTGTATACTTAAGGGTTATATTTACTGTATTAATAGGATATGGGCTCGTGTATTTTATGTAATTGGGGCCGAGCGTCCAAAAGTATGTGTTTGGGGCTCTTGGAGGTCTTGAAATGGCTTTGAACTGGAGGTGAAAGGGTGGCTAAGTGGCACTGGGTTTAGAGAACAGGCATCAGGGAAGTCCAGTGTCAGGGAATGTTAAAAATGCAAAGGATGGCATCCCAGAGTTCACCGCCTTTAATGAACTGAGGCCCTGAGTGAACACAAATGAATTAAGTAAGGCCTCCCAGGATGGGGAGTTAGACTACACCCTGAACCTGCATTTTGGAGTTGCTAAGCAGCATATCTGCTGAGCTGTATTTTGGGGTTCTTTGGGATTGGTTTGCCACTTTCTCGTTAACCACAACAAAAAGCTTTAAAGTGAACCCAAATTCTGCCACTTGTTATTTGAATAATTCCACCCAACAGAGGAAAAAGAAAGGATATTGGTGGCTCTGCTCCTGCTGCTGCTGCTGCTGCTAAGTCGCGTCAGTTGTCCCCATAGACGGCAGCCAACAGACGGAATCCCATGAGCGGAGAAGCCTGGTAGGCTGCAGTCCTGGGATTCTCCAGGCAAGAGTACTGGAGTGGGTTGCCGTTTCCTTCTCCAGTGCGTGAAAGTGAAGTCGCTCAGTCGTGTCCGACTCTCAGCGACCCCATGGACTGTAGCCTACCAGGCTCCTCCGTCCATGGGATTCTCCAGGCAAGAGTACTGGAGTGGGTTGCCATTGCCTTCTCCATTGGTGGCCATAGGAGGTATGAAAATAGCTTAGTATTAAAGTTTAATTCCTTCAGACAACTTAGGTTGTAAGAATGTGAGGTTAGAACAAAACTGAACATTTGGAGATTACACTCCCTTCCTTATTCGTCTACTACGTACACATCAGTGCTAGATATATTTCCCTAAAATAACGCTTTTGTAAAGCAGGTTCTCTCCTTGCTTTACAAGTCACTTACCAACCCCCATGTTTCCACCCCCAAATAGATTACCTCAGGGTTTTCCCACTTCTGCACTATTCACATTTTCAGTCAGATAATTATTTGTTTTGGGGGAGTGTCCTATGCATTTTTGGGTATTTAGTAATATCATGATGGAGAAGGCAATCGCAACCCACCCACTCCAGTACTCTTGCCTGGAAAATCCCATGAGTGGAGAAGCCTGGTAGGCTGCAGTCCATGGGGTCGCACAGAGTGTGACACGACTGAGCGACTTCACTTTGACTTTTCACTTTCATGCATTGGAGAAGGAAATGGCAACCCACTCCAGTGTTCTTGCCTGGAGAATCCCAGGGACAGGGGAGCCTAACGGACTGCCATCTATGGGGTCACACAGAGTCAGACATGACTGAAGCACGTTAGCAGCAGCAGCAGCAGTAGTATCATGAAATGCCCAAATGCTTCTAGATGACAGTAGCATCCCCCCCTACCCCCACTATGGGCTTTCCCTGGTGGCTCACATGTAAAGAATCTGTTTGCAATGCAAGAGACCAGGGTTCAATTTCTGGGTAGGGAAGATCTCTGGGAAAAGGGAATAGCTACCGACTCCAGTATTCTTGCCTGGAGAATACCATGGACAGTGGAGCCTGGCAGAGTATAGTCCATGGAGTTGCAAATAGTTGGACACAACTGAGCGACTAACACACAGACCCCAGTGCGATGGCCAGATTGTCCCCAGAAATGGACAAATGGGGGGCTAAATCATCCCCAGTCCAATTGAGAACCACTGGACCACAGGCTAAATAAAGCCCACCATCTTGACCTGGCATTCAAGTTTCGTTATCTACATTTCCTAGAATTTGATTCAGTCTAAAAGAACTCCAGTGCAAGTTTCTTCCAAAGATAATTAGTCTTCTTCTTGGACACTTTAAAGGGTGGAAAAGATTAAAAATCTGCTTTGTAGGAAAGTTCTTATATCTATTATGTTTTCCTTCTTAAAATTCATACTAGAATTGTATTCTAATCCTTTTTCTATTTATGAATATTTGTGGTATTAAAACTTGTAGTCACATTTGTCTCACTAAATTACCTCTTCTTGAAACGATATTCTTTCCGCTTTTTCCATGTTAACATAGTTTATAGATCATCATGAACTTTTTGTTCTCTGAACAATATCAAGCCTGACAATGTCCTACTTAAATTGTACTATCTAGAACTGAACACAGTATTCTAGATGTGTATCACACTATTTGCACGTAACAAATTATTAGTTTCATGCTTGGCCATCTTTTTTGACTCAGCTTAAAGGCAAAAACCAAGTCTTAGTCACCATCTTTGTCTTAGGTTTACATAGTCAAAGATTAACTACATAGTATCTTTGCGTTACTAGCACAGTGCCTGGCCCTTAGTTGGTTTCCAAAGATTTTGATAGAATATGGTTCCTTCATGACTCTATTAATACAATTTGAAGTAACATTCCTTTGCCTTTGGGGGCAGATACAGTACACTCTTGTCTTATAGTGAGTTTGCAATCAACTGATCCTCTACCTTTTATACGTATAGGTGAAAGGTTGGCAAACTTTTTCTCTAATGGGCCAGATAATAAATATTTTAGGTTTTATGAGTCTTATAGTTTGTCACAGCTATTCTGCTCTGTCACTATAGCACAAAAGTAGCCATAGACAGTCTGTATAAATGAATGTGTGTGGCCATTTCCAATAAAACTATCCATGGACAGTGAACTGTATGCATTTCATATTTCATATAATTTTCATGTGGCACAAAATATTTTGATTTTGAAAAATATTTTAAAATGTAAAAAGCATTCTTAGTTCATGGACCACACAAAAACAGATGTCAGGGTAGACTTGGCTCTCAGGCAGTAGTCTGCCAATCCATGATCAAGACCATTCCTGATGTGATTGACTTTTTAAAGTCTGAGTATAGTTTGTCCCTGCGGCCGCCCCGTAGGCACCGCGGTGCTCCGAGGATCCCGAACCGCGCCGCCATGGCTGCCCGGGTCGGCGTCGCGCCCGCCGGAGAAGGCTTGCGCTACGCCGGGTTCTCGCAGCCCCCCGCCCAGCCGTCGGACGCCGACCTCGACCGCGGGCTGGCAAGAAGTTTGATAGCTGTGGGGCTGGGTATTGCAGCTCTTGGCTTTGCAGGTCGCTACGCATTTCATATCTGGAAACCTCTAGGACAAGTAATCACAGAAACTGCGAAGAAGATTTCAACTCCTAGCTTTTCATCCTACTATAAAGGAGGATTTGAACAGAAAATGAGTAGGCGAGAAGCAAGTCTCATTTTGGGTATAAGCCCATCTGCCAGTAAGGCCAAGATTAGAGCAGCTCACAGGAGAATCATGATTTTGAATCACCCAGATAAAGGTGGATCTCCTTACTTAGCAACCAAAATTAATGAAGCAAAAGACTTGCTAGAAGCAGCCACCAAACACTGATGGATGCTCAGGGACCACCCTGAAGGAGAAAAGGGGGGACCTTATAACAGTTGCCCTGCAAATTAATCTAAACCATGGCCTTCATAATCTTCATATGTGTACTGACCACAGTCACTTCTTCCATGTCTAAGCTGTGTAATAATAAAAGAGGAACAGTCAAAAAAAAAAAAAAAAGTCTGAGTATAGGCCTTTACAGGGCTCTTCCCTGGTGGCTCAGATGGTAAAGCGTCTGCCTACAATGTGGGAGACCTGGGGTCGATCCCTGGGGTGGGAAGATCTCCTGGAGAAGGAAATGGCACCCCACTCCAGTACTCTTGCCTGGAAAATCCGAGGGACAGAGGAGCCTGGTAGGCTGCCGTCCATGGGGGTCACGGAGTCGGACACGACTGAGTGACTTCACTCACATAGGCCTTTACAGTTCTTATTAAATATCTTATTCATGGCAGTCTATTTTTTTAGCTTGCTCAGATCTTTTTGTGTGCTAATTGTGTCATCTAGCATATTAGCTGACATCCCAACTTTGTGTCCTCTGCAACATTAATAAACATTTTTTTCATCCTTAATTAAGAAAAATGTTGAATGTGATAAGGATAGAGGTCTTCACAATTCATTCTGTTCCATTAATCATTATTTGAGTATAACCATTCTGAGAAATAAATATTTACCTAAAGTACTGCCTATCACCCATCCTTGTTTATTCAGCTAGTCCACAGGGTATCCTGAGATACCTGGTCTGAAGTTTGTTGAAATGTTCAGAAATATCTCTGATAGGTAGTAACTCTATCAAACAAACAAAAAGAAATATTTAAGTTTGATATAACTTTTGAATTAATGTTATTGTTGCTTTTAGTTTTGCTACTTTCTTGTTTAGATTTTCAAAGCCATGCTTTTAATAACAATAAAATATAGTAATTTCAGAATTTTGTTGAAAATAAACATCCAAGTACCTCAATCTTTATTTCTAGGAATTTACCAGATTTCTTGTCCTCAAACTAAGGGTTAACAATGTTCATGAAAACCAGTTCCCTTATACCCCAATGTTCATCGCAGCACTGTTTATAACAGCCAGGACATGGAAACAACCTAGATGTGCATCAGCAGATGAGTGGATAAGAAAGCTGTGGTACATATACACAATGGAGTATTACTCAGCCATTAAAAAGAATACATTTGAATCAATTCTAATGAGGTGGATGAAACTGGAGCCTATTATACAGAGTGAAGTAAGCCAGGAAGAAAAACACCAATACAGTATACTAACACATATATATGGAATTTAGAAAGATGATAATGATAACCCTGTATACAAGACAGCAAAAGAGACACAGATGTATAGAACGGACTTTTGGACTCAGAGGGAGAGGGAGAGGGTGGGATGATTTGGGAGAATGGCATTGAAACATGTATACTATCATGTAAGAAACAAATCACCAGTCTGTGTTCGATACAGGATACAGGATGCTTGGGGCTGGTGCAGGGGGATGATCCAGAGAGATAATATGGAGTGGGAGGTGGGAGGGGTGTTCAGGATTGGGAACTCATGTACACCCATGGCGGATTCATTGGCAAAACCAATATAGTATTGTAAAGCAAAATAAAGTAAAAATAAAAATTAAAAAAAAATACAAAACACCAGTTCCTTGGTATCAATAGTATTAAAAGCTGTTATAAAATTGGCAAGAAAAAAGGAAAAATAAAAACATTAGCATATATGCCTTTTTTCTTCACCAATCTTATCACAGTTTTTTAACAATATCAGTACTAGATTTTATCAATAGAATTACAATAGAAAATGAACTTGATGCCAATAAAAAAAAAAACTAGGAAGAAATAGATAATTTTGTCAGAATATAAATTTCAAAATTGACTCAAGAAGGTATAGAAAGCCTGTTGAAATAATAAAAGAACTGTTGAAATAAGAAAAAATCTACACACAAACATTACTAGACTTATAGGATCCAATAACCTAGCAAACAGAAAAATAAGGGAAACTTTCTGACTTCTTCATGTTAGGGGTATAGTCTAAATTCCAAATCCAAACATGGACTAAATAACAACAAAAACAATTATAGGCAAGTTAAACTTAGAAATATATTTGCAAAATTTCTAAAAATACTAGCAAACTAAATCCAACTATGGATGAAAATACTAATATTATACCTTGGCCATGTAGATAGATTTTATGCTACAAACTGGGGATTCTATAACATTAGAAAATCTTGATTTATCACATTAGCAACATATACAAACATCTATATGATCGCTTTAGTAAATGTTAGAAGAGCATTTGATAAAATTCAGTGTTCATCTGTGTTTAAAAGAAAAAAATGAACAAACTAAAGGAATTTCTATAACCCAGTGAACAGTGTCTGACAGAAATATTCAGTGAGCATCACATTTAATGGTGAAATGTTAGAAATATTCCTTGTATGGTAAAGAATAAGACTTTTTAAAAATAGGTTTTTTTTTTTTAAGATCCCATTTATGTAATAATGGAAACCGTAAGGTGTCTAAGAGTGAATCTTATAATAAAGGTGAAGATATGTTTGTAGGAAACTATATAGTTTAAGGACTTAAAAGAAGTCTTAATGAAAAGATATTGCAGATCCATGTATTTGAAAACTCGTTATCATAAACATGTCTCTTCTCTCCAAATTAGCCTATAATGGAATTGAATCCACAGTTGATTGAATTCAACCTATAATGGATATAATCCACATCTCAAAAAATATTTTAATATAATTTAATAAAACTTTGTAATAATGTGTAGAGGATAGAACCAAAAAAATTTGGTTTTAAATAAGGGAAAATTTAAATAGGGGAATTTACCTGATGAGATACTAAGATTTTATTCTATCTTATACTGTCCTTTTACTTTCTTATTTAGAGTGTGTTTCCTGAAAAGAGTACTTGGTTGTTTTTTTTCCCTTCAGTCTGATAATACAGTGTTTGATTTACTAATATTTAATGGAATAATCTGTGTATTTGTACTTAAATCTGTCTTCTGGTAATTTGTTTTCAATTTGTTCTATCTTCTTCTTTTCTTTTCTGCCTTTCAGATTTATCATATATTTTATGGTATTCCAATTTTTCTTCTCTGTTGACCTCCTTCCTATAACTCTTTATGTTTTTTTAGTGGTTGTATTATCCTAATTCTAGGATTATAACATGTATCCTCACTATATTACTCTACTTTGAATTAATAGCCTGTCAGTTCATGTTCAACATTAGAACTTTACCAAAGTACTTTACAAAAAGTACAGCCTCATTTGTCTTTCTCTTTTGTGTTATTATTGTGTCTATTACTTTCATCTGTGAAATTTCTACCAGTCCTTGATATTATTTTTACTTCAGTCAGTAGTCTTACTTTTTGGCCCCACCACACAGCAGTGCAGGATCTTAATAACCTGACACACGGGGATCAAACCTGTGCCCCCTTGGGACTCCCCTGGCGGTCCAGTGGTTAAGACTGTGTGCTTTCAGTGCAGGACATGGCTTTGATTCCTGGTCAATGAGCTGAGATCCCACATTCTGTGTAGTACAGCCAAGAGATTTTTTTAAAAAAGGGAAAAGAATGTTTGAAAAAAACACTGCACCCCCTACAGTGGAGATGTGGAGTCTTAACCACTGGACCACCATGGAAGTCCCCTAGTCAGTAGTCCTTTAGAAATTTTAATAATATTCTTTATGTTAGAAATAAATATATTTACCATCTTTAGTGCGCTTCATTCCTTCCCACAGATCCAGAATTCAACTAGGAATTATCAAGTACTTCATTTAATATTTTTTGTACTATGAGTCTGTGTGTGTGCTAAGTCACTTCAGTTGTGTCCCCAACTCTGCACTGATAACAAATATTTTGTTTTTGTCTTTATTTTGCTGTCACGTTTAGAGGATATTTTTATTGAAAATAAAATTATTTATTTTTTCATTCAGCACATCAAAGATGTCATTCCATTGTCTTTTGGCTTCCACTGGTAATGATGAGAAGTCAATTTTGATTCTTCTTGTTGTTTTGCTGCATATAAGATGTTTCTTGCTTGACTGCTTTTAATTTTTTTCTCTTTCTTTAATTTTCAGCAGTCAACTAAGGTGTGCCTTGGTGGGATCTTCGTTGTATTTATCCAACTTATGGTTCACTGAACTTCCTGGATCTGCGGGTTTATGTCTTTCATAGATTTTAGATATTTTTCAGCCATATCACCTTAAATTATTCGTCTATATTATCCTCTTTGTCTTCCTCTTCTGGGATTTTAATTACATGTGTTGATATTTCAGACTAGTTTGATATTGTTTCACAGGTGCATGATGCTCTGTTTTGTTTTCAGCTTCCCCCCACTCTGTTTCATATTGGATTATTTCTATTGACCTGTCTCTTAAAGTTCACTGACCTTTTCTTGTGTTGTGTCTAATATGGTGTTAAACCCATCAAGTGAATTCAGATATGGTATTTTTTCAGTTCTGGAATTTTCATTGTGTTTCTTTTAATAGTTTACATTTCTCTGCTAATTCCCTTTCCTTTCACTCATTTTGTCCATCTTATCACTGAATTCACTAGTCAGTTTATAATTCCAGCACTTGGGTCATCTGTAGATCTGCTTCAAATGATGTTTTTTTTGCTAAGTTTTTGTTTTTTAGAAGAGGTTTTACTTTTTAATTTTTATTGAGGTATAGTTGATTTACAGAATTATTTTAATCTCAGGTAGATAGCATAGTGGTTCAGTATTTTTATAGATTATAAGTTATAACATAACTCCATTAAAAGTTATTAAAAAATAATGGCTATAATTCCCTGTGCTATTCAAGTGACTTTGTGTGTTTGACACTGTGCTTAAGAACAACAGATACTGAACGGGCGGGGGCGGGGTGGCGTGGCTGGCGTGGCTGGCAGGGCCGGCGGACTTTAAAAAAAAAAAAAAAAGAACAACAGATACTGAAGTAGGTGGGGTTTTTCCCAGAAAGAACACATTTTCTTTGTCTAATAGCTAGGATAAGAGATCACTTCAGTCCAACTAAGGGTAAAGTTGTAGGTTTATTTTAATAGTTTCAGCTTTACCTCTGATTTCACATATTTGAGAGTGAGATCAGTTCCTTCCTTCATCAGAGCTTAATCTAAGTACCCAAGACCATAGAAACCTTTTTTTGCTTTTTAGCTCATGCCCAGTTTCTTGTGAAACTCCACTGAGGGGTTGATTTCCTTGATCTTATTTTGAGTTGAGCTGGGTGGGGACTGGGATACTCAGTTGCACTTCAACTCTGCTACACATAACAACGTGGGTAAATCTCAGACACATTATGATGAGTGAAAGAAGCCATATATAAGTGAGTACCAACTGTATGGTTCCATTTACATGATGTCAGGGCAAAATTTATTGTGTGAGAAATAACGACCATGCTATCTTTGGGAAGGAGAAAGGGGTAATGACTAGGAGAGAGCATCAGAAGGGCCTGTCTCAAGTGCTGGTGACACTCTGTTCCTGTGAAAATCTATTGGACCATATACTTACGATTTGTAATCTTTTCTGAATGTATGTAAAAACCATAATCACAGAAAACTAGTCAGTCTAACCACACTAGGACCACAGCCTTGTCTATCTCAATGAAACTAAGCCATGTCGTGTGGGGCCACCCAAGACGGGCGGGTCATGGTGGAGAGGTCTCACAGAATGTGGTCCACTGGAGTAGGGAATGGCAAACCACTTCAGTATTCTTGCCTTGAGAACCCCATGAACAGTATGAAAAGGCAAAAAGATAGGATACTGAGAGAGGAATGCCCCAGGTCAGTAGGTGCCCAGTATGCTACTGGAGATCAGTGGAGAAATAACTCCAGAAAGAATGAAAGGATGAAGCCAAAGCAAAAACAATACCGAGTTGTGGATGTGACTGGCAATAGAAGAAAGGTCCAATGCTGTAAAGAGCAATATTGCATAGGAACCTGGAATGTCAGGTCCATGAATCAAGGCAAATTGGAAGTGGTCGAACAGGAGATGGCAAGAGTGAATGTCGACATTCTAGGAATCAGCGAACTAAAATGGACTGGAATGGGTGAATTTAACTCAGATGACCATTATATCTACTACTGCGGGCAGGAATCCCTCAGAAGAAATGAAGCAGCCATCATGGTCAACAAAAGAGTTCGAAATGCAGTACTTGGATGCAATCTCAAAAACGACAGAATGATCTCTGTTCGTTTTCAAGGCAAACCATTCAATATCGTGGTAATCCAAGTCTATGCCCCAACCAGTAACGCTGAAGAAACTGAACGGTTCTATGAAGACCTACAAGACCTTTTAGAACTAACACCCAAAAAAGATATCCTTTCATTATAGGGGACTGGAAAGCAAAAGTAGGAAGTCAAGAAACACCTGAGGTAACAGGCAAATTTGGCCTTGGAATACAGAATGAAGCAGGGCAAAGACTAATAGAATTTTGCCAAGAAAATGCACTGATCATAGCAAACACCCTCTTCCAACAACACAAGAGAAGACTTTACACATGGACATCACCAGATGGTCAATAGCGAAATCAGATTGATTATATTCTTTGCAGCCAAAGATGGAGACGCTCTATACAGTCAACAAAAACAAGACCAGGAGCTGACTGTGGCTCAGATCATGAACTCCTTATTGCCAAATTCAGACATAAATTGAAGAAAATAGGGAAAACCACTAGACCATTCAGGTATGACCTAAATCAAATCCCTTATAATTATACAGTGGAAGTGAGAAATAGATTTAAGGGACTCGATCTGATAGATAGAGTGCCTGATGAACTATGGATGGAGGTTTGTGACATTGTACAGGAGACAGAGATCAAGACCATCCCCATGGAAAAGAAATGCAAAAAAAGCAAAATGGCTGTCTGAAGAGGTAAGAGAAGTGAAAAGCAAAGGAGAAAAGGAAAGATATAAGCATCTGAATGCAGAGTTCCAAAGAATAGCATGAAGAGATGAGAAAGCCTTCTTCAGTGATCAATGCAAAGAAATAGAGGAAAACAACAGAATGGGAAAGACTAGAGATCTCTTCAAGAGAATTAGAGATACCATTCCATGCAAAGATGGGCTCGATAAAGGGTAGAAATGGTATGGACCTAACAGAAGCAGAATATTGAGAAGAGGTGGCAAGAATACACAGAAGAACTGTACAAAATAGATCTTCATGACCAAGATAATCAGCATGGTGTGATCACTCACCTAGAGCCAGACATCCTGGAATGTGAAGTCAAGTGGACCTTAGAAAGCATCACTATGAACAAAACTAGTGGAGGTGATGGCATTCCAGTTGAGCTATTTCAAATCCTGAAAGATGATGCTGTGAAAGTGCTGCACTCAATATGCCAGCAAATTTGGAAAACTCAGCAGAGGCCACAGGACTGGAAAAGGTCAGTTTTCATTCCAATCCCAAAGAAAGGCAATGCCAAAGAATGCTCAAACTACCGCACAGTTGCAGTTATCTCACATGCTAGTAAAGTAGTGCTCAAAATTCTCCAAGCCAGGCTTCAGCAATACGTGAACCGTGAACTTCCAGATGTTCAAGCTGGTTTTAGAAAAGGCAGAGGAACCAGAGATCAAATTGCCAACATCCGCTGGATCATGGAGAAAGCAAGAGAGTTCCAGAAAAACATCTATTTCTGCTTTATTGACTTTATTTATGCCAAAGCCTTTGACTGTGTGGATCACAATAAACTGTGGAAAATTCTGAAAGAGATGGGAATATCAGACCACCTGACCTGCCTCTTGAGAAACCTATATGCAGATCAAGAAGCAACAGTTAGAATTGGACATGGACCAACAGACTGGTTCCAAATAGGAAAAGGAGTATGTCAAGGCTGTATATTGTCCTCCTGCTTATTTAACTTATATGCAGAGTACATCATGAGAAACCCTGGACTGGAAGAAGCATGAGGTGGAATCAAGATTGCCGGGAGAAATATCAATAACCTCAGATATGCAGATGACACCAGCCTTATGGCAGAAAGTGAAGAGGAACTAAAAAGCGTGTTGATGAAAGTGAAAGAGGAGAGTGAAAAAGTTGGCTTAAAGCTCAACATTCAGAAAATGAGGATCATGGCATCTGGTCCCATCACTTCATGGGAAATAGATGGGGAAACAGTGGAAAGAGTGTCAGGCTATTTTTGGGGGGTTCCAGAATCACTGCAGATGGTGACTGCAGCCATGAAATTAAAAGACGCTTACTCCTTGGAAGAATAGTTATAACCAACCTAGATAGCATACTGAAAAGCAGAAACATTACTTTGCCAACAAAGGTCCGTCTAGTCAAGGCTATGGTCCTGTATGGATGTGAGAGATGGACTGTGAAGAAAGCTGAGCGGTGAAGAATTGATGCTTTTGAACTGTGGTGTTGGAGAAGACTCTTGAGAGTCCCTTGGACTGCAAGGAGATCAGCCCTGGGATTTCTTTGGAAGGAATGATGCTAGGGCTGAAACTCCATACTTTGGCCACTCTCATGCAAGGAGTTGACTCATTGGAAAAGACTCTGATGCTGGGAGGGATTGGGGGCAGGAGGAGAAGCGGACAACAGAGGATGAGATGGCTGGATGGCATCACTGACTCGATGGATGTGAGTCTGAGTGAACTCCGGAAATTGGTGATGGACAGGAAGGCCTGGCGTGCTGCAATTCATGGGGTCTCAAAGAGTCAGACACGACTGAGCGACTGAACTGAACTGAACTGTATGTATGTTGTAGTTCAAAAACAAAGAAGGTGTGTATGATGGAGGAGCTCTTGCACACACACACACAAAAATGTTAAAAAGAAAAACCAAGCTATAGTATAGAAGATATTTGTAATGCTATAGCAAAGTATTTGTACCCAGGATATTTTTTTTTCTACAAATCAAAAGGAAAAGGGCAGAAGGAAAAATAGGAATCCAATAGAAAATGAGCAAAGATAAGAAAAAGCAAATAAGAAGAGGCGTGAGTGGCCCGTGAAAATGAAAAGGTATTCAACCTCATTAGTAATCATGGAAATACAAGTTAAAACCGTATTGAGATACCATTTCACACCAACGAGATTGACCCAAACTGTCTAACAATAACAAGTTGGTGAGAATATGAGGGAGCAGAAACTTTCATATACTGCAAATGATACTGTATTAGATTTAGAGATCAAATCATCAGTTTTTGACTTGGAGATATACTAATTCTAAATTCAACAATTTTGCTTCTACAAAGAAAAATACGATTTATTATAAAGATTTTCTCCCAGATGTGCCTATGGATACATGCACAAAGATGTGCGTTATAAATTTGTTTATAATAGCAAAGAATTGGAAACAGACCTAAATAACCATCATTAGAGAAATGGAGAAATATCTTATAGCAGTTAAAATGAATAAAGTAGATTACATCAACATAATAAAATCTTGAAGCCATAATATTGAATGAACAAAGCAAGTAGCAAGTATACGCCATGAAAGCATCTAAATTTTAAAATAGTCCATACTGATGTATGCTCAGTTGCTCAGCCATGTCTCACTCTTTTGACCCCAGTACTGTAGTCCACCAGGCTTCTCTGTCCATGGAATTTTCCAGGCAAGAATACTGGAGTGGGTTGCCATTTCCTCCTGTAGGGGATCTTCTTGACCATATATGGTAAAAGTATGAAAATAATAGTCACGGACTTCCTTGGCGATCCAGTGGTTAAGATTCCACACTTCATGGGAAATTAAGATACTGCGTGCCACACAGCATGGCCAATAAATAAATAAAAATATAGTCAGGGAGAATATTCCCCCAATTTCAGAATAGCTATTACCACTGGGCAGGGAAAGGAATAAGGACAAAAAGAGTACATATGGCAAACGTTAACATTTATTAAATCTGGGAAGTTGGTATATAGTTATTTAATATATGTAATATTCACTGTACCCTCTTGTTTATTTGAAATAGTTTTTTTTTTTTTTAAGTTAGACACTTGGGCCAACATGTGAAGTGTATTGGAAGCCTTTCTCTCTTTTCCAAACACTATTCATCTTTTTAATTCTTTACAGATACAGCTTTCATTGTCACTTTGCATCTATATATTGCTTTGTGTCCTATCACCAGCAGATCAAGTAGGAAGGTAAGTTTTGATGTAATCTCCTCTGGTCTTCCTTCTGTCTTACCCTCCAGGGTTCATGGAAGAGCTCAACAATATCTTTTCAATATGCTTTTTTATCAAACTTCAAATATTACTCTCCAACAGAAATGTCTTTAAGTTCATCAACCAAGTAACTGATTTAGAATTTAATAATAAGTGAAAAGTTGCCTTCTCTCTTATTTCACATTTCTGCTAAAAAAATGATGATAGGTATTTTTAAAGATTTAAATAATGTTGCTTACTACTTCAGTTGATACTTGTATGGATAAATAGGTACAAAGTCTATTTTTATACTCTGCATTTTTTAAATTTCAGAAATAAAATAATACAAATACTTTTTAAAAACTTACCAAGTCATGTTATTCTAGCTTATTAACTGTTTCCAGATATTTATTGAGGATTTTTAATTTTAGAAGCAGAAAAATTATGTCAGTGTCAGGGACTTGTTTTGTGAAGTAGAGTATTGGAAATACTCATATCTTACAGATTATCCCTGGGAGAAGTCAGAAGTTTACTTACTAAATAAACATGCTAGAGTCCCTCCCACTGGTTGAATAACTTGGTTGTTAAGCTGTGTGCTAGGCAACAGACTTTCTCTTCCTTTTCTCAGATGAAGTTCAGAGAGTAAAGTTATTTTTGTTGTTATCGTTTTGTTACTGTTTTCCTTGCAGATTAAACACTTTAAAATGAGAAAAGTTGATCTTTGTTTGAGCTCTGAAGGGACTGAAGTTATTTTAGCTACATCAAGTGATGAAAAACACCCACCTGAAAATATGATTGATGGGTAAGAGTTACTCTTTTTTCTTCATTATAGTCTTAACATTAGGTCAGTGAACGTTATGAGTACTGAGATTACGTATTTTACAACTAGCACTGTTAAGCATAGTTTAATAAATGTTTGGTGAACTGAATTACTTGATTACCCACCTTAGTACAATCCTGGAGCTAATTCAGTTGCGTATATTTAAGTTTTTTATTATTTTCTTTATAATTCCTAAACTGAACTTTTTCTGATAATAGTTATTTAAAATGTGGTCTGTCAAGGCAAAATTTCAAACAACAACTACCTCATTTTTTGGAAGTATACATTTTAATATCTGGTTTTATTCCGAATTTTTATTGGTAAATAGGAATGTAAACATTACAACTTCCTATCTACTGCCTGTTTTCTTTCTAGTCTAAGCAATTTTTGCTGAACTGAATGCTTCACTTCTTGCTATCCACCTGCATTTTTCAGTTCTTAGCTTCTTGATGTCCTTCCAGTTATCACTCTTTACTGTGCTAGAGCTTATTCTAGATAGAGACACATATCATTCTCAGACTTTTAAGTTCTAAGAAAAAAGTAAATGGTTAATGGAAGAACTCCTTTAAAAAAAAAACACTGAGGTATATAGAACTTCCCTCATGGTCCAAGTTATTACTCCTCGCTTCCCTATAGGGGCCGAGAGTTTGATCCCTAGTTGGGGAACTAAGACCCCACATGTCACTTGGTGCAGCAAAAAACAAATTTTTTTTATTTTAGTTGAGGTATAATTGATTTACAGTATCATGTAAGTTCAGGTGTACAGTGTAGTGATTCACAATTTTAAAGGTTATATTCATGTATAGTTATTATAAAATATTGGCTATAATTGCCGTGTTACACAATATATCCTTCAGTTCAGTTCAGTTCCAGTTGCTCAGTCGTGTCCGACTCTTTGCGACCCCATGAACCCCAGCACACCAGGCTTCCCTGTCCATCACCAACTCCTGGAGTCCACCCAAGGCCATGTGTATCAAGTCGATGTTGCCATCCAACCATCTCATCCTCTGTTGTCCCCTTCTTCTTCTGCCCTCAATCTTTCTCAGCGTCAGGGTCTTTTCCAGTGAGTCAACTCTTCACATCAGGTGGCCAAAATATTGGAGTTTCAGCCTCAACATCAGTCCTTCCAAAGAACACCCAGGACTGATCTCCTTTGGAATGGACTGGTTGGATCTCCTTGCAGTCCAAGGGTCTCTCAAGAGTCTTCTCCAACACCACAGTTGGCTCTCAGCTTTCTTTGGAGCTTATTTATTTTATTCATAGTAGTTTGTACCTCTTAGTCCCTACCCTATCTTACCCCTCCCCATTTCCCTCTCCCCACCAATTTGTTCTCTTTATCTGTACATCTCTTTCTTTTTTGTTGTACTCACTAGTTTATTTTTTAGATTCCACATGTAAGAGGTTCACAATATTTGTCTTTCTCTGACTTATTTCACTAAGCAAAGAACCTCCAAGTCCATCCAGAAAGAACTCCTTTTTTAATAGTTCTGGCTACTTTATTACCCTCTTGAGTTTTCTTTCTTGGTATTTATACAGTGATCTGAGTTTAACTCGTAGAATCATATAATTTTAGAGCTGGAAGAAATTACGCATTCATCTTATCTAAACCTTTCATTTAGACTTGTGGTAAGAGAGGTACTAGTTCTAACTATTGAAAGCAGAGCTAGTTGTAACATAGATCTTGTGGCTGTTTGTGTTCTATTGTGAAGTCCATGTATCTGGATAAAATTCTAGTAAATGGGCCGGTTTTTTAAGCCCAGTTGTTATCTCCTCTCTGACAGCTGTCCCTCCCTTCAGGCAGGCTGCTTTACCTTTTTGTTTGGCTCCAATAGCATTTGATATTTGCCTCTATTACCTTATTTATTCTTATGTTGTATAATTATTTATTTTTAATGTACCACTCCTCTCACAACTGGAAGTTTCTAGAAATCATGATACTATGACTTCTTCATCTTTGACTCCACAGTGTCTTAAAATATTTGTTGAGTAGCTTGTGAATCCGGAGAAGGCAATGGCACCCCACTCCAGTACTCTTGTCTGGAAAATCCCATGGATGGAGGAGCCTGGTGGGCTGTAGTCCATGGGGTTGCTAAGAGTTGGACATGACTGAGTGACTTCACTTTCACTTTTCACTTTCATGCATTGGAGAAGGAAATGGCAACCCACTCCAGTGTTCTTGCCTGGAGAATCCCAGGGACGGGGGAGCCTGGTGGGCTGCCATCTATGGGGTTGCAGAGTTGGACACAGCTGAAGTGACTTAGCAGCAGCAGCAGCTTGTGAATTAGATCATCAAAGATTAGTCATACATACAGTCACATATACTTACATATATGCATCTGTTAATGTACATTTGCATAGAGCTTTATAGTTTCATGGATGTTATGCTATTTGACCCTCACAGTAAGCTTGGGAAATAAGAGGCCCCCAAAAAATCTTTTTTTCAACCTCATTATAAAGACAACAAAAAGATGACTAGAGGTAAAATGATTTTCTCAAAATCGCACAGATAAGCAAGTGGCAGAATCAAAACTAACACTCATGTCTTCTAATTCCCCGTTTCTCAGACTTAAGGTTTGAATAAAAAACTTAATATACTTGCCTTTTAATCCTTAATCTGCCTTAGAAAAAAGATATAAATGTGGAAACTGCTATGAGGGTCACAGACCTATAGAAATTTACCTTAAGTTGTTTGCCAGAAATGACGATCTTCCTAAAAATACTTCTTGTCTTTGACTGGAGATAAATCACATTTCCAAGTTAATTTACCTTACACTTTTTTGTGACCTACCTTTCTTGGGAGTATGTCTGTAGATCATTTAGATTGGCTGTTACACATAATGGATGATATATACTATAGCTTTATCAGCCCATGCTAATGAATAAGTATGTAATACTTTTTAGATTAGACAGAACTCCTTAGTATAGCAGAGTTTTCCCGAGAGAACTCACTGGTCATAGCAAACATGCTTTTCCAACAACACAAGAGTTGATTCTACATATGGAGATCATCAGATGGTCAATACTGAAATCAGATTGATTATATTCTTTGCAGCTGAAGATGGAGAAGCTCTATACAGTCAGCAAAAACAAGACTGGGTGCTGACTGTGGTTCAGATCATGAAGTCCTTATTGCCAAATTCAGACTTAAATTGAAGAAAGTAGGGAAAACCACTAGACCATTCATGTATAACCTAAATCAAATCCCTTGCAATTATACAGTGGAAGAACTGTAGACAGAGGTTTATGACATTGTACAGGAGGCAGTGATCAAGACCATCCCCAAGAAAAAGAAATGCAAAAAGGCAAAATGGTTGTCTGAGGAGAACTTACAAATAACTGAGAAAAGAAGAGAAGCTAAAGGAAAGATATACCCATCTGAATGCAGAGTGCCAAAGAATAGCAAAGAGATAAAAAATCCTTCCTCAGTGATCAATGCAAAGAAATAGAGGAAAACAACAGAATGGGAAAGACTAGAGAATCTTCAAGAAAATTAGAGATACCAAAGGAACATTTCATGCAAAGATGGGTACAGTGAAGGACAGAAATGGTATGGACCTAACAGAAGCAGAAGATATTAAGAAGAGGTGGCAAGAATACACAGAACTATACAAAAAATATTTTCACAACCCAGATAACCATGATGTCGTGATCACTTACCTAGAGCCAGACATCCTGGAGTCTGAAGTCAAGTGGGCCTTAGGAAGCATCACTATAACAAAGCTAGTGGAGGTGATGGAATTCCAATTGAGCTATTTCAAATCCTAAAAGATGATGCTGTTAAAGTGCTGCACTTAGTATGCCAGCAAATTTGAAAAACTCAGCAGTGGCACAGGGATGGAACAGGTCAGTTTTCACTCCAATCCCAAAGAAAGGCAATGCCAAAGAATGTTCAAACTACCGCACAATTGCACTTATCTGACACACTAGCAAAGTAGTGCTCAAAATTCCCCAAGCCAGGCTTCAACAGTAGGTGAACCGAGAACTTCCAGATGTTCAAACTGCATTTTGAAAAGGCAAAGGAACCAGAGATCAAATTGCTAACATCTGCTGGATCATTAAAAAAGCAAGAGATTTCCAGAAAAACATCTATTTCTGCTTTATTGACTACACCAAGGCCTTTGACTGAGTAGATCACAACAAACTGTGGAAAATTCTTCAAGAGATGAGAATACCAGACCACCTTACCGCCCTCCTGAAAAGTCTGTATGCAGATCAAGAAGCAACAATTAGAACTGGACATGGAACAACAGACTGTTTGCAAATTAGGAAAGGAGCACATCAAGGCTATATATTGTCACCCTGCTTATTTAACTTATATGCAGAGTACATCATATGAAATGCCAGGCTGCAAGATGCAGAAGACAGAAACAAGATTGCCAGGAGAGGTATCAATAACCGTAGATATGCAGATGACACCATCCTTATGACAGAAAGTAAAGAAGAACTAAAGAGCCTCATGATGAAAGTGAAAGAAGTGAGTGAAAAAGTTGGCTTAAGACTCAACATTCAAAAAACTAAGATCATGGCATCCAGTCCCATTACTTCATGGCAGATAGATGGGGAAATAATGGTAACAGTGACAGACTTTATTTTCCTGGGCCCCAGAATCACTGCAGATGGTGACTGCAGCCATGAAATTAAAAGCCACTTGCTCCTTGGAAGAAAAACTATGACAAACCTAGACAGTATATTCAAAAGCAGAGACATTACTTTCCAGACAAAGGTCTGTCTAGTCAAAGCTATGGTTTTTCCAGTAATTATGTATGGATGTGAGAGTTGGACCATAAAGAAAGCTGGGCGCGGAATTGATGCTTTTGAACTGTGGCGTTGGAGAAGACTCTTGAGAGTCCCTTGGGCTGCAAGGAGATCCAACCAGTCCATCGTAAAGGAAATCAACCCTGAATATTCATTGGAAGGACTGATTTTGAGGCTGAAACTCCAGTACTTTGGCCACCTGATGTGAAAAGCTGACTCATTTGAAAAGACCCTGATGCTGAGAAAGACTGAGCACAGGAGGAGAAGGGGACGACAGAGGGTGAGTTGGTTGGATGGCATCACCAACCCGATGGGGAGATGAGTTTGAGCAAGCTGTAGGACTTGGTGATGGACATGGAAGCCTGGCGTGCTGCAGTCCATGGGTCACAAAGAGTCGGACATGACTGAGCAACTCAACTAAACTAATAGAAAACTATATGGAATAAAGTAGTTACTGACCTGATATCTGAACAGAGCATATCAGAGACTTAATTCATATCCATTTCTAACAAATACAGATAGACTCTATATGGTAGATACTAAAATTTATTATCTGCTCATAAGTTGATTTATCCAAATGGAAGTAACCATAGAGTTATTTGGAGAAAACAATACTGTAAATTTGCCCCTAATGGAAAATGTCCCCAATTCTTAATTTCCCAGAAATAGTTTTTAAAAGTGATTATATTTCTACTTCCTCTTGACTCTTTTTTTGGCCCTTCGTATTTAACATGTCAATGAAAAGGAAAAAAATTCTACACAAGAAACAAATGAGTTAAGAAAAAATAGGAGAGAGAATTGGTTCCTTTGGCATAATGTAGAAGAATGGTAGATTTGCAGTTAAAATTCCTGAGTAAGTAAGTGAACTGTGTGTGTTACTTTGGACTAAGAATATATGTTGTTCTTTAAGCCTCAGTTTCCTGGTGTGAAAAATGGGGCTAATAACACTCCCTGACTCAGAATTGTGAAAAAAATTCCATGACTTTTTTCTTACTATCACATAGAGATAATAGATGTTGAATAGTCAATAGCCATAAGGCCTTATTTTAAAGGATACTACTATTTTAAAGACATCATTATACTTACTTATGGTGATTCAGTTATATGTCATTTTAAAATCCAAGTGCATCTCTGCATATCTTTGGTATTATTATATTGATTATGTTCATTAAAAGCACCGAAGAGAAAGCATAGGGCAAGTAAAAATGATTTACTTAAATGAATAAAATTTCAAACCATTTAAATGTAAATAAAAATAAATTGTAAAATATTAAACATAGTATAAAAAAATAAAGAACTGTGAGTTAGGAGACCCCGATTCTATTCTTCTCATTTTTGTAATAGCTTTATTGACATATTATTCTCATACCATAAAATTCACCCATTTAGGATATACAATTCAGTGGCTTCCACCATATTCAGAATTATGCAGCCGTCTACACAATCCATTTTAGAACATTTCAGCATCCCAAAAGAAAACCTCATACCCCTTCACAACCACCCCCTGTCCCCACCAGCTCTAGGCAACCACTAGTCTACTTTTGTCTCTGTAGACTTGCTTATACAGACATTTCATGTCAGTGGAATAATACATATATGTTCTTTGGATTCACAGTCAAGGTGTTAGAGATTTTTAACACCTTTCAGGAATGAAAGAGCAGCTAAACAAAAAAATTAGTAAAAATTAACATAACATTATTGGTTACCTTGACTTATGCATTTATATAATCAGCAATGATACTTGTATATTGAACATTCACTGAAATGAACCGAGCCATTAAATAAATCTCAATAAATTTCAAAAGACTGAAATCTTAAAGAATATATTCTCCCACAAAATGGTAGTTATATGAGGTGATGTATGTGTTAACTAACTTTATTGGGTAATCATTTTGCAGTATATGTGTTATATTAAATCATAGTGTTTGTTTGGGCTCCCCTTGTGGTTCAGCTGGTAAAGAATCCGCCTGCAATGCAGGAAACTTGGGTTCAATCCCAGGTCTGGGAAGATCCCCTGGAGAAGGGATAGGCTACCCATTCTAGTATTCTGGCCTGGAGAATTCCATGGACTGTGCAGTCCATGGGGTTGCAAAGAGTCGGACACACTGAGCGATTTTCACACACAGTGTTTGTACACCTTAAAGTTACATAATGTTACATTGTCAATTATATCTCAGTTAAGCTGGGAAGGAAAAGAATATGTTCTCTGACCATTATGTAATTAAATTAGAAATAAATAACAGAAAGGCATCTGGATACACCCACAACTTAGAAATTAAACATGGCACTTCAAAATAACCAGTGGGTCAAAGAAGAAATCACAAGGGATACTAGAAAATATTTATAACTGAATGGTAATGAAAAATGTATATATAGCCACATTTGTGGGATGTAGTTAAATCAATGCATTAAAGGAAGGTAATAGCATAAATACTTAAAATGGAGAATATTTTAAAAACCAATAACTTCTACCTTAGGAAGCTAGGTAACAAAGAGAAAATTATACCAAAAGAAAGTAGAAGACAAAAATAACAAAGATAAGAGCAGAAATCAATGAAATAGAAAATAGACAACTAGAAAAAATTATCAAAGCCAGAAGTTCATTATGTGAAAAAATTAATAAAAGGTATAAACCTCTAGCAAGACTTACTAAAATATAAAGAAAAAATGCACATTACCAGTATCAGAATTGAAACAATCATTAGAGATTCTAAAAGAATAGTAAGTCAATATCAAGAACAAATTTAGGCTAATAAACTTGACAACTTAGATGAAATGGACAGATTCTTTGAAAAACTCCAGCTATAAAAATGACATAAGATGAAATTTAGAAATCTGAATAGCTTATATCAATTCTATAAATTAAAATATATAAAATATTTAGAGAGAAAAAAGTACCAATATTCCATAAATTCTTTCAAAAACAGAGGAGGGAAACATTTTCAAAATTGTTTTATGAGAACAATTGTAACCCTGATCCCAAAACCTTACAAAGACATTACAAGAAAGTACAATTAAAAAACAATATCCTTTATAAACATAGATATAAAACCATTATAAATTGAATTCAGCAAATGGAGTTTATCATAAGAATGCAAGATTGCCCTGTTCACCATATTATCACAGGAGTACAGATTGAGTGTAATTTACCGTATTGCCAGAGCGAGAGAGAAAAAAATCATATGGTCATTCCAGAAAATCATTAGAATTCAGCACCAAACATTATAACAATTCTCAAAAAATTAAAAAGAGGAGGGAACTTTCTCAGTCTGATAAAGGCATCTACTAAAAATTTTCAACTTAATGGTGAAATAGTAAGTGCTTTCCTAATAAAACAAATGAGTGTATAAGACAAAACAGAAATAGACTCACAGAAAGCAAACTAAGTGGATTTAAGTGGAGAGAAGGAAGCAGGGAGGGGCATGATAGGGGTATGAGATTAAGAGATACAAACTACTACATATAAAATAGATGAGCAACGAGAATATTTTGTATAGCACAGGGAAATATAACCATTATTTTGTAATAACCTAACATGGAGTATAATCTACAAAAATATTGAATCACCATGCTATATACCTGAAACTAATATAATACTATAAATCAACTGTATTCAATATCAAAAAAAGGTTCCTCCTGACTAAGGTCCGTCTAGTCAAGGCTGTGGTTATTCCTGTGGTCATGTATGCATGTGAGAGTTGGACTGTGAAGAAGGCTGAGCGCCGAAAAATTGATGCGTTTGAACTGTGGTGTTGGAGAAGACTCTTGAGAGTCCCTTGGACTGCAAGGAGATCCAACCAGTCCATTCTGAAGGAGATCAACCCTGGGATTTCTTTGGAGGGAATGATGCTAAAGCTGAAACTCCAGTACTTTGGCCACCTCATGCGAAGAGTTGGCTCATTGGAAAAGACTCTGATGCTGGGAGGGATTGGGGGCAGGAGGAGAAGGGGCCAACAGACGATGAGATGGCTGGATGGCATCACTGACTCGATGGATGTGAGTCTGAGTGAACTCCGGGAGTTGGTGATGGACAGGGAGGCCTGTCGTGTTGTGATTCATGGGGTCGCAAAGAGTTGGACACGACTGAGCGACTGAACTGAACTGAAGACTGGAAACAAATCAAGGATGTTCTCACCATTTCTATTCAATATTGTGCTGGAATTCTTGGCCAATGCAATAAGGCAAGAAAAGACATAGAAATCATAAAGACTGAAAAGAAAGCAAAGTTGTTTTTGTTCAGTACAGTATGATATTACTTATATGTGGAATCTAAAAACTTAGTGGACTAGTGAATATAACAAAAAGAGAAGCAGACTCACAGATACAGAGAACAAACTAGTGTTTACCAGTAGGGAGAGGAGAGAGGGGCAAACTATTGAATATAAAATAAGCTCAAGGATATATTATACAACATGGGTAATATAGCCAATATTTTGTAATAACTGTAAATGGAAAGTAATCTTTAAAATTAAATTAAAATGTTAAAAAAATTAGTAGGTATATTATAATGAGGATAATGATCAAAATGCACCCTTATAGTATTTCCCCAAAGAGTGTTCTATTCTTGATGGCAACAAGGAAAATACGTTTTGGAATGAGCCCTCTTTATATGTATCTTGTAACAAAGTAGCCTTTTTAACTATTCATAATATTTATTTGAGTTTCAGTTTCTCCAGGGGTGTGTGTGTGTGTGTGTGTGTGTGTGTTTATAAAACAGGAGCTGTTGACTACTTGAAAAAAAAAACTGTCTTTGTTCACATATTGTATGACTCTACATAACCCTAAGGAATCTACAAATATCTGCTAGAGCTAAAAGTGGATTTAGCAAAGTCAATACACAAAAAGCAATTGTATTACCATATACTAGCAGGAAACATTTAGACAGTGAATTTTTTAAAAATTCCATTTATATTAGCAGTTAAATAGACATGAAATAGTCAGGAATAAATTTAATAAGACACTCAAGACCTTTACACTCAAAACTATAAAACATTGCTGAGAGAAAGTCAAGTACTAAATAAATTAAAAGATATACTACATTCATGATTGGAAAACTCAATATTGTTTCAATGGCAGTTTCTCCCTAAAACGACTGTTGTTCTTGTAGTAATGTATATGGAAATACAAACTAATCTTGAAAAAATAATCTTGTCACATCTTGTAAAAGAAGAAAGTTGCAGCCCTGAAATTGTCTGATTTCAAGATAAATACACAGTAATCGAAACAGCATGGCATTTTAGTAAAGATAGATCTATATAGATCAGAGCAACAGACAAGAGGGCCCAGAATAGATCCATGCATGTAAAGTCAATTAATTTTCAACAAAAGGCTAAGGATACAGAAATAGATCAGTGGAATAAAATGGAGGGGCAGAAATACATACACCTATAACTAGTCCTTTAATTTTAGAATAAGACACTAAGGTAATTTAATAGGAAAAAGAGTCTTTTAACATGTGGTGCTGGAACAACTGAATAAACATGGATAAAAATAAACCTCAACCCCTACCTCATACTAAACAAAAATTAATTCTATATGGATCATAGAACTATATTCAAAGCTAAAATATTTACGCTTATAAAAGAAAACGTAAGAAAGTACTTTTGTGACAGTGAGGTAGGCAAAGATTTCTTAATGAAGACACAAAAATTATAAGCATAAAAGGGTAATGAAACTGTACTTCACCAAAAGTAAGACTACTACTCATTGAAAAATGCAAATAAGAAAATGAAAAGGCAAACTGAAGCCTAGGAGAAATGCTCACAATACATATGTCTGACAAAGGACTCCTACAAATACGTAGTAAAAGTGGAAAGAACATTTAAGTGTATTTATTTTCAATTGAAGGATAATTGCTTTACAATATTGTGTTGATTTCTGCCATATATCAACATGAATCAGCCATAGGTGTACAATATTTCCCCTCCTCGCTGAATCTTTCTCCCACCTCCCACCCCATCCCAACCCTCTAGGTTGTCACCAGTTTGAGCTCCTTGAGTCGTACAGTAAATTTCCACTGGCTATCTGTTTTACATATCATAGTGTTTGTCTTTCCATGCTGCTGCTGCTTGTTCAGTTGCTCAGTCACATCCGACTCTGCGCCCGCATGGACTACAGCACGCCAGGCTTCCCTGTCTTTCACCATTACCTGGAGTTTGCTCATACTGATGTCCATTGAGTAGGTGATGCCATCCAACCATCTCATTATCTGTCATCCCCTTCTCCTCCTGCCCTCTGTCTTTCCCAGCATCAGGGTCTTTTCCAGTGAGTCAATTCTTGGCATCAGGTGACCAAAGTATTGAAGCTTCAGCTTCAGCATCAATCCTCCAATGAATATTCAGGATTGATTTCCTTTAGGATTGACTGGATTGATCTCCTTGCTGTTCAGGAGACTCTCAAAAAAGTCTTCTCCAGCACCACAGTTCAAAGACATCAATTCTTTGGTGCTCAGCCTTTTCTGTTGTCTAGCTCTGTACTCTGTCCATGTTTCCCACCCTCTAAAGTGGAAAGAACTTTTTTAAAAAATGAGAAACTACTTAGTAGACACTTCACAAAAGAAACTGTACGAATGACCAGAAAGCAGATGAAAACGGGCTTAGCATCATTTGTCATCAGGAAAATGCAAATTAATACCATAGTCAGACACCATTTCACATCCAGTAGAATAGCTAAGAAGCCTGACAACAGAATGTTGGCAAGAATATGGAACAACTAGAATTCCCTTACATTTTTGTTAGGAATGTAAAATGGCACAACCACTTTGGAAGTCTGACGTTTTCTTATAAAATTAAATATCAATTCAGTTCAGTCACTCAGTCGTGTCCGACTCTTTGCAACCCGATGAATCGCAGCATGCCAGGCCTCCCTGTCCATCGCCAACTCCTGGAGTTTACACAAACTCATGTCCATCGAGTCGGTATTGCCATCCAGCCCTCATCCTCTGTCGGCCCCTTCTCCTCCTGCCCTCAATCCCTCCCAGCATCAGGGTCTTTTCCAATGAGTCAACTCTTTGCATGAGGTGGCCAAAGTATTGGAGTTTCAGCTTTAGCATCAGTCCTTCCAATGAACACCAGGACTGATCTCCTTCAGAATGGACTGGTTGGATCTCCTTGCAGTCCAAGGAACTCTCAAGAGTCTTCTCCAACACCACAGTTCAAAAGCATCAATTCTTCGGTGCTCAGCCTTCACAGTCCAACTCTCACATCCATACATGACCACTGGAAAAACCATAGCCTTGACTAGACGGACCTTAGTCGGCAAAGTAATGTCTCTGCTTTTGAATATGTATCTAGGTTGGTCATAACTTTCCTTCCAAGGAGTAAGCATCTTTTAATTTCATTGCAGCAGTCACCATCTGCAGTGATTTTGGAGCCCAAAATAATAAAGTCTGACACTTTTCCCATCTATTTCCCATGAAGTGATGGGACAGGATGCCATGATCTTAGTTTTTTGAATGTTGAGCTTGAAGCCAACTTTTTCACTCTCCTCTTTCACTTTCATCAAGAGGCTTTTTAGTTCCTCTTCACTTTCTGCCATAAGGGTGGTGTCATCTGCATACCTGAGGTTATTGATATTTCTCCTGGCAATCTTGATTCCAGCTTGTGCTTCTTCCAGCCCAGCGTTTCTCATGATGTACTCTGCATAGAAGTTAAATAAGCAGGGTGACAATATACAGCCTTGACGTACTCCTTTTCATATTTGGAACCAGTCTGTTGTTCCATGTCCAGTATGACTCAGCAATTCCACTCCTAGTAATTATCCAAGAGAAATGAAAACATTTCCACAAAAACACCTGCACAAGAATGTTTATAGAAGTTTTATTCATAATGGTAAAAAACAAAACAATTCATTTATTCAACAGAAATATCAAGCAAGCGACTTTCCTGGTGGTCCAGTGGTTAAGAATCCACCTTACAATGCGGGGGACACTGGTTCAGTCCCTGGTCCAGGAAGAACCCATATGCCATGGGGCAACTAAGCCCATGCACCACAACAACTGAGCCTGCATTCTGGAGCCTGCAAGCCACAACTGCTGAGCCCACATGCAGCAACTACTGAGGCCCCCAAACCCTAGAGCCCATGATCTGCAACAAGAAAAGCCACTGCAGTGAGAAACCCATACAGTGCAGCTAGAGAAAGCCCCTGCACAGCAACAGAGACTCAGTGCAGCCGAAAAAAAGTAAATAAATATATTTTAAAAAATCAAACAAAAATGCATAAACAAATTATAGCGTAGTCTGTGGTGATAAGACTCAGAGCAGTGGTTGCCTAAGGGAGGTAGGGATTGTCTGGAGAGAAAGAGAAAGGATACATCTAGCGTAATGGAAGTGTTCATCTTGATTAGGCTATTAGTTACCTTGATGTATTGGTTACATGAGCATATACATTTATCAAAACTCATTAAATTGTACATTTAAGAGAAATTTCACTGTAGGTAAATTTTAGCTCCAAAAAGAAATAAAAAACCTTATATAATTAAAGAAATGATTATTTATATAGTCAATACTATGTGTGTGTGTATGTGTATAATTTTTTATATTACTAACACTTGAGTGCATGTTTTAATATTTTTTCAACAAGCGTCTCTTGTGTGTCTACTGTTGGTCAGCCATTGTGATAGTCGCTGGGGATGTAAAGGTGAGACAAAGTAACTGGACTTAGAGAAGGCATAGCTAGGGTAATAAAAATGCATGAAAAAAGCGCTCATAGAAACTGGATGCTGCCTGTGAGGTGAGTGCAAAGGAGGGAGAAAGTGATTGTGATTTGGTGGGCTTGGAGAGATGTGACCAAAAAGTGAGCAAACTTTTGCAAGGGAAGAAAGGCTTCCACAGAGGCATGAGTCTGCATGATGTGTTTGCAGAATTTTAATCGGTCCAATGTGACTACAGTAATGAGAGATGATATCATGATGGAGGACAGTATACTTAATGATGGGACCAGATTATATAGGATCATTAAATGCCATACTAAGGAGTTTAGATTTATAGGCAATAAGGGATCACTGTAAGATTTTAGACAAGAGTGACATCAATTCCATGTTTTAAAGAATACATCTGGTGGTTGTAAAGAATTGTTAAAGCTGGGGAGAGATTAGAGGCAGAATAAACAGGAAGGGATTGTAAGAATCCAATGGTGGTTTATTTTTTTTAGTATTCACTAGGATTTGTGATTAAGCATTTCTAAACATTTAGCTGTTCTTTTCTCTTTTTCTTTAAAATTGACAATAGAAATCCAGAAACTTTTTGGACCACCACAGGAATGTTTCCCCAAGAGTTCATTATATGTTTTCACAAACATGTGAGGATTGAAAAGCTTGTAATCCAGAGTTACTTTGGTAAGCATGATATTTTCATTTCATTTCATTAATTTTCATCTTTCAGTTTTTCCATAGGCAGAATGCACATATGTAAACTTTTGGCAAAGCACTGATTTTTTTTTTTTTTTTTTTTTTTACAGCATGGAATCAAGTTTTATTGCTGGGGTTGATGGGTGGAGAGTATGGGTTAACTGTCTCGAGCACAGTTAGCTTCTCTGAAACTGCGAATCTGAAACCCTTCCAAAGCACATAATAATTTCCATGCAATTTACTACGTGAAAGCCTTTGGCAAAAGACCCTGTGATGAATTTAAGAAGCCAACTTGCCAGAACGCTAGGTTTCTTCACATCTTTACTCCAGATTTTTTTGGCTTGGGGTTCTCTGTCAAATTCTTTCTGAAAATCTGACAAACCTGATTATTTGCATTTGGTAACTTTGATCCTTTTATTAATGTGGCCATTTTCTGAGGGATTTAGGAAGAATATCTTCCACTACAACATCATCCTAATCCTGTCTTATGTTTTTTTAAGGACAGAGTATATCAAGCAAAATCATGGTAGGAAACAGGATACATCCCAGGTGGCTCACATGAAGAAACATTATTGATGGGACCACTTACAGAATTATGGCCTGGGTTAAGGGAACAAGCTAGGGATGGTGAGACACCCAGAAACTGGCTATAGCAGTAAGCCATTACCTCCCTGGGCCAAAGGAAGGAAATAGTATTTGCTGGAGCCCAAGGAGAACTGGAGCGTGTACAAAAGGGCCTGCCCAATAGGAGCTGTAACCAGGGAGGAGCATAACCACTGCCAAAGACAGGACACTGAAGCAGAAAGGGAAGAGAGAAAACACAACCTGATCTCACTTCCCTGCTGCCCTTGTTTCCTCCCAGTCCCTCCCGTAGGCAGTGGGAAAGTAAATCCAGGAGGTTCAGTCCCCAGGGGTCCTCCCTCAGGGTGCAGAGCAGAGAAGAATGGATTTGGAGTCAAGGGAACTGCTTTAGGGGTAAAGGAGAAAAGAAAACCAAAGCGGAAGGAAGATGACTGCGTTCTCTCCTCTCGTTAATTGTGAAGGCTCTGGAGTTGGACCTAAACTTTGAATTCTAGATCTGGTACTTACTACCTCTGTATCATTGAACATTTTGCTTGACTTCTGTAAGTTGTCTGATTTCTTTAAGCCTGTTTTCTCACCAGTAAAGCAGGTTAATAATACCTTTCTTCTAAGGTTGAAGTCAAGAATGAATGAATATGTCTGACTTATAGTAGTTTCTGCATAAAGTTTTTTGATCAAGACCACTAATATTATTATTTACCAGTGTACCAAAACAAACAAACAAACAAAAACAAACCAGATGGTACCAAACTCAAAAAGGCTCTGTTAGCTTTGTGTTATATGCTTGCAAATACTTGTAACAGTTACCCAGACTGTACTTTACCATAAGGGTTTATGGAAAAATGGTGAGTGGTTTTCCCGATCGCAGTACTTTGTGCATTCCCACTAATGCCTGCCAGTCTTAGACAGAGGGAAAAAGAAATCAAGGGACAGCAACATAGAATTAAGTAGATAATTAACACTTTATTTTTGTTTATTTATGATGTCAGTGAGGACCTTGAGGATTGAAAAGAGTACTTCTAAAGAGCCAGTTGATTTTGAGCAATGGATTGAAAGAGGTATGTGCTTGGTTTACCAGCATTATTTTGATCATGAGGGGGTAGAGAATTGTGTTTTACTCTATATTGCCAATTGTACTTCATTTTGGTGAAAAAAGATGGCCTGAATGATTCTTATGACATTTAGATAAAGCTAGAAAAACACAAATTTGAATACTAAGATGCTTCTTCACTTCCTGGTTATGTAATTGTTAACATGTTACTTAATTTTTGAGTTTCAGAATCTTTATCTGAAAAATAGAGATGATATCACCATTTAAAGTTTTTGTGACACAGTGCCTGGCATATGGTAGACAAGCAATGAATATTAGCTTTTAATCTTTCCTTCCTTCCTGATTAATGGTATTATTTAAATATTATTGACAGAATTGGTAGCCTCTCATAAAAGACAGCATGTTGCCTTCATGTGTCTGTCTATTCCTTCCCAAAATACCATGAAAATAATAATAAAGGAGAAAAATGAGACATAAACCTACAGCGGCAAAAAATAAAAACAAACAGGGAACCAGGAATTCAAAACAGATGTGAGAGGTCAATATATATTATGGAAGAAAGGAAGCAGTTGGAGGAGTAGTAACTTCTGTAGCAGAATTGAGTAGATTATAACCTAAGTACCTGACAAGGAAGTTTATCCAATAGAATCCCAGAAACTTGAAGGCAGAGGTATCATGGAAAGTTTGAATAAGGCATGGACAAGAAAACTGATTGGTGGAACATCTATTTACAAAGTGTAACAGACTCTAGGTACCTTCCTCCCACAAACTACCCCCAAGAGTGACTAGGAACTTTGAATGTTGAGGCTCAGGACTCAGGGAGACCAGTCATAGTAAAGAGAATGAGTGAGACATTGAGTGGAAAATAGGGGATTGAAGTGGAAACCTATATAATGAATAGTGGGAACTGTAGCCTCCTTCCTATGGTCTGCCCAGCAACCAGAAATACAGCCCCAGCCAGGAGATTGGGGGATTCATCTTTGGAGAAACTGAATGGTCCCAAAAGATCTGTGGATACAGAGACAGGTTAGTTCATTCCTGGTCACCCTATGGAAATCATGGTAGTCAGTGAGTCTGGCCCATGTACTATTTTCCAGTGATCTATTCATAAGTAACAAAAGATAGTCCCAAATCACCAGACATATGGTAAAGGCCTAAATATAATCAGGCCTTTAGCTCTAACTCCATCTGTAGGAAAAGAGGGTAGAAAACAAATGAAATCACAAGGAGGCAATATGAGAAAATGGGGGACATTTTATGATACAACTGACTTGGTCTCTTCAATAAGTCAATGGTGTGGGGGGAAAATGTGTGTGTGGGAGACAAAGAAGTTCAAGATTAAAAGAGGATTAATTCTGATTTGAATAAACCAACCATAAAAAGACATTTAGGAGGACAATGGGGACCTTTGATGGGGTAGGAAACAGCAACCCACTCCAGTATTCTTACTTGGAAAATTCCATGGACAGAGGAGCCTGGCAGGCTACAGTCCATTGGGTTATGAAGTATCAGCAACAACTGAGTGACTGAGCAGGCACGCATAGGGACCTTTGAATATATACTAGATATATGATATTAAAGCATTTTTAAATTGTCATATGATAGTGGCATTGTAGTTACACAAGAAATATTCCTCTTTAGAAATGGATAATCAAATATTTAAAGGTGAAATATTATGATGTCTCAGACTTTCTTTACAATACCTTAGCCAAAAAAATTAGGTAAATCAAGTATGGTGAAATGCTGATAATTGTAAATTCAAGACAATGGGTATATAAGAATGATATCCTGTCTTTTTTATGTATGTTTGAGATTTTTTAATTTTTCATAATTAAAAAGAAAACTAAGCAAATGAAAGAAGAAGTTACTAATTTCTAGCGGAGGAGGAGTTGTATAAGAAAATGTGTCATAATTTATTACTTATTTCAGTAGTAAATAACATATAGACAATGGTATAGCCATCAAGTATTGATTTCAAAATTGAGAGGATGGCAGGAAAATTTGTAGGAAGAGGAGGAAGAGAATACTGGTCCAAGAGACATAAATTTTCACCTACTATAATATAAAGTCAGTAAAAAATGGATAAATCAAGAAAAGGATCATGAAATATATTATAATTCCAGAAAAAATAACTGAAATAGTTGAAAACATTTACCTCTGGGGAGCAGGATTGGAGGAAAAGGGGTCAAGCAGGGGATTACTATTTTGTATGACCTCAGAGAAAGGTTAGGAAACAGAAAGAAAGTCATCCATAATCTTACTTCCCAGAGACTTCCCTTTTTGTACTGTCTGCCTTTTAAAATTAGGTCCACTGTTTTGATGTTGGAGCTTCCCTGGTAGCTCAGCTGGTTAAGAATCTACCTGCAGTGCAGGAGTCCCTGGTTCAATTTCTGGGTCAGGAAGATCCTCTGGAGAAGGGATGGGCTACCCACTCCAGTATTCTTGGGCTTCCCTGGTGGCTCAGCTGGTAAAGAAGCCACCAGCAATGCAGGAGACCTGGGTTCAATCCCTGGGTTGGGAAGATCCCCTGGAGAAGAGAAAGGCTACCCACTCCAGTATTCTGGCCTGGAGAATTCCATGGACTGTATGGTCCATGGGGTTGCAAAGAGTTGGACACAACTGAGTAACTTTCACTTTTCACATTTTGATATAAGTAAAATTAATTTCTAAATAATGTCAATATTATTTTTTTAAGTTGTGAATTTCTTTTTTAGAACTTTTTATTTTTTATTGGGGTATAGCTGGTTAACAATGTTGTGTTAAGTTTCAGGTGAACAGGGAAGGGACTCAGCTATACATACATGTGCATCCCTTCTCCCCCAAACTGCCCTCCCATCCAGGCTGCCACATAACAATAATGTGACTATTATTATACCAATGAAATATTACATCTTTCCAAAAGAATGTTTGATATGATTAACTCATGACCAAATAAGGTAATCTGTCCTAAAATCACACTAGTACTAGTAAAGGTTTTCTGAAGCTGGGTACCAGAAAAGATCAATTCACAGGTGGCATAACTCAGCATCATAGTGAAACTTCATTGTGAGAAACTGAGCCCTAATTGGTACCCATGAGAATGGTGAGACAGCCTTTCAGGCCTGCAGTTAGTTAGTAACTTGATCGTTAAAAAGGACTTTCATATTTTATTAATTCTTCACTTGATATTCCTTTGCTATAATTTATATTTACTTTTATTTATACTCACTGAGATATTTTATAGCTCATATATAGTTTATATATATGAGTTTCATATATACAGTTTCATATATAGTTTTATATCTTTTTATCAAATATCTATTTTTATATTGGATTTTACATACCAAAACACTGGTATATCTGGTCTAACTACAATTTTATCAGATATCACATTTTGCTGAAAATAAACTTCAATATATCCTGATGCAGTTTGAGCCCTACCTCAATTCTGTTAAATTTGTGTTTTAGATCTAGTACATACAGAGGGGCAGCTTCAAAATGAAGAAATTTTGGTAAGTAAATATACTTTGAAGATATATACATTATCTTTAGCCAGAACAATGTATTTAAATTTTAAACCTATCTCCATAGTCATAAAATTACTAAATACCCTCATAATATTGTAGGTTCTGTGTCTAACCAACCAATAGAGGCAGTTATTCTCAGAAATGTTATGATCTAAATATCGCTTTCCTAAGTTAGGCTCTTTTCTGTCATAGACAGGATGACAGCCAAGATAAAACAGAATTCACTTGTTATTGTTTTATTTTGTTTGTTCATTTATTTTGAAGTATTTATTTACTTTCCTTTCATTTGATTCTGTAGTTCTTATGGAATAGGAATCAAAACAGGTTGAGATGCCAAAATTGGAGTTAATTTAAGCATGAAGGGACAGGGAGATTCAGATAAGGGAACTGGAGCATAGGATCAGCAACAAATAAGCCAAAGAGAGATGAGGTGAAAAGGGAACCAGCATTTTCTGACAGCATTCCGCTGGGCTTTGCTTGTCAAGTGACATGAATGGCCACTGACGGGGAAGCTGCTGCCTCATCACGGGTTCCTCTGTCCCCAGCTTGTCAGGCCCTGGTTTTAGACAAACACAAACAGTGAAACAACTGAGAATGTTTTTAAGGTAGTAGTGCTTATTAAGATTTCTCTAAATAAGGGTTAAAGAGGTACCTTGTCCATTAAGTTTCATTCTTCACCATTGACTGGCAGCTGCAATGAGATCAGTGTTTCAAAAGATTCTGTAGTGTTTGAATCCTATTAACTATCTTCTCTACCACCCAGTTGTTGTGCCCAGTGACTGGGGAGGCCGTGCGTGCGTGTTAAGTCGCTTGTTATGTCCAGCTCTGTGCAGCCCTATGGACTGTAGACTCTGCCAGGCTCCGCGGTCCGTGGGGATTCTCTAGGCAAGAATACTAGAGTGGGCTGCCACGCCCTCCTCCAAGGGATCTTCCTGACCCAGGGATCGAACCCATGTCTCTTAGGTCTGCTTGCATGGCACTTGGGTTCTTTACCACTAGCACCAGCTGGGAAACCCGAGGAGTCCAGTAGGGAACAGAAAAATGATTAATTAGATGGAATTTTATCTTCCTATTTTTCTCCATATTGTTTCATTGATTATGGTTAGTAAGCCTCTGCTAAGGATTTTGTTTCAGGAGTCATTGTGTGTCAGGGAGGGTGGCAGCATCATAGAGCTTTTGGAGAAGAGTAAGGGGGAATGGAGCCTTCCCCGGGGGCTCAGTGGTTAAGAATGCACCTGCAATGCAGGAAAGGCAGATTCGATCCCTGGGTCGGGAAGATCTTGGAGGAGGAAATGGCAACCCACTGCAGTATTCTTGCCTGGGAAATCCCATAGACAGAGGAGCCTGGCAGGCTACAGTCCATGGGGGTCAAAAAAAGAGTTGGACATGATTTAGCGACTAAACAACAGTGAAGGGAGAATGGAAGGCAGTGTATCACCCATAGTTTTAGCACCCTGTCACAGTGGCCTTTGCCATACGTATTTTCTTCTAATTGTCAACCAAATGTATTGCATAGTTACATGAAAAACTTTGTATTTTTTAAAAATTTAATGTTATATCAAATGCTTCATAATTATGATTTAAAAATTAAATGTATTCAGATAGAGGTTAGCTGATTTCCTGTTTTCCTCCCTCTGTCATTATAACTACTACTACTGGGGACATCTTATGCCTGTTCCTGCTATCATGGTGTTCACTTTTTCAGTTATTTTCTTTAAAATTAAATTTCAAGAAATGGAAATACTGGGTCCATGGGTATAGACACATTTATAGTAGTAGTAGTAGTTTAGTCTCTAGGTTGAGTCTGACTCTCACGACCCCATGAACTGTAGCCTGCCAGGCTCCTCTGTCCATGGCATTCTCCAGGCAAGAATGCTGGAGCGGATTGTCATTTCCTTCTCCAGGGGACCTTCCCAACCCAGGAATTGAACCCAGGTCTCCTGCACTGCAGGCAGATCCTTTACCAACTGAGCCAAGAGGGAAGCCCATAGACACATTTATAGCTTCTTACATATATTGCCAAATTGCTTTTCAGAGAAAATATATAAATGTAAAAGTATAATAATGTTTTAAGGTAATGTATTCTGAGGCATCATCCAACAAATGAAATCTTTCATCATGAAAAATTCTTAAAAAATTAATCAGAATTGTACAGTGCAGTTTTTAGCTCCACCTGCGTTCTTCCTCAAACGAAGGCTGATGTTTGGCTGTTACGTATCAGAACAGCCATATTGTTATATGTGGCTGGCTTCTCCTCTGAACATTACATCTTATAAATCATTATATGCTTATAATCATTCTTGTATCAAACCCTTTCATCTGCTAACTGCTTGTTTAGCAGTTAACTAGAATTGCTAAATCATCTGTATTTATTTTTTCCCTTACAGGCATGTGATGGCCACGTCACTTACTTGAGATTCATTATTGTATCAGCCTTTGATCATTTTGCATCTGTGCATAGCGTTTCTGCAGAGGGAATGGCAGTCTCAAATCTTTCTTAGTAATTATAATATACCCATGCACTATTTTTTAACAGTATATTTATTTAAACATGAATTTGTCATTATTAAAGGAATTTGTATCAATCTGTTTCAGTTTTATTTTTCCCTTCAGCATTTTGTAGGAATTTGGTTCATCAGACAGCAGTGATGACCAAATGTAAGTCATAAGAAAGCTTTTGCAAAAAAACACAAAACAAAACAGCTTTTGTTTCAGTATACAGCTTAACCAAGTACATAACTATACATGAAAACAACTGCACATAACATGGTACCCTTCAGATATCAGTGCATTAATTTTTAAATTGGCTGATTGATGCAAAGGGCTGCTGCTGCTGCTAAGTCGCTTCAGTCATGTCCGACTCTGTGCAACCCCATAGACGGCAGCCCACCAGGCTCTGCTGTCCCTGGGATTCTCCAGGCAAGAACACTGGAGTGGGTTGCCATTTCCTTCTCCAATGCATGAAAGTGAAAAGTGAAAGTGGAGTCACTGAGTCGTATCCAACTCTCAGCGACCCCATGGACTGCAGCCCACCAAGTGAAAAATATGAACACTAAACAACATACAAGTTCAAAAAAGAGAAAATATTTATGGGAACATTTCCTTGAGATCATAGAATTTGAGTTGGGCCCTGTAGGACAAATCATTTTATTTTTTTCTTTTAATTTTATTTTCTCTTGATTTGAAGACTTCAGAGTAGAGTTAGGAAACATACCCCGAGGCAACCATTATTGATATTATTTGATTTGTTTTTTTTTACATTTTGAGGAGGTAAGAAACAAGATAGGACATTTTGTGGAGATATAAGACATTTCTGAATATATCTTTTTATACAACTTGAAATTAAAAATGTAAATAATATAGCCAAAAGTTAAAATGACAAAGCAATTCTAAAATGTTGAAAATAAACAGAAAGGCACGAACCTACATTTATTGCAATTGATTGACTCACAGAAAAAAAATGGCATTGGAATATAGTATTTTATCTGTGCAGTCTATATTAGTTTCCTATGGCTTCTGTAATAAAGTACCACAAACTTGGTGGTTTAAAACAATAAAAATTTATTCTCTCACTGTTCTGGAGACTAGAAGTCAGAAATAAGGGTATTGGCAGGGTTTGTTTCTATTGGAGTTTTTGAGGGAGATTCTACTCTTTGCCTTTCTCTTGATTTCTGGTGTTGCTGGCAGTCCTTGGCATTCCTTGACTTGGGGCACCACAGCTCCAGCTTCTGCCTCTACCACCATATGGCATTCTTTCTGTGTTTCTTTGTATCATCTTCCCGCAATGCGTGCATTTTTCTGTGTCTTCTCTTCTTGGAAGGACAACATCATATTGAACTAAAGACCCTTACTCCAGTATTATCTTAACTAATTACATCTGCTGTGACTGTTTCCAGGTCAGATTGCATTCACAGGTACCAGGGGGATATAGACCTTTCAGAGCTCTTTTCTCTGTCCCACAGTGACCAGCAGTGATGTTTTTCTACACAGTAACTACTTCATTCTGGGTCTGGGAGTGAGACTGATGATAACAGGTAGTAGAGCTCTCAGTCAATCCGAGGTAGACATATAGGAGAGATAAAGCTTCATTTAGTTTGGGAGTAGGGTGGGGGTTGCTGTGTCACACCGCTTGCAGAATTTTAGTTCCCTTACCAGGGACCAAACCTGGGCACCCTTCAGTGGAAGGCCAGAATCCTAACCTACTGGACTGCAGGGAGTTCACAAATCAGTGATATTTTGGAGTTGCTTTTTACCCCAGCATAACCTGGCCTATCCTGACTGACATACAGACAAATGTAGAATATAGCTCATCCTAGAGGACAAGTGACCTGGTTTCTTCAACAAGTCAGTGATGCAAAAAATGTTAATTAAGGAAGGGGGTCCACTCTAGATTCAAAGAGATATGAGGCCGCCAAAATACATGCCTTGTGTAAATTTTATTTGGACGCTAATTTCACTTTTCACTTTCATGCATTGGAGAAGGAAATGGCAACCCACTCCAGTACTCTTGCCTGGAGAATCCCAGAGACAGAGGAGCCTAGTGGACTGCTGTCTATGGGGTCGCACAGAGTTGGACACGACTGAAGTGACTTAGCAGCAGTAGCAGCAGCAGCATGCACAAACTAATTGAAAAAAAAAAAGACATTTTAAAGATAATTTGGAAAATATGCTTATGGATTGGGTAGTATTCATTTGCTTTTGCATGGATTAGGTGTGGCCCTGGCTTTAAGATTATGTAAGAGAAGGCCCATATTTTTCAGCGATATATTTAGTAGATTCAGATATAAGTATGTAGGTTTATTGCATGGTATCTGGGCTTTGCTTTAAAATAATTGAGCTTTTTTTTTTTTTAGGAGAAAATTTAGTTGAAACAAATAGAGCAGTAAATTGGTGGATCTGGGTTATGGATATGCAGGGCTTCATTGTACTAGTCTCTCTAATGTATGCTTGGAATTCTTCATAATAGACAAAAATAAATAATGCCACGGAGGATATCTTTGTGCAAAAATCTTTGTCTACCCCTCAGATGATTTTTTTTTAGAAGAGATTCCCAGAAGGGAACTAGTCAAAATTAAGAATAGTTCTAAGGGGCTTCCCTGGTGGCTCAGTGGTAAAGTATTCACCTGCAACGCAGGAGACCTGGGTTCGATCCCTGGGTCGGGAAGATCCCCTGGAGAAGGGAGTGGTAACTCACTCCAGTATTCTTGCCTGGAGAATCCCATGGACAGAAGAGCCTGCGGGCTACAGTCCACAATGTTGCAAAGAGTCGGACATGAACTGAACAACTAAAAATGCGTGCATGCACTGGTGTTCAGTGAAGAAGCCACCTTGCAATGCAAGGGATACCAGTTCAGTCCCTGGTCCAGGAAGATCCCACGTGCTGAAGAGCAACTAAGCCCACTCCCCACAACTACTGAAGCCCCTTTCGCCTAGAGCCTGTGCCCCATAACGAGAGAAGCCACTGCAATGAGAAGACCACCCACTGCAACGAAGAGTAGCCCCTGCCTGTCACAACTAGAGGAAGCTCATGCATACCAAAAAGTCCACTACAGCAAAAAAATGAATGAATAAATCTTTTAAAGAAAAGTTTTAAGGCTTTTGATATTTTCTGATCATTTGCTTACCAAGATTTGTTGCATAAATTTACTCTTGGAAAGGTTACTTTTAGATAAATGGAGGAAGGTAGAAAAAGTACTTCAATCGTGTCGTTGGTGCCATCAGAGACATGAAGGTGTATTTAGGGAGTGATGAATATATATATTTGACTGGGGCAAAGAAACCTGAAATGGTACATTACAGCCAGATCACAGAGAGCCCTTAAAGCTTTCAGATATTTTCCCGATAGTCCTGGAACCATTTAAGGTTTTTGAAAAGGGAGATGACCTAGAGCAATTGTGTTCATGTTCAATAAAATGAAACACTGAGGATCTTCTTTTTCCCAAACTTCCTAAACTGGACTCTCAATAAGTCTTCATTTAAAGAACAGTGTTAAAGCTTACAGATCACTGGAAGGGATTTCTAGAAGTTATCTGAATGATCTCTTTGGCAAAGGCCTACTAAATGATCTTTCAGTCTTTTTTCTGTTTCTCTCCTGTGAATGCAGAGAATGAATTCTCAGTGTAGTGCTTGTAATACACTTCATGGTATTTGAAAACTGCCTCCTTTAACCTTTATTTTCCTAGGCTTCAAAAACTCATTTTCACTGAGAAAACCACTCTCTTAAGTCTCAAGCAGCAGATAGACCAATATGTGGCTTTATCTTTTTTGTTTTTCATTGCTGAACCCCATTGTAGGAAAGGGGCAATTGGCCAAGATGGCAGTGTTCCGGCTCTCTCACCCCATGTCCTCTTGCTTTCTCCCCACCTTTTGTACATAATGACTTTACATGGTTATGTAACAGCTGAGATCATTTATATCACTGCACACATGCATATAAGCACCACCTGTAAAGCTGTTGAGCTGCATTGCAGTGCGTTAGCCACAAGAGAATAAAGCATGTCTGCCTTGCTGCAAATGGAGCATGTCTGCAGTTCCTATAGCTCCTCGCATCTTCTTCCAGGTTCTTCTTGTCTGCTTCCTAGCTCGCGCCTTGCCTAGCCTGGGTTCAGTGATCATTGGGACAGTTGGCAGAGTCGGCAGGGTTCCCAGCATGTAGGGCAGCCTGAGGCTCCAGTGGAAGGAGGAAGCCAGTGGCCACCACATAGCACATGGTACTTGGGGGCCGGGGTCCTCTCGGCATGGGCCCCGGTGGAAAACTGGGAGGTGGTGGACAGGTCTCTGGATAGCACTGAAAAGGCATTACAAGCGGTGAATTCCCATTTGCTGGACAAGGCGACATGGACTGCTGCTGGCACCATAGTGTGGGTATTCCTGACTGCCCTGAAGGTGAATATGAATAGTGCCCTCCATGATGCCATGCAGGTCGGTGATGTGCAGAGACACTTGGAAGAGCTAGAGCAATGTACACTGACATAAAGCAAGAAGTGAGTGGCCTTGAAGAACCCCATGTTTCTGACAGGGGATAAGGGACAGTAGTGATGAAGTTATGAGACTAAGAAACGTTATGAGACCGTGGGTTCCCGCTTTTTAGCAAGGCCTGTCGTGCAGCAGAAGGATGGGGCCAACAAGGCACGGAAACCCCGGGAGGCCTCGGACATCAAGGAGGCCAAAGAGAAGAGGAGCGGCACTGACTCTGCAGCCAGGACAAAGTCCAGGAAGACCAGCTAGGAGCAAGGACCAACCCCGGTGGAGAAAATGAAGAAAGGAGAGGGAAAATGGAGAGTGGAGAGTTCAGAGCTGGATCAGGGCCTGCTGAACCCACCCCTGCAGAGCCCCGAGTAGTCCACAAAGTCTGCAGACAGCCAGAAATGCCACTCAGGACAGCAAGTGAAGTGCAGAAAATACAAGGACCTGGACTTCAAGGTGGTGGATGATGATGGGGAAACTGTCCCAGTGCTTGGAGTCAGCCGGACATCTGCCCTCTCAGCTCCTACACTGGCCTGTCAGGTGGAGGAGCCTCCAGATGACAAGGGTCTTACAGGTGGCATGCAAGACACCATTTTGAACACTGTCTCATCCACCTCTTTTGGTCCCCGAACTGCTACCTCAATGGTGGCAAGCTTGGGAGAAGTAGAGGGACAGTGGCAGGCAAAGGGAATTAGAAGTGTGAAGACCCTGCTTGGGGGGCTGGCTGGTAAAGGCCCCATCCGGGTTACGTGGGTGAAAATGTGGGCTGATTTGTTGGCAGCGGGAGTTGACAGAAATAAAATTGATAAACAGCCCAATGCTCTGCTCCTAGAGCTATGGGAGGCAACTGAGACCAGAACAGCAGTTTGCCGAGTTTGGAAAGCACCCACAGCAAGAGATACAAGCAGTTCAGTTAGAAGATTACATGCCACCCAAGGATGTTCCTTCAGAACTGTAAAGGCTGTGACCCTACTTTTGGAAACTGGATGGCTCCCTGTATGGAGGTATACAGTAAATTCTGTGCCATATGATGTACTACTAATCTCTGATTCTCTTGCAGATTTAGAACAGTATGCACCGGAGCTTATAAAGCATTTGGAATCATATGGGTGGGCTGTGAACGCTGCAAAAATCTCTTTGAAGGAGAAGGCCCAACGCCTGTGGGAGGTTTTGCGGGTCTTTAATGAGAAACCCCTCAGGGATGGAGTTGCCCCTGTGGAGGCTGTCCTGCTTCTTGTCACTGCACCTAAACAGCTGCAAGTAACAACAGACATTTTGTTAAAGCCTGGATACAGAACCAAAGGTAGTATCTTGCTGCCAGCTCCAATTGGGATTTCATAAGGACAGATGGTGGACTTGACTCAGCCATGGAAGATAAAGGCACTTCACATGCATTGGATGGCTTTTCTAGCCCCATGGGGGCAAGGATTGCAACATGAGTTCCAGGTTGTACCCTGGGTGACGAGTGCCTGGCCCCTTTGTGTGCAAGTCACCTGTCCAGTACCTGGTGTTGGGTTTTTCTATGTACTGGAGAATGTAACTGTTGTGGTAGCATCTACTGCTGTTGCAGAATGTGGGTATGTAACTGTTTGTTGTAGCCTTTACTGTTGTTGTGGGATGTAGTTCCACTGGTCAGTGTTACTCACCATAGAAATATCTCCAAAGGTGATCTACACGTAGATTGTAAGGCGAGAGACCCTGAAGGAGTGGAATGTAGGGAAGGGGCAATTGGCCAAGATGGTGCTGGTCAGGCTCTCTCACCCCATGTCCTCTCGCCCCACGTTTTGTAAATAATGACTTTACATAGTTATGTAACGGCTGAGGCCATTTATAACACTGTGCGTGTGTATCATGACCCATAAAAGCACCACCTGAAAAGCTATTGAGTCGCATTGTGGTGTGTTAGCACAAGGGGATAAAGCATGTCTGCTTCGCTGCTGTGAAGAAAGAATATTTGCAGTTTAAGAAAGTGTCTTAATGGTAGTAAGGAAGGAATATCAACAACCTCCGATATGCAGATGATACCAGCCAACTCATTGGAAAAGACCCTGAGGCTGGGAAAGATAGGAGGCAGGAGGAGAAGGGGATGACAGAGGACGAGATGGTTGGATGGAATCACCGACTCAATGGACATGACTTTGAGCAATCTCTGGGAGATGATGAAGGACACGGAAGCCTGATTGCAGTCCATGGGGCTGCAAAGAGCTGGACATGACTGAACTGAACAGCAACAACAGCCACTGTACTGGCAGAAAGCAAAGAGGAACTAAAGAGCCTCTTGATGAAGGTGAAAGAGGAGAGTGAAAATGCTGGCTTAAAACTCAACTTAAAAAACTAAGATCATGGCATCAGGTCCCATCACTTCATGATCAATAGATGGTGAAAAAGTGGGAAAAGCGGCAGATTTTATTTTCTTGGGCTCCAAAATCACTGCAGATGGTGACTGCAGCCATGAAATTAAAAGACGCTTGCTCCTTGGAAGGAAAGCTATGACAAAGCTAGACAGCATATTAAAGAGCTGAGACATCACTTTGCTGACAAAGATCCAAATAGTCAAAGCTATTATTTTTCTAGTAGTCAAAAATGGATGTGAGAGCTGGACCATAAAGAAGGTTGAGCACCGAAGAACTGATGCTTTGGAATCGTGGTGCTGGAGAAGACTTGAGAGTCCGTTGGATAGCAAGGAGATCAAACTAGTCAATCCTAAAGGAAATCAATCCTGAACATTCATAAAGGACTGATGCTGAAGCCCCAAACTTGGCCACCTGATGTGAAGACCCTGATGCTTCAGGGCAGGAGGAGAAGGGGGCGATAAAGGATGAGATTACAGACTGCCTATGACAAGAGTTTGAGCAAACTCAGGGAGATAGTGAAGCACAAGGAAGCCTGGTACTGCGTACTGCAGTCCACGGGGTCACAAAGAGTCTGACAAGACTTAGTGATCGAACAAGAAGTTCCTTATAGTTTCTGTCTCCAGATACAGTCACGTTGGGACTTATGGCTTCAACACCTGAAGGGGGTTGCACAATTAAGTTCAGGCGGTGAGAAGGCAGCCAAAGCAGGGTGTGACTGAAGGGGATTTCTAGGCGTCCCATTGCAAAGGAAACGATAAACTTAATGAGAGCATTCAGGACAACTAATGTGAATCAAAGTTGCAGGCTGCCCTAGCCTACTCCTGCTCCTTCTGAATCTATGTTTCAACCAACAACTAGCCCTATTAAAGAAGAGTAATCTGAAAAGTCCCAGAAGCAGATTGCTTTGGGTCTGGGTCTCTAGAAACAGAGCTTTAGAGAGGAATTCCCGTGAGAGTGGTTTCCTGAGAAAGTACTCTCAGGAAGTGGGATAGATCATGGGAGAAAGTTAACCAAAGACGGTTTCAGTTGAAGTCTGGTCTCAGCCTGAGCCCACAAGTGCCGAGGTCCAGCCCCGGTGGATCCAGGGAATTCAAAGCGGGGACGGAGTCAGCATCTGGGAAGGGACTATTTAATTAGAAATATAAAGAGATTAGGAAAGAATAGTGTAGTAGGAAATTTAGAGGAGGAAAGAGGCTGTATTCCTTTGTTTACATAGAAAGCCACTAAAGCCCCGAGACAAGGGACTTGAACCGTCTACGTAGGGCCACAGGCTCCCACTTGAATAGCGGAGGGTGCCCCCCCTTGGGCTCCCTCTCGTGTGGGTCTTAGAAGCCTGGGCAAATAAGTATACATGGCTAGCCTCTATGTCCCAGATGGGAATCAGCCAGAAAATAGAGTAAGAAAGAAAAGAAGACACGGGGGAACCAGTCTTTCCAGGAACTGGCCCATGCTTTATTGTCCAGAAAACTTTTTATACTTCTGGTTGTACAAAGAGATCAATGGATAATACAAAGTTATATAGCGTCAGCAGCCCTGAGAGACCAGGCTTTCGCTCTGCATACCTAGCTGTGTATACAAGTCTTAGGTGATTTACATCATCTTCTGGCCAGGAGGCCTATTATCATTTTATGGCCTTTTTCTGATAAGGGTCCGTCAACCAGAAAACTTATTTGACTTAAAAGTGTTGTTCTTACTAAAGTCTGGTGCCACTCTCAGAAAGCACTAATTAAGGTTACCTTCTTACATAGCAAGGACACAACAATTTATAACAAGGAAAGAAGAGCACAGTGATTTATAACAAAGAGAAAATTCATTAACTCAAAAGTCTAGTATTGCTAACATTAAAACTACTATATTCCTATTTATGCATCCCAATTACATTGATTAATATCCTCCCAGGTGCCTAAAAGAGAAAGGATATGGAGGCCTGGTGGCAAACACTAACTCAACAATTAAACCCTTCACCAAACTAATTCTTAGCTCTAAAATGCTCTATATCTTTAAGATGTTTTAAGCTTTGTGTCTCTCGCGGTTGGTGGGCTGTAAACAATCACAAGTCGTAAAAGTCTCTAACTGTCAGGCAAGTTAGAGAGCCATCAGAAGGGTTTGAGCTGAGACACTCCTTTTATATGCAGGAGACCAGTTGGAGCTCTAAGTTAACTTTTTCCAGAGAAAGGTGGTCGGGGATAGCCCCCTGTAATGTCAGAGGAGTATAGTATAGCAGACAGTAAACAGACAGATTTTGGTTTCGGGGTAGATGCTCAGGCAGAGGACCCCTTGAGACCTGACTCGCCTTGCCCTGTCAGGTCTCTCCGCATGACCTTGTCATGGGTGGGATCTCCCATGCTGGTTCCCGGCACACAAGGAGCTCTACAGCGTGGACACCAGAGAGGTATGCTTCCCACCCTTGAGGCAAGGGACCAGGCCTTTGTGCTCTCAAATCCTTCAGCCAATGGTCATGGGCCACCTGCAGGGGAACATAACCTCTCAGGCATTGCTGAGTAAAGAAGCTTCTGTCACTGAGGGCAGTTCTCAGGAGAAGCAACACCTGAGCCATTAGCTGCCAATATCACAGTAGCTGGCATATAGACATATATATTTGGAAAAGAAATCTCAGCAGAACACCAATAACATTTATTACAGCAGTAGTTCTCAAAGTGTGGTCCCTGGAACAGCAACCTCCTCCTTTTCTGAAACTTGTTAGAAATGCAGATTCTAGCCCAGCTCCAGACCTATGGAATCAGAAACTCTGATGGTGTGAATCCGTATTTTGACGAGCTCTCCAGGTGATTTTGATGCACGTCTAAGTTTGAGAACCATTGTGCTATAGGGACCTATGACTAGAAACTGTGAAACAAAAAGAGGGGAGGGGGCCAGAAAAATAAGGCAGTTACAGAACATTCGTTGCAAGAGAACTTACGCAAAGAATACGTCGAGAACGGAGACCCATAGTTACCTCTCAAATAAGAAAAAAAGAACTCAAAAGAGATACAAAGATTTCAAGAAAAAAAGAAGTCACAGAAGATGGAAAGTGATCTGGCAGAGCTAAGAAAAGACATGGAAGAGAAAAAGAAAATTGATTCAGAGGTGAAAGCCATGTAACAAGCAAAGGGACGATGATGTTACGTAGTTGTAGCCATCAGTGTTCAATTGGGAAAACTGAAGTCAGTCTAGATGCAGAGTGAAAATAGGGAAATAATGCACGGAATCTGTTACAAAGGTATTGAAATGGCTGGGAAAACAAACAGAAGATAGAAGTGTCGCCCAGCGTAGGAGCCTGTGGGCCACACTCACTGTTGACCAGTGGAAGCAGCATTACTGCCTCGAAGTAGAAGCCACTCTCCCACCATGGCTGGGGATCCCAAAGCAACTGCTGTGCACAGTGTCCTGCAATTCCTACAGCAAGAAGTGGAGAAAGTGACTTCTCCCTTCTGTTCACCGTTAATCTCTACCAGGGCTTCCCATCTGCAGAACCTGACCAGAATGCAAAGTTCAGGCCTCCAGCTCCTGAAATCCAGAGGACAGTGGAGAGAGTTAGAACCAAGCCATATTTGGAACAATAATAAACCCAACTTAAGGAGAATTGGGATCAGAGGAAAGAGCTTGAGAAAAATCACAGCATGGAATTGAAAAGAACAAAGATTTTCAAAGTTATGGAAAAGATAATAGTTGTGGAAGAAAGAAAGGACCCAACATACCCATCATTGTAGTCCCTAAGATAATAGGACAAAATGTAACAGGAAAGATGTTCAAAGCAATAAAAGATATCCCTGAAATTTAAAAAGAAGAAATCTTAAGATCGAAAGAAGTTTTTGTATTTACCTTAGTCTGTTCAAGCTACTGTAACGAAAATACCATAACCTGGGGTGGCCCAGAGACAACAGAGACAGGCTTGCCTGCTGGCTCAGTGGTAAAGAATCCGCCTGCCAGTGCAGGAGGCGTGGATCCAACCCCTGGGTCGGGAAAAACCCCTGGAGTAGGAATGGCAACCACTACAGTATCCTTGCCTGGAGAATTGCATGGACGGAGCAGCCTGGCGGGCTGCAGTTCATGGGGCTGCAAAGAGTTCGACGCAACTGAGCAACTGAGCACACACATAGTGGACAGAAATTTTTTTCCTACAGTTCTGGAGGCTGGAACTCTGAAATTAGGGTGTCAGCAAGGTTGCATAAGGGCCTTTTCCAGGGTTTCAGACTTCTTGTATCCTCAGATGGTGGAAGAGGGCAAACCAGCTCACAGGAGCCTCTTTTATAAGGGCACTAATCCCATTCATGAAGACTCCCCTCTCACGACCTAATCACCTCCCAGAGGCCCCACCTCCTGACACTATCACACTGGGCTGTAAGGTTCGACATACGGATTCTGAGGGGACACATTCAGACCAGAGCAGTATTCCAAGGAAAGTTTGACATAGAGCAATCAGCACTGGAATGGTCTTGGTGAAGTTACTGAACTTCAAACAGGAAGAAAGAATCTGACAAATTTCCAGGTAGAATGAAGACAATTAAGTGCCAAGGGAAATAAATTAGGCTGGTCTCAGACTTTTCCTCTCATGACTGCTAGACAACTGTAAAACAATGTCCACAAATCTCTGAGGTAAAAGAACTAAAACCTAAGATTCTGAAGCCCAGCCGGTATCCTCCAGGTTTGGACAGCAATGGGTCATTAGCGGTGAAGGCAATGGCACCCCACTCCAGTACTCTTGCCTGGAAAATCCCATGGACGAAGGAGCCTGGTAGGCTGCAGTCCATGGGGTCGCGAAGAGTCGGACACGACTGAGCGACTTCACTTTCACTTTTCACTTTCATGCATTGGAGAAGGAAATGGCAACCCACTCCAGTGTTCTTGCCTGGAGAATCCCAGGGGTGGGGGAGCCTGGTGGGGTCACACAGAGTCGGACACGACTGAAGTGACTTAGCAGCAGCAGCAGCAGCAGCAGTGGGTCATTCGAGGCATGTGGGACTTCAGGGAATGCAGGACCCACATGCCCTTCTTCAGAAAGCTGCATACTTGAGACTTTGAATGATGCAATCTATATGGCCCATTGGGTATCCTGGACTCCTTCCTCAATCAAACATGCTGGATAAAATATTTCAATACACCTTTGGAAACTAATGGCTGAGTTTACCAGAAATAGAGTTGTCTGTGGCCAGGAGCAATTGAGAGCCTGACTCTGGACAGGTGAATAAACATTAAAGTCACTGGGCCTCTCCGAGGGCATCTGCCAATTTCTGAGTCAGAGCCTGGGTTTCCTGGGCCTCCTGCCAGCCCATAAGGCCAGCCTTGCAGCAGCTAGAACTCAAGCTAGAATGGGCGGTAGGCTCAGAGTCCTACATACAGCCAGGTACCACAGAGGGCATCACCCTCAGAGCAGGGGTCCCCAGCCTCTGGGATCTAATGTCTGATGATCTAAGGTGAAGCTGATGTAATAGAAACAAAGTGCACAATAAATGTAATGTTCTTGAATCATCCTGAAACCATTCCCCCAACTCCCAGTCCGTGGAAAAATTATCTTCCACGAAACTGGTCTCTAGTGCCAAAAAGGCTGGGGACCACTAGGGGGCTTAGAGAACAGGTGAACTAAAGGTGAATCTTCCCCTGAAAGCAGACAAATAGGTGGTTTTGAAAAATCTTCTTCAAATCAGTTGATATTCTGAATGCAACCTGTACTTGGAATGAAACAAGATACACTAACAAGCTTCTTTTACTTTACTGTTACTTTCCAATGCTAGTCAAGCAGAGTCAGTTCATTCTTGGTATCCAGACCCAGAGAGGTCACCTTCTAAGAGAAAAGACCTTTCTTCATCATAAATTAAAACTGAGCTCAAACATTTTGCAGTCTGTATTCAAAAGCAGAGATATTACTTTGCTGAATAAGGTCCGTCTAGTCAAGGCTATGGTTTTTCCTGTGGTCATGTATGGATGTGAGAGTTGGACTGTGAAGAAGGCTGAGCGCCGAAGAATTGATGCTTTTGAACTGTGGTGTTGGAGAAGACTCTTGAGAGTCCCTTGGACTACAACGAGATCCAACCAGTCCATTCTGAAGATCAGCCCTGGGATTCCTTTGGAAGGAATGATGCTAAAGCTGAAGCTCCAGTACTTTGGCCACCTCACGTGAAGAGTTGACTCATTGGGAAAGACACTGATGCTGGGAGGGATTGGGGGCAGGAGGAGAAGGGGACGACTGAGGATGAGATGGCTGGATGGCATCACGGACTCAATGGACGTGAGTCTGAGTGAACTCCAGGAGATGGTGATGGACAGGGAGGCCTGGCGTGCTGCGATTCATGGGGTCGTAAAGAGTCGGACACGACTGAGCGACTGAACTGAACTGAACTGGGCAGGTTTTTTCCCCACCTTTGCCCACATTGTTTCGTCCACTTTAATGCTATCCTCCCTTTTCATGTTCTTTGGGCTCACATCCCAGATTATAGACTTCCTGGGCATCTTTGAAGACCAAGCTCAAAGGTTGCCACCTCCACAAAGCTTTCCTAGAGGCACCCAGCTCAGACAGACTGCTTTTTCCTCTGTGCTCTCTGAGCTTTAGCCTTCCCCTCTGCTCTAACCTGGGCTTTCCTGGTAGCTGATTAAGAAACTGCCTGCAATGCAGGAGATGCCGGTTCAATTCCTGGATCAGGAAGATCTGCTAGAGAAGGGATAGGCAACCTACTCTAGTATTCTCGGGTCCCTGTCAGCTCAGATGGTAAAGAATCTGCCTGCAGTTCGGGAGGCCTGGGTTTGACCCGTGGGTTGGGAAATCCCCTGGAGGAGAGCATGGAAACCCGCTCCAGTACTCTTGCCTAAAGAACTCCCATGGGCAGAGGAGCCTGGTGGGCTACAGTCCATGGGGTTGCAGAGTCGGATAGACTAAGCGACTAAGCACAACACAGTACAACTCTAACCCGTCATATCTGACCTTGAATTATGGTTATTGCAGTGTATGTCCACCCCGGTCCCCCCGCCCCCTTTGTCATCTTTGCATCATCTCTCAGCACCCAGAGAAGAAATCAGGGCTCAATTAGTGTCTGAAGCATTATATCAAGGAAAATTTAATTGGATTGTTTGGGATCTAGTTTAGCTTTCTGAAAATTCCTCTGTCCCAGCTACTATTATTTGTTTAGAACTGGGAGATTTCTAGGCGTTTATAAGTGTGAGTTGAAGGACCACCTGAAAAGTGATTCAGAGGAGGACAGCTTTATACTCTGCCTCTTTTTGTGGAATTTAGTGCTTAGGAAGGGCTTCCCTGATGGTTCAGCAGTAACAAATCTGCTTGCGATGCAGGAGCCTTTGATCCCTGGGTCAGGAAGATTCCCTGGAGGAGGAATGGCAACCCACTCCAGTATTCTTGCCTGGAAGAAAATCCCATGGACAGAGGAGGCTGGCGGGCTACAGTCCTTGGGGTCACACAGAATCAAACACTGCGGAGAGACTAAGCAACCCTGCTTGCCAAGGACAGTGCTCAGCTGTGCTTTATACCCGCTGCTTCACAGTTACTTGTCCCCTGTATCCTCTTACAAACTCACGCCAGTATTGGTCAGTGGCTTTGGCAGGATGTCTCTACTATCCTGTATTTTTCTCCATCTCCCAGCACCTAAAAAGGGAGCCCAGGGAGGCATTGTAGAGCAGTAATGATGGTAACAATAGTAGCCAACATTTCCAGTAGCCTGGCAGTTTCTCCAAGCCAGGCACAGTTCTGAGTGCTTTACTCATGAGTCCCTGTAGGGTAGCCACTGTTGATACCCTGTTTTGTAGTTCAAGATACCAAAGCAGCTTTAACCAAAATCACACAGCCAGCAGGGAGCAGAGCTGGGGTTCTGGTTTGAAGTTAAATATGAGGTTTGAATCTCAGCTTGTTGCTTACTGAGTCTGAGGCCTTCCATTAATTACTTAATTCTGAGCCTTGGTTTCCTCATCTGTAAAATGGGTCTAATAATCTCCTTTTTGACCTATATAGAGATTAAATAAGACTGCAAATCTGAAAGTGCCCATGCCTGATAAATGATTAACAACTATTTTTAAAAGTTCCTTGGCAGGTAAGACAGAGACAAGAAAAATGTGTTTTCATGTTAGAAAAATGCCTCCCAAGTATCTTCTATCATGTCATGTTGTGAAGGTAATTTGATTTCAGTGTGGACATTCTCTGGCAAGGAGTTTATGAGACAGAACCAGGTTAGACAGGTAACACATAGAGGCTGAGTGTTCTTCCCACCAAAGGAGGGCCTTCCAGCGTATGGTATTTTTTTGCTCATCAGATTAGATTGGTCTAGAATAAAAAATAGAACAAGCGGACACGAATTAGAAAAGACAATGTAAAGATCACACTGAAGCCATCCAGAAGAGCCTGATAGTTTTTAATCATTCTATGTTGGCTTGCTGCATCTTAAAACATTTTCTTTCAAATCAAGTCACAGCCGTGAGTACTTTAGGCTGTGGCCGTCATGAACAAATATGAAAAGAGGCAGAGTTAAAACAGCTCAATACCAATGGTTATCCATTAGTCTGAGGTGATCTAATGCAAATGACCTTCTAGGAGACTTGTGAAGAAATCAGAGAAACAGGATTCCAGATATGAGTTTCTGTATAACTGAGTGACAGCTCTGTGGCATTTGTTGTCTAGTTTGGTCAAGGTCATAGTGGTTTTAGGAAGCCAGTCTTCCCACCAAGCAGCTTGTTATAATTGAAAATAAAAGAAGATTCCCAGGTACAGAGAGCAAGACGTCTATGAGAAATATTCAAAGGTGGTAAAGTGAGTACCCTCCTCTTCTACTGTGGAACTGAAAATATATTACTGTGAAAACTCACCCATCACTGCCACCATCCTTTGTTTTAAATGTTTTGGCAAGAAAAAGATTACCATCTGTACTGTCTGCTCCCATTCTCTTTGAATTCCTTTGAAAACCTGGAGTTCTCCCCATGCTTAGTTCTAAAAGCCAATTTAGTGTCTTAAATTATCAATTCTTTAGATGGCAAATTTGGTACAATGAATTTACTTCATTCAAGGAATGCCATATTAGAGTGGCTGGATACTCAGAAGGAAACGCAGCGTATACCTGCTCTCATTCTTAGAATGCTGTGCAAGGAACACGGCCTCCATGGTGGGAGCAGTATGGAATTTTACCTTCTTTAATACTCGGCTTACTTGTGGCTTCATTTTCTCATTGCAACCATTGTTTGCTTGGATCAGAAAAATCCAGGCTAGTGATTCAACTGGGAACACAGGTCAAGAGGTAAATGACAGCTGGGATGGGGGTCAAACCAAGCCTTAAGGGGCCCTCATGTTGGGCACCTAGAACTGGGCAATCCGTCCAGATTAACTGTGGAGCTTTTCCAGAACAGCACGAACTTCCTCTGGATGGTAGTTCCAAGGACCAGGTTTACCCTGCAAGAGAAATGAGTCAGCATTTCCAGATTTCCAACTTGCGGGAATATGTAGGTCTGGGGCTGAGCTGAGCTGAGATGTGAGCTGATGACATCTTTGTGGAAGTCATCAGGATGGTGCAGTCAAGGGCAGATGTCCATGAGATAGATGAGAGCACCCAGGAAAAGCGTGTGGAATGGCACCAACATGTAATGGGAAGACTGGACAAAGAAGCAGGAGGAAAACCAGAGCAGGTAAAGAGGATAGTTTCAAAAGGAGAAAGGGATGTAGACAAATAAGCTTCTCTTCCACAGCTGGACCTTCAGACCAGCCACCCTCACATCAAGTTCTGCTCACTCTGCATCAAACCACCTCTGCCTGTCTAATCCCATGGCCTCAGTTCAGCCCTCTTCACCTCCTGTTTGGGCAACTACCACCCCAGCTCCTTCAGTCCATTCTTTTTTTTTAAATTGGAGTATATTTGCTTTAGAGTGTTGTGTTTGTTTCCTCCAGCCCATTCTTCACCTAGTAGTCCACGATCTTTCTAAAGTAGAGATCTGATTTGTGCTTCTCCGTGGCTCACAACTCTTTAGTGGCTCTTTGCTCTCAGATGTAGGCTGAACTCCTCGGTCCAGAATGAGCCTTTTATAATGGAAATGGCCCAACCCTCCACACCCTGCCCTAACACACCTCAGGGCTTGTCTCTCCTTCCTGTATTTGCAATGCTTTTTACTCACCATGTTCAAGTGGCAGCCTCCTTATCCTAAGCAGGTGTCACCTCCTCTGAAAAGCCTGCCCTTCCTCAGGGTTCAGGAAATTTATCATCTGAGAGCCAGATCTATCCTGATGTCTCACACCCTTTCCTTTACATACTGTCTATGCTGGTTTTGTGCTGTAATAGCAAACCTGAAGCGTTTCAGTGGGAATTGTTTGGCCCCCATGGAGTCATATTTCCTATCTGGCCCTTTGCAGTCCGTGCCCTGGAGCCTTACAGCACCCGGGAAGCTGTAACTCTCTATTTATGCCTTCTTATTCCCTGCTCCTCCAGATGTGAGTACTTTGAAGTAAGTTGAGGCTCCTTTTAAACTTGCGCTTGTGTTTCCAGTACTTGCTCAGGGCCTAACCCCAGGTAGGGACTCAGTACCCAGCTTGCCTCAATCAGGCCACCTCAGTACTGTGTCACAGGGAACGGGAAGGGAAGAAGGACTCGAACCCTCATGCTGTGACCCTTAGCATTCTGAGAATGTGTGTGCAGGTTGTTGCTTGTTTCACCGGCATGAGTAAGGCCTGCCGGACCCACGGGCAGAGAGGCACCCCAGAACTGGGCTTCATATGCTCCCCCAGGTTTGAATCCCTTCAGCAGATGTAAAACCTAATTTCTATCCTCTCAGGGGAGGCTAGTGATTCCCAGGTGGCACTAGTGGTAAAGAATCTGCCTGCCAACGCAGAAACCACAGGAGACACAGTTTCGATCCCTAGGTTGGGAAGATCCCCTGGAGAAGAAAATGGCAACCCACTCCAGTATTCTTGCCTGGAAAATCCCATGGACCGAGGAGCCTGGCAGGCTACAGTCCGTGGGGCTGCAGAGAGTCAGACAAGACTGAGTGACTGCGCACCGCACAACACACAACAGGGGAGGCTCACAGCGCCCCCAGGATCAGAAGCTGTGCTCCCTTCCTCCACCCTCACCAAGCTGGAAGCATTGGAGGGGTACATGATCACCAGAAAAGAAGACTGGGCTCAGGTCCTGCCTCAGCATTTGCTGCTCCAAGGTATGGAGGAGGTGGTCTTCCAGCCTCCACACCCATTCCAGGTTCAGGCCTGTTTCAAGGATTAGCAGCTTCAGACCCTCCCACTCCCATCCCATCCTAGAGGATTTAGAATTGAAATAGGAGCCTTGTGCAACTTGGCTTTAGGCAAGTCCATTTCCTCCTCTGAGCACTGTTCTCAAAATGGAAACGTTGTCTCTCAAAGCAAACCAGGGCTGGGCCAGTCTTCTGCATTCAGAAGGCACCCGGGAAGCTCCAACACCAGTCCAAATGCTAGGGCCTTTCTTGTGCATTATTTCATCCCCTGTGAGGTGGGGATGCATGTCTCCATTTTAGAGAAGAAACTGAAGCTCCAAGAGGGGAAAGGAGTTGCCTGTGGTCTCGTGGCTGGTAAATGACCAGGCAGCGATTTGAAACAGTCCTCTCTCTGCTCTTACCCTGCCCTCCCTGGGTCCCCTGCCACAAGTCCCCACCTTGTACAGGATCCTGCCCTCCTGGAGCACATAGAGCCGCTCTGGCAGTGCTGCGTAGCACGAGCTGCTCTGGTTCTTCATTGTGTCTACCACCACGGGGCACTGGGGGCTCCTGTCCAGCAGCAGGTGGGCTGCCCGCAAGCGGTCCTGGAGATTCCGGTGATTCTTGATGTCCACGTTGTTCTTAAAAGCCCAGCCATCTGTAACAGAAAGACCTGCAGGTCAGATACTGCCCCACTTTTAACTGAGGGTCCCAGATGGAGGACTTCTCAACTTTGGCACTACTGACAATTTGGGCTAGATAATTCTTTGTTGTGGGGGCTGTTTGGTGTGTTGTAAGATGTTAAGCAGCATCTTTGGCCACTACACACTAGATGTCCGTGGTGTCACCATGCCTTCAGCTTGTGACAACCGAAAATGTCTCAGACATTGCCAAATGCCCTCTGCGGGACAAAAATTACCCTGGGTTGAGAACCACTGCTGCCACACCATCTCCTCCAGGAAGCCTTCCTTGATATACTCGGCTGTGTGATATTGGGCAGGCTCTTTAAATCTTTTTAAATTCTCAGTTTTCCCATCTGCTAAATGAATTAAAAGAACCCACATTTCAGTTGGCTGTAAGGCTTACCTGAGATAATTCTGTAGAATTCCCAGTATTCTACCTGGTTCATTGTAGCTGCTATTGACTTACCTTGCCTGACTGCTCCAAAATAGCAGACAAGTAGAGAAGCTAGTTTTCATTCTTTTTTCTTTTTTTTCAGTTTTCATTCTCTACTACAGGTGTTCTACTATTTTTCTCTGGATGCCCCACCCTCACCCCGAACCAAATCTATTTAAGATTGCTTCACTTTAAATCAGTGGCCCCCAACATTTTTGGCACTAGGATCCGGTTTTTGGAAGACAGTTTTTCCACGGACTGGGTGGTGGGTGGGGGGATGATTTGGGGATGATTCAAGTGCGTAACATTAATTGTGCACTTTATTTCTATTATTATTATATCAGCTGCAACTCAGATCATCAGGCATTAGATCCTAGAGGTTGGGGACCCCTGCTTTAAAGGGAAGGGGATTTTCAATTGGCTTCACTGGCCGAGATGCCCATCTGCCAACTTAAAGGAGCTGGTCCTCATTAGTGAATGGGCCCACAGGTTGAAAAAATATCCATAAACTGGTACTGGCGTTGCCCTTCTTCTCTCCCCATATCTGGGGAGATTGGAACCCAGATAATGTGGTATGGGTTCTTTCAGATGCCATGGGGCCTGCATTTATAATAGTTGCCTCCCAAGGTAATGTAAGCTGCTGAAGTTGACCAGCAGAACTGGCTCCTCCTTCTTGTGCTTCAAAGTCCTCTCAAAGTACTCTTCCCTTAGGAAAACCCAGGATCAGAAGAAATTCACATCCAGTTACAACAGCCTGGACTCAGTTTAAAGTATTTATTAACTGCCCCAAGACAGCTAAACTTTGCTGATGACAGTAACACCAACTTATGCGTGTCATGTCTAGGCGAGCAGTCTGTTCCATCCATTAGCTCGCTGGCGCTTCCGGGATGTCCTTCTCATCCCCACCCTGCAGCTGGGAGTGCGGAGGCCCAGAGAGCAGCAGTGACCCGCTTCCCCACCTTTAACTGTGAGTTCTTTAGAGATAGGCGCTGCATGCACCTCTCATCTCTATGTGTCCCTTGGCCCAGCACAGGGCTGGACACATAGTAGGTACTCAGTAAATTCTGTTAAGTGGGTTATTCTGGGAGACATGTGTGTGCATGCTCAGTCATGTCTGACTCTTTTCGAATCTATGGACCGTAGGCTGCCAGGCTCCTCTGTCCTTGGGATTCTCCAGGGAAGAATAATGGAGTAGGTTGCCATGCCCTCCTCCAGGGGATCTTCCCAACCCAGGGACTGAACCTGTGTCTCTTATGTCTCCTGCATTGGCAGGCGGGTTCTTAACCACTAGTGCCACATGGGAAGACTTGTTCTGGGAGATAGGTGCTATTATTCTATTTTAGTGGCACAGAAGTGGGCATGGAAGGTAAGCTGTCCAGGTCACCTGGCCAGCCCGTGATGCAGCTGGGGCAATCCTCCTACCACAACTCATGCCTCCCTGTAATTTACCTGGACAGACACGTGGTATGTGGGGGGAAAGGAAGTCAACTGATTGGCTCAGACCTCCTAGGATTGGAGGACACTGGCTCTGTGCATTTTAGTTCTGGGATTCAGGCCTCACCTACTTCTGACTGATGGAGTGAGTACCCTGGGGAAGGAGTTGGGGAGGAAGAAGAAATGCTTGAACTAGGAGTGGCAGAGCACAGAGGATACACAGCACAGAAACCAGTATAGGTCAGGGCTGGAATAGGAAGCCTTTCCCTCAGAGGCTTGAGATGGACAGCCCTGGGTCCAGGAAAGGGTTCAACCTGCTCAGTCGGATTCCAGAGGAGGAGACAGGTATCAGGAAATTTCTGTGATATCCAACCGTTCTTGTTGCACTTTGCAACTTGTTCTTTTAGAGATTAAAGCTGGATTCTCTACAACCTTATTTCTCCAAGCGTGGGTCCCTGGACCAGCAGGTTCAACACTACCTGGAGGCATGACTTAAAGCGCCAAGTCTCAGGCCCCCCTCTGCTGCCCTGTGACCCAGAACCTGCATCTTAACAAGCTTACCAGGTGACTCGCATGCACTTTAAAGACTGAGCAGCACTGCCCCCAGAGTTAAATCAGCTTTGGCAGAGCTTCCACCATCAACTGTGCGAACATCAAGGCATCGCCTCCTCTCAGCCATGGAGGTGCCTGAGTTCTCTTTCCTTTCACTGATGGCTGCTGCTCTCCCAAAGGGTATTTAACAGAGAAACACATGGTTCTTGACTTTGCTCTACTGTTGCCTATGCTGTTTATTTTGAATTTTATTTTGGAAATGTTCAAATATACATAAAAGTAGAGAGAACAGTTTAATGAACCTCCATGTAACTGTTACCCTATGCTAATATTTTTAATTGCCCCAAAGTCTTCAATGAAAATAGAAGCTGCCAGTTAAATGAGCATAGTGTTAGGCTGAAAGCAGTTCTCCAACCTCTGGGTGCATATAAATTAAGATGCAATGGGCCTAGGGTGGGCCCTGGAAGATGCATTTTCAACAGGCAACCCACATGGCTCAGACACGAGGGATCTAGGACCACTCTGGGGAAAGGGCTGATGGAGCAGCTTTGCTGATAATTAATAACAATCTCTAAACACATGGATAAGCCAGCAGGCTAATACTGGTCTAAATGCTCACTTACCCAACTTTCACTGAGCTCTGACTCTATACCATGGACTCTACCAGGTGCTGAGTGACAGATGACTGAAACAGCTTCTTGTCTTGTGGGGTGATGGGGTGAGTAAATAATTCTCATTTCACTTAGCCACATGAGCCTTCTTGCCTTCTCCAACCTCAGAGTTTGAGGCTTGGGCCAAACTCTTGGGTTCAGTTCCCATAAAAATCAGAAGGACAGGGATGTGTCTGATTATCCTGTAAAGTTCAAGAGGCTTCGACCAAGCTGTAGAAGTTTCGGGGAAGGACATGTCTGCCCGTGGTAAGGCAGGACTTTCTCGCAGAGCTGTTCAGCAAAGGAACAAGATTTCCTATTAAATAATGAAAATAAGCTATCACCTATTAGGAGCTAAAACAAGGATTGCAGCCTCAGCTAAAAGCTGGCCCAGAGCAGGGGTTCTCAAAGTGTGGTCCCCCAGTCCACAGCTTCAGCATCACTCAGAGATGGCTAGAAATGTAAATTATTAGGCCCCACCCCAGGTTTAACTCCAACTCAGGGTGGGGTCCAGCAGTGTGCTTTCACAAGCCCTGGTGCTTCTGGCACTTGCAATGCTTGGGAAGCATGGATGGAGATGAACCAGGGAGAAGCTCCCTTGGAGCTTGGAGAGCCTTAGGATGGATCTCACACATTGTGAGAGAGCTGCCATTTCACTCATGACATTTCACAAGGTCTAAATTCCTTGTGATTGATTGCGCTCAGATGAGCTCCTCCCCCTGATTCCCCAACTTACCCACTCAATGTTAGAAGCACTCCAGGTTTCTGCTCTGTGTGACTAGCAGAGAGCACAGACTATGGAGTTAGCGAGTAGCAGCGACTGAGTTAGGTCCTCAACAAATAGTGACTCTTTCCTTCTCTCTTCCTCTTCTTTCCACCCCCAACCATGAGTGAAGGGGAGAGGGAAGGACATCTTTTTTTACCTGATGCATGTGCTTCTTCGATGTAAATGATGAGAAAATCTGCTACGGAACCAAATTCTTCAATAAGTCTCTTGAATTGGTCAAATTTGAAAATAAATGAAGGTCAGGTGCAACTTCCAAAATTCAGCACCAAGGGTCTGTTGCCTAAAACAAATGGTACCATCATCAACCAATAATCGACACATAGCATTTCTTTTGCAAGCACCGTCTTCACTCCTGCTTTCATTGTTACCTTTATTTCCTCTCTAAGATGGAGACAGGGCACAGTGCGGCGGTGGGGGGGCAGAAGCTTAGGACACGTGATTTAGCAGAGGCTAGAGCCAGTCCTCTTGCCTGGAGAATCCCATGGGCGGCGGAGCCTGGTGCACTGCAGTCCATGGGGTCGCTAAGAGTCGGATACAACTGAGTGACTTCCCTTTCACTTTTCACTTTCACGCACTGGGGGAGGAAATGGCAACCCACTCCAGTGTTCTCGCCTGGAGATTCCTAGGGACGGGGGAGCCTGGTGGGCTGCCGTCTATGGGGTCGCACAGAGTCGGACACGACTGAAGCGACTTAGCAGCAGCAGCAGCAGAGCCAGCTGACTCCTCTCCAGAATGAAGGCATTCTATCAGGCAGTTTCAGTGGATCACCTGCACTCACTGGGAAGTAAATAATGACAAAAAGAGTCCCTTTCATGCAGTGATAAGGCAGGCACCCATCTGTTCTGTCATCAATGTGATTAGTGTACTGCAAGGTGGGTGATTTTTTACCCTCTGGCTTATAGGCTTGTTCCATGTCACACAGCAGGTCAATGCTGGCGCTGGCGTTAAACCCAACATTCTGGCTTCTGGATTCTCGATATGGTGCTCTTTCTATTCAAAGCACCTCAGTTTCCTCACCCACAAATGGACATAATAACAATACTTACCTGATAGGATTGTTCTAAGGGTTAGGTAAGTTAAAACAGATAAGGGCTTAGAATGGTGCCTACCCATAGTAGGTACCCAATAAGTGTAATATTGCTCAAACTACCACACACTTGTACTCATATCACACGCTAGTAAAATAATGCAAAATTCTCCAAGCCAGGCTTCAGCAATATGTGAACTGTGAACTTCCAGATGTTCAAACTGGTTTTAGAAAAGGCAGAGGAACCAGAGATCAAATTGCCAACATCTGCTGGATCATCAAAAAAGCAAGAGAGTTCCAGAAAAATATGTATTTCTGCTTTATTGAAATAAATAAATAAATAAATACATTTATTTCTGCTATGCCAAAGCTTTTGCCTATGTGGATCACAATAAATTGTGAAAAATTCTGAAAGAGATGGGAATACCAGACCACCTGACCTGCCTCTTGATAAACCTGTATGCAGGTCAGGAAGCAACAGTTAGAACTGAACATGGAACAACAGACTGGTTCCAAATAGGAAAAGGTATACGTCAAGGCTGTACATTGTCACCCTGCTTATTTAACTTATATGCAGAATACATCATGAGGAACGCTGGGCTGGAGGAAGCACAAGCTGGGATCAACATTGCCGAGGGAAATATCAATAACCTCAGATATGCAGATGACACCACCCTTATGGCAGAAAGTGAAGAAATAAAGAGCCTCTTGATGAAAGTGAAAGAGGAGAGTGAAAAAGTTGGCTTAAAGCTCATGGCATCTGGTCCCATCACTTCATGGCAAATAGATGGGGAAACAGTGGCTGACTTTATTTGGGGGGGCTCCAAAATCACTGCAGATGGTGATTGCAGCCATGAAATTAAAAGACGCTTATTCCTTGGAAGGAAAGTTAGGGTAAGGGTAAGGTGAAGTTGTTCAGTTGTGTCCGACTCTTTGCGACCCCGTGGACTGTAAGCTACTAGGCTTCTCCGTCCATGGGATTCTCCAGGCAAGAATACTGGAGTGGATTGCCATTTCCTTCTCCAGGGGATCTTCCCGACCCAGGGATTGAACCCGAGTCTCCTGCATTGGAGGCGGACGCTTTAACCTCTGAGCCACCAGGGAAGGAAAGTTATGACCAACCTAAACACATATTCAAAAGCAGAGACATTACTTCGTCCACAAAGGTCCATCTAGTCCAGGCTATGGTTTTTCCACTGGTCATGTATGGATGTGAGAATTGAACTGTGAAGAAAGCTGAGCGCCGAAGAATTGATGCTTTGAACTGTGGTGTTGGAGAAGACTCCTGAGAGTCCCTTGGACTGCAAGGAGATCCAACCAGTCCATTCTGAAGGAGATCAGCCCTGAATATTCATTGGAAGGACTGATGTTGAAGCTGAAACTCCAATACTTTGGCCACCTGATGTGAAGAGCTGACTCATTTGAAAAGACCCTGATGCTGGGAAAGATTGAGGGCAGGAGGAGAAGGGGATGACAGAGGATGAGATGGCTGGATGGCATCACTGACTTGATGGACATGGGTTTGGGTGAACTCTGGGAGTTGGTGATGGACAGGGAGGCCTGGCGTGCTGCGGTTCATGGGGTCGCAAAGAATCAGACACAACTGAGTGACTGAACCGAACTGAATAAGTGTAAGCTCTCATTTCCTCTCTGAGCTGTGAAGTGGGAGCAGTGGAGAAGGCTCCAGAAAGAGTGAAATGTGGGGATTGGTCACATAATTGGCTGGGCCAGGGCAAAATGAAAATTCAAGGCCTTTCATTCAAAAAGTGGGGGAAAGTGCCAATAAATATATTAAAATATAGTTTTCTGGTACAGTATCTCTCTTGCCCTGGCATGCTGCTTTTTAGTTGCTATTTAATATCGGGTTCCCCTGGGCACAGAGATATTCATAGGGTGAATGTAGACTCTCACAGTCACCCAGGAGGCCCCAAACTCTGCATTCATGTATGTGTATTTGTGGCTGCTGGCTACCAGCTTTCCTTTCCCTCCAGCTACCAGGCCAATGTACCATGCCCTGGCCAGGAGCACAGAAACTGAGCCAGACATGTCATCCTCCCACCTGCCATCTCCCAAACCCACAGGGTATTACAACTTCCATGCAGGGACATGTTCGGTACCTCGAGGAAAGGAGTGGGGGCAAAAGCCTTCTCCCATTAAGTCACCCCAGTCACTTGCCAAATGGATTCGTGGCACTGTCAGCTCAGGCTGGGGATGGCCACCTCCATGCTCTCCTGTGAGATACTGCAGGATGCCCACACCTGGCCCTAACCTTTCCTATTCCTGGGTCCAGATCCTCTCTAGGCCTGAAGGTGGCAGCAGCCACTGGGTGGGAGCAAGGAGGTTGGATAGGCTGGGGCCCTGGGAGTCCAGGAGTGGTCCTGGGAGAACTACTAGGGGTCGGGGAGAGGGAGGGGGGAGGCTGTAGGAAACAGGAACCTGTGTGAACCAAGGATCCAAGTCCCTGAGGCATGTCCAATTGTCCAAAAAGTCTTCTCTTGCAAAATACAAATTAAAGATAAAACTATCAAGAATTTCAAGACAGTTCTGGCAGAGCGCTCAGTTCAGTCGCTCAGTCGTGTCTGACTCTTAGCGACCCCATGAACCGCAGGACGCCAGGCTTCCCTGTCCATCACCAACTGTTGGAGTCCACCGAAACTCATGTCCATCGAGTCAGTGATGCCATCCAGCCATCTCATCCTCTGTTGTCCCCTTCTTCTCCTGCCCTCAATCTTTCCCAGCATCAGGGTCTTTTCAAATAAGTCAGCTCTTTGCATCGGGTGGCCAAAGTATTGGAGTTTCAGCTTCAGCATCAGTCCTTCCAAAGAGTGCTCAGCCCCTTCTGAATAAGCACCCTTCGTGATTCACTGGTCCCATACCCAGGAAGACAGCCCTGGGTGAGAGCCTTCTGTAACTCCTCCAGCAGGTCCTGCACTGTGGCATGGCCAGTTTAAGTGTCTGCATCCCACAGTCTACTCACTGCCCCTGAGGGCAGGGTCTGTTCCTCATTCTTCCTCACATCCGCAGCACTGAGTATACCCTCATCGCAATACAAGCATTCATTCAGTGCAAATAAGGTGCATAGTCCTCCGCCACACTCTAGGGATTCAGCACAGAGCAGAAGCAACAGGTCTCTGCCTGTGTGCAATTAGAATGTAAAAGTGTTTGTTGCTCAGAAGTGTCAGATTCTTTGCGACCCTATGGACTGTAGCCTACAAGTCTGCTCTGACCATGGAATCTCCAGGCAAGAATACTGGAGTGGGCTGCCATTTCGTTCTCCAGGGGATCTTCTTGACCCAGGGATCGAACCTGGGTCTCCTGCATTGCAGGCAGATTCTTTACCGTCTGAGCCGCCAGGGAAGCCCCTATGCAACTGAAGATCTGTTTAATGGGGAGACAGGCAGGAAACAAGAAAATACATAAAAGAAGTCATTTCAAGTTGTGATAAGTGTCAGAAAAGAGACTATAAAGGAGTGACTTGACATTGGTGGGTCAGGGGAGGCCTCTGAGGAGATGCCGTTTACCCTGAGAAATAGGAAAGAGCCAACCATGGGCAAAGGGAGAAGAGGGTCATTCCAGGCAAAGGGGCGCCACGTCCAGAGGCCCAAGAGGGACAGAGCTTGGTGTACCGAAAGATCTGCAAGGCCACTATGGCTGGAACCAGGCCAAGGGCAGTGACAGATGTAACTGGAGAGGTAGGTAGGGCCAAAGCAGGCAGGCTCTCCTATGCCATGGCATAGAATGTGGATTTTCTTCCAGGTCCAAGAGGACATCATGGAGATAAAGCAAGGATGGTGGACATTTGTTGCAATTTTGGCTGCCCAGCCTGTAGCCTTCCTTCCTGCTTGGAATTCCCTATTTTGTGTACTATCATTAGGGGATTGTGCCCAGCCGTGCTCTATGGAAGAGAGACGGGCCAGGTCCATTCTCCCTCCCAGCAGCCAGGCCACAGGCTGGCTGGTTGGACCCTCCCACGTAGTTCTTTGATTCTGGAGTGACTGAGATGGTAGAACCCATCCACGCCCCAGTGGTAGAGCCCCAAGGGGATGCTGAAGTCCCTACAGTGGAGAGGGATTTCCCATGGCAACCACAGTGTCAGCAGCTTCCAGGCCCAACTGCTGAAACTAAAAGATTGTTCAGGGCCAGTGCTCCTGCTGTGACTGATTCTGGGGAGCCTGTAACATTTTTCTAACACACTTGGCATTTATACACGTGGAAATGCGTGTGACTAAGAAACCCCGAGTGAGTTTCTGTTGCTTACAAGCCAAAACTCTGATTGCTACTGTAGGCTACTAGATGAAAAATAATCGGCTCACCCTTTAGAATGGGCCTGGCTGCTCAGTGGAGAAAGGATTGAGAGTGAGAACAGAGGAGGGGCAGAAGCAGTTAGGGGTAGCTGGGGAAATCCACAAGGGAGTTAATGGGAGTCTAGGCTAGTGCATGTGTACAGGGGGAAGGGGCAAAGGTAGAACTGGTGGGACTTGTCAAATGATGGGGAGTGGAGGACATTTTGACTTGCTTGTGGTTTCTTTGGTTAGTTATTTCTTTAACTTGTTCCACAAAGGATTTAAAGGAGCTTACACATATAATAAAATATGAAAAAAAACATTTTGAAAGCCGTGGCCCTCCAGGGGGCTCAGATCTCAAGCATTTGTTGTACTGCTGCTGCTGCGCTAAGTCGTGGCCGACTCTTTGCGACCCCATGGACTGCAGTCCGCCAGGCTCCTCTGTCCATGTGATTTCCCAGGCAAGAATACTGCAGTGGGTTGCTATTTCCTTCTCCAGGGAATCTTCCTGACCCAGGGATCGAACTAGAATCTCCTGCATTGGCGGATGAATTCTTTACCCCTGGGCCACCTGGGAAGCCCATGCATTCATTGTAACTGAGCTAATATTGACGCTGAGTTTCCAGATGGCCAAGGAAAAGGAGGAACATGATTGCTTACATATTCCTCATTTTTCAGTACCTGAGGGGAAAGCAGGCCTGTTCCACTGGAGATATAAAGTTCTTGTCATCCTTGCCGCGCAGATGACCTCACAGGAGGCCCTAGGAGGCACTGGGAAGGCCTCAGCGGGTTGCCTCCTCACCCCATATGACAAGTTTGCTCAGGTCACAGCAGGGGAGGCTCAGAGGCCAGTCATAGCCAAGTGGCTAGCTATTGGCCTCCAATGACCCCAGGGAGTCACACTTCAGATAAGAACTGAGGAGATTTAAGGTCAGGACCAGAGCCAAATATGAGCTGTCTGGAAATTTGTTTTTAATGGGATAAAAATTTCAACATCCACTGATTAGGACGTGAAGAAACACAGTCATTTGTTTAATTATTTATAGTGTGGCTGGGTGCAGCGATCAGTATTGAGGGCAAAGTTTCACCTGAGTTCCCTGCTTTTCTGGTAGCAGACGGAAAATGGATAGAGGCGAGGGGGTGGCCAGACTGAGGACTGGCCCCCTGCCCATGTCCACAGGCCACACTGCGGAGGACACCAGTTCAAGAACATCAAGCAAGGACTGACTGTCAAGTCCCGCTTGTTTGTATAAGTGGGGAAACGGCTCTGTGGTAGCACTAGACTCAAACCCATCATTGGTTAACTTACTGGTCAACCCCCAAACCAGTAAATTAATCCCCATGCCAGGCTCTCTCAGCAGAGAAAACCAGCCTGTTTATAGTTACTAGATGACCCCTTATAAGTATACTTGGAGAGATTTTAGAAGATTTTAAACGGGGGGTGAAATAAATCTAGTTTCAGATTAATGGCCAGATTCTAAGAAAAGCGATCATCCAGATTTGCCTTCTACCCCAACGTGGCAGTTATCAGCGTTGCGTGGTGTATGTCTGGTGTGTCCAGGTGCATGTACCTGCAGAGGATAAGAGGTGGCTGAGAGTTTCTCTGATATTCTGTTTTTTTATCCAACATTAGAAAGCACACCACCTGAGAGTCAGGAGTCTCAAGTTCTTGTTCGGACTCTACAAGAACTCTCTGTGTGACTCTGAGCAAGTCCTTTACCTCTCTGGGCCTTTGCATCTGAAAAAATGAAAGGGCTGCTTTATATGATCTGTAAAGAGTCTTCCCAAATCCCAAAGAAAGGCAATGCCAAAGAATGCTCAAACTACCACACAATTGCACTCATCTCACACGCTAGTAAATTAATGCTCAAAATTCTCCAAGCCAGGCTTCAGCAATACGTGCACTGTGAACTTCCAGATGTTCAAGCTGGTTTTAGCAAAGGCAGAGGAACCAGAGATCAAATTACCAACATCGCTGGATCATCAAAAAAGCAAGAGAGTTCCAGAAAAACATCTACTTCTGCTTTATTGACTATGCCAAAGCCTTTGACTGTGTGGATCACAATAAACTGTGGCAAATTCTGAAAAAGATGGGAATACCAGACCACCTGACCTGCCTCTTGAGAAACCTGTATGCAGGTCAGGAAGCAACAGTTAGAACTGGACATGGAACAACAGACTGGTTCCAAATACGAAAAGGAGTACGTCAAGGCTGTATATTGTCACCCTGCTTATTTAACTTCTATGCAGAGTACATCATGAGAAACGCTGGGCTGGAAGAAGCACAAGCTGGGATCAACATTGCAGGGAGAAATATCAATAACCTCAGATATGCAGATGACACCACCCTTATGGCAGAAAGTGAAGAGGAACTAAAAAGCCTCTTGATGAAAGTGAAAGAGGAGAGTGAAAATGTTGGCTTAAAGTTCAACATTCAGAAAATGAAGATCATGGCATCTGGTCCCATCACTTCATGGCAAATGGATGGGGAAACAGTGGAAACAGTGTCAGACTTTATTTTTCTGGGCTCCAAAATCACTGCAGATGGTGACTGCAGCCCTGAAATTAAAAGACGCTTACTCCTTGGAAGGAAAGTTATGACCAACCTAGACAGCATATTGGAAAGCAGAGACATTACTTTGCCAAGAAAGGTCTGTCTAGTCAAGGTTATGGTTTTTCCTGTGGTCATGTATGGATGTGAGAGTTGGACTGTGAAGAAAGCTGAGCGGTGAAGAATTGATGCTTTTGAACTGTGGTGTTGGAGAAGCCTCTTGAGAGTCCCTTGGACTGCAAGGAGATCCAACCAGTCCATTCTGAAGGAGATCAGTCCTGGGTATTCATTGGAAGGACTGATGCTGAAGCTGAAATTCCAATACTTTGGCCACCTCATGCGAAGAGTTGACTTGTTGGAAAAGACTCTGATGCTGGAAGGGATTGGGGGCAGGAGGAGAAGGGGACGACAGAGGATGAGATGGCTGGATGGTATCACCAACTCGATGGACATGAGTTTGGGTAAACTCTGGGAGTTGGTGATGGACAGGGAGGCCTGGCGTGCTGCGATTCATGGGGTCACAGAGTTGGACACGACTGAGTGACTGAACTGAACTGAAAGAGTCTTCCAGACCTTCCAGCCTGGGGCTCCAAAATGAGTCTGGATTTATACCTAAAGCATACAGCAGAGCTCTTTAGTGGACTGATGGGTTTCCAAAGCTCTTATAGACTGTCTTTCTTTTTTATTTTTTTCCTTTTGAAAATTTTTATTTATTTTTTAATTGAAGGATAATTGCTTTATGAATTGTGTGGTTTCTGCCAAACATCAACACAGAATGTCTTTCTAATAAGCAGAACTGATCATGTTAACTCTACTTGAAGATCCTTCTAAGAACTCACCAGTACATTCACAGTAAAGGCTCTTTGCTAAGACACAGAGGTCCCAGAAGCTCTGATCCCTGATGACATCTCCAGCCTCCTTCTTCACTCCTTCATGCTTCTCACACCCTACTTCTACCAAGCTGACTGATGCCCCTCTGTGTATCAGACCTCTACTGGCCCTCCCCTCCACCCTGCTCTGTTCACTACTCTCCTCTTCCTCACCCATCCCGAGGCTTCAGTGCTTACACCATTAGCTCACCATTCTCTTCTCCAGGAAGCCCTCCCCTGACCGTCTTCCCACCTGACCCTACTCCTTCCTGAACTCCTTGGTCCCCTCTACCCCTCCATCATCTCCTTCCTTAAGCAATGAGATCTTCCAGTTGTGCTGATTTCTGTATCATCAGTACCTATTACTTCAGGGGACTCTGGACCAATGTGCTGAAATTCTATTTTATACAAGTTTTTTTTTCATTGCTCAGACTCCTTCTCTCTCCATCATCAATTTCAGGTGCAGCAGCAGGGAGCAGAGGCAAATAGAACAGTACTGAAAAAGTACACTGAGAACTTCCCTGGTGATTCAGTGGCTAAGACTGCACTCTCAATGCAGGGGACCTGGGTTTGATCCCTAGTCAGGAAACTAGACTGCATGTGCCTCAACTAAGCATTCACATGCTGCAACAAAGACTGGTGAAGCCAAACAAATAAATATTTTAAAAAATAAAATGTACACTGGCCCACTGGAAAGTAAGCAGTTAAAATAAGCAAGTAAATGCTGTGAATTGGCCATGAGGCACGTTAGCGTTCATGAGGCTGGTCACTAGACCATCAAAAGTCAGCAAATTGGCGTGGTTCTATCACAGGAGTTGGCATGAGGTAGACTCACAGGAAACATGAGCTGATTCTCACTGTTCTTATCATCAGTGGTCACTTAGTGAATGTTTGCTGAATAAACCAAGGTCATTTCTGCACTGCAGTTTAAGATCATGAGCAAAAAAACTCTTACCCTTCCCTCTAATTGAAACACTCTTCCCTTTTCAAGCTACCAAAATCTTACTTATTTTTCAAGGCTCAATTCCAACACCACCTCCTCCAGGAAACCTTCCAAGCCCTGCAGGTGAAGTTCATACCTTTATAGTCTCCCCTCAGCCTCATGGAACTGTATGGATTTGTTATTACTTCTGTCTGTACCATGAAACCATAAATTCCTCAAACAAAAGAGCAAGCTCTGACCCAGCTCTGAGTAGAGCCTGGCGTCTAGCTGAGGATCTAGCTCGAGGGAGGTGCTCGTGAATGTCTGCTGAGGTACACTGGAAAAACAGGATGAAGAAGCCCGGATCCTGGGTCTGACTTGGTCACGCACTGGCTCTGCCACCTTTGCCCTCAGTTTCCTCCATTTCCCTTTTAAAATGAGAGCACTGGATCAGGCCAGCATCTCCCAGAGTGTGTTCTTTGGAACTAATATGACGATGATAGGATATCCCTCCAGCGGAGAGTGGGAAGTTGTATGTGTGTGTTAGGAAAATTAGTCAGTGCTGTGTGAAAGTTTTTCAAGTTTTTTTTTTTTTTTTTTAAGTTTCAGGGCCTCTCAGAGACTCTTATGCTCATGCACATGATGAATTTCCAGGAGGAGAGGATGTACTGTGCTTAGTCGCTCAGTCATGTCTGTCTTTTTGCTACCACATGGACTGTAGCCCACCAGGGTCCTCTGTCCATGGGGGTTCTTCAGGCAAGAATACTGGAGTAGGTTGCCATTTACTTCTCCAGGAGATCTTCCCAACCCAGGGATCAAACCCAGGCCTCCCGTATTGCAGGTGAATTCTTTACCATCTGAGCCACCAGGGAAACCCAAGAATACTGGAGTGGGTAGCCTATCCCTTCTCCAGGGGATCTTCTGGACCCAGGAATTGAACTGGGGTCTCCTGCAGTGCAGGCGGATTCTTTACCAGTTGAGCTACCAGGGAAGCCCAGAGGAGAGTATACTATGCAGGATTTCTCAAACTATTTTGACCAGGGAACACTATCTAGTAAAGCATATCTATGGGATTTTGTTCCCAAAGAACACACTTTGAAAAACACCAGATTAGTCAATAACCTCAGGGACCTTCTCTCCTCTGTTTGCTGTGTTCATGCCCTGGGATTTCCACAGCCGTGTCCCAAGGTGCCCCTGCCTGGGCAGGAGGATAACACTTGTGCTTGGGCAGCCAAGTGCTGGGTAGGAAGGATCAGTGCCCAGGAGAGGTCCAGGCAGAGATCCAGGAGTTGAGAAGGGAGGGAGAGCGGGAGAGCTGTAGGGATCTGAGCTGGTGTCCCAGGGGAGGCCTGAGAGCAGACCCTGCTGATGAGGAATGGTGGTGATGGTGGGGAAGGGCGTCAGCAAAGACAGAGAAGGGAAAGCACAATGGATGTACAAGAGCCAGCAGTTCACCTGGAGGCAGTGTGCTGAGGGGAAGCCTGCAGATGAAGTTGGGAAGGAAAACGAGTCAGTCCAGAGAGGACATAGAGAACAAGGCTGAGCCTGGACTTCATCCCGGATGCAGATGGGGCTGCTGAAGGTTGGTGAGCTGGGGTACCAGTCAGCCAGGGATATGTTTGTGGAAGGGTCATCTGGTGACCATCCTCAAGTTAGGTGGGAAGAGAGGGCAAGATGGGGAGGAGGAAGAGCAGGAAGAGCAGCTGTGAGGACAAAAGAGAAGCCTGAGCAGAGAGGCCTTTAAGAACCCAAACAGATAGAGCTGGTTTGTCTGGGAGAGGGAGAGAGAGAGATCTGCAACAAATATTTACTGGGCAACTGCCATGAGCCAGCAGCAGCCAGGGGGACCCAACAGCGGGTTAGAGCACAGCCTCCACTTGCATAGAGCTTGCAGGCTAGTGAAGAGGACAGACAATAATCAAACACCCACACATATTAATAATTATAAACCATGACAGGTGTGTAAAGTGAAGTTTAGGATATGAAGCATAGAAGAGGGGATTAACTGAGATCAGGGGACCGGGATCAGGGGGTGTCACTGAGCAAGAGTCTGAAGGATGAACCAGAGTGGACCAGATAGGGGCAGGGAGGTAGGGAGGGGATGGTGAAGACATCCCAGGCAGAGCAACTGTGCAGTAAGAGCGGCGCTCAAGGAGCTGATGGCTAGTGGGACTGGCTTGCCATCTGATTGCCTGGGAAGGTGGTGTTGTCACTTAGAAGAACAGAACCCAGGAGAAGTCCTTGTTTTCAGGAAGTGGGAAGAGGACAAGAAGCCGGAAAAGGAGCAGCTGGAGCAGTGGCATTAAGGCTTTCCACCCCACCTGCCCACCCCCTCAAACACCCCCATCCAAGCACGTCTCAAGCTTGGACCAGCCGTCTGACCTTGCATGAAGTCCCAGATGCTGCACCTCTCTCCTGACAGGCGGACTACAGGGCAGTTTGGGGCCAAACCCCCTTGTTCAGTCATGTCCTCCAGTCGCTGCCAACGGACCTTCAGGATAAACCAGAAATACTGGGCACTGAAGAAGGTAGGGATCCAGTTTTCATGGGAGAAGTGTGGGTTCCTGGTCATGCCAGTCTTCTCGCCCATGGCCAGGATGTTCTTCTTGACCCTCCTGGGAAAGAGCGTCAGGAGCACTTTGCCTATGGCTACATGCAGGGCCACCTGAAAGAGGACCCAGAGCCTCTTCAGCCATAGCCCTGGCGGGGGCAGCCCCATCACAACACAGCCAGAGCTGGCTCTGAGGCCGGTGGACAGAGAGGAAACCTCCCGGCCACTCAGGGAGGAGCTGGACAAAGGTGACAGACGGCGGCAGCCAACCCAGACAGGAGGAAGGTGCCAGGACAGAAGGGGCTTGCCTTCCGGTCAATAGAATGGAAAATTTCAAGCCAGGGGCTAAAGGTCTGTTCTAATGACCATTTCAGACTTTTTGCCTTACTTAACCTTTGAGAGATACCTGGATGGGAAGATTTCAGGTCCTAAATTCTCCCTCTGATAAAATCAAAAAACAAAAGCTTTAAACCGGCACACTTAAAGGGATTCTGTGGTTCTTTAGAAAGGCTCTGTTGCAGTAAGTTCTACTGTTAATTATTTAATAATGTAAATTGTCCTTTTACTGCTGAAGGATGTTTTCTCACTCACAGCTTCTAGCTAGTGGTTGTGAATTTCTGGAGGCCTAGCCCTGCCCAGAGGATTTGGGTCTGGAAGCTCTCCAGGTAGAGACTGAGCTGACATCCCCAAGGAAACCTGGGCCTGCTCCTTCCCTCAGCACTGAGGGTAGAGTAATGAATACAGTGTTGCTCTTAGCTGGGTGCAGTGCAGAGCAGGGAAGGGTCAAGTGGACAGAAGAGTGTCCTCCGTGTATGTACAGAGAGGAAGGTTAAATGGGGCACTGGGAGCATGGAGAGGGGGCAGCTAATTCTGTTTAGAAAGGTCAAGAGGAATTCCCCAAGCAAGCGATGTCTATGCTGAAACCAGAAATACAGAAGCTGCTGCTGCTGTTGCTAACCCACTTCAGTCGTGTCCAGCTCTGTGCGACCCCATAGACGGAAGCCCACCGGGCTCCCCCATCCCTGGGATTCTCCAGGCAAGAACACTGGAGTGGATTGCCATTTCCTTCTCCAATGCAGGAAAGTGAAAAGTGAAAGTGAAGTCACTTAGTCGTGCCTGACTCATAGTGATCCCATGGACTGCAGCCCACCAGGCTTCTCCATCCATGGGATTTTCCAGGCAAGAGCACCAGAGTGGGCTACCATTGCCTTCTGCAAAATACAGAAGAGCAAGCAGTAAGCAGCCCAGTGGGGTCAGTGGTCCTGGTGGAAAGAACCATGTATCCAGAGAACTTCAAGCCAGAGAGTGCCTGGCTCATGAGAGAAAGAGAGAAGAATCACAGAAGCTCAGAACTGTGGAGTGTTTCAGAAAACCTCTGAAACCACTTTATTTTTTAAGCAGGGAAACTGAGACCCAGAGAAAGGAAGTGGCCTCAGGTCCATTCTGCTGTTAGTAATCTCTAAGGGGTTGATTCACAAAGCGTAAGTTTAGGCCTCCTGAGGCATTTATGTACCTGTGTGTTAGGACAGAAGGGAGAACGCCATGAAAGTGGTTGTCGCCTTCAAAAAGGTGTCAGCCTTGGCCAGCAGCCCACTAACTTTATTTAGAGAAAGAAAAACTGGCTCCAAAAGATGTTCTCTTTCTGAGCATCTCAGTGCAAATACCACATGCTGTGCCCACAAAGTGCAAACACTTGCCTCTTCAAGCCATGATAACTCTCCTGTGTATACAGCATTTTGCCAGGTACAAAGCAATCTTTATCCCTGGTGTCAGTTGTTTTTTCTTATCATTGTTTGTTTTAAATGGGCTATTTTGGGAGCAGTATTAGATTCACAGTAAATAAACAGAAAGTACAGTGAGTTCCCATATACCTCCTGTTTCCACACATTCACAGCCTTCTGCAATAGCCATATCCCACCAGAGTGGTACATCTGTTACATGGATGAATCTATATTAACAAATCCTTATCACCCAAGGTCCATAGCTTACATTAGAGTTCACTCTTGGTGCCGTATACTCTATGGGTTTTGACAAATATGTGATGTATGTATTCACCATTATGGTATCATAAAGAATAGTTTTGCTGTCCTAAAATCTTCTGTGCTCCACCTGTTCATTTCTCTCTCTCCGTGGGCAACCATTCACCTTTTGAGTATTTCCATAATTTTGCCTTCTCTAGAACATCATATAGTTCTAGAATCATACAGTATATAGTCTTTTCAGATTGGTTTCTTTCACTTAGGAATATGCATGTAAGAAACCTTCATGTCTTTTCAAGACTTGATAGCACATTTCTTTTTAGCATTAGATAATATTGCATCATCTGGATATATACCACAGTTTATTTATCTGTTCACCTAGTGAAGGACATCTTGGTTTCTTCCAAATTTTGGCAGTTATGAATAAATAACTGAATGTTTGTATCCCTACAAAGTTCATACGATGAAACCTAATCCCTAATGATGGTATTTGGAGGTGGTGTTGTTGTGAGGTGATTAGGTAATTATAGCAGGGCCCTTTGAAAAATCAGATGACTATATTTGTGTGGATCTGTTTCTGGACTTTCTCTTCTTTGTATTGATCTATTTGTCTATTCTTTTGCCAATATCATATTCTTTTGACTGCTATGTCTCTATAAAGGCTTGAAGTCCAGTAGCATCAGTCCTTCAACTTTGTTTTTCTCCTTCAATATTGGGCTGGCTATTCTGGGCCTTTTGCCTCTTTGTATAAACTTTGAAATCAGTTTTTCAATATCCACAAAATAACTGGCTGGGATTTCGGTTGAGACTGTGTTGAATCTACAGATTAAGTTAGGAAGTATCGGCATCTTGACAACATTGAATTTTCCTATTCATGAACATGGACTATCTCTCTATTTAGCTCTTCCTTGCTTTCTTTCCATCAGAGTTTTATAGGTTTCCTTGTATAAATCTTCCACATATTTTATTATTTTTATACCTATGGTTTTTTTTAATTTTTATTTTTACTTGATTTTACTTTACAATACTGTATTGGTTTTGCCATACATTAACATGAATCCATCACAGGTGTACATGAGTTCCCAAACATGTGCTAATGTAAAAGGTATTATGATTTTAATTTCAGATTCCAATTGTTCATTGCTGGTATCAGTTCAGTTCAGTTCAGTCGCTCAGTCGTGTCCTACTCTTTGGGAACCCATGGACTGCAGCACGCCAGGGCTCCCTGTCCACCACCAACTCCTGGAGTTCACTCAAACTCATGCCCATTGAGTCGGTGATGCCATCCAACCATCTCACCCTCTGTCGTCCCCTTCTCCTCCTGCCCTCAATCTTTCCCAGCATCAGGATCTTTTCAAAGGAGTCAGCTCTTCACATCAGGTGGCCAAAGTATTGGAGTTTCAGCTTCAACACCAGTTCTTCCAATGAATATTCAGGACTGATTTCCTTTAGGATGGACTGGTTGGATCTCCTTGCAGTCCAAGGGACTCTCAAGAGGCTTCTCTAACAACACAGTTCAAAAGCATCAATTCTTCCACGCTCAGCCTTCTTCACAGTCCAACTCTCACATCCATACATGACCACTGGAAAAACCATAGCCTTGACTAGACAGACCTTTGTTGGCAAAGTAATATCTCTGCTTTTGAATATGCTATCTAGGTTGGTCATAACTTTCCTTCCAATGAGTAAGTGTCTTTTAATTTCATGGCTGCAGTCAGCATCTGCAGTGATTTTGGAGCTCCCCTCCAAATAAAGTCAACCACTGTTTTCACTGTCTCCTCATCTATCTGCCATGAAGTAATGGGACCAGATGACATGATCTTAGTTTTCTGAATGTTGAGCTTTAAGCCAACTTTTTTACTCTCTTCCATAAAAGTGAAAGACTTTTATCAAGAGGCTCTTTAGTTCTTCTTCACTTTCTGCCATAAGGGTGGTGTCATCTGCATATCTGAGGTTATTGATAATTCTCCCGGCAGTCTTGATCCCAGCTTGTGCTTCTTCCAGCCCAGCGTTTCTCATGATGTATTCTGCATAGAAGTTAAATGAGCAGGGGGACAATATACAGCCTTGACGTACTCCTTTTCCTATTTGGAACCAGTCTGTAGTTCCATGTCCAGTTCTAACTGTTGCTTTCTGATCTGCATGCAAATTTCTCAAGAGGCAAGTCAGGTGGTCTGGTATGCCCATCTCTCAGAATTTTCCAGTTTGTTGTGATCCACACAGTCAAAGGCTTTGGCATAGTCAATAAAGCAGAAATAGATGTTTTTCTGGAACTCTCTTGCTTTTTCGATGATCCAGCGGATGTTGGCAACTGCTGGTATATAGGAGAGCAATTGACTTTTGTGTAGTAACCTTGTATCTTACAAACTTGCTATAATCCTTTATTAGTTCCAGAGTTTTTTGGTCAGTTCATTCAGATCTTCTACATAAACAACTGTGTAATCTACAGAGACAGCTTTATCTATTTTCCCCTATATGTGCACACGGATTTCCTTTTCTTTTATTGCATTAGCTAGAACTTTTGGTATGATGTTGAAAGAGTGGTGAGAGGGGACATTGCAGAAGATCACGGAGAGGGCATGACTACTGGTTAACCTGTAAGCTGGACTTGGGCAATCAGATGCCCCTCACCTTTTCCCCTGTCCTTGGAGTCTGTGCTCTGCTTGCCTCCCCCATGCTAGAATCTACCCTAGGATGCAGCCTGAGATAGTAATATGGTGTTGAGACCATCCAGATGGCCCCTACGTCACACAGCAAATTCCCACTGACTATCTGTTTTACATATGGTAGGGTTCATGTTTCAATGCTACTCTCTCAATTCGTCCCATCTTTCTCTTGAGGTTTCTTATTTAGCCTTGCGTTATTTAGAAGTGTTTTGTTTAATCTACAGGTATCCTGGAGTTTTCCAAGTATTTTTCTGTTTGATTCCTCTGTGGTCTCAAAGCATATATGACTGTTTAAAATATTTTTTAATGTATGTTATATGACCCCAGATGTTGTCTATCTTGGTGAATATTCCATGTAAGCTTGACAAGAATGTATATTCCACTGTTATTAGGTAAAGTGGTCTACAGATGTCAATTCCATCCAGCTGGCCAATGGTGCTAGTGAGTTCTCCGACATCCTTCTGGTTTTCCGCCTGCTAGATCCATTTCTGATAGTCTCCAACTATTAGAGTGGATTTGTCTGTTTCTCCTTTCAGTTATATCAGTTTTTGCCTCATGTATGTTGATGTTCTATTGTTAGGCACATACACGTAAAGCCTTCTTGGAAATTGACCCTTTTATCATTATGAAATGCCTTTATCCCTGATAATTTTCCTTACTCTGAGGTTTGCTCTGTCTGAAATTAATATAGCCATTCCAGCTTTCTTTTGATTAATATTAGCATAATGTGTCCTTTTCCTATTCCTTTACTTTTTTTTTTGGAGAGAGTTGTTATGTAAACAGTTAATAGAATTACATGATCTACATCTATAATCACTGGCCCTACTACTTTTTTCTTTTTTTATTGTAATAAATTACACAAAACATAAAATTTACCATTGTAACCACTTTAAGTGTATAATCCAGCGGCATTAATTTCCCTTCACGTTGTTATCCCACCAGTCATTGTCGCAAGTCTTTTCATCTTGTGAGACTGAAACAATGCTCATTAGACAGTTTCTCTCAACTCCCCTCTCTTGCTAGCCCCCAGCAGCCACCATTACATTTCCTGTCTCTATGACTTGGACTTCTCTAAGTGCTTCATGTAAGTGTAACCATCACAGCATTTTTCTGTTTATGACTGTCTTATTTCACTTAGCATAGTCCTCAAGTGTCTTCATGTTGTAGTGTGTTATGGGATTTCCTTCTTTTTTTTGGATGAATAATATTCCATTGTATGTATATAACACATTTTGTTTCTCCCTTCATCTGTTAATGGACACGTGGTTTCCTTCCACATTTTAGGTATTTTGAAAAACCTGCTTTCCTTCTGGGAATCTGAAATTTAGGTACATGCTAGACAGGGTATGACCAACCTCCATTAGAAACCTTGGGCATTGATCTCTGATAGACGATATTTCACATGTGTTGTTACAACTTGTTGCTGGAAGAGTTAAGTGTGTCTGTGTGACTCCTCTGGGAGAGGACTCTGAGAAGTTTCTCCTGTTTTTCTCTAGACTTTGACCTCATGTACCTTTTCCCTTTACTGATTTTGTCTTGTATACTTTCACTGTTATAGCACAGCTATATGAATATGGCTATATGATAAGTTCTCTGAGACTTCCTACAAATTGCTGAACCTTGGGGTGGATTGCCAATACACCATGTTACACAAGCGGCCTATAAAAGTTTCAAACCTTTAGTAATTCTGTTATTTTCAGTGGTATATCAACCAACACTTTGGAAGCTGACAATCGTTTATACCTACAAAGTAGGTATGTGCTTAGTTATTCAGTCGTGTCCAACTCTTTGTGACCCCATGGTATGTAGCCTGCCAGGCTGCTCTGTCCATGGGGTTCTCTATGCCATGCCCTCTTCCAGGGGATCTTCCCAACTCAAGGATCAAACCCAGGTCTCCCGCACTGCAGGTGGATTCTTTACCAGCTGAGCTACCAGGGAAGCCCAGAGGAGAGTATACTATGCAGGATTTCCCAAACTATTTTGACCAGGGAACATTATCTAGTAAACCACATCTATGGGATTTGGTTCCCAAAGAACACACTTTGAAAAACACTAGATTAGTCAGTAACCTCAGGGACCTTCTCTCCTCTGTTTGCTGTGTTCATGCCCTGGGATTTCCACAGCCGTGTCCCAAGGTGCCCCTGCCTGGGCAGGAGGATAACACTTGTGCTTGGGTAGCCAAGTGCTGGGTAGGAAGGATCAGTGCCCAGGAGAGGTCCAGGCAGAGATCCAGGAGTTGAGAAGGGAGGGAGAGCGGGAGAGCTGTAGGGATCTGAGCTGGTGTCCCAGGGGAGCCTGAGAGCAGACACTGCTGATGAGGAATGGTGGTGATGGAGGGGAAGGGCGTCAGCAAAGACAGAGAAGGGAAAGCACAAGGGATGTACAAGAGCCAGCAGTTCATCTGGAGGCAGATTATCCTATACTAAAGGGTGCTGCTGCTGCTGCTGCTAAGTCACTTCAGTTGTGCGACCCCACAGACGGCAGCCCACCAGGCTCCCCCGTCCCTGGGATTCTCCAGGCAAGAACACTGGAGTGGGTTGCCATTTCCTTCTCCAATGCATGAAAGTGAAAAGTGAAAGTGAAGTCGCTCAGTCGTATCCGACTCTTCGCCACCCCACAGACTGTAGCCTACCAGGCTCCCCCATCCATGGGATTTTCCAGGCAAGAGTACAGGAGTGAAGTGCCATTGCCTTCTCCGAGCTTTAGCATTATTCCTTCCAAAGAACACCCAGGACTGATCTCCTTTAAAATGGACTGGTTGGATCTCCTTGCAGTCCAAGGGACTCTCAAGAGTCTTCTCCAACACCACAGTTCCAAAGCATCAATTCTTCAACGCTCAGCTTTCTTCACAGTCCAATCAGGTGGCCCAAATATTGGAGTTTCAGTTTCAACATCAGCCCTTCCAATGAATACTCAGGACTGATCTCCTTTAGGATGGACTGGTTGGATCTCCTTGCAGGCCAAGGGACGCTCAAGAGTCTCCTCCAACACCACAGTTCAAAAGCATCAATTCTTCCACGCTCAGCTTTCTTCACAATCCAACTCTCACATCCATACATGACCACTGGAAAAACCATAGCCTTGACTAGATGGACCTTTGTTGGCAAAGTAATATCTCTGCTTTTCAATATGCTATCTAGGTTGGTCATAACTTTTCTTCTAAAGGTATAAATATGTATAATTGAAATCTACAAAGTGGTTAAGTATGTTTTGCCTTTCCTTTCCAATTGCAGATATGTGTTAGGAATTGGGATTCTTGGTGCTATAGCATCAACACCAGAAGATAGAATCATTTTATTATTCTACAAACTAATCCTTATTTTAAATGAATAGCAATGAGTCTGATATATCTTCATTACTGATTGATCACAAGCTGTTCCTTTACCCTCACTGGAAAACTTCCAGGTATGTATTTGCATAAATCAATTCATTATTAATTTTATATCTTATTATTTCTTAATTTTTAATAACTTTGATTTTCATTTTATTATCATGTTACATTCTATTACTGGCAAGAGATCATGGTTTTCCATTCCATGGAGTCAACGCAAGTTTCTCTTCAAAACAAATGTGTTTAAGTTTTAAAAGTGACCTCACAAAATCATAAAAAGAAAGAAGAAAAAGGGGGATCAATGGAAAAATTGCAGTAAGTAAATATGGGTGATGGTGTGTGGGATTTCATCATATTGTTCTTATTTTGTGTGGGCATACTTGGAATTTTGAATAATAGAAAAGTTAGTTGAGAATCTAATTTCTGGCAGCATGTCAGACTTTTGCTCACTAAACAGTTAGCTATTCCATGAAATAACTATTTTAATGTACTGCTTTCATAAGAGTTGGGGCTTCCCTGGTGGCTTAGACAGTAAAGCATCTGCCTGCAATGTGGGAGACCGGGGTTTGATTCCTGGGTCGGGAAGATCCTCTGGAGAAGGAAATAGCAATCCACTCCAGCACTCTTGCCTGGAAAATCCCATGGACGGAGGAGCCTGATAGGCTACAGTCCATGGGGTCACAAACAGCTGGACACGACTGAGTGACTTCACTTCACTTTCATAAGAGTTAAAGGAAAATCCCCAAGCATTTACACATATGTATATACATGCACATAATTAATATCATTGGGTAAAAGCAAAACAGGAACTGGGTAAAACAGTCCTGGACAAATAGTTTAACAAAAGTTAGAGAAGCCCTGAGGGGAAGCTCCATTGCAAGCTCTGTGTTGGTGAATCTACGCTCTGAACCAGCTGTAGAATAGGGCAGCTGATTCTGAGATTCCTGTATTAAGATGGAGACTCCTAAAAGGATATCAAAGTGATCCCTTATCAGCAGTGACTTTGGAAGATTTTCTTGCTTCTGGAAGATGCAAGAGCAATGCATCTCTGAAGTATCCCTTGTATCTTGGTGTTAAACACAGCCATGTACTTTTGATAAAAGAGCCAGAACTTCACCGGCAGTCCAGTGGTTAAGACTCCATGCTTCCAGTGCGGGGGGCATAGTTCCATTCCTGGTTGGTGAGCTAAAATCCCACATGCCCTGCAGCACAGCCAAAAAAGTATTTTAAAAGAGTCAAGTAGAACTTTTTAGAAAAGACAACATATTTAGATGCTGAGAATTTACACAGGCGAGGATGAAACTAATACGAGCTCACAAAAATTATCAACACACAAACCAACCACCATGAGTGAGAATCAACAGAATCAGCAATATTTAGATCTTCAGGAATTTCAGACATTAGAATTATCAATAAAAACTATTTAAATAACTACAATACAACTATGTATTAAAGGTTTAAAGCATTCATGGGCTTCCCTGGTGGCTCAGAAGAGAAAGAATCCACCTACAATGCAGGAGACCTGGGTTTGATCCTTGGATTGGGAAGATCCTCTGAAGAAGGAAATGGCAACCCACTCCAGTAATTTCGCCTGGATAATCCTCATGGACAGAGAAGCCTGTTGGGCTACAGTCCACTGGGTCTCAAAGAGTCAGACATGACTGAACAGCTAAGCACAGGAACCCTGGTGTACCCTGACAGCAAAGATCAGCTTCCACTAGCAAGTTATTGAATCATTTGCCTTCCTGGATTAAAAAAAAAAAGCATTAATAGGCTATCCAGAATGATTTTTTAAAGAGTCAAATGGAAGTTTTAGGAAACAAATACACAATTGTTGAATTAAAGACTGGGGGAATATGTTAAACAGCAGACTAGGAGCTACTTGTTCAATAGCGTGGTATATATATATATATATATATAGCTTAAAAAGCTGATAATAAAAAATAAAATGAGTTAAAAGCAACAACCAAAATAAAATTAAATGAATGTACAACTTTGAACTAGCAAGAAAAAGTAGGTAGTGAAAGAACGGAAAGAAGATATGAAAGAGTCATGGAGGTAATTAAAGTGAAAAAAGATGACTGAACTGTCTACATATAAAAAAATTAATGCATTTAATATAAATGAGTTAGAAGCCCTTCTGAACTAGAAGAGTAAGAATCTCTGAAAATCCACTTCAAAACGCATGAGGACACTGGCAGAAATTGTCAAAATCAGCTTCTTTCAGTGTTCTGTAAATTAACCAAAGAAAGGTTTTTTGATCACCAGAGAAGTGTCTATTTAATGAGAACTGCTGAATCTTGGTAAGAACAGTGAGCTTTGTGGTGTTTTAATTTGCTCTAGCCCTATTCCCCTCTTCCAGCTCCAAGGCAGCCTTGAAAAATTTAGCTTTGCAACCATGGTTGTTGTGAAAATTAAGAATTTAGTAACCACTGGAAGGGAAGAATAGGTTTGGAGCCCTTCAAAAAGTCCCAGTTCCAGAGAACTGTCATTATGTGACTAGTCTGATATCTCCTTTGGAAAGCTCCATTCCCAGGTCTTGGTTTTATTTGACCTGACTCAGCTCACTCTACAAAAACAGTGCATTTGCCAAAATAATGAGTGGCAATTCTGTAACATTGCATCATCCTGAGATAATAATGCAAGGGCCAGCAGCTTTCTCCCTGGGATGGATGTCACTCAGGGGTGTTAGAGACACTTTCAGAGCATGGCTTAGTTGTGTGGTTGCCAGCTTTCCTCTTTGTGGAAAATCAGTGGATTCTGTCAGGAGGAGAAGGGGTCGACTGAGGATGAGATGGTTGGATGGATCACCAACTCTATGGACATGAATTTGAGCAAGTTTCCGGAGTTGGCGATGGTCAGGGAAGCCTGGAGTGCTGCAGTCCATGGGGTTGCAAAGAGTCGGACAAGACTGAGCGACTGAACTGAACGGACTCTGTTGGGATCCTGTGCAGCATCTAACAAGGCTCCCACTTTTCAGACGGTCCCTCCACCCCAAACCCTGTCCATCACAGCAAGGCTTTCCCCTCAGTTTCCCTTCTTCCCTCATTCTTCCTCCATTCTATCTAGGTGAGGGTGAGGTGGGTTCTATCTCTCACTGGTTCATTCCCCGCTCAGAGCAGTGTGTGCATCCATTGCTCAGTTGGGTCTGACTCTTTGCAACCCCATGGACTGTAGCCCACCACTCTCCCCTGTCCGTGGGATTTCCCAGGCAAGAATACTGGAGTGGGTTGCCATTTCCTTCTCCAGGGGATCTTCACCCAGGGATGAAACCCTAGTCTCTCGAGTCTGCTGCACTGGCAGGCAGGTTCTTTACCACTAGCGCCACCTAGGGAGCAGTACAGGTCTAAATAGCATCAGCTGGGCTCACCTTCCTTACCATATGTATTTGGACCAATGAGCTAAGGAAATATGAACATTTTGAGGTCAGATTTTTTCAACCTTGACACCACTGACATTTTGATAATTATTTGCTGTGAGGGGCTATCCTGTGCACTGTAGGATGTTTAGAAGCACACTGGCCAGTAACACCCCACAAGTGGTGACAATCAAAAATGTCTTCATGGGACCTCCCTGGTAGTCCAGTGGCTAAGACTCTACGCTGCCACTGCAGGGGGCACGGGCTCCATCCCTGCTCAGGGAACTAAGATTTCGCATGTTGTGAGGTGTGGCCAAAATATAAAAAGAAATAAAGTAACAACAAGAATAATAAAATAACTTAAAAAAAGGGAAAAAAATTCTTCATAAGTCAGGCAGAGAAAGACAAATATCGTATGACATCACTCACACAGAATCTTTAAAAAAATGCTATAAATGAAGTTACTTACAACACAGAGGCAGACTCACAGATTTTGAAAACAAATTTATGGTCACCAAAGGGGAAATGTGGCGAGGGGGATAAATTAGGAGCTTCAGATTAACATACAAACACTGCTGCTGCAGCTGCTGCGAAGTCACTCCAGTCGTGTCTGACTCTGTGCAATCCCATAGACGGCAGCCCACCAGGCTCCGCCGTCCCTGGGATTCTCCAGGCAAGAACCCTGGAGTGAGTCGCCATTTCCTTCTCCAATGCATGAAAGGGAAAAGTGAAAGTGAAGTCGCTCAGTCGTGTCCGACTCTGTGCAGCCCCGTAGATGGCAGCCCACCAGGCTCCCCTGTCCCTGGGATTCTCCAGGCAAGAGTACTGGAGTGGGTTGCCATTATACACACATTACTATATATAAAATAGGTAACCAACAAGGGCCTACTCTTTAGCACAGGGAACTCTACCCAATATTTTGTAATAACTTATATGGGAAAAGAATCTGATAAAGAATGAGTATATGTATATGTATAACTGAATAACTTTGCTATACACCTGAAACAAACACAACATTGTAAATCAACTGTACCTCAATACAATTATTTTTTAAATGTCTTCAGACGTAGCCAAATATCCCCTAGGAGCAAAATAGTCCCCAGTTGAGAACTGCTGTTTTAGTTAAACCAGTACAGTTACATTTGATGCTTGTTTCATTTTTAGCCAAAACTTACATATCATTATAATTAATATATCACTGCAACTTTTATTTCTATTTCCAAGAGGAGAAATATATAGTCTATGTATTATTACCTCTTTCCAACATAGCTGCGGGGTTGTTGTTGCCATTTGACTGGAGCGGTCTGGTTCCAAAACTCTATCCTGAGGGCTGCTTTCTGGGACCACGCTTGGTACCAACAGGCCTCAGTGTGGGCTCCTTATCTCATGGGAGTACTTTGTTGGCAAGTGTGAGTCCAAGGACCAGGAGTGAAGGACGCGAGTTGTAGAACAGGGCGGGAAGGAGACCTATTGCATTATCACACAGGCCACTGCCAAAGGCATTTGGCTGTTTGATTCTGCAAGCCAGTTCGAAAGCTGTATGAAACATCTGAGGAGAGTCCATCTAAGAGGAAAAAGAGAAACATGTACTCGGTTACTGATTCCATTGGTCTAAGATTTGTCCCATGAGGCGCAGACCGCTCCCCACTTACGCACTTCTGGGCTGCGCTATCCCAGTGCTGAGCCATTCCCACGGTCCCATGACCCCATGACACAAGCCTTGATGCCGGAAGGGAGAAGCCTGTGATATGGACTTGAGGTGATGCCCACTTAGGTTACACCTGCTGAAGCTGGAATAAGGTCTGTGGTGGTGAAATTAGCAGCAGGTGCAGCCAAGAGGGTCGGACATGCGCCATAAGAGGTGTTTGAAACACTTGCACATATGAATTTGTGTGTTGTAATGCATTCCTGGTACCTATTCAAGCAAAGCAACCTACACATACATACATGACCTCAGTTTTCTCTTTAGAAAATGAGGATAGTCTCCTTGAGCTTGCTGGATTGTTCAGAGAATTAAAGAGCTGCATGTATAAAGCCTGATTACAAGGTTAGTCCAGTAAATACACTGTGTGTGTGTGTATAATTATCTCATTAGTCAGGATCTTACTGACCCAGGGATCGAACCTGTGTCTCTCATGTCTCCTGCACTGGCAGGCAGGTTCTTTACGACGAGTGACACCTGAGAAGCCCATCAGTCAGATGTAAGTCATTCTAGTGGACTGTGAAGGCCCAGTGCAGTGAGGCGAGTCACAGCTTCCACCTTGTGTGGGCAGTGGTGTTGGCTTACGCTGCTAAGACAGTCAGAGCTCGATCGCTCTACAATTAACCTTTGGTGAGCAGATATCGTGTCCCTGATTTTGGGCTGCCCTAAGGACCCAGAGACCAGAATCATTCCTGATCCTTCCCTGCAAGTCACTCACAAGCCCGCAAAGATGGGCAAATAATAGCAACTGCTGCGATTTAGGCAAATACAGGGCACTATGAGAGCAAAAGAAATCCTCAGAGGCAAAGGAGGGCGTTCCCTAGGAGGAACAAAGCGTACCCACATCTGAGGGATGTCTAGGTCTTAACCAAGCAAACACTGGGAGCAGGGGCAAAATGTTTCTCACCAGATCACTCAGTGCAACTTCATCGCTTACTGGGCTCCTGTGGTAGTCAAGGCATTGATCAGATGCTGTGCGGGGGACACAGGGGTAACCCAGGGGTAACACCTCTCACTGCCCAGAGACCATAAGGCAGACCGTTGCAGGAGTGAAGAAACAAATTACACACATACGGCGGTGTCTCTGTGAACAGACATCCTCCTGACCCAGATCATGGGCATTCAACCACTCAAAAAGTAATTGACTTGCATCTCCCTCCCTGGTTAATTAGACTTTAAAAATAAGTAAATAAATAATTTTTTTAAAGAATGGCCAAGAATGGGAGGATTGATGGTATTTTTTCCTTTTTACAATTGTCTTTCCTTAAGCTGTTCCATATTTCAATAAGAAAAGAGATATAACCAAATATAAAGTAAACCCCACTCTAGCTAATTCTCTGCTTCCCCTACCCCTGACCCGGGAGCGAGGTGAGCCAAAGCAGACCCTCTCAGTATCCCCTTCGCTCCGCCCCGGGCCACCTGCCTCTTTAAGAACCCGATCTTCTCCCTTAGGTGTGTGGCGCAGGGAGCGAGCTGTGGAGGGTGCTGCTTGTTGAGGTCTTGGGAAGTGATGTCTCCGGGAGCTGCTGTTTCTTTAAGGGGGCGGAGCTCTGCCCGGAGGAGGTGGAGAAGGTTTGCCCCCCGGATCTCCGGTTTCCGGCAACTCGGTGGGACCAGAACTAGCGCGGAGAATCTGAGGCCCCAGGCTTTCCGAGACTGGTTGGACTCCTAGCGCCCCCGAGGTGAGGCAGCGGGGTCTGCGGGGCCGGCCAGGGACTGAAAGACCCCGGGATCTATCCACCTGGGTCGCTGCGGCCCAGCTCCTCCTCCTAAAACACTACCCGTGCATCTTGGGCAGCTCTTTCCCAGACCATCCTGGGCTCAGGGGGCCCCAGGCTGCAGGGTTCCTATTACTCCAACGCCTACTAATTGCTTCGCTGTGCACTAAGCGCCTCACACTCACTTGTCTCAGTTAATGGCACCCAACATCGTGTGAGTAGGTACAATTATAAAATCCATTCTACTGATGAGGAAACAGGTGCTGAGGAGCCCATAGTCAAAATAGCCAGAAGCAGCAGAGTCAGGACTCAAACCCAAGTCTGTCCAACCCCAGAGCCTGTGCCCTTAACCACGGGCTAGGCTTACGGCCTTTGCTCTTCACTGCCCTCATAGCCATCTCTATCAAATCCCTGTCTCCCCTTACTCATCCTTCCGTCTCCAGGCTGCACTTGGCCCTTAAACACCCACGTTATAAGTGAGATTGGATGGAACCAATGGACCCCTGTTCGCCAACCCCCTTAGTTTCTTTATAACATTTTTGATAGTATCTGATGCTAAATGGTTATCTTTGTATAAACCTATCAAATCCCACTAAAAAAGGTCACAAGGGAAAGCAACACCATTTCTAACCCTAAAATAAAATGTTTGCAGATATTGTATTATGGTATCCTATGAAGTGTATTTATTTTTTCCTTTTAGACCTCTGCAGATTATCTTCCTAATAATTGGGAGACGACCCACTGACTGAATGGCAACGGTAGATGACTTGCAGTTTGAAGGTACATCATTTGAGTGTCCACCTTTTATGATTAGCGTTTCTGTAGTAAAAGCAATGGATTTATGTTGGTACACTGGCACATATATTAAAGAAGATTATTTCACACATCTTCATAAAAGAATATTTGCCACAACAGGTTATTCCATTTGTCCGTATTAGCTGTTCTTTTTTTGCCAAATAGCCCTCTAGGTTGGTAATATTGTAAATTTAGTGCAGATTACAGAAATTGTTTATAGAGTTCCTGCTTTAGTTAAGCACGCATTTACTGAGCACCTATTTGTGCTTAGAACTCTAGTAGGTGCAGAAGATCAAAAGTTAAAGGGGATTTTTTTTTTTTACACTGCTGAGTAGATGAACGTATAAAAGATTATTATGATGAAACATAATCAGGTCATTCCTTCATTAAATCAATAAGTCTTTCATGAGTGTGACCATTGTTCTCACTATCAGGGTAGAAGAGTGAATAGTCAGTGTCTTCCTTTATAAAGCCCTCAGTCTAGTGAGGGAGACATTCTTTTGTTAAATGATCTTTTAAATACATATCTACAAACTATTAGCCCTCGTAGCTCAGTTGGTAAAGACTCTGCCTGCAGTGCAGGAGACCCTGTTTCGATTCCTGAGTTGGGGAGATCCCCTGGAGAGGGAAATGGCAACCCACTCCAGTACTCTTGCCTGGAAAATCCCATGGACAGAGGAGCCTGGCAGGCTACAGTCCATGGAGTTGCAAGGGTCAGACACGACTTAACAACTAAACCACCAAGCTATTAAAGTAATGAAAGAAAAGTTCATAACTCAGCCCAGAGCCTGACATAAGCTAAGGATTGATGAATGCTCATTTTGTCTTGTAATCACGTGTGTGTGTGTGTGTGTGTGCGCACTCAGTTGTGTCCAACACTGTGACCCCATGGACTATAGCCCTCCAGGCTCCTCTGTCTATGGAATTCTCCAGGCAGGAATACTAGAGTGGGTTGCTATTCCCTTCTCCAAGGGATCTTCCTGACACAGGGATTGAACTTGAATCTACCACATTGCAGGTAGATTCTTTACCGTCTGAGCCTCCAGGGAAGCCCATAGTATTTCCTAAATGGCAGATACTGTTCTAAGTGCTTTACAAATAAATCCTTTCATCCTTATGTCAACTTTATGAAGTAGTTATTTTACTCTCCCTATTTTACCAATGGGGAATTTAAGGTACAGAAAAATTAGGTCATTTGCCTAAAGGTTATAGTGTAAGGAAGAGTTTGAATAGCATAGGCATCACAACCTATGCTATTCCTACCTAAGGAAAACAAAAAATGTTTGAAGCAAAATCCACTTTATCAGCCAATACTGTCAACACCGCCTTCAAAATACATCCAGCACCTGACCACTGCCTACCACCTCTACCACTCTCCTACCATAATCAAGGTCACCATCACCTCATGTCTGGATTATAGCCCTTTCCTTCCTGCAGATCTTCCCACATCTTCCCTTACCTTTCTGCTGTCTTTGTTTTGCATCCAGAGTAGTCCTTTAAAACTAAGCCAGATCATGCCATTCCTCCAAAGCCTTTCAGTGGCTCCATCTCACTGGGAGTGGAAGGTGGAGCCCTTTCTGCGCTTAGGAGGCCCTCGTGGTCCAGGCCTCCTCTGCCTCCGATTTCATTTTGTACTACTCTGGCCCTTTCTTTCTGCCTCCTCACATGGGCCTCATCACTGTCCCTCCTAGACACCAGGTACACTTAGGGCTTTCGTGCCATCTTCCTGCTTAGGACACTCTTACCGCAGATAGCCATATGACTCGTTCCCTTGCTCGGCTCAAATCTCACTTCATTCCAGAGGCCTTCCTTGATCATCCTATCTGGGAGTACAGGGCATGAAAGTTCAAGTCTAAAGAACAGCCTGTGCAGAGTACTTGAGAAGAGTGGGAGTGTGTTTCATCTTTTTCCTCAAGGAATTAAAGGAAGGCCAGTGTACCAGAGCACAGATGGAGGGGGAGGCTGTTGTAAGGTCAGATTTGAGGGGAGGCAGAAGCTAAGTCACACAGGACTTAATTGCTGTATGGAAGAGAACACAGGATGCTGTGGGGGACATGGAAAGCTTCTCCGAGGAGGAATGGTGTTAAATGAAAAAGTGGAGGTCAGGGTCCTACAGATGGGAGAAGTGTCAGGAAAGGAGCAGAGGCAAAACACAGCAGAAAATGTAGAAGCAGGCGGTGCTGGTGGCAGAAATAAGCACATCCGTCTTTCTCTCAAGGGGCTGAGATGGACAAGAATGACTACTTCGGAGCAGAATGTGTGAACAGTCATGTGCGAGGCACACACATCCTACATACAAATCAAGCTAGGCCGTCTGCTGTTCTTCACACACGGGACACGCTTTTCATCTTCTGGGTCTTGCTCATCCTATATCCCTTGGCATCAGATGCTGTCCCCACCCTTCTCATAGGGCAGCTTGAGGAGTTATCTCCCTCCCTTGAACCTCTTTGGACTTGGTACCTCTAAAGTGACAGTCTCCGTTCCTCCTTCTGGCATGTCCTTCCTCTGGTAAACTACTGCTTTTTAAATATGAGACTTAAATATATCTTCCTTGGTCTGATTCTCTCAGGCAACGTTATAACCATTTTTTAAAATGTCAGTGCCCTGCCCAGTCAATAAATGATAGCTATGAAAATATTTATTGTTACCTCATATCATCCTCAACATTTCTGTGAGATAAGTATTATCTACATTTTATAGTTGAAGAAACCAAGACTCGGAGATATGGAGTAATTTGCCCAAGGTCATGGAGTGCTAGTTTATCTTAAACAAAGGACCGTCTCACTTCAGAGCCTCATGCTGCCAAAACCCTGGAGACGGAAACTTGAGTAATTGTTATATATCAGCCATCTCATTAATGTCAGCCACTTTATTTCTCTCCACAGACTATTTGCATAGCTGAAAGCCAATAAGATTGGGCTCGGTTATGCAAGCGCCCCATCCCACTGCCATGCTTCTAGGGTTAGAGTGGTGCCCTGTTGATACCCTTCCTTTTGTTGTTGTTGCTGTTTCGTAGCTAAGGTTTATCTGACTCTCTTGCAACCCCATGGACTGTAGCCTGCCAGTCTCCTTTGTCCAAGGGATTTCTCAGGCAAGAATACTGGGGTGGGTTGTCATTTCCTTCTCCAGGGGTTTTCCTGACTTTTCCCTAGACCTGTCAAATTCCACCCTGAATTTTATCTGAGTGGCTAAATAAAGTTTGTTAGGATGCCTGGAGATAGGAAGTCATGAGCATTGCTGGTGGACATGAATGGGCAAGGTTCTTTTGGAGAGCGGTTTACCAATATGGCTCAAGAGCCTTAAAAGTGATTTGTACCCTTTGACCTAGTGATCACGCTGATAATGTTCATTGTTGTTGTTCAGTCACTCAGTCATGTCCGACTCTTTGTAACCCCATGGATTGCAGCACGCCAGGCTTTCCTGTCCATCATCTCCCAGAGCTTGCTCAAACTCATGTCCGTTGAGTCGGTGATGCCATCCAGCCATCTCATCCTCTGTCGTCCCCTTCTCCTCCTGTCTCCTCCTTCAGTCTTTCCCAGCATCAGGGTCTTTTCTAATGAGTCAGGCCTTCGCATCAGGTGGCCAAAGTATTGGAGCTTCAGGTTTAGCCTTCTAATGAATATACAGGATTGATTTCCTTTAGGAATGACTGGTTTGATCTCCTTGCAGTCCATGGGACTCTCAAGAGTCTTCTCCAGGACCACAGTTCAAAAGCATCAAATCTGCAGCTTTCAACCTTCTTTATGGTCCAACTCTCAGATCTATACATGACTACTGGAAAAACCATAGCTTTGATTATAAGGACGTTTGTTGGCAGAGTAATGTCCCTGCTTTTTAATATGCTGTCTAGGTTTGTCATAGCTTTTCTTCCAAGGAGCAAGTGTCTTTTAATTTTGTGGCTGCAGTCACCATCTGCAGTGATTTTTGGAGCCCAGGAAAATAAAGTCTGTCACTGTTTCCTTTGTTTCCCCACCTATTTGCCATATGATGCGACCGGATGCCATGATCTTAGTTTTTTGAATGTTGAGTTTTAAGCCAGCTTTTTCACTCTCCTTTTTCACCTTCATCAAGTGGCTCTTTAATTCCTCTTCACTTTCTGCCATAAGGGTGGTGTCATCAGCATATCTGAGATTATTGATATTTCTTCTGCAAATCTTGATTCTAGCTTGTGTTTCATCCAGCCCAGCATTTCTTGTATGTACTCTGCATGTAAGTTAAATAAGCAGGGTGACAATATACAGCCTTGGTGTACTCCTTTCCCAATTTGGCACCAGTCTCTTGGTCCATGTCTGATTCTAACTGTTGCTTCTTGACCTGGATACAGGTTGCACAGGAGGCAGCAGAGGCAGGTAAGGTGGTCTGGTATTCCCATCTCTTTAAGATAGTGTTCATACTAAGGCAATAAGCCCTAAAACTGTCTCTGTACAGATACTCTTAACAGTGTTATTTGTTCTAATAAAAGTGGGAAGCAACCTAAACATCCAGTAGCAGTGGAATAGTTGTATTAACTTGTGGTGTCTCTCTCCTAATCTTCCTACCTCCAGCTCAATGACTACTATGTAGACACATAAATGTTCATTATAAACACTGATATAACATGAAAAAGTCATTTTTGTATAATCCCCAGTAGACAGAGCAGCATACAAAATTGTTGACATAGTATGCTATCACATCCTAAGTCAGTGTTTGGCAATTGTGGGCATATAGTAAATATTTGTTGAATGAGTGATCATCACTGGTATGAATCTACTGTACAGAGAAAAGGAAATATACCAAAAGTTAATAGTGTTAGTTTTATATGGGTGGGACTAAGAGTGATTTGGGGGAGCTTCCTGGGTGGCTCAGCAGTGAAAAAATATCTGGCTGCAATGCAGAAGACACAGAAGTCGCCAGGAGTTTGATCCCTGGGTCAGGAAGATCCCTTGGAGGAAGGCATGGCAACCCACTCCAGTATTCTTGCCTTGGAGAGCCCCGTGGACAGAGGAGCCTGGCAGGCCACAGTCCATAGCGTCGCACAGAGGCAGGCACAACCGAAGCAACTAAGCACCATGCACGCACGCAGGAGTGATTTTTATTCTGTCGTTTCCACGTTCATCTTTGTCTCCATGTTCCCTGTAGTGATCACATAGGACTTATTGGAAAACAATAACTTCCATTAGATTTTTTTTTGAACTTGAATCAAAGAAGAGAGAGTTAGGTTGGTTACTTGCTATGGGCTAGGCACTCTGCTGAGAACTTTACTTACGGTAATACTCCTAACTTTCCCCCAGTTCCTTAAATATTATTCTCCCTGTGGAAGAGATGGGAACACTGAAGCTTATCGAGGTTAAGTTGCTTACTCAGGCTTGAATACTTAGTAATTTAACCAGGACTACAGTTCAGGTCTGACTTCAGATTCTGTTGTCTTTATGATCATTTTTCTGTGTCAGTTTGTTTTCTATGAGATGTTTTTTAGAGCCTTTTGCCATTTGTCTCAAATATGGTCTATAGCAAAGCTGAGGTTGTAACAGCTCGACTTGAAATTAATAGTAAGATCTCTGATACCCTTGTGCTCTAATTGATTTCAGAATTTGGTGATACAACCACTTCCCTAGCAGCAAACCCAGATGCCACCACAATCAGCATCGAGGATCCTGGTGAAACCCCAAAGCATAAGCCAGGACCCCCAAGAGGCTTGGGGAGAGAAGAAGATGATGAGTTACTAGGAAACGATGACTCTGACAAAACTGAGGTTTGGACTTGTGTTTGAAATTTTTTTTTTTCTTTTAACTTTAGAAAACCTCATCCATGCATTTATTGCAGTTTCCTGTGTGCTGGGAACTTCTTGGCCAGCCCAGTAGTATTTCTAGTGATATTTTATAAATGGATCATGCTTTTGATTCACTAGAGGAGTACTCGATTTGTAGCAGTGTGTTCACAGGCTTATGAAATAGTGGAGTGCCGGCTGTGCTTTGTGGAACTCCATGAAATACCAAAATAAGTACCAAAGTTTATGCCAAATTAAATACCATTATATACTAGATATCACAGCAAGAGCTCAGACTTAGGAGCCTGAGTTTGAGTCCTGGTCTGGCCAGTAGTAATAGCTCTGTGGTCTTGGGTAAGATATTTTAATTTCCCTAAGCCTGGATTTCCTCATCTGAAAGTAATATATTGACTCTTCTCATCATTATAATACAATAGCTGACATTTATTCAGTGTTTACGGAGAAGGCAGTGGCACCCCACTCCAGTACTCTTGCCTGGAAAATCCCATGGGCGGAGGAGCCTGGTAGGCTGCAGTCCATGGGATTGCAAAGAGTCGGACATGACTGAGCGACTTCACTTTTCACTGTCATGCATTGGAGAAGGAAATGGCAGCCCACTCCAGTGTTCTTGCCTGGAGGATCCCAGAGACAGGGGAGCCTGGTTGCCTGGGCTACCGTCTATGGGGTCGCACAGAGTTGGACACGACTGAAGCGACTTAGCAGCAGCAGCAGCATTCGGTGTTTAATAGCTGCCAAACACCATTTGAAGTTCTTCACTTGGATCATCTCATGTAATCCTCAAAACAACCCAATATGCAAGGAAGTATTCTTATACTCCTTTTATACCTGATCTTAGCCAAAAGGCCAGGAAGCAATCCTGTGCTTGTTTTATAAATGAGAAGCCTGGGGCACAGGGTTTAAGCGACTTGCCCCAGGACATGCAGCTGGCAGGTGCAGAGGGAACTTTAAACTGAGGCAATCTGAGTCCTTCTGTACTAGAGTTGTTGTTTAGCTGCTAAGTCCTGTCTAACTCTTTGCGACCCCGTGGACTGTGGCCTGCCAGGCTACTCTGTCTATGGGATTTCCCACACAAGAGTACCAGAGTGGGTTGCCCTTTCCTCCTCCAGGGGATCTTCCCAACCCAGGGATCAAATTTACATTTTCTGCAATGGCAGGTGGATTCTTTACCAACTGAGGCACTGGGGAAGCGCCAATAATTAATCTAATCCTCCCTATAACCCTATAAGGCAGATCTGTTAGCTATACTTTTTTAGATTAGGGAGACTGAGATGAGTCTAGTGATTTGATGAAGCTGCCCCCTAGTGGAGGGACCAGGATTAAAAACCTTTTGATAAAACTTCAAAACTGATGCTTATTTTATATCACGCAATGGCAAGAAGTGAAGAGGAACTAAAAAGCCTCTTGATGAAAGTGAAAAAGGCGAGTGAAAAAGTTAGCTTAAAGCTCAACATTCAGAAAACGAAGATCATGGCATCCTGTCCCATCACTTCATGGGAAATAGATGGAGAAACAGTGGAAACAGTGTCAGACTTTTGGGGGGGCTCCAAAATCACTGCAGATGGTGAGTGCAGCCTTGAAATTAAAAGACGCTTACTCCTTGGAAGGAAAGTTATGGCCAACCTAGATAGCATATTCAAAAGCAGAGATATTACTTTGCCAACAAAGGTCCGTCTAGTCAAGGCTATGGTTTTTACAGTGGTCATGTATGGATGTGAGAGTTGGGCTGTGAAGAAAGCTGAGCGTGGAAGAATTGATGCTTTTGAACTGTGGTGTTGGAGAAGACTCTTGGGAGTCCCTTGGACTGCAGGGAGATCCAACCAGTCCATCCTAAAGGAGATCAGTCCTGGGTGTTCATTGGAAGGACTGATGCTGAAGCTGAAACTCCAATACTTTGGCCACCTGATGCGAAGAACTGACTCATTGGAAAAGACCCTGATGCTGGGAGGAGTTGGGGACAGGAGAAGGGGACGACAGAAGATGGGATGGCTGGATGGCATCACTGACTCAATGGACGTCTGAGTGAACTCCGGGAGATGGTGATGGACAGGGAGGCCTGGCGTGCTGCGATCCATGGGGTCGCAGAGAGTCGGACACGACTGAGCGACTGAACTGACTGAACTGAGGAACTGGGTGTGGCTATGGTAAAAGTGATAGATGAATGTAGAGGAGTTTGGTCTTTCGTATTTCTTGAGTTTCTCTTAGATCCTCTCTCTTTCTCTGTCTGGGTGGCTAGAATAAGGAAGTTCTGTGTTCATTATGTTTTATTTTACCTCTGACAGTTACTTGCTGGACAGAAGAAAAGCTCCCCCTTCTGGACATTTGAATACTATCAGACGTTCTTTGACGTAGACACTCACCAGGTCTGTAACCACTTTCACCTTTCTTTTGATGTATGATGCAGACTTAGTTCCTCTGCTGTTAAACAGTCAAGTAATGTGACAGGCATTGCACACTGGATATGGTCTGCAAAAGTAAAGGGTTGTTGGCTCTTGAAAATACTAAATGAAATAATAAAAAGATAATAAATAATAAAAGCTCTAATAACTGTTTCAATTTTGCAGTAGTTAAACTTTACTAAACTTTAAGAAAAAAATCATCTGTAGGTTTACCGCTATGCTGTTTTGCAGGTCTTTGACAGAATAAAGGGGTCTCTTTTGCCAATACCAGGAAAAAACTTCGTAAGGTTGTATATCCGCAGCAATCCAGATCTCTACGGTACGTGTAGCACTGTTTTAGTTCTTTTTCATGTACCGGCTAAATGCAGATGAGGGTGTGGGTTGCCTCAAAAGCTGGCGGAGCACACTGTTGGTGGGGCGTGAGCGTTTTGTTTGTCTCTTCTGAGCTTCAGTAGCAGCTCTTGCAAAGAATTTTGGAGAAAATGCAATTACATGTTTGATGAATGCCATGATGACAAGAAGAGTGTGTCCTTTGAAAGTCTTCAAATGACATTACAAACTTGAGACAAATTAAGTCACTTCATATAGAGGAGATTATTGATTTTAACTTTAGAGGATTTGGTGTTTGGGGTGAGTGTGGAGGAGGCTCTCTTATACTTACTCATTGATATGCTGAGTTCCAGCCCTGCCCCTCAGACAGGCTGGCTTCCCCTTGGGAGTTTGTAAGGGGATGAGCCTAGGGATTGGTGTCAAGGAGGGGCCTCAGACTGCTGTCTGAGGAGGGGCCAGAGGTCCATCCGGTGCTTCTGAGGGAAAGGGTTCCAACACTGGTGACTTCTGTGTTTGCGGGGAGAAAGCCAGAGACTCGGTGCTTCTGTGTGCAGATGCTCTGTGCTAGACTTGGTGTACGTGGGCACAGCTAGTTCTTTCAACGACCTCTGAGGCAGGTGTTATTATCCCCATTTTTCTCATGAAGAACCTGATGCTCAGTGGTGTTTAGTAATTTATATGTTCAACCCTAAACAGTAAGTATTAGAGCAATTATACATGTTGATTATAAGAGGAAAAGGAATTCATGAGAATCTGCTGTGTACCAATCAGTATATACAGTCTTTAATCCTTTCAAGAGGGCAATGTATTAAGTGCTATTATCTCTGTTTTCCATGTGAGAAAACTAAGATTAGAAGTTGTCAAACTAAGAACTCCCATTAGCAACATAATGGATGAACTGGGACGGTATTATACTTCAGTTCAATAAGTCAGACAGAAAAAGACATCCTGTATGATTTCACTTATATGTGGAATATAAGAACTAAAACTGGTGAATCTAACAGAAAAGAAACAAACTCACAGATATAGAGAACGAACTAGTAGTTACCAGTGGGGAGAGGGAAGGGAGGAGGGGCAGGATAGGGGTAGAGGGTTGTCAGTCAGTCAGTTCAGTCGCTCAGTCGTGTCCGACTCTCTGTGATCCCATGAATCGCAGCACGCCAGGCCTCCCTGTCCATCACCATCTCCCAGAGTTCATTCAGACTCACCTCCATCGAGTCCGTGATGCCATCCAGCCTCTCATCCTCTGTCGTCCCCTTCTCCTCCTGCCCCCAATCCCTCCCAGCATCAGAGTCTTTTCCAGTGAGTCAACTCTTCGCATGAGGTGGCCAAAGTACTGGAGTTTCAGCTTTAGCATCATTCCTTCCAAAGAAATCCCAGGGCTGATCTCCTTCAGAATGGACTGGTTGGATCTCCATGCAGTCCAAGGGACTCTCAAGAGTCTTCTCCAACACCACAGTTCAAAAGCATCAATTCTTCAGCACTCAGCCTTCTTCACAGTCCAACTCTCACATCCATACATGACTACTGGAAAAACCATAGCCTTGACTAGACGGACCTTAGTCGGCAAAGTAATGTCTCTGCCTTTGAATATACTATCTAGGTTGGCCATAACTTTCCTTCCAAGGAGTAAGCGTCTTTTAATTTCAAGGCTGCAATCACCATCTGCAGTGATTTTGGAGCCCAAAAAAATAAAACCTGACACTGTTTCCACTGTTTCCCCATCTATTTGCCATGAAGTGATGGGACCGGATGCCATGATCTTTGTTTTCTGAATGTTGAGCTTTAAGCCAACTTTTTCACTCTCCACTTTCACTTTGATCAAGAGGCTTTTTAGTTCCTCTTCACTCTCTGCCATAAGGGTGGTGTTATCTGCATATCTGAGGTTATTGATATTTCTCCTGGCAATCTTGATTCCAGCTTGTGTTTCTTCAGGTCCAGCGTTTCTCATGATGTAGAGGGTTAAGAGGTACAAACTGCTTATGTATAAAATAAAAAAGCTATAAAGATGCAGCACAGGGAATATAGCTAATATTTTATAATAACTAAAAATGGAATATAATGTTTAAAAATTATGATGCACTATGTACACTTGAAACTTATGTAATATTGTATAATAAGCCAACTATTTATTATAAATAGTTAAAGTAAAACTGGCACCTAGTTTGGGCTTCCTAAGTGGTGCCAATGCAGGAGACGTAAGAGATGTGGGTTTGATCCCTGGGTGGGGAAGATCCCCTGGAGGAGGTCTTGGTAACCCACTCCAGTATTCTTGCCTGGAGAATTCCATGGACAGAAGAGCCTGATGGGCTAGAGTCCATGAGGTCTCAAGGAGTCGGACGGAACTGAAGCGACTATATACACTCACAGCACCTGGTTTAGTGTTAATATAAAGCTCCTACTTACTCTATTAAACTGGTGTTTTTAAGCTCCAGAAACTTTTCATCAAATGTTATGGATGTTATCCAATATTTAGAATCAGTTAAAGTGAAACTTGGACTGCACAGAGATCCAACCTGTCCATTCTAAAGGAGATCAGCCCTGGGATTTCTTTGGAAGAAATGATGCTGAAGCTGAAATTCCAGTACTTTGGCCACCTCATGTGAAGAGTTGGCTCATTGGAAAAGACTCTGATGCTGGGAGGGATTGGGGGCAGGAGGAGAAGGGGAAGACCGAGGATGAGATGGCTGGATGGCATCACGGACTGGATGGAGGTGAGTCTGAGTGAACTCCGGGAGATGGTGATGGACAGGGAGGCCTGGCGTGCTGCGATTCATGGGGTCGCAAAGAGTCAGACACGACTGAGCGACTGAACTGAACTGAACTGAAAGTGGAACTGCTCTAATGGATGCTGAGGAAAGTCTCCTTTCCACTCACCTTTGATCCTGAAACATTCTTCTTTGCACAGCACTATTAGCCTCATAAATTCATGTTGTTCTAGTCGCTAAGTCTTGTCTGATACCTTGAGACCCTACAGACTGTAGCTCAACAGGCTCTTCTCTCCACAGGATTCTCCAGGCAAGAATACTTGAGTGGGTTGTCATTTCCTCCTCCCGGGCATCTTCCGGACCCAGGAATCTAACCCGCATCTCCTGCATTGTCAGGCAGGTTCTTTACCACCTGAGCCACTGGGGAAGCCCTCATGAGCTCACAGACATGCTTAAAAAAAGAAAGTACAGGATTTCTCTGGCAGTCCAGTAGTTAGAACTCTGCACTCCCAATGCAGGCAACACAGGTTTGATCCCTGATCAGGGAAGACCCCACATGCCACATAGTGCAACCAAAAAAAAAAAAGTACAACTAGAAAAAAGAAAGTTTTTTAGAAGAGAGGGCTGACCTTCTCTTGGGGTGGATTGGAGGAAGGTGGTTAGGAGCAAGATAACAGAAGAGCCAGTCTGCAGGATCTGAGGGAAAGATGAATGAATTTGACTACATTTACACCAAAATTTAAAATTTCTATACCACGAAATAAACCATAAACAAGGAAAAATAAATAAACCACCGACCAAAGATAATATTTCAGAGCACATAACCCACAAAAGATAAAATCAAGAATACATGTAGAGTGCCTACTGATTATAAGAGTAAAACCAATTATAAATTCTAGCAAAAAATAAGCAATTCACAGAAAAGGAAACCCAAATGGCCAATAAATACATGAAAAAATGCTTAGCTACACCTGTAATAAGGCTTCCCAGGGGGCACTAGTGGTAAAGAACCTGCCTTCCAATGCAGGACACCTACAAGATGCAGATTCGATCCCTGGGTTGTGAAGGTCTCCTGCAGGAGGGCATGGCAACTCAAGTATTGCCTGGAGAATCCCATGGACGGAGGAGCCTGGCGGGCGACAGTCCATAGGGTCGCAAAGAGTCAAACACCATTGAGGTGACTTAGCACATGCCTGTAATCAGGGAAATAAAAACTAAAACAGGATATCATTTATGTGCATCAGTTTAGCCATCATACAACTTGCCTTGTCTTCGTTTATTCATTCAGTTAACAAATATGAAGCACGCACTATTCTAGGCGCTGGAGGTACAGCAGTAATAAAACAGACAAAAGTCCCTGCTCAGAGGCAGTTTATAATCTAAGTTTAACAATAGACAAAGAAAATAGGTAAAATACACAGTATGCTAGTGATAAATGCTAAGGTAAAAGTTTAAAAGCAGAGAAGAGAGACCATAAATGTTTATGTAGGTGGGTGGATTTGAATCTTTTAAAAAATGTAAAAGGTGGATTCTGAGTAAACACCTGAAGGAATTGGGAGCAATGCAAGTAAGTATCTCAGAGAAGAGCATTTGAAAAAGAGAGTTCTGGGATCTCTCTGATGGTCCAGTGGCTGAGACTTTGTCCTCCCAATGCAGGGGCCCCACTTTGATCCCTGTGCAGTGAATTAGATCCTGCATCCGTAACTATGACCCAGCACAGCCAAGTGAATAAATGGAAGAGAGAGCTCAGCATGTACGAAGGCCTTGAGGCAGGAACTCGCCTCATGTGCTCAAAGAACGGTGAAGACACTAGTGTGTATGGGCTGGAGTGAACAAGGGCGTCTCGTCAATGAGGTCAGAGGGCAGTGTGGAGGGACACATGTAGGGTCTTGGAAGCAAGTAAAGACTTGGGCTTTAGCTTGAATGAGATGCCACTGAAGGGTCTAACCAGAGAGGAGCGATAACTCAGCTTTTCATAAACATTGGTATCAAATGTTGCCAAGGATATGGAGCCATGGGACCTTGTGTAAAATGTGGGTGGGTACGTAACTGGAACCACAAATTGGAGCAGTCTGAAGATGCTCCTGCTCTACAGCTTAGCAGTTCTCCTCCTAGATAAATAAGAAGACACATAGAAGGGCATTATTCTTCATTGCCTCCTCGTTGCTTGTAATTAGCAAATATTTGGCAATGACCAGAGTAAATATGGTGTGTTCATATCCAGAATTCTGTAGGTTTTAGAAATGGATTTGATCTATAAGCATCAACAAGGACACATCTCAGAACAGTAGTCGATGCAGCATGTTGGAGAAGGATATGAGTAGTACCGCAGCATTAGAAAGATTTGAAAAATAAGCACGATGAGTGCGCCAGTGTTTGTTTTATCATTCTTTGGGCTTTTCTGTCTGTTAGAAATGTTTGATAATATAAAAATGCACAATGCAAGCTAAGTTGACGTTTCCTCCCACCCCACCCCGTAATTGGAGTAGGAATTTGGCAGGCATGAGCAAGAGAGAAGGCAGTGTGGAGCCTGGTGGCAGGCCTGGGAGGAGCAGGTGGTGTGTGTCTCTGGGGGCCACGCCTCCTGTGTGCCTGAGTGCGGCAGAGGCAGTGACTGCGCCTGTCACACATCGCTGTGTCCCCAGCACCAGAGCCCAGAGGAAAGGAGGCAGTTAGTAAATAACAGCTGACAGGGTAGCTTCTGCTTCCTGTCTACGAGTACGCTAGTATTCTGATCACTTGTGGTTGCCTGCTTCGATGGTCTCAGCCCATCAATAACACATGGTTAGTTTTGTTCATTTGTTCAATAAAGCTTTGGGGGATTTTAAAATTACTGTTACTGGTTGTAAGGGTGGTTTTTTTTTTTTTTTGGTTGTTGTTACACTGTTTATGTGCTAGGCATGCAGAGTACTGCAGTGAACAGCATCTGATCCTTGGCTGTAACAGAGCGCCCGCAGGCTAGTGAGTCAGCGATGCTACTTGGGAAGCTGATGTTGGTGACTCTTTGGAGCTTCCCAGTCAAGTGCTTGTTGTGAATCCTTTCCCACCTTCAGGAACCAACTTGGCCTCAAAAAGTGCTCATCCATTTCTGCCAGTCATCTCCCCCAGCGCAGTAATTTTCTTAATTTTGTGATATGTCAAGGTGCCTACAGTTATCCAAAAGAAAGAAACCCTACAGAATATGACTGAAATTGAAAAATGCAATTCTTAAAATCTATTAAAATCTCTAGATTTATAAATTGTATTTGTTCAAATAGTCCTTTTTCTAGATGGGGAGAAACAAGAATGGTCAAGAAATCAAGGGAAATGATCAAAGGGACTTCTAAAGCATGGTGTACTCATTCACTTAGTGGAATATTTTATAATCATTAAAAAGAATAAGCTGAATTTTATGGGCTTCCCAGGTGGTGATAGTGGTAAAGAATCTGCCTTCCAATGCAGAAGACATGAGACACGTGGGTTCAGTCCCTGGGTGGGGAAGATCCCCTGGAGGAGGGCATGACAACTCACTCCAGTCTTCTTGCCTGGAGAATTCCGTGGACAGAGGAGCTTGGTGGGCTACAGTCGATACGGTTGCACAGAGACGGACACAACTGAAGTGACTTATAAATAGCTATAGTAGAGTCTCCAGGACATGATAAGGTGAAAATACATATGCATGTTAGCATTTCTTTAAAGCACGCACACAAATATGTATTTGCTTTTGTGTGTCTAGAAATCTCTGGCAGGGTTCACCAGAAACTGGTTATGGTGGTGAGTTCTGTGGAAGAGAATGAATAGCTAGGGAGCAGAGAGGAAAGAAGGTTAATTTTCTCTATATCCCCTTTTGTGCCTTTTGAACAATGCACTATGTGTGTGCATTACTTTTTCATTAAAAAAAAAAAGGAAAAAAGAAAGCCTTACATATGCACTCACATATAGACACCCATGGTGATTTGTTAGATTAAATGAACTGTTTCCTAAAGCTTGCCCTGCTCTTCTGTTTAGACAGCAAAGGACCTATATAATTTTAATTATTTTTTTCTCTGGCATTAACATCTGATACTTACGTAAAGGAAGTAACCTTTGCTTCCTGTATCCTCCACAGGTTTGTTAAACCTGTGAAGTGTTAACAAAACGTCCATGAATTTTTTTGGATGATCTTCCAGCAAGAGCCGTATAAACAAATCAGTGTCTTCATTCACCTAATTGGGGAGGGTGTTTTGTTTTGCGCGTTTCAATCCCCACTCTTTGAGGCAGGTAATTACTGAGTTGTGTATTTGACTTTTTAAAAAGAAAATTCCCACTTAACAAATACTGATTCCATCTAAACTTCATTTTCCACTGCTTCCATGAGGCTGGTTCGTCACTGTCTTGTCTGAGTTTTCTGGTTTGCTTTGCAGGCCCCTTTTGGATATGCGCCACATTGGTCTTTGCCGTAGCAATCAGTGGGAATCTTTCCAACTTCTTAATCCATCTGGGAGAGAAGACATACCACTATGTGCCCGAATTCCGAAAAGGTTGGTGAATAGCTTGACTTATTTGGAATGCTGTCAGTTGCTAACTGTGAGTTCTTGGACCCCTGTCTGTAGGTCCTGCAGCCCATTTTCCTGTATAAGGGTTCAAAACTAATCATCTGTCCATATAAATCCACATAGTCTTTTTATCTTTTGTTTTGTTAAAATAACCTAAAATGTCCCATTTTAACCATTTTTAAGCGTGCAATTCAGTGGCATTAAGTATATTCACAGTATTGTGAATCTGTGTACTCTTCTGGAAAACTGTAAGGCAAGGCCCCATAGCAATCAGAATGTCTCCAAAGAAAAATGTACAAAATAAGTAAAAAGCAGTGTGTAGAAGAGTCTCCACTGTAGTGTTATTTGCATTATCTGTTAGCAGCATTAGGGGCCTTGTTATTTAAGGCATGATGACTCAGCTAGCTATGTCTGTAGCAATTAATTATGAAGCACTTAGAACTACGTGGAGAACTCCTAATCCAAACTTACACCAGCGCTATTAGCAGTTTTGTTAAAGAGAAGTCCGCAGACGGTCAGGGCCGAGAAGGAAGAATGCAGAGGTGAGAGTGTCTGAGTGAAGATGGGCCTGTGGATGATGTTCTTGTTTTAAAACTTCCTTTCTAGGGACTTTCCCTGGTGGTCCAGTGGTTAGGACACTGTGCTTCCACTGCTGGGGGCCTGACTTTGATTCCTGGTTGGGAAACTAAGATCCCACAAACTGTGCAGCACAGTCAAAAAAATAAACAAAACTTCATGTGGCAGTATTGGATAGCTGGGGGCAAAGAAACAGCTTTTAGGGACTTGCAGGTGACAGCCACCCAAGGCAGGAGTGTTTGGCTGTGCAGGAGATTGGCCTTTGCCCCATTGTCTGTCCTCTCCTTCCCTCGCTCTGTCCCTGACGACCCGCTCTCCTGTTGAGAAGCTGTGTAAGGGCATGGGCTCGGGCACCCAGCCGTCGGCTTCTGCCTCCCTCTTTACTCACCAGCTTCTACCTTGTTGGGCAAATTATTTCATCTCTCTTGACCTCAGATTCCTTGTCAGTGAAATGGGAGTAAGAATATCTATATTATAGGGCTATTGTAAGAATAAAGAAGTGATGTCTCTAAAGAGGTTAAAATAGTGCCTTGTACAGAAAGGATTCAGTAAAATGAACTATTGCCGTATGTGTATGTACACATGCCTGTGTGTCTACGGAATACTGTTTTTGCCTGTCTGTGTGTCCGTGTGGCCTTCCTGTCCTGCCCTCACTCTCTGTGCCTGTTTGCCCTTCTCTCCTCCATGTGGAGTCAGTCCCAGCTGCATTTGTCAGGTGACCTTGGTTTAAATTTAACTCAATCATTGTTATCCATGAGCTCTCAATCTGCCTTCAAGTAGTTCAGTGGTTAAGTAAAGAAAAATAGGTAAATGGATATTGCTGTAATAAATGGCTTGTGTTCATTTCTGTATCAGAGGTCTGTAGAAGTATATTGACAGAGAAGAGGAGTGAGTCACCCTGCCTGGGGGTGTGGAAGCTGGGAGGGAAGCGGGGAGGGCAGGGGGCGGGGGTCCTTGTCTCTTCTTATTCCTGTTGGACTGGGCATCCCAGTGTCAGAGTGCCTTGGGATATATATGCTAGTGAGGTCGTCATTGACTCAATCAGTCAGTATTTTTCCATTTTATGTAAAGAGTGTAACTGACACATCCAAGGCCAGATCCTGCTTCCCCACTTATTAATTATTTGACCCTAACCAAACCACTTAGCTCTCTGATCTTATTTCCTCATCTCTAGAGTAAAGATACAATTTATATGAAATAATGTATTTATATATCAGTTAACAGTATAAAAAGCTTATTCTTGATCGGGCATTTATTATTTATCAGTCAGTGTTCTAAACATACCTGTTTTTACTCATTTAATTCTAATAGTCTTATAAGGTAGTGTACTGTGATTATTCCCATTTTACAGATGAGGATACTGAGGCAGGAAGGTTAAGTAACTCACCACCCATCTATTAATATCAGTGACAGAGCTGGGCTTCCGAGGTGGTTCAGTGGTAAAGAATCCACCTGCCAGATAGGAGATCTGGGTTCGATCCCTGGGTTGGGAAGATCCCTTGAAGAAGGAAATGGCAACCCACTCCAGCATTTCTTGCCTGGGATATCCCACAGATAGATCAGCCTGGCGGGCTACAGTAGTCCATGGGGTGGCAAAGAGTCAGACACAACTTGGTGACTAAGCAGCAAGCGGCAGAGCTAGGATTAGCGTCTACACATACAGTCTGTAGCTCTGATTGTTATACAGTGTCACCTCTCAGTAAAGCACTCAGTGTAATGCTGCCCATGGACAGCCATCGTCATAGCAGCAGCTTCCTGCCTCTTCCTTTCCTTATTCAAGAAAAAGGCAGTAGATCAGCAAAATTACATTTGACTTAATGACAGAGTTACTTATATGAAAAAACTGCTCTGGGAGCTGGAAGATGTTTTGGACAATCACATATCTTACCCAGAGCCTGGCCATAGTTGCTAGGAGTGCTTTTGTTCTTGCCAAGAGCATTTGATGGGTTACCTGCTGATTTTCACGTGGGAAGGGCTGGTGTTGTGGACTGAACCACAGTTAGGATCCTCCACTCCAGAAGAGTGAAGCTGAACCCTCTAGGACATGCTGCTGCTGGGAAGGAGGAGGGACGGACCGTAAGTAATGCAGTGAACACTGCTGCTCTGAGGAGTCACTCAGTAGCAGTTCCACCACAGAGACAAGAATTATTTAAAGAAAGTGGAACTGGAGAATATTTTAAGCAATACATCAATGAGCTGAAGCTCCCTGTTTCAGAGACAGAAGGAACTCTAAATAGCACACAGAACAAGTTAATCTGTTCCCAGGGTATTTTCATAAATTTGCTAAAGAAATCAGTGTCAGCTTTTGTTATATTAGGAAAGAGGACGTGTTCTTCCAAGGGGATAGTTGACTTTTATTTGATTGGAATGCTCCATGTATTTAAATACTTGTAGTATGGTCCTCGGAAGTATTTCAGTACATAATTCAGTCATTTAATACTATTAGTTGTTAGTTATAAAGTGAATTATAGAAGCCATAGGAGAGATTGCTAGTCATCATCGCAAAGTCAGATGCTGAAGGAACACGGATTCAGCACATTTATCAAGCGTCTGCTGTTTATCGGGTACCTTGCCAGGCTCAGGGACCGAAACCAGCAAGACATCATCCCCTGACCGAGTGAGGCAGACGGACACCCCTGCAGGAAGTGAGCCCAGTGGGTGCCCGAAGTACCGCGACAGTGGAATCGCAACTTGTGTCTTCTCGCCCTCAGTGTCCATCGCAGCCACAATCATCTATGCCTACGCCTGGCTGGTTCCTCTCGCACTCTGGGGTTTCCTTGTATGGAGAAACAGTAAAGTTATGAACATCGTTTCCTATTCATTTTTGGAGATTGTATGCGTCTATGGATATTCACTCTTCATTTATATCCCCACGGCAGTAAGTACCACACTCTGAGTGAGGCCACAATTACTCAGCTGGCATCATTATTTCTAACCTAACACTGATGTGCATCTGAAAAAATAACCCCAGAATTTAGAAATGTTGTGGGAATGGGGGCCAGGGAGCCTAGTTCCTTCCGTGTGTCTTGGGCCCTTCATTAGAGAAGCGTTCCCCTCGGTCTGCACCAGGTGGAATTTCTCTGGGCTGTGCTGGGAAGCCTGAGCGGCAGCAAGGGCTCCTCTGCCGATGGGCTCCCGGGCCTTTATGAGCACATGTGCCTGGAATGAACAAATGCCACTCTGAACTAACCCTCCCCGCCCTCCTTTTCTTTCAGATACTGTGGATCATCCCCCAGAAAGCGGTCCGCTGGGTTCTCGTTATGATTGCCCTGGGCGTCTCGGGCTCTGTCTTGGCAATGACCTTTTGGCCAGCTGTTCGTGAGGACAACCGACGCATCGCATTGGCCACAATTGTGACGATCGTGTTGCTTCACATGCTGCTTTCTGTGGGCTGCTTGGTACGGTCTCATTCCAATGCTCTTCTGGTGTGCTTTAGATGCCATGCTAAGACCTCAAACTGTTAAGACACCATGGTTCTTTAAAAGCTGGCTCCCTGGAATAGATATTGTTTTAAATAGACTCTGCTGGATGAGAAATAGTAGTCATGAGAATTTGGTTGTAATCTCTGACTTCACCTAATTTCGTTTTCTGACTTTATCTGATTTCTGAAGTTTGGTTGAGATTTGGTGTCTGGCTGGAGGAAGTAGGGATGAATGAGTGTCTTCACGTAAGGCTGGGGAGCAGAGGCCTGAGAGTTCCACCTCTGGATGCCTTTGCTGGGTTTTTGCACATACTCAGATGGAGAACTTGAGAATGAAGTCAAAATAAAAAAGAGAAGTTATTTTTAAGATGAACAACATTTAAAACAATGTTTAAGTTAATGTGTTTGGCTGTCTTTTAAGGAAGAGCATGTACTTTTTGAGTCAGACACACTCAGGTTAAAGATCAGCTCTATCACTCACCAGCTGTGTAAACTTGGGCAGGGAACCTAACTTCTCTGGATCTCTTAATCTGTAACATGGGTATAATAGTTCTTGCCACAGAAAGTTGTTTTGAGGATAAAATAATACAGATAAAGCACTTAACCTGAAACTTGTCCCATGAATGCCCATAAATTAGGTCCATTTCCTTTGATCATAAGGAGATATGGTTTTTTAATTTCTGTACACACTGTGTATGAAATTTGCTGCCAATAGCCTTAACCAGGCCTGGTATAGGTTTTTTAAAAATTTTGAGTCCAAGAATGTTAAGGTGGTTGATGCCCATAGGAAGATGCCCACATAGCATATGGCCAGACCGTTGGTCAGGCTTTGCAACAGGATATATCTTTGGCACTGTTCGATCTTTAATATTTTCTCTAGACAATCATAGTCTCAATGAGTGCTTTAATAAGATCCCAATACTTTATCATTCAGCAAGTCTCATAGAAAGTGCCAAGTTCTGAAACACAGGGTTGCTTGACATGCATTTTACATGTGTCTAAGCTTTAACCCCTTGAGACAGAGGACTCACAGCAGAGTGACACTCTTCATGTTTGGTACCTGGAACCTCTGGACTAATGCTTCCAAATGCTGTGACCCTCCTGTCTGCTGAGGAAGAATGTGCTTTTTATTGAAACTGACTCTCTCGGTGTAACACCTCTCCCTGGCATCTTCCCATTTCTGTTTTGAATTTTGTGTGTGTGTTACGTTCCTTGTTAAGAAGTTGGTGAAGGAAAGGAGGCAGGAGAAAGGTGTTGCCACGTTCAGTTCTGGAAAGAATAGAGCGGAGCGAGGCAGACAGGGCTGCAGAGCAGGGAGGTAGCGTTGTTAACCCATTTAATTTGGTACCTGCGGCCAGGATCTCTACCTCCCAGGCCTGCTCCTCCCTCTCGGGGTAAATGACACTGAAGTTAGGGCTTACCTGCCCATCTTACTACCCAGCAGTTTGCTAAAAGAGAGCATCATAACCAAGTAGAAAGAACACCAGACTGGGATATCCTTGGCATTGAGTGCCTGTGCTTCCCTTTCTGCCAGGGAGGTTTATGTTTCATGGGCTTTAGTGAGACTCAATGAAATGGCTGTGAAAACCCATCACATGCTGTGATGGTTTTTTCAGATGTAAAGAAGTTATTAAAAGAGGTTATCAGAAATTACCGGGGCCACTCTGTGGCCTGTTCTGCCGAGTGCCTTCTGCTCTCCAACAGGAGACGTGAATTGCTGTGTTTGCCCCCAGTGGTCCCAGGTCACAAAGAAGGGCAGTGCCCTTTCGTTGATGTCTCTCCCTGGTGGCTTCCCATCTTTCTCCTGAACTTCTTACCCATACACACACACACACACACACACACACACAGGCACACACACACACACACATAGACCCAGGCACACACACACACACATACACACACACAGAGGCACACACACACCCAGGCACACACATAGACCCAGGCACACACACACACAGGCACACACACACAGGCACACACATAGACCCAGGCACACACACACACACACTCGCACGCCTGGTTGAGAAGTTGGTGGGGAGAAGGAGGCAGCAGAAAAGGCATTGCCCTGTCCAGTTCTGAGGGTTCTAAGAAATGGGGCAGGTTGGATGGTGGAGCAGGCAGCTAATTGCAGGTACAGGACTTCTTGGAGGGGAGGCACAGCTTTCTCTCCTTGAGGAGGCCACTGTGCTTGGGTTCTGCTGTGCACCCTGGAGACGGCCTCCTCCGTTCTCTTCTGGGGGAGATGCACAATGCAGGAGGGCGGAGGCAGACATTAGGAGACAGGTGTTAGTCTCAGCTCCATCACTCCTTGCTTTTTCGCTTATTGGTTCGCCCCTGTAGACCCTACCTCCTCACTTAGAAGAAGTAAAGACATGGTAACATTTTTGCTGTTGTAAGGATGAATGATGCATGCAATTATCATCGTATGGGAGAAAAAGTATCAGGGGAGTTATTTGAGCTGAGTGGCACCGGCTGAACTGGACTGCTTAGCCTTCTGCTCTGCAACAGGAGACGTGAATTGGGGCTCCTAGGCGCTTGTAACTGTACATGGTCTAAGTTGATCCTGGAATACACCTGGCAGGGATGACTAAGGAGGCACTAGAGTAGAGGGTGCGCTCTTGGCTGGTATGTTCGGAGATGCCCAAACCTGTGTTTGGCTCCTCTGCAGGCTACCGTCTGTAGGGTCGCAGAGTCGGACATGCCGGAAGCCACTGAGCATGCGTGCAAGCCTACGTTTCAGGTGGTTACAGTTACGGATAGAATGTCTGTGCCCCCTTCGTGAAATTAATTAGGGATTATTCTACGGATAAGACTTGTCCAAAGTCATAGTGTGAGTTCCTAGCAGAGCCAGGTTTAGAACCTGGGCTTTCTGGCTTGTTCTGTCTGGTGAGGGTTTCTTCCAGGAGCCTGGAAGAGAGTTGCTGTTCTTGCATCCTGGGGGCGTCTTGGCCCAGAGCACGTGCGAGATAACTGGAGGGACCAAACGCTAGCAGCGTGGCCTGGCCCCCGCTCGGGTTAGTGCCATTCTTCTCCTTCTTCAGAAAATAGAGCTCCTGGAAGGGGCCCTGGGGAGGAAGGCTTTCAAAACTAATAGCATTTCTCCAGGGACGACAAACTAGAGGGAGTCTGCAGCTAGAAACTTTTTGAAATGGACTGTTGAAGCGCTAACTTAAAATAGAAAGTGCCTTGGGGAAACTCCAGTGCGGTGTATTGGCGCCCCCTTCTGGCTGATAGAGGGTAGAGCTGGTGAGATGGTTCTTAGTGATTTTTTTATCTTTTTCACCTTCCTGAGGTCCCTGCTCCAGGCAGGAATGAAGCGCAGGCAGTGGTCATGGATTTATTAATGGGTTCACCTGTCCTTCGAACAACCCTCATTCAAGGCTATGAGACTGGTATTTTCCTGGGCTCACACTAGGCTTCTCAGACACCAAAACAAGTGGGAAGATCCTCCTTAATGTTTTCCAGTCTTCCACCTCCTTCTGATTTTCGACAGTTAAATTGTAGATGGCGAGTGGAAGCACTTATCAAACCTTTCATTTCCATGCTGAAGAATTAAGAGGTAAAGGCTGCCTAGCACTTTCTTTGAAAGGTCTTTAGAGGGAGCCGACTGGTTTAGCAGCAGCCTGTCTTGGTTCAGTTCATTAAGTATTGATTGTCTACACAGTGTACCAGGCCCTACATGAGGGGCTGGTGATGCAGAGACAAGAAGGACATGGTCTTCGGAGGAGAGACTGTGGTGGTTAACAACTTGAGCTTTGCAGCTGGAAAGCTGGACTGTTGAGTCCTGCCTGCATCTCTTGCTGCCCTGTGTGCCTGATCAAATGACAGCCTCCCTGAGCCTCAGTTTCTTCATCTGTCAGATGAGAGTGATGAGAACAAACTCACCAGGCTGTTATGAAGATTGAGTCATAGGTAGCAAGTGCTTAATAAATGGTAGCAAAAATTTAGAAGGCATGCAGTCGAGTGTAAGACAGAAATAGAGACAGTTCAGTGATCACCAGAGCGGTGGGGGAAATGTAGAGGCCACGAGGGCCCAGAAGAGCTCTTAGTGTGGAGTCTAGGACATTGACCTCGACCATTATTTTTTAACTCTCCTCCTGGGTCTCCTTTTCCTGCAGGCCTACTTTTTTGATGCACCAGAGATGGACCATCTCCTAACAAGCACAGCTGCCCCAAACCAAACAGTTGTAGCAGCCAAGTCCAGCTAAAGAGGAAAGCCGGAAAGTATCTTTCATCTTCTCGCCGTGAGGTACAGTAACCATGGGCAGGGACGTCAGTCCTGTTGTTAACATCAAACATCAAGAGGCGTGGACCCTTATATCCATCAGCACGATCCAGTGTGGTGTGTGTGCACACGCGTGTCCATGTGTGTGTCCCTCTTGCTGAGGCTTCAGTGGGAAAGTTTACTCATCTGGCTTTATCCATTTGGGAAACTTGACTGAGCGACTACCGCTTTTACTTTCGCTCATCTGTCTTTATCCGTTTGGGAAACACGAGCTCCCAGATTCTTCTGTAAGGGGAGTTCCTGCTTTTTGGCTCCAGCATCTTCTCTACTCCCTGTCGCCTTCCCAGCAGCACAATGTAGGTTTATTCCATTTGGTTACAGTCTGATGGTTCTCTCCAGTTTTTCTGTGACTTGTCAGGCTGGCCTCAGACCCTGAGTATGACCTCTCCTTAATTACTCATGCAGTTCTCTGAAGGGTACCAGTTCTCATGCCTGGTTTGTTTTCGGGCCTCTTTGATGATTCCACTGTCAGTGGTTAGCCTAGGGTGTCAGAGTACAGGAAGAAGACCCTGATCCTCCTCGGCTGGTCTCTCGCCTCCCTGTCCCACTCCTCAGCATTCCGAGCCTGCAGGCTTGCGGAGCTGCTGCCATCACCGGAACGCATCCTGCCTTTGCACTAGCCGCCCTAGTCATCTGAACGTTCCTTCCCTTCCAGCAGTCATTGCTTACCTTGTGATTCCATTACGTGCTCTATTATATGTCACTTTTTTTGAAAGATTTTTTTGACCATTTTTAAAGTCTTTATTGAATTTTTTATAATATTGCTTCTGTTCTGGATTTTTGGCCACAAGGCACGTGGAGTCTTAGTTCCCCGACCAGGGATCAAACCTGCACCACCTGCATTTTGAAAGTGAAATCTTTTTTTGTTTTAATTGAAGTACAGTTGCTTTATAGTGTTGTGTTAATTTCTGCCATGCAGCGACGTGGATCAGCTATACATATACATATATCCCCTCTTTTTGGAGTCTGTCTGCCACAGGCACATACCTGCAGTGATAGGTGTATATTTGAAGCATTTGCAAAGACTGTTGTCAATCCATGTAGTAACTATTAAAGCTTAATTCCTTACTTTTTGATGAAAGAGAAATATTCATAGACGTTCTAATATTTTCCTTCCACTACCTCAGTGGGTTGTTTTTTGAAGCCCACTGCCTTAGAAGGAGCATGTGGTAGCTTGTTTGCATAACTGTTTAATTGTCTGCATGCTTGTCCAGCTCATCCTGTAAATGGACTCCATTAACTGTTAGCAGAGAAAGCCTCAGCAGGATCTGAGGTCCACGGGGAAGGGACTCTTGTTTCACTCACACTCCCAGGTCTTGGCTTAATGCCCACCTGGCACGGACAGAGCAAGTGCTTCATTACTGTTGAGTAGATGGAGGTGACTTTGTAGGATTCAGGCAAGAGTCAGGATATGGGCTTTTACCCAGAGGTGTCTTGGCTTGCTGAGTCCTGGATCACCATTTACACTCTCACTTGAAGTTTATTTGAGGCACTGGGGACATAGAAAATCAGCTACAGTCTGCCTGAAGGCACCTTGGTCCATGGGTAAAACAGCTCATCAGATAAGGACCAGGCGGTAGGCCAGGCTATGTGAGAAGTGTATTGGCCAAGCTGTTAGTTGATAGGCACTGTGGGAGCACAGAAGCACTGACTCACTTGGCCTGGGGGAAGACTTCACAGAGAGGGTCTTGCTTGAGCAGAAGCAATTGATTGCCCGTTTTTCTGAAACGAGCAGTCGGTTTCTTGTGGTTTTGGGGAGAGTGAAGATGCAGGCCATTCATTGAGACACTGAGATGTGCTGTGGACTCACATCACCTCGAACAAGAAAACCTGAGCTCAGCTGCAGAGGGACAGAGGTGGAGGACACATAGCTGTCTGGCTGTCTGCCTTGCCTGGGAACACGTGACATCAACCTGCAGAGGGGCTCTTGCAGCTTGCTCCTGGCTGGGAACTTCAGTTCCTTCCATACAGTTTGGTTGTGACGTCTCCAGACCAAGTGTCCCAGGTGCTGTCAACCTTGAGAGAGTCAGAAGCTGGCATCTGGGAAGAGCCTAGCCCTCAGGGCCCTTGCTGACCTCCCATCCTGACTTTCACAGGTTCAGTGTCTCTGGGCTTTACTCACATCTATAAACTTGGGTGTCGGTGTTTCCATTTGGGTGTCTAGTCTCTAATCACCTCTCAGTCCTCTGCTCTCCCGGCTGACCTATCGAAGGGTGCTGGTGTCAAGTCTCTAAATGAGATAGTGACAGACAGTTTCTTTGGAGCCTCCCTGGCAGAAGCATCAATTGCTTTGTCGATGAGAAGGGCTGCCCAGAGCCTTGAGCCCTGCAGATTTATGAGCTGACTGTGCCTCCCACTGTAATCTGTGGACTCCCAGCTTTCAGGAAAAGGAATGACTTTTTATCTTGCAGATAACCTTCCTCATGTAAATCTGTGGATCAGAGGGCTTAGCCTGAAAGGAATTGCTGGGAGAGCATTAACAACCCCTTCTCTCCCTGGAACCTGAGGATCATAGAGGAGCTTCTGGTTACTTGTAATCAGGGATGCTACCCCTGCATAAGTCACTGGGATATTTTAAAGAATATTTTACTTTCTTCTTTCCTTCCTGCTTTATATATATTTATCAGGTGGCTCACATGGTAAAGAATCCGCCTGCAATGCAGGAGACCTGGGCTCAATCCCTGGGTTAGGAAGATCCCCTGGAAGAGGGCAACCCACTCCAGTATTTTTGCCTGGAGAATCCTCATGGACAGGGGAGCCTGGTGGGCTCCATGGGGTCACAAAGAGTTGGACATGACTGAGAGGCTAAGCACAGAACATCACCTTAGAGCCAGTGCCATTTCTTCTCTGAGCCAGGACCCTGGTGGACCTAGGGAATCTTAATTGGCTTGAGGGATGGAGTGTCTGAAGGCCCATATCCAGACTGGGACTGCCTTCCCAGGGGCAATGACAAGTGGTTCTATCCAGAGGAGGGTGACTGGCATATAATTATACTGCTGTGTGATATGGGCTTTGTTAAGAGATGAACAGAGGGCTTCAGGAAACTCCTTTGTAATTAAAACCCTCCTGATTTGATACCCAGGGTTTATATGCAATTATCCTTTCACTCACTCACGTCAAGAGTTCATTTCATAAGCCAAAACTTCAAATGTTTTTACATCCGTTCTTTTATTCTGAAATCAGCTTTAACTCAGTGCTATAATCCCCTTTAACACAGCATCCAGACTGCATGATTTCACAGCATAGCTAACACTATTTTTTACAGCCCCTTATTCTTTTCCACACCACGTCTGCAGTGTCCCTTCCCAGAGAACCCATCTTCAATGCCTGGGCTATTTCTTTCTCAGTTTTCTTCTTTGTTCCCTTTCTTTGAGGAAAATTGGAAGAACCTGCGATGGCAAGTAGGTCAGCACAATAACTTTTTATTCTTTTATTTGATTTATTTAGTAGAAAATGTTTTGCTGTTGTTCAGTCACTAGGTTGTGTCCGACTCTTTGTGACCCCATGGACTGTAGCACTCCAGGCTTCTCTGTCCTCCACTATCTCCCAGAGTTTGCTCAAATTCATGTCTACTGAGTTGGTGATGCTATCTAACCAACTCATCCTCTCCTGTCCCTTTCTTCTTTTGCCTTCAATCTTTCCCAGCATCAGGGTCTTTTCCAGTGAGTTGGCTCTTCACATCAAGTGGCCCAAGTATTGAAACTTCAGCTTCAGCATCAGTCCTTCCAGTGAATACTCAGGGTTGATTTTCTTTAAGATTGACTGGTTTGATCTCCTTGCAGCCCAAAGGACTCTCAAAAGTCTTCTCCAGCACAGCAATTCAAAAGCATCAATTCTTCAGCCCTAAGCCTTCTTTATGGACCAACTCTCACATCCATACATGACTAATGGAAAAACCATAGCTTTGACTATATGGACGACCTTTGTTGGCATGGTGATATCTCTGCTATTTAATACACTGTCTAGGTTTGTCATAGCTTTCCTTCCAAGGAGCAAGTGTCTTTTAATTTCATGGCTGCAGTCACCGTCTGCAGTGATTTTGGAGCCCCCAAAAATAAAGTCTGTCACTGTTTCCACTTTCTCCCCTTCTACTTGCCATGAAGTGATGGAACTGGATGCCATGATCTTGGTTTTTTTTAATGTTGAGTTTTAAGCTGGCATCTCCTCTCACTCTCATAGACCGAATAGTATAATGAATCCTTAAGTACCCCTCCCCTCTTTTACTTTCAACAGTTGTCAACTCACAGCCAGTCTTGTCTCATTCATATACCCATATATTCTCCATCTCTTTCCCCTGTATTATTTGGAAGCAAATCTAGAACATCCTGTTCTTTCATACATAAACATTTATATTCTGTATCTATAAAAGATACTCTTTTCAGAGACTTCTCTGGTGGTCCAGTGGTTAGGATTCTGTACTTTCAATGCCATGAACCTGGGTTTGATCCCTGGTCAGGGAACTAAGATCCTACAAGCCACGTAGTGTGGCCAAAATTAAACATAAAATAAAAGGCTAAAACAATCTTTAAAAAAATATGTATATTAAAAAAAATGTATATATATACATACACACACACACACTCTTTGCAAAACCTAGCTATAGTACCGTAATCACATTTTAAAAGTCATAATTATTTAATATCAAATACATTCAGTGTTTGAATTTCATATTGCAGTTGGGTAGTATATCTCTTAAATGCCTTTTATTTATTTTTAAAATTATGTATTTATTTATTTGACTGCACTGGGTCTTCATTGCAGCACGCAGGGTCTTTGATCTTCTTTGCGGCATACAGGATGTTTTAACTGCAGCATATGGGATCTGGTTCCCTGACCAGGAATCAAACCCAAGCCCCCTGCATTGAGAATGCAGAGTCTTAGCCACTAGACCACCAGGGAAGGCACCTTAAGTGCCTTTTTTTTTTTCCTTTTAAATTGCAGGATAATTGCCTTTAAGTGCCTTTTAAATTATAGAGTTCTGTTCCGTCTCTCTCTTTCTCTTTCCTTTTGCCATTTATTTGTTGAAAGCTCATTTATCGTGGATTTTGCTGATTGTTTCTCCATGGTATCATTTAACATATAACTCTGTCCTCTGTTTTCTGTGAATTGATGGTTGTATCTAAAGGATTGATCAGATTCAGATATGATTTCTTTGGCAAGACTAGTTGATGTGTGCTGTAAATTCTTCCATCCATAAACTCATAATGTCCAATTATCTCTCTTTTTGATATTAGGAGCCATTAATAAGCTATGCTTAGATTCACTGAATCAGTAGGGGTTTTAAAACAGTGATATTTCAATTCTATCTTTCTTTCTTTATTAACTAGAATATTTCTTTAATAAAAATTTCCTTTCATTTGTTTGGGTATCCATTGATACAGTTTATGTATAAGACAAGCAAGATAAATGATTTTTTTATTTTTTCCCTGCTTTCAAAATTGTAGTTGGCTCACTAGGACTCTGCAGCAATGACCAATTAGTTTCAGGCCATTGCAAATATTATGCTTATTGATGCTCAGATTGTCCTATATTTGGACGCCAGTTGGCCCCTGGGTCTTGTTGGCACAATTCTAGGAGTCTCTCTTAACTGCTTTGCTGTCTGTTATAACCAACTGTTCTCGGCTCATTTTGAACTTTTCGTGTTCCAGATCCAGACTGGGCCATTTCTCTAAGGACTCCTGGTTCCATTTAGTGGCGAAATAGCATTTTCAGGTCGCAATCTGGATGCTACTGCTGCTCATTGCAATTGGCTTGGTCATTGTTTTCAGGCCTTTCCAATGTGTATGATGGTTGTTTGCTTGATAGAACATATGTGAGTTCATACTGATACTTCCAATTCCTGTTCAGTACTACAGAGTTCTTACGAAATTGCTTTTATCATACATTCATATCTCCTTTCTCCTGTGTTGAGGATTTCACTTCTCACTGATACCGCTGGTGATAGAATTGGACTGCCACATAAGAGTGTGCTCAGTTGCTCAGTCATGTCTGACTCTTTGCGGCCCTGTGGACTGCAGCCCGCCAGGCTCTTCTGTCCATGGGATTCTCTAGGCAAGAGTACTAGAGTAGGTTGCCATTTCTTCCTCCAGGGGATCTCCTGACCCAGGAAATGAACCCAAGTCTCCTGCATCTCCTGCACTGGCAGGTGGCTTCTTTACCACTGCACCACTTGGGAAACCCACCACAGAAGTACTTACCTGTTTCATCCACCGTGCACTCGTAATGATCTAGTAACAAAAGTTCCAAACTACCTTTAACTACTGGAAATGTTACTTTAAAACCTTTGAAGGGAATTCCCTGGCAGTCCAGTGGGTAGGGCTCAGTGCTTTCACTGCCAGGGCCCAGGTTCAATCCCTGGTTGGGGAAGTAGGATCCCACAAACTGTGCAGCATGGCATAAAAAAGATTAAAAATTTTAAATAAGATCTTTGAAGATTTTTTTTTAAGTTTTGGAGTATGCTGTTTCCTCCCTTGTCTGCTTGGAAACTTCTTATTTATTCTCCTATTTATTCTTCAGGACCTACTTCAGATATTCTATCCTTGATGAAGTTTTGCTTTACTTCTCCAGATAATATTACTTACTTATTTCTCTGGGCTGTGGTAGAGCTCTTTGTATGTTTCTCTTTTATGGCCATTTTCTTATTAACTGTGATTTCATAGACTGAGAGTTCCTTGAGGTCAGAGATTTATTTACCATTATAGCCCCAGCACTCAGCAGGCATTTGGGGAAAGCTTGATTTTGAATAAGGAAGGATTATATACATACCACGTGACATTCAAAACTTGGATCATTTGCCAAGTTGCTTGGAAACTCGTGTTCTTCACTGAGGACTGAGCCACTCGTGAATAATGGAGACAGGTCCTTATCTCCCCAGACTTCACAGCCCAGCTTCTTTCTTAATTCATTTAGCTGCTCCGAGTCTTAGTTGCAGCATGTGTGGGATCTAGTTCCTCGGCCAGGGACTGAATCCCCAGGCCCACCCTCTGTGTTGAGAGCAGGGACCACCAGGAAAGTCCCCCACAGTCCAACTTTATATCTCCTGCATCACACAGATGAGCAGGCCTTACTAAGTTAAAGAGAGAATCATGCCTTTGGGAACTTCGGATTGGAATGCCTCAGATGAGGCAGTTGTCTGACATTGTCTCGCTTGGATGCAGGGATGGGGCCAGGAGGGGAGCAGGGCATGGCACAGAGGGGCTGCCACAGTGGGGGCCAGAAGTGACCAGGGGCCAAGTCTTAGGCCTGACAGTGGTGAAGGAGCCCTGGCTGGTAGTGACATTATGGACCACATCTGGCCCAAAAGGGATCTTACTCACTATCCTCAACCTAAATGCCAGGAATTCCAGCCTTTGCCCCACAGGCCACCTAGTAACAGTTAGCAGTGGGAGGAGGGAATCTTCTGTCTTCATGTTATTGTCCAGTCTTGACATTAATTTGGAACAGACGGCTAGAAACATGAGAAAAACAGAATTTTTCATGACTTCCCTGTGGGCTGGCTTGTCCTTACCTTTGCTTGGCATTTCAGAACCCAGTGCCGATGTTTACCAGAAGGCCAATCAGGACTTTAGGTTCTGGCCTTCCATCACATTATACCATCCACCCTTCTCCAACTACTTTTCACAGCTATTTGATTGACAACTTTTCCTTTTTCTAGAGCAGGTAGATTTAGGCAGATTTCCCCTGCCTCAGCATCACCTTTGTGGTGTGCTTAGATACTGACCCTGATTGTGACATTTCCCCTGATGAGGTCCTCAGGGAGGCCTGGCTCATTCTCTTAGGAGGAAGGCCATGCATTAGGAACCCCTCTCTGCCACATTCCCTCATCTTTCCTGGGTTTGACCATATCTCTACCTCTCTTTCCAGTTCCCATTTCTTGCAAATCCTCGACCAAGTGTATCAACAGATGCCACAAATTCATCATGTTCAAAACTAAACTCATCTGCCCGGCAACTAGATCTTCATACATTTTCCTCTCTTAGTGAATGGCACTACCATCCACTCCTGACTCCAGACTAGGTTTGATTCTTTATCATGCCCTTTCATTGTACCTGGCTTCCCTGGTGGCTCAGATGGTGAAGCATCTGCCTGCAATGCGGGAGACCTGGGTTTGATCCCTGGGTTGGGAAGATCCCCTGGAGAAGAAAATGACACCCCACTCCAGTACTCTTGCCTAGAAAATCCCATGGATGGAGGAGCCTGGCGGGCTACAGTCCATAGCGTCGCAAAGAGTCTGACACTACTAAGTGACTTCTCTTTTCATTGTACCTTGCATAAATTATGTTTTATATATTTGCTTATCCCGTAGTTCCCCTGCTGGACTGTTAAGTTTCTTCAGAGTTAGAACCATGTTTGCCTTATTATCATTGTATCCAGTGCCTGGCACATGAGTCCTCCATCAGTATTTGTTGGATAAATTAAGAAATCTACGGAAGAATTTCCTGGTGATCCAGGGGTTAGGACTCTGCACTTTCACTGCTGAGGGCCCAGGTTCAATCCCCAGTCGGGGAACTAAGGTTCCATAAGCCACAAAGCATGGCTGAAAAAAAAAGAAATCTGCCTAGCCACTCAAGCTAGAAACCTCAGCATCAATGTAGATTCCTTCCTCTTATCGTCCACATCTTATCTGTCAGCAGGACTTGTCTATGCTACCTTGGAAATGTTTCTCAGATCTGCCCTATTAGTACCATACCCAGCGCTAAGGACCTGATCATCTTACATCCAAACTATGGTCATAGTTTGATGGGTTTCTCTGTCTCATTTCTTTTCCTCCTTCTGATTTATCCTATATGTAGCTCAGTCGTGTCCGACGCTTTGTGATCCCATGGACTGTAGCCATGGAATTCTCCAGGTAAGAATACTGGAATGGGTTGCCATTCCCTTCCAGGGGATCTTCCCGACCCAGCGATTGACCCAGGTCTCCTGCATTGCAGGCTGATTCTTTACCTGCTGAGCCACCAGTATGTGTTATGTAGCTATGAGGGTCTTTAAAATTTATAAATCTGACTGAGCCTTTGAGTGCATCACTCTTCTACTTAAAAACTAATGTTGGTTTTTTTTTTTTTTTTGGTCTCCTGTCATTTAAAGAAGAAAACCCAGACTCCTGTATTGCCACAATTTATCCCTAATCTACTTATCCTGCCTCATATCCTGCCATTGTCCCCTGTATAGCCTTATGCTTGTTGTTGTTCAGTTGCTTAGTCGTGTCTCATTCTTTGTGACAACATGGACTGCAGCACACCAGGCTTCTTTGTCCTTCACCATCTCCTGGAGCTTGCTCAAACTCATGTCCATTGAGTTGGTGATGCCATCCAACCATCTCATCCTCTGTTGACCCCTCTCACCCTGCCTTCCATCTTTGCCAGCATCAGGTTCTTTTCTAATGAGTCAGCTCTTCACATCAGGTGGCCAAAGTATTGAAGCTTCAGCTTCAGCATCAGTCTTTCCAGTGAATATTCAGGGTTGATTTCCTTTAGGACTGACTGGTTTGATCTCCTTGCTATCCAAGGGACTTGCAAGAGTCTTCTCCAGCACCACAGTTTGAAGGCATCAATTCTTTGGCGCTCAACCTTTTTTATTGTCCAGCTTTCACATCTGTACATGATTACTGGAAAAACCATAGCTTTGACTAGACGGACCTTTGTTGGAAAAGTAATGTCTCTGCTTTTTAATATGCTGTCTAGGTTGGTCATAGTTTCTCTTCCAAGGAGCTGGTGTCTTTTAATTTCATGGCTGCAGTCACCATCTGCAGTGATTTTGGAGCCCAAAAATATAAAGTCTGTCACTGTTACCTTTGTTTCCCCATCTATTTGCCATAAAGTGATGGGACTGGATACCATGATCTTAGTTTTCTGAATGTTGAGTTTTTAGCCAACGTTTTCACTCTTCTCTTTCACTTTCGTCAAGAGGCTTTTTAGTTCTTCTTCACTTTCTGCCATAAGGGTGGTGTCCTCTGCATATCTGAGGTTATTGATATTTCTCCTGGCAGTCTTGATTCCAGCTTGTGTTTAAATAAACACAGTCATCTCTCAGCTCCTGAATCTTTCTCTGTCCCTCCATATTTCTTTTTATTTTCTTTTTGACTGTGTGTGCAGCATGTGGGGTCTTAGTTCCATGACCAGGGATCAGACTTGTGCACCCTGCAGTGGAAGTGTGGAGTCTTAACCACTGGACCACCAGGAAAGTCCCTTCCATATTTTCTTTTATCTTTTCTCCTCTAGCACCAAACAGAGCAACCACAAAGAAGAGTTTGAGGAGACTGGGTGAAGGTAGCTTTGGGATCTGTGTCCGAGGAAGTCACTGGGTTTCCAAAGAAATGGAGAAAAACTTTAAAATGTCATCTCTGAGCTAGCAGTAAGTCTTCCCTGTAACCTGTAAATCAGGACTCAAGGCTCTAGGTTTGGCGAGCTGGTGGCTGCAGACTTCTCTGGTGTCGAAGTTCTCTCTCTGAATCCTTCCTGTATGGGGGAGTCTTTGTCTTGAGAGTGACTCTTTTCGCTCTTCAGTTCTCTTCGATGGGTTTTGGAGTGTGGCTCTTTTGGACATGGCATCCGCTGCAGAAAAGCAGAATAACCAAAGGCATCAGGAAGACAGATGGAATGGACCCAACACCCCACATCTGGGTGGTGCCACACTGAAGCCTAATCATCTCCTATTTAACAAACAAGAGTTAAATGTGGTTGAGTTGAGAGCCATGTCATTCAGCTCTTCGTTATGCTGTTGGTTGTCATTGTGACTGTGCGCTGATTTGGGGAGAAATACAAGGGGGTGGGCTACTTTGGTGCCTGGCATTTGCCTCTCACAGTCACCTGGTGTGCTTCACATTAGGCACACCCTTAATCCCTGAGATGGTTCCATCCTAACTGGGGTGCTTTTCTTTGGATTGTGTACAGATTACCCAGGTGAGCCTCTGCTCCCCTTGCCATCCTCAAGTGGCCAAACTGTGAACTTTGGTTTGGATTCATAGTGAGTCTGAAAATTTGTCTTTGGTGACCTGACTGTGGGCAGCTGAATCTAATGGTTGCAAAATAAATATAAAATGCAAATAATAATAATAATGTCTGTGTCTGTACTTCATGACTTTAACCTCACCTTCTTCTTTGATGTTTTACTGTCAGCCTGCAGCGTGCTGCTGGGAGTCTTGACTTCATGTGCTAACTTTTGGGGTGTTGGGGTTTGAATGAACATCAGAAGTTTTCCTCCTCTAAGTATGATAAAGCTGAAACTCCAATACTTTGGCCACTTCATGCGAAGAGTTAACTCATTGGAAAGGACTCTGATGCTGGGAGGGATTGGGGGCAGGAGGAGGAGGGGCCGACAGAGGATGAGATGGCTGGATGGCATCACCGACTTGAAGGACATGAGTTTGGGTGAACTCCAGGAGTTGGTGATGGACGGGGAGGCCTGGCATGCTGCAGTTCATGGGGTCGCAAAGAGTTGGACATGACTGAGACTGAACTGAACTGAACTGAAGTATTGAACAGTGCTTACGAGGACTTTCCTAGTGGTCCAGTGGCTAGGACTCCGTGCTCTCAGTGCAGGGGGTCCAGGTTCGATAATATCTGGTCAAGGAACTAGATCCCACATGCCTCAACTAAGGGTGAGCATGCTGCAGCTGAAGATCTCATGTGCTGTGACTAAGACTCAGTGCAGCCAAGTAAATAAATATTAAAAAAGAACAGAACATGTTTACCTATTACCTATTGACATACATATTTTGGAAAATTCTTTTAGAGCCCTTTGAGCGCCTCTTCCAGGTGGCATTACTTCCTGGCTAGAGTTCATGAAAGGGAGAAGTGACACCTCAAAGACACTTTTTTTGTACTTTGTGTTCAAAACGCGTGCCATCCACACCTGATTTCTGCCAGGTCGGGACTCCTGATTGCCCCCTGCTTCTGTTGTCCTCTTCAGCACCAGAGTTCCCCGTGAATTTGTGTGTTGTGTCATGTGTCTGCGAGACAACTGCGAAGATGCATTTAGAGTTAAAAGGCTGATAATGCAGGTAATCTCCTTGGATTGTAAGGAGATCAAACGGGTCAATCCTAAAGGAAATCAACCCTGAATATTCACTGGAAGGACTGATACTGAAGCCGAAGCTCCAGTACTTTGGCCGCCTGATGTGAAGAGCCAACTCACTGGAAAAGACCCTGATGCTGGGGAAGATTGAAGGCAGGAGGAAAAGGGGGTGACAGAGGATGAGGATGGTTGGATGGCATCACTGACTCAATGGGCATGAGTTTGGGCAAACTCTAGGAGATGGTGAAGGACAAGGAAGCCTAACGTGCTGCAGTCCATGGAGTAGCTAAGAGCTGGACATGACTTAGCAATTGAGAGCAACACAGAGATAAAGGAAGCTGCGCACAAATTCAGACTACCGTTTAGCTGATGAAGGTCACCTTGGCAAACCTCCTATCAAATGCTGAATGTCACCCCCATTACCTTATTCAACAAATATACATATATTATGCACCTACTGTGTGCTGATCACCTTTCTAGGTACTGGGGCAGTGAACAAAACAGACAAGGTCTCTGATCCTGTGGATCACTGGATCCAAGGTCCAGTGATCCCTACTCAGGAGTCACCAGCCTCAGCCTCACCAAGGCAGCCATTCCTCCTGAACCGCTCAAGCTGTGAGAAGGGCCTCTTCGGTTTTCACTGGTTGGTCTAAGCGCTAACCCTGGGCTCTCAAATCGAGGCTAAGCTTCTTTCCCTTTGATAACTTCAGATGTTTGAAAGCTGCTATTCTGCGCCCCCTGAGTTTTCTCCAGCTAAATATTTCTTTTGTCTTCAAGTACTCTTCAAAGAACTTGGCCTTCATACTCTGCAGTCACCCTCTGAACTGGTGCCCTGGCTCACTCTTTCTTGAATACTTAACTTCTGCTGCCCAAGGCAGCGATTCTTACACATGTGGATCCTGTGAATTCCCCTGTACAAGCCGTCTGTCACCTCTCCTTCCTCTCTCTTACCAAAAGTGACAGGATTTTCCTCTTATTGAAGACCAGAAGCATATTGTGAAATAATATTTATATATATATATATATATATGTCAGTTTCTGTCCCAGTTCCTGACAAAAGCCCCTAAAGCCCTTGTGAATAGGGGTACTAGGAGAATCTTCTGTCCTGATGTTTGGTCTTTGGCACCAGTTCCTGACAGAGAGCCCCTGAGACCCTTGTTTCTTGAGCTATAGAAGTATCTGACAGAACTCCTAAATCTCTTGGAATTTCCTGGGTAGTAGAGCATTTTGGGTTCTAATTAGGAGATTTTGGGCCCCTGGATGGGGCTGGTCACAAGAAAGCAAGCCATGATCAGAAGCCTGGAGCTTTCATCCCTAACCCCCATTCTCCATAGAGAGGAGAGGGACAAGAAACAGAGTTACTAATCAATCATTATGCGATGAAGCCTCCATAAAAATACCCAAAGAACTGGGTGTGGAGAGTTTCTGGTTTGGTGAATACATCCATGTGCTGGGAGGGTGGTGTGCCCCCAAATCCAGGTAGACACAAGCTCCTGCACCTGGGACTCTTCTAGACCTCACCCTATGTGTCTCTTTCTCTGGCCGTTCATTTGCATCCTTTAAAATGTCCGTTGTATATTAGCCAACAATAGTAAGTTGACTGTTTTCCTGGGTTCTGTGAGCAAATTATCAAACCCAAGGAGGGGATTGTGGGAACCTCCAACTTGTAAGCTGAGTCGGGCAGAAGTCATGGGTGTAGAGGGCTATCCCAAGGCCACAGGTGCGAGGCCTTGCATCAAGGCCTGAGAAGGGGAGCCCAGAACCCAGGTCACCTCCGAAATTGACTGAGCTCCTTCATAACTGTTGCCAAAAGTCCCCTGATCATCACCAGCAAGTTTCCTGACCTAATGTGTGTGCATAGTCACTCTATCATGTCCAACTCTGCAACCCCATGGACTGTAGCCCACCAGCCTTCTCTGTCCTTGGAATTTTCCAGGCAAGAATACTAGAGTGGGTTGCTATTTCCTGCTCCAGGGAATCTTCCCGACCCAGGGATCAAACCTGAGTCTCGTGTCTCCTGCTTTGGCAAGTGGATTCTTTACCATTGTGCCACCTGAGAAGCTCCATATTATTCAGAAATGCCTAGCCTAGTACTCACTTTATAGCACCCTAACCAATCACTTAATGCTAACCTTCCAGCAGGAATTTTCTTTGTCTTGAGGCTATAAAAATTGGCTACTAACCCACAAAAAGCGTTGGCTTTCCCTTGAGCCAGTGTGGTGTTCTAACAGTGTCTAGTCAACTTTCCCTGGTCTCAGGAGGTTGGCCCTCTGTGCTTTCAGCGCCCACATCATCTCTGCTGTTTGTTCTTAATAAACTCACTCTCTTCTGAAATGCTCTGTGTCTGGAAATTCTTCTCCAATCTGCCGTCAGACTGCCACGACAGTGTGTAACCTGGGGACCCACTGCTTGCAGTTAGCATTAAGACCCTTAACCTGTAGATCTGCACTACAGGCAATTAATGTAAAAATTGTTTAATGTGGAAAACCACACATCTGGTCACAGAAGTGTGATAAGTGTTCAAGTAAAGAAAAACAGTGAGTTTTTTTCCAGGCACATATAAATATCCAATTTTGATGGGCAAATTAGTTACTACTAAGTATTTTTAAGTATGATATGACCTAAATACATTTTTCCAAAAATATGTTTAGAGATTCATTATACAGTGGTCAGAATTTAATTTTTAAGTAAGGATTTTAGACATAACCAGCATCGTAAATTAGCACCATCATCTTATGAAAGAGAGGACATTATAATATCAAAGGATCTGGAAGGGCATAGTCTCAGTACTAAAAACTTGAATAAATTTCCTTTATGAAAAACTGACTACATTGTTTATTCTTTCTCACCTACCAAGTACCATTGAAAACGTCATGAACCAACCAGCATCACCCTTTAGGAAGCCACTGCCCTTGGGACCCCCATGTAGCCCTTGAAAACTGCATTCAGCTGTAAAAGAACTCAGAAAAATAGTGGCTTAAACAAATGAGCAGTTTTATTTTTCTCATGTAAATAGAAGTTGAAGATAATGGCTGCTCCATGAGGCCATCACCGACTCTGCCTTCTATCTTCTTTTGTTCAGCAAGCTTTAGCACGAATTTGTTACCATTTTACCCCAATATGCCTGCTTCCTTTTCCAGCAAAGTGGAGGAAGTGAGGAGTCCAGCTCTAAGCCTAAAACCTATGTGTCGTATTTCAGACCCAGCCATAGGCAATTATTAATTCAAAGCTTTACTCACAGCTTCATGGGAAGGTACAGAGGCTGTGCACTGCACCCTCTGAGGGGATCTGCAATCAAGGGCTCTGGCCTCACTCTACCGTCACCCCAGCCTTAGCCCAGGCTTCCTGTGGGAGGAAGGGGGACCTAGCCATGGCCTTTCTTAGGTGCCTCTGCAGAGACCAACTTACTGGCTGTGGGGTGGTGGTGGGAGGGAAGGGGGCCATTGTGTGGCTTTGAAATGTTTCCTCTGTTCTAAGTGTGTAGTACTTTTCCACTCTCAGCCCTTCTCTGCTCCCTTCTCCCTGCCTCCAAGTATGCAAAAAGGCAGGAGCCTTTTGTTTAGGGATCCTTCAGCAGTGAGACAGTCCTGATTATCTGTACTAATCCATCTGACTCTTGCCTGGCACTGTGCCAGGGAGAAAAATGGAACATTTGGGGAGCCAGCACTTTCTCCTGTTTAGTCTCTTGGTTATACTGTCACAGTAAATGAGTCAATCATTGACCATTAGTTTCATTTTTACTACTTTACACAGATGCTTGGCAGCTCAGCTCTTTGCAGCTCAGCTCAGCTTTTGACAGGTGAAAAGAAGGGAAAGGGCCAAAGGGGTTGGTTGGCCAGCTGAGTTGAGCTGACTTTTGGTGAGCTTTCTCCAAAGTCCCACTGCTGTCTTATGCTTGTATCTTATTGGTCAGAACTGGATTACATGGTCATCCCTAGCTGCAAGGGAGGCTGGGAAGTGCTTCTTAGCTGGGCACACTGCCGCCCTAAGTAAAATCAGAATTAATTTTAGATTGATAACTATTACATCTCAGAATCTTCTACTTTTAGAAAAGATCATGGATGGTGGTTTGCCCATTGTCTGTCTGATTTCACTGGTTGGCATTGTGTAAAGAATTGAGAGAAAAGAATTCTGGGAAGATGGCAGTGGTATTTCTTAAATCTCCCTGAATTCCCTCCTTAAAAACAAAGCAAAACAAACAAAAAATAGAGCAACTGGGATAGCAAAACCAAAAACTTTTATCGACATCTGTAACAAAACTGGGAAACAAGATAGCACCACAAACCCCAAAATTCGTGTAGGTGGAAACTGCTGATGTCTCAAAGACTTGTATGATATCAGCATTTTTGTGGAGAGAAGGAGAGGGAACCAAGAATATCTGAGAAATCTGAAAATAAAGAGAACCCCAAAATAGTCAACAGGTACTCCCTGGAAAGTACAAAGGACCAATAGAATAACAGCAGCTGGAACTGGGAGAGAGAGGTTATTTAACGCAGTTTGCAGCTGATGAGCAGAAGGGTCCACAGTAAGGACTGAAGCGGCTGGAGCAGCCCAGGTGCTGTGAACCCTCAAAACCAGCCAAAGTGTCTTTCCAGGATACCAGACTAGAAACTGCAGGGAACAGACTACAAATAGGGTAGGCCAGGGATATTTGGGACAAAGAAAAGGGAAGGCCGAATGAATAGGGGAGGGGAACAGGGCCAGAAGATCTGAGAAAGTATGAAGCCATTCATTTGAACACTTAATGGACACATAGACAAGGAACTATAGAACCTTGAATTTAGCAAAGCCATCCTAACTCACTCCTCCCTGCTAAATATGCAGGAAAATTAATTTCATATTAAAAAAAGGAACAACAGAGAGACTGCAGTCAAATCTCATAATGAAGTTATAAGAAAAATGAGAACATGGAGCAGAAAAACATCCTTAATGAAAAGAAAGCATTCCAGAAAGACATGCCCACAAAACCAGATAAAAATTGTAATTTCAAAATGAGCAAAGGTAAATTAAGGAAATAGTATAAGATATGAAAGACAAGCACAAGTCAGAGATAGAAAGCAAAAATTAGGTATTCAAACTCAGTAAAGAATTGGAAATAAAAGGGAAAACTCATTTCACAAGTGAAGACCGAACTAGAAGGAATATAAGACTAACACGGTTTTTGCACAACAGATAATGCCTTAAGGGAGTAAAAAGTGAAAAGAAGAAAATTAAATTGCGGATGAATAAGAGAAATCTGAGCATTCAGAGTCGCAAAAAGTTGCAAAGTTTGCAGAGTCGGACACGACTGAACTGAACTGAGAATTCAAGAGAAAATGACAAATAAAGAAGATAGGCAGACTTACTATCTAAATTTGTAGTATACATGTCCATGTAGGGAAAAGAATAATGGGGCAGTGGAGGAGAAAAAGTACATTTTTAAAAAGTTATATAAAAAACACTTTCCTAAAAACAAAACGACTCAAGACTGTGAGGGCAGATCAACACTGAGACATAGTAAAATTGGATTTTTTTTAAAGAAAAAAATACTTGGGGCATCTAGGCTAAAAGACAAATTCACTCATAAGGGAAAGAAAATCAGGTTGTGATGAGACTTGACAACAGCACTTTATGTCAGGAGACTATGGAGTAACTATGTCTAAGATACCTGAAGAAAGGAAGGGTGACCTAAGCATTTTACATTCGGCAAAACTGACTTTCAGGTATGAAGGCCAAAGACAAAACGTTATCAGCATGGAAAAACACAGGGACGATTCTCATGACCTTTCTGAGGCATCTTCTAGGGAACATACTTCAGACGACCAGACTAGTGAGACATTGACTTAACAGGTGGTGAAAGTGAAAGTGAAGTCACTCAGTCGTGTCCGACTCTGCATCCCCATGGACTGTAGCCCACCAGACTCCTCCGTTCTTGGGATTCTCCAGGCAAGAGTACTTGGGTGGGTTGCCATTTCCTTCTCCAGGGCATCTTCCCGACCCAGGGATCAAACCCAGGTCTCCTGCACTGCAGGCAGACGCTTTACCCTCTGAGCCACCAGAGAAGAGCACTAAATGTATATTTGCTTGTGTAACTAATGATAACTGATGGTTATAATGGAGAGAATATATTTTTTAATGCTTATGTGTCTTTAATATACAGTAAAACTAACAAAATAGAGAATGGGGAGAACATAATGTAAGAGGCAGACAAAGCCTTCTGATCGCCTTACAGTTATTAACCAAAATATTGCTTCCAACCAGAGGCTGGAGAAGAAGTGAAGGAAGAAGTTACTAGATAATATTGCTCATAAGAGGAAAAAAATCGATAATTGCCCTCCTCTATAAAGGGGATTAAAAATGTAACAGGAAATGGTTAGAACAAAAGTACTGTTGCTGCTGCTGCTAAGTCGCTTCAGTCGTGTCTGACGCTGTGCAACCCCAGAGATGGCAGCCCACCAGGCTCCCCCGTCCCTGGGATTCTCCAAGCAAGAACACTGGAGTGGGTTGCCATTTCCTTCTCCAATGCATGAAAGTGAAAAGTCAAGGTGAAGTCGCTCAGTTGTGTCCGACTCGTAGCGACCCCATAGACTGCAACCCACCAGGCTCCTCCGTCCATGGGATTTTCCAGGCAAGAGTACTGGAGTGGGGTGCCATCGCCTTCTCCGAGAACAAAAGTACAAACCTTCATAAATATTCAAACCAAAAAAAAAAAAAGTGAGCAAGCACATAAACAAACCATAGAGTGAAAAACTATTTATATAACAGAGTTGAAATTTTCACACAGATGTGGGTGTGAATCCTTGCTTCACTTTCCTCTCCGCTTGGCTGCCTCAGAAAGAGTCTGTATATATGTATGTAGACTTCAGTGCCTGGGACCACACTGTGTGTGTGTAAAACTGATCTTGAAGGGCAAGTGTGAATTAAATTTACATAGTATGATTTGCAGTATTCAATAGGTATCAATAATAAGTGTTCAACCAGAGCAAGATCTGTAGCCTTCTCAGCAAGGGAGGGGCAAAGCTAGGACTTGAAAGTGGGATTGTCTGGCTCTCAAGTTTGCTGTTTCTCTTCTGTGCTACTCAAGGCCACATGTATTCACTGAATGCTGGAATTACAGGAATTTTTAGAAGGAGAGATTCGATAGCGAAGGCTTCATGGAAGACATGGCATTCCATGTCCATTTTAAGCAACTCTGACAGTAGCAACTTCACTCTGATTTACATGCCTGGGACCCAGCACAGTGCCTGGTCTACACTCAACCTATGCTCATTAGGTAATTGCATTTATTGGTTTACTACTTGTATCATTTGGTATAGGTTAGATTATTTTACAATAATAAAGCAATTCGGACTTCCCTGATGGTCCAGTGTTTAAGAATCCACCAATGCAGGGGACATGGGTTCAATCCCTGGTCAGGGAAGATTCCACACGCCTCGGGGCAACTCAGCCCATGTGCCACAACTCCTGTGCCCATGCTCAACAGTCTGTGCTCCACAAAAAGAAACCACACCAATGAGAAGCCCGGGCACCACAACGAAAAGTAGCCCCCGCTCTCCTCAACTAGAGAAAGCCCTCTCATGGGAAAGAAGACCCAGCCAGATATAAATAAATTAATTTTTAAAAAAGTTCAAAGATTTCATCAGTTTAAAACAATGAAGTTTTGTTTCTTGCTCATGTTACAAGTTCATCACAGATTGGCAGGGAAACTGTTCACTGTAGTCACTCAGCCCCCTGGGTTGTTGGAATGAGCACTTCTCATGTAGGGTTGGTCACTGTGCCAGAGGACAAAGAGCTCTGGAAGGTCTCACTGCTGCTGCTGCTGCTGCTGCTAAGTCGCTTCAGTCGTGTCCGACTCTGTGCGACCCCATAGATGGCAGCCCACCAGGCTCCCCTGTCCCTGGGATTCTCCAGGCAAGGACACTGGAGTGGGTTGCCATTTCCTTCTCCAATGCATGAAACGGGAAAGTGAAAGTGAAGTCGCTCAGCTGAGTCCAACTCTTAGCGACCCCATGAACTGCAGCCCACCAGGCTCCGCCGCCCATGGGATTTTCCAGGCAAGAGGACTGGAGCGGGGTGCCATCGCCTTGTCCGAAGTATAATCCTACTATATGCCTAAAAAACAAGAGACCTGCCATGCAGTATTAATGACTATCACCTTATCTGAAGGTGGGTAATGGGGGCTCCATTAGCTAGGTAGATGGATTGAAAGAAAGGACAGTGTACACTACACTATTATCCTCCTTTTCGTAGTTGAGGACACCTGTGCACTAACAGCATAAATGATTTGCTCACACTAACCTATTACCAAGGTGCTAGGATTCAAATATGCATTTGTCTGACTCTGAAGCTCTTACCTATTGCTTACCAGGAACATATCCTGCTTTTGATCCTGTCTTTCCTCGTAGGGCTTCCCTGATAGCTCAGTTGGTGAAGAATCCTCCTGCAGTGCAGGAAACCCTGGTTCAATTTCCGAGTCGGGAAGATCCACTGGAGGAGGGATAGGCTACCCACTCCAGTATTCTTGGGCTTCCCTTGCGGCTCAGCTGATGAAGAATCTGCCTGCAATGCGGGAGACCTGGGTTTGATCCCTGGGTTGGGAAAATCCCCTGGAGAAGGGAAAGGCTACCCACTCCAGTATTCTGGCCTGAAGAATTCCATGGACTGTATAGTCCATGGGGTTGCAAAGAGTCGGACACAACTGAGCGACTTTCACTTTCCTCATATACTTGGAAACGAGGCACCAGGTAGCCTCACCTTCCTTCACCTACAAATTCCATTTTACTCTCTCTGTGTCACTGGTAGAAGTTTAAATCAGACTTTGCAAACAACTCAGGCCAGTTTAAAAGGAAGAAAAGGTCACCTCCAAAGTCTGGATTACATACTTTGTTTGTATTGTGTGGATTTTCCCTCAAGGATCTGCCTCTCCCTTCATTGTTCTCTCCTTTGAAATCTAACCCAGCAAACAGCCATCAAGACTAGCAGCTTGGCTCCAGAGAGGGGTTATCAAAGGAAGGAGGAGGAGCTTGAGCCTCATTTTTAACTTGCTGAACCTTTCAAATTCTCCCTCAAGGCTCCAGTTTGGTAAAAGAAAACTAATAATGACTTATGTTTATCCTGGGGAATATGTGTTTTCCATGCTCCCTTAGGAAATATCATCCATGTGTTTCAAATTTATTTTTTGCTTGACTCATCAAAATACTGTTGCACAAGAGACTCTGGATGTCCAAAGAGCTGTCTTTTAAAATAAATGTCTTTTATTTTGTCTTTGGAAACAGCTAATCACATTTTATTAAGTCAGCAGCTTCTTTCTTCAAAGGATTGAATGTAACACTAAAAAGGTTACAGATGGGGAGAAAGAAGGGTTATTTGCTACCACCAACCCCTTCCACTAACAGGCTATAAGATGCCAAGGACTATACAATGTGAAGGTTTTGAAATGAAAATTCTAGGAAAATGATAGCTCACTTAAAAATATTAGCAAAAAGTAATTTCCATATCCCTTACCTTGTTGGGAGTGAGTTGAAGTTAAAAATGAGAGTCCAGATTCTCAAGGAACTCCAGTTATTCATATGTTAGATCTTCTTTGCCTAACATCTCTATTTATTTCTTTTTTTATTTTTAATCCTTTTTGTTTGAAAAAGTCCTTCCTTTCTATGGCATTAATTTCCTGTTTCTTTGCTCTTGAGTTCCTCCTAGTTCAACCTCCATTTCTCCAGTGATTGTTGCTATATTTCTATTTCTTTCTGGCATTCAATGTAATAATCCTGAGTTTTTCTAGTACTGATTAGTGCTATCCTTTCATATTTTATATGATTTTCTTAGTTTTATTTCATTTTGGAAGACTAGGTTATAGTTTCATCTGTTTAGTGTACATGCCTTTCTGGTATGCTTTAGTTGTCTATGAAAGTGAAAGTGAAGTCGCTCAGTCGTGTCCAACTCTTTGCAACCCCATGGACTGTGGCCTATCAGGCTCCTCCGTCCATGGGATTTTCTAGGTAAGAGTGCTGGAGTAGATTGCCATTTCCTTCTCCAGGGGATCTTCCTGACCCAGGAATCGAACCCAGGTCTCCCGCATTGCAGGCAGACACTTTAGTTGTCTATAGGGATGCTTTTAAATCTTTTTACAAAAGCCAAGAAAGATAAAGTGACTTTCCCAAGATGAAACAGCTATTAAGTGGCAGAGCAGGTGTTCACACCCATGCTTATCTGACTCCAAAGCCTGTAATCTTCTTACTAATCATACTTATCATATATTGAAATTCTACTGTGTGGCAGACAATTTATAAACAAAATCTGATCTAATACAGCATCTTACAACATCTTTTTATTATTGATGAAGAAACAAAGGCTTGGAAAGCAACTGCAGATGGTTGTGGGCACTTGTGGTAGTTTCAACTGCTATAGGCTACTAGCTCCTTAGTTTCAGAAGGTAAAGGCAGATAGCCCACAAATAGTATGATTGCTCCAAGTAATCAAGTTTTCTTTTAGCTCAGTATTTAACTTTGTCTAGAATCTGACCTTCTTCCTGTGGTTCAATATAGCAGGCAATACATCCAAGTTCCATGTAGCTGAATGGAGGAAGGGATTAACAAGGGGCAAAGAAGATGAACTAGCTCTTTCTTAAGCAGGGGTTTTAGGAAAGCTACTATGCAATCACGATGGTGTGATCACTCACCTAGAGCCAGACATCCTGGAATGTGAAATCAAGTGGGCCTTAGAAAGCATCACTATGAACAAAGCTGGTGGAAGTGATGGAATTCCAGTTGAGCTATTTCAAATCCTGAAAGATGATGCTGTGAAAGTGCTGCACTCAATATGCCAGCACATTTGGAAAACTCAGCAGTGGCCACAGGACTGGAAGAGGTCAGTTTTCATTCCAATTCCAAAGAAAGGCAAGGCCAAAGAATGCTCAAACTACCACACAATTGCACTCATCTCACACGCTAGTAAAGTAATGCTCAAAATTCTCCAAGCCAGGCTTCAGCAGTACATGAACCATGAACTTTCTGATGTTCAAGCTGGTTTTAGATAAGGCAGAGGAACCAGAGATCAAACTGCCAACATCTTCTGGATCATGGAAAAAGCAAGAGAGTTCCAGAAAAACATCTATTTCTGCTTTATTGACTATGCCAAAGCCTTTGACTGTGTGGATCACAATAAACTGTGGCAAATTCTGAAAGAGATGGGAATACCAGACCACCTGACCTGCCTCTTGAGAAACCTATATGCAGGTCAGGAAGCAAGAGTTAGAACTGGACATGGAACAACAGACTGGTTCCAAATAGGAAAAGGAGTATGTCAAGGTTGTATATTGTCACCCTGCTTATTTAACTTCTATGCAGAGTACATCATGAGAAACGCTGGACTGGAAGAAGCACAAGCTGGAATCAAGATTGCCAGGAGAAATATAAAAAACCTCAGATATGCAGATGACACCACTCTTATGGCAGAAAGTGAAGAGGAACTAAAAAGCCTCTTGATGAAAGTGAAAGAGGAGAGTGAAAAAGTTGGCTTAAAGTTCAACATTCAGAAAACGAAGATCATGGCATCTGGTCCCATCACTTCATGGGAAATAGATGGGGAAACAGTGTCAGACTTTATTTTTCTGGGCTCCAAAATCACTGCAGATGGTGACTGCAGCCATGAAATTAAAAGATACTTTCTCCTTGGAAGGAAAGTTATGGCCAACCTAGATAGCGTATTCAAAAGCAGAGATATTACTTTGCCAAGAAAGGTCTGTCTAGTCAAGGCTATGGTTTTTCCAGTGGTCATGTATGGATGTGAGAGTTGGACTGTGAAGAAAGCTGAGCGCCGAAGAATTGATGCTTTTGAACTGTGGTGTTGGAGAAGCCTCTTGAGAGTCCCTTGGGCTGCAAGGAGATCCAACCAGTCCATTCTGAAGGAGATCAGTCCTGGGTATTCATTGGAAGGACTGATGCTGAAGCTGAAACTGCAATACTTTGGCCACCTCATGTGAAGAGTTGACTCATTGGAAAAGACCCTGATGCTGGGAGGGATTGGGGGCAGGAGAAGAAGGGGACGACAGAGGATGAGATGGCTGGATGGCATCACCGACTCGATCGACAAGAGTTTGAGTGAACTCTGGGAGTTGGTGATGGACAGGGAGGCCTGGCGTGCTGTGATTCATGGGGTCACAGAGTCGGACACGACTGAGCGACTGAACTGAATGAACTGAACTGAATGTTTGTACAGTATTTTAGTACATCATCACATCATCTGATGCCCTCTGTGTTTTTATCCTTTTTTTATAGGCTCAGGGAGAGTCAAGATATTCCTCTCAGCAAGTGGTAGAGCTGGAACTAGAAAACAGATCTTAGGAAACCAAAGGTTTCTCTAGGGAAAGACAGTTCTTAATTTCAGTAAAATTAGTTATCTATGTGGAGAGGCCCACAGCATCCTTTGATTTCACTGTCAGACAGCAGATAAAGTAAGACCGAAAGAAACGAAGGCAAATCATTTTGCCAGTTTTTGGTAATCATGGAACTCAGTCAACACTGCGACTAGTAGCGGCTTTATAAATGACTACGATTCCCAGGATGCCACAAGGTACGGCAGGCAAGACTTCGACTCCCAGCATGCTGTACTCTGGAACTTCCAGTCCCAGAATGCAACGCTCCTCCTTGCTCCCAGAGTCCATGAAGACTACAATTCCCGGCATGCAGCGCCGCCCCCAGTTTCTGGCGCCCCGCTGGACCCTGCTTCGGAGAGACCTTTTGGACTCCAGAGGGCGGGCCCTGGAGTCCCAGCCCCCTCTGGGGGTAGCGTCTGCGCGGCAGTTCTGGTCCGTTGGGCCTGTTCAGACGAAACCTCGAAGGGATGGGCTGGGGCCTGGGCCGGGCTTCTCCCAGGCAGCGTTTGAGGCAGCCCCAATGGGGCCCTCCGGGGGCCTTCCTCCCTTTGAACTGCGGTGGCGGGCGGGCTCGCTGTATCCTGCACCCCTCAGAGTAGGGGCCGCCATCACCATGGCCACGGCTGCGAGTCGGCCCTGCCCCGGAGGGTCGCGGGACATCCTGTGGCGCGTGAGTGCTGCGCGCACCATGGCAGGCGCTCGTTACCTGCGGGGGTCTGGCTGGTTTAGGGGCGTCGGTAGCACGTGCGCCATGGGCGGGGGAGGGGCTGGCTCTACTGTGGCGTGGGGAGCGCGTGGGGAGGGGGGAGACCCGAGTGAGTGGTTTCAGGGTTGTGCGGGGCATCCTGAGTGGAAGCTAGTTATAGTAGGGAGGGGCGTGCTAAGGAGAGCTGGTTACAAGATGTGTGTCTGTGGGGGACGTCCTGAGTGCAAACTTGTTACTGTGTGAGAGAGGGGTCCTGAATGGAAGCTGGTCATGGTGGGAAGGATGACCTGCATGGGAATTGGGGCGGGGAATGGGAAAGAGTTGTATGCCAGGGAGGTGTACCTACTAAGTGCAAACATCCTTAATTTGTTGATTACTTGGGATAAGAAGCGGGAAAGAATATCCGGAATCGGAAAGACAACAGCTGGACTTGGGGTCTAGGTAAAAGCAGGACGGGTATTTTGTCAAATTAGAGGAATGTGGACACTGTGGGCCGGAGGTGAGGAGGTACTTCCTTGTGGAAGTTTAGTCAACAGTTCTGCATCCCCTCTGTGGCGGGCAAAGAGTAACAGGAGTAAGATCCCTTTTGGAACAGTGCTTATACCCTGGCAGCACTGCCATCTACTTTGTTCAGTTCAGTTGGGTCTGACTCTTTGCGACCCCATGGACTGCAGCATGCCAGGCCTCCCTATCCATCACCAACTCCCGGAGTTTACTCAAACTTATGTCCTTTGCGTCGGTGATGCCATCCAGTCATCTCCTCCTCTGTCGTCCCCTTCTCCTCCTGCCCTCTATCTTTCCCAGCATCAGGGTCTTTTCCAATGAGTCAGTTCTTGGCATCAGGTGGCCAAAGTATTGGAGTTTCAGCTTCAGCATCAGTCCTTCCAATGAATACTCAGGACTGATTTCTTTTAGGATGGACTGGTTGGATCTCCTTGCAGTGCAAGGGACTCGCAAGAGTCTTCTCCAACACCACAGTTCAAAAGCATCAATTGTTTGGTGTTCAGCTTTCTTTATAGTCCAACTCACATCCATATATAACTATTGGAAAAACCATAGCTTTGACTAGACAGACCTTTGTTGACAAAGTAATGTCTCTGCTTTTTAATATGCTGCCTAGGTTGGTCATAGCTTTTCTTCCAAGGAGCAGGCATCTTTTAATTCCATGGCTGCAGTCACTATCTGCAGTGATTTTGGAGCCCCAAAAAATAAAGTCAGCCACTGTTTGCACTGTTTCCCCATTTATTTGCCATGAAGTGACGGGACCAGATGCCATGATTTTAGTTTTCTGAATGTTGAGCTTTAAGCCAACTTTTTCACTCTCCTCTTTCACTTTCATCAAGAGGCTCTTTAATTCTTCACTTTCTGCCATAAGGGTGGTGTCATCTGCATATCTGAGGTTATTGATATTTCTCCCGGCAATCTTGATTCCAGCTTGTGCTTCATCCAGCCCAGCATTTCACATGATGTATTCTGCATAGAAGTTAAATAAGCAGGGTGACAATATACAGCCTTGACGTACTTTTTTCCCAATTTGGAACCAGTCTTCCACGGTTGTTCCATGTCCTGTTCTAACTGTTGCTTCTTGACCTGCATACAGATTTCTCAAGAGGCAGGTCAAGTGGTCTGGTATTCACATCTTCTTGAACAATTTTCTTTGTATCCCAGGTTATTAATACTAAATCTTGCCTGTTCTTTACAACCTTTATTATCGGCTATCGATTTCCTACACATTGTGCATCAGAAAGATGGCTGCAATTTTTCTTTTTCAAGCTTTCTTATTGCCACTGCCTTCCTCAGACACTGAAGTCTTTGGGTTGGGCCGTTGGCGTGTGCTTCCTCCTGTTTGTCTGCTGCCTGCCTCTTGTCCCCTCTGATCCATCTTCAGTGTAGCCACCTTACAGACACAAGGGTGTTTTACTTTCCAGAGATAAATCTGATTGTCACTTTTGCGCTTAAAATCCCTGAAGATCTTTTCTTGTGTTTATGTATTCAGCAGTAAATCTTGGGCCTCTTATGGGGGGGGGGTGTTAAGTCGCTTCAGTCGTGTCCGATTCTTTGCCATCCTATAGACTGTAGCCCACCAGAGTCCTCTGTCCGTGGGATTCTCCAGGCAAGAATGCTGGAGTGGATTGCCGTGCCCTTCTCTAGAGGATCTTCCCCACCCAGGGGTGGAACCTGTGTCTCTTATGTTTCCTACATTGGCACGCAGGTTCTTTTACGGCTGGGAAGCCCATCTCTTATGAGGTGGGCACTGATAATTCAGACATGAATACAATGAAGTAGGTGCCCAGTTAGGAGCCCATATCTAATCATTGTAAGCACAGTTGCAGTATATACATGATTCCTGTAATATGTATACACTTTCAGATATTGACATGTTTATCAAACCTAGGGAGACAACTGTAAAGTGCTGTGAAATACAGCTGTAAACTAAATGAACCCTTCACTCCCCAAAGTGTGGTATTTAATGTGACATCTGATTCTGAACTAAAACAGCAAGCGTTCACTGATAGGAGAAAATTCTGTAGTGGTGTGTAATATTGTTAATAGTGACAATTGGAGTTTATAGACAGCTGCATGGACTGTAATCTGGGGAAATGTTAGTGATTAACATCCTGTATGAAAAGATAAGATTTGCATAACTGAAATAACTGGAATATAACTGACTTCACGATTGAGGGATTTTGTTTAATTACAGGTGTTGGGCTGGAGGATAGTTACAAGCATTGTCTGGTCAGTGCTGCTGCTGCCCATCTGTACCACAGTATTTGTAATCTTCAGCAGCATTGATTTATTTCATCCTATACAGTGGCTGACTGGTAAGTGATATTCAGTTTGGGGATAACAAATTTACAGGACCCACTTTTCGACATAAAAATTGCATTACGTTTTAAATGTATTTTAGTGTCTGTATTGAGAGTGGCAAAAAAAAATTCACTCTGAGGTTCTTAAGCCATTCCCTGCCTAACATAGGTATTTTCACTACATAATAAAATCACAAAACCTGTCAGAGACTGTTCACAGAAACAAAGATCACTAGAGACCACATTAATAAAAACTTAATTTTGTTTGTCCTTTCTCTTTGACAGCTTTATTGAGGAAGTGAACCTGTGAGCTTTCTTTTTAAGGAAGTGAACTAATACTTTTATATATTTAAAAATTATAGATAGAAAATATGACATATCTTTTAAAAATTTTTTTCTAAAATTCTTCATTTCTTTATTGTGGCTGATAAGAAAGATGAAAAGAGAAAAGGAGGAGACTAAGGAACATAGAGTTAAACTGATTAACAAGAAGGAAAAAAATTGTAGCAGGCTAATGTTTCTCAAAATTCTTGGAGATAATAAAATTAGTAAATTCATCAAAGTGCAACTACTTTATGTTAATAATAGCTACCAATTATTGCTGCCTACTGTGTGCTAGGCACCATGCTAAGTACCTTAAATATATTCTTTTCTTTTTTTTTGTCCACTCCTCATCGCATATGGGGGTCTTATTTCCCCAACAAGGGATTGAACTTGTACCCCTTGCAGTGGAGAAGTGGAGTCTTAACCACTGGCCCACCAGGGAAATCCCAGGATGTTACTTGTTAACCTTCCTATTAACACAATCTTGTATGATAAGAATAAGGTAGTATTCCTACTTAATTGAGGGACCTGAGACTCAGGTTATAAGTCTGTGCAGAGACACAGCTAGTAAGTAACTGAACTAGGATTTGAATATTGGTCTGTGACTTCAAAGCCTATGTTTATTCCACTCTGCCACACTAGAATTTATTTTTTGTCGTTGTTTTTTTTTTGATTCTTGAATATGTATTTTTTACTGAAAAAATCGTTTATGAATTAACATACAAAATGTACAAACATATGAGTAAATAATGTAATGACAAAGGACTATATTTTTGTGAAAAGTGTTTTTTAAAACATCTTTAGATTTCAGTGCAAAAATGTACCCCTGGCACCTCTTAAAACATAAGAGCAAGCTCAAAAAATCATAGTGATGGAAATAAGCTAGTTCAATGTCATCGTCATTGGTGAGTGGATACCATCAGTCCGTGTGGCTGGCATTCAGCTATAGGTGTTTGTGGTGGAGCAGCTCTTAGGGGAGGCCCTGTATTGTCAAAATGAATAGCTTTGTGGATACTCCCCCCCACCACACCCGCCTTGCCCCCCCCCCCCGCCGCAAAAAAAATCAGTGTGAAAGAAAACTTTTCCTTGCACGCTGCAATCAAGAAGGGATCTGAAAAATATTTACATTTTAGAAAGAAACTTTGTTGGTATATTACTAAATGTGGTACTTCTCTGTTTCACATGAAATATATTTGCATATGGTATTGTTTATCTGATGTTATCATATGGGTCATCTAAAATAAATTCTTGTATATATTAAAGATAAGTTTTTAAATTAAAATTAGAGTTGTGGTTCAAGAACCCCTTTTTATTGCAGTATACTAAACGTGACTGAATGAACTCACTAATTCATCTCTCTTTTGTTTTAGCTTCTTTCAATGATCTGTATAATTCCTACATTATCTTTTACCTCCTGCTGTTGTCAGTGGTAATTGTAATAATAAGTATTTTCAATGTGGAGTTCTATACAGGTGAGTTTTCAAATGTTAACCATCTTTAAAATACCTGAATTTATTTTACTTAGAGCAGAAATAATGAATTTTGTATGTGGATGTGTACATCAGAGGCTGTATTTTGTGTCAAAGTTTTAAAATGTATACAGAATTATATACTTTTGAGTGCCTTACTGTAAAATTTATTTGACTGGTACTTTCTCTGATTTTAAAAAATAATTAGCACTCTTAGGACAAATTGTATGATTCCACTTCCATATGTGAGGTAACTAGAGTAGTCTCGAATTCATGGAGATATGAAGTAGAATGATGGCTGCCAGGGACTTGAGGGAGGAAGGAGTGGGGAATTGTTTAGTGGACGCAGAGTTAATAGACACAGGGGGAGATGGAAAAGTCTGGAGATGGATGGTGGTGATGGTTGCGCAACAATGAGTGTACTTAAAACTATATACTTAAAATGGTAATTTTTTAAATATGTATTTTATGACATTAAAAAATTTAGATGTTTTAATAGTTCACAGCTAGTGACTAAAGTTGTGATTCAGTGGATATATTATAAAAATAACTCCTTTATAGAGTAGGAGATCAAGACCAGATGATTTCTGAGGTCCTTTTCAAATATTGAAGTTTACAATTACGTGATTTTGGAACAACAAAATTTAAAATATCATATGTTTTGCCTTGGGAGAATCACCTGCTAGATTTTAGAGTTTTTTACTTTTTCTCACTTTCTCTCCTTGCTCTTGCTGCCTTTTCAGATTCCTTAAGTCTGACCTTGAGGTAAAATGAGAAGATTTTTCTTATACTTCTTTTTTCCACTATAACTTCATTCCTCTTTTTAGCTCTTTAGTACTTCCTGGCTAGATATGATATACAATTTCACATTGTTCTCTGGGTTTTAAAATATACCCTTTTCCTTTGCTTTTCTAATCCCTCACTACTTGCTAATGGATCTCTTTTTCTATTCAAGCCATCTGTAGAACCCCTTGGCTCACAGCTAGCTTTTTTGGTGGGGGGCGGGGGTGGCAGGCCTGTGCTACATGGCTTGCATGATCTTAGTTCTCCAACTAGGAATTGAATCTGTGCCCTCTGCAGTGGAAGCGTGAAGTCTTAACCACTGGACCACCTGGGAGGTCTTCATCTAGTCTTTAAGCCTGACGAGTCACTTTGGCTCATTCCTTCAGCGTTTGTTATGCAATGCATTGTGTAGGGTTAAGAGATGTTTGGTCCCAGTTTTCCCCAAGAGGTCACAATTAATGTTGAGACAGTAATACATTGGATAGTAGGAGAGTATAGAGGAGCACCATTTGCCCAGCATGTTGAACTTCCTGAGGAGATGACGTTTAAACCAAGCCTCGGAGGGTGTGTATATTAAGTAGACAAGGAAGAAAAATGATTTTCCAGGGGAAAGATATAGCATATAAAAAGGTTTAATGACATCAGAAGGTTTGGTATATGTTCAGAGTATAAGTCAATTACACAGTCAGTAGGTCTTGTGGGCACTACTGGTAGGGAGGGAAAGGTGATAGCATCCTCTTCTCCAAATTGTGAAGCACCTCAGCCCTCTCCCTTTATGCTTAGTTTTCCACCATACTTGGCGTGTATTAAATACTGTAAGAGTTAAACGAAGAGTGTACAAAGATAGGTCACGGAACCCTGTGCCAGCTGTTTTCAAAGGCCAGCATTCCTCACCTCCTACCCACTCTTGCCTACCCCAGTTCACCTTGCAAGCGTTTATTTTAGTGTTCAGTGTTTTCATTATTTACCTAGTTTGTGGTTTATTTTTGCAGATGAACTATATATTGTCAATTCAAAACTCTGAAATAAGGATAACTTGCTGGAAGACAGGCACTATCTTAAAATTATTGTTTATTCCTTTATGGCAGTAAGGGGAGTGCCAGGGTAGGCACTATTTGAGCTGTCCGGAAATCTTAATTAAAAAGAATTGAAAAATGTTAATCATACTATCCTTAGATTTTATCTCTGGATTCTTTGGTTTTTCTTCTTCTTTGTGTATCTCTATTTACTCAGCCTTTTTTCAGATTATTTTGACTTAGAATGTTTCTGTACTGTGTTTTATACTGACTCGGCTTCTTCCTGCCCTTTGGAGTATTTATGCAAGGAGGGGAGGGAAGAGTTTAGGTCCCCTGCTTTATATGCGGAGGATTATAAAGCCACAGTCTCGTCTTTTGTTTTCAGTTGTGCCTTCCATTCCCTGCTCAAGGCTGGCACTGATAGGGAAGATCCTTCACCCGCAGCAGCTCATGCACTCCTTTATTCACGCTGCAATGGGAATGATGATGGCTTGGTGTGCCACAGTGATAACCAAGGGCCAGTACAGCTTCCTTGTGGTTCCCTGCACTGGTACCGAGAGGTAATGTTCCGTATATTTTTTATAAGGGCCCTTGTTTAGTTATTAATCCAGAGGTGATCTGTATATATTAATAGTTTATGGACATTCTTTACTTTCCAGACTTCTGTTAAAAAGTGCTTTCTCACGTACATCAAATGTTTTTGATGTTTTGTTTGTTGAATTCAACAGTTTTTTTAAACCATTCTGTGCAAGGTGCTGTGCTAGATGCTGTTGGATTTATTAGGATGATTTACGTATATATGGACTACAAGCTCCTTCAGAGTTGAGAACAATGGATGATGTAAGACATGGATGCAAATGAATATATGAGGAGAGGAATAGAAATGTGTGAGAAATAGGATGTAACAGGAAGGAAAATGAAATGTGCAGATAAACCTTGTGGGAGTTCAGAAAGCAGGGAGGGATCTGTACATGGCTTCTAGGAGGAGGTGGCATTTAGGTTGGGGTTTGAAGGAAGAATAATATGGGAAGAATGAAAAAAAATTTTAAATAATTACAACTACTTTCTTCAGTAGAGCACTTTTATAATTTTGAAACATACATAGTTCTTGAACAGATGACATTGATATAAATATCAAGTTGATATTCTGACTTTAAAAATAAAAAAAGATTTCTGGAGTAGTCTTTAAGTCCTCAATTAGCCATTGCTTTTATATAGTGTTCATGACTACTGAATACTTGATTTCCTTTTGTTCCCCAGTTACTGTTATATAGGGCAGGCTTTTTTCCTAATGTGGTAAATGTTCCTTAGTGAAAGGGTTCCCAAGAAGGATTGCCTCCTTATAAGAGACAACACAGAGAGAATCCCAAAGTTACGGCATCTCTATCAGGTATATAGCCTTCATTTAGAGTTCTACCTAGCCCAGATATAGTTTACCAGTAACTCAAAAGCACCATTGCTTACTGTCACAGGAGACATTCTTACCCTTACCAGATTTCCAAATGAGCAGAGCTAGAGTTATGTTTTTTGTTTTGTTCTTAAAATGGGAAGATTTATTAAGGTGTTTCTGCAAAAGTAACAGCCAAGCCTATGCTTCTTAAGAGAAGTGATTAGCAGGAAATTTATGTCATACCTTGGGCCCAGAACCACAGGATGCTTCTTAGTTTTAACTAAAGGTCAAATTCTCATGCATCAGAGGAAAGGGTTTTGTTAATCTTTTGCTCACACTTAACCTGAAACACACCCTTATGTTAGAATTTGGGGATTTCTTAAGTAATTAAGTCAAAGCTTTGGCTTCAGTAAATGTTGAGCCTAAATGGTGATGTGTCCCTGGCTATTGAATTAATAATCTAACTTTTCCCTTTCAGCTTAGATAGTCCTGCTGTACAAACCTGCTTAAATGAGTATCACCTTTTCTTCCTACTGGCTGGAGCATTTATGGGCTATAGCTATAGCCTCCTGTATTTTATTAACAATATGAACTATCTTCCGTTTCCCATCATACAGGTAAGCTGTCATTTTAGCATTTCCTTGTATCAGAATTTGGCTGGGTTAAAATTGCCCTGGTGATTCTTTATATAATTGGCCTCATCTGATTAATTCAAGATTTGATCAGTGAAACTTAGGACTGAGATGCTCAAAATGGCATTTGGAGGGGAGATCTTTGTCTTCATGAGACTTGAGTGTCTGGGAGCAGGGAGTTACCCTTCCTGTTGCATCTCTCAGAATACCGCTTTGCTCCACTCTTTCCCTGCTTGCTAGGAAGTGGCAGCTGCTGTGACCAAGCAGGGCTGGGGGAGGGTGAAGATGACACGCATGCAAAGTGCCTCTGTGCAGCTGCCAGCTTCTTTTTGAACCTAAGAATCTCATTAGCTTGAGGGTGTACAAGTAAGTATAGAACATGTCAGTTACATTCTGAATAAATAAAACTGTCTGATTGGTTTGAGTGGGATAGTTTAGACTGTCTTTCACTTAGGTTTTTAAAAAGCTGCTAATTTGGTAGAAGCTGTCCGCTCCTCTGGCAGGAGAGAGAAAGGTAGGTTGAGGTTTCTCCAGTGCCACCAAGGCTCTCTGCAGAAGTTGCCACTGTTCTTGACTGTTGCTATTCGCTTCATTCCTGCTCTATGGCATACTGATTGCTGGGCTTTGGAGTGAAACTGTCAGAACCAGTTCCTTCGCACTAGGACCCAGTCTGGGAGGGAGAGCGTAGGGGAGGGATGTATAGATAAATGATATGCCACGAGAGTGTAAATATTAGAGTGTGGTGGATTAGGGTTCTCCTGGTTTAGCTGAAGTTTTCACATGCCTGTTGTATTCTTGAGAACAATCCAGTGAAAATACGCCTACTGCAAAGAGATAGTGCTCACAGGCAAGACTGTGGCGCTTACCTCTCTGCTGTCTGTGAGCCTATGGCAGGGAGTCCTGTTACCAGTTCTTCCCATCCTGTGAAGGTAAGTTAAAAGCAGAGTGCCATCTGTGCTACCTCAGAATTTCACAAGGAGAAAGATCCCAAAATCCTGCATAGAAATATCCATGGTGAATCATCTTTAATTCAAACATCATTAAGAATATAGAAAATGAAGAAAAGAAAGTACTAGAGAAAAATTAGATTACTCCCAAATATCTTGCTCCTTCATGGACTTCTGTTGATAGTGAAAGCCTGTTTAACATCACAGATGTGTAAGGGAGTGAACAAGGAGAGTCCAGTATTGATAGTACTGACAAATTATTGTTTATACCATGTAATGCACATTTGTAAAATTTGACTGCTAAATTTTTTGTAATTTCTTTTGATAAACTTTTGGGTTCATTCCTGTGTATTTTTCCAGACCCTTCATTGTACATTTATAAATATAGTGGCTGTAATATTATATATTTGATGGGTTGGGGTTTTCATAAATACTTTTATTTTGCACATATTATTCAGTAACTACTTTTTCATGTAACAATATGAAAAATTAGATCTCTTTAAAAATATAGTATTTTAACCAATTTGCTGTTAGTCCATTAGGTTGTTTGTTTGTTTGTGTTTCCTTTAAACTTGCTTCTGCTACAAAACTCAGTTCTGTTGCCCTTATTAGATTCTTAATGGCTGACTGATAGGGAAAAGCACAACATTGGTGTGGAGTAGGATACAAAGAAATGAATAAATACCAAGATAGGCTTGGTAAGTTATACACCAACAAGACTATTTGAAAGATTATTAAATGAGATAAGATTTATAGAGCCTGACACATAGTGAATATTTGAATAGGTAAAGGATAGCTCATAGCCAAATCACAGAAGAACCCAACAAGGAATTGAAAAGCATGTCACCTTAGGAGCAAGAAGAGGGTAGATTAGCTTTCTCTGTGTATCTAACTGCTCCTGTAGCCTCTCTGGACCCTTGTAAGTGATGGTTGAGGTGAGAGCTGCAATAGTAATAGTATAGGAACTGTGCCCTTTTTATTGGAAGGTGAAGGTGAGGTAGTGGTAGCGCCCAGTGACTGCATGCAATGGGTGCAATTCTACATCTTGGACTTTGAAAGTATTTTAATAAACCCGGATACTTCAGGCTGTATGGTTAGTGACCAAGTATTCATTTCACCTGGGCTGCTTTTTGTAAGATACTGTTGGAATCTGCAGATATGGTATGAAGACAAAAACCTCTGCCTAAGGGCTTTGCTGTCCTTCTGCTTCTGAAATCCTTAAAGAAGGACCAGCCCTAATATAAACACAAAGGAAGACTAGAATTTGGGAAGTCCGTCTTTGGTTCTTCAGGTTTCCTCAGATCCTCTCCAGTAATATAAAAATATTTTTCCCATTGGCATTTTTAGGGTACACAACCCTTGTTTCACAAGCAGTGTAATTTTTTCTGTCTTGATTCTTTACTCTTAGATTGTTAGTGTTGGAAGGTACCCACTGAGGAGCTGTTTAGCTGGTTCAGCCTTATTCTCTCTCAGATAATTAGATAGGTGATGAGACTTACTTAATGTTGTAGTAAGAAAAAGGCAGAAAAAGGCAGTATTACAGCTCAGGTCTCCTGATTCTTAGGCTTGTGTCTTCTTTACTACCTCCTGTTTTTCTGCAAAGCCCATGTGAAAAATTTTAGTGTAGAGGCATTATACACTGTCTTTAAGGTTTCAGGCTCTGAAGCCAGCCAGCCTGCCTTAAAATCACAGATTTTTATTTTGCTAACTGGTAACATTGGTTAAATTACTTAACATCTCTGTGCCTTGGTTTTCTCAATTGTAAGATGGAAATAATAATAGGGGGTTGTTGTGAGGTTTAAATGGATTAATACATTTAAAGTGCTTGGAATAGTACCTGGTATGTGGTAAGTGTCCAAAAAGTATTAGCTGTTAATTATTATGTAATTATTATGTTTTTTTATACTTACTCCATCTTGATAGTCCTTACTGTATATTAGGTTGGTGAAAAACTAATGGCCGTTTCAGACCATGAATTTTAAACCATTATAACTAGGCTGAAACACATCTTTATTCATCAAAATAGGAACCATTACAGTTGACACATTTTTGCCAACGAGAAATAAATTTGTTTACTCCTGTACTATAAAAATCTGTGCTTTGGGATCTAACAAATTCTTGGAAAGCATTTTCTGCCTCTTGCTGGTTGTGGAAGCATTCTCCCTGCAAAAAATTCTCGAGATGCTTTAAGAAATGGTGGTTGGTTGACAAGAGATCAGGTGAATATGACGAATGAAGGAAAACTTTGTAGCCTAGTTCTTCGAAGTTTTGAAGCGTTGCTTGTGTGACGTGCAGTCAGATGTTTGGGGGAAGAACTGGACCCATTCTGTTGACTGTTGTGTTGCAGTTTTCAGTGCATCTCGTCGATTTGCTGAGCATACTTCTCAGGTGTAATGGTTTCGCCAGGATTCAGAAAGGTGTAGTGGATCAGACAGGCAGCAAGGCGCCAAACAGTGACCATGACCTTTTTTTGGTGCCAGTTTGGCTTTGGGAAGTACCTTGAGCTGCTTTTCAGTCCAACCACTGAGCTGGTCTTTGCTGGTTGTATAAAATCCCCTTTTTGTGACTCATTGTAATCCGATTGGGATATGGTTTGTTGTTGTGTAGAATAACAGAAGACAACACTTCAAAACGATGGTTTTTGAATGTGCAGTCAACTCACGAGGCACCCGGTTATCAAGTTTTTTGACCTTCCCAGTTTGCTTCAGATGCCAAATGATCATAGAATGGCCGACTTTGAGTTCTTTGGCAGCTTCTTGTGTAGTTGTAAGAGGATCAGCTTCAGTGATCCTGTCAGTTGGTTGTTGACAACTTCTGATGGCTGGCCACTGCACTCCTCATCTGCACGGCTTTTGTCTCCTTTGCAAAACTTCTTGAACCACCTCTGCACTGTACTTCATTAGCAGTTCCTGGGCCAAATGCATTGTTGATGTTTTGATTTGTCTCTGCTGCTTTATGACCCATTTTTTATAAGAAAATCGCTCAGGTTTGCTTTTTGTCTAACATCATTGCCCTAGTCTAAAATAAATACAAAATAAACAGCAAGTAATGAGTCATAAGCAAAAAAAAATATAAAGCGAGAAATACACCTTAAATGTAACCACATTTATTTAAGAATGTATTCCAATATCAAACAGGAAAGTTCAACAATGCAAAGCCACAGTTACTTTTGCACCAACCCTAATAGATTGATAGTTAATTTTCTCATTTCCGATCTCATATAAATGAGATGTTGTATAAGAAAGTATTAAATATTTTAACATCAGAGATAGTTGATTTTTTTTTTTTTACCTCTGGAATAGACTTTGTCTTTTTATGTGTGAACTGTTGTGTGCTTGCTTTAGGATAAAGTAGAACCTTTCTTTGAATGTGTCATTTGATTCTGGTTTTCTTTTTTTCCACAGCAATACAAGTTCTTACGCTTCAGGAGGTCTCTGCTCTTGCTAGTTAAGCATAGTTGTGTGGAATCACTGTTCCTGCTTAGAAATTTCTGCATTGTGTATTATTTTCTTGGTAAGAATTTCTCCTTTTTGATACAGCGTATGTATTAGCTCACAGCTCAGGAAATGTCAGTTAAAAAGCCGTTCTTAATTGTATTCACATATTTCCTACTGATGCTGGGAAAGATTGAGAGCAAGAGGAGAAGGGGGTAACAGAGGATGAAATGGTTGGATGGCCTCACTGACTCAATGGAGATGAGTTTGAGCAAACTCAGGGAGATGGTGAAGGACAGGGAAGCCTGGGACGTGGTGCAGTTCATGGCATCACAGAGTTGGACACAATTTAGCGACTGAACGACAGTAATTAGTCCAACTGATTGCTTGTTTAGATTAAATGTTTATATTTAGATTGAAACATTCAAAGACTAGTTAGTTGAGAGAATATTGTTAAAGAAAATGTGGCGTATACATGTAATGCAGTAATAGCCTTAGAAAAGAAGGGAATCTTGTCACATGCTACAACGTGGGTGAACGTTAAGGACATTATACTAAGTGAAATAAGACGGGCACAAAATGACTACATTATCCCACTTAACGAGGTATCTAAACTAGTCAAACTGTTAGAAACAGAGAGTAGAATAGTGGTTGTCAGGGGCTGGAGGGAGGGGAGAAAGGGGAGTTGTTCAGTGGATAAAGTTGTTCATTTGCTAAGCTGTGTTCAACTTTTTGCAACCCAGTGGACTGTATGTAGCATGCCAGGCTTCCCTCTCCTTCACTGTCTCTGGGAGTTTGCTCAAATGTCCACTGAGTTGGTGATGCCATCCAACCGTCTCATCCAATGTTACCTTCTTCTTTTGCCTTCTGTCTTTCCCAGTATCATGGTCTTTTCCAATGAGTCAGCACTTCACATCAAGTGGCCTAAGTTTTGGAGCTTCAGCATCAGCCTCCAATAAATATTCAGGGTTGATTTCCTTTAGAATTGACTGGTTTGATCTCCTTGCTGTCCAAGGGACTCTCCAGAGTCTTCTCCAGCACTGCAATTCAAATGCATCAGTTCTTTGGTGCTCAGCCTTCTTTCTGGTCCAACTCTCACATCTGTGCATGATTACTGGGAAAACCATAGTTTTGACGATACGGACCTTTGTCCGCAAAGTGATGTCTTTGCTTTTTAATCTAGGTTTTTCTAGGTTTGTCATAGTTTTCCTTCCAAGAAGCAAGCATCTTTTAATTTCATGGCTGTATTCACTGTCAGCAGTGATTTTGGAATCTAAGAAAATAAAATCTGTCACTGCTTCCACTTTTTCCCCTTCTATTTGCTATGAAGTGATGGGACTGGATACTATGATCTTAGTGTTTTGAATGTTGACTTTTAAGCCAACTTTTTCACTCTCCTCTTTCACCCTCATCAAGAAGCTCTTTGGTTTCTCTTCACTTTCTGCCATTAGAGTGGTATTATCTGCATATCTAAAGTTGTTGATATTTCTCTCGGCAATCTTGATTCTACTTGTGGTTCATTCAGCCCAGCATTTTCCATGATGTACTCTTTATAGAAGTTAAATAAGCAGGGTGACAGTGTACAGCCTTGATGTATTCCTTTCCCAATTTGGAACCAGTCTGTTGTTCCATGTAGGGTTCTAAATGTTGCTTCTTGACCCACATACAGGAGGTCAGGAGATAGGTTTCTCAGGAGACAGGTAAGGTGGTCTGGTATTCCTATCTCTTTAAGAATTCTCTATAGTTTGTTGTGATCCACACAGAGGCTTTAGCATAGTCAATGAAGCAGAAGTAGATATTTTTCTGAAATTCCTTTGCTTTCTCTATGATCCAATGAATGTTGGTAACTTGATCTGTGGTTCCTCTGCCTTTTCTAAACCCAGCGTGTACATCTGGAAGTTCTTGATTCATCTATTGTTGAAACCTAACTTGAAGGCTTTTGAGCATAACCTTGCTAGCATGTGAAATGAGTGCAACCGTGTGGTAGTTTGAACATTCTTTGGCATTGCCTTTCTTTGGGATTGAAATGAAAACTGACCTTTTCTAGTCCTGTGACCACTGTTGAGTTTTCCAAATTTGCTGGCATATTGACTGAAGCGTTTTAACAGAATCATCTAGGGATTTAAAATAGCTCAGCTGGAATTCCATCACCTTTACTAGCTTTGTTCAAAGTAAAGCATCCTTAGGTGCATTTGACTTCATACTCCAGGCTGTCTGGCTCTAGGTGAGTGATCACACCATCGTGGTTTTGCGAGTCACACGACTGAGCGACTGAACTGAACTGAAGACCTTTTTTGTGTAGTTCTTCTATGTATTCTTGCCACCTCTTCTTAATCTCTTCTGCTTCTATCAAGTCCTTACCTTTGCTGTTCTTTATCATGCCCATTCTTGCAAGTGTTCCCTTGATATCTGCAGTTTTCCTGAAAAGATCTCTAGTCTTTCCCATTCTGCTGTTTTCTTCTACTTTGCATTATTCATTCAAGAAGGTTTTCTTATCTCTCCTTGCTATTCTGTGGAACTCTGCATTTGTTTGGGCATATCTTTCCCTTTCTTCCTTGTTTTTCACTTCTCTTCAATGGATATAGAATTTCAGTTTTACAAGGTAAAACAGATCTGGAGATCTGTTGTATGACAAGGCCCCATATAGTGTTTATAAACTTAAAAATGGTTATGATGATAGATTTTTTTTCTTTTTTTATGATGATAAGTTTTATGTGTTTTTATCTCATAAAAAATGTATTCTTTAAAAAAAGAGAAAATATTATATATCATTTGGTCATTATAATAACATATTCCTTTTTATAACATTTTTGTAACTTGCTGTAAGTTCAATCCTAAAGAAAATAAACCCTGAGTATTCACTGGAAAGACTGATGCTGAAGCTCCAGTACTTTGGGCCATCTGATGTGAAGAGCCAACTCACTGGGAAAGACCCGGATTCTGAGAAAGATTGAGGGCAGGGGGAGAAGGGGGCAACAGAGGATGACATGGTTGGACAGCAGTACCAACTCAACGGACAACGGACATGAGTTTGAGCAAACTCCAGAGATAGTGAAGGACAGGGAAGTCTGGCGTGCCGCAGTTCATGGGGTTGTAAGGGTCGAATACGACTTAGTGACTGAACAACAATAACTGATATGACAGAAATATCTTGTTGCTCAAGGAATATTATGGGGCGTCGCAGGTGGCTCAGTGGTTTAGAATCCGCCTGCCAGTTCAGGAAGGTGCAAGAGATTCTGGTTTGATCCCTGGGTTGGGAAGATTCCCTGGACTAGGAAAGGGCAACCTGCTCTAGTATTCTTTTGCCTGGAAAATTCCATGGACAGAGGAGCCTGGTGGGTTGCAAAGAGTTGGACATGACTGAGCAACTGAATACACACAAGTAAATTATAGAATATACTAACGTGAATTTCAAGCACAAAGATGCAGCTTATTTAGTATAATGAACAGTACAAGTTGAATGGAAGACTTTAATGCAAATAGCAACACATTAATGTAAACAAAATCCAGCATTCTAAAATAAATACTCTTTTCAGACTGTTTCTGAACATTTCCTGGTCCTACTTTTTTCTGTGGAATAATTTTATAAAATTGTTCTATTTGTGTATAGGCCATTCTGTTGTCTGCTGTTAAAATTTTTAGTTAACTATTAAAAGCATGTGGAAAAATGGATTGTTGTCATTTTAATGTTAACACTTTATTGTTTTTTTATTAACCTACTGCAGTCAGGCTGGTACCCTTTGGGCTGACATAGTAGCTGTGTCAGCATAGCCATGGTCAGCTAATTCTTCTGTCATTCCAGTAGTGTTTCATTCAGATTTTATTTTCAGTATTAACACTTTTCCTTTCTTTGTTGCACTTTAGTCTTCTTGTCCAGTTTCCTCTTTCAGTTTTTCGTTTTTGTAAAATGTCATGAGCATTTATCATGGGAGATAAGGAGGCAACACAACTATATGCTTTGCTGTCTGTGCCAGAACTGAGATGTGACCCATCACTAACAGACTTTGAAGAAAAGAAGGTCCAGCTGTTGTCTGTATGTGATTTGTGTGCTACTGAAAAGCTAGGGTACTATATTCAGTTGCATACAGCTGATGCCAGTAACTGAAATTTGAATTGTGTTGTTGAGAGCTGGTGTTATTTAATTAAACTACAGTAACTGAAATATGTATATGTTGGACCTGTGAAAAGCAAGGACTGTCTAGAAATTACTCTCTTTTCCTGCCCATTCCCAATCCAACTCTAGCATTTTGACTGAGGTCTTTGTGTCCACTTGGTCATCTCATCAGTCTCATATTCCAAAGCATAATGGTTTATTTTGTTAATTTTATATGATTATAGCATGGTATTTTTTTTCTTCCCCCTCTCAGGTCATATTCCAAAAGCTTGGATTAGCACTGCCATGGACCTTCAGATAGATAAGTAAGTGTCACATGAAAAGTCTAATTTTAATTATCTTAATTGTTTCTATCCTTTATGTTTTATTTAAATTTAGCTTTTACATGAAAGAAAATTGTATTCAGAGGCTTCCCTGGCAATCCAGTGGTTACGGCTTCATGTTTTCAATGCAGAGGGCATGGGTTCGATCCCTGGTTGGGGAACTAAGATCCCACATGCAGCATGGCCAAAAAAATATTATTGAAAGAATTGTATTCATTTTTGAATATATATATATAGTTCACATAATTGAAGTCCCAGCGGTATATAGAAGGGTGTACAGTGACTGTTGGACCAGTTTCAGTCACCCAGTTCCTTTCCCCCAAAATAAGCAGTAATGATTCCTTTTTCGTTAGATATAGCTTTTATATAAGTGGACTTGAGTTCTACAGGCATGCCTCTCTTGCTTCTCTCCTCAATAATCATTCTATGCTATGTTATAGTAGAGAAGCGCCATACTGTGGTTTCACTGTTAATTGTGCCTGTGCGGAAACCAGATTTGAGCTGAGTCATGTGGCCAGCTGAAGCTCCTCAGTAGCAGTGCAGTGACAGCACTGGGGCTTTTTGTTCCAGTTGTTTCCCCATGCACTTTGCACTTTAATTTTTATTTGGCAAAAAAATACAAACTTCTCTATTACTGTTTGTTCTTTTAATTATTGGTTATTCCACCGTGATACTTTTTGTATGATCCTAATTACTACCACTTAAAAAAAAATAACACTTTCATTGTCTTTTTAAAAAATATTTCTTTACTTATTTGATGGTGCCAGGTATTAGTTGTGGCATGTGAGATCTAGCTCCCTGACCAGGAATCGAACCTGGGCCCCCTGCATTGGGAGCATGGAATCTTAGCCACTGGACCACCAGGGAGGTCCCTTAACTACTACCACTTTTGAGAAGTGAGAATATTGACATTTACGAATATTTGAGATATTATGATTTCTGCACAGTAGATTTCATTTCCTAGCTTGTAAAAGTTTCTTGGTAAAATTTACTTTTGTCTTCTGCTTAATCACTAGATATGAAACCAAATGGGCAGGTTACTTATTATGTTAGCCCAGATTTTAAACTTGGCCAAATAGAAAAAGAATGATATTTGATAGACATGTAACATAATGCTTTTTTCCTCTTTTCCCTTAAAAAATGTTTTGCTTCTATGGCAGTGTATGGTATTATGGTCTTAACGTTGGCCAGGACCTCAGTAATGTTTATTTAAAAGCATAAAAAAAACATTATTTCCCCCCTTCCCTCTCCCAGCCTCAAGGAGTGTCAAATACTGTGCTGGGCACCCCTAACATAAACTGTTGTAAATCACCTAAAAGCCCTAAGAGGTAGAAGAAGAGATTATGCTACCATATGGATGAGGAAACTGAGGGTAGGTTAGGTCAAATGATTAACAAAATCACAGCATTTACAAATAGCAGAGTCAGAAGTTCCACTCCTGTTTTCACAGTTGCTAAGTGTCTGTTTGTAGAATTATGATGATGTTGCAAATTGAGCTGTTCAAGGTTTTGGTAAGATTGCCTGTGTTCTCTTTATTTAGCATTCTAACAGAGTTTCTTAAATTGATTTAAAAGTAGAGTTTGTTATTTTTAGATAGTACTTTGTGCCCTTAACTATTATGAAACTGCTTATGCATATGCGGATAGAGTTGAAATCTGGTCCAGGAGAGGTGCTAATCTTGTTGAATGGTTTTTAAGTATCAGGCTACAAAACAACAATACTAAATTGTACCCAGCCTCTCGGGGAGTCTTCCTCTGTCATAGAAAATGACACTGAGGATTTGAAATGCAAGAAACTGAGAGCTAGTTTAGGCCTACTCTTCCCTCAAGGCTCCCTTGTGCACTTTGTAAGAAAGTATTAGTGAGAGAACTGTATAGAGTACAAAACAGGAGGAGTTTGTCACCATTACTGTTTAGAAATAGGATTTGCTTCTCAGCCTGGGGCCCCAGGTCTCTTAAATGCTTAGACTGTAGTCTTCCCACAGGATTAAATAGTGATTTCTGTTTTCATAGGCAGTTTCATAGGCCTCTTGACACTGTGAGTGGCCTCTTGAATCTCCCGTTGCTCTACCACGTCTGGCTGTGTGGTGTCTTTGTCCTGATGACCTGGTACATCTCATGGCTGCTCTTCAGAATCTATGCCACAGAGGTCAGTGCTGAGTTTCTGTCGGTGCTTCTCTGTCCTGGAGCGCAGAGGTTTATTTTTGGTAGCACACTCATCAGCATGCTGTTGTGCCCAAAGCCATTTTGCGAAGTTGGGTTTTGTTTTTTTCCTGAGACTTCACAAGAAATGTGTCAGTTATAACCATCATTTAATTATAGTGTTTTTTGTTTTTGTTTTTTCCTGAGGAAAAGTATTAGTATTTATAATGTTAGAAAACTAAACTGAAAGAACAGTTGGTTAAACTTGCTATGAGTTATCTCTAGTGTAATTCTCTTTGGAAAGTTTCCATTTCTCTATTGAGTGTATACTAGATTGGCCTGCATTTTAATTAGTTTTATATGCTATTGATATAGGTACTATTAAAATATTTAAATATAAGGCAATAAAAATACATATTCTTTGAAGGACATTTTAGAATTTATATTGAAGAAATGATTTTAAATGAATAGGAATAGCATTATCTTCATCATTCAAATGTTCGTCTTAGAAAATGAGTGTTTCTGTTTTATTTTACCATTTCTGTAGATTTGTATCCTTCAGTGGCTTCAGAGAATTTTTGTTTCTTAAATTTGTTTCTATTATTGGAAGCCAGGGATCCAGTAATTTTGGGAAAGTAACATTTTAGAAGGTAGTGTATTTGAGTATATATAATTTTAATGCTGGCTGTTTTTGTAAGGAACACTAAAGATGTTAACTTTGGTGTCTTGTCTTCTTTATAATGAATTCCAAATAGTGCTAAATATACTGAATGTCATTAGTGCTAATATACTGAATGTAATTTGTCATGAAAACAAGACATTGCATAGTCTTTACATTTAATTATATTTGATAGGCTCATCTGTTCCCTGTTCAACCACCATTTTCAGAAGACTCAGATGAATGCCTCCCAAAAGTTTTAAACAGCAATCCTCCCCTCATCATAAAGGTACCAGAGCTATACATTTTGTGTCTTTACACAGTCATCTCTAACTTATCTTACAGAATGATCTTCGTATTTAACGTATTTATATTTTTTGAAGGTCTAGAATATTCTAATACTGTAAAAAGTATTGTAAAAATCACCTACATGCTACATTGAATGTTATTACTTTTTCCAACTTCCATTCCAGGTGACTAAAATGCAAATATATATTGCAATGTATGCGTATAAGCTAGACTATTTCTATGTTTAGGAGAGAGAGAAAAATATTTCAAGTATGAAATATAATGATATGCAACGATATACATTGGTTTTTCACAAATTCTTCATGGTAGCAAAACAAAACACTTTTTTTTAGTCACTGGATTAGGAAATATTTTCACTCATATAGTATTGTTGACTATTATGATCAAAGAAAGTTTATTATGATCAAACAGAGTACATAGTTAATGAACTGTCTTAAAGTTTGGATAATGATAATCTGAAACAAATTTTAATCAAAAGTCTAAAGAATTTGTAACATGTTTCTAAATCAATCTAAGTGAGAATAAATTATTTTTATTTTGAAATTTTAAAGTAGAACTATAATATATGTGATTTTGTTAAGAGTTCATAGTACTTAAAAAAGAATTAAAGTAGAACCTAGAGTTTGGATTATACTCTAGAAAACTTGTAAACTAATAAGAAAACGACCCACTGAGGTTCTAATTACCCTTAAATATCAATTCTGCTTAGTTTATTAGATAAACAAAAATAGCAGATACTCATTTGGTTATTTAACAGATCTGTAATTATTGGGCATATGTCGGCCACTGCTAGTTGCTTAGGGTATAATGATGAACCAGACAAAGCACAACCTAATGGATAAGGCAGATAAACAAAATAATGAAAATTTACTGTGGTAAGTGCAACGGGAACCACTTACTCTGCTTGGGACCCAGACAGGAAACCTTCACGGAAGGGGTGGTGTCTTGAATGATGAGTGAAGTGGTTTGTCAGGGAACAAAATGAAGATCTATCATAAAAAAGCACAGAGTATGTTGTGTATCTACTGCGTGCTGGGTACTACCTTTGGATATGGTAGTGAGCAAGGTATTGTCCCTGCCTCACAGCTTAGTGGCTGGTACCAGGTGAGACAAGTCAGTAGGCACTTAATATAAGTTACAGTAAGCACAGCAGGTGAGAGTTGTGTGAATATGTTTTCGTCAGGGAGGCCAGGGAAGTTCCAGGAGGAAGTGATGTTTATGTTTCCCACCACAAGGTGGAAAGGAACACAGTTCCTTTCTGTAATTCCTTGGTAGCTGGAGCCCATAGTGACTAAGGTAGCCTATGGAGGGTAGAGGCAGGAAAGTGAAAGTCTTGAAGGAAAAGTTATGATTCTGCAAAATCTTCCCTTCATGAAAAATCTCAGCTGATTTCCCCTTAGATATGTAGTGTTGAACCCCATTCATAAATAAGATTTTATATAGAGGATAAAAATTTAAATAATGTGTATTTTCTTTCCTTTCAGTATTTGGCCCTGCAGGACCTGATGTTGCTTTCTCAATATTCTCCTTCACGAAGACAAGAAGTTTTTAGCCTTAGCCAACCAGGTATTGCTAAAAGTAATAGACCTAATAGGAATTGAGTATGTGTGTGCAGAAAGCAATCTACTTTAAATTTTTGGTGAGTGAGATGTATTTATTAAAACATCACACATCAGTGAGTCTGTTAAAGTATCGATTTGAATCTTATACAGCTAAGTGTTCACATTGTTGTGGTTAAAAATTATGTTTCTAGGCAAAGTATTTTTCAACTTTTATGTTATTTCTTTCAGCCCCCATCTTCCCTTCACCTAAAGATCTTGTGAGGTAGGCTGACAGTTTTAGAGCAGAAAGGCACAGTTTAAGAATCCCAGAAGTTTTAATGCTACAAAGTTTCTTAAAAATCAAGTGGTCTGATTCTCTCATGGAGGACTTAAGTCTCAAGAGAGATTAAGTGGCTTAATAAAGTTAATGTCAAGAGTTGGAATTAAGAAATTCTGTCGCTTGACTCTTAAGTGCAGAGCTCCCTATTCTGGCCATGCTACTTTGCCTCCCTGTAAAAAGGAGTGTGAAAAGGAACTAGATTCGATGGTGATCTGTCCAAGGAGGCTCTTGGCAACTCTGGAACTCTTCTCCATTATTACTTGCCAAGCTCCTCAAGGTTGCAGCTGTGCCAAATAATGCTCCACCTAGTTCTTAGAAGAAAGCCTTCCAGCCTAGCACCAGTGGGGACAGAACCAGTTGGCTTTATCTCTCTCTAATAAGCGCTTCATTATTTGGCCAAACTTGTCAATTCCCACATTATAAAATAAACCTATAGTTACATGCTACATGGTAATAAAATCCGGTTATATAAAAATATAAATGGATCAGCACCCCTCTCCTTATGTGGTGTTCAGTCACCAAGTCATATCCGACTGTCTGCCACCCCGTGAACTGCAGCACGTGAGGCTTGCCTATCCTTCACTATCTCCCTGAGTTTGCTCAAACTCATGTCCTTTGAGTTGGTGATGCCATCTAACCGTCTCATCCTCTGTGGCCCCCTTCTCCTTTTGCCCTCAATCCTTCCCAGTATGAAAAAAAATCCACTGCTGGTGCTATGAAAATTAACTGTAGCAATTCTTTTCTAGTAGACTTAGGTTTACTTAAGAATTCCCTATACACTAAATGTTTTCACCAGATATTCAAGTAAACTGTAACAAGGTGGCCTGTTCTCTGCCAAAGGACATATTATTAACTGGGCAGAGAAATAGAGATCAGATTTATGGTTACCAGAGGTGAAGGATAGAGGAGAGAGAATTAGATGACGGCAATCAAAAAGCACAAACTCTCAGTTATAAGATAAATGAGTACTAGGGATGTATGTGCAATAGGATAAATATAATTAACACTGCTGTATATTATATATGAAAGATATTGAGTGTAAATCCTAAGAGTTTTCATCACAAGGAAAATCGTTTTTTTTCTATTTGTTTAATTTGTATCTGTCAGAGATGATTGATGTTCGCTAAACTTACTGACCTGCCTGTTGAGAAATCTGTATGCAGGCCAGGAAGCAACAGTTAGAACTGGACATGGAACAACAGACTGGTTCCAAATAGGAAAAGGAGTACGTCAAGGCTGTATATTGTCACCCTGCTTATTTAACTTCTACGCAGAGTACATCATGAGAAACACTGGACTGGAAGAAACACAAGCTGGAATCAAGATTGCCGGGAGAAATATCAATAACCTCAGATATGCAGATGACACCACCCTTATGGCAGAAAGTGAAGAGGAACTAAAAAGCCTCTTGATGAAAGTAAAAGTGAAAAACTTGGCTTAAAGCTCAACATTCAGAAAACAAAGATCATGGCATCCGGTCCCATCACTTCATGGGAAATAGATGGGGAAACAGTGGAAACAGTGTCAGACTTTATTTTTTTGGGCTCCAAAATCACTGCAGATGGTGACTGCAGCCATGAAGTTAAAAGATGCTTACTCCTTGGAAGAAAAGTTATGACCAACCTAAATAGTATATTCAAAAGCAGAGACATTACTTTGCCGACTAAGGTCCGTCTAGTCAAGGCTGTGGTTTTTCCAGTGGTCATGTGAAGAAGGCTGAGCGCTGAAGAATTGATGCTTTTGAGAAGACTCTTGAGAGTCCCTTGGACTGCAAGGAGATCCAACCAGTCCATTCTGAAGGAGATCAACCCTGGGATTTCTTTGGAGGGAATGATGCTAAAGCTGAAACTCCCGTACTTTGGCCACCTCATGCGAAGAGTTGACTCATTGGAAAAGACTCTGATGCTGTGGGGGATTGGGGGCAGGAGAAGAAGGGGACGACAGAGGATGAGATGGCTGGATGGCATCACTGACTCAATGGACGTGAGTCTGAGTGAACTCCGAGAGTTGGTGATGGACAGGGAGGCCTGGCATGCTGCGATTCATGGGGTCGCAAAGAGTCGGACACAACTGAGTGACTGAACTGAACTGAAACTTACTGTGATTACCATTTCATGATGTATGGAAATCAAATCATTAGGCTGTATATACCTTAAACCTGATACAGTGCTGTGTGTCAATTATGTCTCAAAACTGGAAGGAAAAAATGTAATTGGACCATGAAATAGTTCCTTTGTGGTCTTAAGTTACAGCAGAATAAAACATCCTGGGGCCTATTGTTGAAGTATTGTGTTTGTTTTCAGGTTAAGTGGTATTTCTCTTTTGAGCTGTAAATAGAGGGAGAGATTTAAGGACGGACCTAAGCACAGAGAGAATGATTTATTTGGCACCCAGGATGGAGAAGCCAGTTTTCAGTGGATTCCTCTGCTGTTCTGAACACAGTGAAGCACAATTGGTTTTTACATGACAGCTGTAGGAGATAAAGGTTTTAGAAATCAAAAGATAGAAAGGAATTAGGAGTGTGGATCACAGTAGTTTAGATTAGTAGGATAGCAGATTCATAAACCCTCTAAGGATAAAGTATGATCACTATCAAATAATTTGTCACTTCTGTAGATACAATAGCAGATAGGGGCTCTTTTGCAAATGAAAATGTAGGGAAGCACAGCAGGCCAGCCACAGCAGTTTAGGGGTCACGGGGGCCATGGGGTGCATCTCATTAGACATGGTCAGTGCCTTAGTCTTTGGTCCATTCAGTATTGCTAGTGAAGTAACCTGGGTCTGTTTCACTCAAATCGTGCTCCTGTGTTTGGCTTTATTTTGGCAATCAATTTGAGAGTTTTGTTGTTGTTGTTGTTTTTTAATGGTAAAATAGCAAATTTTGTTTTGTAGACTTAGGAAAATTATTTCACCCAAATATTTATGGAATTTCTGTTACTAGATGGCTTGAGTATAAATATTGGCTTAATAGTAGAAAAGTAGGCCTTTTCATGCAAAGTGTAGTAAGCATGTCTCATTGATATTTCTCCCCATTTTGAGAGGATACTATAAGATTATCTTTATTTTAAAAGCTGGTATTTTTGGACCTCTTAGGTGGACATCCCCACAATTGGACAGCAATTTCAAGAGAGTGTTTGAATCTTTTAAATGATATGACTCAGAAACTTGTGCTCTACCAAGAAGCTGCTGCTACGAATGGGAGAGTGATGTCTTCATCGTACCCAGCGGAACCTAAGAAATCGAATTCTCCAGGTAACTCCTTACACTACTAAGAGAGGGGAAAGCATTCTACATTCTATTTCCTAAGAAAGATAACAGTAGTTAATCTAAGGATTAAGTTGTATGTAAGTGTGAAGTATATATTTGTAGGCAGAATTGATCCAATATATGGGATATTGTACTGAACCAAGAAGGCAGCCTGAGTATCATTGTAGATTGAAAAAATTAAGTTCATTGTGGTGGTAGTGTTAAAAAGGCTAACACATGTTGATCATTAACCAGAAGACTTCAGTTTAGCCTGCTGCTGCTGCTGCTAAGTCGCTTCAGTCGTGTCCGACTCTGTGCGACCCCATAGACGGCAGCCCACTAAGCTCCCCCGTCCCTGGGATTCTCCAGGCAAGAACACTGGAGTGGGTTGCCATTTCCTTCTCCAATGCATGAAAGTGAAAAGTGAAAGTGAAGTTGCTCAGTCATGTCTGATCCTCAGTGATCCCAGGGACTGCAGCCTACCAGGCTTCTCCATCCATGGGATTTTCCAGGCAAGAGTACTGGAGTAGGGTGCCATTGCCTTCTCCCAGAGCCAAGTGAATCTTTACAAGTAGTAGTGGATGCTGTTCTGATTGCAGTATCCCAGAGGTAAAAAATTGCTGGAGTGCCAGAGAGAAGTAACTGAAGTGACTCAGTGGTTTAGGGATGGGGGTGTCACATTCATTGTTTTAAGGTAGCTAAATGTTCGAAAGATGAAAGCCGAGAGGAAGAAGTAGAGGTGGAGGAACCTATGCTATTTTATGAAACACCTTTAGTAGGTGATACTTAGGAATGTAAGACTGAGAAAAAGACTTAATGTTCTGATGGCCTTGGGAGCCAGGCACTTAAAGAAAATGGGCAGAACTAGCTGGGTGAGGACCATGGTAAACTTGGGGGCATAAGCTTCATCTGAAACGGAAAACTATGGGTTAGCTTTGATCCATGGTTCCCATGTGAGAATTTGGGCCCAGTATCTGAACTTCTGATACTGGAGGTTTGTAACATTGTACAGGAGGCAGTTATCAAAACCATCCCCAAGAAGAAGAAATGCAAAAATGCAAGATGATTGTCTAAGGAGGCCTTACAAATAACTGAGAAAAAAAGAGAAACAAAAGGCAAAGGAGAAAAGGAAAGATATACCCATCTGAATGCAGAGTTCCATAGAACAGTAAAGAGAGGTAAGAAAACTTTCCTAAGTCAACAGTGCAAAGAAATACAGGAAAACAGTAGAATGTGAAAGACTAGAGATCTCTTCAGGAAAATTGCAGATATCAAGGGAACATTTCATGCAAGGATGGGCATGATAAAAGACAGAAGCGGTATGGACCTAACAGAAGCAAAGATATTAAGACAAGGGGGCAAGAATATACAGAAGAACTATACAAAAAAATCTTAACAGCCCAGATAACCGTGATGGTGTAATTACTCATCTAGAGCCAGATATCCTGGAGTACAAAGTCAAGTGGGCCTTAGGAAACATCACTATGAACAAAGCTAGTGGAGGTGATGGAATTCCAGCTGAGCTATTTCAAATCCTAAGAGAATATGCTGTGAAAGTGCTGTACTCAATATGCCAGCAAATTTGGAAAACTCAGTAGTGGCCACAGGACTGGAAAAAGTCAGTTTTCATTCCAGTCCCAAAGAAAGAATGCCAGAGAATGTTCAAACTATTGCACAGTTGCACTCATTTCACATGCTAGCAAGGTAATACTCAAGATCCTTCAAGCTAGGCTTTAACAGTATGTGAATCGAGAACTTTCAGATAAACAAGTTGGGTTTAGAAAAGGCAGAGGAACCAGAGATCAAATTGCCAAGATCTACTGGATCACAGAAAAAGCATGAGAATTCCAGAAAAACATATACTTCTGCTTCAGTGACTATTCTAAAGCCTTTGACTGTGTGGATCACAACAAACTGTGGAAAATTCTTAAAGAGCTGGGAATACCAGACCACCTTACCTGTCTCCTGAGAAATCTGGATGTGGGTCAAGAAGCAGCAGTTAGAACCAAGAACAACAGACTGGTTCCAAATTGGGAAAGGAGTATGTCAAAGCTGTATATTGTCATCCTGCTTATTTAACTTATATGCAGAGTATATCATGTGAAATGCCAGTCTGGATAAAGCACAAGCTGGAATCAAGATTGCCAGGAGAAATATCAATAACCTCAGATATGCTGATGACACCACCCTTATGGCAGAAAGTGAAGAGGAACTAAAAAGCCTCTTGATGAAGGTGAAAGAGGAGAGTGAAAAAGCTGGCTTAAAACTCAACATTCAAAAAACTAAGATCATGGCATCCAGTCCCATCAGTTCAGTTCAATTCAGTCACTCAGTCATGTCCGACTCTTTGCGACCCTGTGAATTGCAGCATGCCAGGCCTCCCTGTCCATCACCGTCTCCCACTTAATGGCAAATAGATGGGGACACAATGGTAACAGTGACAGACTTTATTTTCTTGGGCTCCAGAATCACTGCAGATAGTGACTGTAGCCATAAAGTTAAAAGACACTTGCTCCTTGGAAGAAAAGCTATGACAAACATAGCATGTTAAAAAGCAGAGATATCACTTTGCCGACAAAGGTCCTTATAGTCAAAGCTATGGTTTTTCCAGTAGTTGTGTATAGATGTGAGAGTTGAACCATAAAGAAGGCTGAGCACTGAAGAATTGATGCTTTCAAACTGTGATGTTGGAGAAGAGTCTTGAGAGTCCCTTAGACAGCATGGAGATCAAACCAGTCAGTCCTAAAGGAAATCAATCCTGAATATTCATTGGAAGGACTGATGCTGAAGTTCCAATACTTTGGCCAGCTGGTTTGAAGAGCTGACTCATTGGAAAAGACCCTGATGCTTGGAAAGATTGAAGACAGGAGGAGAGGGGGACAACAGAGGATGAGATGGTTGGATGGCATCACCGACTCGATGGTCATGTGTTTGAGCAAACTCCGGGAGATGGTGATGGACAGGGAAGCCTGGTGTACTGCAGTCCGTGGGGCAAAGAGTAGGACTGAGTGACTGAACAACAACAATCTGAACTTCTGGTCTTTTTCTTTTTTTCTTTTAAAGAGATAGCTGAATAAGTTTTGGGGGAAATCTATCACTTTTTAAACATTGACAACTAATCTTGATATGTAAAAAAATCACTATATGGGCCAAAGGAAACATATCTCCGACTTTGATTTCATTATTCTGCTGGCTTTATAGACCACAAACAAAGAGATTGCAGAAGAAAAGTGATTTAGATAAGTTCATGGATGTCATGTTTTAAAAGATTCTACTGTGTTTCAGATGTTGTCAACATTCAGATTAGCATTTATTTATTCAACAAGTATTCACTGAATGACTGCCACGTACCAAGCACTACCAGAGAGTCAAAGATGCAGAAACATTCTTGGGCCTGACCTTTTAGTGGGAGGCACACAAACGATGACAAGACAGTGTAACTATTAAAAGGAAGTCTGAAGGAGTAGGGTGATGCTTGATAATGAAAGGAGGAGTTTAAAGTTGGTCCTGAAAGATGTGGAGCCATTAGAGGATTTGAATAGTTATAGTTTCATTAAATTAGCATTTTAGAAAGATCATTGTAATTCTGAGGTGGGGGTCCTGGGGCTGAGCAAATATGGATTAGTCATTTCTTTAAATGGTTGTCATATCCCATCAGTCAGAATTTGCCTTTATTTTGAGGAATAATTACAAAACTTAAAAGCACTGATCTTGGAACTTCGTGGTGGTCTGGTGACCAGGACTGTGCTCCTAATTCAGGGGACCTGGGTTCAATCCCTGGTTGGGGAAGTAGATCCCACATGCTGCAATGAAGATCAAAGATCCTGAGTGTGGGAGCTAAGACTTGGCGAAGTCAAATAAATAAATAGAATTTAAAAAAATATATTAAAAAACAAAAAACCCCACCAGTTTTAATTTTTAAATTGATTCTTTAGCTATTTCTTATTGTCATTTACTCTTAAAAAGTCATGTAGTAAAAATTTGGTTCTTATAAATGTTTAGTGTCTTATGCCAGTTTTATTAAAAAGATAGAATACTAGTATAATTTATTGTCTTTGTGCTTTGTGCTGGAATGGCAGAAGGATATTATTGTATCTGTATAATTGGTATAAGAGACTGTATAATTGGTAGAGTTATAAGATAATTTTTGAAGAAGCTGTTTACAGAACAGATGTGTAGATACCTGGACAAGTTAATCACTGGTGTGACTTTTGTTAACTTTAAAGAACTCTGCGGAAAATGAGATAAGGTTAGTGCTCTGTACATTTTCACACTATAGATTTGATTTAGCCAAGTAATGGTTACAGTAAGAATATACAGTAACCCAGGGCATATACTAATGCAATAAAGTTGTTGCCATTTAAAAATAAAATATAAAATATAAATTCATTCAGTGCAGCTTAGAGTTGGAGAAATTTACCTTGAAGATGAAGATATCTGTTTAGGGTAAAAAACCGAGAGAGGCTGAACCAGTCTGACAGAAGAAGATGTATAAGCTCCTTAAGTGGTCACCAAGTTGGAGTAGTAAAATCTGGGTGTTGAAATTGTAAACCTAGGTGGAAACAATCTACTGAGTCTTGGTTAAATGAGTTAAACAAAGAATTGAGATGTGTAGAATTTGAGAACCTCCTCTCTGGCCTACTTCGATCAGATTGCCTCTTCTCAGCACTGGATCTGTTCTTTTACAGAAGAAATTGCATTTCAGACCCCCAAATCTAGCCAGATGCCTCGGACTTCAATGCCATCATTAATTAAGACATCACTGTTCTCCTCAAAGTTATCTACACCTGATGTTTCAAGTCCCCTGGCCACCCCATTTGGCTCTAGTGTAGTGAACCGGATGGCTGGAATTTTTGATGTAAACACAAGCTATGGGTCACCTCAAAGTCCTCAGCTCACAAGAAGAGGGCCAAGATTATGGACTTCAGCTTCTGGTGAGGACTGTTTATTTTCTAAAATTTGAAATGTCATAGCTGCAGAGAATCATATAGCCTAAGTTTTTGCCTTCTTGGTTCTTTTTTTTTTTTTTTTTGTAGATCAGCAAATGACTGAATTTTCTAACCCTTCTCCATCTACCTCTGTTAGTGCTGAGGGTAAGACAGTGAGACAGCCCAGTGTGATTTACTCATGGATCCAGAATAAACGTGAACAGGTAGGATGATATGGGCATAGGATTTATATTTACATATAGCATTGAGAACATCAAGGATCTCACATAAGTAAGCCATCAGGAATAAATAGAACTTTGGGGATGCTTCATATATTAAATTGACCCATATGAAGTTATTAGTATTTGGTTTTGAGTTATACAAATTACAAGTTCATATGGCTTAACCTAATGCAATCAATGCCTTTGATCTATGAATTTTTTCATTTAAGAGGTATTTATTGATTTCTTCATATACATTGGGTGTGTTTTTAGATACTGGGAAAACAGCAAACAAAAGTCCCTGACTGTATGTTTACATTGCTGGGAGAAATATCAATAACCACAGATATGCAGACGACACCACCCTTATGGCAGAAAGTGAAGAGGAACTAAAAAGCTTCTTGATGAAAGTGAAGGAGGAGAGTGAAAAACTTGGCTTAAAGCTCAACATTCAGAAAACTAAGATCATGGCATCTGGTCCCATCACTTCATGGGAAATAGATGGGGAAACAGTGGAAACAGTGTCAGACTTTATTTTTCTGGGCTCCAAAATCACTGCAGATGGTGATTGCAGCCATGGAATTAAAAGATGCTTACTCCTTGGAAGGAAAGATGACCAACCTAGATAGCATATTGAAAAGCAGAGACATCGCTTTGCCAACAAAGGTCCGCCTAGTCAAGGCTATGGTTTTTCCAGTGGTCATGTATGGATGTGAGAGTTGGACTGTGAAGAAGGCTAAGCGCCGAAGAATTGATGCTTTTGAACTGTGGTGTTGGAGGAGACTCTTGAGAGTCCCTTGGACTGTAAGGAGATCCAACCAGTCCATCCTAAAGGAGATCAGTCCTGGGTGTTCATTGGAAGGACTGATGCTGAAGCTAAAACTGCAATACTTTGGCCACCTCATGTGAAGAGTTGATTCATTGGAAAAGACCCTGATGCTAGGAGGGATTGAGGGCAGGAGGAGAAGGGGACGACAGAGGATGAAATGGCTGGATGGCATCACTGACTCAATGGACACGGGTTTTGGTAGACTCCAGGAGTTGGTGATGGACAGGGAGGCCTGGCATGCTGCGATTCATGGGATCGCAAAGAGCTGGACACGACTGAGCAACTGAATGAACTGAACTGAGGGCAGATAGCTGAGCAAGCACGTGTATTATAGTTCTGCGTGGTGAGATGAGGTAGCAGGCACCTGGAACAGTTTGTCAGGCTCATTAGCTGTTTTAAAGACTGAAATTTTCTCTGAATGACATGGATGACTACTGCATGGTTTTACCCACAAGAATGACATGATGTAACCTTACATTTTGAAAGTACTGCTGTGTTGAGACTAGATCCTCAGGGGGCAGGAGTGGAAGCAGAGAGATAGTAGTAAAGCTGTTAGAGTAATCTGGTGACCTGGTAATGGGATCTGGATGATGGTATCAATGACCTGAGTGATGGTGATGGAGACTGTAAAATGTGATCAAAGTTGGGGTGTATTTTGAAGATAGGTATGATAGGATTTGCTTATGGTTTAGTTGTGGTGTGAAAGAACCAGTGTTGATTCTGAAGCTTTGGCCCGAGGATCTGAAACAATGTAGTTGCAGTTTATTGAGTTGCAACTTTCTGATGATTCTGGAAAAGAGATTTGATAGAGACGAGGTAGGGAATCATGAGTCTGATTTTAGACATAGCAATTTTGAGATACTAGACAATCCAGTGAAAATACTGAATAAGATATTAGACATGTATCTGGAGTCTAGGGAAAGTCCAGGTTAGAATTGAAATTCTGGAAGTCATCAGAGCGTGAAAGCCATGAGACTCCATGCAAATTATTGGAGAGTGTAGATATAGAAGAAAAGAGATGCAAGAACTGGAACCCTTTGGTGACAAAGTCTGGGAGATGAGGAGGAATAGCAACGGAGACCGAGCACCATTAAGGTGAGAAAGAACCAAGAAAAGGGTGTTTCAGACAGAAGTGTCAGATGCTGCTGAAAAGAAAAGATGCTGCTATATCTGAAAAGAAGCATGAGGTTCAAACTAAAAATGAACTGGTGTGCCAGGAATATGGAGGTCATTGAGTCCTTGACGAGAGCTATTGGGTGGAGTAGTAGCAAGGAATACCTGACTGGCGTGGGTCCCAGAGAGACTGGGAGAGGAATTGGAAGACACAGAGAAGCTACATCTTTCAAGGAGATTGACTGTAAGGGGACCAGAGAAATGGGCGAATAGCTGGGGGAAGTTGAGAGGTCAGGGAAGGGTTTTATTTTTTAAGGTGGGAGAAATAACAACATGTTTGTTGATGAATGCTCAGTTAATAGAGAGGGCAGAACTGAAGGCATTTTACAAAACTCCAGCAGCACCTATGGCTCTATGTGTGTAAGTACTACTATGTCATGAATTTACTTTCAAGTCAGTTGGGTTATGTAGCTTTTAACTTAATACTGAGAAAATTATTTTCCTTGTAAATGTCAACTAGTAGAAAACTACTTCTGTCTTAAGAGCTGTTTTTTGTTTTTTTTTTTTGATAGAGGAAACATGCTCTTTTTTGGCATTAATATTAAGAGGTTAAAGGGTAGGACAGTTGTAGAGAATTGAGAAAGAATATGGTTTTAGGAAATATCACCAGAACTACTTTTTGATTATGACAGGGCTCTAATTTGAAGGCTAGACATGTGTACATGGGAGTGCAGTTTAGATTAGATGGCCTGTCTTGGTTACCCAATTTATAGTACAAAGGTATTTACTTACGTGGCTTACCTTACCTTTCTTTGTAAAGTGTGATGTGTTTCATTTAAGTTAGTGTCTGGAAGAACCTGGAAATGTGTAATATTATATTTGAGTAGCATCGAACTGTTCATGTGATAATTCTTCCCTTTTTTTCCATCTCAGGTTAAGAATTTCTTATCAAAACGAGTGCTGATAATGTATTTTTTCAGTAAGGTAAGAGTATGTAGTTATAACATTGGGAGTGGGGGGAGAGAAAACAAAATAAGAAATGAAGTAGCAAATAAGATTAGACTTTTCAATATTTAGCTTGATCCTAGCACGCCAAACAGCTTGGCATCATGCTTCACTAAACCTCCCTTTAAATAGTACCTGACCTAGACAGGCATCTCCCATCAGTGACTTCCTGAGGCTGGGCTCGGTGGCCTTCTGGGTCTCTTGGCTGCAGGCAGCTTTGTGCCAAGATGTGGCCCCTTCCTGCAAATTGAGCAAATCTGTGGCGATCCTTCATGGCTCATTGTCCTGCTGACATCGTTGTGGCCAGTTTGGTTTTCAGAAGAGAGATAACTGGGTTAGACTGCAGGTGTTAAACTGGTGTTGGATTAAAGTTGTAATTTAGGCCACAAAGTAAATGACTTTCCAGCTTGTCTGTCAGCTGCCCCAGCTGCTGTAGGAGAGTAAATCTCAGAGGTAGAAGCTAAAGATTCATTTCTGTTTTCACTGCTACAGCTGTTGTGTGTCAGTTAATCCTTCGATGAGGAAAACCTTTGCCCATGTGTAGGGGAAAGAATTTTTGTTTTAATTATTTTAATCTAGCTTCTCTGTTTTTGCAGATTCTGCATTATTAACTGATAGTGCACTTGTATTAATGCCTTGAAGTGAAGTCTGTATTGGCATACATTACTCATTTTATTCTTTGAGGATCCTGCTCTGGTGGGGGGAGAGATCTGAGTAACTCTGGTAGAATATAGATACATACAGCAAAGAATCCTTTCAAGTTCTTGAAACTTTTCACTGTGGTAGCAGGGAATATCCATGCAACTAGCAAGAATGTTTGCCAGAAATAATCTGTAGGCTCTCCATTAGAGCCCTGGGAAAACCATCCGACCCCTGAGAAAGGTGTCTCATCTTCTACCAAGAGAAAGAGGAGTTGTCTGAAGTTTTACTTCAGAGCTTTGTTTCAGAAGGAAGGGAAGAAAACTTAGCTTTTGTCTTTTGTGTGCCGTGCTCTTTTCACTTGCTAAGTTGTGTCCGACTCTTTGCCACCCCAATGGATTGCAGCATGCCAGGCTTCCGTGTCCTTCACTTTCTTCCAGAGTTTGCTCAAATTCATCCATTGAGTTGGTGATGCCATCCAACCATCTCTTACTCTGTCACACACTTCTCCTGCCCTCAATCTTTCCCAGCATCAGAGTCTTTACCAGTGAGTTGACTCTTCGCATCAGGTGGCCAAAGTATTGGAGCTTCAACATCAGTCCTTCCAGTGAATATTCAGGGTTGATTTCCTTTAGGATTGACTGGTTTGATCTGCTTGCTATCTAAGAGATTCTCAAGAGTCTTCTCCAGTGCCACAATTTCAAAAGCATCAATTCTTTGGTGCTCAGCCTTCTTTATGGTCTAGCTCTGACATCTGTACACGACTACTAGAAAAACTGTCCCCTCATTTAATTCTGACAGCTTTCCTGTGAGGTGTCTTTTTGGCCTTGTTTTACAGAGAAGGAAGCTGGAGGCTCAGAGGGGTCAAGTAGCTAGCCTGAGGGCATGTAGCCAGTAAGGGGCAGAGCAGAAGCTGAATGAGATCTCCTTTTTCCTTGGAAGTGAATGCTTCCTTAGATTCTGATTTTGCAGGTGGATCTGCTGTGTGATAAGGAGTTGTAGACACCACTGCTTAACGTTGGGAAATGTAACATGCTATTGTTGTGAATGGGCTTCATTGGCTGTATTACGATAGCCACTTACCCAGGCCAGTTGTTGTTCAACATCACAATACCTTGCTGTATTAAAGACTGTTGGGTGGTTTTTCTTTGTAGTGGGGTTGAGGGTAGACACTTTAGGAGAGGTAGTATGTACTTAACTTAGGCAGTACTTTTTTTTTTTTTTTAAAGCATTCGTAACCATTCTCTTTGGGCTTCCTTGGGGGCTCAGCAGTATAGAATCTGCCTGCAATGCAGGAGAGGTGGGTTCAATCCCTTGGAGAAGGAAATGGCAACCCACTCCAGTATTCTTGCCTAGAAAATCCTATGGACAGAGGAGCCTGGTGGGCTACACTCCTTGGAGTCGCAAAGAGTTGGACATGACTGAATAACTGAGCATGCATGTAACCATTCTCTTGAATGATGTCTATGTTAATCCTCTGAGGTGGTTTGAGGGAATATAACTTATTTTAAGTGAGAAACTGAGGCACATAGAGATTTAGATACTTGGCCGGGGTCACACAGTAAGTTGTAGCAGATTGCTTTATTGCAGTTAAATCATAATGTGTAAGAATTTCAGGTCTTAGCTCTAAAGAGGCAGCTGTGAATTCTTTATTATTTTAGTCTACATGATTGATTGGATGAAATGATAATTTCTGGGCAACTGAGTTAAATGTTTTTGTCGTCTTTTAGCACCCAGAGGCCTCCATTCAGGCTGTGTTTTCAGATGCCCAAATGCATATTTGGGCATTAGAAGGTAAGTAGTCTCAGTGAGCTGCAATAATGATTTATTTTATATTGAGATATTTAATGAAAGATCAGTTCTGGACTTTGATCTCAATCTTTGAGTTTTCAGATACATTTTATGTGTTTGTATTATATAGATAAATTTTTATTTAGGTTTAGTTTAATTTAGAGATTTTCCTTGTATATAAGAGGAGAAATTGAGCCTGGGGTTCTTGGCATCTCTTTCTCTACTTCAAAAAAATTGCAATTAATAGATTGTTTTTTAACCATCACCTTATGTTGATGTAACTTGCTTAATATATTTAAACATATTTAGCTTAGTTTTAGTTGTTAAAGAACTATTTCTTTTCATCTTACAGATAGCACCTTCTCAATGTTTAAATGATACTTCCTCAGAGAGGCCTTTCCTGACCACCCTATGAAAAGTGTCCTTACTTTGCCCCCTTATCAGGCTTTGTTTTCTTAGCCTTTATCACTGCCAAACAGAGTATTATTTAAAAGAACTTTTTTCTATTAGAACATAAGTCAGATTCATCTTATTTAAGACTATTGCAGTTGAGTACCTTTTCCATCCCTTTTGCCTCTTTTTCTATTCTATTACTCCCTTTTTTATTTAGACTTTTATACATTCAGAATATTAATTCATCCTCAAATAGAGGTATTGCAAGTGGATTTGCCTAATTTTGATTCACTTTTAACTTGTTTCTTCTTTTCCCCTCGAGGTCTGTCTCACTTAGTAGCAGCATCATTTACAGAAGATAGATTTGGCGTAGTCCAGACCACACTACCAGCTATTCTTAATACTTTGTTGACGCTGCAAGAGGTAGGCAATATATGGGTCGGGTGGAAGTAGAGGTCCTGTCTTCTCCCCCGCCTAGCTTTTTCTGTTTGTTTCTTACATTTCACATTGACTAACGAAAAACTTGTTGGAAGTCAAAATAATGGTACTGTTCTCACGGTCAGGCACTTACAGTCTAAGAGAGACTAGGAAGACAGACTTAATTCATTTATAAGTGTTAATTTTATTGTAACAGAGAAGGTATATTAAACCTGTAGGATATACCTCTGGTATTAATCAGATTATTTAGGATATTGGAATTCTGTTCAATACTATAGGTTTGTATCCTTACATAATTTGTAGCTCCTGAAAGTGACCTGTAGTTAAGTTACTTGTGTAAATAAGAAGTTACTTATCGACTAGAGGCTTAAGAAGATAGAGCTGGGACCAGTGGATTCCTGCTACGAGGCTGGGTGCATAGTTTTAAACTAACAGGTCTTTTTTAGGCTTCAAGGAAGAAAAATAAAACATATGCTTGTTTTTCATTAGGCTGCCTTTTCTGACTTCATGTTGGGTGATATGTTCTCATTGCCTTGTATTATTAGTTCTGTGTCAGATGAGGTGTATAAACACTAAGGGCTGGGGACATTTAAAGGTAGGGGCTTAGGTGTACAGGTTTTCTGGAGGAAGTATTTCTGAACTAGGTTTGAAGGATAACGACTGATGCATCTTTGGGTCTTGGGGAAGCAATTTAAGATATGAGAGAAAACAAGCTTTGCTCTTCCTTTCTTCAAATCTCAATTCAGTTTACCTCTTAGAATGTCTTACCCTTCAGAACCAGTGATTTTTTTTCTTCACTTTGTCCTCTTTGTGCCTACTTTCTCATGTATGTTATTTGATACCTATATATACCTGTGGATAGCTTTATTATTTGGGTTCACTTCCCAACTACCTTACTTAAAGAAAGAATTTTCTACTGTTTCCATAGCTTCTACTGTTTGGCTTATCTAACCGCACATTAGGGTAACCATGATTATGGGTATATCTTTGGTATTCATAGCATAGCTTTTTTTTTTTTTTTAATCACTCTGGTTGTGTAGTTTAAAATAAAACAACAGTACAGTGTTCCCTAGTCTACACAGTGATTTCATACCTTTTTTTTTTTTTTTGAACTTCAAGTCTATCTTGTAAAGTAAAGTGGAGATGTTTTGGCCCTGTCTTACACACGAAAGGGGCTTGGTAGTGCAGTGGCTTACCTCAGATCTTACACATGTCTTAGTGGCAGAGCTGGGACCTGATGTGATCTCACTGCAGGGCATTAGCAGTGGAATAGGGGCTTCAGGGAGGGGCTTCCCTGGTGGCTCAGAGGTTAAAGTGTCTGCCTCCAATGCGGGAGACCTGGGTTCGATCCCTGGGTCAAGAAGATCTCCTGGAGAAGGAAATGGTAACCCATTCCAGCATTCTTGCCTGGAGAATCCCATCCCATGGTAGGCTACAGTCCACCGGGTTGCAAAGAGGCGGACACGACTGAGCGACCTCACTTCACTTCACTTCAGACCTCAGGGAAAGCTGCAGATCCAGTCTCCGAACTTGTCTGCTGTCTTCTGCTGGGCTTTTGTTTTTACATAGGGTTCTCTTCAGAGACAAGGGCCCTACTTTTAGAACTGTAACTTTCAAACTTTTTAGACTATGATATGTAGTACATTAGACTCAGAATGTAGAGGGGTGTGTGTGTGTGAGTAACAAATAAAAGATTCTTACAACAGTGCTTACCTTTTATTTTGTGCTTCATTCTAATGTTTTCCACTGTATTTCATTTTTTTAAAAATGCTGGTTGAAACATTTCACGAAGATCACACTGCCCTAGAGGTATTCTGCACCAAAATTACTTTCTTCTCATCTCCTCACTGTCAAAATCATTACTCTTCGTAGTTGATTATGGCTAGGCATGATAAGGAAAGCAAATTTCTTTATTTGGTTGTAGTCATTCTTACCTTTGATTAGGAAGGTATGAATTACAGATTTGTTGAAGGCTCAAGCTCTTTTACTTTGAAACAGGAGCTGAATGGAAAATACTTTTGAGGGGCAGAGGAGAAAGAAGCAAAGGTATATTTTTGAGAGTTTGGGAAGCGGTAAATGGAACAAAAACCCCTCTTTGTGCGAGGCTTGTGGCATCTCTTCTCCCCAAGACAGCATCGCAGTCGCCCTTTTGGTCATGCCCTACAGTCATCAGATTTTGCAGACTGCCTTGCAGTCTTTCTGCCCCATGTCCCAGGGTTGAGTGTCGCGACTGAGCCAGTGTCCACATGGATATTTATCCTACACTTTGACTTTCTCACTTTTTTTTTTCACTTTTTACTTTGTACTGAGGACTAACCGATTAACAAACGGGGTTGTGCTAGGGTCAGGTGAGCAGCGAAGAGACTCAGCCATACATGTGCACGCATCCATTCTCCCCCAAACTCCCCTTCCATCCAGGCTGCCTCAGCATTGAGCAGCATTCCCCGTGTATACAGTGGGTCCTTGTTGGTAATCCATTCTAACTATAGCAGTGTGTACATGTCCACCCCAAGCTCCCTAATTCTCCCTTCCCCTCCCCCTTCTCTTTGGGCAACCATAAGCTCATTTTCAGTCTCTTGAGTCTCTCTTGTAAGTCCATTTGTATCATTTCATTTTAGATTCTACATATAAGGGATGTCATATGATATTTCTTCTCTTTCTGACTTACTTCACTCAATAAGTAAGTCTCTAGGTCCATCCATATTGCTGCAAATGGCACTATTTCATTCTTTTTAATGGCTCAGTAATGTTCCATTTATGTATGTACAACATCGTCTTTATCCATTCCTCTGTCGATGAACATTTAGGTTGCTTCCATGTCTTGACTGTTGTAAAGAGTGCTGCAGTGAACACTGGGGTGCATATATCTTTTTGGATCATGTTATTCTCCAGATATGTGCCCAGGAGTGGGATTAGAAGGTCATATGGTAGCTCTAGTTTTAGTTTTTTAAGGAATCCCCAAGTGGCTATACCAATTTACATTCCCACCTACAGTGTAGGAGGGTTCCCGTTTCTCCACACCCTTTCCAGCCTTTAATGTTTGTGGATTTTTTGATGATAGCCACTGTGACTGGTGTGAGATGGTATCTCATTGTAGTTTTGATTTGCGTTTCTCTAGTAATTAGCCGGGTTGAACATCTTTTCATGTACCTCTTGGCCATCTGTATGTCTTCTTTGAAGAAATGTCTGTTTAGGTCTTTTGCCCATTTTTTGAGTGGGTTATTTGTTTTGATGCTGTTAAGCATCACGAGCTGTTTGTAAATTTTGGAGACTAATCCCTTATTGGTCTCATTGTTTGCAAATGTTTTCTCCCAATCTGTGGATTGTCTTTCATTTTGTTTATTGTTTCCTTTGCTGTGCAAAAGCTTTTGAGTTTAAGTACATCCCACTTGTTTTTTTTTGTTTATATTTCCATTATTCTGGGAGACAGATTGAAAAAATATTGCTGCGATTTATGTCAGAGTGTTCTGTTGCCAGGCTTTTACACACTTATCAGCCTCAGCCTTTGACTGTCATCCAGGCTTCATCGGCCCGTGTATTCTCCACCTCCAAAGCTTAAAACTCCACGATTCTAGCCTCTAAGCCAGAGTCCTTGAATGTTTTTGTGCCAGAGATCCCTTTAGCAGTCTGATGAGGCCCATGGACTTTTTCCCAGAATAATGGGAAAAACAAATACATAAAATATAAAGTCTTTCAGATTAGAAAGGAAATCAGTTATATTAGAATATAATTTTGAAAGTATTAAGTTTGTGATACATTAATGCGTTAAATAACAAGGTCTATCAGTGGGTCTATGGAGAAGGAAATGGCAACCCACTCCAGTATTCTTGCCTGGAGAATTGTGTGGACAGAGGAGCCTATCAGGCTATAGTTCGTGGGGTCACAAAGGGTCAGACACGACTGAGTGAGTGAGCATCAGTGGGTCTAACTCATCATTTTGAAGTAATGATTAAGATGAATGGTATTTAAAGATAATTACACTAGTGTGATGAAAATATTGATGATTTCTGTTGGTGGCAAAGTTAGAGGAACTACTAATGCTATTGTGATTTACTGTTTCATAATTGAAACAATTGCTAAATTTTAATTAGAGCTTAGTAAAGATAAACATGTCATTTTTAGCCCAAAGTTCATGGCCCCTGAATTCTGTCCGTAGATCTGTGGGCTGTATAAGAGCCCCTCTCCCTCATGCACAGCCTTTTATGCCTTGCTTCCTCTTTTGTCTTTGCTAATATTTTCACTCCCTTTGTTTTTCAGCTCCCCCAGCTACACGTACATCGTTCCTCATCCAGGTTACACCTTAGAGTCTGTCACTTCAGCCATCTTGTTACCAATTCCCTCACCTCCTAGTTGCCAGGTCCTTCAGGTGCACCCACGTGGCAAAACTCTAAGGGATCAATCCTATACTGACCACCTACCCTTTCTCTTGCCCATCCCTCCTACTTCAGTCTCATTTCAGGCTCTTGGCATTCCTGACCTGAATTATTACTATGGCCTTTTGCTCCTGGGACTTAACAGGGACCCTTCATTCTAACTTTAGCCACTGCCCAGTTCTTCCCATAAGCCCTCTAGTCTCATAACCACCATGGACTATTCTATTCCTCCACCCCTGCCCCAAATATATTTTATTTTCTTAACCTAACTCTAACTCTATATGTGATGCCTCTTCTTTCTTTGCCTAGAACACATTTTTCTCGTTTTCTCTGGCTCCGCCTGTAACCCCCATTCGTCATTTTATTACACTGTATTTTCATTGTTTACTTTTATTGTCTCTAGTCAGAGTAGGGGGCTTCCCCGGTGGCTCAACTGGTAAAGAATCTGCCTGCAATGCAGGAGACCCGGGTTTGATTCCTGGGTCAGAAAGATTCCCCTGGAGAAGGAAATGGCAACCCACTCCAGTATTTTTGCCTGGAGAATTCCATGGATAGAGGAGGCTGATGGGTTACAGTCCATGGGGTTGCAATGAGTCAGACATGAGTAGAGTCAGGGATCTTGTCTTATTTATGTATTCCTGGCATCTGACCTGGTACCTGGCAAATAACAGGTACTTATTTATTAAATGCTTGGTGGATGACTGCTGGAGAGCTTCATGGTTGGTTTGATGGGTGAAGGCTTCTGTTCTGGGGCCTGAATTAAATGATAGTTCTGATGTGAATTAATTATAATAGTCACAAGCCCCTTCATTTTGTAAGACAGGGATGTCATGTGACTCATGAGTCCTGTTGTATGTTTTTGGCTTTATATTCTTTGATGTAGAAGGGATCCTTGCTTTTAATAACAAAAATAAGTTCTAAATATCTCTGTAATTTAAGGTAAGTTATTAAACACAGGCTTCTGGATTTACTAAGGAACAGTTGTGTGTGGGGCTTCCCAGTTGACTCAGTGATAAAGGATCTGCCTGCATTGGAGGAGTTAGGTTTGATCCCTGGGTCGGGAAGATCCCCTGGAGTGGCAGGTGGCAACCCGCTCCAGTATTCTTGCCTGGAAAATTCCATGGACAGAGGAGCCAGGTGGGCTACAGTCCATGGGGTTGGAAAGAGTTGGACGCAGCTGAGCACACACACAAACACAAGGAACAATTTATGGAACTATTTTGTTCTTTTGCTTTACTTTTCATTGTCAATCACTTCAGCCATTTTACTGAATCATTAAAGACAAAATATGAAAGAAAAGGGGGAGCCTTTCATTCTTCAAACCATTCAGAGGGCAAGGAGTGGACGGATGGCTATCCTAGGACAGTTGTTCCTAATAATAGTGGGCCAAGCCATCCTGGGAGATCCAAATACTACAATGGGTTCATGGATCCATACATGTACTGCTGTCATCTGAATAATTAATGTTTGTCTGGCATAGTTACAGCTGTTTTCTAGAGGTTTCTATATACTGTTTTGGTTAATTGAAATACATAGTCATTTAAAAGCATTATTGAGTTCATGGAATTATTTCGTACATTAGTGGATGGAACAGTTACTGTCCCATGGAATTCCACTACATAGCTATCTATCTAAGTGTGTGTGTGTATATATATAGTCTTTAAAAAGGATCCTTATATGTGAAAGGTTGGGGACCAAAATGGTAGAGTGGTTTGTTTAATTAAAAAAATTTTTTAAAATTGTGTTAAAATACACATATAAAATTTAAAATACACTTAACATTTTAGCTGTCTTTTTGTGTATAGTTCTGTGTCGTTAAGTACAGTCACATTGTTTAACAATCAACCACTTTTTCATTTTTGAAAGTATGTTTTAAACTTTTCAGAAAGCCTTCTAGTCTTTGAAGAGTCACTGTCACCTTGATATAGGATATCAGCTCTATCTATTATATTTTTTGCCTTATCACCTGAAGGCCAAATTTCGATATACTTGGAAATTTGAAGTTGACCTTTATACTATTCATATATTCAATAAATATCAATTATCAAACAGTTCAGCGTGTGCTGAGATACAGAATAAGGAAAGACAAGCATGGTTCCTGCCCTCCAGGAGCTTGAAGGTAGTTGCTCAGACATGTCCAACACTTTGTAACCTCAAAGAGAAAGTCATACAAATAAGTAACAGAAAGTAAAACAGGAGATCATACAAGTAAGTGTAACTATAAGTGCCACAATGTACAGAAGTGCAGGGTGATTAAAGCACAGAAAACAGGCAAGTCTAACTAGCCTTGTGAATAGGAGATTAAAGGGAAGGGTGTGAAGTCATGAAAGGCTTCCCTTTCATGGGAAGTGACACGGAAGTAGGAAGTGACACAGAAGTTAGACGGAAGAACGAAGAGGAGAGCAACGTTCTTGAGGGCCAGAACTCTTGAGTTTGAAGGTCCAGAGACCCTTGACCAGCGTTCTTCCAAAGTCACACGGGCCCTTGCCCAGCGTTCTTCCAAAGTCACGCGGGCCCTTGCCCGGGATTCTTCCAAAGTCACGCGGGCCCTTGCCCGGGATTCTTCCAAAGTCACGCGGGCCCTTGCCCGGGATTCTTCCAAAGTCACGCGGGCCCTTGCCCGGGATTCTTCCAAAGTCACGCGGGCCCTTGCCCGGGATTCTTCCAAAGTCACGCGGGCCCTTGCCCGGGATTCTTCTGCAAGGCACACTTTTTCTGTTTCTCTAGAGTCATATTTTTTACTTCCGTATTTATTTTTGTATACTATATTTATACATATAATTTATATATTTTCAGCTTTTATGATTTATTTCTGTAGAATCCAAAAGAAATGTTCTTTCTTTAATTTTTGTAAAAATCCCATAAAGATAGAATAAAGCTTATTTTGCATGATTGAATCTCTCGAAAAGACTATATCTGTATCTGTTGGTATGACTTACTCAAGATCATGCTCAATGAATGGTCGGGTAAATTTGTAAACCAGGCTATTACACCCCAAGTTCTTTGCTTTCTACCATATCAGATCACTTCTGCGAGGGCTTGGCAGAACATGTATTTCTTAACTTCTTTCTTAATATCGACTGTAGCAGGTTACAAGAGCCGAAGTGTGAGACCTAGGGGCAGAGCCACCTGTGTTTAAACCCTGGCTCACACTAAAGCACTCAGGGTGCCTAGCCCATGTTATTGTTGTGGTGGTTGTAGTCACTAAGCTGTGTCCGACCTTTGCGACCACATGGACTGAAGCCCTCCAGGCTTCTCTGTCCGTAGGATTTCCCAGGCAAAAATACTGGAGTGGGTTGCAATTTCCTTCTCCCGGGGATCTTCCCGACCCAGGGATTGAACCCATGTCTTCTGCATTGCAGGCAGATTCTTTACCACTGTGCCACCTGGGAAGCTAGCTTATGTTAAGCGCTCAGCAAATGTGAGTTAGCTCTTATTGCTTTGTTGTCACTATTACCATGCTGTATGACAGAATTCTTGTACAGGAGAAAAGATTTTTAAAAATTAAAAAGAAAGTACTGCTGTCAATACTGTAAGCAAGTAGTCTGGGTGACAGTGTCAGACAGATGCCCAAGGCTCCACTGCTCTGTGAGTGACTAGAGCAGTTTATTAAAGTTTTCTGAGATCAGTATCTTCATTTATAAAATGAAAATAGTATCTTGCAGGAATATTATGAGGGTTAGAAATAATATCTGTGAAGAGTTTAAAATGGTTCTTGGCAAGTATAATATATGCAATAAATAGCATATACTATTGTTATAAATAATTAAATGAAATAAGTGGTTATCAGACATGGCTTTGTTAGCAAATTATTATTTAAATGAGATTATATATATATCACAATTAACCGAGTTCCTGACACAGAATAACTGCAATCAATAAATTTAGCTATCATTATCATCATCTGATATTGTTATTATTCTGTAGCAATGGTTCTCAACCAGGGATGATTTTGTTCCACAGGAGGTATTTGGTAATGTCTGCAAACAGTTTGATTGTCACAGTGGGGGATGCTGCTGCATATGTTGTGTAGAGGCCAGGGATGCTGCTGAACAGCCTACACTGCACAGGTCACGCCCCACAGGAAAGAACCGCCCAGTCCAGAATGTCAGCAGTGCTCAGTTTGAGAAACTCTGATCTATAGTCATGATTTCCAGTAACAGAGTCCACTCTTATCCTTAACATTTGTTTGGGATTCTGGCTTTAGTGGAGCAGAACTCTTTTTAACTAGGTTATAAGTAGGATCCTTGAGACCAGGGACTTTCAAGTCTCTGCATGGCAGACTTTTATTAATGATGTTGATAGATAAATAATCAGGAAGGAGCAACTGGAGTTTTCTGTTTATGTGGCCATTGTACATATGCTACTGCGTATAAATATAAATGGGCAAAAAGTGCCTGTTTCCACAGTACAGCCCCTCTTTAGGCTTCTTTTAGGGCCAAAGTGAGGCCTTCATAGAATTTATTTTTCCCAGAGTATATTTATATTGTTCAGTGGTGTGTTCTACTCACCACTTACTCTTTTCATTGTTTGGGATAATTCTTAACTAGATATTTGAGATTCCAGTTGTGTGATCTGAGTCTTAAGGGCAGGAACCAATGCATAAAATGAGTGCTCGATAGGTACTTGTTTAATCTCATAGCTGATTAAGTGGATACTTCAGTTCTGGTAACCATGGGGCATATCATTAAATACTATAAACCAGTATTCTCTAGGTTCAAGTTATTCATATACTACCATCATAGTTTTTGCTTTAACTGTTGATTAGCATACACTGTTGTCATAATTTTAGTCACATTTATATACCACCTAAATGAACTATTATTTACTTAGTATTTTAAGTTAAATTTATTTAAAAGGAAACAGTATCACTGTTGTAAAAGGAAAGCTAGTTTGACTTGCTATGAATAGATATAGGTCTACCATTCCTTATCTCAAACCCTCAAATTGTTTCAAAATTTAGATATTTTAAGATTTTTCAAAGTGTTACATGGTATACACAGTCTACATTATGTAACACTGCTATTGCTATCTGAGGTAGAAGCCCCTTAATCAGATACAGTAATGCTTTTCTGCAGTGAAATATCTGAATATTCATAGCAAGTGGAATATAGAATATAAATAACCTATGTCAGCTTCAGTTCAGTTCGGTTCAGTCGCTCAGTTGTGTCCGACTCTTTGTGACCCTATGAATCGCAGCATGCCAGGCCTCCTTGTCCATCACCAACTCCCGGAGTTCACTCAGACTCACGTCCATCAAGTCAGTGATGGCATCCAGCCATCTCATCCTCTGTCATCCCCTTCTCCTCCTGCCCCCAATCCCTCCCAGCATCGGAGTCTTTTCCAATGCGTCAACTGTTCACATGAGGTGGCCAAAGTACTGGAGTTTCAGCTTTAGCGTCATTCCTTCCAAAGAAATCCCAGGGCTGATCTTCAGAATGGATTGGTTGGATCTCCTTGCAGTCCAAGGGACTCTCAAAAGTCTTCTCCAACACCATAGTTCAAAAGCATAAATTCTTCAGCGCTCAGCCTTCTTCACAGTCCAACTCTCACATCCATACATGGCCACAGGAAAAACCATAGCCTTGACTAGACAGACCTCAGTCGGCAAAGTAATGTCTCTGCTTTTGAATATGCTGTCTAGGTTGGTCATAACTTTTCTTCCAAGGAGTAAGTGTCTTTTAATTTCATGGCTTCAGTCACCATCTGCAGTGATTTTGGAGCCCCCCAAAATAAAGTCTGACACTGTTTCCCCATCTATTTCCCATTAAGTGATGGGACCGGATGCCATGATCTTCGTTTTCTGAATGTTGAGCTTTAAGCCAACTTTTTCACTCTCCTCTTTCACTTTCATCAAGAGGCTTTTTAGTTCCTCTTCACTTTCTGCCATAAGGGTGGTGTCATCTGCATATCTGAGATTATTGATATTTCTCCCAGCAATCTTGATTCCAGCTTGTGTTTCTTCCAGTCCAGCATTTCTCATGATGTACTCTGCATAGAAGTTAAATAAGCAGAGTGACAATATACAGCCTTGACGTACTCCTTTTCCTATTTGAAACCAGTCTGTTGTTCCATGTTCAGTTCTAACTGTTGCTTCCTGACATGCATACAGATTGCTCAAGAGGCAGGTCAGATGGTCTGGTATTCCCATCTCTTTCAGAATTTTCCACAGTTTCTTGTGATCCACACAGTCAAAGGCTTTGGCATAGTCAATAAAGCAGAAATGGATGCTTTTCTGAAACTCTCTTTTTCCATGATCCAGCGGATGTTGACAATTTGATCTCTGGTTCCTCTGCCTTAGGTTAGGTTTTATTGTCCGATCAGGGCTTTTTGGATTTCAGTATCGAGGAGAAGACAATGAAAGAGAAAAGAGAGTAATTTTAAATAATTCTTTTTTGCTGAAGTCCCTGAACCTGAAGCCTTCTTGTCCTTTTGTTGTGAAGGGAAATTAGAGAGGATTAGAAATGTGTTAAAGACATATCACCTCCATACTGAGACTTTCTTCCCCAGTGTAACTTTTATACATTAGGGTCTGTTGGACCCAATTTAAGTTTTGGCATTTATTTTTTTGAGCTATTCCAATTATTTGTAAGGATTGATATTTTATCACTTTTATTCTTTCTTAGAGTTCTTTTAAAGAACAAAGAGAAAACAAAATTCATTCCTTTACAATTACCCTTTCAACCCTTTTAAAATCTGAGATGTATTATGGAATCCTAGTGATTTTCCATTTCCAGTGTCTTGAAACAGTTTGCTATTTGATCATCCTAGGAATTATTTCATCATTACTCATCAGTTATTCCAATTGTGGTAAAAAGACCAGTAAGAAAACAGAAGGATGATGAAATCATATAGTATTGCATCATCTTTCAAGAAAAGGTATATAAATAGTCTGAACAAACATCTTTGTAGTTTTTTTTTAAGCTTTCAATGAATACAGTTGCTAATTCAGATTTGAAAGATTTTCCACTGATGATAGTAAAAAGGAGAAAATTGCCCATATGTTAAATAATTATTTAGATAAATCAGATGATGCATGCAGAGACACAGCACTCTAGAAATTTATATGATTCTTAAATGGATGCATGCTGAAGGTATACAAAGGTGTATTCAAAAGTGACTGGAAGGAAATAGTTGATGTTGAAATGAGAAAAAATCACATGTATAAAATAATTTTATATGTGATTGCATTTCAGTTCATCTTTATAAACCTAAGAATGAAAATGTTTTGTATAGTTGGGTACAAAAAAATGGCTGAACTTTGTAACAAAATTATGAACTGTCAAAAGTTTTTTGAAGTATTGAGTTTTGATGGTGCAGATGCAAGAAAAAGAACCAGAAATAATGATAAGCTAGAGTCTGTTGGAGATATGTCTTCAATTTGAAATCAGTATTATAGGATGGATATGTTCCAGGTTTGTTCATAATAGCTGATAAGTAGGTAGTTGCATTCAAAACACATTTCATACTTCAGATGTTTATATCTTCGAAACCTGGAAACTATGTTTATAATATTATTTATATTGCTTTAAAGTTATTTTACATTATCCTGTTTTTGTTATTTCTGTAAATTTTTTGTAAAAAGACTATAAAGAGGGTCCACCGAATCCAGGTGAAAATGATGGTGACTATTTTGCTGGTATACTGAGAGTTAATTAGGTTTATAAGAAAATTGAAAAGGAAGTAATATTTCCATTGTGATTCAGTGTTACTTACTGTTACTTAAGTACGTCACTGAATACTATCTTCCATACTGCCTAAAAGTATCCTAAAAGCGTGCCCCAGTCTCAGGCATTCCTCTTACAAGTTTCTGTTGAAAGAATAAATGGTTGGACTTGCAGTTGTTGTGACAGACTGAACACATGCATCAGATCTTGTTCCTTCCCCTAAACTCTGCTAAACTATGGTGAAAGTACTTTTAAAAAGACATGAATCCGTAAATAGGAGAGGAGACAACAGCAACAAAGTTCTCTCTCTAAGCTGGAGAGCAGACAGTTGAGAAGCTAACTTAGCAGAGTCAGAGGCAGTGCGAAGGTGGCAGTGGGGTGAGCACCTCTGGGGGCCAAGGCCTGAGGGACAGACGCCTAAACAAGGAGGCTGTGTGAGCACTGTTGAAACCCAGCTGGAGCTCTAGATTCTCCGAGGTGCTTCTCCCTCATTCCAGAAGTTAAGTTTCATCCTTTAGAGAGAGTGTAGCACTGGCTGTCTGGACTGGGAGAGTTCATAGTTGTAGGCACTCTACTAGAAGTTTAGGGTGTGCTCGATAGCTCTGTTACCTGCTCAGCTTCCCTGAACTAGGCCTTCCAGAGAGGGTACTGGAAGGTTCTTCTTTGGGAACTCTGATCAAACCAAGAAGAAAGACCTAAAGTTACTGAGTTGGGCACTCACCCTCCCTGCCCTGCACACCCCTCTGCACCCCCCACCCCCCAGAAGTCCATACAGATCACCTGTTGTGAAGCCTATTGGCGGTAATCCCCAATCATGTACTCAAAGCTGTTATCAGTCATTTCTAGTACTTAGAGATTTTGGTCCAGCTCTTTAGAAGGCCCTATTCTCAGTCATGAGCCAAGGGAAGTCTTCAATACAGATGATAGAGACCAAGTGGAGTACAGAGGGAAAAGAAACTCTAAAGCAAAAATAAACCCCCAAATATAACAAAAAACCACAAAAACGCTCAGAAATAAAATAGGGTATTGCATCCTGGAAACAAAAATAGGATGTTGAAATAAAAAGGATCATTTAGTTGACGTAAAAGAACTCTTGAAATTAAAAACATGATGGCAGAAATCATTTTACCTGGAGTCTTAGGTACTTTTTTGGCGCTTACATCCATAACTATAAATAATAGGCTTCTGCTATTGCTTCTTGTCACCTTAGACATTGTAATACTTGCTGCATTAGATTAACACAGTTATTCTTCTCAATCTTCTCTTCTCCCTTCTCTTAATATAGTTATAGCATTTAAAGGGGCTTCCCTGATAGCTCAGTTGGTAAAGAATCCACCTGCAATGCAGAAGACCCTGGTTTGATTCCTGGGTCAGGAAGATCTGCTGGAGAAGGAATTAGGCTACCCACACCAATATTCTTGGGCTTCCCAGTATTTAAAATTATAATATTTACCTTTGGCTTTTAAAAGTTACACTTAAATCTTTTTCTTACATTGTCAAGTATGTAAATAAAATCAGTTTCACTTGTGAGTTCTCTCTTCCTACCTATTCTTGCACATTAGATGCTTAATCATCTAGAATTGAAAAGGAAGATAAGCTAGTTTTGTAAATAACCTTACTTATGTAAAGTATAAAGTTTGATCTTTTTTTGGACTGAGATTCATAATAAAGGTATTCTTACCTGTCATGCATTGTAAGCAGAGTAGGACATCTGTGTTTCACTTCCCACTTTTGAATTTTCAAGGCTGTAAAAGTATATAACTGCTTTTGAGAGGATGGATGTAGACTTTTCCCTGGTAACTGCTGAAGTGGCAGAACCTTGACTGCACTGGTTTTCAAACCGTTTGACTGTGATCCAAAATAAATACTTCATTATATGTCTATGTGTTATCTCTGTATCTGTCTATATGAAATGAAATCTCTTTAAGCCTTGCACTGAGTTGGCTTTTTTGATAGTCTGAACTAATGTGTTTCCTTTTTTTCTTGATATAGTCAGTTGATAAGTACTTCAAGCTTCCTCATGTTTCCAGTAAGCCACCTCGGATTTCAGGAAGCCTGGTGGACACTTCCTATAAAACGTTAAGATTTGCGTTTAGAGCATCTCTGAAAACAGCCATCTATAGGATAACCACTACATTTGGTGACCATCTGAAGTAAGTTTACCTCTTCTGCTCACTTTCAAGAGTTCCCCTGAGAAACAGGCATGAGAATTAAGGCTCGTAAATTGAAAGTGGTTTTTTTGGGACCTTCTTGATTCCTACTGGGAAGTAACAGCTTAGATTTAGATTTAATATTTGCATTTTAAAAATTGGCCTATTGTATAAGCTTTGGGACCTTCTTTCAGATGGATAAAAAAGGATAGAAAGTTAAAAAAGCAGCAAATGTAATTATATATTGTTTTCTTATATTCCTAAAATGACCTTAAGGGAGAAAAAAGGCAAAATGAATACTCTCCAAAAAAGCATATTAAAAATAATTCTGTTATTACGTCTTGGTTAGCAAACCAAGGCTTGGGGTGAGCAGAGTATTCCATAGATGAGTTCTTGGTGCTTTGTGAATCATGCTGGAAAAACAGCAACAGATCATAACACCTTCAGAAACGGAACCAGAAAGAAAACCACAAATGCCAAGCCTGTGTATATTTAGTTTCATTGATGTTTACTGCTTTCTTTTCATGAAATAATCTAGCTAGGCAGTGTAAGGGATACTAGTTTACTAACTAAATTACATTTATCATAATTGTAAATAAACTTTAAAATATGAGATTGCTCTGTTTTTTTCTGTATGCAATTAATAGTTTAGAATTTCTTCAAACTAGCTGCTTTTAGAAACAGTAGTGTATTTCCTTTTACTTCCGTAAGGCAAATACATAAAACATACTATATACATACCTAAGGGAGCCACAGCAGCAAGTTTATGGAACACTTTGGTTCTGTGTGGGAATACAGAAAAGCTGTAGATAACCCTCTGTCCTTAGGAAGTTTATTCATTTGTTTAAAAACGAACCAGAAAAAAAAAACATTCATTGAGTGCTTTCTAGATCTGCAGTCTCTAATATGATAGCCATGTGTTGCTATTTAAATTTAAATTAAGTTAAATAAAATTGAAAATCCAATCTGTCAGTTACATTGGCCACCTTTCAAGTCCTCAATAACTACACATGGCTACTGGCTACTGTACTGGACAGCTTAGGTATAAAACATTTCCATCATTGCAGAAAGTTCTTTTGGACAGTGCTATTCTAGACAATACACTTAACACTTTTCATTTATTCTTCTCAAAGAGCCTGTGAGGCATAGAGATTATCATAATTGTATAATATAGAAACTGAGACTCAGAGAGCTTAAGAACATGCCTGATAGCACCGTCAAGTCAGTGTTAGAACATAAACCTGAAATTAGGTCTTTCTTGCTCTTAAGATTCCAACTTCTTACCCTATACAGCACTAGACTCCCTCCAAGATGTAAACTGTAAGGTTTAAGGTATAAATGTAAGGTAGAAGATGTAAGGTACTCTTAGAAATTCTCAGTGAATTCAGATAATGAAATACATATGATGATTGATGTATATTGATGATACAACCAGAACAGGAAGAAAAGGGGAAAATAGATTTCTTCCATAAGAAAAGTAGATGATTATTAAAAAAAACTGTAAGAATGAAACTCTGCCTTAGTTTCTTTTCTCTGAGTAGAGCCATATATTATATATATACTAAAATTGATGAGGCCAGTAAAGACTATTTTGTGCAAATATTAGACCAAATGGTAATAGCAGAAGCATTAGATTTGGAATTAAAACATTTGGATATATGTCTGATTACACTACTGTCTGTTGTAGTTGTGGACAAGTCATCTGTTGATTTAAGTAACTTCCAGGTAGTAACTTACGCAGGTAGTAAGTTGTAGAACCAGATATTAGACTCTAAATCTTTCAGACCCTAGAATTCTATATACAAACCTCTGAAAACCATTCTGATACTGTTTTCCTGCCATGAAAAGGGTATATTATTCGTCCCATTTTATTTCATTTGCTGTTAATAGAGATAAAATAGGATCATACATATGTAAAGCCCACATACATTATATATTATTGTGACAACAACTATTATTATTGTATGAAAGTGAAAGTCGCTCATTCTTGTTTGACTCTTTGCAACCCCATGGACTATACAGTCCATGGAATTCTCCAGGCCAGTATTCTGGAGTGGGTAGCCTTTCCCTTCTCCAGGGCATCTTCCCAACCCAGGGATTGAACCCAGGTCTCCCGCATTGCAGGTGGATTCTTTACCAGCTGAGCCCCAAGGGAAGCCCAAGAATACTGCAGTGGGTAGCCTATCCCTTCTGCAGTGGAGCTTCCCGACCCAGGAATCAAACCAGAATTGCAGGTGAATTCTTTACCAACTGAGCTATCAGGGAAGCCCCTATTAATACCTGGTTTATTCATTCCCCAGAGCTTCACCTCTGAGAACCAGGTATAAATGAAGTAAACACTGGAGGTGTGAAAACTAACACAGACCAACCAGTTACACATTGGAGACCTTCATTTTACTCTTAATTTAGACAAGTTTGATTTACTGACTTTCCAACCAATAACATTAAAATTTGAGAGGAAGACTACTATTAGAGTTGAGTACTAACAACAGTAAGAGAAGTACAGTGCCTGCGGGAGAGGGGAATCATGAGAATAAAAATCAAAAGAAAATCATGAGAGAAGACTTGGTGTTTGAAAAAATTCAGAGCCACTTAGTTAGAGATGACAGCCTCCCTAGCACCGAGAGAAAGTCTGAATAGTAAAATATACATGAGATGGTTCAGTTGGTGGCAGCTACATGGTTTAAGAAAGCAGAGATGTAAAATGTGTAAGGTGTTTTAGGATAATTTGTAACAAAATTATTATAATAAGCCTTTGACACTTTTAAAAGTGGCGACCTTCAGCTACCTGGAATTTTATTATTCAGTGTGTGAAAGTTGCTCAGTCATGTCTGACTCTGTGACCCCATGGACTATACAGTCCATGGAATTCTCTGGCCAGAATACTGGAGTGGGTTGCCATTCTCTTCTCCATTATTATTCAGTCAGGATACAGTATAATCAACAACTAGAAAACTGAAATCTTTCATTGTATTTAATTTCTGCCTAAAATTTTAAAAGAAAGCTCTATACTGGTTTCAGTATACATTTGCCCCACTTTTGTCAAGGTAATGTATTTTTGTAGGGGTGAGGGTGGGAAGAGAACTCAATTCCCCATCCAAGGCATAACTTATGTTCAAAGGGAAAAGTAAATCTAAACCACGAAGCTGTTACCTTTGAAAACGATTAGTGGAGTCTATTGTATTTTATCCAAACATCTTAGTTTAAAGGATTTTATATTAAAAGCAATTCATATACTCTATAACTCAAAGATAATGTTGGAATCTGGTTTAAATAACATAATAAAATCCAGAAAAATCTACTGCACAGCCTGAAACTCTGCACAGCAGGTTCCACAGCAGAGCAGGTTACAGTTGATGCCTTCAGTTGTCAGCCTTAATTTTCTTTGGGCTTTTAGAAGGTAGAAGCATGCTGTTGCTCAATACACGTCCTCCTCTCATTAGATTAAGGAGGGTTTTCATCCAGCTTTTTTCAGAAGTACTAAATAAGTGAAAATTTCTATTCATTTTTAATTGTTTTGAAAAATATTGACTCTGTGCTCTGTGGTTCACTTAATATGCTTAATGTAAAATAAAGCTTATGCTTTGAATTTATGTCTCATTTAGTGCTGTGCAAGCATCTGCAGAACATCAGAAGAGACTTCAGCAGTTCTTGGAGTTCAAAGAATAGTTAAGTAATATAAACTGTGTTCATTACACTGCTGATACAACTACAGATGGGACAGTAAATGTTCAGCATTCTTGGATCAGAAGAAAATGGACTAATTAGATGCTTCCTTTGTCGTGGTGGTTGCTTTGAAAACTATACTTTAATGGGAGAAATCATGGAAAGAAATTCTCAACAGAAAAACCAAAAACTGCCTTTTCTGTACCGATTGCTTTTTGTGTGTGTGGTATAATAAAATCTTTATTCAATTTTACAGAAGCCTCTGTGGCAGTAGAAATGTTTGTAGCTTATGCAGCTTAATAATAAGAACTAGAAAATGTTTAGAATTTACTTTTGAGAGGAGTAGAGGCAGTTCAGAAGGTAAAGCAGGTCAACTTGATCTAGTCTTCCTTCCTAATCGGTCTGAGAGTTTAGCTCTCTGTAAACTCAAAATGCGTAAACTTTTTTGGAATAGTTTCTGTTTACTAAAGTATAAAAAGAGTAATAGTGGAGAAAAAGTCACAGAAAATGCTGTCTAAAGGACATATTTTGTTAATCTGTTAGGTTGTGTTTTTGCTTTTGGAGACAAATTAAATTTGCATGATTGTCAAAAAGAAGTCTCAATTTACAGATGCTAACTCTATGTAAAGGAATGTGGAAAAATTCAGCTCTTAAGTTACAAGATGAAACATTCACATTTGGTTTTCAAAAGATAATTGACCGACATCTATGAATTTATTTTGTATCATGCTAGTAAACAATGTGTATGGGTATTTTCTCAGCTAGTTTTTTCTTTCTTTTTCTGGAACAAAACATTAAGTGATTGCCAGGTTTTTCAAGTGAGAGAAAAAGTTTTACAAGAAAACCAGGAAACTTCCTTTTTTTTCCCCCACTCTCCCCATCTTCATTAGATCAAATTATTTTGTAAAGCTTATTGTCCTCACAGGGAAGGAACCTTTGCTTTGTTAACTGGCTGGTTAAAATAGATTAGGAACATCTTTACACCTAGAAACAACTTAGTCATCAGGTAGGAAGTGAAACCAAAATGTCAGAGGGATTAGTGTACTTAGGAGTATGTTGTATGTCCTGAAAGTGAGTAGGTAATTGTATAATCTATCAGCTCAACTTTGGAGGTGAAAGATTGGAAGTCCTACTGGTAGACATTCACTGGACTAGCTTTGGACTGAAATACTTCCTTATGATTCTTTCCTGTTATCTTTTCCCTCTAGTGTCCCCTAATTTTTTCTTTAAAGTCAGCACAGGACTGTATATGAATCTTTATTGTGGTGTATATGTCTACCATTTGTCTGATTACTTGATGTATTATATCTTGGTTTATTTGTTGCCCCTTCAGCCAGCACATGCCAAATTATAAATGAATCCTGCTGGCCTTTATGAGACAGCTTCCCAGTTGTCAAGTGTTTGGAGTATGTAGGCTATTGCCTTTTTTTTTTTTTTTTTGGCATCTGAAGTGGAGTTGATCTGTTTTTTGAATGTAAAAGTTGAATTTTGAATGTAGAAGTTACTTACAGATGACCAGAAACCGTTGAGTTCCATATTTTAGTCATTGAGCTTTTTATATTCCATTCTCTGTGCTGCCCCTGTTTGAGGCATTTTGGGAGAAAAGGACTCTTAACCTTATGATTGCATAAAGAATTTAAAGTCTGACTTACTCGGATAAAATGTCTGGCTTTGTTTTAAGGTTTTTTTTTTTTTTTTTTTCCTGTCATTTCCCATATGCTTTGGGCAAACTATATTTGATGAGCAATGTGAAAATTTCTGAGGTGTTCATCCCTATTTTTTCTGAAGATAACATGCCTTGTACTCAATACAGTTCACATAGTATCTGCCTGGTGGAAATTTGGAATTGCCTCCCCAGATCTGGATTGTATTTAGTCGATAAGAAAATCAGTTCCTTTTCCTCATTGTGTCGATAATCTACACCCCCATCTGTTGGAGTAGGGTGCGGCTTGATCACCTGTTAGGGAAGAGGGAAGAGAGCTCCTTCGCCTGTCTGCGGGAAGGAGGATCTTAGGAAGGCCAGCAAGAGGAGAGAAGCATTTCCTTTGATGAAGTCACATCCTGCCTGTGAACCCGCTGATACTGTTGACCTTGGCCTGAAAATTAAAGGGGGTTCTTTAAGTGTTTTCTGACTGTCAGTACAAAACGTGATTGTATCAGCTCTTGTAATGTTTTCTTGACCCTTATGGAAGGTATAAATCTACATAACTTCTTTCCTAGAGAACTGGGAAAGTGTCCTAGAATTTTAAAAAAAAAACAATTTGTATAGTTGAGTGGACATGGATAAACAACAGTTTGTTACTTTGCTGGGTTTATTCCTTGGTAATTGTTCTCTGTCTTCCTGTAAATATGATAATCTGTTTATATCCTTTTGTATATCACTGATACTGAATTGGGTAGAAAAATAAATTGATAGTTTATAGAAATGGGACTATTAATTGAAATATGTATATCTGTGAGATCAGTTATTTAATTTCTGGTGTATATGTGTATATGTTTCCTTAGCCATTTTGATCAATCTGAGAGCTAATACTTATAAAACCTGAAACATGCCTTGAGAAATCAGCTTTTGCCTCTGACTGGACTCATCTGCTGGGTGATCTGTAATGGTAACCCTGAGGACCCTAAATTCTAAAAGCCTCTTTCTTCAAGGATGCAGGTGCTGAAAGCCATTTCTTAATAGAGGTTTCTTTTCTTGCCAGAATAGTGTTTCTAAATGGATCATATTCCCCCAGGCTAAAAGTTATGTCTGTCAACTTTACTTAAATTAGCCTGAACTTCTCCTCAGGGTAGCTGAGGTACTATAACTAAGGCCCTCAACTTTCCCTGTTTGCGATCCAATCCATAGTTATCTTTCTTTAGAACCAAATAGCTTAAAACAAAGATGACTTTAGTTCATCAGTTAATAATCTAGCTATTCTTAAAAAGCTGCTGACCACCATTCTAAAATGAGCAAAATCATTGTTTTGGGGGGGAAGTGGGGCACACAGCACATTACCACCTTAAGAGTTCTCAGTCATGGCCCTAAGCAGCTTTGGCAGTTGCTGTAGTGGTTGGTGCTTTAATGTGGAGCTAGCTAATCATTCAGAAATACTCACCTAATGCCCCTTTTGGCCCAGCTACTGGAAACAAACTGACCTGTGAACAAGACAGTCCTGACCTCTAGGAGTTTGTAAGCAAATGCAGTGGCATTGGAAACTTGGGTTCACAAGCATTGACTCACAGGGAGTGCTCATTAGAGGTACAGAGTCTGGGCTCCACTTCGGTATAGATTCTGCTTCAGGAGGTCTGGACTAGTTTCTAAGAGGTGTAGTTCATAGCCAATTCCAAGCAGTGATCTCAGAATCACACTGTGAAAAGGGTTTATCTTAGCTCAGGAGTTGTCAGATTCAGCATGTATCAGAACCACATGGAAAGCTTGTTAAAACACAGATAACTGGGCCCCCTTTCCAGAGCTTCAGATTTTAGTAAGTCTGAAGTGTTCAGTCAATAAGCTGTGTCTAACTCTGTGACCCCATGGACTACAGCACACCAGGCTTCCGTGTCCTTCACTGTCTCCTGGAGTCAATTCATGTCCATTGACTCGGTTATGTTTTCTAGCCATCTCATCCTTTGCCACCCTCTTCTCCTTTGGCCCTCAGTCTTTCGCAGCATCGGGATCTTTTCCAGGGAGTCTGCTCTTTGAATCAGGTGGCCAAAGTATTGGAGCTTCAGCATCAGTCCTTCCAATGAATATTCAGGGTTGATTTCCTTTAGGATTAATTGGTTTGATCTCCTTGCTGTCCAAAGGACTCTCAGGAGTCTTCTCCAGCACCAGTTGATTCCAGAGTATCAGTTCTTTGGCACTTAGCCTTCTTTATGGAACTCTCACATCTGTACATGGCTACTGGAAAAGCCATAGCTTTGACTATATGGACCTTTGTTGGCAAAGTGATGTCCCTGCTTTTTAATGTGCTGTCTAGGTTTGCCATAGCTTTTCTTCCAAGGAGCAAAGCGTCTTTAAAGTCTGAGGTGGAGCCCAAGAATTTTTAGTGTCCAGACACTGTGTCCAGACACTATGCTAGTCAGGAGACCACATTTTGAAAACCACTGCCCTAGTGAGTTTTCTCATATTTGGTATTCTTTCAGAAGCATATGAACAATGATTGCTATAAGGTGGAGTTCTTAGATCTGATTGATTTGTTGGAAAGCGTGAAAAATATGGTTAGGTCCCATAGGTAATGCAGGAATGCTGAGAAATATTCTGGTGTTCCGATGCTTATTTTGAGTTTGCAGCTGGGATTTGCCCAGAGTTGCTCTCTTGCACCTAGCCTTCACTTGAATTTCTGTCTTGGCAAACTTAGCATTTTTCACAATGAGCTTAGCCTTCCCTCATACTCCCAGATAGGTTTCAGTGTGTTTTTTCAATGCTTTGTCATTCTTTTTTGGACCTTATCACATTGAATTGTAACTTACCTGATTACAGATCTGCTTCTCCTTGTAGATGATAAGCACTCTTTCCTTCCAGGATTCTAGGTACACCTTCTCAGTGTATCACCCTGTCTTCTTACTTTTAATTATTTTGACTTTCCATGCTTTATTCTGCATAGTTCCTTCTGACCTATCTTACAAGTCATTTTCTTCAACTGTGTCTAATCAGTAAACTTACCTATTACATGAACAGTAGTTTCACGATAAGTGAAAATTAACAGTCGTTTTTGGGATTAATTTTTAATTTCATCTTTAACAGGCCTTATCTACAATTCTGAATTTCAGAGGATGTTTTTATTAAGTTTGGTGACAAAACATATTTGGCAGCTAAATCTGACCTTAACTGATATGAGGCTATTTGTAGACTTCATTTACTCCTTGTAATATGACTGTTCACATTCACTGTAGTGTGATGATGTAGGTGCTGTCCCAGACCCTATGGGAGTGTTATGTAATATGCATCTTTCTTACCTTTCTAAAATCCTTTATTCAAAACTTCGGGCCTTAGGAGTTTAAGACAAAGCATTGTAGACCTGTTTTTGTAAGATGCTATTAATTCTCCCATCTACTCATTCAGCAATTACTAACTGCCTGCTGTATACCAGGCCTTGTGATAGGCACTGATAGTACAGAAAGAGATCACTTCTTTGTGTGGAAGAAGTAAGTGGAGGTAACCCTTATTTTTCTGCTTTTTCTGCTGCTTTGCAGGGTTGGTGTGTCTGGCTATATGCTGTCTCATTGTTGAGTGTCTGTTCTGCTCCTAGCCTGCCCAGAGTGCAGCATCTCTCTAGGTGTTCTGGTGCTGCCCACTTGTTTCTTGCATTGTGTTTCAGGAGCTATATGGCTCTACCTTGTCTTTACTCGCTCACGTTCTTCCTGTGCAGACACATCTCTTACCAGATACTGCTGAGTGGGCCTTACAAGTGATCCTGATGGTATAGTAGTTCTGGAAGACCTCTGGGTGTCTGTGGCAGAGAAACATTGGGAGATGACCTCTGAATCACAGGCTTTTACTTGATAGTCTTTTGAAAAGATGTTGGCTTTCTTTTTGGCTGCACCACATGGCTTGTGAGACCCTAGGTCCCTGACCAGGGATCAAACCTGCACCCACTGCATTGGTAGCATGGAGTCTTAACCATTGGATCACCAGGGAAGTCCTGAGATATTAACTCAAGTGATTTATCCTTTTCATCTCTCAGCTGATAAAGTGATCTATGGTCTTGATTCTTTGTTGCAAGGACACAATCCCCCACTTAGCTGAAGCATAAGGCAGGGAAAGTGAAAGTCAGTTGTGTCCAACTCTGCAACCCCATGGACTATATAGTCCATGGAATTCTCCAGGCCAGAATACTGGATTGGGTCGCCTTTTCCTTCTCCAGGCGATCTTCCCAACTCAGGTATCGAACCCTGGTCTCCCACATTGCAGGTGGATTCTTTACCAGTTGAGCCACAAGAGAAGCCCAAGAATACTGGAGTATTCCTGATAGGATCTTCCTGACCCAGGAATTGAACCGGGGTCTCCTGCATTGCAGGCAGATTCTTTACCAACTGAGCTGTAAGGGAAGCCCATAGGCAGGGAGTTGACCTAAGGCACAGGGATGTCTTGGTGAGCACAAGTATAGATTTGCTTCTGGGCCCCATGAAGAACCTGGAAGGCTCTCAGGATCTCTAAATGGTTCATTTTACTTCTTTGTGCATCAAAGCTTTATTCTTTCTCTGTCTAGTGGCTTTCTACTACTCTTCCCATCTGCCCTGTAACTCCTGAGTTTACTTATAACAGATAGAAACTGACCAGCTCTTTCTGAATGCCAACCAAATTCCTGTTTGAAAGAAATTAGCCTTGATCACCAGCATGGCTTCTGAGAACTTAGCTTTGTTGATCAGGATAAGTGGCAGGTACGGTCAGTTTCCCAACATAGACAGAATTTGGGGTTAAGGACCTGCAAAAAGGGGCTGGTAAGTCCCCTTGCTTTGGGTTGGAACCCCAAAGGGCTGCAAACCTAGAAGGAAGGGTGAGGAGGAAGTAGACTGCATGAACTGTAGATGAGTTAGAATCCTCAGTAAGTTGAACTGCAGTAATCTGTTTGCCAGTGCTTCTTGCTCCTGGGAGAAGCCATCATAAATCCTCTCTGGAGGAAAACAATATCCTAGGTCTCAATTATTTCTACAAATGAGTTTTCAAATATAATGTCTACAGACAATTAAAAATAACCAGGCACAGGAAGAGACAACATGAATGAGAATAACAAAAGCAATAGACCATAGGATAGACCCATGAGGACTCCAGATCTTAGAATTATCAGATAAAGATCTAAAAGAATTATGACTACTGTGTTCATTAAGATTTAAAAAAAACCTTTAATTCTTTAGAGAACTAGAAACTACGATATATATGGAGTAGAAATTATACATACTCACACAGATAATTTGAAAAAGCAGACAGTTTAGAACAGAAAAATAGAATAACTAAATTAAGTCAAAGGATAGGTTTACCTGCAGATAGATATAGCTGGAAAAAACTGACTTAGAAGATCAGTCAGAAGAAATTATTTGGAATAAAGCATGGAAAGTAAGAGTACACACTGAGGGGTGTGTGTGTGTATGTACTCGGTCATGTCTGACTCTTTGTGACCCCACGGACTGTAGCTCACCAGGGTCCTCTGCCCAAGGAATTTTCCAGGCAAGGATATTGGAGTGTGTTGTCACTTCCTGTTCCATGGGATCTTCCCGACCCAGTGATCAAACCCAAGTGTCTTCTGCATTGGCAAGCAGATTCTTTACCAGTGAACCACTTGGGAAGCCTGGGCACTGAGTACTGAGTAAAAGTGCTAAAAATAAAAGTATTCAAAGTAGCCAGAAGTGAAAAAAGACCACATTCAAACAAGCAACAGCTAGACAGCTAACATTTCAACAATAACAACTGAAGAGAATGGGATGGAAATTTCAAAATGCTGAAAGTTAGAACTCCATATCCAGCATTAATCTACAAAAATAATGGAGAAATTCAAAACATTTACATACAAAAGCTGAGATATTTCATCAATAGGACACACTAAAAGGAACTTAATTTATAAAGGTAGTTTTTGGTTTTTTTGTTCTTTTTTTTTTTTTCAGGCAGAAGAAAGGGTAGAGAAGCAGGAAGAAATTAAGAAACAAAAAAGATAAATATGAATATTGACTCATTAAATAATACTGTCTTGATGGAGTTTTAAATATACACAGAATTAAAGTACACAGCATAATGGTATATAAGTCAGATTTTGGGATTTAAAATATCTTAAGGTCTTCCCCGGTGGCACAGATGGGTAAACCGTCAGCCTGCAGTGTGGGAGACCTGGGTTCAATCCCTGGGTTGGGAAGATCCCCTGGAGAAGGAAATGGCAACCCATTCCGGTACTCTTGCCTGGAAAATTCCATGGACTGAGGAGCCTGGTGGGCTACAGTCCATGGTGTTGCAGAGTTGGACATGATTGAGCGACTTCACTTATTTTACTTCCCTGGTGGCTCAGATGGTAAAGAATCCGTCTGCAATGCGGGAGACCTGGGTTCGAGCCCTCTGTTGGAAAGATCCTCTGGAGGAGGGCATGGCAACCCACTCTAGTATTCTTGCCTGGAGAATCCCCATAGACAAGAGGAGCCTAGCCGGGTACAGTCCGTGGGGTCACAAAGGGTTGGACACAACCAAGTGACTAAGCACAAGGTCTTTACATTGGGAATAGAGTAAAAGTGGACTTTGATATGGTGACTTTGATATATTAAAGGAGTGCATTGTAACTTAAGGATAACCTGTAAAAGAATAGTTAGAGTTTCAAACTAAGACGGAAAAAATGAAATAACAAAAAATGAACAAAAGTAAGTAGGAGGGAAAAAGACATCTGAAGTAGGTAGCACAAAGAAAATGTACATAGTAAGTTGTAGATTTAAATCCAAGATACCAGTAATTACATTACATATAAATGGACTAATGCACTACTCATAAAACAAGGATCATCAAACAAAACCAAAATTGTTAGCTGTCAACAAAAGCCACATTTAAAGAAAGATAGATTGAAAATAATAGGAAAGAAAAACAGGCAGACGTTAAAAGAAAGCTGATATTCTTGCGTTAATTTTTGACAATGTATAAGGCAAATGCCTTACTAGTGGTAAAGAGGGTCACTTCAAAATAAAAGATTCAATTCATGGAAAGATAACAATTCTAAATGTTCATGCACCTAATAACATAGCCTCAAAGCATATTAAAACAATTGGGAAAAAGTTTAACAGCACTTCAAAAGTGAGGGTATTGAAATGGCTTATAAGAGAAGGTAGGTATTCAGCACCATTAGTTATTGTGTCTGTGTGTGTGCTCAGTTATGTTCAGCTCTGCAACCCCGTGGACTGTATAGCCAGCCAGGCTCCTCTGAAAATACCATGAGGTTTTTCCAGGTAAGAAAACTGGAGTGAGTTGCCATTTCCTATTAGGGAAATACAAATTGAAACTACTACACACTTATCAGATTAAAAAGACTAACAGTGACCAACTTGGTGAGGATGTGGAACAAATAAAACTCCTAATTGCTGGACGGAGTGAACCAGTGCGCACTGTCGACTAAAGCTAAACGTGCCAGCCTTAGACTCAATTCCCTTAATTGGCATGTGCCCAAGAAAAGTAAGTCCATGTGCTCACCGAAAGTCATACTTACAAGGATGCTTACAGCAGGATTTTTTCACAATAGCCACAAAGTGGAGACAACTATCAGTAGTAGAATGAATAAATTCTGCTATACTTTTACAATGCAGTTTTACATAGCAAGCAAAAGAATGCATTACTGCTTTGTATTACAACATGAACGAGGCTCATAGACACAGTAGTAAGCAAAAGAGGCCAGACACAAAGGAATATATACTGTATGATTATATTTTATGCTTTTCAAATCCAAGTAAAAACTTTACCCCCCTCAGTCAGAATTGTAATGGAGAGAGGGGCAGCATATTGGCTTAGAGGAGCATAAGGAAATATGAGGTCCTGAAAATACTCTGTATCTTGATTTGGATTATATGGATGTGTACACAACAAATTCACTGAAAAAAAAATTTTATTGAAGTGGATATGAAAGATTTATGTGCTTCATGTATACTTTAATAAAAAATACACAAAACAAAAATGGACAGAACCACGGACAAGGAGAAATAAATCCACAATTATAACAAGATCCTTTACATACCTCTCAATAACTGAGAGAATAAACTTCCCAGGTGGCGCTAGTGGTAAAGAATCCTGCCATTGCAGAGGATGCATGAGACGCAGGTCCTGAGTGGGGAAGATCCCCTTGAGTAGGAAATGGCAACCTACTCCAGTATTGTTGCTGGAAAATCCCATAGACAAAGGAACCTGGCAGGCTACAGTCCATGGAATCACAGAGTCGGACGCAACCGAGCACACACACTTAAGTAGGTTTTAGCAATCAGTAAGGATGTGGAATATTTGAATGACACAGTCAGCAAACTTGACCTAATGGGCACATATGAAATATTGCAACTGTCAATTAAAGAACAGGCATGCTCTTCAAGCTCACGTTGAACATTTACAAATATGGCTACTTGTTGACCTGTGAGGCAAGTTTCAACAAATTTCAAAGGATTAAAATGATTTAGATTATATTTGTAAGACAATTAAGGTAAATATCCATTGAAATGACAATTACTGGGTTGGTCAAAAAGTTTGTTCAGGTTTTTCATACTGTCCTACAGAAAAACCTGAATGAACTTTTGGGCCGACCCAATAGAATAGTCCATGAAAGTGAAAGTGTTAATTGCTGAGTTTTGTCTGACTCTTTGTGACTCCATGGATTGTAGCTTGCCAGGCTCCTCTGTCCATAGAATTCTCTAGGCAAAAATACTGGAATGAGTAGCCATTCCAGGATTGAACCTGGGTCTTCATTTCCAAAATAAAAAAGAATACTCCATGTGTTTGGAAATTAAGAAATACACTTCAAAATCACACAGGTGGGAATTAGAAAAATGATTCTTAAAAAATGATAATAAGAAAAATGCTGAAACTTATATAGCTAACGCAATTCTTGGAAGGAAATTTAAACCCTTAAATGCACATATTAGGAAAGAAGAATAGTTGAACATCAGTGGGCTGAGTAGCATCTCAAAAAGTTAGAAAATTAATTTAATCACTTTTCTCTTTACCACTTCTTTTTTTTTTTTTTTACTTTACAATACTGTATTGGTTTTCCCATACATCAACATGAATCCGCCACAAGTATACACATTCCCCATCCTGAACCCCCCTCCCTCCTCCCTCCTCGTACCATCCCTCTGGGTCGTCTCAGTGCACCAGCCCCAAGCATCCTGTATCATGCATCAGAGACCCAGATGTATAGAACAGTCTTTTGGACTCTGGGAAAGGGAGAGGGTGGGATGATTTGGGAGAATGGCATTGAAACATGTATAATATCATATATGAAATGAGTCGCCAGTCCAGGTTCAATGCATGATACTGGATGCTCTTTGCCACTTCTATACCTTTTCAATGCACATGACATAATTAATGAGTTTACTTGGTCTTACTGGAAATGGTGATCTATGAGTTCTTTGAGTTCCAAGATTCATGTCTTTTTATAAACCAAGTGTCTGTTGAAGTACCTTGCACATGGTTGATAATTGTTTTAACTGAATTCAGGTCATCCTCAGTGCCTTAGGGAGGGTAGAAACGTGGAGTCTCAATCTTAAACTTACAAAAAGCCAGACAGATAAAGTGATGAGTAAGGCTGTCAGGATGGGGAGCGCAGCAAACAGCACATGCCCCATCTACAGGAATGACTATTGAGTAATATTCCATCGTATGCACGCACCACATCTGCCTCACCCGTTCTCTGTCAGTGGACATTTCGTTTTTTTCTGTGTCCTTGGGTATTATACAGAGTGCTTCAATGAGCATCCTTTCAAATCATGGTTTTCTCCAGATGTATGTCCAGGAGTGGGATTATATTCAGTCATAAAAGGGAATGAAATAATACCATTCTCAATGACATAGACGGGCCTAGAGATTGTCACACAGAGTGAAGTAGGGGACTTCCCTGGTGGTCCAGAGGTTAAGACTCTGTGCTTCCACTGCAGAGGGCATGGGTTTGATCCCTGGTCAGGGAAGGAAGATCTTGCATGCTGCATGGCATGACCAAAAAAAAACAAAAAAGGACGAAATCAGAGAGAGAAAGGCAAATGTTGTATAACATCATTTGTTTATATGTGGAATCTAGGAGAGTGGTACAGATGAACTTATTTGCAAAGCAGAAATAGAGTCACAGATGTAGAAAAAAGAAACCTTAAGGGTTACAAAGGGGGGAAGTGGGAGGTAGGGTGAATTGGGAGACTGGGTTTGACATATAGCACCGCTATATATAAAATAGGTAACTAATAAGAACCTACTGTATAGCACAGGGAACTCAGTGTTCTATGATTCCTAAACAGAAAGGAAATCTAAAACGAGATATATGTATAACTGATTCACTCGCTGTACAGCAGAAACTATCACAACACTGTGAAACAACTGTACTGCATTAAAAATTAATGAAAGAGGAGCAACTACTGCTGTTTGGCCCCAGTTGATTATTGCTATGGGCAAATGCTTGCCTGGTATGTCTAGGTCTCATTTGTTTCTAAGAAGACAGAAATTTAGATTTTGCTGTGAAATCTCCATGTTTAAAGTGTTGGTAAATAATCAATTTAAAAAAAGATGCAGTAAGTGCCAAATTAAACCACATAGCCAGTTTGCAACCTCTGTTTTACTTAAATATCCCAGCCAACAGACTCTTGGGCAGCCTCCTCTATCAAGCATATTTCTGCCTGAAGGAAAGGGTCATGACTGCTTCCTAATTGGATTTCTGGGTCATATCTGTAAAAGATTTGTAGATTAAAAAAAAAAAAAATCCTTCTTTGTAGCTGGCTGTTTACCCCAGCTGAATCAGGCATGTGTTCCCAAAGTTCCTTTCCCTCCTTTTGTTGTAATATTCTTAATGATGCATTCTGACTTTTTAGCTCTGTTTTCTACACATTTGTCACCACTTCTGCTTTTGGATCATCATGCTGGAAAATCTGAGGCTTACATGGAAGATTGATTTTTAATGCCCCTTGCGTTGTTTTTCGGCTGTAACATTTGCATGCAATTATGACATTTTAAAAATAGGAGACCATGGGGTTTGAAAAAAAAGAAACTTCTGGGCAGATGAGCAAATGGAAAGGCCGGCCTTTAATTTTGTTAACATCCCAATTACATCGTGGTAACCCTTGTGACGATTTCTGTCCCTTGTAACGCAACACCTGGTTTTTGTTCCGGGGATAGGGACCAAGCCTGGCTGACTCAACCCTTGCTCACTTGCCAGACTTGGTTGGAAAGCTCATGTTTTCCACTGGCCAGCAGAGGTCACTGTTTCAAAGTTGTTAGAGGAAAATTATCTGTAGTCCGCACCACTTCTTTTTTGTTTGAGGGAGATTGTCTATTCAAAATTTTCTGTATTTTCCTAGCGTTCTAAAAAAAAAAATCAGTTTTTAAAATGTATTATGTTTAAAAGTGCTGCTGGCTTGTGTGGACGTCTGTAGCTTATTTTGCTTTAGAGTGATAACATTTACTGAGCACCTAGGAGGTGCTCCACGCTGTCTACTCTCTTATTTTGTAACAGCCGTCTGTCTTCTGGGGTAGCTGTGATGCTTGCCTTAGAAAGGGAGGCTGAGATGAGGAGAAATTCAAGGAGATGGGATTCAGATGCAAGGAGCTCTTGTCTTCAAAACCAGACTCTTAATTTTCTTGGGGTCTGTATTTTTTCTTCAAAGAAGGAATATTTTAGCAGCTCGAAGCACCAGTCATCAAGAACGTATGAGAGAAGTGTGTATTTTTGAAGCAAAGCCTCAGCAATAGTTTGCTGTTTTTCTTTGCAAATGTTCTTCAAGAAGCTAAACTTGGCTTCTTGGTCTTTGAAGATGGGAACTATGATGTTCTGTCAGCCTTTGCTCCTTCTCCACAGGAAAAACAAATATTAGTAGTACATTGTCTCCAAAAATGTCCCAAGCTTAAGGCTTATTTGGTGAGTAGTTTACTCAAAAGATTTCTAATTTCAATTTATAAGTCTAACGGAAAACTTCCTAACTTTGACGAGAAATAAGCTGTTTGTGAATGAAAAGATAAATCTGTTTTAATGGACTTTTATTTACTCATGTTTTAAAAAACATTAGTAAGTCATCCGGATTTTCCATAAAGCTGGAGAGTTATGGGGACAGCTGTGTTCATCACTAGATCGTGAGTGGTCATTTTGACCCCCCCCACCCCACCCCTGTTCTCACTGAAGAGGTCACATGAGAACAGTAAGAAAAAGCTTTGGATCTTCTGGGCTGCTGAAAGGACATTTAGTTCTGGAGTCAGCCTTACAAACTGGCCCCACGTACTTCTGCCCATCATTCTTATTGCAAAAGTTTTTATGTTTTGTAGTTGTTGTTAACTATAATAATTATTATTACTATTAAAACAGAAAGCCATTTTACCCTTATAGATCTTAATTAACCAATAAGATGGAGCTGCTGCTTTTTGTTGCGGGGAAATATTTACCAAATTTCCATGTGGACGGCAGGTTGCTCAGAGTAGAAACACTAAGGCTCCAGTGGGGGATGTAGACAATGACTATAAACAAACGTCATTTGGTGGCAAGTATGCCTGGGGACGAGCAGACAGCAGGCGGTGGGCGGGATTCTGTTTTAGGTAGGGTGGAGAGGGGATGCCCTCCTGATAAAGTGATGCTTGGCCAGAGGCCTGAATGAGGTAAGAGAGATGATGTGTGGATATCTGGGGGAAGAGTTCCTTCAAGCTATGATCCTGGAGACCAGAGCATGGCTGATATGTTTAAGGAATAGCAAAGAGGGCCTGGGGGCAGGGTTCAGTGAGTGCGGGCAAGAGTGGGAGCTGAGGTGAGAGACAGGGGAGGGGACCAGTTCACGTCAGGGCTGGGAGATGACAAGGACTTTGCTCATCCTCTGTCTGCGTCAAGGGCAGCCACTGAGAAGTCCTGAACAAAGGAGGAATATGGGGCCACTTATGTCTGAAAAAAATTAAATCTGGCTATTCTGAGGAAAACAGACTGAGGGGAGGGGGTGGCAGGAAAGAATGAAAACAGGGAGACTAGTTAGGAGGTTACTGCTGTAAACCAGATGAAAGAGAATGCAGTTAAGCCTTGAACAATGGGTTCAAACTTGCACGGGTCCTTTTTTAAAATTGTTTTTGCTACTTTAAAAAATTTATTGAAGTTGAGTAGATTCACAGTGTTGTGTTGATTCCTGCGGTACAGCAAAGTGACTCAGTTATGCATCAATATATCTTCTTTTTCATATTCTAACTTTGGAACTCTTGATGATGATCCTCTAGATAATGGTGACAGCTCTTAGGAAATGGATGGATGACCTTGCCTTTGAGAATATGGACAGCTGGAGAGCGAGAAAGATCTCAGCCAGCATTTAAGGCTGACTAGAAGATAAAGATATAAGAGGGGGCTGGAGGCAGGGGGGAAACTGAGAGAGTGAGTGGGTCTTCTTACATGCAGATTGTTTTCAGTAAATCTGTACCATAGTACCACATGGTTAGTGGTCAGTCGAATCCGTGGATGTGGAACCATAGACACAGAACGTAGACTGTGAAGTGTGATGCAGAGCCCTCTGTGCACAGAGGATGTGGGCCCCTGAGTCCTGTGTTGTTCGAGGGTCAACTGTAGCGATGGGCCCAGAGTGATAGCAGTGAAAGCAACGGAAAACAGACAGGTCTAGGTCTATTATGAAGAAAGAGTTGATGAGAATTGCTGGTGGGATGGTTGTGGGGTATGAAAAAAACAAGTCAGTAATACTGACTCCAAGGCTTTTGGCCTGAGCAGTTGGTAGACTAAAATTTCCATTTGCTGAGCTGAGAGAGGAATGGGTTGACAGTGGGGTAAGTAAGATGGGCTAGTTAAGTTTGGCTGCATATAACTGAAAAACTCAAAATAATGGTGGTCTAAGTAACATAGAAATTTACTCATTTATTTTTTTCACATAAAAGAAGATCCAGAAATAGGCTGTCTTGGGAAGACTTCCTGAGGTTATTGGGGATTCAGGCTCATTCTAGCTCTTTCCTTGGCTAGCCCCAAGGTGTGATCCTCATCCTCATGGTTTCAAATGGCTGCTAAAACTACAGCCATTATATCTGTATTCCAGGCAACAAGAAGGAAGAAGAGAAGTGAGAATGTTGTATCCCCTCCCTTTCAAAGAGGCTTCCTAAAAGTCCACACATTTACCTTTGGATCTCATTGGCTGAAGCATAGTCTGTATCTGGCTGTATCTGGCTGCAATGGAGTCTGGGAAATGTCCTTTAGAGGTTGTGTGTAGCTTCTCAATAAAACTGGGGTTTTGTTACTGGAGCTCTGAATGAATATTGATGTAGAGTGCCAGCAGTCTCTTCTCCAGAGTTTGAAGTTTGATTTTGGAAGAAGCAAGTTCTAATCTGGCATCATCTAGCCATGTGATTTTGAACTAAGATTTCATCACTAAAATAAAAGAATTGGACTGAATGATTTTTAACTTCACTTCTAATTGTAACTTTGCATGAGTCTTTGACTTTGTCACATAGTAAGGTAAGTATAGTTTTCACAAAGAAATAAGACTTAGAAGAAGATGTTATGGTAAGAAGATGTCTGTCAAATGTCTTAAAGTGATTTTTGTCATTGATTCATTTAAAAGTTATTCACAGATACAGTTCTATTCTATTTTTCAGAATGCTTTCTTCCTATAGATGATTTAAATACTAGCTCAAAAAGCATATGAATTGCATAATACTAGTGTGCACAGATGAACTTGATATTTACTTATATAAATTAAATAAAAATAGTTATTATAAAAATGTGAATAATCGACTATCTTGTTCCTTACTCCACATATATTTTTTTGTTGTAGCCTCATTTGCCAACTTTTGGACCTATTTGGATAATTTAGTACATGTGTTCAAATCCACACACCACTGATCATCTCTCACACATATAGAAAGTCTGTGCCTTCAAGGGTGCTACAGTTTATAACTGGAAATAGGTATGTAATAAAGGCTTCCCTCATAACTCAGTTGGTAAAGAATTCACCTGCAATGCAGGAGACCCTGGTTCGATTCCTGGGTTGGGAAGATCCTCTAGAGAAGGGATAGGCTACCCACTCCAGTATTTTTGGACTTCCCTTGTGGCTTAGCTGGTAAAGAATCAGCCCGCAATGTGGGAAACCTGGGTTTGATCCTGAGTTGGGACCCCTGGAAAAGGGAAAGGCTACACACTCCAGTATTCTGGCCTGGAGAATAGTCCATGGGGTCGCAAAAAGACGACACAACTGAGCAACTTCCCCTTCCCCTTCCCCTCCGTGTAATAAGGTGGGTTTCCCAGGTGGTGCTAGTGGCAGTGCTCTGAAGGTGGCTTTGTGTGCTGGTGTTCATCTGGGAGGCAGGTGATGTGGACAAGGGGCCATTTGTGGTGAGCCTTGGGGGTCTGAATGGATTCGGGTGGGAGTGGTCAGCCACAAAGGCATTCTGAATGAAAGGAAAATAAAGGTCAGGCAAAGAGAACATTCCAGTTCAACTGGAGATGAGGTACAGTGGCAGGATGACAAGACCACTATATTTAGGATCAAGCAGTCCTGAGGCTGAACCCCGAATGTGCCACTTGCTAGTTGAAGCCTTGGGCAAGTCACTTAACCTGTTTGGGTCTCATCTTCCTCATCTATAGCAGGAGCTATACCACTTTCTTCCTAGGTCGTCATCTGCATTTAATTTATATACGTAGTGTGATCTACAGTAACTATCATAAAAGAAACTTCTGTAAAGTACTCCGGTGCTCTGCACTTCTGTAAATAACAGCCCCCTTCTCAATGGACAGCCCGTACTGTCCCTCACTGCTTTTCCAGCTGCCAGTTCTGATTGTCCTCATTAGCATCCTTTGGTGCACATTTTATATTGGATGATTCTGTTTCCTTATAAATACAGTGATGTGCTGAAAACCAACTTTTTATGGAAAAGCAGTTACATCATAATGAAAGAGGAAAGGGTATAACTTAATGGCCTGTTAATTGTGGCATCTTTGCTTCCAGAAGCCACCCTTAAGGATGACGAATGCCTTGGGCCACCCAGTGAAAGAAAAGTGAAAGTTTGTTGTTCAGTCACATCTGACTCTTTGGTACCCCATGGACTGTAGCCAGCCAGACTTCTCTGTCTATGGGGTTCTCCAGCCAAGAATACTGGAATGGGTAGCCATTGTATTCTCCAGGGCCACGCAGGGGAAGTTCCAAACTCTAAAACTGCTCTTCTTCCAAACAGTCTCTCCTTTCTCTTCACTCCCATTACTAGGCTTGTCAAATTTCCTTCCTCAGTGACGCTGCATTCCAGCCACCTCGCCACATCTCCACCAACCCCTGGCTTGTCAGCATCTCTCCTTGGGATTATCTCCTGACTTATGTTCCATTACCCACACTTGCTCCTTTCTCAATCCATTTCCACAAAACAGCTAGAATATTTTCAGAACAGATCTGGTCATGTCAGTCTCCAACCTAAAGTCCTTCACTGATTTTGCATCCAGCCCTTGCCAGCATTTGATAATGTTTATTGTTCTATTTTTTAATTTTAATCATTCTAAAGATGTGTATTGGTATCTCAGTGTGCTTATACTTTGAGTTCCCTAGTTCTGAGCATTTTTTCATGACTTACTTTACATCGTCATGCTTTCTTTGGTGAAATATTTGTTCAAATCTTTTGCTCATTTAGAAAATCTGGTTGTTTTCCTTTTATTGAGCTGTAGGTCTTTATGCTGAGTACAAGTCATTTGTTGGATAAATAATTTGCAAATATTTTCTCCTGGTCTGTGACTTGTCTTTTCATTCTTTTAACAGCCAGTATCTTTCACAGAGTAAAAATTTTAAATATTTGATGAAATCCTATTTAATACATTTTTATTTTATGGACTGTGGTTTTGACATCATTATCTAATTACTTTAGTTTTTTCTAGAAGTGATAGCTTTGCATTTTTGTCCATTTGTGGTTAATTTTAGCATAGTGTGTGAAATATAGGTTGAAGTTTATTTTTTTACATATGTATGTATAGCAGTTCTAGCACTGTTTGTTAAAAGACTACTATTTCTCCAGTGAATTGCTTTTGTACCTTTGCAAAAGCATATGGCCATATGTGGGTTCCACAGAATATGAGTATTCTGTTCCATTGACCTACGTATATAATTTTTTTTCCCAATATCACACTGTCTTGATTACTGTAGCATTAGCCTGGTAGGCTACAGTCCATGCGGTCGCAAAGAGTTGAACACAACTGAGCGACTTCACATAGTGAATTTTAGAATCAAATAGCGAGTCCTCAGACTTTGTTCTTCTTTTTCAATTTTTTGGCTATTCTAGTTCCTTTCCAAATAAGTTTTAGAATCAGTTTGTTGATTTCTATTTAAAAATCCTGCTAGGATCTCGATTCAAGTTATGTTGAATCTACAGATTAAATTGGGGCAAGTTGACATCTTCACAATATTGAATCTTCCAAACCATGAACATAATATACCTCTTTATTTACTTATTTCTTTGACTTCTTTAATCAGTTTCATAGTTTTTAGCAGATTCTGCATGAATATTTGTTAGATTAATATTTATGTATATAATTTGAGTGCTATTATAAACAGTATTTTAAAATTTTCATTTCTAATTGTTTAATAAATGCCAGTATTTACAAATAAAATTTTTTATATATTAATCTTATATCCTGCAACCTCAATGAGCTCATTTATTAGTTCTAGGAAGAATTTGTTTTGGTAGATCCCTTGGAATTTATGTAGATAATCAGGTTGCCAGCTAACGGTTTTAATCTTTCCAGTCTGTATGCCTTTATATATATTTTTTTTCTTGCCTTACTACACTTGTTAGGAATTCCAGTATGAAGTTGAATAGGAATAGTGCAGATGGATATCTTTACTGTGTTCTTGATCTTAGGGGGAAAGCATTCCGTCTCTACCACTAAATGTGATGTTGTGCTATGTGCTAAGTTATTTCAGTCGTGTTCAACTCTTTGTGACTCTGTGGACTGTAGCCCTCTAGGCTCCTCTGTCCATGGGATTCTTCAGGCAAGAGTACTGGAGTGGGTTGCCATGCCGTCCTCTAGGAGATCTTCCTGACCCAGGGGTCAAACCCATGTCTCTTGCACTGGCAGGTGGGTACCACTAGCACCACCTGGGAAGCCCTAAGTGTAATGTTAGCTATAGGTTTTGCTTTTGCTGATGCCCTTGTCTTAGTTAAGGAAGTTTATTTCTGTTCCTAGTTTAAGTTGTTTCTTATTCTCTAACCATATATGAGTTTATATGTAAATCATCACCTTTGGCCCTTTGTGACAATATGGAATATGGAATCCTTCTCCAGGTTTTTGTTTGTTTGTTTGGTTTGGTTTTTAAAATAGCATCTTTGAGTTATAAGATGATTCTAGGGATTCTAGGGACTTCCGTGGTGGTCCACTGATTAAGAATCTGCCTTGCAATGCAGGGGACATGGGTTTGATCCCTGGTCGGGGAACTAAGACTCCACATGCCTCGGGGAAACCAAGCCCACAAACCACAACAAGACAAGCCACAAAACAAGGCCATTGCCAAAACTAGAAAAGCCCACACATGACAACAAGAAGTCCACGTGCCATAATGAAGTGCCCGCACACTGCAGTCAAGACCCAACGACAACAAGTCCACGTGCCACAATGAAGTGCCCGCACGCTGCAGTCAAGACCCAACGACAACGAGAAGTCCACGTGCCACAATGAAGTGCCCGCATGCTGCAGTCAAGACCCAACAACAACGAGAAGTCCACGTGCCACAATGAAGTGCCCGCACGCTGCAGTCAAGACCCAGCACAGCCAAAATGGGGCTTCCCTTGTGGCTCAGCTGGTACAGAATCCGCCTGCGATGTGGGAGTCCTGGGTCTGATCCCTAGGTTGGGAAGAGCCCCTGGAGAAGGGAATGGCTACCCATTCCAGTGTTCTTGTGTTCTGGCCTGGAGAATTCCACGGACTGTATAATCCATGGGGTTGCTAAGAGTCAGACACAACTGAGAGACTTTCACTTCACTTCACCATCACAATTAAGGAGGAGGTGAGAATTTCATTAATCATCAAACATCATTACCTCTCATTTTCCAACTGATTCTATCTTTTTCTACCTTCTCATTTGGTTTCCACAGCAGCCTTGGCAGGCAGGTACTGCTACCTTTGTTTGACAGGTGTAGTATTGAGGAACCAGGGATGACGACTTGCTTGTGTCCCTCGGCTTGGCAACACCAGAGCCACGGCCGTTACAGAAACCCTTCGATGGACTGCTCCTAACGTGAGTCTTGAAATGCGGTGAAAAGTCCATGCTTTGGACACAGGCAGACAATCTTTTAATTTTAACTAAATTAAACATTTTTATTGCAGCGAAACTCATAGAACATAAAAGTAGCCATTTAGGAGTGAACGATCCAGTGACATTTACTACATTCGCAGTGCTGCGCGGCCACCATCTCTACCTAGTGCCAACGGTTTTCATCACCTGGAAAGGAAACCTGTACCCATTAAGCAGATACTACTCACTGGTCCCTCCCCTTAGCCTCTGTCAACTACTATGCTGCCTTCTGTCTCTATGAATTTACCTAGTCTGGATATTTCATATAAGTGGACTCATACAGTACACGGCCTTTTGTGTCTGGCTTCTTTCACTTGGCATAATGATTTTGAGGTTTATCCACGCTGTAGTATGTTAGTATTTCATCCTTTATATATAAATATAATATTTTCCCTCATAATTTGTTTATACATTCATCTACTGATGAACAGTTGGCTTGTTTTCACAATAATTTTCTTTTGGGCATATACCTAGAAGTAGAATTGCTGGGTCATACAGTAATTTCCATGTTTAATTTTTTGAGGAATTGTCAAACTGTTTTCCACAGTGGCTAATTTGTGAGTACTCCACTTTCTCACATCCTTGCCAATGCTTGTTATTTTCTGTTCTTTTTTTTTCCTTAACTTTTAAAATTATAGTTATCCTAATAGATGCAAAGTGATATCTCATTCTGGTTTTGATTTGCATTTCCCTAATGACTGCCCTGGTTGCTCAGTGGTAAAGAATTCGCCCGCAATTCCGGAGACGCAGGTTTGTTCCCTGTGTCGGGAAGTTCCCCCAGAGGACAGTGAAAGTGAAGTCGCTTAGTTGTGTCTGACTCTTTGTGGTCCCAAGGACTGTAACCTATCAGGCTCCTCCGGCCATGGGATTTTCCAGGCAAGAATGCAGGAGTGGGTTGCCATTTCCTTCTAGAAGGAAGATCTCCAGGGGATCTTCCTGACCCAGGGATCAAACCCGGGTCTCCTGCATTGCAGGCACATGCTTTACCATCTGAGCCACCAGGAAAGGGCATGGCAACCCACTCCAGTATTCCTGCGTGGAGAATCACATGGTCACAGGAGCCTGGCAGGCTACAGTCTACAGGGCTGCAAGGAGTTGGACATGACTGAAGTGACTGAGCACACATGCTTGCAATAACTAACAATACTGAGCATCTTTTCCTGTGTGTACTTGTTGGTCATCTATATCGTCTTTGGAGAGAAGATATATAGATGGTATTTTATATATATGTATATAAGATATATAGATGATCAGCAGGTCCTTTGCCCATTTTTTGGACTGGGTTGTTTTTGTTGTTGAGTTGTAGGAGTTCTTTACATATTCTGGATACTAGACTCTTATCAGTAGTATGATTTGCAAATATTTTTCTCCCATTCTAAAAGTTGTCTTTTGACTAGCTTCATAATGTTCTTTGATACACAAACGTTTTTAATTTTGATGAAGTCCGTTTATCTATTTTTTGTTGTTTGTGTTTTTGGTTTAACACCTAAGAGTTCAGTTCAGTCGCTCAGTCGTGTCTGACTCTTTGCGACCCCATGAATTGCAGCACGCCAGGCCTCCCTGTCCATCACCAATTCCCAGAGTTCACTCAGACTCATGTCCATCGAGTCGGTGATGCCATCCAGCCATCTCATCCTTTGTCATCCCCTTCTCCTCCTGCCCCCAATCCCTCCTAGCATCAGAGTCTTTTCCAATGAGTCAACTCTTCGCATGAGGTGGCCAAAGTACTGGAGTTTCAGCTTTAGCATCATTCCTTCCAAAGAAATCCCAGGGCTAATCTCCTATCCATTGCCAAATCCAAGGTCACAAAGATTACCCCTAGGTTTTCTTCTAAGTGTTTTATGGTTTTAGCTCTTATACCTAAGATGTTGATCCATTCTAAGTCACTTTTGGTATATGGTTTGAGATAGGAATCCAGCTTCATTCTTTGGCATGTAGATATCCAGTTATGTAGCACCATTTGTTAGATGATTATTTTCTCAGTGAGTGGTCTTGGCATTCATGTACAAAACCATTGGCCATAGATGTATGGAAGGCGGACACTGTTGATTGTGAGAACTTTGGCAAGTCACTTAATTTTGAGCTTTTATTTTTTACCTATATATGATGAAGGATATTCTCCTTTTCTCAGAGTCACTAGGATTGAATGGATTATGTGTGGAGACTGTCAGCCATAGTACCTGGCATACAGCAGTTTCCCCAGTAAATGTTAATTATTCCCTTGCTGCAAGAAGTACAGGCAGGGTAAAGCAGTGTACCAGCTATCACTTCTATTCCTTATCCTTCCTCCTGTCTCCAGGACACAGGAGACCCTAGACATAGAACTCTCTATTTTTGCTGAGTATATGCTTATACCCCCTGGATAAACATGCTGAGGGGGGAGGTCACAGTAGGGTGAAGAAGCACTTAGCTAGAAATGCAGGTAAGTAAAGGAAGTAGTGGTCATTCTTTAATAATTCAATCAACATGCTGACTTTGCCTGAATCTGTTTTAGGTTCTGGAGTTACAAAGGCAAAAGAGGTTTACAAAGCTCTCAGTCTAGAGGGAGAGACTGATGGGTTATTATAAAGCAGCATAACAAGTTCTAAGATAGAATGAAGCAGAGATTGCTGTGAGAATGTGCAAGAAGAAAATAATTTTAGCTAGAGGATTCAAGGAAGTCTTCTGCAGAAAAGTGACACTTGACTTGAGTATTAAATGAGTATGGAGTATGAAGGAGTATGGAGGGGGACCAAAGGGAAAGTGTTAGCATAGGAAGCACAATATACAAAGCTATGAAGGCATGAACATACGTCCTGTGTTCTAGGAGATGCAAAATATTCCAAGGTGTTTGAAATATGGGAGAGAGCTAAGAAGTGCTGTGAGAAAATGGTTTGACTTTATTTAGATGGCCACTGGGAGCTGTTAATGAGGCTTAAACAGGGAAGTGACATGGTCAGATGTATATTTTAGAGATTTACAGGGAGACCAGCATGTGGGAAATGAATGATTGGGAAGAAGATAAGGCTAGAGGCAGGAAGAAGAGTTGGTAAGAGATGTATCAGTGAGGAAGGATGGAGAGGAGGTGGGCTGTTAGGTGTATTCATGGCAGATCAGATACAGGAGTGTGGGAGAGGAGGGAGGAACAGAGTCAGAGAAGAGAAAATAATGTTTGTTTTGGCAGATGGATACAGATGGAATTACCTAGTAGACAGTCTGTGTGTTGAGCAGGAACATTGGCCGGTGTAAAAAAAGCACACATTGTTGCCTGGCCTGCAAAAGGGAGAAGTGAATTTTATTTGTTTTGCTCTTGACAATTAAAATATTAACAAATTTTATTTTCAAACTAAAAGTATAAAGAAAAACATTAAAATCTGTAATCCTACTACTCTTAAATAACTCCTGTTGAAAGGGAGAGAGGAGAATATATATTGTTAGAAAAAATGAACAGTTCAGAGAAGTGTAAAATGTAAAGTACAGGCTTCCCACCACACCCCACCCCACCCCACCCCCGAGTCTTCCATTTCTTTAACCCCTGTTAACACTTTCTTGTGTTTCCTTCTAGGGAAAAAAAAAAAAAAAGCATATACCCCCTGGATTCAGTATATCCCCAAAGAGGTCCTGCCACATACTACGTTTAAGTGGTCTGTTCTATTGAGTAGATTAAGCTTCTCATTACTTTGCCAGACTTCACATCTGTCCTGGTGGGGTGGAGCTGTGAATTCACTGAGGGAAAGGCAGGATCTCCATGTCCCCAACTCAGGCATGGAAACTGGATCAGCAGTAGGTGCTCAGCAAAGAATAACTGAATGAGTTGTTGCTGCATCTTGGAAATCTGAAGTCTTTGTCTGCAGTGCCAGTTGGTTTAAGTGACTTCTTCAGCAAATATTTTCTGAGTTCTGACTGAGTGTGCAGTGTTCTGTGTGTGTGTCTGTGGTAAGGAGAGAAGCAAAGAACTCAGTTCCTGGTTCCTGGCCTCACCAAAGGGCAGAATGGGAAAGGCCGGGAATCTTTTCCCAACCCTCCAGCTTTTTGAGGGAGAAACTGAGGTCCAGAATGAGATTTTGATTTACTAAAAGCCACATGGCCTATGGGTGCCAAAGCTGGCCCTGGCACTTCAGAAGAGTGAGGGAATGGGGAAGGAGCATCTGGTGGTGCATTGGAGGGGCTGGTGAGCTACTCTTGACTCCTTTCTACCCCTTTCTCTCCTGCCATAAAAGTAGCAGAAATCCCCAACTCCAAGTCCCTGGATAGAGGCAAAACCTTTGAGGTGCCCTATGCAGCCCATGGCCCCTGGACTATGCGTGATGGGCGGGGCTGGCATACTGCATCTACCAGAGACATCATGGTTGGCACAGGAGGAAGAGTGCTGGAGTGGGAGTCAGGAAGCCTGGGTTCCAGAGCCAGTTCTGCCACACCCCACCATACTGCTATGGGCCAGTCACATCTCTCCTCTGAATGTGGAGGTGGGCCTAACAAAATTTCCAAGGTCCTTCCTGCTGTTATTGCTAACTGTAAGATGCTATGTTTAATCAATGACAGGAAATTAGATTTTAGGATTTGGTAATTCTAATGTCCTGGCTTTCTAAGAATTCAGGGATGCTGTTTGAGGTCTCTTACCCTGTGTAGAATCCTATGTTGTGAGACCTGACCTGGGTGTGTAGTAGGAAGGGGCTCCATAAACATTTTTAAATGTGAGACCAAGGCCAAAGAGACCAGACATCTTTCTTCAAAGAGTGAAGAGCCAAGCAGGGTTCTTGAAGTGGGTCCAGATCATCAGCAAACAGTGAGGAGTGCGGCAAGCAGACATGAAATACAGACACCATCTCAGAGGCCTGGCTGGAGCCTCCGGTAACCTTAGATAGACCTGACACGGGGAGTTAACCCCATTTTACCCAGGGGGAAACTGAGGTTCGGAGATGGGAACTGACCTACTGTTTCCAGTTGCCCAGAGGTCTTGCTCTTCCTCCAGCGTTCTTTCTACTCACCGGGCAGGACTTGCTGCAACACTGCTGTCTGTGAGGGAAGCCGGACTGCAGGGGAACCAGGTCCCAGGTCCTGATGGACTGCATGGACTGTAGCCCACCAGGCTCTTCAGTCTGTGGAATTCTCCAGCCCAGGATCTCCTGGGGGCTCGCTAAAAATCGAGGTTCAGGGACTCTGCTCCCAGAGAGATTCACAGATTCACTTGGGGGTATTTTCTAGCTGGGATCTGGATATCTATTTTTGTTTATCCTTTAACTTTGGAAGGAGACACTCTAGTCTGGTTTCTTTTCGGTGAAAAACACCACAGAAACAGAAACTTAAGAAAAGTAGTCTGAAAGCCCTGGGTTGGGGTCCCAACTTCGCTGCTGACCCGCTGAGAAATCTGTGGGAGCAGGTTGTATTCTGCAAGGAAACTCTGAAAGCACTTTTCCTTCCACTGCCTCCACGTTAGCAGGCTTGGCTGGTCCCATTTGACCAGGAGAAAACTGACGCTGGACGAGGGAAGACGGGTCTTGTCTCAGCCCCTGGGAGAGGCGAAGAAGAGACAGGTTGATTCAGCTCTCCTGATACGGAGTGCCTCTCGCCCCCCTGGCCGGCCCAGCCCCGACTACAGTGCCCAGGCTCTGCAGCCTGCAGCGCCGCCCCGCGGGCTATCCCTGATAGGCAGCGGGCGGAGGGGGGCCCGGGCAGCACCCAGCGCCACCGGGCGCCGCCTGTCAAACGCTCCGGCCTGCCTCGCGCGCGGCTGGCCCTGGCCCGCAGCCGCGGAGGCCCCGCCCTCGCGCCGCGATTGGCCTCGGCGGGGCGGCCGCAGCGAGTTAGTGGCTGGAGAGGCTGTCAGGCAGGCTGCGGCCCCGCCCCCACCTCCGGGATGCCTCCCCGCTGGACGCTGCGGCTGCGGGGGCTGCCGCGCCAGTGGAGGCGCGCCGAGCCGTGCGCCCCGCGAGCGAGCTGCAGCAGCCGCTGCGCGGTGAGTGGGGGCGAGGTGAGAGGGGGTGCGGCCCGCGGCCCGGGAAGGGGGAGGGCCCCTGGCCGACAGACTAGGCTGGTGTCCCAGGAATGGTGAATTGGGGAGTTTTGGGATCGCGCGGGGAGCACGAGGGGAAAGGAGAGTTTGGGGCCCCGGGTCCGTTTTCCAGGAGGAAGGATGGAAGGCCCAAGGCTCCGTGGAGGGGCACCCAGCGCTCGCGCATGGTGAGCGTGAGACTATGCAGCTACTAGTGTTGCTGACTGAGCTGGTGTATGAAAGTAGAATGTATGGCACGTCTTGTCCCCGAGTGTGCACTTGCGGGGTGTGTTTGGTGTGCGTGGGAGCGGGAGTGCATGGGCTGTCGACTTTTTGCAGGTTTGCACGCGCGATAGGTTCGTTTTCTCCGCGGCGCGTAGTGTGCGTCTCCGTGCGTGTATGGGTTCACGTTGCGGGAGTGAGCACACATCCTCCGACTCCCATTTTCGCAGCTTGTGTGGTGTTGGTATCTCAGAGGGTCTGCCCGCGGGCCTGCGGGTGCGTAGTCGGCTGTCCCTGCCCTCATCAGTATCCCAGAGCACCCACGAGGCGAAGTGTGCAGCCCCTGACCCATTCCGAGCAGTCTCCGCGGCTTTGCCAGTACCCTGCTCCGGGAATCTCTGCCGTCAGCTCCGTGTCCCACTGGGTGACTGCGCACAGGCGCTCTCCCTTCTCGAGGCCTCAGTTTCCCCATTCTTCCAAAGAGGACTGGATGGGGGCAGATTGGGTAGCTGGGCCCTCCACTAGTCAGGGAAGGACATCCTAGGCGTTCCTGCGCCCTGGACGGGACTTTTCCGTGGATCAGGTAGGTTTGTCACGTTAGGGTGAGTGTGGTGGCGCTAAGGAGGAATAAACGGAGGGATGGTGACCTGCTCAATCATCGCCCCCTGGACCAGAAGGGGATCGCTCCGCTCATTCTGACGCGCCTGTGCTTTCTCCCCACCGCAGAAGCCCGGCGCGACCCCCAGCGGTGCGCCCCGCCCCGGCGCCATGCACTGCGAAGTGGCCGAGGCGCACTCAGACAAGAGGCCAAAGGAGGCCCCCGGCGCTCCAGGTCCCGGCCGGGGGCCCGCTGGCCTCGGCCCGCACATGGCCTTCAGGGTCACCGTGAGCGGCGGGGGCTGCGGGGAGGGAGGTCCGCGTGACTTGCTGCCCCGGCCTCCCGCGCCACCGCGCTCCCACGACCTCCTCCGGCCCCGGAGTCCCCGAGACTACGGTCCGTCCAAGGCCTCCGCCGCTGCCGCCGGGAAGGGTAAGTATGGCCCCGCCGACGTGCCTGGCCACGGGCGTGGAGAGATTCGGGTAGTCTGATTCTACCGCAGGCCTTTGTAGGAATCTTCCCAAGCACTTGGTAGAACTTTCTCCAGAGTTCATCAGTTTTCTCTCAAGATGTCTGGGACTCGCTTGTCATTCTGAAATGGTGACTGTTTAGAAAGCACCTAATTTAAACTCAGTAAGCCTATCTGGCGGGGAGATGTGTGTTTAGAAGGCTCAGATTACATAATTTTGCTTCTGTATGTTTCTGATAAAAGTTGTGTGAAATTTGTCAAAACCTTATTATAAATTAGGATGAGTAGCAACTCGAGTATGTCTGTCTCTGAACCTGCTAACAGCATACTTTGAAGTATTCTAGTCTTCCGCAGTGACAAAAAACCAGAAGCCTTCAGCCAGGCCCCTCCCCTGTTGGGACCTCAGTTTCCCGATCTGTCAAGTAAGGAATTAATTATACCAGATGATTTCTGGATTCCTGGTGGAAAATTTTATGAATCTGTAGTCTAGCCTGAGTGAAGTCCTGACTTTAACAATGGCTGTTATGTACTTGATGCTTCAGCAGCAGTCTTTGGTCAAAAGTTAGTTTGTAATACCCTTCCTCTACCCAGTGAGGCTGGTGGGTATAAGGTGCAGGCTTCAGTATAATTAATGGGTCAAAGTCAGTGACCAGGCTGGATTCTCATGAACACGTTCTTCTCATTGCAGTTAATTATTATTGAGCCATTATTTATAAGTTTCACACTGACAGATAATTAACCAGAAATTGGGGAAATTGTTGAGGCACTATATCTTTCCCCTCATCTACATTTTTTCCCTGGGAAAAAGCAAAGCTTTGTTTTTTTTTTTTTATTATTTCATTGTTTGGGACCTCTTGGTTCTATTTCTAGCTGATTCTTAAGGAAGACAAAAAGTTTGTTTAATGGCTCTATAGGCATCATTACTTTAGCATCAATTGGCAACTTAGAAATGGTAGGGTGGCTTACTTTTAGGGATGAGAGCTCCTTTAGGGTAAAAAAAAAAAACAAAAACAAACCACCTCTCTAATTCAAAGACTGGTAAAGACTGGTAAAGTGAAATAAACATAAATACTTTTTGCTTTTTAATGAAAATACCTGACTTTGTAGGAGAGCACTATTTCTTGTCTGTTGTTTTAAATTCAGTCTCTTTTCCAAGAGATAGAAGTCATTTTTAAAGGATAGGGAGGAAAATGCTTTAGCATATTATTGTTGGAATACGCACATGAGGTTCCCTTTTACTAGGAAGAGAGGAGGGCTGTGCAGCAAGACATGAGTAATATTTGCAGCTCTGAGCTCCCTCACTTGCCCGCCTCCTGTAGACAATCCTCCCTTAAATAGATACCCTCTTGCAACATTTTGTGTTTGAAAAAAAAAAAAGCTGTCAACTGAAGATCTCAGTTCTCTGCAGACCTAATAAATTGCTCTCCCAAACATAGCCTTTGTTCCAAGCCCTGGTTGGAGACCTTTCATGTGGATGCATTTGTTGTGTACAACTTTCTGATGTCCATTCTCCTAAACCCCAATTATTTTTATCCGCATGCCCCCAGTGTCTAAAATATGAGATCTCTAAATCAGGATTGTGTTTGGAAAGGGCAGAGGAGGGTAAAAGAATGGGAGAAATCACCTCTTTCTTTGTACCTTAAGATGGTTGTACTGATTAAGCTTTTTGTAAGAGGCTTCTGTTTTCTTCACAGCCTCCAATGAGGCTGGTTGGGGTCAGATTTGTCATACCCATTTAAAAGATGAGGAAACTGAGGCCTACTGGGTGGGGGTCTCTGGCCAGCCCATAGCTTATGGACCTAGGCCTGAAGAGGCTTCTGACTCGACTTCTGTCTTTCTAGGCAATTTTTTCCCCTGTAGTCAAGCTACACAGTGGTCTGAGAGAAAATCAGAGCTGGGCAACCTTCTCAAAGAGGCCATAAAAGAAACCTTCTTGCTGCCCTTGTTCCCACCTAGATACTCCCTAGACCTCATAACCCTTTGAATATTTGGTGTCTAGCTCCAAGTCTCAGGCTTACTGGAAACAGAAGACAAGAATACCAACTGAAAAATATTTATTGACCGTGCTGGAAATTGTAAGACCCTGCCACCTAGGATCCGTGGGACTTGGGGAAGTTATTTCCTTCTCTGAGCCTTAGTTTCTTCATTTGTAAATCTACCGTGAGACAGAAAGACTGAGGAGAGTATTAGTGATATAAGGTGTCAAAGGGCCACCTCAGTGCCTGGTTATTTTGGAGATGGCTCTTGTGATGTGTTTAACGTTCTCAACCGCTGGTTTTTCATTTGCACAAGAGGTAATAATGCTTCCTTCCCAAGGGAAAATGAAACAGTTGTAAGAATATAAACTGAAAAGGAAGAAGGATTCACGTTTATTAATTCGTGTAGGGCGCCGTTATGGTCAGCTCTATTTGAGACAAAGAGGGTAGGGCGAGGAGGGAGAAAGGTTTGATTTTTTAAATTGTTGACTCTCGCGACTGTTAACTGGTGTCCTAGCCAGAGGAAGCTGAGAGGGGCCAAGCGGCAGGTCTTCTGCGGCCAGTGCTTCCCCGGTGACCAGAGAGACGACAGTATTGCTTGGTTTGGAATCAGGTTTCAGATGCTCTGCCGTCTTGTTTCCCGGACAGACCCTTGGTGCAACGTCATGGACTAACATTGTCATCATTTACAATAAGAATCACGATCTGTTTATGGCAGAGTCCCGTTTATCCAGATTCCAAACAGCTGAAAAGGCCAAATTACCAGATGCTGCGCTTTTTCTTTCTTTTTATTAAACACCCAACACTCTGCTTGTGGAAGTTCTGACAAGGAAAGAAGGTAAACATCTGGACTTTATGGAGGCGGTCGGCTTTGTGGCGCTGGCTCCGCGAAGCTCGCTCTCTGTGCAGTTTTCAGCCTGTGTCCTCCACACGTTCTTTCATCAGCCTCATGCCAGCTGAGCCCTGCCTACCTTGTGGGCTGTTCTGAGAGGACAGATGTAAAAGCTCTTTGCAGTTTGTATCTGCAGGCAGATCCTGGCTCTTACTACTGTGATTCCAATTTTATAGATGAAGACATTCAGGTTCAAGGATGTGCTTAAGGCTACAGAGAGTAAGTGGCAGTTTCTAAGGCTTCCCATTCCACAACTAGTGCCTTCTATGTGTGTGTGTTGGTGGCTGAGAGCTGGCGTTCATGACGGCTTCCCAAGCGTTCCCAGAGAATTTAAACTATTTTTGCTGTTGGTATTTCTTCTGTCTCAAATCTTCGGAATTTGGTAACAAGTATCTGTGCCATTGTTAGAAAACTTCTTAGATTACCAGATGATTCTGTTTGATCAGAATTGCTGCTCTCAGACCAAACCAGATAATTCTCAACAACTCACTGGACCCTTTTCACAGTGTGCTGAGACTGGACACATCCTAGCAAATAAAAAGGCTGATGATCATGACCAGTGTGGACCCTGCCGTTAGTAAACAGCCATCGTACTGTGGCTAAAAATTCCCAAAGTAGTCAATCGTGTAACTTAAAGAAAAAGCATATGTATTTTTTTCTTTAAAAATGAAAACAAAGAAGGAATGCAGTTGTAGGTTGTGTGCAGGCGCACTAGGGACTGGAGGTGGAGAGTAAGACGTGACGGTTTTGGTTGGCATTACCTTGTAGAGTTTCTTCATTTGAATGAGAAGCCACTGTGATGTTCTGGGGAGGTTTCGGAGAGGCCAGCACATCCATAATAGAAAGGTATGAGTTATTTTGAAAGCATTTACCCCCTCCGGCTCTAGTGGGCAATTTGCTTGCATTTCATCCATTTTAAAGTGCTGGTCCTGTGATCCGGAAATAATCAGATCCAAATTTCTTCAGTGCTTGAGGTTTCAAATAAGGGGGAGAAAAACCTGCTGGCCAAATGTCAGGCTCAGTGAGACAAAGAGAAACATGTATGTGTGTGGGTACACAAATAAGATAGGAACATGTTGCGTCTACAGTCATAAGAATTATGTATCCGACAAATCTTTTATAGACATGTAGCGGAAATACAATCCCCAAAGATTCCCAAAGAATCTTGGGTGGCTAGAATTTCTCTTCCCTTTCTGCCTCCCAAGCTCTGTAGAAGCTGCTAAGACCTGGAGTGCAAAATGGAAAGGGAACCAGCACTTGAGATCATAACTACTTACGCTTCCTTATTGCTGACTCGTTTACCTGTAGTGCTTGGCTGGGCTGAGGTCTCAGGACTGTCTTAGCTGTGGAATTATATCGATAGGCTGTGTTGCTCCACCTCTGATTAAAAAACATGTTTCTTTATACACCATGGTTTCCCTTCACACATCTCCTCCTTTAGGAAAAAACCAAAACTCACCCCATCTTTAAGTTCTTCATCTCCCTGCGTTACAGTTGCGTGAGAAGCTGAGTGAGGCAGCACACTTATTTTTACAGTGCGTTAAAATCCCATTACAGGCATAAGTGCACAATGAATCATTTAAAAAAATATATTCTGATGTTCTTTGTTCTGAATGTTGCATAATTATCGTCATTTTCCTCGGTTTTATTTTGTGGAGTTTGGCAAGCATCCTAGAAAAGGGGAGAAACTAAAGTTTGGAATGGGGTTTTCCATCCTTTTTTGGATAGGATTAGGAAAAAAAAAAACCAAACAAATAAATACCAACTTTATTTGTAAATGGACCAGTCACTAACTGGGACTTTTGCGTAGGGAAGATAATTTCCCTTCTTTCTCTCAAGTTTCCTAGAAAAGAATTCTCTGTTTTGAAGCTGAGATGGTAGTACTTCAACAACTTCACCTTATATCTATGATTATATTCAAAGTTAAATTAGAATGTGTGGTTTGGTAATTTTTTTTCCTAATACAGATTTTAGTTGCAATTAATTTGGACCTGGAGACTTGTGCTGTTTCTTCTTGTAGGGGGTAGTTTATTTTTGTGTTTAAAGAAACAAAGACATTCAGTTCAAGGGGGAGAAGAAATGAAACAAATTCTGCCCTGGGCTTTGAAAAATTCAACTGCAACATGCAGAAACCCAGCTGTGATACTAGGGCCAGGAAAAAAGAGCAAACTCCTGAAATGTTTGTGCTTTTCGCCTTCCCTGTGCTAATGATTCTAGCAGTTTAAAAACGGACTTCTTGTTTATCAACAGCCGCTGTCCGACTTAATAGTTTACAATGAAAAAAAAAAAATGCTTTCAGCATTAGAAGCAAAGTCCGGGACTGATAGCTGGGTTACTGAGTTAAGGGAAGCAGAAAAGAGTCGGGGTGGGGGGAGTTTTGTGGCTGCTTTGGTGTCCTACAGCCTTATAAGAAACTGAAAGAAAACAGAGGCCTGGGGTGGGATGGGGTGGAAAAAATACAACCCTGACCCAGTGGTCTTTTAGTTTAAAGTCACTTGAAGCATCTGTTTTCTTCTTTTCTCCGTCATCCCCTTAACTCTAAAGGGTTATTCCTTCAGAAGGTTTCCGGTGGGTCGAGGCGGATTGTGTTAGCATTACGAGCTGTGTTTTTAAAGTCAGCATTTGAGTCAGATGCACTGAGAGGAGCCTTCAGTCCGTTCACTGAATAATGCATTTCCTGTATGGCCTGAATTTTTTTGGTGGTTATGGTTAGCCCTGTCTGGAGCAAACACACACACCATTGTACAGACTCAATGCATGTGGGCCCAGCCCTTGGCTCTGAGCCTCGGTTTCCCCATCTGTAAAATGGGAAGCACTTGGTTGGGATGACCTATAGTCCCTTCCTGCTCCGTTGCTCCAGGGTTCCATGTGAACTTGGCTGGGGCAGTTGGGGAGGATATAGAGTACAGAAAAAGGTCTGGTTCTCGACTTGACCTCTTCTTGGAACTCTTGACTCCTAAAGCTGACCACAGAAGGAACCCGAAGAGGAAGAGATGCCAACTAACCTTTACTGAGCACCTACTCTGTGCCAGGTCAAGCAGTTCATAGCTGTCATTGCATTTAATAAAGCCCAGTAACCTTATGAGAAAAGGAGGCATTATTCTGAATTTACAGATCAGGGAAATGAGGCTTGGAAAAGTTGAGCAATTTGTGTAAACAGTGAGCTCCATATTTAATATGCAGTGACTCACTGTACAGAAAGTAGATAGTAGAGCCTGGGATTTGAACCCAGCTCTGTCTGACAGCAAAGCCGGTGCTTTCCCCCGAAGCAGGGGTCCTCAACCTCCGGGATCTAATACCTGATGATCTGAGGTGGAGCTGATGTAATAATGATAGAAATAATGTGCACAGTAGATGTAATGCGCTTGAATCATCACCAAACCACCCTGCATTTCTCCCGGTCTGTGGAAAAGTCATGTTCCACAAGACAGGTCCCTGGTGCCAAAAAGGCCGGGGACCGCTACTCTAGAGCACAGGGCTCTCAACTACAGCTTTTAAAACCCATGCAGCAGCTAAGAGTCGCGGTGGCTCTAGCGTGTTTCTCCGAACCCTGGGGGACAGCAGTGGAAGGCCATAGGCAGGTCCAGACAACCAGTCCCTCAGGCAGACTGCAGTCTCAGCTCTCAGGCTGAGGTGAGCTTAAAACAGCAATGGGACTTTAAGGGGAGACTCTGCCTCCACTGGGGCTCTCCCAGCTACTCTCTGCTGCAGAAATGGGGAAAGGACAGTGGCTCCCAGTTGTGACATGGGGGTCCTCAGGCAAGGAGCCTGAAACTGGAGGGCCCCTGGAAGCAGACCCCTCTCAGAAGCAGCATGCACACACCCCACTGGTTACTGCATGTTCAAGTCCCCATTTAAACCTGTCATACAGTGGGAGCTCTGTTGCCCAGGCCCTGGCTGTGATCTCCCTTCTGCTGGTAATGAAGACTTCTATTTGAAGAGAATTCCTCATGATCCCACTACACTTGGTGTGTAGAATGCATGCTTCACTGGGCATGATGGCTGGAGATCTATTAACTAATTATTTCTTATTAAACGCCTGGTGGGATGAAGAAAGGCTTGTGGGGGAGAGCAAGTTAGGGATCAGAGTGAAGTAGAGTTTGTGGGAAATGGGTCTTTTGTGTCAAATGATGAATGAGTCAAATGCCCCTCTCTGGAAGGAAGAGGTCCCACTGCTGGCTTGAGTCTGTGGCCTTGCAAGGGGGTGTGTATGTGTTTGTGAGAATGTATGTGAACGTGGACATTCTCAAGGGGTCCTATTTTTTCTGAAGTGGAAATTGTAGGCGGCTGTAGGCTTGCCCAAAGCTCCTTTGCCTTTAGATGTCGACCCTGGGTCTGAAAGCAAGAGCCGGAAGGGGTGTCAAGAATGGCCTGGTTGCCTTGTGGCTCAGCCTCTTCCTATTTATGTCCTTTTTAGCAACCGGATTACTCTCTTAAATGTTGTTGCTTTTGTTTTTAAGTAACAGGTTTGATGGCAAAGCTTTAGCAAGAAACCAGGGAGTATTATAAACTCGGCTTTAAAAACACAGATCCCATTTGCTGTTTTAAGCTCTCCGGAGGGCTGGAGATTGGGTTTATTTTGGAACGTTGTTGGACTATATGAATTACTTCTCTGAGGCTTGGGTATTTAATACCTAATAGAAGTTTGTGTAAGAGTTGATGATGTATTTTGCCGACTTTCCAACCCTGTAAATAAATTACACGTGCCGGCAGAGGCTGCCAGGATCCACTGTGTCAATTGAAGCTTAATTTTTATCCCAAACCACTTAATACTTTTGTCCTAGCGAGTAGAGAAAGTTCCCGGGGTTTTGCCCAGCAGCGGGCCCGTTCCAAGACATAGACGGCTTCACCAGCCTGTGAATAGGGCTCTGTGGATTCACCGATCTTGACACAGTTTTCAGTGGTTAAGTAGCTTCAACCCTCTCAAGTCCAACCCTCCAGGCAGAGAATGATAATATAATTTTAAGTGTATCGTAAAAATGAAACCCAATCGCTTCCACTCCCCAAACCTGTCTCGCTCTCCTTCTCTCTGGAGAAAACGGCCGTAATTGTGTGTTTAATCTCAAGACCGCCCGTGCGTTTTATCTTATTTGAGTGCAAAGCCCAGGTAATAACGTTGGCATTTCCAACGCGAAACAAAATAGGGTTTCTAATTTGGAGACACTATTAAATATTTCATGCTTCAACCAAACTCAATTCTTTTTTCCTATAATAAGTTTAAATATTAATTCTCTGGAATGTCAGATGCCTAAAGCTAGGCATTTAGTGATCTGCAGTTTCAAGTATCTCGAAGAAGGTTTATGAAACAGGATATTTCACTGGGAGGGATGAGTAGTGTGTTTCAGAGATATCTGAATTCAAGGCAGCGTCTTCTGATTTACTTTTTAAAGGGAAAAGGTCATAAAATAAGTTGCTTTATGTGCTGAAGGATTAAGTGGCTTAGGCTGAAATAACAGCAGAGACTTTACTGTTTTTCCCCCGTTATATTTTAACAATGCTTTTTGGGGGGAGGGGGTGGGTCATTTTCCCGCCTGCTTGTCTCCTCCCCCTCCCAACCAGATGGCTTTAATTCTAACCAAATCCCACGCTGAGGCCAAATGATTGATCAAACAGTCATTTGTACTTACGTAGCTCTCTTTGTGAGAATGTCTCTGCATTGGGGCTTTTGGCTGGGCTCAGCTCATCTTTGGGACTTCAGATGGTTGATTTCTAGCCTGGAGAGGTGGAGGTATAGGCGTGGGTGGAGGGCAAAATTCCCAGACCTTCAATCCCCAAAGAGTTCCTTGCTTAAAGCCTTCTTGTTACTTCCCATCCCTGACAGCAGGGTATCCCAGGTTTTCTAAACATAAGGACAAAAATCCATCCCCTATGATAGGTGTTATTTTTTATCTACTGGTGGAAAAGATAGCTGGTGGTTATTAGTTTTAAGGGCTGTTTTAAAGAGATTCGTATTTTCTCAACCACTCACATATCTGTAGTGATATCGGTTTGTTCTAGAGATAGTCTTTGGCACACGCTTTCAAGCTCTCCCCTGAAATCATATCTTGGCTTGTAGATTAAGTAAGTAAGTGAAGTCGCTCAGTCATGTCTGACTCTTTGCGACCCCATGGACTGCAGACTACCAGGCTCCTCAGTCCATGGAATTTTCCAGGCAAGAGTGCTGGAGTGGGGTGCCATTGCCTTCTCCGTGGCTTATAGATTAGCAGCTAGTTGACTGAGGGAAAAATCTGAGCACCTTGGTCTGGTGTCCGAAGCCTTCCGGCCAATCCAGTTCCATCTCTTCCTTTTTTTTTTTTTTAAAGGAAATGAATTTATTTATTTTTAAATTGATTCATTTGGCTGCATCGGGTCTTTGTTGCTTCGTTGCATCAGTGGAATCTTTTGTTGTGGCACTCAGACTCTCTAGTTGTGGTCTGTGAGCTCAGTAGTTGTAATACTCATGCTTAGTTGCTCTGAGGCTTGTGGGACCTCAGTTCCCTGACCAGGAATTGAACTTGCATCGGAAGGCGGATTCTTAACCACCAGACCACCAGGAAAGTTTACCATCTTTTCCTAAAGTCTTATTTGCTTGTCCTTCAGCAGCATCAGACTTTTCCTTATGAAGCTTTGAACCTGGAATTTTCTCTTTATGTGTCCTTCCGTCCTTAAACACTGTGAGCTTATTTTTATTCATTTGTGTGCCTCTTTAAGTCATTTTTAGAATATAAAATAGTTAATATTCAAATATCTGTCTTTATAGCCTTATGTCTAGCACCTTGTCTCACAAAATATGTATCTGAGAAGGATATAAGGTGCTGGTTGGGGCTGTAATGTGGAACCAGACCACTAGGTTTGAACTCTGGTTCTAGGTACCAACTTGGGGATCTTGGGCAAGTTATTAAGCTCTTTGGGCCTCAATATTCTTATTTGTAAAATGGGAATAGTAGTTGTAATGGTCTCAAAAGATTTTTATGTGGATGAAATGAGTTACTTGTATATGTATAAGTGCTTAAATACAGAGACTGGCACATGGTCAGATGCTCAATTAACTTTGGAATTATTATTGTTATTGCTGTTATGCAAACGTTTGATAAACCGAATCTCTTGGAAGGGCCTTCCTTTCCTTCCTTTCCGCTGGTCTGACTCCTACTTAATCTTAAGACCCAGCTCAGATGCTGCCTCTTTCTGGAAGCCCTCCTGTTCTCCCACAGCCTGGTGATGCTAGGCCTCTGGCACCCACAACCCTTCTCCTTCCTTCATCTGTAGCACAGGACATGTCCTGTGGCAGTTTTCCATTTGCTTACTGTGTCCCTGAGGGCAGGGCAGAGTCTCATTATTCCTGCACCGCTGTGCCCAGCACAGGGCCTGGGCCAAAGTGGGTGTCAAGGAGGTTTGGGGATGGAGTCCAGCCCAGTCTCTGCCCTCAAGGAGCCTGTCACCGTGAAAGGAGAAGTTTGATGTCTTTGTTTCTCCTGCAGGGTTGAACGTATAGTAAGCTCTCGGCACATGCGAGACTCCAGTAGGTGCGCAAGGAGTTCTCCCATGCAGAAACAGCCTGTTTTCTTTCCGCACTGTCTTGGGGCTTTTCACCGTGAGGTCTGCCCCGCTCTTCTGGGTCACATTCTTTGGGCGAGTCTTCTCTGTCTGGGCCTCCCTTTCCTCTCCTTTCTGGGAGGAGTTGGCTTCCATAATCACAGACCCTTCTAGGCTCTGGCCAGGCAGAGTGGTGTCAGGCGGAAGAGTAAGGGGCCAAATGCTGTCCTGGAGTGACTGGCCTGGATTGTAGGCACTCTCTGCCACATACTTGCCCTCCCTTCTAGGCAGAGCCCCAGGTGCTTTCAAGATTGTCTCATCCCGTGGTTTAAAGACCAGTTATTGGTGGTTGCAACACATCTGACTCAGTTTTCTCTAAGATGAAGAAGAACCTTGGAAATGAGAACCAGGAGCCAGCTCTCAGTTGTCCTGCTGAGGTGGAGATGGCTGAATACACCCTGATCCCCACTCCAGGACAGGTTTAGATGGACCCCAGGGATTGTGTTGGCTTCCTGGCTCCTCTCTGGGTACTGTTGTGGTTTGAGCTTGTAAATTGTAGAGCTCTGCCCAAATCATTATTATTCATTCCATTCCGCTATGAACAGATGGAAAGACTAAGGTTCAGAGAAGTCATATGACTTGCGCAAAGGTGGCCACATGGCTTTTGGAGTCAGAACTGAGTTCAGACCTCAACTATACCATTTGCTGGACCTTGGGCAAGTTCACTGGACTCTGAGCCCCCGTTTTCTTCATTTGTAAAATGGAGATAAAGTCTGTCTCATACAGTTGATGAGGGGACTAAGGTGAGGATTAAGTGATGAGTCTGTAGAGCACCTAGCTCAGGGGCTGGCACATAGTAGGTATGTGACAAAGGTGAGCTGTTATTACTGCTCTTACTGAGTCGCAGAGCTGGGCTAGGTCCCCAAGCCTGACTTGGTCTGATGGTGTTTCTCCTCTATGTCTCAGTACCCCACCCCCTTATTTTGGTGTTTTGTTCTTTCTTTCTTTTTTTAAATATTTTATTCATTTACTTATTTGGCTGTGCTAAGTCTTAGTTGCAGGATCTAGTTCCCTGACCAGGGATTGAAACCAGGGCCCCTGTGTTGGGAGCTTGGAGTGTTAGCCTAGTCACTGAACTGCCAAGGAAGTCCTGATTTTGTTCTTTCTTTCTTTATTTGGAAAAATTAAAGAACAAGGACTTCAGGGTTTCAGAGACTGAGGTCCTAATCTCAGCGCTGGAGTTCACAGATCTAACTGGCTGGGATCTTGACTTCACTTAGGGTTGGGGGAAGGTTAGGAGCTGTCTACCTCCCTTGCCCAGGTGGGCGTGGGCTGCATCAGCACAATTATCTGACAAGTCCCAGCCCTGGGGTCAGTCCAGGACATTCATTCAAGCTGCAGTGGCTCTGGTGTCTGGCAGGAGTGGGTATTTCTGGGGTGGGTCAGGAGGTACAGACCCTCTCCCCTTGTCCCTGGTTAGTTGGGTTGGGAGTTGCCTTCAAAACTCTAATATCCAGCTGAATTCCCTTGCTTCTACCTCCTACCCTTAAGATGGTGCTCCTGTTCTTCTCCCACATCCCCATGCCAGTGGGGCTCTTCAGCCCTGGGGAGGCTTCAGTTTGTTGGGCCCTGCTTGAGCAGATATTCTGTGAAGCCACTTACTCCTTGTGAGGTATCATCACCCCCATTTTACAGATGAGAAAAACTAAGGCTGAATGACCTGCCCAAAATTCTGGAGCTGTTGAGTGGTAGCTGCAGGCCTGACTCCAACACCCCGCCCTTTCTCACACCTTGCCTCCTCTCTGGACCTTCCCCCAGCTCCTCTAAACTCGAATGCCTTGGGTCCAATCTTCCCCATTCATCACGGTTGAGACACTGCCTCCTCCAGCCAGAATTACTGTTTCTCTCCTTCATCTTCTGCTGCCTTTGTCACTTTTCTCCCATTGAATAGGCAGCTTTTATGGATGCTTCTTCCCCAACGAGACTGTGAGCTCTGTGGAACAGGGTCTGTAATAACTGTATCTCCGACTTGCCGGAGGAGTGTGGACGAGAGAAGAGAATGAATGCAGGTCCCCAGAGGAGTTAATCTGTCCTTCTGCAGTCAACATGTGGCTTCCTGGGCAATTCCCCAAGCAGATTTTCAGGACAGCAACCCAGAGTGGCTCTGTATGTCTGAGCCTTGGACAGTGATCTCTGCCTGGCCAATTGTCAGGAGCACAGGGAATGAAGTATTGGCTTTATCCAGGTGGCTTGATGGCAAAGAATCTGCCTGCCAGTGCAGGAGACGGAGGAGATGTGGGTCTGATCCCTGGGTTTGGAAGATCCCCTGGAGGAGGGCATGGCAACCCACTCCAGTATTCTCCATTGGAGAATCCCATGGACAGAGGAGCCTGGTGGGCTACAGTCCATGGGGGTCACAAGGAGTCGGATACGATTGAGCGCCCACACGCGTGGGAAAGTATCCTGAAAACAGATGGGCTATAATCTGGGTTTGGTTGTTGCTTTGTCTGTTCATCAGTATATTGAATGGCTACTATGTCCCAGGTATTGATTGGGCCCTGGGACACCATCGTGGTCTAACACACAGAGGCCTTACCTGCACTGAGCTCGAAGTCAGCAGGGCAAGACGACAGTGTGTGTAGCTTCCCTCCCAGCCTGGCCAGGTCTCCAGTCCTCATCTGTGTGACTTCACCAACTCATCACCTGGCTCACTGTCCTCAGCAGACTAGCAGACTTCTGAGCTCCAGACAGTCTGAGACCTGTGACCTCGGATGATCTCACAGAACCTTGGTTTGCCAGCTTATAAGATGGAAATATTTGCTAGCTAGCTCCCCTTGCAAGCCTAGTGTGAGAATCTGAGGACGGGCGGGAACATGGGTGTGCAGAGCAGCCTTCTGCTCTGGACACTGGTGGTGGAGCCACACGGGTTACCCAGTCCTGGGGTTGGGGACGCCTTTGCTAGCTCTTTTCCTGTACCTGTTGCTAGTCCCTGCTTGCATAGGCTTTTGTCTTGGAGGGAATACCCTCTCTCCTTATCTCTGGCGATAAAAAAGGCCAGAGTTTACCTTTTGCAACCCCTTCAGAGTCTCTCCTCTCCCAGACCCACACCCTTCCCTTCTCACTCATCCCAGTCTTTTATTCTCTCAATGATTCTGGCTGCTTTGTACCCAGAATACAACAGAGCTGTTGGCCAGGGAGCTATGGAGACGAGTAGGTTCCCATTGTGTGATATCGGCCAGGTTGGTGCAGGCTAGGGGGTGGCTGGGGACCTTCCTTCTCTTCCCCCTCCTCATTTTCAGTATCCTGCCGTGATCATCTTTTGCGTGCTACAAGACGTTGGGTCGTCTCTCTTTTTTAAAATGCATCATCTCTGTAATCTTATAATTATCCTGTATGTAAGCGTTCTTATGGAAGAATTTATGGCTATTTAAATTAATTTACAATTAAATAAAAGAGACGACTGGCAGCATTTCCGTGCTCAATGGCTTTCACTTTCCCTGTGGCTAGTGGCCACCACGTGTGCGTGCTGCGTGCCTAGTCGTTCAGTCGAGTCCGACCCTTTGTGACCCCATGCACTGTAGCCCACCAGGCTCCTCTGTCCATGGACTTCTCCAGGCAGGAATACTAGGGTGGGTTGCCATGACCTCCTCCAGGGGATCTTCCCCACCCAGGAATCAAACCCTCATCTCTTGTGTCTCCTTCATTGGCAGGCAGGTTCTTTACCACTATTGCCACCTGGGAAGCCCAGTGGCTACCATATTGGACAGCAAATATAGAACATTTCCATCACCAGCGAAAGTTCGGTTGGACAGTGCTAGTCTAGAGTATCTTTCTTTAATTTATTCATTTGTTCAGCAAACATTTCCTAGAACCCTACCATATGCTAGGTTCTCTGTTAGACTCTGGAGAAGTGGGTATAACCCAAGCTTGGCATCAGTTTTGGGAGCATCCAGTCAAGAGGACAGGCAGATGAACATGACATCTTGGAGGTGGGGCCAGCATGTTGGTTACCAGACCTGGCTCCTACTGAGGATGCAGATGTGAATCCTAGAGTTTGCTGGCTCTCAGAGAGCTCACAGGCTAGCACGGACAAGAGAGAGATCAGAGCAGCCTTCCTGGAAAAGTAGCGTTTGAATGGCCCAGCTGTAGTGGGTATGTTCTGCTGATTCCCCAGGAATCAGTCCAGAGGGCAGATGGTTCATGCAAGTACACCTCTGAAGCTGGAATCATGCACATGGCCCCCTGATGGCATCTTGCATAGATGTTTAGATGGGAATCACTCCTGTTGCTGTTCAGTAGCCCAGTCGTGTCTGACCCTTTTCAACCCCATGGACTGCAGCACTCCAGGCCTTTCTGTCTCTCACCATCTCCTGAAGTTTGCCCAATTTCATGTCCATTGCATTGGTGATGCCATCTAGCCATCTCATCCTCTGATGACCAGTCCCTTCTGCTTCTGCCCTTAATCTTTCCCAGCATCAGGGATTTTTTTTCAATGAGTCAGCTGTTTGCATCAGATGACCAAAATACTGGAGTTTCAGCTTCAGCATCAGTCCTCCCAATGAGTGTTCAGGATTGATTTCCCTTAAGATTGATTGGTTTGATCTTGCTGTCCAAGGGACTCTCAGGAGTCTTCTCCAGCACCATAGTTCTAGAGCATCAATTCTTTGGCACTCCACCTTTTTTTTTTTAACAGTCCAGTTCTCATTGAATTCCAGCCAATTAACTTGATCTTACTCCTCATCCTTCTTTGGGAAGTGGCTGAAGTGGTAAAGATACAGATATAGCTTTAAAGATACCTTTTAAAGGTAATTTAATAATTTTAATTTTTCTCATGTCAGAAGTATATACTTATTGTAGAAAATTTGGAAATAATAAGATGTGTGCATACATGCTCAGTCACTCAGTTGGATCCGACTCTTTATGATCCCGTGGACTGTAGCTTGCCAGGCTCCTCTGAATACTGGAGGGGGTTGATGTTGCCTACACCAGGGGATCTTCCCCCACCCAGGGATTGAACCCCAGTCTCCTCTGTCTCTTGCATTGGCAGGTAGATTCTTTACCACTGGACCACCATAAAAAACATTATTTAATTTTTTAAAGATTTTTTTTAGTGGACCATTTAAAAATCTTTATTGAATTTGGTAAAATATTGCTTCCCTTTTATGTTCTGTTATTTTTGGCTGGGAGGCATGTAGGAGCTTAGCTCCCAGACCAGGGATCAAGCCTGCACCCCTGTACTGGAAGCATGAAGTCTTAACCACTGGGCTGCCAGGGAGGTCCCTAAAAACATTTAAAGATGAAAATAATCCCACCCTGGGCGGTGATCACCATTTATGTTTTAGTATATTTCTTTTCAGTCTTTTTTCTATACTTATCTCTATATTAATATTTTTATTATCATTGGTATCATTCTGAATATAAAGTCTTATGTACTTATTTTTAAACTTAACATTCTATTAGTAACATAATAAAACTTTCCCATGGTGTTAAAATTCTTTGTAAACATTCAAAAATGTATTGTATTTTATTACAGTTTTAAAATTATTTTGAATTGGCAGAACATGAAAATAGTTTAAAACTCAGAAGACCCAAAAAGGGTTCTGAGGAAAAGCCTTCCTCTTTTCCCCCCACCCCCAGTTCCCTTTGCTGGAAACAACTAGTAATACCCCCTACCCTCCCCCATTTTTGTTTAGCCTCTCAGAGATAGTTGATGTGGGTACAAACAAATACATATATATATGTATATTACTTGCATGTGCGTGATGCTTAGAATTTTTCACCTTTTTCCTTAGTATAGATAATGCTGCAGTTACTATTTTTATGCTTTAATCTTCATTTACATCTCTGATTGTTTTCTTAGGATAGATTCCCAGATTGAAAATGACTGGGTCAAAGGCTAGTAATATTTGACCCACATATTACCAAATAGCTCTTTTGAAGGTGCATGAATTTTCACAACTGTGTGCAGTGTCTTGGAGAACTTACTTCCCTTTATCTTCACCATTGTTTTGGAAGTAATCTCCAAATTGAAAGGTGGAAGTGACATCTGGTTATAGCTTTATTTACATTTATTTGATTGTTGGCGTAGTGGAATATATACTGTGTATTGATTTACAGTCCATAGCTCCTCTTTTGCAAGTTGTTGCAACTATGTTGGGGTCTAAATATTTTATTTGTAAAATTTAAAACCTTACATATTTTAAAGTGCTCAATAAATTAGCTCAATAAGTTAATATTTTCTTCATATTTGTTGCTAATATTTTTATGAGCCTGCTGTTTAGGCAAGTGTTTTTAATGATGATTTTGAAAAAAAATTTTATAGTCCTGATTCCAAGATTTTCCTTTATTTCCTTCATTGCTTTTCTTATTACTGTCTTGGGGAGGTTGTTTTATTAACAACCTGAAAATGAATTTTTATTTTCAGCAAAATAATCCTAACATAGTTTTTAAACCATCTAATACTCTCAGACTCCACAGGGAGTCAGTCCCTTGCCTTCCTTGTTGCATTGCTGAAAGGCAGCTGCCTTCCTCCAGAGCTGCGGGGATGGCCACCTCCAGGGGGCACCACTCACCCCCGTCTACATGGACAGTGCTCCCTGAGCTTGCACCACAGGGGCCCTGACTTCAACTTACTTAGTTTTCATTTTCTAGTATTTTCTTCCATTTGTCTCGGTTGCAAAAATAAAAACAATATAGTAGCTAAACATGGCGCTTATTACCATGGTCCAGTGACGCTCTGAGCGCATTACAAGCATTATTCCTTTGACTCTCCCAACAACCCTGTGAAGGAGTTACTGCTGTTACCGGACTTGCAGATGAAGAAGCAGATCTGGAGAAGGGAGTGATTTGTTCAGGGTTACATAACAGTGAGAGGTGCAGCCTTAACTGGTGTGCTCTGTTTAGCCTTTAAGTGAGACTTAGCCTGCTATTTCTTCCCTTTTTTTTTTTTTACTGGTAATGATATTCCCACTAAATTCAGACTCCACTGAGACTTTGGCTCAAATTAGAGGCTCACCAACTTCACTTTTTTTTCCTAGTTTTTTTTTTGTCAGGGCTCCCTGTCCATCCCCAACTCCCGGAGTTCACTCAGACTCACATCCATCAAGTCAGTGATACCATCCAGCCATCTCATCCTCTGTCGTCCCCTTCTCCTCCTGCCCCCAATCCCTCTCAGCATCAGAGTCTTTTCCAATGAGTCAACTCTTTGCATGAGGTGGCCAAAGTACTAGAGTTTTTTTTGTATTGGGGGTAGCCAATTAACAATGTTGTGATAGTTTCAGATGAACGGTGAAAGGACTCAGCCACACATAGAAAAATATCCTTTTTCCCGTGAACTCCCCTCCCATCCAAGCTGCCACACATCACTGAGCAGAGTTCCATGTGCTCTGTGGAGGTCCTTGGCCTATCCATTTTAAACACAGCAGTGTGTACATATCCATCCCCAAATTCCCCAACTATCCCTTATGGTGTCCCTCCCCTCCCCCACCAACCATACATTTGTTCTTCAAGTCTGTGAATTTCTTTCTGTTCTGTAAGTAAGTTCATTTGTATCATTTCTTTTTAGATTCCACATATGAAGGATGTCATACGCTCTTTCTGCTTCTCGGTCTGACTTACTTCACTCAGTATGAGAATCTCTAGGCCCATCCATGGTGCTGCAAGTGGCGTTATTTCATTCTTGTTAATGACCGAGTCCCGTTCCATTGTATATGTGCATCACACCTTTATCCAATCCTCTGTCAGTGGACACCTAGGTTGGTTCTGTACGATGTGAGAGCTGGACCATAAAGAAGGGTGAGTGCTGAAGAACTGATTCTTTCAAATTGTGGTGCTGGAGAAGACTTCTGAGAGTCCCTTGAACTGCAAGGAGATCAAACCAGTCAGTCCCAAAGGAAATCAGCCCTGAATATTCATTGGAAGGGCTCACGCTGAAGCTGAAGCTCCAATACTTTGGCTACCTGGTGTGAAGAGCTGATTCACTGGAAAAGACCCTGATGCTGGGAAAGGTAGAGAGCAATAGGAGAAGAGGGCAGCAGAGGCTGAGATAGATAGATAGCATCACCGATTCAATGGACATGAGTTTGAGCAAACTCCAGGAGATCATGAAGGACAGAGGAAACTGGTGTGCTGCAATCCATGGGGTCGAAGAGTCCGTGGCTTAGCAACTGAACAACAACAAAAACATGTCTTAGCTGTTGTAACAGTGCTGCAGTGGACATTGGGGTGCATGTATCTTTTTGGATCATGTTTTTCTCTGACTATATATCCAGGAGTGGGATTGCAGGGTCATAAGGTAGCTCTATTTTTAGTTTCTTAGAGAACTTCCATGCTGTTCTCCACAGTGGCTGTACCATCAACGTGGGAGGGTTCCTTCTCTCCACGCTGACTCCAGCCTTTATTGTTTGTGAATTTTTGACGGTAGCCTAGGCTCACTGTCTGCTGGCTTCCTGTGTGGGGGCTGAGGACTTAGTTCTCTTGAACCGCTCCACTCAGTTCTCCTCCCGCTTGCACTGGCTCTCTCCTCCCACCCACTCTGGTTGCAGCACGTCTGGTTGCAGTTGGGCAGCTCGTGCACAGCTGGGACTGTGGGGAGCTGGAGGCCACTGTGTGGATTTTGCTCCCTCGGTTTTGGCTGAGCCCCAAGACAGTAAGTACTGATAATACTGCTGTCTAGAGTAGTATTATCAATGCCTACTTCTACCTTCTGGAGCAGGACTTCAGGTACCTAAACTTCACTCTGGTTTGGAGATTCTTCCCTGGTACCCACTTTGAGGCTGTCAAAGGGTTGAGATGTGAAAGCACATTTTCTTGGAGGAGTGGGCAGGAAGGGGGTTAGTTTCTCCTCATACAACTCAGATAGGAAGGGCTCTGAGAGGCCCACTCAGAGGACCAACGTGCTTCTCCGTCCCTGAAGGTGTTGGGAGATGAAAGCTGCGGTTGGAGGCCCTGCCTAGTAGCAGAGTGAAGGGGGAGGCTGCCCCGTTCTTGTGATGGGCAGAGGGTTGTGTTCCAGGGGTCCTTTTCAGACTGACCCAGCCTGCCGGAGAGGGCTTCTTGCCAGGCAGAGATGAGCCTGGCGGTATTCCATGGGAACAGGGGAGTGCTCTCCCGCTAACCCGTGGACGTGGGCACTGAACACCTATGTCCAGAGATCTCTTTTGGTACCTGGCAATCGAGCCCCTTCCTGCCATTCCAGTAGACAAATGAAGGCTACCTTATTGCCCCTCTACCTTGCTCAGGGCCCCTAGCCGAGACAGGTCCAAGCGAGGCGAGGGGAGGAGCTTGGCTGTAAATGAAGAAGTTCAGGGTTTAGATTATTAATCTGGACGGGACATCTTAATTACTAAGCTGAGACTGTTCTCAGGACTAAAAGTGTCTGGAAAATGTTTTATGATCTAAGAATGATCTGAAGAGTTAAGGGAAATTCTAGAGACTTCACAGGATTGGGGAGTGGGGATGAGGAACAAACAGGTCTGGAGGTTGTTTTTGTTTTTTCTAATTTTTTTTTTTTATGTAGACTATTTTTAAAGTCTTTATTGAATTTGTTGCAATACTGTCTCTGTGTTATGTTTTGTTTTTCTGGCTATGAGGCATGTACGATCTTAGCTCCCTGATCAGGGATCAAACCTGTACCCCCTGCATTGGAAGATGAAATCTTAGACACTGGACCACCAGGGAGGTCCCCTGCTGATTGGGTTTTTAAAGGGCCAGAGGGAATGGGGTAGCGTGAAGGTAGTATTGTTTCTGTAATGCCATCTGAAGTCCACTTTTTCATGCACCGTGGAAACTTTTTCTTTGTGGTATAACTTTTTGTTTTCCTGGGGTTAAATAGGGAAATCTTTTTTTTTTTAATTGTTTAAAAAGTTTGCTTAGTTTTGTATGTATCTATTGTCATTTTCTCCTAAATGTTCCATCAGTTTTGTCAGACATCTGTCAGTCATACTTTCCTAAATGCTCAAATGCTTGAGGTTATCTTAGTGCCATTTCTGCTGCACCTGAAAGAGGTAGGGAGCATTTCTCTTGTAACTGCTGACCTTTTGCGATTCCCACTGATGCCATGGGAATCGCTGATTCCTGCCCCCCACACATATCACATTCTCTGGCTGATTTAAGCAGAAAAGAGACTTTATTAAAAGGATGCTGGGTGACTCTCAGAATTTCTAATTATGGTTTGGAAGCTACATAGCCAAGAAGTGTGTTAGTCGCCTAGTCATGTCCCACTCTTTGGGACCCCATGGACCGTAGCCCGCCAGGCTCCTCTGTCCATGGAATTCTCTAGGCAAGAAAACTGGAGTGAGTTGCCCTTTCCTCTTCCTGGGGATCTTCCCAACCCCGGGAACGAACCTGAGTCTTCTGCATTGCAGGCAGATTCTTTACCATCTGATGAGCCAGAACCTTACCCCAGATTCTGCCACAGGGCTTGCAGTGGAGACAGTGGGTGCCAGACTTCGGCAGCTGAGCCACTGTCCTTGGTCACTGGCCCTCACTGAATCCCTGCTTTTGCCAGTGCAGGTAGCTGTCCTCCTAGGTGGATATCTCGGATGGGCCACGGAGAGGGATGGGCCACGGATGTGGCCAAGGCTCAGGTGCCTGTGCCTCATCTGCAGGGGGGCTGGGGAGGCACGTCTTTGCACTCAGCACATTTTCACTGAGCACATGCTTGGCACCCCTCTAGATGCCGGGAAAACAGGCAGAAAGCTCTGCACTTTCATTTCAGAGGGGGAAGATACAGTGATCGCATAGACAGTCAGGTATCATGTTTACCAAATGATGGTCCATACTTTGGAGAAAAAGCAGGGAAGGGAGTTAGGGGAGCTGCTGTTTTCAAGTGTGGTCATGATAGTGTGACACTGCAGACAAGAGCTGTGAGGGACCTGACACTTTCAGCTTGTGTGTGTGTGTGCTGGGCTGGAGTAGGTTTTGCTTTTTTGGTCTTAGAAAGGGAGCGATTTTCCCAGTAGAAGAAAACTGTTCAGATGCTGAGCACCCAAAAGAAGGTCAAATGTCCTTTGCACTGTATTTCCTTTTTTCTTAGTTTAGCCCCATAACTTGTTGGAGTCCCTCCTCCAGCCACTTTGTGAGAAAGGTAAGTAAGGGTATTTGTCGGAGAAGTGTCTTGTTCCTGATTAATAGTTTGGATGGGGAACTTTAGTAATAATAACTAACCTTTTAATGCTTATTACCATGTGCCAGGCATGGGTCTCAGTGCATTACATCAGTTAACTTATACTCACAACAACTTGTTGAATGTTATGCCTGCTTTACAGACGAGGAAACTGAGACCCAGTGAGGTTAAGTAATTGACCGTGGTCACACAGCTCGTAAGTGGCCGGGCTGAGATTTGAACTCGGGCCATCTCAGAGCCGATCCTGTTAAGAATTTCTATGATACTGTCCCATTGTCTCTCAGCTCCCATCATTGCTGTCAAGCAGCCAATGTCATAGTGATTCCTGAAACCCCATGTAGGTCCCTTCCCCATCTCCAATCTGTTTTCTGGCTTGCAAGATACTCTCTTCATCCCTGGTATTCTGAAAGTTTCCAGTGGTGTGCCTTGATGTGGGTTTTTTTCCCATTAATTGAAGTGAGTGCTTGCTGTGTCCTTTGTTTCTGGAGATCCATGGCCTTCAGTTCTAGACATTTTTATGTAGCAGTTCCTGGAATTTTCCCCCCTGTACCGTTTATCTTTTTCTTTTCCTGGAAATCCCATTAGTTGCACGTTTGGCTTTCCGTATTGATCCTCCGATTTTCTTATCTTTCGTTCATCTCTAGCTCTTTGTCTTTTTGTTCAGTTTTCTGAGAATTTCCTTGACTTTCCCACTTTATTTTAAAATTGTTGTTGCTTTTAATTTGCAGAAGCACTTTCTTGGTCTCTAACGGTTCCTTTCCTTGTATTTTGTCTTCGGTGGTGGATGCAGTATCTAACACATCTTTCCTTCTATCCTCTGTGTTCCTATTTTTTGTTCGTGGATTTCCATTTGTCCTTGTTTGAGTTCATCCTGTCAGCTTGGGGCTTTGCTCCCGTGCTTGTGACAATGATCTGACCTTCAGAAGCCATCTCTTCTACTAATTCTATTGCCTTTTCTCTACCTGTTGCCCTTGTGTGCTCCCTGCCTTCCTTGCCCAGCTTAGAATCCATCTTACACTCCCTCCTTTCCAAGCAGCTCTCATGTCAGGCTCCAAGCCTGCTTCACACAGGACCGTCTGGGCCTGCCTGTTGACATGCCAGCAGAGACGGCTGTACTGAGCCATCCGATCCATATCTGCTCCACGGCTGGCTGCCCGCTGCTTCTTGCTGTGTGCACACAGGTGCCCCTGCAGTTGTCAAAGCCAAGCCATCCTTGCGTTGTTCTTCTCGCCCTATTCTCTCTCTCATTTTCTTCCAAGACACCTCTCCTGTACGCCCTCTCCTGCAGTGTGAACTTTCCCCTCTCTGGAGCTCGTTCCCATCAGCATATACAAGCTGCTCCAGAATCTTCCAGCCTAAAAGCAGGCTTCCTTGAGCTCACGCTCCTTCTTGCTACAGCTTTACTTCTCTGCTTCTGCCGAGGCGGAAACTTCCAGAAGGAGTTGTCTCGGTTTACAGCCTTTCTTCCATCGCCTCCCAGTCTCTGTCCTCCTCCGTCTGCAGGCTGCTGGTGTCAAGGCCTCCGCGGCCTCAGCCAGCCTCTGTCCGTCCCCCTCTTACTGCCTGCGCAGCAGCAGCAGTGCAGTGGCCAGTCCTGGTCTCTGGCTGCCCCTTCCCGTTGCCCTTGCCGGCCTCTCCACCAGCAGTGCCCAAGTTCCTGTGTCGCTGGGCTCCGGGCTCAGCCCTGCCTCCCCACCACTTTGTCTGTGCCACTCCCCGGCACTGCTCTCCTGGGAAAGGCAGTGGTTCTTGCCCTGGGCTCCCTCCTGCCACTCACCCCTCTGTAGTCTAGTGCAAGCTGGAGCTAAAATGCAAATCACGCCACCACACTTCTCCGTTTAAAGCCCTCCATTCTGTTCTCCTGTCCAGGCTCATGAGGCTGACGTGACATCTGGCCTCATCCTCTCTGTCTGCTCTGGCTCTCTTAGCTCATGCTGGCCACACTGAGCTTTCTGTCCTGAACATGGTAAACTTGTCCTCTTGTTGGGGCCTTGGCATGGCCTGTTCTTGCTGCCTGGCTTGCTTTTCTAGCTCATCTTCGCACAGCGGACCCAGGTGTCTGCTTAAGGGTCACCTTCCAGAGAGGCCTTCCCTGACCACCCAGTGCATTTGTTTTATTTTGCTCTTGGGTTTTCATCAGAGCACTTGTTATTATTCAGTGTTTTCTAGTTCAGGGTTGTCCTTTGCTCTCCAGAATGAAGACTCCACCAGAAGCAGGGATCTCACAGGGCTTAGCACAGGTGACCCTCTTGCCACTCCTGTCCATCTGGACAGTGGTTACAGTGATGGCTGTCTCCCGGAGGGGTGGGGGCAGGGGGCGGTTACAGGACCATGCTCCATCCAGCTCTGGGGCCCATCTCTGCATGGGGCCTGGAACAGCTTCTGCAGAGGCATGGCCATTTTTTGTAGGAAAAAAAATGCATTTCTTGCTCATCTTGTGTGGGCCTTGGTTTCGATGCTGCCTGCAGCTGGTAGAGTAGAAAAGGTGGTGGACCACTGGGGACCTGAATTTCCATACTGTCTTGAGCCGTGTAAGACCTCTTAGTTTTCTCTTCCGTGAAATGGGTGATAAACCGTGTCTGGGATCCCGTGAGGCTTAGGGGAGAAACAGGGTAGGAAAAGACTGAAAAAAAACACCAAACCTAAAAAAGAGGGCGTTTGTGTAACTCATCCTGCAGTTCAAATGCAGTGACCGTTTATGAAGCACCTAGAGTGTGCTCTCCTAAGGGAATGTGCATATTTACAAACTCATTTAATCTTCAGCACTCCTGTGAGGATCCTGGTGATTTTGCACCTGAAGAAGCTGAGACTTGGAGGAGATGAATGACTTGCTGGTAATTTGTGGAGCTTGTGATGCCTCTGTTTTCTTAGGCTTGGCTCAGTTTCCTACTAGTTTTGAACTTTGTTTATAAACCAAAAAAAATTCAAATTGCTGTCTCAGTTTCTTTCTTCCTTTATGTGGGAGGAGGAGGATAGGGGAAGGTAGAGGGAGATGGGGAGATCTTAGGACTTGCCCCATCCAGCCACACACCCCAGTCCGTCTCAGCATGAAGAGGCTGAGGCCCTCAGGGGACCAGGTGCCCTTTTGTGAGGAGGCTGTCATACAGCCTGTGCTTTCATGTCTTTGGGGGATAAATCAGTTATAATCTTAGAGGCCGTGTCCCGCTTTTCAAAATCCCCTTCTCCGCACTCTCCCTTCTCTCCTGCTTCCAAGCACGTGCTCTCTGCCTCTCTGTATCCTCGATCGCCTCTTCCTTCTGTTTCTCTCTCTGCTTCTCCACTTGTTGGTGTCTCTATACTGTCTCTATTTCTGACTTTCCCTTTTTCTTCCTCTCTGCATCCTTCTATGTCTTTCTATCCAGGCTTCTCTCTGCCCCACTCTCTGTGCTTTTTCCTTCCTTCTCCCTGGTGCTGCCTTCCTGGGTCCATACTCAAATTTAGGCTCCTGCTATCTGCTATTTCTGAAAAGTGCTCTTTTGAGAAATTATGTCTGAAAAGAATCCATGTGGTGGCCCACGGCCATGGAAGCTCTTCTCTGCACTTGAACTGCCTAGAAACTGGCCCCAGTGGGTACGTCTGAGGACGACCCTGCTGCCCATGACCTTATGCGCAAAGCTGGAGGACTCTCCTGCCTCTCCCCTTGGGCACATCCTGACATTCTGTGCTGGGCACCAGGGGACATGGATAGGGAAGCGGTTTGTCATGAGCATTGCTGCTGGGGCTTTCTGAATCCTGCTGTGGGTATAGGTATCTCAGCAGAGGGCTTGCTTGAGTAGGCTTTGAGGGGTGAGGAGTTGCTTTACTAGGTGGTGAGCAGGGAGAAGGCTTGATTCTCAAGGTGTGCTTTGCCGACCAGCAGCATGGGCATCTAGGAGCTTCATAGAAATACAGAATCTCAGTCCCACCCCAGACCTGCCAAACCAAAATCTGCTTTCTAACAAGATTCCAGGTGATTCATGTGCACCAAAGCTGAAGACCCACTGCACCAGCCAAGAGTGTGTTAAGGTCTGATGGGAGAGAGCCTGTGTGTTGGGCAATGGGGAGGAATTCGCTGTTGCAGGAAATTGGCTGAAAGTGGCCTGAATGAAACTATAAATGGAAGATGGACTCAAGGTGTGCTGGGCCTTAAACAGTCCACTAAAGAGGAGGACGGAGCTGGAGCCATGCTTGCTAACTTGCTGATAACTGCCAGACACACAGGATTTTAGGGATCCTCAGATCCTGTTTTCTTATAAGGTGAATGGGGAGACTGAAGCCCAGAGATACCAAGTGACTGGTTTAAGATCACACAGCAAGTAAGATGAGGGATGGGATGAGAAATCATGTGTCTCAGACTCCACAGCTCTCAGACTCTTTTGGGAATTTGCTTATAATAAGAATGACTGCTGCTTAATAAGGTCATGCTACAGGCCAGGCATACAGCTAAGAGCTTCCCATTGGCTTAATGATAGTTCATTTCCCTACTGTGATCTACACTTAACACACAGGAAACTAGGCCTCTGAGAGGTAACGTTTGCCTAACGATAAGGGGCTTTAGAGACAGAGCTGGGCTCTGAACTGATATGCGGCTGATTCCAGGGCCTGCTGCTCTGTCCACCTGGAGGACAGGCAGAGAGGTGTGAACTTTATCCTAGAGGTGATGGGACGTCACAGAGGCTTTTGAGCAGGGGAAGGACCTGGTCAGACTTGGGTTTGGGGATGATCACACCAGTGTGGTGATCCCTGGCCTCTTTGGATGCCCTTGGGTGAGTGAGCCCCTTCTTAGTGTCCTCACCAGTCACGTTCTAGGAGAGGCTCTCGAAGGTCCATTCTGAGTCTGGCTTTGGGTATGTCAGGCAGTGACTGCAGAGCTGCTTGCTGGTGGGTGGCTTGGCCCTGGTTTCTACAAGTGTGTGGGTTGTTTCAGTCCTGGGGTGGAAGGTGGGGGGCGTGTGTAGTCAGAGAAACGCGGAAGGGGTGGTGGTTGTGCAGGGGGGAGACTGACCAGCCTCCTCCAGCTCGGCCACCATCGCCGACTCCATTCCACATGTGATTCTGATTAGGGGGCCTGTGTAAAAGTTACCTAAACAGCGCTCTAATTACTCTGTTTAGGAACATTCGCATGCGTGGGAGGGTTCCTGGCACTGGCTTCCCACATGTGCTGGGGGTCTGCGGGGAGGCACCGCGTTTGCACGAGCATGAAGGCTCTGTGTCCGAGCGTTGCCGCCTGGGCACAGGGACCCTGCAGAACCCACTCAGGGAGTTCTTCGAGGAGCCTGGCAGGCAGAGGAGGGGGGGTGACTGTTCTAGGCTCTTGCTTGTAGAGGAGAGCTCATCTTGAACCTCTCATCCTCCCTGTGAAATAGGTGGTGGTGTCCCCAGGAGGGGTGAGACAGGGCCTGGAAAGTAGGCATCAGCGACCGAGCCTGGGACTTGGAGTCAGCAAAACGGTTCTCTCACTGCCTGACCCTGCCCGGGTTAGTGCCTTCCCCTCTTTGAATTTCGGTTTCTTCATTTGTCTCAGGCTGTCTGTCCTTCAGGCTTGTTGTGAAGATGAGATAAAGCACGTGAGAGGACTTGAACTGTGGTCTGACCAGGGTCGCCATATCTCACACCTTGCCCGGGCTCCACATTCATGAGAGTGCACAACCTCTGCGCCACACATAGCTTGTGCGTGTGGCATGTACGAGGTGGTGCGTGCGTATGTGCTAAGTCACTTCAGTTGTGTCGGACTCTTTGCAACCCCTGGACTGTAGCCTGCCAGGCTCCTCTGTCCATGGAGTTTCCCAGGCAAGAATACTGGGGTAGGTTGCCATTTCCTTCTCCAGGGGATCTTCCTGACCCAGGGATCGAACCCCCGTCTCTTATGTCTCCTGCCTTGGTAGGCGGGTTCTTTGCCACTAGTACCACCAGGGAAGCTGTGGGCTGTGTATTTCCTTTACTGTTGGGTCAGACAGAAACCTTCTGGCTGGGTAGGATTCAGAGCGCCCCCTGGAGGTGGGTAAGCCTGGCATTTGTGGGTCTTGGCTGCACAGAGGGCCAGCACCCAAGGCTCTGTGGTGTTTCAGGAAGAAGGTGTCCAGCCTCTCTGTTCTTCTGTCCAAGTACTCCCCTTCCAGCCTTCTGTACATCTGTGGGTGCCCCTGTGTGCCTCTGTGTCTGTCCACCGACAGTAAAGCTTTCAGATATCCATTGTTCTTTTGCCCGCCTTGCCCCACATCCACCTCTTTGTATGAATACCTATTAGTATTTGTATCCACCCAGCTAGTCACTGATTGGCCGACAGCTAGTCACTGATTGGCCGACATTTACGAAGCCCTGTCACGTGCCCTGCTCTTTCTCTGCACTAGATGGCATGGGATGAATCAGATTTGCCTCTGTGAGGAATCATTGGAGGTGGGCGTGGCTTTCTGTCTGACATCAAAGAAGACCATAAACTCCTTGACCTTCTTTTAAAGATGAATCACATGAGACAGTAAATCTGAGTGAGTCTTCCTTCCACCTTTCCTTTCCCTTCCTCCTACTTGTCTGTTTACCCATTCACCCATTTACTCACTCATGTGTCCACCCGTCTTACCATCTATCCACCCACCTGCCTACTCATCCACCCATCTGTATAATCCACCATGAAGCCATCTAACTGCTACCAACTACCCAACTACCCTGCTTCCCACTCAGCCACCCAACCACATACTAACTCATTCACCTCTATACCATCAACAAATATATTTGCATGATCACAATATATATGTATGAAGCACTGTATTAGATTCTGGAAAACTAGCCTGATAAGTTCCCTGCATCAGTAGAGTTACTCAGATTGGCTTTTTAAACTCAGATTAGCTTTTCCAACTCTGGTATTCTGTAATACATAGAAGCACAAGACAAGGGTCCTGCTCTCATTTATTCAACAAATCTACACATTTCACAGTTGTTAAATGCCTACTGTGTACCTGATGCTCTCTGAGACTCTTGGGATACTGTGGTGAACAAGACAGACAATCCTTGACCTTGTGGAGTTTGCATTCTAGTGAAGGAGACAGACAGTGAAGGAGTAATAAATCTCAGTAAGTGCCTCTGTGTGCTGGGTGTGGGCGAGGCTCCCTCGGGGAGTTTCTAGTCTAGCTGGTAGTGAGACAAGTCTGGACAAAGATAAGACTCCCAGACTCTGTGGGTGTGGGCTGTGTTCCAAACTGGAGTGCACCTGTACAGCAGGGACTCCAGGTGGTCAGAGGGGTAGTTGAGGAGGACCTCCCAGGGAAGGGAAGCTGGGGTTCAGCCTGGGAGTTCACAGTATTGGGGGACCTGCTGAAATATGCAGATGAGGGACCATTCAATGCCTGGAGCCAGCATTCAGTTTACTAAATTTGCCGGTTGAAGCCAGAGCATTGCCCAGTCTGAATTGCTGGCCTAGAATCACAAAATGAAGGGGTGGGATGAGGTGAGCTATAAAGCCTTCTGAACCATGGCTTTGAGATCTATGCATTTAATTAGTAGAGGAGACATAGTTACGTCATGTTTTATGGTGGCAGTCTTGAATATACCATTTCGAGTAATAATCTTGGTAACAATCTTGTAAGGGAGGAAGTGCTGCCCTCATTTTGCAGATGAGAAAACTGAGTCTTCTTACTGTATCAAGGCTACTTTGAGCCGTTGCTTTCCTTTCAAAGTTTCAGGGAAGTCTACTGCTGGATGGACAAACGTGTGTGTCTGGGAGCACCAGCCCTGAGTGGGCATGTGTTAGAGGTCTTGGAGCTCTGTCTTCATCCTGTGGACATCATCTATGAAGATGGCAAATGCTTCCTTGTTTCTTTTTGAGGGAAAAAGTCCATACGTGATTTCGATATCTTTAATAGCAGGAACCCTGGGGCAGAATCGTAATTATCTGCTTTCTTATTAGATGAGGGTCACACAGATGCTGGCAGCAGTCACTTGGCCCTAAGTGACAGCTGGAACTCAAATCCAAGGCTGTTTGACTCACCAAGCCTCGTCCTCTTTCCCTGTCTCCATTTCAGGGCTCTCGAAACAGACTGGGAGAGTGCCAGGGAGGAAGGAGATTGAAGAGAAGGGGGAAGGTTTTTACCCTACCATCCTCTCCTGTATCTTCCCTATGAGAAAAATGGGGAGTAACACTCCTTCCTCAAAAAAAAAAAAAAAAAAAGCTTCTTGGTCTCTGAGAGTCTTTTTGCAGTGGAGATAGCCAGTATTTGGTCCAACTAGAGGTGCTTTGTGATCTAACAGGTGCTGCAGACGCAGAATCTTTTGTTGAAGGGCCCTGCGTGCACTTATATTATGCCCAGGACCAACTCCAATCTCCCTATTAATTACGAACATTTAGAAATGTTCCTGACTCTTCCCAGAGTTCCCGCTTGTGAAACTCCATGGGTCAGAGGCCACACATGTTTTGATTTTCTTATTTGAGGTATTATGTGTTCAAGGTAGATTTATGCTGCAACCTTTGTTTATTGACTTGTACTTTTCCCTGTGAACCTAATGGAACATGACAGATGATATTTACAAGGCACGTGTTTCCGATTAAATCATGTGAGACATTAAAGTCTGATAAATGAAAAGCCCCTTTGAAAGGCCAGGTTCAGAGAGGAGGAGGCAGTCTCTGATGGGGCCTGGATGGTGGAGTTGCCCCTCAGCTGGCTGCAGGAAATGCAGAAGGTAGCAGTCCTTTGGCGAGGGTGGAACCCGTGCGTGCGTGGGGATTTCCCACCTAGGGGTCAGAAAAAAAAGGTCTTGACAAGTCCTTCTTACTCTCAACCAACTGGGGAAGAAGGAAAGGAAAGAGCGTTCCTTTTTGGAGCACCTACTGTGTGCCAGGCTTTCTTTTAGAAATGCTTTCCTGCAGAGTCTAGCTGAACCTCACAACTCTGATGCTACTGCCTTCCTGAGGGGCATCCACAAGGCATGGGGTTGAGGATGTTGGCTGCAGCCTGCAGGAAGCACTTTCAGGTCTTAGCGCTGCCATTCTATGTCACTAAGCCTCGGTTGCTTCCCCTGTAAAGCGGGGCCAGTAATACCATCATTGTCCGTGCTCCATAGTCCACGATCCAGTGTTATCAATGGAGGTGCACTGCGAGGATGACTTATCAAGGTCATTGCCAGTAGGAAACTGCAGCTAGAGTGCAGGCCTTCCGGTTCCAAAGCCTTCCCGGATGCTGCTGTGATGGGGGCTGTGCTGGGCAGCCTGGGCAGCCAGGGCCGCCTGCTGACTCCCGTGCCGGCATGTGGGGTATTCCCTTGGCCTTCCTGAGACTTCCCAGGAGCATTAATGGGAAAGCTCGGTAGGCAGGATTAGCCTAATCGGGAGTCTTTCCATGGAGGTCAATTAAAGGATTTGGGTAAATATAAAAAGTGGAAACAGCTTGGAATGGAAGGCTTTCCCTACCCCCATCTCCCTCCCTCTCTCCTCCTCCCTCTGTTGCTCCTTCCCTGCTTCTGCCTCAGAAGGCATGGGGTGGGGGGTGGGGTGCTACTGACCTATGGGGCTGAGCACAGCCAGGAGACACACTTTTTTTTTTTTCCATTTCTGGACACCTGGTGGCAGGTGGCCTGAGAATGACTGAGAGTAGGATTGGATATTTTTCATGTTTAAAATTTCTTCTTAAGACCTCTAACTAGCTTAGCTGCTTTATAGGAGCAGAGACTGACAAAGAGGAGAAAAGGACACATGCCAGCCCCCCTCCACTTCCCATAATAGAAAAGCTTGCTCTTGGAAACATTGACTTCCTCTCTGTGCAAGAGCCTTTATGGACCTTCATCTGCCCTCTCCCTGGAGACTGGACATCTGATTTTCATCTCGATGAAGGGGCAAGGTAGGGATCTGTGCAGTTGTGGGGAGGCTGGCTCTGAAATCTGCCAGATTGGATTCACCCCCTGGCCTTGCCACTGGCCAGCTGGGCATCTTGGGCAGGTCGCTTTCTCCCTCTGGGCCTCAGTATCCTTGTAGGATAAATAGTTGTTATGGGAGTCAGATGCCACAGTAGATATGAAGGTTCTGAACTGGGGCCGACACCAAGTTAGAATCTGCTAGATTTTCCCAGGAGGCAGCAGGGACCTAGGAAAAGCCCCAAGGAGCCAAAGCCTCCTTCCTTCATTGCCCAGTGCTGCTGTTGGGTGTGTGCAGGGAGTGGGTGTGAGTGCAAGCTCCCCCTGCTCATTCCCCTCCCCCGGCCTCCTTTTACTCATCTGCAGAATGGGGGCGAGAACCCCTCTTCTGCCTCCCAAGAGACAGTGCTTATGAGAGCCCTTGGACAGCTGCAGACGCTATAAATAACATAGTGATAACAGTGATTGTGTTTCCCGTGGAAAGTTACAGAGAGCACCCTCTCCTTTGACTTGACAGCGCTCCCCCAGGGCTACTGTCATATCTCTCACTAGGAGACAGTGCTGGGGGGTGGGGTTTGGGGGGAAGTGAGTCGCTCAAGATTTGGGGGCTACGAGGTCCCACAGAGCCAGGAGCTAACCTGAGACCTGTCCCACTGCAGGTCAGGCCTGTTCCATCCCCACTCTGAAGCCCCCCTCTTGGAGAGGGCCTGCACTCCTGGAGTTGGAATGGCTCATTAAGCAGGAGGCTCCTCTGATTCTCTCCATCCTCAATGAGCTCTCCCTGCCCCCCTTCCTCTTTTCTCATCCTTTCGCCTCCCCCTTCTTCACCACAGTCCACCCACTCACCCAGGTTTCGGGTGATGTGATTGAGTGGTGCAAGATGGTGAGTCCACTGAATTAAAAACTCTGTGTACAGCTGCTAACTCTGTGTATCCTTGGGCAAGTTACTTCCCCTCTCTGTGCCTTGATTTCTCCATCAGTAACATAGGATTGGTAATATCTGCTTCATTTCTGCCACAGATTTGTTCCAGTGGGTTGAAAGTAGTGCTGAGGACAGTGAGCAGGTGGGGCCCAGGTAAAGGGGTTGTTGCACAGGGTGTCCTTATGGTACATGGATCCTGGGAGAAGGCCTAATATTTTGCAGCCTTGGTTGTGACCGGGCATTTCTAACAAGTGGGTGGATAAGGGTTTTTAAAAGCCATAAATGGTCTTAAATGCACAAGTGAGACTGAGGGGGCAAAGGGTTTTGTTTCTTTAGTAGGTAACGATGATTCTCAGAACAAGCCAAACAAATCCCTCCTTATTGTAGAATGTTGCTCCGAGCTAGGCTTGATTAAAATCGGAAAATCTAAGAGGCTTTAAACGTGTGTGGTTTGAAGGGATCCGGAGTGCCTTCCCTGCCCTGGGTCTCCCTGGCCGTGGTTGTAGAATCAGAGGCTGCAGAGGGCCTCAGACAGTGATTGGAGCATTCCGCACACCGATGGGGAACTGGGGAGCCTTCCGCCTGGGCAGGAAGCCCAGCACCACCCCTGGCTCTGGATGCCTTGGATTGGGAGGTTTGTGTTGAGGGCTGTGTGGGGACCAGTTTGGTATGTGGACTCCTTGGGACAAGGGCTGTCCTGTTGGTTTCAGGGACCCCAAGCCTGGCCCCCATCCTTTCAAAGAGGAAGGATTCATACTTTGAGCGGGCCTGGATGCCACGGCCAGTTCCAGGCGCCCTGCATATGCATCTCCTGTACACATCTCTGTCTTGTTTTCTGCTCCATAAAGTGGGGATCCTAACGGTGTCTACTTCATAGGGTGGTGGTGAAGGCAAAGTGAACTAATACATAGAGCTCAGAACAGGCAGGGCACAGGGTAGATAGATGCACAGTAGCATCAGCTCCTATGAGGACCTTGCCAGGAGGGATGAAATGAATTGGTTTTTTTCCATTATGGTTAATTATAAGATATTAAATGTAGTGTCCTGTTTTATACAGCAGGACCTTGTTGTTTATTTTGCATAGAGTAGTTTCTATCTGCTAATCTCGAACACCTAATTTATCCCTCCCGAATCTCCATCCCCCTTTGGTAACCGTAAGTTTGTTTTCTATGTCTGTGAGTCTGATTCTGTTGCATAAATATGTTCACTGGCGTCATATTTTAGATTCCACATATAAGTGATATGGTAGATACATGTCTTTCTGACTCAGTGTGATAATCTCTCGGTCTGCCTGTGATGCTGTGAGTGGCATTGTATCGTTCTTTTTAATGACCAAATAGTATGCCATTGTATACAGACCACAGCTTCTCTATCCATTCACCTTCTGATGGACATTTAGATTACTTCCATGTCTTGGCAATTGTAAATAGTGCTGCTACGGACATTGGCGTGCGTGTATCTTTTCAAATTATAGCTTTTCTGGCTGTATGCCCAACAGTGGGATTGCTGATCTCCTTTTAGCTTTTTAAGGAACCTCCATACTGTTTTCCATAGTAGCTGCACCAGTTTATATGGAATTGCTTTTTACGTTGAATGTGGCTGAGTCTGACAGTGGTGAGGTAACTTGCCTGTGTTGGTGAGTGGCAGAGCTGGAGTTGGAACCTGGGTCTGGCTGACTTCGAAGCCAGAGACCGTCTGTTGGGAGACTAGACCATCAACGCCACGATGCGCCTTGGGTGCAGGAGCCACCCCGTGGGGGACGTGCCGTCTCTAGTTCCTTTTCTCCCATGGGCCCTGTGGACAGCCTGGGCTCCCGAGGGCAGGATCCCAAGCCCATGGGAGGGCAGGATCCCAAGCCCATGGGAGGGCTTGAGCAGACTGCTCAGGGCTGGCACTTTGCTTAGAGTTTTATGGCCACGCAGAGAACATGGCCAGAATCTTCTATGGCTGAAGTCCCAAGGCTCACAGTCCCTCACTGACCCAGTTGTTCCTTATCAGTTGTTCAGGGCAGACTGCCAAGTGGGGGGCAGCAACCCCCTTGCGTCGCTGGGTTGCCTGGGGTTGCGAGCAGCAGGGTGCCCTGGTCAGGGCTGTGAGTGTGACTTGGGGTAGGGAGCGGCGAGGAGAACGCTGGCCCACTGCCAGGTGGTTCAGGGTCCATCTCCCTCTCCTCTGTTCCTGCTACAGTTGGGAGGCCCTGCCACCCCCCTCCAGACTGCTCCCCACGCTTCGGAGACGAGGCTGGTGCAAGGGAAGCCTCCCTTGTGGGAGCTGATGGTTACTGTGTGTTCATCCTGAGCCTGGCTCTTTTCTAAGCTCTCACTCAGTGTTAGCGCAGTCTTCACCATACCTGTGAACCTGTGATGTGGGTACTATCGTTGGCCCATTTTTCAGGGGCAGAGAGAGGCTGGACATCCCCTTGGAGAGACAGCCTGGCGAGGGGAGGAGTGCTGACCTTGGAGCCGGGTTGGGGGGCGAGCGCCTGTCCTGTCTTGGCCCTTTAGCCCCCTGTTGCCCGTGATGGAAGGCAGCCCGGGGGAATTTGAGGTGGAAGCAAAGCTCCAGGAGCGAATGCAGGGGGCGGGAAATGGATGAAGCCTGCCTGCCTCCTATAAGCATTTACTATATTGGGAATTGTGTCAGGGGCTGGGGCACTAGGCTGACTCGAAGGAAGCTGAGCTTTCTGGTAGCAGTGATTGCTGGTAGTGGTGCAGTCCTTCAGTTTTCAAACCAAGGCTGTTCCCAGCAGTCTTTTTTGACTTAGGAGATAGAAGATCCTGCTGGTTAAGAGCCAGCCAGGTCTCTGGAGCCAGACTCCTAGCTCTGAATCTCAGTTATACCAGTTGCCAGCTGGGGCAGTCACTTCTTTCTGTGCCTCAGTTTTTATGTCTGTAAAATGGGGATAATAGCAGGGCTTAGGACTGTAAGTGGCACATTGTGATCACTCTCAGAGAGGAGGGTGTGGAACTTGAGGGAGAGGAGGTGGAGCAGACTTCAGGAGGCTCTGATCATCTCCAGAGTTGTTCTTTTTGGGAGAAGAGGACTATCCCTGAGTCAGGAGTCCACAGCCCTGCCTACCCACAATGAGGTGCCATGGCATACCCCCAGGATGGCTCTGATAAAAGAGACAGATGCTGACAAGTGTCAAGGAGGATGTGGAAAAACCAGAGTCCTATACCCTGGCGTGGTGGGAATGGAAAATGGTGCTGTGAAAAAGAATCTGCAGTTCCTCCAAAGTTTAACATAGATTGACCTTACGACCCAGCAGAATTGAAGACATGCATCTACACAAACTTCTGCTTCTTCAGCGTTACTGGTTGGGGCGTAGGCTTGGATTACTGTGATACTGAATGGTTTGCCTTGGAAACGAACAGAGATCATTGTGTCGTTTTTGAGATTGCATCCAAGTACTGCATTTTGGGCTCTTTTGTTGACCATGATGACTACTCCATTTCTTCTGAGGGATGCCTGCCCACAGTAGGAGATATAATGGTCATCTGAGTTAAATTCACCCATTCCAGTCCATTTTAGTTCGCTGATTCCTAAAATGTCGACATTCACTCTTGCCATTTCTTGTTTGACCACTTCCAATTTGCTTTGATTCATGGACCTGACATTCCAGGTTCCTATGCAGTATTGCTTTTTACAGCATTGGACCTTGCTTCTATCACCAGTCACATCCACAACCTGGTATTGTTTTTGCTTTGGCTCCATCCCTTCATTCTTTCTGGAGTTATTTCTCCACTGGTCTCCAGTAGCATATTGGGCACCTACTGACCTGGGGAGTTCCTCTTTCAGTATCCTCTCATTTTGCCTTCTCATACTGTTCATGGGGTTCTCAAGGCAAGAATACTGAAGTGGTTTGCCATTCCCTTCTCCAGTGGGAATGGAGTACGTCAAGGCTGTATATTGTTACCCTGCTTATTTAACTTCTATGCAGAGTACATAATGAGAAACGCTGGGCTGGAAGAAGCACAAGCTGGAATCAAGATTGCCAGGAGAAATATCAATAACTCAGATATGCAGATGACACCACCCTTATGGCAGAAAGTGAAGAGGAACTAAAAAGCCTCTTGATGAAAGTGAAAGTGGAGAGTCAAAAAGTTGGCTTAAAGCTCAACATTCAGAAAACGAAGATCATGGCATTCGGTCCCATCACTTCATGGGAAATAGATGGGGAAACAGTGGAAACAGGGTCAGACTTTTATTTTTGGGGGCTCCAAAATCACTGCAGATGGTGACTGCAGCCATGAAATTAAAAGACGCTTACTCCTTGGAAGAAAAGTTATGACCAACTTAGATAGCATATTCAAAAGGAGAGACATTACTTTGCCAACAAAGGTCCATCTAGTCAAGGCTATGGTTTTTCCAGTGGTCATGTATGCATGTGAGAGTTGGATTGTGAAGAAAGCTGAGCGCCGAAGAATTGATGATTTTGAACTGTGATGTTGGAGAAGACTCTTGAGAGTCGCTTGGACTGCAAGGAGGTCCAACCAGTCCATTCTAAAAGAGATCAGTCCTGGGTGTTCATTGGAAGGACTGATGCTAAAGCTGAAACTCCAATACTTTGGCTACCTCATGTGAAGAGCTGACTCATTGGAAATGACTCTGATGTTGGGAAGGATTGGAAGCAGGAGGAAAAGGGGACGACAGAGGATGAAATGGCTGGATGGCATCACTGACTCGATGGACATGAGTCTGAGTGATTTCTGGGAGTTGGTGATGGACAGGGAGGCCTGGCGTGCTGCAATTCATGGGGTCACAAAGAGTCAGACATGACTGAGCGACTGAACTGATCTGATCTACACAAAACTTGTACGTGAATGTTAATAGCAATATTATTCATTATAGCCCCAAAGTAGAAGCTACCTCAAATGTCCACTGCCTGATGGATGGACAAGCAAAATGTTGTCTGTCCAGGTAAAGAAATGTTACTCAACCATAAAAAGGGTTGAAATACTAATTATGCTACAACATGGATGAACCTTGAAAATGTTCTGATAAGTTAAAGAAGCCAGACAAGAAAGACCCCATATTATATGATTCCCTTCATATGAAATGCCCACAATAAGCAAATTTATAGAGATAGAACGTATAGATGAGTGGTTGCCCTGGGGTTTAAAGGAAGGGAAAATAGGAAGTGATTGTTAATAGGTATGAGTTTCTTTTTGGGCTGATGGAAATGTTCTGAAACTAGATGGAGGTGATAGGTGCACAGCTCTGCAAATATACTGAAGCCACCAATAATATGCATTAAAAGTGTTAATTTTGTTGTTAAGTCACTCAGTCGTATCCCACTCTTTGTGACCCCATGGACTGCAGCACGCCAGGCTTCCCTGTCCTTCATCTCCTGGAGCTTGCTCAAACTCATGTCCATTGAGTCGGTGATACCATCCAACCATCTCATCCTCTGTCATCCTTTTCTCCTTCTGCCTTCCATCTTTCCCAGCATTAGCGTCTTTTCTAATGAGTCAGCTTTCCCCATCAGTGGCCAAAGTTTTGGAGCTTCAGCTTCAGCGTCAGTCCTTCCAATGAATATTCAGGACTGATCTCCTTTAGGATTGACTAGTTTGATCTCCTTGCAATCGAAGTGACTCTCAAGAGTCTTCTCCAGCACCAGAGTTCAAAAGCATCAATTCTTTGGCGCTTAGCCTTCTTTATGGTCCAGTTCTTGCATCCATACATGACTACTGGACAAACAGTAGCTTTGACTAGACGGACCTTTGTCAGCAAAGTAATGTCTCTGCTTTTTAACACATTGTCTAGGTTTGTCATGGCTTTTCTTCCAAGGGACAAGTGTCTTTTAATCCTGTGGCTGCAGTCACCATCTGCAGTGATTTTGGAGCCCAAGAAAACAAAATCTCTCCCTGTTTCCATTGTTTCCCCACTATTTGCCATGAAATAATGGGGCCATGAGGCCATGATCTTAGTCTTTTGAAAGTTGAGTTTTAAGCCAGCTTTTTCACTCTCCCAAGTATTACTAATAATGCTTACTAAAAGTAAAAGATGCCTTAATTTTTAAAAAACCAATAAGAGAAACAAAACCCCTCCCTGATGTGAGCCCTCCACCTGCTCTGGGGCCGCATCTCGCTCTGTGGTCAGGCGGTAACACCTGGTGCAGCCAAGCCCGGGCTCTTCTGGTTCTCCATGCCATTCTCCCTCGGCAGGCTGCCTGGGCCAGGAAGTCAGCACTTCATAGATGATATCTTGGGAAGAAACCCACAGCTTTGGAGCCACTGAGCCTTGCATTTTCCCACTCATGCCTCTCTCTCCAAGTCTCAGTTTCCTAACCTGAAAGTGGAGGATGGACTCTATGAGCGCAGGACTCTTGTGAGGGGGAAATGAGAGTGGGCGTGGCTTGGGATAGGTACCAAGAGCCGGAGCATCTGAATTCTTCATCGTGTGTTAGCTTCTCCAGGTCGAGTGCCTTGTGCTCTGTAGGTATTCCAGAATGCTTGGGGAAGTGTTGGACACTGGTGGGGCCAAGGTCACGGGTGAGCGTGAAGCTGGGCTATGCCATCACCGGGTAATAGAGGCAGCACCAGCTCTGGTGCCAGCTCTGGGTCAGGGAGGCCCAGACTTGACTTCCAACTCTTCTCCTGGCTGAGTGAGCTTTGGCAGACGCTTCAGTGTCCTCTTTAGTAGACATGGGTTGTGGTCGGCATGCTGGGCACTGAATTGTGTCCCCTCTCTGATTCATGTGTTGAAGCCCTGACCTCCCAGTGTGGTGGGATCTAGAGATGGGGCCCCGTCTAAATTAGGTTTGGATGAGATCATGCAGATGGGGTCTTCAGAGTGAGACGGTGTGTGTGTGCTCAGTTGCGTTCGACTCTTTGTGACGCCATGGACTGGAGCCCACCAGGATACTCTGTCCTTGGAATTTTCCTGGCTAGAATACTGGAGTGGTTGCCATTTCCTATTCCAGGGGATCTTCCCTACCCAGGGATCGAAACTGCGTCTCCTGTATTGGCAGGCAGAGTTACTCTTGCTCTGCCTGGAAAGGAACCGTGATGAGATTAGACAGCCTTCTCTCTCTCCTCCATGTTTCTCTGCCATGGGGGACGCATCCAGAAGGTGGCCATCTGCAGGTCAGGGAGAGAGCCCTCACTAGACATTGACCTCGCGCCTCCCTGATCTCAGACTCCCAGCCTCTTGACTGGGAGATATTGTTGTCTGTGGTTTAAGACACCCAGTCTGTGCTCTCTTGTTATGGCAGTCTGAGCAGACTGCACCAGGACGTTAGAAGCAGTAATGGATGTCCGTGTGGAGCACAGTGCCTGGCAGGGGGCAGGCACGGCTGCTGTTACTATCAAGTGGCTCCATCTGCCACTGTGGTGGGGGTTTAGCAGCTGTGGGGCCTTAGGCGAGTTACTGGACTCTGAAGTGTTGTCACTTCCTTCTCTGTAGAATGAGGGCAAGACGCTGCCCATGCAGGGCTGTGGTAAGGGTCAGATGAGATAATCTAGGTCGAGGGGCTCGTAAACTGTGAGATGGCGTGCCCGTGGAAGGGGCTGGCTGTTTATGGAATGGAGCTTGGCAGACAAATGTGGGCTGGAGTTTGAGCAGCATGGTGATGCAGTGGGTCTGGCGGGGACTCCTGGCTCTCGACACGGTCCTTTCAGGAAGTGACTGTTTTGGCAGCAGCATCTGACTACCTGTACCCAGGTGGCAGTGGTTGAGCGGAGGTTCCTGGGCTTGGTATTCTGGGCTCAGTGTCTTGTCTCGGAATGGGGAGCCCCAGGTAGAGGGGAAGCGGGGCCCGTGCCTAGAGGCAGAGGTGCGTACTCCGGCCTGCAGACAGCTTGTGACCTTGCTGCTTGGCAGTGTCCCACCCTGAGTTGGGGAGAGCCCTGGGTAACAGGGAAACCTCCTGGGCTGAGGCCAAAAGCGGCCTCTGGGAGCTGAGGAAACCTGGAAGCACCGGCTGGGCTGGCTTTGGATCCCGCTCTGTGGCATCAGGGACTCGGAAGTCTTTGGGTGGAAAAGCACCGTTTAGAACTCCTTTGGCGTCATCCTCTGGAGCGTGTCCCGAGGGGCCCTTGCCTGGTGTATCTGACTTCAGAGCTGTGGGCTGAGGTCGTTCCCCTGCTCAGACGTCCCACACTGGGTCAGCGGGAGGGGTGTGTTCCCAGGAGAGTTTATGGGATTTTCTGGTTGGTTCTTTAATTGTGTCCTGTTTGTTTGCTGTCTGGTCTGGGGCTGTGGGGTGGGTGGGGTGGGGATCCTCGGAATGTTGGCCTGGGCAGCATGGAAGCCTGTCTTGGGCAGAGGAGGGCAGACGTCAGAAAACGGATGTGGAGATGGGAGGTTTTCAAACATAAGGGGCAGGGGTTTGGTTGCTAGAATAGCTCTGGTCTAGCACCACCCTGCAGGTCCTTGTATTTCGGAGAGGCGTGGGCTGGAGTGGTCAAAAACCACTGACTCTGAACCCACTTCTACCACTGATGGGCTCCGTAACCTCGGCAGGGTTCTTAACTTCTCTATACCTCCATTCCCTCGTCTGTAAAATAACACTAGAAGCCTATCTTATAGGTTGTTCTTAGGATGAAGTGAGATGAGACAGGCAAAGCATTTAGAACAGCGTCTGGCATAGAATAATGCTAAGCAAACCTTCGCTGGACTGTGTAAGAGGCATGAGGACGGGGTGGTCCTTCCAGCAGACTTGTTTCCCCTTCTTCCTCCAAGTTCGTTTAGTTCAGCTCCACTGATGTGCACTGAGCCCTTCCCTAGGGGCGAGTCCTCTGCTGGGAGTGGATTCAATCCTCTGAACCCACCTCGGGAATGCTCACTACCTGGGTGAAATAGAGGCTCCAGAACAGACAGTGGCCACCAGGAGAGGAAGGAGACAGACAGCGATATTTTGAACGATGAATAGGTGTTTCTCAGGCAGAGTAGCATCATCGACTCACAGGACACATTGCTGTTCAGGCATTTCCCAGTCATGTCCGGCTCTTTATGACCCCATGGACTGCAGCACACCAGGCTTCCCTGTCCTTCACCATCTCCTGGAGTTTGCTCAAGCTCATGTCCATTGGGTCAGTGATGCCATCCAACCATCTCATCCTCTGTCATCCCCTTCTCCTCTTGCCTTCAATCTTTCCCAGCATGAGGGTCTTTTCTAATGAGCCGGCTCTTTGAATCAGGTGGCCAGAGTATATTCTGGGAGATAGTAAAGGACAGGGAAGCCTGATGTGCTGCAGTCCATGGGGTCACAAAGAGTCAGACACGACTGAGCTACTGAACAGAGGCAGAGTGGTGGGGAGCAACTGCACGTGTAAGACACCTAGTTTAGGAAGTGGAATTGGGATGGTGAGGCTGGCAGCCTGCTCCCAAAGGGCCTTGAGTGCCAAAGTAAGGAAATCTGAACTCTGCCCATAGAGGGGAGCCACTGAGGGATTTCAGGTGTTGTCTTCCCCCACTTTGTTTAGAGAGACTGTTGTGCGTCACTCTCAGAGTGGTGTGTGTGTGTGGCTGTCTCCCCCAGTACCTGGTCAGTGTCCAGAGGGCCCTTGTTCTGCCTCCTCTCTTCCTGGTCTTGAGGGAAATTGGCCTCGGTGGTTATTGAGTCTGTTCATTAGTCCATGCAGTGGAACTGGATGCACCTCCTGTAAAATCCTGGGCACCCTGCCGGGCATGGTGGAGGGGTGTGCCGAAATGAGTCATTGGCTCCTGGTGATGCCACGTTGAAGGTGATCTGTTTCTAGTTGAAGGTGGCTCTTCCAGAGGTGGCCCCCGCCCTGGCCAAAAGGAGAAGGTCTTAACGAGATAGAGGATGCTGTGGGAGTTCCTTGCATGGACGACCTGCTCCAACTTGGGAACTGGGCACTGGTGGGAAGGGAATTCTGGGCAACACCATTGTTACAGGCAAAGGCCTGGAGCGGGGAGAGCAGAGCATGTGCTTGAGGAGCAGTGGTGGGTTCTGCTTGCCTGGAGAGAAGGGTCTGTGGCGGGAACAGAGAGAAATAAGGTTGGAAGGCCTCGGGTGCCATGCCAAGAGGGGGGCGGGGGTAGGAAGTTTTGTTTGTTTCCCTGTAGACACAGGGAGCTATGGAGAGCTTTTTTGCTCTGGTAACCCTAATCTTTATTTACTTTGGTTCTTTGGAGAAGAAGGGGCAAGAAGTGAAGTTTTTGGTCTTTAAGATGGGGGTGGGTAGTGGATCTCGCATTTGCAGGAAAGTAACTTGGAATGAAACCATTATAAAAATCCTCAGAGATTTCTGCCTTAATGAAGGAAGCAGTTTTTCTCCCATAGATTCTTTAAAACTTGGGTTTCAAGCAGGGAATAGCGACACGTAATTTATTTCTCCTGGTGCTTGATCTGAGATCCCTTGGGAAAGAACAGGAAGGAATTAGTGAGCTCTATATTACAATTTAATTGCTTGAAGGAAAAATATTATTTTTTATTGTTAGCCATTAGCTGCTTCTAGCTTTATTAAACTCAACCCTCTGCCGAGCACAGCATTAACCATTTGGAACTTGCCAGCTCCCCGAGGGGAGGAAAACCCTCCGAATGGTCCCACCTTGTAAAGCGAGGGTTACTGCTGGGATCCAAGTGGCCTCGGGGAGTCTTGCATTTCAGGCATCTCTGTACTTGGAGTGCAGCCTCCTGATGGTGGGTTCGGCCCGTGTTCTGTTCCCTGACATGGGGAATGGAGGTCAGGGAGGGCAGAGGAAAGGATCACGGTCCCTGGGTCACATCTGGGTCTCTCCTAAGACGGGTAAGCTCAGCTGTGTTGCTTAATCTCCCATTTTACAGATGGGAGTTTCCATTTTTAGGAGTAGCTGCTAGGGCTGAAGGAGATACTGTACGTAAACAGAATACTCTAGTATTCAGTGGTGCTCAATAAGTGCCAGATGAGGGGTCCCAGGACTGCACACTTCTTTAGGCTGTTTCCTCTCCTTTGTTCTTACTCCAGGCTCCAAGCTCTTGCCTCCAAGAGCCAGGTTCTATCCCACTTGCCCAGCACAGGGCAGAGGGGAGAGGCCCTGGCTCCGCCTGACCCCTCTGCTGTGCTGGGCAGTTCACTCCCTGATGCCCGCCCCGTGCCTGACTTAGACCCCTGCCCTCAGGGAGCCCCCAGCTAGATGGGTGAAGACAGGTGGGTGAACCACGATGATGTGCACAGTGGCCAGGTGGGACTTTGGCCTGCCTGGGGGGCAAGGCAAGGCTTCCTGTGCACATGCTGGAGAGGGGGCTAGGAAGAACGAGTTCCCTGGGGAAGACTGCCTTCTTGGCTGCCCCAGCCCTCTGACGGCCACCATCTGGCTGGAAGGTGTCCACCCACCCAGCCCTGAAGGCCTGTCCCTAACCTCCGTTTCCTTCCTCACCCCGCTCCTTCACTCTCCACCTCCCCAACATGTATACACATTGTCTCGGTGGACTTGCACCACCTTGGAGCTTCTCACCCACCCTTTACAGGTAGGAGGTCACCTGGCTGGACATCTGGCTGCAGGCTGGCAGAGGGCAGCATAACCTGGGGCTTTCCCAGGCCCCACCGACCCTAGCAGACTACACAGTGGGCTTTTTAAACTGACTCACCTTCCCCGCTTATAGGAACCACTTGCTGCCTGGCCTTGCTCCCTCGCATAGTGAGTGGGAGAAAGCCAGTGTTGTTTGCAAACTGGCCCCGAGCAGGCTTCCACTGAGGCTGCCCTCTGCGTGAGAGCTGTTGCCCACATAGCATTTCATGCTTATCAAATGACCTATGGCCTGGAGTTTTGGAGACAGCCTCAGTTTACTCAGATGGTGAGGATTTGTCCCCCACTCCCGGACACTTATTGTGCACGAAGGACTGACTTCGAGTACAGCAACTCCCTTTCCTACGATTCTGGGGTCTGAGCCCTGGCACGACTTGCTCAAGGTCACACAGCCCCTGTGAGGCAGAGCTGGGGTCCCTGCACCATCTGTTCATCCTGGGCTTTCTCCCTGGGTGGCTTACCTGCCCCACCAGTCTCCCCTGCCCCACCAGTCTCCCCTCAGCATCATCTAGTTAAGGGCTGGTCCCAGTCTGGAGCTCAGAAGATCGGGTCAGCGGGGCTCTCCGGGAACACTGGGTCCCAGCCCCTGGAGTGGAGAAGGCAGACGGGGTCCAGGCCACCGTGAGCTGGCTTGCGGAAAGGGAGAGTGGAGTCGTACGCTTGGACCCGAGTCCACGGGGGCCGTGAACCTCGTCTTTTGCTACATCATCTCTCTGTGTCACCTCCTTCCCAGCACCGTAGGTCTCCTCACTCTGAAAGCAACACACTGCCTCTATCTCCGCACTTTCTCCCACACTCTTCTCTCTGCCTGAAGGGCCCTCCCCTTCTTTATTTGACTAACTGCTGCTAGTCTTTTAAGGCTCATTTCAGGCCCTGGGGAGACCTGCTCTGACCCCCAGGCTGGGTCACAGCTCCTTCTCAGGACACCCACAGCCCCCTGAGTACCCTTTTGCACAGCCTGACCCACCAGTCTGGTGATCACTTGTTCACGGTCCATCTCCTCTACCAGACAGCAGATCATGGGGGCGAGGACTGTGTTTACTCCTGTCTGGGTCCCCAGTTCCTTTCATCAGGCCTGGCACACTGGGGAAAGCTTGTCCAATTTGATTAGTAATGATGGTCCCCTCGTGTTTGAACTGTATTGTTTGTTTTTCAAAGCACGTTCACGTCCATGATCCCTTTGAGCCACCTAACCGTTGGAGAGGGAGGCAAGGCAGCGCTGACAAGGTTTGGAAGCAGAGGCTCAGTAAGCTGCCTACTGTGATGGCGGCGGAGCCTGGCCTCCAAGTCCAAGGCTCGCTGCGCTGTCTCCCCCTACCGCCTGCGTAAAGCCGTGGGTGGCGCCCACACCCTTGGCGACCCTGAGGCCAGGACTGCTTGTAATCAAATTGCCTTCCTCCTCACTGAGCTCATGCTGCTGAGGGAATGGAAATTTGGACCAGTGGGCGGGGGTGAGAGGCTGGGGTGGCGGGGGCGGCTTTGGCCGAGGTACTGGGGGGACCAGGATGGGTGGGGGGTCTGGGTGAACACACCAGAACCAGACTTAGTGGTTCTGGCCTTTGGCCCCGGGGACTGGTGAAAACCATCCCGAGTGGTTGGCCAGAGGCCTGCCGCCCGCGTCTGGGTGTCCAGAGGGTTTGGGATGGTCAGCAGCAGCAGGGAGATGGATCAGACCCCCCTGGCAGGTTAGGTTGACTATGGTGGTGGCCTTCAGGCACTGCCTGCCTCAGGGAGACCTGCTTTAAGTCCTGTCTGGGCAGTGATGCCATTGACTTGGCCCAAGGCCGTGCAAGTCACTTCTGTTTTCTGTGCCTCAGTTTCCTTATCTGTAAAGGTGGGTAGTAGTAGTCTCAGAGGGAGAGTTATTAAACGGTGTCTGGAGTGGTAGTAGTCTCAGAGGGAGGGTTAAGTTATTAAACGGTGTCTGGAGCCTGCTGAGTGGCACAGTGATTTCCTTCTCTGGGTAATGGCCTTGTACCCTTTTCTGCTCATCTCCCTGAGTTGATGTGAGGCCCACATGAACTGTCTGAACACTACTGAGTGCGTGTGTCTTTTCTCTGAAAGAAATGGGGGTAGAGGACAGACCCTGGGGAGCCAACCTGGCACCAGGTTGAAGATGGACCAGTCCAGTCACCAAAGACTGGGCATCTCTGGTCAGAGTGCAGGCAAGCAGCTGGTGGGTTCCAGGAAGAGGTGGGGGTCTCCTCAGGGTGGTAGTGTCTGTCCGTCCAGAGAACTGGGCCTGCCGATTCCCCCGTCAGAGCATGCTTCCAGCCCCGTGGGGAGAAAGGAGTCTGCTGCCATACTGTGCGTGGTGGCCTGGGTTTCTCTGACCTCCCCTCTCAGCCCTGCTCCTGACCACAGCCTCTAACCTTAAGCGGGGACTCTAATAGCACCCTGGCCGGGTTGTTGTGCAGGTGACTATAACCCTGTGAGGTCATGGAAGCAATGTGTGTTAATATGTGTGGGGCACATGGTAAGTGCTCAACAATTGTTAGATTATATTTTTATTGTTATTGCTACATTCTTCATATTATTACTCCATTCTTTCCACACACATCCCAAGTACACTGCATACCACTTGCTGTTTTACGGCTGGGCTCAGTACTTTCATCCTTCAGGCAATGGAGAGCCATGGAGGGCTTTTGAGCAAGGCTGTGACATGGAGCTGGGCTCTGGGATGATTAATCTGGCAGTGGGGTTAAGCCTCATGACGAGGTGTGGTTAGCTTAAAAAGGGACTTGTTTTATGGCATTTTAAAAAATGACTTTTCAAATCTTTTCCTTTTAGTTGAGGGAGAAAGAGAGGTTGAAGGAAAAGAAAGTTTGTGTTAAGAAAAAAGGAGACTGTTGGAGGAGGTGAGGTATTTAACAGGGATGAAAAGAACTGTCGAGTGGACTGCAGACCGGCCTGGGGCTGCCTGCATCCCCCCAGGTCAGGTTGTGGGTATGGAAGTCTTCCCACCCCATCACCGCCATGCTTGTGGGACTTGAGAATAATCAGGATATAAATCATCTCTGTGCCTTCAGGGATGCAGACATCTGGGGCAGGGCTGCTTTGAACTCAGAACCTGGTAATGCTGGTGTTTGTGACTCCCGATTGGGGTTGGGTGGGAGGGGAGGAGGAAGGTTGGGGTTGACCATGAAAGGGGGCCATTTAGAGAAAAGGGAAGTTCTGAAGGTGGAGCTGTGCACAATGGAAGGACCTTTTTTTTTTTGCTTTTTTAAGCAAACCTGAAGCTCGGCTAGTGTGTGATTTGATCCTGGCTGAGCAGGCTTCAGGGAGTGACCAGTGAAAAGCTGAAGGATGCTGGAAGATGCTGGAGGGGTGGGGATGAGGCGGGGAGAGGGGAGGAGCTAAGGAGGGAGGAAGGTTCCAGAAATGGGAGTGTGGGTGAGCGGGGCACTCAGATCCTCTGACTGGGTGTGCATTTGGGACCCCGAGCCCAGGGGTCTCCCCAGGCTCCTTTCCTGGTGGTTCTGACTCTGGGAGTCCCGGGTGGATCCAGAAGTCTGCATTTTCGACAAGATTCTGTGGACAGAGGCAAAGACCAGACTCTGAGAAGCACTAATTTAGGTCCACCTCTGGCCCCCTTGATGGGCAGAGGGGATGATTTGGCAGGCAGCAGGTGTTGAGAGGGGCTGCGTCTGGGCACAAGGGGTTCCCAGTGGAGGGATGGAATGGTGGACTGAGCCTGGGTGGAGGAGAGAGACCCTGGCCTGGGTGGGTGGGAGCGAGCTTTTAGACAGGTTTGATTAGAAGCTGGTGTCAACTACAAACTGGCACTTACCAAGAACTTTGCCAACGAGTGAACAACAAGGCGTTTGCCGTCTGCCTCTATGGAGACGGAGCCCCGTGCTGCTGCAGCGGCTGGCCTGCAGCAACCCTGAGGGAGTTCAGGGTGGAGGGAGGCACTCTGCTCCAGGGAATCTGGTGGGACAGGTCTTTAGCTAGTTGGATGTCTTTAGGAACAGATTTTATGATCTCAATCCTTGCATCTCCTCTTATCTCAGTTCAGTTCAGTTCCTCAGTCGTGTCCGACTCTTTGCGACCCCATGAATTGCAGCATGCCAGGCCTCCTTGTCCATCACCAACTCCCGGAGTTTACCCAAACTCACGTCCATCGAGTCAGTGATGCCATCCAGCCATCTCATCCTCTGTCGTCCCCTTCTCCTCCTGCCCCCAATCCCTCCCAGCATCAGTCTTTTCTAATGAGTCAGCTCTTCGCGTGAGGTGGCCAAAGTATTGCAGTTTCAGCTTTAGCATCAGTCCTTCCAAAGAATACCCAGGACTGATTTCCTTTGGGATGGACTGGTTGGATCTCCTTGCAGTCCAAGGGACTCTCAAGAGTCTTCTCCAACATCACAGTTCAAAAGCATCAATTCTTTGGCACTCAGCTTTCTTCACAATCTAACTCTCACATGCATACATGACCACAGGAAAAACCATAGCCTTGACTAGATGCACCTTTGTTGGGAAAGTAATGTCTCTGCTTTTCACTATGCTATCTAGGTTGGTCATAACTTTCCTTCCAAGGAGTAAGCGTCTTTTAATTTCATGGCTTCAGTCACCATCTGCAGTGATTTTGGAGCCCCAAAATAAAGTCTGACCCTGTTTCCACTGTTTCCCCATCTATTTCCCATGAAGTGATGGGACCGGATGCCATGATCTTCATCTTCTGAATGTTGAGCTTTAAGCCAACTTTTTCACTCTCCTCTTTCGCTTTGATCAAGAGGCTCTTTAGCTCCTCTTCACTTTCTGCCATAAGGGTGGTGTCATCTGCATATCTGAGGTTATTGATATTTCTCCTGGCAATCTTGATTCCAGCTTGTGCTTCTTCCAGCCCAGCATTTCTAAATCCCTTCATGGTGACATCAGACCCTCATGACTAACAAAAAACCTTTTGTAAAATAAGTGCTTCATGGTATTGAACTCCCCCTTTACCAAAACCGTATATATTGACCTTCCCCCACTGCTGCTTTGGAGCAGTCGCTCAGAACTATCTGAGATGCTGCCTCCCAGGCTGCAGTCCTTATTTTGCCCTGGATAAAACTTAACTTGGAACTCTCAAGTTGGACATCTTTTTTAAGTCAACACAGGTCATGAGAGATAGAGTTGGAGGTGTCTGGGGATCCATGAGCTGGAATAGGGACTGGAAAGAGGCAGGGGATCAAACTGGTGGTGGTGGGGGCAGGAGCAGGGATGCACAGCTAGGGAGACAAAGGCAGGACCAGAGTCAGTCTGGTAATGGTGTGGATGGTGAGGACATAGTGGTGTTTCCCAGAGACATGGGCTGAGGTCAGAGCAGCTCCAGTAAGTCCCTCTGGGCTCCTTACTCTGGGTTCCTTAAAACCATCATCAGCAACTGGTTGGGTCCGAGAGCCTGGGCAGGAATCAGCGTGCTATGCTGGTGGGTAAGTGGTCGCAGCTAGTGGTGAGGGCTGCCGGCTGGGCAGGGAGTTAATGTTACAGGTGGGGAGAGATACTGAGACTCTTCATTCATTCATCTACTTGTTTGCTCATCAAATATGAATGAAGGGCCAGGCGCTGAATAGCGTGCTTTCACATGCTCCCGTCGTTTTCAGGAGGCTTCTGCAGCGTGGGTTTGTGTCCGTGCTCCTTTCCCCGCCAGCTGCCTTGGGAAAGGTACTTGATCTTTGTGTTTCATCTGTAAAAAGCGGGGAAATAAATGTCCCTACCTCATGGGGTTGTCATGAGGGTTGCATATCTACATCCATGCAGAGTGGTTAGAGCGGCATCTGGTTTTGATTGTTCTTGCTCCAGCCATGCCCTGGGACAGCCCAGACCCCAGTGCCAGCGTCTGTTCTGGTGACGCCAGGCCCTCTCTTCCGGTCTCTGCCCACAGAGGCCCAGATCAGGTGTGCCACCTTCTGACTCACTGCCTTAGCTGTCCCAGGGGTTAATCATCCCAGTCGTGCTGCCTCGCCGGGTGACAGGGGAAGGAGTCAGCCTTGGCACACTGAACAGTGCTGTGCAGCGGAAGCTTGTTTTCCCACGGCCCTTAGTACTCCTGCCTGGAAAATCCCACAGACAGAGGAGCCTGGAGGGGCTCCAGTCCATGGGGTTGCAAAGTGTTGGACACTGAGCAACTTCCCTTCACTTTCAAGATAAGGAGTTGAGCCTGAGAGTTCTTTCTGTGCTAAAGAGTCCTCCACCCTGGGGTTTGGGGAGAGGGCACTTGGTATTTGGCTCTGGGAGGAGACCCTACTGTGTTGTCTCCTAGGAGATCTGCCGAAGCTGTCCCAGCAGCGTCTTGCATCCCAGACCTTGGCAGGGCCTTGGACATTGCTCCTTCTCCATCAAGGTGCTTTTGGGGAGACTAGAGTCAGGGGTGTGAGATGACAGGCACAGCCCATCCCTGCGCAAGGCCCTGGAGATACCCTGCTGTGCTGCCAAGTGGGTGCGAGCAGGTGAGGCTCACCTGCTCGATGCCTTTATTACAGCAAGGCTCAGGCCTCGGCTGCGCCTGTCGCTATTTGATTCCTGTTCTCTGTCCCTTCTGGCCACTGCTGGATGCTAGGGACTCCGAGACAAACCAGATCCAGGCCTGTCTCAGGCAGCTCTCAGCTGAAGGGTCAGGCAGCCGGGTGTGAAATAATGACCACACAGCGTGTCTCAGTGTCGGGGAACCCCGATGCAGCTAGGCCCAGTGCAAGACACAAGAGAGCTTCGCTCCAGAAGATGTGGGCTGCCAGGAGAGCCGGGAGCCCTCCTTCTTCCTTCCCTCGCTCCTGCCGACGCCTGTGCTTCCCGGCCCAGTCTACCTCTGCGGGGCATTCCCTCTGCCCCCTTCCCTGGGACAAGGACCCAGCCTGGCACACAGCACCTGCTGTCTGCCAGCAGGTGTCTTGTCTGTCTTGCTGTCTTTATTCCAGCCACACTGAACCATGCCCTCTTCCCTCACATTGATGTTCCCTCTGCCTCTGTGCTCTTCCCTCTGCTTCTCCTGTCCCCTCTGCCTGGGCTGTTCCCTCTGCCTGGGCTGTTCCCTGTCTGGGCTGTTCCCTGTCTGGGCTCTTCCCTCTGCTTCTCCTGTTCCTTCCTTGGCTACCCTTCTTTATGTTTTTTCCCATTTCCTGCCTGGTTTTAAAATCCAGCTCAGATGTCACCTCTGCGGCACCTTCTCTGAGGCCACCGTCCCTCTAACTGGGCCGGTGGCCCCTGGGTGCTCCCACCAACCCTCTCCTTTTCCTGTGTCTGTCTTTGAATCCACTCTGTTGAATGAGTGGCTCATTGAATGGATAAACTGTGACTTTGGGCTGGTCTCTGAACTTCCCTTATCTCACGAGGGTGGTATCTATGGAGACAATCAAACTACCTGAGAGAAAGTGCTCAGCGTTCCAGAGTACTGTTGGAGCCAGAGATGGTGCTGCCGTTCCTAACATCACCGAGACTCTGTGTGTGCATGTGTGTGCGTGTGTGCTCTGGCCACCCACAAGGCACGCAGGGTTTTGTTCCTCAACCGGGGACCAAACCTGTGCGCCCTGTGGTGGAAGTGCAGCCTTAACCAGTGGACGACCAGGGGCGTCCCGCCATGACTATGTTTTGTGCCATCTCCATGCCTGGCATCAAGCTAGCCCCCGACTTGGGGGTGTAACTGGTGCCACGTGGGCCTGACCTCTGGGCCTTTGAGGGCTCTGCCAGAAGCTGCCCCTCCAGGGTCCTGTGGGTGCTCACCGAGTGAATTCTGCACTTTTCAGTAGCAGCGTGAAAATTGTTGGTGTAGGAATGTTTATTTATCAACTTACTCATGAACAGGATTTTCTTTACTGTGGGACATGATGCTTTACCGGAGCTGTGGGCCTGCCGTTGAGCGTGTGGTCTCATGGGAAAAGCAAGTGTCAGAGGAGGGAAGACGCTCAGGGCGGGAGGGCATCATTTCCAGGGGGCGCGAACCCGGGAAGACTTTATGGAGGAGGGTGCATTTGCCCTGGTGTTATAGAATGGGAAGGGTTTTAGGGGTGGTTATAGGAGGGAGAAGGCAAGCACAAAGGCATGGGGCGGACTGGCGGCCGCTTGGCAGTCCCTGGTGCCTGGCTCTCTGGCTTCGGCAGGAGCGCCTTCTCCCCTCCCACCGCTTCCCTCTTCCCCACCTTGCCCTTGCTGAGAGCTCAGAGCACGCGTTATAGGGACTAGTCAAAATACAGACTCAGACGGACTTATCCCCCTGAGCCCACGGTTGCATTCCTGGGCACTGGAGGGGTAGAGGGCCCGTGGAGATGTTTGCAGAGAAAACAGCCTAATGAGGGTCTGATGAGGGGCTTGCCGTGAACCAGGGGTGGGGCAGGCGTCCCCCGCCACACACAGGGCCGAGCTGGCTGTGCAGGAAGCGCTGCTTATCTGGCGGTGGGGCCGCTCTGGCGCCGGTGGGCTGGCCCCCAGTTCCTCAGCCTTGAAAGTGTCCTAATGGCAGGAGGGAAGGCAGGACTGCAGGGCTGAGGTGGGGCTGTGTGGCCCTAGGTGGTCCCGTTTGCTTCTGCGACTGTTTCCTCACCTGTTGTGTGATGGATGCCCTGGGTGCTCCGATTCAGGGTGAGAGTGAGATGCAGTGAGGTAAGCCCTTGGCCCAGAGCCAGTGCCTAGGAGCCTCCACCAGTGGAGACAGCGATCGCCATCTCCTGGTGGCGAGGGATCGCCACCTCCACGCAGGCCTAGGGCTGCCAGTCCTGGTAACTGGAACTCCCACTAGCCAGCATCCTGCCTCACTATCCTCCCCAGGCAGGGAGGCGACCAGGTGGTTTAGGAAGGACTCCTGGGCTGGTGGCAGGAAGTGGGGGCTTCGGTCTAGTGCTGTCAATTCTTGTCTGGATGGCTCCACCATTTGTCGAGCAGACCTTGTGGATCGAGGAAGAGTAAACGAACAATACTGTAGCTGGATGCCCTTTAGGAACTGTGTTGGTCTGTCACTGCGGTAACAGATGCAGTGGTGTCTCCCACGAGGTATTCCTGTGGGGGTTCAACTGTACAGGGGCTGACACGGAGGCCCTGAACTTTGGCAATAGCAGGATTGGATGGTGCTATCCAGGTGCTCCGTGTTGCCTCCAAGTCTCCATTTCCAGTAGTCATGGACAGATGTGAGAGTTGGATCGTAAAGAAGGTTGAGCACTGAAGAATTGATGCTTTTGAACTGTGGTCCTGGAGAAGACTCTTGAAAGTCCCTTGGACAGCAAGGAGATCAAACCAGTCATTCCTAAAGAAAATCAACCCTGAATATTCATTGGAAGAACTGATGGTGAAGCTGACGCTCCAATACTTTGGCCAACTGATGTGAAGAGCCAACTCACTGGAAAAGACCCTGATGCTGGGAAAGATTGAGGGCAAGAGGAGAAGGGGATGACAGAGGACGAGATGGTTTGATGGCATCACCGACTCAATGGACATGAGTTTGAGCAAGCTCCAGGAGATGGTGAAGCACAGGGAAGCCTGGCGTGCTGCAGTCCATGGGGTCGCAGAGAGTCAGACACGACTGACTGTACAACTCCGCCTTGGAATGGCTAGGGATAAGTAATCAGTGAAAGAGCCCCAAAGGCTGGCCTCAGGAGATCCTCTCTTTCTTTCCTTCCCTCTCTCACCCGTCGCCCCAGAGAGTGTCTGGGAGACGAGGAGGGTAGGCTTTGGAGGGTGTAAGAGGTGATTCGAGCTGGGCCCATGCCAATCCATGGCTGTCGAAGGCAAGAGTGGCCCCCTCCAAGTTTAGTTGTCCTGCCTGGCTCTGTTCTAGCTCCCGCCTTCTCTTCCTCACCTGCCTCCATCCTGTGACCTTCTCCCCATAACTCTGGAAATGCGAGGTTCTAGCCCAGGCTCTGCCCCTCGCAGGCTGTGTGACCTGGGCTAAGTTACTTGACTGCTCTGAGCCTGTACCCTCACAGAATGGAGTCTGCAGCAGGAAGAGCTCTCAGGAGCCTCCTGTTCACACCTTGGGGTCCTTCATGCAACAAGGCCAGGGAGAGGCCCAGCACTGTCAGGAAGTTCAGTTCATGGCAGACGATTGTGCAGGCCATGGTCCAGCCTTCCGCAGGCCCTTTGTGACCCGGCCCCAGTAAGCTCACCCCCTGCTCCATTCAGGCTGCCCTGGACTTTTTCTGTCGTCTGAGCCCACCACGTGTCCTCGCGCTTCCGGGCCTCTGCATGGTCACGCTTTCCTTGGCCAGAGAGCTCCTGTTTATTGCTCAAAACCCAGCTCTGGTGTCCCTTCCTTTGAATCCCTCCTACCTCTTTCAGTAGTTGGTTACCCTGGCCGGGTACAGGCACTGTTTACCCTGTGTCTAGTTTATCTGCTCCTTTCTGTGGTTCCCCCAGTAGGCTTTGAGCTTCCCAGGGAGAGGAAGAGGGCCTGTCCAGATGCATTCTGCACCCGGCTGGGGTCTGGCACAGATGGAGTGGGACCACTTTCCTCTGCTCGGGAAGAGTTTTGCTTCATTCCCACAGGCTCTTCTTTGGAGGAAAGAGCCAGCACTGTAGGTTAGCACACTGTTCTCTGTCTGGGAGTCATTGGAACTGGTGGAAAGTAGGATGGGGCTGAGTTGGGGAAGGGAGAAGTGTGTGCTGTGAAGCTGAAAGGTAGAAGGGGCCAGGCTTTGACCAGTGGTGTGCTGCCTGCATAACGGGCTGCGTGGGGTCTCCGTTCATTCAGTGAGTGTTTCCTGAGTGTCCGGCTTCTTGTCTAATGTTGCTCTAGTTCCCAGGGAAATAGTGGAGAATAGGACAGAGACCCTGCCTAAAGGGGCTCACAGTCTGGCGGGAGAGATGGAGGAAGCATAGGTGGGACAACTGGGAGGCAGAGAGAAGCCCCCAGGACCTGGGAGCTGAGAGGAGCCAGCCAGCAGCCTCTGAGCTGGGCATGAGCACGGTGGAGAGCTGTGGCCCAGACCAAGGGGCCGGAGGGGAGGGTGTGTTTCCGACAGAACCTGTGGATGAGCGGGTGGGAGGTCACAGGTCAGGCTGGAGGGACCAGCAGGGACCTGTCCCTGAGGCAAGACGATGGGGGACAGCAGTGGCTCTGGTCTGGGTGTGGTGCGGACTGGAGGGGCGAGGGAGGGCAGGGCGCCCAGTCCTGGGTAACCTGGACCACCATGGCCAAGGCCAAAGCCACTGGAGAGGAGGGGATGGGTCAGGGCCTGGTATTTGAGACTTGGCGACAGGCTGGACGTGAAAGATGAGGGTGAGGGAGACAGTCACGGGCAAGTGGGGAAGCGACAGTTGTCTCAGGAAATAACTTGTTGGAAGAGAGGGGAAGAACACAAAGAACTCAGCAGGGATCTCTGCAACTCAGGGTAATTTTGGCTTCGGAGAGCCAGCCCTGCTAATCAGATTGTAAAAATCAGGTACCGGGGTTTTTGCAGAAAATGAAGCAGATCAAAGCCAGGGTCGATTAGGCTCTGATTAAACATGGCTGAGGAGGGTCAGACTCATTACCGAGGAATGTACACAGGCCGGCAGCGCTGACGGGGGATAATAACAGATCGCACCCGGCAGCGCAGACACCACGGCGCTCTGGGGACGCAGCGCTCCGCGGCGGGGCGGCCACAAGGAATGGCATGTCCGCAGGCTCCGAGGGGAATGAAGGTGGCAGGGGGCGCGTGTGCAAGTCTAGTCCCCTCTCTCTGTGGCCTCTCTGGTTCTGCAGACTCTGCGAGGGGACTGCTCCTGCGAGCGGGGCATCGGTGGAGCCCAGGGGAGCACTGGCCTTGCTGTTTTCCACCTCGGTGCACTTGCTCGCGCCCTTCCTGTTGAGTTGAATGCCTCCCTTACCCTCATCCTATCTTCTGTTTCCCTGTAGGACACCCCTTGCTTGCACCTCCTCTAGGAGGTCTTTATTGATCTGCCCTGCAGCCCAGGTCAGGTGTCTCCTCTGCATCCCCACAGCCCCCATCACTTGGAGCTGTCATCATCTGTTCACATGTGTCCCCTGACCCCTCCTGACTGTGAGTCCCTGATGGCAGCGTGTTTCCCCATGTCCTGTGTGTCCAGCTCGGGATCAGAAGCAGAGCAGATGTCAGGCTGTGTTCACTGATGTGGGCGGAGCCAAGTTGTGGAAGCCACACAGCTTTGAAGAGCAGAGCAGGGTCAGGCTTGGCCTGCCCGCCGTGGGAGTAGTCCCAGGGCTTCTGCCCAGAAGTGCTCACGGGGTGAGGGTGGAGCGCAGGCCAGGGCAAGGCTTCCCCAGGTTCTCCCTCACCTGCTGCCCAGCCAAGGAGTGGCAGGTGGCTCTGCCAGGCTGGAGAGAATGAAGAAGATCCCATGGAAGGGATCACGGAAATGTGGGTGCTAGGCTGAAGAGCCTGGACTCGACCCTCTGGGCCTTGCAGAGCCACTGAAGATTCTGGACTTGCGGGCAGTGATAGAAACTGAGCTTTAGGAAAAGCCTAAGTTTCTTGTGCTATCAGAATGGGATTCCCCCCTGAATACCCAACCACCCTGGTGGCTCTAACCTCCACTGGCTGCTTCGCTTCGCACCCCTGCCCTGGCCCCTGTGCATGCTCTCACAGGGCCTGGGTTGTTCCTAATCACAGAGGAGTGAGAGTGAGCTGGGCTGGGTTAGCCTGGCATTAGGCTGAGTTTGGTTTCTGCACTCCACAAACACTCACCTACTGGGTGCCATACTTCCTTTGTGAGCCCTGGGGATGCTCTGAGGTTCTGGCAGCCTGGCTCCCTCTGGAGATGGAGACAGGAGGAGGGGCTGGACCATAGAGGTCTGGCAGGGGATCGCCCATCTGAGGGAGACATGGATGCCCCCAGGCCTGGCTGGAAACGTTTGGGGGTTTAGAAGGAAGGAACACAAAAGCCCTTAACCTCCCAGCTGGAATGTGGACACTTCATCCCTCCTGCTCTTCTGTCCCTCCTCCAGCCCCATAAATGTCCAATTTGGGGAAAGGATTCAGCCCTAAGCCCCAGCAGAATAAGGTTGATTAAGAAACTGAGCTCCATAAAATTGTCCTTGCTCTGGCGGGCTGGTGGGTGGGGAGAGTGACTGGAGCGCAGGCCTGGAAAGGACGGTACAAAGCCCTCCTTTCAATTCAGGCCCTCCCAGCGCCGGAGTCCCCACTGCAGGGGCAGCCGCAGCCAGTGACGGCCCGTGTGTGTGTGGGTTTCTCCGCCCCACCTCCACACCATGCACCCACTTCAGGACTCTAACTCTCATTACTGGACAAACATTTTCCCAGTGCCTGGGGGGGCATTCCTTTGCTCCACATACCTGCCCTGTGCCAGGCTTTCTGCCAGCGCTGGAGACATAGAATTGCTCTGGCCGGGACTGGCACACATCCTTTGTTCACTGTGAGCCTGACAGTGCTGACTGACCTGCACGGTGCTCTTGTTTGATCCACGTGGGGACTCTCCAGGGTAGGTGGTAGTCTCATATCCCCATTTTACAGATGGGGCCCACAGAGGTAGATTAAGTCACCGAGGGTCATGTAGGAAATGAGAAGCAGAGGTGGAGCTAGCACCCAGGATTCTGACCCACGGTCCCTGCTCTCAGTCATGGTGTACCTCGGCTCATTGAGTGGGCGCCTTCAAGGAGGGGCTCAGTCTCCGGAGACTTTCTGCCTGGGTTACAGCCACACCACCAGATTTGAGGACTGCTGTCAGGGAGTTCTGGGTAACAGTGCTCAGAAGTCCTGCACTTGGTAGATGCTCGTAGCTGTTAGTGGCATGTACCAGGTGTGTAGGTGGGGGAGCAAGGCTGTGGGGCTCCAGACTCCACCTGCCAGAACTGGGCTTCTCTGATCCTTGCGTGGTGTCCCGGCTGAGTGCAGGGCACGGTGCTACCACCAGTACCTGGGAGTTGTTCTTGTGGGCAGCTCCCCGCACGCTACTTCCAGCTTCTCTGCCGAGCCGTGTCCTGTAACCTCCTGGGTCTCCCTTGCTTGTGCCCACTTGTCTGCATCCCCACTGTCACCAGCCCTGTCCAAGCCTAGCCAACTCAGTGACCTCCGAGCTGGGCTCCCTGTCGCCCCTCTAGGTTCTTTCCCACCCTGTAGTCAGAGTGACCTTTTATTTTAAGACACAAATCTTATCCTGCCACATACCCTCAACCTGCTTAAGACTACGCTAGTTTGCTGGTCTTGTCAGAACAGCATCTTTATTTTTCACCTCGGACCACAGGGTCTGGTGTTGTCTGGTCCATCTGTCCCCACAGCTTCATTCCTCTCTCATTGCCCTTCACTGTACTCGTCACATTAGCCCTCTTCCCTTCCCTTCCAAAGCACCGTAACCTCTGCCTCGGGGCCTTTGCACAGGCTGTTCCCAAGGCCCAGTTCTCTTCCTTCCTGGCTGAGCCTTTCCCCGCTTGATGCTCACTGGTGATCCGTGTCGCAGCTTGAGCCACGTCTGCAGGGAAGCCTGCCCTGACTTCTCTCCTGTGTTCTCATTGCCTGGTCCACGCCCTTTATGCCACAGACAGAGTCTGTTCTGCGTTTGTTCGTGCAGTTCTTGGGTACTGCCCTCCCAAGGGGCTGAACTCAAGGTAGGGACATTGGTTTAGCCCATGATTATGTCCACAGTGGCCCACATATAGTGGGCCCACAGGAAATACTTGTTGAATATTGGGGACCTTTGGGAGGAGAGGAAGGGGTTCCAGTGGAGCTGGCTTGAGTCTAAAGGTGGACAGTGTTTTCAGGGAGCCCTGCCTGTGAACACTCTACTTCATCATGGTACTTTTCTGGGAAGCTCATGGGCTATGGGCCAACATTCTCTTCCAGCCAGCAGGACCTCTCTCCGGGAAGCAGGGGTGGCCTGAATTAATGAAGCTGGTTTCAGCTTTTCTGCTGGACATCACACCTGCCCTCCTGTCCCTGCCTCTCTGTGAGTAAGTAGCCCCTCCTCTTTTCTGAGCCCGAGGCTCCCCATCTTTAAAAGAGCAGGGTTGTCTGAGATGATCTTTGAGGTCCCTTTCTACTCTTTGGTTGTATGATTTAATGCATTACTGTTGCACTTTTTTGGGGGTAAAAAGATTAGGTGAAAGGGCCTCTCCTAATTCTTTTCCTCCTTACCTGCCCTCCCTGGCTCTGTGGTTATTGCTTATGAAGAATCGGTTCGCAGGAGGTGGACCTATTCTAATAAGTGATGCCAAATCCACCCTGGTGAAAAGTGACCAATCCACAGCAGCTGGGGTTGCCTCCAGGGCCCTTGGCATCCGCTTATGCCTGAACGTTCCTTATAGGGACACAAGGAAAGGTCACCCACAGAGGAAGTCCCCGATCTGATTATGTGAAGTTTATTTCAGCCGCATTAACAGTGTGAAAGGTGCAGAGCCCGAGACCGTCCCCCCGGAGCATCCTCTGAGCTCCTTGTTTAGGGACCTGGGCACTGTGCTCTATTTGCCTCCTCCGGCCCAGCCCAGGGCCTGCCGCCAGGTGTCAGCTCTGCCAGAGACTGTTATCTGCTCGGAGACAATGATGGTTGCAGGGTGGGTCCCAGTGTTGGCCTTGGGGAAGGGGCTGCAGGGAAGAGAGGCTGCCCACCTTTACAACAGGGAGCGTCTGTGCGGAGCTGGTACCAAAGCTGCCTGAAACTGCCCCCGCCAGCCAGATGCCAAGAGCTTATTGCAGACAGCCTAGCAATTTCAAATTTCCTTTGTTCTCCAAGAGCTGATGAATTAGTTGAAACGTAGTCCATGGGGTCGCAAAGAGTCGGACACGACTGAGCGACTTTACTTACTTACTTGCTTAAGAACACTTGCAAAGAAGCCGACAAAGTGGTTTAAGTTAGTGTAGAATAAACTCAGCACAGGAGTGTACTGTGTGTGTGTGGGGGGGTTTGGGTGGGGGTCGGGGTGACTGTTAGGGAAGGTCCCCAGGAACAGAAGGCTGACTGGGTGCTTATGCTTCTATGAAAGGAGATAATGGAAAACTGGAAAACAGGGTTCAGAGTCCCAGCTTTGCCACCTATAGCCGTGCGGCCGGGGGCAGTTCTGTTAGCCTCTGAGCTGTTTGGGAGAAGGTGGGATGTCTCTTGTCACTTCCTGAGGGCAGGGCTGTGTCCAGGGCAGGGTGGGCATCCACATGCGTCTGTGGGAAGCTCAACCCCTCGCTTGTTCAGCAGGGACACTGTGAGAGTTGTCTGTCTTGGCCGCTTTTGATTGGAGACGTTGGCCCAGGTGGTGACACTCATTTCTCTCACTTTGCTCATGGTTTTATGGGATTTTTCCCCAGCCTCTTTTCGGGTCCAGGCTCCTCCCCAACTCTCACTGGCATATTCCACCCCACTTGGCATCTTCGCTGGAACAGCGAGGGGGCCAGCGCACAAGCCCAGACAAGAGGCGATGAGGTCGTGCAGCTCTGCCTTAGTGGTCTTCTGGTCTTCACCCCCCGACTGCATTCCTGATTCCAATGCAGAGCCTGCCGTGTGCCCGTCTTCATTCATAGCTGGGCACACATCATACAGCCGTGACCTCAGAAGAGAGCCCTGCTCCCCTGGTGCAAGTCTCCTAGACCCCAGGGCAGCTAGACTTAATTTAGGAGACTTGAGGCTCATGTGGACCCAAGGCTGGGAAAGAGGGAGGCGTGGGTCCCCCTCTGACCCCGCAGACGCTCTCAGTGTAGCCGGGTCCCTGGCCTAGGAATCGTTTACCCAGCTACCTAGCTGCGTCCAGGCCTGAGATGGTTGGGACAGTGTCGGCTACAGGGCAGAGATGTCAGTGGTAACCACGTGTGTGTCATCTTTTGGAGAAGTTCCTCTTGGATATAGCCAGGATGAGGCTCTTGACCCCAGTCAAATCCAAGTCTGCAGGCATCTCACCCTGCTCACTGAAATGGGGGTGGAATTGGATTTGACATTTCATTCCTACTGCTTAGTTATTAGGGCAAGTTAGTCTTAGCCCACACTCAGATGGCCTGAGCAGCTTCTTTTGGAGTATCATTTGTTTATTCATTCACTCAGCTCATATCAGGAACATCACATACACTTGCCTATATTACCCTTCCCCAAGTAGGATGGATTTATTTTCTGACCATGTGAATTTTAAAACCTTCTCTGATAATAATAGCATGGTAACCCTCATGTTTCCGTGCTGTTTAGAGCTCACAGAACATCTTCCCTTCCATTATTTCACTTAATGTTCATAAGGTGGGGTGTTTTTTTAAATTAATCTTTAAAAAAATATTTTTGGCCACACCCTGGGGCATGTGGGATCTTAGTTCCCCCAACCAGAGACTGAACCTACATCTCCTGTATTGGAATGCAGAGTTTTAACCATCGGACCACTGGGAAGTCCTGAGGGGGTTTTATTGCGTCTGTTTTGTAAAGAAGGAAACCGAGGCTCAGAGAGGTTAAGTGTCCTGCCCAGGATGACGCAGCTCTGTCAGTAGCAGAGGTCCATGGCTGTCCCCTCTCCCTGCAGCGTCCCCTGCCTGCCTGGTCCTGGTGCCCTTGGGTGAGTAGGTCCCATGCTCACCACCCAGATAGCACCCCCTCACTGCCAAAGAACAGGGGTTGTGGACAGGGAAGTAAATTCTCCTAATCTCTTTGGGCCTTGGTGTTCCCATGATGACATTTGTGTGATAGAAATCTCTCTCCTTGCCTTTTCCAGGAGGACATGAAGAGCAGATGCTGTCATTAACAGGAAAAGGTTTTAAATCTATTAGCTGAGACCTGACGGATAGTCCGACCCTCCTGGCGTGAGTGGAGACTCCATCACTCCCTGCCGTCTCCCTCCTTCATTCAGCAGATGTCTGGGGACCACTGCCCTGTATTCAGCTCTGGGCTGGGACTGGGGAGCGAGAGAAGCCTACCTGTTTCTGACCTTGGGGAGATGCTAGAATGTGGCTGTGGCCCTCCTCAGGCCAGGCTGCCTCAGGCGGGCAGCCTAGGGGCCACTCTTTATAAGAAAAGACCGTTAAGCTGGAGGGAGAAGTAAGGAAGTGGGCTGGCCTTGCCGTCTGTGGCCAGGCCCTTTCCAGACCTCCTCAGACGTATAGGAAGTGGGCGTGTACTTTCCAGCTGAGGACATCGGCTCAGAGTGGCATAGTGACCTGTCCAGGGGGGCACAGCTGGCGCGTGAACTTTCATCTCTGAGATTCTGGAGGGCAGACTTCTCTCTGGGACCCTTGCCTCTACGCAGCCCTCTGTGTCGGTGGTGGAAGCCGACCAGTGGAGCTGGCATGTGGCCTTCTGGGCCCTGGCGGCCTTGTTTGGGTCGGGGTCTGAGTCTCCGATCTTCCTCGTCTCCTCTGGACACCCCTGCTCCCCGGGCGTGCGGGGCTCCTGCCGTGGCGGCAGATGCTGCAGGTCAGACGTTCAGCCTCACATCTGGTCTCCCTCCTACTTTCATCTGAAACCCGACTCAGATTGTCTCAGTAAACAAACAGTAAATTCAACAGTACAATCTTCTTGAAATGCCTTGTAGTTATTTTAAGGCTGTTCGGGGGTTTATTTTAATTGCGGGCCCAGCTCCCACAGTCATGCAGCTGCTGCTGGGGGCATTCGTGGCTGCTGCCTCCCCACCCCGCTCCGTGTGGACCCTGACTCCTCCCCACCAGGGGCCCAGGGTGCCCTGGAGGTCGTGGCGGGAGATAAAGTGAGGTGTCAGGCCGCTCCCTTGCAGGTCGCTGATGTAGCTAAGAACTCGAGGTGCTGCAGTGACCAGGAGGTCAGTTGTGGACCTGGTTCTGGGGAGGAAGACACGGTGGTGGGGAATGACCTCTCCGGCTGAGAACGGGTTGCTAGGGAAGGAGCAGCCAGGCCTGGTTACCAGGACCACAGACATACCCTGCTTTATAGCAGGGGTGGCCTGGAAAGTTGGATCCCAGTAAGTTTCTGGCTAGTGTGGGCCCTGGGGGTCATTGGGCCCAGTGCTTTCCTTTTACACTTAAGGAGACTGAGGCTCAGAGAGTGAGGGCTCACTTCCCCAGGATGGGAGGTTTCACTCTTACTCTGCTCCCAGCTGATTCTGTCTGTGTCCCAGCTGATAGCACTGGGATGACTGACCCAAGCACACCCTTGGTGAGGTTCCATTCAAATGAGTGGCTCTGGAAGCCAGAGCCTTAAGTCCCAAGGGAACTGGGCACTTGAGCAGGCTGTGGGCTGAGGTGCCATCAGCGCGTCCTGCAGTGACCTCCCCGTCAAGGCTTGGGGGTGGCAAGTACCACCTCCCTCTCACTGGTGTGAACTGAAACATACTGGGGCTGGGATTCTAGAGACCTGGCTTTCTGCCTGATGCCAAGCAAGTGATCTCCCCTCTCCAGGCCTCAGTTTCTTCCTCTGTGTGGTTGGGGAGCAGCCCTAGCTGCCAGGACTGACGGGTGGCCTTTGTGTTTCAAGACAGTTCTGCAGCAAGGTTCCTGATGACAAGGCAGGCTCCTGAGGGTGTGGTGCTACACGTGGTGTGGATCCCCAGGAAGGGGTGCAGACTCTCCAGGGCCTGATCTGCTGGGGAGCATAGCTGGGAATGCTGGGGGCACTTATCACCCCCAGAAGTTTGGGAGGACAGGCTTGACTGAACTTCCGGGAGTCCACAGCCAGTACATTTCCTGGGAACCTGATGGTCCTGGGGAACAGGGGGTCCGTTTCCTAAGTGCCAGGATCTATGAGTCAGGACTTTAGGTGCTTCTGTTCTCATAACACTTCTGGCAGAAGATATTATTCTTCCCATTTTACACATGAGGCAGGAGAAGGGGACAACAGGAGCGGAAGGGGGAGACCGAGCACTAGAAGGTTGGATGTGGTCATGAGTTTGAGCAGCTCTGGGAGATGGTGAAGGACAGGGAAGCCCGGTGTGCTGCGGTCCATGGAGTTGCAAAGAGTCGGACACGACCAAGTGACTGAACATAAGCACACACATAAGGAGACTGAGGCCCCAAACCCCACAGCAGGGAGAGGGGAGGCAGCCACCAGGGACCTTGCTTCTCCCCTGGGGGAGGGGGAGAGGGCCTGGGTGGTTCTTGATGTGACAGCAAAGAAGGGGGAAGGGTGCAGCAGACCCCAGGGATGGTGTGAGAGCAAGTGAGAAGTGAAGGTCCTCTGCATGGCACCCCAGGCCAGAGCAGGGGCCAGGCCCTGGGAGACGTCTCGTCTGGGCCTGGCCGAGGCCCCTCTGTTTATTTGTATATCACAGATGTAAACTAATTTGTTTAGCAAGAAAAAACACATGCCTTCTAAAATGGGCTGTTTTCCCTCCAGTCGGCCATCACTCGTTGAATGGCCGCTGGGGTGAGCAGAACTTTTGGAAACCCGGTGAGGTGTTGGTGAGGCCAGGCTGTCACTGGTGAGGTGTTTCTCCACCGTGGGCCCCATAGCCAGCATCCGGACCCTGGCCCCAGCTCCTGGTTGCCGCCGGCTGTGAGACTTTGGCAAGTCGCTGGGATGCTTTGCGCCCTCGGCTTCTCACCTGGGAGACGGGGATTGACTGCGTGTCCTGCACAGAAAGGGACTACAAGGCCCCCAGTCTTGTGAGTTGGTGAAAAGCCATTTCAGCAATCATTAACTTCCATTACAACTAATCCAGGCGCTACACCCTGTTGATGGAGTTGTCAAGCCCAGCGTGAAGCTTGTTACACCCTCACGTGTGTTTGTAATTACGAGCTCTGGATAACTGTGTGCCCTGTCCTCAGAAACAAGGGACTGTGCCCCAGGGGTGGGGAGGGGAGGAAGGAGAACTGGGGTTTCCTGGGTGCCTGCTACATGCCAGCTGCTCTGCTTGGGGTAATCATTAAGTGTTTCTTGTTTTGCTTTGCCCGCACTGTGAGGCTTGTGGAATCTTAGTTCCCCGACCAGGGATTGAACCTGGATCCATGGCAGTGAAAGCCTGAAGCTTGAGTCTTAATTGCTGGGCCACCAGGGAATTTCCAATCGTTAAGTGTTTTGAAGACAGCTTTGCAGCAAGATTCCTGATAACAGACAGGCTCCCTTGGGGCTGTAGTGCTGGAACACAGGGTGGATCTCCAGGAAGAGGTGCAGGCTGTTTCCAGCCTGGTCTGGTGGGGAGCACAGTTGGGAATGATGGGGGTGCTCACCACCCCAGGGGCAAACTGGGTATTATTGATATTCCCATTTTGAGATAAGGCTCAGAGAGGGTCTGCCCAAGGTTGCATGGTTGGAAAGTGGGAACTGAAGGCATGTTTGTCCAAAGCCCATGGCCCTTCTGCTGTGAGGCAGGAGTGAGAGAAAAATTTCAATAACTTCAAGCAGTTATTAAAGCTCCCGGCTTCTCAGTGAGGCCAAGGAGGGGTTACAGCGACGGTCAGGCCCTCTCTGTGGGAGGTAGGGATGGATGGGCTTCTGGCCCTAGGACACAAACGTTGGATACTGGAAAGCTTGGCCCAAGGGTCGGAGAAGGACTGGGCACCTTGCTTCTTTCAGCCTGATTTTCCTTAAGGAACGTGTCTGTGACAGGCCCTGTGGGTGGGTGATTTCTGACTGAGGACTGGCTGTGGCCAGGCATGTGCCTGGCATGGGAACCTGCTCATGGGGCCCCCAGTGTGGGGGTGGGGGGCAGTGGTGGAGGGATCTTTGGGAAGACCAGGGTGGGCTGGGGGGGAATGTAGTTGGAGCCCTCAGGCTCAGAGGTTCCAAACTGGCTGGCTCTGCCAGGGTGTTGGGGTAGGGGTGATACTGGGCTGTCCTTCGAGCAGCCAGGGGGCTGGTCCATCTCTCGGCCTGGCTGGAAGAGGAGATAGAGCTGGGCAAGGAGGAAAGCTTCTCAGTCTAGCCTGGAGTGCCTGCTCTCGGAGCTTTAAGGAGAACCGGAACTCCTGCCTGGATGGTCTTTTTTAATTCCCTGTCCCTCAGATGGAGCCATCAAGGCCGGTGCCTTTGGGGGCCTGTGGAATGAGGTATCCCCAATTGTTGTTTCCTACAGACTTGACCAAAACCTCAGACCCCAAACCAGAGCAAAAGGTGCTAATGTGCTGAATCCCAACTCAACCCAAGGATCAATTTCCTTTCATTGAACTGTGAACCGAGTCTGTAGTTTCTTCCTCACAATAAAAGAAGGTTCTGTTTAAGAAGTCTTAACCTCTTAACTGTGCCTCTTTTGGCCCTTCTGCTTTTGCCTGGGGGTCTTGGCCAGGGTCCTGGTGGCTGCTGGCTCCAGGCTGGATTCCTTGGGCCAGGTAGGGAGAGGAGGCAGACTGGGCAGGGTGGGAGGGCCCTGTGCCGGGAGTGGTTGTGGGAGGAGGTTGGGACTGAGAGTCCTGGTGGCCGGGTCTTTGGGCGGGCTTTGTGTGGCCAAGTTCAAGTGCAGGCTTTGCTGCTGTGTGCCTCTATGAGCCCTGTGCTTCTCAAAGCTTCCCTGGGGGAAGGCTATCCTTTGCCTGCAGGGTGGTGAGGAGATAGTCCCTGCAGGTGTCTATGCCTTGCAGCCAGTGGTGAGGAGCGGCCTGGCAACGACTCTGCACATTTTCACATCTCCTTGCTTACTTCTTTTTGTTAGATTTCTCTAGACAGGCCCAGGAGATAGATGATCTTTTTCCTGCTGGCTTTAGGGCATCTGGGCTCACTCAGATGGGGCTGTGACTTGCCTAATCTGGAACCTAATATGGGACTAAGCCAGGCACAGACCTGAGCTTCTCATTCAGGGACACAGCAAGAGCACGCGGTAGAGCATGAGCGTTGGTGTCAGGCCCCCTACTCTGCCTCTCTTGAGCTGTGTGGCCACAGGTAGGTTGTGGAACTTCTCTGAGCCCTCAGCACTAAAAGCACAGTAAATACTCCCACGTGAGTGATTTTCTTGTTCTTGCTGGAATTAGAGCCACCTGCATGGAGCCTGGCACAGGAGGTGCTCAGGGAGTAATTGGTGAATGACTGAATGAGTGAGTGTGAGTTTAAGAGTCACAGATAGGAAAAGAGGCTGCTTTGAGGAGGAATTCCAGGTTGCTGGGGTTATCTGGACCCCCACCTTTAACCTCAGTCCAGCAAAGCAGGGGGGCCCAAGAGAACCAGCTGTTGCCAGCTGAGACACTGTCTCTTTACCTTGAATGTCAGTCCATGGAAGGTTCCTGGCAAGGAGTGAGTTGGGAGTACTGAATTGACCCCTGCTGTATGCAAGGCAGCCTGTCCCCACTGCTGTTGGACTGAGATGAGTGAGGGGTCCCCCAGAGGGCACTTCTGCTTGAAACAGAAGCCTGCGTCGGGACTTCGCTGGTGGTCCAAAAGCTAAGACTCTGCACTCCCAGTGCAGAGGGCCTGGGTTCGATTCCTGGTGGGGGAACTAGATCTAACATGCCGCAACTGAGTGTTCATAAGCCACAACCAGAAGATCCTGCACCCTGTAATGGAGTCAAAGGTCCCGTACTAAGACCCGGTGCAGCCAAGTAAATTTAAAAATAAAAAAGAAAATGTAGGGAAAGCCTGCATTCCCTGACTGGGTAACCTCAGTCGAGTCTTGCCCTTCTCTGGCTTCAGTTTCCTCCTGTACAAAATGGAACTTACAGGTTCCTAGCATCCTTTATCGGAGAAGGCAATGGCAACCTACTCCAGTACTCTTGCCTGGAAAATCCTATGGACGGAGGAGCCTGGTGGGCTGCAGTCCATGGGGTCGCTGAGTCGGACATGACTGAGTGACTTCCCTTTCACTTTCACTTTCATGCATTGGAGAAGGAAATGGCAACCCACTCCAGTACTCTTGCCTGGAGAATCCCAGGGACGGGGAGCCTGGTAGGCTGTAGTCCATGGGGTCGCTAAGAGTCAGACATGACTGAGTGACTTCACTTTCACTTTTCACTCTCATGCATTGGAGAAGGAAATGGCAACGCACTCCAGTGTTCTTGCCTGGAGAATCCCAGGGACGGGGGAGCCTGGTGGGCTGCCGTCTGTGGGGTCGCACAGAGTCGGACATGACTGAAGCGACTTAGCAGCAGCAGCAGCAGCCTTTATGGGGACAGCTTCAGCTCAGTCCCAGGGCGTCTGGGTCAGCCGTGCGGTTTCACTCATATGACCCCAGCCACATGCCGAGCACGTCGTTACATCTGCCTTGGGTGTAATGTGCTTTCATCCCGAGCCTGAGTTCTGGAGCACAGAACTTTGGAGGGCCAGGTCTGCTGAGCCTGCATTCCCCGTGGGGCCTCATGCAGGCAGTCTGCTTTTAGTGATGACAGCCTGCCTGTGACTCACCTGAACACATTTACGTGTGTTGTCCCTGTATTGCAGAGGTGGGAATGGCAACAGAGAACTCAAATAACTTAGACCTGTGATCGAAACCAGTGATTCTCAAACGTTCTCGTGCAGAAAAATTGGCCGACAGGCTTGTTAAGATCCAGATTCCTGGGTCCCGTGTCGAGAGGATCTGTTTCAGTAGGTCTGGGGTAGGGCCTGGGAATGTGCATTTCTGGCATGTTCCCAGGTGGTGCTGATGCTGTTGGGTTGTGCTCCGCACTTTGGTAGCCCCAGTTCAAACCACTCTGACGTAAGTGTGTGCAGTGGTTTCACTTCCATCTCAGCTGATCCTCACCACCATCCTGAGGAGCCAGGCCGCTCAGTTTTCCACTCATTCTCACCTTCCTTCAGCCACCAGCATCTTCCTTGTACCAGGCTTGGCGCTAAGGGATTAGTGGAGGGAGGCTTAATTCTTGTTCAAAGATGAAAAAGAGGCCCAGAGAATTGAACTTTCTTTGTTCTCTGTTTTTCTATACTTGGGCTTCCCAGGTGGCTCAGTGGTAAAGAGTCCACCTGCCAGGGTTTGATCCCTGGGTTGGGAAGATCCCCTGGAGAAGGACATGGAAACCCACTCCAGTATTCTTGCTTGGGAAATCCCATGGACAGACGAGCCTGGGTAGGCTGCAGTCCATGAGCTCACATAGAGTCGGACATGACCACTAAACAACAACACAGCAATTTATCTGTCCTGCCAACAAAAGCCCGTGGAGTTCCTCTGCCCCAGGCGCTGAGCTGAGTGTCCCTGACTGGGAGGGAATCCCAGTGCAGTAGGAGGTGTGTGGGAAGCTCAAGGAGTGGTGGGTGCCCATAGATAGGGGCTGGGCAGGGGCGGGGTGGGGGCTAGAATCAGGGAAGGCTCCTTGGAGGACGTGGCTTGCCTAGGACCACATGGTTGATAAACATCAAGTCAAGGCTTGAAGCCAGGTCTCCTCCGCACTGTGCTGCCTCTCTGTAAAATCCTTTTGGCTCATTTTCTCAACACGATCTAACTGGAGGCATGGATTTATTTTGTTTTTCCTCCATATCTAGGGCTGGGTTTTCCCTGGGCGAGTGGCCCCAGTGTTAATCCAGACCCTTTCAGAGTAATTTTATCACCACTATCTCCCTAAACTGCTCCAGTGTTCCACTAATAAAAAAAAATATGTGGGGACGGTGTGGACAGGAGGTTAAAGACATAACACTTACGGCCCTAAACTGAGCGTGGGCTCTGGGAGCTGGAGGGAGCCTCATGGGGACCCAGACTGGAACGAGGCTTCCATGACCACTGGCGCCTCTCTGGCCTTTATAGGCTCGAGATTGTGGGGAACAGGGTGTGCTTGCCAGCTCAGGGAATAGTGCGCCCGCACTGGAGTGACCTGGCTGGGCAAGGACCTGGGGACAGTCTGGCCAGGCTAGGCCTGGGGGAGGGCGCGGCATCACCACAGTCGGGCGGGTGGGGTAAGGAGTGGCCGAGGGCCAGGCAGCCAGTCCCAGCAGAGAGGAAGGGCAGGGCTGTGGCCGCTCCAGGGTACTCTCGCTGCTTTTTCAAAGACAGATTTGGGGAGGTATGATCCTATGATGTGCCCAACTCTGAGCTAGGTGTTGGGGGGCATAGAAGGGAGACAGAAAACAGAGGCTTTGTGTGGGGGAGGCAGGGTGAGAAGAGAAGGAGGAAGACCTGCTCCCGAGGCTGTAGACAGAGATGCAATAATGCTCCATTGGTTCTGGATGGGCAGAGAAGTCTTGTTGTCAATCCAGCCCATCGGTCTGTGCAGCTGGAGACACACAGCCCCTGCTCCAAGGCCCACAGTCCAATAGTCCAGGGATGTTCTGAGTGCTAAAGAAGTCCAGAGTAACTCACTTTGGGCCTGGGGATAGGACGTGATCAGGGAAGGCTTCACAGAGCAGGTGACGTTGGGGCTGGGCCTTAGAGTATGTGTGGGAGTTCAGAGACAGGCTAGTGAGGGGACATTGCAGGCAGAACTGCATGCGGCTCTGAGTTGGGCCAGGTGGATGGTATGGTTCCACTTTGCACAAAGGAGAGCAGGTCTGGGGAAGGTGGAGCAGCTTGCCCTGCGTGAGGGAGGCCAGACCTCCTCCTGATTCCTCTTCTGGCGTTCTGCCCACTGCCCCACACTGCCTCCTAGGTCAACTCTCAGGCATCTGTTCCATTTTAGCACGTGGACTAGTGGGAATGGCTTGACAGAGTGGCCTCTGGGCTGCCTGGAGGCAAGGCTTTAACCCCACTCTCCGTGACCCCCCTGGCCCTGCAGGTGGGCGGCTGCCGGCCTGGCCAGGGCCTGCTGTGTCTCCCACCACAGCTCCCAGATGGAGAAGTTGAGCATTTCCTCATCCTACAGGAGGAGGATGTCTGAATGAAGACTAGGGTCTATTCTTGGTAATGAAGGAAACATTGAAGCAGTTACAGGTTGGAGTGAGGGGAAGGAGCTTTGGAGTTGGACAGATTTGACTTCGATTGGACAGATTTCTGCTCTGCTTCGGCTGGCTTTGAAAGTGTGAGCAAACCGTTTCACCTTCCAAAACCTCAATTTTCTCATCTGTAAAAACTTATGAAGATTCCATAAAATAATATATATTTAAAGTGTATTCTCCAGTACTCTTGCCTGGAAAATCCCATGGACGGAGGGGCCTGGTAGGCTGCAGTCCATGGGGTTGCTAAGAGTTGGACACGACTGAGCGACTTCACTTTCACTTTTTACTTTCATGCATTGGAGAAGGAAATGGCAACCCATTCCAGTGTTCTTGCCTGGAGAATCCCAGGGACGGGGGAGCCTGGTGGGCTGCTGTCTATGGGGTTGCACAGAGTCGGACACGACTGGAGCGACTTAGCAGCAGCAGCAGCAGCAGCAAAGTGTATTTTAATTTATGTATTCTAATTTATAAAGATGCTCAATAAATATAAGTTCCATTTCCCACATACATGAGATTCATCAGCCTCGCTCCCTAAAACATTCCTGGTGGAAGGTCTGCAGTCTGCCTCGAATACTCCTAGTGATAGGAAGCTCTCTGCTTTCTAGACAGTTCTTTTATTGAGTGAAATCTGGCTCCTGTAACTTCCCCCACTGATTCTGGTTCTGTTCTGTGAGGCTCAGGCACTGGGGGTCAGCAAGCCTTCCCTTACCCAGGAGCCACATCCCTGGGACCATCAGCCCTGGGCAGCCTTCTCAGAAAGTGGGGTCCTCAAGCTGATTTTAGAATTTGGTGCCAGAAGCTGAGCCTGGTACCCCAGGTAACCTAGCTGGGCCTGGGAGGAGAGTTCTACACCTGAACATTTCCAGCAAATGTATCTTGAAATCTCAACTTGACTCAGTGCATACAAGCCTCTCCATCCCTCAAAATCCTGTCCTTTAAAAACATCTTCTGCTATTGACAGGTTTCCACCTTCCTGTTCTTCTGTGAGTGAGTTTTGAAAAATTCTTTACTGATAACTATAGCAATAACTATGAACAGGGAGGCCTGGCATGCTGCGATTCATGGGGTCGCAAAGAGTCGGACACGACTGAGTGACTGAACTGAACTGAACTGAACTGATAGCAATAACTGGGCTTCCCAGGTGGCGCTAGTGGTAAAGAACCTGCCCGCCAATGCAGGGGACATAAGAGATGCTACAGTTTATAGGGTCGCAAAAAGTCAGACACAACTGTAGTGGCTTAGTACGTGTGCACGCATGGCAATACCTAATTTCAAATGAGATGCATTCTCCTGTTTTACATCTGAGCCCAGGGCACTTCTAGAGTTTGCCCAGAATTACTCTGCTCATCCTCATCCCCTTTCACTATCGAAAGTGTTCCTGGTGGGGTTCCTAGTGTTAGTCATTCTGGTTTGAGACAGGGAGAAGGTGGGAGGGAGAAGGAGTCAGCAGATTGCGGCTTGGGGGAGCAGTCTCACTTTGGGGGGATTTATAATCAAAAGGCTTGTTGCCTTGTTTGGACTCAGGCCCCTGGAGTTATTCTGTCTGCTTGGTCCTGTGCTGTGTGACTCAGGAAGCCATCTGCCCTCACTGGAGATGTGGATTTGGGCTGGGGCAGAACTCAGTTCTTGTCAGCTGAGCTGTTCTTGGACAGAGCTGGTTGAGTGTTGAATCCAGAGAGATTCGTTCCAGAAATAGCGTTCTCGCCTGGGCTGTGGCTGCCGAGTCACTTTGGTTTTAATGCTTTGGGTCACTTAGGTATAAGCAGGTGGGGACTTCCCTGGCAGTCGAGTGGTTAAGACTCCACGCTCCCTCTGAAGAGATTCAATCCTTGGTCAGGGAACCAAGATCCCACATGCTATATGTTGCAGCCAAAAAAAAAAAAAAAAGGCAGGTAGAAAACCAGACCAATAGCTGCCATGTGTCACGGAGGCTGCGCAGCTTCAAGTGCCTGTTGCTGGTCTGACAAAGCAGCACTGGGCCCTGCCCCCATCCTAGGATGCACTGCTCCTTCATTTCATCTGGCAAGTGGTCCCTCAGGGATCAGCTGGTGCCAGGGGCTGAGTGCACGCACTCAGGGAGGAGGTAGACCCAGCCTCTCCTTTTAGGGAGCTCAGTCCAAGGGGGGCAGACACTTAGCAGGCAGTGACCTTGTGGTAGGAGGGGCTGGGACGGAGCAAGCACGGGGGCTGTGCAGCTGGGAATCCTGCCAGTCCGTGGGGTCCACGAGGGCTGGGTTGTACCTGTCTTTTTCTCCACAGCACCTGCAGCAGCAGCACGCTGTGTGGCACAGAGTAAATGCCCAGTAAGTATCCGTGAAATGAATGACTAGGTAGCACCTAGGCCAGCCCAGGAATGTGTGTCGTGGGGATTCAGTCATCACCCAGTCTTGCCTGGTAGGAGACAATCTTCCCTCCCTCTGCTTGTCTTTCCTCTCTCCCTTTCTCCCATCTGTCCCTTTCTGAGCTCCTCCTGGGGCCCAGGCCCTGTGCTGGTAACTGGGTATCCAGAGGGGGCACCCTGGGGTGCAGAACATGGAGCCCTGCTCTCACCCCGGGCATCCCAGTGGGTCCCCCCTCAGAGCTCCTGAGACACTTGGGTGCAGTTCTCTGTGTCCATCCCTCCTACCTCAAGCTCCTTCGGGACGGACAAGGGCTGGAGCCCAGGACCAGTGGTGGAGAAGGGATTTGGGGAAGTGCTCTGGAGGACGTAGGGTGGGCATGATTGTGGCCACCATTCAGGGCTTGCCTGGGCTCTGCACCTCTCTGTACTGGACTTCAAGTCTGCTGGACCAGGGTTTGGATCTCCAGAAATGACTGCGGTGTGGTGGGAGGTAGGGCAGAAGATGAAGCTGGAGAGGGGGCAGGCCGGACACTGCAGGGACCCCAAGAGCTGCCCATGATGCTTGGACTCTGTTAACCAGTGGGATTTGGGGGTCCTGTGTCAGGGGTTGGCCTTTCCTCGTGTAGACAGAGTGTCTGATCCCATGGGACCCGGGAAGCCATCCTAATGCTATCAGTTAAGGGTATAGGAATCAGAGTTACCCTGATCTGGGTTCAAATGCAGGTCTCACCTCTTGCTAACTCTGAGCCCAGGTCTCCTGATTTTCAAGGTGGGCAGTCACAGCCGACCTGCAGCTGTGGAGGGCCACGCCGTGCTGTCTAGGTGGTGTTGCAAAGAGCGAGCCCTGGCACGTGGCGGTGTTCAGTAGACAGGCAGCAGTGTGCACATCAGAATGAAGACCAGCAGAGCAGGGTGTGTGAGACCAGCGGCCTCGGGCCCAGCTTGCCTGGCTTCACACCCTGGCTGTGTGACCTGTGTGGGCACTCTGGCTGCCCTCCCTGAGTCTCCTTTATTTCTGTTGTTTTTAATTTAAAACGATGAGAAAAGTCGTACCGACCTCCTGGGGCTGTTGTGAGTATTAAATGAGTTAGTACCCACTCCCTCTCCTCCTTGTTCTCTTTGAATCCTCCCGACTCAGGCTCTTGACCTCATCTCAGGAGTCACTCCATCTCAGGAGTCACCCCATCAAGTGCCTGGGTCCAGGAGTTGTTCCAAGGCCTCATCCGAGTTGACCTTTCTGCAGCATCCGACACACTGGCTCACTCCCTCCTCTAAACACTTTCTTTGCTGCTTCTGGGACCGCTCGTGGTGCTCCCTCCTCCCTCCCTGGCGGCTCCTCACTCACTTTGCTGGTTCCTCCTGCTGATGTCTGAGTGCTCTCGTGCACCTAGCTTCTAGCTTCTTGTCTGCATTCACTCCCTGGGTGATCTCCATGCTCATGGCTTTAAATATCATCAGGTGAATCCCATGCTTCTACTTCCAGCTTGGACCTCAACTCTGTTTGCCCCATTTTTCAGCTGAACGTCTAATCGATATTTCAGACATAGCACTTCCAGAGCTGAACTCCCGATAACACCCCAGCCTCCCCCATTTTCCTGCTGGTTGCTTAGGCCCAAAGCCTTGGAGCTCCTTCTCTCTCCAGCATCCTACATGGAATTCATCCCCAGATCTTGATGGTTTTGCCTTCACCATACAGGCAGACATTGGCCCTTTGAATCCCGTCCTTTGCCTGCAGTCATCCTGGCTCACACCACTGTTGTGCTCACCGGGATGATGGTTGCCCCTGTTCTGGTTTCCCTGCTTCTGTGGTGGCCCCCCTGAAGCCAGAGCCCTGTTCAGACAGGAGCCCAGTGATGCCACTTCTCTGGTGGCAGCATGGCAGAATCTCCACTGAGCCGGGCTCTGCCCTGGAGGGGTCACCTGGTGGACCCTGTCAGGTTGCTTCAGACTCTGGCTGGGGTGGGACTGAGGGAAGAGCACATTCCGGTTGTCCGTTTTTTTCTGAACTGGCTTTCCTGCCCACTTCCGAATCTGTGGGCTTTGCTGTCCTTCAGTCGCTAAGTTGTGTCTGACTCTTAGTGACCCCATGGACTGCAGCTTGCCAGGCTCCTCTGTCCTCCACTCTCTCCCGAAGTTTGCTCAGACCCATGTCCGTTGAGTCAGTGATGCCATCCAGCCATGTCATCCTCTGTGGGCTAGGAGAAGGCAGAAAGGAAGTGAATGGGCAGGGAGGACCGGCCTGGGATGGGGCCACCTGGGCTATTCTTGTGCTGATCTCCCGGCTCCTTTAATAGGTGTCTGGAGCCACATCAGAGGAGGCTTTCCCTGCAACCTGAGCCCATAAATCATGACCCCTTATAAAGGCCAGTGCCTGGGGCTGCCTGACTGCTGGCCCAGAGGGAGCCACGGCTCCGCCTCAGAACATTTTGTCCTCACCCCTGGCTCCAGCACTCTCCCTCAGGAGAGACCTCCATGGAGCGTGGGCAGCAGTGTTGCTCCGGTTCCATACCAAAGCTGCGCCAGCAGTCCACTGATGCACCCTCCTTCAGCTGTCTCGACCACCCTGAGGATGGTTTGACTTGCCCCACGGGATGTTCGAGGAGACTGAGGCACAGTGGAGTGAAGGGCCGTGGAGTGGGAGCTCAGAGGTCAGCCTCACCTCCCGTCTGAAATCAAGCCTGCTGCTCTCCTCTGCAGGCCAGAGGAGAACTCTCCAGCTGGTGAGTGGAGGGAAACTGGATCTGTCCAGGGGCACAGTTGCACCTGGAGGGGTCCTCGTGTGGATGAAGTGGGGTGAGGCATGGAAAGCACTCAGCCCATGCCTGGCACCCACAGGCCATCCTTTTGCTGCCTGTGGCCCCTTCATCAGCCTTAGCAGCCCCCAGGCCTCCTGCACGTGTTTGGCTTGGTTCAGTGTAATGGGCACTCACTAAGGCTGGCCAGCTTTGGTCCCACCCCTGTGCCAGAATTTAGGAGCCTAGAAAAGAACCAGACAAGTCTAATCCCTCATGTAATCTACCGTGGGTGTGTCAAGACAGGTAGTCATAATGGGCTGAAATGAGAGGTGTTGGTGGCCTGGACTAGGGTGGCAGCAGTGTTCATGAGTGGGGATGTGAAATACATTAGGAGATGGAAGAGGCAGTTAATTGGCTGCATAATGCCTGAGTTCAAACCCTGGCCCCAGTATTTATCAGCTGTGTGACCTTGGGCAGGTTACATACCCTTTCTGTGCTTCAGTTTTCTCATGCATGAAATGGGGATGTTAATAATCTTTTCTTTATGGGGTAGGGGAGATAGCTTTGAAAAGCACTTAGAAGAGTCTTTGCATGTATATGGGGCACAGTAAACGTTAGCTCTCATTATTAGTCATTATTATTGGTGATCAGAGGGACTGGGGGCAGACGTAGTCATCTACAATGATGCCTTGGGTGTCTGGAGGTGGAAAAGGAAGAGCAGGTTGGGGTTGGGTTGGGAGGAAGCGTGGCTGAACCCAGGATACATGTGGGGCATCCTGTGGAGATACAGAGGCCCTTTGGGGTTGGCCAGGCTTGTCGGAAACTGCTCCTCAGCCACTTCCAAATCAGGAAGCTGATGGCCCGGCAGGTGACAGGTCTGCTTTGGGGACCTACAGATTGATGATTTTTGGCCTCTTGAGGTCCCCGTGGCTGGAGATGGGAGAACAGCGCTCACCGCCATCATCAGCATCCCCACCGTCGTCATCAGGATAATGGCGATGATAACCGCTACCATTTGTGTGGGGATTTACATTTTACAAAGTGCTTTCTCCTCCATTACCTCACTGGGAACACATGGTTCCAATAGAAGGAAGGATGCGTTTCTCTCGGGTCCTGTGGGGCCCACTCCTCTGAAAGTCTGTTTCAAATGGTAACAATGCCTTGCATTTTTATAGCGCTTTGTACTTGGCCTAGCTCCCTCACGTCCATGCTCCCATCTGGCCCTCACAAGGGCCATCAACCAGAAACGAACATCCTGTTTGACAAGAAAAATCTGAGACCCCAGGAATTTCAGTGACATGCTTGAGATTGTCCCAGCTTATGAGGCTGGGACTTAAGTGGTAGAAGAGATTTGTGGACTCTTTATTTTCAGTTTAGCCTTCCATTCAAAGCAAGCCTCACTTCTGTAGCAGCAGCTCAGCTGCTTGATTATGTATCTCCAGGGACAGGAAGCTCACTACCTGAGTCGAGCAGAGGTCTCTCTCCCAATCTGTAGTTCCCCATCCCAACCCCCTGGTCCTAGCTGGTCTGGCGATGCACAGCCTGGTTGAGACATCAGGATAGGAGGTTTGTCTCCCCAGATGTGCAGCCCTGGGTTGAATGACCTTCCAAATGACCAGATGTTATCCATGTGCCCTGCCCCCAACCCCATCTGTCCCCGGTCCCAGCCTATCTTGTCCCCTCCCCCACATTAGGGCATATCCTGGGGCTGCCCCAGAAAGAGGGCAGAATAGAGAGTATGTGGGCAGTGATGTGAGAAGGAGCCCTGGGCTGTGCAGCTGGGGGTCTGAGCTCTGCTTGACCCTTACAAGTCAGTGCATTCCTAGATCTCCTTGCACCAGAAGGTCTTTAAGGTCCGTCCTGAGCCCAGAAACTCAGTCCTGTCCTCTCTAGCCCCTCTCCTTTAACGGCCTTCCAACTGTGTGGGCCTGTGTTGAACAGAGGGCTTCAAAGGGGAGGCTTCTAAGGGGAGCTTAGCAGATTAGACATTTGGGGAGCATTCAGTGTTGAGGGATTGTTTTTGATAAAAGTAAATTAGGCATTTGGGAGAAGTTTGTTTCAGGACAGAGCTCAAATGCAGAGCCGAGCAAACAAGCCGTCGTGGTGAACTGCTTCTTCAATCCTTCCTTTGCCTCTCGGCACCCATGTGCTGTCCTCTGTCTCCCCAGCCCCATGCTCCTGCCCAACTCAAATACCGCCTCCTCCAGGAAGACTTCTGGAGCTTTCTTGAGTGGGTAAGGGGCCTTTTCTGGGCTCCTGCAGTGCTCAGACATTCTCTCTGTCACCAGTCATTTGCTTTCCTGCCTTCCCAGCAGGCAGGGACCCCAGCCTTGTCCCTGACTCCCAAAATGTGTTAGTATTTCCCACGTTGGCTTTCTTCTGATTGTATCCCATGAGTTAGGCAGCACTGAAATACATATACATGTATGCATACACATGCATTGATCACCTTGCTGTGGGCATGGAGTGGAGTGGGTGTTGCCTGCAGCCGCTCAGTGGGCAGGTCATGGAGCCACATTCAGACGTGGGTCTGCCAGTGAACGTTCCACCTGGCCCTGTTGCCTCCCCAGGGAATCGGACTGTGGCTGCCCACTGTGGTCCATGCTGCCCGGCTGGGGGAGCTGTTGCTCAGGTGGGCTGCGCTTTGATTCATAGTACCCACTGCTCTCTTTGCAGTTGATCCTCCCCACTGAGTCCTGGGGGGACGCATTTCTGTAAACCTGAGCACCACAGAGAGCCCCCACCTCCCCCAGCCAGCCAGATGAGAAGATGAGAGGGAGGAAGGTCTAGGCTGGGCTCGGCTCAGGGGTCTGAATCTGCCTGCAGCCCCGGGATCCTGCTTCCCCCACCTCCTTCCCCTCTCCAGACTGGCCCAGGCTCTCCCCTTTCCCTGATGCAAGGCCCAGCATTGGGTTTAAGGAGACTGAGATCTAAGCTCTGTCCCTCCTAGGATCCTTACTCACCCTGGGGACTCAGGAAGGTGCCAGAGAGTGGCGTGTGTGCTTGAGGTCTAGTCTCTTTCCTGCCACCTTACCAGTGTGGCCAGGGTCAGTGTGACCAGGGGCCAGGCACTTCCCTTCTCTGAACTGGCTTCCTCAGGTACAAGTGAGTACACCATCCTCATCCAGAAGCGGCTGTGACAGGTGATAGGCAAAGGGCTTGGTGCAGAAAGCGGCACATAGCATGTGCTAAATAAATGTCAGCTTTTTTTTTTTTTTTTTTTTACTGCATTGATTAGAGACCTGTCCCTTCCTTGCTGAGAAGGGAGAATGATGAGGCAAGAGAGGCATGGGGATAGGGGTACATGTGAAGTGAGCCAAGAAAGGCCTTGCCAGAGGTCTGGAGGATGGGAATGAGGCAGCGGCTCCTTGGCCTCTTAAGGCAGGCCCTAATGCCTTTTGGATGTTTGTCCCCACCTGAGGTGTCTAGATAAGGGGCCAGGCTTCTCCTGTGCTAATGAGATGGCTCCCCAACTCAGAGAATGTCTGGGAAAACCTGGAGCAAATGTGAAGACTCTTTGAGCTGGTCAGGACCTTTGTGATCATTTACCCAAATCACTCCCTTTAGACAAGGCAGAGAGACTCAGAGGGGGAAAGAGGGCTTCCTAAGGTCACATAGCCGGAAGTGAGCAAAGCTGGGTCCTTTCCATTCCAGTGTCTCAAATGTTTGTTTTTAAAGAAAGATGACGACTGACATTTATTGACTAGCCTTTGCATCACATTGGGCTTGTCCTGAATGTTTTTTATCTTGTTGATCCTCACACAGACCCTTTTAGGTGGGATCTATTTTTATTTCCATCTTGGAGGTGAGTGAGCAGACCGATGCTCCAAGTCTCCGAACAGCTTTCCCAGTGTGGCACAACCTTCTCTGTGCTGCAGAGCCTTGGGGTTAGGATTTGGTCTCCGTGGGACAGGGCCTGGGGGTGTCTGTTTTTGCCTGTAGGCCCCCTCATAAGCATCCCTGTCTGTGAATCAGCTGAGGAGGGTTTGTGTGGAATGCTGTCTTGACTAGGAGGAGGCGGCCAGGGTGCAGGTCTTGCTCTGTCCTTAACTCACTGAGCCACCTTGAGCAGGGTCTTCTGCTTCCCTGGGCCTTAGTGTCCCCACGTGCATAATAAGGAATATTAAGAGACTGTCCAGGCCTGACGTTCTGAGGTTACCCGATGGCTGCAGGTCTTGGGATGGGCAGCTCACTACCTGTGTAGTCACCCCATCCCAGTGCTGAATAGCTCTCCTCTGTGCAGAGCCCAGCTCTCTGAGTTTTTCTGCTCCCTGTTGCCCTGATTGCCCTTCTCTGGTGCTCCCTTGCCTGAGTGTGACAGCCAAGCCTTGGGCCTGGCCCTTTGCTGCCACTTTGGAAAAGTATCCATCCCTCCCCTGGGCTGTCAGTCAGGGCCCGGCTCATCCCCCAGTGACCCCAGAGCCCAGATTGGTGTTCAGTGGGCGTCAGTGTTCACTAGTCTGTCCTAGGCACTGATGCACTAAGCTGCTGCTGTCTCCGGTCCCGCAGGGGTCTGCAGGCCCATAGGTCAGTGCCCCATGGCTCCTTGGTGCCTGCTTCAGGCCTCTCTGACCCTCCCCCTCCCACACAGCCTCCTTAATCTCCCCCTCCTTCATTTCAACAACTCAGCCTCTTCCTGCTTGCCCTGGGTGGGCTCCCCTGCTGGTCCCTGTCTCTGAGAGGGAGGAGAGACAAGCAGCATCTGGTTATGATGCCCTGGTGGAGGTCAGCTTGTCGCTGACCCCCTGGCTGCATGTCGTGGATGCAGCCGTGAGTGGGGAGCGGGGTGCGTGAGTAGCGCCTGTGGTGCAGTCAGACGCGTGCAGTGAGTGCGTGTGCAGGGGGCAGCCTCTGCCCAGAGGACTCTGCGGGAGCTCCTGGAGGAGGAGCCTTTGGCTCTAGCATGATCCTCCTCTTCTAGGAAGTCCTCTGTGGCTCTGCGGGCTTCCGGTGGCCTCTCCCTTCTCTGACTTGAACCTGTAATCTCTGCTGTGCTGCTTGTTGAAATTTAACTCGTCATGTTTTCTTTTCCTTTAGACAGGTTGGGGCCAGAATATGTACTGAACTTCCTGCGTCTTGCATTTATTTGATGAATTTATTCAGTAAAACACTATTGGACTCCATGCCAGGTGCCACGTTAACACAGGGCAGACAAAAACGCAAGGGTTTCTTCCTCTTCTCATGCTGCCTTTATAATGAGAGTCAAGTGCATAATGACACTACAGGATGGCGAAGACTAAAGAATCCTGGAGTAGGTAACTGCCAGATGCCCCGAGTTTCAGCTGGGCACTGAGGGATGGAGAAGACTGCCGAGACGCAGCAGGGAGCTGGCGTTAGGCAGAGGGAGCAGCGTGTGCAGCAGCAGGAGAGCCTGTCAGAGTGTGCTCCACGCTGGGGCATGGCGAGCCTAGAGGTGGGGAGGGGAGTGGTAGGTAGGGTGCTGGAGGGGTAGGCAGGACCCTAGAGGGCTGTGAGTACCAGCGGAGAGAGGGTGGACGTGATCAAAGCCTCGGCTTTGCAACGTCATGGAGCCAGGGGGATCTGACTGGATGGGACCAGATGGGAAGCCGGGAAGCCAGACCAGGGTAGCTCTCCACGCTGAAGTGATGAGGATGAAAGTGAGGCTGGGAGGAAAGGGGCAAGGATGGATGCCACAGAATGGTCCACTCTGAAATGTAGAGGTTTAGATCAAGCATGTCACTGTGTCTCACAATTTTGTGGGTCAGGAGTTTTGGGGCGAGGCTCTTCTGGGTGAACCTTCTCACATGACATCGACTGGGGTCACTTTGGTGGTATTCAGTTGGCATCTGGTCTGATTGGAGGGCCCAGGACAGATTGATTGTGTGCTGACATACGGATGAGGGTGGCTGGGAGGCTGGACTCAGCTGGGCTCTACCGTCTCTCCGTGTAGTCTCCTTGGGGCACCTCCAGCAGGGTCATCAGACTTCTCGTGTGGCAGTTCAGGGCTCCGGGACCAAGAGGGAAGCTGCTAGACCTTAGAAAGGCAGTGTCAGGAACAGGCTCGCTCCGGCCATGCTGCATCTGTCAAGGCAGTCACAGGTCCGCCCATGTTCAGAGAGTGAGACACAGCCCCACCTCTTAGTGGGAGGACTGTCAAAGAATTTTGGCCGTCTTTGTTTTTTCGGTTGTGAGTTTTTGTTGCGGCGTGTGGACTCTTCATTGTGGTGCTCGGACTTTCTTTAGTTGCAGCGTGCAGAAACTTCAGTAGTTGGCGGAGCATGGGCTTCGGAGTGCTTGGGCTTGGTTGTCGTGGTGCGTGGGCTTTAGCTGCCCCCAGGCATGTGGGGTCTTAGTTCCCTGACCAGGGATCAAACCAGCATCCCCTGCATTGGAAAGCCGTTCAGTTGTGTCTGACTCTTTGCGGCACTGTACAGTCCATGGAATTCTCCAGGCTGGAATACTGGAGTGGGTAGCCTTCCTTTCTCCAGGGGATCTTCCCAACCCAGGGATCGGACCCAGGTCTCCCGCATTGTGGGCAGATTCTTTACCAGCTGAGCCCCAAGGGAAGCCCAAGAATACTGCAGTGGGTAGCCTATCCCTTCTCCAGGGGATCTTCCCGACCCAGGAATTGAACCAGTGTCTCCTGCGTTGCAAGCGGATTCTTTACCAACTGAGCTATCAGGGAAGCCCTGCATTGGGAGGTGGACTCTTAACCTCTAGGCCACCAGGGAAGTCCCTTGGCTGTCTTTAATCCGTGTGTGACTCTTCTCCCCCATCTCCCTTGGAGAAATCTGAGCCCCTCTGAGGACTGAGAGCTGGATGGAATCTTTCAGATGTTGGGTGTCAGGCACTTGGTAAAGAAACTTAACTTTGTAGTGCAGATTTGAATCTCTGACTGCTTAGCTGACTGATTTGAATCTCAACTCCTGGACCATTCCACATGCATGAGCCTGGAGCTTATTAGCATGTGCTGAGATCATTAGGATTTTAAACACACCTGTTTCCTTCAATGCCGAAGCAGCACTCCAGCTTCAGCACACCCCATGAGGCTCCCCCAGCGCTTGAACCCAGGCCTGGCGAACAGGTTTCCACTCTTAGCCCAGCTTTGGTCACTTGCTAGTGCTGCCTGGGGAACCATGTTGAGCAGGATTCTGAGCTAGGCAGGAAAGAGATGGTGTGATCTGTTAGTGATGTCTGCTTTGTGCAAGGCCTGGGGAAAAGAAGCAGCATCAGTCCCTCAGCTTGCTGATTCTTTTTGTCCTCTTTTCCCTTAGCACCTCCAGAACCATCGCCATTGTAAGGATGCCTCTAGTCTAGCACGTATACCCAGAGGGTCAGCAGGTCTGCAAATACCTGTCCCTCAGAAGCCTGTCAGCACACCTCTGCCCCCAGCCCACTGCCTCAAGCTGGGCCTCCAACCCAGTGGCAGGTGCCTGGGTTTCAGCTGCACCCACACTCAGACCCTCCCCTGCCAGCGGACGCCCAGCTTGATGGGTGCTAACACCAGCCTTTATCAGCTTCACACTGCATTCCTTAACTTCACCATCTCCCTCTAGCCTCCTCCGACCCCTCTCTCAACCACGAAAGGTTTAATTGTTGCAAATGGAATCCGTGTTCTACAGAAGTCCAATAAATCTGCAGTCTGTCTTCCTGGTAATCAATCACAGATTGCGAATCGCACGAGGAGCAGTCTATAAGATACGTTCTTCATGTCTAGTATGTTGGGTTATTTTCATGTCTTGTGGTTTGAATTTGGCCACTGTCATTTTAGAGGAATTTCCTGCCATCTGCGTTCAATTGAATTTTCTCACAGATTTGTGCTTGCTTGTAAATACTGGGGGCTGGCAGAAAGGGTAGCTTTGTTCTTGGTGACATTTCAGAAATCCGTTAATGCAGCCTCGCTGGCTGATTTGCAGCTTGGCCTGGCAGGAGGCGTGAGGTGAAGGGAAGGTGCAGTGGTGCATCTCTGGCTCACACGGGGCTCAGCTGCAGGGTGGTGGTGGGGAGAGGGGCGGGGTGGCCAGGTCAGGGTCTTTCCCTCTTCCAGCCTTTGCTGCTCACACCTAGGCTCCATTTTCCTCTGCGCTTCTGCTAATTATGAGGTGTGTGTGCATTTGCCCAACTAATCCTTCCTCTTCTGCTGGGAGGCAGGCAGACAGTCAAGCGAAGAGCCAGTCCTGGCCCCCCACGTGGCCGGATCCTGGCAGTATGTTCTGGCTGCACCCCTCTGATGGGGAGAGGCCGCTGCTAACCCGGGGACAAGGCATCCAGCTGCCCCAGCGTGGGCCCCGGCTCTGCTGTAACTTGCCTTGCCACCTTAGACCAGTCTCTTGACCCCTTGGAGCCTCAGTCCCTCCTCTTGTAAATGGAACACCCATCCCCACCTCGGTGCTTGGTGCAGGAATGAGGTGATGTGTGGTTCACAATAGGACCTCAACCATGGTGGGTCTCAGTTCCAGCAACAGTTGATTGCCCGCTTGCTTGTGCCAGGCCCTCTGAGAGGCATTGGAGATAAAAAGATGACTAGACAGACACTTTTTGTCCTCGGGGGCCTCCCAGTGTGGTTCAGCAGTTGCTAAGGTGGAGTACTAAGGTCACCTATGGAGAGGGGGAGAGATAGGGAGAGATGACCTATGGAGAGGGGGAGAAATATTAGCACATGATTTATGTTTATGACCTATCTCGTTTTTGGTGTAATGATGATCTTTAAGTGTCAGGCAGTGTTCCAAGCACTGCTTGTGTTTTCAACAACTGTGGTTGCCGAAACAGCCATTTAAGTAGGGTCTCTTATTATCACCCGTCTTATGGGTGGGGAAAATGAGGCACAGAGAGGTTACTTGAGCAACTTGCCCAAGGCTGCACACCTAGCAAGGGATGAAGTATTTTTGGGAATATATAAGAATAGAGGTTTATGTCTATGATTTAGGAATGAATAGGTTTTCTCCTGATAGGACAGGAAAGAAGTGCATGCTCAGTCCTGCCTCTTTGCAGCCCCAGGGACTGTACCCCGCCAGGCTCCTCTGTCCATGGGAATTCTCCAGGCAAATGCTGGAGTGGGTTGCCATGTCCTTCTCCAGGGGATTTTCCTGACTCAGGGATTGAACCTGAGTCTCTTGCATCTTCTACACTCGCAGGTGGCTTCTACATTGGCAGGTGGATTCTACCACTAATGCCACCGGATAAGGATATGAGATTAAAAAAAAAATGAAGTCTGACGCCTGCGGACCTAGAGCAGTGACTGTCATACATCAGTGCACGTGAGAAACGCCTAAGGAGCAGGCTCAAGTGCAGATTCCCGCCCTGCCTGGGGTGGCAGATACAGGGGGCAGGTAGAGGAGAGTTGTGAGCAGGGGCAGGTGAGGAAGGAAGGGAACTCCCGGGTGAATGTTCTGAAGGAGTAGGCTAGCCATTTTCGCTCTGTGTCCTCATCTGAGAACAGGACAGTGCCCCCTGCCCTCCTTCCTGGGGGGCATGTGGGCATCAGACAGACCATACACTAGATGCCCTTCACCTGCCCAAGGACATGGCCCCAGCAGGCGCGCGACTCCTGCTGGGTCAGCTCTTCCTTTCTGCTGAGTCATTTCCATCCCCGTGGAAGCAAACTGTTCTACCCAATTACAAACAAAGCAAACCTCGGGACCCACTTCCCTCTTCAGATACCGCCTCGAGTCTTTGCTTTAGAGCAAAGCTCCTCGAAAGAGTCAGCTGTGCTCTTCGGCCCATTTCTCTTCTCTTCTCCCTGGGCCCGTGCTAGGATTCCTCGTCCCCAGCTGTGCTGCTCCTGCTCCTGCCGCGGTTCCCGTGGCCTCCGTGTGGCTCAGGCCACCGTCATCTCTGTCTCTGCGCCCAGCAGCAGTGTTTGCCTGTGCTTACCCTCCTCCTCACTGACCCCACAGTCTGCTGATCTCCCCACTTGTCTGCTGTCTCTGGCCCCCTTCCTGGTCCTCCTCACCCCACTGACCCCTCTCCCTCTCTCAGTGACCTCCTCCAGGCTGTGGCTCTGAAGCACATCATCTGTTGATGACTCTGAATGGGTGAGCCCAGCCGGAACTCCCCCTGGAGCTCAGATGTGTACACCCAGCTGCCTTCCCTGCATCTCCACATGCTTGCCAGTGGTTGATAACATATGTTGCTTGTTGTCCATCTCCTCACTAGAATGTCAGTTCCACATGGGTGGGAGCTTTAGACCATCTTGTTTCCCCTCCACTAGGTTCAGGACCCAGAACCATGTCTGGCACAGTGGTTCACTTTAGTTCAGTTGCTCAGTCGTGTCCAACTCTTTGCGACCCCATGAACCGCAGCACACTAGGCCTCCCTGTCCATCACCAACTCCCAAAGTTCACCCAAACTCATGTCCATTGAGTCAGTGATGCCATCCAACCATCTCATCCTCTGTCGTCCCCTTCTCCTCCTGCCCTCAATCTTTCCTAACATCAGGGTCTTTTCCAGTAAGTCAGCTCTTCGCATGAGGTGGCCAAAGTATTGGAGTTTCAGCTTTAGCATCAGTCCTTCCAATGAACACTCAGGACTGATCTCCTTTAGAATGGACTGGTTGGATCTCCTTGCAGTCCAAGGGACTCTCAAGAGTTTTCTCCAACACCACAGTTCAAAAGCATCAAATCTTTGGCGCTCAGCTTTCTTTATAGTCCAACTTTCACATCCATACATGACCACAGGAAAAACCATAGCCTTGACTAGATGGACCTTTGTTGACAAAGTGGAGTGCTCAGCAGTATCTGTTGAATGGATGGGCGGAGTGTCAGGGCCCTGAAAATTGTGAAGTGCTGGCCCACGTGTGCAAGTGATCAGCACTGCTGTTGTGCCGAGTGGCCTTGCACGTCTTGGTCTCAGGCCCACGGCAGATGGGTTTGGTGCTGCGCCTCACAGACAGGTCCCCATGCTTCTGGCCAGGGTGGTAGGACTTTGACTGGGAGCCTCTTAGTGAAAACTACAGTGGTCCCATGGTATCCTTTCATTAGGTTCTGTTCTAGGTGACACCCTCTCCCTTGGGTGCCCCCTTCCTCCTCACCACCTTCTGGCAGTCAGGAGGACTCGACCAAAGGAAAGCTAGGAGTGGGGAGGAGGGGTGATACACAGGTAGGGTGGGGCATGGCAGGGATGCTGGTCTCCCGCTGCTCGTGACCGGGGTCACTGCTGGGCTTCTAGTTATGCCACCTTTCAACAAGGATGTCTGCTTTGTCTTCACCCTCCCTCACTGCTTACAACCAATGTCTGGATAAAACATCTGCAGACACACCTGTGGCGGCTGGAAGCTGGGCTTTCACAGGGGAGTTGGGAAGACAGATGGGTGATGGGGCGGAGGGAAGAAAAGAGAAGAGAGAGCAGTGAAAAGAGAAGCAAACAGCAAGAAAGAGGGAGAGAGAGACCCATCTACTGAGAAAAGCAGAATGAGACAGAAAGGCAGAGAGTGAAGGAACAGAGAGACGTCTGGGAAGAGACAAGTAGGGACAGAGTGGGAGGCAGACACGTGGGCAAGGTTTCCAGGCTGTGATGCACGCTGTTTACAGGTCCCTCCTTGGGGCCACCGGAAGAGTGTGGGTCTGGGTGTGGGTTTGGGGGACAGTGCATAGCAAACTGCCTCCATGGGATCAGGAGGAACCAGAAACCGGAGGTCTGAGTCTTGCGCACTGCCGCCTTTATTCCTTTGTTGCCAGCCATGGGTCTGTCCGTCCCTCTGTCTGCTTCAGTGTAACCCAGTATTTACTAAGCTCCCGTTCGAGCCATGCACTGGGTCCACGGCCACCTTTCCTTCCTCTCTGCCTTTCCCAGCCTCGCTGATGCTTACTGGTCTCTAGGCTGACCTCCAGCCCGGGTGCAGCTCCCAGACCACAGAGCCTTGCCCACAGTGGGTGCACAGTTGAAATCTGTTGAGAGACAGAGACAGTTGAGATGGAGAGATGGGGCTGCCGAGGTGCCCAGCTCTCCTCATTCCCTTCTGTCAGGTCATCTGGGCCTCTTGGCAGCCCAGGACGCCAGGGTGGTTGCTTCACCATTCCCACGTAAGGCTGAGGAAGTGGAGGCTCAGCCCCCTCCTCTTTTGGGGTAGCCTTAGCTGGTCTTCCCTGGTGGCTCAGACGATAAAGCGTCTGTCTACAGTGTGGGAGACCTGGGTTCTATCCCTGGGTCGGGAAGTTCCCTGGAGAAGGAAATGGCAACCCACTCCAGTACTCTTGCCTGGAGAATCCCATGGAGGGAGGAGCCTGGTAGGCTACAGTCCATGGGGTCGCAAAGAGTCAGACACGACTGAGCGACTTCACTTTCACTTTCACTTTAGCTGGTCTTCATGTCTCCTAGAACTGGCCCCACAGTCCAGGCCCCTCTGTGACACCTCAGTTTTAAGGGGTGTGGTACAAGAGACTTGAATCACACAGGAATCAGAGCTTCCACTCAGGAGGCCCCCTCCCCACTGAACCACCAGAAACACATGAAGGATGTCACTGGGGGCTCATTTGTTTGTGGCTCAGAGGTTAAAGTGTCTGCCTGGAATGCGGGAGACCCGGGTTCGATCCCTGGGTCGGGAAGATCCCCTGGAGAAGGAACTGGCAATCCACTCCAGTACTCTTGCCTGGAGAATCCCATCGAGGGAGGAGCCTGGTGGGCTACAGTCCACGGGGTCGCAAAGAGTCGGACACGACTGAGCAACTTCACTTCACTTCACTTTGTTTATCAAGAACCTTCACTGAGTTCTTTTAAAAGTTAGTTAGTGTGTTTGCTTTTGGCCGTGCTGGGTCTTTATTGCTGCACGTGGGCTTCCTCTCGTGGCGAGCTGGGGCTGCTCTCCACTGTGGCGCTCGGGCATCTCTCTGCCGTGACTTCTCTTGCTGCGGAGCGCAGGCCCCGGGGCTCGCGGGCCCAGTGGTAGGTGGCTGCTTAGTCACTCCACAACATGCGGGACCTCTCAGACCAGGGGTCAAACCCTGCACTGGCAGGCAGGTTCCCAACCACTGGGCCAGCAGGGAAGTCCTTCGCTGAGTTTCTGTGATACCCAGCCTGGCTGGGCTCTGAGGATTCAATGTTGAGTTAGGCACTATCCTCGCGCTCGGGGGGCTGACGGTCCCAGGGTCTGGGGGACAGGGATACACCATCCATCTCAGAGTGGTCTGTGTTGTCCTGACCTGGCCTCGTCTGCTGTCCTGCCACTCTACTTCCTGGTCAGTGCTGGTTTGAGTGCTCATCAGCTGAGGACACCCGTTTAGGAATGATGTATATAGGAGTGACGCCTGGGCCTCAGAGCCCAGCCTCCTCTGCCCTGAGCTCCTGTGGGACTCTGTGCCTCCTGCGCCAGCGAGCTGGCACTACTGGGTGCTGTAACCAATTCTTGTCTCTGCATCCTGGACACAGAGTTGGCTCAGACGGAGAGAAGGGGCCCAACATCAGATGACCTCCTGCTGCACACCAAACACGTGTTGGATTCTTTATGGACAGGGACACATCAGGTTTGTAGAACAGGCCCATTATACAGATGAAGACACTGAGACCATGGTGCTAGGGTGTGACATAGCGGAGAATTCATCAGTGTCTCTCTGACTTCTGGTCACTCCTGCAGTCTTTCCCCTTGATCAGCTGCCCCACAGCGAGTGCACTGCCCATGCTTGCTAACCACATGTCCCTGGAGAGGTCTTGGGGGCTTGTGTTAGTCTCATTTACTCCTTGCTACTCCAGTGGAGCTCAGGACCATGTGTGTCCTGAGCACTCACAGATGGTCGAACAAAGAACAGCAGCCCATTCACCAGCCCGTGGCACCCACACGGTCAACGCCCCATAGAGACCACCCGAGGACAGTGTCATGGGGACTTGGGTCTTGGTTTTGGGTGAATCTGCACACTCCTCTGGGTTATGTGTTTCATAAAACAACAGCAGCAGCTCTGGAAAAACATTCTTGGAAATGATGTGGTTAATTCTGTGTTTTTGTTTAGGCAGGATTTGGAGTAGGAGCCCTTATTAGTATCAGTTTGGAAAAAATACCGAGGCATTCACGGCCAACTGCTTAATAGTTTTCATTGAATTAATTTTAAAATGAGAACCTTGTTTCCCTTATTTAATAGTAGAAAACGACTTCCACATTCTGCTCAGTAACAGCCTGGGTTATGGGCTCTCCGCAAACAATATGCACATTAAAGGCATCGCTCTGCCCATATGTGGAATGGATAATTTTGTGCAAGCTATTTATTATAAGCACACGATGCACTAAACTTTTTTTTTTTCAATTTTTATTTTTTACTGTCGTGGTGACAGATCCAGCCCAGAACTGGACTGTTAAAAATGACTCTGGCTCTTTCAGGCTGCACAAAAATGGACTAACATTTGAGAAACGCCATAGGGGTGAAAGGAAATTGTTAACTCATTTGGCCCAGCGTCCACAGTTCCCTGGGCTGGTGTTCGATGCTGGAGAGAGGGTGGCGAGGGGGTTTGAATAGAGGCTGCCCTAATTAGGCCCATGCCAGTTGAAATGGAACACGAGCATGGGGAGAGGATGCTGGTGGATGGATGGGATGAGATGAGCATTGAAGGTCATGTCTTGCTTCACCAACTGGTTTGTCCATCCATCTCTCTTTTTACCATTTTATTGTGATACTATTGACATTTAATGGGCTTCCCAGTGGGCTCAGTGGTAAAAAACAAAAAAAAAACAACCCTGCCTGCCAGTGCAGGAGACACTGGAGGCCCAGGTTTGCTCCCTGGGTTGGGAAGATCCGCTGGAGAAGGAAATGGCAACCCACTCCAGTATTCCTGCCTGGAGAATCCCATGGATGGAGGTGCCTGGCGGACTACAGTCCATGGAGTTACAAAGAGTCAGACACGACTTAGTGACTAACAATTGTTAACTATACTCATGCTGTGCATTATATCCCCAGGACTTATTTTATCTTAAGAGAACATCCATCTCTCTCTCTCTCTTTTAAACTCACAAGTGATTTATTTTTGGCTGCGCTGGGTCTTTGGGCTTTCTCTAGTTGCGGACAGCATTTGCAGAGCACAGGTTCTAGGGCATGAAGGTTTCAGTATTTGTGGAGCACAGGCTTAGTTGTTCCGTGGCATGTGGGATATTCCCTGACCAGGGATTGAACCTGTGTCCCCTGCATTGGCAGGCTAATTCTTTACTGCTGGGCCACCAGGGAATTCCAAACATGCGTCTCTTCATTCAGGAATTACTTATTGGAGCTCTGCCTTGCTCTAGGTGCTGAATACAAATGAAAAAATAATATTTATACCCACTTTTAACAGAGCACAACATCACTTACTTTGACCCCATGAGATAGGTGCTGGGGTGGTCTGATTCCAGTAATTTCCTTCTAGAGCGGGATACTTTTTATGCATTTATGTTGTTAATCTTAAATGCATAGAGTTGGATTAAATGGAGAAGGCAATGGCACCCTACTCCAACACTCTTGCCTGGAAAATCCCATGGATGGAGGAGCCTGGTAGGCTGCAGTCCATGGGGTTGCTGAGGGTTGGACATGACTGAGCGACTTCACTTTCACTTTTCACTTTCGTGCAATGGAGAGGGAAATGGCAACCCACTCCAGTGTTCTTGCCTGGAGAATCCCAGGGACGGGGGAGCCTGGTGGGCTGCTGTCTATGGGGTCGCACAGAGTCGGACACGACTGAAGCGACTTAGCAGCAGCAGCATGTGCTCTCCCTTTTCTGGTCTCCCTCCAGCCTGGAGGTAATCTACTGAATTTTGTTCCTGAAATTCTATTTTTATTATGTTTTTATTGAAGTAAATCTTATCTATTCAGTTCCATTCAGTCGCTCAGTCGTGTCCGACTCTTTGCAACCCCATGAATCACAGCATGCCAGGCCTCCCTGTCCATAACCAACTCCCAGAGTTCACCCAAACTCATGTCCATTGAGTCAGTGATGCCATCCAGCCATCTCATCCTCTGTCGTCCCCTTCTCCTCCTGCTCCCAATCCCTCCCAGCATCAGGGTCTTTGCAATGAGTCAACTCTTTGCATGAGGTGGACAAAGTACTGGAGATTCAGCTTCAGCATCAGTCCTTCCAATGAACACCCAGGACTGATCTCCGTTAGGATGGACTGGCTGGATCTCCTTGCAGTCCAAGGGACTCTCAAGAGTCTTCTCCAACACCATAGTTCAAACGCATCAATTCTTTAGTGCTCAGCTTTCTTCACAGTCCAACTCTCACATCCATACATGACCACTGGAAAACTATAGGAAATTGCAAGGTCATGTGTACAGTTAGGTGAATATCATAATGTGGACATAACCATGAGACCAATACTTACTTAGGTCAAGAAGTAGAATATCACCATCACCCTGGAAAGACTGGCTCACCTCTCCTCCCGGTGTCTGCTCCTGCCTCCTCGCTCAGGTTACCACTGGCCTGCCTCCCAGAACCACAACCTGGTTTTGCTTGGTTTTGCACTTTATATAGCTAAGGTCATTTTTATATGCTCTCATGTTTAGCTTACTTCATCCAGTGTGTTTCTGAAATCTGTTCATGTTGTTGTGTAGGTATGGTTTATTCATTTTCATCAATGTGTAGCATTATAGTTGATTCATGGGGTTGCAAAGAGTCGGACACGACTGAGCAACTGAACTGACTGACTGACTGATCTTTCCTTTTAAGATTTTTTTATTGGAATATAGTTGATTTACAAGGTTGTGTTAGTTCCAGGTGTGTAGCAAAATGAATCAGTTATACATGTACATATATCCATTCTTTTTAAGGTTGGTTTCCTGTACAGGCCGTTACAGAGCATTGGGTACAGTTCCCTGTGCTATAGAGTATGTCCTTATTAGCTATCTGTTTTATATATAGTAGTGTGTATATCGGAGAAGGCAATGGCACCCCACTCCAGTACTCTTGCCTGGAGAATCCCAGGGACGGGGGAGCCTGGTGGGCTACCGTCTATGGGGTCGCACAGAGTTGGACACGACTGAAGCGGCTTAGCAGCAGCAGCAGTGTGTATACGTCAATCCCAATCTTCCAATTACCCCTCCCCACTTACCCCCTGGTAACCATAAGTTTGTTTTCTATATCTGTGACTATTTCTGTTTTGTAGGTAAGTTCATTTGTACCCTTTTTAAAGACTCCACATATAAGCAGTATCATATATTTCTCTTTCTCTGTCTGACTTACTTCACTCAGTATGAAGTAAGGGCCCTCCACGTTGCTTCACATGGCATTACTCGGTCCTTTCCTATGGCTGAGTAATATTCTGTTGTATATATTAATATGTAGCACATCTACGTCTTCTTTATCCATCCCTTTACTGATGGACTTTTCGGTTGCTTCAGTGTCCTGACTATTGTAAGTAGTGCTGCGGTGAACATTGGGATGCCAGGTATCTTTTGGAATTATGGTTGACCTTTTTCCCTGCTGTTGAACGTTTGGGTTGTGTCCAGTCTGTGACTGAGTAATGCTGCAATACCTCCCTGGTGGCTCAGTGGTAAAGAAGCCACCTGCAGTGTGGGAGATATGGGTTCAGTCCTCGGCCTGGGAGGATCACCTGGAGAAGGAAATGGCAATGCTCCCCAGTATTCTCGCCTGGGAAATCCCACAGACAGAGGAGCCTGGTGGCTCTAGTCCATGAGATTGCAAGTCAGACCCAACGTAGCAACTAGACAACACAACGGCAACAGCAACCCTGCAATGAATACAGGTGTGTATGTGTTACAACGCGGGTACACTTACGCGTCTGTTGGGTGGATACCCAGGAATGAGGTTCAGATGTGTTCACTTTTAGTGGGTAGTGCCATTGTTTTCGTTTTAGTCACTAAATTGTGTCTGACTCTTTTGTGACCCTATGGACTGTAGCCCACCAGACTCCTCTGGCCATGGGGTTTCCTGGGCAAGAATACTGGAGTGGGTTGCCATTTCCTTCTCCAGGGGTCCTTCCCAACCCAGGGACTGAACCCGCATCTCCTGCGTTGGCAGGTGGATTCTTTACCACTGAGCCACCTGGGAAGCCCCTGTCATGCCATACGGTTTTCCAAAGTGACCACACTATTTTAACTCTCCTGTCAGCAGAGAAGCTGAGCTCCTGTAGCTTGTCATCCTTGCTGACACTTAGTGTTGTCTGTCTTAATTTGTAGCTGTTCTGGTGGTTGTGTAGTGGTATCTTATTGTGATTTTGATTTACATTTTTATGATGACAAATTATACTAAGCACTGTTTCACGTTTATTGACCATTGAATATTCTTTTTTGTGGAATGTCTATTTAAGTCCTTACAATTTTTGTTGTTGTTTTTCAGTCACTTAGTCACTGCCAACTGTTTGTGACCCCATGGACTGCAGCACAACAGGCTTCCCTGTCCTTCACTGTCTCCCAGAGTTTGTACAAACTCATCTGTCCATTTTGTCAATGATGCTCTCCAGCTGTCTCATCCTCTGTCACCCCTTCTCCTCCTGCCCTCAATCTCTCCCAGCATCAGGGTCTTTTCCAATGAGTAGGGTCTTCACATCAGGTGGCCAAAGTATTGGAGCTTCAGCTTCAGCATCAGTCCTTCCAATGAATATTCAGGGTTGATTGCCTTTAGGATTAACTGGTTTGATCTCCTTGCAGTCCAAAGGATGCTCAAGAGTCTTCTCCAGCACCAGTTCGAAAACATCAATTATTTGGCACTCACCCTTCTTTATGGTCCCACTGTCACTTCTGTACATGACTACTGGAAAAAACATAGCTGTAACTATATAGACCTTGGTCGGCAAAGTAATATCTCTGGGTTTTGATACTCTAAGTTTGTTGGAGCTTTCCTTCCAAGGAGCAAGCATCTTTTAATTTCATGTCTGCAGTCACTGTCTGCAGTGATTTTGGAGTCCAAGAAAACAAAGTCTGTCATTAGGAGGGATAATTTGCCCTTTTCTATGTGGAAGATTTCTTTTTAAAATTTGGCTGTGCCACCCAGCATGTGGAATCTTAGTGCCCTGCCCAGGGATCGAACGGTAGGCCCTTGCGCTGGGAGCTTGGAGTTTTAACACCTGGACCGCCAGGGAAGTCCCATATGGAGAAGATCTTCATTTTAGATCTAAGCCCTATGTTAGTCAAACGGGCTGCAAGTGTCTCCTCCCTCTCTGACTTGTCGTTTTTCCCTCTTCATGGTGCCTTTTGTGGAGTAGAAGGTCTTAATTTTATAACAGTCTGCTTTATTGATTGTTATTTTTACAGTTAGTGCTTGAGTCCTAGTTAAGAACTCTTTGCCTGCCTCAAATTGTGAACACAGTCTCCTGTCTTTTCCTCTTGAGGCTTAGCCGCTTTACACCTCATATTTAGATCTGTAATCCGTCTGGATTTTATTTTTGTGTATGGTGTGTGGTAGTGGTCAAGTTTTGTTGTTTAAGCATAGAAATCGGGAAAGTCAGCTGCTTTTATCAGGTGCCTGTCCTTTCTTCCGCCCTCCCTTGCTGTGAGTCAGTCCAGCGCGTGTGCCTGTTTCTGCATTCCCTGTTCTGTCCCATTGGTCTGTTTGTTTCTCTTTTTGCCAATTTCGCAGTCTTAGTTACCTGCAGATTTACAATGAGGCTTGATATCCAATAGTGGAAGTCGCTTTATTCTTCTTCAAGATTACCCTGGCTGTTCTTGGCTGTTTGGATTTTAGTATAAATTTAGAATTAGCTTGGTGATTTCTACATGTGAGAAGAATCTGCTGGCATTTTGATTTAAGAGTATTTGGGAAGATAAATTTAGAATTTCCAAATTCATGTTTGGGGTCTTTCGGTGCATGAATATAATATATCCTTCTTGCTGCTGCTGCTGCTGCGAAGTCACATCAGTCGTGTCTGACTCTGTGCGACCCCATAGACGGCGGCCCAGCAGGCTCCCGTCCCTGGGATTCTCCAGGCAAGAATAATGGAGTGGGTTGCCATTTCCTTCTCCAATGCATGAAAGTGAAAAGTGAAAGTGAAGTCACTCAGTCGTGTCCGACTCTTCGCGACCCCATGGAATATAGCCTTCTTAGGTCTTTGTTTATCTCAATAATATTTTGTAATTTTCTATGTGAAGGTCTTACATGTATTATATTAGATTTATCTGTAGCTGTTTGATGTCTTTTGATGCTGTTGTAAATGCTGTCTAAATCTTTTCCTTTTTCGTTTATTGTAGCTAGACACACAGTTGATTTTTTTGAGTATTCACCCTATGTGTACTCACCTTGTCAAGGTCACTTATTAAGATTGATCGCTTATTTCTAGATTCTTTTTGTCGTCTGTGAATGTTCCCAGTTTTCCTTCCTTTTAATTTTTATGTATTTTATTTCTTTCATCCCTGCCTAATGTAATTTTATGTTTGTCATTCTATTTCCTTAAAATAGTTTTATGCAAAATAATAATTTTTGTCTCATACACGTGTACCCACACTATATATTATGTAGTATTAATTGAGCTTGAATGTTGTTCTGTATTCTGGGGCTCACTTTTAAAATCTAGTGTTATTTGCTGGTCCTTACAGGTCCCTCTAGTGCATTTTGTTTTCACTGCTGTGTGATGTTCCATTGTGTGAATATACCATGGTTATTATCTACTCCAGCTGGTGGTATTTGGGTTTTTCCCGGTATTTGGGTTGTTTTCCAGTCTTGACTTGGGTTTTTTTTGTGGTCCCAGCTTCCTTACTCATCATCTGACCCCTCTCTCCTGTTTCAGCCTCCTCTTAACAAGTGTCCATCCAGCCTGATGCACTCACCTCCGGCCATTTGCACCTGCTCTTCCCTACATGAAGTATTCCTTTTCACCCAACCCCCCACCCCCCTGTTCACTGCTGTATTACTCAGGACCAAGCGCAGGGTCAGGCATGGCCTGGCAGGTCAGTAAGACTTGGATTGAATAAGAACTGGAAGCAGCAGATAGACTTGGACGTAAATTCCACCTCTGCTGTCTCCTAACTTCTGTGATCTTGGGAGAGTTACTTAGCTTCTCTGAACTTCAGGTTTTCCTCGTGAGTAAAACAGAGATGATGACATTTAGTTTGTGTGGTTACCATGAGTTAACTCTACGAAACCACTCACTGTGGGATGGCATGGCCCTTCCTTTGGCTCTGGCCTCTGTCTCCAGGCCTGTGGCGTTAGCAGAGTGTCTTGCTCCTGGACAAGGGGTCCTCCCTATCTGTTGCCCTGGCCTGTCACCCTGCTCACTGAGGCTGGACAAGGGGGCAGGCAGGAGTCATCACTGTCTCATTCAGCAAACGTTTCCTGGGCTCTTGCTGTGTGTTAGCAGTGTCCTGGCACTGCAGACTGATCAGTGAGGAACATGAAGTCTTTCAGGAGCCTATTTTCCAGTGGGTGGAGACAGATAGTAAGGAAAATAAAAGAGTGTGCCAATTGGCAACAAATGCAATAGGGAAAAAAATGAGCAGGGAAGAGAAAGATGTGTCAGAAAGTGGTATTTGGAAAATCCCTCCAGGAAAGGCCTCTGTCCATTTGAGGTCACTCTGTGATGTTTGAGCGAAGGTCTGAATTGTGGGAATAATCTGTGAAGATATCTGGGGAAGAGCATTCCTGGAAGAATGCACAGTCAATGCAAAGGCCCTGAGGCCAGAGAGTTTGGCTGTGTGAGGAGTAGCCACCAGGCAGGCTGGGGTGCTTGTTTGGTTGCTTCGTCATTTCACAGATGTTTACTGAGCACCTGTAGGTGCTAAGCCTTGTTCTGGACACTGAGGAGATAATGGTGACCAACTCAGACCAAGGGCTCCCCTCGGGGATCTCGTGTTTCTGTGGAGAGACAAACGAAAACAAAACAAAAAACAGGCGAGACTGCCTGAGTGATCCTCTTGTTCTGAGTCAGATCTGCCCCGCCTCTGTCACTGACCCTTGCTGTTGTGAAATGATTCCCCAGTTCACTCAGGGCAGGAGCCTGAGTCCTCATGATGGCCTGCAGTGGGAACCTGGGCTCTGCAGCCCCTGCCCACGGTGTCCTTTACTTCTCTCCTTGCACCTCCGCCACTTCAGCCAAGCACACTCCCTCCTTGGGGCCCTTGTTCTGGCTGCTCCCATGGCAGGGCGTGCCCTTCCCCCCAGAATCTGCTGGATCAACTCCTCCTCGTCTCTGTGGTGCCCACTTCAACACTCTATTTAAAAATATACCCCCTGCCCCCCAAGCCCGCTCTATCATGCCTGATCTCCTTACTCTTTTTTTTTTTTCCCAAAATAACTTTACACATTCTAACAGCCTATCATGTAACCTATTTGTCTTGTTTATTATTAGCCAAACTGCACGGCATGTGGGATCCTAGCTCCCTGACCAAGATTCGAACCCATGCCCCCTGCAGTGGGAGCTCGGAGTTCCTGTTTATGATTTGTCTCCGCTTCTGTTGTGTAAGCTCCAGGAGGACAGGGGCTTTGTTCTGTTCCCAAACATCTGCTGCAACTTTTGGTACATAATAGGTATTCAAGAAATAGTTGTTGAATGAGAAAAACTTGATGGTGTGTCTGGTAGTATGACATATGGTGATATATAAAAATGGCGGGTTGAGAGGCTGGATGGATGCTGTTTTAGGTGGGTGGGGTTGCATTCTCCAGAGCAGTAGCATCTGAGCAGAGGCCTCCATAGAGTGAGGGAGAAGCCCAGCGCTCTGCAGGGAGGGGCCTCCAGGCAGCCTGACCTCAGTGGGAGCTGGTGACTGGGGTAGGACAGAAAGACACAGAGGCAGGTCAGCTGACCCTAAGTGGTGTCTTTTAGGCACATCTTCCAGTATGTTTGAGTTGACCTTAATGTGGATGCTTGCCCCTTCTGCTCTGTTTTTGCCTCTGTTTTTCAAAACACATTGTCCTGGAACATTATGTGCCAGGGAAAGAATACTGGGCTTGGCATTGGGATCCAGGGCCAGGTCCCCAGCTCACAGAATTACAGTAAGTTAAGGCCCCTTTTGGGGAGGGCAGGGGCACCCCAGTCCAGTACTCTTGCCTGGAGGGTCCCGTGGACAGAGGAGCCTGGAAGGCTGCAGTCCATGGGGTCGCTGAGGGTCCGACACGACTGAGCAACTTCACTTTCGTGCATTAGAGAAGGAAATGGCAACCCACTTCAGTGTGCTTGCCTGGAGAATCCCAGGGACGGGGGAGCCTGGTGGGCTGCCCTCTGTGGGGTCGCACAGAGTCGGACACGACTGAAGCGCCTTGGCAGCAGCAGCAGCAAGGCCCCTTTCAGGCCTCATTTCCCTCATCTGTAATGTGGAGATAACATCATATGTTAATACCTCCTCACTTGATTAAAGGGATACATTTGTACAGTGGATTTGGAAGGCCTTGTGTCCTCTTGTCAGTGTCTGCCGGCTGAGGGTGATGGGAGAGGACCTACGGGAACAGAATGGAGGGGGCTCGCTGTGTGCGGAGCCCTGGTCTGCACCATCTCCCGTGTGGGGGGCGTGGCAGCCCTTGACACAGTTCCTAGTGCGGTCCCAACTTGGTTTCCCCATGTTAGAGATGTGCAGAGTGAGGCAGGAAGCCCCCTGGGCTTGTCCAATCACATAGCTACTGAGATTTGAGCCCACGGCCACTGTTAAGTTGTAGCCCTGAACGTTAGCAGTAGATCTGGCCTAACTTCCTCCTTCCCCAAGACCATTGTACAGGTGGGGAGACTGAGGCCCAGACCAGGGAGTGGCCTATAAAGCCACACCCATGGGCGTAGCAGAGTCCCTCCTAGAAGCCGGGTCTCTGGGCCCCTGGCCCTCTCTGGGCCCTGTCCATTGCACCTGATTCAGGTGACTCAACCTGCAGGGTTACTGGGAGGGCAGGAGCATTTGGGAAGCCCTTCCCTCCCCCAGCCATAATGGGCCATTTCCTGTTGCTCTGTAGGGTTGTTCCCAAGGCTTGCTGGGGCAAAGGTAAAACTTAACAGAGCTTCTGGAAAGAAGAAACTTGAGTGTAAATCAGGTTTATGGCCTGGATAATAAAGTGTCTATTCCAACTGATACTTTATTCCTCATCCTCTTGATTCCTTCCATATGAAGCCCTCTGCGCTTGGGTCGTGGCAGCCCTTGGCGGTTTCATTTGTCAGTTACTAGGAGTTGGGGCTTGTCAGTTTCAGAAGACAGGGTTCACGGGACTCAGGCCAGTCTGTAGGCCTCGGATTGTCCCGTCCCTCGGCTGTTTGATAGCGAGGGAGCATATGTCTTCAGTGCATATTCTCTGAGCTCCAGCTGAATTCCAGGTTTGTGCTGGGAGGTTAGAAGGGACTCGAATGTGTCGGCTGACCATTACAGCCCATGAGGCCAGCGCAGGGATCTGGGTAGCCGGGCAGCACCCGAGGCCGCCTGGAGGCAGATCCGGGAAGGCTTCCCGAGGAGAGGACATCTAATCTGAGACAAGAAAGGTGAGTTGGAGTTTCAGCTGCAGGGGGAAGGCAGGAACAACTTATGCAAAGACCAGAGAAAAGATGGAGCTTTAGCTCATGCGAGGCTGGAGAGACAAGCCTTACACCAAGGGGAGGGAGTGCTTTACTGCATGGGGTGCTAGGAAGGCTTCTGACAGCAGGTGGCAATTGAACTGAGTCTTAAAGCATAGAACGGACTTCATCAACACACAAATAACCTTCAAAAAAGGCCTGCAACTGTGAAGTGATGTGGTGAGTGTGGATAGCATTGAGCAGTTTCAGTTCCAGCGAGGTATTGCGAAGGCAGGGGTCGGAGAAGTCCACGGGGACCCGTGGTGAAAGGCCTCATGTGCCACGAAGCAACCTGAAACTCCCTTGAAGTCTGCTTGGAAGTTGCAATAGAGGACCCCATCTTCTCCTGCCTATGGTGTCCAGAATAATCTAAATTGAGCTGCTCTGCTGCTCACCCCCATCAAAGTAAGGCGACTCCCCTGATCCCAGATTACTGAGCTGCCAGTGTTTATACTTACAGCATCCCACCGTCAGAGTGCTTGTTCTTCAGACTTCATAAGCCTGGTTTGTCTGATGGGTACTGGTCCTCGCTCATGATGGGGAACAGAAGCAAGGCTGCCTGAGGATTCATCAGGGTGGGTATGGCCTTGCCCGAGGGACTCTGAGTCTCCCAGGCCCTTGAAATGTCCTGGCTCTGGCCTAGTGGCCCCAGGAGCAGCCTGAGAGCCCCTATGCCCAGCAGGGTGGGCTAGACATGTGGTCAAGTGGAGCTTTGGACTCAGCCTAGAGTGGGAGACACAGGAAGGACAGGCTCTAGGGTGGGAGTGCCCTGAGCGTGAGACCAGAACCAAGCATCTTACCTCTTGGCATCAGTGGCTGGCGCTCCCTGGGGCTGGGGGTTAGCCGAGGTGCTATCTCTGGCAGGTCCCACGACAGAGCAAGTGCTCTATGATCATTAATTCCCCTACTTTTTTCCAGCACAGATGAGCACACTGACTATTCTTTCCCGAGAAGCTGGAGGCGGATGAGTGTCAGGAGGGCGTGTTAGGAATGTCACACTCACTCCACCACCTAGGTGGTGCCTGTGCCCAGCACCCCATCATCATCGCCCCCATTGTCCTTATCTATTCAAAGCTCCATGATTCGTGAAGTGCCTGGAATCCTCAGTCTCAGTTGATCTGTAATACAACCCTACAGAACAGAGTTTATCACTCACAATTTTTTCTCAGGTGAGGAGCCCAAGGCCCAGAAAGGGGAAGTAAATTTCCCAAGGTCACACAGCTGGGGAGTGATGAAGTCAGGACTCACACCCAGGACTCTTCCCAGAGTACTTGGCCCCCTCTGGCCCTCTCTGCTCTTCTCCTTCCCCAGATAGTGCTGGAGCTCCTGCTGTGGGTGCCGAGACATTCCTGCCTTAGAGAAGCTCATATATAGGAGTGAGCAGATAGAGTTCTGTACTGTGCCAAGCAAGGTATGAGAGCGAGGGCAGCAGAGGAGCCAGAAGAGGGGTTGAGCAGTGTGTCCTGGAGGAGGGGCCCCCTGGAGCAGACCTTCTAGCAAGACAGCGTGTTCTCCAAGGGGAAGGGCTTTCCAGGCAGAGGGAGTAGGTGTGCAAAAGTAGGAGGCCAGATTTTGCTGAAGGATATTGGTCCTTTTCATTCATGGAAGGAAAACTGACATTTCCAGGACATTCTAGGTTTGCTGCTCATAGCTCCCTTTGGAAGAATGGCTCAGGGACCAAGTAGAGCTCTTTGTTCAGACGGATGGGCTGGATCAGGGAAAAGGCAGCGGGGTGCACAGCCAGGCCTGGATGTGGGCTCTCCCAGCTCCACGACTGACCTGTGTCTTTGGACAAGTCCTCCTGCCTACCTTTCCTCACCTTTCCTGACCTCTATGTGAGACACGAGGTCAGAGAGCTTCATGTTGGAGGGAGTTATAGTTGGGAGTATAGTCATAACGGCCATCAGGTCAGGCTTCTGGATTTTCTCAGGGCTGGGTTGCTGGGATTCTTGAGCCTTTGGTTTTAGATTTCTCCAAATGCAAAGGCAGAGTAGGGATATTTGCTTTTGAGCTGCCCCGAGGAGAAGCGGTGGTTGGCCAGATGCTCCCAGGTCAGGCAGGGGAACAGGCAGGAGGGGTAACAGGGTTTGAGTTGGGAGACGTTTCTGACTTTGTCAGAAGGAGAATAAGAGAGGACAAGATGGTTCCTCTGGCTAATTGAGGAAGGAGAGCTGGGTGGGTGTGTGACGGAGTGAGCACCTGACCCCAGGAGGATTTTCATTCTCATAGCCCTGAGGATGTTGGATCGGGCAGTTTGCGACACCTCTCAGAAAACCTACACTCCAGCAGTTTTGTTCTTGAACCTGCTGTGGCTCCCTATTGCCACTGATGAGCCGTGAGCACCTTGAGAGGCAGGCAGCAAAATGTCAAATGACAAGAGCTGGAGTCAGGCAGATGTGAATTCAAGTCCTGGCCGGGCCTCTTTCCATGGGAAGTACTTTACACAGGCACTGATTCTGAGTGTTCATTCAGAGGGTCCTAGTACCCCAGTATCTGTCTCTTTGTCCAGAGCTCACCCAGCCACCGCGACCCTCTGGAGCCAGGAGGCCTGGATGCCGCTGGTTTCGAGTCCCAGCTGGGCCGCTGACTGTTCAGAAGAGCTGGAGGCTCTTTCAAAGGAAACTGCAGTCAATTAGTGGAGAGTGGAATTTGAAAGACCCAAATCCCTTTTTTCCCCCAAACTTCAAATCTGGTTTTCGTCAGTGGCTTTGAAAACAAATACCAAAAGAACCCTTTTTAATTTTTTTCCTGCTCCCCTTTTCCCTACCCTCCTTTGCATGTTCTTATTTCCCAGGCTTTTATCTATTTGCAGAGTCAGCTCTGGCAGCCCGGCCTGCCTGCTTGTCTTGGTCGCATTGTGATGGCCGAGCAGGTGGCTACGGGGGTGAAACGGCTCCCACCCTCCTAGTGCTGGTGGTGGCTGGGGGAACCCAGGGCAACACTGACACCTGTGCGTCGCAGTCCTTCCTGAGTCCTTCTGATTCATCTTCATGTTCCCTGGGTCCAGCCCAGAGAGGGCTTCTGTACAGGTGTCCTAGGAGAAGTGGGAGGGAGGTGGTTGGACATAATGCTGTCTGGGTGCAGAGAGGACTTCACATTGGGAGAGGCACAGAGCTAGCTGAGTCTTCAGGAAGCTGTTCTGGCCACCCATCCCCACTTCATCCATCTGTTGAGTTACTGACTCATTCATACTACAGACATCCACTGAACACCTGCTCAGGGTCAGCCCCTATGCCAGGGACCCCAGTGAAATGGACACAGCGTTAGCTCTGGAAGAGCCCAGAGCTACTGGAGGGGAGTACCTAACAGCTGTGTCCTCCTGGAGGGAGCAGGGCTGGATGTACACAGCAGGGGCTGGGATGGAGAGAGGCCAGGAGCAGCCAGGGCCAGAAGAGGCACCAGCCTCACCTGTGGTAGTCAGAAAAGGCTTCCTGGAGGAGGTGGCTGCTGAGCTGAGTTTTGAAGGATGAGTTAGGAGTTTGCCAAGGAAAAGGGTGAAGAAAGACATTCTGAGCAGATGAGCTCAGAGAGGAGAGGCCCAGAGGCAGCAAAGAGCCAGACTGCTGTTTGGAAGGTTGTGAGTAGCTGTACCCTGAGAGCCGGTCAAGGTGAGAGGTAGACAGAGGCCAGGCTGTGAAGGGCTTGGAGGGCCAGGCTGAGACCCGTGCTGTCTGCATCATATCATATTTCTGCATGCTTGGCTGCCCCATTAACTCCTAAAGGCAGGGAGGCTGTGTCTGGTTCACCTCTGAAACTGTGTCATCTGATGGAGTTTAATCTCTGGGACAACCTGTGAGGTACGTGTTACTCCATTTCACAGGTGAGGAAACTGAGACTCAGAGGTAATAAGTTCAGAGTTCTGCTATGAATTTCAGCTGAGCTTAGACTCTGGGAGCTGCCTCAGCATGGGCATGCGGGTGTATGTATGGTGTGTGTGTGCGCGTGTTATATACGGGAACAGGTAAGGGTGGGGGCAGCAGAGTAGCTCAGAGTTGAGACTGCCTGGATTTCATATCCTGCTGTTAACTCTTTGACGACCGGGGCGAGTTACTTAACTTTCCTGCACAATGCTTTCCTTCTCTGTGCAGTGGGTGCAGAGCTGGTGCTCCCCACCTCATCAGGCTCTGGGGAGGAGGGGCGAGACCGCACGATGCCCACACATGGCGAGTGTTCAGTAAACTTGTGGTAGTTAGACTCCATACACCCATCTGACTCGCAGGCTCAGATCCAGGCCTCGCAGACAAGACGGGCAGACTGCCGAGGACCTCAGAAACCTGCTGTCAGCTGGAAAGCTAAGATCCGGGGAGGGGCAGGCTGGGACGTTAGCCAGAAACAGTGTAGAGGGGATTGGCCTGTTTTTAGATGTATGGCCTTTTTATATTCCTTCTCTCTGGTTACAACAAGCAGTAGTTGAATCATGAAGTTGTTCTGAATGGAGGCTCAGATATTTTCCCTTCTTACTGGACGTTCTTCATCAAGGGAGTTGGTGTCTGCTTGGCCCAAAGTCTGGCTGCTCGGGGAGCAGACTGAGCAGTGCTGGGCAGGCACCTCAGCTCTGACTTCCGAGCGTCACATCCCTGCCTGTGGAATGGGGCCTGGCACACAGACACACTCACTGTGGGGTGTCTTCCTTTCCTTCCCTTCTCCTGACTGGCTGTCCTGGTGCCCCCTGTACAGGAGGAGAGGTCAACCAGCCCGGTGGGCTGCAGAGAAAGCCACAGAGGCAGCTGGAGCTGACCTCCACACTGTGGCGTGGTGTATGATGTCGATGAGAGGGTCCATTGTATGACCCAGTCACAGGGCTAGCTGCGTCCCTTCTGTGAGCACTCGGTATTATTAATATAAAAGTAAAAGTGAAGTGTTAGTCACTTAGTTGTGTCAAGTCTTTGCAATCCCATGGACTACAGCCTGCCAGGCTCATCTGTCCATGGAATTCTCCAGGCAAGAATACTGGAATGGGTAGCCACTCCCTTGTCTAGGGATTGAACCTGGGTCTCTGACACTGCAGGCAGTTTCTTTACCATCTGAGCCACCAGGGAAGCCGTTAATACCAGTAGTGACAGTCTATTGAATATTTAAAATGTGCTTGTCCTGGGTAAGCTATTCATGCATATTATTTTAGTCTAAATCTCACCTTTCTAGATTTATCTCTGGTTACAAAATAAAAATGTAAACAGCAGCTCAGTGAAATGTCAGACCTGGGGCTTGAACCGAGGGCCCTCAGGAGCAAAGCCATTGCTTTTAGCTGCAGCCACCCCCTGCTGGTGGGGAGCTGGAGGAAAAAGAAGTCCTGGCAGAGAGGGTGTCTGCACACCCATGGCATTGCTGGCTGTCCTTGCTACTGGCTTCCCCAAGCCTAGGGGTATATAAATATGCACTGAGTAAACCTGCGTTTTCTGTCGGCCCAGGATAGAAGGCTGGAAAAAAAACCCCACCCTGTCTCCGAGGTAAGACAGGAAAGAAAATATTATCGTCACCCTCTGGTGGATCCAACCCCGGCCCCGTCAAATTGTGAATCACCTGAGAGAGCTTGGTTTCATGGCAACCGTAGGAAAGAGCCAGGGTTCCAGGCAAAACAGAGTGTGAGCCTCTGCTTGGAATTTATTGATTGATTTATAGGGCCCCTCCTGCCAGCCCCGAGAAGACGGACAGGTCTTCTCAGAGGTGCCACCCTGTGGGCCAAGGGGAGAGGGAAGGAGAGACGCTCACTTGGGCCCGAGGAAGATGCCTCTGCCTGAGGGGACGAAGCCCTACTGTGGGCCTGAGAGGCTTCCCCAGAAGCCTGGCTGGATGGCTGCAGACCTGGTGTGGCTGGGTGAGGCGGCAGGGGCCTGGTGGAGCCCGCAGACCACACCACACCCTCCTTCAGCCTCCCCTGGGCTGCCTCAGTGTTGTGCTGGAGAGTGTGGTCCCTGTCAAGTGGCTACTCTGTGTCACCTGATGTGGTTTAGTCTCTAGAGCAACCCTGTTCGGGGGGTTGGTGGTAGTATTATTCCCATTTTACAGATGAGGAAACTGAGGGTCAGAGAGACTAGGACTTGCTCAAAGTCACAGTTCCCAGTGACAGGTCCGGGTTCCAGTCCTCTGTTGTTCAGGCTTGTGCTGTCACTGTGAAGCTGAAAGGCCCTGGACACAGCCGGTCCAGATCGCTCCCCCTGCCCTCCACCCCCATCTCCATTTGTGGATGCAGAAGGGTGTGGCTTGCCCTGGCTCTTCCGGGTAGCCAAGGCAGTGCCAACACCAGCAGCCCCTTCCCGTTGGCCTTGCTGCTGCTTTTTGCTAGCTGCCTGGCCGGAGGCTTCCCTGACAGGTCCCTCTACGGTCACTCATGGTTTTATGTCCATTGGCTCCACCTGCCCACTGGCTTCTAGGTATGGGAGATTCTGGGGTGGAAAGGAACTTCATCCACTGCCATCTAGCCTGCGGTGGCAATGAGAGGAGCTGGCCAGGGACACACGATGGTGGAAGGTGGGACGTGGACGCTGGACCCCTTGCTCCCAGGCTCGGTGCTGCCTCAGAAGCCCACTAGGGTTGGGACGCGGCCATGCTGTGAAAAAAGGGAGGGCAATCAGGTTCAGAATTGGCACAGCCACTTACAGACTCCGTGACTCTGCAGTGACCCCTGTTACCCTGAGGGAGAGACCTGAGTTCCCGACCAGCTGGGGCTTTGTTGGCCTGAAGGAAACCTGTCCTTTTGGGCCAATATCATTAGCCTTTCCGTCCTGCAGCTGATGCCCAGGAGAGTTGCCATGATGACTGATGAGCCGGTAGGTGCTCTTGCCTTTGGATCTTTGGTGTCCATCACCAAGCAGGCGTGTAGTTAGTACTGGTCAAAGTGAAAAAGGAATAGACGTCCCGCTTTCCCCAGAGGGGCCCTCCCTGGTCTGCCTGCCACGCACACGGCTTCTTGCGGCTGGGGCCTGCCTTGACACAGCACGGCAGTTGCCACCACAGTTTTGGATCCGTCACACCCAACCAGCGTGTCCTCTCCAAGCCTAAATTGGGTTCTGGCTCTCTCCTGCCCTCAAGACAGCATCTAAGCTCTGGGGGCTGGCCCACAGGAACCAGCTTCACCCACGCATGTCCAGTCAGTGTCCTGGCTTTGGATCCTCCACCCAGGCCCTCTTAAACACCAGGTTCTTTGATGCCCATGTCCTCTGCTCACGTGTGTCCTGTTTTTGGAACTTCCTCTTCTCTCCTACTGTTTGGCACACATCTGTCCATCTTTGCTTGACGCATGGTGAGTGCTCAGCAATTTTGGTAGCTTTGGTGCTGCTCACGAGGGAACTGGTGACATTTCCCTCGAGGTGATGGGGTCACTGCAAGGCCTCTGTCCAGCGTGCTCTGCCCAGTGCCATGGCCAAGGCTAGCAAGACCCTCGTACATGCGATTGAGTGTCTGTTCCAGCTGGGAGGTCAACGTTGGTCCTGGGCAGATTGTTTTGGATCTTGGCCAAGGTCATGGATGAACGTGTACAGCAGCTGAAGCTCAGTTGTATCTTTCTTCCCCTATCTCGAACAGTTCAGTTTTGCCATCCTCAGGATATAGCCCAGATTCTTAGAATCTTAGGGCCCCAGTATGTGCATAATCTTATGCTTATGTTCATGCACTTTTCTAGAGGGAGGGCCCACAGTTTCACAATTATGGGAGCGATTCCTCTGGTCTCCTTGCTTCCTGCTGACTCTCACAGTGCTCTACCCCTAGGGACACACATCTTCCCACCCCCACCCTCCTTCAGACTCTAATACCCTCTCATATTCTGTAGTTCAGTTCAGAAGCCCCCTCCTCCTGGAAGCCTCTCCCGATTCTGCAGGCTGAGTCAGGCACCTTCTTGCTCCCAGTTCTCTGTGTGGCCATTGTCAGCACATCACGGAGGGGCTGGGTCTCAGCGCCCCTTCCTGTCCCCCAGCAGAGGGCTGCTCCGTGCAGGACAGTGGGAAGGAAGGAAGAGAGGAAGCCCCTGGTTTGTGTTGGTGAAGCAGGAAGCCCCGCCTGGGAAGTAGTCCTGCAGTTGCTGTCACCTTCCATTTGCTCATTCGGTGAGCGGAACTTGGACCTGCTGTGTGTGAGGGGCTGGGAGCCGGGGTGGAGGAGACCTGGTCCTGCCCACAAGGCGCTGAAGGAGCCGGGGTCAGGAACATGCACTCACAGAGCAAGCGGAGAACGGTCTTCCTCCGGTGCCCCTGACCCCAAGCAGTCTGTGAGGAAGGGACTTCAGGGCAGAGCAGGGGGACCCAGACCATGTCAGGTGGCCAGTGGGTTCACAGGAGGCCCAGCAGACATGTGCTGAGGGACTTGGGGGAGGCCTGGAGACTCGGTAAAGGAAAAAAAGGAAAAAAGGTAGATCTCAGGTTGGGAGTACTCTATATGTGCTAGAATCAGAGAAGCCTGAGTGGGGATGTCAGCTATAATCATACATCCTAAATCTTTCAAATTTCTTTTTCTGGCCTTCCCATTCTGGTTACATTCAGAATATAATATATAAAATCATAGTATAGCACATACTATGTCATAGAGTAAGAGTAGGGGATCGAAGTCAAGGATGGAGGGCACCCTTGTCTGGTTCCAGTATCAGTGGGGCATCTTTCAACGTCTTACCACTCACAGTGAAATTTACTGTTGATTTTTTGATGATACTGTTTATCATAGTAAGGAAGTTCCTCTCTTTTCTAGACTGGCTAATCGTTTTCTTTTAAAATCATGAATGGTGTTGAATTTTATCGAATTAACATTTTCTGCAGTTGTTGCGATACTCATTTTGTTTTTAAATCTATTAAGTGATGAATAACATTAAACATAAACCAACTTTGAATTCCTTGGATATACCCAGGCTGTTCATTGTGTAGTTTTCCCATTTTTGTATTGCTGGATTCAACTTGTTAATATTTTTTAAGATTTTTTTTTTGATGTGGACCATTTTTAAGTCTTTATTAAAATTGTTACAATATTATTTCTGTTTTGGTTTTCTGGCCGTGAAGTTTGTGGGATCTTAGCTCTCCAACCAGGGATTGAACCCACATTCCCTGCATTGGAAGGCAAAGTCTTAACCACTAGACCACCGGGGAAGTTCCTCAATTTCTTACTCTTTTTAAAGATTTTTCACATCTATGTTCATGAATTAACTTGTAATTTTCCTTCCTCATACTGTCTTTTCTTGAGGTTTGAGATCAGGGTTTTCCTAGCCTTATATATAGTGAATTTTGGAATATTCCCTGTTCTTTTAGTTTCTGAAAAAGCGAGTATAAGATTAGAAGTATTTCTTCCTTGAATGTTGGGTAGAAATCACTAACATTTGGGTAGAAATCACTCCAGGCATTTGGGCCCGGAGTTTTCTTGTGGGAAGATTTTAGACCGTTTATTTAATTACTTTAATGCTTATGTAATTATTCAGATTTTTTATTTCTTCTTAGTTTTGCTAAATTATATTTTTTCTACTGCTACTGCTGCTAAGTCGCTTTAGTCATGTCCAACTCTGTGCGACCCCATAGACGGCAGCCCACCAGGCTCCCCCGTCCCTGGCATTCTCCAGGCAAGAATAATGGAGTGGGTTGCCATTTCCTTCTCCAATGCAAGAAAGTGAAAAGTGAAAGTGAAGTCGCTCAGTCGTGTCTGACTCTTCGCGATCCCATGGATTGCAGCCCACCAGGCTCCTCCATCCATGGGATTTTCCAGGCAAGAGTACTGGAGTGGGGTGGAAATTGTCCATTTTGGCTACATTTCAAAATTGTTGGCGTAAAGATATTTATGATAAGGATTAAGAACTTCATATTGCCTGTAGCATCAAGTGTTGTCTCGATTTTTACTGAAATTACTTATTTGTTCCCCCTCCTCCTTCCTTGTGATCTCGCTTGTCCATTGTTTGTCAGTCATATTTCTTTTCAAAGAACCAACTTTAGGGTAATTTATTAACCCTCTCTATTGTGTGTATGAGCACACTATATATATTTTCTATATTATTGATTTCTGCTCATATCTTTATTATTTCTCTCTTCCTGCTTCATTTTGTTCTTTCTTAAAAAAAAATCCTGAAATTAACATTTAACTCATTAATTCTCAACATTTCTTTTCTGACAAATGTGTTTAAGACATAAAAATCCATAGAGTTTTCTTAAATACTGCTTTAGCAGCATCCCACAGTTTTGATATATAGAATTCTCATTATCAATTAGTTCAAAATATTTTCTAATTTCCATTCTAAATTTTTTTACCTTCATTATTATTTTAATTTTCTTGGTCTTGCCACATAGCGTACAGGATCTTAGTTTCCCAACCAGGAATTGAACCTGCATGCCCTGCAGTGGAAACAAGGAATTTTAACCACTAAAAAACCACCAGGGAAGTCCCCATTCTGAATACTTTTGACCCACAGTTATGGGGCATCTTTTTAATTTTCAAACATATGAGATTTCAAATTATCTTTTACACTGTGGTCAGAGAACATGTTCTGTTCATTTCAGTCCTTTGAAATGTATTCAGACTTGCTTTGTGACCGAGTTTTGTATATAGATTGTGGGTTTTCCCTTCCCTTACTCAAGGACACCACTGCTCCAGTGAGTCTCCATTCTCTTTCCTGCCTCAATTTTTGCCTCCTTCCTGGATCATTTCTATCAGCATACAAGTCTGCTATTATTTCTAACATCTTAAAAAAAAGACAAAACCCAAGCCCTCTCTTGACTCCGTACCTGCCCCCAGGCTCCTTCTCCTCTCTCACCTTCCTATTTGTCTTAGCCTAGGTTCCCCAGTGACAGAGATTTTCCTGCTCTGGGTCAGGTAGTTTCCTTGAGAGCTGATCTCAGGGAGCAGGTATGAGAGCTGGGGGAGTGAAGCAGGACAGGAAAGGAGGTGGAGAGAGCCAGTGCAAGAGTACATTCCTGAGCTGCCTCACCTTCTGAGAGGTCTTTAAAATTCCTCCCAGAGCGCTGTCCAGGGGGCAGTATTTATTCATGGGCATCTGTCCCCACTGGTCTTCCCTTGTGACTCAGACAGTAAAGAATTCGCCTGCATTGCAGGAGACCTGGATTCGATCCCTGGGTTGGGAAGATTACCTGGAGAAGGGACTGGCATCCCACTCTAGTGTTCTTGCCTGGAGAATTCCACGGACAGAGGAGCTTGACAGGCTACCGTCGTCCATGGGGTTGTAAAGAGTTGGACATGACTGAGCGAATAACACTTTCACTTTCTTTCATAGCCGCTGGTCAAGGGTGCTGCAGAAGCATTAACCTCCACCCGCTTTTGGGTTGATGTGAGGTTGCCTGGCATGTGCGTGTTTTGTGGAGGGACTGTCAGGCAGCCTCTGGAAGGAAGCCTGGAAGCCTGCCTGAGCCTGGCTGCTGTGCCGCGGCAGCAGTAAGAGGCATGGCCGAGGGGGGTCTGGGGACCCGTTTCAGCAAAATGAAAGAGCTGCCTTTGCCCAGCGTCTCACGTCTCTCTGCAGTCAGGCCCTCACTCTGTCCTCACCTCCAGACAGCTCTTGGCTCTTGCCAAGGTTTCTAGCATCTTCCATGGTGCCAGATCCAGTGATAGCACTCCATCCGCAGCCTTGGATGCAGCTGATCACTCTCTGCTCCTTAGTCACCAGCGTCTCACAGCTTCAGGACCCGGCTCTAGCTGGTTTCCTTCTGCTCCTCCACCGCTGCTCCTCAGCTCCCTGACCTAGAGCACTGGTGGTCCCGGACTTAGTCTTTGGGGCACTTGCTTTTCTATGCTCCCTCCCTTTGGGGTCTCATCCTGTATCACTGAGTTTCAAACACCATCAATTTGCTATTGATCCAAAGTTATGTCTCAGGCTCCAGACTTGTCAATCTGGTTGCTGTTCAGGGTCTCCATTGGCATGTCTAAAACATGTCTCAAACATACCTGACCGAAATAGCTCCTGGGGGCTCTCCTCCAACCTGGCCCTTCTCCTGGTCCTTCTGGTCATCTCAGTAAGTGGCAACTCCATCCTTATAGCTCTTCAGGATCAATGCCTGGTGTCATCCTCGACTCTTCTCTTTCACTCCCTTTAGCTGATCTGTCAGTAAATCCTGGTGCCTCTATGCCCATCGTATATCCAGCCCAGCCACACCTCACCACCCTGGTCTGCCTGCAATGCAGGAGACCCGGGTTTGATCCCTGGTTTGGGAAGATCCCCTGGAGAAGGAAATGGCAACCCACTCCAGTATTCTTGCCTGGAGAATCCCATGGACCGAGGAGCCTGGTAGGCTACAGTCCACGAGGTTGCAGAGTCAGACACGACTGAGCGAGTTCACTTTCTCTCACTTCATCTCTCACAGATCGATTGTAGTAGCCACTCAGTTGCGTTCTCTGTCTCTGCCATTGTCCCCATTCTCACAGCAGCCGGAGTGATCCTGTTAAAGTGGTGGTCCTCAACTGGGGGCCTTTTTGGCCCCCGTTAGGAACATTTGGCAATGACATTTTTAACTGTCACAGCAGGGCACACACACACACGCACACATGTGAGCCACTGGGGATGCTGCTAAACAGCCTGCAATGCACAAGACAACCTCCCAGAGCAAAGAATGATCTGGCCTCAAATGTCAGCAGTGCTGAGGTTGACAAATCCTGTGTTAAAACATGAATGATGTTGCTCTTCTGTTTAAAATTCATCAGCACTTCTCATCTTATCCAGATGCAGAGGTGAAGCAAGATCTGTGCAAAGCCTGGGAGGCCCCACGTGGCACACACACACACCGCCCTCCCTCATTCTTCTGGCCTCTTCCTTCATGCCCTCAGGCTTACTCTGCCCCAGCCACGCCAGCTTCTTGCTGATCCTGGAACATGTTAGGTCTCCTGTTGCCTCAAGGCCCTGGCACGGGATGTCCTGCCCCTACAGGACATCCATACAGCTCGATCCCTCGCCTGCTGCAAGTCTTTATCCAAGTGACACTTCTCAGTGAGGCCTTCCCCGGGCATCCTATGTTGAAGTGCATCCTCCCTTCACACACTTTCGATCCCTCTTCTTGCTTTATTTTTCACGTTATCATGAACATTCTGTGGAATTTACTTATTTATTTTACATCACCCATTATAAGACGTGCTCCGTGAGAGCAGAGGTTATTATCTGTTTTACTCAATGCTAGATTCCTAGTGCGTAGAATAGTCCCTAGTGCATAGCAGGCGCTCAACAAAAACGTGATGAATGAATGATAAATGGATAATGCTTTGTAAAGTGTGAGTGATACATATGATATTTGTGGTTATTATTACATTGTGGTGCTACTAAGGGAGATGGTAGAAACCTTGCCATCACAGTCTTGAAAAAACTAACACAGATGGGGACAATTGGTTAACTATTTGGGGAAAAAAATAAAGTTAAATCCTCACCTACATTATTCTGGAAAATACATTCCAGATGGATTAAGGAGTTAAGTGTGAAAAATGAAACCACACAAAAAAATTAGAAGGTTTTTTTATAGGGAAATATTTATCTTATGTCTGGTTGGAAAAGAACTAGCTTTACTTAAAGCCCATGGAAGTGATCTCAACTAAAGACTGTTGGATTAGACTACTTGAAAATTTAGAACATTTTTATGAGTAAAAATTTATAAACAGTAATGAAAGGCAATAGGCAAAATGAGAAGAGCATGCAAGCCTGATATATTTAATACCCAAGAAAAGCTCTCCCAAAATGATAAGAAAAATGCAGAAAGGATGGGAACAGACATTTGACAAAAGAAGAAATACGGATAGTCGAAGAGTATTTTCAAAATTTGCCCCCACTAGTAATAAAATCCAAAGAAAAATGAAGTCTGATGTTAATCTCACTAATCAGCAAAGATAAAGAAAATCCTGTTGTTTGTTGTTGCAACGTCCAGTGGACTTGGGCCTCTCATCAGTCACTGATGAAAGTGTAAATGGGGACAGTCTTTATAGAGGGCAATTTGGCGGTATGTTCTGTGAGCCTAAGAAATATTCAGTCCCTTTGACCCGTGAATTCCTCTTTTTGGAAGTTGTCCCGAGAAAGTGTTCAGCAATGCAGACAGTGATTTATATTCAAGGGTGCTCATCATAGCACGATTTATAATGGCAAATACTGGAAACAGTCTAAATGTTTACCAATAGGGAATAACTGAAGAGTTACGGTGAATCCCATGATGGAGTACTATGCAACTGTTCAAAGGGGGCTTTGAAGAATCCTAAGTGGCAAGGGAAAATGTGCTCATGATTTGATATTTAGTGTAACAAGTAGTAAATGTAAATATGTAAGTAAGATGTTGAATATGTATGTGTATGTGTATATACACTGAAGAAAAACAACGGATACAGTCACACACGTGGGCCTAGTGGAAAAAAAAGGAACATTTTAAAAACCTAAGCAGTCTGAGCAAGCAACCCAGTGTCCATTGACCAATGAATGGATTATCAAAATGTGGTATATACATACAGTGGAGTATGATTCAGCCTTAAATAGGAAGGAAATTCCGTAATATGCTGCAAGGTGGATGAACCTTGAGGATATTATACTAAGTGAAATAAGCCAGTCACAAAAAGATAAATACTATATGATTCTATTTATATGAGGTAGTGAGAGTGGTCAAAAATCAAAGAAACAGAAAGCAGAATGGTGGTTGTCAGGGGCTGGGAGGAGATCTTGTTTAATGGGTACAGAGTGTCAGATTTACAGGATGAAAGAGTTAGGGCCATAGATGGTGGCGGCTGCACATCAGTGTGAGTGTATTAAATACCACTGAACTGCATACTTAAAATAGCTAAGATGATAAATTTTATGTTCTGTGTATTTTAACACAATTAAAATTTTTTTAATTAATTTTTTTGGAGTATAATTGCTTTACAATGTTGTGTTAGTTTCTGCTGTATAGCAAAGTGAGTTAACACATTTTCTTTAAAAAAGAATCTAAGCTGTCTGAGAGATAGAGTTGTGGAATTTAAAGCAATTTTTGAAGAGATCTTTCCCCTTAAAATTTACCAAAAATGAACATGGAGGTTTGGATACGAGAGGAAGACCCAAGGCTCGAATAATGAATGTTGTAGCATGGCTTTCTTAAGGCCCATGCGTGTGTGCGTGAATGGTCAGGAAGGCTCTCCAGAAACCATTTGAATTTAGCAAATATTTGTTGAATCCAGAGAGAGTTCCTGCCCTCACGGAGCTTGTGCTTAGTGGGGCAGACAGGAGCAGCTAGAATACTATGTAGGCCATATTATATGCTAAGAAGAAAAATGAAGCAGATGAGGGGTTTGTGAGTAATGGGGCCTGGGCGTGGTCAAGGAAGGCCTTTCCTAGGAAGTGAGGTCTGCATGACAGAAAGCAGCCGTCCTTGAACTGGGGGCAGAGGAGACAGCTAGTGCAAAGGCCCAGAAGGAGAAGCAGGCCCCCTGAGCGGGATGAGGCCACTGTGTCTGCAGCGGGGCTGTGGCAGGAGAACAAGGAGCCCAGTAACGCCCCCCTCCCCTGTTTATCTCTGAGTCACAGCTTGTTCTTCAAAACCATCTCATGCTCAGTCAATTCTAGGACACTGTTCTGAGACAGGCACTGGGCCAGGAAGTCAGGCTGACTGGAGAACTGGAGAGAGGCCTTGAAGATCCAACCGTCCAGCGATGAGGGCAGCTGGGGCCCCATCGTTCATGGGGCTGTGAAGCGCAGAGGAGATCTGGGAGGGCTTCAGAGAGGAAAAGTTTGAGCAGGGCCTTCAAAGATAAGTAGGAATGGATTCCCTGGGCAGAAGTGGGTAAAAAGGCATTCCAGGAGAGGGAACAGCATGAAACGTGGGATGGAGCTGCACTTTTAGGGCTTATCAGGGGAATGGTACAAAGCTGTTGGGCCTGGACTGTATGACTGTATGACTGTATGACTGTATGCCTGTATGCCTGTACGGTGTGTGTGTACACCCGCACACATGTATGTAGTCTTGGAAGATCAGACAAGAGAGGTGGTTTGGAGTCAGCCTGTGAAGTGCCTTGAGTATGTCAGGACAAAGAGGGAGATTTTTCTTCTAAGGTTCTGTGGTGGCCAAGCACTTGGTGGGGCTGGCACCAGGCTGGCTGCAGGCTGAACTCAGCAGGATTTTCTGGAGCCCTCGTGAAGAACAGCTTCCTTGGCCGTACCCTGGCCCTCACCCCAGTACCCGTCTCCCCCCCCGCCCCCCCAGGATTCTCATTTGCTGTTATCTAGGGCAGGGCCCAGATATGTTTTTCAAAAGTTCCTTAGGTGATTCTGACGTGCCACAGAGTTTGGGGTATACACTGTGGACAAAGAGTCATTGAGAATTGTAAACAGGGAGAGCTGGGACCCTGTTCTTTGCCCTGGGGGCCTTCCCTGATGGCCATCTCTTCTGACCTCTCAGGGTGTTGCTTGTCCCTGTCCTGAGCCTTTGCTTATTAAATCCATCCTGTCCCCGCCCTGCGCTTTGCACCACTGGGTGATGCTGTGGTGCTAATGCCTGATGTTCAGCACACACCAGACTGTGCTTAGACCTGCCAAGTTGGTGAGTGGGATGGGGCTTTGATGAGGCAGAGTGGGTATGCATCCCATTTGATCAGGACAGAGTTGCTTCACCTTCTCAGCCTCAGATTCCTGGTCTGGTAGCTGGGGGTAATTATACCTAGGTCAGTAGGATTATATTAGCATAGAAAGTGGCTGATATTCAGGTGTAAGCTCCACGTGGGCACTATGTCTGGTTGATGGCTCGTCCCTGATATTGGTACAGAGTGGGCACCAAAAATGTGTGAGAGAACAGAACAGTGAGCAGGCCTGAACATTCCTAGTTTTGTTTTGCTTTTTTTTAACCCTGTGTGTGTGTGTTCAGTCTTATCTGACTCTGTGACCTCATGGACTGTAGCCCATGTAGACTCCTCTGTCCATGGAATTTCCTAGGCAAGGATGCTGGGGTGGGTTGCCATTTCCTTCCTAGGGGATCTTCCTGACCCAGGGATAGAACCCTCATCTCTTGTGTCTCCTGCACTGGCAGGTGGGTTCTTTACCACTGTGCTTCATAAGCATTAGTGTCTCGCCCTGGCCGTCACTGGTGTTCAAGGTGCTGGGGCGTCAGGGAATGATAAAAACAGCATTAAACATCACCTGGGTAGCCATGGCAGGATGCAGGAATGGATAGGGTCATGTTTATTCAATGTAAGCCCTTTGGGGAGAAATAAGACAAATATAAAAATGCTATAATTCAGGTACTCCCTTGAGGGCAGAGATCCAGGCTGGGTCCTGGCATGGTTGGGAGCTCAGGACATGACCACTGAAGGCACCCCAGGCAGAGGGTACAGCAAGGCTGAAGGCCCCACAGTGGGAAGGGGCGCAGATCCTTGGGGGCACTGGCTCCTCGGGATGCAGAAGCTGGCATCCTTGCTGTCTGTCTGTCCATCTCTCAGGTCATCTGTGCTCTTGTGTTGGCCTATCTGTTTTCCTACATTCTGTTGGGTGGAAAGAGTAGAGCTTTAGAGTCAGGGAGGTGAGGCTGTGTGACCTGAAACAAGTCATCTTGAAGCATCTTAGAGTCTTCATCCATAAAATGGGGACAATATTGCCTTCACATGGTTGGCTTAAATAAAACAAGTCATGCCAAGCCCAGTGCCTGGCACACAGCAGGTAATCAATGCCTCTTCTGTCCTGCATCTTCTCTGGTTGATAACCAACTGTAGGAAGTCCTGGTGGACTTCCCAGCCAGGCTCATTGGCCTGGCATTCTGCTATCTCTTTGAGATAATAAATATACGAATAAAACCAAATCCACTATTAGCTTCTTCTAGACTGTCTGCATGATTTATGGCTTCAAAGTGTCTCTAGTTAATCTGTCGAAAGGGATTTTAAATTTCATGCGTCTTCTCCGCTGGCAGCCTCCTCTACCTTGAATTCAGCTGTTTGACATGTCTAGTACTGGAGTCCCATTTTAAGAACATTTACAGTGAGCCGGCAGGAAAAAAAAATCAGAGATGGAGCAGCAAGCAGGAGGCTCAATTTGGCACATCTGCTTTTAATTCTACGCATCTCCAAAAGTGCAAATAGCTTGAAAGTTCGCCCAGGGAAGGGGTCTGCTGTGCCCACTAGGGCTGCCTTAGGTGACATTAAAGGAGCGAGGGATAATTACTGAAATGAATTGTCACTGAAATGGAACCCTCCAGAGCAGCCGGGCTGACCATCTGCTGCTCACATGTGCAGGCAGCTCTCCTCACCTCCCCCTGCAGGACTCAGAGTGCTCAGCCCTGAGGTTTCCTTAACCCCTGCCTCCTGGCTGCTCAGGTAATGAGTTGTCCGACTCACACCCACTCTAATAGGGGCTGCACAGGCCCTGTGTTTGGCTGTGGCTGTGGACCCCGGAATTAGGGCGCAGGCAGAATTGCCCAGAATTCAGTTTAGCAAACTGTTTTAAGACCCTGCCGCTGTCAGGCCCTGGACTGTGTGTGTGTGTGTGTGTGTGTGTGTGCCCTGGACTGTGTGTATGTGTGTGTGTGTGTGCGTGCATGCACACGCATGCATGAGTGCCCACTGCACTCTACCATTTACAAAGCCCGACTACATCTGTCACTGGTGGGGAAGCTGAATTGCATTCATTTATTTATTCAGTGAAAATATGTTCATTCCACCTCGGAAGCATACTGTCCCTATAGGAGGTGCCAGACGCAGAGGTGAGTCAGCCGTGGGCCTGCCTTTGGGCACCAGGGGGAGAGATTTAGGAGCGGGCGATGAGGTCTGCACCTCTGAGGGATCTGAGCAAGGCTGTACAGCAAGGTTGCACAGAGATAGCATCGCTTCAGTTGGGCCTTGCGGGATTCATGCACGTGATAACTACTTGTTGAACTCCTGCTATTCTGAAGCAGTGTGCTCAGATCCAGGTGGTCATCAAAACAAACCAAGTTCATGCCCTCAGAGAGCAGGAAATAAATAAGTGAGCAAAGAAACAAGATGCTTTCAAATGATGAGTGCTATATAGATTATGAAACTGGATGGCATGGAGAGGGGCTCCCAGAAAGTCAGAGAAGGCCTCCTGGGTGAGGTGGCATTTGCTCTGAAATGTGAACAGAGGCGTGGAGCTGCATGGCCTGGGAGAAGAGAAGCCAGAGAGACTAGAAAAGCAACGCTGCTGAGATGTTTGGGTCAGGGCAGGTGTTTCCGCTGTTCAGGCTGCTATAACAGAAATCCAACAAGTGTTTAGTTCTCAGTGCTGGAGGCTAGGAAGTCTGAGGTCAAGGTGCCTGCAGATCCAGTGACTGGGCAAGGACCTGGCTCCTGCCTCATGGTTGGCCAGGTCCTCACTGTGCTCTGTCATAAAGGAGAGAGCAGAGGGAAGCCCCTCTTTCTGGATTCTTCTAAGGGCACTAATCCCCTTTATGAGGGCTCCACCCTTGTGATGGCATCTAATCCTAGTCATGCCCCAAAGGCCCCACCTCTAATACCATCACACTGAGAGTAGGGTTTCAACATGTGAATTTGGGGGCACACAAACCTTCAGTCCGTCACAGTGGGTGTGGCAAGAGCAGAGAAGTGAGGGGCTAACAGGCAGAGATGTTAGCCTGGCCACCTCAGGGATCCTCTGGACACAGGCTAAGGACCATCAGGCCTGGGGGATGGGGCCACTTAAGATGGTTTGGAGCAGAATTGGGGGTCCCTGGGGGTTAGGTGGCTGTGTGCAGTCTGTGGCTGCCAGGCTGTGGAGGACAGACTTGGTAGGAGCTCCAGAGAGGGTTGTGGGGAGCTGTATCCTGGGGAAGATGTTTATTTGACTTGCTTCTTGATGAATTAACAAATCGCTGCAGTACTTGGAAATTCAGTATTTGGCCAGGGTCTGGAGGTGTGGGCTTGGAGTGGAAGAGGCTGGACCTTGGCACCATGCCTCCTTTGTTGTTCCCAAGAGCATCCCCCACTCTGGGCCTGGTGGTTTCACCAGGAGGCAAAGGGACAGAGCATCTACTGTCGTGAGGGGATAGAGAGGGGAGCTTGTGAGACTGAGCCAGCACCCTCCCTACAGATCCAAGGTCACTCAGCCTGGGCATCTGGGGGCTGGTCTGGACCTTTGTGAGGGAAGGTGGAAGGACCTCTGATGGGAGAGGCCATCACAAGCAGACAAGTGTGGGCACTCAGGGGCAGCATTGTGAACACCTGTGCCCCTGTGCGGGCCATTGAGCCTGACCTGCATTCTGTACATGGAAATCACTTCTGCACGGAGGATGGACCAATCTGAATGGGGGTTCGGGAATCAATAGGCCGAGGTTTGAATTAGTTTCTTCTCTGAGCCTTTGATTTCTTCATCAGAAAAATGGAGAAAGCATGAAGATTAAATAAGATTTTGCTTATGTAGTATTGGGCCCAGCTCCTGGCAGGAGCTCACTTTATAGTGGCTGTATATCCCGGAGAAGAAGCTGGGGCTGAGAATGCAGGATGCTCTTTAGGCTGGGGAGATAATGTCAACAGAAGGTGCCCAGTAAATGTTTGCTGCGTGAATACTTGAGTCAGTGAAGAATGCATGGATAATACGGTTTGTATGTTGGGGTTTGGTCCAGGACCACGTGATAGAATCTGTGACTCTGCGACTCCATTATGATGGAGGATAAAGCCCAAGGTTACTGAAGTAGCTCACCAGCCCCGACCTGCTCCAGCCCCTGCTCATCTTAATTCCTGGGCCTCCTAATCCCAGCTCTGAAATAAGCAAAGCTTCCAATACTCGCTTCTCCTGTGTGTCTGGTCCTTGCGCTTTCGATGCTCTTCTTGCCCTGCCATCTTGGCAAATCATCTTTCAGTATTTAGCTCAAGAGTCATCTCCTGGAGGAGATTTTTCTGACTTTTTTCTGCTCAGAAATGAGAAAAGGAGGACACACCAATGAAGCCAGGTATGTCATTCAGACCTGGACCTGCCAGAAACCGGACTTGTGGTTTGTTTTCTCTTCAGAACTGGCCAGCAGGAAGACAGGCCTTTATTATAGGAGTAATCATTAGCCTTTCAGTGGGTGTCCAGTTACCCGCATTCCAACAGGCCAGTGTTGCTTGTCCCCTGGTTTTACAGTAATTTCCCTGATGGCTGGAGATGCAAGCATCTGTGGATCTTCCTATGTGTTTATCCTCCTTTGAGAAATCTATTCAAGTGCTTTATTCATTTTTATTTGGGCTGTTTATCCTTTTATTTTTGAATCGGGAGAGTTCTTTCTATATTCAGAATGAAAGTTTGTCAGAGATACGTGTAGGGAGTACTTTCTCCTATTCTCTGCCTTGCCTTTTCAGTTTCTAACTGGTGTTTTTCAAAGAACAAAGATTTAAAATTTTGAGTCAATCTAGTTTATCAACTGTTTCTTTTGTTTCCTGCTTTTTGTGTTCTAAGAAACCTTTGTCTGTCTTAAGGTTTACTCGAGAAGTTTTATGGTTTTAACTTTAAATTTAGGTTGACAATGCACTGTGAATTAATTTGGGGGTACAATGTGAGATAAGGGCCAAGGTTCATCGTTTCTGTACAGGTATCCAGTTATCCTAGCAATGTTTATTGGAGAGACTGCTGTCTCTCATTGGCTTGCCTTGGCATGTTAGGGAAGAATCAGTTGACCATAGTAGTGTGGGTTTATTTGTGGACTTTCTGTTTGTTCCACTGATCTATGCGTGTGAGTCTGTTCTTAAGCCACCACTGTGCTATCTGATGGTTGTAGCTTTATGGAAAGTCTTGAATCAAGTAGTATGACTTCTCTAACTTTGTGCTTCATTTTTAATATTGTTTTGACTATTCTAGGTCCTTAATATTTTACATATATATTTTAGAGTTAACTCTTTTACCAAAAAGCCAGCTGTAACTTTGATTGGGATGACATTAAATGTATAGATCGACTTGGATAGAATTGACATCTTAGTATTGAATCTTTCTATTCATAAACGTAGTGTCTCTTCTCATTTATTTAGGTCTTGTTTACTTTTTCTCAGCAGTGTTAGTAGTTTTCAGTGTAGAGATCTTACAAAACTTTCTTTAACTTTGTTCCTAAGAATTTTATGGGTTTTGGTGTTATTATATGTGGGGTACTTTTAAAATTCCATTTCTCCGTTCGTTCCATTTGTAGAATTATAATTGCTTTTACATGTTGACCTTGCATCCTATGACACTGCTAAGTTAATTTATTCTTTTCTATGTTTTTGTTTTCGGAGATTTCTTAGGAATTTCCATATAAACAATCATGTCATCTGAAAATAAATAAAGAGTTATGCTTCTTCTTTTCCTATTTTCATGCCATCTTCTTTCTTTCCCTAATTATACTAGCTGTGGAACCTCTAATAGCAGTGGTGAGTATGGTCATCCTTATTTTGTTCCCAGTCTTAGAAGAAATCATTGTATTTCACCATTAAGCTTGATGTTAGCTATAGTTTATCATTGATATAATTTATTATATTGAGGAAATTCTTTTTATCCCTAGTGTGCTGAAAATTTTTATCGCAAATTTTTTTCTGCATCAGTTGAGCTGATCATAAGATGCGTCTCCTTCCTTCTTTTGATTTAGTGTATCATGCTGATTAATCTAGAACCTTGTGTTCTGAGGATAAACCTCACTTGGCTGTGATGAATCATTCTTTTAACGTATTGCTGGATTTACTTTTTTAAAAAGAGAAAGTATCAAGTTTGATAACACTTTAATCAAATATGAAACTGTAAAGATGAGAAGAAGTTGGTTGTAAACCATAAAAAGTGCTAAAAGATAGGTAAAGTAATAAACTAAGAAGTAGCTGAGCAGCCCTATCACCACTGTGAGTTAGTTGCTAAAAGCAAACTAAATAAGTTTCTTGAGAAGTTAGCAAAAGAATCCCAAAAGTAGGAGCAGATGAAAGTAAGAGTAGACAAAACAGAAGATGATGGAGGAACTGTGTGTTAGTTTCTTGAGGCTGCTGTAGCAAATTACCACAAACTGGGTGCTAAAGCAAACAAAAGTTTATTCTGGCAGTTTTGGAGGAGTCGGGCTCAGGGAGAGCATGCATTCTGTGTTCCAGCTTCTGGTGGCTTCTGCCATTCCGTGATTTGTGGCCACTTCACTCCAGTCTTCCCACGGATGGAGGAGCCTGGTGGGCTGCAGTCCATAGGGTCGCGAAGAGTCGGACACGACTGAGCGACTTCACTTTCCCTTTTCACTTTCATGCACTGGAGAAGGACATGGCAACCCACTCCAGTGTTCTTGCCTGGAGAAGCCCAGGGACGGGGGAGCCTGGTGGGCTGCCGCCTGTGGGGTCGCACAGAGTCGGACACGACTGCAGTGACTCAGCAGCAGCAGCAGCTCTCCATCTCTGTACCTGTGCTCATGTTTTCTCCTCTGTGTCTCTCCTCATATGGACTGTTCTCACCAGATTTAGGGTCCACCAGGATTATGTCCTCATCTCAAAATCCTTAACTTCGTTACATTGGCAGAGACCCTTTTTCCAAATAAGGTCACATTCCCAGGTTCCAGAAATTTGACATAGACATGTCTTTTCAGGAGCCACCATTCAACCTACTACAGAGTGTAACTTTAAGATTTCCTGTGTGAAACACTGAAGTTTGGTAACTCATAATGAAATACACTGAATCAGTTCAGTTCAGTCGCTCAGTTGTGTCCGACTCTTTGCGACCCCATGAACCACAGCATGCCAGGCCTCCCTGTCCATCACCAACTCCCAGAGTTCACTCAAACTCATGTCCATCGAGTCGGTGATGCCATCCAGCCATCTCATCCTCTGTCGTCCCCTTCTCCTGCCCCCAATCCCTCCCAGCATCAGAGTCTTTTCCAATGAGTCAACTCTTCGCATGAGGTGGCCAAAGTATTGGAGTTTCAGCTTCAGCATCAGTCCAGGACTTATCTCCTTTAGGATGGACTGGTTGGATCTCCTCGCAGTCCCTTAGTGCATACTAAATAAGATGACTAAACCAACCCATGGTCCTTGATTTTGACCTCCTTAATTTTTTTTTTAAATGCTGCTCTGAACACAAAATCAGAACTTATTAACTAAAACTAAAACCATCTCTTCCAACACAAATGGTTGTCATCTTTATAAATGGTTGAAATAAATAAGTTTTGGGTAACTGTTGGGATAATTTGGGAATGTAGCCACTTGGCGAAGTAATTTGTGGCTAATTGGCTTTTGATGAATTGGTCATTTGACACATTGATTTTTGGCCAACTGGCACTTGAAAATTGATGTTCATCAAGTTGGACTGCCTCCCACAATGGGCTTGGGGCTTGATGTCTGGGGCCAGGCTGTGAGGCCCACATGGGCGCCTGGCAGGCTGAGCACTTAGTCAGGGATCCAGAGATGATCTTGGATCAGGAGGGGAGAATCCAGAAGAACTGACCGCTCCCCAGCCTTGGCTACAGGCTTCATCCTGAGAGCCTGAGCTGGGCAATGCTGTGTGAGGTTTGAGGCACACAGATCATAACAGAATGGGAGTGGCTTTCTGTTGCTGCATGCTGCTGTTGCTGCATGCTGGGCTGAGTAAAGCGCCTGTGGGCGTTGTCTCATTTGCCCATCATTGCAGGCATGTGCAACAGGCAGGATCATTTGTATCTTACAGATGAGGGAGGTTCAGAGAGGTTGAGTTACTAGCACACCAGTTGCAAAGTTCAGATTCCAGACTAGGTAAGCTTCTGTCTCTAAAGCCTGTGCTCATCACTGGGCCAGAATGGATCGGACGAAGTTCTTGTCCTCAAGCAGCTACCAGTGCAGTCAGCTCCTTTGTCAGGAATTTCTGAGGATCTCCTTGCAGCCTGGAGCCCTCTCCTGTTTCTCCAGATGAGGAGGCTGACGCCTGGACAAGGTGTGAGTTTTGTCAAAACAAAGGGCACCGGACATTGGCGTCAGAGCGAGGATTGGAACCAGGCAGGGCCTTGTTCTTCCCCACTGGCTGCCTCTATCTCCAGCCTGGCTCTGGGATTTCTGCCTTGGGTTCTTGTCTCTGAAAGTGGGACAGACCCCAGTGGCCTCCTGCCTTCCATCCGCCAGCCCTCCTTGTTTATGTCCATGTTAATGGGCCTTTGCAGGCTGGCCCAGCTGCCGGGCGCAAGCCAGCGAGCCACCTGGAGCCGCGTCTGCCATGGAATGTTTACGGTGCACGGAGCCGAACCGAAACAACATCCATCTTGTTGACTGGTCCCAAACACTGTGCTCATTCACAGCCTGCCCGCTGATGGGGTCCCTGTGCTTGGCCGGGAGCTGTCACAGCTCACCCGGCAAAAGCTGGCAGTGAGATGGGTGAGAAGAAAGCGGGAGGGCTTTGGGGAGATCACACCCTGAGCCCAGGAGGCCCCCATCCCAGTTTCTATTCACCCCATCCTGTAACCAGATACATCTGTTAGGACGGTACACTGTGACGTCAGGGTTGGTCTGAAGAAAAGATGCTGGGCACTGAGCTGGCATTAGGAGCGCAGGTCGGGGCTCACCATGGGCCTCAGTGAGCCTGGATGAGATCATCTGAATACACGTGAAGTGCCGTGTCCTGGAGGCTGATGGCCCAGCCCTCTGGAGACAGCTGGGGCTGTACCCCAGACAGACCTGGCTTGAATCCGGGCATGGCTCTCATCACTTCCAGACTCACTCTCATCACCTTCCAGACTCAGTTTCCTTATCTCTCAATAACTGCTACCAGAGCTTATGGGAGGAGCTTGAAGACACGCTCGTAAATGAAGTTGTCCTTGAGTGTCGCATTTTTGCCAGACACTATAGAGAGTGTTACCCTCTCCAGCTCCTGTAAGAGGTAGGAGCGAGGTGCCATGGAGTGAATGCCTGATGGAGACTCCAGACAACTGGGTTTGGTCCTGACTTGGCCACTGGCTGTGTAGATTTGGACAAGCCCCTTGCTTTCTGTGGGCCTTGGTTTCCCTTTTCTGTAAAACAGGAGGCTGATATTAGATGGTCTTTCAGGGCTGTTTTAGCCCTAGCGTATTACAGGAGAGTGATGAGGGATGCTCCTCAGTTAGCGCGTGTACTTCCTTCCCTCCTAGGAATGGGCCCCCTGGACCTGTGAGCAGCCCTGTGGAGGGGTGTGCAGCGATCACTGTAGCCTGCATGAGGACACTCATCTGGAATCACCAGCCCTGGGATTGAATCCTAGGTCCATTTCTTTTTGAGTGTGTTACTCAGGAGAAGTCATTTCACCTTTTTGGGCCTCAGTTTCCTCATCTGTAAAATGGACTAATTGATCGATTTGACAAGACTGTGGAAAGGCTTGGATGAAACATTTAGCACAGTGCTCTGCCCTCCAAAATCCCGAGACAACGCTTACATCAGATGGTAAGGGATGTGGCGGGGAGCTGATCCCCAGAGTGCCTGGGGGCAGCCAGCCTGTAGGGGAGGGTGGCAGAATCAGGGAAGGCTTCACAGAGGCAGTGACCATCCTGGAGGAAGGGTGAAGGAAGGCAGGTGAGCTCCCTCATCCTTGTGCAGGAAAGAGGGGTGGATTTCAGTCCTGGCACAGACCCGTCCCAGAGTCGTTTCCTTTGAAGGGTGCAGGTCACTCACCAGATTCTGGGCTCCTGAGGGAAACACCAGTGTCTGGCTCGCCTCTGTGTCCTCGTGCCCAGGCCTGGCACACTTGGGAGCTCAGGATCAGAGGGTGGACCGGTACTCTCTTCAGCCTATTTCTGAGAAAGCCGTGGATTCCTGTGGGAAGTGGCAGGCATGTCAGGCAGTGAGGAGTCTTGAATTCGAGGGCCGGTGGGAGGGAGAAGTCAGGGTCCTATTTAAGACCAGCCCCTCCTCTGGGTAATGAGGCCTCTTGAGAGGGCATTCACGATCGCTCCCTGGAATGAGAAGAGAACAGGAACATTTAGAGACACCTCCAGTCCACTCCTCCTCTTTCACAGCAAAGACAACTGAGACCCAGGGGCTGGGGGCTGCCCAAGACACATAGTGAGTCTTCTGGGAATCCCAGAATGCTGGGTTGGCTTTCCCTGCCTGGCAGGCCTTTCTCTGGACTCTTGACCTGAAGTATGGGAAGAGGGGTTGGGACTAAACTTGGGGGCAACTGGACCAAACTCGGGAGCACTGATTCATTCATATTGGATGAGAACCCAGCTCCCTGTCGTGGAGTGAGATGGGACCTCGTGGTCCTTCCTTATCGACAACGCATGTTGATGGCGTGTCTCTGAATGGGCTGTGCCATCAGCCGTATCTTCCTAGACAATTACAGCCTCAAACATCAGAGTAGGGTGGACCTGCATGCACAGGGCAGCCCGGAGCAGAGCCCAGTCCGGGCCAGGGCTGAACCTGCAGTCTCTCAGCCCCTCACCGAGGCCTGCTCCTGTTTGGAATGAAAACACTGCGAGGTGCTGCTTCATGTTGCCTCCAACAGGTTTTTGGAAATGTTCCTTATGTTTCCATCTCCCACCTCTCCAGGGAAATCAGTGAGTTTCAGCCAGTGAAGCTGTAATGGCTGGAGTGGGGTCTGTGGCCTGGCCAGCACCCCTCCCCATTCCCTACTCAGGGGCCTGCATCTTAGAGAAAAGGCCTCCGTCTGTCTTGATTTTCCAGGTAGCAGAGGTTCGAGTGTCACTCAAGGCCTTGTTCAGCTCTCGCCTGATGTGTTCTCTGCATTTGTCCTTCAGACTGTCATTTGACACACTTACATGTGGGCTGCACACACAGTGCAAAGTGAGCTGTGACAGGGGCCTCGTGGGGCGGTGGTCGTGCAGAACAAGTAGTGATGGATGCTCGGCTTGGCTGGGGGATGGCAAGGGCAAGGGCGGTACTTACGGGGCAGGTCTAGGGAGCTGTGGGCAGCTGGGTGCAGCTGTCGGCTGACTGTGTGTTGGGAGCCTTCGACTAAGGGGCTGGACAGTGGGAACGAGTAGGAGGTGCAGGCTTGGGTCCTGCCTGGCTTAGGCACTCAGAAGGTATCTTGTGGGGTAGTGGGAGCCGTGGAAGGTGAGGAGCAGGGGGAAGACCAGGCAGATGTTTGTGCTTTGGGAAGATCACCTCGGCTGGAGAGGAGAGGCTGCGTCGCGTCCAGGTAAAAGATGGTGGCAGTTTGAACTGAGGCAAGATCAGGGAGGATGGGGAGGAAGGATGGACTGAGAGCTGTCAAGTGAGGGGCATGTGGCCTGAGGGAGCGGAAGGAACTGGGTCAGGGGTGCAGCAGAAGACGAAGATGTGGTGTGGGGGAGGAAGGGGGCAGGGAGGTGAGCTTGCTCCCAGGTCTCGAGCCTCTGCTTCCAGGCCTGGAAGACTCACTTGTCTGAGACCCTCTGTCTGACCTGCCTCTCCTGGGGCTTCCAGGGTCAGCCTGACACCCCCTCCCTCCCCCTGCCACCTCCTGCCCTCTGGCACAGGGCCTGGGCTGCCCACTTGTCTTCCCTGGAGAGCCCTGGTGGGTACTGTGAGCCTGCCTTCCTGGGGTCCTTTTGGGTTCAGGGCTCTCTGTGTGTCAGTGAATCCAGAAACAGGTCTTCAGGGCTGCAGAGTCAGACATCCCTGGCCGAATCCCAACCCCCATGCTCACCTCACTGTGTGACTTTGGAGGACGCCTCTGTTTCCCCATCTGGAAAACTAGGAGTTGGCTGGTCAGTGGTTCTCAGCGCTTCCTCTTTCTAACAGGACCCTCTTTGTACTGCCTCCTTTATGCTGTTAAAATGAAATTTATAGATAATGGAACCCGTTACACCGAAAGTTCTTACAAATTCCATATAATATTTCAACTGTATCATAAAGGAGAAATGAAATGGAAGAAACCCTTAAGTCATCTGTGGTTTCCCATATAAGTGCCCAGAGAAGTTGTCAGTCACTCACACCTGGCATCCCTGACCAGACCTGCCGGCTACAGATGCAGAGACGTCACAAGCGGAGTGACTGAGAGTGACGTCACTTTCTGAACTGGTGAACAACTGGTCAAGTTCCAAACAAAACACAGTACCAGCTTTCCTCCATTTATGTGGTAGTTCCATTCCTGGAAAATTCAGTATATGTGAAAAGCATGAAAAAAGTAATGCTTTGTGTTTATGTGTAAAATGGAGCTGTGTTTTAGACTTAGATGACCAGGTTGCTTGTTTACAGATACTTTGAATGTCTGGAAGCATATTCACAAGTTAGTGTAGGGCTAACCCACCCTGGGCAGTGAGTTGGCTCTTCCCTGGCTCCTCCTGACTAAATAACAGCGGCTTTCAGTCCTTGTGACACCAGATCTCCCCCCAGTGATTTTCAATGTGCCCCTCCCCCTGGGGTGGAACCTCCACTCTAGAGAACCCCTGTGACAAGGATGACTGTGGGCGGAGGGTGCAGACTGGAGCACTGGCTGTAGGTCCCCAAGGAGGGCAGAGGAGGAGAGCAGGAAAACCCTGTGGGTTACAGCTGATCAGGGAGGGCTTCCTGGAGGAGGAACCCTGGGAGCTGAGTGATTTCAGCACTGGGTCCCAGGAGAGGGGATTTTTCACAGCCAAAGTAACTTCTATGACTTCGTTACTAGGTTTTGCCAGCCTTTCTGTCCACACTGTGGAACAAATGATCTTTCCCAACATTGTAGAAATTCTGAGCCTCTCTGAGGTATAAGGAACCGTTCTCACTGCTCCGTGTGGCGTCTCTGAATGCTCTCCTGAAGGTTGGGGCATCTTCTGCAGCATGGTGTGTGTGTGTGTTTTTTCAGTTAGAACAACTGATCCTTCCCCAACAGACCTGAGAAGAGGGAGAGGATTTTAAGGTGCTGATATCTTGCATGCCCTGACCCGCCTGCAGCCACCTGAAGCTGGGGCATTTCCCCTCATCGGCTGTATATCTTCCTTCTTGCTTTATAGATACTTTTAGCAGTTTGGAGGGACATTTTATCTGTTGAGGGGAAAACTGATAATGGGCATAGGAGTTACCTAATTAGCTTGATTTAAGGGGAGGGAGTTTTTGTAAAAAGGCCAAATATGAAATAATTAATATATGCCTGACATAAACATTTATGGTCCTGTATTTACTGAAAAAACACAGATGGAATATGTTTGTCTTCAAGAAGTTTTTATAGATTTTAACAGCCTTTTCCTCTGGATTTCTTGTCATCCCATTACTCTCCTGTTTGGGACTTGGACAAAAACAAAGGGTTTTTGGTGACCATAACTGTTGCTTTCTGATGGTTTAGGCCAAGCAGGGACTCCTGTGGGGTTCAGGGCACCCTAGGAAATGGTAGGCCTTCTGACTGAGAAACATGGGGATTATACAACCTTGTAATCAGAGAATCTCCTTATATCTGATCTGTAACATCAGAGAATATTAGAACCATAGTAATTTAAATGCTTAGCTGTATATAATTGTATCATCTCAGAATGAGAGAATCATGGAACTTTAGAATCCCAGATGCGTATAAATGTCTAATCTTAAATTTTGGAACCACGATGACTCAGTATGATGAAATGTAGAGTGTGAGAAGTTGAGGGCATATCAGAGTTTATTTACTAGTTTATTCACCCTTCCGCCACCCCTGGGAAATACATGACTGTGCTGAATACGTGCCATGCTCTCTTCTGGCAGCCTTTGGGTCCCTGCTTTGTGTTGCTGCTTCCTCACTCATTCAAGTTGAAATCTGGTGTGCGTGTGTGTGTGTGTGTTGGGAACTCTAGCAGTCATTTACATCTAGTGTGCTGTGCTGTGCTAAGTCGCTTCAGCCATGTCTGACTGTTTGTGACCCTAGGGACTGGGGCCCACCAGGCTCCTCTGTCCATGGGATTCTCCAGGCAAGGATGCTGGAGTGGGTTGTCACGCCCTCCTTCAGGGGATCTTCCTGACGCAGGGATTGAACCTGGTGGGTCTCTTATGTCTCCTTCATTGGCAGGCTGGTTCTCTACTACTAGCGCCACCCGGGAAGCCCACATCTAGTATAGGTACAGCCTTTCCAGGGGAGGATCTGAGAGGAGGGGGAGGAGGGTGGGAGGTGGGAGGCTGTGAGACTGCAGGAGGAGCAGGGAGAGAACAGAGGCTCCTGCAGAGCAGCATGAGGAGAGGAAGCCATGGGTCCTGAGCGCTCCCCGGGCTGTGCATCCCTCGTCAGCTGTCTTATGTCTTGTGAAAGCTCCTGTCTCCTTAGAGCTGTCATCTTCTGTAAACCTTCAACAGGAAGGGTATCCAGGGGTCCTCTGGGCCAGCATCTGGGAGTACCCACTCCCCCGCTGCCCTGGAATTGCTGGTGGTGGACTGGAAGGGACGGGACCTGTTCACACACCCATGTGCTGGAGGATGGCCTGTGCCAAGTCAGGGGCTGCAGTCTATCCCAGCTCTGTCTTTGGTCTATTCTCAAGGATGGATTTTGGCACAGTCTTTTCAGTTATTGAAACAATATGAAATATTTTGAAATATATAATACAGCGATTTTAAAATATTTTAAAATTTATGTAGAGTAAAAAAAATCACCAAAAAAAAGTGTGTGTGTGTGAACAGTTTTGTGAGTTTTGACAAATGCAGTCATGTTATCACCATTACAATGAGGAATCAGAGTAATGCACTCAATCCAGAAAGGAGCGGAAGTTTTAGAAAGCCTTGCTTTGATAAAGCCACCTCTCTCCCTGTAGCTACTCTTTTTCTTTCAAAGTCTTTTTTCCACACCGAACTCCGGCATTCTTCCATGCTGCAGGTTAAGTCTGGCTGCTCTTGCTATCACAGTCCCGTGGCTTTCTGCTACATCGGTGTGAAGCCTGGACCCTTAAGTCTTCCCTGCTGGTCCAGTGGTTAGGACGCCATGCGTCCATGCAGGAGGCTTGGGTTCGGGGAGCTAAGATCCCGCATGCTTCACTGGGTGTGGCCCAAACAAACAAAACAAAACAGCAGCAACAAAAAGCACAATGAAAAACAAACCAACCTGGAGCCTCAGCAGGACTCTCAAGATCCTGCAGGCCGGCCCAGCTTCCCTGTCACCCATCTCTCTCACCCTGGCTGGCCTTCTTGTGTTCCACCTCCGGAGAACGCTCCTGCCTCGGGGCCTTTGTACCTGCTTCTCCCTGTGTGAAGGCTCTTCCCCCAGGTGTCCGGATAGCTCCTTCCTTCCTTTCACCAAACCTCTGTGCAGATGTCTGCCTGTCGGAGGAACCTACCCCAAGTGTCCTCATCTCTTTGCATTCCTAGCTTGGAATCGGTAATTTAATTTACATTCATCCCCACTTGATATTGTAGCGTGCATTTGTGTTTTGACTTTTGAAATTGTCTTCTCTCTGATCAGAATTCAGCACCATGAGAACAGAGATTTTCCTTCTTGTTCCTTTCCTCCTTGTTCATCACTGCATTCCTGTGCCTCGTACTGGCACAGAGTCGTCATTCAATAGACATATGTTAAATAGTGAATGATTAATATTTGATGTATTGATTTTCTGTTCTTTTTTTTACTATCCAAGTTAATTTCATGTACATGGAATTTTGAATCTTCTTTTAATGTAATTCTTAAAAGTTATTTTCCGTTGTAATTAAAACCTTTAGTAAATCCAATAAAACCCATGATAAGATACCTTGTGATAAGATGCCTTCATATAAAACATGAGTGGCCATTGTCTGTTGCTCCTGTTTTCTGTCCAGCCTCTTCACAAGAGAGTTCTTCTTTTCTCTGGAGGTTGCAGGGGATTATGGGTTTAGGAAGTTACTGCCTCCTAACCATTTGAGGTTTTCTTAGCTCCTCGTGGAGTGTGTACTTTGTGATAAGTGGGCTGTTTCTGACATATCTAATAAATGAAAACGTCTTTCCCCACATATTAACCGGAAAAGCCACCAAAAATACCATTTTAAACTGAACTGTAGAATAACAGAGCTCTGCATTTTAAAGTAATTGAAGATTTTGGACCACCCTTAATTGCATTATGATGGAATTTTACTATATTTAACAGCTACACAAAATTTCCACTAAGTACCGCACAATTGCACTCATCTCACACGCTAGTAAAGGAATGCTCAAAATTCTCCAAGCTAGACTTCAGCAATATGTGAACCGTGAACTCCCTGATGTTCAAGCTGGTTTTAGAAAAGGCAGAGGAACCAGAGATCAAATTGCCAACATCCGCTGGATCATGGAAAAAGCAAGAGAGTTCCAGAAAAACATCTATTTCTGCTTTATTGACTATGCCAAAGCCTTTGACTATGTGGATCACAATAAACTGTGGAAAATTCTGAAAGAGATGGGGAATACCAGACCACCTGACCTGCCTCTTGAGAAATCTGTATGCAGGCCAGGAAGCAACAGTTAGAAATGGACATGGAACAACAGACTGGTTCCAAATAGGAAAAGGAGTATGTCAAGGCTGTATATTGTCACCCTGCTTATTTAACTTCTATGCAGAGTACATCATGAGAAACGCTGGGCTGGAAGAAACACAAGCTGGAATCAAGATTGCCGGGAGAGATATCAATAAACTCAGATATGCAGATGACACCACCCTTATGGCAGAAAGTGAAGAGGAACTAAAAAGCCTCTTGATGAAAGTAAAAGAGAGAGTGAAAAAGTTGACTTAAAGCTCAACATTCAGAAAACAAAGATCATGGCATCTGGTCCCATCACTCCATGGGAAATAGATGGAGAAACAGTGGAAACAATGTCAGACTTTATTTTTGGGGGCTCCAAAATCACTGCAGATGGTGATTGCAGCCACGAAATTAAAACACGCTTACTCCTTGGAAGAAAAGTTATGACCAACCTAGATAACATATTCAAAAGCAGAGACATTACTTTGGCGACTAAGGTCCATCTAGTCAAGGCTATGGTTTTTCCAGTGGTCATGTATGGATGTGAGAGTTGGACTGTGAAGAAGGCTGAGTGCCGAAGAATTGATGCTTTTGAACTGTGGTGCTGGAGAAGACTCTTGAGAGTCCCTTGGACTGCAAGGAGATCCAACCAGTCCATTCTGAAGGAGATCAACGCTGGGATTTCTTTGGAAGGAATGATGCTAAAGCTGAAACTTCAGTACTTTGGCCACCTCATGCGAAGAGTTGACTCATTGGAAAAGACTTTGATGCTGGGAGGGTTTGGGGTCAGGAGGAGAAGGGGATGACTGAGGATGAGATGGCTGGATGGCATCACTGACTCGATGGACGTGAGTCTGAGTGAACTCCGGGAGGTGGTGATGGACAGGGAGGCCTGGCGTGCTGCGATTCATGGGGTCGCAAAGAGTCGGACATGACTGAGCGACTGAACTGATCTGAACTGAACTGAACTGAAGTTTACTATAGTTTATGTAATCATTTTTCTATTTATTGGATATACAGGCCATATCCTATTCTTTTCTATTATAAATGACCTTGAAACTGTTAAATTAACATATTTTTTAAAGTGAGAATACCTAGAATGGCGAGAGTAGAAGGAAACAGGTACTTTCTTGTACTACTGATGGTGTATAATTGATATATTCCTTTTGGAAAGAAGTGTGAACAGCAGATAGCAAAGTTCTTTAAAATTTTGCATATCCTTTGACTCAGCAGTCTCACATCTAGAAATTTATTCTAAAACTATAAATATGGGTGGACAGGTGGACATGAAAACAGGTCTATAAGGACATTCATTATGTGATTGTTTCTAGTTTTAACCTTTTAAAACATTAATCCTAACTATGGAGGATAGATTATATAAAGTGTGTACAATCATATAATGGAATACTATGCAGTCATTAAAATCATATGTTGGAAGAGGCTTTTTGCAAAGATTGAGGGCAGGAGGAGAAGGGGGTAACAGGGGATGAGATGGTTGGATGGCATCACCAACTCAATGGACATGAGTTTGAGCAAACTCCAGGAGACAGTGAAGGATAGGGAAGCCTTGCGTGCTGCAGTCTGTGGGGTTGCAAAGAGTCGGACATGACTTAGCAACTAAACAACAACGTAGCAAATAAGCTTATATCAGACTAACATTTCCTCTGAATAAAATGTGAGGCCCAACTATTCGAAGGCATCAGAAACTACCAAAATCACCAGGACTTGAGGGACCAATGCCCTGAAGAGAAGGGAATTATGCTGAGGTGGCTTGGACACTGCGCCGCTTCTCCCTTTCAGGCATTTGCCAGATTGCAAGTTGTCTAGGACCAAGAGTAGCTGAACGGAGCTTTCTACAGCTTTACAATGCTGGAGATACAAAAAGGCGAGTTTAGGGCCACCCACAAAAATGGGCAGATTTTGAGGGGCCAAGATTCCATGGAGATAGAAAGTGTCAAAAGATGAGTTGAACATCCAGTGTTGCTTTTCCTTCCAAGATATTTGTTGATTCTTAAGCCGTATAGGCTGGTGTGGCTGAGAAATTGACAGTGTGGCAGTTGAGTGACTGAGGAACTAAGCAAAGCTTTCGACAGCCTCAAATTCTGGGAAATTATATTGAAGTTCAGTGTCAACCCAGGAAGAGGAGTCCTGCCATCCCAAGCTTTCAGCTGGGGTCTCTGAAGGGCAGCATCCTAGGAGAAAGGATGAACCAGAAAGAGAGCAACCATTACAAAACCTAAAGCCCAGCTTTAAAACAGTGAAATTCTAGGCTGGATAAAGATGATCTTCCCCTCTTTTAACTGAGCTTCAGAAACAAAAAGAAATTCTCTCTGGAGGAAGATTTCATCTGGAGCCTGTACAAATTTCATACACTATGTTGGATTCAGTCAGAAATTACCAGGGATACGAGGAGGCAGGACCAATGGGGGGGAAACATACAAAAACAGACTCACAGGTGGTCCACATGTTGGATTTATTGGATATAGGATTTAAAATAACTGTGATTAATGTGTTCAGTAACATAGATTACCAAATGGAGAATTTCAAGAGATATCTGAAAGCTATAAAAATTAATCACATGGAAAACTTCAAACTAGAAAACAACAAAAAATTTAAGAACTCAAAAGATGGACTTAATGGATTAAAAAAAATTTATTGGCGTATAGTTGATTTACAATATTGTGTTACTTTCTGCTGTACAGCAAAGTGAATCAGTTATACACATACATATATCCACTCTTTTTTAGATTCTTTTCCCATATAGGTCATTGCCGAGTATTAAGTAAAGGTCCCTGTATACACTAGGTCTTTATTAGTTTTCTATTTTATGTATATTGGATTGGCCAAAAAGCTCTGCTGGTTTTTAATTAAAAATAAGGGACACATTTTTCATTTTCACCAAAAACTTAATTGAACAATGTATTTACCATTTTGTTCCACTACCTTCTGCCATTTTTAAGGCAATTTCATGATTCCTTCTTCCCAAAACTTATCTTTTCCAGCAAACAACTATTCCAGGTGCCTTTTACAGTCTCCCAGGCAATTGAAATTTTTTCCATTAAGGGAATTTTGTAAAGACCAAAATAAACGGGCATCTGAAGGTGCAATGTCTAGTGAATATGTTGTATGAATCAGAACTTCCCAACCGAACTGTAACAGTTTTTGCCTGATCATCAAATAACCAATGCCATATTGTGTTATCCTGATGGAAGATTCTGAGTTTTCTGTTGACTAATTCCAGACGCTTTTTGTCAAGTGCTGCTTTCAGTTGGTCTAACAGGGAGCAATATTTGTTGGAATTAATCGTTTGGTTTTCTGGAAGGAACTCATAATAGAAGGAGGACTCCTTTCCAATCCCACCATATACACAACATCACCTTCTTTTGATGAAGGTCAGCCTTTGGTGTGGTTGGAGGTGATTAATTTCACTTGGGCATGATCTCTTCCATTCCACATTATTGTACAGTATTCATTTTTCATCACCTATCACAATTTGTTTTCAAAAGGGAACGTTTTCCTTATGCTTCAGTAGAGAATCACATGTGGAAATATGGTCAAGAAGGTTTTTTTAGCTTAACTTAAAGTGAAAGTCGCTCTGTTGTGTCTGACTTTTTGCGACCTCGTAGACTATACCGTCCATGGAATACTCCAAGCCAGTATTCTGGAGTGGGTAGCCTTTCCCTTCTCCAGGGGATCTTCCCAGCCCAGGGATCGAACCCAGGTTTCCTGCATTGCAGGTGGATTCTTTGCCAGCTGAGCTACCAGGGAAGCCCCTCGCTTAAATTATGTGAAACCCAAACATCAAAGTGATTAACATAACCAAGTTGGTGCAAATGATTTTCAGCGCTTGATTTGGATATTCTGAGTATGTTGGCTATCTCCTGTGTGGTATAACATTGATTGTTCTCAATTATTGTCTCAATTTGATCTTTATCAACTTCAACTGGTCTACCCAATGATGGAGCATCATCCAGCAAGAAATCTCCAGCACAAAACTTTGCAAACCATTTCTGACACGTTTGATCAGTCACAGCACCTTCTCCATACACTGCACAAATCTATCTTATGTTTCAGTTGTGTTGTTACCTTTCTTGAAATAATAAAGCATAATATGCCAAAAATGCTGCTTGCTTTCTTCCATCTTCAATATTAAAAGGACTACACAAAAATGTACTAATTTTGATGTGTTTTTTTAATGCACGCTGATATGACAGATGTCACAATGCAGTCTAACAAGTTTGTTTCAAAGGAAGTTAAAGACAATTAAGTGCTATTTACACTAGCCTGCTTAGGGAAAAAACCAAACAAATCTTTTGGTCAACCCAACAGTGTTGTGTACATGTCAACCCCAGCCTCCCTATTTAAACATCCCCCTTCCCCGCTGCCCCCCTCCCCCAGGTAACCATAAGATTATTTTCTGCATCTATGATTCTATTCTGTTTTGTAAATAAGTTCATTTGTACCAGTTTTTAGAAAAGATTCCACATATAAGCAATATCATACGATATTTGTCCTCTGCCTGATTTACTTCACGCAGTATGGCCATCTCTAGGTCAATCCATGTTGCTGCAAATGACATTATTTTGTTCTTTTTTTTTTTTTTTCTCAGTAACTTAAGCGTTTATATTTTTCATCTTTGTTTTCATTGTGGGTAATTGGAAGGAAAGGGTATACATCAGGTACTAATAACTAGATGACTTTTTAAGCTTTACATTTTCTAATTAGCTCTTTAATGTTAATTGTGTAAATTATAATATTATGTATTATTTGCTTTCCTATTTCCTTTTATTTTGTTCTTTTTAATGGCCGAGTTATATTTCATTATATGTACGCACCGCATCTTCTTTATCCATTCCTCTGTTGATGGACGTTTAGATTGCGTCCATGTCCTGGCTATTATTTAAATAGTGCTGCAGTGAAGATTGGGGTTCATGTATCTTTTTGAATTTTCATTTTCTCTGGATGTATGCCCAGGATTAGAATTGCTGGATCATATGGGAACTCTAGTTTAATATGTTAAGGAACCTCCATACTGCTCTCCATAGTATCTATTCCTATCAACAGTTCAAGAGGGTTCCCTTTTCTCCACACCCTCTCTAGCATTTATTGTTCATAGATTTTTTTGATAATGGCTATTCTGACTGGTTTGAGTGAGACTTCATTGTAGTTTTGTTTTGCATTTCTCTAATAAATTAGTGATGTAGAGCATATTTTCATGTGCTTTCTCGCCATATGTGTGTCTTCTTTGAAGAAGTGTCTATTTAGATCTGCCCATTTTTGATTGGGTTGTTTGTTTTTTTGTTGTTGAATTGCATGAGCTGTTTGTATATTTTGGAGATTAATCCCTTGTCAGTCGCTATGTTTGCAAATAATTTATCCCATTCTCTGAGTTGTCTTTTTGTTTTGTTTATGGTTTTCTTTCCTGTGCAAAAGCTTTTAAGTTTAATTTGGTCCCATTTGTTTATTTTTGTTTTCATTTTCATTACTCTAGGAGGTGGATCAAAAAAGATCTTGCTTCAATTTATGTCAGAGAGTGTTTTGCCTGTTTTCCTCTAAGGGTTTTATAGTATCCAGCCTTACATTTAGATTTTAATCCATTTTGAATTGATTTTTGCATATGGTGTTAGGGAGTGTTTCAATTTCATTCCTTTACATGTAGCTGTCCAGTTTTCCCAGCACCACTTATTGAAGAGACTTTCTTTCCTTTATTGCATATTCTAGCCTCCTTTGTCATAGATTAGTTGATCATAGGTGTGTGGGTTTACCTCTGGAGTTTCTATCCTTTTCCATTGATCAATATTTCTGTTTTTGTGCCAGTACCATACTGTTCTGATACTTTGTAGTATAGTCTGAAGTTAGGAAATCTGGTTCCTCCAGCTCCACTTTTCCTTCTCAAGTTTGCTTTAGCTATTTGGAGTCTTTTGTGCTTCCATACAAATTGTGAATTTTCTGGTTCTAATTCTGTGAAAAATGCCATTGGTGATTTGATAGGGATTACATTGAGTCTGCAGATTGCTTTGGGTAGTACAGTCATAATTGATTCTTCCAATCCAAGGACATGGCATGACTCTCATCTGTTTGTTGCATCTTTGATTTTTCATTAGTTTCTGGATACAGGCCTTTTGCCTCCTTGCATGCATTTGTGCACACTTAGTCATGTCTGGCTCTTTGCGAACCCATGGACTGTAGCCCTCTAGGCTCCTCTGTCCTTGGGATTTTCAGGCAAGAATATGGAGTGAATTGCTGTTTCCTCCTCCAAGGGATCTTCCTGACCTAAGGATCAAACCTGTGCCTCCTGCAGCTCCTGCATTGGCAGGCAGATTCTTTACCACTGTGCCACCTGGAAAGCCCTAGGATGCCATAATATCTATCTACAGATAGATATCCAGTTTTTGTCATTTGAGCACAATGCTTTGAATAAAGCATCCAATGGACTAGACATCACTGACAGTCATTTTAATCTCAATGTGTGCTTTTTAAAAAATAGTGAGCACTTATTTAGCTTTTGTACTGCCAGGTGGCTATGTTGAGCCCATTGCATATCATTTGTATAATTCAATATTCATAGGGCACAAACGCATCACAGGATGTGTTTTGCAGTAAAAGACAAAATTAAGGCATGGTCCTTGCTCAGAAGGCTTACAGTCTGAAAGGCATTAAGATACAGGGGATATACTATAGGGACAGAAAACTTTATAAAAGATTTTCACATCAAAGATTTCCAAGGTTTTGGTGATAATCAATGGAATGCCTTAATGAAGTTTTTGGAATGGTAATTAAAGAGAAGGTACGTATTTGGATACTGTCAGAAAAGACTGATATGGTTTGTTGGGTATAATGAACAAGTGATTCTCACCTGATGGCAAGACAATAATTCCCTGGGTATTAGAACAGTTTGGGCTGGAACAAAAAGACTATGATTTTTCAAAATAAGATGGCACCTTCTGCCTTTGATTAAATTTCATTTATTTGATAAATTAAGCTAACATTGAAGGATTGCCTCCTTAGGTAGTATTAGTCCTAGGTATTTTATTCTTTTATGTGATGGTAGATGGGATTATTTCCTTAGTCTATTTTTCTGATCTTTCATTGTTAGTGTATAGAAATGCAAGAGGTTTCTGTGTATTAATTTTGTGTACCAAAACTTTACTGAATTCATTGATGAGCTCTAATAGTTTTTGGTAGCATCTTTAGAATTTTTCTGTATGTAGCATCATGTCCTCTGCAAACAGTGACGGTTTTACTTCTTCTTTTCCAGTTTGGTTCCTTTTATTTCTTTTTCTTCTCTGATTGCCATGACTAGGACTTTCAAAACTATGCTGAATAAAAGTGGCAAGAGTGGACATCCTTATCTTGTTCCTGATCTTGGAGGAAATGCTTTCAGGTTTTCACCACTGAGAATGATTTTAGCTGTGGGTTTGTTGTGTATGGTCCTTACTATGTTAAGGTAGGTTCCCTCCCTGCCCACTTTCTGGCTTTCCCGGTGGCTCAGAGGATGAAGAATCCTCCTGCAATGCAGGAGACCCGTGTTTGATAACTGGATCAGGAAGATGCCCTGGAGAAGGGAATGACTACCCATTCTAGTATTCTTGCCTGGAGAATTCCAAGGGCAGAGGAGCCTGGCAGGCTGCAGTCAGGGTGCAAAGAGTCAGACACAACTGAATGATTAACACTTCACTTTCAGGTTCTCTCTCTGCCCACTTTCTGGAGAGTTTTTATCATAGGGACTCAATAGGTTAGATGCTGTTAAAGAGAAGATTGATAAATTGGAAAATAGGTATTAGACAATATCTAGACAGCACAGGAAAGTTAAAAAAAGATGAAAAATTCATGAAAAAGCATAAAAGAGATATAGAGCATAGTGAATAGGTCTAACATACGTTGTTGCTTCAGAAAGATAGATAATTGGCAAAAGTAATGTGTGAGTGATGATAGCTAGTAATGTTTCAATATGGACAGTTTTACATATAGAGGAGTGGAGGCTGCTCTTAATGTCAGAGAGAAGTTCCCAACTTGCATTTCGTGCCTGTCTCTGAACCAGTCACAGTGGCAGTGTGGCTGGGGAGATTAGAATGTGCTGATTGGTTCAGACTTCTGTATCCTACCCTAAAAATTGAATAAGAACAATGAGAGCAGACATTTATGCAGTACCTGCTGTGTCCAGGTGCACTGTTCTTTGTACTTCACGTTTGGTGTGTAAACCCTTTTTAACTACATAAACTGTGGCACCGAGAAGTTAAGTCATTTAACTTAGACAAGGTCACAGCTAGTAAGTGGCAAAACCAGGATTCAGACCTCATCAGGTAGACCCTAGAATCTGCACTCTTATCTGCTATACCTTCTCTCTTCTCAAGCCCCATAGATAGATGTGGAATTATGGGACCCTACTAGGGTGAGGAAAGGAGAGAATGCATACTGAATGTTATGGACTGGATGTTTGTGTTCCTCTCCTAATTCAGATGTTGAAGCCCTAACCTATAGTATGGCTGTATTTGGAGATGGGGCCTCTAAGGAAGTAATGAAGGTTAAATGAGGTCATGATGATGAGGCCCTGATCCAATGGGATTAGTGTTCTTATAAGAAGAGACACAGAGCACATGTGTGCTCTCCCTCTCCTCCCCCCTACCTCCATGCAAGCACTAGGAAAGGCCATATGAGGGACATAGTGAGAAGGTGGCTGTCTGCAAGCCAGGAAGAGAGCCCTCACCAGAACCCAAATCAGCGGGAACCTTGATCATGGACTTCCAGCCTCTAGAAATGTGAGAAAATAAATTTCTGTTTTTTAAACCACCCAGTCTATGATATTTTATAATGATAGTCCAAGCAGATGCATACAGTAGGAAAACAATCAGCCTGCATTGACCCTAAATCTCTTAATGATATGGAGCAATGTCCGGGTCAGCACTGCCTTCCAAGTCTGAGAGAGCTGGGCTTTTTTTGTAATTCCATCATTCAACAGATGCATGACCTTGGGCAAGCCACTTACTCTTCCTCTGGAAAATGGTATTAGTAATTCTGGCATGAAAAGAGCCTAGTACTGTGCATTGCACATAATGGATACTTCGTGAACTTTAATATTCATGATGCATTACTAAATGAAAAAGGTGGAATACAAGAAAATAAGCATATCATTCTTTTTTGTTAAAAAAAATTACACGAATACTTAGGGAAATGCCACAGAAGTGTATGTGAGGTCATGCTCATGTCTGCTCTGGCTCTCTGGTTTATGACTGTTTACATGACGTTTATTTTCTACTTGTTGCCTTGGTACATTTTCTAATTTTTTTCTATAGCAAATATGTGCTACTTTGATAGCAATAAGAGAGTCTGAGGGGCAACTTGGTATGTATCTGCTTATATACTTACCTGCACCTCCATGTGCAGCCGGCCTTGGGCTGCTCAGTTCCTGGCCCTGGATGGGACAGAGTTGCAGGCTCGCTCTGCTTTCTCGCAGCGCCATCCTGAAGTGAGCATGCTCAGGTTTTACTGGCCCGAGTCCCCACAGATCTAGGATAGATTTAAAGGGAATTTATGGAGTTTTTTGTGATCTAGGGTAAGAGACGCTGGGTGGCCATAAGCCCGGCATGAGGCCTCAGGCATCAGGCTTGATAGCACCAGGGGCTCCGGCAAGGTTACAGGCTCCCTGATGGGACCTGCAACACCCCAAAAGGGCTCAGAATTGAGCAGGCCATTCTGCAGGGCTTTTTTCTAGGCCTTGGGTTTGATGAGGTGGGAAAAGAGGCGATGACGAGGCAACATGGAGGAAGAAGGGCCCCTGGGATGCAGATGCACCACCAGCTTGGCTTCTGCTGAGCACCCTTAGAGAGCCAGCACTAACCTGGGCCTCAGAATGGAGTCTGGTGTCTCCTGCTGTTTGGGGCCCCTGGTCCCCCTTCTGCTTGGGCCTGCTACTCCCACTACTCACAGGGGAAGGCTGAGGCTTGGAGATGGGGCTGCAGAGCCCAGACTTAAGACCCTGTTGGCCCGAGGCTGCCCTCTGTGGCCACTTGGGTGCATTGCCTGGGAGAACAGGCTGCTGTTGCTGGAGACACATCACCCCAGGGAGGCTGTGACTGTGTATCCCCACCTGTCAAGAAAGTAAGAGAGAGACTTTTACTAAAGTACTGGCTACACTGGCACCACACCTCTACATCTATTATCTCATTTACTCCTCAGAGCCACCCTTGGAGGTGAGATTCTTATTCCTGTTTTACAGAAGAAAGAATTGAGGCTCAGAAAATCAGGGTCAAGCAGCCAGAAAGTTAATGATAGAGCGAGGACTTCAACCCAGGTGTGTGTGTGTATGACAAAACTTGTTCTGTTTCCCCAAGTCACAGCGTCTGACATAAAGTAAGCCTGAAAGAGAACTTTGGACAGTTGTTCTAGCCTCCCATTCCCCATTGTTTCATAGCACCTCCTGTGGGTCTAACCGTGTGCTCAGAGTAAGGGGAATAGCCCTGGTGGGGCCAGGTGTCAAGAGAACCTGCTTGCTGTGTGACTGGGACCAGCCTCTCCCCAGTCCAAGCCACTGTTTTCTCTTCTGTGTGTGAAGAAAGTTGGACAAAATCATTTGTCAAGACGCACTGACATTCAGCAGTTCTAGAGCTCCAAGACCCTTGTCCTGAAGGATTTCACAGACTCTAGGGGAGGCCGGGCTTTAACTATATGTAAAAGCATCAGTGTGGAGGTGTAGATCAGAATCTTACAGACCCCACCTTGTGGTGATGTTGTTGAGATTTAGAGATCAAACTGATGCTGAAGCGGAAGCTCCAATACTTTGGCCACCTGACAGGAAGAACTGACTCATTGGAAAAGACCCAGATGCTGGGAACAATTGAAGGTAGGAGGAGAAGGGGACAACAGAGGATGAGATGGTTGGATGGCATCACTGACTCAATGGACATAAATTTGAGTAAGCTCCAGGAGTTGGTGATGGACAGGGAAGCCTGGTGTGCTGCAGTCCATGGGACTGCAAAGAGTTGGACACAACTGAGCGATTGAACTGAACTGAACTGGGGGATCAAACATGTCAAGTATTTGGCAGATGCTAGGTTAGGTGCACCCTAACTGGCAGCTATTTGCAGGGACTGACCTGTGCAGAGGTGGGGGAGCTTGGGGAGAGCAGGAAAGACCAAAGAACATTCCAGAAGTAGATGCACTTCTACTGAGCTTTGGGGTTCCAGAGGGACTTGGAAGGCATCAGGCACCCTGAGTGGAGGGTAGGGGAAAATGCAGCGTGGCAGCAAAGCATTGTGGGAGTGGGAGGTAATGCCCAGATAGAGGGTGAGCCCAGGCTGTGGGGACCCCCAAACAAGGCTGAAGGCAGCTTCATTTATCAGATGCCACCAAGGGCTGGCCCTGCAGTCCCAGAGCAGACAGTGGTTTTCATGTCATCAGCTCCCTCCTGTAAAATGCTCCTGTTTTCTAGATGTAGAAAGGTCTAATTGTAAAGCCCATCTCTAACTGCTGCACTAGATTGGGGTCAGTATGTTACAGTCCAAGAGCCAGTGAACTCTTCTTCTCAATAAAGTTTTATTGGCACACAGCCCAATCTTCTGTTTACTTGTTGTCTGTGGCTGCTTTTCACAGTAAAACAGAGTCGAGTAGTTGTGGCAGAGAATGTATGGCCCGTAAAGCTTAAGATATGTACTGTCTTGCCTATCACAGAGAAAGTTTGCTATCTGAGCCCTGCACTTGCTGTGTGAACTTGGGCAAATTGTTTGCCCCCTCGGAGCCTCCCTGGCCAACTTCTGAGAGTTGTAGCAAAGCTCATAGGTGATGGCTGTGAAGTCTTTTATGGACTGTAAATTGCAGTACCCTATCACTAGCCAGGCACCTGATGAGCACTAAAAGTCTGCTTGTCCATTAACAAGGAGCAGTCATCATGTAGGCCTTCCTAGACCTAGCCACTGGCTGTTCCTGGGACAAGGAGGTGGCATCTGGGCCCGAGATGCTGAATGCATCATTGTCCCTCTCATGTAGACTTGGCAGTTTTCAGTGTAAATTAAAATTCCTGTGGGGAGTCACCTTATATATGGTACCACTTTATAGCCAAGTCATTACGGTAATTTACAAAATGCTGTGGTGTGTAACGAGAGCCACTTTCTGTGGATTTGCTGGCTGTGACCTCATTCAGGCTGCCCAGTCCTGCATTTGGTGACACCTCAGCTTTGGGGGTTTGTCCTTCTGAGCCCGGTCTCAGGGTCATCCACACCTGACCTTCCCGGGGTCATTCTTCTCATGCAGGGCCCTGCCTCCAGCCCTGTCCTGAACTCAAGGATAAATGGAAGAAGTAGTTATTATTACCATCACCATTGCTTTTCAAGTGCTTGCTGTGAGTTAGGCACCATGACAAGTGCATTGGGTTTGTAATCCCTCTTAATTGTCCCCGCAATCTTATGAGGTAGGTGTTAGCACCATTTTACAGATGAGCAAACTGAGACTTGCAGAGGAAGCCAAACCAAACTCTTAACCTAGGCCGGGGGGTGGCAGTCCAGGTTCTGCTATGGATTTTCTGTGTGACTAAAACAGGTCCTGACCCTCTCTGAGCCTCAGTTTCTTCATCTGTTAGTAAAATAGATGGTCACTCAGTCCCAGGCCTGACATTCTAGATTTTCTCATCAATTTGCAAAAATAAAGAGGATCCTCTCACCCTCCAAGCCTCCAAAGAAGCTTCATTTATATGGCGAGAGCCAAGCCCGAGGTCTGTTTATGGCTCCCTGTGGTACAGAGGGAGGCATAGCTTCTGGGTGCCAGTCCCTTTTCAGGGTACCCACAGCCACCTCAGGGCAGTGGGGCCGATGTGTCCCTCTCATTTCCCTGCCTTCCCAGAGAAGGACACCACCCCTGCTTCCTGGAGACACACAGTAAGCCAGGGTAGGCCCTGTGGTGCCCTTGGGGACAGAGAGGAATGCCAACAGGCAGGAGGGTGGTGGGAGGGCCCAGGGTTGCAGAGTGACAGTAACCACATCTTTCCAGTGGTGGCAGTGTCTCTGGGACACAGCCTCTGCTTTAATTTCTAGGTTTTGAGAGTGCAGGTGGCCTGGAGCAGGTCTGGCACGGGTCTGGGGAGACCTGGGTTTGGACTTAGCAATTGCCATGTGACCTCGGGTGGCCACTTGCCACCTCTGGTGCTGTGTGTCCCTCTGTGGGGTGGGGAGGCCAGTGCTTTCATCAGGGTGCTGTGAGGGTCACATAAGAGCAGGGCTTGAATGGACTTGGAGCCCCGAGCAGCGCCAAACTGTGACCAAGGGGCTCCTTCCTCTTTCCCTCCCTTTATTTAGTGTAGGAAGGCTTCTTACTGTGCCCAGTGGGGAAGCCAGTAGTCCCCAATTGTTGGTCTAGTAATGACTGTTTCTTCCCCTGAGAGGTGATAGGTTTATATCTCAACTGAGCCCCTTACTCCCTGTGTGACCTTGGGTAACCCACTAAACTCCTCTGAGTCTTTGTCTGAGATGGAGTGGTCTTACCACCTGGCAGAGTTGTTGCAAAGATTGGAGTTTAGGAGTTGTTGTAACGGCTGTACTTTGACTTCCCCAGAGGCTCCGCAACATGATCTTACTGGAGTCAAATAGGGAGGATGCTTGCTTTGGAGTCCACGGTTGTTGATCAGTTGCCTGAGAGGCAACGGGGCAGGACTTGAGCTTTGAAGCCTGAGGGATCTGAGTTTGTGTTGTGACCCTGCCTCTTACAGACCCCAGCGCCTAGGGGAAGGCACCCAGTCTCCAAATCTCAACTGTTCTCATCTGGAAAATGGTGGTAATGAGTCCACCTCATGGGGTGAACGCCTCAAAGAACCGAATGTTCCTGGTAATCAAGTGGGAAGGCTTGATGAATAGGACTTGATGCATGCTGGGCTGCCGGGCACCTTCTGGGGCCCTGTCTTCCGCCTCTCCGCATACCTTCCTGTGGGAAGGAGGAACAGGTAATCCAGAGGGGGTAGGTTACCCAACGGGCCTACTGGGGAAAGAACCTCAGAACCACATCCTTGGCTCAAAGGCTCTGGAAGAAAGACCCTGGCAGAACAGCCCCACGTGATGATGAAGCTGTCTTTGTGCCAAATGCTATTAATGGTCATAAAATTATCCACAGCTTTCTGAGGCTCAGTCCCAGGGTTTGCCTCAGTGGGACAATAAAATCACAAGCAGAAATGATGTGGGAAAGGCGGAGACCGCCAAGCAGAGACAGAGTTAAATGAGTGGCAGCCTGCTCTCATTAACTCAGGCCGTTCACATTTGTTACCAGGGATTTCTTTTTAATTAAAAAATGGCCAATTTATTAAAAAATAAGCTTGTGAGGGGCTGGCCAAGCAGCAGCCAAAGCTGGCGGGAGTGAGCTTTCCTCACAGCAGGATGTTGGCCAGTGCTCGGCCTGAGAAAGTGACCAGAGGGCCACTTCTGAGGACATGCTTGTCTGGAGATGCGTCAGCTGCCCTGGGACCTTGAGAGCATTGCATTCTCACCTGCAAACTGTAAAGAGCTTGGCAGGTGAATGCCTGTGTCTGCTGGAGCTTTGGGCACACAGCAAGTTAGCACTGAGGATCTGGCCTTCTGTGAAAGGGCTGCCTTGGTGGCGGACAGGGTAGAATTAGGCTTGGGGAGCTGGATCCTTGAGAATGAGGTTGGACTTTTGTCACTCTGAGAGGCCACTTTTTATTATATAGGGATTAAAACGTGGGGTTTCGGTCTGATGGGCATGAGCCAGAAGTCCAGCATACTGTTACTAGCTGTGTGATCAAGTGAGCAGTTTAGCGTTCCTGAGCCTCTGCTTTCTCCTCTGTACAATGGGTATAACCCTGATCTCTCCCTGCAAGGGCAGTAGAAGGCCCCAGTGAGGCAGTGGAGTGAGGACCTGCGCATACTGCTCAGCAAAGGGCACTTCTCTTGTCGTTGTCCTTAAACTTCCAGGCTAATTGTGCACTGATATCAGCTCTTTTCCCACCTTAATGGTTTATCTTGCTCAGTGTTGATAGTCCCTAGACAGTCCTTGGGCCAGTTGTTGTTTAGTCACTAAGTTGTGTCTGACTCTCTTGTGCTGCCATGGATTGTAGCCCTCCAGTCTCCTCTGTCCATGGAATTTCCTAGTCGAGAGTACTGGAGTGGGTTGCCATTTCCTTCTCCAGGGGATCTTCCCAACCTAGGAATCGAACCCTCATCTCCTGCATCGCAGGAGGATTCTCTACCCCGAGCCACTGGGAAAGCCCCTTGGGGCTGTTAGGAATGTTTATCCCTGTACTTTTTCGGGTGCTGTTGGACGTTAGGAGCACTCTCCACTCCTGGTACCCCACTCACTGGGCACCCACGCTCGCCTAGGGGCTCTGCACCTCAGCTCGCAACACCTGACAGCATCTGGAGAACTTGCATGGCTGTCCCCGTTTTGTTACTGGGGACTCAGCCTTGGGGAGGGACTTGTCTGAGTCACAGGCTTGGTTGAGGGCAGGAGGGGCTCACATGGGGCTCACCAGGCCCTGAAGCCCATACCCTTTCCTCCTTCACATAATGCTGCCAAATGACTGGGTGGAAAGTTCAGGAAGACAGGCTTCGGATTAACCCTCATCACACTCTAAAAGAGGAAACCGAGATGCAGGGGGGCAATGGACATGTAGCAATCATGCCTAACATTCGCTTATACTTTATATAGTTTTTAGGGGCTTTCTGTAGATTTCAAGGGGCTTCCCAGATGGCAGAGAGGTAAAGAACCCACCTGCCAATGCAGGAGCCACAGAAGATGCAGGTTCAGTCCCTGGATCAGGAAGATCCCCTGGAATAGGCAATGGCAACCCACTCCAGTGGGCAGTCTTGCCTGGGGAATCCCATGGACAGAATAGCCTGGCGGGCTACAGTCCATGGGACTGTAAACAGTTGGACACGACTGAGCATGCACATAGATTTCAAGACTCATTGAGGCACATCTACCTCAGTTTGTCTCCTTAAAAATCCAGGAGTTGGGTACAGCAGGGCCTGTGATAGCCCGTCAAAGAACCATGGAGAGAGAGAGGTGTGAATAACTGTGTCCTGTGCCTCTGTGGAGTAACGCAATTTGGAGAACAACGTGCATTGAGCTTTGGTGATCGCAAGGACACATGCTGCTTAGTGAGCACCTCCTCTTTGACCTACAAGTGTCGGTGACACTCACCCACTGGGCACCCAGCCCCCGCTGTGGCCATGCATGTTGTCAGATAAGTGCCAGGATCCTAGATTGTCAGCTCCAAGAGGCAGGAATGTGTGTGTCTAGCCCCCGTGTTCCCGCACCCGGAACAGTGTCTCGTATGTTGTAAGTGTTCTGCGTTTGTATGACGATGAACAGTTACCCACTGGAGCTCAGCATCTGCATCTGAGACCTGGGAAGTTTAGTACAGACCCCGTTGGTGATTATAGGAATTAACAGGGGTCCCCAGTGCCTGGTACAGTGGAGGTTCGGGTAGTATTGCGCAAGGGGCTCTGTGCCCCATGTACCCCAGTGACTGCCCTGCACCCACACCTTCCATAGGCCGTCCCCACTCACTTTGTCTCCCCTGTCTCTCTCTGCATAGTGAACGGGAGCTACGGCCAATGCACTCCAGGCTCGGAGAAGAACCTGCTGGATCTGGACCTTGCCGAGGGCCCTGGCCCCACCTGCCGCCAGGGCCTGTTCCTCCCCGCAGGAAGCCCGCCACCCCGGGGACACCCCCTCGCCTGCGAGAGGCTGCTGCATTTCCCCCACCCCAGCAGGTATGTGCTCCAGCCCCACGTGTCAGCTGCCTTCTGTAGACAGTCCCTAGGCCCCACAGACCTAGGGTTTCCTAGGTCTCACCTGGCTCATGGGACACACAGGGAAACTGAGGCATGGGAGGGCTGGAGACCAGCTGGAGCCCATGAGTCATGTGGATAGCTGCCTTGTCCAGGCTCCACACCTCAGCACTGCAGCACCTCGTGAGACGTAGGAATGATCTTCCTGTGGTGGGTTTCCCCATTGCAGAAGCTGAGCTGACTGTTAGTATCAGTCATTTCAGAAGAATAAGATTCAGAGGATGATAGAGAAGTTGGGGAGGGAGACCCCAGCTCAGCGTTCATGCACACTGTAGTGTCCATCCTGGACTGTTCCTAGAGCAGAGAGGAGTTCCTCCATCTAGACGTCCCTTTCCCCATAGAACTCTGCCAGGTAACCATCATTCAATGCTGGCACGTTTCCAGTAATGTGTACCTCTGAACAGATATTCCATCAGATTGCATACTGGACTGAACTCTGCCTCCTGAGACTTCTTCAAGGGTCCCAACTGCATTGCTATGCCCTCTAGTTTGCTGACAGGTAGAGACTAACCCCAGACAGGCCTCTGCACCCACCCACTCAGCCCCAGAGCCCTCATCCACTGCCTGGGGCTGCTCTCCTGGAACCTGTCTCACTGATCAGAAAGTCTAAAATTGGCCCACTTGCCCGTTTATAGCTGGTTCCTTCACCAATAATTTATCAAGTCCCAGTTCTGTGCCGGGCATCATGGTTCACGCTGGGGGTAGGGGTGCCTTGGTGAAGGAAGTAAAGATCTCCCCAACAGAGTTTACTTTTCACTGAGAGCTCCATGATGGGAGAGAGCCCTAGTTAGCAGGGGGCTTATTTTTCTCACATGGAACCATTTTCTTTGAGACTATAGGCTCTCTGCGGCCTTCTTTGATATCAGTGAGACTTCTGATTTGCATGAGTGTATTACTCTGCTTGTGTAACTCAGGGAAGCTATGAACCGTGCATACAGAGCCACTCTAGATGGATGGGTAATAGTGAAGAGTTCTGACACAGTGTGATCCACTGGAGGAGGGAATGGCAAACCACTCCAGTATTCTTGCTGTGAGAACCCCATGAACAGTATGAAAAGGCAAAAGATAAGACATGAGAAGATGAGCCAGCCCCACCCACCTCAGGTCAGAAGTTGTCCAGCATGCTACTGGGGAAGAGTGGAGGGCAATTAATAATAGCTCCAGAAAGAATGAAGCGGCTGGGCCAAAGTGGAAATGACGCTCAGTGGTGGATGTGTCTAGTAGTGAAAGTGAAGTCTGATGCTGTAAAGAAAAATACTGCGCCGGAAACTGGAATGTTACATCCATGAATCAAGGCAAATTGAACCTTGCAGGAGGTTCAAGCAGGAGGTGGCAAGAGTGAACACTGGTATCTTAGGATTCAGTGAATTAAAATGGATGACAATGGAAAAATTTAATTCAGGTGACCATTACATCTACTACTGTGGGTAAGAATTCCTTAGAAGAAGTGGAGTACCCCTCCTAGACAACAGGAGTCCAAAATACAGTACCTGGGTGCAATCTCAAAAATGACAGAATGATCTTGTTTTGTTTCCAAGGCAAACCATTCTACATCACAGTAATACAAGTCCATGCCCCAACCACTAATGCCAAAAAAGCTGAAGTTGACTGGCCCTGTGAAGACCTACAAGACCTTTTAGAACTGACACCAAGAAAAGATAACCTTTTTTATCATAGGGTATTGGAATGCAAAAGTAGGAAGTCAAGAGATCCCTGTGGTAACAGGCAAGTTTGACCTTGGAATAAAAAACGAAGCAGGCAAAGGCTAACAGAGTTTTGTCAAGAGAACACACTGGTCATAGCAAACACTTTCTTCCAACAACATATGAGACAGCTCTGCACGTGGACATCACCAGATCGTGAATACTGAAATTAGACTGATTATATTCTTTGCAGCTGAAGATGGAGAAGCTCTATACAGTCTGCAAAAACAATACCTGGAACTGACTGTGGCTCAGATCATGAGCTCCTTATCACAAAATTCAGGCTTAAATAGAAGAAAGTAGGGAAAAACACTGTACTATTCAGGTATGACCTAAATCATATCCCATATGATTATACAGTGGAGATGATGGATAGATTTGAAGGATTAGTCTGGTAGACAGGGTGCCAGAAGAACTATGGACGGAGGTTTGTAACATTGCATAGGAGGCAGTGGCCAGAACCATCCCAAAGAAAAAGAAAAGCAAGAAGGCAGAGTGGTTGTTTGAGAAGCTTTACAAATAGCTGAGAAAAGAAGAGAAGTAAAGGCAAGGAAGAAAAAGAAAGATATATACAATATTCAACTAAATACAGAGTCCAGAGAATAGCAGGGAGAGATAAGAAAGCCTTCTTAACTGAACAATGCAAAGAAATAGAAGAAAACAATAGAATGGGAAAGACTAGAGAGCTCCTCAAGAAAATTGGAGATACCAAGGAAACATTTCATGCAAAGACGGGCACAAGAAAAGGACAGAAACAGTAAGGACGTAACAGAAGTAGAAGAGGTTAAGAAGAGGTGGCAAGAGTACACAGAAAAACTGTACAAAAGAGGTCTTAATGACCCAGATAACCACGATGATGTGGTCACTCACCTATAGCCAGATATCCTGGAGTGTGAAGTCAAGTAGGCCTTAGGAAGCATTACTACGAACAAAGCTAGTGGAGGTGATGGAATTCCACTTGAGTTATTTAAAACCCTAAGAGATGATCCTGTTAAAGTGCTTCAGTCAATATGCCAGCAAATTTGGAAAACTCAGCAGTGGTCACAGGATAAAAAAAAAGGTCAGTTCTCATTCCAGCACCAAAGAAAGGCAATGCCCAAGAATGTTCGAACTACCACACAATTGCACTCATTTCACGTGCTAGCAAGATAATGCTCAAAATCCTTCAAGCTAGGCTTTAGCAGTACATGAACCGAGAAATTCCAGATGTACAAGCTGGGTTTAGAAAAGGCTCAGGAACCAGAGATCAAATTGCCAACATTTGTTGGATCATAGAGGAAGCAAGGGAATTCCAGAAAAACATCCACTTCTGTTTCATTGACTATGCAAAAGCCTTAAACTGTGTGGATCACAACAAACTGTGGAAAATTGTTAGAGATGGGAATACCAGAAAGCCTTACCTGTCTCCTGAGAAACCTGTATACAGGTCAAGAAGCAACAGTTAGAATTGGACATAGAACAAAAGACTGGTTCAAAGTTGAGAAAGGAGTACAGCAAGGCTGTGTATTGTCATCCTGCTTGTTTAACTTCTATGAAGGGTACATCATGCGAAATGCTGGGCTGGGTGAAGCACAAACTGGAATCAAGATTACTGTGAGAAATATCAGTAACCTCAGATATGCGGATGACACCACCCAAATGTCAGAAAGTGAAGAGGAACTAAAGAGCCTCTTGATGAAAGTGAAAGAGAGTGAAAAACTGGTTTAAAGCTCAACATTCATAAAACTAAGTTCATAGCATCGAGTCCCATTACTTCATGGCAAATAGATGGGGGAAAAGTGGAAGCAGTGACAGAGTTTATTTTCTTAGGTTTCAAAATCACTGCAGACGGTGACTGCAGCCATGAAATTAGAAGACACTTGCTCCTTGGAAGGAAAGCTGTGACAAACCTAGACAGCGTATTAAGAAGCAGAGACACCACTTTGCTCACAAAGGTCCATATTGGCAAAGCTATGGGTTTTCCATTGGTTACGTACAGATGTGAGAGTTGGACCATAAAGATGGCTGAGCACTGAAGAACCGATGCTTTCGAACTGTGGTGCTGGAGAAGACTCCTGAGAGTCCATGGGACCGCAAGGGGATCAAATCAGTCAATTCTAAAGGACATCAGTCCTGAATATTCATTGGAAGGACTGATGCTGAAGCTCCAGTATTTCCCACCTGATGAGAAGAGCTGACTCATTGGAAAAGACCTCGCTGCTGGCAAAGGTTGAAGGCAAGAGGAGAAGCAGGCAACAGAGGATGAAATGGTTGGATGGCATCGCTGACTCAGTGGACATGTGTTTGAGCAAATTCTGGGGGGTGGTGAGAGACAGCGAAGCCTGGTGTGCTGCAGTTCATGGGGTTACAAAGAGTTGAACATGACTTAGTAACTGAATAACAACAACAGTGAATCTGCTTGGGCTGCCATAGCAAAACCCTTCAGATTTGGTGGCTCAAAGAACACACATTCATCTCCTCACAGCTCTGGAGGTCCGGGATCCAGGTGTCTGCAGGTCTGGTCTCTCCTGAGGGCTCTCTCCTGGGCTCGCAGACGGCCACCGTTTTGCTCCCCTGTGTCCTCACGGGGTCTTTTCTTGGTGTGTGCACCTCTGGTGTCTTGTCTTATTCTTACAAGGACTCCAGTCCTGTTGGATCAGGGCCTTGCCCTATTTCCACATTTAACCTTAATCATCTCCCTAAAGGCTCTATCTCCAAATCCAGTCACACTGGGGGTTAGGACTTCAAGCTATGAATTTTAAGGGGATGCATTTAAATACGTGACGAGGAGTAAGCAAGCATCTTTTAGACTTTGATCTGTGTATTGCTTTGGCGACAGTGAAATGCATTTATCTGCTTGATTGTTCACTGAGGCTCCCCGGGCAGCATCTAATTTGCTCAGTGAAATTCCTTGTATCTTATGGAAGAAGGTGAAGGTGAAGGTGAAGTCGCTCAGTCGTGTCCGACTCTTTGTGACCCCGTGGACTGTAACCTACTAGGCTTCTCCGTCCATGGGATTCTCCAGGCAAGAATACTGGAGTGGATTGCCATTTTCTTCTCCAACGGATCTTCCTGACCCAGGGATCGAACCCGGGTCTCCTGCATTGGAGGCAGACACTTTAACCTCTGAGCCACCAGGGAAGCCCATGGAAGAAGCTATGGTAATCTAGTCAAAGCTTAGGGAGGAGAATTTTTTTTCCTTTTTTTTTTTGGTAGAGATGATGAGAAACATTATTTGTTATTTTGGATGTCATTTGTCAGAGCACAGCAGAGTCTGTACCCAGGACCCTGCACCAGCATCAGTCTGAGTCGCTGCCACTTCTGCTGCTGTTCTGGCTCTTCCAAACTTCCTCATTTTCCTGAAGAAAAAGAGCCCCCAGTCCCTATCCCACACCCAGTTGGATCCTGCGCCTTCTCCCTCCCACTGGATTGCCTTGTGTCTTGGGGTCTCTCCGTTCATGCTGCTCCCTTTGATTCCAACAGATCAGGTTCAAATTCCTGCTCTCACTGCCTGCCTCTGAGGGCTGGGCACATTGCTTCATTCCTAAGTCAAACAGATGGTAGTGTCTCCCTTGAAGAATTTGGCCATGCCTTCAGCAGATACGTGCATCACTGTATTGTTGGGATTCATGAGATGGCCCCTGGGAAAGTGGCTGGAGTTGTTCCTTCCTTCTAGGGACCTGTGCTTACAGTTTCTAGAGATTGCGATGGGAATTGCCTGGGGTGACAGGGCTCAGCAGCAGAGCAGGGCCAGAACCACTGCCTAGCCTCATAGGGACAACGAGGGCAAGGAGAGGGGCTGCCTTAGTTGGCATTCAGAGCCAGGAGACCCTGAGGCCTGAGCTGACCCTTCCCTGCCTGATGCTAATCAAGGTTTGCTGTTGATTATTCAGGTAACTCGCTTCCCTAGTGGCTCAGTGGTAAAGAATCCACCTGCAGTGCAGGAGATGTGGGTTGAATCCCTGGATTGGGACGATCCCCCGGAGGAGGGCGTGGCAAGCCACTCCGCTAGTCTTGCCTGGAGAATCCCATGGACAGAGGAGCCTGGTGGGCCATAGTCCATGGGATCACAAAGGATTCAGGCATGACAGCGACTAAGCAACAAACTCGGGGAACTCAGTCACAGAACGACACAGCTCTTCTCTTCTCCTAGTGTTGGTTGCTTTAACCTGGCTTTGTTATTTTTTAATGTACTTATTTTTAATTGGAGGATAGTTGTTTTACAATGCTGTGTTGGTTTCTGCCATACATCAGCATGAATCAGCCGTAGGCATACACATGTCCACTCCCTCTTGAACCTCTCTTCCACCTCCCACCCCATCCCACCCCTCTAGGCTGTGACAGAGCACCAGGTTGGGCTCCCTGCATCACACAGCAAATGCCCACTGGCATCTGTTTTACACACGGTCTGTTTTTAAAGAGATTGCTCCAAACAGACGCTCATCTGGCTGCCCTTCCCCACCCATGCCCACCTCCGCCAGAATCAGGATCATGACCATGCAAAGAGCGCTGTTGTTTTTAAGCTCCACAAAGTCATAACTTCAGATAAGATCTTTAAGCTGCTCAGAGCTTTCTGCTGGCAATAGTGGGCCCAGAGTCCCCAGCCCTGTAGATTGGGGGTATGTGTCTGCTCCCTCTGATTCCACCTGGTGACCATGCTCTGGACAGCAGAGTTCCTGGGAAGGAAGAGAGGCCTCTGGTGAGTGAGGCAGAGACTTGTTCAAGTGTAATTGAGAACCAAACAGAAGAGCCCCTTGCCCAGCCTCCCATCCAGGGAGCACTTCAGGTTAGGTTTCGCACATGGGAAGTCTACACACTGGGAGGGAAGGGGAGCCTGGGCTCTGGCCCCAGCCCTGTCGCTGGTTTGCTGCTGTGGCTTCTGTGGGCCCCCAGCCCTCTTGGTAGCAATGGTGTTGGAGCCAGTGGTTTCTGAGGGCTCCAGGCTCTGACTTTCCTACTCTCCTGTCCTGTCTCTGCTCCTCCACCTCAAGGCTGGAGCGGAGGATGCCAGACCTTCAGGGACCCAAGAGGGAGGGGATGGGGCTGCCGGGCCACGTTGGGAAGCAGAGGGACAGGGGATGACCCCACCACCCCTGGCTCCAAAGAGCCCCAGGAAGATGGCGGTAGTAAGGTCAGTGCTGGTGGTACCCTTCACCCTGTCCTCCTCCCAGAGGGCTGTCACAGCACCTGTCTCCTCCCTTGATCCTGGCAGCCACCCTCCGTGTTGGGAGGTTTAGTCCTCATTTCACAGGTGAGGAAACTGAGGCTTGGCTGGGGAACGGTGCAAGGGTGTGTGGGGTCAGGCTTTGGGCCCGTCTGTAGGCCTCATACTCTGCCCAGCCAGCTGCTGGGGCTCCTCTGGCCCCGAGCCCAGTGTCACTTTGCTGGTGTCTCCCTTCTCAGAGTTCTCTGATGCCCGGCAGCCCTGACACCTCTTTCTGCGTGGGCTTGTCCTGCATTTGGAGAGGCCCCTTCTAGGAAGGCGTGATGACAGCGTCTTGACCAGCCGGGCCCTGCCCATCGTCATCCTCACCCTCAGGAGAGCCATTCAACATCGGGGGGCAGGGAGAGGTCCAGAGCGTCTTGCCAAGGTCTGCGCAGTGGGGTGTGGCTGAGCCTGACCTGGGGGTTGGGTGTTCCCTAGTGGTCCGGTGGCTAAGTGCTCCCAAAATGCAGGAGACCCAGGTTCAATCCCTGGTCAGGAAATTAGATCCTGCTTGCTGCCACGAAGACAGAAGATCCTGCGTGCTGCTATTAAGACTCGGTGCTGCCAAATAAATAAATAAATAAATAAATAAATAAATAAAAATATTTTTTTAAAAAGAGAGAGAGACCTGAGGGTTAAGAGCAGTTAACCTAGATCTCACACTGTCCCACTTGGCCTGCCTTCCCATGACTTCTCCCCAGAGTGGCATTTGGTGCACTCACTCGCTTGACATTCTGGAACATTCCCCCCAAAAAAAGTTTTCTTCAGTTTTTCCTGGGATGACCCCTCACTGTGACTGTGATTCAAACCCCTACCCACTGATGTTCACAGTGGAAAAAAACAGCTTGCTTGGGGCAAAACATCACATTTTTAGAAGTAAAGAATGATTACAAGAATTAAGAGAGATTTAAGGGACAAGTAAGCAGAATTTAAAACAGACTGGACCTGGTGTCCCTCAGCAAACCATTCTCAGCCTTCTTCCTCCAGAACTCACTAAAAGGTCTCGGGCAAGGAGACAGGGCAGACCCAGGGAGGCCTCAGAGGCAGGACACATGGTGCTTGGAGAGGGTGCTGGAGAGGGTGGTCAATAAAAGGACAAAATGCGTGCCTCACTGGCATCTTCCCCCACACAGTCATGTTTTCAGACCTCCTGCCTCTCTTGAACATCTCCCCAGCCCTCTCCTCTTCTCTCTCCCCTCTTGCTCCATGCTCTTTCCTGCTCACTGGACCACCAGTCCTCATCTCTGCTGCCAGCCGTCAGCCTTCCTCCTCTGCTCTGGGCTTCTCCGCCTGCTCCGTCCTCAGGCTCCCACTGTCCCCGCCCGGCCCTCCCCACTGTGGAGTGCCCACCCTCTCATGACCCCTCTGCACTGTCTTCCAGGTCCCCCAGGCCCCAGGCCACCTATGTGAATGGTGGCCTCCCGGCCACACAGCACATCAAGCAGGAATCCCTGCCTGACTACCGCGCCATGACGGAAGCTCGCGCACCCCCATCCGCCCACTGCCGGGCCCCGCCGGCCACAGGCCTGCACACAGACCTGGACCTCCCGGGCCGAGGCCTTGCCAACCCCGCACCTTCCTGCTACCTTCTGGGCAGCGAACCCAGCTCGGGCCTGGGACCCCCACCTGAGGCCCACCTCCCGGAGGGGGGCCTGAAGCGCTGCTGCCTCTTGGGGCTGCCCCCCACCTCGTCGGTCTCCGTCTCGCCCTGCGCCGCCTCCGACATCACTTCCATCATCCGCTCCTCCCAGACAGCCCTGGTTACCTGTGTCAACGGACTCCGGAGCCCCCCTCTGCCGGGAGACACGGGGGGCCCTCCCAAGCGAGCCCGGCCCAGCTCTGCGTCCACCGAGAGCCACGAGGGCAGTTTGCGGCTTGAAGCCTGCCGGAAGGCCAGCTTCCTGAAGCAGGAGCCCGCGGACGAGTTCTCAGAGCTCTTCGGGCCTCACCAGCAGGGCCTGCCGCCCCCCTACCCCCTGTCTCAGCTGCCGCCTGGCCCGGGCCTTGGAGGCCTGGGGCTGGGCCTGGCGGGCAGGGCGTTGGCTGGGCGGCAGGCGTGCCGCTGGGTGGACTGCTGTGCAGCCTACGAGCAGCAGGAGGAGCTGGTGCGGCACATCGAGAAGAGCCACATCGACCAGCGCAAGGGCGAGGACTTCACCTGCTTCTGGGCAGGCTGCGTGCGCCGCTACAAGCCCTTCAACGCCCGCTACAAGCTGCTCATCCATATGAGGGTGCACTCGGGGGAGAAGCCCAACAAGTGCATGGTGAGTTCCCGCGGCCTCCGGGTTTGCCCCCACAGTGCTGCGCCCGGCTCACTGCCGGGGGGAGCTCTGCCTGGGGGCCTCCCCTGCTTGCAGCGGGAAGGACCAATGCTACGGATGTGGCCGCCGGTCACAATGATCAGTGCCCCATTCACTGGGGACCTTGGGGGAGAGCTCCTCGGACTCGCCAGGTACCCTCTTCTCTCTCCTCTATGGTCTGGTGTCACACGCAGTTGTTCAGGTGGTGACACATGTGATCTGGGGTCAGAGCAGCTCAGCCAGCCTTCTCTCTTACACAGAAATGCTCGTGTCCCATCTGCTGATGGCCGGGTGAGTCAGGGGGAATATGCTCGCCCCTGGCACTGGCTCTTCACTCGGGGTCACAGGCTTGATTTCATCCACAGAGCACCGGGTCCTTATAGGCATCAGGCTTGAGAGCTGTGGGTGCCCAGGGCAGGCTTTGGGGTGAGACCTTGGGTTAGCAGGTAAGGCCCTGGATACACCTGCAGCGTTCTGGCTGAGGTGGAGACTAAGGTTTCCAGGGACATCCCTGTGTTTGCACACACACATGCACACACACACACACGCACGTTAACTGTAGGCACTGGGGCCTCCAGCCCTTCGGACTGGTCATTTTCACGTGCTGCTCTCACTGTGGTGGAATCTGTATCAGGTTAGGAACGTCGTCTTAGTCTCTGATATCTTTAGCCAAGCTACCCCCAAGGTCCCGCCAGCTCATCAGGACAGGTGCCTGCCTGGTAGTGGAAGGGCCAATGGAGATACCAAGTCCCAGCTGTCTTCCCAACTGTTGGGGCTTGGGGAAGGCAGAGGAAGGAAGCAGTGGGCCTGGTCTGTAGGGCCAGCGTCATAGCCAAAGTTGAGTTCTTCCAACACTTGTATGCACTCACTGTCTCCGGGCCCTCCCCTGCCTCATGGAGAACTCAGTCTGGGAAGGGGTGCAGCTAGGGCAGAGGTGGACCTCTCTCTGTTCTTGCTCAAAGCGCCGGGCAGCATTGTAGGGCCAGGGAGGGGGTGAGAAGCATCAGCAACCAGCAGCATAAACTCCATCCTTCTGGGACCAGCTGTTGGCCCTTGGGGCCCATCTGCTTGTGACTTGGGCACCCACTGGACCAGCTTATGTAACTTCAAGGAAATTGTGTCCTGAGGATGAGAAGAAATTCACTCTATAGACAAGTGAGGGGCAGGGGATGGCCTCTGCCAAAGAATGAAAGTGGGGTGGTTGGCGTGCTGGGGTCGTGGGGAGAGGCCGGAGCGAGCAGGCTGAGAAGGGGACTGTATTGTGTGTCTTTGGGCTGAGAGTGTGCTGGAGGGAGAGCTGGTGGCCAGGCTGATTCCTGGTGATGCCCCTGTTCATCTGGGGTGTTGTGACACGTGACTTGTAAGAGGGCATGCCCCTCTCTGGAAGGAGTTGTCCAGAGCACATCACAAGGCAGGGTCCTGGGCTGCACACAGTCCCCATCTCTCTCTGAGATCCGGCGGTTGACAGCCACTGAGCTGCAGTTCTTCACATCTCTCTGGGGGTGACCTCACTGGTACCTGCAAGGCCCTTGCGGAGGCTGCCTGACCTGAACCCTGGCATGGCACTTTTCTTGGGCTCCCATGTAGAGTTGATGGGAGGGAGGTGAGTGACCGGCTCTGAGATGGAGTCTGTATCCACTCAGGGAGGAGAAACCTAAATGGGCTTCATGGGGCAGGTGATGTTCAAGCCATGTCTGTATTTATCTGGGGTTGCCAAGGGCTTTTGCAGATGAAGAAGTGGAAGTTCAGTAGGGCCCAGCTGGCCTTCCACCTGCTGCTGTGAGAACACTTCATCTTACCTCTTAGGGGGTTTAGGATTATGGTAGTAAGACCTGCAAGCCTGGCTCCTGAGGGCTGACTGTGTGCAGGGGCTATTCTAAGCCTGTGGTCCTCATGCTCCTATGGTCCTCACAACAATGCTATGGGGCAGATACTATTTTTCCCCATTTTAAAGATGAGGAAACCGAGGCTCAGAGAGATTGTATAATTTGCCCCAGGTCCCACAGTTAGAGACAAACCATAATGGCAACAATAATAGAGGCTAATAACCTTGCTAGTAATACTAATAACAATGATGAGGATAACTTGCTCCCTTGTGGCTCAGCTGGTAAAGAATCTGCCCGCAATGAGGGATACCTGGGTTCGATCCCTGGGTTGGGAAGATCCCCTGGAGAAGGGAAAGGCTACCCATTCCAGTCTGCCCTCTGATGCCCTCTCACAACACCTACCGTCTTACTTGGGTTTCTCTTACCTTGGATGTGGGGTATCTCTTCACGGCTGCTCCAGCAAAGCGCAGCCGCTGCTCCTTACCTTGGATGAGGGGTATCTCCTCACGGCCTCCCCTCCTGACCTTGAATGTGGAGTAGCTCCTCTCGGCCCTCCTGCACATTGGAAAAGACTCTGATGCTGGGAGGGATTGGGAGCAGGAGGAGAAGGGGATGACAGAGGATGAGATGGCTGGATGGCATCACCAACTCGATGGACATGAGTTTGAGTGAACTCCAGGAGTTGCTGATGGACGGGGAAGCCTGGCTTGCTGCAATTCATGGGGTCGCAAAGAGTTGGACACGACTGAGCGACTGAACTGAACTGAACCCACTCCAGTATTCTGGCCTGGAGAATTCCATGGACTGCAGTGCATGGAGTCAGAGTTGGACACCACTGTGACATTCACTTCACTTTCAAGGCTGCACAGCTAGTAACCTTGGGAGTGGAAGCTGAACTCTCATCTTTCTAAACTGTGGTGCTCCTGTTTGCGTGCAACTTCCCCTGTTAACTGATTGTTCTCTGGGGTCCTGGGGCCAGCCCTGCCTGGTGCCATCCTCTGAAGATGGTAGCAGAATCTCTGAGGGCTACCCTGTGTGCTGTGGGCGTGCTGCCTCTTCCAGAGAGACCGGTGCAGTAGGTAACCCAGGGGAAGGGGCGGGCGCTAGTCCGCACCCAGATAAATAAAATCTCCCTTCCCTGTAAAATTATTAATTTCTCATGACAGGCCTCTGCTACCATGTGCTGTAATAGACAAAGGAATTTTGGACCCAGAGCCTCCAGAGAACAGGAAATAGATGAGACACTTTGATTGAAGAGTAAATGGCCCACTAAAATAGCAGTTAATCCTTTTATTATCTTTCCAGCGGCCGTTTCCACAGTTCTTTCATGAGGTAAGCCTTCCCCACCCCGTCCAACTGTAACACTCCTGTCCTCGTCCTTGCAGCTGGTTCGCATTTATCCTGCGGAGCCTCTGCTCCCGCACCAGGCGGGCCTGGAGGAGCCTAGGCCGTTCATCCTCAGGCCTGGCCAGGGCCTGGGGACTGGCTGTGCACCCTCCTTCCCTGGGCGGACGCACCACCCGCCCCCCACCCTGCCCTCTCCGCGGCCCATCCGCGCCGTCCAGAGGAAGCTCCCTAATCTCTTTGCAATATCCTGTTATGTTTCTTACGTTGTTGTCGGAGTTGTCTTAGCCTTATTAAATTTGGGGTTTCATCTGCGTTACGATAGCAAGGTTACATCCAACCCAAATACTGACGCGACGCCTCCAAGACGTTAACTTTGAAAAGATTAATTTCTTGCTTTCTTAGATTGGCTCTCCCAGACGGTTGGAATTCTGATTGTCTGAGACTGCAGAAATTAGCAGACTATGAGTTTGCTTTTTTCCGCATTGAGAAAAAGACAGGCAGAAGTGAAGGAGGAGAATCTCTCATAACCTTAGGTTTTGTGAAGTGATCATGACAACAATTCCTGACTTTTGTGAAGAGCTTGACCAAAGCTGTGAGCACAGCGTGGAAGGTGTGAAGGGCAGGTGAAAGCGCAAACCTAGAGTCACACTGACCTGGGGCCCTGCCGCTTACCAGCTGTGTGACCTCGCTCGGGCAGGGGACTTAACCTCTCTGAATCGTCCTCCTCGTCCTCGGTCGCTCAGTCGTGTCCGACTCTTTGTGGCCCCATGGACTGCAGCCCGCCAGGCTCCTCTGTCCATGGAATTTTCCAGGCAAGAGTCCTGGAGTGGGGTGCCATGCCCTCCTGCAGGGGATCTTCCCAGCACAGGGATTGAACCTGTGTCTCCTGCACTGGCAGCCAGGTTTTTAATCACCAATGCCCCCAAGTCTCTGAATCGTACTCAATTGTAAAACGGAGTGATAGTATTACCTACCTTTCAGGGCTGTTGCTATTAGGTTTGAAAGAGATGACGTAGGGAAGTGCTTAGTTAATTCTCATCTTCCTCAGGCATACTCTTCACACTGATCATCTGAAGAGATTCATACGGTAGCCCTAGGAGTTAGGACAGGGTTGTTGATGGCTATTTTACCAATGAGGAACCTGAGACTCAAAGAGCCAGGCAGGAGTGGAGCCTGGACTGGAGGTCGGCTGAATGCTGCAGCCTCCACTGTTGGTGGGGTGGGCAGGACTGTCACATGTGCTGGTGGCCTTGTGGCCAGGTGTCTGCCAGTGACACCCAGCCTCTGCTCAGTGCCAGACAGATGGCTGTTCAGGGTGACTGTAGTTAGAAGGGGGAGCCGGGACAGAGCCACAGGGAGGAGGCTCTGGTCCCTGCTCTCCCAGTCCTGATGCACAGCTGAAGCCTCAAGTCTGGGCTTGCATCCTGCCTGGGTTCCTCTGGCAGCTGCAGCTGCACTGACCATTGGTCCCTTGCCCCCTCCAGACTGTCCTAAATGTTGTTGGACCTGGGATCAGGGATATACATGAGAAAGAGGCTTGACTGGGTGTCTGGGATCACATCTCATAGGAAGTCCTGAGGAAGGAGAGACCTAGCTTATTCCGAGACAAGCTATGTCCAGCTATGGATTACCTTGCCCCAGCTAAGGTAATGTCAGTTCAAAGACGCAATGTATCTGCTCTGTATCACCTGGTGCAGCTGCCTGGACCATTCCATAGGCTGCCACCTTTGCCCAGGCTCTCCCTTCAGCAGAGTAGACTCCTCAGTGCTGCTCATATCACAGCGTGTGGGGTCCCGAGCATCTGTCCCCGCCCCTCAGTGTCCTGAGACCAGCCCGCTGGGGGGGCCACATTCCTGGCCAGCTGACAGCCCTGACTCATCTCAGCATCTGTGGCTCATCCCAGGGAATTATCCAGGAGTTTGAAATGACTGAGCAGGCAGCTTTACCAATCCATCCTCATCATGTAGGAAGAGGGCATGGGGAAGACAGGCCCTGAGAGAGGGATCCAGGATCGCACAGCAGCAGATGGGGCAAGTTCAGTGGGCAGGGGGCTTCCTGATTCAACCGGTCACCAAAAGTTGGGGAAGTGACCCTCCAATGAAGGAAGATTCACCCCCTGAAACACTTGCTTTGCTGGAGGGACACCTCTCCTGTGTGCCAGGAGTTGGGGGTCTAGAGATGAAGGTGATGTGATGTGAGACCTCTAGCACCGGGGGAGGATTCTACCCTTTAATCGTGTGGTCTTAGCTGCTGGACGAGTGAGGGTGGGAGAAGAGCCAGGAGCTGCAGTTTTCAGCCTGGCTGCTTGTCGGAGTTGGTCAAGGCAGGATGGGAACATTATTGAAATACTCACTGGGTAATTTTCAGTACTTAGGGCTTCCATTCATGTGTGGTCTCAGCCCTCAGAACATTCCTGGAGACTGGAATTATTCCCATTTTACAGATGGGGAAAGGCTAGTCCAGTTCATGCCCAAGTTCATGTCTCAGGTACATCGTGGGGTCAAATTTGAACCCAGGCCTCAGCCTGACTCCAGAGACTGTGCGCTAGCCATGACCCCGAGCCATTTCCCAAGCAGAGAATTGTCATCTGTTTATACATAATAGGAAAACATCCAGATCTGAAACTCAGCAAGCTGATACCGAGCACCTCCCATGTGCCAGGCCCTGGTGGGCAGTGGGTTTACAGAAGGGGATCAGAGTCAACCTGGCCCCGCGGAGCTCTGATGGAGCAGGAAAGCATGTAGACGCCTGTGTTTTACTAGTTTTCCCAAGCCACTGGCCCGTCATCTTAAGAGCCTGCAGGTCCCTGCCCTGCCGACATGATGGGCCTTTTGTTCTGTGTTAGAGAACACTCATGGAATGAAGAATAAGACCATTTCACCATGTTAAAAATCACTGTCAGCTGAAAACAGTCTCCCTTTCTGGAGGCTGTGCTTTCTGGTGAGATTAAAAGGCTGTAAAATTGATCATGGTTTAAACCCCTTGCCCTGGAGGAGCCTGCTGTACGTGAGCCCATAGAGGCCAAGCTGGTCCAGCCAGGTCTGGTGACCAAACCCACCCGCTTTGGAAATGGGCCTGAGCCTTGCCTCGTTCTGAGGGTGGGGAGCGAGAGGGTCTGGGTAGGAAAACCTTTCCGAGCAAATTCAGTCCTCAAGTTAGCCCTGTGCCCTTGTTAACAGCCCTTACTGAGGTCCGTCCTCTGGGCCTTGGCTTTTGCTGATACCTCCGTATGGAATACCTTTTCCAGCCTGTGTGTGCGTGGCTAAGTTATTTCAGTCATGTCCGACTCCTTGCCACCTTGTGGACTGTAGCCTGCTAGGCTTCTCTGTCCTTGGGAGTCTCTAGGCAAGAATACTGGAGTGGGTTACCATGCCCTCCTTCAGGGGATCATCCCAACCCAGGGATCAAACCCAGATCTCTTACGTCTCCTGCATTGGCAGGCAGGTTCTTTACCACTAGTGCTGCCTGGGAAGCCCAGCAAACTCCTAACCATCCTGCACAGCCCAGCCCAGTGTCCTCTCCTCAGCTCCCCGCTCTGTGCCTCCTGTTCTCCCAGCATGTGTTGCCCCATTTATAACAGTGCTCCTGGTGTGAATGTCTTGGGGACCACATGCTGTTTGGCGCCTGGCCTGGCCTTGGAGGTAGAGATGCTGAGCCTGTTCCCAAGGCTTTGCTGGGGTGGTCACTTGACCTCTGTGCTCTGAAGCTGTGTGACATTGCCTGGACACTGTCCTCCAGAGCAGTTTCTTATAAAGTTGTAAGATTGGAAAGACCTTAAATTTGGTCACAGCCACCCCTAATCTGATACTTGAAATTTTCCTGTAGGAAAGCCTTAATTTTAAACCTGGCCAGCCTGTGATTGTATGCAATCAACTTGACTTTTGTGAGCTTGTTTTCTTACCTGTGAAGTGGAGAGAATACGACTATTCTGAGGCTTCGATGAGGGACTCTGCATGAGATGCTTGTGCAGTGCCTGGCACACAGTAAGCACACAGCGCATGATCTGACTGCTCTGGGCAGCTTGCATTAGGATACGAAAAGAGGGAGGGTCTAAAATGCACAGCGGTCATGCAGTCCTGAGTGTCCCCAGAGGAGCAGAGACTGTCGCAGCTTCCAGCTCGGCCATGGATGTGGCCTTGGATGCATCACTTGGCTATGCTGAGCCTGTTTCCTGATCTGTGAAATGGGGTTGATGCCTAGCATTCTGTGTTTCTTGGGGCTCAGCAGATGCTCCTGCCCTTTCCCCTCTTGAAGTCAAGGTTCCAGCTCCACAGATCTTGCCTTGTACTGGATGCCTTCCTCTCTTCCCCAGTTTCTAAAACTCAAACTCAGGGGTCTTCGTAAGGAGAGGCTTTCTGGAAATTTTAGCCTTGGGAACAACTCAGAGCCCTGAGGGCTCCACTCATCACCATTTAGAGGGGGAAACTGAGGCCACAGATGGAAAAGACTTGCCTGGAAAAGAGGAGAGGAAGGAGACTCATCCCTGCTCTACTGCTTACTGACTGTGCAGACTTGGACCAGTCACTTCACTCCTGAGCCTCCACTAATGCATCTGTAAAATGGGGCTTGTGATGCTCACCCAGAAGAGTCTCTGAGGGGTGGAGGCTTGTGCTTCGAAAACTGCAGAGGGCCCTGCAGAGGGTATCAGGTTGAGTCCCCAACTCCCAGTCCAGTGCTCCTGCCTACAACCAAGCCTGGAGTATACAATCACCCTCATAGGTCTGTCCCTTCCAGCTAGGTTTTCCAACCGGCACAGAACCCGTCAGCCACATGCTTCCCAGATGCAGTGCCTAGCCTTTAGGCCTCTGTGTGCAGCTCTTCTGCCCTCCCCCTCCTCAGCTCCACAGGCCCCCAGGCCCATCCCTCTTCCCTTCCACATCTGTCCCCCACCCCTGCTACTCCCATGCACTCCCCCATCCCCAGCCCTACCTCATCTCCATCCCTGACTCCCCGCACCCCCATCTTATTTGAAGTCTGAGTCAGGAATTGGTGAGTCGGGGAGGACCAGTGGCTAAACATAGAGGGTGACTGTTGGGGTTCAGACCCCCGCTCTGCCCCTTAACCAACAGTGAGACCTCAGACAAGTCACGTGGCCTCTCTGGGCCTCAGTTTCCTGCCTGTGTAAAAGGAAGAGTGTTGTGAAAATTAAATGAGATCATGTGTATGGAGCGCTTACCTCATGCCTCCTGGCAAAATACTCCATGCTTCATGCCTGAGAACAGGAGCTCTTGTTATTCTTTTTTTTTTTTTTTTTTGAGTCATCAAACCCGAGCTCTCAGAGAGATGAGAATTCCTGGGAGCACCAGTCTGGAGGGTACAGGAACACTGGCCAAGTTTGTGAAGTCAGCACTGCTTTATGGAATATGAAAAAAATTAAGGATAAAAAAACACAGCCCTCTGAATTGAATTTAAAATAATAAAAGAGAAGAAGCTTTTGAATTTAATGTAAGTGGAATTGAAATGATTCTCTTATTGGCATGAGAAAGTCAGATAAAATCAACAGTGACTTGAAGAAAGTGTCCAGAACATGTTTTCTAAGAGGGACATCCTGGAAATGGTAAACTTCACGACTGAGCATTAATAGGCTCTGTCTCCGCTGATGGCAGATGGGTTATCTGAGCCGACCTCCTGCGCCTCACTTGGCCTGCTACAGTGATGGACCTCATCTGTTAAGTGAGTGATGAGCCACACCACCCCTCTGTAGCCTCAGTCGCCTCCACGACCCAGGACATGCAGCTTACCTGTTTTCCTCTGTGGGGAGAGTATCTTGTGCTCTAGCTGTGTTGTCTCTCCCCCTGCCACCCTGCCACTCCACACCACTGCTAGCTCCTCAACACAGTTTTATTGATGCCCTTACTGCACCAGGGTTTCCCTTGTGGCTCAGCTGGTAAAGAATCCGCCTGCAATGCATACGACCTGGGTTCAATCCCTGGGTTGGGAGGATCCCCTGGAGAAAGGAAAGGCTACCCACTGCAGTTTTCTGGCCTGGAGAATTCCATGGACTGTATAGTCCATGGGGCCGCAAAGAGTCAGACATGACTGAGTGGCTTTCAGTTTACGGTGCCAGGTTACATGCTAGGAGCAGGGGGTGCAGCATTGAATGAGGAATGGTCCAGTGCTGAGTGCATTAACCAAATGCTGCAGAGACACAGAGGAGGGAGAAGTGATCCCCCAGGAGGTCATGAGAGCTGGGCTTTGGAGGGAGAGTAGGGGGTTCCGAGATGCAGATCATGAGGGAAGGCATTTCACGGGAAGGGAACAGCCACACAAAAGATGTGACGGTCTTGACCTTGGGGGGAACATAGGTAGCCTCTTGTATTTGAAGTGTGTTCTGTGCATGGGGGCTGGGAGCATAAATGGTGGTTGAAGTTGGCCCTTAAAGGACCTTGAAGTCCAGTATGAAGAGCTTGGACTCTACCCTGAGTGGTGGGAGGGTGCTGAGCAGGAGAGTGAAAAATCAGCATTGACATTTAGAATATTGGGTGTTTTGCGGGAGCATCTGAGGGGGAACAGCAGTAGGCAGATGAAGACACGGAGGCCCAGGAAGGAGCCTTCTTCCCAGGTCCGCTAGAGCAGAGAGTGGAGCCTGGCTGCCAGTCAAGGCCTGGGCACCACGGGCCAGCCCAGCTCAGCTCAGCTCAGCAAGCCAGACACAGTGTCTGTACCTGATTGGGTACCAGAGCTCAGTCCTCCTTTGGAAACAGCATCCAGCACATTTACCAGTGGGAAACGGGAAAGGCATTTCCCATAATGTGGCTCCGTAAAGTTTGCACAACTGTTCTTTGTTTTCCGTCCATCCCCACAATAAATCTTCCTCCACTGCCAGGATTTGGGCCTCCGGGTCTGTAAGTGATTACCGCGCCGACTCGCGCAGCGCTGCCTCGAGATGCATTCTTCTGACGTGGGTAATGATCAAACGAGAGCCCATCACTGAGACTCGCGGCCTTGTGAGTGGCGATTTCCGAATGGCTGGGAGGTGGCTGCCTGCTCTGGCCTCCTCCACGTACCCGCACTGCCCTGGCCTCCCTTGATAATCAGCCATGCTGGGGACATAGAGCAGAGAGCTCTATGAGATCATGGGAGGCCTGGGCTGTGCATTTCTTAGGGATGGTGGTCTTTGCTGTCATGGAGGAAAGCAAGTACCCAGTGCGTGTTCAGCTGATGGACCATCCACCATCCTCTCTGTTGGACTGAGACAGAAAACATAGGGTTTTTCAAGCTAAAAGGAACATTTGCAGCTTCCAGGGCATGGCCAAGCCCTGGGGTGAAGTTTGGATAGATAGCTCCTGTGCTCAAGGAATGCTAGGGCAGTGGCAGGACCCTAGTGTTACAATGGCCTCACTGAAATCCACAGAGGGGAAGCTTGCTGGCCAGGTTCACATCTGGGACCCACCTCCTGTCCCTGGTTCCACACTTCATCATCTTCCCACTGCCCACACTTGCCTTCTGCACCACAGTGTAATCACAAGATATGATGAGCCCCTTGTTTGGGGAGACAGTTGGGCCTATGGTGTCCTGTCTGACCAGGTTTAGTTGCCAGTGCACGCGATAGCAGTTGGAAGGCAAGGGAGTTTGGCCCCAGGAAGAGTCTGCTGTGCCTCCAGGACTTGCCCAAGCTTCCAGCCCTACTCCCTGCTCCCATTTCTTCTCCCCAGGCATCCAGGGCAAGAGGAGGTGGCCTCATGGAGGCCACAAGTCTGAATGCTTCTTGCTGTGTGCTGGTTCGCACTTTTGCTGTGTGCTGATAATGGAACCTGAGGCCTGTAGAGAGGGTTTGGCTCATGGAGATCACAGAGCAAAGGAGCCACAGCTCAACTCCCTTGCTTCCCAGTGCAGTGTCTGTTGAGCACCTACTATGTGCCAGGCCCCATGTTGAAAGTTGATTTGTGTTGCCTCTGTCTGTACCACCTCTGCCTCCCAGGATTCTGGAGAACGCCAGTTTGTGTTGTGTTTGCACAGAGGGAGAACCCCCCCAGGGCCTCTCCTCTGATGCTGTTCCCAGGCCCTGCAGCACTTTTTGACTGAGGAGGACTCAAGGCTCATGGTGGGAGATGGCTCACTGGAAGTCACACAGAGGAGATGGCTGGCAGCTTGTGCAGTCCACATGGGTCAGAATCACTTTCCCTCCTGGCAGGATCCAGTTCAGGCAGCCCTGTCCAGCAGGCTCCAGGGAGGCTGCAACCAGTGGTGGGTTTCAGATACCACAGCTCCTTACGTGCATTAAAAAAGTATGATGGTTGATTGCTGTGGGTGTTGGTCCCAGAGGAAGCCTGGCTTGTGCAAATGCCCACCTAGGTGGGCACCAACACGCATCTGCAGCTCCTCTGCCCACCCCAACCCCTTATCTTCTTCATGCACATGTAACCACCTGGCCTTGGGACTCAGTTTCTTCACGTGTGTGACAAGGACTTTGATCAGTTCCAAGCCTTTAGGTTTCCTGATCTCAGCTCCACCAGTCTGGGTGAGACAGCGTGGGCCTGGGGTGCAGAGCTTTATTCCCTCCCCAGCTTTGCATCAGTCTTGTGGCTCTGGAAGAGCCACCAGATCCTCTGGGACTCTGTTTTGCCATCAGTAAGATGGAAGGTTTGGGTCCAGAATCCCTAAGATCTTTTGAGCCTAGTTGCCTTTCAGCATTCCTGGCTGGGCCCTCAGGAAGAGGAAGGAGGTGGAGGGCAAGGAAGGGGCAGGTGTGGGCCGCTGTGAGCTGTCCAACCTCAGTCGCTTCCACACTTGCTCTGCTCCGGCCGCAGGGGATCCCAGCTGGTCCTCACACATGCCAAGTTCATATCCACTTCAGGCTCTGTATGGCTCTTCACTCCGTCCGGGATTCTCTTGTTCCAGCCCTGCCTCCCTTTCACTCAGGCCCATGGAAGCTTTCACTGAAGTTCAGGTCACCTCCTCCAGGAGGCCTTCCCTGACCACCAGTCTAATGTAATATCTTCAGTCACTCTCTGCCCCTCATACTATCCAACATTATGTGTTTGTCTCTGACCTGTTCCCTCCACTTAGTTGTAAGCTCCACAAAATCCAGATCTTTTTGTTTTGTTCCCTGTTGTGTTTCCAAGGCCTTGAACCATAGGTGATGGACAGCTATTTGCTGAATAAACGGGATTGAGTGCAAAGGCAGAGGGTGTAACTCAGTGGGACAGAAGTGATGGAGCGTTCTGGGAAGGGCCTAGGCTGAGAGCCAGGAGCCTTGTCCTTTAAAATGAGTTTTGCTACAAACTCACAGGGTCATGGTGAGGACTGCATAGGTCGCTGTCAAAGGGGCATTTCTGGGTTAGGCTGGATGGGTAGTGTGTCCAGAGAGCCCAGCACAGCACCCGGTGCACGGATGGTGCTTAGCACGTGTTAGTTCACTCCTCCCACCCCATCCCTGCCCTGATTTCCTTCCCTCCTTAACCTGCAATATCAGGATAAAGGGAAGTCTGTACCCCAAGTTATCCACCTCATGGAGAGTCAGACCCAGACAGGGGCTTAGAAACCATCTGACTCAATCCTGTCTGTGGATTTGGAAACTGAGGCCTAAAGAGGAAGTGTTCTTGTCCACGTTCCTGCATGGTTTCTGGGGCTTGGAGAGAAATTTACCATCAAGCCCTTCACAGAGCAGAAGCTCTGCAGTTAGCTGCTGCTGCTGCAGCTGTTTATCATTAATTCAGTCTCCACAGATCTTGTTTTTATGACCATGGGCCCAAAGATAGAGCAAGAGTACAACTTTGCATTAATTGACAACAAAAGGAGTATTACAGCCAAGAATACAACAGAGGAAATGATTAAACTACCCCAAAGCAGCTACTTTAAAGTGTGAGGAAGGAGGGAGAGAGGCATTTGCAAGGAGTGTGCTCTCCTCCAGAAAGCAGGTTAAGCCCTTTGTTTTCTCAGGGAATTTTTTAATGTTGGCATTACTGTCCCGTTTTATGGATGAGGATCCTGAGGCTCAGAGATGTTAAGTGCTGGGAGTCCAACCACGGCTCCAGCATATCGTCTGTATCAGAGTTTTTTTTCTGTAATCAAGCATGAGTGATCTTTCTCAGTTTTCAGTGATCTCAGCCCAAAGAATGCCTGTCATCTTAATTAGTGACTGCGACTCCCCAAGAACAATCCCACATGATCTGGACTTTGCTTGGATCCTTCTACTTAACCTGCACTGGTTGAGGGGATGGGGTTTGCTGTATCAAGAGTCAGCATCACAAGCCTAAGGCATCCTTGGGCCCCCTTCCCTGGCTTCTTGTGCAGGGAGACAGAGACCTCATAGGTTAGGAGAGCTGTGTGGAGGGTCATAGGAAGGGAGGGGTTCGGGGCCAGCTGTCTGGGCCTCTAGTCCTGGGGATAGGTGAGAGAACCAGGTCAGGCTGGAGGCCTCTGTGACCGTGACTGTGTGCACAGGGCAGGAGAGAGAATGTGGGGAGGTCCCACAGCCAGTGAGAGTTGTGGAGCTGGGATTCTGATCCAGGGACGCAGAAGGCATAACCACTCCTCAGGAGGAGCTGGACCCTGCCTTCAAGGCTTTTGCAATTCAATTGCGATCCCTTATTCACCACGATGTTGGTTAGGCAAACTGTCTTCTTCTTCTGGTCTCAGTTTCCTTGTCTGCTTAGTTGGAGTGATAATCCTGCCTCATCTGCTGCAAGTGGTTTACGCCCCTCACCCCGTGTCATCCTCATGACAACCATCACCCCATCGTCCCAATGAGGACACTGGGACCTGGTGAGGCAGGGTGACCAGCAAAGGGTCACATGGCAGGTCAGCAGTGATGCCCGGGGTCACACATCAGTGGTGATGCCCAGGGCCACTTGGTGGGTCAGTGGTGATGCCCAAGGTCATCCACAGGTCAGCAGTGATGCTCAGGGTCATGCACAGGTCAGCAGTGATGCTCAGAGTCACTCAGTGGGTCATTGGTGATTCCCAGAATCACAGGTCAGCAGTGATGCTTAGGGTCACACACAGGTCAGTGGTGATGCCCAGGGTCACTCAGTGGGTCAGTGGTGATGCATGGGGTCACAGGTCAGTGCTGACGCCCAGGGAAGGCATCACCTGTTGCCCCTCTCCTCTGAGTTCTGCTTCCGCTTATGCCCCGGTGTGATGGTGGTGTCTGTCGGGTCAGTTCTGTTCACTCTGGGAAGCTGGGGGAAGACGAGGTGTGGTCCTGTGGCAAGAGGAAGAGAGGGTCTGCCGCCCACAGTCAACATCTCTGTCAGGAAGTTTGAGGCTTGTGCCTTTGAAGTGCCAGCCCTTTAATCGTCTTCACGTTGTGAGCCCAGAAAGGTTTGTCCTGACAACTGGTTGGCAAACTCAGCCAGGGAACACCCCCGTGCACACACAGCCAGGCAGTAGTTTCAGCCTTTCAGGAGCTGTCTGAGGTGGTTACTGTGGGTATAAATTAGATTCACCTGGCAAAGCCCACTTCCCACTGGAATCTTCATGAAACTCTCCCTTTGGATCCTGTCAGAGAGGGAAGCATGCAGGAGGCCTAGGTCCCTGGGGAGTCAGCAGGTGGGAAGTCAGAGCTTCCTGGACTCATTGGTGAGATGTGTAAAGCAAGCCAGGCCTCATCAAGACAGGTGCTGACCAGCACTTTTGGCTTCAGCCTCTTCTTCCATAAAAAGTACTAAAACTTATATTTTATGATGGCATTGGTTTCAAGACAACATATTAATATTATGTAGTAAAACATTTTATTTGACCTGGTGTTCATGGTGGTGGTTTAGTTGCGAAGTCGTGTCTAACTCTTTGCGACCCTATGGACTGCAGCCCACCAGCCTCCTCTGTCCATGGGATTACCTGGGCAAGAACACTGGAGTGAGTTGCCATTTCCTCCTCCAGGGGATCTTCTTGACTCAGGGATCAAACCCACGTCTCCTGTGTCACTAAGCAGATTCTTAACCACTGAGCCCCCTGGAAAGCCCTTTTTTTAAAAATCTTAAAGTCCCTTGGCTCTTCTGATTATAAATTAAATTCAAACATTTTCGTGGGTTCCTAAAGCATTCTGCACTCTGTGTACTGTGTGCAGTGCCTGGTGGACAAGAGCAAGGCCTGCAGAGGTTGGAGCACTTGTGGTGCAGTCCAGGCCTTGCCTCCCTCCTCTTCCCTGGGTCTCAGTTACATCCTCTGTGAAGAGGAATGACTGGAGGAAACCCAAAAAAGTCCTGCTGTGGTCGTCTATGCTGTCTCCTTCTGTTCTAGCGCATTGTACTCCTGATCATTGAGTTCTTGTCTTTCATGAAGAATTCTTGAGTATTCACTACAAAAGATCTAGATTCTGTTAAAGCAACATCGATGAAAGAAAAGAACATAAATACATGAAAACCCTAAACTCACGTAGCTACTGCAATTAAATCTTACATTTAGTGGAGCTTCCTGGAAGCCAAGGCAAAGAAAGCAAGTTGTTGAATTGTAGACTTCTTGTCTGGTAAAGGAACCAGAGCAACCAGCTGGTGTCTTGGGGGCAGTTTTGTATGGGTATCAAACCTTTGTGAGGCCACAGTGAGAGTCACATGAGCTGATTGTTAGAAGAAGGCTGTCCAAACCATGAATGATGATCAGAATCACTGAACAAAGCCATAGACCTTGTTTTCACAATTAACTTTGCTAAAACCTATATGCAGGTCAGGAAGCAACAGTTAGAACTGGACATGGAACAACAGACTGGTTCCGAATAGGAAAAGGAGTCTGTCAAGGCTGTATATTGTCCCCCTGCTTATTTAACTTATATGCAGAGTACATCATGAGAAACGCTGGGCTAGAAGAAGTACAAGCTGGAATCAAGATTGCCGGGAGAAATATCAATAACCTCAGATATGCAGATGATACCACCCTTATGGCAGAAAGTGAAGAGGAATAAAAAGCCTCTTGATGAAAGTGAAAGAGGAGAGTGAAAAAGTTGGCTTAAGGCTCAACATTCAGAAAATGAAGATCATGGCATCTGGTCCCATCACTTCATGGGAAACTGATGGGGAAACAGTGGAAACAGTGTCAGACTTTATTTTTCTGGGCTCCAAGATCACTGCAGATGGTGATTGCAGCCATGAAATTAAAAGATGCTTACTCCTTGGAAGAAAAGTTATGACCAACCTAGATAGCATATTGAAAAGCAGAGACATTACTTTGCCAACAAAGGTCCATCTAGTCAAGGCTATGGTTTTTCCAGTGGTCATGTATGGATGTGAGAGTTGGACTGTGAAGAAAGCTGAGCGTGGAAGAATTGATGTTTTTGAACTGTGGTGTTGGAGAAGACTCTTGAGAGTCGCTTGGACTGCAAGGAGGTCCAACCAGTCCATTCTAAAGGAGATCAGTCCTGGGTGTTCATTGGAAGGACTGATGCTGAAGCTGAAACTCCAATACTTTGGCCAGCTCATGAGAAGAGTTGACTCATTGGAAAAGACCCTAATGCTGGGAGGGATTGGGGGCAGGAGGAGAAGGGGACGACAGATGATGAGATGGCTGGATGGCATCACTGACTCAATGGACATGAGTTTGAGTAAACTCCGGGAGTTGGTGATGGACAGGGAGGCCTGGCATGCTGTGATTCATGGGGTCGCAATGAGTTGGACACAAGTGAGCGACTGAACTGAATTGAATATTCCTTGAGAAAACCCAGGGCCAAGTAGATACTGGTGGTGAAGGAACCTCGCCTGTGTTTTATAGTATATGTTTTATTCTCAGTCTTCCCGTACAGTAGCCCTCTGGGGTAGCTATCATTAATCTCACTGTATAGATGAGGAAACTGAGGCTCAGAGAAGTTAAGTGACTTGGGACTTCCCTGGTGGTCCAGTGGTTAGGCCGCCATGCTTCCACTGCAGGGGGCATGGGTTTGACCCCTGGTCGGGGGACTGAGATCCTCCATGCCACAGGCAACTAAGCCCTTGCACTGCATCTCCTGGACCTGTGCACTCTGGATCCCTGTGCTGCACACTGCAGAGTCCACATGGCACAGCCTGACAGGAGCCTGCGTGTGCCGCCACGAGAGAAGCCCACACACCACAGTCAAGACTCAGCCAAAAAAGGAATGACCTGACCGTGATCACTCAGTGAGGCCTGACTTCTACGCAAGTGGCTCCTTTCTGCAGACATCGTGGGTCAGCCTGTCACTTGGGGGCAGACTCAGCCCCTTTCCAGGGAGCTCATAGCCTAGTGGACCCTGCAGATCGTCAAAGGAAGAGGGCCACACTGTGATGCATGCTTTGAGGAGTGCTCAGGGGTGATGGCACCCTAGTAGAAGGAGGATCTGTCAGCTAGTCCTAGGGTAGGCGGATCAGAATAGCATCTTGGCAGAGGTGAGAAAGGGCCCTAATGTGGACCAGGAGGTGAGACGGTGAAGCCTGGATCCCAGTGGTGGCAGAAGGGAGAGAAGCAAGTTTCTTACTTATAAAACTTATAAACAACAGAAACCAACTCTGGCCATAATAAGCCCATCCCTTCCCTCCCCCCAACCCCTAGAATTTATTGACAGGTCTGTGACCACAGATCATTTGTCCAGAGTAGCAGGAGATGTTGAGGACAGGCAGGATCCGAGGACTCCAAGGGCTTAGAAGCAGGAAACCTTGACCTGCTTCTACAGACATCAGACTATCCACCCACCATGCGGGTTCCTCGACCTCTGCGCTGTCTTGCTCCAGGGTCAAAGCTGTAGCTGGGCATCCCACTGGCCAGGCCTGTCTTTATCCCACTCCCCGAGCTGAGTTGATGGGGGTCGCCCACTCTTTTGTCGGAAGCATTATAAAAGCCTTCCTTATTCATACCTTCACTTCTCACATTGCAGGATTCTTTAATACGAGGAAAACAGGGCAGCCTGCTTATAGGCACTTCTGCAGCTACAGAAATTATTGGATCTGAGAGATTCTCAGGAGAGACAGTCGACAGCAAGGGATGGGAAGCCTGTTACATGTGGGGTTAGAGGAGGAGCCGCCTGGAGAGGGAAATGGCAACCCACTCCAGTACTCTTGCCTGGAAAATTCCATGGATGGGGGAGCCTGGTAGGCTACAGTCCATGGGATTCCAAAGAGTCAGACACAACTGAGTGGCTTCACATTCTTTCTTTCTGTAGTTCCTTTTGGAGAAGGAAATGGCAGCCCGCTCCTGTGTTCTTGCCTGGAGAATTCCATGGACAGAGGGGCCTGGTGGGCTACAGTCTATGGGGTTGCAAAGAGTCAGACACAACTAAGTAACTAACACACACTCACACACAGAGGAGGAGCCGAGGTGGTGCTCCGGTCTCTGGCCTGGGCTCATTGTGTGGACGGGAGCACAAGCCCTTGTAGCCCCAGGGAGGAAGGTGTGAGTTTCAGAAGTGCAGAGTAGGGAGGTGCCAGCCCGAGAGCTCCAGGGGGTAGAGATGTGTAAGTCTGGGGCTCCGGAGGCAGGAGATGGGCGTCATCTGCCTAGAGGTGGGCCTGGGAGCAGAAGGGGCAGAGGATCGGGTCAGGGAGATGAGGGTAGGGGGCAGGGAATGAAAAGAGTCATTGCCCTTCTGACTGTGCTTGTCCAAGTCTCCAAAAAGAGGTAGCAGGCCAGCGGGCTGGGATGCCTCCTCCTGTCGGGACAACAGAGGGCCCTCAGGAAGTCCTCCTGTATAGCAGCGTCTGCACCATCTCCAGGGGCCCAGGCTGGCACAAGGGTCGGCTCAGAGTAGCCTCTGAGCGTGTGTGGCTCGCCGTGTGTTCTCCTGCATCTACCTCCGCCTGCTCTGTGCTCCGCCTCGTCCTGCCCTGGGGAAGCTTGCCATCTAGAGTTGCGCCAGCCTTGGAGGCTGAGTTACAAAACTCCATGGTGAGTCCCCTGGAGCAAAATGGGAACCAGAGGAGAGGATTTAATACACGGTGAGGAGGCCTCCAGAGAGGAGCTCTGGAAGAGTTAGCCAGCTGCTAAAGGATGAGAAGGGTGTCCCAGGCAGAGGGAATGGCATAAGAAAAGGCCTGGTGGCAAGCTCTGCGAATGGCTTAGTGGTGGAGAGAGTGATGAGAGACGAGCGGGGCTGGTGATGGAGGACTTTGTGTGTCAGACGAAGGGGCTCGGGGCTCTGTCCACAGGACTTCAGAGACCCGAGGTGGGTTAGAGAAGGAGAGGTGTGAGGTACATCTGAACATAGATGTGTGTGTGTGTGTGTGTGCACTTCCTGTGCCTCTCGAGGGCCAGCGTTCACACACTCATGCCAGCACACAGAGGGGCATGCCATCAACTAAAATCTCTGCCCCGCTTGTGTTAATTAACAGGTAATGACTTAATTCTCGAGGCTTTTCCAAGAACGGAGTTAGTGTCTTTGGTTGCAGTTTCCCAGGGTTCCATATCCCCTTTCCTCTAGATTTATGTAAGCTGCTGGACAGCTCTGTGCCTGCAAGCAGTTTTCCAACTTGGCTCCCAAATCCTCTGAGCTGGGCCAGGGTGTCCAGTGAAGGCCTCTGACAAGATGGCAGGTCCCCAGGGGACCACCGCTCTGCCGCTGAACTGATAGCACTGTCTGGGGAGAGGCTCCCTCTGAAGGAGCCTAAGCTTTGGGACAGGCTGGCGGGACGTACCCCCTTCAACCTATGGTCAAATGCTGGCTGAACTAAGCCTCGTTTTCTTAAGCATGTTCGCATCTAGACCCCACGGCTAGGTGGGGACGACAGTGCCCACCCCTTGGTATTGGTACGGCTGGAACCACGGATGTGGTGTGGACACAGGGACAAAGTGGAGCTGCCTCCTTTATCCGTATTAGGAACCAGCGGACCTCAGAACCCCATTAGCCTCCCAACCAGAGGAGGAGCTGGGGGCGCTGCCTCCCCAGAACTAACGACCAAGGGCAGCTGTGCTGTGTGACACTGGGAGGATTACTTTACCTTTCTGAAGCTTCCGCTTCCTAATCTGTAAATTGGCATTTCGGTGGGTGTACCAGACGCAGACCTTGAGAAGAAGATATGTGTCCAAGTGATCTCCAAAGGGAGACTGGGAGAGAGGGCCTGCCACAAGTAACAATGCCTGTCTTCCTTGCTGGGGAGGGGGTTCATTCATTCATTTTGCCCTCTTATTTACTGTTTGGAAACTCACTCCAGTATTCTTGCTTCGAGAATTCCGTGGAGAGAGGAGACTTGTGGGCTGCTGTCCATGGGGTCGCACAGAGTCGGACACGACTGAGGCAACTAAGTATGCATGCATGCATTGGAGAAGGAAATGGCAACCCACTCCGGTATTCTTGCCTGGAGAATCCCAGGGATGGAAGAGCCTGGTGGGCTGTCGTCTATGGGGTCGCACAGAGTCAGACATGACTGAAGCGATTTAGCAGCAGCAGCAGCAGCATATACCCAGCAGTGAGTGAAGTTCTGGGAATAGAGGTGAACGGGACCTGGGAAAAAGGCAGGCTGGATGGAGAAGCTGCAGGGGAAGCTGAGCAAAGGCCTGGTGACATCTGGGGAAACTGAGGCTCAGAGCTATGCTCCACCAGGGCCTCACAGAGTGTGACCTCCTGCAGAGCCAGGACCACAGAAGCGGAGGTCAGAAGTGCAGACAGTCTCACTGGGTGAGGCCCAGCCCCAGATCACAGCGTCCTGCTGTCTGGAGCACCTGAAGCAGGCTGCGGGGGTGGTATGGGGACCAGTGGGGTCTCTGTTTGCACAAGCTAACAGGCCTGTGGCAATCGCTACTCTAATTGTCATTGTCCTGCAATTTGTGCAACAATTTGTAAGGCATGGAATGGAGCAGAGGTTATGCCCTAAAAACGCCCCTCAGGTGCCAGGCTTGCTGAGCAACCAATGAGAGACCTATAGTCTCTGGCATCACTCTGAGCTGCCCCCTGGGGACGTGTCCAGGGTAAATCACGTTCATTTTCTAGGGAAGCGCAGAGCCCTCTTCCCCTAAGGAGCTCTGACCCTGGCTCCCCAGCTTCTGGAGTTCTGAGAGCCTGTGTTTATGCGTGTGTGCCTGTCTCTTTGTCTCTGTGTGCTTGTGTGTGTATGTGTGTGTGTATGTGTATGTGTGTGTGTGTGTGTGTGCACATGCACCCTCGCAGGCTCGTGTGTTAGTATCTGTGGGCACATTCGTGTTGTTGAATGTGTCTCTAGGCGCCAGGGTGTTGCATGTGTTCCTTTGAGTGAGTTGATTTGTGAGTGTGTATCTGGGGTGTGTGTCTGTATAATTCCATGTGTTTGTGCAGCCAGTATCTGTGAATATGGGTTTTATGAGGCTGAGGAAGGTGTCATTCCTCCTGGTCAGTGTGGCCAGGGGAAGCACCACTGAGAAGGGATAGGCTGGCCTTGGGTCCTGGAGAGTGGGTATAAATGGGGGTGAAGGGGGGGGCTTTTCCTCCCCACTGTTCTTCCTCTGTTCCCAAAACGTGGATGAAGCTTCCAGGAACCAGGCTGAGCTTAGTACCAAGAAGGACTTTCTCGCAGGCAGGACCTTCCCAATTGGAGGGAAGTGCAGGAGCAGAGGCTAGCCTGCTGCTTGGCAATTTCACTCTGTAAACATTCCCTGAAGTGTCTTATTCTTTGTCAGGCTTTGTTCTGGGCCCTGGGACAACTGTAATTCAGCTTGAGTTCCAGGACCCACAGTCTAATGATGATAACTCTTGAGACTGGATTCTAAAAGGAATAATACTTACAGTGATAGAGTCCTTACACTGCTGGGCACTGCGCTAAACTCAGTCACGCATTTGGGCCAGGTGCTGTTTTACAAATGAGAGACTGGAAACCAAGTGATGTGACAGCTTGTCCCGGGTCCCTGCAGTAAGCATAGGCACAGCTAGTTGTGGAAGCTGCACCCCTGAGACAGGAGGACTCGAGCTCCCGGCCCCCCTCCCTCGCCCCAGCTGCAGGCAGTGGTGTTGGCAAGGTCCCAGAAGAGGCTGGTTTCTGTCCCCAGACTTCATATGTATCCAAGAAGTGCCCATGAAATCCCGCCTGTTCCCTGACAGCCATCCTCTGAGAGTTCTTAGCACTAGGCCAGGTTATTAATCACTGAGGCCCAGAGGCCACCGCAGTGCTGGCTGAGGATTCTAATCCAGCAGGAATGTAAACGTCCCCTGATTGCATGGGGCTCTTGGCCATGGTGCCACTTGAATCAGTTGCTCCTCTGGCAAGGCGGGAAAGAGTCACCTTGCTGCAGCCCACAGGGGTCTGGGAGCACTAGGTAGAGAGGGCAGCGCAGAAAAAGCACTGGATTGGAAGATGGGGGTGGCCCAGGTCCCTGCCCTGCCACTGCCTATGTTTATCACTATGAATAGTAATAATAAAAATAGCAAGCCCTTAGTGCTTAATCGGAGAAGGCAATGGCACCCCACTCCAGTACTCTTGCCGGGAAAATCCCGTGGACGGGGGGGGTGCCTGCAGTCCATGGGGTCGCTGAGGGTCGGACACGACTGAGCGACTTCACTTTCACTTTTCACTTTCATGCATTGGAGAAGGAAATGGCAACCCACTCCAGTGTTCTTGCCTGGAGAATCCCAGGAACAGGGGAGCCTGGTGGGCTGCCGTCTATGGGGTTGCACAGAGGTGGACACGACTGAAGTGACTTAGCAGTAGTAGTAGCAGTAGTGCTTAATACATGCCAGATATTGTGCTAAATTAGGATTAGCTCTCAATACCCCATGAGGTATCACTAACCTCATTTTTCAGACAAAGAAACGGAAGCTTTGGAAAGGGAAGTGATTTGCCAGGGTCACACGTTAGGAAATAGAGACAACCAGAATTTGGATTAGCACAGTTTAGCCCCAGAGCCCTTAGTCATGTTTACACTTTAAAAGTTATTTTATATATGATACATTGAAAAGGATACATGCAAATATGTGTAAGTAATAAAGCATAGCAAAATGAATACCCATGAATCTTTGGAACCACGGTTTATTTTCTGTTTAGCATTCCCTGCTTTTCTTAACGTGGTTTCATCACACATATATATCTGTAAACAGTGTATTGCTTAGTTTTGCTTGGCTAAAAGCTTTATAAAAATAGGATCACACTGTATACGGTCTTAGCCATATTGTCACTTACCGTTATGTTTGATTGTATCCGTACTGCTGTGTGCAGCTAGAATTCATTCACTCTTCCTACTGTGTGAGATTACATGCCGTGAGGAAACTTTGTCATTCTCTTGTTGATGGACATTTGGGTTGTTTCTGTTTTGTGCTAGCTCACAACGCTGCTGCAAACATTCCTCTTCCTGTGTGTTTTTGACGAGTGGAAGTTTTACTAGAATGTGAGCCTAGAAATGGAATTGCTGGGTCAGATAATGTAAGATGGTGCCATATTACTTTCAGAAGTGGTGGTTCCAGTCTGCATTCTCACCCACAGCGCATATCCAAGTTCTGTTGTTCTAACCTCAAAAGCATTGCATAACTTTGTCAGTCTGGCGGGTGAAATGGTGTAGATGATTACTAATGGGATTGCAATACCTTGTCATGGTTTGTGGGCTATTATTATTTCCTCTTCTGTGAAATGCATTTAAGGTCCTTTGCCCATTTTTCTATTGATTTGTCTTTTTCTTATTGATTGATAGGAATTCTTGATATTTGCTACCAGTTGGTGACTCATATTTCATTCCTTGATGGTGTTTTTCCTGAATGAAAGATCTTAATTATAATGAGTAAATTTATCAGTCTTAACTTTAATTGCTTGTATCTTTTCTTTCTTAGAAAATCTTCTCCACCTTTACATCACAAGTAAATTCTCTTGTATCATAACGAGAGGATTTATTTTTAAGCTTTTAAAGTCTTAAATTTAGGAGTTTAATTCATTGAAGTTGAGTATAGGGACCCAATTTAATTTTCTTTCCATCTGGGTAGCCATTCATTGAATTGTCCATTCTTTCTCCAGAGATTTGCAATACCAACCTGTCATATATAAATTTTTGTATACTTACGGGTCTGTTTCTAGGATCTTCTGTTCCATTAGTCCATTTTTTAAAGCCCTGTACCAGTATTACAAGGCTGTGGTCTGTGTGATCAGATTGGCTAGTTTTCTGTGATTATGGTTTCAGTGTGTCTGCCCTCTGATGCCCTCTCGCAACACCTGAATTTGGAAAACTCAGCAGCGGCCACAGGACTGGAAAAGGTCAGTTTTCATTCCAATCCCAAAGAAAGGCAATGCCAGAGAGTGCTCAAACTACCGCACAATTGCAGTCATCTCACACACTAGTAAAGTAATGCTCAAAATTCTCCAAGCCAGGCTTCAGCAATACGTGAACTGTGAACTTCCAGATGTTCAAGCTGGTTTTAGAAAAGGCAGAGGAACCAGAGATCAAATTGCCAACATCCGCTGGATCATGGAAAAAGCAAGAGAGTTCCAGAAAAACATCTATTTCTGCTTTATTGACTATGCCAAAGCCTTTGACTGTGTCGATCACAATAAACTGTGGAAAATTCTAAAAGTGATGGGAATATCAGACCCCCGACCTGCCCCTTGAGAAACCTATATGCAGGTCAGAAGCAACAGTTAGAACTGGACATGGAACAACAGACTGGTTCCAAATAGGAAAAGGAGTATGTCAAGGCTGTATATTGTCACCCTGCTTATTTAACTTCTATGCAGAGTACATCATGAGAAACGCTGGGCTGGAAGAAGCACAAACTGGAATCAAGATTGCTGGGAGAAATATCAATCACCTCAGATATGCAGATGACACCACCCTTATGGCAGAAAGTGAAGAGGAACTAAAAAGCCTCTTGATGAAAGTGAAAGAGGAGAGTGAAAAAGTTGGCTTAAAGCTCACCATTCAGAAAATGAAGATAAAGGCATCTGGTCCCATCACTTCATGGGAAATAGATGGGGAAACAGTGGAAACAGGGTCAGACTTTTATTTTTTGGGCTCCAAAATCACTGCAGATGGTGATTGCAGCCATGAAATTAAAAGATGCTTACTCCTTGGAAGAAAAGTTATGACCAACCTAGATAGCATATTGAAAAGCAGAGACATTACTTTGCCAACAAAGGTCCATTTAGTCAAGGCTATGGTTTTTCCAGTGGTCATGTATGGATGTGAGAGTTGGACTGTGAAGAAAGCTGAGTGCCGAAGAATTGATGCTTTTGAACTGTGGTGTTGGAGAAGACTCTTGAGAGTCGCTTGGACTGCAAGGAGATCCAACCAGTCCATCCTAAAGGAGATCAGTCCTGGGTATTCATTGGAAGGACTGATGCTGAAGCTGAAACTCCAGTACTTTGGCCAGCTCATGAGAAGAGTTGACTCATTGGAAAAGACCCTGATGCTGGGAGGGGTTGGGGGCAGGAGGAGAAGGGGATGACAGAGGATGAGATGGCTGGATGGCATCACTGACTCAATGGACATGAGTTTGGGTAAACTCTGGGAGTTGGTGATAGACAGGGAGGCCTGGCATGCTGTGATTCATGGGGTTGCAATGAGTCAGACACGACTGAGTGACTGAACTGACTGACCAGTATTACACTATCAAAAGTACCATAGTTTTGTAAGAAGTCTTCACTAATATCTAGTAAGAAAATCTAGCCACCTACTCTCACTTCAGTCTTTTTTAGGTATTCCTTGACTATTCTTAGGACTTTGCTCTTCCATATAGATTTTAGAATCAACTTTATTTATTTTTAATATTTATTTGGCTGCACCAGGTCTTAGTTGTAGCACATGGAATCTTTGATCTTCCTTGTGGGATGTAGGATCTCTAGTTGCAGCCTGCGGAATCTTAGTCGTGGCATGTAGGATCTAGTTCCCTGATCAGGGATGGAGCCTGGGCCTCCTGCTTTGGAAGCATGGAGTTTTAGCCTCTGGACCCTCAAAGAAGTCCCTAGAATCAACCCTAAAATTTCAGAAATGCTTGACTTTTTAAAAATTAGACCTCTGTTTACAGATCAATTGGAGGAAATTGACCTCTTTATGATAGTTATTCTGTCTGTAAATATGGTGTTTGTTAATGATTTTCTGCAAGATTTTATATGTTTCTCCATACATGTGTTGCATGTAGTTCTTTTAAGTATTTATTCATAGGCTTCTTTTGATTTTTGTTGCTAATATGAATTATATCTCTTAAAAAATTTTTTTTATTTGTTCCTGTTGAATAGAAATTCAGTTGCTTTCAGTTTATTTATCTTATACCCAGATATCTTGACAGATTCTCTTATTATTTCTATTAATTTTTATGTAGATTCTTTGGATATTTCTATATAGACTCTCATATATGTGAATAATGATTTTATTTCTTCCTTTTCAGGAAGGAATATTTATTTTTTCCTTTTCTTTATACTTTTATTTCCTGAAAAGAAACAATGATAGTAGATATTCTTACCTTGTTTTTGATTTAAAATGCTTCTAACATTTTACCATTAAATATAATACTTCCTATAAAGTTTCTGTAGATACCTTCTATCAGACAAAACGCATTTTTTAAAAATAGGGTTTATTTTTGAGATAAGTTTTAAGCTCACAGAATATTAAGTGGAAAGTACAGAGAGTTCCCATCTATCTTCTGCACCACCCTCCCTCCACCGCAGCCTCCCCCAGTGTCAACATCCTGGACTAGAGTTGTGCCTGTGTTACAATCAGTAAACCTACACTGAAATATCAGTATCACTCAGAGTCCATAGTTTTTATTAGAGTTTTCTCTTGGTGTTGTACATTTATCAGTTTGACAAATGTATGACATGTATCAACCATTGTTGTATCATGCAGAAAAGTTACACTGCCCTAAAAATTCTCTGCTAGTCTATTCATACATTTCTTCCCTCCACCCCAGGCAGCCACTGATCTTCATAATTTTCTCTTTTCCAGAATGTCATACAGTTGAAATCATACAATATGTATCCTTCTCATATTGGCATCTTTCTTTTAGGAATATGCATTTAAGTTTCTGCCATGTCTTTTCATAGCTTGATAGCTTGTTTCATTTCGGAATTGATTAATACTCCATTGTTTGGATGTACCACAGTCTACCCATTTATCTACTAAGGACATCTTGGATGCTTCCAGGTTTTGGAGATCAATCATTAATAAGGTTTCCAAAAACATCCACGTGCAGGTTTTGTGTGGACATAAGTTTTTAACTCATTTGGATAAGTACCAGGAGTATAGTTTCTGGATCATACAGTAAGAGTATGTTTATTAGTTTATAAGAAGCTATCAAGCTGTCTTCCAGAATGACTGTACTGTTTTTCATTTCCATTGGCAGTGAATGAGAGTTCCTGTTGCCCCACATCCTCTCCAATACTTGGTGGTGTTAGTGTTTTAGATTTTAGTCATTCTGATAAATATGTAGTGGTGTCCATTATTGTTTTAATTTGCAGTTCCCTAATGACACAGGATGTGGAGCATCTTTTCATACGCTTATTTTCTATCTGTATATCTTCTTTGGTGAGATCTCTGTTCATATATTTTGCCCTTTATTCGTTTATTTAACTCTGTCAAGTCTTAGCTGTAGTGTGCAGGCCCTTTTCTGCAGCCTCTGGGCTTCTCTCTAGTTGCAGCCTGTGGGCTTAGTTGCCCTGCAGCAAGTGGGATTTTAGTTCCCTGACCAGGGGTTGAACCCATGTCCCCTGCATTGAAAGGCAGATCCTCAATAACTGGACTACCAGGGAACTCCCTTACCCATTTTTTAATAAGGAAAATATTCTTTTCTCAGGTTTGTCTTTATGACTCGTCTTCTCATTCTCTTGACAGTGTCTTTTGCAGAGCAGAAATTTTCAATTTTAGTGAAGTCCTGTTTATCTAAATTGGAATGAATTATTTCTTTCATGGGTTCTTCCTTTGCTGTCATATCTTAAGATAATTGCCAAACTCAAGGTTCTTAAGATTTTCTCCTATATTGTACTCTGGGAGTTCTATAGTTTTACATTTTTAATGTAGATCTTGGATCCATGTAGAGTTAATTTTTGTGAAAGATAAAAGGTCTGTGTCTGGATTGGGTTTTGTTTTTTTGCGTGTGGATGTCTAAGTCATTCCACCACCATTTCTTGAAAAGACAGTTTTTATGCCACTGAATTCCCTTTTCCCCCTTGTCAAAGGTCAGGTGATTATATTTTGGGGGTCTATTTCTAGACTGTCTGTTCTGTTCCACTGATCCATTTGTCCACTCTTTCACCAATACCACACTGTCTTGATTATTGTGTCTTTCAAGCAAGTCTTAGAGCCAGGCAGTGTCAGCTCTCCACGTTTGTAATTCTTTTTTAATATTGTGTTGGCTATTATGAGTATTTCACCTCTCTTATATAAACTTTTGAATAAGTTTATTAATAGCCACAAAATAACTTGCTGGGATTAGAATTGAAATAGTGTTAATCTATTAATTAAATGGGGAAGAACTAATCTATTAGTTAATAGATTAAGTTGGGAAGAACTTCTGACAGTAATGAATCTTCTTATCCATAAACAAGGAATATATCCCCAGTAATTTATTTCTTCTTTGATTTCTTCCATCACAGTCTTGTAGTTTTCCTCATATAGCTCTTGTACATATTTTGTTAGATATATATCTAAGTATTTTATTTGGAGGGTGGTGTGCTAATCTAAATTCTATTGTGTTTTGAATTTCAATTCTGTTTTCTCATTGCTGACATATAAGAAAGTGGTTGACTTTTGTATGTTAATCACTTATTAATTCTGATAGTTTGTCGATTTGTGTTTTCTACATAGACAATCGTGTCATCTGTGTAAAAAAACAGCTTTATTTCTTCCTTCCTAATCTGTATTCCTTTTATTTCCTTTTCCTATTTTATTGTACTAGCTGGGATTTCCAGTATGATGTTGAAAAGGAGTGGTGAGAGGGGACATCCTTGTTTTGTTTAAGGCATTTCTTCTTATTTAATTTGCTGAGATTACATGAACATTGAATTTTATCAGATGATCTTTTTAAACTTGTTGAAGTTATCACATATATATGTAAATAACGTTTATAAATATTGTGAGTTAAATTTTGAGATTTTTCTGGTGTTAAATTGTTCTTACATTCTTAGAATTCACCCAGCTTGGTTATGATATGTTATCTTTTCTTTTTATCACTTGTTTCAGGATTTTTGCATCTTAATGAGTAATATTTGCCTATAGTTCTCCTTTCAGATACTTCTCTCATTTGATTTTAGTATCAGGCATTTTTGGGGCCTCATAGACTGAATTGAAGAGTAGTCCTCTTATTTCCTATCCCTTGAAGAGTTCGTATAAGATGGGAACGATGCATTCTTTGAATATTTGGTAAAAATTGCCTGTAAAACTGAGTTTGGTGTTATCTTTGTGGGAGGATTTAAAACTATGGTTTCAATTATCTTAACTGGCATAGAATTTTTAAGACTTTTTATTTCTTCTAAAGTCAATTCCCCCATCCCTAGGAATTTGTCCATTTTGTATATGTTTTCAAATTCATTGGCATAAAATTGGTTATGGTGTTCCCTTTTATTTTTTAAATCTTCGCTGGATCTGTACGTCTCCCTTTTTATTCCTAATACTACTCTTTTTGTGTGCTTTGTCTATTTTTTTCTTAATTCATTGCACCAGAGGTTTGTCTCTGTTATTAGTTGTTCCAAGAACTAATTACAGGCTTTGTTGGTTCTCTTTATTGTATCTTTGTTTTCTATTTTATTCATTTCTGCTTTTATATGTATTATCTTCTTCTTTTTTATATTTTTTAAGTTTGTTTTGCTGTCCCTTTTATAATTTCTGAGATGGATTGCTTAGCAGATTAATTTTCAGACTTTCTCTTTTTCTTTAATCATTTGCAAAATATTTTAAAATGCTACTTTACTGCCTTCCAGAATTTGTTATATATATTATTGGCATTATTGTTCAGTTCTAACTAAGTATTTTAAGTGTCCATTATGATGCTTTGATTGACCCAATAAGTCTTTAATTTTCCAAATATAGAGAAATATGTTTCTGTTTTTGTTATTAACTTGTAATTTAATTTTGCTGTAGTTGAACATTCATTTATATGATATCACCCATTATGACTATAATTATGACATTTTTTTGGTAAATGTTCCATGTGCTTGAAGAGAATGTGTATGCTTTGTGTTCAATAGATCAAAAGTCTTGTGTTATTCAAAATTTCTATAACTTTACTAATTTTTCTTTATTTGATCTATTAATCATTGCAAGAAGTTGAAATCTCCCACCAAGATGGTAGGCTTTGTATTTCTAGCAGCATTTGCAACAGCGTTAGGTTCCTAGAAGTTTAAAACTGTTATCATTAGATAACTCCATCACTAAGAGGATGAGATGGCTGGATGGCATCACCGACTCGATGGACATGAGTTTGGGAAAGCTCCGGGAGTTGGTGATGGACAGGGAGGCCTGGCGTGCTGCGATTCATGCGGTCGCAAAAAGTCGGACACGACTGAGTGACTGAAATGAACTGAATCATTTTTTAATTTAATCTACTTTATCTAGTGTAATATGACTATGCCAGCTTTGTTTTGAATAGTATTTGCATGATATATCTTTTTCTGTCCTTTAGCTTTCAACCTTTTCATGTCCATATGCTTTAGGTGTGCTTACTGTGATTAGCAAACAGTGGGAGGTGTGATTTGTTTTGTTTCCTTAGTTCATTTTGGTGTGCTCTCAAGTTTAGCCCATTTTTCAATTATGATTACTAATGTATTTAGACATGTTTCTGATGTCTTACATCTTGCTTTCTACTTCTGCCTTTCCTGTGCTTCTTTTTTGCTTGTTTGTTCTGGCTTAGGTTTTGTTGTCATTTGTTATATTTTGGTTTTTTGACCGATTGAGAGAGGTTGGTTCCCCATCACCCCTCCTCCCACCCACCCACCCACTGCTTTTCCTCTCTCTGCTGGTGTGGAAGTTGTAGACTCTAAAAGTCTAAGGTTAATACCTTAAGCCTTTCCCCAGCAGTACAGGAACACTAGAATGTGAAGGTGAACGTGAAAATCGTTCAGTCGTGTCTGACTCTTTGTGACCCCATGGGCTATACAGTCCGTGGAATTTTCCAGGCCAGATTACTAGAGTGGGTAGTCTTTCCCTTCTCCAGGGGATCTTCTCAACCCAGGAATCGAACTCAGGTCTCCTGCATTGCAGGCGGATTCTTTACCAGCTGAGCCACAAGGGAAGCCCAAGAACCCTAGAGCACTATCTCTAATTTCTCTATCCCAACTGTTTCCTACTGTTGGACAATATTCTAGTCCTGTCCTTGTTTCAACTCCACAAATTAGAGAGCATTGTTAATTTATAATACAAAGGTTGTTTAGCTTTACCTCCATGCTAGGCTATTCTGTGCTTAGTCGCTTAGCTGTGTCCGACTCTTTGCCACCTCACGGGCTGTAGCCCACCAGGCTCCTCTGTCCATGGGGATTCTCCAGGCAAGAATACTGAAGTGGGTTGCCATGCCCTCCTCCAGGGGATCTTCTCAGCCCAAGGATTTAACTCAGGTTTCCTGCATTGCAGGCTGATTCTTTACCACCTGAGCCACCAGGGAACCCCAAGAATACCTGAGTGGGTAGCCTATACCTTCTCCAGGGGATCCTCCTGACCCAGGAATTGAACGACAGTCTCCCACATTGCAGGCGGATTCTTTACCATCTGAGCCACCAGGGAGGTCTTCTACCTCCATTATCTATAAACTTATTTGTCCTTCATCAATTTTATTGCACATTTTATACTTTCTTTCTGGGATCATTTTCCTTCTTCCTGAAATTTATCCTTTAGAAGTTCTTCAAGTAAATCTGTCTGTCTTGTTAGTTTATCTGAAAATGTCTTTTCTTTCATCTTCATTTTGAAAGGTATTTCTTGAAGTACCCATTCTAGGTTGAAAGTTACTTTCTGTCAGCACTTTGAAAATATTATTTCCTTGTCCCTGGCTTCCATTAAAAAAAAAAAAGCCTGTTGATATAATTGGCATTCTTTTAATTGGCGTTCTTTTGTGAATTATCTGTGTTTTCTCTCTTATTCTTTTTTATGTTAAGAGTGTTCTGAATTCTGACTACCCTTTAAGTAGATGTGGATGTCTTTAATTTTTTCCCCTCCCTTTAGCTCTTAAAACTTCTCAGCCATTCTCTCTTCTGGCTTTGCTTCTTTTCCATTTTTTTCTTTGCCTATGAGACTTGATTAAGATATGCATGCATGCATGTTAAGTTGCTTCAGTTGTGTCCAACTCTGTGTGACCCTATGGGCTGTAGCCCCCTTGGCTCCTCTGTACATGGGATTCTCCAGGCAAGAATACTAGAGTGAGTTGCTGCCCTCCTCCACGGGATCTTCCGAACCCAGGGATCGAACCCGTGTCTCTTATGTCTCCTGCATTGACAGGTTCATTCTTTACCACTAGTGACACACAGAAAGCCTCTGATTAGTGTATTATGCCTTTTTACTCTGGCCTACAAATCTCTTATTTTCCAGCTGCTTATCTCTCTGATCTGAATTTTGTGAAATGTCTTCAGCTTTTCCAGTTCATCTGTGTCTAACTTGCTATTTTATCCATATAGGTTTTAAAAATGTATTTTAATAATGACACTGTTAATGTCTCTAAATTCTGTTTGATTCTTTTCAAATTTCCCTGGTTATTATTGATAGTCTCTTGTTACTTGCTCATATTTTGATATTCCATTCTTTATTTCTTTAAACATTTCACCTGTATTAGTTTATAATCCAGAGCTGATAGTTTTAGATGTTGAAATTCTTGGGGTGGGGTTGGGAGAGGCCTACTCTTAGGGTTCTTTGTTTCTTCAGGTTCTTCCTCTGCTTGTTCCCTTGTGTGCTGAGTAATTTTGAGTGTGAGCCCTCACGGATGATCTTTATCTCTGGGCAGCCTGGTGACCTGAGATCAACGTGCTTTCCTCCAGAGGGGAAGTCTAGAACCTTGGAGCCCTCAGACCCATGTTGCCCCAAATGCCAGCCAGGTCCCCAAGCCTAGTGTACCAGTTGAAGGTCTAGCCCCCATACTTTGCTGCAGTCCTGATGTCAACACCTGCCTCAGGGCAACCCCACCCCTCACCAGTCTATTTTGGTTCATGATTTCCTCCTTTTCTCTCCCTTAGCCTCTGAGACTTTCCTTATCTTCCAGGGTACAAGCAACTCAACAAAAACTGTATTTTATGCACAATCTGGTTATTTTGCAGCAGAAAGGCCCAGAAGCAAAACCTTAGTTTCCTCAGCTATAAAATGGTCACCAGTCATAGTAATAATAATAGTAACAACTACCACCCTACAAGTTGTTACAGGTTCAACCCCTGGGTGGGGAAGATCCCCTGAAGAAGGAAATGGCAATCCAGTCCAGTATCCTTGCCTGGGGAATTCCATGGACAGAGGAGCCTGGTGGGCTACAGTCCATGGGGTCGCAAAGAGTCAAACAGGAGTGAATGACTAACTCTTTCACTTTCATAATAACGATAGTAGTAACAACAACTACCCCACAAGTTGTTACAAGAATCATAGGAACTCATATATGGCAAAGCACCATAAATGTACTATTTTAAGAATCAGCTATTGAGGGGACTTCCCTGGCAGTCCAGTGGTGAAGGCTTCACCTTCCAATGTAGGGGGTGTGGGTTTGATCCATGGACAGGGAGTTAAGACCCCACATGACTGGAGGCTAAAAATCCAAAACAGAAAACAAAAATAATATTGTAAAAAATTCAATAGAGACTTAAAAAATGGTCCACATCAAAAAAAAAAAAAAAACTTAGAAAAAAGAATCAACTGTTGATATGATGCTGATCTTCTACACTGCTGAGTGCTTTACATGCACTATTTTATTTAATCCTCCAACAGATCTGGTTCTGTCGTCATCTCCATGAGGAAACTGGTTTCAAGGGGTAGCATTCATCTGCCTCGCTGTTGCTGCTATCATTAGTGTTGCAGTGTTGAAGGAGACGGAAATGGGAATACCTCCGAGTAGAGCAGAACCGGGGAGTGGGGCGCCTGCTTATTGATGTGGAGCCATGTGGTATGATGGGGAGGGCTGGACTGGGACTCAGGAGAAAGGGTGGGTTCTTGCTGGGTCCTCTTGAGCCAGCTCAGCTCAAGGTTTGGGGTGCTGGCTGCAGAATCCCAGCCTGCTCATTTCTTGGGAGCAGAGGTGTGTGCTGTGGATGCAGGGGTGTTTCTGGACATCACGAGTCACCCCGGGGGTGCAGCCCCAGTAGTTTCCCTGGTAGGGCTATACTTCTCTGATGTCCCTAGGTTCCTTCTGTGTCTCATCTCTGTGTGCAGTGGAATTCTTGGTGCCCTGTTTTCTATTCACCACTTAGCTCTTTGAGCAGCGGAGCTCCTTGAAGGCAGACACTGATTCTTCTTGGCTCTTTGGGACCGGGCAGGGTCCTGGCATACTGAAGGTGTTCAGCGCATGACGGTGGCAGAAATACACAACGGATCTTCTCTACCGCATCGCATCGTGCATGATCTTTGTAAGCCTCAGTTCGATCATCTCTGCGCTCACTCCTTCCCTGAGTATTGCGTTCTGGCATCGTCCCACATTCACATTGGTGAATGGCTGGTGCATTGCCCTCATAAGCACATCTGTGTTTGTCATTCCTGGTGGATAGATTTGGGTTTGGCAAATATGATCTCTGTTACCTATCTGCTCCAGGTCCTCTCCTCATGTGTGACATGGAAAAAGGCTTTGGAATTAGGCAGCCCTGGATCCAGACTGGCTTCTCCACTTGCTGGCTCTGTGGACAATGGTGTAACCTCTGCAAGCTTCAGTCTCCCTACCTCTAACATGGGGAGAGGGATGCCAGCCTCTTAGGATGTGGAGAGATTTGTGTGCTGTGGGCTCATGGTGAGGGTGAGGGTGAGTTCCTTGCAGTTTCCGTGGCTGACCTCGGGACCTGCTCTGTTGGCCAGCATGGCTCCCGTGGGCCCAGGTCTTTTTCTCTCCACACCTTAGGATGACAACTCCATGGACTGCTGGGCCCGCAGGCTCCCTTTGGCCTCTGCCAAGCCCAGCATGTTCTGTGGCTTCCTGAGAGTGAGCTGGGCCCCCACCCCAGGTCCGTTGCTCTAGTTCTTGGCCTGCCAGGAGGCAGCTGCCAGCCAACTGTTTACCTTGGGAACATGGTCTCCTCTCTGGCAGTGCTTGCCAGCCGTGGAGCGAGGGCAGATTTATGAACTCGGTCACACAGAAACTATTTAAGGCCCTGGTTGGCCAACAATAATGTAAAGACATACAGTGCCTGTTTGAAAAAAGATTGCATTTAGGTGCCCACACTTTGGTCTGATTTACAGCATAGGCTGAGGCTCCAATTAGCAGTCACAGCCGTCTTTTAGCTGAAACCTAGCGCCTTTCAGGATTATGCAGACTTTCCAGGGCCTGGACTATGATGAAATTATAGCTGGAGGCTTGTAAATTCATTCACCGTTTATAAATGCAGTATATTCTTAACTGCCCTGCTATTCAGCTTACCTGCAAGGCCAGGGCCACTGTGGCCTAGTTGCTTATTAAAGTGACCCTAGGAGATTGTTGGAAAAAGGAACCCAGTCTCAGTCCTGGCTCTCTACCCCTTGCTGTGTGACCTTGGAGAAGTGGTTTAGCCTCTCTGATCCTGAATTCCTTCATTTATAACTTGACTAATGTGACAGGATGGAACTTGGGAAGAGGAGTAGACACTCTGCTTTATGGAGATCAAACAAACTGGGTAATGCCTGTAGAGAACCCATCACAGTTCCTGGCACATAGTAGGTGTTCAGTGACGGTAGATACATTAGAGTTGCTAAAAGGGACAAAAATCCAGCGTGGGCTGGCCTCTGCTCCGGTACTCTGCCTGGCTGGCTGGCAGTGGGGCAGGAGCAGAGATGAGCAGCACAGTGTGCTCTGTGGCCTGTGGCCCTTCAGGCAGCAGGGCCTGGCGTCTTGAGAGCGGGCTGGGTGCTGCACCCTGGAGTGGACTCGAAGCCTCATTTCCATCATGGGCTGCATCTGAGTTGTCTACTGAGCAGGCTGTGGCTGAGGCCTTCTAAAACACCTACTGTGTGCATTGCTGGCCCAGTGCCCAGCCCAGGGCTGGATCAGCAGTACTTGTTGAAGGCCTTGTAAAGCCAGGTGTGCCAGTGTTTCCTTAGGCCAGCCAAACCCTGCCTCCAGTCTTCCCGGAGCCCCTGCTACCTTCGTGACTGCAGCTTCTGCCCTCACAGCGGTGCGGGAGGAGGAAAGCTGACATCAGGTTGGTGTGTGGATACATTTCTCCAGATCAGAACCATCCACAGGGGGAACCCCTGCCCCGCATGCAGGGAGTGAGCTCTCATCACGGGTAGACTGGGTGCTGCGCGGGGACTTAGCCCCTAGGCAGCAGTGGGCCTGGCGACCTCTGGGGTTCTTCTGCTCCCTCCATCCTTGGATGCAGCTGCTGCCCTGGGCGCTGGATGGAACTAGGAACTAGCTCTCCTTTGGCTTCCCTGGTGAGCTACGAGCTTCTCCAGCTTTGTGTTGGATTTTCTGTATCAAGGAGGTGGTCCCTGCCCACAGCAAATGGCAGTTAAAAATGATATTGCTGAGTGTTCAGAATGACAGCTGTGGAGGTATAGAGGGGCCCCTAACCTGGCCTGGGAAGTCATGTCAAAGTGACTGGGCTTGGCTCTGAGGACAAGGGGAGCCGTGGGGTGAGAATGGATGGGAGGAGCAGGGCTGGCAGCACCTCACCTGTGTGCTGCCCCGAATCCCAAGCCTGGGCTCCCATCACATTACTTACACACTGTTTGACAGTGTGCCCTTGTGGCCTGGCAGGCAGTGTCCAACGCAGGCCTGGTTCAGCTGGCCCCAGCTGGCCCCATCCTTCATCGTCCAGAGCCCCGTTCCCCATCTAATCAGCGGCTCCATGCTGCTTTGATTTGGGGCTCTCCGAAGGACATTTGATTGGCAGTAACTGGAGTCAACCATAAGCTCATGCAAAGGGGCAGATTATTTATGTGTTTTCTGCTGTTCTGTTAACAATGACTTCAGAAGGGCATATGGAATGGATAAGGGACTATTTAGAAATCAGAAATTTGAAGAGACTGGGAAGAACTTGATAAAAACCATTTAGGTACTATAATGTGCTTCATTTAAAAGATATATATTTACCTAGTCTGTCTGATTTTACAGGAAGTGAGTTAGGAGATGTATTCAGAAATGTTATTGGAATGATGAGATAGTTCATGGAAGCTGCTGGATATCACCCTTGAGCATGCACCCTGCCCTGTGCCTGCTTCAAGACAGACCTGTTGGACTTGGAGGGTCGGTTCCTGCCCAGCCAGCCTCAGCCACCAAGTGTGGCTGCTCTGTATCTGGACACCTGCCACCGCCCCCACCTTGTTCCTCTAGAACCCCAGAGGCTTTCTGGATGCTTCCTCACTTCCTTATGTCTGTAGGTAGTTGGTCATCAGGTGCTGATGACTCAAACTGCTCAACCTCTCTGTCCAGCCAGACTGTCTCAGCCAAATTCTAACTGCTACTACAGTCGTCCCTGCGGTATGGACTTTTCACTCAACCCCCACAGATACCGGAATCCAAATCCTGAGCAGATGCTCAAGTTCCCTGTGTAAAACAGCCTAGTACAGTCAACCTTCTGTGTCTGTGGATACCACAGATACGCAGTTGGTAGATCCGCAGGTGTGAACCTGTGAATACAGACGCAGAATGTACTTTCCATCTGAGTGAACAAGGGCAAGTTCCATAATGCTGTGTGCTCTCGTTTCTCCACCTGTAAATTTAAAGGGGGCCAGGATGATATCACCTAGTGTGGGGGCCACTCTGGGGGCTTGATGATATCACATACAGTATCTAGGTTGGCCAGCAAATAAGGCACAAGTGTGACCAAGCAGAGACATTTTGTTTGCAGCCCCAGCCTGGGGTTTAGGGAGGGGAGTGGGTCTGTGACTGTGACCCTGCGCCGCTCCTGTGCTGGGCACACCTGGCTGCTGCCTGGGGCCGCACTGGCTGTGAGTGATGGACGAACGCAGCCTGCAGTGTAGCGCTCTCCTCCTGAGCCTGGGAGTAGATGCTTCTCATTTTGACTGAGTGCAGTTTCCCAGCATGTCTTGTTTCAGATTGGCGGGATTCTGTTGCTCAGGCTCTCCTAAAGTGAGACAGCACAGCTCCAAGTCCACTGGGGCGGGGTCACCCCGGGCACTCCTGCAGGTTAACACTCATCCGCACGCCCTCTCCTGGTCCCCTCAATCCTGCTCTGCGCCATAGCCCAGCCACAAACGAGGTCTGAGGCTGAGGATTTCCAGGATCAGAGCGGCCCCAGAGGCCGTCTCATTCCAACACACTGCTTTGTAGGGAAGGCAGTGACCACCCAAGGCAGGAGGAGGGGTGGCCAGTCTTTAGACCCGAGAATCCCTGTGGAGCTTTTTGGCACATGCCAGCTTTCCCGTCGGAGCCTAGAGAAGCTTCCCTTGTGTGGCACTCAAGTCTGCTGAGAGAGACAGCTGCCAGCCCCTCTCAGGTCCCCCGGCCTCCTGCCCTCTGTGTGAGGCCTTTTCCATTCTGCCCTGCAGAGAATGTCTCCTTCAAGCCTCATTGGCCCTGAAGATGCCTGGGGGAGGGCAACAGAATGACCTTCACTGGTGGCTTCAGCAAGATCAGAGGGGATGTCAGGGATAGGGAGCCCTTCTGAGTCCCCTGAAATGTTAGTGCTCAGGGGAGTGTCCCCCAGCTTCTCAGAGCTGGCCAGTGGGGTCTGGTAACAAGTCAGGATTCCTCCCTGATGTGACCCATCCCCACCCACACCTTTCCCCAGTGTCCCTGTCACCAACAGACTCGAACCTGAGTCCAAATCGATAGCAGAAGGGGAAGTTTGCCTCTCTTAATGGGCTGCTTGATTATCCTGTGCTGCCAGACCTGAGTCAAGTCCTGACTCCTCCTCAGATTTGCTGTGTGACCTTAGGGAAGTCACTTACCCTCTCTGAGCTTTGATTCTCTAGTTTTATAAGTTAATATATGTAAATACTCTGGTACTCTGCCTGATCCCTACTGCCTGCCACTACCTCAGTTATCCAGACATTACCCCCACAGGGCTGTGGTTTGGTTGGTGGGGTTCTCTGGATACCCCCCAAAACCAGTTTGGATTCAAAGCCCACTCACTGTGTGACCTCAAATGATAGTTTTGCTGCTTTGTGCCTTAGTTAGTTCAGTCGCTCAGTCGTGTCCGACTCTTCGCAGCCCAATGGACTGCAGCACGCCAGGCCTCCCTGTCCATCACCAACTCCCAGAGCTTGCTCACACTCATGTCCATTGAGTTGATGATGCCATCCAACCATCTATCTCATCCTCTGTCGTCCCTTTCTCTTCCCGCCTTCAATCTTTCCCAGCATCAGGGTCTTTTCCAGTGAATCAGTTCTTCACATCAGGTGGCCAGAGTATTGGAGCTTCAGCATCAGTCCTTCCAATGAATATTCAAGACTGATATCCTTTAGGATTGACTAGTTTGATCTCCTTGCAATCGAAGGGACTCTCAAGAGTCTTCTCCAACACCACAGTTCAAAAGCATCAATTGTTCCATGCTTAGCTTTCTTTATGGTCCAACTCACATCCATATATGACTACTGGAGAAACCAGTAGTCAACTAGCTTTGACTAGATGGACCTTTGTCAGCAAAGTAATGGTTGGGAAGATCCACTGGAGAAGGGATAGGCTGCCCACTCCAGTATTCTTGGGCTTCCCTTGTGGCTCAGCTGGTAAAGAATCTGCCTGCAATGCGGGAGATCTGGGTTTGATCCCTGGGTTGGGAAGATCTCCTGGAGAAGGGAAAGGCTACCCACTCCAGTATTGTGGCCTGGAGAATTCCATGGACATGTACCTTGTGCCTTAGTTTCATCAAAAAGAGGTTGTCATAATTGCCCCTCCCTTCCTTGTTTTGAGGATGCTTAGATGGGACTGCAAATGTGAAAGTCCCACAAGGGCAAGTAGTGGAAGGTGAGATGTTGTGTCCAGGAATGCAAGGTAGTCTGATGGCTTCATGGGTCCCCGATGGCATTCTCTGCACTGGGAGGTGGCACTGGCGAGAGGGTCCTTGAGTCAGACTTGGGGAGGCCCAGTGTACTCATTTCTCTTTGGGAACATCCAGAGAAGCTGTGGAGGGTGATGCTTCTCCATCTTAGGAAGCCTGTCTGCTGGAACACCGGCTAAATCCTCGTTTTGGCTGACAAGGCAGGCCCACCCACTTCTCTCGCGCCCCTGCCATTCCCCACCTTGCCTACCCTAGTGTGTCCATGCAGGCCTCTTGCTCTACGTCTTCTCCTATCTCAGAGCCTTTGGACTGGCTTTTCATCCTCCCTGGGTCTCTGTCCTGAATGCTTAGAATGACTGGTTCTTTCTCATTCTTGAGGTATCAAATCAAATGCCCCCTCTTCAGAGGGGCTTTCCCTGGACACCCACTCGCTGTCACAATGAATCTGTGCCACCACACAGCCAAGTGCTTTTCCCCATAGCACACTCATGATCTGACATTATCTTATTTACTTATTCGGCTGGTATCTGTGTCACCCCGCCCCCAGCATGTTACCTGCACAAGGGCAAAGGCCACATGTGTCTTGCTCACCACTGTGTCACCACCAGCTGGAATGGTACCCAGCATCTTGTAGGCTAGATTAGAGTAGATGGGTGAGTGTGTGGCTTGATGGAGCACTAGTGGATGGATAGGAAAAGGCTGCTTCAGCTGGTGGTGGTGGGGGGGTGGGTACTGTCTCAGCAGGTGTGTAAGCCAAGGGGAGTGGGCCCTGGAGGGGGGCCATGGAATGGATTCCTGTTCTTGGGGAAGATGGATGAAATAATGCCACAAGTCCCTCCAGCCTTGGCTGTGCTTTCCTTGGTACCCCAGATTTGAAGGACAACTTGTATTCACCAAGGCCTCCAGGGGTGTGAGGTTGGCTGCAGCTGCCAGATCAGCCAGTGGGGGACATGTTTTAAGAAAGGCAGAGAAGGGTCAGTGGTCCCCTTGTTCGGGCCTAGAGTCAGCTCAACCACCTGTGAGTTGCCTTTGTTGGGGCCTGACACCAGCTGAGGACTTGAACAAGTTACTTGTTACCTCTGAGCTCAGTTTCTTTGTATATAAAATGGAAATAACACTTTGTATGTAAAACACTTCGTATGTAAAATGGAAATAGGTATCTACCCTGGCCCCCGGATTATTAACTGTTTAAAGGGACTGATTAAGACAATAGGAGTCTCCTATTCTGTTGCTGAAGAGGTTTGTCTCTGCCAGCCCTGCTCCCTCCTCTAGGATTGATGATAAAAATAAAAATAGAAAAGTCTTTTAAAGATTCTCTCACGTGGGGCTGCGGTCCATGGTCCCACCAGATCCTCCTCCACCCCTCAGCCTCCGAGTGGGAGGGAGGGGGCCTGGGGAGTCGACTCTGGGAATGAGTTGAGCGGCTGAGAAGATGGAGAGCAGAGGGGGAATGTTTCTATTAGGCCGCGGGAGTGTTTGCTTTTCTTCTCCAAGAACTGGTTGTGGTCATGTAAATCACCCTGGAAGAAAATCAGAGGGTCCCCAAACGCATCTGTTGGTTTTGGTTTTTATAAAAAAGAAAGAAAGAAAGAAAGAAAGATGAAGACAACAGTCTTCGTGGTTGGCTTAAAAGTATTTTAATCATCAATGAACAAGGGAAGAATAAACTCCTGGAGCAGGCAGGAATGTGGCCAGGGGACATGAGAAGGCAGGCTCAGTGGGACTACAAGTTCCCTTACCATCTGGGTCTCTCCACACAAGGCCAGCCCATGCATAGGGCTTGTGTGCAGGCTTTGGGGTACCTGCCAGGTCCCACTCCTATGGGGACTGCCCCCCACCCATTTAGGGCTGGATGTGTGGTGAGGCCTGGGGAGCAGGTAGGGGAGAGTCCAGGGGGTCCCGTCTTTGGGTATAGGCAGGGGATCTGTGAGAATGTGTGTGTGTGCTTGCTCATACCTGGGTGTGTGTTAGGCATTGGGGGGACTAAGAGACAGTGGGTATGTGTATTTGTATGAATACGTCTGTGTATTGTATGCAAGTGATTTGAGTGTGATAGAAGCATGTGTGGTTGTAAAGCTTATGGTTGGGGTTGGGTTGTATGTGGGATTTGATGTAGAATAAGGGTCTCTGTGCAATTGAGTACGTACGTACTGGGGATGTAGTTGGGGAACTTCCCTCATGACTCAGTTGGTAAAGAATCCGCCTGCAATGCAGGGGACCCTGGTTTGATTCCTGGGTTGGGAAGATCCCCTGGAGAAGGGATAGGCTACCCACTCCAGTATTCTTGGGCTTGCTTTGTGGCTCGGTTGGTAAAGAATCTGCCTGCAATGTGGGAGACCTGGGTTCGATCCCTGGGTTGGGAAGATCCCCTGCAGAAGGGAAAGGCTACTCACTCCAGTATTCTGGCCTGGAGAATTCTACGGACTCTATAGCCCATGGGGTTGCAATGAGTTGGTCATGACTGAGCAACTTTCACTTTGGGGAATAGAGGGTAGAAATAGACATAATACCCATGGCATACCCCATGTATACCACCTATTAACACCCAGAGTGTACCCAGACACCCTTAATACCATAACTCACATGCACATCCAATACATGCCCCCAGAGCACACTCTCAAACACACTCCTCCAGTACATGTGCATGTATGTGTGTGTGTGGTTGGGTTGAGTGAATGTGCGTCTGTTTATGTGGGGTATGAGTTTGAGTTTGGAGGTGGGTGCTCATGGTTTGTGCTTGTGGCGGGAGCAGTAGTTTGGGTGGCTGTTGTATGTGCACTGTGTGTGTGTCAGGTGAACGGTCGTGCATTGGGCGTTGACTGTGTTGGGTGTGCATCTGTTTAGAGGAGCGTATCTGAGAATCTGTCTGCCGTATGTTCCTGGGTATTGGGTATGGCTTTGGATTTGTGTGTGTGTTAGGCATGTGGTGGGATGTTGGATGTGCACTGGGAGTGTGTGTGTGTGTGTGTGTGTGTGTGTGTGTGTGTGTGTGTTGGATGAGGGAGTAGGGCTTGTACTGGCTGCGAGAAATGAACTCCTGCACAAGCCAGGCTGTGATTTGAACCCAGGAGCCAGGTCAGCCAGCATGTCCAGGAAAGCAGTGGCGTATAGGGAGGGAGGGCAGAAGGAAGTGAGTGTGAATGTCGGGTGGAAGTGGAGACTTGGTCCTGCCGGCAGAGGATGGAAGAGAGAGCAGGCCTGGAAGCTGCCCTAGGAGGGGCAGTATCGCTAACAGCACTCTCTCAGGTTCTCACGGGGCCCCTGAGAAAGGCAGCCCCTTCCTGAGGCTTCATGTTGCCCCCCAGGGCTCTGAGCTGCCTGCAGTAGACCGACTGCTTGACTTGTGTCCTTCTGGCACTCTGGGATGCAAGAGGGCAGAGGTTGTTACCCTGTTCGGCAGATGAGAACACCAGACCAGAGAGGAGGGAGGGAGTGGCCCGAGGCTCCTCCTCCTCTCCCTCCCCAGGAGGGCGTCTCCCAGTAGCTGGGAGAGGCCTGCATCCTGGGGGCCTGGGGCCTAGGTGCTGAGTGAAGGTGGGCTGCCGCAAGTCCCAAAGCACTCCCTGGTGATGTCCCGAGGGCTTCACTGCATCCCCAAGAGGCTGGCGTTCTGAATTTCTCTTTGTGAGTGTGACCTAATTATATGCTAGAAATTTTGCAAAACCAAGAAGAACAGACTACTCAAACCACCACAGTGGAATGTTTTTTTTGGTCCTATTCCCATCCATGTGGGACACGGCACTTAGCACAATGTCTGGCACATAATAAGTGCTCAACAAGGGGTGAGTTCAGATTCATTGCTGGGGGACTTCCTTGGTAGGGAAGACTTCTCTTAGTCTTCCAGTGGTTAAGATGCTATGCTCCCAATGCAGGGGGCCTAAGGTCAATCCCTGGCCAAGGAGCTAGATCCTGCATGCTCCAACTAAGACCCTGTGCAGCCAAGTAAATATTTTAAAAAATTCATTTCCAGGATTTTAGTGTGAGAAGGGTGCAAGCCCTGGATCAGTCCAGGCCTCATCTCAGATGAGGTCTTTACTTCTCCATGCCTTGAGTTCTCATTGGGGTTATTGAGATGATTATTAACAGTAATGAGCACTGATGAATTTAATATTCGGGCTAAGAGATTTCCCGTGGTTCCGGGCATGTCATCACAGTCGATTTTCACAGCCGTCTTATGGTCCGCCATGAGGATTGTGATGCATCTACTCAGCCTTTCTCCCACTATTGGATATTTGGGTTGTTTCTAATCTTCCTCTATTCGTATTTTGTAATAGGAACGTTTCATTACCATCTTCTTGAATAAAGCTTGTCTGAGCTCCAGCCTGATTGGGCACCCAGAACCCAGATATCAGAGGGCAATGGAACCTATTTCTGTGAGTCACTGTTCGTTCTATCTACAGTCACATCTAAGCCTCCAACCCCTGAGGCAAGACTTTCCCTGTTCTGAGCCCTGTGTTCCCCCACAGCATCTCCTTCCTGCCCAGGCCTACTGCAGAGAAAGGCCAGGGGAGCTCACATGCTAATGTGTTAATGGGCTGAGCTCCCTCTGGTGCTAATGGCTGAAAACATCACCAGGATTTGCAGTGGGTCAGTTCCTGAGTCAGAGTCTGCAGTCCCCACCCAGTCTGAGCATGCACAGCTGAAAGAAACTGGATTCTTCCTGAAATAAAATTGAACCCAGATTCCCCAAGACCAGCAGAGGAGACAAAAACTTGTGAGGTGGGCTCAATCTCATGGCCCTGGCTTCTGTCCCACAGTTGAACCCTCCTTTAGGGGTTCCTGGCTGCTCTGCCCCATATCAGTCCAAGGAGGCATGGCTTCCCAGTCAGTGCCATGGCTCAGGGGTGGTCCACGACCTTCCCTAAATGCCCCAGAACGTCTGCTTTGCCCCTTCCTAGATGGGTGACTTGAGTAGGGTGCGGCTCTGTTACTCTATTCACGCCTCTGTAATATGGAAATGATAATAACAACAACAGTAATACCTACCTTGTAGAGTTGTTCTGGGGATTAAAACACTTATTACATGTAAAACACTTGAAACAGGACTCAACACATGGTAATCACGGAGTAAGTGTTAGCTGTCGTTGTTGTAGCTCAAACATGACTTTATTTTTGCAATCACATTTCTAATGAGGAGCTCGTACCCAGTATGTATCAAGAACTCACACAATTCAAAAAAATGAAAAAGGTAAATAACCTAAGTCAAAAATGGGCAAAGGACTTGAATAGACATGTCTGTTCAAGAAGATATACAGATGGCTGAAAGCATATGAAGAGGTGTTCAACATCATTAACTGTCAAGGAAACGCAAGTTTGGACGATAATGAAATACTATTTCACACCCACTAGAATGGCTGTAATGAAAAAGATGGGCACTAACAGGTGCAGACAAGGACATGGACAAATTGGAACCCTCGTACACTGGTGAAAAACAGTCTGACACTTCTTCAAACAATTCAACATAGAATTACCATGTGATGTAGCAATTCTGCTCCTGGATATATACCCCAAATAAATGAAAACATAGGTCTTCACAAAGTTTTGTACATGAATGTTCCTAGCAGCGTTATTTGTGATAGCTAAAAAGTGAAAGTGCCCTAAGTACCTATCAACCAGTGAATAAAATGTGATGCATCCGTATAATGGAATATTATTTAGCCACAGAAAGAATGCAGCAATAACACAGCGACGTGAATGAACCTTGAAAACACTGTGCTCAGCAGCAGAAGCCAGTCACAGAAGACCACACATTGGATGATGCTAGCTCCATGAAGTTTCCAAAATAGAGAAACCTATAGAAAGAGAAAGCAGATTCGTGGTTGCCAAGGGTTATGGAGAGGGGGGAATGACTGCTAATGGCTTAGTGGATGGGGTTTTCTTTTAGGGTGACGAAAATATTCCAAAATTGATTGTGGTAATAGTTGCGCAACTCTGTGAATATACTTCAAAACCACTGAACTGTGTACTTCGAATGGATTAATTTTATGGTTATGTGAATTACATCTTAACAGAGCTGTGAAAAAAAAAAGAAAAAGACTTTACTAAAGGCTCATGGAATACCACAGGGAAGCAGACAGAGAGAATGACATCACCCAGAAAACCTGGCCCCCTCTCAGCATTCCTCCTGCTTTGCTTTCACAGGGCAGAGGCCATCTCTTCCTCCTCTTGTCAGAGCAGCTCAGCAACTTCTGAACTCCTGCAGGTCTGTCCACAAAAGCCAGGCCCAGAGCTGTGGTTGCACTGAAAGGTAGTGTGGCCAAGTGGTGGGAGCCTGAGCTGGGATAACAGAAGTGTGACAGCGTTGTCACAGGATAAGCAGAAGTCGTGGGCATACTGTGTGGCCCAGAGCAGGGGTCCACATACCGTGGGTAGCCCTCCGCCACTGCCCCTTACTGCCACGAGAGTCTCCCCGACTCCCCCACCTTATGGATGAGGCACTGCCAATGACACCTGCTCACCGCTGCACCCACACCCTAGTTCTCCAATTAGAGGCGTGCACAGACAGCACCTTTTGTTGAAAAGGTCAAAGTCCAGTGTTGATGTGAGCAGGGAGGTCCTCAGAACTCACCCTGAGCCCCACCTTCAGATGCGGTATGCCAGAGACAGAAGGGACCCTTGAGACCATCTTCAGGCCCTTCCTATTTACTTATTGACTGCACAGCACGGCATGCAGGATCTTAGTTCCTCAACCAGGGATTGAAGCCATGCCCCCTGCAGTTGAAGCACAGAGTTTTAACCACTGAACCACCAGGGAAGCCCTCCTTTATTTTATAGACGATTAACTGAGGTCCAGAGAGGGGAGGAGGTATAGTGGAAAAGAGGAATTCAATTTTTGTATTCGGGTCCCAGTCAGCCAGGAACTGGGCAAGAGTCATCTTCAAAAGGTGGCATTGTTGAGAAGGTCCGGTTAAAACTCAGAAGCTGGAGGGGAGAGTTTCAACCCCTGATTCAACAGAAACCAGCCTTGTGCAAAGAAGCAATGAGAGACAGGCCAGCAGGGAGGAGTTGGAGAAGCAGGAGGATTCTGTCCTTAGAGTTTTTAAAAGTAAATATTTGTAAAAGTTTTAAATGCTTGTTGCAGAAAACATGGAAAACACAATAAGCATAGATTTGTAAGAAAACCAAAGTCCTCTCTACAGCTCCCTCACAAAGAGACTCTCAAGTTGGACCTCTTTGGGCTGCTCCTGGCTTCTTAAGGGAGATGGAAATGGACTTTATGAAACGTATTTCTAACAAGAAATTACCGTCATTCTGCTCTGGTTATCCCTGGCAGTCTGGCTTGGCCTGCACGAAGGGAGAAGCAGACAAATAGAATTTGCCAGACCCAGTTCACCTAGTTTGTGTTCCAAAATGTACGGTCATTCCGAAGATGATGAAAACCTATTGTGTTGCAAGCGGTTAGCAAAGATGTCTAAGTGAGCCTGCGGGGTGGTGAAGTGCTGGGGATTAGATGTGTTGATGGGGAATTGCCTGGGGCAGGGCCTGAGAAATGGGACCTCACAGAGAAATGCAGGAGCAGTCGGTGAGAGGTGAAGTAGAGCTCGGGACCCAGGAGTCAAGAGCTAGTTCTCTGTGGATGTAGGAGGAGACACAGGAGCCTCAGATGAGGACCCACTGTCGTGACCACCTTCAGCCCACGCTGAGCCCGGAGCTGCTGCCTTTTTTCTGGGTGTGAGAAGAGTGCCCCTGAGGCCAAAAGTCAGGGAGCAGTGGGCTGGGAGTCTGGAGTCTGGGCTGTCTGTCATGGTGTCACCATTGACTTGCCTGGGCAGCCTTGACCCAGTCTCTGCTCCTTCCCCAGCCTCAGTCTCTCCATCTATGACATGGGCAGACTTATTTTAACCCCTCTTCCAGTCAGACCTGTGATTTTAAGAAGAGCTTTTCTCTCTTTACCCAAGGGTGAGGGTTGGGGAGGGGGGGCTGACATGGGTGGCTGACCCCAATTGAACAGATTGTTTTAGTCGGCAAACATGCCCCGAGCCCCTGCTGTGAGTACAGTCCACTGCTGGGCCCTAGGTGAGAGGCCAGCTGGTGGGACCAGCACCATCCCACATCTGACTCACATCCCCAGTGGTGGGAGAGAGGGACCAGAGGCACAGAGTTACAGTCCTAAGTCCTAGGGATTGTGGTGAAGGAAGGACAGGGCTGGCTGGGGGATGCCAGAGGAGCCTTGCCCTAACAGTAGGGGACTCCAGGAAGGCTCCCTGGAAGAGGTGGCATGTGAGCTGAAACCTGGCATATTGGCAGGATTTTGCCAGGCAAAGGGGCAGGAGAAGGGCACTCCGGGTAGAAAGCGACAGGAGCAGAGGCGCATCATTGCAGTCTGCGTGGAGAATGACGCTGCTTTCTGGCGTTCAGGAGTGCTGGGGCAGCAGGCCTGCTCATACTCAGAAATGGAATGCCCTGCCATTTCTTGGTCTGTCTTTTTTTTTTTTTTAATTTAAAAGTTTCATTGAAATATAACTCACCATGAGATTTATCATTTTAAAGTATACAAATCAGTGTTTTGAGTATATTCACAAAGTTGTGAAACCATTTTCACTGTATTAATTCCAGAACGTTTTCATCACCCCCAAAATAAACCTTGTATCTATTAGCAGTCACTTCCATCCTCCCCTCCACCCAGCCCTTGGCAACCACTTGTCTACTTTCTGTCTCATGAATCTGCCTATTCTGGCACTTCACGTAAGTGGAATCATACAATATGTGGTGCTTTGTGTCTGGCTTCTTTCACTTGCCATGATGTTTTCAACTGTGTGGATCACAACAAACCGTGGAAAATTCCTAAAGAGATGGGAATACCAGACCATCTTACCTACTTCCTGAGAAACCTCTTTGTGGGTTAGAACTGGGCAAGAAGCAGCAGTTAGAACCAGATATTGAACAAAGGACTGGCCCAAAATTGGGAAAAGAGTACATCTAAGCTGTATATTGTCACCCTGCTTATTTAACTTATATGCAGAGTACATCATGCTAAATGCCGGGCTGGATGAATCACAAGCTGGAATCAAGATTGTTGGGAGAAATATAAACAACCTCAGATATGCAGATGATACCACTCAAATGGCAGAAATCGAAGAGGAACTAAAGAGCCTCTTGATGAGGGTGAAAGAGGAGAGAGACAAAGCTGACTTAAAACTCAACATTCAAAAAACTAAGATCATGGCCCCTGGTCACATCACTTCATGGCAAATGGAAGGGGAAAAAGTGGAAACGGTGACAGATTTTATTTTCTTGGGCTCCAGAATCACTGTGGATGGTGACTGCGGCCATGAAATTAGAGGACAGTTGCTGCTTGGAAGAAAAGCTATGACAAACCTAGACGGTGTAGTTAAAAGCAGAGACATCACTTTGCCAACAAAATCCTTATAGTCAAAGCTACAGTTTTTCCAGCAGTCATGTACAGATGTGAGAGTTGGACCATAAAAAAGGCTGAGCCCTGAAGAATTGATGCTTTTGAATTGTGGTGCTGGAAAAGACTCTTGAAAGTCCCTTGGACAGCAAGGAGATCAAATCAGTTAATCCTAAAGGAAATTAACTCTGAATATTCATTGGAAGGACTTGATGCTGAAGCTCCAATACTTTGGCCATTTGATGCAAAGAGCAGACTCATTGGAAAAGACCCTAATGCTGGGAAGGATTGAGGGCAGGAGGAGAAGGGGATGATAGAGGATGAGATGGTTGAATAGCATCACTGACTTAATAAATTTGAGCAAACTATGAGAGATAGTGGAGGACAGGGAAGCCTGGAGTGCTACAATCCATGGGGTTGCAAAGAGTAGGACATGACTGAGCAGGTGAACAACAGTGTTTTCAAAGTGTATCCACGTTGTTGGCATTTCATTCCTTTTTATAACTGGATAATATGCAATTGTATTGATAAACTATTTTTGCTTATTCATCACTTAATGGGCATTTGGGGTTTTTCTATTAATATATGATTAAATAGATTTTAAAAGTTAAACTTTTATTTTGAAATACTTACTGACTCACATGTAAGAGTAAGAAATGGTAGATCCCATGCAGTCTCCTATCTCATTTGGCCCTTATAATATAAACCTACAGTGAGGGAGTGTTAACTGTTTTCCAGAAGACAACTCTGGACCAGAGAGGCTCAGTACCATGCCTAAGGGCAGGGACCAGTCAGCAGGGCTGGGTCTGGAACCCAGTTCCGCCCACTCTAGAGCCTGCAGTTCATCCAGCTGGCTCAGAGGCGGGTCCCCAGACATTCAGCCGAGGCTGCAGAGAAAGATGTTGAAGGCACATTTGCTCCTTCTGGGTGCTCTGGGGCTGTGACTGGGGAGTGAAATGTAACATGTGCAGGCTGTGGCTCGGACCTGCCCATGTGTCCTCTACCCCAGGAGAGGGCTTGTGTCCGCTGTTCACTTAATCTGGACACTCGGTCTCCTGAGATTCCTCCTCAGTCATCGCTGATCACCACGTGTGAAACAGCCTGATGATGTCATTCTGTGAGGAGGCACTCCTCGTTGCATTCCAGGGGGTGGGCCTGGGTCCCCTGATGCAGACACAAATATCATGGGTCACCATCCATGAATGTTGGTCACCATCCATATCATCCTTGATCCTCAGATGCCTTCAGAGGCCGCCATGCTGTTCCTGTGTATTTGTGTGGAAACTGAGGTCAGAGGGAGGTCCTTCACCCGCATGTCGTAGGTTGAGGCCAAGTGTCAGACCCAGACCTGACTCAGATCTTTCTGGCTCCACAATGAGGGTGGGAACATCCCCAGATCTTGTTAATGCAGGGGAGCTCACCCAAAGCCACGTGCTGAATTACGAAGGAAGTCTAATTCTCCTGCAGCCTGAATCTGCCTATAAAGTGTCACTGGTCCCTGTGACTTTTTTTTTTTTTAATTTAACGAAACAGAGTAGTCTAAAGCTAAAGTATAATGTATCAAGAGGTAGAGAGTAGAAAAAAGGGATAGTAGAGAGAAGAAAAAAAGGGAAAGTTACCTCTAACTATAGTACTCAGAAATAACCACTGTTTAACACTTTAGAGTATTTCTCTGCATATGTGATAATTATACTCTTTACTGGAATGCAGTCATCCCAGACGTGTTGTCTGGTAACTTGCTTTCTTTACTGGAGTGTATTTTGGACACCTAGCCATTTGCATTTAGCCGAGTGAATGAATGAATGAATGAGGAAGTGTATAAATGGCTGGGCAGCTGTCTTGTGCCCCTGGACAAGTCAGGCTTTGTGAACTCTTTCCAGACTGCTTTGCCAGAGCTGGGAGCCTCCTTCTCCATCTTGCCGCTGATTCCCTGTCCTCTGTGACCTGGGACCTCAGTTTCTCCGCACAGGGGTCACGGGTGGCAACAGTTGGTTATAGGATAGAGCCTGGTGCTGACTGTCCACAGCCCTGGGGCTGGGCAGCACTAGACTTCTGTCTCCATCCTTGCAATGCCAACAAAGATGCTGAAGTCCAGAGGGGTTAGGTGATTTGTGCCAGTCACAGAGCGGGAGGGGTATCGGGATTTGAACTCGAGCCTGGATGACTCTAGAGCACTCTGTACCCCAGAGTCAGCATGCCCCAGGAGTCCAGAGAGGTCAGAAGTGGGGGCAAGGCAGCCATGCCCTCTTTGGGCAGTTGTAATGTCCCCCATCTGTAACACAGGGGCCTCTTGGGGATGGCCAGTTCTGACTTTGTGTGAGTCTCAGGTCCCCAACGCTGCCCAACCCAGTGACCTTGCTTTTACCGCTGAGCCGAGGTAGACCCAGAAAGGAGTCTGGCCAGGACCTCCCCCAGAGCCTCTGCAGAGGAGCCACCATCGGTCCTGAGCCCTGGAGTCTGAGGGAATTCCAGGCTGAAGGAACAGCATCTGCGAGAGCACGGTAGAAAGTCCCCAAAGCCCAAGTCGTCAGTGTAAGTGGAGAGGAGAGAGGGAGAAAGGATCTTGGAGAGTTTGGAGAGCCAGCCACAGCTAGATTCAGATGGTGGGAGGCTGGAAATGCCAGGCTGAGGGCCTTGGGTATCCTGCAGGCAGTAGGAAGCCATCGATGGGTTTTGAGCAATGTCGGGGGCAGATTTCAATTTATAAAACTCTCTGGCTGCAAGGCAGATGATGGATTTGGGGGGCAGTGGCCAGCATAGAGACAGGCCAGTCAATTAGGAGAGTGGCAGGACTGGCATATAACTGGCACTGCCATGGAGAGTGGGCGGTTAGAAGACCTCACCTGGGCCTTACCCAGGCTCCCAACTTGCTTCCCCCAGGACAGAGCTGGAGACAGCCGTCCGTCCTCAGCCTCTGCTGGCAGGGGCCCCAGCTGGGCCCGAGTGCAAGGCAGAGATTTTTTTCCTGTAAATTATTGGTGCCCAAGTCATAGCTGAGTGGCTCAGCACAATGGCATCCTTCTCTTTTTGTCCTCCTTAATTTTAGAAGCCAAAGCTAAATGTTTTAATTTTATATTATTCCTGACATAATGCTAATGAGTTCCAGGTGTCTCTGAGCTGCTCTGCACAGCCAGGCATCTGGGTGGGGCCCTGCTCCCCAGGATGCCCCTCTGCCACCCCCTCGCTTCTCAGTGAAGTGCTTTACAGTGTGTTCCTCCTGAAGGACCCCTTTCTGCTTTATCATATGGTTGTAATTTTTTTCAGTTTACTGAGTTGTTCTTCCCTGTGGTGACCACAGGGTGATTCTCTCCTTGCTCAAGGGATGGAGGAGTCCCATGAGAATGGGGCAGCCTGTCTGGCCCAGCAGAAGGCACGCTTCCCTATCAGAGCCTGGGGCACCCCACGCGCAGGTGAGGGGCGGGATGGCTCCCCCAGACTCTTCCAGCACTTTCCAACCTGTGTTGGACTGAACATCCGGAGATTTGGGGTTTTAGGGGAAATAAACACTCTGGGGGAATCTGAAAGACAGTGTGATGGTTATTATGGCTAGTATCGTTATTTTCTGGTGATGTGAACCATCTGATTCTGTGTTTCTAGTCATTTCTTTCCCGTGACCCAATGTTTCCCAGACTGTAGACCAGTCTGCCTTTTGTTGACCGCCATGTGAGGCTCCTCTGTCTGTGGAATTTTCCAGGCAAGCATACCGGAGTGGGTTGGCGTTTCCTACTCCAGGGGGTCTTCCTGACCCAGGGATCGAACCTGCGTCTCCTGTACTGCAGGCAGATTCTTCACCCGCTGAGCCGTTGGGGAAGCTCCTGACGGGGTAGGCAGTGGTCTCTCTTTATGTCAGGTCTGAACCTGGAGTCTAAACACTTGAATGTGAGGGAAGAAAATGTAAGCTGAAAAATTGTCCTTGAATTCCCTTGTCTCTGAACCCCCATATACTGGGTAATTCACACATCTCAGGCAGTTCCCAAACCACTGCTCCAGTTCTGGGGGCATAGGGGGCTTGCACTGAACCAAGGGGTCCTCAGAGTCATTTCTCATCCTGGCACCTTCTGAGGCATTCAGCTTCCCGCCCCGTCTTTGACCAGAGCCCACCCATCTCCTGTCCACCTGAAAGGCTCCTTCAGGTCCAGCTTAGACTCAACATCTGGGCATGGGACCTCCTAAGATATCCAGAGTCCTGCCCGTGGGTAACCTCAGCCCTACCTGGGAGGAGCCCTGCTTCAGGGCTTACCACAAGCCTAGTTTTCTTTCCCACAAGCCTGGCCCCAGAGTGAAAGGGCCCCCCACTTTGAGGGAGCCTTGACATCTTCCCGGGTCTTGCTTTCCCCCAGGGACCCTTTCCCAGCCGGACATCTTTGTGGGAGAGAATACAGAATGCTTTGCTCTTCTTCTCAACTAGGCCTCTCCTGGACTCTACTAACTCAGGAGGCTCCCCGTCCTGCCCCACACTTCCCTGAAGGCTTGTTTGTTTATTGCTTGCTTCTTTCATTCATTAACAGATACTCACACAAGCCCACTGTGTGCCAGGCCCTGTGCTGGACACTCTCAGATGGATTTATGGCAGACAATCATTTGAAAATAGTCACTGCACGTCTCATCTCTGTCTTCAGATTTCTTTCCATTCGGCCCTGAGACCTGAGATTTTGAAACCCAAAAGCCAGGAGCTCACCCCTGTCTGCTCCACTGTCTGCTAAGTTATCTCCTCCCAGAGGCACTGGGCAGGAGGTAGAGTGCTATTACGGCTCCCAGGACTCCTGGCCCAGGGGACTCCGTGTCTGAACCTGCTTGGTACCTGCTCACGGCTGGAGGTCTCCTTCACTATGGGCCAGTTGGGAGTTGCGGGGCATGGGCAGTGGCTTCCAACTACCAAGAAGCCCCAGAGTGAGCCCGTGGGCCCTGGTCCTGCCTCTGGCAGGATTACTGTGATGTAGTAGGGCCAGGAAACAGAGATGTCCTGCAGACTGAGGTGCCTGGCCACCAGAAGGGTTTGCCGTGTCTCTTCCCTGCATCTCATCCCTCCCATAGGTTGGATTTCGTTTGTTTTTGTTGTAGTTTGTGTAATTGGTTCCTAATGGCAGTTGAGCTTCCTTCCCGAGCTTGAGTGTGAGAGCTAGGCTGTCACCTTTGTTTCCATCCACCTTTATTAGGGAGTCCAGGCACTGGGTTCCATCAGTGGCAGGAGCATGTGATGCGGGCCACGTGGCCTCACTCTGTGTGGCCCTAAGTTGCCACCCCAGGGCCAGCCATTTGGGGTCTCCCAGTAGGTCTGTGGGGGGTGGGGAAATGGTCCCACTGGGCCCCAGGTGTCAGGTCCAACCCAATTTAGATACTGAGGATATCCCTGAAGGTGACTTGGGAACCACACTGCACTGTCCTGGTGAACACGCAGTCACTTGGCTCTGTTCCTGAGCGCCTCAGATGGGTCTCTCACCTCTTCTCCCAGAGGGCACCCACTGGCTGAGCACAGCCCTCTCTGATCTCGCTACCCCCAGCCCCACCATGAGCAGAGCTATACACAACAGTGGTCTGGCCCACCCCTCCCCCTTCCAAGGAGCCCAGAGCCGCACAGGGTGTTCCTGGCGGGAACTGAGCCCCAAGGGCGCATGGGGCAGATTGCTTTCACCCACTTGTGGCCTCAGACAAGAACGTGGCATCTGCACATTTGCCATGATTCCTGTTGACCCAACATGAGGTTTTCTTTCAGGTGATGGATGAAATGTCTTGGATCTTCTTTCTCCCCAGGCAGCCCCGGGATGCTGAGGGTTGTGCAAGTCTTAATTCCTGCAGCCCCACCTTTGCACTCCCAATCCTGGGTAGGCGGCCCCCGAAAAGGCAAGTGACTGGTTGAAGGTCACACAGTAACCTGTGACAGGGCCAGGGCTGGAGTCAGATCTTCAGACCCTAACATTTTTCATATCATGGACCCATGCCCTGCTGTTTCTTGAAATTCGGGAGAGAGGCTGAAAGAGGAATTAACATCTTCTGAGCACCTGTCCTGTGCCCAGGACTAAGGCCACATGTCTACAATAGGCTCCTGAGACCAGGAGTGCCACCCCCTTTGCAGGGAGCACACTGAGGTTCACAGGGGCCAGGAGGAGGAGGAAGTGGACTTGAGCCCCTGCCTGTGGGCACAGGGCTTATCTGGGGGAGGATTGAGGCTGGAGAGAATGTTTTCATTCGTTGTACATCTCGGTCCCTGCCCTCTCCTCCTGGGGCAGCACTCACCTCCCTCTCCCCCAGCTCTTAGAGTCAGACGTTGATCCCTCTGGAGATGTGTTTCCTCAGCAAATGTTCCAGATGCTTCAGCTGTGGAGGTGGGATGGGCTGCCGTGTAGCTTTCCCACCTGCCTGCCTCCCCTATAGGAAGTGAGCTCCTAAAGGCCAGGCAGCACCCGGCAAGGCCCAAAGGGTGTATGGTGTCCACACAGAGGACAACCGGTGAGAGACAGGCAGTCTGAGCATCGGTGCACCAGGGTGGTGTCCAGATGGTCAGAGAAGGGCAAAAAGAGTTTAGGGATGACCTGGCACAGGAGGAGGGGAGAGCTGGGGCTTGAGACAAGCCCAGAAGGCAAGGAGGACTGGACAGGCAGAGGACACTGCAGGGGCAGAAGTCTGCCCCTGCAGGTTGGGAAGGGGGCGTGGGCAGTGGGCTAGAGGTCAGCGGAGCCAAAGGGTGGCCTGTGGCCTGTCTTGGCATTCTCTCCGGCTACATGTTCCCTCCCCAAAGCCAAGCCAATGCAGCAGCCATGGGAACGTCAGGAGATACATGGGGCTCAGCCGGGTCTTCCCTCCCCTCCCCTCGCCCCATCTCCTGGGTGGCCTGGAACCAAGGAGAAGCAGGTGGGAGTGTGGCTGCCCATGGGTCTGGCTGCGTTAGGTGTCGAGGTGTTGGTGTGAGGACACGTCCTTACCCACTGGCCTCTTGGAGGAAGTCTGCTGGATATTGTCTCCGGGTGTCTCTCCTTCTGCATGCAGAGACCACCGTGAGGCTGTCTGTGTTCTGTGTCTGATCTGTGAGCCAGTTCCTGCCTGTGCTGCACGTGGGGCTGTGCGTCAGTGCATGTAGAGTTTGGGGAGTTTGTGCATTTGTGCCTGTGGTGGGGTCTGGGGCTTGGGAGTCCTTGGCTATATGTGCGAGTGTGTGTGTGTGTGTGTGTGTGTGTGGCATAAATCATGGTGTGTGTGTGTGTGTGTGTGTGTGAGTGCTATATGTTGGTGTCCTGGGCTTCTATGTCTTTGACATGTGGCTTAACAGGAGAGGTGTCAGAGTGTGTGTGTGTGTGTGTGTGTGTGTGTGTGTCTGCATTTCCGGGTCTGTGGCTGGTGACTTGCTCTGTGTGTGTGCGTATGTGTGTGTGTACGTGTCAGTCTTTCTGTGCAGTCTGCCTTCTGCTAGTCCAGCCCCCGAGCTGAGCCTCTTTCCACACCTCAAGCCGTGTGCCCCCGTTCAGCACAGGGAGCCCCCCGGATTCCACCTGTCTACTTGGTGAGCAGACTCAACCTCGCATGTAGCTTCTACTCTGGGGGACTCCACACACCCTGAAAAGGTGGCCTAGCCCTCTTGGCCCTCTCTGGCTGGGAACAGAAGCCCATTTCTTGCCCAGACAGGGGCTTTCTGTGGGAGAAGCGCCCCGCCCAGAGCCTCCAGCGCAGGTCTGGTGAGGAAGAGATGGGAACCTCTGGCCCCACTCCCCTGGCTCGGGAAGTCTCCTCTGGGAAGCAGGCCTGTGGCCTTCCCCCAGCCTCCCCCTGCTTTGTGTGCTTCCGCCGCTCCTCGACTGCCAGCCTCTCTGAACGATCATGAAGGCCTCGAGCTGAGAAATGCTCTCCTTGGATCTCATGGTGCCCCTTAGTTCTGGCTACCCAGGGCAGAGGAGCCCCAGAGGCAAGTGCAGGCCCCATCCCTCGTGGATGCAGGGTCTCTCTCACATAAGCTCCCTGGGCCTCCATCTTTGTCTCTGTAACAACGGGACTTGTTGTGCTGGCCTAAAGGGGCCAAGGAGATATATTAAGGGGGAGTTTGGCCCAGCCTGGTATCTAGTAAGAGTGATAGCTGCTGTTACTGTCAGAGTCTCCCTCCTGCTCCCATCTGCCCATTCATTCACTCATTCAGAGGGGCTGTGTGCCTGAGGATGGACCAGACCCTCACAGCTCTCACAGGACACAGATCAGGCTGGTGCCCTCTGGCCTCACCTCCCAGGCCTCTCCACCTCTGTCCCTCCACTTCTTGCTTCCACCTGTCCCTGAGGACCTGTGAAGCATGAGGCTCTGAGAAGACCTCGTGGAAAACCCACGGGGTTCAGAGGACAGTACCTCCCGGGATGTGGGGTGAGCAGTGGATCCCAGCTCCCAGCTGGCTGGCCTTTCAAGTTGGCCAAATGCAGAATTATTTGATGTCTTGGAGAAGGGTCTGGTACCATGCAGCACTCCCATCCAAGTCATTGTTGAAAGTAGGTTAAAAGTTTGTACCAAAATGGGAAGTTGATCCCTGGATGGCCTGCCAAACTGCTGTAACCCAATATATTTTACCCTTAAACCAGAAATGTGTTTGTTTAGAAGCAAGTCACTGGCAAAGAACTGGAGGCATTTTCTCCTCTGCCCCGCCCGGGTGCCCTGTTCCCCCAAACCTCCTTACCCTTTGTGTCCAGATCCCCAGCCAGAGCCTGAGAAAGGGGCCCCCTCCTCCTGGGCCCATGGCAACTGCAGGGCAGAAACTTGACAGTCCTCGGGGACCTACTGTGTCCCCATTCCCGTGCCCTGTTATTTAATTCTAGCAGCCGTTTGCTGTGGCCCCATTTTAGAGAGGATAAAAGTGAGGGCAGAGATGGGACATGACTTGCCCAAGCTCGTGGTGGTCAGTGGCGGGGGCCCCAGTACAGACTTCTGTCTGTGCGACCTCAGGGCCTTCGGCCGTGGGACAGTGTCCCACAGCTCACATGTGAGATGGGGCCCTTGATCCTCCCCCAGGGCCCAGAGGGAGAGAACAGGCGTGCCCGGCACCAGCTGGCTCTGTCCTGGAGCTGCCCTGAATGACCTTGCTCAGCCCTTTCTCAGATGCGGGAAAGGCTCAGAGAGGGCGGCCCACAGAGGGGGGTGAGCCCAGCCCCGCAGATTCTGACGTCGGGCCCACGCCCTCCCGCTCCCCTGGGCAGAGCTGGAAGGGTCCCTGGGCTTGGCCTGGAAGGGAAGCTGGTGCCCCCTCCCCAGCTCTTGGGACGGCTCCGCTTGGTCTCTCATCTTCCGCTCTGGGTTCTGTGAGCTTCATGCAGCAGTAATGGATTGCAGTGGACTTTTTCAATTAGGTTCTGATTTTCCCCTGCCTGTTACTATAAAACTCCAGATGGTCTAGGGCTTCACGGTTCCTGGGGTATTTTCCCCGTTATTTGAATCTGCTTTTGTAACACGCCCCACATGTGGGAGCTGGGCCTTTCAAGGCTCTGTGCCTCAGATGGGCTTGCTCTTCTCTGCCGTGTCACCTCAGCTTTCCTTTGTGTGTGGTGGTTCTCCTCTCCGAGGCCCTGGGAGGAAGGAGGGTACCCCCATCTCCCAGCATCAACTCTGCATCCAGCGCTGGGCCTGGTCTTGCCTGGGAAAGGAACCCCTGATGTGAGCCCGGTTGGAAATGGTGGTCATAGTTCCTGAGAACCAGCCTGATTTTGGAGCTTTATGTAGGGTCCCTGAGGCAGTGACCAGAGCAGTCAGGGATGTGTACAGGCAGACTAGCACGTCCGCCAGGCCTGGAAGCCAGCCCAGGTCCGCCACTTACTGGCTGTGTGACGTCACTTCCAGCCAGTGATGTCACTTTTCTGAGCCTCAGTTTCCGCATCTGCAGAGTGGGGCCAGGAAGGAACCTCACCAGAAGAGTGCGATGTCATGATTAACTGAAATGTCACACAAAGCACATCCAGCTCCTGGCTCCTGACAGGTGAATGAGCGGGCATCACCCAGTCTCTTATATAACTCTGAATTCACCCGTTTCATCTTAGTAGATATTTTAATGTTTATGCATTCTAAGTAAATAGAAAAACTTAATACTCATTCGTACATTTTTCTAGACTGTTCGATGTCTCTTCTTTTCCTTCTCTCCCCTCTGTATACTGCTTTACCCACAGTAGCCACCCTCTCTGTTGCCCATGGTGTATGAGCCTTTGCTCCTGGCCAGCTAAATCTGTTATGTTTGGTTATTTCAAGTTCATTCTAAATAAGAGGTGCTCGGGTAATTCTCTGGGTGCCCATGGTTGGCATCAGGGCTGTGGCCACAGGATACTGCATGTGCCCTGTGGTTCACAGAGAGCACCCTCCCGCCATGTGCCCAGGTGTGCCCACGTTATGCCCTATTTATGGATGAGGAATCTGAGCTCTAGCATGTGAAATGAACTTGCTCAAGGTCATCCAGTTGGGAAGTGTGGATTTGCACCCAGGCCACTTTGATGCTTGATGCTGAAATGCAGTGATGCAGGCGTGGAGGGGCAGATACCACCAAGCTGTCACTAGGGGCCAGGTCACACCAGCCAGAATGCTGGGGCGAGCATATGTACCTGCTGAGACATGGGAGAGCCATGCAGGGTGTAACTGTGGGCAAGGGGGACTCAGACACCCCTATAGGCTTAAGGCTTTGCGTTAGGGTGTTAGGGGAGGGATGTCAGGAAGGCCCCACCCCATGGAAACATCATTATACCCTTGGGTCACCATAGCATCACCGCAGGCCATCCTCTTTAGGGAAACTGAGACCCAAAGCCTGGGGTGTGCCCATTGGCTCCATCTGACTTGCCCCAGCAAGACTCATTTTTCCATTCTTGCAGCATCTGTACCCCCACGACACAACAGTGATGGGGTGCCTCTCCCTGCTGCCCTCCAAGCCCCCACACAGTCAGTCAATGCATGGGCCCCTTCAAGCCATTCCCCCGCAAAAGGCTGCCTCACTCCCTTTGGAGGTTACACAAAGGGTACTCCATGGGCTTGGTGTGAAAAGAGTTTTAGGGCCACACCAGTCAATGACAAACACATCAACCAAGCGTTCCTTACTCTGGAGTCAGCAGAACCTGACCTACACAGGTGTCCCCCTGAGGGCAAGTCAGGAGCAACTACCGCCACCACGATAACAGTGATAACACTTATGTCCTGTGTGACACGCACATGTGCACGTTGCCCCACCACCACAGCTACTTTGTGAGTGGGCTCCTCACATCCCCATTTTGCAGAAAAAGAAACTGAGCCACAGAGAGGACATTGATTTGCTAGGATCACAGAGCCGCCTGCTTTCCAGGCTCTGACACACCCACAGTGGAGGGCCTCAAATGCCAGTCTAAGGGGGCTGACTGGATGTCAGGAGGCACAGCGAGCCATGGAGGGTCCTGAGCATGGGTGACCTGGTTAGATTTACAGTTCAGAAAGAGATTCATAAAGCATTAAAATTGGAGGGGCCTTGGGGCTGTCCGGTGAAGCTGCCAGCTATAAGGCAGCAGAGAGGGGCTCATGAGAAACTCAGATGCCCCAGCTCTAGGATTCCAGACCAGGCCCTTCCACCTCTGTGAGTCCTGCTGGCTCCTGGCTCCCCAAGGTACGATGGGGGGTTGGAGGTGGAGCCCAGACAGCCCTGGGATAACTCCTCATCACAGGAGGTGCTGGGGCACCTGCTCCTCCAGACAGTTCCCTGGTCCCCATCTTGCTCCAGGCCCCAGGCCCAGGCTGACGCCCCTTAAATGCCCAAGCCAAGGGCTGGAGAGCACAGAGTGTGTTGAGAAAGTTAAGTCTGGAAATCAGGCGGGGGGAGGAAAGTGAAGGGTTAAGGCATAAGAACTGGGAACAGGACACTGGGGAGACTTGGGAGCCCACCATGCCCAGTGGGACATCACACACACTCACACACACACACCCTTCCAACTGGGCAGAGGGGCAGCAAGCCCAGGAACTGCCACCCCGGGCAGAATGCCGCTCCACTACTTACCTGCTCTGTGATCCCAAATGATGGCCACCATGACGATATTGAGCAAGAACCTGGTACCAAGAGAAGCATTTACCGTGCGGTCCTCACAGCCTCCGAGGCTGGTAGAACTCACCCAGTTTTATCAGTGAGGAAACTGAGACTCAGAGAACTGAAGGCACTCATCTTGGATCGTTCGCAAGTGGAGCAGTCAAGAGACAAGCCCTGGTGGTCCCATATCAGGGTTCATGTCTGGAGCTGCTCTGCTGGTTTCCCCAGAGCCTCAGCTCCTGACAGTGGGAGAGGAATACTTGCCCCAAGGGCTGTGGGGAGGATCTGAGATCATGCTGGGGACAGTGCCAGGCCTAGCAGAGTGAACGCCCAGGTGCTGAACCCACGTGCATTCCCCTCCTCTCCTCTCTGCCTCTGTTAGCCCATCTCTGGGGTTGTCAAAGGGTGAGGCTGCAGGGACCTCGGCAGGCAACTGTGAGCAGAGCCCATATACGCTCATAGCTGGGATGCTGGCCCTGATGGGGGCGTTGCTCTGCCAGGGGTATCTGCATCCTTGTCCCAGACCTGTCCTGCCCAGGCTGCTGCTGCTGCACCTGCTGCTGCCTTTGATCCTACCTTGAGGGATGGGACCCCCATCGTGGTGCCTCGGCCAGATGCTTGTTATATACCCCAGCCTGGGACTCAGTTCTGAGAAGTTCCAATGGGAAGGGGGCGGGCAGGACGAGCCAGGCCAACATACACGGGCAAGACGTGGGCACAGTGCACAAATGCAGCTGTGGGATACCTGGGTGAGCACAAGGGAGGTGCATGCATCCGTAGGCCCCAGAACCCTATTCTGAACACCACTAGAGCATGTTTCTAACCCACCCTTTGCCCCATGAGTGAAATGACAGCCCTGCCCCCAGGGAACTCCCAAACCCTCAGCCTGGAGGCCTGGAGAGAGGATAAGGGATGTACAGAGAAAACCTCAGCACAGCTCAGGGTGTGACCGAGGAGGAGCGGGAGGTTGAGGATGGCTTCTCCAAGGAGCCAGTGCTGGGGCGCCAAGAGTAGATGTCTGAGTGAGTGAAGAAAGGAAAGCCGTTCCATTCCCAGGGAACAGCTCCAGCAGGCCTGGGGGCATTCAAGTTCCCGACCCATTTGGGGTCTGATCACTCCCGTGCGGCTACAGCCTAACACGTGGGGTGTATGCAGATGGGAGAAGTGTCTGACCGTGTTGGAAGACTTCGAACACCAAGCTGAAGATTCTGAAAGATGTCTGAATTAAACTGTCAGCGAGTTGGAAGGGCAGGCGTCCCGGGAGGGTGGCAGCCCCAACAAAGGCTGTGGGGGTGGGGGTAGCTGTGCTGAGACGGACGACTGGCCAGACGGGTGCACAGGCCCCAGTGGGGAGATGATGTACAAGTCTCCAGAGTCGGGCGGACCCTCCCAAAGTCAGGAACAGCACGCAGTATGTGAGGAGTTTACTGCCCCCCACCTCAGACGCCCACCCTCCCGGCAAGGGCCAGAGAGGAACAAAGGGACCAGCTGGGGGCCGAGAAGTAGCCTGCCCTTCAGCTGCTCCACCTCACTATGCGTGAACCTGGCCCAGGCCTTGCAGGGGGTGGGGGCGTGGCTTGTGGCCTATTTACTCCCCAAACAGGATTTCCTTCTGGTTTTGATGCATGGAAAAGGCATAACATCTGGAAATAGGAAGCGGAACAGCTTCTAAAACCCAGCTGCGGGCACCTTGCCTTGGGCCAGCCCCAAGCAGAGCACGGCCTGCAGTTGCGGCCGGGCCTTCAAGGGACAGGCGCCGGGAGTGCCTGCCCCAGACCAGCCATTGTCTCTGAGTCCTTGTCTCACGTCTGTCCTGGCCTAGACAATGGAACCAGTGGCTCGAGAGAGGGAGCCCAGCCTCCTCTGATTTCTTCTTCTTAAGAGTCGCCTCCCCTGCCCCCTGCCCGTGGGAAGACAGGCCTGCGTCCTGTCCCAACCCTGGGACCACCCTAGGAAGCCTCCGTCTCTGAGGTGGGGATGTTGGGGCCGCTGGCTTTTTGACTGTTGTGTGGTTAAACCTCCAGCATCACGCCTGGACGGAGGGAGCAGATGCAGGCCAGGGTACCTCCTCCTCCTGCCTGTGGCAAGCGCCTTGGGAATGGAAGGCGGACAGTGAGGAGAAGCAGGAAAGGGCAGCCAGTCACACGGGGACCAGGGAATGCTCCTCGGGGCTGTGGGCCAAGCATCTTGCAGGCTGACGGGGTGGACAGACTGTGACGAGAGAGATAAGACATTCCTTGCTGAGTGTCTTGCAGGAATAAAGACTTGGCATTACCTGGCAGACCCCTGCTGCTGTGAGCCTCGGGTGGGGAGTCAAGAGGGGCCGGAGGTGTAGAGGGCTGGGTGTTTGAATGCCAGGCCTGCGGGGATTTAGGTGAGAGCAGCAGGGCCTCTTTCATACATCAGAGCCTCCTGGGGTAGCTGTGTAGAGGGTAGGGAGGAAGGAGTTTGAAGTTAGAGGACTCAGAGGGAAGAGATGGGAGCTGGACAGAAGCTGCCAGAATCGGCACTGTCTGTGTTCCTCTCTGTCCACCCTCACCCCCACCAGGGACATCACATGTGTGCTGTGCCCACTGCATGCTCACTGCTTGGCGTGGGGCCTGGTGCATACTTGGGGCATCCAACAGATAAACAGCCAAATGATAAGTCAAAGACTCTGAGTTTACAAGTGTTGTCATTGTTCTGACCGCGATCAGCATGATGTCATGTTCCAGGGGAGCAAAGCCCTTTGACAGTCAGTGTCCCACCCCTTGGGGCCTTCGTATCAGCCCTGGATGGTGGCTACACAGCTTTAAGTTTGTAGGCAAGGAAATAGGCACAGGCATATCAAGGGCACTGCTCAGAGCCTCACTGGGAGAGGACCCGACTAAAATCCAGGCCTTGGGTTCCAAATCTAGGGCTGTCTGCACCGGACATGTGCCTGCCCCCTGTCCATTCAGAGGGGCATGCCACTTTCAGACGCCATTGGAGGGCAGACCCGTCCAGAGACAGAAAGACCAGTTTTTTCTCAAGTCCTAGTGGCCATTTCTAAATCAGGGATGGATTATTTTCTGGACCCCACCAGACCTTCCCAGATAAGAGTCTAGGTCCTAGACACTTCACGGGGAGCTGAACTGGGGCACCGGGGGGCCTTGGGCAGGGCCAGGGGCTGGGGTTGTCAGGGGAGCAGATGCGGGGGCCCATTTCAGGGCTGGGCGGTGGGCCCCCCGGCGCCTGCAGAGCGCCCCTCACCGGCCTCTCCTGCAGTTCGAGGGCTGCAGCAAGGCCTTCTCGCGCCTGGAGAACCTCAAGATCCACCTGCGGAGCCACACGGGCGAGAAGCCGTACCTGTGCCAGCACCCAGGCTGCCAGAAGGCCTTCAGCAACTCCAGTGACCGCGCCAAGCACCAGCGCACCCACCTCGACACGGTAGGCCCCGGGGGTAGAGGCCGAGGGTGGAGGGCGGAGGGCAAGCACACCGCCATATTTGTCTAATGCAGGGCAGCAGCCACCTCCAGGCAGAAACCCTGCCTTCAGCCTTGTTGACATTTTGGGCAGGACAGATCTTTGCAGGGAGAGGGAAGTACCATCATTACAGGGTGTTTAGCCACATTCCTGGCCTCTACTGTTTTAGTTGCTAAGTTGCATCCCTGTGAACTCTTTTGCAACTCTGTGACCCGCAGCCTGCCAGGCTCCTCTGTCCATGGGATTTCTCAGGCAAGAATACTCGCGTGGGTTGCCATTTCCTTCTCCAGGGTCTCTTCTCCACCCAGGGATCAAACCTGTGGCTTCTGCTATGTCTCTTGCATTGCAGGTGGAGTCTTTACCACTGAGCCACCGGGAAAGCCTGTCCATTCGATAGGAGTGATTTCCTACTTCCCAGTGTGGCAACCAAAAATGTCTTTTAGTGTTGCCAAAAATCCTGGCAATTAAACTCTCACCTGGTTGAGAACCACCAGCCCAAGCAGTAGTGTGGGCCCCACTGAGCGGGGGCACAGGGCAGGGGGGCGGCGGTGCAGCTCACATCCTGCATCTTCTCCCCGGGCCTGTCAGTCACTCCCAAAGCCAGTCCTCCCTGCTCTTCCTCGCCCACCCCCACCCTGACCCCCGGCATGGAGACAGGCCAGAGGCTCTCCAGGGCCTTGCATATCTCCTGGGCACGGTGGTTAAGCCGTTGAGGGAAGCAGGGCCCAAGACTCCAGGCCCCTGGATCAGTGACCTGGGCCCCAGATGCCAGTGTGTCCACCTCCTTCCCTGTTTGTGCCAGTGTGATAGATAACCTGTGGCTCCGTCATAGCACCGGTCCAAGCATCCTGTGCTGTGCATGCAGACCTCAGCAGTTAACAGAGCACTCTATAACATCATCTCCCACCATCTCTGCCTGTCAGTGGGCCACGAGCCCATTTGACAGGTGAGGAAAGGGGGGCTCCGGGCAGTTCCCTACTCAGCCAGAAGGTGGCAGAGCTGACTGGGGTCTCCCCACAGTCTCACAGCACCTATGTGAGGGGATGCACCAGCCTGGGAGACCCCCGGCCCCTCAGTGCAGCAGAAGACGGGTCCATAGCCAGACTCCACATTTTGGACCACTGGCCTGTATCTCTGCTTTTTGTGCGAATGTTTGAGGAACTGTGCCGGTGGGGGCCTGGGAGACCTGTGTGGTCGTGCAGCCCAGCGTCTAGTACCCGGACATACAGATGAGGAAAGAGAGTCCCAGATGGGCGATTGACCCCTCCAGGGTGAGTCGGAGGCCACATGGCAACAGAAGTCAGAGCTGGAGGCCCTCTGGGGGTTCTATAGCTGGGAAAACCAAGATCCCCAAAAGATGGGGGAGGTGGATAGCAGAAAATAGCAGGGGAGTCATGTTTTGGGGCCTGGCCAGGCCCTGGGCAGAATGTTCTACACATCTCCCCGTCCCCTGAGATCACACACACCCTCCCCTAGTTTAATCCTAGTGACAAACCACAAGGTAGGGGCCTGTCCCCATTTTGCAAATGAAGAAACTGAGGCTCAGAGATGAAATCATTGACTGTCACATGGCTGGAAAGTGGGGGAGCTGGGATGCAACCCAGTCTGCCTGACTGCTAGTTCAGTGCCCCTTGCTGAAGAGGGGAGAAGAGCGGAGGGGATGAGGCGGGAAGGAAGAGCCCTGCCCGCAACGTGAGCCCGACCACTGTCCCCCCCACCCCCACCTCAGGCTTACTGGCTTGGGGGTGGGGACATGGAGTGAAGAGGTATGCTAACAAACCCCTCTGCCTCCATCATCTTCTCATGCCCAGCCCCTGGGGCCCTTGGCACCTATACCAGCCCCGAGAGGTACACATGGCAGCCCAGCAACACCAGGCCCCTCTGCACCCCCTCCCCCAGACCTCCCTCCAGGCATCTCAGGGTCACCTACCCTCACTTACCCCCTTCCTCCCCTCTCCTTACTGCATTTCCTGGCCCCAGCCCCAAAGCAACAGGCCTCTGGCCCCTGCTTGGTGTGTGAACGGAGCTCCGAGGGCAGGGTCAGGGCAGGCCCAGAATGAGCCCGCAGGGTTATCTCAGTACTGCATCTCCCCAGAAGGTCCTGGTCAAGCCTAGCCCCCGCGCCAGGCCCATGGAGATACCGCAGTGGCCCCCATGGCGAGGTTGCTTTCCCAGCACCCGAGGGCCCATGAGGTCAGCGCCATGCAGGCTGGGCCTTGTTTTCCAGAGGAGACCTGCTCATGTCCCCAGCTCCGCTCTGGCACCAGAGAACGTGGGATTCTCTCCACGGGCAGGGAAGCAGTGGAACAGGCTGGAGAGAGCCAGCCTGGGTTCTAATCCCAGCCTCCATCTGGTCCCAGAGGTCTGAGAACTGCCACCCAACCTCTCTGGGCTTCAGACACTCCTACCTTACAGGAGAGGGATGGGAGAATCAACTGAGGCGGCAGGTGTGGTGGCCAGACACGGGGTCTGCACAGCAAACTTGAGTCGCTGGCCTGCCTGTGACTTGCTGACTGAATGCCGACCAAATCCTGCCGCATCCCAGACACTCCGTGTGCAGCTCGAGTCCCGACTGCCGCAGACTGTCCTGCCCTGGCCTTGGCTTCCTTACAGGGAGGATGGGGGCGATAGTCTCTCCTTTGCCCACTTCCCTGGACCGGTCAGGGCTGCAGAAGAGAGGGGGCACCTTAGCAGAGGGGCGTGGGCACTGCATTGCTGCAGGATCTTGGGCAAAGCATCAGCCTCAGGTTCCTCATCTGTAAAGTGGGGATGCTTTTCATGGGGTGGGTGAGAGGCTGAAAGGAGATTGGAGTTGGCCAGCACTGAGCGCAGTGCCTGCACACTGGGGGTGCTTAGTATGTGAGGGGCTGTCTTGTGCACAGGTCGGGAGGGTGCTGTGAGGTGCTCGATGCTCACAGCACGGCCCTGAGTGTCCTGCTGTGAACAAGGCCTTGGAGCTGGTGCGGTGACTGCAGGCCTGGGGCTTGGCTGCTGCTTGGGACAGCCAGCCACAGGGTTTCCTGAGGGCTCCTAGGGGAGCTGGGCTGGAGGAATGTTCTACACACGTCAGGCCCTGGAAAAACAAACACAGAGATGGGCCTTGTGCCCTCTTTCCAGGCGAGGGCGCCTGCACACACGGAGCTCTGTTTGTTTGCTTTTTGACAAAAGCGTGTGGATTTGTATCAGCGTCCCCTGGGGACAGAGCCTGGGGCAGAGCAGGGCACAGCCCATGAGAGAAACAGCGTGTGTGTGTGTGTGTGTGTGTGTGTGTGTTGGGGTGGGAATCAGGCCCAAGAAAGAAGGGCCCTGTGGTGTGTGGGTCTGTGTCTGTGTCTCTGAGTGGTTGTGTGGGGGGCAGGTCTGAGGCCTGCCTCCCACCCCACCGTACCTGCCTTTCAGCAAGGCCAGCCTCTCACTGCCCTGTCTCTCTCTTTTCGCTCTCCTCTGATTCTTTAACCTGGCAACTCTCCGTGGCAGCACCAAGGTATGGCCGTCTGTTTCTGCTCCCCATCCCCAACCCCATGCTGTCCAGCAGGGCTGGCTCACCTTAAGGTTTAGGGGCAGTTCCAGTAGGCATGGCTGGTGGGGACATAGGCGTCATCTCTAAACGTCCCCCACCACTGTGTCCCCTGCAGTGGTTGGAGGCCAGAGGGCCTTGAGAAATCAGAGCTGCTGGATGTGTTCAGAAAGGGAGCCTTAGGGACTTGAAGCCCCAGTGGGAGCCAGAGTCCCTGAGCCAGGTCTCATGGAGGTTTGCTTCTACGGGGAGCTCAGAATTCAGTTAGAGCCACAGAGCCCCTGACCTGGAATGAATCAGAAGGGACCCTTCCTGGAAGAAAACTCACCTCTGAACAGACCCAGCCGCGCAGGTGGACACTGCTACCGGTGGAAACTCGAGAAGTGGTGGTGGGAACTAGACTCAAGGAGAGGTTGGAGAGGAGGAGACCAGAGCTGGGTGTGCTGGGATGGGAGGAGGGGTGAGGACTCAACCAGGGCTAAAGTCACAAAGGGCCTTCAGCACCCAGAGGTGGGTTGTATCCAAGGGCTGGCACTACAGGGACCATGGGGGGTTAGTAGGTGAGAGCGTGGCCAGACCTGTGAGAAAGGTCCTCTGGCTGTGAATGAGAGGGGAGACTGGAGGCGTAGACAGCACACGGGGTCTGGATAGGAACCAGGGGAGGTGGTGGGCACCGACCTGTTCTAGAAGATGAATGGGGCTCCAAGGGAAAGGGACGTGAAGGGCACTGATGCCCAGCCTACCTGGGGCTACACCTGAGACCCAGTACCCTCTGGTCTCCTGTGCTTCTTGGTTTGAGGACCTACAATTCTCATAGCCTGGGGACCAGTCTGGGGACTCGGGACCCACTGCAGGGTCGGTCAATGCTCCGAGCCTGGCCTCCGCTCTCCAGCTTGGTTCATGTTTGTGTCCCGTTGCCTTGTGCTCTGCCCGACTCCTCTCCTTCATTTTCCTCCTCCCCCTCCACAAGGCAACCACCTCACTCTGCTCCTTTTTCACTTGCTGCTTCTCTGCAGCCGTGAGCCACAAAGGGTGTTCTTTTCTCAGAGCTGGTGTCAGAGGTGGAAGAAGTCTTAGAACTTGGCGGGGGGGGGGGGCCATGTTGCAGAGGAGAAAGTGAGAGTCTGAGAGGGGAGGCAACTTACCTGAGGTCCCAGGATGAGGGCAGAATGGAGACACAGACGCCTCCTTCACTGCCAGGCCAGGCACCTTCCCCCCACCAGTGGGCAGGCCTGAGTCAGACTCCTCCTGGCCTAGGACACAGGGAGGGATAGGACATGAGCCACACAGAAGGGCGTACGCCTGGCGGGTGCCCCCCACTCACCCCGCCTCTGCCCTCTGATGTTACAGAAGCCGTACGCCTGCCAGATCCCTGGCTGCTCCAAGCGCTACACAGACCCCAGCTCCCTCCGCAAGCACGTGAAGGCCCATTCGGCCAAAGAGCAGCAAGTGCGCAAGAAGGTAAGAGGGCTCCGTCCCAGGCCCATCTCCGCAGACAACCCCCCTAGCCTACCCAGCCTCCCGTCCAGCATCAAGGCAGGCAACGATCACACTCACTGCCTGCATCCAGCCTTCTACACCCAAGGGTGCTACTGTCCTCACCCCCGTCTGCCTCCCACCAGCCCAAGTGTCAAGATGGTCCATGACTTACAGTGATTTGTTTTCACAAGTTCAGTAGAAACCACGCTTTGAAGTTTGATCTTCTCCGTGACTTAACAGTGGTTTGACTTCTGATGGTCCAGCTTACAATTCTTCAGCTTTACAATGGTACGATGGTATTTTCACAAGTTCAGTAGAAACCACACTTTGAAGTCTGATCTTCTCCGGGGCCTGCGATGGGCAGGATCTTCTCTTGTGATGTTGGGCAGCGGCAGCTGCTCGACCACAAAGGTGAACAACTGATACACTCACAGCCATTCTGTTCCCAGACCACCATTCTGCTTTTCACTTCCACTACAGTATTCTGGAAGTGAGCTATTCGGAAGTGAGCTATTCTGGAAGTACGTTACATGAGCTATTCGGCACTTTGTTTAAGACAGTCTTTGCCTGAGGTGATTTTGCCCGCTGTAGTCTTGCATAAGTGTTCTGAGGAGCACATTTAAGGTAAGGGAGGCTACACTATGGTATCAGATAGGCTCAGTTCAGTCACTCAGTCAAGTCCAGCTCTTTGCGACCCCATGGACTGCAGCATGCCAGGCCTTCCTGTCCATCACCAACTTCCAGAGCTTGCTCAAATTCATGTCCATCGAGTCAGTGATGCCATCCAAGCATCTCATCCTCTGTCATCCCCTACTCCTCCTGCCTTCAATCTTTCCCAGAATCAGGGTCTTTTCCAGTGAGTCAGTTTTTTGCATCAGCTGGCCAAAGTATTGGAGCTTCAGCTTCAGGATCAGCCCTTTCAATGAATATTCAGGACTGATTTCCTTTAGCATTGACTGGTTTGATCTCTTTGCAGTCCAAGGGACTCTCAAGAGTCTTCTCCAACACCACAGTTCAAAAGCACCAATTCTTCGGTGCTCAACTTTCTTTATGGTCCAACTCTCACATCCATACATGACTACTGGAAAAACCATAGCTTTGACTAGATGGACCTTTGTCAGCAAAGTAATGTCTCTGCTTTTTAATATGCTGTCTAGGTTGGTCATAGCTTTTCTTCCAAGGAACAAGCATCTTTTAATTTCATGGCTGCAGTTACCATCTGCAGTGATTTTGGAGCCCAAGAAAATAAAGTCTATTACTGTTTCCATTGTTTCCCCATCTATTTGCCATGAAGTGATGGGACCGGATGCTACGATCTTCATTTTCTGAATGTTGAGTTCGGTAGGTTAGCTGTATTAAATGCGGTTTTGATTTTTGATATTTTCAGACCTTGATGGGTTTATGAGGCCATAACCTCATTATAAGTCGAGGGAGGTTTGTACTTCCTCACTCTCAGCCAGAAGACATTTATCCCCCTACCAGCTCCTCTCTCAACCATTTGCTCAGGGCTCATTTATAAACATTTGACGTCCCCAGCATTCAGGAGACAGAAATAAAAACCTTGGTCCTTACCTTCAGTGGGGACCTGGCAGTGAGAGACAGATAAACATGAAGGGATAAGTCGACACAATATGACAAAGACCGCAATAGATGTGTGCAGAAAACAGTCAAAGAACCGGGAAAGGGCTTTGGCCTATCCAGGGGAACTGGAGGGTCATGGAAGAAGTGACATGGGGCTGGGGCTGGGGCTGGGGGCAGTGGTATGCAGCCTCCTGGCTCCTGGCACCGTGGCCTTGGGCCTGTGTCTTAGCGCCTTTGTTCTTGTCTTCAGCTGTCAGATGGGGCATAGAGGACTTGCTTGTAAGGGTTCTCATGAGGATTAAACGAGGAAATCTATCTCAAGGGTTTTTTGACCAGTACTTGACCCAAAGTAAAAGTTCCGAACAGAAATCAGAAGGCGTTGTCATTAAGTCTTAAAGAAGGAGTAAGCACTGGGCCTAGGAAGATGGGCCCCCAGAGAGTGGCAGAAGCTTGAAGCAGTGTCTGAGGCCGGCTTCACACAGTCCCTGCCTGTCTCCGGGCTGAGCAGCGAGGCCCGGAGGCTGTGGGGGTGGGGTGACAGGATGCCCCTGCGGAGGTGGCAGGGCTGTCCTGAGAATGGGGGGTTCCATCGAGGGCTTGTAGGCAGAGATGGGACAGATCACCCTGAAAGGTGGCACTGGGGGCTGTGTAGAGAATGGGTCGAGATGGGTAGAGGGAAATTTGAGACAAGGAGGCCACTGCTGGGGGCAGGAGAGACATGGTGGGGAGGGTGGGGGCTGATCTGGGGCAGGGTGGGAGGGGAGGAAGAGGGACTGGGCTTGGTGACTGCTTGGCTGGGTTGGGGGCGCCTGGCAGGAGGAGCATCAGTGTCAGAGGTTGGGGGAGCAGGATGCATGGATGGTGGTCCCCTTCACCAGGATAGAGAATCTGAGAAGCAGGCTTGCAGGAGAACGCAGCGGGTTTTGTTTTGGACAGGAGGTGTGTGAGCCGCTGAGGGACCCAGTGTGGTTGGAGGGACAGGACTGCAACTCGGGGCAGGACCTTACCTGCCACATCTCCCGAGGACCACTGGGGCCACAGGTGCTTGAGTGCCAGGGAGGGTGTGTCGGGGGGAGAGAAACACCAGAGGCCAGTCATCAATATGTCAGAGGAGGACAGAGCGGGAAGAGCCCATTAACTTGTCTAGCAGGATTCAGGAGCAGCTCCTGTTCTCCAAACAGTGTTCTCAGAACTGTGGATACAGTGTAAATAGGGCAGAAAAAGGCCTAGAGGCTGGAGAAGTCGACTGCTGTATAATCTAGGGGATGGGGTATGCAGAAATGGGGTGCTAGGAGCAAGCAGACCTCAGTGAAAGAAAACTGGGGAGGGGACAGCTTGGCGCGGGAGCCCCCGGAAGCTGTAGAGCAGAGGAGGAGCGTGGCCACCGCATGTGCTGTCAGCTTGCGGGGAGCACAGCACAGCCACATTCACCCTGAGGAGGGAGGGATGAATCTGGTGCTTCACAGGCCGTGTCTCATCTAGTCCTCACTATAATCAAGAAGTGGGAGATTCCTCCCCATTTTAGAGATGTGGAAACTGAGGCTCAAAGCGGTAACAAGTCTGTCCAGGGTTGTGTGGTGTGGGAGGGACAGAGCCAGACCCATCTGCTTCCAGGGCACAAGCTCTCTCCACTGCTTTCAGGTTGAGGAGCCTGGGCAGGGACGGGGAATGGCCTGGGCTCCACGCCAGGGAGGCTTCTGTCCCGAGCAAACTGATGCCCAAGGACCAGAATCCTGCCCTGGTTTTCCCAGGCCCCGTGCTTGGCTCTCACTGAGCCCCTGGGACCTGGGGCCGCAGATCTGCAAACTTCCCAACAATAAGCATCCATTAAAAGCCATCGGGGATGATGTATCTTTCTGTGTAAAGCGACCCTTGTATTATGACAGCTCCTTGGCAGCCCTGCTGCGTTTCAGAGAGAATTAGAAATGCTTTTCTTCCTTAATTCTCCTCTCCCGCTGCTCCTAATCCGATCGACATTGCGGTCTGCAGGAACATGCCTTGGCCCTCTTTTGCCAGAAACTTAATTTACATGGAAAACAGCTGCTGGGTCAGGGAGCCGAGAGCCCTTCGGGAGGCTAGGCATGCCTTCCCCGGGCCTGGGTGCTGGCCCGGCTGGCCTGGGAGGGTGGAAAGACCCTCAGGCTGACTCCCAGCTGCTGTGTGATATGCAACAAGGCTCTTGCCTTCTCTGGGTTGGTTTTGTCCCAGTTAAAATGAGGATCTGGGCGAGTCAATCTTCAGGACTCTGACAATCAGCTTTGGGATTTCCCTGGGAGAAGGAACCCTTCCCATCCTAGTGCACACCCCCTCATCACTTGAGGACCCCTGTGCCCGTCTGGTCCCAACTGGAGATGTGAAGATGTTCTGAGGGGTCAAGCTCAAGTCTATATTTAGGGATAGCTGAGGACGACTGGCCAAAGACTTGCCAGCCCCATTGTGCTGTTAGCTGACACCCTCAAGGCCGGGTATCGACTCAGCGGGTCCACCGTCACGTGACCGTGGGGACTCGGCCAGTGGAGTGAGCCGGCCCTTGACCCAACACCTTCAACCGCTGTTCACACCTGTCCTCTCGTCACCCCTCTCAGCAGCCTGGCCTGAGGGGTGATTATTGCTGCTTAGTCCGGCAGGAGCAGGGAGAGTCAGAGAGGGTATTTGTCCAGTGTCACACAAGGCGTAAGAAGACATGGAGCAGGACTTGGGTCCAGTCTTCTGTCCCCAGCCCTGGACTGTTTCTGCTGCATTTTGTGCTGGGAAGGAAGAGAGATGGGAGTGGGGAGGAAGGAGGCAGAGACACTTACTGCACATTCGCTGTATCCTACTCCGCCAGTGTCAGTCAGCCCAGCCATGGCCCAAGAACCTGCCCCACAGACCTCCAGCCTCCTGGGAGGCCCAGCTGCTGCACTTTGATGCCCTCCTGGCATCTGTGCCAAGGCCACACCCCCAGCGGGGGCTCCCAGCTAGTGACAGAGCCTGGCAGGCCCTGCAGGGATGTGAAGCAGGACCCCTTCCTGGGAGACTTGGGACCCCACAGACTTCCAGCAGACTTAGGCGCCCTGAGGACTCCCTGGTCCCTGGGCTCCCAGTCTAGGGAGCTCCCACCAACTTTCTCTCTCCCTCTTCTTCCTTCTGTCTGGTGGCTTTCCCAGCACGCCCAGCTCTCCCTCACCTATTAAAATCATTGCATGCTCGATCTCGCCTGAGCATCTGCTTCTCAGCCCTGAACTAACGCCACTCTCACTGTGTCCGCAATTAGCTCCATCTGACAGCTGAGGAAACTGAGGGGCAGTGAAGGAGGGGTCGTGCCCTGGAGCCACCGTCCTTCCTGCCCTGTCCCCTAGAATGAGACTTGCTGGTGGGCAGGTGGTCTCGTGCTAACCCCCTCTCTCCCTCTGCTCACTCCCCAGCTGCACACGGGCCCTGACGCTGAGGCTGACGTCCTGACCGAGTGTCTGGCCCTGCAGCAGCTCCACACGTCCACACAGCTGGCTGTCAGCGACGGGAAGGGTGGCCGCGCCCTAGGCCAGGAACTTCTCCCAGGTAGGCAAGCGGGGAGGCAGGGCTGGGGGGGCCCTTTCTGCACCCAGCCCTGCAGGCAGACAGCCGTGCTTCGTGGGCAACAGGGGCCACGTGGACACGACCTGCTGGAGGCGCCCTCTCCTTAGAACTTCATTGCCAGGCAGCTGATCTCCCCAGGTGTCTGTTCCTTCATACCCACTCCTCTGTGACTCACCATTGCCTGTGGGATGAAGCCCAGGCTCCTCCCAGGCCTCCTGGGGCCTAGGTGTTCCTGATGGCCTCCTGCCCCAACCTTGGCGCATTGGATGCGGTTCCCTGAGCACACCAGGCTCCCTCTTGCCTGGGAACCACTGTACACACCTTGCCAGCCTCCACTCCCTGCACCTTCACTGCGGCAGGTCCTGCACTTTCTTCAGGACCCACCTCAGGGTTCGTGCCGGGGCCCCAACTTAAAGTCCCATGGACTCCCCACCATGATTCCTTGCTTCAGAAGAGAAACCCGGAGCTCTGAGAGGATGGGCAACTTGGCTGTAATTGCTTCCAGCTCATCAGAAGATAGGGCCCCCCCAGACCTCTGGGACCCTGCCACCCATCCATCCAGATGCTCAGAGCCTCCGGTGCAGCTGAGACAGCCTGTCTGCCCCTCCCAGCAGCCGCGGGCCACGGGGCAGGTCTCAGGCCCCGGCAGGAATTCCTGGCTTCTTGGGAACCCAGCCCAGCAAGGGGCAGGGTAGCCTGTGGATTCCAGCTGACAATTCTTGTGCTCTGCCCCTTTCCCCACCCCCCCCCGAAGAAACCACAGTATCAGAGCAGAAAGCTTTTCCCATCCTCTGGGATTTCTTGAATTACCCCAACCATTTTAAACATTTTTATTTTCTAGTTTTTTAAAATTCTTCCCCCTCAGCCTTAAAGTTGTAGCATATTTAAAACTCCATCAAAGCACTTACCAAATAGCCTTCAGAAAAGAAGATATTTCCCCTTTCTCTAGGTTGCCCTTCACAGGGTCTGTGCTCAGACAGATCCACAAGGATGAGGACACCCCAGGAGGATGGATCCATGGAGGAGGGACCATACCCATCTCCCTCCAGCTAGGGGTCCCTTCTGCCATGGCTGCACCTCATAGGGTCAGAGCTGCTAAAATAGAGGGACCCTAGTGGAGAAGAGGCCCTAGAGACGACTCAGTCTAGGGATGGAGGTTTGTATCTCAAACGCCAGCTGCCTGGGGCTGAGCTCTGTGTTGAGAAGGCTTCTGAGGCTTAGCAGGAAAGAGGGCTGGGACTGGTTAGCAATGGCTGCCCTGGGACAGAGGGGCAGAAGTCCTATATATAGCTGCATCGTTTCTATCGTGGGAGGACTCAGGAAACGGACTGGCCTAAGGTCATCCAGGAAGGTCAGCAACAGATCCCATTTGGAAGCCTGTTCTCCCAGGTACTAGCCCAGGGCTTGTCCCGGGGAGAGCAGTCAGGGCCAGTGACATCTCTTGAGCACCTCTCGGGCTGGTTACTTTACAACATCATTTCATCCAGTCCCGAGTGAGCCCATGCTGCAGATGAGACACAGATTCACTGAGGCGGCGGCGTGGATGGAGGGGCACTGGGGTAACACCAGGCCTGCCCAGGCCTGCTCTAGCCGTGGGTCAGCAGCGTCTCTGCTGCTTGAGCCTGAGTTCCCCACCCCTCCCCAGCAGCCTGCTGTGACACCAACTGTGGCTGTGGATATGTTCACTCATATAAAACCAATGTGACGGAGAGTTTTATCATTATTATTGTTGCTCACGGTGAAGGAGAAGAGTAGCTGTTCACTCATCCGTCTCGCGATAATGCAAAAGCCATCGTTTATTGAACATGTGCCAGGAGCTGTTCTAGGGACTGCACATGTATGTGTTAACTAACATAATCCTCATGTCAGCCTCATAAAGTACATATTAGCATGCACTTTCTCTTCCAGACAAGGAAACTGAAGCCTTGCGAGCTTAAGTAACTTTTTGCTGAGGTTCCACAACTAGTAAATGGCAGAGGCCGATGTGAATCCAGGCCATTTGGCTGCAGGCCATGCCCTTAACAAGCTGTCGGCTGCCTTTGCCGTGGTGTACGTGCGTGTGCGTGCGCGCGCGTGCGTGCGCGCGCACGCGCTCAGTCATGTCTGACTCTTTGCGACCCCACACACTGTAACCCGCCAGGGTCCTCTGCTCTACCTTGCCATACTGAGCACCTGTTGTGTTCCAGGTTCTGTGCGGGTCCCTGTCCTTGAGCTACTTCCAGCGCAGCGGGGAGAAAAGGGCCCGCCAGGCAAGCTCAGGAGTCCTGGGTCCCCCTGGGGCCATCAGGTTCTCCTGCAGACCCCACGGCGGATGCCTCAGGCACAGTTGGGAACAGATGTTAGGGCCAGAGGTTAAGTGCTCGCGGCTGATGATTGATGACGCTGATTTACAGCCTGAAGTGGTGCGTTCTGGGGAGAGACCGATCAGGCCCGCCTGCTCCTTATGATAACGGTGGTTCCCTCCTTCCTGCCCACTGTCCGCATGTTCAACGTGCCTGGTTCACACACTCAGTTGCCCACCGTATATTTGCCCTCAGGGGGCTGGACAGGGAGGCACCTGGACCGGGGCCGGGCAAAGGCAGGGGAAATTGTGGACGAAGAGTGCAGAACAGAGGGGTGAGGTTAGGGAGCGGCTGGTGAGAGTGGCCTCCAATCTTCACTGTCTGACTATGTGAAGCTCCCCCGAGCTTGCCTCTCATCAGGAAGGACCAGCTCTCCTCACGGGAAACCCTCAGGAATTTACCTGGCGGGCCTCCTTCAAGCCGCCCCAGGTAACGAGATGGGCAGTGAGGACGTGAGAAGCATGAGGTCAGCACGGCTGAGGGGAAGGGAGCAGGATTTATCAGGATTCTAGGCCTTCCCAACTGTCAGGCCCCCAGATTGGTTCAAGATGGCAGGCGAGGAGGTGCTACAGAGAGTGGCGAGTGGAGCGAGGCGGCAGCAGCGCTGAGTCAGGCCCTGTCCGCAGAAGCCCCCCTCCCGCGCCTTCCTGACCAAGCTGGGAGGGGTGTGCGGCTGAGGGAGCAGGCAGATGGATGGGTGGATGGGTGGTGTCCGTGGGGGCCGAGATCCCCGAGACAGGGGCCAGGAGGGACTTGGGCTGAGAGGCAGAGGGCCCCCAAGAGCCCATTCAGAGCCTGGGTCTCACAGCCTGGCAGTGAAGCCCGCGCCAGAGGCCCCTAGCCTGACGGGCCAGCGCCTGAGCCAGAGCCCAACTTTAAATGAACTTTCTCTTGGTGTCATTTGGGAGGACAGATTAGCTGCCCATTGCATGACTTTTGGCAAATTACTGAGGTTCTTAAGACTTCATCTTAAAATGAGATCATGTTATCTCCCCAGCTGACAGTTGTTGAGATGCTTAAACTTGATAGTGTGGGGAAAGACCTTGACGTATAGTATATTCTTAATGAACTGTTGTCGATAATAACGCATTTATTGTAAGAGTAGAATTTCACCGAATATAACCCTTCCATTGAATGCCTGTTGCTCTAACTCTAGGCCAGGGTTGCAGACTGCCTGGTCTACACACGGTGCCGTGCCATAGTCCCCACCACTTCTATCACCATCCCCTGCCAGTCCACTCATTCTGCTCCCTGCTGTGCCACCTAAGGCACTGACCTTGCAGTCCCTGCCCTTGTCCTGCTCAATTCCTGGTAGTAGTTCCCTGACTCGCAGGCCTGGGGTGGGCTAGCCTTGGAACCCCAACCACCTGAGAAAGGAAAAGTTCCTCCTTGACCCCACCCCTGAGAAGAGTGTGCTCTGTTCCCAGTGGTCCTCACGAGGTGCTGAGAGCATTGAGTGTGGACCCTCGGGATATAACAGCTGAGCCCCCGATGCAGTCTCAGTGCAGCTCAGGGCCCGGTCCCCAGGTCCACAGAGTCCTCCCAGGGCATCGACTTGATCAATTGATTTCTGGGAAAATGATGTCAATTTCTATGAAAATCGGTAAACGTGGCAGATTAAAGAGGGGGTGCAAAATTGGCCCCATGTTTTTCGGATAAAATAGGGAACATCAAAAAATTGCAACCCTTGCTGTGACCTTCTTAGGCTCCAGTCCCAGAGGAGGGGCTTGTTCTCCTCTCTAATTCAGGTTCCTTGGGAAGGTCTTCGGGAAGCGCTGGCCTTGGTCCGTGCTCGCAGGTCCTCAGTGGGGTCCCTGGAGCAACATGTGACTGACATGTGCCAGTCATGATACATGTTGACCCCTTCCCTGAGCAACGCGTGTCCCCCATTTGATTCATTAGCCGACCTTCTTCTTAACAAGGGCAAGACCTTTGGGAGTAAAAGGTGATAAAAGGTGGTCCCACTTGCAGGCGTCTTCCAGAGGTTTAGAATCTGAGACTCGAGCATGGCTGACACCTGTGCTGAGTCGAGACCCTTGTACAGTGTACATCCCACACAACCGTCTGTGACATCGCTTTCCCCAGGTCTCCCAGGCCAACCTGCCATCCAGCTAGCACAGCCGTCCTGTCTCTGGAACCCCTCACGGCAGACATCCAGGCTCTCCTCGCACACCTGGGGACGGGCAGTTCATTTTCTCCAAGGGCAACCTGTGACCCTACTGCAAATCTGCCTGTTAGCAGGAACCGCCAGGCCCAGAGCTCCAGTCTCCTCTCAAGCTTCCCTTCATCCCAGGTCTCTGTCTACTGGGGCTACATGGAGCAAGCCCCTTCTTTCCTAGAACAGTTCCAGAGATTTGAGGCAGCTTACTCCATTCAAATCTGCCTCTGCCCCAGTAAATACACACACACACACTCACAGGGTCCAACCACCCCGCATGTCTGACAGCCCCGTGTCAGTCCACCTCTGCGCTCAGCATGGACCTCAGCCCCGCATACGACCCCTCAGCTGCAGCATGAACAGAGCACAGTGGGGCCATTATCTCCCCCTGTCTGTGCTCCTAACCATCTAGGAATACAATGCTGGTTTCCCTTCTTGTCTTTCTCTCTCCATAAGCAGGCACACAGTTCCTGGGGTGACCACAGCCATCTCTAGGGAGCGGCCGAAGCCCAGTGATAATTGTTTGCTTCCCTGCAGGCATGTATCCTGGCTCCATCACCCCCCATAACGGGCTGGCAGCAAGCATCCTGCCCTCTATGCATGATGTCCCTTCCAGGCACCACCCACTGGACGCCACCGCCAGTTCCCACCACCATCTGTCCCCTCTGCCCACGGCTGAGAGCACCCGGGATGGGTATGTATAGCAAGCCAGTCCTCCTCTGGGACAGCAGATGGGCACCTGCATGAGCGGCAGGTGAGGGCAGGTGTCCCGCACACTAAATGGTTGTTACTGATACTGAAAGTAGCCAGCATTTATGCAGCACCTACTGTGTACTGTGCTCTGAACCAAATACTCACTGGGCACGATGTCCTCCTTGCCTCATAGGCATCCTAGCTGGTGGATGATATTATCACGGGGCTTCCTGGCACCTCACCTCGTGCCCCCTCGCCTCCCCAGTGGGGGTGGCCCCAGGAAGATGCTACATCCCCCCTACCCCTGACCCTGACCCAGACCTTCTGGGCTGGGCTGCTGCACCCAAGCCTTCTTGAGAGGCTCACCCTGCCTTCTCTTTGGCTTGTACTGTGTATTTTGTGAGCAAATTATTGGCCACCACTGCCCACTCCATAGATGCCCACCTAGGCCTTGTCCCCACTTCTGGCCCTGCAGCCGTGACCACTGGCCAGGGCTGTCCAGAAAGCTTTACTGCAGGACCCCTGCAGGAAAGGGGCCTTTTCCTCCATTCAATGTGGTTCCCGTTGTGGTCACTTAATTGTCTAGAAACGAAGAATGTATTAATTGTTGGCTTCAGCAATACGTGAACTATGAACTTCCAGATGTTCAAGCTAGTTTTAGAAAAGGCAGAGGAACCAGAGATCAAATTGCCAATACCCGCTGGATCATCGAAAAAGCAACAGAGTTCCAGAAAAACATCTATTTCTGCTTTATTGACTATGCCAAAACCTTTGTGTGGGTCACAATAAACTGTGGAAAATTCTGAAAGAGATGGGAATACCAGACCACCTGACCTGCCTCTTGAGAAATCTGTATGCAGGTCAGGAAGCAACAGTTAGAACTGGACATGGAACAACAGACTGGTTCCAAATAGGAAAAGGAGTACGTCAAGGCTGTATATTGTCCCCCTGCTTATTTAACTTCTATGCAGAGTACATCATGAGAAACGCTGGGCTGGAAGAAGCACAAGCTGGAATCAAGATTGCCAGGGAAAATATCAATAACCTCAGATATGCAGATGACACCACCCTTATGGCAGAAAGTGAAGAAGAGCTAAAAAGCCTCTTGATGAAAGTGAAAGAGGAGAGTGAAAAGGTTGGCTTAAAGCTCAACATTCAGAAAACAAAGATCATGGCATCCGGTCCCATCACTTCATGAGAAATAGATGGGGAGACAGTGGAAACAGTGTCAGACTTTATTTTGGGGCTCCAAAATCACTGCAGATGGTGACTGCAGCCATGAAATTAAAAGACGCTTACTCCTTGGAAGGAAAGTTATGACCAACCTAGATAGCATATTCAAAAGCAGAGACATTACTTTGTCAACAAAGGTCCATCTAGTCAAGGCTATGGTTTTTCCAGTGATCATGTATGGATGTGAGTTGGACTGTGAAGAAAGCTGAGCGTGGAAGAATTGATGCTTTTGGACTGTGGTGTTGGAGAATACTCTTGAGAGTCCCTTGGACTGCAAGGAGGTCCAACCAGTCCATTCTGAAGGAGATCAGCCCTGGGATTTCTTTGGAAGGACTGTTGCTAAAGCTGAAACTCCAGTACTTTGGCCACCTCATGCAAATAGTTGACTCATTGGAAATGATGCTGGGAGGGATGGGGGGCAGGAGGAGAAGGGGATGACAGAGGGTGAGATGGCTGGATGGCATCACCGACTCGGTGGACATGAGTTTGAGTGAACTCCGGGAGTTGGTGATGGACAGGGAGGCCTGGCGTGCTTTGATTCATGGGGTCGCAAAGAGTCGGACACGACTGAGCGACTGAACTGAACTGACTGAGTACTTGGGAAATCTTTTCCTTGCAAATGAGTAGAGGGAAGCCTCATAGCCCTTCCCTCTACCCTTCCTGCTACTTTAGCTCATCACCAGCAGGACTTGAGCAGACTTGTCCCTCAAAGCCTGATCCCACCAGCTTCCTCCTCCCCTGTCCTTCCTTCTCAAGGTCAAAGCCTTGGCCTGTTTGTACCCGGGGCCACTGGCCTGAGTTCATTACCCAGTTTGTTGTCCAGGGCTCCTCCTGCTACTCACTCACCTGTTCTCTCAGTGTCCAGTTATTGATGCCCTGGTATGGGGCCACTGATTCCTGCAGCCCTGGTGAAGCTCCCTGTGATAGACCTACAGGGATTTCCCACACTGGGCGAGTAGCCCTCTGGGAAGAAAGAAGAGGCTGTGGAAAGCCGGAGAAGAGCCCAGTGCTTTGGGGGAATATGTCAGGGAGGGCTTCCTGGAGGTGATGCTAAGCGGGGCCTCCAAGGTTAAGTAGGAGTGGAGAGGTTGGGAGGAAGGGCAGGTGTGGTGAGAGCTCAGTGTGTTCTGGAAGCTGGACCTTCATGTGGGGTGACAAGCTCAGGAGAGAGGTCACCAGGGCCAGATCACAAGGCCTGTGGCAGGACTTGTCTGCAAGGTGCTGAGCAGTGAGCAAGTCAGGTCTGGGAATGAGAAGACACAGCCTGCAGTGTGGGGCTGGGCTGCAGTGCCCCCAGTGAGTGGATGGCAGCCCAAGCCAGCACCGGTGGGAGCGGGGAGGGACCCCCAGCAGGCGAGAGTCCCACGGAGGGAGCAGGACTTGAGGACAGTCTGGCCGGGTGGGGAGAGGAGAGCTTGTCAGAGCTGAACCCGTGGGCGCACAGGGAGTGCCCCAGGTATTCATGGAGCAGGGAAGTCTGGCTGTGCATGCCACAGAGGCAGCCTGGTGGAGTACCAAGGGGAGCCCAGAAAATCAGGGCTTCCTGGAACCTTAGTTTCCTCTTCTGTGAAACAGGCATTAGAATACCCTTCCCTGTGGAAGTGGTGAGGGTCAAGTGCACATGCCTGATACTGTGTGTGTCAGCTGGTACAGGCTCCGTGGACACCAACCTCCTGTCCCTCCCTCACCCACCCACCCACCCGCTCAGGCCACCTGCTCACCCACAGCCAGCCCCCAGACATCTCCAACCAAAGACAAATAAACCACAGAGGCCTTTCCCCGCTCGGGCCTGCGCACTCTGCTCCGCCTCATTCATCACCTGCCTGCTGCCTGCGTAAGTGCCCATCAAGAATTCCTGCAGTGAGAGGCAGAGTGATGACAAGACCGAGACGGGACCCCCAGCCCGCCCGGCCACCCGCGCCTGCGGGAGCGACAGGCAAGCCATCCCCACCAGCCGGGCGCCCAGGCTCCCCCAGGGCTGCCTGAGAGAAGGGCCCTCATGCCTGACACCAGGACCGGGCCCAGCTTGAATGGGTTTCTTTTTTCAGCCCCTGAGAAGAGGCGAGGAAGGGGGGAAAGCCTTCAGCCTCCCTTTCCTGCCAAAGTCAACAAGGAAGGCCACTCGTGGCTCCCTGGCGGTTTGCTGGGACGTTAAATAGCTTGACAGAATTATCTGATTCACTCAAAAATATGCTAAGAGGGCTTGACTTCATGACCAAATTTATTTACCCTGGCTCAGAGAAGACGCCCAATAGGGTGTTTGTTTTTTTTTTTTCCTCCCTGGCTATGTACGAGGTATGAAGCCCTCGTCTGCCAGGCCAGTGAGGTTTTTATTAATTTTTATAGGTTCCAATTGAAGCAAAAATATTTGATTTAGGGATCATTTGCATGACTCAGAAGAGGCGCTCCAGACGATCCTTTTTCCTTTAGAGTTCAGGTAGAGCGGCAGAACCTCAGCCTCCCCGTCCACTTCGGGGAGAGTCGTGTTCTGTTTAATTTCACTGGCTGTGAAGGTGGCAAATGTGAATTTATGGCAGGTTTGAGACAGGAAAAACAAACTTTGAAAATGCATGTTTTTTCCCCTTCAGATCTGGTTCTCCTTAAGTCTGCAGTGCTGTTAATCTCTGGATTTTGTAGTTGAGTGATTCAGAAACCCATTTGTTTGTATTTATCAGCTGTTTGCTGTGTGCCAGACTTGGTGCTGAGCAGGGAGTGACTGAGAAGACCAGGCCTGGCCCTCCACATGGGGTCTCTCCCAACAGAGGGGATGGACAGGAAGTAGGGGAAAGGCTGGAGTATGGGTGCCACGATGGGGTTGGCATAAGACAGGAGGGTACCACGCAGCAGGCTGGACGGAGGAGGAGCCACCCTCCTGGCCACGCCTGGGCTCAGCCTCAGCCCAGAGAACTGGTTTTGAGGACACCTGGCTTGTACACCACCCTCCACAGTTTATAGAGCACAGTTGTAGACCCACTTGATGACCCTATGAGAACAGGCTTAGAAATATTAATGATGGTGATAGTGGTGGTTAACTCATGGAGCCTGGAAGAGGATCATTTCATTAACTTCAGGAGGCTGGCCTGTACCTCCAGTGTCTCAGATCCTGGCCTGGGGACCAGGGTCCCGATGCGGAAGCCCTCTTCTGCTGTCTTCAGCGCACTCACAGGGGTGTGCATCCCAGACACTGGAAAGATGGCAGTGTCATCACGGGGCAGTGATGGCAGGAGGCCCATGTTAGAGAGAGCAGATGGGGGCCCTGCAGAGCCACAGATGTGGAGACCACCGACCTCTCCCCAGATCTCGTCCTCTGTTTTGAGAAAGACACTGATCTGTCATGCTTCCTCGAGTCTTAGAGGGTGGGCACGGACAGCATGGCTAGCCTGGAGAGGTTACATGGAGCTATGACAGTGAGCATATGTGGTATTCTAACATGAACAGTCCAACATAGCCATTAATGAAAAGAAGAAAGTAAAGACTCTGAACCTCCACACTCTCCGTCTTTCTGCAGTGATTGCACACAAACAGTTCCGAGGCGGTGAGCCTTCAGCCCAGTCCCCCGACCCCAGGGTCATTGTGGTTCGTGTGAGCAGACCTCAAGGGCGCAGGAAGGCGGCACAAGGAAGGGACCTGGTGTCCAGCATTGTGCAGCCTGGTCAGCCATCCTGCCGGGGCTCAGCTGGGCTCAGGGCTAACAACTGTTAGCCAGTGTGGCCTTATTTCAGAATGTGAGTGTCCTTTAGGCTCTGTGCAAAGGAAGGTGGTGAGTCCCCCATCACAGGATGTATGCAAGTGGAGGAGAGATGCCGAGAGATGTAGGCAGAAAACCCCTAAAAGTACACCGTGCAGGAGACTAAAGGCCAGCTTGGACAACAGGCCTAACTGCCAGTTTTCCTTCCCTTTATCTTGATGATGATGCTGAGGATTCGTGGAGTGGCTAAGAAGGTTTCTGACATCATACCGGGTGCTGTGTCTACATTGCTTTATTTAATTTTACCTTCACGAGAACCCATGAGGTCAGTGCTGTGTGTCTGGGACTAACTTGGACAACGTCTATGAACCTTGGCTGTCTCTCTTCTCTCCAGGTTGGGACCTGGCCTCCTCTCGCCCATGGTCAGTCCACTGAAGGGGCTTGGGCCACCCCCACTGCCACCATCCTCCCAGAGCCATTCTCCGGGGGGCCAGCCCTTTCCCACGCTCCCCAGCAAGCCACCCTACCCGCCCTTTCAGAGTCCTCCACCCCAGCCTCTGCCCAGCCCTCAAGGTAAGCTCTGGCCGGGATGGAGGGGGCCCTTTCCAGATATACCCAGTGACTCCCACTCGGGCTGCGTGAGAGGAAGGAGACACTGGCCCACGGGGTGGCAGTCAGGCACCTGGAATGATGGCTGGCACTGAGGGCCACACTGGGAGAAGGTGAGAGACAGGTGACCCGGTTTGCCTCACTGGGGGTCTCTTCCGGGAGCAAATTTGTCATGAGGGGTAGAGAAGAGTTTGTCCCATCCACCAGGCATCAAAGGGAACATCATGGGGAGCAGTGGCTGGGGTGGGTGGCTGGCTCTGTATGAGTGATGGGGCATCTTAGAAGGGCATGGAGGACCCAGAGTCCCTGCCCTCCAAGCTCTGCTGGCAGGTGCAGCCAGGGGGCAGTGCTTTACCCAGCTCGCTCCAGCGTAGGACCCCGGCACCTCCTGTGGCCTGGGGCTCTCTCCTCCCATTCACACCCACCAGGCCAATGGGCCAGTGTGGGAGGCTGAGCTGCACAGCGGGGACGGCCCCCTCCTCCCTCTCTGGGCCTTTTCCCTCTGAGTGCAGCCCCTGCCGCCTCCCCCTGCAGGCTACCAGGGCAGCTTCCACTCCATCCAGAATTGCTTCCCCTACGGTGACTGCTACCGGTCGGCCGAGCAGGCAGCCAGTGGGGACGGACTGGCGGGGGAGGCCCATGGTTTCAACCCCCTGCGGCCCAATGGCTATCATGGCCTAAGCGCACCTTTACCTGCCCCAGGTAAGCCTCCCCTGCGTGCCTCCTTTCCATCCCTGTGCTGTGTGCTTTGCGCATGTCGGGATGGAGAACCCAGGGAGAGGGGAGGGCTGCACACAGTCCAGGTGGAGTCGGGCCCAGACCACAGGGCCTGCTCGGAGGAAGAGCATCGGCAGTGGGGTACAGGAATTCCCAGATCAGCCTCAGGGTTCAGATCCATCTGGAAGCTACAAGGACTGGGCAGGATGGGGGGCACCAGACAAAGGGGAGACTGGTACCCGGTCCCAAGGCCCTTTGGGCAGCTGTGGGCGTGCAGCAGGGGGTGGAGGGATGGGCACCAAGGCACAGCTGAGCACACACAAACCTGTGGGTCATCTGCGTGTGAGCCTGTGTGTCCCTGCTCACACACACGTGCTCCCAGGTCTGCACATGTCTTCCTCCTACACGTGTGTGTGGGGCAAGTCTGTGTGGGCACGTGTGTGCATGTGCGTGTAGGGTCAGCACGGGGGCTTCTGGCAGCGTGGGCCCCCTGTGTGTGTAAGGAACTCCCTGGCACGTGTGCTCCACGTCGCGCTTGTGCTGACATTCCCACCCTGTCTGTGCACACGTGTCCTCCTCCTGTGACCCCTTCTTAGTGTGTGTGCACACGTGTGTGCACGGTTGTGTATTAGCAAGTTTGGGCCATTTCGTATGAAGGTGCTTGTGTGCAGGTGTGTGGTTGTGTGTTCAAGTACAGTCTACTCTGTGAGTGGACGCGTGTCACACACGTGCACCACAGGCAGGTGTGAACCTGATCAAAGGTGCACTGGGGGTGGGCGGGAGCGGGGGAACACGGACGGGTGTGTTCTGTTCGCTCACACGTGGACTGGTGCGAGTTCTCCAGCCTGGACCCCGTCCCCCACATCCACAGGCTACGAGGCCCTGGCCGAGGCCCCGGGTCCCACCACGCTGCCACCACAGTCATCCGAGGACGTCGTGTCCAGCGGCCCCGAGGACTGCGGCTTCTTCCCTAACGGGGCTTTCGACCACTGCCTGAGTCACATCCCCTCCATCTACACAGACACCTGAATGCCGCCCACACCTGCCCACCTGCCACCGCCGATGCTACCCTGCCCACCTGCCGGCTGTTCCCACCTTCGGGGCAGCCAGCTGGAGCAACCAGGCCACTGCTCCCCAGAACGCAGCTGGGTCTGGCCACGAGCGAGCCTCTAAGCCCCAGCCAGGCGCTCAGAGGTGCCCGTCAGGATGCGTGACCTGTGACATCCCTTGACTGCGTCTCTCCTCTTGTCTCCCCAGTGGTTTTGAAATCACAGACCTCGTGTATATAAATTGTACAGAACTTGTTTTCCACTCCCTGCCAGTTTTATATTTTTGGTTTTACAAGAAAAGCATTAAAAACTGGAAATGAGACTTGGGGGCTGCTTTGTGATTCAGCCTAGAGGCTGAGACCACAGGAGAGTGGTGGACGAGGGCGTCACCGGGTAGGGTGCGGAGCCCCGCTTGGCCCCTGGCTTCCGTCGGTGGGAACCCTGTCACATGGTCCCGCCACGTGCTGTGGGCCTTACGGGCACCAGCGCTGGTCCCAGGACGTCAATGAAAGGCAAAAGCTCTTGCCCGCTGGCAGGCAAGCAGACCAAGGCTGGGACTGAAATTGGAATTCCAATATGACCCAGACCTTTGCTCTCAGCATTGACTCCTCGGTTGGTGGAAAAACACACTTCACTTCTGAAGCTGGCTTTGGGTAAACAGGCGAGGCCTTCCAGGGACAGAGCCCGGACAGCCTCGGCAGGCAAGGGGCAGAGAGGCAGGGCCCCTGAAGATGGAAGTGCGGAGAACCTCCTTTGTACGCAGAGCCCCGCACACCCTGAGTAGCTCGGGAGGATGGGGAGAGGAGGCCAGCTGTGAGCACACCAAGGTTCCCTTCCCACAAGGCTGCCGCCCTCCCCTGCCTGCCTCCCTCCCTCCCACAGCCCGGCCCTGTGCACGTGTCTGAACAGTGTCCTGTGTCTCACCACATCACCCTGAAGGTCACCTGGTTTAGAAAAACCCTCAAGGAAAATTTTTGCCTTGTCACTGCTGAAGTGAAGTGAAGCAAAGGTCATGTTTGCTGAGCACCCACTGTGTGCAGGGCTCTCCTCCACCCCACAGCACCCGTGCTCTGGGAAACAGCCCTGTGGAGGGTCTTTCTGTCCCAGGTTAGGTGAGAGGAACAGCTGGGATCTAAACCCAGGTCAAAAGGACACCATCCTTTTGTACTGCATGGTTAGTTTAGGCAAAGCAAGATGCAAAGATCCAGTCAACCTCTTCTTTATTAAGAAGAGAGGTAACTAGGATTCAGAGGGTCCACCCAACCAAGTGGGGCAGAACCCGTGATGCTTGGCCAATCCCGCCCCATAATCTATGGGGGCTTGTGACGGCTGCTCTGCGCTGGCCTGCGTGTGCTTCCTGGGTCAGCTCATTCACACCAGATGGACGCTCTGCCTGCCCTTGTCCAGGCCCGACCTATCTCTGGGGCTTCCTTGCCGCTGGTTCCTGGCTGTCCGCACCCCATAAGGAGCCTAGCATGGCAGGGAGGGGGAGGGTGTGCCCCTGAGACCAGTGTCTTCCTGTGAAGGTCAAGGGCCTTCTCACACGGCCCACATTCTCCCCTTCAGTCAAGGGCTGGCGCTGGAATCAGTCCCACTCTTAGGGAAGCCAGGACGCTGCACTGTCCTGACTTGTTTGCCTGACAGCCGGCTCACAGCCTTGCGTGCCACCCTCCGTTGGACCCTCCTCAGGTGCCCCAGACTGCAAGGGCCATGTGTTTCCTGCCACAGCCAGACTGACAGTTCCTCCCGTTTTACAGATGCAGAGACTGAGGGACGGTGAAGTCAAGCCACTTGTCCTCACAGTAAAGCCAGCAGATGTTGAGCTGGGATCCAGACCCAGGCCTCAGGCCCCAGAGCACATTCTCTCACCCTTCTGACCCCTCGAAGACTCGGGGTGACCTGGCCCCCACCTCCTCTCCTGGCCTCAGCCTCCCAGAGGGCAGTCCAGTCCAAGCCCCGCACAGGGAGCAATGGGCCCGATGTCACTCATGACATTGGCATGTGTGATGGGGACCCAGGGCTCCTGACTCCCACCCAGGCTCCCCTCACCCCCTCGTCCCATCCCCCACTGGGCTTGTGGAACTAATTAGGTGGCAAAAGGGATGCTCAGGAATCAATACTGCTTGTCATTGTGAGCACTTAATCCACTCCAGATAAGCAGAATTAAACTGTATGATGAGAACATATTTCTATTCAGAATGAAAAGGGCTGAGCCGTGAGCGGGAGAACACACAGGGAGCCGGCAGTTGGATCCCATTTAATTTCAGAGAGATGGAGAGAGAAGAAAAGGAGACAAAGGCAGGAGAAACAAAGGGCAGAGAGAGAGAACCGGACTGGAGACCAGGCGGGGGCCCAGAGGCAGGGGCCCAGAGCCGGTCGCCACGGGGCTCCGTAGGTCACAGCTTCCGTGAGCAACCCTGAACAGGGATTGCTCCTCTGCCCTGCTGGGGTCTCCTCGGAGCCTCTGATCCTCCTCCTGGCGTCATCAGGGGGACCCTCTGTCCTGATGCCCTGAGGCCACAGGTTCCCTCCAGTTCTAAGTGCACAGCAGCAGGCGGGACCCCAGGGCAGCGTCCGCTGGGAGACCGGACCTGAGCCCCGCCCTGGCCAGGGCTCTCTGCCTCCTTTATCTAGAAAACACCATGATCCGTGCCCCTCCTGAGCTCTGCCCCTGTGCCAGGGACTCGGCCTCAGAGGGGCACTGAGGGCATGGGGATTACTGCCCCTACGAGGAGGCACACTTGCTGCCCACCAACACCCCCAGGAGGACCAGGGTCAGATGGAGGGCGTGGTGCTCCATCTGGGGAGCCCCTCTGGGCAATGGAGCTGAGTTAGCCCAGGGATTCCCCTAAGAAGAGCCCAGAGTGCAGACCCACAGGCCTGCAGAGACGGCGACCGCACTGCCCCCCACCCCCAGCCACGCAGACCTTTGTCCAGGCCACGCTGAGACCGGCCTCCTCCGCGTCGCCTGGCCTCTGTCTCCATCAGGGGCCCTCTGGCCCCCGTCTCCTTTCCTGTGTCCTCCCCACCCCCTTTCCTTGTCTTCCCGTTTCTCCTCAGCGTCCTTTCCCTCCCTCCTCCTCCATTTCTCTCCCTCCTCCCTTTCTCCACTCCTCCAAATTCACTGCCTTTGCTTCTGTTTTTCCTCCAGGTTCTCGTTCCCTCTCTTTAAGCTGTGAGGTCTGACCCCAGATGAGGAGGCTCTCTTCTCTCTCCCTATCCTCCCACGTGTGCTTCCTCCTTCCTCACTCCTGTCGGATTCTCTGTGGTCTAGGGGCCCAAGGGGACTTGCCCAAGATGCAGAAGAGGGCTGAGAAGCAGGCCTAGAGGAGGTCAGTGGGAAGAGGTTTTGGGGAGGGCAGCCAGTTGGGCTTTTCCCCGAGTAATATTTTATGCAGCACTTATATGTGTTTGGAGTGGGTTGGTGGAGGGTGTGGTGTCAACTCAGATCACCCTGTGTTGGAAAGTGGAATCTCCCAGCCCCGTGCGTCAATGTTTGTTTTCTTCTGTGGTGGAAAGCCAGGCCCCGGCCAGTGGTTTCAAGCTTCTCTCACATTGTGTGTCTACTGCCATGCTGGCCACATAGATGCCCCACAGTGGAAGTGACGGGGAGGCCTTCTCTGCCGGTCACTTCAGAGTTTCTGGATCCCTCCCTGTGACTCCCCCACACTCACATTCAGGCCGCTGCCTGTTCCTGGGTCCCTCGATCCCAAGGCAGCCGGCAGGAGGCCCAGAGCCATACGAGATGGAGCCGGTTTGGTTGAGTCCTAGGCAGCCAGACCCAGGTGGGCAGGAAGGAGCGCCCGTAGTAGGGGTGGTGACCCAGCCCCCTGCTGCTCTGCTACTGCAGCCCCAGCTGCCCTATTTCCACCGCTGGGACAGGAGCCCATGGCATCGACCCCCTCCTAAACCTGAATTCCACCTGCCAGGTGGGGTGAATGGGTTTCAGGATCTCCCCTTGTGCCCAGGGTCCCCTTGATGGTGGGCGCATACCTGGATCTGTCCTCCAGGGACTCCCCCGCCTCTCCACCCTCTGTTCCTGATGGCCCTTGTGGTCCCCCGTGACCCAGACCCTCAGGGCTGAGAGGGCCCCCTGAGATCCCCGGCTCCACCCCAGCCCCGCCTTCACAGACGGAGAAAGGACCAGACAGACTCCATTTCTGCAACCCTTTTCAGCCTCCATCCACACCCCCTAGTCCAGCCTCATGGGCATGGAGAAAAGGGCCTGCAGGCAAGGGAGTGGTGGGGGGATGTGCCAGGTTTGTACGGAGACGTTGCCTTCCGCCTGCGCCCGGGGAGGAACGGACCGGGAAGCTCCCACTAGGACATTCGCCCCCTGAGGGCAGGTCCTGCCCTGTCCTCAGTGCTGAGTGCCCCGCTCCTCGGGCAGCGCCGGGCACACAGAGATGCTCAACCTATGTCACATACATCAGTGGAACAGACAGATGGGAGCGAGGAAACATGGGCCTATCTGCATAGAACCCTGTACACAGTAGGGCCACAGCAAGTACTTGTTAGGTCAACTGCCTGACCAACCCATCTTCAAAACTAGGAGAGAGGCCCAGTGGGGGTGTGATGTGTCCAAAGTGACAGAGGTCATGACTGGCAGGGGAGAGCCGCAGCCTCCTGGGTCCAGTCTGAGCCCTGTCCACACACCCTACCGGAAAACCCACCGCAGCCCATGCCTTATGGCTCCCATGGAGCTGTGAGACACCGGCAAGCACTCAGCAAGGTAAGTGCGACGGCCCCTTTTTCCAGAGGAAGGAAGTGAAGGAAGGAACGTCCTTTACAGGGGAAGGGACTGAGGCTCAGGGAGGTGGCTCGCCCGAGGCTGCCAAGAGAGTCAGGGCAGGCAGAGCGGGGAGCCCGGTGCGGGTGCTGGGGGGTGGCCTGAGGAGCTCCGGCACACACCCCTCTGCGCCATCCAGAGGGCACCTTTACGCTTTAAAAAGTGTCGATTTATATACTTGCCTGGGTCGTCAGCCCTGCCAGGGATTTAGAGGTTCCTAAGTGATCGTGTCTCTGGGGAAAACGCAAACGGAAAGTGAACCGGGCAGGAGGTACCAACCCTCACCAGCCTTGGGGCTGAGGAGCCAAAGCTCTTCTTTGATTTATTCCTGGGGTCCTGGGAACAGTGATACGTCAGGATCCTGCAGAAGGGCCACCTGGATGCCAGTGAAGAAATGGCCTCAGTGCAGGGCTCCCTCCCGCCAACGGCCTGTGTCCTGTCTGACAGGATCCTGCAGAAGGGCCACCTGGAGGCCAGTGAGGAAACAGCCTCAGGGCAAGCCTCCCTCCCGCCAAGGGCCTGTGTCCTGTCTGACAGGATCCTGCAGAAGGGCCACCTGGAGGCCAGGGAGGAAACGGCCTCCGTGCAGGGCTCCCTCCCGCCAAGGGCCTGTGTCCTGTCCCTGCAGCAGCAGGGTAATGCTTGAGCTCCCACAGGGGCATGGGCTGGATTTGGGTCTAGTGGGTGACTGAGGGCCAAGGCAGAACTGGGGCAGCCAGGTTTCAGTGTGCCTTTGGGAGGGGAGAGGCACAGAGAGGAAGGAAATAGGCTTCATCTTGAATTGAAGGTTAAGCTAGAGGAGGGTCCACTCCACTCTTCTCTGGGGCTTATTTTACTTCTCTTCTTCTTTGGCTGTGCTTGAAATCTTTCAGAAAAGCACTGGTGCAGCCCCGGTGTGGCCAGGCAGCCTGGACAGGAACAGAAGGCAAGTCCAGGTTGGGGCCCTATGGGGGGTGGGGCTGGGGCCGGAGGTCATCTTCACTGGACGACTGTCTTGTCACAGCAGGGACCATGTTGGTGGCCCTGTATCCCCAGTGCCCAGCACAGGACCTGGCCCACAGTTGGGATTTAAACACTTCTTAGGGGCTTCCCAGGTGGCTTAGTGGTGCAGAATCTGCCTGCTAATGCAGGAACCACAGGAGACATGGATTTGATCCCTGGGTTAGGAGGATTCCTTGGAGGAGGGCGTGGCAATCCACTCCAGTATTCTTGCCTGGAAAATCCCATGGATAGAGGAGCATGGCAGGCTGTAGTCCATGGGGTTGCAAAGAGTTGGAGGCAACTGAGCGGCTGAGCACACACATACACTTCTTTATTTGGGTTATTTGCCAATGACGTATAGCTCGGTGTGTGCAGAGCTCGGGCCAGGACAGGGAGAGGTCTGCTTACCTCATTTCTGACGGTGGCTGCAGGTGCTCGAGGTATGCCTGGGAGCACAGGATGCTTGGGAGACCTTGGCCCCAACCCCAAAGCTCTGCAGGAGCCCTGGGGAGAGGGAGCTAGCTTGCTGGAGCCTCTCAAGAAGACTGGGATACCAGGAATGGAGCTAGGGGCTGATCTCAGATTGCTAAATAGGCAAGCCCTTGAAACAGAAGGGACTACTTCGGGATGGACTGAGCTCCCCACCCCTGCAGGTATGCAGGCAAGAATGTGCAGGAAGCTCTGAAGCCATCCTGGACTTCAAAGAGTCAAGGTCAAGGGCTGGACTGCACAAATTCCAAAGGCCCCTCTGGCCCTATTAGGGCGCTGTGGCAGCCACTGTCTCTTATCACATGGCAGCAGCATGTCCCTGAAGCTGGGCTAAGGGCAGAGTGTGTCCAGGTGATTAACTGCACATTTGCAGGGAAAGCAGGCGACCAAGGCTTGGGTTACTGACTAAATATTTTCTCAGAGGTTCAGGGCTGATAGGCCTCAGGTCCAGGATAACAGGAAGGGGCTGCCAGGATGGGGCCTCTGCTCTCCACTGCCTCATGTTCCCCCACCAGGTAGCCAGGCATCAGGGAACTACACCTGGTCTGGAGGCTGCTGGGAAGGAGCAATGATGACCCAGGGACTGCAGGCTGAGCATACAAGCTTCTGTCATCCTTTGGAGGCTTGAGGGCGGCCAGGCCGCAGATAGGGCAGCATCACACCAATGCCCCCACTTCCCAGATGGGGAAACTGAAGCTCTGAGGGGTCAGACTGGCCCCTTGGAAGTGAGGGATAGGCGTGATTAACAAGAGGAGAAATTAAGTCCCAGAGAAGGAAAAGTTGTGCTTGAAACAGCTCAGCAAGTCCCTGGCAGGGAGGCCAGAGCCCGACCCACCTATGCACCCAACAGCTCCCTCAGGTATGAGCCATTCAGGAGCAGCCAAGCTTTGGAGCAGCAGCAACAGGAGCCCAGAGAACTGTGGGTCACTGTATTGCTCAGAGACTCAGCTTACCCGCCTGCATGATGCTTAGTGCTGGGCAGTCTCCTCCACTAACCTAATGGTGGGATCATCCCGAGCCTCCAACAGCTTCAGGGCCCAAGGGAGCTGGGGACGCTGGTCCCGAGGTTACACTGAGGGTTGTCACGAGCCAGGCACCACCAGCTCTGTACGCGTGCTTTCTGTTCAGTCCCCACCCAGCCCTGCCAGGAAGGACCTACTGTCATCTCCACTTCACAGATAGGAAGGCTAAGGCCAGAGTGGTGGGGCCACTTGCCCAGGATCACATGGCCCAGCCAGACTTTGCACTCATGGCCTTGCTGTCCCCAGACTCCCGGGGTGGACGGCACGTGCCGAGCCGAGATGGAATCCCAAGTTCGGGGGTCAACCCCAGTTTACCTCCTGCCTCTGCCACTGAATGTTTCACACCTGAGGCCTCCGTTTCCTCATCTGGAGAATGGGGATGACACTCCCAGACCTCTTGGCTCCTGCAGAATCAAGAGCTCTCGTGGAGGACCTCCCTGGTGGTCCAGTGGATAAGAATCCATCTGCCAATACAGGGACACGGGTTCGATCTCCGGTTTGGGAAGCCCCCACATGCCGAGCCCACACACCACAACTACTGAGGCCTGGGCACCCTAGAGCCTGTGCTCCAGCACCAGAGAAGTCACCGCAGTGAGACGCCCGCACATGGCAACAGAGCAGCCCCCGCTTGCTGCAGTTACAGAAAGCGCACACACAGCAGTGAAGACCCAGAGCAGCCAAAAAATAAACAAATAAATAAAAATTTAAAAAAAAAAAAAAAGAGCTCTAAGGGAACAGGAGATCAGCTTGGCAACTGGGAAGGCCTGTGCCCGGGCAAGCTGGCGCTTTCACGGAAGCTTGGCAGTCTGCCTTCCCCCAAGCTTTCCTCCGGGTCAGCTGTGCCTCCACACCAGACGGTGAGCAACCTGAGTCAGGGTCCAGGGGAGGGGTGGGGATGAGCCCCCAGAGGGGACATGGGTGGCTGTCTTCTGCTAGAAACCAAAGGAGGGGGAGAGGGTGGCCCAGGGTGAGGTCATAAGTCCTGCGCCGGGCGGGCTGCCAGGAGCACAGGCTCCCCAGGGCCTGGACGCCGTCCCTCCCCAGCAGGCGCTGAGTGTTGTGCCGCCGTCTCCATGGAGCCCGGCTTTACAAGGTGCCTCCATGCCCCAGAGAGGCCTGGAATATGACTGGCACCAGTGCTCAGCTTTTATTGATGGAGAAACTGAGGCTTGGGGAGTTTGTGGCTCCCTAAAGATGGTGAGGCCTGGAGCACTGATCTTGTGTCCTCAGATCCGCTCAGAATGGAGCCCTGGGCAGGTCGCCTCACTGAGTCTGGGCTTCTACTCCTTAAAACGGGACAATGGCCCTCCCTTAGTGGATGGATTACATGAGGTGATATTGTCACGCGGTAGGATCTCAGGAAATGTAACTCTTTTTGTCCATTTGAGGACTGCCCATTTAGATAAATACCCTGAGCATTCTCCTCATAACTCTAAGGGTCACAATACAAGTGGGAAACTGAGGCCCAGGAATTGGTCTGACTTGGCAGGGAACACGTGGTAACTTGGTGGTGGATTGGTTGCAGGACTCTAGAGCCGATCTCTCATCACCCCATGCTGTCTTGGGCAGAATCCTCACCAGTCAGAACACCCCAGCTTCTCTACCCAGGGCCTGGGACTTCCATTCAGCTTTTGGCTGTACAGTCTCAGACAAGTCACATGCTCTCTCTGAGCTTCAGTGTCCTCAACTGGAAAATGGAAAACCATGACTCCACTGAGGTGAGGAAGACTTGAGAGATCAGATGTGACAGTATTTGGTGACTGTGAAAAGCTACAGTGGAGGAGGGGGAGGGGAAGCCTCCAATCCATCAGTTCAGCAGTTGAGTAATTCGTTACATCACTTGTTCTAAAGAGAGTTTGAAGCTGCACCAAGTAGTCATCCAGCCATCCAAGAAGGTAGGCCCACCCCCAATGTGACCTGCCTTCCCATCGCTGGCAAATGTCTCTTTTCTTAGTTTCTCTCTGTGCATTTAATGTGCTCTTGAAATAGGCTTTCCTCCACGGAGCCCTCCTGACGGCCAGTGGACGTGAGCCCAGGAACAAGCACTGCTTTTAGCATCTCCCTGGGTAGGTTGATGATTAGGTAGAGAAATCTAGCCATTGCCAGAAGCAGAGATAAAGTGCACCCTTGCCAGCTGACGGGCCTGGCTGCCCAAAGACAAGGCCATCCCTCCAAGGTCACGGCCTCTGCTACAGCCCAGGCTGCCACCACCCACCCACGGGCCAAGAAAGAGCCTACCTTGGTCTCCCCAACTTCCAGGCCTTGCTCATGACAACAGGAGTTTCTGGAGCCCATTCACTCTTCAAACAACCTAGAGAGAAGTAATCCAAGCTCAGAGCACCAGACCAGGGCTACCGGACCCTAAGATCACTCCTCTTCCTCTGAGTCCCGCTCCCCTCAAGCTGGCCTTTGTTGTTTGGTCCACAGTGCGGTGCCCCGCACCAGGGCAGGGGGAATGCTCAGCAGCCCACGTGACAGCGCGTGCCCTGGATGAGCTCACGGGGTCACAGGATCAGAGCCAGGAGAGACCACGGGACGTGGGGCCTGCCTAGGTCACTCTGCAAGGGGGAGAGACGTGGAGGCTGGCTGCACAGGCTTGCTAGCTGCCAGCCAGGGCTCTGGGATATGCACAGCCCCTCCAGGCTGGTCAGTGTTTCCATGATCTTTTTCTTGGGGCATCTCATCCCCCAGTGACGGGGGGTTCCTCGAGGCTGGGTCTTGCAAGTCTTCCTTCCACACAACGAGCACTCGGTGTGTCTCACAGCACGGACGCCCGGTTTGGCTGGACACTCACCCCTGTGGCTCTCGGGGCCCCCTGTGGGAGATGGCCCCAACTTTCGAATCCCAAAGATTCAAGGTTTTCCTGTCAACAAGGCCCAGAGTTTCACCCAGGCCATCTCAGATGGGTGTGAAGGGAAACCAGTCCAGCCCCTATTTTATAGGTAGGGGCAAGCAGGGACTTGTCACCGAGTGTAGAACCCGCGCCAGGACACTTCTGTCACAACCCCTTTTCCTCAAGAGTCAGCCCAGAGAGATTTCAGACTCAGCTGTTTCTCATTTTCCCTCTTGAGTCCCTTGGCTCATGCTGATCAATTCATCAAACTGTCTCCAAGTCTTCTCTGAACTGGGCACAGGGAAGTGAGATTACTCAGCCTGGTCCTAACCTTGGACGGCCCCACAGTCCAGGGCAGGAAGAGTGGGGGTGGGAGTCAGACTCATAAAAAGCCCCCAGGAGAGCCCTTGTCCTGTGTGTGAACGCTGCTGTGCTCACACACTCCCCTGACAGACGCTCACTATCACCGAGGCAGCCTCTTTCATCTTTGTTCAGCTCTGACTGTGAGAAAACCCTTCCCTCAATGTTCTGGAAACATTATGTAGTGAAATAAGGCAGAATATGTGGTGTGAAAATAATTTTCAAAAATGTACTCATGTCTAGAAGGATGCACCTCCAAAGGTAAAGAGTGGTTTGTCTTTGGGAGATGAAGCTGGTGGAATGCATTGCTTCTTCATGCTTATTCCGAGTGTCCAAATTTCCTCCAACCCTTTTCAGCCTTTGTTGCCTAACCTGTAAAACAGGGGTAAAAATCTCTACCTTACTTGTAGATATGTAGAAGGGATAAGATATATGAAAATGCTAGACACACAGTAAGCATTTAATAAATGACACCTATTGTAAAAATAAAATAAAAAATAAATGATACCTTCCTGGAGGCTTAGATGGTAAAGCATCTGCCTACAATGCAGGAAACCTGGGTTCTATCCCTGGGTCAGAAAGATCCCCTGGAGAAGGAAATGGCAACCCACTCCAGCACTCTTGCCTGGAAAATCCCATGGACAGAGGACCCTGGTAGGCTACAGTTCATGGGTCACAAAGAGTTGGACATGACTGAGTGACTTCACTTTCCCTTTTCATTGCAAATACTAATTACAGAATGCTCAAATCCAAAAAGGGCTAAAGAAGACCTTAGCAAATATAAATCTCAATCCTTTCATTTTTAAAAAATATACATAGTTATTTATTTGGCTGCACCAGGTCTTAGTTGTGGCACATGGGATCTTTAGTTGTGGCATGAAGTATCCTGACCAGCACCCTGCATCGGGAGCTCGGAGTCTTAGCCGCTCGATCACCAGGGAAGTCCTCCAATGCTCTTATTTTAAAGGTAGGGAAACAGAGGCTTGGAACTGTTGTCTGGGGGAGAAGAGAAAGGGGAGAGTGACCAGCTGACGCAGCCTGAGATGCGGCTCCTATATTCCTTCCTGGGACCAAGCAGGAGTCACTGTTCTAATGATGATGTTGTAAAAAGTCTGTCCAAAATGGATTATTAAAAAAATGTTCAATGTCACTAGAGATAAAGAGGGACATTTTATAGTGATTAAAAAGTTAATCCATCAAGAAAATATAGCAATTATAAATATTGCCCCTAATGACAGAGCCCAAAATATATGAAGCAAAAACTGGAAGAATGGGTGGGAGAAACAGACAATTCATCAGTAGTAGCTGGAGACTTTAATGCCTCCGCTTTCCATAGGGACAGAACAACGAGGCAGAAGATCAACAAGGAAATGGAAAAGTTGAACAATACTGCTGCTGCTGCTAAGTCGCTTCAGTCGTGTCCGACTCTGCGCAAAACCTAACAAACATCTACAGAATGCTAGACGTTTTAGTCAGGGCAGTTGGGCAAAGAAATCAAATAAAAGGTATCCAATTTGGAAAACAAGAAGTGAAACTGTATTTGCAGATGACATGGTCTTGTATGTAGAAAGTCCTAAGAAATCCACAATAAAACTATTAGAGCTAATAAATGAATCCAGCAAGGTTGCAGGATGCAAGATCAATACACAAAAATTAATTGAATTTCTACACATCTGCAATAAACAATCCAAAATGAAACTGAGAAAAATTCTACTTACAGTAACACTAAAAAGAATAAAACACTTAGTAAAAAACTTAACAGAAGCACAAAACCTGTACTCTGAAAACTATAAAACAGTGTAGAAAGAAACGAAAGGCGACTGCAATAAATGGAAAGGTATCCTATGTTTTCAGAAGACTGAAATCAGAAGACTTAATAGTGTCCGGATGGCAATATTCCCTAAACTGATCTACAGATCCAATACAATCACTATCAGAATCCCACTGGATTCTTTCCAGAAACTGACAGTCTGATCTAAACTCTCATACAGAAATTCAAGGAGCCCAGGACAGTCAAAACACTCTTGAATATAGAACAAATCTGGAGGACCCACAAATCTGGAGGCCGATTTCAAAACTCATTGAAAGCTACAGTAATGAGACACCGTGCTACTGGCGTAATGATAGACAGCTAGATCAGTGAGATAGAAGTGAGGGTTCAGGAACAGCGCTTCACATTCTGTGGTCAGTTGATCTCAGACAAGGATGAAAAAACAATTGGGGAAAGAAAACTCTCTTCAACAAAGGGTTCTGGGACAACTGGATATTCACATGCAAAAGAATAAAGTTAGACCCCTACCTCACATCATATTCAAAAATTAACTTAAAATGAGTCAAAGGCCTAAATGAAAGAGTTAAGACTATAAAACAGAAAAATAGGGATAAGTCGTCATGACCTTGGATTAAGCACAAGCATCAACACCCACAAAGATAATGTGAGTGCCACTAAAATGAAAAATGTTTGTGCTTTAAAGGATACAATCAAGAAAGGGAAGACAGTTCACAGAATGGAGCAAATATTTGCAAATCATATATGTGATGAGACTTGTATCTAGAATACATAAAGAACTTTCACAACTCAATAATAAAAAGATAAACTACTTTTTAAATGGGCGAGAAAGGAACTTCTCATTGGTCCAGTAGTTAAGACTCCACATGTTCAATGCTGGGGATGAAGGTTCAATCACTGGCTGGGGAACTAAGATTCCACATGCTGTGCAGATGGAAAATAAAAATAAAACTGACTGTGATGATGATTGCACATATCTACAAATGCACTGAAATATTTAAAATGTACACTTAATGACGCCACCTACAATACGTGTAATATACATCTCAATAAAGCTGTTAGGATAAAAATACATAATTAAAATGGAGAAAACATCTGAAACAACATTGCTCCAAAGATTTGCAAATGGCCAAAAGCACATGAAAAGATGCTCAACGTCACCGGCCCTAGGGAAATGCAAATTAAAACCACAATGGAAAACCACTTCACACCCACTAGGACGGCTGTCTTCAAAAAGTCAGATACTAACACATGTTGGTGAGGATACGAACAAATCAGAACCCTCATACGATGCTGATGGGAATGTAATAGGGCAGCTGCTGTGGAAAACAGTCTGGCAAGCCCTTGAATAGTTAAACATAGTGTTACCATATGACCCCCAGTGCTTGGCTCACCCCACTCTATTCTTAGATAGAATAAAAATCCAAGAGAAATTAAATCGTATCCACAAAAAATCTTGTACATAAATGTTTTGGGTTTATAGCAGCATTATTCATAATATCCCCTGAAACAATCCAAATGTCCACGACTGATGAATAGATAAACAAAATATGTTATATACATATACTGGAATATTACTCATCCCTAAAAAGGAATAAAGTAATAATACTGCCACAACGTAGGCAAACCTTGAAAACATTATGCTAAATGAAAAAAGACAGTCACAAAAGACTGTGTATTGTATAACTGCTTTTATCTGAAATGTCTAGAATAAGAAAATTCATAGAGACAGAAAATAGATGAGTGTTCATCCAGGAATAAGAGCTTGAGGGGGAAGGGGAAGTAACTGCTAATGGTTATGAAGTTTCTTAGCAGGGGTGATAAAAATGTTCCAAAATTGATTATAATGCTGGCTACACAACTCTGAATATGCTAAAAACCAATGACTTGTACACTTGAAGTGGGTGAATTGTATGGCATGTAAATTATATCTCAATAAAGCCATTATTTTTGAAAAGAGAGCGCCTGTGTGCAGAATGTGTTCTTCTAAACCTCTTAATGATGGCAGAATCCATGCAGACTAATTAAGTGACTGTCTTGGCAGTAGCACCGAGCGACTGACCTACTATTTCTCCTCCTGGCACTGCACTTCTCATCAGAACTCAACCCTGCCCCTGGCTTGGCCAGCTGTCTCACCTTCAGAGACAGAAAACTAACAGGTGGGTTCTTAATTATAAAAACAACAACCCACCTCGAGGGACAAAAAAGGACAGGGAAGTATGTGCATCCTAGGTTCGTGCTACAGCAAACCTCTTATAGAAACCAGAAGAATTAAAGGCAAGGGTTGGTCCCTAAAGAAACTGCAAAGAAACACCGGGGAAAATATGCTCTTATGGACACAAGGGCTGATAGGAGGTGAGTTGGGGCCTTTTACAGTTGCGCTGGGAGCCTGGGTAGTCTTTGTTCTAACAGGCAAGCTTTCTGGCAACTCTTTTGTTCCTTCTCCAGGGGAACAGCCCATGCAAAGGCATGGAAGGGGGAGAGAGACAGTGGGGTGAGCCAAGCACTAGGGGGCATTTAGGCCGATGCAGCAGGCAGGAGTTGGGAGCAAGGAAGGCTGGAGAGGTCAGTGTGCACAAACCATGCAGGGCTCTCAGGCCGGCTGAGGAGTTTGGATGGTCTCACTGGGTGACCGTATGTGAGTCCCTGACATCTCTGAGCCCAGCTGCATATTGTAAGTGCCCTCAGAGAGAGGTAGAAAGAATCCCAGGAGATAACATATTGTAACAAAGCTTCCCGACGTACAAGCTGGATTTATAGAAGGCAGGGGAACCTGAGATCAAATTGCCAACAACCCACTGGATCACAGAAAAGCAAGAGTTGCAGAAAAACATCTACTTCTGCTTCATTGTGCGAAAGCCTTTGACAGTGTGGATCACAGCAAACAGTGGAAAATTCTTTTCTTTTTTTTTTGTTATTCTTTTTTAAAAAATATAAATTTATTTACTTGGAGGCTAATTACTTAAAATGATGAATACCAGACTACCTTACCTGCTTCCTGAGAAACCCCTATGCAGGTCAAGAAGCAGCAGAACTGGACATGGAACAATGGACTGGTTGAAAATTGGGAAAGGAGTACGTCAAGGCTGTACTCTGCTTATTTAACATCTATACAGAGTACATCATGCGAAATGCCAGGCTGGATGAATCACAAGCTGTAATCGAGATTTCGAGGAGGAATATTAACAACCTCAGATATGCATATGATACCACTCTAATGGCAGAAAGCGAAGAAGAACTAAAGGGCCTCTTGATAAGGGTGAAAGAGGATAGTGAGAAAGCTGGCTTAAAACTCAGCATAAAACAAACAAACAAACAAACAAACAAACTAAGATCTTGGCATTCAGTCCCATCACTTCATGGCAAATAGAAGGGGAAAAAGTGGAAGCAGTGGCAGATTCTATTTTCTTGGGCTCCAAAATCACTGCAGACAGTGACTGCAGCCACGAAATTCAGACTCTTGCTCCTTGGATAAAAGCTATGACAAACCTAGACAGTGTACTAAAAATAGAGACATCACCTTGTCAACAAAGGTCCGTATAGTCAAAACTATGGTGTTTACAGTAGTCATGTGTGGATGTGAGAGCTGGACCATAAAGAAAGCTGAGCACCGAAGAACTGAAGCTTCCAAACTGTGGTTCTGGAGAAGACTCTTGAGAGTCCCTCAGACTCTCAAAGAGAGTCAAACCAGTCAATCCTAAAGGAAATCAATATTCATTGGAAGGCCTGATTTTGAAGCTGAAGCTCCAATACTTTGGCCACCTGATACAAAGAGCTGACTCATAGGAAAAGACCCTGATGCTGGGAAAGATTGAAGGCAGGAGGAAAAGGGGATGACAGAGGATGAGATGGTTGAATGGCATTATCAACTCAATGAACTTGAGTTTAAGCAAACTCCAAGAGATAGTGAAGGACAGAAGAGGCTGGTGTGCTGCAATTCATGGGGTTGCAAAGAGTCGGACACAACTTAGTAACTGAACAACAACAAGGCTGTTGAAACAACAAAGATTAAGAAGGTTCTTGGAAGGAGCAAACACTGAATAAATATTAATGGACATAAGGAAGAAGATGTTTCTCTGGCTGCCCTAGATTCCCTGATACAGGGAAAGTGAAATGGGAGAAGGAGCCTTGATTGGGATTGATCTCATCTCCTCCCAAAACCCCATTAAGGTGACAGGACAGAAATAAGAAAGACCGTGGGAAAAGGAGCAAAGCCAGCAAAAGACGAGGCTGATGGGGCTGTGGAAACTGCAGTAGCCGAGCAGAAGCAGCTCTACATCCGTGGATGGGGTGCTGCAGGATGTGAACAGAGCCCCAGCAATGCTCAGGACTCAGAGGTGCCAGTTACTGAAGAAGGTAGGGCCTGCTGCTGCTGCTGCTGCTGCTGCTGCTACGTCGCTTCAGTCGTGTCCGACTGTGAGTAGGGGCTAGGGGTGGATTAAAAAGAAGAGGGCCAGTGGAAAGTCAGTGTAGGAGTTAGACTTCCTGGTTCCCCCTTTCCCAACCCTACAGTCAGATGGCTAGTCCTCTCCCTGCCTTTCACCTCCGTCTCCCAGGAGACCAGGAGATGAAGGTTCATTCCCCAGAGACACAGAACCAGGAGGGAGTCTAACCCAGGAACATCCAAGCAGCTAAGCCCCTACAGGACATAAGGATGGAGAGAGTCCTCTCTGGAGTAATTGGTCTCTAGAACTCGCTCTTCAAAAAGATCACCCCAATGAGGTAAGAGGACGGAAATGAAACCCTTGACAGAAACTGTAAAAGGTGGCAGTAAGGGAACTGCTAAGAGAGTGTGCAAAAAGTTATAGAAATAGGGAGTAGGAAAAAATAAATCAGAAATCTTGAAGATCAATCCTGGGAGTAATATCTGACTAATAATAGTGCCAGAAGGAGAGAAAAGAAAAAATGAAGAAGGGAAGTTATGAAGTTTTCTTACTGTATGAGAAAAATTTTCACAATGGAAGGGTGTGAGCTTCCAACTCGAGAGCCCAGGATGAGGGAGAAACAAGAGCCTCACTGAGGCACATCATTTGAAAATTTCTGCAGGAAGGGTGCTAAAAAGAGGAGGAGGAAGTGGAGACTAAAAGGAGCAAGGAAGCCCCATACAAAGATAGGGGCTCAGAACATCACCGAATTTCTTGGAGCAACACTGGAAGACAGACAACTGTAGAGACAAGTCTCAGAAACTCTGAATGGAAACAGTTTTCAACCTAGAATTCTATGCCCAGCTAAGCTAATAATCAAAGGTGAGTGTGGAATAAAGATATTTTCTGGGAACTACGAAAAAAGTATTTTCTAGGCACCATTTTCCAAAAAGCTACCGAGGACAAGCTCCACTAAACTAAGGAAATAAATCAAGAATGAGGAAGGATTTGGATCTTGCAAACAAGGAAGCCACTGCAGGAGAGGTCAAAGCCACGGCCAAGTGGACAGCTGCGCAGCGGGGCTAGAGGGAGCCCGGGGCTGAGCCGGGGCCTCTGACGCATTTGGCAGTTTGAACAGTGCTACGGAGAGGTGGTGTACATGGCTATCAGAGGATTTGGGAAGAATGAGCAATAGGAACACAGAAAACCAGACAAATGAGAAAACAACCCAGTTATTAGTTCCAGAAAACAGTAGACGTATGAGAAAAAGAAACTAAACGGAGCATAGTACTAGCATCAGTAAATATTTACATAGTCATGATAACAAAAATCCAGAATATCTACTTAATGAAAATTTATGTGCTATAATTACTGGAAGTTTGGGGAAGTGGGGAGTGGTGAGAGGATCAGAAGAAAACCAGGTCGTCACTGCCCCCCAGGAAGCCGACGGAAGATATCTCAAAGTGAAGAGGCGAGAAATAGCAGTTAGCATCTTGTACTCAAGTGTGAGAGTGAATCCAGAGAAAACAGCTTCAAGGATCTGACTGCAGCTGCTTCTGGAAAGTGGAACTGGAATTGAGGCTTCTTGAGACTAGGATAATTTGAGGATGGTTGATTTTTGTTTCCAGTCCATTGCATACTCCTTGATTTTTTTCTTAATGTGTTTATATTACCTTGAGAAAAATGAAAATGAAGGAGCAGTAGATATAATTAATCCTCTTGGTAGGTGAAGATACTGATGCTAAGTCTAAGGGGCGTGCCCGAGACCCAGCATGGCCAGCTGAGGACAGGAGCCAGGCAGCTCTCAGGTACCAATGACTATAAACCACGGTCACAGGAAAGATGAAAACTGGAACGTTACCATGTTGAATCTCAACCCTCTAACGCTGGAAGGACCGTTTGAAAAAAGTTCAATCCATTTATGCTATGGCTGGTGGAGCCAGTTGGGTTCAGGAGAAACGTATGACCATAATTTGTATTTATTTGATCCAAAAGCTTTACTTTGGAAGGGGGAAAATATGGGACCAGAGGAAATTCCTCTCAATAACCGTGAATTTCCAGGCCACAAAGCAGAGGAGACAATTTCCATAACATTCCACCTTATTCTGTACACGTTTCTAAGCAGCCTTTGATGCCGCAGTTTAGAAAGCAGCCCAGAGCCTCTTACTCTGAAACAAATCAACTGTTCCCAGCCACCCCTTCCCACTACCGAACCCCCTCCACCCCACTGCAGACTCACCCCCGCGCCTCTCAACCTGCATTCCAAATGAGGGCAGCTCAACAGTAGGTGTGGGTTTGGGGGTGTCAAGGCCCCTGCCAGGGCTCGGCTCACAAAGTTGATCAGCCATGGGAGCCCCCAGGCCAGAGGAAGACTTCGGAGCAAAGAGACAGCTGTAGAATGGGTGTGTGAGATGTTAAAATCTGAAAGTCTTGGTGAGGCCTCAGGCCCCTCCAGTAAGAGCCCGGGCCCTCCTCCCATCGCAGCCTCCCCTCCTGCCAGGCCGCATCCTCTCCAGTGCTGCGTCTTGCTTCCTTTGTAGGCGCTGTTCCCTCTGTCTGGAACACTCTTCCTTTGAGCTTCCCAGGTCATGGCTCTGGTCACACTCCGCACGGCACTGTCTTCTCTAGGTGGGAGCCTGACTGTAGGCTCTGAGTCCCTCAGAGGCTGGACGGGGTGTGGTTGCTCTCTGAGCACCGTGGGCATAGTGGCCCCGCTGGGAGTGGGAGGCAATTAGTGTTGCTGGAAGGAGGAAAGCAATGGACATGGGAGTGCCGGGCTCAGGGACACATCCGGCCTGGTGCCCTGGACAAGCTGCCTTCACCTGCAGAGTGGGGCCTCACAGGGCTTTGGTTCAGAGGGCTCTGGTTTAGAACCACTTGGGGCCACTGCAACAAAGGCAGATTGCTGGCCCCTTCTTGGGATTTCTTAACTTTGCAACCCTCGCCCCAGGGCTCAGCATTCTTTGTCCCATGTGCAGCCTTATACAAGCTGATGAGTCTATTTGCTGCCCCCAATCCTGGACCCCGAGGGATTCCAGCTCCTGGCTACTCATAGAGCCTGGAAACAAATAGAGCCCAAGGCCCTGGCCCAACTGCCCCTGCTGTGGGCATTTCCAGGCAGGTGGTTTCGAAAGCATTCAGCTTCTTGTCCCTCGGTTTCCACACCAGCAGTCAGGGCTCTGACTTCCTAGAAGGGTGTGGGGTTAGGCCAGTGTGGACACATCCTCCTGACCAGGAATGCTCATGAAGGACTCCATGGGCAGGGGGTGGGCGGGGCCGGGCACAGATCACTGCAGGATGGAGCTGGGGAGACACGGGCACTGCTGGGCCCTCTCCTGGTGGGCCCACCTCCAACCTTCCACTTCTCCCACCCCGTGGAGAAGGTACCACCATTGACCAATAGGAAACAGGCCCGGACAGCGCGAGCAGGGACTTGCCTGAGGCGTCGGGAAGAACTGGGCACTGAGCTGGGCCTCCCGCCTCCTCTCCAGGATGGGAGAAGCCCTACCCCATGAAAAACCTTCAAATTCTCATTGCGGCTAATCGCCCCTTTGAAATATATTAAATAGGCACAGGGGAGCGGTCTCTGCTGGAGCATCTGGTTGGCTTGGGTCCTGGCGCCCCCTTGTGGTCATTCCTTCAGCTTTCCCCAGCAGCACTTTGCAGTCCTGCTGCCTGAATTGGTGGTTGGAGAAGACCTGGGGTCCCAACCGATGGCAGAGGGCTATTCCGGGTGGAGGAAGGGGCGAGAGGCCTGAATGCCCCTTGGATTCACCATGCAACCTTGGACAAGCTCCTGACCACAGCCAAACCAAATTGCCTGGAGAGATTAGAACAGGTCATCCTGGAGATGTCTAACTTCCTCCTGCTTATCTCACCAGGGAGCAAGGAGGCCTAGAGATGCTGAGCAGGTGCGGCAGGGGCCCAGGGAAGTGCTGGGGAGGGTGCGCCATCCTGGCACCCTCTAGAGAGGAGTCTGGCTCTGGAGAAGAGGGCTTCCAAAGCCAGGAGAACCTGCCCTCCCAACCTCTCACCCGCAGCCCAGGGCCCAGGGCCTTCCTCCCCCTGCTGTCGTCACTGTCCTCCCTCCCCAAGGCCTGACTCCTGGTTACTCCTATTGCCCCAGATCCCCCAACGTGGCCAGGATGGTCACTGGGCACCTGGGGCCCAGTTGGAGTTCATGTCCAGAATTAGCACTGCCCCAGCCTTGCCCCTGGGGCCCCTTCCCAGCCCCACACCCCTCCGCCCATTCAGTGCTCACACTGAAGACCCCGCGGCCAGTCTTGTCCAGGCGCTGGGGACAGACTCTCCCGGAGCTGACAGCAAACCTCTTTCTCTCCTTCCTCTCAGACCCCCCAGCCACAGCCCCCCTCCGGTTCCCCCAGAGAAGGGCATGCTGATGGCCCTCTGTGACAATCACATGACCCTCTCCGACAGCTGGCCTCCAAACCCACAAACAACTCTCGTCCTCTGCCTCCTCCATTTGCAGCCTCTTTGCTCTTTTCTCATCAGCACTTAAGGTCCTCAGCTCATCTTGACACATACACCCACAGAGCCCCTTCCCCCATCAACTACTTCTTATTTCTGTCCGACCCTTCAGAGCTCAGTTTTCAAAACAACAGTTCACACTCATTTATTGTCTTTCCCTTCCTGCCTCACCATCACTCCACAGCCCTCTTGTTCGTAAATCCCCTTGACTTTCACGTGTGTTCTAAGTCACTTCAGTCATGTCCAACTCTTTGCGATCCTATGGACTGTAGCCCGCCAGACTCTTCTGCCCATGGGATTCTCCAGGCAAGAGTACTGGAGTGGGTTGCCAAGCCCTCCTCCAGGGGGTCTACCCAACCCAGAGATGGAACCTGACTCTCCTGTGTCTCCTGCGTTGGCAGGCAGGTTCTTTACCACTAGTCCACTCAGTCCACTCTTGACCCATTCAGCTCCACCAGCTGACACAGGCCCACACACTGTCTGCTCTCTCGGGCCTCCAGGCCTCTGCATGTGCTGTTCCCTGTGCCTGGAATGCCTTTCCCTGCCTTCCTCAGAGTACTAACACCCACCTGTTCTTCAGCACCAAGCCTGAGCGTCACTTCCTTCGGGAAGCCTTCTCCGATGCTGCAGGCTGGTCTGGCATATCCTCTAAAGGCAGCCCGTAATTCCTGGACCCAGCCCCTGGTGCTCTCAACCCCAGGGAATTTCTCTTAGTTTCTTGAATATGAAAACCTATTCCTATCTCATAACCTTTACATGTGCTGCTTTTCTGCCAGGTTCCAATATCTGTCTATCCTGTCCCCAATTTATACCTGGAAAACTGGTGTCTCCTGCTCCAGGAAGCCCCCTCTGCCTCTTTAGAGACCTCCCTGGGTTCCCAGGGACACAGGCTTCCTCTGTCACAGTGCTGACCCCTCTGGGTGTCACAGAATGCACGCCTGCCTGCCTTCTGTAAGCATAATGGTTTATCATTCCTGGGTACTGTTCTAAGCACTTTGCGTATATTAATCTTATACCGCATAGAATAATTCTGTCATTACCCCTGTTTCACAGGTAAAGAAAACGAGGCCCTGGGTCCCTCACCCAAGGCCAGAGTCAAGCACACAATGGGCACCGACAGGGCTTCCCAGATCCAGAGCTGAGGACCGACGCCTCCGAATCTGGTTTAAATGGAAACCAGCCCCTGAGCAGCTCCCCGCCCCCGCCAGCCCTGGATGAAGGCTCCGCATCCCCTTTCATGCTGTTTATTCTTTTGAACAAATTGTGAGTTTTATAAGACATTCAAGGCCTGCAGTGGCAAACACATGTTCCCGTAGTGAGAGTCATCAGACCTGCTGGGCAGAGGGCTGTGAGAGCAGCCATCTCAGCTTTTTCTGTCCTTGTTCTCTCGAGTTGTTCTACACGCCAAGGAATGCCCCTGCCCACTCTGCAGCAGCTGGAGCCTCAAAGCATCCTAGGAGAGGTGAAGGTACCGCTGTCATCTCCACTCAGCAGGGAAGGAAACCAAGGTTCAGAGAGGGGAGGTATCTTACCCAAGGTCACACAGTTGCTCAGTGGTGAAGTCAAGAATTAGAACTTTGGAGCCAGAACAGGTTTTCTGGCTCCAAAGTTGGTGCTCCACCAACAGCATCATTCCTGCCTTCAAGGCAGAAAAGCAGAAAGATTTTGTGTCCCTTTACCTGGCCCACTGTCCTCCATGAATGATGTCCCAGAAAAGCCTCATGCTCTAGGAAGCAGGGGTGTTGCCATCGAGGCCTGGCTCTGTGCCTTGGGAAGTCACCCATCTCCTCAGGCCTCAGATTCTTCTTCTGAACAACAAGGGGTTTGGACCCACTGAGCTCTGCAGATTCTCATACTTCCAAGGAAATAGCACAGCTGTGTGGCCTCAGGCAGTCCTCACAGCTGGCAGGTCCCACTTCCTGAATGCTGACTCTGACAGTGATAAGATGCTCCCCCTCTCTTTTCTACCAGTTCTATAGGTAACCCTCAGAAGTGTCCAAAACAATGGAGGTTGTTTTCATATCACAAGCATTCCTCAACCAGAACTTGGCCCTTCAAAATAAAATAATCAAACAAGCGCCCCGTGAAATGTGACACTACGTGAGGTCAGACCCCAAACCAGCATTCCAGGAAGAGGAAACAGCAGGTGCAAAGGCCCTGGGGCAGGGATGGATTTGGAGTATGAACTAACGGGTCACGGTGGCTGGCGCGAGGTGGGTGAGAGGAAGAGCAGCAGCAGGTGGGGCAACAGGGGCCTGGCCAGTGATATCCACAGCAGCGCTGTCCCCCACAGCCCAACCTACACACCAAGTGCCAGCAAGAGGGACAATGAGAGAAACTGGGGATGCCGCACAGAAATACCACACAGCAGGTAAAACCAACAGGCTGCAGCAGCCCGCAACAATGCAGATGAGTATGAAAGGAGCCCCAAAGACGACAGCCTAAAATAACTTAAAGACCATTTAAGAAAACATATGGATGTGATGAAATAAAAAAGGAAAGCTAGTGGATGAGACACCAGGATGCTGGTTACAGGGGGTGGGGGAGGTGATGGTTGAACTGGGTACCAGATGGTTGGATGGATGCTGGCAAGGACCTGGCTTTTGTCTGGAGCAATGGAATCATGGGTGCTGATCACGTTATTAAAGACAAACGAGCACATCAAAGTAGGTTGTGCACGGACCAACAATGAATTTGTCTCGTGTACCAGCCTGGGTGGTGGCCGTTTGATTCAGAGCCTCAGAAACCAGGCCAAGGAGATGGGGCTTTATTGGAAGAGCAATGAGAGCCACTGCAGGAGGGACTTGACTCGATTCATATATAGAGGTCACTCTAGTTGGTTACAGGTAATGGCGTGGGGAGAAAAGGGAGGCAGAGTGTCCAGTTAGGTGGCTACTGCCCTCCGCCAGGCAGGAGGTGGTGGTGGGGACAGGGGTTAGAGGTGGCCTGAGAAAGCGGAGAGAGCTGTTTTGCCACCTCCAGTTTGAGATGTGGGGTCAGTTACTCTACGCTTGCATCTCACACAGATCCCGTCTGCACCGTGTGTTCAGCAGGGATGACCTCTGTGGACAGTGTCTCCTGGACTCCTTTGCTCTCTGGCTTCCAGTAGACCAGAGGGTGGGAAGAGATATAATTCAGGTTTGCTCCTCTAAAATGAAAGACATGTGGTTACATCTGGTACCAACTACCCCCAAAGAAGAGGCATGGTGCTGAAGGGGCCTCAGGGTTTTGGAGGTTGCATATACTGGGAGTGCAGCTCTGACCATTCACTGAGGAAGTGCTATGCCTGCCAGTTTTAAATGGGGCCATAGTAGCAGCAGCTCTGTATTTGGTCCAGGCTACAGTACAAGCCGTCTTGCCACTCGAGGCTTATGACCAAGTGGAGCCAGCAGGACTTGGGGTAACTGATGCAGATTGGCGTGAAGTGTGACCCTGGGCATGGCCCCCACAGAGCCAGAGCACTAAGATTTGGGAACCCATCTTGCTCTCCTCCCTTGGCAGCTCTTGCAGGCTCCAGGAGAGAATGGACCCCATGGCCAGGGGGGACACTGAAGGACTTGGTGACCCAAGCTGCTGCAGCCTGGGTGTCCTCCTGCTGCCTCCCCTCCCAGTGCCCGTCTTCTCCCCTGCTGTGTGCTCTGGAGGCTGACCTGTGCAGTGCATCAAGGGGCGCCCTGGCCCTCTGGCTCCTGACTGGGCTCAGCATCGCAGAGCTCCCAGCAAGAGACCAGAGGGAGGAGAGGAGGGAGTCGGAGTGGAGTGTCCATGGGGGAGGCCCCTGCTCTTTCATAGCAGACTTCTCTCTCCTCTTCTCTCCTCGCACATGCCACTAGCTGCTCTGTGCCCTCCCCACTCAGCCACTCAGGGATGCTAACCAAGCTCTCTAGGTACCACACTGTCCTTGCGGTTTCCTACTCCTTGCCAGAGCTGTTTATTAATTCCTTTACTAGACCTCCTTAAATTATCTTAATTGGAGCATGCTGTTTCTTGTGGGGACCCTGTATGATAGGTGTGTAGGCAGAATTCTAAAATGACTCCAGGAGTCCATGCCCTGTAGAATCCTCTCCCCTTTTGTCTAAATATGATGGGACAGTCCTGTGACGATATTATTTACAACCCAATCATAGCAGCCTGCAAAGAGATTCTCCTGCTGGCTAAGAAGAAGTAGGCTGCCATGCTGTAAGAGGCCCACATGCCTAGGACCAGAGAGTGGTCTCTCAGAGCTGAGAATAATTCCCAACCACAGCCAGCGAGAAGATGGGGACCCCAGTCCAACACTGACTAGGAAACAAAATCTGCCAACAACCTGACTGAGCTTGTAGGAGGGCCCTGAGCCTCAGGCGACAGCACAGCCCTGGCCAGCACCTGGGTTTCAGCCTGATGAGGCTCTGAGCAGAGAATCCAGTTATGCACTTAGCAAGCTTCCGACCTACAGAAACTGCAAGGTAATAAATGGGCGTGGTTCAAAGCCACTGAGTTTGTACTGATTTGTTATGCAGTCACAGGAAACAAGCGCATTGGATTTTATCCACATTTCCAAACCACAGAGTTGAGTGTGGGGAGCAGCGTTCCCACACTCGGCACAGATGTACGCACAAGCACCGCAGCTGGTCCGGAGGTGTAAGTCCATCGTGTGAATACTTGGCTTAGATGCCCATGGAACTCACTGCTGGGCTCTGCCCTCTCCTTTGGAGAATTCCCAGAAGAGAAGCCACAGGGAGCCCGATTTACAGGCAGCGTGCTTGGTGCGTCACCGCCAGCCAGAGTGGATGGGGCTGCATCATAACCCCATCCAGGGGATGCATGGAGAAACAGGGGTGAAAGGAGTTTCTTCTATGGGTACACTATAAAACTCCTAGAGAGAAACACGGGCAGAACGCTCTCTGACGTAAACCACAGCAATATCTTTTGGGGGAAAGGGGCTTTCAGAGGGCAACTTTTTTTTGAACTTTCAATTTTATATTGGAGTTAAGCCAATTAACAATGTTGTGATAGTTTTGGGTGGACAACAAAGGGACTCAGCCTTACACATATAAGTATGCATTTTCCCCCAAACCCTCCTCCCTTCCTGGTTGCCAAATAACACTGAGCAGAGTTCCCTGTGCTACACAGGAGGTTCTGGTTGGTTACCCATTTTAAATATAACAGTGTGTACACGTCAGTCCCAAACTCCCTAACGATCCCTTCCCCTCATCCTTCCCCTCTGGCAACCATAAGTGTGTTCTCTAAGTTTGTGGGTCTGTTTCTGTTTTGTCAACAAGTACATTCTTATCATCTCTTTTTAGAGTCTGCATATAAGGGATGTCATATGATATTTCTTCTTCTCTGTCTGGCTTACTTCACTCAGTACGACACTCTCTAGGACTGTCCGTGTTACTGCAAATGGTATTAATCCATTCTTTTTAATGGTGGAGTAATATTCCGTTGTATAAATGTCCTACGTCTTCTTACCCATTCCTCTGTTGATGGACAGCTAGGCTGCTTCCCTGTCCTGGCTGTTGTAAATAGTGATTCAGTGAACATTTGGGTGCTGGTGTCCTTTTGGACCATGCTTTTCTCTGGATATATTCCCAGGAGTGGGATTGCAGGGTCATATGGTAGCTCAGTTTTTAGGTTTTAAGGAATCTCTATATAGTTCTCCATAGTGAGAGAACTATATGAGTCTCCAACGTAAACTGCACCAATTTTCATTCCCATCAACACTGTAGGAGGGTCCCCTTCTCTCTGCACCCTCCCTAGCACTTATTGTCCATGGAGTTTTGGATAGTAGTAATTTTGATTGGTGTGAGGTGATATCTCATTGTAGTTTTGACGTGCATTTCTCTAATAATTAGCAATGCTGAACATCTTTTTATGTGCCTCTTGACCATTTGTATGTCTTCTTTGAAGAAATATCTATTTAGATCTTCTGCTCATTTTTTGACTGGGTTGTTTGTTCTGATGACGTTAAGCGTCATGAGCTGTTTATAAATTTTGGAGACTAATCCCTTGTTGATCACATCATTTGCAAATGTTTTCTTCCAATCTGTGGGTTGTCTTTTCATTTTGTTTATTGTTTCTTTGCTATGCAAAAGCTTTTAAGTAGGTCCTATTTGTTTATTTTTGTTTTTATTTCCTTTATTCCAGGAGACAGATCAAAAAAGATAGAAAAAGATAACTGCTACCTGACATCCACTTCAGAGGAAGGAGGGATGGCCTGAGATATGGATCTATAGTGATTCATGGGCAGAGGTGGACAGGTTAGTGGGCTGCTCAAAGTTTTGGAAACAGCAAGATTGGAAAACTGGTGAAAAGGAGATGAGTATGTGGCTGGACCTCTCAAAATAGGCAGTGTGTGAAATATTCACCTCTCAGGAAGTGTGCACCAGAGGGCAACCACTGCCGGTGAGGCTCTCAGTAACTAGCGGAACACAAGGATACATCTTGCAGACATCAATTAATCTCTTTCCCCAGTTCAGTGGGCTCATGAGCAAAGCAAGTGTGGCAGCTGGTGGATTCGTCTGCTCGGGTTGCCACAACAGACCGGGTGGCTTAAACAAGAGAATCTACTACTCGGTTCTGGAGGGTGGGGAGTCCAAGATCAAGGCGCCATCAAGGTAGGTTTCATTCTGAGACCTATTCTCTTGGCTTGTAAACAGCATCATCTTGCCTTGTGCTCACCTGACCTCTTCTGTGCATGTATGGAAAGCCTTTTCCTCAATGATTTGTAGGTGGTCTCTACATATTAGAGAGAAAATAGCCCTTTGTGATAGGTGTCACAAGCTCTTTTTTTGTTCCAGCTGGTCACTTGTTTTGACTTTTTATCTTCTTAGTGCCATAAAGAGTTTTTCTTATTTTTATGTAATTACATTTATCAATTCTTACTTTTATGTACTCTGAATTTTTTGTTATAATTAGAAAGGTCTTCCCTGCAAGGCTATAAAACATCTTTCCTACATTCATCTTTAATATTTTATGATTTAATATTCTCTGGCATCTCTTCTTATAAAGACTATTCCTATAGGATCAGGGCCCCAGACATATGACCTCACTTAAACTTAATTACTTCTTTAGAAGTCCCATCTCCGAAAATGGCCACACTGGGGTGAGGGCTTCAACATATGAATTTGGGGAAGACACAAACACTGATCTGCAACAGCAGGGAGGAAGGGTTTTCACAGGCTCAACAGCATGAATTTCCCTGACCAAAGCGGAGATGAGTGCTGCCGCGGCAGAGTGGCTGGTCTGCTAATAACACGGGCCAGTGTTGCCCTGCTCCCCAGGAAACCACAAGGATGGCAAGTTGATTACCTTGGATGTCTTCCATCATGCATCAATTAATCCTGATGGAATCTAGGTATAGACTTGCCTTCTCTGCTGGATACTTCTGCCAGCACCACCATCTGTGGTCTTACAGAAGGCTTTATCCATCGCCATGGTGTGCCTCAAACCCAGAAATGCAATTAATAGGGAAAGCACTGTGGCAAGGGGCTTGCAGATGGTGGGATGGCCTGCTGGAGGCTCAGTTACAGCACCAGCTGGCAGGCAGCCCCCCGTGATGATGTAGAGGGTCCACCTCTTAGAATGGGGCATGCATCAGAACCAGTGACCAGGGTACAATGCTATCTCCCACCAGAAGCATCCCCACTCACTCTTCCAAAAAATAGCAGCTTTATTGCACATGCCATGTCATTCGCTTATTTAAAGTGTCTAATTCAATGGTTTTGAGTATATTCACAGCAGTGCAACCATTACCCACAGTCTACTCATGGCGACACCTTCATAACCCACTTATGGAATTTTTGCTTCGTGTCTCTGAAACATAGCAGATCGTGTTGGATCTCTGCCCAGATTCCCTCAGATTCCTCTTTTCCATGTTTGGCCCCTCCTGGGTTCAGAGTGCTTTTGCTCCCAACAGACACAACTGAGGCCTTTTCAAAGAACATCACTTGGGGTTTCAGAGCCTGCCTGGCACACAGGTTCAGCCAGCCAGAGGTGCCTGGGCACTGACATCACCCCAGGGTGGCCCTTCACCATTGACTAGGGGGGAAGGAGCGTGAGAGACCAGTTCTCTGGCCTCACACCCAGGGAAGTGGGAGGCAGCATGTGCACGCCAGAGTTCACATGCCGGGCTGAGGCTGAGCTAGCCTGAAACGACATCCCTTCTTGATGCTCCCCCTTCCCTATCCTGCTCCCCTGCTTCCTAGCTGGTCTCCCCCAGGAGCATCTCCTTCACAAATCACATCTATACCTAAGCTCACCATGGGGCCTACTTTTGGAGGATCCAAACTATAACAGCGGCCATGGGTTCAGCTAGCTTGGGGGTGCTAGTTCTCAAGGCTTCCACCAGGAAATGCTGCCATAGTTCCACTAAATTAGAAGCTGGGCTTCTTCTTGGCTACTTTGAGCTCCTCATGGTATTGAACTGACAGGCAAAGAGTGGTCGAGCTGGTCTGAGCGGGTGACCTTGATTACTAAGCGGCAACTGGGTTCTGCTGCACAAGAGGGAAAAGCAAATTGGGCCTGGAACCTGCAGAGCCACTGAGGTCAGGGAGAGATGCTTCCATAGCTTCTAAAACCGGCGGCGGGAGTCTGCAGCAAATGACAGTGATGGGCTGACCAGGGACTGGAGCCCTATACGGAAGAAGACCTGGGTCACCCTCCCAAGCACAGAACTCCCACCAGCAGAGGGGCTGACAACATGTGAGGGGAACAGAGGAGTGCTAGAAAGAAGCAGTAATGATGATCCGCCTCTGCCTCTCAACCAGCTACAGACCTGGGGCCTGCAGCCACGGTCTGAGTCTCACGCTGACTGGTCAGTTTCTTTCCCCATTCCTGCCATGTAGCTGATGCTCTAGTTCAGGCTTCAGGCGAGAGCATGACTGAAGTGAGCATCCTTACAGGGCGATACGGCGGCTGGTGGCTTGTGTCCCTCTTTCCGTTCTGAAGATGAGCTGCACAGGGCGAACGGTGACAGTGACTGTCTGCCCACCGCCCCAACTATTCTCTGCCCTCTGAGCCCAAGGGGCGGAGTTAGAGCACTGTGAACTGCATCCCCTCGACCCCCAACCCCACCCCTGCCCCTGGCTCTTCTGTCCTGTGGCTTCTGGTTGGGTTTGGCCAATGGAAGGCACCAGCAGGAGATCAGAAGGTGGGAAAAGAGCAAGGTAGGGCAATGGCACCCCACTCCAGTCCTCTTGCCTGGAAAATCCCATGGATGGAGGAGCCTGGTAGGGTGCAGTCCATGGGGTCGCTAAGAGTTGGACACGACTGAGCGACTTCACTTTCACTTTCATGCATTGGAGAAGGAAACGGCAACCCACTCCAGTGTTCTTGCCTGGAGAATCCCAGGGACCGGGGAGCCTGGTGGGCTGCCGTCTATGGGGTCGCACAGAGTCGGACACGACTGATGTGACTTAGCAGCAGCAGCAGCAGCAGGGCTGTTTCAACCCAGTTCCCTCTACGGTCTGAGCTATTTTTTTTCAAGCTAAAGTTACATCCCTCCATGACCACAGTTGAAGACAGCTGTGGTCTGTCTGAAGACAGCAACCTCCACAGGATCCAGCTTGCTCTGGGAGCGCTGTTTTCTAATCTAACTTTGAACCTTCAAGTCAACTTCTGTTTCCTGCCAGCACACCTTGTAGACATGCAGGGAGAGAGGTTGCATAGATAAAGCTAACACACAGAGCCCAGGCCAGCCCTTACAGCACACGGGCCTGAGGGTAAGGATGTGGACTCAGACAAGCCAAATCCGGAGAAACAGCATTGTCAAGAAGAAAAGAGGGTTCAGGACGTGCCTGAGGCGTTCCAACATCCAGAAAGCAGGCAGAGATCGGGGAAGAGTGCAGTGGATGAAGAAGCAGGGGCAGGGCAGGAACCAGGAGAGACCAGCATCCCGGAAGTCTAGAGAAATGTGTGTGAGGTGTGTCAGGAGGTCGAGGGAACAGAGGTCAGAGAACCGACTGCTGGATTTGGTCATGAGGCCATCACTGGTCACCTCGATGGGTGAGTTGGATGTCATCCTTACCTGCGACAAGCTCAACAGAAGAGGCCAGTGAGTGCAGTAAGGTTTTGGAGGGAGACGCGTAGGGCAAATAGCATGGGGAGACTTGGAGCAGCTCTGTGGAGGTGCTGAGGAGGCCCAGGCCCGGGGTGGCCCAGACAGAGGATGCTGCATGAATGAGGTATTTTGGGAAATTCCAGTACAACAGGGATAAAGAGGCATAGGAGTCTCTGGAATGGCCAGCCAGACTGTGGGCTGTGAAAGGCGTGCAGGCCAGCCTGGAGAGTTGGGACTTGGAGTGGTGGGGAGCCAGAGCAGTGTTCCATATGGAGCGGGGCTCGGGTCAGGGTATTAGAGTGCCTGGGTTGGGATGTGGAGGGGAAATGGCCTCCTAATCCTAGGAGCCCAGCACAAGGTGTGGTCCATCATTGGCACCTGATGTTTTTAACTCCGTGGACAGAATATGAGCCACTGCTGATGTTGAAGATGGTGGTTGACATCATCCTACAACTGAGGCTAATATACGGTGTTAGCAAAAAAATTCACTCCAAATTGAAAAAAAAAAACGAACAAAAGCCATATGTTGAAAAACACCAACTTAATTAAAGACTGACAGGGAAATGGTCAGGGATTCCAATTCAGATAGGTTTCACACATTTCAGAATAAGGTGTTATTGCCTCTTACTTCCCCAAGTGGTAGGGATAGGGGGAGCAACTGTTCCAGCAAATTGCTGACAACATTGGGAGGCAACTCAGTGTTTGCTGGGTAACTGGATTAGAGCTAGGAATTAATTGTCTATGAATGTGGAAAAACAGCCAAGTCCACACACAGTGTTCCATAGACTCCATCTACTACCAAGAAGAAGAAAGAGAGAAAGAAAGAAAAAAGATGCTCTGATTTCAATTGAAAAAAGAAAAAAGATGAAGAAAAGACACCACCCAGCAGCTAATTACTGACAGGCTAATGCCTGTGTTAGCTCAAATGCAAGAGCTGACATGATAGAATGTTAGCATCTCGTGATCTGCTGTTAATTAAACGTAGCACAAAGGCATAGTGGAGCTGTACATCTGCTCACAGGATGCGACTCGGCTGGGGGAACCCTCCCCAGCCTGCCTACACACTCCCTTATGGGGGATGGCGTGGAACCCCAGCCTGGGCTGGAGGGCAGGGGCAAAGGACTTGATGGTGTGGAGGGTGGACAGCCCAGAAGGAGGGAGAGGTGGGCTGGGGCCTGCTCACCCAGATGCTCCCTGCAGATCGGCTGTGTGTGTGTGCCCAGCCAAGGGTCTCTCTGAATGTGGAGGGGTCAGCTTAGTAGCCCTTCTTGAGAATAAAATCATAGCCAGAGAAACCTTTAAACATTTAAGATAGCATTAACAGCAAAAGATTGGAAAGAACCTAAAAGCCTCATAGCAGGACACTATGCAGTGAAGTGCTGCTCAGCTGCTAACAAGAGTGAGGCCAGGAGGGTTTCCAAGCTCTGATGCAGGAGTTCATAACTGGGGTCCTCAAGAGCTCTAACGGCTCTGTGCACTCGGCTGGGGGAAAATCACATCCTGATTTCCACATTTCTACCAATTACAAGTGCAGGCCACCCATTCCAGTAGAAGTGGCAGTGACTTGGTCACCAACAGAAACCACAGATTTTCTTATGTCACTTTACAGTGGTTGCAAATAACTCAAAATATTAATTACGTCACTACTTAGAAACTGTTAATAGCGATTAGATCCCGCAATAGATTTTGTTTTTTAATGTGTTAGTAAAGAAGTATGTGTTTTACAACCACAAATGTATTTCTCTATTTTGACAAGTACCTTAAACATAATTTTTTTCCTCTGTAACCTTATGTGCTTTATTTTTTTCCATTTAAAGCACTGATCTGAGAAGGGATCTTAGGTTTTGCCTGGTTGACAAAGGAGTCCATGGCTCAAAAAAGGCTCAGAAATCCTGATCTGGTGTTAATGAAGAGAAGTGTGCAGAACAGTGTGAATCACGTGCTCCCCTGTGTGTGTGTTTAAAAACAACAACAACAACAAAAACCTATCAATGGAACAGATCTGAGAATTCAGAAACAGACCCACACAAATAGGTCTTATCTTTGACAAAGGTGCAAAAACAATTAAATGAAGGAAACATAGCCTCTATACACATGGTACTAGAACAATTGGACATCCACAGGCCCATAGTAAAGAATCTGCCTGCAACGCGGGAGACTCAGGTTCGATCCCTAGATCAGTAAGATCCCCTGGAGAAGGGAATGGCTAACCACTCCAGTATTCTTGCTTGGAGAATTCCATAGACAGAGGAGCCTGGCGGGCTACAGTCCATGGGGTTTCCAAGAGTCAGACACAACTGAGCTACTAACACACAGCTTACAGGCTAAAAAATGAATCTCAACCTCACACCTCAAACAAAAATGAACTCAAATTTAAAAGGTAACACTAAATCTGAAAAATCTGAGTGGGCTGTATCAATTTGCTGCTTATGATTAGTGCGTAATTGGGGAAAATTGGGTAAACATTACGTGAGATTTCTGTGTTACTTCTTAGAAGTGCATGTGAATCTATAATTTTCTCAAAATCAAAGTTTAGTTAAACAAACAAAAGGCATGTGCAAATCATCTCTGGAAGGAGACAGCAAAAAGAGGAGACGTCTTCGAGGAAAGAAATGAGAATGGGTAACAGAGGTAGGGGAATAAAAAAATCTGTTTCTGGTTTCTACTTTTAAGTTGTTAACCGTTTTCATGAATTACTTATATTCACAATTCTTTAATTATTTTAAAACAAAAAAACAAATAAAGTCTGGAGAAAGATGAAGAAATGAGTATGAAGAGAAATCATTCTGGTGAAAATCAAACTGTTCCTAGATTACGTTTGAATTAACAGCACCATTATTGATAAATTTCCCCTCTACCTTGTAGAAGGGTGTATATTTAAATTTTAGTAAACTTTTATTATGCATTAAAAAAATCAACTTCATGCTTCTTTGCTCATTTTCAAAAAGAAAATGCATATTAGTCACTCAGTCATGTTTGACTCTTTTGCGAGCCCGTGGACTATAGCCCACCAGGCTCCTCTGTCCCTGAAACTGTTCAGGCAAAAATATTGGAGTGGGTAGCCATTTCCTTCACCAAGGGATTTTCCCAACCCAGGGACTGAACTCAGGTCTCCTGCATCGCAGGAGGATTTTTTTACCATCTGAGCCACCAGGGTTCATTTCCAAAATGAAAATAAAAGGTCTTTATTTTAAATAATTTTAGTCCTTGTATAAGATCTGAGCAAGGCTGTTCTTTGTGTTCAGACTGTTGACATGGCTTGAGAGCAGCAGGGCTGGGTGGACTACAGCTGGGCAGTAAGTCTTGGGGGGACCACGACTTCCCCAAGACTCACAACTCTCCTTTGCTGAGAAGCAGGACAGGCCAATGCAGTTAGGAACTTAACTCTGGACTCAGGTGGAGCTCAGATTTGATCCTGGCTTGCCACTGACAGACTGTGCAATGAAGAGAAAGAACCTTACCTCTGTGGATCTCAGTTTCGCCATCTGTAAGATGGGGGTATTACGGTGCCTGGCTGAAGGGGTTGCTGTGAGAATTCAGAGGGAGAATCTGTGGAAAGCACTTAGACAGCGCCGAGCACATGGAGACCACAGTGGTCAGCCTGTGTGATTCTCAGCCTCCTGACAGAGAAGGCTGCCTTCGATCGTCTGACTACACGCTGTGCACTGAGAGGCGGCATCGGAGGTGTGTTTCTCACGAGCACTCCCTGCATCCTCAGCACATTTGAGCCAGTGCTACGGGGCAAAGGGAGGCTTGAGAGGTTACGTGATGTGCCCAAGTGCACACAGCCAGGAAGGGGCAAGGAGAAAGAGCAGGGCCCCAAGGCTCTGGGCCATGGCCAAGGAGAAGAGGCCAGGGCTCATCCTGGGGCCCCTGAACAGCTCTCCAATAAGAGGAGCTGAGGTCCAGGCCTATCAAGGCCACAGCATCCAGGAGTGGAAGGGGCTCTGGGAATTCTCAAAATGGCAAGGAGAGGACTTGGTCCCCTGTCCTAGCCACAGAGGGGCACGTTCTATCTGCACAGCATCCCCATCCCACCCTCCAGGAAAACCAGTATGTCATGATGGGAGGGCTTCTCTCCAGTAGGATGTGGGGGGCCCAAACCTAGAGGTGGAGCCTTAGAAGACACTCCACTTTGGCCACAAGAACAAGCATGGTGAGAGTCCCAGCTCTCACCATGGGGCTTGAGGTGAGGCCCAGGCCACAGCTGGGGCTTGGGTAACAGTGCGTGTTGACAGCCTTCCAACCCAAAGACCACTAGGGCCCTTTCCACGATGGTCATCACAAAGCCTATTTCAGCATTCTCTCTGGAGGTTTAGCTTCCTGGAGGTCAGTGAATAGAGTGGGCAGCGGTTTCAGGAGGCAAACATCCTCAGGCTGCTCTTCCCGGGCTGTGCTAGAATCTGCCCAGAAACAGGGGTACATTCAGGTGGTTCGTGTTAAAAGAAAAAAAAAAACCTCGAGATGGTAATTGATGGCATAATGGAAATTAACAACAAAATTAAAAGACACTTACTCCTTGGAAGGAAAATTATGACCAACCTAGATAGCATATTAAAAAACAGAGACATTATCTTGCCGACAAAGGTCCATCTAGTCAAGGCTATGGTTTTTCCAGTGGTTGTGTATGGATGTGAGAGTTGGACTATAAAGAAAGCTGAGCACAGAATATATGCTTTTGAACTGTAGTGATGGAGAAGACTCTTGAGAGTCCCTTGGACTGCAAGGAGATCCAACCAGTCCATCCTAAAGGAGATCAGTCCTGGGTGTTCATTGGAAGGACTGATGTTGAAGCTGAAACTCCAATACTCTGGCCACCTGATGCGAAGAGCTGACTCATTTGAAAAGACCCTGACGCTGGGAAAGACTGAGGGCAGGAGGAGAAGGGGACGACAGAGGATGAGATGGTTGGATGGCATCACCGACTCAATGGACGTGGGTTTGGGTGGACTCCGGGAGTTGGTGATGGACAGGGAGGCCTGCCGTGCTGTGGTTCATGGGGTTGCAAAGAGTCGGACACGACTGACTGAACTGAACTGAACTGGTGCCCAGGGATGTATGTTGCCCTCTGCATGCCCTCAGCCTTTTATAAGCTATGTGACTTTGGTCAAATCACTATTTGCTATATGCCTTATTTTCCTTTATAAAATAGGAAATGAAACCATACCTCTTCCCTGGGTCATTGCGAGGATTAAATAAGGGGAGGGGTGCAGTGTTTGGCAGGGTTTCAGGGAAGGCTGACTCCCTGTTCTCCTGCCCACTCTGTGATGCCAGAGCACAGCACATGTGCAAAGTTGAGCGAGTGACCAGAGGCAGGGCCACTCAGCCCTCCACCTAATAATGCACAAACTGGCCCTGAAATTCTGCAACCAGCCCTGGATAACTGCAGTCCTAACCAATGCTGAGCCCATGCTGGGAGTGGGGACAGACAGACACATGAAACCTTGTCACTGTCCCCCGGGAAGCTCAGGGCTTGTGGGAGGGACACCTACTCAGTGGGATTAGTGTGACAGCGGGCAGCCGAGGGCATGGTCAGTTTCAACAGGCTGAGACCCTGGAGGAGGGGTCGCCTGGACTGTCTGAAAGGGGTAAGTAAAAGATGAGTGGGTGAAGCTGGAAAGAGTCTACGAAGAACGCTCAGCGTGAGCCAAGGCACAGAAAGGAGAGAAAGGGTGGGAGAATGTGGAACATGGTGCTTGGAGCTACTGTATGAAGACAAAGATAGTAGAGCATCTGTTTGACCAGCAGGGTAGTGCAGAGGTGATGGCTGAGAGGTTGATGATTACAGCCCAGTCTAGAAACTCATCGCTTTGATTTTCCAGAGAGATCCTAGGTCTCTGGGGAGCGCTTTAAGCCTGTTCCTCCAGCCGCGCTTGCAGAAGCGCAGCGATGGACACTCCTGCTCCTGCGAAGGTTGGTCGCTAAGCAACAGGCCCCGCCCCGCGGTGGTCTGGCCTCCACGCGCCATCTACAGGCGGCTCCCTGCCGGTGCACCCGGCTTCATGGAATGCTGCCAGCTGCACCGTGTTCTCCCAACTCATAACCAAGTCTTGGTCACTTAGATTGAGCAATGCTGTCCCTGGCCGACGGTCTCTCTGCTTCCAGTCTTTTTCTGCATGGGCCTGGCTGACTCCACCCCTACAGGGGCTAGCTAGGCTGGGCCAGCCATTGGAGGAGAAGCTGGAGAGGTGGGCAGACAGGCTGTGCTGAGAATGTTGATCTTCAGAGCAGTAGGGAGCCATGTAAGATATGTGAGCACGGCAGCAACATAGGCAGATCTGGTGTTTAAATGCTCATGTTGAAGCTGCTGGAGGACTGCCTGGAGGAGCAGGGCACTGAGGGAGCATGGATTAAACTGACTGGAAAGGCTACAGGGAGCAGGGGTCCATGGAGCCCACCAGGGTAAGTAACTATGGTGAGAGTATACAGGAAAAGACAGGCTCTCAGCACCTGGGGTTCACTTAAGGGGAAGGGAGTTTGGCAGGGCCCACCCTACCCTATGGTTGGTCTTTTCACCCCAACAGGTAGCCTCAAGGCTGCAGTAAAAGATGCTGACTGGTCTCTGAGATTCATCGGTTCACAGGCCTACAGAAGAACTGAGCAACCCTCCCCTTCCAGGAGTCCTGTGGACATGCATCCCTTCAGGACACGGGGACACTGCTGTTCTCCACAGGACGGAGTTTCCCACCTCATCAGGCTCATTAAACATGGTCTGGAATGCTGTGAAGTCCATGTGATCACAGACTGGCCTCATGCTTACATGTGTTGATCAGAAATGGGAAAACAGCTTTACAGATGAATGAAGTTTGCTTGAAAAACCTTTCAAAGCATGGGCTCTAAGATAAAGGAGAATGATGAAAAATTAGGGTCATTGATCCAGCCCCATCTGGCCATACCCTCAGAAGGTCAGGATCCAGTGAGGGCACCGTGAACAAGGCCAAGCGGAATCAGACACTGTGTCTTCTCCCATGCTCCTGGGATTCCTGAGGCCCTGTGGACCCAGGGGCAGGACCAGCAGTGGGATGGCTGATAACTTCAGCCTCAAAGCCAGGCTAGTCCAAAATCACTGCATCCTCAGGTCCAGACTAAGACCAGTGCTGACACCTGCAGGCCTCAGTATGCCAGGCTCTGCTCTGCTGAAGCACTGTGCGTAAAGCAGGAACTGAAAAATTCCTATGACTGTATCTGCTCCAATACCTTCCAACAGGGCAGGCCCAGGCCTTCAACCCCCCAGTCACCACAATGATTTTGAGAGAATAGTTAGACTATCACTTCTCAGTTTTCTTCCCGCCATCTGTCCTAAGATGCTGGGCCCACAGGCAAGGCAGGAGGCAGCTCAGCCTATTCTCCTGGGTGCCAGTCCTTTCCAGACAAAACAGAACACTGTCCCTCACCCTTGAATCCTTCACTCCAGGTCTCTTACCCTTTCTCACCCTGCTGCTGGGGATGCCTACCTTAATCTAACTCATTCTTCCCTTGAAGATGCAGTCAAAACCCAAACTTCTCCAGAAGGCTTTCTCTGACCCTTTCCCCCACCCACAGCCCCTCTACCTCTCTCTGTCCCATTGCAATCCCAGTGGACGATTTGCCACACCAGATTCCATGCTTCTCATGGGCAGAGCTGAGTGCCAGGCTCTGAGTCCAGCAGAGATGCAGGATGTGTTTTAAACAACAGAGAAAGTGAAAACAAGGGAAGAGAACCAGGACTCTAAAGCAACAAAATGGGATCAAGTTCTGGTTTTTTAAAACCATGTTACTCTGCAGGGACTATGCAAGGAGCTGGGGAAGAGAAACTTGAGAAAATCTTTACATTTCATGTGTCTGCATCAGATTTCCTTAAAACGTCTCTACTGCTTAAAATAATAACAGGGAGGTGGGAGGGAGGCTCAAGAGGGAGGGGACATATGTACACCTATGGCTAATCCATGTTGATGTATAGCAGAAACAACACAATACTGTAATTATCCTTCAATTAAAAATGAATAAGAAATTTTTAAAACCATAGAAAAAAATAACAACAATAATACTGATAGTAAAAAAGCTACCAGCCTTGCCCAAGCCTCTCAGTTGATAACTGAGATAAAGGGAAAGTCTTACCTAAGTGCATAGAAAGAGCAGGCTGACAGGCCATGAATCCCAGCCACCGCCTCCCCTTCCCAAGGTTGCATTCCACAGAAAGTTAAAGAGAGCATACACCCTCCACAAGGATTTCCACTGTTCATTTTATTTCAAATGTCAACCGTCCCCAGAGAAGAAACTGATGCCACAGGTAATCTGGAAGCACCATCCTATTCTCTGAGAACTGCATGAGAACTTACAAAAAGCCTAATTTTTAAAGCTAGCAATCACTATAAAAACATGAAATAGTCAAACTTTAATAGTTTTTTTTTTAAAACCAGAAATGATGCCATAATGGCTTAAACTTCATGGGGAAAAAGTAAAGGAACCTCAGAGGCTAAAATGCTTATATTTGATAGTAAAGCCCCTAGAGAAGGGGCCCAGGCTGACCCCGGGGGACAGAGCAGTAAGAAGGGTGTAGCAGAACCTGCTCAGCACCCTGGTCCTGGCTGCTCCTGCCATCCACTTGGATGTGCTGGCCGCCTGATATCTGTGCTGCCTCCTGCTGGGGACCAGACAGAGGCAGCAGAAGCAGAGGCTGAGGTAGACCGTGCCTCCGCCCTGCAGCAGGACCTGAGGAAGTCAAAGGCCGCCTCTGGGGTGAATCTGACTAACAGCAACCAACACAGAGCTGGCTAAATTCATTCTGAAATGTGAGCTCTCACCAGCCTCCCACATCTCAGAGCTCTGGCCGAGCCCTGGTGACTTCATCCTCTGAGTTCCTTTTCAAGCCCCGTGTCTCAGGCTTGAGAGAACCTTAGCAACCACACTCTTCCTCCTATCTTGAAATGGGAATTCACAGCCACCTTAGCTTATCACTACCCTTCCTCCCTACATATCACTGAATAGAGACAAGAAAATCATTGCTGCAAGCACCCCCCCCCGCCCCCCCACCAAGGCCCCACGCTGCTGGCCTGAGGGCCTGGGCCTAGTCGGACTGCTCCTGGGACGATGGCTGGCTGGGCTCGCTCGGCCCTTCCACATCCTGGTCATCTGTGAAGGACAGAGAAGAGGGGCTGGATTGAGAAAGAGGGGAAATCACCTGTTTTCACACATAAGTTTTCTACAAGGCATCACCATCATTGCCAGTCCCTACAGAGAATTAGTTATTCCCATTCCTACTTTTAATTTGCTAGGAGTCAGGAAACTGGGATTCTAGCCCTGGCCAGAGGATATAGACTCAAGTTCAGACTCCAGCTCTGCTTGTCACAAGCTGGGTGGCAGGAAGCGAGCTACTCTCAGCTCTGAACCTCAGCGTCTCCTTCTGTCCATTAGAAGGTGCTTACTATGCAGCATCATGGTTGGCATGGGGATTAGGGACAACAGTGAGAACAATCTTTACCAATGCCTTCGTCATTTTAGGTTTTGTTTAATCCTCAGGATGAGCTCATGAGGGAAGGGACCCTTCATTAGTTTGCTCTTACAGATACCGAAACTGAAGCACCGAGGAGTGAATTAACTTGCCCGAGGTCACACCGTGGGCAAGTGCTGGAGCCAGGACTTACACCCAGGCTGTGCGGCACCAGGGCCATCGTACTTCAAGTCACACTGTACCACTTCCCCAGTTAACAGATCTAGGCATCGGACATACAACAGGCCTCGGTTTCTTTTCTTAAGGAGCCTCAGGGGAGGACTGAAAGAGGGAAGAAAAAATCCTACAACTTTTAAAGCTTCAAGGGCCCTCAAAAGAAAACCCGCACAGTAACCCTGTGACAGGGCCCACTTTACAGGTGAGAAGACTGAGGCCCAGAGGAGGGTGTGAGTGCCCAAGATCACCCGGTGCACCAGTGACCGAACTGTGAAGGCCAGAGTGGCCCGAGCCAGAGGAATCATCCCCACCAGCCCCAGGCAGGCTCAGCACGTGCTGCTTCCCCAGCCAGAGAGGCCTGGCACCTCTGGTCCTTCGGCACCACGCGCGTGCCATCCTCCACATTTTGCCCACAGGAACTGTTAAGGTGAGGAAATTAGCGTTGAAGCTGGAGCCAGACAGAGACTTCTGTTGGAACCCGAGCTGCACCATGTACATATGTGAGACCCTCTCAGGGTTCTATCACAGTTTCCTCACCTGAGAATGGGGACTCACCTCCCCTAGAAGTTTATGTATGGAATTTAAGAGAGCGGTGCCAGGAAAGAGTTTCCCCAGGGCCCAGGACATTGAAAATCCTATTCTCCATTTCCCTGCCCTCCACGCCCACGTCATAGTAGGACCCCCATCCTCCAGAGTCTTCCTGTGTCCCTCGGCAGCTGGAAGACGGGGCCTCACTCACCGGTGTTCTCCTTGTCCGTGTCAGATAGGACGGTCAGCGAGAAGGTTGCTGGAGGCGGTGGGGGCAGCGGCGGCAGGAGGAAGTGGAGCGCAGACAGCAAGCCCGGCGGGAGGAACTGAGGCTGCGGCGGCTGCCCCAGTGGCGGCTGCCCCAGCGGCTGGTAGTAGCTTGGCTGGAAGTCTCCCACAGGTTCCGCCACCTGCAGGGCACACACAGCAGGCAGTCAGAGGGCAGAGGGTGAGCCAGGGGGCCGATCCCACATTCAGGCCCCTGAATGGGGGCTCCCTGTTGAGGCGATTCATCTCTGCAGCCCAGACAGTGGAGCACAGGATACTCAGAACAGGGTGTTCAGCAAACCCCTGCCAGCTGACTGAAGGCAAGGACGGACACAAGCACAACGCAGAGAAGCCTGGGGAGCAGCTGCATTTGAGTATGTCTACAGCCTCATTCTATCCTGACGACCCTAGGAGGGAGGGTCCATTAACCATCGTCACTGCAGCAAAAACCAGCATCAGTGAGAGACGGTACAGGCCCAGGCCAGAGCTGGGGGGCAGCAGAGGCAGAAGAGAATCCCAAGTCGGCCTGACTCCACTGCTCTGCACCGGAGAAGGGTCTGAAAGCATCCACCTACTTGGGGTCCCACCTCTGGCACATGTGATGACTTAAGACTCCGGCATCACTGGGCCTGTGGGCCCCTCATTCTAACCAGACAGTATAGTGCAGCTGTAACTGAGGCAAGGGGAGCTAGGTGACCTCAGGAAAAGTGGCTTCAGCCCTTCTGTGTTTATGTTCCTTCTTCAGAAGGTGAAAGCTAACTCCATACCACAGGACCCCAAGGCTGGAATAACGGGATGTGGAGGGGTGATGACCACACAGCTCAGCTTAACTGAGAAAGACATGAATGTAATAGAAAATCATAAATTTCAGGGCAAGCCATTATTATTTACTCCTCCATCCAGGTACTCCAGAGCAGCACTTCACAGGCTGTGTGCCAAAGAAATTCAGTGTCCCACAAGATATTTTTCCGTGTTCTTAGAAGTGCTCTTTGCCCAAGGAGTTTGAGAAGCCCTGAAAACTGCCCCCACATCGATGGCTTACACATGAGCCTATTAAATCTGCTTACCTGAACCCAGCACTTCCTAATTTAATGTGACCACAAGGAAGGGAAGAAAGCCCGCTTTTGTGTACCCAGAATCTATCAACAGCCTGAGGATGCCCCCATGCTAGAGACTAAGAACCTGAGCAAGGCCCTCAGGAGTTCGGCGGCATGCCCAGGCGACGTGGAGAGCAGGCAGCAAAGGCAGGGTTGGTCTCTAGGTCTGTCTGACTCCAGGCCTGTGCTCTTTTGTGGGAAGAGAAAAGAGGAAGCACAGAAGCAGCAGGTGGGACAGGGCAGGAAGAGAAGGCGGCTCAGGGAGTATTTGGGAGGCTGGGCAGGGGCAGCAGGGCAAGGATGAAGCAACTCACAGGCTCTTGGGTTTGAAACAGCTTCACAAATGAATGGGTGATCCCCTATCCAGACGTGAAGGGGGCAGGAAGGGGGATTATTAGTCTTTCATTCCAAGCTGCTCAGCCAAGTTTCTCCCTGGATCACAGCTCCTGCCTGGGGCTGGTGGTGGCAGCTCAGGCCCAGATAAACCAACTGAGATCACACTCCTAACAAAGGCCGTCTGGCAGGCCTGTCAATCAGAGCCCTGCCCTGGACGCCAGGCCTCAGGCTTCTGTGCGAGCAGACGGTGGGTGTGTGCTCCATTTGGCCAAGACCCCTCTCTTTGTGTGGAGGCTAGAGATGCCGTGTTCTCCCTGGGCTGCAGTGGGGTGGCCAGCACCCCACCCTCAGTTTCAGGCAGGGCAGCGGGACGGTGAGAGTCAGGGTCATGTCTGTCCTAGCCTCTGTCCTGACTCTGTCACTGACCAGTTGTGTAATCTGAATCCCAGTCCCTTGTTCCCCACTTCCGTGACCCTGGACAAATCTGTTACTCCTCTGAGCCTTTTTCCTCTGCCCTACAATGAGAAAATAACATGTACCTCGGAGGCTTACATAAGGGCCAGTAGGCACCCTGGAAATGATCAAGACCAGTGGTGTTCAAACTTTTCCCCCTTGAATGAATGGAAAATGATTTCTGAATAAAACTTTAGAATATCTGGATCAGAGAAGATGCTGCTGCAGTGAAGCAGGAGCAGTGCATGACTACACTACGTTAACATCAAACTGTGGTCCCTTCTCTTACTTTCCACATTAGACCAAAGCAGCCTGCTCTCTACTCACTCTTCTCTACCCTCCACCCAAGGCAGCATCTCTGTAACACACAGGGTTGGGCTTGTAGCTTAGGAAGAAAGTAAAAGTAACAGTGGTCCACACTTCCCTGAATGTGAGCTGCATCTCAGTCAACTCCCTCACAGGTCCAGCCTTACGAGCCAAAGTCAGGACTGGTCACCCAGGCCTCTCGCTATTCTGCAGTTCTGATGGCCCTCTGGGGTTGCCAAAAGGGAGAAAGATGGAAGGAGCTGGCAACCGCTGCTGCAAAAGCTGGTCACCTGACCCACATCTCACACAACTCTTATATATCCAGAACTTCCAGAACTCAAAACTCTAGGCTCAAAGAGCGCACCAGTTAGTAACTGATCACTGACCTTATAAAATGATTAAATTTACCCTTTTTTTTTTTCAACAAGTATCTCCTAAGGTGACCAGTGTTTGGGGGAAGTCTCCATATTTTTCATGACTAAGCTTAAGTGCCCTATCCTCTTGAAAGCCCTCTGCCATCTCAAGTGGGCCATTCTTTTGCAGCAGGGGACCTTTGTCTGCTCCTGACTCTGCCCTCAAATGTGTGGCTCGAGGAAAGCGCTATTTCCTATCTGGTACCTAGTATTGACTGGCATTCCATGGATCAAGGCTGGTGGTCATTCAGGTTCCCGTGTGGCTGTTCCCCAGGTTTATCTGAGATGTGTCTGCATTCCTTTTTGCCTGAGCTCCCAGAGTCTCTTAGCCCACGCCACAGCCCAGGCCAACTTGTTCACATGTGCATTCCCAGAGGTGCACAGCATACAAGGCCAATGCTGTATCCTTCCACCCACTGCCCATGTCCTGGTATAGAGTGAGCACAATGGCTGGCTGCCTGGGAGAAAGTCTGTTAAAGCAGCCAGGGCAGCTGAAATAGGGAGGAACTTCGAAAATATCAGGAATGGGACTCACCAAGCCTCCTCCATAGTAGTGGCTATAGGACAGGTGCTGGAAACTCTGCTGCAGAGGGATCCCCACACTTGGGGATGCATCCTGGTAGCCCAGAGGAAAAGGGCGGTAGGGGTGCATGCTGGAGCAGCTGGGGTACAGCTTGGGAGGTTCTCTCTCCAGGCACTCAGACCCCACCACAGAATCTGAGTTGATGCTCAGAGGGAGCCCTGAAAAGACATGCAACGAGGGAAGTGTTAAAAACACATGGAGCTAGAAAAAAGGGCACCATATTATCGTCTGAAGGTAGCAGTATAAATAAACACTCATATCCATTCACAGACAACTCCCACATCCATTATGCTTTTGATCCTCCCTGCTTTTTAAACCCTTCAACCATGTTCTGTTGCCCTCAGCAAAAGTCCTTGGCCCAGCCATGAAGCCCACGCAGACTGCATTCCTGCCTTCACTCCAGCCTCACTGTCTGATCACTAGTAGCGCCTTCTTTCTCCACCTCAGGGCCTCTGCAGATGCTATCCTCTCTGCTTGGAAGGCTTTTTTTCCTAACCCCACTTTGCCTTCTTGAATCCTCAGTGCTCAGCTCCTGATCTTCCTTCAGACCACAGCTAAACCACTGGTTATTAGAGTTCTCTGTGATGTCCTTTTCTTTCACAAGGACAAGATCCTTGAGGGCAAGGAATCTGACTCACCCCCCTTCACCTTTTCATCACTAGTGCTGGGCACACAGTGCTCAGTTGATGGAACAAAGAAAGGCTCCATATCCGTAGAAAGGTATCCTTCTCCTAGAACTGCTTTTCAGATCTGTCTTCCTCATCTAGTTCTCTAGGGACCTATATTTTCCTAGAACGTCCCAGAAGGCAGAACTGGCCTTCGGAGAGCATCAGGCCAATCCCCTTAGCCTACAGAGGGGCGAGGCTGTCACAGAAGGAAGGAGCTTGCTTAAGATTACCAAGTGAGCAGCCCCTCAGCGTCCTGACTCAGACTTGCGCTCTTTCTACCACACTCCCATAGAGAAAACCAGAAAAAACGTGTCTGCACCCAAAATGAGCCCCTTTTTAAAAGTCTCAAACTTACATGTGACTTGAAATTATAATAGTGAAAGTTACAATACCTAGGGAACAATGTAATTTATGCATGTGGAGGGAGGAGAGAAAAACAGCAACCACGTCTCAATAGACTGTTCTCTTGTAGGGAGCAGAGAAGAGGTCTCATTCCCATCCATGCCTGGGAAACAGGTGGGAAGAACGCCCATACACAGCCATTGGGCCAGAGCACGGCTGAGGAGCAAGCTGACTAGGGCACAGAAGATGGGGGAGGGGTGGGCGGAGGGACGCAGGTGCAGTCATAAGGCGCTGGCCCACCCACGAGGACGTTCTGGGGGAGGAGCCTCCAGCACCAGAAAAGGGTGGGAAGAGTTGCGCAAGCGCAATATGGCCACTCTCCCGCGATCCTCTCTGTTGGGAGGAGGAGCCTCAGCTAAGCGGACTGGGGGGCCATTTTTTTTTTTGTGCGGCCATTTTTTTTTTCTCCCGGAATGGAAAAGCAGAGACTATAGCTAAATGTTTTTTAAAATTAACCCCTCAGAACCACCCATTCCTTTCTCTCTTTTTACCTTCTTGCAAAAAGGCACCAAACCCAAATGCCTACTCAGAAAAAGGTATCCCGAAGCAAGATTCCCTCTAGAAAGCATCTTCCCACCCCCACCCCAAGGGCCCATACCCGCGGCTGGCCTGGGACGCCAGAGTGAGGGAGGTGGGGAGGCAGCAGCCCGGGGAGGAACCAACAGCGGGACAAAGGCTCAGGGCACCGGGAATCTTACCGAAGTCGGTGAACGGCGGGCTCGGCACAGGCCGCGGCAGCCTGCGCAGCTCCAGGCAGCCGGGGTAGCCCCGGCCGGCGGCCTCCGCCGTCAGCTGGGGCTCCAGAGAGCTGGGCCTGGCCCTGGCTGCTTGTTCGCTCAGGCCCACGTGGCCGCGGTTGTGGCCGCCCAGAACCGGCTGGAAGGCACTCGGGCTGGGGCTCTGGCCCCGCGGGGGCCTCTCAGGGAGGCAGGTGGCCGCTTGGCCCGAAGGGCCCGGCTGCGCGTCTCCCAAAGGGGCAAGCGGAAGCAGCGGGCAGAAGCTTGGGCCTGGGGTGGCGGCCGCGCCCCCGGGGGCCAGCTGGGGTCCCTGTGCGCACAGGGCCACCTCCTGCTCCTCTCCAGAGGCCTGCTTCTTGAGCATCTTTTGTGCAGCCACGATCTTCTGGCGCTCGGTGATCAAGTAGCACTTCTCGCAGGTGCACTGCTTCCAGCGGCACTTGCCCGCGTGGCCCTTGACTGGTACCAGGAAGCCATGGTTCCGGCACCGCGAGCACTTGGGGGTACGAAGCATCTTCTTGGCCTGCTTTGTAAGGTCTGCATTCATAGCACAACCGTCTCCTCTGAAAGCTTCAGGGACAGTGAAACAGAGAGAAGCAGTCCGCCCAAGTCCCTGGTGCTGGGAGCTTTGGATACACTTGTAACAAGGTGGTGTTCAGTGCGTCCCAGGAGCTGCAGCAAGACCCTTGCATTCTCTCTTTTCTTTGGTGCAAAATTTGGAGAGGTTCTGTCCCTTGGTTAACAAGATGCAAAGGATTGGGTTGAATAAGTTCTTCAAGTAATGCTATTGCATGTATGTCATCTGGGTTAGCTGAGTCTTACGCATGTAATTTCCAAACTTTCTCTTCCTGCCGTACGGTATACAGAAGGTATTTCATGATTTAAAAAAAAAAAAAAAGGCGGAGTGATACTCAAGGATTCACAGATTCAAAACTCCAGAGGAACGCAGCTGTTGGTAAACCTGTTGCAGTAGAAAAGGATTCCAAGTGTCAAACCGTGTTTCTCCATACAGAAGCTGCTGCTTCTGTTTAATTTCACTTTTTTCCCCTACAGAGAAGCAACTGTTCACAGTGATGCTTCCAGAATATTCTCAGGAGCTCAGTGCGGTGTGATGGTTGCTCAAGGGTGTGCCTTTAGAGTAATTACCATTTTTAAAGTCTAGTTGGTATAGGAATGCATCTCTGGAAGTGGCATATTGCAGTTGATGCCTTCCAAAGAAAAGCATACTTAGAATGATTTAAAGTAAAAGGGACTTAGGATATTTTAGCATGAGCTTGAACCAGTACTTAATTGTGCCATGAATTCAGTTATTCCTGTAAAGCAACCCAAATCTTGGGACACCTGCAAAGCTGCCATAACTTCATAGTTTTCCCAAGACGGCTAAGCTAATTCATTTTCTTGTTTGATAGAAATTTGTGACACCCTGATGTCCCCCCCCCCCCACTCCCCCGCTTAGGTCCCAAAAAGAAAGAAAGGAAAAAACAAACAAACAAACGTCATCATAGGATTAATCATTACCTTTAAGGGGGTTCAGTTCAGTTCAGTTTAGTCGCTCAGTCGTGCCCGACTCTTTGCGACCCCATGAATCACAGTATGCCAGGCCTCCCTGTCCATCACCAACTCCCGGAGTTCACTCAGACTCATGTCCATCGAGTCAGTGATGCCATCCAGCCATCTCATCCTCTGTCGTCCCCTTCTCCTCCTGCCCCCAATCCCTCCCAGCATCAGAGTCTTTTCCAATGAGTCAACCCTTCACATGAGGTGGCCAAAGTACTGGAATTTCAGCTTTAGCATCATTCCTTCCAAAGAAATCCCAGGGCTGATCTCCTTCAGAATGGACTGGCTGGATCTCCTTGCAGTCCAAGGGACTCTCAAGAGTCTTCTCCAACACCACAGTTCAAACGCATCAATTCTTTGGCGCTCAGCCTTCTTCACAGTCCAACTCTCACATCCATACAAATACCTGGCTAAAATGTGTATTTTTTAATTGTCCTTTCGCTGAAGTTTTCTGTACCTGGTAACAGAATGGTAGAAGTGAGAGCCAAGGCCTGGTGTTCACCTTGATCTTCCTGAGCCGCTGGTTGCAGGTGTACTTTGCATTTCTCATCAACTACCTGACAATAGGAAATGGTTGCCATTCTGAGGCTGATTATATACTGGAAAGCTGAAAAGATGTTTGTAAAGTTTTTTTCCTGCTTTGAAGAAATATATTACTCATCTTAAGAGGGCAGAAGTATATGTTTCCTGTATTATTTGACCCTTTAAGAATGTCACTGTTATTTCAATCCGTTTAAAGAGATCTAGGTTTGTCTCTGCTTTGCTCTAACAGCCTGTATCTTAATTTTTTATTTAAAAAATATGGTCCCATAAATGAAAGCACAGACAAGTTCTTTTTCTGACTTCACTTAATTCAGAATGTCTAATTTTTTTCACTGACTTTGTCATTTGAAGATGTTACTTAAAAATCATAGTTTCAATACTACTGTCAAAAAATCTGGGCACAAACTGCATTCTTTCATGATACTGCAAATTATAAGGTCATTTTCTGCATTATCAAATTTAAATTTTTACATCAGGTGACATCAGCTGATAAGGCCTAAACATGAAAACTACTCTCGTTTACATTTCATGCTTGACCACTCAGGATCTCTTCATTTTCCTATTAATGGTTTAAAGGAAAATCCTACTCAAAGACAACCATTTGAATTCATTTATTTTAGCCTTTTTAATGGCAAAATGCTTCCATTTTTACTCGTAACTTTGGGGCAAAGTATACTCAAGGTGATGTGAATTTGCATACTGCTTTGAGAATGTTAATAACCATAAATCTTTTAAATCCATAGTCATCTTATAAGATGCAGAAACTCTAGGGTTTATGCAGTAAACAAATAAGAGAAAAAGATTAGTTTATTTCTCTCTTCCCCTCAAAGTCTCAATTTGTGTAGGTAAATTCCAACAGAGCCTTATTTATTTCATGCTTGGAAATTCAGGCAAATTGATAGGTTTGTTTTATTTGGATTGATGACTGATTACTTCTTAGGCTGCTGAATATATACATATATGTGTGTCAAATTTATTTAAATTGTTATTTTAAAAGATAGTAAGATGTAAAACTGAAAAGCTGGAAGTCAAAGAAGGATGAGAGCAGTAAATACAGAGTAGACCCCTTCCTTCCCTACACTGAAACATTTGGATGTTTATGTTTAAGAAGGTCTGCATCATCATAAGCGGAAGTTTATAAAAAAGTTAAAGTGCTGAGGAATCACCAGTTTGACTAACCACAAAGGGGCTGGTAGATAGTCATATCTAGTCCCAGCTTTAGATACGGCTGCTTCTTCCACAAAGTCCTGAATTTCCTACCTTCTATAATGGCTCTTCTCTTCAGTTAACATGATTGTAATTGATACTGTTTATTTTAAAGAGTCTTGTATTATGCTGTGCATGGGGGTATCACTTGTAATCATTAAATATTGTGTGCACTGTAATGTTTCCTCACTGGTAGCATGCAAGAGTAAGGAAGGGCTTTTTTGCCTATAGCATCTTCCCCGCAGTAGCTATAACACAGATATCTGCTGCCTTCTTCAGGCTGTCTCTCATGAGCAATGAGAATGTGACTGAAGATTTTGTAGGTGGTAGAGGGGAGGATTTACATGACATATCCTATAGCAGATGCTTTAAAATCCTGTGTTAGTGTTTCTCTTCTCTCAAGATCCTCCTCTGCTGTGCCACACACACTGGAGAGGAACTGATCTGGTCCCCCTCCACCTTGCCCACCCTCCCCATCCTCATCTCACTGCCCAGGCTCTCTAGCTTTTCTCTTCTTGATTTTTGAGAGTTCTGTAATGGCTGTGACTATCTTACTTCCCTTTATATCTAGCACAATATAGACATTCAGTAAATATTTGTTGAATGTACAAATGAATCTTGCCTCCCTCTCCTGCCAATATCAAAAGCATCTCATTTCTCACTGACACAGTAAATTAACTTGGATCCAGCAACTTTCTCCAATATCATACAAAACAGAAAGCCCAGAGTGAATAAGATCCAACAGAGACGGTTGGATGGCATCATCAACTGAATGGACATGAGTGTGAGCAAACTCTGGGAGATAGTGAAGGACAGGGAAGTGTGGCGTGCTACAGTCCATGGGGTCCCAAAGAGTCAGACAAGACTGAGTGACTGAACAACAAGAAGAGTAAATAGGACCACTCTCCCAACAAGCGGAATTTGAGGATCAACTTTGCTTCCTCGAGATTACCTCTTACCCCCAATGGTATAATAACGGTAGTAATGCCAACTAGCACTTACTAAGTGTTTGTATGTGCCAGTAATTATAAACTCCTCTGCTGCTGCTGCTGCTGCTGCATCACTTCAGTCGTGGCTGACTCTATGTGACCCCATAGATGGCAGCCCACTAGGCCTCTGTCCCTTGGATTCTCCAGGCAAGAACACTGGAGTGGGTTGCCATTTCCTTCTCCAATGCATGAAAGTGAAAAGTGAAAGTGAAGTTGCTCAGTTGTGTCCGACTCTTTGCGACCCCATAGGCTGCAGCCTACCAGGCTCCTCCGTCCATGGGATTTTCCAGGCAAGAGTGCTGGACTGGGTTGCCATTTCCTTCTCCGATAAACTCCTCTATGTGTGTTAATTCATATAATCCTCAAATCAACCCTCTAAGGTAGGTATTATTATTCCCCCCACCTCCACCGCACATTTTACACATGATGAAACCAGTACCTAGAGAAGTTAGGCAACTTGCCCAAGGCTTTCTGCCATTGAGTGGCAGAGCCATGATTCAGAGCCAGTAAATCTATCCTCAGAGTCTATGTTCTTAACCATATATCTACTAACTCAGTATTTCTTCTAAGCAAATGCAGTGCTGTCCCCAAGAAAGCATTGGTGATTAATAGAAATGCTTGTCTTGTTACATATCCTATTACAGTTGGGGCAAAGGAGGGTAAATAAAGGTGGTAGCAACCTGGGGAAATTTCCTAGGATGCCCTGCTAATTTGCTTTTCTCTGCCCATAGCCAGTATTCATTCAGTGTCAACTATGTGCTAAGCATAAGGGACACAGAAGTAAATAAAAACACAGGATCCTTACTTTTAGGCATACATTCTAGCTGACAAATAGACAGTAAACAAACAATTCCAGAAGAAAGCTGAGGAGTGGTGGGTAGGATGTTATGAGTCCTAATGTGGATCAAGAAATCAAGGGAGACTTCCTTGAGGGGCTGATTCCTGAAGTAGTCCTAAAGGATGTGTAGGAATTAGCCAGGTGCAGGAGAGGTGTATCCCAAACAGAATATCATGTTTAAGGCTGAAGCATGGCTGTAGGACAGTGAGGCCAGGAGACTGGAAAGGTTAAGCAGTAGCCATGTGAAGGGGGTCCTTTAAAGTAAACTGTAGTAGCCACTATTGAAATGGAGCATGACTCTGCAGGGCCCTCCTGGGTACAGAAGCCCTCTGTTTCTCCCTTTTCTTTTAAAGAAAAAAATCTTTAGCCTCCTAGGCCTTCACTGTGTTCCGAAGAACAGATTCAATCAGTTATTAATTAGGAAAGGGAGGGAATGCAGAAACAAAGGAAAAGCAAGCAGTCAAGAAATGATAGTTCAGCAATAAAAGAGTATTAGTTCTTCCTCAAGGGATACACACACACACACACACACACACACACACACACACACACACACACATATATATATAAAACAATCTGACGCGTATCTTTGAGTTGTTCTGTAGGAACTGAAACAGACCCTCACCCAGGTAGAAGATGGCAACCTCATGCTGAGCAGGAGCACTAGATCCAGACTGGTTGGAACCAGAAAGTTAATAAATAAGATTCTGAAACACCACCCTGTCACCTCACCACCAACCAATGAGAGGAAAGCCATCCCCCTGCAACCATCACTTCAAACGTTTCCTTTAAAAGCCCTTCCCTGAAAGCTGTTGGGAGATCAGGTATTTTGACCATGAGCTGCCTATACTCCTTGCTTGGGGCCCTACAAATAAACACTATTTTCCTTGACTAGTAAACTGTCTTTGCTGTGCAGCAGGCAAGCAGACCAAGGTCGGTTATTTATGTGAAGCAACGTTAGTGCTCCTAGTAGTAATAATTCTTCACCTGTCGTGGGTTCTGGGGAGGAGAAATACATACATCATATGCTTTTTAATTAAGTTTCCAGCGTTCTTAGCAATATTAAATGTCTAAAGGACTCTACTGATCAAGTAGCATGTAAATAATCCACCGTAAGCCCTCTGATTGGAATCTTATGAGAATCTGATGGACTATGTATCACAGTAATGGTGTTACCGTAGTATATAACAACACCCTTCTTTCTTTCCTAGTTTACACAGCAGTTTGCTGGTAATTTAACCTAACAAGCTAATATGAAAATATTCCTTTGAGAATAATATCAAGGCATTTGAAGATTCAAAATGCAAACTAGAATTTTATTAGACTCTTCTAGCTAACATATTCCCTTCATGGATCACAGCCTTGTCGTGGCAAAGGGGCTTGCATAACTCAGTGAAGCTATGAGCCACATCATGCAGGACCACCAAGACAGATGAGTCATAGTGAAGTGTTCCACAAAACGTGGTCCACCGGAAGAGGAAATGGCAACCGACATTAGTAATCTTGCCTGGAGAACCCCATAAATGGTAATATTGTGTGAAATGCCAGGCTGTAAGAATCACAAGCTGGAATCAAGAGTGCCAGGAGACATGCAGATATGCAGATGATACCACTCTAATGGCAGAAAGCAAAAGAGGAACTAAAAAGCCTCTTGATGAAGATGAAAAAGGAGAGTGAAAGAGCTGGCTTGAAACTCAGCATTTAAAAAGCTAAGATCATGGCATCCGGCCCTATCACTTCATCACGGCAAATTGAAGGGGAAAAAAGTGGAAGCAGTGGCAGATTTTATTTTCTTGGGCTCCAAAACCACTGAGGATGGTGACTTCAGCCATGAAATTAAAAGATGCTTGTTCCTTGGGAAGAGAGCTATGACAAACCTAGAGAGCACATTAAAAAGCAGAGACATTGCTTTGCCGACAAAGGTCCATATAGTCAAAGCTATGGTTTTTCCAGTAAGTCATGCACTGATGTGAGAGTTGGACCATAAAGAAGACTGAGCATCGAAGAATTAATGCTTTCAAACTGTGGTACTGGAGAAGACTCTTTAGGGTCCCTTGGACTGCAAGGAGCAAACTATTCAATCCTAAAGGAAATCAACCCTTAATAGTCATTGGAAAGACTGTTGCTGGAGCTGAAGCTCCAATACTTTGGCCACCTGATGCAAAGAGCTGACTCATTGGAAAAGATCCTGATGCTGGGAAAGATTAAAAGCAAAAGGAGAAAGGGGCAGCAGGGGATAAGATGGTTAGATAGTATCACTGACTCAATGGACATGAATCTGAGCAAATTCTGGGAGATAGTGGAGGACAGAGGAGCCTGGTGTGCTCAGTTCGTGAGGTCGCAGAGTCGGGCATGACTTAGTGACTGAACAACAACAGAAGCTAACATATTCTATTAGTCAGATAAATACTTCTAATTCTAAAGCATGAGTGTTTTGATCCTATGAGAATGGCCCTAAAGGACAGGAGTACATTCAAATTAGTGAAGGTAATGCAGCCCGAGTGAGGAAGGGATGTTATGAAACTGGTGTGCACCCCATGACAGTGGCAAAACAGCTTGACTTTGAGCTGCTGTTGAAAACCTAGTCTTCAGAAGCAGAGGTTGGACCGAGCAGACAAATCTTTCAGAGCTGTCCGATATAAATATAATGTGAGATATACATGTAATTTTCTGGTAGCTACATTTTAAAATGTTTAAAAAACACACACATTAAAAAATAACATTAACTCAATACATCAAAAAAATCATTATTTCAATACATAGTCTACAAAAATTATCAAGATATTTATATTCTCTTTTTCATGCAAAGGTTGAATCTTCTAGTTGGAGGTGGCCTTGGGTAAGTCAGATATACTACTTTCTCCTCATTCTCCATTGCCTCACCCCCTTTCCTCTTCCTTGACATCACATTATGCATGCTTACCATCGGCCAGACACTGGACACTATGCTGGATATTCATTATCTCATTAATCCTGCAAGAATCAGAGATCTTACTTGATAGTTAGAGTAAATGAAATAACTAAGTGATGTTAGTATAGTGCAGTGATTAAGATATGGACTTGGAGGCCATTCATACATGTTTCGGAGAAGGCAGTGGCACCCCACTCCAGTACTCTTGCCTGGTAAATCCCATGGATGGAGGAGCCTGGTGGGCTGCAGTCCATGGGGTTGCTAAGAGCTGGACACGACGGAGTGACTTCACTTTCACTTTTCACTTTCATGCATTGGAGAAGGAAATGGCAACCCACTCCAGTGTTCTTGCCTGGAGAATCCCAGGGATGGGGGAGCCTGGTGGGCTGCCGTCTATGGGGTCGCACAGAGTCGGACACGACTGAAGCGACAGCAGCAGCAGCAGCGGCATACATGTTTCTGACACTTCCTGTATGTATACCTTGGGTAAGAAATTTCTTAATTTCTCTAAGCTTCAGTTTGTCATTTGTCAAATGAAGAAAATAAAAGTACCTCCCTTAAAAATGTTGTTGTGTGGTTTAAATGAGACCACACTTTGCATTGCCTGCAAAGTTTCAGGTATTCGTTAAATCTTTTTTTCTTGGTCCTTTTCATTCCTTTTTTTTTTTAAATGCTTTTAAAGATGTAAATTATTTTTTAAACTTATTTTTAAATGGAGGATAATTGCTTTACAATGTTTTGTTGGTTTCTCCCTTATAACAATGTGAATCAGCCGTGAAAGTGAAAGTGAAGTCGCTCAGTCGTGTCCGACTCTTCGAGACCCCATGGACTGTAGCCTACCAGGCTCCTCTGTCCATGGGATTTTCCAGGCAATAGTACTGGAGTGGATTGCCATTTCCTTCTCCAGGGGATCAGCCATAAGTATACATAAATCCCCTTCCTTGTGAGCCTCCCTCCCACCCCTCCCCCATCCCACCCCTCTAGGTCATCACAGAGCACGAGGCTGAGCTCCCTATATTATACATCAGCTTCCCACTAGCTCTCTGTTTTACACAGGGTAATGTATATATTTTAATGCTACTCTCTCAATTCATCCCATCCTCTCCTTCCCCCACTGTGTCCACAAGTTCATTCTCCACATCTGTGTCTCTGCTTCTATACTGCAAATAGGTTCATCAATACCATTTTTCTAGATTCCATATATGTGAGTTTTTATTTGATATTTTTTCTTTCTGACTTACTTCATCATTAAATCTTAATATCACTAAATGGGAAAAACATGGGACACTTTGGAATTTACAGCGATTACACAAATATTATTACTACTGCTACTACTGCTGAGGTGCCAAGAAGTTAAAAGACAGCCAAGGTAACACAGCTAATAGGTAGTGATCAGGTTCTCAACCCAATTTGCCTATCTCTGGAGCAGTATTTCTTGCCATCTGTTCACAGTTATAATATGGGCTAAATTTGTACTGATGCTGTACATAAAATGAAAAGGTCCTTTGGAAGATAAATTCCTGATATTTGCTAGCCATTCTCACAGAAATAGAATACAGGGGGAAATTCTGGGTGTGTTTTTGTTTTTTGGATAAACAGGAATTACTGTTCTAAGAAACTAGACAGGGAACATACATAAAGGAAGATTAAGTCTTTCTTTGCTTTGTTCTTCTTTTCTCTTTTTAAAAATTGAAGTATAGTTGATTTACAATGTCATATTAGTGTGTCCTTTGTTTCTTTTTACTCTGATTTTACTAGGAAACCATGCATCTGTTGGCATTAATTCATGCATTTTGTGTTAAACCAAATTTGCATTTTAACAAAGGACAGAGATATTAAAACTACTAGCCCCTTTAAATGCTGTATTTATAGGGACATGTCATCTTTTAAGACAAAAGATTTCCCAAAATTCATGGAAATTTGATAGGACTATCAAAACTACATGTAATCAGTTATATATACCATGAAAATTTCTCTGCATGTAAAAATACTTTTCCCCATCAAATTAGCAAGTAAAAACAAAACAAATATTAGTACTATTGGGTCTAACTCAGCTACCAATGCCCCTGTGAGCATGCCCTCTTTGCTCAGATGTTGTACTTCTCACCTGCTCCATAGAATTGTTTGTTGTGGTCTTTATCTACACAACCTCTTCAACTGCTGTTTGACTTCGTCTCTTTTCTCTTGTTCCTTTGTCTTCCATTGCTGCTGCTTTGTGCCTCATCTGTTTAAGCGTCCTAGGAGATATGAATCAGCCGGGGACCCAGGGTTAGGAGGAACAGCCCTGTCCAGCACAGTACTAGTCCAGGGCCATGACTGGCCTCCAGTGTGTGCCCCAGCTGGAACAACTTTCCCAAAGAAAAGCTCACTCAATTCTACTTCAATCTTGCAATACCTATATGAGTCCTAGTTACTTATTGTTCTACTTTCTGAAGAAAAACTGAGGACTGGGACTAGATGTCTAGATATGTCAGTTCTAGTTTGTGCTTTGCACAAACCAAAAACAAGAAAAGGATGAAGATTTGTTATGAACAATTTTCATCCAAACATATAGGGATTATTACCTCCTACAACACTTTCTTTAAACATGGTTAGACTTACTTGGTTTAATGAGTTTGGAGATTATTGCTTTTCCCCCTTTAACTCACCAGATAAATCAGAAATATTTATTTTAAGAGACAGTTTAAAGAACTTCGTAATTCCCAATCTGTCGGAGTTTTACAAATAAATCTCAGTTAAATGCCTGTCATTGTTTCCAATCTGGTCAAGCAAAAAAGGGGGAAAAGTACACAATTCATCAGAATAATTAGTTGATTGGGGTTAAATAATTGTGTAAGAATAAACATTTGACCCCCTGGCATGTCACAAACCTCCTGGAGTGAAAAGGATTATAAATTAAATGTACAAGATTTAAAATGGTCCAGATACACTCTGAACATTATTGCAGGCATGTGGGACACATTTAGATAAGTTAAAACCAAGTGTGGATTCAGAGCTTGGCCGTCTTTGATCAATGGTTTACTAAAACTTCCTTGCTTTGGTATGAGGATGGAGGGATGCAGAGAAGCGGGTAGAAAGAGAGGAATAGTGGCAACAGTGCCCCCTACTGTCCAATGGTCAACCCCTTCCTTTAATCAGGGATTTTGAGAGACATGGTACCCCAGGGGATAATGAAACCTTAAGTATATGGAAGTCAGGAAGGAAAGACCTAACATTCATTGAGGGCCTATAACATTGCAAGCGCTGTGTTATCATTTAATTTAATAAGAATATGAAGTTCATTACACATTCAGAAAAGAAGAGAATGAAGTTTATAGATACAGAAACTAAGGTTCAAGAAAGATAACTTTTACAAGATTCATAGCTGGAAGTAGAATGAGCCAGGATTTGGGCCCAGGGCTGCCTGGCTCCAAGGCCAATGATTCTTATACTGGAGCACACTGGCAGTGGCTGGAAGCCACAGGCACAACTTAGACTGCTCTAAGTACACTGACCAGCTGTCCTGATTTGCCTGGGACTGAGAGGGTTTTGGGGACACTGGGCTTTGAGTGCTGCAACCAGGAAAGTCTGGGACAAACTGGGGTGAATTGGTAGCCTTAGCTAGAGTTCAACTGAATAAGGCCCTAGGCTGGAAGAATCAATTTGGAAGAGGAGAAAGGCTGCCCAGTTTTCTGTTCCTCTCTGTGGCCCAACCTGCTGAGCCACAGGAGAGCAGTCTCTGTCCTACTTGTCTTATGGCCTCACACATCCTGGGGCATTGTCAAAGGAGTTCACATTTCTGCCACTCAGGATTTCTTCAGTTCCTGTCCTAAACCATCTAAGTCAGTTGGAATTCATTATAGTTAAATGAATAAATCATCCACTCAAGTGGAGGGGAAAGAGCAGAGTCCATGACCTCACAGAAACATGGATTCTGAGAGGATCAAGGAGAGCCAGAAAACCAAGGGGGAGTAACAGAATTGACATTCAAGGGATGCTCATTAATTCACAGGGCGCTGGGCTAGTTGTTTTGTGTGCATTATCTCTTATAATAATTCTAAAAGGTTATAATTAGTCCTAATTATAGGTGTTTAAAATAAATAAAGAAGTGGAGCTCAGAAAAGGGCTAAATAACTTGTCTAAGTTCAGATATCTAGAAAAAAAGTTTAACTCAGAATTTATTTCTGCCCAAAGCATGTGACTTTCCCCCCTTATACATGTCTTACGCATAGTAGTGCTTAATAAAGGACTTCCCTGGTGGCTCAGACGGTAAAGCATCTGCCTACAATGCGGGAGACCTGGGTTCAATCCCTGGGTTGGGAAGATCTGCTGGAGAAGGAAACGGCAATCCACTCCAGTACTATTGCCTGGAAAATCCCATGGACAGAGAAGCCTGGAAGGGGTTGCAGAGTCCCCGCATGTCCATGGGGTTGCAACGAGTCGGATACAACTGAGCGATTTCACTTACTTATTTCAGTTCAGTTCAGTTCAGTCACTCAGTCGTGTCCAACTCTTTGCGACCCCATGAATCGCAGCACGCCAGGCCTCCCTATCCATCACCAACTCCCAGAGTTCACTCAGACTCACGTCCATCGAGTCAGCGATGCCATCCAGCCATCTCATCCTCTGTCGTCCCCTTCTCCTCCTGCCCCCAATCCCTCCCAGCATCAGAGTCTTTTTCAATGAGTCAACCCTTCACATGAGGTGGCCAAAGTACTGGAATTTCAGCTTTAGCATCATTCCTTCCAAAGAAATCCCAGGGCTGATCTCCTTCAGAATGGACTGGCTGGATCTCCTTGCAGTCCAAGGGACTCTCAAGAGTCTTCTCCAACACCACAGTTGAAAAGCATCAGTTCTTCGGCACTCAGCCTTCCTCACAGTCCAACTCTCACATCCATACATGACCACTGGAAAAACCATAGTCTTGACTAGACGGACCTTAGTCGGCAAAGTAATGTCTCTGCTTTTGAATATGCTATCTAGGTTGGTCATAACTTTCCTTCCAAGGAGTAAGCGTCTTTTAATTTCATGGCTGCAGTCACCATCTGCAGTGATTTTGGAGCCCCCAAAAATAAAGTCTGACACTGTTTCCACTGTTTCCCCATCTATTTCCCATGAAGTGATGGAACCGGATGCCATGATCTTCGTTTTCTGAATGTTGAGCTTGAAGCCAACTTTTTCACTCTCCTCTTTCACTTTCATCAAGAAGCTTTTTAGTTCCTCTTCACTTTCTGCCATAAGGGTGGTGTCATCTGCATATCCGAGGTTATTGATATTTCTCCTGGCAATCCTGATTCCAGCTTGTGCTTCTTCCAGTCCAGCGTTTCTCATGATGGACTCTGCATATAAGTTAAACAAGCAGGGTGACAATATACAGCCTTGACGTACTCCTTTTCCTATCTGGAACCAGTCTGTTGTTCCATGTCCAGTTTTAACTGTTGCTTCCTGACCTGCATATAGGTTTCTCAAGAGGCAGGTCAGGTGGTCTGGTATTCCCATCTCTTTCAGAATTTTCCACAGTTTATTGTGACCCACACAGTCAAGGGCTTTGGCAAAGTCAGTAAAGCAGAAGGACTTCATTCAATTGCTTTTCCCATTCAGTTTCTAAGAACTTAAATTTGTTAATTTCAGTGTCCTTCATGTGCTTTTTTAAAAAAATGACATACCCAAAACTATATTCTCTAAATGTTTATGATGGATATAGAGATTCATGATGGGAGATGAAGTTACCTGCTTAAGTTCACCATATGTGTTAAAGCTAAGAAAATGATTCAAGCAGCTACTCCAGTTCACTCTCACTGATAATCGAGTTGGCCAACACCCACGGAGACTGGATAGGACACTGAACCATGACCTGATACCTAAACAAGGGAAGCAGTGTTCTTACAGTCTTGTCTGAAGTATTTCCTATAGTTTTTAAAAATGGCAATTCATCAGTCCAGATTAAATACAAATGAATATCTGGCAAACTACTTAAAACAGTAATTACTAGAAAAACACAAAGAAGGTGGGTTAATAAAGGAAAGTTTTCTGGCATACATACTTTGCCCCTGATTCTGAAAAATGACATGAAGTGAAAGAGGAAAGTGGAAAGACATACATAAAGACATGGACACAGGGGTAAGGACATCATGCTCAGATATATATTTGTGTAACTGGAGTAGAGAAACCATCAATGGACCAAAGTATTTATGGCCAAAAATCAAATACCCTAATGCAAGTTAAAATATCATGAGAAATGTCATGAGTGAGCAAATATGATGTAGAATTCAAAGGATGTTTGCCACATACCTGAACAGAGTTCTGTAGCAAAGAGAAATAAATAAGCTGTCGACTTCTGAGTAGACTACAGTGTCTGCCCTGGTGACTCAGATGGTAAAGAATCTGCCTGCAATGCAGAAAACGGGTTCAATCCCTGGGTTGGGAAGATCCCCTGGAGAAGGGAACGGCTCCACTCCAATATTCTTGCCTGGAGAATTCCATGGGCAAAGGAGCCTGGCATGCTACAGTCCACGGGGTCGCAAAGAGTTGGAAATGACTGAGCAACTTTCACTTTCACTTTCTTCACACTGTCTGCCACTGACACCTGTAAAATAGGAAGAATATCTTGTACCGTCATTGTAAGGATTAGAGATATTTAAATCACTTGGCAAAGAGCTGGTATTCAAGAAGTGTTTCCTGTTTTATCTGGGCACTCTGCGACTCTGTTTTAGAGCTTATGAAAATTCTGTTTGGGGACAATGTGGGTCATTGCTCTGCTTTGGTATATTAATTCAAAATGTGCCCTGACACGTAACAGAACCTATGTAAAAATCTACATAGGTTCTATTCAATTTGCATTCATTCAATCTGGATGAATGAATACATTTTAACTTTTTTAAAGTATAACAAATAAGAGAACATAAAAGTCTAAACCTGGCCCTGTGGAAAGACCTACTGTTCAACTCAAGTTAGCAGGGAGAACACAGCAAAAGTGTAATAATGATTTCAAGACAGAAATGTTGGCTTGGATTACAAAAGTACCAAGGAGATCAACTTCATAGTGGTTGTATGCTCTATAATGTCAAAATATTTTTACAGTCTACTTCCAGTTGTTTCTGACTTTATGGCTTAGTTATTGAACTGAGAATTGTCTAAGAAAATTCTGGCCCTGAGGATTTCTAGATTGATTTCTTCAACTTGTACATTTTCTTTCACAGTATTTTAATGGTAAAGAAAAAGCATCTCATACAAATGAGATAAATTGATTTAACCTCAGCTTTCATAAAATAACTGGTGACCTGTGTTGCTGCTGCTGCTGCTGCTGCTAAGATGCTTCAGTCGTGTCCGACTCTGTGCGACCCCATAGACGGCAGCCCACCAGGCTCCCCCGTCCCTGGGATTCTCCAGGCAACAACACTGGAGTGGATTGCCATTTCCTTCTCCAATGCAGGAAAGTGAAAAGTGAAGCTCAGTCGTGTCCGACTCTTTGCGACCCCATGGACTGCAGCCTACCAGGCTCCTCAGTCCATGGGATTTTCCAGGCAAGATTATTGGAGTGGGGTGCCATTGCCTTCTCCGGGTGACCTGTGTTACATGTTAGCAAAACACACATGTTGTACCTTTAGGAAATGGAGGCCTAATTAAATGGTAGCTGCTATTATTACTCTGGTCCTCTTTACCCCTTGTTTTCTCTAAACTTCGTTATAGAGTCCAGCATTTCCCAAAATTGGCTCCATGGTAGACTACGTCTGTGCAATGTAAATAGGAGTAATATAAAAAAGGGGTTCTAAGATCCAGTAAGGTTAAAGAACACTAAGTTAATGAAGCACAGTTCATACTATGGAACTTCTCTTTAATAAGGAAATCTCCAGGAAGAGGCTCTAGTGTTCCTTAACCTTTCATTCATTACTGGCCTTTCTTCCCCATGATCCTTTTTAGACTGTTTTCCTCTAATGGCTTTTTTCTATCTCCCTGATCCTCCCTGAGCTCCTCTCCCAACCTGGAAATTAAATAACGAGGAATATAATTTTGTTGTGTAGAGTTGAGTTTTGGAAGGTCACAAACCACTGTACTAAGATTTTTTGGCCTCTGAGATCCAATTTTCACCTCCTGGGGGATGATATTACCTCAGTTGAGAATGAATACTCTAGTATGAAATGTCCCTCAAACTTGTTGGACCACTGACCTTTTTCAAGTGGACCAATATTCCCAGGGACATAATTTAGGAAGCCCTGATTTCATCATCATGGGATATTTTAATGCTTCATTGTTCTCTATGATTTGAGGAGAGACTCCTCTCTGAAATTCCTGGTGTTAAAAGATACATTAAGGCATGTTAAATATTTTAAGAGTTTATTTGAGCAAAAATGGATTCTAATCAGCATCATTTGGCAACACCAAACAGGAAGTAGTTAGAAGCGTTCCAATGACAGTAGAACAGTAGCTAGGGGAAAGAATTTTATAGAGATTCTGAAGCAAAGCCAGAAAATTATTTGATTGGTTATAACTTAAGCATTCCCTTTAATTGGTAAGTCAAAACCAATCACAAATAGCCTAGTTGGTTGGTTTCATTATACAAGTTGCCAAGGCATTAAAGCCGTCTCAGTCTAATGTGTGCATGCATGCTAAGTTGCTTCAGTCGCGTCTGACTCTTTGTGATCCTATGGACTGTAGCCTTCCAGGCTCCTCTGTCCATGGGATTCTCCAGGCAAGTAATCTGGAGTGGGTTGCCATTCCCTTCTCCAGGGGATCTTCCAGACCCAGGGACAGAACCCACATCTCTTATGTCTGTCTCCTGCATTGTCTGGTGGGGTTCTTTAGCGCCACCTGGGAAGCCCCACAGTCTAATAGCCTTGTTTAATTAACATTGGTATAAGATTACAATAAGAAATGGAGTTCAATAAGACTTCTTGATTGAGAAGTCTTGTATTTGTTTTTCCCTAGTTTGTGGTTAGAATTTTATACCAGGCAATTTTTTAAAATTATGGTATATAACATGTAACAAAGTCTGAGCCTGGTGGGTGACAGTCCATGGGGTCGTAAAGAGTCAGACATGACTTAGCAACTGAGCACATAACATGTAAAGTATATGATGAACATTAATTACCAGTATGCAACTTGATGAATTTCCAGAGTTCTATACACATTCATTCAGTTTAGGATATAAGTATTGAATTCTAATCAAAGAGCCTTAAAAAAATTCTTGACCTTCCATCATCCACATTTTGTGTTTTTCAAACTTTAGTAAAGTTTAATGAAGAATTCACCCAAGGGAGCTTATTAAAACTGCATAGTCCTTCCCTCAGATTCTCATTCAGAGGATCTAGGGTGTGATCAGGGATTTTAAATACAGCTCTCCAGGTGATTCTGATGCAGGTGGTCTATGGATCACACCTCTGAGAAATACTGGCCTCCTTGTAGTGTAAAAGTCAAAGTCCTGAACAGGTATTTAGGCTTTCCTTAATTTGACCCAATTCTATTTTTCAGACTGAACCCTTGCTGGTTTCTACCATGCCAAATTACTCACCTCTCCTCAATAGGTCATGCACTCCTGTTTCCCCTAACCTGGAATTACCTTTCATTCTTTACGTAACTGACTCCTACTCATCCTTCAAGACCTCTGAGAAGTCTTCTTAAATTCATCAGGCAGAATTAGTTGACCCTCATTGTTCATCCAGAACTTTATTCAAACTCCTGTTATAATACTTATCACACAATACTGATTTTTTAATCTCCTCATTTAGATGTCAGCAAGAATATTTCTTCCCTGGTGGCTCAGATGGCAAAGATCTGTCTGCAGTGCAAGAGGCCTAGTTTGATCCCTGGGTGGGGAAGATTCCCTGGAGAAGGGAATGGCTACCCACTCCAGTATTCTCGCCTGGAGAATTGAATGGACAGAGGAGCCTGGCAGGCTACAATCCATGGGGGTCACAAACAGTCAGATACGACTGTGTGACTAATACTTCACACTTGAAGAATATGCCTGACTCTTTGCTAAATCCCTAACCCTGCATAGGGCCCAGCACACAGTGAGTGAATGTATGAATACATGCTACTTTTTTACAAGTAGAATCATTTCGTTCTCATTTTCCAGGCCAATGAGACTACAAGCTCCCTTAAAAGGAAAGATGATTTTTTACTTTCCTAATCTCCAAAATCATGGCAGGGATTCAGTAGTCAACGAAACAACATTGAATGAATGAAAATAATCAGCATCTCTCTTTCAATCTAGGGAGAACCTCCATCCTTCCTAAGACCCCACAATAACTCTTGGAGGGAAAGGAGTGGAGTGTGGGTTTTGGGGAGATGTATCCTCCCAGTCTGCACTGTAAGAATGTTAGATAAGGCTGGAAGCTCAGGGACTGGTCCTCTAATGCCAGGTTCCTGGTTCTCTCTGTGCATTCCCTCCATAGAACATTCTGTGGCCATGGAGATGACCATTACCATAAGCGGGCTGTTTAAGTGAGGACTCCAGAAAGGCCTTTCAGGCAGGCAACTCTTCCTGAAAGAGTGCATGGCGACTCTTCACCCTGTCACTCATCTCCTCATCTACTTACTTGCCTATTCATGTGTTTACTCATGCTTGTACTTGTTGATTTATTTTTTTAGCATCTTTGTAGAAGACTAAGCTGCTGAGCTGGACAGAAGCCACTTGACACACTAGGCATGGAAGGCCTTACCACGGAAGGTGAGACCTAGGGACCACTGAGGAGGAAGCTGAGGAGGGTTGAGGGGCGGGGTTCCTGTCGTTACCAGAAGCCTATTTGCCCAAAAGCTTGAGGGCAGGCTGAAGGGCGGTCCTGGAGGTGAGGGGTGAGGCGATGCCCCTACTTAAAATTTCAAGAGCCAGTTGAGATCCAAAGGCAGCCAAGCCGGTAGCGGGTGTGCAGGCGTCGGTAGAGAGCGGTCGAAGATCTTTGGGCTCTGGCACGACCTGTCCCTCGCTCAGACCAGACCGTTGGGTTAGCAAGCTCACGTTGGTGGGTGGGGGAGGGGGGAGTTCAGCCGCATGCGCAGTGCCCTGGGGCCCCTGAGGGAGGAAAGAGCTCAGGCTGAGGGAAGCGTGTGCCTAGACCCAGCGCGGCCATGTGTGATGCTGGCGGTTACCGAGCCCTGCGGGGGAGAAGCACAGGCCAACTCAAGGGCAGGCCCTGGGCAGCAGCCTTGGAGGAGTCCAGCTACGAGTACGGCTCCACGAAGTACCTACTGCTTTGCGGCCTGGGCGGGATGCTGAGTTGCGGGCTGACGCACACGGCCATCGTGCCTCTGGACCTGGTCAAATGTCGCATGCAGGTGGACCCCAGCAAGTACAAGGGCATCCTGAGCGGCTTTGGCGTGACACTGCGGGACGACGGGCTGCGCGGCCTGGCCCGAGGCTGGGCCCCGACCTTTCTAGGCTACTCCATGCAGGGCCTCTTCAAGTTTGGCCTCTACGAGGTCTTCAAAATCCGCTACGCGGAGCTCCTGAGCCAGGAGAAGGCCTACGAATGGAGAACCGGGCTGTACCTGGCTGCCTCAGCCAGCGCCGAGTTCTTCGCCGACGTGGCCCTGGCCCCGATGGAAGCGGTGAAGGTTCGCATGCAGACGCAGCAGGGCTATGCCCGCACGCTCCGGGCCGCGGCCCCCAAGATGTACGGCGAGGAGGGCCTGTGGGCCTTCTACAAAGGCGTGGCGCCGCTCTGGATGCGCCAGATCCCCTACACCATGATGAAGTTCGCCTGCTTCGAGCGCACGGTCGAGGCACTCTACAAGTACGTGGTGCCCAAGCCGCAGAGCCATTGCACCAAAAGTGAGCAGCTGGCCGTGACCTTTGTGGCTGGCTACATCGCTGGCGTCTTCTGTGCCGTGGTGTCCCACCCTGCGGATTCTGTCGTGTCCGTTTTGAACAAGGAGAAAGGCAGCACGGCCTTCGACGTTCTCCGCAGACTGGGGTTCAAGGGCGTGTGGAAAGGCCTGTTCGCCCGGATCATCATGATTGGCACCCTGACTGCTCTGCAGTGGTTCATCTACGACTCGGTCAAGGTCTATTTCAAATTGCCTCGCCCTCCAGTCCCTCAAGCGCCCAAATCCCGAAAGTAGGCACGGATTGGAAGACTCCTGTGGCCACCGTTGGCCAGTATTTCGATTCCGTGGGGGGAATGTTCAAATATTAGTCTGTAGGATGTTAACGTTTGTGGAGAGGTGACAACGTGCAGACCTAGTTTTCTTTTAAGTGATCCATTCCTGCTTTTTGGCAATCCAAGAGAATTGCAACCGTTTCATTTGGGAGTTTGGACCATTGTCTTTGGGGAGTCAGCGTGGTTGCTTTAACTCCATAGCTTTTCAGCAATTATAAGGGGAAAAAATTCTTAACAGGAAGTAATGTTAGGTGATTTAGTGCCTCTAGGTTGTATCTCCTTTGATTCACCATTCAGTGGAGATTATCCAGGCATCACTACAAAAGAGCCTACTGATAAGGTTTCAAGGTCAGCCCAACTATATGGGACAGAGAACAAAGTAAAATTCTGCTACATGGTGCTCATCTCAATAGAAATCGTGCACCTATTGAATAGATGAAGGATTCGTTCCATATTTCTTGTTCATGTCCATTGCAGATAAAAATTATTGAAAGTTAAATCGTGACTTACATTTCCTGATAGCTTAGAATGCATTCACTCTTTTCAAAGAGCGTGACATGAGATCTGCATTTTCTCTTCCTGATGTTGCTGATTAGAACATAGCTCGCTCCAGGAAGTGCTACAATTGGATCAATGTGGAAAGCCAAGACAAGATGAAGGGCAGGCTCGGAATAAATATGTAAAGAAAAGTCTCTGTTCTCTAAAGATTTCTTTTGTACAGTTCAGCTTTCAGCAGCTTTACATCCAAAGAAGGTCATACCACCCTGACATTTAAACACATACACACATGAAACCTTGCAAATTCCAACAATTTTTGGTTGAATATTAATGGTTTTGGCGACTTTAAAAGGAAAATCTCATTTTTAATGTAACAAATGTCATTCATTTAACTTGGTATGTCATTCATTTACCTTGGTAGATATTTCATTGATCTTTGCAATGGTTGAGGTTCATAAAATTTATTGAAGTTATAAAGAACATTTTCGGTTTTTGGTAGCCTTCACATCTCTGATTGAGGAAACTATATGTGAAATTCTGTGAATTAGAGATGCTTATAGAATGTGAATAAGAAACTCCACTATAATATTTTATGTGATTAACCAAATGTTGCACAATTGCCCTAACACCTTGTATTAAAAAACACAAACTTAAAGATATGTTAATGTTTTAACTATGTAATGGTAAACTGCTTAGTGGTTAACTGAAGTTAAAAAGTGCCTAAAAACATTTGAACTGTCTTGATTGGATAATAAAGAACTTGGAAAAAAAAATCAGAACTTGTGAATGAGATGCAATGAAATTTATATTTAAAAAATCAGAACTTGTGAATGAGATGCAGTGAAATTTAGTGTTTCTATTTTGTTAGGGAGGATGCAGAGGAAGGATCATAATGTATTTTAAAGACTCTTTGACTTCCTAGGAAGTTAGTTTCCAGGTTTGTGGAAAAGAAAAGTTCTCAAGGAAGGGAAATAATAAATTTTGAGGAACCAAATTGTGCAGGTTCATTTCTGCAAAATTTTAAAACAAATATATTTTTGGTTTGGGCTTCTCGGGTTGCTCAGTGGTAAAGAATCAGCCTGCTCATACTGCAGGAGATGCAGGTTCAATCCCTGGGTCAGGAAGATCCCCTGAAGAAGGAAATGGCAACCCACTCCAGTATTCTTGTCTGGAAAATCCCATGGACAGAGAAGCCTGGTGGGCTACAGTCCATAGGGTCACAAAGAGTTGCATAGAAACAGCATATTTTTGGCTAGTGTTGCAAAATGCTTATGGGAAGTTTCTTTGGTCAAGCGTTTTTTAAGTAAATTGCCGTGACTTTCCTGGTGGTCCAGTGGCTACGACAGCACTTCCAATGCAGGGGGCAGGGTTTAGATCCCTGGTCAAGGAACTGGATCCCACATACCACAATGAAAGGTCAAAGATCCCACATGCTGCAACCAAGACCCAACATAGCCAAGTAATTTTTTTAATTTATTAAATAAATTGCTTTCTAAGGTAATATAATTTAAGAAATTGCTGCAAAATCTATGGAGTCTCAAGATAATAAGAGACCACTCGTTTGTTCTGGTCTGTGGTATTTGATGGTTGTTCTGTTGACAATGCCAGATGATTTCTGTAATATACAATGTGCATGTTTAGACAAGTATAATCTATGGAGAGCTGTTTGGCACGAATCTTAATGTCATGGACATGGTCAAGAGGATGGGTTTACTTAGTTTGGGTCAGCAGGTTTCATATTCCTTCCCTGGATTTCTATTTGCCTTTTTGTGGTTGTTTGTGGTAGCTTACAAACGTCTTACTAAATAGAGGCCATGGTAGCACACAATAAAGAATAAAACCCAAACTGAGAAAGATAATGTGAGTTCAGAGTCATTAGGCATTATTTTTTCCTAGTTACTATTCCTTTGGAACTGTTTAAACTTCTATTCACTGTTTTAGCTTGCCTGTAATTACCACCCTGTGAAATCGTGCATGGCTGGTAGAAAAGCCTTAGTGTATATCTGGCATTGTTAGACATGTTATATTCATTTTTCACATAATCTCAATCTTTGAAGTAGTCAATTTTATGCATAAACAGATTCAGAAGCTACGTAACTTGCTCATACAGCTAATAATTGATGCAGTTTGAACCAGAGTCCGCGTGTTCTTCATTGCTTTACCTCAGCACCTTAACAAAACCAATGACTCTCCTTTTCATAAATTGCTTTTATAGTACCTCAAAAATATTTTTAAAAAATCTTTTATTTGTATGTACTACAAAACATTCCTAATTTTGTGCTAATGAAAAGTTTGTAATGGTCTCAGTTGTGAAAAACCTATGGTGTAATTACTTACAGGTAATCAAATTGCAAAATACTTAAATACATTTAAATTAATATTTAAATTATTTTCTGCACCAACTCAGTGCCTGAGCTCTTAACCTAAAAGGATTGACAATCATGAAAACAGTGCTTTTTAAAAAAATTGTGGTACTGCAGTTTCAGCAAGAGGTTTTATTCTATCACATTCTCTAATTTTTCCCTCTAATCTTTAGTACCTACAGCTAAAAAAGCTGGCTTGGGCTATTTATCTTTTCCCCCAGGTAGTGATTAAAAGTAGCTTTTTCAAGTATCTAAAATTAATTTCATGATAGGGAGCTGTAATCTCATCCATTGATCTGTTTTTTGAGAAGTGAATAAAGAGACTAGGTAAAATCTTGAAAAACAAAAGCTGTATTTACATGTTAAACCACACTGATAAAGACTGGAAAAAATGAAAGTATTAATGTTAGGAGAATTTTTTGTTGTTGTACAAGTGTGTCTTTAGAACATTTTCCTTTAGATCCTTTCAAAGGCAAGAATAATCACTGAAGTCAGACAATCACATTTTGATAGGCAACTATTCAATTAGCATATGTTTGTTTTAGGTAGTCTTAAATATGTTATTTTTTAAATCACAAGCAAAGAACTGTTTGAAAGGATATTTCTATATTTATAAAACTTTGTCTTGTTTTCCTGAATTCTACCATTTAGATGGGTAGGTAAGCAGAGAGGGTATGAACAATGTAATTATAACTAAGATTTGTTTGTATGTGTGTCCATTTTAGTTGACATACTTTGAGACCTTCAGAAAGTATCCAAAATTTTAGAGGCAGTTTGTTAATTCTCCCCATGCCCTAGTCTATAACACTATTGATCAATGTCTACCATGTGCCAAGCATTGTGCTAGGCAGAAGGGTTCTCATGAGGAGCACAACATGTGGTTTCTGCCCTTAGGGAGCTTACAGTCTAGTAGGAAAAATAATCTACAGTTGGGCAAATGCTGCAAAGAAGTATAGGGTATTGTATGTTGTTTTTCAGTCGCTAAGTTGTTTCTGACTCTCTGACCGCATGGACTGCACCACACCAGGCTTCCCTGTCCTTCTCTATCTCCTGGAGTTTGCTCAAATGCATGTTCATTGAGTCATGATGCTATCTGACCATCTCATCCACATCTAAGTGGTGTTTGAGATGATACCTAGAGGATAAGTAGGAGTCAGTCCAGCAAAGAGAAGATACACAGCACAGTAGGTGCACTTCTCTTGAAGAAAGAGGAGTATTGATGGTTTTGAGAAACTGAGAGAAGTTCACTTTAGCTGGAACCATTCAGTTGCAGAGAGGGTGATGTGAAATGAAATAGGAAAAAAAGGTAGACAAGAAAGGTAAACATTCACTGCAGGCTCTGGAGTTCTTGTTGAAGATTTGAACCCAGAGCATTCTTTGAGCAACTAGAAAACCTCTGAAGGACTACAGGCGTGGAATGGCCTTCAAGTTGCTGTGTGGAAAGAAACAGAGTGGAGAAGAGAGGTTAGTTAAAATGTTGCTGTAATCCAGGTGAGAGAATGGTAGCCTGGACTAGGATGATGACAAGTGGGATGTTAAAATACCATGAGAAGCCAAAAGGTGGAAGCAACTCAAATGTCTATCAGTGTATGGGGTGAAGGGATAAACAGCCTGTGATATACACATGCAATGGAATATTATTCAACCATAAAAAAGGAACAATACTGATGCATGCTGTTACTTGGATGAGAAAGAAGCCAGGCACAAAAGGTCACATATTGTATGACTGTAACATACAATCCTTTTACGTAGTATATCAAAATAGGCAAATCCATAGAGACAGAAAGGGGATTAATGATTAACTGAGGTTGGGATAAAGGGAATGGAAACTGCTTATGTAATGGACGTGAAGTATTTTTCCCAGGAGTGTGGTAAAAGAGTTTTGAAACTGGAGTGAGACGAACATTGTGAATATTGTGAGTACACTAAATGCCACTTAATTGTATAATTTTAAATGGTTAATCGTTTGGATTTCCCTGGCAGTCCAATGGTTAAGATTCCATCTTCCTAATGTAGGGGACATTGATCCCTGACTGGGGAACTAAGATCCCACATGCCACAAGGTATGGTCAAAATAAATAAATAAATAAGTAAAATTAAAATAGATGGTTAATTGTGTGTTAAATGAATTGAATCTCATTTAAAAATAGCTATCATGAGATGCACAGAGGAGCCTGGCAGGTTACAGTCCATGGGATTGCAAGAGTCAGACATGACTTAGCAACTAAACAACAACAACATTTCTAAGGAAATGATATTTCTAAATTATGTTTTTATTATATGTGTATTGTATGTCTAGCTTTCCTGCCATAAAGAAATATAACGTTTTCAGAAAATAATGGTAAAATTTGGTCTTCTGAAAGAGATTATGTGAATTGAAAGAACTCTGCCCCTTTGCAAGGCTGGTAATTCACATACACATAATTGTTAGTCTTCAGATATGAATTGTGAGCTGCTGACAGGGTGATTGTCCATTTTTAAGAGGATGGGTGGAAACCTGGCAAAGAACCATGGTCCTTTCATCTTTAATAGTGCTTGAATTCTGGCTGTAGTTACATCTTACTCCCAGATATGAGGAGTTGTTGGTGTAATCATTGTTTCATACCTTGATGTCTCCCCTGACCCTTACCAAGAATATGAAGCTTTTTGGTTGTGCTAAATCAGTATCATTCATCTTATTTATCTGTGTGGTGTTTTGAAAGTTTTGCTTTTTCAGGTCATTACCTATGTCTGATAAATGCTGTTACCAATGTTTTTAGCAACCACTTAGTGTACCAAGCATTGTGCTAAGTACATACAATGTATCATTTAGAATCACTTTGTGAGTTTCTTAGTTAAATAAATTAAGGATTTTTTGTTTTTGTTTTTGGCTGCAAGTAACACAAAATCTATTACACAACAGGGTAAACCGTAAAGACACTGATTTTTAACAAGAAATCTGGAGACAAGTGGACCAAGGTTGGTTCAGCATATCAGTGTTGTCCCCAGGGCCTTAGGCTCTTCCAGTTGGTCCTTCTTCTCTGCCATCTGTTGTGTGTCTTTTTGTTTCCCCTTGTGTTCAAGAGATGGTTGCCACAACATCAAACAGCACGTCTCAGCAACAGCATCAGGATCAGGAAGCAAGGCAGGCAAAAGCAGATGGGCTTTCTCTTCACGTGTCTCTCTTATCAGAGAAGAAAATCTTTCTCAAAAGCTTCTGGCTTATTTCCCCTTTGATCTTATCAGTTCAGTTCAGTTGCCCAGTCTTGTCCGACTCTTTGCGACCCCATGAATAGCAGCACGCCAGGCCTCCCTGTCCATCACCAACTCCCGGAGTTCACTCAGACTCATGTCCATTGAGTTAGTGATGCCATCCAGCCATCTCATCCTCTGTCGTCCCCTTCTTCTCCTGCCCCCAATCCCTCCCAGCATCAGAGTCTTTTCCAATGAGTCAACTCTTGATCTTATAGGCAAGAATTAAGTCACATGTTTTCCTGTAGAACCTATAAACCAATCACTGACAAGAACAGATGGCTTAGACCAATGCGATAAATCTTCGGAGTTAGGCACATGGGATCTGAACAAACCCAAGATTTTCTGTTGTCGTCATTAGCAAGGACGAGGTAAATGGTTGTCAGTAGGCAACCAGGGTTGGCCTTTATATTCTTTTCCTTTTTATTTGAACAAATGAGGAAACCGTCTCAGATTAAATAAGTATGGTAAAGCCATAGTTGACAAAACCTGGATTCAGACCAGATTTGTCTGCCTCCAAAACAGTTTGCTATCACATTTTTGCTTCAGCCTGGAATTTGCTATGAGACAGAGCTGCTCTAGATCGTATCACATGGGATTTATTACTGAAAGTGTCGGTAAAACCGCTTTCTAACAGTGACTAATCCCTAATGAAGTCTCAAAGCCAGGAGTCTGGACAATGGCAGTCCATGGATAACGAAATATGATCAGATCTAAAATCTGCTATCATGGCCAGAAAAAGAGAAACCAGGTGAGAAAAACACAGAAACACACAGAAACAACTTAAAAGAAAGCAAATGTTTGTAAACCTTTTTTACAGTCATCCTCAGTTGTTTCATTCTGCACTTTTCCCCCATTGACTTTCCAGAAATGGCTGATTTTCTTTCAAATGCTGCATGTGGGGAAAATTTGCAAAGGATTCATCAGATGAACAGATTTCAAAGTGCCACTACCAATTTTTTTTTCCTTAAGAAATACACCAAGCACCTAATTTGCTGCTAATAAATTCTCTGTAAGTAGCATTATAATTAAGCACACACAAAACCATTTTCTGTTTCCAAGAATACAGCTGGGCTGGCACTGAATTGGTGATAGCGCATGGGCACCGAGTGGGAGGTTTCCATTGCATCTCAACTACCATGTACCTTCTTTGTGCAGCAACCAATCTGGCTCGCCGCCCCTCCCCCCATCCTCTGACTCACAGGCCATTGCCCATTCACCCGGTGTCTGTCACTGAACTGTTCATCGGGCACCTTTGCTGAGACTTGACACTGGCTGTCCTGCTTTCACGCTCTGGTCTCAAACCGGGGCAGGAAGCCAAAGTGATACCTACACCTTTTTCAGTGTGTGTCCCCACCACGCCAGCCTGCTGGACTCAACCCTTGGAAATGGAACAATGATGGTCTGCGGCAAAACTGGGGATGGGGAGAGGGGCAGTGGAGGGCAGGAGTGGCAGGGAAGGGCTGAGCCGTCAGACCAGGTTTTCCAAACCTGGCTTCACCACTGCCTTTTCTTGGCTTTGACAAGTTAGCTTACCTCCCCAAGCCACAGTTACCTCATAAAGAAAACGGGAACCGCAGCACCTACCTTGAAGACTGATTGTGAGAATTAGCAGTAATTCATGTAAAACACCTGATGTAAAACAGAAGCTCAGTGTATGATGGCGCTTATTATTCCCAGCTCCTTAGTAAAGAGTTGAAGGCTGTTAGGAAACATTTACTCTGTGTTGCGCTGGATTGTTGTTATGGTTGTTCTTGGTTATGTATAGGATTTATTTGCTTTAATTTTTAATGCGTCATGAAGTGTATAACACTGTGGGAATTGCATGCAGCATGTAGGGAGATGAAAAGCAAGTAGCCTGGGGGTGTTGTGTATATAGAAGCCAACAGTCGAAACCCCATCCCTCCTTGGCTCCTAGGCAAACAGTTTCTTTCACAAGTGTGTTTTTGGTATGCAAATCACTCTATGCAGACTTCTGTGTGCAAAATACAACATAGAAAAATGGCCCTCTTGCCAAGGAAGATAGGAGACACTGGCTGCCGTCAAATGAATTAGCCGCAAATTTTAGATTTCTTTTCCTACTGCTCTTTCTAACAATGTATGGGGTGAGCATATTTTTGGCACGTTAAACTGAACTATTTTGGCTTTAGATTGTGTGTTCTTGTGATAAAAGTGTGCTTATTGAAGCTTGTAACTACTTTTTGAAGGCATAATAATGTTTAGTGGTATTTAATTTAGCATTTCCCAACAGCGAGCCACCTCCGGGTAGTAAAAATACTTGTTCTAAAGTCACAGATGGCTTCTGTCTGAGGTTAGTCTGCTAGTCCCCATGTACTTCCCAGTTTTCTGTGAAGATTTGTGCTTATTAACAGATTTAAGTTTATATTTTGGAAGATGCTTTCTCCCTAATTAATATATGTCTTAGTAAGTGAAAGGATTACATTTAACCTTAAAATCAGCTTTTTCTTTGAGTGTGCATGGGAAGCCAGCACTTCATTCACAATGCCACATTTTAGCGTCCACGCAGAATAATAATATGTTTCTTTCACGGCGTTTTTCTCCACGTTCAAGGTCTTTTCCTTTGGGACCCTCTTGTGAGCTAATGGAAGGAGGTGAAGCAAAGCCTTTGCTTTGCCTGAGGTCACTTGTAACAGACACCCCAGGGCTGGGTGCTTTGTTTTTCCTGATCGTGCCCAAGGAGAACAGCAGCTGCAGGCCAGTGGGCCCCACTGGGCTTCCCTCTCTCCTCTTCTTTCCTTTCCCTACCCTCTAATTATTTTTCGCTTGTTCTGAGTGTTTCAAACTTGCCAAATGAGATGTTCATTAATTTTATAAAATCAAAGCTTAAATTAAAGGCATTTTTCAAAGCAAAGTACCTCATCAGACAGAGAATGACAAGTGTAGCTGACTACTTATTCCATCACGAATGGCTGGAAAAGAGGAAGGAGATGATTTCTTCACTCTTCATTTACTCATTCGCACATTCAAGCATGCATGCATTTGTTCATTCGGCATTGTACTTGGAGCATGTCAGGCATTGCCCGAAGCGTAGGAACACAAAGGTGAAAATGGTCCCAACCATTGGGTTCACTGTCTGCCAGGGAAGACAGACGTGTAAACAGACTACATTGGCATCTATTCCCCTACAGAATTGTGTACAAACTACAAAGATGACACAAACGTCATACACACCTGTAAGGAAACAGTTTTTGGAGGAGTGTACATCTGAGCAAGACTTCCAAGAATAAACAGATATTCTTCAGGTGAGTGAGGGTGTGGAGGAGCAAGAGAACTTGAGGCAGAGGGATTAGTAAGTATGAAGCACAGAGGCCTGAACCAGCAAAACATGGGCAAGTTCTTCATCAGAGACCTTTTTTGGCTTAAGAACGCAGAAGGGAGAGGTAAGGAAGCGTTCTCAACATCTCCTGCATCTGTTTCCTCCTTTTCATTCCCACTCCCCTACCCTCGCAAGGTCACTTTATGGTTTGTCGAGATTATTGCCAGAGCCTGAAACTGGTCTCACTGCCTTCAGCTTCCTCCCCCCAGGTACAGAACAGAATACTTCAAAGGCCTTGCAGAACTCACCCCACTCACTGTGGTTCTACTGGGCAGAACAGAAAGCCCAAGCTCCTTACCCCCGAGGATCTGAGGCTGGTTATGGCGCGTCCCTCCTGTCCCCTGACACGGACGGTTCCCAGGCCACTGCCCACCTCTCTCACTGTCCCTTAGGCCCCAGGCTCCAAGCTGGACCTGTGTGCTTCCACCTCCCTTCCTTTGCCCATGTCAGTCCCACTGACCAGGCTGTCCATCCCTCACTGACCTTCACTTCAGTTCTTCAAGGGTTAGCTCAGGGACACTTGATCTGGCTGGGATTGGCTCCATCCTCTCTCTGCCAATATTGTGTCAGGTACTAAATAGGTTTTGGAGTCCCAAAATGTGAGTTTCAATCCTGGCTATGGCTTTAGACAAGCTTCTGAGACTCAGTTTCCCCAAGTGTAAAAGGTGACAGTTTACTTTGTACAGTAAAGCAAATTAGGATTAACAGAGGATGTCAGTCCTCAAACATTAAAACTGTTATTATTGTTATGATTTAACCTCTTTGCAAAATTCAAACAATTGGAACTACCTTTCTAATTTGCCATGTCTTCCCCTGGTGGCTCAGACGGTAATCTGCCCGCAATGCGGGAGACCCAGGTTTGATCCCTGGGTTGGGAAGATCTCCTGGAGAAGGAAATGGCAACCCACTCCAGTACTCTTGCCTGGAGAATCCCATGGACGGAGGAGGCTAGTAGGCTACAGTCCATGGGGTCACAAAGAGTCGGACATGACTGAGTCAATTCTCTTCACTTCATTTCATATAAACTGATGAGTATGAAATTTCTGAAATTCATCAACTGAAAAGCCCTTAGATAAAGCTAATTACTATTTATCTCCTGTTTGTAAATTTGTATCTCCATTTACAAACTCATTCATTTTATCATTCATTCATCCATTTACTAAATTCCTAATTTTGGTACATTATAAGGAAATGGCAACCCACTCCAGTATTCTGGCCTGGAGAATTTCAGAGGAGCCTGGTGGGCTACAGTCCATGGAGTCACAAAGAGTTGGACCTGACTAAAGGCGATGGCACCCCGCTCCAGTACTCTTGCCTGGAAAATCCCATGGATGGAGGAGCCTGGTGGGCTGCAGTCCATGGGGTCCTGAAGAGTCAGACATGACTGAGCGACTTCACTTTCACTTTTCACTTTCCTGCATTGGAGAAGGAAATGGCAACCCACTCCAGTGTTGCTGCCTGGAGAATCCCAGGGACGGGGGAGCCTGATAGGCTGCCGTCTATGGAGTCGCACAGAGTTGGACACAACTGAAGCGACTTAGCAGCAGCAGCAGCAAGCAAATAACAAGCTCACCATGGAGGATATAAAGATGAATTTGAAATGTTCCCAAAGAGCACAGAGAATCAGACAGGAAGGAAGGAAGTCACATCTAAAACCAGGTGGGGAACTCCAGGACCAGTATGAATACGGAGCCCGGGAAGGCTGAGAGCTTAGGGATGATCCAGAAGAGCAGTCCTATGCGTGGGTCTGGATGGATGTGATGAGGAGGGAAAGGTGTAGCAGGTTCAGGGAACTAGCCTAACCTGGGCCGGGAGCATGGGAATCCATAGGGTGTCAGAGAACTGCCATGAAGGCAGAGATGGCTTTCAGTCAACCCTTCCTTATTCCCCCCACAGTCCTTGCAGCAGGCAGGTCACGGTGCTAGGCAGTGAGCCCGGAGGGCGGGTTGTGATGAGAGGTCCCACAGTGCAGCGAGAAGCGTCGCCGCGGCCACCAGCCTAGCCATGCCGGTGTGTCCCCCAGAACTCTCCCTCACGGCACTGAGGGTGGAGGTGCTGTGCTTTTGCCGAGGATGTCCTACAACATCCATCGTGTAGTAAGATGAGTCAAGGGGGAAATAGAGTTTGTTACAGAATTTCACTTCGAGTCAATTTTGTTGAAATGCATATAGTTACAAACTGAGGGACAGTCAGTCTGCCCTTTAAAGTCTGTGGGACAAGGGTGACACCATGGAGGTGTTAAACATTAATTTTGTGATTTAAAAAAATGGGCTATAGAGCACAGACAATAAACTGTCAGAGGTTGAAGATTAATGACCTTCTCTCCCCACATATGTGGAGAAATAGATGCTTAGAGCAGAAATATGCAGGTTCCAGAAAGGCCTGGTACTATGTTACTACCACTCTCTGAAATAAGGTTTGAAAATAAACACTTGAAATTCTGCCCAGATTGTTGTAATCTTATTAATCTAACAAAGAGATTCAGTAACAGCCTCAACCAGGGGGCTGGTGTTTACCATATAATTTGCAACAAACTGATAAACACATCCTTGCCCCACTTGCAGAAAATTCTTATGTTCCCTGCAAAGAAGCAGTTGGCAGAAAAATAGTAAAGGCTTAGAGACCAAAAAGCCACGGTTCAGGTCCTGAGTAAATGTCTGCTCATCTCCCCTAACCTCTGGCCTCTTGGCCCCATGCCATTTCCAAGTTCAGAGGTACAGTGTGTGGTTCCTGCCTGTCTTGCCCTCCTAAGCTTTCTGCCCTGATGCTCTGGACCCTTCAGAGCAGTCTGGCAAGATCTCCCTCTGCCGGATTTCTTCCCTGGGGTCTTGCTGGGCAACTGTGAGGTCATCCTGGGTTCTTCCTGGGTTCTTTGGTGGATTTGAGGGCTGGTTTTCTCTCCCCAGTCTGAGACAATGGCAGAGGGCAGTGCTCCCTCCCCCAGTCTCCAGGGACAGTGGTATCTGACAATACTGGTGACCGTGGCTCCTCAGAGAGTTCTAGGTTGCAAACCACAGGATGACCTCTGGCTAACTCAGCAGAAAAGGTATTTATTGGAAGAACAGTAGGCAGGAGCTAGGCAGGCTAGGCAGGCGGGGTCATGCCAACTTGTTCAGTCCCTAAGTCGTGTGTGATTCTTTGCCACCCCATGAACCAGAGCAGCATGCCAGGCTCCTCTGTCTTCCACTGCCTCCTGGAGTTTGCTCAAATGCATGTCCCTTGAATCTCTGATGCTGTCTAACCATCTCATCTTCTGCCACCCCCTTCGTCTTTTACCTTCAATCTTTCCCAGCAGCAGAGTCTTTTTCGGTGAATCGGCAGTTTGCACCAGGTGGCCAAAGTATTGGAGCTTCAGCATCAGTCCTTCAGTGGATATTCAAGGTTGGCTTTCTTTAGGACAAACTCTGGCTGCCCCATCACATGGTCCAGCTAACCCTTCCTCACGGCCACCAGCTCTGCAGCTCGTCTCTAAGCATAGCCCAAACCTTTGTCTTTTTCCCTCAGGACTAAAATCCCAGGACTGCCCCCAGGCCACATTTCACCTTCCACATGCAGGGTAAGGCCTACCTCCCACCAGGACCCACACAAAAGGAAGACATTTAATTGCTGGGTAGCCACACAATGAAAAAATACACTCACTCCTCTGATTAATAACAGCTAACACTTTTTGACCATGGTGTCAGGCCCTTTAGATGAAGGAACTCACTGAGTCCTCATGACAGGCCCTAATCGTGGGGTTTGGGAAGAAGTCAGTCACTGTCTGCAGAGGCCCTGGAAAAGCTATGTGTAAACCTCACCTAAGATGAGCCTCTCTCATGTTGGCTGGCTCACCCAGGTTACTCCTCTAACCTCCTCTCATTCCTGTGTTTGCTTTGCCTCCAGGCTCACCTGCTCCCTTGCCCAGCTTGTCTGTCCAGGCTCTCACCCCCATCTGTTTAGGTAAGACCCCTCTCTTATTTAACCATGGTTCAAAAGAGTATGTGGCCCATGCTGGAAGTGCACGAGGACATCAAATATGCCAGGACGAATTCTACCGAATCCCTCCACAGTATTTAAAAATGGTTTGTCCTTATGAGGGTCTGTTTCAGGATCCAAATCACTGAGTAAAGAAGAATATTAACTTTTATAAGTCTAATCCTCCTAATTTTTTTAAAAATGTGTCTTATCAGTGAATGATTATAACTTGTATAACAATAGAATTTGACATTTAGGGATTTTGATTATTTTTAAAAATTGGCACCCTTGGAATCTTGATCAATATTTCCTGTATTAAGGAATGAGAGCCAGAGGCCTGTCACTGTGGTAATTGCAGCCTTTATCGAAAGATTGCCATTCTCTTTGTGATGTTTTCTATGTTACTGGAGAAGGAAATGGCAGCCCAATCCAGTGTTCTTGCCTTGAGAATCCCAGGGACAGGGGAGCTGGGTGGGCTGCCGTCTATGAGGTTGCACAGAGTCCATGACTGAAGCGACTTAGCAGCAGCTATGTTACCAACAAATCCCCATTTTCAGTCTTAAAGTGTCCTGAATTTTTAGTCGTTTCTTTCTCTCGTTTCTTACCTCCTTGGGTAATCTAAAAGATTTTAGGTTAGATTACCTCCACTTGCACTGTTGGGAAAGGGTTTTTTTCTTTAGAGGTACTTCCGGTGACATCCGCACCCCCAAGCATGCGTGTGTACACACACACAGCATGAGAGAATGCTTTGTGTTTCATGCCATGGCTGAACTCTAAACACAACTACCTTTAGATTCTGAACCCACCCGGCAGGAATGGGTGTGCAGTTTGTCTTCTGTAGAACCCACATCCCGCAGTGACTTCTCAGCAAGACATCATAATTATCCATAACTGTAGTGGGCACCACAGTCAGGTAGAGCCTGAACATTAAAGTCATCCTTCTAAAAGCAAAATACCATGGGACCCAGGGCACCCTGTCTTTGCAGGCCCGAGTGTGGCTAGAAGATATGACCAGCTCTGCCAACTCCACTCTGAGTAAAGTTTCTCAAATGACAATGGGCCAATGCCTTCGAAATAAATTTGTTTTGAATAAAAAGTTACTTACGATTTAAGACTCCAGGAGTGACACAGAAAGGAAGGGAAAGGCCTCAAGATGCCTTTCCCTAAATTGGAATGACTGAAATTGCTTCCTCCAGCTTGATCCTTTCCTGAAGGCGGCGAACTAGGTGGCAGGCAGTCACCCTGGAACAACTCATCAATCTCCTGCCACAAAAATGAGTCAGGGTTGCAGCCAGACCCTCATCCCACTTCCCCTCGGCAGAGCACCTGCCAGGCTGCGTTAGGAGTGAGCGATGCCCGCACAGATGGAAGACTGTGCATGGGGCCCAGGGCTGTGGTAGGAGAGGAGGAGCCCCCCACACACAGCACAGCTGCTCCCTCCCAGACCCATCGGCTCCCGCGCCCTCCAGCTGATCTCTCGCATCCAGTTGGCAGCAGCAGAGCTGCCGGCAGATGTGTGGCGGTCAGACCGCGGAGACGCGGCCACCGTGGAGCTGCTGTGGGGTCGTGTGCTGTGAGGAGGTGACAGTCTCTGAGCAGCTGCAAGCCTGCCCCTGCTGCTGGTTGATTACAGGACTCGCCACTCCCAAGGGTCTAACCCCCGTAAAAGCTGTCTCCCTAAAACCTCTCTAATGTCGCTCTTCACATTGCAAGTTTCTTGGAGTACCTACCTGGCCGGTCAGGGTGAATTGAACATCTCATGAGTCCTCAGAAACTTCTATGGCCCAATAGAAGCTATCCTTTTTTCTGCCTCGACAGACTGAAGGTCCCTGGACCTCCTTGTGGGCAGACAGACCTGGGGTCAGACAGTCATGCCTTCTGATTCCAGCACAGTCACCTGGGCAAGTTCCCCAATCCACTCAAGCCTCGATTTCCTTATGGGAAAAGCGGGGGTCAAGGAGGGCTTCCCTGGCGGTCCTGTGGTTGGGGGTCTGCTTTCCAGTGCAGGGGACGTGGTTTTCATCCCTGGTCAGGGAACTAAGATCCCACATCCAGCAGGGCAACTAAGCATGCAGGCCACAGCTACTGCCGAGCATCACAGCTAGAGAGAAAAGCCCGCGCGCCACGATGGAGAATCTCGCATGCTGCAGCTGGGACCTAGTGCAGCCAGATAAATACTTATTTTTTAAAAGGGGATAACAGGATTTACCTGCAGAGGCAGCTTTGCAGCCAAGTGCACAGGTACAGCACCTAGCAGGTCACCTGGCACCCCTCCAGGGGTCCTATTTGCTGGACTTGTTTATTGCCAAGATCTTTTAAAAGCTGGCCTGTGTGGCATTTAAGAGACTCCTGAGATCAGAAACAGTGATGGCCATAAGGCAGAGAGGCCTCTCCCGACTCCCGAGGGCACGGGGAGTTCTCCTTTCCCTGAGCTCGCCTACAGTGCTTAGACTCCCAGCCAGGCCCTGGCACGTGGCCCTAACCTCCATCGTGGCTGTGCTTAGCTTGCCCTGTGAGAGAGCTTGCAATCTGCCCTATGGCCGCTTCTCTTAAATTCCCTCTCCTTTGTGTGTACCCCTTTTATAAATGGCATTAATGACTTCAGAGAGCCAGAAGGGACCTCAGGGATCTCCTGGGTCATGGGCAGGGTAACGAGCGCAGTGGCAGAGTGGTGGGTGTGCACTCTGGTCCAGCGTTCCCTGTGTCCTCCACACAGCCCTGGGCATGTGTGTCCTGAAGCGCGTGGTTGCCCAGGAAACACTTGCTTGGATGTGCTCTCCTGCTGATCCAGCAGCACAGCCAGCCTCTCACAGGAAGGAAGAGGGCAGTAAACGCTGTGCTTGAAGCAGCTGCTTTGGGGTCTAGTCCCTGTTGACTGTGGGGCCCCTTAACATTGAACATGGGTCCTCCTGGCACCAACATGTCTGGAGAAGTAAACGATACAAGCGTCATCTATGGCTTCCTTCAGTCCTGGAAAACTCATGGTCTGTGCGTGTGTCCTGGCCCCATACCTGCTTTCCTCATCAGGCCCAGATTCCAGCCGCACACCGATGCTCCTCACACCCTCCTGGCAAACCAGACTGGAGAACTGCCCCAGGGTCCCCCTTCTCCATGCTTGCCTGGGTGGCTGAGTGCTGCTGGCTTTTGAGCGCTTCTGGACATTCAGAACTGTCCTTCTACCCATCCCGCTGAACCTCTGGTTCAACCCCTCACTCCTCTCCTGATCTTTCTGTCCACTCCCCTGTCCCCTGGCTCCAGGTCTCCCTGGGAAATCTCAACTTCTGTGTTCCCAGGCTAAACTGCTGTCACCACCAACCACCCTCTTGCACTGGGTTGAGACCTAGGAGTCCTCTTGAGTCCCCCGTCCCTTCCCACAGGCTGTCCATTCTCTCTTCTGAACAGGCCTTGATGGGCTACCTCCTCTATCTCTCTGGTTCAGGTCACGGTCACCTGAGGTCTGGGTTTTCATATTAGCCTCCCGGGTACCCTGGCCCCAGGCTCACCCCCTCTTCTAGTTCTCCTTCTCCACTGACTGGGTTATCTGTGCAAGTCAGACCTCCTTCCCCAACCATGATCTTCAGGGCTTCCCCAACCCCCTGGGTGGAATCTACCGCTGGCTTTGGCAATACATCATGACCCTCCCGGATCTGATCTCTGCCAACCACTCTAGCCTAGGTCCTCCCTCTCTACCCTTCTGACTTCCGGAGTTCCTCTCTCTACAGGTTCCCTGACTGGCAAGTCCACATCCCCTTCAATTGACTGACTCCTCGCCATCCTTCCTGCATTGCCATCTCTGGGGAGGCAACTCTCAACCTCTAGGGTTAAGGTTACAGCCCCGAATTGTCCTTGTGTCTAGTCTGGATCCTCAGGCACTGTTATTGTCTGTGTAGAGGTGTCTCCCACATAGTTGGAGTACTCTTGCAAGGCAGGGTCCCCTGAGCCTGACAGAGCGGCGGTCAGTGGCTAACTTGTAATGGAGCTCAGGCTACAGTGTGACAGTACCCATGCCTCTGGCCTGGTCAGACAGAATGACATACCCTGCTCAGGTGGATGGGCTCTATCTCCAACTTCATCTTTTACTCCTCTTCAACTCTGGTGACAAGAGCAGGGTACAGGGTCAGATAGGTTTAGCTTCAAATACTGACTCAATGGTGTATTAGTTTTGGGACTTTGGACGCTTGAAGTTTCTGAGCCTTAGTTCTCTCTCGTGTAAAATGGGAGTGATGATGCCTGCCCTGTAAGATTCTGATAACAATTAAATGCTGGATTGCAAGGGCCTGCATCTAGTAGACACTTCAAAGTGAGAGATATTATCCCAGTAGGCTTTCTGGTAAACATTTTAAAATTAAATGCAATAGGACTGAATCTGGCGAGATATATTATTCTATCTGCTACAGAAACAGACCAGGATTGATAAAGTGAGCACTGGGATAGGAACAAAAAGATCCCAATATTACCTCTGTCACCAAACCGACGTCCTCCTTGGCTCAAAAAGGGGGAAGGAGAATTAATTAAAGTGGTAACTATGTTCACTCCCAGATCACAGATCATCTGATCCTAACTCTTTAATTTGACAATCTCCTGAACTACCATGTGTAGCATGAGGCTCTACTGAGGTTTTTAAGGGGAAATGCATTTGAAACTTAATTCTATTGAAGGGCAAAATACCCCCATTGGAAGGCCAAGTCAAGAGGCAAGTCTCTACCTGCAAATATTTCCCATCCACCTGACAAGGTGACTTTCCTTCTGAGGGGTTCAGAGAAAATGGCCATTTGTGAATCCCAACAAAGCTCAGCATTCCAGCCATCCCTGTGAAGAGCTGGCAGAAGCTGATGTCTGCAAAATACAGACTTCGAGATGAAATTTGCGGGGAAATAAAGCCTTAAGACATTACAGTGTTTTCAAATATCATTATTACTGCTCTATAAATATCCCACACCCACAGTGTATCAGGTGCCACATGGGAAATATTGGATTCACTTGGAGGTTTTCTTAAAAGACACATAACAGTACCATATGCCAGTCATCTTGATTAATATTTATGTACATGCTGCAGAAGCAAAGATTAGCTGTGTCAATATGTATAGAAAACCCTCACAAAAGAGAGTCTTTGTGATGTGTATTATCTGCACTTATGATCAAAGGCATTTGCTTAATTTTTTCACTTCTCTAAAAGCTATTTCACCCATAAACTACAGAAAGGTTGGAGGAGTGAGGAATTATTACAGCAATAAATCAGGGGGAAATTATTAGAGATCCCTGGGATCTCCTACTGGGAGTAGTTCAGAGCCTCTGCAGCTAAAAAGAGCAGTTCCAGAGCTGTGAACAGCAATTAACCCTTCCACTTGCTTTTAACTAATAGGATTCAGACATACTTCATTCCTTTTCAATTGTCCTCACTAGCATACCAAAGGGAAAATTGCTTCCAGAAAAAAATGCTTTTGCATGAGAGACACGCAAGAGAAAAAACTATTCTCGCTAATAAGATTCCAAGTGCAAATTTGCACACGAGCACTATGCAAATAGCCAGTACACTGTTTTAGTAGATGGGTGCGCAGATGCGAGCTACGTCATTTCAGTCGTGTTCAACTCTTAGTGCTCCCATGAAGTGTAGCCTGCCAGGCTCTGTCTGTCCATGGGATTCTCCAGGCAAGAACACTAGAGTGGGTTGCCATGCCCTCCTCCAGAGGATCTTCGTGATCCAGGGATCAAACCCATGTCTCTTACGTCTCCTGCTTTGGCAGGCAGGCTCTTCACCACTACTGCCACCTGGGAAGCCCAGTAGATGGGTATATGGACCAAGTTACATCCCCTCCTAAATTTATGTGTTGAAGCCCTAACCCCACAATATGATGGTATTTGGAGATGGGGCCTTCGGGAGGTACTTAGGTTTAGATGAGGTTACGAGGATGGAGCCCCTTATGAAGGGATTAGTACCTTCATAAGGAGAGACACCAGTGAGCTTTCTTCCTCTCTCTGCTTTGCGAGGACACAATGAGAAAGCCACTGTCTATCACCCAGGAAGAGAAGAGACCTCTCTAGAAACTGACCAACCTGGCACCATGATCTCAAACTTACAGCCTCTAAAACTGTGAGGAAACGAGAGGCATCTGCGACTGAAGCCACTCAATCTCTGGTTTTCTGTTACGGCAGCCCGAGTAGACTAACACAATGTGTTTCTTACCGTCTGCGCTTTCGTCTCAGACAGTGATGAGATCAAAATCCAGGGTTACATTAAGCAAAGAGCCACTTTCAATGGCTGTGCAGACAGTGACACTATTGCCTTTGATAGGCTGGGGGTTGGGGCTGCGGTATTGCCAGCTCCCTATTTTCTTGATAGAGCTGGTTGTTATGGACTGAAAGGATGTGTGACTATCTGTTGGGGAATCAATCTTGAGCTAAAAATATGAAATTGTCCAATTATTTGGAGAATAGAGCAGTACTAAAAGTTTGAAATTGGGAAGCAATATTGTGGACTCCTGGCAAGTGGAGGGCAGGGAGAGGGAACAACTTAGTTTGGTAGGAACTGCATTTCTTTTACTGCACAGTTTTATTTTTAATTGCAAAGTGTCTGGTTGAGCAGTTATTGCTGACATTTATTTTTATAATAAAAGCTCTTTGTTAAATCATGGTTTATTAACAGTGATGTGGATTTTGCTGTAATAAATAAGACGCTGAAGGGCTTCTAAATTTGAGGGAAAAAAAACTATAGCCCACCCCAAATCTGAATATGACTCTTAGGCAGAAAAACACAATGACCAAATTGGATTGTCTGAGAACTCACAAGGTACTTGTGCTGAGCACGCTGAGGTCTTTATTGGCTTCAGGAGCCTGGTGTTCCAACCAATGCAACACCAAACAGCTGTGTGGCTTGGGACAAGTCCCTTCCCCTCTCTGAGCCTTAATTTCTTCATGTGTTCAAAATAAAACAAAAACAAAATAGAAGGAAGGTAAACATTTCTGCTCTGATGTCCTTAGAAGTGCTGTCCACGCAACAGCAGACAGCTCTAAATGATGAATCCCCGGATCTGGCAGAAAATGAAGGGTTAGGACAGAACTGAAAAGTCAGAACCATTTACCCAGGTGAGGAGGCTACGGGAGGAAGGGCCCAGGCTGAGGCACTGCAGGGAGCCTGGCATAGAGGTGCACCCCACTCGGGCTGGTCACTTGGGCGTCAGGTGAGGACTCTGTGCTCCTGGGAGGGCTGGGCAGGTGCCAGGTGGAGCCCAAGGCAGAGCTCGGCCCCCTCCCATCCCTTCCTGAGCCACTCATGGCAGCAGCCAGGAAAAGCTCCAGCTGTCCTCCCTGCAGTGGGGCTGGTGAATGCTGGGGTTTGGGGGTGTATCCATTTGCTAGGGCTGCCATGATAAGGTGCCACAGACTGGGCGCCTTCAACAGCAGAAGTGTGTTCCTGGTGGTTCTGGAGGCTAGAAGTCTGCGTTCAAGGTTGAGAGGGTTGGTTCCTTCTGTCTTCGGCTGGTAGAGGTCGCCTCCTCCTCTGTCTTCACGTGGTTTTCCGTCCATCTGTCTGTGTCCAAATGTCCTCCTCTTACCAGGAGGTCACCCTAGTGACCTCATTTAATGCAATTACTTCTTTAAAGAACTTGTCTCCAAATTCAGTCATATTCTGAAATTTTGGGGGCTAGGACTTCAGCACACACATTTAGGGGGACATGATTCAGCCCAGAACAGAGGCTACTGACACTTCAGTTTGATAGGGACCCTGTATTGGCTCCCCAGGGCTGCCAGAACAAAGTACCACAGACTCCATGGCATAAGGCAACCAAAACTGATTTTCTCTGGAGGCTTGAAGTCTAAGCTTAAGGTGCTTGCAGGGCAGTGCTGTCTCTCTGGAGGGTCCAGAAGAGGTTCCTTCTTTGTCTCTTCCAGTCTCTGCTGTTTTCTGCTCATGCTTGTCAGTCCTTGGCTTGCAGACGTATCCTCCAGTCTCTCTTCACACAGCGTGCTCTGCACGTGTGTGTCTGTGTCTAAGCTTATTATTATAAGGCCTACCCCAATCTAGTGTGACCACACTTAACTTGAATATACCTACAAAGACCCTATTTCCAGGGAATTCCCTGATGGTCCAGTGGTTAGGACTCCATGTTGCGAGGACCAGGTTCAATCCCTGGACAGGTAACTAAGATCCAGCAAGCTTCTTGGTGAAGCCAAAAGAAAAAAAAGAGACCCTGTTTCCGAATTAGGTCTTGTTCACAGGTCCTGGGAGGCAGAACCTGAACACATCTTTCTGGAGGACACAGCTCAACCCACAACACCTCCCGTCTCCTTACACCCTTACTCTCCTGCCCCCAGAGCTGCTCACCATTACTGTACTCTGCTTAAAGCCTCAGGGAGGGCGCTAAAAATCTAAGATCATCAGAAAACTAAGATCATGGCATCCGGTCCCATCCCTTCATGGCAAATAGATGAGGAAACAATGGAAACAGTGACAGATTTTATTTTCTTGGGCTCCAAAATCACTGAAGATGGTGACTGCAGCCATGAAATTAAGACTCTTGCTCCTTGGGAAGAAAGCTATGACAAACCTACAAACCTAAAAGCAGAGGCATCACTTTGTCAATAAAGGCCAGTATAAGTCAAAACGATGGTTTTTCCAGTAGTCATGTATGGATGTGAGAGTTGGACCATAAAGAAGGCTGAGCCCATCGAAGAATTGATGCTTTCAAACTGTGGTACTGGAGAAGACTTTTGAGAGTCCCTTGGACGGCAAGGAGATCCAACCAGTCCATCCTAAAGGAAATCATCCCTGAATATTCATTGGAAGGACTGATGCAGAACCTGAAGCTCCAATACTTTGGCCACCTGATGGGAAGAGTCAACTCACTAGAAAAGACCCTGATGCTGGGAAAGACTGAAGGCAGGAGGAGAAGGGGACGACAGAGGATGAGATGGTTGGATGGCATTGCAGACTCAATGAATATGAGTTTGAACAAACTTTGGGAGATGGTGAAGAACAGGGAAGCCTGGAGTGCTGCAGTCCACAGGCTCTCAAAGAGTCAGACACGAGTGAGCGACTGCCCAACAGCAACAACAGTGCTAATTGGCTTCCCTCGTCCAGTGCCTTTTTATTTATTTATTTTTTCAGATTTTATTATTATATATTTTTACTTTACAATATTGTATGGTACAGCCAATGCCTTTTTAAATGCCTAACATCTTTCTCTCTTCCCTGGTTCCTTTTCTCTCCATCTCCTTGTCTCTTTTCTCCCCCTTCCCCTCTCTTGTCCTTCCAGGTTTTGCCTCTCTGCTCTGCCTCTCTCTTCCTCACTTTCCACTCCCTTCATCCTGGCTCCTCTCCCACCCACCCTCCTTGCTCAGGTCTCTTCCCAGAGGATGCTATTTTTCTCAGATGTGATAAGCAGGAAGAAGATCCTTAGTTGTCCTAAAAAATCGTGAATCCCTGCTTTGCTTTTGTGGCCATATAATGGCTTTCTTTCCCAAACGTGTCATGGATTGGGTCTGCTTTTTCCAAGCATTTTATAATGATTATTCGACTTTTCACCCTTCTGACTTCTCTATGGAATCAATAAAATAAAGTAAAATAAAGCCACTGGTTATTTCCTCCTTTTAAGGAAGCCCCACACAGAGATGTCAATTAATTCAGCACAAGTCCACTCTGTGGCCAGTGAGGGGACAAAGCTGCTGGCTTCTCATTAATAGGAGGCCATCATGGGCCCATGTGGGTTTGCACATGGATAGAGACTCACGCAATCACATCATTTCCTAAATTCTTGTTGCTGGCACACTGAAGCTTCCGTCAGGGTTTTTCTAGGCTGCTCTTGGCTATCTGACCAGTCTCTTCTGGATCCAAATTTTGGTTTACCACCCACACTAAGGAATACAGATGCTTAAGGTCTCAGGAAACTATTAGAAAGCCAAGAGAATTCAAAGACTAATAGGTTGTGACTGTGTAGGACTTATCACAAGAATTCCAGGAAGATTCCAAGAAATGAGCCACCAATACACCTCACACCATGAATGAATCTCAAAATCATTATTCCGAGTGAAAGAAGCCAGATTAAAAACAAGAGGGCGTAGGGAACTCTAGAAGGTGCATACTGATCAATAGTGACAGAAAACAGACTGGTGTTGGCTTGGAGGATGGGGTTGCTTGGAAGGGGCCAGGAGGAGAGCAATTTCAAAGGGGCACGAGGACGCCGGTGGTGGTGATGGATAAATTCACTCTCGAGATGGATAGTCGTTTCTCAGAGGGTACGCATGTGCCCAAACACCAAGTTGCATACAAAAAACAATCAAAGAAGATTCTGCGTTTAAGAAATCTAGACCAGTGTACAAGGCGCGGTGCCGAGTGTCGAGACACGAAATGTAAAGGCACAGAGCGGAGGGGCAGACACCATCATTCCCCGCAGGTCTGTTCAGTGGGTCCTGGAGTCCAGAGTTTCCCCGAGTTCCCACCCTACGCCTGAGCATGGTGGCAACCTGGTGACTTGTGCTGGACCTTGGGCCTGTTTTCTGCAAAATGAGGACAATAACTGTGAAATGGATGGCCACACCCACAACCTGGTGCTGTGAGGGTGGGAGGTAAAAAGAGCACGGGGTTCGTACAGGGCAGAGCCTGCATAGCTGGTAGCAGTGAGAAAAGGATTATTGCTCACACTTTCCCCAGGAGCCTTCTGTGTGGCGAGTATTACCTGGCAACCGGGATGCTGTGAGGTATGACATGGTTTCCGGAAGTGCGTTTGTGCAGGAAAAAAGGAGAATACGCTGGACACAGAGATAGGCCCACCTCAGACCTCAGCACCCTGATTTTTCCAGGTCTCTTTAATTCATGAGTCCAGATGGAGATCCATCCTCACCAGCTTCCCAGAAATTGTTTTGGGATCCCCCAAGAGAGGGAGGTCTTTTCTCACAAGCAAACAAATTTTAACTGTTTGAAAAGTGTTCTAAACATGCGTTTTAAGAGCAGGAGGTAAAATAAACACAATATAATTAAACATAATTGGAAAGGAAATTCAACTATGCTTGATAAGAAAGGAAGTTAGTACTGATCCAAAGCAAAGAAGACCATGACATTGAGGGATTAAAACATCAAAAATGTTTTGTTAGTTGGGTTTTTGACTTTTAGAATACATACCGAAGTCCTTTTAATTTTGAAGGGTGTGAGTCCATCATCAAACCCACCATCCCCAGTGGAGGGAGAGACTAGCCGTATGGTGCGAGGAGGCTGGTCAGAGGCTGCACCGGGGCAGCGGCAGATAGAGGGATAGCTGCATTGTGGTCGGTGGCCAGTCCTCCAGCCTTGCACAGCAGGCCAGGTGTAGGTAGCCGCATGATGGGGCAGGCCTTGTCTTGGAAGGACAAACCCCTCACCACCACCACCACCATCATCATCACCACCACTGCCGCAAGCTTGTATTGAGTGCTTGCCTTGTCTGAGGCAACATTTGAAACACTCCACATTTTATGACTATCTTATTGAATACTCACAAAAGTCCTATGAAGGTTAGTATTAGGATTTTCCCTATTTTACAGATGAGAAAACAGGCAGAAAGAGGTTAAGTCGCTTGCTCACAGTCTTGCATGCACGGTCAAGGAGAGGAGAGAGAGTTGAGATGCCAGCAAGAGAATTAATAGAGGAGTATTCTTGTTAATGGGGCTTCCCAGGTGGGGTTAGTGGTAAAGAACCTGCCTGCCAATGCAGGCAGACCTGAGAGACTCAGGTTCGATCCCTGGGTCGGGAAGATTCCCCTGGAGGCGGGCACGGCAACCCACTCCAGTATTCTTGCCTGGAGAATCCCATGGACAGAGGAGCCTGGCAGGCTGCAGTCCATAGGGTGTCACAGAGTGGACACGGCTGGAGCGACTTGGCACACACACATTCTTGTTAATGCACCAGTCATCTAAACTTTGGCTTTTCAGAGTATTGACTCCCTAATCCCTAAAGGGATACGGGCCAAGGGACACCGAATGATGTGTGGGTGGGGGTGCCTGTTATCACCATTTTAATGATGTTCAGAAAAAAGGAGTAAGGGCAGGGCCAAGCAGGAGGTATGGGGTGACGCCTCTGTTTTTCTGCTCAAAGGACATTTATGTGACCTCACATTTTACAGATGCGGAGACTGAGTCTAGAGGAGCTAAATGACTTGGCCAGGGTCCCTCAGTGAATATATACTGGGACCTGAACTGGGTCTGGTGCTAGCTTCGCTACAACTAAGAACTGTGAGTCCCTTCCTACTCAGGCCCCCAGAACTTAGGCCCTGAGAAGCCAGGTCTCCTGTTGAGGGGACAGCTGGCCCAAGCCAGGGCTCTGCATCTCTCTCTCTCTGTCTCTCTCATTTTGACTCTTCATCTCACCCACATGGTCCCGACTCCCCCAGGGCCACACATTATCACTGTGGGTGGACGGGCTTTCCCACCAAGGCCACCCCCGCCAGAGAAAGAAGCGGACCCATGCAGCTGCTGCTCATCGGGACAAGCAGGGGTCCTCACATGTTGGCTGTCCCAGCTGACGCCCCACTTTCTCTGCCCCGCTCAGGAGGAGCAGGCATAATCCAGGAGAGCGGAGGCCGCTTTTTCATAACCTTTAATACCTGCCTGCTGAAAAAAAGAACATCCACACAGAGAAAATTAAATGAATGTGCTGCTCAAAAGACTTCAGTTGGGGAAAGCTCTTCATCAGATCTGGGAACACAGCCAGGAAAAAAAATCATTGCCCCAGCCCCGCTGGGAATGGCGACAATGACCTGGTTAGAGAAGCTCTTAGGAGGGGGGCCTGTCCTGACCGTCCCCTTTGGAAGGGGCCCTGCCACCCCTTCTCTCCCAGAACCACATCCACACAGTGCTTTAAGACCTTTAATTATTCTTCCTTAAGAGGGAAGGAGGTTGGATGGTCCTTCGAACGGGGCTTGGGTTGAAGTAACACATCTTCATCACAGAATACAGCTCAGCATAAAAAGTAGTGACCCATGAACACACGCAACAACAGCGATGAATCTCAAAAACAAATTCTGAAAGAAGCCAATATCAGGACACACACTGTATGATTTCATTTCTATGATACTCTGGAAAAGGAAAAGCTATAAGGAGAGAGTTGGGGGAACTAGTGTGGCCAGGGCTGGGGGTGGAGGGCATGAACCACAAAGGGTCACCAGGGAACTTTAGGGGAAGACGGAAATGCCCTGTTTCTTATGGGGTGGTAGCTACACTTTATCAGAATTTCTCAGACTATGTCAAATAGATTGCCTGTATTGTTTGTGAATTATACCTCTACACAGCTGATCACTGAAAAAAAAAATTAGTGAATGAATGAGTGAGTGAATGAGGGTAGCAGCCAACGGCTGTTGCTGGGTCCCAATCACTGTCTTCGTGCAGGCGGGAGGGGTCCCTTCAGTGTCTTTGGGGAGGGGCAGCTCTCTAGGGAGCCCTCCCCATGCTCCGCAGCCACTGGTACTCGCCGTGTGATTGAATGAGTCTAGAGACAGTTCCCCCAGGAGGGGCATCTCTGACTACAGCTCTCACAGATAAGGCAAGTGGCAGGTCCCTGGCTCCTGCCCAGCAGGTCCCTGGCTCCTGCCCAGCAGGTCCCTGGCTCCTACCCAGCAGGTTGCCGGCTAGATGTTGTCCTGGCTAGGCTCCTGAGGACAGCCTGCTTCCTTTCCCCCACCCCACGCTGAGCCTGTCCTGGGTGCCAGGCCCTTCCCTGGAGGGGCTCAGACTCGGACGGGGCTGGCAGGGCCAGCTGCACACAGCTGTGTCAGGCTGGACAGAGGGAATCCCCAGCTGCGGGAGCCAAGGAAGGACTGGCCCTGACAGAAGGTGAGAGGGGCTTCCTGGCAGAGACGACATTCAGGCTAAGCGGGGCCGCGGCTGAGAAGCGGGAAGGAGGGAAGAGTCCAGGGGACCACCCTGAGTCAGGGCAGGCAGGAGGCAGCTCAGCATGGTGTAGGGAGGCTCAGAGCGGGCAGTGACTAGTTCCTCCTGGAGAATAAGGCATGAGGCCACCCGTGAGGGCCCTCCCAGGTCTTGAAGGCTTGGGAGCCTCCTGGACTTTGGACTCTCCTAAGGCAATGAATGGCCAGGCCTCAGGAAAGCAACATCATCAGACGCCCATTGTACAGAAAAGTCCCCATGGCAGGCGACTTATTAATACATGAGCCACACCAACACATTCAGGGTGTATGTGGCTCTTACAGCTTCCCAGGTGGTAAAGAACCCACCTGTCATTGCAGGAGACATAAGAGACTCGGGTTTGATCCCTGGGTCAGGCAGATCCCCTGGAAGAGGGCGTGGCAACCCACTCCAGTATTCTTGCCTGGAGAATCCCATGGACAGGGGAGCCTGATGGGCTCCAGTCCATAGAGTCACAAGGAGTTGCACACGACTGAAGCGACTTTGTACACACGTGTGCCCGTGGCTCTTACAGCGTGCTTGTGTGAGCACTGTCTCGAGCAACAGCTACAGAAGCGCTTTGTGAACTACCTGCAGCCCTGCTGGCCCGCCTCAGACAACACTCTGCAGCCGCGAGTGTGTGCAGACCCTGCCTCGTAGGTGAGCAGACGATGAAGAGACTCCCAGTCATCCTGTGGCAGGTCCGGGCTGGAGCCACTCTGCCTGCTGAAGAGGGAGAGGAGAAAATGTCAGTCACAGGTTTCTGGGGTACTACCTGCCCACACCCAGGACTTCCTCGCGGGCCTGGAAGGCCTTGGGACTGAAGAACAGAGCAGTTCTCCATCTGCCCTCCTGAGCCTCTGTCCACACAGCGGAAGCCCGAGCTTAGCTGGAGGTCATTCATAATGACGGCCAGGAGGGGGCGCCCCAGGACAGATGACTTTGGACTCGACCACAGGATCACCCAGGAATTATATTCTGCATAGACTCCAAACTAGTGTTTATGCTCTTCTTCTTCTCCCTAAAATCTAGATGGTGAAATGTCTTCAGAAAATCGTGTTCAGACAAGCCCTTCTGCACCTGAAACCCTAGACCAAGCCTAGTCTTTTGGAGTAAGGGATCCTTGAAAAGCCCCCACCAGGAGAAGCTTTTGCCAAGATAGTCGGTCCTTTTTCATTGAGGAAGGGGGATCGATAATCTCAGGGTGAGGGCTGGGGCAGGGGGTGATTGGAAGAGGTTCCCAGGGCATTCACCAGAGCCATTTCTTAGAGCCCAGTGAACCGTCATTCCCAGGGGCTCTTCACGCCAGTAGGGGTATCAGAATCTTGGAGCCCTACTCTCAGGACACCTGCAGTGGCAGTTCAGGCTCTGGTCAAGGGTTCAGGTCAGGTTCATCCTAAAGTCAGTTCCGAGGTTATCCCAGAACCACCCTGCGGGGGCAGAGGGTGCTGTGCGGCTGGGGGGAGACCTGCTTCGGTTATTTCAGGGTGAAAGCAGGCAGCCTTGCTCAGGAGCACGCAGCGCACTGTGCAGATAAGCATCATATGACCAGAGTTCAGCACTGTGATTAAATACCACATACACAGAGTGAATCCCACACCTGCTCAAAAACACGTGTGAAGGCGATTGTGTAGCGGGATAATCGGGCAGACATAGAAAATGTGTTATGTAAATGACTATAATTAACACTGTTTTTGCTCAGCAAAACTTTTTATGATTTCCTGTCCTTTGCTAGGCTTTCCTGTCTAAAGCAGGGTTGACATCAACTTCACATCCTTCTTACCCACCCTGACAGAGACATGGATTTTCCTGGAGGAACTTTCCTTCCCTTACTTGCAGTCTATTTGGTTTAGATAGTGTTCAGCTGCATGTCTGACCTCAAGGGTGAGCTTGTGACCCACACATGCTCAGAACACTGCACACACCTTTGCCCCGGTGACTAGTTTAGGAATGGGTGTGGGGCCCATGACAGTCAGTGGACTCTGTTATGTCTGTAGGGAAGAAAGGAATCTCTTTCTTCTAGGCCTGATGAAGTGAGAAAAGTGAGGTCATCCCAAACCGTATACTGGTTAATGAAAATAAACAAAGCAGAGAGACTGGGTCCTATTGACATCATTCAGTCTCCAGGATTCAGCTAGGCCTGAAGCCACAGCTGAACTTTTTAGTTATATGAGCCAAGGAATTCTTTTTTTTTTTTTTTTGCTCATGCCAATTTGAGTTAGCTTTAGGTCACTTGCAATTAAAAATCTCCTCTCTGCTACACATTAGGGAAGTTTAAGGCCAAAGGAATGTAGGTGGGGAATGGGAGGGAACGAGTCAGATATAAGAGCCTGAAGTTGTATAGGTAATAGGAAGAGAGAAGTGGACAGATCCAAGAAGAACTTAGCAGGCATCTCCTATGGGACTCCCTAAGTGGACTGGATTTGTTGGGAGAGGGAGAAAGAAGAGTGAGGACGAGCCAGGGGGCCAGGATCATGCCGTTCACCGAGGCAGAGAGAACCAGGAGGAAGAGAGGTTACACACAAAGACATCAGGTTCCTACTTTGCAAACGTTTGGTTTGGGTGCCTACGGCATCCAGCACTTGTCCAGTGGCTCCTGGCCATATGGTTCTGAGCAGGCACCGAGGTAGTCAGTGGGAGGACTGTCTGGGAGCCCTGAGAGGGGAGCCATTGCCTAAAGAGGGGGAGAGCAGGACAGGGCAGCCGGGGCCAGGCGCCGAGGGGCACCCACAGCAAGGAAGGATGAAATGACGGAGACAGTGAGGAAACGGTTAGGAGACGACAGCTCCAGAGGGCCCCGCCAGAGTCCTTGCCAGTCCCCTCATTAGCCTGGCTGCCATCAGCCCGTCTAGGGCAGGAACCATGTCTGATTCAGTCCCTGGCGTGTCCTCATGAACTGTGTCTGATTCAGTCCCCAGCGTATCCCCAGCACCAGCCTATGCTTGGCATGTGATGGGAGGTCAGTATCCCCATCACACTTGCAGGATGAATGAATAAATGAAAAAGGAAAAAACAGAAGGGCTGATGACTATAGTGAGGAATTGCATCCAACTTCTTACCAAAAAAAAAAAAAAAATCAGATCGGGACATTAGGACACCAGGTTGTCTTGTTCCTTGGGGTGGGCACTTTGTCTGGCACCTCTGAGAGGGCCTCTAATTTCAGGGCCAGAGTCCTCTCCACTCCCCTTCTCTCCCTTATGCTGTCTCAAGTCCCAGCCAGGAAGGAGCTGGCACAGAATCAGGCCACTGGCTTTCCTTTTCTTTTTCAAGAACCTGGTCTTCCCTTACCATAGATGCCCCTCGGCGCCTGGCACTGGCTCCCCTGTTCTCTTATCCCCATCCCTGGCTGACAGCTCTATTTTCAAGGAGCCCAGATGCTCCTTCTGTGACTACTACAGTGCCTGCTCAGACCCACACGGCCAGCATCCCACTGGACAAGTGCCCGAATGCCACAGGCAGCTAAACCACACTTTTCCAAAGCTGGAAGCCGGTGTCTGCACACACCCTCTCTTTCTCTTTATGCTCTCTGCCTTGGGGAACAGCATGACTCTGACTCCCTGGCTCATCCTCAGTCCTCTCTCTTTGTCCCCTTCCTACCACCACCATGCCAATCCAATTTTTCGTCCAGTGTGCCTTTGAGGCCGTCTGCTAAGTTCTCAGATCTGTCCACTTTGTTCTTCCTCAGTCCTTTCCAACTCTAAGCCCTTGAATCTGGCTCATTTTTCACCCATTTACCTTGGCTCCCAAGCTTCTCTGATAAAACTGCAGGTAGGAGTGGGACTAGGCTTGTCCCTGTCCCTGAACCCCTAGACCACAGGGTCTGCTAGTGTTACTCTAAAGATGACTGAAGTCACCTTTCCTCTCTCCTTGTCCACCCCTGCCTGGGTTCCAGACACTGCCCTGCCAAAACAAGATTAAGTGACTCCAAACATGCAGGAGAGTATTTGGAGTGCCACAATAAAGGTCTTAGATGGAGAAAGGGAGCAGACAGTCTTCTAATCACCAGGAGCTAGTGAGTCAAATTGACTGTATTGCCTGGGAGCTGACATAATGGAACTCCTAGTAGGTGTGATGTCTTCTAATTTGAAACTCCAATACTCTGGCCACCTGATGCGAAGAAGTGACTCATTTGAAAAGACCCTGATGCTGGGAATGATTGAAGGTGGGAGGAGAAGGGGAAGACAGAGGATGTGATGGTTGGATGGCATCATTGACTCAATGGATGTGAGCTTGAGCAAGCTCCAGGAGTTGGTGATGGACAGGAAAGCCTGACATGCTACAGTCCATGGGGTCGCAAATAGTCAGACATGACTGAGTGAACTGAACTGAATGTCGTTAACAATCTTAAGCATCCTTGCGTGAGTGCTAAGTTGCTTCAGTTGTGTCTGACTCTGTGCAATCCTATGGACTGTAGCCCACCAGGCTCCTCTGTCCATGACATTCTCCAGGCAAGAATACTGGAGTGGGTTGCCGTGCCTTCATCCAGGGGATCTTCCTGGCCCAGGGATTGAACCTGCATCTCTCATGTCTCCTACACTAGAGCCACCTGGGAAGCCTAAGCATCCTTACATGTACTTATTTGCCCTTCTTATATCTTCTTCAGTGAAGTCTCTGTACAAGCTTTTTGCCAATTTTTAAAATTAAGTTTTTGTCTTATTTTGTCTTATTGAGTTCTAAGAGCTCTTTATATATTCTAGATACAAGCTCTTTGTCGGATATATGTTGGCTTTTTTTACAGGTTTTTTTGGGGGGAGGGGATATAGTTCCTATACCATAACGTTCACCCTTTTAAAATATACAATTTAATATATTTGCAAGATTGTGTATTGATCATCACTGTGTCAGATATATGCTTGCAAACATTTTCTCCTAGTCTGTAGTTTGCTTTTTCATTTTTTTAACCTATCCTTTTGAAAAACAAAACTTTATCATTTTGATGAAGTACAATTTATTGATTTATTTCCTCTGTAATTTGTAGTTTTTGTGTTGTATTTAAGAAATCTTTGTGAAACCCAAGGTCAAGAAGATTTTCTATGTTTGCTTCTAGAAGTTTTATAGTTTTAGCTCTCATATTTAAGGCTATGATCTTTTTTTTTGTTAATTTTTGTATATGATCTGAGACAAAAGCCAAACTTATTTTTCGGTCATTTTGATCATATAATTGTTCCAGCACCATTTGTGGAAAAGAGCATCCTTTTCTCTCGTGAAAATCAAGTGACAATATACATATGGGGCCTCTCAGATGCTGCAGTGGTAAAGAATCTGCCTGCCAATGCAGGAGACACAAGAGACATGGGTTCAACTCCTGGGTCAGGAAGATCCCTTGGAGTAGGAAATAGCAAGCTGCTTTAGTATTCTTGCCTGGAAAATTCCACAGATAGAGGAGCCTGGCAGGCTACAGTCCATGGGTTCCAAAGAGTCAGACACGACTGAGTACACATTACATGTATGTATGGGTCTTTTTCCGGAGAAGGCGATGGCACCCCACTCCAGCACTCTTGCCTGGAAAATCCCATGGATGGAGAAGCCTGGTGGGCTGCAGTCCATGGGGTCGGTAAGGGTCGGACACAACTGAGCAACTTCACTTTCACTTTTCACTTTCATGCATTGGAGAAGGAAATGGCAACCCACTCCAGTGTTCTTGCCTAGAGAATCCCAGGGACGGGGGAGCCTGGTGGGCTGCCGTTGCAGAGTCGGACACGACTGAAGCGACTTACCAGCAGCAGCAGCAGCAGCAGCAGCAGCAGCAGCAGCAGCAGCAGCAGCAGCAGCAGCAGCAGCAGTAGCAGCAGTATGGGTCTTTTTCCGGACTTTCTAATCTGTCTCATTGATTTATTTGGCTATTTTTATACCAACACCAAACTATCTTGATTAGCATATCCTTATAAGTCTTGAAACCAGGTAGCATATGTTCTCCAATTTAATTCTTATCTTTCAAAGTTGTTCCAGCTATTCCAGGTCTTTTGTATTTACATATAACTTTTGGACTCAGCTTGTTAATTTCTACACTCCTGCCAAAAAAAAAGCCTGCTGGGTTTTGAGATTGCATTGAATCTATAGGTCAGTTTGGGAAGAATTGATATTGATTAGCGTTGTCTATTTCTCATTTTATTTAGGTATTAATTTCTCTGAGCAATGTATTGTAATTTTCAATGTTAGGTCTTTTAACATATTTATTCTGAAGTATTTTATATCTCTGATGCTATAGTATGATATTATTTTTAAAATATCAGGAGTTTATTTCTAAAATAAGTGTTTCAGTCTTGTCTGACTCTGCAACCCTGTGGACTGTAGCCCGCTAGGTTCCTCTGTCCATGGGATGCTCCAGGCAAGAATACTGGTGTGCATTGCCATTCCCTCCTTCAGCGGTTCTTCCCTACCCAGGGATTGAATCTGCATTTCTTATATCTCCTGCATTGGCAGTCAAGTTCTTTTCCACTATAGTGTATAGTGAAGTTGCTCAGTCGTGTCCGACTCTTTGCGACCCTGTGGACTGTAGCCTACCAGGCTTCTCCATCCATGGGATTCTCTAGGCCAGAATACTGGAGTGGGTTATCATTTCCTTCTCCAGGGGATCTTCCCAACCCAGGGATAGAACCCTGGTCTCCCGCATTGGAGGCAGACGCTTTAACCTCTGAGCCACCAGGAAAGCCTATAGCCACCAGGAAAGCCCGCTTATCTCTAACATACAGAAATACAATTGATTCTTGTATATTGGCCCTGTATCCTACAATCTTGTTAAACTCCCCTGTTATTAATATTTCTGGTAGTTCTTTGGTAGGAAGTATAAAATTTTCTACGTAAGTAATCACGTCGTCTGTGAATAAAGATGTTTTATCTCTTCCTTTTCAATCTGAAAGCGTTTTACTGCTTTTTCTTGCCTTATTACTCTGGCTAGTGCCTCCAGCATAATGTTGTGCAGAAGTGACGGGACAGCTTTGCCTTGTTTCTGATCTCAGGAGGCATTCAGCTTTCTACTAGGAAGTATTTGGTCTTTTGTAGATGCCTTTTATCAGGTTGAGGAAATTCCCTTAGTTTGCTGAAAGCAATTTTATCATGAATGAAGGTTAGATTTTTTTTGGTCACAACTTCTTTTCTTTTATTAAAATGATCATATGGTTTTCTTTTTTAGTCTGTTAATGTGGTGAATTACATTGTTAGTTTTCAAACATGAAACTAATCTTACATTCTCAGGATAAGCTCCACTTAGTCATGATATGCTGTTCTTTCTATATATACTTGGATTACACTTGGTAACATTTTGCTAAGAATTTTGCACCTATGGTTAGTAAGAATGCAGGCAATTCACTCTGTTGCGTGAGCTCTGGATGTTGTGTCTCCTGCTCCTTCTTGGGCGGCTCTTCCCCAGCCTCATATACGTTCCTCACACACGTGGCCTGATCAGCTCTCAGCTGAAGGCACAAGTGAGGCAGGCCTGTGGAGCTTTCTTTCTGGGCAGCCCCCTCTCCTCTGTTACTCTGCCCTGAGAACTCTGGTTGTCTTGGCGCTGCAGACTTTCACTCTGCTTCTTTAGCTCCCGGGACCAGGCACCACCTAGGTTCCTCTTCCTGCGCCAAAGCAAGAAACTTCGCCAGACAGGAAGCTGGGACAATCAGAGGCTCACAACTCAGGGTGACTGTCCTGCACTGCCTGTTGGTCAACATCTGAAATCCATTGTTTCATATATTTTGTCCAGGGTTTTAGCTGTCTTGGGTGGGAGGGTAAGTCGTCCTTGATACTCCAGCTTGTATAGAAGTGAAGTAAGTGTAAGTAAGTAAGCGTAAGTAGGTAAGTGAAGTCGCTCAGTCGTGTCTGACTCTTCGCGACCCTGTGGACTGTAGCCCACCAGGCTCCTCTGTCCATGGGATTTTCCAGGCAGGAGTACTGGAGTGGGGTGCCATTCCTTCTCCAGGGGATCTTCCTGACCCAGGGATCGAACCCAGGTCTCCTGCATTGTAGGCAGACACTTTACCATCTGAGCCTTAAGGGAAGTACATAGAAATGAAGTTGCAGTCTATTTTTATGCAAGAAATTTTGTCAGTTTTTAGGAAGTCAGGATCATCTGTTTTTCTCCCTCAATAGTTTAACATCAGCATTTTCATGGGACTTTAAACTTTCCATAGATGTCACTGTGAGAGATGCAAAATATCCTGCCAAGCATGTGGTCAAGTTTCATTGACCTTGCCCCTAACTCTGGACAATGCCCACCCCAGCCAAGCAAAAGGAGGTACAACTCTTCCGACATCATGGGCTCCATCTGCCCTCCTAGACTTCCCCCATGGCTCTGAGGCACTTCCTCAGTGGAAGACATTCTGTACCACAAACTTCAATAAGACAGTGATTAGGGACTGCAGAAGAAGCATTTTTCAAATTAAACCTATTTTTTTCTTGAATGGAACAGGTGTCTGGAAGTCAGTTACAGGAATGAAAAGGATGACATTATTCACAGTTTTCCTGTAATTAAACTCATCCACTTCCTGAATGAGGTCCTATGCCCAAAATAATACCTATAGCTCTCATTTGGGGAGCTCTGTCTGTGCACATTCCTGGACACAAGAGTCAGGCTGTGGTTTGCTCCAAATACCGGTGAACTCCAAGAAGGCCTCGCCTGGGAGCCTTAAGCAGGCTAAGATCTCTTGGTAGCTAATGGGTGCTCAAGATCTCTTGCTCTGATGGGTGCGGTAGAGACCTGGGGTCAAAGATAATGAGAATACGTTGGGAAGTGATTGATAAGATAAACTCAGCAACAATGTAATAGGAATTAACTACTGTTTATTAAGACTCAGTGCTAAATACTTACTCTTCCCCCGAACTCTATGAGTGCTAGATGGGGAAATTACAGCTCAGAGAGGTGAATTAACTTGTTTAAGGTCACACAGCTGGTTGGTTGTGTTACTGGGATTCTAAGCTGGACCCACTTTAACTTCAAAAACATTTCTTTTAACTGCTATAGATTTGTTAAGCTCTTAGAAGCTCCCCGATCCCACCCTGCAATCTCTAACCACCCTTCTCTCCACACATACAAAAAAAATCCAGCAGAGCTTGGATCGCTGGGTTAGCCTGAACATTGCTGAGCCCCTGGGAACATGCAGTCCTGGGAACTGACTGGGAGTGGCTTGAACACTCCTAAAGCCAAGAGCCATACAAAGGCCATGCTCCCATCCTGGAGGGAGCTGAGTGGGCCCTCTGCCCAGCACAGGCCTCTCCTGCCCTCATGCCCACTCCCTGTCCCCCAAGTCCCAGAGCTCTTCCCCTGCCCTGAGGTCTGAAAGAACCAGAAAATTCTTTTTTCTTTTTTTTTTTAATCTTCTTCGAGTTTAATCTAATACTTTGCAGTTGTTGCATAATCTAATTAATTTTACCATAGGCATAAGAGTGTGTTAAGTCTCTGATTTTTTTTTTAAAGGGGTATTTTTGGTCTCTGGGATTGGCTTCCTAGAATGCTTTTAAACAGCAAAAAGATGTGATACACTGTTAGAGTTTTTACACTATTATCACATATTTTTGTTCTCAAATTTTTTTATTGAGGTATACTTGTTTTATAATATTACATTAGTTTCAAGTGTACAATGTAGTGATTCAAAATTCTTGTAGGTTATACTCCACTTATAGTTATTATAAAGCAATGGCTAGATTTCCTGTGTTGTACAATATATCCCTGTAGCTTTTATACATAGTAGTTTGTGCCTCTTAATCCCCTCTCCCTATCTTCCCCACCCCCTCTTTAGTAACATCTGCCATTGTCTCTCCATCCAACAGTCGCATTGTGGTTCATTCACAATATTCTTTTTGGGGATTTTCTGGGGGCTATTCTTCCCACTTTACTGATGAGGAGACCAAGGTTTGGGGGCTGGGGATGATTTGTGCAAGGAAATAAGATTCGAATTGAGGTGTATTGAAGATCCTGCCATACTCTGCAGAAATATGAACCACTGGTGGTAAAATTCTTCCTCATTTATCAAGAGCCCTCCCGTCCCTTATCTCATTTGTGAATCTACAAATACTTAGTAGCAAGTAGAAAACAGAAGGAGCTCTGTCCCTCCCAGGGGGCGTGTGGAGGATCAGACAGATAACATATATTACACTCTTAATCTGAGGCAACCCTGACCACACAAACGGATTCTGGAGCTTCCTCTAAATCATTCTGTGGATTAATTATGGCGTGTACCCTTCAGGGTCTTGGTTAAGGACAACAAAGAGAGACTTAAACAACTTGAGCAGAAAAGAGGCTTGTTGAAAGGATATTGATTTCAGCCTAGAGGTCCAGGCCACCGAGGACCCAGCCGCAACCATGCCTTGGCATCTGTGTGCTTGGGGTGTCCCTGCAGCATAACTGGGGATCTCATGGAAGATGCGTCTCCATCAGCTGGAATCTGCCGTCCCCACCATCACAAATGGCAGCGTCAGCTAGCCTTCCCTGAGCCCTCACTAGGTCCAGACACATGTCAGATGCTTCACCTGTGCTTGCTCATTTTACAGATGAGGAAACTGAGGCACAGGAAGGTGCAGCAAGTTGTCCAATATTAACAGTCAGTAAATGGAAGAGCCAAGACTCCACCTGGCTGGTAATTTCCAGACCCCACACTCTTAACGCCATAGTTTCCTTTCTTGCTACCATTCCTGATGACTCCCCTGCCTTGTGTCCCTCCTTCCAAGGTCCCAGCATAGTTCTGAGCTAAGTCCACAATCCAGCTTTTAGGGAGAAAAGATGAGACCATCTGTTCTGCCTTGATTTCCAGAGTGAAAGGCATGGCCCTTCATCTCCACTATCTTGAGATTTTCCCAAGCGTGGGAGAGGGTTCAGATGCAAGGTGACCTTCAAATGCCAATGGCTCCTCTAGGACTGAGATAGCTCCTAAGGCCTGTCTGCCACATCCAGTGCTCCAAATCTTTGGCCCCCAGGTAGGGACTGAGATACACAGACTTTGGGCTCCTTAGCAAGTAGGGTCATTCCTGGGTTTCAGGGAAGATGGGCAACTTGCTGCAAGGGCTGGTGGTCCTTCCTGGATGCCCGGGGCCTTTTCCTTATAGGACAGGAAGCCACGCTTCCCAAGACGGTGTTGTCATCCCTTACTCAGTTTTCCGGAGAGACTTGGTGGCCGCCTCCCCATCCCTGGAGGCACATCTCAAGGAGAGCTGGGCTGCTCTCTTTGTTTGGCATTTTTCAATGTCAGCAGCAGAGAAGCAAAATCAGCCCAAAGGGCTGTTTAATTGCAATATAAAAAAAAAATCATGCTTTTTCAAGGGAAAAAAGAAGAGCTCTCCACCCCTTCAGTTTCCAGCGCAATACTGTATCTGCTGATTCTGTCTCATTCAAATCCAAACAAGCACATTCATCATTGCAAAAAGTGCCATTCAAGCGAACACTCTCCACGGGCCTATATTTTGCCTCAAATGTTCCCAAGCCCGATTAAGCCCAGTGCAAACTACTAAACCTCAGCAGAGGAGGTTTGGAGGAGAGATGCTACAGAGCTTCCTGGAACACACTGGGCAGAAGCAATTCATCAGGAGCCTCTGCTGCTAAGTCGCTTCAGTCGTGTCCGACTCTGTGTGATCCCATAGATGGCAGCCCAGCAGGCTCCCGTGTTCCTGGGATTCTCCAGGCAAGAACACTGGAGTGGGTTGCCATTTCCTTCTCCACATCAGGAGCCTCGGACTGAGTCAAAAGTCTTGGCTGAAATGCCAGCTCAGACTCAGGGCATGTCCCTTCCCCTCTCTGGAGCTCAGCCGCCTTTCTGTGAAATCAGAAGATCAGGCTGGATCAGGGATGGCAAATATGAAAATTTGCACACCCATTCTTCCTTCCTTTGACCATGTCGACAGCTCCAGCTACTCATTTACGTATTTACTGAGCCCAGATTTGGTCTCAGAATCCTTCTCAAAACAGCACTCCAGGCAGCTGGCACTGAGATGAAGTGTGTTGCCTCCCCTGGGCTGGAAGAGTCTCCTGGGTCCCCTTCCAGGTCACACACTTGAACTTGAAGAGCAGCTGCAGCAGCCAACACACCCTCGCTGTGTGTGCTTCCTAAAGGCCAGACAGTATTCTCAGCGCTCAGTCTATGTGAATACTCACTTGGCTCCTCAGCAACCTCGTGAGTGTTCCTAATGGGCCCTATTTCGTGGAGGAGGCAGACCGGGTATACAGCCCCAGGTTACTCAGCTGTGAGTAGAGGAGCCCGGATTCAGACTCAAGCCATCAGGTTCTAGACTCAGAGCTCTTAACCCCTCACTGCAATGTAGGTCTGTCAACAAGGAGCCAGCCTCTGGCTGGGGTCACACCTGGATCCTTGTTATGCCTCAGTATGCTGCACTCAATACTGGTTTGTAGACTAAGCAATTGAATGAAAGATTGAAGTGAAAACAAGAAAAACGCTGGAAATTACACAAATAATAATGATAATAGTCGCTCCCATTTATTAAGTGCTTACTGTGTGCCGGACTTGTCTGCCCCTCCCCACTTTGGAGGAGCTCAATAAATATTTGTTGAAAAACAAGGATAGTAACAATTGTCTTATCCAGTACCTTTGAGGTAAGAAACCCACAGCCTCATTTTATGAAGGGGAAAATGTTCCCTAGTTTTCTCTGTTAGCAATGGGCAGAGCTGGGCTCTGTGTCCCAGCCTGACTCTAAATCCTGCCCGTTCTGGACTATACCTAAGTGCTCTGGGAGGACCAGGAAAAGGGCAGCTGAGAACTTGGAGGGGATGTGTCCCCATTAATCCTGCCTGGGGATGCCCCCTACCCCGAAAGCTACTGAAGTAGAGGAGGTTAGGAGGCCAGGCTGGGGCAGCCTCCACGTTTCTGCCCTTGGAATCCCCCGACCCCCACTCCTGCCCCATCAACCCGGACTAGCCTCCAGGGAAGAAAACAGCCTGACCTCACTCAGGCAGAGGCTCTCCAGTCCTTTGGACTGTGAGCCACGAGGAAATCTGTTTTACATACACACTTTAAACCAAATCCTACAGGACTTTCTAACGGTGAGTATCGTGATAACTTTCTGTTCTACCAAAAGAAAAGGGCCAGTACTGACGCACTAAGCTGGTTCCACAGCCCATGAAGGGGTTGTGTGATTTGAAAAGCCTCACTCTAAGGTCACCCGTTTAATAACAGCTCATACTAACAGAGTGCTCACTACCATCTGTGCAGCTAGGAGCCCATCTCACACACACAACAGCCCTAGTAGAGAGATCATCACTACTGCTATTTTTCAGATGAGGGAACTGGGATCTGAGGCTGGAGTAACTCAGCAGTGTATCCCTGATGTATCGGTCAACCACGGCCACAGAACGAGTGACCTCGACAATCGCAGTGTTGCAATACAGTAAGCATTTATTTCTCACCAGTCTGTGAGCTGGCTGGAGTGACTCTGCCCTCTAGGTCTGCTCCTCTCCCCCGGGACAGCAGGCCAGCTGGGACACATTCCTTTCCTACCAGCGGTGGGGACGGGACATACAAGCCCCCCCGCCCCACCTCTGCCAAGCACATTTCAAGGCCCTGCTTGCTCTACACCTGCCAGCTCCCCAGCCACAGTGATGCACTGTTGCACTTTCAATTAAGGCTTTGGGCTTTTCAGAAGAAGAGAAAAGACAAGGATCTACATAATCAGCACAGCAGCTCAGCACGTTCCATGCAGACTGCTTTTTGGGTTTAGAGTCAAATAAAAAACAGCATTTAAATATCATCCATTTACATACTCTATGCCAAGACTTATAATTCTTTGTGTCTGTGCTTCCAGTGAATCAATTCCTTTAAGAAGAAAAGAAACAAAGGAAGGGAGGAAGGAGAGGAAGGAAACAAGGCAGGCAAAGACAGAGCCCAAAGGGCAGACGTGTGGGCCAAGGGCCTCACATCTCTGAGCTGAAATTTCTTTACCTTTAAAATGATGACACAGACGAGTGTGTTCCAACACACTGCTGAGTGACAAAATTAGGTTATGGCACAGCATGTAGTGTCTCATTTTGCAGCTTTGTATTCATATTTAATATATACGCCTGTGCATATGTACTTAGGTGCACAGATGTCTAAAAAAGTATCACCTAAATCTTACCAGCGGTTACTTTGCAGTGGTAGGATTGGAGAGATTTTTTTTTTAGTTTTTTCTGTTTACTCTCTGTTCTGAGTGAATGTTTTTATCAAGAGAATGCATTATGTAGATCATCAGAGAAAGCAACAAGGGCAATCCCATTTGCTCAACAAAATGGAAAACACCAGGGGCTGGGTCCTGCCCCAGTGCCCTCAGATGGAGGCAGTGCCCACCCCCTTGCTGGCCTTCTTATGGAGCCAGGCCTGCTCATCTCCCAGGCAGGGTGCCAGCCTGTGCACACCTCCTCCCTGTTCTGCTTTGTCCTTGCTCTTCTTGCTCACCCTGGACACTCTAGACATCTTTATCTTCCACATTCCATTTCCCTGCCCCATTCCCATGACCCTAGCAACACGGAGCTAATATTGACTAACACTCTATGAGGTTGGAATGCATTTGTGCGTTCATTCATCCCTTTTCCACATATGCACTCATCTCTCCATCCCTTTGTCAGACATTCACTGGTGCCTGCTCTGTACCAGGCTCTATGCTGGATGCCAGGGACCCGGAGATAAATCAGATGCCAGCCCTCAAAATATCCGAGGAGAGCATGTGACATGTATCAGCCAACAGTAGCCTGTACAAAACGCTACAGGAGCACAGAGGAGAACTCTGATTCTCCTGGCCTAACCCTTCAGCTTACAAACAGACGGGTATTACCACCTCCGTTAAACAGAGGAGCACATAAGCCCTAGTGCCAGGAAGGGAAGGCCCTTAGAGGCCTCTATTAGGAACTATAAATACATGTTATGCGTAGCATCCCCAGTCAAATGACCATAGTAGACTGACCAGACAGGCATCTTTCCCCGTGAACCAGGGACACCTTTTATAAACTATAACTTTATTTACTTTTGACTCTGCTGGGTCTTTACTGCCACTCGGGCTTTTCTCTAGTTGCGGACAGCGAGGGCTGCTCTCTAGCTGTGGTGCGTAGGCTTCTCATTGCAGTGGCTTCTGGCGTGTGTGATCTTCCTGGATCAGGGTCGAACCCATGTCTCCTGCACTGGCAGGCGGATTCTCCCCAGCTGAGCCATCAGGGAACCCCTGGGGCACCTCTGAGTCAGAGTCTGCGCTCTGTGCCAGGTGGCCCTAGCAGAGAGCTAGAGCTGGCATGTGTGTTACCAAGTCCAATCTCAAAGTCAGGGAATGGAGGCTCCGAGAGGCTCACAGGCACCAAAGGTCACTCAGCAAGGTAATCTCCAGACCCCTCGTTCTTAGACTCAGAGGGAACTGACCGCAGAGAACGTGTCAGAGTTTGCTGGGCACTGTTCTGCCCTGCCTCCTTGCATCACCTGTGTGAACTCCTGGCTTCCTCCGTTTTCTGTCCCACGGCAGGCAGGGAGGAGGGATGATCCTCGGCTGAAAAAATTCAGGAGGTGTTGCGGCTGGCAGCTCTTTGGCGGGCCCGTAAACTGCCAAGTGGATTAGAAGGGATAAATAAGTCGGAAGACGCCAGGCCCACCCACGATAATGGGCACAGTTTGCCCATATTTCATTTCAGATCACACCGGAACAGAGCAAGAATTACAGACAAAGTGCATAAACCTAAGCAGCCGTGCCTGATAACTTACACTCCTCACAGTCATTTTTAATGGGCCATGTCTGCCTTCCTCCAACCTGGGAAACACTAAATCCAGCTGCTTGAAGAACCACTTCATACTATGATATGCCCAGAGTCTTTCTCAAGACCTGGCTTGGTTCCCACGGGAGCTGCCATTCCCTACTCTGTGGCCCTGCTCTTGGGACTGAACAAGAGAATAGTCTGGTAGAGGGGGCACTAGACACATGGTCTGCACACAAGCCCATACCCACATCCATTCTCCAAAGCCCCATCATACGTTAGGCATTAGAACAAGCTGGGAGCACAGGCTTTGGGGTCATGTGGACTTAGACGTGAGTCCTAACCCCATCATCTATGGATGATGGGAATTTGGATGAGACACTAATCTCTCCCAGCCTCAGTGCCCTCGTTTATAAATGGGCTAATGAGATCTACTCCATGTGGTGGTTGTGGGGAGGCCATGCTGAGAATATCTGTCTGACACTTAGCATGGTACCAAGTTAATACTTTGAGTATGGCAGTTAACATCATGGTTATTGTCCAGTATGATGGACCTCCCTCTGACCCTGGGGCCCATCTGAGATGCCTTCTAAGCCTAGGTTCACAGAGTTCCACACCAAACACCGAGGATGGACTCTGTATGTATCGGATGGATGGATGGATGGGTGGATGGATGGATGGGTGGGTGGGTGGATGGGTGGATGGATGGATGGGTGGGAGGGTGGGTGTGTGGATGGGTGGGTGAGTGGGTGTGTGGATGGGTGGATGGATGGATGGGTGGATGGGTGGATGGATGGATGGATGGGTGGGTGGGTGTGTGGATGGATGGATGGGATGGATGGATGGATGGATGGGTGGATGGATGGGTGGATGGATGGGTGGATGGATGGATGGATGGATGGATGGATGGGTGGATGGATGGGTGGATAGACAGGTGAATAACTAGAAGGAAGGATTCTGAAAAGTTTCTATTTCTCACACAGAGACCATTAAAGCAGAGATCTGAGAAGGCCCAAGTTTGGCCTCCTTGATGGCTATCTCAAAATTGACATTTCCTGCTCTCCTGTGTCACCCATCACTCACCCACCATTAGATAATTTCCCTAAATGCTTCCTAAACCTACCCAGATCTTCAGCAGGACTGCATAGACTTCACCCCGCCCTTGTCTTGTTCTGCCTCATTCAGCCCCAAATCCTTATGTCGCACTTGAGACCTTGGTGGCCAGGCCAGTCCATCCCCATCTGAGCTGGGCACAGCAAGGTGGTCCACAGAGGGAGGGCTGGCCCTGGGAGATTTTGCATCTCTGCTCTGGGCTCAGCAGTTAGAGCTGAAGCATCAGGAAGGATGACCTGCAGGCAAGTGTGACTGGAATGAGGCTCTGGGCCCCTTTGGACTGGCTCAGCTGGGCCTGTGGGCATCCTTCCTTCCTAGCTTTAATCAAAGGCTTGCTCGGCAGCCTACTGTCTCAGCCAGACGCCAAAGGCTGCACAGGGCGGGGCCTTCCTCGTATCTCCTGTGCCACTTGACACACAGTAAATTGCTTTTCATGAACTCAGGCAGGAGGCAGTCCAAGGGGAGCCACTGCCTGGTGACGAGTGACATTTGTAAGGTGCAGTCTTCATTCCATGCTGCATGGAGGGCCTACAGCAGGGGTGGGCTGCTGGATCCTGGCCCTGGCCTGGGGCTCAGTGCATCAGTCAGTGGGGCTCCACCGAGGAGATATCAGGAGAGATGGGTGGAGGTGGGCAAGGTGCCCTGGAAAGACCAGTGCCAGGTGCCCGCTGCTGGTTCCTTCCTTCTCTTTAAAATGGATGCAATGATGTCTCCCAATTCACTGTATTATTCTGAGGATCAGACAAACAAGTTACAGCAGTCATAGCAATGCTTGCGTTTGTACAGCACGTTACAGCTGACAAAGGCCCTTTCCTTATCAGGAATACAATTTGGTGAATATTTTCTCCTCACCTGTGAACTGCGGCCTGAAATTCTACCATTAGTTCCTTGACCCTAATCCTTGATTGCTCCCCTCCTGCGCCTTTCCAGAGGGCAGCATTTGTGTGCTCCAGGATGGAATGTTCGAGAAGGAGAAGCAATAGCTGCTGGCTCCTCTGCACCCTGCCGTCTCCTCCCATCCTTGCTGTGGCAGGTTAGTGAGGAGCAGGATGGTGCAGGGGCCTCCCTGTTGAGGGAAGGACCAGGACAGGGGGATCTGGGGTGCCGCAGATCTTATACCCGGGGAGGATGGGGGAGGGGAATGTCCCCTACAAGTGCCAGCTGGCCCCAGATGCACACTGGGTGTTTCATAACGTGTCATGTGGTGCCCCCACAACCACCTCTAGGTAGATAGGGATTAATATCCTCATTTTACAGGAGTCGAAACCGAGACCCAGAGAGGGCAGGGAGCATGTCCCAGCCATAAGTGCAGGAGGTGGCCAAGTCAGTACTCAAATCTGCTCTGTCTGGTGGGGGTGGTGGATGGGGGAAGGAGGACAATGAGATGGGTCTTGCACATGTCAATAGACAGACAAGTAAGCAGGGTGTGGAGGGCTGGTGGATGGTGAGGGATGGGATCAGGAGGTTACAGGTTAAGTCATAAGTTACAACAAAAGGTGGAATCAGGCCTCATCCCTGGAGCTCAGAGTTCTCCTGGACTGTCCAGGAGATTCTCCTGGGCCTCACTCAACCCCCTAGTCATGGGCAGGAGAGGCCTTTATCTGGCCAGTGTCTCCAAGAAGACTGGGTGGGCCTCCAGGGAGGGGAAGTGGTGGGGGCAGGAACAGTAGAGACGGCGGACTTCCTTCCACTTCGACCACTGAAGAGCTCCCCCTCTGCCTGCAGCCACTTCCACCTCCCCGCCCCCCACACCCAACCCCATCCCCACTGCCCAGGGATGGTCTGGCAGGAGAGCTGTGGTGAGTTGTGTTAGAGTGACTCCAGGCTTCTAGAATATTCACAGTATCATTCCTGCCCTAACAGAGGAGGCCCATCCCGGGGGGCCAGAGTTCCCCTGGAAGTTCCTGAGTGTTCCACACGGAGCTGTTTCCCACCCCAGCTTCCAGGAGCCTCTCCTCGTCAAAGGCTTGGCCTCCTCCATCATTCACCAGGCCCCGGTTGCCCGCCCCGAGATCCACGCACACAAGGTCCACTCCTCCCCCGGCTCCTTTCACCCTGGGAGCCTTGCACGTCAAATTCTTCTCCCTATGCTCGGTTTTATTTTTAAATATACTCAATTTCTTCCTCATCTCTTAATTCACCTGCACGGATAGCTTTCCCTTCCGGGCCAGAAGCCTTGACATCATCCTGGAAGACTCCCTGTCTCTCCCACCCACATCTGATCTGTCAGGTCTTGTGGGCTCTTCCATCAGATTCCAGCATCTTCCACATCCCCACCCTGGGCTGAACGTCCCCGATTCAGGCCTGGACAGTCACAGCAGCTGGCCATTGTTTTTCCTGATTCTGCCTTGTTCCCTGCAGTCTCTGCTCAGCTCAGGGTTGAGAATTGTTGCTGTTGCTGTTCAGTTCCTAAGTCATGTCCAGCTGTTTGCGACCCCACGGACAGTAGCCTACCAGGCTTCTCAGTCCATGGGATTTCCCAGGCAAGGGTACTGGAGTGGGTTGCCATTGCCTTCCAGTTGTGTCTATTGCTCATTGTTCCCCTGCTTAGGCGAGATAGAGGCAGGGATTTCTGTCTTATTTATCCATGGATCTCAGAGCCTAGAACAGCACTTGGCACATTGAAAACACTCAACAAATATTTGCTTAATGAGTAACATAAGTCATTAGAAATGTTTTAAGTTATAAGTCTTAAGTTTTAAGTTAATGTTTTAAGTTTATGTTATAATGTCTTAAGTTATAAAAAGTATGGAAAGCAGAAGAGAAAGAAGAAAATTAAAGCTACTCATGGTTTTACTACTTGAACACAGTTTGTCATATTAATGGGTTTGGAGATAGTGTCTTCTAGTCCCTTTTATTAAAGTTTTTGTAGCAAGAATCCTGAATTTCTTGTCTACTCCAGACACTGTCATAGACCATTTTTAAATATCAGTTTCTTCTTTTTCACAAGCCTTGTGGAGGGTATCATACCTAATTTTCAGATGCAGAAACAGAGGCCCAGAGGGGTGAAGAAATTTTTCCAAGGTCAGACAATGTTTGCAACAATTTTGTTGGTACTGGACATGGCAATTTATCCTGCCCTTTTCACTTAACTATATTTTGATTACGTCCCTGTGTCATTAAAACTACTTGTAAACAAAATTTTTAATTGGCTACAGAATATTCTTGCCAGAGAGCATGTTCTTATTTCTTGAACTAATCCCTTAGAATTAGAATTTTGAATATCCCTTAGAATTTTGGATACTTCTCAGTCTTTACTATTGTAAATAATAGATGAATATTCTTAAACATAAAGCTTTCCCCAGATTTTTTATTATCTCCTTCATGTGGATGACAAGGAAGAAAAACCCAGGGGTAACATTGTACAAACTTTTAAAGAAGAGTCTCTGGATGCTTGTTACCAAACGCCATGTTGACGTCTGCAACTGGACTGGTTCTGGGTGTGTGTTGAGTGAGGGAAGCTCATTTCAGATATTTTCCTGTGGTGTCTTTGTCCTATTCACAGCCAGAACAGCTTATGTTTCTCTGGGCCGGGCCCTTGTTCATTATTGAAGCCCCAGCCTCAGCATGGCTGAATCCACTGCCTCGAGTTTGCCACATTAATATTGCAGGCAGAGCTCCTGAGGACCTAAATATTTGATCAGAGTGTGTGCTGGACTGTCAGTGAGCCATATTCGGAGCGAATGAGACCCTCCTTCCCTTCTGAACCACCCAAAGCAGCATGAGGCCTGGCCACCCTCAGACAACTTGGTCAGTTGTCTATGGAGAGTGAATCACTGTGAAGAAGACAGGGTAAAACAATAAAGACATGTATCAATTACCACAGTCTCAGAATTCACTTTTTATGTCTCACATCTGACAGCCTGCAATAGTATTCTGCCATCTGGATGGGAGGGAAAGGCAGGGGTCCATGACCCCTAGCCAAGGCCTGGCGCACACTAGGCCCCCATGCATGTTTATCTGTGAGCGGATTTGTCCTTGGAAACTAAGAATGTTCATTCACTCACCACTTATTAAGCACCTACTGAGTACCAAGCCCCATGCTATGCACTTTGTAATGATTGTTTTAATTGCACTTAGAACAATGCCTAGCCGTAATGTTTTTAAGGGTTAACTATTACAATAATAACAAAGAAATTCTATTATTTATTTGTTATTATTAATTATTATCTCAATTCTATGAAGGAGGCATAATCACTGTTCTCATTTTACAGATGAGGAAACAGAGGCTCAAAGACTCGGGTAAGGAGCCAGGAGGCTGGCCACAGACCTTGACTATTCATTCTCGACCTAGAGCTGGACATAGGGGCCCTGGCTCTAGCTCTAGGCTCGGGGCTACCTGGGACTCCATGCTTGTCTAACCAGGGTCCCCCCCGGCTCTGGCATGAGCCCCAGGTCTCTGGTACCTGCTCCTTGCTCAGCTTGGCTACAGGGGGAGAGGGACAGATGAATTCCTCAGGCTAGTGGACAGGCATAGCCCTGAGGGGAGAAGACAGTGGTATTCACAGAGGAGGGCCCTCCCCTCAAGCTGACATCTAGCTTCTCACTGCTAATAGAGCTTCAAGGCCTGAGAGACAAGGGCCTGGAAGGGGAACAGTAGTGGTCTGCAGGGATGTCTGGGGGATGACATAGTGCAGAGGACAGTGATGGACGAGGTGACAGAAAGTTGGCCCTCAGGAACACACTTGGCCATGAGACACTAATAGTGAGCTGGCACCTTGAGACGAGCCCCCCGGAGCAGCCTTGTCCTGCACCCCAGTGAAGAGCGAAGTCTCCCCATGCAGGGGCAAAGGGAAGGGGCCAGTCTCACCTGTCGGGTCTGTCTAAGGTCACTGCCTCGTTGCCCTGACCAGTCTTCTGACAGACGGACCCTGGGCCCTTCATCCTCCCAGTCCTCTCTGTAACACCACGTCTCCTGTCCCAAGAATACTATTATTCTGTGAAAACAGTCAAGGAGGTGTATGAATTTATTCATATTGGTGTTCATCGTGGTGGTGATAACAATAAGGCTGTATCTGTACGACTAGACCCATTCACACCCACAGTCACTGATTCTCTCATTCATTCATTCACCAGACATGCTAGGAGGGGCAGAGTATCAGTCCTCTACCTTAAATCCTCCATTGACTTCCCCTCATGCTTAGAATAGAAATCAGACTCCTGGCCTGGCCTGCAAGGCCCTGAGTAATACACCCTGGCCTAGCTCTCTGAGGTCTTCTGTCTCTCTACTAGCACCTGCTGTTCCCTTTGTCTGAAACTGCCCTCCTCAAATCTTCCCATTATCTTTCAGCATCAGCTCAACAAACACCCCCTGGCAGGCCTGACACCTGAGGTGGCCTCCCTGCCCGGGGCTCCTCTACCCCATCACCCTGTTCGTGTTTCTCGATAAGTTATTGAAAGTGATTTACTTGCTGCTTGTTCACTCCGATTGTCACAGCCCATGAGAACAGGGCCTTGTCTTGTTTACCGTGGTACCCTGAGTGTTCACACTCAGGCCTGGCATTGATGAAGAAAGAAGGGGGGAGGGAGGGAGATCAAGCAGGTCTTTTGTGTCGGCTTTGAGGTGGCCTTGGGGGCACAGCTGAGAGTGCCTAGAAAGCAGAGACTGGGGGGTGGGGGAGGGAAGCACCCTGCAGGCACCACGACCCACTGTGCTCGGGCCTGTGGGGTCTCTTTATTTCCGGAGAGGAACAGGGCAGGTGTGTCTCCACCTTGTTACACGGGAGCCTCTTTAAAGACAGGCGGGGGTTCAGCGGCAGCGCTCTCCCCTCCCCCAGCACTCTGGGCCGGCCCCTCCTCTCGGTCAGGTGCACGCGGAGCTCTCAGTCCAGGAGCCTGCCTGCCCTGCTTGTCATTCCGGCCGCGGCTTCCTTCGCTCACGAGCTTCCCACTGCGCCAGGAGTGGGTTTCTGATAACGTCCGTATAAATTATTTAAGAGACTTTCCGCCAGGCGGGGATGAAACTCGGCTGATAACGGGCGGGGGCTGAAGGGGAGGTTCAGGGCTCCTGCGCCGGCCGTGGCGGGTCGCCCGGCGCCCCCTGCAGGCTGTTTCGCGTCCGCATTAGCGTGTTAATTACACCTGCTGCCCTGGCTGGGGATGGTCTCACTCTTGGGTTCAAAGAACCACGGAAGAACCGTGGGGCAGGAAGAACAGGCTGGGGTCACAGGCTGAAAGGACTAGAAGGAGCCCCTCAGAAGCCCCCCGAACGGGAAGGGTTCCTGGCACAGGCAGGAATCGGGGCGGGGAGCCCTGCTGAAAAGGCGGGTACGGCATGCAGGGAGGGGTGCAGGGGCGAGTGGGGTGCGGGGTGCCCTGTGGAGAGTGGAGGGCCTCAGACAGGAATGTGGTTGTCGCCTGAGGAAACACCTCTGAGTTGGGGGCAGAAATAGCGGGTGGACCTTTCAGCAGCCTGTGTTGTCACTGTGCGGACCCAGGTGGGCCTGTGCGATGCCAACATCCTTCCACGTGACTGGATAGGGGTACTGACCAGGGAAGTGGGCATTGGGCAGGTCGCTTGCTTTCTCTCAGGGGGAAGATAAGAACACAGCCCCTCCAGGTCACTGAGTGTGGGGAGGTGACGTAAAACGGCTTGGTGACCACTGAGTGGAAGTAGGGATCAAGCTCACATGCCTAGGTGTATAACACCTTCTGGTTTTCCCCAGGAAAGCTTTATCTGCCCCAGGGGGTGGGAAGAAGGGCCTTATGGCTTAGGCTGAAGGACAGATTGGTTCCCACCAGTCACAGCCCAGTGGTACTGTCCCCAGCCCCTGGTACTGGTAGGCCTGTGGCTCTGCGGCTTCACTCAAACCTGGACCACGTGAGTTCTCCCATCTTTGGAGGAGCTGAAACCATGTGCCCTGTCCTACATGAGATCCTGTTATTTCAGGGCCTGCATGTTCCCCCAGTGAGGGCTGCTGTCTTTTCCCTCTGGGGGAAATTCCTTCCTTCCCCTCTCCCCAAGCTTCTCTCAGAGGGCCCCTGACAAACATAATTTCCCTAATGAGATTTTGAAATCCAAACCAGGAAGAGAAGAGCCCCAATGTAAGCCTTTCCTGAGCCAGGTTAATGGAGCCCTTGCTTGAAAGAGAGAAGAGAGGGGAGAAATGCCAGGAGAAAAACATACACTTGCGTCTCATGTGATACTCATGCCCTCTGTCATCATCAGTAGCAGCAGCATGCTGGGGACTACCAAGATTCTTCCTTTGCTCTAAGGTGGGTAACAGAGTGGCCTGGTGATTGCAAAGGGCAGGGGCAGGGCCCAGAGGCTCTGGGCAGGAATAATGGTGGGAGAAGGGGGTTCTTGGCTGGGAAATGGGTACCTAAGCTTTCAGTTTCTTTCCAAGTTTCAGGAAAAGTGGGAGCCTAGTTGGTGGACTCTGTATCCCTGAAAAGCTTTGTTTGCAAGACAGTTTTGGGGAAGGGGCTCAAGACCTGGCTGCCATGTGCCAGCTGTGACCGTGGACCGGTGTTCTGAATCCTCTGAACGTCTGCCATCGGTAACCTGAATGTAAAGCACCCTCCCTCTGCTCCTCACTCTGCGGGCCTACACAGGCCGGGGGTGAGTCCCGCCAGCACTCAGCTCATAGGCCGTGTTTTGAGACCCACAGGGCTGGGAGGTAGAGAGTTGGTGTGGTGCTTGAGGTGCTGGTCTAGAGAATGAGGAAGCCAGGACTGAGGTGCTGCTGTGTGATCTTAGGAAGCTGTGGCCCTTTCTTGGGCCTCAGTTTCCCAATGTTGAGGGGAAAGTCCCTGCCCTGCCCACTCACAGAGCACAGATGAATAATAATAGCTCATCTTCCTAGGGGCTCTGCTGCCCTAAAAGCCATACATGTATGTCTCGTTTAGTCTGCACAATATTCCTGTATGGTAGGAACAATGATCCCATTTTATAGATGAGGTCACAGAGGCACAAATAACTTGCCCAAAGACACAGCCAACGGTGGCTAAGGCTGTCTTCAGAGTCAACACTCTTAACCATCACACCGTGCTTGGGTAGGGGAGGATTTGCTTTCCAAGTTCTTGGGGTGTCAAAGCTGGTCCTGGCCATCCTCAATCTCCAGACACTGGCAGGACGTGCCAAGGTCCCAGATCCTGGTAGTGAGCTCTGTTCTTTCCTCTCAAAGGGTATCTGGAGGAGGCTGAACCCAGGGACTCAGGACATGAGCTGTGGATGGGACTGTTGAAGGAAGTGGGGGAGGTCTGGGGGTGGCGGGAGAGGCCAGATGGCCAACAGCGGCAGCAGCCTCGCCTCCCTCTGCACTCAAGGAGCAGAGCTGCATCATCGCACCGGGGCCGCCTCCCGCCCCTGCCAAAAGCCGGCAACTGTTCCCAGGCGAACAGCAGCTGCTGCCCTAGGAGGGCTGCCTGCGGCTGATGCCATGTGGGAGGTTGAGCCATCAGGCCCACCTGGCTCCCAGTTGGAAGGGTAAAAAGAAGGAAGCAGAACTCCCCCCAAACCTCTGCTGGGCCAGACCCTAGAAAGCACTGCCTTGTCTTCACTGCATCCTCTCAACAACCTGCAGTGTGCAATTGTGTGACCGCCCAGTTAACAGGACAGGAGAGGGCTAGAAGCTGTGGGCAGAAAACACGCAACTGAAAGCAAAAGGGACAGCTGAGCATGGAGAGTTTACAGGCCCTGCAGGGGAGATGCAAGGCTGCCCACAGGCTAAAGACTCAGAGTCGGCATTTGCTCAGCACCTGTTTCTGGCATGGCAATGTGCTGGGAGCTTTAGCTCCATTTTATAGACGGGCAAATTGAGGTTCAGAAAGAAGGAGGTGGCCAGGGTCACGCAGCTGGCTGTGTCAGAGCTAACAGCAGTTCTCTGCCCTCCTTGAAGTTTTTAGTCTGTTGGGAGAAACAGATTCATACCATACCCAAAGCAACTGAGTGGTGATTGAGATATAGACTCCTCTGGGAGACAGAGATGGGAGGGAGAGTGCCAATCAAAAGCACGTCATGAAGGAGAGAAAAATGTGTGAGTGGGGACATCAGGGCTGCTGAGCACGAGTTTAAAGGCAAGATAAGAGGAGGGCATTCCAGGCATGGGAGGAGCAGGAGCAAAGCCCTGGAGGCCGAGCAAGTCAAGGTGATGCTCCGAGAACTGTGGGAGTCTCCTGGGAGGCTGCAGCCCTGGCCGTGAGAGTAGCGGGGGCAGGCAGGCATTACCCTTTGGACCAGCATTACCCTTTAGCTTTTCGACCTAGTCCTGTTTCCACCCCCTCCCTCCCCCAGGTGTTGCTGCTGCTGCTGCTGCTGCTAAGTTGCTTCAGTCATGTCCGACTCTGTGTGACCCCACTGACGGCAGCCCACCAGGCTCCCCCGTCCCTGGGATTCTCCAGGCAAGAGTACTAGAGTGGGGTGCCATCGCCTTCTCTGGTGTATATGTGTTATGCATCACCAAATCTTCCCCAGTGGCAGGAATACTTGCCCAACCATTTCCTTCTCCAATGTAGGAAAGTGAAAAGTGAAAGTGAAGTCGCTCAGTCATGTCTGACTCTTCACAACCCCATGGACTGCAGCCTGCCAGGCTCCTCCATCCATGGGAGTTTCCAGGCAAGGGTACTGGAGTGGGGTGCCATTGCCTTCTCCGCCCCCAGGTGTTAATCCCTAGTAAATATCCTCCACATCAGGCTCCATCTGGGGGTCTGCTCCTAGACAACCCCGTCTGCAATAGGCACATTTACATTCCAGATAGCATGGTTGAGTCCTTGCTGTGCCCACAGACTGCTCTTGTGGGCAGCATGACCCCAGAGGCCAGTTCTCAAGCCCTACCCTTCCAAAGGCTCAAGGAAGGGCAAGGATGAACCCATGAACATGAGGAATCTGTGAGCCAGGAGGGGTCCTGTGGAACTGGTGACACTGGGCCGTATTGTGGGCAGAATTGTTGTTGTTTAGCCCTAAGTCATGTTTGACTTTTGAGACCCCATGGACTGTAGTCCACCAGGCTCCTCTGTCCATGGAATTCTCCAGGCAAGAATACTGGAGTGGGTTGGCTTGCCCTTCTCCAGGGGATCTTCCCAGCCCAGGGTCTCCAGCATTGCAGGCAGATTCTTTACCATCTGAGCCACCAGAGAAGCAGTGGGCTGAATGGTAGCTCCCAAAGATACAGCCTTGTCCCAACCCCCAAGACCTGCAAGTCTTGCCTTATTTGAGAAAGGGTCTTTGCAGACATTGAAGTTAAGGGTTAGGGGACAGGGAGATTGTCCTGGATTACTCACATGGGCCCTGAATCTAATGATGTGTCCTTGAACGAGTGAGACAGAGAGAGAGACACACAGAACAGAAGGTGATTTGAAGATAGAAGTGATGCGGCCACAGGCCGAAGAAGCTGTGGCCTCTAGAAGAGGAGAAGAAGGAAGCCCCTCAGAGTCCCCAGAGGGAGTGTAGTCCTACCTTGATGCTGGACTTCCAGCCTCTGCACTGAAGGGGAATGTATTTCTGTGATTTTATGCTTCTTGGCTTGTGGTAATTTGGTGCAGCAGTAGCCGGAAGGGAGTACAGGCCTTGTATCCAGTTGGAAGCTTGGGGAAACTTTCCAGGAAAACCCTGGAGGTCCCCAAGGTTGGGCTGGGGGTCAGGAGAGAGGAGGCAGGCTCTGCAGAGGGAGTCTTGTCTCTCTTGGATTTTGACCTTGAGTAGGAAGTACTCCTCAGGAAGGGAGGGGAGAAGACAAACCAGGGAGAGAAACATGGTTTGCAACAGCCTGCAGAATTGAAAAGCAATGCTTTCCAGAAAACTCAATTTGTAAATATCATTGGGGTAGAAAGTTCCTGAAAGAGAGAGGAGAGACGCTCAGGAGGCAAGGGCCTAATCGCAGAGGTCACTGGGTGCCCACATGAAGCTCGTGTTTTTTAAATGTTATAATTTAGAACAGTTTTAAACTTCCAGAAAAATTGCTGAAAGTAGCATAGAGAGTTCCCATACACCCAACTTCCCCTATTTCTAACGTCTTACCTTAGTATAGTATTTTGTTACAACTAATTATTAAGTACTTTATTAAGTGCAGTCCATACTTGATTCAGATTTCCTTATTTTTTACACCAAATACCCTTTTGCTGTACCAGGATCCCACATTACATTTAGTTGCATGTCTTAGACTCCTCTTGGCTGTGACAGTTTCTTAGTCTTTCCTTGTTGTTGATGATCTTGGCAGTTTTGAGGAGACCTGATCAGGTATTTTGTAGACTGCCCCTCAACTGGAATTAGTCTAATGCTTTTCTTGTGATTAGACTGGGCTTGTGGGTTTAGGGGAGGAAAAGCCCAGAGATAAAGGGCTGCTTTCATGATGTAATAAGAGTACTTGCTGCCAGCAGGACTTAACACCGCTGTTGACTTTGACCCCCTGGCTGAGGCGGTGTTTGTCGGGTTTCTGCACTATAGCTATGAAGTTACTCTTTTTCCCCCTTTCCATATTGTCCTCTTTAGCAGGAGGTCATTCTGCACAACATACCTTATGAGGTGGGGGAATCATGCTCCACCTCCTTGAAGGTGAAGGTTTTGAAATATACATAATATGTACATATATATGTTTTTTCTTTTTCTTTTTCCTGTTGGTCATGCCTTGCAGCATAGTTCCTTGACTGGGGATCCAACCCATGACCTCTGAATTGGGAACATGAAGTTTTAACCATTGAACCTCCAGGGAAGTCCCAAGGTGAGAGGTTTTAAGCAGAAGATTCACTATCAGATTTTCTTCTTAAAACCCAGTTCTGACTAAGACGTGAGGGAGAAGGCACCCTGTTGGTAGACGTGGAGATCGGAACAGTGTTGTGGAGGGACGCTGTGATGCATCCATCTACTTGTTAGATGCACTCACCCTTTGATCTAGCAAGTCAGCCCTGATGTGCCCATCCACAGGTGCAGAGATGCCTGGCACTATTGGTAGCCACCAGAGACATGCCCATTGACTGGGCGATGGATGAGAGAATGAGATTCATCTCACAAAATAGGAGTCATCAAAAAGAAACAGGTGGGGACTTCCCTGGTGGTCCAGTGGCTAAGACTCCACTCTCCCAATGCAAGGGGCCTGGGTTCCATCCCTGATCAGGGAACTAGATCGCAGATGCTGTAACTATAAGATTCTGCATATTGCAACTAAAAACAAAAACAAAAGACAGATGCCACAATGAAGACAACAAAGATTGAAGATCCCAGGTGCTGCAACTAAGACCTGGTGCAGCCAAACAAACAAATAAATGAGTTAAATCTGCATGTGTGGACGCGTGAAATTTTCCAAGAAGATTATAAGTGAAAAAAGGTACTCACAGGCTCATCTGCATGATATGATGCCATTTGCCTGAGTACAAAGGATGTACATTTATATATGCACATAGGAATGGAAAGTGCGACACAGGATCCACAAGGCACCATCACCCATGGTGACTCAGGAAGAAGGGGTGTTCTGGGGGCAGAGGAGGAGGGGGATTGTTACTTTTCACTACACTTCTCTGACATTTTGCACAATAAGCCAGTACTGCTCTCTCCATAAAATGTTTTTAATATTAAGACTATTTCTATGGAGATTTGCATTTTAAGGCTGCATTGCAGCTGCTTGTGAAAGGAGAGTTTGGGGAACCAGAGTGGAATGGAGTGAGCAGTTCAGAGATGTCAGGGTATTTAGATGACAAGCTGAGGAAGGGCAGGAGAAGATAATTTGGGCTTGCTTACAAGGGATAGCTGGGGCTTCCCAGGTGGCACTAGTGGTAAAAAAAAAAAAAAAAAAGCCACCTGTCAATGCAGAAGATGTAAGAGACACAGTTTCCATCCCCAGGTCAGGAAGATCCCCTGGAGGAGGGCAGGGGCTACCCACTCCAGTATTCTTGCCTGGAGAATCCCATGGACAGAGGAGCCTGGTGGGCTACAGTTCAGTGGGTCATAGAGAGTCAGACATGACTGAAGCAACTTAGCATGGCACAGCAGGAGGTACAGTTGAGAGGACTTGGTGACTTTTTGGTGGAGGGGTAGCAGGGGTGTTTTATGCAGGGTGCTGGCCGGAAACTGATAGTGCCCTCGAAGTGGGTTATGGAGGAGTGTGTAAAAAAGGGAGTGCTTATAAGTCCAGGAAGGCTAAGGGGAGGCCAGCCAGGGGTGACTCCGCAGTCGGGTTGGGCGCATGTGGGAGGCCGAGGGAGGGCAAGGTCCTGGAACTGGCAGGGCAAGGTCCTGGAACTGGCAGGGCAGCGGCAGGAGAGGGTGCCTGATAGGAAATGAGGCTCAGCCTGCCCCTGACCTGGCAGAGAGGGAGCCTGGGGAGCAAATACCTCCCCTCACTCCTGCCTCCCCCAAGTCCCACTGCAGATGGGGAGGGCACCGCCCACTGGCTAAACCCACCTGGAAGCCAGAGGGCAAGTTCGGAGCAGGGTAGAGAAGGCGGGGAGGCAGCCCAGAGAGGAGTGCGGAATCTACACTGACGTCCAGGCACCTGGCTTGGGGGGCTTGATGCGTGGATGTGCCCCTTGGAGACATGGATCACAGAAGGAGGGGGAGGTTTTCAGGAGGATGAGTAATTCCATTTATGGCCTATTTGAGTCAGCACAGGCTGTCTGCATAACAAACAGCCCCAAATATGTTGGGGGTGTGGTGGCCTATTGGGTTGGAGCTTAAATCCCGAATGGCCTATCTTCCTGTGATGGTCCCCCTGGCTCCTTTTGAAGCCACCCACCTTCCTGTCTACTTGCCTGGAACCCCACCCAGGTACATAGACTCCTGCCTGAATGTGGAGGGTGGACTCTGGAGGACCTCTGTTGAGGGACACACACCGGGCTTGTTGGGCTTCTCCCAGTTCTGCAGGGTCACCAGGATGGCTGCTGTGTGACCCAGGGGATCTGTGTGCCAGGTCCTATGGAAGCAGCCTAGGGATCCAGGGTCTCTAGGCTGGGTTAAGCTTGGTGCAGGGAGAGGACGTCACCCAAAGCTTGCTCAGACCAGCGTCGGGTTGGGAGGTCTTGGGACACCATGTAGGGTGAGATCTTTTTAAAAAGTTTGGTTTTCTGTGGAAGGGTTGGCTGCAGGAGAGGTGGGGGTGGGGACAGGTACTGAAAAGTTTGGGGAGGGGGCATTATCCCACCAGCCTGTAGGGGACAGGAATCTTCCAGGATGGCAGCCTTTTCCTCTTAGGAATGAAGACCCCAGAATGGTTCCAAACAGGGTGTTTTCAGGAAAAAATGAGGCTCCCTTGGCACTATCAGCACATTCCACAGAACTATAATCGGATTATCTCCAGGAGGAATGAAAAGATGAGTGGGGAGAGAAAGTGGGCGAGGAAAAGTCCTCCACTCTGAATGCTCCTATTCCCACCACTCACTGTTCTCAATCTCTCAAGTCTCACCGTCTAGTTGTCCTCTCTGTTCATATGGGGAAGCTGAGACCCAGAGGGGTAGAGGGACTTGTCTGGGTCCACAGCATCAGGATAAGTCATGCCCCAATCCTGCCCTTCCTCTGTGGGGTGCTGTTTCCCTATCCCCTTTGGGGATGGTCTCATCCCCACCCCTTACAGGAATGGTACATAATTTGCAGGACCCAGTGCAAAATAAGGGGCTTCCCTGGTGGCTCAGATGGTAAAGAATCTGCCTGCAATGTAGGAGATGCAGGTTTGATCCCTGGGACAGGAAGATCCCCTGGAGGAGGGCATGGCTACCTACTCCAGTGTTCTTGCTGGAGAATCCCATGGACAGAGGGACCTGATAGGCTACAGTCCATGTGGTCACAAACTGTCAAACATGACTGAGTGACTAAATCAAATCTCTCTGGAAAATCACTGCAAAATAAAAAGTTCGGGGCCCTCATTCAAACATCGTTAAGAACTTCCGCATAGTGACTCCAGAGCTTGAAACTGCTCTGACTGCAGTTTCCTGCTGGTGGAAGTTCTCAGTAGTGAATACCTGTGAATTTTTTTTTTTTTCCTAGAAAAGCATCATGAACACGATAAAGTCTCTAGATCTAATCACAAATTTATCTGAAATACAGGGGACCGGGGGACATGTCGAATAATATTCAGTTCAGTCGCTCAGTCGTGTCCGACTATTTGCGACCCCATGCATCACAGCACACCAGGCCTCCCTGTCCATCACCATCTCCCGGAGTTCACTCAAACTCATGTCCATCAAGTTGGTGATGCCATCCAGCCATCTCATCCTCCCCTTTTCCTCCTGCCCCCAATCCCTCCCAGCATCAGAGTATTTTCCAATGAGTCAACTTTTCGCATGAGGTGGCCAAAGTACTGGAGTTTCAGTTTTAGCATCATTCCTTCCAAAGAACACCCAGGGCTGATCTCCTTTAGAATGGACTGGTTGGATCTCCTTGCAGTCCAAGGGACTCTCAAGAGTCTTCTCCAACACCACAGTTCAAAAATATCATTTCTTCGGTGCTCAGCTTTCTTCTCAGTCCAACTCTCGAATCCATACATGACCACAGGAAAAACCATAGCCTTGACTAGACGGACCTTTGTTGGCAAAGTAATGTCTCTGCTTTTGAATATGCTATCTAGGTTGGTCATAACTTTTCTTCCAAGGAGTAAGCATCTTTTAATTTCATGGCTGCAGTCACCATCTGCAGTGATTTTGGAGACTGGTAATCAAATAAAAATCCAGATGGTGAAGGAGAAAAAAGAGGTGAGAACCTTTACATTAAGAGGCTTACTAGATCTCAGGATCTAATGCACTGTGTGGACCTTATTTGGATCTTCAAACCATTAACCAAAATTATGAGATAACTATTAATAGCATTGGATATTTGACAATATTAAATATTTCTGATGAATATTTTAGGTGTTAGGGCTTCCCTGGTGGCTCAGAGGTTAAAGCATCTGCCTGCAATGCCGGAGGCCTGGGTTTGATCCCTGAGTCTGGAAGATCCCCTGGAGAAGGAAATGGCAACCCACTCCAGTATTCTTGCCTGCAGAATCCCATGGACAGAGGAGCTTGGGTGGGTTATAGTCTGTGGGGTCGCAAAGAGTCGGACATGACTGAGAGGCTTCACTTGCACTTTCATAATAATATTAAATCTAAATAAATAAATATAACATGGCCTGCCTAGTTTGCTCAGGCTCCCACAGCTGAGTACTATAGACTGGATTGTTTAGACTGTGTTTTCTCACAGTCCTGGAGGCTAGAAGTCCAAGGTCAAGGTGCCGATGGGGTAGGTTTTTTGTGAGAATTCTCCTTGGTTTGTAACTGGCCCTTTTCCCTCCGTGTCTTTGTATCTTCTTCCCTCTCTCTGTGTCTGAGTCTTAATCTCCTTTTCTTACAAGAACACCAGTCATTTTGGATTAGAGTCAGTCTAATGACCTTGTTTTAACAGAATTACCTCCTTAAAGACCTTATCACCAATACAGCCCATATTCTGAGGTAGTGGGAGTTAGGATTTCAACACATGAACTTTGGGCATGAACTTTCAGCCCATAATGTTGCGATTATGTGATCGACTATTATTAACATTACTTTTTAAAGAATCTGTATAAAAAAAGAATGCGTATCTTTTAATAGTTTCTTCTGAAATTTAATGCATTTAATGGTATGTTTTCTGGGGTTTGCTTTTAAATAATTCAGTTTGTGCAGAGGTTGGCAGTAGAGGTGAAAGTGAAACAAACTTAGCCATGAACAGATAACTGTTGAGGTTGAAAGATAGGTACATGGGGCTGAATTATTCTATTCTCTTTACCTGTATATAGACTTGAAATTATCTATAAGAAAGCATTTTTGTAAAATATGAATACTAAACTTCAGTGGCTTTCCATCATTTACTGAGTAACTTCAAATCCCTAGCCCGGGGTCCTTTCGTTCCACCAAAGCTTTCTCCCCATCCTGCTTTCCAGCCTGGAGCTTTCAACAAATTCCCTGTAGTTCCCCGGACATAACAGAATGGTCCTCATCTCTCCACCTTTGTTCTTCCCTTCACTTCTCATGCCCTTTCCCTGCTTTTCCTAGCCCCTCCTCCAGGAAGTCTTCCCTGATCTCCAGACTGGGAAGGTTCCCGCCTTTGTGATTCCTCACCCCTGCTCCTTAGTGCTGATCCACCTGCACAGTCATCATCAGCTTATTCCCTCCCTCCTCTCTTCTGCACTCCCTGCCCCCTGCCGTTCCCCACTCGCATCCACTTGCGCGCACGTGCCTCCTCCCTCAACATACACATTCACACACACACACACACACACGCACACGCACACACACACGCGCAAGCGTGTGAATTGCTTGAGGACTGGGTCACATCTGATCGGGGTTCTGGGTCCTGGTGAGGTGATGATGTAGCCCAGGAGAGCAGGGATGACTGGGAGATTCAGGCTTTCACGTGGGGGTTGTCATTCTCCTGATATAACAGGAATGTTTTACTGCAGCCCAAGGGCAGCCACTGAGTGCTGGAGGGTATTTCGAGGAGGGAAGAGGCTGTCCCCTGCCTCTGTCCCAGGGACAGCGAGATTTTAGCCTGGCAGCAGGACCTGGTGTCAATGGAACCCTGGTTTTCAGGAGCTGCTTTGCATGGACAAGTGTGGAGAGGTTCCTGAGCCCCTCCTTTCTCTCCATGGGACCTTCTCCCAGCTCAATTCCCACTTTGTACAAATGAAGAAACTGAGGCTTGGCTAAGATGTCACCTGCCCACTTTTTAGCTGTTATGCCCTTGGGCAAGAGCCTTAGCCTCTCGAGCTTGGATGTCACTCTCAATAGTCAAAATGTGTGACATGTGCCTGCTCACAGACTGTTCCTCTCCCCAAAGAGAACTGAATGATGCACCTTAGATCAATATTTTCGGCCTGCCATTCCCCTCATTAGTTGCATAGCCTAAGGTAAGTCCCTTCCCACTGTCAGCCTCAGTGTACCAGATGGGTGTGCCTGGGGGCCTGCTGGCCAGTCTTCATCTCTGAAACTCTGTCCTGGGGTCTGGGCAGTGTGAGGTGAGAGACGACAGACCCAAGGACTTCTGGGTCCACTCCCACCTGAAGCACTGGACAGGAAGGGAAGGGGTCTGACTGTCGGAAGTGAGATTTCTGCAGACTCTTAGGTCAAGGGTTGGAAGTTAGTTGGCAGGGAAAACTTTGTGGAAACAGGTCTGTGATTATCTCCTTGGCCACTCTTGGATGGCCTAAGTCTGATCCCATGACTTTCCACAGTTGAGCTGATTCCTGCTCCTCCCCAGAGCCCAGAGTAGAGCCTGCTGTCTGCTCATGGTCTCCTCCAGGGTCTGCGGGCTGCCCCTGGCCAGAGCTCCCCTGCCCAAGATGACTGAGGCAAACTGCAACCTGTGCGTTGCTCATTCAGGGTCCCCTGCTAGGATCTCAGTTCCACCAGACCCTACGTGGAGACCCCAGTCCACCATGTTTGGCCCTCCTCTGCCTCTTTGCTCAGGTGGCTCTGCTCACAAGGTAGCTGACAGCTACCCTTGCCCTCTCCTGAAGAGAGTGGTGTTAAGCTCCCAGAGACATCTCATGTGTCTCTCCACCAATTTCAGGAACCCTCCCCCGACTGCTGGAGCCCACTGTGACCTCTTCTTCCTCTGAGTTCCCCATGTGTCCCAGTCACTAGACAGCGAGTGCCATGAGGCAGAGATGGGGCTTGGCTCAGCTCAGGGCCCCAGTTCTCCTGGGAGGCTGTTTGGACCAAAGCTGCGTTTGCATTGCACCTCAGCCACTTTAAAGGGTTCTGACCTATCTAAGCCTTGGTTTCTCATCCATACAACATGAACAATATCACTCATCTGTATCAGACTGAGTGCCTGGAAGGAGTTGTACTCCTTAAACTCCTTGAATTTGAGCCAGCCCTGATCAGCAAAGATTTGGGCTCTGAGTTGGGAGCCAGGAGCCTGGCTCTGGATCTTAATCTATTAAGATTAAAACTGCCCTGCACAGAGTTTTACATCTGCTCTCTGTGAAATCCCTTTATCACCTTAATCTTCCTTAGTCCTCCCAGAAAGGGAGGGGCTATCCCAGCCCAAGTGTGGAGCTATAGAGGAAGGGAGGCCTGGTCTTGGGTTCTGAGTGAGCTTGGGTGAGCCTGGAGGGGAGTGCTGTGTCTGGAAGCCAGAGCTGGGGGGTGGGAGGGAGTGCTTCCAAGCTGTATCCCAAAATATCTCAGCCAGGAGAAATGTGCTTGTCTTACAAATCCCCTTAGGCCTGCGATATGGAGTAGATCCCCTCAGGAAGGTCACAGACTAGAGATGATGCCCAGTCCTCCATGCCCTGGGAGATACCCAGCAGCTGCAGTCTCAGAGCAGCCCCAGACCTGCTTGGAGCTGAGGGGGGCTGAGACCTACCAGTGGTGAATGACAGGAGGGGGTGATTCACCAGATGGAGGGACAGGAGAAACAGCACCAGGCAGCACTGAGCTGGGCTTGGTCAGGGCAGGCTTCCTGCAGTCTGTGCATTTTGTGATATTAGCGGTCACCGATGAACATTGACTAGATCCATCATTTCATTGAAAGTAAAACTTAGTCGCTCAGTCATGTCCGACTCTTTGTGACCCCGTGAACTGCAGCCCACCAGGCTCCTCTGTCCATGGAATTCTCCAGGCAAGAGTACTGGAGTGGGTTGCCATTTCCTTCTCCAGGGGATCTTCCCAACCCAGAGATCGAACCCAGGTCTCCCACATTGCAGGCAGACTGTTTATCATCTGAGCTACCAGGGAGCCTATCATTTCACTAGGGTTTCCAAAATGAAGATATTCTATCATCCCATTATCATCTTTCAGCTAGACTATTTCTGCAAAGAGAAACTTCCCCTTATCAATTACTAGTTTACCGTGAGGAACAGTCAGTGCAAGTGACTAAGCAGATGTGTGATAGGATCAAATTTGCTTTTCCTGAAAGAAAATTTGAAAAGGCCAAACAGCACAGAAAAAACAAAGGACATTGTTAAAGAGCTATTCTCGAAAATCACCGTACTCTAAAGGTTTTCTAGGGGCTTCTTCTAAGCCTTTTGTTGTTGTTCAGTCACTCAGTCGTGCCCAACTCTTTGCGACCCCATGGGCTGCAGCATGCCAGGCTTCCCTGTCCTTCACCACCTCCTGGAGCTTGCTCAAACTCATGTCCATTGAGTCAGTGATGCCATCCAACCATGTCATCCTCTGTCATCCCCTTCTCTTCCTGCCTTCAATCTTTCCCGGCATCAGGGTCTTTTCCAATGACTCAGCTCTTTGCATTAGGTGGCCAAAGTATTGGAACTTCAGCCTCAGTATCAGTGCCTCCAATGAATATTCAGAATTGATTTCCTTTAGGATTGACTAGTTTGAGCTCCTTGCAGTCCAAGGGACTCTCAAGAGTCTTCTCTAACACCACAGTTCAAAAGCATCAGTTCTTCAGTGCTCAGCCTTCTTTATTGTCCAGCTCTCACATCTCTCACATGGCTACTGGAAAAACCATAGCTTTGACTATATGGATCTTTTTTTGGCAAAGTAATGTCTCTGCTTTTTAACACCCTGTCTAGAGGAAGGAAAGCTTTCCATTATTACCATAAGGACTGTTTAACATGGATAGCCAAGCACAACATAGAAAATAATAAATCAACCTTGCATAAATATTGTGGGAGTGACTATCAAAAAGTAAAATAATAATCATAGGAGATGTGATGGTTCACTTTATGTGTCAACGTGTTTGGGCCACAGGGTGTCTGAATATTTGGTCAAACATTATTCTGGGTGTTTCTGGATGAGACTAACTTGGGTTGGTGGACTGAACAAAGCAGATTGTCCTCCCCGATGCTGGAAGTGTCATCTAGTCTGTTAAGAGTGTGAGCAGGACAAAATATGGAGCAAGAGGGAATTCTTTCCCTCTGCCTGACTGTCTTAGAGTTGGGACACTAACCTTATTGCACTGTCAGACTTGGACTAGAACTAGAACTTACATCATCACCCCTCCTGGCCTTAGATGTTCAGACTCAGACTAGAACTGTACCATCATCTCTCCTGGTACACACACACATAGGTACACACTGACCCTGTTTCTCTGGAAAACCCTGACTAATCAGAAATATCATTTAGAATCCAGAAGCACATTAAGAAAATAGCACGCGTCTGTAACTAATCTTTACATGGTTCAATTTTAAAAAACCTAGTAAAGTAGATTAATATCATTAATGTAATATTATAGAATGTCATGAATAATAGATCAAAAGAGGAAGAAAATTGTTATTTTCTGTATAGATTCTGGAAAAGGCATTTGAAAAGTTCAATGTTAATTTCTGATTTTAGAAAACTTCTTGATAGAATAGAAAAGGATGGATACTTCCTTAATTAATAAGATCATGTATACATGTGTGCTAAGCGCTTCCGTCATGTCCAACTATTTGCGACCCTATGGAGTGTAGCCCATCAGGCTTCTCTGTCCATGGGATTCTAAAGGCAAAAATACTGGAGTGGGTTGCCATGCCCTCCTCCAGGGGATATTCCTGACCCAGGGATTGAAACGGTGTCTCTTAAGTCTCCTGCATTAGCAGGTGTGTTCTTTACCACTAGCGCCACCTGGGAAGCCCAGGATCATGTATAACAAGGCAAAATCCACCAGTATGTGTAATGGTGAGCAGTTTAAAGCATCCCACAAAAATTCACGAGCTAGAAAAAGATGTCGCCTCTCACCTGTCTTGTTTAACATTACTCTGCAGATATTAACTGTTATAATTTTACAAGAAATGAGGAACATAAATATTGGAAAGAGACAAAAGTATTGTTATTCATATATGGATTGGGGGCAGGAGAAGAAGGGGATGACCAAAGATGAGATGGCTGGATGGCCTCACTGACTCGATGGATGCGAGTCAGTGAAATCCGGGAGTTGGTGATGGACAGGGAGGCCAAGTGTGCTGCGATTCATGGGGTCGCAAAGAGTCGGACATGACTGAGCGACTGAACTGAACTGAACTGATTATGTGTTTGAAAAGCAAGATAAAATAGAATACTTATTATAAATAAGTTAGCTTGGTAAGATAACTTGGTGCAAAATTAAAGCATAAAAAAATAATAACTTTCCTATACATGAACAATGAGTTATAAAAGATCCTTAAAGGGAAAATCCCATCTATGGAAATAGCAAAAAAGATAAAATACAGAAGATAAAATATCTAGCAACACATTCAATAGGAAAAATTCATGATATGCGTGAAAAAAATTTAAATGCTACTGGACTTCTAAAATAAAACAAGAATAAATGAAAAGAGATACTTTGTAGGAAGACAGCAAATATGAGTCAGTTTCCCCTATATTATTATATACATTTAGAATGGTTCTAATAAAAATAAAACCACAGTTCCTAGGAGTGTATATTAATTAGTGTAGATAATTGCTTAAAGGAAGAAACCCTGAGTATATAATGGTTAGAAAATGATGGATACTTATTTCTAGCTTACATAAAGCCCGAAATAGATGTTCCTGATTGGTGGGCATCTACGTGTGTGTCTTTCAATCAGACTTCTTTAATTTCTGGCTCTACTATTTTCAACACATGGTTTCCAGGGTAATTGTGTGCATCTGCCTGAAGCTGGCAGAGGAATATGAATGATTAAGCATGGGAAGTTTTTACGAGCCAGTCAGAGAATTAATACACATCACTTCTGCTTGAATTCCATTGGCTAGAACTCTATCATGTGATCGCATTTAATTACAAGAAGAGCTATGCTATGTAGTCTGAGTGCTCAGAAAATAGAAGTGAGTGTAAAGCACTGCTTGTCATGGGAAAATTGAGATTCTAAAGTTCATGTGAAAAACATTCATGAGGAACATTACAAACAGTTTTATGCAAAATTTGACAACTTGCATGCAGTGGATAATATCCCTAAGAATGTGACTCCAGAAAAACTGACAAAAGAAGTAATAGAAAACTGAAACCTCCCCATATCTATTTTAAAATTGGAATTTGTAATAAAAATCCCTCCCACATGGATAACTCCAGGCCCAGACGGGCTTCATTAATAAGTTTTATCAAACATTTAAGGAAGAAATAATACCAATTCTACACAAGTTCTTTTAGGAAATAGGGCTTTTAAAAATCAGCAATGAGTATTGAATTTTATTATGTATGGAGTAGAAAAACTTCTGCTTCATTGACTATGCTAAAGCCTTTGACTGTGTGGATCACAACAAACTGTGGAAAATTCTTAAAGAGATGGGAGACCACCTTACGTGCCTCCTGAGAAATATGTGTGCAGGTCTAGAAGCAACAGTTAGAACTAGACATGGAACAATGGACTGGTTCCAAATTGGATAAGGAGTGTGACAAGACTATACATTGTCACCCTACTTATTTAACTTACGTGTAGAATATGTCATAGAAAATGCCAGGCTGGATGAATCACAAGCTAGAGTCAAGATTGCTGAGAAAAATATCAATAACCTCAGATATACAGATAAAACCACCTTAATGGCAGAAAACAAAGAAGAACTAAAGAGCCTCTTGATGCTGGTGAAAGAAAAGAGTGAAATAGCTGGCTTAAAACTCAACACCGAAAAAACTAAGATGACAGCATCTGGTCCCATTACTTCATAGCAAATAGATGGGGAAAAATGGAAACAGTGACAGACTTTATTTTCTTGGGCTCCAAAATCAGAGGATAGTGACTGCAGCCATGAAATTAAAAGATGCTTGCCCCTTGGAAGAAAAGCTATGACAAGCCTAGAAAGCATATTAAAGAGCAGAGACAAAGGTCCACTTTGCTGACAAAGGTCCACTTTGCTGACAAAGGTCCATATAGTCAAAGCTATGGATTTTCCAGTGGTCATGTACAGATGTGAGAGTTACCATAAAGGGGACCTTAAAGACAGCCAAGCACGGAAGGATTGCTGCTTTTGATGATGCTGGAGAAGACTCTTGAGAGTCCCTTGGACTGCAAGGAGATCAAACCAGTCAATCCTAAAGGAAATCAATCCTGAATATTCATTGGAATGACTGATGCTGAAGCTGAAGTTCCAATACTTTCGCCCCCTGATGCAAAGAACCAAATCGTTCGAAAAGACCCTGATGCTGGGAAAGACTGAAGGCAAGAGGAGAAGGGGGCAACAGAGGATGAGATGGTTGGACAGCATCATTGACTCAATGGACATGAGTGTGAGCAATGGATATGAGCAAACTCCAGGAGGTAGTGATGGACAGGGAAGCCTGGCATGTTGCGGTCAGTGGGATCGCAAAGATTGGATATAACTGAGTGTCTGAACAACACCTATGGAGAAAATAATATGAGCACTTCCAACTTGATGTGATTTCAGTTTTCTTAAATTTACCAAGCTTGCTTTGTGGCTCAGCATGTGATCTATCCTGCAGAATATTCCATGGGCACTTGAAGAAAATGTATATTTTGCTGCCTCTGGGATGGTAGGGATGAAGGGTGACTGGAAAGGAGCATGAGGGAATCTCGGAATGATGGAAATGTTCTGTCTTACCTTGAATGGTAGTTATACATTGTACACAATTGCCAAAATTTAGTGAACTGAACACTTTTGACCTGGGCATTTTATTATACATAAATGATATCACACAAAAACACAAAAAGAATAGCTGGGAGGATGATAGGAGAAAGAATCCAGGATTAGACACAAACACATAAGAGTTTTAAATTGATAAGGTATCGTTTCAAGTGAATGAGTAAAAATTGATTATTTATTAAGTGATATTGAGGTAATTTGAAAACAGCGGGTTGGAATCACATACTACTGTTTACATCAGCATTAATTTTGTGTGGATCAAAGATTTTAAAGTAAATGAAACCATGAAAGGATTGAAACAAACATGGATAATTCTTTTGTAGTTCTAAATTTGGGAAAGAGAAAGATTTCCCCAAACTGATTCAAACCCAGAAGCCACAGAAGAAAATATGAATATAACCAGTAAAATTTGATGTGTCCGATTTGAAAAAAGTACCACAAGTAAAATTTCAGGTTGTGCTAGTGGTAAAGAACCCAGCTGCCAGTGCTGGAGACAAGAGACGTGGGCTCGATCTTTGGGTCGGGAAGATCTCTTGGAAGAGGGCATGACAATTCACTTCAGTACTCTTGTTTTGAGAATTCCATGGACAGAGGAGCTTGGTGGGCTATAGTCCACAGCATCACAAAGAAAAAAGTTGGACATGTCTGAAGCGAATTAGCACACACATACATATATATGAGAGTACATATATATATATGTATATATATGTATATATATGCATGTATATATATATATATATATGAGAGGCCATATATCAATTTTTAAAAAGATCAATAATGTAAAATGGCCACACGACATGAACAAATGCTTCATAGAAAGTGTATACAAATGGTTTCTGAAAGGAGGGAAAGATGTCCATGCTCAGTTATAGTAAGAGAAATGCCAACAAAAACTGGGTCAAAGTTACCACTTCCCCCAGTAGATGGCAGAGACCAAAATTTTAGATAATGTGCTGTTTTTGTGAGAGTGTAGGGCAGCAAGTTCTCTTATGCATTGTTGACTGGAGTCAAAAGTGTTACAATTCTTAAGAAGACAATCTAGAGATATCTATCAAATATAAGACTGCACATGCCCTGTGACCCAGGCGTTCAACTCCTAGGAATTAATTCAACAGATGCACTTCCACATGTCCAGAAAGATGAATGACGGAGATATCCAGGGCAGCCTTGCTTGCAGTGGCAAATCATGGCCATCAAGAGGAGGCTGGTTAAATAAATGACCGTGGCTGGATGTAGCGGTATTTCATGACACTGCTTGAGGTAGATTAGTGTGGTCTTGAGAACATAGACTCTGGAGCCCGAATGCCTGGGTCCTAATCCCAGCTCTGCCACCGCTGGCTGTGGGACTGACTTTAGGCCAGTTACCTAGCTTAACCTCTCTGTGCCTCAGTTTTCTAACCTCTAAAATGGGGTGAGTATCAGTAATAATAATGTCACCCACCTTAAACTGTTGTGCTGAGGAGTAAATGAGTAAAATCGGTCTTATGGTGTTTAGACCAGGGAGTGACCTGAAGTGAGAGTCACTCAGTCGTGTCTGACTCTCTGCGACCCCAGGGACTACACAGTCCATGGAACTCTCCAGGCCAGAATACTGGAGTGGGTAGCCTTTCCCTTCTCCAGGCAGACTCTTTACCTGCTGAGCCACGAGGAAGCCCGGGGAGTGGCACATGGTGAGTACTATGCATGGAGAGACTATATTTATCACCAATCTGAGCAACCTGTATTAATATAGTAAGTACAAAAAAACAAGGTGCAGATCTAGTAATATAAAATCAGGGTGTGGAGGAGATTGAATGTATTTATGCCTGCATATGCATAAAATATATTCCCTGGTGGCTCAGAGGTTAAAACGTCTGCCTCTAATGCAGGAGACCTGGGTTCGATCCCTGGGTCGGGAAGATCCCCTGGAGAAGGAAACGGCAACCCACTCCAGTATTCTGGCCTGGAGAATCCCGTGGACGAAGGAGCCTGGTGGGCTACAGTCCGCGGGGTCACAAAGAGTCAGAGACTGACACACACACATACACACACACACACGCATAAAATATCTCTAAAAGGCAGTAGAAACTAGAAATTGCATCTGCGGAGTGATTGGGGTAGAAGACAGTTCTCAATGAATAACTTGTATACTATTAAACATATTTTTTTACTGAGTATATGTATTATCTATTCCAATTTTTTAAAATAAAAATTCATATTATGAAAAAAAGTTCCCTTATATGATGGAACTGTGTCCTTATTATGGTGGTGGTTAAACAAACCTATACATGTGTTTAAAATTCATAGAACTGTACATAAAGGTAAATTTTTCTGTATGGTAATTAAAAAATTGAAAAAAGAGTGTCCTTTTGGCTCCAATGCGTAATACAGAGCAAGCCTGGTCCTCCAGAAGGTCAATGAGGAGCTGATTGCATTTTAAGGGAAAAGAAATTCTTAGAACCTGGATAAGGAGAATCACGGTGGGGACAGGGAGGAGAGAATTCAGAAGTACAGAGGAAAAAGTCTTGTGCTCCATTCTTTTATGAACCACACCCCAACTTTGTACATCCTGTTTGCTGGACACTGTGCACACTCTTCTCACAACAATCCTAGAAGATAATGGTTACTTTCTGTCATCTCAGTTTTCCAGATGAGGTTAAATTGATTTGCCCAAGATATAAGTAGAAGAACCTTTGAACCAGGCCTGACTCTAAAACTGGTTCTTTTTGAAACTACACTGCTTGGATGGGATTCAAACCCAACCAAAACTCAGACTGGGGCTTGAACCACAATTCCTTACTTGGGAGGGGACTCAAACTCACTGTCTTTTAACTGAAACTGCTCACCTGGTATCAAAACTTATTGAAGCCCAGGTTCTTTTGCCTCGTTGCAGAAAGAATTCAGCGTGAGGCAAAGCAATAGGTAAAGCATGAGTTAATTACCATAGGCTGCTTGTGAGAGATACAAGCAGGCCAGCAAGGGAGCACAGTTTTAAGAGCAAAGGGGTTACATTTTTATAATCAAGGAAAAATGGGGAAAGGAGGAGACCACCTTCTTCCTCATGCTTGGGCAGATATCAAGGCTTACGTCAGTTCTTCCTTTGACCCTATATGGTCCAACTGGGACTGTCATGGTGCTATTTAAATCATATGTATATTAGAAAAAGGATTGTAATACTTACTAAAACATGGTAGTTCATCTCAGGTTTTGGTATAATATCCTTTCTCCCCTGTTTTTTTTTTCTTTTCTTTTTTTTTTTTTTTTACATATTTATTTATTTGGCTGTGTCAGGCTTTAGTTGCAGCATACAAGATCTTTGTTGCATCACATGGGATCATTCGTTTGGACGCATGGATTCTCTAGTTGTCATACAAGCTCCAGAGCATCCAGCCTCAGTAGTTGCGGTGCTGGGCTTAGTTGTTCCGTGGCACGTGAGATGTTAGTTCCTCAACCAGGGATTGAACCCATATCCCTTGCATTGCAAGGCAGAGTCTTAACTTCTGGACCACCAGAGAAGTCCCTCCCCTAGTATTTATTTAAATCTTTCACCTATATTCCTGTCTTGGTTACCTGCAGAAATGCTACTCTTCAAGGACCATTAACTCCCTGACTTCATGTAACAAGATTCTGATCCTGTATCTATTGTTTTGTGTTTAACTATCAGGTTTTGTGGCTTGATTGTGCCTGGCACTTGATGTACCTGGTCTTCCTTCAAGGTGGTGTAGATTGCTGCTAGGTTACTGGATTCTTTTCTTGAGTGATCATTAGCTTACAACAGTCTCTCAAATTCCCTTAAAATTCCCTTTCTGTCTTTAATCCCCTAGTGGGATTTCTAAACTATTTAATTATCCTACTCTATCCTTATCATTTTTAGCACAAAAGACTCCCTTTCTCTAGTAAACTAGATCTAGGGAAGTCTGGGAAGGCTTCACAGAAGAGGTGACATTTGAACTGGGGCCTTGAAGTTTATCTAGGGTTCTACCCTGTACAATTCCAAGTGCTGCCATTCACAAGGTAATCTCTTTTACTGGCTCCCCCTGCAGTTGTGCAGGGCAACTCTGAGTTCTTCACAGAGAAATGGAGAAGGTGCCCTTGTTAGTTTTCGCTGTCTACCAAAAGGCTTCCCAAATTCAGCCTCCCAAATTCATGCTCTATTGGTTTCAAACAGTAAGCATTTACAGGTCAGCTGGCTAGTTCTTCTGAACTCAGGTGAGCTTATTCCTGCACCTGAGTCAGCTGGTGAGTCAGCTATAGCGTGATCAACCATCCTGGTTTGCCGGGAACTGCCCCAGTTATAGCACTGAAAGACCCACATCCCAGGTGACTCCTCAATCCTGGGCAAACTGAAGCAGTGGGTCACCCTAGCTGACTGGGGCTGTCAGGTCTAGGCGGGCCTGGGTGAGGGTGGATGGGACCTCTCTCTGCAGTTCCTTCATCCTCCAGTGGGCTAGCCCAGGCTGTCCTCATGGCAGCAATGACACGGGTCCAAGAGAGCGAGTGGATATGTGTGTCCTCTTAAGGCCGAGGCTCAGAACCAGCCCATTCTCGTTCTGCCACATCCTATTGATCAAAGCAAGTCATAAGACCAGGGGTAGAAAAATAACCTCTCCCTTTTTACGGGAGATGAACATTGCAAGGGGCATTGATATGGGAACAAGGTTGGAAAATGGGCCCGATTCATAATCAACTTGTCTTGACTGAGGTGAAGCAATAAGCCCAGCTGACCTGTAAATGCTTAGTTTTTTTAAAACTACTCTACTGAATTCGGGAGGTTACAGAGCAAAATCTAACCTACCTCCACTCAAGAGGTATATTTGGGGAGTGGCAGGAGTTCAGTGTGGCTGGAGAATAGTGGGCTGTCAGAAGATGGGAGAGTGATAATAATGGCTGAGTCTGCGTGTTTTCTCATTTCCTAGACTGGCAGATGAGTACAATAGGAGACAGATTGTGATTCCTTTATACAGATGAGAAAGACCAGGGCCCAGGTAGGGCAGGCACACACCCAGGGTCACACAGCATGGATAGGGACTGTAGGGCTTTCCCTGCTGGGCCAAGAGAGGTTATGGGCGGAGTAGGGGGAGTGCTTTCGCAATCTCCTACTTAAGACCAAGAAGCCATAGGGTGTTCATAAAAGAATAGGGATGACTTGACGAAGATGGAGAGTGTTAAAATCACCAAACCTCCCCTGGCACTCACACTTCTGCAGAACTGTGATTATTTATTCTTTGAATTTGAATGATTGGTATTTTTCCCTCCAAATATTCCCCGAGGCTCACTCTGTATCATTAGTAGCAAATGGATTTGCAGGTGTGTAATTAGGCTGGAAAATTATAGACAGCCGGAAGCCTTGACTATGATTCTCCCACCTCCTGGGGAGGCCCCCAGGCCAGGAAATCAAGCCAGTTCCTGGGAAAGGGCTAATGAACTGGCCAACTAGGCCCCTGTAAATCCACTGACCCATCACTAACTTACTATGTGGCTCTGCTCTCTGGGCCTCAGGTTCCTGGTCTGTAATCAGAGGGGACAAGGGGAGAAGCAGCTTGGTGGGATTTAGACAGCAAGCAGGCCTGGCAGTGGCCGGGCCGTCCATGAACTGAGCTGAGGACATGACAGGCCCTGGAGTGGCTGTGAGGAGCTAGGTGGCTGGAGTTGGCAGAGGCTTTGTTCTCTCTTGGAAAGGGCAGATGATATTCTTTTTTGACCAACAAGCTTACTGTGTGCCCGACTGCACAAAGTCTACACAGACTCACTTCAGCTTCTTCGCATTCCCAGAGGGGGCGTTTGCTACCCTGATGGACAAATGGACAGGGGATGCGACTGTCCAGTATCACTCGGTAGGTGTGAACCCAGGCAGTTTGACTCGGCTTCCCGGCTCATTCCACAAACCTGCTGAATGTCTGCAGCCACCCTCCCACCTCACCTGCCCAGCATGGAGTCAGGTGCCCCACTGGCCCTACAGATACACCCTCTGCCTTGCCCTCAGTTCCACCAAATGTATCACCTGAGCCCCCTCACCTCTGGCTTCCATGCTTCAGTCCATGGCAAGCAACAGTAGGAGCTTGGAGGGTGGAGGTGAGAGAGACTGGGGACTTGTTACCACCCACTCCCTGCCAGGCCAGGTTGTACCCTCCATTAGTCAGGTGGCACTCTCCCCGGAGCCTCTGCCCTCAGGGGCTTGGGCAGGGCTGTCTGCACAGCTCTGCAGGCACTGACTGCTCCCACTATTGTAGGTTCAGGGTGTTTCATCACCCCCGAATCCATCATTAAACACTTCCATCAGGATTCTGAGAGGGACCCTGGCAGAGACCCCTCTAGAAGGCTGCTCCTGCCCCCAAAGAACTCTGTGTTGTATCACCAATAATTCTTCCTCTTCCCTCTCCCTGCCCCCCAAGACCTTACCCTGTGGACACAGTTGATCAGGGTTGGGAGGAAAACAGGATGATCAAACTGGTTTCTGGCAAAGGAGAGTTTTCCACCCATTGGTCCCTGCAAATCTCCAGAGCCAGTACTTAACATTTCCCTTTAATCAACTCTTTTCTGTCCAAAATTTAAAAAACTGAATCTGAGTTTTTGAAATAAATTTTTAATTTTAGAACAGTTTTAGATTTATAGGAATATTGTGAAGAATATTATAAGTTCAGAGATCGACCGACTCTCAAACTTATTTCAAAAGGAAGTATTTTCATTATTCCTGCAAGTGAAATCAGCATGATTTGCCTCAAGTAGACTTTAATCTTAAAAATGAACACTGAAAACTAAACAATGTTGCTAAATTTTTTAAATTAAAATAAAAAATTAACAGCCCAGTAGAAGTATTATAAATCTGGTTGATTTATATAATGCGTTTTGCATGCAGAATTGGCTAGGATGTGTGTGTGTGTGTGTGTGTTGGCAAAAGAGGAGGCAGTGTATGAAGCTCTCCTCAGGGCCATCACCAGGCACCAGGCAGTTTTCCATCAGGAGTGCCCTGCCAAGAGTCCTCCAAGGAATGAACCAGCATAGTACAGCCAGTGTTGATGGAGTGCTGCCTCTGGTGGGGCAGCGTTTTGATATCTTACATCTACTAAGCTGGCAGAGCCTCGGGACCACCTGATGAGGTAGTAGGTACTGTTACCATCTCAGTCTTTAGATGGAGACACTGAGGCAGGTCAAGGAACCGGTTCAAGGCCACAGGACAGACCCACATGGAGGCAGTCGGGCTACCAAGCCTACACTTGGCTGTACTCTGTTATTGGGCTTGGCTGTGGATTGCTGTTCCCTGTTACTGGCAGCAGAGGAAACAGACTCTTATCCCGCTGCAGGCTCGCTGGACCAGGTCAGCAGCCCCAGCCTCATCTCTGTTCTCTCCCTCCTGTCTGTTCTCGGCTCTGCAGCCGAGCGCTCTAGAATCCACCAAGCTCTGTCCTGCCCTCGCTCAGCGCCCTCCAGGCATGTCCCCAACTCTTCAGTTTTATTCTCCCTCCACCAACTTTGTACTCTGAAATTCCTCTATAAGAGGTGAAACACTAGAAAATGGACACCCTATGTCCTTTTCCAAGATTTAACGAGGGCTAACATTCTCCATCTACCTCTGCGTGTTCTACTTTGAATTGAAATAAAACCTTTCCTCATGTGTCCTTGGCAATAATACCAGGCTTGATGTGATTGTTATTTTTTCTAAATATATTATAAAATAAATATATTACTGTGAGAAAAAAAGTATTTGGCCATGTACCTCCTAAAATCACCCTGTGCCTCCCTTCTGACATGAGTGCCACACACTGGGGAATCTCTATGGGCCCCCCACATTGTTTGCAGCAAGGATGCGACCTGGACTCACTAGCTCGCTCTGGTGGCAGGGCTGGGAGCTGTGTGGGGAGGGTCCCTGGGGTCTGGGTGGGGAAGGCAGGGGCATCTTGGGGATCTTCCACTAGCCTGGGAAGGGAGGGAAGACAGTACCGACAAGGCTTAGCACTGGCCCGCACGGGCTGTTCCCTAGACTCTTCCTGTGTATTTGGGGGCACCTTCCCTCCCTTTAAGTGGGTGACTGCTCAGATGTCTCTCTCAGAGGGGCCTTGCTGACCGCCCAGCTATATGGTCGCCACCACACTCACCCCGCTTAATTTCTCCTCAAACCATGATATTATTTTCTACTCTCGTCTGTCAACTCCACAAGGGCAAGGACACAGCCCCCTTTACTCAGCGCTGCACCCCTGTGCCTGGCACAGAGTCTGACATGAGCATGCTCTGCGGAAGCAATTGTTGAATGAGCAGATGAATGAGAGGATCCGTGGCCTGGGCTTCAGACTCAGAGTCTAGGCCTGGTGCTCTCACTAGGACCAACCCAGCCTCTACTTGCATGCCCTCTGTGATGGGGATCTCAGTCCCTACATTTCTGAAAGAGAACCATATTCGAAGAGTTTCTTTCAAGACTTTGCACACCGGTATGATTTTTTATGTTGTCCCCCAAACTGGGACTTATGTTTCTTTCAAGCAGTAGTGTAACTCCCCTAGGACATGAGAGGGGGTTTGTGCCTGCCAGGGACTTGGGGAGGGCAAGGCCCCTCTGGTTTCTCTTGACTGCCATTGTGCCTATTTCTGAATTAGATCCCTGTTTCACTTCAGCCTCTGGGGCTCCATGGAGTCTTCATTCTCCACCCCCGTTCCCTACTGATGGAGCGATGGGATCATTGTCCTCTCGCCTGGGAGGCCTTGTTGACAAGATCCTGAACTGGATGAGGCAGTGGAAAGGGCTCCAGCTGGGACCCAGCAGGCCTGGGTTCTCTGCCACAGACTCACTGTGGAACTCTGATGAACCTTACCTTCCATACCTGTAAAATGGAGATAGGGAGCTTGTTCTGAGCCCAGGGATAAGAAACTATCCCAGGTCAGATTTCCAGTCCCCAGGGTCCTTCTGCAAATAACTACGAACCACCTCATCGCCAGAGGCCCTGGGCACAGATTAGCGGTAGAGAAGCACCACAGGGCCCATTTCACCCAAGCGCAGGCAGAACTGTAGCAGAAGAACCAGGCGAGGGGCCCCTGCAGCGGCCTCGTTCTGAGCTGTCAGTGTGATGCATGCGCCAAATTAAGTTCATAAAGAAAGTCAGAGAGGGCTGGGGCAACATGGCCACAAACTGTGTGTCTTGGCCACCTTGGCTGAGGAGCTGGCAAGGCTGTCCTTTGGAAGGCCCAGCCCAGTATCTGCCATGTCCACCTGCCCTGCCCACAGGGCACAGAGAGCCTGAGCACCAGGGCTTTGCTCAGGTCCTGCTCCTACCTGACATGCTCTCCCTGACTGGCTCAGCCCCGCCGCTCCTGATCCAGAACAGGGCCTAGTGGAAGTCGTGGTGCTCCTAGGCATGAGGTACCTGGGCCAGTAGTCCCAGTTCAAGGCCCAGTTCTGGAGTGAGGGCTGCCCCCTGCCTGGGGCATTGACCCTTTCAATGGGTCAGGAGCCAATCAACCCCCAGTCTCCAGCAGGAATGCCTCCTATTGGGGTTCTCATATCGTGTAGTAACCACCCAAGCTTCAAGGTCAGCACCAGGACTCCATGAAGCCCTACAAGAATGGCTCAAATGCAGCCCTCTAACTCCTAGGAACACAGGTTTCTCCCAAGGTGGGAAGGTCCTGGGCTGGGCCCAGCAGGATCATCCCTGGCCAGCCTGTGTAAAATGTCAGCGCCATCCTCACCTCAGAACTTCTAGGCCCCTTTCTCTGCCTTGTTCTTTGAGCATGGCCCTTATTGCCATCTGATGTGCTTTAAATTGGCTGACTTATTTTCTGGCTCTCCTAGTAGAAGTAAGCTCTCTGAGGGAGGGCCTTTGTCCTTTCCGTTTGCCTTTCTGTCTCTAAGCAGTGCCTGTGTCCAGTAGTCTCAAATGCTAATTAAACAAAGAATGAATAGAAGGAGGCGTGCACAGCACATGCCCAGGCCTGAGGTGTGAAAAGGGTTTGAAAAGGAAGAGGTGTGGAAGGGTTTGGAAAGGAATTCAAATGCAGAATTCCTGCAGGTGAGGTAAGAAAAGGTAGTAAGGCCTAAACTGAGAAGGATCTTGAATGCTAGACTGAAGGTTAGAGGAGAGTGAGAGCTTGGTAGGATGTTAGATGGGGGAACAATAGGATCACATGTGGGCTTAGAAAGACCCTTCTGGTTGGGTGAGAGGAAGCATAGTGGGGTAGCGGGGATGAGTGGGATCGGAGAGAACAGTGGGGGCACATGAAATTAGGCGAGACAGGGCGGGTACCAGGGGAGGGCTGTGGTGGGGCCTGGAGGGTGCGCAGGAGGCCTGGACAGGGTAGGCACTGACTGGGAGAAGGGTGCAGCGGAGGTGAGCATCCCCTGCGGCCGGCTCTGCCTGGTCAGTCTCACCCCACAGGGCTGCCCCATGAGGAGCAGGGAGCCAGGGGACCCAGCCTGGCCCTGCCTCTCTGGACTCCAGGGAGGCACAATGCCTTCCATTAGTGGCAGGAGACTGCAGCCAGCATTGCCCACCGAGTGCTGCCGTGTGGCGTGTGGAACTCCCCGGTGAGGGGAGCTCAGCCGATGCCACACGCCTGGCTCCTGAGGCTTCAGGCGTGCAGCCTTGTGGGAGAAGGGAACTGTCACTGACTGAGCACCTACTCTGTGCCAGGCGTGGGATGGATGCTTTATATGCATTTGACCCTTACAAACAGCAAGGCAGGTCTGCACCCCCAATTTACAGACAGGGAAACTGAGACCCAGAGAAGCTAAGTAGCTTGCTGGAGTCATCTGGCAGCAGAGTTCTTTCTACTCTACCATGCTGCCTTCTGAAAGGAAGCCAGACAGAAGGCATACAGAAAAGGAATTTATGTTCAACACAGCAGCCCAGCAATGGAGGGGCTGCTTGGGAGGGGTGAATGACCTGCCCCAGGCAATTAGAGACCCAGGGAATGCTTGACAGTGTCTCTGCGGAGGGGAGGAAATGGTGAGCTATCTTCTGGTTCCCCTTCCCCTGCCAGGCATCTCACAGGAATGGACAGTCTGAGCTGAGGGGTGGCTTTGTCCCTGCCCCAGGTCCCCACAGACGCCCTTCCCAGAAGCAAAGTCCCCTTCCTCAGAATGGACGCGTTACTCTGAAAAGTCATGGGGCTGCCACTTTTTCTTGCTCTGTATCACACAGTGGAAACAACACAGGCCCAGAGAAGAAATGGGGCTGGCCCAAGTCACATTTGTGCCATTGGAGGATTGGACCAAACACATTGTTCAGCGGTGTCCAAGGGCCCTGGCCACTGTCTAGTTGGCTGGGCCCAGCCCTGTCTCGGCCACCATGATTGCCCCAGCTATTATACACATGCCTGTGGCCAGAGTTTCTCAGGGAACCAGGGATCTGGAATTCCTATGACTCCCAGCGCTGGCTCCAATACTGGCTTTGGGAACTCTGCACACACCTGCACGGGTGTTCAAGCTGGAAGTATGAGTGGGGCCATGGCATCTTATTTCTTAACGTGCCTTGAGGGCTGCCTGTCCGTCCCCACTGCCTCAGGTTCCATCTAATACGCAGCTTCCCTTTTGGTCTCAGCGGCATCTCTCAGGTGGCCAATCGCTATTGGAGGGCTAATGACCCAAGTCCTCCACCAATTCTACCTGTTCCAGGCCCGATGAAGGGGATGCAGACTCAAGAGTCCGGGGTCTGAGTCCTAGCTCTCCCCAAGCTGTGTGACCTTGGGCAGGTTCCCTTGCGTCTCTAGGCCTCAATTTCCTGAGGGTTCAAATATTCCCAGGGCAGGACACAGCATGTACTATAGTTTGTTTGTTTTTTTTTAATCAAATTGGTTGTCAACATTTAAAACACAAAAGATTAGGAAAGTTCATCAAAAAAAAAATATATATATATATATAAGTTTTCAGGTTTTCTTTAAAAATCAAAAGATCTGGGCTCACTGGATTCCCATTCCTGCCAGGTAATAGTCCACTAGAGAGAATCATTCTCCAGTCCTTACAGGCCAGGGAACCCTTAGAAGCTGGTGGATTTTCTACCTTTGAGTCAAGCTGGGAGTCCCCAGCCTCCATACCTCAGGGCCCTCAGAGCTCCTGGCTCAGCCCTGGTCATTGGATGGGTGCTGGGTTGATGAATGAATGAATGAATAAATAAGTGAACACAGCAAAAATGATAACAATAATGCTTGCTCCCTGTCCCACACTTTCCCAGAGGAGTCCAAGGAGGTACTTGTATTTTATAAATTTTAAAGTTCCAGGAATAACAACAAATATATGTGTAGCATTCACCAAGTGCCTCTGTGTGTGTGTGTGTGTGTGTGTGCACGTGCGTGCTCAGTTGCTTAGTCGTGTCTGACTCTTTGTGACCCCACAGACTGTAGCCTGTAAGGCTCCTCTGTCTATGGGATTCTCCAGGCAAAAACACTAGAGTGGGTTGTCATTTCCTTCTCCAAGGGATCTTCCTGACCCAGAAATCCAACCTGCGTCTTCTACTTGGCAGGTGGATTCTTTACCTCTGAGCCACCTAGGAAGCCCACCAGGTTGCCCTGGCCAAAGTAATCTTCTTCCATTATCTCATTTGCCCCTTGCCATGGCCTACGAGGTGGGACTTCTCCATCCTGGGGAGGACAGGGTAACGGAACAGTATGCTGCTCCCAGGGTTGGTGGGAGGATTAACTGAATTAATGAAGCTAAAGTGGCTGGAAAAGAGCCTGGCATACAGCAGGTGCTCAATAAGCACTGGCCATCAACACACAAGCCAGGCATTTTCACAGCAGTGATCTCACGTTGGTGAACAGATGAGCCCCCTAAGCTGAGAGGGCTTGGGACTTGCCCAAGATCACAGGGCAAATGGCTTGGAGAAGATTCTTGGATGGGTAGACACATGATTTCTCATGGTGGGGCTCAGAACTTCCATGCATCTCTCTGTATGTTCCTGACAACAGCCCTGATTCACAGCTTAGAGGATGGAAGCTCAGTCTTTCCCCAGGTCACACAGCTCAGGGTGGATTCAGAGCCAGGTATGGGAGAGTTCACAGCCTGAATTCTTGAAATGAAGAAAGTGATGAGTACTCATTTGGTCATTGTGAGAACATAGAATAAAAAAATATATAGTAGTTAAAGTTTCTGTAGCTTCTAATTACCATGCCAGGGCTGTCCTAAGTATTTTGCCCAAGTTAAGTGGTTTCACCCTCCCATCAACAGTACCAGACAGTCCTCCTATTGTCGTCTCTCCGGCACAGATCAGGGACCTGAGGCACACCAAAATTAAGTAACACGCCCGAGGCCACAAGCTAGTGAGCAGTAGAGCCAGGAGTTGATTCCAAGCCTTCCAGCTCCAGAGCCCTTGCTTTAACCCACTATGCTGTGAACAGAGGGCACCGTGCGTAAAGGGGGTTCTGAATCCCAAACCCACAGGGATCCTTCCCATCAGCTCCATCTTCATTATGTCAGCTGCAGAGCTAGCAATGAAGATGCAGGCCCCTGGGGTTCCTGTCCCAGGCTGCTCCCCACCCTCATCACTCCAGCCCCACCCCAGGGTCTAGTCAGGTACACAGGCCATAACCACCAGGACAGAGAACAGCCCAAGAGCAATGCAGAAGCCTGGACATCTATCTCCCTAGAAACCAAGTCGGCGCTGGCCCAGCTGATGCAGGGAGGGGGCCCCGTGATTCCTCCTGTCCTCCATCCTCGGGCTCCAGGCTCTCGGTTCCTGAGCTTAGACAGCAGAGTCAGCAGGAGGCCCCACGGCTGGGAGCCATGACCGCACTGCCCTCTGTCCTATACCCCACCCTCCAGCTCCTCCTGAGTGAGGACACTTACGGCATGGTTTCACTCTGCCCTTTCCGATTCCTGGGCCTTTGCTTGGCTACTCCCTCTGCCTGAGGGCTCCCTCACAACCCTCTGGAAAGACCTCCTTTTCCCTGTAAGCAGTGTGTCCCACATTCCTCTGAAACCCTATGGCCTCCACGGCCCCTTTCATGCCTCATCACACACCGCCGTGATGGTGTACGTGTCTGCTTCAGTCCCTGGCCTGTTCACCTGATAGTTTTACATAAGCACACGATCCCCTCCAAACACACTACGACAGACTCAGAAACATGCAAGTGCCTGAAAATATACACTCTCTTCTCATAGGCGGCATCCACACAGCCAAAGGCCGATGCACATACTATGAGACACCCATATACGTGCTTACACTCAAGCAAGCAACAAGGCAATATCTGTGACTTTACACCCATACAGGTACACACGCACAGAGGCACAAACACACTCACAGCACACAATCCAAGCACACAGCGCCAAGCTACCCGCAGAGAATCACATACTGCAGAAATGGCTTTTTCACTCCTGAACATAGACATGAAGTTCCAATCATGCAGAAACACACAACACCAGCCACACGTGGAAATGCCGAATTGCATCCACACTGGAGTCACTCCCCGGGTGGGCTGGCCGGCTCCGACCTGAGGCTTGAAGGACGTCTCCTCAGAGACAACCTGGAGCCCGGGTAGCGGGGGCTGGGAAACCAGGCCACCACCTCCTGCTGGAGCTCTCGCCTGGAGGGGAAGATAATGACATGTCTATTGGGCTCCTGGGTGGAGGCTGCCATGTGAGAGGGGTGCTCTTGGGCTGATCCCTGGCTCCTGTTTCCTTTTTGCCACTTGTGCTTTCAGACCAGCAAGCCCCTGCCCTCTAGCTAGGCCCCAAGCTGTTTTCCAGGTGCCCGTAGTAGCCTTTTCCTTAAATAAAAAGAACCAGGATTTATCAGCATTTGCTTACCACAGGGCCGAACTGGGAGAACACCACCCCAGCGGCCTCACAGGGATCACACTGGTCCCGGCTCTCACAGCACTGACGCCAGTGGGAGGGATTCTTGGGACACCTGACATACAGGATTATTCTGCCCATTTTAAATAAACGTGAAAATGGCAGCTCAGAGAGGTGAAGGAACTTCCCCAAAGTAACACAGCCAGGGAGTGGTGGGGCAGAAATGGACCAGCCTTCCCAAAGGGAGCTCCTGGTCCCTGGGCTCCCAGGATAGCCCTGGGTCACCCTCACCTACTCTCAAGGGAAGAAGCAGGAGTTAGGAGACCCCAGGCCAGGGTGGAGTCTTTTTTGGGGGTCTGAGGAGGCGGTGAGATTGATTTTGCTGGGATGCAGCCTGGCCTTTCTGCTTCTGGGAGGTCAACTCCTTGACATATCAGGAGAGGGGCTTCAGGCCTATACTCCCAGCCCCATTTCTGGGTCTGAACAGACTGTCACCCAGTTACTAGGTAGAGCCAGCATCCATGCAGGTTCCTGTGGAACATGAAGCCCCTCATCCCTGAAGGGACTGAGCATCTAAGGCTATTGTGGGCACAGCAAGGGAACAGCTGGAGCTGGTGCCAAGTGTTTCAGAAATGCTTGGAGCTAAGAGACCTCCATGGGGCTTCCCTGGTGGCTCAGATGGTAGAGTCTGCCTGCAGTGCAGGAGACCTGGGTTTGATCCCCAGGTTGGGAAGATCCCCTGGAGGAGGGCATGACAACCCATTCCACTATTCTTGCCTGGAGAATCCCATGGACAGAAGAACCTGGCCAGCTACAGTCCATGGGGTCGCAAAGAGTTGGACATGACTGAGTGACTAACACATACACACACACACACACACACACACACACACACACACACACACGAGATCTCCATGCCAGCTGATTGCCTTTAAAAATTAGGCAAGACAGCCAGGAGCAGATAGAAATCATGTTTAGTGGAAGCATGAAGCTGCTCCTGGCCTGAGCCTCCTCGGCTGCTGGACTCCAGTGGAGATTTTCAAACTATGTTCCCCCTTGGCGAAGGGGCCTACGTGGAGTGCTGCCAGCTTTGAGGTTCTAGGATTCCTCACCACCCTTCAGCAGAAGCACTCAGTGTGACTGCAGGCTCACCAGTCTTATTTTTTCTTTCTGGATCCACAGGAAGGTGGATTTCTCACCTAACTTGCCAAGGTGACAAAGGCCAGTAACTGGGTTCTTTGGAAGGAGTGTGAGCAGAAGCAAGGTACAGGCCCAGCTTTAAATCCCCATTGTGACACTGTGGGCTCTTCCCTTTTTTCCCATAATGACAATGTATTGAAATTACATTATCTATAGGGTATGGCTTCCCTGGTGGCTCAGATGGTAAAGTGACTGCCTGCAATGAGGGAGACCCAGGTTCGATCCCTGGGTTGGGAAGATCCCCTGGAGAAGGAAATGGCAACCCACTCCAGTACCCTTTCCTGGAGAATCCCATGGACAGAGGAGCCTGGTAGGCTACAGTCCATGGAGTTGCAAAGAGTCAGATACGACTGAGCGACTTCACTTACTTATACTTACTTATAGGGGTATTGTAAGATGGAAACAGGGCTTCCTAGGTGGCACTGGTGGTAAAGAACCTGCCTGCCAATGCAGGAGACTTAAGAGGCATGGGTTCCACCCCTGGGTCAAGAAGATCCCCTGGAGGAGGGCATGGCAACCCACTCTGTTATTCTTGCCTGGAGAATCCCATGGACAGAGGAGCCTGGCCGGCTACAGTCCGTGGGGTTACAAAGAGTTAGACACAAATGAAGCAACTCAGCACACATGCAAGATGGAAGCAACTTAGACCTTTGAGTCATCAGGTGGAGGAGAGATGCTCAGGAGAGCCACTAACCCACTATATTTGTGTGAGTAATAAACTTTTATTGTGTTACCCCCACTGAGATTTCAGAGCTTATCTGTCACCTCAGCAGAGCCTGGACTCGCATGGCTAATATATTCCTCTTGGATGAATTTTATATCTTGAGTTTGCACATATATTTTTATTGAGGAAAGAACTCTGTGACTAAAATCTCACCTCCAAGATGCCCCCTCTGACGGTCTCCCAGCTCTGATGTCCTGAGATTCTGTGTTTAGACAGCTGTGGGCTGTGGCTTGAACTTGGTCATATACCCTGACTGTGTGATCTTGGGCAGGCTTCACACTTTTCTGAGCCTCAGTATCTTCACCTATAAAAGTAGAGGCCAAGATGCTTCACCTGAGGATCCATGAGGAACTAAAGTGGGACAGATTTGCTTCAGGGAAGGCACTGACTCAATAAATGTTTTTATCATTATGATCATTCCACCTTCCATACCCAATACAGGCAAGGTCAGGGGAAAGAGACTTCAAGAGGCATGAGGCTTCATTCATTCAGGGAGGGGACAGGTCCAGCCCTGTGTGGGGTCCTGGGCCACAGTCAAGGCTCTACAGAGACATCGTCTCTCTTTTCAGCTGTATCTCCTTTGTCTTGGAGGAAGGGATAGTGTCTACCCTAATCACAGTGATGGCTCATGAAGAGGTTCCTGGCCCTTAATGATTCAGTGAAGCCTCACTGGGGTGGGGACTTTCCCCAGTCTCCTTTTACAGAGTAGGAAACAGGAGCACAGAGAGACTGAGCCACACGCCAAGGGTACACAGGTAGGATGCTGGTAGGTTACACAGGAAGGACGCAGGTGATGCTGGAATTTGAACCCAGGAAGTCCTACCTGGGAAGCCCCCCAATCAGAGTGCCTGAACAGGGACAGGAACTCTGGACCCGCAGATTAAATGTCTGATGCTTTACTGAGTTATCCAGTCGGGAAGCCCTACAGCAGTCTGAAAACAGACTCCTGAGCTGTTCAGATCTCTTAGCATGTGTGTGGCATGGTATGCGGGAGGTGGATGCAGGATGGAGGAGGGGAGGCTGTCGGGGTGGGTTTCCAAGACTAAGCAGAAGAGTTCCACTTCTCTGTTGCTTGGTCCCCTTCTGTCTCTCTGACTTTCTCCCCCAATTTCCTACTTAATTTCATTTGATACCTCTCTCCCTGACTTCTCAGTTTTCTTTGCCTCACTTTAATTCTGCTGACCTTGGGATGCAGTTCGAGATCTGAGGCTCTGCATCCAGGGCCCCCAGGAGGTGCCCTTTCCAATCCTGCTTCCGGCTGCTGCACTGCCCCGTTGTTCAGTGCCCTCTGCTCTACTTAGACTGAAGGATGTGAACTGCCTTCCCTGAGCCCAGCCAGCCCATCCCCACAGCATGGCTCTCTCTGTGTTCTTTCTAACTGCTTGGAGCTCTCTCCCCACCTTTCCCGTGAGCTCGATCAGCTCCAGGCAGCCATCCCAGGGTCTCCAGGTTGGCCCATGTTTCCTGCAGTACCATATATAGCCTGGAGCCGTGTTTCTCCTCTGGCCCCCTGAATTATCACAGCTCCATCTCCATCTGAAACTTGACAGCTCTTCTAGGGCAGGGCCTGGACTGGGAGCCCAACGTTGCCCAGCGCAGGGCCTGGCACCAAGGGGATGTCAGTGACCCTTGATTGCAGGTGAGGTTTTAGGGACACTGGAGGATGGTCCTACACAGAGTGACAAGTGAATGGGAGTGGGGAATGGGACCCTGGGTGGGGTGGGGTATAAGGACTCAGGCACTGGGGAATCCAAACGGCTGCAGGGGTCATCTGAGGCCCTGAGGACAGATACCCAGGCTGGTTCAGAAGGATACCAGGGCCAAACCACAAACAACCCCTTCAATCGTGGCCAGGCTATGGCCCTGGCATTAAACATTACATGTATGATGTAATAAAAGTTATATACAAAAGAGATGCAAGTTGCATTTTATAAGAAACAAATAGAGTAGTCATATACATTATTATCCAAATCAGAACTTTCTGAGAAAGAAAGGAATTGCAGTGAATAATTACATGAGACAACAGGTATAAACCCGGACTATCCTGGAAACACCGGATGTATGGCAACCCTGGGAATAAGGGATCATAATGACCACCTTTGAACCTAACTTAAATGTGAGAACATGATTAACACTGTGGGCCTCTTCCTTATCCCATTTCCAGTCTGCCTTCCTTATAGAAGTAACCATTATCTCGAATTTTGTTGAGTCATTTCCTCAGTAAAACTTGTATCACATATGTATGAAAACCTAAACAATATAGCTTGTTTTTGCTTGTTTTGAGCCCTCTAAATGTTGGATTGTGTTGTCCGAAGTCTTCTGCAATAAGCTGTTCTCCCTCAGCGTTATGTTTCTAAGCTTCCATTATGTTCCTAAGATTCCCTTGTATAGTTGACTGCAGTCGTTATCTGCTTCATTTCCACTGCCATACAGGATTTCATTATATGGAGATGGCATAATTTATTAATCCATTTTTCTTCTAAGGACATTAGCTTGGTTTCCAGGTTTTTGCCATTATAAATGGCATTACTATGAACATTTTTGTATGGGTCTCCTAATACTTGAGTGAATGCCTATCTTTAGTGTTTACCCTTAGTAATGAAATCACAAGTTCCAAAGTGGTTGCAGCAATTTTCACTGTATTAGGTGCGTAGGAGAATTCTTGTTGCTTCACATTCTCACCAATACTTGTCACTGTCAGATTCCTCTTCCGTAGAAAACCTCATTGTGATCTTCACTTACTTTTTCCTGATTTTCTGTAAGGTTCAGCATCTTTTCTTCGGGCTTATTTTTCATTCATATTTCCTCTAGAATGCTTGTCCATAGCTTTGGCTATTTTAAAAATACATATTTTATTTATTTATTTGGCTGTGCCGGGTTTTGGCTGTGGCACAAGGGATCTCCTGTCTTTAGCTGTGGCATGCGAGATATGTGCCAGGGATCCAACCTGGGAACCCTGCATTGGGAGCACAGAGTCTTAGCCACTGGACCACCGGGGAAGTCCCTTTTGCTATTTTTTAATTGAGCTGTCTGTCTTCTTCCCGTTGGTTTGTAAGGGTTCTTTATGTATTCCGGGTAGAATGCCTTGTTCATTATTTGCGCTATAATATATTTTCCCAGTTTGTGGCTAGTGTTTTAAATGATGAGAGAAAAGTTAACTTGGAGGAAGCAGAGACTTCTGCAGGGTGATAAACACTTTAACAGAAGCAACAACAAAATGTTATGTACATCTTTAAAGAAATAAAAGAAAATATTGCATTATGAAAAAAGAAGAAGGTAATATAAAAAAGGAATAGTCAGTGAAAAAACGAGGAGCTCTTGGAAATATGATCAGGGGAAAAATAGAAACAAAAACCTCTGCAGAAGGTTGAAAAAATTTTCCAGATAGAGAACAAAAAGAGGTGAAATATATATATATATATATATATATATATATATATATATATATGAAACATAGAACATTAGTTCAGAAGGGCCAATATTGGAATAATTAAGGAGATCCAGAAAGTAAAAAACACAGAAAATGGATGTGAGGTAATTGTTATTTTATAGAGATCATTCTAGGAAACTTTCTCCACACTGAAGATGAATTTCCAGGATGAGAGGACTCAGCATGGGTCCAACACACTGAATGGAAACACATTTACTCAAAGACACTCTGAGGACACAGATGTCTAAATGCTTCTAGAGAGAAAGAACAGGGTCCTATAAACAGGAAACTAAATGGCATTGGACTTTTCAATAGGAACTATCAATAGAAGACAGCGGAGGCACTCCCTTGGTGGTCCAGGGGCTAAGGCTCCATGCCCCCAGTGCAGGGAATCCAGGTTCGATCCCTGGTCAGGGAACTAGATCCCACATGCCACAACGAAAGATCTCGCATGCTGCAACTAGTCCTGGTACAGCCAAATAAATAAATAAATCAGTTTAGTTCAGTTCAGTCGCTCAGTCGTGTCCAACTCTTTGTGACCCCATGGACTGCAGTGCGCCAGGCTTCCCTGTCCATCACCAACTCCCAGAGCCTACTAAAACTCATGTCCATTGAGTCGATGATGCCATCCAACCTTCTCATCCTCTGTTGTCCCCTTCTCCTCCTGCCTTCAATCTTTCCCAGCATCAGGGTCTTTTCAAATGAGTCAGTTCTTCACATCAGGTGGCCAAAGTATTGGAGTTTCAGCTTCAGCATCAGTCCTTCCAATAAAATATTCAGGATTGATTTACTTTAGGATGGACTGGTTAGATCTCTTTGCAGTCCAAGGGACTCTCAAGAGTCTTCTCCAACACCACAGTTCAAAAGCTTCAATTCTTCGGCACTCAGCTTTCTTTATAGTCCAACTCTCATATCTATACATGACTACTGGAAAAAAAAATAGCTTTGACTAGATGGACCTTTGTTGACAAAGTAATTTCTCTGCTGTCTAGTTTGGTCATAACTTTTCTCCCAAGGAGCAAGTGTCTTTTAATTTCATAGCTGCAGTCACCATCTGCAGTGATTTTGGAGCCCAAGAAAATAAAGTCTGTCACTGTTTCCATTGTTTCCCCATCTATTTCCCATGAAGTGATGGGACCAGATGCCATGATCTTAGTTTTCTGAATGTTGAGTTTTAAGCCAACTTTTTCACTCTCCTCTTCCACTTTCATCAAGAGGCTCTTTAGTTCTTCTTCTCTTTCTGCCATAAGTGTGGTGTCATCTGTATATCTGAGGTTATTGATATTTCTCCCAGCAATCTTGATTCTAGCTTGTGTTTTATCCAGCCCGACATTTCGCATGATGTACTCTGCGTATAAGTTAAATAAGCAGGGTGACAAAATATAGCCTTTCCCGATAAACAGAAGACAATGGAGCAAGACTTCAAGATTCAGAAAGAAAACTATTTCCAACTTAGAACTCTATATCTTATCAAACTACCAATTAAATGAGAGGCACTTTTAGGCAAGCTCTCAAAAAGTTTACCTCAAATACCTCCTCTTAGAAAGCTATGAACATAAGTTTTCTATGTCTGTGAATCTATTTGCTCTATAAATAAGTTCACTTGTATAATATTTTAGATTCCATATATAAGTGATATTATATGACATTTGTCTTCCTCTGTCTTACTTACTTCACTTAATATGATAATCTCTAGGTCCATTCATGTTGCTGCAAATGGTATTATTTCATTGTTTTAAAGGCTAATATTCCATTATATATGGTCTTCTTAAACCAGTTGTCTATCGATGGGTACTTGAGTTGTTTTCATGATCTGAGATTACCAAAGGGGAAGGGGAGACAGGGGGGATAAATTAGGCACATGATATTAACAGATATAAACTATTATACATAAAATAGATAAGCAACAAGGATTTACTGTATAACATAAGGAAGTATATTCAGTATTTTACAGTAACCTGTAATGGAAAATAATCTGAAGAAAGTATGTATATGTATATATATGTATACATATATATATATACATATATACACACACACACATATATATATATCTGAGTCACTTTGCTGTATATCTGAAACTAACACAATATTGTAAATCAACTATATTTCAATAATAAAAAAAAGCTATGAGCAGATGTTCCCCCAAATAAGATAGTGAATATCGAAAAAGGAAGACATGGGATATAGGAAGCAAGAGATTCAACACAGGAGAAATGTGCAGAGAAACCTCCAGATGATGGGGAAGGGAAAACCCACAATGAGATCTGAGCAGCTGACCTTGCTGTCAACTCATCAGAACTTTGCAGGGACTTCCCAGACAGGTAAGTGGGTAAAAGGCTATCATGGGTGATTGCATTAAGAGAAGTTTACACAAATGATGGAGAGTTTGAGAAGAATGAGTGAATACTTAGAAATGAAGCAAAAAATAAAGTGACAAATAAATAAATGTCCATTACCAATTCCAGGAACAACATAATAATTCAGGAAAAAATACTATCATGGCACACTGTGTATAGCATTTATTTTATTATGATCACATAAAAATCCTTTCAATATAAGACACCAAAGCACAGGCAACAAAAGAAAAAATAGATGAGTTAGACTACATCAAAAGTAAAAACTGTGTATCAAAAGACACAATCGACAGTGAATAGACTACCTACACAGTGGGAGAAAATATTTGTAAATCATGTATCCAATAAGGAATTAACATCCAGAATATATAAAGAATTCCTACAACCCAACAACAACAAGAAAACAGATGAATTAATTTTAAAATGGGCAAAGGGCTAGAATAGACATGTCTCCTAAGAAAATATACAAATAGCCAGTAAACACATGAAATGACTCACAATATCACCATTAAGGAAATGCAAATCAAAACAACAATGAGATACCTGTTGGGATAGCTACTATAAAACACAAAACAGAAAATAACAAATGCTATAAAGGGTACGATCCTTTGTGAACCACTGGTGGAATGTAAAACAGTGCAACCACTATGAAAAATGGTACAACAGTTTCTCAAAAAATAAAAATAGGATTACCATATCACCCAGCAATTTCACTTTTGGTATATACCCAAAAGAATTGAAAACAGGGATTTGAAGTGATATTTGTACACCCATGTTCATAGAAGCATTATTCACAAAAGCCAAGAGGTGGAAGCAACCCCATGTGACCATTGTCAGATGAATGGATAAGCAAAATATGGAATATACACAAATGAATATCATTCATCCTTATTAATTCAATTCAGTTCAGTTGCTTAGTCATGTCCCACTTTGCTACCCCATGGACTACAGCACGCCAGGCTTTTCTGTCCATCACCAACTTCCAGAGCTTTTTCAAACTCATGTCCATTGAGTTGATCATGCCATCCAACCATCTTATCCTCTGTTGTCCCCTTCTCCTCCTGCCTTCAATCTTTCCCAGCATCAGGGTCTTCCCCAAAGAGTCAGTTCTTTGCATCAGTTGGCCAAAGTGATGGAACTTCATCTTCAGCATCAGTCCTTCCAATGAATACTCAAGACTGATTCCTTTTAGGATTGACTGGTTGGATCTCCTTTCAGTCCAAAAGACTCTCAAGAGTCTTCTCCAACACCACATTTGAAAAGCATCAATTCTTAGGCCCTCAACTTTCTTTATGGTCCACTTTCACATCAGTACATGTCTTATTGAAAAAACCATAGCTTTGACTAGGTGAATCTTTGTCAGTAAAGTGATGTCTCTGCTTTTCAATATGCTGTTTAGATTTGTCATAGCTTTTCTTCCAAGGAGCAAATGTCTTTTAATTTCATGGCTGCAGTCACCAGCTGCAGTGATTTTGGAGCCCAAGAAAATAAAGTCTCTCACTGTTTCCATTGTTTCTCCATCTATTTGCCATGAATTGATGGGACCAGATGCCATAATCTCAGTTTTTTGAATGTTGAGTTTTAAGCCAGTTTTTTCACTTTCCTCTTTCACTATTAACAGGTTATTTAGTTCCTTTTCACTTTCTGCCCTGAGGGTGGTGTCATCTGCATATCTGAGGTTATTCATATTTCTCCCGGCAATATTGATTCTAGCTTGTGCTTCATCCACCAAGCATTTTGAATGATGTACTCACTTCACGGGAAATAGATGGGGAAACAGTGGAAACAGTGTCAGACTTTATTTTGAGGGGCTCCAAAATCACTGCAGATGGTGACTGCAGCCATGAAATTAAAAGACACTTACTCCTTGGAAGAAAAGTTATGACCAACCTAGACAGCATATTCAAAAGCAGAGACATTACTTTGCCAACAAAGTTCCGTCTAGTCAAGGCTATGGTTTTTCCAGTGGTCATGTATGGATGTGAGAGTTGGACTGTGAAGAAAGTTGAGCACTGAAGAATTGATGCTTTTGAACTGTGGTGTTGGAGAAGATTCCTGAGAGTCCCTTGGACTTCAAGGATATCCAACCAGTCCATTCTAAAGGAGATCAGTCCTGGGTGTTCTTTGGAAGGACTGATGCTAAAGCTCAAACTCCAATACTTTGGCCACCTCATGCGAAGAGCTGACTCATTGGAAAAGACTCTGATGCTGGGAGGGATTGGGGGCAGGAGGAGAAGGGGATGACAGAGGATGAGATGGCTGGATGGCATCACCAACTCGATGGACGTGAGTTTGAGTGAACTCCGGGAGTTGGTGATGGACAGGGAGGCCTGGCGTGCTGTGATTCATGGGGTTACAGAGTCGAACACGACTGAGTGACTGAACTGAACTGAACTCTGCATATAAGTTAAATAAGCAGGGTGACAATATCCAGCTTTGATGTACTCCTTTCCCAATTTGGAACCCGTCTGTTGTTCCATGTCCAGCTCTAACTGTTGCTCTTTGACCTGCATACAGATTTCACAGGAGGCAGGTAAAGAGATCTGGTATTCCCATCTCTTTAAGACTTTTCCACAGTTTGTTATGATCCACACAGTCAAAGGCTTTAGCATAGTCAATGAAGCAGAAGTAGATGTTCTTCTGGAATTCTCTTGCTTTTTCTATGATCCAACAGATGTTTGCAATTTGATCTCTGGTTCTTCTGCCTTTTCTAAATACAGTTTGAACATCTAGAAGTTCTTGGTTCACGCAAGGTTGAAGCCTTGATTAGAGAATTTTGAGCATTCCTTTGCTAGCTTGTGAGATGAGTACAATTGTGTGGTAGTTTGAACATTCTTTGGCATTGTCTTTCTTTGGGATTGGAATGAAAACTGCCATTTTCCAGTCCTGTGGCCACTGCTGAGTTTTCCAAATTTATTAGCATATCGAGTGCAACACTTTCACAGCATCATCTTTTAGGATTTGAAATAGCTCAGCTTGAATTTCACCACCTCTACTAGCTTTGTTCGTAGTGATGTTTCCTCAGTTCCTCTTGACTTCATACTCCAGGATGTCTGACTCTAGGTGAGTGATCACACCATCGTGGTTATCTGAGTCTAAGATCTTTTTTGTACAGTTCTGTGCACTCTGGCCACTGCCTCTTAATATCTTCTGCTTCTGTTAGGTCCATCCTGTTTCTGTCCTTAGTTGTGCCCACCTTTGCACGAAATGTTCCCTTGGTATCTCTAACTTTCTTGAAGAGATCTCTAGTCTTTCCCATTCTATTGTTTTTGTCTATTTCTTTGCATTCATCCTTAAAAGGAAGAAAATTCTGCAGTATACTACAACATGGGTGAACACTGGGGACATTATGCTAGTGAAATAAACCAATTGTAAAAGGGAAAATACTGTACAACTTCACTTACATGAGGTACCTAGAGTAGTCACATTCATAGAGACAGAAGTTATAATGTGGTTGCCAGGAGCTGGGAACAAAGGATAATGGGGAGTTATTTGATGGGTACAGAGTTGCAGTTTGCAAGATGAAAAGAGTTCTGGAGCTGGCTGGGGGTGATGGTTATGCAACGATGTGGATGTAATTAATGCCACCGAACTGTACACTTAAAAGTGGTTATGATGGTAAATTTTATGTTATTTTGTGTTTCTTACCACAATTAAAAATAAAAAAAAATTTAAACACCTTTTAAAGTTAAATAATCACAATCATATTGGAAGGATGGGTAACGGTTGACTCAGAGAGTGACTGTGTGGATGTCTATGTGTTTATGTTTCTGGGGGTGCAGGGGGTGGTGGTAGTGGTGATAAGAGAGCTAAATCCTTGTCTTCCTGGAAGTCAAAAGATAGTGCCTGAAACTGAAAGGTCAAGAAACAGAAACGGAAAAGTGTTAGCCTTTGGGGAGAAGGAAATAGAGGTGTGGAGTGAACGACTTAAGTTTCTCATGACAAGCGTGCGGAAGTATTTGATTCTTTAAAGTATGGGAGGTGAAACTCTAATAAGAAAGAAAGAAATGAAAACTAAACCAAAACAAAGCAAATGGAAAATTGCTGAGCCTCCGCTAGCAGGTCCTCTGACTCAGGTGACCAGCACCCGGGGGGCCTCTCGGTCACCTTGAATGTTCAGGGCTCCTGTACTCCATCCTCTTCAGATTAAGAGGGGCAAGGAGCTGGCGGCCTCGAGAGAAGCAAGACACATCTGGCTGGACGGAAGGGTATTGCTTATTTGAACAAGCACACATTTATTTTAATGTGTATTGGAAAATATGATTAACATATCAAACCTGTGATTTTATGGAGATTATTGCTTAGGATTGCTTAGGATGAAGTGAAGTTGATTATTAAGTGAAAGGACTTAAAGGAAAATTCTAGGATGACAGTAGAGGAGGTAGGTGGAAATGGAGAAGGTCTCTCCCAGTGGGTGAGAGTGACTGATCTGTCATAGGAAATACTGACCTAGTCCAACCCTCATGTTAGGGATGGGAACCCCAAGGTCAGAGAGGAAAAGGGACCTGCCCAGTGTCCTCCAGCAAGGCAGTGAAGGAAGCAGATATGACTCTCCTGGGGGTACACAGCCAAGAGGCAAGAAACCAAGGCTGGGTTTGTCTTGCTCTGCTCTGGTCAGTTTTGAAACCCTGAAATGCTTTTATCCTCTCAGTTCCTGGGTGTCTTCCTCTATATGATGAATAGGGTTCTGTAGATAATAGCAATAATGTTTATGGTATTTGTAAATAACCCTTATGGAGTCCTTACTATGTACCAGAAAAAAACAGTAATCATTGCAACAACAAACACATATATAAGATGTACTATATACAGAAAACCCTTCTGAACACTTTGCTTATATTAACATATTTCATCCTATGAGATATGTGGCAGCTAGTCTCCAAGATGGCCCAGTGGTTTTTGCCTCCTGACTGTCACTATTCTACATAGTCTCTTCCCACAAGGAATAGGGCTGACCTGTGAAATCAAAAGGATATTGCCAGAATGATGGAGTGACCTCCCTACTAGGGCCATAAAAGACATTGTGACTTCCTCCTTGTTTTCTCCTTCTCTCTCTTGGATGGGGGGAGCTGGCTGCCATGTTGTAAGGACACTCAAGCAGTCCTATGGAGAAGTCTGTCTGGTGAAATGCTAAGTCATCCTGCCAACAGCCAACATGAAATTGCCAGGCGCACACGACCCTCCAGCCCCAGTTAAACCTTCAGAAGACTAGAGCCTGGCCAACATCAAGACTGAGCTAAGTTGTTTCCACATTCCTGACCCATAGACACCATAAGGGATAGTAAATATTTGTTGTTGCTTTGCGTTGCTAAGTTTTAGGTTCTTTTGCTATGCAGGTAATTAATACTATTAGGTAACATTGTCATCCTCAGGTTGTAGATGAGGATGCAGCACAGAGAGTTCAAGTAACTTGTCCCAGGTTACACAGCTAACACATGATTTAAACCATGGCAGTCTGGATCTGTATAAAGTTCATGTAATAAATGAGAATTCTTCTATTATGGGAAATGAAGATACTCTGCTAGAAAAGAGAAGGGGGCGGGAAAGAGAGATAAATATGTAAGGACAGTGGCAAAGAGAAAATGGCAATTCATTTCTAGCACACATGACAGACTAGGCTAGACTTCTGTAAAGTGAAGGCAGCGGACAGTGGGAGAGTTCTGCTGCCCTTGCCGCTCAGCTGTGATTAGCTCGGGGCCACTGGTCTCTGACCCTGGCTGGATGGGTGGCACGGCCTTGGGTATCTGAGGGTGGGGATGTGATGCCATGGGCACGCCCTCTCTGGGCTCTTATCAGCCTGTGCTGTCACTGTCTGCCCCTAGATCCAAGATCCTCAAGGACAGGGATGAAGTCTGGCCCATCTGTGCTCCTTGCCTAGCACAGAGCCGGCTGGAGCAGCTGCGGGAGGTGCGTATGCAGAAGGCTCTCTGGCCCTGGCCCTGGAGAGAATTCATATCGCACTACCCTTTACCAAATCATCACTGGGGACACAGCAAGGACCAGGACGACCCCGTTTCTGACTTGAGCAACTCCTCATTGGATGGGGAATCCAACAATGATATCCCAGTGTGATCAGAGAGACTGGGACACACAGTCTTGTGGGAGTCTAGAGAAGCAGGGGGGGGGACCTCTCTAGAGGAGGCTGGAGGGTTTCCTAGAGGAGGAGGATTGTGAGGTGAGGCCCAAAGTATGCACAGAAGTCAGCCAGGGCAAGAGTATTCTCAGCAGACACTACAGCCTGGCAGAGGACTGAGGCTGTCTTGGGGGACACAGCGCGGGAGCAGAATGTGCAATGGGTGGGCCACTGGGCCTCTGATAGCTCTGAAGGCAGGACGCAGGGACTTGGGAGGGACATGCTGACAGCAGGTGCAATGTCACCTGTTTCTGTTTCACAGAAAACTCACTGTACTTGGGGTTGGGTTTGAGGGTTTTCTTTGGAAACCCAGGACTGGGTGAGGCCAGTATGCTTGAGTCTGCCCAGGATGGAGAGAGAGGACAGGAGAGGACAAGAAGCCACTTGGGCACAAATTGTACCAGAAGCTCAGTGTCCATTTGGTGTCTGGTGTATGGCAACGGCTGGCTTTCTCCATTTGTCCCTCAAGGGAATTAACCAACTTCAGTTCAGTTCAGTTCAATCGTGTCTGACTCTTTGCGACCCCATGAATTGCAGCATGCCAGCCCTCCCTGTCCATCATCAACTCCCGGAGTTCACTCAGACTCACTTCCATCAAGTCAGTGATGCCAGCCAGCCATCTCATCCTCTGTCATCCCCTTCTCCTCCTGCCCCCAATCCCTCCCAGCATCAGAGTCTTTTCCAATGAGTCAGCTCTTCGCATGAGGTGGCCAAAGTATTGGAGTTTCAGCTTTAGCATCAGTCCTTCCAAAGAACACCCAGGACTGATCTCCTTCAGAATGGACTGGTTGGATCTCCTTGGAGTCCAACTTAGGTGCCCTGAAAAACTCCCAGATCTGTCCTCTGGGTTCAACTGTTAGCCCTGTCATTTATTATCTGTATGATCTCCCCATCCTTTACCTTGCTCATCTGTAAAATGGGATCAACATAAAACCTGCTTCATAGAGATGCTGTAGGGACCAAATGAGTTAAAGCATTTAAAACACACAAACAGTGCCTAAACACCTCCCTCCCAGCAAGTGTACAATAAGCATTAGCTATCATTATTACTTGACATGGTTTTCTTTCTAATCTTTTCAAGGATTTAAACATCATTTATCTAATGCTTGTTATATACCAAGGCTTGTACTTATCCTCTGAAAATAGGGGTGAATATGACATAGTCCTCCTAAAGATACAGAAATCATGAATAAAGGCAAGAACAAACAAACACGGATCAAATGTGCCCTGTGCCAGAAACCCAGACATGCCTGAGAGCTGGTTCCTGTCCTTGGGAAGGTCACAGGCTGACTAGGGAGAGAGAGAAGTGGGCCAGATTGGGTGGGGGCTGAGAGGAGCCTGGATAACCTCTGGTAGGGGCTTTTTCAAGAGATGAGTTGCCCGCTTTGGCAGCTGGATGTGTGTCAGAGAGTAGGAGTAAAGACCCTCTTGGAGAGGAGGTCAAGGAAGGCTCAGTTTTTATTCTTTGAGTGCTAGGAAGTTATCAGAAGTTTTTGATGAGGAATTATATTTGAATAATTGTGTTGGAGAAGATTCTTGAGAGTTCCTTGGATTGCAAGGAGATCAAACTAGTCAATCCTAAAGGAAACTAGTCCTGAATATTCATTGGAAGGACTGATGCTGAAGCTGAATCTCCAATACTCTGGCCACCTGATGAGAAGAACTGACCCATTGGAAAAGACCCTGATGCTGGGAAAGACTGAAGGTGGGAGAAGGGACGACAGAGGATGAGATGGTTGGATGGCATCACTGACTCAATGGACATGAGTTTTAGTAGGCTCCAGTAGTTGGTGATGGACAGGGAAGCCTGGCGTGCTGCAGCCCATGGGGTCGCAAAGAGTTGGACACGACTGAGTGACTGAACTGACTGAACTAAACTAGTTGGGCTTCCCTGGTGGCTCAACTGGTAAAGAATCCACCTGCAATGCGGGAGACCTGGGTTTGATCCCTTCGTTTGGGAAGATCCCCTGGAGAAAGGAATGGCTACCCACTCCAGTATTCTGGCCTGGAGAATCCCATGGACTATAGTCCATGGGGATGCATAGAATCAGACACGACTGAGCAACTTTCACTTCACAACTAAACTAGTAGCTATTATGTGCCTACTGTACACTGCATGCTCTGCATATATAATCTCCTTTAACGCAATCCTCACAACCCTGTGAGATAGTCATCATTTCCATTTCACAGGTAAATAAATCGTGCCATAGAGGTTAAGTGAGTTGCCCAACATCACGTAGCTAGAAAGAGAAGGAACAGACTTAAACCCAGGCAGTCTAACCCAGAGCCTATGCTTTTAATCTCTTTACCTTGCTGCCTCTGAACTTCAATCCACACAATCTGAAAACTAAAACGAGCCTATGAAATTCCCCATTTCTGCTTCACAGATGAGCAACTGAAGCTCACAGATGGGGAATGACTTTCCTGAGACCACAGAGTGAAGGAGGTGCTAAGCTGAAGTGGTCAGTCTTGGCTGCAAGAGGGGCTCCAGTCCTACGCATCCCACTGTCACACTGGGCATCGTTGTGCTTGGAACAAAATCCAACCCTCTTGCCGAGGCCTACAAAGCCCTCATGTGATCAGAACCTTGCTGCTCTCTCTGACCTCACTTGCTCACCCAGCTTCTCCTTATCCTCAGATTCCAGCCCGCCTGGAGGAGTCTGTCTGCTGCTCTCCTGGCCAGGAATGCCTCTGCAGCTGACCTTCCGAGGGTTGGATTCTGTCTCAGTCCACTGGGGATGCCATAACAAAATCTCATGGATTGAGTGGCCTGAAAACAACAGACATTTGTTGGGAGCCTGAGAAGTTCAAGGTCAAGGCAATGAAAGGTCAAGATGCCCGCAGATTTGAGATCCCACTTCCTGTGTCGTAGACGACTATCTTCTTGCTATGTCCTCATTTGGTAGAGGGGGCCAGAGATGTCTCTCTGGAGCCTCTTTCCTAAGGGCACTAATTTCATGTACATCCTAATTGACTCCCAGAGACACCACTTTCAAATACCTTCACACTGAAAATTAGGTTTTAATGTAATTCTGGGAAGATACATTCGACCTACAGGAGTTTCATTCTTGGCCATTCAGTGAAATGTCACTTCCTCAGAGAGGCCTTCTCTGATCACCTCTCTAAAGTTACCTCATATTACTCTCACATCATCCTACTTTATTTTTTCTATAGAAGTTATGATGATCTGAAATTACGATCATTTTTTTTGTTTGTTTCTGTTTTCTTGTTTTTGTGTGTCTCTCTCTCGACTAAGATTTAAGGTGCAGGAGAGAAAGGAGGAATGTCATCTGTTTCCATACTGTATCCCTGGGCAATGTCAGGCGCATAGTAGGTGCTCCATAATTTTGTGCTGAAAGTATGCCTGCATTTCATCGTGTGTCGGTTGGTGGTCTGTCTCCCCACCAGTGAAGCTGGTAGAGTGTCTGATTCACCTTGGTACTCCTAGAGCAAGGCTGGAATGCGTTTGTTGGATGACTGAATGAACAAAAGATAGAAGAGGTGACGGCAGCAGCACCTGCTGGGCTCCCTGGGGTCTGCAACCCTCTCTCATGGGGTGGCCACAAACACTGCCAATGGGCTGCTCTTTGTGGGAAGACATACGGCTCAGTAATAGGACTGCTGATGAGACAGTGACTTCTAGGCCTGAGGCTAACAACTCCTGAGGCCCTTTCTTCTATATTCCTGCCATGGAGGTGAGACAGCAAGAAAGGAGGGGAAGGTGGACCCACACTGGGCCTAACCACCTTCAAGTCTGGCTCTTTTAGTGGCCAGTGCACTCAAAACTCTTTGTCCAAAAAGGCTGTGCTGGTTGGGGCTTGCTTACCAGTAAGTAACTAAAATCCAGTCACCTGCACCCTGGACTGAGTGAAGTGGGGCTGAGACTTCAGAGGAGGGGTCTTACTCATGCCAGCAGGGGAGAACAGCAGCCCTGGGTGTGAGTCCTCCATTAGCAGGGATGAGACATCCCTTCTGGGGGGCCCCACAGTCTCTGCCTTTCACTATCACAGTGAACACAACCCCGTTGTCCCTGCTGGTCCCCTGATTGTCTGCCTGGCCCAACAGAATGACCCAGTGAGAATGAATGAATCAAGTCTGTGCACCAGGCCCAAGCCACCTGCCTCTCATCCTTGGCCTCACAAACTGCATTCGTGTGAGAATGCAGCATGGGCACCTTAACCAGCTACAAGGATGTGTGATGTCTTGCCTGGAGCCTTGGAGAGGTGCAGAGGTCCACTCCTGCTCCCCCGGTTTCTCCCAGATCACATGAATCCTGGTACCCCAGCCCTACCCACTATCATCCCTACTCCATGTGCGCGTTCACAGGCCTGTGCACCAGGGAACATTGTCCCCCCTCCCGCCCAGGTTCACTCCTTGGCATTCCTCAGCCTCCTATCGTCCTGTCACCTCCTCCAGGCAGCCTGTGCTGCTTCCCTTAGGCCATCTGCTACCTCTGCGGGTAGAGGTCTTGCCTGTTTCATCCCAGCGTCTACAACGGCCAGCACGAGGGAGACCCTGAGTAGGGTCACTGAGAATGTACCAACCGAGCAGCAGACCAAGAGCTGGAGGGAGGAGGGAGAGGAGGCGTCAGAGGGAGGAGAGTGGGGCGGAGGCGGCAGCGGGAGGGGGCGCGCGCGCCGGCGGCAGCAGCCCAGGCCCGGGGCCGCGCGCCCAGCCTGAGCCCGCCCAGCCGCCGAGCGTCACGAAACCTGCTTGAAATGCAGCCGAGGAGCCGGGGCGGGCGGCAGCGGCGGCGGCGGCGGCGGCGGGGGCAGCGGCAGCCCCGGCGCCGCGGCAAGGACTCGGTGGGCTGAGGCGAGGCGGCGGCACAGGGTGCGCGGGGCGCGGCGGCCGGAGCCCGGGGCCCGCCATGGGCCGCCCCGAGCGGGGCGCGCTCCGGCCGCTGGCGCTGCTGCTGCTGCTGCAGCTCCAGCATCTCGCGGCGGCGGCAGCGGATCCACTGCGCGGCGGCCAAGGTGCGTGCGGCCGATGCCCGGCCCGGCTTTGAGCCGCTGGAGCGGCCGACAAAGCACTGCCCGGCGGCCGACCGGCGGGTTGCGCCGGGGTCCCTGAGCCCGGGCCAGACAGTGGGGCGCCTGTGCGGGATCTACTCCTGCGGACCCAGGTCTCCGTTAATTCGCCCTCGACCCCCACCCTCGCGGCTCTCTTGTGTAGTGGGCTCTGTCCCCCGGCACCCGTTCTTGGGGGATGGGCGCCGTGGGGGCCAGGAACTTTGCTGGGTTGGTCACTGATGGTTTCGCGAGGGCTGTGTGATTCTCGCCGTTGGGGTTAATTTGACACGCGCGCTTCGCGGCGGCGATGAGCAGAGCCAGGAGACTACCCCGGCTGACAATGCGTTTCCGGCGACCCCTGCGTGTTGCAGAGAAAGAGGGGCTGCGTGCGAGGGGGATGTGCCCGCAGCGCCTAGTGCGCGTGTCGCGGCGTGTTCGGGGGGCTCCCTGTGGGCTGTGTCTGTGTGGATCTCTCATTATGGGCCTTGTGGGGGGGTGAGTGTTCTGAATGGGGAGTGTATCAAAATGGTGTGACACCGACTGTGTGTGCCTGGCCTCGTCGTGCCACAGAGCAGCCCGTCATCCCTGGAACTCTTATCCTGCCCTCCTTCCTGGTCGAGGGTGCCAGAGGCCTCCAAGGCTTTGGCTTCAGCGTCGCCCCCTATCCTGCACTCAGTAGACCCCTCCCCGCGGCCGGGACCGCTATGCTCTGGGGATCCGGTTCACGCCTCCTCTCCCCCCGCGCAGGGTCGGTCAAGGAGTGCGAAGAGAACCAGTTCCGGTGCCGGAACGAGCGCTGCATCCCCTCCGTGTGGAGGTGCGACGAGGACGACGACTGCTCGGATAACAGTGACGAGGACGACTGCCGTGAGTGGTTGGCCGGGGAAGGAGGGAACGGTGGGGGGACGCTTTGCTCAGCGCCCACGTGGCTGCAGCCTCCGCGGGGCCACCTGTTTGGGCTTTTACTGCCGGAGGCTGCCGCCAGGAGTCCGCCCGGGAGCCGCTTCCTTCTGGGCACTTAGGAACCCGGCCGGTTCCCGGCGGCCGGCGGGTCCCGCTGGGGCCGGAGCGGAACCCGGCACTGCGGGGCCGGGGAGGATGGTGCGCCACGCCCAGATTGCTGGGAAGGATCTGTAGGCGGCGAAGCGACAGCCCCTACGCGCGCCTACTTTTCTGCGATCGGGCCCTCCGGAACTCTAGCCTCGGCACCACAGAACGCGCTCGTGTTTCAAAGTTCCACGCAACTCTGGGCCTAGCCTTGCTTCTTTTCCTGCCGCGTTGTGTGAATGAATGGGCTCCCCGGGGCCCCTGATTGGCTGTGGGAGGACCACCCCATAGGTCTCTGTGGTCTGAGCGGGCCAATCGTGGAGCGAACGGGTGTGCAGTTTTCTGGCGCTCCGGGCGGTGGGGCCCTGCCCTGGCCACACCCCCGCTCATCCCCTGGGTAGTAGGTGCAGGGCGGGCGCTGGCGTCCGCTGCTTTTCTGCCTAGTCACGGTGAAAACCTTTCTTGTGCCACCCTGGTTGGCCGACTGCGGTCTCCTGCCAGCCAGGCCCAGGAGTGAGTCATGGCAGAGCAGGAAGAAGCGGACCAGAAGGAAGAGTTTGTTTCCTGGAAGGGGCGTGAGGACCCCAAGGCCGTGCGTGAACCGCGGGCTACATGATACATGAGGTGGCCCACCGCCTCTGCTGACTATGGTGTTCGCCGGCACCCGGGCGCAGCAGCTTTGGAAGTTCTTTCTTGAAATGCGCGCGGTTTCTGATGTCTGCGGAACCTGAAGCGAGTTAGCAAGCAGTTGTCACTGTGGAAGGAATGTAGTTCCAGGAACAGAAAAACGACTCTATAAACAGACACAGGTAGTCATTCATCCATTGTTACTGAGCGCCTGCCGTCTGCCAGGCACTGGGGCACTTTGGAGAGCAGACCCACCCCCCAACCCCCTACAACCCCCCCCCCCCCACCCTCACCCCCTACAGTCCTCCCCGACCTCCCACAACCCCCCACCCCCACCCTGCCCAGGCCAGGGAGCACGGCTTCTGCGGGATGAGGGCAACTGGCCCACAGCTCCACACAGTGGCAAGGGGTAGGGGGACCACCTGGGCTGGCATTGTCTGTTGAGTTCTAGTTTTTGTTTTTGTTATGATTTTCCTTGGTTTGCCAGCCAGTCAGCCTCCAGGTTCACTCTCAGACCATCACTGACTCAACTCGATGAACATGAATTTGAGCAAGCTCCTGGAGTTGGTAATGGACAGGGAAGCCTGGTGTGCTGCAGCCCTTGGGACTGCAAAGAGGTGAACACAACTGAGCGACCAAACTGAACTGAACTGATCCCAGATTTGGCTGTGTGACATGGGTACATCTTTCCCTCCTGTCTTTCCTCTCCTGACCACTTGGGCTAATGATTCCTGCCCTGTTTTTGAGGACCAGTTCTAGAAATGTCATTTAAAGGGATGCGACCAACATGTGCTGTTAGCTGTGTGTCCACCACTGTGGGAAGTCTACCACTGTGTCAAGTCCACCACTGTGTCTTATATAAATTCCTTTAATCTTCAGAACAGCCCTATTTTACAGACCAAAAAAAAAAAAAAACCCCACACAAAAAAAGAGGCACTGGAGAGAGATTAAGTTACTTACCCCACAGCTATTGAGCTGTTAAGTAGGAGCTTAAATTTAAGCATCTGACTCCAGAGTTCTTAGCCTAATTATGATCCTGACCATTTCCCAGTTCTGTTGAAATTCTGAAAATGCCTAGGTGAGGGTAAAATGACAGCGAATCTCCTCGTTGGGAGTTGTTCTTCTGTGGTTCCTTTTAGGTGGAGTGCTGAGGATGGGGTGGGGAAATAGATACTACATTTCTGGGCTGGTTTTACTTTATCTCCCTGAGTCTGCATAGCAACAGTTTTGTGAGGATGGCTGTGAAGAGCAAAAGTGTTCCTTGTCATTCTCACTTGTTGGTAAGAATTCTGGCTCCGACAAGTTGAGTGATTTGCCCAAGGCCACACAGCTGAGAGTGACAGGACTTGGCCAGGGTGCCCGCCTGCCTGCTAGCTCAGGGGCATTGTCTGTGGTGGTGGTGGGAGTGTGGTGAGGAAGGACCCAGGAGGGGGATCCCAGTGCTTCTCATGTCCATGCAAGGCTCTGGGCAAGATGAGAGTGAAGTAGCTGGTGGCGGGGCGAGGGCCAATCTGATGGGCTCCTGCTTTCATTCTGAGATGGCTGGGGTGGGGTCAGAGGTTAGTGAACAAAAAGGTTAGTGAACAAAAGGGTTCACTAAGGGTTTTGTTGTTGTTGTTGTTGTTCACTAAGGGTTAGTGAACAAAAACAACTGACATTGAGGGCTTAGCTGTTAGTATCGAGTATTGACCCTACACACTGGACTTTCCTAGACTTGTTTCATCATCTGCCAAATGAGGGTAGCCATTCCTTCACTACAGATTGTACACATAGAGAGTCTTCACATGGGGCTGGTGAAGAGAAGGGAATGGATGTGAGTTCACACCACCAAGGTCTTTAGAAAGGGACTCCTAGGGTCACAGTGAGAAGTAGTGAAGAAAGGGCTGCAAGCTTCAGTGGCTCTATGGGGCCAGGTGTTGGAAAACGGTATTTTGTCACCTCTTCCTTCCCCATTTGGGAAGCTCCCTCCATTCTGGGCCACCTGCCCAAACTGCTCTGCTTGGAACTATCCTCCCTGCCGTATATTTAATCATTCTGCCCCTTCCACCCTGTGAGAGGGCCTCAGCCACTCCCCCTCTGTACCTCTTAGCTTGTAAACTGGGGATTGCAATTTGTAAGTGAAGTCTGTGTGCAGCAAAATGAGTGCAAGCTCCCAAAGGGGCTAGAATGCGGACCATGAATTCCGTGAGATGATGGAGGTTGGGGGGAGGGAGCTTGTCTTTGGAGGAAGCCAAGGAGGGCTTTCTGGAGGAAGAGACAGCTGAGCCAGGCCTTGAAAGATGGTAATTAATGGCATTCCCTCAGGACTTGATGCCTTCCTGGTGGCTCAGGTGGTAAAGAATCTGCCTGCAATGCAGGAGACCTGGATTCAATCCCTGGGTCGGGAAGATCCCCTGGAGAAGAGAATGCTAACCCACTCCTGTATTCTTGCCTGGAGAATCCCATGGACAGAGGAGCCTGGCAGGCTACAGTCCATAGAGCCGCAGAGTCAGACACGACTGAGTGACTAACACTTTCACTTTCATTAGGACTTAGCAATTAGAAATAGATGATACGGGCCCCACATTATAGAGGAAGAACTGGAGTTCAGAGAGGTGACATGATGCCCCCAAAGTCACACAGCTCCTCATGGTTGGAGCTGGAACTGGACCTTCTAAGTGCTGAAACTTAACCCACAATGGATGGGACTTGGCTTTTTGAATAGAGCTGGCAGGATGGGAAAGGGAAAGGCTCATGGGGCGTCAGTTCTCAACTCAAAGGGCCTTCAAAGTGGAGGAAGGGGCTGGAAGCTCAGGGGCGGCCCAGCCAAGGGAAGGGGTGGGGTTCCTGGCTGCACCTGGGCCACATAGACCAGCCGGCGTATTGGCCTCAGTTTCCTGTTGCTCCTTAGTGTCTGGGGCAGAGACAGGGTTTCTGATCTCCAGCCAGCCCTTTGCTCCCAGAACAGCAACAGCAAGAACAGTGCACATTTACTGAGCCCTTGCTGTGGACCAGGAGCTGTGCTGGGATTCTACAAAACGGGGTGACTCTATGAAGTCCCTGGGCACATCCTCGTTTTACAAAGGCACAGAGGGGTTAAGGAACACTCTCAAGGGGGTATGATTTTTCGGTAAAACTGAAGCTGCTGGGTTTGAATGCAGGCACCCGACTATGGAATGTGTGCCACGTCAAGCACTAGCTGGTAACTTCAGGCAAGTCCTCCCAGGCCTCTGTTTCCTCATTTTGAGGGGACATCAGCCTCTCCCTCACATCCCCCTCCAGCTTCTCTGTGTGGATGGGCTGTGTAGACAGGTGGCCCGGTTGTATGTTCAGTTTTCTCTCCCTATTCAGGCTCTTTTAGGCTGCCCTGTTCTCCTAGCCTTCATCACCCCTCCACTTCAAGTTTAACAAGCAGTGGCTGCAGTGAGGTCTCCCCTGGCCAAGAGCTCATTGGCTAGGCGAGGCCTGGCTGCAGGAGAGCTGAGGCCTGCTGGGCAGTGGCCTCGTAAATAATTAAAGCTTGGCCACCACTTCCAGCTGGGGCTCCACATTGCATTTGGTATTCGGTGTGCCACCTGACCTAAGCCATTCTAACACCCCTGACCCCAGGCCCAGCTTCGTGTCCTTTTTTGGATGGAGTCATCTGACAGACAGTGCTGCTCTCTCTGAACCTCGGTTTCCTCATCTGAGCTGCCGGTTCCACCATTCAGAGTCCTCCTGAAGCTCCCATGTCCCCACAGCATAAGTTCAGCTGAGACGCCTCTGCATCTGGGTCTCTGTGATCAGCTCCTAATGGCCACTGCCCTCCAAACCCTTCCTGCTCTTCCTGTGAACGAACCCGTGACCCCAGACTTCTGTCACGTTCTAGCTTTCCTGCTGCTTCTCACGGCGAGGCTTTTGCACACATCTGTGTGGGACGCTTTCTGCTGCCTCATCTGGCAGCCTCCTCCTCCTCCTTGTCGTCCTCGAATTGTCAGTGCAGGTTTCACCTCCTTCAGAAAGCCTCCCCTGCTACCGTCTCTCTCCTGGGCTGAGATACGTGAGTCAAGAGCGGGGAGTTAGAGACTTGGTGTTGGAATAACTCTATGTGGCCCTCAATTAGACACTCTTGGTTTTCTATCCCCACTGTGACCTCTGGCTGAATGGCCTTGGAGGTGGGATTAGTCTCCCTCTCCCAGAGGTGCTGTGAGGATTCAGTGAGATAATGTGCCTGATAAGCAATAGGTGTCCAGTGAATGGCAATGGTCTGTCTGCTCTGGAGGAGTTCACGGAAGACTCTACGTATCTGTCTGCCAAGATGTCCCTACTTCTCCTGCTCCTATTTGCTTAGCCAGAGGTCTGAAGGCTCCCACGTCTGAGACTTGCCCCAGCCGCAGGGTTGCTGAGCCCCAGTGGATGTAGCCCCAAGGCCATTCAGCCCTGAGCTGAACCTGGAAGTAGAGAAAGTCACCCAGGGAGGGCCTGAGAGAAGAAGTGAACCAAACCAGCCTGGTTGGTCTCAGTGGAGTGTCTGGGGCCCTGGGAGGCGCAGAGGAAGCCTTCCCTGAGGCCAGATGATTGTCCCAAGGCTGGTTTATGAGCTCTCTGTGCCTGGAAAGCGGAGGAAGCCCTGTGGCCCCCAGCAGACCCCAAGCTTCTCCCTTCCCCAGGGCCAGGATGGTGCCTCCATGGCTTGGTCCCAGCAGGCCTCGGGAGCGTTTGCTGAAGACTTTCCCATGGGCCTTCCTGCGGGCTCTCCTGGGACCAAGTTCCCCTCTGGAAACCCCCTGGGCTCACTCAGGCCTGCTGAGGGTTCTGAGTGCAGTAGGCCTCTCAGTCCTCTCAGCTGTCTGCATGAAACTGACTTGACAGCTTTCCCTCCTTGGGGAAATAGCAGCAGCAGGTGAGGCCAGAGAGATGCCCCCAGGGAGAGGGTGAAGAGAGGGAGGAAGCAGAGGGCTGATAGAGCAGGAGAGGACCGATTTGTTTGTGCTGCCCTTCAGGGCTGTAAGCAAATGGAAGTAAGTGTTCTGGCCCAGGTCAGACCCCTAGGCCAGTGCCACCCCCAGGAAGCCAGCCCTGGGCTGAGGGGAGGGTGTGGGGCCCTGCTGTGTGGGCCGTGCAGCCAAGTCTCAGGGCCCTGGATCTAAGCAGCACTGATAACACCTGCCCACATGCCCCGATAGCCCAGTCTTTGAAGGTCTGGTGGAGATGCCACCTCCCCCAGGTGGCCCTCCCTGACCTCTTGTCCTCTTGCTCCCTGGTCCCTGAGCTCCCATAATCTGTCCCTGTTCTTCCTTTGGTCCCAGATCCTTCTTCTCCAAGTTGTCCTGCCAGCCTTGTGCTGAGCAAGGAATATGCCAAAATAGCTCGCTCGAGGGAATTACTAACAATCAATACAGGCTATTTACCCCGTGCTTAGTATCATGTTGGAAGTCTGCATTCAGTAGCTTTGCTACTCACAACTCTTTGAGGGCTGTCTTATTATTGCCTTTTCAAAGATGATGAAACCGTGGCTCAAAGAGAAGTGACTTGGCCAGTGTCATGATGTTTGAGTGCTAGAGCTGGGACTTGACCCAGGCCTGTCCACTCTGGAGCCTGGACTTTTCCTCAGACTCTTCCTTTCCAAGCTCTGATTACCCTGTAGAGGTCAGAGGGCCTGGGGCTCAGAGGGTGTGGAAGAAGTGGGTGAGGGCTTGCAGTGTCCAGTGATGCCTCCTTGGACTACAGATTTCTGTCTGGGAGGGACCCTCTTCTCTGGAGACAGCACAGAGCCCCAACGTAAGGTCCTCTCCTCACATAGCCCCCCATGAATGTGAACCTCCATAGTTTCCAAGGGTATTCCTTGGCCATTGCCTGGGGATGGTGGTTACTGTTCTCGTTATACAGATAGGGAAACTAGGGCCCCAGCGATATGTCACTGATGCAGGTAACCTCAAAGAGTGTCATTTCCAATTCACCGTCTTTCCTCCAGAAAAGGCCAAGAACCCAAGCCATCCAAAATGTTGACTTTGGCTCTCTGTGCTGTGCTGTGCTTAGTCGCTCAGTTGTGTCTGACTCTGCGACCCCAAGGACTGTAGCCCGCCAGGCTCCTCTGTCCACGGGGATTCTCCAGGCAAGAATACTGGAGTGGGTGGCCATTCCCTCCTCCAGGGGATCTTCCCAACCCAGGGATTGAACCCAAATCTCCTGCATAGCAGGCAGATTCTTTACCATCTGAGCCATCAGGGAAGCCCAAGAATACTGGGATGAGTAGCCTATCCCTTCTCCAGGGGATCTCCCTGACCCAGGAATTGAACCAGGGTTTCCTGCATTGCAGACAGATTCTTTACCAGCTGAGCTACCAGGAGAGCTCTTGGTTCTCTGGCTCCCACGCAATTCGTCGACTGTGGGTCTTCCTAAATACTTTCCTTCTGCTTGGATTGTCCTGCCCTGTCTCCTACTAATCCTTCAAAACCTAGCTCATTACCTCTGCCACGAAGCCTTCCCTGTCTTCCTGGTGTGATCTAACCTCTCCTATATTTGGATGCCATGGCTTTGCAGACCCTTGTCATAGCCCATTGTAGGATCTTGTGGTTGCTGGGGAGTATCTGAGGTGGGGGACCACAGGGCCTGGCCCAGAGCCGAGGCGTTTGAGGAGTGGTATGTGAATGAATGAATGGACTGAGGAAATGCCCCCCACCTTTGAGAGTGAGAAGCTAGTATCAGTCAGGTGAGGGGGACCCAGGGGCCTCTGAGAAGCCCCTGAGGGGTCCTTGAGGCTGGAAAAGGGAGCTGGGTGTCCTTTAGGGACCATAGTCAGGTCCTCTCTTGTGAGCTGGGTCACCTGAGGCCAAGGCTCTGAGAAGCCAAGTCACTTGCCCCGGGTGGGTTGGTCGGTCAGCGACAGGCTGGGCCATGCCTCTCTAGCTACAGTGTGACGCAGGTAAGGGAGGAGATACATGTTCACACATCCCAGTCACAGCTGCAGTGGGAGTGATGTGGGGGTGTGCTGTGGCCCCTCTTCCTTTCTGGGTACCCCAGGCATCTGTCTTTGCCAACCCCTGCCAGTGGGCGTATGGACTTCCTCCTGAGCAGCTCTGGCCCCTTGGTGCCCCTGGGCATGAGCTGAGCCCGAAGCAGCAGTTTCCATCACCAGTCGTGTGGCCCTGGCTCCTCCGTGTATGTCATAGGCCCCAGGAATAGCCCCTTGGCTGGAGTGGCTCAGGAGGGGCCCCAACTGTGACCTCACCCATCCCCCTGCACCAGGTCGGACCTCTCTGTCCCTGGCAGGTGCCCACAAGCCAAGTGCTTTGGGGGTGCAGAGCCCAGCTTATTATCAATACCCTCTAGTGACTGGAAGAGTCACCCGGAGAAGCAGGGCCATGGGGCTCCTAGGTCCACACAATTCCCATGATCCCTCTCAGCCTCCACACACCCGCCCCTTGGATATGGCAGCCCAAAGCCTCCCTGAGGTCTGCCAGTCTGGGAGTCCACGGGAATGGTCATGTGGCCACCACCCTCCTCTGGTCACTGGCTCTGAGTTCCACAAGGGACTTTACACCAGCCACTCCGCAGATGATTCAGTTTCTGGCCCTCTCAGCCTGTTAGAACCACAATATGGCTTTTTCCAGTTTGTGCCTCACAGCTGCTCTGTGGGGAAGGTGGTGCAGAAGTTCATTATCATCCCCATTTTCTTGAGGAAACTGAGGCTCAGGGAGGGTGCGGGGCTTGCCTGGGGCTACACAGCCTGTTACTGGTGGTGCTCAAGCCAAAACTCACTTCAGTTGATTTCATTTATTTTTTCCAATGGAAGAAAGTTTTTCTGATTATATAAAGATAGTTTCATACTTGTTTAAAAAAAGTGAAAACACCCAGACAATTCAGAAAAGTGCAAAGAGGAAGGTAGGAGTTTCCCATGTGGTTATACCACTGTGGGAGCTGCCTGTCCTCCCAGAGATGTTCTTGTATTCTCTGCATGCGAGTTCATGTGCTGGGTTTTTTTTTCTTTTTTTTTAGCAAAATGAGCATGTGTTATGCCAGTTGTTTTCTCCCTACAACATGTGCATCTTTCTGTGTCCGGCACAGTAGATGCCGATCATCGTTTTAAAGGGCTAGATAGCATTCCGCTGCCTGAATCTTCCCTGATTTAACGATATAGTCTCCTATGGATACACTTGTATTTAGTTGGTTCTATCTTTTTTTCCTGTCTACACAGTGCTGGGGTAAATATCAGGATTACACCTTTGTGCCCTTTTCTGGTTCTTCTCCTAAGAAGAAGAAAGCCCTGGGAAAGACAGGGCTGAGCGTGTGTTTTCCTCCTCACCTTGCCGCTCTCCCTCAAGGAGACAGTTTCCTATCTCACGACACCCCGACTTGCTGCGGCCCCTCCCAGCCAGGCGGGCAGTCCACAGGACCTCCCTTTCCCGTGAGCACAGGGCCACCTCACCCCAGTCCCAGGGGGCAGACAAAGCGGCCAGATCCAGGCCACACAAAGCAAAGTGAGGAGAAAGACCAACTGTATTCTGGCCCCAAGGAGAACACCCCCACCAGAGACCACAAGAGGGAACACAACCAGTCTTCATTTTTCTCAGGATGTTTGTAGAATCTATCTCCTCCACAGCATTATGAAAGTGATTCTGCCCCTGCCCCTAACTTGCTGTGTGACCCTGGGTGAGGGGCTCTCCCTCTCTGAACTTCATCTCCCCTTCACCCATTGGTCCATTCTCCGCCTACACTGTAACCAGCACTCTGAGCAGTTTTCTTCTCCCTGGACCTGGGCTCAGGGCCAGTCCTGGCCTGGGGGAAGGGGACTTGTGGCCCTCAAGCTCCTTGATGCCTGGTGAGGGTTGGTGGGAGTGTAGCTGGCTTTGTGGGTGGATTCCAGGCAGGTTGATGGAGGGTAGCTGGACTATTTAGGGTCCATTTCCAGAACTTAGCCCTAGGGCTCAGGTTCCTTGGGCTGCTTTCCCTTCTGCCTTCTTTCTGTGCCTGTGATTGGATTGGATGCTGTGGAGTGATGGAGAAAAATGGAGTCAGACCACTAGTCCTGTGACCCACTAGCTAGGGTTCCTGGTATGGGTCTTATGCTCTGAGCTTTAGATCTCTGGTCTCTGAAATGGGGATGATGAGCCTACCTCTCAGAGGTACGCAGGCTGATATAAAGTGTTCTGCCCAGACCTGGCCCTGAAATGAGCACCCCACTTCCCCTCCCAAGCCCATGATCCCCGCACAGGGAACAGCTAAGTAGAAGGGACCATCAGCAGCTTTCCTCCTCCTCCTCCTCCACCAAGGACAGGACAAGAGGGCAACTGCTGAAATAGCAGCAGGAGAGATGTAGGTCAACTGGCCAGTTGGGAGGACTTGGCTGCCTGGGAGAACAGCAGCTTCTTGGGCTGGGAGGGACTGTAAGAATCATCTCATCCACTGCCATCTGCACTGGAGGCCTCATAGTGGCTGCTTCCTGGGTGGCCTGGGGGACTTGGTTAAGCAGAGAGAAACAAGGAGAGCTGGTTAACCAGCTATGCCTGGCATAGTTGTCTAGGAGGGGGCGTTGGTTCCCCAGTGGGTCCGTTTAACATCAGAGAGTTGGAAGCTGATGAGAGGCAAGAAGAGCCCATCGGCCCAGGTTAAGCTGCAGGACTGAATAGCTGGAGGCCCAGGGTGGGCTATCCTGGTGGCGCGAATCCAGGGATATTCAGGCCAGCGCTCCTCCCGCCGCCTGCCCTCTCTGCTTCCTAGACTCTGAGCTGCCATCTGCTGCCCCCGTCACCCTCAGCCTCCTCTCCGCCATGTGTCCCAGTACATGGGCATGTGAACAGGGTGTGCATCTCAGAGAGGGGGTGTGCACCAGGAGGGAGGTGACCGTCCTGGACACATGGAGGCGGCAGGGACACGGTGACGCCCTTCCTTCCACACCAGCCAAGGCCGCCCAGCCAAGCCGAAGCCAAAGCCCCCCACTGGGCTGTTTGTGGCGGGGAATTATCTGTAGCTGGCGAGGTGCCAGCAGTCTCTGTTCCCAGCCTGCCCCCTGCCATGGCAGCCTCTCTCCACCTCCAAGTCTCAGCCTGCAGCCCACTGTCTGCACCCACCCACCCCCCACCTAGAGGGCTGAGCTTGATAGAAATGTCGTGGCCCGGACTCCAGGCCCACCTCAGCTCCACCCCTGCTCCTACCTCACCAACTGGCCATCGGCAGGTTCCTGACCCTGTTGGGTCTCTACTCACTAGGAGTGGGGCATCTCCCACCCCCTCTCAGTTCTAATTCTCTGGGATTCTCTTTTTCCCCTGAGAACCAGGGAGTTCACAGGACCTCTGCTCTGGGCAGGCCCCAGGTGTGGGGGTCCAAGGAGCTGCCCCTGTTCTCTGTGGCTCAGGAGGCCCAGAGTAAAGGGTGTGAAATCCAACCCTTCACAACCCCAACCCAGGGGATGTGGCCTAAACCATACATGCAAAGCTGGAACCAACTGTTTATTAGCAGAACATGCCTCCACTTGGGAGTTTGTGCCTGTTTATTTTTTCGCTGAGTCTGACCAGGCCGATTATTTAATACCTGCAGCCCCAGGCTTTCTATCTGCTGCACACGTGATGCTCTCATGCCTCCACACTCTCCTTCCCCTACCTGAACAACTGCCTGCTTCTCAGAGGTGATTGACAGGGGCTCGTATGGCCTGCCAGTGTCAGCTGGACTTCAGTTTCCGCTGCAGTCTTTCCGTGTCCTAGCTGCAGGCCTGGGACAAGTCCCTCAAACCGGAAGCTCAGACTCCTGCACTGTGTGAAAAAGTGCAAGTGTTAGTCGCTCAGTCATGTCTGACTGTTTGCAACCCTGTGGACTATAGCCCACCAGGCTCCTCTGTGCATGGAATTCTCCAGGCAAGAATACTGGAGAGGGTGGACATTCCCTTCTCCAGGGGATCTTCCTGACCCAGGGATCGAACCTAGGTCTCTTGCATTGAAGGCAGATTCTTTACCATGTAAACCGCCGGGGAGGCCCATGCACATGGACAATGAGCAATTCCTGGTTTTGGTATAGTAGCTGAAGCTCACTGGGTCCCGCAGAACCAGTCAGCTCTTCCTGCACTGGGCGCAGGTCCACACCAGGGCCCAGAGGTTGGTGGCTATGTGGTTCTGCACCGAGTTTTCCCCCCGGGAGCAGAGGCCTGAGCCCTTGTCACTGTTCTCCTGTTGAGAGCCAGTCCCCCCAGGCTCTCAGTGCCACCACACCGGGAGCCAGGGGGCCTCCCCTTGTCACCGACTTATTGAGGGACCTGAGTGAGTCTCTGACCTGTCCTGAGCCTGAGTTTTCCCACCTGTGAGGATTGCATCAGGAGCTTAAGTCACTTTGGGCAGCTTTTGAAATTCGTATACCCTGACCCTCGTCCAGGTCTAATACCAAACCTTTGCTTGCTCTGTGGCCAGGTGGGAGCCATAGACATAAAGACCCCCCAGGTCCCCTTCCTCTTGACTGCTGCTGCATCACCTCATCCTTGAGTAACCCCACTGCGGCACAGAGAATAGCAGGGCCTCTACCCAGGCTGCCTGGGAGCAAGTCCATGCTTCCCCACTTCCTAGCGGTGGGCCCTAGGCAAGTTACTTCACTTGTCTCTAAAATGGAGCCAACACCTAACCCTCTAAGTGGCTGGATGAGTATGTAAGTTTATTTAAGAAAAGCCCTGAGAGCAGTAAGCCTGCACGTGATTTGCTCGGCTTCTTTTGACCTCTTCCTCTGAACCTCTATCTCCCACCTGTCCTTTAGGTGTCCCTCCCATGCAGGGATGCTCACTGCTGGGTGGAATAGGAAGGGCAGGGGAGCCCCCGCCCAGAAGTCTCCTTTATCCCTGCTTCTTCCTGGTGGCCCCAGGCCATAACTTACTGTCCTAATTTAATTAGGAAGAGTCCTTCCAGGGACTTCATTAAGAAATGAGCCCAGAGCCTTGGGGACCTCGAGGAGGGATGGGGTGTAGGAGGAGTTTGTATTGTGTCTGACCCTGTCCAGCCCTTGACCCTGTGCCCCACATGTGCCCAGTCCCTTAGACCTGTGACATGGAGCCTGGGCAGCCAGGACCTCCACCCTGTGCCCCCTGCCCAGCTTTGGCCTCATCTCCCTGGATGAGCACGAGGAAGACTGACTGAGAAGGTTTCTCTTGTTCTGTTCCACCTGTCCTTGATGTCCCCAGCCTGGCACAGAGCAAGCCTTGGTGACTCTGTGTTGAGTGAATGAGTTGAGTGAGCTGTGGCTCTTGGGAGAAGCATCTTCATTTGGCCAAAGCATGCTTCCACACTCATCCCAATGTGGGAATTTCCTCCAGCAACTCCAGGGGCTGGATGTGGGGGCGGGGGAGGTGTCTGCTTAAATACCTTCAGGGACAGGGAGCTAACTTAGCAACTGAGAGCTTTTTCTGTCCCTGGACAGTTCTTCCTGTTAGAGAATCTGTCTTCCTTTCAACCTCAAATCTGCCTCCTGTGACACTCTGCCCTGTCCTGGTCCCGCCTCTGTTTCTGGGGCCTCTGTGCACAGACTGTGCCCCTTACCTTCATCTCAAGCCTGCTTAGTATCCCTTCTTGGCCTGTGACAGCTGACATGCTATGTAACCTCGAGTAAGGCCTGTTCCCTCTCAGGCCACTGTTTCTTGGGGCCTGGTAGGCTACACACTCTCAGGTTCTATAAACACTGGCTGCCTTCTGTAACTGTGACCTACCTCCCTATGAAGTGGGGGCTGAAGACAGATGTGCTGTGTCCAGAGGTAATGATGACATCTCTACAGACAGCTTGTCTCCTGGTCAGCAAGGCGACAGTGCCTGGATCCTGCAAGAACCTGTGGCTGGGTGCTGGAGGCTGGTGCTTGGACCTTTTCTGCCCGAGACCAGTGCACAGTGCAGACACCCCCGTGTCTTGGTTAGGAATCTGGGAGTCGTTGTAGCCCCTTTCTCCCTTACCACTAATAGCTTCCATGGCCTGGTCCTTACCCCACTCACGGCCCAGGCCCTTACTCCATCCCACTGCGGCCTCCTGGACCAGGGCAGCAGCCCCAGCCTCGCCTTTGTTCCCTCCCTCCTGTCTGTTCTCTGCTCATACACTCAAAGCACTTTTGTGCCCGCGCTCGGCGCGCTGCAGGGAGGTCCACCACTCACAGGACAGTCTGCTGGCTGGCCTTCAGGGCCCTTCAAGACCCAGCACGCACCTGGCATCTCTCCAGCCCCAGACCTCACCATCTTCTTGCCCCACAAAACCATCAGCTCTGTGCTCCAGCCCCACCCCCACCCCCCGATGTGAGTGATGTCGCAGAGGCATCTTCACACTCTCACGTGCCTGGAAGACCCTTCCTCTGCTTGTTCAGTCCCCCTTTGCCTCAATAGTCTCCACTTCCAGGGAGCCTTCCCACCCTGGCTGGGTCAGGGCCTGCTCTGGACTCACCTGTCCCTGTGTTTCCCTCCATCCTTGCCACGTTGTACCGAGATGGTCCGATTAAGAGTCTGTGGTTCAGACTCAGGCTTCAGGAGGCTGGGGCAGGGGACCTGGCTAGGGCCTGCCAAGGAGGGGGAGGGGAGGAGAGTGGGTGGGGATCTCTGGCAAGGGCCCAGGTCCCCTCTCCCAGGCCGTGTTTCTGCTCCTTGTGCTGCGTCCTCCTGAGCCACGTGTGAGCCCTAGAGAAGCACCTGGCATGGACTGGAGTCTTCAAGTCTGAGCTCCAGCATTCACTGCAGGCCTGCTCTGGGCCAGGACCTAGGAAGGATCTGCAGATGGAAAAGCAAGCCTTGGTCACCTAACTCAGTATGTGGCCTTGGGCAGTTGGCTTCTCTGAACCTTAAGCTTCCTTGGAGGTGAACAGGGTAGAGGACCCAAGTCTCCTTCCCCTGTTCCCTGGGCACATCTGAGCTGCAGTCGGGGTCACACATGGCCCCATAGGGTCCCAAGATGGCAGCTAGACCAGAACTTCCCTCCCTGCCCCCCATCCTGGGGCCTCTGGGGCCTCGGGCCAAGCTTTGCTGGGATCAAGGGGGACAGGGTTTTGGCTCTCTGTTGGTTGAAAAGGCCCGCCCCCGCGTTGGCCAGCACTTTGGCATTACCAAGAGCCTGCTCCCACGCGGGGTGACCAGCTTGTCCTCGTTTGCTTGGAACCGCCCCAGTTTTAAAACAAAAGCTCATGTCCAATGGGACACTTGGCCTGCCAGCCTGCACTCTGTCAACTCCCACAACCACTCCCCCCGGCTCTGCAACAGGGCTTCTCCGTTACCTGTGGATTCTGCTGCTAGTTGGGCAGGGCTCACTCTAAATAAAGAAAAAAAGCTGATTTCTTCCCCACCTTTTGGCAGAATTCAAGGAGACATAGAGCTCCTTGGAAGGTCTAAAGGAGCCAGGGCTGAGCATCCTGGTTGGGGTGCTGGTGTGGACACAGCCAGGACACCTGGCCTTTGATCTGACCCTGCCTCTGACGCAGCTGAGTGACAGCTCTCTCTGAGACTTGGTTTCCCCCAGCCCTGCCCTTCTCACCTCATGTCAATAACATCAATAACATCACATCAGTAAGGTGAGGATCGTTACCTCGACGGCCCTGCCTATGCGTTCCTGCTACCCTTTATGTTCTTCTTGGCATTTTCCTCCTATCCCTTGAGAGGTGGACTCAGCAGGATTTGCTATGCCAGTTGTTCAGATGGGGACACTGAGCCCACAAGCACACAGGATTTCAACTCCTTAATGACTGAGAAGGTCAAGGATGGTGGCCGTGATGTGTGGTGGTTACCAGGAAGTGGGGGTCCCTGGCTGGCTGTTCTTCTCCTCCCCACTCCCACCTTGTCAGTGTCTTCATGCAAGGGAAAGGTAGACACAGGCGTGGGGAGAGAAAGGACGTGGGGGGGGGCTGGTCCTGGGGCAACGGGGGCGGGGGAGGGTCCAAGCAGTGCTGCTACTTCCTCTGATGGTTCTCACAGTCTGTCTGCACCGGCTCCTGACAGATGGAGGGAAGGGGAAAGCTGGTGCCAAGAGGCTGTCACCGCAGGCGGGCAGAGCTAGGGGAGGGTGCTTTGTGGCCAGGGTTTGTATGGGGAGGGGGCAGCAGCTGGTGGTCTGGCTGCTGGGCCTCCTTGGAGCCCGCTCCCTGGGGAACCATGACTAGGGTGGGAGGGTGGGGCTGTGGGGGAGTCATGGATGCTGTGGGGCGGGAAAGTGGGCAAGGGGTGAACCGCGGGAAAGTGGGCAAGGGGTGAACCCACCCCCTGGCTGGGGCCATCCATGCCCTTGTCCCTGTCCCAGCAGAGACAGCCACCCCTCTCTCTTCCATTCCCTGCTGCCAGCAGGACCTTCCCTCCAAGGATACTTCCTGTCCTTCCCTCACTGGGTATCAGGCTGGGTGGGGGCTCTGGGGACCAGCACTGAGTTGTGGTCAAGGTGGACGAGGGCAGGGAGAGTGTGGGCACCAGGAGGCCCTTGTGATGATGCGGGCCTTGAAGGGCTCAGAGCAGGTGGAGCCTGGCCTTATGTCTGCAGGGCCAAAGCACATTCATTAAGCCACCCCGAGTGGTCCCCAAGCCCCCTTCATGCCAAAGGGCCTCTTGCTTTTTCTCTAGCCTCTGACACATCTACAGGACTGGGCAGACCTGGCCTGGGATCGGTTTGGCACCTTCAGTATCTCTTGCTTTCTTATTTCCCCGGCAGGGTTGGGTCTCTTTCTGTCTCTCCCAACTCCTGGTGCCCAGCACAGGGCCCAACACCGAGAAGGAAGGCCCCAGTGAATGCTAGTTGAATAAATGAATGGGTCTCTTGCTTGCACAAACCTGCTGGAATGGAGGTCTCACTTCCTTATAAGGCAGTTCTATTTCCAAAAGCAGAGCTTTTTCTGATTCTGTCCTGAGAGGCACCCTGGGTCCCTGGCCTGTGATGGGAGCTGTACAGAGTCCCCTGGAGGCACTCTGGGTCCCTGGCCTGTCACAGGGGCTGTACAGAGCCCCCCAGCTGATCCTGCTGCCTGAGAGTGGCCCTGTAGAGACTGGAAAACCCCTGAACCCACCCCACTCCTTGGTGGTACCTGACTGGGCTGGCATCCACTAACCTCTGAGGGTCAGTAATGATAGCCATCATTTACTGAGCTGCTGCCACTTGACCGTCTTGTCAGCCCCATAAGATAGCACTGTTTTTATCCCTGATCATGCAGGGGAGAGATGAGGCATAGCTAAGGAGAGGCTTCCCCAAGGTCATGTGGCCAGTGCCTGAGTCAGGAGGTAGGGGGAGGGCTGCGGGAGGGGAAGGCTTCCTGGGGCAGGACTTGCTTGGCAGGGCTGAGGAGCCTTATTCCCTGGAGGTAGATCTGACCCCGCACCACATGCTGTCCCTTCCCTCCTTCCTACACGGTTCCCAGACACATCCATGACACTAAGACCCCAACTGGGTCGTCTCTCAGGTGAGCCCCAGGGACCTGGGGCCCAGAGTCCCTCCTGTCCCCCTTGAGGAGCCCCAGGCCCTTGACATGGCCTGTCCTGCTCGGTGATCTAAGAAGTGTGCAGGATGATGGCTGAGAGCCTGAGGTGTCTGAATGGGTAAGTGGGAGCTGGGCCTCCTTCCTGCTGCTCCTTAGAGTTGGTCCTGGTTGGAGCTGTCCTCCACATTAATATTAATAATGGCAGTCATTAACGGGAAATGACGGCGTGCCTGCCCCCACCAGAGCTGGTGGGCGCCCTGGGGAAAGCCGAGAGAAGCAGAAGAGGGGGCCAGTCCCGAGAGCAGCGTGTGCACCTTCTGTCGCCTTTTCTCCTCCCCATAGCCTGTCATGGCTGGACCCTTGAGGGGCAGCTTAATGAAGTCCTGGTGGTTGAGAACCAGGCACCTGTGTGGTGGGACACACTTCTCTGCCATCCGCAGAGTGATTCCACCCCTGGCCCAGGCCCTGTACCTACCCCTCATGGCCCCCACTGCCTGACTTCACCCCTTGCCTTGGCTCTTTAGATCCTTCCAGAGGCGCTCAATGAGCGTAGTGAGTGACTGTGGTCCCCTCACTGCCCCCCATGGCTATTCATGTGACCTTGGGCAGATCAGCTCCCCTCAGTGCCTTGGTTTCCTCATCCATACAATGGGCTTATGGTATTCTTCCTCAAAGAACTGTTAGGAGAATCGAATGAGGTGATGAGCCTAGTGCATTGTAGTCTCTCAGTAATGTTTCCTCTTCCGCGCATGATGTGGGAGGAGGAGATGCAGATGTCAGAGCCTCTCTGCTCTCCACACGTGACCTCGAGAGTCCTCTGACAGCCCTGTGAGCGGGGGTGTGTCTTGTTGCTTTGCTGACGGGGATGGTGAGGCAGAGAGGTGGGGTGACTCAGCTTGGGAGTGGCAGATCCAAACCCTGGGCTCTCAGGCTCGGAGGCCCATGCAGGTGTCACTGAGCCAGGCAAAGGGAACGAAGGGCTTAGCCTGAAAGCTCCTCTGGAACTGGTGATGCAGAGGCTCCTGGCTTCCTGTGCTGATCTGCAAACCTCCAGCCCCCACATCCCAAATCCCTCTAATCCTGGGAAAGAGGCGGCCCTCGGTCACGTCCATCAGCAGCTCTAAGCAGCCTCCCCGGGCCTCTCACCTCCCACATGAGCCCAGAAGCGGCAGGCGAGGGCCTGGGCTGCGAGGATGGGGGATTTCCCGACTCGGTTGAGATCTGTCACAACATTAATGTTAATTAAGTCTCGTTAATTCAGCCCTCTACTTACACAGAGCTCCTGACAGCAAATTACTCATAAGTGAGGCGGTAAATTTATTGCTGCGTTTTCCCAAACACTCAGCAGCAAAGAACGTGCCCCCAGGAAAGGTGGAGGAAAGGCCTGGAGGGTGAGTGCTGTGTGGTTCCTGCCAGCCTGAACCACCGGGGACCGTGGCCCAGAGAACAGGCAGGGTTCACCAGGGAATCTGGTGAGGATGCGCTCTGGTCCAGTCAGAGCTGCCTGGAGATGGAGTGAGCTCCCCCTCACTGGAGGCATGCAAGCGGGAAGGCAGGGAGCATCGCAAGTCCCTCTGGCCCATCATCTTTCCACCTCATCCCTTTCGCCTGGCAGACTGCACTGGCTCTGTGCCACGTTTCCACTGACGGTGCCCCGGAGTCACACAGTAGGGCTTGTAAAGGGCGAGTTTGGATCTAGACGTGAGCCCCAGAGCCCACCCTGGTGTCTGTAAACACCTTCCCACGCAGTGCAGTCTGAACAGGAGCCCAGTGGCCTGTGCAGGGACCAAGTGCAGGTAGGGCCAGACAACCTGCCAGGGATGCTGCGAGGGCTCTCTCCTGGTCCTGGGTTATAGAGTACTCTTGGAACCAGGGAAGAGGACTTTGAGCCCAGACCCCTTACTAGGCTAGGTATCATAGCCTTCCAGTGAGGATGCAGGCTCTCAGGCTCTCTTGGGGGCAGTGGAAGCCCCACCATCCTCCTCCCTAAGATCTCCTTCCTTGATTTCAGACTGGGACCATGCCTGGGACATTTGGAACAAACCCAGGCTCTGGGTACACAGAATTTTAAAAAATTAATTAGAGCATTAAATGGTAGCCCTCTGGGAGAATCCCACCATCTGGCTGTCACAGGAGAGGCAGGAAAATCTATGCATATTTGTCTGGAGTGTGTGAGCGTCATATGAAGCCACCTGTGCATGTGTGAGTGTGTGGCCTGTGTGCTGCGGTGTGTGCACAGGGAGGCACGCGTGTCTGTGTTCAGTGTGTGGTGCACATCCGAGTGTGCAAGCGGGCAGTGTGCGTTTGTGTGCATATGTGCCCGTCTGCACGTGCATGTGCTGTGTGCCTGCACCCCTGGGTCTGCGTGTCTGCCTGAGCACGTGTCTGTGACCAGGCCTGGCTGTTAGGGCGGAGGGTCAAGCTGGGCTGTGTGCAGAGACGGCTCAGCCTCCCCACCCCTCTTTACAGAGTGCTGTTCACGGGGCAGGGGGGTGGGGTGGGGGCATGCACGGGTGGGACAGTGGTGGGCTTGACAAGTGCACCGCTGGCCTGCAGAACTCTGGCTCTCTGGGGCTCAGGAGAGACCAGTGTGGGACCATGGGTGGAGAATGGCAGGGTGTGCTGGTGGCTGGACTGACCCAACCCTTTAACAATTCTAACAAAAACTTCCTGAGGGCCTACTAGTACAGAGCCAGGGGGTGGGAGTGTGGGAAAAAAAAAAGTCGAGAGGACTTTGCATCACTATGTCAGGCACTGATACATTATCTCACAACCAACCACCCTGCAAGTCAGGATTCAGCCTCACAGTTTTAGATAAGGAAAACTGAAGCTCCGAGAGGTCAAGTAACCTGCCTGAGGTCACAGAGCCAGTAAGGGGCCACGCCAGGATGTGAACACTGGTTCCCTAACTTGCTCCTTGTGGGAGGAGGGCCACAGAGGGCTGCAGACTAGCATCTTCCAAATCTCTGTACTGGGAGACGACGTCCACGTGAAGAAAAGGCTGAGGAGGGTGGAATTGTCGTGGGCGGTGGGCATGCCCACAGAGCAGGCTCTTTAAGAGGCAGCTTCCCTTTCATCCAAGCTGTGGTGGGACCTATCTGGTGGGGGACCACGCCGGCTCAGAACCCCTGAGTGACGGCCCCCTGTCTGAGGGCTCTGTGCAGTGGCAGGGGTCTCAGCCAGGATGGCGGTGGAACCAAGGTTCTGCTGGGCACCTGCCCATCCCCACCCTCAGCTCACCTCCCACAGCCACGACTGCCTCCTTCTGCCCAGGTCTGGTCGGGGGCCATCACGGAAGTCCTGCTGGGCCCCTGGCTGGAGGCACTGAGCTGCGGCCTGTGGCTGTTAACTCTGCTCATGCTGTCTGCCCCTCGGCCAGCTGCAGAGAGGTGGGCAGCCTTGGCCAGAGCCAAGGGTCCCAGCCCGGCAGGACCGGAACCTGAGATGTGGCACCTTTGAAGGTCTGGCTTCACAGCAGGACGTGCCAGCACCTAGCTGGGTACTCAGCACCCAAGGGCCCCTGCTTGATTCTTTCAGCTTCCAGCAGCAGAGACTTGAGATTTTCCAGTTGGAACAAGGGTCATCAGACGCTTGACCCTACCAGGGTCCCTCCCAGGGTCCCTCCCAGGGTCCCTCCCAGAACACAGGACTTAGGGTGTACGCTGGGGCCTGAATGCATCCAACTCTCCCTCAAGTGGGCCGAGGACCCCCCTCTGCCCAGAAAACTTGCCAAGTGGTCCCGTGGCAACACGTGGGCCTGCCTTTTCTCCCTGCCTCTGGTGTAGCCATCTCCCAGGAAACGGGGAATTTCCCCTCATTCCCATCATTAGGGTGCCAGGGCAAACAAATAGCCTAATCCAGATGAGCCCTGGGCCACAATCACATTCTCTTTGGGGGTTTTCTTTCTTATTTCCAGCAATTTTGAGGAGGCTGAGTAATTGGTATTCCACACAGGTTAATAGAACTGCTGCCTTTCCGTATTATGCCTTAATTTCCTTTATCGCATAGCAAGTTGGAATTAATCGCCCCTCTCCTTCCTTTTTCCCACTGAAACCCATTACCAGCCTGTCTGCTGGTTAGAGTCATTTTGTGGCAGCTCTTGGCTCCTTGCCATTTCCCTGGGAATCTTTCCGACCAGAGCCAAAGAACAAGGAGGGGTGAAAAATCCATTTGTACAAAGTGGAGATCTCCTGTTGAGAACTTATTTCCCTCCCTGTTTAAGAGGAAGGAACGTGTCCAGCCTCCAGCCGGCACAGCTGACTGAGTCCCCTGTCGCAGAGAGCATTCAAGAGGGCGGAATGGCCATATGTCAGTGGTGGGAACAGAGGATTCCTGCACTGCTCAGGGGAGGGGTTGGGGGAAGGGATAGGCCTTTGCCACTCCTGGTGCCTAAGTTAGATGCTGTGATTGGAAGCTTCTAGGGTTCTGTTGTTTGTAAGTTTAAGATTTTTTCTGATTTCAAAGTTGGAAAGAATCTGTGAATCCATGGTCCTGACTAAGCTGCCTGGGCCTAAGTACTTTTAAATTGTGTGTTTTAAGATTCTAATAAGATACTCTCCTGGAACTGGAGATTGTGTTCTGTGATTCTAAGGCTATTTTATGATCCCATGAGCGTCTTAAGCTGCAATTCTGCTCTGTGACTGGGTCTCAGGAGGGAGTGTAAGCTTTGCTGAGGCTGCTTTGGAAATATGAAAGGCCCAGGCCTTCTCTGGCCTGAGTTTGTACATTTATGAAATGCAAGGGTTGAGAACACGCCCTGCAGGTGTGTTCTACCTGCAGCCCCTTGCCCCCTTCCGTGCCTTCTCCACATAGGCCATCAGCACTGGCCACCCCACAGCACCTCGGGGGACCCAGGAGCCTTTCCATCTGAGCCGCATCCTTTGTCCACTTGCCTGTAGCCCTCTCCCATTCCAGCAGGAAGGCAACTCAGCTCTCCTCCAAAGTCCTAGCAGGAAAGCTGCTGGGAGTAATAAGAAGAAATTAACCATATTGTTGACAAGAGCTCCATCGCCCTTGTGGGCTATTGTTGATATTGTTGTTCAGTCACTAAGCCTTGTCTGACTCTTTGCGACCCCATGGACTGCTGCATGCCAGTCTTCCCTGTCCTCCATCATCTTCTGGAGCTTGCTCAAACTCATGTCCATTGTATCAGTGATGCCACCCAACCATCTCATCCTCTGTCATCCTCTTCTCTTTCTTCCCTTCAGCGTCTTTTCCAATGAGTTGGCCCTTCACATCAGGTGGCCAAAGTGTATACAATTCACTATATAATTTCAACATCTATCATCTCCTGTACATCTTGCCCCTGAAGGGTATAACTATTGATTGTTATCCCCATTTTGTAGGTGAGCAAACTGAGGCTCTGAGATGTTAACTCACCTGTAGTTCCAGGACCCTGAATCGCTTGCTGCCTGCACAGCTACCAGCCACATGCAGGATGGATTGAACGAGTCATGAGCAGCTCCAGGTGGTTAGTGTGATGAGGGAGCCTGGGGGCATCTCTCACCGGAATCTGCTGCTGGGTGGGGTTGCCACCCGTGTGCTCACACTTCCCGCTGAGATGTTGAAAGGCTTCAGAGAATGGACCTCGTTTCCTTCCCAACTCGCCAAGAAGCCAGAAAAGAAACTGCCTCCTTCATCTGCTTTTAGAATCTACCTTTTCCTTCTGGATCAAATAAGATTTCTCAGGGTGGGCTTCCTCAGCCCCCACTGCTTCCCCATTGGTGCAAAATCAGCCCTTCTTTGAGATCCTACTCAAAAGGCTCCTATCTCATCCCCCTTACCCCCCAACCATGCCTCACCCACAGAGGGGAGAGGCGCGGGTGAGAGCTTCGTCAGGGCTGAGTTCAGCATCCTTGTTTTCAGCTGAGGCCCAGAGAGGGAGATGACTGCCTGAGGCCACACAGCATCATTACCACCCTTGATTCTGATCAGGACCGTCTAATCTTGTTCTGGGTTGGGACGGTTATATCTGAATTCTTGTCTCCTCACCCTGGCTATAATTTCTGTGAGCGAAGGTCCACCTCTCACCTTTTTCTTTCCTGTTGAGCGTTAGGGATAAAAGGACCTAAATTCTGGTCCTGCCTTGAGCTCTGTGACCTTAGGACAGTCTGTTGCCTTTCAAGGGCTTTTGCTTCATCATCTCTCAAAGGAAGTGACGCCTCCCTCCCCCGCCTCACAGAGCTGCTGTGAAGACCCCTGCTGAAGAGTGGGAGGTGGGGGGCTCACCGAATCTATTACTCGGCACCGCATTCATTCGGAATCCCACTTCTGCCAGATTTCCTTCAGCCTTTGCTGAGTTTCCAGCCAGAGACTCTCCTTGTCCCCAGAACAGCCCCATAGTTCCCCACGGCTGAGCTGCCGCTCCTGGGTGGCCCCTGCTCTAGGGCCCTTGCCCTCTCTTCATGGAGCGTCCACCCTGAGCAACGCAAGTGCTCTGCCATCCTCACCACCCAGCTGCACACCTGCCTCCCCTCTAGAGGCGGGTGCTGACTGCGCAGGCTGGCAGCACGCAGCCCTGCCTGCATGCCTGGCGTGCCCTCCTTCTGTCCCTTCCGCTCTCCACCTGGAGGCTGGAGGTCCATGAATCGTGCACATGGAAGGCCTGACTCTTTTCTCCTCTGATGAGATTGAGGCATGGGGAAGGCAAAGGGCTTGGGGGCAACCTGGAGTAGTGCTAAGGCTCTAAGGCTCAGACCAGTCAGAGGCTCTCCCACACCCCCAACCAGGGCCTGGGTTTGCAGAACTCCCTCCCAATAATCCTGTGAAGGGCTTTCCTGCAGCCAAGGGCCCAGGGGCCCAGCTACAATGGGAGAGGAAGGTTGCCCCTCCCTGAGGCCGGCTCCACAGTCTGGCTGGGCCTTGGGATGACTCCCTGAGCCAGCTCTGGTCGGGTGGAGCCTCCTGGAGCCTCCAGGCTGTCAACAGGATGAGTGCTGTCTGGCTGGGCTGCAGAGCTTCACCTTGGCACTGACGGCCAGGGTGGGCACAGCCTGGAAGGCTGGCTGAGAACACTGTCCTGGTAGGTCTGGCCTGCCAAAAATATGGCAGCAAAGTAAGCAGCCTGTGGAGACTTGAGCTGGCTAATGTTCTACCCTCGGTGCTCTGGGCCCTGGGCTGGAGTTCCACTCCTTTGGGCCTTGTTGGAGGTAGAGGGTATCATCAGACGCTGTCAAGGGCTGATGCTTGAGCTGGCCTTGAGGAGTGGGGAGGTTCTGCCAGGTGGAGATGAGGAAGCGTCTCCTGCAGGTGGAGCTACACAAGTATAGACACCAGGTAGGCAAGCCCACGGTTCATCCATGACCGTTGGGTGGATGTGGGGCAGTGGTAGCCAGGGGTGGGCAAGAGCAGTTAGCAGAGCAGCTTGAAGTCTCCCTGAGCACCTGCTAAGATCCTTGGTCAGGTTCTAGGGGAGATGGGAACCCAAAAAGACCAGAAAAGGTGGCTTTCTGATGATGGAGGGGCCTTCAACAGGTCAGTGACCACTGTGGATCTCCAGCCCCCACCTGGAGCCATGGAGGCAGGAGGAGGACCTGGGGACCTAGCCACGGGTCCCCTCCTTTGCCAGCCTCACTCTGGACCTGGTGATAGTGGTATCATACCAAAAAAAAAAAAGACGGAATTCAGAGATCGTCTCGTCTAATCCAGTCCTGTCATGGAGGAAAAGAGCCAGGCACAAAGAAGGCAGAGAGCTTACCAAGGTCACACAGTGGAGCCAGGCCCCCAGGCCAGGGGTTGGAGAGAGCCTAGTGCTAACACCATGCACAGTAAAATGGTCTTAACTTCTTTCTAGATAAAAGCCAGCAGCCATCCAGGCACAGGCCTCAACTAGTTGGCAGAGCAGTGTCCTAATCCTCAGGCCTCCTACTGGCACCTCCTAGTGGGCAGAGGCTTCCTGGATTGCCAGCAAGGGGCTGAGGGTGACAGAGAGCTCGTACCAGCCTCCTGGGTGAGAAACTCTGGGCCAGCACAGAAGGGACACCCCCAGAGAGGCTGCAGCCCACCCAATCCCAGGAGGTGGATTTCCCAATAACAGGGCGTTCTTGCCCATTTATCACCAGGATAGCCCAGTGGCGCGTGTCTGCTCAATCTTGTCTAACTCTGGCGATCCTGTGGACCACAGGCCACCAGGCTCCTCTGTCCATGGGATTCTCCAGGCAAGAACACCGGCGTGTGTTGCCATGTCCTCCTTCAGGGGATCTTCGGACCTGCGTCTCCTGCACTATAGGCAGACTCTTTACCGCTGAGCCATCTGGGAATCCCATAACCCAGTGAAGCTCCTCTCAAAATGCTTCTCCTACCATCTAATTGGTGAAAGTGGTTCATTTTCCACTCAGGTAGGGCTGTTTCCCAGCGCTGCCTCATGGGCAGAGGGTGCCTGTGTGAATGGGGTGGGGCAGCGTTGAGGAGACAGGTGGTGGTCATCACTCCATCATTCACTTCCTTGTGCCACCTGGTGGCCTCTGAATAGGAACAGCTGGCCACCTTGTTCCTGCGTGCATGCTAAATCGCTTCAGTCATGTCCAACTCTTTGCGACCTTACGGACTAGGGCCCGCCAGGCCCCTCTGTCCATAGGATTCTCCCAGTAAGAATACTGGAGTGGATTGCCATGCCCTCCTCCAGGGGATCTTCCTGACCCAGGGATTGAACCCGTGTTTCTTACATCTCCTGCACTAGCAGGGGTGTTCTTTACCACTAGTACCACCCGGGAAGTCTCTCCTGGTTCCCAGTCCTTTAGCATACCCGACGCAGGCTGCTGACTGAGGTGGCATCTGCCCCTGGTGACTTCTCAGGCCCCTCTGGTCTGGCCTCCTCGCCCTCTGCTGCAGAGCTCTGTCCATGGAGCCCTGGGCTTCCGAATGGTCCAAATCAGTGGGGTGGAAGCCACAGAGCCCAGAGAGGCCCGCTGGCGTCACCCAGCTTGTTGGTGGCAGAGCCCCTTGCAATGAGACCCAGAGCCTTTCCCTCAGCTGTGGAAGAGGAGGCAGAAGAGCTCCCTCTCCTGTTGGGGCTTGTGATGGAGAGCAGGGGCTGGAAGGTGGGATCCTCAGCAGGCTCTGAGGCTTGCCCGTGGGAGGCGGAGCCATGACTGATGGGGTGAGCCGGGACGGTCCCCAGGTCAGAGGAGGCTGAGTCCCTGCTGGGGCTAGCTACGTGCTCTCCCGAGTGGAGGGACAGTGTGGGTGGGTAGGAACCAGGCAGGGCCCTGGCTGGAGGTCACGGAGGGTTTTCTGACCATACCTTCCGCTTTCTGAGGGATTCCACTGTGAAGTAGAGCAAGTTTCCCTCTAGCTGTTTCCTTGGGACCTCAAATCCAAGTGCCAAGGGGGTGTCCCAGACACAGGGCAGGCAGTCCTGAGCCTGGAGATTGGGCAGGGAGTGGCTGTCCCCTCCGTGCTACCAGCTGCTCTGAGCGGCACCCCTTGCGTGATGCTTGGTCCTGTTCAGACACCGGCCAGGGACCCCTGCTGATCCCATCCACTCTCCCCTCACCCACTCCCCCCGTTCCCTCACAGCTGTCACTGGCTCAATACCCTGCATCCACAAATCACTACGACAGGAAGACCCCTTTGTCGTCTGTCCCTCGGAGACACGCATCTTCCCTGTGGCGACAGGGAGTCCCACATACCCCAGTGATGGCTTGGACCTCCCTTGGTGACAGCGGGGCCAGGGTGGGGCAGCGTTGGAGAGCAGCTGGGATGTGCCGGGGGCCTGGAAGAGGGACTTGGCTGCCGGAAGCCCCAGGGGATCCCCTGGAGCAGCACCGAGGAGCACAGCCCACCTGTGTCAGACCCAGACTGTCAGCGGGAGGGGTCCTCACAGATGTGCTCACCTGAGGCTGAGTGGGAGGGGTCGCAGGGTCTGTCAGGGGTGTGGGGCCACGGGCGCTCTTTGGGCACCTGCTTGGCGCCAGATCCTGTGTGAGGGGGACACTAAGATGAAGGAAGTGCTGGCAGGCGCTGGCGTGTGGGGCCAGGGGGACACCCTGCTGAGGACATTGTCCGATTTAAGAACAAAGAGCCCTCCCCAAAGAGTGGTCCTCCCACGCTGCCTGCTTCGTTCTTTCATCTTCTCTCTCGGGCCCTTCACATGCCCACCCCTCCCTGCCCCCCGCCCCCCAGCATCTGCCACTGCGTTTCCTGTCTCCCCAGGTGGGATGAGAGGGTGGACGAGAAAGCAGACTCAGATGTCACCTGCTGATGGATGGTGGTGGCCTGCGCCCCGGAGCCCGCTGGGCAGCACAAAGCCTCGAGCTGAGCCCCTCCCCCCGCGCTCCGTGGGTGTCGGGACACTGTGGGAACGGCCTGCCTCTCTGGCAGCACCGGAGCCTTGGGTCTGACTGTCAGCGCGGACTCAGAGTCAGTCCCTCACAGGACAGGGTCAGGGGGCATTCACAGCTTGTCGACATTATGTGATTCATGCAGGGACCATCTTGGAGTCCCATCATGAGGCTGAGGTGTGTGGATCAGGGTGGCACAGTCTTAGAACCTTTGGTTCTTAGAGAGTGAGCACCTTGAACCTGAAGAAGCTGTTCTAAACGTTATATTAGACTCATGGGATCTGCCCCCCACCCCCAGCTCACGAGATCTTTAAACTGAGGGTTCTTGGGAACATCATGTGTCCGAGATGGGATCAGGGTTGGGTTTGAACCCAATGCTGGGGGGTGCTGTGAGCCCAGGGTGTTATGGCCCCACCAGGGCTGCTAAGGGAGGGATGGGGCACAGGCTGGTGTGGACCCCTCTCACCCTGCTTTCAGTAGCGCAGCTCCATTTTACTCTATTTTATACCCTGGGGTTTCACTTAGACAAATCATCCCTCTGCTTGAAAACCAAGTTTTCCAGGCCTGGGCTGTGCGGCAGCTCTGTGCCACAACCCGCCACAGCCTTAGAGGGCGGCTCTGGCCAGCGGGTGAGCGGCCAGGCAGACTGGGCCTCCCGGGAGGGGGTGCAGGTTGCTCTGGGCCACCGTCTCCTCCCCCTCTCACTCCCGCTGTGTTGTTGCTGCAGCCAGAGAACGCTCCGGGTCTGTCGTCCTGTTGACTGGGGTGACAGTTTAATAGTAGCTTCCTGGGCTGTCATTTAAATCTGCCTGCCAGGTTAGTAGGCCAGGGGCGGGCTGGCACGCCCCCTGCCCCCACCCCGGATCTTCCTTCAGCTGGCAGCGGTCGTCTTGGCAACGCCGGGGCCTGGCGAGCTCTGCAGAAGGGTAACCGCGGGGGGAGCGGCTCTTTCATCTGCCCGACCCGGGTACCAGTGGCCCAGCTGCCTTCGGGCTGGGCTGCAGGGCCAGAGCCGGGACACTCGGGGCTGGTCCAGGCCTGGGAGAGGAAATGGGAACAGATGAGTCCCCTCTGTGCACAAGTCTCCAAGGTAGGGGTTTACTCTTTGCTCCTCCAGACTCTCAACTGCCCTGGGAGGAAAGGGATCTGCCCCAGGTGGCTCAGCAACGGTGCTCAGTTGGATTCATCTCATTTGTGGGTCTCTGCTCTGCCATCAAAAAATGTTCTCTGAGGCCCGCGACCTGTCTGCAGAAACCTGAGGGCTAACACAGGCCTTGTCTCTCTCATCTCCCTGTCCTGTGCGGCCTGGTATCAGTGCCCCCCACCTCCCAGCCATCCTGGGCTCACCTCTAGACATGTCCCTGCTCTTAGGACTGAAACTCTCAGCTTCGCTCAGGGCCAAATGCCCTGGGAGCAGCTTTTTGTGCTTTTCATGGCTTGGTGGAGGTGGCCCAGAGACAGAAGACTGGGTACCAGCCTCTGCTGTGTGACCACAGGCCAGTCCTCCCCACTCTGGGCCTCATCTTCTGATCTGAAGGACGCAGGGCTCGCCCTACAGCAATGTCTCATCAAGTGTGGCTCATTGCGCTGGTTTTTCTTGGGAAATTAGTAGACATGGCATCCAACAAAGATGGTCTTTGGCTTAACAAATTTGGAAATTACTGCAGGAAACAAGATCCATCTGATATCTTTCCTGTAGGCCTCTCAGGGCCCTTGGTGAGCCAATGGGCATCAAGCATCTCCCAAAGGGAAAAGAAGAAAGCTTATGCCAAACATCTGAACGGATGGTCCCCCAGCTGTCTGTCGGGGTCCCTCTTCTCTCCTCCCCTGCTAGGGCCTGATGGTCCATGTATCCAACCCCACCCCCAAATACAGAAGGAGACCCGGGTAGCTAGGAGCTGTGGGTTTTGTTGGCTGTCCTGTGATTAGCAGGGATGGGGGGTAGTCCCTGGATACGCTCAGGGAAAGCCAGGCCGCTGCACTGGGCCTCTGAGGGGCAGCCTGGTGCCAGGCAGGGTGAGTTGGCCCGTGGCCTAGTAGAGCTGCCGGGTCCCTTGCCACTTGCCTCCTCAAGTGTCGAATGAACCCCGAATGGCCACTCCACTGGCTCCTCCACACCCCGTGCCGTTACCCCTCTCCTTGAATGCCCTCCTCTGCTTTCCTTACTCCCACAGCTTGGCTGACCTCTCTTCTTTGAACACAGTCCTTTCCTCCAGAGAGCCTTCCCTGACCCCGGGGGTGGTTGGGTAGCCCTCCCCTGACTTCCTGGCCACACAGTGTTACCGGAGACAGACTACCTGGGCTCAGGTGCGCGTGTGCTGTGCCTTCGATCTGCCGCCTCTCCCTGGGCTTGGCTTTTGCTTCTAGAATGGGAGAGCTGCAGAGGGGACTTCAACGCCCTGGGCTCTGACAGGAGGGAGCACTGTGACTGCCAAGACAAGCCACACTGAGCAGCTCTGCCCAGCAGCCCTGACTAATCTTTGTTTTGGAGCCCCCTGTCTGCACTGGGGCCGCGGGATGAGTGTGGGCGGGGAATAACAGCACGAAGGATGCACATTGTCTCGGGGAAGGGGCGGAGGAGCTGGGAGGTGCTGAGTGATCATAACAATTTCACAAGACCATGGGCTCTGGGCACAGAGAGGGGCTGAAGATGTAGTCAGCACCACCCCTCCATTCCAGATGAGGAGGTGGATGAGCCAGTGCCACACACGCAGCAGCTGAGGCTGCCGACTTCACACATCGCAGACTCGCACCTTTCTGCTTTCCATGAAGTCCAGACACCATCTAATTTAGCCCGACTGCTTCTCACAGCAACCCTGTGCGGTAAAGCAGGGATATGATCCCTGAATGTGGACGAAAAAAGTGAGACTCAGAGAAGTTGTGTAACTTGCAAAAGGTCACACAGCCCACAAGTGGCAGAACAGAGTTCCATCAACCGTGAGCAGCCTGACACTTTCCTTGGTCTGCGTTCTTGTTATAAAGCAGCTCTCACTTCCTTTGTCCTGGATTTCCCACTCTCTCCCACCCTGCCATGGGGTTGGCCCCTCCCCACTGCCCTTTGGAATCCCGAGTCCTTTGTGGCAGCCCATCTGTTGCCATGGCACCAGATTATGATGTCGCAGACCCTGGATAACTGTGTACCATTCCTGGGCCATGGAGGACAGGGATTCACAGAGGTGGGCATTGTCCAAGGGGCAACTGGCACGGAGGGACATAAATCCCTGGAAATAGAGAACTACAGCCCTGAGCCCAGCTTGGGAATCACCCTGGGAGCTGGAGCCAAGGCTGCCAAGGCCAGGAGAGTGGGGGCTGGCCTGGCTTGCTCTGACAGCCTCACAAGGCTGCTGAGCCCTCATCTCCTGGCAGGGGTGATGTAGCCTCTCTACACTGATCCGCCCGACACGAGGATTCTCGCTCAGATCCCTTTTTGCCTTCTGCCCTTGTGGCAGTACTTCCTGGGGGAGCCACCCTCGCCACTTGCCCAGAGAGGGAAGGAGCTTGCCCAGCATCATCCAGAGAGGAGGTGGCTGTGCCAGGATTTAGACAGCTCTGCTTCCAAATCCTTCCATGTGGTTACACTTCAGACAGGGCCTGCCCAGGTAGATTAGTCCAGTTCCCAGCATGAAACTGACCATGCTGCCTCAGTTTCCCCAGGGTGGCGCGTTAGCCTAGCACAGGCCGTCGAGGCCCAGGTTTGCTGCACATTCCAGGGGAGCCCTTCAGTGTAGGTGTCTCTGGGCTATGGTTGATCTTCCACATTGCCTTGTCCTGCTGCCCCTGGGACCTAGTCCCGCTGCATCTGCCTCGCTGGGGTCCTCATTCTTAGCCTGATAATACCGTGGCGGCTAAGGGACTTAGCACAGAGAGCCCAAGCTTTGGCAGCTGCCACATGGGATTGAAATCCCGCTTCTGCCACCTACCACGTCTACCTCTGGAGCCTCAATTTCCTCTTCTGCAAAATGGGATTAACAACAGCTGTCAGGATAGCTGTAAGTCGTCACTGGGATATTGAGTGAGAGGTGCCAGGGCAGAGCCAGGGCGGAAAATGTTCAAACCGGTCCTGACAGTGAATGAATCTGTTCCCTAAAACACCGCATAGGACATGCACCCTGAGGCTGCCATTCCCTACCCTCAGGTCTGTGATGGTGCCTGCGGCTGCTCTGGCCTCCTTGCTTGGGGCCCACCAGGACTTGGCACACTGTGGGAGGCCAAGCTCACTCTCAGAATGCCAGGGAGGAGAGGGTCTTTGGTGAGCATCTGGCTGGCCCGGACCCAGCAATGGAGCCCCTCCATCACCTTCTTGGTCAGCCTGGTCCTTCTCTCCTGGGGTTTGCTGGTTGTGCGCTTGCACTCACAGGCCGGGCTGATTCCCAATCCGTGTGCTCAGGGCGCAGATACACGCTCACCGAGCACTGAGTTGGAGCTTCCACGGACTTCCCCATCTACTCCAGATCTTTTGCTCCATATCTGATGCCACTGGGCACTTTGTTTGGAGAGCCCTGGTGGGGAGAAGGTTGTCTGACAGTGAGGTCAAATTGTGACATCTGCTGCCCCCGAGCTGTGACCTTGAGTGTGTAACTTAACACCCTGGGACTGAACTTCCCCACGTGTCAAGTGAGGGCGACAACAGGCCTTTTGTCGTGGGGTTTCCTGGTAAAGTGTTAAGCACAGAGCCTGGCACATGGGATGCACTTGGAGAATGTTAGAACAGGAAAAAGAAGGCACGGGAATAGATGTTTCTCTTTTGGATGCAGAGCTTCCTGTGAAGGGAGCACTCTGGAAATGTCCAGGTGCCATGGCTCATAACTGCTTACTCTCTGATGTGTCATAGGCTGTGATTTGCCAAAAGGTGGTGACTCAGTGGTTATGTCTGAGCAAATTCTGGGAGAAAGGGAAGGACAGGGAAGCTCGCCATGCTGCAGTTTAGGGGTCACAAAGAGCCAGACACGACTTAGCAACTGAACAACAACAACATTGGTATCTATTACCCACGTCGAGTTCTCAGTGCAGGGCTCAGGGAGGGATTTCCGGGTCCTGGATTGGGAGGCAAGTGAGCTGGTTCTGATCCCTGTGGTGGTGTGTTTCCCTGGGCCAGCCCTTTTTTGTCTCTAGGCCTCAGGCCCCCATCTGTAGGTAGACTCTGATTCCTCTGGTTTCTTCCCACCCTGCAAAGGCAGAGATGTTCTTCTAAGGAAAGTGTGAAAGCTCAGCCTAGAATGCAGATGCGCTGCAAAGATTTCATTGAAAAAGAAGGCAGAAATGGAATGGATTCAGGAGCCCTAGTGTCTGTCCTCAAATCCTTGTTGGGCTGCTCAGGGGGAGGGAGCAGTCCTGTGGCTCCAGAGGAGGCCAGAGGGCCTGTGGGAGGATTTACGTAACCCAAGGCTGGTCGCTAAGAAGGCGCTTCCTGGGAAGAACTGGAGCCTGGCCTGGAGGTGTGGGAGCAGCGGCCATGTTTCAAACCTTTGGGTTCAATGGCCTCCACTGAAATCTACCCTGAGTTGGGTCCTGTGTCAAATCTAATGTAATATCCACACTGGAGGAGCATCGGGCCAGTGGAGGAACAGGGAGAAAAGCAGACCATGTTGGTCCCTGAGTTGGTCCCAGTTCTGCTCCCAGCTGTGAGAGCCCAGCCTGTTACGTATATCCCCCGTGAGAGTGTGGAACACCTCACTTCCTTTGCTTCTAATTGAGACTTGAACCATAAAAACAGCAATAGCTGCTGCTTACTGAGCATCTGCTGTGTACCAGGGTCTCTGTTGCCTTATCTTCATACATTATAACTTCTTGCTACTTCTCCTCGGAGCCCTTTGTGTCTTTCTCCCCATCACATAGATAAGAATACAGAGGCTCAGAGGTCCAGTAACATCCCCAAGGTCACACAGATAGAAAGAGGCAGAGCTGGGATTCCAGCCCGCCGTGTGGAGGCCTTCCCTCTGGGCTGTAAAGGCCTTCAGGACAGAGACTGATTTGGATGTCTAGAGTCTCTTTCCCTCACTGTGAACAAAACGTACCTCATTAATCTTGCCACGAGATGATCACTTACTTTTGTGATTTATTGTCATAAATGATAAGCTCCCTGGTGCTTGCAAAAGAGGCCTTGACTTCAGTCTGGCTGGGGGGAGGAGGAAAGGCAGGTAAAGGGGAACTGACTGAAAGGGCCAAGGCAACCACTGTGTGTGATCCGGGAAGGCTTCCTAGAGGCTGTGACAGTGAAACCGGACTTGAGGGGAAGAGGAGGTGTGATGGGAAGAGGCAGTCCCTTGGGAGTTGGATGCTGTCACCCTTGTTGAACCTGGAGAGCAGGGCCAGGGACTGCCTGTCTCCTCCTGCTGTGGAGTGAATAAGACTTTCTCTCGTGGAGCTGTGGGAGGTCACATGGTCCAGTTTGCAGACGGAGGATGTTCTGGTCGCCCTGTAGCCACCTGACTGTATGTTCTGGAAAAGCCTCCTGTGCCCAGCAGGCCCCTCATGCTCTTCTCCTTGCCCCACAGCCAAGAAGACCTGTGCAGACAGCGACTTCACCTGTAACGACGGCCATTGCATCCGAGAGCGGTGGAAGTGTGATGGCGAGGAGGACTGTCCAGACGGCTCTGACGAGTCGGAGGCCACATGCAGTGAGTCCTGCCCCTGGGCTGGGGGTGGGGCCTGGCTCCGGGCCTCAGTTTCCTTGCCAGGACTTCCTGGTGGGGAAGCTGGAGGCTCAGGTGAGGTGGTCTCTCTCGCACAGCCCCATACACACCTTGTGCTGAGCACTCATGAGCTCCGGAGCTTCGAGTCATTGGTGTCTGGTGACCTGTGTCTGGGCTTTCCTCCCAGCTCCCTGGCAGGTTAGGCCCTGCTCCTAGAGTTCCAGGAGCTAAAAGCAGCCCCTTTGAACCCTGATGGTGAGAAGCAGCCAGCACACATGCTCCAGGCCTCCCCTCAGTTTCCCCCACTAGTATTTTCTTTTTGAGGAGTCTAATCATAATTCTAGTAACACTAATGGCAGTTGGTACTTATCTAGCATTCACTGTATGCAAAGCGCTATCTGTACTTTCATTCATCTGATTCCCATAGTGGCCTCATGAGACAGGTACTGTAACGTTCTGACTTTTGCAGAGGTGGATGCTGAGGCTCAGAGAGGTTGAGTGACTTGCCCAAGGCCACCCAGCTGGGGTCTTCAAGGCCCTGACTCTGTCCTCTGCTCTGGGCGGATGGAGCCTAGGAGCCCGGCCCAGATGGCGACAGGCAACAGGGGCAAGATGAGGGCCGAAGCCAAGCCCCAGGCCCGCCTCCCGCACTCAGCCTTTGTCTCTCTGTGATTTCTTTTCCAAGCCCTAATCCTCAAAGCAAACGTACACCAGGCAGGTCATTCCGTGACATTTGTTAAATTAAAAAGGAGAAGAGAAGGGGGCAGGGAAGGACCCAGTGGTCCCAGAGGCAGAGCTTCAGCAGAATGAGCCTGAGACAAAAGGCCAGGAGAGGGGCAGCACGTGGAGGATGGTAGGGCTGGTGGGGACCTGCTAGTCAGCGTCCCCGGATCTTCCTTAGGGGTCACAGTCACCCCAGAGGCAGAGGTGGGGACAATGGAGGCCAGCGTCCTATCTAGGGCTGTGGCTGGTGATAACTGGGTTTCCTTGTCTCCTAGCAACAGAGCTACCAGTCTCCGCATGAGAAGCAGGGAACGGGAGAGAGAAAGGGAGAGCAGGAGCCACCCCCCCCCCACCCCCCGCCCAAGACAAGGGACTCCTCGTTTCCTTGCACAGCTGCCTCGCCTTCCCAGCCACAGCGCAGGCCCTGCCCTTCGCTCACTCCACCCAGCAGCCCCTGCACCCCGATGCATTCCTGGAGGTGCTGGACGGTGGGGGAGGGCAGCCCACTGCTTTGTCCTGCGCTTCCAGAGGAACAAAGCCCAGCCACGCCCACTTGTGACTCCTTCTCAGGGCCAGCTTGGGCGAGGGGTGGATCTGTTTAGAGAGAAAGAAACTGAGGCTGGGACAGGTTCCTCTGCTTGCCCAAGGCGGCCTAGCTAACATAGGGCAGAGCCGTGTGCAGCCCGGAGTGTGTGTTTGGGGAGGGGAGCTGTGACCGCCTTGGCAGTCAGCCAGCTCAGCCATCCAGACCCCGTGCCTGCAGTTACCCTGGACACTGGGGCTGGAGGGGAAGGGAGCGTCATCACAGTCATTACTGGAGTCTGTCCTGCTGCCTATGAACTATGCTCCCACAACTCCCCACATCTCTGTCTGTTTGCAGTGGTGCTCCTTTTCATCTCCCTCCTGCCCAGCCCTCCACTTGGGCTGCCTCCCTTCGCTGCCTGCCCCCCGCTCCCCTTCCCCCTTGCCCTCTGTCTTCATCCTGCCTGTTTCTCTCTGTCTTCCCACCTCTCACCCCTCCCAGCACTTGCTGCCTTCCCATCTTCTGGGCTGTGCTGGGCTAGGGGGGTGGGGGTGGGGGTCTCTGGCCTCACGCCCCCTGCTTCCCCAGGCCTTCTTTGGGCTCAGCTGTAAAGCACAGTTATCAGGTAGTTGAGTAACTGGAAGCCTAGAGATGCTGAGGGCCCTGCTTCTAAGACACACAGGTTGTTCGTGGCTGGTCGGCCTTCCATGACAAAAGGCAGGCTCTGAAGTCTCTCTGGGGCTTGACAGAGCACTGTGTGGGAGCTGCCACCATGGGAGTTGGGGCTCCCAGCTCCCTTCTCTGCATCCTGGGAGTCAGGGGGCTCTCCCAGTGATGCTGTGTGAGTCCTGCATGCTCTCCCGCCCCCTCTCTGCTCTAGTCTGTAACATTCCAGAGTTCCAGAGACCATGATTCTAAGACTCCTGGACTCATAAGAGTCTGAGGCCCTTTTCTCCCTTGCCTGTACCCGGCTGGGCACAAGGCCAGGATCCCACTTTCTGTGCAGTTACACTGGTCACAGGTGGGAAGACCTGTGTGTGGGGAGGGCTGCCTGGAGAAGGTCAGCCAGTGTGGGACCTTGAGGGCCAGGCAGAATTGGGGGCAGCAGGACCTGGTAATAGGCTTGCTCACAGTCTCCTGACCAAGTGAGAACCCAGCAGCCAATTCACTGCCCATTTAATTGGCGTTGTCATAGCAACCTCCACAGCCTACCAGGTTCCTGGGGACTGTGCCAGCTTCTAGGATAGAGCCCCCTCCCCACCTGCAAAGAAAGATTATAGGCAGTAGTCAAATGTAGTGGGTTTGATGTCTGATATACTCGGGTTCAGGTCCTTTAACCTGTGAGACCGCAGGCAAGTTGCCCAATCTCCCTGAGCCTTAGTTCACTCATCTGCAAAACGGGGCAGTGGTACCTGTCTTACATGGGTGGTGAGGACCAAATGAAAAAGGTGCACTCACAGTGTCGATGATGGAGGAAATGGCAGTGGGATTTTTATCATTATGTTTTGACGTTAGGCCCTATCCCCGATTTAAGATCTTCGAAGTCTAAGTGAAGACACTTTGCATGGAGTAGGGAGGGATTTGGGAGCAGGTTCCCATTCCTGTGTTCCCCTCTATATAATCTGCATCTCACTGGCTGGGGTTCCTCCCAGATCTCTTTCCTTCTGGTTCTGGATTCTGTCGCTGTCACATTGAGCCAGGAATCACAGCAGGAACGCCCGGACATTTGCCTAATGAAAGTAGCATTTCAGCTCTAATTATAGCTCCCTTGATTGGAGATGTTTGTGACCCACCTTCAGGCATCTGTTGGGAGGTGTGCGGCATGGGGGTAGGGAAGCTGGTTCAAGGTGAGTGAGTTACAATTCTGGGTGCTGCTTATTGAAAATGAGGTTTTATTCATGCATGTTAGAGCCTTCCCATCTGGAAGGGGGACCTCACTGATTAACCAAGCATACCTTCCTATCAAAGATTTTCTGAGCTCATCCGGCAAGTCAGGGGCCCACCCAGCTGACCCTGTGAGAAGGAGCTTGGTGTGACTGCCCCCTTCTGCGCAGTGGGACATCCATGCCATGCTTCCTTGGGCAGCAGCTGGACCCCACAGTCACCACTGCCTGAGCCCTCTGGGAGCTGGCAGTCCCTAAGTGGAGGCTGTTGGCCCTGCGCCTCCTGTGACCTGCTCTGCTGATGTGCTTGCTCAATAAGAAGCCGTTAGGCCCTTTCCTTCCTGCAGTCAACAGACATTTCCCTCTTTATTAATTTGTGAGCTTCTGAATTAGAGAAAGGATGGTTGGATTTCGATTTCTAAGACAAGATTCTCTGGGAATTTTTAAATGCCTGTAGCCACTCTGGAGTACAGTGGCAGGCCCTTGGTGACTTGGAGGATTCCTGATGTCTGAGGAAGTGGGGCTCCTCATTCCTGCCCCTGAGAACCTGGAGATACTTGGACAGCCAGCCAGAGGCATTCCCTGGGGCATCTGTTTCTGAGAGAGAGAGAGCAGGAGAGGGAAAGAGATGGAGAGAGAAGGAGAAGTGTTCAGTTCAATGGTGGGGGCTGCATCACGGAGGGCCCTCTGGACTCTAATAAGCTGTGATGTCTATCCCCAGGGGTGAGACCTGGGTCCTCCCAGCCCTTTGCATTTCATGAAATAAAACAAGGACAACTGTCTGCTGAGTTCCAAGTTTGCTCTGGGTTCTGTATAGGGATTTGCATGTTTCTTCATATAAGCCACCCACCAGCTCTGGGAGATGATGTAACCCCATGTGCAGGTGAGGGGAGCCAGGGTGCAGAGAGGTTAAGTGACTTGTTGAAGGACCTTCATGTTAGTAAATTTGATGTGGAGTCCAAACCCATACTCTGTCTGACTCCAAACCCATGCTCTATCTCCCGGGCTATGCTGCCTGGGGCCTCTAGCTTCAGTTATCCTGAAAGTGGGCATTAGACAGCCACCTCCCATCTTGCAGACTTGCCAAGGCCCAGTGAGCCTCCTGCCTGCAGTGACCCTCTCCAGGGTCACCACCAGACCATAGGGGCCTACTTTCCCCCCCATGCAGTGTGAAGTGCCATCAGTTAACAGTGTTTGGGGTTGAAGGACCTGGGGAAGATGTGCAGCTCTGCTCTTCACAAGACTTTAAGCAAACGACTTACGCTCTCTGGGCTTCACCCTCCCCATCTGTGAAATGAAGGTGATAATAGCCTTCACTTCATGAAGAGATGGTGCGGTGGTAGTGAACCTGCATGGCAGTGCAGGAGACACAAGTGACGCAGATCCCTGGGTCAGGAAGATTCCCCTGGAGAGGGAGATGGCTGTCCAGTCTGGTACTCTTGCCTGGAGAATCCCATGGACAGAGGAGTCTGGTGGGCTACAGTCCATGGGGTCTCAGAGTTGGACACGACTGAGCGCACACACTTGAGGAGATGCTGCACGTCAACACTCCCCAGACCAGCTTCCGGGGCTGGGCAGTGAGAGGTCTGACCCAGGAGCCCAGAGGGCGAGGTCCGGGTCCTGCTTTGGGAAGGAGCTGCATCGCAACAGAGACAGCGAGGTTCCGGGAGAGACGGCGGTTGTCATGCCCAGCGTCCAATACCCCGGGCAGGTCACTTCCCCTCTCTGGACCTCCACCTCCTGTCACTCCAGCCGGTGCTCCTCAGTGTGACCTCCAAGGCCTCTTGTGTCCCCCACAGTCCAAGGAGGTGCCTCGGCTCTTTGAGGGTAGGACGGCTGGTGTCAGGCACTGCCGAATCCTCAAGAGCCTGTAATTAGAGCTGTCTATTTAGGGACACAGCAAATGTCTTATTAATTATAAAGAAAGGAAGCAGACGGATTGTTTAATCATTGTCCTTGCTGAAAGGTTATGCAATTAACTGTATAAATATTCATTCAAAGTTCAAGCAGCTGCCTGCTGCACTGGGGTATGTAGAACCAGGCCCCCGGAGATGGTACAGATGGGTCAAGGGCCGTTTCAATCACCTGGACTTTTGAGCAGAGAGTTTGGGGTTGGTTCTGGGTCACTATGTCATGTATGGATGTGAGAGTTGAACCATAAAAAAGGCTGAATGCTGAAGAATTGATGCTTTGACCTGTGGTGCTGGAGAAGACTCTTGAGAGTCCCTTGGATTGCGATGAGATCAAACCAGTCAATCCTAAGGGAAATCAACCCTGAATATTCATTGGAAGGACTGATGCTGAAGCTGAAGCTTCAATACTTTGGCCACCTGATGTGAAGAGCTGACTCATTGGAAAAGACCCTGATGCTGGGAAAGACTGAAGGCTGGAGGAGGAGGGGACGACAGAGGATGAGATGGTTGGATGGCATCACTGACTTAATGGACAAGAGTTTGAACAAACTCCAGGAGATGGTGAAGGACAGGGAAGCCTGGCATGCTGCAGACCATGGTGTCATAAAGACTTGGACACGACTGAGCAACTGAACAACGATGATTGGGCCACTACCCTACCCACAGGAGAGTGAGGGGTTTGATGGAAAGGGCAGGGTTTAGGCAAAGGAATCTCGACTCTGACTCTCACTGCTGTGCATTTGGGGCCAGTTACTCTGAGCTTTGGTCCGGGTCTCTCTGAGCTTTGGTTTCCTTAGCTGTAAAATGGAGTGCTTACCTGCAGGACCAGTGTCCTGCTCTGTTCTAGGGGTGCCCCTAATAACATCGTCTTTGTGAATGGTGTTCCTGGAGTTTCAAGTCACAGCCTGCAGGGCCTGCTTATGTGACAGGGAGAGGGTCAGGGTGACATGGGAAAATATCAACTCAGCATGAAGTAGCCTGCCCCACAGTAGGTGCTCAGTAACCACGGCTCCCTAACAACTCCCCGTGAGCATCTGTTTCCTGAGGCCTGGCGCACAGATGCTGCCTCGTCCCTCTGTCCCCTCTGTGTCAGGGGCTTGCAGACATACAGCGCCTCCTCTAACACTTCTCTGGAAGTGGATTTAAAAGACATGAAATCTCCTGTATCTTTTGGATTTGCAGAATGGTAACCCAGGGTTTCTCAAATGGGGTGCTGAAAATCACCAGGGCAAGCCGGGGTGGGCAGAGTTGCTAACATGCCTGGGCTCTGCCCTGGAAGCCTGGATTCAGTCTAGTGTGAGCTGGGGCCCAGGAACCTGCACCCACCACCCACCAGCCCACCCCTTATCTGGGACATTGCTGGTTGCTGCAGCCCCCTCGTGTTCAGCTGGGCCCAGAGCGGGAAGTACTTTCTTGGTTCCTGCAGTGTGTGGGTGATGGAGGTGCTCTGGGCCCCTCCCCTGACTCCCAGGCCCCTCATCACCTGTGCCACCTCCCAAGGAAGCCTGTGTAAAGGATGTTTGAGTGTTAGTGCTTCCAGGGCTCTGCCCGACAGTATTTGTAAAGGGAAATTCCTGTAAAATGAATCCCCTGAATCCTGTATTCCCAACAGGTTGCCTTATATTTATGAAATGTATTCCTAGGGATAACTTTGGGGTCCACAGTTGGGAGGTACAAGGTACTCCTTTCCCATGGTGTAGTAGTATCTTGGGGTCTTGACTCAGACACCTGCCCCCAACTCATCTTATCTGTGTCCTTCTCTCCATCTCTTGTGGGCTTTCATCCCAGCTATGGAAGCAAAAGGTTGGGGAAACTGGTCTGAGATTAGAGAGAAGAACTGAGGGTAAGATACCAGTAACCCACTGCCTCCAGGATGCCGTGGACTGTTCTCAGCCTCTGGCATGAGACACAGCTGACTGCACCCTATCCTGGGTCTTCAGGACTGAGTAGGACCTGGCACTGGGTGCCATGTGTGGTCCACAGCAGGATGCTCACTGAGGAAATAGATACGTCCTCAGCTGCTACGTGCGGAGAATAATAGTAGGTATCATGAGTGAGCACTGGCTGGGCATTCTAATTGCTTTACAGACGTTAACGTAGTTGTTGTACGTTGGGACTGGGAATAGTATTATCCCCACTTTATGGGCGCAGAGATAAGGATTGATGGCCAAGGGAGATGCCAACAAGTGACTGAGCTGAACCCAGGCCGCCAAGCCCCAGAGCCCGTGCCCTTGACCTTCATGCTGGAGGCCCCAGTGTAACCTATACTTGCTGGAGTACTATGAAGATACAGTGGAAGCGTCTAGCACTGCGCCTGGCACATCCTAGAGACCACTGGGTTCGGCCCGTGTACACCCTGGAAGGCAGGGTGAGGAAGCCAGCATGGAGGTCTGAGATGTCTCTGCCTCGGCTGGGTCTGTCACGTGGGTCGTCCTGGGGTGCTCAGAACGAGAGCCATCCCCAGGCTGGATCAGTCTTCTCATTCTTTCTTCCAAATTGAGAATCAGCCCTGGAGCTTCGGGCCCCTGATTGAGTCAGTCTCTGATTGCGGCTGCAGTAATTATAGCTGTGTGGTCCCGCTGGGCCCTGGCACACAGCGACTGCTCTCAGCAGCAGGCTCGGCACATTAACGGGGGGAGGCAGGCTTGGAGGGAGCTGTTGGGGCTGTGGTGAGCCCTTCCCATCTGCAGGTTCGGATCACAGAGTCACTGATCTGGAGGGCAAACTGAGACCCAAACAGGGCGTATCTTGCCACGGGCACACAGCTGGAAATGGCAGAGGTGCATGCAGGGCATGGTGGCTCCATATTGCTGGAGCCTAAAGGGAAGGCTGGGAGGTTAGGCTGGTGAGGCAGGTGCAGGGGTTGGCTCAACTGAAGAGGGTCTTGAGGGCCAGAGACCAGGGGCCATGAGAGGGTGTTAGGCAGGGCAGTGACAGGGTCAACTGTAGGATTCAGAACGTTTTAGGGGTAGGACTTTCCTGGTGGTTCAGTGGTTAAGAATCTACCTTGCAATGCAGGGGACACAGGCTCGAGTCCTGGTCCTGGAAGGTTCTCCCTGCTGCAGAGCAGCTAAACCCATGTGCTACAACTATGGAGCCCATGCTCTAGAGCCTGAGAACCACAGCTACTGAGCCCTCCTGCCACAAAGACTGATGCCCTCGCACCCCTAGAGCCCGTGCTCCACAGCAGGAACAGCCGCTGCCACCACAGACTCGCTCACCACAGCTAGAGGAGCCCGCACACAGCAACACAGACCCAGCCCAGCCAAAAGCAAATACACGAATAAGAAAGCCTTAGGGCAGAGGAGCTTCTCAGACGAAGAAACTGAGACAGGAAGGCCCTGGTGGATTCCCAGGGCTTCAGGCCATGTGGCTGGAGTCGGGCAGTAGGGCTCACTGGCACCATGCCCTTTGTCCCTCTTGGCTAAGCCATGCACTTGTGTCTCTCTGCAGCCAAGCAGGTGTGTCCTGCAGAGAAGCTGAGCTGTGGACCCTCCAGCCACAAGTGTGTGCCAGCCTCGTGGCGCTGCGATGGAGAGAAGGACTGTGAGAGCGGAGCGGACGAGGCTGGATGTGCCACGTGTGAGTCCAGGGTCTGGTCCCCAGGGTCTCGGTCAGGCAGCCTTGGGCAGCAGTGTCCAGTCGTGGGGAAGGAGGGCCAGATGCTGCAGGGGGCTTGGGAGGTGGAGAGGAAAGGGGGACGGTCAGGACACTAGTAATGGCCGGGCACTTTGAAGAGACATTCTTTTTCATCCTCACAACCACCTCACGAGCAGCCATTATCATCCCCATTTGTGGGTGAGGAAACTGAGGCTCAGACAAGTGAGGAACAATGCCCACAGCTAAGTGATGGGACTGAGTGAGTTTCAACTTCAGGTCCGGACAGCAAAGTCCATGCGTGTTTTAACCATGCCTGACATCTGCTCATCCATTCCATAAGTCTGCACTGATCTCTGAGCAGGGGCAGGAGACCAGAGTGGGGGCCACAGTGAGAAATGGTGGTGGCCTGGGGGAGGACACCGGCAGTCGGCGGGAAGGGAGCAGATTCCTGAGGACTGTTGCTGAAATCTCAGGTCTGAGCACCAATGTCACGGGGCAGGAAGACAGTCTCAGCAGGCTTCTGCAGGGACAGATGGAAGTGGTCACTGGGGCAGTTCCACATCAGTGGGCTTCAAACACAGGATTATCTCCTTCCCAGGGGGCAGGCCAGCAGGGCCTGGGCCAGTGGGGAAGGCGGCCTGGCTGGGCATGTCTCATATGCAATGGGCGCCTACTGTGTGCCAGGCTCTGGAAGGGACAAGAAGGTGAATCCTATAGGCCTCTTTCTGGGAGCTCATGATGAATGGGGGAGACAGACTGGCTGTTGGAACTGGGCTGTGAGGCTGGGCAGAGATCCGGGCGATCGCTCGGGGGCTTTTGCCAAGGACTTGTCCACCACTGTCTCCCACCCTGCTCACTCTGCCAGCTTCTGTCCTTGTATCTTACCCATCCTTCCTGGCCTGGGGGAAGTGCCGCCTCCTCTGGGGGCTTCTAGGTCACAGCACTCTAAGAATGTAAGTCTCTGGAATTTGGATATCTCTGGAGCTGGAAGCGTCTGGGTATGGGGGCAGATCCCGGCTGGGACCAGCAGTTGCAAAGCCCCAGTGGTACACTGCCTCATTTCTGCAGTTGTGATAATGCTGTGGGGCCTCACTGGCCAGTGAGAATCCTCTCCCCTCCATACCTCCTGAAAATCAAATGTTTCCGCAGTCATCAAGGCTATCGGCCACTATTTCCAGGAGTGGGAATAGCTCTAACTCTGGCATGTTGGGGCAGGGCTGTTCCCTGTTAATTATAGAAAATAGTCATGTTCAAAGGTCCTATTGGGCTTCTCTGCTTCAGCTCCCAATCACCAAGGCAAAGGAAAAAGAATTCTCCCTTCTCTCATCCCTCAAAGCTTCTTCCATTCATGAATGCTGGGAGGGGTCCCTCAACACAGGCCTGGTGATGTAGATCTTAAAGGTGCTGTCAGCTTCGAAACCTTGGAGCAAGCTCACGATGAAGCGGCTCTTCCTCCTAGAACTCTGATCATAGTGACTCCTCCTCCCTGTCCAGACAGGGAGGGCTCATCTAGGCATCAGCTTAATCTTGAAGGGCAGACATCACAGAGTAGGGTGATTTTTCCTACCAAGGCCCCAACATCCCAAAAGCCCAGAAGGGGAAAAAATTCATCTGTCAGAAACTTGATAGAGCCGTCAGCAACACATGACACGAGCTGCCTACATTGTGAAACTGAAGGCATCCTTCTAATTTATGTTCAGTAACAATGAAAAAGGACAGGTTTCCAACAGAAAGTAAAAACACGGACTTTTGGCGCCCCCGCGTGGAAAGATGGGGTGCTGCCACCACCAAGTTACCGGGCTTCCCAGGTGGCGCTAGTGGTGGCGCTTCTGCCAAAGCAAAGACATGAAAGATGAGCGTTTGATCCCTGAATGGGGAAGATCCCCAGAAGGAGGGCATGGCAACCCACTCCAGTATTCTTGCCTGGAGAATCCCACAGGAGCCTGGTGGGCTACAGGCTATTGGGTCACAAAGAGTCGAACACGACTGAAGTGACTTAGCATGCATGCACGTGCAGCCTCTGTATCCATGCCTGGCCTGGGGCTCCAGGCCTCTTCTTGGCCTCTGTATAAGGAAAGAAGGAGGGAGGAAGCCAGGTCGCTACTCTAGAAACTCCAGGTGGGAATAAAACTGGAAAGCCAAGAGGAGTCAGAGTAGGAAGTAAGAGCCCCAAACCTGAGTTCTGGACCCATCGTCACCGCAAACTGACTGTGCGACCCTGGGCACGTTTCTCCTCTCCCTGGGCCTCAGTTTCCCCATCTGTAAATTGGTAGTGGGGCTACTGGTCTCTAAGGCTCTCCCAGCCTCTGAGCTCAGAGCAGCCCACCAGGAAGGGGAAGCCCAGGGCCCTAGGCAGGGCCAATGACCTGTACCCATAGTGATTAAGTGAAAGTGAGGTCACTCAGTTGTGTCCGACTCTGCAACCCGTGGACTGTAGCCCACCAAGCTCCTCCATCCATAGGATTCTCCAGGCAAGAATACTGGAGTGAGTTGCCATTTCCTTCTCCATAATGATTGTGAATCCCTAAATTATTCCTCACACCTGGGCTGGTCCAGCCTCCATTTCCACCACACGCACTCACTGCAGGGAGCTCTGTGCTGGACCTTCAGGAAAAAGTGGGTCAATCTCAGAGCCCACCCCTATGCAGTTTGTGGTCATGGGGCAGACAGAGAAGGACAGGAGACCCAGACCCCTGAGCAGGCTGTGAAGGGTTCCTGAAAGAAGATTGGAGGTGTGTGGAAACTTCCCAAGCAGGGAACACGAAGTGTGTTATGAATGAGGTAGAATTTGGACCCTTGAAGGATTTGAACTCATCACTGTGATAAAGAGAGACAGTGGCAGACAAGAGATGGGCGTCCAGCAGATGAAACAGCCTGGGCAAAGGCTGGGAAGTGGGAAAGTGCACAAATGGTCTAGTGTGTGATGGGAAGCAAGGTGTGAGTGGAGTGAGGGGATGGAGCTACAGCAGTAGCTCCATGCCAGTGGCCTTGGATGCCAGGCCAAGGGACTTAGAGGGGATATGCAAGCAAACCAGGGAGCGGGGAGGGGCCTGAGCTACGGAAGTAGGTCGAGGGCCTTGTTCCTGGAAGGGTCGGTGTCATGCTACATATCATTTCCTGGGAACACTGGGGGAGGCCTTCAAGACAGGTTACACTCTGCAGCTTTAGAGACTCTTAGTCCCACCATCCTGTAGGCAGCAGGACAGGAATTCCCGCTCCCAGTGACGCTAAGGGGATGAGCCTGCTGCCCCGGGTCGTTCAGCATGACCCTAGTTGGACCCCCGATTGGAGGCCCCCTCTGCCGTCCACATTTGGGGCCCCCAGCAGGGCTCATTCAGGCTGGTGGGTGAGGATCAGGGCCCCTAGAGCGGGACCGGCGGGCCCGGGGCGCCGGGGATAGGGTCTGGCGGGCCGACTGGCTCTCTGTCCCGCGCAGTGTGCGCCCCGCACGAGTTCCAGTGCAGCAACCGCTCGTGCCTGGCCGCCGTGTTCGTGTGCGACGGCGACGACGACTGCGGCGACGGCAGCGACGAGCGCGGCTGTGCCGACCCGGCCTGCGGGCCCCGCGAGTTCCGCTGCAGCGGCGACAGCGGCGCCTGCATCCCCGAGCGCTGGGTCTGCGACCGCCAGTTCGACTGCGAGGACCGCTCGGACGAGGCGCCCGAGCTGTGCGGCCGCGCGGGCCCCCGGGCCACGCCCGCGCCGGCCGCCTGCGCCGCCGCCGCCCAGTTCGCCTGCCGCAGCGGCGAGTGCGTGCACCTGGGCTGGCGCTGCGACGGTGACCGCGACTGCAAGGACAAGTCGGACGAGGCCGACTGCCGTAAGCCCCCGCCCGCCCCCATATCGCCCAGGGCCGCGGGTGCGCCACGGTCCGCAGAGGGGGCCGCCTCTTCTCGCCCTACTCCGACCCTAGTCGTGGTTTAACGGGGGCGACAGAACTGGGGAAACGTGAAGTGTGTGTGGTCACATGGCTGCTAAGCTGCGGAGCTCAGGGTGTTCACAGGTACCTGTGACCCTCCGGGATGCGCCCCTGCCCCTGTCATACCTCCCACCTCTGCCTTCCCTGGCCCGAGTAGTCACCCACTGGTTCCAATGCCAGACACCTTGGTACACTAAAGAAGAGCCCCCACCCGACCCTTCCCTACCTCCTGGGCCTGCTCATCCTTCAAGGCTTCTCTCAGATTCCTCTGATGGGCCCTGCTCGGCTGGGTTCCCCTGAGCTCCTGCAGGTTCCTGGCCACCTTGTCAACACATCCACACAATGATCTCCTTTGCCCCTCAGCCCTGCTCTGCACCCTTGAGGTCTTAGAGGAAGGGGAGGCTCTTAGTAATCTGTGCCCCCCACCCCTACATCCTGGGCACTGAGGAAGGGTTTGCTGAAAGGCTGAGGTCATTAAGTAATGAGCACTGAGATTCCAAAGAAGTTCACGTGTCTGTTCCGGAGGGGTGGCCCTGGGGAGAGCCGGTAGAGAGGGAAATAGGAGACCTGAGTTTTAGTGCTGGCTTTGCCTGCCAGAGTGCTGTGTGACCCTGGGTGAGGCCTTCCCCCTCTCTGAGCTTCAGTCTCCCCATCTTGTGCCCTGGCCAGGTGTCCTCCGAAGACTCCCAAGCTCAGCGACTGGTTCTGTTCTTGCCCGGGGTGGATGTGGAGTGGAGGTGGGGCTGGAGGTGGGGGAGCAGAGCTTTCCCAGCACCTGAGGGCGCTGACCCTCTCTGCTCACCCTCCCCTGGCAGCACTGGGCACCTGCCGTGGAGATGAGTTCCAGTGTGGGGATGGGACTTGTGTGCCTGCCATCAAGCGCTGCAACCAGGAGCAGGACTGTCCAGACGGGAGTGACGAAACTGGCTGCCTGCAGGGTGAGTGTGGTCAGCGGCAAGGGGACGGCACCGGCTGAGCTTTCCCCTGGCTCCCTGGAGAGAGCGGAGTTGGGAGACACCACCCCTGGGCCCTTATGATGCCTCTTCCCACAGAGTATTACTTGTCCCTAAACCACCCAGAGCCCCTCCCTGCGGGTCCACGTGGCACTAAAACTGGAGCCCTAAGGACTTCGCAGAAGCTGAAAGAGGCCTGGGGGAGGGGTGTGAAGGCACTGCGGAGATCCAGCCCCCACCCTTTGTCTCCATCTGCACCTACAAGCAGCTTCACTAACTGGTTCCTGGGCCAGGCAGAGGCAGGATCCTGCTCCCCAGGGGCCCCCTTAATTCTCAGGTAGCTCTCTGTCATCACCCTGCAGGAGTAGGGACCCTGAGCCCCTGGTCATCTGGAGAAGTGGATCAAGGATTGGGCAGTGAGGTGGCCTCCCCAGTCTAGGACCCCTGGAGCATAGGCCCCCTCGGGAGATGGTCCCTGCAGCCCTCAGGGTGTCTGTAGAGGGGCTGCATTTCCCTCCAAGGTCCCTAATGGTGGCAGTTCAGATGTAGACCCCCACACCCTGCCCACCTCCATGATCCTGGTTATCCTTGAGGTCCTGTCCTGTGAACAGAGCTCCCACCAGCCCTGTATTCAGCTGTCAATCCTGGGCCACCATCTGGAGGCTGGTGGGGGCTGAGTCTGGAGCTCTCCTCACCTCCCACAGGCCCAGCCCACCCCAACCCTCCCTGCCTAAGGTCTCACAGGTGCTGTCCACTCTCTTGTCCGGCCCGACAGAGTCAACATGTGAGGGTCCCCGCAGATTTCAGTGTAAGAGTGGCGAGTGCGTGGACGGCAGGAAAGTGTGTGATGCTCAGAGGGACTGCCGGGACTGGTCGGATGAGCCTCTGAAAGAGTGTGGTACAGTACCTGTCTCCGTCCGGCTGCTGGACCAACCCCCCGTGACACCCCCTCCCGGCCCTCAGGCCACAGCCCTCACCCGCCCCTCTGCACATGTGCTGTCCCGTGGTCTCAGAAGGGGCTCTTTGCCTTTGGGGCCTCTTGTTCTGTGTTTCTGCAAATCTAAGGGCCTTTCCTTTCCAAATGCTCAAAATTGTGCTTCCTCTCGTAAACACAGCCTCTCTTCAGTTGTTTCAGATTCAGACCTCTGAGTGTGTGCTCACTTGGGAACTTTCTCTCTTTCTCATTGTTTCTGCCCTGCTGTCCTAGCCAGGGCCCTGGCCTCTGAGGCCTTCCAGCCCCCACAGCAGGGGACCCTGCAGTGGAAGAGGTGGGGAACAGCCAGTGGGTGGCCAGACGAGGCACAGATGAAGGTCACTGGGCTCAAGCCAGGCCTGGGTAAGGATAGGGCAGACCCAGCAGCAGAGGGTGGCACCGTCCTGTGCCCTGAGGAACTTTCTGGGAGACCAGACTCACAGGCTGGACACAAGCAAGGAATGCAAGGAGGCGGCTGCCCTGACGGCCAGAGCTGTCGGGCTGGGTGCCCAGCTAAAAGGGGTAGGAGAGTCTGGATTGCAGGTGGGCGGACATCACCAAGAGCTTGTGGGAAACTCAGGGTGGGCTCTAGGAAGGTTCATTTCTGAGGTCAGCAGCTTGGACAGAGAACACCTGAGTGGACAGAGCCTAGGTCAGATCCTCCCTCCCCTGCCTTCTTGGCAGGCCCGTTTCCACCCAGCACCCTCCCTCCTGGGCCTTCAGAGCAGATCATTCCCTTGAGCTTCCTGAAACAGCACACTTTTGCCCCTGTTGAGAATTGGGAAATTGATTTCGGAGAGGAAGAGAAGCTGGGAGAAGGTCACTGGGCCTTCGTCTGAGCTTGCAGGTGACAGACTCCCCCCAGCCTCTGCCCTGAAAAGTCCCAGAAGAAGGAAGTCATGGAAAAGAGGATAGGGCGGCAGGAACATCCGAGCCTAGGCGCCCTACCGGAGACTAACCTGCTGAACCCTCTTCTCTCTTGTCTTTTGCATGACACTCCAAAGAGACGTATGTACGCATGTGTTTGTGTCTCTGTGCTGGTGAGAGACCAGTGTCTGTATCCGTGACTCCTTCTCGGAGGAAGGCAAGGGAGTGGCGTCACGTGTCTCTGTGTGGCTGCCATGTCTGTGTGAATGCGCCTGTGCATGTGGGCTGGCGTGTGTGCATGCAGGCGTGCACTAGTGCTGGGGCACTGCCCCTTCCTTCCGTGGGGACCCCAAATGCCCCTCGGGCCTCTCTGGACCACTTTCCCTCCCTCCCCCCACTGCAGGCCCCCCGCAGACTCACCTCCAGGGTAGACCAAACTGGGAAGGCCCAGAGACTCCCCTCTTCTGCCTCCGTGCTGGCTCTCCAGGGCTGAGGGACCCTCTACCCGTTCTCTGACCCTGACTCACCTCAACCCTGGAGGCCTCTGCGCCTTTGTCTTTCATGGAAGCCTAAGTCACGTGGCACTCTCCCCTTCCCCCATCAGAGCCATCTGGCACCTCCCGGTCCACCCAGTGCTCAGTAAATACAGTGGTTGAACTGCAGCTCCTGCAGAAGGAGAGGGAGGAAGTGAATGATGGTGACTGAGGCCATGAGTGAGCAGGTGAACAAGTGAGGGACGGCGCTGAGGCAGTAGTGTGCAGTGTGCTATGGGAGAGGTCAGGGAGGGCTGGGAGTGACGGGGAGATTCCTGCAGGTGGTGCCCTCCAGAAACCAGCCCACCCCAAGGGGCTGGGGCTTCCCAGTGGTGGGCCTGGCCAAGTCACCCCCAGCCCACCAGTCATGGGGTTGCCGTGGTCTTGTTCTTTCAGTTCTGCCAACATCCCAGAGAAACAGAAGGCGGCCCAGGGGTAAAGGGGAACATTCCCCCAGCATGGCTCAGGCTGGAGGGGGGGGGCACCCACAGCTATGCATGGCCTGGGGTGGGAAGCTCAGACCGGCTGTGTGCATGGCCCTGGCTGGCTCGGCACAGCTCTGCTTGGCTTGGCTGGAGTGGCGGGGCAGGGGTCTAATGGGCAGAGGGTGGCACGGCACCTTCCCCTGGCTTGAAGAGTTAACCTTCTGTGATTCTAAAGCCCAGAAGATGCTGTGAGAACTTGGTGAGCCTTGGTCCTGGCCTCTCTGACCTCCACTAGGACCCTGCCAGACGTGGTGAGGGTGTGGAGGATGGGGGAACCAGATCCCTACATCCCTTGCAGCAGTCGGTAATCTTGGGACCAGACTCGTGACCAAGTGTAGGAATAGGGACAGGTGCTGAGAGGGGAGGAGGGGGAAAAAGTCCACCATAATTCACAGTGGGAGAGAACTGACTTAGCAACAGTGCCATGGAGATAGAGGCCTGGCAGTCTTAAATAACCACAAGCTCAGTAATGGGCAGCCCTTGTAGTAGTTCAGACCCTTCTGGGTGGCAGACTAGCTCTGGGCCCCATCCAGAGAGGGGCATGGACAGATGGAGTGCATGCAGAGAAAGACACGTGAAAGGCAGGGGACCAAGAATCAGCGCTTTAAGGAAATGCTGAGGGAGCCATTGGACTCTGGCCAACCCTGCGTGGCACCAGCTGCCTCGGGGGGAAGTGGGCTTCCCGAGACTGGAGGTGGTTAAGCAAGGGCATTTCACGGGGGATTCTTAAGGTACTTGAGGGTTGGACATGGCACATGCTTACTGAGGTCATGAGGAAGGAGATGTAAGAAATGTGTTTGTGAAAGGAAAGATCTTAGGCAGCCTGGCTGCTTCCAGGCTGGTGATGGACAGAGTCCTGGCCTGGGAGGCAAAGGACCCGAGTTCTGGTTCCACCCTGTCCTGTCTGTGTATCTGGCCTTAAGCAAGGACCCTTTGTGAGCCTCCTCTTGCCCAGTCACCTGGCTAACGAGGCTGAGGCTCGATGAGGCTCTGGGGGAGGCTGAGGCTGCCCTGAGTCTCTGCTTCAGCTCCAGGCCCATCCGTGTCCCTCCCCCACCCCAGTCTCAATTCCTGGACCCTCAGGAGCGCATGTCCCTCCCCAGGCCTGAACGAGTGTCTGCGCAACAATGGCGGCTGTTCCCACATCTGTACCGACCTTAAGATTGGCTTTGAGTGCACCTGCCCTGCAGGCTACCAGCTCCTGGACCAGAAGACCTGTGGCGGTGAGCACCCCCACCCCAGCCCCTCAAGCAGAGGCAGCTCCTCCTGCTGGTTCTGACCTCTGCTCCTCCCCGCAGACATCGATGAGTGCGAGGACCCAGATGCCTGCAGCCAGATCTGTGTCAATTACAAGGGCTACTTTAAATGCGAGTGCCACCCTGGCTACGAGATGGACACACTGACCAAGAACTGCAAGGCCGTTGGTCAGTATGGACACTACAAGGTCGGGGGCAGGGGAGCAGCTCTGAGGGAGTCCAGGAAGCAGCGTGCTTCACATGCGAGGAGTGGGTGTGCACACACACCCCCTCACACACTCAGATAGGAAGTTGCAATATATAGCACACACACAGTGCAACCATGCACACAACACTGACCCTGCACAGAGCCACCCAGAGACTGCACTCACATGGCAGATCTAAGCTGGACCATGCCGGCCACACATGGCATAGGCAACCCACACAAAGAGCTGTGTGCAGACCTGACGTTGATCTTCAGGTCAGCCGATGGAATTCACTTGTTTTATTCATTTGTTTACACTGAACACCTAACATTGTTGTAGGCACTAGAGACTCAACAGTAAGCAAAACAGATTCAAATCTCTGTCCTTATAGGATTTACACTCTAGTGGGTGAGACAGGAAATCAAAAAATGAAATAAAATTCAGTGCATGGCAGACAGTGATTAGGGTTCAGGAGAAATATAAAGTAGAGCAGTCCAAGGGGGCAGTGGCTTATGGTTTTAAATAGAGTGTTCAAGAAAGCCCTTACTGAGAGGGTGACATTTGCATAAAGACCTGAAGGAGGAGAAGGGGTGAGCCATGCGTGACCTGCAGGAACCAAAGATAGCAGCATGCCTGCTGTGTTGAGATAACGAAGAGGAAGCCAGTGCAGCTGGAGCGAAGCGAGTAGGAGGAGATGAAGCCCACAAGGTGACTTGGGACGATCATAAAGGCCTTCTTGACTATTATGAAGGGCTGACTCTCACCATCAGTCAGGGGGAAGGAAGCTTTGGTCGGTTCAGAGTAAAGGGACAGGGTGCCTTCCATTTTAACCAGCTCCCTCTAGTGGCTGTGTGGAGAACAGACTGTCAGGGGCAGGGGAGGAAGCTGGGTAACTGCTGCAGAGGTCTTTGCAGTCAGCCTGGAGAGAGGGGATGGTGGATTAAACCAGGGTGTTGCATGGAGATAATGAAAAGTAGACAATGTGAATATATTTTCAACGTCAGGATTTATTTTGAAGCAACAGGATTTTCTTATGAATTGAATGTAGGGTGTGAAATTGAAAAAAGGAGTCAAAGATGACCATGAGGTTTTTAACCAAATGAAAAAATGGGATTGCTGTTTAAGGCATTGGGAAAGATGGTAAAAGCGGGTTTGGGAGAATATTGGATTAATTTGGACATGTTAAATTTAACAAAACTGTTTAGACATCTCAGTGGAAGTATTGTGTAGGCTGTTAGATATATGAACCTGGAATTCAGATGCACAAATACCCACTCTATAGGCTGTAACAATACAGCAGCTACAATAATTGATATATAGCCAGCAAACCCGAAACACACAGCACCCAAACTGTACAATGTACAGCACATACATTAGCACATCACATGTAGCTTGCAACCAGTTCCTTCCTCCACCTAGGACAGGTGTGACGTGTAACAGAGACTATATACTTGCAGTGGAGACAACACACAATGGCCCACGTATATACAACCCCCACATATCAATATCTAAAGTGCAGTTCCACAAAAACTCCAGTCGTAAACAAACAGGGCACCTGTCACAGTCACAACTCTTGGTAAAAATCAGTTCAAGATACCCTTTAACCCAGCTCCTGCCCTAGGGAAGATAAGGTGTCTTTGCTCTCATTTCCAGGCGAGGGAATCCCTTGTGGCTCAGCTGGTAAAGAATCCGCCTGCAATGTGGGAGACCTGGGTTCGATCCCTGGGTTGGGAAGATCCCCTGGAGAAGGGAAAGGCTACCCACTCCAGTATTCTGGCCTGGAGAATTCCATGGGTCGTATAGTCCATGGGGTCCCAAAGAGTCGGACACGACTGAGCGACTTTCACTCTCCAGGCAAGGAAAATCACAGATTGTCAATGGCAGAGTTGGCCTTGAACCCAGCCTTTCTCCTTTCTCCTTGCACATGGAGCTGTATTTTTCCATGTTCTCTGTCCCATACCCTCCCTGTCACCCCCACCCTGCTCTGAAATGATCTCTATCACTACACACAGGTCACACCCTCAGCCCCAGGCCCCACATGGCTCTGTGCTGGTCCCTCCCAACCCCCAAGGAGCACATTACCCTGGCAGAGATGTGCAGTGACAGGGACCAGGGGCCCTGCAGAAGCGTCAGCTGGAAAACAAGACTGGGAGAAGGCCCAGGCAGCTCCAGAGATAGGTGTTGCCGCTCAGACAGTGCATATACCTGAGACTGGCCCGTTACATCTGAAAACAGGCTGGAGGAGCGGCAGCCTGTGCCAAGTTCTAGACCCTTCTAGGCCTGGGGGACAGTGACCTTCCTCATGGAGTAGCCAGGAGTGTTAAACCTTTGATGTTCTTCCCAAAATCTAATCCTAAGTCTGAAAATGAGTTTGTATATACACCAGTTGTGTGTTGTCCCTTTGCATGTGAATAATTTGTATCATATTATACACATCCTGCCCCAACTACTGGCTCAGAATAAAGGGCAAATCCAGATCACAGGATCCTTTGTAATTGGGTCCCTGCCGGCATCTGCAGATTCATCTCTTGCCGTGTCCCCAAACACACTGTGTAAATTGAAGACTAACAATGACCTCCTTGAATCTCCTCCATTGAGCCTCACCACCAGCCCTGAGGTCTGTGCTCCATCCTGCAGCCTCAGCCCTCTTTGTAAATCATGTAACATTCCTGTTGCACCTTCTTGAATGTTGCAGTGGGGCCCAAGCAGAGGAAGAGGCAGCTGTTGGGGAGAAGTGCACTGTAGGTGGAAGGACAGCTTGAGCAAAGGCCCTGAGGCAGCAAAGCTCTGCCGTGGGGAGATGATGACAGATAGCCTAGTGGCTGGGACCAAGGTGTTAGGGGGTGAGTGATGAGGCTGAACAGGGAGCTGGAGTCACTGCAGAAAGCCTCCCATACAGGCCAGAGGAAATGGAGTCATCTCAGATTTGGGGGAGTTTGTGTCTAATAAAAAAATCCCTCTTGTTATGTGTGGTGCTTTGCATCTTATGCTTTTTGTACCCATTATCTCACTTCTCTAACTTGTGAGGTAGGAGTTGCCACCACTTTTTACGGGAAATGAGGTGTCCCGCAGCAAACCAGCAGCAGAGCCTTGGTCTCTAGACGCCCCACCCGTTGCGCTGACCCTTGCCCTCTCAACCCCCCCTGCATGGCAGCTGGCAGAAGCCCATCCCTGATCTTCACCAACCGGCACGAAGTGCGGAGGATAGACCTAGTAAAGCGGGACTACTCGCGGCTCATCCCCATGCTCAAGAACGTCGTGGCGCTGGACGTTGAAGTTGCCACCAATCGCATCTACTGGTGCGACCTCTCCTACCGCAAGATCTACAGGTGAGCAGAGGCCTGGCTCCTGCAGCCAAGGCGTGGAGAGGGACTGACAAAGGCGGAGGGGACGGGTGGCCTCTGCACCCCCTCTGCCCCTAGGTTCCCCCAGGACAGAGCTGGGGCTTAGGAGGGGATGCAGGAGCGCAGAGCACATGGAACTGCCGGGACTTCCCCACCTGCTGGGCCAGCGGAGTCTGAGGGCTTTGTTGGGAGAGCCCACACATGGGGGCTTTGACTGACCTCTGGCGGCCTAGTCGGGTGGTGCAAGGCACAGGAAGGTGCCTGGGGCTTTGGCGGGGACTTTCAGAGCCGCTCACATACATGTGTGTTGGATACTCAGGACTGAAAGATGACTCAGACCTGGTCCTGCATGGAGCATCCCACTCAGAACACGGTGATATCCCTTGTGATGATCATGAAGGAAAAGTGTAGAGGACACCTCCGACCCGGTCTGGGCGCTGCACTATGCCCAGACCAGCCCTTCACATCACAGTCTCTTGGCTCTGGCTCCCAGGAAGGCTCCTCACACACACAAGAAGTTCTCTCCTGGGAGCTTCCGCGTGCCCAAGTCCCCTTTGGTAGTCATGTCCTTTCTTTGTCCTGAGGTCCACTTGGACTCAGGACTGCTGATGACCAGGCCCTGGGTGGACTGTTGAACAGATGGTGGGATGGATGGATGGGAGCAACGCTAGTGGCTACTCACTGACAACCCAGTGCCTATCATACCCTAGCGCACATAGACAAACTCACACACCCAGAACCAGCTCAAGCAGTGTGTGTCCAACAGTTGTGACTGAAAGAGGCAGGATTTGATGACAGACTGGGTATGGGGCTGTAGGAGGAAGAGTTGAAATGAATTCCCACTTTCGTTTTGAGAGTTCATTTTTGAGAGTTTCGGTTTCTTGCCTGGCACTTGGGTACCATTCTCTGAGATGAGACCGGGAGGGGAGAGATGGTGGTGGGTTAGGCAGGCTGAGTGTGGCTGAGAAGAGGGGAATGGGGTGAATAGTTTGGGATGTGTTGCATTCAAGGCGTCCATGAGACATTCAAAGGGGGCCAGTCTGCTTTATAGTCTGAGACTTAGTTGTCAAGATCAGAGAATTTGAGTCAGGATGGCCGTGGGCACTGTGGAACTAACAGAGCAAAGAGAGGGTCTGGGAGAAGAAAGCCTTGGGGAAAACGGCATTTGGGAGACATAAAGCCCTGCTAGTGTTTCCGCCTGAGTGCCTGCTGTATTTTGGCCTCTTCTCTCTGTTCTCACTGCCTCAGCCCTTCTGCAGACCCTCTTCGTCTCTCACTTGGACGTGCTCACAGCCTCCTAACTGGTCTCCCTGCCTTCATCCCCTCCCCCTCCAAACCCTTGCGTATTCGGCAGGTGCCACAGTGATCTAACTCCCCTGTCTGGCCATGTCCTCTGACCTGTTCAGTTTTACCCTTAGCGCATATGCGAGGGCCATCGGGAGGTGGTCCCTCCTACCTACTCTGTCTCACACCCTCACCGGCCCCCTCCACCCTCGCCCGCTGGCTCGCTCAGTGTTTCAGAACACGTGCTTTGGCATCTGCACATGCTGACTCTAACCCGACCTGTCTGTTCTTTGTGTTCCTGGTGAATTGGTCCTTCAGGGCTCAACCACAAGGCCTCCTCCAGCCCCCCAGGATGATGCAGTTTCCACTTCTCTGCTGGTACAGCCTCTGATACTTTCCGTAATCACAGAGTATTGGTGTAATTATTGGGCTGTAAATTTCCGTCCCTTCTAAACTGAGCTTCTTCAGGCCAGAGACTGGCTGACTCTAGCTTGTGTACTTACCCTGGTGGCCGAGGGAACACACTGCATGGAAATGAGCCAAGCTCCTCTCTGGTGCACCACCATGGCCCAGAGGGAAGAGAGGGGAAGGGCAGCTGCAGACAGGCCCCGGGGGTGGCACGCCTGCCCACACCAGCCCTGGTTGCTCCTAGTGCCTACATGGACAAAGCCAGCAACCCCGTGGAGCAGGATGTCCTCATTGACGAGCAGCTGCACTCTCCCGAGGGCCTGGCGGTGGACTGGGTCCACAAGCACATCTACTGGACCGACTCTGGCAACAAGACCATCTCCGTGGCCACAGTCGACGGCAAACGCCGATGTACCCTCTTCAGCCGCAACCTCAGCGAACCCCGGGCCATTGCCGTCGACCCCCTGCGAGGGTGAGTGTTCCCACCCCCAGACTATGCTGGGCACTCAGTCTGCACGTGTCTGTCACCAGAGCTATCTCGAGGGCTTCAGAAGGCCATGGGCCACCCAGACATAGACAATGGGGGAGAAAGTCCCTGCGGGGCGCTCAGCCCATGAACGCCTGACCAGGGGTCCTTGTGCACTGGCTGCCGGGGCACTCCCAGGACTGGGATACTCACTCATCATATCACAGAACCGAGCATCTCAGGGTGCTGGGGACTGTAGATATTCCTGGGGCGGGATGTCTTCCCTCAGGTTGCCATACGCTGCAGGTGGTCATCTGGTAGGTGCTCAGGCTCCCAGAGACAGGAGCCCATTCCATCCCACACGGCCTGTTTCAGCTGGGGGCAGCTCTGCTCATTGGAAAGTGATCTTTGTTCCTCGCATTCCCAAATCTCTCTGATTGTCCTCTGGAGTTACCTCTGGCATGTCTCCTCCCTGCCCTTCCAGACAGACAGAGAGATTTGAGGAACAAAATTACAGGGTCTACTCTGCTCCAGGCTGCCTGCCTCCATCCCCACCCATGTTGCCCACAGTCTCTGGGCCCCTCATCACCCAGGCTGACCTGCTCTGGCCATGCCTCTGTACTGGGGGTAGGGATTCTGAACAGAGCAGGACTCCCTCCCTTCCTCAGTAGTGATGTCCTGAGATGGCATGGATTTTAAGCAGCTGCATCACATTGCTTACCAGAATCACCAGCTTCCTCCTTCTGCTGTTTCCTTAATTGTTAAGCAGCCCTGGGAAGTGACTGACAGCTGCCATTTACTCGGCACACACAGGTGCACGAAGCACAGTCCTAGGCATTCTGCAGACGCTGAGTCATCTCATTTAACCCCCGCCTCAACCCCGTTCCCTATCTGCTGTCATACAGACCTGGGGCTGTACCTGCCACATCCCCCAAACCATGTGGTTACACCCAGCCCATCCCTGGTCCATTGTGGATCTGTCAGGGTCCCAGCAGGAAACCCACTGCACACTCAGATGAAGATGATTTGAGGCCGGTTAAACCTTTAGAGCGTGAGCCAGTTGGAGTCAGCTTTGTGTGGGAGAGTCGGGAATAGACATCCTGACCTCAGTCTGTCCTCTTCCCACTCCAATATTTTGCTGAATCCAACTGGAAGCCAGATTGCTAGGGAGTCAAGCCCATTGATGTGGTTCCCACGTGCACCAGCCTTTTGCTGTACAGAGCAGAATGACGATGGGATTCAGACAGCAAATGGAAATGATCCAAAACAATTACTCGGCCCCTTAGCCTGGAGCCAGCTTGGCTGGACACCAGGCTTCAGCAGAGGCATTATGGGGAGGGTTAAGCATGCAGGCTTGAATTTCAACTTAAATTTGAAGCCTGGTTTCGCTGCTTGTTCACATCATGATATTAGGAAAGTCAGCCCCTCTGAGCCACAATTTATTAATCTGTAAATGGGACTAGTAATGATACCCTTCTGGGGTAATTGTGAGACTAGAATGAAAACACTAGTTTGTTCAACAAATAGTAAATGAAGACCTATATCACACGCAAACCACCTGCCAGGCATAAAATGAGGAATAACGCAGATGAGGAACCTTCCCTTAGTGGAGCTTGTAGACTAGTGGGGAAAACAGACAGTAAACAAATACACCACACCCAAAAGCAAACATAAGTCAACAATGCTGTGAGCGCTACAGAAGGGAAGAGCGGGCTGCTTTAAGAGAAGGTAACAGGGAGAACCTGCTTACATTGAGGGGAAGGAAGAACCTACTTCCTAACAGAGGAAGATTCTCTACTGAAAAGACATTGTAAATGGCAAAAGAGTGGGAGCAAAGGCTCCGTGGAGGCCTTGGTGCCCTGAAGGACCTAAGAGAAGCCCTGTGGGGCAGCTGTGAGGATTGTAAGGGAGGTGGGCGATGGTGCTGGGAGAAATAGCCAGAGAGGTAGGCAGGGCCCTGGTCATGCAGAGCCTTGTCAGCTGTGGTAAGGATGTGGGATCTGGTTTTAAGGTCAATAGGAGAAGCCATCATAAAGTCTCAAAACTGGGGAGTGGTGAATCTCAAAAGTCCTCATCGCGAGAAAAGCAACTGTAGCTGTGTGTGGTGCAGGATGCTAACTGGCTTATTATGGCCATCACTTTGCAATATATACAAATGCTGAATCGTTGTGTTATGCTCCTGAAACTAGCTCACCTGTCAGTTCCAAGATTTGATGCTCCTCTGAACTTCAGAGGTCAACTTCCAGTCCCCACTAAGCAGGATCCAGAGGGCCACTGAGTCCTTGTGAGCCAGACTGCCCCAGTCATGTTCCCTGTCAAGAAGCTCAGTTGGGTTTTCTCTCCTCTAGGTTCATGTATTGGTCTGACTGGGGGTTCCAGGCCAAGATTGAGAAGTCCGGGCTCAACGGTGTGGGCCGGCAGACACTGGTGTCGGATGGTATTGAGTGGCCCAATGGAATCACCCTGGGTGAGCCCTGCCTTCCTGGATGGGGGCGGGGGAGTGGGCTGTTCTAGCACCTGGTGCTGACCACTGCCTGGAGCTCCATGGATCTTGTCTCCACGTCCCCTCTTAGAGCCAGTGCCTCTGTTTCCTGATGGTTTCCCTGGGCTGGCCTCCTCCTGAGGCCTGGCCTGGAGATGTGGGCAGGGAAGAGGCACAAAGGAGCCGAGATCCAGGCTGCAGTCGCAGGCTCAGCAACTGATCCCCTCGTCCTTTTCCTCCCCAAGATTTGCTGAACCAGCGCTTGTACTGGGTGGACTCCAAGCTGCACCAGCTGTCCAGCATTGACTTCAATGGAGGCAACAGGAAGATGCTGATTTCCTCCCCTGACTTCTTGAGCCACCCTTTTGGGATAGCTGTGTTTGAGGTGAGCCCCGAGAGGGGAGGCAAGGCTCCTTCAGGAAGCTGGAGCCTAGGAAAGGCTGTTCACACAGGACGACTCCCTGAGACTCGTCCAGGTGGAAACAAAGGGACAGGGAAGCCAATTGGCTCGTTTGTACGCAATATGTGAGCTGCCTGCAAACAGAGGCTTTGCAGTCCGTTGTCCACCTGGCAGCCTTTCCTGTGCTTCCTCCCCAAGGCCCCTCCCCCAGAGCACTTCTCATAGGTAAGTTGCTAGACCTTGTACCCTCAGCACCCAGCACTGTACCCACATATACAGAAGGTGCCCAATAAAGGGAGGAGAAGGAATGTACATTTCCTTAGTTTCATTTACTATTGGAAATGGCCTGATAGATGCTATTCAATTCAACACACTCTCACTCACTTTTGCTGGATCCTGGGGTCATAGAGGTAAACCAGGCATCATCCTAACCCTCAAGAAAAAAAGACCCCGCCCCCCGCCCCCCGCCAAAAAAAAAACAAACACAAAACCCCACAGCAACAAAAAAGAAGCTCATGGAAGAGTGAAGAGCCAAGACCTTCCTGTGTTCCGACCCTGACAACCTTCCACCTTGGGGAATAAGGAAGCCAGAACCAATCAAGTTCTTGTACACACATACCTCTTCCCCATAACTCGCTCTGCCATCAGGGGGAGGGGAAGCGAGGGAACATTGGCCCGTGGTGGGTGTGGGCAGTGTTTGCTCGGAGCAACATCACCCAGCACAGCTCTGAAACTGTGGGCAAAGCTCCACTTCCCACGTCCAGCCTCTGCTTCAAAAGACAGGTGTGTTCAGACACATGTGTTTGTACTTGTGCATATATGTGGCACGTATGTGTATGTGCATGTGTAAACATGAATGCATCTGCTAAAATATGTGCATCCCTGTATGTGCTAGTGCTTGTGAATGTAAACGTGTATACCAGTATCTAGACAAGTGCTCATTTAGGTACAGGTGTGCCTTTGGGCATGGAGATGAGCATGTGGGTTTGTGTCTAGGTCTGCACAGGGTGCACGGTTGTACCTGTAAATGTGAATTTGCCTACATATGCGCATCTAGGCTTGTGTGGACTAACCATTCCACACGCGTGTACACCCAGAGGCTGCAGGAGGAGGCCCTGTCTGGATAATACTCACTAAACCACACATCCTCTCCAATCTTGGTCCCGGGGCCTAGCGATGGTAATAGCTAAAGAGACCCAACCCAACCCTGGTTCTGCTGAACTCCAAGAAGCAGGCCTAGCTCAGCGTTAATGAGCAGCCTTTAGGCCAAAGCACAGAATCACTGAGTAACCCTCTGAGACAGAAGGAAACCACAGCATATGCCACAGGTTAGAGCTGAGAGTCCCACCGTGAATCCGTGGACAGGAGAGCTCAGGGGAAATGCCAGAGCAGTTCTTGTGGCTGTCGTTTGAGCCTGAGCCCTCAGACAGAGGTCATGGGTTTAGGCTCTAGGCCATTCTCTGTATCTGTACCCCACAGGACAAGGTGTTCTGGACAGACCTGGAGAATGAGGCCATTTTCAGTGCAAATCGGCTCAATGGCCTGGAAATCTCCATCCTAGCTGAGAACCTCAACAACCCGCATGATATCGTCATCTTCCATGAGCTGAAGCAGCCAAGAGGTGAGCCTTCCCCAGTGCTAGGGCCCCTGCCCACACCCTCTCCATCCAGTAGGCAGGCTGCGTTCACATTTATGTCACATCTCAGCAGCCCCAGAGGCAGTGGTGACAATCCCTCTCGTTGGTGAACTGCTTAGCTGTCACATATTTTATTTCATTTGCCTCAAACTCTTGGTGAACTAAGGCTGGGTATAAATAAATGAACATACAAATGTCCCATTTTTGTCAGTCTTACAAAGTATGGCAATTACTGTTCTCATTTAACAGCTGAAGAAACTGTAGTGGAGAGGTGAAATAATGTCAGCAGATCGTAGAGCTAACGCCTAAACTTAGATCTGTCTGATTCCAGAGCAACTTTGGCCGTGAAGGAGCCCATTGCTTCTCATTTGTCATTTGTTCATGCTTGGCAGTGGTGTAAAGTAATGTATCCTAAAGCCGTCAGTAAGTCAGCTGGCTGGTTGGGAACAAAAGCCAGGAATCCTACCATTAGGTTGTTCTCGCCTCTGTCACTAGGGTGTCCTCAGTCTAACTGCAACAGAGAGGGTGAAGGTGGGGAAAGGGGGTAAGGAAATAAGGTTGGTGCCTGATTCTAGATCTAGAAATTTAAAGAGGAAAGAGATGTGGCATAGGGAGGAAAAAACATGGTCTCTGGAGTCCAACAGACCCGAGTTTAAATTGTCTCCAAACTTACAAGAGGCATAGCTTTGACAAGTTTGTTCTCTTTAAGCAGTCTATTTTTTTTTTGGGGGGGGGCAGTCTGGGCATAACACCCAGCCCTCAGAGTTGTCGTCAGCATTAAACAAATGTGGGGATAAAACAGCAAGTCCAGTGGCGGAAGGTGCTCGAAAGAAGTAGCAGAGAAAGTGTTTTGATTGAGCTGAGTGGGCAGGGCCTCGTCCCTGGGAGGAGGGAGAACCTGGCATTTCCTGTCTGTGCCCCGACGCTCTCTCTCGCCATCTCTCTGTGCCCGTAGCTGCAGATGCCTGTGAGCTGAGTGCCCAGCCCAATGGGGGCTGTGAGTACCTGTGCCTTCCTGCTCCTCAGATCTCCAGCCACTCCCCCAAGTACACGTGTGCCTGTCCTGACACAATGTGGCTGGGCCCTGACATGAGGAGGTGCTACCGAGGTGAGCAGAGCTACCGGGAGGGCTGGTCCCTGGGAATGTCAGACCCATCTGCTGAAATCTGCCTTGATTTCTGGGAAACTGTTCCTGGATTCCTCCATCTTCTCTGGCTGCTTTTTGCCTTTGTAGGCTCTTCTTTACCTACACTGAATGCTGGTGTCCTGTAGGGTCCCTCCAAGGCTGTCTCTTCTCACTTCCAAGAAAGATGCACATATACACACAGCATTTTAAATTCAGCTTCAGGGGGATCCAGAGCCCCTTGAAGACCTCAAATTAAGAAGCCTTTATCCCCATGGCTTCAGTTACTATTTGTATGCAGGTGACTTCAATCCTGCCTGTTTCTCACCCAGAACTTCACACACTACCAAAAGTCCTTTTGTGATATGAGTGGGACTAACTGAATACTTCAACCATGTAACTCACATTCATTCCCCAGTCTCAATGAAGATACACGGCCTTTTGTTTGAGCATAGGTCTGCTCTATCATTTATGATTTCCAGGTTCAACTGTTTATAGTAGAGTGAGAATTTGAACCTAGTAATATAACAGTATACATGTATTAAAAAAAAATCCTTCTCAATGTACATGATTTCCACTCCTCCCATTCTTTTATAGCGATCTTTCCCACACCTAATCTGACAGCACTGTCTTAATAACTCATCTTTGTAAAATCAAGGTACAGTATAAACAGATAAGATGCTTGTCATTCAGCTAAAGAAAAGATCGTAGCCCATTCAGGAGGACTAGCCCATTCAGGAGGACCAGCCCATTCAGAGAGGGCATTTGAGTTGAGCCATGAGGATGAGTTTATACTTCACCGAGTATCCTTATAGAGCAATAATTTAGGCACTGAAACAGCAAAGTGCTCTGTCCAAGTGATCTTCATGGTATTTCCCCTTCAGCACCTCAGTCTACCTCAACTACGACATTAGCCTCTACCACAGCGAGGACGCTGGCCGACACCACCAGAGCCCCTGGGACCACCATCCACAGCCCCGCCTACCAGAACCACAGCACAGAGACACCGAGCCTGGCCACCATGGTCCCAAGCTCAGTTAGTGTCCCCAGGGCTCCCAGCATCAGCCTGTCTACCCCAAGCCCTGCAACCAGCAACCACTCCCAACACTGTAAGGAAAAGAGTTCTGTCATCTTGCATGACGTGGGGTGGGGGCAGGGGAGGGGGTCCTAGGGAAGCCAGGGTGGGAGGATCTGTGGGAAGAAGAGATCATACCAGACTTTAGTGTTGGGTTATCAGCAGGGAGGAAGCAGGGGGACGTAGAGCACCAGCCTGCAATTTGGAGTCACAGGTGCTCCTGCCTCATAGAGGGTCTTGAGGGAAGCTACTTCTTATCTCTGAGCCTGTTTTGTCACCTACAAACTGGGAAAATAATAACCCTTCCCTACCTGCTTTGCAAGGTTACGATGAGAGAGAGAGGAGGCCATGTGAACAGAAATGCTTGTGCACACAGCCTCTGCTGACTCTGGTGGTGTGTCTACATTACACGCTATTGACGAGTACGAGGGCGCGACCCTCAGATTCAGAAACTTAAACTTCAAAAGCCCTGGTCTCAGTTCTTTGAGAACTGAGGTTCTGAAAGGTTCCCCAGGTAGGTAGGTTCCCCAGGTAGTCATATCCATAACTATGGTCTGCTCATGCCTCTCTGCAAACCCTGGGATAAGTTCACCACTTATTAAATCATTAGGAGCCGTAATTGTCACTGCTAGAAATGCTCTGTCTTATTAACCAGTGAATACCTTTTAAATTGAGTTACCTGCTAGGGGAAGTTCGTTTAAGAGGATAAACTATCTTTTAAATTTTTTTCCCACATGTGCATGGCCCAGAAACTATGCAGCTTGGCAGCACCTTTCTAATCGGGCCCATCTTGGTCCAGAGTGGGATTTTCAGAGTTGAGCGCTTGCTTACCCTGGAGTTCAGAGAGGCAGATGGAAGCAGTGTAAAGTCCAGTTCCTCTTATCTGGGCAGAGCTCTGACCAAGGGGTCTCCCCACTGGCTTCATCACACTCTAGGCTTTAATATCACTGTCCTGTGTTTTCTCTTGACCCAGGGGGAGAAGAGAGCGGCATTTCCGCAGAAAACTTTGTAAACAGTGCAGCTCTTTCTCCCCTTAATAATTGGGCTCCCTTAGAGTAACTTGGAGAACTAGACATGCTGAGAGGATGGCATCTGGCCGTTGCCAGGGGACAGTCGTCTCCTGTCTAGGAGTAAACGGAGGTGATGGCTCGTCTCACACCTCAGAGGGCTATCACGAGCATCCAAGGGAAAACTGCTTTTTAAGCTAAAAAATTCTATACAGACATTATAATGAAGATGAGTGTAAGATGGAAAAGATGGCACAACTTATTTTTAAAACTACGTAGTACCATTTCCAAGCACTTTTCAGTTTAGAATCTGCTTTTATCTGCCCTATTTAGGCCTCACAAGAACTCCTACCCCACTCTCTGGCCTCTTTGAACTTGGTAAGGCGGTGTCAGGCACTGTGCTAAGTAAGCATTTTACATGAATTATCTTATTTAATCTTCACAATATCTCTAGGAAGTAGGTATATAATTATCCTCCTTTTAAAGGTAAAGAAATATGATATTTATGACATACAACAACTTGCCCAAGGTCACAGAAGGAGTGAATAGAGCCAGGATTTGAACCCTAGAAGTCTAACCGAGAAGCCTGTACTCTGGATTCCACTAAGCTATATTGTGTCTCATTTTAACTACTTTTTGAAAGTAAACTGATAATGCAAACAGTACTGCAGAGAGTATTTCTATTTTGGGTGGAAATAAGGAGAGATAAAGCAACAGATATTGGCTGAAAGAGGCAGTTGCCCCAAGCATCAGCAACATAAAGACCTAAGGGTTCAGCCCCGAGCTTCCTGCCACCCAAACACTGTGGAAAGGGGTAAGGGATTCAGGTCACAAGTCCCGGCTTTGAGCCCCAGCTTTGCCACTTTGAGAGTCCCCCAAACTCCAATAAGACCCAATTTCCTCATCTGTGAAATGGAGATGACCTCTGTCCTGATTAGATCTGGAAAGACTAAATTATTAAGCATTGAGCAGGACCATCATTTTGGAACGGGATCAAGAAGCAGTTGGGTAGTTTTTACTGCATGAGGTCAGCAAGGAAAGACTTGGGCTCGCAGTGATAGAGCATCATCCTGCAAATGTCTGTGTTTTGCAGATGGGAATGAAGGTGGAAAGATGGGCTCCACAGTCACAGCTGCTGTCATTGGGATCATTGTGCCCATGGGTGAGTGTGGCCCCAAATCCATGGGGAGAAAAGAGAAACCCTGCCCAGAGTTTGGGGGAAAACCGTTAGAAGAACGGAGCACTTGGCACACTGACCTCTCGCTGAATTTTCTGCCCTGGAAGCCTTTCTGCTCACCTCCCAGTCCTGGTGCAGTCTGGTTCCTTAGCTTGGCACCCAAGGCCCTTTAGGACCTCGCCCCAAACAACTGTCCAGATATTTCCCCCATTACCCCTCACTGACACTCTACATGCCAGCCATGTGAAGCCAAACGGTAGGCTCCATGAGGACAGGCCTGGTGTCTCTCTTGCTCCCACTCTCCCCAGCTCCTAGCCGTAGCTGGCACATGGGAGGAAATAACAAATTTGTTGAATTAATGAGTAGGACAAAAGTAATAGATTGAAAACTATTAGTAGAGCTACTTGCCATTCCTTTAGTAGATCATGCTATCTTGCTTTCTTTCTGTTTGGTTTTCAACAAACATTATCAAACAGCTGTGTTCATGGGATTTTTCCAGGCAAGAATACTGGCATAGTTTGCCATTTCCTTCTCTAGGGGATCTTCTCAACCCAGCGATTGAACCCCTGTCTCCTGTACTGGCAGGTGGATTCTTTACCACTGAGCCCCATGGAAAGGCCTATCAAGCAGCTAGGGCTTCCCTGGTAGCTCAGCTGGTAAAGAATCCAGCTGCAATACAGGAGACCCCAGTTTGATTCCTGGGTTGGGAAGATCCCCTGGAGAAGGGAACAGCTGTCCACTGCAGTATTCTGGCCTGGAGAATTCCAAGGACTGTATAGTCCATGGGGTCACAAAGAGTTGGACATGACTGAGCGACTTTCCCTTTCACATCAAGCAGCTATGATGTACCAGATTCTGTGATAAGGGGAGGGAAGGTGGTTAAAAATAAGTACAACATGGTTCTTGTCCTCCAAAAGTTTATAGACTTGTTGGAGAGACACATAACACAGATAATTTGATTCTGAAATGCTAAGTCCTACAATGAAGCCATAGGCAGTTCAGTAGATATGTTGAGGAGGTGCTTATCCTGAAACTGGGAGAGAAGGAACATGGGTAGGGGAGAGTTCTTAGTGGAAATGATATTTGAGCCAAATCAGCCAAATGAAGGGCCAAGCACAACCCAAGCAAGTGAAGACAGCGCAAGCAAAGCCATGGGACATGGCATGGGAGGGCGGGAGGGGGGTGGATGTGGAGCATGGCCAGGGGGCAGCATTTGTGTAAACCTCGCAGAGAGCCCTGCGGGATGATTCATTCTCTCTTACCCTGATGTTCACTTAGTATGCTGCACATCCTGTCTCTCATGCCAGTCTTTTCTCTTGGTCGGATCTTTGCACTGTGATTGTCCATTTGTAGGTTTATCTCCCCTACTTGCCTATGAGTATCTCAAGGATAAGGACTTTGCCCTTTAATCCTGGCAATCCCCAATATTGTGGTGAGTTAGCGAGTGAATGTTTTAAAAACTTCAACAACACGCAAGGGACTGTGCGAGGTACCAAGGATTCAGAGAAGGAAAAGATTAACGACTTTTAAGAGCCTTTAGTCTTTAATCAGACTTAATGATTAAAAAGGTGATACAGGAGAGGAGTTACTGCATATTATAAGGCGCTGTGATAGAGGCATGACGCTCTGTGGAGGAGAGGGAGTAGGGAGTAGGCACTTCTAGAGAAGGTGGCATGTGAATTGGTCTTGAAAGGTTCATCAGTAAAGGTGATGGTGAGACCCAGGGTCATGTTGAGTGGAGTGAGTGGGAAATATTCAGCATTATGTAGTAAAAAAGAAATCAACCCCTTTCCTGCCATCCTCTGGTCTATAGAAGGACATGCATGTGCTGTTTCCCAGAGGTAACCTTCCCTAATACAATCATTATTTTCAATTTCTGCTAATCTGAGGGGTGAAAGAGGAATATTCTTTCCCTGATACTTCCCTGTGAGGTAGAGCATATTTTCATAAACGTATTGGCCATTTACATTTCATCCTTTCAGTTCAGTTCAGTTAAGTTCAGTCACTCAGTCGTGTCCGACTCTTTGCAACCCCATGAATTGCAGCACGCCAGGCCTCCCTGTCCATCACCAACTCCCGGAGTTCACCCAAATTCACGTCCATCAAGTCTGTGATGCCATCCAGCCATCTCATCCTCTGTCGACCCCTTCTCCTCCTGCCCCCAATCCCTCCCAGCATCAGAGTTTTTTCCAGTGAGTCAACTCTTCGCATGAGGTGGCCAAAGTACTGGAGTTTCAGCTTTAGCATCATTCCTTACAAAGAAATCCCAGGACTGATCTCCTTCAGAATGGACTGGTTGGATCTCCTTGCATTCCAAGGGACTCTCAAGAGTCTTCTCCAACACCACAGTTCAAACGCATCAATTCTTTGGCGCTCAGCTTTCTTCACAGTCCAACTCTCACATCCATACATGACTACTGGAAAAACCATAGCCTTGACTAGACAGATCTTTGTTGGCAAAGTAATGTCTCTGCTTTTGAATATGCTATCTAGGTTGGTCATAATTTTCCTTCAAAGGAGTAAGCGTCTTTTAATTTCATGGCTGCAATCACCATCTGCAGTGATTTTGGAGTCCCAAAAAATAAAGTCTGATACTGTTTCCACTGTATCCCCATTTATTTCCCATGAAGTGATGGGACCAGATGCCATGATCTTAGTTTTCTGAATATTGAGCTTTAAGCCAACTTTTTCACTCTCCTCTTTCACTTTCATCAAGAGGCTTTTTAGTTCCTCTTCACTGTCTGCCGTAAGGGTGGTGTCATTTGCATATCTGAGGTTACTGATATTTCTCCTGGCAATCTTGATTGCGGCTTGTGCTTCTTCCAGCCCAGCGTTTCTCATGATGTACTCTGCATAGAAGTTAAATAAGCAGGGTAACAATATACAGCCTTGACGTACTCCTTTTCCTATTTGGAACCAGTCTGTTGTTCCATGTCCAATTCTGCATATAGATTTCTCAAGAGGCAGGTCAGGTGGTCTGGTATTCCCATCTCTTTCAGAATTTTCCACAGTTTATTGTGATCCACACAAAGGCTTTGGCATAGTCAATAAAGCAGAAATAGATGTTTTTCTGGAACTCTTTTGCTTTTACCATGATCCAGCAGATGTTGGCAATTTGATCTCTGGTTCCTCTGCCTTTTCTAAAACCAGCTTGAATATCTGGAAATTCATGGTTCACGTGTTGCTGAAGCCTGGCTTGGAGAATTTTGAGCATTACTTTACTAGCGTGTGAGATGAGTACGATTGTGCGGTAGTTTGAGCATTCTTTGACATTGCCTTTCTTTGGGATTGGAATGAAAACTGACCTTTTCCAGTCCTGTGGCCACTGCTGAGTTTTCCAAATTTGCTGGCATAGTGAGTGCAGCACTTTCACAGCATCATCTTTCAGGATTTGAAATAGCTCAACTGGAAGTCCATCACCTCCACTAGCTTTGTTCATAGTGATGCTTTCTAAGGCCCACTTGACTTCACGTTCCCGGATGTCTGGCTCTAGGTGTGTGATCACACCATCGTGATTATCTTGGTCGTGAAGATCTTTTTTGTACAGTTCTTCTATGTAACCTTGCCACCTCTTCTTAATATCTTCTGCTTCTGTTAGGTCCATACCATTTCTGTCCTTTATCGAGCCCATCTTTGCATAAAATGTTCCCTTGGTATCTCTAATTTTCTTGAAGAGATCTCTAGTCTTTCCCATTCTGTTGTTTTCCTCTATTTCTTTGCATTGATTGCTGAGGAAGGCTTTCTTATCTCTCCTTGCTATTCTTTGGAACTCTGCATTCAGATGCTTATATCTTTCCTTTTTTCCTTTGCTTTTTGCCTCTCTTCTTTTCACAGCTATGAATTGGCTATTCATGGTCTTATTTTTCTATTGATTCTGTCTTGTTCTTACTTATAGAAATATTGATATATAATAAATGTTAAACCTTTGTAATATATGTTATAAATCATTTCTCCCATACCATGACTTGATTTTTAAAATATGTCGATGGCCTCTTTTGCCATGCATAAATTAAAATTTTTAAGTATCATATCATACCACTAGTCTCATGGGTTTTGTGTCCTGCTTAGGAAGGTCTGCCTCATCCTAAATTATTAAAATACCCCCTATGTATTTTTCTACTATCAATAGTTTAAGCATTTTTAGTGTTTGATTATTAATTTATTCAGAATTTAGAGTGCAGCATGAGGTACAGACTTGACTGTTTTTTTCTCATGCCTGTCTGGTTTTCTCAAGACCATCATTGAATAGTCCATCCTTCCCTTATGACTTGAATTGTCATCTTTATTATGAACTGTATCCGTGTACATACCTTCATCTGCTTCTAGGCTACTTATTCTCCTCCACCAATTTCTATATACCGTTCCTAGCTACTAGAAGCACATTTGTGATATGTTTTAATATCTAATAGGGCATTATGATTCTCACAACATTTTCTTAGCTATTTTTATTCCGTTTTTCTTCTAGGTAAACTTTAGAATCATCTTATTAATTCTATAAAAAATATGATGAACTCTTACATTTTGGGTATGTAGATTGACATGGGGAGAATTTACATTTTTTCAGCATTGAACCTTCCCATCAAGGAGCATGACACATCTTCCTATTTATTTGAATCTTCTTTTATGGGCTTCAGTAGAATTGTATAGATCACATAGGGCTTACACCTTCCTATTGGGTTATCCCAAGTATTTTATAGTTTTTTGTTGGGCTGTTATGAATGTGTTCTTATTATATCCATTTTCTAATTGATTATTGCTGATTAATAAGAAAGCTATTGATTTTTTATGTTTTTTTTTTTTGGCCACAGTATGTGTCATTTAGAACTTCTCCAGCTTGGGATTGAACCCATGGCCCCTGCAGTGGAAGCAAAGAATCCTAACCACTGAACCAGCAGGGAAGCCCCAGTTTTTTATGTTGATTCTTGAGGAGCTAAAATTATTTCTATTAGTTTTTCATCTGCTTTTCTAAGATTTTCCAGACCCTCAGTATCTGTTTATGATAGTTTGCTTTCTCTGTTTCCCGTGTGTGCCTTTCAATTCTTTCTCTGGTCTTACCGGGATAACAAATACTAGCAGCGATAGCAGGCATCCTTGCCCTGTTCCTTTATGGGTATCATTATTATTGATTATAATAATCTTACCAAAGTGGAAATCCCTCTCTAGCACCCTGGATGGCTGTCATCCAGCCTCACTTGAGTGCTCACTCAGGGTAAGCGCTTACTATATCTTATGAATCTGCTTGCCTCGTTTTTGCCCAGCTCTGTTTGAGAATTTCCTCCTTCACTCGTTAGTATACCATTTATTTTACCTCAGAACCTGTGTTTCCCTGCTGTGTCCCCTTCTAGAGATGCTCCTCTTCTTGCAGAGGCCCAGCTTTGGGAAAAAGCACCCCACCCCTCCCTACCCTCCCCCCTCCAATTTTGGGAAAGAATGGTTTTCTTAGAGAAATCTAGGGAAGCAGCAAGAACAGGGTGAAGAAACTCAGTTACTCAGCATGTGACTGAGCGCCTACTCAGTGCTGGGCACTGGGCATAGAGAGAGAAAGAAGACATAGTCGCTGCCCTCAAGGAGCTCGGTCTAGCTGAGGATGCACGGAAAGTACAACACTGTGGTCTAGAAACACACGTGAGGGAGAAACTGACTGCACCATGGGAGGCTGAGAGCATTTGAGCTGGTCTTGAAGGGTGAGCAGTTACTGAAGGAAGAGCTAAGAGAAGGGCTTCCCAACAGCAGAAAAAGAATATGCAGAAACAGAGCCTGAGGAACAAGGGGCAGTCAGGTAGGAGTGGTGACATGAAACGCACTGACGTCCAGGCAGCGGGCTGGAGCCTGCCAGACATACCCAGTGTGATGTGTCTCCTCCTCCAGTGGTCATAGCCCTGCTGTGCATGAGTGGCTACCTGATCTGGAGAAACTGGAAGCGGAAGAATACCAAAAGCATGAATTTCGACAATCCAGTGTACAGGAAAACAACCGAAGAAGAGGAGGAGGATGAGCTGCACATAGGGAGGACTGCTCAGATTGGCCATGTCTACCCAGCAGTAAGTATTCCTTGCAGGAAGGATTCCTTCCTTCCTTTCCTCCCTTCCCCGCTCCCTCCCTCCCTCCCTCCTTTAGACATTTATCAAGAACCAACCATGTGCCAGGCATTGTTCTAGGCCCTGGGGACACAGAAATGCTGGGGCAGGTGGTTGGGGTAGAAGGGTATCAGAACTACCTTGTATCTAGAAGCTCTTCCTGGAGTAAAGAGGCCTGTCTTTGTGCTGAGCAAGTTTTCAGAACCTGTGGCCTAGAAAGGTAACTGTGGTCATTCAGTTCAAACACATTCATTTCAGTAAGCACTGTACACCAGTTATGTGTCAAGTACCACATTAGATGCCAAGTGTCCAAAAGTTAAGAAGGGATGTACTTGCTTCCGGGGAGCTGGTGGGGGAGTTAGAGAGTCACTTGTTATTGAACAGCTGTGTGCTAAGTGCCATGGTGGCAGCCCAGGGGCCTCCTCTTCCAAGAAGCTTTCCCTGGTTTCGTTTTCTCCCACTGCCTCTCTCCATCACAACACATGTCACACTGCAGTCTACTTGCCTTTATACTCGTTGGTCTCCCCACTAGACTGTGAGCTCCTTGAGGGCAGGATTGTCTGATTAATATTTCCCTGGTACCTAGCACAGCAGAGCTGGCTCCCAGTAAATATTTGTTGAACTAATGCTATGGAAATATCCACAAAGGAGCTGTTAATGCTGTTTGAGAAATCAGGCAGGAATGTCTCACAGAGGAGATGACAGATGAACTATGTCCTTAAAAGATTAATAGTAGTTTTCCATGTAGAGAAGGGGGAGAATGACATTTCAGAAAGAAGCACATGCAGAGGCCGAGAGGCACAACAGGGCATGGCTTGTTGGGGGAGCGAGGACCACACAGTGGCCAAAGCAGATGTCATGGTTGTATAGCCGAATCGGGGCTGAGTGTGACCTCATAGGTCATCCAGTCCATCCCCCTGTCAGGCAATCAGCAGCTTTGATCACCCACTGTGGGCAGAGCCCTGTCTTGGGGAGACCAGAGAACTGGAAGACCCAGCCCCTGCCCTCAAGGAGCTTTTTGTCTTGCCGGGGGAACCAAGGTCACAGCCGCACCAACTCCCGAAGAACCCTCTTTCCGAGCTGCCTGTCGTCAAGTGCAAGGTAGGGCAGTGCCACTCCGAGTCTGAGGGGCTGATGAGCGAGGGCATGAACCAGACAGGTGCAGCCAATCCTTGAAGGCTTTCTGGTTCTGGAAGGCTGCAAACTGTGAGCTGGGTGCTGGGGCAAACAGGAAAGATGGGCAAGTTGCAGACTAAGGGAGTGGCATGCGGAAGAAATGGCTGAGTATGGGGCAGGACGGACAGGATGGCTGCTAAAGCTGTGAAGGGGAGACGTGGGAGATAAGCTTGACAAGTGAGGAGGGTTAGCAGAAGGCCTTGAGGGTCCTTAACCTCGGCCAGTCCAAGCAAACAGTTGCTTAACCAGTGTTTAAAGATCAGAGAGGGCACAGTGGAAGGAATGTTGAGCTTGGAGTAAGGAGATGACTCCCGGTTTCACTGTTCCACAGCCCTGTGACCTCTGTCCTTTCTGTGTGCTCACTTTTATTTGTAAAATGGGAATGATAACCCCCATTCCCTTTACGGCCTAAGTTCAAGTGAGATAGCTCATGTGAGAATGCTTTGTGAGTTATAAAGCTTCCTGTACATGTGACATGTCACTGTTTCCAGAGAAGGAAACAGTCACTCAGGAGGAGCTATTCCTGATGAAACTAAGGCCTGAAGAATAAGCTCCTGCCAGCTGCAGAGCAATAGAGTAGGACAGTGAGGAAATTGACATTTAGTAAGAATCTACTGTTTCAGACACTACCCAGTGTTTTACATAAATTTTCTTGTTTAGTCTTTACGTAACTTACATACTTGACATTATTAGCCCCATTTTTCAGATGAGGAAACTGAGACTCAGAGAAATTGAATAACTTACCTAGGATCACAACTAGGAAGTGGCAGAACCAGAATTCAAACTCTTGTCTGTATGTACACAAAAGTCTATGCTCTTTCTGCTATATCTCAGAGTATCTAGCCTGGAAGCTGTGGAAATCAGTGTTCTCAAGAACCTGTTCTCTCCCCTGGCCCCTTTTTGGGTAGCTCCACTATCGCTGCTGGGACCTGCCTTTGGCCTGGAGATCTGACTTGAGGAGGAGGGTAACAGACTAGAAGAAGTTTAGTGGAGCAAGGCCATGCCATTCATGCAAAATCACAAATAACCCAAAGATGATTTGAAAGGCAGTGGATTTGTATAATGTCCAGAAATGGAAAATGCTAGTCTGGTTCTCTCTTATGCTGATTAGGTTGATGTGGAATACTCTGGATCCCATATGTGTTAGATACTATATTAAACACTCTACATACATGATCTCATTTGATAGGTCCTACTACTATTCCCATTTAAAAGGTGGTGAAACCGAGGCTCAGAGAGATAAAGTGGCTAGCCCAAATTCATAAAGCTATGAGAAAGATCTTAAAACAATGGGGCCTATCCAAAGGAGGGTACTGAGGAAATGGAAGAGTGGGGCACAGGATAACATCAGGACCACGTGGGGGGAGCTAGATGTGCCTGGAGAAGAAGACGCTCAGAAGAAAGGGAAGGGAATTCAAACTGAAAAGTTCAAGGGTTGTCTGTGTAGAACTCTCTGAGTCTAAGAGAGAGAATCAGGGAACATCAGAAGAAATAAAGAAACAGATCTCATGTCAGTATAGGAAAGAATGTAAATCTACTGTCTCAGTGGAATAGGCTGGCTCAGGGGTTAGTGGTCTCACCATCTAGGGTCACCCATTTGAGGCAGAGGGAAGTCGAGTATCTAGTGACTAGAAAGTAGGGGTAAGGGAACGAGGGGTTAACATAATTGACCTCCATTGCCTTCCAATTCTATACAGTTAGTTGGAGGGGTACAGCCGAATACCTTCCTGTCTAGAGGCCTGGGATTAAACATTTGCAAAGCTAACCCACTGAAGTTCAGCAAACCTAAAATCCTATCAGGGAGCATGGAGAGAGTTTAGATCTCTGTAGCCCCCTTCTTTACAGAGACAACACAGAATGATGAAATAAACTACAGCTCTGGAGTCATACAGATCTGGGTTCAAACTGAGTTCACCCACTTGCTGTGTGACCCAGGACAAATGCTGTTTAAGCTCATTGCGTCTCAGTTTTCTCATCTGTAAAATAAATATGACAAACCTGTCTTCTGAGGTAGTTAGAAGAGTATGTGAGCTACTGCCTATAAAGTAATAGAATTTCTGTTATGTTGTGATCCAATAAATAGCTCCAGTGGATCTGATGATGACTTCTTTGCTCTGTCTCCCCCAGCGAGTGGCATTAAGCCTTGAAGATGATGGACTGCCCTGAGGATGGGACCACTCCCTTCGTGCCTCATGGAATTCAGTCCCATGCACTACACTCTGGATGGTGTATGCCTGGATGGAAGGGTTTCTGTACTTAAGTCTGTGTGTATGTGTGTGTGTATGAGTGTGTGTGTAATTTTTTTAATTTATGTTACAGAAAGGTAACCACAAAGTTATGATGAACTGCAGACATCCAAAGGATGTGAGAATTTTTATATGTATAATGTTTTATACACTTTTTAACTGGTTGCACTACCCATGAAGAATTCATGGATTAGCTACTGCTGAGTGACTAACATGATGTACATAACCAAATGGGGCTGATGGTACAGTAGCTTACTCATCATTTAAAAATTATATGTACAGAGGGCTTTTGGTTTGGAGGGTCTTTTTTAGGTTTCAGAGTTATGTTTTGTTTTTTTGTAAATAGAATGATAATGCTTTGTGGCTATCCATCAACATAAGTAAAAAGAAAAAAAAAAAGAAGACACGTCAACTCCCTCTCCCATTTAGGTTATTTATTAACATATTTCAAAACCAAGATTAGATCTGTAAGTAATTTAGAGACGTGAGAGTATTTATTTTCGGTGTGACTGGCCCACTGTGTGGTCTCTGTGTGCGTTTATGTTTCTGCGTGTATGCGAGTGAGAGAGAAAAATCTGTAGGGAAGAGGCACACCTGTGGCTGTTGTTCACTTACGTAAAGATAAGTATATTTTAAAACAATCCACAAGAGAGGGGTATCTGTAGTTTCCAGAGAAGCCTTTGTAAATTTGGCTCAGAAAAGAGATTTCGTGATTTGTGCAAACGTGCAGTGGAAGAGGCAGGTCTTTTCTGCCTCTGGCTGTTCCCGGGACTCCAGTCAGTCAGAAAAGAGCCCCTCGGCTCACGAGGGGCTGCCGTAGCTCTCACCTGGGCTTTCTCTTCTGTGGCTAAAGCCAGTGTTCAGACTTCACACAGTACACAAAGCTCTCGCAAGCTCAGGTGAGAACATTCCTGAACCTCGGCTACTCCTTGTTTTAAAGTCCAGCATTTCAAGTAATTTCATTTTCCTTCAGGACACTTGGATTGAATTCATTGTTTTCTCTGAAGCATACTGAGGGTGCCATCCTTACTTAGAAAGAGCTAAGTGGAGATGTTTTTAGAACCACCCAAGTTTACTTTAGGGACTGGCTCAGGCACTTACCTCTGAGTATCCTATGGGTGAGGATAAGGACGGAGGAATAGGTTTTGTTAATCTCTATTTCACCCTTCCCCTTACTCTCTGCCACATCCTTAGGGTGGGAAAACAGTTAAAGGTGATACATAGGTTTGTTACCATCATGTGTCTATATAGATGAACTGCTATTTGGCTTAAATCAGAAAAAGTGGCCAAACCTAAAGTCCTATTTGAGGAGGAAATGGCATACACAATATTATAGTACACTGGATATATATGTTCACACAGGAATTTGGTCTACTGCTTTGTAAATAAAAGGAAAACTCTGGGTATAAGTATAGATTTTTTTTTCATTGTGGACACTTACTTTGCTTTTCCTGGGTCTTGGGGGATGCGGGGAGAAGTGCACTTTTCTTTTCGTGGGGTCTACCATTGAAAAGATAATCTTACAGTCCCAGAAGGAATTCAGTCCCCGTTGACTCTTATCCAAGGTGTGGTCTTTTATTAACTCAGATGTTCTGCCACTTCACACCCACTGGACAACCAGGGACAAGATGTGACATGGAAATGTGTGGTATAAGTAGGAGCAGAGGGCATGTATCTAACCTGAACACACCTGGAGCTTGATGCTTTTAAGCAAATTCCTCCCCTCCACGCGAGCTGCCTGCAGCTCAGTGAAGCTTGGATGTCTCACCAGCTTGATACCCTCTGGATTTGGAGTTCTGTCACCCTCTTCCTAGGACCTTTGTCCACATCATTCATGGTCTTGGTCTCCTAACTGTGTCCTGGAACCTGGGCACTAAGTTTTGCATAAACAAGCAGTTTCTTCATGATATACATGTGTGGATAGTCCTGAAACACTCATCAAGAGGGTATACGCAATTGACATAGAATGACCAGCACCAAACAGAATTTTAAGAACAGAGGGGCAACTCCTGTGGAGCTTAATGACTTACTAGTATTCTTTCAGAAATGGAAACTAAAATTATTTTTGACTGAAGAAAAATGACAAAAGTAAAAACACAGAAATTTACACAAAACAAGCAACTTTCCCTGTAACCTGCCTCCAAAGAAACAGAATTTCTGGGGAAATGATAATAGTGACTAATGCATAGTTTCTAAACTTTCAGTCAGATCCTGGCCTTTGAAGAACGAATAATGAGTGGGGTCAGGATGGTTCAGCCTGAAATCTCAAAATGACAATGAAACACAACTCTCTGGGAGACATCCATGTTTCCTGTGACATAAGAACCTATGTGCTCAGTCATGTCTGACTCTTTGCAGCCCCGTGGACTATAGCCCGCCAGGCTCCTCTGCCCATGTTTCCTGACTATGCTACAGCTGTGGTTTGGAAGAGGCTGTTATGGGCACAACCTACAAAACAAACAAACAAACACTGAATTGTGGAATACTCATGTATTGGATGGCAGTAAATAAGATGAAGTCTGAGGAGTCAGGGCCATCGTTCCCTATTCGTGGAGGCATTTTGAGGTGTAGTTGCACTTCTGTTGCCTTTTGCTCCTGGGTCATCATATATCTACAGCCAATAATGGATCACAGAGTCACTGGACAGTAGAGCTGGAAGGGCGTTTAGAGATAAGGCCCAAAGGTTAGACAATTTATCAGATATATCTATATAAAAGAAACTATTCCAAGCCCTTTTCCTCCCTTTCCTTTTCCAGGAGACTACTTTGGGCTGCCAGAACACTGTATCAAACCCGCTACCTATCTTAGGGCCTATCTTTCTGGTGGAATTTTGAAGGCCCTGACAGAAATGGTCTTCCAGAAACAGAGAAAACTAAAATTTTATTTATTTACTCTTGAGAGCATGATTATAAAACAGATTGAGGTAAACTGTAACCTCAGAATGAGATTGGATTTAAATTTATAGCAATAAGGATGAACCATCCCTCCAGCTGTCTGTGTGATTGCAATATGGATATTCATCCACTGAAACTATTTGCTAGGCACCAACAAAGTGCCAGGTACTGCAGATGTCAATCAAATGCTTTCTGTCCTGGTGGAACTCACAGTAGCAATTAGAGGAAGACATACGTGGAAACAAAAAAAAAAGGAGTAGTTTTTTCTTGTTGTTGTTGGTTTTTTTTTTTAGTACTATTAGATTACAAAGGAGAGAGAGGTCATTTCTACCTGAGGAGATAAAGAATGGGGTCAAGAAAGGCATTGTGGGAAAAGTAGACCGAAGCTAAGTCTCAGAAATGAAGAAGTGGTGTCCAGGCTGCTTCAGGCAGAGGACACACTGAGCTGAGACACAGAAGCATGAAACAGCATGAGGATTTTAAGGAACTGGATGTAATTTGTAATGAGCAAAAGGCTCAAGGGAGACGTAGCAAGAAATGAGGCTGGATGGAAAGATAGGTTCAATGTAAGCACTTTATAGAATACTTCTATTTAATTTCTGATTCAATTAATCAAATTTTCTTGGTCATTTATTGTGTGTAAGACACCAAGTACATCATGGAAAATTGATCAGGATGTGTTGCAAGCACTTTGCAGACATGACAGTCTTTACCCTCAAGCTTTCCTGTGGCCAAAGGGCAATAGTGGCTGCTTTTCATGTATTTGTGTCAGAGTTTCTTGACATGGTCAATGAAGACTGATATGAGGGCAGTGGGATTTTCACAGAAGCATTCCATGTTGTCAAGAGCCCCTGGGACTTTCTCAACTGTGAAAAAGAAAACTGGAAATTTTGAAAGACGTGGTGTCCGCAGAGGGGACCTCCAGTCAGGTACTGGAAGGAATGGGGAAAGAGCACAGGAATGAGAGCCTCTCTACTCCTCTCCCTCAATCCTGCTACACACTCATCATTTCACAAAACAGAACCGAGTTATCAGTTCAGTGCTCCAGAGTCAATCATTTCTTTTCCTGGCAATGCACAAAGAGTATTGGAATTTCCCCACTATTTTTAGGGTATTGAGGATTTTCAGGATGTGGACAACTTTGAGATGGAGGAATTAACAGCTTCATATTTTCAGTTAACATAAGAAATCAGGAAGCTTTGTTCATTCAGGCTATGCACAGTGTGCATAGTTGAGAATCAGCAGAAATCCTCGCATTTGCAAATACTTTGTGCTATGAAAAGTAATTTTTAAAAAGCCACCTGTATATGTGTGTGTATATATATATATTTAAAGACATGAAGGTTTTGATACTTTTTTACAAAAATTACAAGAGAAAATATCTGTACAAACCATGTGTTTTAAATAGCATTTTGTTCTATACAAGCTGTTGTTGATGTGAGGTGAAGTACTGGTTTGCAGACTCCATCCCATTGTACCCAAATAAATTTTCCTTGTTTGTCTTCCCTGAACACCCCTAAATGATCATATTTGATGTAACAGGCATGTTAGAATGGTGGGTCACACTAACCAATTCTGCTTTTTGTCTTGTCCTTCTGAGTTCCCTTAGCTTCTATACTCAGTCCCTTTTGCAACCTGGTTTCTCTTCCAGAGGCAAGGGGTGATGTGCTGCATCTCACTAGTTGTACTGACATCATCTTGGTGAATTAAAAACCAAATGTGGACATTTGTAAACTCGGTGCACTGTTTCTAGAGAGAGATTAAATTCCTTTTATTAAATCTGAAAGTACTGTGATGCTTTAATGAGTGGGGAGTGAGCAATCTTGTGAGATAAAGACTCTCAATATTATCATTCCTATTTTAGAGATGAGAAAAAGAATGAAGACACCGCCCAAAGTCAACAGTTATGTTTCAGTTCAGTTCAGTTCAATCGCTCAGTCGTGTCCGACTCTGCGATCCCATGAATTGCAGCATGACAGGCCTCCCTGTCCATCACCAACTCCTGGAGTTCACCCAAACTCATGTGCATTGAGTCGGTGATGCCATCCAACCATCTCATCCTCTGTCGTCCCCTTCTCCTCCTGCCCTCAATCCCTCCGAGCATCAGGGTCTTTTCCAGTGAGTCAACTCTTCACATGAGGTGGCCAAAGGACTGGAGTTTCAGCTTTAGCATCAGTCCTTCCAATGAACACCCAGGACTGATCTCCTTAAGGATGGACTGGTTGGATCTCCTTGCAGTCCAAGGGACTCTCAAGAGTCTTCTCCAACACCACAGTTCAAAAGCATCAATTCTTCGGCGTTCAGCTTTCTTAACAGTCCAACTCTCACATCCATACATGACCACAGGAAAAACTATAGCCTAGACGAGATGGACCTTTGTTGGCAAAGTTATGTTTAGTGCCCCCAAAATACATATAGCACACGTGGTGTTCTCTCCCTCAATTTTCCTTCTCTCTCTCTTCATCTGGCTTAACTCCTATTTGTCCTGAGTACTATGCTTAGGGAGCCTTCTCTGTTCTCTCAGACTCAGACCTAACTCGTAAGGTTAAGTAACTCTGTGCTTCCACAACAAATTTTGCTTACTTGTATTCCAATGCTCTGCCTCTCACTCCCATGCCAATGAGATTGTTTTTACCAAGGTAACCCAGGATCTCCTTAATTATAAACCTTGGAAGTACTTTCAATCCTTTTCTTCCTTGACCTAGAAGCAGCATATAACACTGTTGGCTCTCCTGTCTTAAAATACTCTTATTTTGGTTTCCATGATACCATACTCCTGATTTTTCCCCTACCTTTCTGGCTTCATCTTAATCTCCATTGTGAGTTTCATTCTTCTAATCTTTCCATTTTACAATCCAGTCTACAACATTGCACAGAGTGATCTTTCTAGAATGCAGCCGGTCTTGTCACCAACACCCCTTTCCACTTTCCTGCTTAAAGCCCTTCATCTGTTTTCCTTGCATTTAAATCCAACAGCCTTGGGTTTTAACCCAAACTCCTTAACATGGGTTATAAGGTCCTTTGTGATTAGTCTTGTACCTCTTCTCCAACTGAATTACTATATTCTCAACTTTTTTTTTTTTCTTTTTCTGTATTATAACCAAAAAGTTCTGAGCCCTCTGTCTGGAACATTTTCTTCAGGAAGACTTAACTTTGTCCCCTAGACTGAATTAGGAGCCCCTGCATGAGCTGCCATAGTATTCTGTGCTTCCCCTATTTATAAATTTGATGCCTACATTATAATTGCTTATATGCTCCTTGACTGCCATCACTGTATTCCCAGCACATGACACACAGTAGATGCTCAGTAAATTATGCTAACCTCAAATCCCATGGATGGAGGAGCCTGGTAGGCTGCAGTCCATGGGGTCGCTAAGAGTCGGACACCACTGAGCAACTTCACTTTCACTTTCAGACACATTAGACACATAGACCATGCTCTTTCAGCTATACTTTACTATGTGGTTTCATACCCCCAAGCCTGAAATTACCTTACAGCATGATTGGAGTTGGGTGTCCTTTAAATTTTCTCATCACTTTTTGATATTTGCCATGTCTCCAGATGCCCAGATTCATCAATTACATTATAATTTTTATAATTTCACTCTTGGAAAATAACCCTGTGGTAATTACCCAATGTCTCTAAATACTTAACTCTATTACCACCTCAAGACTGTTGTGAAAATTCAAAGAAAATTCAAAGAAATTAAACACACTCAGCCTAGGGGCTGACATTTATTAAGTGATTGATTCCCTTATCTTTTTTATACAAGTCCCTTGTTACCACCCACATCCAGTGTTTTTTTTAATAAGATGCCTTATAGCAATTTGGAGTTTGAAAAGTAGTTTTCAATTTCCAAGACATTGTTTTTTATCCTTGCAATAGTTCTGCCAGATGTGTAACATTACTGCTGCTGCTGCTAAGTCGCTTCAGTCGTGTCCGATTCTGTGCGACCCCATAAACGGCAGCCTGCCAGACTCCCCCGCCCCTGGAATTCTCCAGGCAAGAGTACTGGAGTGGGTTGCCATTTCCTTCTCCAATGCATGAAAATGAAAAGTGAACATTACTATGCTCACTTTAAAGATAAGAAACCTGAGGTCCAAAAAGTTTAATCAGTTCACCTTTGGTCACAGTGAATCACTGTCACACGAGGGATTATTTTAACACAAATCTCCAGTGACATTCCCCCCACCCCCCACCCCAGCACCCACTCTTCATTCTATTATCAATACTTTTTCGGGGAGAAAAGTAGTAACGGCAAGATTGGGAATGAGATTCAGGGACGACGCCAGGAGTCGGACACTACTGAGCAACTTCACTTTCATGCATTGGAGAAGGAAATGGCAAGCAGCCTGAAGACAGAATAGTGCTATAGTCGCGCGTGCTCAGTCGCGTCTGACTCTTTCGCAGGCCCTCAAAATGATGCCATTTCAGCACTGTCTCTAGAAACAAATCCGTTTTCCATTTGGCTGGAACTTAGACGAGCTAAAGCAGGTTTCTAATAAGAGTTTAGTTGCCCTTGGCCTAATCAAGGAGGAAAAAATTTTCCACAGCCGAGAAAACATTCGCAGTCAACCACTTAGGCCTGAAAACACACGAGCTTCCTGGACAGTAGTTCACAGTCCTGATTCAAACTGCGGAGAAAAAGTAAACACCAACACACAGGTTCACTGTGGATGATTTTGGCTTTATTGGTTTGGAACCAGTATTTTTTAGGTGCTCCGTCCGAGGCGATTCAATTGCGCGGATGGAGTGGGAGATCAAACATTCAAAACTTAACTCTTACAACAACTCATCTAGAGACCAGTGAGGCAAAAAGGGGAAAAAGTGAGGTAGAAAGAGATAAAATGGAGAATAAGTGCGGGAGAGTTAGTTGCAAAAAAAAAAAAAAAATGGCAAGCTCCACTGTGGATTTAGGGAAAGCGTCGCTGAGAAGTTTCTTGAACTGATTTTTAAACAGCAGAGTTCAGTCGGAGCCAACGTTAGAGACGCGCCGCGCCGCGCTGCGTTCTCCCAAGAGGTCGGATCCTTTAACCCTGTTTTACTGATGGGACGACCTAGGTTCAGAGACGGTGAAGGGCCTATTTTGACTCACACTGTTGGGTATCCTAATTGAAACTGGAGCCTGGGCCTCAAGCCCAATGGGGACACTGACGAACAGCCCTCAGCCTCTCCCAGTCGCAGGCCGAGGGGGCGGAGCTGAACAGACTTCGCCTCCGGGGGAAAGGGGCTTTATTCCGGCGGGAAGGGAAAAGTCGCCTGGTCCCATCTCCGGAAGTGGGAGGAGAGAGGGAGTCGCTCCGCGACGCACGATGACGTTTCCTAACGTCACTTCCTCGCGCCGCAGTAAACGTCAGTGTTGGGCGCCTTTAGCGGCGGTGCGGATTGCTCTTAAAAGTTCGGTCTTGTCTCCGTTTTGCGAGCCATGGAGAGTGACTTTTACCTGCGTTACTACGTGGGGCACAAAGGCAAATTCGGCCACGAATTCCTGGAATTTGAGTTCCGGCCCGACGGTGAGAGAAGCCTCCCGGCTCCCCGGGAGCGAGGACTAGGCCTGGGGGCGGGAGAGTGGGGGGGCCGGGGATCCGTAATGTACGAAAAACTAGAGGAAGGGACCAAGGGTGTGAGGCGCCGATTTGGAAGGAACGATCCTTGTCCGCCCCACTGATTCTTCCTGTCCGTGTGCTGGGGCTTCTGTTTAGTGACGATTTTGACCATATTGCTTTATTCAACGAACCTTTCTTGAGCACCTATCTGTGCCAGTCTCACTTCCACAATCTGGGGTGTAGGAGTGAACGATAAACAAGCTTCCTCTCTCGTGGAGCTTGTATTCTTTTACTGGGAGGTCGTAAACAAAAAAATATCCCAGATAGTGTTGAGTGATCAGAAAATAAAATGATGGAACAATTGCTGATGGGCCGCTTTAAGGAAGGATAGCTATTGGAGAACTCGCTGAAGAGCCGGTGTTAGAGCTGAGCTCTGATTGACAAAGAAGGAGCCAGCTCGGGAAAAGAACATTCTAGGCAGAGATGAGCTAGGCATGTTTCAGGTGGCCATTGTGGCTGAAGAGCAGTGAAAACTCCGGGGAGAATAGTAGGAGATGATGTCAATTAGGTAGGCAGGGGCCACCTCATACAGTCTTGGTGAGTTTGGATTTTTTTTTCTAAGTGCAGCAGGAAGCAATTGGGAAGTTTTAAGCAGAGGTGTAATCTATTCTTGAGAAAGTATTGTAATTATTAGGTGCAGAATAGGCAAGAATGAAAACTACTTAACAGGAGATGGTTACAGTTGTTAAGAGAAAAAGGATGTTGGTTAGAACTATAACAGGAGATGGTTACAATTGTTAAGAGAAAAAGGATGTTGGTTAGAACTAGAGTGATAGTAAAAGTAGAGAAGGATTTAGGATACAGTTGGAGGCAGAACCAATAGGACTTTGCCAATTGATAGGATTTGGTGAGGGACCAATATGGTGAAGGAAAAGGAGTGAAAGATGGCAGAAAGCTTCCACTAAATGAAGGCATAAAAAATGAGCTTCTTGTAGTTCAGTTGCTAAGACTCTTTGGGACCCCATGAATGAACTGACAAGCCCAAATTGTGGAGAAAGTTATGTTAACAATGATAAGACAGTGTCTAAGGTGTTGTAGAAAGAAACAGAAAAGACTCTGGGAGTGGAAAGAAGGCACCTAACCCATACATCGTTTACGGGTGAACTGTATTTTGGTTAACTCCAGCTCTGTGTGAGAGTCCTGTTGTAGGAATGAGGCTGGAAATGAGCTCAGCTTAGCCGGAAGCCACATTGAGGATTTTGGACTTTATCAAGAAGGTAGTGGGGAGCCGTTGTCAGTATTAAAATGTCAATATTAGAGTGACCCAATTGGATCCATCTGTTACTGTTTCACTCTGTCCACTCTACGGAGAATGAACTGAATGGAGAGAGACTTGAGGCAGAGACACAGTGCAGTAAGGCATCAGTTGTTTTCACTCTTTTTAGTGTGCCTTCTATAGGGAAAAAATTATCTCCTTTATTTCCTTTTATCTTCTTCATATCCACCATATATACCCAAATCAGCCTGTTTGATGAACAATGTTACAGAGGGCCTTGTATACCAAAAATGCTCAATAATAAAACCACAGCTTTTCTATCATGTTTAGAAAAGGAATAGATCAGTGTTTCACAGTCATATGTAAATATATGTAAAAACCATTTTATAGTTTTCAGAAACTTTCACAATTCTTTTGAGCCTCTGAAGGCCCTGTGTGTAGGTAGGTTATCAATCACTCCTATTTTCAGCTGAGGACATTAGCCAGCTGAGATACGATTTGCCAGTCACAAGAGTCTGTTCTTTTATCACACCTGAGCTGCCTTTTGCAAGAATTGTAAATCATTGTCAGCTGTAGTTTTGGCTAGAAGGTTATTTAATAGTGTTCACTGGGGAAAAAAAATAAATAACTTAAAGTTTGAGAATTGTTTTATTTAGTGGAAACACTGGGGACATAAGCCTGGGAGACAGGCTCTCAGATAGCTTTGAGGGACTATTCTGAAGAGGTGAGGGATGAGCCAGGATATATAGGAGGTTTTAGAGGGGAAAAAAAACCCAAAACAAACAAAAAACAGGTAGAACATCTAAAGGTTACTGTTAATAAAATACCAGACATCTAAAGTTAATGAAGTTAGCATTTTTCTTTGTATGGGAGGATGCTGGGCTCTTTGAAATCATTCCTTTGATATTCACCTTAACTGTCCAGGACCAGTATCCTGTTTTCAACATCCTGAATCCCCTCAGAGTGCACCCTCGGGGAAGGGGCTGGGGGTGGTGTGGCTGCAGTGGCTGATGGCTTAATGGCTGCAACAGCCTTTGTTTACTGACAAGGCAGGTGGCATTTTTTTGTTCACCAAAGCCTAAAGTGAAAAACTGAAAAGACTAGTGTTGCTGAAACACCAGAGGGGTAAATACTAAAACTGTTAGACACTTTGAAGGGTAAGTTAGGATACATTTTAAGCAGTAGCTGATAGTCTTGGTAGGCTAATGACGCTTTCTTTATGTTTTTATTATATATTGAATTTGTTTTTTGTCCCTCACAGGGAAATTGAGATATGCCAACAACAGCAATTACAAAAATGATGTCATGATCAGAAAAGAGGTAATGAATCTTCTGAGGGCCTTTCATTCACTACCATTTAGCCTTGTGTCCTGTTTTTATTCTTTCTGGGAGTAATGAAAGTGAAGGCGCTCAGTCGTGTCCGACTCTTTGCGACCCCATGGACTGTAGGCTCCTCCATCCATGGGATTTTCCAGGCAAGAGTACTGGAGTGGGTTGCCATTTCCTCCTCCAGGGGATCTTCCTGACCCGGGATCAAACCCAGGCCTCCTGCATTGCAATTGCGGGCGGACACTTTACCGTCTGAGCCACCAGGGAAGTCCAATCTGGGAGTAATACTGAAAGATAAAGAATAGGAAAGTATAAATGTCTCTGTAGACGGCTTCTGAAGTTTTTCTCAAATCCTCTTTTAGTTTTTCTTTAATAGTGATGAGTTAATAACTGGTAATCATTGAAGTCTTGCAGATCTTGGTTTTGAACCTTGAATCTTTTACTAACATGTGACCTTGGGAAAATTTCCTGGTTGAGCTTGATAAGTCTCAGTTGCTTCATCTGAGAAACATACCCGTCACTAACTTAGTGTTTGATATATTCTTTGGTGGTGGTTGTTCAGTTGCTAAGTCATATCTGACTTTGCAACCCCATGGACTGCAGTACACCAGGCTTCCCTGTCCTTCAGTATCTCCCAGAGTTTGCTCAAAGTCATGTCCATTTAGTTGGTGATGTCCTCTAACTATCTCATCCTCTGTTGGCCTCTTCTCCTCCTGCCCTCAATCTTTCCCAGCATCAGAATCTTTACCAATGAGTTGGCTCTTTGCATCAGGTGGCCACAGTATTGGAACTTCAGCTTCAAGATCAGTCCTGCCAATGAATATTCAGGACTGATTTCCGTTATGATTGACTGGTTTGATCTTCTTGCTATCCAAGGGACTCAAGTCTCCAGCACCCAGTTCAAAATCATCAATTCTTTGGCGCTCAGCCTTCATTATAGTTCAGCTCTCTCATCTGTATATAACTACTGGAAAAAAAAAATAGCTCTGTTTATACGGACCTTTGTCAGCAAAGTGATGTCTCTGCTTTTTAATATGCTGTCTAGGTGGGAGGAGAAGGGGACGACAGATGGCATCATCGACTCAATGGACATGAGTTTGGGTGGACCCTGGTAGTTGGTGATGGACAGGGACGCCTGGTGTGCTGCAGTCCATGGGGTCGCAAAGAGTCAGAGCGACTGAGCGACGGCACTGAGCTAGATTTGTCATAGCATTTCTTCCGGGGAGCAAGTGTCTGTTAACTTCATGGCTGCAGTCACTGTCTATAGTGATTTTGGAGTCCAAGAAAATAAAGTCTGTCACTGTTTCCATTTTTCTCCCATCTGTTTGCCATGAAGTGAGGGGACCGGATGCCATGATCTTAGTTTTTTGAATGTTGAGTTTTAAGCCAGCTTTTTCACTCTCCTCTTTAACCTTCATCAAGAGGCTCTTTGGTTCCTCTTCACTTTCTGCCATTAGGGTGGTATCATCTGCATTCCCTGGTACCTAGCACTCAATAGAGCTCTTTTAATTTGCATTTGAGTAGGCAAAAGGGGAGTGTGGGAAAGCACTTAACATCATTGAATGCATGTTAGATTCTAGTCATGACACTAGGTACCACATCTGTAGTCCTATTTTAACCCCTATTGTAAGCCTCTATGATGGGTGGTGTTACATATCCTTTACAGATAAGACATTGAAGACCTATATATCAATTATGGGGCTTGTTCAAAGTTACTTTTCCTAGTAAGAAACTGAGCAGGAATTTAGACCTCTGCCTGCCTTTGTGAAGTCCGTGTTTGGTGTGATTTCTGCCACACCATTGAACTTCATTAAAGCCATTCTTTCCTTTTAATTGCTTTGTCACATTTGAAAATGTCTTAATAGTATATTTTCATACTGTAATATTTAATTAGCGATCAGTATTAAGCTTACCCATACATGTCAGCATCTTCACTTTTTTTTAAAAGTAAAATGTAAAAGACATGTGTCTGCTCTTCAGAAGCATGTCATTTAGTTTAAAATAACCTGAGTTACTCACAGATCTTTCTTTGGGGCTCAGGTGTGCAAATAGGTAAGGAGTAGGTCCATATGAACAGGATATACCAAGAAACAGAAACAACTAGATGTGGGATTGAGGTGTAGTCATTGGACTCTTCTGACCCTGCCGTCCTCTTAGCATGCTGAAGTCAAGCTGGAATGTCTTCACTGAGGTGCCAGAAATAAATCTTTATTAGTCTTATTTTTTTTTTTTACATCTTTCATCACTATCTGAGTCAGAATGCTGCTTAGAGATACAATTTAAATTCTGTTTTTTAACTTGCTTTCAGGCTTATGTACATAAAAGTGTGATGGAGGAACTGAAAAGAATAATTGATGACAGTGAAATTACCAAAGAGGATGATGCTTTGTGGCCTCCTCCTGACCGAGTGGGCCGGCAGGTGAGTGTTTTAGCAGCTACCCACAGTGCAGAAATCTTACAAATAAGATAAAGCTTCCTGCTCTGCATATGACACTGAATGTACTCAGTATGTGTGCGTGTTCTGGAGCCCTGCACCGAGCAGGTCACTGGCACCTTGGTCTAAGGCGGCACGAAGCCCACACGGAGGACCAGGGACAGCAGGTGGAGCTGCGGACCACCTGGAGCCCAGCCCTGAATTTCTTCTTCTGGTCCACCTCCCGCTTCTTGAGAGTATTTGCTACCCACGTTTCTTACTGAGTAACCACTATGGACAAAACACTGTGAAGATAGCAAGATAAATAAAACATAGTCATGTCAACAATGTAATGGAAAGTCATGCCAGCAACTAAGTCTATCTGTAAATTTCTGGCTTAGATATTTATTCTGCAAACATTGTGGTAATTAAAAAATAACAGCCACTGTCATATTTGACCAAATTAATAGGAAAGATTCTTCTTTCTACTTTAATGCTGCCTTCCAACTTCTAATTGATTTCATTGTGTCTTCTTTTGTCCTGTAGAGCCCATTTTTTCTTTCCTGGAGTGACAGTAATCTTTTAAAATGTAGATTTGTTTATATATTCCACTGATTTTAAACTCTGGCTTCCCACTGCATTTAAAATAAAATCCGAACTCCCAGCTTACCTTCTACCATTTTTGCCATCTCTCACTGGATTTAAATCTCGTTGGTCTTATTTCTGTTACTCAGATTCACCTAGGTGCTTCTTCAGTTTAGAACCTTTGCGTCTGCTACATATTGCCTGGAACATTCTATCTGAGACTGTCTGTATTATTGAGGTCTTCAAATGTCACTTCTTCACTGATGTCTTAAGAGCCTATCTAATTTAAAATGCCTTTTCTTATCACTTAAATAAGATCTGGCTTTTGTCTTCATAGCATTCATCATTGTCTGAAATTGTCTTGTTTGGTTTCCTTTATGCGTGATGATGAATATTCTCAAGCATCTAAAAATAATGAACTTGATCTACATATAAAAATTTTGTTGAAAATAAACAAAAACCAAAATAAATTAACAAACCAACTGGAACCACATAGATACAAAAAACAGAGTAGTGGTTATTAGAGGGAAGGGGCTGAGTGTTCAAAATTTGTAAAGGGAATCAACTGTATGGTGACAGAAACTTAAATTTTTGGTGGTTAGCCCAGTATAATACAGAAGTAGAAATAGAATATTGTACTTATGTAACAAACCAATTTTAACTCAATATGGAGATTCCCTGGTGATCAGTGGTTAGAACTTGGCGTTTTCACTACCGAGATCCCACAAACCATGCCCTGTGGCTAAAAACAAAAAACTGCAATGTAATCTAAAACCATGAGTGGAAATACATTCCAACTTCTGGGCATGCAGGAAAATAGAGTGGGAGGTGGGTCTAAACTATAATATTTATCTTGAAAAAGAAATCTGACACAAGTACAAAATATTAACATTTCAAGTCTGAATGTTAAGAAGTAGAACTCAGGGGACTTCCCCTGTGGTCCAGTAGCTAACACTCCATGCTCCCAATTCAAGGGGCCCCGGGTTCGGTCTCTGCTCAGGGACCTAGATCCCACATGCCTCAACTAAAGATCCTGCATGAAGACCAGCACAGCCAAATAAATTAAATAACTATTTTTTAAAAAGAAGTAGAGCTCAATAGGTTGTAAGTTCCACAGGGGCAGAAATCTTTGGTTTTGCTGATCTGTCCCATAGACCCCCACCCCCCCCCCCAATTCCCCGCCCAATAGATTTTTTTTTTTTTTTTTAAGATTGTGGTACTTCTTTCATTCTTTAGAAATTCAGGCCCAAGGGCATACAACTAGTAAGTGAAAAAGCTGGGATTAACTCAAGGTCTGGAATTCCTTTCCTTGTCCAATGTTGCCCTTAAATGTTAGATTCTTATATTTGTAAAACAGATTTATACATGTTACTCCACCTTGTTAACAGTGAAAACTCCTGTATGAAACACAATGTAAATTCTTCCAAATGTGGAGCCTCACAGACACAACTAAGTGTAAGCTATTCAAGCACTAAACCAGTATTTAGGTCATACCATTTATCTCTTTGTTTCTAGTACCCAGTACAGTCTAGGGCTCAGGTTGGTCTTGGTAGTGTGGCCATCTGTATTAGAGTTTATGTGATTTGGAAGATGATGAACCCTTCTCCTGTGTGATGAAAAACCAATTCGGATTGATATTTCTTTCAATGTTTCTAGGAGCTTGAAATTGTCATTGGAGACGAACACATTTCTTTCACAACATCAAAAATTGGTTCCCTTATTGATGTCAATCAATCCAAGTAAGTACACATGATCCTTATAGTCTGTTTTCGAGCATGCTGATATGAAACCCATAATCAAATTGAGACTCTTATGGTAAGATAATAATCTGGTACAAATCTAAGAACTGGCCAGCTTTGTCCCCATCAATAGAGAGACTCCCAGATTATCTTCAAGGGCTTGCTCTGTTTGCTTTTGGTGTTTTAGTCAGTCGTCATCAGTGAGCGCTTCTCAGTGATGCACCCACAGAGTAATGCCATAGGGGCAGCCAAAGTGGGAGAGTCTGGCCAAAACAAAAAGCAACTGCTGGAAATACCTATGAAATCAGTGAGTCTGGGTACCTTCCTCAGTGTTGGTTATTCAGATTGCACATCTTAAAGCCTGACTTTAGTGAAACTTGAAATCATTTAGAATATAAATTTTAAAATTAGTTTTTGTGAGGGTAAATTATTGAGACATGAATACACTGTATACACAGAATCATTAGAATTTGGCAGCCTCTTTGTCTCTTGTGTTTTGAGGATTTGGGATTAGATATAGTTCACTTTCAGTACATGTTGGGCATAGTTGTCTTCCTATGAACAGTCTCCTGTTCTTACCCACTTATGCTATAGTAAGGTTGAGTGAGTCTCTTGGTCCTGCTTAGCACTACCTCTTAAAAAGGAAGTTTTCCTAATTCTGAAAGTAATATGTGCTTACTGTAGAAAATATAGGAAATACAGAAATGTAGAAAGGTGAAAATCACCCATAAAATTATCAGTTAGATAACCATTAATCTTAAAGTATTTCTGTGTTTTTCCTGTGCTTTAAAAAATAGTCTTTTAAAGCACAAAAAATGAATTGAGATCAACAGTCTGTTACTTTAATCATGATTTTTTTCTACTTAATATAAGCATTTCCTTCTTTAAAAACCTTAATGTTTTAAATTACTTCTTAATATTCCATTTTAATGTATATAGAATTTTTCTTCTTTTTGGAATTTGGTTGTTTTCAAAGTTTTAATTCTGTAAATACTTCTTACGAGGAATATCCTGGTACGTAAGTAATCTGGGTTATTAAATGGTAATTTTTGCTGAGTTTTTTCAGCTTTTTAAACATCTTTTTCCTCTTGCATTACAGGGATCCAGAAGGCTTACGAGTATTTTATTATCTTGTCCAGGACCTGAAGTGTTTGGTCTTCAGTCTTATTGGATTACACTTCAAGATTAAGCCAATCTAGATGGAACATTGGTGTGGACACAAGGGGGGTGGGAGTGATGCTTTTAATTACCATTATCTAGACATTTTTGTGTATATCAGGGCAGTATTTTTTTTATAAACTATAAATGATTGTCTTTAATAAATACATAACAAAAAGCAATTTTTTTTTTTTAATTTTATGAAGACCTGAACATGTGAACTTGTCTCAAATTACTTTTTAACACTAGGTTCTTATGTGAAGTATTGCCAAAAATCTAATCAACTCTGTACATATAACTACCAGTTTATAGGAAGTAAAAGATTAGAGAAACATGCTAAAAAATAACTGGAAATCCAATCAGTAACCAGAGGAAACTCCAGGATAAGTGATCTGATTTAAAAAAAAAAAAAAGCTGCAAACATAAATGGAGATGGAGTGGGAATGTTAAAGAAGATTTGAGAGACATATAATCACATAATCAATACAATGTTCGAACCCTGCTTGGATCATGATTCAGGAAATGTAAAGTTGCCATCAGTAAGAAAATTTAAATACTCCATATTTGGTATTAGTGAAATGTTAATTTTTTAGGGAGTAAAGTGGTATGGTTGATATTTTGATTTTTTTCATCTAGCTTTACTGAGGTATAATTGAGGTTGGAGGGTTTTTTGTTTTTTTTTACTTATTTTTATTTTTGGCTGTGCTAGTCTTTGTTGCTGCTCGGGCTTTTCTGTAGTTGTGGAGAGCAGGGGCTACTCTTGTATCGCTGGGCTTCTCACTGTGCTGGTTTTTCTTGTGGAGAATGAACTCTAGGGCACAGGCTTAGCAGTTGTGGCACATGGGCTCAGTAGTGATTTCTGGGCTCTAGAGCACAGGCTCAGTAGTGGTGGTGCATGGGCCTAGTTGCTCTGCAGCATGTTGGATCCCCAGACCAGGGTTCAAACCCATGTCTCCTGCATTAGCAGGTGGATTCTTTACCACTGAGCCACCAGGGAAGCTGGAAGTTGGAGTTTTAAAAATCACTTTTAAAGATACATCTGAAACTTTCACTATGGGGACGTATACTTGGTTTAATATATCATAAAGTGGCTAGTCAAAATCTTTCCAATAATTCATTTTCAAGTCAGAATTCTAACAGCCATTTAAGAAGCACCTAGTTGGTATAGATAGTGGGATTTGTTCAGCAGGTAGATCTGCAGGAAATTTTTCTTGCTACTAGGTTGCGTGGCTTCCTTAGGCAAACTGCTGACTGAACAGATAGTGGGCACGATCTTGCTAAATCTCATTTGATTGAGGGGAGGTGATAAAGCTAAGCTCAACATCTCTCGAGTGGCCAACTTGGGACAGGTCCCAAATAGTCCTGAGCAAGTGTTTCCCCAACACATGCCCTACTTTGACTCCAAAGATCCCAGAGACACACACACCCTACTCTGCCTCCTTCATACACACACCCTACTTTGCCTCCTTCACACACACACATGCCCCTACTTTGCCTCCTTCAAAGATCACAGGGTCCCAGGACTTCCCTGGTGGTCCAGCACCTGGCACCGCAGGGGACATGAGTTAAATCTCTGATCTGGGAAGATTTCTACATGTTGCGGAGCAACTAAGCCCATGTGCCAACAACTAATGAGTCCTAGAGACTAGCCTGTTTGCTGCAACTAGAGAAAGCCCATCTGCAGCAATGAAGACCCAGCACAGCCAAAAATAAATACCGGGGAGAAAAAAAGATCACAGGGTCCCAAAGATACACACACACACACACCCTACTTTGCCTCTTCCAAAGATCACAGGGGGGAAAAAAAATGGAAAAAGGGCAGCAAGTTAGCTGCTGATCTGGGACCTGAGATGTAGGGGTTCTGTCTGCAGTGCACCCTCTGCTATTGAAGGGTACCTGGCGGCAATCAGGTAAGTTTGTGGCAAAGTAGACATCAAAAGAGTCGCTCCAAATTTTAAACAGTCTAGACCTCAGGAGGCTATAAAAGCCTCAAACAGGCTGTTCTTTGTAATGCTTACAGCTCCTGTATGGTCTCAGAGGAGCCCTGGAAGAAAGCACAGGTTGAGTGAATGTATGCTAGAGCAAACCGGGAACCCAGAGAAGAGTAAGCTGAAGGGGAGTGCCCAGTCTTGCGGACCACCGGCAGGACATGCACACGAGACAACCCTCCGAAAGGTCCCCTGGGTAAAGAGGTACGAGCAGTTTAAAGAAAATCGTCTCCCAAATCTGCGAAGCCGGCCCTGGGCAGCGTGAACTGACGTGATCTAAGATGCATCGGCGGGCAGGCAGGGAGAGCCAGGGCAAGGTTGGGTGAAGGAAGGCAGACTAGTGAGGACCCGGCAGAGGTTTCGGGCAGAACTGTCTTGTTTGGTGCGACGTCCCTCAAACTGACTTGCGGTTCAGTAAATATCTAATTACCGATTGCTGGAGGGGGCCTTCCGCGGGTCTGAACCCCGGCTAATTGCGGTCTCAGACTACCTCCACAAGACGGCTTTGCCTAAAAGACCAGGTGCCCTGGGAAAGCAGCGGCCCGCGTACCCCCGCCTCCAGGCCCCGCCCAGAGCCGCACCGAGGGTGCGCAGGCAGCGCCCGCCGTTTACGACGAGCCGCAAAGCAGTGACCGCAGCAAGCGCTGGGTGGGCCGGGCTGCTATGGGGGTAAGTGGGAGCGAGCCGCCGACAGGGCAGGAGCGGGCAGGTGGCGAGAACCTAGGAGGCAGGAGATCGCGCCACGAGGGATGGAGGAGAGAGGGCTTGTGCTGAGAAGGAGCCGGGAGGCAAAGCTCGTGCGGGAAGGGAGGACAGGGGCGGGGCAGGGGCTGCGCAGGCGCTGTTGACGCAGTCGCCATGGCGCCCCTTCTCTCAGAAAATCGCGCTGCAGCTCAAAGCCACGCTGGAAAATGTCACCAACCTCCGGCCAGTGGGCGAAGACTTCCGGTGGTACCTGAAGGTGAGGCTGGAGGGGCGGGGCTCTAGACGTCTAGGCTGCAGGCACTTCTGGGCTCTGGTGGGGGCGCCAAGGCCCGGCTCGCGTAAAACTTTCCCATCCTGATCTCAGTAGTGAACAGGAGCTTTCTCTCGGGCAAGATGAGAAATCCTTATTAAATGTTCTCTTTTCTCCTGGGTAGAATTTTATGTTATCTTTTTAAAAGTTTATTGATTAATTCTTAATTAGCAGTGTCTTGAAGTTCCTTTTGTAATTTTTGCCTCCGTTAAATGTTTCATGTTATGTAAACGGACACTAAATGAAAGACTATTTGCAGGGACCTTGTGATTATTTAGTAAGAGTAATTTCACCTCTTTTCTTGATTAGGTTTTATTTTTGTGCGGGGCTCCATCCTTCCCCAACCCATATTTGTAAATCTGGTACCCTAGTGGCATGGTCTACAGAGGTCCTCGCCTTATTTGAGCAGCTGAGGCCCTTCACTTTCCCACATTCCGGAGCTTCTCATCTGTTTTCCTTCTTGTCTAAATCCCAATATCCTTCAATACCTGGAAAAAAATCCCTTTTTCAGGAAGCCTTCTGACCACGTTTATTTTCAAATTTTTTGAAGCCCGAATGCCCTGTCTTACTTGAGGAATTGATGGTCTCTAGCTTCAAAAAGCAAATTTAGAGGAGGAGACAAAGAAATAGAGTAGCAACAGAGTGATAAGTGTTTCTACCAGCAACCTCCAGGGCCTGTGAGAACACAGGGGAAGCTCCTAACTCAGTGAGTGTTGTGGGGACTTTGAAGCCATTTCTGTACCACATGAGCTTTGACTCCGTAGCCAGACTGAGCACTTCTTAGAGGAGGATGGGCCGGTCACCGTGAGAAACACTTTGCCCAGAGATTAGTCCTGTTGTGTCCTTGGATGGCTGATAAGATTGTGAGCCTGCCCACCTCACCCCGTTCTTGCCCTTCCCTCAGCATCTGCCCAGCTGAGCCAACTACTTTACTAATACTCTTTTTCCCTCTCCTCAAGATGAAATGTGGCAACTGTGGTGAGATTTCAGAGAAGTGGCAGTACATTCGGCTGATGGTAACTGCTCCCCCCACCACTGTATCCACACAAACACAGGTCTCTGGGCAGGAATCTGTGGCCCTAAGCTCTCTGGCCTTTGGACCCCACTTTCTGTGGTTTGGGAGGGCAGGCATTGGTGTGATCAGCACTGGGAACAATAGACTCTGGGATGTGAGGCAAGAGTTCAAAATCAAGGGGTCGTCCTTTTCTCAGTCTCAAGAAGCCTCCCCAGGATTCTTGTCCTGGCAAGTTCCTCACCCTGTCTGGGTCTTCATCTCTTTAACTGGATAATAAGTGGTAAGATTGGGTCTCCTGAGGACCCTTACACCTGACTGATATGTGACTAGAGGTTCTGTTTCCTGCTTGCCAGGACAGTGTGGCACTGAAGGGAGGCCGTGGCAGTGCCTCTATGGTCCAGAAGTGCAAGCTGTGTTCGAGGGAAAACTCCATTGGTAGGTAGGCCATGGATACTGCCTCTGCCAGGCTGGCCCACAGCTTTCTGGTACCAGACTGAAAGCATGCTCATGTTACCTGTGGGTGGACGCAGGCCTGAGGTATCCAAGCCTCTACAGTAGACTCTTGCACAGAGCACCATCTGGGTACCTGGTAGGGCCAGGATGTGGACTCAAATCAACTTTGTCTTCTCTTTTACATTTCAGAGATTTTGAGCAGCACCATCAAGTCTTACAACGTAAGTTTCCCGCTGCAGTGGCAGGCATGGTGGGATTAGATCGAAGCTGGGAACCAGGAGGCCTGTGTTCCAGAGTTACATCTGCACCAGCGTGATGAGCTGCGGGACTGACTGACTCACATGCTAACTTGTTCCTTCATTCACTGTGTCAGTCATTTATTCACCTTACACTGCCTGAATGCCTGGGAGGAAAAAGACTCGTAACCAGGCTACTGTAGCGCTTTCTTAAAAGTGCTGGGCTGTGGGAGCTCACGTGACCTCTGACCCAACCTGGCCACTCAGTTTCCAATGCTGGGAACACTTGCCTTGTCTATATCTGAGGACTAGTGAGCCTTCTCTGCATCCATGGGTGGGATAGTCCTTTGAATGGTGCATCCATCCTTGCTATCTGACTTTATTAGACATTTATTTATGTTACTGCATAGCATATTAGTCCAGAAGTGAGGGGAGGGAATGTATGCTTTGGGTCTGTATTTAAAGAAGGGCAATTACTTTCTTTATCCATTCCTTATTTGGTGTTTTTGAAAAATGCCTGCCTTATGCCAAACTCTCAGCTTTGTCCTGAAGTTAAAAAATCACATAAGGACTTGCCCTCAAGTAAATCATAATCTAGTGAAAGAGACAGACCAGGAAACAGAACTACACCGAGGACAGGCACTTGGTTGGCATGCAGGAAGTGTTTCTACAGTGAACAGTGAATGAACGAGAATGAATGTGTAGGTGTAGTCCCTGGGGCGTGTGGACCCAAGGGTCAGGTAGGCACACATTTCGGTTATAGCACTCCACTCAGTGAATATCCTCCACATGCATATCCCACTTCAAAGGCCTTAAGTCAGCCCCTGCCTTGACAGCATGGCAGACGGTTACCAAAAGGCCACAGCTAAGTGTACCAAGGCCCTTTGGATGATCTGGAAACCTTTTACCTCAGTATTATTCTCATAGTTTTTACTTTGATAATTTTATCTACCATTTATTGACCAATGAGTCAGGTCCTATGCTGGGCACTTTACACCTAGTTCAGTCTCACGGTAAAGCTGTAGTGGGTTCCTCAGCTCCATCTGACAATCTTAGGCCCAGAAAGGAAGAGAAGCACAACTGTGTGTGAGCTCACATCCAGGCGCCCCAACCCGAAAGTCCATATTCAGAAAGACCTCACGGTGAGCCAGTGCCAAGGTGGCTTTCTTCCAGAGAGAGATGAGTAGCTCCTGAGGCCCATTCTGGGCTCACAGGGGCCGTGGGATCATCCTGGCTCCTCCTCAAACTTCCCTTATAGGCTGAAGACAACGAGAAGTTCAAGACAATAGTCGAGTTTGAGTGTCGAGGACTTGAACCAGTGGATTTCCAGCCCCAGGTACCTGTCTTCCCAGGGAACCTGTATATTTGGGGAAGGTGTATACTGCAGGAAGTGACAGCAGAACTGTGCTTCCTGCAGACCGTGGAGCAGGAATTCGCCTTCGTAAGAATAATCATTGTCATCTCTTAAACAGCTAATCTGTGTTGGACACCAGACTTGTTACTTTTAATGTTACCTCACTTCATCCTCACAGTAACCTTGTGAGGTTTATTCATCCAGTTTTTCAGGTGAGGAAAGAACTTCAGAGATTTTGTGACTTGCTCAGGGGAAGCAGTTAGTAAACACTGGAGCAGTAATTTGAACCCACATCAATCCAACTCCAGAGCCAGTGCTCATGGCACTAGATGTGTGTAGCATTTTCACCTCACAACCCTTTGAGGTAGGCAAAAGAGATTATATTGTTATCTGCATTTCATAAGAAAACAGGTCCAGAGAGGGAAGTGACATGCCTGGGGTCTTTCAGGAAACCAGGGGTGATGAAAGGGTTTACCCTATACCTCCTGCTTTCTAGGCCAGGACTCTTAATTTGGAGAAACCAGTCTTAGTCCCAGGGCAGCTGCTAGGCCCTGCGATCTCAGTATCCAGAAGATCTGGATACTTCCAGAACAGTATCCCACACTGCGTCTGTGTCCCCAGAACAGTATCCCACACTGCGTCTGTGTCCTTCTGTGCCAGAGGGTTGTGAGATGGGTGGGCTCCCTGGCCAGGCCCACCTGCCACACTGGTGCCTTCCCCTCCGATTAACTGCTGCCTTCCTGTCACCTGCAGGCCGGGTTTGCTGCCGAGGGTGTGGAATCGGGGACAGTCTTCAGTGACATTAACCTACAGGAGAAGGTACAGGACTTGGCGGCCCTGTGGGGAGCTATACAGCACCTGGTGGGAATTATCCTTTTGGTGAACAAGGCTCTTCAGCGAGATGCTGGCTCCACACTTTGTGCTTTTTGTTGGTGATTCTGGTTTTTACGATAACCCAACGTGTGGTGCTAAAGGGCTACCTAGTGATCACATGCAGGAAGGCTGGGATGTGCCTTTTGGAGAAAATACATCTTAGATAAGCTTTGTTTAGGTGTGAGATACAGTGCTGTTGGCCATGAGTCCAGTCTTAATGAATCAACTATATTCATACATACATACACACACATATATATTATTTAGATAAGGTGTTTTTAAACAGAAACATACATGAAACAAGGTTATGTATTGATTGGTTGAGGAAAATATTGTGATCAGATGCTCCCAGGAACCTAACCTGTATTTCCCCTGGGAGCAGTGAGTTCAATATTCAGTAATTCAATGCTTGTGGGGACTTTATAGAACATTAACTACTGTGAACACCAAGAGTCAACTGGACCACTGGACAGGTTACTGCCTTGCAGATGAGGAAGGCTTGTGGTCAGGCCTCAGAAGAAGGAAGGACAAAAAATTCAATCTGCATAATGACAGTAACTGGATTTAATGAGCTCTCATGTGCCTGTCACCATGCCAAGTACTTTCACATGTGTTAACTCATTTCTTTCAACGTTCACCACAAAATCTATCGTTCCCTTTTTTAAAGCAGGACAGAACCAAGATTCAGGAAAGCTAGGGACTTGAAAAATCACAAAGCCAGAGGAGGAGGAATTCAGACCTGAGCAGTCTTTCCGTGTCCTGGGTCAGACATGCTCCTGAAGTCTGAGTTAGAGCCTGAGCTGTGCCTCTAAGTCCCAGTTCTCTTCTCCCCACGCTGTCCCAGGCTGCCTGAGGCTAACACTGCCCTTTTCCCCACAGGACTGGACTGACTATGACGAAACGGCTCAGGAGTCTGTGGGAATCTACGAGGTCGCCCACCAGTTTGTGAAGTGCTGATCCCTCTTCCTGTACACTTGCCTCTAAGAACTGAAAAGGGACAATGTGCCCCAAGCAGAGGCTGGCCCCCTTGTCCCTCATCTCCTGGCAGTTGTGCAGGCCCTCGCAGCCTGCACACTCGGCTCTGCCGCAGCTCCCCGAGCCCCACCAATAAAGTCCCCATTTGTGCTACACCACTGGGTGCATGGCTACTCCACTCCTTCCACCCCTCTCCATGTTGGAGGGCTCTGATGGCCTCTTGACACCTTCCCGCAGTACCAAATCATAGCCTGATCCAGCTAGCAAAACAGGCGCACAGACTTCTCAAGGGCTCTCAACTGCCTGGGGAGTGCGCAGGCCGAGCCAGGGACCAAAGGTGTCAAGTTATTGCTACAGAGGGCAGCTGAGCCTGTGGAATGATGCTGAACCCAGCAGTCCTCACCCAAAACATTACATTGACCAGCTTGACCCTCAGGTAAACCCAGGCGTTTCTGTTAGCTGGTGTCGCTGCATGTCCCAGGGTTCAGAGGGACTTTGGAGGTCAGTAGTTCTGTCCCAGCATGAATCATCTCTAGTGCCTGCCAGCTGGCCATTGGGTCTCTGCTCGCTTGCTGTGATGGGGCAGTCCCCTCCCACCAGGGGAATCCCTGTGAAGGCTCTTCCCTGTACTGAGTCAGCCTCTCTGCTTCCTGCCGCTCCTCATGGTCCTGGTCTGTCCCCTTTGTGGTCACCCTTCTGTCTTCTACCCCTGAACAGCCATGTGGAGGTGTGCAGACAACAGTCGTGGCCTCTGGTCTCATGGGCCTGCTTCCCTGGGCCTGCAGATCCTCTACATGATGGAGAGAGTGGTTCCGTGCATGGTCAGGTCATTAGGGCAAGCTTGTAGCTCCATACCAGAGACTGCCATTTGGCAAGGCTGTTACGAGAGGACTTATTCTTCTTCAGTGTTCTGCTGGAGCCTGGGATTCTTTGGAAGTAAAAAATTACTGTCTTCATTTTTCTGAGTGGCCCTCTAGGAGAGGGTCTGCCCATTCCAAGGCTAGTTGTGGGGCTCTAGGAAGGGGATCCCCACACAGCAGGAAAACCTGGCCATGTCGAAAGGTGGAGAAGAGATGCCTACCTGTGCCAGTCTGGCAGCTGTGCCACGTGTCCTCTAGACCACTCACGTTCTCAGTTCCTGGGCCTGTGCTTTCTGCCCCTGAGAGGGCAGGGCTACTTTGGCCTCCCTCAGCCAGCATTTCTGCCAGCCCCCACCCACTGGGAACAGTCTACTGCCTGGCCTGAAAGCAAGCGAGGAGCATCAGGCTGGGTAAATAATAGCCTTTCAGGGTTTATTCCCTGTACCAGCCAGTATGTGTTATAAAGGCAAGCACTAAAAGGATCTCAAGGTTCTCTTTATATTGTACATTAATTTCTCATCTTTTAGGAGGTAGAGGAACATAAATAATCAGTAACAGATGGAAAGCTGAAGTCAATTATGTCAATAGATGCAAAACAGTATTTGGTACAATTGAACAACAAACCATAGACACGCTTAGCAAACTAGGAACAGAAAGAAACTACCCTCACCTCACAAATCATATCTATAGGAAACTCAGAGTAAATGAAATGTTAGAAGTATTCCATTCAAGATCGGGGTGAGATGAGGATATTCTGGATCACTCTTCATCATTGTCCCCACCCCCTAGCATAGTAAGACTGAAAAGAAAGTAAGGTGAAAAGACCAAAAAGGAAGAAATAACTCACTTTTCACAGATTGTGATTTTCCACTTAGCAAATCCAAAAACATAAGCAGGCACTGGATGTAGTGTCAGTATACAGAAATCAAATGCATTTCAGTACACTGGCAACATGCAGAACACAATTCAATACAAAAACACACCCATCTACAGCAACCCAAGTATATCCCACCCTGAAAAGTAACTGGGAACTGAATCTCAGAATGCTCGTGACTGACAGATTGGCCAAGATAGTGTAGAAAGAACTGAGCTCACCTCTTGCAAACACCCCAAAATCACAACTATTGGTAGAACAGCCATCACTGAAAAAGACGGGAAACTGCTGGGAAACATCTACAACTAAAGATACAAAGAAGGAACCATAACAAGATAGGTGGGAGGGGCAGGCTCCCACAGCTAGAGAATTACACTGCACAAGTTCTCACAGCAGGTCCTGCACTGGGGATATGTGTGTGCAGAGCATTTGACTTCGAAGGGCAGAGGGGCTTGGTTTCAGGAGTCCCACAAAATTGGGGGAAATAGAGACAACTCTTAAAAGTGAAGTGACAGTTGCTCAGTCGTGTCCAACTTTGCAACCCATGGACGACTGTAGCCCACCGGGCTTCTCTGTCCATGGGATTCTCCAGGCAAGAATACTGGAGTGGGTTGCCATTTCCTTCTCCGTAACTCTTAAAGGGCACACAATTTCACACTCTCTGGGACCCAGGGCAAAAGCACTAACTTGAAAGGAGCCTGGGCAAACCTACCAGCTGGTCTTGGAGTCTCCTGGGGATGGGAGGGGGGCAACTGTAGCACCCCTGGAAACAGATTAGTGGCAGCCATTCTTGGGAGCTGCTTCTACCACGTGGATGCTGGTGCTGCTGGGCACCCAAATTGTGGATTCCTTTCTCTAGCTCATTATCACCAAGATCTGGCCCCACACAACAGCCTCTAGGCACTACTGCTGGGATACAGGCCAAAGAACTAACTAGGAGGGGATGCAGCCCCAGCAGTCAGCACGCAGCTGTCTAAAGACCTCATGAGCCCACAGCTGCCTCTGGACACTACCCTACCCACGACAAGGCCCAGCGCCCAGTTCCACCTACCAGTGGGAGGCACGAGTCCCAGAATTCCCTGGAACCCATCCCTGCCCACCATGAAGCCTGTTCTAACCTTTAGGCCAGCCTCACCCACAAGAAGGCAGACACCAGAGGCAAGAAAACCATAATCCCACAGCCTCCTGACCCAGTTGGACCACAGGAGATCACCCTGGGACCAGCTTGGCCCTGTCCACTAGCAGGTCAGCAAAACTTTGAGACATCTCAGACTCCATCCAACTGTGTCAGGAATCCACCCTCCCCCAACCCCCCACTTCCACCAGTGATCTGACATCAGCTCTGGGATCCTGGTGCCTTGCAACTAGACTCCAAGACCCAGCTCTGCCTGCCAGTAGTCTGACACTAACCTCAGGACCTGGCTTCACCCACCAGTGGGCAGGCTACAGTCCTGGAGTTTTCTGGCCCATGGCGCCACCAGTGAGCCAGCACTAGCCCCAGGGCTACCTGGGGCTCTGTAGTCAGCTGCCTTGTGACATAGCCCTGCCAACAAAGAGCCTACAGCCTCCACATAAGGCAGGGCCTGGCAACATACTGGACTGGGGGCTACCCAAGCCTGCCAGACTGTCCTCATAGCCTGCCAAATGGAAGGGCCCACACAGCCCTCATGGGGGAAACCTTAGAGCATATAACTTGAGTGACAAGAGGGGAGTGGGCTGCTGGGACACAGGACGTTTCCTACAGAAGACCACTTCTCCAAGGTGTGGAAACAACTAACCTACCAGATACATAAACATACAAACAGCAATTTAAGCAAAGTGAGGTGACAGAGGAACAAGTTCAAGAGGAAGGATCAAGATAAAAGCTAAGGAGAATAACTAAGTGAAGTGGAGATAGGCAATCTACCCAAGAAGGAGTTCAGGACAGTGATCATAAATATGGTCAAAGAACCAGGGAGAAGAATGGACATATACAGTGAAAGTTAGAAGTTTTTAACAGAGTTAGAAGATATAAAGAACAACCAGAGATGAAAGATACAATAACTGAGATGAAACACACACTAGGGGAAATCAAAAGCAGACTAAATGATACGGAGGAACAGAGCAGTGAGCTGGAGGACAGGGTAGTAGAAATCACTGATGCTGAACAGAAAGAAAGAAAACAGAATGAAAAGAAGTAAGGATGCTTTAAGAGACCTTTAGGACAACATCAGGCATACTAACACTGACATTATAGTTGTCCCAGAAGGAGAAGACAGAAAGGGGCAGAGAACACATTTGAAGAGACAGTAGCTGAAAACTTCTCTAATCTGGGAGAGGAAACAGTCATTCAAGTCCAGGAAGCACAGAGAGTCCCATACAGGATTAAACCAAACAGAAATGTACCAAGACACACTGTAATTAAAACGGCAAAAAGCATAAAGAGAGACTATTAAAAGCAGAAAGGGGGTTGGGGGAACACTTCCCTGGAGGTCCAGTGGTTAAGAATCTGCCTTCCAATGCAAGGGACATAGCTTCAATCCCTGGTCGAGGAACTAAGGTCCCACATGCCACAGGCAACTAAGCCTGCGTGCCACAACTAGAAAGCCTGCACACTGCAATGAGAGGAAAGCCTGCATGCCACAAAGACCCAGCACAGCAAAAAACAAACAAACAAACAAACAAAAAAAAAACAGAAAGGGAAGAGTGAAAAGAAACAACTAGCATATGCAGGAACTCCCATAAGTCTTTCAGCTGACTTTTCAACAGAAACTCTGCAGACCAGAAGGGAGTGATAATAACACATGAAAACTAATGAAAGGGAAATCCTGCAACCAAGAATACTGTACCCAGCAAGGCTCTCATTCAGATTTTTTACAGAGATCAAAAGCCAGAGTTCAGCTCCAGCAAACTTGCTTTACAAGACATGTTAAAGAAACTCTAAGTGAAAAAGAAAAGGCCACAAATAGAAACATGAAAATTAAAAAATGAAAAAGCTCACCAGTAAAGGCAAATATACAATAGAGGTAGGAAATCATCCACACACAAAGTTGGTAGGAAAGCTAAAAGAAAAAAGTGGTAGAATCATCTATATCCACAATAAAAAGTTAAGAGTTACACAAAACATTTAAATATAAAATATGATGTCAAAAACAGTCATTGTGATAGGATGAGAGTACAAAAGCAGGGTGGTTAAAATCTATTTGAAATTAAGCGATCAGCAACTTAATCACATATATAGAGAGGTTATTATATATAAACCTCCCAGTAACTATAAACCAAAAATCTGTAACAGATATGCACAAAAAAAGAAAAAAAAATGAAATTTTGCCATTTGCAGCAACATGGATATACTTCGGTATTATGCTGAGTGAAATAAGTCAGAGGAAGACAAGTACTGTATAACATTACTTACTTATGGAATTTAGAAAATAAAACAAACTAGCGAATATAACAAAAAACCAGATTTACAGATATGAAAAACTAAGTGGTTACCAGTAGGGGGAGGAAAGGGGGAGTGGCAAAATAGGGGTAAGGGATTAAGATGCACAACTAAAAATAAGCTACAAGGACTTACTGTCCAACACAGGGAATATAGCCACAGCCTAGCAATGGGGATGGCTGTGACAGAGGTTAGACTGTCAGGATGCTCTGGGCATACACAGGAAGGGCACTGACTCGGTCTCAGGGGGTGGAGTGAGATGGAAGCAGTCTGTCTGAAACCTGAAAGTTAAGCAGAAAATAACTGAAAGGATGGAGAGGAGGTTATGTTCCAGCAGAGGCAACTTCCTCAGGGTAACCTGTTAAGAGAGGTGGGGCTGAGAACATAAGCAGGGCCAGCTCCATCAGGGACACAACTGTGACATCAAGACATATGGACTGCTTTCCAAAGCAATGGGAAACTACTGAGGAATTTTAAGCAGGGGTATAATCAGACTTGTACATTAAAAAAATCACTGGCTACAGGGAGAATGAACTGAAGGGAATGACTTGAGTCTTGAGGCAGGGGTGGGCCGGTTAGGAGGGGAGAAATAGACTCCACTTCTTGACAGAAGGTGCGACCTCCTTGCAAAGGCATGGGCACCAGAAGGGAACAATGGGATCTCCAGCAATAACTCATTATGTGTCAGGGCCCTTGCTGGCTAAAACAGAAGTCAAAGCTGGGAGCAGTGGAGGATGGAGGAAGGGATGGCCTATTCTTCCAGGGAGACTCCATGAGCATGGCTTCACGGAAGGGGACATTAGAGCTGGGCTAAAAAGAACAATGTTGGCTTGAACACTAAGACCATGGCATCTGGCCCCATCACTTTATGCCGAATAGAAGGGGAAAAAGTGGAAGCAGTGACAGATTTTATTTTCTTGGGCTCCAAAATCACTACTGACAGTGACTGCAGCCACAAAATTAAAAGATGCTTGCTCCTTGGAAGGAAAGCTATGAAAAACCTAGACAATGTATTAAAAAGCAGAGACATAACTTTGCCAACAAAGATCCATATAGCCAAAGTTATGGTTTTTCCAGTAGTCATGTACAGATACGAGAGTTGGACCATAAAGAAGGCTGAGTGCTGAAGAATTGATGCTTTCAAATTGTGATGCTGGAGAAGACTCTTGAGGAGTCCTTTAGACTGCAAGGAGATCAAACCTAAAGTCATCCTAAAGGAAATCAACCCTGAATAGTCACTGGAAGGACTGAAGCTGAAACTAAAGCTCCAATACTTTTGCCACCAGATGCCAAAAGCCAACTCACTGGAAAAGACCCTGATGCTGGGAAAGATTGAAGGCAAAAGGAGAAGGGGGTGGCAGAGGACGAGACAATTCAATAGCATCACCAGCTCAATGGACATGAATTTGAGCAAACTCCAGGAAATACTGGAAGGCAGGGGACCCTGGCATGCTGCAGTCCATGGGGTCACAACTTAACAACTGAACAACAACAATTACAAAAAGAACAAGCAAGAATTTGGCAGAGAATGTGTTGGAGCCAAGGGCATTCCAATGATGGAGGATGGCATATACAAAGGACAGAGCCACAGTAAAGATCAGACATGTCTGAGACGAATGGGAGGCTGAATGTGGCTGAAGCAGGAGGAGTGAGGTAAGGAAGTGAGGGGCTGCAAATGTGAATTCTTTTTTTTCCTGCCTAACAACTTGGTATTGCACAAACAGTATGATATCAATAAAGGAAAAAAGAAAAAGAAATAAACATTTTCTTAAGCCCCACCCTCCTGGCTCCCTAATACAAGTGTGTTTATTTTCTCCTGTTCCCTTTCAGGGCCTATCTACAAGAAGACATGTTTTTATATGGCTATAATCCTAGCACAGAGTTAACCTTAAATTTAACTGTTTTTCACTTAATATCATAGAGGAATAGCAAGTAGCAAACGTAGAGGGTGTTTGGTCATAGCAAACACCCTCTTCAAACAACACAAGACTCTACACATGGACATCACCAGATGGTCAACACCGAAATCAGATTGATTATGTTGTTTGCAGCCAAAGATGGAGAAGCTCTATACAGTCAGCAAAAACAAGACTGGGAGCTGACTGTGGCTCAGATCATGAACTCCTTCTTGCCAAATTCAGACTTAAAGCAGGGAAAACCACTAGACCATTCACATATGACCTAAATCAAATCCCTATGATTATACAGTGGAAGTGAGAGATAGATTTAAGGGACTAGATCTGATAGACAGAGTGCCTGATGAACTATGGATGGAGGTTTGTGACATTGTACAGGAGACAGGGATCAAGACCATCCCCAAGAAAAAGAAATGCAAAAAGCAAAATGGCTCTCTGAGGAGGCCTTACAAATAGCTGTGAAAAGAAGAGAAGCAAAAAGCAAAGGAGAAAAGGAAAGATATCCATTTGAATGCAGAGTTCCAAAGAATAGCAAGGAGAGATAAGAAAGCCATCCTCAGAGATCACTGCAAATACAGGAAAACAATAGAATGGGAAAGACTAGAGATCTCTTCAAGAAAATCAGAGATATCAAGGGAACATTTCATGGAGCGATGGGCTCAATAAAGGACAGAAATGGTATGGACCCAACAGAAGCAGAAGATATTAAGAAGAGGTGGCAAGAATACACAGAAGAACTGTACAAAAGAGATCTTCACAACCCAGATAATCACAATGGTGTGATCACTTACACTCACCTAGAGCCAGACAGCCTGGAATGTGAATTCAAGTGGGCCTTAGGAAGCGTCACTACGAACAAAGCTAGTGGAGGTGATGGAATTCCAGTTATTTCAAATCCTAAAAGATGATGCTGTGAAAGTGCTGCACTCAATATGCCAGCAAATTTGGAAAACTCAGCAGTGGCCACAGGACTGAAAAAGGTCAGTTTTCAGGCCAATCTCAAAGAAAGACAACGCCAAAGAATGCTCAAACTACCGCACAATTGCACTCATCTCACACGCTAGTAAAGTAATGCTCAAAATTCTCCAAGCCAGGCTTCAGCAATACATAAACCATGAATTTCCAGATGATCAAGTTGGTTTTAGAAAAGGCAGAGGAACCAGAGATCAAATTGCCAACATTCACTGGATCATCGAAAAACCAAGAGAGATCCAGAAAAACATCTATTTCTGCTTTATTGACTATGCCAAAGCCTTCGACTGTGTGGATCATAATAAACTGTGGAAAATTCTCAAAGAGATAGGAATACCAGACCACCTGACCTGCCTCTTGAGAAATCTGTATGCGGTCAAGAAGCAACAGTTAGAACTGGACATGGAACAAGACTGGTTCCAAATAGGAAAAGGAGTACGTCAAGGCTGTATACTGTCACCCTGCTTATTTAACTTCTATGCAGAGTACATCATAAGAAACGCTGGGCTGGAGGAAGCACAAGCTGGAATCAAGATTGCTGGGAGAAATATCAATATCCTCAGATATGCAGATGACACCACCCTTATGGCAGAAAGTGAAGAAGAACTAAAGAGCCTCTTGATGAAAGTGAAAGAGGAGAGTGAAAAAGTAGGCCTAAGGCTCAACATTCAGAAAACTAAGATCATGGCATCCGGTCCCATCACTTCATGGCAAATAGATGTGGAAACAGTGGCTGACTTTATTTTGGGGGGCTCCAAAATCACTGCAGATAGTGATTGCAGCCATGAAATTACAAGACGCTTACTCCTTGGAAGGAAAGTTATGACCAACTTAGACCGCATATTAATAGGCAGAGACATTACTTTGTCAACAAAGGTCCGTCTAGTCAAGGCTATGGTTTTTCCAGTAGTCATGTATGGATGTGAAAGTTGGACTATAAAGAAAGCTGAGCACCAAAGAATTGAAGCTTTTCAACTGTGGTGCTGGAGAACTCTTGAGAGTTCCTTGGACAGCAAGGAGATCCAACCAGTCCATCCTAAAGGAGATCAGTCCTGGGTGTTCTTTGGAAGGACTGATGTTGAAGCTGAAAACTCCAATCCTTTGGCCATGTGATGTGAAGAGCTGACTCATTGGAAAAGACCCTGATGCTGAGAAAGATTGAGGGCAGGAAGAGAAGAGGACAACAGAGGATGAGATGGTTGGATGGCATCACCAACTCAATGGATATAAGTTTGGGTAAACTCCAGGAGTTGGTGATGGACAGGGAGGCCTGGCGTGCTGCAGTTCATGGGGTCGCAAAGAGCTAGACACGACTGAGCGACTGAACTAAACTGAACTTAATATCATAAGTACCAAATATGATTCTTCTTATTCAGTGGCCATGCCTTTATAATGGAAGACTCCCAGAAAGAAAATATACTTGTAACCAACTCCACTCAAGCACTCCCCTGAACTCTGTTCTCTTCTAGAGGCTCCATCATGTCTTTCTGCATCAAGCCCCAGCTGTGACTCCTGCAACACCCCAAACATCCTCCCTTTCAGCCCCTAACCCCTCTCTCATGTCCACCTCCTCCAATCCTGGCTCCCATTCCTTTTTGTCAGTTATTCTCACGAAGATAACTGGATAGGAACCATGAGATTTGGAAAATACGTTTGAGGTGGTCTAATTTAAAACATAAACTAGGGACTTTCCCAGTGGTCAAGTGGCTGAGACCCCATGCTCCCAATATGTGGGGCTCGGGTTTGATCCCTGGTCAGTGAACTAGGTCCAACATGCCACATCTAAGAGTTTACATTCCGCAACTAAAGATCCCACATGTCACAGCTGAAGATCAAAGATCATGGGTGCTGCAACTAAGACCCCCAACTCTGCATCCCCATGGACTATACAACCCATGGAATTCTCCAGGCTAGAAATCTGGAGTAGGCAGCCACTCCCTTCTCCATGGGATCTTCCCAACCCAGGGATCGAACCCAGGTCTCCTGAATTGCAGGCGGATTCTTTACCAGCTGAGCCACCAGGGAAGGCAATCAAGAACCAGCTGGAAAAAAAACCACAAGCTAATAAAACCCACAGTGAGATACCACTTCACACTCACCACAATGGCTATGATCAACATAGATGAAAACACGTGTTGGTGAGGGGGTGGAGGACCTGGAACATTCACACTCAACTGGTGGGAATGTAACGCAGCTACTTTGAAAATATCCTGGCAGTTCCTTAAATGAGGCAACACAGACTTACTACATGACCCAGCAATTTCACTCCTAGGGATACACCCTAGGAGGAATGAAAACATATGTCAATACAAAGATTTCTACACAAATGTCCACTGCAGCATTATTCACAGTAGCCAAAAACGAGAAATAATTCAAATTACTATCAACTGATCAATGAATAAACAAAATGTGATCTAGCCATATACTGGAACAGTCTTCAGCAATAAAAAGAAACTAAACACTATCACATTCTAGAACATGGATAAATCTTGAAAACATTATACTAAGCAAAAGGCCACATATTATAGGATTCCATTGATATAAAACGTCCAGAATAGGAACATCTACAGAGACAGAAAGTAAAGTTCTGTCTAGGATTTGGGGGAAGTTAGGAGGTTGAGGGAAAAGGGGAAAGACTGCTAATCAGGACGGCCTTCCTACTAGAGATGCAAACACTCTAAGACTGACTGGGGTGGCAGTTGCACACCGCGAATATGCTAAACATGGCAGAGCGGTAAACTCTGAGTGAGATGAAAAGGTGGACAAGGCATGAGCAGTCTATCTCAACAGAGCTGTTTTTAAAAAATACAATCTATGTGGTATCCATGAAGCTGAGGATCCTGGAGGCAACTCAAAGAGTAGCAGGTAACTTCCAGGGAGGCTGGTGTGGCTGTGGAGATATGCCATACTTGTTTAGGAGTCATGGAAAAGAGCCACCTGGTTGGAGCCTGCTGAATTCCCAAGGCATCATGGGAAACTCCACATGGGAGCTGGTTTAGGGTCATGAGCAACAAGGGTTAATTTAACAAAATTCATCCTCCTGAATTGGGAGGCCAGCTAATTTGGTGGCTCAGAGGTTAAAGCATCTGCCTCCAATGTGGGAGACCCGGGTTTGATCCCTGGGTCGGGAAGATCCCCTGGAGAAGGAAATAGCAACCCACTCCAGTATTCTTGCCTGGAGAATCCCATGGACAGAGGAGCCTGGTAGGCTACAGTCCACGGGGTTGCAAAGAGTTGGATACGACAGAGCGACTTCACTTTCTTTCTACCGGGAGACTAGAAGAACATACATAAGAAAAAGAGCTCTGGACAAGGAGTCAATAGAGTTGTCCTGATCCTACACCTCATGGCATCCGGTCCCAACAGTTCATGACAAATAGATGGGGAAACAGTGGAAACAGTGGCTGACTTTATTTTGGGGGGCTCCAAAATCACTGCAGATACTGATTGCAGCCATGAAATTAAAAGACGCTTACTCCTTGGAAGGAAAGTTATGACCAACCTACACAGCATATTAAAAAGCAGAGACATTGCCAACAAAGGTCTATCTAGTCAAGGCTATGGTTTTTCCAGTAGTCATGTATGGATGTGAGAGTTGGACTATAAAGAAAGCTGAGAGCCGAAGAATTGATGCTTTTGAACTGTGGTATTGGAGAAGATTCTTAAGAGTCCCTTGGACAGCAAGGAGATCCAACCAGTCCATCCTAAAGGAGATCAGTCCTGGGCGTTCATTGAAAGGACTGATGCTGAAGCTGAAATTCCAATCCTTTGGCCACGTGATGTGAAGAGCTGACTCATTTGAAAAGACCCTGATGCTGGGAAAGACTGAGGGCAGGAGGAGAAGGAGATGACAGAGGATGAGATGGTTGGATGGCATCATCGACTCAATGGACATAAATTTGGGTAAACTCTGGGAATTGGTGATGGACAGGGAGGCTGGGCGTGCTGCAGTTCATGGGGTCGCAAAGAGTCAGACACGACTGAGCAACTGAACTGAACTGAACCTACCCATCTTCTGTGTGGAAGATGAGGATAATTTCTATTTCAAAGTTGAGGGGATCAAAGCAGCTGATGCTTTACAAGTGGAGCTCTATACCAATGTGTGAGACGTGTGTGTGAGCCCCAACTGGACTGAGACTTAATAATTGTTTTTGCCATTCTACTCACCTCATAGACTCCTTCACAGCGTGAACCCAAGACCAGAAGGAAGGGTGGGGAAAGCTGTAAATAGGAATGCTGAACACTGAGACGGACCAGCAGCCGTAGCATCGTTAAGGAACTGCCTGCACCCAAGGTGTACTGCCCAAGGGTACATTCACCTGATGTAAGCATGAAATATATACTTTTTTCATCAAGTTTGAACTGAGGCTTTGGTCTTAAGAGCTCCTGCTATGGGGAACCTGCTATTCAACAGAGGTGAGTATTTCACTAAGGAATATACCTGGCAGCAGAGACATCACAGAGCAAGAGAGCAGAGACTCAGCTCCAACTGTGTGCTGGGTACTTTACCTATATTGTTACAGCTAATTCTTATAACATCCCCATGCTACAGGAATTATCCCCATTTTACAAAGGAACTCACAGACCAGAAAGACAAAAGAACTCTCCTACAGTCATAAAGTAAGGACATGGTGGAACCAAGATACCAAGTTCAGATACTCCTGATCACGTTTGCTGAATGAAAGCAGCATATGTTTATGTGCGCTGCTGCTGCTGCTAAGTCGCTTCAGTCACTGGCAGCCCCCAAATGCCTCTCTCCGATCAAATCAAGGAGTACAGAGGACCTGGGATCTGTTGGGTATTTCCCAAATGGTTACTGAGCAAAGAATGGACAGTGTTGGCTAAGAAAACAGGCAGGTGTGTTGACATGAACTGTGAGGAGGATTGAATGAGATAATGCACTGGAAGAACTTTGTGACTGGCTCATTATCAGAGTTCAAATTCCAGCTGTCCAGTAACTCGCTGGGCAAGCCACTGGACACACATGTAAAACTAAACACAAACAAGAAACCCTTTTCAAAAACAACAGAATACTCTTCCTTTTCACATTATAGCAGTACTTTAAACAATACATTGCTAGAGCAGCGATGTTCTAACAATAAATTCTGTGTTCATTTCACTCAATGGAGAGGTTTCTATGCTCTGTACAATGTACAGAGCATAATCAGCACACAAGATTCAACTGGTAATACCTCTATTAATATTTATTCAAATGTTATATATGCAGTATATATGTAAGATACATATGTATGTGTTAGAAAAAGTATATTATAAAATTGGGATCATATTGATCGAACAACTTTGTATACTATTTTAGAAGTCATATTAGATATAATTTCTTGCTAATTCAATTAAATACCTATGTAAAACATTATTTTAATAATGACACAACTCTCTGTCATTTAAGATTAATTATCTTTTTTAACTGATCCCTTGGATTACTAAATTGGTTCTTTTTCTGGAATTAAATTTTTTCTGTGATAATCAAAAAAAAAAAAGGTCCAACTGGTAAAAATAAATACACACAACATTCTTAATCTTCATTTGGCCTGAAGAATGGTGAAACAGAACTCCTTAAATCTAAGGGTATAACCGCTTTATTGCAGCAGGACTATCAGAATCAGGCAGTAGCAGTTTACTCCTTCGAAAAATGAAGAGGATTTTTAAAGAAAGGATATCCCAGGAGAGAGAAGCAAGTTTACAGGAAAGATGCGTGTTTCCCACCATTACCTGAAGAACCAGGAGCCAACAGGTACTGTCACCTCAGCTTACTACTGGGAAGCTCTTTGCGGGGGTTAGGCAATTAGGTTAGACAATTAAAACAAACAACACCCCAAACAAAACAGCCTAAGAGGAACCACCTCTAAGAAAGAATTAAATTATATTTAGGCTTTAACAATAAGTACATCTGAGTTATTTTCCAAATCTTACCTCCTGATAATGTCCTTAAAACCGAAATATCACATTATCTTTAGTTATGATCTTGGAAATCATATGTTTAGCTTTAAAACCATGGTTTTAAGGCTCAAATCTTAAAACAATGGTGCTCAGGCACCTCATAATCAGTTTCGTTAGTCACAGAATAGTGCCTACTGACTATAGAGGCCCCAGTTTTTATGCTGATGAAGCAGAGGCTTTTCACTCACCCAGAAGCTAGGATTTGATGGTTTTGCCTTCTAAGGCATCAAACATGTCCTCTAAGGCCTTCTCCACGCACTGGAGAAACTCACGGGCATCGCGGCCTTGGTAGGTAGAGACGTTGCAGCCTATCCAGCCGTCCTGAACAGCGTACGCAATGCCCAAGCCATCAGAGACCACGGGGGCAAAGCAGCCAATGCTCACTGCTGGGCTGTTCAGCGTGCTGGTGGACAGGATGTTGTGGTTTATCTGCCTATATGCAGGGTCCAGGAACAGCTCGGGCATGCTGATCCCTTTGGCTGCTGCCAGGTACCGCAGAGCAAACAAATGTCGATCAAAGCCCTGACCTGTCAGAGACAAAATGGAAAATCAGACTCTCAGAACTGAAAGGGACCTCACTAAGTAACACCTCTCACCCAAGACAAGAATATCCTTCACAGCATCCTTGACAGGGGAAGAAGGGTTTGTCGACCTCTGCATTCACACCTCTACCTTGCTAAATTCTGGGGCAGTGCATTCTAGAATATTCCTTTTAAAAAAGCAATGAATAGCTGAGCTAAAAATCAGCCTAAGATAAACCTAGTTTTTTAAATTCTGAGATTGAATCAGTTTAAACAGTCATGAAAAGTATGTGGAGAGCACACCATGGACTCAAAAACTAAGGGAAAACCAAAAGCCCAAATCAAGCACAAAGGACAAGATGGAGTCAGTGGAACAAAATGGAAAGGGTATGACCTGGTTCTAATCTCAGCTTTCCTGCTAATTTGCTGTGTGATCCTGGGCCAGTGGTCTCAGTGCCTAACTGACTACAGAGGCCCCAGTTTCTATGCTGATGAAACAGAGGCTTTTCACTCACCCAGAAGCTAGGGTGAGTGAAACCTACCTATAAAATAGAGAAGGCTGAGACCAGAATGTCTTGGAGGTCCCTTTCAGTTCCAGGACTTTGCCATATGAAAGGACTGGGCTATGTGATCCTTCAGGTCCTTCCTAGGTCTTGAATTTTATCAGAAAGGAGCAAAATGATGCCACTTAGGTAGGGAAGAGCTTCTGAGATGGCCTATTTACACGCAGCCAACACACTACAACTGGGCTGAAGTAGGAGGGGCCGTGGGCTTAGAAATCCTGCACTGTCAAAAACGAGGCTGAAGACCAGTAAGCAATAGGAAGAGAGTAGGTGACACAGCTGAAAGTGACCTTAAATGAGGCTGATGCGTTTTAGTCAGACGCATCACCCCATTCCTGCTCAGGGGGAGAGAATGTTCTGTCCCTAGTGGCTAGTCTGGCTGTTCAGACTGCTAAGGAAAAAATAATCACCAGTTGGCAGATGGATTAAGCCTAGGGAAGGGTGGAAATCAGAATAGCACTGAGGCACACCCCAGAGCTGAGGGCAACAAGACCAAGCGGCATGCTCCCCAGCCCCGTCTCACCCATCGCTGCTTCTCTGGTCAGCTGGTTGTGGTATGTGGAGCACTTGGCCATCATCTGCTGAAGCTCTCCAGCGCTGTGCTTGGAAGGCTCCCTGACAAAGGCCTCGGAGCACCTCTTCGTGAAGATGGAGGCTGGGCGGATGGCCTCGGTGCGGCCGTGCTTGAATGCCGCAGTGCTACAGGACTCATAGGTGGCCACCGTCTGCCCGTACTGCCGCAGGAAGGCCATCTGGAAGGCCAGCTGAGCCATCGAGTCAGGGCTCAGCTTCTGCTTCTTCAGGAATTCTCTGCCTCCTCTCTGAAACTGGATGTAGTCAATGGTGAGGGTTTTCACGGTGGCATCAAATTTTTCCTTAGCAATGCTAATGCCAGTCTTTAAAGCATCGCTCAGCTTGAAGTTGAGTTTTTGTATGGCCACAGAAGAGTCAGTGCTGGCCGGCTGGCTCTGGGGAGTGATAGCAGGGGCCTGAGTGCTATCTTTAAACACTTCATTAAAAAACCTGAGCACTGCAACACCATCGCCCCAGGCATGCTCAAAGTGGACGGCAGCAGTGCCATCCTTGGCTATAATGAGGTTAAAGGATTTGTCAAACCAGCGGTTTGTGCCATCACCATGCAGCATGCTGTGGGACAAGTGGACAAAGTCCTTAATGGGGAAGTCATCTAGGCAGAGACAGAACACAGCCGAGTCCACCTTCCTCAGGGTCTCCTTGTTGCCACCACTCACAAGCTTCTGTCTGAGCTCTGCCCAGATGTCCCGGTTCTCACTAGTCAGATAGGAAAGCGGAAACTCGGGGGCCGGGCTATTGTCTGACAGAATGTACTTCAGATGAGCCTGGATTTCAGAGGCACTCACAATGTTCCCATCTTGATCCAGGACATCAAAGATGTAGAAATGTCCTTTTCTTAGGACCAGGAGGTGTCTGGCCTTGTCATCGGTGAAGAGTTCATCTCGATGGGGTCTTGGTAAACGAGTTGAATTGAAAAGCCGATAATACTGGGACATGTCCAGGGGATATGCGTTGACCAAGTAGGCACCATACCAAGATAGGAAGGAAGGCACAAAGCGTATGAATCTCTTGAAGGTATCGGTATCACTTTTGGCAGGGTTCAAATGGAACACTTCTGGCTCCAGAAGGTCAGCCCGAAGTGTCTTCAGAAATCGGATGGCAGAGACAGTCATGTTGGTGGCCCGGATGAGCTGGTCATTATACTCAGACTTTGGATCAGGGTTGAATGACATAAATGGATTAAAGTTCAGGACAACAGGATCTCGAGCAGTTAAATACATATCAAACCAGGGGCCTAAAAAATAAAAATGAACAATAAAGAGTTCCTAAAGAAAGAATGTGAGAAAGAAAAAAAAAAATCAAGCATATTTAGAAGAAATGACATTCACTTTCAGAGGGTGAAATTTTCTGATTTTTTTTTGTTTTGCTTTGCAATAATTCAAAAACATTAAATAGGATCATGTAACATGTGGTCTTTTGCTTCCGACTTCTATCACTTATGGGCTTCCCAGTGGCTCTAGTGGTAAAGAACCCACCTGCCAATGTAGGAGACACAAGAGATGCGGGTTCGATCCCTGGGTCAGAAAGATCCACTGCAGTACAAAAAAACAATATTCTGGACTGGAAAATTTCTTGAGCAGAGGATCCTGGTGGGCTACAGTCCATGTGGCTGCAAAGAGTCGACACAACTAAGCAACTGAACACACACTCTATCACTTATAATAATGTATTGGAGATTGATCCACACTGTAACATGTATTGGTTCTTCATTTCTGTTTATTGTTAAGTAATGTTCCAATAGTATACTGTATCTTGTTTATCCATTCACCTGTAGATGGACATTTGTTTCCACTTGTTGGTTATTATAATGCTAGTGCTTTCTGTATGTGTGGACATTATTCTCAGTTCTCTTGGAAGATATAGCTAGGGAAGGGATTGCTGGGTCATATGGGAAGTCTACTCTAACCCTTTGCTTTTTGACTGAGAATGAAGTATCATTGATTTACAATGCTGTGTTAGTTCAAGTGTAGAGCAAAGGGATTCAGTTACACATATACCTAGTCTTTTTCAGACACTTGCCCATTATAGATTATTACAAGATATTGAATACAGTTCCTTGTGCTATACAGTAGGTCCTTGCTGTTTATCTATCTTAGATATATTGGTATCTGTTAATCCCAAACTCCTAATTTATCCCTCCCCCACCACCTTTCCCCTTTTGGCAATCATAAGTTTATTTTCATGTCTGTGAGTCTGTCTCAAACATGTTTTAGAAATAAGCTCATCTGCATATTCTAGATTCCACATGTGATAACATATGATGGTTATCTTTCTCTGACTTACTTTAGTATATTTGATAATCTCTAGGTCCATCCATGTTGCTGCAAATGGCATTATTTCATTTTTTGACAGCTGAGTAGTATTCCATTGTGTATGTGTATGTATTATACATATGTGTGTGTGTGTGTGTGTGTGTGTGTGTATACACCCCACATCTTCTTCATCCATTCACCTACTGATGGACATTTACACTGCTTCCATGTCTTGGCTACTGTAAATAGCGCAGTTATGAACACTGGGGAGTATGTACCTTTATGAAGTAGAGTTTTTCTCCGGATTTATGCCCATATATCTGCATATATACTGGATCATATAGTAACCCTATTTTTAGTTTTTAAAGGAACCTCCATATCGTTCCCCATAGCGGCTGCACCAATTTACATTCCCACCAATAGTGTAGGAGGGCTCCCTTTTCTCCACACCCTCTCTGGCATTTATTATTTGTAGATCTTTTTAATGATGACTATTTTGATTGGCGTGAGGCAATACCCCATATTTTTTTTCTCAAATAATTAGCGATATTGAGCATCTCTTCATGTGCTCATTGGCTATCTCTATATGTCTTCTTTGGTGAAATGTTTATTTAGGTCTTCTTCCCATTTTTTTGATTGGGCTGTTTGTTTTTTTTATATTGAACTGTAGGAGCTGTTTGTACATTTTGGAGACTAATCTCTGTTGGTTACATCATTTGCAAATATTTTCTCTCATTTCACAGGTTGTCTTTTTGTTTTATTTATGGTTTCCTTTGCTGTGCTTTTAAAGCTTTTTAAGTTTAATTAGGTTCCATTCACTTATTTTTGCTTTTATTTCCATTACTCTAGGAGACAGACCTAAAAAAAAAATATTGCTATGGTTCATGTCAAAGAGTATTCTCCTGATGTTTTTCTCTAGTAGCTTTATTGTAACTGATCTTATACTTAGGTCTTTGATCATTTTGAGTTATTTTTGTATACGGTATTAGAGAATGTTCTAACTTCGTTCTTTTACACATGGTTCTCCAGTTTTCCCAGCACCACTTATTAAAGAGACTGTCTTGTCTCCACTGTATATTCTTGCCTATTTTGTGATAGATTAATTGACCATAGGTGTGTGGATTTATTTCTGGGCTCTCTATTTTGTTCCACTGATACATATGTCTGTTTTTGTGCCAATACTATCAATCACGTGCACACCTTTTGTTCAGCCTGGCCATACTCCAAGCCCTTTGGGCTGTCTCCCCACAGCCAAACCATGTCCTACCCCTGGGTCTGCCCTCTGAAACCTAAGTTTCAGCACCCAGTTGCTGCACACACCAGCAGGCAGGTGTCTTGGGCTCAGAAGTGAGGCAATATGGCCCAGACCATGTGTGGGTCTCTCTACTCTGCAGGGTAGCAAGCCAGCTCCTACACTCTTCTCTCCAGCCTCTGAAGCTCCCTATCTGTCCTGGCGGATCTCATACTCAGTGAAGGAGGCTGTCAGGTGAGGGAAGAGGTCATCTTTCACAGCTCCCTCCCAGGAGCACAGGTCCTGTCCCACTTCCTCTTCTCCCTTTCCCCTTCATCCTACCCAGTTAAGTGGGGACCTTCCTTGCATCTTTGGTAGTATGGGATTTTCTGCAAGCTTTCAGTAGATATTCTACTGTTCCACATGTAGAAATATTTCTGACATATCGGTGGGAGGAGGAGAATTCCATGTCCTTCTACTCCACCATCGTGAACCAGAACTCCATGTTTAATCTTTTGAGGAATTGCCAAGGTGTCTTCCGAAGTGGCTGCACCATTACCACCAGCAGTGTACAAGGGTTTCAATTTCTCCACATCCTCAGCAACATTTGTTACCATTCAGTTCAGTTCAGCTGCACAATTGTTTCCGACTTGACTCTTCACGACCCACTGGACTGCAGCATGCCAGGTTTCCCTGTCCATCACCATCCTGGAGCTTTCTCAACTCATGTCCATTGAGTCGCTGATGCCATCCAACCATCTTGTGCTCTGTCCTCCCCTTCTCCTCCTGGTTTCAATCTTTCCCAGCATCTGGGTCTTTTCCAATGAGTCAGCTCTTCACATCAGATAGCCAAAGTATTGGAGTTTCAGCTTCACCATCAGTCCTTCCAATGAATATTCAGGACTGAATTCCCTTAGGATGGACTGGTTGGATCTCCTTGCAGTGCAGGGGCCTCTCAAGAGTCTTCTCCAAAACCACAGTTTAAAAGCATCAATTCTTCAGCGCTCAGCCTTCTTTATGGTCCAACTCTCACATCCATACATGACTACTTGGAAAACCATAGCTTTGACTAGACAGACTTTTGTTGCCAAGTAATGTCTCTGCTTTTTAATATGCTGTCAAACTTTTCCTCCAAGGAGCAAGCATCTTTTAATTTCATGGCTGCAGTCACCATCTGCAGTAATTTTGGAGCCCAAGAAAATAGTCTTTCACTGTTTCCATTGTTTCTCCATCTATTTGCCATGAAAGGATGGGACCAGATGCCATGATCTTCATTTTTTGAATATTGAATTTTAAGCCAGCTTTTTCACTCTCCTCTTTCACTTTCATCAAGAGGCTCTTTAATTCTTCTTCACTTTCTGCCATAAGTGTAGTGCCATCTGCATATCTCAGGTTATTGATATTTTTTACGGTAATCTTGATTCCAACTTGTGTTTCTTCCAGCCCAGCATTTCTCATGATGTACTCTGCATGTAAGTTAAACAAGCAGGGTGATAATATACAGCCTTGACGTACTCCTTTTCCTATTTGGAACCAGTCTTGTTCCATGTCCAGTTCTAACTGTTGCTTCTTGACCTGCATACAGATTTCTCAGGAGGCAGGTCAGGTGGTCTGTTATTCCCATCTCTTTCAGAATCTTCCACAGCTTGTTGTGATCCACACAACAATTTATTTGGTGTAGTCAATAAAACAGAAATAGATGTTTTTCTGAAACTCTCTTGGATGTTTGATGATCCAATGGATACCAGCAATTGGATCTCTGGTTCCTCTGCCTTTTCTAAATCCAGCTTGAACATCTGGGAGTTCTTGGTTCACACACTATTGAAGCCTGGCTTGGAGAATCTTGAGCATTACTTTGCTAGTGTGTGAGATGAGTGCAATTGTGCAGTAGTCTGCATGTTCACTGGCACTGCCCTTCTTTACGATTGGAATGAAAACTGACCTTTTCCAGGCCTGTGGCCACTGATAAGCTTTCCAAATTTGCTGCCATTCTGAGTGTAGCACTTTTGCAGCATTATCTTCTAGGATTTGAAATAGTGCAACTGGAATTCCATCACCTCCACTAGCTATGTTCATAGTGATGTTTCCTCAGTCCCATTTGATTTCATATTCCAGGATGTCTGGCTCTAGGTGTGTGATCACACCATCGTGGTTATCTGGGTCATGAAGATCTTTTTTGTATACTTCTTCTGTGTATTCTTGCCAACTCTTCTTAGTATCTTCGGCTTCTGTTATGTCCGTACTGTTTCTGTCCTTTTTTGTGCACATCTTTGCATGAAGTGTTCCCTTGGTATTCCTAATTTTTTTTGAAGAGATCTCCAGTCTTTCCCATTCTATTGTTTTCCTCTACTTCTTTGCACTGATTGCTGAGGAAGGCTTTCTTATCTCTCCTTGCTATTCTTTGGGATTCTCCATTCAGATGATATATCTTTCCCTTTTTCCCTTTGCCTTTCACTTCTCTTCTTTTCTCAGCTATTTGTAAGGCCTCCTCAGACAAACCATTTTGCCTTTTTGCATTTCTTTTTCTTGGGGATGGTCTTGATCACCTCCTCCTGTACAATGTCACAAACCTCCATCCATAGTTCTTCTGGCACTCTGTGTATCAGATCTAATCCCTTAAACTTATTTGTCACTTCCACTGTATAATCATAAGGGATTGATTTAGGTCATATCTGAATGGTCTAGTGGTTTTCTCTACTTTCTTCAATTTAAGTCCAAATTTGGCAATAAGAAGTTCATGATCTGAGCCATAGGCAGCTTTTGACCTTGTTTTTGCTGACTGTATAGAGCTTCTCCATCTTTGGCTGCAAAAAATATAATTAGTCTGATTTCAATACTGACCATGTGGTGATGTCCATGTGTAGAGTCTTCTCTAGTGGTGGTGTTGACGTTACTATCAGTCTTATTTGACTGGAGCCACTCTAGTGGATAACCACCACTGCGGTTTTGACTTACATTTCTCTAATATTTATTACTTGCTTGTTCCTCCTCACTCTGTTTTCCTCCTTAACACTTACAGAAATAAAAAACAGTAATTCCTCACTTGCACTCACACTGAAACAGAACAGTTTTTAATCCCCATCCCTCCTGCGCTTCACCTCCTTTCAGGCATAATATCCATACTTGACTGTCTCCCTAAAATGACAGAAAGTTTTCACCATCATTCTGTGTACTATGTACATTACTCCCTCTTTTAGGAAATACTTGAAAGGCAATTAGAAATAACTCAGTGCATATGAGCCCCTCAAACTAGCCTCTGTATTTCTGTGGATGCTTGTAAAAATTCCAGAAGCAGTATCTTATTAGAAAATATGTTTTCAAGGGAAGTTCCTAGTTGGATTAGCAAGCATGGGTAAACTCTACAAATATGGGGTATCTTCAACGGGAATAAGTAGTTTTTATACATAAAGCATTGGGGAAGGATCAATGGACAAAAATTTATCTATTATACATTTGTTGATCCATTAATTCCATTTCATTCCTTGAGAATCAGTGCCATGCCTGGGGATAGAGAATGGACTTCAATTCAGAAGAACTCTGGTAAAGGAGATAAACAGAACTAAAATAGAATGCAATTCATTAAAATGGGGGTAAGATACATTTGATGAAAGAAGACATGAATTTACGCTTCTGATCCCTCGAGTAAAAGAATTTTTAAAAGACATAAGCCAATAAGGCAAAGAGAATAAGAGAGAAGAAAGGAACAAATACTGGAAAGTATAAAATTATCTAGCAGAGTCAGAGAAAGCCAACCCTAAGCTGGCAGCAGAGAAAGCCAGGAAACAATATGACTTAAGCAGCAGAACCCCCAAATGGCTCAGGATATAGCAGCCTAGGTACATCTGGTTGAAGGGCTGTTTCATTAGAACCCCACCCCCCAGATTCCCTCCCTACTCCAGTGGAAGACTTAAGTTGTTTTCACTGGAGAAAGTAAAATTGGGAGACATAAGTCACAGATGAGAACTCAAGTCTTCTTTCCTTAATCCCACTCCTGCAACAGCAGCAACCAGGAATATACCTTTCGGCAGTTAACTGGAAAAGCCTTCCAGAAGTCTAAATAACCCAAAGACACCAACATTAGGGGCGCCCCGAGGAAGTGGTTTAGCTGATCACATTACACTAAAGCTATGACTGACAAGCCCACTCTCATTTATAAAAATTCCCACAACTTTTAATATTTCATTCAGGTCTAAGACAACAGAGAAGGATTATGAAACATCTGAAGAAAGAAAAGAGGGTAAAACAAACAGGAAAAAAAGCAAACTGCAGAAAGACCGTTAAGGAAGAAAAGAAATTTAAAAAAAATTCCCAAATAAATTATTAGGCACATAGAAAGGAAAACAAAAAAAGGTATAATTATTTATCATAGAGAAAACCAAGTTAGTATGGAAAAGGAAAAACAATTCCAATGTGCTACACAACTCAGTTGACAACAGTGTTTACATGATTATAACAGTATAAACACCAGGTAGCTTCCCTGGTGGCACAGTTGGTAAAGAATCTGCCTGCATTGCAGGAGACCTGCATTCGATCCCTGGGTTGGGAAGATCCCTGAAGAAGGGAATATCCACTCCTGTATCCTTGTCTGAAGAATCCCATGATAGAGGAGCATGGTGGGCTACAGTCCATGGGATCACAAAGAGTTGGGACACGACTGAGCAACTAAGCACAGCATAGCATGCTGTGACAATAAGGGGATGGAAATGTGGTGAGGATACAAGAGACCAACAAATCCTAATCTTTTATAGTGAGACATCTATAGATAATGCCTAAAACTAAAAAAGATGCATTGATATGAATAAGTAATTTAGAGAATGGGGCAAAAGGAGAAGTGAGAAATTAAATCAAGGTCAGGAAACTGCTGCTTCTCATAACAAGCATGAGAAAACTATTTGATTCTTTAAATGATATGGATGTATAACCTTACTACAAACATAAACTGAGTTACAGAAGTGCAGTAAGAACAGAAGTGGAAGCAACCAACTCTGAATGGGAAGGGCTGAAAGGTTTCCTAGAAAAATCATCCTACCCAGATCTGGTCTTTTCTGCTTTTTCCAAATTGAGAGGTAATTGACATATAACATTATATTAGCTTCAAGTGTATAACATAATGATTCGATATTTGTATATATGTAAAATGCTCAGCACATCCATCACCATACACTTATAAAATTTTTTTATTAGAAGTTTTAATATCCAGACTCACAGCAACTTTCAAATACACAATACAGTACTAACTATAGTCACCAAGTTGTATATTGCATTCCCAGGACTTACTTATTTTATAACTGAAAGTCTATACCTTTTGATCCTCTTCACCATTTTGCCAGCCCCTACTCCCAACCTCTGACAACCATCTTAACTGGGTCTTAAAGGAAGAATTTGCCAGGTAAAAAAAGGTGGTGGGAACAACATGGATTAAGGCCCAGAAGAATGAAAAGACTAAGGGGTTGAGGGAAGAAGCTACTCAGTTTTGCTGAAGCATGGGTGTGTCAGGGAGGATGGTGAAACGAGGCTGGAGTGGGCAGCTGGGCCAGACAACGAAGAACCTAGAATGGTACATACAGGACACAGGACTAAATCCTGCATCCTTTTCAGACAGAACCAATGATGAGGTTCTGTCCTGATCCTATCTACAGAGCAGGCAAGCCACTGCTCTTGACCACAGAGTCCAGGCAACACCTCACTGGAGGAAGAGCTCACTCAGCCTTAATGTCACCTCAGGGAGAGAGGATGAGACAGCACTGCACAAGCGTTTTTGGTCTCACCAAAAACTCCTGTGAGACCAAAACAGGAGAGAAGATGCCCTGCTTTCCATTATGGAAGGCTCCGGAAATACCACATTCACAGCCCTGCCTACCCACCTGAAATGTAGCTTGTATGCTTATTCTGCTTGTCCTGAGCGACCAGCTGCTCATGTAGTTCTTTTCCAATTCCAGTTTCAAAACTCTTACACAACTGTTCTGTTTTCCTGAAATGTTCAAGAAAAGACATAATCAAACCACGACAGGGAATAGGTGGTTTTCAGATTCATGGCCACAAATGCATCGCAGAACTTTGGGTTCCCTAGCATATCCCTAGAATCTGGGACTGGGACCAGAAAGTACCTCTGATCAGAAGAGGAGAATCAACCTAAGCAGATAAATCTAAGATATTTTCTTAAAATGACAGATCAGGAAGATGAATTCACATCTCATAAAATAATGTATAATCTAGGAGGCAGCTTTGGAGTCAAGAAGAGCTAAGTTTGAATTCTAGCTCAGTTACTTTCAAATTGTATGACCTTGGACAAGTTACTCGATCTTTCTCAGTCTCAGTTTCTTTATATGTTAATCCAGAAATACACCACCTTACATGAGTTTTAAAATATTTATAAAGCTAAGGATTTAGGATAGTTTGAAAAATAATACTTAATAATCAGTAGCTATTAAATCATTACCATGTCAAGAAAAGCTTCAAGTGACTAATATGGAATATTTAAAAGCAGTGGATTAGCTTTCCTGGTGATTCAGTGATAAAAGAATCTGCCTGCCAATGCAGGAGATGTGGGTTCAGTTCCTGGGTAGGGAAGATCCCTGGAGAAGGAAATGGTAACCCACTTCAGTATTCCTGCCTGGAAAATCCCATGGACAGAGGAGCCTGGTGTGCTACAGTCCATGGGGTCACAAAAGTGATGGACATGACTTAATGACTAAACAACAACAAAAAGACAGTGGACAGTTCATCTGTATTTTTCCACCACTGTCCATTAAAGGACTCTATGTGATTCTAATGACAAGGCCAGTATTCCACACAACAAATTCCCATTGTGGAAAGAGTACTACACCGGGATACAACAGCCTGATGGAATCCACTTTTTTTTACAATATCCAATATTATTTTCCACTTCCAGGCTGAATTAGTTTCCCACGACTGCCAAGACAAAGTGCCACAGACCAGATGGCTTAAGACAACAGAAATGTATTCTCTCATAGTTCTGGAGGCTAGAAGTACAGAATCAAGGTGCTGACAAGACCATATTCTCTCTGAAGACTCTCGAGGAGAATCTGTTCCAGGCCTTTCTCTTCGCTTGTGGTGTTGTCAGGTATCCTTGGCATTCCTTAGCCTATTACTACACTCCAACCTGCCTCTCTACATGGCTGTCTCTTTATCCCTTCTAAGGACTGGAATAAGGATGAAACCTTCTCTATTAATAGTATGACCTCATCTTAATAGACATGAGTTTGAGCAAGCTCCGGGAGTTGGTGATGGACAGGGAAGCCTGGCATGCTGCAGTCCACGGGGTCACAAAGAATCAGACACAACTGAGTGACTGAACTGAACTGCTCTTAACTAGTTACACATACAACTACCCTCTTTCCAATAAGATCACATACTGAGGTTTTTCAGAAGGGAGTGAATTTAGGGGACATACTATCCAACCCAGTACATAAGCTCACCAAGCAAACTTCTGGTCTCCCATATACTCTCCTCAATGAAGCTCCCTAGCAAGAGCACATGCCCTCTGCAAATGACCAGTGCCAGACCAGTGCCAGCTGGCTGACAAGGTAAAATCTGCCAGGGCAGTACAAATTTGGCATTCTAGTGTCTAAACCATTGCTATTCAGTCAAGTTAAAGAGTCTCACCTTAGGGCTTGGTCAGCCCTTTATGAGTGAAAATCTATTTCCTGAACTTGCAAATGTAAAGACTAGGTCTCAGGTGCCTGAGGACCCAGTCAAATCATAGACACTCCCCGAAGATTGGTCCGCCACCACTTGTCAGCTTCTCCTGAACCACCCAACCATGGTCATTTGGGTTTCTCAGCATTTACCTGAACTGGCTGTCATCCAGCAGAGGCTTCTGTGCACTGAGGTATCTCCTAATGGTGTCTTCAAGTTTGGGAATAGGCAGCCTGGGGAGAAAAGAAGGTCAGTTTAATGGTGACAAGATGTGGAAGAGGTTAGTTAGCTTGCCAATCCAAACTCATAAAGAATTACTGGATAATTAAATTCTTTCCCCCCCAAAAAACACACAAAAAACAAAACAATAGGAAGCCTAAGCCACTGACAAATGAGAATAGATGAATTTAAGTATCAACAGTACTCCTTTTATTTTCTAGGTAGAAGAATAACCTTTTGATGTATTAATGATGATTTTCATAAACTAAATTAGGAAATATACTAACAAATTAAAAATGGGGAAGCAGAAGCAACCAAAATATTCCTGATTCCTGTCACAATTATAATACCTGTGTTAACCCTGCACTGGCATGGATTTTAATTCTACCCTTACTTTGAACAACAGTCTTTTTCTCTCCTAAGATGAAAAAAAGTTCTGTTTTTAAATTTATTGGTGTATTTTTGACAGAGAATCATACAAAAGAGAAACACAGGTCTATCCACCGGCCAGCCAACCAAAGGATGGACTGTCAAGTCATGCCCAGCTCACCAGGAGTTCTGTGAGGAATGGATATTCTTGGGTATTATGCTTAGAAATATGTCAGACAGAGAAAGACAAATACTGTATTATATCATTTATACATGAAATTTAAAAATAAAACTAGTAAATATAACAAGAAACACAGATATAGAAAACAAACTAAATGGTTATTAGTAGGGAGAAGGAAGCAGTGAAGGGCAGAACAGGGGTAGGGGGTTAAGAGGTACAAAATAAGCTACAGGGATGTATCTATAGTACATCAAATATAGCCACCATTTTCTATTAACTATAAATGGAGTACAATCTTGAAAAATTATCAGTCACTATGTTGTACACCTGAAACTTATATAATACTGTCAATCTACTATATCTCAAATTTTTAAAGTATCAATTTATGGCATGTGAATTATATCTCAATAAAGTGAAGTGAAGTTGCTCAGTCATGTCCGACTCTTTGCGACCCCATGGACTGTATGTAGCCTACCAGGTTCCACCATCCATGGGGTTTTCCAGGCAAGGATACTGGAGTGGGTTGCCATTTCCTTCTCCAATATCTCAATAAAGCTGTTAGAAATTTTTCTAAACAAGTTATGTTCATCTCTGGTGATCAATTTTTTCCTCAGTAAGATGAAGGAACTGAAAGAGACTGTTTCTACGGCTCCTTTACAATTCTGTGATCACAACCTCAGGAATCCTGTTGATTCCTCCTGCGGCAAAGCAGGAGAACTGCACAACGGTGAAAGGGCGGACTCTGGCATCACCCTTCACAGCTGTGTGGCTCTGGGCATGCTGCTGCTCTGCACGTAACTTTCCTCATACATAAAATGGAGATGATACTAATACGTACTTTCCAGTGCTGAGTGCAAATTCGATGCGGCAACACATGTCACAGACTGAGAAGAGCACCTGGCACACAGTAAGCACTCGACTGCTGTTGCTCAGCTGCTTGGTCGTGTCCCACTCTTTGTGATTCCATGGGCTGCAGCACGCCAGGCTTCCCTGTCCTTCACCATCTCCCGCAGCTTGCTTAGACTCACGTCCATCAAGTTGGTGGTGCTATCCAACCATCTTATCCTCTGTCGTCCCCTTCTCCTCCTGCCTTCAAACTTTCCCAGCATCAGGGTCTTTTCTAATGAGTCGGCTCTTCCCATCAGGTGGCCAAAGTATTGGAACTTCAGCCTCAGCATCTGTCCCTCCAATGAACATTCAGGATTGATTCCCTTTAAGATTGACTGGTTTGATCTCCTTGCTGTGTAAGGGACTCTCAAGAGTCTTCTCCAGCACCACAGTTTGAAGGCATCAATTCTTTGGTGCTCAGCCTTTATGGTCCAACTCTCACATCTGTACATGACTACTAGAAAACCACAGCTTTGACAATACGGACCTCTGTCGGCAAAGTCTCTGCTTTTTAATATACTATCTAGGTTTGTCATTGCTTTTCTTCTGATAAATACGTTTTTTTTAACTTACTCGGTCGTCAAGTCCTATAGATTCAAACTCTGCTCATGTTCCTAGGGAACTAGCTCATCATGTCTTCCTCAGTGCCTGGAATGGGGTTTCACCATATTGGTGTTCTGCCTACCCCAAACTTTCTCACTTCTTTTAATAATAGCACCCTTTCTATTTAAGTCCCTGCAGTTCAGGTAGAGCTGACTCCATGCCCAGCTCCCAGGGGTAGGCTTAAAGCTTACTGGTTCAGACTCAGTGAGACCTGGCAAGAACCTAAAGACTTAACTGTAGGAGTTTTGGGTTTTTTTTAACTGTTAGGATGAGGAAGGGAATCTCTAACATCTGAGTTACTAAGAAATGAGTGTGAAAGCTATGCCTTAGGCGACGGCTACCACTATGGCACCATGAGGAGAGAGCCTACCTGAGAATGGAGTCACACAAATGAAGAGTTGAGTGGGAAGGCAAATCAGGGTCTTGATGACATCTGGACCTCTTAACCCAACCTGAATTTTTCGGGTCTGTGGGTTCACACATTCCTTTTGGCTAAAACCAGTTTAACTGCGGTTTCTATAACTTGCTACCACAACTGCCATTACTGCGGCCTTTTCAGTATGTGCACAACCCTTCATCCACAGTTCCTCGAGGAACACCAAAAGTGGTTTCAAAGGCACAGCTGAAGTTCCTTGAGCTCCCTGAGGGGTTGTTCATCAGGTGCCTTGAAAAGAGCTATAGAGCTAAAGCCTTGAGAGAGGCCTGGCAGGTTCATTTTAACCATGTGGGTTCTCTTTCCCACCCTCTATCAAAGAACTCCATCCCCATCTAAACACCATTTGCTGCAATAAGGATGGAAGAAAAGTTAGCACCAACTGGATTTCTCTCCTGTCTAAGTGACTCTGATATCAATACCTAAAAAGCCTCCAAGCAGTAGGTGTTTTATTCTTCTCCCTACAAGAACACAGTTATAAAGTCTTTTGTAGTTTTACACAATCTAGTTATTATTCTGGTAAAATCATTCTGGTTGTCAAGACAATTTATCTGCAGAACATGTCTTTGGGGCTCAGAGCATTACTGTTTCTATCTGTTATCCTCCACACCTTGGAAACTTGGGCCTCACCTGCCTCCCATGTGAATTCTAGAGAACATGCCCATTATGTCTTGAACACCAGCTATCATCTAAAGTGATTAGGGGTTAAAAGAAATCACAAGATCATTGACAATGACTGCGGGTTAACTATAGGCCTAAAATAGCGGCCCATTACTATTTTTTTTAAGACACACTGCCACTCCCCCAACCCAACCAACACACACACACCAGCCCAACTCTAGTAACTTAGGGCCCAAGTGATGACTCTTTACTTTGATCTGGGCCTCCCATCAGCTTCTCAAAATTTCTGAACACGTCATGCATTTTCAGACTTCTGTTTCTTAGCACATGCTGCTCTATCCTTGCCTCACTCCTCTCATGTGGTGATCTTCAAATTCCAACTCAAATATCATCTCCTCTATGAAGCTTCCTTTCTCTGCCAGGCACTAAGTCACTCCCACCACCACACTCATACAATGAAATATGCAACAAATATTTAAGGTAGTTATAGTACTTGAGAATATCTACTGAGTACTTGCTATATGCCTGGCTTTGTGCTAAGTGTTTTATATCAAGGTATTTAACAACCCTGAGAGTAAGGTAATATTAACACCCCATTTTTAGGTTACATGATTTCCTCACAGCCATGAAGCTAGTAAGTAGAGCTGGATTAAAAATAAAATCTGATTCCTATCTCATGACCGTAACTACCATGAGATGCTGCTTCCCACTGATCCATTATACCATAACTATATCTGCTTACCTGTCAAATTTCCCCCACTATACAGTAAGCTCCTCACCATGACTCACTGGTCTCCAAATTCATGTCAATCAATGTTTATCAAGTTAATAATGTAAATGTGTAGGTCAGGCTGATCCACCCTTTGTCTTCTCCAGACTTTTGATTTTACATTCTGAGACTAATTGCTCAGTGCATAAAACATTACCCTGAAAAAAAAATACTTAACTGAATCGCACACCTAAAAATAGTTAAAATGATAAATTTTATGTTTTGTATATTTGACCACACTAAAAAAGAACAAAGAAAAAAAACATAATAGCTGGAAACCAAGCAAATGATACTGCAAGGCTTCCTAGAAGAAAGCAAGTCCAAAGTCGCTTGATTAAAAGGTAGTGATATGACAGAAAAAGGATGAGAGAAGAAGGGAGGTCCAGTTGGACCACCTAATACTGATATTAAGAGGCTAGTCCTTCTCTTGCCAACTAACAAGAGAAGATGCCAACTATTTTGGCATTTTACCTCACTCTACCCTCACAACAGCCCTGTGAACTGTGCATTCTGATACTACTTTGCAGGTAAGAACTGGGCTCAAAGAAGTTGACAGAACTGGCTGAAGTTATAAAGAGTGGCAGATCTGGAATCTAAATCTAAGTTCTACCAGACTTCAAGCCTGGGCTTTTCATTAACTGTGACATCTAAATGAGTGTAAAGATAATACAATTTACCTCTCCAGAATCTCAGAGATAAGGAATCTCATCTAACTTTCAACATACAGGTGATGAAGTGAAGGCCTGAGGGAGTCATTGTTTACAGAGTTATACACAGGTGATGGGTGCTACAGTTTGTAGCTCCAGGATATTTGTTCTGCAGAGTGAAAGAAATGATCTTCATATTCCTTGACTTTAATATTCTTCTCAGCTTTCCAATTCTACAGTGGAGAAAATCCCTCTGATCTTAAACCTGGGTGGGGCCCAGGCCTATCTAAAAGTTAAAGGCCAACTGCTGCTGGGCTTGGCAAGCGAAGACAGACTCTGTCATCCCTCACCTTTCCCCTACATACAGGCTCAGCTCAGACATAGGAGGTCAAGGCTTATCTTACAGGAACAGGGACTTTTTCTTTCTCTTCCCAGACCTCCTACCAAATTTATACAGCAGGGTTGGGACTAGATAATCTCATTTTAGTCTGTTTTAGAAGTCTGCACACTGTAACTTCACAAGAATCACCTCAGATGATATTCCTGGGAAGGTAGGGGTGGGCAGTTAAGGGTTAAGGGGTTTCTGGTTGTAGAGAAAAAGAGCAACCTAGTGGTTCTGGGGGATGTCTGTGACAATCTTGGTTCTATATACAATGAGAGTTGGTCTCCAACCCCTGGACTGCGAGATCCCTGACGGGCAGCTTGGTATGGAAGGAAGTAAACAGGTTTTTGAAAGAAATTTGGAACTTTGCACTAGGAACTAACTGGTAAGCAGGTGGAGAAATTAAAGTCTGATTATAGAGAGTGAAGGAATTTGGGGAAATTGCTAATACTGGAGGAGACCTGGCAGCTTAATTTAAGGCTGGGAGTTCAAAGACTGGGAAAGCTGGAAGCTGAATTAAAGAAAATACTGGGTGAGGGAAGGAGAGAGGAAGATATATTGGGGCTGTTTCGTAGGGGAAGTAAATTCTGGAAGAAGTGTGAAGACGGTCGGGGGAGTAGCTATGGTGAAGAGGCATAGAATTTGGGTGGGCTCTGGATCTAATACACATCAATATTCTTGCCTTGAGAACCCCATGAACAGTATGAAAAGGCAAAAAGTTAGGACACTGAAAGATGAACTCCCCAGGTCGGTAGGTGCCCAATATGCTACTGGAGATCAGTGGAGAAATAACTCCAGAAAGAATGAAGAGACAGAGCCAAAGCAAAAACAACACCCAGTTGTAGATGTGACTGGTGGTGGAAGTAAAGCCCGATGCTGTAAAGAGCAACACTGCATAGGAATCTGAAATGTTAGGTCCATGAATCAAGGCAAACTGGAAGTGTCAAACAGGAGACGGCAAGAATGAACATAGACATTTTAGGGATCAGCTAACTAAAATGGACTGGAATGGGTGAATTTAACTCAGATGACCATATATCTACTACTGTGGGCAAGACTCCCTTAGAAGAAATGGAGTACCTATCATAGTCAACAAGAGAGTCCAAAATGCAGTATTTGGATGCAATCTCAAAATAGACAGAATGAGCTCTGTTCATTTCCAGGGCAAATCATTCAATATTACAGTAATCTAAGTCTATGTCCTAACCAGAAATGCTGAAGAAGCTGAAGTTGAACGGTTCTATGAAGACCTACAAGACCTTGTAGAACTAACACCCAAAAAAGATATCCTTTTCATTATAGAGTACTGGATTGCGAAAGTAGGAAGTCAAGAGCTACCTGGAATAACAGGTAAATTTGGCAAAATGAACACACTTGTCATAGCAAATACCCTCTTCCAACAGCACAAGAGACAACTTTACACATGGACATCACCAGATGGTCAACACTGAAATCAGATTGATTATATTCTTTGCAGCCAAAGATGGAGAAGCTCTATACAGTCAGCAAAAACAAGGTTAAGAGCTGACTATGGCTCAGATCATGAACTTCTTATTGCCAAATTTGGACTTAAATTGAAGAAAGTAGGGAAAACCACTAGACCATTCAGATATGACCTAAATCAAATCCCTACTGATTATAGAGTGGAAGTGACAAATAGATTCAAGGGATTGGATCTGATAGAGTGCCTGAAGAACTATGGACAGAAGTTTGTGACATTGTACAGAATGCAGTGATCAAGACCATTCCCAAGAAAAAGAAATGCAAAAAGGCAAAATGGTTGTCTGAGGAGGCCTTACAAATAGCTGTGAAAAGAAGAGAAGGAAAAGGCAAAGGAGAAAAGGAAAGATATACCCATTTGAATGCAGAGTTCCAAAGAATAGCAAGGAGAGATAAGAAAGCCATCCTCAGCGATCAATGCAAGGAAATAGAGGAAAACAACAGAACGGGAAAGACAAGAGATCTCTTCAAGAAAATCACAAACACCAAGGCAACATTTCATGCAAAGATGGGCATAATAAAGGACAGAAATGGTATGGACCTAACAGAAGCAGAAGATATTAAGAGGTGGCAAGAATACACAGAAGAACTGTACAAAAAAGATCTTCATGACCCAGATAATCACAATGGTGTGATCACTCACCTAGAACCAAACATCCTGGAATGCGAAGTCAAGTGGGCCTTAGGAAGCATCACTATGAACATAGCTAGTGGAGGTGATGGAATTCCAGTTGAGTTATTTCAAATCCTAAAAGATGATGCTGTGAAAGTGTTGCACTCAATATACCAGCAAATTTGGAAAACTCAGCAGTGGCCACAGGACTGAAAAAGGTCAGTTTTCAGGCCAATCCCAAAGAAAGGCAATGCCAAAGAATGCTCAAACTACCACACAACTGCACTCATCTCACATGCTAGCAAAGTAATGCCCAAAATTCTCCAAGCCAGGCTTCAACAGTATGTGGACTGTGGACTTTCAGATGTTCAAGCTGGATTTAGCAAAGGCAGAGGAACCAGAGATCAAACTGCCAACATCCATTGGATCATTGAAAAAGCAAGATAGTTCCAGAAAAACATCTACTTCTGCTTTATTGACTATGCCAAAGCCTTTGACTGTGTGGATCACAACAAAGTGTGGAAAATTCTGAAAGAGATTGGAATACGAGACCACCTGACCTGTCTCCTGAGAAATCTGTAGGCAGGTCAAGAAGCAACAGTTAGAACTGGACATGGAACAACAGACTGATTCCAAATTGGGAAAGTACATCAAAGCTGTATACTGTTACTCTGTTTATTTAACTTATATGCAGAGTACATCATGAGAAATGCTGGACTGGATGAAGTACAAGCTGGAAGCAAGATTGCCAGGAGAAATATCAATAACCTCAGATATGCAAATGACACCACCCTTATGGCAGAAAGTGAACAGCAATTAAAGAGCCTCTTGATGAGGGTGAGAGAGGAGCATGAAAAAGTTGGCTTAAAGTTCAACTTTCAGAAAACTAAGATCATGGTATCTGGTCCCATCACTTCATGGCAAATAGATGGGGAAACAATGAAAACAGTGACAGACTTTATTTTGAGGGGCTCCAAAATCACTGCAGATGGTTACTGCAGCCATGAAATTAAAAGATGCTTGCTCCTTGGAAGAAAAGTTATGACCAACCTAGAAAAAGTTATGACCAGCATATTAAATAGCAGAGACATTACTTTGCTGATAAAGGTCCATCTAGTCAAAGCTGTGGTTTTCCTAGTAGTCATGTATGGATGTGAGAGTTGGACTATAAAGAAAGCTGAGCCCCAAAGAATGGATGCCTTTGAACTGTGGTGTGAAGACTCTTCAGAGTCCCTTGGACTGCAAGGAGATCAAACCAGTCCATCCTAAAGGAAATCAGTCTTGAATATTTATTGGAAGGACTGATGCTAAAGCTCCAATACTTTGGCCACCTCATGCGAAGAACTAACTCATTGCAAAAGACCCTGATGCTGGGAAAGATTGAAGGTGGGAGGAGAAGGGTACGACAGAGGATGAAATGGTTTGGATAGCATCACCGACTCTAGGGACATGAGTTGGAATAAGCTTTGGGAGTTGGTGATGGATAGGGAAGCCTGGTGTGCTGCAGTCCGTGGGGTCGCAAAGAGTCAGACAGGACTGAGCAACGAACTGAACTGAAGTGGATTTAATGTGAATAAAGTAAGATTTGAGGAGGAGTACTGAAGATGCTGTCTAGAATTCTGTGAGGGTTGGCTGAAGTTGCAGGGAATAGTGTGGGTTAGAGAGGATATTTTAAGGGGAGGAAGGTGGGAGAGTGTTGAGGAAGGTTTGGTAGGGGTGAAAGGAGAATGCTGAGGACTTGGAGGGTAAGGTAAACATCTGAGTCAGCTTGGGGGACTGATAGGTGCTAAAACAGAAGAGGACTGGAGACATGGGGAGTGGGGCTAAGGGTTCTGGCAGCAGCTGTGAAAAAGGTGGTGGTGGGAGAAGTAACTATCAGTGGTATGTATCAGGAACTGGCCGATCCATATTCTGTGCAGGAATTCGGGGGCCACCCTAGCTGGAAGCCTAAGAGTAATGTTGGACATATGCAGGTTGTACATTTGTTCAGAGAGAAATGTGAGGGACGATTAGATATCTGATTGGAAGTTGAGTTTTTGGAGGAGTCTGAGAAGAGTTCAAGAGAGAAAATCTGAGAGAACTATGATGGTGGCGGGAAGGTGGTGGGGGGGGGAGGCGGAGACGAGGTGGATTCTGGAAGAGAACTTGAGCGTTCTTAAGTTCCAGTGCCACGGGATTTTCAGACTGGAGAATGCGGCAGCGTCCCAGGTGAAGCTTTGGGGGTGCAAGAGGGTTCGGTAGAAGAGACAAGAGTGACTGGAGAAAGGCTGGGGCCGAAACCTCGGCTAGCTGTGGGCGACAGGGACCTGGAAGCCGGGCTCACCTGGGCAGGCTGTCCTGGTAGTGCATAGTGGGCACGATGCTGCGCTGCAGGTACTGACTGGGCTCGAAGCCGGTGCTCAAGAGCCGACATGGGGCTCCCGGGCCAACGGCAAGGCCCCGGGACCAGGAGCGCAGCAGCAAGCGGGCCATCATAGTCCTAGGAGGCGGCAGCAGCTAGAACGCGGAGAATTGGGAGTTCTGGTGTACGGAGGTCAGTCCGCGGCCCTCAGTGCCCCGCGACGATGGGTCAGGTACTACAGTACACTTTGTGCCCTTCCGCGGGGCCATTTCCGGCTCCCCGGCCCCGCCCACGGAAGGCCCCGCCCAGCGGGCCGCCCACAGGCCCTCCGAGGGGCCCGCCTACCGCAGAGTGGGCGGGACCCCGGCCTCTTCGCTCTGTTTCCTGATTCACCCGCGGTCAGAAAACCAGTTTGGAAGCCACGCCCTTCTCCTGTTTTGGAACAAGGTAGAAACAGGACTGATTCTAAAGCTGAAACTCCAATACTTCGGCCGCCTCATGCGGAAGAGTTGACTCGTTGGAAAAGACTGTGATGCTGGGAGGGATTGGGGGCCTGAGGAGAAGGGGACGACAGAGGATGAGATGGCTGGATGGCATCACCTACTCGATGGAAGTGAGTGAGTGAACTCCGGGAGTTGGTGATGGACAGGGAGGCCTGGCGTGCTGCGATTCATAGGGTCGCAAAGAGTCGGACACGACTGAGCGGCTGAACTGAACTGAGAAACTGAACACGACTGAAGCGACTTAGCAGCAGCAGCAGCAGGAACTGGAGAAAAAGAGAAGCCGAAAAAAAGTTTTGGAATCTGATAAATGGGGAAATTTTAAACGTCCATTTCCTCATTTGAAAAGATCATTCAACCCATTCTCACATTCCTAGATATGAAAGGAAACGGCTTGGTGTGGACAGTGTCTGGTGCTGTAAGCAGTAAATGGTGGCTCTTGTTACTGGTTTAGTCGCTAAGTCGTGTCTAGTCACCCGTCAAATTTGCCCAGCAGAAAAAAATGTTTTTTCTCTTCTTTCAAAATTATTTCTTTTTTTTCTTTTTCTTTTTTTTTACTTTACAATATTGTATTGGTTTTGCCATACATCAACATGAGTCCGCCACAGGTGTACACAGCAGAAAAATTTTGACATACCCTGATCAGCACCACGCAGCTGCCCTGTGAGCTCATTTGAGCCGATGTTAGAAAACATGTGTGCAGGAGTTCCCTGGCGGCCCAATGGTTAGGACTCCAAGCTTTCACTTCTGTCGTCTGGATTCAGTCCCTGGCGGGGGAGCTAAGACACCGAAAGCCACGCGCGGCAGAAAACAAAACATGATTCATACAGAAACTGTGCAGAAGCTTGAAACCGTGGAGGGTTCCATCCAGTCACCACGTCTATGCAGAAAACTTCCTTTACAGCAGGACTTTTCCAAAGACAGGAAGCTCCCTCAAAACAATGCATCACACTCCCTGCTTTCAGCTGCAGCTGAGAATTAAGTAGGCTAGCGACTTCACTTTCACTTTTCACTTTCATGCATTGGAGAAGAAAATGGCAACCCACTCCAGTGTTCTTATCTGGAGAATCCCAGGGACAGAGGAGCCTAGTGGGCTGCCGTGGGGTCACTCAGAGTTGGACACGACTGAAGGGACTTAGCAGCAGCAGCGGCATCAGGCTCCCATTTTACGTAAGAAGGAGAGGTGTCAAAAGACAAAAAATCTTGCTGTCTGGCTTGAGGTACAGAATTCCATTCCAGGCACAGGGCTTTCCCTTAGCTTCACTCTCGCTCCAGGCCCTGTGAGTTTGAGGTAGCCCGGTACATCTGCTCTGGCCCGTAACTAACTAAGCAGTGCCAGAAGTGGGAGCAGGACTGAACAAGTACTGGGCCGGGAGTCGGGAGACCTGATTTTGGTCTCAGGTTTACCCTTATCCAGTTAGATAACCCCTGACTGAACACAAAGATCACTAATCAGCCCACACTCATTCAGTGCTGACCACAAATCCCTGAGAACTGAACGTGAAGCTTAAGAAGGGTGACTACCTAATTGTCCTCCTTTGAGGGGAGACAGACAGAGCTGATCCAAGTCTGAAACAGGAATCATTTGCCTGTAGTGTATAGGGCCCAAGAGAGCATATCAAATGTTTTCTGAAAAAGCTCACTTCAAATCCAGACATTTTTCAATGCCTTGAAACCCGAGGCAAGCAACAGGAGCTATGTAGAGCTAAGGAGATCAGAGGACCCAGAAGAAACAGTGGACCCACTAGAAGAGCAATGGGTCAATTCTAAAGACAGAGGGCCAAGGAATAGAGCCCGTCTTGTCTAACAGCCGAAGAGGGGCTCAATAGCCTTCTGGGGTGCGTGGCCAATAGTAACAAATCTAACCCCTCAGGCAGGTGTCCAAAGCCCTTTTTTTCTGGTACCTGTCTGCTTCTCCACTTCCCTTCATGTCTCCCTAAGAACCCTATGCTGTAGTAACACTGAACTGTTCACTATTCCCAGAGCTTGTCCTCACTCCATGCCCTTTTAAAAATGTTATACCTACTGTCAAGAGCTTCCCTGGTGGCTCAGATGCTAAAGAATCCACTTGCAATGCAGCCATGGGTTTGATCCCTGGGTTGGGAAGATCTCCTGGAGAAGAGGAAATGGCTACCTACTTCAGTATTCTTGCCTGGAGAATTCCATGGACATAGTCCATGGGGTCGCAGAGTCAGACACTCCTGAGTGACTAACACTTTCACTTTAACTACAGTCTGGTATGTTTTTTTCTGTGCATCTTTTCCTAGTATACTCTGACATCCTTCAAATCCCATTTCAAAACTCACAATCTCTATAAAGTCTTCCTCAATCCTCATCCTTCCTCCTTCCCACAAGAACAAATTCCTCCCTCTGATTCCACAGCACTTTTCACAATCCTTTACTGTTGTATATGGAAACAGAACTATGTTATTTAATATGATTCTTTATCCAAGGCAGAGATATTGTTTTCATTTACGTACCTGGTGTCTAGCACAGGGCTTATCATGGGTAGGTGCTTGCATTTTCTCCTTGGGATGGCCCTGGGGCCTGTAACACATTAAGGATAAACACGAGCTGGAAAACCAGAAATGCCATTAAAAATTTTTTTATTTATTTTTAAATTGAAGAATAATTGCTTTACACAATTTTGTTGTTTTCTGTCAAACTTCAGCATGAATCAGCCATAGGTATACATATATCCCCTCCCTCTTGAACCTCCCTCCCATCTCCCACCCCATCCCACCCCTCTAGGTTGATACAGAGCCCCTGTTTGAGTTTAGAGCAAATTCCCATTGGCTATCTATTTTACATATGGTAATGTAAGTTTCCATGGTACTCTCTCCATACATCCCACCCTCTCCTCCCCTCTCCCCATGTCCTCAAGTCTGTTCTCTATGTCTGTTTCTCCATTGCTGCCCTGCAAATAAATTCTTTGGTACCATCTTTCTAGATTTCACATATATGCATTAGAATACAATATTTATCTTTCTGTTTCTAACTTACTTCACTCGGTATAATAGGCTCTAGGTTCACCCACCTCATTAGAACTGACTCACATATGTTTCTTTTTATGGCTGAGTAGTATTCCATCATGTAAATGTACCACAACTTCTGTATCCATTCATCTGTCGATGGACATCTAGGTTGCTTCCATGTTCTAGCTATTGTGAATAGTGCTGGAATGAACATTGGGGTACATGTTTCTTTTTCAATTTTGGTTTCCTCGGGGTATATGCCTAGGAGTGGGGTTTCTGGGTCATATAGTGGTTTTATTTCTAGTTTTTAAAGGAATCTCCATACCATCTTCCATAGTGACTGTATCATTTTACATTCCCACCAACAGTGCAAGAGGGTTCCCTTTTCTCCAGCATTTATTGTCATAAATATCTTTTTTTTCCCCTTGTAATGAAGAGTTCTAATATTTTCTAAGGTTTACTGCCGGGAGCCAGCGTGAGGAATCCCACCCGTGACAAGGTCATGCGGCAGAGATCTGATGGGCAAGGCAAGTCAGATCTCAGGTTTTCCCCCTGGCATTGCCTGAGCATGTACCCCCCAAAATAAGAATCTGCCTGCTTTTCCACTCTTCTGACATTCTCTGGAAAAAGTCAATTTAGGGCTTTAGTCTTCTGCATTTGAAAGAGTGTTTCAATCCAAAAATCCCTCTGATGGCTTTTTAGCCTGCCTGCAGGACTTGTACAGCTGCGCAAGTGATTGTTTGAGGTGTCCTGACCGCAGGAGGCACAGGAAGCTTAAAACATCCTAGGAATGTAGGGGCTTCCGAAGAGTCAAAATCATTAGAATAGGACTGATTAAAGGTTTCATTTGTTGAGCCAATACTTGCTGCCAAATTTTCATATCCTTTATTTTTAGATATAGTTGGTATATAGAAAAACAAGTAGTAGACCTGGTATTAGCATCATTAGATCTTTGAGTTAAGTACCTCTTCCCACTGCGCCTTTGTTCTATAGAGTTGTAACTTTAGTGCTTTAAGGAGATGCAGATTAAAGAAAAACACTTAGGGGAAACGAAATTAACATTCATTAAGGAAGAGAGCCAAAAAGTGTTAACAAACCTCTTGGCCAGAAGATAATGTAAATCACCTGAGACCTTTAGTATACAAATAGATATACAGAAAGAGTCTGGGCTGCTAATGCTATGTAATTTTGTATTACCCATTGATCTCTATGTATAATCAAAAGTATAAAAGGCCTTGAAGGACGATAGAAGGGGAGCCAGTCGCTGGACTGGTTTCCCCCGTGTCTCCTCTTAACTCTAATTTCAGGCTGAATTCCCATCTGGGGCGTGGAGGCTCACTATGTCTACTTACCTGTCCCAGCTTTTAAGATCTGTAAGAGAGAGAGCCCAAGGCTCTCCTTTACAAATAAATTAGTGTTTTCATTTTCTTTAGATTATACAAAGAAGTAGAATTGCTGGATCAAATGGTAGTTCTATTTTTAAAATTTTGAGAAACCTCCATATTGTTTTCCATAGTGGTTGCACCAATTTACATTTCCTTCCAGCAGTGCATGAGAGGTCTTTCTTTTTCCCAATATGCTTTCTTGTGCTTGCTCTCTACAAGATGGCAGAGTAGAAGGACATGTACTCATCTTCTCACTTCAAGAAAACGAAAACTGCAACTTGTTGCTGAACAGAACAGTTTCTAGAACTACCAAAAAGAGATATCCTTTCCATCATAGGGGACTGGAATGAAAAAGTAGGAAATCAGGAGATACCTAGAGTAACAGGCAAGTTTGGCCTTGGGGTACAAAATGAAGCAGGGCAAAGGCTAGCAGATTTTTGCCAAGAGAACATGTTGGTCATAGCAAATACCCTCTTCCACAAGAGATGGCTTTACACATGGATATCACCAGATGGTCAATACTGAAATCAGATTGATTATATTCTTTGCAGTCAAAGATGGAGAAGCTCTATACAGTCAGCAAAAACAAAATCAACAGGTTCCTATGGCTCATCCTGAACATCTCATTGCAAAATTCAGATTTAAAATGAAGAACAAAGGGAAAACCACTAGACCATTTAGATATGACCTAATCTCCTATGATTATACAGTGGAAGTGACAAACAGATTCAAGGGATTAGATCTGATAGAGTGCCTGAAGAACTATGGATGGATGTCTGTAACATTGTATAGAAGGTAGTGATCAAAAGCACCCCAAAGAAAAAGAAATGCAAAAAGGCAAAATGGTTGTCTGAGGAGGCCTTAAAAACAGCTGAGAAAAGAGGAGACATAAAAGGCAAAGGAGAAAAGGAAAGATATACCCATCTGAATGCAGAGTTCCAGAGAATAGCAAGGAGAGATAAGAAAGCCTTTTTGAGTGAACAATGCAAAGAAATAGAGGAAAACAATAAAATGAGAAAGACTAGAGATCTCTTCAAGAAAATTAGAGATACCAGGGGAGCATTCCATGCAATGATGAGAACAATAAAGGACAGAAGCATTATGAACCTAACAGAAACAAAAGATATTTAGAAAAGATGGCAAGAATACACAGAAGAGCTATGCAAAAAAAAAGCCTTAATTATCCAGAAACCACAGTGGTGTGAATACACACCCAGAGCCAAACATCTTGGAGCATGAAGTCAAGTGGGCATTAGAAAGCATCACTACGAACAAAGCTAGTGGAGGTGATGGAATTTCAGTTGAGCTATGGCAGAAAATGAAGAAGAGCTAAAGATCCTCTTGATGAGGGTGAGAGAGGAGCATGAAAAGCTGGCTTAAAACTCAATATTCAAAAAACTAAGATCATGGCATCTGGTCCCATCACTTCATGGCAAATAGATGGGGAAACAATGAAACAGTGACAGACTTTATTTTCTTGGGCTCCAAAATCACTACAGATGGTGACTAAAGCCATGAAATTAAAAGACGCTTGCTCCTTGGAAGAAAAAAATTATGACCAACCTAGACAACATGTTAAAAAGCAGAGACGTTACTTTGCCAACAAAGGTCCATCTAGTCAAAGCTATGGTTTTTCCAGTAGTCATATATGGATGTGAGAAGTGGGACATAAACAAGCTGAGCTCAGAAGAATGGATGCTTTTGAACTGTGGTGTTGGAGAAGACTCTTGGGAGTCCCTTGGACTGTGCAAGGAGATCAAACCAGTCAATAATAAAGGAAATCAGTCCTGAATATTCATTGGAAGGACTGATGCTGAAGCTCCAATACTTTGGCCACTTAATGAGAAGAGCCAACTCATTGGAAAAGACCCTGATGCTGGGAAAGATTGAAGGCAGGAGAAGAAGAGGAACAACCGAAGATGAAATTGTTGGATGGCATCACGGACTCAAAGGACATGCGTTTGAACAAATTCCAGTAGTTGGTGATGGACAGGGAAGCCTGGCATGCTGCAGTCCATAGGGTCGCAAAGAGTTGGACATAACTGAGCAACTGAACTGACTGAACTTGCTATTTACCAAGTACTTTTTAAATAAATTCAATTTATTTATTATTTATTTTTGGCTGTGTTTTTGTTGCTTCTTGGGCTTTTCTCTAGTTGCTAAAGCAGGGGTTACTCTTCAGCTGCAGTGTATGGGTTTCTCATTAAAGTGGCTTCTCTTGTTGCTGAGCACAGGCTCTAGGGCACCCAGTTCAGTTGCTCAGTCATGTCGATCCTTTGCAACCCCATGGACTGCAGCATGCCTGGCTCCCCTGTTCAGGGCACCCAGGCTTCAGGAGTTGTGGTTCACAGGCTTCAGAGAACAGGCTCAACAGTTGTAGTGCACAGGCTTAGCTGCTCAGGGCCATGTGGCTCTTCCTGGACCAGGGATCAAACCTGCGTCTCCTGCATTGGTAGGCAGATTCTTTACCACTGAGCCACCAGGGAAGCCCTGCCAGGTACTTCTTAAAACCCTAGACTTCTTCATAATGAAGTCAAACTATTTAGCCTAGCACACCTTTGTGATCTTGTTCCCGATTTCTTCTCTGACCCTCTTCATGGGTGAACGCAAATCTTTGCTAAAATGTTCTGTTATTTTATACCTTTTCTTGTTGTTCTTACTTGGCCTTATTCAACTTTTATACTTGTTCCTAACTTCCCCTCCCACAGAGAAGCCTTCCTTGCCCTTGACTGAACAGCCTGGCTGAGCCCTCACACCCCCTGTCCCATTTAAAGCACCCCATATCCAACATGTATCCTATCCTTTGTTGTTGCTGTTATTTTGTTTTCCCTCCTCACCAAGCTCAATGCCTGGCACAGAGTAGAAGTTCAACAAATAGCAGCTGATTGAATGAATCAGAATCGGCTGAGAACAGATTTAAGAAGATTTTGAGCACCAGAATTACCTGGGTCACTTATCAAAACTATGAATGCCTGAGCCCTACCCTTAGAAATTCTGATTCAGTAGATCTAGTGTGGGGGCTGAGAGTCCACACTTCACAAAATCTCATAGGTAATTCTAATGTACAGTCTGGTTAAGATCAACTGTTCTAAACCTTTGCTCTTCAAAGTGCAGCCAGTGGACTGGAATCACCTGAAGGCTAGTTAGAAGTGGAGCTCTCAGGCTCCATCCCAGAAATACAGAACACAGAATTTTCATTTTAACAAGATCCTCAGCTGATTTGTAGATATATTCGCATTTGGGAGACAGTGGTCTCTTCCACTGGACCAGTTCCACCTGCATCATACAAAGATATATTTGTCAATGACATTCATCACTTTGTAATTTTCAAAGCACATTTCAAATAGTGAAAGGAAAAGCAACCAAAATTATTGACTGCCATCCTCTGCTGTGTGCTGTACCAATGTTATGTCATTTAACGCTCACAACAATCCTTTGAAACAGGCATGGGTCACGATACCCAGAACTCTAAGAGTTAAACCTATGAAATCTATCCAGGATAGGTTCTCAAATCAGATATATGTAAAGACACCCTACCAAGTGTGACTAAAGTCACGTGATTAACAGGTACCTTCCCGAAGGGTCACCATGAACATGTTAGTTGCTCAGTCACGTCCGACTCTTTGCAACCCCATGGACTGTAGTCCACCAGGCTCCTCTGTCCATGGAATTCTCCAGGCAAGAATACAGGAGTGGGTTGCCATTCCCTTCTCCAGGGGATCTTCCCCATCCAGGGATTGAACTCACGTCTCCTGCATTGCAGGCAGATTCTTTACCATCTATGCTGCTGCTGCTGCTGCTGCTGCTAAATTGCTTCAGTTGTGTCCAACTCTGTGCAACCCCAGAGACAGCAGCCCACCAGGCTCCCCTGTTCCTGGGATTCTCCAGGCGAGAACACTGGAGTGGGCTGCCATTCCCTTCTCCAGGGGATCTTCTTCACCCAGGGATTGAACCTAGGTCTCCTGCATTGCAGGCAGATTCTTTACCATCTATACTGCTGTTCATATTCTTTGGCCCAGAGAATCCAAAGTTCTTTGGGTCAACTTCAGAGTGCCATTTAAATCGATCTTTCACCATATTTTTGCCAGAGAAAACGCAACCAAGGCGCCTCTATGATGCTCCTAATATTAGATTATCAGAATTTCCACCTGCTTCACATGGCTTCTTTAATTAGCAGAACGTGACAGGAGAAGGCGGCCTGAACCATGATATAGAGGTCACCCGCCTGGCGTGCTGCGATTCATGGGGTCGCAAAGAGTCGGACACAACTGAGCGACTGAACTGAACTGAACTGAACATTGTGTTTAGAGGTCGCCTGATAATTTGAAATGGTGTGATGCGAGATGCTAATAAAGCTTGACATTATGTGTACAATTTTAAAATAAGGCAACTCTCCTGAATTAAAAACTGTTAATCAGGACCCACAGCTTCAAGGCTAGCTATGCAAATCTGTTGTAAGCTATGTTTACATTCCTGCCACACGGTGGCGCCACCTTAGCCGAGAAACAGAAATCCTGACAGGGTCCATGTTGTCTGAAGGAGACATACTCTAGAATGTCTTTTAATAACTGTGGTGGTTTTTATTTCGTTTTTGTGTTCTAAAATCCCTTTAAATATCTTATAATAATGTTATCCAAACATTCCATAACCAGTGGTGCTGCTGAGAATTCTGAAAAACGTGGCCAGAGATCAGTTACAATGGAAAGAAGGTTAGAGGTGATCTAAAAAAAACAAAAAACAAACAAACAAAAAAAAAAAACAGAAAAAACCTGCTATTCAAGTTGCAAAGAGCACACCATAAAATATTGGCAGTGATACTGAGAATACAGAAAGCAAAAGTATGCTACAGGGACTGTAGATTGATGCTTTCCTGGAATGGATTTCCTTAAAAATTATTCCTAAGGGAAAAGGAGCCCTGAATGATGGGCACTTGGATTCCTGCCCTGGGTGGAAAGGACTTGTTTATCTCCTGTTCTTAGCCATGTGCTGGGAGATCCGAAATGACCAGACTCTGGATTAGCTGTTGTTTTGTTAAGCAGTTAGGGCATGGACTATGTAGTGAGACAGTCTGAGTTCCAATCCTGCTCCCGAAAGTGTGATCCTGGGCAAGCCGTAAGTCTGTAAAATGGGCACTTGACTGCCCAGCTCATGGGGCTATTGTGTGAGAGCTAAATGGTGACAATCTAGTTGGGGCTTTGCACAGTGTTTGGGGGCAGAGAAAATGCTCATTAAATGTTGGCCATCCTGCTTCTCCTCAGCGTCCCCTTATCCCTGCTTAGGGTTCTGCCAAATTCCTAGGAGATGGAGCGTTCTCACCCCCGAGAGAATTCTTTCCCCTTCATCTCTCTTTATATCTGACATGTAACTGACCTTGCATGTCCTGGAAAATCAGTATATTATTCTGTTCTTTGCCAGTCCCATTTTGAAAATCCATGGGAAAACTTTTGAATTTTTCTGCAATTGTAGGAAAGGCTATCATAACCCTGGGAATCAAGACTGGCAAGATGTTGGCAGAGTCTTCAGGGACCAGTCCCTCCCCTTTGCTACATCTACCCCTCCTTCTCTGGGCTTCTCTGACCACCTCCTCCCTTTCCTGGTGCCTTCACATGGACCTGCTGTCTGAAACACAGCACCCCATGAGCCAGCCCAGAGTTCTCCTCATCCCCTGCATCAAACCTCAGAGATCTGGGCTCCATCAGAAACTTTCTTACTTCCCCTCCTCTGGAGGACCTGTTTCATGTGGGGGAAATAGGATATTTTAGGGATGAGTAAAAGGGTAATAGAGGCTAAGAGGGGATTATAGGGGCCCTTCTCCCCCTCCTTGAAGTAGTATTTACATGGGAAGACTTGAGGGCAAATTTTGAGGGCTGGGAGTAGAGATTGCTCTGGACTGGGAACCTCTAACCTGAGGTCCCTCAGGCAACTGGACAAGTCCGTAAGAGGAAGAGTGGGAGGGTGACGCCTGAGAGTTTCAGCTCTGTCTCCTGAAAGGTTTTAGCTACAAAACTGCATTTTAAAAACCATCTATTGGGCTTCCCTGGTGGCCCAGTGGTTAAGAATCCGCCTTGCAGCGGAGGGGACAATGGTTCAATCCCTGGCCCGGGGAAGATTCCACACGCGTCGGGGCACCTAAGCTGGTGCACCACGACTACTGAGCCCGCATACGCTAGAACTCAACAAGGGGAGCCACCAGAGTGAGAGGCCCACGCACCACAACCAGAGAGTAGGCCCCACAGCAGTAAAGAGGGCCTGTGTGCAGGCTGGGAACGCTCAAGAAAGGGCCCCGGAGACCTGAACAGATGCCCTGAACTCCGTCACTGATTGGCCATGTGACCTTGAACTAGTCGCCCCTTTCAACCTCCTTTTGGAAAGTGAGGGGGTCTGACAGCAGGGTCTCTGTGATCCTGATGAGGGTTGCCTCCTCCTGATGCTATCACGTCCCCTCTGCCATCTCAAGCCCCCGAGAGACACGCAGTTCTCTCTCCTGTAGCTCCTTGTACCACGTCCAGCATAAAGTACATACTTGGTATATTATGAGTGAAAGACCAAAAGCTGATGGAGCATCTACATGTACCAAGCACTGTGCCAGGGATGCTAGTGAACATTATGTATAATTCTGACAACACCTTGAGGGAGGGGTTTTTAAAATTTTAGTGTAAGAAATCAAGTTGATCACACCTTTCGGTTCTGGTGGGTGTGTGCTGAGTTGTGTCCGACTCTTTGCAACCCTGTGGACTATAGCCTGCCTGCCAGGCTCCTCTGTCCACGGAATTTTCCAGACAAGAATACTAGAATGGGTTGACATTTCCTCCTCTATGGTATGGCCCATTATTGTCATTGGTCTCTGCAATGTTATTTTCTGGTTTTATTTTTCCCCCGCATCATTAATCTCCATTCATAGGCGTCCATTCTAGTGCCTTTGATACAGATCTATAAATAGGCACGTATCCTTGTAAAATATATTGTTTCATGTTTGCTTCTGTCTTGCCTGGAAAGTCCCATGGATGGAGAAGCCTGGTGGGCTATAGTCCATGGAGTCGCAAAGAGTCGGACACGACTGAGTGACTTCACTTTCACTTTTCACTTTCTGTCTTTTTATTCATGTCTGTGGTATTGTGATACATGTTCTGCCCCTTACGTCTTTCCCCAACTCTGTTTTGAAGGATCATTCCTGTTACTATATGTGTGTCTAGTTGGCTGCTTACATCTACTCTCAGAAACCCTGTAGCCACACCCCCCACAGTTTACTTACCCTTTTCTCTGGTGGTGAAAACCTTCACTCCCTTTGCCATCTGTCATCACAGACACCACCACGGAGATAGAGGAGTGGAGTGAGACTCCCCTCCAACATGTCTCCTTATTCATACACCTATAAGAGAACTTCTCTGAGCTATATCCAAGAGCAGGATTGCTGGGTCACAGGGCACATGCAAAGTAGAAATTTTAGCTCCAATTTTAGAGCTGAGAAACCAACACTTAGCTCACACAAAGAGAAATTGGGGATCTAGGATGCATTTCCAGGATTTCTGCCTCCAGATCCTGGGCTAGTTCCAAGGGGCCTTTATAAATAACCACATCTGGTCCAATCAACTCAGCAAGTAGGTTCCCTATTGTGTGGCTGTCAATGATGAACTCAGATAAACCGACTGGGTTGTCTAGACATCTTGGCATTTGCTATTAAGAGCGTACTCACCATGCTGGGTACATTGCCCTGAGACTGTGGCTTGAGAAACTCTTGCTTCTTTGTGTTACTAACAATCTCTTGCATGTTACAGCAACAAGCAGTTAAAAGCATGTCCCATGTGTATTGTCTTACTTCTCATAAGGACCCTGTGAGGGAGGAACAATCATCATTTCCATTTTACAGCGAAGGGAACTGAGATTCAGTGTCATTTCTCTGTAAAGTGACAGAGCTGGGAAGCAGACCCAGGCCTTGGAGCCCAAGTCTGGTGTAATTTCCACCATGTCAGAGCCGACAGCCTAGGAAAACCAACCTGTCCCGCACAGTCAGGCATTTGGATGAGATCGCAAAAGCTCAGAACTTTGTAAATCCTGTCTGCAATTGTTTGGCCTTCAGCAGAGCCAGCTCCAGCAAGGAGAGAGCCCTGCTGGCACACAGAAGGGAGAGGGATGTGGCACCAGGGAGAGCAACCTGAGTGGCCATTACAGAGCTACGTGCTCCACGCTGTGTCCGCTGGGGGCAGCAAGGCGCTGTGCCCTGTACCAATAAGGGAACCATCTGGCTTTGCTCTCTGACTCTCTCCTCAGACAGTGAGAATCACCACTGATGTTCACAGAATCTCTCTGCTTTTGAAGGCTTCCATGACAAATACCTTGAGTTTATTTTATTCCATCCCAGTGAGCTTGCAAAGCTGTGTAACTTTTTAAAATGTCATTCCATTTGACATTTACTAATTACTCTTTGCCAGGAAGGGTGCTCAGCCCTGGGGTTTTATTTATTTATTTTTAAATCTTTAAAAATCTTTTTGACTTCATCCTGAGGCACGTGAGATCTTAGTTCCACCACCAGGAATTGAACCCACATCTCCAGCACTAGAGGTGCCGGGACATCTCTTTGTGTGCGATCAGAAGCAGCAATCAGCCATCAGAGCACAGCCCCCTGGTACTTGAAGGATCTCTCTGTCTCCCGTAAGCTGCTCCAGGAACCCATGCATAGCTGTCTAGTAGGAGCCTGGGATGGAGGATGGACAGTTGCTACTGTGCGAAGAGCTGACATTGACCCAAATTAACTGCCATTTACCACCCAAGCCTGGAACTGACTTCAGAGCACCATAACAGGTACATCAGATGGATCTGCCAGAGCAATTGCTGTCTAGGCTGGAAGATAGATTACGGGTGTTTTAGTGTGCCCTGTCCGCAGAACCCCTTCTTGTGTTTAGTCTTAAAGCATTGCTTGGTACAGTAGATGGACTGAGCAGAAAGAACACTCAGGCAGTGGGAACAGAGTGTGCAGGACAGACAAGAAAGGCCATGGGCATGCTGGGGAGGTGACAGGAATTTCAGTAGGAGTGAGGTAAGGGATGGAGGACCAAAGGAAGGAAAAGTAAAGAGAGAAGGGGACAAGGAGAACAGCCTTTGCCCTTTGTAATGAGTACATTCTCATGGCACAGTTCCTGCTGATGTGCAAACTCAAACTTTTATTGGAGCACAGAATATGCTATGACCAACCAAAGGCTTTGCCCTTGAAATGTTGTGTAAACTTTACTTGTTCAACTTATCTAAACACAGCTATAAAAAGAGCTAAACAGAGCTTGAAAAGGATGTTCTGAATTTTAAAAAGCACAGAGCAGGGCAGAGTCAGAAGAACCTCCTGCTGCTTTCAGGGAAATTGTTTTCTCCCGGCTTTGGAACTGATGACTGCCACCTTGCATAGTTAACAGAAGTGAAAGATTCTGTGGCACTCGTGTCTCATGGGTACAGCAGCCTCTCAAGAACCCCTTCTGAGGCTATTTCCTGCAGGCCTGCTGTCTTCCTCATCTCTGCTGCCTCCAGGCTCTCTCACCAGTAACCACCCCAAAGCCTGTTTATCCATAGCCTAAACAACCAAGAACATCAAGGAACCGTACGTTGTTGATGGTATGAGAGCCTTTTGCATTGCATTTTATGAGCAATAAATAATAAGAAGGCATGCTCCTGTTAGACACTTAGTCCAGAAATAGTCCCCTGGGTGGGTGTAGCCCCAGAACTGGCACCATCCAACTGCTACTCATTTTGTGTGGCACTCAGGAGTTTCCACAACATTTGTGCAATTATAACATGCCATCTGCATCTTTAAGAATCATTAAGTTCTGTTAAGTGAGGACTATATCTGAGGGCATTCAGATCCTCTGACTGAGTCAACCAGAAAGTTCAATGAACTAGAAAGCTCCATTTTCCAAATAATTCAGAATAACCAAGATTTCATTGGAATCTCCCTAAAAGTAAATATTCTGGACTTACTCCCCAGAATTTAATCTATGAACTTGAAGTTATAACGGCACACTTCACCTTAACCTAGAGGGCTATTCATTCACTAGTCAATAATTTATTTAGCATGTCAGCTCAGATGGTGAAGAATCTGCCTGCAATGTGGGAGACTCAAGTTTGATCTCTGGGTTGGGAAGATCCCCTGGAGAAAGGAATGGCACCCCACTCCAGTAGTCTTACCTGGAGAATCCCAGGGACAGAGGAGCCTGGTGTGCTACAGTCCATGGGGTCACCAAGAGTCAGACGTGACTAATGCTTTCACTTTTTCCACTTTTCCATGTGCCAGGCACTGCTCTGGTTGTAGTAGTTCAACTTTCTAGGCAACAGACATAACCAAGGGGCAAGGGCTTAAGTGCACTCAGTTGAGCAGAATGAGGAGACTGCACTGTGGAAATAAACAAAGACCACCCAAGTGAGAACAAACAGCGGCTGATTCTGAGCTTGCTATAGCAAGGGAGTCATCCATGATCCTTTGCATTTGACAGAGACTCAAAGCCAAGCAAGGGGGGAACCTCCCCTGGAGGTCCAGTGGTTAGGACTGTGCACTCTCACTGCTGAGGTCCTGCATTCAATCCCTTGTTGAGGAACTAAAATCCCACATGTGGCATGATCAAAACAAAAATTTTAAAACAGGGAGGATGATAGGTTTGTTATGAAAAAAAGTGAGATCTTTGGGGGTAATCTGATTGGAGGTTGTTGGCAAAGGGGAGTGGAAACAGCTGACTAGAAGTGGGGGCGTCTTTACCCAATTGGTTTGGGAAGCAAATTTGGATTTCTCTGGCTAGTCCTGAGTTGCAAGTGGGGGCAAAGATTAGAAAAGCTGACTCTTATTGACCCGGTCCTAAATGTTTGGACCTGATTGCTGCGGAGGTTGTAGATAAGAGCTCAATTGTCAGCTGTTGTCAATTTGTTGCCATCGTCTGTTTATATATTTGATCTCTCAGTACAAACACACACCCCCAATTTTCAGTTTCATTTTTGTTTTCAGATTATTCGAGACACTGATCAAATGTGACACTGTTTCTCTCATCAGTTCTTTCTCCAATAACCGTCATCTGTTCTGATGTTTCAGCTTGGTTTCCCTCCCCCAAGTTTCTGAATTCTCTTAAGTGGCTTGTAATGTGTTGAATAGTAGCCCCTCAAAACGAAATGTCTGCATCCTCCCTGTAATCTGTGAATATGACCTTATTTGGTAAAAGGATACTTGCAGATATAATTAAATTAGGGATTTTTAAGATGAGGAGATTATTCTCAGTTGTCTGGGTGGATCCTAAATCCAATGTCAAGTGTCCTTATGAGTGAGTCAGAGGGGGACCACACAGACAGAGGAGAAGCAATGTAAAGACAAAGACTGGAGAGATGGGGGCGCAGAGCAAGGAGTGCCAAGGATTGCTGGCCGCCACCAGAAGTCCGGAGAGAGGCTTGATTCTCCAGTGGATTCTGCCCTGTAGTCTCTGGGGGTGGAATGGTCCTGCTGACACTTTGATTTAGGACTGCTGGCCTCCAGAACGGTGGAAGCGTACATTTCGCTTTTTGAAGCCACTGACTTTGCAGTGATTTTTAAGCCATGTTTCTGTGCCGTGCTTGTGCTCTGTCATGTCCAGCTCTTTGTGACCCTGTGGACTGTAGCCCGCCAGGCTCCGCTGTGCGTGGGATTCTCCAGGCAAGAGTACTGGAGCAGCTTGCCGTTTTCTTCTCCAGGGGATGTTCCCAATCCAGGGATCAAACCCATATCTCTTGCATCTCCTGCATTGGCAGGCGTCCAGACTCTTTACCGCTGCACCACCTGGGAAGCCCCACAGCAGCCACAGGAAAAGAATATAGTCACCCAAAGGAAGAAGTTACTTTTGTTCATGTGAAATAGTTGTGTGATTTTCAATACTATGCTTATATAAACACTGTTAAAACCACCTAAATTTTTTTCAAAAGAAACAAACAAAAAAACGCCTATGATCCTCACCAGGCATATTGATTCTATTTCTGCATATTCTCTTCCATTCATTAGACTTATGAGTATTGTTAAACTAGTATTTGCTATTCTTTATTTTCATTCAACTTTAGAACAGAGACACTGTCCAGGGGGCCCCATGTCTTCACCGTTGTGTTCATGCTCATATTTCATAGAGTGAAGCTGCAAGCCTAAATTACTTAATCATATCCCTATTGTTATGTATCTAGGCTGTTTCCAAACTTCTTGTTACAGATAATGTTGCAGTGAAGAGTAATAGCAATAATAACACCGTTTGTGCTGCCATGATGCCATGTGCCCAGACAGTTCCCTTTATGTGTGGATTTTTCTGGCTGTGCTATGAGGCTGGCAGGGAATTTCCCCTCTAGGTGATTTTATCTAATCCTCTCAATCAAGAATTCTTTGAAGCAAGAGAGATTTTGAGGGGGGAGATGGATATTACAGGCGAAGAAAATGGGGCTCTAAGAGGTAAATCAACATGTCCCCAAAGGCCCATAAAATTAGGAAGCAAGGGAGCCTGGGGTGGAATTTGGTTTGTCTCCAAAGCTCATACTTTGTCATTAAGCCATACTGCCTCCCAAAAGTTAGTGCAAATAACATTTTTAACTTGCATCATATCCTCAAACTATGTTCCCAGGAGTGAGATGACAAAAGTCAGGGATTAAATGCTTATCATGAATTAAAAATACCCTATCATACTACCTGGGCAAAAATTTTGAAACAAATCAAATTTTCTACTATCAGGGATTACTCAACTAAACTGTGAAACAGCGATATAATATACTATATAGAAGCCACTAGAAAGGCCTTGGGGAAATTTTGGTTATGCATATGAAAAGATGTTTATAATATATTAAATTAAGAAGCAGCATATACAATAGTTAAAACGTAGAAGCCACCCAAGTGTCCATTAACAGATGAATGGATAAGCAAAATGTGGTATATACATATGATGGAATATTATTCAGCCTCAAAAAAGAAAGAAAAATTTTCAATATGCTACAACATGGATGGACCTTGAGGACAAGATATTAAGTGAAATAAGCCGGTCACATGATTCCACTTATATGAGGTTCCTAGAACAGTCAGACTCATGGAAGTAGAAAGTAGAATGGTACTTGCTGAGGGCCAGCGGGAGGGGAGAAGGGGAGTCACTGTTCAAAGGTCACAGAGTTGTGGTTTTACAAGATGAAAAGAGTGCTGAAGACGGACAGGAGCAATAATTGCTCAACAAAATGAATGTACTTAATACCACTAAATTGTACAGTTAAAAACGATCAATTCCCTGGTGGCCCAGTGGTTAGAACTCTATGATGTCACTGCCTGGGGTCCAGATTCAATCCCTGCTCAGCAACTAAGATTCCACAAGCTTCATGGCACAGCCAAACAAATTTTAAAAAACAGTTATGATGGTAAATTATATTTTATGTGCCCTTTACCACAATTTTTAAAAACTGAAAATAGAAAGCAGTGTATATATGATCCAGCAATTCTAATTTGGGGTATATACCAAAAGAATTGAAAGCAGAGATTCAAACAGATGTTTGTACACTAACATTCATAACAGTGTTATTCACAAGAACCAAAAAAAGTGGAAGCAACCCAAATGTTCATGGATGGATAAGTAGATAAAATATGGTGTACAACAGAATATTACTCAGCCTCAAAAAAGAGGGAAATTTTGACACATGCTACAACATGGATGAACCTGGAGGACACTGTGCTAAGTGGAATAATCCAGTCACAAAAAGACAAATATTATATGATTCCACTTGTACAAGGTACTTAGACTCTGAAAGTAAAGTGATGGTGGCCAGGGGCTGTGAAAGAGTGGAATGGAGAGCTGGTGTTTAGTGGGTACAGAGTTTCAGTTGGGAAAGATGAATGAAAATATTCCGGAAATGGAAGGGGCTAATGGCACACCCGTGTGCAAGTGCTTAATGCCGCAGAACCACACACTTCAGTTCAGCTCAGTTCAGCGGCTCAGTGTCCGACTAGGTGGTTACAAGAGTACATTTTGTGTTATGCATATTTTAGCGCAAAGGAAAAAGAAACAAAGAAGCAATATGAAAGCTTTTGCAAAAGACTAAAGGCAGATCAGTCCTGCCTGTTCATTGGAAGGACTGATGCTAAAGGTGAAACTCCAATACTTTGGCCACTTCATGCAAAGAGTAGACTCATTGCAAAAGACTCTGATGCTGGGAGGGATTGGGGGCAGGAGGAGAAGGGGACGACAGAGGATGAGACGGCTGGATGGCATCACTGACTCGATGGACGTGAGTCTGAGTGAACTCTGGGTGTTGGTGATGGGCTGGGAGGCCTGGCATGCTGCGATTCATGGGGTCGCAAAGAGTCGGACACGACTGAGCAACTAAACTGAGCTGAACTGAAAGGCAGGAAAATGTTTGGGAGTATAAACTGAAAAGCTATTTCTGGGTGTTAAAATACAGGATATTTTAGTGTTTTTCTTACTTTTCAACCATAAGCATGTATTCTTTGAAGCATTTTCTTTTTCAGTTGGAAAAAGGAAGGAAACAGGCAGTAGAGGTACAGACTCAGTGGTGGGCAGCGTTGGGAGGGAAGAGCGCACCCCCACCCATGTGATGTGGGCCACCCCTCTGCCTCTTCGGCACAAGACCCTCATCTGGGCAAGGACTAGTTCAGGCATTGATCGATGTAACATAACTAACTTTAGTGGTCTTCATGTAGGCTCCCCCACAGTGGAGTAGGTCAGGATGATGAGTTTGAATGCTGGGCCCAATGACTGCCCGTTGCCATGGCATTTTACTTCTGTAGTGAGGTCAAGGGGCCTTTGGGCTCAGGCTGTTTCTGTGACTTGGTTATTGTGAGCAGTTCTGCTGGGGGGGGGGGGCGGGGGCAGATATCTCTTTGAGACAGGAATTTTGTCTTTTTTGGATATATTTAACTTCTTGATGCTCTTTATTGGATATTTAAATTGTGTAAGCTCTATCTTCCCCAACTGCCTCTAGAAGGCAGAAATCTTTGCTGGAACTTTCTGGAAGCCCTGGTAAGGGAAACCACAGAAGAAATTAGTTTAATCAAACATGTTAGACTTCAGTGTCTCTGCTGGATTCCTGTGAGCCTATCCCAGCAACATGGGAATATTTCAGTGGGAAATCCTTTCAAATTGCATTTTGTCTTGGGTTTTCATCATAAGATTTTCCCAGACACCAGGTCTTCCTGTCTCATGGATGCAGTTTCACTACTGAAAATAAAAACTCAGTAAGATAACCTCAGATATGCAGATGACACCACCCTCATGGCAGAAAGTGAAGAGGAGCTAAAAAGCCTCTTGATGAAAGTGAAAGAGGAGAGTGAAAAAGTTGGCTTAAAGCTCAACATTCAGAAAACGAAGATCATGGCATCTGGTCCCATCACTTCATGGGAAATAGATGGGGAAACAGTGGAAACAGTGGCAGACTTTATTTTTGGGGGCTCCAAAATCACCGCAGATGGTGACTGCAGCCATGAAATTAAAAGACGCTTACTCCTTGGAAGAAAAGTTATGACCAACCTAGAGAGCATATTCAAAAGCAGGGACATTACTTTGCCGACTAAAGTCCGTCTAATCAAGGCTATGGTTTTTCCTGTGGTCATGTATGGATGTGAGAGTTGGACTGGGAAGAAGGCTGAGCACCAAAGAATTGATGCTTTTGAACTGTGGTGTTGGAGAAGACTCTTGAGAGTCCCTTGGACTGCAAGGAGATCCAACCAGTCCATTCTGAAGGAGATCAACCCTGGGATTTCTTTGGAGGGAATGATGCTAAAGCTGAAACTCCAGTACTTTGGCCACCTCATGCGAAGAGTTGACTCATTGGAAAAGACTCTGATGGTGGGAGGGATTGAGGGCAGGAGGAGAAGGGGACGACCCAGGATGGGATGGGTGGATGGCATCACGGACTCGATGGACATGAGTCTGAGTGAACTCCGGGAGATGGTGATGGACAGGGAGGCCTGGCGTGCTGCGATTCATGGGGTTGCAAAGAGTCGGACACGACTGAGTGACTGAACTGAACTGAAGATAATCATCATTCTAAACTAACTTGATTACATTTTTAGCCTTTATTGAAAATATCACAAGTAGATAATTGATGATTTCTAATGGAGAGTAACTTTCTTGGCAAGTGACTTATGTCCGCATATATTCTGTATTTTAATTGTACTTGTCAGTGTTTCTCACGTGGTCTTGAGCTACTCAAGAGCAAGAAACCCATTATATGTCCACATAGTAGGTCCTCATCTTTATGCTAGTTAGTTAACCAATTAACCTCTTTACAGAAGCCAGGTATACTAAATGTTGATGATAATGATCAATGCGTTTATTGCTTTACCTTGCTATATTTCTTTTCTTTTCTTTTTTAATATAAATTTATTCATTTTAATTGGAGGTTAATTACTTTACAATATTGTATTGGTTTTGCCATACATCAACATGAATCCGCCACGGGTATACACGTGTTCCCCATCCTGAACCCCCCTCCCTCCTATGCTTATGCTATGTATCAGGTATTTTTCTAGGTGCTGAGAATACAGTAGGAAGTAAATGTTCTGTTCAGTTCAGTTCAGTCACTCAGTAGTGTCCAACTCTTTGCTACCCCATGAACCGCAGCACACCAGGCCTCCCTGTCCATCACCAACTCCCGGAGTCCAACCAAACCCATGTCCATTGAGTCAGTGATGCCATCCAACCATCTCACCCTCTGTCGTCCCCTTCTCCTCCTGCCCTCAATCCCTCCGAGCATCAGGGTCTTTTCCAGTGAGTCAACTCTTCACATGAGGTGGCCAAAGTACAGGAGTTTCAGCTTTAGCATCAGTCCTTGCAGTGAACACCCAGGACTGATCTCCTTTAGGATGGACTGGTTGGATCTCCTTGCAGTCCAAGAGACTCTCAAGAGTCTTCTCCAACACCACAGTTCAAAAGCATCAATTCTTTGGCGCTCAGCCTTCTTCCCAGTCCAACGTCCAACCCTCGCATCCATACATGACCACTGGAAAAAATCATAGCCTTGACTAGATGAACCTTTGTTGACAGAGTAATGTCTCTGCTTTTCAATATGCTGTCTAGGTTGGTCATAACTTTTCTTCCAAGGAGTAAGCGTCTTTTAATTTCATGGCTGCAATCACCATCTGCAGTGATTTTGGAGCCCCCCAAAATAAAGTCAGCCACACAACAGTGTGTTTCCACTGTTTCCCCATCTATTTCCCATGAAGTGATGGGACCAGATGCCATGATCTTCGTTTTCTGAATGTTGAGCTTTAAGCCAACTTTTTCATTCTCCTCTTTCACTTTCATCAAGAGGCTTTTTAGTTCCTCTTCACTTTCTGCCATAAGGGTGGTGTCATCTGCATATCTGAGGTTATTGATATTTCTCCTGGCAATCTTGATTCCAGCTTGTGCTTCTTCCAGCCCAGTTTCTCATGATGTACTCTGCATAGAAGTTAAATAAGCAGGGTGACAACATAGAGCCTTGATGTACTCCTTTTCCTATTTGGAACCAGTCTGTTCCATGTCCAGTTCTAACTTGCTTCCTGACCTGCCTATAGGTTTCTCAAGTGGCAGGTCAGGTGGTCTGGTATTCCCATCTCTTTCAGAATTTTCCAGTTTATTGTGATCCACACAAAGGCTTTGGCATAGTCAATAAAGCAGAAATAGATGTTTTTCTGAAACTCTCTTTTTTTGATAATCCAGTGGATGTTGGCAATTTGATCTCTAGTTCCTCTGCCTTTTCTAAAACCAGCTTGAACATCTGGAAGTTCACAGTTCACGTATTGCTGAAGCCTGGCTTAGAGAATTTTGAGCATTGCTTAACTAGTGTGTGAGATGAGTGCATATTACAAAATGTAATTCCACCTGCTCCTCACCAAAAAATTAAAAAAGCACTTTATAAATCTGACCAGAAGCTGAGGCCCACAGATTTTACTATTTTAAAAAAGAGAAAAGGAGGCAGGAAGGCAAGACTGTGCTGCAGTACAGTAGAATAAGCACAGATGAAGACTCAAATCTTTGGTTTACTCTGGGCTTTCTAACTATCTGACTTTGGGGACGTTAACTGACCTCTCTCTGCCTCAGTTCCCTCATCTATGAAACAGGGATAATGAACATATCTAATAACATTGTAATGAGGATTACGTTAATCAAACCTATGTAAAGTACTTAGAATAAAGCCCAGCACATGATGAGTACCCAATAAACGTTAGCTATTTATTGTTGCTCCTGGTATGAACATCCCTGAGTAGGTCACATAACATCTCAGCTTCAGGTTTTTTCCTTGTGAAACAGGGGATAATAGTAACATCTCCCTCATGGGTGAGGTTCAAGTGAAAAGAAGTAAGTGAAAGCGCTTTATGAACTGGGGGCTTAATCTAGAACTCAAAGACTTTAGTGGGTAACTGTTCAGGGAACTCGGATGTGAGGTGTGATGAGGTGGGAGGTATGCGGAGTCACGGGGATTGTGGGCAGAGCGAGAATCCAGCCCTCAGTTCCAGCGATTGTGGTCATGCAGATGTTTCTAATGAAACCGCAGATCCAGATTTTTATGTAAGATCTCTAGTTTTTAAATGTTGGCAATTAAGTTGGATTTTTGTAAAACACGTTGAAAGCCAATCAAAATAAGTATACAGGCTGCCAACTTGTGACCTGTTTTAAACTTTTACAGCTATTCCTTAATAAACCCTGGGGGAGAGCTGATGCAATAACTAAGCTGCAAAACCATGGGACAACTGACAGTAACTGGGCTCCATGTGTCACGCACATTACAGCATTTGATTCTCCCTGCAATCCCAAGAGACGGGCATTAGCATCTCCACTCTATAGATGTGGAGACTGAGGCCCAGAGCTGCCAGAGGTCACACGACTGGTGAGGGGCCAATGGGGTTGAATGCCACCTCTCTGTTACTTCAAAACCCAACATCTATTCACTCTGATGATGTTGCAAGATTGCAACACAGTATCGCCTGAGCCCACAGGCCCCTTGATTGCACTGCACAAGTAAAATGCCATGGCAAAGGGCAGTTAGTGAGTCCAGCATTCAGACTCCTTGCCCTGCTCTGCTCCACAAGGAAGAAACCTACATGGAGACCATTAAAGTTAACTCTGCTCTATCAGTCAACCCCTGAACTAGCCCTTGCCCAGAAAAGGGTCCTGAGCATTAGCCTATCTTTTCAGTGAGGCTTCCAGATTAGATAACCTCAAGAGAAAGGAGAGGGAAGATATCAGAGTCTCCAAATCAAAAATGGTCTCAGAACCAGCCCCCAAAGCAATGTACAAATATGCAGCAAGCTCTATTTAATACATTTTAACATAAGAATATTTTTATATGTAAAACAATAGTCCTTAATATAAAAAAATGAATACATTTTATGCTAAGAATCCAAACCATAAGTTTCTACATTGCTATGGTTTAGACCAGGGACTCTCATCACCATCACCCCAGTGCTGGGTCTACCTCCCCAAATTGCATCAAAATCTAACATTTGGCAGGGGCAGCGGTGAGTTTTAAAACCTCCCCAGGTAATCAACTGAGGATCACTGATCAAGTGTCTACTGAGAGAATTCAGCATGTACATTTCATTCAAGAGCTATTTCTCAAGCACTCACTAGGTGCCAGATATAATAGTAGTGTTGGAAATATAGTAAGCAATAGAAAGGAAATGTCCTGACTTTAGTTGGGGGAGGTGGGGAAAAAAAGCAAGCAAAGAAAAGAAATAATCATTTTAAGCATAATGATAAATATTATAAAGCAAAATAAAACACTTCAAGGGATAGAGAGTGATTAAGGAGCAGGTCATTTTATTGAACATCTTGGTTTCTTTAAATGAGATTTTCTTTTGAGTAGGTAATACATTCATAGGTTTAAAAAAATCAAAATGATGAAAAAATGATACACCCTGAGAAGACTTGCTCCAACCTCTGACTCTCTCTATTCTATATTTCTGGCCCAACAGTTCTCAAAATATGATCCCTTGACCAACACCCTGGGAGCTTATTAGGAATGCACATTTTGTTTTCCATCCCAGAGCTCCTGAAGCAGATACGCTGAGCATGGGACCAGTAATCTGTGTTGTAGCAAGCCCTCCAGGTGATGCTAATACATACTGGGGTTCATGAACCACTGCTCTAGTCTAATAAATATACATCTCTCTTCATTTCTGATGTATCCTTCCGGTGTCTCTTTTGTAAATACCAGTAACATAAGTATTCATTCTTGTTTTCTTCCTTCCTACACAATTACTATTCTGCACCTTAGTTTTTTACTGAACATGTGCCATTTAAGCACAAAGTATTCTGTACTTTACTATCCTTTCACAGTGTGGCTGTATCTTGGGGTATTTAACCATCTCCCACGTAAAGGCTGTAGGTTATTTCCATCTTTTGCTATTACTATTTGCAATTACCTTACTTAATACCATTGTGCACGTGTTATTTCACATTTATACAAGTCAGAGGATGAATTCCTGGAAGTAGTGTGTAAGATCAAAGGGCAAAGGAATATGGAAATTTCATAGGGGGTATTTGCTGCTCACAGAAGTTTTTGCTTTCTTGTCTGCAATGATGAGACCATTTGTTTCACCACGAGCTCACCAAAAACAATGTATTGGATTTTGCCAAGCTTTTAGTTTAAAAAAAATTGTAGCTACTGGACATTTTACTCTTTATTTCTCTTATTTTGAATGAAGTTGACCTTCTTTGCCTATGTTTAAGGGTCAGCCATATTTATCTGTGAATTTCTCATTCTTGTCTTTTGCCCATATATTTCTATTAGATCGATGTTCTTGTTCTCCTTTATTTCTAGAAGCTTTTTTAATATCGGTGGATTAATCCTTTACTCAGTATACCAACTAATCCTTACTCAATATACCAACAAATTTGGAAAAACTCAGCAGTGGCCACAGGACTGGAAAAGGTCAGTTTTCATTTCAATCCCCAAAAAGGGCAATGCCAAAGAATGTTCAAACTACCACACAATTGCGCTCATTTCACATGCTAGTAAAGTAATGCTCAAAATCCTTCAAGCTAGGTTTCAACAGTACGTGAACTGAAAACTTCCAGATGTACGAGCTGGATTTAGAAAAGGCAGAGGAACCAGAGATCAAGTTGCCAACATCCCTTGGATCATAGAAAATGCAAAAGAATTTCAGAAAAAAAACATTACTCTGCTTCATTGAGTATGCTAAAAACTTTGACTGCGTGGATTACAACAAATTGTGGAAAATTCTTAAAGAGGTGGGAATACCAGACCACCTGACCTGCCTCCTAAGAAACCTGTATGCAAGTCAAGAAGCAACAGTTAGAACTGGGCAAGGAACAACAGACTGGTTCCAAATTGGGAAAGGAGTATGTCAAGGCTGTATATTGTCACCCTGCTTATGTAACTTTTATGCAGAGAACATCATGAGAAATGCTGGGCTGGATGAATCACAAGCTGGAATTAAGATTGCTGGGAGAAGTATCAACAACTACAGATATGCAGATGATACCGCCCTAATGGTAGAAAGCGAAGAGAAACTAAAGAGCCTCTTGATAAAGGTGAAAGAGAAAACTGAAGCAGCTGGCTTAAAACTTAACATTAAAAAAACTAAGATTGTGGTACTGGGTCCCATCACTTCATGGCAAATAGATGAGGAAAAAATGGAAACAGTGACAGATTTTATTTTCTTGGGCTCCAAAATCTCTGCAGATGGTGACTGCAGCCATGAAATTAAAAAATGTTTGCTTGTTGGAAGAAAAGCTATCACAAACCTAGACAGCATATTAAAAAACAGAGACATCACTTTGCCAACAAAGGTCTGTCTAGTCAAAGCTATGGTTTTTCCAGTAGTCATGTACGAATGTGAGAGTTGGACCATAAAGAAAGCTGAGTCCTGAAGAATTGATGCTTTCGAACTGTGGTACTGGAGAAGACTCTTGAGAGTCCCTTGGACGGCAAGGAGATCAGACCAGTCAATCCTAAAATAAATCAGCCCTGATTGTTCCTTGGGAGGACTGATCCTGAAGCTCTAATACTTTGGACACCTGATACAAAGAGCTGACTCATTGGAAAAGACCGTGATGCTGGGAAAGACTGAGGGCAGGAGGAGAAGGGGAATGACAGAGGATGAGACAGTTGGATGGCATCAGTGACTCAATGAACATGAGTTTGAGCCAACTCCAGAAGATGGTGAAAGATGGGGAAGCCTGGTGTGCTGCAGTCCATAGGGTCTCAAAGAGTCAGATGGAACTTAGTGACTGAACAACAAGTCCTCTGTGATATGAATTGCAGATAATTTTTTCCAGTTTGTCATCTGCCTTTTGATGTTATGGAGGGTTTTGTTTTGTTTTTAATCTTAATAATTGTTTTCTACCTAAAATTTAGTTCTTGAAAATCTGAATTTGGTAACATTCAAAATCAATTGCAAGGCTCACCAGGACATATCAGAAACAATTGGCCAAATCCTAAGGAAAACAACTGAGACCAAAAACAAGTTAGCTTTTTGTCTACAAATATTTATATAGTATCTACTTTGTATACTGACATTATGTAGTATCTACAAACTTATTATGTTTATTATGTAGATACTACAAACATTTACGTAGTAACCCAAACGACATGGGCATTTTTTTTTTTTGAGCTGCTTATTTTTCCTACAATTTTTACTACAAAGATATGTCACTATATGTAATTATATATATTGAGTTGGCCAAAATGTTCATTCAGGTTTTTCCTTAAGATGTTATATGGAATAATATATTAAATAAATACTTTTCCATGGATGGGGACAGAAATGTAATACATAGTATTTGCATGCATTCTAAGTCAATTCAGTCGTGTCTGACTCTATGCGACCTTATGGACTGAAGCCTGCCAGGCTCCTCTGTAGGATTCTCCAGTCAAGAGTGCTGGAGTGAGTTGCCATGCCCTCCTCCAGGGGATCTTCCTGACCCAGGGATCGAACACATCTCTCTTACGTCTCCAGCATTGGCAGGCAGGTTCTTTACCACTAGCACCACCTGGAAAGCCCACATAGTACACTGTATAATTTTTTTTATCTCCCTAGCAACCCACTCCAATGTTCTTGCCTGGAGAATCCCAGGGACAGAGGAGCCTAGTGGGCTGCCGTCTGTGGGGTCGCACAGAGTCGGACACGACTGAAGTGACTTAGCAGCAGCAGGAGCAGCAAAGGACAACTTATTGTGAGAACCAGACACTGCTTTTCAAGTGAAATCCTGGAATGCTTACAGGTTCATAAACAGGTTGGTACATTTTATGTCTGCAGCTTAGTACTAAGCTCTGAAGGCAGAGACCAGGTCCCACACAGTGCTCCCTAAATACTTGGGAACAATTTACTAATTGATCAGTCATGGAGAAGGTGGCTTAATGGAGTACATCATGTCGGTAAGTGTCCACATCTATGCACATGCTCTTCTCTTGGTCCAGCTTCCTTCTATGTATCCCTTCTCTGAAGCTCAGGCCACAGCCAGCTCCCTGGGGTGGGGCCCAAGCTGAGGACCTTGTCACTTCTGGATCTCAGTCCCTGCGCACAGTGGTCCTGGGAGGAACCAGAGGCAGCAGATGAAAAGTAGGTGACTGCTAGCCTGTGAAACCTGCTATGAGCTCAAGAAAATGTCTCTCTCTGTGAAGCTTCTAGAAGGAGACATTTAAAAAGAGAGCGAGAAAATAGACTAATATTCACATTTTACATATCTGATCTTCAAAACCATTCCATTGAAGTTGGGGTTATCATGAATCCCCACTGGTAGCCTGAGGAAATTGAGGATCAGGAAAGAAAGGGGCTTGTTTAGGGTCACATTATTAACAAGAAGCTGGTCTAGAATACTGTAAAAGTAATAACTGACAATTATTGAATGTTTACTACAGGCTTCAAACTGCTAGGCTGTTGCAAGCATGTCCATGTTAGATATGAGATAGTAAAGTCACCGTGGCTATGGGAGGAAAGAGAATAGTCTTGAAAGGAAGAAGTTTATTATGCTCATGACCTCAGAGAAGGGTTCCATGCAGCCACAGGGGAAAGTACTAGTGTCAGTCAGGAGATGGAAAGGAGCAAGGGAAAAGTATAGAGCAGAGTTTTAATTGGAGTGGCTCGGACAGTAAAGAATCTTCCTGCAGTGCAGGAGGCCTGGGTTCGATCCCTGGGTCAGGAAGATCCCCTGGAGAAGGAAAAGGCAACCCGCTCCAGCAGTCTTGCCTGGGAGATCCCATGGACCGAGGAGCCTGGTGATTATACACAACAGGGTGACTTTCACTTTTTCAGTGAAGTCAAGGCAGGGCATGGTAAACAATTAGGATAATTCTGGCAGGTTTGGGGCAGTAGGTGTGGTCTCCAGTCGCCTGGTACCTGAATCTGGGATACTTCACGGCCAGGAAAATATTGGCTTCAAGCTTAAGAGTTAGATAAAAAGGTGGTTAAGCGGGTATAGACTCAGAAAGGCCTGCTCATTATGTCTCAGAATCAGCCAGCCCTGGGAGGGGCAATCTTTTCCTTGATCTGTAAAAGCCCTAAATGCCAGAGCATCAAGAAAATATAGTTAATGTAATTGGCCCTGTGATTAATGGATGCCAAATAGACAAATACATAACCTAAGGAGACATAGTTGGAACACAAGTGTTTTTCGTGTATAACGCTATTTCATGCTCACAGTTGCCCTCCAAACAAGGAACTATTATCAGTTCCACTAGTTACTGATGGGCTCCTGGGCAGTTAAGTGACTCCCCAATGTCATTCAGTTGGTAGGGTGTTGGAGCAGGATTGACACCTAGGTCTGGGTCACCCGTGGACCCACTGTGTGCCCACTTGTCCTCCTATACCAAGCACTAGGGCTCAGAAGGGAGTGGGAGGGAAGGTGGCCACCACCACCTCCCCTTCCTCCCTCCCCATCTCCTGGCTGCTCCGTGTGGATAGAAAACTCTTCTCTACAAAAGCCTGGTTCTCTGGTTTCTCCTGTGACTAGGAAGGTAAGAAGTGCTGGGTTTTAAATCCTGGCTCTGCTACTTACTAGCTGCACATCCATTGGAAAATCAGTCTATTCAGGTCTGAGTGTTCTCATTTGTGAAGCAATGATGACCATATTTCCTCTGGGGTTGCTGTACAGATCAGATGGAGTCAGGTATGCCGAGGGTGCAGCACAGAAGCAGTGCTGAATAAATGGGCTTTCAGGACCTCCCTAGTGGTTCAGTTGGCTAAGCTTCTGCTGTCCCAGTGCAGGGTCCAGGTTCAGTCTCTGCTCACAGAACTAGCGCCCACATGCCTCAACTAAGGCCCTGCTGCTGCCGCTGCTAAGTCGCTTCAGTCGTGCCCGACTCTGTGCGACCCCATAGATGGCAGCCCACCAGGCTCCCCCATCCCTGGGATTCTCTAGGCAAGAACATTGGAGTGGGTTGCCATTTCCTTCTCCAGTGCATGAAAGTGAAAAGTCAAAGTGAAGTCGCTCAGTCGTGTCCGACTCTTAGCGACCCCATGGACTGCAGCCTACCAGGCTCCTCCATCCATGGGATTTTCCAGGCAAGAGTACTGGAGTGGGGTGCCTAAGGCCCAGCACAGCCAAATAAATAAATATTTTTTAAAAATTAGAAGACTTTCTTTTGGTGTGTTGGTTGAAACCAAGACCATCATCCACAGTGGGAGACAGTATTTCTCCTAGGATGCAGGTGTCTCCTGTCTTAACCCAAGAAAGTTACTCTGAATCAACCAATGATGAAGAGGAGGTGTCCTCTCCTTGGGTGAAGGGGATGACCTCTAGGCAGAGAGAAAGCCTCACTCTGATTTACTGGCCAATAGTTTCAGAGTCTGTTAGAATATGGCTGTCCTCACCTTCTGTTGAGTCCATGCCAGACTGCAGGAGAAACTGGCAGTGCTTTACACATTTGTGGAGATAATGGGCCTTAGAAAAGAAATCTAGAAGCCCAAACACTTTGCATTCCTCTGGTATGTACATCTATTTACATAACTAAGTTTCCAAGGTCTGTCCGGATTTTGAAAGACAGAACCTTCTTTCTCTGTCATGTTTACATTTTTTTATACTCCAAACACCGATTTGAATAACCTGTTAAAATTGTTGGTGCTCTCTGACACCCCAAGGAGAAGATGCTGCCTGTTCAGTGAAGCTGTCCTTAGATTAATATAAGGATGTGAGCCTGACTGGAAGGGAAAGAGAGGGAAGGTGCTGTGGAAAGATCAGAGCTATGTTTTAGGCAGTATTTATCACTCCACCAGAGTAAATCCTTCCACGTATACAGTTCCTGGGTTGTTTCACTGCAAGATATCAATATCAGACAAAATAGACTTGAAGGCAAAAAAATATTGATAGTGATAAAGAGGGTCCCTACATAGTGATAAAATGATGAAATCATAAGGAAAACTTGTATGAAACTTAATCACACAGCCTTAAAATATACATATTACGAATCAAATGGACAAGAAGAAAAAGACAAATCTGCTTCAGTAGATTTTAACATCCATCAGTAACTGCTGGGTCAAACAGACGTGAAAATGGATACAGATGAAGATTTGAACTAATGTATTCTCAAGTTTGACTTAAGTATGTATATACATATATAGGTAGAGTACATCACGAGAAACACTGGGCTGGAAGAAGCACAAGCTGGAATCAAGATTGCCAGGAGAAATATCAATAACCTCAGATATGCAGATGACACCACCCTTATGGCAGAAAGTGAAGAGGAACTAAAAAGCCTCTTGATGAAAGTGAAAGAGGAGAGTGAAAAAGTTGGCTTAAAGCTCAACATTCAGAAAACGAAGATCATGGCATCTGGTCCCATCACTTCATGGGAAATAGATGGGGAAACAGTGGAAACAGTGGCAGACTTTATTTTTGGGGGCTCCAAAATCACTGCAGATGGTGACTGCAGCCATGAAATTAAAAGACGCTTACTCCTTGGAAGGAAAGTTATGACTAACCTAGATAGCATATTGAAAAGCAGAGACATTACTTTGCCAACAAAGGTCTGTCTAGTCAAGGCTATGGTTTTTCCTATGGTCATGTATGGATGTGAGAGTTGGACTGTGAAAAAGGCTGAGCGCCGAAGAATTGATGCTTTTGAACTGTGGTGTTGGAGAAGACTCTTGAGAGTCCCTTGGACTGCAAGGAGATCCAACCAGTCCATTCTAAAGGAGAGCAGCCCTGGGTGTTCACTGCAAGGACTGATGCTGAAGCTGAAACTCCAATACTTTGGCCAGCTCATGCGAAGAGTTGACTCATTGGAAAAGACTCTGATGCTGGGAGGGATTGAGGGCAGGAGTAGAAGGGGATGACAGAGGATGAGATGGCTAGATGGTATCACCGACTCAGTGGACATGAGTTTGAGTGAACTCCAGAAGTTGGTGATAGACAGGGAGGCCTGGCATACTGCGATTCATGGGGTCGCAAAGAGTCAGACACGACTGAGCGACTGAACTGAACTGAACTGATACATATATGCATATATAATACTGCACTCATCATTTACAGAATATGCATTCTTTATAGGCACATGTTGGACGTTTATAAAAATCAAACAGTCATCGGGCCATAAAGCAAATCTCTACAAACCCAAAGGATTACTTTCATAGATCCTCCTTCTCTATTCACAGTAGGGTTATTAGAAAAGAATAACAAACTTTTTCAACAAATGGTGCCAGAAAACTTGGATATTCATATGCAGAAAAATTAATTTTACCCTTAACTCACAAAAATTCATTCAAAGGGGACCATCGACCAAAATTTGAGTTAAAACTATAAAAATTTTAGAAAAAACATTGGAGAAAATTTTCTTGACTTTGGATTAGGCAAAGAGTTCTTAGATGTGACACTAAAGAAAAAAATTGATAAAAATCCATAAAAGAAAAAATCGATAAACTTGACAATAAAAAAGTTAGGGGAATTCCCTGGTGGTCCAGGTGTTAGGACTCTGGCCTTTCACTGCCAAGGGCCCAGATTCAGTCCCTGGTGGGGGAACCAAGATTCCCAAAGGCACACAGCACAGCCAGAAAAGAAAAAGAGTAAAATACACGATAAAAGTCATTTTTAAAAAAATGTACTTTAGGACTTCCCTGGTGGCACAGTTGGTAAGAATCAGTCTGCCAATACAGGGAACAAGGGTTTGATCCCTGGTACACGGGCTCCCCTTGTCGCTCAGATGGTAAAGAATCTGTCTGCAATGCAGAAGACCCAGGTTCCATCCCTGGGTCAGAAAGATCCCCTGGAGAAGGGAATGGCTACCCACTCCAGCATTTTTGCCAGGAGAATTCCATGAACAGAGTAGCCTGGTGGGCTGCAGTCCATGGGATCACAAAGAATCAGATACAACTGAGTGACTAACAAATTTGATTAAAAAAAAAAATGAACAGGAAGATTCCACATGATGCACAGCAACTAAGCCCCCTTACCACGACTACTGAGCCTGTGTGCTCCAGATACTCAGCCCTTGTGCCTAAAGCCTGTGCTCCACAGCAAGAGAAGCCACCGCAACGAGCAGCCTATGCATGACAGTGAAGAGTAGTCCTGCACCTAGAGAAAGCCCATGAGAAACAACAAAGACCCAGCACAGCCAAAAATAAAAATAAATTATTGTAAAAATTGGTATCTTGAAAGGCACTAATAAGAAAAAGAAAAGATAAATCACAAACTGAGAGAAAATATTTGTAAGTCATAATTCTGATAGAGGTCTTGTGTTGAAATATAGAGAATTTTTACAACTCAATAAGGGAAACAACCCAATTTTTTAGATAGACAAAAGATTCGAATAGACATTTCACCAAAGGACATGTATGAATAGCTAATAAGCACATTAAAAGATGCTTAACATCACAAGTCATTAGGAAAATGCAAATTAAAACCACAAGGAGATGCCACTTCATACCCACTAGGATGACTATAATCAAAAAGACAGACAATAATAACTGTGGGAAGGAATGTGCAGAAATTGGAATCCTTATAGTTTGCTGACAGGAATGTAAAATAATGTATTCACTTTGGAAAATAACTTGGCAGTCTCTTAAAAAGTTTGTATATAAATTTATGTTTAACAATCTAGTAATTTAACTCATAGACATTGAGTCAAAATAAATGAAAACATGTGTCCACAAAAGCACTTGTACAGGAAAGTTCATAGCAACATTATTCATAAAAGTCAAAAAGTGGAAATAATACAAATGCCCACTAACTGATGAGTAGGAAAAAATAAAACATGCTCTATCTGTACAGTATATATAATACATCATCAGTAAGAAGAATGAACCATTTATACATGCTACAATCATGGATGGACTTCAGAAATATTATGCTAAGTGAAAACAGTCAAGTGAAAAAAAGATCACATATTTTATGGTTCCATTTATATAATATATCCACAAAAGGTAAAGCTATGGATATGGGAAGTGGCATGGTGTTGTGCCTGGGGATTGAGGATTGACTGAAAATGGGCATAAGGGGCCTTTGGGGGGATTATGGAAATCTTCTAAAATTGAATTGTGGTGATGATTACACACTCAGTAAATTTACTGAAAAACATCGAATCGCATCCTTTAAATGGGTGAATCATATGACATGTAAATTATACCTGAATAGAGCTTTAAAAAAAGAAAGATAAATAGGAAAACTTATGCTGGGAAGATTAAAAAAACATGCTTGCAAAAGCAAAACAAACAGAAAATCCTTTCATTAAGTGAGGAATAAAAGAGAAAGAGAACTTCCTTAATCTTAAAAAGATTATCTACCAAAAAACTATAACAATAGCAATATTAATGATACAATTTTGAAAACATTTCTCTCTAAGATCAAGAATAAGACATGGATGCCCCCAAATCATGATTTTTCATTCAGCTTTGTACTGGAGGTCTTAACCACGGCAGTAAGTGGAAAAAAAGTATAAAATGTTTAAGGATTGAAACGGATGAAGCAAAGCTATCATTATTTGCTGATCATATGCTTGTCTACATGGAATACCTCAAAGAGAATTTGGTAGTCAACAAGATACAAAATCCAGGAACAAAAATCAATTGTATTTCTAGCCACCAGAAACAAGCAGAAAATGCAATAAAACAGGATATTACTTACAATATCATCAACAAATATAAAGTATGTAGGAACTTCTTTTTAACACATGGAGAAAAATGATAACACTATTGAACTGTGAAATAAAATTAATATTTTATGTCAAGACAAGAAACATTTAAATGCAAAACATTCCTCTTTGCCCTTTGATCTCGTCTCTCCGCTCCAGTATTCTTGCCTGGAGAATCCCATGGACGGAGGAGCTTGGTGGGCTACAGTCCACGGGTCGCAAAGAGTCGGACACGACTGAGCGACTTCACTTTCACTTTCACTTTCTCCCCTCACTGTTCCTCGTGCATCTGTGTTATGCATTGACCAAACCTCCTCCATCAGCGGGGACGCCTGCTCAGCCATAACGAGCAAACTTTTCCCAGCATCAACAATACAACTTAAGCACTGTTTATAGTATCCAGGACATGGAAGCAACCTAGATGTCCATCAGCAGATGAATGGATAAGAAAGCTGCGGTACATATACACAATGGAGTATTGCTCAGCCATTAAAGAGAATACATTTGAATCAGTTCTAATGAGGTGGATGAAACTGGAGCCTATTATACAGAGTGAAGTAAGCCAGAAAGAAAAACACCAATACAGTATCCTAATGCATATATATGGGATTTAGAAAGATGGTAACGATAACCCTGTATGAGAGACAGCAAAAGAGACACAGATGTATAGAACAGTCTTTTGGACTCTGAGAGAGGGCGAGGGTGGGATGATTTGGGAGAATGGCATTGAAACATGTATAATATCATATGTGAAACGAATCGCCAGTCCAGGTTTAATGCATGATACAGGATGCTCGGGGCTGGTGCACTGGGATGACGCAGAGGGATGTATGGGGAGGGAGGTGGGAGGGGGGTTCAGGAGGGGGAACACGTGTACGCCCATGACGGATTCATGTTGACGCATGCCAAAACCAATACAATATTGTAAAGTAAAAAAACAACAACAACAAAAAAACTTAAAACATTCCTTCTTGAGCTTGTAAGAGGTCACATGATCTACTATGATGCCGCTTAGATCTGGATTGTGTAAACTGTCAATAATACGTCATTTTGGGCTTCCCTGGTGGTCCAGTGGTTAAGATTCTGTGCTTCCCCTGTGATGGGCACACTCCAGTTGGGGAAGTAAGATCCCACATTTTGCACAGAATGGCCAAAAAACCCCCTGTAGCCTGCCAGGCTCCTCTGACTGGGATACTGGATTGTGTTGCCATGCCCTCCTCCAGGGAATCTTCCCAATCCAGGGATGGAACCCAGGTCTCTGCATTGCAGGAGGATTCTTTACCATTTGAGCCACCAGGGAAGCCCTATATATATTGTTTGATATACAGTCCTCTGTCTCAAAAACTTACATAACTGTTCCTTGAGTTCTAATGCATGGAACAGTTCTCAGAGCTTTCTGAGATGCTCTTCCCAGGTTATAATCCTCAAATTTGCTTGAATAATATTTCCCATTTCTTTTTTAGTTTGACTGATTAAGTTTTTGTTGACAGAAACAAGTTCTAAATAAATGGAATGATATATTATGTTCATGAATTGGAAGATTCAAAATCATAGACATATCAAATCTGTCAAATTTAGAACTTCCATGTAAGTATAATAAAAATCACAATTTTTTTTTTCCTGGAAACTGATGAATTTTTTTCCCCTAAACTGTTTTTGTGCCTCTGTTGAAAACTATTACATTCCTGAAAAGGAAGAAAAAGAGACTTGCCTGGCGAAGTATCAAGAATTATCATAAATGTATAGTAATTAAGACAGAGTGGCATTAATTTATTTTATTTCAGCGAAAAGATAGATTTTTCAACATGTGGTACTGAGACAATTAGCTAATCTCAAGTGAAACATGATAGTCTTCTTTTTGTTTGAGATGACCATATGATTTTTATTTTTCAGTTTGTTATGTGGTGTATCACACTGATTGATTTGTGCATATTGGAAAATCCCTGCATCCCTGGGATGAACCCCACTTGATCTTGGTGCATGATCTTTTTAATCTATTGCTGGATTCTGTTTGCTAGTATTTTGTTGGGGATTTCTGCATGTATGTTCATCAATGATATTGGTCTGTAATTTTTTTTTGTGTGTGGTATCTATGTCTGGCTTTGGTATCAGGGTGAAGATGGCCTCACAAAATCTGTTTGAAAGTTTCCCTTCCTCTGCAATTTTTTGGAACAGTTTCAGAAGGAAAAGTGTCAACTCTTCTCTAAAAGGTTTGATAGAATTCCATCAGGTCCTGGACTTTGCTTTGTTGGAAGTTTTTTAAACATAGTTTCAATTTCAGGGCTTGTAATTGGTCTGTTCATATTTTCTAGTTCTTCCTGGTGCAGTCTTGGGAGACTGTACTTTTCTAAGAATTTGTCCATTTCTTCCAGACTGTCCTTTTTATTGGCATCCAATTTCTCATAGTAGTCTCTTATGATCCTCTGTATTTCTGTGGCGTCAACTATAACTTCTTTCTCATTTTTAATCTTATTGATCTGAGTCTTCTTCCTTTTTTTCTTGATGAGTCTGGCTAAAGGTTTATAAATTTTGTTTCTTTCCAAAGAACCAGCTTTTAGTTTCATTGATCTTTGCAATTGTTTTCTTTGTCTCTATTTCCTTTATTTCTGCTCTGATCTTTACGGTTTCTTCCCTTCTACTAACTTTACGTTTGGTTTGTTCTTTCTCTAGTTGTTTTAGGTGTAAGGTTAAGTTGTTTACTTGGGTTTTTTATTGTATCTTGTGGTAAGATTGTATTGCTGTAAATTTCCCTCTTAGAATGGCTTTTGCTGCATCTCATAGGTTTGGGCTGTTGTGCTTTCATTTTCATTTTTCTCTAGGTATTTTTTAATTTCCTCTTTGATTTCTTCAGTGATCCACTGGTTATTTAGTAGCATATTGTTTAGCTGCCACTAGTTGTGTGGTTTTTTCTTTTTTTTAGGAGAAGGCAATGGCACCCCACTCCAGTACTTTAGCCTGGAAAATCCCATGGATGGAGAAGCCTGGTGGGCTGCAGTCCATGGGGTGGCGAAGAGTCGGACACGACTGTGCGACTTCACTTTCACGTTTCACTTTCATGCATTGGAGAAGGAAATGGCAACCCACCCCAGTGTTCTTGCCTGGAGAATTCTAGGGACTGGGGAGCTTGGTGGGCTGCTATCTCTGGGGTCACACAGAGTTGGACAGGATTGAAGTGACTTAGCAGCAGCAGTTGTGTTTTTAATAGCTTTTTCATGTAGTTTATTAAAACATGATATACTCTTAAATCAGTCTTTAACCAGGTTGGTTAGACCTGTATAAGTAAAGGTACATAGTTCTTAGAAATTTAGATGACAGAGTAATTTTATTCAAGGATATGTATATTTTTAAAACAAGAGAGACAAATAATAAAGAAAAAGACTGATACATTCAATTATGTTAATAGTTATAAGTTTTATCTAAAAATATCATAGATAAGTCATAAATAGGGAAATACATAGAAATGATAAAGAGTTAATATTCAGGTTATATAAAGAAGATCTACAAATCAATAAGAAACAGTAAACAACCCAATTAAAAATGGGCAAAAAAACAGAAATTTCACTGAAAAGGAAACACAGATGACTCACAAACACATTAAAATATGTTTCATTTCAGTAATGAGGATGCAAATATGTACCATGCTGCTACTGCTGCTAAGTCGCTTCAGTCGTGTCCGACACTCTGTGCGACCCCATAGATGGCAGCCCACCAGGCTCCCCTGTCCCTGGGATTCTCCAGGCAAGAACACTGGAGTGGGTTGCCATTTCCTTCTCCAATGTATGAAAGTGAAGAGTGAAAGTGAAGTCGTTCAGTCGTGTCCGACTCTCAGCGACCCCATGGACTGCAGCCTACGAGGCCCCTCTGTCCATGGGATTTTCCAGGCAAGAGTACTGGAGTGGGGTGCCATTGCCTTCTCCAAATATGTACCATAATGTAGTACTATTTCATACCTCCCAGAGTGGCAAGAGTTAAACCTTAATCAATACCAAATGTTGGTGTGCATGTGGAGCCAAGGAACTTTCATACACTGTGAATGAATTTATCAATTGGTAAAAGCAATTTGGAAACAGGTGGCATTACCTAGTAAAGTTGAACATCTGCATAACCTATGACCTAATAATTCCATTGCTATGTATGAAACCTAGAGAGAATCTTCCCTACTTGCAATTGTAGTTAAGAAGGTTTACAATGACATTGTTTATAATAGGCAAAACTTAGCCAAAACACAGATGTCCATCTATAATATATAAGTAAAAATATTCCATTCATACCATGGAATATTACCTAACAGAAAAAATAAATTATAGCCACACTCAATAACATTGAATCTGTAGAGCATGATGTTAAGTGAAAAAAATTCGATGGCATACATCTACATAAATTCAAAAGTAGGTAAAACTAAATAATAAATTCAAATCTATGCACAGCAGGCAGATTCTTTACACCTGAGCCACCAAGGAAGCTCATAAAGAAAAGGAGTGGAATGATAAAACACAAAGTTTGGAGAATGGTCACTTTGGGAAGAAAATAAAATAAAAATTCCTCTTTAGTCACCATGAGAGATGGTTAGGACTTATGTTCTTAATTATGGCACCATTAGATTTTACTGATCATAGCTTGATGGGGAAGCACAACAGCTAGAGCAAACTTGCCCCTTCTTAAGAATTTGGATGTAATTCAAGTTACTCAGGGGCTAAGTAGCTGAGCTAACCTGCTGACCCCAAGAGGAGCCATCCCAACCTTGACTTCTTGCCTTTACCTAATTACTTAAGATTCTAAACGCCGTTGCTCATATTGTCTTCGAGTGCCACATTCATCTCAGTCAATGCACTAAGGAGTCCTGGACTTAATGAGAAAAGATGAGGTTTATTTGTAACTCAGTTAATCAAAGCCACTTCTGACCTTGGGTAAATCCCTTTCCTTTGCTGTCATTTCTCCCCTCCTCTGTAAACCATTGCTTGTTCTAGGTCAGAGTTACTTGACTTATTTGAATACATACTCACTTTGGAGGAATAGAAAAGTCTCACGTCCCTGGAGATAATGATATGGACTTTCCAGGGGAACATGCTCTCTCCCACAACATTTTGGGATTTTCTCGGCCAGTGGGGTTAGTTAGAAACAGCTCCTCTAGCCAAGACGTTTTTGTTGAGCTTTACTCTGTGGTTTATAGAGTAAAAGAAAAGGGGATTTGTGTCTGTTTGTCAAAAATGAAATTATTGCGTATGGGTTTTAAAGCAAAACCTCCTTCAGAGGTTGTGCCATACCCCTCAAGGGACTATGGTCTACCTCTCCCTCCCTGAGCGGAGAACCACTTGATCAGATGACCAGTCTGTGGTTGGGCTCACCTCTGGTGTCTGGTTTGGGTATCTGAGAAGGCCCAGGAGGTGAGGTTTGTGAACTGCTTCCCTGAGCTTCTCATTCCTGCTCCTAAGAAGGCTCATCTCTGGCCGGGAGATTCTCAGTGATCACTGAAGACCCCTCTCTGGCCAGGCTTTCACTGAAGGAGGCCACTGGCCAGCTGTTTGTGCCATTTTCTCTCGTACGACTAGTCCCCTACTCTACAAATATGAAATCCAAACACAGGCAAGTGTGGTGATGCAGGGAGACCTGTTTATAGTGGACTTTCTGGACAGCCAATTCTCAGCAGGATTTTCTTTAGAAAGAAAGTGAAATCGCTCAGTTGTGTCCGACTCTTTGCGACCCCATGGACGCCAGGTTCCTCTGTCCATGGGATTTTCTAGGCAAGAGTACTGGAGTGGGTTGCCATTTCCTACTGCTGGGAATGTTCCAGACCCAGGCATCGAACCCAGGTCTCCCAAATTGTAGACAGACACTTTGCCATCTGAGCCACCATTTTCCAAATGAGAATTTTCAGTGGTCACCACCTTCCCTAGACCTAGGGGTGGGTGGGCAGTGTGAGAGAGGGTCTGGAAAAGATTGCTGATGGCTATAACCCAGTGCCCTCCTCCCTTCACTCTATCAGTTGAATCCCTTCTGCCATGTGCCCTCCAAGACATTTCCTAGCTTTTGTTGGCTTTTCTCTGGGAACAAGGAATTTACTACCTTCAGATATAGCCTATTCCATCCATAAACATTTATGATTGTCAGGTTCCAAAATTGCTGTGGAATATTGAAATAGGGATGTGGTAGGAAGGAGGGAAGGTTCAAGAGCTTTTGAATAAATTGCTGTTTTTAAGCTTAAGCTTTCTTCCTTGGAGTCGCTATACCTTGCAACCATTTATTGAGCAGTTACTACATGCCAAGCCTCTGTGTTAATTATTATTCATGTAAGATTCCATTTAAACATCCCCAAACCCTATGAGCTATATATATAATTAATATCCCCATTTCACAGATGAGGAAATAGAGATTCAGAGCAGTGAGGCAACATGCCTAAGAAGTCACATGGCTAGTCAAAAGTCTATCTGACACCAAAGCCATGCTCCTCACTACTGTGCTTGCCTGTCTTATAGCCTCACTGTAGTCTCATGAAGCCAGGAGTCATCTTTAAATTGAAAAAGCTGAGGCTCAGAAAGGTCAAATGACTTCCCTGAGAGCATTCCTCAGTATTGGAATAAGAGCCTAAATCTTGGCCCTTCCTCTGACTTTTTCACCCTCTACCCAGAGCCTCCATGCACTGGCCCATTCTCACCTTGACTTTCATCAGAAATTAAGGCTGAATCCATTCCTTGTTTAATTTCTTAATCTGACTTGCTAGCATCTGTGGTCCCAACTGCCCTAAATCAGTCTTACCCCAGTCACTGACCACTATGACTCTGAAGACAGCTGTCCTCTCTCCCTTCATTCTGCTTCCCCCATTCATTAACCGCTGACCTCAGCCCCTTCCCGAAGGAAATGAGCGTCTGGCTAGCAGAGGCAGCAGGTACCAAGAGCCTGGACACAGGTTGCATAGGAATCAGTAGGGTGGAGTGGAGTGGGGGAGGAATCGTTCCAGAAAGGGTCCACACAGTTACTGCCATGCAGGTTAGGAGATGGAGCAAAGTCTAGATCATAAAGGAGACAGACTGCAAAATAACAGCCAACAGCAGAAAGATTCTTCAGTGAGGGCTGAATCGTAGGGAGAGGAAGACCCCAGTTCTGTTCTTGACCTGATGCCTAGTTTCCAGGCAGCCTTGCCCAGGTCCCTTTCTCTTTTGGGGCCTCAGAGAATGTTCCATAATGTCCAGGGCTCCCTGTGGGCTTTCAGCCTGGGTGTTGAACGTGAGTTCCTTAAGTCGGTGGCTTTGTGGGCCCAAACAAGCAAGAAGCAGTGGGCTGAGAAGGAGTAAGAAGTCACCTGGACCAGACAGTGGCCTGCAGTCTTTTCTGGGCCTGCTGTGGATGTGGCACCAAGCCTGCTGCCATAAAGGGGAGAAGTAGACATCGGAGAAAGAAGAGCGATGGGGAAAGTTGAGCCACTGATCCTAAGTTCTGGAGCCAGCCTTACAGGGGATAAGATGTTAGACATTTTATACAAGAAAAGAAAGCCAAGAGTTGAATGACTAAGATGATGTACTACTTTGCTATGTCTGTTCAGTCCACTTTTATTTACTTAAACTGTTTAAAAATATAGTTATTTATTTAGTTTCACAGGGTCTTATTTGCAGTGTGTGGAATCTAGTTCCCTGACCAGAGATCAAACCTGGACGCCCTGCGCTGGCAGGAAAGAGTCCTAGCCACTGGTCCGCCAGGGAAGTTCCCAGTCCACTTTTCTAACTCCTACCACTTACATCTACAGGGTTACCATGAGAGCAGCAATTTTAGACAATGTGACCCTGCCCCCTGCCCCTGCTAACCACAGATGATTGGTCCAAATCAGGCCAATTAGAACCTTTCCTGGCAACTTTGAACTTGGAGTTAAAGGGAGCTGCTGGTAACCATGTTTCCACCACCCGGACCAGAAAAGTAGTGGAAACGCTGTGTTTTCTCCATTGAAGAAAGAATAATGCAGCCCAGATGTCACCACCAAAGTGTAAGCTCTGTGAGAGCAGAGGTTGTCGACTATTTCTGTGTATTGCTGTTTCCCTAGAATATGCCTGGCACATAGTTATAATGATAATAATAGGAATGTGTATATAGTGCTTATTGTGACCAGACAACTGTCCTATCTACATCACACATGTAATTTATTTAATCCATGTAACAATCCTGTAGGATAGAACATTCAGTTCAGTTCAGTTCATTTCAGTCGCTCAGTCGTGTCCGACTCTTTGCGACTCCATGAATTGCAGCACGCCAGGCCTCCCTGTCCAACACCATCTCCCGGAGTTCACTCAGACTCACGACCATCGAGTCCGTGATGCCATCCAGCCATCTCATCCTCTGTCGTCCCCTTCTCTTCCTGCCCCCAATCCCTCCCACCATCAGAGTCTTTTCCAATGAGTCAACTCTTCGCATGAGGTGGCCAAAGTACTGGAGCTTCAGCTTTAGCATCATTCCTTCCAAAGAAATCCCAGGGTTGATCTTCAGAATGGACTGGTTGGATCTCCTTGCAGACCAAGGGACTCTCAAGAGTCTTCTCCAACACCACAGTTCAAAAGCATCAATTCTTCGGCTCTCAGCCTTCTTCACAGTCCAACTCTCACATCCATACATGACTGGAAAAACCATAGCCTTGACTAGATGACCTTAGTCGGCAAAGTAATGTCTCTGCTTTTGAACATACTATCTAGGTTGGTCATAATTTTTCTTCCAAGGAGTAAGTGTCTTTTAATTTCATGGCTGCAATCACCATCTGCAGTGATTTTGGAGCCCCCCAAAATAAAGTCAGCCACACAACAGTGTGTTTCCACTGTTTCCCCATCTATTTCCCATGAAGTGATGGGACCGGATGCCATGATCTTTGTTTTCTGAATGTTGAGCTTGAAGCCAACTTTTTCATTCTCCTCTTTCACTTTCATCAAGAGGCTTTTTAGTTCCTCTTCACTTTCTGCCATAAGGGTGGTGTCATCTGCATATCTGAGGTTATTGATATTTCTCCCAGCAATCTTGATTCCAGCTTGTGTTTCTTCCAGTCCAGTGTTTCTCATGATGTACTCTGCATAGAAGTTAAATAAGCAGGGTGACAATATACAGCCTTGACGTACTCCTTTTCCTATTTGGAACCACTCTGTTGTTCCATGTCCAGTTCTAACTGTTGCTTCCTGACCTGCATACAGATTTCTCAAGAGGCAGGTTACGTGGTCTGGTATTCCCATCTCTTTCAGAATTTTCCACAGTTTATTATGATCCACACAGTCAAAGACTTTGGCATAGTCAATAAGGCAGAAATAGATGTTTTTCTGGAACTCTCTTGCTTTTTCCATGATCCAGCGGATGTTGGCAATTTGACCTCTGGTTCCTCTGCCTTTTCTAAAACCAGCTTGAACATCAGGGAGTTCACGGTTCACATATTGCTGAAGCCTGGCTTGGAGAATTTTGAGCATTACTTTAGTAGCATGTGAGATGAGTGCAATTGTGTGGTAGTTTGAGCATTCTTTTGCATTGCCTTTCTTTGGGATTGGAATGAAAACTGACCTTTTCCAGTCCTGTGGCCACTGCTGAGTTTTCCAAATGTGCTGGCATATTGAGTGCAGCACTTTCACAGCATCTTCTTTCAGGATTTGAAACAGCTCAACTGGAATTCCATCACCTCCACTAGCTTTGTTTGTAGTGATGCTTTCTAAGTCCCACTTGACTTCACTTTCCAAGATGTCTGGCTCTAGATTAGTGATCACATCATCAGGATTATCTGGGTCGTGAAGATCTTTTTTGTACAGTTCTTCTGTGTATTCTTGCCACCTCTTCTTAATATCTTCTGCTTCTGTTAGGTCTATACCATTTCTGTCCTTTATCGAGCCCATCTTTGCATGAAATGTTCCCTTGGTATCTCTAATTTTCTTAAAGAGATCTCTAGTCTTTCCCATTCTGTTGTTTGCCTCTATTTCTTTGCATTGATCGCTGAAGAAGGCTTTCTTATCTCTCCTTGCTATTCTTTGGAACTCTGCATTCTGATGCTTATATCTTTCCTTTTCTCCTTTGCTTTTCACCTCTCTTCTTTTCACAGCTATTTGTAAGGCCTCCCCAGACAGCCACTTTGCTTTTTTGCATTTCTCTTCCACGGGGATGGTCTTGAGCCCTGTCTCCTGTACAATGTCACGAACCTCATTCCATAGTTCATCAGGCAGTCTATCCATCAGATCTAGGCCCTTAAATCTATTTCTCACTTCCACTGTATAATCATAAGGGATTTGATTTAGGTCATACCTGAATGGTCTAGCTGTTTTCCCTATTTTCTTCAATTTAAGTCTGAATTTGGTAATAAGGAGTTCATGATCTGAGCCACAGTCAGCTCCTGGTCTTGTTTTTGTTGACTGTATAGAGCTTCTCCATCTTTGGCTGCAAAGAATATAATCAATCTGTTTTCGGTGTTGACCATCTGGTGATGTCCATGTGTAGAGTCTTCTCTTGTGTTGTTGGAAGAGGGTGTTTGCTATGACCAGTGCGTTTTCTTGGCAAAACTCTATTAGTCTTTGCCTTGCTTCATTCTGCATTCCAAGGCCAAATTTGCCTGTTACTCCAGGTGTTTCTTGACTTTCTACTTTTGCATTCCAGTCCCCTATAATGAAAAGGACATCTTTTTTGGGTGTTAGTTCTAAAAGGTCTTGTAGGTCTTCATAAAACCGTTCAACTTCAGCTTCTTCAGTGTTACTGGTTGGGGCATAGACTTGGATAACTGTGAGAGGAGCTATCCTGTGTCCGAGGTCAGGGATGGCAGCCGAGAGGAGCTACTCCGCGTCCAGGGTCAGGGGCGGCCTGAAGGAGACACCCCACGTACGAGGTCGGGGTGGCCGGGAGAAGCCACCTTGCACCCGAGGCCAGGGGCGGTGACCCTGAGGAGCCACCCATGCCCGAGGCCAGGGCCAGTGGCCGGGAGGAGCATCCTGAGGAGCGGTGGCTGCCTAGGCGCAGGAGGGCCTAGAGGAGCTATCCCACGTTGAAGGTCAGGAACGGCAGCGGTAAGGAGATACCCCTCGTCCAAGGTAAGGAGCAGCTGTGAAGAGATACCCCACACCCAAGGTAAGAGAAACCCAAGTAAAATGGTAGGTACTGCAAGAGGGCATCAGAGGGCAGACACACTGAAACCATACTCACAGAAAACTAGTCAATCTAATCACACTAGGACCACAGCCTTGTCTAACTCAATGAAACCAAGCCATGCCTGCGGGGCAACCCAAGATGGGCGGATCCTGGTGGAGAGGTCTGACAGAGCCTGGTCCACTGGAGAAGGGAATGGCAAGCCACTTCAGTATTCTTGCCTTGAGAACCCCATGAACAGTATGAAAAGGCAAAATGATAGGCTATCAAAAGAGGAACTCCCCAGGTCATTAGGTACCCAATATGCTACTGGAGATCAGTGGAGAAATAACTCCAGAAAGAATGAAGGGATGGAGCCAAAGCAAAAACAATACCCAGTTATGGATGTGACTGGTGATAGAAGCAAGATCCGATGCTGTAAAGAGCAATACTGCATAGGAATCTGGAATGTCAGGTCCATGAATCAAGGCAAATTGGAAGTGGTCAAACAAGAGATGACAAGGGTGAACATCGACATTCTAGGAATCAGTGAACTAAAATGGACTGGAATGGGTGAATTTAACTCAGATGACCATTATATCTACTACTGCGGGCAGGAATCCCTCAGAAGAAATGGAGTAGCCATCATGGTCAACAAAAGAGTCCGAAATGCAGTACTTGGATACAATCTCAAGATAGAACATTATTATCTCCATATTTCGTATGGGGAAACTGAGACATAGGGTAACTTGCCTAAAGTCACACAGATAATTGGTCTAAGAACTGGGATTCAAACTCAAGTTATGTGGTTTCAAAGTGTGTGCTCCTCATCACCATCTGACACCAAGTCTCAGTAAACTTGTGATGAATGAAGACTGAATGAATGGATCAGGCAGGCAGAAAGGAGAGCGGGTAAGGAACAGCATTCTATAACAATCGACCGCCCAGCTCAGAGGATCTGTGCAGCTCCATGCTATTCTTGTCCTTGGGCTCTGTGGAAGCCTCGCCATCCAGTCTTGTAAACAGGACTGGTTTTATGGGCATCAGAAGGGCCCCATGTGTGGGTTAGTGCTCTGCTATCGCCACCTCTAAATTCTTATTAATTTTATCTTTGAACCTGTTTTATAAGCAAAAGTCTGACAGGACAATGAAGCATGCATGTGAGCCGAGAAGATGCATGTAGTATAAATGTCCTCCACTGTCCTCAGTGTCTGCACCCGTGCACAATGTATGTGAAGCCCCATGAGCTCAGAAGTCTGGTAAACTGGAGATGCTTGGGAATTCAGCAAGACTCAAAGCAGGTACAAGGAGAGTATGTTATGTCTGCAACTGAGTAAGTAGGAGAGCTGAGAAAAAACCCTTTCCTTAAACTGGAACTTGCTACAAACACAGAAAGGAGACAGTGGCATTCAAAGAAACACAAATGACCAAGGAACCTTACGTAACTTTCTTTTTAAAAAATTTATTAATTTTTAATTGGAGGATAATTGCCTTACACTATTGTGTTGGTTTCTACCATATATCAACATGAGTCATCCACAGGTATATGTAAGTCCCCTTCTTCTGAATATTGTAATAATAATAATATTGATAATAATAATATCATCATTATCATCCATCCCTCCCACCCCATCCCACCACTTAGGTTATCACAGAGCATCAGGTCTGAGCTCCCTCTGTCGTATGACAAATTTCCACTGGCTATCTAACTTTACATACGGTAAGGCACATGTTTCGACGCTACTCTCTCAGCTCGTCCCACCCTCTCCTTCCCCTCATGTGTTCCCCAGTCTGTTCTCTATGTCTGCGTCTCCACTGCTGCCCTGCAGATAAGCTCATCAGTACCATCTTTCTAGATTCCATGTATATGCGTTAATATACGGTATTAGTCTTTCTCGTTACTTCGCTCTGTATAATAGGCTCTAGGTTCACCCACCTCAGTACAACGGAGTCAACTGTTCCTCATTACGACTGAGTCAACTCAGTCAACTGTTCCTTTTAATGCCCAAGTAATAGTCCACTGTGTATATGTACCACAACTTCTTTATTCACTCATCTGTCGATGGACATCTAGGTAGCGTCCACGTCCTGGCTATTGTAAACAGTGCTACAGTGAACAGTAGGGTACATGTGTCTTTTTCAATTATGGTCTTCTCAGGACATATGCCCAGTAGTGGGACTGCTGGGTCACATGGCATTTTTATTCCTAGGTTTTTTTTTAAGGAATTTCCATACTGTTCTCTAGTTACATATCCTTTCTTACTGTGTTAGCCAACTATCTATACCAAAAATGATACAGAAGAAAAAGAAAAGACAGGACTACCCATAGGTTTTTTTTTTTTGAAAGGAACCTTCCTATGCTGTTGGTGGGATGTAAACTGGTGACAGCCACTATAGAGAACAGAACAAAGGTGATATTATTTTTATTTTTTTAAATATTTATTTTTAATTTATTTGCTTATTTGGCTGTGCCGGGTCTTAGTTACAGCATGCGGAATCTAGTTCCCTGGGAAGGGATTGAACCCAGGCCACCTGTATTGGGAGCTCAGAGTCTTAGCCACTGGACTGCCAGGGAAGTGCCCATAGTTCCTTTTCCTTTTCTTCCTCTGTTTTTTAAATAATTTTATTTATTTATTGTCTAGGCTGGGTCCCTGTTGCCGCTCGGGCTTTTCTCTAGCTGTGACGCGCAAGCTTCTCCTTGCACTGGCTTCTCGTGTTGCGGGGCACGAGCTCTGGAGAGGGGGGGCTTCAGCAGCTGTGGCTCCCAGGCTCTAGAGCGCAGGCTCAGTAGTTGTGGCGCAGGGCGGAGTTAATCTGAGGCACGTGGCATCCTCTCAAATCAGGGCTCAAACTCTCGTCTCCTGCACTGGCAGGCGCACTCTCCACCCGCAGGGTCCCTTGCGTCCTTCCTCACGCGCCAGTGAGCCAAAGGGAGAGGATGTGCTTGTAGAATGCACGTGTGTCAAGAGGTGAAATACAGTTGAATTCGTTCTGTCCAGCGTCTCCACTGTTCTGGTTAAGAACAAATCACATATACATGTAAGAGTCACTACACATAAACTGTGTAGTTTTGGTGATTCTGCAAACTAGTTACAAGCTCTTCTATTTTGAAACTGGCATTGCAAATATTTTTAAGCATGAATGGGAAAATTCATGTTAGTAATTTAAGATTTTTATTGTTACTTAAGACATTAAATAGCAAATTAAAAAACACTATGATAAGAAAGAGATTGTAGAGAAAAGAAAAAAGCTTCATGTTTTAGTACTTTTAATGAACTTTTTCCCTTCTTTTTGAACAAAAAGCCTCACATGGTCATTTTGCTTTGGGCCCCACAAATTATCAAGTCAGCTTCACTTATAATTTTTTTTTTTTTTTTTTTTTACTGAAACTGGCTTGATTTAATTTCCTGTTATTTGCTAACAAGAGCCTTTGATTTGGAAACATAATCTGAACTTGCTGGGGGTTTTAACTTTATATTTTGCTCCAACTATTATATTCACGTGGGTGGAAGTGTGATGCAACGTAAAGAACACAGGCTTTCAGATGTAGCAAAGAACACAAGCTCTTTTCTAGATGTAGAAAAGAGCCTCAGAGAGGCTTACCAATTTGGGCAAGGTCACACAGCTTCCAAGGGAAGATTTGAGTCTTGAATCCAGCTGATCATGACGCTAGAAAGTTTAGTAGAACGTTCGGTGATCCCGTAAATATTCTGTAACTGCTCTGTTCCATATGGTAGCCACTAGCCACATGGGGCTTCTGAGCCCTTGGAATATGGCTAGTGTGACTGAATTCATTTTTTTCCTGTGTATAGCAGGACATGTATTCTTGTTATTATAACATTTTAATCTCATTACAAAGTGATTAGTGTTGTTTCCAGTGAAGAAGTCTCTACTGAAGTAAGTTTGTGTGTGTTCTTGAACAAACCCAGTCCTATATTTATGTGGGTGCAGCCAGAAGTCCATTTATTTGATTCAGTGGCTCAAGGGATGACAACATTGCTTAGACACCAGCTGTCGTTGTCGAAGTCCACATATACCCGGAGACCAGAAATTCTTTTCAGGGACTGTGATAGTTAATTTTATGTGTCAACTTGACTAGATCAGAGGATGCCCAGATATCTGGCTAAGCATTATACCTGAGTGTGTATAGGAGAGTGTTTCTGGCTTAGATTAACATTTGGATCAGCAGCAGAGGAAAGTAGATTGCCCTCCCCAGTGGGGGTGGGTACCCTTCAATCTGTTGAGGGCTAGGGTAGAACAAAAGGGCACAGGAAAGAAATTCGCCCCCTTTTTCTGCCTTATTTCTTGAGCGGGACATCTCATCACATCTTAAGAGTACTGAATTGTAAACTTTATGTCCCATTAATTTCATTTTAAGTAATGCTATTGCGTTGGACTGAACAGATCCAAAACTTGCGCCCTTCCCCTTGCAATGTCCCCAGCAAGTCGTGCAGCACTTGATCCGACTCAGTGATGCCTTTGGAGGGGCTGAATTGCTCACTGGCTCCCTCAGGTGTGAGGCTCATTGGCAGAGCCTGACACAGTAGATGCTCAACAAACAGCAACTGGTTTTGAGGGTGCTTAGGGCCAACTTCTTGGCAACCCACTCCAGTACGCTTGCCTGGAAAATCCATGGATGAAGGAGCCTGGTGGGCTGCAGTCCATGGGGTCGCTAAGAGTCGGACATGACTGAGCAACTTCACTTTCACGTTTCACTTTCATGCATTGGAGAAGGAAATGGCAACCCACTCCAGTGTTCTTGCCTGGAGAATCCCAGGGACGGGGGAGCCTGGTGGGCTACCATCTATAGGGTCACACAGAGTCGGACATGACTGAAGCGACTTAGCAGCAGCAGGGCCAACTTCTTAAGATGAAGAATCTAGACAGGGGGCTGGACAGGGAAGAAGGAAGGTCATAGGAGAGTCACTTTACCCCATTCTCTGAGGCAAACACAAGAAAGGACCAGCCTCAGCAGAGGTTGGACAGCCCCTCAGTGACTAAGGCTCACAGGAATCCACACCCAGCCGGGTTACTTGTCCACAGAAAACCTTCCGGGAAGGGCCCAGCCTACAGAGAGCTGGGAGACGCGTCAGGAAGGAGATGAAGGCGCCTCTGGTATGTCTCTGAAAAGCAGCCAACAAACCCAGGGCTGTCATCACCATAAACCCAGCTGGGAGCTCAGACAGCTCAACCTAAACTCACTTTGATACACAGTGGAAGGAGTGAGGCCCCAGGCCTGCCAGCCACTCAGCCGACTGTGTTGAGGTCTCCCTTTTGGGAGCAGCTCTTGTATCCCCAACCTGGGCCCCTCTTTGGAACAAGCTCTTCTCATGCCTTCCTCTTGATCAACACTCTCTACCCTGGGTTAACTCCTGGCTTATTCAGGTCTCTGACTAAATGACCCCTCCTCCGAGAAGCCTTCCTACAGACACCTTCCCTGGCTGAGTCAGCCCCTCTGCTGGCCCTGGAGAATCATTAATAATTAGCAAATAAATAGACCTTGCAACTCTCTTCTGTGATACATCCTGCACAGAGTTGCCATGGTGAGAACCAGCCTGACTACAAATTCATTCATGCAGGGTGCGACAGCTGTCCTTGTGATCAGGACTCTTTTTTTGACAACACTGTTTATCTTCTCTGTCCACAGCATCTAAATCAGTGTGGCTCAAATCTCCCAGAAAGCATCTCCCGTGCTTCCTGCTGCCCATCAGTTTCAGCTGCTCTGGAGGCAACTCCTTGCCCCTTGGGGTTCCCCCAGACCCCTGTCTAACTTTGAAGATGATCCTTCAAGGTATTTTCAAATAACATGGTAACAGAGACTTAATTTTATTCACACAGATGTTTACTTCCTTGTCCAAGCCACCTAAAAGGGATTGGAGGGATTTCCCTGGTGGCTTAGTGGTTAGGATTCCAGGCTTTCATTGCCGTAGCCCAGGTTCAATCCCTGGTCAGGGAACTGAAATCCTGCAAGTAGTGTGGCATGGCAAACAAAAAAAAACTGCAGTTAGTCCCCAGTGGTGATTGTGAAAGGGCCTGAATTAGTGGGAAGAAAAGGAAGGGGGTGTACATCTGGGGTGATTAGGAAAGGCTTCAGGGAAGATATGGCATTTGACCTGTGACTCTGGAGACAGAGAAAGACATTCCAGGCAGAGGAAATAGCATGGGCACAGATGTGGAGGCCTGAGAGAAGATGCAGGGCTCCAGGAACCCAAAGTTGTTTGCTGTTACAGGAGCCTAAGGTATGATGTTGAGCAGGGGGAGGAGGTGGGCTTGCAAGCCCCTGAGGACTTCAGAACCAGAGGCTTCTTCCTGGAGGCTTCAGTGTTCCGATGTGTTTTCCCCAAACACCAGACTCATGGAACTCCCAGCTCCAGAAGAGGGCTGGGTTTCTGTACCCCGCTGTGAAGACTTCCTCTAACATATGCTAGTTTTATAAAGGCTCTGCTAAAACTAATAGTAAATTCCTGTGAGTGTCTGCAGGGCACCCACGCAATGCTCTCTAAGCATACATCTAAGCAGGCATCGCCGAATTTGACCCGAATTTGATCACAACCCTATAAACTATGTAATGTTTTATTGTTCCTATTTTATAAAGAGGTAAAGAAATTTTACAGGGAGGTTAAGGTCACACAGCTAGTAAGTGGTAGAGCTAAGATATGAACTTGAGTAGTCTGATTTTGAGCTTCCTGGAGTAAAGAACTAGCTTAACTTTGTTTCATCCAAATTATAGTTTTTGCATATCTAGTAACATTGTAAGGCAATTGATTCTGTGGACAATGCAGAGCTTTTAAAGGGTTCTTATCCAGGAGCCTTTCTATTTGATTTGTAAATATCCTTAGTATGCTCGTTATCGGTCAATTATACTTCAGTGTGAATTAGTTTTTTCCTGCGTGCTAAGTTGCTTCAGTCATGTCTGAAGCAACCCTATGGACTGTAGCCCACCAGGCTCCGCTGTATATGGGATTTCCCAGGCAAGAATACTGGAGTGGGTTGCCATTTCCTCCTCAAGGGGATCTTCCCCACCTAGAGATCAAATCCAAATCTCTTACGTGAGAAGTCCTTTCCTACAGAAGTCCTTTCCTACAGCACCTCGATATTCTTATAAGCTCCCTGAAATTAAGTACTGTATCAACTCATTGCTATGTCTCCAGTACCCAGCAGGGATGACATGAGAGGGTGCTATAAGAGTGTTTGCTTGGGCCTTCCCTGGTGGCCCAGTGGATAAGAATCCACCTGCCAATGCAGGAGAAATGGGTTCAATCCCCGATCTGAGAAGATTTCACATGCTGAGGGCAACTAAGCACATGTGCCACAATTACTGAGCCTGCACACCCTAGCACTTGTGCTCTGCAACAACAGAAGCTATCACAATGGGAAACCCTCTCACTCCAATGAAGAGTAGCCCCCACTCTTCACAACTAGAGCAAGCCTGTGCAAAAGCAACAAAGACCCAGCGCAGCCAAAAATAAACAAACTATGTGAGTAAATTAATTAGCTAAAAAAGAATATTTGCTTGAATGAGTTGTAACTTCCCCTGTTGAAGACAGTGGAAGCAATGGAAAGGAAGGCCTGGAGCCTGGGAGGTGGTTGTGTCAGAGCATGAGGGACAGGAGATGGGAATAGTTGTGGGGGCACCATGGGAATCTAGAGTCTTGGAGCCGAAACGGAAAGCAAGGCTCACCTACTTCATGGCTAAAGGCCAGGGCTGCACATTGACCAGCCTAGACAGCATTTTTAAAAGTAGAGACATTACTTTGCCAACAGAGGTCCATCTAGTCAAAGCCATGGTTTTTCCAGTAGTCATGTATGGATATGAGAGTTGGACTATAAAAGAAAGGTGAACGCCAATGAATTGATGCTTTTGAACTGTGGTTCAAAGGCTCTTGAGAATCCCTTGGACTGCAAGGAGATCGTTAGTCCATCCTAAAGGAAATCAAACCTGAATATTCATTGGAAGGACTAATGCTGAAGCTGAAACTCCAATACTTTGGCCACTTGATGCAAAGAACTGACTCATTGGAAAAGACCCTGATGCTGAGAAAGATTGAAGGCAGGAGAAAAGGACGACAGAGGATGAGGTGGTTGGATGGCATCACCGACTCGATGGACATGAATTTGAGTAAGCTCCGGGAGTTGGTGACGGACAAGGAAGCCTGGAGTGCTACAGTCCATGGGGTTGCAAAGAGTCGTACACAACTGAGCGACTGAATTGAACTGAACTGCACATTGATCAAAATGCAAATCCAAATGTCTACTCAGAATGTTTTCTCTTCTAGGCAGCAACTAAATCACCTGATCAGTTGGAAAATGAGGCATTTATTGGAGCTGAAGGTGTTACCAGTAGATTCTTGGTTTTAAGAGTAGGAGTTGGAGGGAAAAAACACAGGTTCCTCTGTCCATGGAATTCTTCAGGCCAGAATATTTGAGTGGGTAGCCATTCCCTTCTCCAAGGGATCTTCCCAACCCAGGAATCAAACCCAGGTCTCCCGCATTGCAGGCGGATTCTTTACTGACTAAGCTACCAGGGAAGAGACTTAAAAGTTTGGCTTACGGCACCAAGGGATCCTTAGAAAGCACCTAGGATGTTTCTCTCATTCTGTGGAGGACAAGACTGAGGTCCAGAGAGGGCAAGGTCACAGAGCAGGTTGAGACCGGAGCCTGAGGGTCCCCTCCCTGTTGGGGGCTCTGCCCAAGGCTTCAGGGCCTGCACCACTGTGCCCTCCCCCAAGACCCCTGGCAGTTCCTTGGGCCCTGTCACCTTTTTCAGGGGAGGCAAACTTGTGTACACACCACCCACCACAGACCCACAGACCCAAGCTCTCTGCTGTCACCTGACTGCCCCTAATGAGATTACAGACTCCTAGTGAAATAGAGCGTTAATTCCCTCTGGCTTTAAAGGGCAGGCCAGGCCACAAGAAATAGCAAAATAAATAAATAAATAAATAAACAAACCCCCTCAAAACAAACAAACAAAAACCACCTTTATCTATAATGCTGAATACAGATGATAATCCTGAGAGCCCTCTCCCTGCCAGGCACTTTACAGCTCACCTCTGCTTTCATGAATGCGCTCTGAGTGGAATGTGGCACCAGCCCTAAGGAAGTACATGGTGATTATTATGTCCGTTTTGCTGGGGAAATTGAGGCCCTGTGTGATTAAATGGCTGTTCTGGATCACATGGCTAGCAAGTGTCAGAGCTGGGACTTGAATGTAGATCCCTTGGACATTGTTATCTCTAAAAAATAATAAGCACTGAGCTCCTCCAGGGTTCCCAGCTTCAGGTTTAAAGCACCCTGAAGGCAATGGGTAGCAAAGCCTAAGTTTGAACTCAGGTTCCTTGGACTCAGGTCCTACATTCCTGGGCTTCCCTGGTGGTTCAGTGGCTAAGCATCTGCCTGCCAATGCAGGGGACATGGGTTTGATCCCTAGTCCAGGAAGATCCCACATGACACAGGGCAACTAAACCTATATACCACAACTACTGAAGTCCACGCTCTAGAGACTGTGCTCCAAAACAAGGAAAACCACTACAATGGGAAGCCTGTATACCACAGTTAGAAAGTAGCCTCCACTTGCAGCAACTAGAGAAAGCCCATGCACAGCAATGCAGACCCAGTGCAAACCCCCCAAATTAATTACTTTTTTAAAAAATTTACAAAAAATATCCTACATTCCCTACAATACTGGGAAGCACCAGTGAACCCATCTACCTGTTCATGTGGTAGAAACCAAACCAATGAATTCCACTCTGCTACTTACTAGTTCTAGGCCTGTGGCCAAGGGACTCTGGCTCCCTGGAGTCTCAGTCTCCCTTTCAGTAAAATGAAGGTTGGAACCCTGGGGCTGTTGGGATGATTCCCAGTGGTTCACACAGATAACACAACTTGAACAGGCCTGCCACACAGCATGTCTCCTTTTGTCCCACCTCTCTTTGCTCCATCTGTAAAATGATGCTTAAAGTACTTACTTCTTGAGATTGGTGTTAGAATTAAATGTGGTAATACAAGTCATGGGCACCTGGAACAGCACGTGGCATGCAGTGAATGCGTAATGTGGTGACTGTTAGCTCTGCTAGGTAGCTATTATTATTAGTTTATTGTTGCTTATTACTGCTACTTATTGTCTTGCCTTCAGTTCTTTCTGGAATGAAGCAGAAATGAAATTCAAACCAACCAAACGTTCCTCTGGTTTCTCCCACCAGCTCCTGGTCATCTCCCCTCTTTAAGACGAGCACTTGGCTTTGAGGTCTGAACCCCCAACCACGTGGCCTGCTCTAATTTCCCAGGCTCTAATCTGCTCCTAGCTCCTAATGATGCAGCTGGTAATAGGATTGTGGCTTCCCTCTGGGGCAGCCACACAGGCCATGGCTGTGGGGCTGGCGACTGGCGCTTAGCAACCCCAACCACCTGCCTGCTGAGGAGCCAGAGCCAGGACCCTGTGACCAGGCTGGCCTCCGTGCATGGAATGGTGCTGTGCCCCGGGCCAGCAGGCTGGGCTCGCCATGGTGCTGGGTGCCATCCTGGCACGTGGGAGGGACGTGTGCAAGCGGAATGGACTGCTCATCCTGTCTGTGCTCTCTGTCACCGTGGGCTGCCTCCTTGGCTTCTTCCTGAGGACCCGGCGCCTCTCACCCCAGGTCAGCCACGTGGGGCATCATGGGTCCCCATCTCAGATGGCTGGGTGGGCCTGAGGGATCTGGGGTCACGTTCCCACTCCATGGCTCCCGGGTGACGTGACAGTGGGTGAGTCACTTTTCTTCTCAGGGTCCTAGTTTTCTCATTTGTAAAGTGGAGTGGGATATGCATTGCAGGACAAGCGTGTGAGAAGAAGTGGCTGCACACTGGCATCCCCAGGTGAATGAGAGGCAAGGGTGCCTTGTGAGAGTACCCGCAGGCTAAGAGCTGTGGGGGAGGGAAGAATGGAGTCTGCTGTTGTTGTTCAGCCACCAAGTCGTGTCTGACTCTTTGTGACCCCATGGACTGCAGCACGGCAGGTGTCCCTGTCCCTCTCCATCTCCTGGAGTTTGCCCAAGTTCGTGTCTGCAGAATCGGTCCATGCAGAATGGAGTCTATAAGTGTGCGAAGCAGAGAACCCCTCCTAAAGCAGTTCATGGGCATCCTAGGCAGAGTGGTGAGAGAGAGGGGCATGGAAGATTTGTGAGGGGGAGCGGAGCAAACTATTCACAGCAGCTGGACACTGTGAGGCTGGGGCTGGAGCACAAAGGCCATCAGGCTTCTGGATCCTATCACACAGCGGCGACATGGGGCAACCTCGAGGAGCTCTGAGCAGGGCAGTGACATGGTCAGCCCTGAGCTTGGAGACATCCCTCTGGTGCTGAGTGGAGGATGGGGTAGCAGTAGGCCTGGCAGGGGGCAATGAAGGGATGAGAGTGGGGATGGACAGAGCAGATACGAGAACAGCTTCCCAAAGGAGAAGCTCCAGGATGTGGTGGCTGATTGCATGCGGGGCTGGGGGACGGGGAGAAAAGGTAGGCCCTCAGGGCTCTGGCCTGTGTAACAGCAAGGGTGATGATGACTTGCTTGAGGAAGGGCCCTTTCTTCAGTTAGCACCCAGCTCCCGTGGAAGAGGGAGGGACTCTCATGGTGCTGAAGGAAAAACCATCATGATGCTGTTGAAATGGTATGGAGGACTTTATTCAGCGCTATTGTGATAGGTGTCAAGACCATGGCGATACGGGAGAATGATCAGGCGCAACTCCAAATACAACAACGGCAGCTGGGGATTTTCAGCTGACAGGCACAGTGCAGAGGTCAGTGAACAGACAACTACTAAGAAGAGACATCAAGGGTAGGGTAAGGGGATTCTTGCTAAACCCACTAACAAGATGCTTGCTGAAGGCAGAGTCGGAGGCTTCTCACTAAATTGACTTAGCAGGATTTTTGCTACAAATAGGTGAAGCAGGATGAAGAAACAGCCCAAGGATGAGGCTCAGTTGAAAAGAGGACTCAGAATAACCTGTCCAAAGTTTGGTCAAGGAGAGAGTTTTTGTCAGTGGCTTTCTGGAAGATTCCCTATCTCATAGAATTCCTGTCTCTGCAGTTCAGCGATATTTAATATGATCTCTACAACTGGGTCTCAAGGCATCAGATTTCATCATCCAGGAGAAGGAAAACATCCCTCTCTGGGAATCGAGCCCACTATTATGATAGTGACACTGTTAAACTGCTGTCAGTTATTTAGGGAGAAGCGTGGACTCTGGAGGCAGAGAATTCTGAACTTGGACTCTATTAGTAATGGCTGTGTGGCCATAGGCAAAATCCTATTTCCTTTCTGGAGCTCAGTTTCCTTATCTGCAAAATGGAGGGGGTGGGACTATATGTCTGCTAGAATTGCTGGGAAGGGTAAATAGGGAGTCATCAGTGACCAGATGCAGTGGGCGCTTAGTGAGCGTTACTTCACTCCTCCTTCCCTTACTTACGAATCCAGGTCCTACCAAGAACCACCTCATATATCCCGAATCTGATAGAAATTTTTCCAGACCTGCCCACATCTGAAATTACATTCTCCTCCCACACTCACCCCAGGCTCATCCCTCCACTGGAGCCCAGCCACTGGCAGTCTTGCTTCAGAGTCATTTGTGAATAATCTATTTCTCCCATCAAATTTTGACTTGTTGACTATCACATGGGCTTTCTTGATCCAAAATGCGAGCCTAGCTAAGTGTCACAGAGAGAACACTCAACTAATTGCTGAATTAAACTGGCAATGGCACAATCTGCAAGCCACTTTAATTTTCTTCAGCAGCTAAAATATATCTCTTGCAGGAAGATTATTTTGTGAAAACAAATTGGAATGCCTATTATTAAAAGCCAGACTCATCTGGGGCCTCCTTTGCCAAAGCTGCCTTCCCCATCTGTTTGGAAATGCAAACGTGTTCCGGTCTGGATTAACCTGCCAGATAAACTGAAGGAAGGATGTGGAGTCTTAGAACAATTATTTTGCAGGAATTGGCTTTCTCAGCATCTTACTTTGAAATCCAGGAGTTGTTTGTTTGATCTCTGCCTGTGACTCAGAAACCAAACCCTTATTTTGTAAGCTTATGCAACAAGGCAAAAATCATAAACAATACGCAAAAGGATAGAATGTCCTATTTGTGAAAAGAACTTACAAAGTTACAGGATTTATCTTTGGAAATGGGCATCTTGTTTAAAAACATAGATCATTTTGAGAGTTCCAGTTAAACCATGGTGAATTTGTAATTGTACCCATTTTTCTTTCCTTTCTGGGATACCACTAAAACTGTAGCAATGGGGCTGTTTAAAGATATAAGCTCCCATAAACAAAGATGATACACAAGGAGACACTTAAGAAAGAAGTTGAGGAATTACAATACATTAGATGAGACGTGGATGGAGCTGAATACTCTCATTTAGTAGAGCACAGAAAGCTGAATTCTGTGTCCACAGAAGCAGATACCATTTGAGCTTGTCTTGGAAAACTCCAGAAGGGCTCAGGACTTGAAAACACAGGGTGCTGCAGGAGGCAAGGGTCAGGTATGCTGCTGAAATCAGGGATGCTGGCTAGGATTTTGTAAGTGGAGCAGTTAGACCCCTAGGTCCCTTCCAGTTCATGTAATCAGGGGATTCCTTATCTACTGTCTCCATCCCCCTGCTTGACACAAGGAACCAGAGAAGCTTGACTAAGAGATGTTAGGCCCACCTGTCAGTGTTGGGGGAGGGGAGGTGATGAGGCTCGTGCTTCAAGAGAATTAGTGAACAAACATCTGCGTCTCGAGTGTGGGGCCCACCTGTGACTGCTGTCAGCGGGGCTTAGGCACAGCCACACCTGCACCTCGCCAGAAGCAGAAAGGGACTTCTCAGCGAAGCCTCAGAGGAAAGACCTCCAAATTCTGCCGTGAAGGAGAATCCTCCCCCCAGTGAAACCACCAGATCCTCACCCATCAGTCTTCCTCGAGGAGCCTTCAGTTGACAAGCTCCACTCATTCATACAGGGGTTTAGTGCTTCACACTCACACATAAGCAGAAGGCAAACTCAAACCTGCTAATGCGGAAGGTAGCGAGACCAGACAAATGGCGCCGAGGGGCTCTAGTAAAGCATGGGCAATGCCGGGAGTGGAAGAACATTTTCTAACCTTTTCTTAAGTTCTTCAGGAATATGAGAGAACATATAGTGACTATAAAACAGAACAGCATGCAGAAGGAAGGAATAATTCAATAATAAGAAAGAGACTTTGGAAATTAAAAGTAGATGAGCCAAGATAAAAATGTCAATAGCTGAGATAAAGCTGCTACTCCAGAAAGTAAAACAAAAAGAGATGAAAATAGAAAAAGAGTATATAAGAAAATTAGAATTCCAACATTCAACTTACTAATAAAAGTTTTAAAGAGAGCTAACAGAAAAAAGTGGAGAGAAAAATTTCACAAAGAAAACAAGACTATTTCTCAGAAGTGAAAGGTATAAGCACAGTACTATGAATTTTTTTAAAAAGAAGAGACGCTCATACCATGGTCTATTACCATGGCAATTGCCAAAAAGGCTAGAGATAAATAAACGATCCTAAAATGGTTCTGAGAGAATAAAACAGGTCTAATGTAAAGAATGGGCTTCTCAGGTGGAGTTAGTAGTAAAGAACTCGCCTGCCAATGCAGGAGACATAAGAGACATGGGTTCGATCCCTGGGTCGGGAAGATCTCAAGGAGGAGGGCATGGCAACCCACTCGAGTGTTCTTGCCTGGAGAATCCCATGGACAGAGGGGCCTGGCAAGCTACAGTTCAGAGGGTCACACAGAGTCAGACACAACTGAAGCAACTTAGGACACACACACCTACGGTGTAAAGAATAGGAAGTAAGAATAGCTTCAAACATCTTAAGTGATGGTGGAATCTAGAAGACAAAAAGGAAATGCCTTTGAAATTTGGCGGGGAAACTCTTTCAAGCCAGGAATCTTATATAAAGCCAATTTATTATCAGAGGTAAAGGTACAATAAAGGCATTTTTACTATGTAAGGGGCTTCCCAGGTGGCGCTAGTGGTACAGAACCCACCTGCCAATGCAGGAGACATAAGAGACGCGGGTTTGATCCCTGGGTCGGGAAAATCCCCTAAAGAAGGAAATGGGCACCCACTCCTAGTCTTGCCTGGGAAGCCCCATGGACAGAGGAGCCTGGCAGGCTACAGTCCACGGGGTCAGAAAGAGATGGACATGGCTTAGCGACTAAAGAACTATGTAAGACTCAGAAGTTTCTCTCCCATTTGCCCTTACTGAGGAATCTACCAAAGAAGATGCTCCAGCAAAACAAGGAGGCAAACGAAGAAGACAAGGATCCAGGAAAGAAGGGATCCTAGCAGGACAAAGTCCCAAAGAAGAGGCCCGTGACAACCACTGCCCTAGACAGCAGTCTACGCAGCCTGGAAAAAGAGGATGGAGAGCTTTTGGACTGAGGCCCCAGGAGCCTAAAAAGGGGCCCACGTGTTTGAGTATATAGGAAATACTATTGTTAGGCATTTTAAAAGAGATGTTAAAGCATTTTGAAGGAACTAATGAATTGTTCACAGAAAACAAGGTAAATGAAAACTCAGTCAGTTATTAATTTCAGGAAGTAAATGAAGATTGTACAAAAGGGGGCCATGATTGGTTCAACAGTGAGCAATATGTTGTGATCAAAAGTTTTAAATCTTGTCAATTCGTTTAACCAAAAAACGATATAATGGTGAAATGATAGGAGGAAAAAGGGAATAAGAACTAAGCCCTCATCTGTCATGGCAGGGAAGTTAATAGATGTCAAAAAGATATATCTGGAAATAGCATTAAACCATATTATTTACAAATAACAATACTAAAGGAGAAACGGCTAGAGCAGTTGAGGATGGTCACTCCTGGGAAGTTGGGGTTGAGGATAAAGATGGATGAGGAACAGCTGTTTTTTATCATTGTGTGGTATGTTTCTTCAGTTGTGTCTGACTCTTTTGTGATCCCATTGACTGTAGACTACCAGGCTCCTCTGTCCATGGGGATGCTCCAGGTAAGAGTACTGGAATGAGTAGCCGTGCCCTCCTCTGGAGGATCTTCCCGACCTGGAGATCAAACCTGAGTATCTTACGTCTCATTATAGTGCTATCTAAAGTAAAGAATATATAGGAGATGGGAATACCAAACCACTTTACCTGCTTCCTGAGAAACCTGTAGGCAGGTCAAGAAGCAACAGAACTGGACATGGAACAATAGACTGGCTCAAAATTGGGAAAGGAGTACATCAAGGCTGTATATTGTCACCCTGCTTATTTAACTTACATGCAGAGTACATTGTGTGAAATGCTGGGCTGGATGAAGCAAAAGCTGGAATCCAGATTGCAGGGAGAAATATCAATAACCTCACATATGCAGATGACACCACCCTAATGGCAGAAAGTGAAGAGGAACTAAAGAGCCTCTTGATGAAGGCGAAAGAGGAGAGTGAAAAATCTGCCTTAAAACTCAGCATTCAAAAAACAAAGATCATGGCACCTGGTCCCATCACTTCACTGCAAATAGATGGGGAAACAATGGAAACAGTGTCAGGCTTTATTTTGGGGGGCTCTAAAATCACTGCAGATGGTGACTGCAGCCATAAAATTAAAAGACACTTGCTGCTTGGAAGAAAAACTATGACCAGCCTGGACAGAATGTTGAAAAGCAGAGACTTTAGTTTGCTGACAAAAGTCCATCTAGTCAAAGCTATGGTTTTTCAAGTAGTCATGTATGGATGTATGAGTTGGACCATAAAGAAGGCTGAGCACCAAATAATTGATGCTTTTGAACTGTGGTTCAACTCTAGAGAGTTCTCTAGGGTTACTTGGGCTGCAAGGAGATCCAACCAGTCCATCCTAAAGGAGGTCAGTCCTGGGTGTTCATTGGAAGGGCTGGTGTTGAAGCTGAAACTCCAATACTTTGGCCATCTGATGTGAAGAACTGACTCATTTGAAAAGACCCTGATGCTGGGAAAGATTGAGGGCAGGAGGAGAAGCAGATAACAGAAGACAAGATGGTTGGGTGGCATCACTGACACAATGGCCTTGAGTTTGAGCAAGCTCAGGGAGACAGAGAAGGACAGAGAAGCCTGGCATGCTGCAGTCCATGGTGTTGCAAAGATTTGGACATGACTGAGCAACTGAACAACAATATACATGGATTAAAATTAATTCAAAAGACAAAGTCATAATGGGCATATATTTAAAAGTAGATTTTCAGGTGTTTTGGAAATCGTAGTGGAAGGGGACTGGGAGGCCCTGTTTCTGTCCTGCACTATTGTGCTAACTCACTCTGTGGGCAAATCACCTCCCTCTCCTGGCTCCGCTTTCTCATCTATAAAATGAGTCAGCGGCTGGACTAGAAGATCTTTAAAACCCCTTCTCAGCACCAACATTCTATAATTCGGGGCTTTTCAAAGTATCAGACCAGTAACCAAAGCTATGTTTGGCTTTGGGTTTACCAAAAAATATTTATAAGTACAAAAATTTAAGACATATGGTGTTTGTTTCAAAGTCTTGTGCTGGCCTCACCCACAAGCTTACCCTCTGAGGAACGTGGACTCAAGCTAGCATTGCCAGAAATAACAAAATTGAATTAAATTAAATTTAAAAAGAACACATCCAGTTCAATTCGAATTTCAGATAAACAATGAAGAAAGGAATTCCCTGGTGGTCCAGTGGTCAAGACTCTGCACTTCTACTGCTGGGGGCACGGGTTTGATCCCTAGTTGGGGAAATAAGAACCCACAAGCTGTGTGGCTGGGGCAAAACAAACAAACAAAAGCAAAAAATCACCTACAAATAATTTTTAGTATAAGTAAAGAACAAATATTTGTTGTTTATCTGACATTCAAACTTAACTGGCCCTCAGGGCACCTTCCTCTTCAGTTATCATGTTCCAGTTATGTGACCAGTTACTCTGGAGACAGCAGATTGGGCAAGGACCTGGTGCTCTAATCCAAGGGCCCCCAGATAGGGGGAAACCAGCAGGTTATGAGGAAGCTGCTTCTAAGAACCGTGCCCAGGAAGGGCTCTTTAATTCAGAGAGTGGTGTCTCACCAACCAATCTGATTCTCTGTCTTTCAGCATTGTAAATGTGAGCCCTGCTTCAAAGGGCTGGTAAGCATTCATGAAAATGTGGGGTGAGGGGACCCAGTTCAGAAGGGAAACTGACTCAAGAATGCTGTGGTCTGTTTATGAGTCAGTGTTCTCATAAAGTAGACCGACAACTTCTCTGGTGCAGAAACTGCCTCGTTCACTCTTGAGTGTCCAGTTTGGGCTGAGTGAATGTGCGAACAGTATGCAACCCTGCCCTCTTGCCACGTATCATCATTTCAGACAGATTTGGAGCAAGGCTAGGAGGATGAATGTACAGAGTTGGGGGAGAGAGATGATTTAATGTGATTACTAGCCATTTATTCTCATCCAGGCTCTCTGCCAAGTGCTCTATGTGCATCTTCTCATTTAAGCCTCCCAGTGGCCCTGTGAAATGGTTAGGACCCTCATGTTACAGATGAGAAAAACTCAGAGAGGTTGAGTAACTTGCTTGAGGCCACAAAGCTACCTACAGGGGGTCAAGATTAGAACCCAAGCCTGTTTGGCTCCAGAGCCAGTGTTTTCTCCACGGACTCTGCCGTCCATGTGTTAGACGGGAGAATATGGGTGAAACGGTGCTCTGGAGGTTGTAAACTAACTGTGAAGCCCATATCGTCTGCTCTAACCTCAGCTCTTGCTGTGTTTTCAGGAAATTAGTTACTTCCAGTTTCCGGGAGAGCTCTTGATGAGGATGTTGAAGATGCTGATCCTTCCACTGGTAGTCTCCAGGTGAGGGGCAGGTGTTCGGCTGGGAGGGCTGGGGTGGGGTTTCCGGGAGAGGCTTCTGTACAGATTCCGTCAGGGCCCTGCTCCTGCGGTGGGTGTCTGGACTGCAGGCTCTGGATGGCATGGTTGTAGGGTCCTTACGGGAAGTAGGCGGTGGCACGGGCTGCTGGAGTCTGGCTCATTCAGCGGCACCCATTGTTTCAATCCCTTTCAGTGGACACTTTATTGACTTGAGCAAGTGATTTGGAGTCCTAGAAACTGACCTGACTCCAGGGTAGCTCAGGGTCAGGGAGTTCAGGCCCTGTTCCCAAGGAGAGGCTGTAGGTGGTGAATGCAGCGAGGCATGGGGAAAAGGTGACCTTGGAGACGATCACAAGACGATATCCTGGCTCAGCTGTGGGCTGTACTGGCTGTAGAAACTCGGGCAGGTTGTCAGACTCCTCTGAGCCTCAGCTTCCTCATCTGTAAAATAAGAATAAAAACACCTACTCCAAAAAGTTGCTGTGAGGACCATTGGAGGCTGTCTATTTGCTAAACATTCAAGGACTGAGCACAGGCTTTGAGGGAAGACAGGTGGGAGATGAAGCTGGAGAATGGGTTCTTGATCACAAAAGACTTTGAATGCCAGGTTAAAGCATTCAGTCTTTACCCATTAGGGTGAGGGCCAGTGCAAATCCTTGGAGGTCACCTGGTGTCTACCACAGATGTGCTGGTGAATTTGACCAACGCCCTGGTCCTCTCTAGGTCTTGGAATTTTCAGCTGTATAATGAGTTGGTGGCTCCAGATGGTGTCCAAGAACCCTTTAGTCTGAGACCATGGGTTTAGAACCCTCACCTCCTAGGACTTGTGTGCAGGAAGGAAAGTGGACAAGCCTCTGAATCCTGAATTCAGGTGGCGCCTGGATGTAGGGGGCTCTATCCCCTTGGCCAGGGTCATTAGCCTTCTCGGCCTCCGTATTGCTAAGGAGGGAGCCAGCTCCTCTTCCTTGCCCCTCTAGGGTGACAGAGATAATGGTCCCCCATTATCTAAAAGGCCAGCTAATGGTGTTTTCTGCTGCCTGTAGGAGCCTTGCCAAGCTCAGTTTAGCTTCATGCAGGCAGCATTTGGGTCTCTCAGGACTCAACCTTCAAGGCTCTGCTAAAAGGCCACTTCCCTGCAGAAGCTCTCCCTGACTCCTCAAGCCTCTTCAGTGGTTGCCTCCTCTTCATGCATCTTTTGAGTCATTCGCTGAGTCAGGGAATCTGTCAAGGTCACCAGTAGCCTCCCTATTGCTACATCCAAAGGACACTCTGAGTTCTTGCTCTGCATGACCTGTTCACAACATTTCATGCACTTGATACAATGGTTGGTCACTCTTTCCCTCTTAAAACACTCCTCCCTATGACGTTACTCCCTCTAGCTTTGTCTGCTCTCTGCCCCTTCATCCCAGTCTCATCTGCCTCTAATCAACTTCTGAATGTTGCAATTTCTCAGGCCTTTCCTCATCTGTCCTCATGGCTTTAACATACCACCTATAAGCCCAGCTTATAGCTCTCCCTCCCCGACCTCTCTTCTGAGAATTACTCAAACTACCTACCTGTCACTGTGTGTGTGTATGTGTGTGCTCAGTCATGTCCGACTCTTTGAGATCCCATGAACTGTAGCCCACCAGGTTCCTCGGTCCATGGAATTTCCCAGGCAAGAATACTGGAGTGGGTTGCTGTTTCCTGCTCCAGGGAATCTTCCTGACCCAGGGATCAGACCCATGTCTCCTGCATTTCCTGTATTGACAAGCGGACTCTTTACCACTGGGCCACCTGGGACATTGCCACTTGATATTTCATGAGGATTTCAATTTAGCGTAATCAACATGACATTTTACCCTGTAAACCCATTCCTTTTCCTGTTTTCTGCTTGTCAGTAAGCAGCAACTCCACCTACCCAGTTATTGAAGCCTCTGTGTTTATTCTCTTCCCCACCCCAGCTCATCCATCAGCAGCTCCAGCTGATTCTTCCCCACAACTAGAACCCAGCATCATCCCCACCACAGGTGCAGACTCCGCTGTGACATCACTGGTCTCCAGGCTTGGGTTTTTGTTCCCCTCTCATCTGTTCTCCGGAGAAGGCAATGGCAACCCACTCCGGTACTCTTGCTTGAAAATTCCCGTGGACGGAGGAGCCTGGTAGGCTGCAGTCCATGGGGTCGCTACGAGTCAGACACGACTGAGCAACTTCACTTTCACTTTCCACTTTCATGCATTGGAGAAGGAAATAGAAACCCACTCCAGCGTTCTTGCCTGGAGAATCCCAGGGATGGCGGAGCCTGGTGGGCTGCGGTCTATGGGGTCGCATAGAGTTGGACACGACTGAAGTGACTCAGCAGTAGCATCTGTTCTCCACCTGGCGTCCAGAACGGTCTCATGAAAAGCCCATCCGGCCATGCCATTCATTCACCTAAAACCCTTCAATGGCTCCCATGGCATTTAGTATAAACTTCAGACCCTTAACCTAACTAGGAGGCCCTTCAGGGTTCTCCCAGCCTGTGCTCCACCTCATCTCGTGCCTCACTCACTCCAGCATCCTGGCCTCTTAGCTCTGTAAGCAAACCAAACCCTCCACATCTCAGGGTCCTACACATCTCAAGACCTTCCTTCTGCCTGGAGCCTGCTTCCCCAGCACTTTCCATGTCTCCACCGCCTTAGAAAGGCCCTCCCCACCCATCGCCCTTCACTACCACTCGTGCTCTCCCCCATCATGCCCTCTCCCTTTTCTTGCTGAGCACTTACTATGTATTATTATTCTATATGTATGTCATTAACTTGTTTGTCTTCCACTGGACTATACTTTCTGTGAAGACAGAGGCAATATTCTGTTGAGGTTCCACTCAGGAACTTGTCAAATGCCTGGCACGCTATAAGTGCTTATTAATACTGGCTGAGTGGATTAATGAGTTCAACAATTGCGCTTTCTGGCATGTGGCCCTGTACTGAGTGCTGTAGATGCAGAGATGAATGAGGGTCTGTTCACTATCTGCTCACAGGCTGTGAGGGAGACCGATGAGGAAATAGACTATTACACAACAGCCAAATAAACATGCTGCCGGAGGAACACAGGACTCTGCTTTTTTGCTTCCTTTTCCCCAGTTGTATAGCAATGGGGCATCTTCATCATCCTTTGCTGTTGACCTTACTCATTGCCAGGGTGTGGCCTCTTACTCATGACAGAAACACTCCAAATGAAGTGGCCCTTGCATGGACCCTGGAGTCAGGCAGACCTGCCTGGGTTCACATCCTGGCTCTGCCATTTCCTAGCTGTGTGACTTTGGGCAAGTTATTTAACTTAAAATATAACAAAACCCTGAAGTCTGAGTCAAAGGCCTGGGTCCTAGGCCAGCTTCTGCCACAAATCGCCATGTGATCTTGGGGAAGGCAAGTTTACCTGGGCCTCAGTTTACCCAGGCTACCCAGTGATTTTAGGTCCATCCTGCTGTCTGAGTCCTGGCTCTCAAAGGCCTGGTCTCACGCACAAGCGCTTTATCTTGGCTGAAAGTGGAATGTGGTATTAACTTCAGAAAAGCCAGTGTGTGTTTATGTTTCGTGTGTTTATATTATATAGTTTGGGCTGGTGCAGAGCAACTATGTCACTGAAAAATGAAAGTGCTTTAAAACTTTCCTATTAAGGGAGAATTAAACCTTCTTGGGAGAAAATGACACGTTTCTGAGCCCCTAACTGCTCCATCCCTGAGCCTGACTTCCTTTAGCTTCAGCTGGTCATCCACTACCCATGGTTCCCTGAGCTCTTGCTCTTGGCCAGCCCAGGGCCAGGTATTTCTGTCCTCAAGGAGTGGCCACTCTGGTTTGGGGTTTGTCACTCAGGACAGAGTAAAATCACCAAAGCTGCTTTGAAAATTCAACTGTCAGGTCTCATTCCCAGCTTGCTGAACCAGAACTGCCAAAGGGCCCAAACGGGTTTGTTTTAAAAGTTCCACAAGTGTTCTAATGGTTTGAAAAGAAACCCGGATGACTTGGGATCAGAACTTCTGGCTGAATAGCTAAAGAGCCTGGCTTGAGGGCTGTTGCTCTTCAGTTCCCGGGCCTCCAAGCTGTACCCTCAGGAGACAGAGGCTTCCTGCCATGTAAATTGCTCCAGGGCAGTGCAAGGATACACATCAAGGCACATTTGCTTCAATTCCAGTAATCTGCAAGTTGGGGTCCCAAAGCCTGGCACCCATTCCCCTCTTCCTGGAGAATCTGCCTCCCTTCCCTACACCAAGCCCCTGGCATCAGGCTGGTCCCCTTGTTAATTTCTAAGCATGCCACATACCACCTCTGCTCAGGCTGCTCCCCTCCCACGAATGCCCTCTTCACCTCTTAATTAAGCCCCCCTCTATGTACACAAGGGCATGGATCACTAGGGGTCACCTTAGGGTGTGTCCACCTGTTTTTTGTCTCCATACCTTCCTTCTCCTACCCCTTCAAGACCAGCCAGAAATCCTACCCTCCTTGTCTTTAAAAGTCATCTCCACTCACGCCCTGTTCCTAGAGTGGGGTTGGGTGGAAGTGCTGCCCAGCTTCTGGTCCTAGTGGCTCATCAAGGAATTTCTTCTGAACATGGACAACCTCCTTACCATAAAAAGGATCCTGAAGAATATGAATTCATCTCTCTCTCAGGGACATCACAGGGTCTGGTACATCGTATGTGCCTAAGAAATGCTTTTTAAATGAACAAAGATCAGTGGAAAGAAGTCGAGGCAGAATTCAGGCAAGGTTTATGAACAACATTTGAACTGACCCTTGGACAATGATTCGGAGTTATCTTTTTAAAATGGTTTGCATTTTTAAAAGTTACATAAGCAAATTACAAACACTGTGGATAACAACAAAAAATCCTATCATTCCACATCCCTAATTCTGCCCCTATTCTTTTTCCTGAAAACGTTTGTTCTTGTCTTTCTTAGTAGTGAATTCACTAGGCCCAGGGTGTGGTCCTTGGCTTACTGATTCAGAAACTCAACCTCATCTGAGCCCCTGAATTGGTCATGCCTGTCCTCTGATACCTGTAAGAAGCAACCAAATAAACCAAATGTCAATTTGTTCATCCACAGAGATAAATAAAATTGCCAAGGAGGACAAATGCACACAGCCTCTGGCCAGAGCTTTTCTCCCTATTGGCTCATCACTTGGGGACCTCAGTGGTTAAATCTGTTTGCTGGCAGGACAATTATTTAATGGTATAATAACCAGTATGAGTCTAGGTTTGCCATTTTTAGTCTTCAGGGCCCAGGTGGTGGAGTTCCATCCTACAGGCATTTAAATACAGTGAATTCAATTACATGTGGTATGAAAAAGAGAGAAAACAATTTAAAGGAGACAAATGGCTTCCCCCATTCAAAGAGCTATGTCCTGGGTGCCTGTACCGTGGGGGAGCTGGGTCCCCACTCTAAGCCAGTCTCAGTTCCCACATGTCTTGCAGAGGGAGCATCTCCCCACATGGCTGTGGTGATTCTAGGCCATGAAGAGAGGATTGCATGGTTTCTTTTTCACAGCTGGTGATCACCTGAAGAAATAGCAACCCAAAACTGGGAAGAAAACTGTCCTGAATGAAAGTATATACCTCCTGAACTTTATGAGCAATTTAAGGGATCTTTAAGGGCAAATCTAATTATGAATGGTTTTTGCTTTATGTACTGACTTGAGGACTGAATTGAGGACAAGCAGGAAGCCCATTTTCTTCCTTTTGAGACCTGCACCCACTGGCCAAGATCAGCTTATAAGTATTAATAGGTAAAAAGAGTACGGGAACATCTGATCTTGCCACTAGCCCTGTTTGTTGCCCTGGTTCCTTCCATAGAGTGTCTCTGTTGAGCACGGTCCTGCATGGATTGGTTCAAGCCTAAACATGGCCCTTTGCAGGTACATGTACCTGCTCAAGCCACAGGGATGCTCAGTTCTGGCTCCCAGGTCATTCGAGAGAGCTCAGTCATGCTCTGAGATTAGCTCGCTGTGGTTGAGCCCTGAGTCCATTCTCCGCCATGGTGAGTTAGCCCTGGAGGTCTTTAGTGCTGACAGACCTTGGTCGTGGGTGCCCTAGTAAACCCTGATTCCAACTTCAAAGTGCAAGACGCAGGGGTTGGGGTCTTTGTCTCTTTTTCTCGGAAGGCCCCTGAGCCTCTCATGCAAATTAGTGCCCCTTTCCATAACTCGGCAGATCTTAAAGTCTCAAGGAGGGGCACTTCCATCAAACTGCAAGTCTCTCTCTGCCCCTGCACAATGTGCGCCTTCTTGCCTTACAATTGCCACTTGAAAAATTCTAAAAATGACAACTGCAAGGAACACAGAAGCCTCAGACAAAATTTAGAAAGCTCTGCCTCATGTTACATTGGCATAGGAATTAGCAGTCTGATGGTTAGGACCTGCCATGGCATTGTCCTTGGACAGTGCTAAGGACCTTACCACTCTCTGCTGTCTTCTCTGTGCTCCACTGCTGACTGATCCCATGCTAATTACACCTTCTTTCATTAGAAAAGTCAAGCCTTTGGAGCCTTCCTTTCCCATTTTCTCCCTGTTATCACTTGTTGCTACCCTGATCCCTTTCGCTTTACATTTATTATTTAACCCAGTTTACATTTATGGTTTAACCCAAAGAATATTGGCAACTTTCTGTTCCTTTATGTTCTTGGAAGATACCTCACTGCTGTGCTGTGCTTAGTCACTCCATCATGTTGGACTCTTTGCGACCCCATGGACTATAGCCCGCCAGGCTCCTCTGTCCATGGGGATTCTCCAGGCAAGAATACTGGAGTGGGTTGCCATGCCCTCCTTCAGGGGATCTTCCCAACCCAGGGATGAAACCCGGTTCTCCTGTATTACAGGCAGATTCTTCACTGCCTGAGCCATGAAGGAAGCCCTCAGATTTACCCCAGCATCTGTTATTTACCACACTCTTCACTTTGACCATAAAATAGACACAATGCTATCTGCAAACTTACAAAGAAGTTCCTAGCAGGTGCTATAGGGAAGGGGGTGGGGACCGTTTTGGCCCCAATGAGGTTGGACATTGCTTCTAATGTTGGGAGGTCATCTAAGCCTTGTTTTCACACATCTCCAGACAAGAGTGATGCAAGGAACCTGGGGTGGGTCAAATCAGCATCTGGATCCAGCTAGGGACTCCAAATCTCCACTTGTTTTTTTTGCCAAACTCTCCTCTCCCCTCATTCTTCAACGTCTTAAACCAGGCATCATTCAAGGAAAACTGAATCCATATGTTTGTGACTCATTGATGCCGAACATGGCAGAATGTTCTATTAGCTCCACATCGTAGCAGAGAAATCCACGGGTGTGTGGGTTAATATGTAAATGTGTGCTGTAGGGCTTTACACACGTGTATTGTGTGAGTGTATGTGTGTACATACATATGTGTATATGTATTGCTTTTCTATTGTAAGAATTTTAGACTGATTTTTCTCAGAATGAGGAAGTCTTGTTTGGCCAAAGAAACTCAACCCTCCCTTCTCCCCCTTCCTGAGGAACTCTAGTTTGGCAGACAACTACCAAACACCCACGTTCTAACTTACTGGAGATGGTCCTGGGCCAAGCCGCCACTGAAATCTGGCTTGAGAGCCAGTCTACAGGGGGCAGCTGCCCGGGGCGTCCCAGGGTAGACAGTCAGTGGGAGGGAGGCAGGAGGAATGGGCAGCCTGCACTTCTGAACTCTGCCCCACAAGCCACGGGGCAACTGTTCTTAGCAGAGCTCTGTTGACCTCTCTGATGGGAGCCCTGGGATCACTCTTTGGCCCTCTTGCCCAGTCAGCTGATCACCTTACTCATCAGGAGGGGAAACAAAGCCCAGCTGTGGGGCCATGGGTGGGGTCAGACCATCAGCTTGGTGACTCCAAAAAACTTTCAGATTTTTATCACCCATCACAGACTCCCAGGCTCTTTTCCCCTTCCAGTTAGAGAATTCCTACTTATCCTTCAAGGATCTTCTCAGCAGCCACCTCCTATGGGAACACTAGCCTGATTCCCAGGCTGGGCTAGACCTCTGCTCTGATCTCTCTCAACCCAACCATGCCCCAGGGCTTTGTGATGTCCATCCTGCAGGTCTCTCCACCCACCTGAGGACCACAAACCCTCTTCCTTCCTTTTTAGGAGCCCACAGCACGCAGAGCAAGTGTTCAACATGGGGCATTCTGGGGACCTATGTGAGTCTAGGGAGGTGGGTGAGGTCTTGAAAAAGCTCCTGCTACTCTCCTCTGTGGACAACCACTATATGGGGAGGGAAGTTCAAGAGCCTGGGGAAGGTGGGCCCAGCTGGACTAGACACTAGCTGCCCCTCTGATAGAAGGAGGGGAGGCCCGGGACCTGTGTTCCCATATCCTTTGGGTGGGTGCTTTCTCTCCCTCTAAACATGGCATGGGGCCCTGGTCATAACCAGTTATGATGGATATCCCAGGAAAGCCATTCCTAATGGTGGAAGTGACTACCTGAGACCATAGGGCCGAGTCATGGTCACCTGTGGGAACACTGGCTCCCTCCACCTGATATTTTTTGCTTCGCGGAAAATAAAGGGGTAGGGGACTGGAAACTGGATGGACCCTTACTGCTCTTGGGAATGCACCCTTCCCAGTGCAAAGTGGTTGAGACTGACATATGGTCAGACATGGGCTCTCAAGGGCTGCAGCTGAGGCTCCTCCCAGCTTTGGCTTTTGACCAAGTTCAAGCTTGTTATTTGCAAGTTCCCAATCCATCCCCTTCTCGTGGCCAGGGGCCTGGGCAGGGGGACCTGCAGAAGGCAGGTGGGGACACAGCAGCACCCCCAGACTCATGCCTGTCTCCTGGCCACCGCTACTCCCCCTTCTCTCATCCCGCCTCCCACACTCTGAGCCCTGAACTTAGTCCCCACCTTCCCACTCACCCTGGTCCCATGGAATCTACAGTGGAACCAAAGAGGTTTTGTCTGCGTGGCTCCAGGGGGGCAGGGCTGGGCTCAGTGTAGAAATTCTCTTCCCTGGAGGCAGACGTCATACTAATAAGTATAACTAGCCCACAGTGGAGGTAGTGAGTTCTCTGTCCTCTGAGGTATGCAAACAAAGATGGTAGAGTAATTCCCACCCTTGGGAAGGGGGTGCTGGAGCCAGAAGATCTAGACCTTAGCCAAGTGGGAGCCTAGGCATCCTGCCTTAGATCTCAGAAGTTTGGCTTGAGGGTGGGGCCGTGGCCAGGACAGCTAGGAAGTGTAATTCGGTGCTAACGTGGCACTTGCTGTCAGCTGCCGGGCCTGTGGTCTGCTCAGGGGAAGGAAAAAGACCTGAGTACTTGGTAGGGCTGACGGGACTCCCACGGACCCCCGGATGGCTCCATCTTTTGCCTGTTGGGTGAACTGCCTGCAGCTGCACCCAGGGGCAAGCTTAGTAGAGCTTCCCTGACTAGGTCAGCCGAGGCCAGAGCCCAAGGACTTGGCTCCTTCCTGTCTTTAACTTCCCAGTGCAGGATGTTGTGGAAGTTGTCATGCTGGTAAACCAAATCTACTTACTAGTTCAAATCTACTTACTTACTATGTGATTTGAGCAAGTTGCTTGCACACCTCCAGTGACTAGGAGCTCACTACTTCTCAAGGAGGTCCTTCCAGGGCAGGACAGCTGTCTCTAGAAAGTTATTCCTGGGGTTGAGCTGAGCGCTGCTTCTCCATGACTTTTCCCATGGATCCCAGTGTTTCCAGGGTCTGCTCTGCTATGCTCCACAGCCCCCGCCCTCCAGGCTGGCGTTACTGTCCCCCACCACTTACCCCAGCTGCCTTCTCTGGGGCACACACCTCCCTCCTTTGTCCCTTTTGGTCTCAATGTCAAGGGCAGGTCTGTAGCCTCTTCAGTAAGCCCTCCAGGCTTCTAGCTACACAGGCTGCCCTTCGGCAGCCTCATTCCCCATTGACTCACCAAGCTGGCAGCAAACAAATTCCCCAAATCCCCCTTCCGCGTACTGCTGCTGGGGCTCAGCCCTCCTCTGCCCCAGTGTTTGTGCTCTCTGGGGTGTTGGAGCCAAGTATGGCTCTGCATGTGTCCATGTTCATCTTTATCATGTCAGTCTAAACTAGCCTGAGTTCTGCTTAGTTCCAGCTCCCTCATCCAGCACATTGGCTGTTCCTCCCAGCTTCCTATCCTCCTCAAATCTGATCCACATGCTGTCAGCGCCCTTGGCCAAGCCATTGATAAAAACAACCGGGAAGGAGAGGGCTAAAGGGAGAGCTCCAAAGCACAGCTCCAGAGTCCCTCCCGGGTTCTCAGTACTTAGAAGAAGGCTCTGCCTGCAATAATCATTCTCACAGTTCTCAGGAGACCCTGTGCCAACTACCTCAATGTCATATGGACACACAGTGCCAGGGGCACTTTGCTAACCTGGCAAGGGAAACGAGGCTGGTCCTGGTGACTTGTTCTCCAGAACTCACAGTGGGTGCTCATGGTCATCAGAAGTCACCCCCTATCACAATCTTGTCTAGAATTTCACCCTGGCTTAACGCACACACCCACACCAGCAAACCTGCACCCAAGCCAAGCCAGGCCCTGAGCTCTCAGGACCTAGAACTGAGCCAGATTCTACCCTTCCCTAGAGGGGATCACGGTCTGCTCTGGCAGGTGGCCATGGAACATTCGATGACAGCACAGAGGTATGCTAGTAACTGGAATGTGCTGACTACTTGCTATGTACCAGTCACTATTCTAAACCTAGGCTAACCCTCAGAGTAAACTGTCACTGCCCTCATTGTGGAAAAGGACATGGCAGCCCACTTCAGTATTGTTGCCTGGAAAATTTCATGGACAAAGGAGCCTGGTGGGCTACAGTCCATGGGGTCACGGAGTCAGGCATGACTGAGGGACTGAGCACATCCCTATTTTATCCTCCAGTGGGAACTGAGGCACACAGAGGCTCAGGAACTTGCCTGAGCCTCCCACACAGTGAGGGCTGTATGCAGGCAACCAGGAGCTGCCTGGCCTTGTCTGGCGGGCTCAGGAGGCCCTCAGAAGGAGGAGGTACTGAGTGGAGACTGGAAAAATGGGTAACAGCAGGAGAGAACTGGAAAAAAAGCAGGGACGGCAGGGGCAAGGCAGCAGCGTCCCCTCACTGTTCACTGCGCCACTCAGCATGTGTTCCTGCCAGCCTGCCCAGTGCCAGAGCTGGCTGGTCCCTGGGGATTCAGAAGTGAGCATGCCAGCAGAGTGCCCTGGAACAAACTGGGAAGTACAGGGTGCCCTGGGGAAGTGAATGAGATGGCCATAATCAGGGAAGGCTTTCCAGAGGAAGTGAGGTCTGAGCTGGAAACTGGTTGGGTTGGAGAGATGTACGTGGGGTGGGGTAGGGGGTACCAGGCTTAAGGAACAACCAGCGTAAAGGTGGTTCAAGGAGCAGCAGTGAGAATGGGGTGGCCAGAGAGGTACCAGTGAGAAGAGTGGTTCTAAGGCCTTGAAGGAGTGTGGGCAGTTCCTGAGGGCCAGAGGGGGCCACCATGCACTTCTAACAGGGCGGGGCCCCCAGCAGTCTGAGCAGTCTGTCCGCCCTCCGCAGTGAAGTGTGCAGGGAGCAGTGGGTACCTCTTCTGGTTATATAGGGTCACGATACTCAACTCAGGGGTGTGCATGAGAACAGATGAGGGTCAGCAGCAGCCTTTTTCTCCCTCCTGGAGGAGGCTGGCAACAGCACCTCCCTTTCCCTACCCCTGCAAGTGGAGCAATTACCAGATTACCAGATTACCAGATTACCAGATTGCAATAGGCTGGGCCCAGGGGCCAGTCAGCCCTCCAATCACATCAATCTCTTGAAACACAATCCCAGGCCCAGCGCAGTGGCCAGATGGCTTAGGAGGGAGTTCCAGACTTTTGGGCTTCCTGAAGCTCTTCCCAGGGCCCTTGAGGATGTGGGGGCTTCCCAGGAGCACCCCCATTCTGGGAGTTGGGAAGGCAAATTTACCTAGTCTTCCCTCACTATAAATTACAGAGTCAGAAGGAACATTCGAAGTCAACCTCATGGAATCTCCCACTAAGTCTGGAAGCCTTGATACAGCATTCCAAAGGTGGCCACCCAGGACCTCCAAAGATGGGGAGCTCACTCCCACAAATCTGAGGGCAGTGGCCACGGGGCAGGTCTCTGAGACCGGAGAACTCTGAGAGCTGAACTAAAGAGGGATTACATGGACTGAATCACACTAAAATTGTGATTAGACGAATCTGGAAGGCCTTTTACTTCCATAGGAGTTAAACCAGATCTGTACCATGGGGAGTCACTGTCAGAGAAGGGAAACCCCTCAGGGTTGAACCCCAAGCCCCTGTCCCAATTTTAACTCTACATACAGCTGACCAGCTGGGCAGTTTGGTCAATCACCTCCGCCCCCTTATTTTTCTTATCTGTAACTTAAACTGTGCGGCCCAATAAGGCAGTCCCTAGTCATAAGTGACTGCTGAACCTTTGAAATGTGGCTAAGTGCAACAGAAAAACAGAACTTCTTGTTTTTAATTGATTTAAATTAAAAATTTAAAACCAGAAGTAGTTTTTCTAAGCTTTTTCTATTGGTTGCACATTGAAATGATAATATTTTGGATATACTGGATTAAAATATTAAAGTTAATTCCACCAAAAATGAACATCACCTGTTTCTTTTGACTTTTTTTTTTTTTTTTTTTTACTGTGACTACTAAAAAATTTAACATTACAGAGTAGTTCACCTTATCATCCCATCAGGCAACACTGACACAGGAGATTAAGGATCCAGTGAAGTAGATGTTCAGGTGTTTGGGGACAGTTAAGGTCCAGACAAATTATGGTCTATGTGGCTGCTGGTACTTGAGGTTGTGTTTTTCACCACACAAGCAAGACATGCTCATTCTAGAAATAATAGAGAATGTGGAAAAACAATAAAAACAGAACAGAAATTGCCCATAATCCCAGCACCCAAAGACAGCTACTGGTAAATTTTCTCATTTTTTCCCCTGTGCATGACCACGTGACCTAACACTCTGTGCAGACCACTCGACCCCAGCCTGTAGGTTCTCAGAAAGGCCACTTTAATGGCTCGGCCTCAAAGTCTACACCTCAAGGAGCCCCCTCCAGCTGAACGGCAGGACCTTGTGCTTCCTTTTCTGTGGCTGTGAGTTCCAGGAGTGGCCGCTGCCTCCTGTGAAATCCAGGCCTCCTGCACTCAGCTCCTGTTCTGCTCAGCCTCTGCCGTCGCTTGTGGTCACCCCAGTGCTGCTGGCACCAGCCTGGCGAGGGTCGGCTCTGTCGTGTTGTCAGCAGCTCACAGCTGCTCCCACTTCTCTTCAGCCAGGAGGGAAAGCTTTTCCATGCTGGGGGCTGGGAGCGTGACTCCTGGGGGGAATCACCTGGGTCCCGGGTGAAGGAATTCTTTCCATGTTACCCATTAGCCCTCTCCTCTCCAGAGCCCCCGTGTCAGGGGTCCCCTCTGGCTGTGTCTAGAACTGGCACTCCCTTTCTTACCACATCTCGTCTGTTCCTGAGAGGGCACTAACCCCGTGTGAGACTTCTTCCTCGGGGTGGCCTACTGAGGGACCCTTGCTTCTTTCTGGGATGGAATTTTCACCTACACCCCTTTCCTGCACAATCCCTCAAGCACATCTATGTTTATCTAGACTACAGAAGCTCCAGGGCACCCTGTAGAGAGCTAAAGTATCTCATATTTTGCTTTCCCCACTTGACATTGAATACAAACACGTTTCCAATGAAACCATCACTTCTAATGGCTTCATAGAACCCTATTGCATGAATAGGTTGTAACTTTGAATCTAACCTGCCTCAGTGACTTAAGATGGCCCCATGTTTTTGCTCTTACAAATACTACTTCCCTATATACTTTGTTTACTTTCATATTCTCAGGCCTAAGGAGTGTTTAGCTTTCCCTTTTCAGACTTCCAGCCAATCCTACTAGATCTGTTGTTAAACCCTACCCTCCTCTGTGTTCTCCTTGGGCTGGCACTCAGGGCTACTCCCACATCTGAGCTTAGTCCATCTCTTCTGTCCCGATGTCACCCAACCTAGAATATGACCTGAACTTTGACCACATTAAGCACCGCAGTGTCCCCACACTTTCCAGCCTCTCGGCCTCCCTGTTGGCTTCTGGTGTCCCACTGCCTGGCACCTCTGCCCCCATCTCCAAATCTTCTTCAGCTTCCAGTGCCCTCTCCTCCAGGTAGCCCTTCCTTATTTCTCCTAGCTGGAAGTGATCCCTCCCTCCTCCAAATGAAGACAGCATGTCCTTGTCCCCTCCTTTGTGGTAACATCATGATGCAAACATCATGTCCTTGAGTCCACTTCTGTCTCGAGTGTCCAGGTCTGTCTTGTTCCCCACCCACCTGCCAGAGCAAGAGCTGCTTGAGGGAGGGATTCTGATTTCTTTCTGTGGGCACAGGGCATGGCACAGAGTGGACATGCACTGCTGCTGCTGCTGCTGCTGCTGCTAAGTCGCTTCAGTCGTGTCTGACTCTGTGTGACCCCATAGACAGCAGCCCACCAGGCTTCCCCGTCCCTGGGATTCTCCAGGCAAGAACATTGGAGTGGGTTGCCATTTCCTTCTCCAATGCATGAAAGTGAAAAGTGAAAGTGAAGTTGCTCAGTCATGTCTGACTCTTAGCGACCCCATGGACTGCAGCCCACCAGGCTCCTCCATCCATGGGATTTTCCTGGCAAGAGTACTGGAGTGGGTTGCCATTGCCTTCTCCAAGGACATGCACTAAAGGACTAAATAACTACATGGGTGAAAGAGGACAGGCCTGGAGCTAGGGACTGAGTTCTGGTCCAGCCAGCCACTAGTGTCCTGGCTCAGGGCCAGGGCTTCCCTATGGCCTGCAGTAGTTGGACTTGGCTCTGGGGGAGTCTGTTACGGTCAGAGGCCCATTGGCCCTGGGCTGATGTGCTGGCCCTTGTCTGGGGATAATCTCTCTCATGGATAATGTTGCAGGGCAGCCCCTCATTTCTCCATTCAATCTCATTACCAGCCCTTCAGGATTTACATTTAAGACCCACCCTAAGCCCATCACTAACATATGGTATCATGGCAGACAGACATGAATGGAGATTGCAAATATGGCCTCATTCATTCATTCACTCCTTCACTCAGCGGACTATACTCTAGCAGTTCTGGAGTGTGGGTTCTGGCTCCACGGGCCCAGCATTGAATCACACCCAGGCTCAGCCCTGGAGGTGCTTTCAGTAAATAGTCGATAGTTTAGTGAGGTGGGACTGGGACAGCACAGGGATAGTGGGATCCCAGCAAAGGGGTCTTACCCCTGTCTGATGGTCAGGGAAGGCTTCCTGGAGGAGGAGACCTTTTAACTGTGTCTTAAAAGAGGAGTGGGCCTTTGCTACAGCAAAGAGCAGGGTGCTCACAGGCAGTGGTTACAGGCTGGGGTTGGGGAGAGGCTTTCTGTGCTCAGCTCTGATGCCTGCTGCAGTCTAATGATAAGAGGAGGTGGATGGGAAGGGATTATCTGCTCTTGTTTACATGATTAAAACCAGACAAATACTTCCTTTATCTGAAAGAATGAAAGGGCTTTGGGGAAAAATCCTTTCGGCAGCAAAGCAAAGTGCAAGCATCTCCTTAACTGACCTCACCTGCTCCCCCCACACCCTCAACCCCCTCACCCACACCCCTAACCTCCCCCATCCCCCTCCCCCACCCCAACAGCCATGAGAAGAATAGCTCCAGGGTTGACCTGCTCTGGTGGGTGGCAGGCAGAGGTGGGGAGGAGTCAAGAGGAATGAGACCCACAAGACCCTTCTCACAACCTCCCACGTGGAGAATCTGGACCAGGGCACTAACCCAAGCCGGCCACAGGGTGGCACCTCTCAGGGAAAATCTAACCATGCTCCATTTTACAGATGCAGCTCCTGACGTCCAAAGATGGACGCCTGGGTCACAGAGCCAGATCACCAACTCCCAGCCCAGGGCTCTAACTCACTCCCTCATTCAGTTTCAGTCATGAGTTCATTCAAAAGCCTGCATTAACCACCTGCCTGGGGCAGCACCGAAAACTCACGCTGGGCACGAAGGACACACAGGGAAGTCAGACCTGCCCCTCTGCTCACATGTCCTCAGTCTGATGAAGGAGACAGACAGTGACAACCAGGGTTGTGAGAGGGCAGCCCAGGGGTTGTGGGGACTCTCCCCGATGGGGCCCTAACTCTGGGGGAGAGGCAGGTAGTCCAAAGAGACTTCACTCAAAAGGCGGCACTGAGCTTGGTCTCATCTGCTGGGTAGGAGCTGGGCAACTGAACGGAGCTGCTGCTGCTGCTGCTGCTAAGTCGCTCCAGTCGTGTCCGACTCTGTGCGACCCCATAGACGGCAGCCCACCAGGCTCTGCTGTCCCTGGGATTCTCCAGGCAAGAACATTGGAGTGGGTTGCCATTTCCTTCTCCAATGCATGAAAGAGGAAAGTGAAAGTGAAGTCGCTCAGTCGTGTCTGACTCTTAGCGACCCCATGGACTGCAGCCTACCAGGCTCCTCCACCCATGGATTTTCCAGGCAAGAGTACCGGAGTGGGGTGCCATTGCCTTCTCCAGAATGGAGCTGCTAAGATGACAGAAAACAAAAGAAAGTGCATGTGGAAAAGTCTAGAAGTGTGAATGGGCTTGACTGATGAAACTGGGCAAGGGGACAAGAGCAGAGGGAGGCTCGATGGAGCCAGGGGATTAGGGGTGGGAGGATCCCTGTGCCTGCTCATTCCCAGGAGCTCTGCGAGGGTGCCGGGCAGAGCAAGGAGGGGGTGAGAGTGGGTGCACCTGAGTGCTTGGCCTGCCCACCCACAGACGCTGACACCCACCGCTCTCCCAGCTTGATGTCCGGCCTCGCCTCCCTGGATGCCAAGACCTCCAGCCGCCTGGGCATCCTCACCGTGGCATACTACCTGTGGACCACCTTCGTGGCGGTCATCGTGGGCATCATCATGGTCTCCATCATCCATCCGGGTGGCGCAGCCCAGAAGGAGATGACTGAGCAGAGCGGGAAGCCCATCATGAGCTCAGCCGACCCCCTGCTGGACCTCATTCGGTAACCCCTGCGGCCAGCACCCTGTTTGGCAGTGCCACACCCCGTGGGGCTGCTGACTCCACAGGCCCAGCCCTGCCTGTCACCCCAGGAGCGGGAGAGGGAGTGGGGACGGGTGCTCAGGGTCTTCTCTTGATCACTCGTGGTCACAAAGGGTCAGCCACAGAGGCCACACTCTGCCCCTCCACCGCATGCTCCCCCCAGGCTCACTCTGAACTGTTCACCCCCATCAGGACGGGATGAGCAGGCGGGCAAAGGGGATGCAGTAAGGACATTCCTCAGGAAGGCAACAGCTGCACAAAAGTCCTGAGCTGGGCGTGGTGTTGTAGGGAGAAGTCATGGGCCATTCTGGGTCCTGAGGTGTAAAGGGGGAAGTGGAAAGTCACTGTTGGAGGAGTCGGTTGGGGCCAGACCATGAAAAGCATTGGGAACCGACCAAAAATCGCATTTTATCCTAAAGGCCACAGGAAATGGGTTTTAGACATAGGAGTGCCATGATCCAATTCAGAAGGCTTACTCTGTCTGCCAGAGTGCTGGTGGCTAGGATTGGGGGCGCACGGCCAGAGAGGAAGACAGAGGAAGGGACGGGGCCAGGGTGGTAGCCACGGGCCTAGGGGAAGAAGCAAGACTGAAGGCCGCGCAGGAGGGAAAATCAGCAGGAGATGGCGAGATGGGGCTGGGGGGGCGGGTAGTGGAGGAGGTGGGGCTGCTGATTTCAAGGGCATGAAGGTGTCTGGCCTGGGCACCTGAGTGGACAGCAGCGTGGTTACCAGGTCAGAGGACAGCGTGGAGCAGGTGTGGATCTCCTGGTGGTTGGCTGCTGGATCTGAATCTTGTGGGGAGTCTGAGCCAGAGATAGAGGTTGGCAGAACAGCAGATAGAGGCCTTAAGAAGACCCCGATGGCAAAGGGGTCTCCCAGGACAGTATGGGTATGGACAGCAGGGCTGGGATCGAGCCCGGGGAAGCACCACATTGGAAACAGTTTATTGGGCTCAACAGGGTGTCCCATTAAACTTGCTCTGTGGATTTCTTCCAGTCCCTCTCGCTTTCTTGCCAATTTCAGATATAAGAAATCCAGTTCAGGACTTGCCTGGAGGTCTAGTGATTAAGACTCCCCACTGCCAGTGCAGGGGGCAGAGTTTCCATCCCTGGTTGGGGAAATAAGATCCCACGTGACACGCTGCATAACCAAAAAAAAAAAAAAAAAAATTGTAAGAAATCCAGTCCAATCTAACAGTAAAACTCCAAACTCACTCCATTTAAAATGGATCCTGTCCTAGCCTTTGCTGATTCAGACGTGGAAATTGGAGTGAGGAAGAAGGTCATAGCAGGTTTTTCCTTCTTTCTTGCTCCATCTCCTTCCCTGTTGCTGGCTCTGGGGCTGCACAGCTGAGAGGGAGCGGGATGGCTAGCAAAGTCCTCCTTTGCTGGAAGTGGAGTGAGCTGGGGCAGGTGCTCCCTGATTGTATTTCTTCAGGGGAGCCTTTGTGAGCTCTTTGCTGCCCCTCCCATCACTGGTATCTCTCACCTGTTATCCCCTTGACTCAGACACTCCCTGCACCATTTGGCTGCTCAGGATGCCCTCCTTAGCCCTGACCTTTGGTGTCTGGAGACACCTGACCACCACTCACTCCAGTGATCCTCTTAGGCAGAGTCCCTTCTGCAAAGTTCACACTGGCCTGTGGAACACACACACACACACACACACACATACACATCCTTTGTGGATGTGCAGGACTTTCCCAGGTCCTTTGGACATGAGTCAGGCACCAGGTCCTACACACCACAGATCCTAGAGGACATAGCCAAGGTCTTTGAGTAGTTCTCTTGACTTAAAGTGAAGGAGAAGCAGTCCTCTCGTCCCCTGTAGGGGTAGATGCCCAGCATACAATCCCTCTCTCTCCCTTTCTTTTTCTCTCAAGTAACCCTTGCCCTCTGTATCAGTTAGCTGTTGCTGTGTGAGAAACCATCCAAAGACCTAGTGCCTTAAAACAACAACCACATGGCTACAGGTCAGATGGAAGTTCCCGCTGACTTGGACTGGGCTCAGCTGAGCTGGCTCGTGTGTCTGCAGGCAGATGGCCGCTCCACTGGGGACAAGCTGCTACAGGATGATCTTGGCTTAGATCCAGCTGTGCTCCTCATGTTCCCTCATCTTCCTGCAGGCCAGCCTGGATTTATTTCATGGTGGCGATGGGGTTCCGAGGGAGAGCTAGTCTGGGCATGTTCTTATGAGGAAGGAAGAGGAACAAGAGAGGGAAACAGAAACATGCCAGGGTTTTTGTAAGTCTCTACTTTTGCTGAGTCCACTAACATTCTATCAGCCGAGACGAGTCATGTGGCCATGCCCAGACTTAGGGTGGGAGGGGATAGCAATGTCAAGGCAAAACAGTTGTGGTGCCCTGTCTGACTCTTTGTCTCCCCGTGGACTGTAGCCCTCCCTCCAGGCTCCTCTATCTATGGAACTTTCCAGCAAGAATACTGGAGTGGGTTGCCATTTCCTACTCCAGGGAATCTTCCCAATCCAGGGATCAAACCCATGTCTCCTGCATCATTCTGCACTGACAGGCAGATTCTCTACCACTCAGCCACCTCAGTATCCAGGCAGGACAAGGCATCAGTGAATAAAGGCCATTAGTACAATCAAGCGACCGCTCCCTCCCTCTTCTCCATTCTCCGGGTTCTCTTAATCCTTTGAGATGTGTGATGAACTAAGGATCACAGAAGTACCTGCAGTTTTGTTCCTGCTGTGTGGTTCTCACCCACAGGGCCAAGAGTTGGAGAGATCCAGGCAGAGACTGCTGTAGCTACCTTTACTTGCCTGGCGATTCCATCAGTATGTTGGTGTACGCTTTCCATACACTGACTTCCAAATTTTGTTTCCAGCAGAAACCTCTCACCTGCACGCCAGATTCTTCCATGCACTTGTCTAAAGGCATCTCAAAATGAGCACATCCAAAGCTCAATACTTGATTTTCCCCATAATCTGTCCTTTCTTCAGTCCTCCCATCTTAGTCTGGTGTTTCTTTTTCTCTCATATCCTGCATCCAATCTTTCAGCAAATTCTGTCAGCTCTATAATATCTTAAACCTTATGCCTCCTGTCCCTCTGCCACTTCCACCATCGCACAGACCACCATCACCTCTCTCTTGAGGGTCCGTATGGTCACTGTTTTCTCTCTGCTTCCCTACAATCTGTTCTCAGCACAACAGCCAGATGGATCCTTTACAAACCTGCTCACAACCTGTCACAGGTCGACAAAATCCACAGTGTTCACTGTGGCCTATCCACGCCACCATGTACAGATTGGGCCTCTGACCTTCACTCCAACTCTCTCCTGGCTCCAGCCTGCTGGCCTCCATACAGTCCTCCAAATGTCCTTAGGATCCTGTCTCAGCAGCTTGTCCTCCTCGCTGCCTCTGTCAGGATAGTCCTTCCCTTGCTCCATTTACCCCTCTGCAGAGGGCCCTCCCGGCCCCTCTCTCTTCATAGCCTGTCTTAGTGCCTGACATTACCCTATCTGGGTATTTCTGTCTCTCTCACTGGAATAAAGTACGCTCCGGGAGGGCCAGTTGTTTGAAAACCATCCTGCTGTATCCTGGAGCCTAGAGCAGACCCACACAGCGGAGGCGCTGAGTGCTTCCTGGTTGCATACGTGGGAGGCAGGGACATCTGCTGCGCTGGGGCCTGAAGCCCCAGTGGGGTTTGAGGCACTGACATGGAGAAAATAGCCAAGCACGAGGTGTCAAGGCCTGGGTGAGTCCCTACCCACAGCCACCCTGGAGGACGGTGCAGAGCTGCTGGAGCAGGAGGAAAACCAGGAAAGCAAAGGGCAGAGGAATTTCGAGAAGTTTCATGTCTAAGATCCACTATTTCTAAGATTTGGTGCCTATGAGTCATCATTTCTTGGAGCCTATGATTCGAAACAGCCTTTCCCTGTGGTGGAAGGAGGCTTGGCGCATGGGGAGCCCCCGCCCTCCCCCATGGCCTCCCCTGCTCAGGGGCTCAGGGCCCTGGATTGGACACACATGTCAGAGTCAAATGTTCCAGGAGGAGTCCCTGCTCTCAGCTGCTTTTCACGTGGTGAAAATTGATACTTTTGGTTTGAGGTTTTTTCCCCAGTTGCTCTCAGTACTGAGCAAGTGTTTTTTGCAAAGCTGGGTGGTTGGACATCGCTGTCACCATGCTTCAGTGAGAGAGTGGGGTTGCCAGGGAAGATCACGTGCTTCCCGCAGGGACCCTCGTCTCAGCTCTGTGGGATTGCTGTGTGGCTCCCGGGGGCCAGCCCCCTCCCCGAGCCTCTTTCCCCAGTGGGTTTCGAGATCCCTTCTAGCTCTGTGGTTCTGAAACACAAAGGCCTAGAGGCCAGTGAGGAAGCTTCTGGGCATGGGCAGAAAGTTCTGGAGGCAGGTTCTGGGAGACAAGGCTGGCAGGATAGTGTAGAGCTCAACATTGCAGACCTTGATTCCAGGCTGAGAGGGTGGCTGCTCTACTTGAGAAGGGGGAGGCCAGTGGGTTTGGGAAGGATGGATCAGAGCAGGGTAGCGTGGAGTGGGCAGGATGTGCCTGGAGGCATGGGGATGCCCTGGGAAGGGGTGTAGTCACTTCGGTTGCATTCAGCCCACTTTTATCAAGTAACTTCTCTGGGCAGAGTTGGACTGAGAGGTGGTGGGGAGAGAGGGCAAGGGGAGGGGTGCAGTGGGGAAGGCAGGAGAATAAAGGTCCCTGCATCCAGCCGTCAATCATCTTAGGACAGACAGATTGGAAGAGCACCCTGGATAGCCATTCTCAGCATCCTTTTCTAGCTCTGAGGTTCTAAGAGGCTGTGCAGAAAATGAAGACACCAGCAGGGAACTTAAAGCAGCCGCCTCAGCCTTGATCTGGCCCAGAGCAGATGCCCACCAAGTGCTGAAACAGAACGAGAGTGCGGGTGACCGGGAGAGGGAACTGGGAAATGGAGGCAGACGTGACTAAGGAAAATCAGAAAGATGCGGGCTTCAGCTGAACAGGAAAATAAGGCTCACAGCTTCCTTCAGGGTGGGAAGGTATATGTTATGTCTCTGAGAGGCTTCCAGAGGAACACAACAGGCCATGTCCCTGGATGACTCTCCAAGACATGAGTTCATTTCCTAGAACTCCAAGTGGGGGCTCCAGAAAATTGACGTCTGCTCACAGGGCAACCTCCTGGGACAAACCCAAGCGAAACACCAATCAGAGCTGGGCCAGAGAGATTAAGTCAGCTTGGCTCTATTTATAGCCCCCAGTCACCCCTTCAGGCATTGGATGAAGCTCTTGGGAGCTGTGCTTGGAAAGAAATAATTCCCACCTTTGGAGCTTGGGCTGGGGACATGGGATTAGGAGTGAGTTTGGGAACTTACAAATACTAAGTGAGGCGGACCGTGGCCTTGCCCCAGGAGACATGCAGGGAGGCCTGGGGCAGAGTGTATGGTCTCGGCCTACTAATATCTCCCAGGCACATTATGTCTGAATTTTATGTAACTACCACCAGAAACCCAGGTCTCCTGGGGAAAAAAGGAAGGCTTCCCGTGGGTCTTCAAAACCAAAAGAAAATGTATGTTTTCTCATTTAATAATCAAAAGTATAATTCTTTATGAAAATCTGAGGCTAGGACTTCCCTGGTGGTCTAGGGGACAAGGGCTTGATCCCTGGTCAGGGAAGACCCTACATACCAAGGGGCAACACAGCCCATGTGCCACCACAGCTGAGTCTGTGGGCCACAGCTACCGAAGCCTGTGCTCCTAGAGCGTGTACTCTGCAACAAGATAAGCTACAGCAACGAGAAGCCCGTGCACCATACGAAGACCCAGCCTACCGCCCCACATAGTTTTAAACACACTAAGAAAAGATCTGAGGATAAGCTTGTGGACAATAATACAGCCTCGTGCATCAGGAAATGCTCTTGGCTGCTAGTTAACAGAAACTTGAAGCAGCAGAGGCTTAACTAATGTAAAAACATGTCTTTTCTCTCCAATAAGCAGACCAGAGGTGGCAAGGATCACCAGGAGCCCATGCTCCCTCCACCTTTGTGCTTTGCCATGTTTATTTAGCACTTGGTTTTTCTCACCAGTGTCTCATGGTGCAGTGAAGCTGCTGAAGCTCCACCTGTTATGTCTATGCTCTGGGCAGAAAGAAATGAGCTGGAGGAAAGGACCAAAGGGTCCTAGCTGCATAAGCATCTTTGCAAGCTTTTTCCAGGAAACGCCACCCCATCACTCCCACTTATATTGCACTGACCACCCCTCTGGAAAGAGACACTGGGAAACAGGGCTTATTGTCAGGGCCCTCTTGGTCCCTGTAACAGCCTTCAGTTTCTGTTAGTGAGAAGAAAGAATGGAGACTGGGTAGACAGCTAGTCATCCCTGCCACAGCACATATTTTAAACTATTTCCATTGTTAAGGATGTTGTAAAGAGATGAACGCATGAGGTATAAGTTCCATTCGCTTTCTTACGTGTGGCCTTTTGAATGCTCTTGGTTTCTGCTCAAGCTACAGTGGCTTTCCTTCTAAGTTTTATTAGAGAAACATTTAGTCACTTGAACCTACTGGGACTGTACCCAGGAGACGTTTTCGAACTGTTATCACTGGCACAGTGTGGACATCCTTCATTCTGGTCACGAGTGCTCAGGGCAGTGTGCCTAGTGTGAGCTTTGGCTCTGCTTGATTTCCAAAGCCCTTGCTGGCAGCCACTGTTCTGGTGGCAGAAATTTGCTTATCACTTATTGAAAAAATATCCTCAGGTGAGCTTCTGCAATCTCAGCTCCTCTCCCTTATGACAATGCTGAAATCAGTGGGGAAAACCATGACCATTCTCTACCACTTTTCTGCCTTGGCAGCTCATTGTAAGTCCTCTTCTAACTGCCACATTAAAATACAGGTTACCCTAAACCTGTATTTTAGCAGCAGCGAAAAAAATTATAGTTTCTGCTTCTCAACACTGACTGCTGGGGTGTAAAGTCAAGAAAAAAAAAACCCACACTCATGTTCACATGTATAACTCCATGGATATGAGAGCTGAGTCTTGCAAAAGAAGAGACGTGCCAAGAACAAGAGTGAGCGGGAAGGAGGGTCCAGGTAGAGGACACGGCATGAACACAAGGCGCCTGGGCTGTTCAGGGAAGTGCTAGCACAGGGACAAAAACCCTTGTGAGCATCTCTGAGTCAGGATAGATTCCTAAGGCAGATTATAAAGGCAGAGGCCCTCACTGTAAATTGCAAATTGCTTTATAGTTTGCTGCCAGAACTGTGTGAGGGAGTCCATGTCACCAAACATCCTCTGGCATTGCCCTTCTTTGGGATTTGAATGAGACTGACCTTTTCCAAATTCTGTGGCCACTGCTGAGTTTTCCAAATTCATTGACATACTGAAGGCAGCACATTAACAGCATCATTTTTTAGGATTTTAGATAGCTCAGTTTCAATTCCGTTACCTCCACCAGCTTTGTTCATTGTAATGCTTCCTAAGGTCCACTTGACTTCACACTCCAGGATATCTGGCTGTAGGTGAGTGATCACACCATTGTGGTTATCTAGGTCATTAAGACTGTTTTTGTACAGTTCTTCTGTGTATTCTTGCCACCTTTTCTTACTCTCTTCTGCTTCTGTTAGATCCTTACCATATCTGTCCTTTATCATGCCCATACTTATATGAAATGTTCCCTTGATATATCCAGTTTTCTTGAAGAGAACTCTAGTCTTTCCCATTCTATTGTTTTCCTTTATTTCTTTGCATTGTTCACTTAAGAAGGCTTTCTTAACTCTCCTTGCTCTTCTCTGGAAGTCTGCATTCAATTGGGTAAATCTTTCCCTTTCTCCCTTGCCTTTTGCGTCTTCTTTTCTCAGCTTTTTGTAAGGCCTCCTCAAACAACCCGTTTGCCTTCTTGCATTTCTTTATCTTTGGCATGGTTTTGGTCATTGCCTCCTGTACAATATTATGAACCTTGGTCCATAGTTCTTCAGGCAGTCTACCAGATCTAATCTCTTTAATATATTCATCACCTCTACGGTATAATCGTAAGGAATTTGATTCAAGTCATATCTGAATAGCCTAGAGGTTTTCCCTATTTTGTTCAATTTAAGCCTCAATTTTTCAATAAGGGGTTCATGATCTGAGCGATAGTCAGCTCCAGGTCTTGTTTTTGCTGACTGTATCGAGCTTCTTCATCTTCAGTTGTTCTTCTTCAAGAACATAATCAGTTTGATTTTGGTATTGACCATCTGGTGATACCCATATGTAGAGTCATCTCTTGTGTTATTGGAAAAGGGTGTTTACTATGACCAACATGTTCTCTTGACAAAACTCTGTTAGCCTTTGCCCTGCTTCATTTTGCACTCCAAGGCCAAACTTGTCTATCAACTTGTATATTATTCCAGATACCTCTTGACTTCCTAATTTTGCATTCCAAACCCCTACCCCTACAATGAAAAGGACATCTTTTTGTGGTGTTAGTTCTATTAAAGTGAAAGTGAAGTCATTCAGCTGTGTCCGACTCTTTGCGACCCCATCCTGCCAGGCTCCTCTGTCCATGGGATTCTCCAGGCAAGGGTACTGGAGTGGGGTGCCATTGCCTTCTCCAGGGAGAAGTTCTATTAGCTCTATTAGGTTGGTACAAAAATAACTGGTTTCAGACTGTGAATTTTAAACCACTATAACTAGGCTCAAACACATCTTTGCTGATTAAAATAAGAACCATTACAATCAACACATTTTTGCCAACGAGAAATAAGTTTATTCCTGTAGTGTAAAAATCTGTGCTTCAGAATTCAGTGAGCTGTTGGGAAGCATTTTCTGCCTCCTGCTGGTTGTGGAAGCATTTTCCTTGCAAAAAGCTGTTGAGATGCTTGAAGAAGTGATAATCAGTTGGCAAGAGGTTAGGTGAATATGGCAGATGAGGCAAAACTTTGTAGCCCAACTCATTCAACTTTTGAAGCATTGGTTGTGTGATTTGCAGTCAGGCGTTGCCATGGAGAAGAATCGGGCCCATTCTGTTGACCAATGCTGGTTGCAGGCATTGCAGTTTTCAGTGCATCTCATTGATTTGCTGAGCACACTTCTCAGATGTAATGGTTTCTCCAGGATTCAGAAAGCTGTACTGGATAAGATGGGCAGCAGACCACCAAACAGTGACTATGACCTTTGTTTGTGTGCAAGTTTGTCTTTGGAAAGTGCTTTGGAGCCTCTTCTTTTGTTGATTATCAGGACTACTCCATTTCTTCTAAGAGATTCTTGCCTGCAGTAGTAGATATAATGGTCATCTGAATTCAATTCACCCATTTCCATCCATTTTAGTTCACTGACTCCTAAGATGTTGATGTTTACTCTTTCCATCTCCTGTTTGGAAGATTGACCACGTCCAGTTTACCTTGATTCAGGGACCTAACATCCCAGGTTCCTGTGCAATATTGTTCTTTATAGCATCGGACTTTAATTTCACCACCAAACATACCCACAACTGAGGGTTGTTTCTGCTTTGGCCCAGCTGCTTCTTTCTTCCTGGAGCTATTAGTAATTGCCCTCCACTCTTCCCTAGTAGCATATTGGACAACTTCCAGCCTGAGGGGCTCATCTTCCAGTGTCATATCTTTTTGCCTTTTCATGCTGTTCGTAGGGTTCTCACGTCAGGAATCCTGGAGTGGTTTGCCATTCCGTCCTCCAGTGGACCATGTTCTGTCAGGACTCTGCACTATGACCCGCCCATCTTAGTGGCCCTGCACAGCATGGCTCATGGCTTCATAGAGTTATGCAAGCCCTTTTGCCATGACAAGTCTGTGATCCATGAAGGGGATCATTTTTCTATTGAGGTTATTAATGTTTTTGTGGTCCATTTATTTATGTAGCAAATATTTACTGAGTGCCTCTTATGCGTTGGGCACTCTTCCAGGAGCTAGGGACATAGCAGAGAACAAAGCAGAGATCCCACCCTCCAGGGAGCTGATGTTCTGGTGAGAAAACACAGAGAGTGAACATGGAAACAAGGCCAAGAATTGTAAAAACTCTTTAAAGATTGAAGGTGGTAACACTTTGTTGTATAGTTTCCCCAGCTTGTTTGCTTTATTATTTTATTTGTATTGTAATCTGTCTTAAAGAGCTTCTTAATTTTTTAGCTTTTGATTTTGGCCTGATTTTAGGTTTATAGAAAAGTTGCAGAGTACAGAGAGTTCCCAGCTCTGCTCAGCTTCCCCTGACGTTAGTGACCTACCTCTAGCACATTAGTCAAAAGTAAGACATGAAATTAGTACAACTGTATTAACTAAATTGCTTCATTGGATTTCACCAGTTTTCCACTAGTGTCCTATTTTTCTGTTCCAGAATCCAATCCAGGATACTAAGCTGCACTTAGGAAGTTCTTAGTTTTAATGAAGTAAAATCTATTGATTTATTTTAATTGCTCATTTTGTTCTTAGAAGTCCTTCCACGTCCTGAGATCTGATAAAATATTAATCTGTATTTTTTCTAGATATTTATGGTTTCATTTTCTAAATTATTTATTTCTTTCAGCCATCTGGGATGTATCTGGGTGCAGTGCATGTAAAGATCGAGGGCTTCCTAAATGGCTCAGTGGGAAAGAATCTGCCTGCTAAGCAGGAGACATGGGTTTGACCCTGGGTTGGAAAGATCCTCTGGAGAAGGAAATGGCAACTCATTCCAGCATTCTTGTCTGGAAAATCCCATGGACAGAGAAGCCGTGTGGGCTCCATGGGGTCGCAAAGAATCCGACATGACTTAGTGACTAAACAAAAACAACAGCATAAAGATCTAGGGTTTATTTTTAAAGTGTTTTTTTTTAAGGGGACCATTTTTAAAGTCTTTATTAAATGTGTTACAGTATCACTTCTGTTTTATGTTTTGATTTTTTGGCTGTGAGATGCATGGCATCCTAGCACCCCAACCAGGGACTGAACTTGCAATCCATGCTGTTGTTCAATTGCTAAGGGTTGTCTGACTCTTTGTGACCCCATGGACTGCAGCACACCAGGCTTCCCTGCTTTCAAACTGTCTCCCAAAGTTTGCCCAAACTCATGTCCATTGAGTTGGTGATGGCATCCAACCATTTCATCCTCTGTCACCTCCTTCTCTTCTTGCCCTCAATCTTTCTCAGCATCAGAGTCTTTTCCAGTGAATCAGCTCTTCACATCAGGTGGCCAAAGTATTGGACCTTCAACTTCAACATCAGTCCCTTCAATAAATATTCAGGGTTTCCTCTAAGACTGACTGGTTTGATCTCCTTGCAGTCCAAGGGACTCTCAAAAGTCTTCTCTAGCACCATAGTTCAAAAGCATAAATTCTTCAGCACTCAGCCTTCTTTATGATCCAACTCTCACATCCATATACAACCACTGGAAAAACCATAGCTTTGACTAGACAGACCTTTGTCAGCAAAATGATGTCTCTGCTTTTTAATACACTGTCTAGGTTTGTCAAAGCATTCTTTCCAGGGTTCAAGTGTCATTTAATTAGATGGCTGCAGTCACCATCCACAGTGATTTTGAAAATCACTGCCCAAGAAAATAAAATCTGTCACTGTTTCTACTTGTTTCCATCTATTTGCCATGAAGTGATGGAACCAGATGCCTTGATCTTCGTTTCTTGAATGTAGAGTTTTAAGCCAGGTTTTTCACTCTCCTCTTTCACCTTCATCAAGAGTCTCTCTAGTTCCTCTTCTCTTTCTGCCATTAGCATGGTATCATCTGCGTATCTGAGGTTGTTGATATTTCTCCTGGCAATCTTGATTCCAGCTTATGATTCATCCAGCCTGGCATTTTGCATAATATATTCTGCATATAAGTTAAATAAACAAGGTGACAATATACAGCCTTGATGTACCCCTTGCACTGGAAAGCAAACTCCCAACTGTTGGACCACCAGGGAAGTTCCAAGACCTGGTGTTTATTTTTCTGAATAGTTGGTCAGCTATGCAGTTCTCCAGAATGGGTCCTTCCTTTCTTCACCGATTTGTGAAGCAACTTCTATAGCATATGAAATACTAAGATGTCCCAGGTTCTGTCTCCAGGTATAGGTTCCGTTACATTGATTTTTCTGTTGATGGCTGTCAGTATCTCACTGTTTTGAGAGTTGCATATTTATAGCATGCTTTCACATCTGGTAGGACCCAACCCCTTCCTGCTTTAGAAGATGAAGATTATGTTAATAAGAATAATGATCCCATTTATATGCCAGGTCCTGTGTTGGGAGCCACAGATAAGATATGAATGACCAAGCCCCCCCTTCAAGGAGGCCAGTCAGTGGGGAGGCAGACACCTGACTAGTGCCACCAGCAGCGTGCTGGAGTGTAGGTAACTATAGGGGAAGGGCCAAGGAGTCTGCCTGGAGCAGTTGCAAAAGGCTTGGTCTCTGCTTGACTGGTGTAGGAATCAGCCAGAGAAGCAGGCAGGGCATTTCAGGCAGAGGGAACAGCAGTCAAAGGCCTGGAGCTGGAGACGTATGCAGCATATTTGGGGAACCATATGCAGTTGGTGTTGAAGCTTTAAGTCCTGAGATGGGAGTGATGGAAAGAGGCAAGACTGCAGGGGCAGGTGGGGTGGGGTCATGGAAGGCCTCCACTGCCAAAGGAGGTGTTCAGGTGACCCCAAGGGCCCTCCTGTCCTGGAATTCTTCAATTACTGATTCTCTTCTCAGGAACATGTTCCCAGCCAACCTGGTGGAAGCCACATTCAAGCAGGTGAGTGGGTTCCTGGGCAATAGAGGGTGGGCAGGCAGGGCCAGCCTGGGCCTGGCTTGGCTGGTTAGTCTCCCTGTCTCTGGGGGTGGGATGCTACAGGAGAGGGTCAGGGGGAAAGACCTAGATCTTTAGAGCCTCCTGTGGCTGTACCCCTGCCCTGGGTTCTGACTTTTCATGAGGAAGAATTATGAGAGGAGAAGGAAGCCCCCACTGAGTGCTGGCTCCACCCTTGATTACGCCCATACTCATGCACTGGGTCTCTCTCAGACCTCACAGCAACCCTACCCCAGGCTAGGACCAGAACATCTCCTGGATGAGGAAACTGAGACTCAGGAGGGTTAAAGGATTTGCCCAAGGTTAAATCACTAGTAAATGGCAGAACTAGTAGGTGAACTCAGACTGCTGGCATCAAAGCCTGCTTTCTCTTTCTTTTTAAAATAATCCTTTCCTGTAATAAAAGCAGCAATAATACTCACTGTAAAGTATTAGGGAAATACTAAAATAAATAAGTGAAATTCACTCAGTTGTGTCCAACTCTTTGTGACCCCCATGGACTGTAGCCTGCTAGGTTCCTCTGTTCGTGGAATTCTCTGGGCCAGAATACTGGAGTGGGTAAGCTGCTGCCTTTTCCAAGGGATCTTCCCAACCCAGGTATTGAACCCAGGTCTCTTGCATTGCAGGCAGATTCTTTACCAGCTGAGCTACCAGGGAAGCCCAAAGCAGAGGATAAAAATACTTGTAGTTCCAGGACCTAGCAATAGTGATAGTAGATGGCATGCTTCTATCTTTTTTTCTCTGTTGAAATGTTTTTAAAAATAAAATTAGGATCATAGTACACACATAGTGTGCATCTTGCTTTTTCCTCCACTCCCATTATATCATGAGCACTTTACATGGTTATTAATGCTTCTTGAAAATACAAGTCATGTACGGATATGAGAGTTGGACCATAAAGAAGTCTGAGTACCAAAGAATTGACGCTTTCAAGCTGTGATGTTGGAGAAGACTTTTGAGAATCCCTTGAAGCGCAAGGAGATCAAACCAGTCAACCCTAAAGGAAATCAATCCTGAATATTCACTGGAAGGACTGATGTTGAAGCTGAAGTTCCTCTGATAACAAAGAGCCGACTTACTGGAAAAGACCCTGATGCTGGGAAAGATTGAAGGCAGGAGGAGAAGCAGGTGACAGAAGATAAGATGTTTGGATGGCATCACTGACTCAATGGAAATGAGTTTGAGCAAACTCTGAGAGGTGGTGAAGGACAGGGAAGCCTGGTGTGCTGCAGTCCACGGGGTCGCAAAGAGTGGGACATGACTGAGCAACTGAACAACAACAAAAAATACAATGCTTACTGATGATGTCATAGCCTGATGTAAGCCTAGGCTGTAATTTATTTGCCTATTTCTCCTTTTGGTTGTTTACCAAAACAGCCTTGTTGTTATTCAGTCACTAAGTAATGTCTGACTCTATACCCCGTGAATTGTAACATACCAGGCTCCTCTGTCCTCCACTGTCTCCCAGAGTTCACTCAAATCCATGTCCCTGAGTCAACGATGCTATCTAACCATCTTATCCTCTGCTGCCCCCTTCTTCTGCCTTCAATCTGTCCCAGTATCAGGGTCTTTTCCAGTGAGTTGGCTCTTCACATCAAGTGGCTAAAGAATTGGAGCTTATGAATAGTCAGGGTCAGTTTCCAACAACCCTGTACACAAATCTTTATTTGCACTTCTAATAATTTCCCTTCTAAAATGTCAGTCTGGTTGACTCAGTCCAACAAGCATTTCCTGATCTTCCCTGTGGTGGGCCCTGCATTGAGCCTGGAGACACACAAGAGGTGGTTGAGAGATAGAGGAGAGGCTCCAAAATAAGGAGCTGTGAAAGCTTGAGCTAACCCCTGTATCTTCCCTCACCTCTTGTGTCTTCATTTATGGAAAGAGCCAAGTGGTGAAGGGCCCTGAATGCTCGGCTAGGGAGTTTGAATATTATCCCAACAGTGATGGGCAATTACTGAAGATGTGAGAGAGAAAGAGAACATTGCTCTACTTTCCACCCCATCTGAAATGCCCTTTATCTTTTGGGAAACTCCTACCCTTCCTTCAAGAATCAGCACCTGGCGCAGAGTGTTCAACCCTGGGATGATGACGGTGGTTGCGATGCTGATGGTGGTGGTAGTGATGATAGCAGTGATGGTTACAGTAGGCTCACCATGTGCCAGGCACTAATGTCAGAACTTTACATACATCACCTCATTTAACCTAATGAGGTTAGTAACTATTAAGACCCCACTTCACAGATGAGGGAGCTGAAGCATTGACATTTTAGGTATATTTCCTGAGTGGCTCCTTTTCTCCACCCACCCCCAGATACTTTGCTTTATTGATACTTGGTGTTAGGAAGATAGGAGCCCTTGTTTGGGCTCATAGTACCTGAGGAATGAGAAGAAAAGACTTGGCAATGTCCTGGGGGCTGAGGAAGAGGGGTAGCTGACTCGGTCACCCAGCTCTCCCCAGCTGGCGTCTCATCTCATCAAGAAAGCTTGGGGCAAACTAAGCTTTCCTAACAGGAGGTCCAAATTTCCTTCAGTGGAAGGCAGGGCTGGCTGGCTGTTAGGCAGATGGATAGTAGGTGGCTGAAAGAGGACAAACAGGTGAATGGAGGATTATCCAGGCAGATTATCTGTATAGGAGATGGATGGATGGTTAGAGAGGGTCCCAGCCAGGTGGCACTTGTGGTAAAGAATGTCAATGCAAGAGATGTAAGAGATGCAGATTTGATCCCTGGGTCGGGAAGATCCCCTGGAGAAGGGCGTGGCAACCCACTCCAGTATTCTCGCCTGGAGAATTCCATGGTCAGAGGAGCCTGGCGGGCTACAGTCCACAGGGTCTCACAGAGTCGGACGTGACTGAAGTGACTTATCACAGGTAGGTGTGATGATGCACGGAAAGAAGAGGGGAGGAGGGATGGAGGGAGGTGTGCCTGGGTAGTGTGTGGGTGAACAAACAAATCTCAGTTTTGCTTTTTGGTAAAATATTGATAATACTCCCTGTCCTGCCTATGTCACAGGGTTCAGTTCAGTTCAGTTCAGTCGCTCAGTCGTTTCACGGGGTTACTGTCAATCAAATAGTTCATGAGTGGATACAGATGTGCTTCCAAGATGTTATTATTATTGTTGTTGATATCACACTTGGTCCTGACTCACTGGGGTGTCGCCCACCAGTATCGCACCAAGACCACCCCCGTTGTCAAGTCCCCCACAGTAGCATCAGAGGAGGCCCCTTCTCGGCGGATCCTCATCTACGGGGTCCAGGAGGAGAATGGCTCTCGTGTGCAGAACTTCGCCCTGGACCTGACACCCCCTCCAGAGGTCGTTTACAAGTCAGAGCCCGGCACCAGCGATGGCATGAACGTGCTGGGCATCGTCATCTTCTCTGCCACTATGGGTATGTGCTGCCCACCACCACAAGAAGCCCTGGAGCCTGGCCCTCCTTGCATTTACCCCTCCCTGCATCCCATGTCCAGTAACCTGAATAGCCTGGAGTCTCCCCATTTTCCAGGAGGTTCCTTCCTTTCCCTTTCTGAGGGAGTGACTCAAGTCCCTATTGCATTACCCAGGGACAAGGGGGTGTCCCTAGCCCTCCCCAAGTTGGAGCTGCTGTTCCTCACTGGGAATTCCCCACGCCTGGGTGCTATTTGCCTCCAGGGGTGTTGGTCCTCTCTCTGAGAAGGCCATGCCTCTGACCTTGCCAGCAGCTGTTTGTTTAAAGCCCTCATTCTTCCCTTCCACCCTCAACCACAAGGCTTTCTCAGTGGCCACCTCTCTCTGCAGACCTGTCAGTGCCATTTCTGGGGGCCTGTGACCATACCCTTTCCTTTGCTGGGTCCCCAAGGCCCACCACAGGCTACTTACCATGGAGCTGGTGAAGTTTAACTTGCGCAGGTCCCTTCTAAGGCCTGTACCCTTTTTCCTTTTTAAAATTTTATGTTATTTTTCTTGAAGAAGGCTCCAAGCTGTGCAAACTTCAGATCCTACAAAACCTCTGATTATGCCTCTGCCTGCAGCGTCCCCCCCTTGACCACCCACACCGACATATGCACACAGCCTTCTTCCTTCTTTGGTAGCAGTGGTTTGCCACTAAGTTGTGTCCAACTCTTGCCACCCCATGGACTATAGCCCACCAGGCTTCTTTGTCCATGGAGTTTTCCAGGCGAGATTGCTGGAGTGGGTTGCATTTCCTTCTCCAGGGGATATTTCCAACCGAGGATCAAACCCACATCTCCTGCATTGCAGGCAGATTCTTTACCAGCTGAGCTACCAGTGAAGTCCTCTTCCTTTTTCAGAGTCTAGGAATTCCTAACCCCTCCACAACTATCTAGCTTGTCAGTCCCACCTAGTCCTTCTAGGTCATTCCAGGGGTCACCAGGAGCCTCACTATAAAATCCTATCAGCCCCTTCCCCCAGCCCCAGCCCTGGGCCTAGCGGGGCACTCTCCAGCTTCCAACTCCTACACAGGGTTTTCTTCCCAAGTGGAAATTCTCCCATCTTCTTGGTTTCTTGGGCAAGGAACTTGGCGGTTACTTTCTACTTTGCCCTCTGCTTCAACTCACACCCAAATCCCATCAGGTCTGCCTCTGAAATCCCCTCCATTTCCTTCTGCCCACTGCCCCAGCCAAGGCTGCTGTCATCTCTCACCTGGTTTCTGGAAAAACTCCCCCAAGAATCCCCTGTCCTTGTGTGTCCTCCTCACAGGGTCATTGAGTCCCCATGTAAAGCCTCCGCCGGCTCCACTGTCCTCAGAGAGGGGTGCAAACACTGCGTGACCTACAGAGCCTGCGAGCTCCGGCCAGGCTGCCGCTCTGGGCCAGCTCACTTCCCCAGCCACTCTGCCTGTCGGTTCCTGGAAGGTGCCTCCCTCAACCAGGCTGCTCCTGCCCCTCCCTCTCCACTACACTTTTCTCATCCTTGAGGGGGCTTAGTATAAGCATCCCATCCTGGGGAAAAGTCTAACCCCAGTCAGATGCCCTGTGTTATTCCTTAAATGTTTGACCCAATACAACTGCCTACTTGTTAGTGTGGCTGTTTAATGCCTGCGCGGCAGCTGTGTACGTTCCATGCAGGCAGAGACAGGTCTTGGTCTCTTTGGTTAGCAGGTGCTCAGTAAACTGGGACAGATGGGTGGACGGGCAGATGAATGACAATGGGGAATGGAGCTCTTCTCATCCTGGTCAAAAGGCCAGGTGGGCACACAGAGGGGCCAGGACCTCAGAGACCCTGGTGTATGAGAGGATGGTGTTTGGAAGCATCCTCAGCACCTCTGATAATCTGTCCCCCGCCTTGGACTTTCTTCCTTTTCCCCAGCCATCAGTGCTGTTTTAGGGCTGGGAGCATACAAAAAGGACATCTATTAGCAGAACTAAAGAAAACTTTGAGAGCCTTCAACTCGTTTCGCTGTTTACTGAGCACATGTCTCTGTCCGCGAGTCGGTGGTGTCCTCAACTCTAGCCGTGCCAATGTCTCTGTGTGCCCCCCCCCTGAGCGTGTGTGAGCACACTCGTGCAGCTGCTCCCCTCACTGAGCCTCCTTCCCCGTCTTCTCCCTGGTGTTGGGATGTGGCTGATGCTAAGGTGGCATTGGCCTTGCTTGTGGGAGGAAGCCCACTGCCACCCTCCACATCCCATGTACAGTTGCTCTAAGCCAGCCAGAGCCTGGGGGTGGAACAGGGAGCCTGATGAGGAGCAGGAATAGCTGTGGAGGGACAGAGTCAGCGGGGAACCTGGCTCTGACTTCAGCCAGGCTTCCACAGGCCAGAGGGACAGAGCTGGGCCCAGTGTCGCCTGCCTCTCTAGCCTCTCCCGCCCACCCCAGTAGGGCCCCCCGACTCCCCTGCCCGGTGGTAGCTGCTCCCTGTTCCGCATGGGTTCGGGGCATCCCGGGCAGGGAAAGAGCTCTTCCCTGGGGTTCCAGAGGCCAGGATCCAGATCTTGCCCCTCACCGGCTGAGTCAGTGGATGAACCTCTTGGACACGGCAACAGTAAGCTCCATGAAGGCAGACACAGAGTGTATATTATGCTCTCCATCTTTGTGTCACCAGTGGGAGAGCAGTTGCTTGTCACTGTCCTGGGAGTGACCTAACTGTGGTTACTGCATGAGCTCAGAACCCCAAGGGGAGGGTGACAGGGGCTTCGGAAAAAGCTTTGCCATTCATTCCCTTGTTCAATCATTCATTCAATAAGTTGCCCTCATGGGTTAACTTTCTATTGGAGGAGACAGAACACAACGGATGACTGTTGTAATAAGTGAGACGAGGGGATCAGAAAGAGATGGGTTAGAGAATAAATGGGGAGGTGCAGGCCTCCAGGCCAGGGCTTCAAGCATCAGGAACAGAGTGGACAAAGCCCCCACCACAGCCAAGAGCTTGATGTAGTCTAGAAACGTGGAAGGCACGATGCAGAAACAGAGTGAGGAAGGGAAAGCAGGGCCAGACAGAGGCGTGAGTTAGAGGCATGGCCAGGCCAGGTGGGGCCTGAGCCAGGGTGAGAGGGGTGGGCTGTTGGTTATGGTCTCTGTGTGCAGGAAAGTCAGTTGGGGGTGTCGGCAGGGAGCATTTTTATTTTTAGAAGGAGGCACGTGCTGCTGGGTAGAGAGGAGGAAGAGATGGAGCCCTGTGGGGAAGTCACAGCCCTCTCCAGCGGGGATGCCGGGAAGGGAGGGGATGTAGGGAGGAAGCGCTGGGTGGCAGAGGCTGCTGGACTGTCGGCCAGGCGCTGAGATCCGTGTGTGCCCATGGTCTGTCCGTGCCTGGCCACAGCACGTGCTGGCTCACGCAGGTGTCCTGCAGGTCTGCCTCCCTCTGCCGGGTCTGTCATTGGCTGTGTCCCTGTCCTCCACAGGCATCATGCTGGGCCGCATGGGTGACAGCGGGGCCCCGCTGGTCAGCTTCTGCCAGTGCCTCAACGAGTCTGTCATGAAGATCGTGGCCGTGGCTGTGTGGTGAGCCTTGTCGTGGGGGTCAAGGGTGGACTCCTACTTACTCCACCCGCTTCCAGCCCTGCCCTGGGAAGCTGGAGGGACCCCGTGGTCCCATAGGAATGAGCAGAAAGCTGCACAGAAGGATACCCCCAGCCCTGTCCAGGCCAAGTTCCAGCCCCAGGCCTGCCACTTCTGGCCCTGTCAGGCCCACTGGGGGCAAACCAAGAGCTAATCCGCCTGGCCCTGACCTCTCAGGCTGTTTCCCCATCTCTTGGGGCCTCATTAGCTCAGCTTTTGGAGAAAGGAGACACTGGAAGGGACAGCCAGCTGCCACTCCTTGACTCAGAGTTCAGACCTTAGGAATCTTCTAGCCCAGCCCTGCACAGTGAGATAGGGTAAGGCAAAGGCCTGCCAAGGTCAGCCATAGAGGATGTCTCATTGCTGGGCTGAAATGTGGGCCTGCAGAGGAAGGCAGAAGGGTGAGGGCTGTGCATGGCTGGACTGGTTAAGAGGGCATTGGTGACACCATATGCCAGGCACTCGGGTACATAGTCACTTTCTATCCTCACAAGAGTCCTGGAAGGCTCAGGGCGGACAGGCCCAGCAGGGCCTCCCAGGGCCTCCCAGGGTCTTTGCCTGCCTGGTGCTGAGCCGGCTGCCCTGCCCACCCTAGGTACTTCCCCTTTGGCATCGTGTTTCTCATCGCTGGCAAGATCCTGGAGATGGACAACCCCACGACCGTAGGAAAGAAGCTGGGCTTCTATGCAGTCACCGTGGTGTGCGGGCTGGTCGTCCATGGCCTCTTCATCCTGCCCCTGCTCTACTTCTTCATCACCAAAAAGAACCCCATCGTCTTCATCCGCGGCATCCTCCAGGCCCTGCTCATCGCGCTGGCCACCTCCTCCAGGTAGCCCTGGGTGGTGAAAGTGTCAGGGAGGAGACCATGGCTGACAGCTATTCTTCTGTACAACCATCATTGGTCTGTAGCCATGGAACCATGGAAAGTGTCAATGTGACCTACTTCACAAACTTGGGGGAGGATTCGGTAACAAGACCTATTCTTGAAATGCTTGAGCCCCTACCTTCCCGAATGGCAGCGAGCCCTCCTCCACATCCCCAGTGTTCACTCAGTCCACATGGGGGTTGGCTTCCACGTGTCAAGGGCAGGCGGAGCTGGAGAGTGTCGGGTCTGCAGTCCCTGCCGCCTTTCACTGACACGTGGAGCTTCTGTTGGAGTCAGGCCCTCCGCTCTTCAGGGGCTTTGCCTGTTTACTGTCACTGGCAGGTGGCCCTGTCACAGCATTGGCAGTGTCTCTAGACAGTGGGGATTTGAGTCATGATTCCATTACCCACTAGCTCTGTGACTGCGGGCAAGTCACCCCACCTCCCCGGGTGGTGGGATTAGTTTCCTCATATACAGACTTGGGATCACTGTGGCCTCTGGCACATAGAGTTGCTGTGTGATTAATGGAGATAACCCACTAAGGCCATTCTGGGCTTGGTGAAGCAACACCTGACCTCAAGCATCTCAGACCGCAACTGAGAGCAGAAGACCCAGGGGGATGAAGTCATGCAAATTCTGCTATTGAGCGAGGAGAAGGGAAGGAGGTGGTCACTTTCTGGGCATCTAGCCCTTTGAAGAAAGAGTGGTTCTCCCCACAGTGAGTGTCCAAGCTCTACACGAAGGAAGTCACCTAAACCTGAGCCCATGTCTCTGGCTCCAAAGGCCTGACTCTTCCCTCCATCCCTTACTGCCTTCTCTTCCCTAGGCCTCAGTCCCCCAGTCTGTGAAATGGGATTAAGGACCACCACAGACCTCCTTCCCCTGCAGCCACATTACCCACCCTTGGCAGCAGAAGCTCCTCATGGAGGACTCTGGAGGAGCAGAACCAGGGAGGAAAAGCCCTAGAAGCCTTGTCTGGGAACCCCATTCGGAGCAGAGGGAGGAAGCGAGAGGGAAAGATGAAGCCCTAAGCAGCTGCTGTTCCCCCAGTTGCTGGTTAAGCCTACCAGCGCCAGCAGCCCTCGCCGTTTCCTGCAGGAACCGCAGGCTCGGGTCCAGCATGCCTGGGGCCCATGAGGGGCTCTAGCAAGTGTACCTGTGAGGAGTAAGGGCTGTGGGGCTATGCAAACCTGAATTTTAGGCCCAACACTGCTACTGGGAGCTCGGTAGCAACACAGCTACAAGAGCAAGGGCTACCATTGGTTGAGTACCTACAATGGGTGCTTCCTAAGTCGCTAAATCCTGTCCGACTCTTTGTGATCCTAAGGACTGTAGCCCACCAGGCTCCTCTGTCCATGGAATTCTCCAGGCGAGAATACTGCAGTGGGTTGCCACGCCCTCCTCAAGGGGATCTTCCCCACCCAGGGATCGAACCTGGGTCTCCTGCATTGCAGGCAAATTCTTTACTGTCTGAACCACCAGGGAAGTGAAGTGAAAGTCGCTCAGTCGTGTCCAACTCTTTGTGACCCTATGGACTATGCAGTCCATGGAATTCTGCAGGCCAGAATACTGAAGTGGGTAGCCTTTCCCTTCTCCAGGAGATCTTCCCAATTCAGGGTTTGAATGTAGGTCTCCCACCTTGGAGGCAGATTCTTTGCCAGCTGAGCCGCAAGGGAAGCCCAAACCACCAGGGAAGCCACCTACAATATGTAGATGCTATTCTAAGCAATCTCTTTTTGAATCCTCCTAATAGTTCCATAGTGTACCAATTGTTTGGGACAAGGAAACTATGGCACGTACAAGTTGAGGAGATGCCAAGGCCACTAAGCTAGTGGGAAACTGGAATCTGAAGCCAGTGCTCCCACCCAGAGCCCTGCTGTTGACCACTTCATCTCCATTTTGCATGGTCATGTGACATGGCGTCAGCCGCTCCTCCCCTCTGGGCTTCATTTCTTCACCTGTTAAAGGAACTCAAAACCTTCCTAGCAGGAAGCCATGAGGTGTAAAGCGCAGCACCCGGCACCTAGCAGATGCTCTGCTGGCGGTCACTCCCTTCCTGACCAGTGTGCACAGGGGGTCTCTAAGGCCCTGAGCCTGGGCAAGTCTGGCCACATGACCATTTTAAAAGCCCCTTCAGTCTGTTCACCCTAGATGGGCCAGCTGCCTGGCATTGGGGGTTGGGGGGGTGCTTCTGTTACCAACCAGCTGGCAACCTGGGGACCCTGACCATCCTGGAGGAGGGTGATGGGCAGACACTGGCCCTTCTATTCACAGCTCAGCCACATTGCCCATCACCTTTAAGTGCCTGCTGGAGAACAACCACATCGACCGGCGCATTGCCCGCTTTGTGCTGCCCGTGGGCGCCACGATCAACATGGATGGCACCGCGCTCTACGAGGCTGTGGCTGCCATCTTCATTGCCCAGGTCAACAACTACGAGCTGGACTTTGGCCAGATCATCACTATCAGGTGTGCTCCTGACATCCAGCACCCAGTGTGGATTGGGGGTGGTTGCTCTGGAAGGGCTTTTGGGAGTCTTGAGCTCCCATATCCCATGCGGTCTCTGAGGCCCAGAGAGGGCAAGGGGCTCATTCCAGGCCACACAGCAAGTCAGTGCTGGGGTCTCATGATTCAGGGCACCAGGCTCCTTCCCCAGGGCTGCCCTGCAGGGGAGCTCTGAGCAACTTGGGAAGCTAGGGCCCAGAGGAGGGCCTGCAGCGGGGACATGCGTAGCAGGGAGCACACTTCAGGCAGGCACAGGGCAAGCAGAGGCCAGCGGCAGGACTGAGGACAGTGGAGGGGCTGCTGGTATGGCTGGAGCTGGGGGACGGTGCTGGGTGAGGACAGAGGTGAAGGGGAAGGCGTCGCATGCCAGCCTGAGGGTACAAGTCTGACCCTGGGGACCCAGTGCCAATGGACGATGGGAACCCGTGGACAACTTCCTGGAATCCTACTGTGACAGCGGCCTGCCAGGCTCCTCTGTCCATGGGGTTCTCCAGGCAAGAATACTGGAGCGGGTTGCCACGCCCTCCTCCAGGGGACCTTCCCAACCCAGGGATCAAACCCAGACACGGGGCTTTCCACAGACTTCTTAGGACGTTCTGCTGAGGCCAGGGATACAGCCTCTGGGACCGCAGGACCTTGGGCAGAGGCGTGCCCCTGCCCCAAGAATGCCCTGCTGTGGCATTCCTAATAATGCCTGCTCCACAGTGCTGTCCCCAAAGGCTCTGGCATTCTGGCCTCCTCCTTGGGTCCAGGGCCCAACAGTGCTGCCTCCCCTCTCCTGCAGCATCACAGCCACCGCAGCCAGCATTGGGGCAGCCGGCATCCCCCAGGCCGGGCTCGTCACCATGGTCATCGTGCTCACCTCCGTGGGCCTTCCCACCGACGACATCACCCTCATCATCGCTGTCGACTGGGCTCTGTGAGTGGGGTGCCCCCCACCCTCTCCTGTCCCCTGGGAGGCAGGTGCTCACGGTGGACCAGGGAGCTGCCATGGTTTGGCACAGTGGGTACTCATTGACACCTGCCCAGCTGCATGATCTGTGGGGCCCAGTTTTCAAAAGTGAAAACCTAGGATCCCTTGTTCAAAAACTACAAAGAATTTCAGGAGGGTGGGAGCAGAGCATGAGCCCAAGCCCTTTGACACACAGGCCCTGAGGCACCACACAGTCACATGCCTGCATCACCCACTTCAGCACCGCCAGGGGGTGCTGGGCCAGGAGGACCAGGAAGACACCCGTCCCGTGAGCACCGCCCTCTCCCAGCTCCCCTAACAACAGAGGGCCTGCCGCTCACCGCCCACCTTGGCCCACCAGGGACCGTTTCCGCACCATGATTAACGTGCTGGGGGATGCACTGGCTGCTGGGATCATGGCTCACGTCTGCCGGAAAGACTTCGCTCAGGACACGGGCCCTGAGGTGAGCACACCCTCTCTCTCCGGCCAGGCTGCCCAAAGGCCCAAGGGCGAACCCAGGAGTGGGGGGCAGGGCAGCACATCAGCTACCCACCAGCTGGGCCGCCTTCCACCCATCCCTCCACACCTGGATCTCCTCACGGGCACCCAGGTGACAGGCTCCTCTCGTAGCTGATTGTTGAACCCAGTCAGCATCCTCAGGGAGCCATACCCTAGTGTCCTGTTGACAACAAGGCCAGCGTTCACATGTCTGCTGGGACCTTCATGGTCCTCGGGGCTCCTTCAATAACCACTTGGAGCGGCTGTCCCACTCCGTGGGGAGGACGCTGAGGCTCCAGCAGGGGAGCTGCCCACCCCCACACTGGATCCCGGGGGGCAGGTGCCCCCTCTTCCAAGACAGTCCCAGGAGGCAGGACAACTTGGAACTGGAACCCAGAGAGGCCCTATGACCTAGCAAGGTCTCACAGCATGTCTGTAGGAAAACCAATCAGACTGTCCCCAGCCCTTTGCCTGTCCAGTCCTTCCTACTGTCTAACCTCAGTCCCTCCTGCTGCTGCCAAGACCTGTTTCCTCTCCCCAGAAAGTGCTGCCCTGTGAGACCAAGCCTGTGAGCCTCCAGGAGATTGTGGCAACTCAGCAGAATGGCTGTGTGAAGAGTGTGGCTGAGGCCGCAGAGCTGACCCTGGGACCCTCCTGTCCCCACCACGTCCCCGTCCAGGTGGAACAGGATGAGGAACCAGCTACCACCAGTCTGGACCACTGCACCATTGAGATCAGCGAGCTTGAGACCAACGTCTGAACCTGAGGAGCTACAGGGCCTGGGGAAGGCCTCCAGGGTTAGGGGCCAAGGGCAGGATCTCAACTCACTACTTTCCTGAGCACAAGGGCCAGGCTCACTCTATCTCCCCACCCCTGAGGGTCCAGAATGGGCTCCGCCCGACGGAAAGTGGACTGTTAGAAAGGGGGAAGACTGCACGTGGGGATCCCAGCTGGAGAGTTACAGGCAGGTGTAGCCTGAGCCCCGACTGTGACATTTCCACTGGGTTGGCCTGTGCGGGTGGCAGGCAGGGCTATGGTCCCCACTTTCTGGATCACAAAGTTGAGGCTCCGAAAGCTGAAAACACTTGCCCCAAGTCTCAGAACAAGTGATATCAGGACTAGGACTCTAGTTCAAGTTTTTCAAGCCCTGGCCACTCCCTGCCAGAGGACAGGGATGGCTGCAGGGTCAGATGCCGAGAGGGAAGCTCTGCCCCCTCCAGGAACCCCAGAGCCGCCACTGCTTTCAATTTACAAAGACATAGCAATGTCCTGGTTCTGCCCCAGCTGTGTCCCAGCCCAGGTCCGCCCCTACCCAGCCTCATAACACGTGGCCTCAGACCAACAGCTCTCCCCAAGGATGGGCCCAGCCTAAAGCCGAGACCCACAGCCTTCCACGTGCCACAGCCCGTCCCGTCTCCTGACCTAGCAGTTCTGTCTCATAAAGCTCATCTGATGTGGAGATGAAGATGTCTTCACCAGAGCTGCAGGGCCCTTAGAAACCCCCGGGCTAGTCTCCCATTGGACAGGTGAGCCAGCCAGGACTGGGGACGCAGACTCACCTGGGATGTTTCAGTCAAGCTGCCCAGATGGCCCTGGGGTCAGCACTCTCCCCACCCCCCGCCCCAAAGCCCATGTGATAAAGAGGAGTTAGATTTTCTATTCCTTTCTGTGTTTGCAAGTTCAATGATAACTAAATAAAGGTATTTTGTTTTTCAAATCTTGTAGGCTTAGTGACCATACCCAAACCAGCATTTCTTTATTGGGTTAATATAGGCAAAGCACAGACTTGCTTGTCTGGGCAGTCCGAGTACAGACGGGGCTGTCCAGGAAGCTGGAATGTAAACAGCCTTGTCTGCATAGCTGGAGTGTAGACAGGTCTGTCTGGGCTGTCAGTGTGTGGACGGGCCTGCCTGGGCAGCCAGAGTGCGGACGAGCCTGTCTTGGTGGCCAGAGCGAGGACAGGCCTGCTCGAGCTGTTACATGCAGGAAGCAGAGCACACGCTGGGCTGCCCAGGGGCCTGTCTGGGAACCACGGTGTGGACAGACCACTCTGCTCATAGCCTGGGTTCTACAGGCAGGACCCTGAGGTCAGTCCTCACAAAAGAAACACATTTCTTCAGCCAGCCTGGCTCCCATCTGTGAATGCTTTGCTTTAAGCAGGGGATGTGCCCAAGAAGTTTTCAGACTCTCCTTCTCTTGCTCTCTTCAGCCTCACAGTGTCTCCAGGAGGCTCACAGGGGACACAGAAGACCCTGGCCACACAGCCTGCTCTGGATGCACTTTGGGGAGAAGATACAGCCCCAGGGTTTTGCACCATGGAGCCCATGAAGCTGGGGGAGGGGATGAGAGAATCAGGAGGGTAATCAAGTCTTAAATATTCAGTAGAAAGACTGATGCTGAAGCTGAAGCTCCAAATACTTTGGCCACCTGGTGCGAAGAGCCAACTCACTGGAAAAGACCCTGATGCTGGGAAAGACTGAAGGCAGGAGGAGAAGGGGGCAACAGAGAATGAGATGGTAGGACGGCATCACTGACTCAATAGACATGAGTTTGAGCAAACTCCAGGAGGCAGTGAAGGATGGGGAAGCTTGGCGTGTTGCCGTCCATGGGGTCGGCAAGAGTCAGCTGAACAAAACAGCCACCTGCCTCCCAGGCCCCACTCCTGAACTACCTCCATCTTCCTCCCAGGGTCATAGTCTGAAGAGTCCAGGAAGGGCCCTAGGCTCCTCTTCTCACTATAAGGCTAGAGGCTGTAGAATCCACCTTGGGAGCATCCTTCTTTTCTTAAGGCCTAATCACCTATGACAGATCAAATGTCCAGCTAACTCTTCGCATGGTGTGCCTGGCCCCCTTCCTGTAGCTCATCTCTTTGAGCAATGGTGTCTGCTCCATACAGGTCAGGAAGCTGCTCTCTACTGGGCTCGACAGCAACATGCTTACACACCTCTAGTGGCGGGGGGCCACCACTTCCGGGGCATGTGATCCACTGCGGGGCAGCTCTGCCTGGCAGATGTTCTTCTTTGCTCTGAGCTGGGGGCTGCCTTCTTCTGGCCCAGCTCTGGCCCTGGTGGTGATGGTGACACACTGGGCTAGTCTGCCACCTCTGGGCAAGCCTGCAGGGACCAAGGCCCTGAGGAGGGTTCTGCTCCAGCTCCCAAGCCTGCCTCCAGCCCCTTTTGCATCCCAGCATCTGCTATGGGACAGACCCCATCAGTCATGCCCCTCAGTGCCCAGGAACTCAGAGCAGCCCAAAGCCTGCAGGTCCTCTGCCTGGATGCTCAGCCCCTCGGGAGCACAGAGTGGGCTCACAGGCTTTGTGTGGTGGTCCCGGCCCAACCTGTTGACCCCCACCAAGTTGAGGGGCTGCACGTGCCTCCAGGCCACCTCACCTTCACCTAAACCTTGCGTCCCTGGACTTCTTTCTATGGGATGACTCTGTGGTCCCCCAGAACTGAACTCTGCACTGACTCCTGCTGGTCAGAAGGTGCTGAAGTGCTTGGGTCCTGCCCGGCGGCCAGGCCTGAGCCCAGCACCTGGCAGGAAGCACACACAGACACGGCCACAGGCTGCCAGACAGGGGTAATGCTTTTATATTAGTTTTTCTGTAACAAGAAAAATCAGCTTTGAAGTTTTTATCATTGTTTTTCCTTAAAAAAGAATTTAAAAAAAAAAAGGCACCCAGAACTCCCCTCAGGCCCAAAGAATAAAAAAGTTCTCTCATCGGTGCAGCTGGGCCCTTCGCTCTTGCTCCACCTAGCCCCACCACCTCCGCCAAGCTCAAGTCCAAGACCTCAGCAGCCTCAGACCTTCCCTCTGGCCTCAGTGGGGCTCATCCAGCAAAGCTGTGTCTGGGCCGGCCAGGGCCTGGTGGGGAAAGACTGCCCCAGCCTTGGGGAGCATGACCAAGGCAGCAGTCCTGAAGGTTCTTTTCCCCAAATGGAGAGAAAGGAAGAAAACCCAGTCTGTGAGTTCCAGAGGGTGCAGGCACCTGGCCGCAGACAGCATGGAGATAACTCTGTCTTCTCCAAGGGACAGATGGAGGGGGCAGACAGACAGACGGCGAGCTGGCCATTTCTGGCTGGGGCAAGAGCTGTTGGTGGCAGAGGCCGAGAAGAGCTATTTGTATGTGATGTGTGTGTGTGTGTGTGTGTGTACATGTGTTCACGGGGCAGGGAGCAGGTACCCATGAGTGCTGGGGCTGGTCAGACCCTTTGCCTCGTCTGTAGGACCCAGGGACTGAGGGCAGCATTGAGTGTGGGGCCGACAGGGGGATGTTTGGAGGACGCTGTGCAGCTGGCTGTGTGTGGGTGTCTGGCTGTGGATGGACTGCAGGAAGGGGTGGGGAGGGGAGACTGTGTCCAGCCTATGTGTGGAGTGGGGCCTGGTGGGCGCTGCGCTGGGAGTGTCTGTGAGCAAGGCAGAGTGGGGGCGCGCAGGGCTCAGGCATGTGCTGTAGAAAGGCTCCAGCGGTCCGTCGTCCTGCAGAACACGCGGGCGAGTCAGGGGAGGCCAAGGCAGACCTGCCCACCAAGCCCAGCTGGGGCCAAAGGGATTAGACTCTGGCAGGGTCAAGCAACTGCAGGCCCGAGGGGAAGTTGCCCTGGGAGTACAGAGCCAGTGCAGGGGGCACCCCCTGGGAGGTGCTCCTGGGGGCCTGGTATGGACTGGAAACTTCTGGACCCCTTGGCCTCTCTTGGGGCTGCTGACTGTGGCCAATGTCCTCCAGAGGGGCAGATTCTCTCTACCCTGGGACCCACAGTGCCTTCCCGAGGGCCCCAGCACCCACACTGAATGGCTAGTGACCCCAGTCACTGACCCCTGGCTCTGTCCGAGGACAATGCATGGAGATAAGGGGCTCCATCTTCACGCCCCTGGGCCCAGGAGTCAAGAAAGGTGACTCCCAAGCACTGCCTCTGGGGTCGCCCTCTATAATCAGGTAGCAAGCCCAGCACACTCACACCTCTCTCTGCCATCAGCTAGACCCCTGTTCCCTCCTCCCTATGGCCTCGGCAGGATCCTCAACCCCACTCAGACCCCTCTCTGTCTCAGACCCTACTTCAATTCAACATCCTAATAGTGACCAGTGGCCCCTGGATCCCCAGCTCAGCTTACTCTGATATCTCTCCTGACCACACCTCCTCTCCTGGCTACTCCCCACCACCATGCTCACCCTCCAACCTCTTCCCCCAGGAGACCAACCCCCCCCCCCCTTCACCCCTTCCCTTTCCAGCCTGAGCCCCAGCATCTGCAAGGGAGCCTCTCTCTTGTCAGCACCCTGTTTCCTTGTTCCTTGCCTTCCTGTCTCACACTCCTGGCCAAAACCTCAGCCATGGATGAGTCCAACTGGCCATTGTCTCCACACCCAACCTGGTCTGCTGAGTATTTGTTGCACAGAGAAACCAGAAGGCATCGGGCAGGTGTGACCTCACATCCAGCCACGAAGCCGCTGACCTGCATGTGACTGTAGCCTCTGGAGAACTGACCCTCTTGCCCAAGCCAGTCCTTCCTCCTGCTTGCACAGGTGTGGCTACACCCAGCTCTCCTCTCTTATGCCTTTAACTCCTCCCTCAACATGGGCCCCTCCCCATCGGCATTCAAACCAGTTCTGTTGCTTAAAAAGGGCCCAGCGTGAACAGAATTCTGCCTGAGCTTCATGCATCCTTCCCACCACCAGCCTCACTCATCTCTTCATAATCAAACTTCTCAACAGACTTGTCTATAATCCCTGAACCCTCTCCTTTCCAGCCACTTTCTCCACCCTCTTTGCCCCTGAAACTGCTCCCCACAAGGTCACGGTGATCTCCCTGTAGATAAGTCCAGTGGGTTCATGGCCATGCTCAGCTCCATCAGTCTCTTTGTTGTGCTCACACAGCTGATTCCTTCCACTTCCTGTGCATGGATGCATAACAGGCATGCATGTGTGTGTGTGTGTGTGCACATGTGCACACAAGGGCGTATGTGCCTGGGGCAGCATGCGTGTATGTGCTCACAGGCATGCACACGAGCATATGCAATGGTGTGCTTGTCCTGCATCTGTGAACACACAGTAAAGTACGTGCGAGTGTGTCTGTGTGTGCATACGTGCGGTGTGTGTTTGAGTGTCTGCTTTGTGCATGTGTGTTCATGCTTCGGTGAGTGTGAGTGAGTGTGAGTGTGTGCACGTGGGTGCACTGTGTGCGCGTGTGATGGCCCTCTGTCCTGGGCTGTCTGCAGCTCTGCCTCCCTCCCCTGGTGCTCTGTCCCCTTCCTCCCGCCGCTCCCCTCCAGCTGGCAATCCCCTTCCCTCCTCTCTCCCTGGAGAGCTCCCCCAGCCTCTCGAGGCCTCAGGGACTGTTTCAAGGCCTATGATTCCTGGACCTCCCTCTCCAGCCAGACCTCACTCTGGAGCCCCAGATCCAAATAGCCAGTCTACCCTGGGCAGCTCCCCAGTGCCCTCCAAACTCACCGTTCTCCTCACCAGACCTGCCCCTCCTAGTACTATTATCCACCTGAAATTCCAGGCTAGAACTGGGATCTTGTCTTCTCCCTCACTCCATGTCCAGCAGGACTAGCTGGGCCCCTCAAGTCTACACCTCCAGACCTCCTTTCAGGCCCATCTGCTTGTCTGCATCCTCACTGCCCACCTCCAGCATCTCTGGCTTGGGTTGCAGCAGTAGCCTGCTTGTGGGCCCCCATATCCATTCCCTGCTTCCTCCCTCCCAGTTCCTGGGTGTGTCCCATCAGGGATGCATTGCTGTGGATGGAGGCCCTGGCACGGGCCAGCCTCCCCTGGCATGCTGTCATCCCCAACCTCACACCCAGGGCCTGAGCACACTGAGAGCTCTAACAGATTTGCAAAATGAACAACGAAGCAGGGTACAGAGGGTGGAGAATGGGCAGAAAGACCCTAGACTGGGGTCAGGGGCAGGAATGTGGTGAAGCAGGCTAGGGCGCCCCACACAGACCACCCACCTACGTCAGATCCTGTTCTCCCAGTCACTATCGCCTTTCCTCTTCCTCCTCGTCGTCATCGTCCTCCTCCTCCTCTTCCTTCTCCAACCGGCCCCGGTCCTTGGAAACGTCACCAAACTCAAAGTTGCCCTCTATGTCCAAGACCTGCAGGTGCTTCAGCTTCCGGAAGGCACTCTCCACCACGGAGCCCACGGCCAGCTTGTTAAACCTGTGTAGGGCACCCACGTGAGGTCTGTGCCATTAGCTGAACAGTGTCCCTACAGTGACCCAGCCCAGAAGTGGAGTGGAAGGGACAGGCCCTCCAGGAAGACATGCAGCAAGCACAAAAGAAGGGGGCTTAGGAGTCCAGGCCATCACAGGGAGTTCAAGGTATTCTGTGTGGCTAGTGCAGCGGGGAAGGGTGACCCTGTACAGAGGAGAGAAGGCCTCCACCGTATATGCTCTTACTATGATCTGAGGGTGGCAGACACAGACAAGTCTTCCCTGCCTGCCCATTGGCATTAACCTGGAGGTCTGAGGATGCTCTGTGGCCAGCCTGAAGTCACCTTCGTGCTGGGTGTAGAGGGGCACAGGAAAGGCCAGGGCCGCAGTGGGTTGGGGACACATGTTTGGGAAGGGGAAGGCTGGACTCTGATCTCAGGCCCCCTCAATTCTCTGTACCTTAGTCTCCTGCAGGAGCCGAGGCATAGGTCACACTGCACCCTGATGTCACCCCGCCCGAGTCTTCTAGGCCACAAAGCCCCTGGAGGGCACCTGTTGCCGTTCTCTGATCTGTCTGACTTGGAGGGAGATGGTGGGAAGAACCACTCTGGTTCCGCTCTCCTTGGGGAGCCAGGTCCTCTGAATCATCCTAAACCCCCAGAACCCAGTGATGACCTGAACATCTGCTGTCCTGGGTCTGAGGCCCAGGCCCAGCCTATCTGGCTGTGGACACAGCAGTCACCCGTGCTTTCTGGGCCTCAGCTTTCCCAGCTGTAAATTGGGAAGATGCTCTCTGTGGTCCCTTCCTGCCATAGGAACATCAAGAATGCCCACAAGTTCTGCTTTTTAAAGTTTCCAAAGCCCTTTCACAAACCAGTGGACCTCACCAGGCCTGGCCAGGACTGTCTCCACCCTTGAGAGTTAAGGGAACAGGAGCTCACTGGGGCTCTGTGCTGTAACCAGGGCTCTGCTCAATGGAAGCACTGCTTCAAGCACTGACCTCTACCTGTGAGTGGTTCCCATGGGCCCTGACCCCTCTGCTGGAGCTGGGCAGCCCCTTGAGGGGCAGGGCCTCCTACCTGAGAAAAATCCCTTTGAGGTTGGGTGTGGCGTCAAAGGCATTGGCAGGCACGGCACTAATCTTGTTATTCTGCAGGTACAGGTACTCCAGCGACTCTGGGAGCCCCCTGGGGATCTCCGTGAGCTGATTCCCGGCAATGTCGAGCAGCTGCAGGGGTGAGCAGGGCAGATACAGCACTTGACAAGCAAGCTCCCACTGACCCGGAGCATTCTAAATCTCATAACCCCGTGAGGCGGGCTCTATAACTATCCCCATTTCCAGACGGGAAAACAGAGGCTCAGAGAGGTTCAGAGATCCATAGCAGGCCATAGGGCCCGCAGAGGCTGGAAGCCGGGGCTTGTGACTCCGAGTCCTTGTTCTAATTGGCGTCTAGCCTACGCTGCTCCTTCCATCCGGCCACACGAATGCACAGCCACAGTGCCTGGTGCTAAAGGCCGTCCTCCTTAACACACCTGTCACCTTCCTCAGACTAAAGACCCCAGAAGGGCAGGGACTAGGTGTCCTCCAGTCTTTAAATCGCAACCCAACTTTGTCAGATGAGGATAGGGGCGGGGCTGCTCCTTTGTAGATCTCAGGGCCATGTGGACAGGGGCCGAGGGCCAGGATTCAAGGGCCACAGTGACCCTGGCATGGCAACCAGGCCCCAGGCTGGTCAGTGTCAGACCCACCACAGGCCTAGTGTCCAGGAAGCACGTGGCCAGGGAAATGGGGTGGTTTTCCCAGGGAGCAGAGCACAGCTGCCGCGGGAAGGAGAGCTGGACGTGCCCGGGGCCTGGCTCACTGCCTGCACCTGGGGCTGTCAGCACCCTTGCCCTGATACACACCTGTGTAGCCATGGGTGGGCTTCCATCATCTCAAGCTCCCTCCTTACACTGACAGGCTGGGGCTCAGGGCCAGGGAACGGGGGGCCATAAATCCAGATTCCAGATGCAGGGAAGCACACGATTCAGGCACCCTAGGGAGCCTCCCTGTCACCTTCTCCATCAGCAGGGCTCCCTGCTCCCCACTGGGTTCCTTCCACACGGATCCAGGACTTCCTCTTTCATTCTAGACCTCCTCAGTGCCCGGACATGGAATCCCCGAGACACTTCCTCTGTGCTGGGAAGCCAGGCTGGCAGGGGCGATGGTCACAACACTCTGGCAATGACAGCAGCAGAATGGGGCTGAAATAAGGGGGCCAGGGAGGGGCCCGACCCAGCCCAGTCAGGGTCGGGGGAGCAGCCAACACAGGTGGGCGCTCTGGACCAGTGAGAGCAGCTGCTTGAACAAAGATCCCACAGGCCGAGGAAGGTCTTCACCAAATACCCCACTCCTGACTGGACTCACCCAGACAGCCATTTAACCTGCCCATCGTTGGTGGCTTTCTGGAGGAGGTGACAACTGAGTTGAGTCCTAGGTATATGATAAGCTCTAGGAGGGCAGTGCGGAGAAGGCAATGGCACCCCACTCCAGTACTCTTGCCTGGAAAATCCCATGGGCGGAGGAGCCTGGTAGGCTGCAGTCCATGGGGTCGTGAAGAGTCGGACACAACTGAGCGACTCCACTTTCACTTTTCACTTTCATGCATTGGAGAAGGCAATGGCAACCCACTCCAGTGTTCTTGCCTGGAGAATCCCAGGGACAGGGGAGCCTGGTAGGCTGCCGTCAATGGGGTCTCACAGAGTCGGACACGACTGAAGCAACTTAGCAGCAGCAGCAGCAGCAGGAGGGCGGTGACTCTGGATCTGTCTTATTCCCCTCTAGGTCCTCAGTTCTAGAACTGGGTCTGCATGTGGGGAGGGTTCGGTATCAGCTTGTAGAATGAATGAGTGAGTAGGTGTCACTGGCCTTCCAGCTGAGGGGACAGTATAAACAAGGTCCAGGGCACCTGGGAAACCAAGAAGCTCAGCTGGGAGCAGAGGCAGACCAGGCACTGAAGGTCACAGCCAGGATTCTGGTCTGGGTTCTAAAGGGGAGCCACAGAAGGGTTCTGGGTGGGTATACAGTGAGCATGTTTGTTTTTTTATTTTTTCAAGATACCTGCTGATTGCATGTGGAATATAGGAGTGAAATGCTCCTAGGAAGCTGAGGTCCAGGAAGAAATGGGGGTGACTTGACCTTCTGATATGACCAGTAGGATGGAGAGAAGTGGAGAGATGGGGAGGTGTCATGATAGAGAGGGCAGGTTCAGTAACAATGGGCAGTGGGGGTCAGATGGTATGGAAAAGGGGGTGGCAGGGCAGCGTCCACATTTCCTGTGGACACCCAGGTGGGTGTCACCCCCTTCAGCAAGTTAGCCAGTGCAGCAGGAGGAGCAGGTGTGGAGGAGAGGGCGATGGGGCTGGGGCCCCTTAAGAAGTGGCACAAGAGAGGCTGGCACAGGTGGCTGGACCCTGGTGTCTGACACGCAGCCGGGCTCTCTGGGTGGGGGAGACCCTGGCTGCTCCTGGAGGACCAGCCACCTCCCACCACTCACCCTCGGGGCTCAGCCCCACCTCCCTGCCTCCCACTCTCAGGGCCTCTCCCCTGCACTCTGCTCAGACATCCCCACCCTGACAGCTCCCCTGACAAGCATGTACTGTGTGCCTCCCACAGCCAGGGCCCTGGTCCAGCAGTGAACACAACAGACAAACGCCTGCACCTTGTTCTAACAGGAAGAACGGAAAACAAACAAGTAAACAGATGACCTACTGTCGGAGGGAAGAGGTTGTAAAGAAAAACAAAGCAGAGGAAGGTGGCAGGCAGTGAAGGAAGACCTCCCAATGAGGGGATATTTGAGCAGAGCCTTGTGAAAAGGCTGAGGATATTTGGGAGAGGGGGGCCTGGGGAGAGGGGAGCTGAGCCTCCCAGGTTCCTTAATGAAGTTCCCTTTCAGCCCTTCACTGCGTCAGGAGGCTTCACTTGTAACCAAGGAGGCTTAGTTCACATGGCTACACAGCCCTCCTATCTCGGGTGTGGCTACAGGAGCCACAGCCACTGGCCAGTCCCAGAAGCCCCAAGTTTACCCCTCTAGACTCGGCAGCCTGGTGAGGTTAGCCCACCTCAGGTACCTGCCAGCCTCCCCTCCCCCAAGCCCAGCCTTCTCCAGGTACCTATCCTATGCCCACAGGTGGGTGAGCTCTGCTTTCTCACACCACCTGAACTGTCCTTGTCCTTCAGTCCTCCTGGACAATGCCCCCCCACCTGCAGCCATGACCTCCCCTTGTCCCTACAGGGTTCCTCAAGCCTGTCCCTGCAGGTGGAAAGCTCTGCCTTGCCTGCCAGCTGAACTCTGCCCTGCACTGCTATACCATGAGCCTAGACCCTTGGCATGGCCCAGGCTCCATACCCTAATGCCCAGGCTGCCCAGCCGGCCCTTCTCTAGAGGCCCTGCCTGCCTGCTACCTGCTCACCCGGGCCCAGTAGCTAGGTGGGCTCAGGGGAGCCCGACCAGTAGTACCCTGAATGGGCACGGCCCTGGCCGCTTACCTGCAGACCGGAGAGGTCAGTCCAGGCTCGGGGTCCCAGGGCCCGGTTGCGCAGCCGGTTGCCGGTGAGGTAGAGCTCTCGCAGCTGGGCCATGCCGGCCAGCGCCCCACGCGCCAGGGCGACCAGCTCATTGCGCTTGATCTTCAGCACGTGCACGTTGCGTGGCAGCCCAGGCGGTAGGGTGTGCAGCCGGTTGCCGGAAAGGTCCAGCGAGCGCAGCAGACGCAGCTTTCGGAAGGCGTCGCGGTGCACCTGTGGACTGGTGATGCGGTTGTAGCTGAGGTTGAGCTCCTCCAGGTAGTAGGTGGTGGCAAAGTCGTCGCGGCCGATGCCGGTGATCTGGTTGTGCAGGATCATGAGGGTGCGCACGCGGCGGGGCAGGCCACTGGGCACGCGCTCCAGCGCGTTGTTGTACAGGTGCACCGTGTGCAGCCGCTTGAGGCCCTGGAAGGCCCGCGGGTGGATGCCCTGCGCGCGCAGCTGGTTGCTGTGCAGCAGCAGGTACTCGAGACTGCGGATGGGGGTCAGCACGTCTGCGTCCACGCTCCGGATGGCGTTCTTCTCCAGGTGCAGCAGCACCAGGCTGCGCGGCAGCCCCGCCGGGACCCGCGACAGGTTGTTGCTGGACAGATCCAGGTACTCCAGGCTGGAGAGCTTCCTGGAGGGAAGCGGGCGATGAGGTCGGTGGGCAGGAGCCCAGGTGGCACTTGTTTCCAACATTACTCCCAAGGGAGGTGGCAGGGGACTTCCCTCTAACTCATCCCAGCTCTGCCACTAGCTGACTGGGGAACTCAGTCCTCTCCCAGCCTCTCAGTAGCTTGACTCAGTGATACACTGGTGTGAAAGGATCTAGCATGGTTTCTGACACAGGATTTGTTTGAAGACTGACTGTTTAAAGCCTTTTGTCCTCTTAGGCTACCCTGGGCTTGAAAATAGATCTGCCTTCAACAAGAATGCTTGAGTTTCTACTTTGCACCAAGAAGCCAGCCTCTGCAAACACTTCCTTGCCTTACTAGAATTTGGGCAGGACTTACATAGCGCTATTCTTCGGGACAGAAGTGTCAGCAAAGGCACAAGCCTTAAAGTTCCTTCTCCGAGAAAACTGGCCAGGGGCAGGTGGAAAAGGACCCGGCCAGGTGAGCCCTGGGAGGGGCCTCCTGAGCGCAGAGCTCACAAAGAGGCCAGGAAGGGGCTCACCAGAAGGTCTCATTGTCCAGGCCCTCATCAGTCAGGTGGTTGTTCTGCAGGTACAGCTCACGCAGGTTGCTCAGCTCGCTGAAGGCACCTGGTGGGATCTTCTCCAGCTTGTTGTTCTGAGAGATGGGAGGGTGGGAAAGGGGGCATGAGGGATGGCCAAGGGGCAAGGACACAGCCTTGAGATGAGATATGGAGAGGGGTCTGGGGGAGCCATGGGGAGAGGGCCCAGGCCTAAAGGACTCAGTGTGGGGCTGACAGCCAGGTGTCTGGGTCTCTGTCTGCGTCTCTGCAGTGGATTCTGTGCCCCCCAGCTCGTGCCGAGGCCCCGCAGCCTCACGACTGTGCCCGTGACTGTGCCTGGGCTCTCCCCCTGCTCGGGCAGCGCTCCTCCCTGCCCTCTCCCTCCCACCTTGAGGTGCAGTTTGTAGAGGGCGGGTGGCAAGTGCTTGGGCACATGGCGCAGGAAGTTGCTGGACAGGATGAGGATCTCAACATTGCTGGAGCCATTGAACATGCTGTCCGGCAGCCCGGCGTCCGCCAGCTTGTTGTTGTGCAGATACACGGACCTGGGGGCGAGGCTCAGGTTCTCCCTCAACCACCCCCACGCCAGCTCACCTGGTGAGCCTCCAGACCTTGCTCAGGTTGGGCCTGTGGCCCAGGGCACCCTCTTCCCATCTCAACAACCTCAGACGCCACCAAATCCAGTTCCCCCTACACAGCTGAGGGGACGAAGGAACCACCCTACAAGTTAGTGGAAGAAACAAGACTTCCTGATCCCCAGTCCCTGCTTCTCCATAACCTTCAGGGTTCTCACTTGTTCCCCAAGTGTTGCAGCCCTGGAGTCCCTGCCTGTCCACACAGCTGGCTCTGAGTTCTGTGGGACCTCTCGAGAATGGAGCCTGTCCCTGTCACCTCTTTGTTCCCAGTGCCCAGCACAGGATCTGGGTTCAGAGGAGGTGACCCCTCATTCATTCAGCAAGTATACAGTAAGTGTCCCTATGTGCCAGGACTGTTCCAGATCCTAAAGATACAGCAGTGGACAGAACCAACAAGTCCCTGCCCTCATGGAGCTAACATACTACAAGGAGAGAAGACAACGAATAAGAGAAGTCCACAGGCAACGCAGTTCCTTCTTGCTGTATGGCCTCTCTTGGGCCTCAGTCTCCTCATCTGTGGGACAGAGCGATACACAGTAGCACTGGCTTCTCCAGGGAATGAAGAGAATCGAGGCGTCAGATTCAGGGACAGAGTGGCACCTGAGGCTGTCAGCACTTTCTCCTCCCCAGCACCCCACCCCCCACCCCCGCTCACATGCCTGTGCTATGGGGCCTCACCCAGAGCAGCTCTCAGCAAGGGCAGCTCTGCCTATTGGAAGAGGCTTCCCTCCCCAGGGGCTAGGCAAGGAGGGAAATACCCTCACCAGCTCCCACAGTTCCCCAGACCCCACCCTCTGTCCTCACCTCTGGACTGACCCCTTCTACGCCTTTAGGGGTCAGCCCTCCAGACCTTGTGCCCCTGCAGCCCTGGGTGTCTGTCACCTCAGCCCTGAGCATGGGGCATCATGCACTGCCCATCCCTCTTCTCTGGGTTGCCTGTACCCCACTCAGGGCCTGCAGCCTCTGCCTCAGCTTCCCCCCTTTCCCCAACCTAAGCCCAGGGTCCCCCTCTGACCTCTGACCTCAAGTTTGGCTTCTGACCAAAGGTGAGCCCGTAGATCTTAGTGAGATAGTTGGCAGCGAAGTCCACACTGATCAGGGCATTTGGCAGGAAGCGGGGTGCCAAGGTCAGCTGGAAAGGGAAGAGTTGGGGTAGAAAGACCAGTGGAGGGTGAGAGGCCAGCAGGGAGTCACACTGCCTGCTGCTCATCTGAGCCCCTTCAGTTTGTTTCCTCTCTGCGCCTAGAGCCATCTTTCTAAAGTTCCCAATAACAAAACCAGAACCTCTATGGCTCCCCATAGTCCTGAGCTTGACGTTTAAATCTCTCCATCTTGTCCCCTGCCCTGCCCATTCTCCTGGCCTCGCCCCTCACTGCCCCCTGACACTGGCCCTCTGTGCAGGCACAGTGAGCACCCATGTTTCTCCAGCCCCAGTCCATGGTATCCACCCTTCATTTATTCGACAGTACTCCCTGAAATCCGCAATATGCAGGCAGAGTTCCAGGCCCTGGACACGTCCTAGGGAACAAGACACAGATCCCTGCCCACACCACCCACACCAGAAGCTTACATCCTAGTGGAGAAGATGATACACAAGGAATAAAAGCTTCGAGAGTGATCACTGCTGTGCTGGGAATTCAAACAGACTGAAGACAATGAATGACTTTGTGGGGTGCTTGGAGAAGAGATGACGGCACTCGAAATGCCATCTGGGGGGGAGACCACCCACACAGCAAGGGCAGTGAGTAGAGGCCCATGTTGGGGGGATCTGCCAGGTTCTGGGGGTGGGAGCCAGTGGGGAGATGAGTTAAGGAAGCCAGGAGGGCCAGGGACACAGGTCAGCAGGCCTCAAGGAGACGTGTGGGTTTCTTCCTGGGCAGAGAGGGAAGCCGTTGGGAGGGTTTTAAGTGGGGAGGGGACAGTATAGAGCTAGAGTGGGGCAAGATTTTGAAAAACCCCTCTGGCTGCTCCGAGGAGAAGGGCCACAGATGAGAAGGCGGGTTGTCCTGTGCTGGTGGGCAGGGCAGGGGCTGGGGAGCTGTAGAGAGAGCAGACGTGGGTGAGCCAAGCACTCCTGGATTCATGACCACTGGCATTGCAGGTGGTTGGAGATGCCCCTTCCAGGGATGGGGAGCGGGTAGTTCTACTTCCATCAAACATCCAGGGAAGATGCTGAGGAGGCAGGTGGATCTTTGAGTCTCACATGGGAGTAGGGAAAAGCCTGGAGACTGCCTCTGGACATGGCCTTGATGTAGATGGGTGTTGTAGACCAAGGAGGAGATAGTCACCTTAGGAGTGTAGAGAGAAGGGCCAGGACAGAGCCCTGGGACAGGCCGAATATTGCGAGGCTGAGAGCCTTTCACCTTCACTCCTGCTGTCCCTTTTACTGCAGTGCCCTCCCCCTTGAGGCCTCTGGTTGCAATCCCATTACCCTTCATGGCCCTTCAAATGCTGTCCCTCCAGGAAGCCCTCCAATGCCCCCTCCCCATGGGGATGAGCTCTCACCCCACTACACTGATGTAGGCCTTGGCCTCAGTCATCATCTGACCACTCTGAAGCCCTGTGTTAAAATGCAGGGTCTGGACTGTGTCTGAGCACCAGTAGGAACCCAGCAGCTGGCCCAAAAGAGGCCCTGGTGAAAGTTCTCTGAGCTCAGCCCCAGACACGCTGCCCTGCTGCGGGCCCCTCACCTTGTTATTGGCCAGGTACAGGTAATTGAGGTTGGTCAGATGCTCAAATGCCTCCTCCGGGAGCCCTTCAAAGGACAGGCATCGGTCAGAGCCCTGGATGAAGGAGACGCTACAGGGGAGCACGTGAGCACTGACCACCCCACACCCACCCCGCCTGCCAGGACAGGGAGGCACTGCTTGGGGCACATGCGGCTCTGACCCTACCCAGCCAGTCCCAACAGGCCTGCTCAGTGCCACCCCACCCCTAACCCTGCTCTCAGAGGCTCAGGCTCAGAAGAGCAGATGGCAAGTGTCCGCTGATAGATGGCTGATCCTTCACCTTCTCAGGGCAGCCTGGGTGGGAATGGGCACCAAAAGATCAGGCCACAGGGCAGAGGCCCTGCCAAGAAGGAGTGTGCCCCTGGGGACAGCTCCAGAGGGTCAGAGAGAATCCTCACACGCAGCCCCAGGCAGGGTAGGGCAGGGCGATGTCTTCTGAGCCCCCTCTCACCCCCGCCCTGCACCTGGCCCTCTCCTGCCGCATCTGGCAGATGTGCTGTCAGAAGCCAGCTGTCACTGGGAGCCCAGCCAGGCTGGCCCTTCTCCAGTCCTGAGGTCGGCCTCTGACACTTGGTTCTGAGCTCCCAGACCCTCAGATGCTGGGACTCACCCAAGTATCTAACAAGAGGGAACAGTTACATAAACTGCGCAGCATCCCTCTGTGGAATACCCTGTGTCAAATGATGGCTGTGGAGAGTTTTCAGCAACATGAGAAATACTGCTGAACTAACTGCTTAGTGAAACAAAGCAATTATAACAGTTAGTATCGATACTATAAGTACAGCTATGAATTAAAAACACAAAGAAAAAGGACTGGATTGGATTGTGGTGATGGCTGTACAACATATAAACTTATAAAAACTCATCAGATTATACCTTTAAGTTGGATAAACTTCATGGTGTATAAATTATGCTTTTCTTAATGGAAAGAAATATACCAAAATGTCAATAGTGATGAACTTCACGTGGCTCAGCTGATAAAGAATCCACCTGAAATGCAGGAGACCTGGGTTCGATCCCTGGGAAGAGAAAATCCCCTGGAGAAGGGAAAAGCTACCCACTCCAGTATTCTGGTCTGGAGAATTCCATGGACTGTACAGTCCATGGAGTTGCAGAGTCAGACACGACTGAGCGACCTTCACTTTCACTTTTCAGATGGCAGTGGCAGGATAATGAGTGGGGTTTTTTGTATTCTAATTTCTGTATTTCCAAAATTTCTACTATAATTAAAAACTATTTTCATCATCAGAAAAAAAAAAAACTTTTAAAATTTCAGGATTCTACACGCTTTGATTCTAAAGGCCTTCTGTGATTCCTCAGACACTGGAGTCTGAGCTGCTCTGAAGCCTCTCCTTTGATCAGACTCCCCGGTTTCAGAAACACCCAGCGGTGGCTGTGAGGCAACCACAGGGAGCACGTGCCGTGAATCTGGAGGGCAGACCATCCCAGGCCTGCTCTTTCCCACATGCTGGGGTCTGCAGGGCGGGCCTTTCCCCTAGGCACCTAGGTTCCTGTCTGGGGTCCCAGCCCCCAGCCCTGGGCGATCCCTCACCTCGGGAAGTCAGGCGGTTGTTCTGGAGGTTCAGCGTCTCCAGCCGATGCAGTCGGGAGAGCTCCCTGGGATAGATCTTCTCCAGCTGGTTGTTCTAGGGGGGAGACATGGGGACGGTGAGGAGGCAACACAAGGGGGTGCCCAGGGCTCCTGCCCCATTAGAAGCCTGCACCTACCTCAGTCCGTTCCCAGGAGCCAGTTCCTCTGTTGGGCCCCTCCGCTGGGATTCTGCCCCATGGTGGACAGACCCTGGGGACTGGCTCTGAGCCAGGCCCAGGTGCGGGTGTTGCAGGCACAGCAGTAACCACAGCAGAGGTGTGGCCCCCCTTCTAAGAGTGCAGGCATACACATACACACACACACACACACACACAGATATCCACAGGCAGTTCAAACTTAGAATGCTGTCTTCCCTCCAGAACTGTTCCCACTTAGTGACACGTGTCCCCAGCCCATTCCCCCCTTCCCCAAGCCAGAAACCCACCTTTGGTTCCTGGCCCAGGGGACCCGACTTCCCCTTGGGATGCTTTAAAACCTGGGTCAGGTAGCACCTCCTCCAGAAGCCTTCCTGGGTTGGACTGGGGGCTGGACAAGGAGCTGCTCTGGCCTCACAGCACCAGTCCTTCAACCTCTGTCTGCTCTTTCTACCTGTATAGGTCTCTGTCTCCCAGGTAGACAGTGAGCACCTCACAGGCAATATATGTTTGAGACCACCCTACTTGCCCAGCAGCCCACACAGGACCAGAAGCATAGCGCTGGTTCACAGGAGCTTCTTGGTGGATGAACCTACAGAGACCTGTCCTCAGCGTGTCTCCTTCCCTCAGGGTCCCTTGGTCTTGGGCTCCCACCACCACCAGTGCAGACCCATGGGGGCTGTGTGACCATGGGCCGGTCACTGTCCTTCTCTGGGCCTGGTCTCCTTTGGAAATAGGTGCGGCAGCCCCTCCCTGTCCCTCAGGGCTACATGAAGGTGATTACGGTTGCATCAATGCCTCCAGAGTTCGCATCAATGCCTCCAGGGTTCTCGTCTGGAACACTGCGTCCCACTTCGGGCAGTTCTAAAATCTAGACTGGGCCTCAGCTGGGGACAGCACTGGACCCCCCGAGCCCCCAGGGTCCTCCTCGGGGGTCTGCTGTGTGTTCACCTTCCTGGTCCGTAACGGTGTCTGAGGTACCCTGTCTTCCCAGAGGGTCAGCTGAGGGCAGGTCTGTGTTGGAGCTCAGACAGGTCCGGACTCTACAGACAGCCTCAGCCCAGACTCCTCCCACGAGACAAAGCAGGTCATAACATCACAGTGCTCTGTGCCCGGGATGTCAGAGCCGGGATGCCCCTGGTGGAGGCATCCTTTTGTCTGACCTGCCCTAGCGCCCTGCGTCTGGAGGGTGGGAGGCCATGGGCAAGGACTGTGGTGGGGGTGGGGTGGTTCCAGGATGGGAGCCACCATGTGCGGGGCAGCCCCCTGTGACCCTGACCATTGGCACAGCGTCCCAACCTCACCTGCAAGGACAGGTGGTTGGTGTGCTCAGGCAGGTCCCCCGGGAACTCGCGCAGGTCGATGCCGCCGCAGTCCACGACCCCCTCCTGGGAGCAGGCGCAGTCTCGAGGGCAGCCAATGGTGGCTGGGCCGCGCCCCGGCTCCTCAGGGCTCAGGACTAGCACCGGCTCCTCCTCCGAGAATTCATTCTCTTCGGGGCTCAGGCTGCGGGCGCTGCTTCCGCCAAACCCTGGGGCCCTCACGGCGAGCACCACTCCCAGCTGCCGCGGCAACAGCAGCAGGAGCAGCAGCGCCCAGCCCTGGGCCATGGTACCTGCAGGAGGGGTCAGTTCAGACTCACCCAGAGGCCGGGGCTGACTTAACCTATCAGGTAGCGCAGCCAAGGGACTAAGGCCCATGGAAGTCATGCTGGGGCCTTCCACGCCACAGGGCAGAGCCCCTCGGGACCCTGTCCTCTGCACACACCAGCTCTGCTGGCTGCCGCCCTCCCCTCCGCACCCCCTTATCAGCGCTGCCCTCTGGCGGCTGGGGAGGGGGATGCAGGTTTGGGAGTTGGGGGCAGGTGAGCAGAATCCCTGTCCTTAAGCAGATCTGCAAAACCTCCCAGAACCCTCTCTGGGCCTGGCCTCAAGAGATCCGTACCCTCCTTTCACAGGAAGGAAAGCTGAGGCCTGGGAAGAGCTCGGACTTGCAGGGCTTGGCTTGGACTTGGCTGAGCTCTCGCTATCCTGGCACAGGCAGTGCTGGGAGGCGCCTGTCCTTGGTTGAGCAGACACAGGTCACGGTGGGCCAGCAACAGGTCTGGGCCACCACAGGTCTGAGGTGTCCTAGCACCTCAGATTGCCATTCCAGGATCTTCAGGACATGGCCCTGCCTCTCCTCCAGCTCCCACACTCACCTGCCCTGCTTATTGTCTGTTTCGTGTTCCTCCCTCCAGGCCTTTGCATGCGCTGTTCCTTCTGCCCAGAACCTCCCCCTTGCCTCTTGTGCAATCAGCAGTTTCTCCAAGAACTAACGCCAGTGTTAGGTCCCCTGGCATATGAGATGCCGCAGGCCTCTGTATCACTGTTCCCCCAGGGCTTGGCATGAGTTGAAAATGTGATGTTTTGTGTTTCTTCCACACAGGGCTGTGAGCCATTCTCTGTCCCTGCATGCTGTGCACAGAGTAGTCATTAGTGAATGGAGCTGCTACTGCCTGAAAAACCCTCAAGTCCTATCTCTGGTGTTTGCACCCTCAGCTGCCCTCACCAGCACCTGCAGTGCTCATGTGATCAACTGCCACCTGCAAGAGACCTCTCCCCAGCATGGTCCCTTCAGGCAACAAGGAGCAGGTAGAGGGATGGCCTTGGGCCATTGAGGAAGATGCTGGGGTTCCATCATCAAGGCAGCCATGGGCATGGCTTAGCTCTGGGCTGGTCCCTGGAGTTCCCTTTAAGAGACTCACTTAGCAAACATCTCTGGGGTGTGGTAAGTTGGGACAAGCAGTAGCTCTGGTACACAGACTCTGGGGTTAGGTCCCTTTTGCTGCTTGGTGGCACTGACCTTGCTGAGCCTGTTTCCTCACCTTACAAGGCAGATAACAGATCTAACCTCAGAACTCTTGGAGGGAGTCAACAAGAGAGCAGATGCAAAGCCCCTGGCACCCACTGGATGATGAGGCTGCTCTCACTATTGTGATGCTTACCAATGCAGGTACATGACAGGTGTCCAAGCCTGGGTGCACCCACTCTGCAGCCTGAGCATCTCTTCCCACCATGAGCCCAGGGATCACAGCCCAGTGGTTAGAAAGCTCTGATGAGATGCTGGGTCTGGGAGGGTTGAGCAATCGGGGAGCTTGATGATGATACTGATGTCTGGTTAAGCAGGCATACTCTGAGCCAGAGAGACGGGGCTGTGAGCTCTGCTCCTCATCAGTCCTGTGACTCTGGGCAAACTTTGCCACCCTCTAAATCTCACATTCCTCCCCGTCCAACTGGGTGGCATAGAGCTCTCCTGTTGGGGAGACTGTGAGAGTCAGTGGGATGCATGTACTGCACACAGTAAGTGCTCAGTAAATGTTAGCTCCCTGCTGATTAGCTCCACCACTAATATCCAATCCATGGGCACCATTGATGTCCCAACCACAACACTGTCGGCTTCAGAACCTCCCTGCTTCTTCCCCTTCCAGTGCATAGCTCCTGACTGTGCCTTTCTGGTCCAGTGCTAGGCCCACCTCCTCACTGAAGATTTGCACATTCCATTCTTCAGCGAATTCTGCTGCCCCATGGCTGCTGCGGTATTTCAGATACTGCTTTGCCTCACTCGTTGGCTCAGCCAGCTCTCGAAGGTGAGGCCCCATCTAGCCCTGTGCTAGGCCTGGGGGATACAGGTAAAGTAGATAAGGTCCCTGCACTTAGTCTCCAAGAGGCAGCAGACCCCAGTAAAATAACCACTGCCCACCAGCCTATGTGAGCCCTGTAAAAGGGGCATAAGGCCCCAGAAAGAAAGCTGTGAGGAGGGAGAAGAGGGCCGGCAGCCAGACTAGCTTGACCCCATAGGTACGTCCACAAGGCTTTGGCAGACTCAGGCCCCTGAGGCAGCAGAGAACCAGGGGGCCCAAGCACACCAGGGGGCCCAGGTTCCATCAGCAGCAGTGATGGATGCATGCTACAGCCTGGCCCTGCCTGCCCTACCACACCCCTCTGCCTCGTGCCCTGTCCAAATGGGCAATAAATCCTTGGCCAGCCTACTGACCGTCATTCCCAGGGCACGTTATAACCCTCCAGCTATCTCAACAGCTTCCAGCCCCTGGAGCCACCTGCATCTCCCTAGCCTGCCCGCCCGCCTGTTGGACCCCAGTGCAGATGCAAACTCTGGGAGGTGACGTATGGGCACAGGCCCAGGCCCCAGATTCAATCAAGGCAGGAGGCCAAGAAGAAGGATCCTCCCCACAAATCTTATACACTCACTAGACCAGCTAGTTCTCCTCCTTCACCTTCAGTTTTGCATCTGTAAGGATATGTACACTGTATCTATACAAATATTTAATTTATATTAACATATAAACCAGATTGAAAATGTTATCACCACTACACTATAGATAAGCCCCTGAGGCCCAACGGGGTTGGCCAATACAACACAACTGTTAAGTGGCAAGGCCAAGTTCCCAGCCTGGGTCTTAACCACAAAACCATGGAGCCTTTCCCTGGGCCAAGCACAGCTGGGCACTGAAGACCCAAACAAGTGACTCAGGTATGGCTGCTGCCCTTAAAATCCTCACATAGCTACTGCTCAATATGGTGGCTGCATGTGGCTATCAGCACTTGAAATGTGGCTACACTAAATTGAGAGGTGCTATAAGTATAAAATGTAGTATATATAGATTTCAAATAGTACAAAAAATGTAAAATATCTCATTTATTTTTTATAGTATTATATGACAATATGTGCATATTTTGAGCTAAATTATTAAAAATTTGCCTGTTTCTATCATATATTAATGCATATATATATGGAAGCTAGAAAGATGGTACTGATGAACCTATTTGCAGGATAGTAGTGGAGAGTACCTTGGACTGCAAGGAGATCCAACCAGTCCATCCTAAAGGAGATCAGTCCTGGGTGTTCATTGGAAGGACTGATGTTGAAGCTGAAACTCCAATACTTTGGCCACCTGATGCAAAGAGCTGACTCATTGGAAAAGACCCTGATGCTGGGAAAGATTGAGGGCGGGAGGAGAAGGGGACGACAGAGGATGACAGGATTGGATGGCATCACTGACTCAATGGACATGGGTTTGGGTGTGCTTCGGGAGTTGGGAGGCCTGACACACTGCGGTTCATGGGGTCGCAAAGAGTCGGACACGACTGAGCAACTGAACTGAAGTGAGTTGAGTGGAGGTGCAGACATAGAGAACAAACTTGTGGACACTGTGGGGGAAGGAGAGGATGGGATGAATAGAGAGAGTAGCACTGAAACATATACACTATCATATGTAAAATAGGTAGCTGGGTGGGAAGTTGCTATATGACACAGGGAGCTCAAACCCAGTGCTCTGTGACTACCTAGAGGGGTGGGACACGGTGGAAGGTGGGAGGGAGGTTCAAGGAGGGCACGTATTTATAACTATAGCTGATTTATGTTATAACTATGGCATATTTATAACTATGTTGCTATATGGCAGAAACTAATACAGTACTGTAAAGCAATTATCCTCCAGTTAAAAATAAATTAATTTTTTAAAAAATGCTTTACCTGCTTCATTTTACTCTTTTTAACATGACTTCTAGAAAATTTTATGTCACTCACATGGCTTACATTGATGGTTCTCATATTTCTGTTGGTCAGTGCTGGTCTAGACATTTTGTGTAAATTGAGTATTATAATACCACTGTCATCAGAGGTGTGATAGAGGGAACCTAGAGTCCACAGGGGCCCAGAGGAGGCCTAAGTATATCCAAAGCCAAGAAGACTCCAAGAAAAAGCAATGCTTTATCTAGCCACGAAGGATGACTATCAGACAAAAGGAAATGGGTGATACAAGCAAGGGGATCAGTGTGTGCAAAGGCCCTGGGGCAAGAGCACTCACGTGACCTCTGCAAAGCTCACTAGAGTATCTGTGGGGGTTGGAGGACGGAGCAGTGGCCATGGTCCAAGCCAACAAAAAGTCGAAAGCCTTATCTTTGCAGAGATAAGAGGTTGTTGAAGAACTGGAGTGTGGCATAGGCAGGCTTATGGAGGGACCAGTGGGGAGCTCCTAGAGGCTGTGCAGTGAGGCATGCAAGGGATAGTAAGACTGGTCTCGGCGGAGGGAGCTGCTGAGCTGCAGGATGGAGAGGAAGAGGCGGTTTCAAGGGAGTGGGAGGAGGAACAGACAGGGCTTGGAGAGTGGTGGCCCCAGTTCCATGTCCCCCTTCTTCCAGCTTGGCCAGCCACCCTGAGGGCCTTGGGATCCTGGGTAGCTCCAGTTCCATCACCTCATTTGCTTGTGACTTTGGTGACATCATCGACCCATCTGAGTCTCAATTTTTTTGTTTTGTTTCTCGAAGAATGTGGAGCAAGATAAGCCCCCAAGTCCCTTCTTTGTGCTGAGCCATGTTGGACCTGTGTGTGGAAGAACAGTTTTTCGAGGCTTTGGAAGTCCCCAGAGTGAGCAGTCCTCATGAGCAGAGCTCACACTGTTGGGCGAGAGGGACAGTTCAGTCTGTGGGAGTTGTTCCAATTTGAATTGCTGTGTGAACCTGGATGAGTCACTTCAGTGCTCTGAGCCTCTGTTTACTAGTCTAGGCAATGAGATAAGAGCTCCTCATACGGAGTCAATGAAAAGACGTGGCCAGCTGATGCTGGAACCCAGCAAGTGCAACATACTTGGGGTTACTGTTACTGCGGAAATAGCTGGAACCCACTGTCACCCACCCACCCCTACCCCCCGGGAACCAAACCTTAAGGCCCAGAACTGCTTAAATGAGGGGTTAAGGCAGGACTAGAAGAAGGAGAGTGAAGGGAGATCCAAATAATGAGGTCAATCCTCAGCCCCCAGCACCACCTCCCTCCTCCACTCAAATTCAGTAAAGATTTGCTGAGCATCTGCCCTGTGATGGGCCCCCAAAGCTGTATCTTACTGACTACAACAGAAATCCCAAGACTAAGAATTAGTCTTCCTTCTTTGCAGAGGAGAAAACTAAAGCAGGCTCCCACAGTTGCCCATTCCCAGCAAGCAGCTACTCTAATTCTTTTGCCTTGGGAAGCCGCTCCTGCTTGGGTTAGCGAGTTCCGTGATGTTCCCGCAGCACCCTTCAGGGCTCAGCTGAGCTTTCCCTGACTCCCTAGGCAAGGAGCAGGTGCTCAGGAAATGTTTGCTGAATGAAGGAATGTATTTGTGAAAGGCAGACTTGGAAAGATCTACAATATTATTATCTGGTCTGATTCCCTCAGTTTACTCATTAGTATTTTAAAGGCAAGGCCAGGATTAGATTTTGTGTCTTCTGATTCCTGCTCAGAGCCTTGGGCTGGTCCTGAAGACTGAGCAAAGATTCTCCTGGTGGACAAAGGGGAGGAAAAGACACTCAAGGCAGAAGGCAAGCCATGAGCAAAGGCACAATGTGGGGAGGGTAAAGAGGGAGGTGTGTTTAAGGAAGGGTAAACAGGGAAGGGAAAGTCAAGTTTCCAAGGGCATCAGGCACTCTGCTAAGGGGTTGCTGACAGGGAGCTATCAAGGGTTCTAAGCAGATCATGGTCAGAGCTCTTATGCAGGACTTTACCAGGCCTAAAGGTGCAACCATTAAGTCACCCCTGTCCCAAGATTCAGATAGAAGGGACAAAGATGCTCCCTCAAGATTTCATGACAGCATTCATGTGAATATGACATTTCTTAACTTGAATAGGCTGGCCCTGGACCCTAAAAGGGGACATGACCTTCCAGGGGCTCCCAGTGGGGCCTTCTGGACCAGCTTGAAGTCCAAGGGTAGACGCTCCAGTTTGTGTGGCCCTCCATCTTTCCAAGATGCTCTGCAAGGTGCAGGGTGAGCATCCTTCTGGGCATCCCGGACTCGGATCCGGACGATCACTGCGGCAAGCACGCTTGCGTCTGCTCCTCTCCTGAACTTCAGGCTGCAGCTACCGCCCACCCCCAGCCTCAGCCCCAGCCCCGGAGGCCACCAGCAGCTCGCCGCCGCCCCCTCTTCCACCTGACGGCGCATCAGGTATTCTAATGCCGGATCGCATCCCCTGCCCAGGCCAGCCTGGAGGTTTAAGGACCTGCAGCCTGGGAGCTTTGAGCGCCTTCGCTGGGGCGCGCCGGCCTCGCCCCGGACCCTGCACTCCGCCGTCATCCCCCAACCCTCTTCTCAGTCCCGCTGTCCCAGCGGGGAGGCAGCCGGATAGACAGACAGACACCAGGGCCCCAGCTGAGAGCTCTGGCTCAGAGCGACTGCGCGGAGCGGGGCTGAGGAGCGAAGCCCAGGGCGGCTTGGGACAGGGACGCGCGGCTCCGCCTCACCTGTCCGCGCGTCCTGGGAGCAGATCTCTGCCCCGCTTCAGGCCTCAGTCTGTAAAGGGGTCGAAGAGTGGGCTACCTGGGATGATCTGACCTGGATAGACACGGGCATACTCAGCGACCGGGCTGCAGGTACAGGGCTCCTCTACCCTCCCCGGTTCCACCTGCCCCCTCCGTTCCCTGTCGCCTGCCCGCGCCCTTCCACTCCCCCCTCCCATCCGCCCGCAGATTCTTTCCAGATGTGCGCAGCGGGAGGGGCCGGGGCTGGGACCAGCCTCCCGCCGGAGATGAGAACAGGCCCCTGCCGGGTCGGGATCGCGGAGGGTCGCGCCCCCTGAGGCAGATCTCTTCGGCTGCGCCCTCCGGGTAGGGCTCTGACTGAGGGGGCCAGATGCGCGGCCCCTCCGGGCCAGCTGCTGGGGCCGTCATACCAGCGCGGGAAGTCCGAGTCCGCTGCCCAGCCAGGTCCCGGCCCTCGGCCCACCCGGCCGCCTGCGCCCTGTACCTGCTGCGCCCCGCCGGCCGACCGCGCTCTCCCGAGTCTCGGCTGCGCTCCGCGGGCGTGGGCTCCTTCCATTCAAGTCGAGCCGTGCGCTCGGCGACCGACGCAAGTTTTGTTGTGGGTTCTCTCCTCCCCGCCTCTCCCCCGCCCCCACCCCCCCGCGTGCATCTGCTGGACGCCGGCCTCCTCCGGACACAGGCGTAGGGTCCCGGCAGGCGCGGGCAGGGGAGGGCCTGCCCCTCCCGGCGTTGGACCGGGCTGAGCCCCACTTCCCCCGGAGGAAGAGACCCCTCACCCTTCTCCGCCCTGACGGGGCCGCCGTACCACGCCCCCACCCCTCTCTAGGAGACTGCGAAGGCGGGGTGCCTAGCCTGCGACGCTTCCTAGTTCCCAGCTTTCTCAAGTGGAACCGGACCCCCTCCAGGCCCCAGCACCTGAAGGGCGGGCGGGAGAGCGGGCCCCTTCCACCAAGTGCGTCTGAGTTCTACCTCCCTCCTGGGAGAGGATTTTGCAACCGCTCCAAGCAAGAGTACCTTTCCGTTCACTCTCCTACCTTGGGGTCTTGGGCCGTGGCTAACTGGGCAGCGAGCCAAGACACTGCTGTGCCCCTTCCCGGAAAAGTCCCCCCCACCAACCCTCCACCCCTACGCCTTGGCCCTGCGCCCACAGCCTGGTGAGCCTTGAAGGACGATAAATTGGGCTGAGAGTAGGGTGCATAGGAATCCCAGTCGCAGAGAGACTAAGGGGGTGAGCCATGAGCCCTCGTGGTACCGTAGTGCTCCCAGGAGCTGAAGACGTTTCCAAGTCAAGGAGTATTAACTACTAGCAGCTGAAGCAACATTGTTTGGCGCCAGGGTCTTTGGCGGTGGAACACGATCGGGCTAGGTTAGGTGGTACTTGGCACTTCCACTGCCTAACAAGGCTCTCCCCCATACCTGCCCTGGCCTGTGGCAGAGCACCCACAGCTACCTTACCGGGCTGCCCTCCTGCTGCAGAGGGGAAAAGATAAGTAACTCAAACTTGGGACTACTTGTTCAGCTTCAATTGCCAGACCCCTGAATGAATGAACAGCTCATGTAAAGGCTCCAGACCTTTCACTGCAGCTGCTACTGGATCCTGATCGCACAACATGCGTTACTCTCTAACCTTTACAACCCGGTAAGGTAAGAAATGCTACTGCCTCTGTTTACAGATACAGAGACATCCTTAGAAAGGATACATGACTGCATAAAACGGCCAGGTGTACTTTCCCCCACAACTTGAGTTCTTTCCATGATGGAAATCAGCAGGTAACTTAAGCAGGCAAGTGCAGAGTCTGGATTTGAACCCAGGACTGTCTGTTTCCATTACATCAAGAACTCAAGAATGGGAAAGGGAAATATTTTTGCCTTCTTTGGCCTCAAATTCCAGTTCTCTCTGAGCTTAAACTTATGAGAGTTGGTATGATTCACAGGATTGGGCAGGAGCCAACACAGAGCTGCATCTCATGTCATCTCAACATTAAGCCTAGATTCAGTGGAGCTAGAACAGCAAGATTCTGCTGTGTGAATACACAGCAACTAAAGACTGCCTTCTTGAAGGACTTGAGAATCAGCACATATGCTGAGTGCCTAGTGTGTTAAATTTATGAAGATTTTAATCATTGCAGCCTAGTAGGGAAGGTATTCTCCAGCCACAGGGCACACCACATGCCGCGCCTACCCAATCCCCTCCCCTCAGAGAAGTAGGCTCTTCAGTGGGATGCCAAGCTAGGGCTCACACAGGCTCTTTGGCAGCCCAGTGCTGTAGGCACACACTCAGATCATCTGTCTGAACCACTCTGAGTATTTCCAGTGGAAAATGGAGACAATTCTGGTGTTCTAGAAGCAGATCCTCTAACCTGCCCAAGGGCTATAAAGACAGAGTGGAATTTGAGATCTGAGTTTTCTGAATCTGCTTGTGCTGCTTTGGTGCCTTCACGCTGCCCCTCCTTTGCAGCTCCTGCTATTCCTAGAGTGCCTGGTGTCAAGTACAGGCTTTGGATTTAGATCTGGGTTCAAATAAAGATATTGCCTATACCTCACAGAATGTTTAAATTAGATGAGAAGATGGAAGTACAGGACTCTGCACAGCCTTTGGCACATGGTCAGCATTCCATAAACAGCAGCTGATATTATTAAAAAACTATCACTGAGATCTGACTAAGCATCCAGGGAATATTGTTAGAATATTAAACAGAATTAAACAGAAACCTCCACAGGCCCTGGGTGTCTTCTAATTCAAAACCATACAAAACAAGAAAACTCGAAAGAGGGGAGGAGTAAGATGTACACAGGGGCAGAAAGAGCTGGGAATGAAGGACTAGAAGGCACTCAAGATGGAGCTGATGAGGACAAAGAAGCAATCAGGACCAAGGTAAGGGAAGATAAAGTGGTGTTATATTACTTCATCATCAGAGAAGAAAATAACTCCTCTTACTCAAAACCTCAAGATCTTTCCTTATTAGATAGCAGAGTAAATACTAATCTATGGCAGCAGCTTAATTTTCTGGACATTTAGAAATCAAATTGCATGGTGGTTTTTGTATATATGGATTCCATCTGAAGGATCTTGATTAAAAAAAACATCAAAAGATAAGCAAGGAATGATGAAAAAACCACAGGCCAAGTCAGGTACAGAAAAAGTCTTCTGGGCTGCTGTAACATTCCATGCAAACTCTTTATTATTGGACTTTTATTGCTGAATATTATGTTTCTCATCTCTTTCCCCCTGGGTTGTAAACCCTCCAGGGCAAGAACCTCATCTCATGTTCTGTAAGGCCCCTTTCTAGCCCTAAAATAGCATCATTGTATTAGGCAGAATGAACCACCAAGGATGTCCATACACTAATCCCTAGTTACATTATATGACAAAAAGGACTTTGCAGATGTGTTTTAAAGTTATAGACCTTAAAATAAGGAGATTATCCTGGATTAGCCAGATGATTCTAACCTAATCACATGAGCTCTTAAAAGCAGAGAACTTTTCCTGGCTGGAGGTAGGAGGTGAGGCGGAAGAGGAGATCAGAGAGACCTGAAATGCAAGGACTTGACTAGCTTTAGAGATGAAGGGAATGTAGGCAGCCTCTAGAAGCTGAGAACAATCCCAGGCTGCCAGCACAGATACAGGTACTTCAGTTCCACAGCAACATGCAGCCAAATTCTGCCAACATCCTGAATGAGCATGGAAGCAGATCCTCTCCCAGAACCTCCAGATGAGAGCTCAGGGGAGCCAACACCTTGGCTTCTGCCTGATGAGACCTGGAGCAGAGAAACCAGCTGAACCCACCCAGACTTCTGAGCTACAGAATTGTGGGATAATAAATATCTGTCAAGTTAAGCCACTAAATTAGTGTAATGTGTCACAGTAGCAATAAAAAAAAACAACACACAAACAGAAAACTAAAACTTGTTCATACTACACAGCATTCTCCCACACATCATTTCACTTAATCTTCCCAAGCATGATGGGATTATTGTCCCCCTTTATTCCTAAAATTCCCCAATTTTTAGGAAATTGATGCTCAGCGGGGATAACTAACTTGCTCAGGTGACCAGCTAATGAGTATGTACTTGAGCCAGAATTCAATCTTGGGCTTTCGGGTCCCAGCTCCAGTGAGAGTTGTCTCTTATATTGCAGCTACCATTTGGTGGCTTTCAGATTCTACTAACTTAAGCTAAATAAAATGCAAACTAAAAACAAACAAAAAGCGAGGCTACTTTTACACTGTGGAAACTTAAAAGCTTCTGAATACTCATTTCTTTCTGTTTTTTCTGAAGATATCTAATAAGTCAGGGTTCAGTTCAGTTAAGTTCAGTCACTCAGTCATGTCTGACTCTTTGCAACCCCATGAATCGCAGCACGCCAGGCCTCCCTGTCCATCACCAACTACTGGAGTCCACCCAAACTCATGTCCATTGATTCAGTGATGCTATCCAGCCATCTCATCCTCTGTTGTCCCCTTCTCCTCCTGCTCCCAATCCCTCCCAGCATCAGAGTCTTTTCCAGTGAGTCAACTCTTCGCATGAGGTGGCCAAAGTACTGGAGTTTTAGCATCAGTCCTTCCAAAGAACACCCAGGACTGATCTCCTTCAGAATGGACTGGTTGGATCTCCTTGCAGTCCAAGGGACTTCAAGAGTCTCTCAAGAGTCTTCTCAAGAGTCTTGAGAAGTCTCTCTTCTCTCTTGAGAAGACTCTCTCTCAAGAGTCTTTCCAAACACCACAATTCAAAAGCATCAGTTCTTTGGCGCTCAGCTTTCTTCACAGTCCAAATCTCACATCCATACATGACCACTGGGAAAACCATAGCCTTGACTAGACACACCTTTGTTGGCAAAGTAATGTCTCTGCTTTTGAATATGCTATCTAGGTTGGTCATAACTTTCCTTCCAAGGAGTAAGCATCTTTTAATTTCATGGCTGCAGTCACCATCTGCAGTGATTTTGGAGCCCCCCAAAAATAAAGTCTGACACTGTTTCCACTGTTTCCCCATCTATTTCCCATGAAGTGATGGGACCAGATGCCATGATCTTAGTTTTCTGAATGTTGAGCTTGAAGCCAACTTTTTCACTCTCCTCTTTCACTTTCATCAAGAGGCTTTTTAGTTCCTCTTCACTTTGTGACATAAGAGTGGAGTCATCTTCATATCTGAGGTTATTGATATTTCTCCCAGCAATCTTGATTCTAGCTTGTGCTTCTTCTAGCCCAGCGTTTCTCGTGATGTACTCTGCATATAAGTTAAATAAGCAGGGTGACAATATACAGACTTTATGTACTCTAAGTCAGGGTATATGCAAGTAAATATAAAAACATGTCAAAGTCTTCTTTCTGATACATAGAAGAAATATTTTGATAAATGGGAAGAGGAGAAATCCTCAAAAGAGTGACTGTCAATAAAATATTATCTCCCATTCAGATGCTTTTTCTGCCACTGTTAAGGCACATCTTCTAATGAAATGCTCTGATTTGCCATATCTGTTTAGGAACTTCTCTGTGGTTGGAGCTTTCAGTCCTTTCGTGACCAGTTTTTACTGGCAGGAGATTCAACTGATTCTGTCTGAAATTTCCCTTCTATATTTCTTCCCATTATTTCTAAAAGTAAGCAAAATAATCTCCTCCCCTTTGGTCTTTCCATCTTTCAAATATTTGTGAACTGTTATCACGCCCTGCCTTTGTGTATCATTTTGCCAAGTGGAAGGCTCCTTTCAGTCTGCCTAAGTCAACCTTTCTCTTATATGGCTCTGCCTTCCTGTCTGAAATTCTTTTCCATACATTCCTGTTCTAAATGAGGTGTTTCATCTTGAACCAAGTGTTCTATATACTATAGAAGGTGCCATATTCTTAAAGGCGAATTATACAATAACTTGCAAGGAAAAAGAAAACTTACTGTTTGGTAGCTGGTTAGGAAACTGTAGCACTTACTGCTTCTCTGCTTGCAATTTAAATGAATAGCAGACTACAATGAATTTCCCCCTATTTTACATAAAAGATTATGGCCACAAATCCAGGAACCAAAAGGTCAAGCATTTATTGCATGCTGCTGAAAACAGCACTGTGAATATTTACAAAGTATTTAAATGACTATTAATAGCGTAGATAGACTAAATGGACACCACTTCTTGCAATAAGTTTTGGATGTGTAACATTTTAAAAAAATATTTCTCCAAGAAGTCTGGCTAAAGTTCCATACCAGATTAAACTTCCTGCCAAGTGGAATCAGACGCCACATTTCTTAAGGGCCAGAAATCTGGCCCAATATTCTCTGTTCTTACCAAGAACTAAAGAGCCATTTGTTTGCAGCAGTCTCCAGATAGATATTAATACTGGACCTTTCCAATAGATTTTGTAACTCTTTATTGAGAAAAACTCTAAAATTTGGCCAGACATGGCTGTGGTTCCTGATAGCACATAAATCTTTGAGGACCCTTATTAGCTATGTAGCAGTATACCCCAAATTCCTAATTCATATCAGCGTGGTCTCTAAACAAACTCAGTCCCACAGAGTAAGTTACACGGAGTTACAATCTGGCTGATTACCTTCTTCTCCCTAGTCAATAAGATCAAGCAACTTCTTTGTGTTCAAAAAGCAACCATGCCATGGACAGCTAGAACCATAATCTTTGGCTGAAATGAAAACCTTCTGAAAGTCTAAATAATTCTATATTCATTCACTGAGTTACAAAGACTATTAAATTTTCATGAAGTTTGAGAATGTAAAGATGAGAAATGAAAACTTTCCCCAATCTTGAGTCAGCTGATTATCTGAACTCAAAGGATTATCATAAAAGGTTCCAATGAATAAATTCCTTCATGTTAAAAAATTTCTCAAATAATATTAGGCACCATCCACTGAGTTACCTGACATTTTACAGCTACAATTGCTAATCCTCACAATCAGCAAGGCAGGCATTATTATTCCTGTTTTAGAGAGTGAGACACAAGCTCAGAATCATTATCAGCTCAGGGAAGGTCCCAGTGTTTAAGCGCCAGGGCATGCACGCTCAGTCACAGACGTGCCGGACTCTTTGTGATGCTATAGACTATATAGCCCGCTAGGTTCCACCTCCATGGGATTCTCTCAGCAAGAATACTCGGGGGTGGGGGGGTTGCCATGCCTTCCTCCAGGGGACCTTCCTGACCCAGGGATCGAACCCACGTCTCCTGTCTCCTGTATTGCAGGCAAATTCTTTACCGCTGAGCCACCATGGAAGCCTTAAATGCCAGAGTTAGGACCAGAACACTCACCTGATAGGCCTCAAGTTTTCCCACCATACCAGGCTGCTCTAGATGTGTTATTTTCTGAAATAATTGAAATAATTTCTGAAGTTTAATTGCTGAAGTTAATTACAGGATTTAATTTCATATTTCTTTTTTCTAAGGTAACACATGAAGGAAACAGAAGGATTTTATGTTTATATGTGACTGAACCTTTTACAAGGTATATTACAATTTTAAAAGAACTTTAATGGATTGTTGTCTGCTCTTCATTTGTTTGAGCAACCTTTACTGATGCTTCCTCTGGTAGACATAGTATCAATACTAGAGGCAGAGATGAATAACAGAGTTTCTACCTTCCAGGTATTCACAGTCTAATGAGACTATTTTTAAAAAAATATGAACATTGCCCACCTTGTGCAGAAGAGGAAACTTGAGTCTGGCAAGGCTTAAAGCCTTGAGCTAACTTAGCTTCCTAGAGAAGGAAATGGCAACCCACTCCAGTATTCTTGCTTGGAAAATCCCATAGACAGAGCAGCCTGGTGGGCTACAGTCTATGGGGTCACAAGAGTCAGACATGATTTAGCAACTAAACCACTACCACCACCAACTTAGCTTCCAGGAGACAGACAGAATCTGATCTAAGAGTCTTCTGATCACACCTCTGTGACTCCTCCACCCTCACCTCCACATTCGACTTCCTAATCATGCTCTCCATTATTGTTCTTCTGCATATGCAGCAAGGATTACAGAAATCTGAGATTTTGAATTCATCTGAACAGGTATGGCAAGAAGACTAAAGATTTCAATGTACACAGAACCCACTGAGCCACTTTGTTTTATGAACATGTACTAAAACTACAAATAAACTGACTTTTCTGATTACTTCAGGCTGCTTCAATCTTAAATTGAAAGGCTATCCTGAGAAGCTAGAAATATCTTCAAAGAAAGCCGGATAAGTCCGGCTGAAGAATTTTTAATGTTCGTTGTCATCATCGGGACAGCGGAAGGTCATTGTCATAGAGAATGCACTTCTATGATGAGGTTCTTATCTTCAAAAATGCCCCCTGTGAATATAAAATTGTTATTCAGCTTATCTCATTCATTTGCTTTATGACAGTAAGCCAAGACTTTGTGCTGGGAGTGTCAAATGGATATATGAAATGCAGTCTCTGCCCTTAAGGAACTCTCTGTTCAGTGGGAAACAAATCACTACAAAGGAATGATTACAGCCCTGGGAGTTTTTCTGTTTGCTTGCTTGCTTCGTGGGTTTTTGTGTGTGTGGCAAAGAGGGACAACTTCAGGAAAGCTAAGACACGAGAAGAATGAAAAGGAATTTGCCAACTGGCTCAGGCGGGGGACAAGAGGGAGAGAATGGTGAGGGTGGGCACAGGAAGCAGCATGTGCAAGATGACCTAATCTGGAACTAAGAGTATTAGCTAATGCACTTGCTCTGTACTAATCACTTGGAAACCGAACATATCACTACCCAATGGAACTTTTTGTCCTTATTATTCATAGCTCTTTATGAAACCAGTTCTAATCTAGCACTGAAACTGATTTTGCAGTAATCACCAGTGACCTCCACGTTGCCAAGTTTAATCCAGTAGACACATTTTAGATAGCATCCTGATCGACCTGCACAGGATACAGTCGACAATCTCCACTTTAAGGCTATGCTCTCTTCCTGTGAAATTTTCCTCCACCTCTTTAATCCCTCGTTCTCATCCCCCTTGACAGATCCTCCTCCTCGACCTGATCTCTAAAAGCTGAAGTTCCTCGAGGCTTCATCTAGCCCTGCTTCTCCCCTTCCCAGGCAATACCATCCATTCCTGTGGCTTTACACACCACCCAGTGTTCCAGACCTCCAAATGCGCGTCTACAAGCTGACTTCGCCTCTGAGCTCCAGTCTCATAAATCCAGCTGTCTCCTGGTGTCTCTACCAAGAAATATTTTCAGGCACCTCAAAGTTAACGACAAGTTCAAAACTGGAGCGTATTATTTCAGCCACTCTCCCTAAAATCTGCTGTCCCTTCGTCATTCCAGTCATGACCCACCATTCACCTGGCCAGTCACTGGAGATCATTCTTCCCCCTGCATCTGGTCACCAAGTTCCGTCAGCTCTACTTCTGCCTACTTTTGCACGTCTACCAACACCTCCACTACTGACACCCCAGTCCAGGACACCATCTTCTGCCACTTTCCATTCTCCAACCCGGTAGCCCAGTACATTCTCCTCACAGCAGGTACGGTGACAGTTTAAATCATTTCATTCCCCTGCTGAGAGCCCTTGGGTTATGGCCATCAGTTCCTTCAGAAATAGTTCAGCTCCCTTCCCTTCTTCTGGCACATGGTAAGATTGTGAAGTTAGGAGCCTGTGACGTTATTTGGACAATGAAATGGGAGCAAAAGTGATAAGCATCACTTACAGGTAATTTTAAGAGTCAACACGTACTTCAGCTATTTAACTTCCTTGGTCCTGACAATCCCAGTGCTCCAGACAGAAGCTGCCGCTCCATTGGACTGGGTTCTAGACAAGATACGATGGCAAAGCAGATATATAGCATGAGTGAGAAATAAATATACGTAATGCTACACCTTCAAAAGCTTCCAAATGCACAAAGAATGAAGCACAAGTGGCTTACCTTAATGAACAAATGCCAATATAGCTGGCTCCTGTGTGTCTATCTAACATCATCTTGGAGCTGTCCTTCCAGGTCACTATATTCCACTCACATTGGCCCTCTTGCAATGTCTAGAACAAGCCAAGCATCTTTCATCCTTTCCTGGACGGTCCTTTGCATGGTTCCTTCCTCACTCTGTAGATCTCGCTTAATTATTACCTCTTCAGAGATGTCTCCCTCAACCACTGTCTCAAAGGTGGCCCCTCACTGTGACTCTCCATCACAGCACCCTCATCATCTCCTGAAAAATACATCAGTCTGTAATAACGATTCTTTGACTGACTGTCTCTCCCACTAGGCTGTAAGCACTATAAGGGAGGGAGCTCACTGCTATCTCCAGTGTCTAGCATTACCCTTAATATGGTACTCTATAGACAGTAGGCACTCAAGATATATTTGTTCAGTGAATGAACAAATGAGAAAAGATTCAAAAAAACTACAGTGACTTGCCTGGTGACTCAGTGCTAAAGAACCCACCTGCCTATGCAGGAGACATGGTTCGATCCCTGGTTCAGGAAGATCCCACATGCCTCAGAGCAGCTAAGCCCATGCACCACAACTACTGAGCCTGTGTCCTAGAGCCTGTGAACCACAGCCACGGAGCCCACACACCGTGACTACTGAAAGCTGTGTGCCCTAGAGCCCATGCTCTGCAATAAGGGAAGCCACGGCAATGAGAAACCCAGGTACTGCAACTAGAAAGTAGCCCCACTCACCACTACTAGAAAGAAAGCCCAGGCAGCAGCAAAGACCCAGCACAGCCAAAAATAAATAAATAAAATTTTTTTTTTAAAAAACTATAGGCATCATACTGCACATCACAGAGGCAAAAGGAGGGGAGAAAAAGGGAACTTGCACTTACAGTAAGGGAATTAAGAATAGCTAGGATGTATAGCTAACTGTGCAAAAAAGATCTTCACGGCCCAGATACTCATGATGGTGTGATCACTAATCTAGAGGCGACTAAGGTCCATCTAGTCAAGGCTATGGTTTTTCTTGTGGTCATGTATGGATGTGAGAGTTGGACTGTGAAGAAAGCTGAGCACCAAAGAATTGATGCTTTTGAACTGTGGTGTTGGAGAAGACTCTTGAGGGTCCCTTGGACTGCAAGGAGATCCAACCAGTCCATTCTAAAGGAGATCAGCGCTGGGATTTCTTTGGAAGGAATGATGCTAAAGCTGAAATGCCAGTACTTTGGCCACCTCATGGGAAGAGTTGACTCATTGGAAAAGACTCTGATGCTGGGAGGGATTGGGGGCAGGAGGAGAAGGGGACGACAGAGGATGAGATGGCTGGATGGCATCACTGACTTAATGGACGTGAGTCTGAGTGAACTCCGGGAGTTGGTGATGGACAGGGAGGCCTGGCATGCTGCGATTCATGGGGTCGCAAAGAGTTGGACATGACTGAGCGAATGAACTGAACTGAACTGAACTGAACTGAGGATGTATAGCTAACATTCATTTAGGTACTTTACATGTTATCTCTCTAGACTCTCAATAATCCTAGGAGGTCAATATTAGTATCTCCACTTTCTAAGTCAGGTAACTGAAGCTCAACTTGCTCGAGTAACGAAACCAGTAATGGCATTAGTTTTAACTCAGGCCAGTTAACCTCTCTCCTCCAAGCAATGATGCTTCTCTAGAAATTAAACTGTTACTACATTTTTATCAAGTACTTTTCTTTTATAATATCAGTTCAGTTCAGTTCAGTTTTTGGCTGTGCTGGGTCTTTGCTGCTGCCTGGGCTTTTTCTCTAATGGTGGCCAGCGGGGGCTACTTTCTAGTTGCAGTACACGGGCTTCTCATTGCTGTGACTTCTTTTGTTGCAGAGCATGGGCTCTAGGGCATGCAGGCTTTCAGTCGCTCAGTTGTGTCTGACGCTTTGTGACCCCATGGACTGCAGCATGCCAGGCTTCCCTGTCCATCACCAACTCCCAGAGCTTGCTCAAACTCATGTTCATCAAGTTGGTGATGCTATCCAACCATCTCATCCTCTGTTGTCCCCTTCTCCTCCTGCCCTCTATCTTTCCCAGCATCAGGGTCTTTTCCAATGAGTCAGTTCTTTGCATCAGGTGGCCAAATTATTGGAGCTTCAGCTTCAGCATCAGTCCTTCCAGTGAATATTCAGGACTGATTTTGTTTAGGATGGACTGGTTGAATCTCCTTACAATCCAAAGGACTCTCAAGAGTCTTCTCCAACACCACAGTTCAAAAACATCAATTCTTTGGCACTCAGCTTTCTTTATGGTCCAGTTCTCACATCCATACATGACTACTGGAAAAACCATAGCTTTGAATAGACAGACCTTTGTTGGCAAAGTGGTCTCTGCTTTTTAATATGTTGTCTAGGTTTGTGATAGCTTTTCTTCCAAGGAGCAAGAGTCTTTTAAATTTCATGGCTGCAGTAACCATCTGCAGTGATTTTGGAGCCCAAGAAAATAGTCTGTCACTATTTCCATTGTTTCCCCATCTATTTGCCATGAAGTGATGGGACTGGATGCCATGATCTTAGTTTTTTGAATAATATAAATTGCATTTATATATAGACACATCTCTACTCCAAGAACCAGTTTTGGGCTTTCTTTTTTTTTTTCAGGTTCATCCTAAAGCCTATAACAAATATCTCCTGTTATCCTGAACGACAGGAAGCAGAATAATACAGCAAATCCAAACTGCAAGTAAATCAGACATTTTGTTGGAACTTTTTTCTTGAAGTATTTTTTTTCTTCACAGAATAAAAAGCCAACATGATTAGGAAGTAAGTCTGTATTCCGAATGCATTTTCGGGACTTGAGATCAACTCGTGCTCCTGTCCAATTGTTCAGTCATGTATGAATCTTTGAGACCTCATGGACTGTAGCCCGCCAGGCTCCTCTGTCCATGGGATTCTTCAGGCAAGAATACTGGAGTGGGTTGCCATTTCCTCTTCCAGCGGATGTTCCTGGCCCAGGGATCGAACCCGCATCTCCTGCAGCTCTGGCATTGGCAGGTGAATTCTTTACTGCCAAGCCACCTGGGAAACCTGAAATCAACTTAAACTGGCTTAACTTACCATATTGCCCCATTCCCAGATACTGTTCTGCTTGTTGCAGGACATGCAAAGTTAAATGGCCAAGGACTATGGGATCCACAGTGCTGATTTGATTAGTAGAGATGCCGAACATCTAAACAAACAACTGAAACCACCCAGCTTTTTGCCTCTGACCCATCTTTGGGTAAAAGTAATTGTGTAACAGCAGAAAGGCATGGCCTAAATAACTCCCAAACAGTTCTGCTGGCCTCTGAGTAGACTCACAGGATTATCAGAACAGAGGGAGCCTTATGGACCATCATAAATGCCCTATTTTAATAGGTTAGAAACTGTCAGACATTACTAATTTGCCTAAGAGAAACAAGACTCCTGACTCCTAGTCAGGTGCCCCTTCCACCACAACACAGTACATCCCTAACCAAGAACTAGTAGTGACTGACTATGGGAACGTAGCAGTAAATAGTAGTCTAGATAACTCAGATTGTAAATCTCCAATGTTTCTCTTACTCTCTATCATTTAGAGAACTCTGAACAAAAAGAAGATACATAATTAAAAAAAAAAGAGATGAGGAAGGGCAATTTTCTATTAAACATTCTTCTGAAAGCATTATTTTACCCCATATCTTACTGAATTATAGAAACAGCATTAGCATTAGAAAATCTAGAAAGATAAATGTGGCTAGTAAACTAAACATATGGAAAAGGAAAATTATAACAAAGAAAAGAGAGTTTTATGAATTTAATTAAAGTAATATGAGTATAATTTGAAAATTGTGCATGTCAAAGCAAACTCATTTCTTCAATTTTCTCAACAGCATTTTATGTTTCTAATACACTGAATTTTTTCAAGAAAGAAACTCATTTAAAAATAGATATTTACTCCCAAACTTTGATCATATTTCTTTAATGTGGGAAAAAAATACTGCTTTGATGGCATGAAATGCAAAATTTTAAAGATTTTTTTTTTAATCCCAATACAGAATTTAAAAAATTGTCACTGGGAAATAGGTTGAGGCCATTAAGCGCACGACACTAAATATGGCCAGCTACTGGCATTCTGTTTCTTCCCTAGCTCTCCCAAAGAAAACTTAAATTGAATCTTCAGCACAAGAATCCTCAAATGTACTTTATAACCAAAATGAGAGCTTTTGTTTACATAGTTTTTGGATTTTGCTATTCCTAATTTTATTCTAAAATTCAATTTTACCCCAAACCATAATTACCATATTAACTTTGCAATGCACAGTTGTATGCAGTTCAGCAAAGCAGTAGTAAACCATCAGGTTCTATTCACCCAGGGCTTAGGAAAAACGAGATTGGTCACACCCATTTAAAAACAAATTTCATGCTATTTCCCAATATGTAGTTTCAATCTAAGTTCTGACAATGAAATATATGTATATCTATATATCTCAACTTGATTTTCAAAGGTAGGCAAAGGGAGTTCTTTACAGCTTAGCTTTGCCTGTGGCTGAAGCTGGAGATTTTGTCATTTCATAGCCAGACTCACATCGCCAGTGATTTTCAATTTGCCTTGAAAAAAGGCCTGTGAGGAAGAAGAAAGAAAATTTATTATTTGTTGTTTTGAGATTGTTAATATTTCTAGACTGTCCAGCCCCAAGATGATTTATTTATCCAAGTCTCTTAAACTTTCTTCAAAATATGAAACTTGGCTTTCGGGAATAGATTTAGCACCAGATTCCTCACAAGGGTAACTTTGTAAAAGTCACGCTTTACACAGAGCAGTCAAAAGACACAGCTTTCCCAAATCTGTTCTCTTAGAAATTGAGTCTGCCATTACCTGTTTTCCTCAAATATTAGGCAGAGTGGGTTCATACTAGACTGATTTTGTTTAAAAACATTACGCATTCAGTGGGTCTGCCAGCAGGGGGGAAAAGCACACGTGTAACACACTTAGAAACTTGGGATTCGATTACAGATGCATCTAGGCAATGAAATGTCACCATTTTTCTCCCTTTTTTGGTCTACATGATAAAGATGTATTCCCTACAGGGGGAGGCCAGGCAGCCTGCTGAGGTGCCTGTGTGAATCTTTGGCTCAATAAGGAGACTCAAACCAGTCCCAAGTGCAGAGCCACAATTTGTTCCACTTAACAACTGCCTGGGATTAGATCACATGATGTTTGCTAAATTTATCATGTAACAAAACCCCAGGAAAACTTTAAAGAAATAGCAAAATTGGGAACATAGCATGATTTCTCTGCTATGATCTCAGTCTTCTTACTCAATTCTTAAAATAGAGGAAAAGTTGCTGGTAGCCTTCACTTCCTAACAAGTATATTAAGAAGTGAGGAGCTCTTCTGCCACACTAGTAGGAAAGCACAGAGCTCTGCCTTCTCTACACCTTCTGGTGAGGGTGACTAATTCCTTTTTTCCCCCCCTCCTCTGTCTGGACAAACTAAATGTTTCCTTTCTATATGGCACACAGCCTTCTGTCTGATGACTTAAAGGTCAAGTGTCTCAGAACACAATATATTTAACATATGTCTTTTAAAAATATGGACCAGTAGTTCCTACCAGAGAAACTCACCATATTTCCCTTTTCTTAATTAAAAGAAGAAATTATATTTTATTTAATTTTTATTTATTTTATTTAATAATGATTACAGAGAAAAATGAGTCTCACCTTTTAGAGACTCCAAACAAAAGAATCATTTAAATCTGGGCCCTAAGGTGCTCTTCATATGTGCTTTCTGCTAGAGAGCATATTGCTTTGCTTCAACTGTAGCCAAACATATAAATTATAATTTCCACTGCATTTAATGGTTTCCAGTCAAATCCTCTTCTGAGCATAAGGGAAGACCATTAGCACATTAACACAAAGGTCTCCCATTTTTATCTTTAATTCCTCTGGGTGCCGACAGGTGTTCAGGAAAAGTAAGCTGACGCTTTACTCTCCAAATGGGTGGTAAACAGATAAACTGAGAGAACGAGGGCAGCTGAGTGTGAGGCCTGACCATGCTACCAAGGAAGTGTATGGCGTGCACACTGGCTGAGCTGCAGCGGGTGGGAAGGGGGACGTGCCAGCTCTGGGACTGGTGGCCTCTGTTCTGTCCAGATTTTGAAGAGGGCCCAGTGGGTGCTAATGTCAGCGTCAGTGGTATGCATTCAACTGAAACATCATAGATGCAAGTCTCTCCCTTGTCAATGCGTCAGCTGAAATGTGCTTAGTTGCTTAGAATAAGCATTTTTAAAAGGAATACAAGTAGGAGTCAGATTTAGTTGTTTTATCCAGTCTTTAAAATTATGAGGGTACCCTGGTGGCTCAGATGGTAAAGCGCCTGTCTACAATGCGGGAGACCTGGGTTTGATCCCTGGGTCGGGAAGATTCCCTGGAGAAGGAAATGGCAACCCATTCCAGTACTTTCGACTAGAAAATCCCATGGACAGAGGAGCCTGGTGTCCATGGGTTTGCAAAGAGTCGGATACGACTGAGTGACTTCACCACAGGAGCAAGACCTAAAACAAATAAGGCTGAAAGTGTTAGTTGCTTCAGTTCTGTCTGACTCCATGTGATCTCATGGACTGTAGCCTGCCAGGCTCCTCTGTCCATGGGATTCTCCAGGAAAGAATACTGGAGTTGGTAGCCGTTCCCTTCTCCAGGGATCTTTCTGACCCAGGGATTGAATCGGGTCTCCCAAATTATAGGTAGATTCTTTACCATCTGAGCCATCAGGGAAGCCCAAATAAGGTTGAGGCAACAACAGCAAAAAATAAGGCTACAATGGGAAGCAGCATCTTAGCTTCTTTGTGTTATTTACGATAATGTATATCAAGTCTGCTCAACATTGTGCCAGTAAAGAATATAAGAAGACCCTTGACAATCTGGGGGCCTGAAAAATCTATACAAGCCATGAATACATTTTAGAGAAATACAAATTAATCCAGTGATTGTCAAAATTTAAAAATGCCAGGCATCATGCTAAGTTCTGGAGACACAAAGATGAACAAGATGTGGTTTGTTCCCTTGAGACATGCACATTCTACTGGGAGAAGAGACAGGCATATCACAACTTAGTGTAATGAGACAAGTGCTAGGCTAGCAGTCCAGTAAGTGGCCCAGAAGAGGTACTGACTATAGCTCCCCAACAGTGTGGTAGGCGGTCTTTGAACATAACAACTAAGTTCATTCTGTTTTGTTAAATTAATATTCATTTATTTTATTTGGCTGTGCTGAGTCTTACCTGCAGCATAAGGGATCTTTAATTGCAGAATGCAAACTCTTAGTTGTAGCATGTGAGATTTAGTTCCCTGATCAAGGATCGAACACAAGCCCCATTCCTTGGGAGCACAGTCTTAGCCACTGGACCACCAGGGAAGTTCCTAAGATCATTTTAAAAGATAAGTTTGTCAAGGAAATCACAGCTCAGACAAAAAAGGAGCACAGGCAAAGATACGAAAGGTAAACGTCTTGCCTCTGTGACAACTAGTTCTTTCTTCTATTTGGGTGGCTCCTGCTCTCCACCTGTGCACTGATGACTCCTGACCACCCCCAGGACAGAGCCAGGCATTATTCCCTCTGTGAAGCATCCTCTGGCAGCCCAGGAAGATATGGCTTCTCCTTCTTCCACACTCTCCAACCACAAGCCAGACAGGGCACCACAGATATTTGGTTGCACTTATTCTTCTGCACACCTGTCTCATACCAAACTGGATGCCCAGAGCGTGTGAACTATTTCTTATTCATCTGGACATTTTCAGCACACAGGGCAATGGCTGACACATGGCTAGCTCCACAACTATTTGTCATCCATTAAGTGAATATTTGGGGAACACTGAGTTTTGTGGGTTTGACCACTTTACACTTTATGGGATGAGGCTGAAATAGGTGATGAAGTGAAACAGGTTAAAATCCACTTAATACAAGGACATACGTACCATCATACTTACCATCTGAGGATTCATTTTACCAGTCATCAGAGCCAGTAAGTCTGAGTCAGTCATTGTGATTGCACAGTCAGCCTTCTTATCTAAATAAGAGACATGCAGAAGGAAGGAGAAAAAGGGAGTGTTCAGTTTCATGTGTACATTTTAATCAAAAGCCACTGACTGTAACAGAATCACACCCAGTGTTAGTGTGGGCACATGGGCACTCACATACACTCTACAGCAACCTGGTAAAATATGGCATAAATCACTAGCAACTGCAATATTTAAGAAGAGGGAATTCATTAAATAATCTTGGTATATTCATATAGAGGGGTACAATGCAGCCATTAGATGATAAGGATCTACATTTCATGACCTGAAAAGACACATTCACATTATACAGTTCATGATATTGTTATATAGTTCAGTTGCTCAGTCATGTCTGACTATTTGCAATCCCATGGACTATAGCACACCAGGCTTCCCTGTCTATCCCCAACTCCAGGAGCTTGCTCAAACTCATGTCCATCAAGTCGGTGATGCCGTCCAGCCTTCTCATCTTCCGTTGTCCCCTTATTCTCCTGACTTCAATCTTTCCCAGCATCAGGGTCTTTTCTAGTCAGTTCTCTGCGTCAGGTGGCCAAAGTATTGCAGCTTCAGCTTCAGCATCAGTCCTTCCAATGAATATCCAGAACTGGTTTTCTTTAGGATGGACTGGTTGGATCTCCTTGCAGTCCAAGGGACTCTCAAGAGTCTTCTCCAACACCACAGTTCAAAAGCATCAGTTCTTTGGTGCTCATCCGTCTTTATAGTCCAACTCTCACATCCATACATGACTACTGGAAAAAGCATAACTTTCACTAGATGGACCTTTGTCAGCAAAGTAATGTCTCTGCTTTTCAATATGCTGTCTAGGCTGGTCATAGCTTTTCTTCCAAAGAGCAAGTGTCTTTTAATTTCATGGCTGCAGTCACCATCTGCAGTGATTTTGGAGCCCAAGAAAATAAAGTCTGTCACTGTTTCCATTGTTTCCCCATATATTTCCCATGAAATGATGGGACTGGATGCCACAATCTTAGTTTTCTGAATGCCGAGTTTTAAGCCAGCTTTTTCACTCTCCTCTTTCACTTCCATCAATAGGCTCTTTAGTTCTTCTTCACTTTTTGCTATAAGGGTGGTGTCAGCTGTGTATTTGAGGTTATTGATACTTCTCCCGGCAATCTTGATTCCAGCTTGTGCTTCATCTAGGCCAGCATTTCTCATGATGTACTCTGCATATAAGTTAAATAAGCAGGGTGACAATATACTGCCTCCATGTACTCCTTTCCCTATTTGGAACCAGTCTGTTGTTCCATGTCCAGTTCTAACTATTGCTTCTTGACCTGCATACAGATTTCTCAGGAGGCAGGTAAGGTGGTCTGGCATTCCCATCTCTTCCCAAACTCTTGAAGAGATTGTTATATAAACCAGTTTCAAAACAAACTGTAGGCATGAACCCATGTTTTATGTAAAAACAGATATTCAATTATATATGTATAAAGTAAAAGTGAAAGTTGCTCAGTCATGTCCGACTCTGCAATCCATGGACTATGCAGTCCATGGAATTCTCCAGGCCAGAATACTGGAGTGGGTAGCCTTTCGCTTCTCCAGGAGATCTTCCCAACCCAGGGATAGAACCCATGTCTCCCACATTGCAGCAGGATTCTTTACCAGGTGGGCCACAAGGGAAGCCCAAGAATACTAGAGTGGGTAGTATATCCCTTCTCCAGTGGATCTTCCCAACCCAAGAATCGAACTGGGGTCTCCTGCATTGCAGGTGGATTCTTTACCAACTGAGCTATCAGGGAAGCCCTGATAGACATATAGGAAGAAGCTTATAAACTTATAGATTCCAACCTGCAAACTTGGAGACCAATATATTAATAATAGCTACTGTGGCACACAGGCTCTAAGGTGACCCCTGTGATTGCTGCTTTCTGGTATTCATTCATGCCTTTGTATATTCCACTAGGAAGGACAGTGAAAAAGCTGGCTTAAAATTCAACATTCAAATAACAAAGATCATGGCATCTGGTCTCATCACTTCGTGGCAAATAGATGGGGAAACAATGGAAACAGTGACTGACTTTATTTTCTTGGCCTCCAAAATCACTACAGATGGTGACTGCAGCCATGAAATTAAAAGACACTTGCTCCTTGGAAGAAAAGCTATGACAAACCTAGACAGTATATTAAAGCAGAGACATTACTTTGCTGACAAAGGTCTGTCTGTCTAGTTAAAGTTATGGTTTTTCCAGTAGTCATGTATGGATGTGAGAGTTGGACTATAAAGAAAGCTGAGCACAGAAAAACGGATACTTTTGAACTATGATGTTGGAGAAGACTCCTGAGAGTCCCTTGGACAGCAAGGAGATCCAACCTGTCAATCCTAAAGGAAATCAGTCCTGGGTGTTCATTGGAGGGACTGATGCTGAAGCTGAAACTCCAATACTTTGGCCACCTGATGCAAAGAACTGACTCCTTAGAAAAGACCCTGATGCTGGGAAAGGTTGAAGGCAGGAGGAGAAGGGAATGACATAGGATGAGATGGTTGGATCACATCACTGATTTGATGGACATGAGTTTGAGCAAGCTCTGGGAGTTGGTGATGGACAGGGAAGTCTGGCATGCTGCAGTCCATGGGATTGCAAATAGTCAGACATGACTGTATGACTGAGCTAAACGGATAATCCCCTACCCTAGAGTGTGGTCAGGACTTGTGACTTGCTTCTAGCCTGCACAATGTGAGAAAGCTGAGGGTGTGTCTTTTGTCTCACTCTCTTGCTGGCCTTGACTTCAAGCTAGCTTCATCCTGTGAGTTGCACACTGCCTATGGAGAGGACTACCTGGCAGGGTACTGGCCTGTAGGGGCTGAGGGCAGACTCTGGCCTGTAACCAGGAGAAACTAAGCTACATTCTCATAGAGGCAAGGAAGTTACTTTTGCAGCAACATGATTGAGCTTGGACATAAACCCCTTTCCTAGCCAAGTCTCCAGATGACAATCCAGCCCTGGATAACACCCTGACTGCAACCTGCAAGACCTTATGCAGAGAACTCAGCTAAGCTGTCCTCAGCCAATTTATCTATGGAAGCTGTGAGGTAATAAATGCGTGTGTTGTTTTAAACCATTAAATTTGTGGTAATAGATGATGAATAGTTATCTATAGCAGGGCTTAGCAAACTTTCTTGTAAATGATCAGACACTAAATATTTTAGGTGTTGTGAACTACTAGACCTCTAATGCAATGACTCACCCTGTACTTGTAGCACAAGAACAGCTATAGAAAATATATAAACAAATGCATGCAGCCATATTCCAATAAAACTATTTTCAAAACAGTAGCAGACCAAGAGCAAGAAGATATTTGCAACTTATATATCTAACAAAGACCTTGTAGCCAGAAAATATTTAGAAAACTCCTATCACTCAATTAGAAAAGGCTGGATAATCCACTACAAAAATGGGCAAGCAAACAGGCACATATACAAGATCTCCAAATAGCCAAAAAAAGCACATGAAATGGTGTTCAATTCCATTAGTCATCAGGAAACTGCAAGTTGAAAGTATAGATGAGATACAACATACCTACTAGCATGAATGGCTTTAAAAAAATAATACCCAGTGCTGGTGAGGATGAGCAGTTGAAAAGTCAACACAATGCTGGAGGGACTTTAAAATGATACAGTCACCTTAGAAAACAGTCTGGAAATTTCTTAGAAAGCTAAACACACACATGCCATTCATAGGTGTTTACCCAAGAGCAATGAAAATATAAATCCACACCTATTCGTGAATGTTCATTAGGGGCTTTCCTCAAATTGCCCAAACCTGGAAAAAAAACTAAATATACTCCATCTGGTGAGTGGATAAACTAATTAGCAACAAAAAGGAATAAACTATTGATAATACATGAAATAAGCAGGCTCAAAAAGGCGCAGAGTATGATTCCATTGGAAGCTTATGACATCCTGGGAAAAGTGAAACTGTAGGGATAGAAATCAGCTCAGTGGTTGCCAGCACCTAAGGGTGAGAGTAGGGGATTGAGAACAAAAGGACGCAAAGATATTTTTTGGAAATCTTCTGTATCTTGATTTTTGGTAGTGACTATAATACTGTATGCATTTGTCTGAGTTCATAGAATTATACATCTTACAAAGGTAGAGTCTATTGTATATAAATAATACCTCAGTGTACCCAAGTTAAAAACAAACTAAAAAAATGATATTACCAAGTATTGTCAAAAATATAGAGCAAATGAAACTCTCATATAATATGGAGGAGAATGTAAATAGTATATCCATATCAAAAACCTGGCTATATGGTAGCTCATGACTTAGTATTTCTGGTGGTGGTGGTGGTGGTTTAGTCACTAAGTCATGTCCAACTCTTGCAACCCCATGGACTGTAGCCTGCCAGCCTCCTCTGTCCATGGGGATTCTCTAGGCAAGAAAACTGGAGTGGGTTGCCAGTTCCTTCTCCAGGGGATCTTCCTGACCCAGGAATCGAACCAGGGTCTCCTGTATTGCAGGCAGATTCTTTACCAACTGTGCTATGAGGGAAGCCCTTAGTATTTCTACTCCACGTTATATAACAAATGGAGATAAGTATGTATGTCCACTAACAGACACATAAGAGAATGTTCACAGCAGCTTTATTTATAAGGCCCCATAATGGAAATACTGCAAAGATATATCAACCATTAACTGAATAAATAAATTCTAGTGCATTCACATAGTAAAAATGAACTAATGCTACTTCAAAAATATAATGAATCTTACAATGATGAGCAAAAGAAGCCACACCTCAAACAGTAAATATTGCATGGCTCCATCTATATGGATTTCTAAAATAAATAAAATCAACTGATGGTGGTAGAATTTGGAATAGTGGTTCCTTTTGGGAATGAATAGTAATGGGAGGTGGTGTGAGGAGGTTTCTAGAGTGCTGGCAACATTCTGCATCTTGAGCTGGGAGATATATTCATTTGTTAACATTGATCAGGCTAAACACTCAGATTTATACCCTTCCTTATGGGCTAAACTTTAGAAAATTTTTACACAAAACAAAATTTAAAAAAGCAGGTGGTGGGATGAATCTGGCGCGTAGGCCATCATTTGTGAACTCATGATATAGATGGGTGGGATTATAGGAGAGTAGTTTTTCATTTTGTTTACACTTGAGTATATATTACTTATATAAAAACAGAGTTTTAAAAATATCAATTTTAATAGTATAATCAAAGAAAAAAGGCCATACCACAAAGACTCTAACCTCATTGCTAAACCAGCTATTTCTTCCTTGGACAAAAGAGAAGTTCCAAATGCAAAAGGAAATTTTCACCAAGAAATCAGAATTTCCAGCAGTTAGTTCTTTGGATAATCTATATAAAAATAATACTCTAATAGTATTACTACTAATAATTGTAATAATATCAAATCATGGCACAATAGTTAATCTGTGCCTTAATTAAAAAAAAAGATAGGACTTGCCATATATGGTCTGAATGCTTGTATACCCCAAAACTCTTATTTTGAAATCCTAATACCTAGTGTGATAGTCCCCTTCATGTATCACTGCCTTGTTGAGGTGACTGTCTTGCATAACTCAATGAAGTTATGAGCCATGCCAGGCAGGGCCACCCAAGACAGACGGGTCATAGATCTGACAAAACGTGGTCCACTGGAGAAGGGAATGCCAAACCACTCCAGTGTTCTTGCCAGGAGAACCTCATGAACAATTAAAAAAAAAAAAGATATTACATCAGAAGATGAGCACCCCCCCTTCCCCCGAGGATAGGTGTCCAATATGCTACTGTGGAAGAGTGCAGGGCAATTACTAACAGCTCCAGAAAGAATGAAGCAGCTGGGCCAAAGTGGAAAAGATGCTCAGTTGTGGATATGTCTAGTGGTGAAAGTAAAATCCGATGCTGTAAAGAAAAATATTGCATAGGAACCTGGAATGTTAGGTCCATGAATCAAGGTAAATTGGAAGTAGTCAGACAGGAGATGGAAAGAGTAAACATTGACATCTTAGGAATCAGTGAACTAAAATGGACTGGAGTCCGTTTTTAGGCCAATTTAACTTAGATGACCATTATATCTACTCGTGGTAGCTCAGATGGTAAAGAAACTGCCTGCAATGCAAGAGACCTGGGTTTGATCCCTGGGTCAGGAAGATCCCCTGGAGAAGGAAATGGCAACCCACTCCAGTTTTCTTGCTTGGAGAATTCCATGGACAGAGAAGCCTGGCAGGCTACAGTCCATGGGGTCACAAAGAGCCAGACACGATTAACACTTTCTTTCTTTCTTTCTTTCTTTTCTTTCACTGTGGGCAAGGATCCCTTAGAAGAAATGGAGTAGCCCTCGTAACCAACAAAAGAGTCTGAAATGCGACACACGGGTGCAGTCTCAAAAACAGCAGAATGATCTTGGTTTGTTTCCAAGGAAAGCCATTCAACATCACAGTAACCCAAGCCTATGCTCTAACCAAAATCAGACTGACTGCATTTTTTGCAGCTAAAGATGGAGAAGCTCTATACAGTCAGCAAAAACAAGACCTGGAGATGACTGTGGCTCAGATCATCAGCTCCTTATAGCAAAATTCAGGCTTAAATTTTAAAGTGGGAAAAACCACTAAGCCACTCAGGTATGACCTAAATCGAATCCCTTATGGTTATACAGTGGAGGTGATAAAAAGATTCAAGGGATTAGATCTGGGAGACAAAGTGTCTGAAGAACTATGGAAAGAGGTTCATAACATTGTACAGGAGGTGGTGACCAAAACCATCCCTAAGTCAAAGAAATGCAAGAAAGTAAAGCAGTTGTCTGAGGAGGCTTTACAAATAGCTGAGGAAAGAAGAGAACCAAAAGGCAAAGGAGGAAGGGAAAGATATAACCAAGTGAAGGGAGAGATCCAGAGAAAAGTAAGAAGAGATAAGAAGGCCTTCTTCAATAAACACTGCAAAGAAATGGAAGAAAACCATAGAATGGGTAAGACTAGGGCTCTCTTCAAGAAAACTAGAGATATCAAAGGAACATGTCACGCAAGGATGGGCATGATAAAGGACAGAAACAGTAAGGACACAACAGATGCAGAAGAAATTAAGAAGAGGTGGCAAGAATACACAGAAGAACTGTACAAAAAAGGTCTTAATGACTCATATAACCACAATGGTGTGGTCACTCACCTAGAGCCTGACATCCTGGAGTGTGAAGCCAAGTGGGCCTTAGGAAGCATTACTACCAACAAATCTAGTGGAGGATGGAATTCCAGCTGAGCTATTTCAAGTCCCAAAGGATGATGTTAAAGTGCTGTACTCAAGATGTCAGCAAATTTGAAAAACCCAGCAGTGGCCAAACGACTGGAAAAGATCAGCTTATATCCCAGTTCCAAAGAAGGGCAGTGCTAAAGAATGTTCAAGCTACTGGACAATTGCACCAACTTCCCATGCTAGAAGGTTACACTCAGAATCCTTCAAGGTAAGCTTCACCAGTATTTGAATCGAGAACTTCCAGATGTATAAGCTGAGTTTAGAAAAGGCAGAAGAAACAGAGACCAAATTGCCAACATTTGTTGGATCATAGAGACAGCAAGGAATTTCACAAAAAACATCTACTTCCGTTTCATTGACTACGTGAAAGCCTTTGACTGTAGATCACAACAAATGGTGGAAATTTCTTAAAGAGATGGGAATACCTGACCATCTTACCTGTCTCCTGAGAAACCTGTATGTGGGCCAAAAATAACAGTTAGAACCTTATCTGTAACAATTGACTGCATCAAAATTGGGAAAGGAGTACAATAAGGCTGTATATTGTTACCCTGTTTACTTAACTTATATGCAGAGTACATCATGCAAAATGCTGGGCTGGATAAATCACAAACTGAAATTTAAATTGTTGGGAGAAATAGCAGCTACCTCAGATATGCAGATGATGCCGCTCTAACGGCAGAAAGTAAAGAGGAACTAAAGAGTCACCTGATGAGTGTGAAAGAAGAAAGCGAAAAAGCTGGCTTAAAACTCAGCATTCAAAAAATGAAGTTCATGGTGTCCAGTCCCATCACTTTATGGCAAATAGAATGGGAAAAAGTGGAAGCTGTGACAAATTTTCTCTTCTTGGGCTCCAAAATCACTGTGGATGGTGACTGCAGACATGAAATCAGAAGACATTTGCTTCGTGGAAGGAAAACTATGACAAACCTAGACAGCATATTAAAACATATCACTTTGCCAACAAAGGTCCGTATAGTGAAAGCTATGGTCTTTCCAGTAGTCATGTACAGATGTGAGTGTTGAACCATAAAGAAGGCTGAGAGCCAAGAATGGATGCTTTCAAGTTGTGATGCTGGAGAAGACTTTTGAGAGTCCCTTGGACAGCAAGGAGATCAAAACAGTCAATCTGGAAGGAAATCAACTCTGAATATTCACAGGAAGGACTCAAGCTGAATCTGAAGCTACAATACTTTTGGCCACCTGATGCAAAGAGCAGACTTACTGGAAAAGACTCTGGGAAAGATTGAAAGCAAACGTAGAAGAGAGCGGCAGAAGATGAGATGGTTAGATAGCATCATGGATTCAATGAACATGAACTTGGGTAAACTCCAGGAGACAGGGAGGCCTGCCGTGCTGCAGTCCATGGGGTAACAAAGAATCAGACACAACTTAGTGACTGAACAACAACAATGTGATAGTATTAGCAGGGAGGGCCTTCGGGTGTCGTAAGTGTAGAGCCTTAATGAATGGGATTCATGCCTTATAGAGAGGCTCCAGAGAGACCTGAGCCCTTCCACGATGTAGGCCCACAGCGAGAAAGCACTGGCTATGAACCAGGCAGAGGATACTCAAAAAAAGGTGACCATGCTGATGCCTTGATCTTGGGTTTCCAGTCACCAGAACTATGACAAATAATTCCTGTTGTTTTTGAGTCACCCAGGTGTGGTATGTTCAAACAGCGGTACAAACAGACTGGGATGGGGGCAAACTATTAAAGCATAGCATGTCCTTTTATTAAGTAACTAAAACATGATTCAAAACTAAGCATTTTTCTTTTACATCTTAGGATGCAAAAATAACCCCTAAAAAGACTGTGTCTCAATGGCCATTCCATCTCTGCCTCTATCTAAATTTTCTCTTATTACTTGAAAAAAAGATCTGAAGCCTTAAAAATTCAAGTATTTCCAGTCTGGAAAAACCAGTTCCCTTGTAGATATATAACATCAAAGAGCAGGGAGGGGAAAAAAAAAAAAAAACAAAGCTAGCAAATTGAGAGAGCTGGACTTGATTTACTGTTGGATTAGATTTTAATATTCCAAGAAAGAACTCCTAGTGACTTTAGGAAATAAAGTACTGCTGCTGCTGTTACTACACCAGCACTTACTGAGCTCTTACTATGCTGAGAACTTCACATACTTGGACTCATTTGATCTTAATAATAACCCTATAAGGGTAAGAGAGGTCAAACAACTTGCTCAAGGTCACACAGCTAGTAAGTGGCTGAGCTAGGTAGGGAAGCAGATTCCTGCTGCCAAAGCCTACACTCCCAGCTCCTAAGTTATATGGCTCCTCTTGTTACAGGAAAACTACAAATATTCAACAGCTCAATGTTCACTGGGCCTTCACCAATTCATCAGCATCTGATGCATCCCAGATGCGTCCTCAGTTCCCTATGTCCTTTTAAAGAATCACAGGCAATTCCAATGCATTTAAGCAAAATTAATGTTTACTTTATAGGATGGGAAGGAAGTAATGATTTACTGAGCACTTACCATGCTAGGGGCTTTACATACCTTATCTCATTTAATCCCCACAACTGCTCCACAGACAAACGATATTCTCACCATTTTGTAGGTGAGAAAATTGGACTCAGGAAAAGTTTATATCTAATGAGTGACAAAGCCAAGGTCTGAACCCAGGTTTGAGTATCTCCAAAGACTATGCTCTTTCTCCTGTACCTTGGGGATGGGAGATTCTGAGGCTCTCTATATCATGTTCCCCACAAAGGGGCAGGGTTGAGAACGCAAGTAGGTGCTGAGGGGGCAGACTGTAGGAATGAAAGAATAATATGTCATGTTAAATTAATCAATGTTGGCTTCCTGGAGACATGCTATGTGAATTGTTTCAAAGGAGAGGGGGGAGAGGTGGAACTGATAGAGAAGCACCCAGGCAGCAAGAAAAGAGTATGGAAAATGTACAAAATCTAAAAGTCCTTGATACAACCATCTGTATCATTACCAAGCTCTTAGAATATAGGCAAGTGAAATACATTTAAGCAAATCTTACTATGTTTGCAGAAAGTAAACCTGTCAACAGTATGGACATGTCAAAAGAATTAACAATTCTCTTTCAGATGTCGGTTCAAACTAGGACAGGTTATTAATGCTGATCTCTAACAAATGGTCATTTGTTGGATGATGTAAAAAGAGCTGGCAATTTCCCGTGGCAGCTTTTACTGGTAAGTCCATATTTCAACACCACTCCCGGCTGCCAACAAGTATCGGTTTCAGCAGAAATTCAGAGTAAAATTCCTGCAGGTTTGGGATGGGGCACCTAATGTGGGGAGAGTTCACTGCCAGAGTCCATATACAGAGAACATGGTTTTTCTGAAATTTTTAGTACATTTCCATAAGCATGTAACCTTTCAAAACAAACAAACACTAATAAGAAAATAAGAAAAATTTTCTCTAAAAACTACATCTGTCTAGGCATATCAATTTATAATCCTGAAGTAACCATTAAACGCCAGTCATTTAAAAACTCGGCATTATTTCCCCAAAGTTCTTGTTAGTTCTTGAAGCTAAAATCTAGATGAAACATTAGTTTTCCTTCCTACATTATGTTAGATGGAAGCTCATAGAATGCAAGCGTAATTATTTTTCTGCCCACTCATTTTGAGGAAAAAAATGCTGTCCACACCAGGTGCCCTCACTGCCGCTCAGCTTTTTCTTCATTATCTCTAGTTAATTCCTTTTTTTTTCTGATTAATTCCTTATTCAACAGTGCACATAACACTGCTCTTAATATTTTCTCCAAGCTCTGAACTCTAGTTTAAGAATTCTGTCAACCTCCTCTGTACCTCAAAATGCCCCTCAGTATTTATCTACCCTCTCAAAGAAAGAAGTATCCCTCCCTCCTTGCTAAGGCTAACCCTCCTTCCACCTGTGTTCGTGATGTCATCCTCTCCTCCGGGACCTTCTTCAATTATGTTGTGGTAATGAACTCTGAGCTTCTCCAGGAGCTCAGTCGGTAAAGAATCTGCCTGAAATGCAGGAGACTACCTGCAATGTGGGAGACCCGGGTTCGATCCCTGGGTCAGGAATATCCCCTGGAGAAGGAAATGGCAACCCACTCCAGTATTCTCGCCTGGGAGATCCCATGTACAGAGGAGCCTGGTGGGATACGGTTCATGGGGTCTAAACCACCACCACCAATGAACCCTACCATCTTTGACAGACCTCCTACTTTACAGCTTCCAGGTAGCATCAATTTCACTCCAAACACTCCTGGAAACTGCCATGTAACAACGTCCTTTTTTCTTACTGCCAACACTTGGGCTCTCCTTTTTGCTTAACTCAGATGGTGGTATCATCCATCCTCCTAATTGCTCTCTCTGCCTCTGATTTCTTCCTTTCTAATTCATCAGGTCTAATGCAGCAACTTCATCCTCTAAAATGCAGTTCTGACTTTTCTTTTCTACTCAAAAAGTTTTAATGGATAGATTATATATCAAATCACTTTCAAAGTTCATAGTATAGCCCTCTAAAAAGCTAGTTCTTATCCCTCACATCTCTTAACTGTAACAGGCTCTCTCCAAAGACAGAAACATAGCACACAATATAGCTACCATTTACTGAATGCTTACTAAGCATCACTCATTCATTCTGCTGTTCATTTTTATTATCTATTTTATTGAAGGCTTACCAGGTATCCGGTATTATTCTAGGTACTGTGAATACAGCAGTGAACCTAAAAGGCAAATGTTCTGTGTTCACACAGTTTACAACTCTAGTGGGGGATAGACAATAAGCAAATAGATAAGATATGGTATATCAGATGGAGGTAAGTGCTAAAAAGAAAACTATGTCAGAAAAGGACAGCAGGGAATGGTAATGAGGTGTGATTTAGAAGTGTGGCCGGGGAAAGTCTCACTGAGGTGACATTTGGGCAAAAATCCGAAGCAAATAAAAGGACCAGTCGTGAGGATATCTGAGGGATGACAATCCCAGGCAGTAGAAAGCTCCTGAACTGGGAACACCCCACGTTCAAGCAATAGCAAGGAGGCCAGTGTGACTGGAGCAAAGTGAGGAAGAGGTAGTAAGAAAGAGAAGACTAGGGCCAGTTATGTAGTGTGATAGTAAGAACTCTAATTTCAGCTCTGTGAGTTGAAAGTCACTGAATTGTTTTGAGCCGAGAAGGGTGAGAATCTGAGTTTTAAAATGATCACTCCAGCTGGTGTGTGTGAAAAAGAACCTATAGGGGGCAAGGTTAGAAATGGAGATCAGGCAAAAATGGTGGAGGACCAAGGTGGCAGTAGCAGAGGAAAGAATTTGCTGGCGGATTAGACTGTGGAGTGCGAGAAAAAGAAGAGTCAACACAGATGCAGGTTATTACATTTAGAACGGATAACCAACAAGGTCCAACTGTGTAGCACAGAGAACTGCATCCAATCTCTGGGGTAAACTGTAATGGAAAAGAACATTCAAAGAAGCTGTGTGTGTGTGTAAAATGAGTCACTTTGCTATACAGCAGAGATTGGCACAACATTGTAAATCAACTATACTTCAGTTTCAAAAAACAAAAAGAAGAGCCGAGCATGACCTCAAGGATTTTAGACTGAGGAACTGGTAAGACAGAAGCGCAGTTTACCAACATGGAGAAGACAGTGGAAGGAGAACACAATTAAAGCGGGGTGGGAGGAAGAGCAACAGTTTGGTTTCAGACATATTAGCTTTAAAAAACCTATTAAGTATACAGGTAAACTCATTAGTTAAGCAGCTGAATATATACCCGGAGTTTAGTGTTTGAGTTCACACTGAAGATGCCTGGGAGTCATCAGTGTAGACATGGTTTGAAAAGCATGAAATTAGATGAGAGCCCCAAGGAGTGAATATAGACAGAACTGAGCCTTAGAGCACACCAATATTTACATACTTAGGGAAGAGAAAAAAAAAATGGAAAGAGAGGCCAAGAAGGAACAGCCGATAGGTAGAAAGAGAGCCTAGAAGAGTAATATTATAAGGGCTGGGAATTAACCACTGAAGTTAGCAGCCCAGTGATTACTTGTGACCTTGCAAGAACAGTTATGGGATAACGATGAGCTGACAAAAGCTGATTGGAGTAGGTCCAAGAAAGCCTGGGATGAGATGGAGTGGAGACAGTGGGTACAGTTAGGTCTTCTGAGGACATACAGCCACACACTGAACCATGCTCTTCACAGGTTAATTAGGAGATCATTATTTCTCTTAATCTACAGATGAATCCTAGGAAATAGGTACCATTTATTATTTCCATTTACAAATCTAAAAAACAAAGCTCAGAGAAGGGAAATAATTTTTAAGGCCAAAATCTGTGAGTGGCAGGACCAGGACTCTAAACCCAAGTTTGTGTAATTCCAAAGCGTAAGGCTAGCCACAGTGACGGAGCCTCTCAATCTTTGGGAAGAAGCAGCTGGGACCTAGTCCTATTCCCAAAGATTCCCCAGTTCTTTGACAAGGTTCTATAACTCTAAAGCCAGCCCTTTGGGGACACCAAGGCAGGCCCCCATTTCCTCTGTGAACTTGTCAGTGCTCCTATCAATGAGGTCATCACTGCACTGACCTGCGTTAGGGAGCACAGATCCTCTTGGTCGTCACGTCCACCACCCAGGTGGCTTCTTTACCCCCAGGGCCATCTTTCACCTTGAAGGCAAAAATACCACCGATTTTCTTCACAAACTGCTCTCCTTCCTGGAAAGAAAAACAACACAGAGTTATATTCAGTTCATTCCTCTGGCTTCCTCCCCAAATTAAATGTTTAAATAGATACATGACGTGAGCGGCTGGATCAGCATGCAGTCCCCAGGCTCCCTTAGGGCCTTTCACCCAGAAAAATCCAAAAGGCATGTGGGCAGCAACTCCTTCATCTGCCAGATCTTCAGATGAAAGTGGCTTTCTGGATACAACCGGTGGAAGGGCAGGGGAATGGGGCAGTGGGTGGCACAGCAGCACTTTCTATTGAAATAGGCTTATTTGTCTCAATAATTTCTGGAAGATTCACTCTGGCCTCTCAAAACATAGGAACCCTATCCCCTCTTTTTTTCTAGCAGATAAATTCCCTCACATATATGTTTGGTGCTCCACAATCAGAATTTAAAGACAAGTGGTTTAACTGATTTCCTGGGTTTGTATGAAGAATTATACAAGTAATATCCCATCCATCAACTACTTTTGGATCTTGGGAAATGAGGCTGGAAAAATAACCTCAGATCCATATCTCTGTAGGGTGGTTTCCTTTTTCCTTCCTTCTCCTTCCAACATCACTATCTAATTTTAGAACATACTTATCAGTCCCCCAAAAAACCCATATCCATTAACAGTCACCCTCTACCATTGCCATTCTCTCCTCCTTCTAGCCTCTGGCAACCACTAATCTACTTTCTGTCTTCATTGATTTACTTATTCTGGATATTTCACACAAATGCAATCAAACATATATATGTTCTTTTGTGACTGGCTTCTTTCACTTAGCATAATGGTTTGAAGGTTCATCCACACTGAAGCATGTACCAGTAATTAATTACTTTTCATGACCAAAGAATATTCCATTGTATGGACACAGTACATTTTGTTTAGCCTTTCATCTTTGATGGCTGTTTCCCCTTTTTAGCTATTATAAATAATACTGCTATGGACTTTTGTATGTAAGTTTTGACATGGACATAAGCTCTAATTCCTCTAGGGCATATATTTAGAAGTGAAATTTGGATCATAAGGTGATGTTTAACCTTTTGAGGAACTATCAAACTGTTTTCTAAAGTGGTTGCGCCACATTACAATCCTACCAGCAATCAATGAAGGTTCCAGTTTCTCCACATCCTTACCAATATTTGTCTGTCTCTTTTATTTTAGTTATCTTAGTGGGTGTGTAAATCTTTTTCTTCTACATAGATAACACTCCTGAACCTGTCTAGAATCAACCCTGAGTCTTAGGACTTCAAAGAAGCTATTATAAAAATATTTAATGCAGGCCTACTTATCTAACAGCCATTGAGGGAAATCTTACAAGTGAATGTTCTGAAATCAACTACCAACATGTCCTAGTTAAATCAAGAAACCAAAATGACTGTCAGATTTTTAAAGTGAAGAAGAGAAATTCTCTTATTTTGGCTTCCCTTAAAAGATCTCACTCAAATTATTTTAAGTTAACATTAAGAAAAATTAATAACGATAATAATCTTTTGGGGGCTATAAAGTTTACAAGCACTTATTTATAAACATTATTTCTTTACTTTTCAAGAAACCCTTTAAGTAGTTGGATAGGTATTAATATTCTCCATTCCCACCCAGCTTCATAAACTCAAGTCTCAGTTCACATGCTAAGTCCTCTGGAAAGGCTTTTCTGTCTCTACTGGACACTTTAAGAGCTCTTTGCACATACACCCATGTGCAAGTTTCTTGTTAAAGCAGTTTGTTTTTTTTCTGGGAAAATTTTTTCTTGTCTGCTTTCCATTTAACTCTATGTTCCCTGAGAGACAGGGACATATGACAAGTAAAGCAATACAACCAGAACTCAATCTCAGGTTGGTTTAACTCCAAATCCAATGCTCTTTCTATTTTTTCATACCAAAGGCAAATTAGGTTACATCGATACTTCCAAACTTTAGCCTATAAAAGTAGCTTCTGTCACCATACGTAAATTAAAAGAAAGTTCAAAGTCTTTTCCACATTCATTGAAATCCTTTATCCTTCAAGGTTCTGTGGAGGTAATCCAGAAAAGTAGATTAGTAATACTGGTGTGCTGGACCACCCAAAGAGCCAGACCTCCTCTGGAAGCCAATGACCCATGAACTTCCAGCTGCACCTATGCCATCTGTTTGCACAATGCCTCAGGAATAGTTATGGCAGACACCAACAAATTAGAGCAGGAGAACACAGCAGAGATTTAGGAATTCTACCTGAATACTTGGAAATTCCTCCCAATTCCTTAAGATGGATGTAGATTAATTTTGCAGTTGCTGTTACTTTTGAAAACCAACAGATCCTCTTAAAAAAATCATATCCTTTGGTCAATAAAACATTTTCATTTGAAGAGCAAATGAGAGAGGGTAAGGAAAAGGACAAGGACAGAGTTAAAAGCGTAAAGAAACTACACATCTCTTGCGAAACTGGAGATCACAAATACCAAGAAAGTTCTAAGTGCCTCCTTGCTTGAAGAAAAGCACTTCTTCCTGAGTAGCAAAAGGTCAAGGAGTAGGTCCTGTACTAAAACTTAATGGGAACAAAAAATTAAGACAGAATTCAAAGAAGGGCAATGGAGTACTGCTAATGAAGACAAAAGTGGAAATAAAATCTCTTGCCAGGCTTCTTTTGTTAAAGCAGAAAATGTATGAATTGACAAAAGATTCCAATACTTGCGCTTTCTAGTGCTGCAAACATTTAGGAAACTGACAATCGTGGGAAGGAGAGAAAAACTAAGGGGACAAGGTCCACACAAGAGAGGTTATAGAGGGAGAAGAATTCAAATGGGAGCAAGAGGCATACATTTGCAAATCTAAAAAAGACTGTGAAATAAAAACAACACTGTGTTGTTAATTCTAGTAATGAAGCACTCAATCATTGACATACAGCCATACCAGACACTCTCTAAATTGTTTTTTTGGACACGATAATGTTGAAAAAATGGGACAACCTGGCAGAAGTAACTATTCTATGGGTTACTCTGCAGGCAAATATTGGTGGCATGAAAAAGCTTTTTTCAGGCCTTAGAGAGTCCAACTTCATTTTAATGGACACTTGTAATGAAAGAAATTTAAACAACAATAAGGAGATATAATTTCCTACTAACACTCATGAATTGTCATTGAGTTTGTAAATTAGTACCCCTTTGTTTGGGTGGATACACTGGCAATTTGTATCAAAAAGCTAGACATACATACCTCATGACCCAACAATTCCCCCTTCTAATTATTTGTGCTAAGCTTATCTGGGCATTAAGTAATTAAAGATAAGTGCAAAAGGAAATTTATTATACCTTTTGTTCTGCAAGATTTAAATACAACCCGATGTTCATCAGAGGAGGCTAGTTAAACAGATTGCTGCTGCTGCTGCTAAGTCGCTTCAGTCGTGTCCAACTCTGTGCGACCCCATAGACAGCAGCCCACCAGGCTCCCCCATCCCTGGGATTCTCCAGGCAAGAACACTGGAGTGGGTTGCCATTTCCTTCTCCAATGCATGAAAGTAAAAAGTGAAAGTGAAGTCGCTCAGTCGTGTCCAACTCCTAGTGACCCCATGGACTGCAGCCTACCAGGCTCCTCCGTCCATGAGGTTTTCCAGGCATGAGCACTAGAGTGGGGTGCTATCGCCTTCTCCAAGTTAAACAGATTACAATACCGATTACGACACCTATATTCAAACGTGTACTTCAGTTCAGTTCAGTTCAGTCTCTCAGTCATGTCCGACTCTTTTCAACCCAATGAACCTCAGCACGCCAGGCCTCCCTGTCCATCACCAACTCCCGGAGTCTACCCAAACCCATGTCCATCAAGTTGGTGATGCCATCCAACCATCTCATCCTCTGTCTTCCCCTTCTCCTCCTGCCCCTAATCCCTCCCAGCATCAGGGTCTTTTCCAATGAGTCAGCTCTTCACATCAGGTGGCCAAAATATTAGAGTTTCAGCTTCGACATCAGTCCTTCCAACAAACACCCCAGACTGATCTCCTATAGGATGGACTGGTTGGATCTCCTTGCAGTTCAAGGTACTCTCAAGAATCTTCTCCAACACCACAGTTCAAAAGCATCAATTCTTCGGTGCTCAGTTTTCTTCACAGTCCAACTCTCACATCCATATATGACTACTGGAAAAACCATAGCCTTGACTAGACAGACCTTTGTTGGCAAAGTAATGTCTCTGCTTTTTAATATACTATCTAGGCTGGTCATAGCTTTCCTTCAAAGGAGCAAGCATCTTTTAATTTTATGGCTGCAATCGCCACCTGCAGTGATTTTGGAGCCCAGAAAAATAAAGTCAGCCACTGTTTCCACTGTTTCCCCATCTACCTGCCATGAAGTGATGGGACCGGATGACATGATCTTAGCTTTCTGAATGTTGAGCTTTAAGCCAACTTTTTCACTCTCCTCTTTCACTTTCATCAAGAGGCTCTTTAGCTCCTCTTCACTTTCTGCCATAAGGGTGGTGTCATCTGCATATCTGAGGTTATTGACATTTCTCCTGGCAATCTTGATTCCAGCTTGTGCTTCCTCCAGCTCAGAGTTTCTCATGATGTACTCTGCATATAAGTTAAATAAGCAGGGCGACAATATACAGCCTTGACGTACTCCTTTTCCTATTTGAAACCAGTCTGTTGTTTCATGTCCAGTTCTAACCGTTGCTTCCTGACCTGCATACAGGTTTCTCAAGAGGCAGGTCAGGTGGTCAGGTATTCCCATCTCTTTCAGAATTTTCCACAGTTTGTTGTGATCCACAAAGTCAAAGGCTTTGGCATAGTCAATAAAGCAGAAATAGATGTTTTTCTGGAACTCTTTTGCTTTCTCAATGATCCAGCGGATGTTGGCAATTTGATCTCTGGTTCCTCTGCCTTTTCTAAAAGCAACCTGAACATCTGGAAGTCCATGGTTCATGTATGCTGAAGCCTGGCTTGGAGAATTTAAAGCATTACTTTACTAGCGTAGGAGATGAGTGCAATTGTGCAGTAGTTAGAGCATTCTTTGGCATTGCCTTTCTTCGGGACTATGGGGGTCATTAAAACCAATGGTAAGGTTTTACATTTATGGGCAGGGAATATACTATGAAGAAATAAAAGCTGATTATAAAACAACAGGTAGACCAATGCAGGTGTATCCTTGCAAGATGGTGGCAGAATAGGTCTGCAAACTGCTGAGCCAGTGCCTGCCTGCTGGGAACAATCAGCCCTGGGCCTCTCTACCTGAGGAAGACTGGTGATCATTATGAAAATTCTAGAAATGCAGGATACTTTGTCAAGACACGTCAGTCACATTAGCTATTCAGTACAATCACACCCACAGCACAATCACTTAAGATGTTAAGAAATCCTTTGTGCTACAATAAGGGAGTTTCGAGATAGGCACAATGGTTGTCTTCACGATGCTCCCCTAACATAAATGAAATGCACACCTTAAATGTTTTGAATCATTTTCTTTATTTCACCCCACTAGTTAGCTTCATAGATGGGTAACTGGAATTACATGACTCGTGTAACTGCCTTGTTGGCCGCAAAATTAAAATCAATTATGAAATTCCAAGATGCCTTTAGGTTTGAAACAATGAAATAGATCTCTAATTTTGCCTGAAGAGAACAACTATCTTTGGAGAAAGAGTTACTGTTAGATTGCTCGAGCATGATTATTATCTACCAAGAACTAATTACTGTATGTAAACACAGGTCCACATATGTAATATAAATTTTAAAACTCATGTATTGTATGATCTTAGTTATCAGGAAATTGTATGTTCATATACACAGAGCGCTGTCTGAAAGACTATCAGTCACTGTTAACACTTTAGTGAGCTCTTAGCAATGGCATTTCAGGAGATTAAATTTTTTTTTCTTTGTATGTTTCTGTAGGATTCTTTTAATCAGCTCATTTTTAAACAAGAAAAACATTTTAAAACAAGAAAAACAGATTTTAAAACTCTGAGACTCAAGCACACAAAAAATTATTTTTAAAAGGACTTTTGATGTTAGGTACCTTTGCATACACATGTGCTCAGTCCTGCCTGACTTGTGACCTTGTGGACCGCAGCCCACCAGGCTCCTCTGTTCATGGGATTATCCAGCTAAGAATATTGGAGTGGGTTGCCATTTCCTCCTCCAGGGGGTCTTCCTAACGCAGGGATCAAACTTGCATCTCCTGTTTGGCAGGTGGATTCTTTACCACTGAGTCACATGGGAAGACCCATTAGGCACTTTTAAGGCTCCTTTAATTATTATTCTTTTAAATAGTTCTAGGTAAAATCTTTTTATTCAGAAAGAAATTGCCCCAAAATAAATTAGAATCACTTTACATAATTGAAACCTGGAGATTTATAAATTTCTGAAATACACTCTTACCAGAATTACAAGGAAGCTAAAAGAGACACTGAGAAATGTAAAATACACTCAATACTTGACAATATGATATAAATTTTCAACTTATACGACTTCATGGATATACCCAAAATCTATATCTGCTTCTTCTAGCCCAGGGTCCTCCTGGTAGTATTTTACATGAATTTTACTTACATCTTCTGACAATATGATATAAATTTTCAGTTTGTATCATTTCATGGCAACACCTGAAATCTATATCTGCTTCCTCTAGCCCAGGGCCCTCCTGGTAGTAGTTTACATAAATCACATCTTCAAGCTTCTTCTCAATCTCCATAAAGACAAGATCTACGTTAAATTAGTCAACTGCAGAACTGTTTGGAGCAGTCTCAATTTGATGAGCTCTAAAAGAACTGTGGAAAATAATCGATTTCAATCCACGGACTCACACAGGTATTAGGTTTTTTAACACTTATATAGTAAATTTTTGTATAAATGTAGTAACTTTCAAAAACCGAGAGATGTTGTGACTCTTACCCAAAGGAAACTGGTATTGTCCAAAAAAGCTTAAAAAAAAAAACTGCAAGATTTTCTTCCTATTTTTTCAACAAATACTGGGTGCTTACTAGGCAGTAGGTATTGTCTTAAAAAATATGAAAACCCAACAAACTCACCTGAGTGAAGCCTCTCTGCCAGTGGGGGAGACAATGAATATGCAAACAAAATGAAGACTATAGTTACTATAAAGAAAATAGAGCAGGTTAAGGGAATGTAAAGAAAGCATATTGGTGTGTTGGGGGGACTATTTTGGATAGCCTAGTCAGTCAGATGGGCTTCCTTTGTGGCTCAGCTGGTAAAAAATCTGCCTGCAATGCAGGAGACCTGGGCTTGACCCCTGGGTTGGGAAGATCCCCTGGAGAAGGTACCTAGCAGAGACCCTAGCCCATGGTAAAAGATGACAACCATGACTATCACAAGCTGCAGAGGATCAGGTGTCAGATGACTCAAAGATTTGTGAAAGGTGAAGGCGCCTTAGGATTTGTAATTCCTCTGAAATAATACAAGCTTGCTGGTAGTGGTTGGCCCAGGATTGGCACAACAAACACCAAATGGATACACTCTTGATGGAGTCAAGAGCCTAGAAGCTGCTCAGTAAGCAAAGCCTTTCTTTCCTCTTTTTCCTACCCCTTCTCCTTCCTTTTCTCTTTCTCTCTCCCCACACATTCCATCCATTTCTCCCTTCTTTTCCCTTCCCTTCTATCACTTCATACATGTTTAATGACTGCTTGCCACATGCCAAGCCTTGTTTAAGGTACTGGAAGTCTAACAGTGAACAAGTGAGACACAGTCCCTCCCTGAGTTTATATTCTTCCAGGAGAAAAAGAAGTAAACACACAAAAATAATTGCAAGTATTAGAAAACAAACAAAAAGAGAAACCTACTCTAGGTAAAGCAGTCAAGGAATGATGTCTCTGAGCAAGTGAATTTAAGCTAAGACCCAATTAACGGAAGAAAAAGAGCTAGCCATTCAAAGAGGAAACTGCAAAGATCCTAAGGTAGAAAACAGTTTGTTATGTTAAAAGAAAGTAAAACAGTACCAGTTACTAGAGTACAGTTAATGGGGGGAGATGGCATGAAATGAAATTGGAGAACTGGGCAGGGACAAGATCATGCAGGCCAAAGTAGGGAATTCGGGAACTGGCTGAAACGATTCAACAGGAAAGTGAAATAGTTGTGATTATTCTTACAACAGTGTGCAGTGGCCAGGCTGGGATGCAAGAACTTAGGTGGGGAGAGAGTTGTGAGGCTGCTGAAGAGGTCCAGATAGGAAGTGGTGGTGGTCTGGACTGCAGTGGAGGCAGTCTGCCAGTGGAGATGAAGAGAAGGCAGTGGATTCAAAATATATTTTGGACATAGGATCCATACGCCTTGCTGCTGGGAATGAAGGAGGTCTAAGGGGGAGGGGAAAGACCAAGGATGATGTAGGTGTTTGGCCTGAATAACTGAGGGGATGGTAGTGTCAAAAGGAAGAATGCAGTGGGAGCGAAGAAAAATCAAAGTTCCATCTCAGGTACAGTCAGCATGCGATGCTTGTGAGACAAGAAGGCAGCAAATGTATTCTCAGCCTGTGTCTTGCATAAAATGAATATGATGTTATAATACAAAGTTAATACATTCAGAAGTGGTCTAAAGGAAAGAAAAGTTTAACTGTAAATTAAATGCACAATTAATTAAAACTGTAAATTAAATTAAATTGGTCACAACTCTTAAATATGACCTCTCCTATTCATTTTCATGGTCCCTGTTGCAGCACTAAACATCTCTTACCCACACTACTACAACTGTTTGCTAAGGATTCCTGGCCTCCATCACTCAAGTCAAAGTAATACGAGAATGATCTACCTAAAGTGCAATATAATCACATAATCTTTTGCTAAAACTCCTATTTTCAGGATAAATTCCAAACTCCTGAGCACAGCACTGGAAGCCTTTCAAGACTTTGATCCAATCTCCCTCCTGTCACCTGTGTCCTGACTCTGCCCCTCTTCCCAGGCACAACAAAATGATCCACCCTCTGCCCACACAGGACCACCACTCACCAAGTCTCGCATATGCAGATCTCCACACCTGTGTACAGGCCTGGGATGCCCTTCCTCTACCCTTCTGCTGGACAGTCCTAGTCATCCCAGTTCAAAGTTGGGTTCTTCATACTGATTTCTTCCTCTGGGCTTCTGTAGCATTTTGAAAAAGGTATGTCTGCCCTTCCATATATACTCAGAGGATCATACTTAGGGGCCTAGGCATGAAGCATCTGCTCTATCAGAGTTAGCCAAACAAGAAACTAAGGAAATCCAATTATGTACAATGAGTACTTAAAACAAATCCTCACTTGAAATTTTATTTGTACCATCAGAGTTATAATTATTTTCCCAACTTTGGCCTTTGAAGTGGGTTATGTTCTATCACTAAAACTATCAAAACTATCTTCAGTACTTCAAGCCAATTTCTTTCAGTCATTAGTATATCATCTGGATTTTTTCATTCTTCTGCCTTCTCAGAAACATCAACTGGAGTTTTGTGAGCAATTCTATCTCCCAATTATTTAGTCTCCTGAAAATAAAACTATGAGAATTCCACGTTTAAAACAGAATTTATTGCCCTAAATGCATAATCTTCTATTCTGAGCTAATTAGATGGCTATACTAATGTGCTGACTCTGGTAGCTCCTTATTGCTTGGCTTTTACTGAGGGTTTTCAACTCCAAATATGAACTAGATGGAATTCCAGAAGATGATACAGAACAAATGAATCAGATTAAAGTGGAAACAAAATTCAACATCTTTTTATTTGATTCAACTCAATAAACATTTACTCGGTAGGAGGGAGATCTTCAAACACAAGGGGAGAATTAAAGTCAGATCTCAAAGATCTGCCAACTTAAAAATTTACAATGTGAAAGCTGTGATTAAATTTATTTGCAGCAAAATGAGGACTGTAGCCTGAGACAGCATTTCAGATAGCTTTGAGAAACTGCTTCAAAGCGGGGGAAGGTCAGTATATATGTGATTTTGGTGAAGGGGAAGTACATGCAATCAAACACTTATTTTTTTTGCAGAAGGTTTCTTCTATTCACGAAGGAGCAGTCATCACCATTAAGAATTTTTATGCTTTTCTAGATATGAGGAGATACAAGAGTTGGGCTCATAAAATTGACTTCTGAAAATACCTAACTATCTGAAGACCTGTTCTGCCAATTTTTCCCAGAGCGCAGAATGCTTCATCTCTACTCTCTACCCTGAATTCCTTTCAGGGGGTGTTGAAAATCAGCTGCTGCAGTAGCACGTGATTTAATCCTTGCAGAGGTAGATGGCAAGTGCCCATGACAAATGCCAGTTTGTAGTTTACAGGGCCCCCTCATGGTTATAAATTTGACCATGTTTTAGGAGGCATATCATGACCATTTCATCCCATGATGCTAGAAAGGCTCATTCCTAGGTCTGGTGAAGATTTTGCTAGTAGTCCACTCCATGTGCTACTATTGGGCTAGGTCTTATTTAACAATAGTCAAAGGTCTCCAGACCACCTGTCTTATTAATCTATTATGATCCAGGGGGAAAAAAAAAAACAAACCCTCGTATTGTATCTTCCCACATGTAGAGTTACACTATTATAATCATTAGTCACATATAGAACTATATATTTTGTCAGAGGCTCAGCCACACATCTGGTAATGCAAGAAACAGTAATCTTGTAAAACAGGCAAATACAAATAACGCAGATAGCAGTGCTATTGGGTCGGAGGTTCAGACAGTAGAGAGTCTGCCTGCAATGCAGGAGACCCAGGTTCAATCCCTGGGTCAGGAAGATCCCCTGGAGAAGGGAATGGAAACCCACTCCAGTATTCTTGCCTAGAGAATTCCATGGATAAAGGAGCCTGGCAGGATACAGTCCATGGGGTCACAAAGAGTCAGACATGACTGAGTGACTAACACACAACAGCAGTATTAAAGCCATAAGCCAAGAACTTTCATTAGGTGTAGTTCAGTGTATCTCCAGGTCATCTGACTTATTCTGCTCTGTTCCAAGCCTTATCTTTCAGGGAAATGATATATTGGCACTGTCCATAAGGTTCCCAGCCCAACTTCCTAGTGTTATTAGGCTGGTTATCCTTAGTATAATTTAATTGCTCCCAAGAAAATAGGGACCTTAAAACTTAAATGAGCATATGTATGTATGTGAAGTCGTTCAGTCGTGTCCAACTCTTTGCGACCCCATGGACTGTAGCCTACCAGGCTACTTAGTCCGTGGAACTTTCCAGGCAAGAGTACTGGACTGGGTTGCCATTTCCTTCTCCAGGGGATCTTCCCAACCCAGGGATCAAACCCGGGTCTCCCACACTGCAGGCAGACGCTTTACCATCTGAGCCACCAGGAGGCATAGACTGGTGTTAACCTCAGAAATCCATTCCATAATTGTGGCAGGTTTTGTTCCTTGGTTGAAATTTTGCTTGTTACTCCGATTAAGCTTGAGTAACTTTGGAGGAAAAAAAAACTTTTTTATTTCTTTTTCGCCTGTGTTCATCTGTGAGATCTCAGTTCCCTGACTAGGGATAGATCTCACGATCCCAGCACTGGAAGTGTAGAGTCTCAACAAATGGAACATCAGAGAAGTCCAGAAAATTCATTTTTATGGCCAGGGTCAGAGCAAGTATTATTAATTGGCTAGGTGAGGGGATCCCATCTAATAATATCAAGAGTAGCCTGAATAGGTCTGAACTTTCTTCTAAAATAATTTCCTAAGGGCTATTCAATCAGAGCCTTGGAGGAGAGAAATCCACCACGGTAACACAAAAGTACTAACATAGCTAACTAGCAGCAAACTCAACTGTATTGATTTTTTAAATTAGCATATGATCATGCTCATGATAGGAAAACATTTGATTCATATACAAAGTACCAAGAAGTCAAGAAAAGATAAATGATCATATGAGTCAGGTCCAGGATCTTGGGCTAGCTGTCTACTTCTGATGTCTTCTTCTCATCCTAGTGTGAGTGTAGTTTCTCTCCATTTGAGTGTTGTTTTAAGGGGATGTTGAGGGTGGCCATCCTCTCTATAGGCTAGTCCAATGTAAGGGTCTTTGCAAGTGGGAATTAATCCAAAAGTTAATTCCCTTCAGTTTCACTGTGCATGAGCTAGTTAAGAGGACCTGATTAGTGTCCTTCCATCTAGGTTGGAGACCATCCTTTACATTCTCTTTTCCAGTAGGCACAATCCTTGGTCATAGGTCGTGGGGCATCTGACCTTCATTCAAAGATAAATTACCAAGATAAGCTCAGAAAAAATTTAGAGTATCCTTTTAATAATTCAATAAACCTTTATATTAATATAACAACAAGGAACTATCCAGGAAGCGAGTCTTAGTAAATACAGACCTCCATTAACAAAACTGGGATTTAACATTCATTGAAACATAATCTTTTTCTCTCTAAAATAACCTTCATATCTACCAAATATAACCAAATTAAGACTAATTTGTTTGCAAAATAAATCTGGTCTCAATAAACTTGACCTGATTTATGATTTGTATAACTCTAATTGATCAAATGGACTACTTTTTGCTTTGCTGAAGCTTTTTTTTTTCTTTAAACAGCTGAGTATCAACTTATTAAAAAGGTTGATTTAGGCATTGGCAATGGTGACATCTACCTTGACTCCTGACTTAATACTGATGGAAGTGATCTGCTCGACAATCTCAGAAGGACTGTGCAGGTCAATGAGTCACTTATGGATTTTCATCTGGAATCAATTTCAAGTCTTAGAACCTTCACCACAAGGAGTTTTCCTTATAGTTATTCTCGGAGTCTTGGTAGGCATCTGAACAGGTCCTTTCACTTTGAGATTCTTTTCCTTTGCACCGCTGACCAGCACATGGCTTCTCCATAGACCTCACATTGTGGCTGGTGAAGGTGATCCTAATCTGGTGAATGGCCACCTCTGGCTCCATGAGAGTCTTGCTGGTGTCTTTGAAGGCCATGGCAGCAGCATGGCTTCCTGACCAACTTGTTCTTCGGGGAGAGTGAACAGCGGTGAGGCAGGAGCAGGTGGCATGGGGCTCTGCTGCAGTGGCAACCAAGTTTTCCTCAAAGAGGTGCTTTGCCGAAATTTTTATAAGGAGTCCCAGACTGAATTTTTTAAAAAGCTTCTCAGGGCTAGGAAAGTCACGACAAGAGCTTGTCACAGATTTTGTCTGACAGATCTAGGTGAATTCCTTCCTTTCCATGGTTCCCAAAATACCTGGAGGTTTCCATACTTGCTAGTGAGGTAGCCTTTCTAATTTATCTGATGAGGCTGCTGGGAACCCAAGAGTTTCCAGTCTCTGGAGGGAGCAGATAGAGAGAAAAGAAAAATGTTTAAATTCTGCTTACAAAGGTATAATTTACCAAATTGCTGTAAGTCATAATGATTTTGAGGGGAAGATTTTCCTTTTACCTGGAAAATATATATTCAAGCCAGTAATTTTTCAGATATAAACCATAAAAATTATAAGCATATTCACCAGTTCACCAAGTCCTATGTTACTAATCCTTTTTGCTAACAGTTTTATGAAGTCATCAGGTTTTCCATTAGAATTCTTTAATTTCTTACCCAGTTCAGCATTATGGTCTGAAAATCAGAACACTCCAATTATCCAGAAGTCCATTTTATACATCTTCTTATAAAGGGAGCATTTTTGCAAACGTATTAGAATAAAACCATAGCTGTCTATAATGATAAAAGACTCAAGAAGGCACATTTAAAATCTGATTATGATGCAGTTGACAAAGAAATGTGGTTACTACTGTGACATATAACACTTTAAGATCATGACTAGATTTATGACTGACAACATTTTACTAGGACATATTCAAGCTTAAGGAATTTCATAAAATTTATAGAATATCTATATTAGTAATATCCACCATACAAAATAACCTAAGAAGATGTATTACTCATTTGCTAATACTTCTCATGTAATTGAACATATCAAATGAACCTAATTAGTTGAATATCTCTCTTTGGGATGTTTCAGGGAGCTTCTGAAGCATCCTAAAGTTGACTAGACATCAAAAGGACTTCATTAGAATTTGATATAGGAAGTTTTGTCAATAAATATCAAGAGGATTTAGAACACTCAGATAGACAGGATCACAGGTCACTGTGAAACAATAGCTACTCACTTAATCGAAGTAACAGTAAAAGATTTCAAAGGCAAATATAGAACAGATCACTTAAAAGTAGGGAAACTTGAAATCTGTTATCAAAGGCAGTTCAACATCTTAAGAAAACTTGTTTTCTTAGCAGAGAGAAAATGCTGGATTCAAGTTTTTCACCAACTTACTTTTAAAATTCATTTACTCAATTAAATTTATTTTAAACTTAGTCAATCCTGATCATACACAAAACTTTTCTCAGGGTCTACTTTCCGCAAACCTTTTATCACTTTCTGTATCCATCAGTATCACTGCATCACTTTCTCTATCCATCCAGAGATAGCCAGCTCTAAGTCAGACCTACCTCCTTTTCCCTTATGCTACAGTCCACACGTGCTGATATGTTCTTAGTCGCTCAGCTCAGTCCTGTCTCTTTGTGATCTTTTTGGCTTGTACCCAGCCAGGCTACTCTGTCTATGGGATTTTTCAAGCAAGATACTGGAGTGAGTTGCCATTACCTCCTCCAGGAGAATCTTCCCAACCCAGGGATCAAACCCCCATCTCCTGTGTCTCCTGCAATGCAGGCAGATTCTTCACCCATTGAGCCACCAGGGTTGGTTACCTCCTTTTCCCTTAATAAAATGCAATTCCATTCCTCATACCTTCTTTACTAAAAACATTCTACTTTCCTACTGTATACTGAAATTATTTTTGTCAGCTTTAATTACATGTTTAAATTAGAGGTCTCAGCTCTTAAAACCTTGATTTCTTATGAAACTGAAGATGTAAGCAACTACGAATTGTCCTTCACATTAGTATTATTTAGATTGGTGAACATAAATACCAGTAATAATTTCTAAAAACATTTGCTTTCTTATAAAGAGCATAACACCAGAATTTTCATTAATAATCATCCTAAATGCCTTTAGTTTCTCTGTAAAAGGATGCCAATGTTCAGTAATTGATGTTTCAGTACCTTATTTTATGTGGGAATGACCTAGGTAGTCAACAAATCTCCATCACTTAATTTAGCACCTAAATTTCAAGTTACCAGAATCTAGAGACTATTTTAGACAGACATTCCAAAAGCATAATTATTTTTAATAGAGTTTATCTAAACGCTCTTATCTCATTTACATTTTCTTTCCTTAAAAGTTTCTTTACATCAAGTTACTTCCTTGCTGACAAGTTTGCTATGAATACAAGAAGATTCTATTTAACTTTTATCAAACCTAGGCACAATCTAAGTATTATGCTTAATGTTGATGATTCTAAAGTCATGTCTATATTAATTAGATCAACAAACTTAAACATTAATACCAGATATTAGTTTATTAATAATACTATTTCCCAGTTCATGTGAACCTGAAATTAACTCTGGCCAATTACCTCCTATACTTTTCAGAATTTATCCAAGGACTTAATTTCCTTTAATCCAGTTAAGTAGAGCTCATTGACAATGAATTTGATAATATCATCCAAAGGTAAAAGCAAAGATAATGTACACATAAACATACAGACAGACACAACAAGAGATCTCATAGCGAGCTTCATTTTCTAAACTTAGTTATAAATCAGATATCACAATGTCAATATAACCAATATAAAACTCACTAGCTACAAGTAGCAGATGGAATAAGCTAAATTTTAAAGGGAATTTTTTTTCTGTCCTTTTTTTCCCCCCCCTTCAATCAGATCCTGAGAGCTCTGGTCTAAAGACACAGGGAGGGAAAATCAAGTTCTCCTATTAGGACTTATTCCCTCAGGGCCAGAATTCTGAAGAGATTATTTTTTTTTTCCTTCAAACTAGCTTTCTTTAGGGGTTGGGAATTAAAGAGATCAGTTAACCTTCAATTGGCATTGTGTATTTAATTGGCACAATTGAACACTCTTAATTTTCATAGAAGGGCTTCTATTTTCATAGATACTCCCTTTTATTTCTTTTTTATGGTCTTGAAAATTTGGTTAGCCAGTAACAAAGGTGTTTGTATGTAACTTGGGCCAATCTAGATTGTGTCTTTTAACAAGACTAGCTAAATCCTCATCAAAGCCTTTTAAAACGGTGGAGTTAAGCAAAAGATCATTTTGTTGGTTAGAGAATTATTCGGGTGTTAAGCCAGAATACTGCTTAAATTTTTTTCAAACCTTTCATAATAGTCCAGAATTAATTCATCCCATCTTTGCTTGCACTGTTGAGTCTTTGTCCTATCAATAGGTTTGGGGGAAAGTTCTGGAATAAGTTCGTGTAATTTCTGAGCTAATTCCTTGCATTCAGTGTGAGCCTTTGATTCAAAATCCATTAAGGGTCTGTTCCCATTCTGCTTTCTATATCCACTCCTTGCTTTGCCTTAGAAACTAATAACTGTGTTAATCGATATAGATCTGAAAACCTGGGCTCATGGGTCTGGATATTTAACTCAAACTCCTTAGCTAATCCCAATGGATCCTGACTTGAATTGGGAAATTCCTTAGCCAAGACTCGATATTCTACTTGGGTCCAGGCTGTGTTTCTAAGCACCAAGGACAATTCACTTCTCCCTGTAATAGGTTTCTCCTTAAAGGGAATCACAAACACTTCTGATTCATTCTTAATTTTCTTTACTGGGGAAGAAGGAGCAGCAGGGAGCAGAAGAGTTGGAAGAGAAAAGGAGATAGCATCTTGGCCAGGCATCTGGATAGAAGAGGATACTGGCAGAGCAGAGCGGGGAGACAGAGGCCGAGGCAGAGTGCTGCCAGGATTTGCGCTAGCTAAACCTCCCACTAACACCCCAGCCAGATTCATGTACAGCACGCACAGAGCTCATGTTTGCAAGCACTTAATTAGGAAAACTATACTAAAGGAGATATCAATCTACAATGGCCAAATTGGGGTTCTTCTGATATTTCAAAACTGCTATTTTTGTGTGCACTGTTAGAAAAACCCAGTGGTAAGGTCAAACAGACTGAAAGGAATGCTTATTTTGATTAGAATCTGGAAGCTTATAAATTATAAAAGGCTGCTACACTCTGTCTCTGGACTTGGGCAGAACTTAGAGCCTTGGCTAAGGAATTTCCCAATTAGTGTTGAAAGTTACAACAAGGTTAAAGAGAATGAAGATGGAAAATAAAAACAAAAACATATCATAATCAGACCAGATCTCTTACCTGATCTCAGTGGTGAGATGAGAAACTAAAGACATTTCACAGTAGAAACAGAAGTGGCTCAGTATAAAAGGCTCACCATGAAAACAGAAAAAAAAAAAAAAGTAATTAAGGTAGGGAGAAAAACAGAGCTTTAGAATAGGGAAGATGTGAAGATCTGAACATGCTTGCTGACAGAGGGAAAGGAGTCAATAGAAAGGCAACAAGGAAGAGTCAAACGAAGGAGGGAGTACTTATTATTTGGAACAAAGTTACAGAAAATGAAGGAAACAAAATGAAGCAAAGAAAAGCTGTGCCTTGGAAAGGAAAAGGGGCTTTTTCCTTCTGTAAAATGATGAGCGCTTCTCTGAGAGAAGAGTAAGAAGGTCGAGGGATCCTGAAAAGGCTTGGAAAAGATAAGTGTTTGGAAATTTGAGGAGCACAGGCATTTGACAAGGGCAGGAAGTAAATCCTCGAGAGGTGAATAGAAAGGAGTCTAGCGGGAGTTGAGCAGCAGTGAGGGCTTAGCTGGATTCATAAACATAAATCTGCAGAGATACACTCAGCATAGTTGAGAACTTTCTCCAAACAACTTCAGAAGCCTGGGACACTATGGGGAGAAAATAAGTTGTGGGAAAGGAAACCAAAAATGACTTGCCTAAATTACAATTACTCAGGTTGGCAAGGCTGAGACAAGTGTCCGGCCAGCCCTGGCTTCTGGTTCAACATTCTCTTTTGACTATGCTGCCTCCTTTTTGAATAAAATTTTCCTAAGGCTGGTTAAGTTTGTAAGTTAATTGTCATCTTCAAAGTTTTAAAGCCATGCTATTAAAGCAAGGTAATGAGATACTTGTTCTTTTTAGAACTAAGACAAAATTAGGACTTTTTTTTTAACATGTACAACATCATAGGTTGTGAAAAATCAGAAGAGTTCATTGCCAGACAAAACCTAGAATGCCACTTACCTGGCAACTTCAGGAAAGCCCATCTTGTACAGCATGACAACGGGTGGCTCCTCCAATGCCAGTGTTATGCTGCAGAGCACCTCTGCACCGGGAACTTGCCTTTTTCCGGCTTCCCCTTTCAGCTGCCAGCAGAGTTCAGCACACTGAGCCAGACCTAACATATCGAACACAGAACAGAGTCCCTTGGTTTAGAAATTGCCCCTACCAGCTTTCTCAAGCAAGACAAGGGCTGACATTCAGTTGTGACTTTTAACTAACCCAGTTTATTCACTCAAGACTATGATTGCCTAATAACTTCTCTTAAAACCCTGGAAGATTTTTGCAGCTAGCTAATTTTTCTCCCTGAGTAATCTCTTTATTTAGACAATATTCAGGCTTAAGACATTCCATGTGTTGTTGTTGTTGTTATTTCGTTGCTCAGTCACGTCCGACTCAGCGATCCCATGGACTGCAGCATGCCAGGCTTCCCTGTCCTTGCCCATTTCCCAGAGCTTGCTCAAACTCATGTCCACTGAGCCAGTGATGCCACCCAACCACCTCATCCTTTGTCAGCCCCTTCTCTCTGGCCTTCAATCTTTCCCAGCATCAGGGTCTTTTTAGATGAGTCAGTTCTTCACATCAGGTGGCCAAAGTATTGGAGCTTCAGCTTCAGCATCAGTCCTTCCAGTGAATATTCAGGATTGATTGCTTTTATGATTGACTGGTTTGATCTCCTTACAGTCCAAGGGACTCTCAAGAATCTTCTCCAACACCACAGTTCAAAAGCATCAATTCTTCGGTGTTCAGCCTTCCTTATGGTCCAACTCTCACATCGACACATGACTAATGGAAAAGCCATAGCTTTGCCTATACAGACCTTTGTCAGCAAGGTAATGTCTTTGCTTTTTAATATGCTGTCTATGTTGGTCATAGCTTTTCTTCCAAGGAGAAAGCGTCTTTTAATTTCATGGCTATAGTCACCATTGGCAGTGATTTTGGAGCCCACAAAAATTAAGTCTGTCACTGTTCCCATTGTTTCCCTATCTATTTGCCATGAAATGATGGGACCGAATGCCATGTTGTTTTTTGAATGTTGAGTTTTAAGCCAGCGTTTACACTCTCCTCTTTCACTCTCATCAAGAGGCTCTCTAGTTTCTCTTAGCTTTCTGCCATAAGGGTGGTGTCATCTGCACATCTGAGGTTATTGATATTTCTCCCATGGCATCTGGTCCCACCACTTCATGGGAAATAGATGGGGAAACAGTAGAAACAGTGTCAGACTTTATTTTTTGGGGCCCCAAAATCACTGCAGATGGTGACTGCAGCCATGAAATTAAAAGATGCTTACTCCTTGGAAGAAAAGTTATGACCAACCTAGACAGTATATTCAAAAGCAGAGACATTACTTTGCCGACTAAGGTCCGTCTAGTCAAGGCTATGGTTTTTCCTGTGGTCATGTATGGATGTGAGAGTTGGACTGTAAAGAAGGCTGAGCACCGAAGAATTGATGCTTCTGAACTGTGGTGTTGGAGAAGACTCTTGAGAGTCCCTTGGACTGCAAGGAAATCCAACCAGTCCATTCTGAAGGAGATCAGCCCTGGGATTTCTTTGGAAGGAATGATGCTGAAGCTGAAACTCCAGTACTTTGACCACCTCATACGAAGAGTTGACTCATTGGAAAAGACTCTGATGCTGGGAGGGATTGGGGGCAGGAGGAGAAGGGGATGACCAAGGATGAGATGGCTGGATGGCATCACAGACTCGATGGACGTGAGTCTGAGTGAACTCCAGGAGATGGTGATGGACAGGGAGGCCTGGCGCGCTGCGATTCATGGGGTCGCAAAGAGTCGGACACGACTGAGTGACTGAACTGAACTGAACTGAACTGAATTTTGATTCCAGCTCTGCTTCATCTAGCGGGCATTTTGCATGATGTCCTCTGCATATAAGTTAAATAAGCATGGTGACAATATACAGCCTTGTCATACTCCTTTCCTGGTTTAGAACCAGTCCATTGTTCCACATCTGGTTCTAACTGTTGCTTCTTGACCTGCATACACATTTCTCAGGATGCAGGTAAGGTGATCTGGCATTCCCATCTCTTTAAGAATTTTCCACAGTTTTTTGTGATCCACACAAAGGCTTCAGCATCTTCAATGAAGCAGGAGTAGATGTTTTTCTGGAGTTCTCTTCTTTTTCTATGATCCAATGGATGTTTGCAATTTGATCTCTGGTTCCTCTGTCTTTTCCAAATCCAGTCTGAACATCCGGAAGTTCTTGCTCCATGTACTGTTAAAGCCTAGCTTGGAGAATTTTGAGCATTATTTTGCTAGCATGTGAGATGAGTGCAATTGTGTGGTAGTTTGAACAATCTATGGCATTGCCTTTCTTTGGGATTGGAGTGAAAATTGGCCTTTTCCTGTCCTGTGGCTGCTGCTGAGTTTTTCAAATTTGCTGGCATATTGAGTACAGCACTTTCACAGCATCATCTTTTAGGATTTGAAATAGCTCAGCTGGAATTTCATCACCTCCACTAGCTTGTAGTGATGCTTTCTAAGGCCCACTTGACTTCTCACTCCAAGATGTCTGGCTCTAGGTGAGTGATCACACCATCATGGTAATCACTGAGATCTCTTTGTATAGTTCTGTGTATTCTTGCCACCTCTTCTGCTTCTGTTAGGTCCATACCATTTCTGGGAATTCCCTGTACTCTTTAAATTTATCCAACCTGTTTTGGCAATATTGAAAGAGAAAACACTGAATATACAGTTCTCTGGCTGAGGCAAAATGGCATGAAAATAGTTTAATTTTACCATTTTTAACATATCAAAAGAATATAATCTAGGATTTGGGGTTGATTTTCCCTAAAAAATTCAGCTCCTATGGGTAATTTTCCTATTATTCTCCTCAAAAAGTTCCTAGAAAGAATGAATTATTTTCCAGACCTATTTGCAGCTATTTACAACAGTAGCACTAGAATCACAAAAATAGCATTTTGTCCTCTAGATAATAAAGTCAGACATCTTTAGAGTTGGAGAGAACTTAATAATATTGAAACCAAACCCCCTAAAATGGCATTCCCTTACTAAGATTATGATTAATTTCTCTATCTAAAACATTATTCCTTTACTTGTCTCCTCTGACCTCAATCCCTTTCTTGACCCCTCAATCTATGCTAACTGAACACTAATTAAAGTCAGATGACTAAGATTGCTGTTGTTGATAACATCTTTACTGCACTAAAATTGCTATTGTAGATACCATCATTAACATACAAACTCAGGCTGTTTTTCCAGGCAAGATGAGCTCACAGACCCCCAAGCCATGGACCACCAGCCCCGAGAATCATAAACCAGACACATTCTTATTCCCAAAACCGTGATTAAGAAATGTCACAAGACAATAATGACTTCCAGTTTCTCTGTTCTTCTCCTTCAAGACATCCCTAACTCTAAGACCAAGATGGATCAGAGGTTTGTCTCCACTTCCTTTCTTGTTGTTCAGTCTCTAAGTCATGTCCAACTCTGCAAACCCATGAACTGCAACATGCCAGGTCTCCTTATCCTTCACTATCTCCTGGAGCTTGCTCAAACTCATGTCCATCGAGTCAGTGATGCCATCCAACCATCTCATCCTCTGTCAGCCCCTTCTCCTCCTGCCCTCAATCCTTCCCAGCATCAGGGTCTTTTCCAATGAGTCAGCTCTTTGCATCAGCTGGCCAAAATTTTGGAGCTTCAGCTTCAGCATCACTCCTTCCAATGAATATTCAGGGATGATTTCCTTTAGGTTTGACTGGTTTGATCTCCTTGCTCTCCTCTCAAGAGTCTTCCCCAGCACCACAATTTGAAAGCATCAATTCTTCGATGCTCAGCCTTCTTCTCGGTCCAATTCTCACATCTGTACATGACTACATAGCTCCGACTACACAGACCTTTTTGGCAAAGTAATGTCTCTGCTTTTTAATACACCATCTAGGTTTGTCATAGCTTTTCTTCCAAGGAGCAAGTGACTTTTAATTTCCTGGCTGCAGTCACGGTCCAGAGTGATTTTGGAGCCCAAGAAAATAAAATCTGCCACTGTTTCCAGTTTTTTCCCATCTATTTGGAGTCCAAGAAAATAAAATCTGTCACCGTTTCCATTTTCCCCCACATCTTCCCCATGAAGTGATGGGACTGGATGCCATGATCTTAGTTTTTTGAATGTTGAGTTTTAAGCCAGCTTTTTCACTCTTCTTTCACCTTCATCAAGAGGCGCTTTAGTTCCTCTTTGCTTTCTGACATTAGAGGCGTGTCATCTGCATATCTGAGGCTGTTGATATTTCTCCCAACAACCTTGATTCCAGCTTGTGAGTCACCCAGCCCAGCATTTTGCATGATCTTGAATAATCAGGGTGACAATATACAACCTATAACTGCATATAAGTTAAATAATCAGGATAACAATATATAGCCTTGATGTACTCCTTTCCCTATCTGGAACCAGTCTGTTGTTCCATAGCCAGTTCAAACTGTTGCTTCTTGACCTGTATACAGGTTTCTCGGGAGGCAAATGATCTGGTATTCCAATCTCTTTAAGAATTTTCCACAGTTTGTTGTGATCCACACAGTCAAATGTTTTCACGTAGTCAATGAAGCAGTATATTTTTGTTTGAACTCCCTTGTTTTTTCTATGATCCAACAGATGTTTGTAATTTGATCTCTGTTCCTCTGCCTTTTCTAAATTCAGCTTGTACATCTGGAATTCCTCGGCTCACAAACTGTTCTAGCTTGAAAGATTTTGGTGCCCTGCAAATAAACCTTTTCTTTATTGCAAACAGGCTTCTCTGATGGCTCAGCTGGTAAAGAATCCACCTGCAATGTGAGAGGTGCAAGAGATGCAGGTTTGATTCCTGGGTGGAAAGATCCCCTGGAGAAGGAAATAGCAACCCACCCCAGTATTCTTTCCTGAAAATCCCATGGACAGAGGAGCCTGGCGGGCTACAGTCCAAAGAGTCACAAGGAGTCAGGCATGACTGAGTGACTGGGCAAGCACGTTGTTGCAGACACTCACTATCAGAGTTTGGCTTTCTGTGCCAAGTCATGGGCACAGGAGACCTTGTTAGTTACAAAGTTAGCAATGAGTACCTAAGATTAAGCAATTTGTGAATGGTCACAAAGTAGCCTAACTCCAGAGTTTAGATTAGAATTCAAGACTCCTGATTTACATTTGTTTTTATACCACACCAGCTATTCAAGGATAGCTAGATTAAGAATGTTCTATCAGGATAGACTGGTTTCATTGTTCTGGTGTTCTTCTACCCACACTCCAATCACAGTCTGGTTCCTGAGGACCTTTGATAGTTTTCTATAGAACCCTAACATTCTCAAGAAATTTAACTGCCAGTTCTCACTTCTAAGCAATTGTCTACATATTTTCACAGAATATATATTTTAAACACTATTTTTAAATATGCAATTCTACATCTTATAATGATTTTTTAAATTGTGAACATTATTAATATTAAAGTTAAAGCGAATAATTCAACTAATATATCCAAACTTTGGGGGAATCAGTTTTACTTGAAATCTGCCAAATAAAAAGCTTAAATATTTATGAATATGTAAGAACAAAAGCAGTATTCAAATTGGTTTTATGTATACATAGGTGGGAAATAGGCCTAGTTCTCTTCCCGAAAGAATATATATACATAGTTGACAAATATTTGAGAAAAATACTTAGCTTCGTCTTGATCAGATAGAAAGATACCATTTTAACCAATCTCATTAGTCAGGATGTTTAAAAATGGAACTAATCAATACTAGAGAAACTATGGCAAGACAGCCACACTCATATAGTAAGGGTAAAAGTTTAAACTGATACAACCTTTATGAAAGCAATATACATAATTATTAACAGCATTTAAAATGCTTTGGAAACAATTCTATGGAAATAATCAAGTACAGGGAAAGTCATACACACAAAGCTATCTGTTCATCACATTCTTAGAACAGTGAAAAGCTAGATAATCTACAAGTGAAATAACTGGGGAATAGTTACGTAAAGTGTGATCTATCCATACAATAAAGTACTATGTTCCTATTTTAAATGTCTACAAAAATTTCAATAATATAGGAAAATGCTTATGATATAATCAGTAAAAAATGCAAGGGACCAATTAGATATTCATCTACCCATTCATCCAACAAACATTTACAGAATGCCCCTTACGTGCTGACACTGCTCAAGGCTCAGAAGATCTAGTAAATAAGATAGGTATATAAAGGAACACTGGAGAAGGAAATGGCAACCCACTCCAGTACTCTTGCCTAGAAAATTCCATGGATGGAAGAGCCTGGTGGGCTACAGTCCATGGGGTCGCAAAGAGTCGGACACGACTGGGCAACTTCACTTATAAAGGAACACAGCCTGCTTAAGGAATAGAAAGTTAAGTGAACCAGGCTAGAGAGTGCTCTAGATAACCGATGAGAGTGAGAGAGAAGGTGGTGGAGAGGGAGAGCGAGCGAGGGGGAGAGGGAGCACACGCACGTGAATGTACTGAACGCACCAAATTTTGCCGTAATCTGTCACACCATACCACTGATCCTGTAGCAGATGTGATGCACTGTGTTAAATCTCTGCCTAAGGTTTGTTTAACTCACAAATGTGGCAAAAAAAAAAAAAGAAGAGAGGGAGGAAATAAAGATTCATGTTAACTTATTTATTTGCTTTTGATGACTGACAGTGAGAAAACACACTGATTATACGAGCTTTCTGGTTATGTGCTTTCAGAATAAACCGGTATTTCTTGTATTTCTATAATCTAAATCTGTAAAGGGTAGAAGTCAAAAGTTAGCTTTAGAAATCCACTTGCCAAGAAGGCACAGCAGACAGTTACGAAAGCATTTATGTGAGCAACATTTTTTTGTTTTAATTTCTTTTCTTGAGGGAACCCTCTTACACTGTTGGTGGGAACACGAACTAGTACAGCCACTATCAAGAACAGTGTGACTGCTGCTGCTGCTGCTAAGTCGCTTCAGTCGTGTCCGACTCTGTGCGACCCCATAGACGGCAGCCCACCAGGCTCTCCCATCCCTGGGATTCTCCAGGCAAGAACACTGGAGTTGGTTGCCATTTCCTTCTCCAATGCATGAAAGTGAAAAGTGAAAGTGAAGTTGCTCAGTCATGTCCAACTCTTAGTGACCCCATGGACTGCAGCCCACCAGGCTCCACCGTCCATGGGATTTTCCAGGCAAGAGTACTGGAGTGGGGTGCCATGCCTTCCCCAAACAATGTGGAGATTCCTTTAAAAACTGGAACTAGAACTGCCATACGACCCAGCAATCCCACTGCTGGGCATATACACTGAGGAAACCAAAATCGAAAGAGACACATGTACCCCAGTGTTCACTGCAGCACTTTTTACAATAGCCAGGACATGGAAGCAACCTAGATGTCCACTGGCAGACGAATGGATAAGAAAGCTGTAGTACATATACACAATGGGATGTTACTCGGCTATTAAAATGAATGCATTTGAATCAGTTCTAATGAGGTAGATGAAACTGGAGCCTATTGTACAGAGTAAAGTAAGTCAGAAAGACAAACACCAATACAGTGTATCAATGCATATATATGGAATTTAGAAAGATGGTAACAACGACCCTATGTGCAAGACAGCAAAAGAAACACAGATGTAAAGAACAGATTTTAGACTCTGTGGGAGAAGGCAAGGGTGGGATGACTTGAGAGAATAGAGCTGAAACATGTATATTGCCATATACGAGACAGATGGCCAGTCCACGTTTGACGCCTGAAACAGGGCACTCAAGGCCAGTGCACTGGGACAGCCAGAGGGATAGGGTGGGGAGGGGGTGGGATGGGGGTGGGGACAGGGGGACACATGTACACCCATGGCTGATTCGAGTCAATGTATGGCAAAAGCCACCGCAACATTGTAACGTGATTAGCCTCCAACTAAAACAAATTAATTTAAAATTTTTTCCTTTCTTGGATAACTTCTAGCACTGAAGTGAAAACCATACTTCTCTCCTTAGAAAAAAATAAACTCTCAAACATGAGCATGATATATTTATAAACTGTGGATGGGCACAGGAATGGCAATCTTGTCTAGGTAGTATATTTAAACAGTAATGTCCTTCTTAAAGTCTCTTATGAAGGAAAAAAAGTTTTAACCTTGTTACCTCATTTTACTACCATCTTACTAGAAAAATTTCCTAACAAGATGTTGGTCAATCTTTTTATATAAAAACAATTAGCCTAGAACTCAGCTTCACAGGTATAGAGTCTGGTTGCTACTAAAAATAAACTATTCACACATGTATCAACACTCCTCTAAGTATTGAAGATAGAAAGAATTCACAGTGGAATATGAAGCACTAATAAAGATAAGTACTAAGTGCTATGGAAATCCACAGATCTTGAGATATTGTCTGAACTCTTTTCTTCCTCCTGCTTCCTAGAACCCATAGCTCTTTCTATACCATTAAGACAACAAAGTACAAAAAAGTGACAGTTCATTTTTAGTCAAATTAGACTTCTAAAGGCCTTAGCATAAACAACATAAAAGAGCATGCTTTTCTATTGTTGGAGAATAGTTTTTTGAGAAAGCAAAGATTTGTTGAGCTTCAAAGGGAAAAAAGTTTTAATGAACTTAACATACACTGAAAAATGCATATTTACGTAAGAGCAGTTTTTCCTTCCAAAAGTTATAAAATTATCAACCTAGAATTCTATCAAATGTAAAATATATTTCAAGAACAAAAGTAACATAAGGATATTTTCAGACAAAATAAGATGAAAGAAGTCATCACTATATTGCAACACCCACACTATAAATGTCAAAGGAAATCCTCTGGGCAGTAAGAAAATGATAGCAGCTGGAAACACAAATGTACACAAAGGAATAAAGTGGTAACCACGGTAGCCTTAAACAGATAAGGCTTTCTTACTGTTTAATCTCTTTAAGAGATAATCAGTTAATGAAAAACAATAATTTCTTGTGAGGTTTATAACATGTGTGAAAGAAAAATTCACAGCTACTGTGTTATAAGGCCTGGGCAGGAGAAATGGAAGTATGCTGTTGTAATATTCTTTTACTATTAGCAAACTGGTATAATAACACTTGAAGACAAGCTATGATAATAAAGTGGAAAAATAAAAAATAATCCAAAAGTGGGCTGAAAAAAAGACAAACGGGAATATAGTACAGCTGGGACAAAACACAAACAGCCATACTAATAACCACATCAAATGTAAATAGTCCAAACACTCCGATCAAAGGCAGAGACCGTCAGTTTGGAGGCAAAAAACAAGACCAATTGGGTCTTGCTGTCCATGCACTTCAATATAAAATCACAAATAATTAAAACTAAGAAGACAGAAAAAGATATATCATGTTAGCATCAGTTAAAATCTGAAAGCTGGAATGGCCATATTAAATCAACCAAAGTAGATTCCAGAGCAAAGAAGGCCATTTTGCGAAGACGAAGGAGAAAATGTAAAATTGTCTTGATTAACAGATGACATGATTGTCAGTTCAGAAAACATGATGAAGTTTTTAAACACCTACTAGAGTTATAACTGAGTTTTAGCATGGCTATAAGATGAATATACAACAATTGATTATATTTCTACATACAAGCAATAAAAACTTGAAACTGAAAAATGCCATCCACAATAGCATCAAAAATATGAAATACTTAGGGATAAATCTGACAAAAGATGAGCAAGACCTGTACAATGAAAACAAAGAAAGCTGAGTGCCAAAAAATTGATGCTTTTGAACTGTGGTGTTGGAGAAGAGTCTTGAGAGTCCCTTGAACTGCAAGGAGATCCAACCAGTCCATCCTAAAGGAGATCAGCCCTGGGTCTTCACTGGAAGGACTGATGTTGAAGCTGAAACTCTAATACTTTGGCCACCTGATGTGAAGAGCTCACTCATTTGAAAAGACCCTGATTCTGGGAAAGATTGAGGGCAAAAGGAGAAGGGGATGACAAAGGATGAGATGGTTGGATGGCATCACTGACTCAATGGACATGGGTCTGGGTAGACTCCAGCAGTTGGTGATGGACAGGGAGGCCTGGCATGCTGTGGTTCATGGGGTCACAAAGAGTTGGACACAACTGAGCGACTGAATTGAACTGAAATAAATGGAGTTTATGAGTCAGAAAATCCACTACTGTTTGAATCTCAATTCCACCTGTCCCCCCCAAAAATCTTCTATAAGAAAATCCAGCTGGGATTTTTATTAGGACCCCAGTTGGATTTTCTTATAGAAATCAACAAGCTGGTTCTAAAATTTCTATGGAAATGTAAAGGAACTAGACTAGCCAAACAATTTTGAAAAAGAAGACATTTGGAGGGCTAAAGCTATCTAATTTCAACAACTATTATAAAGGCACAGTAATCAAGAGTATGGTACTCCTTTAAATACAAACAGATTAACTGGACAAAAAAGAGAGACCTACAATAATGCCCACATATTTATGAACAGCTGATTTTTGACAAAGGCAATGCAATGTATTAAGTATAGAGTTTCTAATAAACAGCACTTCAACAACTGAAAATTTATACATAAAAATGAACTTGCATTCATACTTTGTGATATACATTCAAAGTGAGTCACAGATCTAAATGTAAGGCTTAAAATATAAGACAGGAAGAAAAAAATAGGAAAAAAAATCTTTGTGACTCAGGGTTAGACAAAGATTTCTTAGACAGGGCTTAACCAAAATTAAAAACATTTGCTCTTAAGACACTAGTAAGAGCATGAAAAAAAAATCACACTCTAGGAAAAAAATCTTTGCAAAGCATATATTTTATAAAGAACTTGTATACAGGACATATGAAGAACTCTCAAAGCTCAACCAAAAGAGAAACAAATTTTGCCCCCAAAATAGGAAAAGGGTTTGAATAGACACTCCACAGAAAAAGATATACATAAGGCAAATAAGAACACAAAAAACTGTTTCAAATCATTAGTGAGTAGGAAAATGCAAATTAAAACCACAAGATGCCACAACATATTGATTAGAATGGCTAAAATTTTTAAAGCTGACCATCCCAAGTGCTGATAAGGGTGTGGAGGAACAGAACTCTCATACACTGCTGCTGCAAATGTAAAATGGTATGACCACTTTGGAAATCAGTTTCTTAAAAGTTAAACCCACAACTGGCATATGATCTAGTCATTCCACTCCTAGGTATCTATTCAAAAGAAAACATAATATGTGTTCATACAAAGATTTATACAGGAACATTCACAGTAGCATTATCTGTAACAGAAAACTAGAAACAACCCAAATGTCCACCAACAATAAACATGACACACACATTCAATGTAATACCATTCAGCAATAAAAAGGAACAAAGTATTGATACATACAAACACATGGACGAGTCTTAGGCAGACAAAGAGAAAGATAATTTCTGTAGGATTCCACTTGTACAAAACTCCAGAAATGCAAATTAATCTATAGTGACAGAAAAACACTGCTTTGGGATGAGGGGGTAAAGACAGAGGGAGGGAAGGATTACAAAGATGCATATATGAAGAAACTTTCAGGGTTGATGGGCATGTTCACTATCATGTAAGCATTCTCTCTTAGGCTCCATTTCTCCTCCTGGCACTGAAAAATGTTCCATAGAGTCTAGTAATAAAAACCTACCTCATCACATTGCAGTGGTAAACCTGAAAAATTATGGGCAATGGGAATGAGGATGGGTGACCTCCAGGATGTGATGCGAGGTGAAATAAATGCTTTGGTAACATGCTATTTAGGCCTTCATGGTTCACTGGCTTTAAAGAGTTAGTATTGGATTTAGGTCTTGTCAGTCATGTGTGGATCACAAAAAACCGTGGAAAATTCTTAAAGAGATGGGACTACCAGACCACCTTACCTGCCTCTGGAGACACCTGTATGCAGGTCAAGAAGCAACAGTTAGAACCGGACGTGGGACAACTGATCTGGTTCAAAATTGAGAAAGGAGTATGTCAAGGTTGCGTATTGTCACCCTGCTTATTTAACTTATATACAGAGTATAATATGCAAAATGCCCAGTTGGATAAAGCGCAAGCTGGAATCAAGATTGTTGGGAGAAATATCAACAGCCTCAGATATGCAAATTGCACCACCCTTATGGCAGAAAGCAAAGATGAACTAAAGAGCCTCTTGATGAGGGTGAAAGAGGAGAGTGTAAAAGCTGGCTTAAAAATCAACTTTCAAAAAACAAAGGTCATGGTATCCCGTCCCATCACTTCATGGCAAATACATAGAGAAAAGGTGGAAACAGTGGCAGATTTTATTTTCTTGGGTTCTAAAATCACTGTGGATGGTGACTATAGCTGTGAAGTTAAAAGAGGCTTGCTCCTTGGAAGAAAATCTATGATAAACCTAGACAGCATATTAAAAAGCAGAGACATCACTTTGCCAACAAAGGTCCTTTTGGTCAAAGCTATGGTTTTTCCAGTAGCCATGTATTGGTGTGAGAGTTGGATAAAGAAGGATGAGAACTGGAGAATTCATGTTTTCAAACTTGGTGCTGGAGACGACTTTTTTTTCATGTGCAGTTTTTTATTTGTTTACTTTAATTGGAGGATAATTACTTTACAATATTATGACGGTTTTTGCCATGCATCAGTATGAATCAGCCACAGGTTTACATGTGTCCTCTTCACCCTCAACCCCCCTCTCACCCACCCTATCCCTCCAGGTTGTCACAGAGCACCGCCTTTGAGTGCCCTGCTGCATACATCAAACTTGCACTGGTTATCTATTTTACATATGGTAACATACATGTTTCAGTGCTATGCTCTCAAATCATTCCACCCTTTCCTTCTGGAGAAGACTCTTGAGAGTCCCTTGGACAGCAAGGAGATCAAACCAGTCCATCCTAAAGGAGATTGATTGCTTATAGCAATAAAGGATATAGGACTAAACACTAAGGATGATTAAAATGGAACATATTCATCAATTAAAAAGAATGAAGTCCTGATCCATGCTACAAGACATGTGAATGCTTTCTATGCTGATTAAAAGAAGCCTGTCACAAAAGGTCATATACTTAGCTATCTTTTTTAAAAAATGTTCATAATAAGCAATACATAATAATAGAAAGTCGATTAGTGGTTGCGAGGTGCCTCAGAGGAAAGGAGTATTAATGGGTATGTGTTTTCCTTTGGAGATGAAAATGTCCTGAAATTAGATAGTGGTGATGATTTCACCACTCTGTGAATATATTAAAGTATACACTGAGTTGTACACTTTATTTATTATTTTTTTCCAATGCTCTTTTTCTTTTTTTAAATTTAAATTCATTTATTTTAATTGGAGGCTAATTACTTTAAAATAATCCATTTCATGGTATGTCAATTTTATCTCAATAAAGCTATTATTTACTACAAAGATAAAAAATGAGTTAAATTCCCATCTCAATAAAGCTATTATTTACTACAAAGATAAAAAATGAGTTAAATTCCCAATTCAAAAAATTAGAAAAACAACCACAAAGTAAACCAACAGAAAGCACAAGGACGATAAAGGCAGAAAATAAAGGGATAAAGAATTAGAAAGAGTAGACATGGACTTCCCTGATGGTCCAGTGGCTAAGAATCTGCCTTCCAATGCTGAGATGATGGTTCAGTCCCTAGTCTGGGAAGATCCCACATGCTGCAGAGCAACTAAACCCATGAGCCACAACTACTGAGCCTGCGCTCTAAAGCCTGGGGACTGCAACTGCTGAGCCCTCAAGCCACAACTACTGAGGCCCATGCAAGCCCGAGAGCTCGTGCTCAGCAGCAAGAGAGGCCCCCGCAATGAGAAGCCCATGCACCGCAATGAGAGAGTAGCCGGCACTCGCGGCAGCTAGAGAGAGTCCATGCGCAACCACGAAGACCCAGTGCACCCAGAAAGAAATAAAGAATAGACATAGTTAATCCAAATTCCACTGTTCTGAAAAATTTAACGAAAGAAACAAACTCTTACCCTAATTTAATGGGGAAAAAAGGATAAATTATATATACACAAATATAAGAACAGGAGAGAAAAACCATTGAAACAGAAAATTGTAAAAGACTACTTTTCAGGACTTCGAAGAAAGCTGAGTGTCAAAGAACTGATGCTTTTAACTGTGGTGTTGGAGAAGACTCTTGAGAGTCCCTTGGACTGCAAGGAGATCCAACCAGTCCATCCTAAAGGAGACTAGTCCTGGGTGTTCATTGGAAGGACTGATGCTGAGTCTGAAACACCAATTCTTTGGCCACCTCATGCGAAGAGTTGACTCATTGGAAAAGACTCTGATGCTGGGGGGGGAATTGAGGGCAGGAGGAGAAGGGGACGACAGAGGATGAGATGGCTGGATGGCATCACCGACTTGATGGACGTGAGTTTGGGTGAACTCCAGGGGTTGGTGATGGACAGGGAGGCCTGGCGTGCTGCAATTCACAGGGTGCAAAGAGTCGGACACGACTGAGGGACTGAACTGAACTGACACAAATAGATTTGAAATTCTAAATGAAATAGATAATTTCCAAGAGGAATACAGACTACCAAAAGTGACCCCAAGGGAGATGGAATGTTTAAACAAAAAGAAACCACCACAACAACAACAAAAAGAAGAACCCACACATCAAAAAAAACAGGCTCAGATATTTTTACAGGGTATTAAATCAAACCTATAAAGATCAAGTAGTCCCAGTGCTCCATAAATTGTCCCAAAGCATAAAAAATGAGGAAAGGCTTCCTATTTCCTTTTAGGAAGTAAGTATAAAATTAACACCTAAACTTGTTAAGGACATAAGAAAAAATAAAATTGTAAACTGATATCACTTATGAATATGGATTTGAAAATACTAAAGAAAAGTGACAGAATCTAACACCACATTTAAAAACAATCAATACATCACAATCAGGTGAGAGTGGAGAGTCAGATTATATAGAAACTTGTAGGCCATTATAAGGCCTGTAGGTTCCAATCTGAGTGTGGAAAGAATGCAGCAAAGTTTTGAGCAGAGGAGTGAAATGATCTAGCTTGTACTGGAAAAGCATTGCTCTGGACATAAAGAACTGACTGTACAGCTGCACAAGCAGAAGCAAAAAACCATGTAGGAGACTCTTATACTCCAGGTGAGAAATTATGATAATTTGCACTACAGGGAAAGTGGGGAAAATGTGGAGAAACACTTCTCTTTCTCATATTTCTGGATATTTTAAGATGTGGGTAAAAAAGGCTTACTGATCTACTGAATGTTAAGGACAAGAAAAATCAAGACTGGCTCTAAGGTTTTTGGCCAAAGGTCCTAGAAAGATGGAGTTATCACTTGCTGGACAGAAAAACCTTCAGGAGGAACAGACAGGGAAGGTAGAAGTTCAAGGAGAGAATTAGTACTTCAGTTTTAGACCTGTTCAATTTGAAAGGCCTGCTACTGCTAAGTCTCTTCAGTTGTGTCCAACTCTGTGCGACCCCATAGACGGCAGCCCACCAGGCTCCCCTGTCCCTGGGATCCTCCAGGCAATAACACTGGAGTGGGTTGCCATTTCCTTCTCCAATGCATGAAAGTTGGACATCAAAGCAAAAATACTTTTGCGAAGTGTTAGAGATATGAGATAAGATTTTTTTAAAGACCTAAAGCATCTATCACTTCATGGGAAATAGATGGGGAAACAGTGGAAACAGTGTCAGACTTTATTTTGGGGGGCTCCAAAATCACTGCAGATGGTGATTACAGCCATGAAATTAAAAGACACTTACTCCTTGGAAGAAAAGTTATGACCAACCTAGACAGCATATTCAAAAGCAGAGACATTACTTTGCTGACTAAGGTCCGTCTAGTCAAGGCTATGGTTTTTCCAGTGGTCATGTATGGATGTGAGAGTTGGACTGTGAAGAAGGCTGAGAGCCGAAGAATGGATGCTTTTGAACTGTGGTGTTGGAGAAGACTCTTGAGAGTCCCTTGGATTGCAAGGAGATCCAACCAGTTCATTTTGAAGGAGATCAGCCCTGGGATTTCTTTGGAAGGAATGATGCTAAAGCTGAAACTCCAGTACTTTGGCCACCTCATGCAAAGAGTTGACTCATTGGAAAAGACTCTGATGCTGGGAGGGATTGGGGGCAGGAGGAGAATGGGACGACCCAGGATGAGACGGCTGGATGGCATCACTGACTCGATGAACGTCAGTCTGGTTGATGATGGACAGGGAGGCCTGGCGTGCTGCAGTTCATGGGGTTGCAAAGAGTCAGACACGACTGAGTGACTGAACTGAACTGAAAGCATGAAAAGAGTTGACCTTGAAGGAATAAAGAGCACTGTAGCCAAAGGAAATTTGAGACTGTGGTACAGGGTTTAAGTTGGGCTTACAGAACACACTGGAAAGCCAATGAGCTTACACATGGGAAGACTAGACAGCAAGAATTAAAAAAATAAATGATTTTAAAAAAAGAATCTCACTATAACATAGTACTAGATAATATACATTTTGGTATCTGAATGCTATGGTCTGAATTGTGTCCCCTCAAAATTCATTTGTTGATGTCCTAAACCCCAACGTGATGGTATCTGGAGCGTGGCTTTGGATAATTATGGTCGAAGAGGTCAAGAGGGTAAGTCCCTCTTGATAGGATTAGTGCTCTTGTTGTTCATTGTTATTCCATCACTAAGTTGTGTCCAACTCTGCGACCCCATGGACTGTAGCATGCCAGGATCCCCTGTCCTTCACTATCTCCCGCAGTTTGTTCAAATTTCTGTCCATTGAGTCGGTGATGCTATCTAACCATCTCATCCTCTGCCACCCTTTTCTCCTCTTGCCATCAGTCCTTCCCAGCATCAGGGAAAGCATCACTTTTCCAGTGAGTTGGCTCGTCACATCAGATGGCCAAAGTATTAGAGTTTCAGCTTCAGCATCAGCCCATCCAATGAATATTCAGGACTGATTTCCTTTAGGATTGACAGGTTTGATCTCCTTGCAGTCCAGGGGATTCTCAAGAGTCTCCTCCAACACCACAATTTGAAAGCATCAATTCTTTGGCACTCAGCCTTCTTTATGGTCCAACTCTCACATCCATACATGACTACTAGAAAAACCATAGCTTTGACTGTACAGAACTTTGTCAGCAAATCATGTCGTTTTTTAATACAGTGTCTCAATTTGTTGTAGCTTTTGAATTCTTATAAAAAGAAGAAGACAAATATGCTTCTCTCTCCCTCTCTCTCTACACTCACAAAAAAGAGGAGCTCACGTGATGATACACAGTAAGATGGAGCCACCTATGGCCCAAGAGAAGAGGCCTTAGTATAAAACTTATCTTACATCTGAATTTTAGACTTTCCAGCCTCTAGAACTATGAGGTTTGAGGCACTGGGTCTATGGTATTGGCTATGTCAGCCCAAGCAGACTAATACAGTGGAAATGGAGTTATATTGAACAAAAATGTAAAATATATAAATGGCTTTGGAATCATTCTAGTTCCAAAGTTTGGAAAAATTGCCAGTGAAAGCCTGAATATCTTGAAGAAAACATTAGTAGTGGCCTCAAGGTCCTCTGACACTGCAAGTAAGAGTTTGCAAAAGGACAAAATCTTCTGAAGACTGGAGAAAAGGAGATCCTTGTTACAATAGAAGCAGCAATTATAGTAATACTATTACCACAGTTTAGAAGAAACCAGACAATAAGCAAAATATTGAAACTGCTACATGGTTTCTTCTTGCTGCTTATAGTGAAACTCTACAATGCTCTATTGCAGAGAGAACTATTAAACAAAAAGGATCCAGAATGTCATAGTTTTGAAAATTCTCAGCCTCTCAAAGTGGTAAAAGATGCTAAAATTAAGAAATAATCTTTGAGCAAAAATGAAATCCAGGGTACTGTCAGGAAAACATGGTCCAAAACTGAAGCCCAAGTTGTAACAAATCTTCTGTAAAGACTCATAAAGATGTCTCAGAATGCTGTTCAGACAGAAAAAAAAGCTGTGCCTTACAAATCCCCTCAATCAAAGTGCTGCTAGGAAACTTAAGACTGTTGATCCTCGGGACTTTCTTCATGGCCCAGTGGCTAAGACTCTGCGCCCCCAAGGCAGGGGGCCTGGGTTCAGTCCCTGGTCAGGGAACTAGATCTCCCATGCTGCATCTAAAGATCCCACGTGCCACAACTAAGACCCAGTACAGTTAAACAAATAAATGAAAAAAATTTAAAAAACAATGTTGCTCAGAAAGGACCCAAAGAAATTTGCAGGTGTGGAGCAACAAACCAAGATTCACAGGAGATCCACAAAACTCCTAAGATAAACATTATCCAGAGGCGATCCTTAGGTGTTAGTCAGTCAGTTCAGTCGCTCAGTCGTGTCTGACTCTTTGCAACCCCATGAACCGCAGCACGCCAGGCCCCCCTGTCCATCACCAATTCCCGAGTTCACCCAAACTCATGTCCATTGAGTCGGTGATACCATCCTCAGTCGTCCTCTTCTCCTCCTGCCCTCAATTGTTCCCAGCATCAGGGTCTTTTCAAATGAGTCAGCTCTTCACATCAGGTGGCCAAAATATTGGAGTTTCAGCTTCAACATCAGTCCTTCTGATGAACACCCAGGACTGATCTCCTATAGGATGGACTGGTTGGATCCCCTTGCAGTCCAAGGGACTCTCAAGAGTCTTCTCCAACACCACAGTTCAAAAGCATCAATTCTTCGGCACTCAGCTTTCTTTATAGTCCAACTCTAACATCCATACGTGACTACTGGACAAACCATAGCCTTGACTAGATGGACCTTTGTTGGCAAAGTAATGTCTCTGCTTTTTAATATGTTGTCTAGGTTGGTCATAACTTTTCTTCCAAGGAGTAAGTGTCTTTTAATTTCATGGCTGCAATCACCAACTGCAGTGATTTTGGAGCCCCCCAAAATTAAGTCAGCTTTAAGTATTAGCATTCTACTTTTCTCAGGTCACAGATCACAGCCTGAAAATTACGGTCTGGGGTAAGAGCTGTGGTGATAAGAGAAACTAGGGAAAAACATAATTTGAAGTTTGAAAGCAGAACTAAGGATCCTGAGGAACTAGAGTGGGGGAAGAGTGGGGGGAAGTGTCTGACATGATTCATGTTTTTGCTTTAAACAACTGAATGGGTGGAAATGCCACTTTCTAAGATGAGGAAAAGTAGAGGAGGAGTAAGTTTAAGCTGATGGGGGAACAGAATTAAGAGTCTGCACATGAACATGTGAAAATTGAGACATCTGTTACATATACATGCAGAGATGTGAAGATGCTGGCTGGATATACAGGTATAGAGTTCATCATTGACTATCCTAAGTTTATTTCCATCTCCCCACAAGTATATAACCTTGTCTTACTTCATCACAGGACTAATAATCATTTAAATTATCTTAGTTTTTTTCCCATATGCTACTATCTCCCTCTACTAGAAACTTAAAAACCACACATCTCATCTGCTTATTTGTTGCTTGTGAATGACTGCATTGATACACCTAATTCTTTTCCCTTTATGGTCTGACTTTGCAGTTTCCTACCTTTAAAAAAGTAAAGCATATTTCCCTCTCCCTTGATTACAAGTTTTTCATATGACTTGCTTTGGTCAAGTCTCAAAATGACTTGCATGTTGCAGATTATGCTCTTATGCTTGTGCTGTGACCATAAAGAGGACATATCAGAGCTGGCCTTCTGGCCCCAAGAGGAGGCTCAGACACCCAGCCAAACAGGAGTAAAATGGAGCCTCCAACCACCCTACAGTCATATCAAACCAGACAAAAAGAGTTGATCATGACTTAGATCCACTGAATCCCAGTCAATCTACAAACTTGCAAACTATAAGAATAAAAAATCATTTAAAATCACTGAGTTTCAGTTCAGTTCAGTTCAGTCGCTCAGTCGTGTCCAACTCTTTGCAACCCCATGAATTGCAGCACACCAGGCCTCCCTGTCCATCACCAACTCCCAGAGTTCACTCAAACTCACGTCCATCGAGTCAGTGATGCCATCCAGCCATCTCATCCTGTGTCGGTCCCTTCTCCTCCTGCCCCCAATCCCTCCCAGCATTAGAGTCTTTTCCAATGAGTCAACTCTTCGCATCAGGTGGCCAAAGTACTGGAGTTTCAGCTTTAGCATCATTCCTTCCAAAGAACACCCAGGACTGATCTCCTTTAGAACGGACTGGTTGGATCTCCCTGAAGTCCAAGGGACTCTCAAGAGTCTTCTCCAACACCACAGTTCAAAAGCATCAATTCTTCGGCGCTCAGCTTTCTTCACAGTCCAACTCTCACATCCATATATGACTAATGGAAAAACCATAGCCTTGACTAGACAGACCTCTGTTGGCAAAGTAATGTCTCTGCTTTTGAATATGCTATCTAGGTTGGTCGTAACTTTCCTTCCAAGGAGTAAGCATCTTTTAATTTCATGGCTGTAATCACCATCTGCAGTGATTCTGGAGACCCCAAAAATAAAATCTGACACTAGTTCCACTGTTTCCCCATATATTTCCCATGAACTGATGGGACCAGATGTGATGATCTTTGTTTTCTGAATGTTGAGCTTGAAGCCGACTTTTTCACTCTCCTCTTTCACTTTCATCAAGAGGCTTTTCAGTTCCTCTTCACTTTCTGCCATAAGGGTGGTGTCATCTGCATATCTGAGGTTATTGATATTTCTCCTGGCAATCTTGATTCCAGCTTGTGCTTCTTCCAGCCCAGCAATTCTCATGATGTAATCTGCATAGAAGTTAAATAAGCAGGATGACAATATACAGCCTTGACGTACTCCTTTTCCTATTTGGAATCAGTCTGTTGTTCCATGTCCAGTTCAAACTGTTGCTTCCTGACCTGCATATAGGTTTCTCAAGAGGCCAGTCAGATGATCTGATATTCCCATCTCTTTCATAATTTTCCACAGTTTATTGTGATCCACACAGTCAAAGGCTTTGGCATAGTCAATAAGGCAGAAGTAGATGTTTTTCTGGAAATCTCTTGCTTTTTCGATGAGCATTCTTTGGTATTGTCTTTCTTTGGGACTGAAATGAAAACTGATCTTTTCCAGTCCTGTGGCCACTGCTGAGTTTTCCAAATGTGCTGGCATATTGAGTGCAGCACTTTCACAGCATCATCTTTCAAGATTTGAAATAGCTCCACTGGAATTCCATCACCTCCACTAGCTTTGTTCGTAGTGATGCTTTCTAAGGCCCACTTAACTTCACATTCCAGGATGTCTGGCTCTAGGTGAGTGATCACACCATCGTGATTATCTTGGTTGTGAAGATCTTTTTTGTACAGTTCTTCTGTGTATTCTTGCCACCTCTTCCTAATATCTTCTGCTTTTGTTCGGTCCGTACCATTTCTGTCCTTTATCGAGCCCATCTTTGCATGAAATGTTCCCTTGGTATCTCTAATTTTCTTAAAGAGATCTCTAGTCTTTCCCATTCTGTTGTTTGCCTCTATTTCTTTACATTTCTTTACATCGCTGAGGAAGGCTTTCTTATCTCTTCTTGCTATTCTTTGGAATTTTGCATTCAGATGCTTATATCTTTCCCTTTCTCCTTGGCTTTTCGCTTCTCTTCTTTTCACAGCTATTTGTAAGGCCTCCCCAAACAGCCATTTTGCTTTTTCGCATTTCTTTTCCATGGGGATGGTCTTGATCCCTGTCTCCTGTACAATGTCACGAACCTCATTCCATAGTTCATCAGGCACTCTATCTATCAGATCTAGGCCCTTAAATCTATTTCTCACTCTCACTGTATAATCATAAGGGATTTGATTTAGGTCATACTTGAATGGTCTAGCGGTTTTCCCTACTTTCTTCCATTTAAGTCTGAATATGGCAATAAGGAGTTCATTATCCGAGCCACAGTTAGCTCCTGGTCTTGTTTTTGTTGACTGTATAGAGCTTCTCCATCTTTGGCTGCAAAGAATATAATCAATCGGTGTTGACCATCTGGTGATGTCCATGTGTAGAGTCTTCTCTTGTGTTGTTGGAAAAGGGTGTTTGCTATGACCAGTGCATTTTCTTGGCAAAACTCTATTAGCCTTTGCCCTGATTCATTCTGCATTCCAAGGCCAAATTTGCCTGTTACCCCAGGTGTTTCTTGACTTCCTACTTTTGCATTCTAGTCCCCTATAATGAAAAGGACATCTTTTTTGGTTGTTAGTTCTAAAAGGTCTTGTAGGTCTTTATAGAACTGTTCAGCTTCAGCTTCTTCACTGTTACTGGTTTGGGCATAGGCTTGGATTACTGTGATATTGAATGGTTCGCCTTGGAAACAAACAGAGATCATTCTGTCATTTATGAGATTGCATCCAAGTACTGCATTTCGGACTCTTTTGTTGACCATGATGGCTACTCCATTTCCTCTAAGGGATTCCTGCCTGCAGTAGATATAATGGTCATCTGAGTTAAATTCACCCATTCCAGTCCAGTTTAGTTCGCTGATTCCTAGAATGTCGATGTTCACTTTTGTCATCTCTTGTTTGACCACTTCTAACTTGCCTTGATTCATGGACTTAACATTTCAGGTTCCTATGCAATATTGCTCTTTACAGCATCGGACCTTGCTTCTATCACTAGTCACATCCACAACTGGGTATTGTTTTTTCTTTGGCTCCATCCCTTCATTCTTTCTGGAGTTATTTCTCCACTGATCTCCAGTAGCATATTGGGCACCTACCGACCTGGGGAGTCCCTCTTTCAGTACCCTATCATTTTGCCTTTTCATACTCTTCATGGGGTTCTCAAGGGTAGAATACTGAAGTGGTTTGCCATTCCCTTCTCCAGTGGACCACATTCTGTCAAACCTCTCCTCCATGACCCGCCCATCTTGGGTGGCCCCGCAGGCATGGCTTAGCTTCATTGAGTTAGAGAAGGCTGTGATCCTAATGTGATTAGATTGACTAGTTTTCTGCGAGTATGGTTTCAGTGTATCTGCCCTCTGATGCCCCATTGCAACACCTACTGTCTTACTTGGGTTTCTCTTACCTTGGATGTGGGGTATCTCTTCACGGCTGCTCCAGCAAAGCACAGCCACTGCTCCTTACCTTGGACCAGGGGTATCTCCTAACTGCTGCCCCTCCTGACCTTGAACGTGGAGTGGCTCCTCTCGGCCCTCCTGCGTGCATGCAAGCCCTCACTGAGTTTGGGAGTAGCTTATTACGCAGCAATAACTAAGTGAATACTTTTATTTTCCAGTGCCTAGAATAACACCTACAATATAATAAGAGCTCAATTTTTAAATAAATTATTTAATTCAAAAGGGAATGGATAAGGAATAGCCAAAGTGGTAAGGAAAACAAGAAGTGTGAGATATCACTGAGGCCAAGAGAAGAGAATGTTTTAAGAAAGAAGTGATCAAAGGGGACTAATGGTGCTGAGATCTATTAAAATAGGATTGAGAAATATTTATTTGATATGGCAATGTGGTTATCAGCGGTAGCCTTGAGAAAGGAGGGAAGCCAGATTGGAATGGACTGAGTTTTAAAATGTTAAGAAATAGCTACAAGGAAGAAAATTCCCATGACTCCAATTGTCAGTCTCCTCTATGCCATCCTACCATTCTTCCTTGAAGATTTCTTTGCTTTCTGATTACTTGATCTTGGTTATATAACCTGGGATATTTTTCCTATGAAGAATAGGAATGAGCACGACTATTTTCTTTCTTATCTCACAATATACAACAAGGCACTGGTTCAGGGTCATACAATTAAAACAAAAAATAAAACACAAAAAACTCTAGCTGCTCTACTCCATGTTTTAACTAGCTGGCTAGGGCAGGCCAATCACTGATCATCAGTCAAAAACCTGGGATGTTTACCTAAAAAATAAAAATCAACCATGAAATTTAAATCTCATAAGGTACTATAGATTGACAGATGATGATGGGCTCCTGTAGGACTCAAGCATGAGAATAAAATATGGCTATACAAATCTATTATCAAGAGAAAGCCTTAAGTCTCATTACCATATTCAGAACTGATAAGCCATAATTTATAGCCCATGATTAAAGGAGACAAGATTTATGTTATTTTTTCTATTTCAATGTCTTATTTTGGAACATTCTAGGTGCTTCCCATATGATGTCATTTGTAAGAATACAACTAAATTCTACCACACTATTTCTTCAACTTAACTGAAAAAAATTTCATTTTTATACAAACTAGCATCCTCCACAGTTTCTTAATAAATAAATATCACTTTTCACACATGTATATAACTATCAATAAGCCTTCAAGTTTTTCAACATTCCAAATTTTTCCATATGCTCTTTTCTAGCACACCCAAATATCTGAGACGCAAGTGGGTGGGTAGATAGTCCATGCTTTTTGTTCAGGATGTCAAGATGTTTATCAAGCAGACTGGTTTTATCTGAAAACTAACAGAGTGGGGGAAACAATTGTAATAGGTACTTGACATGATAGGTATTTTTTACACTTATTCGAAGTCTGGAGTAAGCTAAAAGTACACAATGTGAATGAAATCAGTCAGAAAATGTTTTCCAGGGAAACATGAGAAGGAAAAATAATCAAGTGCCCAAAGAGGTTCTTTATACATGTTTCTTTCAAGAACTGCCCTACTTTGGTCTCCAGAGAATCATGGAGAAACCTGACAGAGAAGAATAGCAGCGTCTGAGATCTCTGTACCAGGGGCTACTGTAGAGGCCAGGCTGGTGTGGGATGACAAGGCTTTGATTATTGCCTATAGACTGTATATGCTCAGTGGTGGCACCATAAACTGGAGCTGACCTATTTAGCTCCTTACTCCCAGGTGAGTCAAAAATATTAATCTCCTGGTTAATAAATAACGAAAATCCTCTTAAACAGGGGTTTAGGGACTTGTAGGACTTGATATGAATCAACTACACACCAGAGTTCTTACTGCAAAGCGTAGTCTTTGTTTTCTACTGAGTAGCCTCATTTCAGACTGCTGCATGAGACTGTGAGCTCTCAGAGGCAGGCATACTGTGCACAAATAGAGGCTGGTGTGAGGAGACCAAGGAGCCACCAAGGCCCATACATTTGCATGGCCCAACCCCAGAGTCCAGAGGCAGTGAAAGACTTGGATTCTAGACTCATCATGGGATGAACAAGCTTGAGTGAGTCTTTACTGGCCTCTGGTCCTGCCCCTGCAAACTGATACTCTGTATGTTGTTTCAGAACATCCTAACCTGGGATGGGCTGGAAGGCATGGCTGTCTTCAGGTAGAAGCACCACTCCCCTCCCCCTCCAATCCCCCACCCCCCCCACCCCCCGCCTGCCGATTTGTTGGCGAGTGACCTCCATTTAACCTGGAGCAAGGGAGATGCACACCTTACAGGGCAGGATCCAGAAGGAAGAAGTGCAGCACCTCTGCCCTCATCATTTCACCTCTCTGGGTTCCAGTTGCCTCACAAAGACAATGATGGATAGGAAATGACAGGCACGGTGCCTGGTACTAGGGTGCTGACTATGCCTGCTACTGCTCCCTTCATTACTCCTCACCCAGGCGAGCTCATCACTGGAGTCGGGTTTGCTTCGGAGCATACCTGTCTCTCCCTAATAGAGGGATAAACTAAAGATAAAACAGACCCATCTGGGCCTTTATAGTGCTGGCACTCAAGTCTGATCACTGCGTCTCAGTTATTAGGTGTTCACCAGAGATGGCAATGGCACCCCACTCCAGTACTCTTGCCTGGAAAATCCCATGGATGGAGGAGCCTGGTGGGCTGCAGTCCATGGGGTTGCAACTGAGTGATTTCACTTTCACTTTTCACTTTCATGTATTGGAGAAGGAAATGGCAACCCACTCCACTTCAGTGTTCTTGTCTGGAGAATCCCAGGGACGGTGGAGCCTGGTGGGCTGATGTCTATGGGGTCGCACAGAGTCGGACACGACTGAAGCGACTTAGCAGCAGCAGCAGAGATGGCAAGAGGGTGTAAGAAACACCCTGCAACAGCCGTTTCTTCTCAGTACAACAGAGATAATAAGGAAAGCCTGGTTGTGGTTGAATAGACTTAGCTCTCTGCCAGTTACTCACTGTTTGCCTCAGCCTCCTCAACTACAATGAACCTGTTGTAAGGATTAAAAAATAATAATAATAAAATACCTGATGTTTCATAAACATGAGTTATTTTTCAAGTACAGTGTTAAGAACCAGGTGAAACCACTGCTGTGAAAAACCTTTTGTAAACTGTAGGTTGGCAGGCAAATCTTTGATGGTGCATTAAATATCTTTCAGAAGCCCTGAGAAGGGAACGATTAACTCAGATGGATAACATGGAGGGTTAAGAAATGGACAGGTAACACTGGAGTTGAAGGCTGAAGGATCAATAGGCATTGGAGGCAAAGAAGAGGAAGCCTGAAGTGAACAGCGTGAGCAAAAGTGAGCAAGATGACGACACTCAGAAATACAGTGGGGCTGATATGCACAGCAGCAGCCCCCCTCCTGCACCAAGGCAGGGCAAGACACAGCCATGCTGTCACTTTTTTTTGGCTGCATCGGTCTTGCTTGGGGCATGCAGGATCTTCATTGTGTCATGCAGGATCTTTCATTGCTGCACACAGACTGCCCTGTTGTGGCACACAGGTTCTGGAGTGGTCAGGCATAAGTAGCTTCGGTGTGAGGGCTTAGCTGCTGTGCAGCATGTGGGATCTTGGTTCCCTGACCAGAAATCGAATCCACGTCCCCTGCATTGCAAGGCAGATTCTTAACCACAGGACCATCATAGAAGTCCCCATGAGGTCACTCTAACTGATCTGAGCTTCCTAAGTCTATGCCCAGCCAGGCTCAGGAGTCACTAAGCCATGGGGATGGACACAGACCAGTAACACTGCCGAACCGCTGCTAAATACAAATGTGCTCCATAGTTGTGCTCATTTCCTGGGAGAATAACACAGAAGAGCCCTAATCTTAGGAATCAGCACCAACCACATAAGCAGTTATCCACCTACTCAGGACAGCAACCACCTTGCTAAACTTTCCCTCATCTGTTAAATGAGAATTAAAAAACCCAGACAAACTTTTTAGCCAACCCAAGATCCCCTGGAGAAGGGAATGGCTACCCACTCCAGTATTCTGGCCTGGAGAATTCCAGGGAAATTCTATACAGTCCATGGAGTCACAAAGAATCAGACAGGATGGAGTGACTCAAAAAAAAAAAAAAATAGCATTCCAGAGTCTGGCTAGCTAACAACACAAAAATCTAATCAACCCACCATAATGCAGAATCTGTGAGACCCCTCAGCTTTCTTTCCTGCAACTAGACGGTCCCATCTCAGGCTGATGGGAGACAGTAACACCCGAAACGTGTTGCTTACATCCAGTCTTCTCTGTGGCTTCCCTGGTGGCTCAGACGGTAAAGAATCTGCCTGCAATGTGGGAGACCTGGGTTCTACCCCTGGGTCAAGAAGATGCCCTGAAGGAGGGCATGAACCCACTCCAGTATTCTTGCCTGGAGAATCCCACAGACAGAAGAGCCTGGCGGGCTACAGTCCATAGGGTCGCACAGAGTCGGACACTACTGAAGTGACTTACCACACGCACAGTCTACTCCATAATCTCATTTTGACTGCTGTCACGGCAGAAAACCTTGCTTCACAAAGACAAGATGGAAATGCAAGCAGGCTTTTCAGTGCTTTTGTGGCTATCTCAGGATATTGTGCCTTGACTTTAGTACAGAAAGTATGGAGATTTGACGTTATCTCAAACATATGCTATGGCCACCATCATTTTCGATCTTTCAGCACGGACAAAGTCAATTAACCTAGCTTATTCACAAATGGGCCACAGATCCACTCCTTCCCAGTTTGAGGGTGTTTTGTGGTTGTGAAGTCATGCTCAAACTCTCTTGAAAGTGGAGATAGGTGATCACGCACCAGCTGGGAGAAAGACGGCCCTAGCCCAGTCTCTTTCAAAACCTCTCCTAATGTTTTAAACATGTCGAAAACCCCAATGTTCACTCACTGCCCCTCTAATTTCAGTTTTGCTTTGAATGCAGCCACTTTATTTGCTGACTTGAACACAACTGTTGTTTTCCCCTGAAGTGACAGACACAGTTTGTTAAGAAGGTTGAATATGTCACACAAGTAAGCAAGTTTTGCAACCCATTCTGTGTCGCCAAAATGTGCCGCCAGTGATGACTATTTTTCTGAAAGAAATCTCTGGAGTGGCTCATTTTTTTTTTTAATTTCATTGGAGGCTAATTACAATATCTGGCATAGAAAAATGGTACAGATGAGCCTATTTGCAGGGCAAGAATAGAGACACAGATGCAGAAGACAGACATGAGGACAGAGAGGCAACAGAGAGGGTGGGACTAGCATACACACACCACCACGTGTAAAACGGACAGCTCCAGGACGACGCACAGGGAGCCCAGCTCGATGTTCAGGGATGACCTAGAGCGGTGGGGGTGCGTTGGGGGGGAGGCTCCCAAGGGAGGGGATACATGTATACTCACAGTTGCTTCATGCTGTGGTACAGCAGAAACGAACACAACATTGTAAGATGATTATAATCCAATTTAAAAAAAAAAAACTCTGGCCAGTGATCTACCTTTAGAAAGCCATCTCACTTTCATGTATAAGAAAAGACATGTGTGCTCTGCGTCGATCTCCTCACAGAGCTGCATGAGCAGACGTGAGTTAAAGGCACGTACTTCAGTGTGGTTTATAATTTTCATCACATCCTGCAAAATGTTAAGTTCAGGTGACATTTTTCGCCTAGCCAGCATTTCTCTATGGATGACCCATGCAGCGCATAGCCTCACACTCAGAATCAACCTCCTTGACCTGGGAAGTGAAACCAGAAAGCTGTCCAGTCTCAGCAGACACTCCATCCATGCATACACTAACATAAAATGACCAACTCAGTTTTCCTTATATATAATCAAAGACTTGAGTAGCTCTGTGGCTGCAGTGTTGGTTGGCAACAAGAATGCACATAACATATCCTCCTGCATATCCTCCTAAAAACATAGCACAAAAACAAGAATCGTTGCCTTGTTGTCAGCATCGGTGGACTTGTCAACCTGGATTGCATACCATGGTGACTCACTAATCCTAACAACTGTGCCTGAATATCTTCTGTTATTTCATCAAGTCGTCTAGTTAAACTGCTAGCCCAAAGAGGAACACATGCCACCTTTAGAACTGCAGTCTCTCGTAAAAGTTCACGACAAATGTCCATAGCAGCAGGCAGGATCAACTCTTCACCAACAGTAAAGAGCTTCTTCGTTTTAGCAATGCAGTTAGCCACTAAAAATGATGCTCTCAGGGCAGACACATTTGATGAAGTGGTGGCCTTCAATAATTGCTTCAGTTCTTCATGTTCACATTTTTTTTCTTTTGAAAAACTCCAAAGTCTTGTGTTTTAATGCAAGGTGCTTGGTCTTTATGTGGTGAAGCAGTTTTAATGTTTCATGGTTTCATTGGATAGCCGGTCACCACATATTCAACAAAGTGGACTTGGAGAATATGAATCACCTCTGCAATGAACCCATCATTTAAGTAGGACTCTTGGTATTTTCTTTTAAATGCAGCTTCCTTTTTGTTGGCAATCTTAAGAGTCCTCTGCTGTCTCATCATTGGGTTTTTCCCTGTTTTCAAAGAAGCTCTCCAGCAAGGTTTGTTATTCATTTTGACTAGGGTTAAGCTTGTGGACTTAAAATTGTGACTGAGACAAGCAAGTAGTGCAGGAAAGAGGCACGGATGGAAACGGTAAATAAAATAATGGGCAGGGGTACACAAGCACTTCATGGAAAATCAATGGGGAAACAGTGGAAACAGTGTCAGACTTTATTTTGGGGGGCTCCAAAATCACTGCAGATGGTGACTGCAGCCATGAAATTAAAAGACACTTACTCCTTGGAAGAAAGGTTATGACCAACCTAGATAGCATATTCAAAAGCAGAGACATTACTTTGCCGACTAAGGTCCGTCTAGTCAAGTGGTCATGTATGGATGCAAGAGTTGGACTGTGAAGAAAGCTGAGTGCTGAAGAATTGATGCTTTTGAACTGTGGTGTTGGAGAAGACTCTTGAGAGTCCCTTGGACTGCAAGGAGATCCAACCAATCCATTCTGAAGGAGATCAACCCTGGGATTTCTTTGGAGGGAATGATGCTAAAGCTGAAACTCCAGTACTTTGCCAAGAGTTGACTCATTGGAAAAGACTCTGATGCTGGGAGGGATTGGGGGCAGGAGGAGAAGGGGAGGACAGAGGATGAGATGGCTGGATGGCATCACTGACTTAATGGACGTGAGTCTGAGTGAACTCCGGGAGTTGGTGATGGACAGGGAGGCCTGGCGTGCTGCGATTCATGGGGTTGCAAAGAGTTGGACACGACTGAGCGACTGAACTGAACTGAACTGAACACATGGACTAAAATAAGCGTTGGATTCTGACTGAAAGCCTGCCACTAGAGGCAGTTTGTCACTTGCCACTCACTGATAGGATTTTGATATGAGTCTGCAAGCAATTGATTTTGGTCTCTGTGCAGTCAAATTAACAATAATCCATATTTGCAGCCACTTGCAAGGGCTCATCACCACAACACCACCTCAGATCATTAGGCATTAGATTCTCCTAAAGAGCATGCAACCAAGGTCCCTGGCATGCACAGTTCACAATAGGGTATGCGTTCCTATGAGAATCTAATGCTGCTGCTGCTTTGACAGGAGGAACAGCTCCGGCAATAATGTGAGCGATGGGGGCAGCTGTAAATAAAGAAGAGGCTTCGCTCACCGGCTTCTCACCTCCTGTTATGCACTCAGTTCCTAACAGGCCACAGATAGAAACCAGTCCGTGGTCGGGGGGTTGGTGAACTCAACCTTACTGTAATAAACAAATGCCAATATAAATGGCTCCTGTTTATCTATTCAACTTCATCCTGGGCCTTTAGTTCCAGGTCATTATATTCCATTCACATTGGCTCTCTTGTAATTTCTAGAACAAGCCAGGCATCTTTCCTTTCCTGAAAGATTCTTTGCATGGTTCATTCCTCAAACTGTAGATCTCAGCTTAAATATTACTTCCTCAGAGATGTCTCCCTCAACCACTGTATCAAAAGAGGCCCCTCACTATGACTCTCCATCACAGCACCCTGATTATCCCTCATATGGCATATCAGTCGTAACAATGATTCTTCGACTGAATATCTCCCCTACTAGGCTGTAAGCACTATTAGGGGAGGAGCTCACTGCTATCTCCAGTGCCTAACGTTACCCTCAATATGGTACTCTACAGACACTAGGCACTCAAGATATATATGTTCAGTGAATCAACAAATGAGAAAAGACTCAAAAACTGGAATATTAAAAAAAAAACCCTACAGACATCATATCACACATCACAGAGACAAAAGGCAGGGAGAATAAGGGAACTCACGCTTCAGTACGGGAACTAAGAATGACTAGGATGTACACCTAACACTAATTTAGGTATTTTATACATGTTCTCCTTCTAGATTCTCAATAATCAAAGGAGGTCAATATTAATATCTCCACTTTCTAGATCAGGTAACTGAAGCTCAATCCGCTCAAGCAGCAAAACACGTAACAGCATCAGTTTTATCCCAGATTTGTTAACCTCTTTCCTCCAAACCATGATGCTTCCCAAGAAATCAAACTGCTGCTGTATTTTTATCACGAAGTACTTCTCTATTATACATATAAATTGTATTTACACATGAATCTATCCCTACCCCAAGAACCTGTTGTTGTTTTTTTTGTTTGTTTGTTTTTCCAGGCTCCTCCTAAAGGCTATAACAAATATCTCCTACTACCTGGAATAAGTGAAGGCAGAATGCAGCAGCAAATCCAAACTACAAATAAGTCACACATTTTGTCGGAACAATTTTGTTGAAGTCTTTATTTCATCAGAGAGTAAAAAGCCACCATGATTAGGAAGTAAGTTTGTGTTCTGAATTTATTTTGGGGGACCTGAGGTCAACTTATACTGATTTAATTTACCACCTTTCCCTAGCCCCAAACCACTGTTCTGCTGGTTGCAGAACATGCAAAGTTAAATGGTCTAGGGGGAGCAGATCCACAGTCCTGATTTCATTACTAGAGATTCCAAGCATTTAAACAAACAAATTAAACCACCTGGCTTTTTACCTCCAACCACCTTTGGGTGAAGTAACCATCTTAACAGAAGAAAGGTGGGGACTGGATGTCTCCCAAAGGTTCTACTAAGAGACTCACAAGATTATCAGAGCAGAAGGAGCCTTAGAGACCAGCTTAAATTCTCTCTCTTAACAGGTCAGAAAATAGGCTCAGATAGACAGTTACTTATTTGCCTAAGAGAAACAAGACTCCTAACTTCTAGTCAAGTGCCCTTTCCACCACAACACAGCACCTCCCTAATCAAGAACTAGTGACTGATTATGCCAAAGTACCAGTATATAGTAGTCTAGGTAACACAGATTCTAAATCTCAAATTTTTCTCTTCCTCTCCATCATCTGGAAAACTTTGAACAAAAATAATATACACAGTAAAAACAAAGGCAATGAGAATGAACTATTTTAATTCTGATATTAAATATTCTTCCAAAAACATTATTTTACCCCACATTTTACTGAGTAATTAGAAATACCATTAGCATTAGAAAAACTAGGAAGATAAATGTGGTTAAACTAACATATGAAAAAGGAAAATTATAATTAAGAGTGTTACAAATTTAAATTAATACAAGATTATAATTTGAAAACTGTGCATCTCAGAGCAAACTCTATTCATTGAATTACTTTCAAAACAGCATTTTGTGACTCTTATACACTAATTTTTTTCAAGAACAAATTTCATTTTAAAATATTTTTATTTTAAAAAATAGGCCTGGGTTCAGTGATAGATTTTTACTCCCAAGCTTTGATCACATTTCTTTGATTTGGGAAGAAAATGCCACTTTGATGGCACGAAATTCAAAATTTTAAAGTTCATTTTTTAAAAAATAAAAATCCCAGTACAGAATTTTAAAAATTATCACTGGGAAATATATTAAGGTCATTAAATGCACAACATTAATTACTGGTCAGCTAATAATGATATTCTGTTTCATCCCTCATTCTCCCAAGGAAAACTTGAAATTTCAGCAGAATAATCTTCAAATATACATTATTAGCAAAATGAGAGCTTCTGTTTACATACTTTTTGTATTTTGCTATTTCTAACTTTATTCTAAAACTCAATTTTACCCCAAACCATAATTACCGTATTAACTTTGTAATGCACAGTTGTTTGCAACTCAGCAAAGCAGTAGTAAGCCATCAGGTTCTATTCACCCACCATTTAGAAGAAACAGAATTGATCACACCCATTTAAAAACAAATCTCATGCTACTTCCCAATGTATAGTTTCAATCTAAGTTCTGACAATGAAATATATGGATATATATCTATATATCTCATCTTGATTTTCAAAGGAGGCAAAGGGAGTTCACAGCTTAGCTTTGCCAGGCTGAAGCTGGAGATTTTGCAACTTCATAGCCAGACCCATGTTGCCATTGATTTTCAGTTTGCCTTGAAAGAAGGCCTGTGAGGGAAAAAAAAGAACATTTATTATTTGCTTTTTTTGTTTTGAGATTGCTGATATTTCTAGATTATCCATAGGGTTGCAACGAATTGGACATGACTGAAATGCCTTAGCACACTAACCTATCCAGCCCCAAGACGATTTATTTATCCAGGTCTCAAAACTTTATTCAAAATATGAAACTTGGCTTTCCGTAATAGATTTAGCACCCAATTCATCACAAGGATGAATTTGTAAAAGTCATGCTTTACACAGAGCAGTCAAAAGGAACATTTTTCCAAAGTCTATTCTCTTAGAAATTGAGTCTGCCATTACCTGTCTTCCTCAAAGGAGGTACATTTTCCGCATATTAGGCACAGTGGGTTCATACTAGACTGATTTTATTTAAAAACATTACACATTCAGTGGGTCTCCCAGCAGGGAGGAAAAGCACATGTGTAACACACTTGGAAACTTGGGATTCGATTACAGATGCATCTAGGTAATGAAATGTCACCATTTTTCTCCCTTTTTTGTGTTCCCTACAGAGGGAGGCAGAACAGCTTGCTGAGACTGAGGCGCCTGTGTGAATCTTTGGCTCAATAAGGAGACTCAAACCAGTCCCAAGTGCAGAGACACAACTTGTTCCATTTAACAACTGCCTGGAAGGATTTTCCTGGTAGTCCAGTGGTTAAAAATCTGCCTTATAATGCAGGGGACATGAGTTTGAACCCTGGTCCAAGTAGATTCCACATGCTGCAGGGCAAATTTAAGTCTGTGCACCACTACTAAAGCCTGTGCACTCTGGAGAAGAAATGACCATTAGCACATTAACGCAAAGGTCTTCCACATTTATCTTTAATTCCTCTGAGTGCTAACAGGTATTCAGGAAAAGCAAGCTGACACTCTCCAAATGGGTGGTAAACAGATAAACTGAGAGAACAAAGGCAGCTGAGTGTGAAGCCTGACCACGCTACCAAGGAAGTGTATGGAGTGCACAGTGGCTGAGCTGCAGTGGGTGGGAAGGGGGACATGCCAGCTCTAAGACTGGTGGCCTCTGTTCTTTCCAGATTTTGAAGAGGGCGCAGTGGTGGAAATGTCAGTGTCAATGTGTGTATTCAGTTGAAACGTCATAGATGTAAGTCTCTCACCTGTCAATGCATCAGCTAACATGTGCTTAGTTGCTTAGAATAAGCATTTTTAAAGGAATACAAGCAGGAGTCAGATTTAATTGCTTTATCTAATCTTTCAAATTACGAGGGCACCACAGGCACAAGACCTGAAACAAATCAGGCTGAGTCAACAACAACAAAAAAAGTAAGGTTATAATGGAAGCAGCATCCTAGTTTCCTTTATATTATCTATGTATAACATATATCAAGTTTACTCAACATTGTGCAATTAAAGAGTATAAGAAGACCCCAGACAATCTGGGGGCTGAAAAATCTATACAAGGCATAAATACATTTTAGAGAAATACAAATGGTGGTGCTAGCAATGAAGAACCTGCCTGCCAAAGCAGGAGACATAGATGCAGGTTCGACCCCTGGATCAGGAAGACCCTAGAGGAGGGCATGGCAACCCACTCCAGTATTCTCGCCTGGAGAATCTCATGGACAGAAGAGCCCAGAGGGCTACAGTCCATAGGGTCACAAAGGGTCGGACACGACTGACGCAACTTAGCATGCATGCACACCAGGCACCATGTTAAGTTCTAAAGACACAAGGATGAACAAGATGTGATTTGTTTACTTGAGACAAACACAATTTAAATCTAATGGGGAAGAGACAGGCACATTATGACTCCCATAATGAAACAAGTGCTAAGCTTGTAGTCCAGCAAGTGGCCCCAAAGAGGGACTGACTATAGCTCCCCAACAATGTGGTAGGAGGTCTTCAAACATAACATCTAAATTCATTTTGTTTTGTTATATTAATATTTATTTATTTGGCTGTGTCGAGTCTCACTTGCAGCATAAGGGACTTTGAGTTGCAGAATGTGAACTCTTAGTTGTAGCATGTGGCATCTAGTTCCCCAACCAGGGATCGAACATAAGCCCCATGAATTGGGAGTGCAGAGTCTTAACCACTGGACCACCAGGGAAGTCCCTAAGTTCATTTTGAAAGACAAGGAGCTTGTCAAGGAAGTCACAGCTCAGACAAAAAAAAAAAAAAGAGCACAGGCAAAGATACAAAAGTAGAAGGTCTTGCCTCTGTGACCACCGGCCCCTCCATCTATCTGAATGACTCCTATTCTCCACCTGTACACTGCTGACTCCTGATCACCCCCAAGACAAAGCCAAGTGTTATTTCCTCTGTGAAGCCTTCTCTGACAGCCCAGGAAGATATGGCTTCTCTTCTTTCACCCTCCCCAGCCACAAGCCAGACAGGGCGCCATGGCTATTTGGTGCGCTTATTCTTCTATGAACCTGTCTTGTACCAAATTGCGGATGCCCTGAACAAGTGAACTATTTCTTATTCATCTGGACATTTCTAGCACACAAGGCAGTGGCTGGCACATGGTTAGATCCACAACTGTTTGTCATTCATTAAGTGGACATTTGGGAAATACTGAGTTTTGTGGGTTTGACCTCTTTAGATTTTATGGGATGAGGCTGAGACAGGTGATGAAATCAAATGGGCTAAAATCCACCTCTGTGTGTGTGCGTGCTTAGTCGCTCAGTCATGTCCAACTCTTTGCAACCCCATGAACTGTAGCCAGCCAGGCTCCTCTGTCCATGGGGATTCTCCAGGCAAGAATATTGGAGTGCCCTCCTCCAGGGCATCTTCCCAGCCCAGGGATCAAACCCAGGTCTGCTGTATTGCAGGTGGATTCTTTACCAACTGAGCCATCAGGAAAAAAAACAAAACACACCTAATACAAGGATATAAGCACCATCATACGTACCGTCTGAGGATTCATTTTACCAGTCATCAAAGCCAGTAAGTCCGAGTCAGCCATTGTAATTGTGCAGTCAGCCTTCTTATCTAAAACAGACATGCAGAAAGAAGGAGAAAAGGGGAGTGTTCAGTTTCATGTGTACATTTTAGTCAAAAGTCACTGACTGCAACAGACTCACACCCAGTGTTAGTGTGGGCACATGGGCACTCCCATACACTCTACAGCAGCCTGGTAAAATGTGGCATAAATCACAAGCATCTCTATATTCAGCAAAAGGGAATACATTAAATAATCATGGTATATTCATATAGTGGGGTACAATGCAGCCATTAGATGATGAGGATCTACATTTCACTGACCTGAAAAGATACTCATATTATACTGTTCATGATACTGTTACACAAGCTAGTTATAAAACGAACTGTAAGCATGAACCCATGTTTTGCTTAAAAACAGATATTCAATTACATATATATAGGAAAAACATATGTAAACTTGGAAACCAATATAATAATAATATCTTCTGTGGCACACAGACTCTAAGGTGACCCTGTGATCGTTGCCTTCTGGTTTTCATTCATGCCTTCGTATAATCCCCTATCCTCGAGTATGGTCAGAACCTGTGACTTGTTTCTAGCCTGCAGAATGTGAGAAAGGAGATGGCCTGTCATTCTTGTGTTGTATTACATTATTTAAGACTCTCTCTTGCTGGCCAAGTTTGTCTCACTCTCCTGCTGGCCTCGAATAAGCTAGCTGCTATACTGTGAACTACATACTGCTCAGGGAGAAAGCTACATGGCAGGGTACTGGCCTTTAGGAGCTGAGGGTAGACTCTAGTCTATAACCAGTTAAAAAAAAAACACCCTAAAGCTATCATTCTTACAGTTGTAAGGAAGTTACTTCTGCAGCAACATGATTGAGCTTGGATATAAACCCCTTCTCCAGCCAGGTCTCCAGATGACAACCCAGCCCTGCACAACGCCCTGACCACAGCCTGCAAGACCTTATGTGAAAGACCCAGCTAAGCTGTTCTCAGCCAACTTACCCATGGAAGCTGTGAGGTAATAAATATGTGTGTCGTTTTAAACCACTAAGTTTGTGGTCATTTGTCATGCGGTAATAGAAGATGCATACCTAGCGCTATCCGGGCTTGACAAAATTTTTCTGCAAACGATCAGACATTACATAGTTTAGGCTTTGTGAGCCATTAGGTCTCTACTGCAGTGACTCAACCCTGCACCTACAGCACAAAAGCAGCCACAGATAATACATAAACAAATGCACGCAGCTATATTCCAACAAAACTGTTTTCAAGACAGTAGCAGACCAAGAGGGAGAAGATATTTGTAACTCATATATCTAACAAAGAACTTGTAACCAGAAAATATAAAAAAACTCCTATCACTCAATTAGAAAAGGGTGGGTAGACCAATACAAAAATGGGCAAACAGGCACAGACAAAAGATCTCCCAACAGCCAAAGATGCACATGGAACAGTGCTCAGTTCCATTGGTCATCAGGAAAATGCAAGTAGAAAGCATAGATGAGATAATACAACATACCTAACTACCATGAATAGCTTCAAAAATACCCAGTGCTGGTAAGGATGAACAGCTAAAAGGTCAATATAATGCTAGAGGGACTGTAAAATGTTACAATCACTTTAGAAAACAGCCTGGAAGTTTCTTCAGTTCAGTTCAGTCACTCAGTCGTGTCTGACTCTTTGCAACCCCATGCATCGCAGCACGCCAGGCCTCTCTGTCCATCACCATCTCCCGGAGTTCACTCAAACTCACGTCCATCGAGTTGGTGATGCCATCCAGCCATCTCATCTTCTGTCGTCCCCTTTTCCTCCTGCCCCCAATGCCTCCCCGCGAAGTTTCTTAGAAAGCTAAAAACACATATGCCATATAACCTAGTAATCCCACTCTTAAGTGTTTACTCAAGAGAAATGAAAACATAAATCCACACAAAAACCTGTATGTGAATGTTCACAGTAGCTTTATTCAAATTGCCAAAATCTGGAAAAAAGACAAATATACATCAGCCAGTGACTGGATAAACTACTCAGCAACAAAAAGGAACAAACTACTGACAGTACGTGAAAGAAGTGGGTTCGAAAAGCTGCAGGCTATTATGATTCCATTTGCAGTTTATGACATTCTGGAAAAAGTGAAACCACAGGGACAGAAATCAGATCAGTGGTTTCCAGGGCCTGAGCAAGAGAGAAGGGGATTGACTACCAAAGGAGACGAGGACATTTTTTGGAAATATTCTGTATCTTGATTTTTGGTAGTGGCTACACAACTGCAGACATTTGTCTAAATTCATAGAATTGTAATCTAAAAATGGCAGATTTTATTGTACATAAATTATACCTTAAAGAACTTGACTTAAAAAAAAAAACTAAACTAAATTACCAGAGTACTGTCAAAAACGTGGAGCAAATAAAACTCTCATATAATATTGAAGAGTAATATAGAAGAGAATTAAAACAGTATGTCCACAAGGAAACTTGGCTATATGGTAGCTCATGAGTTAGTATTTCTACTCCTGGTTATGTGCCAAATGGAGATAAGTACATATGTCCACTAAAAGACACACGTGAGAATGTCTGCCATGGCTTTATTCATTAACACCCCAAAATGGAAACATGTAAAGATATATCAACCATGAACTGAATAAATAAATTCTGATGCACTCACATAGTAAAAATGAACTAATGCTACATGCAATAATATAATGAATCTTACAATGATGAAAGAAGCCACACCTCAAATAGTAAATATTGTATGGCTCCATCTATATGAATTTCCAAAATAAATAAAATTCAACTTATGGTGATAAAACTTGGAATAGTGGTTCCTTTGGGGAATGATTAGAGATGGGAGGTGATATGTGGGAGATTTCTAGAGTGCTGGCAACATTCTACATCTTGAGCTGGGAGATATATTCATTTGTTAACATTTATTTGCCTGTACACTCAGATATATGCCCTTCTTTATGGGCTAGACCTCAAAAAAATTTTACACAAAACAAAAAATGAGGTGGTGGGATGAATTTGCCCCACAGGCCATCATTTGTCAACTCTTGATATAGATGGTAAGATTATAGGAGAGTAATTTTTTCACTTTATTTCTCTATCTTTTCCAAAATTTTTACACTTGATTATGTATTAGTTATATAAAAATAAAGTTTTTAAAATAATAATTTTAATACTATAATCAAAGTATAACGGCAAAAATGCCATATCACAAAGACTCTAAATTCTTCTTGCAAAATCAGCCATGTCTACTTTGGAAAAATGAGAGGTTTCAAGTGCAAAAGAAAAATTCTCCAAGAAATTAAAAATTTTCAGCAGTCAGTGTTTTAGGTAATCAGTATAACAAGAGTACTCTAATAGCACTACAACTGATAACAGTAATAATATCAAATTATGGCCCAACAGTTAGCTAGTCTTTGCCTTAATTTTAAAAAAATATAGCAGTTGCTATGGTCTGAATGTCTGTATCCCCCCAAAACTCATATGTTGAAATCCTAATGCTTGATGCTATAGTATTAGTATGGAGGGCCTCCAAGGGTCATGACGGTAGAGCCCTTATGAATGGGATTTATGCCTTATCAAGAGGCTTCAGAGAGACCCTGAGCCCTTCCACGATGTGAGCCCACAGTAAGAAAGCACTGGCTATGAACCAGAAAGAGGGGCCTCACTAAATGTGACCATAGCAATGTCCTGATCTTGGACTTCCAGTCACCAGAACTATGACAGATAAATTCCTATTGTTTATGAGCCACCCAGGCTGTGGTATGTTCAATACAGCAACTCAAACGGACTAGGATAGGGATAAACTATTAAAGCATATGATGCCCATATTATTAACTAAAACAATATTGGAAATTTAAAAAAAAATTTTTTAATGTCTTAGAATGCAGGGGTAACCCTTAAAAGGACTGTGATTTTTGCCTGTAACAAAATTTTCTCATTACATGAAAAAAGATCCAAAGTCTTAAAAACTAAGGTATTTATGAGGGGGGAGGGGTGGGATGGATTGAGAGCTTGGGATCAACATATACACATTACTATGTATAAAACAGATCACTAATGAGAATCTACTGTAGCACAGAGACCTCTACTCTGTGCCCTGTGGTGACCTAAATGGATGGAATTTCAAAAAACAAGGGATGTATATATACGTTCTAGGGCTTCCCTGGTGGCTCAGATGGTAAAGATCTGCCTGCAGTGTGGGACACCCGAGTTCAGTTCCTGGGTTGGGAAGATCCCCTGGAGAAGGGAATGGCAACCCACTCCAGTATTCTTGCCTAGAGAATTCCAGGGACAGAGGAGTCTGGTAGGCTATATAGTCCATGGGGTCAGAGTCAGATACAACTGAGCGACTAACACTACCATGTTACACAAGGCTGATTCCCTTTGCTACACAGCAGAAACTGACATGGTAGTGCAAAATAAGTATACTTCAATAATAAAAAATAACAACAATAAGCCTTAATACCAGGTAGACGAATTCTTTCCACCTTATTTTTTGTAATGATTTTTAAGCCATCCTAGGGCCTATGATTTTCCATATAAATTTTTAAATAAGCTTGTCTATGACTAAGAAAATGGCAATCCACTCCAGTGTTCTTGCCTGGAGAATCTCAGGGATGGGGGAGCCTGGTGGGCTGCCGTCTACGGGGTCGCACAGAGTTGGACACGACTGAAGCGACTTAGCAGCAGCAGCATGACTAAGAAAAGTCTTGCTGGAATTTTGGTAGAAATTGTATTTAGTACATAGATGAATTTGAGAAGTGACTCCTTTATTCAACTGAGTCTTCCAATCTAAGAATATGTTATTTCCCTCCATTCAGTTAGGTTTTCTTTGATTTCCTTTGTTAATGTTATAATTTTCAGCATATAGATTCTGTACATGTTTTTTAACTGTAAATCTAAGTATTTAATTTTTTGTAGAAAGGATGTGAGAGTTGGACTGTGAAGAAAACTGCGTGCCGAAGAATTGATGCTTTTGAACTGTGGTGTTGGAGAAGACTCCTGAGAGTCCCTTGGACTGCAAGGAGATCCAACCAGTCCATTCTAAAGAAGATTAGCCCTGGGATTTCTTTGGAAGGAATGATGCTAAAGCTGAAACTCCAGTACTTTGGCCACCTCATGCAAAGAGTGGAGACTCCTGACTCATTGGAAAAGACTCTGATGCTGGGAGGGATTGGGGGCAGGAGGAGAAGGGGACGACAGAGGGTGAGATGGCTGGATGGCAACACCAACTCGATGGATGTAAGTTTGAGTGAACTCCAGGAGTTGGTGATGGATAGGGAGGCCTGGCGTGCTGCGTTCATGGGTTGCAAAGAGTCAGACACGACTGAGCGACTGAACTGAACTGAACTGAACAATATTAATACTATTATGTTTTAAAAAACATTAAGGTAGTTATAATTTAGAAAATCCAATTCTCTTGTAGATAGATAACATCAAAGAGCAGGGAGAAAAAAAGTTAGCAAATTGAGATAGCTGGACTTGATTTATAGCTGGATTAGATCCTAATATTCCAAGAAAGGACTCTTAGTGACTTTAGGAAATAAAGTGCTGCTGCTGCTGTTACTATACCAGCACTTATTGAGCTCTCTCTATGCTGAGAGCTTCACATACCTGGACTTTATTTGATCTTAATAACCCTACGAGTATTGACAGAACTCTTCCTCCTTCACAGTCCAGGTACCATCAATTTCACCCCAAACACTCCTGGTGACCTGGTGACTCCACCTAACGCTTTTCTCACTGCCAACACTCAAGCTATCCTTTTTTGCTTACTTAGATGGTGGTATCATCCATTCTCCTAATTACTCTCTCTGCCTCTGATTTCTTCCTTTCTAATTCATCAGGTCTAATGCAGCAGCTTCATCCTCTAAAACACAGCTCTGACTTTCCTTTTTTCAAAAAACTAGTGTCCCTCGATCACCTCTCTCAATTGCACCAGGTTCTCTCCAAAGAGAGAAACATAACATACAATATAGCTACCATTTACTGAATGCTTACTAAGCATCACTCATTCGTTCTGCTGTTCATTTTTATTACCTATTTTATTGAAGGCCTACCAGGTATCAGATATTGTTCTAGGCACTGTGAATACAGCAGTGAACCTAAGAGGCAAAAGCTCTGCCTTTGCACAGGTTACAACTCAAGTGGGGGATGGACAATAAGCAAATAAGATACCGTATATCAGATGGAGGTAAGTGCTATAAATAAAAGCAAGGCAGCAAAGGACAATAGGGAATGGTAATGAGGTATGATTTAGAAGTGTGGCTGGGGAAACGTTCACTGAGAAGGTGACATTTGGGCAAAAATCCAAAGCAAATGCAAGGACCAGTCATGAGGATATCTGAGGGATGATGATCCCAGGCAATGGAAAGTTCCTGAACTGGGAATACCTTACATTCAAGCCACAGCAAGGAAGCCACTGTGACTGTAGCAACGTGAGGAAGATGTAGTTAAGAAAGAGAAGACTAGGGCCAATCACATGGTATGTACAGCAGAGACTGGAACAACACTGTAAGTCAAAGTGAAAGTGAAGTCTCTCAGTTGTGTCCAACTCTTTGTGACCTCATGGACTGTGGCCCACCAGTAAGATATCTGGGAGTCATCCTTGTAGAGATGGTTTGAAAAGCATGAGATTAGATGAGAGCCCCAGGCAGTGAATGTAGATAGAACTGAGCCTTAGAGCACACCAACATTTATACACTTAGAGATAAGGAAAAAACAGGGAGAGGCCAAGAAGGAACGCCCAATAGGTAGGAAGAAAGCCTAGAAGAGTAATATGATCATAACTGGGAACTAACCACTGAAGTTAACAGTATGCTGGTTACTTGTGACCTTGACAAGAACAGTTTTGGAATAATGAAGAGCTGACAAAGGCTGACTGAAGTAGGTTCAAGAAACACTGAGATGACAGGAAGTGGAGACAGTGAGTATAGACAGGTCTTTTGAGGACATGTAGCCATACACTGACCCATGTGCTTCACAGGTTAATTAGTAGACAATTCTCTTAATCCCCACACGACTCCTATGAAATAGGAACCATTTATTATTTCCATTTACAAATGAAAAAAAAAAAGCACAAAGCTCGGAGAAGTGAAATAATTTAAGGCCAGAATCTGTGAGTGGCAGGATCAGGACTCTAAACCCAAGCTTGTCTAATTTCAAAGCCTAATGCTAGCAACAGTGATGGAGCCTCTCAATCTTTGGGAGGAAACAGCTAGGACATATTCCTAGTCCCAAAGATTCCCCAGTCCTTGACAAAGTTCTATAACTCTAAAGCCAGCCCTTTTGGGGATACCAAAGCAGGCCCCCATTTTCCTTTGTGAACTTGTCAGTGCTTTATCAATGAGGTCATCACTGCACTGACCTGAGTTAGGGAGCACTGATCCTTTGCCGTTCTTCACGTCCACCACCCAGGTGGCTTCTTTACCCCCAGGGCCATCCTTTACCTTAAAGGCAAAAATACCACCGATTTTCTTCACAAATTGCTCTCCTTCCTGGAAAGAAAAACAACACAGAGTTATATGAAGTTCATTCCTCTGGCTTTGCCCCCAAATTAAATGTTTAAGCAGATATATGACATGAGCTGCTGGGCAGCAGGCAGTCCCCAGGCGCCCTTAGGATCTTTCACCCAAAAAATCCGAAAGGTAACCAGGCAGCAACTCCCTCATCTGCCAGATCTTCTGATGAAAATGGCTTTCTGGATACAACCGGTGGAAGGACAAGGGGAAATGGGGAGTGAGTGGCACAGCAGCACTTTCTATTGAAATAGGCTTCATTTGCCTCAATAATTTCTGGAAGATTCACTCTGGCCTCTCAAAACACAGGAACCCTATCCCCTCTTTTTTTCTAGCAGGTAAAGTCCTTCACATATATGTTTGGTATTCCACAATCAGAATTTAAAGATAAGTGGTTCAACTCATTTTCTGGATTAGTATAAAGAATCATACGAGTAATATCCCATCCACCACCTACTTTTGGATCTTGGCGAATGAGGCTGAAAAAATAACCTCAGATCCATATCTCTGTAGGGTAGTTTTCTTTCTCCTTCCCTCTTCCCTTCATTCCCACTCTGTTTCCCCTTTTCTTACTGAAATACTGATTGACTGAAACCATGACTGTCCCCAAACTTTGTTTCAGGCTCTATAGAGTTAGAAGGGAAATGATAACACACTATGATCTCTATGATGAAGCGGAGTACAGAGGACACCCTATGCCGGTTGGCAGGGTGAATAACTCACATACCTCCCCCTGAAAAAGCACATAGACACAATAACTTCATTGCAATTAAATATATCATACTGCAGAAAAATAGAAAATATTGATAAAGAAAAAGAAAATAGAAATCATTTACAATTTCATCACCACTCAAGAAAATAACATTTTGATATAAACCCCCTCTATCTTTTTTTCTCTGCATATATATTTTTAAATGGGATCACAGTGTAGACGATACTGTTTTGTAATCCACCTTTCATTTTAATATATCTATCCTTACTACTGTGTCATTAAGAATTCTTCTACATAATTTTAAATGACTATACATAGTCTTTAATTGTAGAAGTTCACTACACTTTACTCTCTGTTGCTTGATGGGCTTCCCTGGTGGCTAGCTGGTTAAGAATGCCTGCAATGCAGGAGACCCTTGTTCAACTCCTGGGTTGGGAAGATCCCTTGGAGAAGGGATAGGCTACCCACTCCAGTACTCATGGGCTTCCCTGGTAAAGAAACCACCTGCAATGCGGGAGACCTGGGTTCAATCCCTGGGTTTGAAAGGTCCCTGGAGGAGGACATGACAACCCACTCTAGTATTCTTGCCTGGAGAATACCCATGGACAGAGGAGCCTGGTGGGCTACAGTCCATGGGGTCACAAAGAATCGGACATGACTGAGCGACTCAGCACAGCACAGCTGTTGCTTGATATTTAGGTTAGTCCTAACTTCTGGCTCTAAAAACAATGCTGTAAATAGCATTCTTGTATCTAAGTATTTTTATATAAACTCATTTATATAAAGGTAAACTCTAAGAATCGAACTTTGCTAATTAATAATAATGAATTTGAAACAGCATAAGTTTGAATTCTCGCTCTGCCATGTTCTTATATAATCCTGAGCAAGTTAATAAACCTCTCTCAATCTGTTTTCTTTTCTGTGAAAGAGTTAATAATAGCAGCTATCCTCATAAAGTTGTACAGTACTTAAATACCCATAAAACACAGAGTAACTGCTCAATAAATGTTAGCATTTTTTCCCATTATTTCACTCTATGATCTGTTATTTCTGTGCCAGTATTATAGATTTATAAATCTACTTTAGTCTTTAATATAGAAAATTTCCATGTGTGTGTTAGTCACTCAGTCGTGTCTGATTCTTTGCAACCCAATGAACTGCAGCCCACCAGGCTCCTCTGTCCCTGGGATTCTCCAGGCCAGAATACTCGAGTGGGTTGCCATTTCCTTCTCCAGAGGATCTTCCTGACCCAAGGATCGAACCTGGGTCTCCTGCATTGCAGGAGGATTCTTTATCATCTGAGCTACAGGGAATCTCAAAATTTCCATAATCTTCCAAATATTCTTCACTATTCTTGGATTTGTTTGAACCTTTTTTTTCTTCTAGATGTACATTATAATCATTTAGGTTTTTGCCCCCAAATGCTGTTGGATTTAAACAGGGTTACATAAAATACATGGATCTGTTTGATGGAGAATATTTACCTTATAATATTAAGTCCTCCCATTCATGAATATGTTCTATCTTCAGGTTTTCCTTGATGTCCCTTGGCAATATTCTGTCATTTCCCCCCACATAAGCTTTTGTACATTTCTTGCTAAGTTTACTCTTAGTTATTTTATATTGCTCTTGTTAGTAATATATCTTTCATTATATTTTTACTGAATTATTGCAAATATACAGAAAATATATTTATACAATTGACTACCTTCTGAGTGGGAGGAACCTGGTAGGCTGCAGTCCATGGGGTCGCTAGGAGTCGGACACGACTGAGCGACTTCACTGTCACTTTTCACTTTCATGCACTGGAGAAGGCAATGGCAACCCACTCCAGTGTTCTTGCCTGGAGAATCCCAGGGACGGGGGAGCCTGGTGGCCTGCTGTCTATGGGGTTGCACAGAGTCGGACACGACTGAAGCGACTTAGCAGCAGCAGCAGCAACCTTTTGAGTCTTCATACAATTTCTAATAGCTTTTACTTCCCACTTTTTCTTTTTAGCCTTACATCCCTGCAATAATTTATATCCAAGATTCTTTCTTTTAGTTAGAAGAACATAATATTTGTTCTTCTAACAAAGATTTCAGTGTTTACTATGCTCAGGCACTGTACTAACTACCTGAAATATTCAAATAATTATTACGAGATACTCACCTCTGTTTCTATGTAGGCAGAGATACTGACCTAAGTTCTTGCTGTGCCTTGTTTTTTATAACAAATTCACTGAGATATAATTTATATACTATAAAATTTATCCTGTTAAAGTATATAGTTTAGTGGTATTTTAGTATATTCAAAGTTGTGCAACCAACACCGGTATCTAACTTTAAAACATTCTCATCGTCCCCTAAAGAAGCCAACACCCATTAGCAGTCACCCTCTATCTCACCATTCTCTCTTTCCACCAACCCCTGCCAACCACTTAGCTACCTACTGTCTTGGTGAGTTTGCTTATTCTGGATGTTTCATACAAACAGAATTATACAATACATGATCTTTTGTGACTGGCTTCTTTCACTTATCATTATGCTTTTAAGGTTCATCCATGCTGTAACACGTATCAGAAATTAATTCTTTTTCACGACCAAGTAACATTCCATTGTATACAGGCAGCAACATTTTGTTCAGCCATTCATCAATTGACAGCTGTTTCCCCTTTTTAACTATTATCAGTAATACTGCTATGGACATTTGTGTCCAAGTTTTTACATGGACATAGATAGGCTCTAATTCCTCTTAGGTTTACATTTAGAAATTAAAATTTATGTTATTTTAGGGTGATGTGTAACTTTTTGAGAAACTATCAAACTGTTTTCTAAAGTGGCTGTACCATGTTACATCCTACTAGCAAAAAATGAAGGTTCCAATTTCTCCATATCCTTATCAGCACTTTTGTCTGTCTTTTTTATTTAGTCATCCTAGTGGGTGTGTCAAGCTTTTTCCTGTACACAGATAATAAACCTGAACCTATCTGGAATCAACCATGGGTCTTAGGATTCCAAAGAAGCTATTCTAAAATTATTGAGTCTAGGCCTACTTATTTCAACCTCCATGGAGGCAAATCTCACATGTGAGTATTCTGAGACCAACTATCAACATTTTCTAGTTAAATCAAGAAACCAAAATGACTGTCAGATTTTTTTTTTTTAAGTGAACGAGAGAAATTCTCTCATTTTGGTTCCCTTAAAAGATCTCAAATTATTTTCAAGCTAACTCTAGGAAAAATTATTAACAACAATAACAATCTTTGGGCGGCTATAAAGTTTTAAAGCACTTTTTTTTAATGCTTTTTATATGCATTATTTTCATAAAACCCTGTAAGTAACTGGACAGGTATTAATATTAGCTCATTAGGCAGAAACAACAACTAGGGTTCTAAACGGTTAAGAACCCTTTAGACTATTCTCTATCCTGCCGCCAACTAAGCCACCTAATACAAACCCACCTAACACTAACAGAAAAATCACTTTCAGATTTGAATTCAGACAGCTCCCCACAGCCCACAGGATAACGCCTGTCTTTACATATCATTCCAGAGTCTTCGTAACCAGAAGGTAATGCTCTTACCTTCAGCCTCTTTTTCATCCTCCTCAGGGCTTTTTTGTTCTGACCATTTTAAACGCCATGGACACATGTGCTTCTGTGCCCTTACTTATGCCCTGTCTGAATTCACTCACCTCTTCCTTCTCTCCATTCCTGCCCAACTTCACCAATTCAGGTCCTCAGTTCACATGCTAACTCCTCTGGAAAGGCTTTTCTGTCTCTACTGGACACTCTGATAGCCCTTTGCACATAACCCACACGCATGTTTCTTGTGAAAGCCGTTTTCTTTTTTTCCCTAGGAAATTTTTTCTATGTCTGTCTTGCCACTAAACTCTAATGTCAATGTTCCCTGAGGGGAGGTGACATATGACAAGTAAGTAATATAACCAGAACTCAAATTCAGGTCGGCTTAACTTCAAATTCAATGCTCTTTCCATTTGTTCATACCATACGGCAAAGTTGGTTACATCAATACTTTCAAACTTTAGCCTATAAAAGTAGTTTCTGTCACCATGCATAAATCAAAAGAAAGTTCAAAGTCTTTTTCCACATTCCTTAAAATCTTTTATCCTTCAAGGTTCTGCGGAGGTAACCTAGAAAAGTAGATTAGTAATGCTGGTGTCTGGGCCACCCAAAGAGCCAGGCCTCCTCTGGAGCCAACAGCCCATGAACAAACAGCTGCGTCTATGACATCTGCTTGCACAATGCCTCGGGAATAGTTATGGCAGATGCCAAGTTAGAGCAGGAAAACACAGCAAATGTTTAGAAACTACCCGAATACTTAGAAACTCCTCCCACTTCTTTAAGACAGATGTAGATTAACTTCGAATCTGCTGTTACTTTTGAGAACCAACTGATCCTCTTATAAAATCAAATCCTTTAGCCAATAAGACATTTTCAATTGAAAAGGGAGTGAGAGAGGGTAAGGAAATGGGCAGAGAGAGAGTTAAAAGGGTAAAGAAACTACACATCTCTTGCGAAGCTGGAGATCACAAATAGTTCTAAGTGCCTCCATACTTGAAGAAAAGTAATTCTTTTTGAGTAGCAAAAGGTCAAGGAATAGGTCCTGCGGTAAACTGAATAGGAACAAAAAATTAAGACAGAATTCAAAGAAGGGCAATAGGGTACTGCTAACAAAGACAACTGGGAAGGCGATGGCACCCCACTCCAGTACTCTTGCCTGGAAAATCCTATGGACGGAGGAGCCTGGTGGGCTGCAGTCCATGGGGTTGCTAAGAGTCGAACACGACTGAGCGACTTCACTTCTACTTTTCACTTTCATGCATTGGAGAAGGAAATGGCAACCCACTCCAGTGTTCTTGCCTGGAGAATCCCAGGGACGGGGGAGCATGGTGGGCTGCTGGGGTCGCACAGAGTCGGACACGACTGAAGTGACTTAGCAGCAGCAACAAAGACAAAAGTGGAAATAAAACCTCTTGCCAGATTTCTTTTCTCCTAATGAAGAAAATGCATGAATTGACAAAAGATTCCAATACTTCCATTTTCTGGTGTGGCAAACATTTAGAAAACTGACAATCATGAGAAGGAGAGAAAAAATAAGGGACAAGGTCCACACAAGAGAGGTTACAGAGGGAGAAGAATCAAAATGGGAGCAAGAGGCAAACATGTGCAAAGTCAAAAGAATACTGTGAAATACAAACACCACTGTTTTGTTAATCCCAATAATGAAGTATTCAATGGCTGACATACAGCCATGTCAGATACTCTCTAAACTCTTTTTTTGACAGAATAATGTTAAAAAATGGGACAACCTGGCAGAAGTTAACTATCCTATGGGCTACTCTGCAGGCAAATATCGATGTCATTAAGAAAAACATTTTTCAGGCCTTAGCAAGTTCAACTTCATTTTAGTGGATACTTGTAATGAAAGAAATTTCAAAAACAATAAGCAGATATACTTCTCTACTCTTGGGAAAGGTTTTTTTAAAAAACCAGTCAACAAAGCACTGGAAATAGGGTGAAGAAAAAACAGTCAATCTCATGAACTATCATTGAGTCTGTAAATTAGTACCCTCTTTTTGGTGGATAGCCTGACAATAGGTATCATGGCATTAAGTACCTAAAGATGAGTGCAAAAGGAAATTTATTATACCTTTATTTTTTGCGAGATTTAAATACAACCTGATGTTCATCATAAGAGACTAGTTAAATAGATTATGATATTTATAGTCAAACATATACTATGGGGTCATTAAAACTGATGGTAAGGGTTTATATTTATGGGTAGGGAACACCCTATCAAGAAATAAGAAGCTGGTTATAAAACAACAGGTAGACCAATGCAGGTGTATCCTTGCAAGATGGTGGCAGAACAGGTCTGCGAGCGGCTGGGCCAGTGCCTGCCTGCTGGGAACAGTCAACCCTGGCCCTCTCTACCTCAAGAAGACTGATGATTGTTATGAAAATTCTAGAAATGCAGGGTATTTTGTCAAGACATTTCAGTCACATTAGCTATTTAGTGCAATCACACCCACAGCACAACCACCTTAAGATGTTAAGAAATCCTTTGTGTTACAATAAGGGAGTTTCGAGACACGCACAAAGTGTGTTGTCACACTGTGCCTCTAATATGAGTGAACTGCACACCTTAAATATTTTGAATCTTTTTACTTCAGCCCACTGGTCAGTTTCATAGATGTGTAAAATTAAAATCAATTATGAAATTCCAAGATGTCTTTCATGAAACAATGAAGTAAGTGTCTAATTTTACCTAAGGGAAAACTCTCTTTTTGGAGAAAGTTACAATTAGGTTGCTTTAGTATGATTATCTATCAAGAACTAATTACTGTACATAAACATAGGTCCACATATAATAAATTTTAAAATTCAAAATGTACTGTATGATCCTAGTTGTGTAAAACTGTATATTCATATACAAAGAGAGATGTCTGAAAGAATATCAACTACCGTTAATACTTTAGGGAGCTCTCAGTAACGGCATTTCAGGAGATTAAAAATTTTTCTTATTTGTATGTTTCTGTATAATTCTCTTGATGAGCTCATTTTTACAACAAGAAAAACAGATTTGAAAACTCTGAAAAACTCAAACGCAAAAAAATTCTTTTTAAGAGGACTTTTAATATTAGATGCTTTTAAGGCTCCTTTAAATATTATTCTCTTGAATGATTCTGAGTAAGATCTTTTTAATCCAGAAGGAAATTAAACCAAAACAGATTTTAATCCTTTTACATAACTCAAATCTGGAGATTTACATATCTCTGAATGCACTTTTACCAGAATTACAAGGAAGCCATAATGAACACTGAGAAATCTAAGATACACTCAATACTTGACAATATGATATAAATTTTCAACTTACACCACTTCATGGCAACACCCAAAATCTGTATCCACTTCCACTAGCCCAGGGTCCTCCTGGTAGTATTTTACATAAACTGTACTTACATCTTCAAGCTTCTTCTCAATCTCCTTAAAGACAAGGTTTGCCTTAAATCCATCAACTGCAGAGCTGGTTGGAGCAGCCTCAATTTGATGAGTTCTAAAAGAACGAAAGAAAATAACTGATTTCAATCCATGGAGCCACATAGGTACTAGGTTTTTTTTTCAACATTTATATAGTAAATACCGTATAAATGTAGTAATTTTCAAAAACTCTAACAGAGATGTTGGGACTTTCACCCAAAGGAAATTGTTTTTAGGTGAATAAAACAATTAACCTTTTCTTCTCATTTTTCAACAAATACTGATTGCTCGCCAGGTGGTAGGCGCTGTCCTGAAAAAAATGGTAAACCAATGAACCTATCCTCAAGAAGCTTTTATGCCAGTGGGGGAAAAAATGAACATGCAAAAAAATAAAGAATATAGTTACTATGAAGAAAATGAGGCAAGTTAAGAGGATACAATGAAAGTACATTTATGTGTGTCGGGTGGCTTCTTTTAGAAAGCCTAGTCAGATAGTCCTCTCTGGGGAGGCGATATTTAAATTAGGTCTTAAATTTTGTAAATGAGCCTGCCATGTAAAGAAAAGGCAGAGGAACCAGAGACCAAATTGCCAACATCCACTGGATCATGGAAAAAGCAAGAGAGTTCCAGAAAAACATCTATTTCTGCTTTATTGACTATGCCAAAGCCTTTGACTGTGTGGATCACAATAAACTGGGGAAAATTCTGAAAGAGACGGGAATACCAAACCACCTGACCTGCCTCTTGAGAAACCTATATGCAGGTCAAGAAGCAACAGTTAGAACTGGACAGGGAACAAAAGGCTGGTTCCAAATAGGAAAAGGAGTACATCAAGGCTGTATATTGTCACCCTGCTTATTTAAACTCTATGCAGAGTACATCATGAGAAACGCTGGGCTGGAAGAAGCACAAGCTGGAATCAAGATTGCCAGGAGAAATATCAGTAACCTCAGATATGCAGATGACACCACCCTTATGGCAGAAAGTGAAGAGGAACTAAAAAGCCTCTTGATGAAAGTGAAAGAGGAGAGTGAAAAAGTTGGCTTCAAGCTCAACATTCAGAAAACTAAGATCATGGCATCTGGTCCCATCACATCATGGGAAATAGATGGGGAAACAGTGGAAACAGTGTCAGACTTTATTTTGGGGGGCTCCAAAATCACTGCAGATGGTGACTTCAGCCATGAAAGTAAAAGATGCTTACTCCTTGGAAGGAAAGTTATGACCAACCTAGATAGCATATTCAAAAGCAGAGACATTACTTTGCCAACAAAGGTGTATCTAGTCAAGGCTATGGTTTTCCCAGTGGTCATGTATGGACTGTGAAGAAAGCTGAGCACCGAAGAATTGATGCTTTTGAACTATGGTGTTGGAGAAGACTCTTGAGAGTCTCTTGGACTACAAGGAGATCCAACTGGTCTATTCTAAAGGAGATCAGTCCTGGATGTTCTTTGGAAGGACTGATGCTAAAGCTGAAACTCTAGTACTTTGGCCACCTCATGCGAAGAGCTGACCCATTGGAAAATACCCTGATGCTGGGAGGGATTGGGGGCAGGAGGAGAAGGGGACGACAGAGGATGAGATGGCTGGATGGCATCACCGAATCAATGGACATGAGTCTGAGTGTACTCCAGGAGTTGGTGATGGATAAGGAGGCCTGGCGTGCTATGATTCGTGGGGTCGCAAAGAGTCAGACACGACTGAGCAACTGAACTGAACTGAACTGAACTGATGTAAAGATTTCGGCAGGAAAGTCAGTTCTACGTTTTCAGTGTAAAGAATGGGATACAAAAACCAGCTTGGCAGTTAAAGCAAGTATAAGAAGGCCAGCATGGCTGGAGCAGGGCAGAGGAGAAGGATCTAAGGTCACAGGAACACACAGGGCAAGATAACAAGGGGCTTTATATGTCATAGTTCAGAGTGCGGGTTTTATTTTAAGCACCATGAGAACTGTAGGGTATAACCTGGAGAGTAGCACAATCCAATTTACATGTCTAAAAAAATGAATCTGACTGCCACCTGGAAAATGGACTATAAGAGGGCAAGTGGGGAGGCAGGGAGACCAATTTAGAGGCTACAGTTCCCCAGGCAAGAGATGATGGTGATTAAACAGGGTATAAGAGGAGTAAGCAGAGGCTGGACTGAAAATTTATTTTTTAGCTATAACACATGAATTTAACATCTGCCTATTGGTTGTCTGTTACTTAGGGAACAACTACAGATCAATTTCCTGATATGGCAGAAGGAACATAGGCCCTACAGGTACAAAGGCCTGGGTTAGAATCCCAAGGCTCCTCCATTCGGTAGCCATATGATGCTGAGTGAGCTACTTCATCTCTTGCACAGTCTTGTGGGGAGGCAGGCAAGAAGGTGGTCAGCGCCAATGACTTTGCAGAATTAAATGGAATCCTGTGCAGAAGGTACGTAGCAGAGATCCTGGCCCATGGTTAAAAAATTACAGCCACAACTATTAGACGCTGCAGAGCCTCAAGTGTTAGACGCCGAAGGAAACTCAAAGACCTGTGGAAGATGAGGGCACCTTAGGGTTTCAACTCCTCTGAAATAACACAAGCACGCTCGTTGTGGTGGGGCTGGGACAGTAAACACAAGAAATACATACTTGAAGGAGTCAAGAGTGTAACAGCTTCTCAGTAAGCAAAGCCTTTCTCTTATTTCTCTATCCTCTCTCCTTCCTTCTCTCTTTCTCTCTCCCCACTCATCCCATCCATTTCTCCCTCCTCTTCCCTTCTTTCTGTCATGTCATACATGTTTAATGACTGCTTGCCACATGCCAAGCCTTCTTCAAGGCACTGGGAATATAAAGGCAAACAAGCCAGATCCAGTTCCAGTCCTCACTGAGTTTATATTTTTCCAGGATAAAAAGAAATAAACACACAAAAATAATTGAAAATATTAGAAAGCAAACAAAAAGAGAAACCTACTTTAGGTAAAGCAGTCAAGGAATGATGTCTCTGACCAAATGAATTTAAGCTAAGACCCAATAAAAATAAAGAAAAAGAGCTAGCCATTCAAAGAGTAAACTGCAAAGATTCTGAAAGAGAAAAAAGAGTTTGTTATGTTAAAAGAAAGTAAAACAGGACCAGTCACCAGAGTCCAGTAAGTGGGGGCAGAACTGGGAAGGGACCAGACCATGCAGGCCAAAGCAGGGAATTCGGGAACTGGCTGAAACAATTCAACAGGAAAGTGAAATAGTTGTGATTATTCTTACGACAGTGTGCAGTGGCCAGGCTGGGCTGTAAGAACTTAGGTGGGGAGAGAGTTGTGAGGCTGCTGAAGTGGTCCAGATAGGAAGTGGTGGTGGTCCGGACTACAGTGGAGGCAGTCTGCCAGAGGAGATGGGGAGGGGAAAGACCAAGGATGATTTAAGTGTTTGGCCTGAATAACTGGGGGGATGGTAGTGCCATTTATTGACAAAAGGAAGAATGTAGTGGGAATAAAGGGGATCAAAGTTCCATCTCAAGCACAGTCAGTATGTGAGACAAGAAGGCAGCTGGGTATGAGAGTCTGGAGCCAGAATAGGTCTAGGCTGAGATAAAGTAGGTAATCATTAGCATAATGAAGGCATTTAAATCCATGTGAACAAACAAGCTCATCTTAAGGGCATTATAGAGAAAGAAGAAAGACTAGGACTTGATTATTTACAAGTCTGGGAGAGAAGAGGAAGCAGCAGCCAGTGAGGCAAGAGGAAAAGCAGAAGAGCAGGTGTAACAGAGGTGAGAAAGAATTCCGGAGGTAGGGAGGAGGGAAGCAGGAGGAAACTATGTCAAAGGGCAAACTCCCACTGGATTGGCAGCATGACTTCGGGTGACTTTGACAAAATCAATTTTAAGTGAGTGCTGGAAGACAGAAGTCAGAAAATGGTAAATTAAAGAGTGAATAGGAGAGGGAAATACAGACGCTGTGGCTCCTTTGAGACATTACTTTTAGGGGAAGAGTGAAATGGAGTGGGCTCTGGAAGGGGAGGGTGGCATTAAGGAAGACTGGCTTTTGCTTTCAGATGAACATAGCACAGCATGTTTGCCTTATGATGGCGAAGAACCAGGGGAAGAGAGGAGAGACGTCTTGAGACGGTGAAGGGGGATGAGATCTAGTGGCCTGTGAAAGCTGGGACTCACAGAAGAGATCAGATGGGTGTAATTCTAGATATGCAGGTCAAAAGGCAATAGTTAGAACCAGACATGGAACACTAGACTGGTTGCAAATTGGGAAAGGAGTACATCAAGGCTGTATATTGTCACCCTGCTTATTTAACTTATATGCAGAGTACATCATGAGAAATGCCAGGCTGGAGGAAGCACAAGCTGGAATTAAGATGTCAGAAAGCAGAGAAGAATTAAAGAGCCTCTTGATAAAAGTGAAAGAGGAGAGTGAAAAGCTGGCTTAAAACTCAACATTCAAAAAACGAAGATCATGGCATCCGGTCCCATCACTTCATGGCAAATAGATGGGGAAACAATGGAAACAGTGAGAGACTTTATTTTCTCGGGCTCCCAAATCACTGCAGAAGGTGACTGCAGCCATGAAATTAAAAGACACTTACTCCTTGGAAGAAAAGCTATGACCAACCTAGAGAGCATATTAAAAAGCAGAGACACTACTTTGCCAACAAAGGTCCATCTAGTCAAAGCCATGGCTTTTCCAGTAGTCATGTATGGATGTGAGAGTTGGACTATAAAGAAAGCTGAGTGCTAAGGAATGATGCTTTTGAACTGTGGTGTTGGAGAAGACTCTTGAGAGTCCCTTGGACTGCAAAGAGATTCAACCAGTCAATCGCAAAGGAAATCAGTCCTGAATATTCATTGGAAGGACTGATGCTGAAGCTCCAATACTTTGACCACCTGACTCGAAGAACTGACTCATTTGAAAAGACCCTGATGCTGGGAAAGACTGAAGGCAGGAAGAGAAGGGGACAACAGAGGATAAGATGGTTGAAAGGCATCACCAACTCAATGGACATGAGTCTGAGCAAGCCCCGGGAGTTGGTGATGGACAGGGAAGCCTGGCATGCTACATATAGTCCATGAGGTAGCAGAGAGTAGAACTCAACTGAGAGACTGAACTAAACTGAACTGAATTCTAGACAGGTCAGTAAGCCTTGGGATGGATGATGAGGGAGTCTGGGTCTAATAGCTTCTGTTTTTTCAACAAGGTACAAGGAAAAGTAACCAGCTAAGAAGGAAGGTCAAAGATGGTTTTGGAAAGCCTGTGTGTATGTGCTCAATCATGTCCAACTCTTTGCAACCCCATGGACTGTAGCCCACCTAGCTCCTCTGTCCGTGGGTTTTTCCAGGCAAGAATACTGGAACGGATTGCCATTCCCTTCCTCAGGGGATCTTCCCAATCCAGTGACTGAACCCAAGTCTCCTGTGTCTCCTGCATTGGCAGATGGATTCTTTACCACTGCACCACCTGGGAAGCCCTTGGAAAGTCTAAGAGGCTGAAAAGTGAACCTACTAGAGGAGTCATATTAACATCACAATGAGGAGTGGAGGTACGCTCCCGCCAAAGCTGAAGTGCACACAGCTCTCAGACCCTGGCAGGCTACCTCACGCATGCCTGCATGCGTCAGAAATCGCTTCCGTCATGTTCAACTTTGCGACTTTATGGACTGTAGCCTGCCAGGCTCCTCTGTCCATGGGATTCTCCAGGTATATATACTGGAGTGGGTTGCCGTGCCCTCCTCTAGATCTTCCAGACTCAGGGACAAAACCTTTGTCTCTTATATCTCTTGCATTGGCAGAGGGGTTCTTTATCACTGGCGCCACCTGGGAAGCCCTAGGCTACTTCATACTTCCATCCATTTGCCCTTGCCACTCCCTGTGTCTGGAATACCCCTGTCTTAGCAAACTCCATTTTACCCTTCAAGATCCAGGCCAGAAAACTCTCTTTCTATGAAACCCTACAAAATGTCAGCTTCTCAAGAATTAGATACCACAGCTTAAAAAAAAAATCTTATTTATATCCCCAATTCTTGGCACACAATAGGTATTCAGTAAATCATGACTGAATGGAACTGAATTATACTGAATTCTCCCTTAGCTAAATTCTAATTTTTTTCTGTTCCATTGAGAGCAGAGTTATCTATGGTACACCATCTTCTCAGTCAAAAGTCTGAATGAGTGGCTTAAAATCCTCCACAAGCCAATTTCATTTTATTAATAGTCTAATTTTTCAGCCTTTACTCATAATCATCACTGTGCCCTTCTGCAAGCTTGCCGCTTCTTCCTAATTGTATGTGATAAAATAATAATGAACACTTTTCAGTGTACATACAAAGTACCTTGACACTTGATTGGGGCAGAGTCCAGACTAGTTCCAACAAGTCACAGATAATTATCTTGCTTGTGTTGAAAGTTCATCAAATTAATAATGATTAAGCAACTTTTCATCCAGATTAGGAAAAAAATTAATATATAAAGTTATAACAATGTTTTCTGAAAATTCTTCATATCTTACAATTTATTTGATATGTGCCCTGCTTTAGGGAAGCTGAACTTACACAAACTCAGAAAAGAGATTACTCATCTTACGAAAGGATGCTCCTCATGATATCTTAATATTCAAAGATTTTTTAGTAGAAACTGAAGTCTGGCTATATTTTTTTACTTGGTTTATACATAAGTTTTCTGGAAGAAATCTAGTATATAAAATGTTAGAAGGGACTCTGAAGACTGTTTAGTATACGAATTCCCTCTATGCTTCCTGAAATTTTTATTCTAAGGCCTAGAACACAGGCGCGTTTCAACAAGGTCAAAGATCAGCACATAGTAGCCAACAAAACAGGAAATTTGAACTTAGATAGATAAGGATTAAAAAGTTGGAAGGGACTTTGAGGGTTAACTATTTAGTGTATGAATTCCTTCTATGCTTCCTGAAATTTTCATTCTAAGGTCTGGAACACAGGCCCTGTTTCAACAACATCAAAGATCAGAAGCACAAAATAGCGAAAAACCAGGAACTTTGTACTCAGATAGATGAAGGTTAGAGTCTTGACTGCTACCACTTAAGACTCTTTAGCTAAATTATTTTAACTTTGACCATCAATTTTGTCACTTACAAACAAAGTACAAAACCTACCATGTGCGTCTTTTAGCAGGATTAAACAAAGATGTGCAGACAAAACACCTATTTTAGTCTCAGTGCTCATATCAGGCCCTTAAAAAGTGGTTGTTGAAGAACTATTACAACTCAATAACAAAAAGACAACCCAATTTTAAAACAGCCAAAATATCTGAATAGGTATTTCTCCCAAGATATACAAATGGCCAATGAGCACATGACAAGATGCTCAACATCAGTATCCGTTAAGGAAATGCAAATCAAAACAACAGTGAGATATGACTTCATATCCACTAAGATAGCTAAAATAAAAAAACAGACAATAACAAATCAGAACCCTTATAATGAAATATTATTCAGCCATTAAAAGGAATGAAGTATTACATTCCTGTTTATAACATGGATGAACCCTGAAACATAATGCTAAATGAAAGCAGCAATCACAAAAGGCCACATATTTTATGATTTCATTTATATAAAATGTCCAGAATAGGCAAAACCTTAGAGACAGAAAATAGATTAGTGGTTGCCAGAGCCTGCAAAAAGTGAGGACGGGGAATGACTACTAATGGGTACGTGATTCCTCTTCTTTGGGGGTATTAAAAATGTTCTAAAGCTAACTGTCATAAAGAATGCACAATTCTATGATATACTAAAAACCACTGAATGTACAAGTAAAATGGTGAATTTGTGCCATATGAACTATGTCCCAGTAAAGCTGTTAAAAATATTCCCAGCTAGCTCTGGCTTCTGGTTTAGCATTCTTTTTTCACTATGCTGCCTCCTTTTTGAACACAATTTTCCTAAGGCTGGTTAAGGCTGAAAGTTAATTACCAGCTTTAACATTTTAAAGCCAAGTTATTAAAGCAAGGTAATGAGATACTTGGTCTCTTTAAGTACTAACACAATAAAATTGGGACTTTTTTTTAACATGTACAACGTAACAGTTGCGAAAAGTCAGAAGGGTTCATTGCCAAACTAAATCCAGATCGCCACTTACCTGGCAGCTTCAGGAAAGCCCATCTTGTACAGCGTAACAACGGCAGCTCCTCCGATGCCTAGATTATGCTGCAGAGCAACCTTTGCACCAGGAACTTGCCTCTTTCCGGCTTCCCCTCTCAGCTGCCAGCAGAGTTCAGCGCACTGAGCCAGACCTAACAAATCGAACACAGAACAGTCAGATTCCCTTGGTTTAGAAAGTGAAAGAAAGTGAAAGTCCCTTAGTCGCCTCGGACTCTGCGATCCCATGGACTGTAGCCTGCCAAGCTGCTCTGTCCATGGAATTCTACAGGCCAGAATACTGTAATGGGTAGCTGTTCCCTTCTCCAGGGGATCTTCCCTACCCAGGGATCAAACCCAGGTCTTCCGCATTGCAGGCGGATTCTTTACCGTCTAACCCACCAGGGAAGCCCCAAGCCCCAATCAGTTTTCTCAAGCAAAGGAACGGTTAACATTTAAGTGTGACTTTTAAGTAACCCAATTTATTTAGCCAAGACCATGATTACCTAAGTAATAACTTCTCTTAAAAGCCTGGAGGGTTTTTGCAGCTAGTCATTTTTTCTCCCTGAATAATCTCTGTATTTAGAAGATATGCAAGCTTAAGACATTTGGAAAAAGCAGTGGCCACAGGACTGGAAAAGGTCAGTTTTCATTCCAATCCCAATGCAATGCCAAAGAATGTTCAAACTACTGCACAACTGCACTCATTTCACACGCTAGCAAAGTAACGCTCAAAATTCTCCAAGCTAGGCTTCAACAGTACATGAACGGAGAACTTCCAAATGTTCAAGCTGGATTTAGAAAAAGCAGAGGAACCAGAGATCAAATTGCCAACATCCACTGGATCATAGAAACAGCAAGAGAATTCCAGAAAAACATCAACTTGTATTTCATTGACTACGCCTTTGACTGTGTGCATCACAACAAACTTGAAAATTCTTAAAAAAGACTTGGGAATACCAGACTACCTTACCTGCCCCCTGAGAAACCCGTATGCAGGTCAGGAAGCAACAGTTAGAACTGGACATGGAACAGATTGGTTCCAAATTCGGAAAAGAGCATGTCAAGGTTGTATACTGTCACCCTGCTTATTTAACTTCTATGCAGAGTACATCATGAGAAATGCTAGGCTGGAGGAAGCACAAGCTGGAATCAAGATTGCTGGGAGAAATATCAATAACCTCAGATATGCAGATGACACCACCCTTATGGCAGAAAGTGAAGAGGAACTTAAGAGCCTCTTGATGAAGGTGAAAGAGGATAGTGAAAAAGCTGGCTTAAAACTCAGGGTTCAAAAAACTGAGATCATGGCATCCAGTCCCATCACTTCATGGCATATAGACTGGGAAACAATAGAAACAGTAGAAACAGTGGAAACGGTGGGAGACTATTTTTTGCAGGGCTCCAAAATCACTGCAGATGGTGACTGTAGCCATGAAATTAAAAGATGCTTGCTTCTTGGAAGAAAAGCTATGACCAACTTAGAGACCATATTAAAAATCAGAGATATCACTTTGCCAACAAAGGTCCTATAGACATACATGAGTTGAGCAAGGTCCAAGGGATGGTGAAAGACAGGGAAGCCTGGCGTGCTGCAGTCCATGGGCTCGCAAAGACTTGGACATGACTGAGTGACCAAACAACAACAAAGAAATTCCCTGTGCTCTTTAAATTTACCCAACCTGTCATTTTTTGGCAATGTTGAAAGAGAAAACACTGAATATACAGTTCTCTGGCTGAGGAAAAAAGAGCATAAAAATAATTTAATTTTATCATTCCTAATATATCAAAAGAATATAATCTAGGATTGGTAACTGGCTTTGCCTAAAAAATTTAGCTAGTATAGGAAAATTTCCTATTACTCTTCTCAAAAAGTTCCTAGAAAGAATGAGTTGTTTTACAGAACTATTCACAAGAATAGCACTGGATTCATAAAAACTGAATTTTGTTCTCTGGATAATAAAATCAGAATTTTTGAGTTGGAAAGAACTTATGAGCACCCCCCTACAACTGAGTTCCTTTCTGAATTTATGATTAATCTCTTTATCCAAAACTTGTCTCCTTTGCCCTCAATCCTTTCTTGTCCCCTCAATCTTCTGCTAACTGAACACTAATTAGAGTCAGATGACTAAGATTACTGTTGTTGATAACATAGTTACTGTACTAAGATTGCTGTTGTATATACTATTATTAACATACAAACTCAGGTTATTTTTCCTGGCCAGATGAACTCACAGACCCCCAAGCCATGGACCACCTGCCCTGAGAATCATAAACCAAACACATTCTGACTCCCAAAACCATGATTGAAAAATGTCACATAAATGTCACAACATGATGATTAATTCCAGTCTTTGTCCTTCTGCTTTAAAACATCCCTAATTCAAAGACTAAGATGGAGTAGATCTGAGACTTCTCACTCTCTTTCATGACACCCTGTAAATAAACCCTTCAATTCAGTTCAGTTCAGTCGCTCAGTCATGTCTGAATCTTTGCGACCCTGTGAATCGCAGCACGCCAGGCCTCCCTGTCCATCACCAACTCCCGGAGTTCACCCAAACTCACGTCCATTGAGTCAGTGATGCCATCCAGCCATCTCATCCTCTGTCGTCCCCATCTCCTCTTGCCCCCAATCCCTCCCAGCATCAGAGTCTTTTCCAATGAGTCAACTCTTCGCATGAAGTGGCCAAAGTTGTGGAGTTTCAGCTTCAGCATCAGGCCTACCATGTTAGCACTGGTTAAAAATTGAAAGCTAGAGTGGCCACATTAAATTAGCCAAAGTAGACCTCAGTGCAAAGACTTGCCAGAGCAAAGAAGGCCATTTCATGAAGATACAGGGGAAAATGTAAAACTGTCTTTATCCACAGATGATATGATTATGCAGAAAACCTGATGGTGGTTTTAAACAACTACTAAAATTAATAAGTCAGTTTTAGCAAGGCTACAAGATTAATATATAAAAATTTGATTATATTTCTATATACTACTAATAAAAATTTGAAACTGAAAAAATACCACTCACAACAGCACCAAAAATATGAAATACTTAGGGATAAATCTGACAAAGATGTGCAAGACCTATATGGTGAAAACTATACTTCTGAAAAAAGTTAAAAGGCTAAATAAATGGGGATATATATTTTGTTTATGGGTCAGAAAATTTACTATTGTTTGAGTCTCAATTCACTTCCAAATAAATCTATATATTCAACTTAACCCTAATAAAAAATTACAGGAAGGTTTTCTATAGAAATCAACAAGCTGATTCCAAATTTCTGTAGAAATGCAAAGAAGCTAAAATAGCCAAGCAACTCTGAAAAAGAATAAAGTTGAGGGCTAAAGCTACCTAATTTCAAGAACTGTTATGAAGGTACAGTAATCAAAACAGTATGGTACTCATGTAAAGCCAGTAAAGATAGACAAATTGGTTAACTGGAAAGAAAAGAGAAACCAGAAATAATGCCCACAACTTAGGAACTAAATCAGTAGGTCTTTGACAAAGGCAGTACAATGGATAAAGTAGAGTTTCCAATAAATGGCACTCCAACAACTGGAAATCACCATGTAAAAAATGAACTCGAATTAACACTTTGTATAACACATAAAAAATAATTCAAAATGGGTAACAAATCTAAATGTAAGGCAGAAAGCATAAAACCTTTAGGACAAAACATAGGAAAAGATCTTTCTGACCCAAGGTTAGAAAAAGATTTCTTAGACAGATCAGTTCAGTCGCTCAATCGTCTCCGACTCCTTGCGACCCCATGAATCGCAGCAAGCCAGGCCTCCCTGTCCATCACCAACTCCAGGAGTTCACTCAGACACATGTCCATCGAGTCAGTGATGCCATCCAGCCATCTCATCCTCTATCAACCCTTTCTCCTCCTGCCCCTAAACCCTCCCAGCATCGGAGTCTTTTCACTTTCTGCCATAAGCGTGGTGTCATCTGCATATCTGAGCTCATTGATATTTCTTCTGGCAATCTTGATTCCAGCTTGTGATTCTTCCAGCCCAGCGTTTCTCATGATGTAATCTGCATAGAATTTAAATAAGCAGGGTGACAGTATTCAGCCTTGACGTACTCCTTTTCCTATTTGGAATCAGTCTGTTGTTCCCTGTCCAGTTCTAACTGTTGCTTCCTGACCTGCATATAGGTTTCTCAAGAGGCAGGTCAGGTGGTCTGGTATTCCCATCTCCTTCAGAATTTTCCACAGTTTATTGTGATCCACAAAGTCAAAGGCTTTGGCATAGTCAATAAAGCAGAAATAGATGTTTTACTGGAACTCTCTTCCTTTTTCCATGATCCAGCAGATGTTGGCAATTTGATCTCTGGTTCCTCTGCCTTTTCTAAAACCAGTTTGAACATCTGGAAGTTCACAGTTCACATACTGTTGAAGCCTGGCTTGGAGAATTTTGACCATTACTCTACTAGCATGTGAGATGAGTGCAATTGTGCAGTAGTTTGAGCATTCTTTGGCATTGCCTTTCTTTGGGATTGGAATGAAAACTGACCTCTTCCAGTCCTGTGGCCACTGCTGAGTTTTCCAAATGTGCTGGCATATTGAGTGCAGCACTTTCACAGCATCATCTTTCAGGATTTAAAATAGCTCAACTGGAATTCCATCAACTTCATTAGCTTTGTTCATAGTGATGCTTTCTAAGGCCCACTTGACTTCACATTCCAGGATGTCTGGCTCTAGGTGAGTGATCACATCATCATGATGATCTCGGTCATGAAGATCTTTTTTGAACAGTTCTTCTATGTATTCTGTTAGGTCCATACCATTTCTGTCTTTTATTGAGCCCATTTTTACATGAAATGTTCCCTTGGTATCTCAATTTTTTTGAAGAGATTTCTAGTCTTTCACATTCTGTTGTTTTCCTCTATTTCTTTGCACTGATCGCTGAGGAAGGCTTTCTTATCTCTTCTTGCTATTCTGTGGAACTCTGCATTCAGACGCTTATATCTTTCCTTTTCTCCTTTGCTTTTCGCCTCTCTTCTTTTCACAGCTATTTGTAAGGCCTCCCCAGACAGCCATTTTGCTTTTTTGCATTTCTTTTCCATGGGGATGGTCTTGATCCCTGTCTCTTGTACAATGTCACAAACCTCCATCCATAGTTCATCATGCACTGTATCTATCAGATCTAGTCCCTTAAATCTATTTCTCACTTCCACTGTATAATCATAAGGGATTTGATTTAGGTCATACCTGAATGGTCTAGTGGTTTTCCCTACTTTCTTCAATTTAACTCTGAATTTGGCAATAAGGAGTTCATGATCTGAGCCACAGTCAGCTCCTGGTCTTGTTTTTGCTGACTGTATTAGAGCTTCTCCATCTTTGGCTGCAAACAATATAATCAATCTGATTTCAGTGTTGATCATCTGGTGATGTCCATGTGTAGAGTCTTCTCTTCTGTTGCTGGAAGAGGGTGTTTGCTATGACCAGTGTGTTCTCTTGGCAAAACTCTACTAGCCTTTTCCCTGCTTCATTCCGTATTCCAAGGCCAAATTTGACTGTCACTCCAGGTGTTTCTTGACTTCCTACTTTTGCATTCTAGTCCCCTATAATGAAAAGGACATCTTTATTGGGTGTTAGTTTTAAAAGGTTTTGCAGGTCTTCATAGAACCATTCAACTTCAGCTTCTTCGGCGTTACTGGTTGGAGCATAGGCTTGGATTACTGTGATATTGAATGGTTTGCCTTGGAAATGAACAGAGATCATTCTGTCATTTATGAGATTGCATCCAAGTACTGCATTTCGGATTCTTCTGTTGACCATGATGGCTACTCCATTTCTTCTAAGGGATTCCTGCCCGCAGTAGTAGACATAATGGTCATCTGAGTTAAAGTCACCCATTCCAGTCCATTTTAGTTCGCTGATTCCTAGAATGTCAATGTTCACTCTTGCCATCTCCTGTTTGACCACTTCCAGTTTGCCTTGATTCATGGACCTGACATTCCAGGTTCCTATGCAATATTGCTGTTTACAGCATCGGACCTTGCTTCTATCCCCAATCACATGCACAATTAGTTATTGTTTTTTCTTTGGCTCCATCCCTTCATTCTTTCTGGAGTTATTTCTCCATTGATCTCCAGTAGCATACTGGGCACCTACTGACCTAGGGAGTTCCTCTTTCAGTATCCTATCAGTTTGCCTTTTCATACTGTTCATGGGATTCTCAAAGCAAGAATACTGAAGTGGTTTGCCATTCCCTTCTCCAGTGGAAAATTCTTCAAGAGATGGGAATACCAGACCACCTGACCTGCCTCTTGAGAAACCTATATGCAGGTCAGGAAGCAACAGTTAGAACTGGACATGGAACAACACACTGGTTCCAAATAGGAAAAGGAGTACGTCAAGACTGTATACTGTCACCCTGCTTATTTAACTTCTATGCAGAATACATCAGGAGAAACGTTGGGCTGGAAGAAACACAAGCTGGAATCAAGATTGCCAGAAGAAATATCAATAACCTCAGATATGCAGATGACACCAACCTTACGGCAGAAAGTGAAGAGGAACTAAAAAGCCTCTTGATGACAGTGAAAGAGGAGAGTGAAAAAGTTGGCTTAAAGCTCAACATTCAGAAAACAAAGATCATGGCATTCAGTCCCATCACTTCATGGCAAATAGATGGGGAAACAACGGAAACAGTGAAAGACTTTATTTTGGCAGGGCTCCAAAATCACTACAGATGGTGACTGCAGCCATGAAATTAAAAGACGCTTACTCCTTGGAAGAACAGTTATGACCAACCTAGATAGCATATTCAAAAGCAGAGATATTACTTTGCCAACAAAGGTCCGTCTAGTCAAGGCTATGGTTTTTCCAGTGGTCATGTATGGATGTGAGAGTTGGACTGTGAAGAAAGCTGAGCACCGAAGAATTGATGCTTTTGAACTGTGGTGTTGGAGAAGACTCTTGAGAGTCCCTTGGACTGCAAGGAGATCCAACCGGTCCATCCTAAAGGAGATCAGCCTTGGGTGTTCTTGGAAGGAATGATGCTAAAGCTGAAACTCCAAAACTTTGGCCACCTCATGAGAAGAGTTGACTCATTGGAAAAGATTCTGATGCTGGGAGGGATTGGGGGCAGGAGGAGAAGGGGACGACAGAGGATGAGATGGCTAGATGGCATCACTGACTCGATGGATGTGAGTTTGAGTGAACTCTGGGAGTTGGTAATGGACAGGGAGGCCTGGCGTGCTGCAATTCATGGGGTCACAAAAATTCAGACATGAATGAGCGACTGAACTGAACTGAACAGATGCACCCAACACAGAAGCATCTCAATACATAAGACAAACACTAACAGACAGAAGAGGAGAAATCGACAGGAACACAATAATAGGAGGCTTTAACACTCCACTCACACCAACGGACAAATCATCAAAACAGATAATTAATAATGAAACGCAAGCCTTAAATGATACATTAGATGAGATGGATATCACTAATTTCTTCAGGACATTGCATCCAAATGCAGAAGAATATACCTTCTTCTCAAGTGCACATGGAACATTCTTCAGGATAGACCACATCTTGGATCACAATACAAACCTCAGTAAAGTTAACAAAACTGAAATCATATCAAGCATCTTCTCCGACCACAGTGCTATGAGACTAGATATCAATTACAAGAAAAAAAACTATAAGAAACACAAACATGTGGAGATTAAACAACACGTGTCTGAATAATTAACAGGTTACTGAAAAAATTAAAATGGAAATCAAAAAATTTCTAGAAACAAATGACAATGAAAACACAACTACTCAAAACCTATGGGATACAGCAAAAGCAGTTCTAGGAGGGAAGTTGATAGCAAGACAATCCTACCTTAAGAAAAAGGAAAAGCATCAAATAGCATAACTTGACAACTAAAACAACTGGAAAAAGAAGAACAAAAAACTAAATAAATAAATAAGTAAAATAAAAGAAATCATAAAGATCCAAGCAGAAGTAAATGAAAAAGAAATGAAAGAAACAAGAGTAAAGAGTAATAAAACTAAAACCTGGTTCTTTGAGAAGATAAACAAAATTGACAAACCTTTGGCCAGACTCATCAAGAAAAAAGGGAAGTATCACATCAACAAAATTATAAATGAAAAAGGAGAGGTTACAACAGACAATGCAGAGATACAAAGGATTATAAGAGACTATTATAAACAACTATACAGCAATAAAATGGATAACCTGGAAGAAATGGACAGATTCTTAGAAAAGTTCAATCTTCCAATATTGAACCAGGAAAAAACAGAAATTATGAAGAACCCAATTACAAGCCCGGAAATTGAAGCTGTGATAAAAAAATCTCCCAAAAAACAAAAGCCCAGGACCAGATGGCTTCCCAGGAGAAATCTATTAAACATTTAGAGAAGAGCTAATGGCTATCCTTCTAAAACTCTTCAAAAAATTGTAGAGGAAGGAACACTTCTAAACTGATTCTACATGGCCACCCTGATACCAAACCAAAAACAACACAAAAAAGAAAACTACAGGCCAGTATCACTGATGAACATAGATGTAAAAATCCTCAACAAAATTTTAGCAAACAGAATTCAGCAACACATCAAAAAGCTCATACACCATGATCAAGTTGGGTTTATTCCAGGAATGCAAGGATTCTTCAATATACGCAAATCAATCAGTGTGATACACCATATTAACAAATTGAAAGATTAAAAACCATATGATCATCTCAATAGATGCAGAAAAAGCCTTTAACAAAATTCAGCACCCATTTATGATTAAAACTCTTCAAAAAATGGGCATAGAAGGAACCTACCTCAACATATTAAAGGCTATACGTGATAAAGTGAAAAGTGAAAGCAAAGTCGCTCAGTTGTGTCCGACTCTTTGCAGCCCCATGGACTGTAGCCTACCACGCTCCTCCGTCCATGGGATTTTCCAGGCAAGAGTACTGGAGTGGCTTGCCATTTATTTCCCCAGAGGATCTTCCCAACCCAGAGATCGAACCCGGGTCTCCTGCATTGTAGGGAGATGCTTTACCATTTGAGCCACCAGGGAAGATATGTATGATAAGCCTACACCAAACATTATTCTCAATGGTGAGACTGAAAGCATTCCCCCTAAGATCAGGAACAAAACAAGGGTATTCATTTTCACCACTATTATTCAACATAGTTCTGGAAGTCCTAGCTACAGTAATCAGAGAATAAAAACAAATAAAAGGAATCCATATCGGAAAAGAAGAAGTAAAGCTCTCAGTTTGCAAATGACATGATACTGTACATAGAAAATCCTAAAGATAGTATCAGAAAATTACTAGAGCTAATCAGTGAATTTAGCAAAGTTGCAGGATACACAATCAATAAACAAAAATCACTTGCATTTCTATATACTAACAATGAAAAATCAGAGAGAAATTAATGTATCCATCCCATTCACCACTGAAACAAAAAAATTACATATCTAGGAATAAACTTACCTAAGGAGACAAAAGAACTATACACAGAAAATTATAAGACACTGATGAAAGAAATCAAAGGTGACATAAACAGATGGAGAGATATTCCACATTCCTGGGTAGGAAGAATCAATATTGTGAAAATGACTATACTACCAAACATAAGCTACAGATTCAATGTGATCCCTATCAAACTACCAATGCATTTTTCATAGAACCAGAACAAAAAATTTCACAATTCATATGGAAACACAAAAGATCCCAAATAGCCAAAGCAATCTTGAGAAAGAAGAATGGAGCTGGAGGAATCAACCTTCCTGACTTCAGATTATACTACAAAGCTACAGGCATCAAGACAGTATGGTACTGGCACAAAAACAGAAATATAGACCAATAGAACAAAATAGAAAGCCCAGAAGTAAACCCATGCATCTATGGGTACCTTATTTTTCACAAAGGAGGAAAGAATATACAATGGGGCAAAGATAGCCTCTTCAATAAATGGTGCTGGGAAAACTGGACAGCTACATGAAAAAGAATGAAATTAGAACACTTCCTAACACCATACACAAAGATAAACTCAAAATGGATTAAAGACCTAAATGTAAGAACAGAAATTATAAAACCCTTAGAGGAAAACATAGGCAGAACACTCAACATAAATCAGAGCAAGATCCTTTATGACCCACCTCCTAGAGTAATGGAAATAAAAACAAAAGTAAACAAGTGGGACCTGCTTAAATTCAAAAGCTTTCGCACAGCAAAGGAAACTATAAGCAAGATGAAAAGACAATCTTCGGAATGGGAGAAAATAACAGCAAGTGAAACAACGGATAAAGGATTAATTTTCAAAATATACAAGCAGCTCATACAACTCAATACCAGGAAAACAAACAACCTAATCAAAAAGTGGGCAAAAGACCTAAATAGACATTTCTCCAAAGAAGGCATACAGATGGCTAACAAACACATAAAAGATGCTCAATATCACTCATTATTCGAGAAGTGCAAATCAAAACCACAATGAGATGTCATGAGATGTCACCTCACATGAGTCAGAATGGCCGTCATCAAAAAGCCTACAAACAATAAATGCTGGAGAGGGTATGGAGAAAAGGGAACTCTCTCGCACTGTTGGTGGGAATGTAAATTGATATAGTCACTATGGAAGACAGTATGAAGATTCCTTAAAAAACTAGGAATAAAACCCACCATATGACCCAGTAATCCCACTCCTAGGCATATACCCTGAGGAAACCAGGGTTGAAAAAGACACATGTGTCCCATTGTTTATTGCAGCACTATTTTCAATAGCTAGAACATGGAAGCAACCTAGATGTCAATCAACACATGAATGGATAAAGAAGTTGTGGTAGATATACACAATGCAATATTACTCAGCCATAAAAAGGAATGCATTTGAGTCAGTTCTGATGAGGTGGAGGAACTCAGAACCTATTATACAGAGTTAAGTGAGTCAGAAAGAGAAAGATAAATATTGTATTCTAACACACATACAAGGAACCTAGAAAAATGGTACTGAAGAATTTATTTACAGGGCAGCAATGGAGAAACAGACATAGAGAATAGACTTATGGACATGGGGAGAAGGGAGAAGAGGGTGAGATGTATGGAAAGAGTAACATAGAAACTTACACTACCATATGTAAAAAAGATAGCCAATGGGAATTTGCTGTATGGCTCAGGAAACTCAAACAGGGGCTCTATATCAACCTATAGGGGTGAGATGGGAAGGGATATGGGAGAGAGGTTCAATAGGGAGGGGATATATGTATACCTATGGCTGATTTGTCTTGAGGTTTGACAGAAAACAACAAAATTCTGTAAAGCAATTATCCTTCAATTAAAAAATAAATTTTAAAAAATGTAGAGATATCACTTTGCCAACAAAGGTCCATATAGTCAAAGCTATGGTTTTTCCAGTAATCATGTATGGATGTGAGAATGGGATGATAAAGAAGGGTGAGTACCAAAGAATTTATGGTTTCAAACTATGGTATTAGAGAAGAGTCTTGAGAGTCCCTTGGACTGCAAGGAGATCAAACCAATCAATCATAAAGGAAGTCAATCATGAATACTCATTGGAAGGACTGATGCTGAAACTGAGGCTCCAATACTTTGGCCACCTGATGCCAAGTGCTGACTCACTGGAAACGACCCTGATGCTGGGAAAGATTGAGGGCATGAAGAGAAGGGAGCAACAGAAGATGAGATGGTTGGATGGCATCATTGAGTCAATGGAAATGAGTCTGAGCAAACTGCAAAAGATAGTGAAGTACAGGGAAGCCTGGCATGCTGCAGTCCATGGGGTCACAAAAAGTTGGACACAACTGAACAACAACAAAATGGACAACTCATTCACCAGCTTTTCCTTTTAAGCTTTTTTTGGGAAGTGGGGGTGCTTAATTTGTTGTTTGCTCCATCTGTTTTTGACATCTTAAGTGACTACATTGTTAAACAGTTGTTGCTGATTGTTTTTGACAAATCACTTTGAGGAAAATACTGTTTGCACTGGGCATGTTCTCTTTGGGTTACACAAAGACAAGCTTTTTGAGAATGGTTTACCAGAGAACTTCCAGACAGGTCAAATAATGACAAGCCTCTAAGCATGGGGATTTGAAAGAACTTCAACTCAATTTTGATTTCTCCAGGCTTCCCTGGTGGCTCAGAGGTTAAAGCGTCTGCCTGCAATGCAGGAAACCCGGGTTCAATCCCTGGGTCGGGAAGATCCCCTGGAGAAGGAAATGGCAACCCACTCCAGTATTCTTGCCTGGAGAATCCCATGGACAGAGGAGCTTGGTAGGCTACAGTCCATGGGGTCACAAAGAGTCGGACACGACTGAGTGACTTCACTTTCAGTGCTGGGTAATCTGCTAGTTTTCACCATGACTGCAGGCTCTTGTTTGCAAGGCTACCATGGAGCTGGAGAAAAGGACTGATATCAGAGCAAGTAAAAAGTGCCACAAAGCTTGTTGTTCTTACAGAGATAGAGCTGTTGACTTCTTTTTAATAAATGTTGCTCCAGATTATTGTAAGCCTTTGGTTAATTAATCAACTGAAAAAGTTGATCTTGACAATTTTTGCAAATGTTCTTGGTAATTTTGTAACAGAGAGTATTTTCAGGTGTTGTTATTCTGCCACTCTTAGTAACATCACTCTTGTTTACCTTGTTTTTAGATTACTTTTAAAGATATTTTAAACATATTAAACTATTTAAAGCAATAATAATAGTAATAGTATAGTGTGGGGTTTATAATACATTCAGAAGTAAATGTATGACAATAGTAGCACAGAGTATCAGGGTATATGGAAATATGCTATTAGAAAAATTCCTATAAGTGATATTTTATGACATTATTTGAAGGTAGACCATGGTAAATTAAAGATGCATGTTGTAAATCCTAGAGCAAACACCAAAAAAATGAGAAAAGGAAACAATTCAATAGAAGAGAGAAAATAAAATACTAAAAAATATTCAGTTAATAACAAGATAGTATCAAAGAGAGAAAAGAAGCAAAAACAGAAAGAATAGAAAACGAAGAGTAAGTGGCACATTATACTACAATTGTATGTGCCTTTCTACCTATTTCTCTCTTACACTCTATCTATGCATACTCATTTTTCCTACTAGTTTATAAGATTACCTAATTTGAGTGATAAATAGAAATAAACCAAAATCAATTGCTGAAATAAATATACTATAAATTCCAATTCTTCTCTATTTTGGAATTTCTGATAATTTATACAATTTTACTTAATACATAAGACAATATAAAAAAATACTAAACCTACCTGTCTTCATAAAATAAATCTCAGAATTTTAGTGCTATGCTATTTTGGAAACCACTTTGTACAATTTCTTCATTTCACAGTTAAGGAAACTAAGAGTCAGCGTGACTGACTAATCATTAATAATTGAAAATTATTCAAAAAAGTCACATGGCCAGGTAGCAGTAGATCCACAGTAAAATTCTCATAACTTTTAGACCAGTTCTCTAGAGAGAAAAAAATTTCTATACAACACCCACCACATATGCAACTATACGTAAATAATGTGCTATTTCACATGATCCTATCTAGCAGATCTGGCAGCATCCCTATTTGGAAACATCTTGTTAATTAAGTTGTACACCTATTTTACAATAATTGAATTTAAAAAATACTTTTTGTTGAACTCAGAGTTTCAACTAATTCAAATTCTCAACAATTAATCAAGATTTTTGAACTATACTATACTTAACAAAAATTGAAAATATCATAGTTAAATAGTCATTTAAAACACTGCATACCAAACTCAGAGAATAAAATCATTCACTTACATCAATGACCAAATCATTCACACTTATGCCAAAAATGATTTAAAAATTATGAAATCTATGTGTATCATTACCTGTAGCTCCAAGTGGGTGCCCCTTTGAAATTAATCCACCACTAGGATTTACGACCCACTTTCCTCCATAAGTATTATCTCCTCTTTCAACCAGTTTTCCACCTTGACCTATAGAAGGAAAAATAATATTCATAAATGTAAGAAATAACATTGGGATAAATTATATTCTTTTTTGTTTTTTTAACTTATGGATAGCCATGAATTTCTTGGACCAAACAGTTCTTGATGGCTCATACTAACATCAAATTGACATAAGCACTTCTAAAAGTGAGGTAATAAATATTGGGTAATAAAGGCTTATATTTTCAGAACATTTCTTGCATGAAACAAAGCTCCTATTAGTTCCTAAGAGCTTTCTGCTTCCAAAATTGCTCTTAATATAACAGAGATTCAGAGAACCATAAGAAAAACACTGAAATAGATACAATAAAATAATACTAGGTTTAAAAATTCATAATTTTGCCAAAATGTATTCATTTCCATTTTCAACTGTACATTACATGCTATATAAATATTCTTAGTAAACATCAGTGTGAAAAGGGGAGAGAGAGAGAGAGAAAAAAAGAGCACTTTCATGAAAAAAAAAGGCTGAAAACACTGTTAAGCATAATGTAAGCTTAAAGAAAAAAAAATTATATCACATGCTTGGCAGCCTCAACATTCTTATCAATTCTGTGGTCATTCATCCAGGTGGTTAAGGAGTAAACAATAATGTATGCATCATATAAAATATTCTTCCAGATGATATTTCTGGTAATGAGAGGTGAAATGTGTCCAAATAATGATGATAATGGCCGTGGTGATGCTACCAGAGGCATCTAATAGCTTTTGATGGTAGTTCAGACCGTAAAGAATCTGCCCAGACCAGGAAACCCGGGTTTGATCCCTGGGTTGGGCAGATTCCCTGGAGAAGGAAACAGCAACCCACTCCAGTATTCTTGCCTGGAGAATTCCATGGAAAGAGGAGCCTAGTAGGCCAGAGTCCATGGGGTCACAAAGAGTCGGACATGACTAAGTAACTAACATACACACAATCATTTATTTATATATTTATTTTTGGTTGTGCTGGGTCTTTGTTGCTGCACAGCTTTTTCTCTGGTTGCTGCATAAGAAGGCTGGCATGGCTATGTTAGTCAGATAAAAGAGACTTCTTGACAAAGAATATAACCAGAGGTAAAGTAGAATACTTGATAATGGAAAAAAACAAACAACTCATCAGGAAGACGTAAAAACCATAAATAACAGAGCCTTAAAATAAAAAAAGCAAAAATTGATAAAATTTTAAAAAGAGATAGCTCCACAACTGTAGTACAACTATAGTATGAGATTCTAACACTCCTCTCTCAGCAGGTGATACAGCATGTCTAATAAATTAGTGGAGACATAGAAGATCTGAAAAGTTCTATCAATCATCTTGATTTAACTGACATATATCGAACACTACATCTAACAATCTCGAAATCACCATTATTTTTCAAGTACATGTAAGTTCACCAATATATACCATGTGCTGAGCCATAAAATAAATTTCAATTAGTTTAAAAGGATCAAAAACAAATAAAACATAATCTCTGACTACGACAAAATTACAATAGAAAGCAATAAGATACCTATGAAAATTCAAAATCCTTAGATACTAAACAACTCATCTCTAAATAGTTTAACAGGTCAAAGACAAAATTAGACATTAAACAGACATTTTAAATATTTTGAACTAAATGACAATGGATATTAAAAACCTGTGGACTTTTTGTAGAAACAACAAATGCTGGAGAGGGTCTGAAGAAAAGGGAACCCTCATACACTGTCGGTGGGAATGCAAACTAGTGTAGCCACTACAGAGAACAGTGTGGAGATTCCCTAAAAAACTGGAAATAGTACTGCCACACAACCCAGCAATCCCATTGCTGGGCATACACACCAAGGAAACCAGAATTGAAAGAGACACGTGTACCTCAACGTTCCTTGCATCACTGTTTACAATAGCTAGGACGTGGAAGCAACCTAGATGTCCATCAGCAGATGAATGGATAAGAAAGCTGTGGTACATATACAAGATGAACTATTACTCAGCTATTAAAAAGAAAGCATTTGAATCAGTTCTAATGAGGTGGATGAAACTGAAGCCTATTATACAAAGTGAAGTAAGTCAGAAAGAAAGACACCAATACAGTATATTAACACATATATGTGCAAGTTAGAAAGATGGTAATGATGACCCTATATGTGAGACAGCAAGAGACACAGATGTAAAGAACAGACTTTTGGATTCTGTGGGAGAAGGCGAGGGTGGGATGATTTGAGAGAAAAGCATTGAAACATGTATATTACTATATGTGAACTGGATTGCCAGTTCAGGTTCAATGCATGAGACAGGGCACTCAGGGCTGGGGCGTTGGGATGACCCTGAGGGATGGGATGTGGAGGGAGGTGGGAGAGGTTCAGGATGGAGGACACATGTACACTTATGATTGATTCATGTCAATGTATGGCAAAAACCACTACAATATTGTAATTAGCCTCCAATTAAAATAAATAAAATTTTTAAAATATCTGTGGAATGCAGCTAACATAATGCTCACAGAAAAACACACAGCTTTACATACTACATTAGAAATGGAGAAAGATCTAAAATAAATTATCTGTCATAAGAAACTTTAAAAAGTCAAAATAAACCCAAAGTAAATTAAAGGAGAGAAATAATGAAAAGCAGAGATCAGTGAAATAGAGGGGGAAAGAAGACAATGACAAAGTCAAAAGCCAAATCTTTCTAAAGCTCAACAAAAGTGGCAAACCTCTAGGTAGGCAGATGAAGGTAAAAAAGGAGAAAGAACAAAAACCATCAACATCAGGAATAAAAAAAAGTAAGCATGGATTCTATAGAAATTAAAAGGATAAAAACAGAACACTCTGAACAACTTCAGCTGACAAATCTGACTACTTAAGTAATAACAGCTTTTTTGAAAAAATGTATCTTGCCAAAATTAATAGACACAGGAAGAAATAAAAAATATAAATATTCCTGTCTCTATTAATAAATATTAATTTGTTGAAAACATACTGCCAAAGAAAACTTTAAACAACTTGATTATACCAGTAAATTCTACAAAATAGTCAAGGAAGAACTAACATTAATCTTATACTAACAATTTTAGAAAATACAGAATGAGCAATCACTGCTCAATTTATTTTCAGAGATCAGCATAAAACAACTTAGAAAAGAAGAAAACTATAGAAAAATATATTTCATGAATATATAAGCAAATATTATTCACAAAATGCTCAACTGAATCTAACAATATATTAAAAGGTTAAATAATATGACCAAGTAAGATTAATCCCAGAAACACAAGGTTAATTTAACATTTGAAATCAATGTAATTCACATCAACAAAATAAAGGAAAAAAACTATATGATCATTTTAATAGATGTAGAAGAATTTTTTAGATCCAACACCCCTTCATGATTAAAAAAAAAAAAAAAAACTCAGCAAACTAAGAACAGTAGGTAACTTTCTCAGCATGATAAATGGCATCAACAACAGCCAAAAACAAAAACAAAACAACAAAAAAAAAACTGTGGCTAACATACATAATGGTAAAAGATTAAATTGTATCCCCTGAGATCAGGAACAAGGTAAGGATGCCCACTTTCACTACTTTCATTCATTATGATACTAAAGCTCACAGTCATTGCAATAAGGTAAGAAAAAATAAAAATATCAGAAAGGAAGATGTAAACTGTCATTGGCAAATGGCATGATTGTTTACATAGAAAAATCACTCATAATCTGGAAAATAACTACTAGAATAAGTGGATTTAGCAAAGTCACAGTTTTCAAGCTTTTTTAAAATCAATTGCATTCTTTCATACTATCAGCAAATATTGGAAAATGAAGGTTAAAATTACACCAAAAATCATTGGAATTTTAATTCCAAGGAATAAACCTAACAAAAGACCTATATTGAAAACAAGAAGCATCCTGTTAGAAGCTAAAGGAGATATACACATATAATGGTTTAGAAGAGTTAACACTGTTAAGATGACAATTCTCTCTAAATGAATCTAGCTCAGTTCAGTTTAGTTGCTCAGTCGTGTCTGACTCTGTGACCCCATGGACTGCAGTACACCAGGCTTCCCTGTCTATCACCCACTCCCAGAGCTTGCTCAGACTCATGTCCATCAAGTCAGTGATGCCATCTAGCCATCTCATCCTCTGTGTTCCCCTTATCCTCCTGCCTTCAGTCTTCCCCAGCATCAAGGTCTTTTCCAAGGAGTCAGTTCTTTGCATGTAATCAAGGTGTTGGACCTTCAGCATCAGTCCTTTTAATGAATATTCAGGACTGACTTCCTTTAGGATGGACTGGTTGGATCTCCTTGCAGTCCAAGGAATCTCAAGAGTCTTCTCTAACACCACAGTTCAAAAGCATCATTTCTTTGGCACTCAGCCTTTTTTATTGTCCAGCTGTCACATCCATACATGACTACTGGAAAAACCATAGCTTTGACTAGACAGACCTTTGTTGGCAAAGTAATATCTCTGCTTTTTAATATGCTGTCTAGGTTGGTCATAGCTTTTCTTCAAAGGAGCAAGCATCTTTTAAATTCATGGCTGCAGTCACCATGTGCAGTGATTTTGGAGCCCAAGAAAATCCACTGTTTCCATTGTTTCCCATCTATTTGCCATGAAGTGATGGGACCAGATGCAAGACTCAATAAAATCACAATGAAAATTCCAGCCAGCTTTTTACTTTATAGAAATTGACAAATTAATTCTGAGATGTACATGGTGATGCAAAGGACCTAATATAAGCAAAATAATTTCTAAAAAGAACAAAGGTGGAGAATTTATCCTATCTAATAGAGCAGAGTAGAATAAACACAGTAGCCAAAAATAATTTTATATTTTATATTGGTGATAATATAATTATAATTGGTGATAATATAATTATATTGGTGAATACAATAATTTTATATTGGTGAAAGATAGACACGGAGATCAATGGAACAGAAGATAGAATCCAAAAATGGATCCTCATGCATATGGCAATTTTTGACAAAGGTGATAAAGCAATTCAATGGAGAGAAAGTCATTCCAATAAATGGTGCTGAATATGAGTATAGGAATAAAAAGAACAGTATCAACCTTTCAGTTCAGTTCAGTTCAGTCACTCAGTCGTGTCCAACTCTTTGCAACCCCATGAATCGCAGCACGCCAGGCCTCCCTGTCCATTACCAACTCCCAGAGTTCACTCAGACTCAAGTCCATTGAGTCAGTGATGCCATCCAGCCATCTCATCCTCTGTCGTCCCCTTCTCCTCCTGCCCCTAATCCCTCCCAGCATCAGAGTCTTTTCCAATGAGTCAACTCTTCGCATGAGGTGGCCAAAGTACTGGAGTTTCAGCTTTAGCATCATTCCTTCCAACCTTTATCTTATACCAAACATAAGAACTGACTCAAAATAGATCATATACTTCAAAGTAAAATTGAAAACTATAGAAACCCTAGAATAAAAACTGAAGACAATCTTTACAATCTTGGGGTAGACAAGTTTCTTAGAATATAAAAAGCCTGAACCTTTAAAAAATTGATTAAAGTGAATTTAGCAAAGTCACAGGATACAAAATCAATACACAGAAATTACTTGCATTCCCATATACTAACAATGAAAAATAAGAAAGAGAAATTAAGGAATCAATCCCTTTCACCATTGCAAGAAAAGAATAAAATATCTAGGAATAAACATACCTAAGGAGACAAAAGAACTATACACAGAAAATTATAAGACACTGATGAAAGAAATCAAAGGTGACATAAACAGATGGAGAGATTTCCACGTTTCTGGGTATGAAGAATCAGTCTTGGGAAAATGACTATACTACGCAATCTATAGATTCAATGTGATCCCTATCAAATTACCAATGGCATTTTTCAGAGCTAGAACAAAAAATTTCACAATTCATATGGAAACACAAAAGATCCCAAATAGCCAAAGCAATCTTGAGAAAGAAGAATGGAGCTGGAGGAATCAACCTTCCTGACTTCAGATTATACTACAAAGCTACAGGCATCAAGACAGTATGGTACTGGCACAAAAACAGAAATATAGACCAAGGGAACAAGATAGAAATCCCAGAAATAAACCCATGCACCTATCAGCACCTTGTTTTTTACAAAGGAGGCAAGAATATACAATGGGGCAAAGACAGCCTTTTCAATAACTGGTGCTGGGAAAACTGGATAGCTACATGAAAAAGAATGATATTAGAACACTTCTAACACTATACACAAAGATAAACTCAAAATGGATTAAAGACCTGAATGTAAGACCAGAAACTATAAAGCTCTTAAAGGAAAACATAGGCAGAACACTTGATATAAATCAAAGCAAGATCCTCTATGACCCACCTCCTACAGTAATGGAAATAAAAACAAAAGTACACAAGTGAGACCTAATTAAACTTAAAAGCTTTTGGACAACAAAGGAAACTATAAACAAGATAAGAAGACAACTCTCAGAATGGGAGAAAATAATAGCAAATGAAACAACTGACAAAGGATTAATTTTTAAAGTATATAAGCAGCTCATACAACTCAATACCAGGAAAACAAACAACCTAATTGAAAAGTGGGGAAAGACCTAAACAGACATTTCTCCAAAGAAGACATACAGATGGCTAACAAATACATGAAAAGATGCTCAACATCACTCATTATTTGCGAAATGTAAATCAAAACTACAATGGGATATCACCTCACACCAGATGGAACGCTGCTAAGTCGCTTCAGTCGTGTCTGACTCTGTGCGACCCCAGAGACAGCAGCCCACTAGGCTCCCCCATCCCTGGGATTCTCCAGGCAAGAGTACTGGAGTGGGTTGCCATTTCCTTCTCTAATGCATGAAAGTGAAAGTGAAATCGCTCAGTCATGGACGACCCTCAGCAACCCCATGGACTGCAGGCCTCCAGGCTCCTCCGTCCATGGGATTTTCCAGGCAGGAGTACTGGAGTGGGGTGCCATTGCCTTCTCCGACCAGATAGAATGGCCATCATCAAAAAGTCTACAAACAATAAATGCTGAAGAGAGTGTGGAGAAAAGGGAACCCTCTTACATTGTTGGTGGGAAGATAAACTGATACAGTCACTTTGGAAGATGGTATGGAGATTCCTTAAAAAACTAGGAATAAAACCACCATATGACCCAGCAATCCCACTCCTAGGCATATACCCAGAAGAAATCAAAATTGAAAAAGACACAGGTACCCAATGTTCACTGCAGTACTATTTATTATAACTAGAACACAGAAGCAACCTAGATGTCCATCAACAGATGAATGGATAAAGAAGTTGTGGTACATATACACAATGGAATATTACTCAGCCGTAAAAAGGAATGCATTTGAGTCAGTTCTAATTGGTGGATGAACCTAGAGCCTATTATACAGAGTGAAGTAATTCAGAAAGAGAAAGATAAATATTATATAATAACGCATATATGTGGAATCTAGAAAGATGGTACCACTGAATTTATCTGTAAGGCAGCAATGGAAAAAGAGACATAGAGAATAGAACAGATTTATCAACATAGGGAGAGGGGAGGAGAGGGTGAGATGCATGGAGAGAGTAACATGGAAACTTACCTTACCATATGTAAAATAGATAGCCCATGAGAATTTGCTATATGTCTCAGGGAACTCAAATAGGGACTCTGTATCAACCCAGAGGGGTGGGATGAGGAGGGAGATGGGAGGGAGGCTCAAGAGGGAGGAGATATATGTACACCTATGGCTGATTCATGTTGATGTTTGACAAAACAATAAAATTATATAAAGCAATTATCCTTCAATTAAAAAACAAATAAATCTTTTAAAATTGATTAAAATATACGTAACTGATAATCAAAACTTTTAAAATTTGTTCTGCAAGAGACATCATTAATAAAACAAAAAGGCACCCAGTGCAGTAATAAAGACCTAGAACAGCCAAAAATAAAAAATAAAACAATAGACAAGCCACAGACTGGGAGAAAAAGTTCACAGCCCACATATATCAGACACATTACTTGTATCCAGAATATACATTTATATAAATTTTACAACATAATAAAGAAGAAAACTAACCCAATAATCAAAGGGCAAAAGATCTGAACAAACACTTCACAAAAGATACATGAAATATCAACAAACACAAGAAAAGATGCTCAACATCATTAGTTATCAGGAATAAGCAAATTAAAATGAAAATTAAAACATCAGTATATAGTCTCTTGAATGGTTCAGATTTTAAAAACTAACCACATCAAGTGTTGATAAGAAGATGAAGCAAGTAAAATCTCACATACTGCTAGTAGAAACCGGTACAACCACTTAAGCAACGAAAAGAAAAAAAATCTCCAGATCCCACCAACTAGCCTTCTCATTTTCCCTTCTGCAGGTCTTTGTTCAAACACATCTGAAATACCTATAACTACATAAGTGATTTTTCTATCTTTTTTTTCTTAACTTAATAGTGTATTACAAGTACCCTTGATTTACATAAATTAAATCATTTATGTATTCTGTCATCTCGTTTGGTACTGTCCAAAACTACAATCCTAAAAGTCCAGCATTAAGAGAGCTTACATTCACTTAGCACAGTGTGGCAGAGGCAACATAGAAGGGAAAGCAATTAGTGAATTATTTTGTTTCGATGATGAAAGTGAAATTTTCTCAGTGAAACGTAGTAAGTTAATCTGCATTTCATCAGAGATATTACCTTCTGGACACAGTTCCAGTGCTTCGTAAGTAAGAAGTTCATTGGTAGAAAAGCAATCGTGAAGTTCTATTACGTCAATATCACTTGGTCTCAGGCCAGATTTCTCATAGCACCTTCTGGCAGCTTCTTTACTCATATCAAAACCAACCTAAAACCAAAATCATATATAAACACATTAAAGGTATCAAAACTGGGACTTTCATGTAAGGATTATAAAAGATTAATATACGTATAACCTTTACAGGTAAGGATTTTCCATAAATGTTGAAATCTCAGTTAATTCTATATTATACAGAAAGTCCAAATAAAATATCCAGGAGAGACAATGGACATACACATTAAATTCTGTACTATAAAGAATAGAATTTTCAATCAGATATACAAAAAGGATTTATAATTCCTCATGCCATATCCAATGCTGTTACAAAACTCTGTCAACCACAATATACAGCTGTGGTAAATTGAAGAGATTTATCAAGAGACTATTATGATTCACTGAAAAATATAGGTGAATTTCTACATGAAAATAAACAATCCCTTTTATCAATAGAAGATCACGTAGGATTCAAATCATTTTTCCAATATTCATGCTCTTAACACCCTTTAACATGCAAACTCAACTCTTTTCCAACCAATAAAATTGTGATACAATGGAAAATGTATTGCAATTGGAAAAACCTAAGTTCTACCTCTACCACACCCTATCTTGGGGAATTTATAGAAACATTTTAAAATTCAAAGCATTACTATAAAGTCATTTTATAAACTCTAATGTAAACCCTATGCTTACCTACATACATGTGTGTCCATAATGCATATTTTATGTGTATATATCTTCAAATATTCAACCTAGAGTTCTAGGTCAGAATTCTCATTTTTTTTATTTCCTCCATTTTGTACTCAATCTGCAGTCAGAATTTTTAAAGTGCTAAGGGTCAAAAAGTTCCTCAAAACATCCTTGGTTTTTGTTTGTTTGTTTGTTTTTTTAATTCTATAACACTGGGGTTCTGGGCATATTTAATCATTCCAAAATTTTAAAAAATAGAACACTAGTTAGTTAAAAGTGCATATGTTCTCATAAGTGATTTTCCCTTAGATTCTTAAATGATGGGTTACAATACTAAGTTTTCTAGACCAATTTTTTTCAAGTAAATAAACTTTCAGAGCTGATGACATGATGTCACTTTAAACTTTTAAAAAGAAATTTCTCAACTGATTAACAAAACAGAACCTCAGACACACCATTTTAATAATGCTTTTGTCTTCAAATGAGCTTGGCATATCAGTCACCATCTCTTGAGCCAAAATTTCCACAGCTTTGGATTTCAGGTCATGCTTCTGCACAAACGCTTCACTAGCCAAAACTGCTGCGGCCGCACCATCTGAAGTGGGACTAAGAGGAGGTAAAATAGTTACTGATATCCTGTTCACTTCAATCCTAGGATTTCAGAGTAGGGGTTCTTACAGTGTGGAAAGACAGGCAGGGAGAGGATGCTTGCTGGTCACTGGACTGGCCTAGTAATATCTGTAGTTAAAAATTACACATGCTTCCCATCTGAAGATTGAACATCTGGCAAGAATTTAAAAGCTGCCAATCACTGCTTAGACTCTATGGGTCTCTCCCCAAAAGTTCTTATTGCAAAGAATTTCAGGTTTGCCTTTGCAAACAAACAAGGTATTTTCTGGTGACTTCTGAGGAGTCCACAAGGTTATTTCTAAGCTAATACAATAAAGATTTTACTCTAGGCCTAACTAGCTCCAACTCTGTTCTCTCTCAAATAATCGGTCCTGAAATCCTTTTGAAAAATGGGAAACGAAAGAATAGGAGATACCAGAAAATCCATGGTTTCGTTAAGACTTTTGCAATCTGCTTAAGGAGAGATAAGAAAGCCTTCCTCAGTGATAGGTGCAAAGAAATAGAGGAAAATAATAGAATGGGAAAGACTAGAGATCTCTTCAAGAAAATTAGAGATACCAAGGGAACATTTCTTGCAAAGCAGGGCACAATAAAGGACAGAAATGGTGTGGACCTAACAAAAGCAGAAGATATTAAGAAGAGGTGGCAAGAATACACAGAAGAACTATACAAGAAAGATCTTCACGACCCAGATAATCACAATGGTATGATCACTCACCTAGAGCCAGACAACCTGGAATGCGAAGTCAAGTGGGCCTTAGTAAGCATTACTACAAACAAAGCTAGTGGAGGTGATGGAATTCCAATTGAGCTATTTCAATCCTACAAGATGATGCTGTGAAAGTGCTGCATTCACTATGCCAGCAAATTTGGAAAACTCATCAGTGGCCACAGGACTGGAAAAGGACAGTTTTCATTCCAATCCCAAAGAAAGGCAATACTAAAGAATGCCCAAACTACCACACAATTGCATACATCTCACACACCAGCAAAGTAATGCTCAAAATTCTCCAAGCCAGGCTTCAACAGTACATGAACCATGAAATTCCAGATGTTCAAGCTGGATTTAGAAAAGGCAGAGGAACCAGAGATCAAATTGCCAACCTCCGCTCGATCATTGATAAAGCAAGAGTTCCAGAAAAACATCTACTTCTGCTTTATTGACTATGCCAAGCCATTTACTGTGTGGATCACAAAAGACTGTGAAAAATTCTTCAAGAAAGAGGAATACCAGACCACCTGACCCACCTCCTGAGAAATCTGTAAGCAGGTCAAGAAGCAACAGTTAGAATTGGATATGGAACAACAGACTGGCTCCAAATTGGGAAAGGAGTACATCAAGGCTGTATATTGTCATCCTGCTTATTTAATTTATATGCAGAGTACATCATGAGGAACGCTGGGCTGGAAGAAGCACAAGCTGGAATCAAGATTGCCAGGAGAAATATCAATAACCTCAGATACGCAGATGACACCACTCTTATGGCAGAAAGCAAAGAGGAACTAAAGAGCCTCTTGATGAAAGTGAAAGAGGAGAGTGAAAAAGCTAGCTTGAAACTCAGTATTCAAAAACGAGGATCATGGCATCCAGTCCCATCACTTCACGGCAAATAGATGGGGAAACAATGGAAACAGTGACAGACTTTATTTTCTTAGGCTCCAAAATCACTGCAGATGGTGACTGCAGCCATGAAATTAAAAGGTACTTGCTTCTTGGAAGAAAAGCTATGACCAACCTAGACAGAATATTAAAAAAAAAAAAGCATATTGGCAACAAAGATCCATCTAGTCAAAGCTATGGGTTTTTTCCAGTAGTCATGTACAGATATCGGAATTGGACTATAAAGGAAACTGAATGCTGAAGAATTGATGCTTTTGAACTGTAGTGTTGGAGAAGACTCTTGAGAGTCCCTTGGACTGAAAGGAGATAAAACCAGTCAGTCGTAAAGGATATCAGTCCTGAATATTCATTGGAAGGAATGATGCTGAAGCTGAAACTCCAACACTTTGGCCACCTGATATGAAGAACTGATTCACTGGAAAAGACCGTGATGCTGGGAAAGATTGAAGGTGGGAGGAGAAGGGGATGACAGAGGATGAGATAATTGGATGGCATCACCAACTCGATGGAAATGAGTTTTAGTAAGCTCTGGAAGTTGGTGATGGACAGGGAAGCCTGGTGTGCTGCAGTCCACGGGGTTGCAAAGAGCAGGACATGACTGAGTGACTGAACTGAACTGATCTCAAAATAGGCTTTCTCCTTACAGCAGGCTATGAAAGAAGGTAGCAAATACAAGAAGCTTTCTCTGAGTTGAAAGTGAAAGTGAAAGTCACTCAGTCGTGTCCAACTCTTTGCAACCCCATGGACAGTCCATGGAATTCTCCAGGCCAGAATATTGGAGTGGGTAGCCTTTCCCTTCTTCAGGGGATCTTCCCAACCCAGGGATCGAACCCAGGTCTCCCACATTGCAGGCTGATTCTTTACCAGCTGAGCCACCAGGGAAGCCCAAGAATACTGGAGTGGGTAGCCTATCCCTTCTCCAGCAGAACTTCCCAACCCAGGAATCGAACCCGGGTCTTCTGCATTGCACGTGGATTCTTTGCCAACTGAGCTATCAGGGAAGCCCTCTCTGAGTTGAGCTGTACTTTAAAAATGGGCAGATCCTTATACTGCAACGGTCAAAACAAACACCACTTGTTCACTTGCATCCCAGCCAGGATCTCCCAGACACATCCAGGTGATTATTAAACACAGGTAGGAGTCACGCAATACTAACTCAGTTTTCTAGGAGACAGATAATGTCAAGGAATTTTCAAGATGGGGCTGTTATCATTATTAGAGTTACGATTTTTTTCTTGTTTTACCTTTATTTTTAGTTACTATAACTGAGTAAAATTTCCTACAGTAGAAATATACAACAGAGGAAATGAAATGATCAAGGGAAAAATCTTTGGTTCCCACAGGCATTCCAAGTCACATTTAAATGAATAAACACTATTAGAACAGAGTAGATGGAAGGCATGAGAGAAGGAAGTAAAATATATAATTTTCAAAGAGAAAAGACAGCCTTTCTCTAAACAAAAACAGAAAGTAAGGGTGCACACTTCAGTGTAAGGACTATACTTAGGAATTCTATAAAAGCATATACAGACACAGATATACCCAGATACAGAGCCTAAGGATTACCCAAGGGGTGGGAGTTGGGGAGAAGGGATACTACTTCTATTAAATATTAAAATGTGTTTTTCTTACCAACATTGTAAGACTGTCAAAAAGTCAAAAATTTTTCGAGATGTCATCACTTCATCTAAGCTGTACTCCTTTTGGAACTGGGAATACCTAAATATATAAAATAAATAGTTATAGAATGCAAGGTAGCAATTTCAATTTTTGTTGAAGATATTCTGGTTTAGAAGTTAAAGAGAGATTAATATGGAAATATTCTTTTCAAAAATGAAAGACATGCTTTCATCAACCATTTCTAAATAAGTAATTTGAATTAATTTTTAAAATTCCCAACTCTAAAATACCATGTTATATAATAAAAATTGTGTCTAATTTTTGTCCTGGATTTCTGGCATGGAAATTTTGAAACCCTTGGAATTTCCTAAGTAACAGGAGTGTGTTTGTCATGCTAATTAGGTGACTTCCATGGGTCCCCTTGTAAGCTGGTGGATAAGGAAAGGATGAGGCAGGGGCCTGGTCACCAGAAAGACCACCCATGCCAACACAGGATTTGGACTTTTGAGCCAGTGTGACCCCTAGGCAAAAAAGGGACAGCTAGAGATCAAGTTCAATCACGTGGCCAATGATTTAATGGAGTATGCCTACATAATGAAACCTCAATGAAAACTCAATGGACAAGACTTTGAGCAAACTCCAAGAGGCAGGGACGGACAGGGAAGCCTGAACTCCTGGAGTCCATGGGGTCACAAAGAATAAGACATGACAGCGACTGAACAGCAAATGAAAACTCTGGACACTGAAGCTTGGTGAAGTGCTCTAGTTGGTGAGTACCTTCACATACCAGGACAGCGATGTGCTCCGACACCATGAGAAGAGGGCATGGAAGTTCTGCACTAGGAACCTTCCCAGACCTCACCTTATGTGACTCTTCTTTTGGCTGTTCCTCAGTTGTGAAGTGAAATGAAGTGAAAGTTGTTCAGTCATGTCCAACTCTTTGTGACGCCATGGACTATACAGTCCACAGAATTCTCCAGACCAGAATACTGGAGTGGGTAGCCTTTCCTTCCTCCAACCCAGGGATCGAACCCAGGTCTTCCTCATTGCAGGTGGATTCTTTACCAGCTGAGCCACCAGGGAAGCCCAAGAATACTGGAGTGGGTAGCCTATCCCTTCCTCAGGGGATCTTCCCGACCCAGGAATCAAATCGGCATCTCCTGCATTGAAGGCAGATTCTTTGCCAGCTGAGCTAGCAGAGAAATCCCTTTATGATAATACTCTAATTGTAAGTACATCAAGTACTTTTCTTCCCTTGTGGCTTCCCTTGTGCCTGGTAAAGAATCCGCCTACAATGTGAGAGACCTGGGTTTGAGCCCTGGGTTCCCTTGGGATTCCCTTGTGGCTCAGTGGGTAAAGAATCTGCCCACAATGCAGGAGACCTGGGCTTGATCCCTGGGCTGGGAAGATCCCCTGGAGAAGGGAAAGGCTACCCACTGTACAGTCCATGGAGTCACAAAGAGTCAAACACGACTGAGAGACTTTCATGTCACAGTACTCTTCTGGGTTCTGTGAGTCATTCTACTGAATTATCAAACATGAGAGGATCATGGGAATCCCTGAATTAATAGTCACTTGGTCAAAAGGGCACTTGGCCTGGGGGCCCTACTCAGACTGCCATCTAACGTGAAGGCAGTCTTGTGAAGTCTTAATTCATAATGTGTGTGTATTAACTCCAGGTGGTTAGTACCAGAATTAAATTGCAATACATCCAGTTGGAGAATTATAAAAACACTAGTTCCTTAAAAGTAAAACTAAATGACTTGCAATTCAGCCATCTTTTGTGGTAATGACATTATACAACTACATTTAATAAAGGCTAACAGAGTTCCTAAATAAATACACAGAGTCTTTAATAAAATGTCTACATTTTTCAAAACACATTTCCTTTCTGATCACTGAAACAAGAAACTCATTTTTACCCTGTTTGGTGCATCTAACAATATAATAAAATGGTTTCAGAAATTGCTCTGGCAAAAACAAATAGACACAGTAGGGGAGTTTCCAAAAGCAAAATCCAACTGTTGTGAAAGTTAACAAGCAATTCCAGTGTTTAGAAATGAAGCCCATGTAACTCAGATCTGCATGCTACTGTCTATACCTTTGCTTCTAAAGTTAACTTTGTCCATCATCAACTTTCAAAAAAGGACTTTATTTAACCAGATCCTGTACTAGACAATGGGGATATGGACACGGTCCCTGTTCTCAAGGAGCTTAGTCTGAACCCACAGCAATAAAAACACCATTCTAGTATGATAAATGCCTGATACAAAGTGCCCTGGGAGCAACAGGATACGCCTCAAACCCAGATACCAAAAGGGCTTCCTTTCCAAGGTTGCAAATAGAGGAAGTGGGAGACAGAGAATTCCTGGCAAAAAGGTCAGCACATGGCACAGGACACATGAACAGTATCAGATCATGAAAGTCCAGTATATAGCATTTCCATTTGATACTGAAAGCAATGAAGAACTTATAAAGGAGATTAAGCTGGGGAGTGACATGACCAGATTTGTGTTTCGGTAAGAAGGCCGTGTAATGGAAAAGACATAGTTAAAAGATATTACCAAAAGCAGGTAAATCAACTAAGAGATTAGGGCAATAACTAAGGCAAGAAATGACAAGGGTTTAAAATAGGAAATTAGAAGTGAAAGATGAAGTGAACCAATGAATTCAAGAGATAGTAAAGAGACAGAATCACTAGTATTCCATTCATCCCTGCTCATCTGCATTTCATATGGGACAGAGAGGAAGAAGGGAAAGCCAAGGATGACTTCTAGTTTTCTACCTTAAATCACTGGATATATGTTGATGTGATTCACCAACAGGAAGAATGCTGAAGGAAAAACACTGTGGAGGGGAAATGGGAAATTCTATATGGACATGTTGACTCTGAGGAACCTATGGGACATCTAACTGAAGACAACTAGGAGAGAATTACAGACCCAAGTCTGAAGGCTCAAGTGGCAGAAGCTACCCCTAATCCTATTATTTACTGATCACAGATTCTCACTGCCTTTAGGTGTTCTTATAATTTGTGAGGAAGCACTCGAGAATAGTTCTTAACTCAACCTTCTTAGAAATACATTACAAGGTATTTCTAATGACTGATTAGCAAACACAGAATCATCTTTCTTCACTAGCCAAGCAAAATCTAGTATAAGAAGTTAGCAACTGAAATAGAAGGCTATTCTTGGGCTGTTTCAATGAGTTCTAAATGATGAAGTTGAAATTCAGAGATAATATTTGCCTATTCAACAGAACTGAGGACTTATAATACATAGCAGAGGACCCATGAGGACATGGAACTTATCCTTCTTGCTCACTGCTATATCACTCGCAGCTTAAGGAGTGTCTTACATACAGCAAGCTACTGAATACATATTAGCTGAGTGAATGAAACTCCTTTAGAAGAATACTGTAATGAGTGGATAAATGAGTGCCTGATTAGGCAGGGAATTAAGTAAAAGAAAGACTTAGAAGCTTTGCTTCTCTGGGGAAAGTCCAGAGCTGAGCTTTGGAGCCTCAAAGCCAGGAACTATAGTACCATCAATTCCTCAGTATGTTGGTACAGTTCCTTACCTGTTTTGGGAAGTGACAAGGACTTTTAATGGTTCTCCAAATTCTGAGGACAAAGAAGTCAGTTCTAGATCATATTTATGAGCTTAAGACAGTTCATCCTAACTGCTATTCAGTTAATAGCAAAGTTTGTTGAGCATGTACTATGTTCCAATACCATAATGGGTACTAAAGATACAAAAAAGATACAGAGATATAATCTCTGCTCAAGAACCATCATCATCAGAGAAAAAAGATTTATAAATAATTTACAGTGTGATATGCTATAATAGAGGTATACAGATGGTACAATGAAGCTTATGAGAAAAAATAATTATGACCAGGAAGTTCTAAGAAAGTATTAGGAGAAGCAATGATACTTGGAATGGGACTTGATGAATAAGTAGATATTCATCAAACAAAAGAAAGACAGAAGGACATTCCAGGGAGAGCTAACACATAACTAAAAACACAGAAACAAGTACTACATAGTACTCTTAGGAAATACCAAGTTATCTAGTGAAGGGTGAGATTGAAAATAATCAGAGAAGAAGGAAATAAGACCAATAAAGTAGAATGGGGCCAAATTATAACAGGCTTGTTATCATAAATGGAGGAATTTCCATTTTATTAGATAAGCAAGGGAATTTACCAAAGCTTCCACAATACCCTTTGTTTCACAATATACGCTTAGATTTAGGGCACGGGATTGGATATTATTCGTTAGTTAGGTATGCCTTGAATTCAAACATCAATTTAAAATCAGAAGAATGAGAAGTAGCATGAAGTATTAGACAATGTGGTAATGATCCACTGAGATATAAAATGTTCCTTATCATAGTTTTATGTTTATTAAACATGCTAAAATTTAATAGTTCAGAAACAATTTACTGAGCACCTATTATGTTCCAGACTCTGCACTAAACATTAAGAACATAAAGATAAGAGATGACTCTTGTTCTCAAGAACTTTATAGTCTAGAAGGAAAAAATATAATCATTGTTTTGCCTCTATTTAAGATGATACTGAACAAGGTGCCTAATTTCAGTAAGCCTCATTTTCATCATCTATAAAATAAAAATAAAAATTACTACCTTATAGGGTCCTTGAGAAGATTAAATGAAAATATACACAAAAGTATGCAGCACAGTAACACAGAGTTGGCATTTAATAAAATTAGCCACTATTCCTTTATTGCCTAGGGTGGCATTGCTTTTGTAGAGATTCCAGTGGTATGGCACTAGTTCAGTTCCCAATGAACCTATTTTATTCAGGAACCCTTAAGTACATTGCCATGAGCCACACATTGCACAAGGCATTAGGGATTCAAAGATTAATTATCAGTAATACATATAATATAATTTTACCTCACACTATTTTTTACTATACAAATCACCATATTATCCTACCAGAGTAAGAGTTAATGAAACTAACATGATTAAAAAACAAATAATGTAATATAAAGTCATTAAAACTACCAACACATGTTTTACAAACATTCTACCTGATCAAAACAAACTAGGAAACATTTTAAAGAATGTTCTAAAATGGGGCCTGGTTATTTCCAATTAAAATTATTATAATAAATTACATTTACTAGGGTTGGAACCAATGACAAATTACATCTTTTAACACAAGCCATTCACATTCTTTCTCAAAAGAGCCACTAAACTCAAATGGCATCCCAAATACTAAACAACAACAAAAAAAATATAAACAGACCAAAATCTAAATAGTAGTCAACCCCAGGGACAGGGGAGCCTGGTGGGCTGCCGTCTATGGGGTCGCACAGAGTCGGACACGACTGAAGCGACTTAGCAACAGCAGCAACAAAAGTTTACTTGGGCACAAGCTTTTCCTAAGGAAAAAAATTTCAAGTTATTAATAACATCTTTGAGTTCTTGCATTTGCTTTTCAACTATAAAGGTGCATATTATATAACTGAATAACCCAGATTTTCACTACTTCTTGTCTCTGAAATACTTACGGGTTATTAACTGAATGTTTATGATTTTTCCATCCAATTTTTGCAAACTGTTCAAGTGTTGTTCCTGTAAAGAAAGCAAACTTCTATTAGCAAGTTGATGACTTCCTGTTGCTTATTAACAAGTGTTGCAATGGAACTCAGTATCCTGCTGAATATTTCCCCTTGTTCCCATGCACAGATATTAGTATTGAAAACTTCAACACTGACCCTTCAGATAAACATTTATTTATAATTAAATGAGTATATTTAATGAATTGAATAAACTAATAAGCATATGATATGAAAATAGTTCAAACTGGCCTATTCTACCTCATACAACTAGGGTCTAGTTTCAAAAACCAGAAAATACAGCTTAGGACTGTGGTGGTTATAAGGCAGGAAAGCACTGCCAGTAATTCTTCAAGAAGTTCAATCCCAGTGCCAAAAGATCCCAATCCCCTGGGCGAAGTGAATTTTACAATTCATAACTTCCAGGGCCTGATCTTCTCTTTCCTTATAATAAGGCAGGAGGGCCTATAGAAAAGTTACAGTCTAATGAAAAAGTGTGTGCTTTTTAAATTAACAGAAAGTTTAGAGATTACTATGAGAAAACAAAAGCAGGCACGCTAATGAAGCATGATCTGCAAAAATCTCTTTTATTATTTTTAAGGAGACGAAACAGAATAAAATAGATTTTGAATCCTCTGTTGGAGCAGAAAGACCGAGGAAGGAAACCACTGATTGGAGCTGATAATATTACGTTCATAGACAGCATGATAACGTGGAGAGTTCCCATTTCTGTTTTCTCTCTATCAAAGAGGGTAATCTTCAGAGCAAAAATGACACATATAATTAAGTAAATATTCTCTCAATTCTAATAAAAATGGAAGAAGGCAGAGACCACATTGGTTATTTCATACCAGTAATAGTAGTGAATGCTCCAGAAGCAGATGGTATGAGTTCAGTAAGAACAAGCCATATCAAATTATTAATAATATCTTTTCATATTGGCTAGTAGATCAAATGAAACATAGCATCTAAATTAAAAAAGACAAAATCTCTTTTTTTTAATAACTGAAGTTTCTTTTTTAGTATTTATTTCATTTTTTGCTTATTTGGCTGTGCCAGGTCTTAGTTGCAGCATGAAGGATCTTTCAGTTGCAGCATGCAGGATCTACTTTCCTGAACAGGGATTGAACCCAGGCCCCCCAGCATTGGGAACATGAAGTCTTAGCCAGGTGGACCACCAGGGAAGTCCCAACAATGGGCAAATCTTTAAGATCATCTTTTGGGACAAGATAAGGAAATGCTGTAAAGTGAGGTTTGTTTCCTTTTGGTTTTCAGGGGTTTGGGGGTGCTATTAAAAATATGCAGGTTCTTCTGTCAAGTTTCCATAACACTTGCTTAAACAAAGTTAAACAAATTTCTTTACGGCAAAACATTCAGCGCCTTTACCACTGCATGTGTATTATGCCTGTCCAAAAGGGAGTTAAAGTATGGAGCATTTTCCAACTTAACTGACCATGTCATAAGAGCGTTTTAAGAGCCAACAGAACACAGAATCGCTGATCAACGAAAGGCACTGATCAATGTAGTAACTTACAGAAAAGTCTCTACTACTAACCTCTAATTTCAGCCATGCTCTGGGTAATACTTCTAAACACTGGATTAGAAAATTAAAGTTATGCTCATCAGATCTGAAACTGGGAGAAACTGCTACAATGTTGGATCCAAATACACTTCGAAGAGATTTATCAGAGAGATGGCTCAGAATATAATTAATTAAATGCCCAGTTCTATTCTTGAATACCCAAAACTGCCTAAGAAAAGGAGCAGCAACTATGAGAACAGCTCTGAGGTTCTGTTCCACTATAAACTCAATGGGAATCACCAGTGTGATGCGATTACCAGAAAAGCTTACATGCGATCACAGTACAGGAATTAGTCTGGTGATGACGGGTAATGAAACAATTGTAATAGAGCCCAGACAAGTGCAGACATTAGCATGCAGTCATTAGGAGGCAAAGGTTACTGCAATATCATTAGTGGGCCCCTCCCATAAATAGCCAACTGTCAATGAGCCCATTGGAGTGGTGGTCATCAGGTGTAGAGTGAATTAAAAGGCAAATCCTGGCCTTCTTCCAGGGGCCTTCTAGCTCACCTGGCCTTGGACCAGTGGATGAACTGGAGGGCCCAGGGAACACATAGGGGCTATGTCCTGCAAGGCTCTAGAACCCTCCCCAAGATCACACACTGGCAGGGCCAGGCCTTGAAGTAGCAGTGAACCTCTCCCCCATTCCTGTCTCTGAGACCTAATAGCAGTGGCAGTCTGCCTGGGTCACAGTCTGTGGGACCCGTCCCTATCCACTTCGCCCTCCCCATTTGGGAGACCTGAGGAGCCTCCAGGCCAGTTGGGTTAGGTGCCTGGCTCCCTCAGCGATGACAGCTGGGCAGGGTCTGGGGACCAAATGAGGTCTACCTCCTCCTCTTAGCCAGGACTAGGACCTCAGAAGGTGAAACTGGGCCTTGGGACCTTGCCCGTTCTTATCAGAAGAGAAAATAACATTTCCTGGTAGAGAGATTTACAGGAACTTCATTAACTGACTATGACCTGACTTCTAGAACAAAGGATGTGACCCCAAAGGATGCGATAACTAACCACACCCCTCCTCACCTTTCCTATAAAAGAGATTTGAGGAAAGCTTTTGGGGTTTTAAGGCATGAGCCATCCTTCTTGCATCTCCTCCATAAACCTTCTTCTGTTCCAAAGTCTAAAATTTCAGAATTGTTGGCCTCTCTGTGCATCAGGCACATGGATGTGCATTTCAGTAACATAATGAGAAACAGTTAAAGGAACAAGGTTCGGCTGGCTCCAGATATTTGACAGGCTATAAGCTGAAAGAGGCTTGTTCTATTAATAGGAGTCTCAGAAGACAGAAACTATAGGGAGAGAGATTTGAGTTCAACATGAAAAAGGTCACTGTAACAATCAGAATCACCCAGAAAAATGGAATGAGTAGTGTCTGTGACAAGTTTCTTGTCACAGGAAGTACAAATGCTTTACTATCAACCATTAGAATATTTATAAGCAATTCATACATGGATTTATAAGAAGAAGGGCAGCTAATTATATAAAAGCACCTCGCATAGTGTCTGAAATAGGAGATATTCAGTAGGTATTATGCCTTTCCTTCTTGTTTCCTTACTGCGGGATCGAATTAATCTATACAAGGTAGCAACCCTTTGAAAAATATTCTGCCAATCACTTACCATGTATTTATGAAGCCAAGACACAGATAGAGGGCTTGCTGACTCCTGATTCTGAACTGCCAATTCATATTTTTGGTTGTTTTAAGAATATTCATGGTATAAGATCTCAATCTCCTGGAATCAAACTTTGAAGCCACAAAAATCTCCTGATTCTATGGCAGAATGTAAGCTACTACAAACATTCTTACATATTCATTTCTAGGACACATTCAAAAATGGCAATTTCAAGTGACAACTTATAACTCTATGAAATTCTACAATTCACTAGAAATCTACTGGATGAAGAATAACATTTCAACTAAAATGCTGTACATTTATACTTCAAATTTTATACTAGAAAAAACTGTCCAACTACTCTGACTAATGTAAAACTTTAGAAAAGATTGAAAACACACCAAACACAGGATTTCCAGCTAGCTGAGGGCAATGGAAGCGGCCTAAATCTCTGTATCCTCAAAATAAATACCAATAAACAAGAAGAGCAAATAAAACTGCACAAAATCATACCCTCAGCATAACTAGACAAAAGAAAACACAAAACTTCAAATTACCTATAAGTGGAAAAAAGATAAAGTGGAAAAGTAACCAAATATCTGCCAGTAACTTCCACAGTAACAGCTCTCACTTCCACAGGAAGCCTTTAGGGAAGAAGGACAGTCTGAAAATACTTCAGAGGAAAGGAGTGGGGAGTTAGTGGCAGGCTTACAATTGCTCTGAAACTACCACCCAGAAGAGAAAGATTCCCCCTAAGAATGAAACACTTGTGGAAAAAAGTTGAAATGTTGCTGCAAAAAGTGAAAAAAAATGTTGCAATAGATCAAATCATGACTATAGGGAAGGGTGAGAAAAGTAGAGGAGATCCATGGTGATAATATTTTGAAAGAATTAAAGGACACTTTCTCAACACCATTTAAAGAAAGAAAGGAAGGAAGGAAGAAACAAAGACAAATGAAGGAAAAAACAGAGGGGAGAGAGAGAGAAAGAAAGGAAGGAAGGAAAGAAAAAAGAGAAAGAAATATATATATATATAATATACATATATATGAGAGATACATATTAAATATATGAGACTCTGAAGCCAGAATGAAAAGGAAAGGAGAAAAGGAAGGATATAACCATCTGAATGCAGAGTTCCAAAGAATAGCAAGAAGAGATAAGAAAGTCTTCCTCAGTGATCAATGCAAAGAAATAGAGGAAAACAACAGAATGGGAAAGACTACAGATCTCTTCAAGAAAATTAGAGATACCAAGGGAAAATTTCATGCAAAGATGGGCTCAATAAAGGACAGAAATGGTATAGACCTAACAGAAGCAGAAGATATTAGGAGAGGTGGCAAGAATACACAGAAGAACTGTACAAAAAAGATCTTCATGACCCAGATAATCACGATGGTGTGATCACTCACCTAGAGCCAGACATCCTGGAATGTGAAGGCGAGTGAGCCTTAGAAAGCATCACTATGAACAAAGCTAGTGGAGGTGATGGAATTCCAGTTGAGCTATTTCAAATCCTGAAAGATGATGCTGTGAAAGTGCTGCACTCAATATGCCAGCAAATTTGGAAAACTCAGCAGTGGCCATAGGACTGGAAAAGGTCAGTTTCCATTCCAATACCAAAGAAAGGCAATGCAAAAGAATGCTCAAACTACCACACTCATCTCACATGCTAGTAAAGTAATGGTCAAAATTCTCCAAGCCAGGCTTCAGCAATACGTGAACCATGAACTTCCAGATGTTCAAGCTGGTTTTAGAAAAGGCAGAGGAACCAGAGATCAAATTGCCAACATACACTGGATCATGGAAAAAGGAAGAGAGTTCCAGAAAAACATCTATTTCTGCTTTATTGACTATGCCAAAGCCTTTGACTGTGTGGATCACAATAAACTGGGGGAAATTCTGAAAGAGATGGGAATACCAGACCACCTGACCTGCCTGTTGAGAAACCTATATGCAGGTCAGGAAGCAACAGTTAGAACGGGACAGGGAACAACAGACTGATTCCAAATAGGAAAAGGAGTACATCAAGGCTGTATATTGTCACCCTGCTTATCTTCTATGCAGAGTACATCATGAGAAACGCTGGGCTGGAAGAAGCACAAGCTGGAATCAAGACTGCTGGGAGAAATATCAATAACCTCAGATATGCAGATGACACCACCCTTATGGCAGAAAGTGAAGAGGAACTAAAAAGTCTCTTGATGAAAGTGAAAGAGGAGAGTGAAAAAGTTGGCTTAAAGCTCAACATTCGGAAAACTAAGATCATGGCATCTGGTCCCATCACTTCATGGGAACTAGATGGGGAAACAGTGGAAACAGTGAGACTTTATTTTGGGGGGCTCCAAAATCACTGCAGATGGTGACTGCAGCCATGAAATTAGAAGACGCTTACTCCTTAGAAGGAAAGTTATGACCAACCTAGACAGCATATTGAAAAGCAGAGATATTACTTTGCCAACAAAGTTCCATCTAGTCAAGACTATGGTTTTTCCAGTGGTCATGTATGGATGTGAGAATTGGACTGTGAAGAAAGCTGAGTGCCAAAGAATTGATGTTTTTGAACTGTGGTGTTGGAGAAGACTGTTGAGAGTTCCTTGGACTGTAAGGAGATCCAACCAGTCCATTCTAAAGGAGATCAGTCCTGGGTGTTTTTTGGAAGGAATAATGCTAAAGCTGAAACTCCAGTACTTTGGCCACCTCATGTGAAGACCTGACTCACTGGAAAAGACCCCGATGCTGGGAGGTATTGGCGGCAGGAGGAGAAGGGGATGACAGAGGATGAGATGGCTGGATGGTATCACCAACTCGATGGACGTGAGTTTGAATGAACTCCGGGAGTTGGTGATGGACAGGGAGGCCTGGTGTGCTGCAGTTCATGGGGTCGCAAAGAGTCGGACATGACTGAGCGACTGAACTGAACTAAACTGAAGCCAGAATTGTACTTAATAGTATAATAACATCTCCTACAACGGATTGTTGTGAGAATTGGATGAGATAATATGGGTATGGAAATTTATTCATTCATTCATTAAAAAAACAGTTATTGAACATTTAAATATCCTAGAGACTGTAGAAAAAAAGAGGAGAAAAACCCTTTCTTCTGGCCAGATTACATGCCAACCACTGTTGCTAGGTGGATGGATTGAAGGTAAACAAAACAAACATAATTTCTAATTTCAAACAAGTTTATAAGAGAAATAAGGAACACAAAAATTAAACCAGTAAAACCACACACAATAAATATATGAATATAAATAGTGCTAATGCTATGAAGGAAAGCAATAGGAAGCTATCTATGAAGAAGAATAACAGGAGGGATCCACTTTAATTAGAATGATGAAGAAAAGGGCTTCTAAGATTAATTAATTACAGAATACCTGTTCTATGCCAGGCACTCTTCTAAGTAACAGTCAAAGAGCAGGGAATAAAACAAACAAAAATCGGTGGAGCCCTTACAAAGAGCTGACAAATGAAGAGAAGTTAATGGCAAAGAAGAGGAAAGATATACCCATCTGAATGCAGAGTTCCAAAGAACAGCAAGGAGAGATAAGAAAGCATTTCTCAGCGATCAATAAAAAGAAATAGAGGAAAATAATAGAATGGAAAAGACTAGAGATCTCTTCAAGAAAATTAGAGATACCAAGGGAACATTCCATGCGAAGATGGGCTCGATAAAGGACAGAAACGGTAAGGACCTAACAGAAGCAGAAGATATTAAGAAGAAGTGGCAAGAATACACAGAAGAACTACACAGAAAAGATCTTCATGACCCAGAAAACCACAATAGTGTGATAACTCACCTAGAGCCAGACATCCTGGAATGTGAAGTCAAGTGGGCCTTAAGAAGCATCACTATGAACAAAGCTAGTGGAGGTGATGGAATTCCAGTTGAGCTATTTCAAATCCTAAAAGATGATGCTGTGAAAGTGCTACACTCAATATGCCAGCAAATTTGGAGGATTCAGCAGTGGCCACAGTACTGAAAAAGGTCAGTTTTCATTCTAATCCCAATAAGGCAATGCAAAAGAATGTTCAAAGTACTGCACAATTGCACTCATCTCACATGCTAGCAAAGTAATGCACAAAATTCTCAAAGAGAGGCTTCAATAGTATGTAAACCAAGTACTTTCAGATGTTCAAGCTGGATTTAGAAAAGGCAGAGGAACCAGAGATCAAATTGCCAACAACCATTGCATTGTAGAAAAAGCAACAGAGTTCCAGAAAAACATCTATCTCTGCTTTATTTACTACACAAAAGCCTTTGACTGCCTGGATCACAACAGACTGGAAAATTCTGAAAGAGATGGGAATACCAGACCACATGACCTGCCTCCTGAGAAACCTGTATGCAGGTCAAGAAGCAACAGTTAGAACTGGACATGGAACAATACACTGGTTCCAAATTGGGCAAGGAGTACGTCAAGGTTGTATATTGTCACCTTGCTTATTTAACTTATATGCAGAGTACATCATGTGAAATGCTGGGCTGGATGAAGCACAAGAAGGAATCAAGATTGCCGGGAAAAATATCAGTTACCTCAGATATGCAGAGGACACCACACGTATAGCAGAAAGCAAAGAGGAACTAAAGAGCCTCTTAATGAAAGTGAAAGAGGAGAGTGAAAAAGCTGGCTTAAAATGCAACATTCAAAAAACGAAGATCATGACATCCAGTCCCATCACTTCATGGCAAATAGATAGGAAAACAATGGAAACAATGAGACACTTTATTTGCTTGGGCTCCAAAATCACTGCAGATGATGACTGCAGCCATGAAATTAAAAGGCGCTTGCTCCTTGGAAGAAAAGCTATGACAAATCTAAACAGCATACTAAAAAGCAGAGACATTACTTTGCCGACAAAGGTCTGGCTAGTCAAATCTATAGTTTTTCCAAGAGTCATGTATAGACATGCGAGTTGGACCATAAAGAAAGCTGATAACTGAGTAATTGATGCTTTTGAACTATGTTGTTGGAGAAGAGTCCCTTGGACTGCAAGGAGATCAAACCAGTTAATCATAAAGGAAAACAGTCCTGAATATTCATTGGATGGACTGATGCTGAAGCTGAAGCTCCAATACTCTGGCCAGCTGATGAGAAGAGCTGGCTCATTGGAAAAGACCCTGATGCTGGGGAAGATTGAAGGCAGGAGGAGAAAGGGACAACAGAGGATGAGATGGTTGGGTGGCATCACTGACTCGATGGACATGAGTTTGAGCAAGCTCCGGGTGTTGGTGATGGACAGGGAAGCCTGGTGTGCTGCAGTCCATGGGGCCGCAGAGTCAAACAAGACTGAGCGACTGAACTGACTGAACTGTGGACTTCAATTCTGGTTGGAAAAGACATTCATGAAATAAGAAAATATATATAGCCTGATTTTTATAAGCGCTATATAAAATGATAAAGCAGAAGACAGAGGATAGGTAATTCTGGGAATGAGGGTGATGAAAGAAAGCAGATGACATTTGAGCAAAGACCTGACGAAAGTAAGAAAGTTAGCACTGATATCTTAGGGTAGAGTGTTTCAGAAGTTGAAATAGCAAGCTAAGGCCCTGCATGAAGTAGCAATGTGCTTACTGTGTTTGAGGTTGGGGCAGAGAGGTGAAAGAAAAAAAATGGTAGGAGATGAAGTCAAAGAGATAATGAGGGTAGAAGGTCAGGTCATACAGAAGTTTGTAGGCCATAATAAGACCTGAAGGTTTCAATCTGAGTGTAGTAAGAACACAATAGAGTTTTGAGCAGAGGAATGAAATGATCTAGTTTATATTTGAAAAGCACTGATCTGGAAAAAAGAAAAAATTGACTGTACAGGTACATGTGCAGAAGCAGAAAAACCATTTAGGAGACTCCTATACTCCAGGTGAGAAATTATGATAGTCTGCACTACAGAATTGGGGGAAATGTAGAGAAACATTTCCATTTCTCATATTTATAGATATTCTGAGAAATGAGTAAAAAGGTTTGCTGATATATTGAATATTGAATACAAGAGAAATGAAAAATGGCTTTAAGATTCTTGGTCATAGGTCCTAGAAAGACAGAGTTATCATTTTCTGGATAGGAAAAACTTAAGGAGGAAACAACAGGGAAGGTGGAAGTTCAAGGAGACAATTAGTATTTCAGTTTCAGACCTATCAAATTTGAAAGATCTATTAGACATCCAAGCAGAAATACTTCTGTAAAGTGTTGTAGATATAAGAGTTTATTTTTTTTAAGACCTAAACCATGAAAAGAGTTGACCTTGAAAGAATAAAGAGCACTGTAGCTAAAGAAAATAGAAGACTGTGGTACAAGGAATAAGTTTGGCTTATTGAACACACTGAAAGGCCAGTGAGCTTACATATGGGAAGACCAGACAGCAGGAATTAAAACAAGAAATGCTTTTTAAACAATCTCACTGTAACACAGTAATTTATAATATTAATACATATTTTGGTACCTGAATGCTATAGACTTAATTGTGTCCCCTCAGAATTCATTTGTTGATGCCCTAACAACCAATGCGATGGTATTTAGAGATGGGTATTTGCAGAGGTATAATAATTATGGTGGATGAGGTCATGAGCGTGAGACTCTCCAGACAGGATTATGCCCTTATAAGAATCCTTAAAAAAAGAACACAAAGAATTTTCTCTCTCCCTCTGTCTCTGCATCCACACGAAAGAGCAGGTCATGTGAATACACTGTGAGATGGAGGTCACCTATGACCCAAGAAAAGAGGCTTCAGTATAATATAAACCCTATCATACATCTTGATTTTATACCTCCCAGCCTCTAGAACTATAAGAAATAAATTTCCTTGTTTGAGCTACCTGGTCTACGGTATTTTCTATATCAGCCCAAGCAGACTAACACAGTGGAAATGGAATTATACTGAACAAAAATGTAAAACATGTGAATGGCTTTGGAACCATTCTAATTCCAAAGTCTGGAACACTGCTAGCGAAAAAGACTGAAGTGCCTTGAAGAAACCAAAGAAACTTTGAGGATTCTGCAGATGAGACTTTACAAAAGAACAAAATCGTCCTGAAAACTGAAGAAAAGGAGACCCCTGTTATAATAGAAGCAGAAATTATAATAATACTATTACCAAAAGTTATGTAGAAAATAGATAATAAACAAAATATTGAAACTGCCACATGATTGATTCTTGCTGCTTATAGTAAAATTCTATAATGCTATATTGCATCATAAAGGACTATTAAACAAAAACAATCCAGGACTTCATAGTTTCGAAAATTCTCAGCCTCTCAAAGGGGTAAAAGATGCTAAAATTAACAAATAGTCCTTGAGCGAAGATCAAAGCCAATGCACTGCCAGAAAAACACGGTCCAAAAATGAAGCCCAGGTTGTGACAAATCTTTTAAGACTCAGAAAAATCAAAGATGATGCCTCAGAATACTTTTCATACAGAAAAAAAGCTCTCTAAAGAGAAAAGAGCTGTGTCTCACAATTCCTCTCAAAGGACTGCTAAGAAGTTTTTGAAGGTTGCCCTTCAGCCATCTCAGAAAGGACCCAAAGAGATTTTGCAGGTGTAATTTGTAGACAGGAGAACCAAACAAGTTTTTACAATAAAAAGGAAAGCCACAAAGTTTTTAAGATAAAAATTATCTACAGAGAGGATTCTTGGGTGTTAGCATTCTATTTTTGACCTGGGAGGTAAATTAGGTTACAGATATGGGCTTTGGGAGAATTCACTAAGCTGTATATTTATGTTGCGTGCATTTCTCTGACTTAAGTTATACTATACAACAACACTGGGCTGGAAGAAGCACAAGCTGGAATCAAGGTTGCCAGGAGAAATATCAATAACCTCAGATATGCAGATGACACCACCCTTATGGCAGAAAGTGAAGAGGAACTAAAAAGCCTCTTGATGAAAGTGAAAGAGGAGAGTGAAAAAGTTGGCTTAAAGCTCAACATTCAGAAAACTAAGATCATCACATCTGGTCCCATCACTTCATGGGAAATAGATGGGGAAACAGTGGAAACAGTGTCAGACTTTATTTTGGGGCTCCAAAATCACTGCAGATGGTGACTGCAGCCATGAAATTAAAAGACGCTTACTCCCTGGAAGGAAAGTTATAACCAACCTAGATAACATATTCAAAAGCAGAGACATTACTTTGCCAACAAAGGTCCGTCTAGTCAAGGCTATGGTTTTTCCACTGGTCATGTATGGATGTGAGAGTTGGACTGTGAAGAAAGCTGAGTGCCAAAGAATTGATGCTTTTAAATTGTGGTGTTGGAGAAGACTCTTGAGAGTCTCTTGGACTGCAAGGAGATCCAACCAGTCCATCGTAAAGGAGATCAGTCTTGGATGTTCAATGGAGGGACTGATGCTGAAGCTGAAACTCCAATATTTTGGCCACATCATGCGAAGAGCTGACTCACTGGAAAAGACCCTGATGCTGGGAGGGGTTGGGGGCAGGAGGAAAAGGGGAAGACAGAGGATGAGATGGCTGGATGGCATCACCGACTCAATGAACATGAGTTTGAGTGAACTCCGGGAGTTGGTGATGGACAGGGAGGCCTGGCGGGCTGCGATTCGTGGGGTCACAAAGAGTCAGACAGGACTGAGCGACTGAACTGAACTGAACTGGACACAACAACAAATTTCACATTTTTTAAAAATGCTGGGTTCAGTCACCACCATGATTCCTTGATTCTTTGAGTCTGCATGTGAACATGTGAAATTTGAGACATCTGTTACACACACAAGCAGAGATGTGAAGATGAAAACTGGATATATATAGACTCCATCATTGACTATCCTAAGTTTGCCCCCCCACAACAAATGCATTACCTTGTTTTATTTTCTTCACAGCTACTAATTATTATTTGAAATTATCTTTATTTTGTTCATATGCTACTGTCTCCCCCTACTAGAAATTTAAGCAAATACCACACATCTCACCTGCTTATTTTGTTGCTTGAGAGTGACTTCATTGATATCCCTAATTCTTTTTCCCTTTATGATCTGACTTTGCAGTTTCCTACCTTTAAAAAAATAGAGTATATTTCACACTCCCTTGATTCCAAGTTTTTCATATGACTTGCTTTGGTCAAGTCTCAAAATGCCTTGCATGTTATAGATTACTCTCTTCTGCTTCTGTTGTGACTATGAAAAGGACATGCCAGAGGTGGCCCTCTGGTCCAAAGAAGAGGATGAGATACCCAGCCAAACAGGAGTAAAACAGAGCCTCCAACCAACCTACACTCATATGATCAACCCAGACAAAAAGAGCTGAGCATGACTGAGACCCACTGCTGCTGCTGCTGCTAAGTCACTTCAGTCATGTCCAGCTCTGTGCGACCCCATAGATGGCAGCCCACCAGGCTCCCCCGTCCCTGGGATTCTCTAGGCAAGAACACTGGAGTGGGTTGCCATTTCCTTCTTCAATGCATGAAAATGAAAAGTGAAAGTGAAGTCACTCAGTCATGTCTGACTCTTAGCGATCCCATGGACTGTAGCCCACCAGGCGCCTCCGTCCATGGGATTCTCCAGGCAAGCATACTGGAATGGGTTGCCATTTCCTTCTCCATAGATCCACTGATTCCCAGTCAATCTACAAACTTGTAAACTTTGATAATAATCATTATTCAATAATAACTGAATTTGGGAGTAGTTTGTTACACAGCAATAAGTAATTGATATGCAGAGTTCCAAAGAATAGCAAGGAGAGATAAGAAAGCCTTCTTAAGTGAACAATGCAAAGAAATAGAGGAAAACAATAGAATGAGAAAGACTAGAAATCTCTTCAAGAAAATTAGAGATACCAAGGCACTATTTCATGCAAAGATGGGCACAATAAAGGACAGAAATTATAAGGACCCAATAGAAGCAGAAGAGATTAAGAAGAGGTGACAAGATTATACATAGGAACTGCATTAAAAAGAAAAGGTGTTAATGACCTGGATAACCACAGTGGTGTGGTCACTCACCTAGAGCCAGATATCATAGAGTGTGAAGTCAAGTAGGCCTTAGCTAGTGGAGGGGATGGAATTCCAACTGAGCTATTTCAAATCCTAAAGATGATGCTGCAAAAGTGCTGCACTCATTGCCAGCAAATTTGGAAAACTCAGCAATGGCCACAGAACTGGATAAGATCAATTTCATTCCAGTCCTAAAAAAGGGCAATGCCAAAGAACGTTCAAACTAAACCAAAATTACACTCATTCCACACACTACCAAGGTAATGCTCAAAATCCCTCAAGCTAGGCTTCACCTGTACGTGAACTAAAAACTTCCAGACGTAGAAGTTGGATTTAGAAAAGGCAGAGGAACCAGAGATCAAATTGCCAACATCCGCTGGATCATGAGAAAAGCAAGCGAATTCAAAAAAAACATCTACTTACGCTTCACTGACTACGCTAAACCCTTTGACTGTATGGATCACAAAAAAAAAACTGTGGAGAATTGTTAAAGATATGGGAATACCAGAACACCTTACCTGTCTCCTCAAAAATCTGTATGCAGGTCAAGAAGCAACAGTTAGAACTGAGCATGGAACAACAGATTGTTTCAAAACTGGGAAAGGAGTACATCAAGGCTCTATACTGTCACCCTGCCTATTTAACTTATTTTCAGAGTACATCATGCAAAATGAGGGCCTGGATGAAGCACAAGCTGGAATCAAGATTACCAGGAGAAATATCAAAAACCTCAGATATGCAGGCGACACCACCTTAATGACAGAAAATGAAGAGGAATTCAAGAGCCTTTTGATGAAGGTAAAAGAGAGTGAAAAAGTTGGCTTAAAATTCAACATTCAAAAAACAAAAATATGGCATCCAGTCCCATCACTTCATGGCAAATAGATGGGGAAAAAGTAGAAGCAGTAATAGGTTTCATTTTCTTAGACTCCAAAATCACTGTGGATGGTGACTGCAGCCATGAAATTAAAAGACAATTGCTCCTTGGAAGAAAAGCTATGAAGAACCTAGATAGTGTATTAAAAAGCAGAGGCACTGCTTTGCCAAAAAGGTCCACATATTCAAAGCTATGGTTTTTCCAGTAGTCAGGTACAGATGTGAGAGTGGGACCATAAAGAAGGCTGAGTGTTGAAGAATTGATGCTTTCGAACTGTGGTACTAGAGAAGACTCTTGAGAATCCTTTAGACAGCAAGATCAAACCAGTCAATCCTAAAGGCAATCAACCCTGAATATTCATTGAAAGGACTGATGCTGAAGCTAAAGCTCCAATACTTTGGCCACCTGATGCAAAGTGCCAATTCATGAGAAAAGACCCTAATGCTAGGAAAAACTGAGGGCAAAAGGAGAAGGAGGGAACAGAGGACAAGATGGTGGGATGGCCCACCGACTCAACGGACATGAGTTTGAGCAAGCTCCAAGAGATAGTGAAGGACAGGCAAGCCTGGCGTGCTGCAGTCCATGGAGTTGCAAAGTATCAGATACAACTGAGCGATCGAACAACAGTACTTCTATATTTCAGTGCCTAGAACAATGCCTGCAATACAGTAAGAGCTAAATATTTTAAATAAATTATTTAATTCAAAAGGAAATGGACAGGGAATAGCCAAAGAGGTAAGGAAAATCAGAATGAGGTGGCACAAATGCCAAGAGAAGAATATGTTTTAAGAAAGAAGTGATCAAAAGGGTCTAATGGTGCTGAGGTCTATTAAAACAGTATTAAGCAGTATTTACTTCCTACGGCAATGTGGGGATCAGTGCTAGCACTGAGAAAGAGGGGAAGCCAGACTGGAATAAACAGAATTTAAAATGGTAACAAATAGCTACAAGGAAGAAAATTCCCATGGCCCCAAACTGTCAGTCTCCTCTATGCCATCCTACCATTCTTCCTTGAAGATTTCTTTCCTTTCTGATTACTTGATCTTGGTTATCAAACCTACAGTATTTTTCCTGCAAAGAATAGGAATGTTGTACTTTCAAGCACAACTGTTTTCTTTCTCATCTCACAGAACACAGGGTCATATGATAAAAAATAAAAATTGAAAAAAACAACTCTTTCTGCACTACCCCATGTTTTAACTAACTGGCTAATGCAGATCAATCACTGATCATCAGTCAAAAAGCTAGGATGCTCACCTACAAAATAAAAATCAACTACGCAATTTAATTCTCCCAAAACATTATGTGACTTCCCTGGTAGTTCAGCAGTTAAAAATTCGCCTTTCAATCCAGAGGACAAGGGCTCAATCCCTGGTCTGGGGAGAGTCCACATGGCATGGGGCAGGCAAACCCATGTGCCACAAATACTGAAGATTCACATGCCCCAGAACCTATGCTTCACAAAACAAGAGAAGCCATCTCAGTAAGAACCCTGTACACTGAACTAGAGAGGAGCTCCTACTTGCCAAAACAAGAAAAAGCCCATGAAGCAAAGAAGACACCGTGTAGCCAAAAATAAATAAATTAATTAAATTTAATTTAAAATAAAACACTATGGATTGACAAATGATGATGGACTCCTGATGGATTCAAGTACTAAGAATACTGTACTCAGAACTGATAAGCCTCAATTTATAGTCCATGGTGGAAGATTTATGTTATTTTTCCTACTCCAGTGTCTTGTTTTGGAACATCCAAGGTATTTCCAATATGATGTCATTTGTATAAATACTTTACAACTAAATTCAACAAAAACTATTTCAACTTAATTGAAAAACCATATCATATTTTATACAAACTGGCATCCTCCACAGTTCCTTAATAAATATGTGTATATAACTAAAAATAAGCCTTAAAGTTTTTTAACATACCATATTTTTCCATGTGCTCTTTTCCAGCATACCCAAACATCTGAGGAGCAACTGGGTGGGCAGATAATCCATACTTATTGATCAGGACTTCAATATGTTTATCAAGTGGATTAGTCCTATTTGGAGTCTAAGAGAGGAGAAAAAAAAATTTTAATAAGTACTCAACATGATACGTATCTCTTTCAACTATTACAGTGTTTAAGACATTTGTTAATTAGAAGTGTGGAGTAAGCCAAAAATTGACAGTATGACTAAAATCAGTCACTCAATTAAAAATAAATAATTTTTAAGTAAAAAAAAAAAGAAACATATATAAAGAATCCCATTATGTGCAAATAACTGCTCAATGTTCTGGGGATAAAACAATAAACAAAACAGATAAATTCCCTGCTCATCTAGCATTCGTATTTGAAGGAAGAGGGAACAGAAAGTAATGAGGATGAAAATGATTAAAATATAAATAATAATGCTATAACAAACTCAAATAAAGGGATAAAGATTGAAGGTGGGAAGTGGTATGTTACAGAAAATAGTCTAAGGAGATAAAATTGATAAAGTGACATTTCAGCAGGGATGTGAAGGAGTACGAGTAAGTTATTTGGTTAAGTTGGGGAGAGGAGCATTCTAGGCAGACAGAACAGCAAGAATAAAGTCCCTAAGGCAGGAGCAGGTTTTGGCATCTGAGAAAAAGTGAATTACGATTAGAATAAAGTTGATACTCAGAGTGCAATTACATCTGTTTCCATGGCTCTAGAATAGAGAAACATAGTTCCCACTGCAAATATTTTACAAAGGGGAGGCTGTTTCTTGCCAGTTTACCTACTAGACCATGAACACCCAGAAGATATGAATTCTTCATATACTTCTGTATATGTACCCAGTGCCTAGCATTTGCCCTGCTATATAGTTAACATTCCATAAATAACTGTTGAATGAAATTAATGAACTTTTTTTGTGGTCCAAAAAGAGGTTCTAAAGCAAATGCTACAAGAAAATTAAGTAGACATATGAAAAGACATCTTTCCATATGTCTACTTACTAATTATTAATAATTACTAATTATACGTTACTAATTATTACTAATAATTAGTAATAATACCATTAATTATTAAAGAAATGCAAATCAAAACTATAATGAGGTACCACCTCACACTGGTCAGAATGGCCATCATTAAAAAGTCTACAAATAACAAACTCTGAAGAGGCTCTGAAGAAAAGGGTACCCTCATACCTATCCCCTGTTGGTGAAGATGTAAGTTGGTACAGCCACTATGAAAAACACTATGGAGGCATCTCAGAAAACTAAAGACAGAACTACCATATAATCCAGCAATTCCACTACTGGGAATATACCCAGACAAAACTATAATTCAAACAGACACATGCACTACTATGTTCATAGCAGCATTCTTCAAACTCGAGAAAACATAGAAACAACCTCATGTCCACCCAAAGATGAATGAATCCAGAAGATGTGGTACAAATATACAATGGGATACTACTCAGCCACAAAGACGTGTGAAATAATGCTATCTGCAGCAGCAACATGGACGTAACTACAGAATATCATACCAACTGAGGTAAATCAGAAAGAAAAGAAAAACACTATGATTCCACTTATATGTGGAGTAAAAAATATGGTGCAATGAGCCTACCTACAAAACAGAAACAGATTCAAAGGACTAGAGGCCAAACTTGTGGTTGCCAAAGGGGAGGAGGGAGGGAGAGGGGTGGACTGGGAGTCTGGGGTTGGTAAACATTATGTTTACAGCAAGATCCTAATGTATGGCAGAGAGAACTACATTCAGTATCCTGTGATCATAATGGAAGAGAACATAAAATAGAGTGTATATATGTGCATAATGGAGTCACTTTGCTGTGCAGCAGCGATCGGCAAAACATTATAATCAACTATGTGTGTGTGTTAGTTGCTCAGTCGTGTCCGACTCTTTGTGACCCCACGAACTATAGCCTGCCAGGCTCCTCTGTCCATGGAATTCTCCAGGCAAGAATACTGGACTGGGTTGCCATGCCCATCTCCAGGGGATCTTCCCAATTCTCCAATTTAAAAAAACTCAAAAAAAAAAAAAAGATTAAGAGGGACTTCTCTGGTGGTCTAGTCACTAAGACTCCACACTCCCAATGCAAGGGGGCCAACTCTCATCCTGCCAACTACAAACTGGCACTTCCAAAAGCATTTGTCAGCAACTGAATGACAAGAACAAAGGCATTTGCCATCTGTCTCTGTGGAGGCTGAGCCTGTGCTGCTGCATTTCCCTAGAGGGAGCTCAGGGTGGGGTGGGGCACTCTGTGCTCCAGAGAAGCTGGTAGAACAGATGTTTATACAGTTAGATCTTTTCAGATGACCCCAGTCTTTGCACCTCTTCACATCAAGAAAAGCACTGAGTCCCTTCAGGGTGACATCAGCTCCTTCCGACCAGCAAAAAACCTTTTATAAAGTAAGCGCTTGACTGCATTGAACTCCCACTTCACCGAAATCATATATTGACCTTGTCTGACTGCCTCTTTGGAGCAGTCTCTCAGAGCTATCTGAGGTACCCCTTCCTGGGCTGCAGTCCTGATTTTGCCCCAAATAAAACTTAACTCAAAACTCTCACATTGTGCATCTTTTTAGTCAACAACCCCTAGTCAGGGAACTAAACTCCACATGCCCTAACGAAAAGAGCCCACACACCATAAAGAAGATCAAAGATGTGAGGAGAAGGGGACGACAGAGGATGAAATGGCTGAATGGCATCACCGACTTGATGGACATGAGTTTGGGTAAACTCCGGGCATTAGTGATAGATAGGGAGGCCTGGCGTGCTGTGGTTCACGGGGTCGCAAAGAGTCGGACATGACTGAGCACTGAACTGAACTGCACTGATGCATACATATGGTCTTCTCAGGTTTCCCAGTGGTTAGGAATCCGCCTGCCAATGCAGAAGACCCAGGAGATGAGGGTTTGATCTTTGGTTCAGGAAGAATCCCTGGAGGAGAAAGTGGCAAGCCACTCCGGTATTCTTGCCTGGAAAATTCCATGGACAGAGGAGCCTGACAGGCAGGCTACATTTCATAGGGTCGCAAAAAGTTGGACACAACCGAGTGACTCAGCACACACGCATGCATACATAGGCAATCTCATTCTTCAGCTTTTGCGAGCTCTATTCATGGCAGTCAGATGGGCAAAGTTTTCTCATAGTATTATAACAATTCCAAAATAAAAATAGATGAGACTCACGCTTATTGCAAGGGCTCCCTTTTCCATCTTCTCAAACCCAAGAGCCAAGACACAATCCGCCAGACCTTGAAAGAAAATGTAATTATCTTGAAAAATTACATTTCTAGACTCAAACAAAATACCCTTAAATACTTCTATTTAAACAAGTATGTCAATGTACACAAAATGTAAAAACATAGTGCAGTCCTATAAAATTTGTAATAAGTGAAAAATTACAGAGAAAACTCCTATACACCTCTAGATACAAGGAAAAATCAATAAAGTATATACTTCCTCCTTTGATTTTGAGTGTTAATAAAACTTTTTATTAATGTGGAAATATGTTCCAATGAAGAACAAATACAAATAGCTAATTGTGAATTTTTAAACATTAAATAAAATTTAAAAAAATTTTAAAGAATCTTGATCAAAATCTCAACAGAACTATTTTTGGAAAGAGTGGGTATCTAAAAATGATGTTAATGTTCAAATGAACAGCAAAACAAGCAGGACTGCCAAAATTTTTCTTTAAAAAAAGAAAAAAACTAATAACAAGGTAGGGGGCACAAGGGCTACTAGTATTATCTAACAGTGAGACATTATACAGCTCCAACAATTAGAACACCAAGTGAAAGTGAAAGTGAAGTCACTCAGTCCCCACGGACTGTAGCCTACCAGCCTCATCCCTCCATGGGATTCTCCAGGCAAGAGTACTGGAGTGGGTTGCCATTTCCTTCTCCAGGGGATCTTCCGGACCCAGGGATCGAACCTGGGTCTCCCGCATTCCAGGAAGACACTTTAACCTCTGAGCCACCAGGGAAGCGTAGCAGAGCAATAATCAACAATGAGAAGAAAGAATAAAAGGCCTAATGAAGGAGCCTAGAACATTTGGAAATACAGAGAGAGAACTGAAAACATGTGGCCACAAAAAAAGTTGTACACAAATGTTTATAGCAGGATTATTCATAAAAGCCAAAAAGTAGAAATAGCACAGTATACATCAACTGATAAATGGGTAAACAAAATGTAGTATATTCACACAATGGATTACTATTTGGCCACAAAAAAGGATGCAGTACTGATACATGCTAAAATATGAATAACTGTGAAAATATTCCGGTAAATGCAAAAAGCCATAAAAGGTCATATATTATATGATTCCATTTATATAGTGTTCAGAATATGTAAATCCATAGAGACAGAAAGTAAATTAGTGGTTGCCAAGGGTTGTGGGGAGGGAGGAACGGGAAGTGACCGCTAATGGGTACAGCTTTCTTCTGTGGGTGATACAAATGTTCTAAGATTAAACAGTGCTGATAGTTGCATAAACCTGGGAACATACTAAAAACACTGAATTCTACACTTTTGTGCTTATATAATGTATATATCAAAATTTTTATTTTAAAAAATACATTAAAAAGCAATCCCTCTGAGGGTTGTATGGAGACATCATAAAAGAAGGGCAATAACCCCACATCTATTTAAGTACACTAGACAAATAGGCACTGCTCACCACCCTGAACCAGTTGCCGGGCCACAAACAAAGCAGTTGAGCCAGTAGAACAGTTATTGTTGACGTTGATTATAGGAATTCCAGTCAGTCCCAAACCGTGATAGATAGCCCTCTGCCCACTGGTAGAGTCACCTACATAGAAAAAATAAAATTATCTATGCAACATGAGAATTATGGAGCTGCAAAACAATATAACACTACATTATATTTTTCTAGTATTATGCCTTTGTCTAACATAAAACATGGACATCTTACTCAGAAACAGTTTCAGCATAAAGCACCACTTATTCTGCAAATACAAAAATTCTCAAAACATAGTATATATTTATGCACTTTATTTACATAACACAGAGGTAGGAAAGTAGAGAAATGACCAAGTAATAGCAAACAACTCAATCTGGGTAGGGTTACATGATAAAGGAAGCAATATTTCATGCATATTATCAGATATAAATCTCTGGATTATCAGGCAAATTTGGTCTTGGAGTACAAAATGAAGGAGGGCAAAGACTCTATTAATAGAGTTTTGCAAAGAGAATGCACTGGTCATAGCAAACACTGTCTTCCAAAAGCACGAGAAGACTCTACACATGGACATCACCAGATGGTCATTACCAAAATCAGACTGATTATATTCTTTGCCGCCAAAGATGGAGAGGCTCTATACAGTCAGCAAAAACCAGACCAGGAGCTGACTACGGCTCAGATCATGAACTCCTTATTGCCAAATTCAGACTTAAATTGAGGAAAGTAGGAAAAACCACTAGACCATTCAGGTATGACCTAAATCAAATCCCTTATGATTATACAGTGGAAGTGACAAATAGATTCAAGAGATTAGATCTGATAGACAGAGTGCCTGAAGAACTATGGACAGAGGTTCCTGACATTGTACAGGAGGCAGTGATCAAGACCATCCCCAAGAAAAAGAAATGCAAAAAGGCGAAATAGTTGCCTGAGGAGGACTTACAAACAGCTGTGAAAAGAAGAGAAGCAAAAGGCAAAGGAGAAAAGGAAAGATTAGACCTATTTAAACGCAGAGTTCCAAAGAACAGCAAGGAGAGATAAGAAAGCCTTTCTCAGTGAACAATGCAAAGAAATAGAGGAAAACAATAGAATGGGAAAGACTAGAGATCTCTTCAAGAAAATTAGAGATACCAAGGGAACATTTCATGCAAAGATGGGCTCGATAAAGGACAGAAATGGTATGGACCTAACAAACAGGTGATATTAAGAAGAGGTGGCAAGAATACACAGAAGAACTATACAAAAAAGATCTTCATGACCCAGAAAATCACGATGGTATGATTCCTCACATAGAGCCAGACATCCTGGAATGAGAAGGCAAGTAGGCCTTAGGAAGCATCACTACAAACAAAGCTAGTGGAGGTGATGGAATTCCAGTTGAGCTATTTCAAATCCTAAAAGACGATGCTGTGGAAGGGCTGCACTCAATTTGCCAGCAAACTTGGAAAACTCACAGTGTCCACAGGACTGGAAAAGGTCAGTTCATTCCAATCCCAAAGAAAGGCAATGCCAAAGAATGCTCAAACTGCCGCACAATTGCACTCATCTCACACACTAGAAAAGTAATGCTCAAAATTCTCCAAGCCAGGCTTCAACAGTATGCGAACCATAAACTTCCAGATGTTCAATCTGGAATTTTAAAAAGGCAGAGGAACCCGAGATCAAATTGCCAACATCCGCTGGATCATGGAAAAAGCAAGAGAGTTCCAGAAAAACATCTATTTCTGCTTTACTGATTATGCCATAGCCTTTGACTGTGTGGATCACAATAAACTGTGGAAAATTCTGAAAGGGATGGGAATACCAGACCACCTGACCTGCCTCCTGAGAAATCTGTATGCAGCTCAAGAAGCAACAATTAGAATTGGACATGGAACAACAGACTGGTTCCAAGTTGGGAAAGGAGTACATCAAGGATGTAAATTGTCACCCTGCTTATTTAACTTATATTCAGAGTACCTCATGAGAAACACTGTGCTGGATGAAGCACAAGCTGGAATCAAGACTGCCGGGAGAAATATCAATAACCTCAGATATGCAGATGACACCACCCTTATGGCAGAAAGTGAAGAGGGGCTAAAGAGTCTCTTGATGAAAGTGAAAGAGGAGAGTGAAAAAGCTGGCTTAAAATGCAACATTCAGAAAACTAAGATCATGGTATCTGGTCCCATCATTTCAAGGCAAATAGATGGGGAAGCAATGGAAACAGTGACAGACTTTATTTTCTTGGGCTCCAAAATCACTGCAGATGGTGACTGCAGCCATGAAATTAAAAGACGCTTGCTCCTTGGAAGAAATGTTATGGCCAACCTAGATAGCATATTAAAAAGCAGAGACATTACCTGGGCAGCAAAGGTCTATCTAGTCAAAGGTATGGTTTTTCTGGTAGTCATGCATGGATGTGAGAGCTGGACCATAAAGAAAGCTGAGCGCTGAAGAATTGATGCTTTTGAACTGTGTTGTTGGAGAAGACTCTTGAGACTGCAAGGAAATCCAACCAGTCCATCCTAAAGGAAATCAGTCCTGAATATTCACTGGAAGGACTGATGCTGAAGCTGCAAAGAACTGACTCACTGGAAAAGACCTTGATGCTGGCAAAGATTGAAGGTGGGAAGGGAAGGGGACGACAGAGGATAAGATGGTTGGATGGCATCACCGACTCAATGGATATGAGTTTGAGTAAAATCCGGGATTTGGTGATGGACAGGGAGGCCTGGCATGCTGCAGTCCATGGGGTCGCAAAGAGTCTGACACGACTGAGCCACTAAACTGAACTGAACTGAATAAATCTATTAAAACTAACTGATCAAAAGGCCATTTTTCTCTTCATATCAAAATTTCAAAAAGTTAAAAGATTCTGCATGCCAGGGTATTCCATAAAAATAATAATCCAAGTGGAATACACATTTGATTCTCTTTCCCAAGTAACACGGCCACCAAGGCAGACATGCTGGAGCAGCATGATGGAAACTCCTGAAGATACAGATGCTCTAGGAGTCTTCAAGGAAAACAGCAAGATTCAGGACCTCCTGTTCATACGCTGTGCATCTCTTTGAACTAGTAAATTTCCCTTTAAGAATTCTCTTGATACCTTGAAATCTCAAAAAAATAATCAGAGATACACATAAAGATCATTTACAGGAATGCTTACTATATTCTTTTATAAGTAAATAATTTAAAATGCCAACAAATACGATATCATTTCTACTGTTAAATAAACTGTAGTAAACCCTCAAGACTAGCATATCATGAAATAATTTAAAACGTGTAAAAAGCCTAAGAATATTCTAAATGGCTATTAAAAGAGGGTCAATTAAACAAATCATGATATATCTATTCAATGGAACACTATGGTATCATTAAAAGAGACCAAGGAAACTCTTTAAGAAATAACTGGAATAGTCACGAAGAACTACTAAGTTTAAAAAAAAAAAGTGAAATATAAAATAGTATGTATTTATGCTACCATGTGTCCAACAAAAGAAAGGGAGGGGTATTTATATACTCACATATATTTACTTTTACATGCATAAATCACCTATGAAAAGGTAGACTAAAAATTAATGTACACAGCACTACTATACACAAAATCGATAAGTAACAAGTATTTACTGTGTAACACAGGGAATGATATTCAACATCTATAATAACCTATAAAGTAAAATAATCTGAAAAAATATATATGTAACTGAATCACTTTCCTGTACATGTCAAACTAACACAATATTTTAAATCAAATACACTTCAATTAAAAAAAAACTAAAAAGAAATGAGTGAAATAGTCAGCAAAGGGAACCACAGACAAGGAGATAAGATTCAGGGTGAAACTTTCCACTATATAACCATCCACCTTTTTCTTGTATTTTTATGTCATGTAAATATTTAATCTATTCCAGAAAAAAAACTGAAAAGCATTAGTGATACTGTGAAAGAAAACTGAACCACATGAGAAATACTGGATACAAAAAAATGAGAAAAACAGGTGACCAAAATGTATGTAACTAGGACCTAAATTTAAAAGGCAATTATGTGTGTATACATAATTCATTCATAATGCATTCACATACATTCGTCAAACTGAAGGATTTACACCAAAAAATTAATGGTAATAACATATGAATAATGAGATTACAGGTAACTTATTTTTGCTTGTGCTTTTACATGCAACATTTTTCTAATCAGAAAAAAATATGGAAAACATTTTATTAGACACAAAAATCAATAAAGGCAAATTTCAAAACAACAAAAAACAAAAATTTCTCATCTAAAAAATAATTACTTTTTCAAGGTAGTCATTTTTACATGAGTAATTTTTTTCTTTTTTAAAGATAAGTATTTTAAATGTGTCCCCTTTATCGGCAACACAATAATGGTAAAATATATATGTGTAGTAAACTAGGCTGACACATAAGGAAATTCTAAAAACAATGAAAATAAGACCCTGAATTCTGAGTTTTGAGGGTTAAAATTCACAAATTCTTCTGTATTGTTTATGTAGTTGATGACAGACTTAGGTGAACAACTTTTAGAATATATGGTCTCCACGTACCATAAACATAGCCAACACATGCCTGCTCCACTGCAGAATAAGGGATCTGTGCATCCGCTAAAGCCTTCTGGCCTATAAAAACAAAACAGTTTCATCACATAGCACTTTAAGTGAGTGAAAATAAGTTTAGAGTCTTACCGGAGTAAATCTAACTCTAGTGTGTTGTTGCTGTTTAGTCGCTCTGTACCTCTAATTTAGTTGCTGTTTGTGTCCAGTGCTCTGTGACCCCAAGTACTATAGCCCGCCAGGATCCTCCCAACACCTGTCTATGCGATTTTCCAGGCAATAATCTGGAGTGGGTTGTCATTTCCTCCTCCAGGGGATCTTCCCAACCCAGGGATCGATTCAAATGAACTCAGCCTCAGATCAAATCATCTAAGCCTTTCTATAAGTTATCTTACCTTTCAAAAGTTATCATTTGGAGGGAGCTTCAAGAGGGAGGGGATATATGTATACCTATGGCTGATTCATGTTGAGATTTGACAGAAAACAGCAAAATTCTGTAAAGCAATCATCCTTCAAAAAAATTAATTTTTAAAAAAGTATCATTTCTTCCTCTAAGCTATTGTAACACTTTTCCACACCACCTTTTTGATATTTAACATTTCCTATTCTAACTGTACACCTAACTATAAATATATTAAACCCCAAGAGTCTTAGAGCTCCTTAATGGCAAGGTGTCTTATTCATTTCTGTCACTCTATCACTCCTCTAGAGGGCAAAATAAGATAGAATGTCAGTGCTGAGGAGAGGAACTGGGCGAGCACTCATATGGTCATCTTACAAAGCCAGGATCAAAAGATGACCCTGTCTATGGAACAAGAAAAGAAGCTTCAAGGAAGCTATCCAAAGGTGTAGAAACGACCACTGGAGGAATTGAGAAAAATTGTGAAAACAAGAAGAGGAGAGCGGAAGCTAGAGAAAAGGTTGACCTAAATCCTCATCTACCATAGTGAGAAACAAACAGATATCTAAAACTGATAAATCAAAAAGGAGAACAATTGTGGTGGAAAGAGTATTTAGAGACAGGGAGATAACCAACAGAAGAACTAAAGCCGAGACAGTTAAAAGAAGTTGCCCCAGAAGAGGTCTGGGAAGTATAAACCATCTGTGTGTGTGTGTGTGTGTGTGTGTGTGTGTGTGTGTGTGTGTCTGTGTCTCTGTGTCTATGTGTGTGTGTGTGTGTGTTCTAACCAAATGAATGCATCACTTTAAAGATTTTTTAACTTAAGAAGATATATGTATGATTGACCATGGGATCGGTTTAGTCAGATAAGCTTTCTTTTCCTGCTTAATGGGGAGCCAAAAAAAAAAAGAGCATTCTCATATGCTCCCAGTAAAACTAATAATGGTCTGAAAAATAATCTGACAAGACTGATAAAACTATTTATATTCATTGCTCCAGTGAGTCTACTTCTAGGCTTTGTCCTCAAAAATAACCAGTGATGAGAACAAATATTTGTGTTCAGCGAGGTATTCACTATAATTCTTCTAAAATATCAAAAAGCTGTAAAGCAAATATACAACAAAAATGATAGCATACTGTTATACAGAGTGAAGTAAGTCAGAAACACAAATATCATGTCTAAATGTGTATATATGGAATTTAGAAAAATGATACTGATGAACCTATTTGCAGGACAGGAATAGAGACTCAAACATAGAGAGCAGACTTATGGACACAGCGGGGGAAGGAGAGGGCCAGACGAACTGAGAGTGGTCTTGAAATATGCACGTGACTGTGTGTGAAACAGACAGCTAGCGGGGAGCTGCTGCACAGCACAGGGAGCTCAGCCTAGTATCCTGCGACAACCCAGCCAGGTGGGTCAGAATGGAGGGAGAAGGGAGGTTCAAGAGGCAGGGGGTATGTGTATGCTGGCACCCCACTCCAGTACTGGAAAATTTCATGGACAGAGCCGCCTTGCAGGCTACAGTCCATGGGGTCGCAAAGAGTCGGACACGACTGAGTGACTTCCCTCACTCATGGCTGTTTCATGCTGATGTATGACACAAACCAACAACATTGTAAAGCAATTATCCTTCAATCAAAAATAAACAATTAAAAAAAATTTTTAATTATGGCATAAATATACAAAGAAATGTGTAAATTTAATTTTTTTCAATTTTGACAAGAGAAAAGCTTATAATAATACGTTTTAGAAATCATGATACATATTTAGAATATGATCCCAGAGAGCCATAGAAAAAATAAATATTAAAACAGAACAATATTAACAGTAGCTAGGCCTGGGTTCAGAGAAGGCAATGGCACCCCACTACAGTACTCTTGCCTGGAAAATCCCATGGACGGAGGAGCCTGGTAGGCTGCAGTCCACGGGGTTGCTTAAGGATCAGACACAACTGAGTGACTTCACTTTCACTTTTCACTTTCATGCATTGGAGAAGGAAATGGCAACTCACTCCAGTGTGCTTGCCTGGAGAATCCCAGGGACAGGGGAGCCTGGTGGGCGGGCTGCCATCTTTGGGGTCGCACAGAGTTGGACACGACTGAAGTGACTTAGCAGCAGCAGGCCTGGGTTACAAACTTTGTTTATATTATTATATATCTATGTTCCAATAAATAACATGCATTGCTCTTATAATTAGTAGGAGAGAATGAGTTATGGTGAAAAGGTATAAGTTTGAGCCTGTGCTCTGATACTCCTCTAAGCGGCCAAAGCATCTTGCACCTCCCATGGTCTATTCACCATGTATGTGAACTTGCCTTATTTTCTGTACTGGAGGGCAAAGGCTGAGATCTGTACACCAGACTTTGACTGAATCTTCCCAACTGACCGGGATGCACTCCTTAATCTTTGTTGAACATTTTCTCCTAACACCAGGTTCTCTTCATATATTTTCAGATTTAAATCATTATTAAGCAAAAATGTTAAAGGGATTAGAACAAAGGAAGCACAGAAGTAACTATTAATATAGGGAACAGTTTCAAAGAGTTACATGGTGTTGCTTTACCACTTTGCATTTAGCTGCAGAGGAATTCCTAACCTTTCTCTGAGGGAAAGAAGATGGGCAGGACTGTGTAAAGAGTAAAAAGTCTCTAAATAATGTGACAGGACACAATTCTGCTGGTTGCGCTTCCCTCCACTCTATGCATTTAGGAAATAATGAGGGTGGAGAAGGCAGCAGAACCTCCTCCTAAACCAATTTGGAGAATTAGAGGGTAAGACTTCTGTTAAACCAATTCTCTTGCCTCAGCACCACAGCTGACAAGTAAGTTCAGAGGGCTGAGTACAAAATCATTTATAATATCTCAGGGACTTCCCTGCCAGGTCATGCTCAGATACACGTTCAACTAAACATGACTGATGTAGGCTTAAGGTGAACATACTCACCTAGAAATATATCAGATATGTGAACAGAGTTACCCTTTTGCACTTCTCACCTCCCTCTCACTTCTCACAATTGGAACCAAGGGGTTTTTATAAAAACAAAGCTAAGTTCTAAAAGTGCATTCTATATAAACAATCCTTCTTTAAATTGAGTTTATTTTCCTAATAATGTCTGCAAAACAAGAAAATTGTAATCAGTAAACAGAGGCAATCAAGCTGAATTTCTTGTTATTAGATAATTCCAGAGGTAAATTCAAACTTAATAACTTCATCTCAACATTACCATCTTATAATCAAAATATTCTATCTATATGTTATTATAGTAACCACTTTTAACTAACAAAGGAACAGAACAAAAAATACATAGAAAAACTGATTAAAGCATTTCCTATTTCAAAGAAAAGTAGAAGCTGTTTGGAGACAATAGTAAAAAGGAGAAGATTTAACAACCAAATGATAAACACTGAATGAATATTGTACACCTAGAGAATCAACATCAGCAAATCAAATCTCATGAACCTTCCTTTTGGGGGACAGAGATGCCCTGATTTCCTGTATAGCAAACACAGAGCTGCAAAATGGAGTTGAAATGAAATCTAATTTATGAACACTGAGTGCACAAGTACTTGGAAAGACAAGGAGTGTTTAATGAAAAATGACAATAATTTTTTCTGGGTTGCCTGGCAATAATCTGACAGGGAAAGGAGGAAGGGGAAGGCTTCACAGGAGAAAGACTGTACCTAAAGAACTTCATGGAACCACGAAGTTTCCAAGGCCTCCATGTGTGGAAAGCCTTTGTTGTTCAGTCACTAAGTCACATCTGACTCTGTGACCCCATGGATTGCATTATTCCAGATTCGCTGTCCCTCATTATCTCCCGGAGTTTGCTCAAATTCGTGTCCCTTGAGTCGGTGATGCTATCTACCATCTCATCCTCTGCCACCCTCTTCTCTGTTTGCCTTCAATCTTTCCCAGCATCAGGGTCTTTTCCAATCAGTCAGCTCTTCGCATCAGGTGGCCAAAGAATTGGAGCTTCAGCATCAGCATCAGTCCTTCCAATGAATATTCAGGACTTATTTCCTTTAGAATGGACTGGTTGGATCTCCTTGCAGTCCAAGGGACTCTCAAGAGTCTTCTCCAACACCACAATTTGAAAGCATCAATTCTTCAACGCTGAGCCTTCTTTATGGTCTCACACTCACATCCGTACGTGACTACTGGAAAAACCATAGCTTTGTCTATACAGGCCTTTGTCGGCAAAGCAATATCTCTGCTTTTTAATATGCTCTCTACGTTTGTCATCATTTTCCTTCCAAGGAGCAAGCGTCTTTTAATTTCATGGCTGCAGTGACCATCCGCAGTGATTTTTGGAGCCCAAGAAAATAAAATCTGTCACTGCTTTTACTTTTTCCCCTTCTATTTGCCATGAAGTGATGGGATCGGATTCCTTGATCTTAGTTTTTGAATGCTGAGTTTTAAGCCAGCTTTTTCACTCACCTCTTTCACCCTCATCAAGAGGCTCTTTAGTTCCTCTTCATTTTCTGCCAGTAGAGTGATATCATCTCTACATATATGAGATTGTTGATATTTCTCCTGGCAATGTTGATTTCAGCTTATGACTCATTTAGCCTGGCATTTCCCATGATATACTCTGCATATAAGTTAAATAAAATGAAGTGAAGTCACTCAGTCGTGTCCGACTCTTTGCGACCCCGTGGACTGTAGCCTACCAGGCTCCTCCATCCATGGGATTCTCCAGGCAAGAATACTGGAATGGGTTGCCATTTCTTTCTCCAGGGGATCTTCCTGACCCAGGGATTGAACCCAGGTCTCCCGCATTGGAGGCAGACACTTTAACAGGATGACAATAAATAGCTTTGTCACGCTCCTTTCCCAATTTGAACCAATCCGTTGTTCCATGTAAGGTGCTAACTGTTGCTTCTTGACCTGCATACAGGTTTCTCAGGAGACAAGTAAGGTAGTCTGATTATTCCCAAATCTTGAAGAATTTTCCACAGTTTGTTGTGATTCACACAGTCAAAGGCTTTCATGTAGTCAATGATGCAGAAGTGGATGTTTTCCTGGAATTCCTTTGCTTTCTCTAGGATCCACTGAATGTTGGCAATTTGATCTCTGGAAGCCAGAATTTCCCCTAAACAACTGATACCTAAGCTTAGACTGCTTGGCCCTGAAAAAGCTTCCTGTGAAGGTTGCAAGGCTGCTCCACAATCAAGACAGACCACACAGTACATTACAATGTCCAAAGATCTAAATGTTCTATTTTACCTGCTTCCTTTGCCAAGTCAGGGTAGTCTCTCGTCTCGACGCCAGGCTTTGTGAACTAGAAATATAGAAGACAACAAAAGGAAACACTGTGGTGATGGTCTCTCGCAAGAGAGAACCACAGAAATACATTCCTCTAGTCATCTAAACAAAATGAGTATCTATCAGTGTTGCTGGACTCTGATAATAAATAATATACAGCTTGTACCCGCAGGGAACTTATGTAATGGAAGGCAGGCAATTACACAACAGTGTACTAAGTACAGAATGATCTGGGAGAGACAACTAACTACCCAGCCTCAGGGGACCAGAATGGCTTCCCAGAGGAACTGATATTTATTTAAATAAGGTATTTAAGGATGAGTAGGAGAATCTCAGGGACAGGGGAGCCCGGTGGGCTGCTGTCTATGGGGTCGCACAGAGTCTGACACGACTGAAGCGACTTAGCAGCAGCAGCAGCAGGAAGAGCTAGGTAAATGAAAAAAAAGCAAAGTCTACAGCTAAGAAATGCAAAAAATAAATAAAAACCTACCCTAAAGCCTATAATAAAAATAGCAATCTGTTGCCCTCCACTCACTAGTCTTACTTGCTCCCAAAACATCCATTTTCAATCCTTTCAGATATTTATTTTATAAAATGCCACATTTCTAAATATTCTACTATTATTTCTTGACATCAATTTAGGAAATTATATCCTAGTCTTCAATAAGGGACAATGAGAATTAGGTCTCTTAGACCACCTCACTTATATATTTACAGTTCTCCATCCTCCTTATACAGTGGAAACACAAGTTTTAAATTAAATCACTACATAGTGCTCACCTTATTAAGCCAATGTTGCTTATTATTGAGCCAGGTTGTATATTATGATTATATGTGCTTCACTGAGCAATTTGTTTTGTTTTTCCTGGAGTTAACTGCCTCATTTTTAAAAGTTTAAGCAAACACTCTTGTAATCATTGACAAAGATTCTCTCCACCAAATTCTCTTCAAGCTTCTCTGATTCCGCTTCTCTACTCACATGTACTGCACGTTGGACTTCTGCAATAGCATACTATTGATTAAAATCTGCCCTAACACTTTACCTAGTGTCTACCTTTATCTTTGACAACCACCACGCAAACTGAAAAACAGAACTTCCCTGCCACTCCACACACTCTTCTAAACAGGCTGTCCCTTACCCCAACCCCGCCTCACCCCCAAAGTAATTATTATCCTGATCCTTATAATAATTGCTTCCTTGTACTATTTCGTAGTTCTATCACCCAAGTGTCTTGGACACTATATTTCAGCCTTGCCTTTTAAAAAAAAATTAGGGGTCTTTTAAATTCTCTTTTAATTTACAGGTTCCCCTCCACTACATGTTTTTCCTCTCAACATATCTCTTAAAGAACCCAGACGGCTGGGACAGTAGTTTCCCACACTCTGGACTTTGTAGGTCGCATACTCATACAGTTCAACCTGTTCCTCTGTTCTCTGTCCCAAAATTGGTAGCCGGATCCAGAATCTTGCAGACTCACTCTATCTCTTTGGCAAAACTATCAGTAGTGGTCTATTTTTTCTTCTGGAAGCATATGATTTTTTCTCTTTGTGTTGTTAGCAGCTCTTAGTACTCAATGATTAGAACCAGTAATTCTCAAAACTTCAGTCTCAAGACGGCTTTACATTCCTAAAAATCACTGAAGATGCCAGAACTTTGATCATGTGGGTAATAGTTATCAATATTTATCCTATTAGCACATATAACAGGACATTTAAAATAACAATTCACTCAAAAAAAAAAACATTACATGTTAACATAAATAATTTTATTAAAAATTATTATATTCCCCTCAAGAAAAACTGATGAGGGGCATTGTTTTGCACTCCAGCAATTCTCTTTAATATCTGCTTTCATAAGAGGCAGGTGAATTCTTACATCTGACACAGCTGATTCTTCATTCAACCTATGGCATTAATTTTTAGGTTGAAGTCTATGAAGCAAATCTGACCTCATACAGATATGTGGTTAGAAAAGGGAGGAGGACTTTAATAGCCTTTTAAGAAAATTGTGGGTATTCTTTTTTAATACTAGCCTAAAACGTGAAAAGTGGGAGTTTCTGACAGGCTAAAGGCAATGCTGAATTTAAAAGAATATCAATCAACTTTTCATACTCTTGCTATATTCAAGTCCACTAATCTTGCCCTTTGAGTAAAGTGATAATCTTGACTTTTCTCTGGAGTCTTTTCACATAATTTCCAAAATTTGCCCTGAAGCTAGCATGTATCTGATCACCAGTGCTCTGGGAACAGGGCTGGTAATTACTATCATTTAATACTATACAGAATTCCATTTAATTCCCTTTTTTCAGCTTGGGCCTCACTCCTGTCTTCCACTAAACCTAAAGGTCAAATGATTCTAGAGACACATCAGTTCAGTTTCTCCAGGGAACAAGCCTCCAATACCTTGACAAGGAACTGATAGTGACCTAGTGGTAAAAAGGATCTTGGAATCCAATTATACCACAGAAGTGTTTTTCTTCCCTCCTCTCATTCCCACCTTACTTGACGTCTAGTACATGTAGGTCCTAAGCCTTCTCAAATTCTGCAGGAAGACTCAACCAGCATAATCCTTCCTCAAGAACCTGGGCTCTGAGTTTCTCTGTTCTGTGTCAATAACCACACTTCCATCAGCTTTTAATCATCCACTGTGTTTCTGACATCGTTCTACTGTTTCCTCTCCTAGTCACTTCACCCTGATGGGTTAATACTTTAATTTCTTTACTGTCATTTTTGTCAGAGTTGGAAAGCACCAAAAGAGATAAATTCGTATTTCCAATCTACTACACTTAACCAAATGTCCTAATACATCATATTTAAATGGTTTACCCTTTCCTTCTCCATATTATACATTCCTTAAGAACTTGGGTCTTTGGTAATCATGCAGATGGAGCCCTCAAGAGGGGACTAGTATATAAATTTTTTAAAAAAAATTTTTAGAGGTATTCCCTGGTGGTCTAGTGGCTTAGAATCTGAGCTCCCAAAGCAGGGGGCCCTGGGTTGATCCCTGGTTGGGGAGCTAGAACCAACATGCCACAGCTAAAGATCCTATGTGCTGCAAGTAAGACCTGACACAGCCAAATAAACAAAATTTTTTTAAAAGGAATGGGATTACTGCCCTTGTAAAAAGATCCCCTAGATTTCCGCCGCCCTTCTGCCATACATAGCTGTCTATGAAACACAGCAGGACCTTAAAAGTTTAAGGTTGTTTTCGTGGAAAGAGAACTTCCCATAGGAACCCTCTGTCACAAAGCCTATGCATTTAATAGTGTTCAACTAACACTTACTGAGCTCTTCAAGCACAAGGCATTTTCAAAGTGCTACAGGTATAGCAATTAATTAACCTGGGAGATAGCTATATGCGAAAGAAGAATATAGACATATAAACAAAATTTCAGGATAAAATATTAAGTACTAAGACAGAGGTTAAGTACAGGGCTCTACAGGACAGTCAGGAGAATCAGAACTTCCTGATCAGAAGGTCTGAATTGATCTTTTAAAAACACAAACAAGTTAAGCAAGTGAAGACAAATGGTCTTAAGTAGAGAAAACAAAACAAAGCAAAGCAACAGAGGCATAAAAAAGTTTGGGATGAAACTATCAGTACTTTGGCATCACTGGAGCACAGAGGTAATGAGCATGTCAAGAAATGAGATTGTAGCTGCCTCTGGCCTCCTGAGTACCAAGCAGAGTACCATGTGAGAAAGGCAAAGGTGAGAGGATGCAGAAAACCTGCCACCTGTGCCAAGACGCTGAGCATCACTGAGATTTCTACTCCTACACTTGCAACTGAGAAGGGATCCAACACGCAGTATTCCTGGAAGTGCAGGGCTGGCGACATTCACGACCTGCTTTCCTTCTGAGTATGGGGCAAGCCTTGCCTCAGTTACAGGTCCACACAACTTAGGATTCCACCCATATTCAAAGGAGGTGCGGGGTTCGGGTCATCTTGAGGCCTTCTTCACAGACTGCGCCCCAGGAAGAAAAGGGAAGAAGGAGGAACATATAGCCGCAGAACAACACTGCGACATTATGATTCCGCAGAGACATCAACATCACAACCCATCCGAGTCGCCACTCTGATGCCTCACAGACAAGGAGCCGAGCTGAGCGGTGGGAAGCCAGTGGCGCCCTCCGGGAGGAAGGGCAGACAGACGGACGGCGTCAAGTCCTGACACCCCACACCCGACCCCAGCCCCGTTTCCCGGTCACTCAGGGCTCCCGCGGCCTCACCCAGGCTGAGCGGAGCCAGGAGCCCACCTCCAGGGACCCACAGCTCTGTTTACCTTGGTCATCCCAACCCCCACCACAAACACCCGGTTCCGGAGCAGAGACTGTGAAGCGGCCAAAGACATTGTTGGAACCACTGTGGGCACAGGCGGGCGCAGCGGACGTAAAGCTTGCGGATCTGAGGTTGGCGCAGCCTGAAGCCGCAGCTCCGCCTGAGCTCTTTGAGTCAGGGAAGCAACAGGAGGCGGCCGAGGGGCGGGGCGGGGAGGGGCGGGGCGGGCAGAACTGGAAACGTGCGCATGCGCGGAGCCACCGGCGAGGACTGTGTAGGGAGGGGAGTGCTAGGGGACTCAAGCGGACAAAGTTCAAGGCGAGAATTCACCGGTTGGTTGGAAGCTCCGTCCCTTTCAGCCCTTGAAAAAGGCTCCATAGGCTAGTACCAGTCCTTCAGGTTTCAATTCTCTATGCTGAGGGCTATTGCGGCCTGCAGCAAGGTCTGAGATTGAGGGCAAGGCTGGATTCACGAAAGGGTAGCCCGAGGAAAAATTTTGAAATTTGGGAGTTGCTCTGTATCCTATCGGTCGAGAAGTTAGAAAAGATACCCTACGGGGGAGGGGGGACAGATTTTATTGTATGAATGTCTAAAATAAAACTAAAGTCCTGTCACTAGCCGTGGGACTTTTTTTTCTGTGTGTGTTTATAATATGGTCTGTTTGTTCATTATTTATGTATTTTTGGCTTTGCTGGATGCTCCTTGCTTTGCGCACTTTCTCTAGTTGTAAGGGGCAGCGGCCAGTCTTCCTTGCGGTACACAGCCTTCTCACTGCGGTGACTTGTCTTGTTGGGGAGCACAGGCTCTGGATGCCCCGGCTTCAGTAGCTGCAGCACCTGCGCTCAGTAGTTGTGGCGACCTGGGGCTAGCTGCTCAGGGGCTTGTGGGATCTTCCCAGACCTGGGATTTGAGCGAACCCGTGTCCCCTGCATTGGCAGGCAGATTCTTACCTACTGTGCCACCAGGAAAGTCTGCTGAGTGACATTTTGTCTTGTGAGGATTAAGGGAGGTGATAGAAGCAAAGCCTTTAGCACTTGATACAGGGACTATATATATGTAGGTATGTTGTGGATATATTATGTATTTAGGGGATGATTTTTATTGGCTGATTCTGAATTTGCAGATTTTTCTACGGATAAGAATGAATCAGTAACCCCAAAATCAATACTCCAAGACCCTGGAGGTGGGTGGAAAAAATGTGAGTTGCCCCACATGTCTCTTCTCAGTTGAGGTTACACAAGACCCTGTCCAGTTCATGCTGTAAACAAATGTGTTTCTCATGATTTCATGCCTGCCATGTTTTCACATTTTTGTGTTTTGTTGTTCATTTCACCATTTAAAAATCTCCCGCAACAATGGTGCCTGAAGCACTACCTGGTATACCTGTGAAGTTCTACCTGTGAAGAAAATACTGAACTTGGCTCATACATGAGTTATAGTGTTATTGGCCCTGAGCTCAAATACAAATAACAAGATGTCTTCAAACAGAAACACATAAAACCAACTTATTTATTAATCAACTGACAAAATATGTTGTGGGCAGAGACTTGCAGGTGCCTAACCCTGTATTTTCCTTAGGAGCAATTGTTCAGTGTTCACTAATTTGTGTTTACAGCAACTTTTAGAAATAACTAACACCAAACTCTGAGAACTGACTCTGTATGTGTGTATGTTTGTAAAATTTCTGAGGCCCCTTCCAGTCTTAGGGTGTATGATAAGAGCCTCTCATAGATCTTCATGGCATAAAGCATCAGATGCTGGAAGGTCACCTCCTCCAGTTGTTCTTAGGACTGGTAGAATTTAAGGCCAGGTGTTCATTTAACAAAAACTCCAGTTGGCTGCTGAGGAGTTACGGGGCAGGAGGTGAAAAGACAGAGGACTTGGGGCAAGCTGAGGTGTTTTTGAGACTGACCAAGCTATCTCTGTGGGGACTGAGTATCCTGTCTGTGGGCAGGAGTGGGTGGGTAGGGACATGTTCAAATTGATGCTGACTGACCTCAGCTCAGTTCAGTTCAGTTGCTCAGTCATGTCCGACTCTTTGCAACCCCATGAATTACAGCACGCCAGGCCTCCCTGTCCATCACCAACTCCTGGAGTTCACCCAAATCCACATCCATCGAGTCGGTGATGCCATCCAGCCATCTCATCCTCTGTGGTCCCCTTCTCCTCCTGCCCCCAATCCCTCCCAGCATCAGAGTCTTTTCCAATGAGTCAACTCTTCACATCAGGTGGCCAAAGTACTGGAGTTTCAGCTTTAGCATCATTCCTTCCAAAGAACACCCAGGACTGATCTCCTTTTGGGGGTTGCAAAAGACAGACACACTTAGCCCTGAAGGGAAACTGAACCAAGTGGACTCTCAGTTCATAGGCCATTTTTATTATTTCATAAGACCTTATAGAAATTGCACATTTATATATACTGTGCCACCCCCCAATAAAAATCACCAAAGGTTCAGACCACCCATATTCAGAGCCCACTTTCTACTGGATCAGAGCATCTGGGAGTAAAGCCTAGGCATGAATGTTTAGTTTTTCCAGGTGATTCTAAGTAGCCTCCACTAAAGAATGGGTCAGCTTAGTAAAATCTTCACCTGGTCGGACAAGGGGCAAAGAATCTCCCCTTTTCCTCCCTATCCCTAGAGCCTAGCATAAGGCAGGCACTGAAGAAGTCATTAAATGGCGAGTTGTTTCTTGAAACTCTGATTGACTGATAAAGACAGCAGTATAATTGGTGGATAAACAACACAATAGAACAAGAAGTCACAGGGTCCAGGTTAATCATCGTGCAACAAATGCTCCCTGTCCATTGGATATTGGTTTCAAAATAGAGCCCATAGAGGTGGAGATGGAATAATAAACATTGCAGTTAATGCTGAAAACGTTAGAAAGGGACACTTTCCTTTCCAATGTGGAAGACTAGATAATCCAAAAATTCTACCACAAAATATCTAGAAATGCTCCATAAAATACAACAAATGTTCTTTTAAAAGTATACAATATAGAAGAGAGACTTTTCTTGTTTTAATTTTATAGTCCTCTGTACCGTTTGAATGGTTTGATCTTATGTGTGTATTACTTTTTTTTGTCATTACTATAGTATGTCTTATTTTAATTCTTGTCATCGTGTTCATTTTCATTTTAACCAATTATTTTTGAGTAGACAAGACTTAAAACATGAATCAAGATTCAAAAATTTTTTAAAGTCAAACTGTAAAATTTCTCCTTCCTACCCCTATTGCCAGTTCCCAAGTTCCTCTTCCCTATCCTAGAAATATTTTATGTAGCTCCCTTATGAAAAGAGTGGAAACACCGTGTGTGCTCGGTTGTGTCCGACTCTGCGACCCCATGGACTATAGCCCACCAGGCTCCTCTGTCCAGGGAATTTTTCAGGCAAGAGTACTGCAGCATATCATCATTTCCTGCTCCAGGGGATCATCCCAATCCAGAGATCAAACCCGCTTCTATTGTGTCTCCTGTGTTGGCAGGTGGATTCTTTACCACTTGGGAAGCCACACAAGTGTATATATGCACACCTAAATAACGCTGTCCTTCTCTATAACACAACATTTAGCTTTCTTCACACACTCTGATAGCTCAGTTGATAAAGAATCTGCCTGCAATGCAGGAGACCCCAGTTCAATTCCTGGGTTGGGAAGATCCGCTGAAGAAGGGATAGGCTACCCACTCCAGTAGTCTTGGGCTTCCCTTGTGGCTCAACTAGTAAAGAATCCGCCTGCAATGCAGGAGACCTGGGTTTGATCCCTGGGTTGGGAAGATCCCCTGGAGAAGGAAATGCTACCTACTCCAGTATTCTGGTCCGGGGTCGCAAAAAGTTGGACAGGACTGAGTGACTTTCAATTAATTAAATTAAAAATCACACACTATTCCAATGTTGACTTTTTTCATACAATAGATTTTGAAGCCCACATTAGAGCTTCCTGTGTTTTTTTTCATAACTGCATAGTATTCAGTGTATCACTTCAGTTCAGTCACTCAGTCATGTCTGACTCTTTTCAACCCATGAACTGCAGCATGCCAGGCCTCCCCATCCATCACCAACTCCCAGAGTCCACCCAGACTCATGTCCATTGAGTTGGTGATGCCATCCAACCATCTCATCCTCTGTTGTCCCCTTCTCCTCCGGCCCTCAATCTCTCCCAGCATCAGGGTCTTTTCCAATGAGTCAGCTCTTCGCATCAGGTGGCCAAAATAGTGGAGTTTCAGCTTCAACATCAGTCCTTCTGATGAACACCCAGGACTGATCTCCCTGAGGATGGACTGGCTGGATGTCCTTGCAGTCCAAGGGACTCCTAAGAGTCTTCTCCAACACCACAGCTCAAAAGCATCAATTCTTCGACACTCAGATTTCTTTATAGTCCAACTCTCACATCCATACATGACTACTGGAAAAACCATAGCTTTGACTAGATGGACTTTTGTCAACAAAGTAAACCATAATTTATTTAAGCAATCCCTGTTGTATATTAACATGGTTTCCAGTCTTTTGTTATTATAAGCAATTTGTCTATATGATATTTCACACCTGTGTAGGTATATCTGCAGGCTAAATTATTAAAATTGGGATTTCACAGTAAAAAATAGAGGTAATATCTACATATAAACTGTCATTTAGCCTCCATTAAAGATATTCCTATCATCATTGTCAGAGTGCTCTGCATGTATCACTTAATAACTAAAACAGGACTTCCTTGGTGGTCCAGTGGTTAAGAATCCATCTGCCAATGTAGGGGACACGGGTTCAATCCCTGGTCCAGGAAGATTCCACATATCTTGGGGAAACTAAGCACAGGCACCACAGCGACCGAACCACGCACCCTAGGGCCCATGCTCTGCAACAAGAGAAGCCATTACAATGAGAAGCCCTTGCACCACAGCTAGAGAAAACCCGTGCACAGTAACAAAGAGTCAAGAAACTAAGACAAATAAACAAAATTAAAATAACTAAAACAGTAATTTTTATTTCATATTATAAATTCAGAAGAGATTATTAAGGGAGTTTGGCATAAAACTGGCAGGATTTAAAAGGAGAAAAAAAATGTTATTACTATGGCCCTGTTATTACTACCACTCTAATCCTACCTCCATTGCTCCTTTGCTAAGCTTCCTTGGAATCCAAGAAACAATCATAATGTAGAGAGGAGGCAGAGCACCTTCTTATTTTAAAACCCAGGCACCAGATCTCCTCTTAGGAAAGGAAGTTTCTTTACTTGGTGTATTAGTTAGCTGCTGCTGCTAAGTCACTTAAGTCATGTCTGACTCTGTGTGACCCCATAGATGGCAGCCCACCAGGCTCCCCCGTCCCTGGGATTCTCCAGGCAAGAACACTGGAGTGGGTTGCCATTTCCTTCTCCAATGCATGAAAGTGAAAAGTGAAAGTGAAGTCGCTCAGTCGTGTCCAACTCTTAGCGACCCCATGGACTGCAGCGCACCAGGCTCCTCTGTCCATGGGATTTTCCAGGCAAGAGTACTATAGTGGAGTGCCATTGCCTTCTCTGATTAGTTTGCTAGTGTTGCCATAACAAAGTCACAAACTGAATAATTTAAACAGCAGCAATGTATTTCTGCACAGTTCTGGGGGCTAGAAGTCTAGGATAAAGGTAACGTCAGGGTTCATTCTGTCTGAGGCCTTGGCTTCTCCTTGGCTTCTAAATGGCCATCCTCCCCTTTGTCTTCCCCTATACTCATCTGTGTTGAAAATTTTTTCTTCTTCTAAGGATATCAGTTATTTTTATTTAGGGCCAACTCTAATGACCTCATTTTAACTTAATTACCTCTTTAAAGACTCCGTCTACAAATACATTGTGAGGTACTTAGGGATAGGACTTCAACACATACATTTGGGGCAACACAATTCAGTACATAACAGTTAGCTTTAACCTCCTTAAGTATGAGAAGTGAAGTCCCACAGTTGTTTCCCAAACTCCTGTAAAAATCTTTCTATGCAGCACCCCACTCCAGTACTCTTGCCTGGAAAATCCCATGGATGGAGGAGCCTGGTGGGCTACAGTGCATGGGGTCGCAAAGAGTCAGACACAACTGAGTGACTGGACTAAACTATACAGCCTTGTGTCTGTGACTCTTTAAGGAGTGGCAGAATTGGAGTTGTGCCCAGTAATGTGGAGAAAAGGGACAGGGAGAGATGGCCTGGTGACCCATAACCTGAATTAATTTGTTGGAAACAAGGGCAGCTTACAAATAGCCAGAAGTGAGATAAGCCCCAATTAACCTTGAGGGTCACAGAGAGGAACTATCATGAGCTAGTGACAAAGATTCTATCACTGAACTCTAGCCAGGGTCCTCTGAGCCCTCTTCTCTGCTAGGCTTCAGCCTCCCCTAAAGTAGTGAGAAGAGATTTTACAAGGAGAAGAAGGAATAGGGAGGTGGGTGAGCCAGGACGGTGTACAGTCGGGGAAGTGAAAACTTTCAATATACACAGAGTGGGGTTAGTCCACGTGGAACTATTCTAGCTTTGCTGTCCCTTCTGCAAGCTTAGGCTCCCTCAGAGACTGGGAGATAGGAGCCCTACCTTCAGATGTTGGCTGGAACAAACAGTAATTTCTTTTGGCAGTCTTGAGTTTTCTTAGGCAGGCACTTTACAAGGAGCTAGAGTCATTCTAGGGATGTGTCCTTGAGCTATTAGAAACTATGTTAAGAGTTCAGTTCATGCTGGACATTTCTCTTTTGCAACAGTACATTACTGATTAAAATCTGTTTTCACTACTTTAGCTTTCAGCTTTCTTTATATTTGGCACATCATTTTTATTACCTATGCTTTACAGATAAAATTTTGGCACTTAAGAGAGATTGGCAGTCTTGTCCAAAATCACACAGCAGAGCTGGGCTTTCTCCTACCCATGTCTTCTGGTCTCCAACAGGCTGAGGGTGTTCCCAAAGGAGGAACAGTTTTTGAAGGCCTGGGGCAGAGCAGCGAGCTTTCAGCGGGAGGCGGTGGTAGAAGGCCGAGTGGCCTGTTCCCAGAGTAGGCTTCAATGCTGTGCGCCCTGACCAGCACCCTGCGCTTTTCGTGCCCCTGGAGGCCACTTGGGACCTGAGGCTGCTCCTGCAACCTGAGGGCTGCAGGCCGGGAGATCCAGGTATGAGTTCTGGTGGGTCCAGACCGCGCTAAGTGCGCTTGCTGTCCTTGTGAGCCTGGGAGGCAGCTGGGGTGGGCGCCACTGGGCTGAAGGAGACAGGGTCCAGCACGCCTGGTGCTGCTGCCAGGCAGGGACCCATGGTCTGTGCTCCCTTCAACATGCAGGCAGGTGGAAGCTGATCTCAGAGAGAGAAAGCAGTGAGTGGTCCTGAGAGAGAGCTTAGTTCCCCACCCAGAAACTGAACCTGGGTGGGTAGCCTGGACGAAAACCAGGAATCCTAGCTGCTAGACCACCAGCAAGGAGAGGCTAGAAGGAAGGTGGCCTTGGCCCCATTTGAAAACAAGAATGTTTCAAGAAGGCAAAGACTGTAAAAACAAGTACAAACCTTATTACAGACACAGCACAACATATGGGAGAGCAACAGAGAAGCAGTTGTATTTAAGTCAGAAAAGCTAGGCAGAAATACACACCCAGAGAGAAAGGGAATGGGGGGCCCTCTCTAACGAGGAGGAGGCCAGTAAAGAGGTGAGCTAAATCACTTATAAAGGACAGCCTTTGGGTCTTTATATACGGCAAATTATCTTGTACCTTCGCAACTGACTGGTCCTAGACCTCTCCAACATGTCTGCACAACACTTTGCTAACATGGATCCCACTGCAGAGACCTATGGGGCTGTGTCCACACTTACTATGGGGTGGCACCTCCTCCCTTTTTGACCCCCAATAAGCCTTTCTGCACATGTGTAGACAGGGACATTTTCCTTGACCTCAGGAGTGGTCACCTAACCTGTTTATTCCAGCAGAGCTCAGCTACTGACATTAGTTTTATCCTTGGAGTGTCTGGGTGAGAGAAAAACTTCAGTTTTATTCCACTTGACAAACACCAGCTGTCCGGCCCAAGGGCCCATCTATCTCCTACCCCAAAACCAGTAAGGGGGAGGCGGGTTGCCCAGTGTGTCTGAGGATAGGACCCCTAAGCTCCTGCATCCCGGTAGAGGCTCCCCAGGCCTAAATCCTTTAGTAGATGACCACCTCACCCGCTGCTCCCACAGTAATTGCGATGGGATTTTACATCAATATCGGTCCCTTCAGCCCCATATTTGGTTCCCCGGGGCTGTGAGGAAAGAGAGGGGACTTGTTCAAGGGTAGAACAAGGTGCCAGCAAGCCCAGCCCCCACTAGAGCTTTAAAATACCTGGTTTCCTTCCAGGCCAAACTTCCTAGCAAGGTTCCAGTGGGCTGGGCAGCCAAACCAATTCCAATCTGGCTTAGGGTGCCCGGGCTCCTGGAAAGGAGGAGCAGAGGAGAGGACGCAGTTGGGGGTGGGGGCGGGGAGGGGAGAGAGGAGAGAGCAGAGGAGAGCTTGGTGCCCCCCTGCACAATCGCCCTGCAGCTGCTCATGGAGTTTGGAGTCCTGCTGAATCAAGAAAAGTTCATAGCAGCTGCTGGCAAGAACACCTTGATTGAGCCTTGTTTGGGGTTTTGTTTCGTTGTGTTTTATTTTGTTTGTTTTTGTTTGGGGGTAGTTTTATCTTCAAAGGTGGGTAAAGGGCAGTGGTTGGACTTTGCAATCAGTGAGCGGCATTCCCCTGTTGGTTGTGTGTCACCAACTGGGCGAAGGCCTCTTATTTACTTTCTCCCCAGTCCCAACCCCTCTAACCTTCCCCGCATTTAAAGTAGTGCTATTTGTGTCCAAGTTTTAGTTTACACAGATTTAGTTGCTCTAGGGATTTTGTATATCTCCTTTTTTCTCGCTTGATACGAAGTTGAAGAGCTGTTCCTGGCGCCCTGCTGTTGCATACACTATTTGCATCCCCCACTTTTGATGGACATGAACGGGCTTCTGGCATCCCACTACATCCCTTGGTGAGAATTCTGTGGCCATGTGGGATGGCTAGCCTTAGAGAATACCCTCCTCGCTCTCATGCTCAGTTCACTGCCAAACTGGCAACAGTGTTTGGCTTGAAATAGCTATAACTATTCTCCCAGCTTTATAGTCAATAAAACAAGGAGCAGAGAGTTTAAGCAAATTGAACCAGGTCTGATTTTAAAACCTGTCTTCTCGACTATTAATGGTCATCACATTCTTCTAGTAATTCAGTGATTACTAGTAATTCTAGTAAATCCCTAGAATTCTAGTAATTCTGTAGCCCACCAGGCTCCTCTGTCCATGGGTTCTCCAGGCAAGAATACTGGAGTGGGTTGCCACGGCCTCCTCCAGGGGATCTTCCCAACCCACGGATCGAACTAGGGTCTCCCGCATTGCAGGCAGATTCTTTATTGTCTGAGCCACCGGGGAAGGCCCTGAACCACAAATGGTGCCGGAGAAGGCTCTTGAGACTCCCTGGGACAAGAAAGAGCTCAAAACAGTCAATCTTAAAGGAAATCAACACTGAATATTCATTGGAAGGGCTGATGCTGAACCTGAAGCTCCAATACTTCGGCCACCTGATGCGAAGAGCTGACTCATTGGAAAAGACCCTGATCTGGGAAAGATTGAAGGCAGGAGGAGAAGGGGGTGACAGAGGATGAAATGGTTGGATGCCAAGATCGACTCAAACGACATAAATTTGAGCAAATTTAGGAGACGGTGAAAGACAGGGAAACCTGGAGTGCTGCAGGCAGTGGGGTCACAAAGGGTCAGAAATGGCTGAGCCACTGAACAACAACAATAAGGAGATTAAGCTTCTGCCCCTGCCAGAGGGCATATAGAGTGTCCTAGAGGGAAGGAGATAAGGAAACCAAGAAGAGGCATAAGGAGGAGACCCACACACAGGAGAACCATCCCACCATCCTCCTAGAAGTCACCAGTCCTGCCTTCCACTTGTGATAGCACGAGAGCACTGTCACATTGTGCCTGTTGTCTTCAAAAATGAGATTAGCCCGTTAACCACTCCTCACCCCATGGCTTTACTCCAGCTCCTGAGCTGAATATTCAAGGTTCTCCACCACAACCTGACCATGTCACCTTCTCTCTCCTACCATGGGTTTGTTCATTTTAAGCCATCCCACTTCAGTGTTTCCTTCTAACTATGCCCCTGACTTGGGTCCTCTCCTCCCTTTCTACCTTTGTAAACCACTTAGGAATTACACCCTCTTCCCCTACCCTTGTCCTTTTACATTCCTTCTTTCTGGACTTGTCTTCTTCATCACTTGTTAACTCTGAGAGTGAGGATTGCTAGCTGGGTCCACCTAGTAACTTTGGCACATTCTCTTCTTTTCTGAGCCTCAGTTTCCCCCTCTATATACTAAGGGATTATTAAGGCTTCCCATACAGCTCAGTAGTAAAAGAATCTGCCAGTGCAGGAGACACAGGAGACTTGGGTTTGATCCCTGGATCAGGAAGATCCCCCTGGAGAAGGGAATGGAAATACCACTTCAGTGTTCTTGCCTTGAGAATCCCATGGATAGAGGAGCCTTGCAGGCTACAGTCCATAGGGATTACAAAGAGTCAGACACTACTGAGCAACTGAACACACATACCCACACGACCTTCCAGTGGTTTCTATCGACTCCCACCCACATCACTGTGTGATCCAGACCAAGATAGATGTGACTCTAGGTCCTCTGCTAAGCAGATCAAACCATCACAGGAATCTGATAAGAGCAGAGAGGGTGCAATGCAGACCCATCATTATTACTGGGGTCCAGCAAGGACAATGTTCCCAGAATAGGGTATCAACTAAGAAGTCAGGGGCCACGGCTGAGTCCTCTGTTTCTTCGGGGCCTGGCATGTGGTAGTAAGAGCTGAACATTGTCAGGTGAATGAATGAAAGCCAAAGACACCCTGTCTGGCCCCTTAGGTCTCCAGCTTAGAGCGCACACATCATATTGGGTCCTAGACTTTCACCAGCTTCTGTGCATTTTCCCTGCTCAAAGTGCCCACAAACTCTGGATATACACTTATGGACATTATCTCTTTTAATCTTCATTACAACCTTTTTAGTATTTCTATTTATAGATCAGGAAAGTGAAGGTCAGAAGGATAAAGTAACTTGTCCAAGGCCATGGAGCTGGTATGTGACTGAGCTGTGACTTCAGCCAAGCACCATATTTGTGTTCTGCAGGAGAGAGCTAGAGATGAAATATGGGAGAGAGTTAGCCAGAGAAAAAGGAAAGGCAGAACAGGAAAGTGAAGAGGAGAGAGGAAAGTTCCTGTCAACCCCAGGATGTCATGACTATATTTGTTTTCTACTGCCACATAACATATTACCACAGACTGTTGCTAAAATAGCATACATTTATTATCTCATAGTTTCCATAGGTCAGAAGTCCAGGCACAATTTTGCTGGGTTCTCTGCTTCAAAGTACCCACAAACTCCCTTCTCAGGGTTTTATCAGGCTGCAGTCCTGAAGTTGGCAGGGGCTATGGTCTCTCATTCGGAGAAGGCAATGGCAATCCACTCCAGTACTCTTGCCTGGAAAATCCCATGGACGGGGGAGCCTGGTAGGCTGCAGTCCATGGTGTCACGAAGAGTCGGACACCTGAGCGACTTCACTTTCGCTTTTCACTTTCATACATTGGAGAAGGAAATGGCAACCCACTCCAGTGTTCTTGCCTGGAGAATCCCAGGGACTGGGGAGCCTGGTGGGCTGCCGTCTGTGGGATCGCACAGAGTCAGACACGACTGAAGCGACTTAGCAGCAGCAGCAGCAGCATGGTCTCTCATTATGGGCTTCAACAGGGAGTTGAAGCCAAGAGAATTCCATACAAACAGACAAGTGTGTTAAAACAGACAAGTGTGTTAAAATAGACAAGTGTGAACAGACAACTGTGTAGAAACAGGCCTTAACTTCCTGTAGACTCCCACACAGTTAACTTTGCCACGGCTGCTGCTCTTCCTTCAACCTACTATAAAAGCATGTTGTGTGTTGTTTGTCTGCCCAGTTGCGTCTGACCCTTTGCGACCCCGTGGACTGCAACACACGAGGCCTCCCTGTCCCTCACCATCTCCCAGAATTCATGTGCATTGCATGGGTGATGCATCCAGCCACCTCATCCTCTGACACGCTCTCTTCCTTCTGCCCTCAATTTTTCCCAGCATCAGGGACTTTTCCAGTGAGTCGGTTGTTCACATCAGGTGACATTCATACTAGAGCTTTCAGCATCAGTCCTTCCAGTGAGTATTCAGGGTTGATTTCCCTTAAGGTTGACTGGTTTGATCTCCTTGCTGTCCAAGGGACTGTCAGGAGTCTTCTCCAGCACCACACTTCAAAGGTGTTTGGCACAGTCTTTGGCACTCTGCCTTCTTTACGGTCCAGCTCTCACAACCATACATGACCACTGGGAAGACCATAGCCTTGATTATACAGACCTCTGTCAGCAGAGTAATGTTTCTGCTTTTCAACACACTACCTAGGTTTGTCATAGCATATAGGCCCTACCATTCTTAGGGTCTTCATTTCCTTTTGAGGGCTCGTGTGTTACATAAAATTTGAACAAACTCGTATGCTTTTCTCCTGTTAATCTGTTTCATCTTGGTTTAATTCTCAGGTGCAGCCAAAACACATTAAAGGCCCAGCTCCACAAACCCTATAGTACCCGCTCTGCTACACTCAGGGCCCTCATCTGTGCCACTCCCTCTGTCTGATACAGGCTTTTCCCACCAACACACACACACACACACACACACACACACACACACACACACACACACACACACACGCTTTTGTCTGGCTACCGCCTATTCATTCCTCAGCTCTCAGCTGAAAGGTCGCTTCCTCCCCCAGGAAGTCACTGCTGATCCTCTACACTAGGGCTCCCCTCTGCCCACTCTAAACCCCCAATCTCCTGTCTTTTTTTCCCCATGTTGATGTCTCTAATAGTAATTATTTGCTGAATGTCGATCTCCTCTGTTAGACTGTAGGATCTAAGAGGACAGGGACTGAGCCTGCTCTAGTCTCTGACATCAGTGTTTAGTACAAAGGCCAGTGTGTGTTAAATACAAAACTGTACAAACGACTGAATAAAGAGAACTTGGACTGACCTTTCCGGAACTTCAACCATTTGAGTAGTCTCATAGAGAACAGAGTGGTAGCCAAGGGGAAGGAAAGGTTGGGAAAAATGCATTAGGAGTTTGCAGTTAGCAGATGCAAACTATTATACATAGAAGGGATAAACAACATCCTACTGTATAACACAGGGAACTGTATTCAATATCTTGTGATAAATCATAATGGAAAAAAATAGGAAAAGGAATATATATGTATAAAACTGAATCACTTTGCTGTACAATAGAAATTAACATATTCAATAAGATACAATTTTTCAAATGGAATAGTCTCTTACCTGTAGTATCTTTCCCACTATACCTCACTCTGAAAATGAAAATTTTTACCTATTATATGTTGAATAAATGAATTACGAATTTTTTAATTGGGTAGAAGAAAACCTTGAAAAGAAGTGCAGGGCATCATCTGAGAGGTAGGAAAGCCAGGAAAATGTGGAGTCACAGGCAAGTACATGTTGTTATATGTTTGTCAAAACCCATAGCATATGCAACATTGAAAGTGAACCCTAAGGTAAACTGTGGAAGTTGGGTAATAATGATATATGCATGGAGGTTAATCTTTGGTAACAAATGTCCCACTCTGGTGGGAAGCCATGCCTAGGCAGTGGCTAGAGGATTTATGGGAATCTCCATACTTTCTCAGTCATGTCTGACTCCTTTCATTCCCACAGACTGTAGCCTGCCAGGCTCCTCCGTGGAATTCTCCAGGCAAGAATACTGGAGTGGGTTGCCACTTCCTTCTTCAGGGGATCTTCCAAACCCAGGGATTGAACCCGGGTCTTCTGCATTGCAGGCATATTCTTTACCCTCTGAGCCATCAGGGAAGCACTTTCTACTCCATTTTGCTCTGAACCTAAAATTGTTCTGGAAAAACCTGTGTACTAAAAAAAAAACAAAAAGGCCACAGCAGAAAATGTTCAAGGAGGAGCAGGTGTTTGGTCAGGAGAGTTCATTGTTGCTGAGCCTGGGAGCAGGATGGAAATATGTCCCTCGGTTAGTGATGTGATCACACTGGTTACACTGGTCTCACTTAGGTGAGAATGGTTTCTGCCAAGTGATGGGGTGGGAGCTGGACTGGAGAAGACTTAAGAGAATGGAAGGCAAGAAAATTACTAACTGAATACGGAAAAGCCTTTCAAGAAGTTTCACTGGTTCTCATGAAAGAATATCACGAGTAGGGCAAAAGATATTCTCTTGCTAAAGAGGAGAGAATGTGAATGTGCTCAAGCCTCGGGATTAGTTGTTAAATTCTTATCACAGAGGCATCTGCTCACTTGCCCCATGAGTGTGCAATCAGTAAATTCCATGCTTCAGGAAACCTTACACATCAATGCCCCAGGTTATTTTTTATTTTTATTTTTTGGCTGTGCCAGTCTTAGTTGCAGTATTTGGAATCTTAGTTGCAGCATGTGGGATCTAGTTCCCTGACCAGGGATTGAACCCAGGCTTCCTGCATTAAGGGAGTCTTAGCCACTGGACCACCAGAGAAGACCCACCCCAGGTTCTTTAATAAATAACTTTTGAGGGAAAGACAGGGCTAGAAGCAGAAGCTAAGGGTTTTTAACAAGCTTTTAAGAGTTTTCTTTTTTTTTTTTTAATAGCAAGTCTGAACTATAATGTCTAGAGAAGAATATTTTTGTGATAAAATTGTTAAGAAATGCAGGAAAGTGATCACCATAAAAACTCAGGAGGAAAAAGAAAGTCAGGAGAGTTGTTACTTTTGGAGGAAGGTGGGAGCAATGAATGAGTCAGGGCACATGAGGTTTCTGGGTGGTGGTATTATCTTAACTCATTCAGCTTGAGAGGAAGAAGTTCCTCTGTAGAGAAAAGAATAACATGGAGAGAGACACGTGAAATTGAAGAAGGGGTGTGTAGGTGTGTGTGTGTGTGTCTCACAATGGCAGAAGCAGGCAGGAACCACTGGGGCAGTCATTCTCGTCCCTCTCCCCATGGTGCTCCGAGGTCCTCAAGCCCTTCCACTTCTGTGAGGCAGAAAGGGCAAGGGTTATTCTCCCGATTTTATGAGTGGAAAAACTGAGGCCTGAGTGTGTGTGACTTGCCCCAGGTCACACTGCTCATCAAGGGTAGAGGCTGCCCAGATCCCAGGCCCCAGCCCAGGAGTGAGCAGGGCAGCTGGCTCATTCGACACTGCCCTGTCCCCTGCAGGAATTGCTGAGATTCTGATGAACAGACCGAGTGCCCGCAATGCCCTGGGGAACGTCTTCGTCAGTCAGGTGAGTAAGGGCGGGCACCAGGGTGGGCTGGGGCTGAGCTGGGAGGTATCTGATCGGGTCTCCTCTGCAGCTGCTGGAAGCTCTGGCCCAGCTTTGGGAGGACCGGCAAGTGCGTGTCCTGATCTTCAGGAGTGGAGTGAAGGGTGTGTTCTGTGCAGGTGGGTTTCCTTCCTTGCCTCCAACCCAGGGCTCCCACCAGCCTGCATTTAGGGGATATTTAGGTCTTCTGGGTTCCCTTACCCTGCTGCTCTCCACCCGGGTGCCCTTTCCCAATAAAATCTCTTGCTTTGTCAGCACATGTGCCTCCTTGGACAATTCATTTCCGAGTGTTAGACAAGAGCCAGTTTCGGGCCCTGGAAGGGGTCCCTCTTCCTGCAACAAATGGCGACTCTGGCGGGACTCTTCTTCACTGAGACTGACATCCTGACCACTCGGGGTACTCAGGGGCCAGCTTGCCTGCCCATGGACCAGACCCAGCGGCCGCAACTGGGACCCTTTTGTCCCTGGTCTCCTCCTGACACGAACAACTGGCCAGAGTGCCCTGACCGGTAATGAACAAGAGCCTTTATTGACCTCTCTCCCCTTCCCTCTCTCTTTCCTCTCCTTAACCTATCCTATCCTTCCCTGTTTTTCTAGTCCCCCGGTCCTGGACGCAGGAATCTGGTCGAAGGGCCCTCAGCCTGAGCTGAGGATGGGAGACTGATCACCTCCTCTTGGCAGAGAACTCGAATTCTGGTTCTGGTCTGATTTCTGGTAGGGCCGAGTTCCAGTCCTCCCTTCTCTGGAGGCCCAGGGAAAAGTCCCATAAAGCCTGGGCATCTGTAGGTGGCAGGAGACGTCTGTAAGGCCACCCCTTTCGCCCCCCTCTCCCGCCTCCTCCCTCTTCTTTCAACCTGGTTTCCTTTCCTCCCTTGAAATCTTTGATGTTAGTACTTGGCTCTGAAGTTCTGTGTCTCTATAGGAGGTTTTCTGAGAGACTGTATTCTTGTATTTAAGGGCTTCCCTGGTGGTGCAGAGGTTAAAGTGTCTGCCTGCAATGTGGGAGACCTGGGTTTGATCCCTGGGTCAGGAAGATCCCCTGGAGAAGGAAATGGCAACCCACTCCAGTACTGTTGCCTGGAGAATCCCATGGATGGAGGAGCTTGGTGGGCTACAGTCCATGGGTCGCAAAGTGTCGGACATGACTGAGAGACTTCACTTTAGGTCATTTGTAGCACAGGACTCAGGGCTTCCCATTAGCTATTGCTAATGAACCCGCTTGGTGACACAGGAGACACGGGTTCAATCCCGTGTTGGGTACATCCCCTGGAGGAGAAAATTATAACCCTCTCCAGTGTTCTTGCCTGCAGAATCCCTATTGACAGAGGAGCCTGGTGAGCTACAGTCCATAGGGTCACAAAGAGTCAGACATGACTGAAGCGACTTAGCACACAGCACAGGGCTCATTCCCATTTTAAAGATGTGAACTCAGAGGTGAAATTCCTTGCTTAGAGCAACACAGCTAGTGAGAATTCAGTTAGAACTTGACCTCTCTGACTCCCAAATCCCTGTTCTTTCTGTTCTGACCCTTCATTGAGGAAATGAGAAAACGGAGTCCAACGACACTCACCAGGTCTGTGGCCAAGATCGGACTGGCTTACTGCCCCTTTGCCCACCCACAAGCTTTCAGTCCCTGTCAACGAGGCTCTTCCACGTCTCTGTACCATTTGGTCCTCACAACAGGGCAAGTACCACGGACTTCCTTTCTGAGATGAGAAATGCCGCATCCCAGGCCCACAAGAAGCAAGCGAATGAGAGTTGAGCTAAGAACTGACTCTGGGCTGGCTGTGGAGGGGGCACTGGAGAGACGGGAAGAGGCTGCGGAGGGCGAGGCTGGGAAGCAAGTGATTCTTAGGCAGTTTCAAGGGCATGTGGCTCAGTCCCCAGGCCTCAACAGTCAGGATCCCGGTGAGCAGCCTGGGGAGGGAGGTGGCAGGGGAAGTATGCGGACCAGTCTGCCTGACCCCGCTGCCCTGATCAAGGCCCTCCTCCGACTCCGGCCTCTTCCTTTGGCTCCCCCATGGTCTGACGTCTTCCATCACAGTCACTTCGTGACTGTTAGCCCCGCTCCTCACCCCCACAGCGAACGACAGGAAAGTAGGGGGCGTGCCGGAGGTCTGAATCTGCCCCTAATTTGCTCTGGAATTCTGGGCTAGTCCCTGTCTCTCTCTGGGCCTCAGTTTCCTGATCTGTCACTGAGGGGCTAGGACTAGTCAGACTCCCAAGGGCTCTCCCAACTGACTTTCCCATAATCTAGCACTTGCAGACAGTATGTTCACCTCTTACTACTGCCTCAGGCTCCGGCTATCTGGCCTTCAGTGACCCTCCACTGGCACTACTCTCACCAAGGACCCTGCCCGCCCCCATGCCACTGTCCCCTGCACTCACTCCTCATCTTCCTTGACCTTCAGCCTCTTCCAGCAAGCCCTTCTTTTAAAAAATAATTATACCTGATGTATGCCAATTATTTCTCAATAAAACAGGAAAAAATAATTAATAAAATTTTATTACTATTTAATGTATTTTTTGAGTTGTCACAAATATATACATTACACAAAATTTATATTTTAATCACTTGTAAGTGTAAAATTCACTGGTATTAAGTACAGTCACCGGAGACGGCAATGGCAACCCACTCCAGTGCTCTTGCCTGGAAAATCCCATGGACAGAGGGACCTGGTAGGCTACAGTCCATGGGGTCGCTGAGGGTTGGACAAGACTGAGCAACTTCACTTTCAGTTTTCACTTTCATGCATTGGAGAAGGCAATGGCAACCTACTCCAGTGTTCTTGCCTGGAGAATCCCAGGGAGGGGGAGCCTCGTGGGCTGCCATCTATGGGGTCACACAGAGTTGGACACGACTGAAGCGACTTGGCGGCAGCAGCAGCAAGTACATTCACAACGTTATTCAACAATCACCACTATCCATTTCAAAAACTATTTCATCATCTCAATAAACTGTATACTCATTAATCAATTCCTCTGCATTTCCCTAACACCCTGTAACCTCCATTCTGCTTTCTATCTTTACGAATTTGTCTACTCTATTTCTTACAAGTAGAATCATACGTTTGTCCTTTCGTGGCTCGCTTATTTCACTTATCATCATTTACTTCATGTTCATCCATGTTGTAGCATATTGCAGACTTTCTATCCTTTTTAAAAGTGAATAATATTCCTTTTCACATATATATTCCACATTTTTTAAATCCATCTGTTGATGGACTTGGGTGGTTCCCACATTTTGGCTATTGTGATTAATACTGCTATGAACATTGGTGTGCACATATCTGCTTGAGTCCTTGCTTTCAATTCTTTGGGGTATAGACTTAGGAGTAAAGTGGCTGGACCATATAGTAATCCTACTTTGAACTTGTGGAGGAAGCACCAAAATATTTTTCACAGCAGCTGTATCATTCTACATTCCTACCAGCAGTACATCAGAGTTCTCCACACCAATGTCAACACTTTTTTTGTTTATTGTTTATCCCATCTGAATGGGTAAAAAGTGGTATCCTATTGTGGTTTTTATTTGCATTTCCCCGATGATGCTGAACACATTTTCCAGTGCTTACTGCCTTATCTTCTTTTTTAAATATTTATTAGGCTGCACTGGGTCTTCGTTGAGGGACGCAGAATCTTCAATCTTCATTGTGACATGCCACCTCTTAGTTCTGGCATGAGAGCTTTAGTTCTCCAACTAGGGATCGAACTCGGGCCACCTGCAATAGAAAGCCAGAATCTTAGCAACTAGACTAGCTGGGAAATCCCACTGGCTTATTTTCCTTGAAGAAAATAAGTCCATTCAAGTCATTTGTGAGGTTTTTTTTGACCACTCTGCACAGCTTGCATAATCTTAGTTCCCCAAACGGGGATCGAACCGTGCCCCCTGCAGTGGAAGCATGGAGTCTTAAACCACTGGACCCCCAGGGAAGTCCTTTGTATTTGGTTGTCGGAAACCTTTACATAGCCTAGATATCAGTTCCTTACCAGATGTGTGATTTGCCAGTATTTCCTTCCATTCATGGGTTGTCTTTGCTCTCTTGATAGTGGCTTCTGATGCATTAGTTTTTAATTGTGATGAATCCAATTTATCTTTTTGGTTTTGCATCTATCCTTTTTTGAACTCCTTCTCCCTCCCTGGCTCCCCTGACCGAGTTTTCCTGGTGTTTCTCTTTCCTCTCTGGCTGCTTCTCTTCAGGTTTCCATTGCTGGATCCTTTGACAGCCTGGGATTCAGTGCCAGGTCATTTCCCAAGGGCTGTCCCCCTTGCATCTGCAGGTGCAGACCTGAAGGAGCGGGAGCAGATGAGTGAGGCAGAAGTGGGGCTCTTTGTCCAGCGGCTCCGAGGCCTGATGACTGAGATTGGTGAGGGTTCTGGAGTGGGGAGGAGGAGGGCATTCAGGGGTCCTGCTGATCCCAGCCTCACCCAATCTACCATACTCTAAAGACAGAATGGTTTCTGTTGTGAGCTCTGTGGAGAGAGGATTCTCCCAGGGAGAGGGGGCAGGGATAAGGAATTCTACAAGGAGGAGGGTGTCACGAGGATCCAAAGGGCACTGGCTCCCCAGCATTAGTGCCCTGCTGGTTCTGACCCCCAGCCCCTGTGCCCTCAGGGTACAAGCCTGGCCATTCCAGAGTCAACTTTCAGCAAGCATACTTGCAGGCTTTGACAAATGCTTGTTCCTTTTTCTGGAATATCCCTCCTAGGCCATCTGAACTGTTTATGCATTCTTTAAGACCACCAGTGCCTCCTCCTCCAGGAAGCCAACTCTGGCCCATCATCCAAGCTTCCTTTCTCAGTTCACTGATCACCCTGGGTCATCATCACCTGTTTGCCCGTCTCCCTTCCCCATGTTAGATTCAATTCTGTTCCCAACACACAGAATGAGAAGGGTGAGCAAAAAGGTGGGTCCCAGGGATGCCCACAGGAGGGTGGGCCTGACCAGGCATCACCCTGCCCATCCATCTCCCCATTCCCATTCCCCAGTTGATCCCACAACTTTCCCCAGTGGGAAAACTAACTGCTATGATAACCTGGCTGAGGTACCAGGTAAGCTCCCCAAACTCGGGACCAATGACGCCATCTATCAGAACCGTCTCCTACCCTGAGACACTGTCCTGGTCCTACCAGGGCCTCACAGGCTGAGCCCTCCTTTGTCTCCACAGCAGCGTTCCCTGCACCCACCATTGCAGCTATGGATGGGTTTGCCTTGGGTGGAGGCCTGGAACTTGCCCTGGCCTGTGACCTCCGAGTGGCAGGTACTGGGTACAGGGAGAGGTGTGGAAGGGTGGGAGGGAAGAGTGAATGAAACCAGCTAATTCTGGGGGTTCTGCAGTCGGCCCTGCTCTCAGCTTTCCAACAAACCCCACAACTAAAGGCAAAGTGGGAGCCGAGGAATTCAGGCAGTAGCGGTTCCCCACCCACCGCCCAGCCCCTGACTGCTACAGGACTCGCCCCTTCTCAGAGTCGGCTGCCCTCAGCTCAGGACTGTTTGTACCAACCCCGGGCCAACTGCTGACACAACTAGAAAGAACATAGAGAGCGAAGGTTGGGGACAAAGGTAACTACTCAGTCTTCCAGTTCTGTCCAAGCCGGCTGTATCGATCATGCTGTGAACAAAGGTGAGCCATGAGGGCAGTCTGTTACATGCCCAGTTCATCACAGCATGACTGGCCAGGAGCAGTGCCCTACAGTAGCTCTATCAGAGTCCACAGAGGTTTGCATCAGTAGCTCATAGAGACTGAACTTTGAAATGTGGAGGGCAGGGAGGATGAAGATAATTGATTGCTTTTAACCTTGCTGACTTGGTGGTTAGGTGTGCCCTCTTTAGAGCCAATCAGAGAAGATCTGAGTGCCATAATGGTGCCACACTTTCTCCTGCCAAAGCAAGAACGTTCATCTTTTTTTTAACATGTAGCCCCAGGCACAGAGGGACTTTATATCCATATGAAGCATAACAAAGAGAAGCCATCAAATACCAGGTCAGGTCATAGCACCAACTCTGGTCCTCACCTGCCTATGTTTAGGAAAGCTAATTTGAAGGGGTTGGTGGGTAGGAGGTGAATGTAAACCCTTCCCTCCCATACTGCATGGTTCACAGGGAGGGTGTTGAGGGAATTCAGAAGAAGCCTGTGGGGTGGGACACTCAAGGAGGGCCTCTCTTAAGAAGTACAACTGCAAAAGGAGGATGTGGATCAGAGTACAGGAAAATTTCAGGCTGACAAAAAGCTGGGAGGAAAACTGGTGGAAGCAGGGGTCACTGATGCTCTAGGCTACACTTGAGCTAAGGATGCATGAGACAGATAATCCATTAACTTACAAATAGGTACCGGGCACCATCCAGGAACCCTTCCTTGTTCCAAGCACCATGACCTCACTTGATCCTAAACAGCTCTATAAAGCAGGTAAAAGAGAGGTTATCAATTTTTTCCCCCATCCATGAGGCTCAGAAAGGCTAAGAGAGTTGCTCAGTGAGTTGTGGAGGTAGGGTGAGTATTGGGACTCCTGACTTCCAGGCTAGGGCTCTTCCAAAGGCAGCTACTAGAGGAGTCTGGCTGTGGCCACACCATGAGGGAAGTGATCTGTTGGAGGGGTGAGCAGAGCCCGCAGACAGCGTCTCCTCTCCTCTGGGGTTGGAGCTGGAAGACAGGGTGGGGGCTTCACTCTGTTTTGTCTAAGCAGCTTCTTCGGCTGTCATGGGACTGATCGAGACCACCCGAGGGCTCCTCCCAGGAGCAGGTAATCTCAACACACACCATCCATCCTCTACCTGTTCACTCTATCCAGCACAATTCCCTACTTCCCTCTTTTGCCCTATGTCCTGGGCTCTCCCCCGCCAGCCTAACCCAATCTTGTCCTCTGAGAGGTCCTGGCTGACTCCCAGCCAGGGCCTCCTCTGGGCCCCCACATTCCATGAGGATTCACCATCCCTACTCCATCCTGGCAGGAGGGACTCAGAGGCTGCCTTGATGCCTGGGGGTGGCCCTGACGAAGGAGCTCATCTTCACAGGCCGCCGACTGAGTGGGGCGCAGGCCCAGGCTCTGGGGCTGGTGAACCACGCTGTGGCCCAGAACGAGGAGGGCAATGCTGCCTACCACCGGGCACGAGCACTGGCCCAGGAGATCCTGCCCCAGGTACGACTGCCGCTCAGCACGGGCGGGCCTGCCACTGGGGATCACAGGTGGGGAGGCCAAAAGACAAGGGTGTCTCATGCAACCACACAAGGTCCATTTTCCCAGATTTATAAAATTAACCGTCTTTGGCAGTTTTGCTTCCATTCAGCCATCTAGTAAATAATACTAAATCAGATTTTAACTTAAGATCAAAATTGAGTTCTGAGGAGCTGGGATCAATTAAGCTTGAAAACTCTCAGAACAGCCTGTAAAACTGAATTTCCTGAGATGATGCAAATGATCTCTATCTGTGCCATCCACTAAGGCAGTCACTAGCCACGTGTTTTGTCACTATGTCCGACTGTGCGACCCCACAGACTGTAGCCCACCAGACTCCTCTGTCCATGGTATTTTACAGGCAAGAATACCATTTCTTTCTTCAGGGGATCTTCCCAACCCAGGGACTGAATCCGAGGCTCCTGCTTGCCAAGCAGTTTTTTACCCTTGAGCTACCTGGGAAGCCCCAACTAGCCACATTACTTAAATTAAAATTTTAATTTCTCAACTACACTTCCCATATTTTAATGCTAATAGACACATTTGGCTGTTGGCTATTGTACTGGACAGTAAAGCATGACTGTGTTCCAAAACTGAAAATGCCAGATTCTTTAAAGCAGGTAAAGAACTACCAGCCCATCTTTCGACCATACACGTGGTGGAAAAGCACCTGAAATGCATGACATAGGACATGTGTTAAGGCCCGTACTCTTTTTTAATCCTCAAATAGCCTATTAGCATAGTCTACCCAGAAGTATAGATGCCAGGGAGTGGGTTAGGCCCTGCCTACATGTAATCTCCAAGTACCCGAGAGGCTCCACTGGCTTCTCATTTCTTTAAGAAAGCCAGAGGGAGGTCCCAAGTTTCCACAAGACAGGCAAGCAGCTGAAATGCAGCCAGGTTCTGTTAAGCTGTAATACTCACTGAGCCCATATGGTGCACCCTCATCCTTCAGACACAATCAGACACAAGCAATCCTGGGTACTTTAATGGTGTCCCAGTGTTAGAACAGTCCAGTTGAGGTGATTATGCCTGTCGCATCTGTGCTATAACACACCCAACAAGGTTAAGTGACTGCTCATCCAAGTCAAAGAAAGTGACTGCAGTAATACCACAAAGACAACACTATTTTGGCATCCATTTTGCATAATATAGAAACACATATAATAACTAGTATTTTAAGGAGTGGAGACCATGTACAAAACTTTTAAAGAACAAACTAAATCTTTAATGGATTTCAAATACAAAAAATTTTAAAGACATATTACAAAGGTCAAATATAAAAATGTTAAACATTCTATCATTTTAACACTATTAACACAGAAAAGTATTTGAGTTGATCATGAAAGGTAAAAAGAGTTATCTTATTTTGGGGGAAAAAAAGTCTCCCTTAAATAATCCTGCCTCTTTTTATAACTTTGAGATCTTTACTTACTTGCTTGCTTAGTTACTTGAGGGTTCAGTTCAGTTCAGTCACTCAGTCGTGTCCGACTCTTTGCGACCCAATGAATTTCAGCACGCCAGGCCTCCCTGTCCATCACCAACTCCCGGAGTTCACTTAGACTCACGTCCATCGAGTCACTGATGCCATCCAGCCATCTCATCCTCTGTCGTCCCCTTCTCCTCCTGCCCCCAAACCCTCCCAGCATCAGAGTCTTTTCCAGTGACTCAACTCTTCGCATGAGGTGGCCAAAGTACTGGAGTTTCAGCTTCAGCATCATTCTTTCCAAAGAAATCCCAGGGCTGATCTCCTTCAGAATGGATTGGTTGGATCTCCTTGCAGTCCAAGGGACTCTCAAGAGTCTTCTCCAACACCACAGTTGAAAAGCATCAATTCTTCGGCGCTCAGCCTTCTTCACAGTCCAACTCTCACATCCATACATGACTACTGGAAAAACCATAGCCTTGACTAGATGGACCTTAGTCGGCAAAGCAGTCTCTGCCTTTGAATATGTATCTAGGTTGGTCATACCTTTTCTTCCAAGGAGTAAGCATCTTTTAATTTCATGGCTGCAATCACCATCTGCAGTGATTTTGGAGCCCAGAAAAATGAAATCTGACACTGTTTCCCCATCTATTTCCCATGAAGTGATGGGACCAGATGCCATGATCTTCATTTTCTGGATGTTGAGCTTTAAGCCAACTTTTTCACTCTCCTCTTTCACTTCATCAAGAGGCTTTTTAGTTCCTCTTCACGTTCTGCCATAAGGGTGGTGTCATCTGCATATCTGAGGTTATTGATATTTCTCCCGGCAATCTTGATTGCAGGTTGTGCTTCTTCCAGCCCAGCATTTCTCATGATGTACTCTGCATATAAGTTAAATAAGCAGGGTAACAATATACAGCCTTGACGTATTCCTTTTCCTATTTGAAACCAGTCTGTCGTTCCACGTCCAGTTCTAACTGTTTCTTCCTGACCTGTAAGGACTATAAAAAACTGATGGTAAGTTTGGTTTAAAAGCATTTGTTTTGTCTTCATTTCTTGTTTTTAGTTTCATCACACGTAAATGGAGAGTCTGAAGCTGTTCATTTTAATGCTGTCGTGTTTCTCTTATACTTGGTCAGAAAGTCTCTCAACTGATACAAAACTCTGAGTAACTCAAGGTAGTAGTTGATTACGCTTCCATGGAGTAGGAGGCCTATTTGTATAGGGCTTATCTTTTTGCATAAAATAACTGGGTCTTTGAGCTTGATCTCAAGATGATTCAGGCATCAGATTTTTCAATATATTCAAATAATGGTATTTCATTCATTACTACTATTTCAGTGTTTAAAAGTAGCTTTCTATACCAAGGGACTTCCCTGATAGCTAATGCAGGAGACCCCTGTGCGATTTCTCAGTCGGTAAGATCTGCTAGCGAAGGGATAGGCTACCCACCCCAGTAGTCTCCACTAGTCTCAACATCATATCGAAAACTAGTGATAGAATCACTACTGCAAATGCTGGGACATTCTGATGCAACCTGTTTAACTTCCAGGTGAGTTACTGAGTGCCATTGAGAGTCAAGTATGAAGAGTCCCTATGAGTGCAAGAGGTACTGTGGTAAACGGCTGCCCTCTAGTGGAGAAACTACCAAGACCAGGGAGTCAAAATGCTCCAGAAATTACATCCACCCCAAAAAGAAAGTGAAGTCGCTCAGTCCGGTCCGATCCTCTGCAACCCCATGGACTGTAGCCTACCAGGCTCCTCCATCCATGGAATCTTCCAGACAAGAGCACTGTTGTCAGCAGTGGGCTGCCATTTCCTTCTCCAGGGTATCTTCCCAACTCAGGGATCAAACCCAGGTTTCCCGCATTGCAGGCCGACTCTTTACTCTCTGAGCCACCAGGGAAGCCCTGCAGCCCAAAAGAGCCTGTCAGTAAACACAAGGTCCACAAATTAGCACTCAGATTTTCCCTTTAAGTGGTAAATATACTTTCCCATAGGAATATGGATTTGGCTACATTTTCCACGGAACATCAAAGGAATAGAACATCCTGTGGCAACTGTGATTCACTGTTCTCATTTCCAAGTAACATAAAATGATCCATCATATTTCTAATTGATCTACTTCACACAGTGTTACTTCGAACACCACAGCTTGGAACTGTGCAGGTTCACTTATACATGGATTTTTTTTTTTTGTTCACTAAATACATACTCCAGTACTACATGATCCAAGGTTGGTTGAATTTGTGGATGCAGAACTCTTTACAGGCGGGTTGGCTGTAAAGTTATGTACAGATTTCCTACGGCATGAATGATCAGTTCCCCTAAGCTCCAGGCTATTCAAGGCTCAACTACAATTATGCATACACGCACAGACAGACTCAGAAACATAAATATGTGTGTTTTCAACACAGAGATAACATGGCGATATAGTTTTTAATTTTCTCTGATGAGAAATCAGTAGTTAAATAATACATATTCATAACAAGAAAATCAAAGGACATAGAATAAAAATCAAAAGTAGGGTGATCCTGTTATCCTGGAGCTGTCCAGGTTCAAAGTGAAAAGTTCCACATCGTAAAACAACACGTCAGTCACTGGCAAACCAGGACAGTTGCTCACTAAAACATTCCTCAATTCCCCAGTTACACTCCCTAGAGATGACCACTGTTAACAGTTTGCATACTCTTCCAGAAATTTTCATTGTACATGTAAAATGTGCCCATATACTCACATATCTAAATAATTCTAAATTCCTTTAGGACAACTTAGGGGAGAAGGAGCACACCTTTAAAGGCTAGTCAAGTTCTAATCGATATTTAAAAACAAACTATGCCCACAAAAGAATTCACACAGTATAGAAAAGTATAAAACAAAAGTGAAGTTCCCAATTCTCTCTACCCTTCTCCCCAAAGACACATCACACCAACACCTTCTACACAAATGGAGTCATATACACAGCACTATGCAGCTTCCTTTTTTCACCTAATACCTGGAGAGTTACCCATTTCAGCACGTACTTACTAACCTCATTCATTTAAGCTGCACACTTTCTCATTAACGGTATGGATGTGCCATCATTTAACCAGTACTCTAATGAGGAAAATCACATTACTGACATCTTTAAGCTCCTGAAAAATAGCTGGAATGAATAGCTTTGGACATCTTAGCGTATACTCCTGAAAGTGCATCTGTAGGGCAGATGCCTACATGGAGTTACAACATAAAAAGAGCATGGGCATCTATCTAATTTGCCAGCTCTTGTCAAATTGTCCTCCCGAAGCATTGTTCCAGTTTACTCTCCATTCAATTATGTGCGCAAATACTTGTTTCCTAAATCTCAACAATAATGGGCATTACCAACCTTTTACAGTTTCCAAGTGTGACGTGAAAAGGAGCACCTAACTGTTCTGATTTATTTTTCTTTAAAAGTAAAGCTGAGCATACCTCATGTCTTTTTTTCAACTACCTTTCTATACTGTGTGAATGCTAAAAAAAAAAAAAAAATTATACCAGCTTTTTGTAAAGGAAAAGCTCTGTCACAATATCACAAATATATTTTCCCATTTCTTGATTTTTGCTTGAATCTGTGGTATTTTTCCCAGTCTGAAGTTCTTTTATCTTTATGAAGCTAGTTTTTCATTTATGCCTTCAACGCTAACAGACTTTTTAAATTCTTTTCCTGATAAAGTCTTACAAAACCTTCAACTAATACAATATGAACAAAATAGGAGGCAAACGCACTCCTTGCCTGGAAGCAGGGCTCAGGATGGAGAGCCAGACCTTCAGTAGCACAAGATAACTAGAAGCAAGATCAGTGAGGCAAAGATGGTCACTTTGGTGCTCTTGCTTCCAAGTGGCCCCTACAAAATGCCCCTCAGGATTCCGATCCAGGCCTGTCAGATTCCAAAGTCCAAGTTCCTACTGCCGACCTTTTCCACCCTCCTGGGGAAAATGTGCTTGCGGTGGAGGCTTGCGTTTGCTGAGATGAGAGGGGTGGAGGACAGGAGCAGCAGTGGGAAAGCTGACTGGGAATCAGATCCAAGCTTCGCCACTGACTGGGCGAACGTGGCCAACTGCTTCAGGACCTGAGCCTCGATTAAACCCACCCTGAAGGGACAGGGGGCAGCCTGTGACCATCAGACAAGTCTGTGGGTGGGAAAGCATGTGTACGATGGAGTATGTTGTACATGCCGGAGGGATGCATTAAATGACAAGAATTCCAGATGGTCAGGACTAGGAGGGTTAGGGGTCAGTTAGGCTTCCTTCGTTATTGAAAAGGAAAACACCTAAGAAGTAGTAGGTACAACACTAGCAAAAGTAAACCCTGTCACTAGAATAGCTGGATTTCTACCCAGACCTCTTCCTCATCAGGGAGCTTGTGTGCCTAACTGTGAGCACTGACTGATCGTCTTCTCAACAAAGCGCTTGCTTTTCCCTAGGCCCCCACTGTTGTGCAGCTGGGAAAAGTAGCCATTGGCCGAGGAATAGAGGTGAGAAGGTTCTGGGTCAATACTTGGGTCTGCTAAAGTCAGTGGGGTGGCTGGGAAGCATGGCTTTCAGGGCACACAGATGGGATGGACAGAACAGCTGGAAAGAACTCAGGAACTGGACTCTTCCTACAGACTTTGAGCCTGACCTCTCTCTTTGTGCCTTAGCTTTACCCATCTAACAAGGCATTTGCCGTCTGTCTCTGTGGAGATTAAACCCTGTGCTGCTGCAGCTGTCGACTTTTAACACTTCCCCTAGAGGGAGTTCAGGGTGGAGTGAGGCACTCTGTGCTCCAGGGAATCTGGTGGAACAGGTGTTTCAGTTCAGTTCAGTTCAGTCGCTCAGTCGTGTCAGACTCTCTGCGACCCCATGAATCGCAGCAGGCCAGGCCTCCTTATCCATCACCAACTCCCGGAGTTCACTCAGACTCATGCCCATCGAGTCAGTCCTTGCAGTCCAAGGGACTCTCAAGAGTCTTCTCCAACACCGCAGTTCAAAAGCATCAACTCTTCGGCGCTCAGCATTCTTTACAGTCCAACTCTCACATCCATACATGACCACAGGAAAAACCATAGCCTTGACTAGACGGACCTTTGTTGGCATAGTAATATCGCTGCTTTTCAACATGCTATCTAGGTTGGTCATAACTTTCCTTCCAAGGAGTAAGTGTCTTAATTTCATGGCTGCAGTCACCATCTGCAGTGATTTTGGAGCCCAAAAAAATAGTCTGACACTGTTTCCACTGTTTCCCATCTATTTCCCATGAAGTGATGGGACCAGATGCCATAATCTTCGTTTTCTGAATGTTGAGCTTTAAGCCAACCTTTTCACTCTCCTCTTTCACTTTCATCAAGAGGCTTTTTAGTTCCTCTTCACTTTCTGCCGTAAGAGTGATGTCCTCTGCATATCTGAGGTTATTAATATTTCTCCTGGCAATCTTGATTCCAGCTTGCACTTCTTCCAGCCCAGCGTTTCTCATGATGTACTCTGCATAGAAGTTAAATAAGCAGGGTGACAATATACAGCCTTGACGTATTCCTTTTCCTATTTGAAACCAGTCTGTCGTTCCACGTCCAGTTCTAACTGTTTTCTGATTTTGCCCCAAATAAAACTTAACTCGCAACTCTCAAATTGTGCATCTTTTTAGTCAGTATAGTCAGGGAAGGCAATGGCACCCCACTCCAGTACTCTTGCCTGGAAAATCCCATGGATGGAGGAGCCTGGTAGGCTGCAGTCCATGAGATCGCAAAGAGTCGGACACGACTGAGCGACTTCACTTTCACTCTTCACTTTCATGCATTGGAGAAGGAAATGGCAACCCACTCCAGTGTTCTTGCCTGGAGAATCCCAGGGACGGGGGAGCCTGGTGGGCTGCCGTCTATGGGGTCGCACAGAGTTGGACACGACTGAAGCGACTTAGCAGTAGCAGCAGTCAGGGAACTAGAATGCACACGCTGTAATTAAAAGAGCCCACACACCATAATGAAGATCAAAGATCCTGTGTGCAGGATCTAAGACCCGGCACAGCCAAACAAATGAATAAATATCAAAAATACGATTAAGAAAGAATAGGCTTACACAAGGAAAATTATTTACTTAGATATGATATCAACTTGCCAGTCCAAAGGATAAAGATAAAGTGAGTTGATAAATGTTTTCTGGGAATCTGTGAACACAGAAATCTTTGAAATAAGTAAATAAAATTATGTTTGGATTTTCATCAGTGGAATTTTTTCTATTATACGAAATAAAAATTTTTTTTAATACAGAAAATTTTCTTACCTAAGTTGAAAAGGAATGTTAATGAAAACAATTATATATACTTCTGTTTGTAGTCATGATGGACTACAGATTTACTCTTCTGTCTTAAACGTTTAAAAACCTGAGCAAAATATACAAAGTGACTGTTTTCAAACAACAGACAACATAAAGCTTAGTACAGGGATCTCTGAAAGAACTCACTCACAGAGAAGAGCAATGGAGAGAAGAGAGGGAGAGCTCTCTGAAAACAGTTCCCATAGGGCCAGGAATAGTTTTAGTCTCAAAACCACAATGGAAAGATCTCCTAACAGAAAGAGCATCAGTGGAATCCTGAGGTTACTGCTTGAATAGCAGCATCAGTTCAGCCTTGGAATAATAAGGACCGTTCTGGATTCTGCCTAACAAAACATAAAAGCAAACCTCAAAGGGATCAAACCACTTCTGAAAAACAACTATCCCAGAACAAACTCCTAAATAGTTAATGGAATATAAAAATTCCGTTAACACCCAACAAAGTAAAATTCATAATGTTTAACATTCAATCACAAGTTATGACGCATGCAGTGAAATGAAGAGTACAACGTGTAAAGAGTGGTTTAATCAATTGATAGAAATGATACAGATGATAGAATTGTTTTAATGTTAAAACAATTACTATAAATATACTCCACTGAAACAATTACTGTTAGGGGAAGCACACTGACTGAAACCGCCCACTCTGGCCAGGCACCACAGTAACCATTTTCGTGAGTTATTTTACAACAGGAGGTCCTGGTAAGGAACACAGAACTAATAAGCCACTACTAAACAGAAGAGTTTGGGAAAAGTCAAAAGGAGATACCACGTGTCTGACCACCTCCCAGAATCCTTTTCACTGGCATCCATCTTGGCTGACCAATGCGTGCACCACCAGGAAAGACTCTGAGTCAGAAGGATAGGCCAGAGACAACCCAGAAACTAATCCCATCACCATAAAACTCGAGACTGCGAACCACATGGCAGAGCAGTTCTCCTGGGTTCCTTTACCCTACTGCTCTCTACCTGAGTGCCCCTTCCCAATAAAGTCTTGGACTGCAAGGAGGTCCAACCAGTCCATCTGAAAGGAGATCAGTCCTGAGTGTTCACTGGAAGGGCTGATGTGGAAGCTGAAACTCCAATACTTTGGCCACCTGATGTGAAGAGCTGACTCATTGGAAAAGACCCTGATGCTGGGAAAGATAAAGGGAAGGAGGAGAAGGGGACAACAGAGGATGAGATGGTTGGATGGCATCATTGACTCAATGGACATGAGTTTGGGTAGACTGTGGAAGTTGGTGATGGACAGGGAGGTCTGGCGTGCTGCAGTTCAAGGGGTCGCAAAGAGTCGGACATGACTGAGCAACTGAACTGAACTGAAGATATTCACTATAATTCTTCTAAAATATCAAAAAGTTGTAAAGCGAATATACAACAAAAATGATAGCATACTGTTATACAGAATAAAGTAAGTCAAAAAGAGAAAAACAAATACCATATATCAATGTGAAGTATATATGGAAACTAGAAAAATAATGAACCTATCTGCAGAACAGGATAGAGACTCAAACATAGAGAGCAGACTTATGGACACAGCAGGGGAAGGAGAGGGTCAGACAAATTGAGAGAGTAGCACTGAAATATGTATGTAACTGTGTATAAAACAGATAGCTAACTGGAAGCTGCTATACAGCGCAGGGAGTTCACCCTGTTCTTCTGTGACAACCTAGCCAGGTGAGATGGGGTGGAAGGCAGGAGGGAGGTTCAAAAGGGAGGGGACATGTGTATACCTATGGCTGATGCGGGCTGATGTATGACAGAAACCAACAGAACATCGTAAAGCAATTATCCTTCAATTAAAAATAAATAGGTATCTTTAAAAAAATTTAATTATGGCATAAATATACAAAGTAACATGCAAATTTAATTTTTTTCAGTTTTAAGCGACAGGAGAAATGCTCATATTAATGCATTAGAAATCATGATACAAGCTACATTTTGAAAATGATCCCAGATAGCCATAGAAAAAAAAAAAAGTAAAATAGAACACACCAAGATGTTAACAATAGCTAGGCTTGGGTCACAAATTTTCCTTTCATTATTACATACTTCTGTGTTCAGTGGCTCAGTGGTAAAGAATCTGCCTGCAATGCAGGAGCTACAGGAGACACAGGTTCGATCCCTGGGTCAGGAAGATCCCCTGGAGAAGGGCATGGCACCCCACTCTAGTATTTTTGCCTGGAGAATCCCATGGACATACGAGCCTTGTGGGTTACAGGTCATGGGGTCGCAAAGAGTCAGACATGACTGAAGTGACTTAGCATGCGTGTTCCAATAAAACAAACATTGCTCTTATAGCCAGTAGGAGAGAATGAGTTAAGTGAAAAGGTATAAAGTTTAGCCTGTGCTCTGATACTCCTCCAAGTGGCCAAAGCATCTTGCACCTCCCATGGTCTATTCACCATGTATGTGAACTTGCCTTATTTTCTGTACTGGAGGGCAAAGGCTCTGAGATCTGTACACCAGACTTTGACTGAATCTTCCCAACTGACCGGGATGCACTCCTTAATCTTTGTTGAACATTTTCTCCTAACACCAGGTTCTCTTCATATATTTTCAGATTTAAATCATTATTAAGTAAAAATGTTAAAGGGATTAGAAAACAAAGGAAGCACAGAAGTAACTATTAATATCGAAAACAGTTTCAAAGAGTTACATGGTGTTGCTTTACCACTTTGCATTTAGCTGCAGAGGAATTCCTAACCTTTCTCTGAGGGAAAGAAGATGGGCAGGACTGTGTAAAGAGTAAAAAGTCTCTAAATAATGTGACAGGACACAATTCTGCTGGTTGCGCTTCCCTCCACTCTATGCATTTAGGAAATAATGAGGGCGGAGAAGGCAGCAGAACCTCCTCCTAAAATTTGGAGAATTAGAGGGTAAGACTTCCGTTAAACCAATTCTCTTGCCTCAGCACCACAGCTGACAAGTAAGTTCAGAGGGCTGAATACAAAATCATTTATAATATCTCAGGGACTTCCCTGCCAGGTCATGCTCAGATACACGTTCAACTAAACATGACATACTCACCTAGAACTACATCAGATATGTGAACAGAGTCACCCTTTTGCACTTCTCACCTCCCTCTCACTTCTCACAACTGGAACCAAGGGGTTTTATAAAAACAAAGCTAAGTTCTAAAAGTGCATTCTACATAAAAAATCCTTTTTTAAATTGAGTTTATTTTCCTAATAATGTCTGCAAAACAAGAAAATTGTAATCAGTAAACAGAGGCAATCAAGCTGAATTTCTTGTTATTAGACAATTCCAGAGGCAAATTCAAACTTAATAACTTCATCTCAACATTACCATCTTATAATCAAAATATTCTATCCATATATTTTTATAGTACCATTTTTAACTAACTAAAAGAAATAGAACAAAAAATATGTATAAAAATTGATTAAAGCATTTCCCATTTCAAAGAAAAGTAGAAGCTGTTTGGAGACAACATTCAAGAGGAGATTCAACAATCAAACAATAAACACTGAATGAATACTGTCCACCCAGAGAATCAACATCAGCGAATCAAATCTCACAAACCTTTCTTTCAGAGGACAGAAATGCTCTGATTCCCTGTATAGTAATATCTAACCACAGACCTGTATAATAGAGCTGAAATGAAATCAAATTTATGAACACTGAGTGCATGAGGTACTTGGAGTGACAAGGAGTGTCTAATGAAAAATGAGAATAATCTTTTCTGGGTTGCCTGGCAACAATCTGACAGGGAAAGAAGGAAGGAGAAGGCTTCACAGGAAAAAGAAAGTGAAAAGTGAAAGTGAAGATGCTTAGTCATGTCCGACTCTTTGCGACCCCATGGACTATAGCCTACCAGGCTCCTCAGTCCATGGGATTTTCCAGGCAAGAATACTGGAGTGGGTTGCCATCACAGGAAAAGGACTGTACCTAAACAAACTTTGTGGGACCACGAATTTTCCAAGGTCTCCATGTGTGGGAAGCCTTTGTTGTTCAGTCAGTAAGTCGTGTCCAGCTCTTTGCGACTACACTACACCAGGCTTCCCTGTCCCTCACTATCTCCCAGAGTTTGCTCAAATTCATGTCCACTGAGACAGTGATGCTATCTAACCATCTTATCCTCTGCCACCCTCTTCTCCATTTGCCTTCAATCTTTCCCAGCATCAGGGTCTTTTCCAATGAGTCAGCCCTTCACATAAGGTGGCCAAAGTTTTGGAGCTTCAACTTCAGCTTCAGTCCTTCCAATGAATATTCGGGACTGATTTCCTTTAGGATTGACTGGTTTGATTTCCTTGCTGTCCAAGGGACTCTCAAGAGTCTTCTCCAACACCACAATTTGAAAACAACAATTCTTCAGTGCTGAGCCTTCTTTATAGTCCCACTCTCACATCCATACATGATTACTGGAAAAACCACAGCTTTGTCTGTTCAGACCTTTGTCGGCAAAGCAATGTCTTTGCTTTTTAATATGCTGTCTACGTTTGTCATAGCTTTCTTCCAAGGAGCGAGCGTCTTTTAATTTCATGGCTGTAGTCACCAACTGCAGTGATTCTGGAGCCCAAAATATAAAGTCTGTCACTGCTTCTATCTTTTCCCCTTCTATTTACCATGAAGTGATGGGACCGGATTCCATGATCTTTGTTTTTCGAATGTTGAGTTTTAAGCCAGTTTTTTCATTCTCCTCTTTCACCCTCATCAAGAAGCTCTTTAGTTCCTCATTTTCTGCAATTAGAGTGGTATCATCTGCATATCTGAGGTTGTTGGTATTTCTCCTGGCAATGTTGATTTCAGTTTGTGATTCATCCAGTCCAGCATTTTGAATTATGTACTCTGCATACAGGTTTAACAAACAGGATGACAATAAATAGCCTTGTCATGCTCCTTTCCCAATTTTGAACCAGTCCATTGTTCCATGTAAGGTGCTAACTGTTGCTTCTTGACCCGCATCCAGGTTTCTGAGGAGACAGGTAAAGTGGTGTGGTATTCCCATCTCTTGAAGAATTTTTCCACAGTTTGTTGTGATTCACACAGTCGAAGGCTTTCACGTAGTCAATGATGCAGAAGTAGATGTTTTTCTGGAATTCCCTTTCTTTCTCTGTGATCCATTGAATGTTGGCAATTTGATCTCTCGAAACCAAAATTTCCCTTAAACAACTGATACTTAAGCTTAGACTCCTTGGCCCTGAAAAGAAAACATCTCCTTTGTTCAAGCTTCCTCTGAAGGTTGCAAGGCTGCTCCACAGTCATGACAGACCACACAATAAACTACAATGTTCAAAGATCTAAATGTTCTATTTTTACCTGCTTCCTTTGCCAAGTCAGGGTAGTCTCTCAAGTTTTCAACTTCATGCTTTGTGAACTAGAAATATAGAAGACAACAAAAGGAAACACTGTGGTGATGGTCTCTCGCAAGAGAGAACCACAGAAATACATTCCTCTAGTCATCTAAACAAAATGAGTATCTATCAGTGTTGCTGGACTCTGATAATAAATAATATACAGCTTGTACCCGCAGGGAACTTATGTAATGGAAGGCAGGCAATTACACAACAGTGTACTAAGTACAGAATGATCTGGGAGAGACAACTAACTACCCAGCCTCAGGGGACCAGAATGGCTTCCCAGAGGAACTGATATTTAAATAGGGTATTTAAGGATGAGTAGGAGCTAGGCTGGGCTTCCCTGGTGGCTCAGAGGTTAAAGCGTCTGCCTGCATTGTGGGAGACGTGGGTTTGATTCCTGGGTCGGGAAGATCCCCTGGAGAAGGAAATAGCAACCCACTCCAGTATTCTTGCCTGGAGAACCCCATGGACGCAGGAGCCTGGTGGGCTACAGTCCACAGGGTCGCAAAGAGTCGGACACGACTGAGCAACTTCACTTTCACTTTTAGGAGCTAGGCTGGCAACCCACTCCAGTTCTCTTGCCTGGAAAATCCCATGGACAGAGGAGCCTGGTGGGCTGCAGTCCATGGGGTCGCTAAGAGTGGGACATGACTGAGTGACTTCACTTTCACTTTTCACTTTCATGCATTGGAGAAGGAAATGGCAACCCACTCCAGTGTTCTTGCCTAGAGAATCCCAGGGACGGGGGAGCCTGGTGGGCTGCTGTCTTTGGGGTCGCACAGAGTTGGACACTACTGAAGCGACTTAGCAGTAGCAGCAGCAGCAGCAGGAGCTAGGGAATTGAAAGAAAAGGAAATTCCAGAGCAAAGAACTGCAAAAAATAAAATAAAAACCTACCTTAAAGCCTATAATAAAAACAGCAACCTGTTACCTTCCACTCACTGGTTGCAAAGAGTTGGACGTGAGAGCAACTGAACTGAGCTGACTGAGCACTAGTCTTACTTGCTCCCAAAATATCCATTTTCAATTCTTATAGATCATTCTTTTAAAATGTCACATTTCTAAATATTCTGATACTATTATTCCTTGACTTATCAATTTAAGAAATTATATCATAGTCTCCAATATGGGACAATGAGAATTAGGTCTCTTAGACCACCTCACTTATATATTTACAGTTCCCATCCTCCTTATACCGGAGAAGGCACTGGCATCCCACTCTAGTACTCTTGCCTGGAAAATCCCATGGATGGAAGAGCCTGGTGGGCTACAGTCCATGGTGTCACGAAGAGTCGGACAAGACTGAGCGATTTCACTTTCACTTTTCACTTTCATGCACTGGAGAAGGAAATGGCAACCCACTCCAGTGTTCTTGCCTGGAGAATCCCAGGGACAGGGGAGCCTAGTGGGCTGCCGTCTATGGAGTCGCACAGGGTCGGACATGACTGAAGTGACTTAGCAGCAGCAGCAGCATCCTCCTTATACAGTGGAAACACAAGTTTTAAATTAAATCTGCATGTAGTGCTTACCTTATTAAGATAATGTTGCCTATTACAGGGCCAGGTTGTATTTTATGATTACATGTGCTTCATTGAACAATTTTGTTTTGCTTTGTTTTTGCTGGAGTTAACTGCCTCATTTTTGAAAGTTTAAGGCAAACATTCTTGTAACCATTGACAAAGATTCTCTTCTTCACCAAATTCTATTCGAGCTTCTCTGATTCCTCTTCTCTACTAGGTCTAAATCTTGGCCTAAAAGACTGAGACATTAAGATAATTTTTATGAGTTCTAACTTGCTCAAGGCCAGGTCCCTAGGAGGGTGAGGCTCCACTTAAAGTGCCTGACTTAGAAAACTCCAGGCTGTCAGAAGAATTCACTGCTTCCTCCAGCCAACACCTGAATATAAGGCTGGTCTCCTAGTCTCTGTGGCAGGGCAGGACCCTAAGCTTGGATAAGAGCCACTGAGCAAATCCAGATGGTTTTCACTAAACTCCTCTCTTTCCACTTTATATAAATTTTCACTTTCCTGACCCTACGGCTGGTGCTTGGCATCTGTGGGTTCTGCATCCCCAGATACAGTGTGATAACTAAGGGGACTGAGCATCCATGGACTTTGGTATCCAAAAGAAATTCTGGAACCAATACCTCAGGGACACCAAGGGACTACTGTACTGAGTCCCTGCTCACCATCCTCCCTATTCCCTTATAACCCCCTTAATACACCGAGTCACATGTGTACAAAGTTACTTCACACTGGACTTTTGCAACAGCCTACTATTGATTAATAGCCAGCATTGGGAAAAATATCAATAACCTCAGATATGCAGATGACACCACCCTTACGGCAGAAAGCAAAGAAGAACTAAAAAGCCTCTTGATGAAAGTGAAAGAGGAGAGTGAAAAAGTTGGCTTAAAACTCAACATTCAGAAAACTAAGATCATGGCATCCAGCCCCATCACTTCATGGCAAACAGATGGAGAAACAATGGGAACAGTGAGAGACTTTATTTCGGGGGACTCCAAAATCACTGCAGATGATGACCGCAGCCATAAAATTAAAAGATACTTGCTCCTTGGAAGGAAAGCTCTGATCAACCTATACAGCATATTAAAAAGCAGAGACATTACTTTGCCGACAAAGATCCTTATAATCAAAGCTAGGTTGTTCCAGTAGTCATGTATGGATGTGAGAGTTGGACTATAAAAAAAGCTGAGAGCCAAAGAATTGATGCTTTTGAACTGTGGTGTTGGAGAAGACTTTTGAAAGTCCCTTGGACTGCAAGGACATCCACCAGTCAATCCTAAAGGATATCAGTCCTGAATATTCACTGGAAGGACTGATGTTGAAGCTGAAACTCCAATACTTTGGCCACCTGATACAAAGAACTGACTCACTAGAAAAGACTCTGATGCTGGGAAAGATTGAAGGTGGGAGGAGAAGGGGATGACAGAGAATGAGATAGTTGGATGGCATCACTGACTCAATGGACATGAGTTTTAGTAAGCTCTGGGAATGGTGATGGACAGTGAGGCCTGGTGTGCTGCAGTCCATGGGGTTGCAAAGAGTCAGACACGACTGAGCAGCTGTACTATTGATTAAATCTGCCCTAACATTTTACCTAGTTTCTACCTTTGTTTTTGATAACAATCATGCAAACTAAGAAACTGAACTTTCCCTGCTACTCCACAAACTCCTCTAAACACACTGTCCCTTATCTCAACCCCACCTCAGAGTAAGGGTAATTATTATCCTGATTCTTATAATAATCACTTCCTTGTAGTAGCTCATAGTTTTATCACCAAAGTGTCTATGGACACTATATTTCAGCCTTGCCTTTAAAAAAAAATTATGGGCTTTTAAAATTATTTTTTAATTTAAAGTTCCTCTCCACTACATTTTTTTCCTAACACAGCTGAATTTTTCCAGACTGTTGGGACTGTGGTTTCCCACAGTCTGGACTTTGCAGATTGCATATTCAGACAGTTCAAACTGTTCCTCTGTTCTCTGTCCCACAAATTGACAGCTGGATCCAGAATCTTGCAGACTCACCCTATCTCTTTGTCAAAACTATCAGTAGTGGTATATTGTTTCATCAGGAAGGGTATGATTATCTCTCTTTGTGTTGTTAGAAGCTCTTAGTGCTTAATGATTAGAACCAGTAATTCTCAAAACTTTTTAGTCTCAAGACTGCTTTACAGTCTTAAAAATCACTGAAGATACTAGTACTTTTGATTATGAGGGTAATAGTTACAATATTTACCCTATTAACACTTACAATAGGATATTTAAAATAACCTTCAATTCACTAAAAAAAAATTACATTCTTAAATAAATAATTTTATGAAAAATTATTATATCTTCCAAGAAAAACTGATCAGGGGCAATCATTTTACAAATCTGTAATTCTCTTTAATATCTGCTTTCATAAGAGGCAGTTGAATTCTTACATCTGACACAGCTGATTCTTCATTCAACTTTTAGCATTATGTTTTAAGTTGAATTCTACAAAGCAAATCTGAACTCACATAGATTTGCGGTTAGAAAAGGGAGAAACACTTTAATAGCCTCTTAAGATAATTGTGGATATTCTTTTTTAATACTAGACTAAAACTTGACAAGCGGGAGTTTCTGACTAGCTAAAAGCAATGTTGAATTCAAAAGAATATCAATGAACTTTTCATACTCTTGCTATACTCAAGTCCATTAAAATCTTGCCCTTTTAGTAGGGTGGTGTTCTGGCTTTTCTCTGGAACCATTTCACATGATTTTTGAAACCTCTGCCAGGAAGTTGGTATGTATCTGATCACCAGTGCTCTAGGAACAGGGTTGCCAATTACTATCATTAAATAATATAAAATATTCCATTTAACTACCTTTTTTCAACTTGGGCCTCCCTCCTGTCTTCCACTAAAACTAGAGGTCAGATGATTCTAGAGACGCATCAGTTCAGTTTCTCCAGGGAACAAGCCTCCTATACTTTGACAAGGAACTGATAGTCACCTAGTGGTAAAAAGGATCTTGGAATCCAATTATATCATGGAAGTGTTTTTCTTCCCTCCTCTCATCACCACATTACTTGATATCTACTACATGTAGGTCCTAAGCCTTTTCGAGTTCTGCGGGAAGACTCAGCCAGTATAACCCTTCTTCAGGAACTTGGGCTCTGAGTTTCTGTTTGGAGTCAATAACCACACTTCCATCAGCTTTTAATCATCCAGTGTTTTTTTGACATCATTCTGCTGTTTCCTCTCCTAGACACTTCACCCTGATGGGTTAATGCTTTAATGTCTTTACTGTCATTTTTGTGAGATTTGGAAAGCACCAATAGAGATAAATTCATATTTCCAATCTACTACACTTAAGCATTCCAGGATGTCTGGCTCTAGATGAGTGATTACACCATCATGATTATCTGGGTCATGAAGATCCTTTTTGTACAGTTCTTCTGTGTATTCTTGTCATCTCTTCTTAATATCTTCTGCTTCTGTTAGGTCCATACCATTTCTGTCCTTTATCGAGCCCATCTTTGCATGAAATGTTCCCTTGGTATCTCTAATTTTCTTGAAGAGATCTCTAGTCTTTCCCATTCTGTTCTTTTCCTCTATTTCTTTTCACTGATCACTGAAGAAGGTTTTCTTATCTTTTCTTGCTATTCTTTGGAACTCTGCATTCAGATGCTTATATCTTTCCTTTTCTCCTTGGCTTTTCGCTTCTTTTCACAGCTATTTGTAAGACTTCCCCAGACAGCCATTTTGCTTTTTTGCATTTCTTTTCCATGGAGATGGTCTTAATCCCTGTCTCCTGTACAATGTCACAAACCTCATTCCATAGTTCATCAGGCACTCTATCTATCAGATCCAGGCCCTTAAATCTATTTCTTACTTCCACTGTATAATCATAAGGGATTTGATTTAGGTCATACCTGAATGGTCTAGCAGTTTTCCCAACTTTCTTCAATTTCAGTCTGAATTTAGTAATAAGGAGTTCATGATCTGAGCCACAGTTAGCTCCTGGTCTTGTTTTTGTTGACTGTATAGAGCTTCTCCATCTTTTGCTGCAGAGAATATAATCAATCTGATTTCAGTGTTGACCATCTGGTGATGTCCATGTGTAGAGTCTTCTCTTGTGTTGTTGTAAGAGGGTGTTTGCTATGACCAGTGCATTTTCTTGGCAAAACTCTTATTAGTCTTTGCCCTGCTTCATTCCGCATTCCAAGGCCAAATTTACCTGTTACTCCAGGCGTTTCTTGACTTCTACTTTTGCATTCCAGTCCCCTACAATGAAAAGGACATCTTTTTTGGGTGTTAGTTCTAAAAGGTCTTGTAGGTCTTCATAGAACCGTTCAACTTCAGCGTCTTCAGCGTTACTGGTTGGGGCATAGACTTGAATTACTGTGATATAGAATGGTTTGCCTTGGAAATGAACAGAGATCATTCTGTCGTTTTTGAGACTGCATCCAAGTACTGCATTTCGGACTCTTCTGTTGACCATGATGGCTACTCCATTTCTTCTGAGGGATTCTTGCCCGCAGTAGTAGATATAATGGTCATCTGAGTTAAATTCACCCATTCCAGTTCATTTTAGTTCACTGATTCCTAGAATGTCAACGTTCACTCTTGACATCTCCTGTTTGACCACTTCCAATATGCCTTGATTCATGGATATGACATTCCAGGTTCCTATACAATATTGCTCTTTACAGCATCGGACCTTGCTTCTATCCCCAATTACATGCACAACTGGTTATTGTTTTTTCTTTGGCTCCAACCTTTCATTCTTTCTGGAATTATTTCTCCACTGACCTCCAGTAGCATATTGGGCACCTACTGACCTGGGGAGTACCTCTTTCAGTATCCTATCATTTTGCCTTTTCATACTGTTCATGGGTCTTAGAAAACATCACTACTAACAAAGCTAGTGGAGGTGATGGAATTCCAGTTGAGCTATTTCAAATCCTGAAAGATGATGCTGTGAAAGTGCTGCACTCAATATGCCAGCACATTTGGAAAACTCAGCAGTGGCCACAGGACTGGAAAAGGTTAGTTTTCATTCCAATCCCAAAGAAAGGCAATGCCAAAGAATGCTCAAACTACCACACAATTGTACTCATCTCACACGCTAGTAAAGTAATGCTCAAAATTCTCCAAGCCAGGCTTCAGCAATACGTGAACCATGAACTTCCTGATATTCAAGCTGGTTTTAGAAAAGGCAGAGGACCCAGAGATCAAATTGCCAACATTCGCTGGATCATGGAAAAAGCAAGAGAGTTCCAGAAGAGCATCTATTTCTGCTTTATTGACTATGCCAAAGCCTTTGACTGTGTGGATCACAATAAACTGTGGAAAATCCTGAAAGAGATGGGAATACCAGACCACCTAACCTGCCTCTTGAGAAATCTGTATGCAGGCCAGGAAATAACAGTTAGAACTGGACAGGGAACAACAGACTGGTTCCAAAGAGGAAAAGGAGTACGTCAAGGCTGTATATTGTCACCCTCCTTATTTAACTTCTATGCAGAGTACATCATGAGAAACGCTGGACTGGAAGAAACACAAGCTGGAATCAAGATTGCTGGGAGAAATATCAATAACTTCAGATATGCAGATGACACCACCCTTATGGCAGAAAGTGAAGAGGAACTAAAAAGCCTCTTGATGACAGTAAAAGAGGAGCGTGAAAAAGTTGGCTTAAAGCTCAACATTCAGAAAACAAAGATCATGGCATCCAGTTCCATCACTCCATGGGAAATAGATGGGGAAACAGTGGAAACAGTGTCAGACTTTATTTTGGGGGGCTCCAAAATCACTGCAGATGGTGACTGCAGCCATGAAATTAAAAGGCGCTTACTCCTTGGAAGGAAAGTTATAAGCAACCTAGATAGCATATTCAAAAGCAGAGACCTTACTTTGCTGACTAAGGTCCATCTAGTCAAGGCTATGGTTTTTCCAGTAGTCATGTATGGATGTGAGAGTTGGACTGTGAAAAAGGCTGAGCGCCGAAGAATTGATGCTTTTGAACTGTGGTGTTGGAGAAGACTCTTGAGAATCCCTTGGACTGCAAGGAGATCCAACCAGTCCATTCTGAAGGAGATCAACCCTGGGATTTCTTTGGAAGGAATGATGCTGAAGCTGAAACTCCAGTACTTTGGCCACCTCATGCAAAGAGTTGACTCATTGGAAAAGACTCTGATGCTGGGAGGGATTGGGGGCAGGAGGAGAAGGGGACAACCCAGGATGAGATGGCTGGATGGCATCACTGACTCAATGAATGTGAGTCTAAGTGGACTCCGGGAGATGATGATGGACAGGGAGGCCTGGCGTGCTGTGATTCATGGGGTCGCAAAGAGTCAGACACGACTGAGCGACTGAACTGAACTGAACTGAACACTTAAGCAAATGTCCTAATACATCATATTTAAATGGTTTACCCTTTCCTTCTCCATATTATACATTCCTTAAGAACTTGGGTCTTTGGTAATCATGCAGATGGAGCCCTCAAGAGGGGACTAGAATATAAATTTTAAAAAAATTTTTTAGAGTTATTCCCTGGTGGTCTAGTGGCTTACAATCTGAGTTTCCAAGGCAGGGGGCCCTGGGTTGATCCCTGCTTGGGGAGCTAGATCCAACATACCACAGCTAAAGATCCAATGTGCTGCAACTAAGACCTGACACAGCCAAATAAATAAACTTTTTTTAAAAAGGAATGGGATTACTGCCCTTATAAAAAGATCCCCTAGATTTCCCTCGCCCTTCTGCCATACATAGCAGTCTATGAAACACAGAGCAGAACCTTAAGTTTAAGGTTGTTTTCGTGGGAAGGAACTTCCCATAGGAACCCTCTGTCACAAAGCCTATGCATTTAATAGTGTTCAACTAACACTTACTGAGCTCTTCAAGCACAAGGCATTTTCAAAGTGCTACAGGTATAGCAATTAATTAACCTGGGAGATAGCTATATGCAAAAGAAGAATATAGACATATAAACAAAATTTCAGGATAAACTATAAAGTACTAAGACAGAGGTTAAGTACAAGGCTCTACGGGACAGTCAGGAGATTCAGAACTTCTCCTGCTGCTGCTGCTAAGTCGCTTCAGTCGTGTCCGACTCTGTGCGACCCCATAGACAGCAGCCCATGAGGCTCCCCCGTCCCTGGGATTCTCCAGGCAAGAACACTGGAGTGGGTTGCCATTTCCTTCTCCAATGCATGAAAGTGAAAAGTGAAAGTGAAGTCGCTCAGTCGTGTCCGACTGTTAGGGACCCCATGGACTGCGGCCCACCAGGCTCCTCTGTCCATGGGATTTTCCAGGCAAAAGTGCTGGAGTGGGGTGCCATTGCCTTCTGCGGAACTTCTAGAAGGTCTGAATTGATCTTTTAAAAATGCAAACAAGTTAACCAAGTGAAGACAAATGGTCTTAAGTAGAGAAAACAAAACAAAGCAAAGCAACAGAGGCATAAAAAAGTTTGGGATGAAACTATCAGTACTTTGGCATCACTGGAGCACAGAGGTAATGAGCATGTCAAGAAATGAGATTGTAGCTGCCTCTGGCCTCCTGAGTACCAAGCAGAGTACCATGTGAGAAAGGCAAAGGTCAGAGGATGCAGAAAACCTGCCACCTGTGCCAAGACGCTGAGCATCACTGAGATTTCTACTCCTACACTTGCAACTGAGAAGGGATCCAACACGCAGTATTCCTGGAAGTGCAGGGCTGGCGACATTCACGACCTGCTTTCCTTCTGAGTATGGGGCAAGCCTTGCCTCAGTTACAGGTCCACACAACTTAGGATTCCACCCATATTCAAAGGAGGTGCGGGGTTCGGGTCATCTTGAGGCCTTCTTCACAAACTGCGCCCCAGGAAGAAAAGGGAAGAAGGAGGAACATATAGCCGCAGAACAACACTGCGACATTATGATTCCGCAGAGACATCAACATCACAACCCACCGGAGTCGCCACTCTGATGCCTCAGACAAGGAGCCGAGCTGAGCGGTGGGAAGCCAGTGGCGCCCTCCGGGAGGAAGGGCAGACAGACGGACGGCGTCAAGTCCTGACACCCCACACCCGACCCCAGCCCCGTTTCCCGGTCACTCAGGGCTCCCGCGGCCTCACCCAGGCTGAGCGGAGCCAGGAGCCCACCTCCAGGGACCCACAGCTCTGTTTACCTTGGTCATCCCAACCCCCACCACAAACACCCGGTTCTGGACCAGAGACTAAGAAGAGGCCAAAGACACGGCCCGAAACGTTGTGGGCACAGGGGTGCGGACCCGACGCAGAGGCTGCAAGTCTAAGGAGGACGCTGACTGAAGCGGCACCTGCGCCCGAGCTCTTGGGGCCGGGGCCGGGGCAGGGGCAGGAGGCGCCAGGGGGCGGGGCAGGAGGCGCCAGGGGCGGGGCAGGAGGCGCCAGGGGGCGGGGCAGGAGGCGCCAGGGGGCGGGGCAGGAGGCGCCAGGGGGCGGGGCAGGAGGTGCCAGGGGGCGGGGCAGGAGGCGCCAGGGGGCGTGGCGGGCAGGACGGGGAACGGGCGCGTGCGCGAACCTGCCGGCGCGCTCTCCTCGTGGGGAGAGAAGTGCTATGGGACTCTAGTGGACAAAGTTCAAGGCGAGAATTCACCGGTTAGTTGGAAACTCAGTCCCTTTCAGCCCTTGAAAAAGGCTCTATAGCCTAGAACCAGTCCGTCGGGTTTAAATTCTCTATGCTGAGACCGATTGTGGCCTGCAGCAAGGCCTGAGATTGAGAGGAAGTCGTGGCCAGAAGCCGGACTCACGAAAGGGTAGCCTGAGGAAAAATTTTGAAATGTTGGGAGTTGCTCTGTATCCTATCAGTGGTAGTACTTAGAAGAGATATACTTCTGGCGAGGGGGGACGGATTTTATTGTATGAATATCTAAAATAAAACTAAAGTCCTGTCACTAGCCTTGTGACTTTTTTTTCTGTGTGTGTTTATAACATGGTCTGTTTGTTCATTATATATGTATTTTTGGCTTTGCTGGATGCTCCTTGCTTTGCGCACTTTCTCTAGTTGTAAGGGGCAGCGGCCAGTCTTCCTTGCGGTACACAGCCTTCTCACTGCGGTGACTTGTCTTGTTGGGGAGCACAGGCTCTGGATGCCCCGGCTTCAGTAGCTGCAGCACCTGCGCTCAGTAGTTGTGGCGACCTGGGGCTTAGTTGCTCAGGGGCTTGTGGGATCTTCCCAGACCTGGGATTTGAGCGAACCCGTGTCCCCTGCATTGGCAGGCAGATTCTTACCTATTGTGCCACCAGGAAAGTCTGCTGAGTGACATTTTGTCTTGTGAGGATTAAGGGAGGTGATAGAAGCAAAGCCTTTAGCACTTGATACAGAGACTATATATATGTAGGTATGTTGTGGATATATCATATATTTAGGGGATGATTTTTATTGGCTGATTCTGAATTTGCAGATTTTCCTACAGATAAGAATGAATCAGTAACCCCAAAATCAATACTCCAAGAGCCCTGGCGATGGGTGGAAAAAATGTGAGTTGTCCCACATGTCTGTTCTCAGTTGAGGTTACACAAGACCCTGTCCAGTTCATGCTGTAAACAAATGTGTTTCTCATGATTTCATGCCTGCCATGTTTTCACATTTTTGTGTTTTGTTGTTCATTTCACCATTTAAAAATCTCCCGCAACAATGGTGCCTGAAGCACTACCTGGTATACCTGTGAAGTTCTACCTGTGAAGAAAATACTGAACTTGGCTCATACATGAGTTACAGTGTTATTGGCCCTGAGCTCAAATACGAATAACAAGATGTCTTTAAACAGAAACACACATAAAACCAGCTTATTTATTGATCAACTGACAAAATATGTGTGGGCAGAGGCTTGCAGGTGCCTAACCCTGTATTTTCCTTAGGAGCAATTGTTCAGTGTTCACTAATTTGTGGTCACAGCAACCTTTAGAACATAACTAACACCAAAATCTGAGAAATGACTGGTGTGTGTGTATGTGGGTGTGGGTGTGTCTGTAAAATTTCTGAGGCCCCTTCCAGTCCTCAGTTCAGTTCAGTCGCTCAGTCGTGTCTGACTCTGCAACCCCATGAATCACAGCACGCCAGGCCTCCCTGTCCATCACCAACTCCTGGAGTTCACTCAGACTCACGTCCATCGAGTCATTGATGCTATCCAGACATTTCATCCTCTGTCGTCCCCTTCTCCTCCTGCCCCCAATCCCTCCCAGCATCAGAGTCTTTTCCAATGAGTCAACACTTCGCATCAGGTGGCCAAAGTACTGGAGTTTCAGCTTTAGCATCATTCCTTCCAAAGAAATCCCAGGGTTGATCTCCTTCAGAATGGACTGGTTGGATCTCCTTGCAGTCCAAGGGACTCTCAAGAGTCTTCTCCAACACCACAGTTGAAAAGCATCAATTCTTCGGCGCTCAGCCTTCTTCACAGTCCAACTCTCACATCCATACATGACCACAGGAAAAACCATAGTCTTGACTAGATGGACCTTAGTCGGCAAAGTCCTAAGGGTATATAAAAAGAGCCTCTCATAGATCCCCATGGGACAAAGCATCAAATACTGGAAGGTCACCTCCTCCAATTGTTCTTAGGACTGGTAGAATTTAAGGCCAGGTGTCCATTTAGCAGAAACTTCACTTGGCTGCTGAGGAGTTACTGGGCAGGAGGTGAAAAGACAGAGGACTTGGGGCAAGCTGAGGTGTTTCTGAGACTGACCAAGCTATCTCTGTGGAGACTGAGTACCCTGTCTGGGGGCAGGGGTGGGTGGGTAGGGGCATGTTCAAATTGAGGTTGACTGGCCTCAAAGGGGTTGCAGAAGACACACACACTTAGCCCTGAAGGGAAACTGAACCAAGTGGACTCTCAGTTCATAGGCCATTTTTATGTTTTCAAATGGCCCTATAGAAATTGCATATTTATACATAACTGTGCCACCCACCAAAAATCACCAAAATTTCAGACCATCCATATTCAGAGCCCACTCTACTGATCAGAGCATCTGGGAGTGAAGCCTAGGCATCAATGTTTAGAGTTTCTTCCAGGTGATTCTACGGCACCTCCACCGGGCTAGGTAAAGATTTCCTGGGTTAAGAATGAGTCAGCTTAGTAGAATCTTCACCTAATTAGACAAGGGGCAAATATTCTCCCCTTTTCCTCCCTATCCCTCAGGTTCAGTACAGTTCAGTCGCTCAGTCATATCCGACTCTTTGAAGCACAGCACGCCAGGACTCCCTGTCCATCACCAACTCCCGGAGTTTACCCAAACTCTGTCCTTTGTGTCGGTGATGCCATCCAGCCATCTCATCCTCTGTCGTCCCCTTCTCCTCCTGCCCTCAATCTTTCCCAGCATCAGGGTCTTTTCCAATGAGTCAGCTCTTTGCATCAGGTGGCCAAACTATTGGAGTTTCAGCTTCAACATCAGTCCTTCCAATGAACACTCAGGACTGATCTCCTTTAGGATGAACTGGTTGGATCTCCTTGCAGTCCAAGGGACTCTCAAGAGTCTTCTCCAATGCCACAGTTCAAAAGCATCAATTCTTCAGCTCTCAGTTTTCTTTATAGTCCAACTCTCACATCCATACACAACTACTGGAAAAACCATAGCCTTAACTAGATGGACCTTTGCTGGCAAAGGAATGTCTCCGCTTTTTAATATGCTGTCTAAGTTGGTCACAACTTTCCTTCTAAGGAGTAAGCGTCTTTTAATTTCAGGGCTGCAGTCACCTTCTGCAGTGATTTTGGAGCCCAAAAAAATAAAGTCTGACACTGTTTCCACTGTTTCCCCATCTATTTCCCATGAAATGATGGAACTGGATGCCATGATCTTAGTTTTCTGAATGTTAAGCTTTAAGCCAACTTTTTCACTCTCCTCTTTCACTTCATCAAGAGGCTCTTTAATTCTTCACTTTCTGTCATAAGGGTGGTATCATCTGCATATCTGAGGTTATTGATATTTCTCCTGGCAATCTTAATTACAGCTTGTGGTTCATCCAGTCCAGCGTTTCTCATGATGTACTCTGTATAGAAGTTAAATAAGGAGGGTGACAATATACAGCCTTGATGTACTCCTTTTCCTGTTTGGAGCCAGTCTGTTGTTCGTGTCCAGTTCTAACTGTTGCTTCCTGAGCTGCATATAGGTTTCTCAACAGGCAGGTCAGGTGGTCTGGTATTCCCATCTCCTTCAGAATTTTCCACAGTTTGTTGTGATCCACAGTCAAAGGCTTTGGCATAGTCAACAAAGAAGAAATAGATGTTTTTCTGGAACTTTCTTGCCTTTTTGGTGATCCAATGGATGTTGGCAATTTGATCTCTGGTTCCTCTGTCTTCTAAAACCAGCTTGAACATCTGGAAGTTCACAGTTCACATATTGCTGAAGTCTGGCTTGGAAAATGTTAAGCATTACTTTACTAGTGTGTGAGATGAGTGTGGTAGTTTGAACATTCTTTGGCCTTGCCTTTCTTTGGGATTGTAATGAAAACTGACCTTTTCCAGTCCTGTGGCCACTGCTGAGTTTTCCAAATGTGCTGGCATATTGAGTGCAGCACTTTCACAGCATCATCTTTCAGGATTTGAAATAGCTCTACTGGAATTCCATCACCTCCGCTAACTTTGTTCGTAGTGATGCTTCCTAAGGCCCACTTGACTTCACATTCCAGGATGTCTGGCTCTAGGTGAGTGATCACACCATCGTGGTTATCTGGGTCGTGAAGATCTTTTCTGTACAGTTCTTCTGTGTATTCTCGCCACCTCTTCTTAATATCTTCTGCTTCTGTTAGGTCCATACCATTTCTGTCCTTTATCGAGCCCATCTTTGCATGAAATATTCCCTTGGTATCTCTAATTTTCTTGAAGAGATCTCTTGTCTTTCTCATTCTATTGTTTTCCTCTATTTCTTTGCATTGATCCCTGAGGAAGGCTTTCTTATCTCTCCTTGCTATTCTTTGGAACTCTGCATTCTGATGTTTATATCTTTCCTTTTCTCCTTTGCCTTTCACTTCTCTTCTTTTCTCAGCTATCTGTAAGGCCTCCTCAGACAGCCATTTTGCTTTTTGCATTTCTTTTTCTTGGGGATGGTCTTGATCCCTGCCTCCTGTACAGTGTCACAAACCTCTGTCCATAGTTCATCAGTCACTCTGTCTATCATATCTAGTCCCTTAAATCTATTTCTCACTTCCACTGTATAATCGTAAGGGATTTGATTTAGTTCATACCTGGATGGTCTAGTGGTTTTCCCTACTTTCTTCAATTTAAGTCTGAATTTGGCAATAAGGAGTTCATGATCTGAGCTGTAGTCAGCTCCTGGTCTTGTTTTTGCTGACTGTATACAGCTTCTCCATCTTGGGCTGCAAAGAATATAATCAATCTGATTTTGGTGTTGGTCATCTGGTGATGTCCATGTGTAGAGTCTTCTCTTGTGTTTTGGAATAGGGTGTTTCCTATGACCAGTGCATTTTCTTGGCAAAACTCTATTAGCCTTTGCCCTGCTTCAATCTGTACTCCAAGGCCAAATTTGCCTGTTACTCCAGGTGTTTCTTCGGAGAAGGCAATGGCACCCCACTCCAGTACTCTTGCCTGGAAAATCCCATGGATGGAGGAGCCTGGAAGGCTGAAGTCCACGGGGTTGCTGAGGGTTGGACACGACTGAGCGACTTCACTTTCACACACTGGAGAAGGAAATGGCAACCCACTCCAGCGTTCTTGCCTGGGGAATCCCGGGGACGGGGGAGCCTGGTGGGCTGCCGTCTCTGGGGTCACACAGAGTCAGACACAACTGAAGTGACTTAGCAGCAGCAGCAGCCAGGTGTTTCTTGACTTCCTACTTTTGCATTCCAATCCCCTATAATGAAAAGGACATCTTTTTGGGGTGTTAGTTCTACAAAGTCTTGTAGGTCTTCATAGAACCATTCAACTTCAGCTTCTTCAGCATTACCAGTCAGGGCATGGACTTGGTTTACTGTGATATTGAATGGTTTGCCTTGGAGACGAACAGAGATCATTCTGTCTCTTTTGAGATTGCATCCAAGTACTGCATTTCAGATTCTTTTGTTGACTAGTATAAGGCAGGCACTGACGAGGTCACTAAGTGGAGAGTTTTTTCTTGAAACTCTGATTGGCTGATAAAGATAGCATTGTGATTGGTGGATAAGACAACCTAATAGAGCAAAAAGGTACAGGGTCCAGGTTAATTATTATGCAACAAATGCTGTCTTGTCCATTGGATATTGGTTTCAAAATAGGAGCCCACAGAGGTGAAAATGGAATAATAAACATTCTAGTTAATGCTGAAAAGATTGTAAAGGGACACTTCCCTTTCCAATGTGGAAGACTAGATAATCCAAAAATTCTCCTACCACAAAATACCTAGAAATGCTGCATAAAATACAACAAATGTTCTTTTAAATGCATACGATATAGGAGAGAGAAGTTTTCTGCTTTAATTTTATAGCCCTCTGTACTGTTTGAATGTGTGTATTACTTTTTTTTGTTACTATAGTATGTGTTATTTTAATTTTTGTCATCGTGTTTTATTTTCATTTAAACTATTTGTTTTTGAGTAGATAATACTTAAAACGTGAATCAAGATTCAAAAATTTACAAAGTCAAACTGCAAAATTTCTCTTTCCTACCCCTATTGCCATCTCCCCAATTCCTCTTCCCTATCCTAGAAATATTTTATGTAGCTACTTTATAAAAGCAGAGGAAACATCTTGTGTTCTCAGTCACTCAGTCGTGTCCTACTCTTTGAGTCCATGGACTATAGCCCACCAGGCTCCTCTGTCCATGGAATTTTCCAGGCAAGAATACTGGAGCAGTTCGCCAGTTCCTGTTCCAGGGGATCTTCCCAATCTAGGGATCAAACTGACTTCTATTGTGTCTCCTGCATGAGCAGGCAGATTCTTTACCACAGCACCACTTGGAAAGCCCCACCAAGTGTATATATGCACACCTAAATAATGCTGTCCCTCTCTATAACACAAATTTTAGTTTTCTTCACACACTATTCCACATGTTGATTTTTTTCATACAATAGATTTTGAAGCTTATATCAGAACTTCCTGAATTCTTTCATAACTGAATAGTATTCAATTTATAGATAAACCATAATTTATTTAAGCAGTCCCTGTTGGATATTAACATGGTTTCCAGTCTTTTGCTATTATAAGCATTTCTGCAATGAATAACTTTGTACATACGATATTTCATACCTGTGTGGTTATATCTGTAGGCTAAATCCTTAAAATTGGAATTTTATAGTAAGAAAATAGAGGTAACATATACGTCTAAACATAAACTGTCAATTGGTCTCCATTAAAGACATTCCTATCATCACTGTCAGAGTGCTCTGCATATATCCCTCAATAACTAAAACAGGATTTCCTTGTTGGTCCAGTGGTTAAGAATCTATCTGCCAATGTAGGGGACACGGGTTCAATCCCTGGTCCAGGAAGATTCCACATATCTTGGGGCAACCAAGCACAGGTACCACAACGACTGAACCATGCACCCTAGGGCCCATGCTCTGCAACAAGAGAAGCCATTACAATGAGAAGTCCTTGCACCACAGCAACATACAGCCGAGAAACTAAAATGAATAAATAAAATAAAAGTAACTAAAACAATCATTTTAAGTTCATATTATAATTCAGAAGAGATTATTGAGGGAGTTTTGCTTAAAACTGGCAAGATTTAAAAGGAGGAAAAAAATGTTATTACCTATGGCCCTGTTATTACTACCACTCTAATCCTACCTCCATTGCTTCTTTGCTAAGCTTCCTTGCTGCTACTACTGCTGCTAAGTTGCTTCAGTCGTGTCCGACTCTGTGCAACCCCATAGACGGCAGCCCACCAGGCTCCCCCGTCCCTGGGATTCTCCAGGCAAGAATACTGGAATGGGTTGCCATTTCCTTCTCCAATGCAGGAAAGTGAAAATGAAAGTGAAGTCACTCAGTAGTGTCCGACTCCTAGCGACCCCATGGACTGCAGCCAACCAGGCTCCTCCATCCATGGGATTTTCTAGGCAAGAGTACTGGAGTGGGGTGCCATTGCCTTCTCTGAAGCTTCCTTGGAATCCCAGAAATAATCATAATGTAGAGAGGAGGCAGAGCACCTTTTTATTTTAAAAACCAGGTGCCAGATTTCCTCTTAGGAAACGAAGTTTCTTTACTTGGTGTATTAGTTTGCTAGGGTTGCCATAACAAAGTCACAAACTGGATAATTTAAACAGCAGCAATGTATTTCTGCACAATTTTGGAGGATAGAAGTCTAGGATCAAGGTAATGGCAGGGTTCATTGTGTCTGAGGCCTTGGCTTCTCCTTGGCTTCTAAATGGCCATCTTTCTCTTTGTCTTCCCCTATACCCATCCATATTTAAAATTTTTTTCTTCTTCTAAGGACATCAGTCATGTTGGTTTAGGGCCAACCCTAATGACCTCAGACTTCCCTGGTGGCTCAGATGGTAAAGTGTCTGCCTACAATGCGGGAGACCTGGGTTCAATCCCTGGGTTGGGAAGATCTCCTGGAGAAGGAAAGGGCAACCCACTCCAGTATTCTTGCCTGGAAAATCCCATGAACAGAGGATCCTGGCAGGCCACAGTCCATGGGGTTGCAAAGAGTCAGACACGACTAAGCGATTTCACTTTCTAATGACCTCATTTTAATTTAATTACCTCTTTAAAGACCTTATCTACAAATACATTGAGAGATACTGAGAGATAGGAATTCAACACATACATTTGAAGGAACACAATTCAGTCCATAACAGCTAGCATTAACCTCCTTAAGTATGACAGGTGAAGTCCCACAATTGTTTCCCAACCTCCTGTAAAAATCTTTCTATGCAACATCGTGTCTGTGACTCTTTAAGGAGTGGCAGAATTGGAGTTGTGTCCAGTAATGTGGAGGAAAGGGACAGGGAGAGATGGCCTGGTGATCCATAACCTCAATTAATTCATTGGAAACTAGAGCAGCTCACAAATAACCACAAGTGACATAAACTTCAGTTAACCTTCAGGGTAACAGAGATGAACTACCATGAGGTAATGACAAAGATTCTATCACCAGATATCAGCACTAAGATGGTGGAGAAACAGGACGGGGAGACCACTTCCTCCCCCACAGATTCATCGAAAGACCATTTGAACACTGAGCAAATGAACACTGAACAAAACAACTTCTGAACTCTGGCGGAGGACACCAGGCACCCAGAAAGGCAGCCCATTGTCTTCGAAAGAAGGTAGGACAAAATATAAAAGATAAAAAGAGAGACAAAAGAGTTAGGGATGGAGACTCATCCCGGGAAGGGAGTCTTTAAAGAGGAGAAGTTTCCAAACACCAGGAAACCCTCTCACCAGCGGGTCTGTAGGGAGTTTTGGAATCTCAGAGGGCAACATGACCGGGAGGAATAAATAAATAAATAAAACCCACAGATCACGCGCCTAACCGCAACTCCCAGTGGAGAAGTAGCCCAGGTGCTGGTGTCAGCCACAAGCAAGCAGGGGCTGAAGAGGGAGGCGCAGGCTGCATTGCTTAGGGTTAGGACCGGGCCTGAATGCCCGGAGGGCATTCTGAGAGAGCTAACGCTCCAGATAGCAACCCAAACTGTGGGATAGCCAGAGAGAGGGGGAAAAAAAGAGGAGAGAGAGAGAACTTTCCCCAAAAACAACCTAGGGCTTTTGATGACAGATTGTGTGGCTCTAAAGCACAGGTTCCAGCTTTCCTGTGTTAAGCTTAGGTTCTGTGAGTGCATTACTATTTACCCCATGAAATCACGTGTACAACACTCTGCTTTGTAACTGGACTTGTATTATCACTTTTTTCTGTTACCACCCATTTCATGTTAGCTGCATTGTTAGTCAGCTTATAATTAAATTAACCGTGAATCATTTTAGCGGCATGTGAAGTGTAATAACTAGTCCATTTTGTGGTCTTTTGACACACAGTTTTTATAATTTGCATCATTGGCTAATTAGTTGATATTTAAAATTCTTTGACGATTTGTCTGTGGTTTCATGCTTGATTTCTCTCCGAGTATTTGTAAAAGAACAGTTCTGTATATGTTTTCCTTGCTGTTGGAGTTCTCTGATGGTGTGTCTGCTTTCATCATTGGTTTGGATTTCCTGTCTAATCCTGTTGTCCAGACCCCACCCCCCCCACCCCTGAGGTTGTAGTTTACCTATCCATCTCCCCTCCCCCGTCGCCCCACTTGCTCTGGTCATAGCAGTGCTGTGGTCCACAGCGTGTGTCCCCTTAGTTTGGTTTGCGCTTTGTCTTCATGTCTCATTAAATGGTGTTTCTCCCCCATAGCAGTAAGTTTGAATTAGTGTATCACTATGCAGTTACTGAACTGAACTGAACTGAAGCAGTTACAAGGGAAGGCAATGGCAACCCACTCCAGTACTCTTGCCTGGAAAATCCCACGGATGGAGGAGCCTGGTAGGCTGCAGTCTATGGGGTCGCACAGAGTCGGACATGACTGAAGCAACTTAGCAGCAGCAGCAGCAGCAAGGCACTGCTGGGCCCACTCACAGAACAAAGGATTGAGCGAATACCAGAGGAAAGCTGCTGCTGCTACTGCTGCTAAGTCGCTTCATTCGTGTCCGACTCTGTGTGACCCCAGAGACAGCAGCCCACCAGGCTCCCCCGTCCCTCAGATTCTCAAGGCAAGAACACTGGAGTGGGTTGCCATTTCCTTCTCCAATGCATGAAAGTGAAAGTGAAGCCGCTCAGTCATGTCCAACTTCTAGTGACCCCATGGACTGCAGCCCACCAGGCTCCTCTGTCCAAGGGATTTTCCAGGCAAGAGTACTGGAGTGGGGTGCCATTGCCTTCTCTGAGAGGAAAGATAGCCAGCAGCAGACCAGCCCATACCCAACCAGAGGCAGGGAGGCAGGCAGGCAACAGCCAGAACCAAAAGGCAAGGGGCAAACTTGGCCCCAGAGATGGCATCCTCTATCAAACTGCCAGCAGGCTCCCAGTTGCTAACCAAGTCTTCGTGGGATCCTGGACGGCTGACATCCGCCAGGAGCAGCCAGAGATCAGCTCCCCAGAGAAGGCACACGGCACACCTGAGATGGCACTCCCAGGAAGCCGAGTGCCTGGACCGGGGAGGTGAAAAGATGCACCGCCCCACCTGGGGAGAGTGCACTGGCCAAGCACCTGGTCACCTGAGATGCTCGGACCTGGGAAGGGCACAAAATTCAGACCCAACCAAGTCTGTGACTTTGTGGAGTAACCGAGAACCTGAACCTGAGCAGCTTAGATCTGGGAAGTGCACACAACCCAGGGCCCGCTTTAGACAGTTCCCCTGCAGAGTACATTCTGTCAGACCTCTCCACCATGACCCACCCATCTTGGGTGGCCCCACGGGCATGGCTTAGTTTCACTGAGTTAGACAAGGCTGTGGTCCTAGTGTGATTAGATTGACTAGTTTTCTGTGATTACGGTTTCAGTGTGTCTGCCCTCTAATGCCCTCTTGCAACACCTACCGTCTTATTTGGGTTTTTCTTACCTTGGACGTGGGGTATCTCTTCACGGCTGCTCCAGCAAAGTGCAGCCACTGCTCCTTACCTTGGACGAGGGGTATCTCCTCACCACCGCCCCTCCTGACCTTGAATGTGGAATAGCTCCTCTAGGCCCTCCTGCACCCGCGCAGCCACCACTCCTTGGACGTGGGGCTGCTCTTCCCCCGGCCGCCGCCCCTGGCCTCGGATGTGGGGTAGTTCCTCTCGGCTGCTCCTGCGCTGTTGCACCCTGGCACTCTTGGCCACTGCCCCTGACCTCAGATGTGAGGTAACTCATCTTGGCCACCGCCCCTCGGGCATGGGGTGGTCCTCCCAGCTTCTGCCTCTGACCTCGGATGTAGGGTAGCTCCTCTCGGCTGCGCTATGTGTGCCTGTCGCAGGGAGAAGGGAATGGCAAACCACTTCAGTATTCTTGCCTTGAGAACCCCATGAACAGTATGAAAAGGCAAAATGATAGGATACTGAAAGAGGTACTCCCCAGGTCAGTAGGTGCCCAATATGCTACTGGAGATCAGTGGAGAAATAACTCCAGAAAGAATGAAGGAGTGGAGCCAAAGAAAAAACAATAACCAGTTGTGCATGTGACTGGTGATGGAAGCAAGGTAGGATGCTGTAAAGAGCAATATTGCATAGGAACCTGGAATGTCAGGTCCACGAATCAAGGCAAATTGGAAGTGGTCAAACAAGAGATGGCAAGAGTGAACGTTGACATTCTAGGAATCAGCAAACTAAAATGGACTGGAATGGGTGAATTTAACTCAGATGACCATTATATCTACTACTGCGTGCAGGAATCCCTTAGAAGAAATGGAGTAGCCATCATGGTCAACAAAAGAGTCCAAAACGCAGTACTTGGATGCAATCTCAAAAACGACAGAATGATCTCTGTTCATTTCCAAGGCAAACTATTCAATATCACAGTTATCCAAGTCTATGCCCCAACCAGTAACGCTGAAGAAGGTGAAGTTGAATGGTTCTATGAAGTCCTACAAGACCTTTTTTTTTTTTAATTTTTATTTTTACTTTATTTTACTTTACAATACTGAATTGGTTTTGCCATACATTGACATGAATCCACCACGGGTGTACATGCGTTCCCAAACATGAGCCCCCCTCCCACCTCCCTCCCCATAACATCTCTCTGGGTCATCCCCGTGCACCAGCCCCAAGCATCCTGTATCCTGCATTGGACATGGACTGGTGATTTGTTTCTTACATGATAGTATACATGTTTCAATGCCATTCTCCCAAATCATCCCACCCTCTCCCTCTCCCTCTGAGTCCGAAAGTCCGCTCTACACATCTGTGTCTCTTTTGCTGTCTTGCATACAGGGTCATCACTGCCATCTTTCTAAATTCCATATATATGTGTTAGTATACTGTATTGGTGTTTTTCTTTCTGGCTTACTTCACTCTGTATAATCGGCTCCAGTTTCATCCATCTCATTAGAACTGATTCAAATGCATTCTTTTTAATGGCTGAGTAATATTCCATTATGTATATGTACCACAGCTTTCTTATCCATTCATCTGCTGATGGACATCTAGGTTGTTTTCATGTCCTGGCTATTATAAACAGTGCTGCGATGAACATTGGGGTACATGTGTCTCTTTCAATTCTGGTTTCCTTGGTGTGTATGCCCAGCAGTGGGATTGCTGGGTCATAAGGCAGTTCTATTTGCAATTTTTTAAGGAATCTCCACAAGTTCTCCATAGTGGCTGTACTAGTTTGCATTCCCACCAACAGTGTAGGAGGGTTCCCTTTGCTCCACACCCTCTCCAGCATTTATTGCTTGCAGACTTTTGGATCACAGACATTCTGACTCGGGTGAAGTGGTACCTCATTGTGGTTTTGATTTGCATTTCTCTAATAAGGAGTGATGTTGAGCATCTTTTCATGTGTCTGTTAGCCATTCGTATGTCTTCTTTGGAGAAATGTCTATTTAGTTCTTTGGCCCATTTTTTGATTGGGTCATTTATTTTTCTGGAATTGAGCTGCATAAGTTACTTGTATATTTTTGAGATTAGTTGTTTGTCAGTTGCTTCATTTGCTATTATTTTCTCCCATTCAGAAGGCTGTCTTTTCACCTTGCTTATATTTTCCTTTGTTGTGCAGAAACTTTTAATTTTAATTAGATCCCATTTGTTTATTTTCGCTTTTATTTCCAGAATTCTGGGGGGTGTATCATAGAGGATCCTGCTGTGATTTATGTCGGAGAGTGTTTTGCCTATGTTCTCCTCTAGGAGTTTTATAGTTTCTGGTCTTACATTTAGATCTTTAATCCATTTTGAGTTTATTTTTGTGTGTGGTGTTAGAAAGTGATCTAGTTTCATTCTTTTACAAGTGGTTGACCAGTTTCCTACAAGACCTTTTAGAACTAACACCCAAAAAAGATGTCCTTTTCAATATAGGGGACTGGAATGCAAAAGTAGGAAGTCAAGAAATACCCGGAGTAACAGGTAAATTTGGCCTTGGAATATGGAATGAAGAAGGGCAAAGACTAATAAAGTTTTGCCAAGAAAATGCACTGGTCATAGCAAACACCCTCTTCCAACAATACAAAAGACTCTGCACATGGACATCACCAGATGGTTGACACCAAAATCAGATTGATTATATTCTTGCAGCCAAAGATGGAGAAGCTCTATACAGTCAACAAAAACAAGACCAGGAGCTGACTGTGGCTCAGATTATGAACTCCCTATTGCCAAATTCAGATTTAAATTGAAGAAAGCAGGGAAAAGCACAAGACCATTCAGGTATGACCTAAATCAAATCCCTTACGATTATACAGCGGAGTGAGAAATAGATTTAAGGGCCTAGATCTGATAGATAGAGTGCATGATGAACTATGGAATGAAGTTCGTGACATTGTACAGGAGACAGGGATCAAGACCATCCCCAAGGAAAAGAAATGCAAAAAAGCAAAATGGCTGTCTGGGCAGGACCTGCAAATAGCTGTGAAAAGAAGAGAAGCAAAAAGTAAAGGAGAAAAGGAAAGATATAAGCATTGGAATGCAGAGTTCCAAAGAATAGCAAGAGGAGATGAGAAAGCCTTCCTCAGGGATCAATGCAAAGAAATAGAGGAAAAGAACAGCATGGGAAAGACTAGAGATCTCTTCAAGAAAATTAGAGATACCAAGGGAACATTTCATGCAAAGATGGGCTCGATAAAGGACAGAAATGGTATGGACCTAACAGAAGCAGAAGATATTAAGAAGAGGTGGCAAGAATACACAGAAGAACTGTACAAAAAAGATCTTCAAGACCAAGATAATCACGATGGTGTGATCACTCATCCAGAGCCAGACATCCTGGAATGTGAAGTCAAGTGGGCCTTAGGTAGCATCACTACAAACAAAGTTAGTGGAGGTGAAGAAATTCCAGTAGAGCTATTTCAAATCCTGAAAGATGATGCTGTGAAAGTGCTGCACTCAATATGCCAGCACATTTGGAAAACTCAGCAGTGGCCACAGGACCGGAAAAGGTCAGTTTTCATTCCAATCCCAAAGAAAGGCAATGAAAAGAATGCTCAAACTACAGCACAACTGCACTCATCTCACACGCTAGTAAAGTAATTCTCAAAATTCTCCAAGCCAGGCTTCAGCAATACGTGAACCGTGAACTTTCTGATGTTCAAGCTGGTTTTAGAAAGGCAGAGGAACCAGAGATCAAATTGCCAACATCTGCTGGATCATCAAAAAAGCAAGAGAGTTCCAGAAAAACATCTATTTCTGCTTTATTGAGTATGCCAAAGCCTTTGGCTGTGTGGATCACAATAAACTGTGGAAAATTCTGAAAGAGATGGGAATACCAGACTACCTGACCTGCCTCTTGAGAAAACTATATGCAGGTCAGGAAGCAACAGTTAGAACTGGACAGGGAACACCAGACTGGTTCCAAATAGGAAAAGGAGTATGTCAAGGCTGCATATTGTCACCCTGCTTATTTAACTTCTGTGCAGAGTACATCATGAGAAACGCTGGGCTGGAAGAAGCACAAGCTGGAATCAAGATTGCCGGGAGAAATATCAATAACCTCAGATATGCAGAGGACACCACCCTTATGGCAGAAAGTGAAGAGGAACTAAAAAGCCTCTCGATGAAAGTGAAAGAGGAGAGTGAAAAGGTTGGCTTAAAGCTCAACATTCAGAAAATGAAGATCATGGCATCTGGTCCCATCACTTCGTGGGAAATAGATGGGGAAACAGTGGAAACAGTGTCAGACTTTATTTTTTTGGGCTCCAAAATCACTGCAGAAGGTGACTGCAGCCCTGAAATTAAAAGACGCTTACTCCTTGGAAGAAAGGTATGACCAACCTAGATAGCATATGGGAAAGCAGAGACATTACTTTGCCAACAAAGGTCTGTCTAGTGAAGGCTATGGTTTTTCCAGTGGTCATGTATGGATGTGAGAGTTGGACTGTGAAGAAGGCTGAGCGCCGAAGAATTGATGCTTTTGAACTGTGGTGTTGGAGAAGACTCTTGAGAGTCCCTTGGATTGCAAAGAGATCCAACCAATCCATTCTGAAGGAGATCAGCCCTGGGATTTCTTTGGAAGGAATGATGCTAAAGCTGAAACTCCAGTACTTTGGCCACCTCATGCAAAGAGTTGACTCATTGGAGAAGACTCTGATGCTGGGAAGGGTTGGGGGCAGGAGGAGAAGGGGACAACAGAGGATGAGATGGCTGGATGGCATCACTGACTCAATGGATGTGAGTCTAAGTGAACTCCGGGAGTTGGTGATGGACAGGGAGGCCTGGCATGCTGCAATTCATGGGGTCGCAAGGAGTCGGACACAACTGAGTGACTGAACTGAACTGAACAGAACTGCAGAGCAACCTGGAGCCTCTACAGTGTAGACTGGGAAAGCACACACACTGGGAGCAGAGGGCAAAACCCAGTGTGGCCTAGACACTACAAACACTCCCCACACACGCCAGTGATATTTGTTTGCAGTGTTCCTCCCTCCCCACAGCACAGTTGAACAAGTGAGCATAAAGGATCACCTTAGCCCTCTTGTGTCAGGGCAAAGGTTAGAAACTGAAGAGAGTTACAAACAGAGGAAGCCAAAATAAACAAAGAATAGGGAACTACTTTGGAAGTGACAGGTGCAACAGATTCAAACACTGTAGTTAGCATTGACTACATTGTAAGGGACCTATAGATCTTGAGAAGAAGTATAAGCTGGAATAAGGAACTATCTGAAACTGAGCTGACCCCACACTGCCTTCAACCACTCCAGAGAAATCCCTAGATATATTTTACTAATATCATTTTTAAATTTTTTTATTTTTAAGTTCTTTATTACTCCTTTAATTTTCATTTTTTAAAACCCATTGTTACCTTGCAATAAAAAGACCCTATCTTTAAAGCAAATTCCACATATATCTTTTTATAGCTTTTGTGATTTTTTTTTTAATATTGTATTTTTGAGAGTCTAGCCTCTACTCTAGATTTTTAATCTTTGCTTTTTGGCATTATCAATTCTGTACTTTTAAGAATTCAATCTTCAGTGCCCATTTTACCTAGGAGTGTGATTACTGGCTTGATTGCTCTCTCCCCTTTTGACTCTCCTTTTTCTCCCCCAGGTCACCTCCATCTTCACCCTCCCCCTTCTCTTCTCTGCTTAACCCTGTAAATCTCTTTGGGTGTTCCAGGCTGTGGAGGACATTTAAGGAACTGATCACTGGCTAGACTGGTCTCTCTCCTTTTGATGCCCCCTCCTCTCCTCCTGGTCACCTCTGTCTCCTTCCTCCCTCTTCTCTTCTCTATGGAACTCTGTGAACCTCTCTGACTGTTCCAGACTGTGGAGACCAAATAGGGAATTGATTATTGGCTACCTTGCTCTCTCCCCTTTTGATTCCCCCTCTTCTCCTCCTGGTCACCTCTATCTCCATCCTCCCTCTTCTCTTCTCTATGGAACTCTGTGAACCTCTCTGGGTGTCCTCACTGTGGAGAATCTTTTCACCATTAACCTAGTTGTTTTATCATCAGTGCTGTATGGATGGAGAAGTCTTGAGGCTACTGTAACAATAAGACTGAAAGCCAGAGGCAAGAGGCTTAAATCTAAAACTTGAGAACACCAGAAAACTCCTGACTCCAGGGAACATTAATCGACAAGAACTCATCCAAAAGCCTCCATAACCTACACTGAAACCAAGATCCACCCAAGAGCCAACAAGTTTCAGAGCAAGATATACCAAGCTAATTCTCCAACAATGCAGGAACATAACCCTGAGCACAAAAATACAGGCAGGCAAAAGTCACACCAAACCCATAGACACCTCAAAACTCACTACTGGACACTTCATTGCACTCGAGAGAGAAGAGATCCAGCTCCACCCACCACAACACCAACGCAGGCCTCCCTAACCAGGAAACCTTGACAAGCCACTCGTCCAACCTCATCCACAGGAATGAACCTCCACAATAAAGAGGAACCACAAACTTCCAGCATACAGAAAGGCCATCCCAACACAGCAACCTAAACAAGATGAAAAGGCAGAGAAATATTTGGCAGGTAAAGGAACATGATAAAAGCCCACCAAACCAAACAAAAGAGGAGGAGATAGGGAGTCTACCTGAAAAAGAATTCAGAATAATGATAGTAAAAATGATCCAAAAGCTTGCAGACAAAATGGAGTTACAGAAAAATAGCCTGGAGACAAGGATTGAGAAGATGCAAGAAAAGTTTAACAAAGACCTAGAAGAAATGAAAAAGAGTCAATCGATAATGAATAATGCAATAACTGAGATCAAAAACACTCTGGAGGGAACCAACAATAGAATAACTGAGGCAGAAGATAGGATAAGTGAGGTGGAAGATAGAGTGGTGGAAATAAATGAAGCAGAGAGAAAAAAAGAATTAAAAGAAATGAGGGGGGCGCGCGCCGGCCTCTGACTGGAGGCCGCGGAGGCGGAGGCGCGAGCTCCCCGATAATGGCGGCCTGCAGAGCCCGTGAGAGAGAGAAGTGGCGGCGGCTACCCTGAGAAACCTTGACCTTGAAGATGGTGAGTAGCCAGCCAAAGTACGATCTAATACGGGAGGTAGGCCGAGGTAGTTACGGTGTTGTATATGAAGCAGTCATCAGAAAGACCTCTGCACGGGTGGCAGTGAAGAAAATTTGATGCCATGCACCTGAAAACGTTGAACTAGCCCTGCGTGAGTTCTGGGCACTAAGCAGTATCAAGAGCCAACATCCAAATGTGATTCACTTGGAGGAATGCATCCTACAAAAAGATGGGATGGTGCAAAAGATGTCCCACGGCTCTAATTCTTCCCTTTATTTACAGCTTGTAGAGACTTCACTAAAAGAAAAGAAATTGCCTTTGATCCCAGAAGCTCCTATTACTTGTGGTTTGTGATGGATTTTTGTGATGGAGGAGATATGAATGAGTATCTGTTGTCCAGGAAACCCAATCGTAAAACTAACACCAGCTTCATGCTTCAGCTGAGCAGTGCCCTGGCTTTCTTGCATAAAAACCAGATCATCCATCGAGATCTGAAGCCTGATAACATCCTGATTTCTCAAAGCAGGTTGGACACCAGTGATTTGGAACCTACACTCAAAGTGGCTGATTTTGGTCTAAGTAAAGTTTGTTCAGCATCTGGGCAGAATCCAGAAGAACCTGTCAGTGTAAACAAGTGTTTCCTTTCTACAGCTTGTGGAACAGATTTCTACATGGCTCCTGAAGTGTGGGAGGGACATTATACAGCAAAAGCTGACATCTTTGCTCTGGGGATTATCATCTGGGCAATGTTGGAAAGGATCACCTTCATAGATACAGAGACAAAGAAGGAACTCTTGGGGAGTTATGTAAAACAAGGAACTGAGATTGTGCCTGTTGGGGAGGCACTTCTGGAAAATCCCAAAATGGAACTTCTCATTCCTGTGAAGAAAAAGTCTATGAATGGGCGAATGAAACAACTGATTAAGGAAATGCTGGCTGCAAACCCTCAGGATCGTCCCGATGCTTTTGAACTAGAACTCAGATTAGTACAAATTGCATTTAAAGATAGCAGCTGGGAAACGTGACACATATATTATTTGCAAATATCTTGGATGATATGCTGCTTCTGTTTTAACAGTGATGCAACATAATGTGGCTGAAAAAAGAATATAAAAAGCTAAACTCCACCTTTTAAGGGTTTAGATTTTATTGTGGGATTTTTTTTTTCCTCATTTTTCTTAAGTCCAAGCTGGCCATTCTATTAATATGTTTTAAAAGTGTATTACCAATGAGGATGTAAATTTTTTAAAATGATCATTGGTATAAGTTTGGCAGGAAAATTCTCTATAAGAGCCAAGAAAAGAAGAGTCCAGTTTTCTGGAAATATGTCTCTAAGTATTTTAGACATTCCTTGTCAGTATTAGGAATTTCCATGGGAAAAAAGGTTTGCATGCTGGTAATGCAACCTTTGAAGCTTTGTAAAGGAAACGTATGTGTATATATTTATGTATATGTAAGTATGTGAATGTGTGCATTTTGCATTCCATATGAAAAAAAAATGCCACTTCTGTTTAAATTATTTGATATAGGTTTGGATTTTTGAGATTTGCTGGTGAAATCAGTAATGAAAAATAAAAGAACCTTCCCTCTTCCTACCCTGTCCCTCCCTCTAATGAAATCATACTTTTTATTTTTATAATGTTATACAGCTTTTTTTAAGACATCATTTTGGAGAGTCCAAAATTATCTGGCTAAACATAAGTGAAAGTAAGTGATCCAAAGCTGCTGAAGTTTGTTTGAGCTCTCCAGTGCCCTATAGCTGCAGGAGTTGGATTAGCCATGCAATCAATGTGGTACAGGTTTTAGGTAACCAAGCATTCAATTAACCAATTAAACCACTGCATTGGGACATGACTGCACTTGAGCATCTGCAATCTAATATAAGTCTGAACACAGGATTCTTCTGTTTCTGAAAACTTTGCTGTATATAAACTATAGTAATCGATATATATTAACTTTTTATTTTCAAGACTTTGTCTAAGCCTCAGCATAAAGCTGAAGAAACCAAATGAGTTCTATCCTTTCATTGCCTGCTCCAATATGGTCTCATGTTTAATCACTGGAATTCCTTTCATTTTGGCACTAATGCTGTTTCCTCTTGTCTAATTTGACACAGTAATGGTAGTGATATGGTCGTATTCAGTGTTAACCACCTTTTTCTAAGGTGGGAGTTGATACCTATACAGTTTGGCAAATGGGTAAAATACTGTGGCATCAGTTATGTCTTTCAAATAGAGAGGTTATCAGTTTTATACAATCATTTGGTATGGTCTATGTGAAGAACCAATAGACCATTATTCTTCTTGAGGTCAGTTTGATTTTTAACCCCATATGGTTGTCTCCAGTTTTTTTTTCTTCCCGTAAATGCAGATAGTTCAAATTTAAAGGAAGAAAGTTTTCCTAAAACAGATCATTAGCCTTTAAGGTTGTTAATACTTTGAGACCATTTGTATATAGGTTAATCTTTATAAAGCACTAGAATATTTAGTCAAAAGTAAAAAGTTTAAAGGTATTACAATATTGAAATCATTGATAGTTCACATAGTCTCCTCAGTTTTTTTGAACTTCCACAACTTTTGGAATATTCCTACCATAATTTTTTCCTTATTTAAAATGTGTTCAGGGGACTATAAAGAGTGGAAAAGCACAAAAAGTGGAGTACGTAAAATTTCTGAACTATGCATTACTTGGTGTGAAGTTCAAAATTTAGGCTGAAAGGTTTTACTTAAAACCTCTTAAATGAAGAAAAAGATGTGCTTTTAACATTACTTCCAAGCTAATAATTATAAGAATTATTTTCAAAATTGGAGGTGGAAATACACTGGAACTTCATGATAATTGACCCTCTGGATCACCAAATTAGTAGAACACAGATCTGGCCAAGTAGATTGAGTTGCTGAAAGTTAAAAAAGCATTACAATGTCTTATCAATAACATGGCACTTCAGCAGAGATTCATGATGACTTAGGTGATGGTATGCCAGTGCTTCATTTGCTCTTCAAATAGCTACATGTCATGGTTTCCTAAGTAGATAGCTTTTGGCCCCACCTCATTTAAAATAGTTAACAATTATAATTTATTTTGAAAACTATTTTAATTTACCTGTGAAGTGGAATTATTCCTTTCATTGGCGGTAAGGATGTGAGGTGATCAGGAAGTTTCTTCTGAAATTTTCTTAAGTCCCTGTATTCTAAATAGCCTATGATACCAAGAAAAATGATAGTAAATTCTTTGTCTTCATTCTTTAAGTCAGGAGGTATTTATTAAGTACCTACTGTGTGCTCAGCACTAAAGATCAGTTGATAAAATGACAATTTTAAAACGGCATGTAGCCATGGGCTTTTCCAGCAAGGAGTAAGAAACAAAGTGCTACTTGGAAATTCCTGGATATTGCTTAGAGGAAAAATGAAAGCAAGAGTTTGTGCACAGTGCCTTGCCCATAATAGGCACTCAACAAACAATTGTTCCTCATAGAGTCTCTTGCCATGGTTTATAGTGTTTTATGAAATTTGTCTTAATTGAAAAAAGACCAAATATTTCAAATAAGCTTATAGGCAGCTGTGGCCAGTTAAAATAATGGGATTGTACAGTTAGTTCCTAGAATGTTATTTCGCACTAGTTGTCACTTAGAAGGATGGGGTTCCTATAGTTTTTTGGTGCTAAGGGATACTTTGTCATTATGATGAAGTAAGTGTTACATGTCAGATAAATAGCACACTGAATAGTTCTTTCTGCTGGTCTGTTTTTTCCTCTTTGTTGTTGTTGTTGTTGTTGTTGTTTTTAACTGTAAAATGTTTATCAATCAAACTATTGTAGCAGCTACAAATAATTCACCAGCATGACAAAATGATCAAAAAATAAGTCATCAGCACTTCAAAAACAAAAGCAACTTTTGAAATTTTCTTTTAAAATTGTCAAATATATTTTATGAAGAATTTATAAAAGGGGGAAATGATTGTAATTTATTGTTCATGACTTTTCTTTTTTTTAAATAAAGTGCGTTTCAACAACAACAACAAAAATAAATAAATAAAAGAAATGAGGACAACCTCAGAAACTTCTGGGACAATGTTAAATGCCCCAACATTTGAATCATAGGAGTCCCAGAAGAAGAAGACAAAAAGAAAGGACATGAGAAAATACTTGAGGAGATAATAGTTGAAAACTTCCCTAAAATGGGGAAGGAAATAGCCACCTAAGTCCAAGAAACCCAGAGAGTCCCAAACAGGATAAACCCAAGGTGAAACACTCCAAGCCCAATATTAATCAAATTAACAAAGATCAAACACAAAGAACAAATATTAAAAGCAGCAAGGGAAAAACAACAAATAACTCACAAGGGGATTCCCGTAAGGATAACAGCTGATCTTGCAATAGAAACTCTTTAAGCCAGAAGGGAATAGCAGGACATACTTAAAGTCATGAAATAGAAAAACCTACAACCCAGATTACTGTACCCAGCAAGGATCTCATTCAAATATGAAGGAGAAATCAAAAGCTTTACAGATAAGCGAAAGCTCAGAGAATTCAGCACCACCAAACCAGCTCTTCAACAAATGCTAAAGGATCTTCTCTAGACAGGAAACACAGAAAAGGTTTATAAACTTGAACCCCAAACAACAAAGTTAATGGCAACAGGATCATACTTATCAATAATTACCTTAAATGTAAATGGGTTGAATGCCCCAACCAAAAGACAAAGACTGGCTGAGTGGATACAAAACCAAGACACTTATATATGCTATCTACAAGAGACCCACCTCAAACCTAGGGACACATACAGACTGAAAGTGAAGGGCTGGAAAAAGATATTTCATTCAAATGGAGACCAAATACTCATATCAGATAAAATACACCTTGAAATAAAGGCTGTGAAAAGAGACAAAGAAGGATATGACATAATGATCAAATGATCAATCCAAGAAGAAGATATAACAGTTATAAATATATATGCACCCAACATAGGAGCACCGCAATATGTAAGGCAAATGCTAACAAGTATGAAAGGGGAAATTAACAGTAACACAATAATAGTGGGAGACATTAATACCACACTCACACTTACGGATAGATCAACTAAATATAAAATTAGCAAGGAAACACAAACTTTAAATGATACAATGGACCAGTTAGACCTAGTTGATATAGAGGACATTTCACCCTAGAACAATGAATTTCACCTTTTTCTCAGTGCACACGGAACCTTCTCCAGGATAGATCACATCCTGGGCTATAAATCTAGCCTTGGTAAATTCAAAAAAATTGAAATCATTCCAAGCATCTTTTCTGATCACAGTGTGGTAAGATTAGATGGCAACTACAGGAAGAAAAAAAAAAACCTGTTAAAAATAAAAACATATGGAGGCTAAACAACACACTTCTGAATAACCAATGAATCGCAGAAGAAATTAAAAAAGAAAGCAAAATATGCATAGAAATGAATGAAAATGAAAACACAACAACAACCCAAAACCTATAGGATTCAGTAAAAGAAGTGCTAAGGGGAAGGTTCATAGCAATACAAGCCCACCTCAAGAAACAGGAGAAAAATCAAATAAATAACCTACCTCTACATCTAAAGCAATAGAAGAAGAAGAAATGAAGCACCCCAGGGTTAGTAGAAGGAAAGAAATTATAAAAATTAGGGCAGAAATAAATGAAAAAGAAACAAAGGAGACCATAGCCAAAATCAACAAAGCTAAAAGCTGGATCTTTGAGAAGATAAATAAAATAGTCAAACCATCAGCCAGACTCATCAAGAAACAAAGGGAGAAGAATCAAATCAACAAAATTAGAAATGAAAATGGAGAAATCACAACAGACAACGCAGAAATACAAAGGATCATAAGAGACTACTATCAGCAACTATATGCCAAAAAAATGGACAACTTGGAAGAAATGGACAAATTCTTAGAAAAGTATAACTTTCCAAAACTGAACCAGGAAGAAACAGAAAATCTTAACAGAACCATCACAAGCACAGAAATCAAAACTGTAATCAGAAATCTTCCAACAAACAAAAGCCCAGGACCAGACGGCTTCACAGCTGAATTCTACCAACAATTTAGAAAAGAGTTAACACCTATCCCACCCAAACTCTTCCAGAAAATTTCAGAGGAAGGTAAATATCCAAACTCATTCTATGAGGCCACCATCACCCTAATACCAAAACTAGACAAAGATGCCCCAAAAAAAGAAAATTATAGGCCAATATTACTGATGAACATAGATGCAAAAATCCTTAACAAAATTCCAGAAAACAGAATCCAACAACATATTAAGAAGATCATACATCATGACCAAATGGGCTTTATCCCAGAGATGCAAGGATTCTTTAATATTTGCAAATCAATCAATGTGATACACCACATTAACAAATTGAAAGATAAAAAACATATGATCATCTCAATAGATGCAGAGAAAGCCTTTGACAAAATTCAACATCCATTTATGATAAAAACGCTCCAGAAAGTAGGCATAGAAGGAACATACCTCAACATAATAAAAGCCATATATGACAAACCCACAACAAACATTATCCTCAATGGTGAAAATTGAAAGCATTTCCCCTAAAGTCAGGAACAAGACAAGTATGCACATTCCCTAATACTATTCAACATAGTTTTGGAAATTTTAGCCACAGCAATCAGAGAAGAAAAAGAAATAAAAGGAATCCAGACTAGAAGTTCAGTTCAGTTCAGTTCAGTCACTCAGTCGTGTCAGGCTATTTGCGACCCCATGAATCACAGCACACCAGGCCTCCCTGTCCATCACCAACTTCCGGAGTTCACTCAGACTCACATCCATCTAGCCATCTCATCCTCTGTCCTCCCCTTCTCCTCCTGCCCCCAATCCCTCCCAGCATCAGAGTCTTTTCCAATGAGTCAACTCTTTGCATGAGGTGGAGTTTCAGCTTCAGCATCATTCCCTCCAAAGAAATCCCAGGGCTGATCTCCTTCAGAATGGACTGTTGGATCTCCTTGCAGTCCAAGGGACTCTCAAGAGTCTTCTCCAACACCACAGTTCAAATGCATCATTCTTCAGGGCTCAGCTTTCTTCACAGTCCAACTCTCACATCCATACATGACCACTGGAAAAACCATAGCCTTGACTAGACAGACCTTTGTTGGCAAAGTAATGTCTCTGCTTTCCCATATGCTATCTACGTTGGTAATAAATTTTCTTCCAAGGAGTAACTGTCTTTTAATTTCATGGCTGCAGTCACCATCTGCAGTGATTTTGGAGCCCAAAAAAATTAAGTCTGACACTGTTTCCACTGTTTCCCCATCTATTTCCCATGAAGTGATGGGACCAGATGCCATGATCTTCATTTTCTGAATGTTGAACTTTAAGCCAACTTTTTCGCTCTCCACTTTCACTTTCATCGAGAGGCTTTTTAGTTCCTCTTCACTTTCTGCCATAAGGGTGGTGTCCTCTGCATATCTGAGCTCATTGATATTTCCCCCGGCAATCTTGATTCCAGCTTGTGCTTCTTCCAGCCCAGCATTTCTCATGATGTACTCTGCATAGAACTTAAATAAGCAGGGTGACAATATACAGCCTTGACATACTCCTTTTCCTATTTGGAACCAGTCTGGTGTTCCCTGTCCAGTTCTAACTGTTGCTTCCTGACCTGCATATAGTTTTCTCAAGAGGCAGGTCAGGTAGTCTGGTATTCCCATCTCTTTCAGAATTTTCCACAGTTTATTGTGATCCACACAGCCAAAGGCTTTGGCATACTCAATAAAGCAGAAATAGATGTTTTTCTGGAACACTCTTGCTTTTTCAATGATCCAGCAGATGTTGGCAATTTGATCTCTGGTTCCTCTGCCTTTTCTAAAACCAGCTTGAACATCTGGATGTTCATGGTTCACGTATTGCTGGAGTCTGGCTTGGAGAATTTTGAGCATTACTTTACTAGCGTGTGAGATGAGTGCAATTGTGTGGTAGTTTGAGGATTCTTTGGCATTGCCTTTCTTTGGGATTGGAATTTAAACTGTCCTTTTCCAGTCCTGTGGCCACTGCTGAGTTTTCCAAATGTGCTGGCATATTGAGTGCAGCATTTTCACAGCATCATCTTTCAGGATTTGAAATAGCTCAACTGGAATTCCATCACCTCTACTTGCTTTGTTCATAGTGATGCTTTCTAAGGCCAACTTGACTGGAAAAGAAGAAGTAAAACTCTCACTGTTTGCAGATGACATGATCCTCTACATAGAAAACCCTAAAGATGCCACCAGAAAATTACTAGAGCTAATCAATGAATATAGTAAAGTTGCAGGATATAAAAATAACACACAGAAATCCCTTGCATTCCTCTACACTAACAATAAGAAAACAGAAAAAGAAATTAAGGAAACAATTCCATTCACCATTGCAACAAAAAGAATAAAATACTTAGGAATAAATCTACCTAAAGAAACAAAAGACCTATATATATAAAACTATAAAACACTGATGAAAGAAATCAAAGATGACAGAAATAGATGGAGAAATATACCATGTTCATGGATTGGAAGAATCAATATAGTGAAAATGAGTATACTACCCAAAGCAATCTATAGACTCAATCCAATCCCTATCAAGCTACCAACGGTATTTTTCAGAGAACTAGAACAAATAATTTCACAATTTGTATGGAAATACAAAAAACCTTGAATAGCCAAAGCAATCTAGAGAAAGAAGAATGGAACTGGAGGAATTAACCTGCCTGACTTCAGGCTGTACTACAAAGCTACAGTCATCAGGACAGTATGGTACTGGCACAAAGACAGAAATATAGATCAATGGAACAAAATAGAAAGCCCAGAGATAAATCCACACACCTTTGGACATCTTATCTTTGACAAAGGAGGCAAGAATATACAATGGAAAAAAGACAATCTCTTTAACAATTGGTGCTGGGAAAACTGGTCAACCATTTGTAAAAGAATGAAACTAGAACACTTTCTAACACCATAAAAATAAACTCAAAATGGATTAAAGATCTAAATGTTAAGACCAGAAACTATAAACTCTTATAGGAAAACATAGGCAAAACACTCTCTGACGTAAATCATAGCAGGATCCTCTATGACCCACCTCCCAGAGTAATGGAAATAAAAGCAAAAATACACAAATAGGACCTAATTAAACTTAAAAGCTTTTGCACAATGAAGGAAACTATAAGCAACGTGAAAAGACAGCCCTCAAAATGGGAGAAAATAATAGCAAATGAAGCAATTGACAAAGAATTAATCTCAAAAATATACAAGCAACTCCTGTAGCTCAATTCCCGAAAAATAAGTGACCCAATCAAAAAATGGGCAAAAAAAAAGCCATTAAATTGTAATATTTAAAATTATTTGATTAAAAATAAAGACAGTTTAATGAGGAATAAATTAAAACAGGAAAAAAGTGTTGAAATGACTCAAATGTTCATCAACTGGTGATCGAATAAATAAAACATGCAATGCAATATTATTCAGCCATCAAATGAATGGAGTTCTGAAACATGTTATAACATGCCATAACTCTGAAATGATCATGATAATTAAAAGAAGCCAGGCACAAAAGGCTGCATATTGCATTATTCTGTTCATGTGAATGAATATGTTGCAGACTAGGTAATTCTCTAAAGGCAGAAAATAGAGAAGTTGATGCCAGGGCCCAGATGAAGGGGAAATGGAAAATGCCTGCCAACTGGATAGTGTTTCCTGTTAGAGTGATGAAAATATTCTAGAATGAGGGAGTGGTTATGGTTATGCAACCTATAAAGAAATAACAAATCAATGAATAATACAGTTTAACTGCTAACAAACACATGAAAAGATGCTCAAGATCACTCATTATCAGAGAAATGCAAATCAAAACCACAATAAGGTACTATCTCACGATGGTCAGAATGGCTGCTATCAAAAAGTCCACAAACAATAAATGCTGGAGAGGGTGCAGAGAAAAAGGAACCCTCTTACACTGTTGGTGGGAATGCACACTAGGACAGCCATTATGGAGAACAGTGAGGAGATTCCTTCAGTTCAGTTCAGTTCAGTCGCTCAGTCGTGTCCGACTCTTTGTGACCCAATGAATCGCAGCACGCCAGGCCTCCCTGTCCATCACCAACTCCCAGAGTTCACTCAGATTCACGTCCATCGAGTCAGTGATGCCATCCAGCCATCTCATCCTCTGTCGTCCCCGTCTCCTCCTGCCCCCAATCCCTCCCAGCATCAGAGTCTTTTCCAATGAGTCAACTCTTTGCATGAGGTGGCCAAAGTACTGGAGTTTCAGCTTCAGCATCATTCCCTCCAAAGAAATCCCAGGGTTGATCTCCTTCAGAATGGACTGGTTGGATCTCATTGCAGTCCAAGGGACTCTCAAGAGTCTTCTCCAACACCACAGTTCAAAAGCATCAATTCTTTGGCGCTTAGCCTTCTTCACAGTCCAACTCTCACATCCATACATGACTACTGGAAAACCATAGCCTTGACTAGATTCCTTAAAATACTGGAACTAGAACTGCCATATGACCCAGCAATCCCACTGCTGGGCATACACACTGAGGAAACCAGAATTGAAAGAGACACGTGTACCCCAATGTTCATCGCAGCACTGTTTACAATAGCCAAGACATGGAAGCAACCTAGAAGTCCATTGGCAGACAAATGGATAAGAAAGCTGTGGTACATATATACAATGGACTATTAATTAGCTATTAAAAAGAATGCATTTGAATCAGTTCTAATGAGGTGGATGAAACTGAAGCCTATTACCCAGAGTGAAGTAAGTCAGAAAGAAAAACATCAACACAGTATATTAACACATATATATGGAATTTAGAAAGATGGTAACAATGAGGCTATATGTGAGACAGCGAAAGAGACACAGATGTAAAGAACAGACTTTTGGACTCTGTGGGAGAAGGCGAGGGTGGGATGATTTGAGAGAATAGCATTGAAACATGTGTATTATCATATGGAAATAGCTCGCCAGTCCAGGCCCGATGCCTGAGACAGGGTGCTCAGGGCTGGTGCACCCTGAGAGATAGGGTGGGAGGGAGGAGGGAGGGGCATTCAGGATGAGGAACACATTTTCACCCATGGCTGATTCATGTGAGTATATGGCAAAAACCACCACAATATTGTAAAGTAATTAGCCTCCAATTTAAAAAAAAAAAAAAAAAAGATTCTATCACCAGACTCTAGCCAGGGTCCTCTGAGCCCTCTTCTCTGCTGGACTTCAGCCTCCCTTAAAGCAGTGAGAACAGATTTTACACAGAGAATGAAGGAATAAGGAAGTGGGTGAGCCAGGACTGTGGACAGTCAGGGAAGTGAAAACTTAAAAAATACGCCGAGCGGGGTTAGTTCACATGGGACTATTCTGGTTTTGCTGTCCCTTCTGCAAGCTTAGGCTCCCTCAGAGACTGGGAGATAGGAGCCTTACCTTCAGGTATTGTCTGGAACAAGACCCTTCGGCAGTCTTGAGTTTTCTCAGGCAGGCACTTCAAAGGGGCTAGAGTCATCCTAGGGCTGTGTCCTTGAGCTGTTAGAAACTATGTTGAGTTCATGCTGGACATTTCTCTTTTGCAACAGCGTATTACTGAGTAAAATCTGTTCTCACTACTTTAGCTTTCAGCTTTCTTTATCTTTGGCACTTGTCACTTTCATCACCCGTGCTTTACAGATGAAAATTTTGGCACTTAGGAGATTGGCAGCCTTGTGCTAAAGCACACAGCAGAGCCGGGCTTTCTCCTTACCCACGTCTTCCGGTTTCCTACAGGCTCAGGGAGCTGCGCAGGGCTCTCGGCCCATAGGAGGAGCAGTTTGTAAAGGCCTGGAGCAGAGCAGCGAGCTTTCAGCGGGAGGCGGTGGTGGAGGGCCGAGTGGCCCGTTCCCAAAGTGGGCCCCCATGCTGCGCGTCCTGACCAGCACCCTGCGCTTTCCGCGCCCCTGGAGGCCGCTTGAGACCCGCGGCTGCTCCTCCAACGCCGGGGCTGCCGACCGGGAGATCCAGGTGTGCGCTCTGGCGGGTCCAGACCAGGGTAAGTGCCCAGAGCCCAGAAGGTGGCTGGGGTGAGCTCCGGCTTGCTGAGAGGCAGGCCTGGCATGCCTGGTGCTGTTGAACTGTACGGACCCATGGCCAGCACTCCCACTATAGGGAGGCAGATTGAAACTGATCTGAGAGAGAGAAACCAGTGAGTGGTCCTGAGAGAACTTAGGTTCCCACCCAGAAACTGAACCTGGGTAGCCTGGATGAAAACCAGGAATCCTAGCTGCTAGACCACCAGCAGGGAAGCAGACATTTGAAAACAAGAATGTTTCAAGGAGGCAAAGACTGTAAAAACAGGTACAAATCTTACTATTACAGACACAGCACAACATATGGGAGAGCAACAGAGAAGCAGTTATATTTAAGTCAGAAAAGCTAGGCAGAAATACACACCCAGAGAAAGGCTATCAGTGGCCTCTCTAACGAGGAGGAGGCCAGTAAAGAGGTGAGTTAAACCACTTATAAAGGACAGCCTTTGGGTGTTTATATATGGCAAATTATCTTGTTTCTTCACACCTGACTGGTCCTAGGACCTCCCCAACATGCCTGGGCAACTTTTTGCTAAGATGGATCCCACTGCAGAAATTTATGAGGGTGTGTCCATGCTTACTAAGGGTCGGCAACCCCACCCTTTTTGATCCCTAAAAAGCCTTCCTGCACATGTGTAGACAAGGACATTTTTCTTGACCTCAGGGGTGATCATCTTACCTCTGTATTCCAGCAAAGCTCATTTACTGACACTAGCTTTGTCCTTGGCGGGTCTGGGTGAGAAGCTTCAGTTTTACTCCACTGATAAACATCAGCTGTCTGGCCCAGGGGCCCGTCTATCTCCTACCGCAAAACCAGTAATGGGGAGGCAGGTTGCTCAGTGCGTTTGAGGATTGGACCCCAAAGTTCCTGCATCCGAGTAGAGCCTTCCCTGGCCTAAATCCTTTGGTAGGTGACCACCTTACCTGCCACCCCCACTGTAATTGTGAAGGGATTCTGCGTCAATATTGGTCTCCTCAGCCCCAGATTTAGTGGCCTGGGGCTGTGAGGAAAGAGAAGGGACTCGTTCAAGGGTAGAACTCACTACCAGCAAGCCCACCCCCACTACAGTTTTAAAATGCCTGATTTTCCTCCCAGGCTGAGCGTCCTGGCAAGGTTCCAGTGGGCTGGGACAGCCCAGCCAATTCCAATCTGGCTTAGGGTGTCCCGCCTCCTGGAGAGGAGGAGCTGAAGAGCGGGGAGGGGTGGAAGGAAAGAGGGGAAGGGAGAGAGGAGAGGCCCGGAGGAGTGCTTGGCGCCCTCCTGTGCAATCGCCCTGCAGCTGCTGTGTGGAGTCCTGCTGACTCCAGGGAAAGCTCATGGCAGTCACTGTCAGGAACACCTTGATTGAGCCTTGTGTTGGGTTTTCTTGGTCGTGTTGTATTTTGTTTTGTTTCTGCTTGGGGGTAGTGTTATTTGTGAAGGAGGGTGAAGGGCAGTGATTGGACTTTGCATTCAGTGGCATTCCCGTCTGCTGTTGTGTCACCAGCTGGGCAAGTTCCTCTTGTCTTTACTTTCCCCCCGGACCAACCCCTCTAACCTTCCCCACGTTTAAAGTAGCACTGTGTCCAAGTTTTAGTTTACACAGATTGTATTGTTCTAGGCATCTCATATTTCTTACTTTTCTTGCTTGATACTAAGTTGAAGAGCTGTTGAAGAACTGTTCCTTGCTTTGTGATATTGCATACCGTTCCCTACATACATCCCTCACTTTTGATGGACATGAAGAGGCTTCTGGCGTCCAACTACCTCACTTGGTGAGAATTCTCTGGCCATGTGGGATGGCTAGGGTTAGAGAATACCCCAGTTGCTCTCATGCTTTGTTCACTGCCAAACGCGCAACAGTGTTTGCCTTGAAATAGCTATAACTATTCTCCCAACTTTACAGATCAATAAACCGAGGAACAGAGAGTTTAAGCAACATGAACCAGGTCTGATTTTAAAACCTGTGTTCTCAACTATTAATGGACATCACTATTCTTCTAGTAATTAGAGACTAAGAACATAGACTTGTACATTAGTTGAAAAATTATCATGGCTCACTTGTAGATAGGAGAATTTTTTATCCAGAAATAACAAGTATCACAGTAATCCAAGCCTGTGACCCAACCACTAATACCGAAGAAGCTGAACAGTTCTATGAAGACCTACATGACCTTCTAGAACTAACACCAAAAAAAGATGTCCTTTTCCTCGTAGGGGACTAAAGTAGGAAGTCAAAAGATACCTGGAGTAACAGGCAGGTTTGACCTTGGAGTACAAAATGAAGCAGCACAAAGGCTAACAGAGTTTTGCCAAGAGAATGCACTGATCATAGCAAACACCCTATTCCAACAACATAAGAGCTGACTCTTCACATGGACATCACCAGATGGCCAATATAGAAATTAGACTGATTATATTGTTTGCAACCAAAGATGAAGAAGCTCTATACAGTCAGTGAAAAAAAAAAAAAAAAAGACGGGAGCTGACCTTGAATCAGATCATGAACTCCTTATTGCAAAATTTAAAATTAAATTGAAGAAAGTAGGGAATACCACTAGGCCATTCAGGTATAACCTAAATCAAATCCCTTATGATTATACAGTGGAAGTAAGAAATAGATTCAAGGGATTAGATATGATAGGCAGAGTGCCTGAAGAACTGTGGATGCAGGTTTGTAACACAGTACAGGAGGTGGTGATCAAAACCATCCCCAAGAAAAATACAAAAAGGTAAAATGGTTGTCTGAGGAGGCCTTACAAGTAGCTGAGAAAAGAAGAGAAGCAAAAGGCAAAGGAGAAAAGGAAAGACACACCCACCTGGATGCAGAGTTCCAGAGAACAGTAAGGAGAGATAAGAAAGCCTTCTTAAGTTAACAATCCAAAGAAATAGAGGAAAATAATAGAATAGGAAAAACTAGAGATCTCTTCAAGAAAATTGGAGATACCAAGGGAACATTTCATGCAAAGATGGGCGCAATAAAGGACAGAAATGGTAAAGGACCTAACAGAAGCAGAAGATATTAAGGAGAGGCGGCAAGAATACACAGAACTGTACGTCTTAATGATCACGATGCTGTGATCACTCACCTAGAGCCAGATATCCTGGAACGTGAAGTCAAGTGGGCTTTTTAGGAAGCATTACTACGAACAAAGCTAGTGGAGGTGATGGAATTCTAGCCGACCTATTTCAAATCCTAAAGGATGATGTTGTTAAAGTGCTGCATTGAGATGCCAGCAAATTTGGCAGACTCAGCAGTGGCCACAGGACTGGAAAGGGACAGCTTTCATTCCAATCCCAAAGAAGGGCAATACCAACGAATGTTCAAACTACCACACAATTGCACTCATTTCACATGCAAGCAAAGTAATGCTCAAAATTCTCCAAGCCAGGCTTCAACAGTATGTAAACTGAGAACTTCCAGATATTTGAGCTGGATTTAGAAAAGGGAGAGGAACCAGAGATCAAATTGCCAATATCCAGTGGATCATCGAAAAAGCAAGAGAGTTACAGGAAAACATCTACTTCTGCTTTATTGACTGTGTGGATCACAACAAACTGTGGAAAATTCTTAAAGAGGTGGGAATACCAGACCATCTGACCTGCCTCCTGAAAAATCTATATGCAGGTCAAGAAGCAACAGTTAGAACTGGACATGGAGCTGGACTAGTTCCAAATTGGGAAAGCAGTATATCAAGGCTGTATATTGTCACCTTGTTTATTTAACTTATATGCAGAGTACAGATGTGAAATGCTGGGCTGGATGAAGCATAAGCTGGAATCAAGATTGCCAGGAGAAGTATCAATAACCTCAGATGTGCAGATGATACCACTCTTATGGCAGAAAGTGAAGAGGAACTAAAGAGCCTCTTGATGAAAGTGAAAGAGGAGGGTGAAAAACCTGGCTTAAAACTCAACACTCAAAAAACTGAGATCATGGCATCTGGTCCCATCACTTCATGGGAAATAGATGGGGAAACAGTGGAAACAGTGTCAGACTTTATTTTCTTGGGCTCCAAAATCAGCTCAGATGGTGACTGCAACCATGAAATTAAAAGATGCTTACTCCTTGGAAGAAAAGCTATGACCAACCTAGACAGCATATTAAAAAGCAGAGACATCACTTTGCTGAGAAAGGTCCGCATAATCAAAGCTATGGTTTTTCCAGTAGTCACGTATGGATATGAGAATTGGATATGTGACAATATACAGCAATGTGTTAGTCACTCCGTCATGTCTGACTCTTTGTGACTCCAAGGTCTGTAGCCCACCAGGCTCCTCTGTCCATGGAGTTCTCCAGGCAAGATAACTGGAGTGGGTTGCCATTTCCTTTGCCATTGGATCTTCCCAGCCCAAGGATGGATCCCAAGTTCTCCTTCATTGCAGGTAGATTCTTTACTGTCTGAACCACCAGCTCTGCTGTGCTGTATGTGTCTGACTCTTTTCAACCCCATGGACTGTAGCCCACCAGGGTCTTCTGTCCATGGGGATTCTCCAGGCAAGAATATTGGAGTAGGTTGCCATGCCCTCCTCCAGGGGATCTTCCCAACCCATGGATCAAACCCAGGTCTCCCTCATTGCAGGCAAATTCTTTACCATCTGAACCACCAGGGAAGCCTCTGAACTACCAGGGAAGCCCTTGAAGAAATCTGAGTGCCAAAGAATTGATGCTTTTGAACTGTGGTGCTGGAGAAGGCTCTTGAGAGTCCCTTGGACAGCAAGGAGATCAAACCAGTCAATCCTAAAGGAAATCAACCTGGAATATTCATTGGAAGGACTGATGCTGAACCTGAAGCTCCAATACTTCGGCCACCTGATGCAAAGAGCTGACTCATTGGAAAAGATCCTGATGCTGGGAAAGATGGAGGAGAAGGGGAGACAGAGGATAAGATGGTTGGATGGCATGATCAACTCAATGGACATGAGTTTGAGCAAACTCTAGATGATGAAGGACAGGTGTGCTGCAGTCAGTGGAGTCACAGAGTCAGAAATGACTGAGCCACTGAACAAAAGTATAAGCATCAGGAGATTAAGCTTCTGCCCCTGCCAGAGGGCATATAGACTGTCCTAGAGGGAAGGAGATAAGGAAACCAAGAGGCAGTGGAGGAGGCATGAGGAGGAGACCCACACACAGAAGAACCATCCCACCATCCTCCCAAAAGTCACCAGTCCTGCCTTCCACTTGCTGTGATAGCATCAGAGCACTGTCACATTGTGCCTGTTGTCTTCGAAAATGAGATTAGCCCATTAACCACTCCTCACCCTTATGGCTTTACTCCAGCTCCTCAGCTGAATATTCAGGGTTCTCCCCCACAACCTGACCATGTTACCTACCTCTTCAACCATGTTGAAGCCAACCTCTTTTAAGCCACCCCACTTAAGTGTTTCCTTCTAACTATGCCCCTGACTTGGGTCTTCTCCTCCCTCTCTACCTTTGTAAACCACTTAGGAATTATACCCTCTTCAACCCACTCCAGTATTATAGAGAATCCTGTGGACAGAGGGGCCTGGTGGGCTGCTGTCCATAGGGTCGCATAGAGTCAGACACGACTGAAGTGACTTAGCAGCAGCAGCAGCAGCCCCCACCCTTGTCCTTTTACATTCCTTCTTTCTGGACTTGTCTTCTTCATCACTTGTTAACTCTGAGAGTGAGGATTGCTAGCTGGGTCCACCTAGTAACTTTGGCACATTCTCTTCTTTTCTGAGCCTCAGTTTCCCCCTCTATATACCAAGGGATTATGAAGGCTTCCCATACAGCTCAGTAGTAAAAGAATCTGCCAGTGCAGGAGACACAGGAGACTTGGGTTTGATCCCTGGATCAGGAAGATCCCCCTGGAGAAGGGAATGGCAGTGCCACTCCAGTGTTCTTGCCTTGAGAATCCCATGGACAGAGGAGCCTTGCAGGCTACAGTCCATAGGGATTACAAAGAGTCAGACACGACTGAGCAACTGAACACACATACCCACACGACCTTCCAGTGGTTTCTATCGACTCCCACCCACATCACTGTGTGATCCAGACCAAGATAGATGTGACTCTAGGTCTTCTGCTAAGCAGATCAAACCATCACGGGAGTCTGATAAGAGTAGAGAGGGCGCAATGCAAACCCATCATCATTACTGGGGTCCAGCAAGGACAATGTTCCCAGAATAGGGTATCAACTAAGAAGTCAGGGGCCATATCTGAGTCCTCTGTTTCTCCAGGGCCTGGCATGTGGTAGTAAGAGCTGAACATTGTCAGGTGAATGAATGAAAGCCAAAGACACCCTGTCTGGCCCCTTAGGTCTCCAGCTTAGATCTCACACATCATATTGGGTCCTAGACTTTCACCAGCTTCTGTGCATTTTCCTTGCTCAAAGTGCCCACAAACTCTGGTTATACACTTATGGACATTATCTCTTTTAATCTTCATTACAACCTTTTTAGTATTTCTATTTATAGATCAGGAAAGTGAAGGTCAGAAGGATAAAGTAACTTGTCCAAGGCCATGGAGCTGGTATGTGACTGAGCTGTGACTTCAGCCAAGCACCATATTTGCGTTCTGCAAGAGAGAGCTAGACATGAAATATGGGAGAGAGTTAGCCCGAGAAAAAGGAAAGGCAGAACAGGAAAGTGAAGAGGAGAGAGGAAAGTTCCTGTCAACCCCAGGATATCATGATTATATTTGTTTTCTACTGCCACATAACAAATTACCACAGACTGTTGCTTAAAATAGCATACATTTATTATCTCATAGTTTCCATAGGTCAGAAGTCCAGGCACAATTTTGCTGGGTTCTCTGCTTCAGGGTTTTATCAGGCTGCAGTCCCGGAGTTGGCAGGGGCTATGGTCCCTCATCATAGGCTCAACTGGGGATGGATCTGCTTCCAGGTTCCTCAGGCTACTGACAGAATTCATATCCTGTTGCAGTGCTGAAGTCCTGTTTTCTTCCTGTTGGCCAGGGTCCACTCTGAGCTCCCAGAGGCTGCCCACAGGACCCTGCCACAGGACCATATCCATGGGCCCACTAGCATGTGCTAGTAACACGGGCTTTTCAAGTTTCATCTCGTTGTGGCTGCGCTGGTTCTTCCTGCACGCAGGATTCCTCTAGCTGCACGAGCGGGGGCTGCGCTCTAATTGCCGTGTGCAGGCTTCTCACTGCGTTGGCTTCTTGTCGCGGAGCTTGGGCTCCAGCACACGCAGGCTTCAACAGCTGTGGCTCGCAGGTTTAAGGGTCTGGGCACTAGCTGTGGTGAATTAGCTTAATTGCCCTGCGGTGTATGGAATCTTCCTGGGTCAGGAAATGAACCCACGTCCTCTGCACTGGCAGGCAGATTCTTTACCAGTGGACCACCAGGGAAGTCCAATACAGGCTCTTTATACATTATAAACTAATCACAGAAGTGACATCTCATTATTCCTGTCATATAATTGGACCTAATCTTAGAAGTGATCTTTTATGACCTTTCCTGTGTTCTCTTGGTTAGAAGCAATTCACGGGTTCTGCCCACATTCAAGGGAAGGGGATTATTCAGGATATGAACACCGGGGCCCCTCTAAAGTCTATCTGCCACAGTGGCCTTGGACCTAGACTGTTCTCCTCAACCCTTCTGATGTGGTTTCTCTGTATCCACCAGTTTCCCTTCCCCAGGTTGCAACTTTTTCTTTTCTGGAGAGGAGGACCTTTGGGACATCTGAGTTCCTCAGTGGGACCTCCAGGCCTGAGGGGCTCAAAGAGTTCTATGAAGGTTTCCAGGGAGGCTGACGAAGCCACCTAGACTGCATATTACAGTTCTCTGTCCTAGACCACAGTTCTTTAACTGTGGCTGTAAAGCCTTGCCCTTGAGAGCACCAGAACTTTCACTGGCCCTTCCGCGTATCTCAGATCAACTTACACTGAGAACATCATCATAATAAATTCTGCTTGTTCCACAAAACTAGGTACACTGAGAGAAAAGAAGAAGAGGCCTTTGAAGACCAAAGGATTGATGAACACACTCCTCTAATCCATCCTGACATTTTACAGGAGGGGAAACAGCCGAGAAGGCATAAGAGTATTTGAGCCTCTGCCCAGGGTCGGTCCCTGTTCCCCCACACTTGGCCCTGATTCGGCACATGAGGTCAGAGTGATGTACAAAGGCCAGACTGTAGGGAATCTTTTGGGTGGTAAAAGGATTTAGACTGAATTCTGATGAAAAGGGAAGCAAGAAGAATATGGTCAGATTTGGGTTAGAAAGATGACTTTGACCCAAATGCGGGAATGAATGTGGAAGGGGAAGGGGAGGCAAAACTGAGGACAGTGGGCCAGTTGGGGCATTCATGTAATAGAAGGAAGAGCCCGCCAGCTTAGTGGCTGCAGGAGGGCAGGGTGTGAGCTGAAAGGTCTGAGATCCAAGAGGTTGAACTGTCTGCCTCGGACACTGAGTAAACTTCAAGTTTACTCTCAGAAGAATGGAGGCAACAGAAGAGACCTCTGAGTTGATATGTCATTCACTCACCAAAGGAGCAGAAGAAAGACTGATCATTTTTTGACATGTTGGTCTAGATGTCAAGTGAGCAGCAGGATATATTCAGGCTTGGAGCTCAGAGGAAAGCAGGCTGGTGCAGGGCAGTCCTGAGTGTACAGGAGGCGAGCACGTGGGAAGCGGGAAGAAGGAGAAGGGGCAGACAAGCAAGCGCAGCCCTCCTGACTCTCCTGTCATGCCTCACGGGGCTCTCCCGTTCCTCTGAACTCCTCCAGTTCTAGAATCTAATTGTCACTTCCACTGTATAATGGTAAGGGATTTGATTTACGTCATACCTGAATGGTCTAGTGGTTTTCCCTACTTCCTTCAACTTAAGTCTGAATTTTGCAATAAGTTCATAATCTGAGCCACAGTCAGCTCCTGGTCTTGTTTTTGCTGGCTGTATAGAGCTTCTCCATCTGGCTGCAAAGAATATTAATCAATCTGATTTCAGTATTGACCATCTGCTGATGTCCATTTGTAGAGTCTTCTCTTGTGTTGTTGGAAGAGGGTGCTTGTTATGACCAGTGTGTTCTCTTGGCAAAACTCTGTTAGCCTTTGCTTTGTCTCATTTGTTTCACATGTACATAACAGTTCAGTATTTGTATACATTATGAAATAATCCCCACAGTAAATGTAGTTAAGATCCATCACCACACACTTACACATTTTTGTGTGAGTGAGGGGAACGTCTAAGATGTACAGTTTTAGCAACTTACAAATATTGTTAACTCTAGTCACCATGATGTACATTATATACCCAAGACTTATTTATTACAGGTATATGTTGAATAAATGAATTGAGATATTTTAAATTGGGTAGAAGAAAACCTAGAAAAGAAGTGCAGGGCATCATCTGAGAGGTAGGAAGGCCAGGAAAATGTGGAGCCACAGGCAGGTACATGTTGTTATATGTTTGTCAAAACCCATAGCATATGCAACACCGAGAGTGAACCCTAAGGTAAACATAAAAGCTGTGTGGTAATGACATAGGCATGGAAGTTAATCTTTGGTAACAAATGTCCCACTCTGGTGGGAGGCTATGCATGTGCATTGGACAAAGGATTTATGGGAACTTCCACACTTTCTCAGGCATGCCCGACTCTTTTCAATCCCATGGACTGTAGCCTGCCAGGCTCCTCTGTCCATTGAAATCTCCAGGCAAGAATACTGGAGTGGGTTGCCACTTCCTTTTTCAGGGGATCTTCCAAACCCCGGGACTGAACCCGGGTCTTCTGCATTGCAAGCGTATTCTTTACCCTCTGAGCCATCAGGGAAGCACTTTCTACTCCATTTTGCTCTGAACCTAAAATTGTTCTGAAAAAAAAAAAAAACAAAACTGTGTACTAAAAAAAAAACCAAAAAGGCCACAGCAGAAAATGTTCAAGGAGGAGCAGGTGTTTGGTCAGGAGAGTTCATTGTTGCTGAGCCTGGGAGCAGGATGGAAATATGTCCCTTGGTTAGTGATGTGATTACACTGGTTACACTGGTCTCACTTAGGTGAGAATGGTTTCTGCCGAGTGATGGGATGGGAGCTGGACTGGAGAAGACTTAAGAGAATGGAAGGCAAGAAAATTACTAACTGAATACGGAAAAGCCTTTCAAGAAGTTTCACTGGTTCTCATGAAAGAATATCCCGAGTAGGGCAAAGGATATTCTCTTGCCAAAGAGGAGAGAATGTGAATGTGCTCAAGCCTCGGGATTAGTTGTTAAATTCTTATCACAGAGGCATCTGCTCACCTGCCCCATGAGTGTGCAATCAGTTAATTCCATGCTGCAGGAAAACTTACAGGTCAATGCCCCAGGTTCTTATTTCTTTTTGGCTGTGCCAGTCTTAGTGGCAGTATTTGGAATCTTAGTTGCAGCATGTGGGATCTAGTTCCCTGACCAGGGATTGAACCCAGGCTTCCTGCATTAAGGGAGTCTTGGCCAATGGACCACCAGGGAAGTCCCGCCCCAGTTTCTTTAATAAATGTCTCTGAGCAAAAGACAGGGCTAGAGGCAGAACCTAAGGACTTTAACAAGCTTTTAAGAGTTTTCTTTTTTTAATTAATTAGCAAGTTTACTTTATTTTGGGGGGCTCCAAAATCACTGCAGATGGTGACTGCAGCCATGAAATTAAAAGACGCTTGCTCCTTGGAAGAAAAGTTATGACCAACCTAGATAGCATATTCAAAAGCAGAGTTGTTACTTTGCCAACTAAGGTCTGTCTAGTCAAGGCCATGGTGTTTCCTGTGGTCATGTACGGATGTGAGAGTTGGACTGTGAAGAAGGCTGAGCGCCGAACAATTGAGGCTTTTGAACTGTGGTGTTGGAGAAGAATCTTGAGAGTCCTTGGACTGCAATGAGATCCAACCAGTCCATTCTGAAGATCAGCCCAGGGATTTCTTTGTAAGGAATGATGTTAAAGCTGAATCTCCAGTACTTTGGCCACCTCATGTGAAGAGTTGACTCATTGGAAAAGACTGATGCTGGGAGGGATTGGGGGCAGGAGGAGAAGGGGACGATAGAGGATGAGATGGCTGGATGGCATCAGTGACTCGATGGACGTGAGTCTGAGTGGACTCTGGGAGTTGGTGATGGACAGGGAGGCCTGGTGTGCTGCAATCCATGGGGTCGCAAAGAGTCGGACACAACTGAGCAACTGAACTTAACTGAACTGAAACTACATGGTCTAGAGATGACCATCTGTGTGATAAAATTGTAAAGAAATGCAAGGAAGTGATCACCATAAAAAGTCAGGAGACTTGTTTCTTTTAGGGGGAGGTGGGAGCAGTGAATGAGACAGGGCACACCAGATTTCTGGGTGGTGGTGTTATAACTCATTCAGCTCGAGAGGAAGAAGTCTGGCTGTAGAGAAAAGAATCACATGGAAAGAGACATGTGAAATTGAAGAAGGGGTGTGTAGGTGTGTGTGTGTGTCTCACAATGGCAGAAGCAGGCAGGAACCACTGGGGCAGTCATTCTCGTCCCTCTCCCCATGGTGCTCCGAGGTCCTCAAGCCCTTCCACTTCTGTGAGGCAGAAAGGGCAAGGGTTATTCTCCCGATTTTATGGTTGGGAAAACTGAGGCCTGAGTGTGTGTGACTTGCCCCAGGTCACACTGCTCATCAAGGGTAGAGGCTGCCCAGATCCCAGGCCCCAGCCCAGGAGTGAGCAGGGCAGCTGGCTCACCCGACACTGCCCTGTCCCCTGCAGGAATTGCTGAGATTCTGATGAACAGACCGAGTGCCCGCAATGCCCTGGGGAACGTCTTCGTCAGTCAGGTGAGTAAGGGCGGGCACCAGGGTGGGCTGGGGCTGAGCTGGGAGGTATCTGATCGGGTCTCCTCTGCAGCTGCTGGAAGCTCTGGCCCAGCTTCGGGAGGACCGGCAAGTGCGTGTCCTGATCTTCAGGAGTGGAGTGAAGGGTGTGTTCTGTGCAGGTGGGTTTCCTTCCTTGCCTCCAACCCAGGGCTCCCACCAGCCTGCATTTAGGGAATATTTAGGTTGTTTTAGCATAGGACTCAGCCTTCCCAGGTGGCACTACTGGTGAAGAACCCACTTGTGGACACAGGAGACACTGGTTTGATCCCTGGGATGGGAAGATTCCCTGTAGGAGGAAATGGCAACCCACTCCAGTATTCTTGCCTGGAGAATCCCCATAGACAGAGGAGCCTGGTGAGCTACAGTCTATAAGGTTGCCAAGAGTCGGACATGACTGAAGCGACTTAGCACACAGCACAGGACCCATTCCCATTTTAAAGATGTGAACTCAGAGGTGAAATTCCTTGCTTAGAGCAACACAGCTAGTGAGAATTCAGTTAGAACTTGACCTCTCTGACTCCCAAATCCCTGTTCTTTCCGTTCTGACCCTTCATTGAGGAAATGAGAAAATGGAGTCCAACGACACTCACCAGGTCTGTGGCCAAGATAGGACTGGCTTACTGCCCCTTTGCCCACCCACAAGCTTTCAGTCCCTGTCAATGAGGCTCTTCCACGTCTCTGCACCATTTGGTCCTCACAACAGGGCAAGCACCATGGACTTCCTTTCTGAAACGAGAAATGCCGCATCCCAGGCCCACAAGAAGCAAGCGAATGAGAGTTGAGCTAAGAACTGACTCTGGGCTGGCTGTGGAGGGGGCACTGGGGAGACGGAAGGCGAGGCTGGGAAGCGAGTGATTCTTAGGCAGTTTCAAGGGCATGTGGCTCAGTCCCCAGGCCTCAATGGTCAGGATCCCGGTGAACAGCCTGCGGAGGGAGGTGGCAAGGGAAGTATGCGGACCAGTCTGCCTGACCCCACTGCCCTGATCAAGACCCTCCTCCGACTCCGGCCTCTTCCTTTGGCTCCCCCATGGTCTGACGTCTTCCATCACAGTCACTTCGTGACTGGTAGCCCCGCTCCTCACCCCCACAGCGAACGACAGGAAAGTAGGGGGCGTGCAGGAGGTCTGAATCTGCCCCTAATTTGCTCTGGAATTCTGGGCTAGTCCCTGTCTCTCTCTGGGCCTCAGTTTCCTGATCTGTCACTGAGGGGTTAGGACTAGTCAGACTCCCGAGGGCTCTCCCAACTGACTTTCCCATAATCTAGCACTTGCAGACAGTATGTTCACCTCTTACTACTGCCTCAGGCTCCGGCTATCTGGCCTTCAGTGACCCTCCAGTGGCACTACTCTCACCAAGGACCCTGCCCGCCCCCATGCCACTGTCCCCTGCACCCACTCCTCATCTTCCTTGACCTTCAGCCTCTTCCACCAAGCCCTTCTTTTAAAAAATAATTATACCTGATGTATGCCAATTATTTCTCAATAAAACAGGAAAAATAATAAATTTTTATATTACTATTTAATGTTTTGTGAGTTGTCACATTTTATACATTATACAAAATTTACATTTAATCACAAAATTTACATTTTAATCACTTTTAAGTGTAAAATTCACTGACATTAAGTGCATTCACAAGATTATTCAACAATCACCACTATCCATTTCCAGAAAACTTTCATCATCTCAATAAACTATACACTCATTAAGCAATTCCTCCGCATTTCCCTAACACCCAGTAACCTCCATTCTACTTTCTATCTTTACGAATTTGTCTACTCTATTTCTTACAAGTAGAATCATACATTTGCCCTTTTATGGCTAGCTTATTTCATTTAGCATCATGTACTTCATGTTCATCCATGTTGCAGCATATTGCAGAATTTCTATCCTTTTTAAAAGTGAATAATATTCCTTTTCACATATATATTCCACATTTTTTTAATCCATCTGTTGACAGACTTGGGTGGTTCCCACATTTTGGCTATTGTGATTAACACTGCTATGAACACTGGTGTGCACCTATCTGTTTTAAGTCCTTGCTTTCAATTCTTTGGGGTATATACTTAGGAGTAAAGTGGCTGGAACACATAGCAATCCTACTTTGAACTTTTGGAGGAGGCACAAAAATATTTTTCATGGCAGCTGTATCATTTGACATTCCTACCAGCAGTACATCAGAGTTCTCCACTCCAATGTCAACACTTTTTTGTTTGTTGTTTATAATCACCGTCTAAATGGGTAAAAAGCAGTATCCTATTGTGGTTTTTATTTGCATTTCCCCAGTGATGATGAAAACACTTTTCAGTGCTTACTGCCTTATCTTCTTTTTTTAAATATTTATTTGGCTGCACTGGGTCTTAGTTGAGGGACACAGGATCTTCAATCTTCATTGTGACATGCCCGACCTTTTAGTTCAGGCATGAGAGCTCTAGTTCCCCAACTAGGGATCAAACTTGGGCCACCTGCATTAGAAGCCCAATCTTAGCTACTGGACCTGGTGGGAAATCCCACTGGCTTATTTTCCTTGGAGAAATGTCTACTTAGGTCCTTTGTTTGTTTGTTTTTGGCCACTTTACACAACTTGCATGATCTTAGTTCCCCAAACAGGGATCAAACCGTGCCCCCTGCAGTGGAAGCATGGAGTTTTAAACCACTGGACCCCCAGGGAAGTCCTCTGTGTTTTTGGTTGTAGGAAATCTTTACATAGCCTAGATATCAGTTCCTTACCAGATGTGTGATTTGCCAGTATTTCCTTCCATTCATGGGTTGTCTGTGCTCTCTTGATAGTGGCTTCTGATGCATTAGTTTTTAATTGTGATGAATCCAATTTATCTTTTTGGTTTTGCATCTATCCTTTTTTGAACTCCTCCTCCCTCCCTGGCTCCCCTGACCGAGTTTTCCTGGTGTTTCTCTTTCCTCTCTGGCTGCTTCTCTTCAGGTTTCCATTGCTGGATCCTTTGACAGCCTGGGATTCAGTGCCAGGTCATTTCCCAAGGGCTGTCCCCCTTGCATCTGCAGGTGCAGACCTGAAGGAGCGGGAGCAGATGAGTGAGGCAGAAGTGGGGCTCTTTGTCCAGCAGCTCCGAGGCCTGATGACTGAGATTGGTGAGGGTTCTGGAGTGGGGAGGAGGAGGGCATTCAGGGGTCCTGCTGATCCCAGCCTCACCCAATCTACCATACTCTAAAGACAGAATGGTTTCTGTTGTGAGCTCTGTGGAGAGAGGATTCTCCCAGGGAGAGGGGGCAGGGATAAGGAATTCTACAAGGAGGAGGGTGTCACGAGGATCCAAAGGGCACTGGCTCCCCAGCATTAGTGCCCTGCTGGTTCTGACCCCCAGCCCCTGTGCCCTCAGGGTACAAGCCTGGCCATTCCAGAGTCAACTTCCAGCAAGCATACTTGCAGGCTTTGATAAATGCTTGTTCCTTTTTCTGGAATATCCCTCCTAGACCATCTGAACTGTTTATGCATTCTTTAAGACCACCAGTGCCTCCTCCTCAAGGAAGCCATCCCTGGCCCATCATCCAAGCTTCCTTTCTCAGTTCACTGATCACCCTGGGTCGTCATCACCTGTTTGCCCGTCTGCCTTCCCCCTGTCAGATTCAATTCTGTTCCCAACACACACAATGAGAAGGGAAAGCAAGAAGGCAGGTCCCAGGGAGGCCCACAGGAGGGTGGGCCTGACCAGGCATCACCCTGCCCATTCACCTCCCCATTCCCATTCCCCAGCTGATCCCACAACTTTCCCCAGTGGGAAAACTAACTGCTAAGATAACCTGGCTGAGGTACCAGGTAAGCTCCCCAAACTTGGGACCAATGGAGCCGTCTATCAGAACCAGCTAGACCGTCTCCCACCCTGAGACACTGTCCTGGTCCTACCAGGGCCTCGCAGGCTGAGCCCTCCTTTGTCTCCACAGCAGCGTTCCCTGCACCCACCATTGCAGCTATGGATGGGTTTGCCTTGGGTGGAGGCCTGGAACTTGCCCTGGCCTGTGACCTCCGAGTGGCAGGTACTGGGTACGGGGAGAGGTGTGGAAGGGTGGGAGGGAAGAGTGAATGAAACCAGCTAATTCTGGGGGTTCTGCAGTCGGCCACTGCTCTCAGCTTTCCAACAAACCCCACAACTAAAGGCAAAGTGGGAGCCAAGGAATTCAGGCAGTAGTGGTTCCCACCCACCGCCCAGCCCCTGACTGCTACAGGACTCGCCCCTTCTCAGAGTCAGCTGCCCTCAGCTCAGGACTGTTTGTACCAACCCTGGGCCAACTGCTGACACAACTAGAAAGAACGTAGAGAGCGAAGGTTGGGGACAAAGGTATCTACTCAGTCTTCCAGTTCTGTCCAAGCCGGCTGTATCGATCATGCTGTGAACAAAGGTGAGCCATGAGGGCAGTCTGTTACATGCCCAGTTCATCACAGCATGACTGGGCAGGAGCAGTGCCCTACAGTAGCTCTATCAGAATCCACAGAGGTTTGCATCAGTAGCTCGGAGAAATTGAACTTCAAAATGTGGAGGGCAGGGAGGATGAAGATAATTAATTGCTTTTAACCTTGCTGACTTGGTGGTTAGGTGTGCCCTCTTTAGAGCCAATCAAAGAAGATCTGAGACTTCCCTGTAGCTCAAACAGTAAAGAATCTGCTTGCAATGCAGGAGACCTGAGTTTGATCCCTGGGTCAGGAAGATCCTCTGGAGAAGGAAATGGCAATCCACTCCAGTATTCTTGCTTGGAGAATCCCACAGACAGAGAAGCCTGGAGGGCTAAAGTTCATGGGGTGGTTAAGAGTCGAATACAACTGAGCGACTAACACTTGCTCACTTTAGAGAAGATCTGAGTGTTATCACGGTGCTCCTACTTCTCCTGCCACCAAGAACTTTTTTTTTAACATGTAGCCCCAGGCATAGAGGGACTTTATATCCACGTGATACATAGCAGAGAAGCCATCAAAATACCAGGTCAGGTCATAGCACCAACTCTGGTTCTACCTGCCTGTGTTTAGGGGAGCTAACTTGCAGGGTTTGATGGATAGGAGGGTGAATGTAAACCCCTCCCTCCCATACTGCATGGTTCGGAGGGACTGTGTTGAGGGAATTCAGGAGAAGCCTGTGGGGTGGGACACTCAAGGAGGGCTTCTCACAGGAAATGCAACTCAGAAAAAAGGATGTGGATCAGAATACAGGAAAATTTCAGGCTGACAAAAAGCTGGGAGGAAAAACTGGTGGAAGCAGGAGTCACTGACACTCTAGGCCAGACCTGAGTTAACATGAGACTGAGAATCCATTAAGTTACAAATAGGTAGTGGGTATCATCCAGGAACCCTTCCTTGTGCTAAGCTCCATGACCTCCCTTGATCCTTGGCAACTCTATAACGCAGGTAAAAGAGATGTTATCACTTTTATTTTCCCCATCCACAAGGCTCAGAAAGGCTAAGAGAGTTGCTCAGTGAGTTGTGGAGATAGGGTGAGTATTGGGACTCCTGACTTCCAGGCTAGGGCTCTTCCAAAGGCAGCTACTAGAGGAGTCTGGCTGTGGCCACACCATGAGGGAAGTGATCTGTTGGAGGGGTAAGCAGAGCCCGCAGACAGCGTCTCCTCTCCTCTGGGGTTGGAGCTGGAAGACAGGGTGGGGGCTTCACTCTGTTTTGTCTAAGCAGCTTCTTCGGCTGTCATGGGACTGATCGAGACCACCCGAGGGCTCCTCCCAGGAGCAGGTAATCTCAACACACACCATCCATCCTCTACCTGTTCACTCTATCCAGCACAATTCCCTACTTCCCTCTTTTGCCCTATGTCCTGGGCTCTCCCCCGCCAGCCTAACCCAATCTTGTCCTCTGAGAGGTCTTGGCTGACTCCCAGCCAGGGCCTCCCCTGGGCCCCCACATTCCATGAGGATTCACCATCCCTACTCCATCCTGGCAGGAGGGACTCAGAGGCTGCCTCGATGCCTGGGGGTGGCCCTGGCGAAGGAGCTCATCTTCACAGGCCGCCGACTGAGTGGGGCGCAGGCCCAGGCTCTGGGGCTGGTGAACCACGCTGTGGCCCAGAACGAGGAGGGCAATGCTGCCTACCACCGGGCACGAGCACTGGCCCAGGAGATCCTGCCCCAGGTACGACTGCCGCTCAGCACGGGCGGGCCTGCCACTGGGGATCACAGGTGGGGAGGCCAAAAGACAAGGGTGTCTCATGCAACCACACAAGGTCCATTTTCCCAGATTTATAAAATTAACCGTCTTTGGCAGTTTTGCTTCCATTCAGCCATCTAGTAAATAATACTAAACCAGATTTTAACTTAAGATCAAAATTGAGTTCTGAGGAGCTGGGATCAATTAAGCTTGAAAACTCTCAGAACAGCCTGTAAAACTGAATTTCCTGAGATGATGCAAATGATCTCTATCTGTGCCATCCACTAAGGCAGTCACTAGCCACGTGTTTTTGTCTCTATGTCCGACTGTGCGACCCCACAGACTGTAGCCCACCAGACTCCTCTGTCCATGGTATTTTACAGGCAAGAATACCATTTCCTTCTTCAGGGGATCTTCCCAACCCAGGGACTGAACCCGAGGCTCCTGCTTGCCAAGCAGTTTTTTACCCTTGAGCTACCTGGGAAGCCCCAGTAGCCACATTACTTAAATTAAAATTTGAATTTCTCAACTACACTTCCCATATTTTAATGCTAATAGACACATTTAGCTGTTGGCTATTGTACTGGACAGTAAAGCATGACTGTGTTCCAAAATTGAAAATGCCAGATTCTTTAAAGCAGGTAAAGAACTACCAGCCCATCTTTCGACCATACACGTGGTGGAAAAGCACCTGAAATGCATGACGCAGGACATGTGTTAAGGCCCGTACTCTTTTTTAATCCTCAAATAGCCTATTAGCATAGTCTCCCCAGAAGTATAGATGCCAGGGAGTGGGTTAGGCCCTGCCTACATGTAACCTCCAAGTACCCGAGAGGCTCCACTGGCTTCTCATTTCTCTAAGAGAGCCAGAGGGAGGTCCCAAGTTTCCACAAGACAGGCAAGCAGCTGAAATGCAGCCAGGTTCTGTTAAGCCGTAATACTCACTGAGCCCATATGGTGCGCCCTCATCCTTCAGCGGCAATCAGACACAAGCAGTCCTGGGTACTTTAATGGTGTCCCAGTGTTAGAACAGTCCAGTTGAGGTGATTATGCCTGTTGCGTCTGTGCTATAACAGACCCAACAAGGTTAAGTGACTGCTCATCAAAGTCAAAGAAAGTGACTGCAATAATACCACAAAGACAACACTATTTTGGCATCCATTCTGCATAATACAGAAATACATATGATAGCTAGTATTTTAAGGAGTGGAGACCATGTAGAAAACTTTTAAAGAACAAACTAAATATTTAATGGATTTCAAATACAAAAAATTAAAGACATGTTACAAAAGTAATATAATATTGTTAACCATACTCTATCATTTTAATATTAACACAATATTTGAATTATTCATGAAAAGTAAAAAAAGAGTTATCTTATTTAGGGGGGGGGAAAATCTCCCTCAAATATCCTGCCTCTTTTTATAACTTTGAGATCTTTACTTACTTGCTTAGTTACTTGAGGGCAAAGACTATAAAAAACTGATGGTAAGTTTGGTTTAAAAGCATTTGTTTTGTCTTCATTTCTTGTTTATAGTTTCATCACACGTAAATGGAGAGTCTGATGCTGTTCATTTTAATGCTGTCGTGTTTCTCTTATTACCTGGTTAGAAAGTCTGAACTGATAACAAGACTCTGAGTGACTCAGGGTAGTAGCTGATTACACTTACACAGATTGAGGGGTCTATTTGTGGACTCTAAGGTTTGTCTTTTTGCATAAAATAAAAAACTGGGTCTTTGAGCTTAGTCTCAAGATGATTCAGGCTTCTGATTTTTCAATATATTGAAATAATGGTATTTTACTAATTACTAGTATTTCAGTATTTAAAAGTAGCTTTCCATACCAAAACAACAGCCTACCAAAAACTAGTATTAGAATCATTAATGCAAATCCTGGGACATTCTGATGCAACCTGTTTAACTTCCAGGTGAGTTACTGAGTGCCAAATATGAAGATTCCCTATGGGCTGAGTGCAAGAGATGCTGTTGTAGACAGCTGCCCTGTAGTGGACAAATTACCAAAACTGGGCCAGTCAAATTGCTCCAGAGATTACAGCCCCAAAGAGCCTATCAATAAACACAAGGTCCACAAATTAACACTCAGATTTTCCCTTTAAACAGTAAATATATTTTACCCTTTGAATATGGATTTGAATACCTTTTCCATTTGAATATCAAAGTAATGGAATATCCTGTGGCAACTGTGACTCACTGTTCGCATTTCCAAATAACATAAAATGATGCATCATATTTCTAACTGACCTTCTTCACAGAGTGTTCCATTGAAGAACACACGTTGGAACTGTGAAGGTTCACTTCAGTTCAGTTCAATTCAGTCACTCAATCGTGTCCGACTCTTTGCGACCCCATGAATCGCAGCACGCCAGGCCTCCCTGTCCATCACCAACTCCCGGAGTTCACTCAGACTCATGTCCATCGAGTCGGTAATGCCATCCAGCCATCTCATCCTCTTATACATGGATTTTTTTTCCCACTAAATACATACCACAGCACTAAGCGATCCAAGGTTGGCTGGATTTGTGGATGTAGAACTCTTTACAGGGCAGGTTGGCTGTTACGTTCTGTGCAGATTTTTTACTGCATGGACAGTTGGTTCGCCCAAGCTCTGGGTTGTTCAAGGGTCAACTACATATATGTACACACACACACTCAGAAACATAAATATGTGTGTTTTCAACACAGAGACAACATGGCGATATAGTTTTTAATTTTCTCCAGTGAGAAATCAGTAGCTATATTCATGACAAACAAATCAAATAGGATAGAAGACTAAGAAGGACATTAAGTAAAAATCAAAAGTAGGGTGATCCTGTTATCCAGGCTCTGTCCAGGTTCAAAGTGAAAAGTCCCACATCCTAAAACACTTCAGTCACTGGCAAAAAGACAAATGTTCTGGGTCACCAAAACATTCCTCAGTTCCCCAGTCAGTTTCCCCAGAGATGACCACAGTTTGCCTACTCTTTCAGAAATATTCATTGCTCATGTAAAATATGCACATATACTCAAACATCTAATTCTAAATTCATTTAGGACAATTTAGGGGACAAGCAACACACCTTTAAAGGCTAGTCCAGTTCTACCTGACATTTAAAAACATAAGCTATGCACAGAAAAGAATTCAATCAGTATGGAAAAGTATAAATCAAAAAGTGAAGTTCTTCATTCTCATGACCTTTCTCCCCAAAGACACATCATACCAACACCTTCTACACAAAGTGAATAATATACACAGCACTATGCAGCTTTCTTTTCTTACCTAATATGTTGGAGAGTTGCTCATTTCAGCACAGACTTATCAACCTCATTCATTTAAACTGCACACTTTTTCATTCAAGGTATGTATGTGCCATCATTTACCCAGTACTCTCGTGAGGAACATTCACATTACTGACATCTTTATGCTCCCGAAAAATAGCTGGAGTGATTAACTTTGCACATCTTAGTGTCCTCTTGGAAGTGCATCTATAGGGCAGATGCCTACACAGAGTTACAACATGAAAGAGCATGGGCATCTATCTACTTTGCCAGCTCTTGTCAAATTGTCCTCCTGAAGCACTGTACCAGTTTATTCTCCATTCAATTATGTGTGCAAATACTAACAATAATGGGCATTACCAATCTTTTACAGTTTCCAAATGTGAGGTGAAAAGGAGCACCTAACTGTTCTGATTTATGTTTCTTTAAAAGTAAAACCGAGCACACCTTGTGTCTTTTTTTCTTTTTTGTGAACTAGCTTTCCATACTGTGTGAATGCTAAAAAGTATATATATATACTTCTTTTATATATATAAAAGCTTTTTGTAAAGGAAATGCTTCTGTCATAATATCACAAATATATTCCCCCAGATCTTGATTTTTGCTTGAATCTGTGGTATTTTTCCCAGTCTGAAGTTCTTTTACCCCTATGTAGCTAGTTTTTTCATTTATAGTTTCCATGCTAACAGACTTTTTAAATTGTTCTTTCCTGATAAAAGTCTTACAAAACCTTCAAATAATATAATATGAACAAAATAGGAGGCAAATGCACTCCTTGCCTGGAAGTGCGGTGGGGAATGGAGGGCCAGACCTTCAGTGGCACAAAATAACTAGAAGCAAGATCAGTGAGGCAAAGATGGTCACTTTGGTGCTCTTGCTTCCAAGTGGCCCCTACAAAATGCCCCTCAGGATTTCGATCCAGGCCTGTCAGATTCCGAAGTCCAAGTTCCTACTGCTGACCTTTTCCACCCTCCTGGGGAAAACGTGCTTGCGGTGGAGGCTTGCGTTTGCTGAGATGAGAGGGGTGGAGGACAGGAGCAGCAGTGGGAAAGCTGACTGGGAATCAGATCCAAGCTTCGCCACTGACTGGATGAACATGGCCAACTGCTTCAGCACCTGAGCCTCGATTAAACCCACCCTGAAGGGACGGGGGGCAGCCTGTGACCATCAGACAAGTCTGTGGGTGGGAAAGCATGTGTACGACGGAGTATGTTGTACATGCCGGAGGGATGCATTAAATGACAAGAATTCCAGATGGTCAGGACTACGAGGGTTAGGGATCAATCAGTTAGGCTTCATTATTGAAAAGGAACATTAGCTAATTAGTAGGTATAACACTAACAAAAGTAAATACTGTCACTAGAATAGCTGGATTTCTACCCAGACCTCCTCCCCCATCATGGAGCTTATGTGCCTAACTGTGAGCACTGACTGATCCCCTTCTCAACCAAGCGTTTGCTTTTCCCTAGGCCCCCATTGCTGTGCGGCTGAGCAAAGTAGCCATTGACCGAGGAATAGAGGTGAGAGGGTTCTGGGTCGGAACTTAGCATCTGCTAAGGTCAGTGGGGTGGCTGGGAGGCAGTGCTCTCAGGGCACACAGATGGACAGCACAGCTGGAAAGAACTCCGGAATCGGACTCTTCTAATAGACTTGGAGCCTGAACCTCTCTCTTTGTGCCTTAGTTTTACCCCTCTACAAAATGAAGTTTGGCCAGGTGATACTCCAAATTATATTTCATCCTCATTTCTCTCCCTTGGAGAGAGAAGGTAACTGAAGTCCAGAAAGGGTAAATGACTTACCCAGGGTCACAGAGCAAATGAGTTACAAGAACCCAGGTCTGCATGGCTATCAGTCCATGTTCTCAGGATTATGCTGGTGGTCAGTAATGCGGCCTCACAGACGGGGCTCAGGCATGCTGACTTGGCTGCAGCTAACTCATCCTACACATCAGCTTATTCATTCATTACACACTAAACCTGGATCTGAACTGGGACACCGGAATGAATCAAATACAGTCACTGCCCGTAAGGTGGGGAGAGGGACTGACACCAATCACTAATAAAAAGTCAAGAGCACCACGCAGACAGCCTGGAGAGGGTAGAGCTGCACCATCCATAGGGCTACTGTGTACAGGGCTGGACAGTGCTGCACTGGAGATTGTTTTCTAGAACTGGGTTTAGGCTGGATAAGAATTGCAGAAAAACTGCAAAGTGTGAGAGAAAACACGGAGGTGTATAAATAAGCAACTCAACTGAACAGGAGGAAGGGATGAGTGTGTCAGCACAGCAATGAGGTTAGGGGCATGGGCCCTGGTGCTGGACCATCTGGGTTCCAAGACCTGTTTTTCCACACACTGTTGTGTCTTTATACAAGTCACTCCACCTTTCTATGCCTCAGGTTTCTCAGCTGTGTAGTAGGGAAAATAACTGCTGCTATGAACAGTACTTCTCTTACAATAGTGCCTTTAAGTGAGTAATAGCAAGCAGTGGACAGTAGAGACTGGAAGCTGCCAGGGGCCAAGTCACGCAGGCCTTAGTTCTGAGGGCAATGGAAAGCCAGCAGAGTTCATTAACGGGGGTGACAGGAGGCATGGTGAGGCAGCCAGGTCGGGAAGGAGGGGACAATGGCTGTGCAAGCACAGCTCACACACTCCCTCCTCATCTCTAAGGCTGTCTGTAACCGTCCCTATTGTTCTCACAGCCCCCATTCATCCTAGCACTGCTTCACCTCTGGAATGAATGGTGTTCCCTCTCCAGTAGGGGATTCCTTATCACACCATCTCTCTCCATATGGGCTGGCATACAGTAAGCCTGGGTAATTGTTTGCTGGAAGAATCCAGGAAACAGCAGGAAGTGGTGTAGAGAGCAGGGAGAGCTGGCGCCCAGGGCACACGGAGGTGGGCAAGGCTGATCCAGGCACCACTTCTTTCTTGCAGGTGGACATTGCATCAGGGATGGCCATTGAAGGGATATGCTATGCCCAGGTACGTGTCTGCTGCCAGTCCTGCATGCTTGTAAGCAGAGGCCAGGCCAGAGTGGGGTCCTTGGGTACTATTAGTACATGACCAGTTGAACAGGTTCCTCCCAACCCACACAGTCGGTCTTTGGGGTACTCCTCTCCTCAGTCAGCCTGCACTGATCCCAGGGGAGCCACAGAGCACTCTCTGGGACTGTTTCCTCAGCCATCTAATGGTGCTGTACCCTGCCCTACTTTGCTGCCCAGAGAATCACAGAGGAACCAGACAGGAGAATAGCAGCTTCTGAGTTCTCTGTATCAGTGGCTACTGGTGCAGGCCAGTCTGTACCAGCCTAGAGCCCAGGCTGGAGGATGCCAAGGCCTTGATTATTGCCTATAGGTTGTGTATGCTCGATGGTGGGACAATAAACTGTGGCTGACCCACTTAGCCTCTTACTCCTTAGTGAGTCAAAAACATTAATCTCCAGGCTAACAAGTAACAAAAAATCCTCCTAAACGGGGGTTTGGGAACTTGTAGAACCTGATGTAAACCAACTGCATACCAGGATTCAAAGCCAGAGCTCTTACCACAAAGCCTAGTCTTTTCTACTGAGTAGCCTCATTTCAGACTGCTGAATGAGACTGTGAGCTCTCAGAGGGACATACACTGTGCGCAAAATCAGGCTGGTGTGAGGAGACCAAGGAGCCACCAAGGCCCACAGGTTTGCATGACCCAACACCGGAGTCCAAAGACAGTGAAAGACTTAGATTCTGGCCTAGCCATGGGCTGAACAACCTTGAGTAAGTCTTTACTGGTTTATGGACCTGTCCCTGCAAACTGATACTCTGTATGTTGTTTCAGAACATCCCAACCCGGGATCGGCTGGAAGGCATGGCTGCTTTCAGGGAAAAGCGCCTCCCCAGATTTGTTGGCGAGTGACCTCCATTTAACCTGAAGCAAGGGAGATGCACACCTTACAGGCAGGATCCAGAAGGAAGAAGTGCAGCGCCTCTGCCCTCATCATTTCACCTCTCTGGGTTCCAGCTGCCTCACAAGGACAACGACGGACAGGAAATGACAGGCACGGTGCCTGGTACCAGGGTGCTGACGATGCCAGCTACTGCTCCCTTCATTACTCCTCACCCAGGCGAGCTCATCACTGGAGTCGGGTTTGCTTTGGAGCATACCTGTCTCTCCCTAATAGAGCGATAAACTAAGGATAAAACAGACTCCTCTGGGCCTTTATAGCACTGGCACTCAGGCCTGACCTCTGTGTCTCGGTTATTAGGTGCTCACCAGAGATGGCAAGAGGCTGTAAGAACCACCCCACAACGGCCCTGTTTCTCCCTCAGTACAACAGAGATAATAAGGAAACCTTGGTTGTGGTTGAATAGACTCAGCTCTCTGCCAGTTACTCACTGTTTGCCTCAGCCTCCTCAACTATAATGAACCTGTTTTGAGGGTTAAAAAATAATAAATAAAATACCTGATATTCCATAAACATGAGTTATGATTATGTACAGTGTTCTTTTAAGAACCAGATGAAATCACTGCTGTGAAAACCTTTTGTAAACTGTAGGGTGGCAGGCAAATCTGCTGGTTCATTTAGTAACTTTCGGGAGCCCTGAGAAGGGAACGATTAACTCAGGTGGACAACATGGAAGATTAAGAAATGGACAGGTAACACTGCAGTTGAAGGCTGAAGAATCGAACAGGCAATGGAGGCCAAGAAGAGGAAAACTGAGGGGAATAGCACAAGCGAAAAAGTGAGCAAGATGATGGCACTTTGAAATAAAGGGGGGCTGATATACACATGTGCACACTAGCCTCAGCAGCCCTCCTCCTCTACCAGGGCAGGGCAAGAGACAGTCATGTGGTCATTCTTTAACTGATCTGAGCTTCCTAAGCCTGTGCCTGGGCAGGCTCAGGAGTTACTGAACCATGGGCATGGGCATGGACACAGACCAGTAACGCTGTTGACTTGCTTTCAACAACAAATGTGCCTCAAAGCTGTACTCATTTCCTGGAAGGACAAGTAAGACAAGAACCCAAGTCTTAGGAGTCAGCACCAACCACATGAGCTGTATTTGTCTACTTAGGAAAGTAACCATCTTGCTATACTTCCTTCTTCTTATCTGTTAAGTGGGGAGAATAAAACTATCCCAGAGGACTGCTGAAAATCAGAGAAAACGTACAGAGGTGCCCAGTGCTGAACTGGACCTCAACAGGCACTATTTCCCACTCATCCTCCTCACATCAGCCCAAACTAGTATCTGGTAACAGCATGTTCTGACATATGGAACCCAGGTCAGGAAACTAAGACATACTTTTAGAATCATACAGAGGAGTGAATGAGAAAATCTGTGGAGTTTCAGGGCTATTGAAGGAAGCAGGTCACAAATTCCCCTTATCCAGTGGGACACGAGTGAGCAATAGTTTGAAAAAACAATTTAGAATAAGAATAAACCTCATTTGATTTCAAAAGATGATATGGGGCATTCCAGTTAAGAATCTGGCCAGCTTACAGTATAAAAATCTAGTCCTAAAATAAGCTACCAATTAAAAATAATTTTGTTTCTTTGAAAAATTTAGATGAATGGCATAACATGTTTCATTGATGGCCAATAATAAGGTGAGGAAGGACTTTATTCCATAGAGCATGTTTGCAGAGGACACAAAAGCCTCTCATAGCTTATACTGGGGTTGAGGTTGGTTCTCAGAAAAGCTCGTTGTTTTTCTCATCCAAGTTAGGTAAGAGCACCTCCTTAAATCTTTGGCACAGTCCTTCCTCTGTTTTGGTCACAGTCCCACTCAAATTAAAAATCTGAGGGATTGAGATTTATACTCACTATATAATCTTTCATCTGAACACTTCTCAGTCCTGTGACCAGGCCCCACCAGCACCAATTACCCACAATGTTATTATGCTCATTCAGTCTAATGTATAAAGTTGGAGGAAAAAAGGTCAAAGGTAGACTATCCAAAAATCATAAAAATGTATTCTCTTTCCTCCACCCAACAAGTGGAAGGTAATTTGGTATGTATCAAAAAAAATTTTTCCCTTCCCTCCAAAAGAGGTTCTGCCTTCCAAACAATACATTTAAACACACGTGTTTCCTAGAACTCTTTCATGTATTTCTTTTCCAAAGGCCTCATATAGCCAGGAATAACAATTCAGGAGATTCTTTCAACCATGAAATTTAACATAAATACAGAGGTCCCCCATAGGTATTTCTTTTTTTCTTTCCTCTGACAAATACTCAGTTAAGAAATTGGTCAGGGCTAGAGAAAATTAACTATTCTAACAAAAGCTTACAGGTCTTCCCACAAAGTCCAGGGCTTGATTTTTCAAAACTACTGAAAAGGTACTCCAAGAATGATTCCAACTTGATTTGAGATTATGGCTATCACACAAATCCAAACTTCTTATAACTTACAGAAAATCATCCCCCAAAAGGCCAACAAGGCGCTCAGCTCACGAACTCCAACAACAACTTGTTTCAGTCCAACATTTGATTGCTGATACAGCAGAAGGCCTGATACTGAAGACACAGAACCTCTGAGGTCCTGAGGTTAAGAAGGGCCTTCAACAGAGAGAGGGTCTCTGGTAATTCATAAAATGCATTTTGAAGTCATCTACAATGGAGGCTGCAATCTGCTGTGCTTGGGGGTCTGCCTCACTGTGCTCCCGGATGTCACACAAAAGCTGCAATCCTTCTTCTTCAACTAACATCTTGCAGTATTTGCTGGCTGAAAGAAAATCAAGCAAAGAAACCTGATGTTCAAGTTGGTGGTTTAAATATTCCCAATTACCACATTCATCATTTTAAAGATGCCAATAATGCTTGGCTTATGCAATTTGATAATGGATGATTATTTTATTAAGTCTATTTCCAGACAACTCTAGCTAAAAGGATAAGAACTTCTTTTATTACAAAAATAATAAAAATTTCATGTTCAGGCAGTATGCTGAGCTAGACAATCTAAAAATACCAGAGGCTGGATAAAATATAATTGAAAAATTTTTAATTCATGGTTGAGTGTACAAAGTAAAGGAACTGTCAAGGAGTCAGACACAAAGAGCAAAAAAAAAAAGCACTTAAAGCTCATGTAACCTCACCTGTAACTTTTCTGGAGTAGAAAGGGACTGTCAGTTTCAGTAATCTAAGAATTTCGACTTTAACTTTAGGAAGTCAGAAGCAGAAATAACGCACACATTTGGCCCCTCAACAGGCCAAACAAGACACGGGATAAGACAATGAAACATCTCTATCTTGGCCTGGGTTCTGGGGAGAAGTCTTTCCTGAGTCCCAAGTTGGTACAGGGGTTGAATTTATACTAGCCTAAATCTTGGAATCCTTGAGCTGAGAAATTAATATAAGGACTAGACCAATCCCAGGAAAACCTCCAGAACACTTAACAGAAGCAAATACAAAACTGTACTAAAGAGACATGTCCACAACGCAGTGTGAAAAGGATTCTCTTAATCAGTGAAATAGTCAATTAAACACAGAAACCACGATTCAAAACACATCTAAAGGACTTCCCTGGTGACTAGTGGTTAAGACTTTGCCTTCCAATGCAGGGGACATGGGTTTGATCCCCAGTTGGGAGCTAAGATCTCATATGCCTCATGGCCAAAAAAACAAAACATTAAAAACACACACACACACAGAAGCAAATAACAAATTCAATAAAGAGTTTAAAATGGTCCATCCACATCAATAAAAATCTTAAAAGAAAAAAACACACAACTAAGACAACCAAGAATGCAGTAAAAAGAAACAAAGACATGGACACTTTTTTTTAATGGATACAAGATATGTAGGACTGATTGAGAGAAGGTATAAGATATTTCTGATAAATGTTATAAGAAAGGAATAAGAGAGAATAGCTGGAGGGTAATATTTTAAAAGAAAATTTCTGAAAATGTTCATCAATTTTGTAAGGTATAACCATGATCTGAAGTCTAGAGGCCATGGAACAAAATAATGACTAGCAAAAACAATGAATAAAATCAAGACAATAAACTGGAAAAAAATATTTGCAACAGTTCCTTCAAATTAAAAAGAAAAAGATTAAAAAAAAAACAGTAAACAAAAAGTAAGCAAAAGAAACCAACAGACAATCCAAATGTAAGAAAAGACAGTTACTTAAAATGTCAAGTTAGAATCACTTTCATCTTAGATTGGCAAAGATCAAAGATTCAACTAAAAGTTTTTTGCAACAATAAAAGGAAACTGCAAGCTCTCATATGTTGCTGATGGGAATGCAAACTGGTAATCAACTCTCTGGAAGGCAGTTTAGCAATACCCACCAAAATTATAAACATTCATAACATTTTGACTCAGCTCTGCAGATTATATTCGCTAAGTGTACTATGCTTGTACTAATACTATGCTATGTGCAAATGCTAATACTATAAGCCAAGCAATGTTGAAATGCTTTGCAAATGTTAACTCATTTAATTCTCATAACAGTCCTATAAAACAGCGACTTGGACCCTCATTTACAGATGAGGAAACTGGGGCACAGAAAAGTTAAGTAACTTGCCCAAGCTCCCACAGTTAGTAAATGGAGAAACAGGGAGTAAAGTTCAAATAGTCTGGTTCTGGGGTCTGTTCTCTTAATCACCAGACATATGCATCTTTCCTAAATATATACAGTGTGTGTGTGTGTGTGTGTGTGTGTGTGTGTGTGTGTTTCCCCTGGTGGTCCACTGGTTAGGACTCCAAGATCCCACTGTAGGGGCCCAGGCTCAATACCTCCTGGGGAAATTAAGATCTCACATGCTGTGGGTGTAGCCAAAAATAAAGAGAAGTGTTAGGGCAAGCTCCTAAAAACCATTTTCCTCTATCAGTTCTTTCCTAATTATTCTGCCACTTTAGCTTTAGAATAATCTTCAGATTCCTCATCACTTACTGTATTCATTCACTTGAACTGTATTATATATGTGAAACAGAAAAGAAATGAGGAGTATAATATGTCCATAATTATTTCAGTCTATAAATTATTTCCTAGAGTTCTTTGCACATAGGCCCTAATACTTGTTAAAGCTATTTTAAGATAGTTTATGCTTTTGATAGTTAAACATTTCATTAATTCTAAAAGTTATACCTTTAAGATTTTTCAGCATAAAATTATAGTCTATAATCCTTTTTATAATACAAATTCTTTAATTCTTTTATACAGAATTAAAGTCTATAATTCTTTTATAATACAAGCAAAAATTTCAGTAATAATCCTTAGCAAAGAAAAAAAGCCAAGAATTCCCATGAGGAATTTAAAGCAGCAAATGTGGAAAAACATTTAATTTGCCTGGGGAACAACTCCTGACATCTGGCCCCTCAGTCTCCCACAAACCACTACAAAAAGGCAAATCTATGTATTACTTATAGGAAAGATAGTATCATGATAAAATATTCAGTGAAAAAGAGAAAGGTATACGATACCATGCGCAGAATGAGCCCATTTTCTCTAAAAACATATGCACATATAGTATATGATAACTATAGCATATATACAGAAAATTACCTGGAAGGATAGTTATCATTAGCTAATGAACAGTGCTTGCTGTGGGGAATAGGAGCGGGAGCACACTTTCACTTTCTATATTGCTTACCATCCATCCCCAAATAAATTATAATTCTGTAGCATTTTTTATACTAATACAAGCTCTTCAGTTTCTTCTTAAAAAGTGTTAAAATCAGGACATAAGAGAACAATTTTTCAAAATTCCATCTTGAACTGAATCCTTATACAAAAAAATAGCTAAAAAACAATTATCTTTAAATACATACGGTTTTTACTGCAGACATGATACATGGCCCATAGTGCCCAGAGTTGAACCTCTGGTTGAGAGAAGTTGCCAAGGAGTGGGAAAAAGGCCTTGAAGGATCTAAATAAGTACAAAGAAGATGTTTCTTCAGAACTCAAGCTAACATCAGGGATATAATAATAATTTTCAACATCCCCGCAGCCACCCCCAGAGTCAATTCTTCATTAAGACAGATGTATTGCTGAGCATATAATTGGAACTAGCATTTAAGAAATTATATTCTGTGTTAGACACTATACATTCAATAACTGATTCCACCCTCAATATTGCACACTGCTAGCTTCATTTTACAGATGACAAAAACTAAGTCTCAGAGCTTTTCTTAAAGTGATTTTACAAGTATCACAAAGAAATCGGATTTGAATACAAGGCTATTTGATTCTAATACTTTATTATACCATAGCCTCTACAGAGTAAGTAGACTGAGGACAAGCTTTAAGAGAAGCACTACACCATCATGAAATTACCTGTAAGTGACCAAAGCTGTCATCTTACAACTTGAACTTGGCCATTTCTGGATGGTTGCATACTACACAAAAAGAGAAATCAAGATTCTAGTATTGCTTCATGTCATTTATAATTATATACATATGAAACAATATACATTTTCAAAATCAAGGACTACTCAAATTTAGGTATACCTAACCAACCAGCTATTAATTAGACCGCTGTTAAATACACAGAATATGAAGAAAGTCATGTGGAAAACAATACACCAGAAAGGGACTTCTGTTTAAAGACAGAAGACTGAGCATGAACGGAACAGTACAACTGGTTTAAAAGAAGATAAACACACATGAAACAAAGCAGAAGAAGACGGTAAGTGATTTAATAGATTAGCACTGGGGAAGGTTAAAGGAAACAAACCATTTTGAACAGAACCCCTAACAGACTTAAAAACTGGGCATACAAAGTACTTCAGGAAGTGAGATTACAGGTAGGGTTAAAAACAGGAGGACTGGTTCAAAGGACCAAAGAATCGAGACTACCAGATCTCCTCTACCACCCCTACAAAAATTTTTGGACTGGGCAACCCTATGAGCAATTGCGGTTGGAAGTACCATGCTAAAAACAGGGGGCTAAAGTGAAAAATTTAAATACTAAATGCTGAGGTGCCCCTGCCCTCAACTCTATCCTTCTATGGGTGTTTAGACTGCTGGAAGCCAAGCTTATGATTTTCAATCAGGAGAATAGGAATTAAGCAAGGGAGGGAGGCAGGGAGAAAAAGGAAGTAAAGTAAAGGTAAAAAAAGAAGAAGGGACGGAGGAATGAAAAGGACAGAAAGAAATCTCCTAGAACTGAAGGAAAACAAGATTCCAGAGCAGTAAGTAGCCAATGGAACAGATGAAAGTAAACTCATATCAAGGCACATCACCGAGATTTCCAAACAATAAAGATAAAGATCTTAAAGCTTCCAAAGAAAAATGGCACAGGACTTCTCAACAGTGATACCAAGAAATATCAGACAATGGAGCAATGACCTAGAAACGTGAAAGGAAAATATTTCAGTACTTGAGTTCTATATCCAGCCATTTGATCAACTAAAGGTGAATGTAAAATAAAGGTCTTTCAAATATAAAAGGTTTCAAATTCTTTTCATACATCTCTTAGGAAGCTACTGGAGGATATGACCCAACAGAATGAGGGAGTATACCAAAGAACAGGAAGGTATGCAATCCAGGAAACAGGGAATCCAACATGAGAGAGCAAAGAGAATCTTCAGGACAATAGTAAAGGAACTTCCTGGGATCTAACAGATATACAAAATATATCTAACAGCTATAGCTAACAGATGGAACAAAAACAGACGCTTGGGAAAGAAGCTGACATGGACAGAATATGTTTGAATGTACTGAAAGACATACACTTGGAGTATAAAAACGGATGTGCACTGGGAATTTTCATTTTCCAAAGTGGGAAATAAACTGATGTCTAAAACTACAAAGTCAAGGCATAACAACATATGTTAGAGATAAGAAGGTAAACACCAAAAGAAACAGCTTTAAAAAGAGCTGAAAGTGGGAAACAGAAGTGGAATAACCTATATAAACTGTTTGCATGCTTAATTTTATAAAAGCAAAGTATCAGAAAGAATGCAAAAAATGTTAATAGAGGTTAGCTTTGGGTGGTAAGGTGTGGATGGGTGTGGATGATTCTATCTTTCCCATTTTCTACAATTAACACATATTTCAAAAACTCTTATGATCTAGAAAAATAAGTTTTCTGCAAGAAGAGATGACTCTGGATTTTGTAAAGAGGAACAGTCCTTATACCAGATCCTGGAGAAGTGCTGTCCTCTGGAGGTCACAGGATATCCAGGGCTGTTTGTCAGATGTCAGGTGGGCTATGATGCCTGCAGCTAAATAGCTGACTTCCAATTCCTTGCTATGGAGCAAGCTGCTGATATGCTTTACCACATCTTCAGTAATCAGCTTGGAAAAGAGTTCTCTGACTTCAGCTACATTGTTCTACGGGGCAGATGGAGTAGACACTATCAGGAACTGGTTCCTCTCCCTCTCTTACTGCTCAGCTCAGATACACATAAGAACACTCAGTTCCCCCTCCTCCCTCTGATTTAGCCTCACATCTACTACAAACCCATCCCTTTGATGACAAAGATTATTAGTAAGAACCAATCATTGAGGAAGCACTTACTAAGTGCCAGGCACTGTGCTTAGATAGACTGAAATGTCTTTTTTAATCTGCCTCATCTCATTTAATCTTTGATAGTCCTACAAAGAAGTCTGACACTCAGAAAGACTAACTTGTCAGCTTCACATCAATAACAACTGGTTGGAGTAGATTACAAATCCAGGTCTGACTCAAAAACTTAACATTCCCGCGGCCTGCTATATGTTACAACAGTGTTAACAGTAACAATGAAAGGCAGGTATATTAGTTTTTGATGCTGTGTAACAAGTTCAACACAAACTCAGTGGCTTAAAACAACACACATTTTTCCTCTCACAGTTTGAACGGGCCTTGCTCAGCTGGGTTTCACAAGCCTGCAGTCAAAGTGCTGGCTGGGCTGCATGCTCACACCTGGAGGCTCCAATGGGTGAGGTGGGGTGGGGAGACTACTTTTAAGCTCACTCAGACTATTGGTAGGATTCATTTCCTTGCGGCTGCAGGAATAAGAGTTTCTTGCTGGAAACAACATATCTCTTTCATTTGACTTTTTCTGAGTTGTATCTATAATAAATTAAAAATAGCAGGGGACTTTACCTGGTAGGACAGTGGTTAGGGGGGCTTCCCAGGTGGGCACCAGTGGTAAAGAACCTGCATGCCATTGTAGAAGAAAGAGACGTGGGTTCAATCCCTGGGTTGGTAAGATCCCCTGCAGGGGGGCACAGCAACCCACTCCAGTATTCTTCCCTGGAGAATTCCATGGACAGGAGTCTGGCAGGCTAGTCCATAGGGTCAAAAAGAGTCAGACATGACTGAAGCGACTTAGCATGAACACACAGTGGTTAGGACTCTGCACTTTCACTGCAGGGAGCAGCGATTCAATCCCTCGCTGGGAAATAAAGATTCCCCCATGCCATGGGGGACACAGCCAAGAAAAATCTTTCCCTTGGGACTTCCCTGGTAGCCCAGTGGCTAAGACTCCACACTCGCAATGCATGGGGCCCAGTTTTGATCCCTGGTCAGAGAATTAGACCCTACATGCTGCAACCAAGAGTCTGCATACTACAACTACATTCCACAATGCCGCAACTAAAGATCTTGCATGCCACAATGAAGATCCCACATGCCATAAGTAAGACCGAGCACGGTCAAATAAATATACATTTTAAAATATCAAATTAAGTGCCTTCCCAAGTTCTGTGAGCCATTCTAGCAAATTACCAACCTGAGGAAGGGGTTGTGGAATCCCTCAACTTAAAGTCAGTCAGAAGTAGGAGTAGCTCTGAACTTAACAGCTGGCAACTAAAGTGGAGGCAGACTTGTGGAACCGAGCTTTTTAGGATCTGACGCTAATGCCTGATAGTCAGTGACAGAATTTAACTGAATCGAACTGTAGGACATCCAGCTGGTGTCACAGAACTGGAGAAGTGGTTGCTGGAAAACACCCCAGATTGTATAACCTGCTTTTGACCAATGAGACATTAGAAAATCTGACATAAGCGGAAGTTGAAACAGCACTTGTGCAGTGGACTTGCTTTCTACCACTGCCCTGAAACCGCCAAGTGAGGAAGCTCATAGAGACAAGGCCCAGCTAACAGCCTGCACCAACTGCCAGAGATGAGAGCCAGGTCATCCTGGAGCGCCTAGATCGAGCTCAGCCTACTGAGTGTAGTTACGACTACAGTGACATGCGTAACCACATAAGACCAGCAGAACTGCACAGCTGAGCTGAGTTCAAACTGCTGACCCACAGATTCACAAGTAAATAAAATGGATGCTGTTTTAAGCTGTAGTTTGTTTACAGCAATAGCTGACTCATATATAATGGTATTTATAGAGATGGTATGAAGATCAAACAAGTTAATGTAAACTGCTTACAAAAGTGCCTAGCACATAGTAGGAAACACATAAGTGTTAGTTTTCTCATTGTTTAATCAATTACAATTAATTCAAAACAATTCAGCTTACCAAAAGACCAAGTACTTTGCTTTGTATTGCTGTCTCTGAAAAAGTCTGTGAAAAGAATATACAGGTTATTTTATCATGAAGAAAATAACTTTACAGACAAACTCAATCCTGTCTTCCCACCTCCAAGACTTGGATGAAGATTGCCAATCCTTGATTTTCAATAAAGTGCCTACAAGCAGCTGGAGACTGTTCTGTAAGATTCCAAAGTGCTTTCAAAGTAAACAAGAGGGTGACGTCATCTAGATTCTCAGCAGTCTTCTGTTTTACTATTGCTAGAAGTTCCTAAAAAAGAAAAAGAGAGTTAGATACGCTGGTGACTGACTCATATGTTTCCAATATAAGGAAAGCAATGGTTAAGAAAAGCTTTAGAATCAAACCGAGGTTCTAAACCCAGTTTGACCACTTAATAGCTTTGGTGCCTACCTTCTCTCTGTAAAATGAGTTACACTTATTTCCTAGGATTTTTGTGAGGTTCAAAAGAAAAAAATATTAAAGTTTAATAATCACTTAATCTAGTTTGTCATGCTTGTTAACAAACTTCATAATCAAGTACATATTAGCTATTCCATTATTCATGTATTAAGAGTGTCTAGTCAACACCTTTTGGAAGGCAGGCACATATTCAGGTAAGAGAGACAGATTTTTAAAAAAAAGATGATTGGTTTTTCTCAACTAAACAAAAGAATTCTAAGATTTGTAAATGCTCTGAAGGAAACACATAAAAGCCTAAGAACTGTCCTTAGAAGAGGTGTGAGAAACTCCAGATGTGACAGCAACCTTCCCAAAGTGTGACAGGCCTTCCCTCCCCCAGCCCTGGCACCAGCCATCCAGGGAGGAGCTGCCGCACCACACTGCACCTCTCTGCCCGCAGCGACACAGACCCCACTGGCCCATGCCTGCCGCCTACCCACTGCACAGGTGGGCAAGCTAGAGCTCCTCTCTGGGGACAATCGCACCTGGGCCACCTCATCAGTCACGAGCTGACCAGTGGAGTCAGTATGGGCTGAACCCACGGCGCCCCTGCCTCAGACAGCAGTCCCAGGGAGGGGCATGTCAGCTGCCTCCACGTAGCCACTGTGGTCTCCCCTGCTTGTGCGCCTTGGGCTTCGCCCCACCCAGAGCTACAGCATGCTGGAGTGACCTGGCAGTTCTTCAGACCTGGCCGCTTTCTGAGGTCGCACTGTTCTGTGCAGAGTGTGGTGGCAGCAAGGCAGGTGCAAGCTACAGCGGCCCTGCTCAGCCGTCAGTGGGCACAACGTGGGCCCCTCTCCTGAAGAGAGCAACTGTCAACATGCGACCATCACTGACCCTGCTCATCCACCGGTCAATGCAAAGCGAGCCCCTCTCCCCTCCTGTATGTAAAAGGAGTCCAAACCTCATCTCAGTTACGGTTGGGTAAGATGGGTTTGGTTCTTCTAAAAATAATTTTCTTAATATTTATCTATTTGGCAATATCTAGTCTTAGTTGCTGCATGCAGGACCTCTGTCGCACCATGAGGGCTCCTTGAGGCACAAGGACCTTGTAAGTAGTGTCAGGCCTCGGTGACTGCTATATGCTGGCTTAGTTGCTCCGCAGCATGTGGGATCTTAGTTCCCCGAGCAGGGATTGAACCCACTTCCTCTGCACTGCAAGGTGGATTCTTAACCACTGGACACCAGGGGAGTCCCTGAGGCAAGATGGTTTCTGAGACACTAGTCTGCCGTCTTCTTGGTTTGCTAGTTATCTGATTAAAATCTATTTCCTGTTCCATCAACTCATCTCCTGATTGGTCTGCTGTGTGGCAAACAGAATAAGCTTGTGCTTACACTCAGTAACACAGAGAAAGGTAGTATCTAAACTGAGACCGGAATAAAAAGAGGATAAGGCAGCTAAGCAAGGAATGAGGACACAGGGAACGGGGGGAAGGGAGCAGGGGGATGTTCTAGAAGAAAAACCGTCTGTTCTATGCCACTGAGCAGGTTAGTACGGCTAGAGGATAACACTAGTATCATAATCGTATGTCCTAACAGCTTGAAAAAACTACTTTAACAGATCCCAACATACCACTTCATATTAGAATATTTCTAGATCAAAGTTGAGCTAGTACTCGTGCTTTCTTTCAAACATGCTAGACTACCATGTAAAAGGGAAGAGACAGCCATTTCCACAAAGGGCCTAGTATCAGACCCTTTGTTCTTGAGGTCGGGTCATGGTGAGGTAAGGTGTTTCTGTAAATCTCCACCAACAAACATTATTCTCTGTCCTGACAAGAAAGGGCTAGGTCCCTCGGCGAAAATTTCACCCTTTGAGGTCCAGATCCTGGCTGAAGAAGCAGACCTCAGTTGGCAACTCCATCAGGGCCCTGTCCCCAGACCCTGTCCCACCGTCATCGCTGAGGAGCCAGGCGCCCAGCTGGCCTTCAGGCTCCTCAGGCCACCGGTATGGTCGGGGCCAGGTCCCGCCAACTGCACCCTATGCTGACTGCCACCGCCACTAGGGCAAGAGGCAGAGACAGGGGAGAGGTCCACCGCTGCCTCAAGGCCTGGGCCCAGGCAAGTGGGTGGCCTTGGCGAGGGTTCTGGGGCCCTGCAGGACACAGCCCCCAGCCTGTTCCCTGAGCCTCCCAGCTCACCCAAGGGCCGAAGGCCAGGTAAGCTGGAGGTCCCCAGGGAAAAGACCCCGATCCACCTTTCACCTCACTCTCCCCCATCCCTGCCTCTGTGATCTAATAGCAGTTGCAATCCGTATAGGATGCAGTTTGTGGGACCTAGCCCCACTCCACTGTTTGCTGAATGGGCCTGTTAACAGTCACTCATTGACAGCTGGTTGCCTGTGGGAGGGGCCTGGTGCCAACCAATGGTTGAGCAGGACCGTTAATGGTCACTCATTGACAGCTGGTTGCCTGTAGGAGGGACCTGTGCCAACCAATGGTTGAGCAGGACCACTAATGGTCATTCATTGACAGCTGGCCGCTTGTGGGAGGGCCCACTGCAGCACCAATCAATGGCTGTATCAGGGTGTATAGTAATAGTACACAGTGATGGCCACATGCTAAGATCTGTGCTTGGCAGCGCTCTGTTATAATTCCACCTCAAATATTTTATACAGCCAGAGAGAATACATCTATAGAATTCATAAAAATAAAGCTGCAACCCTAAAGTGTAATACAGCATGGCTGTGCACAGCCCTTAGCATGCAGCCAGCGCTGCAGCCATTAGCCCCCACTTTCCCCCTTACCAGACTATGGTTACCAAAAGGCTATTAAGGTTGCTCAGCCATGGGTTGGTGGTAAAGTAAACTCAGCAACTGGCAGTGAGTGACCATTAGTGATCCTGCTCAGTTACTGGCTGGCAGGGCAATAGGCCCCTCCTACAAGCAAGCAACTGCCAATGAGCAACCATTCAACCAATGGTAGGCAGAGTGGTGGTCGTCCTCTGCAGAGTGAGGTAAGAGGTGGATCTCTGCCTCCTTCCTGGAGCCTCCAGCTCACCCAGCCATGGATCAGGGGGGGCCCAGAGAACAGGCTGAGGCCTGTGTCCCACAGAGACACAGAACCCTTGCCAAGGCCACACACTGGCAGAGCCAGGCCCTGAGGTGGTGATGGCCCTCGCCCCATCCCTGCCTCTGTGATCTAAAAGCAGTGGCAATCTGTATAGGACGCAGTTTGCAGGACCTAGCCCCTACCACTTGGACAGCCCGAGGAGCCTGAGGAACGGCTGGGTCCAGGGCATCTGGCTCCCTAAGAGATGACAACTGGGCAGGGTCTGGAGACCTGGCCCTGAGGGAGATGCCAACTGAGATGCACCTTTTCAGCCAGGCCTGGACACTGGCAAGAGAACCCAGACGGGGTGCTGGATAATGATTTGTGGCAGGGTAACTGACCCCTGCAGGGACCCCCGCCTCATAGCTAGGACTTGGATCTTGGAGGGTGAAATTTTTGCCTAGGGACCTTGCCCTTTCTTTTAAAACAGAGTAACATTTGTTGGTGGAGATTTACAGAAACTTCGATACCTCACCATGACCTGACCTCAAGAACAAAGGATCTGACACCAAGAAGTTTTACAACAACTAACCATGAAGAATTGATGCTTTTGAACTGTGGTGTTGGAGAAGACTCTTGAGAGTCCCTTGGACTGCAAGGAGATCAAACCAGTCAATCCTAAAGGAAATCAGTCCTGAATATGCATTGGAAGGACTAATGCTGAAGCTGAAGCTCCAATACTTTGGCCACCTGATGCAAATAACTGACTCATTGGAAAAGATGCTGATGCTGGGAAAGATGGAAGGCAGGAAGAGAAGAGGGTGACAGAGGATGAGATGGTTGGATGGCATCACTGACTCGATGGACATGAGTTTGAGTAAGCTCCGGGTGTTGGTGATGGACAGGGAGCCTGGCGTGCTGCAGTCCATGGGGTCACAAACAGTTGGACACGACTGAGCGACTGAACTGAACTGACAGCAGCAGAATCAGGAGGTAACATCTAAAATTGATAAATCAAGAAACTGTAGTACTTCCTTGGTTGTACAGTACTTAAGAATCCACCTTCCAACGCAGGGGACATGGATTCAATCTCTGGTGGTGGTGGAGAGGTGTTGAGTACACTAAGATCTCACATGCCATGGAACATTACTGCAACTAGAGAACCCAAGTGCTCTAGAGCCTACATGCCACAACTCCTGAGGCTGAGCTCCACAACAAGAAAAGCCCCCACATGCCACAACTAGAGAATGCTCACAGTACAATGAAGACAGCACAGCCATTAACAAAAAAAAAGCTGCAGGTATAAGCGTTTTATTTAGAAATATGGAGGTAAATACCAGAAGAAACAGCTATTTAAGAGTAGAGAATAGCTTCTTCTGGGTAGCAGGTCCTACAGATTGTTCATTTTATAAGTCTTTTAACCTGTTTTTAATTTTTTAAACTGTTACTTGTATTGAAAAGTTCTAGAAGTGACAGCCTACCTTAACTGCCATGAAAACCTCCTCTTTGAGTTGTGCAGTTTGCTCAGGTGAGAGCTAGAAACAAAAAAGCAGAAAGTGAAATGTTTCCAACTCTATCACTGCTGCACTAAGACTAGGGAAAGAGGTCTTGCATTTAGCAACCACATACCTGCAGGGCTAGAATGGAGGTTATGCTCACTGCCATGGCTTGCATCTTGGGGCTTTCATGCTTACAGAGCCATCTCATAACAAACTTGGCAGCATCGAACCTAAAAAAACAGTATTTTTCTCACAATAAACTCTGTAAACTATACATGAGAAGTTAAGAAATCATTCAGCCTCCCCAGCAAATCCTGTTTAAAAATACTTGTGGACTTATAAAGACTCAGCTATGAAAACCAAGAGTATTTGGCAAAAAGAAGAGAAGAAAAGAGTATGCAAAAGAGAAGAGCAAGGCTTCCCTGGTGGCTCAGGGCTAAAGAATCCACTGCCAGGGTAGAAGACACAGGTTTGATCCCTGATCCAGGAAAATCTGACATGCGGAAGGATAATGGAAGAGCTAGAACCTGATTCGATATTTAACCCTCTAGCACCCACGTCATCACTCACTGCCCTGAAATGGACTCACACTTTGAGAGACAACATTTATAACTACAGTACTTCTGAACAGAACATTCTCCCCAAACGCTTTATCCCAGCCTCAATCAGACCCCTGCTAGGCCAATAACCAACAGACAACAAAGCTCAGAGTAATACTGGTCAATATCCCAAAAATCAGATCATCCAATTTTATACTTGCCTGTTGAATGGAACATCCACAAGAATCCTGGAATTGGTTAAGGAGAGAAGACAATTCTTCTGTAACTTTAAGGGAATAAAGAAAAATAATTTTGAGCAAATGTACACCTGTTCTGAACAAAGGTTCTAAGCATTTGGAAGGTTCTAAGCTTTTCTTATTGAATGCCTGCTATATACCTGGTCCTTTCCAAGTTCTTCATTCAATCTTACTATTTTTTTTACAATTTTTTAAATTTATTTTTTATTGAAGTACAGTTGGTTTACGATGTTATATTAGTTTCTGGTATCAATCTTATTACTAAACTCTAACATTCACCTTTGCCCAAAGAGTAATCTTTCTCTTTTCTAGCAAAGAGGGAGTTCCCCTTCCCCCTGAATCGTAGAAGGATCTATGTGGAAAGCTGCCTGCCTGTGCGTCAATCTAAATCAATTCCTGGACTCCTGGCCCATCTAATGAATGACTATGTCTGAACCAGATCTCATAACTAACTCTGTGACAGAGCTTCTACTTTCTACCTATGACTAGTAGGAACTGAACTAGGAGAGAGAAAAGGACTTCTAGGAAAGCTATAGTAATAAAAATCATAACATCTCTTTGAAAGACCAGGAGTAGGCCAGCGGCATATACTGCCATGACAGCAGTGTGTGAGTGTGTAGTGCGTGAGTGTGTAGTGTGTGAGTGTGTAGTGCGTGAGGCAGGGGGAGCAAAGCTGGGATGCCAACAGGAGCTAGGCAGCAACATAGACAAGTGAAGAGGGCAGAGTGCAAAACAGCAGGCCGGCGGGAGGAACTACGGCACACTGGACAATTCAGGCCCTGTTAATCAGCTCCAACTAATGATGGCCATGTAGGAATTCAGACTGAACTGAGAAGGATCATCCAATTTCTCAAGAGAAAGTGGAAATACGGATTTCTTTTAAGTGGGAAAGATCATGTTACCGTAATTCTAATAGATTGATTCCCATTTTAACTTTAAGTATACATTTCAATCAGATCTGACACATTCACATATATTATGTATAACTTTACCCACCACCACAATCAACATAAAAAATACTTCCACTACCCCGAAAAGTTCCACTGTGACACTTCCCACTCCATTCCTAACTTGCAAATTTCAACCTCAGAAAATCATAGTCATTAAAGATTAGTCTTTTCTAAGATTTCACATAAAGTCATACGGTATCTATTTTATCATGTCTAGCATATTTTGCTCAGCATAAAATGTTTTTTGAGATTCATCCATGTGGCATGTATCAGTACTTCACTTCTTTTTATCACCAAGTAGTATTTCCTTATATGAATATATCATTATTGGTTTATATATTCACCCATTGCTGGACATTAAGTTTGCAGTTTGGGGGGATAATCAGTAAAGACATTATGGGCGTTCGTGTATGCCATTATATGGCTACATAATTTCGTTTCTCCAAGTGAAATAACTGTGTAGTATGAAAGGCATATCTCTAACTTTCAAAGAAATTACCAGACTGTTGGATTGGTTTTATAATTTTTCATTCTTAACATCAACATATGAGAATTTCAGTTTCTCTACACTTTTGTCAACACCTGATACTGTCACTTTTTAAATTTCAACCAATCTAGGGGGCGTGTAGTGTTATCTATGTGTGCTGTGAGGCCGTGATGTGTATCAGTAGAGTCCAACTCTTTGCAGCCTGCTGGGCGCCTCTGTCCATGGAATTTTCCAGGCAAGAACATTGGAGTGGGGTGCCATTTTCTACTCCAGAGGATCTTCCGGACCCAGGGATTAAACCCGTGTCTTTTGCATCTCCTGCACCGGTAGGCAGGGTCCTTCCCACTAGTGCCCCCAGGGAAGCCCATCTAAGTGTGCAGGGTATCCACATGTGCTTTTAACTTGCATTTCCCGGACAGGTAAAGGTACTGAGCATCTTTTCAAGTGCTCAGTTGTCACCTGCACTGTCCTCTTTCACGGAATGTCTGTTCAAACCTTCTGCCTTCTTACAGAATTGGTTTGTTTATCTTGTGTTACCTATTTAATAGTCCTTTACCTTCTGGATAAAGTCCTCTGTCATATATATATAGTGGACATTTTTCTCAGTCCTGGATTATCTTTTCATTTTTTAATGTCTCTGTGCATGTTTGAGCAGAAGCTTCTAATTTGATGAATTCTAATATATTATTTTTCTTTTATGAAGTGTGCTTTTTGTATCCTAAGAAAACGTTGCCTACTCTGATGTTTCCTTCTAGTTTTATGGCTTTTATATTTAGACCTATGACTTAGCTTTTATATTTAGATCTATGACTCAATTCAATTTATTTTGCAAACATGTTGCTAAGGCTATAAGATGTAACAAACTGTTAACAGTAGATGTTTCTGGGTAGCCGTTTTCTGATAAATGCAAAATTTTTAAACCATATTACTTATCTATATTTCTAATTTTTTCTACAGTAATCATGCATTTATTTTTCTCCCTCCCTCCCCCCCTCCCTCCTTCTCTCTCTCAGGATGAAAAATCAGAACTAAATAAAACATATTTTTCATGTATCTGTCCTCAAGTAAGAAGCACAGTCAAATATTACAATCGAATTACCTGCTGGTAATGGGGGAAAGTTTTCAAAGCCTGGAAAAGTAGACAGGTAACCTCTGACAACAGACGAACAGGCATGCCCCTGGCCAGGCCCTGGCGTGTGAGGTTGAGGGCACAAGCACTGGCTGTGAACTGCACTGGCAAATCCAGCGGATGATTCCTCATTCCCACAGCCACAAGCTGCAGAAGAATGTAAGTGGCATATGACAGCATGAGCACTCTTTACACAGTCTGATTTCTGTGTTATCAAAAATACTTGCTTATCAGGACAAAAAGTAACAGGTTTCTTCCCATCCTAACCATTTATTTTTTAGGACGCCAGCAACACCTTCTAACCCAAACGTAGTCATTAATTTGCTGTGTAACTTTAGGTAACTCACTTTCTTCCTCTGGACCTCTGTTTCCTCACCTGTGATTTCACAATCATTTATCGAGCCTCAGTCCCTCCAAGGCATTATGATAAGCACTATAGGGGATATAAACAGGAATCACTTATATCCTACTCCTTAGCATAAAGCTTTATGAAAGAAATAAGGTATGTAAACAAATAACATTGTAAGAGATGTCAAAAGATGAAACTGGCAAAAAAGCACCATGCAAGAGGTATCAATAAAGTGCTGCCTAAGGTGGTCATACAGCAAGCTATCATTTCTGGTATGGAAGTCAAAAGTTCCATTCAGAGAACACATTTAGGCAGGGTCTCAGATAGGATCTGGATAGGAAATGGAGGTGGGGGTGGAATGGAAAGGGAATTACTAGGGAAGGGAAACGTGATAGAGAAAAACACAAAGTGGACAAAAAGATGAGATGAATCCACCAAAAGAGGGGAAGAAATTTGGATTTGAAAAGTGATAAAACCTAACATTAGAGAGTTGCCGGGTAGACTAGTGGTTAGGATTCTGTGATTTCACTGCCATGGCCCAGGTTCAATTCCTGGTTGGAGAACTGAGATCCCACAAGCTGCGAGGCATGGCCACAAAACAAAACAAAACAAAAAAACCTAACATTAGAAAGGTAACTATTAATAGAAGACATATTGTGTAGACCTAGAAATAAATTTAAAATGAAGGTGTTATACCAAGTATATACCATACCTGCTCGAACATTCAGGGACAACACGATCTGTTTTGTCTATCAAATAGGGATAATGATCCCACCCCTCCTCAGAGACCAGTCTGCTGATATACAAATGAGCCCTGAGTTTATGAACCACTGAAAGACCAGAGCCCCTTACTTTGACACCTCTATGGTGTCAAACACCATATGGTTCCAACACCTCCTATGGAAACTGTTTTTTTCTATATTGTAAACTGCTCTTAGGATTTCATGTAATTGCCATCATCTGCAATATAAATACATAGAAAGTAAAACAAATATGATTTTCAATAAAAAAAAATCACAAAATCTCACATAGATATGAAAAGGACTTTTAGAATATCTGATTCAATTTCCTCCTTACAGATGGGAAACAAAGATCCAGAGTTTTTCCCTTTATACAGTATCATTTTTAAGTTATGAGTAAATCTAATTCTCCATGGTACACAAATAGCCTGAAAATAGCCATAAAAATAGCCTATTTTTATGGAACTGCAAAAATTACAAATAATAAAAACAATAATTTTAAGGCTTCAATTTACACTTAATTTTAAATAATAGCAGTTTTCTTTCTCAAACCACTTAATTCTTCCAATTACATTTAAAAGAAATTCATCCTTCTGTAAAGGAAAGCAAAGTCTAACCCTATCAATACTGGTAACTTTACTTTATTCACAATACTTTAAATGCTAGAATTAATTACCTTCAATTACTGCTGTTTTGTTCTGTTCTTATAGGGATATTGTGGTTGCTATTTTTTTAAAACAACTATTATCTTAGATTTTAAAGAGTAAAGGAACAAATAAGAAGTTTACACAAAGTGAATTCATGTTTTCAGATTAAGTTCTGTTTTAGGCAATGGTTCTATCATCCCATGCTCAGATCAAATTCAAAAATCTGAACAATTGAGATTGATTCAGACGCTCAAAACATGAGACGATCTGGCAATTTAAGCCTACCACTGCTTTTCTTTTCCTCTGTGTGGGCACTGTGACTCACAATAGAATAAGGCATATTAAGTAACTGTATTCAATGTGTTTAATCAGTTGAGTACAGTTCAGTAGCTCAGTCATGTCCAACTTTGTGACCCCATGGACTGCAGCATGCCAGGCCTCCCTGTCCATCACCAACTCCCGGAGTTTACTCAAACTCATGTCCATTGAGTCTGTGATGTCATCTAACCATCTCATCCTCTGTTGTCCCCTTCTCCTCCTGCCACCAATCCTTCCCAGAATCAGGGTGTTTTCCAATGAGTCAGCTCTTTGCATCAGGTGGCCAAAGTTTTGGAGTTTCAGCTTCAACATCAGTCCTTTCAATGAACACTCAGGACTGATCTCCTTTAGGATGGACTGGTTGGATCTCCTTGCAGTACAAGGGATTTTCAAGAGTCTTCTCCAACACCACAGTTCAAAAGCATCAATTCTTCGGTGCTCAGCTTTCTTTATAGTCCAACTCTCACATCCACACATTAACACTGGAAAAACCATAGCCTTGACTAGACGGACCTTTGTTGGCAAAGTAATGTCTCTGCTTTTCAATAAGCTGTCAAAGTTGGTCATAGCTTTCCTTCCAAGGAGTAAGCGTCTTTTAATTTTATGGCTGCAGTCACCATCTGCAGTGACTTTTTTGGAGCCCCCCAAAATAATGTTTTTCACTGTCTCCCAATCTATTTGCTATGAAGGGATGCGATCAGATACCATGATCTTCATTTTCTGAATGTTGAGCTTTAAGCCAACCTTTTCACTCTCCTCTTTCACTTTCATCAAGAGGCTTTTTAGTTCCTCTTCACTTTCTGCCATAAGGGTGGTGTCATCTGCATATCTGAGGTTATTGATATTTCTCCCAGCAATCTTGATTCCAGCTTGTGCTTCATCTAGCCCAGCATTTCTCATGATGTACTCTGCATATAAGTTAAATAAGCAGGGTGACAATATCCAGCCTTGACGTACTCCTTTTCCTATTTGGAACCAGTCTGTTGTTTCATGTCCAGTTCTAACTGTTGCTTCCTGACCTGCATACAGATTTCTCAAGAAGCAGGTCAGCAAGTAGTTTGAGCATTCTTTGGCATTGCCTTTCTTTGGGATTGGAATGAAAACTGACCTTTTCCAGTCCTGTGGCCACTGCTGAGTTTTCCAAATTTTAAACAACTTTAATTGAATCAAATAATAAGTAGTTATAAAAATTACATTTCTGAGTTGTAGTTACCTTTAAAATAGCAGGCATGGTTACTTGCGTTGAAAACGTCTCTGTGAAGAGCCTGTAGAGGGCTTCCTTCACAAAACATGATCTATTCCTATAGCAGCTCAGCGCTTCTGAAATCTGACTTATATTGGCTCCTCCAGCAACCTAGAAAACAAGGATGTTAGCAACAGGTTTCACCCTTCACCTACAAGGAAGGCTTTTTTAGTGTGTCAAGTGTTTGAAACAGTAAATATTTACTTAAATGTTTCAAGAGCTTTACAATGTTGACCTCACTCAGTAATTCTAGTCGGGAAATGTTCTCGGAAATGTTCTCCTCAACCTCATTTTTACATGGTGGCTTCGGAGAGGTGATGAACATTGCTAAATAAAACAAACTAATTAAGCAGTGGAGACAGACTCAAATACTGTCTCCCCACAGCTATGTTACAGTTGAGACCTCGACTGAATAATGCATAGCATGTAAATTCTGAAACAACCAATAACCGTGAACGCATGTTCTCTAAGTATTCATATAAAACAGACAAAAAAGATAGAAAAAAACAGATAAAATAACTAAGATGAAAAGGGAGTTGAACTTTTATAGAACTAGTTAGTTCATTAATATTAAGATAATTCTTCCTTGCTACCACTCAAGTACAACCCTGAAAACACGTTGGAAGGACTGATGCTGAAGCTCCAGTATTTTGGTCACCTGATGAAAACAGCCAACTTACGGAAAAAGTTCCTGATGCTGGGAAAGATTGAGGGCAGAAGGAGAAGAGGGTGTCAGAAGATAAGATGGCTGGATGACATCACTGATGCAATGAACATGAACTTGGGCAAACTTCAGGAGATGGAATGGTGAGGGACAGGAAGACCTAGTGTGCCACAGTTGATAGGGTTGCAAAGAATCGGACACAACTAGGCAACTGAACAACCACCACCACTAAAGTAATAATTTCAAAAGTCTATATATAGACTTTGGGTCTGGAGAATAATGGTAACCTTACGCAAACCATAAATGAAAAAGAAATGTTCATTTATTTAAACATTTATTTAAAAATATAAAACTAGATTTTACCCAGTTTTCAGCATTCCTGGGTAGTGAAGTAAAAGAAACATAAGAGGGTAAAATTCAGGATTTCACAAAAATTAAAAGAAAAACAACCCCTTTTCCACTCCACCATGATCAGCAATAACAACATTCATTGAAGAAACATCATATCACTAAAGTGACAGAAGAATGCTTTTGAATTAGGACACCGGTCAATTAAATGCAAAGAAATAAAAAGATTCAAACCAATTCCATATAAAGCTACTGTAAGAATTTTTTTAAAAAGCAAATCTAGGGACTTCCTTGATTTGGTGGTCCAATGGCTAAGACTCCACACTCCCAATGAAGTGGGGCCGGGATCAATCCCTGGTCAGGGAATTAGAGCCACAGCTAAAGATCCCACGTGCCTCAGAGACTGCACGTGCCACAACTAAGACCTGGCACAGCTTTACACATTAAAGCAAAACTACACACCTCAGCTAAGAAAAATTCTCGTAAATCAAAAACAAATCTATAACACAACACTTTAAACTGAATTAAATGTTCTTAATAAGGATTACTGGATGCGAAAAAAATACATCCAACAAAAAGATGAAACAGGGATGATTAAACTCAGGAAAAGAAAAGATCAAGTCATATCAAACATAAAAACATATCAAAAACAAAAGTACAAAGTATCCAAGGAATAATAGAGTTGATTAAAATTTAGTAAGGAGAAGAAATGCAAGGAACGATAAAGAAATCTTTTAAAAAAGAAGGTAAAAGGATCTAAGATTGAGTGCTGATATAGAAAAGAAGATACAACACACATATTCTTGAAGTTCCTGGGGAAGAATGAACTAATTTGTAAAATTACTATCAACAAAAACTTTCCAGAAATAAAAAAAAGACCTAAATCAACACACTGAAAGAACTCCCACCAACCACCTGGGAAAACTGACCCAAATCAAGACATATCACAGTATAAAGATTAAATTTAATGATAAAGAAAAACAACCTTCAGGGCTTTCTTATAAAAAGATCAAACATTATTAATATGAATAGAAATCTACTATAATTATTAATGACATTACTCAAGATGTTCCTATTCTTTTTTTGCACTAGATAAAATACTCAAAGAAATGCTAATATGTGTCACTATGATTGTATTTTTCTTTTCCTTTATATCTGTTCTGATTTTTGCTTTATGTATCCTTGTTTCTTTGTTGTTAGGTGTCTAATGGTTTATGATGTCTATCTTTGTGAACTGTACCTTTTATCATAAATTTAATAAATAAAATTTTTTAAAAGGGCAAAGGAGTTGATATCCATGCTTGCAACTTCTAGAGGATGTTTCAACAATAAACTGTGGCTCATTTCCATCAATTTCAGCTCTTTCCACAATAGCTGTCCATGCCCCATCCCACTCCCCAGCCCCCAGCATATGCTCCTAGAGCTGCCTGCACTTAGCCTGTGAGAGTCCAGGTGGGGAAAAGGACCCTCCAAATATCAGGGATCTGTGCTCTGACTTTTTCTGATAACAGGTACAAAAAGGTGGGTAGCCAATGCCATTGCACCCTCACCAGCCAACTGTTCAAAGCCCCTCTCCCACCAGCTAAAATGACTTCCAGGAAATCTCAAGGGCTGCCCCTTCATTGTTTTCTTTTTCCCCTTTTAGAAGATAGACATTAATGACTATGACATTCAAAACAACTACATATACAGAAAAAATCCCAAAGTTACTGCACATACCCAGGGAAAGGCTCATAAAAGACCTAGAGATCTTAAAATTTATACTTCAGGCTGATCCTCAACACAGACCCCAAACACAAAAACAATAACGTAGACATCAAACCCTGCGAAGGGAAAAGAATCTATTTCCAGAGTTGCCATATTATTAGTTTCAAATGCCCAGTTTTCAACAACAAAGCGTATAAAGAAATAGGAAAGCATGGCCCATTCAAATGGAAAAATTAAAATCAAAAGACACTGTCCCTGAAACAGAACTGATACAGCAGGTCAACTCAAACAAGACTTCAAAACATCCACCTTAAAGATGTTCAAAGAACGAAAGGAAAATTAGATAAAGTCAAGAAAAAAGAACAAAAGAGAAAACTCAAGAGAGATTTAAAGAAAAAAAAAAAAAACCTTAAAAAGAATCAAAAAATATTCTGGAGTTGAAAGGTATAATAACTGAAATAAAAATTCACTTGAGTTTTTCAAGGCAGATTTGAGCAGGAAGATGAAAAAAATCAACAAACTTGAAGATAGGAAAAAGGAAATTGTGTCAGAGGAATAGAAAGGAAAAAAAAAATTGAAAACCAAGGAGCAGAGTCTTAGGACCCTGTGGAATACCATTACGCAGGCCAACATACACACTGTAGGAATCTTAGAAGAGACTTAAAGTAGCAAAGAATACTGGGGGGAAAAAGGCTGCAAATGTCCCAAATTTGATGAAAGACACGAATATAAACATCCAAGAAATTCAAGAACTCCATGCAAGATGAACTCAAGAAGACTCACAGTGAGACATATTATAATCAAAATTTCAAGGCCAAAGATTCTAAGCAGCAAGAGAAACAAATCACCACATACAAAGGACCCTCAGTAAGACAAGCAGACTTCTCATCAAAAACTTAGAAGCCAGAAGACAATGGGTTGATATATTCAAAGTGTTAAAAGAAAAAAACTGTCAACCAAGAATCTTATGCCCTGCAAAACTGTCCTTCAAAAGTGCGGTGAAAGCCAGAATGACCATCACCAAAAATTCCACAAACAACAAATGCTGGAGAGGGTGTGGAGAGAAGGAAACCCTGCTACACTGTCGGTGGGAATGCAAACTGGTACAGCCACTGTGGAGAACAGTAGGGGAGTTCCTTAAAAAACTAAAACCAGAGCTACCATATGACCTTGAAATCCCACTCTTGGGCATATATCCAGAGAAAAACAACATCCAAAATAATATATGTAACCCGATGTTCATTGTAGCACTGTGTGCAATAGCCAAGACATGGAAGCAACCTAAATGTCTATGGACAGAGGAGCAGATACGTGGTGCATAAACACAATGGAATATTATTCTGTCGTTAAAAAAGAATGAAATAATGCCATTTGCAGCAACACAGATAGCCTTAGAGAATGTCATACTGAGTGAAGTTAAGTCAGAGAAGGAGAAATATCAAATGACATCCCTTAAACGTAGAATCTAAAAAGAAATGATACAAGTGAACTTACTTATAAAATAAAGAGACTCATAGACTTAAAGAATGAAATTATAGTTGCTAGGGTGAAAGGATAGGCAGATGGGATACCTAAGGAGTTTGCGATGGGCATGTACACACTGCAATATTTAAAATGGATAAACAGCAAGGACTTCACTATGTATCACATGAAACTCTGCTCAATGTTATGTGGCAGCCTGGATGGGAAGGGAGGAGTGTGGGGGAGAATGGGTATATGTGTATTTATGGCTGAGTCCCTTTGCTATTCACCTGAAACTATCACAACACTGTTTATTAATCAGCTATATCCCAATAAAAAAGTGTAAGTTTTCCATGTAAAGAAAAGCCAAGGAAGTTCATTACCACTAAACTTGCCCCATGAAAAATGCTAAAGGAAGTCCTGCAAGGTGAAATGAAGGACCACCACCCAGTAACAAGAAGCCATATGAAGAAATAAAGATCTCAACAAAGGTAAATACATGAGCAATTACAAAAGCTAGTGGTATTTTTAATGGTCAGTAACTAAACTTTTTTTCAACATGATTTAATAAATAGTTCCTTCAAAAGATCATTATTCATCTAAAAACTAGTGTTATTATAAATTTGGTTTATAATTCCAAATTTTGTTTTCTACTTAACTTTTGATGAACACACTAAAAAGAATTATTTTGTGCTTTGGGGCAGATAATGTATAATTTGGAAACATCAATTAAAAGGGGGCACAGACAGAGAGCTAAAGGAACAGCTTTTGTTTGTTACTGAAATTAAGCTAGTATAAATTCACATTAGAGTGTCATAATATTAGGATGTTAAATGTAACATCCATGATAAGCACAAAGAAAACAGCTACAGAATACACAAGAATAATACCAACCAAAAAAAACACCAAAAAAGTCAATTGAACAAAGAAAACAGTAATGAAGGAAATGACTGATTAAAAAAAAGCTGTAAAACATATAAAAACTAATGAGCAAAGTGACAGAAGTCCTTCCTAATCAGTAACTATTTTAAATGTAAGAAGATCAAACAATCTAAACCCAAAGCTGGCAGAAGGACAGAAATAATCATTATTAAAGCAAAGAGCAAAAAAAATAGAGAATATAAAAATAGCAAGAAAATCAATGGAATAAAAAATTGGTTCTTTGAGCACATCACCAAAATTGACAAGTGGATGGACTAAGGGTAAAAAAAAGTAACTAAGAAAAAAGGAAAGGACTCAAAATACTAAAATCTGAAATGAAACAGAAGACATTACAACCAATTCAACAGGAAAAAAAAAGAATTATAACAGTATTATGAAAAATTACATTCTAATTAACTTAATAACCTAGATGAAATGGGCACATTTCTAGACATATAAGACCTAACAAGACTAAATACTGAAGACACTGAAGAAAACTGAAATAGGAAACTGGATCAATAATCAAAAACTTCCCCAAAAATATAAGCCCTAGATCTAATGGGTTCACAATAAATTTTACCAAACACTTAAGGAAGAATTAATGTTAAAACTTTTCAGTTTAACAACTGGAGATGGAACATTTCCTAACTCATTCTACGAACCCAGCATTACCTTGATACCAAAGCCAAAGACACTATAAGAAAAGGAAACTAGAGTTTAACAGTCCTCACAGAGATGGAAAAATCCCTAACAAAATACAGGCAAACCAAACTCAGCCAAATAAAATTATATACCATGACCAAGGCTTCCTTGGTAGCTCAGTTGGTAAAGAATCTGCCTGCAAAGCAGAAGACCCTGGGTTCAATTTCTGGGTCAGGAAGATTCCCTAGAGAAGGGATAGGCTACCCACTCCAGTATTCTTGGGCTTCCCTGGTGGCTCAGATGGTGAAGAATCTGCCTGCAAGGTGGAAGATGAGGGTTTGATCCCTGGGTTGGGAAGATCCCATGGAGGAGGGCATGGTAACCCACTCCAGTATTCTTGCCTGGAGAATCCCCAGGGACAGAGGAGCTTGGTGGGCTACAGTTCATGGGATCGCAGAGTCAGACATGACTGAGCAACTAAGCACAGCACCATGACCAAGTAGGATTTATTCCCAGAATGCAATGTTCAACATACCGTGGTATACTAAAAATCGATGTAAGACACAACAGTATTAGAATGAAGGAGGAAAACCACATGTCAACCTCATCTAATGCAGATAGAGCATTTGACAAAACTCAACACCCTTTCTGGCAAAGTGTCCAACTCTGTGATCCCATGGACTGTAGTGGGCCAGGCTTCTCTGTCCATGGAATTCTCCAGGCAAGAATACTGGAGTGGGTGGCCATTCCCTACTCCAAGGGTCTTCCCGACCCAAGGATTGAACCTGGGTCTCCTGCATTGCAGGCAGATTCTTTACTGTCTGAGGCACCAGGGAAGCCCCCAAACACTTGCAAAAAAGCCCAGAAGGAAGCTACCTCAACTGAATAAAAGCCATACATGAAAAATCTACAATGAACATGATACTCAATAGTGAGAGACTGAAAGCTTTTAAAATCAGGAAAAAGACAAAAGCCCCTTTCACAGCGTCTACTGAACACAGCACTGGAAGTTCTAGACAGAGCAATTAGGTAAGAAAAATAAATAAAAGGCATCCAAGATGGGTGGGGAGTTTAGGGGAGAATGGATACATGTATATGTATGGCTGAGTCCCTTTGCTGTTCACCTGAAATGATCACAACATTGTTAATCAGCTCTACTTCAATATAAAATAAAAAGTTAAATTAAAAAAATAAAAGGCATCCAAATCGAAAAGGTAGAAGTAAAATGATCTACTTACAAACTATATGATCTTATATACCACAAAAAAACAAAAAGCTGTTATCTGTTAGAGCTAATAAATGACTCCAGAAAGCTGCAGGATACACACAGAAATCAGCTCAATTTTTATACAATAATAATGAACAATCTGAAGAGGAAATCACGAAGATAATTCTGTTTACAATAATACAAAAAGTACTTAGGAATTAACAAAGGAGATGAAAGGCTTGTATGATGAAAACTACAACACACTAATGAAAGAAATTAAAGATGACATGAACAATGGAAACACACCCCATGTTCATGGATTAGAAGACTTAAGATGTCAACACTACCCAAAATATCTACATATTCATATAATCCTTACCAAAATCCCAATGACCTTTTTATCAGAAATACAAACACACACCCTGAATTTATACAGAATTCCAAGGGAGTCACACATCCTGATTTCAAAATGGACTATCAATACAAAGCTGTAACAATCAGAACAGTGTGGCACTGGCATAAATACCAGTGGAAGGGACTGTAGCCTGCCCAGTGCCTCTGTCCATGGGGTTCTCCAGGCAAGAGTACTGGAGTGGGCTGCCATCTCCTTCTCCAGGGGATCTTCCCAATCCAGGCATCAAACCCGGGTCTTCTGCATTGCAGGAAGATTCTTTATCATCTAAGCCACAGGGGAGCCCATGGAATAGACTAGAAAGCCCTAAAACAATGCCTTGCATTTATGATCAGGTGATTTTTAACAAGAGTGCTAAGACAATTTGGTATTTTCAAGAAATTATCCTAAAAAAAACTAGATATCCACATGTAAAAGAATAAAGTTGTAAAATCTAACATAACACCACATGAAAGAAATTACCTCAAAACAGATCAAAGACTTAAATTGATGAACTAAAACTATAAGACTCCTATAAGGAACATGAGGAAGAAGCTTCACAATACTGGATTTGGCAGTGATTTCTTGGATATGACACCAAAGGTACAAGCAACAAAAGAAATACAAACTGAAGTTCATGAAGACAAACCAGAGAAGGGGAGAAAATATTTGAAAATCTTGTATCATAAGGAGTTAATATCCAGACTACACAGAGAACCCTATATCTCAACAACAATAACAAAAATAAAACCTAAGCAACCTAATTTAAAATTTGGCAAACAACTTCACTAGGCATTTCTTCAAAGACATAACAATGGTCAATAAGCTTCTGAAAAGATGCCCAATATAGCTGATAAGTATGGAAATGCAAATCAAAACTGTAGTGAGGTACCACTTTACACCCATTAGAATGGTTGCTATTAAAAAATGTAAAAACAGAAAAAAATACGTGTTGGCCAGTGTGTGAAGACATTCAAACACTTGCACACTGTTAGTGAGAAAGTAAAAACTGTGCAACTGCTGCAGGAAACATTATGGTAGTTCCCCCCCAAATTAACATAATTATCATATGATCCACCTGCAATGAGGGAGACCTGGGTTTGATCCCTGGGTTGAGAAGATCCCCTAGAGAAGGGAAAGGCTACCCACTCCAGTAGTCTGGCCTGGAGAATTCCAAAGGGGTTGCAAAGAGTCGGACACGACTGAGCAACTTTCACTTTCACACCATATAATCCAGCAATTCCACTTCTGGATTGCTCATTGTTCAGTCGCTAAATCATGTCCAACTCTTTGTGACACCATGGACTGCAGTACACCAGGCTTCCCTGTTCTTCACTATCTCACGGAGTTTGCTCAAACTCATGTCCATTCTAGTATATACTTCTGGGTATATACCAAAAATACCAAAAGCAGATTCTTGGGAGTTTCCCAGTGGACTAGTGATCAGGATTCTGGGCTTTCACTGCAGAGGCCTGGATTCAATCCCTGGTCAAAGAACTGAGGCTTCACAGAGTGATCAAAACAAAGCAGAGTCTCAGAGAGATACTTGTGTACTCCTACTTGCAGCAACATTACTCACAATAATCAACACAATAGCCAAAACATGGAAGCAACCCGAGTCCATATCAGTGACAACTGGATAAGCACAATGTGGTAGACACATAATGGTTATTACTCAACCTGAAAAAGGCAGTATGCCACATGGACAAACCCTTAGGACACTATGGAAAGTAAAAGGAGCCAGTCACAAAAGGACAAGTACTGTGCAACTCCACTTAACATGAGAGAGCTGGTCAAAATCATAGAGACACAAAGTAGAAGTTTGTATTGCCAGGGTCTGGGGAGAAGGGGTAATGGGAGGCAGGGTTTCATGCCTACAGAATTTCAGCTTTACAAGGTGAAAAGAGCTATGAAGATGAATGATGGTGATGGCTGAACAAAATTATTAATGTATTTAAAAGCACTGAACTATACACTTAAAAAGATTAAAATAATAAATTTTATGTGTACTTTACCATCCCCTCCCCAAAAATGGGAACATGAACTGATATGGGGTGACTTCCAAGACATACCACTAAGTTAAAAAGCTAAGTAGAGAGTACATGTACTATGCTACCTACTGAGTAAGAAGTGGAAATTTAAAAACCTAAATATATACGGCTTAACACTTTGACTATACTCTCAGTCAAGAGTGAAAAGAAAGAACTGCAAATATATCTTCAGCTCTTCTTCAGTAGGTTTGTGGTTCAAAGTACTATAGGTGAAGCAACTCTGAAACTATTTTATATGTGTTACAGGATTAAGGAAAACGTGCTGAGGCTGTTGGAAGCCGAGGTTCTCCATGTGGAAAAGAGATACAAACACAGAATGTGGAAAGGCAAAGAAGAACAATATAAAGGTGGACATTTGTAAGTATCACTTTTAAACTTACTTCATCTGTTTCTTAGCTCTGCTTGATGAAACGGCTTAAAAACACATCTAGCACTCAGACAGTGGTTTCCCAGTAAAAGGAACCAGGGCTCTTGGGAGAAATGTCTAACTCTGAGGCCAAAACAGGGAAGTATAAGAAGCCTAGAAAGCACAGAAGGACTCAAACAGGAACGCATGTAAGAATTAAAGATTTTAAAATTTAAAAAATAAAAAACTAAAAAAAAAAATAATAATAATAATACCAGTAATAATGAGGGCATGTAAAAACAGACACAGGAGCTCCCACTGGCCACCCTGTGACAAACTGAGCATCAAAATAATTAAGAACAGCAATGCATTATAAACCACGAAAACAACAGGAATCAATGAGTTCACACTGAGGATATGTTAGACTTGCTAAATGTTTTGAGTAAAAAGAAGAGCTGAAAAAAAAGGAGAGTTAGAGTTGGAAAATCATCACTTTGCAACCACTGCAGTAAAGAATGGTTCGAATAAGAATCATCAATGGATGCTGAATCTAGATCAGAAGGTCTGATGAGGGCCAGGATATTGGCACAGTCTTCTAATATCTTATACATCACTCATTAGTTTCAAAAGGAATAGTATTATCTATGTAGGGTAGAAACAGTACAAGAGTATACAGACAATACTTTATCTGCACCTGGATATTTTACTTAGTACCTGAACAATACTTTGACCAAGTGGTGAATCTTAATATCACCAATGAGGGGCACTCTCTGCTTCGTATCGTAATACACTTGAGAAGGCACAACATCCCTTATGTGGTATTCTGGGTAGACCTAGGAGAATTTGAATTATGATGCAGCATCAGACAAACCCAAAATGAGGAACATTCTTCAAAAAAAGCAAACAAAACAATGTTTGTATTCTTCAAAAACATCAATGTAATGAAGAAAAGGAAGGACTGTGACACCTGAGGCTTTCCGGGTAGCCTGGAAATGCGGGAGATGCTGGTTCAATCCCTGGGCCGGGGTCCCCTGGAGTAGGAAATAGCAACCCACTCCACTATTACTGCCTGGAAAATTCTGTGGACAGAGGAGCTTGGCAGGTTACAGTTCATGGGGTCACAAAGAGCTGGACATGACTAAGCACACATATGACAACTGAATGTAAAAATAATCATGGACTAAAAGGAAAAATATTTTACAAACAGCGTTAAACTGGGAAAATCAACACTGGAAACACATATAGTAGATTTATATATAAGAGTATTGTATCGATGTTAAATTTCCTGAAATTTGACAGCTGCACTGTGGTCATCCTTGAGACTACCTGTGCTCTCAGAGAGTCAAAGAGACTATCTTTCTTCTCTAGGAAATACAAACTAAAGTATATTAATGGGCAGAGGGGCATGTTGTATGCAACCTACCCTCAAGAAAAAAACTGTGTGTGGGGACTTCCCTGGTGGTCCAGTGGCTAGACTTCGCGCTTATAAGGAGCCTGGGTTTGATCCCTGGTCAGGGAAGTAGATCCCATATGCTACAACTAAAGATCCCACATTCTGCAACTAAGACCTAGCACAGCCATATATGCATGCGTGTGTGTGTGTGTATTAAAAATTGCATGTATAGAGACAGAATAGGGTAAGACAAATCTGGCAAAATGTTTAAAGTTAGTGATCTGCCACATTAAAAATTATTCCAAAATGGTTTTCAAGTACTATATGTAGATCAACTGTGCAAGCATCTACACATTATTAACAATCCAAACAATGGATATAGTCTAGATTTTTAAGCTTTGCGATAATCTAGATGTAAGAGTTGAAAGAAAAACACAGGATAAGCCATTGTAAGACTAAGCAGAAGACCAGACAGCTGTTGCATCACCCACTCTCTCCAAGGTATCCTACAGATGCCAGCACAAAACAATTCTAATTCTTGAGACACCCCACCAGTGGATCAGCAAGGACTTCCTAGCAAATGAAAATGTTATATGGCCCTTAAGACTAAATGGTGGGTGCCCTTTCCAACCATTTTAAAGAAATTAAGTACACACTGCCCACTCTAACATTAGGTACAAGAAAATAACACATACCTGTTCTGTTAGAAGGTTTTCACTAACCCTTAATTTTATCCATTTTAAGCAAACTTTTGATCAACCCAAACAACAAAAATGCTTATATTTCACATCTGATTTGAAAAATACATATTTCTCTTAAATATAAGATTTTTTGAAACACACCTTTTAAATTTACCATACCTTATACTCCACTAAGTCTGGATTAGGATCTTTAGAATTTCTTAGTACTGGGAAGATTGTGGTCTCTTCTGTCCCTCCCCTAAAATATCCAACACTGTATACAATGCATTATTTAACATTTTCAAAATAAATTAAACTTACATGTGTACCAGATAAAGTTTTCTGAAAGAAAACTTGTCTCATTTTCTTTTGGTATACTGGCTTTGACAGTATCTTAACTACATGCATAATCTCTCTACAAATATTCTAGCACTTGGCAATATTACTGTACATATCATGAGTTGATGTGTTAAAAATCTTTTTTTTTTTTAATTGCTGTGGTTCTTTTGATCATTGGGACACTAAGCGCCATTAATCTGAGACAGACCTAGGTGTACATTCTTGGCAAATAATTCTCTACTATACACATTTAATCTGAAAGTTCAAATTATCTATTTGTAGCCTAATGATGCAACTGATAGCTTCATGTGTTCATTAAGAAGTCATTTAAAATTTAAAAACTTTAAGACACAATTGGTATTTTTAAATCAACAGAATAAAATGTGAAAAAACTAATGATTGCAAGTCACTTTACTCTCACCCCAGTAAAAATTACATAAGTCATTGTTTTTAATGGGTTCTTTGAAGTCATTGTTCTGAACTTTGGCTCCACATTAGAATTACTTAATGCCCAGGCCAAATCCCAGACCAGTTACATTGGAATCTCTAGGGAATAGGCCACAAGCATCAGTGTATTTTAAAACTCCCAAAGTGATTAGAATGTACAACTAAGATAGAAAGCCACTGTTTTTAAAAAGTATTCTAGGACATAAATATTTAAATATATGCTCTTTAAAAAACAGCACCACTAGAGGCTATAAACATAGTCTAGCAATATACAGTACGTTTTCCTTCAGGGTCTTTTAAAAATTGCGTTCAAAAACGGCGTTAGGCATACATCACCTGCCTTATTCATTATATTTAGCTGTTACTAGAGGTGAAAGCATTAGTTTCACAAAGACCCAAATATACGACCAGCTCTATCATTTAACAGTTCTATGACTGTGGATAAACAGCTTAACCTCCTCATCTGTAAAATGGGAGGTTTCAAATAGAAAACAATGTGCAAAACATGCCAACTGGCACGTAAGAGGTAATGTGAAATGGCTCCGCTTATCGTTATCACGCTAGCCTGGACTTGAAGATACTGGAGGCTAGGGCTGCATCTAGTTTAAGGTTACATTTTCACAACCTCATACCACATAGTAGTTACACAATAATTCTTAATCATTAAGCTCCTTAAGAACTGTTAATCTGTCTTTGTAACCCAAATGCCTAGTACAGATTCTGATACACAAAGAAAGCTTAATAATGTTCTGAACAAATGAAACAAACTTATTTCAGAAAAGAACGAACCCTCAAGCCTTCCTTTGCAGCAAAGAAGTCAGAATAACCAGCATCTGTAGCCAACAGTCCCACAAATTGCATCGCAGGCCGTTGTTGTATAAATAGTTCTACAGCTCCATCAGTGATGTAACTACCCCCAGAAATGTCCAGGGACTCAATATTAGGCAGAATATCTTTCTGCTGTAGCAAATGGAAAGCCAGATCTGACCTGAGTTGCCTGTGATCAGAAATATCAAGGTGAAGCAGACATTTAAGCTCTCTAATGACTGCGAGAATCTGCGGTTTGGTCATGGTCAGACATTTTAGATAGTGCATTGTAAGAGATCGGAGTCGGTCCTTACAGGTAAGCAGTGCAGAGATGTTAGTGACCAGAGTATTAGAGATATCCAAGCTTTCCAGTTTGGGTAACTGCGAAACACGAGCCAGGTCTTCACTATGAAAACAAACGTTGAAAACGCTTAAAACACGAAGACCAGTAAGCTGGCCAAAGAACAAGAGTCTTGAATCTCGAGGGATGCTTGTTGAGTCCAGGATGAGACGTCGGAGGTTTCCTTGGATCCAGCTATTGCTGCAGAGGCCACTTAGGATGTCTGGGATTGAGAGGTCAGTGTGTACTGCAGTAGCATCCAGTTCAATGAGTTTGTGATGGCAGAAGGCTTTTACGAATGCAGCTGTGGATATTTTAGCTTTCTGAATGTTGACCAGCTTCAGATTCATTCGGTTGCTTTGGAAAATGCTTGCTGTTCTATCAGTCAGCTTGCCTATAAGAGAACCAGAACCAGCTTGTAATAACTAAATCTCATGCCTTTTCCAGGAGGCACTGTGGCCAGTAAACTTTGATAGATGCTAATAGTACCAATAATGACTACATTTACTATTTACTCTGTGCCAAGCATTGTTCTAAACCCTTTACTCGGATTATCTCATTTACTCTTTAAAATAATATTGTAAAGGAATTATGATTATTACCATCCCACAGCTGAGGAAACTATAGCTTAAAGGGGTTAAGGAACTTACTCAAGGTCAAAGTATGTGGCAGAATCAAGAATCAAAAGCAGTTGAATCGCCAGTATGTCTGACGCAGGATACAGCATGCTTGGGGCTGGTGCATGGGGATGACCCAGAGAGATGTTATGGGGAGGGAGGTGGGAGGGGGGTTCATGTTTGGGAACGCATGTAAGAATTAAAGATTTTAAAATTAAAAAAATAAAAAGCTAAAAAAAAAATTAACCCAAAAAAAAAAAAGAATCAAAAGCAGTTTGACTTCAGCGTCCACAGTTTTAACCACAGTAACCTTGTTTACTTGGGCTTCCCTGGTAGCTCAGCTGGTAAAGAATCTGCCTGCAATGCAGGAGACCCCAGTTCGATCGCAAAGATCTGCTGGAGAAGGGACAGCCTACCCACTCCAGTACTCAGGGGCTTCCCTGGTGGCTCTTAGGGTAAAGAATCTGCCTGCAATTTGGGAGACCTGGGTTCGATCCCTGGGTTGGGAAGATCTCCTGGAGAGGGGAATAGCTACCCACTCCAGTACTCTGGCCTAGAGAATTCCATGGACAGAGGAGCCTGGCAGGCTACAGTCCATGGGGTCACAAAGACTCGGACACAACTGAGTGACTTTTACTTCACTTCACTTCAACTTTGTTCATAGAAGGAAAAAAAAAAAAAGACAAAATAAAAGAGGTAGGTTAAGTATAGGGCCTATAATATGCAAATAGCAGTAATGATTACTTTTAACCAAACTAGTGGATGGCCTTTGGTAAGTCACTTATCTCTCTATGCCTCATTTTCCTCATCTGTAAAATGAATGAGTTATACTAGATTTCATTTAGAAACAACTTAATATTAAGCATCTTCTATATGTGAGATTCCGTATTAAGTAATAGGCATACAAGGTAATAAGACACCTGTGACACAAAGAATTCAGTCTAGGAAGCATCTCAGGCAAATAAGTGATCATAATAATATATTATATTCAGTGGTGATTCATACCACATATTGAACACAGATGAGATTAATATCAGGGCAGGTTTTTGAGGCTGAATATCAGTTGCCCAAGGGGAAGGTGAAGGGTGGGAGAACAAAACAAAGACATGGAGGCTCCGAACGTCAGATTATTCAGAATGACCCTATTTGATCAGTGCTACTGGACCACAGTGTACAAGGAGAGGCCTGGCTGGAAACGACAGTAGAGAGGAAGGTAAAAGGCAGATGGGGCCTGTAAACAAAGCTAGGAAACGCATGTACCCTGTAAACAAAAATGAAAAACTCAAAATTTTTAAGCAAAAAATGAATGGTTATAATATATTTTTACAAAGACCAATTATGTGTGATGACACAAAAGAATTAAGATGGTGTTTGATGGGAGTGGGATGGGGCAACAGATTAATGATTTTAATGATGAGAGATGATAGTTTAAACTGACAGAACACAGCAGTTGAATGGATTAAGGGAAAGAACTGAGGGAAAAGGTATATAAGCTGATTCACAAGTCCCCAGTCTGAGTTGGGCTATGCTACTAACAGGAAAAAGAAACCTCAATACTCAAGGATTTCAGAAAGAACTTATTACATTTATTCAAGGGCTTCCCATGTAGCTCAGTTGCTAACGAATCTGCCTGCAATGGTGGAGAACCTGGGTTCTATTCCTGGGTCAGGAAGATCCCCTGGAGAAGGAAATGGCAACCCACTCCAGTATTCTTGCCTGTAGAATGCCATGGACAGAGGAGCCTGGCAGACTACAGTCCACAGTGTTACAAAGAGCTGCTGCTGCTGCTGCTAAGTCATTTCAGTCGTGTCCGACCCTGTGTGACCCCACAGACGGCAGCCCACCAGGCTCCCCCGTCCCGGGGATTCTCCAGGCAAGAGCTGGACATGACTTAATACTATCTTTCTTTTTTATTCAGGAAATATCAAGTGCTATGCTTCATGCCAAGAACAGTGAATGAGACAGACATGACTCCTGCCATAATGGGGTTTCTTCACATCCTAGAAGAACATAAATACAAAAGAATACAAAACAAGCAAAACACTATTAACATTAAAAATGCAGCAAAGGGGCCAGTCTCCGCAGTGCGCAGGCGTGGAGCTCACTTCTTGTCAGTCGGCGCCACGTGCGGGTTTACATGGCTCTGTAGCAGTAGCAGCGGCGGCGGCTGGTCTCCAGCAGGATGAGCGGCTTCAGCAGCGAGGAGCGTGCGGCGCCCTTCACCCTCGAGTACCGAGTCTTCCTCAAAAATGAAAAAGGACAATATATCTCTCCATTTCATGATACTCCAATTTATGCAGATAAGGAAGTGTTTCACATGGTTGTTGAAGTACCACGCTGGTCGAATGCAAAAATGGAGATTGCTACAAAGAACGCTTTAAACCCAATTAAACAAGATGTGAAGAAAGGAAAACTCCGTTATGTTGCAAATCTGTTCCCTTATAAAGGATATATCTGGAACTACGGTGCCATCCCTCACTTGGGAAGACCGAGGACACAATGACAAACACACTGGCTGTTGTGGTGACAATGACCCAACCGATGTGTGTGAAATTGGAAGCAAGGTGTGTGCACGAGGGGAAATTATCAGAGTGAAAGTTCTGGGCATTCTGGCGATGACTGACAAAGGGGAAACAGACTGGAAAGTCATTGCTATTAATGTGGAAGATCCTGATGCAGCCAATTATAATGATATTAATGATGTCAAGCGGCTGAAACCTGGCTACCTGGAAGCTATTGTGGATTGGTTTAGGAGGTACAAGGTTCCAGATGGAAAACCTGAGAATGAGTTTGCTTTCAATGCAGAATTTAAAGATAAGAACTTGGCAATTGACATTATTGAGAGCACTCATGACTACTGGAGAGCATTAGTGATTGAGAAAACTGATGGAAAAGGAATCAGCTGCATGACCACCACCGTGTCTGAGAGCCTCTTCCAGTGTGATCCTGATGCTTCCAAAGCCATTGTGGATGCTTTACCACCACCATGTGAATCTGCCTGCACAATACCAACAGATGTGGATGAGTGGTTCCATCACCAGAAAAACTAAGGAAATTTCTCTGGAATACAAGCTGATATTGCTGCATCCTACTTGTCGGAAGTGTTAGATGTGAACGTAGCAGCTTTTCCAAGCTTTAAACTTATAGAACTAATCAGTCAGATTCTGCTGTCACCAATCCACTATATTCATACATGATCCATCTAAGAGCATTTATCATGTCAACTAAGGTAACTTTTAGTTCCTGCTTAAATATGAAGGCGGTTGTAGTTTGGAAGTCATCTGTGACTGAGTATGCAAGATAAGTACATATTGGATGTATATGTTTGCCATGGGTTAGGAAATAAAAATTATTTTGTTTCAAAACAACAAAAAAAATGCAGCAAAGGTTCTAAAGGAAACAAACGACTATAACACAGGGGTGGGGAAAAATGAGAAGGAAGACAAGAATCTTTTGTCTTTCAGTGCAGTATTAGGAGGTGACATTTAAGCTGAGACAAAAAGGATGTGAAAGGCAAAGATAGCTGCCATTCCAGACACAGGGACAGGCTAAAGCCCTGAGAAGAGAAACAGTTTGGCTATTTTTGTGAAATGAGAGAAAACCAGTGCAGCTGAAGCACAGATGGAGAAGGGGATACAATCTGACAGGTTATAGACAGAGGCAAGAGTCAGTCAGACCTTGCAGGCCAGGGTAAATAACTGGCATTTTATTGTAAGCACAAAGAGAAGACTTTAAAGAGTGGCAAAAATGCAGACAGATCTGATTAAGATATAGAGGACTACTCTCCGCTAAGTGGCAGAGCTTGGCGATGAGCAAAATTAAAGGTGAGGAAACCACTTGGGAGACCAGGGGAGAAGAAAGAGAAAGGTGTCATTGGCAGGGGCTAGGAGGAAAAGGTGGCTCAGATGGTAAAGAATCTGCCTGCAATGCAGGAAGCCTGGGTTCGATCCCTAGGTTGGGAAGATCCCTGGAGAAGAGAATGGATACCCACTTTGGTATTCTTGCTCGGAGAACTCCCCAGACAGAGGAGCCTGGCAGGCTCCAGTCCATGGGGTTGCAAAGAGTCAGACACTAACATCTGACCTGACTTGAGGAGAAGAACATTTGAGATATGTACTTTGAAGGCAGAAAATGTGTCAAAAGAACAAAGGACAGGGCGGGGGGGGGGGGAGGGGGATGAAAAGTGACTCCTAAGTCACTGAACAGGTAGACCGATGAGATGGGAGGAAATGGCAGTGTAGCAGATGCTGTCATGTGACACCAGATCACATTTAAAAATAAATGACTGGGACTTCCAGCAGCTAAGAACCTGCCTTCGAATGCAGGGGATGCAGTTTTGATCCCTGGTTGGTGAACTAAGATGCCAATGTCGAGGGGCAACTAAGCCCACAAGCTCCAACTACTGACCCCATGCACCCCAATTAGAGAGCCTGCATGCCACAACTACAGAGCCCTTGCACTCTGGAGTCCACACATCATGACTAGAGAGAAGCCCACAGGCCATAATGAAGAGCTAAGACCCAATGCAGCCATAAATAAATAATTTTTTTTTTAAAGAAAGAAAGGACTTACTCCTTGAGCTGCTGGAAATGCCACCAACTGACAGCCCCCATCTATGTAGAATGCATCAGCTGAAAAGAGTTGCTTCACCCATGGTCATACCACTTCCCCATGGAAACCCACATTCAAAGACTGTGTTGGGAAGTATAAAGATTCAGCCCTCACACCCTAACAAAACACAGATCCGAGTAGTTATTCTACCTTCAAGACTTTCCACAAAATCAGCCAATGTCTTCTCGATTCTATATATTTTAAATCTAAAAGACTGAAGCATAAACATTTGGAATTAATCAGAATAGAGAATGTTATTTAAAACATGGAAATGTAAGAGGAAAAGAATAAGGACCAAATGTCAAAAAGCATCTACAAAGGAGAAAAGGAAAGATATAAGCATCTGAATGCAGAGCTCCAGAGAATAGCAAGAAGAGATAAGAAAGCCTTCCTCAGCAATCAATGCAAAAAAATAGAGGAAAAGAACAGAATGGGAAAGACAAGAGATCTCTTCAAGAAAGTTAGAGATACCATGGGAACATTTCATGCAAAGATGGGCTTGATAAAGGACAGAAATGGTATGGACCTAACAGAAGCAGAAGATATTAAGAAGAGGTGGCAAGAATACACAGAAGAACTGTACAAAAAAGATCTTCACAACCAAGATAATCACGATGGTGTGATCACTCACCTAGAGCCAGACATCCTGGAATGTGAAATCAAGTGGGCCTTAGAAAGCATCACTATGAACAAAGCTAGTGGAGGTGATGGAATTCCAGTTGAGCTATTTCAAATCCTGAAAGACGATGCTGTGAAAGTGCTACACTCAATATGCCAGCACATTTGGAAAACTCAGCAGTGGCCACAGGACTGGAAAAGGTCAGTTTTCATTCCAATCCCAAAGAAAGGCAATACCAAAGAATGCTCAAACTACTGCACAATTGCACTCATCTTACACGCTAGTAAAGTAATGCTTAAAATTCTCCAAGCCAGGCTTCAGCAATACATGAACCGTGAACTTCCAGATGTTCAAACTGGTTTTAGAAAAGGCAGAGGAACCAGAGATCAAATGGCCAACATCCGCTGGATCACGGAAAAAGCAAGAGAGTACCAGAAAAACATGTATTTCTGCTTTATTGACTATGCCAAAGCCTTTGACTATGTGGATCACAATAAACTGTGGAAAATTCTGAAAGAGATGGGAATACCAGACCACCTGACCTGCCTCTTGAGAAACCCATATGCAGGTCAGGAAGCAACAGTTAGAACTGGACATGGAACAACAGACTGGTTCCAAAGAGGAAAAGGAGTATGCCACCCTGCTTATTTAACTTCTATGCAGAGTACATCATAAGGAATGCTGGGCTGGAAGAAACACAAGCTGGAATCAAGATTGCTGGGAGAAATATCAATAACTTCAGATATGCAGATGACACCACCCTTATGGCAGAATGTGAAGAGGAACTAAAAAGCCTCTTGATGAAAGTGAAAGTGGAGAGTGAAAAAGTTGACTTAAAGCTCAACATTCAGAAAACAAAGATCATGGCATCTGGTTCCATCACTTCATGGCAAATAGATGGGGAAATGGTGGAAACAGTGTCAGACTTTATTTTGGGGAGCTCCAAAATCACTGTAGATGGTGACTGCAGCCATGAAATTAAAAGATGCTTAGTCCTTGGAAGAAAAGTTATGAGCAACCTAGGTAGCATGTTGAAAAGCAGAGACATTACTTTGCCAACAAAGGTCTGTCTAGTCAAGGCTATGGTTTTTCCTGTGGTCATGTATGGATGTGAGAGTTGGACTGTGAAGAAAGCTGAGCACCGAAGAATTGATGCTTTTGAACTGTGGTGATGGAGAAGACTCTTGAGAGTCCCTTGGACTGCAAGGAGATCCAACCAGTCCATTCTGAAGGAGATCAGCCCTGGGATTTCTCTGGAAGGAATGACGCTAAAGCTGAAGCTCCAGTACTTTGGCCACCTCATGCGAAGAGTTGACTCACTGGAAAAGACTCTGATGCTGGGAGGGATTGGGGGCAGGAGGAGAAGGGGACGACAGAGGATGAGATGGCTGGATGGCATCACCGACTCGATGGACGTGAGTCTGAGTGAACTCCGGGAGTTGGTGATGGACAGGGAGGCCTGGCGTGCTGCGATTCATGGGGTCGCAAAGAGACACGACTGAGTGACTGAACTGAACTGAACTGACACTCAGGATTAGATAGCTTCTGCACTGTTCTTCAAGGGAAGCTAGATGAGCAGAAAGATAAGCAGCAGACACTGAAGTAGAAGAAAACCAAAAGAATAGGATGATTCAGCAACCTAGATAAGAATTACAAGATACCTGCCTGCCAGGAGCCAGCGTGAGGAATCCCACCTGTGACAAGGTCATGTGGCAGAGGCCTGATGGGCAAGGCGAGTCAGGCCTCAGGTTTTCCCCCTGGTATTTCCTGAGCACGTACCCCCAAAAATAAGAATCTGCCTGCCTTATTGTATTTTTCCACTTTTCTGACACTCTCTGGAAAAAGTTAACTCAGGGCTTTAGTCTTCCGCATTTGAAAGGGATGTTTCAGCTCAAACCCCCTCTGATAACTCTCTAGCTTGCCTAACAGGTTCCCCTGGACCTCTTACAGCTTGTGAATTGCTTGCAGCCCCCCAACCGCAGGAGGCACAAAGCTTAAAAACATCTTAAAGATACAGAGCCTTTTCTAAAGAGCTAAAAATCATATTGGTGACGGATTTCACTGTTGACTCAATGATTGCTGCCAGGCCTCCATATTCTTTATCTTTTAGGCACCTGGGAGGATGTTAATCAATGTAAACGGGATATGGAAAAAGATATATAATAGTTTTGATGTTAGCAACACTAGACTTTTGAGTTAATTACTTTTCTTTTGTTACAAATCACTGTACTCCTTTTACTTGTTATAAATTGCTGTATCTTTGCTATGTAAGAATGTAACTTTATTTAGTGCTTTCTGAGAGTGGCAGCAGACTTCAAGAAGAACACCACAAATAAGTCTTCTGGTTGACAAACCCTTAGCAGAAAAAAGGATGTAAAATGTTAATTGGCCCTTTTGGCCGGAAGATGATGTAAATCACCTGAGACTTGTGTATACAACTAAGTATGCAGAGAGAAAAGCCTGGTTTTGATGAGTTTGGGCTGCTAATGCTGCATAACTTTGTGTTACCCGTTGATCTCTATGTACCATCAAAAGTATAAAATAGCCTTCTGAACAATAAAGGATGGACCAGTTTCTCGGACTAGTCTCTCGGCCTAGTTTCTTGGGAATCTGGCTCCCCCCGTGTCTCTCTCTCTCTTTTTTTCTCACTCTCCCTCCCTCTCCTTTTCTGGCTGAATTCCCATCTGGAGCGGGGAGGCTCACCAAGTCTACTTACTTGCCCTGGCTTCTAAGACCGGCGTGAAAGGGAGCCTAAGGCAGGGTACCCTTCGATATTCAAGTGGGCGCCGGTGGCCCAATGTAGATGGTGCAAATCTCTTGTCCTGAGATTTTACTGGTTTTCCCTGTAAACCAAGTTATTCAGCCTCTTTTCTCCACTTAATTTTCCTACTACACTATTTCTACTTAATCTCTTTTATATTTCTATATAAATAAGTTTTTCCCTCGCCTATCCGTCTCTCCTTCAAATCTCCCTGGATCCACCAGGGCTTGACCCTGGCATCTAGCTCTTGTATGTGGTTCTGGAGCTTCGAATAAAGACCTGCACTGAAAACTCTGGGAAATTAAAGTAGAAGTGGTAGCTAAACCAAAGAAGATTATCCAGGGAGTATACACATACAAAGTAAGAAAATATACAAAGCTTCCCAAGACGGAAACCTGAGGAACAGAAAACAACACATATATATAGAAACAGAGGCAAACAAAAGAAAGTGTGGGACAGTAACGAAGGATAAAAAACAGGAAAACAAAGTTACTCCAACCAGCAAGGTTGAGAGTAATAAACATTAATTCAAACATACAAAAACCCCTGCTGGTTTAATAAATCTAGGTAGGTAATTATCATCTATGGTCACCAAAAGTGAAAACCAACCGGACAATCAGACTTTATTAACACCCTTCAGAAGTACAATGCAGAAGGAATGGCAACCCACTCCGGAATTCTTGCTTGGAGAACTGCCGTGGACAGAAGAGCCTGGCAGGCTCCAGTCCATGGGGTTTGTGAAGAGTCAGACACAACTGAAGCAACTGAGGACAAGAAGTACAAACATCACTTCCAAACATCAAACTTCAATTTGATCAAGCCTCTACATCTAATTTTCAATGTATAGGAATTACAAGAATCAGAAAAACATGTCAAATCAGGGCACAAACAATGGTGAAGTCCAGATTGTAGGATACTGTACAAAACAAATGACCAGTTTCTTTAAAGAAAGAAAATAACTGCAAGTCCCAAAATACATGAAGATAAACATACTTCTAAATAACAGATGAATCAAAGGGGAAAAAAATCAAGAGAAACTACAAAATATTTTGAACTGAATGAAAATAAGAACACAACTTACCCAAATCTATGGGACGCAGAAAAGGCAGTGCTAGGTGAGAAAGTTATAGCTGTGAATGCATACTTAAGTAAAGAAGATCTAAAATCAATAATCTAAATTCCCGCCTTAGGAAACTAGAAAAAGAAGAACAAATTAAATCCAAAGTAAGAAGAAAAGAAGTAAGAATGAGAGCAGAGGGCGTAACATCAGCAACATGGCACAGTGAAGCACTACTCTGGAGTAAGCTCTCCCCTCCAATCTATTAGGTTGGTGCAAAAGTAACTGAGGTTTTGCATTGTTGAACTTTGCCATTTGATAGTGGGATACATTCTTAAATAAATGTGGTTACATCATTTTAATGTGCATTTCTCACTCTATGTTTTTTGCTAATGACTTGTTACATGCCGTTTCAGTTCAATTCAGTCGCTCAGTCATGTCTGACTCTTTGCAACCCTATGGACTGCAGCACGCCAGGCCTCCCTGTCCATCACCAGCTCCTGGAGTTTACTCAAACTCATGTCCATTGAGTTGGTGATGCCATCCAACCATCTCATCCTCTGTCATCCCCTTCTCCTCCCGCCTTCAATTTTTCCCAGCATTAGGGTCTTTTGCAATGAGTCAGTTCTTCACATTAGGTGGCCGAAGTATTGGAGTTTCAACTTCAGCATCAGTCCTTCCCATGAACACCCAGGACTGATCTCCCTCAGGATGGACTGCTTGGATCTCCTTGCAGTCCAAGGGACTCTCAAGAGTCTTTTCCAGCACCACAGTTCAAAAGCATCAATTCTTTAGTGCTCATCTTTCTTTATAGTCCAACTCTCACATCCATACATGACTAATGATTACTGGAAAAACCACAGCCTTGACTAGACAGACCTTTGTTGGCAAAGTAATGTCTCTGCTTTTTAATAAGCTGTCTAGGTTGGTCATAACTTTTCTTCCAAGGAGTAAGCTTCTTTTAATTTCATGGCTGCAGTCACCATCTGCAGTGATTTTGGAGCCCAAGAAAATAAAGTCTGTCACTATTTCGACTGTTTCCCCATCTATTTGCCATGAACTGATGGGACCAGATGCCATGATCTTCGTTTTCTGAATGTTGAGCTTTAAGCCAACTTTTTCACTCTCCACTTTCACTTTCATCAAGAGACTCTTTAGTTCTTTGCTTTCTGCCATAAGGGTGGCATCATATTTGAGGTTATTGATAGTTCTCCCAGCAAACTTGATTCTAGCTTGTGCTTCATCCAGCATTTCTCATGCGGTTTATTGTTATTTATTTTAGACTACAGAAATGATGTTAGACAAAAAGCAAATCAAGCAATTTTCTTATTCAAGTTCAAAATGGACTGTAAAGCAGTGGAGACAACTCAGGCAACATCAACAACACACTTGGCCCAGGAACTGATAACTAACATGCAATGCAGTATGTTTGGTTCAAGAAGTTTTACAAAGGAGACAAGTGCCTTGAAGATGAGTGTAGTAGCTGGGCATCGGAAGTTGACAACAAACGACTGAGAGCAAACATTGAAGCTGATCCTCTTAAAACTACACGAGAAGTGGCTGAAGAACTCAACACTGACCATTCTGCGGTCATTTGGCATTTGAGGCAAATTGGAAAGGTGAAAAAGTTCGGTAACTGGGTGCCTCATGAGGTGACCAAAAATCCAAAAAAATCATTGTTTTGAAGTGTTGTCTTCTCTTATTTTACCCAACAACAATGAACCATTTCTCTGACTACAATGCCCAACCCCATGTCACACAATCGATGTGTCAAAAGTTGAACAAACTGGGCTAAAAGTTTTGCCTCATCCACCATATTCACCTGACTTCTTACTAACCAACTAACACTTCTTCAAGCATCTCGACAACTTTCTGCAGGGAAAATGCTTCCACAACCAACAGAGGCAGAAAATGCCTTCCAAGAGTTCACTGAATCCCCAAATACAGATTTTTATTCTACAGGAATAAAAAAACTTACTTCTCATTGGAAAAACATATGTTGATTGTAATGGTTCCTTTTTTGATTAATAAAGATGTGTTTCAGCCTAGGTATAATGATTTAAAACAAAAATTCACAGTCTGAAGAATCGCCATTACTTTTTCACCAACCTAATACAACCAATAAAACATCCACAATGCATACATAAACAACTCATATAACTTAATACCAAGAAAACAAACAATTCTATTTAGAAATGGAAAGAAGACCTAAACAGACATTTCTCCAAAGACATGCATATGCCCAACAGGCACATGAAAAGATGTATGTGTTACATCACTAACCACCAGGGAAATCCAAATCAAAACCAGAATGAGGTATCACCTCATACCCGTCAGAACTGCTATCATCAGATAGAACTCAAATAACAAATGCTGGTGAGGAGGTGGAGAAAAGGAAACCCTCATATAATGTTGGCGGGAATGTAAAAATTTGTGCAGCTACTGTGGAAAACAGTGTAGAGTTTTCTTAAAAAAACCCAACTATCCTATGACCAGCAATTCCACTGCTGGGTAAATATCCAATAAAAAAAAAAAACACTGATCTGAAAAGATATATACATCCTAATGTTCACAGGAGCATTATTTACAATTGCCAAGAAATGGAAGCAACGTTAAGTGTCCAGCAACAGATGAATGGATACCATCTATAAACAAATGTTAAAGGAGATTCTCTAGGTGGAAAACACAAGAGAAGAAAAAGACCTATAAAAACAATTTTTAAAATGGCAACAGGAACATACATACCAATAACAGATGAATGGATAAAGGAGGCATATGTGTATTTTTTATATTTATATTTTATATTGTGCTCAGTCACATCTCTTTGTGACTCCATGAACTATAGACTGCCAGGCTCCTCTTGTCTATGGAATTTTTCAGCAAGAATACTGGAGTGGGTAGCCATTCCCTTCTCCAAGGGATCTTCCCAACCCAGGGATCAAACCAGGGTCTCCTGCATTGAAAGCAGATTCTTCACTGTCTGAGCCACCAGGGAAGCCAATTAGCTATTAGGGAAATGCACATAAAAATCACAATAGATACCACTTCACATCCACCAGAATGGCAATCATCAAAGCCATTAGATAACAAGTTTTGGTGAGGATGTGGAGAAACTGGAACTCTTCTCTTCCAACTGCTGGTGGGAACATAAAATGGTACAGCTACTTTGGGAAAGAATTCGAAGTTCTTCAGAAAGTTAAACACAAAGCTACCACTTAACCTGGCAATTCCACTCCTGGGTATACACCCAAAGATATAAAAGCATATATCCACACACACAAATGTGTACACTAATGTTTATAGAAGCATTATTCGTAATAGCCAAAATGTATAATAAAAACAACACAGGGACTTCCCTGGCAGTCTAGTAGTTAAGATTTTCCCTTCCAGTGCAGAGGGTGAGGGTTCAGTCCCTGGTCTGGGAGCTACAATCCCACACACCTTGTGGTCAAAAAAGTAAAACATAAAACAGAAGCAATACTGTAACAAATTCAATAAAGACTAAAAACAGTCCACATTAAAAAAAAATCTTAAAAATAAACCTAATGTTCATCAACTGAGAAACAAATAAAAGGTAGTATATCAATACAGTGGAATATTACACAGCCATAAAAATTCAGTAGTAGTTGATGTTACAAAATGGATGAACCTTGACAATATTATGCTAAATGAAAGAAGCAACACACAATGCTGCTGCTGCTGCTAAGTCGCTTCAGTCGTGTCCAACTCTGTGCGACCCCATACACGGCAGCCCACCAGAATTCCCCGTCCCTGGGATTCTCCAGGCAAGAACACTGGAGTGGATTGCCATTTCCTTCTCCAATGCATGAAAGTGAAAACTGAAAGTGAAGTTGCTCAGTCGTGTCCGACTCTTAGCACCCCCTTGGACTGCAGTCCATCAGGCTCCTCCGTCCATGGGATTTTCCAGTCAAGAATACTGGAGTGGGGAGCCACTGCCTTCTCCAAAGACACAATAGGTCACATATTAAATGATTCCATTTACACTAAATGTTCATAAAAGGCAAATCCATAGAGGTAGAAAGTAGATTAGTGACTGCTAAGAATTATAGGGGGATGAATAAGGATTTTTTTTTTTTTGAGGTGATGAAAACTGACTGGGATGATGGGTGCACAAATCTGTGAATGTGCTAAAAAAAAAAAAAACTGAACCATATACTTTAAATGGATGAATTATACACTATGTGAATTTTATCTCGATCATGTGTTACTCCCCCAAATTTTTCATTAAGAAAACACTAACATAGCAAACACAGCCCTTTGAAAGCCCTACTACTACTAGAGGAAGTAAAGGAAAAAAATTTTTAAGGTTCATATTTATAATCAAAAAAATGGGAAATGAGACTATAGCAATAGCAGGGCAAACCTAGAAGGAAGATAATTTTCATCAAGGGATCCCAGAAAGACTCTGAGAATCAACCTCCACACAAATTTCTATATTTCTCAGCAGGTTGTTGAGAGGAACAAAACAGAATTATATGCAAAAGTGTTTTTCAAATAGTCAAGTGCTATAAAAGTACACAATAAAGCAGTCTTATCATTACCTTGCCAAGTCATCATCCCAACGAATCGATCAGCTAATTCCTGAGGAAAACTCCAATGCTCCGGAAGACAAAGTGTTCCATCAGATCTTTCAGAACACAATTTCTCTAGGTTAGCAACCAGGACGTTCAGGCATATGTTGACCAAAGAGTAGGGAGATGCCTCCTCCTAGCAAACAAACCCCCAAACAAACAAACTTGTTACATCTACAAAAATTCAACATAAAAGTGGTCATGTTATACATGAGAATATCTTAAGATACATTCTTCTCACTCTAATGATTTATATGCAATGAAACCACCTTATTCCAATTATCAACCATGTGGAAAATTTTGACCTGTTGTAGCTTCTGTTGTATCTTTTAAAAAAATTAAGTTCTCTCAATCCTTCACTTATCTCCTGTTCTGTGCCAGCCCCTGAGAATACAGGGATGAGTAAGTTATAGCTCTAATCCTTTTGGACCAAACAGTTTAGTAGAGAAAACATCCCATAAATCTGACGATTTCAATATAGCACAAGGAACTAAGCAAGCAGAAATCATAGTCATTTATTCAGCAAATATTTATTCAGTGACTACATGCCAGAGGATAAGAAGGTCTGCCCATTCCCATCCTCAAAAGTGTTCACACTATAAAAGACTGTTATAATAAGGAGGCTGTAGAAGAATGCAAACTGAGAGAGATAAGACATCTCCGCTAAGAGACTGACATTTGTTCATTCAACAAACATTTGAAAGGTATGGCATTCAGACATAAAGAGAGAACGATAAGCCAGGGATTGCCATCTTTGTCAAAGGTTTCAACATGCAATACATTCAATGACCTCCACACCACTTTTTACTGAATAAATTCCCTCCATAGTCCAAATTATAGATTACTCCTTCATAAATATCCTCAACTCCTTGTTTCCTCTCCTCCATCATACTCTTCAGACATTCTCCTGGAAGAACTTTGCTATTCACCTTTCTTTATGGCAACACCCAGCAGCTAATCATCTATGAAGAGGGGAAGATTCACACAACATATTATGTCATGGAAAATTCATGACCATTAACTTCAAATGAGCCCTAAGTAGCTGGAAATCATTCAAAGTCTCCTTAGACAGGGCACTCTCCCACTATCAAGCAACAATTATTTCATGCCTTCTACTTGTTCCTCAAACCCATTTCACACTGATATCAGAATGTGATCCACTTCAGTGAAAATAATGAAGCCACCTCCCCATCAAATTCAGCTCAAAACCGCATGCATCTTTTCCTCGGTCTTCTCTTCTATGGAAAACACGTACATCCTTGCAAAGACCAACACTTCCACATGTGCTGGCTGGATTTCATCCCTCCTGTCTTGGCTCCTCCTGTTGCTTCTTCACTTATGCACATCTTCAAACTATCCTTCTCAAATGGATCATTCTTCTTTTTCCTGGCTGTGCCCGGCAGCTTGCGGGATCTGAAGTTTCCAATCCAGGAGCTGAATCTAAGTCTGTGCGCTGAAAGCAGTGAGTCCTAACCAACAGACCACCAGGGAATTCCCATAAACAGATCATTCTTATACAATTTAAGCTCCATTATTTGCTTTAAAAACAAAAACCTTCTGTTGACTCCCACGTCCTCTTCAGTTACTCTTCTTTATAACCAAATTTCTCCAGTAAGTTTACTCTGATTTACTCTGAATACCGTACTATCTTCTTATTCATTGTTTTTCTTTTAATTATAGTATAATTTATATGTAGCAAAAAAATTTACTTTGGTATATAGTTAGTTCAATGAGTTTTGATGAATCCATACAGTTGTATACTACCACCATAATAAAGATATAGAACAGTTCCATAACCCAGAAATTCTCCAGTGTCCCTTTGCAGACAATCCTTCTTACCAATCCCAGGCAACTACTCATCTTTGTTCTGTCTCCAGTGTCCTGCCTTCCCCAAAATGTCATATAAACAGAATCATTAAGTAATCAGGCCTTTCAAATCTGACTTCTTTCATTTTGCATAGTGCATTTTAACACAGGTTTACTGGTGGTGTTGCATGCTTCTGTAATTTGTCCTTTTTATTGCTGAGAAGCATTCCACTGTAATGAATACACTAGAATTTCTTTCTTTACCAACTGAAGAGCATTTGGGTTATTTGCATTTTAGACAAATTTGAATAAAGCTGTAACAACTCACATAAAATTTTTTTAAATTATTTATTTTTCATTGGGCAGGGTCTTTGTCGTGCTCAGGCTTTCTTCATTTGCAGCATATGGGCTCAGTAGTACAGCTTGCAGGCTCTAGAGCTTAGCTGGGCTTAGTTCTTCTGTGGCATGTACGGTCTTTCCAGACCAGGAATCGAACCTGTGTCCCTTGCACTGGCTGTTGAATTCCCAATCAGTAGATCACAAAGGAAGTTCCTGGTGGGGCTTCCCACATAAACTTTTGTGGGAACACAGTTTTCATTTTTCATGGGTAGTCACCTAAAAATGGGATTTCTGTGTCCCTGGAATTCCACATTTCCTACGTGTTAAGTGTGTATTTAACTTTACATAAGAAAGTACTCACCTGTTCTTGCAATGTGGCTCTATTATTTTGCATTCCCAAAAGAACATATGAGAGTTTCAACTGCATCAAACCCTACCATGTCAGAATTCATGTAAGAAAGAAGCATCAATTTCAGGGAAGCAAAAAAATTCCCTGAAAATAGTCTTAACAGACTTTTACTTGGGTCTCAAAACCCAGAATTGGTTCATATGCCCATGTGAAAATGGAAATTATGCTTCCCATGGGTAATTTCTACAGATCTACCTTCCAGGTCACTATTTCTTTATTCCGTCGCATTTAGTTCTTCACAGTCTAATTGTACATTGCTCTTTTTTCATTTATTTCAGTTCAGTTCAGTCGCTCAGTCGTGTCCGACTTTTTGCGACCCCATGAACTGCAGCACGCCAGGCCTCCCTGTCCATCACCAACTTCCGGAGTCCACCCAAACCCATGTCCATCGAGTCGGTGAGGCCATCCAACCATCCCATCCTCTGTCGTCCCCTTCTCTTCCTGCCTTCAATCTTTCCCAGCATCAGAGTCTTTTCAAATGAGTCAGCTCTTCACATCAGGTGGCCAAAGTTTTGGAGTTTCAGCTTCAACATCAGTCCTTCCGATGAACACCTAGAACTGATCTCCCTCAGGATGGACTGGTTGGATCTCCTTGCAGTCCAAGGGACTCTCAAGAGTCTTCTCCAACACCACAGTTCAAAAGCATCAATTCTTCGGCGCTCAGCTTTCTTTATAGTCCAACTCTCACATCCATACATGAACACTGGAAAAACCATAGCCTTGACTAGAGGGATCTTTGTTGGAAAAGTACTGTCTCTGCTTTTTTATTTCATTTTCATTTCCATGCACTGGAGAATCCCAGGGACGGCAGAGCCTGGTGGGCTGTCGTCTATGGGGTCACACAGAGTCAGACACGACTGAAGCAACTTAGCAGCTGCTTTTTAATATGCTGTCTAGGTGGGTCATAACTTTCCTTCCAAGGAGTCTTTTAATTTCATGGCTGCAGTCACCATCTGCAGTGATTTCGGAGCTCCCAAAAATAAAGTCTGACACTGTTTCCACTGTTTTCCCATCTATTTGCCATGAAGTGATGGGACCAGATGCCATGATCTTAGTTTTTTGAATGTTGAGCTTTAAGCCAACTTTTTCACTCTACTCTTTCACTTTCATCAAGAGGCTCTTTAGTTTTTCTTCACTTTCTGCCATAAGGGTAGTATGAGGTATCATATCTGAGGTTATTGATATTTCTCCCAGAAATCTTTATTCCAGCTTGTGTTTCTTCTAGCCCAGTTTTATCATGATGTACTCTGTATATAAGTTAATTATGCAGGGTGACAAGATCCAGCATTGACATACTCCTTTTCCTATTTGGAACCAGTCTGTTGTTCCATGTCCAGTTCTAACTGTTGCTTCCTGACCTGCATATAGGTTTCTCAAGAAGCAGGTCACGTGGTCTGATATGCCCATCTCTTTAAGAATTTTCCATAGTTTATTGTGATCCACATAGTCAAAGGCTTTGGCATAGTCAATAAAGCAGAAATACATGTTGTTCTGGTACTCTCTTGCTTTCTCGATGACCCAGCAGATGTTGGCAATTTCATCCCTGGTTCCTCTGCCTTTTCTAAAACCAGCTTGAACATCTGGAAGTTCACGGTTCACGTACTGCTGAAGCCTGGCTTGGAGAATTTTAAGCATTACTTTACTAGCGTGTGAGATGAGTGCAATTGTGCAGTAGCTTGAGCATTCTTTGGCATTGCCTTTCTTTGGGACTGGAATGAAAACTGACCTTTTCCAGTCCTGTGGCCACTGCTGAATTTTCCAAATGTGCTGGCATATTGAGTGTAGCACTTTCACAGCACCATCTTTCAGGATTTGAAATAGCTCAACTGGAATTCCATCACCTCCACTAGCTTTGTTCATAGTGATGCTTTCTAAGGCCCACTTGATTTCACATTCCAGGATGTCTGGCTCTAGGTGAGTAATCACACCATTGTGATTATCTGGGTCGTGAAGATCTTTCTTGTACAGTTCTTCTGTGTATTCTTGCCACCTCTTCTTAATATCTTCTGCTTCTGTTAGGTCCATACCATTTCTGTCCTTTATCAAGCCCATCTTTGCATGAAATGTTCCCTTGGTATCTCTAATTTTCTTGAAGAGATCTCTAGTCTTTCCTATTCTATTGTTTTCCTCTATTTCTTTGCAGTGATACTGAGGAAGGCTTTCTTATCTCTCCTTGCTATTCTTTGGAACTCTGCATTCAGATGCTTATATCTTTCCTTTTCTCCTTTGCTTTTCATTTCCCTTCTTTTCATAGCTATTTGTAAGGCCTCCTCAGACAGCCATTTTGCTTTTTTGCATTTCTTTTTCTTGGGGAAATGAAAACTTGATTTCTTGATTGCTGTCTCCTATTCAGTGTCACAAACCTCCATCCATAGTTCATCAGGCATTCTATCAGATCTAGTCCCTTAAATCTATTTCTCACTTCCACTGTATAATCATAAGGGATTTGATTTAGGTCATACCTGAATGGTCTAGTGGTTTTCTCCACTTTCTTCAATTTCAGTCTGAATGTGGCAATAAGGAGTTCATGATCCGAGCCACAGTCAGCTCCCAGTCTTGTTTTTGCTGATGTATAGAGCTTCTCCATCTTTGGCTGCAAAGAACATAATCAATCTGATTTCAGTGTCAACCATCTGGTGATGCCCATGTGTAGAGTCTTCTCTTGTGTTGTTGGAAGAGGGTGTTTGCTATGACTAGTACGTTCTCTTGGCAGAACTCTATTAGCCTTTGCTGTGCTTCATTCTGTACTCCAAGGCAAAATTTGCCTGTTACTCCAGGTGTTTCTTGACTTCCTACTTTTGCATTCCAGTCCCCTATAATGAAAAGGACATCTTTCTTGGGTGTTAGTTCTAGAAAGTCTTATAGGTCTTCATAGAACCGTTCAACTTTAGCTTCTTCAGCGTTACTGGTTGAGACATAGACTTGGATTACCGTGATACTTAATGGTTTGCCTTGGAAACGAACAGAGATCATTCTGTCGTTTTTGAGATTGCATCGAAGTACTGCATTTTGGAATCTTTTGTTGATTATGATGGCTACTCCATTTCTTCTAAGGGATTCCTGCCTACAGTAGCAGATATAATGGTCATCTGAGTTAAATTCACCCATTCCAGTCCATCTTAGTTCACTGATCCCTAGAATGTCGTTGTTCACTCTTGTCATCTGCTGCTTGACCACGTCCAATTTGCCTTGATTCATGGACCTAACATTCCACGTTCCTATGCAATATTTATTTAATAAATTTTAAACACACTAGCTTTACAGTGTTTCAATAATACCATTTTCTGAAGTCTCTGGGAATCTAATTCTGTTGATTCTTTTTAAAAAGATTTACTTATTTTTTTACCCTGCTGGTCTTCATTGTACTGTACAGGCTTCTCATTGTGGTGGCTTCTCTTGGTGTGGCGCACAGGTTCTAGAAGACAGGCTTCAGCAGTTGCGGCCCCTGGGCTCTGGAGCACAGGGCTCAGTATTGTGGTACATAGGCTTAGATGCTCCATGGCATGTGGGATCTTCCCAAACCAGAGATGAAACCTGTTCTCTCCTGCATTGGCAGGCAGACTGCCAACCACTACACCACCAGGACAGCCCCTGATTCTGTTGGTTCTTAATCAGAGAGGTTCATGTTTCATAATTTAAGATTGTGAGCTAATCTTTTCTTTTTTTAAGGCCTCCTACACATTGTGGCCTCATGGCACAATGTGCAGGATATTAGTACTATCCCCAACCAGGGATCAAATCCATACCCCTAGGATTGGGAGTACAGAGTCTTAGCCACTGAACCACAAGGGAAGTCCCTGAGCTAATCTTTAAGTCTCTGAGTTAATCTTTGGTGAGATTTTACTAGACTCCTGTGAAACCTGGGTAGAAGATAGGCCACACAGGGTAGCTAAATGCTACTTACCCAGGGGCATCATCAGTGACCATTTTGATAATTTCTCAGCTACACATTTCCTGAACCAAGCAAGAAATGTCAATTAAAACCCTGAGTCTGTATGAGGACAGACCTGTGATTGCACATTTTTAGGAGATATTTTTCTCATTCAAAAATCCAAGCCAAAACTGACAAAGGTTCCCTGTTTCTCTTTTCCATAAGCAGACTTTTAGATCTCCCACTTCCCTGAAGTATAATCAGCTTTTGTTAGTTCATGTTTATATATATATTACAATTCACAGTCTCCATTCAAACTTCCCACCTGGCTTTCACAAAGGTCTAGTCTCTGATCTTTGGTTTTTTTAAAATCATTTTACTGTTTATACTGTAGTCACATTTGAATTGGCAGAACTGTTCCCATGACAGACCAGAGACCTGTTATTCAAGGAAAAATAAATGAAGGTTTCCCTAAAGCTTAAGGAGAGACGTCCCATAGTAACTAACACAAGAATGGCTGTAGCAATCTCAGACAATGGTGCCAAGGTGCGTGAGCAGGTAGGAACAAAGTGTGCTCCAGAGTAGCTGGCCTACAAATGTGTGTTGGCCTGAGAGCACTGCTGCTTCCTAAAGGGATTTTCTTACTATGTTCGGTGAGCAGATGACTTGTAACAGATGTATAACTGAAGTAGGGTGACACTTCCACAGCATAAATTCTACAGGTTTCGGGACAGGTTCTACAAATTTCATTGGTGATTATTTGTTGCTTAATTATGATTCTGCAAAGGTAGATCCCATAAACAGACATCCAGGGAAATTTTACAACTGGTGAAATTCTTAAGCCAAAAAATAAATAGCCACACATAACAAACCTACACACCATGAATTAAAATGGTGACATGTTAGGCCTTCCGAAAGAACCAGAGCAGGAAAGCTTATTCAAACAAAAGATCTTCATCTTTCTCTTCAGCCAAGAGATTAGCAAGCTCCATCACCTCTCCTGCTGCCCTCCGTTGCTCCAAGTCCTTATCAGACTTTTCCTTAAGAATCTTTTTCTTTTCCTGTATTTTCTTTAACCTGTAGAACTCCTCTCGCTCTCTTTCATCCAGCTCTGTGATGATATAAGCAAGGGTACGTTCAATCCGGGGAATGATGACATGTTCAATAGCATTTACACGTCTGTTGGTTATCTTAATAGCTTCATCCAAAGTAACAAAGGAAGTCTGCAGTGAAGCCAGTTCCACCAGTAGTTCCACTGCTTTGGCATAATTCCTCTTCAGTTTAGCCAACTGTTCCCCACCTCTGGCTAAACCAGTCAGTTCATAACTGTCAGTTCCTTCATGATAACGTTCAAATACTGGCAATGTAACACCTGCTACATTATCTTTCTTTGCTCTAATCTTCACTTGGGCCTTATTTACATTTTGGATAACTGTGGTGCTGAAGTCCCCTGCTGTGAACTTGGCCTCAGCAAGTGAAAAGGCAGCTTCTCTCATTACTTCACCCATCAACATTTTAGTCTCTATTATCTTCTTAAGGATCTGTCGAAATCGAAGAGTTAAGGCATCAGATTTTTTCTTCAGGAGGTTTCGACCTGTCTGTGCTCCTTTCAACCGAGCCTTCATGATGGTCTGTGCCATTTGCGAGGGAAAGATTTCAATTCGGTCTTTGCCCGACATTCTGACGATGACTGTTCGGCTTGGGTCCCCGGCTGGGCAACCGTGGCTGCAACAACCCAGCCACTGAGTCTTTCTCCTGATCTTTGGTTATTTTAGGGCCTGCTTACAGTGGTGATTTCCAGCTTCTATGAATTGGGTGGGGATGCTTTGGATTTCCTTTACTCTGTAATTGAATTTGCTGCATTTTATCCAGAATATTTCCTTTTAAGGCTTTATGACATTATTTGCCAAATTACTGAACATGGCAGTCTCATATTTAAAATACAGTAAAGATTAAACCCACATAAATGAAGTTTAGAACATATCTAAAATATTTATATATAAAACAATATATTTCAAAAATATTTTTGTATTCATGACACAGCTTAAACAGAATATATCAAATTTCTCAAGTCCCTATATACCCTTTCCTGATGCTACTTATCCCTTCACCCAGAAGTAACCATTATCCTGAATATTATTTAGTTCTACATGTTTTTTAACTTTATATACATAGAATTATACCACAGTATTTTGCTACTTGTCTTTGTTTTATAAATCAGTAGTATGTTTTAGAGACTGACTTCCCATCAAGACCACTAATGACTAATAACTATGCCTCTATAATGTCTGATTACTGATAACATGATTTTGACTATTATCTATAAATCTAACAAATTCTACATTATTATCTTCAGGTCAGATCTCTCTTTAAGCCAGTGTTAGATAACCAGTTGCCTCCCTGACATATCTACTTAACCATGTCACACAAATACTTCAAACTTACCATGTAAGGAACTACATTTATCCAGTCTTTCCCTACTCAGTAAATGGCATAACATCTGTTCAGCTGTTTAATCTTTACTGACATTTCCTTATCTTTAATCAACATCCCACAAAAAACACAAATCCAAACATTAGCAAATCCTACTGGTTATACCTGTGCCAGACATCTTGCATTTGCTAACTGCCTCCCACTCAGACCCACTCAATCTTCTCCACCTCTGCTGCTGAGGTGACTTGTATAGATCCTATCAACAGGTTCTCACGAATAGGTTCCCTTACCCTCTGGCTGTTAGTTTGGTTCTAACATGAAACTCTCAAAAAATTGCAACATGTATTAGTTTCCTACGTAATTTCCTATAAGAAATTACCACAAAATTGGTGGCTAAAAACAACAGATATCTATTCTCTCATAGTTCTGGAAGACAGAAGTCCAGAAATCAAGGTATGAGCAGGACCATTGTCCCTCTGAAGGCTCTAAGGAAGAATTCTTATGTCATCAGCTTCTGGGGCCTGTGGTTTCCCTCAGCTTGTGGCAGCACAACTCTAATCTTCACATGGCCTTCTTCCCTGTATCTCTAGGTCTCAAATCTCTATCCCTTTATCTTATAAACACTATAAATCCAGACACTAGATTTAGGGTCTGGCCTAAAACTTTAGGATGGATCAGATGTTCTCACCAAGGTACTCAACCTGGGAATTCCCTGGTGGCCCAGTAGTTAGGACTCTGTGCTTTCCTGCCAAGGGCCCAAATTCAATCCCCAGTCCCACAAGCCACCTGGTGGTCTACAGAGAAGCAAGAGGGGAATATCCTCAACTTAATTACATTTGTAAACATCCTGACTCCAAAGGTCAAATTCACAGGTTCTAAGGGTTAAGACTTGGATATATGTTTTGGGGGTTACAACTCCACACAGATAATTTCCCCTGTTCTTTCTCATTTAAAGTATCTTGGGCTGGCTATGTCACACTAATCACTCCTCTAAGATTAGTCCTCTGTTCTTGCTACTAACTAAATGTCTGCATTCTTCCAAAATTCTTTGGAATTAGCCTGCAGTCTAACCTCTAATTTGATGTTTGGAGGGAGGAACCTTGGGTCATTAGGTCATGAGGGTAAAGCCTTTACTGAATGGAATTAGTGACCGTACAAGAGTGACCTCAGAGAATTCCCTTGTCCCTTCTGCCAGGTGAGAACACAGCAAAAAGATGTATAAGAACCAGGAAGCGGACTCTCACCAGACACCAAATCTTCCAGCACCTTGATCTTGAACTTCCTAGTTTCCAGAACTGTGAGAAATAAATTTATGTTTTTTATGAGTCACCCAGTCTACAGAATTTTAGTCACAGCAGCCTAGATGACTAAGACATTCCTTCTGAGAGGTCCTCTGCGCCTAGGGGTGGCAAGAGCTACTGTCACCAGACATTAAAGTGAAAGTGAAGTCGCTCAGTCGTGTCTGACTCTGTGCAACCCCATGGACTGTAGTCTATCAGGCTCCTCTGTCCATGGGATTTTCCAGGCAATAGTCCTGGAATGGATTGCCATTTCCTTCTCCAGGGGATCTTCCCAACCCAGGGATCAAACCCGGGTCTCCCGCACTGTAGACAGACGCTTTACCGTCTGAACCTACTGTGGTTTTCCACACCTCTCCCTTATCTTTGGAAGTAACCCCTTAATTAAACTCTCATTGCTGCTGCCAAGTCGCTTCAGTCTGACCCTGTGCGACCCCACAGATGGCAGCCCACCAGGATCCGCAGTCCCTGGGATTCTCTAGGCAAGAACACTGGAGTGGGTTGCCATTTCCTTCTCCAAAACTCTCATTAAATTAGCCTTATTCTGACTGTGTCATCTATTTCCTGCTGTATGACTATCAAACCTCCCAAATAAATTTCTAGTTCATCCCCTTCTTTCTAACTCCACTACCAATTCCTAACTCAAGTCACTACCATATCTTTCCAGGAATACTAAAAAACTCCAAATTACTCCACTTCCACTCTTAATCCTTTTCCAATCCATCTCAACCGAGGGTTTAGATTCATCATTTCTAAAATATAAAACACTACTACATAACTCTCCTAATTAACATGTTTTAATGGATATAAGGTAAAAAATCAAACAAAAAGCTGTATTTTATATACAACCAACAATTAGACAATTAAACTTTAAAAGTTTACAACAGCATTTTTTGTTTTTGTTTTGTTATTAATTTTGGCCACACCATGTGGCTTGCGCATGCAGGATCTTTATTCCCAGACCAGGGATCAAACCTGTGCTCCTGCATTCTTTAACCACTGGACCTCCAGAGAAGTCCCTTCAATAGCACTTTAAAAACCTCAGAGAGACTTTCTTGGTAGTCCAGTGACTGAGACTTCAAACTAGGACTCCAATGCAGGGAACCAAGGTCTGATCCCTCGTCAGGGCACTAGATCCCACATGCTGCAACTAAGAGTTACAACGCTGCAACTAAAGATCTTCACCTAGCTCAGACAAAAAAACCTCAAGGAAATCCCTGCTGGTCCAGTGGTAAGGACACTGCGCTTTCACTGCCAAGGGCCTCAGTTCCATCCCTGGTCGGAAACTAAGATCCCATGAAGGGCAGAGCACAGACCAAAAAAAAAAAAAATTCTGTTTTAAAAACCTCAAATATAGGCCTGACTCAAAAAGACAACAAAAATCTAAACACACTAGGATCCATAATGTTTAGCTTACAATAAAATATAAGAAATGGTAAGAAGCAGGAAAGAAAATAAAATCAATCACCAGAAATATATCCAGGGAACTCCCTGGAGGTCTGGTGGTTAGGGCTCCACAATTTCACTACAGAGGGTTAGGGTTTAATCCCTGGATGGGGGAACTAAGATCCTACAAGCTGCATGATGCAGCCAAAAAAAGAGCAAGAAATAGATCCAGAAATAACATAATTAGCAAATGAGAACTTTAATAGGTATTATAATTCATGGATATACAGGAGAATATGAATATAATGAGGGAATAAATATGGAATCTCAACAGAGACTAGAGAAAGCCCACATGCAGCAAGAAAATAAATAAATAAACTTAAAAATAGAAAAGGTCAACAAGGACAATGTCCTATACTTGGAATCTATGAAACTGTTTTATAGCTTAATATTAATTGAATTATATAGCTAATTCACCAAGTACAAAAAAACAATAAACTTAATAACTTTCTTTTTTAAAAAGTCAAAAAATATTGAAATTAGATACAAACTATCAACCAACTCATCCCAGGGGCAAAAATGGACCCAAAGTCAAATAAACAAAAGACACTACAACATGACAAATAGCTAAAAGCCTATAATAAAAAGAAAAACCTAAGCTAGGGGTGGGGCAGGGGGAGCTAGAGGTACTGTGGGCAGTTTAAAACAAAAAAATACGACCACTGAATTTTCATCAGAAGCAATGCTAGCCAAAAGACAATGAAGTAACATTTTTAAAGTGCTGCAGAGGTGGCAACCCACTCCAGTGTTCTTGCCTGGAGAATCCCAGGGACGGGGGAGCCTGGTGGGCTGCTGCCTCTGGGGTCACACAGAGTCAGACACGACTGAAGCAACTGAGCAGCAGCAGCAGCAGAGGGCTTTCCTGGTGACTGCGTGGTAAAGACTCCACCTGCCACAGCAAGAGACATGGATTCTAGCCCTGATTCATGAAGATCCCACATGCCTCAGAGCAACTAAGCCTATGTGCCGCAACTACTGAACCTGTGCCACAGCTACTGAGCCTACATGCCGAAACTTCTGCAGCCCGCACAGCCTGGAGCCTGTGCTCAGCAACAAAAGGCCCTGCACTGCAACTAGAGAATACCACTGCTCACCACAACTAAAGAAAAGCCCGTGCAGCAACAAAGATCCAACTAAATAAATAAAATTTTCTAAAAAATTTAAGTGCAGTAGGAAGAAAAGCGAAGTGCGTTGAAGCATCTTTCAAAAATAAAGGTAAAATAAAGATATTTTCAGACAAAGTAGAAAGAATCTATCATCAGCAGATCTACACTATAAGAAAGGTAAAATGAAACATTATACAGGATGGATATTTGGGATCTAGAGAAAACGGAAGAGTACTGGAAACAGGAGCATGGGGATAAATATAAAACTATTTTTCTTATTTCCTAATTTCTTTAACAACTGATCAAAAAAAAAGTAAAAACAATATACTGTGCAACTTAGAAAAGTAAAATGTATTATTTCAATAGTACAAAGGAGAGGAAAGAGGGGAGAAGATGAAAGAACACTGTTGTAAGCTGAAGTGATACATTTAGAAGTAGTGCAGTAAGTCAAACATGTACATTTTAAAACCTAGAGCTGTGACTCTCAAACTTTTTAGTCTTAGGATCAACAGTACTCTTAAAAAACTGGATTACATCTATCAACATTCACTGTATTATAAGTTAAAATTAAGAAATCTTTAAAATATTTCATTCAGAAATAATACAAATTAAACCAATCACACGTTTGCACAAAGGACATTTTCTTTTTCTGGTCACACCACATGGCTTATGGGATCTTAGTTCCCAGACCAAGGACTGAACCTGCACCCACAGCAGTGAAAGAACCAAGTCCTAACCACTAGATTACCAGGAAATTCCCAACAAAGAACATTTTTTTTTAAGAGCTATATTTTCAAAATTTTTAAAAGTTTAGGGACAATGGCAGCACTGTTTTACATCTTTGCAAATTTCATTAATGTGAGGCTTAACGAAACAGAATGGGGTCTTAGAGAGCCCCAGAGGTCTTGAGTTCACATTTTAAAAACTGTTATCTTCATGTGACCATTCAGAGAAGAGGAACAGAACTAGTAAGTCAACAGAAAAGATAGAATGAAACTTTTGAAATAATCAATTGGAAAAAAAAAACTCAATGGAGGGAATTCTTTGGCAGTCCAGTGGTTAGGACTCTTGAGCGTTCACTGTCAAAGGCTAGAGTTCAATTCCTGGTCCAGGAACTAAGGTCCAACAATGTAAAGTTAAATTCACAATCAATAAAACCTACCACATCAACACAATAAAGAACAAAAACATATGTCCTTAACATATACTGAAAAAGTATTTCAACACATTTCAAAACACATTCATGATTTCCATGATTGAAAAAAGCAAAAACAAAAAAAAATCAGCAAACTAAGAATAGAAGAAAACTTCCTTAATTTGATAAAAGGCATCTATGGGAAAACCAAGAGCTAGAATGATATAAAGATGTCTCTTCTCACCACTTCTCTCCTACATTCTACAAAAGGTCCTAGATACTGCATTTTTTAGAAAAGGAAATATAAAGCACAGATTGAAAGGGAATAAGCAAAGCTGTCTTTATTTGCAGATAACAGATTATAAAGAAAATCTTAAGAAAACATTAAAAAAATAACCAGAGAATATATGTGGCTTTACATCAGTAGTGACAATAGCTCCTTCATTCTGATATTGGTTATTTCAGTCTTCCTTTCGTTATCTTGTAAAGATCTATCAATTTTACTGATCTTTCCAAAGAATCAACTTTTGATTAATTTTTTTTCTATTTTTTTAAAGTAGCTTGAGCAAAGTCATAAGATACAAGATCCATACACCCCCCAAACTACAAACTTTTTAAAAATATTTACAGTACTAACAAAAACAGGGATAAATTTAACAAAATATGTATCCAACATTTATACTAAAAACTACAAAACATTTCTAAATAAAATTTAAAACAACACAGAGAAATCTAAAGGAAAAGTATTCATGAATTGTACAATTATTTTAATTAATTAAAAATAAAATCTTAACCAAATGACAAATGTACACAGTACAGCATGGAACCACACAGAAATAAATTAGTCTGATCACTTTTCTAAAGAAACCTTGCTTTTCAATTACGTCAGTGGCAGCAAAAAATGTACTTGACACGCTGTGCTAGGACATACATTAACAACTCAGCTTTTCCATTAGCTAAAAACAAATGTCAGGCAGGATGAATCAAAAGCTGGAATCAAGATTGCTGGAGTAACAGCAACCACCTCAGATATGCAGACAATATCACTCTAATGGCAGAAAGTGAAGAGGAACTAAAGAGCCTCTTGATAAGGGTGAAAATTCAGTTCAGTTCAGTTGCTCAGCCTCTTTGGGACCCCATGCACTGCAGCACACCAGGCTTCCCTATCCATCACCAACTCCCGGAGCTTGCTCAAACTCATGTCCATCGAGTTCAGTTCAGTCACTCAGTCGTGTTCGACTCTTTGCGACCCCATGAATCGCAGCACGCCAGGCCTCCCTGTCCATCACCAACTCCTGGAGTTCACTCAGACTCACGTCCATCGAGTCCGTGATGCCATCCAGCCATCTCATCCTCTGTCGTCCCCTTCTCCTCCTGCCCCCAATCCCTCCCAGCATCAGAGTCTTTTCCAATGAGTCAACTCTTCACATGAGGTGGCCAAAGTACTGGAGTTTCAGCTTCAGCATCATTCCTTCCAAAGAAATCCCAGGGTTGATCTCCTTCAGAATGGACTGGTTGGATCTCCTTGCAGTCCAAGGGACTCTCAAGAGTCTTCGCCAACACCACAGTTGAAAAGCATCAATTCTTTGGCGCTCAGCCTTCTTCACAGTCCAACTCTCACATCCATACATGACCACAGGAAAAACCATAGCCTTGACTAGACGGACCTTAGTCGGCAAAGTAATGTGTCTGCTTTTGAATATGCTATCTAGGTTGCTCATAACTTTTCTTCCAAGGACTAAGCGTCTTTTAATTTCATGGCTGCAGTCACCATCTGCAGTGATCCAACCATCTCATTCTCTGTCGTCTCCTCCTGCCTTCAGTCTTTCCCAGCATCACAGTCTTTTCAAATGAGTCAGTTCTTCGCATCAGGCAGCCAAAGTATTGGAACTTCTGCTTCAGCATCAGTCTTTCCAACTCAGGACTGACTTCCTTTAGGATTGACTGGTTGGATCTTGCAGTCCAAGGGACTCTCAAGAGTCTTCTCCAACACCACAGTTCAAAAGCATCAGTTCTTTGGTGCTCAACTTTCTTTATCATCCAACTCTCACATCTATACATGACTACTGGGAAAACCATAGCTTTGACTAGACCGACCTTTGCTGGAAAAGTAGTCTCTGCTTTTTAACATACTGTCTAGGTTTGTCATAGCTTTTCTTCAAAGCAACAAGCATCTTTTAATCTGCAGTCACCATCTATAGTGATTTTGGAGCCCAAGAAAATAAAGTCTGTCACTGTTTCCATTTTTTCCCCATCTATTTGCCATGAAGTGATGGGACCAGAGGCCATGATCATCATTTTTGAATATTGAGTTTTAAGCCAGCTTTTTCACTCTCCTCTTTCACTTTCATCAAGTGGCTCTTTAAAAAAAAAAAAAAAGAGGCTCTTTACTCCTCTTCACTTTGGCCATAAGGGTGGTATCTTCTGTGTATCTGAGGTTACTGATATTTCTCCTGGTAATCCTGATTCCTGGAGAAGGCAATGGCACCCCACTCCAGTACTCTTGCCTGGAAAATCCCATGGACCGAGGAGCCTGGTAGGCTACGGTCCATGGGGTCGCTAAGAGTCAAACACGACTGAGCGACTTCACTTTCTCTTTTCACCTTCATGCACTGGAGAAGGAAATGGCAACCCACTCCAGTGTTCTTGCCTGGAGAATCCCAGGGATGGGAGAGCCTGGTGGGCTGCCGTCTATGGGGTCGCACAGAGTCGGACACGACTGAAGTGACTTAGCAGCAGCAGCAGCAGCAATCCTGATTCCAGCTTGTGCTTCATCCAGTCTGGCTTTGTCACTGCTTCCACTTTTTCTCCTCCTGTTTGCCATGAAGTGATGGGACCAGACGCCATGATCTTAGTTTTTAAATGCTGAATTTTAAGACAGCTTTTTCACTCTCCTCTTTCAACCTCATACCCCAACAGTATACATTCAAAAAACTAAGATGATGGCATCTGGTCCCATCACTTCATGACAAAGAGAAAGAGAAAAAGTGGAAGCAGTGGCAAACTTTATTTTCTTGGGCTCCAAAATCAATGCACACTGTGACTGCAGTCGTGAAATTAAGACACTTGTGCCATGGAAGGAAAGCTATGACAAACCCAGACAGAGTATCAAAAAGCAGAGCCATCACTTTGCAGAGAAAGGTCCAAATAGCCAAAGCCATGGTTTTTCCGGTAGTCATATACGGATGTGAGACTTGGACGATAAAGAAGGCTGAGCACCAAAGAACTGTGGTGCTAGAGAAGACTCTTCAGAGTTGCTTGGACAGAAAGATCAAACCAGTCGATCCTCAAGGAAATCAACCCTAAATAATCATTGGAAGGACTGATGTTGAACCTCCAATATTTTGGCCACGTGAGGCAAAAAGTTGACTCACTGGAAAAGACCCTTATGCTGGGAAAGTGAAAGTCATTCAGTCCTGTCTGACTCTTTTCGACCTCATGGACTGTACAGTCTATGGAATTCTCCAGGCCAGAACACTGGAGAGGGTAGCCTTGCCCTTCTCCAGGGGATCTCAACCCAGGGACAGAACCCAGGTCTCCGGCATTGCAGACGGATTCTTGAGCCACAAGGGAAGCCCAAGAATACTGAAGCGGGTAGCCTGTCCCTTCTCCACCGGATCTTCCCCTACGGAGGAATCTCCTGCATTGCAGATGGATTCTTGACCAACTGAGCTATTAGGGAAGCCCAATGCCAGGAAAGATTGAAGGCAAAAGGAGAAGGGAGAAGCAGAGGATGAGATGATGAGATAGAACTCATCGACCCAATAGACAAGACGTGAATTTGCACAAACTCCAGGAGAGAGTGAAGGACAGGGGTGCGGATGAGTGTTGCTATCCATGGGATCGCTAAAGAGCCAGATAGGACTGAACAATAACGAAAAAATTTATGCACTGTTTAAGAAGCTTTTAAAAGTGAGTCCAAAAGGGTATACAGGATTACAGGATAGACCTCTGCAGGACACAATGGCCAACAAGGTGTTAGCGTGTAAAGTGCAACCTCAATCAGAATATTTCCTTTCCTCCACACTAACTGTGGGTTGAGCGTTCAGTAGATTCTGATTTCTAAGAAGGGTGGCCCTTGGGATTTTGTAGAATATGGAGTCACATCAGAAATGATGTCAGGTTCAGATCTTGAGCAAGTCAAGGATACTCAATTTTCCTACACACTAGTAAAATGGAGACCATCAGTGCCTACCAAAAAATCCGAGAGATTTTACAAATGCTACAACTGATACACAGTAGGCTCCAAATACACTCTCTTTTGGTTGCGTGTTGCTCAACTTTGAAAGGCATTCCGAGGGAAACGGGGGGGGGGGGGGGGGGGCGGGACCTAAAAGAACACATGGAATTTTAGGAATTTCACTCTTTGGGGTTCCAGTTCTTCCAGGCAGGCTCTTTCTGTTAACAATCCAGGACCAACAGGTCGCATACTCTGGGGAGCAACAAGTCCCCAACATAAGTTAGGGAACAGTCGAAGTGTAAGGCATTTGGGCGCAGGATGACAACAAATGCCAGGGGCCAAGCATAAAGCCACGCCCAGTGCTTAACGTCTAAACTTACCACCACCTTGCAAAATAGCAGTCGCCCGCGCTTACACGTAGTCTTCCCAGGTGGCGCTAGTCAATACGCCTGCCAATTCAGGAGACAGGAGAGACGCGTTCAATCCCTGGGTAGGGAAGATACCCCTGGAGGAGAGCATGGCAATCCACTCCAGTATTCTTACTGGAGAATACCATGGACAGAGAAACCTGGTGGGCTACAGTCCATAGTGTCGCAAAGAATCGGGAACTACTGAAGCGACTTAGCACGCACGCACTCACTTGCACAGAATCAAGAGGACCAGAGGAGAAGACCCGCCCAAGGTCAAGCGGGAGGCGGGACACACCCCGCCACTCCTCCGCGGCGCAGGGTCGGCGCGCTGGGCCCGGAGGCTGGGACGCCCCGGGCAGAAAACTCCTCTCCGACAAGCTCTTCCCAGCATCTGAAGACAGAAGCCTAACAGGGGCTCAGCCTCTTCAGACGTTACCCTCCGCATAGGTGAAACGAGCCAAAAATGTCTCCGCACGGTCCCCGACGACTTGCCGTGCTCGCCCAGGGCTGACGTCCAGCCGAGATTCGCGTTCCATTTCCTGCCCCCGTCCCTTGCCCTCCTCGGAGCTCACCTGCACCACGAGGCAGCCTAGTATATCCTTCCGAGCGTCCGGAGACACGATGGTCCGGGGCGAAAGGCCCGGGTGCAAGAAGTGAACCATGGCGACGGTGAGGCGTCGAGGAGAGAGCTGCCGTCGAGCTGGGCCTGGATCCCGCGAGAGGTGGATTCGACCCGCGCCAGGAAGCAGCTGAGCAACACCCGCTCGGCGAGCTGACACTAAGCGTTCCAGCCGCGAGGTTTGAAATGCCTGGCGCGGCGACGCGCACTCGCCCACCGTAGACCCCGCCCCCAGGACGGGCCTCACCACGCCCATCCGGGCCACCCACCACTCCATCCGGTGAGGACCCAACCGTTCTCCTTCCACCTCCACGCCGTAGAGACCAACCACTCACTCAACACCTACCCACACGTCTATGACCAAGTCTCCCACAAAACCTACGCCATAGGTTCCCTTTGCCCGTCAAAGGCACGCCCACGGACCAGCTTTGTGGAGTTGGGAAACAGAATATGGTGGCCCCTCTGTGTCCCCAGGGGCATTGATTTCAGAGTCCACCATACCCAAATCCCGTGAAACTGAAGTACCTTATAAAAAGGAGTCCTATTTGGGTATAACTTACATACTTCTACCCAAATCCCGTGAAACTGAAGTACCTTATACAAAGGAGTCGTATTTGGGTATAACTTAAACATACTTCATACCCAAATCCCGTGAAACTGAAGTACCTTATAAAAAGGAGTCGTATTTGGGTATAACTTACATATTTCCTCCTCCGTACTTTAAATGACTTGTAGCTTGCTCATACTAGTATAACTAATACAATGTAAAGTCTGTATATTTACATATAATTTGCTGGTACTAGCAAATTCAGATTTTGCTTTTTGAAACCTCATGAAAAATTTTTTTCTGAACTTGTTCCATAGACGTTGAATCCGGGGATAGAGAACCCATGGATATTGAGGGCTGATTGCGTTTAAAAATATATTTTTTAAAGACTTTTCTCTTAGAACTGGCAATAGCACTTCTCTTGTTTCTCATGACCTAAAAAGTATCAAGAAGACCCTTATAATCTGCTCCAAGAAACCCTGAAAGAGAGCAATAAATTAGTAGACTAGTAAAATTAACAGAAGGAATGTCTTGAAAAAGGATAATGTTAAGAGTAGGGAGCCTTGAATTTGAATACTGCATTGGAATGCTTGCTCTTGGACAAGATTCTTAATTTCTCTAAAGCTCAAGCTCCTCATCAGTAAAATGGGGTGAGAATGCCTTATAAATAAGATAGTGTGTTTAGCGAGCTCCCTGGTGGTCTAATAGTTACGATTCCACGCCCTCACAACCTTGTCCCAGGTTCAGTCTCTGGAAGGGGAAGTGGGATCCTGCAAACTATGGATTAAAAAAGAAAAAAATGTGTATGTAAAACACATGAAAATGCTTGACAGAGAACAAGTCCTTGATTATTGTTCAGTCGCTCAGGCGTGTGCGACTCTTTGTGACCCCAGGGATTGTAGCCTGCCAGGCTCCTCAGTCCCTGGAATTCTCCAGGCAAGAATACTGGAGTGGGTTGCCATTCTCTTCTCCAGGGGGTCTTCCTGACCCAGTGTCTCCTGCATTGGCAGGCAGATTCTTTACCACTGTGCCACCTGGGAAGCCTCATATTGAAGTATAGTTGATTTACAATGTTGTGTTAGTTTCAGGTGTACTTTTTTATTTAATTTTATAGTAGAGTATTTTTTAAGACTATTTTATAACTTCCATCCTTAATCTTGAACACCTCTTCCCCTAATCATACTGTCAGTTTCCTCTTCCACTTAAAAAAAAAAAAAGAATCAAAAAGAACAGTCTAGGGACTTCTGTAGTGATCCAGTGGTTAAAACTCCACATTCGAAATGCAGGGGGCCAAGGTTTGATCCCTGGTCAGGGAACTGGATCCCACATGCAGCAACTAAGACCTGGAGCAGCCAAATAAATAAATATTAAAAAAAAAAATTCTAAGCTCCAACCATCATATCTACCCATCTACTACTATAAGCTTTCTATCCTATTCCCAAAACTCTTTATACTCTGTTGTTGTGCAGTTGCTCAGTCATGTTTGACACTGCAACACCATGGGCTGCAGTATACCAGGCTCCCCTGTCCTTCACCATCTCCCAGAGTTTGCTCAAACTCATTTCCATTGAGTTGGTGATGCCATCCAACCAGCTCATCCTCTGTCATCCCCTTCTCCTCCTGCCTTCAGTTTTTCCCAGCCTCAGGGTCTTTTCCAAGGAGCTGGCTCCTCACATCAGGTGGCCAAAGTATTGCAGCTCTAGCATCAGTCCTTCCAATGAATACTCAGGGCTTATTTCCTTCAGGACTGACTGGTTTGGTCTCCTTGCAGTCCAAGGGCCTCTCACGAGTCTTCTCCAACATGACAGTTCAAAAGCATCAAATCTTTGGTGCTCGGCTTTCTTTATCATCCAACTCTCACATCCATACATGTCTACTGGAAAAACCATAACTTTGAATAGATTGACCTTTGCTGGCAAAGTGATGTCTTTTCTTTTTACTATGCTGTCTAGGTTGGTCATAGTTTTTCTTCCAAGGAGCAAGCATCTTTTAATTTCATGGCTGCAGTCACAGTTCACAGTGATTTTGGAGCCCAAGAAAATAAAGTCTGTCACTGTTTCCATTGTTTCTCCATCTATTTGCCATGAAGTGATGGAACCAGTTATGCCATGATCTTAGATTTTTGAATGTTGAGTTTTAAGCCAGCTTTTTCACTTTCTTCTTTCACCTTTATCAAGAGGCTCTTTAATTCCTCTTTGCTTTCTGCCATAAGGGTGGTGTCATCTGCATATCTGAGGTTATTGATATTTCTCCTGGCAATAATCTTGATTCCAGTTTGTGCTTCATCCAGCCTGGCATTTTGCATGATGTACTCTGCATATAAGTGAAATAAGCAGGGTGACAATATATAGCCTTGACGTACACCTCTCCCAATTTGGAACAAGTCCATTGTTCCATGTCTGGTTCTAAGTGTTGCTTCTTGGCCTGCATACAAGTTTCTCAGGAGACAGGTAAGGTGGTCTGGTATTCTGATCTCTTTAAGAATTTTCCACAGTTTGTTGTGATCCACACAGTCAAAGGCTTTAACGTAGTCAATGAAGCAGAAGCAGATGTTTTTCTGGAATTTTCTTGCTTTTTCTATGATCCAATGGATATTGGCAATTTGGCTAGTTCTGGGCTTCTGCGATAAGTCTCATCTCTTGCTTATTCAAAGACATCATCCAGCAACATCCTTTCTTTCTCCTGAATTATTTTTTCCCTTTCTTGGATCATTGCCACCAGCTGATACTTTTCCCATAATTAAAAAAAAAAACAACACACTTATTTTGACCTAATTTCTAGTACTTAATACCTATTCAGGTCTTGCCCTCATATCTCTTCACCCTTTTGTGCAAAACTTATCAAAAATGTGGTCTGTACATGCTGTCTCCAAATTTTTTCTTAGCATTTTCTTTCTCCCCTGCCACTCCACTAACCATTCTTCTCAACGTCCAGGTTGAATTCAGTTGTCACTCTTCTCTCATCTTATTCATTCAGCAGCATTTGACCCAGGTGAACATTTCTTCTTCCCTAAAATACTTTCTCCATTTGGCTTCCAGGATGCATCTTCTCTTCCTCCTCCTCTCCCATGCCTTCCTCTTTCTTCTCTTCTCCTCCTACCTCATTTTTTGCCTCTTCTCATCCTCTTGATTTCTCACCACCCATAGTTCTAAATCCTTGTGTACCCCCAAGACTCTGTACTTGTATACATCTTCCCTATCCAATCTCTCTTCCTTGTGGTAATTTTATCTAGTTTCATAACTTTAAAAGAAATTTATATGCTGATATATCCATGTTTGATGTCTAGACTGTACCTTGCTTTTGAACTTGAGTGACACATTCAGTGGTCTATTCAACACATACACCTGGTTATCAAAATAGCCTAATGTGTCCAAAAGTAAACTCCTGCTGTCCTTACCCTAATCTGCTTTTCCTGCCAGTCTTTCCTGTTTTAGTATATGGCAACTCCTTCCTTTCTGTTGCTCGTGACAAAACCTTGGAAATAATTTTTAACTCCTCTCTTATTCTTATATCCAATATCCTATCTGTTAGGAAATCCTATCAACTCTGTCTTCAAAAGATATACAAGGACTATGTCTTATCTCTTTCACCTGCTACCCTGATCCAAGCCCCTGTCAGCACCAACTTGGATTCTTACCATATCCTCCTGTCTGGTTCCCCAGCTTTCAGGCTTGTTCCATTAAAATCTCTTCTCAACATAGCAACTAGAGTGATCACTTTAAACATCATGTCATCCTCTACCCCAAATCCTCCAATAGCTTCCCATCTCAGGCAGAATATAAAGATTGACAAGGATGGTGTTCTCCAAGTTTCGACATAATCTGTTCTTTCCATGCCCTTCTCTTGCTTCATCTTCTGCCACTCTTTCCTTTATTTATTCTACTCCAGCACCATTGGACTGCTTGTTATATTCATGGGTATCTCTCTTACTTCTTTCAACTTTTTGCTCAAATGTTGCCTTATCAGTAAGGCTTATTTAACTTTTATGCAGAGTACATCATGTGAAATACCAGATTGGATGAAGCACAAGCTGCAATCAAGACTGCTGGGAGAAATATCAATAACCTCAGATAGGCAGATGACACTACCCTTATGGCAGAAAGTGAAGAAGAACTAAAGAATCTCTTGATGAAAGTGAAAGAGGAGAGTGAAAAAACTGCCTTAAAACTCAAAATTCAAAAAAATTAGGTCATGGCATTGAGTTCCATCACTTCATGGCAAATAGATGGGGAAGAAAATGGAAACAGTGATAGACTTTATTTTTCTGGGCTCCAAAATCAGTGCAGATGGTGACTGCAGCCATGAAATTAAAAGATGCTTGCTCCTTGGGAGAAAAGCTGTGACCAACCTAGACAGCATATTAAAAAGAAGAGACATCACTTTGCCAGCAAAGGTCCATCTAGTCAAAGCTATGGTTTTTCCAGTGTTCATGTATGGATGTGAGAGCTGGACTATAAAGAAAGCTGAGCACCAAAGAATTGATGCTTTTGAACTGTCATGTTGGAGAAGACTCGTGAGAGGCCCTTGGACTGCAAGGAGACTAAACCAATCAATCCTGAAGGAAATCAGTCCTGGGTATATTCATTGGAAGGACTGATGCTGAGTCTGAACAGCCAGTACTTTGGTCACCTGATGTAAAGAACTGACTCATTGGAAAAGTCCCTGATGCCGGAAAAGTTTGAAGGCAGGAGGAGAAGGGGATGACAGAGGATGAGATGGTTTGATGGCATCACTGACTTGAGGGACATGAGTTTGAGTAAGCTCCGAGAGTTGGTGATGGATAGGGAAGCCTGGTGTGCTGCAGTGCATGGGGTCCCAAAGAGTCACACATGAATGAGTGACTGAACTGAACTTGACATGAGGGAAAAGACTTTGTTATACCCAGGTGTAAAATAGTGCCAAGGGTCTTCCGTGATGGCTGAGTGGTAAAGAATTCACCTGTGATACGGAAGATGCAAGTTTGATCCCTGGGTCAGGAAGATCCCCTGGGGAAGGAAATAGCAACCCAGTCTATTTTGGGGGAATCCAAAATCACTGCAGATGGTGACTGCAGCCATGAAATTAAAAGATGCTTCCTCCTTGGAAGAAAAGCTATGCCAAACCTAGACAGCATATTAAAAAGCAGTGACATTACTTTGCCAGCAAAGATCCATCTAGTCAAAGCTATGGTTTTTCCAGTAGTCATGTATGGATGTGAGAATTGGACTATAAACAAAGCTGAGAGCCAAAGAATTGATGCTTTTGAACTGTGGTGTTGGAGAAGACTCTTTAAGAGTCCCTTGGACTACAAGGAGATCCAACCAGTCCATCCTAAAGGAAATCAGTCCTGAATATTCATTGGAAGGACTGATGCTGAAGTTGAAACTCCAATACTTTGGCCACCTGATACGAAGAACTGACTCATTGGAAGGAACCCTGATGCTGGGGAAGATTGAGGGCAGGAGGAGAAGGGGATGACAGAGGATGAGATGGTTGGATGGCATCACCTACTCGATGGAACATGAGTTTGAGCAAGCTCCGGGAGTTGTTGATGGACAAGGAAGCCTGGTGTGCTGTGGTCCATGGGGTTGCAAAGAGTCAGACACAGCTGGGCAACTGAACTGAACCAGTGTTCTTGCCTGGGAAATCCCTTGGACAGAGGAGCCTGGTGGGCTACAGTCCATGGGATCGCAAAAGGGTCAGACAACTTAGTGACTAAAAACAATAGTGCCTAACTTACAGAAGGTAGCCAGTAATATTTGTTCGGAAAAAAAAAAAAGTGTAATGGCTACCTGGGAAAAAAATCAATTGTAGCTGTAAAAGGAAGTTTGTCTCCAAAATCAGAGGCAAGGTTGCAGCTACTTAGCGAGGAGCAAATTTTTGTCATAAACTGTGCCTCCTGCCCTTCCTCCCCTAATCTCTATATCCATCCCCTACCTAGTCTCCAGTTTTCCACTTCAATTTAATAATTTCTGATGATTTATTTTATGCTCCTAACTGATCCATTACCAGACCAATCCCAACCAATCTTTTACCCACCTGAAATGAGTATTCTACCTAAACACAAATCTAATGATGTTTCTCCCCAGTTTAAAACACTTCCCATGTCTCCCCATTGTCCTCAGAATAAACTCCAAACTTCTTAGGATGGCTTAGATCGTCCTTCATGATCTGGCTCCTGGTTGTGTCTCTAAATTTAGTATTCTGGCTCAGATAGTAAAGACATTGCCTGCAATACAAGAAACCTCGGTTTGATCCTTGGGTTGGGAAGATCCCCTGGAGAAGGGAATGGCAATCCACTCCAGTATTCTTGCCTGGAGAATTCCACAGAGGAGCCTGGTGGGCTATAGTTCATGAGGTCACAAAGAATCAGATACAAGTGACTAACACTTTTATTTCACTTTTAATTATCATTTTAACATCATATAGTGCAATTGTTTCAGTTCTAGACTTGTGCTTTGGCACATTCATTGTTGTCCATGCTACCTCCCCCTTTTAAGTAATTCGTATTAATCCCTCAGATTTCACTGAGACTTCACTTCCTTTAGAGAGCCCTTCCCTGACATTCCCCTCCCTTTTCCTGACAACTGTGAAGAATAGGCAAAGGATAGTGCAGGAACAGATAAACTGGAAAGTCTTAAGAAATTAAACTTCTGAAATGAAATGAGAAAACTATAGTCAAGATTCTTTAGATGATGGTTGGATTTCTTAAAGAACTTTGTAAAATTTCTTTAGCTATGTTGGCATGGGAAAGATTGAAGGAAGCAGGAGAAGGGGACGACAGGACAAGATGGTTGGGTGGCATCACCGACTCAATGGCCGTGAGTTTGAGCAAGCTGCGGGCGATGGTGAAGGACAGGGAAGCCTGGTGTGCTGCAGTCAATGGGGTCACAAAGAATCAGACACGACTGAGCTGCTGAACAATTGGCATGAAATACAGGGGAAAGATCATGAGCTCTGATGTCAAAAAAGCCTGCATTCAGATTCCATCTCCACCTTACCTTTGGGTAGTTACCCTGTGAGCTTCACTTCCTCTTCTGGAATACCAAACTTACCGAATTTCAAAAACTAAGAGATCAACACCGCCTGTGTCATTTTTGTGTTTTCTAGTAGACAGGATTATTTCTAAGGAAAAGGGTCATTTGAAGCTCTGAGACTTTGAGCAAGTGTCTCTTTCTGGGCATCAAAAACACAAAGACTAGCTATTAAGTCTTTGTCTTATCTATGTCTGTGGCTTTGCTTTATTTTTCCTATTGTGGTGATCAGCAGTAAAACCTGTATTACTATAGAAAGAGCCTACTTAGAAAAAAAGGAACTGGAATCACAGAGCAGTACAAAGTATCAATGGCCCTAAAGAAAACGCTTCCTGTATTTAGGGAGGGGCAGCCTGGAGTTCTACGATCTCCCTCTTGACTAGTCTCTCCCTCTGTACTCAGTGGCTCAGTCTTGTCGGACTCTGAGTTCTGGACTGTAGCACACCAGGTTCCTCTGTCCATGGGATTTTTCAGGCAGAATAGTGCAGTGGGGTTGCCATGTTCTCCTCCAGGGGGTCTTCTCCACCCTGGGATCAAACCCACATCTCTTCGGGTATTGGCAGGAAGTCTTTACCACTGAGCCCTCTGGGAAGCCCCAAGCCCCCTCTTTGCTAACTTGATTAGTAAAAGGTAACTCACTGAAGTAGTGAACTTGAAGAAAGACAAACCACTCCAGGGAAATGAAATTAACTAAGGACATTTTTCTCTAAGGCCATCCAAAAAGACTCTTGTTGTCTCTAAGTTATCACAGGTGGGCAGAAACTGAATAAAATAAGGACAAGTGATACATATGAAGCTACATGCATCCATTTAAAGTGCTGTCCTTTATTCCAACATTCTCTCTCCGTGTTTATTAGTTTTAACATTTTTTTTAATGAACTTACTGTGAAGGCTTATGGGAGGAAAAACTCCTCTACCAACTTAAGTCCGATTGTTGGAGGTGGAAGGAGACCTATAAATTAACTGACAATAGGTAAACAAGGGGAAATTTTATTACACACGTGGGAATAACCTACATAGAAACTAACTCCTGGAACAGCTGTGGGGAAAGGTTTACATACTGGCTTAATACGACAGGGGAGTTGGTTTAGAGCTTCAAAGGATGGAAGGTTCTGATGAGAGTTGTTTATACAATTATTTGGAAATGTCTCAGTGCTCAAGGTCAGTGCCCCTTTGATTGGAGACCTCCATACAAATGAGGTCTGTGGCAGGTGACTCCTCTAAAGCTCCATACTAGTTAGATAAGGCATGTTCAGATATTTTCACATTGAAGTAATCTCTATCTGTATCAGAGTGGTGGTTTCTTGGTCTCTTTAGCCCTATTATTTTGGGGAGGAAATTTTCTCCCTAAGTTGCAAAAGGCTTATGTTTTATTGTAGGAGACACTACAATAATGACACTAAGGGCCAGTGAGGTTGCAAATCATAAACCTGGAAAACTGTCAGTGGGTTCCATCCTTTGAGAGAGGCCAAAGTGTGAGTGGGAATGGCCTTAATGTTTAAATTAGATTTGAGATTGTTCCTGGAATGGTTAAATTGATTTCCCCCTTTATAGCACAGTGTTTAAGAGCATAGATTTCAGAGTTTGATAGACTTAAATCTTATGTGTGACTCTGAAACCTCATAACCTGTGAACCTGGAGAAGTTATTTCATACCTCACAATTTCCTTACCCATCAATGTCATAATTATCTTCTTTATAAGGCTGTTGCAAGGCTCAGCTGAAAAAGTATACATAAAAAATGCTTAGCATAGTGCTTGCCTGTATGTATTTTCTGGATATATAGAATTCTAAGTCAATCATCAGAATGTACTGAAAACTAGTGTTACTTGAAATTATACCCTTCTTACAATAGAATTTGGCACAGTGGTAATTGATTGACTCCAAATCACATAGTTGATCTGTTCCCATAGGTCTTTAAAAGAGAAGATTCTTTAAATCCATTGCTATTATCCACAAACAATAATGTGGTTTATTTCATGAACCAGTTTCAGAGGACTTGATTATACATGTCTTAAAAAAAATATTTTTATTCATTTGGCTGTGCCAGGTCTTAGTTGCATTACACAGGATCTTTGATCTTTGTTGAGGCTTGAGGCCTGTGGGATCTGAAGTTGCAGCATACGAACTCTTAGTTGTGGCAAGCAAGATCTAGTTTCATCAAACTTGGGCCGCCTGCATTGGGAGCCTGGAGTCTTAGCTACTTACTGGATCACCAGGGAAATCCCACACTTGTCTTTTTAATTCAAAGGTATCACTACTGAGACTGTACAATGCAGCAAAGATTATTCAAAGAGTGGGGAAGCTGGTGTTAAAACAGTATCTATCTAGGTTTAATTTATAAATTACTTTCTATATATGTGATATGAGATAAGTCATATCATTAGGCTTCCTCTTATTTGTAAAGTAAGGAGTAATTCTCTTCCCTTATAACATGTTTGAGGGTTAAATACAGTACTTATCTCATTATTCATATTATTCCCAGTTTTGAAAGGCTTTATTTAAGACTGAATTGATGAAACCAAGAATTAGGTAGAAAATGTGTTTGGTTAACTCCTTAATCTCCATATTGAAATATGACAATCACATTCTAGCTTTGTCATTGAAAATGGTTCCTTTTATAATGTGTATTGATGTAAAGTGATAGGAGAGCTGAGGTTTTTTGTTGTTGTTCTTCACTCTTATAGTCACATCACAGTCTAGGAGAAACATTCCTTTAGTGACAGTTTTTGAGTCACTGCAAGATGATTTTAAACAGCTGTCTTACTGAATGCACAGGAACAAGCCACTCATCTGCAAAATTTGGTGTCACTTCCGCAAACCTGCTCCAAAGGCTGGCTTCTAGAAGTGAAGAGCTGCGTGTTGATACTCCCACCCTGTGACTTGCTCTTTTATAGGCTGAATTTTCAGACTGCATTAGAATCTTATACTATAAAAAGACAAAAAATGATTAATGTGAGTGCTCATGGTTTCTGATATTCACCCACTCCTCTCAATTTGAAGAGTTATGCAGTTACTCAGAGCTCTTCACTGGATTCTTACAATGCAGATTAAGAATAGGGAATAGGAAGTAGAAAGATAACTCAGGAGAAAAGAATTTAAATGTAGCCAAGAGACTGGGCCAATCTACATAATAAAAACTGCTAGAAAGGGTAATGGAGGGGGGAGAATGGAGAAAGTCTTGCTTTTTTTCTTTTTGAAGGTTGGCTATAGACAACACAGCTCAACAACTTGTTTGGTTAAATATTGTCCAAAGGTATTTATCTTCCTCAGTATGTGTGGCCCATAGTGATACCATGTTAGTATTGAATGAATTATTGGAGAGAAAATGAAAGGTTAAGAAAAGCTAATAATTATAAAAATTATTTTAAAAACTACTTTTAAAGGTAACTTTCCTGGTGGTTCAGTGTCTAAGATTCCACACTCCCAGTGCAGGGGGCCCGGGTTCCACCCCTGGTCAGGGAACTATATCTCACATGCTATAACTGAGAGTCCCCATGCCACCACTAAAGAACTTGCATGCCCCAACAAAGATCAAAGATCCCAAGAGCTGGAACTCAGACCCAGTGAAGCCAAATAAATAAAAATAAATATTTTTTAAAACCCTATCACTCTATTACATCTAATCTCATGTTTGTGTATCAGGGAAGCAGTAGTATTTCTAGTGACCATTCGTCAACAATTCTATGGCATCTAAACACTAATGCTGCCCTACACCATCAGTAAGGATGGTCCGTGTCCACTTCTGACCATTTGGTGCATTCTTTTCTGTACCATTCATTTGCTGCTTAATCACAATTGTCTAAGAGCTAAGCAATCTCATGCTATTACTGCAGTAATAGAGGGAGAGAGGAACCACTGGATTGTAAATTTGGAAGTAAGAACTGAAGTGCAGAGTTTGTCACTGACTTGCTGTGTGATATGGGCAAGAGCATTAAGACCCTGATGCTGGGAAAGACTGAGGGGAGGAGAAGGGAATGACAGAATGAGATGGTTGGATAGCATCATTGAATGATGAGTTCTTAAATTCTTGAGCAAACTACAGGAGATAGTGAAGGACAGGAAAGCCTAGTGTGCTGCAGTCCATGGGGTCACAGAAAATCAGACATGAATTAGCAACTGAAAAACAACATTTTCCCTTAGTTTCTTCAATTATAAAATGAGGTTTCTGAAACTAAATTTACTAAGGACTCTTCTTGGTCATGGGCTTCTTATATTGTTGCAGGAAGGAGGACCTCATCCAGGGCGCTAGAGTGGGCTCTTGTCTAACACATGGAAAAGAATTGTCCGAGGAGACACACATGCTGACAAAGCAGATTTTATTGGAAAGGGCACCCAGGTGGAGAACAGTAGGGTAAAGGAATCTGGGAGAACTGTTCTGCCACGTAGCTCACAGTCTCGGGTTTTATGGTGATAGAATTAGTTTCCGGGTTGTCTTTGGCCAATCACTCTGAGTCCTTCCTGGTGGTGCACACAGTGCTCAGCCAAGATGGATGCCAGTGAGGTTTCTGGGAGGTGGTCTGATACGTGGTATCCCCTTTTGACTTTTCCCAAACTCTTCTGGTTGTGGTGGCTTATTAGTTCCATGTTCCTTACTAGGACTTCCTGTCATAAAATCACTCATGCAAATGGTTACTATGGTGCCTGGCCAGGGTGGGAGGTTCCTAATAATACTTTGTTTTTTTGGTAGCCTCCCTCACTAAATGCACTTAAACAATAATGCCAGTTAATTATCTCAACAGTTGTGTGAATGACTATCAAGTCACATATGCTCTTTAGAAGTATTCTTGGGCTGTTGATGGGAGCCCAGTCTTGATTTGGTATAGTTTCTGTGGCTCTACAACAAATACTGTGGAGTGATCTGTGTTATGTAATATTTATCTGTTCACTACTTCCTCTTCTCGACAAAACTGTAAGTTCTCTGAAGGCCTTATATAAGTTCCAACACATGAACAGTACCTGTGTTTGTGTTAGTTGCTCAGTCATGTCCTACTCTTTGTGACCTCGTGGTCTGTAGCCTGCCAGGCTCCTCTGTCGACGGAATTCTCCACGCAAGAATACTGCAATGGGTAGCCATTCCCTTCTCCAAGGGATCTTCCTGACCCAGGGGTCAAACCCCCATCTCCTGCATTGCAGGCAGATTCTTTATTGTCTGAGCCACCAGGGAAGCCCAAACAGCACCTAGCATGGGAATTTAATGAAATGAATGAATGGAGTTCCAGGTCCTGGGAAAAAAAAAAAACAACACTGGAAATTTTTGCAGTAAAATCACTGGCCTTTGAGAAAGCCAATTGAGAAAGCAATTGTTAGAAGTGGATGACCAAGGAATCTGCATTAGTTTAAAATTTTAAAGCAAATGTCTAGAATAAATGTAGACAAGATGCACTTTACATAAAATTTGTAACATTTATTTAAGCAAAAAACAAACAAAAACCCCAAACAAAAATCTGTACACACAACATTAATACCTAACGATGTCCTGACTTAATATCTAGCATGATTCAGGTACAGGACACTCCCATTCATCTGGCCACAGCGAGAACAGTGCCTTCAGTCCAGATAACTGAGAGACTTTGAAATGTATACGTATTTTCCAATGAATTTTTCATATCTTTTGAAAAGAGTTGAACTCTTCCGCCAGAATTCAAGCAAAAGATATCTTTTTCCACACTCACAAGTCAGTGAGAATTTGACAGTGGGAATGCTACAAAAGTCAGGGATTTAAAATTTTATTCTTACAAGTTATCTGAGAGTATAAATCTTGACATTAACATCCTCCCATTATTAAATGCTCTCAAGAATTTCCTGCTTTTTTGAAGTATGTCACAGCTTTCATTAGCTAAGTAGCTTCTTGCTTCTAAGCTGATTAAAATAAACTTAAAAGAACCCAATTTGACAATTTTCCAAAGGATCTTCAAAAATTAAGCACACGTTATTAATGAATTATTTATTATTTCTCATAATTTGATATATTTGGATTTTCTAAATATTCTTAACAGCCATTGTGTCTAACTATGCAGTCAGGTTGTGCTCTCCAGCAAAGCTTTGCTTCATCCAGAAAATGAGAAATAGCATTGATTTTCCCATAATTTTTAAAAACATTGGGAGAGGGTAAAAACAGGCAGAGAAAGCTCTTTCTTAGGTTAACATTGAATGTCTTCAGTTAAGATTTGGAAGCCAAAAAATGCATAATTAGGAGTGTACATGTCATGCAAAATCTATGAAATACTAAAAAAGATAAAGCAATTACACATTTTAAGCACACTCAGCAAAATCTTCTATCATACTGCTATTTTCATCACTGGATGAAGCTTGGATTTGCATTATTACTTAAATAAACAGTTCATGAGTTAACACAAAAAAAATGAAAGATGTGTCAATACAAATCAAATGGTAAAGTTTAAATACTCAATATCCAATGCTACAATGGATTTCAGAGGGAAACCATAAGTTTGCAAACCTCTCTGTAAGTTATCTCAGAACACTACTTGGAAACCCTAGCCATATAAAGTCCCCCAAAAAAGTAACATACAGATAAAACTGCCCACATCAGCTGACAGTATGACACTGCCTTTAACTTACACCTTCAGTTTAATACTGTTTATCTCAAGATAAAAGTTGCACAATAACCAAATAATGTAAACATACTATTAGAGGGCAGGAGAAGGGTAGGTTTCAACATATGCAATACAGCAAGTTTATCTTCCTGGCTACTCATGACCTCTTTTTCAACCTTGGGTACTGCTGCACAGTGTTTCCTAAGGGGTGGAGAGCAGGGGGAGGAAGAATGTCAGCCATTCTAAAGCACTAAGCCAAAACCATGGTTTATTAATTGATTCTACCCTAATTCAGCACACACTGAAACAAAATATGTTTTCATCAAAATGTGTTCCAAAGATCTAGAAGATGGCCCAATACTATCCTGAGCAATGCATAATTTAAAATACAGTCAAATGACTGACTGGGGAGAAAAAGGGCCAACTCAAAAGGTCCCACCAGCAAGATTAACTTCCTAGGCTGGATATTCAGGACCAATGTTTTAAAACTTGAATCCTCGATTCTTCGGAAGCTTGCAAACCTAAGATATGAAATTAAATTTCCACAGTTGCCTTGTGAGATTCATATCTCCACCTGGGTCATTCACTTAAATTGACTAGTGCCACTAAATAGCATTTCTGTCCAGGAGTGAAAACAGCAACATTTAAGGTCAATTCCTGGGTCTGTGAATCTGATATGATTTTTTAAATTCTCAACTAAGAGCAGTAGCCACTGAGTATTTGGCCAGAGAGTAAAGTAACTTATTACTACTTGATTTATGTTTCTTTTCAAATACAAAAGGACAAAATGATTTTTTTGGAGTATAAAGAGAACAGCAAAACTTACTTGATGGGAAGAATGATATACCTAATTATTTTTGCTTTAATTTTAGACTTCTCTTGTTTTACTCATTGATAACAACATGCATCATTATAGTCTAAAAAGTCTAATTCCATTTCCTTTAGTAGGTTTAAATCTTGCTGTTTGTGGACTGACGTAGTGATAATTTGCAATATCTGAGCGCACCGATGATTTCAACAATGAGTGGTTCAACCCTAGTCTAAATTGTGCTTGAAACAGCACCTCTAACCCACTGAAGAGGTAACCCTTGACGGCACCAAGTTCCATTACATTCTAGTGTACAAATGCAAACAGGAGGCCGAATAGATTCTACCTTAAGAGACAGGCCAGTTATACCTCATAATTTATATATCAATGAGTGAAAGTTGCTCAGTCATGTCCAACTCTTTGCAACCCCATGGACTATAGCCCACCAGGCTGCTCTGTCTGTGGAATTCTTCAGGCAAGAATACAGGAATAGGTTGCCATTTCCTCCTCCAGGGGATCTTCCCAACCCAAGGATCAAACCCAGGTCTCCTGCATTGTAGGCAAATTCTTTACCATCTGAGCCACCAGGGAAGCCCTCAATTTATATATAAATATATCTATATATACTGAATTGTAGTCAGATTTAAGACCTTATAGACAATTCTGTGCCATCATCAGATACACAATTTTAAGAGTTATCCCAATCACAAAGGCACTAAAATTTTTATCTATCTGGGATGTGCCTAATTATCTTGCTTTTAAGACTCAGAAGTATCTGGCCATTACCAGTGCTCAAAGTAGTAAATTTCAATTTAAATATATTTGAGTCTTCATCTATCAACAAGTTATTCTGAGTAATGAAGGGGTTAATTGTTTTCCATACATTTTTAGCCATATTTGAAAACAATTTATAAAGACAAAAAACCTAGGATTAGCCTACAAGGAGCATGTACTTTTGTTTTAAATAGGATACAACAGAAACTTGAAACCAAACTTCTCAAATAGGCTTTTCCTTAACTACACAAGCCAGAAGACCTGGAAATGGTCCACACAGCTACCAACTTCTAAGCTATTGTAGGACATCCTATTTTTGACATTTTGCCTTAGATATTTAAAACCCAGGAAAAGGGGACATTTTAAAAAGAAATTTCCATTTCCTTTGAAATACTTAACCTGTGAAAATTTATCTTACACCTATAAAAATTCCTTGAGTCAGAATTAACCCACAATTTAAAATGGTTTTTAGTGATTCTAAACACCTATTTTCTTTTAGTTTTTATTTCTGTAAAGGAGTACCAAATGATTCAAGTATGATTATTGTGATAGTGGTATGAAACATGTATGTCAAAATGTTAACAGCATACTACTAATAAGCCAGCTCCTTTCTAAATAAAAATGCTTCTGAATGATCACAATGATTTAAATGTACCATTTAAAATCTCTATTGAAAACATTTTGGCCATCTATGAAAAAAAATGCAGTTATCTAAGACTGCAGGTTAACCTTATTCACAAACTAAAATTTAAAATGGAAAATAACTCTCTTGGTGACTTGCTGCCTCCCAACTGCCATTATAACTGATTCTTTACTATACTATAACAACTCTCCTAAAGAAAAGAAAACTGTCTAAAAAATAACCTATCACAAAATATTTCCTTTTCTGCCCTGCAACTAGAATCATTACATTTAACAATCATCTAATTCTTATTTATTTTTGGCAGTGAGACGTGGATATCTTTCCCTAACATGAAAACATTATGATACACATATTTTGAAACAAAAGAAAATTAACTTCTTGTGGCAAAATTTACTGTTGTTAATTAATTATTTTAAGTGAGCAGGTAACACCATATATGGTCTCTATTCCACCGAACAAAATGACTTTGAAATAGAGAGAAAAGAACAGTCAGTTTTAGCAAGAGACGATTTTTTCACAACAATATGACATAAAGAGATTCAGACAGTTAATTAATCTCTAACACAGAAGGCTGTAATATTTTACACCGTGGTAGCTTGGGGAAATATTTCTAGAGAGTAACCTGCAGTCTGTATAGGAAGCGGCAGTCCACGTCTCCAAGAACTAATATGAAGAACAAGCTACTGCTCAATGTCTTAGGAGAGGTGGGTTCCAGAAGATTAGCCAGTCCCAGTTTAAAAATACCTCAAGAGCAGGCCTTTTCCCAGTTCCTAACCTCTATTCTCCCTTAGTAGTTTTTAATGTATTTTCTGCCAGCCATCCTGGCACTAGCCAGTAAGTAGCTTTCTCAAGGGTAGGAAACAGATTTCCATTCTTTCACACTAAGAAGGACATCTTATAAAAGATACACAAACAGAGAATAAAGGCATTTTATACAGAAGCAGTATAAAATTTACAACTGAAGCAGTGCCAGCAATCAAGTTAACAGCTTATCTGAAGCTGCAAACTGATTGGAAGGGACTTTAAAATCAGAAAAGTCTGGCCTAAGGGTTCGTGCAAACTTCATCATAAAACTGTAGAATTTTAAGCACAGGTTAAGTTCAAACACTGAAAGATGTGGAAATCTTCCTAAAAGGCAATGATGAAGGAAGAGACCCTTCTTGCCTAATAAGTTAAAAATCACAAGACAAATCAGAGACTGTTCACATGGACAGTACTGTACATTGTCAATCCCATACTCATCTTATGACTCTTATCATAGAAACCCCTAAAACATCACAGAGGGTAAGCTATTCCAAGTGAACTTATCACAAAAAGAATTTCTGTGACTCCATTATCCAATTACCTATGGCTATCAATTTAGTCTGGCCTGAGACTGCTTTTTACAGGGAGGTGGCCTCCCGTGGCGTACAATGTGTTTTTCTAAGCTGTCCAGAATGGCCACAGCAATCTGCTGGACATGGGGATCAGTCTGTTCGTGTTCTTTGATGTTGTATAAATGCTGCAAGCCTCCTTCCTCAATCAGCATGCTGCAGTACCTTGAGGCTGAAAGAAAACAGGAGAAAGAGCTTTCCTTAAAACACTTAACTGCCTTTTGTGTGGAATAATTTTTATTTATTCGTTTAAATTTAAGCTGTTTTATTACTATTAACGTAAGTTAGAGCTTGATAAATGTCTCTGCAATGATGTTACACTACACTACAGGACTCACATATAGGTCATAGATAACACTCATAACATTATATATATATTATATAATGTATATATAAATCATAACCATAAGACAGGTAGTCCAGAAAATCTTTGACCGCAAAACATGGGTAAGATAGGTACTTTAATTCATTTCCAACATTTAAAAAAAAATTTAATGGCAGTCATATTGTATATGCCAATGATCATTATTTAAAAAAAATTTTTGGGACTTCCCTGGTGGTCCAGTGGTTGATAATCTGCCTGCCAGTGCAGGGGACACAGATTCTGACCCTTGGTCTGGGAAGATTCCACATGCCCTGAGGCAGCTTAGCCCTTGCGCCCTAGAACCCAGGCTCTACAACAATAGAAACCACGGCAATGGAAAGCCTGAGCACAACAGCTAAAGAGTAGCCCTGCTTGTTTTAACCAGAAAAGCTGGTGCACAACAGAAGACCCAATGCAGCCTAAATAAATAAAACATTTTTAAAACTTAAAAAAAATTTTTTTTGCACACACGCTTTTTTTGAGGGCCTGGGGGTAGGGAGAGGGCTGTGCTATTTGGCTTGTGGGATTTTAGTTCCCCAATCAGGGATTCAAACAGGACCCTTGGTAGTTAAAGTACAGGGTCCTAACCACTGGAACACCAGGGAATTTACTGTACACGTGTCTTTTAAATTTTAGTTTCAGTCATATTTATTAAAGTCTAATTTACATGCAATAAATACACCCAATTTAATCTATAGTTATATGAGGCAGAGGACGAGATGGTTGGATAATGTCACCGATTCATTGGACATGAATTTGAGCAAACTCCAGGAGATACTGAACAAGAACAACAGATACACTGGTGTAACCACCAACACAATCAGGATATAGAATATTTTCAACAACAAAAAAGTTTCCTTGTGCACCTTTGCAGTCAATCTCCCCTGCACCTCTCATCCCAAGCAACCACTGTTCTAATTTCTGCGATGTAGATTTTTGCCTAGAACTTCAAATAAAATGGACTCATCTAGTATGTATTCTTTATGTGTCTGTCTACTTTTGTTCAACATGATGTTTTTAAGATGTATTCAAGTTGTTACCTGTATGTAGCAGTCCTTTTGCTTTAAGCTGAGAAATATTCCATTGTATTGAACATGCCACATTTTTTTAATGTTACTGTACTGGACATTTGTTGGATGTTCTCCCCTGACCCCCAGCATTTCATTACAATGACTAAAAATGCTATAATCATCCTATTGTTATAAGTTTTTTGTGAACTTTTCATTTCACTCATCTTGAGGAAACACCTAAAATGCTGGGCTAAATGTATGTTTAACTTAATAAGAAATCACCAAATTGTTTTCTGAAATGACTGTATAATTTTTCAATCTCATCATCAATGAATGAGACAGTTGTTTCATCAACACACGCCACTGTCCATCTTTTTGATTACAGGCAGCCTTACTAGCAGGTATAAAGTGGTATCTCATTGTGGTTTTAATTTATATTTTTCTAAGATGGGGAAACAGTGGAAACAGTGTCAAACTTTATTTGTGGGGGCTCCAAAATCACTGCAGAAGGTAACTGCAGCCATGAAATTAAAAGATGCTTACTCCTTGGAAGAAAAGTTATGACCAACCTAGATAGCATATTCAAAAGCAAAGACATTACTTTGCCGACTAAGTTCCGTCTAGTCAAGGCTATGGTTTTTCCAGTGGTCATGTATGGATGTGAGAGTTGGACTGTGAAGAAAGCTGAGCGCTGAAGAATTGATGCTTTTGAACTGTGGTGATGGAGAAGACTCTTGAGAGTCCCTTGGACTGCAAGGAGATCTAACCAGTCCATTATGAAGGAGATCAACCTTGGGATTTCCTTGGAAGGAATGATGCTAAAGCTGAAACTCCAGTACTTTGGCCACCTCACGCGAAGAGCTGACTCACTGGAAAAGACTTCGATGCTGGGAGGGATTGGGGGCAGGAGGAGAAGGGGACGACAGAGGATGAGATGGCTGGATGGCATCACTGACTCGATGGACAGGAATCTGAGTGAACTCCAGGAGTTGGTGATGGACAGGGAGGCCTGGTGTGCTGCGATTCATGGGGTCACAAAGAATCGGACACGACTGAGCGACTGAACTGAACTGAACAATGTTGAACTGCTTTTAATCTGCTTATTGGCCATTTGTATATTTTTCTTAAGACATGTCTATTCAGATCTTCTGCCAGTTTTTAAACTGGGTCACTTTTCTTTTTATTATTGTGTTTATACATTTTAAAAACAAGTCCCTCATTACGTATATAATTTGCAAATATTTTCGACCATTCTGAGTAGTCTTTTCACCTTGTTGATGATGTCCTCTAAAGCACAAATGTGTTAAAAATTTTTATTAAATCCAATTAGACTAGTTTTTCTTTTATCACTTATGCTTCTAGTGTCCTATATAAGAAAACACTGCTTAATCCAGTGTCATAAAGATTTATATCTACTTCTTTTAAAAGTTTTATGTATTTATGCATATATAAATGCAGTTTTTATACTTAGGCCAATAACCCATTTTTGAGTTAATTTTCGTATATGGCATGAGGTAAGCATGCAAGTTCCTTCTTTAACACATGCCTATTCAGTTTTCTCAGCACCACTGGCTGAAAAACACGTTCTTTTCCCACTGAATTGTCTTGGCACCCTTGTCAAGAATCATGCGGCCAGAGATGAATGGGTTTAGTTTTGGACTCTCAATTCTATTGCATTGATCTATACACATATCCTAATGATGTGGGGCATCTTTTCATCTGTGTATATTCGCCATCTGTAAGTCTTTTTTTTAATAAATATTATTATTTATTAGGCTGTGTCAGGTCTTAGTTGTAGCATGTGTGATCTTCGTTGTGTCATGCAGGATCTTTTGTTGTGGTGCACGGATCTCGGGCTGTGCCATGCAGGCTTCAGAAGCTGCAGCACACAAGCTAGCTGCTCTGTGGCATGGAGGCTCTTCCTTTCCCAACCAGGGCTCGAACCTGCATCCTCTGCATTGCAAGGCAGATTCTTAACCACGGGACACCAGGGAAGTCCCCCTGTCATCTGTAAAGCTTTGGTAAAGAGACTATTCAACGCTTTTGTCCATTTTTTTTGTTTTTTGACTCACTTTGTTTTCTTATCATAAGTTTTCAGAGTACATGATATATTTTGAACACAAGCACTTTATCAGACATATGACTTGAAAACATTTTGACCCAATATAGTGGAGGTGACAAATAAATTCAAGGGATTAGGCTAACAGAGTACTGTCATATCAAACACCCTCTTCCAACAACACAAGAGACAACTCTACACATGAACATCACCAGACAGTCAATACTGAAATCAGATTTATTATATTCTTTGTAGCTGAAGATGGAGAAGCTGTATGGAGTCAGCAAAAACAAGACCTGGAGCTGACCATGGCTCAGATCATCAGATTCTTATTGTAGATTTCAAGCTTAAATTGAACAAAGTAGGGAAAACTACTAGGCCATTCAGGTATGACCTAAATCAAATCCCTATGATTATACAGTAGAGGAGAAGAATATATTCAAAGCATTAGATCTGGTAGACAGAGTGCCCAAAGAACTGTAGACGGAGATTCATAACATTGTACTGGAGGTGGTGACCAAAACCATCCCAAAGAAAGAGAAATGCAAGAAGGCAGAGTGGTTGTCTGAGGAGGCCTCACAGATAGCTGAGAAAAGAAAAGAAGTGAGAGGCAAAGGAGTAAGGGAAAGATAAACCCAACTGAATGCAGAGTTCCACAGAACAGCAAGGAGAAATAAGAGAGTCTTCTGTAAATGAATAATGCAAAGAAGTAAGAGGAAAACAACAGAATGGGAAAGACTAGAGATCTCTTCCAAGAACATTGGAAATATTAAGGAACATTTCATGCAAAGATGGGCAAAATAAAGGACAAAAACAGCAAGGACCTAAGAGAAGCACAAGAGATTAAGAAGAGGTGGCAAGAATATAAGAAGAAATATACATAAAAGGTCTTAATGACCCAAATAAACATGATGGTATGGTCACTCACCTAGAGCCAGACATCCTGGAACGTGAAGTCGGGTAGGCCTTAGGAAGTATTACTATGAACAAAGCTAGTGGAGGTGATGGAATTCCAGCTGAGCTATTTCAAATCCTAAAAGATGATGCTATTAAAAGCTGTAGGATTGGAAAAGGTCAGTTTTCATTCCAATCCCGAAGAAAGGCAATGCCAAAGAATGTTCAAACTACTGTACAACTGCACTCATTTCACATGATAGCAAGGTAATGCTCAAAATCCTTCCAGCTAGGCTTCATTAATACGTGAATCGAGAACTTTCAGATGTACAAGCTGGATTTATTTAGAAAAGGCAGAAGAACCAGAGATCAAATTGCCAACATCCTTTGAATCACAGAAAAAGCAAGGGACTTTCCGAAAAACATCTACTTCTGCTTCACTGAGTCTTCCCTGGTGGCTCAGATGGTAAAGCGTCTGCCTGCAATGCGGGAGACACGGGTTTGATCCCTGGGTTGGGACGATCTCCTGGAGAAGGAAATGGCAACTCACTCCAGTACTCTTGCCTGGAGAATCCCACAGACGGAGGAGCCTGGTAGGCTACAGTCCATGAGGTCGCAAAGAGTTGGACACGACTGAGCGACTTCACTTTCACTTTCACTCTGCTTCACTGACTACGCTAAAGCCAGACTATGTGGATCATAACCACCTTACCTGCGTCCTGAGAAACCTGTATGCTGGTGAAGAAGCAACAGTTAGAACTGGACATGGAACAACGGACTGGTTCAAAATGGGGCAAGGAGTACATCAAGGCTGAATATTGTTACCCTGCTTACCTAACTTATATGCAGAGTACATCATGTGAAATGCTGGGCTGGATGAATAACAAGCTGTAATTAAGACTGTCAAGAGAAATATCAACAACTTCAGATATACAGACGATACCACTCTAATGGCAGAAAGCAAAGAGGAACTAAAGAGCCTCTTGACGAAGGTGAAAGAGGAGAGTGAAAAAGCTGGCTTAAAACTCAACATTCAGAAAACAAAGATCATGGCATCTGGTCCTATCACTTCATGGCAAACAGATGGGGAAAAAGTAGAAACTGACAGATTTTCTTTTTGTGGGCTCCAAAATCACTGCAGGCCATGTCTGCAGCCATAGAATTAAAAGACACTTGCTCCTTGTAAGAAAAGCTATGACAAACCTAGACAGCGTATTAAAAAGCAGAGATATCACCGAGCCGACAAAGGTCTGTATAGTCAGAGCTATGGTTACTAAAGGTTAATGTTACCAATGGCATTTAGAGATGGATCCAAACCTGACCAGCATTTGTTTCATCTAATCAAGACAAAGACTGACAAAAGGCCAGGATTCCTCGGCTTGACTCCTTACTGGGGACTTGCGCAAGAGTAGGTAATTTAGTCAAGAAGCAGAGAAGTTACCAAAACCCACTGGTGAAGCCCTCATGTGGGCTACAATTAGATTGAGAGAAAATGAAAGTGTAAGGACTGACAGGATTATGAAAGTTGGAATGTTTAAAGACTTTCTAGAAAGAAGTTGTGCCTCTTCTACCTGAATATTTTATGGAAATGAGGTTTTCAGTCTGTCTGGGGAACACTCTCCTACTCAGTATTGTAAGATGAAAATCTGTGGATGAAGTCCTAGTGGAGGCTACAGTTAGGAATATAAAGATTAACCGAATTGAGGTAAAAGTTTGTAGAACTGGTTTGTGAATCTCTTTTATCTGACTGTATTATGAGGATGAACATTTTACTGACTGGGGAACGTTTTCCCTACCTAACATCATAAAACAGAAAGCATATAAATCCTTTTTTCAAGCAATGTTAATTAGATACGCTAAATGGGGAGTAAGACTGCCCTAGCCAATGCAGTGGGAACAGAAGCTTGAGCGCCAGCAGGGACAAATTCTCTGTGTGATAGCCCTATGTGAAGGACAGACTGGGCGTTATGGCAAAAGCCTGTGAGCCTGCCAGAGATGACTACTGGGACTTTGGACTAAGAACTTCCATTTAAGGGCATTTTCTACCTTGCTATTTGACATTAATTGAAGCTACCCTTATGACTGAAGGACAAACAATGATCTTCAAACCTGAAAGAGCCGCAGTGTTTTTGAGTGACGTCAGAGAAACACTCTAATGGGAATGACAATGCCCAGAAGAGTTAAATAATACAATGGAATCGGCTTACATAGGGTCATTCTACCTGGAGAATGTAAGGAGGGGATACTCATGAGAAGGGAGCATCTTTCTCACTAGTACTGACTTTGGAACTGCACAAGGAGCTGCCAGATTCTACTGTCACTTGGACAGTGGCACATAAACAGCTCTCCAATAACCAACAAAGAGCTGCCCGGTCTGTGGACAGCAACTCCAAGGTAAATAGACGACATTCTATTTGGAAGGTAATCACTCTGACTGAAAAAGGTAAAATCAAAACACTTCTGTAGAAGGAACTGCAAACTGTTTTCCCAGCAAGGATGGAAAACTGAATAGTAGTAGAAATCCCTGCTTTCACAGGCAGTGGCCAATGGTCTGCCTTTCTGCATCAACAGAGATGATGAGATTGCTTTTCTTTCCTGGTCTGGTAATAGGAAGAAACATTGATTTTCAAATCTTAAACCAACTTTGCATTCTTGGAGTAACCTCCCTTTTATACACTATTAGGTTCTGTTTGTTAACATTTTTAAAAAAGAATATCCTCATCTATGCTCATGAGATTTACTGTTCACTAATTTTCTTTTCTTATGTCTTTGCCTGGTATTTATATCAGGATACTTCTGGTGTTCCTTCAAAAAAAAAAAAAGAACACAACAGCTTTCTTTGAGTTTGGATATTCTCTCTTGCTTTGTGTTCAATTTCACTGAACTTTTTTCTTTTGTGTATCTACTCTTAAGCTCACTAAGATATTTTTCATGTTAAATTTTAATTTATTTTTTATACTTCACTTTTCCTCCTTTTGGTATTCATATTTTCTTTAAAATCTTGAATCATATCTATAAAAAAAGTTTTTAATTTCCCCTGCTAATCCCATCATCACTATCATTTCTGGGTTTGTTTCAACTGTCTGATTTTTCTCTTGGTTATAGATCATATTTTTCTGCTTCTTCTCTCATCTAGCAATCCATCATATAACTACACATATTGTTGACTGTAGACTTTGTTGTCTTTTTAAAAAGAGTACATAGTTTTTCTCTGGCAGACAGTTTTTACAGAGCAGCTTGATCATTTCAAGACTTGTTTTCTAAGCTTTGTAGGGTTGCCTTAGAGAAGCCTTTAATTTAAGGCTAATCTCTCTGGCTCTTCTGGCATCTGCAGTGAAAGCCCTAGGTAATATGTTCTTTCCACTGTTTGGAATTTAAATATTTTCCAACCCTGTGTAAGCTCATGTTGTTTAGTTAGCAGCTCTTTGGTATTTGGCCTCAAGGAGTCTCATCCTAGGCATGCACAGCTTAGTTTTCAGCCTAAGACTCAAGAAACTCCTATGAAGATTTCTGGAGTTCTTTCTAGACATAACTGCATTGTTCTGCCCCCAAATTCCAGGCACCTCAGTCTTGCTGCACTCTGATTTTTGTCTCCTCCATACAATGAAATTGCAGAGATGTACTTGATTCCCCTATGCTACTGCAATAAATGCCTCCAGGAAGAAAGACAGGGAGTCTGTAGAGCTTGTTCTATGCCTGACTCTCAGCACACAGTGTGATCCGATGGCAAACAGCAGGGCTGCTGGAACTGCAGCAGGGCCTGCTTCCCCACCCACCTTCCCAAGCCTCCCGACCCTCTGCCACCCCGCAAGGGCCCACAGCAGTCCAGTCGCCCTGCCTGTGCCCTGCTGGGGAGACCCTCAGATATAGCCACACTGGAGGCAGGTCTCTGAGAGGGGAACTCCAGAGTCTGAGGGTAGGGCTGCATGTGGGCTGGGGCAGGCCACATCAGTGTGTGGTTATCTACTTGAGCACACACCCCTGTGTATGTATACAGGCCCATTCACACGTCTGTGTATATGAGGGGTGAGCTGCCCACGAAGAGTGGACTCAGGGTTGCCAAAACAGAGGCCTCTCCCAGTTTGGGAGGGTCTAGCATCTCTTTACCTTGGGGACCCTGATTACAGTTCTGAGAGGTCTCTGCTACCACCCCCTCAGGCTGCCCTCTCCTAATCAATGTACCAACCCTCATCCCTGGACCCACTGAAATCTTCCCTAAGGGTGTTTGTGCCTGGCATGACACAGGGCAGCCCTGCCCATGACAACAGGGCCAAGTGGAGACTGGCCCTATGGCAGAGGTAAGGAGGGGTCCTGGCCTCCCAGACTCCCCATACTGGCCACTGTGGCCATCGTCAACACCACCTCCCTGGACACGTTCTTATTCACTCAAGAAACAGCTACTTTCGTCCTCTTCTGCAACAGCCCTCCCAGCCTGCCCTGTGTCCATCTCCTCCAGGAGGCAGAAGGCTGTCCGCTCTGCTCTGGGGCCAGGGGAGACGCTTCTTTGGGCTTTAGGCAAAGCTGTGTTGACTAGAAAAGGCTGGCTTCCTCTCATGGATCTGTGATTCTTACGGCAAGCCAGCTTCCTTCTTTCCCTGGGCCACTAGGAACGCCCCCTGCCTGCGGCTGTTCTCCATCCCTTTGTTCCAGTCTCCACCATGTTCCTCAAGCCCCTGGAGGAGGCATGGCCAAGAAGAACCAGGTGACAAAGCCCTCTCATTTGTTCCCTCCTTTCAAGGATCAGAATCCTTGCAATCTTTTGTCTAAGTCTAGAACAAACTTTCAAATTTCCCCCACATTTTTCTATTGTTTACGGCTGGTGAGCTACTCTGGTACCAGTTACTCTGTCCTGATCAAGAATAAAAGTTTCTGCTCATATACTTTTCTACCATGTCTTCTTCACTTATCATTCCACTGTCTGGATGTTTCAACATTATTTTACATTCCCCTAGTGCTAGACCTCTAGGCTACTTAGAGTTACTTCCTACTATAAATAATGATGCAATGACTATCTCTGTAAAAACAAGCATTTGAGTATAATTTTTAAATTAAAAGGTAGACTACCTAAATGTTCATCAATAGGGATGTAGCTAGGTAAGTTTAATAAATTTATAGCCATATGTTATGGGTTAAATTGTATCTCCCTCAAAAGATAGGTTAAAGTCCTAACACCCACTAAGGCCCAGTACTTCAGAAAGAAACCTCATGTGGAAACAGGGGTGTGGCTGATGTAATTAGTGAAGTTACGTGATACCCCTGGGATAGGCCCTAATCCAATATGACTGATGTTCTTATGAAAAGGGGAGATCTGGACACAGAGACAGACACACACGCACAGAAGAAGATGATATGAAAACACACGGAGCAGCAAACACCAGAAGCGGGAAGAGGCAAGGAAGGGTCCGCCCCTGGAGCTGTCAGGGAGAGCATGGCCCTACTCACACCTTAGACTTCTAAGCCTCCAGAATGGAGTGACAAAATGTTTCTATTATTTTAAGCCACCCATTTTTGGTACTTAGTTACACTTGCCTTAGGAAACTAATACACCACAAAATAAAGATTAAGTGATTATTGTAAATCATGTTGCCAAAAATTTCCCAAAATATGGGAACATGCTCATTATAATGTGTGAAACAGGTACTATTATTATTTCCATTTAACACATGTGGAAACTAAAGTCCTAGATTTAATAATTTGCTCAAAATGGCATACCTGGTAAGCGGTGGACCATGATTTGAGTCCAGGTATTACTAGTCTTGTGTGCTCTTAATCACTATGCTATACTAACTCTTAATTTTTAAAAGCTATAAGCTTTTCAGTGCATTAAAACTTTCTAGTGCAAACTGAGAAGTAAATTCCATTTAAATATAAACAGGGAAGCAAGAAAGTAGGAACCTGAACTACCTGAGTTGGAGATAAAATAATCTAACAATCTCCAAATTACAGTGCATTATAGAATAAATTCTTCAGGGTACTCACTTCACAGAGTAAAGCTGAAAAAACACCAACACCTAAGAGTAGTCACAAAAATGGTACCAGTTAAATGAAAATGCACTGTTATTTATTTATTATGTTTTATTTTCTCCTATGAGTCTGTGAAAAGTAATGAGGAAAGAAGTCTGGAGATTAGAGGCTGGGTATAAAATCAGACAGACTATTGAAAAAAAAATACTGAGCGTTCTCAGAACCTAAAGGTACAGAGAAAGGAAAAAAAAAATTTATAGCAGAGACAGTTTAGTTTAGCTAATGAGGCAATCTTATGTTTATGAATGAACAGCTCTGCTCCAGGAATTTAGTAGGAGGAGGCAGAAAAGGTTCCAGGTGGAGGTTTAGGTGGGTACAAGGTGGTTTTCTCTGTCGCTTCCCATTCCCTAAACCATCTTCCTCTATCCACCTGACAAAGAAGAACTTTTATTGAGTTCTCTTTTTGTGATCTGTGTTCATCAAAGAATGCAACAAGAAAAAATATAACAAAAGAGTACTGCTACTTGCTAAAAAAACTATTGTTAAAAATACGACTCTCACATTCTTATATCAGGCCATTTATAACACAGCCCCTATTAAGACTCTATAAAAGAAACTTAACTTGTACTTAATTGTGCAGAAAAGCTTTATACCCCTTTGAGGATATATAATGTTCTTCCCTCTTATATACAGAAAGAGAACCATGTATCTGATTACTTGCAGTCCAGTCACAGAGAGTGTATCAATTACTATGAATGGCCTACATATCTAAATTCTACTATCTTCCCTCTATCTTTTAATTTTTTTCAAATTATTTTTCCTTGGATCTGGTTTTTAACTTAAGAAAATTTAATTTATACTTTACTATTAAGGTATAGTTATGTGCTTCTTTTTAATATTTCAAATCACCTATGAAATGAGTTTATATTAATAAATACTAACAGAGAGATCCATCACATCACAGCCTTCAAAAAAGAATACTGAAAAAAAAAAGATATGAAACCTGATTTAAATAGTTTACTTTTCCACACACTATGGGTGCTGGCAGCAATGTCCTAAACATTGAATATATATATCATTTTAATTTTACAGCTTCTTTTTTTTTCCAGAACAATATAGCTGAAGGACAACAATTACATTCAAACACGGTTCTCTTTTGGTACATACGATTCTTGCTGCAGACATGTTGCATGGCCCAAACTGCCCATAGCTGGACTCCAGGTGTTGTAAAACAGCCAAGTAATGGGAAAAATGGATTAAAGGACCTAAAAGTTCAAAAGAAAAGAATAAAAGTTACATCTTATACTTTGCATCATTTTCTAAAGCAATGATTCCTGAGCTTTTCACTCCAGAAATTTCATCCTTCTATTTTTAAACTAATATAAATGACCCTCTATAGAACATCGCTCCTTTGTCTTAGCCATCTGATAAAGGATTGTATTCAAACAAAAGTCTTGGTGCAGAAGATAGAAGGTGATCAGAACAATGTACTTTTTCTCAAAAAGCACCTTTTGGTCTTGAAGATATACATTCTGAAGAACAGTAGACCTTGGTTTGGAAACCTAGATAAGAAGTTAGTTGATAACTAACCAATAGAACATTATGAAGGAGGTCCAGAATTTAGCCTATAGAACATCATGAAGGAGGTCCAAAATTTAGCCTGTTTCTTCTAGTATTCTGCCCAAAAATGGGTGAAACATACTGGAATAAAAAGTACTGGCAGCATCAGCATTTATAAAATAAACAACAAAATAAACTGTAATGATAATATTTATGCAGCAATCTGGAATACTTCAGGTATATTAGTAACTTATCTATCAAATCACTTGTCATAAATAAAGTTAGAATCCAGTATGCACTTTAATAATTACAAACTGCTTCCCTAAACAAATCAGGTGCTGCTTCTAGTTCTTTAAATGTGTTCTCTTGTTCTACACCTCCTTGCATTAATACTCTTCCTAAAATCGTCTGTCCCTACTTAAAACTCCATTCACAATCTACTTCCTCTGGAAGTTTTTCATTATTTTCTAGTGCAGATTTAAGTACTTTCATCTTTTTTTAAAAGGTATTTTCATCTTTGATTTTAGAGCATTCTATGAAATTAGCATAAGAGTAAATTATATCTGATTTACATTTGGTTTCCCTGACTAGGCTGTAAAGTTCTCGTTTGGAGGCACCATATCTTATTCATCTTTGAATTTCAAGAGGATAGAACAAGACTTTGGCACCTGTCTTCAATGAACATGAAAGAAGGACTGATGAATTGATAGGTAGCAAAATAAAGTAAAAACACAGATGCCTAAGGGAAAACAATCATACATCTAATAGGAATGACCTCTAGGCAAGCAACATGACTAGGCTGGCTTAATATTAATTATCTTGCTAATTACCTGTATGCTACCATCTCACACTCTGGAGTTGGCCATTTCAAAATAGCTGAATGCTGAAAGACACAAGACACAAGGAAAGGATTATAATATTTATTTAGTATTGCATGATGAGGCTTTGATAGTTTAATCATTATGAATGTTGTTTGTATTCTTCCAGAAAACAGCAAGTTACCCTACCAGATCATCCAGAAGAGAATTCCTCTGGCTGCGACTCAATGTCCAAGCTTGTTCACCTCTAGATATTAAGTGGGCAATAATTCCAGCTGCAAAGTAACTGACTTCCACTTCAACACTATGTAGAAGACTACTGATGTGGTCTATAAAATCCTTCCACATTAATTCAGAATGCAATTCTTGTACTTCAGCTATATTGTTCTGGGGGAAAAAAATAGAAAAATTAAAGTAATTATGTGCAGTAAATGGCTAAATGACACTGTAATGATTTAAATGTGTATGGACAAAAGGTGAAGACTGTTGCTATGTTAGCATTGTGGGATTATAGGTGATTTTATTCCTCTCTACCCCAAACAATAAAAGAAATAGTAGTTTATTTTCAAGTGAATTAGTGAACTAGATAACCTAAAAATTTCCTGCTGTACAATATCTAGTTGTGCTGGGTGAAAAACAGCAAGCAAACTTTAAATATGTAACTTTTTTGTCTGGAATACAATGTAAACAGGAAATCAAACTAGCGCCTAACAGGCTATCTCTGGCTCACAGCAGTAGGGGGTGGGCAGGGTGCAAGAGAACTGGGTTTAACAGCCATGCTAGTTTGGAAGTAAGGACCAGAGATACTAAGACTTTGCATACAATGCAAGAATTTTCAAAGCATTACACCTCAATAAAAGGGTGGCCTGACAGAGAGACAGAAGAAAGAAGCCTATTGTGATCTGGGCTCTGGCCTAAAGGGAAAAGTCTTCCCTTGTAATTTATAAACAGGGGCCTGCCCTCAAGCAAGACTGTAGTTCAAATTTACACCATCTGTTTGGTCTGGGGAAACTCCAACCTGAGAGCAACCATAAGAGGTAAGAGGAAAACAGTAGGAAAGGTAAGGGGAAAGTTTGGTTATCTAGAAAGCAGAGATAGGTGAGTACATCAAAAGGATGAAAGGGGTACTTCCCTGGTGGCCCAGGGGTTAACAATCTGCCTGCCAATGCAGGGAACATGGGTTCAATCCCTGGTCCAGGAAGATTCCACATGCCACGGGGCAACTAAGCCCGTGCACAACTACCGAGCCCTGCACTCTGGAGCGCGTGAGCCACAATTACTGAGCCTGCGTGCTGCAACTCCTGAGCCCACACTCTCTAGAGCAGATCCTCTGCAACAAGAGAAGCCACTGCAACGAGAAGCCAGGGCACTGCAGCCAGAGAGCAGCCCCTGCGCCTCACAACTAGAGAAGGGCCCGCACCACAACGAAGACCTGGTACAGCCAAAAATGAGTGATTTTTTTAAAGGGTGAAAGGATTAGCAGTTCTAAGTAATGTAGAGAGCCTAAGTAAGATGAAGACAGGAAAGCTGTCTTCATTTACGTGAGCAATATAGTGATCCTCTGTCTTAAAAACTTCATAGCCTAGGACCTCCACTGAATGTCAAAATTTGCCTGCTGGCCTGTGGAAGGTAGGTGTTTTATCTGGAGGTGGGATATGATGGCTTGCCTAGGCAGTACATAAGGAAGACCTCTATTCACATGGGAAACAATCGAGGGGTTTACAATTTAGGCTGTGCTTGATTTTCTCCAAAACAATATAAGACCCAACTTACCTCACTCTTCTGAAGATTAATCCTCTTTCTCAAAACTCCATCTGATCTACTATGAAATCATAATTCTTTTCCTAACACACTGATTCCAATTCTTAGGAACCAAAAACCCTGGCCTTTTCACTGTTAGGAAACTATTTACTCCCTAGCTTAAGTCATTCTATGACAAGTGAAAAGGAAAGGCATCACGTCCAAATGCATCCTCTGTAAAGACTAAGTTCTCTTTTCCAACCACCGAAGAGGGAAGACAGAAGAGACAGGTATAACTTTACCCACTACATGAATGTACATAATCCTGTATTTTTCCATCACCATAAATGATTAATCAAAGTCTCCTGTGCCCCTCTCTAATTTCACATATTCAAACAAGAAAAGGCATCTCACATTTATTTTTTATATTCTTCCATATTCATATTTTTTACACAGCATGTATCATTTTACAGAGACAAAAAAAGGAAATAAATATATACCTTTTAAAATAAATAAGGGAATTCCCTGGCAGTCCAGTGGTTAGGACTCTGTGCTTTCATTCCAAAGGGCCTGGGTTCAATCCCTGGCTGGGGAACTAAAATCCCACAGGCTGTGAGGTGTGGTCAAAATAAATAAACAAACAAACAAAGGTAGCCCTCCATCTCCTCCAAGCTTGGTAGAAAGAAATATAAAGACCCTCTGAGAAGGGCACATCTTGAACTCAAAGCCTCACAGAAAATGCTAAATTACAATTCACAATGAAAATAATCCATAATGAGAGAATCATCAAATACACAGTAGTGAATTAGACTCCTGCAAGAATCTCATGCAATACAACTACAAGATAGTGCCTGATTTAAGAAGTTTAAAACGCACACACACACAAATGCAAAGACAGCATCATTAAAACAAAAACCAACAAGAAATATCTGGAACAAAGCATCAAAAGACTCATGGGCCATTCTTTGTTGTAATAAACAAGTTACTGGGAAACCAGCCAAAATATATGAGAGAATGGACAATAGCTATGAGACAATGGAATAGCTATACCAGGAATCTGATCCCTGTATAGATACAAGAGAAGATATTCAAATAGGGCAGTTTCTAGATTGCTGTGCATATAAGGGGAATCTAAAGAGAATCTGAGTTTTGCTGAGTTGAAGAGATAAGGATCCGTGTGTAGGGTTGCTAAGGCAGCAAAAATCTATAGAACAGAGTAATAAAAAGGAAAAATTTCCAAAGAAAAAGACATCAGCAGGGGGATCCCCTAAAATCTTTGGCTGACTACTGATATGAAATGAAACCCCATGAAACTAGGGAAAGAACTACCAGAAAGCAATATATGAACAAATCCCAAAGTCACACAGGTTTAGGAATAGTTTACATTCTTACCAACCAGAGTGAAGGGATCTCATCTAAACAAAGCATTTGAGTATAGTGGGGTAACTAGGGTTAAGCAATAAGGGAAAGGCTGATCTGAAGCTACTCTAACAAAGCAAATATAGGCATACCTTGGAGATTGTGGGTTTGGTTTCTGACAATCACAAAAAAATGAATACTGCAATCAAGGGACCCACACAAAACTTCTTAGTTTTCAGTACACACACAAGTTAAGTTTATACTATATATATTGTAGTCTAATAAGTATGCAACAGCATTACATTAAAAAAAAAACACTGTACATACCTTGATTATTAAATACTTTACTGCTCAAAGACTCTAACCATCATCTGAGCCCTTGAACTAGTTATAGTAGTAATATCAAACATCACTGATCAGAGATCACCATATCAAATGTAACAATAATGAAAAAGTTTGAAATGTTACAAAAATAATCAAAATGTGACACAGAAACATAAAGTGAGCTAACAATGTTAGAAAAATGATGCCAACAGACTTGCCACAAATCTTCAATTTGGAAAATAACACAGTATTTGTGAAGTGAATAAAATGAGGTATGCCTATAAGTAAGCTTTGAATGAAACAACCTGATCTGTGAGTAGCTTAACTGAATACCAGGACAAAGTCCACGACTCTTTAAAGGAAAACAATAAAATCTAGTAACCAACAAAGTGAATTAAATTTCACAATGGCTACAACCAGTGAAAAATTACCAGACATATAAAGAGTCAGAAAAATATGATCCTTAACCAGAAGAAAAGTCAATCAATAAAAATAGATCCAGAAATGACAGGGATAATAGAACCAACAGATAAGGATTTAAAACAGCTATTATAAATGTTATAAATATATTACAGAACGAAAGAAAAATATAAACCTGAGGAGAAAAAAAAAAGACAATATAAAAATGACCTAAAGGTAACTTCCAAAAAGAATATATATATTATTATACTATATGTATATAATTATAATATCTATCTATATATAAAATGACAAATTAAAAAACAGTAGTAGAAAACATTCAAGCCAAAACATGGAAAGGAAAAAAAAAAAAAAAAACTGCCAAAAAGCCAGTAAAGTACTTCTGTCACATAACCTGTTTGATAATTTCAAGCAATCTAACATACTTGTAATCAGGGTCTCAAAAAGAAAGGACATAAGAAAGGGTACAGAAAAACATACTTGAAGAAATAATGGCACAAATTATTCCAATTTATGAAAATTATAACCAAAAAACCCAACAGAAAAAATGTCCACTTGGACTTCAATAGTGACCAAAAAATTTACCTTTTGAAAATGAAATAAAGACATTTTCACACAGACAAAACCTAAATGAAAATTCATTGCCAACATACCCACACTAAGAGAAAGTGTTTTTTTTAATAGTAAAAGAAATACATTGTTGTTGTTCAGTCACTAAGTCACGTCCAAATCTTTGCAATTCCACGGACTAAAGCACACCAGGCTTTTCTGTCCTCCACCGTCTCCCGGGACTAAAGCACACCAGGCTTTTCTGTCCTCCACCGTCTCCCGGAATTTGCTCAAACTCATGTCCCTTGAGTTGGTGATATTATGTATCTATCTCATTTTGTGCCACCCTCTTTTCCTTTTGCCTTCAATCTTTCCTAGTATCAGGATCTTTTGTAAGTATAAAAGACAAATTTTTCATTCTTAAATCTGTACAGTGAAAAACTGATGAGGACTCCTACTTCTGACCAAGATGAAATAAAAGGAGCCAGACTTACTTTCCATTCTAAAACACATGAAACAATAGTTTTCAAGATACTAGACATTAGGTAATAAAGAACAGTGACCTTCAGAGGTGGATAACAAACAAGATGAGATGCTGCCTTGAGAGTTCCCAGGCTGTGGCACAGTGATACACAATTCAAGTAGAGCCCAGTGGACACACGGAGTTGGAGAGATGGAGCTGGGAATCCAGGGAGATCAAGGCAAGTCACAGGACAGAGAACCAGAGAGAAGAGAACTGTACATCAAGAGAATTCAGAGAGCTGCAGGGCATAGCACCCTATTCAGCAGAGCACTGATCAGAGCATGACTGTGAGAAAACTATTTGAAGGTAGAAAATGAGGTATTAAAAAGATTAAAGTTCTTGGCACTCAGAAAGGGCCAGGAGTAGTGCCTGTTCTGACCATCCAGTCTGAGAAAACTCTTTCACAGGGCACTGAGTACTCAGGAAGGTCTTGTTTCAATAGTACAGAATATTAGCCCTAGCCTCGGCACACTCTGGATCCTCCTAATACATCACAAAAGCAAGATCAAATAGGATCAGACTGTTTAAAAGTAAGTCAGTTAATCCTGGAACAAAATTCAAGAATATGTCATAGGAAAATAAAACTATCCCGCACCCAACAAGGTAAAATTCAAAATGTCTGGCATCCAATCAAAAACTACCAGGCATGTAAAGTGACAGGAAAACAAAACTCAAACTGAGGGGAATAATCAATCATTTGCAATTTACCCAGAACTAACACAGATGCTAAAATTAGCAGAGAAGGACAGTTACTATGAATAAATTTCATATGTTCAATAAGTTATGTAAAAATCTGGAATATAAAATATAAAAAAGAGCCAAATTGAAGTTGTAGAGAAAATGACGTCTAACGATAAAAACTATATACTAGTTGGGATTAATAGCAGATTAGACATTGAAGAAGAAACAATTACTAAGTTAGAAGGCATAACAATGGAAACAATTCAAACTGAAACATACACAGAAAACAGAAGAAAATTTAAAAAGCACCATTGAGTTGTGAATTTTAAGAAGCTTAAAATATGAGATTGAAGTCTCCAAAGGACTCCAGTGGGTTTGGGGGTAGGGGGGTATAAAACATTTTTTGTTTCAAGAAATAATGGCAAAAAAAAAAAAAAGAAAAGAAATAATGGCCAAACACTTTTCAAACTTGAAGACTATAAACCAAGAAGTTCAATGAATCCCAGATACAGGAATCATGAAGTAAATTACATCAAAACACATGATAATCAAATTACACAGAATTGTTGTTGCTAATCCTAAATCTTAAAAGTAGCCAAAGGAATAAAATCATATACATAGAGAGGAATAAAATAATGATGACATCAGATTTCTCACTGGAAAGATGGCAAGTCAGAAAAAAGGTAATCAACCTTTTTTCTATCAACCTAGAGTTCTACAACTGGCAAAAAAAGAAACTTTCAAAAATGATGATTAAATAAAGATGTTTGCAGACATACAAAAGCTGAAGAACTTATCAGTACCAGACGGACCCACACTATGAAATATGTTAAAGAACGCTTTTTTGGCAGAAGGAAAATTATAGAAATCTGGATCTACATAAAGGAAAAGTGAGCATCACAAATAGTAACTATTTGGGAAAACATGTAAGTTTTTAAAAAGTATTTAAATCTCCTTAAAAGATAACTGATATAAAAAACAATGTTTATTGGTTTATTACATATATAAAAGTAAAATACATGACAATGATGACATAAAGGAAAGAAAAGCAAAAATGGAAATCTATTATTTTAAAGGTTTTTATAATATATATGAAATCATATAAAATCACTTAAAGGTAGACTGTGATTAAAAATGTATACTATAAACTCACAATAATCATTAACTTAGCAAATCAGAGTAATAGCTAATAAACCAAGAAAGGAAATCAAACAACATTATTAAACTCAAACCAAAAAAAGGCAGAGAAAGAAAAAAAAAGAACAGATGGGACAAACAGAAAGCAAATACCAAGTTTATGAACTCAAATATAACCATACCAATAATTACATTAAATGTAAACAATCCAAACAGTCCAAATAAAAAGAGATTCTCATACTGGATAAAAACCAGGGCGCAAAGTATATACTGTCTATAAGAAACACACTTTAAGTATAAAGAAAAATATAGGTTAAAAGTAACAGGAAGGAAACAGATAAACCATGTCAACATCAGTCAAAACAAAGCTGGACTGGCTATATTAAGGAGACAAAGGAGATTTCAAAGTAAAGAATATTACCAGGGATAAAGAATGTCATTTCATAATGATAAAGGGATCAATTAAGAGGGCGTAGCAATTCAGTTTTTGAACCTAATAACAGAGCTTCAAAGTACAGGAAGCAAAAACTGATAGAACATGATAAACGCTATCTAACAGAACAAGTAGGCAGAAAATCAGTAAGTCTATGGTAGACTTGACTATCGACCAATAGACATATATCGAACACTCTAACAAAAGCAGAATATTCATTCTTCTAAAGAGCACATGGAACATTGACCAGGAAAGACCATATCCCAGGCCACACATGTCTCAATAAATTCAAAAGGACTCAAAGTACATTCTCTGATCATGAAAAATTAAACTAGAATCAATATCTCAAACTATTGAAAAAATTCAATCACAAAGTAAAGGAAAAAGATAACGGAAGGAAGCACATCAGGATGTATTAACATTAATTCACAGAAATGAAAATAAAGGAAGGTTGAGGACAAAACCTTATACTTTTAAAACTAATTTTTGCACTGTTTTACTAGGTATAGTAAGCATGTATTCTTTAAGAAGTTTTTTTTAAAAAGCAATTTTAAAGCCCTATGTGATCTTTCTGAATATTCAAAATAAATTCCCCTTTTCCTCTTATAATGACTTGAGCCAAATTCCGTATCTAATAATCCTATGAACCATGAATAAAACAATCAAATACTGGAGTTTACTTAACATGTCCCTATTACTGGGCATTTAGATAGTTTTACATTTTCTGCTTTATATAACTAAGTCTATAGTAAATAGATACTATAGGGTTTTTTTTAGGTTTTGTTTCTGTCTTTTGGCCACAACCCACTGCATGTGGGATCTCAGTTTCCAGACCAGGGATCAACCTATGCCCCTGCACTGGCAGCATGAAGTCCTAACTACTGGACCACTAGGGAAGTCCCTAGGTAGTCCTCTTTAAATGCCAGCCCTCAGCTTTCCCAAAAATCCATCTCTCATACTTCTGCATCTAGAAAATAAACATTAATCTACTTTTCTTTCACAATTTACTAACCTATGCCTCCTGTGATCTAATTCCTCAAGAGCAGAGGTCTGCTCTAAAACAGCCTTTACAGGCACTTCTGTTTCAGTGATTAAAAGTGATAAAAATCTGATCCTCCTCTGTGTCTCAAAATCCTAGAGGACCCACTTTAACATATTCAGTATACTTATGGAATACCTGATTTGTTAAACAGTTGTTTAAGTAGTAATCATCAATTATCAGACATAGAATCTAAGAATATTTGTAGATTAGTGATATTTTTCATGAGATCTTTTTTCTTCTGATTATACAAGTAAAACATGCTCACAGTGAATGAAGCTTTGTGCTATACCACAAAATATAAAGAAAAGTATGTAATTTATATTTTTCCTTTTAGTATGGTGAAAATCTAAATATGTAACTTTGTAGCTTGCTTTTTCCACTTGATTATATCGATATATATTTTTAACATCATTATGTGTTTACAAACAGAGTAGCATTTTTCTATGTAATACCTCAGATGGAAAATAATTACAGCTTGAACTTAGCAGGAAATGCTTGTATCTTACCAAAAGTCCTAGGACTTTCTGTTGAATGGATGACTCAGTTGGGAATGACTATAAAAAGAAAGAGATATCTATAACTAAAGAACCAAATATAATAAACAAATGCTCAAATCAATCAATAAATGAATGTCCAAAGCTGTAGGCTAAATTCCCATTCTAACCTCTAGAACCCTCATGAAGAGTTCTAACCCTTGATTTTCAATAAAGTGTCTGCAAGTGGTTGGAGATTCATCTGTGAGGTTCCAAAGTGCACTCAAAGTAAACTTCAAAGTAGTGTCCACTGAATTTTGATTGGTTTTCTGCTTCACTATTTGAAGAAGTTGCTGAAAGAGGAAAATAGAATTTCTAATTATTGAATTGTTATTATAATTAGTGGTAATAACATGGACTAACAAATCCATGAGGATTAGTTTCATGGGTTCAAACATTTCCTATAAAGGTTTTTACAAGTGCAACAAACAGCCTATTGGATTAGACTTTTCCTTTCACAAGAAAAAAATAGAGGATTTTCATAAATACTTCTGTAATATTCTGATCCCTTCTACAAGAAAAAAAGGATTTTCACAAATGCTTCTGTAATATTCTGGTCATACCTATAATCTAATCGCCTGTAAATAAAATGAAAAGCAAAATGATTAAAACTTAGGATCTACTACGTTACCCAAGAGGTCACAATATATACTCACTTCAGATCCTGGGATAAAAAAAGGTGGAGGGAATGAAGGGGGAATGAATCCAATACTTACTACATATCAGCAAATTATATCCTATATTGTAATACTGTCGTCCTCATTTTTCAGAAGAGGAAATTGAGTCCGAGTAATATTAAGTAATTTTATCATAGCCAACTTAGTAAGAGAAAGTAAGAATTGGAAGACCTAATTCTCTCTAACCCCATGTTTTCCTTAAGAAAAAAAGAAAGAATGAACTATATACAGTAGTAAGAGAATTAAAGTCTAAATTGGATTTAAATAAGATAATAGCTTTGAAATTCCATTTGTAAATTATTTCTATCATAGCTTTAAACCTAAGAAATGTAAGCTTGAAAAATGAATATTTTAAGACCTACATGGGCCACCCATAATTCCATTTTTAGTTTACACTTCTGGGGGTAAAGGGAGCTCTACTAAAACAGATACAAGTAACATTAATGAATACTATTATTTAAAGTTATATACAAAATGCCAACCCACTCCAGTACTCTTGCCTGGAAAATTCCATGGACAGAGAAGCCTGGTAGACTACAGTCCATGGGATCACAAAGAGTCAGACATGACTGAGCGACTTCACTTTCACTTTCACAATGAAGGAAAAAATTTTAAGAAACACAAACATCTAGTTGCAATTATGTAACTTAATAGCATAGTGGCCAAGAGTGTGGCACTAGAATTGGGCTATCTGAACTTAATTAAGGGCTTAAAAAAAAATTGGCTAGCATCACCATTACTACTACTATTAATTCCTGCTAATTGCTACTCAAATTAAACTTAATTTTCTCCCAAAGCATATAAATGAACTACTTCCTTATAATCTTTGAATACACCTCTAGCCAAAATTACTGCAACTCATACAGAGCAATAAAAAGTCATATTTAAAACTACAATGTCATCCCTGAAAAGAGTAAAAATAAATAAAATCAGCAGCCTTTTCTACTTGTCTAACATATGTGTTGTGTTTTGTGCTAGGAACTTAGTATATTCCTTCAACCTTTCTTTCCTTTTCAATCTTCCTAACAACTGTATAAAGCATTTTTTTATTACTTCAAAGAAAATGTAGGTGACTTGCCTGAAATCACATAGCTGCTGAGTGACAGAACTGGGAATAAGGCATGATTTCAACTTAGTCTCTTTAAAGCTTTTAAGTTTTCACTGTTTACTATATTAATTCCTCAACTGAAGCAAACCAAAATCATATATTAGCTCTTTACATTATCTTTTCCCCTAAAGCATTTAGCAAAGTGACTATAATAGAGATGCCACATTTTTTAAATAAATAACAAAATCACAGAACTATGTGAACTAGATAGGAATTAAGGTTTATTTAGGCCCCAGTGGAGAAGGCAATGGCACCCCACTCCAGTACTCTTGCCTGGAAAATCCCATGGATGGAGGAGCCTGGTAGGCTGCAGTCCATGGGGTCGCTAAGAGTCGGAAACGACTGAGCAATTTCACTTTCACTTTTCACTTTCATGCACTGGAGGAGGAAATGGCAACCCAGTCCAGTGTTCTTGCCTGGAGAATCCCAGGGACGGGATAGCCTGGTGGGCTGCTGTCTGTGGGGTTGCACAGAGTGGGACACAACTGAAGTGACAGCAGCAGCAGCAGCAGTAGGCCCAAATGGTCCAGGTAATGTATCTAAATTCACACAGTGAGTTTACAAGTTAGACCCCGGGTCATCTGATTCCTAGTTCTGGACTCTTTCCATCTCCTGTTAAAGAATAAAGCTGCCCCAATGAAGAGAAATTAATACATTCACTTAGAAGTAACAAACTTTTGAAAATATAAAATCTCAGAAGATAGGCAAGTGAAGTACTGGCAAACACTAAAGATAAGCAAACACTGCCCAAGAATAATGAAAATGAAAACTGTTTAGGGGTCTGCATAGACTTACCCTGACAATGAAGAGCTCAGCACCAAGCTGGGCTGTCTGTTCTGTAGAAAGCTGCAAGCAAGCAGAAGACAAGGTAAATGTCCAAGGATCTACTAGTGTGAGTTTAATATGATTCACTGTAATAGACTCCAAAGGTCAGACAGAACCTCTGATCAACCTGGAATTCTGCAATACCGAATGCAGCTTGAATAAGTTAACCTGGTTTACTAAACTGTCAGGGGAAACAGTTTCCTACAGAAAATTATAAAACATGAATTCAGGTACCTTGGCAGCCAGAATGGAAATGATAGCAACCGCCATCCTCTGCATGTTTTGATCCTCATGGTTGCAGAGCCACTGCATGACAAGCTTGGCCGCTTCAAACCTGAAAACACACGAAGAGTTTCATGAATTAACCCTGGAGGCCCCAGGAATAGTTTCAGAGCTCCAGCTGGGAACTGATGCTACAGTTTAGGTGGGTGAGAAAGAAAAGGAAAGTTCCTCCTGACTGATAGAGAATAACAAGTACACTTAGTATTTTGGAGATGGTATTATTAATTCTGACAACACTGTAAAGAAACAGAGAGTTTGGAAAATATGGTCAAAAATATCTGACATTCATCTTCTAGAGGTATAACATATTTCTATTCTGTAGTGATAATAATAATTTTAAGTATTTTCTGGTTCCCCCTCAGTACTTAGCACAATGGGAATACTCACTCTTTTACTCAAAAACATTTATTCAGCTTCTTCTTTGTGCCAGATATTGTTTTGGGTGCTAGAGACAGATTAGTGAACAAAACAGAAAAATATCTCTACTCTCACAGAGATTACACTCTAGTGGGGAAGACAGGTAATAAGTAAATAAGTAAAGTATATGGCATGTTTGGGTACTGACATATGCTAGAGAAAAAATAAATAAAACAGGAAAAGAGAGGATATGATATATGGAAACTTTATTAGTCTCAAAACATGTCCATACATATCAAATAATATAACCTAGTATTAAAAGTTAAAAGCGGATTCTGAAGTTCTTTGAATCTGGGGGTTGGAATTCTAATTCTACCTAATGTTAATGATAACAATAAAATACATTGTTTTATCCTGCGAGGCAATGTAGTCACATCATTAAGAACATCATACAATTTGGAATCAGCCTGGATTCAAATATCATCTTCAGCATGTACTAACTTTGGGACCCTGGGTAACTTTCTTCATCTCGCTGAACTTCAATTATCTTGTCTGTAAAATAATACAGTCTTCCACAAGACTGTTGTGAGGATTATATCATATCACACATAAAGCTCAAGACTTCGTACAGACCTTGGCACATATCAAACTTTTGATAAAGGTTAATTTTTACTAGTATTGATTTCCTCTGTGCCTTTACTTCTGCAGTTCCCACAGAACAATCAACGCAGTCAATTTTCGGTTTCAAGGCAATATGACATGGATATAAAAAGTAGAAGCTCTGGAGTCAGTCTGGATTTAAATCTAAATTCTGCTACTTACTATCTTATCACCTTGAGCAAGCTACTAAACTTCTCTGTGCCTCTGTTTCCTCATCTGTAAAATGAAGATTACAAGAGTAACAATTTCACAGGACTGTTGCAAGGACTGAATAAGCATACCTAAAACCCCTAGCACAGTGTCTGGCAAGTGCTTCATACATTGGTTATTATTTTTATTATCTTAATGCCATCACTAAAATGAAATCTTTTATGATCACCAAGCCAATGAAATCTTTCTGTCCTTGCTTGGGGGGCCAGTACATTCTGTCATCCTCTTCTATGAAAGACTGTCTTCTGTTACACTCCTAATTCATTCATTGATCCATCCATCAAACAGCCCCACTGAAGTACTAAGCACGAGAGGCAAAGATTAACCAATTTCTGTCTCTTACCACAAAGGAGCTCAATTCTAGCAGACTGTACTCACTGGCTACATCAAGGGCAAACAACAGCCCACCTCAAGTGATTTTAAAGCTGTGGGCCTAGCTGTCTGTCTTCCAAAGTTTTACTGGAACAGTTATTCCCCTCCCCCACCTTTTTTTTTGTTAAAGTGTCTATGGCTGCTTTGGAGGTACAATGGGAGGATTAAGTAGGTCCAACAGAGACCCTATGGCTCATGAACCGGGAACATTTAATATCTAGTCATTTAAGGAAAAGTCTGTCAACCTCTGGGGTGGTTTATAAGTTTCTTTAGGAGATTATGTGTTTTCAACCCATGACTTCATGTGATCAATGCAGATGCTTAATATATTTATAAAATAAAATTCAGTAATCTTCATGAGATACATGTGAAAGTGTGTTAGTCGTTCAGCTGTGTCCAACTCTTTGTGACTCCAGGGACTGCAGTCCACTGGGTTCCTCTGTCCATGGAATTCTCTAGGCAAGAATACCGGAGTGGGTTGCCATTTCCTTCTCCCAGGGGATCCTTGTGACCCAGGGACTAAACTCAGGTCTCCTGCCATTACAGGCAGATTCTTTACCATCTGAACCAATTATTTATTTCAAATAGTAAACGGAGTACTTCATTCCATCAGCATGTCAGATAACAGTGTACTATTACCCAAATAAAAGTAAATCACTATAAAATTGCTGCTTGAGAAATATACTTCTCATTAAATCATAAAGTATAAATTTATTTTTGAAAATACCATCACTAAAAAATTATATTTTAAAATAGTAAAATGAAAAAAAAAAAATTAGCTCCCAAATCACATCTTACAAAATAAGGAAACCCTTTTTACTCACTGGAATCCAGCTATATGGTCTCCCTTAACCTCTGCTTAAAAGGTTTCTCCTATAATTCAGTATCAAGTAACTATAATAATACGAGGCATGATACAGAGAAAAGAATGCTGGAGCTAAAACTAGACTTGATCCTTTCTAGCCTTGCAATCACTAGTCACAAAACAATGCGCAAGATACTGAATCTCTATATGCTTCAATTTCTTCAGCCTACAACACTGTGCATACATTCTAAAAACTATAATCAGTACAAATTCTTATGCAAAGAGGTATGAAAATAGAATCTGCTCTCATGAATATCAAAGCATTAAATTACAAAAAGTAGATTCAGCATTCTATAAAGTGATACACAATCCCACCTACTTGATTAACTGTACACTAGGAATATCCTAACTGGTAAGAAATGACCCAAGACAGATTTCTAAAATTCCATTTTGTCCCATAGTTCTGGTGCTACCACTTGCCTGTTGAATGGAACATCTTGAAGAATTCGGTCACTGCAAAGTGAAAGGAGGCAATTCTTCTGTAACTAAGAACCAAAGAGAGAAAAAAAATCCTGAATAAAACATTGTTTTGTTAGATTCTATTTTAAAAAAAAGACATTTATAAAGCATAACATGTCTTAAAACATTTATTCTGCTCACCTATGGTTCAAAGACTTCCACTGGACCCACATAAGTTTATCTGCACATTTAAAAAATCTTTTTTATTAGATGAGAAATAGGGTAATAAACTGGATAGTTCCAGCTAATCTCCCTCCCTTCTGGTGGCCCTTGGATGGGTCCTATTTTGTTCTCTGTTCACCTGGCTTCCAGAGTCCATGAAAACCAAAGGCTAAAACTCATCTAGTTTGGCAGCTGTTCTCAATGAGGGAAGCTGGCTTTAATGATCCACTCACCAATCTGGGTTGCCAATTTACTTAGTTTTGGGTCTCTGAGTATTTTCTACTAACTTGCCAACTCACTGTTAAATTTTAAGAGTTAAAAATATAATTCAAGCAGCATTTTTCATTTTCATCCAAAGAACAGGACAGGTTTTGTAGACTACCTATACTGATAGAAACAGAAAATCCATGTCTTATTTATTTCTCTATTCCTAAGCACGGAGTACTGAACCAATGTTTGGCTCAGAGCAGAAGCTCTACGCCTAATCCTGTACGCTGAAATTATCACTAACTCAAGGTCTCGGTGCAAGAAGTTTTACATGGCTTGCATTATTTCCCGCAATGTTTGGACTGAAATACTTTTAGGTGAGGAATGCATTCTTTAGTATTCTACTTCTCTATCGCCCTGCACTCAGTCACACCACAAAACTTATTACTTCACAGCCTCCAAAGGAATTTCCAGCTTTGGTCTACTAAAATGAACTGTATGGAGGTAGGAGATGGGTAGTAGACACTAAAAAGACCATTTGAATGTGAATTCCCATATGCTTGCCTGCTGGTGGTTGGGAAAATGTTCCATGGCTTTGAGCAGCAAATGGGTCACATCAGCCAGGAGTCGGACAGGCATTCCTGCAGCAAGATCCTGCTTGGTTAAATTAAATACACAGGCGCTTGCAGCAAGCTGCACTGGCAAATTCATAGGGTGGTTTCTCATCCCAGTAACCACAAGCTGAAAAAGAAATGAGTTCTCTTAATCCAACTTATAAAAACATATAAGCCCTCTTCATATAGCAATGGAGAAGATAATGGCAACCCACTCCAGTACTCTTGCCTGGAAAATCCCATGGACAGAGAAGCCTGGTTGGCTACAGTCCATGGGGTCTTCAAGAGTCAGACACGATTGAGCTACTTTACTTTCACTTTTCACTTTCATGGAGAAGGAAATGCTAACCCACTCCACTATTCTTGCCTGGAGAATCCCAGGGACAGGAGCCTGGTGGGCTGCCATCTATGGGGTTGCATAGTGTTGGACACGACTGAAGCAACTTAGCAGTAGCAGCAGCAACATATAGCAACACTACTCTTTTGATCTGAAATAACTTCTAAGATATATTAAGTATATTTTTTATCCTTATATGCAAAGCCTAGGACATAATAGTTATTCACCTACCTGGTCAAGGGAGGTGTCAAGTTGTTCATGTCCAGAAATTTTTCTGTAATGTTAATGAATCTTTTCTATTCAGAGAAAACATTTTAGTATTTCCTAGACATAGTTCGGTCTGGCCTGTTTTATGCCAAGCACTAAACAAATTCTTACTGACCTGAACAGACTAAACCAGCAGCAAACTTCACTTTCAAATCCCAACATTCAGTTCCTTAAGAACACTGCTAAAATTAAAATATAATAAAACCCATTTACTTCCCTCTGGCCTAAATTACTAACTAAATAACTTCTCCCCTTTTCCTCTCTCCTCAAATCCCCAACAAATCCTCCCCATTCCTCATTACTGACTGAAGATCTTACTTCCAGTTACCCAGAGAAAACTGAAGTAACTGTAAAAGAACTTCAGATTCTGGCTTTTACACGTACCTCCTTGCCAGCATACACAGGAGCAATTGCTGTGTGCCTGCCTGTTACCATAAATGACCTCTAGGGGCCCCCCTCTAAAGTTAATCCCTCCACTTAAATGCTTGATTCTTCCCTTCTTGTCTACCCAAGGACACTGCTTCAGCTGATCTCCCCTTCCAACTCCTATACCAGATTTTTATTCTGTAGTCAATCATTCACACAGCATACAAACAAGGTGTTTTTTCCTCCCATCTAAAACAAAACAAAACCAAACCCACACACATCCTCAGCCAACTACCACCTTTTCGTTTGCTTCCTTTTGCAGGAACTTCTTAAAAGAATCACATTTCTCTCTGCACCATTCTCTGAATGAATGAATGAGTAAATATTTCAGATCAGGACTACGGGTCTGGCCCTTTGATACTCAAGTGCACAGTAACGAAAACCAACAAATGATAGTGCATATACCCAGCACCAATATCCTCTGGTACGTACACAGGAGGTGGCAGATGCTGCAGCCAGCATCCCAGGACTTAAATGTTACTGCTTCCTACCCAAACATCCCAGTTTCAAAAAGTTTAAGAAACTGGGAGGTTAAGGCATTTCTGGCTCTGCCACTAATTTATGGTTATTTAACCTCGCAGACCCGCAGGTACATAATCTATAAAACAGAAGATAAAACTTTTCTCTTGGGACTGTTGTGCCCACTAAAAGAGGGACCAAATATAATACAGTCCTATACTCACTGGTTTCTAAATTAGATGTGTAAAGGATTACCTTGAGGGATTATTACAGTGTAGATTCCTGTATCTTATCCAGCCCTACCGAATCTAAATTTTCTTGGAATGAGGTTCACAAATATGCTTTTTAAAATAAGCAATATTCCAGACTTCAGGTGGCTAGAGGACCATATTCTGACAAAAAATGCCCCACCCAATCAACAAAATTAAGAATCCTTTTTTTTCCCTTCAAAAACTGTCTTGGGTAAAATATCTTAATTGGAGAATAACACAGATTAGTTACAAAAGCACAAGAGGTTCATAAACAGCATGGAAAAGTGCTTTATAAAATCCCATTACTGTATTTCTTTAAAAACCATATATGGAAGCAATACATAGCTAATATACCAAGTAGTGTCCTGATTTGAATCATATACTCTATTTTCTACTACAGCTGGTAAAAAGATATCACACTGATTACTGGTTTTAGATAGTTAAATATGAACTTGAAGGCATTTATATTGTTTAAATGAGATTACTATAAAACTTCAGTAACACTATACAGTTATCTCCTCTCATTCTCATTTATGGCTAAAAGCTGAATTATACATTATCAATCTTATAAAAAAAAAGACTAAATGCAGATTTTCACCAATTTTCTTCACAAAACCGTCATCTATCTAGGAAGATAATTTCACACTTCTCATATCCAGTTTCTTGTTCTTACCTTTAAAATTTCTGGCTTTGTTTTTTCCATCACATGAGTCAGGCTAAAAAGGTGAAACAGAGCTTCTCGGACAAAGAAGGCCCGTTCACTGTACCTTTTCAATGCTTCTGCAATCTGAGTTTCATTGGCTTCTCCAGACACCTTTGAACACAGCCAGAAGATGAGCTTTTAGGATTCTTTTCAACCCTCCAACTGTCTCTATCCAAACATCATTTGTGTGGATGGCATCCAGGATAGTTATGTAAAGCTTGAAACAAATGGCTATGATTATTTTCCAACCCATCCGGAAAAGTCACCCTGTGAAGGTATACATATGCTAAACAGATATATATTAGATAGGCTCAGACCCTAGAATAAGTCTATGGGTAAAATTTTCTATACCGTACCTAAAATGAATCTCAAGATATTTAACACTATTTATAAGGTCTTACTAAACATGATTAGGCTTCTACTGCCTCTTAAGGCAACCCTCTCGCCCTAACTCACAATTTAGTAATGACAGTGGCCTTTTTTTATTTTTATAGCAATGTATACATGTCAATCTCAAACTCTCAATCTATCCCTCTCCCCCACACACCCTACACTTACCTTTCTGATCCTTCAATAAGCCAAGCTCTTTCCCAGGAAAAAGCTACTAAGTATAATGTCCTCTCTGACTGAAATTTTCCCCTCTCTCTTTACCTAATTTCTATTCATCCTTCTCATTTCAAGTTAAATAATACTTCGTTAGAGAGGCTTTCTCTGACCCACCAATCTAAGTCAGGTCTTCCTGAAACATCACCTTCATAGCCATTACCATAATCCCCTTAGTAGACTGATCTATCCACTGTACCCCTACAGGCAGCACTGTGTGTGGCTCAGAATAAGCACTCAATAAATATTTGTCAAATAAATATATTAATTGATTCTCCCAGATTTATCAAGGGCCCACTCAGCATTAAAAATTCTGTTCAAAAGTAGGTTTATCCTGGAATTTCCCATTTATACAGGTTAATATAGTTATCTTAAGTGAAGTGAAATGAAAGTCGCTCAGTTGTGTTCAACTCTTTGCAACCCCATGGACTATACAGTCCATGGAATTCCAGGCCAGAATACTGGAGTGGGTAGCCTTTCCCTTCTCCAGGGGATCTTCCCAACCCAGGGATCGAACCCAGGTCTCCCACATTGCAGGCAGATTCTCTACCAGCTGAGCCACAAGGGAAGCCCAACTGTGGTTCATATACCACTGGGTAGCCAAATGTATATAACAAGAAATGGCTTTTTGGAAAAGTAATCCAGTAATAAGTAAAAAAAGAAATTATTACAGTATCACCATGATCCTCAGTGAATTAATGGAACTAGGTGTTGAATGTCAACAACTGCTAATAAATCACAGAAAGAAAAACAACCAGACATTATGTACTCCCTTAATGAAAGAACATAAAACCTAAGTGTCCTGCCAAAGGGATTAAACATGAGTTTGACTAAGTCCTCACATCCAGCTACCAACCTGCAGAAAATATAGTCAATATGCACCACAAACACACAATCAAGAAAACCTAGACTGAGGGCAAGTCTACAGACCAAAGGGTCAGATTCTTTAATACACAAAGTATAACGAAAAGAAACGGATAGAGAGGGAATTTTATAAAAGATACTGAAAAGACGTATGATTTTGAAAAGTGGGCAAGGTTAACTAAGTGCCTAGAGGTAAATGGTTGGGCTGTAGAACTATTTAAAAGAGCAAGGACAAGATTATCATCAGAGTCAGGACAGAGATTACTTTTGTGGGGAAGGAGGAAGTTGTGATCAGGATGAGGCATGTGAAAGAGCTTCAGGGTAGCTGCCAAGTTCTATTTATCAACCTGAGTGATGATTTCAAAATGGTAAAAAAATTAAAAATAAAAAGAAACCCAAACCCTACTGTTTAGAGAGGTATAATCTTCTCACTAAGGTGGAACACTATCTTTTTTTGGTAGCACCATTATAAAGGTAACACAAATATAAATACGTTTAAAATATATTACTTAGTAATAACTATGTTCATATGGGTAATGAATATGCAGCTTTAAGAAAATGAAGGGCTGTATCACAGCTAACAGTTTAACCACTGATAGGATATGCTACAAAGGTCTAATAAGAATTAGACTACAGTACAGATGTGTGTGAAAGTGAAAGTGAAGTCACTCAGTCGTGTCCGACTCTTTGCGACCCCATGGACTGTAGCCTACCAGGCTCCTCTGTCCACGGGATTTTCCAGGCAACAGTACTGGAGTGGATTGCCATTTCCTTCTGCAGGGGATCTTCCCAACCCAGGGATCAAACCCGGGTCTCCCGCATTCTAGACAGACGCTTTACTGTCTGAGCCACTAGGAAACACACACAAAGATATGTGTGTACCAAGTGACAAAAAGGCATATACTGGCAATTTGTAAGACTGTGGGAATAACAATGGAAGTTTCTTTACAAAATGTTTTTATACTATTTATGTATATTATAGGCTTCTTTGGAGGCTCAGTGGTAAAGAATCCACCTGCCAATGCAGGAGACACAAGAGATATGGGTTCAATCCCTAGGTGGGGAAGATCCATTGGAGAAGGAAATGGCAACCCACTCAAGTATTCTTGCCTGGGAAATCCCATGGACAGAGGAGTCTGACAGGCTTCAGTTCGTGGGGTCGCAAAAGAGTCAGACATGACTTAGTGACTAAACAACAATAAGAATGTATAATATACATACATAAACATTGATTTTGACTATGTATTCACATATATAAGCAGTTATTGAACAATAAAAATTTTCCTAATGTTCAACTCTTTTTGAATCACTCTGAACTTTTTCTTAGATTTTAGATTTGGAAAGACACTGAACTATTACGAGAGCTAAAAAAGACTATAAGAGGGAAAACACACTAACAATAATCTTCATCAGACTTCATTTATCCACATTTGGTTGATTACAATCTTATATGAAATATAACCTCAAGTTACCTTTAAATGTAAAATTACAGAACTTTTGTTACTGGAATATAAATAATCTGAACCAAATTTCATTGGCCTGCATATTTATTAAGTAGTTAACACTTCTTGAGCCCCTACTCAAATCAAGCAATCTGGCTCCTCAAACTATATGCATCTTCATTTCAATCAATTTCATAGGCTAGATCAAAAAGAAGAAAAAACAACAACAACAAAACAAAAAACCGTCTGTATATACTAGTTTCTGCAATCTATTTAAAACAGAAAAAATGTTCTTTACCACTAAGTTAAACCTTATTAATATTTAAAATATGGATGAAACTAAATGTATATTCTAAGGAAAGACTTTCTTGTAGCACTCAGCACGTAACTCTATTACAGAATTTCTCACAATTGATTCAAGCTATTTTTAAACTGTCTGTCTCTTCTTCACTGGATCAGAATTCCTCAAGAGCAGAAGCACTAGCTCAGACATCTTTAAAAAGTACGTATTAAGTCTTAGTTCAAGGGAGAAGTCTAGGTTAGAGATATAAATTTAGGATGCTGTAAATTTAGGAATCATCCTAAATTTAGGATGATTAGGCATATCAGTTTGAGGCCTGAGAGATTTAGGAAGAATCAATACAGGAAACTGAGAGAAAGTCCAAAAAGTACAGAAAAAACAAGGTCAATCTGATATCCTAGAAACTAAAGTTTAAAAAAAAAAAGGTTATTTCAAGAAGGAAAGATCAACTATGTCAAAAGGCATTTAGACCAAATGAGATGAAGGCTGAGAATACTGGGTTTAACATATAACCAGTGGTTCTCAGGAGTGAGGCAGCCAAAAAACGTAAGAATCTTAATTGTGGGATAGCGGAAGGTTGAGGGAACTGATGGTTACCAGCGAGCAAATAACGTAGGGAAAAAAAGGTGACAGAGTTGGTAATTCTAGGTAAGAAAGCCCTCTGTGCTGGGACTAGAAACAGAGTAAGCGGAAGAACCAAGGTTCTCACATATAGGCAGAGATGTAGGCAAAGAACACACCCCAGCCATGATCCCTAAGAGAATCATTCCCTCACTGCAGATAATGCCTCCCTCACAGAGTCAAGAGATCAAAACACACGAGATACATGAAAGTGGAGAAACCAAACCTTTGTTCTCTGAACCACCCACTAAAAGCACCAGATAATGCCTCATAAGGAATACTGGGGAGTGACACTGTCTCTACTGAAGTCAAGTGAAGTGAAGTCGCTCACCCACTAAAAGCACCAGATAATGCCTCATAAGGAATACTGGGGAGTGACACTGTCTCTACTTTACTGAAGTGAAGTGAAGTGAAGTGAAGTCGCTCAGTCGTGTCCGACTCTGCGATCCTGTGGACTATAGCCCACCAGGCTTCTCCGTGCATGGGATTCTCCAGGCAAGAATACTGGAGTGGGTTACCATTTCCTTCTCCAGGGGATCTTCCCCACCCAGGGATGGAACCCAGGTCTCCCGCATTGGAGGCAGACGCTTTAACCTCTGAGCCACCAGGGAAGCCTACTTTACTGAGGCATGTAAAACCAAAACTGTCAAACTAAATTAATTTAAAGCATCATAATATTAAAATAATCATTTCAGACCCATTTTTCAACTTTGCTAACCTGGAAAATTTTTAAAAAGGAGACAGAGCAATCTCAGCTCTCTTCTCTTAACATGACCTATTATTTTTCAACTCTCAAATTAGTAGTCAAATAAATAATCTAAAATAAACATCAATTTTTACGTACAGGTGAATAAAGGGCAAAGTTCCAATGATCTCTATCTTTTTAAAAAATTATTTTAAAACAATGATTCTCCATTTTGGCTACATATTAAAATCACCAAAGGAGCTTTAAAAAAAACTGATGCCTCAGTCCCACCTCCCTACAGTGCTTCTGATTTAATTGCTCGTTACTTAGATGATTTTTTTAATTAAAAAATTTTCCAGCTTTATCAAGATATATAATATTATAGATACCTAATGACAAATACATTATGTAAGTGTAATGTGTAAAACAATGATGTTGTACATGTAAATACCGCACAATGATTATCATGATACAGTTACTTAACATACCCATCATCTCAAATAATTACACTCCAGGTAATTTTAATTACAGTCAGGGTTGAGAATCACTGGGTTGACAGAAGTGGAAACTAGATGACAGCAAAGCAGGTGTTTTCTAGAGTCAAAATTTCAAAGCAATGATGTTCCATTTGTAAAATCAAACTCATTTCACAGAGGCATTGTATAATGTACATGTCTACTAGCCTCGACTAAAAACCTTGGGCTAATTCACTCTAGGGTCTGTTGGTGCTAAGAGCAATCAGCAAAAATCATACTGCTCGGGAATCATAGCTACTGGAGGATCTTTGCCTTGAGAAGATTACTTAGTGCCGTGTGCTAGGGACACATTCCTCTCATCCTTGAGGACACAGATCAAGCTCACCTCCTCTGGGAAATCCTTCCTAAACTCCCAGTACACTGAGATTTCTTCCCCTTTGATATTTACAATTCTTTACTGACCCATTTCTTAGGCAGACAAGTAACACTAACAGAGTAATTTACATTTACATCTAGCACAAGCCCTGCGCTAGACACTTACCTTGTTCAATAACAAGCTGTTATGTTAGCTCCTCACACTTGCTGCCCTGCACCTGGCTCATGTGACTTTGCCATTTCTGGCCCTGGCACCTACTTTTTCCAGGCTCATCTCATCGCTCTGCAACTTCCTACTCTAGAACTCTAGCCACAGTGGCCTTCTTGAAGTTCCTTGGATGTACCACGTTCCTTCCTACCACACATCTTTTGCTGTATTCTTGCTGCCTGGAATTTTCTCTACCAAGTTACTCATCCGTAAGGTCTTCACTCATTCATTCATCAAGTCCTCAGAGAAGCCTTCAACTAAGTCGAGCCTCTCTGCTAAACATACTCAAATACAGTATTATGTAGCTTTTAGATTCTTAACACTATGCGGTTTAAAGCATATACATGTGTGCACATTATGCATTTATATGTATATGATATATAAATACATGTATTGAAATCATACACCCATGACATATGCATGATACTTCACTGTCTGAATCCCTCACTAAATTACAAGCTCCATGAGGGCAAGATCATGCCATTTTACTCCACCATCAAATCTCCCTGTCTAGCACAGTACATAATATGCAGAGGTACTTAATAAAACATTTACTGAATGAATGAATAAAAAAGTGACTCAAAATAATTTCCGACATTCTACTTTTTAAAGTCTAAATTTACAAATAATATAAGAACTGACATGTTTTAAAATGTTCTATAGCTAACCTTTCCTTCTCCTTTTTTGAGATCGATACTGATTGCTAAAAAAGAACCCCCCTGCACTGTTGGTACGAATGTAAATTGGTACAGTCACTATGGAAAATAGTAGGGAGGTTCCTTACAAAACTAAAAATAGAGTTACCATATGATTCAGAATCCCATTCCTGGACATATATCTGGAGAAAATTATAATTCAAACAGATACATGCATCCCAAAATTTACAGCGCCACTATTTACAATAGCCAAGACATGGATGCAATCTAAGTGTCCATTGATAGACAATGGATAAAGAAGAAGTGGTGTGGTACACACATGAATACTACTCAGCCATAAAAAAGAATGCAATATTGCCATTTGCACCAGGTAGAATCAAATGATGCTTCAACTTAAGTGGTTTGATGTAAGTAGTAGAGGAAAAAAAATGGGGCTCTGAAATTTGACAAATGTAGATCCAAACACTGGTTCTAACTAACAGTAAATCATAATTTCTATGTTTCTCATCTATAAAGTGGAGTTAATATCAATCTATAGATATTACCATATACAATATAAAGCATTTATAGGATACAATGTATGTTAGAAAAATACTAGTTGTCCTTAAACCTGTTACAGTTCTATCCTTCAAGGTCTGATTCAGATACCATCTTCCATCAAGACCAAAATTCTCCAGTGAGAAAAAGTTTCTCCTACTTTCCTACAGCAACTATACTGATCCTTGGCTTTAGAGTTGTTTGTGATCATAACATTACTACTTACTACTACTATCAGGCTCCTTGGAAGCAAATCCTGTATCGTTTTTATCTTTCAATCTCAAGTTGTACCAAGTTCAGTACATGTTTCCCAAATGGAATTTAAGCCATTACGCATGAGAAACCTTAAGAAGAGAAGGATTTTACCATTTTTACAATAGAGATCTTCTTGGAGAACTCTGATCCTGGGAGGGATTAGGGGTAGGAGGAAAAGGGGACGACAGAAGATGAGATGGCTGGATGGCATCACTGACTCGATGGACATGAGTCTGAGTGAACTCCAGGAGTTGGTGATGGACAGGGAGGCCTGGCGTGCTGCAATTCATGGGGTCACAAAGAGTCGGACACAACTGAGCGACTGAACTGAACTGGAGAACTTACTCTCCCATTACTCTTTTCTACAAAGGAGCACCCCTAGTTTCTTTGAAGTGATCCTTTAGATATGATATGTTTAAGTGGTTCAAAATACCTAAACATTATCATCACGAAAACTATCATTTATCCAAGGCCTACAACATGACTTGCACTTATAATGATTAATCTTCAGAATAATTTTGCAGGTAAGAGTCATATCTATCTTATAAATAAATGTAAACTGAAAAGTTACATCATAGCTTGCTCTGGGCCATGAAGCAAATAATCTGGACTATTAATTCAGACTCTAAAGCAAGGCCTTTCTACTATATAATGTCATGTTTCATGAATATGATCTATATATTATTAGACATTCACCTTAATGGAGTCTTATGCAAACTAAACATTGGTCAGCATTGGTCAAACATTGGACAAAGGAATATATTTTTAAAATCTAACCTTCAAATGTCCTTCGCCTGTGAGGAATTCAGAGTAGCCAGCATCAGTGGCCAGCAAACCTACAAACTGCATGCTGGGCCGTTGCTGAATAAAAGCTTCAACAGCTTTGTCTGTCACATGCTTCCTCCCAGAAACATCCAAGGAGACGAGGTTGGGCAGGATGTCCTTTTGTTCTAATAACCGAAGAGCTATGTCCGATGTAAACTGTTTATCATCTGAAATATCAAGATGATTCAGATGTCTTAGTTCTCGAACAACATCCAGTATCTGGGTAGTTGTCATTTTTAAACATTTCAAGTGATGCATGGTTAGAGACTTGAGTCGGTCTTTGCAGGCCAGCAGAGCCGTGATGTCTGTGATCGAGGTGTTGGAAATATCCAGGCTCTCTAATCTTGGCAATGAGGCAACTTCAGCCAGGTCTTCATTGTAAAAGAGAACATTGGTGATGCTTAATGCTCGAAGGCCAGAAAGTCGGCTAAAGCACCGCTCATAAGGATCTTCGAGAGAGAGAGTTAATGAGTTCAGCACGAGGCACTGGAGATTTTGCTGGATCCATTTGTTACTGCCAAGCCCACTGATGATGTCTGTAATTGTGATGTCAGCATTCACACCTGTGGCATCAAGTTCCACTAACTTGTGGTGGCAGAAGGCTTTCCGGAAAGCAACAGCAGAGATCTTGGCTTTGCGAATGCAAGCTCGTTTTAAGCGCATCTGGTTGCCCCTAAAAATACCTACAGTTGCATCATTCAGGAGACCTAGGGAAAAATAAGCAGTACTTTAACTTCAAAAAATGGTTAAAGGATAGCTAAAATTTCCAGCATACTTTACACTTTCGAAGTAACAGTATTTCATTTAATAAACATAACAATTCAGTGAGTTAAGAATGTGATTGTCTACAATTTATAGATGAGTAAACTGGGGTTCAAAAAAGTGGTCTTCTAAGAGCACAGAAACAGTACGTGGCAGAATCAGGACTGTGTTAGGCATTACTGACATTCACTAATATCTGCTTCTCCTCCCATTACTGGATACCTTTTCCAACCTACCCTTGGATTTAGATAGGGCTACATGCCCAGTTCTAGCCAAAGGTATATCAGATCCAAGTACAAAAGTATCATGAAAGAAAAGAAAAGGAAGTAATTTACCATGCCTGGAGATCTGAAAAAGACTCCATGGAAGAGGTGATACTTGTGAAGGTCTTTCAAAGATGAAGGAACAATTCAAAGATGGAGAAGGAAAGTGAGGGGAATTTAAGAAGAATACAGGAGAAAACCTATATATGAGTGAGAAGAGAATATGGTCGATTTCTGAAGATTTATGTATGGAAGTGGGAAGAGACAAGGAGTAAGGCTAGATCACTGAAAGGTCAAGAGAAGAAAGCAGGCCAGCTAGAGATCCTGGGACACAAAGACCTACACGGTGGAGTTCCTGGTTTTTCTTCCCTGTACCATAATTGGGAAATACCAACAAGCACACACAAAAACAGCCCCTCCCCCGCCAGGGCCACAAAATCTGCTCACTCCGGCCAAAGCACCAGGAAAAGGGCAGCCTAGCAAGGGTAAATGTTCTTGCTCCCCACTTGATTTCTGCTGACCCCGAGACTTAGCGCTCCTCTTTATGGCTATGCAGGAGATTGGTGTCCTGGCTCCTCATTAGGTCTCTGGTGTTTGACTAAAGTAAAGTGATGACTTTATCTCACCACATTTGCTGATGTGGATGAGGGTGTTGGAGACATAAACAAAAACCTCACCCTCATCCACACCAGCAAATGCCAAGAGGGGAACCTAGACTTTCACTCCTGCTATAACTAGTTGCCACAGTCTCCCCACAGAGAAGTGTTAGGAGAAGGCCGAGCATGGAGCCAGGACTTCCACGTCCATCTGGTAGTAATCAGGTGCTTCTCCCTTTCCGAGCTGGGGTGGTATCAAAGGAAGCCTAGTGGAGAGTTGAGACTTCATCACTGCCTAACAGTAAGTAATGAGGTCACCTCCCTACAACATGCTGTCAATGGAGGCCAAATGAAGAAGAGAAATGAAGTACTCACATGGCTCTCGGCTAGAGAGGTTATCAGTAGCGAACTAGTGGGGAGAACGCCAATCTCCTGCATAGCAGTAATGACTAATCAGAAGCACTAAGTCTCAGGTGTCAACAGAAGTCAAGTGGGGAACAAGAACATTTAGCCCAGTCTGGCAACAGCAAGGCAGTGCCTCCACACTGCTAGAGTGGCAGCAGAGACACAAACAAAGTCTCCTAACACAATATCCAAACTGTCCAGATTTCAATAAAAACTCACTCATCATACAAAGGACCAGTAAGATCTCAAAGTGAAAAAAAGACTATAGATGTTAACACTAAAAAATCAGAAATGTTAAAATTATTTGATGAAGGTCTTAAAGGAGCCATCATAAAAATACTTAAGTGTGCAATTACAAACAAGCTTGAAACAAATGGAAAACAGAAAGCCTCAGAAAAGAAGTAGAAGTTATAAAGAAGAACCAAAGGAAAATTTTAGAATTGAAAAATACAATAATGGTTGCGTTCAACAACAGAATAAAAGAAACAAAGGAAAGAATTAGTGAAGTAAAAGATTTTTTTAAAAATGGAAATTACCCAAATCTAAAGAACAGGGGAAAAAAAAACAGACTTAAAAAATATTTGAACACAGCTATTTGTTGCAGAAAGAGTGGAGGAATAGGGCAGGGTTGAAAAAGTATTTGAAGAAATCATTACACACACCTATTAAAATGGCTCAAATTAAAAAACAGTAGTAACACCAAATGCTGGCAAGTATGCAGAGAAACTGAGTCAGTCTTATATTGGTAAGAGTGTAAAATGGCATCGCCATTCTGTAAACAGTGTGGCAGTTTTTAAAAACCTAAACGTGCAACTACAATAGGACCCAACGGTAGCACTCCTGGGCATGTATCCCAAAGAAATGAAAACTTATGTTCACATAAGACCTGTCCATGGATGACTACAATATTCATACTTGACATTACATTCTTAATAGTTAATAGATATTATATTAGTAACAGCTAAACGACATTATCTTTTTAGATGGTAAAATTCTTATTCTGATTCCTAGATCTTATACACACATTTCCTGGAAAATTTTTAGCACTGAGATAACAGATACAGTGAGCAGAGTATGACAAGAGAATTATAGAAGCAAGTAAGTAAAACTCTTTAGTATCAGGCTTATTTTAATAAGGACTGCTACCAATATCATTAATCCTTTGAATTGAGTAAATACGTAGAATTTTTAAAATAAATTATTTTCTAAAATCATTGCACTATTAGAAGACGTATATTAGCAATTTTGAAAGCATTCATAAGGAATTCCCTAGCAGTCCAGAGGTTTTTCTTTTGCAGTATTATTAGCAGTATCCACTCCTGACTATTTGAAGGTGGATATGCTTTTATAAAGAGATTAAATAATTTGTGCATGTGATGAATAAGACAAGTAATCACCTGGCAGAAACACAAATGGGGCAGCACACTGTTTCTCTCGACCCTCACTTTCCTCATTTGAACTCAGTTTGAAGAAAACTGGTAGAAAACACATTCTGATCAAGCATCTAGCTTTCCAAAGACATACTCTGGAAGACAATTATTTAGTTGCTAATGCTAAGTTGCTTCAGTCGTGTCCAACTGTGTGTGACCCCATAGACGGCAGCCCACCAGGCTCCTCCATCCATGGGATTTTCCAGACAAGAGTACTTTCCGATTATTTAGTTATATGTACTTAAAAACTACTTTCATTATTTTATTCATATAAAGCATTCACCAGTGCCTGGTATATAATAAGCATTCAACAAATGTTAGCTGCTATTATTAATCAACAATAGTTATATTTCAAAAGGAATCTGGGGAAGTTAAAACTTCAGTTAACATTTACTCTGTTGATTTACAAGACTAGTTATATGTAGAAATATTTAAACTGAACTTGCTAAGTGTAATCATTAAATTGAGACCAGAAAGAAATGGTAGCACTAGCATAATCTTTTAAATCTCATTTGTAAGGGATCTTTAACTTAAATGTGGATAGTACCTATTGAAATTTACCCTCATTCCTTCAGTAGGTTGAAAGAATCCAGAGACTACAGACTTGAGCAACTTTAGTGAAAACCAAGGAATGCAGACATCTTCTTCCTCCCACCCTTCCTTAGAATGCACTATCTGCATTTGTGTGTGCTCTCTCTTCTGTTTCTCTCTCTCTACAGACAGACAGACACACACACACACACACACATCAGATAATGGGATATACTTTCACTGTGACTTTAAGTATATATAATAAATTTATATATTTGTATATGTGTGTTCACTTGCTCAGTTGTGTCTGACTCTTCGCGACTGGCATGGACTATAGCCCACCAGGCTTCCCAGTCCATGGAATTTTCCAGGCAAGAATACTGGAGTGGGTGCCATTTCCTCCTCCAGAGGATCTTCCCAACCCAGGGACTGAACCGAGTTTCCTGCATCTCCTGTACTGGCAAGTGGATTCTTTACCACTGAGCCACCTGGGAAGTCCCTTATTGTCCCTATATTTAATATTTAATAAAATATAACAACTATAAACATATTTGAATGTATGTGTGGGTATGTGTGACTTGTTATTTAAAGTCACAACAAAAGTGTATAAACCATTATCAGCCATCCAGGAGCAAGAATACCTCTAATGTAGGAGTAGGAAGGTTGTGCGGCAGTGAAAAGAAAACAGATTTAGAATAAAATAGATCTGCATTTGAAACAGGACTCTATCATTTACTAGCAGTGTGACTCTTATTAACCTCAGTTTCCTTATCTGTATATGAATAGGATAAAAATACCTACCTTATAAGTTTTTGAGAAAATTCAAGAAAAGTATAAACTGCCTGGCATTAATATTACATGGAAGGGGCAATTAATAAATGATAATTATCACTATTGCCATATTTATTCTATTTTATAGTTGTGGAAAAAACTGTATTTCTTACTTGTAAGAGTTTACATACCCTAAATATATAAAAGGATTGAATCTCTTTCAACTTAGAACTTACACATAGGTAACAAAATTATCAATATACTGTGCATAATCAGAATTTCACAGATAAATCTTTTACAATTTATTTTCAGAATTTGTTTTTGAAGACAGAAGTAATATATTAGCTATGATTTCTGTTTCAAAGATCAAAAGCATAAACTAATTTTTCCATTATAACATTTATTGATTTTCTTGCTGCCAAATAACACTGTAAGGTATTTTAGACCAGCAGACTTCCAAACTGCTATTTTTGGACAGAAGTTATTTTCACCATGCGAACAGCTTCTCATAAAACAAAATAGAAGAAACAAACACAAAAAGGACTTGCCAGGTTAGAAAAGAAAATGCTTATTTAAATTATACCATAAGTAGCAAGGTAGGCAAAAATAAATAAATCCCTTTTCCTCAATTAGGCTTTTCTGTTATTGCTATGAAAATAATTAAATGGCCACAGCAGTACTTCAAAACCCAATGCTAATTAAAAGGGCATAATTTTTGTTTCCTCTGTTTATTTATTACCATGAAAAGCCATGGTCTGAAGTAGCCGATCAGCCACCTCCTGTGGGAATACTCCAGGTTCCTGCAGACACAATGTTCCATCTTGTCTTGCTGAGCAGAACTTCTCAAGGTGAGTAGTCAGGAAATTCAAGCAGATATCAAGTAAGGAATAAGGAGATGCCTCCTCCTTGGATCCCAGGAAGAAACAAAGGGAAAACCAAAGCCAACAAGTTAGTTTCCAGAAAAGTAGAGAACAAAATATTCATTTACTTGCTCGACAAGTACTTTTATTCAAGCGTCTACCATGTGCAAGATACCATGTTAGGCAGTGGGAATACAACATATGATCCATGTTATCAAGAAGCAGGAGAAGAGAAACATTTAAACACATTTTTACTAAAAGTCTATTAAATACTATAGTTTAGGATATATTGGGTATTCATGTAAACATACAGCAAGGTATCCTAATCAGTCAAGGATAGTTAGGGAAGATGGCACAGCAGATTAATCTTCCTAAATTACCATCCCAGGACACTCTACTGCTCAAGACATCAGTGGGATGCATGGGCCTGAACACAAAAGAAAAAAATCTTATATTGTTAGACTGATGATGCCCCAGTCCTTCCAAAATCTAGCCCCAATTTACTTTCCAACTTGACCTCCCACAAAATTCCCATCCCAACCTAACAGTTCAAATATGATCAGTTTATTTGGAGGAAAGAATGTGCTATAGGTGTTACCCTCAAAATAGAAAAAGGTTAACCCAGTTATTCCAATCTGAGGAATATAGAACTAATCAAATAAGCACAAAGATTTAAGTATAAGGGTTTTGATTACAGAAATAAATACACCTTAAGGTCCCTAATAACAGTAATATAACTAAAATATAATTATAGCAGCTACCATCCATTAGGTGCTTTCTGTATGACTCTGCTGAGAGTTTAACATAAACTATCCATTATTTCAGTCATTCCTCACCCCTACTTTACTAAGTAGTGAAGCATTATTTTCATTTTTGCATAACTGACAACTGGCTCAGAAAAGTAACATCTAAGTATTCTATACATGGTAACTGACAAAGTGTAACTTCAAATTAAAAACTGACTTAGGGGGGCTTCTCTGGTGGTCCAGTGGATAAGACTCTGAGCTCCCAATGCAGGCAACCCAGGTTCAACCCCTGCCACAACGAAGACCTCATGCAGCCAAATAAATAAATAAAAATATCTTAAAAAAATATGACTCAGGAACACAACTCTTAATCATATGAAATTGATACTATACATGTGACATTTTAATGGCTGAATAATATGCAGCCATTAAAAATTATAATTCAAAGACATATTACTCAAATACAAAAATATTCATAATACAAGGTAAGTTTTTTAAAATACATAGTTTATAGAACTTCCTCAACCTGATAAATGTCATCCATTCATTCTGATTCATTCCTATTCATGGATCAGAAGATAATTTTTTTTTTTTCATGTGGCAGTGAGTACTATCAAACTCCAGTCATAGAGGCAAGCCCTACTGGTGTTAGCGAAAATCCTGCCATTAATATAGCACACTTCTGACACTCAGCAGTTCAGAAGATAATATTTTAAAATTGATCTACAGATTCAGTACAATCCTTACCAAAATTCCAGCTTCTTTTTTTTCAGAAATTAACAAACTGACCTAAAATTCATATGGAAATACAGTGGACCTAGAATAACTGAAACAATCTCTGAAAAGAACAACAAACTTGGAAGACTCACATTTGTCAGTTGTAAAGCTTACTATAAAGCGACAATAAACAAAGCAGTATGGTACTGGCATAAAAACAGACACATAAATCAACGAGATAGAACTGAAAGATCAGATCAGAAATAAACTCTCATATTTATGGTCAGTTGACTTAAACAAGGCTGTCAAGACAATTCAATGGGGGAAAAAAACAGGCTTTTCAACAAACAGGACTGGGATAATTGGACGTCTACATGCAAAAGGATGAACATGGGGTCCTTCCTCATAGCACATATAAAAATTAACTCAAAATGGATCAAAGGCCCGAAGGTAAAAGTTAAAACTATTAGGTTCTTAGAAGAAAACTTTGGGATAATCTTTTGAATTGGTGAATGACTTCTTAGATATGACATCAAAAGCACAACCAACCAAAGAAAAAAGCAGATAAACTAGACTTCATAAAAACAAAAAGACTTTTGCATCAAAGGTCATCATCAAGAAAGTGAAAAGAAAATCACAAAAAATGGGAGAAAATATTTGCAAATCATGTATCTGTTAAGGGATTTGTATCTAGATTATACAAATAATTCTTACAACTCAATTATAAAAAGACAACTCAAAGACAGGCAAAAGTCTAAACGGACATTTCTCCAAAGAAATACAAATGACCAAGAGTCACATGAAAGACACTCAACATCATTAGTTACCAGAAAAATGCAAATAAAAATTACAATGAAGTAATATCTCACACTTACTATTAAGGCTATAACCAAAAGACAGACAAAAACAAGTGTTGGTGAAGATGTGAAGAAACTGGATCTCGCGTACCCTGTAAGTGGAAATGTAAAATGGTACAGCCACTTTGGAAAACAATCTAGCAGGGGCTTCCCTGGTGGCTCAGTGGTGAAGATTCCTGCCAGTGCAGGAGACATGGGTTCAATCCCTGGTCTGGGAAGATCCCACGTGCTGCAGAGCAACGAAGCCCATGCACCACAACTATTCAGCCTGCCCACTAAGGCCCAGGAGACTCAACTGCTGAGCCCACATATCACAACTACTGAAGCCGTGCACCATAGAGCCTGCAACAAGAGGAGCCACCTTAATGAGAAGCCCAGGCACCGCAACTAGAGTAGCCCCTGCTCTCCACAACTATAGAAAAGCCCAACAGCAATAAAGACCCAGCACAGCCAAGAATAAATAAATTGAAAACTTTTAACAATCTAGCAATTGCCATATAACCTTGCAATTCCACTAAGCATATACTTAAGAGAAATGAAAACGTAGGGTTACACAAAACTTGAACATAAATGTTTACAAAAGCTTTATTCATAATAGATGAAAAGTGGAAATGGCCTAATATCATCAACTTATGAGTGGATAAATAAAATATGGTATATTTACACAATGGAATACTATTCCATTGTTTTCTGGAATCACAGATGGATCTCAAAAACATTATACTAAATGAAAGAAGTCAGTCACAAAAGACCATATAATGCAGAATTCCATTTATGTACAATGTCCAAAATAGGCAAATCTGTACAGAGAGAAAGATTAGTGGATCTTGATGAAAGTGAAAGTGGAGAGTGAAAAAGTTGGCTTAAAGCTCAACATTCACAAAACGAAGATCATGGCATCTGGTCCCATTACTTCACAGGAAATAGATGGGGAAACAGTGGAAGTGTCAGACTTTATTGTTTTGGGCTCCAAAATCACTGCAGATGGTGACTGCAGCCAGGAAATTAAAAGACGCTTACTCCTTGGAAGAAAAGTTATGACCAACCTAGATAGCATATTCAAAAACAGAGACATTCCTTTGCCAACACAGGTCCGTCTAGTCAAGGCTATGGTTTTTCCTGTGGTCACGTATGGATGTGAGAGCTGGACTGTGAAGAAAGCTGAGCGCCGAAGAATTGATGCTTTTGAACTGTGGTGTTGGAGAAGACTCTTGAGAGTTCCTTGGACTGCAAGGAGATCCAACCAGTCCATTCTGAAGGAGATCAGCCCTGGGATTTCTTTGGAAGGAATGATGCTGAAGCTGAAACTCCAGTACTTTGGCCACCTCATGCGAAAAGTTGACTCACTTGAAAAGACTCTGATGCTGGGAGGGATTGGGGGCAGGAGGAGAAGGGGACGACAGAGGATGAGATGGCTGGATGGCATCAATGACTCAATGGACGTGAGTCTGAGTGAACTCCGGGAGTTGGTGATGGACAGGGAGGCCTGGCGTGCTGCGATTCATGGGGTCGCAGAGTCAGACACGACTGAGCGACTGAACTGAACTGAACTGAATGCAGATAATAATAATGCCTACTTCATAAAGTTGTTGTGAGGACTCAATGAGATAAATAGGATCAAAAGTACTCAGAATAATGGCAGTATGTCTGGAAACACAGCTTGCAAGGGTCAGAGTCAGGATTCAGACCCAGGAAATGTAGCTCCAAGAGCCTATGCCCTTATCCAGCATAATATACTATCTTTCAACTTTATATGCAAATTCTAAATTTGTTATCTCACCTGATACTGAAAGCAGTTATGTGATGTGAACAAGGAAAATCATCTCCATTTAAAGAAAAACAACAGAGAGGTTATATATATCAAGCCAGTGACAAAACTAGAACCGTACTCAGGTTATCTGAGATCTCCTCCAAAAACTCTACTGCCATCTGTGATTCCCCAAATTCCAGTATTTTTAGCTAACACAGAAGTATTGAGAGATCAGTCATTTTAATTTTATTATTATTTTTTTTGGCTGCATCAAGGCAAGAGTTCCCCACCCAGGGATTGAACCTGGCCTATGGTGAAAAATGAAAGCTCCTTCTAACCACTAGGATTTCCAGGGAATTCCCTTTATTTCTAAACAGACAACAGCAGCACAGGACAAAGAAAGGATAAAGCAGAAGCTGAAATTCGGTGTCTATTAACAATTCATTTCTTGAAAATTCCCGCTCAGGGAGATTTTCCCCTTCCCCAACTAGGCACACTCCAGGCAAGGCATAAACAAAGCTCCTACTAGAAAAAAAGCAGGAGGGAGAGAAGGTCAAGTCTGATTTCGTTTGGATCATAAGGTAACCCAAACAGTTCAAAGACTAAATTTCTAGGAAGAACAAACGAGAAAGTTCTTTTTAATTAAGTGAAATGGCTTCTACTCCATCTGGACCAATCCAACCCTTCACTGCATAGCTTTTATCCTATAACTCTTCTAAAAAAAATCCAAAGGTTCCGTATCATCCATAACCATAGTTCTCATGCTTGGAACACATTTTAAGAGGCTCCCCAGCAGGAGTGTGCCATGGGATTAAAACTATAGTATTAACTTGACATTTTTTTTTAAACTAAAGAAAACAATTTTATAGAATAGATAAATGAACTTCATAAATAAATAAATGGAATGGGCTATATGGTTTAACTGTATTTCCAGATATTACCTTGTTTTTTGGTAAAGCTTAAATATTTGCTGGGGCCCCCTGGGGACTAGGTTCTGGACGGAGGGGCCCTGCATTAAGCACAGCACTGTAAACACAGGTGGAGGGGAAAGAAACCCGGGTGAGTGTGTTTAGAACATCAAACACACTCAAAGATTATTTGAGAGGATAAGAGTATGGGAGGTTGGGGAAAACGGAACCAAGTTATTAACTAATAAATAAAAATATTTTTGTACTGAAACAAATATATTAAGTAAAAGGCAAAAACTGCATGAATTTTAAGATAAAACACAAAATTACCAAGAAATTACTATCTGTAACACTGGTTTCAAGTAAATCCCTCTTCTATCTCCCAGGAAATCAAGTTTCCTCTGCTGTAGGAAGTTGGAAAAGAGACCTAGAGAATAAAATATAAACATTACAGCAAGGTATTCAAAATCTTTACTAACTGGCTCCAGCCTTCCTTTCCAGCCTCATTTTCTACTGTTTCCTTTTCCCTCTAAACATGTTACTAACTAGATACACTAAACTGAATGTTCCCTAATGCAACCTACTATTTACCATCTCTTCCTAAGCAGTGTATCGAGCATTTTCACATCTCTGAAACGTTTTTAGATGAGTCCTTCTCTGTGGCAAAATCTGACACATCATTTAGCAATCAGTCAAACCTCACTAGTTCTATGATGCCCTTCCTAATTTCCAGGGCAGAATTAATTTGACTCAGCACCTGGGAGATTAATTTGCACCATTATCTATTAGCTACTATGTACTGAATGACAGCTGTGTGGTGACAGGCACAACCCAGCAACTTTATATATACATTTGCAATCTTCAAAACAACCTGCTTTGAACAAAATAGGTAAACTAAGGCTCAGAAAGATTAACTTACTGTGAAAGATAAAAGAGCCAGCAGAAGGCAGAGCAAGAATAAAAATTACAAGAGCTACCATTGTAGTGACAGAGTGCGGGCGCGCGTAAGCGCGCGCACACACACACACACACACACACACACACTTTTCATGAAACACTGTCTCTGATTCTGGTTCACAGCTCTTTAGATACATGAGCTCTTTGAATTTCTAGGTCCTATGAATCAAGCACCATTACAATATACATTTTAATGAGGAAACAGGTTTAGATTAAAGAAAAAAAACATATAGATATACACACACACGGCCAGCATGTTAATAAACTGGAACTCCAACTAAAAAATGAGGGCAAACCTATATTTTCAAGCTCTTAAACCACTATACTATAATATCATAATCATAGGGCTTTATTTGTTCATATATGCTATGTACTATATGCAATAAACTATGCTAAGTACATTACATATATAATTTCATTTCCTTATTAAAACTGTACCAGTATCCCCTATTCTATGAAGATGAAGACACTGAAACTTGAGGAGTTATTAATTTGCCACAATGATACAGCTAATAGGTGCCAGAGCCAGGACTGGGCCCCAGGCAATCTGATTCCAGAGCTAAGGCTGCGCTTTTACCACTACACAAGCTGCTCTTTATATCTGACTCCAAAGCCAGTTTATTTTATAATTTCTGTTACACCATAGTTATTTATGACTGTATCTGTCTCCCCCACTAGATCAGGATGCTCTTCAAGTTCAAGGAACATATTAACCCTTTTTGTATATCCTTAGCACCCAGCACACTCCCTGATATTTACCTGTTAAACGAGAAAGAGTTCAAATTGGAATAGTGGTAAAGAGATTTGCCCAGAGTCACACTATTTGTAAGAAGTGGGGCAAAGATGTAACCCTAGACCTTCTTATTATGAAGTCTATATCTTTTCCACTATAACATGGGAGAGACATGGGTTCGATCTCTGGGTCGGGAAGATCCCCTGGAGAAGGAAATGACAATCTTCTCTAGTATTCTTGCCTGGAGAATCCAATAGACAGAGGAGCCTGGTGGGCTACCGTCCACAGGGTCGCAAAGAGTCTGACGCCACTGAAGTGACAGCAAGCACGCACCCGCGCACACCAGGTGCTCAGCTGCTGCCGTCTGTCCGACTCTGAGACCCCATGGATGGTACCCCACCAGGCTCTTTGGTTCATGCGATTATCCCGCAAGGGTACTAGAGTGGGTAGCCATTTCCTCCTCCAGGGGATCTTCCCCACTCGGTGATCAAACCTGAGTCTCCCGCAGCCCCAGCACCGGCAGGTGGTTTCTTTACCACGGAGCCACCTGGGAAGCCCCATACTGTACCATACCTCGGAACAACTATTAGTTTGGCACTGACATAAATGCCAAAAAACAACGTGGGGACCAGCTGGTTGTTACAGTGACTCACACAAGTAGTGATAATGCTGTGGATTATGGCAAAAGCAAAGAAAATGGGGGAAAAAATCCAAAGTGAAAAACAATTTGAAGGAAGAATTGACAAGATGCAAGTGACCAAACAGGAAACAGATGCTGATTTCTGAATTCCCAGTGCCTAGCATAATGCCTGGAAAATCCCATGGACAGAGGAGCCTGGTAGGCTGCAGTCCATGGGGTTGCTAAGAGTCGGACATGCCTGAGCGACTTCACTTTCACTTTCACTTTCCTGCACTGGAAAAGGAAATGGCAACCCGCTCCAGTGTTCTTGCCTGGAGAATCCCAGGGATGGCAGAGCCTGGTGGGCTGTCATCTTTGGGGTCGCACAGTCGGACACAACTGAAGCGACTTAGCAGCAGCAGCAGCATGATGCCTGGCACTCTCCTAGATACTTGAGCATTCTCTGGATTGACCAGCATTCCTACAGAATCCTTTTGACATGTATTTGGCCCTCACAGCAGACTTGTGGAGCTGGTGTAATAGATGCTATTTTGTATATGAGGATACTGGAGATCAGAAAGAACAATGCATCCAAGTTCATTGGGTTAAAAATGTAGCAGAATTAGGCCTTGAACCAACATATTTAATTCTAATTTTTCCTATTCCATAGAGTGCTGTCAGATGAAGGAGGGAAAAGGGTGGAAGACAGAGAATCTGAGGTTTTAAAAAAAAAAAAAACTCCAAGATTTAAAGTAGTTGTTAACCAAGTGTCTGTGTCTGTGTCTGTGTGGGTGTGTCTGTGTGTGTGTGTGTGTGTGTGTGTGTGTGTGTAGAAATAGCACAGATATGCACACAAGATAAAATGCTAACATCTGGAGGATTTGGGTGAACGTCTATATGAGAATTCATGTTATTTCTGCAACTTTCTGTAAGTCTGAAATTGTCCAAAAAAAGTTAGAAAATAAAAAATGAAATAGGAATTAATACTCCCATGATCGCACTAACAAGACTGAAAAGAAGACAAGGCAAAGACTTATTTCCTCAAGGGAATTTGTTATGGCTGTGGAAAGTCTGTCTGCTTAGGCAAGTACAGAAAAGGAACTAAAAATGCTTCTGTGAAAGAAGTGAGCTGACTATACAGACTTAAATATCACCCCCTATTGGTGACAGCTGAGTCACAGAAGAGATAAATTCTTAGAGAAGTGAACTAAGCCCTGTAATTAACTATCACATGCACAGCAGGCAGAATGACGTGGTCCCTCAACACTGGCTGAAAAAATATCCTATGGAAAACAGGAAAAATAACACCAGTCTGAAAGAACAGCACAGCTCTTTAATTTTTTTTGTTAACATTGTGTTTTTTGGAACTGGATAAAATCCTGACATTGTGAACCATTCAAATCAAGTATACCCAGATTGGTCCTCTCAAATACTGCTGCTCAAAGTATAAATTGTCACAATTTCTCTGGATATAAAAGACTTAATTACAATCTTAAAAACATCCAGTCCCTGGATCCAGGACCTCATCTAAGAATTTACAAGAAACAAAAAAGAAAAATTTTTTAAAAAGGCGGGGGTGGGGAATAACCAGAGATATTAACAAAGGAATTTACACAAAGAGACTTATTCACAGTTTTTCTAAACTCCCCCCTGAAATACATATACAAATTCTAAAATAGGGGGGAAATGGCAAGCAAATTATATCAATCATATGGATAATTACATAATTATGTTTATGAATAAGTCTTTTTTAGAACCGAGTCTTTAAAGTATCTTTTTCACATTTTATTCTGAAATGATGAAACAATGAAAAGTTATTCAATTTCAGTTATGTACCTATATGTGTGAGAAGGATACAATATCAAAACTATTTTTATTTTTTGTCTCTAAACTTCATTTCTGGAAAAAAATTTTACTTCTTAGATATGCGTGAATTCTTAAATGAATTTTTCCAGTAGTAGAGTAATAATTTTTGTTCAGAATTCAAGTTTTCTTGAGCTATAATCAAACAACCTTGAGTTTGCTTGGGCTAAGTTTTTCTGTTTTTGTCCTTTTTTTCAAACTTTAAACTTTTTACTTTGTATTTGGATATAGCCAATTAACAATACTGTGGTAGTTTCAAGTGAAGAGCTAAGGGACTCAGCCATACATATACATGTATCCATTCTCCCCCCAACCCCCTTTCAATCCAGGCTGGCACATAACCCAGAGTTTCATGTGCCATACAGTAGATCCTTGTTGGTTAAAGACAGTAAAATGCCAAGAATAAAGTTAATCTAAGCTAAACAAAAACTGTATATGCAGCAAGCTTTCAACTAAACATCTATACAGGCATAGGATTCCCTTGTGGCTCAGCTGGTAAAGAATCAGCCTGCATGCAGGAGACCTGGGTTTGATCCCTGGGTTGGGAAGATCCCCTGGAGAAGGGAACGGCTACCCACTCCAGTATTCTGGCCTGGAGAATTCCATGCACTGTATAGTCCACGGGGTCGCAAAGAGTCTGACATGACTGAGCAAATTTCAGAAGATTATATAGCTACTTCTAAACTAAACAATATGTTATAGTAAACCTATAGAGAAGAGCAAGGGAAAGATTTAAAATTAAAAAGGATTAAAAAAATAAAATAAAATAAAAATTTTTTTAAAAATTAAAAAGGATAGTGGGGGTGGGTGGAAGTAGCATAGAAGAATGGGGCACACAGAGGAAAAACTGGCAGTGGTTATCCTCTATTTCTTAAGTTGGATGCTGGTTTTTAGACGTTCGTTTACTATGTTTCATGGCTCACATAAATGTTTTCTATGGTCTTCTAAATGTATCAAATTATTATTTTTTTAAAAATAAGATTTATTTTTATATATTTATTTGACTGGACTGGGTTTTAGTTGCAGCATGTGGGATCCAGTTCCCTGACCAGGGATCAAACCTGGTCCCCTGCTTTGGGAGCACAGAGTCTTAGTCACTCGACCATGAGGGAAGTCCTTAAAAGTATCAGTTATTAAAAATAAGAGAAAAAAAAAAGCAAAAACTTGTGAAAATGTTGGGAAAAAAGAGCTGTGTTCACATTTGCACTTTTCAAATATTCAAAATAACCAAAAATCAGTGTCTATTTTATCAATGATAGTCATACTTTTCAATATATGTATTCAAACTAGTAAAAACAGACCTTTTATATTAGACTCTATAATAGACCTTTCATATTTAATTATACATATAATTAAAATTATATTAATTATGAATGAAAATATACATGCTGTGCTATACTTAGTCACTCAGTCATGTCTGACTCTGAGACCCCATGGACTGCAGCCCACCAGGCTCCTCTGTCCATAGGGGATTCTCCAGGCAAGAACACTAGAGTGGGTTGCCATGGCCTCCTCCAGGGGATCTTCCAAACCCAGGGATCAAACCCAGGTCTCCCGAATTGCAGGTGTTTTCTTTACCAACTGAGCCACCAGGGAAACCCAAGAATACCGGAGTAGGTAACCTATCCTCCTCCAAGGGATCTTCTGGACCCTGGAATCAAACTGGGGCCTCCTGCATTGCAGGCAGATTCTTTACCAGCTGAGCTACCAGGGAAACCCATACATATGTACACACACATTTTTATTTTTCCTAAATTGGTCATAATATAACTTCTCACCACTGCTCCTACACCCTTTCCCTATGAAGTCTTACATTTCTTAAGTTTTACCATCTAACAGTGATGGACTGGGTTGGGAAGGGCATCTTGAGAAAGGTTTCAGGGGAAAGGCAGGGGGATGGTTATGATGTATATAAAGGAAAGCAAATAGGAAATAAAAAAGAAATTTTAAGAAATATATCTGTGAAGTCTGTTCTATTCAGGTGTCCAAAAATTTTGCAAATAAAGACTCTGAGTTTTACTAAATGACTTTCTGGCTGAAGGATTATATTCCATAGATTATGACACTGTTCTGAGGCTAAACAACATGGATCATAGCTTAAATAGTTATACATAAACAATTAAAGAATTTTTCCTGCTATTAAAGCTAGTTATAGAAACATATATCTTCTCTTCTGCTCCTGTCTTTAGATGCCACAAAGCAGAACCTTGAAGGAACAACAAAAGAAAAGAACAACAAAAATAAAGAACAACTGGACTGAAAGGAGGTTAGGAGAGGTCTTGAGATGACACTACCTAGGGGAGACACAGTTCAGTTCAGTTCAGTCGCTCAGTCATGTCTGACTCTGCGACCCCGTGAGCCACAGCACGCCAGGCCTCCCTGGAGACACAGGAGGCTTTCAAATGAGGAAAAGGGAAAAAAAAAAAAGTAATAATGAGACTAACAGCTCGCGCTACAAGAGCCAAGATGTAGGGCCACACCTTCATCATTTAACAGCTGTCTAACTCTTTGATTTATAAAGTCTTTTCGGTAGTCCAGTGGTAGTCCAGTGGTTAAGAATCTGCCTTGCAATGCAGAGGACACCAGTCAATCCCTGTTCTGGGATGACCCCACATGCTGCAGGGCAACTAAGTCCATGTGCCGCAACTACCAAGCTTGCGCTCTAGAGCCCATGAGCCACAATTACTGAGCCCCTGAGCACCTGGAGCCCGTGCTCTGCGACAAGGGAAGCCACTGTAGGGAAAAGCCTGCACGCTGCAACTAGAGTAACCCTGCTCACCAAGACCAGACAAAGCCTGTGTGCTACAGCGAAGACCCCGTGCAATCAGAAATGATTTTAAATAGATAAATATCAAGTCTCTCGAAAACAATCATCATTACGATTCTATGAAGTAAGGAGAAAAGAGATTATCTTTGTTGAAGAAGCTGAGGTTCAGAGAAGAAATGTCGCCAGTGGTAGTCGGTCATACCTACCTTTCTTAATACATGCTGTCCTCTCTCCTTAGAATACCCTTCTCTTCCTCTCATCTGTCAAATTCCTACCGACACTACAAGAGCCAGGACACATGTGCACTGCTCCATGAAGCTGTTCCTCATATCCCAAAATACAACTGATATAATCACATGACATTCTCTATACAGTTCTATTTCAATTGTCCACTGTATAATTTTTACTTGTTTAGATGGCCATCTCCCTCTCAAGACTACGAATTCAAAGTAAGTTAGTAGTTCTCAAATGCTTTTTGTCTAAGATCCACGTAAGTGGGGCAAAAAAAAACCTCATAGCCTATCCATACCTCCTGGTTCCCAATGCAAAACCATATTAACAATATCACTACAAGGGAATTTTACCAACATTTCCTTCACCAAGAAAAATGGACGTTTCCTATTCAAGTTACAAAACACTGTCAACAGTCTAAATCTGGAAATTTTTATGTCAAAAGTTCTTTTAGCACAAATATATATATATAACCACACACTAGGTTAAGTCAATGATAATTTACAATTAAGATACAAACTAGTAACAATAAAAAAAAAATACCACCATCTCAATACAACAATGCTGAAGCACTGATTACAAATCTCTCTTCCAAAGTACGGGAATTACAATAAGCTACATTTGTACGTATGTAGTAGATTTGCAACACTTGCAAGTATCATACAGAACAGACTTCTTCCTAAGGAGTCTTTGAGGAATCATATGCTGATACTCATTAGCTCTTCCTAATCTTCTTATGGCTTTCTTTTAATCTTTCTAATTTTTAAATTTTCTTTCTTATATTCTCCATTCTTGATGCATTTAGTCATCTATGCAATATTCAGCTAGAGGCATACTCAGTCACTTTCCCATGACTTAGTTATATAATTTGTTGGTTGGTTTGTTTTCTATATGTAAAAGCTTCACTCTGTTACTATGTCACCAGGGTCAGGGCAAAGAAGCCTTTCAGCATTCTGAGCAGTGGTCTACCCATTTCCAGCAAGTGGGGAGGTGGGGGACACTGGGAACTGACTACATATTGTAACTGTAGTCTACTGCTGGAGGAGACTGGGGCTTCCGCTGTTGCTGGAGTGATAAAAAATGAACTCATCGATCAGGCATCCTTTATACTTAGGGCCTAAAGTCCCAAAAAATGCATCAGATAACTCATTTGTTGAATGAATTAGTAAGTTACTAGATGACATCTCAGAATTAATTTTATTTCTCAAGAAACTACTTCAGGAAACATCTGATATAAAAAATAGTAAGACCGCCTTAATTCCTCAAGACAGACCTTGTGGACTTCAAAACTATTAAATAATGAGGGGCTTCCCTTGTAGCTCAGTCAGTAAAGGATCTGCCTGCAGTGCAGGAGACCCGGGTTCAATCCCTGGGTTGGGAAGATCCCCTGGAGAAGGAAATGGCAACCCACTCCAGTATCCTTGGCCTGGAAAATCTCATGTACAGCGAAGCCTGGTGGGCTGCAGTTCATGGGGTCACAAAGAGTCGGGCACGACTGAGCGATTGACACTTACTCTTTTGATTAATTAATTAAAAGGAAAAAAAAACTTCATGGATGATACCAGGAACAGTATCTAACAGTAACAAATCAAAATCACATCCTTTATATAACTTGATACCTATAATAACCTTATAAAGTAAAAGGAAAAATATTACAAATTTCATTTCACAGTTAAGGAAGCTGAGGCACAAAAATGAAATGATGTTTCCAAAGACCCTGTGCTTAATAGGAAGAATACTCGACCTTGATTTGAATTCAGTGGTGTTACACTGCAAATTATCTAGCTTTTCTGATCCTCTGTCCTATCCTTTGTAGAATGGGGATAATATTAGTACTTATCTCATGGTGCTATTGTCAGGGTGAAGTGAGAGACTGTTTTTAAAGCCCCCAGCACAATGCCTGGCAGAGCAATTACTCAGTAAATGTTCCCTTCCTACTTAATAGCCATGATCTCGCACAAGTTATATAAGTTCAAGTTTCAGGCACATAAGGTAGAAAGTTCATGACTGTAAATTCTCGAGAGAGACTATTCCCGTCCAGAGACCATGTCAAGACAAGTACGCTCCTTTGTTTCCCTCCACCACGAGGCACGTATTTTTAGTCTATGTTTTCACCAACGGCGTGATGTTAGGTATTAGGGCCCTGGCTTTATGTAGTTGTCTTGGTTATGATTCATGAATCAGATTCAAGATCTTACCTCCTACCTGAAAAGTTCCTAGGACTGACAGATCCTCCAATAGAAGGTAAAAAGGCTCTGATACTCGTTTTTTCTATATCCTCGGATTATTTTTTCCTAAAGATTGGACCAACAACCAGGTGACTACAAAGATCACAAACTTGACAATTTCAGTATTAGAAATAAATTTTTTACGGACGTCTCTCTGAGGGACTATGTAATAAATACTGTGGTGAAAAGTGTGGGTTTGGAAGTCAGACTGCCTGAATTAAAATGCCAGCTCTATCACTTACAAAACGATGTAAGTTTAAGCATGAGTACTTAATCTTCCTGTACCTCAGTTTCCTGATCTATAAAAACACACAATAACAGTACCTACATCACAGGATTGTTGCCATAAATAAATTTTAGGTGTAAGACACTTAGAATAGTGACTCAGTTCAGTTCAGTTGCTCAGTTGTGTCTGATTCTTTGCAACCCCATGAACCACAGCACGCCAGGCCTCCCTGTCCATCACCAACTCCCAGAGTCCACTCAAACCCGTGTCCATTGTGTCGGTGATACCATCCAACCATCTCATCCTCTGTCGTCCCCTTCTCCTCCTGCCCTCAATCTTTCCCAGCCTCAGGGTCTTTTCAAAAGAGTCAGCTCTCTGCATCAAGTGGCCAAAGTACTGGAGTTTCAGCTTCAACATCAGTCCTTCCAATGAACACCCAGGACTGATCTCCTTGGATAGACTGGTTGGATCTGCTTGCAGTCCAAGGGACTCTCAAGAGTCTTCTCCAACACCACAGTTCAAAAACATCAAGTTCTGGCATATATTAAATGCTCAGTGTGTGTGTGTGAGTCAATCAGTCGCGTCCAATTCTACGTGATCCCATGTAGCCTGCCAGGCTCCTCTGTCCATGAAATGCTCCAGGCGAGAATACTGGTGGGCTGCCATTTCCTTCTCCAGGGGATCTTCTTGACCCAGGGATCGAACCCGGGTCTCCCACACTGCAGGCAGATTCTTCACCATCTGAGCTAACAAGGGAGCCATAAATGCTCAATAATCGTTAGCTATTACCATCCAATGTAAACTCCATAAAACAAACACTATGTTTTGTTCACTGCTCTATTCCCAGAGCCAACAAGAACGTCTAACAGATAGGCACTGAATGTTTACTGAATGAGTAAATGAACAGTCAACACAAATTTATTGTTAGGTGTGTTTAAAGTATTTATTTGCCCCTCGAGAAAGAGACCATATGTTCAGAGAGAAATATTAAGTCCCAAGTCTAGCAATAAAATTAAACAATGGGATTTAAAAGCAGACAGTGTCATTTGACTTCATGGATATAAGACATTTCAAGATATTGAAACAATCTTTGACTCCTCGTTTTAGTAGTACTCCGTGGGATATTTCTTTTTAGTTTATGGAGTTTCTTCCCCCTTGTGGTAGTAGTAAAGGCACAGGTATACTGTACTCAAGGGTACAGGTATTTTCAATTATTTGCCATGGACTGAGGGGAGTTATTTTCTTTTTTAAAAAATACTAGGGAATTCCCTGGCAGTCCAACGGTTAGGACTCCCTGCTTCCACTGCAGGGGACATGGGTTTGATTCCTGGTCACATGCCACGCAGTATGGCCAGAAAAAAAAAAAAAAAAAAACAAGCAAAAACCACCAACTACTCTTCAGAGATCCCTAGACACCAAATAAAGTTGCAGGTATGACCAACCTAAATCAAAAAGCAGAGACATTACTTTGTTAACAAAGGTCCGTCTAGTCAAGGCTATGCTTTTTCCAGTGGTCATGCATGGATGTGAGAGTTGGACTATAAAGAAAGCTGAGCACTTAAGAATTGATGCTTTTGAACTGTGGTGTTGGAGAAGACTCTTGAGAGTATCTTGGACTGCAAGCAGATCCAACCAGTCCATCCTAAAGGAGATAAGTCCTGGGTGTTCACTGGAAGGACTAATGTTGAAGCTGAAACTCCAATACTTTGGCCACCTGATACGAAGAGCTGACTCATTGAAAAAGACCCTGAGGCTGGGAAAGATTGAGGGCAGGAGGAGAAGGGGATGACAGGGGATGGGATGGTTGGATGGCATCACCGACTCAATGGACATGAGTTTGGGTAAACTCCAGGAGTTGGTGATGGACAGGGAGGCCTGGCGTGCTGCAGTTCATGGGGTCGCAAAGAGTCGGACACGACTGAGCGACTGAACTGAACTGAACTGAACTGAAGGCAACCTTCTTACATGTATCACTTCAAGGCTTGGCCAGTGTGGCAAAGGGCTCTGTGTTAAAGGGCAAGAAGCTAGATTTCTATCTACAAAAGATCAAGGCTTGCAAAGGTAAATAAATCCCCTTCCCTTCCATCTTAGCTCATGTAATAAAGCTATTCCATGAAACAATACAAAAATTCAGGTCAGCAGTCATTTAGCAGACGAGCAGATCATAGCAATCAGTAACTCAAAGAGATACTTTAGCATTATTTTCCTCTTAACTACTAGCATTAGTTTGAAATATAATATGGTAAACAGAGAAGCTGGGTTAATAATGGAAAGAGCACTGGGCTTGCAGTCAGTCCCAGCTCTGCTATTTAGTAGCTGTGTGACCTTAGGTAAAGAAATTAACTTCTCAGTTTTCTTATCTGCTAAACCTCTACCTTGACTACCTCACAAAATGGCACTGAGGAATAAATGGGATGTGTATGAAAATGCCTTTAAAATACTAACATACTATGGAAATATTAACATAATTGAAAGAAGGGTTTCCGCTGTGAATAGTCGAATAGTATATTAATGGAGGTAAGAGTTCAGGTTCACCCGAAATTAAAACCTATTAAACCGTCTGCCACTACAGGTAATAGAACGTACCTACTTTACTAAAATATTTACCTTTAACATGCTACAATCTTACTGCAGTTTTTAACAGGTGTAAAAGGTCACAGAGAGAGGATTTAATACAACCTTTTCACTTTAGATTTAAAATGGGAGGCACAGCAAGGTGAAACGACTTGCCAAAGGTTACAAGGCCTATGGAAAGAAAATAACTGATATTACATAACCAAGAGCACTGAAACTTTTTTTAAAATGCCCTTAGAAAAGGAGACTATGACATTGAACATGCATTAAGATGCTTTTGAGAGCTAAGCAAAGTGTTCATACAAGGGAGAACTGGAGATAGGAATAAAGAAAAAAGATCTTTATATAGAGTTAACAAAATGTTTAAATAATTTAACCACCCCTCTACATTTACAACTGATTCTTTACTATCTGTATTTAAATATTCTATTCTTTGGAAGGATATTTCCACAAATTATAGACAAATAACTTGTAAATGTTTATACAAAAGGATAGTGCTTTGCAATTCATCTCAAAATCATCTGGCTTCTTCCCCAGCTCTTCCTGATGAACTCTCTCGAAAGAAATGTTTATCCTGGGTCAAAACTACTACTTATGCTAGTAAGAGAAACTATCTGATCCAAAATTTCTTACCCACCAAAACTCTTTTCCCCTTCTCAGAGGACCTGTACGAAGTGTTCATCTATTTCCCCCTTTTCCATGACTCACATCTCAGTAAACATTCACCTTATGCAATTCTCTACAAAGTACACACATTCTTTCAGTATCAGGAATTATGTCAACTGTTTAAGACACGAAGCTGTAAAAAAAAAAAAGACACGAAGCTGAAAAAAACACAATACTGTACTTACCCACAGACAGCTCATAATCTGGAGAGACAGCCAGCCTCATTAAAAATACTAACACCATACAGTAATTCCCGTACCCAAAGCACATATAATGTACAAGGAAGGCATAAGAAGAGGAGCCCAAGGCTACCTGAGGGTAAATGCAGGCTTCACAAAGGAGGTAGGGCTTAAAAGGAACTTGAAAGTTAAATACTCAAGCAGACAGCATTCCAGGCTAAAGGAAGAGTCTAAGGAAAACTAGAGACATAATAAACAGTATGTGTGCTCAGTATAACTGAACATAAAATGCAAGGACTTTTTCTCATAAAATGATTAGCTCATTAAAGAATTAGATCTTAAGAATCCTCGTATACTGCACAGAACTATTTGCTGGACTCCCACTCTGTGATTTGATTTACACTGCCAAGTACACAGGATACAGATGTTTGTAGACCCACTGCTGGCCACAGGTACAGTTGCTACCTGTGTTGTTGCAGTACAATCTGTGTGGCTGCAGCAGCCCTATAAGACCACTGTAAACTAGTGGGCCCTAAACTGTAGGTTTCTTTTGCGGAGTGAAGAATCCACAAATTTACATTCATACCAAGCATGCTCTGTACACAGTAATATCTTGAAATGTACACTTTCAATGCCCAACAGATGCTATTAGAATTATGATTTCCACCAGCCTTTGGGGCTTTTCCCCTAATTATTGTGTTCTAAAAGTATATTCTTGTCATGTGTCTCAAGCTTTTCAACATGAAAAAGGTATCTAAATGCTAAAGACAGAATGCCACCAACATCTGACACTCTACAAATGCTCGCAGAAGGTGATTTGGCAAGACAGATCAAGAACCATAAAATTATACACACTCTTTGACCAATTTTCTCTCAATATTAAATTACTTTTAAAATGGAAACAATAGTACAAATATTTTAAATGCTTGAATTCAGTATAGATTCTGAAAATCTCAGAGTCCAGGGAAGGTGTTTGAAATAGCATAGACTTAGGGGTCAGACAAACCTGTGCTTGAATCCTGTTCAGTCACTTATTCGGTATATGACCATAATTGCCTGATTTCTCTAAGTCTCAGTTTTCTTAACTGTGCCTTGAGAAAACATCATCAACCGCATGGAATTATGAAGATTAATTAATACATCATCTGATACTGTGTGCTCACTAAATGTGTGAGATCATGCTCTCTAAATAAATGTCCCAGCACTCAAGAACTTTGTCTTAACATTTTCCTCTATTAATTACTAGCATTAAAAATATCTTTTATTCCACTGCAAATAATGACTATTTCTGCTACTTATTGGTGTGTTTTAAGGGTTAGCTTCAGAACCTGTGAAAAAAGTAGTGTTCTAGCCAAACTTTCCTAATTCAAGGATGACTCAATCATTAAATTCAACACTGATATTTTGCTTTGTATTTTTTTAAGTTTCATTTAATTGAAGTATAGTTGATTTACAGTGTTGTACCAATCTCTGCTGTACTGCAAGGTGACTCAGTTATACACAAATAGACACTGATTTGTGTATTTTTTTTTACCATATAATGAAAAAATTACTTAAAATATTCTCCTTTGAAAACAGAATAGTTTGAGAGTATCCAAAATTTTATCTACTGAACATGTGTGAATTAGTGGAAATTAGGAAACAGGCTCATCATATTACAGACACTCAATTGTTACATACTGAACAACACAGTAATTTTAAATTATTTTTATTCTTATAATGAACTGTTGGTGAAAGAAAGACAGGAAACATAAGTTGCGATGACAAAATAGGAGTAAATGAGTGCATTTATCTTATCAGGACTCTTATATGGCACATCAAGATATCTCAGTATTTTTAAGTATTGAAAAAATAAATGTGATGATAATTCTATCCAATTTGGATTTTCAATATTAGAAGTAAACTAACCATACTTCCTGGTGGCTCCGATGGTAAAGAATCCATCTACAATGCGGGAGACCCGGGTTAGATCCCTGGGTCAGGAAGATCCCCTGGAGAAGGAAATGGCAACCTATCCTAGTATTCTTGCCTGGAGAGTCTCATGGATAGAGGAGCCTGGAGGGCTACAGTCCATGGGGTTGCAAAGAGCCGGACACAACTAAGTGACTAAGCACTACTGCAATATCTGTACTTCCAATGTTTTATTTGTGGAGACAAGCTTGTAAGCAGCAGCCTGGAAGCATTTTTTTTATTTTGTCATTTAGAAAAAAAAATAGAAAAATTAGAAAAACCTACTAATTTTTACTTATCTACTGCTCAGAGTAATGAAAATCAAAACAAAAATAAGCAAATAGGACCTAATTAAACTTAAAAGCTTTTGCACAACCAAGGAAACCAAAAGCAAAACAAAGTAACTGACAAAGGATTAACCTCCAAAATATACAAAGAGCTCATGCAGCTCAATATTAAAAAAAAAAAAAACAATCTAATCAAAAAACAGATGGAAGATCTAAACACACACTTCTCCAAACAAGACACACAGATGGCCAAAAAGCACAGGAAAAGATGTTCAACATCACTAATTATTAGAGAAACGCAAATCAAAACCACAATGAGGTATCATCTCACACCAGTCAGACTAGCCATCATCAAAAAATCTACAAACAATAAATGGTGGAAAGGGTGTGGAGAAAAGAAAAACCCTCCTACACTGCTGGTGGGAATGCATTGGTGCAGTCATAGAAAACAGACTGGAGGTTCCTTAAAAAACTAAAAATAGTGCTGGCATATAATCCAACAATCTCACTCTTTGGCATATATCTGGAGAAAACTATAACTCAAAAAGGTACATGCACCGCAGTGTTCACTGCAGCGCTATTTACAATAGCCAGAACATGGAAGCAACCTAAGTGTCCATGGACAAATGAATAAAGAAGATATTTTTATATCTTTATATGTACAATACACATATAATATGTATTATACAGATACAAAGCAATATTACTCAACCATAAAAAATAACCAAATAATGCCATTTGCAGCAACATGGCTGGACCTAGAGATTGTCATACTGAGTGAAATAAGTCAGAGAAAGACAAATTTCATATAATAGTGCTCAAGTAATCTTAAAAAATGGTATATATAACTTCTTTATAAAACAGAAATAGAGTAACAGATACTGAAAACATTCTGATGGTTACCATCAGGGAAAGGGGGAGGGGTAAATTGGGAAATTAGGATGGACATATACACACTACTATAATAAGGACCTACTGTATAGCACAGGGAACTATATGGGTAAGGAATCTAAAAAAAACAAAAAATCTATGTATAACTGATTAACTTTGCTGTACAGCAGAAACTAACACAATATTGTAAATCAACTATAGTCAAATAAAAAGTAATTTTAAAAAAAGACCTACTGATTTTTAAAGTACAAAAGAGCAAGAATTCCTAATTTAAGGTTAAAAGTCAGTTCTTATGTATTTTTTTTAATTAATTAATTTTTATTTTTGAATATGTGGGTCTTTGTTGCTGCAAGGGCTTTTATTTTTCTCTAGTTGCAGCAAGCAGGGGCCACTCTCTAGTTGCCAGTGCGTAGGCTTCTCACTGCTGTGGCTTCTCTTGCGCAGAGCACAGGCTCTAGGGCTTGTGGGCTTCAGTGTTCCAGCTTCCAGGCTTTAGAACACAGTCTTAACAGTTGTGGCGCATGGGCTTAAGTGCTCCGTGGCATGTGGGCTCTTCCAGGACCAGGAAACAAACCCGTCGGCAGGCATTTCCCCACATACATCACGCCTCCTTCGGTTTCAGCTTCTATGCTCAAATCAGTCCCTTTGCCAAGAATAGCTTTCCTTCTCAAACTCTTATCCAATAAACCCTCAAAAGGTAAAACTCTAACTGAAATGGTCTTTCTCAACAAAGTCTACCTGACTTTCTGATCCTTCCCAAAGTCAGCCATCCATTCAACAAATATTTATTAAGCACATGTTATGCATCAGGCACTATTTAGGTGTTAAAGACACAATATGAGACACAAAACAGGTCTTATGCACAGCCATGTTTAGTAAATAGCAGCTATTAATGCTGCTGCCTAACTATATCATTTGAAATAGTTCCACACACAAATATATTTAATTTTATACCTTACCCTGATTTTATTTCTTCTTAGCATTTGCAACTATTCTCATAATATATTTGTTTATTGTCTTTTCTTTTTTTTAACCACTTTAACCACAATGCCTAGAACATCACCTGGCCCTTAGAAGCTAGTCAAGTCACTTCTGTATCAATGATTTTTATAATCTGAAGGCAGAGACAGATATTAACTGAAAAATCATAGCCAGAAATATAAAATTACAATTGATGTGTATTCTATCAAAGAGACTGACATGACGGAAGTGTGTGACTTCGCGGTGTTTTTGTTTTGATGAGTAGGCAGGGGAGTTGGGGTTTCCCTGACTCTCTTGAGCTGAGAACTCCAAGATATGCAGTTAAGCAGGCAAGAGACAGGACTAGGTCATTCACATATGCTATTCCTTCTAAACAGGTTTCCTACAACACAACTCAACTCCTGTCATTTAGTCCCTTAGGTTTCCCCTAAAAGTAAGACCCTCTGGGAAGCCATCCCTAACTTTCCCATATCATGATCCTGCCACTTTTCCTTTTTTAGCACTCTTCACATTTATAACTACTCTCTTTGCTTGATCCTATACTGTCCACAGACAAAACGTACAAAAAAGCGGAGACCACATCCGTTTTATTACTTGCAATATCCTCAATGTCACCAGTCAATGGCAGTCCAGAAACTGTTAGATGAATAAAAAGGACTACATCTTAAACCAGTGGTTCTCAAAAATGTGGCTTATAGTTCAGGAACACCGGCATGACATGGTACTTGGTAGAAATGCAAACTCTCAGGTCCTACTCCAGACCTAATAAATCAAACTCTAGAAGTGGCAGACCACAAGCCCTCCAGGTAATTCTGATTCATGATAAAATCTGAGAATCCCTGTCTTAGATACATCAACTATTCAAAACACAACCTAACAATGAAAATTTTGAAAAATATAAAGCACAAAGCTTTATCACAATATTTGGTTCTATTTATTGAGTGCCTATTACACCTATTACACCAGGAAAATTTTTTAAGTAGCCTCTACAAATAATTTTTAGCTCACAATAAGATAAAATTTTGCCTTCTCTTCAACTCTCGCATACATATATTTTTACACTGTGTGTATGTATTTTAACAAGGAAAAATCCAGTTAGTTCGAAACAGTCTAAACCATAACCATGTCTAATATATCTAATTCTAGTCTCATTTCCTACTACACATCCTCATTCCTGCATTCTTCATGCCACATAAAAGTAATCCTACTACCTACAATACATCTTCATTACTTTCTATTCACATTCACAACATTCTTCCCCTACCCAAAACTATCTATATAAACCCTATTCACTTTTCAAGCCCAGATCAAATGGAACACTTGGATCCTAAACCCCCAAAAAGGAGTTTATAACTTCTCCCTCTGTACTCATACATTCACTCTCTGTGGGAAGGCTAGCACTTTCAAAAATCTAGCCACTTGGTGTATTTGTTGGGACAGCTCTTTATTCTGAAAAGGTCACATCTTAATAAATTTCCTTTCTGCACCAAAAATAAGAATCTCAAACTCACTCTTTCTGAGTAGCCCACTAGTTTTCTCAAATTTCAGTTCAAGATCACATTTGTCAGAGAGGAAAAATGAGACCATAAAGTGAAATCATTTCAAGTACCTACTTTGCCTGGGCACTGGGAATAACTGGAGTAAGGCATAGTAACTGTGTAGAACTCACATTACAGGGGAAGAAACAGATTAACATACAATAGCTGTGCGATGGGTTGTGAATGTGAAGGGTTGTTGTGCAGGCAGACACTGGAGAATGACCATCTAAAAATCCAGAGTCAGTGAGTTAGAGAAAGTTCACAAATTAAGTAACTTTGAACCACTCTTCAAAAAATAGGGAAAAAAACAGAAGTGACTATCCTCCTAGGAGAACATAATTACCACGACTTTGACTAGAATGTCTTATTCCTCCCAGAGACCGAAATTTAGATTGCTGCATATGCTGGAGCAACGGATTAATCAAATGAACTGCAAACCATGTGTAACCCAACTCAATGAAAGACCCACTGAAGCTTCAAACAGGAAGAAGAGAGGAAATCTGCAAATGTAAGGCTCTCCCAACTAAAAGCAGAGAGGGTAAAACAAATGAAGATAATAGAGATACTAAGGAGACTGTCACAAACTGACTGCCAAGCTGATCTTCCATCTCCAGATGCCCTGGTCCCAGTCTCCAAACAAAAACAAACCATTTGTTCTGAGTAACAAAAAAAGCCTGTAAATAAATATTTTTAAATTTCCCAAACTATACTTTCACAATAAAAGATGCTCAAAATAAATATTCAATTTAAAACATTTTAAGTTACTTCTATCAAAAAGCTAGATATCTCATAAGGCCATAGTATGCATGCCGACCCGCACCCCACGTCTCACTCCGCCGCTCCAAAACACTCTATCACTCAGTTTTTGCAAAGACATTAGGTAATCAGGCTTGCAAGCTCTCTCCAATCTACTCCCTTCCCTCGACAAAAAAGAAAAGGAAGAAAGCCTCTGACTCCCTATCTGCCCGCCCAACAGCTCCTGGGAAGCAACCGCCCTCAAATTGTTCCTGCTTAGACCCTTGAATCCCGTAGAAGGAAATGGGGACAGCTGTGAGAGCGCGGAAGAGAGGACATCCAATAAGGGGGAGAGGAAATGTAGGATGGTGGAGGACGAAGGGGATAAAGGATACGGAGAGGAGATAAAATGATGGAAGGGGGCAAGTAGCGAGAGCAAAGACCAGGAGCAAAAAGGAGGGAGGAAACCGAAGGACGGTGTAGAGATCCCGAAAGAGAGAACAAGGCAAAACCATAGAGGAGAAAAGGAAGGTCGGATTAAAGGACGAGGAGGGGGAGGCAAAGGGGAATGCGAAAGAGGCTGTCACTGGGGGGTGACTTAAAAAGGGGGGGGATGTCACCGAGTGGAGAGAGATGCAGAGGGTGTGTGTGTGGGGGGGGGTGTTACCCCAGCAGGTGGCCAGGGCACAAGGGGAAGAAGGAGCGGATCAGTCAGGGGTAGGTAACAAGGAAGGGAGGTAAAGGCAGGAGCACGGGGCATCAGAGTTGGGGAGGGCAGGCCCGCGGGGGCCAGAGTGGCGGGCGGCGGGCGGCCGCGGCTCGGGCAGGCCTAGCTCTCTCACCATGGCTGCGCCGGCCTGGTCCTCGGGCATGCAGCCTCTGTCCTGGGTTCCGCGGCGGGCCGGGCCTGAGCCCGCCCCCAGGCTGAGCCTGCGCGGGGGCTCCAGGAGGCTCCGACGAGCGGCGGCTCCGGGCTGGGCCCAGGCCTCGGCCTCCTGGCCTCAGAAGCTGGAAGTGCAGCAGCCGCAGCCGCAGCCCAACCCGGAGCTCAGACTCCGCCCCCAAAGCCCCGCCCTCGTCCGCGAGCCCACGATTGGCCCCGCCTCCGCTCTCACTGCGCAGTCTCGGCGGAGGAGTCCCTACAAAAGCTCGCGCACAGCTCTGGTTCTGTGGCTTTTTGCGCTCCCAGGCTTTTAAAGGAGCTGTACTTCCACAAATAACCAGAGCTTTAAACATAAAAACTTTAAATACACGTCCTAACAGGAGACTAGAGCAGTCACTCTCTTCGGTAACCTACAGATCGCTGTGTTTCTGGTTCATTGTCATTAATTACCATTATCATAATTCTTGATCATTTCAGTTATTTCAGATTATACCTCCAATGCCCTAACTTCTCATGGTTCTCTCCACTAGGGACCACCCTTGATCAGCTTTTCATTTCCCTGCTCATAACTTTTGTTCTTATTTCCAATAACTGTAGTTCAGTTCAGTTCTGTCGCTCAGTCGTGTCCGACTCTTGGCGACCCTGTGAACTGCAGCACACTAGGCCTCCCTGGAGTTTACTCAAACTTATGTGCTTTGAGTCGACGATCCCATCCAACTATCTCATCCTCCCGCCTTCTCCTCCCGCCCTCAATCTTTCCCAACATCAGGGTTTTTTCAAATGAGTCAGCTCTTTGTTTCAGGTGGCCAAAGTATTGGAGTTTCAGCTTCAGCATCAGTCCTTCCAATGAGCACCCAGGACTGATCTCCTTTAGGATGGACTGGTTGGATCTCCTTGCAGTCCAAGGGACTCTCAAGAGGCTTCTCCAACACCACAGTTCAAAAGCATCAGTTCTTAAGTGCTCAGCTTTCTTTATAGTCCAGCTCTCATATCCATACATGACTACTGAAAAAACCATAGCTTTGACTAGACGGACCTTTGATAGCAAATTAATGTCTCTGCTTTTTAATATGCTATCTAGGTTGGTCATAACCTTTCTTCCAAGGAGCAAGTGTCTTTTAATTTCATGGCTGCAGTCACCATCTGCAGTGATTTTGGAGCCCAAGAAAATAAAGCCTGTCACTGTTTCCATTGCTTTCCCATCTATTTGCCATGAAGTGATGGAACCAGATGCCATGCTTTTAGTTTTCTGAATGTTGAATTACAAGCCAATTTTTTCACTCTCTTCTTTCACTTTCACCAAGACGCTCTTTAGTTCTTCTTTGCTTTCTGCAATAAGGGTGATGTCATCTGCATATCTGAGGTAGATATTTCTCCCAGCAATCTTGATTCCAGCTAGTGCTGAAATCTATTAATATAATCTCAGTTTTAATCACCAACTCTCCCACCTCAACCTCCTTCTTTTCTAGCTCACTTCTTCTAATACTCAGCTCCAAAACTGATCAAGTCCACCAAGACTCAGAACCCACTGTCCTAATACATTTTTCACTGTTCTTCACACTATCTTGTATCCTCATTTCCTTTCATGAACAGCTTAGCTTCTACATCGGTTGTGAAAATCTTTCCTAGGTATTCACCTTCAGTTCTCTAATTCTTTCTGTTCCCTGTACTCACCTAAGGAAACTTTAATCCTAAACCTGCAGCAAAATGGGGTAGAGTGGAGAAAATTCTGAAATCATACTGACTGACCTCCACCTACAATTCAATATCATTATTGTCAAATAAACCCTTAATTCTTGGCTCTCCTACTACATTTATCCAGTTCCATCACACTCCCCCTCCCCACTGGGTGACTATGTCAAAGATCTCTCTTCAAACTCCCAAAGCTTCTCGCTTACCTGATGATTTCATTTCCAATTTACTGTGAAAATGAAGCAAGCAAAAGAAAACATCTCTAGGTTCCCACCACCGCCATGACCTCCAACCTACCTGTACCTCTGCTGTGCTCCTGACCGTGCTGTTACACCCTGCCTTCCTTTGTTAATTACAAAGGAACTATTTACCTGTTAGCTAAGGTCAAACCCTCCTCAGTTCTTCTCACACTATCTGTGCAAAAAGACTTGTTTTCTCCCCCCAGTTAGCCGTAAACCTATATTTTTATAGAATAGAATCCCAGGGACGGCGGAGCCTGGTGGGCTGCCATCTCTGGGGTCGCACAGAGTCGGACACGACTGAAGCGATTTAGCAGCAGCAGCAGCAGTGATAAAAAATTAATTGCTAGAAAAATTAAATTTTAAAAACAGACATACAAAAATGCAAGCCCAAATAAAGTTGTTGTTTTTTTTTAACCCTCCCAACCTTTCTTAAGTATAGAGTTCAGTGGCATTAAATACCTTCACATTATTGTGCTACCATAAGACTGAGCGACTTAACTTTCACTTTTCATTTTCAGGCATTGGAGAAGGAAATGGCAACCCACTCCAGTGTTCTTGCCTGGAGAATCCCAGGGACGGAGGAGCCTGGTCGGCTGCCGTCTATGGGGTTGCACAGTCGGACACGACTGAAGCGACTTAGCAGCAGCAGCAGCAGCAGCAACCATCATCCAGCTCCAGAGTTCTTGTCATCCTGCAAAACCGAATCTCTGAACTCTTTAAACAATAACTCTTCATTTCCTCCTCACCTCAGATCATAACAACCACCATGTTACTTTCTATCTCTGTGAATTTGGCCACTCCAGGTCAGATTTTTTTGTTGCTGTTATTAGATTTGATAGACATAAAATTTCTGTCAAATTGTTATAAAAGTTTCTAAATATTTGCTCTCAATTTCTGTCCCAAACTGGTGACAAACTTTTGTGGGCCATCACTAGCACACAGATCACACTTTGAGTAGGACAGTGCCACGCTGCTGTTTCACTTTCTTCAAGTCATCTATCCAGCAGTTCTCCGCATCTACATCATGGTTTTTCTTTCCCATTGGCATACCGAAATAAATTTATTTCTTCCATCTTAAAACAAAACAAAAACCCTCTTGACTGGGCTTGATCCTCCAACCATTACCCCATTTCTCTGCTCTTTTTCACAGCAAAATGTCTCACAAAGGTGGCCAGTACTATACTGTCTTCACTTCCTGTCTCCCATCTCCTATGGGACCCTGTCCAGTTGGGCTTTCCCCTCCGCCACTCCACTGAAATGCTCTTGTCAAAAGACACCAGTGACATCCATTTACTCACAAAAATCCATGGTCATTGTTACTTTACATACCAAGAGCAGTAGACTTAGCTAATCAATTCTTCCTCCTTGCCCACATGACACTCCATTCCCTTGGTTCTTCTTATGCCTTACTGGCTGCTCTTCATCTCTCCATGTTTCTCTGACCTCTAAGTACTGCAGTGTCCCAGGGCTCAATACTTTGACCTCTTGCCTTTTCCATTTATGCTCACTCCTTGATAATCATATCCTATCACATTTTTTAAAAATACAATCTAAGTAGTGATAATCCCCCAAAGGACACCTCCATTTCCAGACCTCTTTTCTGAATTTCAGACTTATACATCCAACTGGCAACTTGTAAACATCCCCCTTTGTATGTATAATAGATTTTTATTATTCCTAGTAGCCATTCAATATGGTTCTTCTCAAGCCTATTGGCCATGCATAAACCAACAAATAGAAAAGGGAGGGATTTCCCTGGTGATCCAGTGGATAAGACTCTGAGTTCCCAGTGTAGGGGGCCTGGATTTGATACCTGGTTGGGGAACTAGATCCCGCATGCTGAAACTAAGACCCAGAGCAGCCAAGTAAATAAATAAATATTTTTAAAAAGAAAGAAGGCCACTAGTATTAGCTTAGACCAATAATGATTTATTATCTGTGTTCAATCTGAAGATCACCTTCCCTGAAGACCCAATTTTAAATATATTTAAAATATATCAATGATTTTTAAAAGGAAAGAAAAGAAACCAATGGTAGTGGTGGAAAATCACCATAAAAAAATCAGGACTCTGCCATCAATGAAGAATGGAGCCACAGCTGACCTCTATTCAATGAAATAGAACAGAAAGTCCAAAAGTACATCCAAATATACTTGATAATTTTGTATGATAAAGGTAAAATTTCAAGTCAGTAAAAAAAAAAGTGGCACTATTTTGGGTGTTACAATAAATGGACAGCCATTTAGAAAAATTTAACTTGGACCTACACCTCACTATTCAAGAGAAATTTAAAATATATCAACGATTTTAAAAAGGAAAGAAAAGAAATCAAAATGTTTTTGAAGGGACCATGGCAGTTTTTATAATCTCAAAGTGAGGAATATCTTTTAAAGTACAAAACAAAATGTAGATGCTATAAAAGATGGATAAATACAACTGTCTGGAAATAAAAATTATCTGTAATGCAAAAACCACCATAAGAAGCATGAGATGAAAATGACTATATATAAATATATATGTATATATATGTATTTGCAGTTTGTATCATAAGAAAATGGGTGATTGTCATATTTACATAAAAAGATTAAATCTATAAGAACCAAAATCCAAGAGGAAAAAGTGCAAAGATGTGACCTAATAGTCACAGAAAAAGAGATGTTAATAGCAATGGCTCTTAAATGCTCACTTTTGCCCAGGATAAGAGAAATGTAAATTAGAATTTTTTTGAAATATTATTTTTCACCCATCAGATTAACAAGGATCTATAAGACTCATAAGACTGTGTGGTGGTGGTAGTGGTGGTTTTAACAGGTACTCTCACATTTTCCAAATAGGAAAAGGAGTACATCAAGGCTGTATATTGTCACCATGCTTATTTAACTTCTATGCAGAGTACATCATGAGAAACGCTGTTTTTCTTCAAAAACACAAGCTGGAATCAAGACTGCCGGGAGAAATATCAATAACCTCAGATATACAGATGACACCACCCTTATGGCAGAAAGTGAAGAGGAACTAAAAAGCCTCTTGATGAAAGTAAAAGAGAAGAGTGAAAAAGTTGGCTTAAAGCTCAACATTCAGAAAACGAAGATCATGGCATCTGGTCCCATCACTTCATGGGAAATAGATGGGGAAACAGTGGAAACAGTGGCAGACTTTATTTTTGGGGGCTCCAAAATCACTGCAGATGGTGACTGCAGCCATGAAATTAAAAGACGCTTACTCCTTGGAAGAAAAGTTATGACCAACCTAGATATTATATTCAAGAGCAGAGACATTACTTTGCCGACTAAGGTCCGTCTAGTCAAGGGTATGGTTTTTCCACTGGTCATGTATGGATGTGAGAGTTGGACTGTGAAGAAGGCTGAGGGCCGAAGAATTGATGTGTTTTAACTGTGGTGTTGGAGAAGACTCTTGAGAGTCCCTTGGACTACAAGGAGATCCAACCAGTCCATTCTGAAGGAGATCAACCCTGGGATTTCTTTGGAAGGAATGATGCTAAAGCTGAAGCTCCAGTACTTTGGCCACCTCATGCAAAGAGTTGACTCATTGGAAAAGACTCTGATGCTGGGAGGGATTGGGGGCAGGAGGAGAAGGGGACGACAGAGGATGATATGGCTGGATGGCATCACGGACTCGATGGATGTGAGTCTGAGTGAACTCCGGGAGATGGTGATGGACAGGGAGGCCTGGCATGCTGCAATTCATGGGGTTGCAAAGAGTCAGACACGACTGAGCAACTGAACTGAACTGAACTCATATTTTGTTGGTGGGAGTGTAAATTCAAACAACTTTTATGGAGGACAGTTCAGTAGTGGTATTTTTTTAAAAAATATTTATTTATTTGTTTGGCAACTCCAGGTCTCAGTTGCAGATGCAGAATCTTTAGTTGCAGCGTATGGAACCCAGTTCTCTCATCCAGGGATCGAATCTGGGCCCCCTTCATTGGGAGCATGGAGTGTTAGCCACTGGTCCACCAGGGAAGTCCCCTGGTGGCGGTATTTATCAACTTTTTAAATTACTATTCCCTTGGATCCGGGAATTAAAAAAATTGTTCAGAATATTTAAGTCACAAGGACTTTTTTATTATTAATTTTTAAAAATTTTTAGTTATTCATTCTTGGTGACACAGCATACAGGGTCTTACCTTCCCCACCAGGGAGCCAACCTGTGAGCCCTGCAGTGGAAGTGCAGAGTCCTAATTACTGGTGTGTGCGTGTGTGCCCAGTCGATACAGTAGTGTCTGCCTCTTTGCGACCCAGTGGACCATAGCCCTCCAGGCTCCTCTGTCCATGGGATTCTCCAGGCGAAAATATGGGGTGCCACGCCTTCCTCCAGGGGACCTTCCCCACCCAGGGATCAAACCCACGTCTCCTGCATCACAGGCAGATTCTTTACTGCTGAGCCACCGGGAAAGTCCCCTAATTAGTGGACTGCCAGGGAATTACCTCTACTTTTAAAAATTTAATCTACACGTACACTCAAGCATGTGTACAAATTTTGTTTGTAATAGCAAAAGACTGGAAACAAATGTTTATTGATAAACATTAATATACAGTTTATTAATACACTGGTTAAACACAGTAGTAGTATATTCCTACAAAGCTTATCCGGCAGCCATAAAAAGAACAAGAAAGTTCTTCAAATAATCTTCAAGATCTACTGTTAAGTGAAAAAGCAAGGTGCTAAAAATGTATATTGCATACTAGTGTTGCTGTAAGAAGTGAGGGTAGTAATATGTATTCATGATTGCTTATATTTGCAGAAAATATCCCTGGAAGAATTTAACAGAAATAGACATCATTGATTGTCTGATTGCTGCTAGGGAAAACAACTAGATAGCGGGAGACAGGTAGAAGACTCTTCACAGACTAGACTTTTGACTTTTTAATCATAGGCTGTATGACCTATTCTAGAAGTAAATAAATAAAACTGACTTGGAGCTGCTTATTCATTTTACAATTAAAACAATTTTTTACCATGAGGAATGACTTTATAATGTTCCTATTATAAGAGATTCTTTAAAAAAAAAAAAGAGAGATTCTTTATACTCTTATTTTTGTTAATTTAATCAGAACTAGATTAAACCAAACTAGTTACTCATCATGTTTGGCGAATATAATCAACCTCCTTTGGCAAACAGAGTTTATGACTAGAAGTGAACAAATATAATACTTTACAACAAACATAGTTTCCTATTGTAACTCATAATCTCAGGATGATAAAGAGTAATTTATAGAGTCTATGGAACTATGGAAATAAATCTTTTGATGTTATTGGGAAAGTCTGCTCCTTTTATAAACACAGAAATTCAACTTTATGAGAAAAGATTCAGACTAACTGAATTCAACTTAAATTTAACTTAAATTCAATAATATGTGGCATATAATTATACACTATTCTTTCCTCTTATCTATGTAAGCCTACAATGAGGGAGACCTGGGTTCAATCCCTGGGTCAGGAAGATCCTCTGGAGAAGAAAATGACAACCCACTCCAGTATTCTTGCCTAGAGAATTCCATGGTCAGAGGAGCCTGGTGGGCTACAGTCCATGGATTCGCAAAGAGTCGGACACGACTGAGCGACTTCACTTCACTTATCTATGTAAACAGAAGTTAATGGTTAATTCAGTGAGTGCTTCATCCTCTCTAAAACACTTGTATCCTTTAAAAATTCCTGCTATTGAAGCTTGTGGCCTTTGGCCTCTAACTATAGTCAAGGTTTAATCTAATGTATTCAAGATTTATGATAATTTATTTCTCTAGAAAATCAATTGTTTACAGAATTTGGAAGATTCTTTTATTCTTAAATAGCTGTTGTTATTATTATTATGAGAATATCGATTTATTCCATTTTGCTCTAGAAGGCAAAGCTGGAGGCAAAGAGGGAATAGGAAGCTTTTGCAAGGTAGATTTTTAGCTCAAAAAAGAAAAGAACATTCTAAGGGCAAAAACTATCTCACATGGAATGGGCTGTGTATTTGTGACATAGTAAACTCTTGGTCACCAAAGAAAGGGGCTGATAGACAAAATGTTGGGGATATAATAGATGGGAGTTCTAATAATGAGTTTTAAAACAAATTTAATAATTGTTCAATTTTCTCCTAATACTGAAAGCAGTTCAAGAAAGTTAAATGGGAAAAGACAAAAGCAAAGGAATAAGAATTTCAGCACAACTCACTTATTTTTCTAAGGCATGATTTCATGTTATTTTTTACTACTCAGTGCCCTGAAGCTTTAAGTGAGGGAATTACTCTGAAGGCCTACTGTCTTTTGTACTACTCTGTTGGATAAAAGAAAAGACTTCCAGTTAGAAATAAGCATAAGATCCTCCTTACCAATTTAATATGAGAGAAAGCAAACTTAGTATGATGAAATTTCAGCTGGTTTCTCTTGAGCGTGAGGTGCTAAGCCCCATTCCAACCACTCATCAGAACCCAAGCAGAAGTTTCCTACAAGCATTCTCTCTATTAACAGAGGTCCACCCTAGTCACTGGGTTGGCTACTCTGCGTAGAGCTAGGCAGTATGAAAGGGATTTTTTTTCAGGCTGAAAGTAGCAATCCAAATATTAACTCTAGCAATCTCTTACAAAGTCACAGCAGTGTTTTAGAAAGCAGTTTATCAGCAAGCTTCACATTCAAGCCTCCCAACAATCCCCTGGGGCTGGTAAAAAAGGTGACTATTCCATTTGATAGATGAGAAAACACAGGCTCAGAGATAGGAAACCCCTCAAGTCAGTCATGTAAGAACTAATGCTGACCCCACAATCAATTCCACTACCTCATTGCCTTGAAGAGAATTGGAATTTCTCTCTAGGATAGGAAGGACCTGGTGAACAGGAGGTCTTTCTAATGCGAAATTGTTTTTTGATTATAATCCATTGTAAATATTAGTACTTTGGCCACCTCATGCGAAGAGTTGACTCATTGGGAAAGACTCTGATGCTGGGAGGGATTGGGGGCAGGAGGAGAAGGGGTTGACAGAGGATGAGATGGCTGGATGGCATCACTGACTCAATGGACGTGAGTCTGAGTGAACTCCGGAAGTTGGTGATGGACAGGGAGGCCTGGCGTGCTGCAATTCATGGGGTCGCAAAGAGTTGGACACGACTGAGCTACTGAACTGAACTGAACTGAACTGATCAGAATCAACTGGAGCACCTGTTAAAGCAGATTGCTAGGTGTCTCCCCCAGAATTTCTGATCCATTAGGTCTGACTAAGGGCTCAAGATTTTGTGCCACTAGCTTGTTCCCAGGAGATGCTGATGCTACTAGTCCAGGAAGGCACTGGGAAAATCACTCTCCCACTCTATCCTTCCTTCATAGTGTGTTTGTGCGTATGAAGTTGCTTCAGTAGTGTCCAACTCTTTGGGACCCTATGGACTGTAGCCCACCAGACTCCTCTGTCCATGGGATTCTCCAGGCAAGAATACTAGAGTGGGTTGCCATCTCCTCCTCCAGGGGATCTTCTCCACCCAGGGATCAAAACTGCATCTCCTATGTCTCCTGCCTTGCAGGTGGATTCTTTATTGCTGAGCCATCAGGGAAGTCGCTCCTTCCTAGTACCTTCTGTAAGATGCTAGAAGGCAAATAAAAGTGATTTGAGTAGAAAAACAGCAGGATTTTATAGCTCTCCCCACTGCTGAGATGCAAATATACCTCAGGATGAGTCTGAGGAGGACTGCGCCAGGAGTTGGAAGGGCTGCTTTCTAGACACTGGGGAGGTGGGATTTGATACTTCTAAGGAACCTTGGAACCCTGAGATGCTGAGACCTTGGGCAAATCTTTCCTCTGTCTGGGGCTCAGTGTGATCATCTATAAAATGTCCTAAGGGTTAAATGGCCTGGAAGGATGGCCCCCAAGTCCCCTCTACCTGTTCTAACATTGTAGTTCAGAACTTACCTAGCAAGAGTGTTGATTTCCCTAGATATCTATGCCTCCAGGATGGACAGGCATAGGTGATATTTAATTGGCCAGGGCATTCTGAAAGATTAGAGGGTATTAATATATGAGAAATCCTCTTTACATGGTGGCTCTAAGCGCTCACGGGGAAACTGGTGAGAACTTCTGACTGTGGAATCAGAAACACATCTCCAGAGAAGAGAAATGTGGATTAAAAACCAGTGAAGTGTCCTCCTGTCTTGTCTTAATTAAAAAGGAACAATGAACAGAGAGTTTTGTTCAGAAAGGAAACAAATTCTTTGAACCTAGACCTACAATGATGTAAAGTGAGCTTTTTTTTTTTAATTGGAGTCTAATCATTTACAATGTTGTATTAGTTTCTGCTGGACAACAAAGTGAATCAGCTATGTGTATACATATACCCTCTCCCTCTTGAGCCTCCCTCTCACCCTCCCCAACCCACCCATCACAGAGCACGGAGCTGAGCTCCCTCTGCAGTATAGCAGATCCCCACTAGCTATCTATTTTACACATGGTGATGTGTGTATGTTAATACTACTCTCTCAATTCATCCCACACTTCCCCTCCCACCCTGTAACCACACATCCATTCCCTACATCTGCGTCTGTATTCCTGCCTTCCAGATAGGTTCATCTCTACCATTTTTCTAGATTCCATATAGATGGATTAGTATACAGTATTTGCTTTTCACTTCCTCTGTATGACAGACTCTAGGTCCATCCACATCACTACAAATGACTCAATTTCATTCCTTTTTATGGCTGAGTAATATTTAATTATCTGTTTATATATATCACATATTCTTTATCCATTTATCTGTTGATGGACATTTAGTCTGCTTCCAGGTCCTGGCTATTGCAAACAGTGCTCCAACAAATATCGTGGTACATGAGTTAAAGTAAATTTTCTTATGTGACTAATCAGTAAGATTACATTTTCTCTCTCTCCCTCATCTTTTTTTTTTTTTTCCAGCCTCTCCACGAAGCTTGTGGGATTTTAGTTCCCCAACCAGGGATTGAACTCTGGCCTTTGGCAGTGAAAGTGCAGAGTCCTAACCACTGGACCACCAGGGAATTCCCTACCATTCTCTCTTATTAGAAGTTACGAGCCCATCCTGTATTTTTCTGATCTTTAATGTGAATAGATAAAATTAACTTTTAAGGCTTATAATATATGTTTCAGAGACTTGCATAAAGGCACAAAACATTTTTTGTGAGAAAGAGCATTGGTCTGAGAAATATGCCAGCTGTTACTCATTTAATCTATACATGGCCTCTGCAGTGATTTCTGTTCCTTTTCTTAACTTCCCAACACATAATGAAATCTCTGGGTTAGAAAGCAGTTTGACAATTCAGTCTTCTTTCTTCCCTTGAAGTTGATGGTTTCAGAGTTAAGATGCTTCTAGCTATTTCTGATTCAAACATCAAGGTGAAATGTATTCCATGCCTTTGTTTTATTCCAGCAAGAAACCAAAGTGCTAGGAGGTAGAGGTTTAAACCAGAGAGGGAAGATGAAGGCGACCTAAATTTCTCATATAGATGGTAGTCAGAAGTATGTGCCTAAGATGAACAAAGAACTGACCCTCAGGTGAAGTGTCCAACTGTCAGGGCTACTTTCTAAATCCATTGTTTAGGATTGGTATCGCTCCCTCTTCCTTACTCTCACCAATTAAACGCATTCATAGAAAACCTTAACACCTGACTCAGTCCTCAGTCCTCATTCTATCACAGTAATTGTCCAAGTGTGGTCCCCAGACCACCAGTATCAGCCTCATCTGGGAACTTATTATAAGTGCAAATTCTTGGGTCATCAAGACAAACTAAATCTGGATATGGGGCCCAGAAATCTATGTTTTATCAAGGCTTCCAACTTATTCTGATCCACACTAAAGTTAAAGAGCCACTAGGTGAAGCGACTTAGCAGCAGCAGCAGGCTGGTACAATCCTACAGTAACTTGGGTGACTTCAAACATTCACCTTAATAACCCATCCTGCCCTCTGGTCTCTCAATTCCTTGACTTCCTCAGTTCTAATGACTCCCCTTTCCACATCAGTCATTAGACTGATCACACCCTGCACCCTATGGCTGCACCTGAACTTTGTCAAACTGAAAATTCCTTCATGTGTGAAGTCTAAAAACATCCTATCCATGCATCACAGTCTCTTTATCTTTGTACTCTCTATGCTTTTCTTGAATGGTGACAAACTCTCCAGTGGTTTCATGCAGACAAGGAGAGAGGCCAGCCCTCTATTCTGATGAGTCCAAAATTTTTATCCTAAATCTTCCTCCCAGGCTCCAGGCCTCTAGATCTAATGTCAAATGCAGACTCCGCTTGGATATCCCAGTGATATCTCATAACCTCAGGCTCAAAGATTAACTCCCTATCTTTCCTAAAAACTTATTTCCCTTTTTATCTTCTCTATTGCAGGAGCAGATGCCCAAAAATGAGTTTATTTTTAAAGATCTGGACAAATACATAATTAGATGTATGAAGTTTCACTGCCCTAAAAATCCTCTGTGTTCTATTTATCCCTCTCTCTCCCTAACCCTGACAACCACTCATCTTTTTATTGTCTCCACAGTTTTGCCTTTTCCAGAATGTTGTATAGTTAGAATCATATGGCATATGTAGCCTTTTTTAGGTTGGTTTCTTTTACATGATGAAAATGCTAAGTATTACATTTCCTCCATGTATTTTGTGGCTTACTGACTCATTTCTTTTAGTGCTAAATAATGTTCCATTATCTGAAGGTACCACAACACTAGAGTTCTGAACATTAAGCAACTTGGTGATCCTAAGGTAAAGCTAATTCTAGAGTTTATCTTTTGGTACCCTTTAGAAGAACTTTGAGACACTACGGCCCTCCTCATACATGTTTAATTTGACATCTACATTTTTGTTATCAGTTTAATCATTGCTTACTGAACACTCTTGCTTTGCTGTCCATCAGAAGTCCAGAACATTCAAATTATCCTTTCAGTGATGGTCCAGATATTTTTAGCCCAGGGCGATACTTTCATTGGGATTTCCCTGTTAGCTCAGTTGGTAAAGAATCCACCTGCTATGCAGGAGACCCAGGTTCAATTCCTGGGTCAGGAAGAGCCACTGGAGAAGGGATAGCCTATCCACTCCAGTATTCTTAGGTTTCCCTTGTGGCTTAGCTGGTAAAGAGTCTGCTTGCAATGTGGGAGACCTGGGTTCGATCCCTGGGTTGGGAAGATCTCCTGGAGAGGGGAAAGACTACCCACTCCAATATTCTGGCCTGGAGAATTTCATGGACTGTATAGTCCTTGGGGTCACAAAGAGTCGGACATGACTGAGTGACTTTCACTTCACTTCAATACTTGCATAGTGATAGTCAAGATTCATCAGTGACATATCTTTCCTTTGAAGATGAGGGAAAAGTTACTGTGAAAGAGGAGAAATAAAAAACACATTATCAGGCAGATTAGTTTTAGAAAATAATGGACACATAAAAGTTAGAGATATGGAATTTATTTACGCCTGTGTGGCCCCCAGAAATTCTTCATGAGCCTCCAAGGGTGTGGATTCCCCTGTTTGAAGTCTGCTGCTTAGGCCATTTCAGCAGCCTTACTTGTCACTCTGCCACCAGTCTCTATGCATATATATCATTCACATGTCATAAAACTTACACTTTTTAAATACAAATCAGTGGGTTTTAGTATATTCAAAATCTTGTACCACCATCACTGCTAACTCCAGAGACCTGTACTCAATAGGAGGGCTTCCGGGGTGGCACTACTGACAAAGAATCCTCCTGCCAGTTCAGGAGACGTAAGAGACGCAGGTTAGATCCCTGGGTTGGGAAGATCCCCTGGAGGAGGGCATGGCACCCCACTCCAGTATGGTTGCCTGGAGAACCCCATGGACAGAGGAACTGGCAGGCTATATAGTCCGTAGGGTCACAAAGAGTCAGACACAACTGAAGCAACACATACAGGTGTACTCAATAGCAGTCACTCCTTGTTCCTTCCTACCCCCAGCCCCTGGCAACCACTGATCTATGTCCCTATGAACTCGGCTATTCTGAATATTTCATATAAATGGAATTATATGCTATGTGGCCCTTTGTGTTTGACTTTTCCCTCTTAGCATTATGTTTTCAAGGCTTATCTATGTTGTAGCATGTATCAGGACTTTATACCCTTTTATGGCTGAACAATATTCCATTGTGTATTCCATATGGATGTACCATATTCTGTTTATTCATCAGCTGATAAATATTTGGATTGTTTCCATTTTTTGGCTATTATGAATAATGCTGCTATACTACTACATGTAAATGTTTTTATGTGAATGTATGTCTTCATTTCTCTAGAAGTGGAATTACTGGGTCATATGGAACTCTATATTTAACTTTTGATGACACGGCAAACTGTTTTCCCAAGCAGCTGCACCATTTTCAGATCCTACCAGCAATGTTTGAGGGTTCCAAATTCTCCACATCCTTGCCAACACTTGTTGTTGTTCATCTTTTTTTATTATGGGCATCCCAGTGGGTGTGAGATGATATCTATTATGGCTTTAATTTGCATTTCTCTAATGACTAATGATATTGAGCATCTTTTCATGTGCTTAAAAGCTATCTATAGTCTTAAACCTCTAATTTAACCCACCTTTGCTACCAAGATTATCTTTTAAACCATATTATATTTTTGTTTGGGACTTGAGTCAATGGCTCAATGTCACCTGTGAGATTAGGGCCAAACCCCTTAATTTGACAACTGAGGCATTTCCCCGTCTGGACTCTGCCTCTATCTGGCACTACCGTTTCATGACTCCTGCTCTGTTCTAGCCATCGTGAACTACAGTACTGTAGTTCTTGGAATATACAGTGCTATTTCAAGCCCCCATTCATTTGTTCATAGCATTCCCTCGACCAAGAAACCCCTTCTTGATGTCTTCAAATGTCTCACTTGCCCTTTGATACTAGACTTCATGTGTCTTCTTCTCTTAAAAGGTCTTCCCTGATCACTCTGTCCATAATTAAGTTAAATGTCCCTTACAAGCTTCCCTCCAATACATTGTTATATTGAGATGATCTCTTTTGTTTGTCTCCCCAATTTAGTTGTGAGTTCCTTGAGAGCACTGACTGGATTCAATTTGTCTCTGTCTTCAGGGCCTGACTGGAGGAATTAATTTCATGAGATCTTCAAGCCCCTCAAAAGTTCTCTGGCTGAAGTGCTAAGAACTTGTTTCAGTTCCTCAGGAGAAGGCAAAGCCAGCTTACCTTCAGGACATCTTAAAATAGCCCAGATTGTTCAAGCAGAAAATAGTCTTCCAATCACAGGACTATGTGACCATTACATAAACTATTACATAAACTATGTGACTTGTACATAAACACTATGTAATAAAGGAAGACATTTTTAAAGAGTAATAAGGTAATACTGTACCTCTTAATATGAATCAATTTTATGCCATCTCAGGTCATGGGTTACTTTACTTATGGTCATTGTTTCCTATGTACTATTATGAGCCAGACATCTTCACTCTCACATAATTATCTTAAGAGGCAGAGTATAATACTTGTTAAGATCTTGCTAAGATTAAAGGCTCTGGAGCAAACCAATATGCTTGGGTTTCACTCCCTGCTCCACACTTTCCAGCTGTATGATCTTGGAAAAGTTATGTGACATTTCTTTCTTTTTTAGAAAAATATTTACTTATTTGGCTGTGCCAGGTCTTAGTTGCACAGCATACGGGATCTTCAGCCTTCATGATGGCATGTGGGATCTGATTCCCTAACCAGAGGTCGAATCTGCGCCTCCTACATTGGGAACGTGAAGTCTTGGCCACTGGATCACCAGGGAAACCCCGAAGTTTTGTGATATTTCTGTGTCTCAGCTTCTTTATTTATAAAATTGACATGAAAATTGTGCTTACCTTATAGAGTTCTAGTAAGGATTAATTGAGTTACTATTCATATATGTGCATATACATATATAATGTGCAATAATATATTTGTATTATATAGGACTTGATATGATATATGTTATATAAGTATTAACTATTATTATAAAGTCCTCCTGCCAATTCTGCAAGCTAGAGATTACTATTTCTTCTTACAATGAGGAAACTGAAGCTTAGAGGAGTGAATTTAAAAAACTGACTTGATTTTCAGGTCTGGCAACTGATCTAGATGATATTTTCTTGTCATTAACTCTTCTGTAACTCTCTGTCAGAGTGGGGTAGGAGAAAGGGAAAAGTGGCAGCCAGTTTGGAATAGTCATTCCAATCAGACTATTGGGGTCTTGTCACCAGTGTGCCCTTCTGTAGAGGGTCATCTGTTAATGTCCTCCTACTCATTCGTCTACTATGGACTTGCGGCAGGGCAGGCTGATAGTGGTGGTGGTGGTGGTAAAATTCTGCATCCCCAGGCGTCCTTGCCTGTCATTTACTATTCACTGTCCCAGCCCTTTTCATATGTGTGTAAACAATTTATTCATCAACAAATATTAAATGAGGCTTTGCAAAGCTCTTCTATCTTTTTTTAAAACAAGGACTCATTTTTTATTTTTAATTGAAAAATAGTTGCTTTACAGTGTTTTGTTGGTTTCTGCCAAACATTACCATTAAAACAAGTACTCTTAAATTAACTTACAAGCTTGGGGTTAAGGTTGAGGTCTCTTCAGGTCTTTTGTTTGCTTGTTGTTTTTTTAATATTTGCTTATTTGGCGAAGTTGGGTGTAGTTGCCACATACAGGAGCTTCGTTGTGTCATGCAGGATCTTTCATTGTGGTTTGTGGACTCTCTAGTTGTGGCACATGGGTTCTGCATCACGCTGGCTTCAGCAGTTGCAGCATGCTGGTGTAGTTGCCCCATGGCATATAGGATTTAAGTTCCCCAACCATGGATCAAACCTGTGTCCTCTCCACTGCAAGGCAGATTCTTAGCCACTGGACCACGAGGGGAGTCCCTGCAAAGCTCCTCTTAAGCATGGAATTCTACTGGTGACAAAGGTCCTGACTAATGGTAACTCTTTTACTCTCCATTCTTACCGCTGGATAATGTGCCCAATAAATATCTCTCCTTTCTGTCATGTCATATACTAGACACTGAGGACACAGAAATAAATAAGACCTAGTCTCTGTCCTCAAGGTGCTCAAATCTTTGTGGGGAAAAGGTAGACAACAGCAAAAGAATATGATCAGTACTCTGAAAAGGAGCGAGGCCCCTGCCAGAGCACGGAAGAGGCATCCAGCGCAGTTGTACAGTCAGAGCAGGCTTCCCAGGAGCAGGCTTTCCCAGGCTTCCCCGGTCTTTGAAAGACAAGCAAGAATTACCTAAATTAAGAGGGGAAGAGAAAGGACTCTAGGTATAGTAAAAATGTGTGTGAAGGCTCTGGAGCATGAAAGCAGATGATATGTTTAGGGGCTACAGATCTTTTGGGACGAGGCAAAAACTGTATGTATGGGAGGGGAAGAGACAAAGCCGGCAAGGCAGGCTGGATCAGACTGCATAGGGCTTGTGGGCAAAGGTAAAGAACTCAAACATTTCATCTTTAATGCTATGTGTCGTTTGGTTATAACTCTCTCCCTACACAACTGCTTTTTTTCTCTCTCTCTTTTTTTTTTTTGGTGGAGCCATGTGGCTTGAGGTATCTTAGTTCTCCTACCAGAGATTGAGCCCAAGCCCTCAGAAGTGAAGGTGCAGACTCCTAACCACTGGACCACCAGGGAATCCCCACAACTGCTTTTTTTGAAAGCATTTGGTTACCTTTAGAAATCCAGAACACTTTACCCATTCAATCGTTTATTCATTCATCAACATGTACTGAGTACCTACTTGTATCAGTTCTTCTATGGAGATAGGAGGCCTCAGGAATTGACTTTTGGGACACAGCTTGAAATCTTGTGAACAGTTTTTAAAAAATTTGGCCAAGTACATAATTTTGTTCTGTACACTTAAATTTTTATTTTAGTTTTTAAATTGAAGTATAGTTTATTTATAATGTGTTAGTTTCTAGTATACAGAAAAATGATTCTGTAAATGTTATACATACATGTATATATGTGTATACATTTATATGTATGTTAGACATATAACATACATATATGTGTTATAAATACATGTGTATGTATGTATAATATATACATGTTATACATACATGTACATATTCTTTTTTGTATCTTTTTCCATTATGGTTTATTAGCAGATATTGAATATAGTTCCCTGTGCCAAACAGTAGGACCTTGTTGTTTATCTATTTTATATATAATAGTTTGTATCTGCTAATCCCAAACTCCCAATTTATCCTTTTATCATCCCCTGTCCCTTTTAGAAACCGTAAGTTTTTCTATGTCTGTCAATCTGTTTCTGTTTCAAAAATACACTCATTTACATAGTATTTTAGATTCCATATATAAGTTATATCATAGGGTATTTGTCTGTCTTTCTGACTTGTTTCATTTAGTATGATAATTTCCAGGTGCATCCATGTTGCTGCGAATGGCAAGATTTCATTCTTTTAATGACTGAGTAATATTCCAGTGTGTAAATATACTACATCTTCTTAATCCATTTATCTGTAGATGGACATTTAGGTGGCTTCCCTGTCTTGGATATTGTACATAGCACTACTATGAAGTTTTGGGTGCATGAATCATTTTAAATTATAGTTTTCACCAGATACATGCCTAGGAGTGGGATTGCTGGATCATATGGCAACTTTATTTTTAGTTTTCTAAAGAAACTCTATTCTGTTTTCCATAGTGGCTGCACCAACTTACATTCCCACCATAGTAGGAGGGTTCCCTTTTCTTGTGAGCATTTTTAGAAGGCACTAGATCTCAGCCCAGAGTTGAAGTGATTCATTCTGAAGGCTAGTCCTTTTCCTACCCTTGGTGTTGCAACCTGTGTGTCACTTGGACTTCCCTGAACATGCTGCAGCAAACCACTCTGAGGGGCACATCATGGGAATGTCTGCTGTCACCAACAGCTAAAGGAGTCAGCCTGGGTGGTGAGTCAGTGCCTACTGTACTCAGATACATGGAGCCTCATGAGTGAGATGGAAAGAGAATGAATATCAAGTCCCCTGCTCTCTGGGGTTTCACAGTTGAAAAATGTAGAAAGTTGGACCTGGAAGACATGCTAGACAACATTAGTCACATTGGGATAAATTGAGGTCTTACAAGGTGCCTGACTCTGTGTTGGAACCTGAACCCTGGTTTCCATCCTTAAGGAGCTCACAGTCTGGTAAAATAAGTAATGTAAGAACAGATAATGACCACAGTGCTTCAGGAGGCAGAGGAGACCTCAACTGGCTAATCGTGCCCACTGTCAACCGTAAAGGTTAGATAAGTGTCCTAAATGAAAGCTGGGGGCTGTCATAGTCTGAGTTGGTGGCAAGAGCCTGGAGTGAAGTGGAAAGGGGAGCCCACATAGAGAAAATAGCCCAAAGAGTTTAGAGCAGAGGAGTAGGGGTCAGGGTGATTGGTTTGTCTAGTCTGTATGGGGACGTATCAACTGAGGAGTCAGCAGCAGCCAGATGATGCTGAGCTAAGGATACGGGCAATATGAAACCACGGTTTTGCAACGTGAGGTGTGGGTGACACAGATATGCCTTTTAGAAAGACAAGTCCCTTTCATCGCAGGGCTCCAGTGTACTCATCTGTAAAACAAGAGAGTTGAAGATGATCTTCAAATCTTTTCAATGCTAATGTCCTATAAGTCTGATTGACAGCACGCATGCATGCTCAGTCATGTCTGACTCTTTGAGACCCCATGGACTATAGCCCTATAAACCCTACAATTCCTGTTCACAGGATTTTCCAGGCAAGAATACTGAATTAGGGTGCCATTTCCTCCTCCAGGAGATCTTCCCAACCCAGGGATCTAACCTGCATCTCTTGAGCTTCTTGCATTGGCAGACAAATTCTTTACCACTGAGCCCCCTGGGAAGCCCCTGATTTACAGCAGTGCTTCTAGCTTCACTGTCCATTTGAATCACCAGATGGTGGTGGTGATGGTAGTGGTTTGGTCGATAAACTGTGTCTGACTCTTGAAAACTGCCAGGCTCCTCTGTCCATGGGACTATCCCAGCAAGAATACTAGAGTGGGTTGCCATTTCCTCCTCCAAGGGATCCTCCCGACCCAGCGATCAAACCGCAGTCTCCTGCATTGCAGGCAGATTCTTTACCACTGAGCCAGCAGCCGGTGTTGTTAAAATGAAGATTCTGGTTTAGTTGGTTTGGGTGGGGCTCTAGAGTCTGCATTCTTACGAAGATCTCAAGTGGTACCAAGGCTGCAGATCACCCTTTCAGTTGCAAGGATAAGGAGATGTTTCCAAACTATAAATTCTATAGGTTATAGATTATTTGATTTGAAATAGTATCTAATTTTTACAGTGTTTTAAGGTTTGCAAAGAGATATACATTATCTCCTTTACTGCTTTTAGCAATTCTTCTTGAGAAGTAAGAAAAGGAGACCACACATTCACAGTTGTGTGAGCCGTTCTTAAAACTTAGGTATCAAAGTTAGTCTGTCTCCTCTCAGCATTGTGGTGGAGTTGGGATTGTAAATTCCATGTTACAGATGAAGAGACTGGGGATCTGAAAATAAAACAGATTTAAGTTAAGACCAAACATTATAGAAGAGGCAGAATAGGAATTAGAATTGAAGCCTTCTGATTCCTATTTCAGCGGTATTTCTGGTATATTTCTATGCTTCTCTGGCATCCATTCATTCACTCTATATAGATTTATCATACAACAACTACATTTCAGACCCATAACACATGTTAATGTGGAGAAAATTATCTTTCAATAACTGGATCGAGTGAAATAAACAAATGTAGGGAAAGAGGAAGGTTTATGGAGGGTGTGACTTATTGGTGAGCGTCAACTCTAAAGGATTATAAAGGAAAGCCAGTCAGACAAGAGAGAGATCATTAATCCCTGCCTTTTGTACATATATTCATCAGATATTTACCACTCCCTACTCAGCACCAAGTCCTGTGTAAGATTTTGATGACATGGGCATGAATCATACATTTCTTAGTTCACAACTTAGTCTAATAGAACATTTCACTCCTTCCAAGTGCTTTTTCTATCATAGCTTCCACTTGCTGAATGCTTAATATGTCCCCATGTTATACTAAGCATTATACTGCTAACTCACTTCAGTTGTGTCTGACTCTGTGCGACCCCACAGACGCCAGCCCACCAGGCTCCGCCATCTCTGGGATTCTCCAGGCAAGAACACTAGAGTGGGTTGCCATTTCCGTCTCCAATGCATGAAAGTGAAAAGTGAAAGGGAAGTCGCTCAGTTGTATCCGACTCTTAGCGACCTGATGGACTGCAGCCTACCAGGCTCCTTCGTCCATAGGATTTTCCAGGCCAGAGTACTGGAGTGGGGTGCCATTGCCTTCTCCAACTAAGCATTATACATGAGCATAATTATATTAATTAATCTTCAAAAGTCTCACTAAATGTACATTACGTGAGATCAGAGATTTTTGCCTGTTTTGTTCACTGTTGTATCTGTAGAACCTAGAAGAGTGATTGTCATATAATAGTCACTCGAATAAAAATATGTTGAACAAACAAATAAATAACACTGTTATGTAGATAGAACCATTACCTCCATTTCACAAGTAAGTGAACTAAAGAGCATGTAGGTGACATGCTTTGCCTGAGGACTCCCAAATAGTACTGGGCAGAATTAAGACACTTTTAGAAGAACTGATAATTGACTCCAAACCCAGTAGTTTTACCCTTTGTATACTAGTGGTTCTCAAACTTTAGCATGCATCAGAATCACTTGGAGAATTTGTTAAGACATAGATTGCTGGGCCCTGAAGTTTCTGATTCAGGAGATCTGTTGTAGGGTTGGAAAGTATTCATTTCTATCAAATTCCTGGGTGATTTCAGTGGTGATGGTCCAGGGATCATACTTTGAAAACCACTGCTCTATAACAAACTGCCTCCCAATTTCTCATTTATTCTCATAAGGTAGAGTAGAGAACCAGAGAAGGCAATGGCACCCCACTCCAGTACTCTTGCCTGGAAAATCCCATGGACGGAGGAGCCTGGTGGGCTGCAGTCCATGGGGTCACTAAGAGTCGGACACAACTGAGTGTCTTCACTTTCACTTTTCACTTTCATGCATTGGAGAAGGAAATGGCAACCCACTCCAGTGTTCTTGCCTGGAGAATCCCAAGGACGGGGGAGCCTGGTGGGCTGCTGTTTATGGGGTCGCACAGAGTTGGACACGACTGAAGCAACTTAGCAGCAGCAGCAGCAGCAGCAGCAGCAGCAGCAGAGTAGAGAACAATATCCCACAGCAGAGAGGAAAATAAGGGCAGATAAGTCCAAGGTCTTACAGGAAGTGTGGGATTCTAAAGTCTTTATCATTCTTGATAAAACTTGCTGCTTCAGATGTTTTATGGGCTTGAGACACAGAGGAAGTCAGAGACAGAGAAGAATGAAGGTGTTTGTTAGGAGGAGGTGAAGATAAAGTTGGAAAGGTTACCATCGAATTTGCTGTCCTGAAGGAAAGGTGCATGGTTCTGTCATTAACTCACTGTGTGCTCTGAACCAAACCCCTTCCTTTCTCTGAACCTCCCTCCCTCCTTCTCTCTACAAAGCAGGGGTCTTTCCAGCTCAGCAGCATAGCAGCGGGAGACTCAAGAATAGGCAGGGAAGCAGAGATTGCGTGAGGCCTGTCTCTGATCGCTTGTGCTGGCTTCAGATCAGGCAGGTCATAGGGAGACTATGATGTGTAATCACCGCTGCTGAAAAGGAGTCTGAGCAGGGCTGAGACCTGCCTTTCCCTGTGCCAGGTGGGAGAGATGCAGGGAGAATGGCTGCAGACTAGGCGAGCACGGGCTTGGGGGACTGACTGGCCACAGCCAGAAAGGCAGGTCTCTACAGCTAGCCCATCCGATGCTGAGGCACAGAGTGCTGGCGCCCCCAGACCAACCCCCAGGCCTCCCGCCACCCTCAAGAGCTTTCTGCCACGCGCAGCTGCCGGGGTTGCTGACTGCCGGCTCCGCTTAAGACACTAGCACCAATCCCAGGCCTTCAAAGTGACCTCACAGCAAACGTGATTGGTCCCATCTCTCTGCTCGAGCGGGTCCTGTCAGCTCACTGTCAAGTGACCTCTGGGGGAGAATTGGCGGGCTCTGTGACCTTGAAATCACTTAGTTTCTCAGAACCTCGTTTATAAAATGGGTATGAAAACTCTGAAATGACCCACAAAAGTGAACATGTCTAGTAAAGACATCATCGCCTTAAAATTTTCTTGTATTGTTGTCTGCTTACAAAAGTAATATAGGACTATTACAAAAATAAAAATGTAATATAAATACTGGACATTCCTTACGCACTACTCCCTCTTCTTCCTGGCCCATAGTTGACTATTAACAGTTCAGCGTATTTTCTCTCAGGTTTTTTTTTTTTTCAATGAATATACAGAAGGTTATTTTTTAAACAAAAATTAAGTCGTTTACACAACTTTCTTTTTCACTTAACAATATATTTGAACATTTTAAAAGTTGGTGTGAAAAGACCTCTTTCGTTTTTTTTAAATGTCTACCTTGTAGTTAAAGCTCTTATCCTTGGATATGTGTTGCTTCTATTACAAAAACAGCAGCAGCAACAACAAAAACTGCAGTAAATATTTATTTATGTAAGAATTGCTGTAGGATACATTTTTGGAAGTTAAATCTCCAGGTTAAAAATGTAACAATTTTTTTTTTTCCAGCCCCATGGCTTGGGGGCTCTTAGTTCCTGGGCCAGGCAGAGAAAGCACTGAGTCCTAAGTACTGGACCACCAGGGAATTCCCTGTAAGCACATTTTAATAATACCAAAAGTACAGGCAACAAAACCAGAAATAAACATGTAGAACTACATCAAAATAAAAAGCATCTGCACAGCAAAGAAAACAATCAGCTTAATGAAAAAGCAATCTATGGAATGGGAGGGAATGTTTGCAGACCAGATGTCTGATAAAGGGCTAATCTTCCAGATATGTGGGGAACTCCTATATCTCAATAGCAGAAAACTAATAGCATGATCTAAAAATGAGCTAGGGATTTGAATGGACATTTCTCCAAATAAGATGTGCAAATGGTTGACAGGCATATGAAAAGATATTTCAAAGGTCTAATCATTAGGAAAATGCAAATAAGAACCACAATGAGATATTACCTTACACCAGTCAGGACAGCAAGCAATATCAAAGATATGGAGAAACTGGAATCCTTGCACACTTTTTCCTTGCACACTGTTGATGCGAATGCAAAATGGTGCAGCTACTATGGAAAACAGTATGGAGATACCTCAAAAATTTAAACATTAAATTACCATTTAATCCAGTGTCCCCAACTCCTGGGCATTTATCCAAAAGAGCTGAAATATTAGCATCACCATGTTCATTGCTTCACTATTCACAGAATTTGGTTTTTGATAAATTCAAACCCTGCATACTGAAAACAAAACAGCAGAAAGATGAGTTTATTGCAAGGCTTTCAACATGCAAGGCAGGAAACTTGAGGCTACAAGGAGCAAGCAATGAGTTCTGAGTTGCTCACAGACTAAGGAATTTTTATGGAATAAATGTGGAACTTACTTGTTTTTTTCAGCTAATTGGTTGGCTGGTGGTCCTCCTTATTTGGATCAAGGTAGCTGAGTCGGGGGGAAAAATCTAGAAATAGTGTGAACAGATTTGGTGTTTGAAGATTGGGTGGTGTATGACTTCTGAGAGGTGTAAATTTCTATAAGTTTAAGTTTTCCTTATGTGCTTGCATTGACCATCTCCATTTTTTTCCCTGACATAAGTGATTCCTTTCGGTTTGGTTCCACAACAGTAAGTAACTAAGATGTGGAAACAACTAAATGTCATTGACAGGTGAGTGGAGATATATATATATATATATATATATATATATATATGATCCCCTGGAGAAGGACTTGGCAACTCACTCCAATATCCTTGCCTGGGAAACCCCACGGACAGAGGAGCCTGGCAGGCTACAGTCCATGGGGTTGCAAAGAGTAGGACACAGCTTAGTGACCAAACAACAAGAACAACAAATAAATATACATGGGATACTACTCAGCCTTAATAAAGAAGGAAATTCTGCATAATACTTCAGGACATTATGCTAAGCGAAATGAACTAGTTATAGAAAGACAAATACTGCATATTTCCACTTACATGACATATCTAAAATTGTCAAATTCATAGACTCAAACAGAAGAATGACGGTTGCCAGGGGCTAGGAAGAAGGGGAAACTGGGAGCTACTAACTAAGGGGACAAAGTTTGACTTAAGCAAGATTAACAAGCTCTTGGAAATCTTCTGTATAACACTGTACATTGTACCTATAGTCAATAATAATAATGTATGTGTATACAAAACTTGCTAAGAGGGTAGATCTCATTTTAAGTGTCCTTAGTACAAGATAAAATTCAAATAAGCAAAAATACAAAGTGACTGCAGCATTTTACATTCTGACCAGAAATGTATACAAGTTCTAATCTTTTATCATATCCTCATAAACACTTGGTATATTTCTCTTGTTGATTATAGCCATTCTAGTAATTTTATAGCGTTACATCATTGTAGATTTTTATTTGCATTTCCCTATGCTGGGTGTTTTTTTGTGTGCTCATTACCCATCCAATGTCTTTGGTGAAATGTGTACTCAAATATATTGCCTATACTCAAATATATTGTATTTATTTATTTGTCTGCCCTGGGTCTTAGTTGCGGCATGTGGTATCTTCCAGATTTGGCATGGGAATGCTTAGTTTCAGCATGTGGAATCTATTGATAGTTCCCTGAAGAGGGATTAAAACTGGGCCCCCTGCATTGGGAAACTGGACTCTAAGCCACTGGACTACCATGGAAGTTTCTATTGCCCATTTCTTAATAATTATCTTTTTACTGTTGCACTGTGAGTGCTCTTTATATGTTCTGGATACAAGTCTATTGTGGGATGTGCTGTGTGCTTAGTCACTCAGCTGTTAGACAGTTTGCAAATATTTTCTCCCACCGTCCAAAAATATCGAAGCACATTTTAAATGTTAATAGATATTACCAAATTGATCTCTAAGGAGGAGGTATCAATCTATTATTTCCAACAGCAGTGTATGGGAATGCTGGTTTCTCAGCACCCTCACAAATATAGGATGCCAATTTCTGTTGATCTAAAGATTAAAAAATACCATTGCTTTAACTTTGCCTTCCTTTAATCATTAGGAGGAGCATTTCACCATATAATTACTAACAAGTGCTTTTCGTCTTCTAAAAGTTACATGCTCTTGTTGAAATCTTGCTTTCTTCAATTCTGCACCCTTAGATCCTAGTATTATTAAACATCCAGGGAATGTTTGTTGAACAAATGAAGTGTAACTGTGTAAAGAATAAATTAGATATTCAGCTATAAAAACAAAGGAAATTGGATTATTAGCAGAGACACAGATGGACCTAGAGACTGTCATACAAAGTGAAATAAGTCAGAAAGAGAAAAACAAATACCATATATTAACACCAATATGTGGATTCTAGAAAAATGATGTAGGTGATCTTATTTGTAAAGCAAAAGTAGAGACACTGATGTAGAGAACAAATGTATGGGTATCAAGGGGGAAAGGAGGGTGGTGGTGGGAAATTTAGGAAATTGAGATTGATATATATACGCTATTAATACTATATATAAAATAGATAGTTCAGTTCAGTTCAGTCGCTCAGTCATGTCCGACTCTGTGACCCCATGAATTGCAGCACGTCAGGCCTCCCTGTCCATCACCAACTCCCAGAGTTCACTCAAACTCATGTCCATTAAGTCGGTGATGCCATCCAGCCATCTCATCCTCGGTCGTCCCCTTCTCCTCCTGCCCTCAATCCCTCCCAGCATCAGAGTCTTTTCCAATGAGTCAACTCTTCGCATCAGGTGGCCAAAGTATTGGAGTTTCAGCTTTAGCATCAGTCCTTCCAATGAACACCCAGGACTGATCTCCTTTAGAATGGACTGGTTGGATCTCTTTGCAGTCCAAGGGACTCTCAGCAGTCTTCTCCAACACCGCAGTTCAAAAGCATCAATTCTTTGGCGCTTAATGAGAACCTATCGTATAGCACAGGGAACTCAGTGCTCTGTGGTGACCTAAATGGGAAGGAAATCCAAAAAAGAGGGGATACATGTATATGTATAGCTGATTCACTTTGCTATACAGTAGAAATTAACACAACATTGTAAAGCAATTATACTCCAATAAAAATTAACTTTAAAAAAGGAATATGTGAACATTAAAAACATAAGATAGGATGTGTGAAGTGCCTAACATGCTGTGTTAGTCGCTCAGTCGTGTCCGACTCTGCGACCCCATGGACGGTAGCCCGCCAAGCTCCTCTGTCCATGGGATTCTCCAGGCAAGAATACTGGAGTGGGTTGCCGTTTCCTTCTCCAGGGGATCTTCCTGACCCAGGAATCAAACCTGGGTCTCCCACACTGCAGGCAGATTCTTTACTGTCTGAGCCATCAGGGATATTATAAACATGCAATAAATATTAATTATAATAAAAATAATATAATAAAGGAATAAATGATAATTAGTACTTTAGAGATAACATCTCTAAAGAACTAAACTCAAAATTAATATTCAGTTCAGTTCAGTTCAGTCGCTCAGTCGTGTCTGACTCTTTAAGTGAGCACTACAATGGTCTTGAATTCTTTCCTACAGGGTGTGAGATGGTTTCTAGGATTCAAAGAGGCCTGGTTTCTCCTGGTCCTCTCACTGTGTGTCTTAAGGTAAATCACTTAACTTCTCAGCAACTTAATTTCACTGCAACCACCTACAACCTATATTATGCTTATCAAAAAGAATGTTTAGGTAGAAAACATGAGATTAACTTCATTCATTGCAGAAGGAAATGGCAACCCACTCCAGTGTTCTTGCCTGGAGAATCCCAGGGACGGGGAGCCTGGTAGGCTGCAGTCTATGGGGTCGCAGAGTCGGACATGACTGAAGCGACTTAGCAGCAGCAGCTGCAGCAGCAAGCATATATTCATGAATCACTTGAATAATTAAAATAAATAAATTTTCAAAGTAAATGCAAACATTTATAAGACTAGAGGGGAATAAAACTATATACATAAGGACAGGACTGAAAAAAGGAAGCTGGTTGCTCTTTTGACGACCTTAAAAGTCTTTTAAAAATATGACTTTGTACTTGGCCCAGCCTCTCTTCCATCTTTTACCCAAATGTCTATCGCCCTCTGCTGCTCAGGTTGTCTCATTTCAATGCAGTTCAACTCTGCAAATAAGATTAAGAGAAAAGTATTACATGTTTGGGCTTCCCTGGTGGCTCAGACATTAAAGAATCCACCTGCAATGTGGAAGACCTGGGTTCAATCCCTGGGTTGGGAAGCTCTCCTGGAGGAGGGCATGGCAAACCACTCTAGTATTCTTGCCTGGAGAATCCCATGGACAGTAGAGCCTGGAGGGCTATGGTCATTGGGTCGCAAAGAGGTGGACATGACTGAGCAACTAAGCACAGCACAGCACATGACATCCTTGTGACCCAATCCCTGACTTTGGTTATCTACATCACCCTCACCAAGCTCTGCTCTATTTTTGGTCCTGTGACCAGCCCAAAGGATATAGAGCTCACATTACGTGGGGGAACACAGACTTTCATGTCTTTTTGGACTTAACAAACATTTCTAGAACAGGAACGATCTGAGGTAAGCACTGTGCTAAGCATACATGAAATCTTAGTCCTACTGACAGCCATACAGGGGATCTGTATTTAAAGAGGAGGAATCAGGCTCACAAATATAATCAGCTCAAGGACACAATTTTGTATACATAGGACACAGATTCTGACTGAGATCTGTCTGCCCCTCAACACCAGTCATCTTCTATTACATTATATCAGAATAAACCAAGTAGGATGGAAAACTGAAGTGGGAGCCTCTAAATCTACTTTGGGAATGTATGGTTGTTGCATCAGAAACTTTACAGAGGAGAAGTTCTCTGATTTGAGAAGGGTAGTCAAAGCATCAGGAGCAATAGTAAACAGGGACACAAACCTGGGACAGATTCAGAGAACAGGAAGCTGGGTGTGGTATAGGGGAAGGGAGGCAGGAGATGAGGCTATAGTCAGATTATGCAGGACCTTGGAGGACAGGTGAAGGAAGGTGAACTCATAGTGAAAGTTAGTACATGTCTATACTGAGAGATCTTTGAAGGTAATCAGGGGTTTGAGAAACCACTAGTAAACGTGGCACAGCAACTGGAATATGCTATGCTATGAATGATGTATTATGGAATTGAATGGAAAATCATACTGGGACTTCCTTGGTAGTCCAATGGTTAAGACTGTACTCCCAGTGCATGCGGCACAAGTTCGATCTCTGGTTGGGGAACTAAGAGTCCACACTCTGCCTGGTGTGACCAAATTAAAAAAAAAAAAATCTTAAGAATTTTTAAAACAAAACTGGGATTTCAAAGACATTTCCCATGTGCAGTAAGCTGCTCTTGGAAGCAGTAGGAAGTAGTCCACTCTCTGATGACTTTGAAGTGAAGTCACTCAATCGTTTCCAACTCTTTGCGACCCCATGGACTGTAGCCCACCAGGCTCCTCCGTCCATGGGATTCTCCAGGCAAGAATACTGGAGTGGGTTACCATTTCCTTCTCCAGGGGACCTTCCCGACCCAGGGATCGAACCCAGGTCTCCTGCATTGCGGGCAGACGCTTTTAGGGATAGATTAACAGATATAGGTGATGGGAAACCTCAGATCAAGCTCCACTGAAGGCTCTAGACAGGGACTGGCTGGGACTCAAAGATGAATAGGAACTATGTTTGGACAGCTCTCAGTCTAGGCTTTATGAAACCAATAATTCTGAGCAGGAGAAAAATAAAAAACCAGCTGAAGTTCCTCTCCTCTTTCCCATATCTTTGATATGTCCCTCTTTTATCTCATTCTTTTATTTTTTAAAAAATTTACGACACAGCAACGCTCACTTCCTGTGTGACCTTGGACAAGTTGCTTAACCTGTCTATGCCTCCACTTCTTAATTGGCGAAATGAGGATAATAATGTGACCACAAGGTCACAGTGAGTGCCATGAGAATTAAAAGAGAATTATTTACCAAGCTCTTAGAATCTGGAACAAAGTTCAGCACTGTTTAAGCATTAACAGTTTTATTATAACTACTACAACAGCCTTATTATAACAGTCTTATTACTACAACCAGTACAGCTACAGTGTTCTAGTTATCACCTTCCATAGGTCACCATCCATTCCTGAGGTCATTCGGTCATTCATGTTGGAGGCAGTGGGTAGGTCTGGGAGGAAAGTAGAGATGTATCAGTCCTTTAATCGTGCTTGTACTGACTTATGAACACTAGTTTGTCCAGCCACACCTGGAACATAGTAGGTGCTCAAAATACAAAGGTCTTCCCCGCAAGTTCTTTAAAGGCAGTAACCATACTCCCTCAGCTGTTCTTAATACTAAAACCGAGCACTCGGCGACGCACGCTTAGGGAAACCGAATTAACGAATGTGATAAATGACCGCAGGCAGAGAAACATTAACACCACAGGGCTGGCACAAATATAAAGTGCTGCAGAAAGACTGCTACCGGCTTTACGTGTGGACTGACCAGAGGAAAACTTGGGACCGCCAAAGACTAACACCGTGAGGACAAATGACTGCCCAAAGTTCAGGACGCTCCGCCCCCTCAGCGCAGGGCTGAACGCGGACCTTGGCGGCACGCCCCTCCAAGGCCCCGCCCCTCCGCCGGCTCACGTAACCGTGGGGGCGGGACGACGTCCTGCGCGGGCAGGGTCGGAGCGGCGGGGTGGTTTTAACTGGGCTGGCGAGAGCCATGGCCGGCTTGGTGGACTTTCAGGACGAGGAACAGGTGAAGTCCTTTCTGGAGAACATGGAAGTGGAGTGCAACTACCAGTGCTACCGCGAGAAGGACCCGGACGGTGAGCGCCGCCTGCAGGGCCTTAAGGACACGTGGGGGCTCCGGCCTCGGACGGAGACTGACGGGTCACGCGAGCGACCTCTGAGGGGATCTGGAAGGGGACGCGGGTGTCTGTGGGTCGCTGACTGCCGTGTGTGTGTGTGTGTGTGTGTGTGTGTGTGACGCGGGTGTCTGTGGGTCGCTGACTGCCGTGTGTGTGTGTGTGTGTGTGTGTGTGTGTGTGTGTGTTGGGAAGGGGCGGGTTGGGTTCCACGAGGGTGTGTGTGTGTGTGTGTGTGTGTGTGTTGGGAAGGGGCGGGTTGGGTTCCACGAGGGTGTGTGTGTGTGTGTGTGTGTGTGTGTGTGTGTTGGGAAGGGGCGGGTTGGGTTCCACGAGGGTGTGTGTGTGTGTGTGTGTGTGTGTGTGTGTGTGTGTGTTGGGAAGGGGCGGGTTGGGTTCCACGAGGACTTGCGGGGCACGCAGCGGGAGCATGCTCTGGCCGCACTGAGCCCGGAGGCCTGGCGAGAAGGAAGACAAGCGCTAGGGCATTTGGAGCAGAGAGAAAATGCTCTGTCCTCATGAAGCTTACGTTCTCGTGGAGGTTATTGGAAAATAAACCTAATAAATGAAGTAGTGTGTTAGAAGGTAGTAATTGCAGTGGGAAAAAGAACTGACTGAGAGATCTCAGCCGTTCAGGAGGGCAACTTTAAATTGAGTGGTCAGGGTGCATCATTGAGAAGGTAACATTTGAACAAAGTGTTGAAAAAAAGTAAGGGAGGTGCATGCCAGGCAGAGGTACATTCCAGGCAGAGGTAAGGGCCAGTGAAAAGGCCCCGAGGCATGAATGTGCCCCGTGTGTTCTGGGAACATTGAGTTGACTTCAGTTGTGAGTGGTGATGTCCAGAAGGGGCCATCCAGAGCAGCCAGTACCTTTGGGTGGTTTTCTTCTTAGTGCTTTTTCCCCCCGTTTATTTATTTATATGGCTGCACCTGGTCTTAGTTGTGGCATGCAAACTCTTAATTGTCACATCCGGAATCTAGTTCCTTGACCAAGGATCCAGCCTGGGCCCCCCTGCATTGGGAGCTCGGAGTCTTAGCCACTGGACCACCAGGGAAGTACCCATACTTTTAAAGAAAAAAAAAAGATATTGGCCCTGGCTTCTAATAGCTTGCACCCTTGCTCCAAGCTGGCCAACTACACAGAGTTGCTCTGAAGTAGGATGGCTTAAAAGAATCCATGAGGTGCAGAATGGTTGGGGAAGACTCCTGGAAGAGGTCAGGAAGAATCGGCTAGTAATGCTGATTAAATGGAGCAGAGGGAGTGAAGAAAATGCTCTTGGAGAAAATTGAAGTCAGAATGTAGTTAGAAATAAGATTGAGGAGGGTCCGACCTTGGGCCACAGTGTGTCAGATCTTGAATGCTGGGGTAAGCCATTTGAAAGCCTTTATTGTGTAGGCAGTGGAGAGCCATACATGTGTTTTTGTACCCTGGAGATACACTAAGCAGTGAAGGAAGGGTGGGTGGGCATATAAGAAGTGCAGGATGCTGCTCTCGAAGAGAGACTGAGAGGAGGCAGTTTCTATAGCTGGTTCTGTAGTACTCTTCAAAATCATCATTTCTCAGCCAGATTACTGAAGTAACTTTCTAACTTGACTCTTCATTTGCACCCTAACTCCCTTAAATGTATTCTCTACTCATAAACTGATACTTAAATTTTAATTTCGTTATGTTATTTACTAGATTTTCAGCTGACAGAATACATTTTTGTCATTATCAGTGTTGGAGTGGGTCCCCTCACACATGACTTCTTCCATATTCATCCAGATATATAAAAACATATTTATTAGAGTGACCTTTTAAAAATGCAGGTTGAATCATATCACTTCCCTTCATAAATCCTTCCAGTGGTTTGCCATTGACTTGGAATAAAATCCCAGTTTCTTCCTATCTAATGTAAGGCCCTCTGATTGGTCCCTGCCTTTTCCTCTTTTCCTGCCCCTCCTGGATCCAGCTACATTACACCTTATTTGTGTCAAGCTTATTAACTTAAGTCTTTTTATGTACTGTTCCTTGTGCCCGAGTCTTTCTGTCTCCTTCCCATTTCATTGTCTTTAAATAGCTAGATCATTCTTGTTATTCACATCTCAGCTCACACATTGAAGTCCTCAGTGGGGCCCTACCTGATTACCTGGTTTGTGTTAACCATTTCCCCCAAAATGCCCAACAAACTGTCATATCATCCTGTTTTATTTCACTGATGGTGTTTATTTAGGTTTGAATGCATCTTGTTAAGCTATTTATTTATTGTGTTTCCTCCTCTAGACTGTAACTTTTAGGAGGACAGGTGACTATATTCCCAGCAACTAAAGCAGTGTCTCGTATATTGTTGTAGATAGATGCTCAAATATTCACTGAATGAAAGTTAGCAAGAGATGAGTGTTATTGTGGGTGAAGAAAAGGTACGGAGGGGAGAGGTGTTAAGGAGAGGCTTGCTGAAAATAGAGACTACCTAACTCCTTTGGTAGCTGCAATTTCAACTCTTTCTTCATGTACCCAGCCTGGCCAAAGATTAAGGTATAGTCATCAAAGAACTGCTTCTTGCTGCCATGAAGACTGGCCTATTGACCCTTTTGGTTCTCCCTGTTTAAATGCTGAACTTCCTGAGAAGTTCCAAAGCTAGCAAACTTTCATCATTGAAGCCAGTGGATCTCTGGGCCTTGTTGACAGGGAATAGAAGGGCTGGTGAGTAGTAGAGCCAGTGTAGGGGCCAGGGTCTTCCCGGTTTATACATTGCTCAGTCCCAGGCTGAGGGCAGACAGTGCCATTTGTAGGAGTGGCTAAACATGCATTTTTTGTGGTGAAGTCACCTTGCCACACCTCAGGAGGACAGAGGCTTGTCCTAAATAAAAGGCACGTCCAGCCTAGCACACCTGGACCCTCCCCACTCCCCCAGACTTGAACCACAGCTTTTGCCGTTTCCTCACAGGTTGCTATCGGCTGGTGGACTATTTGGAAGGGATCCAGAAGAATTTTGATGAGGCTGCCAAGGTGTTGAAGTTCAACTGTGAAGAGAACAAACACAGTGATAGCTGCTACAAACTGGGGACCTATTATGTGACTGGGAAAGGTAAGGAGAGGCCTGCTTTCTTTGGTCCTTATCATCGACGGTAGTGGTGAGGCCACAGTGTGAGGCTCATACTGAGGTCTCTTTACAGATGGGTCTTCACGGGCATTGGGGAAGCATGCTGTAGGAAAATTTGGAGTCAAGAGTTCAGCAAAGTGCTGGAGGGAAGAGCATAGCCTTTCAAGTTAGGCAGACCTTGTATGTGCTAGCCATGTCCAACTTTGTGACCCCATGGACTGTAGCCCAGCAGGCTCCTCTGTCCATGGGATTTCCCAGGCAAGAATTTTGGAGCACGTTGCCATTTCCTTTTCCAGGGGATCTTCCTGACCCAGGGATCAAACTGACATCTCCTACATTGGCAGGCAGATTATTTTATCACTGAGCCACCTGGGGAATCCCTTAGGCAGACCTTCAGTTAAGTTTAGTCACTCAGTCCTGTCCGACTCTTTGCGACCCTGTGAATTGCAGCATGCCAGGCCTCCCTGTCCATCACCAACTCCCAGAGTTCACCCAAACTCATGTCCATCGAGTTGATGCTGCCATCCAGCCATCTTATCCTCTGTCATCCCTTTCTCCTGCCCCCAATCCCTCCCAGTATCAGGGTCTTTTCCAATGAGTCAACTCTTCGCATGAGGTGGCCAAAGTTTTGGAGTTTCAGCTTTAGCATCAGTCCTTCCAAAGAACACCCAGGACTGATCTCCTTTAGAATGGACTGGTTGGATCTCCTTGCAGTCCAAGGGACTCTCAAGAGTCTTCTCCAACACCACAGTTGAAAAGCATCAATTCTTCAGTGCTCAGCTTTCTTCACAGTCCAACTCTCACATCCACACATGACCACTGGAAAAACCATAGCTTTGACTAGACAGACCTTTGTTGGCAAAGTAATGTCTCTGCTTTTGAATATGCTGTCTAGGTTGGTCATAACTTTCCTTCCAAGGAGTAAGCGTCTTAATTTCATGGCTGCAGTCACCATCTGCAGTGATTTTTGGAGCCCCCCCAAAAATAACTCTATTGTTCTATTGTTTTCCTCTGTTTCTTTGCACTGATCACTGAGGAAGGCTTTCTTATCTCTCCTTGCTATTCTTTGGAACTCTGCATTCAGATGCTTATATCTTTCCTTTTCTCCTTTGCTTTTCGCTTCTCTTCTTTTCACAGCTATTAGTAAGGCCTCCCCAGACAGCCTTTTTGATTTTTGTATTTCTTTTCCATGGGGATGGTCTTGATCCCTGTCTCCTGTACAGTGTCATGAACCTCTGTCCATAGTTCATCAGGCACTCTATCTATCAGATCTAGTCCCTTAAATCTATTTCTCACTTCCACTGTATAATCATAAGGGATTTGATTTAGGTCATACCTGAATGGTCTAGTGGTTTTCCCTCCTTTCTTCAATTTAAGTCTGAATTTGGCAATAAGGAGTTCATGATCTGAGCCACAGTCAGCTCCCGGTCTTGTTTTTGCTGACTGTATAGAGCTTCTCCATCTTTGGCTGCAAAGAATATATCAATCTGATTTCGATGTTGACCATCTGGTGATGTCCATGTGTAGAGTCTTCTCTTGTGTTGTTCAAAGAGGGTGTTTGCTATGACCAGTGCGTTCTCTTGGCAAAACTCTTGCCCTAAAGCCTTTGCCCTGATTCATTCTGTACTCCAAGGCCAAATTTGCCTGTTACTCCAGGTGTTTCTTGACTTCCTACTTTTGCATTCCAGTCCCCTATAATGAAAAGGACATCTTTTTTGGGTGTTAGTTCTAAAAGGTCTTGTAGGTCTTCATAGAACTGTTCAACTTCAGCTTCTTCAGTGTTACTTGGTTGGGGCATAGGTTTGGATTACTGTGATATTGAATGGTTTGCCTTGGAAATGAACAGAGATCATTCTGTCATTTTTGAGATTGTATCCAAGTACTGCATTTTGGACTCTCTTGTTGACTATGATGGCTACTCCATTTCTTCTAAGGGATTCCTGCATGCAGTAGTAGATATAATGGTCATCTGAGTTAAATTCACCCATTCCAGTCCATTTTAGTTCGCTGATTCCTAGAATGTCGACGTTCACTCTTACCATCTCCTGTTGACCACGTCCAATTTGCCTTGATTCATGGACCTGACATTCCAGGTTCCTATGCAATATTGCTCTTTACAGCATCCTACCTTGCTTCTATCACCAGTCACATCCACAACTGGGTATTTTTTTTGCTTTGGCTCCATCCCTTCATTCTTTCTGGAGTTATTTCTCCACTGATCTCCAGTAGCATATTGGGCACCTACTGACCTGGGGAGTTCCTCTTTCAGTATCCTATCATTTTGCCTTTTCATACTATTCATGGGGTTCTCAAGGCAAGAATACTGAAGTGGTTTGCCTTTCCCTTCTCCAGTGGACCACATTCTGTCAGACCTCTCCACCATGACCTGCCCGTCTTGGGTGGCCCCACACGGCATGGCTTAGTTTCACTGAGTTAGACAAGGCTGTGGTCTGTGTTGTTAGATTGGCTAGTTTTCTGTGATTATGGTTTGTGTGTCTGCCCTCTAATGCCTCTCGCAAGTAAGACAGAGGCATTACTACTACTGTCTTACTTGGGTTTCTCTTACCCTGGACATGGGGTATCTCTTCAGGGCTGCTCCAGCAAAGTGCAGCCACTGCGCCTAACCTTGGACGAGGGGTATCTCCTCACCGCTGCCCCTCCTGACCTTGAACATGGAGTAGCTCCTCTTGGCCCTCCTGTGCCTGCACAGCCACTGCTCCTTGGACATGGGGTTGCAGACCTTAGGGAATGTTAACTCTGTAGTCACGTTAACTCTGTGTATCAGTTATATCACCTGTAAAATGGAGAAAAAACAATACTTTCTTCATAGGTCTTTGTGAAGATTAAATAGGGTAATGTAGGTAACGGTATCAGCATGTGCCTGGCACAGAAGAAGGGACTAGTAATCAATTCCTTTCCATCTGTCTCTTCTCCTCATGCCTTAATTACAGTTGATACTGAGTAGTGTTTACGTTGCATTGTGTTGCGTGCATGCTCATCATGTCCGACTCTTTATAGCCCCACAGGCTGTAGTCTACCAGGCTCCCCTGTCCATGTGATTTTTCGAGACAAGAATATTGGAGTGGGTTGCCGTTTCCTAATCTAAAGGATCTTCCCAACCCAGGGATTGAACTCACATCTCTTGTGTCTCCTGTATTGGCAGGCAGATTCTTTATTCTGTGCCTCCTAGGACTTACCTATTGCTAAATAACAAATTATCCAACAAACCTATTATTTCAGATAGTTTCTTTGGATCAGGAATTTGGGAGTGGTGAGCTGTGTGCCTCAGGGTCTCTCAATTAGGCTGCAGTCAAGACACTAGCCAGGAACTGGGCTGTAGTCTTTTGAAGGCTTGGCTGGAACTAGACTCTTCAGTCCTAAACTGGCTCACTCACTTGGCTGTGAAGGCTTCCATTCTTTGCCAGCTGTTGTCAGAGACCTTGGTTCTTTGTGACATGGATCTCTTCATGGGCTACTTGTATGTCCTCGTGACATGGCATTTGGCTTCCTCCAGAGTGAGTGATCCAAAAGAAGGAGCAAGATGGAATCCACGGTGTCTTTTATAACCTACTTTTGGAAGTCACATGGTTTTCATTCCTATCCCATTCTGCTTATTTGAAGTGAGTCAGTAAGTTTAGCCTGCACTAATTGGAGAGAACTAAAATTCTACCTCTTGAAAGGACTATCAAGAATTTATGGGCATATTTGAAAACCACCACAAGTTGGGAATATAACCTAAGACGGGCAGCTCTCTTTTTTGCTGACTAGTTCATGAGCTTTTTGAGGATGATATAATTCATTCATCGCTTGTTCCTTGTGCCCAGTGAAGCCTGGTTAGAAGGACGATCAGTGAAAGTTTGATGAAGAGGGAGCCTTTTTTAAATCTCTAGAACTTTGTGGACTATTTCTGCCTTCACATGTAACATATGGTCTGTGGTAGTCTCAAATTTGAAGAAAGTTTAGCATTAACAGGAATATAAAGTTCCCTTGCTTAAGCAGAGGGGCATTTCTTTAGCCCATTTTCATTAATTTATGATTTGTAAGTAATATATAGCTGCATTATTATTTTTTTTCAATCTGTGTGCCAACAGTAGCAGTTTAGTTAAATAATGTTACTTCCATAACTAGAATGTTATTTAACCCATTAAAAAAGAATGTTTCTAAATAGTTTTTGTTGATATCAGGAAGAGTTTATAATATAATATTCAGTGAAGAAAGCTGAACACAAAATTATGTGTGAACTCAGCTGTACAATATAGCATGGAAAAATAAAAATGTTCCTAGCTGTTAGTTTCTGAATATATCTCTTATGTTTATATCATAGTTTATTATATTTTTAATAAGGACTTTTATTGTTGTTCAGTCACTCAGTCATCTCTGACTCTTTGCGACCCCAGGGACTGCAGCACGCCAGGCTTCCCTGTCTTTCACTATCTCCCAGAGCTTGCTCAAACTCATGTCCATTGAGTCGGTGCTGCCACCCAACCATCTTGTCCTCTGTTGTCCCCTTCTCCTCCTGCCTTCAACCTTTCCCAGCATCAGGGTCTTTTCCAGTAAGTCAGCTTTTCGCAAAAAGTGGCCAAATTGTTGGAACTTCAGCATCAGCATCAGTCAGCCTCCAATGAATATTCAGGATTGATATCCTTTAGAACTGACTGGTTTGATCTCCTTGCAGTCCGAAGGACTCTCAAGAGTCTTCTCGAACACCACAGTCAAAAACATCAGTTCTTCAGCGTTCAGCCTTCTTTATGATCCAACTCCCACTTCCAGACATGACTACTGGAAAAACCATAGCTTTGACTAGATGGACCTTTGTCAGCAAAGTAATGTCTCTGCTTTTTAATAAGCTGTCTAGGTTGGTCATAGCTTCTCTTCCAAGGAGCAAGCGTCTTTTAATTTCATGGCTGCAGTCACCATCTGCAGTGATTTTGGAGCCCAAGAAGATAAAGTCTGTCACTGTTTCCATTGCTTCCCCATCTACTTCCCATGAAGTGATGGGACTGGATGCCATGATCTTTGTTTTTTGAATGTTGAGTTTTAAGCCAGCTTTTTCACTCTCCTCTTTTGCCTTCATAAAGAGGCTCTTTAGTTCTTCTTTGCTTTCTGCCATAGGGTGGTGTCATCTGCATATCTGAGGTTATTGATATTTCTAGCAATCTTGATTTCAGCTTGTGCTTCATCCAGTTTGGCATTTCACATGATGTACTCTGCATATGATTGTACTTCGTCTACATATGATTCGTCTGCCTGCCTGCATATGCTTCATCTTCATATGCTTGTGCTTCACCCAGTCTGGCATTTCGCGTGATGTACTCTGCACAAAGCAAAATGATTGTCTGAGGAGGCCTTACAGATAGCTGAGGAAAGAAAAGAAGCTAAAGGTAAAGGAGAAAAAGAAAGAGATACCCATTTGAATGCAGAGTTCCAAAGAATAGCAAGGAGAGATAAGAAAGCCTTCCTCAGAATATATTTTTCCATCCTTTCACTTTCAGTCTGTATGTGTCTTTAGGTCTGAAGTGGGTTTCTTGCAGACAGTGTATATATGGGTCTTGTTTTTGTATCCATTCAGCCAGTCTGTGTCTTTTGGTTGGAGCATTTAATCCATTTACATTTAAAGTAATTATTGATATATATGTTCCTATTGCCATTTTCTTAATTGTTTGGGGTTGATTTTGTAGATCTTTTTTCTTCTCTTGTATTTCTTGACTATATAAGTCCCTTTAACATTTGTTGTAAAGCTGGTTTGGTGGTACTGAATTCTCTTAACTTTTGCTTGTCTGAAAAGCTTTTTATTTCTCCATCAATTTTGAATGAGATCCTTGCTGGGTACAGTAATCTTGGTTGTAGATTTTCCCCTTTCAGTACTTTAAATATATCCTGCCATTCCCTTCTGGCCTGCAGAGTTTCTGTTGAAAGATCAGCTGTTAAACATATGGGGTTTCCCTTGTATGTTACTTGTTGCTTTTCCCTTGCTGCTTTTAATAGTCTTTCTTTGTGTTTAGTCTTTGTTAGTTTGATTAGTATGAGTCCTGGCATGTTTGTCCTTGGGTTTATCCTGTATGGGACTCTTCGCGCCTGTTGGACTTGATTGACTATTTCCTTTTCCATGTTGGGGAAATTTTCAACTCTAATCTCTTCAAAACTTTTCTCATACCCTTTCTCTTTCTCTTCTTCTTCTGGGACCTCTATAATTCAAATATTGGTACATTTGATATTGTCCCAGAGGTCTCTGAGACTATCCTCAGTTCTTTTCATTCCTTTACTTTTTTTCATTCTGCTCTTTAGAAGTTATTTCCACCATTTTATCTTCCAGCTCACTGATTCGTTTTTCTCCCTCAGATATTCTGCTATTGATTCCTTCTAGAGTATTTTTAATTTCAGTAATTGTGTTGTTTGTCTCTGCATGTTTATTCTTTGATTGTTCTAGGTCTTTGTTAATTGATTCTTGCGTTTTCTCCATTTTGTTTTCAAGGTTTTTGATCATCTTGACTGTCATTATTCTGAATTCTTTTTCAGGTAGTTTGCCTGTTTCCTTTCATTTATTTGGACTTCTGTGTTTCTAGTTTGTTCCTTCATTTATGTAGTATTTCTCTGCCTTTTCATTTTTTTTTTAAACTTACTGTTTGAGGTCTCCTTTTCCCAGGCTTCAAGGTTGAATTCTTTCTTCTTTTTGGTTTCTTTCCTCCTCAGGTTGGTCCAGAGGTTTGTGTAAGCTTCGTATAGGGTGAGATTTGTGCTGAGCTTTTTTTCCCTCTCTGATAGGCAAGGCTGTGTGAGGTGGTAATCCTGTCTGCTGATGATTAGGTTTGTATTTTTCTTTTTTTGTTTAGATGAACCATCCTGCACAGGGTGCTACTGGTGGTTGGGTGATGTCGGGTCTTGTATTCAAGTGGCTTCCTTTGTGTGAGTTCTCACTGTTTGATGCCTCCTGGGGAGAAGGATGGCACCCCACTCCAGTACTCTTGCCTGGAAAATTCCATGGGCGGAGGAGCCTGGTGGGCTGCAGGCCATGGGGTCACTAAGAGTCGAACACGACTGAGCAATTTCACTTTCACTTTTCACTTTCATGCACTGGAGAAGGAAATGCAACCCACTCCAGTGTTCTTGCCTGGAGAATCTCAGGGATGGGGGAGCCTGGTGGGCTGCCGTCCATGGGTTTGCACAGAGTTGGACATGACTGAAGTGACTTAGCAGCATTAGCAGCTGGATTAGTTCTCAGGTAGTCTAGGGTCTTGGAATCAGTGCTCCCACTCCAAAGGCTCAGAGCTTGATCTCTGGTCAGGAACGAAGATTCTACAGACGGTTATGGCATTAAATGAGATTAAAGCAGATATCCAGTAATCAGAAACCAAACAAATGGAAATTACAAAATCAGGCAAATAATAATTAAAATAATGGAATATACACGTATACATATACACTGCTGAGCAAAGTCAAAACAGTCCAACAAAAATAAAGTACAGTTGATTGACTTGGCGAACAAAGGAACAAATTTAACTAAAGCACAAACCGGAAAACAAAACTAAAGCAAGTGGGGAATAAAGCAATGAAAACAAAACTAACAAATATGTTGAGAGGAAAGGAAAGGAAAGAAAGAATAGATATGCAAAGTCAAAAAGAGATAGATAAAAAAGATTTATATACATTAAAGATTAACTGCAAGAGGAAAAGAACAGTAGGAAAAGCAAACAAAGGAATAAACTTAGAAAAAATAATAATAGGTTTAAAAAATTAAAATTAAAAAAAAAGAAAAAGACTCCACAGAACTGACTTCCCTGGTGGCTCAGATGGTAAAGCGTCTGTTTACAGTGCGGGAGACCTGGGTTCGATCCCTGGGTTGAGAAGTTCCCTGGAGAAGGAAAAGGCAACTCACTCCAGTACTCTTGCCTAGAAAATCCCATGGACAGAGGAGCTTTGGTGTCCATGGGGTCGCAAATAGTCGGACACAACTGAGCGATTTCACTTTCACTTTGAATGTAGAGGCAGAGGTTTATAACAACAATAATAAATGTGACAGAAAAATCTCAAAAGCTTAATTAGATTTCATAGTGCCAGAGGGGAAAAGGAAAGATATAAACATCTAAATGCATAGTTCCAAAGGCAAGGAGAGATAAGAAAGCCTTCCTCAGCGATCAGTGCAAAGAAGTAGAGGAAAACAACAGAATGGAAAAGACTAGAGATCTCTTCAAGAGAATTAGAGATACCAAGGGAACATTTCATGCAAAGATGGGCTTGATAAAGGACAGAAATGGTATGGACCTAACAGAAGCAAAATATATTAAGAAGAGGTGACAAGAATACACAGAAGAACTACATAAGAATATACAAAAAAGATCTTCATGACCAAGATAATCATGATGGTGTGATCACTCATCTAGAGCTAGACATCCTGGAATGTGAAGTCAAGTGGGTCTTAGGAAGCATCACTATGAACAAAGCTAGTGGAGGTGATGGAATTCCAGTTGAGCTGTTTCAGATCCTGAAAGATGATGCTGTGAAAGTGCTGCACTCAATATGCCAGCACATTTGGGAAACTCAGCAGTCGCCACAGAATTGGAAAAGGCCAGTTTTCATTCCAATCTGAAAGAAAGGCAATGCCAAAGAATGCTCAAACTACCACACAATTGCACTCATCTCACACACTAGTAAAGTAATGCTCAAACTTCTCCAAGCCAGGCTTCAGCAATACGTGAAACGTGAACTCCCAGATGTTCAGGCTGGTTTTAGAAAAGGCAGAGGAACCAAAAATCAAACTGCCAACATCCTCTGGATCATGGAAAAAGCAAGAGAGTTCCAGAAAAACATCTATTTCTGCTTTATTGACTATGCAAAAACCTTTGATCATGTGGATCACAATAAACTGGAAAATTCTGAAAGAGATGGGAATACCAGACCACCTGACCTGCCTCTTGAGAAACCTCTATGCAGGTCAGGAAGCAACAGTTAGAACTGGACATGGAACGACAGACTGGTTCCAAATAGGAAAAGGAGTACGTCAAGGCTGTATATTGTTACCCTGCTTATTTAACTTCTATGCAGAGTACATCATGAGAAACGCTGGACTGGAAGAGGCACAAGCTGGAATCAAGATTGCCGGGAGAAATGTCAATAACCTCAGACATGTAGATGACACCACCCTTATGGCAGAAAGTGAAGAGGAGCTAAAGAGCCTCTTGATGAAAGTGAAAGAGGAGAGTGAAAAAGTTGGCTTAAAGGTCAACATTCAGAAAACGACGATCATGGCATCCGGTCCCATCACTTCATGGGAAGTAGATTGGGAAACAGTGGAAGCAGGGTCAGACTATTTTTTTGGGCTCCAGAGTCACTGCAGGTGGTGATTGCAGCCATGAAATTAAAAGACGCTTACTCCTTAGAAGGAAAGTTATGACCAACCTAGATAGCATATTAAAAAGCAGAGACATTACTTTGCCAACAAAGGTCCGTCTAGTCAAGGCTATGGTTTTTCCAGTGGTCATGTATGGATGTGAGAGTTGGACTGTGAAGAAAGCTGAGTGCTGAAGAATTGATGCTTTTGAACTGTGGTATTAGAGAAGGCTGTTGAGAGTCCCTTGGTCTGCAAGGCGATCCAACCAGTCCGTTCTAAAGGAGATCAGTCCTGGGTGTTCTTTGGAAGGAATGATGCTAAAGCTGAAACTCCAGTACTTTGGCTACCTCATGTGAAGAGTAGACTCATTGGAAAAGACTCTGATGCTGGGAGGGATTGAGGGCAGGAGGAGACGGGGATGACAGAGGATGAGATGGCTGGATGGCATCACCGACTCGATGGACATGAGTTTGAGTAAACCCTGGGAGTTGATGGACAGGGAGGCCTGGCGTGCTGGGATTCATGGGGTTGCAAAGAGTCAAACACAACTGAGTGACTGAACTGAACTGAACTGACCACAGAGGGAGGAAAAAAGAAAAAGAATTTTAAATCCAAAGAATCTACAGAACAAGTCAAAGCATAAGATTAATAAATGTTTATCTTGAGTCACTATTGTCAGAGTCCTTTCCCTCGCTGGAAGTCACAGTCCACCTCACCTCTCTAGGATGCCTTCCAACACTGCGCTGATCTCTGGATCTGCTATGGGACAGCTCAGATTCTAATCTGGTCCTACTCCTGTGTGTTCTTGCCTCCAATGTCCACAGCTATCAGAACTAGTACATTTTCTTTTGTGGGACCTCTCAGTGCCTTTTATGTATTCCATAGACACAGAGTCTGCCAAGTTGATCGTGTGGATTTAATCTGCAGCTTGTACAGCTGATGGGAGGGTTTGGGGTGTTCTTCCTTATCCATACTGCTCCTGGGTTTCAACTGTGGTTTTATTTCCACCTCTGTATGTGGGTCATCCACTGGGATTTGCTCCTGAGGCTGCCCTGGAGGATTTGGGTTTGTACCTGTGAGGGCCAGGTGTGGAGGTTGGTACAGCTTTTTGGGTTGCAGGGGTTCTGGCAGCACCAAGTATTGAGGGGAGTTGGCAGCTAGGGCAGCAGGAAATACAGTGCTCTAGAAGGGTATGGCAACCAGTATTGGCCAATACGTTCCAGTATTTTTGCCTGGAGAACCCCCCTCTCTGACAGAGAAGCCCGGCAGGCCACAGTTTATAGGGTCTGAAAGAGTCAGACATAACTGAAGCAACCCTGCATGCATAGATGTAAGACTCTTTTTGCCTGTGGCAGCTTGCCCCAGTGGGAGTTGAGCGTGAAGGTGGTGCAGCTGCTTGGCTAGCGGGGACCCTGGCGGCACCAAGTGTGCAGGGACATGGACTGCCTCAGCTGCAGGAGTTATCACCTTATCAGAACTTTTTTCTGAGCCTCTTGTAGCTGGCGAACAGAAAGCCTCTTTGGCCAGTCTTTCTGCATAGCTCTGCCCATTCAGGTGCTTAGAGGACTCCCTTGCCTGGGGTCCTTCTCTGTTATTCCATGCATCAGGCACTTAAAGGGGCACCCTGGGTGGGGTCCTGCCCTGTAGTTCAGTGCATCAGGCGTTTGATCGGCCAGCCTCTCTATTGTTCAGCTGCAGATGCTGGCCTATGGAGAGAAGCTATGGTGATGGCTCCACCCTGCTATGTGTGACTCAACAGTATTCCATGCTTCCATGGCTGTCCATCTTTCCTCTACAGGCATATCCCACCACAGTCTCCTCCCTCACATCCTCTCAATCCATCTCTCCATAGTCAACAGCAGCCCTGCCCTGGGGTTGCTCCACAGTCCCTAAACTCCAGCTCCCAGCCTCTGTGCTTTCCAGGGGACCTGCATCCCTGTCTGGAGTATGTATGGCTATGGCAGGACTATCTTATTCTCATTCCATTTAGGCTGCCACAGATTAGCAGTTTCACTTTCAGCCTTAAATGTTTCATCTCTGGCTCAGACAAGTGACCCGATGTGGGGCTTGGACCCTTGCTTCAGTTTCCCCACCTGCCAAGGGCAGGTACAGTCGTACTGACACTCCAGTTTTCCCCCCATTCCTTCTCCTACCAAGTTTTGCATGGTTCTATATATTATTTTCCTCTGGTCAGGTACTCCTGTCCACTCTCAGCTGGTGTTCTGTATGCATTTCTGTGTCTGAAGGTGTATTCTTGATGTATCCGTGGAGAGATGTATTCCACATCCATCTACTCCTCCACCATCTTGTTCTTCCATGAGATTCTTAATTGTTTTCTCTCAAATTATTACACCCCTGTTGTCTTTCAGTTTAGCAAGTGGTGTCTCTCCCTACTGAGTAGCTCATGACCAGTTTGTCTTTCAAATCTATTGTCTCTTCTTTTCCTGCTGCTATATTTATTCAAGCTACCTTTCTTTCCTGCATCATTAATTCAGGTCTCTAATCATTTTTCCATAAAGCAACTGAAATGAACTTTTAAGGATATAAACCACGCGTTCCACAATATATATGAAGCAACTATTTTTAGACATTGGAAGATAACTCAGTGCAGTAGTGTGATCCCTGAGAAAAGGGGAACACACAGGATGAGCCCCAGGCTTTGGCTTTCTGCCTGGAGGTACTTTTCAGACTAGGCAGAAAGAGTAGATTATGGTATTCTTGCTGAATGGATGAGGCATAGGTCAGAGTTTCTGGCCACTGAGGCTGCTAGAGGATCAGGCCTCAGAAGGGTCAGGCTGATTCACCAGTGAATAGTTAACCTGCCAGAACAAAACTCAGCAGTCTTTGGTAAAAGGTGAGAGATTTATGTGATATGAAGAGAAACCAGAGTATAGTAGGTAAGGGAATACAACAAAACCCAGACTGAATAAAATATTATCTACAATGTCCAGGAATAAGGAATTACTAAAGAAAAAAAAAAAAACCAGTCAATAGAGACAGACCCAGATGTGACAGGAATGTTGGAATTAACAGTCAAAATATTTTTTAAAGAGGGAAATAAATGTGTTAAAGAATTTAAACAAAAGATGGACACAATGAATGAACAGATGGGCAATCGCATCAGAGAAACTGAAACTATTAAGAATCAAACTCCTATGATTGAAAAATATAATATTTGAAATGAAAAATTTACTGGATAGGCTTAACAACAAATAGAACACTTCAAAAGGAAATAAACAGTGAATCTGAAAGATCAGTGAACTTAGAGGATTGTAGATGTTCTCTTAAACTGAAGCACTGAGACAAAAAAAGCAGAAAAATCCCCCAACCCTCAGAGTCTCAACCTGTAGGGTTCAGTGTCCCTTAGTCTAACACAGCATGTATTGGAGCCCAGAAAGAAAATAGATTGGGACAGAAAAAAAAAATTGGAAGAAATAGTAGTATAAATTTTCTGGAGCCTCAGTTTTCTGCCTGCAGAGCTCAGGCTTCATTAACCTCTGTTTCCTATATCTCCCTGAGTTGAAATAACATCTCTAACAAAAAGTAGAAGGCAGGAGAAGAGAGGTGGGGAGAAGTAGGAGAATTCCCCTTTTATTCTTGTGAGTGAATACTGTCTGAAATTTGGTTAAAACAAAATAAAAATGGAATCCTCTGGCAGTCCAGTGGTTAGGACTCGGTGCTTCTGCTGCAAAGGCCACCATGAAACACCCTGCCACACCAGCCCCTTGCCCCTCCCAAAAACACCCGGTAACTTTAACCTTTAAATATTTTTAATTTATAACTCTAGGGCCTCATTTAGGAAATTTCTCTGTTGAAGAAATACTCATTTGAAGTTAGCAGTTTCTTCATTTTCACTTGTTTGTCTTAATAAATGCAAATAAAATCAAAGTTAAATTTTTTATTTACAAGTAGCATGTCTAATCTGGTTTTCCAAAGTGCAGTTGATCCTCAAACATCACAGGTTTGAATGATGCAGGTTCACTTCCATGTAGATTTTTTCAACAATAAATACAATAGTAATGCTTCGTGATTTCTGTCCCCTGTTGGTTTAGTCTGTGGGTGCACAGGAGCACATTTAGGGAAGGTTGCTGCTGCTGCTGCTACGTCACTTCAGTCATGTCCGACTCTGTGCGACCCCATAGACAGCAGCCCACCAGGCTCCCCCGTCCCTGGGACTGTTCTCAGATTTTTGGCTCATGGAGAGTGGGTGTCCCTCACAGCTTTCAAGAGTCAACTATACTTCTATCTAGCTGTCCATTCAGCCAGCCAACGTTTAATTCAAACACATACTATAAAGATGACTGGAATGGTGTTCTCTTCTTAATGATGTTTTTTTTCTAGGTGGTGTATTTGGGATGACTTCTTTAAAAACTAATGTTGAGATATGTTTCTCTTTTTTTTTAGGAATGAGGGATTTTGAGAATAGGGGATTTGAAATGTTCTGTTAAAACAAAACAAAAAAAACAAGAAGAAAAAAGCAGGCCCTGTCACTACCTCTGCTTAAAATGATCCATTAGCAGTTTTCCATTGCTCTGAGGTTAAAGTACAGGGTCCTTCAGAAGACCCATCAGACCCTGCGTGAGCTGGCCCCTGCCTGCCTCACCACCCTTCCTTAGTGGTTTCTGAGTTCTAGCACCTGGGCTCCTTTTCTCTTTGTATTCTGTTCCTGCTGCTGGAAACAGTTTTCTTTGCCATTTTTTCCCCACTCCATATTTTTCTTTTCATTCTTTTTTCCATTATTTCACAGCTCAAATGTCACTTCTTTGGAGAAACTTTCCTTTACCTCACCTCTCAGTTCAGAGCCTTGATCATTCTCAGCATCCTGTATTCTTTCTCCACATGCTTGTCACACTTAGAATCATACATTTACTTGTGTGGTGTTTAATGTCTGTTTTATTAGACCACAAAATTCACAAGGGCAGGGTCATTATCTTTTTATTCCTTAGAACCTAGCATAGTAATTGGCAATTAATATATATTCAGTATATATTTAAATTAACAAACATTTGGCGAAGTGCTTATAAGATGCCATGATCTTGCTCTTATCCCCAGAGGTAAATATCATTTACCAATAAGGACAAAGCTAAGGCTGAGAAACTAATCATTTTACACTTTTTACCTGTTTGGGCTTCCTTATAAGATACCATTTGAGCAGAAGATTCCATGGCTGAAAAAGCTGTAAGGTCTGTGTACTATAACAGGCCATAGTCTTTTCATGCTGCCTTAGCTCAAAGTATATAAACTTTATTTGGGAATTGCTTCCTGACTTTGACCTGAGACATTGAGGTTCTGTCCTGGCTTGGATTGACTTTTTTTCTTTCTTCCCAGGTGGACTATCCCAGGACCTGAAAGCTGCTTCCAGCTGCTTTCTGATGGCATGTGAGAAGCCAGGAAAGAAGTCCACTGAAGCATGCCACAATGTTGGTCTCCTGGCACATGATGGACAGGTCAATGAGGATGGCCAGCCCAATCTGGAGAGGGCCAGAGACTACTACACAAGGGCCTGTGATGGCAACTATGCTGCTAGCTGTTTCAACCTCAGTGCCATGTTCCTGCAGGGTGCCCCCAGCTTTCCCAAGGACATGGGCCTGGCATGCAAATACTCAATGAAAGCCTGTGACTTGGGCCATGTCTGGGCCTGTGCTAATGCCAGCCGCATGTACAAGCTTGGGGATGGTGTTGATAAGGACGAAGCCAAGGCTGAGGAACTAAAAAATCGGGCCCGGCAGCTGCACAAAGAACAGCAGAAAAATGTCCAGCCTTTAACATTTGGGTAGGGTGGCCCACCCTCCCGTGCTACAGACAGGTTGATGCTGGTACCTCCTATTTCTTATGGAGCCCTTGAAGGTCGACTTGCTGGAGAAGAAAGACTTGGTGTTTAAAATCAGTAACTGGGTGATATTAGCAATGGGTGATTACATAGATCCATTGCTCCCCAGTGTCACCTGCTCAGACGTAGTCTGAAATGTTTATTTTGGTCAATATTTGTTTATCTGTGTGATCCAAATTTATAAGATCTTGGTTCTCAAACTCTTTTCCTGTTCTGTGAAAAATAGCAAACTAGTGAGCCATAAAGATTGTGGGGGTGGGAAGGAGAGAGCAGGAAACTGGAAAAATTAGCCACAGGCCTGAAGGAATCACCATCATCACCATTATTTTAGTTGGGAGAGCTTACAAAATCAAAATATCTTGATTTACATAATAGCGGGTTTAAGGAGCTAAGAACAGTTAAATAGTTAGGCCTGCCACCTGCTGACTTCTGTAATCATTGGTGTGGGCTGCTTTTTTGTTTTTAGAGTCAGATTTTTCAATAAATTCAGAGACTGGGAGTTATGTGTGATGTAAAGATAAAGGTCATATGCTTCTGAGTTGCTCAAGAGGGTATAACAGAAAACATGGAGACATTCACATGTTAAAAATAACATCCTCAGGCCACTCATTTGGTACTGTTAATAAAGTAACTTACTTAACCTAGGAATTTGTAAGGAAGGGATTTATGATACATTTAGCCCCTCAGAACTAAACCTTTTTCACTGTTCCTGTGAATAAACTATCCTTGTCTAACTCAATGAAACTAAGCCATGCCCTGAGGGGCCACCCAAGACGGGCAGGTCATGGTGGAGAGGTCTGACAGAATGTGGTCCACTGGAGAAGGGAATGGCAAACCACTTCAGTATTCTTGCCTTGAGAACCCCATGAACAGTATGAATAGGCAAAATGATAGGATACTGAAAGAGGAACTCCCCAGGTCAGTAGGTGCCCAATATGCTACTGGAGATCAGTGGAGAAGTAACTCCAGAAAGAATGAAGGGATGGAGCCAAAGCAAAAACAATACCCAGTTGTGGATGTGACTGGTGATGGAAGCAAGGTAGGATGCTGTAAAGAGCAATATTGCATAGGAACCTGGAATGTCAGGTCCATGAATCAAGGCAAATTGGACGTGGTCAAACAGGAGATGGCAAGAGTGAACGTCGACATTCTAGGAATCAGCAAACTAAAATGGACTGGAATGGGTGAATTTAACTCAGATGACCATTATATCTACTACTGCGGGCACGAATCCCTTAGAAGAAATGGAGTAGCCATCATGGTCAACAAAAGAGTCTGAAATGCAGTACTTGGATACAATCTCAAAAATGACAGAATGATCTCTGTTCGTTTCCAAGGTGAACCATTCAGTACCACAGTAATCCAAGTCTATGCCCCAACCAGTAATGCTGAAGAAGCTGAAGTTGAACGGTTCTATGAAGACCTACAAGACCTTTTAGAACTAACACCCAAAAAAGATGTTCTTTTCATTATAGGGGACTGGAATGCAAAAGTAGAAGTCAAGAAACACCTGGAGTAACAGGCAAATTTGGCCTTGGAGTACAGAATGAAGCAGGGCAAAGGCTAATAGAGTTCTGCCAAGAGAACGCACTGGTCACAGCAAACACCCTCTTTGAACAACACAAGAGAAGACTCTACACATGGATATCACCAGATGGTCAACACTGAAATCAAATTGATTATATTCTTTGGAGCCAAAGATGGAGAAGCTCTATACAGTCAGCCAAACCAAGACCAGGAGCTGACTGTGGCTCAGATCATGAACTCCTTATTACCAAATTCAGACTTAAATTGAAGAAAGTAGGGAAAACCACTAGACCATTTAGCTATGACCTAAATCAAATCCCTTATGATTATACAGTGGAAGTAAGAAATAGATTTAAGGACTAGATCTGATAGAGTGCCTGATGAACTATGGATGGAAGTTCACGACATTGTACAGGAGACAGGGATCAAGACCATCCCCATGGAAAAGAAATGCAAAAAAGCAAAATGGCTGTCCGAGGAGGCCTTAAAAATAGCTGTGAAAAGAGGAGAACTGAAAAGCAAAGGAGAAAAGGAAAGATATAAGCATCTGAATACAGAGTTCCAAAGAATAGCAAGAAGAGATAAGAAAGCCTTCCTCAGTGATCAATGCAAAGAAATAGAGGAAAAGAACAGCATGGGAAAGACTAGAGATCTCTTCAAGAAAATTAGAGACACCAAGGGAAGATTTCATGCAAAGATGGGCTCAATAAAGGACAGAAATGGTATGGACCTAACAGAAGCAGAAGATATTAAGAAGAGGTGGCAAGAATACACAGAAGAACTGTACAAAAAAGATCTTCACAACCAAGATAATCACGATCGTGTGATCACTCACCTAGAGCCAGACATCCTGGAATGTAAAGTTAAGTGGGCCTTAGAAAGCATCACTACAAACAAAGCTAGTGGAGGTGATGGAATTCCAGTTGAGCTATTTCAAATCCTGAAAGATGATGCTGTGAACATGCTGCACTCAATATGCCAGCACATTTGGAAAACTCAGCAGTGGCCACAGAACTAGAAAAGGTCAGTTTTCATTCCAATCTGAAAGAAAGGCAATGCCAAAGAATGCTCAAACTACCACACAATTGCACTCATCTCACACGCTAGTAAAGTAATGCTCAAAATTCTCCAAGCCAGGCTTCAGCAGTACGTGAAACGTGAACTCCCAGATGTTCAAGCTGGTTTTAGAAAAGGCAGAGGAACCAGAGATCAAATTGCCAACATCCGCTGGATCATCGAAAAAGCAAGAAAGTTCCAGAAAAACATCTATTTCTGCTTTATTGACTATGCCAAAGCCTTTGACTGTGTGGATCACAATAAACTGGAAAATTCTGAAAGAGATGGGAATACCAGACCACCTGACCTGCCTCTTGAGAAACCTGTATGCAGGTCAGGAAGCAACAGTTAGAACTGGACATGGAACGACAGACTGGTTCCAAATAGGAAAAGGAGTACATCAAGGCTGCATATTGTTACCCTGCTTATTTAACTTCTATGCAGAGTACATCATGAGAAACACTGGGCTGGAAGAGGCACAAGCTGGAATCAAGATTGCTGGGAGAAATATCAATGACCTCAGATATGCAGATGACACCACCCTTATGGCAGAAAGTGAAGAGGAACTAAAAAGCCTCTTGATGAAAGTGAAAGTGGAGAGTGAAAATGTTGGCTTAAAGCTCAACATTTGGAAAATGAAGATCATGGCATCTGGTCCCATCACTTCATGGGAAACAGATGGGGAAACGGTGTTAGACATTATTTTTCTGGGCTCCAAAATCACTGCAGATGAAAATGACTGCAGCCATGAAAATAAAAGATGCTTGCTCCTTGGAAGAAAAGTTATGACCAACTTAGATAGCATATTCAAAAGCAGAGACTACTTTGCCGACTAAGGTCCGTCTAGTCAAGGCTATGATTTTTCCTGTGGTCATGTATGGGTGTGAGAGTTGGACTGGGAAGAAAGCTGATCACTGAAGAATTGATGCTTTTGAACTGTGGTGTTGGAGAAGACTCTTGAGAGTCCCTTGGACTGCAAGGAGATCCAACCAGTACATTCTGACAGAGATCAGTCCTGGGATTTCTTTGGAAGGAATGATGCTAAAGCTGAAACTCCAGTATCTTGGCCACCTTATGCGAAGAGTTGACTCATTGGAAAAGACTCTGATGCTGGGAGGGATTGAGGGCAGGAGGAGAAGGGGACGACAGAGGATGAGATGGCTGGATGGCATCACTGACTCGATGCACGTGAGTCTGAGTGAACTCTGGGAGTTGGTGATGGACAGGGAGGCCTGGTGTGCTGCGATTCATGAGGTCACAGAGTCGGACACGACCAAGCGACTGAACTGAACTGAACTGATTGATTAGTGCATGCCTGCTAAGTCACTTCAGTCGTGGCCAACTCTTTATTACCCTAGCGGCTGTATCCCCCTAGGCTTCTCTGTCTATGGGTATTCTCCAGGCAAGAATACTGGAGTGGGTGGCCATGCCCTACTCCAGGCATAGGAGACGTGGGTTCTATTCCTGGGGGATCTTCCTGACCCAAGGATTGAACCTGAGTCTCTTATGTCTCCTGCACTGGCAGCTGGGCCCTTTACCACTAGTTCCACTTGATAAGCCCTGATTGATTTTATAGTTTGTGGTATTCGCTCCAGATTCTTGGTAGGGTAGAAATGATTTTCCTTGTGGTGGTTCGGCCTTTTAAGAACTATTTGCTTTTTCTATTATCTTCCTTACTTGACGCTAGGGGGCGAGCTTGTCATTTTTCTGCAGATGACATGATCCTTATTTCTGTCATCATTTAAGGTTAGGGCTTTCAGTTTTGCAGCTGTTTTAGAAGAAAGGCATGCTGTATGAAGGTACTTGTAAGCACAGCATGCTTGTTTCTCAAGCTGATATAAGAGAGAGACTTTCCCAAGAGCAGAGAAGCTTTAAAGAGTGAATTCAGTTTTAAAATATAAAGTAATTTCTGTTGTGGTTAAGATAAGTGGTGTAGACCAACAAGCGTATAAAGAATTCTCAACATCACCAGTCATTCAGTTCAGTCAGTTCAGTTGATCAGTTGTGTCCGACTATTTACGACCCCATGAACTGCAGCACGCCAGGCTTCCCTGTCCATCACCAACTCCCAGAGTTCACTCAAATTCATGTCCATCGAGTCAGTGATGCCATCCAGCCATCTCATCCTCTGTCGTCCCCTTCTCCTCCTGCCCTCAATCCCTCCCAGCATCAGAGTCTTTTCCTATGAGTCACCTCTTCACAGCAGGTGGCCAAAGTATTGGAGTTTCAGCTTTAGCATCATTCCTTCCAAAGAAATCCCAGGACTGATCTCTTTTAGAATAGGTTGGTAGGATCTCCTTGCAGTCCAAGGGACTCTCAAGAGTCTTCTCCAACACCACAGTTCAAAAGCATCAATTCTTCAGTGATCAGCTTTCTTCACAGTCCAACTCTCACATCCATATGTGACCACTGGTAAAACCATAGCCTTGACTAGACGGACCTTTGTTGGCAAAGTAATGTCTCTGCTTTTGAATATGCTCCCTAGGTTGGTCATAACTTTCCTTTCAAGGAGTAAGGGTCTTTTAATTTCATGGCTGCAATCTCATCTGCAGTGACTTTGGAGCCCAGAAAAATAAAGTCTGACATTGTTTCCCCATCTGTTTCCCATGAAGTGATGGGACCAGATGCCATGATCTTTGTTTTCTGAATGTTGAGCTTTAAGCCAACATTTTCACTCTCCACTTTCACTTTCATCAAGAGGCTTTTTAGTTCTTCACTTTCTGCCATAAGGGTGGTGTCATCTGCATATCTGAGGTCATTGATATTTCTCCCAGCAATCTTGATTCCAGCTTGTGCCTCTTCCAGCCCAGTGTTTCTCATGATGTACTCTGCATAGAAGTTAAATAAGCAGGGTGACAATATACAGCCTTGATGTACTCCTTTTCCTATTTGGAACCAGTCTGTTGTTCCATGTCCAGTTCTAACTGTTGCTTCCTGACCTGCATACAGGTTTCTCAAGAGGTTTCCCATCTCTTTCAGAATTTTCCAGTTTATTGTGATCCACACAGTCAAAGGCTTTGGCATAGTCAATAAAGCAGAAATAGATGTTTTTCTGGAACTCTTGCTCTTTTGATGATCCAGCGGATGTTGGCAATTTGATCTCTGGTTCCTCTGCCTTTTCTAAAACCAGCTTGAACATCTGGGAGTTCACGTTTCACGTATTGCTGAAGCCTGGCTTGGAGAATTTTGAGCATTACTTTACTAGCGTGTGAGATGACTGCAATTGTGTGGTAGTTTGAGCATTCTTTGGCATTGCCTTTCTTTCAGATTGGAATGAAAACTGACCTTTCCCAGTCCTGTGGCCACTGCTGAATTTCCCAAATTTGCTGGCATATTGAGTGCAGCATGTTCACAGCATCCTCTTTCAGGATTTGAAATAGCTCAACTGGAATTCCATCACCTCCACTAGCTTTGTTTGTAGTGATGCTCTCTAAGGCCCACTTGATTTCACATTCCAGGATGTCTGGCTCTAGGTGAGTGATCACACAATCGTGATTATCTTGGTTGTGAAGATCTTTTTTGTACAGTTCTTCTGTGTATCCTTGCCACCTCTTCTTAATATCTTCTGCTTCTGTTAGGTCCATACCATTTCTGTCCTTTATTGAGCCCATCTTTGCATGAAATGTTCCCTTGATATCTTTAATTTTCTTGAAGTCTGGGAATGCAAATCAAAACCACAATGAGATAATTACCTCATACCTGTCAGGATGGATCTTACCAAAAAAAAAAAAAATGTGTTTGGAGATTATGTGGAGAAATGGAAAGCCTCATACTTTGTTAGTGGGAATATAAAATAGTGCAACCACTACTGCATATTGAAGACAATATGGCAGTTTCTCAAAAAATTAAATGTAAAATTACCATATGGTCCAGTAATTCCACTTCTGCATATATATCTGGGAGTATTGATAGTATTGATAGTATTGAGTCTCCAAGAAATGCTTGTACACCCACGTTTATAGCAGCATTCACAAAAGCCAGAAGGCAGAAGCAACCCAACGTTTGTAAATGGGTGAATAGATAAGACAAAATGTATATATGTGCAATGGTATGTTATTCTGCCTTGAAGGGAATTCTGACATGCTATAAGATGGATGAACTTTGACATTATACTCAGTAAAATAAGCCCGTCACAAAAAGAAGTATGTATGATTCCGCTTAGAAGAGCTATTTTGATCTTACAAATACCTTAACTCATAAACGGAAAGTTGAAGGGTGGTTGCCACCTGTTAGGAGGTGGGGGAAGAAGGGAGTTGTTAATGAGTAATACTGTTTAGATTTTGAAGATGAAACGTTCTGGATATAAACCTGAGCAAAAATGTGAATATAATTAACATTACGGAACTGTATATTTTAACATGGCTAAATTATGTTAATGTGTATTTTACCACAGTTTGGGGGTTCCCTGGTGGCTCTGTGGTAAAGAATCTACCTGCAATGCAGGAGACACAGTTTCCATCCCTGGGTCAGGAAGATCCCCTGGAGGAGGAAATGACAACCCACTCCAGTATTCTTGCCTGGGAAATCCCGAGGACAGAGGAGCCTGGCAGGCTGTGATCCATGGGGTTGCAAAAGAGTCAGACATGACTTAGAGACTAAACAACCACAATTTTTTAAAAACTGTAAACATTTAATTTTTTTTTTAATGTGAGATTTGAAGGCTTATGTTCTCATGAAATGCAGTTGGGAGCAGAGTAGAAGAAACAATTATCCCTCACTATCCTTTATCACCTACCAGCATACTTCATTCAGCTCAATAGCATTGTGTAACTATTTTTTAAGAATCACATCTTTTCAATTGAATAGTGTGTTTTGTAATCTTGAAAAATTGGGTTAACTTGAGTTTTGGTGTCAGATATGCTGGGCTATTTTTTATGGACCAGTTCCTGCATGGGACCCATGATGCCAGTCTTCTTTGGATCACATACTGAGATGGGGCCAGGAACAATGGATTAGAATTAACAGTATCCAAATATTATGTTTCACAATAGTTATTAAATGCAAATAATAATATATTGTCCAGCAGGGTCCAAGGCCATTGCATACCCATGTTGCTATGGTAAGGGATAGGTTGATGAAAGCATTGTTAGGTTTCTCACTTTTGTGCAACCTTTGAGGCAAGGTTTGAAAAGGGGTTTTCATGCTCTGGTCTGAGCAAGCAAGATCATTACTCTTGTCTTCTGGCCAGCAGGCTACTATTGCCAACATTTTCCCTCCATCCCAGGCTTGGGCTAGGTGGTCTAATGGGGAAGAAGTTTCATAACTGCCCAGTGATTTGTGTTTTCATTTAGTGTTCTCACTAAAATCTCACATTGCTGTGAGAAAGAAAGGGAAGTAGGAGTCCCAGAGAGGGAGAGGGGAGGGGAGGCGGGGGGGTGTCTCAAGATTGGGATTTTATCTGGTGGGTCATGCAGAGTCACCGATGAGTTTTGAGCAGGAGAATGAAAGCACATTTGGAAACCAGATCACTATGGTGTGGAAAATGGATTAAAGAGCCTCGTGGGAGTAGGAGGAGAATGGAATTAAACATGGGGTTAAAAAAAAAAATTTCCAGCCTGGGCACATGGATGGACCCAAGAGCCATTCATATTGATTTGGAACTTATGAGATCGAAATGGTGACAAAAAACAGTTTTGAGCTGTTTGCTGGTTTGTTTGTTTTTTGTCAAAGTTTTATGAAACTGCTTGAAAAATTTTGTGAAAGGCAGCTTGGCAGAGGGACAATTTCTAGACTTTAGCCCCTACGGATGTGAGAAACTCTAACTTAGTTAAAGAATTACTAAGTGTGCGTGTTAAAGAATGAGAAAATACAAATTAAAAAATAATTTATGTTTTTAGAAAACATCAAGGAATCGCTTTGGGGGAAAAAAGGTCAAAACTGCTTTGGCTTCCTGACATTTATTTTGCAATTTAGATCTCTTATTTTGAATTCTACATTAAGGTTGGGGGTGGCAGACTCTTTCCAGTTCTTAGGTCTAAAGGTCTTAACCTGGGTTTCAGTATGGGTTTTGCCTTTTATTGTCTGTGTGACCTTGGGCAAGTTACCCGACCTTCTGGGTCTCAATTTTGTCACCTCTCTCGTGGGGATAAGAATACCTTCTACTAAAGTGGTTAGGAAGGTTAGCTCTTAAAGAATGATAACTTTTTCTTTGAAAAGATGTTTATGGGACCAGATTTTACAGTTAGATCATTGTTTTCTCTCCACGCGGCAACATGAGCTTGTGAGGTAGTCTAGCTTCTAAAACAGGCTGCCTCTGCTGCCATTCTGTTCACATCCAGGGAGCTGATGGGCCTCAGCTCTCTAGGGGTGTTCAGGGCATAAAACAGCTGCAGGAGGCAGGCCTGGTGTGGGGGTAGGGGTGGGCCTGCCTCCTTCCTCCTCCCTTCTCTCTGCCCCAGTGGAGACAGAGTCACCGAGAAGAGTTGCACCTGCTGGGGGCCCAGAGTGGAAACTATTCCCAGCTGGTGCCCCTCCCCAGGCTTGAGGAATGGTGATTGTGTTACAGTTTATAAATCAGGCCTCCCCACTGTCTAAAGGGGAAAGGCCAAAATTCCTTCCCCAGCATATAAGTCTCCCTACCCCCACAGTCCCTCCTTGGTATTTAGCCCCATCTTGCTCCTAACAGGCTTCTACAAAAGGGAACTGCCTGGAGTTTCTGTACTCCCCACCCCTGCTCCACCCATCCCCCCTCAAAAAAGAAATAACAAAAAACACCCAGGCTGGTTTTTTGTTTCTTTTTTTTCAGCCGAGCTCTTTGTTTTGCTGGTTCTTCTGTAATGCCCTTCTACCTTTCAAGTAGAATACCCTTCATCTTTTAAGGTTCTGGTAGCATTTCCTTCATCCCCCAGGCCAGGATAGAGGCTTTCTCTGCCCGCTAGTGGCCCAAGTATCCACTTATCAGTGCTGACCACATGGTGTTATTTGTGTATTTATCTTCTCCACATCCCATAAGACTCTTAGTTCCTCATGCACGAGGACTTGAGCCTGGGCACATACTAGGCCATCAGTGGCTGCTTATTGAGACTAACAGCACAGAGTAGCATCTTAGCCTCCCAACCACCGCAAGACAAATCAGCCCCAGGCTCCTCTGCACATGCAAGAACCTGTGTTAGCTGTAGGGCTGCACTGGATTTGAAACTAACTGCTCATCAAGAAAAGCTCCTGGGGCTCCTCTGGTGGTTCAATGGTAAAGAAAGCAAAAAGCGAAGTCGCTCAGTCGTGTCCAACTCTTAGCGACCCCATGGACTGCAGCCTACCAGGTTCCTCCATCCATGGGATTTTCCAGGCAAGAGTACTGGAGTGGGTTGCAATTGCCTTCTCCACCTGCTAAAACAGGAGATGCAGGTTCAATCCCTGGTCTGGGAAGATCCCACATGCTGAGCAGCAACTAAACCTGTGCACCACAGCTACTGAGATTGTGCTCCAGAACCCAGAAGCCACAACTATTGAGCCCATGAACTGCAACTACTGAAGCCCTCTTGCTCTAGAGCCTGCACTGCACAACAAAAGAAGCCACTGCGATGAGAAGCCAGTACCTGGCAACTAGAGGATAGCCCCACTCTCTGCAACTAGAGGATAGCCCCACTCTCTGCAGCTAGAGGATAGCCCCACTCGCTGCAACTAGAGGATAGGCCATACAGCAGTGAAGACCCAGCATAGCCAAAAATAAATAAGTAGGAAATAGAAAAGCTCCTGTCTAAGCTGGAGCTAGCGCATGAATGGATCAGTACTCTTCCTTCAATTCTGTTCAGAAAGGTGACTTTTACAAAAACAATGTTTTTGAAACAAAGAAAATGCCCCAATACAGGCCACCCTGATACCTTAAAGAACATGCTCAATAACTTAATGCCAAAAAACCAATATTAATATCCTCATGGCTAAAGAATCACAAGTACGAATATGCCACACCTTTTTCTTAGAATACTAAGAATATCTTTCTTGAACTTCTAAGAATTAACGGTCATTGCCCATCATTATAATTACCTTTTTTCTTGTTTGTTTCCAAATTAACCTAAGAGGTTCCTAAGACAGGGATCAAGAATTCTATCCTCTTTGAAATCCTTCAAAGACCTCTTTTCCCTTATAGCGGTGTTGACTTTTATTCCTCAGTCTCTTGGGGTATCTACTTAAAATAGAGATTCTTGGGTCTACCTAGATGTACTAAGAGAAAATTGGGATTTTTTTCTTTTTTGGCCATGCCTGTGGCTTGCGGGATCTTAGTTCCCTGATCAAGGCTCGGACCCACTTCCTACAGTGGAAGCATAGAGTCCTAACAACTTGGCTATCAGGGAATTCTGCTAAATCAGGATTTTTAAATAAGCGAATCACAGGAGATTCTTATGCACCCACTCAAATGGTATATAGTCTGAGTTCCTTGGCATCAAGACCCCCATGCAGTCTGAACTCCACTGCTTCAGCTCTTTGCATAATAATTCCATCAAAACATCTTGTCCTGGTTGGCACAAGCCCAGCCTACTCCTACCAGCCCTTCAAATCTCAGCTCAGGTGTCTAGGAAGCCCTCCTGGACAGACCTGGTCTGTGGTGCTATGACAGTCCTTGTGCTTCTCACTCTAGCTCTTTTCACATGGTTTAGAACAGGCTGTAAGTGTGTTAAGCACATGAATTGTATCTGACTCATCTATCCCCAGGGCCTAGCTCAGAACCTCACAAATAAGGTACTAAATAAATCTTTATTGAAGGAAGAGGAAGGGAAAGAACTCTGGGAATAAATCTTATCTTCCAGTGGTCCATAGGATGTTGAAAATGTAGTGTTTTGGAGAAGAATCTGGATTTACATCATTTCTCTGTCACATACAAAAGTGCTACATTATCTTTCTGAGCCTCATTTTCCTCATGTCTAATCTAGGAACAGTATTTACTTTTCAGGGTTAATGTATGGGTTAAAGGGTAAAATGAGATAAAGTAAGTGAGGTGCTTAGCTTAATGCCTGACACATTCTAAATTGTGTAATAAGTCGCTGAGGGACTCTCTTCTGGAACTGGAGCTAGGCTTACTCTGTACAGCTCTGGAGAGTGAAATCAGGCCCAGTGGATGGAGTCTGCAAGGAGGAAGACTTTTCATAGAGGTCTGAGTAGAAGGAAGAACAGAATGGAAAGACATGGGAGTAAGTGAACGTTCTATCACAGGAGCATGCAAGCCGAGGGTGGATGCTCACCTGTCAGGGCTGATGAAGAGGTGACTGAACCTACATGGGGTTTGGAGTGGGGTGTGAGAGTGGTGAAAGATGGGAGCTCCATGAGGGGTTTCTTTTCAGTGCCTCCGTAACTCATTATTCATTCAACCAACACTGAGATTGTCTCCTTGGCTGGACCCTAGGCTGGGCACTGGAGACATAGCTGAATCTGACAAGTTCACTATCATTTAGGAGCTCACGGTCTAATGATCGTTTACTGAGCATCTACTATGTATCAGATGCTCTCATCCTCTCAACAGTCCTCTGAGGAAGCTTTTATTCTCACCATTTTTCAGCCAAATTAAAGCCCAGGTAGACAAAATAACTTGCAAAAAGACACACAGATTCTGCAAGTATGCATCTGGGGTTAAAATTGAATCCCTCTTTCTCTAAGGCTGTCAGTCATCCAGATGTTAAAAATTCCTTGAAATCTCTAGGAGATTTCCCAAGTAGCACCCTTCTGGGCACCAAGTAGATGCTAATGAACACAGTTAAAAGGCTGAGGTCAGCTTCAGGAGGACATGGTCTCCCTGCAGCACACTCTGTGCCTCAGGGTTCTTTCCAGCTTGGGCTATGTGGAGGGCCCGGGAGAATATGCTGAGGTCAGAGCTCACCGCTCACATGACCAGCCAAGCTGCCTGGGTCAGGACTCCCTGAGGGAACTTGAAACCTGGCTGGGTTCCATCAGCTCCAGGAATAGCAGCTGACCCTGCTTTCCCCAAGCCGGTGGCCTCCGATCAGGTTCCAGGAGGCCCCAGCAGACTCTGGCCCTCAGCAGCAGCAATCTTTGACCTTGATGCTGCTCTGGGGTGGAGTAATAAGGTTTATTAAGGGTCCCCTGTGTGCAGGGCACCTTCTGGAGGAAGGGACATCCTCGGAGGGAGGTCTAGGAAGTATAGGATCCATTTTACAGATGAAGAAATTGGGGCTCAGAAATACTAAGAACTTGTCCAAGGTCACAGTGAGTATGTAGCAGAGCAGGATTTGAACCTGGAGTGCCTTTGCCAGTGACCCTGCTTCTGTGAGAAGAGTCCTCTTGAGACCCCAGAATCGTCCTGGGCAGAGGAGACGAATGACATCAACTTTCAAAGTGATGTTATTCCTGCAAAGTGCAGACCATCTGCTAAGAAACACAGGATTTAAGAGCCAGCAGAGATCCCCATTCACTTGAGCCTATTTCCTCACCTATAAAATGTGAATCACACCCACATGGCAGGTGAATAAGCATAAGCATAGATTTTGGAGCTAGGCAGGATTAAAATCCTGACCCTGACATTTCCTAATGATAAGACCTTGGACAAATCACATCGCTGCCTCTCTCAGCCTGTTTCCTCATTTTTTTGTTCCACAAATAGCTTTTGAGCACCTACTGTGTGCCAGGCACTGTTCTAGCAGTGAAAAAAATCAGACAAAAATCGCTACCCCTGTCAAGTCTTTATTTTAGAGTTCTGGAAAATAACTCATAGGATTGTTACAGGGATTAACAATTAAATGGGGGAACATACAGTGGTGTGATATGTCTGGTAACGTAATGGTGTCTGGCAAATAATAAGTAGTTAGTTTAATGATATGATTATTATAATGTGAACCTGCCTGGTGAGTGCTCAGTGAAAAAACATTTCGTTTGATACTGAATTTAACCGTTTAGTAGGTAGAGGAACTGGCACCAGAGAGGGCATGCAATGCCTCCAGTTGTCTAGCAAGGTGATGCTAAGTACCCAACTCCTAGTCTGGTGTTTGCACCAACATCCACTAAACCCAGAGGGCAGTCTCTGACAAAGGGAGCCAAGGAGACAGGGAGGAGGACTGAATCTTACAGCTACTGAGGTTTCAGGTAGGCTTGTAGCTAACTGATAGAGTCTAGAGCCCAAGTGGGCTTTAATGCTCTTCATGTCAAATGCTTCCTGATTCTCAGGTGTGGCAGGAGTTTCCCAGGTCCCGCCTCCATGTGGGCCCACGGCAGGATGGGCTGAGGATGGGGTGAGGTGATGAACAGCTGAAGATGCTGGGTGCTGTGCAGTGCCAGTTTCATGGGTATGCCACCTGGGTGATTGCACAGGGATCCACGCTCAGTTTAATGCTCTGCCATCACCGTCTTGAGATTCTTAATGATTTTTGAACAAGGGGTCCTGCCTTTTCATTTTCATTTCACTAGACGCTACACACTTTGTAGTTTATGTAGGCGCCGTGGTCTGGGATGGGAGGCAGCCAGGCCTGACCTATGGTGGTTCTGGGACTTGTCAGAGGCTTGTCAATCCTATGGGCCAATGACTGAGTCACCAACAGACAGGAAAGAAGCCAGATCAAGTCCTACCATAACAGGTCTGATCTGTGACTGCAAATCTCTAAGAGGTGGTAACCAGGCAAGGGAAAGACAGCCTCTAAGGAGGTTCTGGAGGTACAACAGGAACCCACAGAGAAGGAGCTTGATCTGAGGGGGATTTCAGCTCAGTGTGAGAAAGGCTTTTCTTATAGTAAAAATGTAACCCTAATATGTAAAGCATAGCTCAATAAAACTGTTAAAAATACAATCATAATACTGGCAGCTAACCTCAACTGAGTGCTTACAATGAGCAAGGAGTTGTGCTAAGCTTCACTGAAAATATAGAGGATAGCAGAGTGGTTGAGAACACAGGCTCTGCAGCCACACTGCCTGCTTTCAATCCTGGCTCCACCACTTATTAGCTGTGTGACTGGGAGCAACTTAATCGACTTCTCTGTGTCTCTGTGTCTTCATCATCTAGAAAATGGTGATAAGAATGGTACCTACCTCCTGGAGTTATTGTTATTAAATGAATTTTACATACGGAAAGGGCTTCCCACTCGGCTCAGTTGTAAAGAATCTGCCTTCCATGCAGGGGACACAGGAGACCTAGGTTTGATCCCTGGGTCAGGAAGATCCCCTGGAGTAGGAAATGGCAACCAACTCTAGTCTTCTTGCCTGGAAAACCCCATGGACGAAAGAGCCTGGTAGGCTGCAGTCTAGGGGGTTGCAAAGATAGGAAAAGGAGTACGTCAAGGCTGTATATTGTTACCCTGCTTATTTAACTTATATGCAGAATACATCATGAGAAACGCTGGGCTGGAAGAAGCACAAGCTGGAATGAAGATTGCTGGGAGAAGTATCAATAACTTCAGATATGCAGAGGACACCACCCTTATGGCAGAAAGTGAAAAGGAACTAAAAAGCCTCTTGATGAAAGTGAAAGAGGAGAGTGAAAAAGTTGGCTTAAAGCTCAACATTCAGAAAACTAAGATCATGGCATCTGGTCCCATCACTTTGTGGCAAATAGGTGGGGAAACAGTGGAAACAGGGTCAGACTTAATTTTGGGGGGCTCCAAAATCACTGCAGATGGTGACTGCAGCCATGAAATTAAAAGACGCTTATTCCTTGGAAGAAAAGTTATGACCAACCTAGACAGCGTATTAAAAAGCAGAGACATTACTTTGCCAACAAAGGTCCATCTAGTCAAGGCTATGGTTTTTCCAGTGGTCATGTATAGATGTGAGAGTTGGACTGTGAAGAAAGCTGACTGCAGAAGAATTGATTCTTTTGAACTGTGCTGTTGGAGAAGACTCTTCAGAGTCCCTTGGACTGCAAGGAGATTCAACCAGTCCATTCTGAAGGAGATCAGTCTTGGGTGTTCTTTGGAAGGAATGATGCTAAAGCTGAAACTCTAGTACTTTGGCCACCTCATGCAAAGAGTTGACTCATTGGAAAAGACTGTGATGCTGGGAGGGATTGGGGGCAGGAGGAGAAGGGGACGACAGAGGATGAGATGGCTGGATGGCATCACCGACTCAATGGACTTGAGTCTGAGTGAACTCCAGGAGTTGGTGATGGACACGGAGGCCTGGTGTGGTGCAGTTCATGGGGTCACAAAGAGTCGGACACGACTGAACGACTGAACTGAACTGAACTGAACTGTATCTAAATGTTTGTTAGTTTTTTTGTTTGTTTGTTTAATCCTCAGGATAATCCTGTAGTATAGGTTTTATTTAGCATTATTTCCATTTAGTTCAGTTCAGTTCAGTCACTCAGTCGTGTCCGACTCTTTCCGACCCCATGGACTGCAGCATGCCAGGCCTCCCTGTCCATCACCAACTCTCAGAGTTTACCCAAACTCATGTCCATTGAGTTGGTGATGCCATCCAACCATCTCGTCCTCTGTCGTCCATTTCTCCTCCTGCCATCAATCTTTCTCAGCTTCAGAGTCTTTTCCAATGAGTCAGCTCTTCACATCAGGTGGCCAAAGTATTGGAGTTTCAGCTTCAACATCAGTCCTTCCAATGAACACCCAGGACTGATCTCCTTTAGGATGGACTTGTTGGATCTCCTTGCAGTCAAGGGACTCTTAAGAGTCTTCTCCAACACCACAGTTCAAAAGTTCCAATTTTTCAACACTCAGCTTTCTTTATAATCCAACTCTCACACCCATACATGACTACTGGAAAAACCATGGCTTTGACTAGATGACCTTTGTTGGCAAACTAATGTCTCGGTTTTTTAATATGTTGTCTAGGTTGGTCATGACTTTCCTTCCAAGGAGTAAGCGTCTTTTAATTTCATGGCTGCAGTCACCATCTGCAGTGATTTTGGAGCCCCCCAAAATAAATTCTGACCCTGTTTCCACTGTTTCCCCACCTATTTGCCACAAAGTGATGGGACCAGATGCCATGAGCTTAGTTTTCTGAATATTGAGCTTTAAGTCAACTTTTTCACTCTTCTCTTTCACTTTCATCAAGAGGCTCTTTAGTTCTTCTTTGCTTTCTGCCATAAGGGTGGTGTCCTCTGCATATCTGAGGTTATTGATATTTCTCCCAGAAATCTTTATTCCAGCTTGTGCTTCTTCCAGCCCAGCGTTTCTCCTGATGTACCCTGCATATAAGTTAAATAAGCATGGTGACAATATACAGCCTTGACATACTCCTTTTCCTATTTGGAACCAGTCTGTTGTTCCATGTCCAGTTCTAACTGTTGCTTCCTGACCTGCATATAGGTTTCTCAAGAGGCAGATCAGGTGGTCTGGTATTCTCATCACTTTCAGAATTTTCCACCGTTTATTGTGATCCACACAGTCAAAGGCTTTGGCATAGTCAATAAAGCAGAAATAGATGTTTTTCTGGAACTCTCTTGCTTTTTTGTTGATTCAGCAGATGTTGGTAATTTGATCTCTGGATCTTCTACCTTTTCTAAAACCAGCTTGAACATCTGGGAGTTCACGATTCACGTACTGCTGAAGCCTGGCTTGGAGAATTTTGAGCGTGTGAGATGAATGTAATTGTGCGGTAGTTTGAGGATTCTTTGGCATTGCCTTTCTTTGGGATTGGAATGAAAACTGACCTTTTCCAGTCCTGTGGCCACTGCTGAGTTTTCCAAATGTGCTGGCATATTGAGTGTAGCACTTTCACAGCATCATCTTTCAGGATTTGAAATAGCTCAACTGGAATTCCATCACTTCCACTAGCTTTGTTCATAGTTATGCTTCCTAAGGCCCACTTGACTTCACATTCCAGGATGTCTGGCTCTAGGTGAGTGATCACACCACTGTGATTATCTGGGTCGTGAATATCTTTTTGTATAGTTCTTCTGTGTATTCTTGCCACCTCTTCTTAATATCTTTTCCTTCTGTTAGGTCCATACCATTTCTATTCTTTATTGAGCCCATTTTTACATGAAATGTTCCCTTGGTATCTCTAATTTTCTTGAAGAGATCTCTAGTCTTTCCCATTCTATTTTCTTCTATTTCCATTTAATAGGTATGTAAATTGAGACAGAGGAGCCTGGCAGGCTATAGTCTAAGGTCGCAAAAGAGTTGGACACAACTTATGACTAAACAACAATAAAAATTGAGCCTTGGTTTCCCAGGTGGCTAGTGGCAAAGAATCTGCCTGCAATGCAGGAGACTTGGGTTTGTTCCCTGTGCCTGGAGAAGGAAATGGCAACCTACCCCAGTATTTCTGCCTGGGAAATCTCACGGACAAAGGAGCCTGGTGGGCGACAGTCCATGGGGTCCCAACAGAGTCAAACATGACTACAGGACTAAACAACAACAAATTGAGCCTTAGAAAAGGTCAGTGACTTGTCAATCACAGAGTTGGTAAGTGGTAGGCCTAAGATTTGACCAGCAGTCAAGGAAGTTTCACCTTCCACCTTTGGAGTTAGGTCAGAGCTCATGGACATTAGCCCACTGCTTAGACCAGAGTAGGCATCTACTCTTTGTTAAATTAATCAATTAATCATTATTTCTTTAATCTCTGAGATAGTAAGCCTCTGGGAAACGTGTGCTTTGCTGGAGGAGGAATCGGGAACCCAGCTGTTTTAGGGTTTCTTACCAATTGTTGACCTCCACGTAATTATCAAATATGACCTGCTCTGTGTCTTCTTAATTAATTGCCTAAGTGCACCCTCCTTTCCTCTATGAGCACTGGCCAGGCTCCAGTCTCATTATCCCTCTGGACTCTAAACTTAGCACCACTGTATACTAATCTTGGTCTCTCGCATCTGCATAGCATTTCATATTGTACAGACCTGTGGACAGATCCCAGCCAGCCAGGGGTGTGCAGTCTGGACATATGGGGGAGCTTGGAAGGTTGCTGCTTTCTGGGTGATACTTGGGTGTCTTCTAAGGCAAGGCATGGACTGAAAGGGTCATGGCCCTCACCAAAGAGGGCTCACTGCCACTCACGCTTAAGATCTTGGATTCAGAACCAGGGCTCAAGGAGGATTGTCTGAAGGCAGGCAGTCCTCAGCTCCTCTAGAATCTTAGAGAGTATCCCTCTATGAACTTCCAACTTAGGGCTGGGGCTCTAAAACTCATCCCTGTCATTGAATTTCTTTTTCCCAAATTGCCATCAACTTATATTAGGATTGCTGTGGGACACAGAGCCGAGTGCCACCATATCTATATTAATAACAACAGCAAGCACTCACTCTGTGTCAGGTACTGTGTTAAGTGCTTTGTAAATATTAACTCTTAACTCTCACACAAACCATGTGAAGTGGGTACTGTTTTCCTTTAACTTACAGAAATTCAGCTTTACTTACTGTGAATAAAAAGAGACATGGAAAAAAAAAAAGAGACATGGAAAGAAAAACCTAATTAACATACTGGATATTTCACTCACTCAGCATATGCCTCAAGATGAGTGTGTCAGGGGAGAGGCAAATGCTATTCCTTCTGTTGACATCAGTCTCTATATGCCTCTTGGTGTGTGTGCATTTTGCCACAGTGAGTGTTATTCTAGTACTTTTGGCCCCAGGCAAGCCAATCTCTTCATCAAATACCTCACTAAAGAAACAGAAATCTGTTCCAGGGCTAGAGGACAAATTGGCCAGGCTGTTGAGAAATGGTTCTGTATTGCACGTAATGGGGGATCGAAAGGCTTCCCAAGGTTAATTTTTACACAGCTTTGTAGAACCTTAGCCCAGGTAAATTTTGACTGGACTGTAGTTCACAAATAGAGTGACCAACCATCTCAGTTTGCCTCGGACAAAGCATTTCTGGGGCTTAAGACTTTCAGTGGTAAAACCAAGCAACTGGACCAAGTTGGTCTCTATCACATAACACATCTCTGGGGCTGCGTGAGAGCCCTGTTGAGGTCATGCTCCACTCTGTCATTCTTTACGAGGCTCTCAGGAGAAATTCTTGTCTGACCTTCATACCAAGAATAGTTGTATGTCTCCTAAGGAATAAGTGGTTTGTTTTCATCTCATGAACACAATGAACTGTGTAAGTGAACAGGTTTCCCTTTTTGCCTTGGCTCCTGAAAGTCTTAGAGCTAAAAATGTGGGACATGAATTTAGCTGAATTCGTCACTAAGTTCTGCGCTTTTTGCACCATCCCAGGCTCCACTTGGTCTCTGTTTTGTTTTTCTCAATCTTGTCTTAATGATCTTGTTTTACTGAAATGTTTTCCTAGATTTTAATATGGGATAAAATTAAACAATTCTTAGAGTCAATGTACCTTGCCAATAGTCATTGAAAATCTGCAATGATCTGCAAAATTTATGTGTACATACTTTTTTTTTTCCCGCCCCTGGGGAGAAGGAGCCATGGATTTTAATTTTCTAAAGGAGTCATTGCTGTAAATGAACCAAGAAACAAATGCTTTTACTTGAAGGAAGTTGGAAGATTGAAAGTTTCAAGTGTAATACATAATGGTATTTTAAAATGTTGGAGTGGCGGTATGGAGGAATGTTGGTGGGGCAGAACATTATAGAATGGTCAAAAGAGGAATGCTGGTGGGGTGGAGTGCCCCCCGTAATGGAATGGCAGGGTAAAAGAGTGTGGTATGCTGGGATATTAGTGTGTTAGAATATTAGAATTTCTGGAATGTTGATGTGTTTGGGTTTCTAGAACATCTCCTTCTAGAAGTCCTGGCATCCTCCTTGCTTAGTTGTACCTTAGGGTTAGGCTTCTCTCTGATTCAGCCTCTAAATCTTCTACATCCCCTACTCAGTGCCCTACAAGAGGTCAGTGAGGGTTGGTTGCTAGAGCCTTGCGCTAATAGGCACCAGGCTGGCTCATGGGCTTCTGTCAATTTTGCACATAGATGCCTATTCCTTCCTGACTTTGCCTTTTCTTCTTTGAGATATAGCTCAAATACCTTGCAGACTCAGGACCCCAGTAGACCACCTTGTCCATTTCTGTGTTTTCAGTGTTTATCTCAGCGTCTGCCCAAAGGTCATGCCAAGCTTATGGCTACTCTAGGGTAGCCTGGCTAAGCTGCTGCCCAGGGGGCCATCTGTAGATGGGACTTCTAGGGCTGGAGTTCAACTTCTGGGGATGTTAGTAAAGGCAACTCAGGATCCTTGGAGTTGATCATGAGCAGGGGAAGCCAGGGGAAGCTGTGGGACAGTTGAGGCTTCATTACCAGAGAAACCTGATCTAAAGGCCAAATCCAGGGTTTGAGCTAGGGCAGAGACTGCTGCCCTTGGCCTGGTGTGAATGGAAATGGAGCAGGAGTTGGGGTAAGGGTGGGTTCTTGGATGTTCTCTTCTACTTTTTCTCCATTCATTTATTCAATTAGCTAACTTTGCTGAGGCCTCTCTATGAAGACTACCCTGGAGTTAGACTAGGCTTATCGTACCCTGGAGTTGACAGTCTATAATGGAGGGAGTGGCACATAGACAGTGACAACCCAACGTGGTCTGGGCTATGACACGGGGAAGTCGTAAGGGCTGTGGGAGTCCAGAAAGTTCTTCCTATAAGAATACTGTTTGAGCTGACTCTGGAGTCAGGATGCAGTTGAGGGGTATCTGCATGGTGGGAAGGCTGTCTCAAGGGCCAAGGCACATGGGACTTCCCTAGCATCTAGGTGTGGGCTCAGATCAAGGTGCTAATGATTGCAGACTGTCCAGTTCTTTGGGCTGACGAGTTTGGTCTGTCCAGGTCTAAACTAATTGTCTTCAGACCTCTTGCCCCAGCTATTCTAATAACTGACAAATTTAAGTCTCTTGCAATCATTTCCAATCAGGAGGAGGTAATTGGGTCTTAATATCTGGAGACATTTCCTGATTGTGAGAGAATAGGATGGAGGTGCAAAACCTCTTACTTCCAGCCGTCCTGCTGCCGTGCCCTTTCTTCCGGGCCCTCATCCCAGCCAGGCCCTCATCCCAATAGCTGGGGGGACCATGTATTTGCTTGCTGTCCATCTCAGTTACATCAACTTTAAAATGAGCTCCATGGTGGGGTGGGGAATATTCACTAAACTAGAAGGCAAGGGAACTGCATTCAAAACCTGGCTCTTGAATAAGGCTTCACAGATGGCACTGTGTGAAGTTCGGAAGGGCACTTCTTCCCTCCAGGCCTCAGATTTGTCATCAGTGAAGGGAGGGAAAGGATGTGCAGATCACTAAGACCTCTTCCTGGCCTGACATTCTGTGTCTCTGTTGAATCAGTGTTCTGCTTTCAGCCTGTTCCTTTGAAACAGAGGCCATTTGACAGAGAAGACTCTGGAAACAGGAGATCTAGACGTGATTCATGTTCTGACTTGCTGTGTGACCTTGGAACAATCACTAAGCCTCTCTGGACCTCAGTTTTCTCATTTGGCAAACTGGGGCAATACCTACCCCCCAGGTTTTGTGAGGCTTCTATGAGCTAAAAGCACTATGATGACGATGACAGTGGTAATGGTGATGATGAAGATGGTGATGATGATCTGTCTGCATAGCCAGTCTCTTGGAATCCTGTCTGAGGTCACACAGCAAGGCTGCAGTGTGGTATGGGACTGACCATGAACACCTTAGTAGTACAGTGTATTTATATATCACTTTCCATCACACATTATTGTTGAACAGTTTATTGTTGATACACTGGTTCAAAAGCCCACAGGACCAGAATCCTCTCTTTAGATAGAGAGGAAGGTAATACCTCAAAGTAACCCTATAAACAGTAGTGGCCTGTACTCCGGGACTGGTGTTCTGGTGATGTCCACACACATGAGGTCACACGCACATATGCTGCTACACCCTGTGAGCAGCCCCATGTGAATACACGGCTTCCTGGTACATTGGCCACCTGGGGTGAGTCAGTAGCTGCCTGTGAAGCCAGCAGAGAGGGAATATCATGTACCCAAACCTACAGAAAGGAATATTCCTTAAGCCACTATGCTGATCTGGGGTGTGAGGGAATTAGGGTGTTTAGGGTATAGGGTGAGGAGTTGGGAGGCGGACTCACCCTAAATTGGGGCCTCCTCTGCTGGGCCTAATAATCATGGGAGATTTTTATTCCTGCAGTGTTGGTGAAATGGTTTAATTGAATCTAATGGGAGAATATTTGTGATGAATATGGATAATACAGGCAATGAGCCTCAACCAAAGCTGGCTGGGGGAAGGCTGATGAACTGGAGACAGGTCTGATGGGAACTAGGCTAAGGCTTCAGGGGTGAGCCCAGAAGGCTGACCTGGGTCTCCATCCTGCCCTGGTCTAATACCTAAACTTCATGCTTATATGGAATCAGAGAAAGTGAAACTCACAGAGTTCTGGGATTCGAATCAGGATCAGGATTCCAGAATCATAGACTTTAGCATCACATATGGTAGTTATAGAAAATTTTGGAAACTAATCATTTGACAATTGGAGACCCCCTTGGGGAAAATTTACACTATCCTTCTCCAATCTTCTTTTAATAACAATAAATAACATCTTTGCACATGTCATACCTTCCAAAGTCCTTTTACATCACTCCATCACACTGGAGTGGGTGGTATTCTACCTTTAGGTTATGTAATGTGTAGTTCAAAACGAGCCAGTTGGGACTGGAACTCAGCTTTGCAGAATAAATTCTATTTTTCATATGCCAAAGTTTTGATACCCTTGTCTTCAAGAGTTGTAAAAACACTTTCAACTATTTGGTATAATGTGTCCAAATTTTTGGAAGTTTGTTGAGTAAATTTTGCACGTTCATGTACTGTTTTCTTAATGCCTTCTGGCAAACTGCAGTGCTCTAAAATGTGATTTTCCTTGTTGCATGAGCATAATCAGGGCTGGTACATTCTGCGATAGCTTTTTGGCAGGTTTTATCATCCAGCACTATTTTCAGTGAACAAAGGACTTAAACAACATATCCAAGAATAGATTTAAAGTCACTAATGTAAAGACTGAACTTCAAGTCCCTCTAGGTTTAGTCAGAACATGTTCCAATCTTCTTAGAACAAAAAGTTAAACTACCAACAATGAAGAAAGAAGGAAAAAGAGAAAATAAACCTCCCTGGATACAACTGCATAAGGACACACGGAGGTGTGGTTGTGGTGAGGAAGGGGTGTCTCTCGTGGAGGAAAGCTTTGTTTATGATGCTGCTGGTAACGTGGGGCAAATCCCTGCGCTTCTCTGGGTCTCAGTTTTCCCCAGTTACAAATGGGATAATAATTCCTGTTTTGGGAAAGTTCGGGAGTTTATCAGCCCTGGGGGAGAGCTGCAGCCACAGAAGAAACGGCTTAAAGACGAGGTGAATGGGGGAGGGGTGCGGAACAGCAGGGAGCTGCGAGGGGCTTACGGTCTCCATGGTAACGCGCGGCAGCCTGGAGAGGAGGCGGGGCTTGGGAACCGGCTGCCTCAGGGTTTGAAATTGAAGGTTTCACAAAGAAACCTCCCTTCTCCCAGGAGAAAGGCCTTCTCCGAGACAGAGCTCTGCACTCGGACAGGCCTCTGCGCCGAGTGCATTCTGCTTTTTGCCTCGTGTTATGGACACGGAGAACAGGTCCACAGATAGGTCGAGAGTCTTCAGCAAGTCACTGGCAGGGCAGGCATTCCTGACCTCTGATCCGCTCTCTGGTCTGTACCGGAATGCTGTTTCTCTGAACGCTGGTCTCCCCGTCTGTACAATGAGACAATTGAAAGAGCAGGTTTCCAAGGACCCTTTGCGCCCTGAGAGTGTTTGATCAAACTATTAGCAAACACAATGGAGGTGGTGAATGCTAAGATGAGGATCATGCAATCTGTGAGGCATGGACTGATTTGTCTCTGGGTCCCCCACCCCAACACGTGGCGAGGCACAGAGGGGACATCTGGTATTTGTGGAATGAATGTTTGGGTCAATAGACACAGTCATTCTTTTGTTACAACGGGTTTAAAGAGCACCTACTAAGTGCCGGGTTAGTTCAGAGAAGGGCTCACTCACTGAGGGCTGAAGCCCTGTTGGCCGAGGAAGCCCTGAGTGCAAGAAACGGCTGCCAGGCAGGTGCAGGTGAAGGAGAGGATGCCTGCTACCTTGGACTGCCCTACAACATGCGGCATTCATGTCCTGGGGCTTCCTGGCCAGCCGTGATTTCTCCCAATCCCCAGGCTCCGGAAGGGCAGGTTTCATTCTCAAGGATCCTGCTAGACAATGAGGAAGGCAGCCAGGCCAAGACCTTTTCTTGGAAAAGCTCAAAAATTTCTGTGGAAGAAAAGGCTGGGGCAGATGGCCCCTGCTGGCTTCTCCTAGGAGTGCCCACTTTGTTTTTTGTGTTCTTTCCCAGCTGGCTTATAGGACGGAAGGAGGGCGTGCCTCTTCCTCACCTGTAGGGCAGAAACAGCACTGCACTGGGAGTTCGAGCCTTGGATCCAAATTCTGACTCTACCTCCAGCTCAATGCATGGGCTTGGGCAGGTGGTTTTTCTTCCTGGTCTTACTTTGCTTGAATTTGAATTGAATTAAGTCGCTTAGTCGTGCCCGACTCTTTGCGACCCCACGGACTGTAGCCTACCAGGCTTCTCAGTCCATGGGATTTTCCAGGCAAGAGTACTGAAGTGGGTTGCCATTTCTTTTTCCAAAAACCAAAAATATATGGGGATAGTGATCTTCATAGTGGTGTAGTAAGAATCAAATAAGAAAATGGTTATGAAATCACTCTTACCTCCCCACCAAAGTCATATTTGTCATTTACTGTGATCCAAAGATTTTACAAACTTTATCTATAATCCAAACAATAATCCTGCAGTGTTGGTGTTTGTTATTTAGCATATGAGGCTCAGAGGAGAGAAGGAATCTGCCCGAGCTCACACAGTTAGGAAGCCACAGAGCCCACATGCAGACCCAGGTCTTTTTGACCAAAGTATATCAGCAGATCCCTTGGAATCTCATTCCTTCACCAAATGATATTTATTGAGCATATACCATGAGCTAGGTGGCAGCTGGGGTGGATCAATAATACACGATCAATCAGGATGTTGGGAGGAAACAGATGGCATTTCTCAAATTGGATACTTCGAGAAGGGTTTTAATAAAGGGATTATGTAATGCAGGGAAGAGGAATAGGGCAATACTGCAGGGCAACTAATATTGAGGCACTAGTTACTACCCTTAGGCTTAAAGGAGCAAGGAGGGAGCAATTACAAGAATCTGGAGTCAAAGAGAGCTGTGGTAAGGGCAGTCTGACAGGAGCTATGTTCTTGATATAGAGATGCAGCCAATCCATGATGTAACCTCAGGGAGGAAGCTAGGGGAATTTATACTCTGCTTGGACTTTAGTTGGCCAAATCCTACTAGAATCCAAGGGCACAGTAATGCCTTAAGGTAAACCATACAAATCCTCCTGTTAAGATATGGATCAAGGTCAAGAAAGGAAGAGAGTGGGTCTAGAGTAGCAAACAGAAGATAACACAAAGACCTTTTTTTAACTCTAAGGAGGAGCTCACCAAATAATGGAGAAGACAGGTATATTCACAATTGTAATGAAATATGTGAAAAGAACTATATCAGTAATCTATCCTTGTGTAACAAACTATACCAAGACCTATGGCTTAAAATAATAACCATTTGTTAATATTTGCTAATGAGTCTATGAATTGGCTTTGGGCTGGGCTTAGCTGGTGGTTCTTCTGCTTATCTCACCCGGGATCACTCAGTAGCTGCAGTTAACTGGTAGTTCAGCTGGGTGCTGGTTGGCCTGGGAGCCTCACATATGTTCTGCATGGTCTCTTCTACCAGCAGGCCAGCCCAGGCTTCCTTACATGGTAACACTGCATTCCAAGAGGGTGAGAGAGGAAGCTGCAAGGTCTTTTGAGGCCTAGACTCAAAATAGCACAGTGTAACTTCTGCCACTTGCTGTTTGTCAAAGCAAGTTGCAAAGTCAGCACAGAAACAAAGGATGGGAAAATATATTCCACTACTTGATGGGAGGGGTGGCAAAGTTACATTGCACTAATGTAACACCATGTAAGTTTGTATAACCTATCTTAATGGTAAGCCATCTTTCAACCATTGGAGAAATAACAAAATCATAGCACTTTCCAAACTATTCTAATTGTGTATTAACCTATCAGTCTTCCCCCAATAGCCTAAGAGCTCCCCAAGGATGTGAATTATGACTGATTGATTTCTTTGTTCCTAGAGCTCAGGGCAAGGCACCCCAAACATATTAAATGTAGTTTGTTAAATGACTATGGCTGGGGGTGGGGCTGGTGAATGGTCTACTTGTCCAAAGCAGTGGAGCCACAAATGGTGCTCTCTTTAAATATGAAGTTGACATTATAGAACACTTCCCCTACCTCACTGAGACCCTTTGATTATTGCCATGGTCCACCAGGGTCAGATTCAATCCCCATATCCTCCATAAAGGTGTTCAGACTACTTATTTCCTCCTGTTTCAGAATCTCTGCGACTCTCATGGCCTATACACCACAGCTTGACATTTGCTTTCAAAATCTTATTGCTCTCTAGGGGTCTCATGGGTCAAACCTACTTTTCATCTCTAGTGAGTAAATCCCTAAGGGCAGGACTGCATCATGTATCTTCAAGAACTTGTCAACATGGTGGGCCCACAGCACATCCTCAGTCAACACTCCCTACGTGGATCATGCACTCTGGGCAGGCTAGACCTTATGAGGTTTGTAGAAGGCATGTAGGGAGTCATTCACACCCTTGCAAGTGTTCCCAGATCTCTGGGATAGAGCAAGGCACATTTCCCTTGGGCTCTGACCTGTGGCCTGGGATTTGTTTGTCCGCACTCTGGCCCCTGCGCTAACTGGACCCAGACCAAGAGGAACAGTGTCCCAATTGGCAATGGAATGACCTCCTCCTGACAAGAGGAGAGATGTCCAAGGCTTGAGCCATTTATTACAGGCAAAAGAACCATCACTGTCTGTCAGACTTCTGACATTTCAGGAACCAAAGGGGCAGTTATTGACTAGATCCCAAAAGCAGAGCTCCTGGGTGGCAAATTTCACTTCAGTGTCACAAAGAACGTAAAAAGCTGTCACATATGGTACCGAGTTCCTTCCAATGCTTTAAATTCTTTCCCAAGGCTCCCCCTTGCCCACAGGATGAAACCCAAGCCCCGTGATATGGCAAGACTTCAGGACTTGGCCCATATACCCCTTTAGCTTCATCCCTTACCATCTCCCACATTATAGTGTCCACCAAACTCAACTACTGATTGTTTTCTTGAAATCATCGTTTGCTCTCTCTTAGCCCCGGGTCATTGTGTTTCAGTTCCCTCTGCCTTGAATGCTATTCTCCATCTTGTGCCACAAACTCCCTTTCCTTCAAGACTTAATTTACACAGCAATTTCTCCAAGAAGCCTTCCCTGAAGCCCTTGGCTGGGTTAGGGATCTCTTGTAGATACCACAGCCATGAACTCCTTGAGGATGGAAACTGGGACTTTCTTTAGCCCAGATTCTGGCAGAGAATCATTGTCAGTGATGCTGAAGGAACAAATGTCCGTGTTTGAGGAGAGGCTGGAAAACCACCTGACAGGAGTGCTATAAAACCGAGAGGAAGATTCTACTATTTCCACGTTGTAAGATTCAGTCCTCCTAATTCTTGGTCAAAGATTCAGACTTGGGCTCCACTCCATCTGGAGCACCCCCTCCCCAGCAAGCCACCTCCACCCATGCCCTCTGAGTGTTTGTTCTCAGGCAGGCACACACACGTGTTCTGAACATAACCAGGAAAGCAATTTACGAGAAATAATTGCCAGCCGGTCGATGTGTGCTTGAGAGCAGCGGTGACCTCAGACTATTTCTGTCTGTGCGTCAGCCCACCCCGCTTCCTTCCTCTTTGGCTGCTCTAAGGGAGGGGGTTCCTGCTGCACAGGTTGGCAGCTTGTTTCCAACCCAGGACTGAGGCAGGCCAACACCAGTGTGAGCCAGCTCTGGGGGCTGATTGAATTCAAATGAGAGATGCTGAACAAGGGCCATGGGGAGGAACTTTACGGGGGCCTGGGATGTGTAGGTCAGCAAAGGCAGCACACAAATCTGTTTTCCACCTATCCCCACCCCGCCCACACTGGCTCTGCTGGGGAGATTCCACTAGGCCTCGGGGCCCTGCTCAGTGTGAGGTCTCCTTCTAGCCTCCCCAGCTCTGAATTCTCTTTGTTCTTCCTGGCCAGTCATTCTCAAAGGGTGGTCCCAGACCAGCACCGCCTGGAACTCATTAGGAATGCAAATTCTGAGGACTTACTCCAGACCTACCCAATCAGACACTCTGACAGCAGAGGGGGCGGGGAAAGGGGGGGCGAGGATCTGTGTTTTAAACTAGTCCTCCAGCTGATTCTGACCTTGGCTGAGGTTTGAGGACCACCGCTTAGGCCACTGATGACCATTTAAATTTTTAGAATTTACAGATCCTCTCCCCCTAACAGACCAAGAGCAGTCTAAAAGGAAGGTCCTTATAGGATTCTTCCTTTAACCTTCCAGAAGGTGCTCTGAGGGAAAATCTCTGAGGATTTTCCTGATGTGGATACCAAGGAGATACACAGGATCTGTCCTGTGAAAGGTCACAAAGTCCATCAGTGACTACACCCCCTACCTGTCACCCATTCCCGCCACACATGCACACACACACACCCTAAGCTCTCTCTACAACAAATGACTTGCAATGCTTAGGCTGTGCCAGGCTCTTTTCTTACTGTTTTTGAACAGATTGTACTCTGGCCATAATTTCTAATGATCCTGTCTTACCTGGAAACTGACTCATCTCTGATGATTCAGCTCAGACATCGCTGATTCCTCCCTCAAGCCGCATGAAGGGTCACAGTGGCTCCATTGCGCTTCTGTGTGCCCATCTCACCCGTCACGTGGACTCCCTGAGGGGAGAAGCTGTGGATAATTCCCTGTTGTTTCTGGTAACCTGAACAGGATAAACACCACGGAAAGCACAATAAGGGGAAAAGGTGCTGGGTTTAGAGTGCTGAAAATTACACAGACACGTGCCACACAAGACCACAAATAAAGCAAGACCAGAGCTGAGATCTCTTGATTTGCAGCCTAGGGCACTTCTGAGGGTGACTCACTGGGCCTTTCCACCTGTCATGTGTCCTTGGCTGGTTCAGGCCCCACGCACAGAGGTCTAAGAGTGACCATTTCACTGTTGCCAAATCCAGCGGCAGATCATGTCAATGTCAAAAATGTCAAGAACCGCTTTCTGTGGCTTCTGAGTCTCCCCATCCTTGCCTTATACCCTCAATGAAAAGCCTAAAGCCACTGACAAAATGAAGATAAGGAGCGTAGCTGGGAGAGAGGGGCGGCAGTAGCATCCTACCCTAAGATTCCTTTGCTGTCAGACTAATAATATTTTAAAACCTAATAAGAGCTAACGCAATGCTTTCCATTTGCCAACCTTGTTCTAATTACACTGTTGAAGTGATTTAGTCCTCCCCCAAATGTTATGAGGTAAATATTACTGTTATCCCTGCTTGTACAGACGATTAGGTACAAATGTCACTTAGCAAGTAAGGGCAGGGATGGGATTTGGACCAGGCATTCGGCTCAGAAGTCCCTGCTACTAATCACTGTGTTACATTGAAAAATACTCACCTATAATTTTTTAAGTCTTTGTAGCACTTTCAAGTTTAGGAAGAGAGTTCATATACATCATCTCAACACTCACCATAACCCTGCAAGGGAACTGAGGCTCAGAGAGACTAGGGGACTTTACCAAAGCCATGCTGCGGAGCCTATTAACCATTCATTCCCTCACTCAATTATTCACACTCTCACTCACCTGCAGGGCTGAACGATGTTACACGTGGCGGGGTCCTGTGTATGTTCTCTGTAGTAATATTAATGCTGTGCTCAGTCATGTCCAAGTCTTCATGACCCCATGGGCTGTAGCCCGTTAGGCTCCTCTGTCCATGGAATTTTCCATGCAAGAATACTGGAGTGGGTTGCCATATCCTTCTCCAGGGGATCTTCCTGACTTAGGGGTCAAACCCATGTCTCTTGTCTCTCTTGCACAGGCAGGTGGATTTTTTACCCTTGCACCACCTGGGAAGTCAAGTGAGTATGCTCTATTCCCTCTTATTCTGTTCCTCGGCAAGGGACTCACTCCAGGAGCAATGCTGAGCTGTTGGAGAGGCAGAAGTCACTGCCTCTGAGTCCCAGTCATCTTCCCTGGATTTCCTAAGTACATCTGCTCTGCGGCAGGAAGACTAAGTCAGAATTCCCTGACTCCCCGGTTTAGGTGAGGGGTTTCTCTGAATCTCCACGGGCCCCAGACTTCTCCCTGATAACATGGAGTTGTCATGACCATTTTACTGGGGACCCATGTCTAAACTCCCTTCAGCCCGCAGTGGGCCAGGCAGAGCACTGTAGCTGGGTTCACAGTGGAACCTGAGTGGGTTTGCTAGGAAAAGCACTCATTTATCCTATTAGGTTTCCAAAGTCCCTTTGCTTATCCCCACTCCCACCCTTTTTTTTCCCCTTTTTTAACACCAAAAAGAGACTCCAGAAGAGGATGGTGTAGAGACATTTATTGGAGGTTTATGGGGCTGGGTGTAATAGATTGGGGACGGGAACTTCCTCAGGGCTCCCTGGAAGGTCACCGGCGGTCACTGTAGCCATGAAGCAGTGCTGGAGGAGGCATTTGGGATCCTTAGCCTGCTCCTCACTGCAGTCCAGCCATGAGTTCAGCAAGGGGTGACTCTGCCTGAGAGGGCTCACTCCTGGCACCTCCACTGAGTTGCCCTTGTTTCCACCTTGGCAATCAGGGGGTACCTCATCAGGGTCTGGAAAACAGCAAGGCAAGGGCATGGGGCTTCCTCCTGTAAGCCCTTCCTTTCCATCAGGATCATATTATACATGTTGGCTAGCTTCCCTGAGTGCTTACCTTGGACAGGGGTGGGCTCAGAGTCTTAAATGCATCATTCATTTAAACAAATATTCATTAATAATATACCACATTGTGAACGACAAGCTATCAATGTTTCTCATGAACTTAAAGTTTAATGGAGCGGACAGACAATAAACATTTGCTAGCAGATATGAAGACTTCACCTTCACCATAAACTCATAGGGTGCTGCTACTGCTAAGTCACTTCAGTCATGTCCAACTCTGTGTGACCCCATAGACGGCAGCCCACCAGGCTCCCCTGTCCCTGGGATTCTCCAGGCAAGAACACTGGAGTGGGTTGCCATTTCCTTCTCCAATGCATGAAAGTGAAAAGTGAAAGTGAAGTCACCCAGTCATGTCTGACTCTTAGCAACCCCATGGACTGCAGCCTACCAGACTCCTCCATCCATGGGATTGTCCAGGCAAGAGTACTGGAGTGGGGTGCCATTGCCTTCTCCGAAACTCATAGGGTAGGTACTACTAAAAACTCACTTGTTAAATAATGATTCAGGCTGACTTCACAGCTAGCCTGCGGGGAAGTGCAGTAATTTAAAAAATACATATTGTTCTTTACTTTAAGAATAGATTTCATGACCCTCTTCACCGACTGCTTGATCCTGTCCTCGTTTTATCCTGGACTTGATAGGAAGCTCACTTGGCTGTGTTATTTCCCACTTCCCATTCATGACATTCTGCTGCAACCTACTTGGTTTCTGCCTGTAACACAACTTAAAACTTTTTGTCATTAAATCCCATGGTTACTTATAAATCATCGTCTCCTTTGACTTATTAGGAGCATTTGACGCAATTAAGCACTCTTGCCTTTTTTTTTTTTTTTTAATTTTAGTTTTTTATTTTTTAAATTTTAAAATCTTTAATTCTTACATGCATTCCCAAACATGAACCCCCCTCCCACCTCCCTCCCCATAACAACTTTCTGGGTCATCCCCATGCACCAGCCCCAAGCATGCTGCATCCTGCGTCAGACATAGACTGGCGATTCAATTCACATGATAGTATACATGTTAGAATGTCATTCTCCCAAATCATCCCACCCTCTCCCTCTCCCTCTGAGTCCAAAAGTCCGTTATACACATCTGTGTCTCTTTCCCTGTCTTGCATACAGGGTCGTCATTGCCATCTTCCTAAATTCCATATATATGTGTTAGTATACTGTATTGGTGTTTTTCTTTCTGGCTTACTTCACTCTGTATAATCGGCTCCAGTTTCATCCATCTCATCAGAACTGATTCAAATGAATTCTTTTTAACGGCTGAGTAATACTCCATTGTGTATATGTACCACAGCTTTCTTATCCATTCATCTGCTGATGGACATCTAGGTTGTTTCCATGTCCTGGCTATTATAAACAGTGCTGCAATGAACATTGGGGTACATGTGTCTCTTTCAATTCTGGTTTCCTCGGTGTGTATGCCCAGCAGTGGGATTGCTGGGTCATAAGGTAGTTCTATTTGCAATTTTTTAAGGAATCTCCACACCGTTCTCCATAGTGGCTGTACTAGTTTGCATTCCCACCAACAGTGTAGGAGGGTTCCCTTTTCTCCACACCCTCTCCAGCATTTATTGCTTGCAGATTTTTGGATCGCAGCCATTCTGACTGGTGTGAAGTGGTACCTCATTGTGGTTTTGATTTGCATTTCTCTAATAATGAGTGATGTTGAGCATCTTTTCATGTGTTTGTTAGCCATCCGTATGTCTTCTTTGGAGAAATGTCTATTTAGTTCTTTGGCCCATTTTTTGATTGGGTCGTTTATTTTTCTGGAATTGAGCTGCAGAAGTTGCTTGTATATTTTTGAGATTAGTTGTTTGTCAGTTGCTTCATTTGCTATTATTTTCTCCCATTCAGAAGGCTGTCTTTTCACCTTGCTTATAGTTTCCTTTGTTGTGCAGAAGCTTTTAATTTTAATTAGATCCCATTTGTTTATTTTTGCTTTTATTTCCAGAATTCTGGGAGGTGGATCATAGAGGATCCTGCTGTGATTTATGTCTGAGAGTGTTTTGCCTATGTTCTCCTCTAGGAGTTTTATAGTTTCTGATCTTACATTTAGATCTTTAATCCATTTTGAGTTTATTTTTGTGTGCGGTGTTAGAAAGTGATCTAGTTTCATTCTTTTACAAGTGGTTGACCAGTTTTCCCAGCACCACTTGTTAAAGAGATTGTCTTTACTCCATTGTATATTCTTGCCTCCACTCTTGCCTTTTTTGAATAAAAGATGTATCAAGTGTTCAAGCTAGAAATCAAGTGTATCAAGTGTTAACTCTCACACCTTCTCTCCCTACCCATTTCCAAGGTCAAGCAATTCACTCCAGGTCCTGTTAATTCCACCATATCACTATCTGCTGTACCCACCCATTCTCTCCATCCTCAAGGCACCACACTAGATCTGGTTTTCATTTTCTTCTGCCCAGACCAAAAGACAGCCTTTGATTGGGCCATCTTCCAGAGAGATCTTTCTAAGGTTAAGTGAGTCCATGTACTACTGTTTCTCAAAAGCACTCAGTGTCTTCCCATGACCTGTGATACTTGAGGTGGCATTCCAGGTTCTTTAGGTATGGGCCCCAACCCTTCTCTAGCTTTTTCACTACTACTCTTCTCTGAAGAACTCAGTGCTTTACTACACCAAAATTTTATAGTTCCCTGAATGGGTCCATTCCTTCATATTTCTGAGTTTCTGCTTTTACTGTTTCTTCTGTCTGGAATGGCATTTTATACCTTCTTTATGTAGAACACTCCTATGCTTTAAAACCCATTGATGGAAGAGACCAAGGATGAATGGTGCCTCTGAAATCAAGGAAAGAGGGAATTTCAAGAAGGAGGCTGTGTGGGACACAGGAGTTGGCTACGCAATATCCATTCCACCCATTCCACCCTCTTTCCACCCAGCAATTATGTCTGGTTGGGACTGACCCCATCTCAGCTCCAGCAGAGGGGCCCGATTGATATGAGGCTGTCAAGAAATCCTGTTCCTTTGCCACAGGGGCGGGCATTCAGTGCATAGCATTTCCCTGGATATAGTGATGGGCACATGACCTGAGGTGGTCCAATCAGAGTCAGGCCTCCTCCTCCCCCAGGGGAGGGATGAAGGAAGAGAGTGCTCCTTCTTTCTTCCCCTGGCTAGATGGGAACAAAAAGAACACAGTCCCAAGGACTTCTGGAAGCCAGCTGACTACCATGGGAAAAATCAGTCTGAGGAGAAAGCTAACACAAGAGGGCAGAGTTGTGAGAATCTCAGAGGATGGAGCCATAAGCCTGAGGACACTGAACTTCCACTTAAACCATTCCTAAAGCTCACCCTACTTTTGGACTTCTCATTTACAGAACCAATAAAATTTCTTGTTTGTTTTGAACTCTCTATTTTTGATAATTTAAGACTCACAAAAAGTTACAATGTAGTAGAGAGTTCCATTGTACCCTTCACCTAGCTTTCCCTAATGATAATATCTTATATAATCATGGAGTAATTTCAAAACTAGGAGACTGACATTAATATAGTATAACTGACTAAACTACAAATTCTATTCAATTGTACCCATTTTTTTAATATGGACTTTTTTGGGGTGTTCAGTACTATGAAAGTTTATCACAGGTATGTGTGTGTGCATGCATGCTAAGTCTCTTCAGTCATGGCCAACTCTTTGCGACCCTGTGGGCTGTAGCTTGCCAGGCTTCTCTGTCCATAGTACTCTCCGGGCAAGATTATTGGAGTGGATTGGTTGCCATGCCCTCCTCCAGGAGATCTTACTGACTCAACCATCGAACCCTCGCCTTTTATGTCTCCTGAGTTGGCAGGCTGTTCTTCACGACCAGCGCCACCTGGGAAGCCCTATCATATGTACAGCTTTATATAATCACTGCTGTAATCAAGACAAAGAACTGTCCCATCACCACAAAGAAAAATTTCCTTATGCTACCCCTTTACATCAGAACTTCCTCCTAAACCTAACACTGGTAACCACTAACTCCTTCTCCATAGGTAACTTTGTCATTTAAGAAATGTTACGCAGATGAATTATACAGTGTACAACCTTTGGAGATGGGCTTGTTTCACTCTGTTTAATACCCTTGCAATCCATTCAAGCTGCTATGTGTATTGATAGTTCATTTGTTTTTATGGCTGCATATATTCCATTATATGGTTGTACCATTTGCCCACTAAAGAACCTTTGGCTTGTTTCTAGTTTTTGTCTATTAAAAATAAAGCTGTTATGAGCAGTTGTGTATAGGTTTTTGTGCAGACATATATTTTCATTTCTCTAGGATAATAATAATAATATTGTTTTGAGTGGCAGAGTGGACTGAATGGTGACCCCCAAATATATCAGGTCCCAATTTCTGGAACCTGTAACTGTTAACTTCTATGGTTTTTGCAGATGTGATGAAAGTAAGGACTTTGAGATGAGATTAACCTCAATTATCTGGATGGGCCCTAAATACCATCACAAGTGCCCTTATAGGAGAAAGGCAGAGGGAGATAGACACTCACAGATAGTGATGTAAAGACAGCCGTAGAGACTAGAGTGAGCTATAAGCAAAGGAATGCTGGCAGTCACCAGAGACTGGAAGAGTCGAGGAACAGACTCTCCTGTGGAGTCGTTGATTTCTGCCCAGCAAAACTGATTTTGAATTTCCAGCCCTGAGAACTGTGAGAGAAGACATATCTACTATATTAAGCCACCAAGTTTGTGGTAATTTGATACAGTGGTCATAGGAAACTAATACACATAGTGAGGCTGATTAACTTTATGAAAACACTGTCTTCCAAAGTGGCTATATATCATTTTAATTCCCACCAAAAATGTGTAACAGATCCAGTTGCTCTATCCTCCCTTGGAATTGTCAGTATTTTTACTTTAGTATTCTGATAGGTAAGAAGTGGTATCTCATTGTGGCTTTAATATGTGTTTCCTTAATGGCTAATGAAGAGGAAACACATTCCCATGTGCTTCTTTGCTATCTGTATCTCCTCTTCAGTAAAGTATCAGTTCAAGTCTTCTGCTCATTTTCTAGCAGCATTGCTTGTTTTCTTATTTTTTGTTTGTTTTTAATTCTAATTAATTTACTTATTTTTGGCTGGGCTGGATCTTCGTGGCTGTGTGGGTTTTTCTCTGTTTGTGACGAGCAGAGCCTACTTCCTAGTTATGGTGCGTGGGTTTCTCGCTGCGGAGCAGAGGCTCTGGGGCATGCAGGCTTCAGTAGCTCAGGAGGTGTGTTTCCCAGGTTTTAGAGCACAGGCTCAGTAGTTGTGATGTGGGAACTCGTGTGCACACCTAGTTGCTCTGCAGCATGTGGGATCTTCCTGCATCTGGGATGGAGCCAGTCTCCTGAATTGGCAGGCAGGTAGATTCTTTACCACTAAGCCACCAGAGAAGCCCTGTTTGTTTTCTTAATGTTGAGTTCAGGGGATTCTTTATATGTTCTGGGTAAAAGACCTTTGTCAGATATGTGAATATTATTTCCCAGTTAGAGGCTCTTCTTTTCTTCTTAATAGAGTCTTTATCAGCACAAACATTTTGAATTTTGATCTAGATCAATGACTAACGTATTTTTCTGTACTTTTGATGACATGTCTAAGAATTCTTTGCCTAACCCTGGGTCATGAAGATCTTCTCCTGTTTTCTTCTAAAAGTTTTATAGTTGTATAGGTTACATTTTGGTCCATGATTTATTTTGGGTTAATTTTTATATAAAGTATGAGCTTATGTAAAAGGTGTTTTTTTAACCTATGGAAGTCTAGTTGTTTCAACATTATATATTGAAAAGACTATTCTTCCCCCATTGCACTGCTTTTATACTTTGTCAAAAATCTTTTGGACATATATAGCACGTGGGTCTATATCTTTGATAGGAACAAAGTAGATGATTAAATAGTTAATCTCACTAGGGGACTGTAAGTAGAAAATATATGAGAGACACCTATAAGTTAATGATCACTCAAGAAAGCAGGTTTGCTTAACCACAAAAATTACATGGTGGATTTAAAAAATATGGGAGACCTCTGTAAGTTAATGATTACTCAAGAAAGTGGGTTTGCTTAACCACAAAACGAAGCAGTCTTGCTTAGCAACAAAACCATGCCACAGAAAGATGAGACATGCCCCCAAACAAGGAAACAATGGTGGCATGAGCCCCACATCCTGCCCAGTGAGCTCAGTAAGTTAATGATCCCTTGGACATGCTCTCTGCACACATAAAAGACAGTAATTTGTAGACCTAAGTTTGACCATGTGCGGACAAAAAACTCCCCTGCCCAAAGGAGGGGAAGATGATGATGGGAGCATGACATCTACTCAAGACAGACAAAGTTCTTCTCCCCCTCCCCACTTTTCCTTTGATTATAAAACTGTAGCCCAGTAGGTTCTTGGGGTGAGGCACTTCTCACCTGCTGGCTTGTAAACCTCACAAGCTTCTTATTCTAATAAATCCCTTCTTATCTATCATTTTGCCTCTTGCTGAATTCTTTTCTGCACTGAGATATAAAGGACTATGGTACCAGGGCTCTTCATCCCTGAAATGACACTCAACCAGTTTTATCTTGATCTAGGTGTCTGTCCCTCCGCCAGTACCACACTGTCCTCATTATTGTTGCTCTATAATGTCTTAAAATCAAGTAGGGTGATTTCCTCCAACTTTATCTCTTTCAATATTATTTTAGCTACTCTATCTCCTTTGTCTTTCCATATAAATTTTAGAATCAGTTTGTCTATATATACCAAAGAGCTGCTGTGGTTTTTAATCTTTACTATGTTGAGTCTTCCAATTTATGACAGTGTGTGTGTGTGTGTGTGTGTGTGTGTGTGTGGCTCAGTCATGTCTGACTCTTTGCAACCCTGTGGACTGTAGCCCACCAGGTTTCTCTGTCCGTGGAATTCTCCAGGCAAGAATGCTGCAGTGGGTTGCCATTTCCTCCTTCAGAGGGTCTTCCTGACCCAGGTATCAAACCTGTGTCTCCTGCATTGGCAGGCAGATTCTTTACCCTGGAGCCACCAGGGAAGCCCATGACATAGTGTATCTCAGGCCATTTATTCAGGCCTTCTTTGATTTCCTTCACTAGCATTTTGTAGTTTTTATTGTATAGATCTTATACATGATTGTTAGCTTTACACCTCATTATTTTATTTTTTAGAGTGACTATAGATGATATTTTATTTTATTTTTTAAAGGTCTGTCTTTTTAGAAAACATTTATTTATTTGGCTGCACTGGGTCTTTGTTGCTGCACGCACCCCTTCACTAGCTGTGGCAAGTGAGAGCTACTCTCTCCTTGCAGTGTGCCTTCTCTTGTGGAGCATAGGCTTTGGGGAACAGGCTCAGTGGCTATGGCATTAGAGCTCAGGTGCCTCGAGGAATGTGGAATCTTCCCAGAGCAGCAATTGAACTCCTGTTGTTCCCTGGATTGGCAGGCAAATTCTTAACCAGTGGACCTCCAGGGAAGTCCCTATATTTAAAATTTTAGTCTCTAGTTGTTTGTCGCTGATACATATATAAATACAATTGATATTTGGTTCTGACCTTACGTACTATGACCTTGCTAAGTGCACTTATTAGGTTTAGGAGGTTGTTTACTGTGTCTTTCTCTGTGTGTTTTGTAGATTCTTGGGGATTTTTTGTTATTTAAGCTTGCATTTTAAGGCATTCCATTTGGCACAAGGATTTAGTTCAATTTTCTATTCAATTCAAGAATCTCCTTCAATGAATCCCACATTTAGCCTTTTCCTGGTTATCTTCCAGGCTTGGGGGTGCTTTTTAAATGGAGAGTTACAAATTAGTGAATCAAATATAGCCCTCATGTAACTTTCAGGGTGCACTTTACGAAAGAATTTCAGGTCTTAGTCTAAGAAGGACCTAGCTTTTTTGAATCAACATCTGCCTCCCTATGGCTTCTCCTACTGATTCAACTCTGTTCTCTGATGTCTCATGAAATATCTCTTCCTCATGCCCCAGGACAGCCTTGCAGAGGCCTGGAGTCCTGGGATGTGAGCCCTGAGCCTACTTTGCTCAGGGCCAAATGTCCCCAGCTCTTCAGCCCATAAGCACATAATCTGGTTCTCAGACCAAGCTGGTCACTCACCTCTGATCACCTTCTGACTGATTAGTCAAGGTTCCTCTTAAATTGTGGGGCTCTGAGCTGCAGGCAGTCAAGGTTTGGGAGGAATCCTTGGGCTTTTAGGAGTTATAAAACCGTGGCTTAAATCTTCATCCTGATATCAAATTATTACACTGCCTTGGGCTAACCCCTTCTCCTCTTTGGATCTCAGTTACTAGTCTATCAAATGGGGTGGAAAGTAGGGCTGGCCTCATTTTTCTATTTGTTTTCCCTTGAATTCCAAATTGTAAAGAATTCTGTCTCTTTAATGGACTGCCTTTATTAGGTACTAGCCTCCTCACGCCCCATGACCATTTTCTGTTAATCAAAGAGTTCTGACTAACAGGAAAGAGCCCATGCTAATTACCCTCCTTAGCCTAATACAATTCTAGCTCACAACAAAACTTAGTCCCAGTGAAACCTTTGAAATACTGGAAATTGCTCAAGAATCCTCTTTGCTATATTTGGGGACCCTTGAGTGATATATTTGGAACCCAAAGTTGTGAACCCGTGGAGTGGATGCTAAAATGTTAACCTCTGAGATGTGATGGCCGATATGTTCTAATTCAATTGGGGGTAAAGAAGGACCATCATTCTCTTGCTTCCAGACTCTATAATTCTGTTAACATGACCTGAGATTTTACTCATGTTTTTTTTGGCAGATACATCAAAATGCAGGTTCACACTGAACTTGTGGGCCCGATATGCCTTTTTTTTTTTTTTAACATGATTCTCCTTCCCAGATGCCATGGATTCCCTCACATGAGTATCCCAGGGTCTTCAAATCCACAACTCTTCAATCCCCTTCCAGGGAAACCAGCAAAATAGGGAGTGGTCCAACTCTTGAGTACACTATTTCTGCCTCTTCCTCTGGCTGATATATAAAGAAAGTTATTAAAGTCCCTCAGTGGTGCCTGAAGCCTGGGGGAAGAAGAACCATCTTATTAAGGTGCTAGCCAAGAGGAGAGGAGGATGCCTACAGGCACATATAAAAGATTCAATTTTCAAGTTACAATAAGAAGATTCATGTTTGGCTAAAACACGTTGGCACAATCATCTTATTCAATTCTTCTAACGATTCTCGGAGGTGAATGTTATTATTTCATGTTATAGACAAACACAGAGAAGGTTACCATTGATACAGCTATTAGTACTGGATCCAGGATACACTTTCAATTCTACTTGATTCTGAAGCTTGGGCTCTTTCCACAGAGCAAGTCTACCCTTAGTATAGGTTAGGAAATCTGCTAGGTGCTGAGGATTCAAAGGCATTTAAGACACGATTCCTATCTTTGACACATCACAGTCTGAGGCAACTAACGTGTAAAAATCTAAATGCCTAACAATAATAAAAATGAGGGTTACTCACTTTTAAAAGCCACCATGTATTAGAAACCGAGCTCCAATGTAAGCATCATCTCTAGTTTTATTGCTTTCTTAGTGGGTATTATTGTACACATTTTACAGAGTAAATTAAGGTCCAGGGAGAAGTGATTCGCCTAAGGTCACACAGTGAGAGTAACAAAGCCAGAATCAGAGCCAGGTTCTCTGACATCCCAGCAGGGTTGTGCTTTCCCATCTTTTTTCAGGGACCTTTTGGCCAGTCCCCCCATTGCCTGGGGTCTTAGCCTGTGGTGACCAGCAGGAAAGGAGTTCTCAGATTTTCTCCCTGATTGGAGATAAGTCAAGACTGACTTGGAGAAGGCAATGGCACCTCACTCCAGTACTCTTGCCTGGAAAATCCCATGGACAGAGGAGCCTGGAAGGCTGCAGACCATGGGGTTGCTGAGGGTCGGACACGACTGAGCGACTTCACTTTCACTTTTCACTTTCATGCATGAGAGAAGGAAATGGCAACCCATTCCAGTATTCTTGCCTGGAGAATCCCAGGGACAGGGGAGCCTGGTGGGCTGCCGTCTATGGGTTCACACAGAGTCAGACGCGACTGAAGTGACTTAGCAGGCAGCAGGCAAGACTGACTCATCTCTGAGGCTTGTTTGTGTCATAGGTACCACCTCCCCAAGTGTGGTTAAGTAAAAAGCAGTGGGCTCTGAGGAAGTGCAACACTTCCTGGAAGGTCAGAGGGCCTGCTATAGGAAAAGATCTTTGGCCCTAGAAGCAAAGTATTGGGCAATTGGCTGGGTGACCTTGGGCATATCACTGTCACTTTCTGGGCCTCAGCAACCCATTGATAACCTGAGAACATCAGGCTCGATTCCCAGGAGCCCTAAGAGTTAGAGGGACTTCCCAGGTGGTGCTAGCGGTAAAGACTTCCCCTGCCGATGCAAGAGATCCAGGAGACCCAGGTACAGGTTCAGTACCTGGGTCGAGAACATCCTCTGGAGTAGGAAATGGCAACCCACTTCAGTATTCTTGCCTGGGGGAATTCCATGGACAGAAGAGCCTGGTGCGCTACAGTTCATGGGGTGGCAAAGAGTCAGACACGACTGAGCATCAGAGCCACAAGCCAATTAATGCCCAGTAGTTCTCTGAGGTGGTTGTTAACTGTATTCAGACCAGCAATGAATGAGAGAGGTGAGAGATGAGTTAGTGAAAATGATTGATTAATGATATCCCCACCAACATTTTTCAGAGGAGGATGAGTCCCCCCACCTCCCATTTTTTATCTCTTATTAAAGGTACCTAGGTTAGAATACTTACCTCACTCACCCCATCTGTAAAATAGAGTTGATAATAACCTAAAGTAGCTGAACAGGTTAAATGGGATAATGTGTTTAAAGTCCTTGGCATAGTGCCTAGCACAAAAGTACGTGCTTGGTCAGTCTCTGATCAACTTAGTTCCTCACAAAGTACAAGAATGAGAGAGCTATGGTCTTCATTGCATCCCAAGTTTGAGGGATGGGTGGGATGGGGTTGATGGGACAGTAGAGAACACCTGGGAAGCAAAAGGAGCCTATCTTCAGAAACTGTTCTATTTTCACTCTGCTCTTGTCAAGGAACTCCCCACCCCACCCCTGCCCCCAGACTCAGAGATTAGGACCCAAGGTACAGTGTGTAATGATTGTGGGTTTTAGAGTAGGGAAATCGGGGTTGACATCCCCGCATCACAAGCCCACCAGCTGTGTAGGCTTGAGCCAATTCCCTTCTCTTGGGTGAGCCTTGATTTCCTCTCCTATAAAATGAGGCTAATGATCTCTCTATGGGCTTCCCAGGTGGCGCTAGTGGTGAAGAACCTGCCTGCGAGCGCAAGAGACATGAGAGACTCAGGTTCAATCTCTGGGTCGGGAAGATCCCCTGGAGGAGGGCGTGGCAACCCACTCCAGTATTCTTGCCTGGAGAATGCCATGTCGGACAGAGGAGCCTGGCAGGCTACAGCCCGTAGGGTCGCACAGAGTTCGACATGACTGAAGCAACTTAGCATGCGTGCATGCACACACGATCTCTCTACAGGTCCTACTGTAGAAGGAGACAAAAACAGATGAAAGTCTGTGTAAGGGGGAAAGCTCTCATGAGTATAAGGTAGTGGCCTGTAAACGCTGATGCTGGGTTTGATCAGCCCAAATGTTGGGTTGATGCTGTGGGTTCAGAGGAAGGAGAGGACAGCACTTCATGAAGAAGAAAGGAAGGAACTAAGAGCTGAGTCTAGGCAAAAGACAGAGAGAGCTAAAAGCTGTTACTTAATAAATAGGAAGTGCATTTTCCATTTTAAAAATAAGAAGCAAAAAGCAAGAACACAAGCTGTATCAAACCCTGGTGATTGAATAAGCAAAAAATCTAGCCAGTGGCTGAGCAGTGAAAAGCAGGAGGGTGGTCTTCATTCACAGGACTGCCAGGTGAGCTGTGTTCCATTGATTTAGAAAGGCTGCAGGTGATAGGGTGGGGGGAGATGAGGGGAGCAGGGTACAAGCACCCTACACACCTGGCCTGGTGAGGTAGAAAGAATAGGACTTCGGAGGCAGAAAAACACACACATTTGAATTACAGCTCTGCAATTTACAAACTGTGACCCCTGTGGGCAAGTCATCTGACCTCTTTGAAACAATGTTTTCACATTTGTAAGATGGGTGATAATAATACCTACCTCACTGGGGTAGTTTGGAAAATTAGACAAGATAGGGCATGTAAAGTTTCAAACAGTGTCTGGCATCAAGTAGGGACTTCCCTTCCTCAGCACAGGGATAAGGAGAGGAAGGAAGGTGGAGATGGAGTTGGCTCTATCATTCACTCACTAGGTATGTGGGCCTTAGTCTCCACATCTGTAAAATAGATTTTAATAAGATCCATACACTGCCTGGTTATTATGAGGAGCTGCCGGGAGCCAGCATGGGAGATCCCACCCATGACAAGGTCATGCGGAGGAGACCTGACAGGCAAGGCGGAGGGACTCCCTGGACCTGCTCGAGCATCTGCCCCAAACCAAAATCTGTCTATTGTCTATTATATGATGCCTTTCACCAACTCTTCTGACATTAACAGGGGGCTATCCCCGACCACCAGTGGCTCCAGCTGATAAGTCTCCTGGGCATGAAAGGAGAATTTAAATTCAAACCCCGCTGTTAGCATTCTAGCTTGCTTGGCAGCTTTATCCAGACTCTTGCAACTACGCATATGATTGTTCACAAACCATGACGCGGGAAGCCTAAGCATTCTAAAAATATAGAGCCCTTCAAGGGGTGAAAAAGTTTTATTAAAATAATACTGGTGAAGGGTTTCATTGTTGAGCCAATGCTTGCTGCCAAGCAAGCCATATCCCTTATCCATTGTGTGCCTGGGAGTGCATTAGTTACTATAGTTGGAATGTAAGAAAAACAAGTAGTAGCCTTGGTATTAACCACATCAGACCTTTGAGCTAATAAGTTCTTTTTTGTAACCCAATGCACCTTTGCTCCATGAGAATGTAACTCTGTTTAGTACTTTCTGAGGCTCACACAGATTAGAGGTATAAAGAAAAAACACTTCAAGGGAAAACAAGTTTTCTGGTTGATCAACCTATCAAAAAGGGGTCATAAAATGTCAACAGGCCTCCAAGGCCAGAAGATAATGCACACAACACTTATGTTGTGGGACCCTTGTTTATGGGAAAGGTATGCAGAAAAAATCCTGGTTTCCATAAGAGCAAAACTGCTGAAATGTTTGAGCTGACTCTGCATGACTTTGCATCTTTCATTTCCCTCTGTGTACAAGTCAGGGTATAAAAGCTCTTTTTGAAAATAAAGTTACGGGCCTCGCTCACCGAAGCTTGGTCTCCCCATGTCATTCATTTGTTTGCCGACGCTGTTCATCCTGAGGGTATCCCTGGACTCTGCTGAGGCTGGACCCCAGCAAGGAGCAAATGAAATTGTCTATTTAGAGTTAATGCATTCCTTTTGACGACAGTATTATTTTTCATTCTTCCTATGCTGATGAACATTTAGTTTATTTCCAGTGTGACAAATTGTCATGGTATCCACCTTTACAAGTCCTCTCCTAGTGCAACTGTCTCTAAGGCAGATAATTAGAAGTGGAATCACGAATAGGCTATATACATTTTCAGTTTAAATGGATAGTGCCAAAATGCTCTACAAGTGGTTTTGCCAATTTACCCTTACCAGTGGTATATGAGATTACCCATTCCCCCATGTAACCTTCTCACTATCAGTGTGATCCATTTTTTATTTTTGCCAATGTAATTGTTTTTTAAATCATTTTTTGAAAAGGTATAGCATTCTTAAATTGCATTTTCCTGATTATTAGTAAGGTAGAGTATCTTTTTATGTGTGTTGGGCATTTGTATTTTTTGGTGGATTATGTTTTTCTCATGTGTTTAAAGGTGCACTTATATATCCTGGATATCAGTCTTGTCTCTATTTATATACAGTTGATTCTCATTATTTATTGTGCATGCATGCTCAGTTACTAAGTCATGTCCAAGTGTTTGCAACCCCATGGACTGTAGCCTGCCAGGCTCCTCTGTCCATGGATTTCCCAGGCAAGAATACTGTAGAGGGTTGCCACTTCCTTCTCCAGAGGATGTTCCCAACCTAGGGATCAAATCTGCATTTCCTACTTGGCAGGCAGATTCTTTACCACTGAGCCATGAGGAAAGTGAAAGTGAAAGTCGTGTCCAGCTCTTTGCAACCCCATGGCCTATACAGTCCATGGAATTCTCCAGGCCAGAATTCCGGAGTGGGTGGCTGTTCCCTTCTCCAGGGGATCTTCCCAACCCATGGACTGAACCCAGGTCCGGCATTGCAGGCGGATTCTTTACCAGCTGAGCCACCAGGGAAGCCCATTAGTCACTATTATTTTGTTCTATTAAGTTACCATTAACACTGAATTAGCAAATACTGAATCAATTGCTCCTTAGGGAAATACAAATTTAGGTTCCTGTGAGCCTCTGGTCACATTTTTGTCAACCAATCAATATATAACTTTGCTTTATGTATGTTTCTGCTTAAAGATACCTTATTTAATATATATTACTAATTGATAACATTTAACTCATGTGTATTGAACACATGTATTTTTTCCATAAGGCACATGACAGCCTTTTTATGTTGAGGAATACTAGACAGCACTTCAAAGTTATATTTGGGGGCCATTTTCAACAGTGAAATTGCCAATAAAAACACAAAAAGTGCAAAAATGTGACACTAAATATACCATGAAAAGGACACTTGTTCATAGTATGAGAGCTGAAACAAAAAGGCAAGGCAAGTTGGCCTTGTGCAGCCTCGGCTGGGCAACCTCAGTGTAACAGGGCAACTCAAAGTTTTTGTTGCTCTGTGCACATCCACGTCTGCAAATGACCCCAAAAACACTGAAAGTATTGATTTTTGAAGTTACAAATTAATTCTAGCAAATAGACAAATTCACCAGTATGGAATCTGCAAATAATAAGTGTTGACTATGCATCTGTATTTACACTATCTTTGCAGTCCACCGCTTGTTTTTTTAATTTTATACATAGTCTCTTTTGTGTTATTTGCATCTGTTGGAGGCAAATTTGCTAATATTTCTCTTATTTTAAAAAGTAAACATTTTATTCATGTTACTATATTTTAATTAGTCTCTTTCTGGAGTCTTTTTCTATTCTAAGGTTTCTCAACATCAACAATATTGACATTCTAGGTCAGATAACCTTTTTTTTTTTTTAAGACCTTGTTATGCAGCCTGTGAGACCTTCCTTAACCCAAGATAGAATCTGTGTCCCCTGCCCTGGAAGCACAGAGTCTTAACTGCTGAACCACCAGGGAAGTTCTGAGTCAGATAACTCTACTGTAGGGTGCTGTCCTCTATATTGCAGGATGTTTAGTAATATCTCCCTGTAACAAATATAGAATTATTTTGATTATCAATGAGCACATGAAGACTTTGTGATGGAAATGTTCATATCAGAACCTCCTGCAAAATGTGCTGGTGCTTCTTAATATTCCAGAAACACACATGAGGCAAATAGCCCAAACATCATTTCCAAATATCTCCCCTCTGAAAAGGTGCTAGCCTGCTGAATACAAGGAAATCACATGGCCTCTTTCTTACCTGTAGTCTGTAAGTTTAAGCCTGGGTCCAACTTTGTGTGGGGTTTTGAGCTGATGAACAGGTAACAAAGCACACAGGCAGTGATAATGAAGGCCAGGAGGACCACTGCTGCTATGGACAGGCCCACAAGAGCACCAATACTGGAGACAGAAAACCACAAGGAAGCAGTGTCAGGAAAGGACTTAAAAGGCAGCATGTTACAGGAGAAATGTTGTAGGTGTTATAGGAATCAGCCAGCCTTAACTTTTGTTCTGTCTCTGCTTCCCTTAAACAGACTTTTGGGGCCTAAGCCTGGGAAAGAGCATCAGCTATGTGGCAAGTCCTCACCACGTACATAACTTGATGTGGCTTTATCCATATATATATATACAGTACCATCATGTTGTTGAGACTGAGTTTGTGTTCCCTTTCTTCTCCTCTCCTTTCCTCAACCTGTTGCCACCCCAAGAAGCGAGAGATGATCTTTTTCAGTAATTATTTTTTATATATGCATACTTCATTGGGCTGCTCCATGTCTTAGTTACGGCATGTGAACTCTTAACTGTGGCATGAGGGATCTGGTTCCCCAACCAAGGAGCAAATCCGGCCCCCTGCATTGGGAGGGCAGAGTCTTAGCCACTGGACCACCAGAAAAGTCCCTAAAGATGATTTTAAAGAGCCCTCCCCATACTGCCATTTCTTAAAAATCAAGACACATAGCAAGCCTCAATTTAATACCAACTGTCCTTCCATCCCCAAGGTAATTTCTGACCCAGTCTCTAGTGGGTCATCACGGCAGTGTGGACTCCACATCTAGAACCCCTTTTCTGCTGCTGGTCCCTCACCCCTCAAACTCATTGCCTCTGCACCAAGTCAGGCCCTGGTTATCTGGTCTCCAGACTACTACCTTCTAGCTTGTTCAGGGAGCCACCGTCTTTCTGCTTCACGTGATCCCTCCCATCATCTCCCCACATCGGCATTTTACCTGTCCTTGAAGGCCCATCTCAATGTCTCCTCCTCAGTGCTTTCCTTGGTCCCCTTTCTCTTTCTTTTCTTCTCCCAGGCCACGCCTACCCACCTAGAACACCTTACTCGGGGTCATTAGCACTTTCCACTTGGTCAGGGAGTCTGGTGTGGTAGGGAAAGAGCAAAGAGCTTTAGAACTCTCACAGATCCACCTGGTAAATTTAGGACCCAGATCTGTAACTAACTTGATATGACATCTTGATGAAATTATTAAGCCTGTTGAGTCTCAGCTTCTTGGCCTAGAAAGTGAGAATGATCAAAACACATCACCTCTCAAGTGGTAGTGAGCATGAATGATATCTATAATATTCTTAGCACATAGTAGTTCAACATATCCCCCTTGCGTTCTTTGTAGGCATACTGAGGCCACTTTTAACTGGCTCTGTTCTCCCCTTGCATGAGCCCTAGTACATAGTATGCACTTAGCAATGGCTATTTAGTACCTAATTTGTGTCAGACACTGTGGGATGTTCTCCCAGTGGTAGGACCAGGCTTGGCTGTGTGCCCTTTTGCCTACGACTCCTTCTGCAGCTTTTCTGCCTCCCCTAGCCCAACCCTGACCCCAGCCTCAGATTCCTGCCTTTGCCATTTCTGCTGGATTTCATTCCCAGCTAGCTGATGGTTATCTTCCAGTAAACAGAAACACCTTAGAGCTTTGGAGAGTCTGCTTTCCCAGGGCTGAATAAATTATTGGTTATCCCTACAATGGAATAGTATAGAGTCATTAAAAACATGTTTTCAAATAAAATTTAAGATCAAGGATAAATTCTGATGAGTTAATGTGAAGTGAAAAAGGCAGGACCCACTACTAAATATATAGTGTAGCCTTAACTTAAATACATAAATATAACATGTACATATAAAACATAACAAGGTGAGGTTGGATGGAAATACACTAAATGTTAATGGGCTGTCTCTGGGTATAGCACAGGCTGTGGATGACCTATCCGTGTCCCACTGGATCTTAAAAGTCTGGAATATTCTGGCCAAGGCTTCAATGCCAGCATATGTATCTCTTTGTCTGAAAGCTTTCTTGGGCCCAGAAGAATCTCTGCACACTGAACAGGTCAAACGTATAGGAAAATGGATGCCTCCCTTCTCCCTGCTGCATACAGCCAATGACTAAAAGAAACTGATATGTAAATACCCAGCTTCCTGGCCCTCAGGTGGGATGACTCTGAGATGCATCTTCTAACCACAGTGGCTGGCACAGGATATCAGTTTAAACGCTGGTGGCCCTTGGTGGTGACTTGCTTGGTAGCACACCATCATTAGCTCCTTCCCTTTCCCATCTACTTCCCCACCCTGTACCAATATTTTCTAGGATCGTTTGTCATGTAAACTGCTTGCCTTAAGAGCTTTTGTTTCCCAGTCTTCTAGAATCCAAGCTAAGACACGGGGCATCTCCCATGATTGCTTTTCTTTTCTGTTTCTCCTGGCCTTCCTCTTTTTTTCCCACACTGAGCATGTAGTACTTTGTAGTTCTTTAGTATTCGTTTAATACTTTTTAGTTTTGTATTTTAATTAAATATTATTTCCTTTCTTTAGATCTACTCACTGTTTTTATAAGGCTGTTATCTGTGGCTCAGATCATGAACTCCTTATTGGCAAATTTGGACTTTAATTGAAGAAAGTAGGGAAAACCACTAAACCATTCATGTGTGACCTAAATCAAATCCCTTACAACTATACAGTGGAAGTGACAAATAGACCCAAAGGATTGGATCTGATAGACAGAGTGCCTGAAAAACTATGGATGGAGGTTCGTGACATCGTACAGGAGGCAGTGATCAAAACCATCCCCAAGAAAATGAAATGCAAAACGGCAAAATGGTTGTCTCAGGAGGCCTTACAAACAGCTATGAAAAGAAGAGAAGCAAAAGGCAAAGGAGCAAAGGAAAGATATACCCATTTCAATTCAGAGTTCCAAAGAATAGCAAGGAGAGATAAGAAAGCTTTCCTCAGTGATCACTACAAAGAAATAGAGGAAAACAATAGAATGGGAAAGACTAGAGATCTCTTCAAGAAAATTAGAGATACCAAGGGAGCATTTCATGCAAAGATGGGCACAATAAAGGACAGAAATGGTATGGACCTAACAGAAGCAGATGATATTAAGAAGAGGTGACAAGAATACACACAAGAACTATACAAAAAAGATCTTCACAACACAGATAATCATGATGGTGTGATCACTCACGTAAAGACAGATATCCTGGAACACAAAGTCAAGTGGGCCTGAGGAAGCGTCACTATGAACAAAGCTGGTGGGGGTGATGGAATTCCAGTTGAGCTATTCCAAATCCTAAAAGATGATGCTGTGAAAGTGCTGCATTCAATATGTCAGCACATTTGGAAAACTCAGCAGTGGCCACAGGACTGGAAAAGGTCAGTTTTCATTCTAATCCCGAAGAAAGGCAATGCCAAAGAATGCTCAAACTACCCCACAATCGCACTCATTTCACACACTAGCAAAGTAATGCTCAAAATTCTCCAAGCCAGGCTTCAACAGTACATGAACTGTGAACTTCCAGACGTTAACTGGATTTAGAAATGGCAGAGGAACCAGAGATCAAACTGCCAACATCTGTTGGATCATCAAAAAAGCAACAGAGTTCCAGAAAAACATCTATTTCTGCTTTATTGGCTATGCCAAAGCCTTTGACTGTGTGGATCACAACAAAGAAATTCTTAAAGAGAATTACACCCTGTGTGGAAAATTCTGGAAGAGATGAGAATACCAGACCACCTGACCTGCTTCCTGAGAAATCTGTACACAGGTCAGGAAGCAACAGTAAGAACTGGACAAGGAACAACAGACTGGTTCCAAATTGGGAAAGGAGTATATCAAGGCTGTATATTGTCACCCTGCTTATTTAACTTCTATGCAGAGTACATCATGAGAAATGCTGGACTTGATGAAGCACAAGCTGGAATCAAGACTGCCGGGAGAAATATCAATAATCTCAGATATCCAGATGACACCACCCTTATGGCAGAAAGTGAAGAGGAGCTAAAAAGCCTCTTGATGAAAGTGAAAGAGGAGAGTGAAAAAGTTGGCTTAAAGCTCAACATTCAGAAAACTAAAATCATGGCATCTGGTCCCATCCTTCATGGCAAATAAATGGGGAAACAGTGGAAACAGTGACAGACTTTATTTTTTTGGGTTCTAAAATCACTGCAGATGGTGACTGCAGCCATAAAATTAAAAGACACTTGCTCCTTGGAAGAAAAACTATGACAAACCTAGACAGCTTATTAAAAAGCAGAGCAATTACTTTGCCAACAAAGGTCCATCTAGTCAAAGCTATGGTTTTTCCAGTAGCATGTATGGATGTGAGAGTTGGATTAGAAAGAAAGCTGAGTGCCAAAGAATTGATGCTTTTGAACTGTGGTGTTGGAGAAGACTCTTGAGAATCCCTTGGACTGCAAGGAGAGCAAACTAGTCCATCCTAAAGGAAATCAGTCCTGAATATTCATTGGAAGGACTGATGCTGAAGTTGAAACTACAATACTTTGGCCACTGGATGCGAAGAACTGACTCATTGGAAAAGACCCTGATGCTAGGAAAGATTGAAGGTGGGAGAAGGGGATAACAGAGGATGAGATAGTTGGATGGCATCACTGACTCAATGGACACGAGTTTGAGTAAACTCTGGGAGCTGGTGATAGACACAGTCTGGTGTGCTGCAGTCCCTGGGGTCACAAAGAATCAGACACGACTGAGCGACTGAACTGATTGACTGACTGATCTGGAAGATTCATGTTCAGGTTGGGACCACACCCTTTACAAGCGACATCTATGGGTACTTGGCTGGAAAAAGCCAGTAAAAGTAGAATCCTTTGAGGAGTGGGTGAGAGAGTTGGGGGGATGCATTCCAGATCAGCAGACAGTCAGGTAGTAGGCACTGCACTGAACGTCTTCCAGGAGACAGGGGAACCAGCTTCAAGGACAGAGCTGGGAACAACAGGGGAGGGTTCAAGGGGGCAAAATCTGTCCTTAGTATAAGATGAACTCCAGGGAGTTCCCTGGTGGTCTAATGGTTAGGATTCTGGGCTTTTGCTGTCATTGTCTGGGTTCAATCCCTGGTCAAGGAAAGGAGATCTCATATAACATATGACGTGACCAAAAAAATATAAGTTCAAAAAATGAACTTCAAATGATCAGAGTCGTCCCATGGTGAATGTACTGCTTCAAGAGGTGATGAGGGTTTTATTATCAGACAGGTTTGCACAAGACCTGGATCGATCCACCTTTCAATGAAGTTAAAGATTCTTGCTGATGATGGGTAACTGTCCTGAAGAGCCACTAGCCTTCTAGAATTTCACAGACCTACAACTCTGAAAGATAGGTAACCCACTGTGACTTCTGGGAAAGAACTGGAGGGGTGATCTGACATTTGTTAAGGTTTTTGAGCCAGGCAGTTCTAAGTTTGAATCCTGGCTCTCTCACATATAAGCTAAAAACTCCTTCACCTTTTGATCTTCATTTTCTTTCATTCATAAAAGTCACTATCTCACCAGGTGTCCATACAGATTAAATGAGATAATGTACCTACAGTGCCTGAATGCCAGTTCTGCCCTTCAACAAGGCTGCAGCCCTTGGGCTCACATCTTAATCAAAAACAGAAACTACTGATAACGGGTGTTTGGAAAGTCTACCAGCTGCTTCCCCACAGGGAATCTTCATTTCCTGAGACATGCTTTTAAAACAGCAATTCTCCTCTATCACTATCCAAGGAAACAGTTTACCTGAAAATTTTTTAAAGGCCAGCTTTCATGAAAAGGGCCAAATGGAGTCCAGAGCAAAACAAGATCTCCACCCTGCAATGGTGGGGCTCGACAGGAACATGCCAGAAGTGTTATTTCAGGGTCTGGAGCACACTGATCACCTAAATGTCCTGAGGACCCCAGTTTCCCTTCTCTACTTTGAAATTGTCCGTGATGTTTATGAACTATGTTCTAGCCAAGCCTAGGGGGCTTCCCTTGTGGATCAGTGGTAAAAGAATCCACCTGCAGTGTAGGAGCCGCAGAAAACATGGGTTTGATCCCTGAGTTGGGAAGATCCCCTGGAGAAGGGCATGGCAACCCACTGCAGTATTCTTACCTGGAGAATCCCACAGACAGAGGAGCCTGGCGGGCTATAGGATATAGAGTCACAAAAAGTCAGAAACGACTGAAGCGACTTAACATGCACCCAGGAAAAGTCAGCCCTGCAGGCTGCCCTTGGGGTCATAAACTTTGAAGCACACTGATGTGCAACGTGACCTCATAGCTCACATCATGCAACCTTCAACCTCACTGTCTGAGCCACTAAAGCACTCCATGCCTCAAGAGGGTTCAAGGCAAGGAGAGGAACCACAGGGGGTGTATGGGGAATCGGGTGGTAGGAGTGGAATGGGATTCTGACTGGGTGCTGAGGGGTTTATTCATTTCTGTATCCCCAAGTGCCACAGCAGTGCCCAGAAGACAGCAGAGTCAGCCAGTGACTTTTCAAGTGATCTGAGTAGAGCAGGATCAGTTCAGTTCAGTTGCTCAGTCATGTTCAACTCTTTGTGACCCCATGAACCACAGCACGCCAGGCCGCCCTGTCCGTCATCAGCTATTGGAGTTTACTCAAACTCATGTCCATTGAGTCGGTGATGCCATCTAACCATCTCATCCTCTGTCATCCGCTTCTCCTCCTGCCTTCAATCTTTCTCAACATCAGGGTCTTTTCCAATGAGTCAGCTCTTCACATCAGGTGGCCAAAATATTGGAGTTTCAGCTTCAACATCAGTCCTTCCAATGAACACCCAGGACTGATTTCCTTTAGGGTGTACTGGGTGGATCTCCTTGCAGTCCAAGGGACTCTCAAGAGTCTTCTCCAACACCACAGTTCAACAGCATCAATTCTTTGGTGCTCAGCTTTCTTTATAATCCAACTCTCACATCCATACATGACCACTGGAAAAACCATAGCCTTGACTAGATGGACTTTGTTGGCAAAGTAATGTCTCTGCTTTTGAATATGCTGTCTAGGTTGGTCATAACTTTCCTTCCAAGGAGTAAGCGTCTTTTAATTTCATGGCTGCAATCACCATCTGCAGTGATTTTGGAGTCCAGAAAAATAAAGTCAGCCACTATTTCCCCATCTATTTGCTATGAAGTGATGGAACCGGATGCCATGATCTTCGTTTTCTGAATGTTGAGCTTTAAGCCAACTCTTTCACTCCTCTTTCACTTTCATCAAGAGGCTCTTTAGTTCATCTTTGCTTTCTGTCATAAGGGTGGTGTCATCTGCATATCTGAGGTTATTGATATTTCTCCTGGCAGTCTTGATTCCAGCTTGTGCTTCATCTAGCCCAGCATTTCTCATGATGTACTCTGCATAGAAGTTAAATAAGCAGGGTGACAATATACAGCCTTGATATACTCCTTTTCCTATTTGGAACCAGTCTGTTGTTCCATGTCCAGTGCTAACTGTTGCTTCCTGACCTACATACAGGTTTCTCAGGAGGCAGGTCAGGTGGTCTGGTATTCCCATCTCTTTTAGAATTTTCCACAGTTTATTGTGATCCACACAGTCAAAGGCTTTGGCATAGTCAATAAAGCAGAAATAGATGCTCTTCTGGAACTCTCTTGCTTTTTCCATGATCCATCAGATGTTGGCAGTTTGATCCCTGGTTCCTCTGCCTTTTCTAAAGCCAGTTTGAACATCTAGAAGTTCATGGTTCACTTATTGCTGAAGCCTGGCTTGGAGAATTTTGAGCATTACTTTACTAGCGTGTGAGATGAGTACAATTGTGGGGTAGTTTGAGGATTCTTTGGCATTGCCTTTCTTTGGGATTGGAATGAAAACTGACCTTTCCCAGTCCTGTGGCCACTGCTGAGTTTTCCAAATGTGCTGACATATTGAGTGTAGCACTTTCACAGCATCATCTCTCAGGATTTGAAATAGTTCAACTGGAATTCCATCACCTACACTAGCTTTATTCCTTTATTCATAGTGATACTTCCTAAGGCCCACTTGATTTCACATTCCAGGATGTCTGGCTCTAGGTGAGTGATCACACCACCGTGATTATCTTGGTCGTGAAGATCTTTTTTGTATAGTTCTTCTGTGTATTCTTGCCACCTTTCTTAGTATCTTCTGCTTCTGTTAGGTCCATACCATTTCTGTCCTTTATCGAGCCCATCTATGCATGAAATGTTCCCTTGGTATTTCTAATTTTCTTGAAGAGATCTCTAGTCTTTCCTATTCTATTGTTTTTCCTCTATTTCTTTGCATTGATCACTGAAGAAGGCTTTCTTATCTCTCCTTGCTATTCTTTGGAACTCTCATTCAAATGGGTATATCTTTCCTTTTTTCCTTTGCTTTTCACTTCTTTTCACAGCTATTTTAAAGGCCTCCTCAGACAGCCATTATGCTTTTTTGCATTTCTTTTTCTTGGGCATGGTCTTGATCCCTGTCTCCTGTACAATGTCATGAACCTCTGTCCATAGTTCTTCAGGCACTCTGTCTATCAGATCTAGTACCTTAAATCTATTTCTCACTTCCACTGTATAATCATAAGGGATATGACTTAGGTCATACTTGAATGGTCTAGTGGTTTTCTCCACTTTCTTCAATTTAAGCATGGATTTGGCAATAAGGAGTTCATGATCTGAGCAGGTTATGAGAGTCATTTAGCCTTAGACATTTGTGGAGCAGGTCAAGCCAGGGCTTGGGACCAGACAGCCCTGAGTTTTCATCCTAGTTCTGATACTTCTTCTCACTGAAGTAATCTGAGATAGTAACTTAACCTCTTACAAGTTTCCTCATCTGTAAAATGGAGAGCAGAAGTGGCAGGGCTGTGAATGTGTAAATGCAGCTAGCCCTAAAATGGTGTGAAGTAATGTTCTTTTACCACCAGACTCATGCACAAGTGAGCACTATTCCCACTTTGGCCCAGCTCTCTTTCTGGAGTTATTTCTCCACTCTTCCCCAGCAGCGTACTAGACACCTACTGACCTGGGGGGCTCATCTTCTGGTGTCATATCTCTCTGCCTCTTCATACTGTTCATGGGGTTCTCCAGGAAAGAATGCTGGAGTGGTCTGCCATACTTTCCTTCAGTGGACCACATTTTGTCAGAACTGTCCATCATGACTGGTCCGTTTCATGGATGTTGATGCAGTCATGTCTGGTGGTGAAAGTAAAGTCCTCTGCTGTAAAGAACAGTATTGCAAAGGAACCTGGAATGTTAGGTCCATGAATCAAAGTAAATTTGATGTGGTCAAACAGGAGATGGCAAGAGTGAATACTGACATTTTAGTAATCAGTGGACTAAAATGGATGGAAATGGATGAATTTAATTCAGATGACCATTATATCTACTACTGTGGGCAAGAATCTCTTAGAGGAAATGGAGTATCTGTCATAGTCAACAAAAGAGTCTTAAATGAAATACTTGGGTGCAATCTCAAAAACGACAGAATGAGCTCAGTTTGTTTTCAAGGCAAACATTTCGACACCATAGTAATCCAAGTCTATGCTCCAACCACTGATGCCAAAGAAGCTGAATAGTTCTATAAAGACCTACAAGACCTCTGGAACTAACACACACAAAAAATGTCCTTTTCATCATAGGGGTTGGAATGCAAAAGTAGGAAGCCAATAGATACCGGGAGTAACAGGCAAGTTTGGCCTTGGAGAACAAAAATGAAGCAGGGTAAAGGCTAACAGAGTATTGTCAAGAGAACACCCTGGTCATAGCAAACACCCTCTTCCAACAACACACGAGACAACTCTGCATATGGACATCACCAGATAGTCAATACTGAAATCAGATTGATTATATTCTTTGTAGTCAAAGATGGAGAAGCTCTATACAGTCAGCAAAAACAAGACCTGGAGCTGACTGTGGCTCAGATCATCAGATTCTTATGGCAAATTTCAGACTTAAATTGAAGAAAGTAAGGAAAACTACTAGGTCATTCAGGTATGACCTAAATCAAATCCCTTATAATTATACAGTAGAGGAAATGAATAGATTCAAGGCATTAGATCTGGTAGACAGAGTGCCTGAAAACCTACAGATGGAGGTTCATAACACTGTATAGGAGTTGGTGACCAAAACCATCCCCAAGAAAAAGAAATGCAAGAAGGCAAAGTGGTTGTCTGAGAAGGCCTTACAATAGCTGAGAAAAGAAGAGAAGCAAAAGGCAAAGGAGAAAGGGAAAGATATACCCAACTAAATACAGAGTTCCAGAGAACTGCAAGGAGAGATAAGAAAACCTTCTTGTGTGAATAATGAAAAGAAAGAGAGGAAAACAATAGAATGGGAAAGACTAGCGATTTCTTCATGAAAACTGGAGAAAGGGAAAGCTTCATGCAAAGATGGGCTCAATAGAGCACAGAAATGGCAAGGACTTAACAGAAGCAGAAGAGATTAAGAAGCGGTGGCAAGAATACACAGAAGAACTATATAGAAAAGGTCTTAGTGACCAGGATAATCACGATGGTGTGATCACTCACCTAGAGCCAGACATCCTGAAGTGTGAAGTTAAGTGGGCCTTAGGAAGCATCACTACGAACAAAGCTAGTGGAGGTGATGGAATTCAAGATGAGATATATCAAATCCTAAATGATGATGCTGTGAAAGTGCTGCACTCAATATGTCAGCACATTTGGAAAACTCAGCAGTGGCCACAGGACTGGAAAAGGTCAATTTTAATTCCAATCTCAAAGAAGGGCAATGCCAAAAAATGTTCAAACTACCATATAATTGTACTCATTTCACTTGCTAGCAAGGTAGTGGTCAAAATCTTTCAAGCTAGGCTTTAGCAGTACATGAACTGAGAACTTCCAGATGTAAAAGCTGGATTTAAAAAAGGCAGAGAAACCAGAGATCAAATTGCCAACATCCACTGGATCATAGAGAAAGCAAGAGAATTCCAGAAAAACATCTGCTTCATTAACTACACTGAATCCTTTGACTGTGTGGATCACAACAAACTGTGGGAAATTCTTCAAGAGATGGGAGAAACAGACCACTGTCTCTTGAGAAACCTGTATGTGGGTCAAGAAGCAACAGTTAGAACTGGACATGGAACAATAGACTGGTTCAAAATTGGGAAAGGAGTACCTCAAGGCTGTATATCGTCACCCTGCTTATTTAACTTATATGCAGAGTACATCATGCAAAATGCCAGGCTGGATGAATCACAAGCTGGAATTAAGATTGCTAGAAGAAATATCAATAACCTGAGATATGACACCACCCTAATGGCAGAAAGTGAAGAGAAACTAAAGAGCCTCCTGATGAAGGTGAAAGAGGGGAGTGAAAAACCTGGCTTAAAACTCAACATTCAAAAACCTAAGATCATGGCATCTCGTCCCTTCACTTTATGGCAACCAGTTGGGGGAAAAGAGGAAATAGTGACAGATTTAATTTTCTTAGGCTCCAAAATCACTGCTGATGGTGACTGCAGGCATGAAATTAAAAGACGCTTGTTCTTTGGAAGGAAAGCTATGACAAACCTAGACAGCATACTAAAAAGCAGAGTCATCACTTTGCCAACAAAGGTCTATATAGTCAAAGCTATGGTTTTTCCAGTAGTCATGTATGGATGTGAGAGTTGGACTATAAAGAAGGCTGAGCACCGAAGAATTGATACTTTTGAACTGTGGTGTTGGAGAAGACTCTTGAGAGTCCCTTGGACTGCAAGGAGATTCAACCAGTCCATCCTAAAGGAGATCAGCCCTGAATATTCATTGGAAGGACTGATGCTGAAGCTGAGACTCCAGTACTTTGGCCACTGGATCTGAAGAACTGACTCATTGGGAAAGACCCTAATGCTGGGAAAGATTGAAGGCAGGAGGAGAAGGGGATGACACAGGATGAGATGGTTGAATGGCATCACCAACTCAATGGACATGAGTTTGAGTAAACTCTGAGAGTTGGTGATGGACAGGGAAGCCTGGCATACTGCAGTCCATGGGGTCACAAAGAGTCAGACACGACTGAGCGACTGAACTGAACTGAACTGATGGTTTTTCCAGTAGTCATGTATGGATGTGAGAGTTGGACCATAAAGAAGGCTGAGCACCAAAGAATTGATGCTTTTGAACTGTGGTGTTGGAGAAGACACTTGAGAGTTCCTTGGACAGCAAGGAAATCAAACCTGTCAATCCTAGAGGAAATCAACATATTCATTGGAAGGACTGATGCTGAAGCTGAAACTCCAATACTTTGGCCACCTGATGTGAAGAGCCAGCTCACTGGAAAAGATACTGATGCTGGGAAAGACTGAGGGAAGGAGGAGAAGGGGGTGACAGAGGATGAGATAGATGGCATCCTCAACTCAGTGGACCTGCGGGAGATAGTGAAGGACACACTCAGGGAGACAGTGAAGGACAGGGAAGCCTGGCGTGCTGTAGTCCATGAGGTCGCAAAGACCGGGACACGACTTCACAACTGAACCGTGCCTAGCATAACACCTGGCACAAAGAAAAAGCTATAATCAACAAACAAAAATATGGATGAACAGAGAATATATGAATATAATTCTGCAGGCAACAGCTGCCAAATGTGCAGGATTTGAAAACCTGGCCATCTAAAAATCCTTTGAAATTACAAACCGAGCTGTTTAGGAAAAGCAATGATATCTGTAATTGTTAGTGGCATATGCCAAGCTGATTTTACCTTGATCTTGATCTCATTTGGCCCTTGCCCTAGTCAGCATCATCATCCCCATCTGATAAATGAAAAGACAGTGGCTCGAGAGGGTTTGAGGCAGGCTGTCCTTTCACACCCAGAGGGCATGCAGCCTCCAGTCACATACCTCCAGGGACAGGAAGATCAGTGTCTCCAGAGATGGCCCACCCCATTTTTGCTGATGCCTGTTTTTCCAGAGCAGACTCAGGATCAAGTCCTGTTTTCTGGGTGAGGCCTTTGGAGACCTGGAGAGACTGAGATCTATTATCTATCCCCCTCTCAGCTCCACACTTAGGTTCCAGGAATGTCAGCACTGGCCTTATCATCTCCTTCTCTGAACAAGTGAGGAGACTGGGGTCCTGTGGATGGGGGTTCCCCACAAATACACTGATCTGGCTTCTGCTGTGGCACTATGTCATTGTTTAATGATGAACTTGAAGGCAGCTCTGAATCTCTGGTCATCTGCCTTCGCTCAGAACTCACCACAGGACCTGACATGTAAGTTCACAGGCAAGGGTGGCTGAAAGAATGACTAAATATGAGCGGACTGAGGCTGGGCTGAGACTTGGGTTGAGTTGGGGAATAGCACCTGATGAGGTATTAAGGCTTGTGAGTGAGGTCTAGATAATGTCTGCAGTCAGGGTGGGGAAGGAGAGCTGAGGTGGGGTTGCAGGGAGGATGAAGGAGGAGATCAGGGCTGCTGATAGAGTAAGGGCTTGGATCAGTACTGGGGAGTGGGTAAGGTCAGGGATGAGGCTGGTGATGATATCAGGAAGGGGACCCTGTTGGGCCCACAGATAAAGGAGGAGTTATCCTGTGAATGGTGCAGGATGGGAGTTTGCTGTTAGGGTGGGGGTTGTTATGTAATTTGGGTTGAGGGTGGTGGATGAGGACATTCGGAGTGGGGATGAAATGAAGCTTTTCCAGGGTGGAGTTGGGGTAAGGTTCAAGGATGGATCTGAATAACGGTTGAGTTAAAATGGGGGAATGGAGCGGAGAAGCGGCTGCAGGGGGGATCTGGGCTGGTGAGAGCCTGAGCGGGTAAAGGCGGGGTGGGGGTCGGTGTTGACTTTGGGGTGCGCACTTGGATGAGGACTGAGGGTTTAGCACGCGGTTGGGCCGAAGATGGAGCAAGGTGGCTAGGACGGGCGCGGGGTACTAGGTGGGGTGAGGGCCAGGGCCGGTACCTGAGCCACCACATGTAGCTGTGCTCGTAGGGGAAGAAGCTGTGCGGGTCGTCGCAGCAGTACTTGTGGTCGCGGAAGCCGCAGCAGAAGACCGCGGCCGCCTCGCCCCCCGGCCGCGGGCAGCTGAAGCCACGCACCACCTCCTGCTCGGCGCTCACGTAGCTCGTGCAGGCGCCGCTCATCGCGACCCGCGCGCGGCCCGCCGCCACCCCGGGTCCAGACGGACTGATGGACTGACGGACGGAGACAGCAATGAGCCAGAGAAAGAGACACACAGAGAGGCAGAGATAAGCAGACAGAGACTGATACAGAGACGGAGAGGCACACAGATGGGCGCAGACGGAGCGGTGAGACACCCAGAGCCCCCGAGACTCTAGAGAGGATCGAGGGAGGCAATCGCGTGCGCGGACAGGTCTTGCCAAGAGGAGGGACTGAGGAGGGAGAGAGAGGAAGGAAGGAGGAGGGCCGAGGAGCCGTGGGGGTGGAGAGGGGCTGGAAGGCGGGCGGGGGATCGCGCCCGAGCGCGGGGCGGGGGGCGGCTCGCAGAGCCGAGAGGAGGGAGTCGCAGCTCTTCTGGGCCCGCGGCTCCCACCGGCCCCACTCCGTTCCCGGTGGACGCACTCGGGCGCTGGGTGCTCAGAGAGACAGCCCATGTCCAGGGTGGTGAAATCGAAGTCACCGGCTTGCATTCCACATCTGTGCTGAGCACCAGCCATTGTGCTAGGTACGCACTGTGACGGTCACTGGGAATCCCGGGGCAGTTCCAGGCTAGTATAGGACACGGACGAGGGACCTGCCATCGACCCCACAGTAGGGTCAGTACAGGTATGATTAATACACGATCTCACTTAACCTTCACAACAACCCAGAGAACCAGGGATTTTCAAACTTGTTTTATAAATGAGAGCTAAGGGTCAGATGAGAGTCATTTTCCTGAGCTCTTAAGCCCATGGGATTTTAACCTGGGTCTTTCTTGTTCCCAAGCCCTTGATCTTTCTGGCGTTCCCACAGCACCTCTTTTTCAGTGACTTTTACATGTTGTCATCCTTTGGCTTCCCTGCCTGCAACTTCCTTTCCCTGAGCAGCTAGCTCATGCACTGACATGTTCACACTCTCTCTTTCCCACACTGGCCTCGGATAAGGGGGCTAGTGGATGTTCAGGTGGTAACTCCACCTACCCAGGAGCAAAGCCAATAGGCCTGACAATTCTCACATAACTTTTCCAGATCACAAGGTTAGTGTTCTTATTAGGATCAGAAAAAGCTGCTTCCTACAGTCTGAAGAAGCTGTAGGAAGCCTTTGCAGATTATCTGTCTGTCCTGTCAGGGTACACTGGGGAGACCCAGGCTCTAAGTTAAGGTGCACATTTTGGCCCAGTTACACTGGGCCAGGACTAGGGACTGTTGGGCTTTAGTTGTCAATAATTCCTATTCAGTCATCACAGAGTGCTTAGGCTGAAAAGGACCTGTGAATCATGTAATCAGTGGATGAGTTACAGCTAGCATTAAGAAAAAAAATTAATGGAATAGAAAAAGTATAGTGCAAATAGTAAAGCTAAGTATTCTTTCATAAAATGTTTCAGTTACATATGTCTGTATGTACTGTGGTCCAGATCACCATGTAAAAAGGATTTCTCATTTTGAGTCAGGTCAAAAAGGTTTGAAAGCCACTGAATCTGACACCTCCCATGGTTCTGATGAGCAGGGACTCACACATGATTACAAAATCTTAAGCTCTCCTGATTTCTTACAGCAGTGGGGAGAGTAGGAAATAGCTGATGTGATGCCTTGGGAGTCCGCAGTTCCTCTGTCTCTTGCTTTCAATGTGAATGGGATAAATAATGGGCATCAGGGGATCTCAAGCCCTAGCTCTACTCCTCCTCTGCTTTTTTTCTCTCTGTGCTTCAGGTTCCGTTTCTTCATCCAGGCCAGCTCCTCAGATGCTGAGATGTGCCATGCCCTTGACCTGGGCACTGGGCCCCGTGACAGAGATCAGATCTGGGTCTGCCCAGAAACACAGTACAGAATGGGAGCCAGACAGATGGTCTAGGACAGGGCAGGGAAAGGGGAAATTCAGGGACCATGGCCACAGAGGGATCACCATCTGAAAGAGAAGGGGGCAGTTTGGAGGGGGTAGTATCTTCAAGGGCCACTGTAAGGTCAAATATGAAAGCTGGAAGGAATTGTTTTATCCTCTAGAAAATTCTTCCTGTGAATCTCTGGAAACTGGGAACTGGATGACACACTCTGAGGGAGGTGCACTTTGGCCTCTTTATCAGGTAGAGATTAAAGAGGAAGGATTTGGAATCCTGTGGAAAGGAGCAAGGTCTCCCTAAGACATGAGATTCAGCTATGAGATACGAAGCACTCTGCTCTGGCTTTTGGCAAATTGGGCAGCTGCCAACAGTTTCCAAAGCCCTTTCCTGCCAAGAATTAGTTTCTCCAGCAACCCTGTGGAGTGAACCAGGTAGGGATGATTATGTCCCTGAGAGAGATAACAAGCTCAATGTTACAAAGCAGCCAATGGCCCAGGAGAGACTAGTACCATGTTTGTCTAGCCAACAGTCCTCTTTGGCACTGATGAAGACTAGGGTCCCCTATTCAGAAGAATATTTTTAACTACAAAAAGTAAATTAGAATTACAAAGTATACCAATTATATAGAATCATTATCAAAATAGTTATTTTGTGAATTAGTTCTTTTTTAACATATTAAATAATAAGATATAGAGATTTATTTATTAACTATTGTTAATTTTGAGGTGGTGAATGAGTATAAAAACAATATTTCAAGATATTGCTACTGTACTATGATTTCTATTGGTGACAGGGCTTCCCTAGTGGCTGATGATAAAGAATCTGTCTGCAAAGCAGGAAATGCAAGAGATGTGGGTTCGATCCCTAGGTCAGGAAGATCTCCTGGAGCAGGGCATGGCAACCCACTCCAGTATTCTCTCCTGGAGAATTTCAGGGACAGTGGAGCCTGGCAGGCTAGAGTTCATAGGGTTACAAAGAGTTGGACATGACTGAAGCGACTGAGCTCACACGCATCACTGGTAACAAAGTCACAGGTTCTGCTAATACTATGTGACATTGCATATGTGCATGATAGGAAATGCTGTTTGACTTAGAGGTAGTAAAAACAAGGATGTCACTTTTTTCAATCCAAGTTCATGGTTCTCTCCCTGGCTGAGCTCTATCTGTGGACCCCTTGGGCTCTTTGGAATCTATGCTAGAATCTTTGACCTCTTCTGGTCTAGAACCTGCTGTAATGCTTGTTCCTTTATCATGTGCATCATGTTCCTCCCTACAGACACTTACTGCAGACCTACTGTATGCCAGGCAGTTCCCCACCTTGTATGTCATGTAGTCCTTGAAAACTTCCTTTGTTTTTCTTCCCATTCTGCAGACAAAGTAACTGAGACTCAGAGAGGTTAAGTGGTTTATCCAAAGCTACACAGCTAATAAATAGAATTCTGTACCACCACATGTTCTTCCCAACCTGAGGTCTGGGGGCCAGAGTCTCCAACGAGAAGGGCAGGTAAGTGTAAGAGGGAAGAGTGAGCAGGGAGAACTCACATTTATGGAGACACACTGTGAACTAGGAATTGTGCTCAGTGCTTTCCACTGTCTCCTTCAATGCTTACAATTCTGTGCTGTTGCTCTCTTCATAAAAATAACTAGATACATATGTATTCATTATGAAACAACAAATTAGAAAATAAGGATAAACCAGATTAAAAATAACAGTCACCCAAAACCTCACCATGTAGAAATATCCACTGATACTTTGGTATGGAGTCTTCCAGATATACACACATATACACACACAACTTTTTACCCACTCTACCCATAGGAAAACTGGACCCAGAGAGGTGAAGTAACTTGCCCAAGGATATACAAGTAAGTATCAAGTTTCAATCACCTGCGGTGTGACCTTAGACTGGTCACTTTCCCTCTCTGCTTTAGGGCAGTAGCTGATGGCACCAGGCCAACCGCGCAGTAACTGGAAGCCTCTTGTGCGTGGTTCTCCTTGCTCCGGAGCCGGATCCTCAGGGGTCTGGAAAGACATGCCCCTTGCTGCTAAGGGTCGCGCAGCTCAGTGACTGAAGTCCACAAGGAGGCTGAGAATCCGGGCACAACCCGCGGTGAGGGTTAGATTCTGCTCTCTGGGTGGTCCGCTACGAGTCCTTGGACTCTGGACACCGCGGAGCAGCCAGATCCTCTAGCCCTGCTGCCTCCAGCTGTGCCGGCCCGACACCCCTCCCCCAGGGCTCCCCCATCCCCTACCCAGTTCCCCTTCAGCTTGCAGGTCACTGCATTGGAGCGGCAAAGAAAGGATGCCGAGAGAGCGAGGGTGGGATGATTTGGGAGAATAGCATTGAAACATGTATATTAACATATGTGAAACGAATCGCCAGTCCAGGTTCGATGCAGGATACAGGATCCTTGGGGCTGGTGCACTGGGATGACCCAGAGGGATGGTATCGGGAGGGAGGTGGGAGGGGGGGTTCAGGATGGGGAACACGTGTACACCCGTGGCGGATTCATGTCGATGTATGGCAAAACCAATACAATATTGTAATTAGCCTCCAATTAAAATAAATAAATTATATTTTAAAAAAAAGGATGTCGACATGCATTAATTCCCTTTGAGTGCGGGTTCTAGGCACGACCACTCTTCTTATGCGAGCGATGGATTCTTACCCTTTTTTTCCAGCATGAGGCTCCTGCCTCTCATCCTGAAAGAAGTGGCTTTGCCCAGTTGGAACATGAAGTCCAAGGACAAATTGGACCAAAGCTCAGATCTGATACCAGCTAGACACTCTCCCAGCTGGAGGTGGTCTTGGGGTTTAGGTTTTTGTTAGTTTGTTGTTTGTTTTCCTGTGAAATCTTTAAAGCGCACAAACAACATAAAGAATAATACAAGAACCGCCCATGCACTCTCTACTGGTAAGAAATTGCTTCCACTCACAATTACTCTCCTGAATTTGGTGTTTATCATTTCTATGTTCTTATTCATGCATATATCATGTACGTGTGGATCTTTGAATAATGTATAGAATTGCTTTACATGTGATTATATCTCAAATAAACAACATCACATTAATGCATTCTTCTGTAATCTGCTTTTTTTTTTTAAATTCAATCTAATGTTTTTGAGCTTTGTCCATACTTATGTGTATGCTCAATCTGGTTCATTCATTTTTACTGCTGTATAGTTCCCCAGTTACTGAATATATGATGGCTTATTATCCATTTTCTTTAACATTTATATTCCTTCCAATTTCTTTTATTACTATACAATGCTGTTTCTCTTGAGATTTTTTTTTTAACCAATTTTACTGAAGTATATTTTACAAACAATAGAATATACACATTTCAAGTGTGCAGCTTGGTGAATTTATACTCATGGAGCTACCACTGCAGTCAAGATACAGAATATTTCCGTCACCTGTCACTGTCCCTTGGGGTGCAATCAACTCTTCTCCCCACCCCTAGCCTTGCCTGAGACAACCTGCTTGCCCTCCCTGTAGATTAGTTCTGTTTTTGAATTTTTGTCTTAATAGAATCAGATGGTATGCCCTCTGTTGTGTCTGATCTCTTTTGCTCACCACAACGCTTTTGCGATAAACAGAAATTGTTGCATGTAACAGTAGTTCCTTCCTTTTTATTGTCAAGCACATGGAATATACTCTTTATATGAAAACTGCCATTTGTTCATTCAGCAGTTCTTGGGCACTTGAGTTGTTTCCAGCTTGGGACTATTGTGAATAAAGTTGCTATAAAATTTTTGCATATATTCCTTTTTCGGGTGCCTATGGTTTCATATACCTTGGGTGAATCCTAAAAGTGGAATTTTGAGGTAATAGAATAGATATATGTTTAACTTTGGGCTTCCCAGTGGCGCTAGGAGAAGGCAATGGCACCCCACTCCAGTACTCTTGCCTGGAAAATCCCATGGACGGAGGAGCCTGGTAGGCTGCAGTCCATGGGGTCGCGAAGAGTCGGACATGACTGAGCGACTTAGCAGCAGCAGTAGCAGCAGTGGTGCTAGTGTTCAAGAACTTGCCTGCCAATGCAGGACATGTAGGAGATAGGGGTGCGATCCCTGGGTTGGGAAGATCCCCTGGAGAAGGGAATGGCAACCACTCCAGTATTCTTGGCTGGAGAATCCCGTGGACAGAGGAGCCTGGCGGGCTACAGTCCATAGGGTCGCAAAGAGTTGGACATGACTGAAGCGACTTACCGTGCGTGCATCCTTGGCACATCAGACAGTTCTCTGATCAGAACAGTTCTCTGATCAGAACTCAGGCATCCGCACTGTAAGCACCAAATCCTAACCATTAGACCACCTGGGAACTTCCCTATCTTTTCTCTACTGAATTAACACCTTTGGTAAAACTCAATTAATCATGTATGTGTGGATTTATTTCTGGATTCTCTATTCTATTTCATTGGCCTTATCTGAATCTATCCTTATGCCAGTTCCACTCTGTCTTAATTACTGTAGCTTTCTAAGTAGGTCTTGAAATTAGGTAGCATAAATCCTCTAACTTTGTCCTAATTTTTCAAAATTGTTTTAGTGCTTCTGAGTCCTTTGCATTTCCATATCAGTTTTAGAAACAACTCATTGATTTCTGCTCCCCCAAAATCCTGCTTGGATTTTGCTTAGGATTACATTGAATCAATAGATCAATTTGAAGAGAATTAACATCTTAATATCGAGTTTCCCAATCCATGAACATGGTATAAATCTCTTCTTTTATTTTGTTCTTAATTTCTCTCAGCAGTGTTTTATACTATTCTATGTACAGGTCTTGTACACATTTTTTTAAAACTTTTCCCTTTTTCTTATTTTTGATGCATTGTAAATGATATTTTTTGAAAATGTGATTTTCCAATTGTTTGTTGCTAATTTATAGAAACACAAATTATTTTCATATATTCACCTTGTATTCTGGGATCTTGTTAAATTCACCTATTAGTTCCAGCATTTTTATAGGCTGCTTAGGATTTTTTTATGTTAACATGAAAAAATTTCCTCACAAGCAATATATTTTAAAGGCAGTTTTACTTTTCCTTTATAGTTGGTGCTTTTTCTTTCCCCCTTGTTTTGTTACACTCTCTAGGATTTCCAGTATAATGTAGAAAAGAATTCATTTGACTTTTGAGGCGGAGTTATATGATTTTTTTTCTCTGCACTTTGATTCTCTCTCATCACACACTTATCAACAGAGAGATCCTCTGAAGGCTTGACCTGAGCTGTTTAAGCAGCCCCAGTGGTTCTAGTCCAACCTCTAAAATATGAAACTGTCCGTACCTCTCCAACTATACCTGCCTCTTCTCTCCTACAGGAAGCCTCTCTTTCAGCCAATCTGACCTGGGAAAGGAGCCTCCTTTCCCCAGTTTTGCCTATGTTGTTCCCTTCTTCTGCTTATCTTATTCCTCTATACTTTCCAAGGTCCGTCTTGAAGACCACCCCCACCCTGTCCCACAGAAAGCCCTTCTGTGACCAACACTCAGAGTACCATTCTTTTTCTTTTTTTTTTGCAGTGTCTGCTGTTCTCTCTGCCATTCATTGAGCACTTCCATGTACCATCATATCACTTAGGAACCACAGCCTCAGACTATAGGCTCCTCTAGGATAGAAATTGTACCTGCTGCAGGTCTGGTTCCCTACACTCAGTCTAAGGCCTGGTTCTCAATGGCAGGGGTGCCATTTTGTGCCACCTGGTTCCTTATGTGCTTTTGTGCAAATGAAAAAAGAAGTACCCCTTCCTCTGGCCTGATATAGCTCTATGCCAAAGGCAAAGCTGGGTAAGTAAGAATTCAGGCTAGATTTCAACTCCTTGTTTCTTCTGCTGGCCACCTTCAAAATCTGCATAGCCATATGGGTTAAAGGGAGAGGAGGAATTAATAAATTCCCCTTAATAAGAGAACAAATGATTCTATATATAGGTATTTTATACATAAAGATATTGAGTCTCAGCAAGGTTTGTCTCACCCAAGGATCCAGCCAGGAATGGTAGAAACTAGGATTTGGCTGTATATTGTCACCCTGCTTATTTAACTTATATGCAGAGTACATTATGAGAAATGCTGGGCTGGAAGAAGCACAAGCTGGAGTCAAGATTGCTGGGAGAAATATCAATAACCTCAGATATGCAGAGGATACCACACTTATGGCAGAAAGTGAAGAAGAACTAAAAAGCCTCTTGATGAAAGTGAAAGAGGAAAGTGAAAATGTTGGCTTAAAACTCAACATTCAGAAAACTAAGATCATGACATCCAGTCCCATCATTTCATGGCAAATAGATGGGGAAACAGTGGAAACATTAGCAGACTTTATTTTCTTGGGCTCCGAAATCACTGCAGATGGTGATTGCAGCCATGAAATTAAAAGATGCTTGTTCTTTGGAAGGAAAGTTATGACAAACCTAGACAGCCTATTAAAAAGCAGAGACATTACCTTGCCAGCAAAGGTCCGTCTAGTCAAGGCTATGGTTTTTCCAGTAGTCATGTATGGATGTGAGTCAAGTCGGACTGTAAAGAAAGCTGAGTGCCAAAAAATTAATGCTTTTGAACTGTGGTGTTGGAGAAGACTCTTGAGAGTCCCTTCCAGTCCCCCAGAGAGACTCTTGAGAGATCCAACCAGTCCATCCTAAAGGAGATCAGTCCTGAATATTCACTGGAAGGACTGATGCTGAAGCTGAGATGCCAATACTTTGGCCACCTGATGTGAAGAACTGACTCATTTGAAAAGACTCTGATGCTGGGAAGGATTGGAGGCAGGAGGAGAGGGGACAACAAAGGATGAGATGGTTGGATGGCATCACCCACTCGATGGTCATGAGTTTGGGTGGGCTACAGGAGTTGGTGATGGACAGGGAGGCCTGGCGTGCTGCGATTCATGGGGTCGCAAAGAGTCGGACACGACTGAGCGACTGAACTGAACTGAACTGAGTGACTGAACTGACTGATTGACTGACTAAGGATTTGTCTCGGGCCTTCCAGTCCCCAAAGTTCAAGGAAACAAACCCTGCCTTTGTCTACGTCCTTCTTTGGTTTTGACATGAGTCCAGCACTCTATTTGTTTTCAAGCATTTTTCATATTCACAGTTATTTTTCAGCCTGAGATTAGCTACCTCTGCAATTTACTTCAAGACTGCTGTACCCTGGAGTGAATGGCTTTCTCCCAGAATAAAAGTCTCCAACCTTAGACTCTCCCCATCCCTGCTGGACTGTTACCATAGCCTAGAAAGCAGAGAATAGAGGGAGAGGGCAAGGACTTTGGTATCACGTCAGCTTGAATTTTTTAAAAAAGTTGGTCATTAATAAGGACAGTGAGTTTATTTTTTAAATATATTTTTTAAGTCTTTATTGAATTTGTTACAATATTTCTTCTGTTTGTTTGTTTGTTTTTGGCTATGAGTCATGTGGGACCTTAGCTTTCCTACCAGGGATCCAACCTACATCCCCTATATTGAAAGGCAAAGTCTTTTTTTTTTTAATTTTTTAAATTTTAATATCTTTAATTCTTACATGCGTTCCCAAACATGAACCCCTCTCCCACCTCCCTCTCCATAACATCTCTCTGGGTCATCCCCATGCACCAGCCCCAAGCATGCTGCATCCTGCGTCAGACATAGACTGGCAATTCAATTCTTACATGATAGTATACATGTTAGAATGTCATTCTCCCAAATCATCCCACCCTCTCCCTCTCCCTCTGAGTCCAAAAGTCCGTTATACACATCTGTGTCTCTTTCCCTGTCTTGCATACAGGGTCGTCATTGCCATCTTCCTAAATTCCATATATATGTGTTAGTATACTGTATTGGTGTTTTTCTTTCTGGCTTACTTCACTCTGTATAATTGGCTCCAGTTTCATCCATCTCATCAGAACTGATTCAAATGAATTCTTTTTTACGGCTGAGTAATACTCCATTGTGTATATGTACCACAGCTTTCTTATCCATTCATCTGCTGATGGACATCTAGGTTGTTTCCATGTCCTGGCTATTATAAACAGTGCTGCGATGAATATTGGGGTACATGTGTCTCTTTCAATTCTGGTTTCCTCGGTGTGTATGCCCAGAAGTGGGATTGCTGGGTCATAAGGTAGTTCTATTTGCAATTTTTTAAGGAATCTCCACACCGTTCTCCATAGTGGCTGTACTAGTTTGCATTCCCATCAACAGTGTAGGAGGGTTCCCTTTTCTCCACACCCTCTCCAGCATTTATTGCTTGCAGATTTTTGGATCGCAGCCATTCTGACTGGTGTGAAGTGGTACCTCATTGTGGTTTTGATTTGCATTTCTCTAATAATGAGTGATGTTGAGCATCTTTTCATGTGTTTGTTAGCCATCCATATGTCTTCTTTGGAGAAATGTCTATTTAGTTCTTTGGCCCATTTTTTGATTGGGTCGTTTATTTTTCTGGAATTGAGCTGCAGAAGTTGCTTGTATATTTTTGAGATTAGTTGTTTGTCAGTTGCTTCATTTGCTATTATTTTCTCCCATTCAGAAGGCTGTCTTTTCACCTTGCTTATAGTTTCCTTTGTTGTGCAGAAGCTTTTAATTTTAATTAGATCCCATTTGTTTATTTTTGCTTTTATTTCCAGAATTCTGGGAGGTGGATCATAGAGGATCCTGCTGTGATTTATGTCTGAGAGTGTTTTGCCTATGTTCTCCTCTAGGAGTTTTATAGTTTCTGATCTTACATTTAGATCTTTAATCCATTTTGAGTTTATTTTTGTGTGCGGTGTTAGAAAGTGATCTAGTTTCATTCTACATTTTCTTTATGTCATTCCTCATCTTTCTTAAATAAAAGGTCTTGTATGTTCTGATGAAAGGCAAAGTCTTAACCGCTGGACCGCCAGAGAAGTCCAAGCCTGGATTTCAATTGCTACTTGGCAACTGACTTGCAGGGAGACTTTAGACTTCTCATAGTCTCATCTGTAAAAATGGAAATAATAATACCTATCTTAAGATATTAGATATAGGTATGTGAGCACTCAGTAAAATTCTCCTTTTCCTTCCACTTTCTTGAGAGCAAGCTTGGTGTCTCATCTTAGGTCCACACACAAGAAAACTGCAGCCTTTGTCAACAGAAGATTCTTGGTGATGTTTGTCAACCCCATGAGTAGAACTGCTTTTTCTCTTGATCTTAGGCAAGTCTGGTCCTCTTTCTGAGTCTCACTTTCCTATCTTTTAAACGGGGATATGTGTGCGTGCATGCTAAGTTGCTTCAGTTTTGCCCAACTCTTTGTGACCCTATGGACCATAGCCCTCAGGCTCCTCTCTCCATGGATTCTCCTGGCAAGAATACTAGCGTGAGTTGCCATGTTCTCCTCCAGGAGATCTTCCCAACCCAGGGATCAAACTGGCATCTCTTACATCTCCTGAATTGGCAGGCAGGTTCTTTACCTCTAATGCCACTTTGGATGCCCTTAAATGGGGACAGCAGTACCCAAATAACTGTAAGAAGAACTATGATTTACTGAATGTTTACTAGGTATCAGGTACTCCAGTGATTTATGGGCATATTTTCATTTAATCATCATAATAGGCCTATGAGGCCAGGGCTATTAATATCCCCAAGGTCTCAGAAGAGGACACTGAGGCCCAGAGAAGTAAAGTCCACGAGTCAGCCAGCAGCTAAGTGGCACAGCTGGGATATAAATTCCGTTTCTCAGTACTCCAGACCATGATTTCTCAACCAGATGACATTTTAAGCCAGGTAATTCCTTGCTGTAGGGGACGGTCCTATGTACTATAGGAGGTTTAGCAGCATCCTTGGTTCCACTCACCAGATGCCAGCACTACCATCACCCAGTTTGACAACCAAAACTGTCTGCAAACATTGCCAAATGTCCCCTGTGAGCAAAATCACCCTCAGTTAAGAATCATTGCCCTAGACACTAGATCCCAGACAGTGTTCTTTCTCTACAATAACAGCAAGCCAGGGAAGCTTCTTTCCCTTCAAGTTTTCAGTAAAGAAAATCAGCTACAGATAGCTATTACACTAATGCTAATACTATTTCATATTTTACCACCCACTTCCACTTAGAAAGTGCTTTTTCAGACACTAGTTTGTCTGAATATTCTAGGGGAGACAGCACACACACAGAAGTGTCTAACACTGCATCCAGCACGTATTAGGTGAAATCTTGGTTTTCGTTTATTGGCTAGATGAAACAATGGAGGTTCAGGGAGATTAAGTGACTGTCCCAATGTTACACAGCTAGTCAGGGGATATTGTCATTTGTTATATTGATTAGCCAGTTAACTGTATACTCAATTCTTGGACTTTAATCCTGAGTCTGCTTTCACTGGGAGTTACAAGGTAGATCAGAAGGCTATATAGTTCAACTTCCTATTGTGTGGTATTCAATCCTGGATTAGCATTGCCAGATAAAATGCAAGATGGCTAGTTAAATTTGAATATCATATGAAAAATTAGTAATTTTTAAAATATAAGTGTGTCCCATGCAACTGCTACTAATACCAGGGATGACAGTGGCCCTGGGACCCCCTCTGGAGAATGAACTGCAGGGTGCAGTTGGTCATGTGCTCAGAGGGGAGCACTCGTATTCTAAGAGATTAGAGGAAAGGCCTTCTGACCAGGCTTTCCCATCTAACTGAGACTGGTCAGCTCTCTCATGGGAGGACTCGAGACTTTTAGGGGGAACCCAGCTGAGGCAGGGGTTGAGACAGTCTCCAGGACATTCAGAAATAGATGCAGATGATGACAATGAAGCCTAATCAGGCAATATATGCCTTTTGAACACCTACTATGGGCCCAGCTGCAGAGGTAGGGGTGCCTCAGATGGCAAAGAATCTGCCTGTAATGCAGGAGACCTGGATTCGATCCTGTAATGCAGGAGACCTGGATTCGATCCCTGGGTTGGGAAGATCCCCTGTGGAAGGGAATGACCACCCATTCCAGTATTATACATGGTCACAGTTTCTTGTACTTCTTCCTGGTGCTCATCATAATTGTAATTGTATACTAATTGGTATAATTATTTAATGTTTGGATTTTCTTTTATTCTCTTAGCACCATGACAGCTGGGACATGGGTGTTTTTTTCACTGAGGTACCCCTAAAACCTAATGCAGAACTTGACACATAGGCAATGCCCAAGAAGTATTTGTTGATGAACAAATGTCCCTTCCAACCATAATTTTATAGAAATTCCCCTGGCACATGCTTTCCTCCCTCCATACTCTAGCCCAGCTCAGAGAGGTAAAAAGCAGTCAGAATGGGTCCACTCTTTCTCTGAAACCTGGACCAGTTGATAGTGAATGAGAATCATCTGAGGGTGAAAAGAGAGTTCAGCAAAAGACAGAGGCCCTTACTGTATCCACAGCCAGAAATGAATCCTTCTCCAACCAAACTGTGAAGTGCAAAGATATAACCTAATAAATACAGTATTTGACTTACAAGTAGTGTTACAAGATAATGAAGGCATTAGTAGAAAATAAAATATTAACTATTTAAGTGTTAGCTGATAACCAAGGAATTAATTTAAAACTAAGTTGTTAGCAGATATTGCTTAACCAATGACTGAGGTAACAGTTGATAATTTAAAGTGAAATTTTTCCTAGGGGAACCCTTGCCCATTGGAGGCAGCTTGGGAACAGCAGAAAACTGACAAAACCTAGGAATGAAGATCTAGTAGGGACTGCAAAATCCTCAGACTCTAAACTTCTGCAGGAAACTGTTGGCTCATCTGTGGTTTTCCAGATAGGGTCTAGGCAGAGATGGCATGGAGCCAGTGCTCAAAATGCTTCCCATACAATTAAGTTTAACCTGCTAAGGGCCAAGCACTGTGCTGAGGACAGAAGGGAAGGCAGTTGCATAAAGAATGAGACTGCGGTGAGTGAGCAAGTGAGTGATGCGTGAAAGGAAGGGCTTAAGGGGTTCATGAAGGCTGTGGAGAAGGGAGAGAGGTGTCAGGGCCAGGTGATGAGCTTAGTTCTGGAGACACTGAATTGAGGTGTCTCTGGTCATGCCCAACAGGCGAGTGGCTATGAGTCCAGCGTAGATACAAAGTAAAGATTCAGGTATCATCAGGGTGTGGATGGGAGAAGGCAATGGCACCCCACTCCAGTACTCTTGCCTGGAAAACCCCTGGACGGAGGAGCCTGGAAGGCTGCAGTCCATGGGGTCGCTGAGGGTCAGACACGACTGAACGACTTCACTTTCACTTTCCACTTTCATGCATAGGAGAAGGAAATGGCAACCCACTCCAGTACTCTTGCCTGGGGAATCCCAGGGACGGGGGAGCCTGGTGGGCTGCCGTCTATGGGGTAGCACAGAGTCGGACACAACTGAAGTGATTTAGCAGCAGCACCAGCAGGGTGTGGATGGTGGTCAAGATCTTGAGAAAAAATGAGATGGCTGTGGCAGAGCATATGAAGTGAGAAAAGGGACCAGCCTAGAAGCCCAAGGAAGACCAACAGGAAGGAGTGAGCAGCGGAGGAAGAGTCACCAACAAACGCCCAGAAGGAAGGAGCACCGGGAGAGATGGGGGAAACCAAGAGAAGGCAGGGGCAGGAAAGCTGAGGGAAGAGAATGTGTCAGGGAGAGGAGCAGTACAGTCAGCAACGTCAGATGCGGCTGACAGGTCAAGCAGGGTGAGGTCAGAGAGATGTCCATTGAGAATGTGGTTCTGAGATGTTCATCACAAACATTTCTGTGATAGCTGGGTTTCCCCGTGTGTGTGTGTGTATGTGTGCCCGTGTCTCTACAGAAATGATCACGCTGCAAGCCAAAGCATGGAGAACAATATGCAAGGACAGGCTGGAGGCCACCACGGGGTGGTTTGTGGTCAGCCCACAGAACGCCTTCATTTACTCTAAGCTTTGGGGAAGGAATATTAAAGCAGGCTTTGAGGATTGTGAGTGCAGATCAACCCTTTCTCTGTCCAGTGGGAAAATGGAAGACAGCAGAGAGGGAACCATTTTCTCAGTCTGTGAGGCAAGGGCACAACCAGAACTTGAATCTGAGTCTCCTGCTTCTAGAAGAGTGACTTTGGGAGAAGTGGACATGAAATTCTCATTGGCCAATAAATTACAGATCAGTGACTTTGCTCATCAGCTCAGTTTTTAGATACCTCTTTTTTAGATTTATATAAAAGTGAAATACATATTTTACATATAAAATGTAAACATTAAAAAAATACCTAACAAAGAAAGCGAATGACTCCTGTTATCCCACCCCATGCCCTCACAGACAGCAACAATTAACAGTTTTGTCCATATCCCTCCCTCCCTCTCTCACGCTTAACATTGAAATTTTTAATAAAAATATTATTCTTGTTTATGCTAGATGTTGTTTTGCGTGTGCGCACGTGTTCATTATAACTTGCCTTTTTTCACTTTTGGACAACTTTCAGCATAGAAACTAACTCATTTGAACAACTGTACTAGTGGAGCATTTGGTTTTGTGTCATAATTTGCTACAAAACCATACTGATAGATACAAGGTTGCATAAAATATTCACTATAATGAACAATGTACATGTATATTACTGTACATACATATTTGCACAGTTTGGGAGTCTTTTAAAAGGAGAAATGATGGAGCAAAGCGTGTAGACATTTTGTTTTAAAAGATACTGACAAGTCATCCTCTAAAAACCTGTACCAGTTTGTCCCACCAACAGCTTATGTGAATGCCCATTTTCCCACATCTTTACCAACAACAGGTATTATCATTTAACAAAATCTTTCCAACTTGAATGAAGCTGAACATCTTTTCATATTTTCATGATCCATCTCTATTTTTCAGTGAATTACCTATTCATATCCTTTGCCTGTAATTGAAGTGTATTTTTGGTCAGTGAATTCTTATCGGGCAATAATGATTGGTTTGATTAAAATAATTCTGAGAAGATTTTATACCAAATTGCTAAAAGTTTACCTCCAGGGACCAAGAGTACAGAAAATGAGGGAGATACTTTCATTTTTTATTTTGTATCATCTTGTATTATTTTACAATGAATTGTGTTACTTTTGTAATTAAAAAAAAATACATAGGAAAATAGTTAACAGCTACAAATGTTTGGCCTGGATTCTCATGGCTATAAATTCATGTTGAGTTCAAGTTTTTATTGATCACAACTTATTTTTTGATACATATGCAAAAACCACTTATTGAATGCCTCCTGGTTAGCTGGCACTGCCCTTGGCACTTTCATAGGCTTTTCATCCTCATCCTCACAACAGCCCTGTGAGGTAGGAATTGGTCCTGCTTTATAGGTAGGAGATTATTGCTTGAAATGCTTCTATTTGCCACACATTTTCATGGGCTAGAGGTTCCTATCGGCTGGTGAGTCATTGGTCAAGAACTCTCACTGGTCAGGAGTTCCTAGAGGTTGCTCTAAGATTCAAATAATCAAGCTACTAGAATTTTCCCCCAACAGGAGTGATGGGGTAGGGGGGACGAGAGTGGAGGAGAGTCAGTGGTCTCTCCCTTTGTAGCACCATTTCATTTTGCTTTGGTCACTCATGCACGGTCTGGGGAGGGGATGGGGGAGAGGAGGCAAAGTGGTTATAAGTCTTCTCGCTTCTTCAGGATGAGCTTCCTCACAAGCGCTGTAACCTGGGGCCTGATTTCCTCCACCGACACAGTTGGGTCCCAGGCTCCTACCACCTTTCCATCTGGGGCCACCAGGTACTTCCAGAAGTTCCAGGTAGGCTCCTTCCCAGAAGTCTCTAGAGAAAAGGAAGGAGAGCAAAGCGTGCTTCTCTGTGTCCCGTCTCCTGGAAGTCCATTAGCGGTATCCACCCCTCCCTTGAAGCACTGGTTCTATTAGCTAGAATGAACCGCAGAACTTTTAAAGGTCCTGATGTCCAGTCCATACCCACAGACCCCTTAAGGAAGAATCTCTGGGGGTGAGACTCAGGCATCAATATTTTCTAAAAGTTTTCCAGGAGATTCCAATGTGGTGCCTAGGTTGAGAACCATTGCTTTAGAATTCTGTCAAGTGCCTGATAAGGCAATATCTGACCTTCCTTTATTAATGATCTCAGAGACTTCCCTGGCAGTCTAGTGGTTAAGATTCTGCTTTCACTACAGGGGGCACAGGTTCAATCCCTGGTTGGGAAACTAGGATTCCGCATGCTGCATGGTGTGACCACAAAAAAACAAAAAGTTTTAAAGACCTCAAACTACTGCATAGTCTATAACCTGCTCTCTGATTTAATCCCTTTTTTAGGAGTATTAATTTAATTTATTATAACATTGTTTCATGTTTTGGTTTTGTGGCCACGAGGCATGTGGACTTTTAGTTTCTCCCACCAGAGATTGAACTAGTGCTCCCTGCACTGGAAAGGGAAGTCTTAACCACTGGACCACCAGGGAAGTCCCTGACTTAATCTTAATGGTTCCCATATTAGTCCTTGGACTGGTTGCATCTGAATCATGGTGGTGGTGGTGGAGCGGGTGCTTATAATTAAACAGATTCTTGGGTCCTGCTTCACTAGGTCTCAGGCTAATGTATTTTAAAGAGCTCCCCAGGTGCTTCTAAAACATGGCCAGGTTTGAGCTATAGCTATGGGAACTGGGAAGGAACTAATAAAAACACACGGAGGGGGAAAAATATTAGGACTGACCCATAGAGCAAAATTCAAATTGCCTCAGTAAGGGACCTTTGGTTTGCAACACTGCTGTTTGTCATTTACTCTTCCAGGTGAATGGGTTCTGGGGGAGGGCAGTGAGGGATATGAAAGCAACCAGAAGCATGGAGTGGGAGGTGGGAGAAGGCAAAAATGGAGCCCCCAAAGGAAGGGAAAAGCCTGAGAAAGGAAACAGGATTTAATGACAAGATTGGCTAATGACCCCATTTTGTGGTTCTCAGGCTTCTGGGAAGGGATCTGTTTCTCAAATACTAAGATCTTTTCTTCTTTTGTGTATTTTGGGGCTTTTTTTATTTTGGCCGTGCCTGACAGCTTGAGAGATCTCAGCTCCCTGACAAGGCACTGAACCCAAGCCCTGGAAGGCAGTAGAAGTGATGAGTCCTAACCACTGGACTACCCAGGAGCTGGTATTTTAGCTTTCCCTCCTGTGGTCCCCAGACTGACTGCCTCTGCCTCAGGACAGGAGATAGCTGTCAGCCCTCTCCAGGAATGTGGTGTCGTCCGTGTGAAGCTAAAATCTGAGAGTCCAGTTTCCTTCTAGGAGCCCCTGCGGATGGTAACAGGAGTGGAGAGAAGCCTGCAGAGTGACTCGGGGGGAAACTGCAAGGCAGTAAGGGTGGAGATATTCCTAGGCAGGAATACTCTTCAGTTCATCCTCACAGATTTGTGCTAGAATAGACCATCAACCCAGCTGGGGGCATGAAGAAGGGGCCCCAGGTCACCCAGCCAGCCAGTAGCTTCTGCTGCCCAGCCAGCTGAGGGACTCACCAGTCAGGTACTTGAAGGCAGGGTGGGCACCAGTGCCGGTGACGGCAATCTTGCTAAACATGGGGAAAGAGACACTGTACGTGCGGCGGGCAAAACTCTCGATCTCCTTGTTGCTGTCGGGCTCCTGCTGGCCAAACTGGTTGCAGGGGAAGGCAAGCACATTGAAGTGGTGCGGCCCCAGGTCCCGCTGTAGCTGCTGCAGGGCCCGATAGTGCTGGTCTGTGAAGCCGCACTCGCTAGCCACATTCACCACCAGGGACACCTGGGCAGCAAAAACAAAACCCAAACACATACACAACCCAGAGAAGAGGCACATGCCCTGATGTGCCCACATGTGTGACCCCTCAACAATAAAAGCATTCTCTCATATATGCAAGAACACAACGTATACGCATGTAAACAGTGCTCTCACATATACACAAATACATACACACAGGCACAAATGAAATCAGACATGCAGGGGCTTACAGATATGTGTGCATACACGTCCATAAACAGAACAAGCACACAGTAGACATCAATGGGTCTGCCTATGGCCCAGGACACAAAGATACTTTGGCACACATCACTCATGCCCACACACACAGAAAGAACACCATCACAGAGAGAGGCACACATACTGGTGAACTCCCACCAGGAGGTGATACAGGAGACAAAGGCAGACCTGCGTTTAATTTCTGGCTCAGTCAACTAGCAGTCATCATTCTATACTGGAGTTGCCTATATACCTGTTGGTCCTCCCTTCTAGAATGTGAACCTGCTGAGGGCAGGAGCTATGTTCACTTCACTGGGGCTGACACATGGAAAAGTCTTAGAATGTATGTGCTGAGTGAATGAGTAAGTGTGTACATATAAATGATTGCCTATGTAATGGGTACATAGACAGACGTGGTTTTCTTGATAAAAGGATCTCAAGAACCTTGGGGTAATCCTTTTTTGCCCTTCTCCCTCCAGCAAAAAAATATACCACTTCCTTCTGTCACTAGACTAACCTTTAAATTTATAATTGCCTTATAACACATTTATTCATTGCCTTCAGGTGATAAATATAAAGCTGGCTGATGGAACTCGATTATATGACTGCAATTACAATTTTGGCACCAATGATCTATTTTTCAGCTTCTGGTTACATATTATTGCAGGATTTAAAATCTTACCCTGTATCTGGGCAGCCAAGTCCTATCAATCTGGCCACCTGTTAATACAAGTGGCGGGATTATACCAGTTGGCTCCGTAGAGAGCCAGGGGCAGCTCAGGGCACTAGACATGCTCAGGCTGGGCAGGGTTTCTCAACCTCAGCACTACTGACATTTGGGGGTGGGTAATCTGTGTTGTGAGGTGGCTGCCCTGTTCACTGTAGAATGTTTAGCCACATCCTTGGCCTCTACCCACTAGCCGCCTAGTCTTACTAATCAAAAATGTCTCCCCCAGACATTCCTGAAAGTCCCCTGGGGAGAAAGATCACCACCAGCTGAGAACCACTGGGCTGGATGATGACCATTGGGCTGTAACTCCCTCACCCATTTCTTGGGGCCCCAGCCTGTGGCCATTTTGTCATCATATGCCATATTGTGAGACCCCTTCAGCTCCCTTCACTAGTTAGAGGTCTTCCTCTTTCTTCTCTGCTGGATCCCTGGGCGCTGAGAGCATTAAAGGTTGTTTATCTCTAACCTACATCTTGTGTGTCTGCCCATACTTTTAGAGAGAGGGAAATCCTACTTCTATTTCCATGCCTGAATCCAAAAAGCTTATCTTTAAGTGACCAAAACACAGACATGCCTATGTGCTCAGTCACGTCCAACTCTTTGTGACCCCACAGACTATAGCCCACCAGGCTCCTCTGTCCATGGGATTCTCCCAGGCAAGAATACTGGAGTGAGTTGCCATTTCTCCTTCCAGGGGAATCTTTCCAACTCAGGGATTGAACCTGTCTCCAGCACTGGCAGGCAGGTTCTTGACTACTGAACCACCCAGGAATTTCGAAAACACAGATACACCCAAATACACACAGTTAATTTACATATATACATATATAAGTACGGATGCAAACTCATGTGTATGCAAAATAAATAAACCATTCACACTGTTGGGGGGTGGGTTTCCCTGGTGGCTCAGATGGTAAAGAATCCGCCTGCAACGTGGGAGACCTGGGTGTGATCCCTGGCGTGGGAAGATCCCCAGGAGGAGGGCATGGCAACCCACTCCAGTATATTCTTGCCTGGAAAACCCCCTTGGACAGAAGAGCCTGGCAGGCTACAGTCCATGCGGCTGCAGAGTCAGACATGACTGAGCGACTAAGCGGCACACATACAGTATACTCAGGCCTACATGTACATAACCTCACAGCACAGGCAAGGGCATTCCGAGTGTCACGCATTCATCTGCACTCCACACTGGTCTAAAGGACTGTCTCCCAGCTTGTGCCTGAGGACACAAGCCACTCAACTTTGCCCATGGCTATGTCTCCCTGTGGCAGGCACGTAGTATGTGTAAGGAAGCCAGTGGTTTTTTTTTTCTTCTAATTAAAAAACAAAAAAAACCTGTAGTAAAATACACATAATGAGCCAGTAGCTGTTTGCAGGTGAATGAATGACTATACTGCCAAAGGAGCAGACTAAGCTTGGGTTAATTCATAGTTATCATTTACAGCTTCCTGGCCTGTCTGTTACTGGTTTCCCTCTAAAGCTGGAGATTAAGACATGGGCTCTGGAACTGGACTGCCTGGCCTCAAATTCTAACTCCACCTCTTAGCATCTGGGTGAGTTTGTGGATTTTTTGTTTTTGTTTTTAAATTTCTTTCTGATTGAATTCTAGGCCTCTCACTCCAATGCTTTTTAGGATTTATCAATGACCTAGAGGAAACATTCAGAATTCTGGGACCACTTTCTGGGTTTTTTTACAGGATTTCTGTTCCTCACATCCTGGATGCCTTATTACTTCTAAAAACAAACAGTCTGTGTCTGTTTTTGCCTTAGTACCTTTTACTATTAGAAATTATATTGTTCGTGTCTCTGTTCTTTTCTTGTCTGTCTCCTTTCGACCTCATATAAGCTCTATTAAAATTGAAACTTCGCCACTTTGTTCACCGCTGCATCCCCTGTACCCTCAGGGCTGGCATGGTACTTAGTATATAGTAGGTTCTCAATAATAAATGAGTTAACAAGTAGAAGAGCTGGTCAAGTGTTAAACCTGGGGCTCTCTCTGATGAGCTGCACTAGAGGGAAGGGAAGGCCCGAATGGGAACGGGTCCTGCTCTGACTGGCTATTTCCCTGAGTCCTGGATGAGATTTCTGCTGGGGCCCAAGAATCACAAGCACACAGCACTCTACCAAGGGTTTCCACACTGCGAGTCATTTGAACCTCACAGTACCTTGGGGAGGGGGGGACCCTGGACAAGGGCTACTATCCACAGGACTCCCAGCATAATTGAGAATTTCAAGGGGTAGAGAGTACTTTCTTCACTGAAGATGGTCTTGCTCCTGGAAGATTGCTAACAGCCGTTTTCTTGTGTGGTTCATCCAAACCTGGAGGCTGGGCCTACCGATCCATTAGAGACAAACTCCTTATCCTTTCCAGGTCTACCTTGAGAAATGAACATGGAGGGCTCTTTGTTTCACACAGTGAAACATTTAGGTCCCTGAATAAAGTGTTTAAGGCCCCTTTTGATCACTCCCTACCCTCTTCAGCCTCATCTTTCAGCGTCATGCTTTATACTCCTTCAAGCAGAATGAGGACTTCACTCCCTTGAGGACTTCATTACCCCTCGTCACCCTTCTTGCTGTTTATTTCTGAGCCTTGCTTCCCTGGTGGCTGAGACCTGGGTTCAACCTCTGGGTTGGGACAATCCCCTGGAATAGGGAAGGACTACCCACTCCAGTATTCTTGCCGAGAGAATTCCATGGGCAAAGGAACCTGGCAGGCTACAGTCCATGGGCTGGCAAAGAGACGGGCTGAGGGACTCCCACTTGGCACTGGCAGTTCTCTTTGCCTGAAATACTCTTCTCGGTTTTGCTAAAACTCTCTCTTGTTTCAAAGACTCACCCAGGCACACTTCCTCTCTCAAGTCCTCTCTGTAAGGAGGTAGCAGTTTTACTGGATGACTTCCATCTCAATCTGAGCTGCCATCTTAAAAGTTTGCCTAGAGGAGACCACGGATGGATGGGCGGTTCTCCTCCAGGCTCCCTGCTTTCTAGCGCTGTGTGACCCTCCATCTCTGGGTCTTAGTGTACTCTCTAAAACTGGGCTCCCCAAGTCTAAACTCTGCACTGTCCTCTGGGCTCTATTTCCTGATGACCTGAGGTGGAGCTGATATAATAACAGAAATAAAGTTCACAATAAATGTAACGCATTTGAGTCATCCTGAAACCACCCCACCCTCCCCACCCTCTGAAAAAATTGCCATTAATGAAACCAGTCCCTGGTGCTAAAAAGGTTGGGGACCGCTATTCCAAAAGACGATGTAAGGCCCCGGTGCATCTGAAGTGACTACTTCCTCTGCACCGAGCTTTCATTTCCACAGTGTTCTCACTGCACTTAATATCGCCAACTGCCTCTGTTCCGGTCGCGGAAACTGGGGATGGGAGAGACAAAGGCTGCTACTGTTAATTTTTAAACCGGTGCGTGACAGGCTGCGCCCCGCTGCCCAAAAGCGCTGGGAGGGAAATCGGCGCGAGCAGCGAGAGTTTCGGGTTTCACCGCGCACGCCGGGCCGTGCCACGTAGTCATGGGACAGACCCTGCCGAGGATCTGGGGGCGCCACGCCCGGGGGGGATGCCTGGGTGGGGGCGGGGAGCCAGGGCTGGGTGACCGGACGCCCCGAGCCCCACGGAGCCCCACCCGGCAGGGTCCTGGGCGCTCGGCTCCCCGGCCAGGGTCCGGCGGGGCGGCGCCGAGGCCCGGCGGGCGGACACTCACCGAGCCTCGGTACTTCTCCAGCGACACCAACTTGCCCCGGATGTTGACGGCCTTGAAGTCGTAGAAGTCCTGCTCCCGCGGCGCGCAGGCCGCCGCAGCCAGGAGCAGCCACGCCGCCGCCCGTGCCGCCACCATGACTGGCTCCGCAGCAGGCGGCGTGGCGAGGGCAGAGGCAGGGCAGGGGGCACAGGCGCAGCGGGGGCGGGAGGCAGGAGGGGGGCGGCCCCGGCGCCACGCGGCCCTCCAGGGAGGACGCGCCCCCTTCTTCCCCGCGGGCGGTGGAGCGCCGGGCTCTGGGCCTCGGTCTCCCCATCTGTACTGCAGGAGTGATGGGCTCCGCGCCCCTTCCCCGACCCCAGCCGTGGTTTCAGGATTCTGATCACCGAGATCCGAATTCGTTTCAGTGAGGTTTCCTCTTGTTCCAGGATGCATGGAGAGGGAGTGGGGAAACTGCAGCTGGGAGCTCCCCTTCTGATCAGTGCCCTTTGGCTGGTCGCTTCACCTTTCTGGGCCCCAGTTTCTCATCCGTTCCCGTCCTCACGCACCTAGACAGGACCGAATGATAGCAATAGAAAAACGGATGCGAAACGTTTTGAATGGTGCCTGTGAACTTTGGGTGAATGAATGAATATTCCCTAAAAGTGATGGGACCGAGAAGACAAGCTGCTGCTGCTGCTAAATCGCTTCCGTGTGTCAGACTCTAGATGGCAGCCCACCAGGCCTACCCGCCTGGGATTCTCCAGGCAAGAACACTGGAGTGGGTTGCCATTTCCTTCTCCAATGCATGAAAGTGAAAGGTGAAAGGGAAGTCGCTCAGTCGTGTCCGACTCTCAGCGACCCCATGGACTGCAGCCTACCAGGCTCCTCTGCCCATGGGATTTTCCAGGCAAGAGTACCGGAGTGGGGTGCCATTGCCTTCTCTGAAAGAAGACAAGACAGAGGGCAAATTTCAGATTCGCCCTCTGGGAAGCAGATTCCAAGATGGAGATTTGCAGTACAGGGTGTTTGTGGGGGAGTACCCCTGGGATGAACACCTGTGGAGGGAGGGGAAGAAGCAGAGTAGGCAGAAGCCCAGAGCGCCATGTAAGCTCAAGGACAGCCGTGGCTGACCCCGCAGGGGCTCTGGAGCTAAAATGGCCGGCCAGAGTTGTCCCCAGGTGAGCTAAGATGACCAGACCAGGCCTTTATATCCCTGCCTTCATCTCTCATGGCGTGTGGGGCCATCTGGGAAGAGGTCTGACAGGAGCCAAGGTGTCTGTGGTGTGTGGCTGACAGTTAAAGGCCCTTCACTGACAGTATTCCCAACAGCTGGTGTTCCAAATCTTCCCTGCTGGGGCTTCTGGGAAACATGTCACAGTGTCTCCCAAACTTGGAATACCCTTATGGCACCCCACTAAGTGCCAAGCATGGTCCTGGATGCTGACACTCTCCAGAGGCTCACAAGCTGGTGTGAGAAAACTAGAGCTTTCATGTAATGCGGTATGGACTAAGCACTTCTGCAGTCATTCAGCAAATGCTTCTTCCGGTTCTATACCGGGTCCTGCTCTAGGTGTTCTAGGTGCCTCTCATACAAAGGATAAGAAGAAAAGACAGAGAGGCAGGTAGGTGTGAGGTCACACAGTCCCGACAGGCCACAGTGAAAATTATGACCCTTAAGCCAAGAAATAAAGCTGCTTTTTCTCAGGCCCCGTGGGTTTTGGTATTTTTTATTCCCTGACCAGGGACTGAACCCGGGAGCTCAGCAGTGAAAGCCGAAGAGCCCAAACCACTGATCCTCTAGGGAATTCCCCGAAGCTTCTTCCCTTTTTTTTTTTTTTTTTTTTTTTAAGCAGGGGAGAGACGGTGAGTCCTATGTTGCAGAAAGAGTCCTCTGGATAGAAAGGGGCAAGAGCAGATGTGCTCCACACGCTGCAGTAGAGGAAATTCTGGGGTTTTGAGACCATCGCTAACCTAGCCACTAGGGAAAGCCTCCTGCAGGTGGTTAACACCAAGATCATGTCTTCAGAGAGGAATGGGAATTCTCCAGCTTGGGAAGGAGGAGGGGAAAGATGTCAACCGAGGTAACTGTCTATGGAGACACAACCCAGAAGAAGTACTTGGCTGTTAGGTGAGAAGGGGTAAGCGATAGATGAGGCTGGAGGAGTCATCAGAGGCCAGAAGAAGGGTCTTGAGAGCCAAGCCAAGGAGCTTGGACTTCATGCTCTAGAGTATGGCTGGCAAAGGTTTTGAAGCTGGGCATAAGGTTATACAGCTGATAGGACTCAGACCCGGGCCTTCAGATTCAGAACATGAGCTCTTTCTGTACACCAGGGCAGCTTCTCTCTTCAGAAGCAGACATTTTAAGGAGGTGTGGAGAATAGGAAAACAGCTGCTCTAGGCAAGGGCCAAAGCAAAAATAAAGTACTCCTGCCTTCATGCTCCTCCTTCCCCATGTCTTGTGGGAGTCTTGAGGCTGTGATGGGTCCTGTGGAATAACACGGTCCCCTCTTCTCTGCCCTGCCCTTGCGAATCTTTTGGTCTCACTTCCTGCCATTTGTCCCTTTCACTCAGCCTTTCCTTGCATGTCCCAATCACCAGGAGTTCTCAAGTTATGCCCCACAAAACTTGGGAGTTTTGCCAGCTTGGCCAACCTATTTCCTGTTACAATCCAGATACCTAGGCATTTCTAGTAAGCAGAGAGGGGAAAAATTGTAGTGAATTTATAAATTTCGCTTGTAAATTTCTCACTGGGCATTTCCCTCCTTCCTGTTCATGCTTCAGAACCCAGCTCAGATAACATCCTCCTCTGAGTCTGCACTTAATCATCCTGTCCTCTCTGTTGCCTTTGTACTTAGGACATTTTCCTGTTAGTGAGCTGATGATAATATTGTGTAGTTGTCTGTTTCCCTGGTCTATCACCCCATCATACCCGAATCATCTTTGTGCCCCCCTGGCACAAGCTAGCTATTCAGTAAATACTCATTTTTCTTAAATGTTCTGGTGACTTTTCACTACTTGTCTATACTGGAATCTAATATGAAATGTTGATTTTAGCCAACAGTATATATTTTATCAGGTTTCCCAGATGGTGCTAGTGGTAAAGAATCTGCCTGCCCATGCAGGAGACATAAGAGATATGGGTTTGATCCCTGGGTTGGGAAGATCCCCTGGAGGAGGGCATGGCACCCTGGGTTAGGAAAGTCCCCTGGAGGAAGGCGAGGTAACCCACTCTTGCCTGGAGAATACCACGGACAGAGGACCCTGGCAGGCTACAGTCCATAGAGTTGCAAAGAGTCAGACACGACTGAAGCAACTTAGCACACACGCACATATTTTATCATTTTATTTTCAGTCCACTGTATACATTTTTGGTGTTTCTGAAAGAGCACAGCTGTTTCTAGGTAGTCCATTGACACAAACATGAGGCCTCCAGGCACAGACAAATGCACCCATAGTCTCAGCTGAGCATCTGGAGAAGTAGAGGACTCAATCTGGATCCCCCATACTCCTCTTTCCTATAATAAGCTCAAAGAAGGGTTTTATGGGCATTTAGAATACTTACTGGGTTTTCCTGGTACCTCAGCTGGTAAAGAATCCATCTGCAATGCAGGAGTCCTGCGTTCAATCCTGGGTTGGGAAGATTCCCCTGGAGGAGGGCATGGAAACCCACTCCAGTATTCTTACCTGGAGAATCCCCATGGACAGAGGAGCCTGGTGGGCTCCGTCCATGGGGTTGCAAAGAGTCAAACATGACTAAGCGACTTAGCATAGCACAGCCCAGAATACTTATTAATGTTTGGCTTGTTCAACAAATTGTTGAATACCTACTATGTACAAGACATTAATTTCATGGCCAGGAATATAGTAGTTAATAAAACAGAAAAAAAATTTTTGAACTTACATTCTAATGGGGACAGGAAAGGATAATAATTAAAATTTATAATATGGAACATACAGTACATTAGATGGTGACAAGCAAGAGAGAGGGATAGAGAATGTGGTGGTGGTGGGAGGGGATTACAACGTTATTTCAGAGATCAGGAATCCTCACTGGAAAAGTGGTTTGGGCAAAGATTGGAAAAAAGAGAGCAAACAAGAGAGAAAACTTGAAGAAAAGTAACATTCCAGGTAGAGAAAACAAGTAAAAGGCCTTGAGGCAGGAAATGATGTGTTTGGAAAACAGCAAGGAGGCTAGTGTGGCTGCAGTGGAGAGAGGGAGGGGAGGAATAACAGGGCATGAGGTTAGAGAGGTAATGGGATAGGAGTGGGGCAGAGACTTAATAGCCACTCTAAAGACATAGGCTTGGAATCTGAGTGAGGTGGGAAGTTATTGAAGAGTCTGAAGCACAGGAATGACATTTCTATTTTAACAGAATCAGTCTGACTGCAGTATTGAAATAAGGAGACTAGTCAGAAGGCTGTTGAAGTCATCCAAGAGGGGAGGGGGCAGGCAACAGTCTTAGACCAAAGTGATAGCAGCAGAAGCAGTGGTAGTCCAGATCCTGAATGCATTTTTGAAAGTAGAGGCAAAAGGATTTCTTGACAGGTTGGATGTAAGGTTTGAGAGAAACAAAAGAGTCACAGATGATTTTAAAGTTTTTGGTCAGAGGCACTGGAAGGGTGAAGTTGCTATTCATTGAAATGAAGACATCATCATTCTGCAGGGACAACTGGTTTGGAATGGGAAATCAAAAGTTCAGTTTCGGACATGTTAAGTTTGAGTTGCCTGTTAGTAGTGGTATGCTGGTAAATGTTTAACAACTGGCTCTCTAGAGGAAAAAGCCATGTGTAAGTGTGTGTGTATGTGTGTGTATGTATCCCATATCAGTTTGTTATAAAGTTTTCTGGTATAAATGATGCATAGCAAATAATTGACAAATAATAATAAAATATACAATACTCCCTATTGTAAATTCCACATGGCCAATTTATACTTACAGAATGTTTATGCAATTTTTGCCAAACTTGTATTGGTAGCCAGCTAATGGCTGAACTGCTGAATGAGTATAGTTCTAGGATGAATGTTTGCTGATATTTTCATTTGCATTAATGTTGAGATGAAAGTGAAACAATAAAGACATGTTGGAATTCACCAGAGAGACATAAGTGACTTCTATGCTGAATGGGTTAATAGTTTTCCAATACTAAAAAAATATTTCCTCAAGTTTTAAAGTTATTTACAATGTAATAGCTAGACACAATACACTGTAAATTTATTTTGCATTATTAATATTTTCCTATCACTTAAAAATTATGTATTTATTTTTAGCTGTGCTGGGTTTTCACTGCTATGCGGGCTTTTCTCTGGTTGCAGAGAATGGGGCTGCTCTCTAGTCGTGCTGCAAGGGCGTCTCATTGCCGTAGCATCTCTTGTTGCGGAGCATGGGCTCCAGATCGTGTGGGCCTCAGTGGTTGCAGCACATGGTCTCTGTAGCTGCAGCTTCTGGGCTCTAGAGCACAGGCTCAGTGGTTGTGGTGCAGGGGCTTAGTTGCTCCGCAGCATGTTGGATCTTCGTGGACCATGGATCAAATCTGTGTCCTCCACATTGGCAGGCAGATTCTTTCCCACTGAGCCACCAGGGAAGCCCTTTCCATCACTCTTAAGTCTAGGCAGTCAACAAAGCATTAAACCAAACTCTCACTGGTAGCATTTGTCAATTTCTGTTGTATAATATTCTCACCATTGTTGATTTCAAGCTACCAACTTGATGTCATTGAACATGGAGTTAGGAAGGGATACAAGAGTAGCACACCATTATATAGTATTTCCATTATACAAGGAGAATAGATGAAAATAACCCTGAGTATAAAAAATAATAAAATATACTGAAAAAATTAGAAAGTGATTAATTTTTATTTTTAATATAATTTATTTTATTTTAAAAATGTACAGAATTTAAATTTTTAGTAATGACTATGTTTAATACTCAATACTCTGATACCTGTTCAGATCGTATGACTCTTTCATCCTTTTCAAGAGGGTTTGACAAGAGGCTGAAAAAAATTCCTGAAAATGTAACAATTGGTATGAGGGGTCAGCTCCAGACACCACTTCTATCTCTAGTTAGGTTGGATATATGAGTCTGAACTTGGAGGAGAGATCTAGGTCAAAGATAGAAACTTACTGGATGATGATGGAGAGTTAGTATTGACAAGAGAAACAAAGATAGTCCTTGGGACTCCAAAATTCACCTTCAGGGAGATGAAGACATCAGGAAAATAAGAGAGAACCAGAAGAGAAGACAGAAAAAGAATAGCCAGAGGAACTTATCGTTTAGTTGCTAAGTAGTGTCCAACCCTTTTGAGACCCCATGGACTGTAGCCCTCCAGGTTTCTCTGTCCATGGGATTTTCCAGGTAAGAATATTGGAGTGGAGTGCCATTTCCTTCTCCAGGGGATCGTTCCCACTCAGGGATCAAACCCTCATGAACCTGCATTTCCTGTATTACACGAGATTCTTTACCACTGCACCACCTGGGAAGCCCTAGCCAGAGGAAGAATAAAAACCAGAAGAGCTCAATGGCATGGAGGTCAAGTGACACATTTGTCCCAAGAAAGAGAGAGCAATAAATTAGTTAAATGCTGCTGATAAATCTAGTAAGAATAGGACTGAGAACGGAACATTGGATTTAAGAATATGTCCTTCACCAGTAAAGGGAATTAAACAAAAATATAATATTTTCATGCCTCTTTTTCATTGCTCATGCTGCTCCGTCTGCTTGAGTTTGTTTTTTTTCCCCCTTCCTTATCCTTAGAGCAAGGTCCCATCCTGCTTCTAGGCTTTATCAGTCTCAAAAGGAAACAGATGACATACTCAGATTAGGATAATTAGACAAAGGTTTATTCACAAGGAGTTCATGATCTGAGCCACAGTCAGCTCCCGGTCTTGTTTTTGCTGACTGTATAGAGCATCTCCATCTTTGGCTGCAAAGAATATAATCAATCTGATTTTGGTGTCGACCATCTGGTGATGTCCATGTGTAGAGTCTTCTCTTGTGCTGTTGGAAAAGGGTGTTTGCTATGACCAGTGCGTTCTCTTGGCAGAACTCTATTAGCCTTTGCCCTGCTTCATTCTGTGCTCCAAGGCCAAATTTGCCTGTTACTCCAGGTGTTTCTTGACTTCCTACTTTTGCATTCCAGTCCCCTATAATGAAAAGGACATCTTTTTTGGGTGTTAGTTCTAAAAGATCTTATAGGTCTTCATAGAACTGTTCAACTTCAGCTTCTTCAGTGTTACTGGTGGGAAATAGACTTGGATTACCATGATACTGAATGGCTTGCCTTGGAAACGAACAGAGATCATTCTGTCGTTTTTGAGATTGCATTTCAGACTCTTTTGTTGACTATGATGGCTACTCCATTTCTTCTAAGGGATTCCTGCCTGCACTAGTAGATATAATGGTTATCTGAGTTAAATTCACCCATTCCAGTCCATCTTAGTTCACTGATTCCTAAAATGTCGATGTTCACTCTTGCCATCTCCTGTTTGACCACTTTCAATTTCCCTTGATTCATGGACCTAACATTCCAGGTTCCTATGCAATATTGCTCTTCACAGCTTCGAACCCTGCTTCTATCACCAGTCTCATTCACAACTGGGTGTTGTTTTTGCTTTGGCTCCATCCCTTCATTCTTTCTGGAGTTATTTCCCCACTGATCTCCAGTAGCATATTGCACACCTACTGACCTGGGGAGTTCCTCTTTTGGTGTCCTATCTTTTTGCCTTTTCATACTGTTCATGGGATTCTCAAGGCAAGAATACTGAAGTGGTTTGCCATTCCTTTCTCCAGTGGACCACATTCTGTCAGACCTCTACACTATGACCCGGCCATCTTGGGGGCCCCGGCCGGGCATGGCTTAGTTTCATTGAGTTAGACCAGGCTGTGGTCCATGTGATCAGATTGGCTAGTTGTCTGTGACTGTAGTTTCAGTCTGTCTGCCCTCTGATCCCTTAGCTGACTGTGGCTTGGATCATAAACTACTTATTGCCAAATTCAGACTGAAATTGAAGAAAGTGGAGAAAACCACTAGACTATTCAGGTATGACCTAAATCAAATCCCTTATGACTATACAGTGGAAGTGAGAAATAGATTCTTAAATCTAGAGACTAGATTTGATAGACAGACTGCCTGATGAACTATGGATGGAGGTTCATGACATTGTACAAGAGATAGGAATCAAGACCATCCCCAAGAAAAAGAAATCCAAAAAAGCAAAATGGCTGTCTGAGGAGGCCTTACAGATAGCTGTAAAAAGAAGAGAAGTGAAAAGCAAAGGAGAAAAGGAAAGATTTTCCCATCTGAATGCAGAGTTCCAAAGAATAGCAAGGAGAGATAAGTAAGCCTTCCTCACCGATTAATGAAAAGAAATAGAGGAAAGCAACAGAATGGGAAAGACTAGAGATCTCTTCAAGAAAATTAGACATACCAAGGGAACATTTCATGCAAGGATGGGCTCGATAAAGGACAGAATGGTAGGGACCTAACAGAAGCAGAAGATATTAAGACAAGGTGGCAAGAATACACAGAAGAACTGTACAAAAAAGAGCTTCATGACCAAGATAATCACGGTGGTGTGATCACTCATCTAGAGCCAGACATCCTGGAATGTGAAATCAAGCGGGCCTTAGAAAGCATCACTATGAACAAAGCTAGTGGAGGTGATGGAATTCCAGTTGAGCTATTTCAAATCCTGAAAGATGGTGCTGTGAAAGTGCTGCACTCAATATGCCAGCACATTTGGAAAACTCAGCAGTGGCCACAGGACTGGAAAAGGTCAGTTTTCATTCCAATCCCAAAGAAAGGCAATGCCAAAGAATGCTCAAACTACTGCACAATTGCACTCATCTCACACGCTAGTAAAGTAATGCTCAAAATTCTCCAAGCCAGGCTTCAGCAATACGTGAACCATGAACTTCTAGATGTTCAAGTTGGTTTTTGAAAAGGCAGAGGAACCAGAGATCAAATTGCCAACATCTGGTGGATCAAGGGAAAACAAGAGAGTTCCAGAAAAACATCTATTTCTGCTCTATTGACTATGCCAAAGCCTTTGACTGTGTGGATCACAATAAACTGTGGAAAATTCTGAAAGAGATGGAAATACCAGACCACCTGACCTGCCTCTTGAGAAACCTCTATGCAGGTCAGGAAGCAACAGTTAGAACTGGACATGAAACAATAGACTGGTTCCAAAGAGGAAAAGGAGTAAGTACATCAAGGCTGTATATTGTCACCCTGCTTGTTTAACTTATATGCAGAGTACATCATGAGAAATGTTGGGCTGGAAGAGGCACAAGCTGGAATCAAGATTGCCAGGAGAAATATCAATGACCTCAGATATGCAGATGACACCACCCTTATGGCACAAAGTGAAGAAGAATTAAAGAGCCTCTTGATGAAAGTGAAAGAGGAGAGTGAAAAAGTTGGCTTAAAGCTCAACATTCAGAAAACTAACATCATGGCAGCTGGTCCCATCACCTCATGGCACATAGATGGGGAAACAGTGGAAACAGTGGCTGACTTTATTTTTCTGGGCTCCAAAATCACTGTAGATGGTGATTGCAGCCATGAAATTAAAAGACGCTTACTGCTTGGAAGGAAAGTTATGACCAACCGAGATAGCATATTCAAAAGCAGAGACATTATTTTGCCAACAAAGGTCCGTCTAGTCAAGGCTATGGTTTTTCCAGTGGTCATGTATGGATGTGAGAGTTGGACTGTGAAGAAGGTTGAGTGCTGAAGAATTGATGCTGTTGAACTGTGGTGTTGGAAAAGACTCTTGAGAGTGCCTTGGACTGCAAGGAGATCCAACCAGTCCATCCTGAAGGAGATCAGTCCTGCGTGTTCATTGGAAGGACTGATGTTGAAGCTGAAACTCCAATACTTTGGCCACCTGATGCAAAGAACTGACTCATTTGAAAAGACTCTCATGCTGGGAATGATTGAGAGCAAGAGGAGAAGGGGACAACAGAGGATGAGATGGTTGGATGGCATCACCGACTCGATGGACATGGGTTTGGGTGGACTCCGGGAGTCAGTGATGGACAGGGAGGCCTGGCATGCTGCGGTTCATGAGGTCGCAAAGAGTCAGACCCGACTGAGAGACTGAACTGAACTGAACTGAACTTATTCACAAGGGGACTAATTTCAAACATAGGGTGGGTATAGAGGAAGACAAAGGATAGTTCAGAAACCTATCTGGGCTGTTAATACCCCTTGACCAGAACGGGTGGGGATAAAGGGGAGAGATTATGGAATCTGAAGAATCCTATTCATCAAGCCATCTTGAGAGTGAATTACCTTCAAAGGAGGGTCATAGCCAGCCATAGGTACTTACCGGGACATAGCCAGGGAATTACTACCTGCCTGCCCTCTCACCAATCTCGTGCTAGGGTGTTGGCCCATACTTAAGCTGAAGCCAGTGAGCAAAGGAACCCGTTCACTTACTCTGCACAGTTTCAGTATTGGGCAGACCGTGGATCTAAAGGATCAAACAGAAGGTATTCAGTGCACAAAGTCAGCTCAAAAAACAACTTCTCTTTGAGGCTTTTCTCAATACCTTTAGATAGTTAGATGCTCCTATATTATGCTTCCCTTTAATGTAGTGCTTATACTTTATTGCACTGATCCTCAGACCAGTTGCACCTTAGAATCACCTGTGGAGCTTTTAAAAAATACCAATATCCAGGGAAATCAGAGGAATTGGGAGATTGGGACTGATACAACTACACTATCAATATTACATGTAAAATAGATATCTAATGAGAACGTACTGTATAGCACAAAGAATGCTATTTAATGGAACGGGTGATCTGAAAGGGAAGGAAGTCCAAAAAGAAGGGGATATATGCATATGTATAGCTGATTCATTTTGCTATACAATAGAAACTAACACAACATTGTAAAGTGACTGTGTTTTAACAAAAACTAGCTAAAAGCAAAACAAAATTAAGCAATGAGTGTATAATGAGGTTCAGGGTCCACTGGAAGTCTATTATTCCACCATCATGGATCTATCTAGTTGATTCTCACTAGTTTACATCATATCCTATGGCTTTGCCCTGCCTCCCTCCCTCCTGTTTCAACTCTGGAACCCAAGAAGTAAAAGAGTTTCCAATGTGTTTTTCCCTCATAATGTTACCTGTTATCAATATATTTGCATGTCTAAATAGCAAAAATAAATAAATAAAAATATAAATATCCAGGCCCCATCACAGACCAACTGAATCAGAAAGTCTGGGAACAGAGACTCAATACTAATTAGTGCTTTAAAAACAAATCTTCTGAGTGATTCTAAGATGCAACCAGGATTGAGAACCACTGCTGGCTGTCTTTGCCTACGCACCTGTTTCCTTGAGGAGGCTGTGAATGCTTTGAGTGCAGGACTATCTGATTCAAACCTATGTCTTTAACCTGCAGCATGGAACCTGATACGGGGCATTAAAGAGTGTGACAACTTCACATTTTGTGCAATTTTGTTAGGGTTGTGGTATATATGTTGACTAGGGCCTTGTTTTTCAAACTATGTGTTTCAAATCATTAGTAGGTCATAGAATCAATTTAGTGAGATGGCAATGGCAACCCACTTCAGTACTCTTGCCTGAAAAATCCCATAGACAGAGGAGCCTGGTAGGTTGCAGTCCATGGGGTCACTAAGAGTCGGATGCGACTTCACTTTCACTTTTCACTTTCATGCATTGGAGAAGGAAATGGCGACCCACTCCAGTGTTCTTGCCTGGAAAATCCCAGGGATGGCGGAGCCTGGTGGGCTGCCATCTATGGGGTCACACAGAGTCGGACATGACTGAAGCGACTTAGCAGCAGCAGCAGTGGCTCAGAACAGCATGAAAACAAAACAAAAAAAAGAATAGAAAATGTTGAGTGTGTCCCCCATAGTAAGGATTAGTATAGTATTGTGAAACAGGTATGTGTAATCTAATGTATAAGGTAAACTATGTTTCTGCTATGTTCAGTTCAGTTCAGTTCAGTCACTCAGTCGTGTCTGACTCTTTGTGACCCCATGAATCGCAGCATGCCAGGCCTCCCTGTCCATCACCAACTCCCGGAGTCCACCCAAACCCATGTCCATCAAGTCGGTGATGCCATCCAACCATCTCATCCTCTGTTGTCCCCTTCTTCTCCTGCCCTCAATCTTTCCCAGCATCAGAGTCTTTTCAAATGAGTCAGTTCTTCGCATCAGGTGGCCAAAGTATTGGAGTTTCAGCTTCAGCATCATTCCTTCCAATGAACACCCAGGACTGATCTCCTTCAGGATGGACTGGTTGGATCTCCTTGCAGTCCAAGGCACTCTCAAGAGTCTTCTCCAACACCACAGTTCAACAACATCAATTCTTCAGCACTCAACCTTCTTCACAGTCCAACTCTCACATCCATACATGACCACTGGAAAAACCATAGCCTTGACTAGACGGACCTTTGTTGGCAAAATAATGTCTCTGCTTTTGAATATGCTATCTCGGTTGGTCATAACTTTCCTTCCAAGCAGTAAGCGTCTTTTAATTTCATGGCTGCAGTCACCATCTACAGTGATTTTGGAGCCCAGAAAAATAAAGTCAGCCACTGTTTCCACTGTTTTCCCATCTGTGTGCCATGAGGTGATGGGACCAGATGACATGATGTTAGTTTTCTGAATGTTGAGCTTTAAGCCAACTTTTTCACTCTCCTCTTTCACTTTCATCAAGAGGCTCTTTAGTTCTTCTTCACTTTGTGCCATAAGGGCGGTGTCCTCTGCATATCTGAGGTTATTGATATTTCTCCTGGCAATCTTGATTCCAGCTTGTGCTTCTTCCAGCCCAGCATTTCTCATGATGTACTCTGCATATAAGTTAAACAAGCAGGGTGACAATATACAGCCTTGATGTACTCCTTTTCCTATTTGGAACCAGTCTGTTGTTCCATGTCCGGTTCTAACTGTTGCTTCCTGACCTGCATACAGGTTTCTCAAGAGGCAGGTCAGGTGGTCTGGTATTGCCATCTCTTTCAGAATTTTCCACGGTTTATTGTGACACACAGTCAAAGGCTTTGGCATAGTCAATAAAGCAGAAATAGATGTTTTTCTGGAACTCTCTTGCTTTTTCCATGATCCAGTGGATGTTCTGCTATGGGTTGCACTCAAAATGCTAGAAATCCACTGACCTAGGGCAAGTAATATAACTCCGTTGGCTTCTGTTTTGTTATCTTTAATATGGGGATAATATTAGTACCTCCTGCTTCATGGGATTGTAATGAAGATTAAATAAACTAACATATATAAAGTACTTGGTATCTAGGACAGAGTAAATAATCAACAGCAGCTGTTTTATTGTTCAACAACAAAAAAACATTTTTAAAAAGCAGAATATAAAGTTGTTTATCCTACGATTACTGCTGTCTAATTAGGCGCAGAGATAGATAATGGCATTCTGTCTCTTTTAGATCAGTTATTATTGGTACATGCTAAAGCAATAAATAACCTTTTACAAATAGGAAGCTGTGTACCTAACCTCTTTCCTTTTCTTGAGGCCAGGAATGTTATGGGGCCTGACTGGGGTGATGGAATTACTGCCTTACATTCTATCTGAGGCTCCGTCCTATTAATATCTCTGCTGCATCTGACCAGTTCCCACAGGCTATCTCTGCAGCTGCTCTTGGAAAATTAACACAGCTCAGTTTAGAGGCCCTGAGAGGAGGAACTCAGCAGAGCTTATTTATTTAAATATCCAAAGCACTTAGCATCATGTCTGGCACTCAATAAATATGGGATAAATTGAATTGGACTATTGATAACTATTTTGTGACCTTGATCGAGTCACTCCCACTCTGGACTGGAGTTTCCTGTATAAGGTAAGGAAGGTTGTGTGGAAGTGTAGATGTAGAAGGCAACTCTGATTTTATAAGTGAGGAAGCTAAGATTCAACTAGGAAAAGGGACCTGCCCAAGTTCACACCACATGTTAGTAGAGGGGCAGGGGCTATAGCTGAAGTCTCTCCACTCAATGATAAAGCACTTTCTATGGCATTGTATTGTCAATCTAATTCTTTAATTCTAGGAAGACAATAGACTAAAAATAAACATGTAGCAGGAATAGATCTTGAAAAATATAATATGGTGTACTGAAGTAAGTTACAGGGACTTCCCTTGTGGTCCAGTGGTTAGCTCACCTTGCCGTATGGGAGATGTCAGTCCCATCCCTCGTCAGGGAAATAAGATGTCACGTGCCTCTAAGCAACTAAGCCCAAGCGCCACAACTAGACAATCCGTGTGCCTCAACAAAATATCCTACATGACACGGTGAGGATCCTGTGTGTCCCAGTGAGGACCCAACACAGTCAAATAAATAAATAAATAAATAAATAAATAAATAAATATTTTTTTCAAAAGTAAGTTACAGAAAGAGATACATAACTCAGCACCATTTGCCTGGATGTAAAATACATTCAACACAATATGAAAACACATATTTGCAATATAAAGTTACACAATAAATACATGAAAAAGTGTACCTATAGGGTTTGGGAGAAGAAAGAGGGTAAAAGGAAATAAATAAGTAGATAAGACGAAGAGCAAAGACAACCAAGTAGTATGTTTAACTCAACTGTCTGCTTTTGCAGTCGAAAAATAAAATAACTTCTGCTTTCTCGTGGATCTTATTTCTAGCAGTATGTGTAAAGCTCATAGTCTTTGTCACTGATTTCTAAAAATTGTCCTCCTCCCCCTGGCCTCTACCCTCACGTGGGCCTTGGCTTCTTTCACCGGGACTCCTGGAGCAGCTTTCTCCTTGGTCTCTCTGCCTCCACTCTTGCCCCATTCAACCCAATCCAAGCCAGTCTGTAGAGCAACCAGGATAATCCCGTCACACAAATATCAGATCCTGGGATTTTCCTGTTGGTCCAGTTATTGGGAGTCCACCTACCAACGTAGGGGACATGGGTTCAATTCCTGGTCTGGGAGGATTCCACATGGCTTGGAGCAGCTGAGTGCAGGTGCCACAACTACTGAAGCCCACATGCTCTAGAGGCCATGGTCTGCAACAAGGGAAGCCACCATAATGAGAAGCCTGAGCATCACAGCTTCAGAAAGCTGTGTGCAACAGCCAAAGCAACAACAACAAAATGATCCTGGTTCACCACTGTTTAAATACCTCCAGTGGCTTAGTCTGCAGCCAAACGACCTAGGCAGCGTGGAGCAGTGATCAAGCATGTTGGAATTATCTTCATTGGTGTGTTCTGTCACATTCTGTGGGATTTTAAGCAAGGTAGTTAACCTCACTGTGCCTCAATTTCCTCATCTATAGAATAGAAATAAAAGCACCTATTCATTGTGTGGTTGGTGGATTAAATAAATGTAAACATGTAAAGTATTTCAAACAATGTCTGTCATACCACAAACATTTAGCTATCATGATTGTTATTCTCAGGCCCTTGACAGTTTGGGCCCCATGTAACCCCTCAGTCTCATTTCTTGCCTCTTCCTCTGGTTTCTGATGCCTGTAAGGCCTTGCCTCCTCTCCCTTGCATGGTAGACTCCCACTTGATTAGAAATCGCCTTCTCCAGGAAGTCATGCTTCAGTCACTCCGGAAGCCCTGCTCATGCCCCCTTCTAGTCACTACCTCCCAAGTCCTCAATCTTGACTTTTGGCAGTATAGATTACTTCTTCCTGTTTTTGTACTTTAAGTGTAATCATACAGAATGTACTCTTTTCTGTCTAGCTTTTCTCACTCGTCATATGTTTCACTCAGTCATCAATATCTCATATCTTTGTGTATAGCTGTAGATTGTCCATCCTCTTACTGTGTACATACTGTTAAGTTGTATGAACATGCTACAACTTTATCCATTCTACTGTTGCTGTTAATGGGCACTCAATAAATATTTCATGAATAAATGAAGAAATCTGTCCATTCTGCTACATTATGAATTACTTGAGGAAAGAGACTAGGTTTTATTTATTTCTAAGTCCCCAGTACCTAGCACAGGGCCTGGCACTTGGTGGGGGCCAGTGAATATTTAAGAAATGAACTGATGCATGATTCCCCTGAGAATTTGTAATTAAACTGGTCATTTCCACATCCTCTGTGGGGCCCCAGCTTCAGATCCCTGGGTGATGCAGGTGAGTTGCTAGGCAACAGCATGAGGTTGGCTCTGGGGTCACAGTGGAGAGTGTGCTGCGGGGGAGGCTGAGGCCGAGGTAATTGGAAACACTTCTATTCAGCAGCCTCTGAACTGTCTCTGGTTTCGCCCCTCCAGCCCATCCCCCACACAGCTGCAGGAGGGATCTTTCTAAAATGGGCATGGACACAGCACTTCTCTAATCCAAGAACTTTGGGGTCTCAGTTGAGGGAACTAAGGTTCTGAGATTTGAAGTAACTTGCCCAATGTCCACCAGATAAGTAAAGTGCAGAGCTAAACCCAGGTTTGTCTGATTTTAAAGCCCAAACTGTCTCCAGTATTTTGATTTTGGACAAGTTGGATCTGGACTGTCTGCAGATCTTCAGGAAGAGTGATTTAAGAGTTTGTGGGTCACACTGATGCCTTCCCCATGAAGGTTTCAATGGGATAAGTGCTTCAGCAATAAGCAAGAACTAGAAGGCTGGGAGATCAGTTCCATGTAGGAGAGAGATGACCTTGATGGTTCCCTCCAACTTGGTATCTGGGGTCCCAGTTGGTGGACTTTGATCCAGAGAGCAGCAACATCAGAACCCCAGAACTCTCTGCCTAAACTCTCTGCCTAAACTCTCTGATGCCAGAAAGGCACAACAGAGTGGTAAGTACTTGACCCAGACTGGAAGGACAGAGGAGGGCTGCCGGAAAATTATTCTGGGACAAAGGGAATTTCCTGGCTGTTCAGTGGTTAGGACTCTGCACTTTGACTGCTGATGGCCTGGGGTTCAATCCCTGGTTAGGGAATTAAGATCCCACAAGCTGTGTAGTCAAAAATAAATAAATAAAGTTCTTACAAGCATTCATTCATTCATCCATTCCACAAATATTTCTTGGTTGAGCCCTGTGCCCTATGCTTTAATCATCCTGAACTTCTCACTGCTCCTATCCTCATCCAACCTTAAAAGCTCTATCCTCATCCAACCTTAACATATATACGCAGTTCTATGAGAAACCATGGCAATAAGTTAGTTTAGGTGTGGGATGGAGAAAGGGCTTGTGAAGGAAGACTTCCAGGAGGAAGTGTTAACTGAACTGTTACCAGAGACATGTATAGAGTGAACTGGGTCAGGAACAGGAAACAGGGAAGTGGTTTAGATAGAGGAACAACATGTGTAAAAGTTCAAAGGCAAGATAGCATGGTGCATTTGGATAACTGGAAGAAGCCTCTCACAGCAGATTCTTACATGTTCTTCAAATATGTCCTCTCTCCTTATGGAGCTGTTCCCAGTTATTCCAAGGAGACTTGCATCCTCTACTGTTCCCTGAAGATTTACAATGCCTCTTCTTAGTGGATTCATTATATTGTCATTTATCTGGATTGTAATATTTTGTGTGTACTTGTCTTTTCTCCTAAAGACTATAAGTTCCTTGAAGGCAGGGAACTATGTCTGATTCTGCTCTGTGACAGCAACTAGTAAATACTGCTACTATCCCCTTCTATCGCCAAATGAAAGCAGATATTTTTTCTGCTCAAAACTGAGAGAAGACTGGAGTGCTGTCCCTTCCACTCAGGGACCCCAAATTACAACTTAGACCCCACTAGCTCAGTGTTACATGCTTAGTTTCCCTTAGACCTTCCCACTTTCCCCTTTCTTTTGTTCACTCCCTTGTACCATCTGTGAGTACCTGTCCATCTCCCCAGACTGGAAGTCCTGGGAGAGCATGAATCAGGATGGATTAACACCCTGGTTCCTCAGGGTCTTAGTACAATGCCTGGCACATGAGGAGTGCTTCTCCTTAATCACATGTGAAGGACAAATATGAAGAACAATGAGTCTGAATAATACATTCAGCGTGATTACAGACTCTAATTTAACTCAAAGACATCCCATTAAAAAATTCTTCTTTCCTGGTAGCAATTTTCTATTTGGGGCCAGTGACTTGGTTTATTGAAAGACCTTAAAGTGCTGTCAACTTGAGCCAAAGAAGGTTCAGAAAGCCTTTTCTTGGCAGGGACTCAATCCTTTCCTTCTATTATGTCAGTTGCTTTAAACAAAAAGGGATTTAAAAAATCTTTTTTAATTGATTCTCTTGTAAACACTCAAAGAAAGAATGTGTGTTCTGTGGCTGGGCTGTGATTGACTCGAAGAATAAACTGGAGGTCTCTTAATTGTAAAGACACGAAATGTCTGAACCTTTCCTCCTACATATTGAGTGTAACTGGCAATAATTCCCCCCTCCCCCACTCCCTGATTGAGAGACAGCTCACTTCCTATTAGAAGAAAACCAGATCACTAACCTGGGAACCTGAGTCTTGGAAAGAGTTTACTTTACTAGAGCATGCTTCCAGAGGGAGTAGAAAGCAGGAAGCCTGCATTTTCTCTCTGCTTCAGTCCACCTGGTACCTGGACTTATCACCACACTTAGGATTGGCTTCAGCTTTCCCTCTTCCCTCTTGGGACACTTCACAGCCTTCGAAATATTTGGGCAGATGTTTCCTGTGGAAAATATTCCAGAGGGCTGCCCTCTGTTATGTGAGTTTCTGGTAGAAGTATCAAAGGTTTGAAGCTGGGCTGCATATCGAGATCCTAGGAGGTATATTGTGCTTCTAAAAGATCTGTTGTAATAGTAGAAAATTCCTTCTTAGAAATTTCTTCACATTGCCAACAATCAAACCTCTTTTCTTCAGCAGGCATACTTTGAAATTTGTCATCCTCTTGACCCCACCATTTATTGACTATATGGTTTGGGACAGGTTGCTCAAACATCTCCAAAACTCAATTTCTTTCTCAGAAATGAAAGTTATTTTTGAAATAACAAAGTCATTATGAAGTGGAGAAATAGGCATGTGAAAAATCCTGGCACACAGTAATCACTAATAAATTGTAACTATTATTAGTGTTATACCTTGACACCAAAGGATCAGTTGGGTTCCATATAAACACTTCGACTGGAGTTAGAGTATTCCTCTAAGCTTCCCTTCCTGCCTGCTGCTTTGTACCACCTAGTCTATTCTTTCCTGGGGTCCTGCTTGGTTTTCCATCTTAACTCTTCCTTCTCATCTTGCTCTGTTTACATGTAGTAATCTTGTTCCAATGCCTGGTTTGTAACTGACCAGACAATATTTGATCAATCACTAAATGTATTTAGAGTTTGTATTAGTTTGCTAGGGCTGCTTAAGAAAACACCACAGACTAGATGGCTTCAAGAATAGAAATTTAGGGACTTACCTGGTGGTACAGTGGTTAAGACTTTGCTTTCCAATGCAGGAGGGTACAGGTTTGATCCCTAGTTAGGGAGCTAAGATCTCACATACTTTGCGGTCAAAAAACTAAACATTAAAAAAAATTCAAAAAAACTAGAAGCAGTACTGTAACAAACTCAATAAAGACTTCAAAAAAAGGATCCACATCCAAAAAAAAAAAAGAACAGAAATTTGTTTTCTCACACTTCTGGAAGCTAGAAGTCCAAGATCAAGGTATCTGTAGGGTCTGGTTTCTCCTGAGGCCTCTCTCCTTGGCTTACAAGTGGCCGCCTTCTCATCGTATCCTCACATGCTCGTCCCTCTGTCCATATATGCCCGCAGTGACCGTGTGTCCAAATTTCCTTCTCTCAGAAGGACAGATTGAATTAGGCCCAACTTAACAGACTCATTTTAACTTAATCATGTCCTTAAAGGCTCTGTATCCTAATATAGTCACATTCTGAGGTACTTCAACATAGGAAGTTTGACAGAAGACAGAATTCAGCCCATAACAGGGTTCTACGTAGCAAGCAACAGAAACTGACTCATTGATTTCAGCAGAAAAACAAATGATTAATAGCACATTTAAAAAGTGGAGGTGGGAGGAGCATTGAGGATTTCACAGAATCACAGCAAAGGCATGGAAAATACACAGCAGCAAAAAAGGTGAGGCAGCGAGTAACTAGCCCACAGTGCAAACCACATCACCAAGCCCATCTGGTGAGAGCACCACTGCTGGGACCAGCGGATCTGCCATCTCTGGATCCTGTGTGCTGCCATGGGCCCCACCCCCAGAAACTCGGCATGCCCGCCGCTGCTCCCACTTTGCCACTAGAATGAATTTTCTGTGGCCCCTCCTCCTCTGGGTCACCAGCCCTGGATTCAAAGTTTGGGGTGACTATGTCTGATTGGAGGACACAAGCCCTTACTTAGTTGCAAATGAAGCTAGGGAAGCAATCATCTTGTGTTTTCTGACTCTCTATAAGGCTCTGCCTTCCACCAAGACTCAAGGAGTCTCCCAATATAAGGAGGAGAATCAGAGGTGAGAAATGGCCTCCTGATCTAAGGACAGAGATTGGACACAAGATTCCACCACACAGAGGCATACCCCCACATGCACTGAATTCATTTGTTCCTTCACTGATATTCTCAATCTCTTTTGGAAGTTTTTTAAACTGCCCAGCCCTGTGCTAGGCAGAGGTGGGAGATGAAAAAGGAGAAGCCATGTCTGTGCTTTTTCTTTTTTTGCTGCTTGTAGGATCTCAGTTCCCCCAACAGGGATCCAACCTAGGCCACAGCAGTGAAAGACCAGAATCCTAACCAGTGGGTCTGTGTTTTAAGAAGCTTATAATCTGGCTCTGGAGGAAAAAAGGCCTGCAGTGGAGCTAAGAATGTGGTCCCAGGAAAGGTCTACTGGTCACCTGGATTCATTTTCACAGAATGGTACATTGCCAGGGTCCAGCATCTTGACAGGCTCAGGACCTTGATGTTTATGGCACTTGACAGTGGCTACATCTCTCGGATTAGAGACATATCTCAGACCCACATTAACAAAGATCACTATAACTGATGCATAAACCAGGAGTCCATTTATTAATCTGCAAAAAGAAAGTGCTATTTTCAAAGTCAATTTAATTCACAAAACAGACCAGAATATTCACATCAGAAGATCCATGCATTTTCTAATGGGGAGCCAAGTATCAGAGGGTAGCCTGGTGGTAGGTCTGAAATCAGAGGAAAGGGTGTGAGCCAATCTCAAGAGAGACCTCTCCATCAGTAAGCTTAGACACTACTCATCTCAGCTGTTTCTCAACACTGACTGCCCTTTAGAAGCATCTGGGGAGATTTCTTAAGCACTCACACTTGGGCCCTCTCTTCGAGATTCTGATTCAGTTGGTTATGCACTGTGCTGTGCTGTGCTGTGCTGAGTTGTGTTCAACTCTTTGCAACCCCCTGGACTGTAACCCGCTGGGCTCCTCTGTCCATGGGATTTCCCAGGCAAGTATACTGGAGTGGCTTGTAATTTCCTCTTCCAAGGGATCTTCCTAACCCAGAAATCGAACCTATGTCTCCTGCATCGCAGACGGATTCTTTACCACTGAGCTACCAGGGAAGCTCTTTCAGTTGGTTATGGCAAAGCCCAAATAGGAATCTTACTTTAAAAGTAGCTGAGGCAAGTCTAACATGCAGCAAAGGGGCTGTTTTCTAGGTCTTGTCAAGAAAATAATATTGTTAATATTGCTTAGCTAAAATTTCTTATCCCCGGGTAGTACCTGGAGAGACACCTGTGACTACCTTTTCAGGTTTCCGTAGTTGACCATTCTTGTTTTTCTATTCACACAGATGTTCTCCAAACAGGATATATTACAGTTGATATGATTTCCACTCATTAAATTGCAGTCAGTTTCTAGGGAACACTTCCAGATCACCGTGGCATCTTGGTCTGAGAGTTTTGAGTGTTTCCAAACTTCTCTGACAGTTTTACACACAGGCTCTTAGTTTCCTACAGATGTTTAATTTCACTTATGGAGAGTGGATTTTATTTCAGGGGCAACTTTATGCTCTGTCTTTTTGAGGATGCCTCATTGTTTGTCATCAAGTATCCAGAGAATAATCTAAGGCTGTGGAAATTCAAATAGAAAGTTGAAGTACAATGAATTAACTCTGATTATTATGCACATAGTGGTGGCTCAATGGAAAGAATCAGAGAGGTTTTGATCTTTTGGGGGTATGTGACTTTGGGCAAAAGGCTTTATCATCCTGAGCTTCATTTGTAACCTAGCCTTTAGAGTTGTGGTGAGCAATAAAGATACTGTATGAAAAATCCTTAGCATGATGTAGGCACTCAATTGTGCCTACATAACTTTAGGTACAAAGTTAGGCACAAATTTAGGCATAAATTTAATACATAATGTTAAAATAACTTTTAATATTGATATTATTCACAGGATCTATTTTTCAAAAGTTAGGGATTATTTCCTCAGAACCAAACTCCCTCTCCAGTTTTTTAGAACAGTAATTTTGTCATGATTTAAAAATAGTAATATACACTTATAAAAAATTCAAGCAATACAGAAAAAACACCAGGAAGAAAGTAACATATCACTCTTAATTCTAACACTCAAAATAACATCTTTAACTTATGGTGAAAATCATTCTGAACATCTCTATATGTATTTATACCAGATAATTGGCATAGAGAAACCATTTTAAAGGGCTCACACTGAGCAAGATGTTTTAAATAAAATATTTAATTAAAAAGCCTTATGGAAGTTAATTTAACAAGTAAAATGACTAATGGATTTATGAATAAGTTATAAAAGATTATGAAAATAATTGGAGTTATTTTTAAAACTACACATTTTTATGTTAAACAATATTGACTATTGTCTACCATAAAGATGATCAGTAGTGTATACTTCTCCCATCTCCTCTCCTACACCTAATTTTTGTTATTCATTATTTTTACTATGGGCTTCTCTGTTGGCTCAGTGGTAAAGAATCTGCCTGCCGATGTGGGAGATGCAGGTTCAGTTCCTAGGTTAGGAAAATCCTCTGGAGGAAGAAATGGCAACTCACTCAAGTATTCTTGCCTGGAGAATCCCCTGGCAGGCTACAGTCCACATGGTTTCAAAGGAGTTGGACACAACTTAGCAACTAAACAGCAATAATTTTTACCTTACCAATATTCATAATATTTACATTTTAATTTACAACTATAATTCCTCTAATTGTTTAGGCTAAGTTCTAGATTTAAATAGATGCAATCTTGGTGTTGGAGAAGACTCTTGAGAGTCCCTTGGACTGCAAGGAGATCCAACCAGTCCATTCTGAAGGAGATCAGCCCTGGGATTTCTTTGCAAGGAATGATGCTAAAGCTGAAACTCTAGTACTTTGGCCACCTCATGAGAAGAGTTGACTCATTGGAAAAGACTTTAATGCTGGGAGGGACTGGGGGCAGAAGGAGAAGGGGACGACAGAGGATGAGATGGCTGGATGGCATCACTGACTCGATGGACGTGAATCTGGGTGAACTCTGGGAGTTGGTGATGGACAGGGAGGCCTGGCGTGCTGCGATTTGTGGGATCGCAAAGAGTCGGACATGACTGAGCGACTGAACTGAACTGAATCTTCATCACCAATGCTTCATAGTAACTTCTTTTATTTACATTCACGTTTTGATTTGCTGGATTTCAGCATCAAGCTTTTTTTTTTTTTTCCAGAAGGATTCTAGGTTCTTTAAATTCTTTCAATTTTAATAATAGTTTTAACAACTTTAAATTGTTAAAGCACCTGTTATTTTTTTATTTCTCTGACAACATAGTTGGGTAAAATATTCCTGGGGTTACACTTTCCCTCAGGATGACATTAACTTTTGCTGTGGACAAGTCTGATTTTATTCCTCCTTCTAGGTAACTTGCTTTTACCTCTTGAAGAAAGAATTGTTTCTTCGTCTGTGAAATTCAACAATTTGACCAGGATTAATCTCTCTTTTGATAGTATCACTAGAGAATTTATTATGTCCCTGTAATTGGCTGAGTGAACTTGGGTTAAGACCTTGTCACTCTCTGGGCCTCATTTTCCCCAAATGAGGGAGATAATGAGTACTTTCAGCTCTGGCAGTCTATGCTCCTCTGATTGAATTTGTGAATGAGCAAGCAGGTAGTTTTTTCTTTTGGGGGTTGTTAGAAAAAGATATGTAGGAACTGAGTTGAAAGAGCTGCTTCTGGAGGTTATTGCAGGACTTCAAGTTCTTGTGAGAAAATGGGCTAGAGCACTAGACGGTCCTTTTCCATCCCTAGAGTGAATACCGATGCTCTGATATGGTTCTGTGACTAGGGGCCAGATGGCTAAAGTCTGATGTTTCATAGTAGTTTAGAGTAGGAATGTATCTTTAAGCCCTTCTAACCCAATGCTTTCATCTTACGTATTAGCAATCAGATGCTCAGAGAAGAGGTATGGCTTGTACGAGGTCACACAGTGAGTTAGCGGCACAGCAGAGACTGGAATTCAGGCTTTATAATTCTCAATCTGTACTTTCTTCTCTGCAGTGCAGTACGATGATGAAACTTAGAACAGGTCTAGACCCAAGATGAGCCCATTATCTTGACTCTGCCTTGCCATTGTCAACTGACACCAATTGGTCCTCATTTTAGTGGGAACATCTGGATACTTAGGGGCTTCCCTGATAGCTCAGTTGGTAAAGAATCTGCCTGCAATGTGGGAGACCTGGGTTCCATCTCTAGGTTGGGAAGATCCCCTGGAGAAGGGAGAGGCTACCCACTCCAGTATCCTGGCCTGGAGAATTCCATGCACTATACAGTCCATGCGTTTGCAGAGTCAAGACACAACTGAACGACTTTCACTTTCCTTCGCCTTGGAAGAAAAGTGATTTGAACTCACTTCACTTCACTTCTGGACACTTAAACTGAGGGTAAGGAGAAAGATGAAACTTAAAGATGTCCTTCTTTTTCATCAGTTCCTTTCAACTCCTACCCATCCTTTAAACAACAGCTTCCAGGTCCTCCATGAAGCCTTCTGATACCAGAGTTTGAGGAGATCTTGCCTACATCTCCATCCATCCATTCATCTATCCATCCAACCAGTCATCCATTTACTTAACAACTACTCATTGAGCATCTTCTTGTGTAAGGCTGTTAGCTGGGGACTCATCAATGAACCAGTCATATCTACATTTTCATGGAGCTACCAGGGCAAGAATAAAGGTAATTATGATGTATTGTGATAAACAAAACCCCACACCCTCAAAGAAACCAGCTTTTCATTTTGAAGCTTCTCACAGCTACTGTCATCCACACCGAGACTGATAGATTTTACTAATAGCTAGAATTGTTACTGAAAACGCAAGTCTGTATGCCCAAAGCACAGTGAGGCCAAACAATACTAAAACATAGGTATACCTATGGCTGATTCATGTTGAGGTTTGACAGAAAACAAAATTCTGTAAAGCAATTATCCTTCAATTTAAAAATATGCATATTTTTTAAAAAGATTAAGACATTAGCGTCTGGAACTGAGAAAGGCTTGTTGCAAGGCCTTGTAAGATGAGTGGCTTGTGTCTTATAAACCCCAAGCTCCTGAAAGCTTCCAGCAAGCCCCTTTATAGGAAAGGCAAGGGAGGAATGTGGTTAGTTGTTGCAAACTTCTTGGTGTCAGATCCTTTGTCCTTGAAGTCAGGTCACGGTCTGGTAATGATGTTCCTATCAGTCTCTACCAAATGAATGTTATTCTCTGTTATGACAAGAAAGGGCTTCTCTGGTGGCTCAGATGGCAAAGAATCTGCCTGTAATGCAGGAGACCGAGGTTCAATTCCTGGGTTGGGAAGATCCTCTGAAGAAGGAGATGGCAACCCACTGCAGTATTCTTGCCTGGAAGATTCCATGGACAGAGGAGCCTGGCAGGCTATAGTCCATGGGGTCACAAAGAGTCAGATATAACTGAGCAACTAACACTAAATGACAAGAAAGGGCAAGGTCCAAGACACAACTTTCACCCTCCAAGTTCCTGATCCTGGCTGAGAGGAGGCAGATCTCAGTTGGCGGCTTCCTCAGGACCAGGTTCCCAGACCCTGCCCAGCTGTCATCTCTGAGGGAGCCAGGCGCCCAACCCAACTGGCCCTTAAGACTCAGGCTGCCCAAACTGAGGGGGTGGGGAACCAGGTCCCACAGACTATGACCCAGGCCAACTGCCACTGCTATTATGTTGCAGAGACAGAGATGGGGACAAAGCTCACTGCTGCCTCAAGGCCTGGACCAAGGCTAGTAAGTGGCTTTGCCAAGGGCTCTGGAACCCTGTAGGACACAGCTCCCAGCCTATTCCCTGAGCCTCCCAGCTCACCCCTAGCCAGAGTCCAGGAAACAGGCTGGAAGGCCTCAGGGAGAAGGCCAGGATCCACCTCTTACCTCACTCTCACCTGATGACCACCCCCCAACTAAGCACTGGCTAAATCAGTGGGAGGAATGATGCACAGTAATGGCTGCATGCCGAGGACTGCCCTTGATGCATTCTGTTGTAGAGCCAGGGGTTAAATGTTTGAATAAACAATAAAGTGACAAATTATAAAACTATTAAACTATGAATAGGAAAATGTTGAACTACTGTTTCTGTGGTTCAGTCACTAAGCATGTCCAACTCTTTGCAACCCCGTGGAGAGCAGCACGCCAGGCTCACCCATCCTTCACTACTCCCGCAGTTTACTCAGATTCATGTCCATTGAGTTAGTGATGCTATCTAACCAGCTCATGCTTGCCACCCCCTTCTCCTTTTGCCTTCAGTCTTTACCAGCATCAGAGTTTTTTCCAATGAGTTGGCTGTTCACATCAGGTGGCCAAATTATTGGAGCTTCGGCTTCAGCACCAGTCCTTCCAATGAATATTCAAGGTTGATTTCCTTTAGGATTGACTGGTTTGATCTCCTTGCAGTCCAAGGGACTCTCAAGAGTCTTTTCCAGCACCATGGTTCAAAAGCATCAATTCTTCAGTGCTCAGCCTTCTTTATGGTCCAACTCTCATCCATGCATGACTACTGGAAAACTATAGCTTTGACTAGATCTTTGTCAGCAAAGTGATGTCTCTGCTTTTTAATACACTGTCTAGGTTTGTGACAGCTTTCCTTCCAGGGAGCAAGTGTCTTAATTTCATGGCTGCAGTCACTGTGGTGATTTTGGAGCCCAAGAAAATATATCTGTCACTACTTCCAATTCCTCCCCTTCTATTTGCCATGAAGTGATGAACCAGATACTATGATCTTAGTTTTTTTGACTGTTGAATTTTAAGCCAGCTTTTTCACTCTCCTCTTTCACTTTCATCATCAAGAGGCTCTTTTCATCAAGAGGCTCTTTAGTTCCTCTTTGCTTTCTGCCATAAGGGTGGCATCATCTGCATACCTGAGACTGTCAATATTTCTCCTGGCAATCTTGATTCCACCTTGTGACTCATCCAGCCCAGCATTTCACATGATGTATTCTGCATATAAGTTAAATAAACAGGGTGACAATATACAGCCTTGACCTACTCCTTTTCCAATTTTGAACCAGTCCATTATTCTGTGTCCTGTTCTAACTGTTCCTTCTTGACCTGCATACAGGCTTCCCAGGAGGCAGGTAAAGTTGTCTAGCACTCCCATTGCTTTAAGAATTTTCTGAAGTTTGTTGTGATTCACATAGTCAAAGGCTTTTGTGTAATAAATGAGGCAGAAATAGATGTTTCTCTGGAATTCCCTTGCTTTCTCCAGGATCCAACCAGTGTTGGCAATTTGATCTCTGGTTCCTCTGCCTTTTCAAAACCCAACTTGTACATCTGGGAGTTCTCCGTTCATGTACTATTGAAATCTAGCTTGAAGGATTTTGAGCATAACTTTGCTAGCATGTGAAATGAGCACAATTGTATGGTGGTTTGAACATTCTTTAGCATTGCCTGTCTTTAGGATTGGAATGAAAACTGACATTTTCCACTCCTGTGGCCACTGCTGAGTTTTCTAAATTTGCTGTCATATTGAGTGCAGCACTTTAACAGCATCATCTTTTTAGGATTCGAAATAGCTCAGCTGAAATTCTATCGCCTTCACTGGTTTTGTTTGTAGTAATGCTTCCTAAGGCCCACTTGACTCCACACTCCAGAATGTTTAGGTGAAGACCCCACTATCACTTAAAGGTTAAACTTAAAGGTTATTAAGACCACTTAAGGTTATTAAGACCACTATCACTTAAAGGTTAACTTAAAGGTTATTAAGACCTTTTGTGTATAGTTCTGTGTATTCTTGCCACCTCTTCTTAATCTCTTCTCCTGCTGTTAGGTCCTTACTGTTTTTGTCCTTTATGGTGCCCATCCTTACATGAAATGTTCCTTTCATATCTCCAATTTTATTGAAGAGATCTCTAGACTTTTCCATTTTATTGCTTTCCTCTATTTACTAGTACTTTAATTTCTATAATATGTACTAGATTTACTGTTTTACCTTAATTATTTTCTGAATAAGGTCTAAATTTAGAAAATTCAGAGTGAATTTGAAAAATAGCAAATGGCAAATTTCTCAAACTGCAAATAAAACTTTAGGGATGTTAAAAGATTACCAAATGACCTCAGAAGTAAGTAACTACAAAGGACAATTATTTTTAAGCAGGTTAGAAACTAAGAAACATAAAACTGGAATAAAGAAATAAACTATACAAATCTTGACATTATTTGTTCTAGTTCTGTGAAAAATACCGCTGGTAGCTTGATAGGGATTGCACTGAATCTGTAGATTGCTTTGGGTAGTGTACTCATTTTCACTATATTGATTCTTCTGATCCATGAACATGAAGCCAGAAAGAAAAACACCAATGCAGTATACTAACAAATATATATGGAATTTAGAAAGATGGTAATGATGACCCTGTATGCGAGACAGCAAAAGAGACACAGATGTGTAGAGCGGACTTTTGGACTCTGAGGGAGAGGGAGAGGGTGGGATGATCTGGAAGAATGGCATTGAAACATGTATACTATCATGTAAGAAACGAATCGCCAGTCTATGTCTGATGCAGGATACAGGATGCTTGGGGCTGGTGCATGGGGATGACCCAGATAGATGTTATGAGGAGGGAGGTGGGAGGGGGGTTCATGTTTGGGAACGCATGTACACCCGTGGTGGATTCATGTCAATGTATGGCAAAACCAATACAGTATTGTAAAGTAAAATAAAGTAAAAAAAAAAAAAGCTATTGTAAATAGTAAGCTATATTTTAATTTCCTATTGATAAATACTAGTATATAGAAATGTGGTTGGTTTGTATATATTAATCTCAAATTCTACGTAATAAAGAACTGATTAATTTTTCTAAAAAAAAGAAAAAGAAATAAACTAAAAGAAGACAACTCACCATGCCAATGAAGCTACAAAATATGCAGGTATAATCCATAAAGAACTGTTAATAGAAGAATAGAGTGGCTAGCTGTTCAAAAATAGTCTCCTACTGTGCTCTTCAAAAAATAGTCACCACAAGAATGTAATAGTTATAAAGTGCCTAAAATGTGAGCTAGGCAATCAGCTTTGCTTTTTCATAAGTAAACTGCCCACCATCTTTAAATAGCTATGCCTGTATGCATGCTTACTTAGTCGTGTCAGACTCTTTGCGACCCAGTAGGCTGTGTAGCTTACCAGGCTGTTCTGTCCATGGGATTTCCCAGACAAGAATACTGGAGTGGGTTGCCATTTCCTCCTCCAAGTGATCTTCTGGACCCAAGGATCAAACCCATGTCTCCTGCATTGACACACAGATTCTTTACCACTGAGCCACCAGGAAAGCACATAAATAACTACAAATGACTGACAATAATCTTACAGTTGGCAACAGTTTATGACTCTTAGGAAAAAATGCACATGGTTTATCATACAAAAGGCTATTATTAAGATAAACAAACCAGAACTATACATATCAATATGATTACACCTCAAAAATAATCGGGGACTTTCCTAGTGGTCCAGTGGTGAAAACTTTGTGCTCCCACTGCGTTGGGCACGGGCTTGCTCCCTGGCCAAGGAAATAAGACACTGCATGTTGGTGGCACGGCCCCCCCAAAATGTCGAACAAGAAAACTCAAGTTGTAGAAATATATTTTATATGACACTATTTATATAAAGTTAAAAAACATGCAAGTTATCAGTATCAACTATTGTTTTTAAAAAATATATATCAAATAGATATATAAGTATAAAGGTATGTATACAATGCAGGAGACCCGGGTTCAATCCCTGGGTCGGGAAGATCCTCTGGAGAAGGAAATGGCAACCCACTCCAGTACTATTGCCTGGAAAATCCCATGGACAGAGGAGCCTGGTAGGCTACAGTCCATGGGGTCGCAAAGAGTTGGACACGACTGAGCGACTTTAATTACTTACTTACTTACTTGCACATGAGTTAGTATACATACAAATATTTCCTAGCTCTGTCTGCTTAGAGAGCCTATAAGCAGTGATACCCCAATAGCAATGATCACACCCAGTACCCAGATCTTGGTTTCTAATAATTGCCAGTGTTTAATAAAAAGAATCAGTGCCCCTTTGAGAAGTGACTGATTCCAGGGCTGGGAAAGTATAAGATGAGCCTGGAGCATCTTGTGATACTAAGACAGAAACATGTCAAAAAGACACTGAAGCCAACCAAAAGAGCTTCCAATGGCCAAAGCTTAAACAATTTGAGCAACAAAATAAATATTCACAGTTTGGATTATAATCCAAATAATGAAATAAATATCACTAAGTCCTTGCTGATATAAATAAATGGATAAATAAAAAATGAGTAAGAAGTAAAAAGTCTTCCTTACAGAAGAATTTCACTGAATAAAAATAGAAGGAATTAGGCTTCCCTGGCAGCTCAGCAGTAAAGAATCCACTTGCCAGTGCAGAAGACACAGGTTCGATCCCTGATCTGGGAAGATCTCACACGCCAGGGAGCAACTAAGCCTATGCACCAGTTATTGAGCCTATACTCTGGAGTCTAGGAGCGGCAACTACTGAGTCCACACGCTGCACTTCTGAAGCCCTCACTCTAGGGCCCATGCTCCACAACAAGAGAAGCCACTGCAATTAGAAGCCCTCGCACTGCAACTAGAGTGTAGCCCCTGCTCACTACAACTAGAGAAAAGCCTGTGCAGCAGCGAAGACCCAGCACAGCCAAAAATAAAATCTAAAAATGTTTTTAAAAAATAGAAGGGGGGCTGGCCATAGCTCAGCGGTTCCTTCGACTACAGAGTGATCAAATTACCTTCTCTGAGGCTAGTTCGAGACCCTCGGGAACTCTCCAGTCCTTCAAAAATAAAATAAAATAAATAAATAGAAGGAATTAGGGAATTAGAAAACCAGCATTAGAACATCATAATATTAATTGTATCAGGCAAGATCTACCAATAAATACTATAATTAGTGAATGAAGATTTAAGATAAAACAGGATATTTGCATAGTTTCAAATTATATCTCCCCAAATATTATTTTTACAAAAGAAAAAACAGTAATTTCACAATGGAGAAACCTGGCAGCCCCACCTTAATCAAGTGATCAAGATAAATATTTTAAGTAATAAGATGTATCGGTGTTGTGTATGACTGAGCAGATGCATTGAAAAGGGCACATAGCTTCTGTGATACTTTTCCCCCAAATCCATAGAATTAATCAAATCATAAGAAAACCCTGGACAAACAAATTGAGGAACATTCTACCAAATACCTGTCAAGTACTCTAAGTGTCAAGATCACAATGGAAGAGGGAAGGCTAAGGAACTGTTACAAATGGATACTAAGGAGACGCAGTAACTCAGCACCACGGGGTCCTAGACTGGATTCTAGAATAGAAAGAGGACATAATGGAAAACCTGATGAACTCTGAATAAAGAGTTTAGTTTAATTAATAGTATTGCATTCATGTTAATCTCAGTTCAGTTCAGTTCAGGTGAGTAGCTCAGTCGTGTCCAACTCTTTGCAACCCCATGGACTGCAGCATGCCAGGCCTCCCTGTCCATCACCAAGTCCCAGAGCTTACTCCAACTCATGTCCATTGAGTCAGTGATGTCATCCAATCATTTCATTCTCTGTCACCCTCTTCTTCTCCCACCTTCAATCTTTCCCAGCATCAGAATCTTTTCCGATGAGTCAGTTCTTCACATCAGGTGGCCAAAGTGTTGGAGTTTCAGCTTCAGCATCAGTCCTTTCAATGAATATTCAGGACTGATTTCCTTTAGGATGGACTAGTTTGATCTCTTTGCAGTCTAAGGGACTCTCAAGAGTCTTCTGCAACACCACAGTTCAAAAGCATCAATTCTTCTGCACTCAGCTTTCTTCACAGTCCAACTCTCAGATCCATACATGACCACTAGAAAAACCATAGCCTTGACAAGACGGACCTTAGTCGGCAAAGTAATGTCTTTGCTTTTGAATATGCTATCTAGGTTGGTCATAACTTTTCTTCCAAGGAGTAAGTGTCTTTTAATTTCATGGCTGCAGTCACCATCTGCAGTGATTTTGGAGCCCAGAAAAATAAAGTCTGACACTGTTTCCACTGTTTCCTCATCTATTTCCCATGAAGTGATGGGACCAGGTGCCATGATCTTCGTTTTCTGAATGTTGAGCCATAAGCCAACTTTTTCGCTCTCCTCTTTCACTTTCATCAAGAGGCTTTTTAGCTCCTCTTCACCTTCTGCCATAAGGGTGGTGTCATCTGCATATCTGAGGTTATTGATATTTCTCCCGGCAATCTTGATTCCAGCTTGTGTTTCTTCCAGTTCAGCGTTTCTCATGATGTACTCTGCATAGAAGTTAAATAAGCAGGGTAACAATATACAGCCTTGATGTACTCCTTTTCCTATTTGGAACCAGTCTGTTGTTCCATGTCCAGTTCTAACTGTTGCTTCCTGACCTGCATAGAGGTTTCTCAAGGGGCAGCTCAGGTGGTCTGGTATTCCCATCTCTTTCAGAATTTTCCACAGTTTGTTGTGATCCACACAGTCAAAGGCTTTGGCATAGTCAATAAAGCAGAAATAGATGTTTTTCTGGAACTCTCTTGCTTTTTCCATGATCCAGTGGATGTTGGCAATTTGATCTCTGGTTCCTCTGCCTTTTCTAAAACCAGCTTGAATGTCAGGAAGTTCATGGTTCATGTATTGCTGAAGCCTGGCTTGGAGAATTTTGAGCATTACTTTACTAGTATGTGAGATGAGTGCAGTTGTGTGGTAGTTTGAGCATTCTTTGGCATTGCCTTTCTTTGGGATTGGAATGAAAACTGACCTTTTCCAGTCCTGTGGCCACTGCTGAGTTTTCCAAATGTGCTGGCATATTGAGTGCAGCACTTTGACAGCATCATCTTTCAGGATTTGAAATAGCTCAACTGGAACTCCATAACCTCCACTAGCTTTGTTCATAGTGATGCTTTCTAAGGCCCACTTGACTTCACATTCCAGGATGTCTGGCTCTAGCTGAATGATCGCACCATCATGATTATCATGGCCATGAAGATCTGTTTTGTACAGTTCTTCTGTGTATTCTTGCCACCTCGTCTTAATATCTTCTGTTTCTGTTAGGTCCACACCATTTCTGTCCTTTATTGAGCCCATCTTTGCATGAAATGTTCCCTTGGTATGTCTAATTTTCTTGAAGAGATCTCTAGTCTTTCCCATTCTGTTGTTTTCCTCTATTTCTTTGCATTGATCGCTGAAGAAGGCTTTCTTATCCCTTCTTGCTATTATTTGGAATTCTGCATTCAGATGCTTATATCTTTCCCTTTTTCTTAAGCAAGGTGTGGTGTAAGTATATACAACAGAATATTTATTCTTGTGTTGTTTTTCAGTTGTTAGTCATGTGTCCGACTCTTTGTGATCCCATGCACTATAGCCTACCAGGCTCCTTTGTCCAGGTGATTTTCCAGGCAAGAATACTGGAGTGGCTTGCTAGTTCCTTCTCCAGGGGATCTTCCTGTGTCTCCTGCAGCTCCTGCAAGGCAGGTGGATTCTTTATCACTGAGCCAGTGGGAAGCCCACTACAGAATACTATTTAGCCATAAACAATAATGAGAATTTTGCTATCTGCAACAACATGAATGGATTTGGAGAGCATTATGTTAGTGAAATAAGTCAGATAGAAAAATGAAAATACTGTGTGATATCACTTCTAGGTGGAATCTAAAAATACAACAAACTAGTGAACATAACAAAAAGAAACAGACTCACAGATATAGAGGACAAACTAGTGATTATCGGTGGGGAGAAGGAAGTGGGTGGGACGATATAGGGGTAGGGGATTCAAAGGTACAAACTACTACATATAAAAAAAGTTATCTAGGTATATTGTATAACACAGGGAATATAGCCAATATTTTATAATAACTGTAAATGGGATACAAACTTCGTGAATCACTATATTGTACACTTTTAACTTATATAATATTGTATATCAGTTACACTTCAACAAAAAAAAACTAATCATAGATAAGGGGAAAAAAGAATATGACTCTAGCTGCAATAGAGAATGAATTAAATGGGGGTTGAGAATAGAAGCAAAGAGATAAACTGGGAGGCTGTTACCATAATCTAGAGGAGAGTATGGGGTCTAAACCAAGGCGATGGTGCTGGAAAAAGTGAGAAAGGGAAAAATAGAAGACCTATCTTAGAAGAAGCTATCCTAGAAGAAGGAAATAAAAAAAACCAATACTTGGAATATGATCAGATGTGTGGTAAGTAAGAAGGAAGATTCAAGGATGATGACTCCTCTGAACTATCTCACAAATGCTCTCTGTACATTCACATTATTTGGCATTTAAGCAAATACAGTATGCTATGGTTGTTTTGCTTTTTGTGTTTATCTTTTTTCTCCTCGACAATCTCTTCTGTGGCTCAGATGGTAAGGAATCTGCCTGAAATGCAGGAGACCTGGGTTCAATCCCTGGGTCTGGAAGATATCCTGGCAAAGGGAAAGGCAACCTAATCTAGTATGCTTGCCTGGAAAATCCCATGGACAGAGGAACCTCATGGGCTACAGTCCAAGGGATCAAAAAGAGTTGGACAAGACTGAGCAACTAATACTTTGTCTCCTCGATAGACTGGGAGCTCATTGAGGGCAGAAACTCTTTTCCGTTGACTCTTCCACACCACCCAGTTCCTTACCTTGTGCCAGAGCTTTTGAGAAAGGCTTGGTAGGAGCTGGGGAGGTGCTGAGCAGGATGGCTTGGGGCCAGAAGCAATAACATTCTGATGCTCTGGGCAAGGCTGTTGAGGAAACGGGAATCCTCTGGCTGGCTGGAATCAGATGAGCCTTTGAAGAACCAGGAAGGAGAACTTGGAGCAAGAGATGAGTTGAAATCTAGTATAGGAAAACAAGCTCAGGAGATTTTGACAGCAAAGGGATTACTAGAAATGATTCAAGAGCAGAGGGAAAAAAGGTGGTGTGCGTAAAGGTCCCTGTAAATTGTCTTGGTTAAGACATTCTTCTTCAACTGTTTGCTTGGCAGAGCAACAACCCTGATTCTTAATGGTGCATTGGAAATGCTTATAATACTAAAGGGTTATTTGATCAGTTCTAATCTATCATAGAGCCTCCTGAAAGCTAAGCCACTAAAGTGAAGCAAAAGTCATTGAGTCGGGTCTGACTCTTTGCGACCCCATGAACTATACAGTCCATGGAATTCTCCAGCCAGAATACTGGAGTGGGTAGCTGTTCCCTTCTCCAGGGGATCTTCCCAACCCAGGGGTGGAACCCAGGTCTCCCACATTGCAGGCAGATTCTTTCCCAGCTTAACCACCAGGGAAGCCCAGGCCACTAAAAAATCATATTAAAAATGAATTACAGTACTTTATTCATTTATTCAGTAACTTATTCAAAAGAGTTCTTTTTGATCACCTGTTATCTTATATATTCTGTTCCAAGTGCTGAATAATGAAACTTCTGCTCCACTGGAGAGACAATGATTAAGTATTTACAAGTGTGATAAATGACACTAATGAGAAATTTACCATTTTATAAGACCATATAACAGGAAGGTCTAAACTTGTCTCTGGGCTGGGGAAGGCTTTCTTCAGGAGTGATGCTTAAGTTGAAGCCTCAAGGATGAGTAGGAGTTAGCTGGATGATGAACTGGAAGAATGAACATGAAGAGACAGTGGGAGTGGTGTTGGCATGTGGGGAGGTCCACAGACGTTAAGAGCCCAGTGTTATTCAAAGAACTGAAAGGTATATATTGACTGGAGCATGTAATATGGGACATGAGACAAAGCTGAGAGACTGCTGGAGGTCAGCTCATCTAAGATTTCATAGTCGTGTCGGAGTATTCATAGACCTTCTTTCTGGAATGGCTTTGTTCTGGTACTTGGGAATATACAGAATTGAATCAGACTTTTAAAGGACTTTAACCCTAGGCCTTAAATAGCTCATCACGTAGGTAGAACCTCTCTGCTAATGACAGTGCAGCATGATAAATATGATGATAGAGGTAAGAAGAGATTTTCATGGGGATTCACAGAACAGCCACTTAAAGAATAAAAGTATCTCGTCCTATTGCCTTTTATGTTATGGCATATTGTCTCCAAACTCATATTAAAACAATCAGTTGTAGAACTAAGTTTAGTTTAGTATTCTTTTCAGACACACAGAAAAAATGGTTTAGCCACTTAGGCAAGCAAACAATTTATACTATAGTTCTTGCTGATGACCTATTTCTTTCCTTTTCATAAACTGTCACTATTCCTTTAAGACTCTGCTGAACTGTCCCCTTTCTGCTTTACTCTAGACTGAGTCAGGAATCTTTCCCTCTGTGTCCCTGAAGGATCCTGGTATATAATTTATTATAATATATTCTTTTCATTTTCTGTATCCCCACTAGACCTTTTTTACCCCAAGTAAACTTCTTAAGTATAGAGATTTTGTCATGCTCATCCTTAAATTGGTCATTCGACAAATATTTATCAAACACCTACTATGTGCTGGTCATCAGGTTGAATGCTGCATATTCAGTGATAACTCAGATAAGACTCAGTCCTTGGTCTCACAAAGCTTCTAGTCTAGTGCAGAAGGCAGATGAGTAAAGGGGCAAGAACAGTAAGTATACAAACGCTATGATAAAGAAAATGCAAAGTGCTGTGGGGAGCTCAAAGCAAGGGCATGTAAATTACTTGAGGTGGGGGTAGGGGGAGGCAGGGGGCGGGGATAACATAAGGTTTGCAGAAAGAAGGGCTTCCCAAGTGGTTCAGTGGTAAAGAATCTGTCTGCCAAGGCAGAAGATGCGAGTTCAGTCCCTGGGCTGGGAAGATCCCCTGGAGGAGGAAATGGCACCCCACTCCAGTATTCCTGCCTGGTAAATCCCATGAACAGAGGAGCCTGGTGGGCTACAGTCCACGGGGTTCCAAATAGTGGGACACAACTAAGTATGCACACACGCATGCACGCAAACAGAACTGAAGGATGAGCACGAGTTAACAGGGCAAACTGAAGCCATGGTTCCAAAGCTCAGACACAAGAAACTGAAAGAAGTTCATAGAACAGTGGAGTTTTGGGGCAGGTAGAAGTGATTAGGTGGAGGGTGATGGGGAAAGGAGGGAACAATTAGAGATCGGTGCTCAACATGATGGTGTACACATAGAAAGCACTGTGTAAATATTTGCTAGATGAATGTCTCATTTGCCTGAAAAAGTGAGACCTTTGGGAAAGCCAAGCTTGCGAGCAATTATTTGTTCTCTTGTTCTCTAGGAGACATTGTACTGGGTGAGTTAAAAGCCTGGTTTCTGATACCAACTACTTAGATTAGTATCCTGGCTTTGACAATTTGCCTGTCTAGGCAGAGGTGACCTAGACAAATTACATAAACTCTTTTGAGTCATTTATTCTTATCTGTAAGTTAGAGATGATAATAATACTTCATATGATTGTTGTCAAGATTAAAGTTAATATTTGTAAAGCATTGGAACAGAGCCTAGAACTAAGCACTGTGTGTTGGCTGTTATTACTCCTCCATTCATCAAAACATTTATTGAGGGACAGAACTGCGATAGAGGCGGTAAAAATAAGATGTGGCTCCAGCCATGGAGGAGGACCATAAAGTCTGGTGAGGGAGAAGATTCATAAATAAGTAATTACAATACAATGTGATCAAGCAGGGTGATAGCAGTAAGCGCTGAAGAAGTGGGAGTGACTCATTCTCTCCAAAGAAGCCCCCCAAAAAGACAAGAGAAACTACAGAGGGGGAGGATGCATTTAAGTTGGGCGAAGAATGAACAGTTTGCCAGCAAAGAAAGGCAATAGAGTTTATCATGCCAAGGAAGTACCATGTTGCAAAGCCTTAGTAGGATGCAAGCCTAAGGCATGTTTAACAAAGGAAAAGGGGCACTAGAAATCTTTTCTATTCCAAGGTCTATGCCTGACACTTTTAAAAAGTTACTTCTTTTACTTTTCATAAGAACTATTACCAGTGTACACACTCTACCTGATACTCATATAGTACCGACTGCTGCAGTCACTTTATGTACACAAACTTTATGAAAAGTGTATGAAATAGGTACTATTATTATCCCTGTTTTACAGATGAGGAAACTGAGGCAGCAAAAGGTGAAGTTCCTCAATCAAAGACATACAGCTAGGAAGTGGCAGAGCCAAAATTCAAGCCTGTAGTTTGACACCAGAATCTGTACTCTTCACCGCTGACCTATTCTGCACCCCCAACTCCCACCCACTAGTTGATGATTTTGATTTGCTATAGTTATGGAAACTAGATATCCAAACGAGTTGGAAGCGCTTGTAAAGTAAGAGTTGAAGGTCACTTCCGGGAGAAAAGTGTGTGAACTCTCCAGCATGTGCACTCTGCACAAGACTGTACATAAAATTGCTTGACATAACTCCTTCTCCTCTCTGACTCTCACATTTGCTTTAGCCAGCAAATATGGGCTAGGGGTAGGGTGGGTATTCATTGAATCACACAGGATGCCTCAAGCCATACATGTTTCTCTGGGGGTCCATTTTAAACTTGGATCCTCCAACCAGCAAGTTGCTCTCCCTGGAAACAAAAATGTTTAAAATGCCTCCTTCACTGTAGGGGCAGACAAAAGTGCACAGAAAATGCAATACAGACAAGAAACATGACAGAAATTTAGGATTTTCTCTAGAACTAGGCAGAGCCATGTTAATTCACAAAGAGTAACATCTCATGGGACAATCAAGAATAATAAAGAGAATTTTGCAGGCTTATTGGAGGAAGCAAACTTCCTCAGGAATATGATCCATTAAGATTGTACTTAAAGTGAACCTTGAGCCAATGCAGTTACGGAGATTTAGATGAAGGGCTCCAGACAGAAGAGAATTTATAAAATTTGGATAGTGCTGAAAGGAAAGTCTAAACTGAACCTGAGGAATTCACTTTGGTTAATAGTTTCCCCTAATTTTCTTAGAAAGGAGGAGCTGAAGTTTAAACCAGAACCTACTAAACCACCTTTGAAGATCATTAAATAGATTTATCTGTAAGTCAATGGGCAGTAAACTATATATTTCCATTTCAGAGCATGGACTTGGTCTTTCTCAGTGAACACTTTTGTGACCTTTGTAAAATCTCCAGTTAAAGAATCCCTCTGTGTATGTCCTATAAAAAGCCATCTGGAAGGTTAGACCTAAGTTGACGTGTAGTCAAAACTCTATCTTCCAGAGTGGACAAAAAAGAGAACACTTCTTTTTAGTGTGAGTGTAATATATAGAACACGAACTTCCAGACAACTCCGAGGATGTTCAGGCTTCTCCGTGTGTGTGAAACTGCTGGAGAGCTGGGTACTGCACAGGTGGAATTTATAGCAACATTATGTCCCAGATTTTTGAGGACAGCTCAGATTTCAAATATCCTATCTTGTTGCAAGTATAAGTATGCTTATAAACTTACACTCTCATGTATCCTAATTTGAATAGAGGAAAATATGAGCATAATGTGATTCCTTCTTGGACTTTATAGTCAAAGCTATGGTTTTTCCAGTAGTCATGTACAGATGGACGATAAAGAGTGGCTCGGATCATGAACTTCTTGTTGCCAAATTCAGACTTAAATGGAAGAAAGTAGGGAAAAACCACTAGACCATTCAGGTATGACCTAAATAAAATTCCTTATGATTATACAGTGGAAGTGACAAATAGATTTAAGGGACTAGATCTCATAGATAGAGTGCCTGATGAACTATGGATGGAGGTTCATGACATTGTGCAGCAGACAGGGATCAAGACCATCCCCATGGAAAAGAAATGCAAAAAAGCAAAATGGCTGTCTGGGGAGGCCTTACAAATAGCTGTGAAAAGAAGAGAAACGAAAAGCAAAGGAGAAAAGGAAAGATATACCCATTTGAATGCAGAGTTCCAAAGAATAGCAAGAAGAGATAAGAAAGCCTTCCTCAGCGATCAATGCAAAGAAATAGAGGAAAACAACAGAATGGGAAAGACTAGAGATCTCTTCAAGAAAATTAGAGATACCAAGGGAACATTTCATGCAAAGATGGGCTCGATAAAGGACGGAAATGGTGTGGACCTAACAGAAGCAGAAGATATTAAGAGGTGGCAAGAATACACAGAAGAACTGTACAAAAAAGATCTTCACAACCATGATAATCATGATGGTGTAATCACTCACCTAGAGCCAGATATCCTGGAATGTGAAGACAAGTAAGCCTTAGGAAGCATCACTATGAACAAAGTAGTGGGGGTGATGAAATTCCAGTTGAGCTATTTCAAATCCTGAAAGATGATGCTGTGAAAGTGCTGCACTCAATATGCCAGCACATTTGGAAAACTCAGCAGTGGCCACAGGACTGAAAAAGGTTAGTTTTCATTCCAATCCCAAAGAAAGGCAATGTCAAAGAATGCTCAAACTACCCCACAATTGCATTCATCTCACACGCTAGTAAAGTAATGCTCAAAATTCTCCAATTCTCCAGAGTACATCATGAGAAATGCTGGGCTGGAAGAAGCACAAACTGGAATCAAGATTGCCGGGAGAAATATCAATGACCTCAGATATGCAGATGACACCACCCTTATGGCAGAAAGTGAAGAGGAGCTAAAAAGCCTCTTGATGAAAGTGAAAGAGGAGAGTGAAAAAGTTGGCTTAAAGCTCAACATTCAGAAAATGAAGATCATGGCATCTGGTCCCGTCACTTCATGGGAAATAGATGGGGAAACAGTGGAAACAGTGTCAGACTTTAATTTGGGGGGCTCCAAAATCACTGCAGATGGTGATTGCAGCCATGAAATTAAAAGACTCTTACTCCTTGGAAGGAAAGTTATGACCAACCTAAATAGTATATTCAAAAGCAGAAGCATTACTTTGCCAACAAAGCTCCATCTAGTCAAGGCTATGGTTTTTCCTGTGGTCATGTATGGATGTGAGAGTTGGACTGTGAAGAAAGCTGAGTGCCGAAGAATTGATGCTTTTGAACTGTGGTGTTGGAGAAGACTCTTGAGAGTCCCTTGGACTGCAAGGAGATCCAACCAGTCCATTCTTAAGGAGATCAGTCCTGGGTGTTCTTTGGAAGGACTGATGGTAAAGCTGAAACTCCAGTACTTTGGCCACCTCATGCGAAGAGTTGACTCATTGGAAAAGACTCTGATACTGGGAGGGATTGGGGGTGGGAGGAGAAGGGGATGACAGAGGATGAGATGGCTGGATGGCATCACTGACTCAATGGACGTGAGTTTGAACTCTGGGAGTTGGTGATGGATAGGGAGGCCTGGTGTGCTGCAATTCACGGGGTTGCAAAGAGTCAGACACAAATGAGTGACTGAACTGAGCTGAACTGAGCGCTGAAGAATTGATGCTTTCGAACTGTGGTGTTGGAGAAGACTTTTGAGAGTCCCTTGGATTGCAAAGAGATCAAACTTGTCAATTCTAGGGCTATGGTTGCCGCGAGCCAGCGTAAGGAACTCCGCCCATGGCAAAGGTCATGAGGAAGGAGGCTTCGGCATACGCAAAGGCGGGATTGAGCCTCAGGTCACCTTCCATTCCCGAGCATCTACCCCCAAAACCAGAGTCTGTTTTATGCTCTCACCTACATCTCTGACTTTACGGGGGGCTCTCCCCCATCACCATTTCTCTCGGAGAAGGAGTTAACTTGCAGCTCCAGTTAATAAAAATTCCTGGGCATGGCAAGATTGTTTCAATTTACAAACTCCTCTGAAGGTTCTCTAGCCTTCCTGTACAGGTTCATCCAGACACATGTGATTGTTTACAGCCTCCCAACTGTGAGAGGCACAAGATGTTTTAGACTTACTAAAGGCAGATTCTTTCGGGAAATTAGAAATTATTAGTATAGTGCATTGGTTAGGAATTATATTGGTGAAGGGTTTTTCATTTGTTGTGCCAACAATTGCTGCTAATTCCCTGCCCTGGGTGTGACAAGGGTGTCTCAGGTCAAACCTTTCTGCTGGCAGACTAGTTTGTGTGACAGGATTATCCATACTCCTGCCACTACCACATGATTGTTTACTACCTCTCAACCATAAACAGCACAGAGAGTTTGGAGTATTTTGAAAATCTCAATTAGCATAGGGCTTTTCTCATTGTTGAGTCAATGCTTGCCGCCAGGTCTCCATGTTCTTAGGCACCTGGGAATATATTAATGTATTTGGAATATAGAAAAGGAAATATAGTAGTTTTTGATGTTAGCAATACTAGACTCTTTGAGTTAATGAATTTTCTCCTTTGTTATAGATCACTGTACTTTGTTATAAATCACTGTGTCCTTGCTATGTAAAAATGTAACTTTATCACTATCTTAAGACTAAATAGATCTTAAGGGGAACAGTGGTGAAGGGTTTTCATTTGTTGAGCCAATATTTGCTGCTAAGTCTCCATATTCCCTGCCCTTATAATGAATATAACTAGCATATAGGATAAATAAGTATTAACCTTTAAGAGTAATCATGTTCAACCTTAAGCTAAGTAAATTCCTTTCTTGATTGTAACCCACTACACCCTCACCCTATAGGAATGCAACTATATCTGGAGGGTGGTGCTTGGTTTAAGAAAAACTCACCCCTGGAAAAAATAAGTTTTCTGGTTGACTGACCATTATCAGAAAGGGCCATAAAATGTCAGCAGGCCTCATGGCTAGAAGATGATGTAAAACCCCTAAGACCTTTGTATAATTTTATATGAAGCACCTGATTGTGACAAGGGTCAGGTCTGCTGACCCCTGCGTGACTCTGTATTCATCCCTATGTATAACAAAAAGTATATAAGCAAACCTGAAAAATAAAGAAATCAGATCAGTTTCTGGAAAGACTGATTCCCCCATGTCATTCTTTCTTTCCCCTTCTGGCTGAATTTCCATCTGGAACGTGGGTACTCACCAAGCCTGCTAATTTTGCCTGGGCTTCTAAGATTGGACCGGGGAGGCCTCAGTGCCTCCTCTCCTTTGGGAGAACGGAAAGACACCTGTGGCCTACGTAGGTGGTGATTGGTATTCCACGTAAACCAAGTTATTCAGCCTCTTTTTCTCCACTAATTTTCCTACTACACTATCTGTTTCTAATCTCTCTATATATCTGTAATTAAATAAGTTTCTTCCTAGGACACCAACTCTGTCTCCCCTTCGAATTACCCTGGATCCACCGGGGCTGGACCCCAGCAAGGGTTTTTCCAGTAGTCGTTTATGGATGTGAGAACTGGACTATAAAGAAAGCTGAGCACTGAAGAATTGATGCTTTTGAAATGTGGTGTTGGAGAAGACTCTTGAGAGTCCCTTGGACTGCAAGGAGATCCAACCAGTTCACCCTAAAGGAGATCAGTCCTGAGTGTTCATTGGAAGGACTGATGTTGAGGCTGAAACTCCAATACTTTGGCTACCTGATCCGAAGAGCTGACTCAGCGGCAGCTTGAAAAGACTCTGATACAGGGAAAGATTGAAGGTAGGAGGAGAAGGAGATGACAGAGGATGAGATGGTTGGATGGCATCACCAACTCAATGGGCATGAATTTGGGTATACTCTGGGAGCTGGTGATGGACAGGGAAGCCTGGCATGCTGTGGTCCATAGGGTCACAAAGAGTTGGCCATGACTGAGTGACTTAACTGAACTGAAAGGAAATCATCCCTGAATAGTCATTGGAAGGGCTGACAATGAAGCTGAAATTCCAATACTTTGGCCACCTGATGCTGAGAAAGATTGAGGGCTGGTGGAGAAGGGGGCGACAGAAGTCAAACTCATGACTCAATGGACATGTTTGAACAAACTCCAGGAGATAGTGAAGGACAGGGAAGCCTGGTGTGCTGCAGTCCATAGGGTTACAAAGAGTCGGACATGACTGAGTGACTCAATAAAAACAATGATAAGTATAAGTAGCAGAAGGAGGTCATCTTTGGGTTAGAGGGATAACAATGCTCTTCAAAGAGTATTTCTTGGTAACAAGGTGAAAGAAAGCTGTCTTAGGTGTGAAAGAGGCTGGGAGAAACTCCTGCAGAACTGAGACTGTGTATGCCATTTTGAGAGAACAGAAAAGTCTGAGGGAGAGAAGTCTGGGGACAAAATAAAGGCGGTTCCTAGTTAAGGTCAGCTGTGTCCCTGTTGAAGAGGAGGAAAGGGCTGAAAGTTTGAGAAAACAAGGACAGAGAGGGAAAGGGAGAGCATTAATAGAGAAGTTTAGAGAGAAACTTAAGACTCAGGAGAGTGAGGCAAGAGAAGGAAAAGATTAGGAAGATCAAGAGCAGAAAAATGGAGTGAGAATGGGTAGAAGGGAACTAGAGTAAGCGAGCGTCCATGGGCCAGAGAGACAAAGGGGAGTCTCAAGATTTCTCTCAAGGTTATAGATATCTGGAGGGCCTTCGGAGGAGTGTAGGGAGAGATCTAAGGTTCGGCAAGGATTCTGGAACTGGACCAAGGGTTGTCTAAACAAGAAAAATTCAGAGCTGCGTATAAGATCTGCTTGAACTGCTAATCCCTCCAAGGATCTCTCTAACAGTCTCCCCTCCAAAACTGCAAGTGATCTTGGGTCATATTCTCTGGGGAACTTTGGAAATGCAGCAAGATGTTTCATTGATGTTGCCTAACTTTTAGGTAATCTCTGTCTAAAATATTGTTGGCTTGCAAGGTGGGGGTACTTCACTATTTAGAAGGTGTGTTTTCAGACTCCAGGAGGATGTCAAAGTAACAAAAAGTGTGACAAGTCCCCCCTCCTCAAATCTGGCACTCCTGTGTTTTTAGTCAGTATTTTCTTTTTTAAGGAAACTGTGTTTGTGGATACTATAGACTTTATTCAGAGATTCTGAGAAACCTGTCATTTTTAAAGCTTGAAAATATTTAGTTTGTTTTCTCTCCCACGTAGTAAGGAAGTAGAATTTAGGACAGATCTTTTACATTAATTTGGTAATACACATCAGGAAGCTTTAGAATTTTTCCACTACTTGATATAGAAATCCTCCATCTTAGAATTTTCTCTGAGGAAATGTCTTTTTTATTTTTAATTTTATTTATTTTTGCCTGTGCTGGATCTTCGTTGCTGTGTGGGCTCTTCTCTAGCTGCAGCAAGCAGGGGCTCCTCTCTAGTTGCAATGCACAGGCTTCTCATTGTTGTGGCTTCTCTTGTTGCGGAGAACTGGCTCTAGGGTGCTTGGGCTTCAGTAATTGTGGCAATGGAGCTTCAGTAGTTGCTCTGTTACATGTGGGATCTTCCTGGCCCAGGAACTGAACCTGTGTTTCCTGTATTGGCAGGCTGATTCTTTACCACTGAGCCACCAGGGAAGCCCTGAGGAAATAATATTATAGTGCTTTATACATTAATGCAAAAAGCATTATTTAGAATAGAAAAAAATTAAAAGTGACTTACATGCCTAACAATAAGGGACTGGTTAAGCAAACTATGGCACCTTCTTTTATGTAAAATTTTACAGCTGCTAAAACTGTATTTACAAAGAATTCTTAACGATGTGGAGAAATACTTATGATAAAAGCAGTCAGTCTTAAAGGAAATCAATCCTGAATAGTCCTTGGAAGGACTGATGCTGAAGCTGAAGCTCCAATACTTTGGCCACCTGATGCAAAGAACTGACTCATTGGAAAAGAGCCTGATGCTGGGAAATTCTGAGGGCAGGAGAAGAAATGGGTGACAGAGGATGAGATAGCTGGATGGAATCACTGACTCAGTGGACATCAGTTTCAACAAGCTCCAGGATACAGTGAAGGACGGGGAAGCCTAGAAAGCTGCAGTCCATGGGGTCACAAAGAGTCAGACACAACTTAGCAACTGAACAACAATGACAAAACATTAAACAAAAAATATATTATGTGCAAAGTGTGATCTCAACTGTTAAAATGCATTAAAATTTAAAAAAAAGGCTGAAAGGAAATATGCCCCAAAATTGTTTAGATTATCTTAAGATAGTGGGGTATGGTCCATTGCTATTGTTATTTTCTTCTTTGTATGCTCAGTCACTCAGTCTGACTCTTTGTGACCTGATGGACTGAAGACCTCCATCCTCCTCTGTCCCTGGAATTCTCCCAGGCCAGAGTACTGGAGTGGGTTGCCATTTCCTTCTCCATTTTCTTCTTTATTTTTTCCTAAAATTTCCAAATTTTCTGAAAAGAGCATGTAATTTTATTACAATCAGAAAAAAAAATAATTTCATTTTAACAGTTTAAGAAAACAGGGAACTAGATATTGGGTTGGCCAAAAAGCTCATTGGGATGAAATTTTAACTTTTCACCCAACCCAATATTTATAAACATAAAAGTCATTTATTAGAAAATAATTTTAGGAAAGTTTTAGGAGTTGTAAAATACACAACTATAAAGCAATATTGTTAAAAGGAATAAAATAAAACTTTTACTTTAAAAATTTATTTTTAATTTTTATTCTATGAAAAATAAAACTTAACCTCTGAAAATGCAAACAGTTATGAAGACTATATAGCAACTTGAAAAATGCATATGATTTATGGTTGAATGAAAATAAGACAAAATTATTAAGATTACAACTATCCAGTCCAACAGTGTAAGCAACTACATACAGCTCACAAAATACAGTAGGCACCCAGTCAAAGGAACTTCTATACACATATAGTGGCTAACACTTGAACCTTTCCACCTTTGCACTCTAGCGCTTCGCTGTTTTGTTTTAGACATGTATTTCTGACGTGGTTTACTTCTAGATTCTGCCTTGCTCCTGCCAAAATACATTCAGAGACAACTTTTGGTTATGCTTTTCCAAATCTGACCTAGTCTCTGGTACTGGGCTATCAGCACAGGCCAGCTATCTTATCTTGAAGAGCTGTTTTGTTTTGTTTTGAAAGAAGAAAGACTGTTATGAAATCCAGTATATGAAAATGCTAACAGTACTGTAGTAGAATTATCCACAGTTCATGCCCCCTTTCTTTAGGTTTGAGACTTTGCAATGTGGTTATGTGAGGTCTATAATAAAAAATATTCAAAGTTTGAATTAAAGATACTTGCCAGGTACTTTCAGAGGTAATTGGATTCCCTTCCCTTTTATGATTTCCAAGGATGGATATAAAATTGATAAACCATTAGCCAAGAGGATACTGGCTCTGAGATCCAAGCTGGGTCAGAGAAACTGTTCTTCACCTTTTTCTCTCCAAAGGAGACTGTGCACAGCCAAAACAGAGATATGGGAATATCCAAAGCTTTATATACTCCCCAAAGGCTGTAGGAACAAGTCCAAGCTCTTTAATGCATGTGTGTGTGCTTAGTCGATTCAGTCGTGTCAGACCCATGGACTGTAGCCCGTCAGAATCCTCTGTTCATGGGATTCTCCAGGCAGGAATACTGGAGTGGGTTGCCATGCCCTCCTCCAGGGGATCTTCTTGACCCAGGGATGAAGCCCATGCCTCCTGTGTTGCAGGCAGATTCTTTTACTGCTGAGCCACCAGGGAAGCCCACACTCTAAAATGGTCCCCCAGACCCTTCACTATCTATTGCCATTCTATTATTTCCCCAACTTTATCTCCTAGTAATCTGCTAACCTTTTTCTTTCTTCCTTACCCTATACAACATCCAACTATTTGCCATTCCTTAACACATATTCACTTTTTCCATTTTTAAAAATTGATATATACAATTCATATAGTAAGAAGCACAAAACTTAAGTGTACCACTTATTGGTTGTTCACAGATGTATACACAAGTGTGACCACCACCCAGATCAAGATCTAGAAGATTTCTAGCACTCTAATAGGCTCCCCTGTACCCCTTTCCAGTCCATATCTACATCCTCACACAGAGATAACAACTATTTTGACTTCCATCAACAAAAATTAATTTTGTCTGTTCTTGAATTAAAAAAAATGGAAACACACCATATGTATTCTTTAAAACACTCAGTGTATCTTACTGTTTCCTCTGCCTGAGAGTGGAATGTTAAATATCTGTCATGTCCTAGTGCTTTCCCATTCAGCAGACATTCCTAAATCATCATTAAAAAAAAAACAAAAAACAACGTTCTATTTATTTGGCTGTGTTGGGCACAGGATCTTTAGTGTGGCATGTGAACTCAGTTGTGGCATATGGGACCTAGTTCCCTGATCAGGGATCAAACCCAGGCCCCTTGCATTGGGAGAGCAGAGTCTTAGCCACTGGACCACCAGGGAATTCCCCATCACTCTTTCTCATGGTCTCTAGACTGAGTTTTTAGGCTCAGTTTCTTTTTTTTTTTTAATAGTTTGATCTTATTTTTATTTTTATTTATTTTTGATTTTTATTTTTACTTTATTTTACTTTATAATACTGTATTGGTTTTGCCATACATTGACATGAATCCACCACGGGTGTACATGCGATCCCAAACATGAACCCCCCTCCCACCTCCCTTCCCACAACATCCCTCTGGGTCATCCCTGTGCACCAGCCCCAAGCATGCTGTATCCTGCATCAGACATAGACTGGTGATTCGATTCCTACATGATAGTATACATGTTTCAATGCCATTCTCCCAAATCATCCCACCCTCTCCCTCTCCCTCTGAGTCCAAAAGTCCGCTATACACATCTGTGTCTTTTTTGCTGTCTTGCATACAGGGTCATCATTACCATCTTTCTAAATTCCATATATATGTGTTAGTATACTGTATTGGTGTTTTTCTTTCTGGCTTACTTCACTCTGTATAATCGGCTCCAGTTTCATCCATCTCATCAGAACTGATTCAAATGTATTCTTTTTAATGGCTGAGTAATACTCCATTGTGTATATGTACCACAGCTTTCTTATCCATTCATCTGCTGATGGACATCTAGGTTGTTTCCATGTCCTGGCTATTATAAACAGTGCTGCGATGAACACTGGGGTAGGCTCACTTTCTAAACTGCATACCAGCAGTCGCTACTGATTGTTCAGAGCTGGTGATAGTGAAACCTCCCTGAACAAGAGCAATCTCTTCTACATAGGAACTTTTGTCTGTACCATGAACAACACATTTAATAAACCATTTGGGTCTTGTTATTCTAACACTGTACACGTTACATCTTTCTGATCTGTCCCTTTATTCTGTCCTACTTCTTCTGCTTATTTCAAGCTTTCATAATCTCTCACCTGATTTTCTACAACAATCCCTAACTGTTTTCCCTGCCTTCAGTTTTGGCTCCTCTATTCTTATCTATGCATTGCTAATTAATCTTTTCTAATATCCAAGTATGACTACATCATTCTCCTGGTTGAAACTCTTTAAGGACTACCTTTCAGGTACAGCCAGGTGCTCAGCCTGGTACTACTGCAGGCCTCATGATCTGGCCCTCCAGTATCATCTTACCCTGCCCTCCAGTGTGCCAACTAGTCGCAGATTCCTGTAACATGCCCTACCCTTTTTCTTCTCTATATCTTGAATGATCTTCCTCTCCTTTAGATGGCTATTTCACTCACCTTTTAAAGATACTTCAAGAATATTTATTTTCCAAAGTTTTGTTGATCATTCTTTCCTAACAAATTATTCTCTCCCAGACAAAATTAGTTATCCCTTATTGGTATTTTCATAATGTTTATACATACCATTATGGCAATTATTACATTCTGTTAGTATTGGTTTACGTTTCTGAGAGCTCCTTGAGGGAAGAGAGATTTGCAGCTCCAGAACTCATCAGAGCATGTCTTTTTATTTTTACAGCTTTTTAAAGTTCTGGTAAAGTACACATAACATAAAATTTATTATTGTTACCATTTTAAAGTGTACAATTCAGTCAGCATTAAATGCATTCATAATGTGCAACCATCACCACCATTCATCTCTGCCACTCTTTTAATCTTGTAAAATTGAAACTCTTTCTTCATTCTCCCCTCCCCCAGCCCCTACCTTTCTACCTTCTGTCTATGATTTTGACTACTCCAAGTATATAGAATCACACAGTATTTTTTTTTTGTAACTGGTTTATTTCATTTAGCATAGTGTCATCAAAGTTCACCCATGTTGTAGCATATGCAGAATTTCCTTTCTTTTTAAGGCTGAATAGTATGTCATTGTTTGTATATACCACATTTTGCTTATCCATTCATTCATCAGTGGATATTTGCATTGCTTTCACTTTTTAGCTATTGTGTGAACAATGTTGCTAAGAATATGGGTGTACAAATATCCCTTTGAGACTTAGTTTTCAAGTCTTTTGAGTATATGCCCAGAAATGTAATTGCTGGGTTATATGGTATTATAATTCTATGTTTAATTTTTTTCGAGGAACCACTTACTGTTTTCCACAGCAGCTGTATCATTTTGTATTCCAACCAGCATTGCACAAGGGTTCTAATTTCTCCACATTCTCACAAACACTATTTTCTAGTCTTTTTTTTGTTTATTTGTTTGTTTTATGGTAGTAGCCATACTAATGAGAGTGAGATACAATGATATCTCGTAGGTTTGATTTGCATTTCTTTAGTGATTGGCAACGCTGAGCATCTTTTCACGTGCATATTGGTCATTTGTATATTTTCTACAGAGAAATGTGTATCAGGTTCTTTGTCCATTTTGAATCAGGTTGTTTTTTTGTTGTTGAGTTTATCACTCCATGGGAAATAGATGGGGAAACAGTGGAAACAATGTCAGACTTTATTTTTTTGGGCTCCAAAAGCACTGCAGATGGTGACTGCACCCATGAAATTAAGAGACGCTTACTCCTTGGAAGGAAAGTTATGACCAACCTAGACAGCATATTCAAAAGCAGAGACATTACTTTGCCAACAAAATTCATCTAGTCAAGGCTATGGTTTTTCCAGTGGTCATGTATGGATGTGAGAGTTGGACTGTGAAGAAAGCTGAGCACCAAAGAATTGATGCTTTTGAACTGTGGTGTTGGAGAAGACTCTTGAGAGTCCCTTGGACTGCAAGGAGATCCAACCAGTCCATTCTGAAGGAGATCAGCCCTGGGATTTCTTTGCAAGGAATGATGCTAAAGCTGAAGCTCCAGTACTTTGGCCACCTCATGCGAAGAGTTGACTCATTGGAAAAGACTCTGATGCTGGGAGGGATTGGGGGTAGGAGGAGAAGGGGACGACAGAGGATGAGATGGCTGGATGGCATCACTGACTCGATGGACGTGAGTTTGAGTGAACTCTGGGAGTTGGTGACGGACAGGGAGGCCTGGCGTGCTGCGATTCATGGGGTCACAAAGTCCAATTTGAAGTCCAATTTGTCCATATTTTCTTTTGTTGCCTGAGCCTTTGGTGTCGTTATATCTAAGAAGTCATTGCCAAATCCAATGTTGTGAAGTTTTTGTCTTATATTTCTGTCTAAGAGTTTTATTATTTTAGGTCTTATACTTAGGTCTCAGATCCATTTTGAGTTAATTTTTTTATATGGAATTAGGTAAAGATCTCACTTCATTCTTTTGCAATATGACTATTCATGCACTATTTTCCTAGACAAAAAGACTTTTTGCCTTTGAATAGTCTTAGCACTTTCATTCGGAGAAGGCAATGGCAACCCACTCCAGTACTCTTACCTGGAAAATCCCATGGATGGAGGAGCCTGGTAGGCTGCAGTCCATGGAGTCACTAAGAGTCAGACACGACTGAGCAACTTCACTTTCACTTTTCACTTTCATGCATTGGAGAAGGAAATGGCAACCCACTCCAGTATTCTTGCCTGGGGAATCCCAGGGACCGGGGAGCCTGGTGGGCTGCTGTCTATGGGGTCGCACAGAGTCAGACACGACTGAGGGGATTTAGCAGCAGCAGCAGCACTTTCATTGAAAATCATTTGATCATATATTATCTGGGATTTATTTCTGGACAGAACACATGACATTTTAGAGGATTCAAAGATGAGTCAGAGTATAGATTGTCCTCAGTTCAGTTGAGTCGCTCAGTCATGTCTAACTCTTTGTGACCCCATGAACCGCAGCATGCCAGGCCTCCCTGTCCATCACCAACTCCTGGAGACCACCCAAACCCATGTCCATCAAGTTGGTGATGCCATCCAACCATCTCATCCTCTGTCCTCTTCTCCTCCTGCCCTCAATCTTTCCCAGCATCAAGGTCTTTTCCAATGAGTCAGCTCTTCACATCAGGTGGCCAAAGTACTGGACTTTCAACATCAGTCCCTCCAATGAACACCCAGGACTGATCTCCTTTCGGATGGACTGGTTGGATCTCCTTGCAGTCCAAGGGACTCTCAAGAGTCTTTTCTAACACCACAGTTCAACAGCATCAATTCTTCAGTGCTCAGCTTTCTTTATAGTCCAACTCTCACATCCATACATGACCACTGGAAAAACCATAGCCTTGACTAGACGGACCTTTGTTGGCAAAGTAATGTCTCTGCTTTTGAATATGCTGTCTAGGTTGGCCATAACTTTCCTTCCAGAGAGTAAGCGTCTCTTAATTTCATGGCTGCAATCACCATCTGCAGTGATTTTGGAGCCCAGAAAAATGAAGTCAGCTAACACACTAGAACTGGTCATAGGGAGATTGTTAGAATGGGTGTTGGATCTTATTTTTGTTTTGAAGGAAAAGGGGAAAAGATATGATTTAGAGGAAGTAAAATAGCTGACTTAAAGGGAGTTTATATCAGAATTATAGACCTTTAGACTCCTATTCAGCTTTAGTTCATCTAGTTCACATCCTTGTTTTTATATATAAAGAAAAAGAGGCCTGGTGTTACTCTTGAGGTAAGAACTTACAAAAAAACAGACATTACAGTAGGAAGATTTCATCTCAATAAAGGAAGAATTTCTAACATATATCATAGATAAACATGGGAAGAAATGAGCTCTGTATTAAGTACAAATATTCAAACAGAAGTTGTGTTACTGAATTAGAAGCAAGGCCGCCTCTTGGGACCCTAGCTGAACTGAAGATCCCCTGGCTCAGTCAGGGAGTTCTTTCTCAATCAGCTTTGCACTGCCAATAATGACTGAGTTTGGTACAAGCAGGACAGGCTTTTATTCAATGGCCAGAGAATGGAGAAGGGGAGTCACGCTCTAAAAGCACTTTTTAAGTGAACAGGTCAACAGGGCTCTAGCAAAGGAGCAGAGATTTTTGTGGGCAGCCAGGGCATGCACAGTCTATCATGTTCCTTTGCATGCGGCACCAGCTGTGCCTAACAGAGTACAAACCCCCACTTTGGGTGGAGATCTTAGCAAGGTAATGAAGCAAAGGTAATTTTCAGATACCTCTGGTTTCATCTGAGCAGGAACATTCCTGTGATCAAGTCAGAGCTGGTTGGGGGTGGTTGACCATTGTATATTTCTCAAAGCACTTATCTCTTAAAGTACAGCTGCAAGGCATCTCTGCCAATACTAGGAGGTAACTTGAAACAAACACAGAGATAAATCAAGGTAAGTGTATTTCAGCTTTCAGGGGTTGGTATGGAAACAAAGAGATAAATCAAGACAAGGAAAGCAGTGACCTTTAGCTTACTTTATCCGCCATCTTGGATCTAGTTGTTTCAGTCTCGTTTTATTGTGGTCCTTTGTGGCATCCTGTTGATAAAATACAACTTACAGTACCTATATAGTAAAAAGGAAAATACGAAATACAATAGCTATATAAAAAAAAAAATCAACCAACAGTTTCTATGCCTGGGACCTGAGCTGTGTAGCATGTAAGTTTTGCTGTAGCAGGTAGATCTGATGATCTCTCTGCCTTGCTTGCAAATGTTCTGTGATATTAACTTCATTTTAACTTTCATTGTAAAAAGGCTGCCCTTTAAAATGGCACACATGTCCTAGGTTACAATTACAGCATCATCTCTTGGTCTGTATTTAAGTATTTGATATATACAACTATATGAACTCCAATGTCTTATCTAATTCTCACTTCTTATTTACATTAAGGAAGAAAGCCACCCTAAAAAAAAAGAAACAGACCATTTTAACACACTTCAAGCAAGTACACTAAAGGATGTGGCTGTAGTTAAAAATTCCACACATTGAATCTTCAGAACAAATTCAGTTCAGTTCAGTTCAGTCGCTCAGTCGTGTCTGACTCTGTGACCCCATGAATCGCAGCACGCCAGGCCTCCCTGTCCATCACCATCTCCTGGAGTTCAGTCAGACTCACGTCCATCGAGTCCGTGATACCATCCAGCCATCTCATCATCGGTCATCCCGTTCTCCTGCCCCCAATCCCTCCCAGCATCAGAGTCTTTTCCACTGAGTCAACTCTTCTCATGAGGTGGCCAAAGTACTGGAGTTTCAGCTTTAACATCATTCCTTCCAAAGAAATCCCAGGGCTGATCTCCTTCAGAATGGACTGGTTGGATCTCCTTGCAGTCCAAGGGACTCTCAAGAGTCTTTTCCAACACCACAGTTCAAAAGCATCAATTCTTCTGTGCTCAGCCTTCCTCACAGCCCAACTCTCACATCCATACATGACCACTGGGAAAACCATAGCCTTGACTAGACGGACCTTAGTCAGCAAAGTAATGTCTCTGCTTTTGAATATGCTATCTAGGTTGGTCATAACTTTTCTTCCAAGGAGTAAGCATCTTTTAATTTCATGACTGCAGTCACCATCTGCAATGACCTTGGAGCCCCCCAAAATAATGTCTGACACTGTTTCTACTGTTTCCCCATCCATTCCCCATGAAGTGATGGGACCGGATGCCATGATCTTTGTTTTCTGAATGTTGAGCCATAAGCCAACTTTTTCGCTCTCCTCTTTCACTTTCATCAAGAGGCTTTTTAGCTCCTCGTCACTTTCTGCCATAAGGGTGGTGTCATCTGCATATCTGAGGTTATTGATATTTCTCCCAGCAATCTTGATTCCAGCTTGTGTTTCTTCCAGTCCAGCGTTTCTCATGATGTACTCTGCATAGAAGTTAAATAAGCAGGGTAACAATATACAGCCTTGACGTACTCCTTTTCCTATTTGGAACCAATCTGTTGTTCCATGTCCAGTTCTAACTGTTGCTTCCTGACCTGCATGCAGATTTCTCAAGAGGCAAGTCAGGTGGTCTGGTATTTCCATCTCTTTCAGAATTTTCCACAGTTTATTGTGATCCACACAGTCAAAGGCTTTGGCATAGTCAATAAAGCAGAAATAGATGTTTTTCTGGAACTCTCTTGCTTTTTCCATGATCCAGTGGATGTTGGCAATTTGATCTCTGGTTCCTCTGCCTTTTCTAAAACCAGCTTGAACATCAGGGAGTTCACGGTTCACATATTGTTGAAGCCTGGCTTGGAGAATTTTGAGCATTACTTTACTAGCATGTGAGATGAGTGCAATTGTGTGGTAGTTTGAGCATTCTTTGGCATTGCCTTTCTTTGGGATTGGAATGAAAACTGACCTTTTCCAGTCCTGTGGCCACTGCTGAGTTTTCCAAATGTGCTGGCATATTGAGTGCAGCACTTTCACAGCATCATCTTTCAGGATTTGAAACAGCTCCACTGAATTAAATGGAATCAATGGATAGCAAGTATTCACATGTGAGTCTGGGGCAGATGAGAAGAAACTTGATTTTAAGGATAAAGGGAAATAATTTTCATTGAATGTTTACTAAGATAGGCATTTTAACATATTTTAGCTTATTTAATTCCAAGAATGCAAAAAGATAAAAAGAAATCAATTCTTTACACTATCTTTGACGTGAGCATTAGAGGCTCTGGTATTGCACGGTGCTTTTAAGAATCATAAAATTTTAAACTTTGAACCTACCTTCTGCTTTACGGATGACTTAGAGTGTCAACGAGCAATTTCTAGGTACTTTCTGAGTATCAGAATTGTTCTGGGTGCTGGAATACACAGGTGAAGAAGACATATTAGGACCGTATCATGGGACTCTTTTTGACTGGAGAGTATAATCAGCCAGAGTCTATAAAAGGTTACCAAGCACTGAAGTCTCTCTCCTTGAAGAAATCAGGTTATTTGGGAGAAAAAAAGGAGTCTTAGGAAAAAACTTTAGCAGGTCTGATTGTATCTTTCTCTTACTTATGAATGTTCAGTAAGTTTCCATTAACTACAGGATAAAACCTGTTTTTTAAAAATAACATACATGCATGGCCCGTTATGATTTGTTCTCTTTATGATTTACCAGTAGATCTTAGTTTTAGCAGACTTATCTCTAAGGAACCTTTCTTGTTCTGATATAATTTACTCATCAAATTACCTTTTCACTCAATATGATGAATGATTTTTGGATTGGGTTTTCCTGTCACCTAGGAAACAAGAATACACAGAAGAACAATATGAAACAGATCTTCATGACGCAGATAACCATGATGGTGTGATCACTCACCTAGAGCCTAACATCCTGGAAAAGGAAGTCAAGTGGGCCTTAGGAAGCATCACTATGAACAAAGCTAGTGGAGGTGATGGAATTCCAGTTGAACTATTTCAAATCCTAAAAGATGATGCTGTGAAAGTGCTATACTCAATATACCAGCACATTTGGAAAACTCAGCAGTGGCCACAGGACTGGAAAAGGTCAGTTTTCATTTCAATCCCAAAGAAACGCAATGCTAAAGAATGTTCAAACTACCACACCATTACGCTCATCTCACACGCTAGCAAAGTAATGCTTAAAATTCTCCAAGCCAGGCTTCAGCAGTACATGAACTGAGAACTTCCAGACATTCAAGCTGGATTTAGAAAAGGCAGAGGAACCAGCGATCACATTGGCAACATCTCTTGGATCATAGAAAAAGCAGGAGAGTTCTAGAAAAACTTCTACTTCTGATTTATTGACTATGCCAAAGCCTTTGACTATGTGGATCACAACAAAATGGAAAATTCATAAAGAGATGGGAATAGCAGAACACCTGACCTGCCTCCTGAGAGATCTGTATGCAGGTCAAGAAGCAACAGTTAGAACTGGACATGGAACAACAGACTGGTTCAAAATTGGGAAAGGAATATGTCAAGGCTGTATGTTGTCATTCTGCCTATTTAACTTCTATGCAGAGTACATCATGTGAAATGCTGGGCTGGATGAAGCACAAGCTGGAATCAAGACTGCAGGGAGAAATATCAATAACCTCAGATATGCAGATGACACCACTCTTATGGCACAAAGTGAAGAAGAACTAAAGAGCCTCTTGATGGAAGTGAAAGAAGAGAGTGAAAAAGTTGGCTTAAAATTCAACAGTCCAATACCATCACTTTATGGCAAATAGATGGAGAAACGGTGACAGACTTTATTTTGGGGGGCTCCAAAATCACTGCAGATGGTGATTGCAGCCATGAAATTAAAAGACGCTTGCTCCTTGGAAGAAAAGATATGAGGAACCTAGACAGCATATTAAAAAGCAGAGACATTGCCAACAAAGGTCCATCTAGTCAAAGCTATGGTTTTTCCAGTAGTCATGTATGGATGTGAGAGTTGGACCATAAAGAAAGCTGACTGCCGAAGAACTGATGCTTTTAACTGTGGTGTTGGAGAAGACTCTTGAGAGTTCCTTGTACTGCAAAGAGATCAAACCAGTCAATCTTAAAGGAAATCAGTCTTGAATATCCATTGGAAGGACTGATGCTGAAGCTGAAACTCAAACTTTGGCCACCTGATATGAAGAACTGACTTATTAGAAAAGATCCTGATGCTGGGAAAGATTGAAGGCAGCAAGAGAAGGTGACGACAGAGGATGAGATAGTTGGACAGCATCACCAACTTGATGGACATGAGTCTGAGTAAGCTCTGGGAGTTGGTAATGGACAGGGAAGCCTGGAATGCTGCAGTCCATGGACTCGTGAAGAGTTGGACATGACTGACTGACCTGAACTGATAACCTAGGAAGATAATAGAGTATGAATATTGATCCACTGGGCAATTATATTTCTAATTACTTATGATGAAATAAGACTTTTGCTGTAAGTAATTTTCATCTGAGTTTGGGTGAAACTGAGTTCTCAGAACTTCCGAACTGGAGACTTAACCACAAGCATGAGGTCTTTCTTGCAAGTATCAGATGTAAGTCCTTGGAGTATTTATATAGAGCAGTTAGATATTTACCATTTAATTTCTCATTAAATGGGTGATTCAATGGAAAGGACACATAACTGGTATTCTAGGACTGCCTGTGACTTCCTGTGTGACCCTGGCCACTAATGAAGTCTCTTATACCTTAACTTCCCTCATTTTTCACATAGAAATACCTGTGTTATATGTGTTTTATTGTAATGATAAACAGGAGTATAGTTGCCAGAGGTTTCCTTCAACAAGTATGTAGGCATTATAAGGAATACAAATGTTAACTATTTGCACTCAAATTTATAACTTATTGGAGTCAGACTCGTAAAAGCAATGTGTAAGGATTCAGAGAACAGAGGACTCTCATTCAGTGGCTTGTGGGGGTGGTGCTGATGAAGATGCTTTAATAAAAGAGGTAGAAGTTGAACGGATCTTGAGTAATAGGAAAAGTGGTACAAGAGAGTTGTCTGGAAGGGATAAGGGCAGAGAGGCACTGGGATTCTGAGTCTGGCCCCCACCTTTGTTTTCAGAATCATTATTTCCTGCCCACTCCAGACAAAACAATGTTCTCAGGATCACAGATATGTGTCCAGCACATAATAAGCAAATTTTCAGGGTTCAGCTTCTACCTCTTCCATTAAAACTTTACCTAAGTGGGTATTAGTCCAGCTCTTGATAAGACCTGTTGCCTTTATTGTAGTGCAATAGTGAACTTCCTTGCTCAATGGTGACTTTTTTGGAGACAGGAATCTGGTTTGGCTTTGTATAACTCTTAGTATTTTGCTCTTATTAAGTAATTGGGAAATTTTATTCAATTAAAATTGCTCCAGGGACCTTGATATCAGTTACCAAAGAGAAGGACATGTATCATCTTAACGTCTCTACAGGTTTTAAATTTGGGATCTGCTATTTTCCTTACATTATCTCTGTGAAGTAGCTATTTTGTCGTTGAAAACTTACATATAAAGAAACTCAGAGTGTATTTGGCTAAAATCAAACAACAGACAAGTGTTGAAGCTAGGTAGAGTTCTTTTAACTTGAAATGGTAACCCACTCCAGTATTCTTGCTGAGAATTTCATGGACAGAAGAGTCTGGCGGGTTGCAGTCCGTGAGATTGCGGAGTAGGAATGAGTGAGTAACACACTTACTCTGTGCACTATATCTGGGCACCTGGGCATGAAATGGGGTGCGGGGATAAAATGTATTAATATTTAATTCTCAGAGCTCTGGTTTTCTCATTTATAAATGGGACCTCATGGGATTGTTATATTTTTTTTGCTGGGGGGCTGTGGCACTTGTGGGATCCTAGTCCCCTGACCAGGGATCACACCTGAATCCCTTGCATTGGATGCTCAGAGTTCTAACCATTCATCAGCAGAGAGAATTCTCTGTTATAAGAACTGAATGGAAAAACATATGAAATCTCTAGCTCAATGACTAGCACTTAGTGGTCTCTTCTCATCAAACTTCAGATTCATATACATATAAACAGATAAGAAGTAACCAGTTTTGGAGTGCAAAGAAGATGGATCCTGCAGAGAGGAAGGCCCCCTCTGTAAACTTTTATAGGTTCCAGCCTCTGAGTTACATCATGAGAAATTTAATTAGGCAACATCCCAGGTGGCTCAGTGGTAAAGAATGTGCCTGCCAATGCAGGAGATGCCAGTCCATCTCTGGGTGGGGGAAGATCCCCTGGAGAAGGAAATGGCCACCCACTCCAGTATTCTTGCCTGCGAAATCTTATGGACAGAGAGCCTGGTGGGGTTCACGGGGTCACAGGATAGTCCGACACGACTTAGCAAATAAATGACATCTTGTAAAGACTTAAGATTTTGCGTCTTCCCTCAGGTCCACCCTATCATATCCTTTTCCTGCCTTAGCATGTGTCACCTGCAAGGACTATAGTTGTGTGATTTGTCCAGCTTTGAGGTTAGAGGTTGGTTGAATAATCTCCAAGGCTGGGACCTTAAAAAAATTAGGACCTGGGCTTCCCAGATGGTTCAGCGGGTAAAGAATCCACCTGCCATGCAGGAGGCACAGGAGACGCCGGTTCAATCCCTCCGTGGGTAAGATCCTCTGGAGGAGGAAATGGCAACCCATTCCAGGATTCTTGCCTGAAAAATCCCATGGACAGAGGAGCCTGGTGGGCTACACTCCAAAGTGTTGCAAAGAGTCGGACACGACTAAAAAAATTAACCAAACCATAAATCCTTTCCTATCGGGACTTTAAATAACTACATGGAGGAACCTATATTAAAAGCAAAAGGGGGAGGAGGCTCAGGGATGGTAGTTGACTCCAAACCCATGTAAAACTAAATAAGTGATTTCTAAAATCTTTTTCCGGGCGGCGCGCGGAGCCGGTGGGTACTCTTGAGATTTCTCTTGGGCTCCTAACTCCAGAAATCGGCTGCATCGTAAAAGAAAAGGATTCCAGCTTTGGTGGACTGGTGGCAAAGGTGAATAGACGGGGAATGGTGCGGGAGTCCGAGAGGATTCGATTCCTCTGTCTGCGTACTCGCTGGTGGTCAGAAGCTCGGGCTAACCGCCAAGTGTCCGCGGCGGCCGGGGCCGGGCCAGGTCAGTACCCAGGCCGGAGGGTGCGTGTCCAAGGCCGGGGTTTCCGACCCCTGGGGGTTGGCTTTCGGGCCCTCTTCACGCTGGGGGGCCTCCGCGGGGAGGTCCACAGCCCAGGAACCAGACCTAAGCAGGGCGGTAGTGCCCGCGACCCCGGCCTCCGCAAGCAAATAGAGGTCCTCCCGCCGCTCTCCCGTGGGGCCCCGGCAGGGAGCTAGACTGAGCGACCCCCGCTCGGGGGCCCCGCCCCGCCCCGCCAGCCCGCGGTGACTTCAACCCTCCCCCAACGCTGGAGGGGCCCCGCCCCCTCCTCGCGGGCTAACGAGTGTCCTCGCGCGCTCGCCCCTTCCCACTGCGTGAGTGTGAGTGAGCTATCCTCCCACCTCGGCCCCCTCACCATTGTTTCCCGTCTCCACCACAAGCCCCTGAATGTAGCACTTCTCCCGTTGGTGTTTACTACCTCCCGCCCCAGTTTAACCAGTGCCCTGGGGCCCCTAGAACGAAAGGAAGGGGCACCCCCAAACCCTTTCCTCCGCGCCTCCTACCTAGGGTCTCCTGTGCGTTTGTTCCCTACCCCCGCCCGGGTCGGGACTCCATTCAGGGCTCTGTTCCTCTCTCCCCTCCCCCCTCCCCTGGCTCCCTTTCTCCCTCGGCCCCCTCCCCTCAGCGGGTCCTCCTCTTTCTCTCCCCCTCTCTCCTCCCCCTCCCCATCCCTTCCCCCCCACAATGCAGTTCGCGGCGCGGCGGACATGGCGGTGGAGCCCTGAGCTCGTCGTGTCCTGGCCTCCAGCGGCGGCGGCGGTGACGGCGGCAGCGGGAGGCGGAGGGGGAGCGGGAGCCACTGAGATGAGGAGGCGCCGCGCGCGCCTGTAGCTCGCGGGCCTCGGAGGTACGGAGGTTCCGGCCGCGGCATAGCACCCGGCGCCCGAGGGGGTGTGCTCGAGGCAGGCCGGGCGGCCCCCTCTTCGCCCTCAGGTGCCGCGCCTCGCAGGTGTCGCGGTCCCGGCCCGAGCGCGTATCAGCCGCCCTCTTGGGGCCTGACACTTCTTTCTTTGCTGGATTGGGCATCGGGTGTCCCAGGGGAAGGCGGAGATGAGGGAGGTAGGGGCGGCGGCCTGGGCTTCCCGAGCAGGGCACCGGGGCGCTTTGGGACCGAACTCCACCGTGAGGTTGGGGCTCTCGGCCCCGAGCCGAAACCTGTGGACCCAGGCGGCGGATTTTGAGTTAACGGGATAGGAGTGAATATTCTCTGGGGTCCAGTAGGATTCCCTGTCCTGTGTGCCTTTTCTTTCACCCTGGCTTTGCTATAGACTACGTATATAACTTATAGACACACGCATATAATACATAATAAATATTTATTCCGGGATCGTCCTTGTCGGGAGGAGAGAAGGCAGAGGTGTCTGTGAGGATTTCGTTTCTTGCTCGCCCGCCTTCTCTCTCCCCCGCCCCCCAGTCGAATGGTGGTAATGAACGCTTTTGACGTGGGAAACTGTGAGATTCGTATTTGTAAACAGATAGCACTCTCCGAGTGTGTTGTACGCCTCCGCGAGAGGTTTCAGGTCCTTTTGGTATCCGGATTGCAAAAGAATGAGATATTTAGACCTGAAAGAAAGACCTCATCGGGATTTCAAGTCGTATGTGGATGCGATGAATTACTGTTATTTTAACAACATTGATTAAATTCTTTTTAGATGATCAACTTTTTAATCAAATGAATTTTGTACCTTGCGCGAGATCTTAGTTTCGGTGTACCATGTTTCTTCGTTTTGATGTATTTTTAATACAAAAGTAGTTCCTTGCTCATTTGACGTTCTACTCCCTTTGTGATCTTCTTAGTGTCCAGAAATGCAATTCGAATTTTGTATTGTTGGTATGCATTTAGTAATTAGCTGGAATGGATCAGGTTACCTTTTGTTTCCAAAGATCGGCGCCCCCCCCGCCCCCACAAGTCTTGTAGTCCTGAAATGTGTAACTCTGGGTTAAACAGAACATACACTGTTTCTGTTTTAAAGTGATGAGAACTATTAGTTATTAAAATTGGGTAATCCCACCTGGATATGATAATTTAGAGAGAATGATATATCAGGGTGGTGAATTGTGGGATAGTTTTTTTTTAATTTTTTTTTGAGGGGTTACTATCAGTCAGCATGTTCTGTATGTGAGTAAAACATACGCTCAGATTTTCTTTAGGCTCAGAACTCTTGTATATATGTCTGCTTAGAAATTGTTGGACTACACTGCATCCTAGTATTGATTAGTCACAACTTGTTAAATTATGAAATATTGATTCATTTAGAAAACTGCTTAAGACAATGAATTTACTAGTATCTACTGTACTATGATCCTTTTATAAACAGATTTTAGAGTGCATCTTAAAAACCGTATACTTTGGGCAGATAAGAATTTTAAGTTGTTTTAGGCTTTAAAAAGATGATATTTAATGAAAAAAGAAAGCTTCCTTGAAATAATACAGAAAAGGAAGTGAAAAGTTTTAACATTTAATGTTTTAAGTCTAGCAAAATCTAAATACAAAAAAGAAATTAAAATGTGTCCATTGCCCTAGGTTGTTAGTAACAGATAAACTAACAAGATGTTATCACGCACATAAGTTTAGTTCAGTATTGTAAATTACTTCTAACATTACATTTAATTTTAATTAATGTAACTGGAACAGAACAGTGTCTATATTATAATTTTAGACTTTTTAAATAAAAATTTATATTTGTAATTATAAATGTCTCTAATTAATAAAAAGCTGTTTAAAGAGAATTTTTTTTTAGTTTTGAGTAATGGCACCCCACTCCAGTACTCTTGCCTGGAAAATCCCATGGACGGAGGAGCCTGGTGGGCTGCAGTCCATGGGGTTGCTCAGAGTTGGACACGACTCAGTGACTTCACTTTCGCATTGGAGAGGGAAATGGCAACCCACTCCAGTGTTCTTGCCTGGAGAATCCCAGGGATGGCGGAGCCTGCTGGGCTGCTGTCTATGGGGTCGCACAGAGTTGGACACAACTGAAGCAACTTAGCAGCAGCAGCAGCAGAGTCATTTTAGTAACAGAAATTGGAGAACTTTTTGACCTCAAAGTTAACCTTGACATGCATAATAAGCAGGATTAATTATGTTGTATTCTTTATATAATGTCAAATCAGGATCTTTGGGTTGGAAAGGTTATGAATTTTATTTCTGCAGCAAGTTTCTGGTGTCAGAAAAGCTATAAATAAGACTTACCTATGAATGCTGATGTCAATAAATTTTATCCTTTTTTTTAAAAAAAAAGACCATTTTGATAAATTCAGTGAGATATATTACTTCCTAATGTAAACTGCAAATGGTTGAAGTAAGTTGTTACTGCAGATAGAAATATGTTCTAAAAAAGAACAATTCTAGAAAGACTAACAGTCAAGGGGAAGGGATACTGTAGTAAAGCAGGATGTGTAGACTTTTTCTCGTCTTAATGTTCGAGGAATTAAGATTGCTTTTGCTGAACTAAGTAAATTAGAATTTTTTTACACTAAACTAAGTTTATACCTGTTTTATTTCAGGCATTGTGCTAGACATGTCCATATATTTTTTTTATTTGTTCTGTTTAACACCCCTATGAAACCTATTTTCTGTTTTTTTTTTTTTTTGAAACCTGTTTTCTAAATGAGGAATCTCTGACTCAGATGTTGGTTAATTTGCTTAAGATCATAGAGTTAGGAAGATTGAAAGCAGCTCTGCGTACTTTTTTTTATAACATATGCCATGTTGCTTCTCAGATGTTTCAAGTGTTCTCCCAGTTTTATAGGAGGAACTGCCTTAGGTTGCTCATTCATTCATCATTTAATCATCAAACGTTTGCATTTGTACTTTATGCTAGACATTGCTACATTTTAGAGGTATAAACTTATTGAAGATAGTCTCTTGTTTCAGGGAATTTATTCATATAATCAGTTCAGTCGCTCAGTCATGTCCGATTCTTTACGACCCCATGGACTGCAGCACGCCAGGCTGCCCTGTCGATCACAGCTCCTGGAGTTTGCTCAAACTCATGTCCATCGAGTCAGAGATGCCATCCAACCATCTCATCCTCTGTCCCCTTCTCCTGCCTTCACTCTTTCCTGGCATCAGGGTCTTTTCTAATGAGTCAGTTCTTTCCATCTGGTAGCCAAAGTATTGGAGTTTCAGCATCAGTCCTTCCAATGAACATTTAGGACTCATTTCCTTTAGGATTGATTGGTTTGATCTCCTTGCTGTCCAGGAGTCTTCTCCAACACCACAGTTCAAAACCATCAATTCTTCGGCACTCAACTTTCTTTATAGTCCAACTCTCACATCCTTACATGACTACTGGAAAAACCATAGCTTTGACTAGAGGGACCTTTGTTACAAAGTAAATGTCTCTGCTTTTTAACATGCTGTCTAGGTTGGTCATAGCTTTTCTTTCAAGGAGCAAGCGTCTTTTAATTTCATGGCTGCAGTCTCCATCTGCAGTGATTTGGAGCGCCCCAAAATAAAGTCTGTCACTGTTTCTACTGTTTCCCCACCTATTTGCCATGAAGTGATGGGACCAGGTGCCATCATTTTTGTTTTTTGGATGTTGAATTTTAAGCCAGCTTTTTCACTCTCCTCTTTCACTTTCATCAAGAGGCTCTTTAGCTCCTCTTAGCTTTCTGCCATAAGGGTGGTATCGTCTGCATAATCTGAATTTATTGATATTTCTCCCGCCAATCTTGATTCTAGCTTGTGCTTCAAACAGCCCGGCATTTTGCTCAATGTACTCTCCATATAAAGTAAATAAGCAGGGTGACAATATTACAGCCTTGACATACTCCTTTCCTAATTTTGAACCAGTCTAGTGTTCCACGTCCGGTTCTAATTGTTGCTTCTTGCTGCTGCTGCTGCTAAGTCGCTTCAGTCGTGTCCGACTCTGTGCGACCCCATAGATGGCAGCCCACCAGGCTCCCCCATCCCTGGGATTCTCCAGGCAAAAACACTGGAGTGGGTGCTTCTTGACCTGCATACAGATTTCTCAAGAGGCAGACACACAATAGTCTGGTAGTTTTAAATGGGTATTTGATTTATAATGATAATAAGTAACTTACTGCATAGTTATTATTTGTTAATTTCTTTCCAAAGATCTTAGACTGTTAACTCAGGCCTCACAACAGCTTATAAATTATCAGCATTTATAGGTGAGGAAAGTAGCTGCAGAAAGAGTAAATAGCTTGGATAATATCTAGTTTGCTGCTGAGCCAGGAATTGAGCTCTGGGTGTCTAAGTCTAGAGTTAGAGCTCTTAATCACTATGCTGTGTTGCACCTCAAGCTTAGGTTGTAGTATGCAGAGAGTGTTAAATCCAAAATAGCCACATAGGTTGTCAAAAACTATCTTTTAAGAACATGAGTGTGAATTATAGATGGCAATGAAATTTAATTGCATTTTGTTAGTCTTAGCTGTACATTGTAGTTTAAATAATTTAATTATCATTAAAATTGATTGCTCATTAACTATTTAAGCTCAATCTTGTGCTGAGTGTTAGGTTTAGGTCAGTGATATTCAAACTATGTGTTGGGAATCTTTTTGGGGTTTCTGAGTCATAATTGTTTTCCTAGTAATGTTAAGATATTTCCCTTTTCCCTTTTCATTTTCTCACCTGGAATGTAGAATGATAGAAACACATGAAAACATTATTGCTTTGATGGCTATTGCTTTGATGTGTAATCGTGGGTTTTTTTTTTTTTTTGCTTTTGCTTTGAGATACAATTTTCAGTACTGTAAAACTCACCCTTTTAAAGCATGTAGTTCAGGGACTTCCCTAGTGGTCTAGTGGTTAAGATTTCATGCTTCCAATGCAGGGAACACGGGTTTGATTCCTGGTTGGGGAACTAATCACCCTTTTAAAGCATGTAGTTCAGGGACTTCCCTAGTGGTCTAGCGGTTAAGATTTCATGCTTCCAATGCAGGGAACACGGGTTTGATTCCTGGTTGGGGAACTAAGATCCCGCATTCCACGAGGTGTGGCCAAAAAAAAAAGCATGCAGTTTTCAGTGTATGTTTATAAGCTTATGTAACCATCACCATTATTTAATTCCAGAACATGTTCATCTTCCTCCGAGAAACCCTGTGCCCTTTAGCAATCACCCTGCATTCCCCCCAACTCCCACCCCCTCAAGCTTTTGGCAACCACTGAACTGCTTTTCTGTCTTTGGAATTGCCTACTTTGGACATTTCATATAAGTAGAATCATATAACATATGTATAATCATATGTTAGTAGTATAATCATATAACAGGCTTTTTGTGCCTGGTTTCTTTCACTGAAGCATAATGTTTTCAAGATTCATCCATAATATATTGTGTATTAGCACTTCAGTCCTTTTTATGGTTGAATAATACTACATTGTATGGAATGTATTCTATGGAGATACCACATTTTGTTTATCCATTCATCGTTTGATAGACATTTGGGTTTTTTTCCACTTTTTGGCTGTTACAAATATTGTTGCTTTGAACATTCATGTATAAGTTTTTGTGTGGATATGTTTTTATTTCTCTTGGATATATACCCAGGAGTGGAATTGCTGAGGGTTTTGATACATTTATGTTTAACTTTATGGAGGACCTGCTGAACTATATTCCTGAGAGGCTTCACTATTTTATATTTTCACTAGTAATATATGAGGGTTCTAATTTCTACCCATCCTCACCAACACTTGTTATTGTCCATCTTTTAAATTCTAGCTATCTAACTGGTGAAGTGGTATCTCATTGTGGTTTTGATTTGCAGTTCCTTAATGACTAATGATGTTGAGCGTCTCTTCATATGTCTGTTGGCTTTTTGTATATTTTATTGGAAGAAATGTCTATTTAAATTCTTTGCTCATTTAAAAAATTGTATTATTTGTCTTATTGTTATAAGAGTTCTTTATATATTCTGGATATTAGATCCTTGTTAGATAAATGATATGCAAAAATGTCCTCTTTTGTGAATTGTCTATTCATTTTCTTTTTCAAATGTAAGAATTGTGGCAAAAGATGCATAAAAGTTACCATTTTAATAATTATTAAGTGTATATTCAGTGATACTAGGTACATTCACAGTGTTGCACACATCATCACCACCATCCATGTTTAGAACTTGTTCCTTTTTCCTGTTCTGTGCCCGCTAAGCAATAACTCCTTGTTCCCTCTTCCCCTCAACCCCTAGCAGCCATCATTCTACTTTCTGTTTCTATGACTTTGACTACTGTATGTAATTAGAATCGTATAATATCTGTCCTTTTGTAACTTGTTTACTTCATTTAGCAGTGTCTTCAAGGTTCTTCTATGCTCTAGTATGTGTCGGAATTTCCTTCCTTTTTAAGGCTGAATAATTATCTGTTGTATTTATGTATATACCATATTTTGTTTTTCCAGTTATCTATTGAGAGACACTTTGGTTGCTTCTGCCTTTTGGCTTTTGTAAATAATGCTGCTGTGAATATGGGCATACAAATATCTGTTTGGTTCCCTGCTTTCTGTTCTTTGGAAATATACCTAGAAGTGGAATTGCTGGATCATGTGGTAAATCTTTGTTTAATTTTTTGAGGAATTGCCATTTTGTTCATTTTCTGGAGTGTGTTTTTTCAAGCACCCAAGTTTTAGGTTTTGATAAAGTTATATTTATTTTTTCTTGTGCTTCTGGAGTCATAGCTAAGATAAGCCTAGATTATAAAAATTTACACCTATGTTTTCTTCTGACAGTTTTGTAGTTTTAGCTTTTACATTTAGTTCTTTGACCCATTTTTAGATAATTTTATATGTGCTGTGAGGTATAGGTCCAACTTCATTCTTTTTCATGCGGCTGTCCAGTTGTCCTGGTATCATTTATTGGCAAGACTGTTATTTCCCTTGTTGAATGGTCTTGGCATCATTGTTGAAATCAGTTGATCATAAATGTCTCTGTTTACTTCTGGATTCTCAATTGATTCTGGAGTCTCCAATGATTTGTATGTCTGTGCTTATGGCAGTACCACCCACCCAGTCGTAATTACTGTAGCTTTGTAGAAAGTTTAAAGTTGGAAAATAGAAGTTGAAGTTGTGAGTTCTCCAACTTTACTTTTCTTTTTCAATATTGTTATGGCTGTTCTTAGTCCTTTGCATTTCCGTGTGAATTTTAGGATCTGTTTGTCAGTTTTTGGAGAAAACCTTGTATTTCTTTTGTTAAATTTATTCCTGAGTATTTTATTCTTTTTGAAGCAATTGTAAATGGAATTTTGGACTCTACATTGCTAGTATATAGAAATACAATTGATTTTTGTATGTTGATCTTGGATAGCACCCTTGCTAGGCTTGTTTATAGCTCTAATTACTTTTTTGTAGATTCCTTAGGACTTTATATATGAGATCATGTCATCTGCAAATATAGATTGCTTTACTTCTTCCTTTCTTTTCTGGATGCCTTTTAATTTCTTTTTCTTCCCTAATTGCCCTGGCTAGTACAGTATTGAATAGAAGTGAAGACAGTAAGGAATTTCCTGGTGGTCCGGTAGATAGGACTTGGTGCTTTTACTTCCACAGACCAGGTTTAACCCCTAATTGGGGAATTAAGATCCCACAAGCTGCACAGCCTAAATAAATAAATAACATTAAAACAAAGTGAAGACAACAGACATCTTTGTCTTGTTTCTGTTCTTAGAGGAGAAAACATTTAGTCCTTCACCGTTAAGTGTGATGTCACATGTGGTTTTTCTGTCAGATTGATGAGAGTTTCTTTCCATTCCAAATTTGTTGAGTTTTTTTTATTATAAAAGGACATTAGATTTTATCAAATCCTTTTTGTGTGTCAGTTAAAACAACTATATGGTTTTTGTCCTTTAATATGGTGCATTACATTGATTGGTTTTCATATAGAACCAAACTTGTATTCCTAGGTTAGAATACACTTTATCCTTTCATTGCTGGATTTGGTTTGCTAGAATTTGTTGAGGATTTTGCATCTATTTGCATAAGAGACATTGGTGTATAGTTGTCTTGTAATTTCTGGATTTGGTACTAGGGTAATACTGGCCTTATGTAGAATAAGTTAACAGTATTTTCTTGTATTTTAAAAATTTCTCAGTTTTAATATCTAATGATGTAAATATCAATAGCTAAATACACAAAAACAAAAGTTCTTTGGATTCTTGGTAATTTTTTGAAGCATAAATGCATCCTGAGGTCAAAAAGTTTGAGAACTGCTGGTTTAGGCTAAAGACATACCCTAGTACCCAGGCAATGAACCAAAAAATATGTCTCTTCTTTCTTCTCAGAAACCAATCCCGTTTGTGTCATTTTACTCAAGTCATACACTCAAGGTGTCTCAAGAAATAAAGTGAAAACACTACCAGACTGTGTTAACTTTACAGATTTGAAAAGATAAATGAATGGGCATATTAGACATATATATGTTAGCTAATGCTGTATCTTCAAAACAAATGTTTTTTTAAACTGAAAAATTTGTAAGAGCTGCTGTGCTTTTATAGCCACTTATGGTATTGTTTTGAGTGTCTTGTATTCTGTCATACAGGTAAAAAATGGCTAGTTTGTGTTTGTAAATTGTATTTATGCTTCCTGTGATAGTACCAGTTTTAAACCAATGATTCTCGCTATATGAGAGGTACAATTCCTTAGGATTGCTTTGGAAGGTCTTTTAAACCACTCACAGCTAGCCTTTCCCATCTCCCATTCTTGTGTTTCTCTTTTTTCTATTGGACATGTATTCTATTTCTTGGATGTGTTAGAAAAAAAAAACTGGGAACCATTATTCTAAATCCTCTAAGGAGGTGTGTAGCTTGTTTTCCTCACACCTGCTTCCTTAAAGCCAGAAAACCAGACCCATGTTTTTTCTAATTAGTGTCTGTCTATTCTTCTATCTTCCTCTACAGCTTCTCTTCTTTTAAGATTGGTACCCTACTGGCTGTTTCTTACCTGACTTTGTCATTTCAATCTAGGAATGTCTGTGTCACTCCCCTGTATTCACTGATATATCATTGGTATAATTCTTCATATCATATCAGCCAGTTGGAAGCATAACATTGAAGGTTACTTAACATCTTAAGTTTATTTTTCCTTAATTTCTGTATTCCAGTGGTATTCAACTTTCTTTGACATGGCTACTCATATGGTTCAGAAATGGTTCTACTTCTGACCAAAATCTCCTTAATATCTGTATACATCTTTCTCACTTCTTTAGTTTTCTCATCTATCCCTAATCTTTTTGTATAACCTCTTTTGAGTTTTATCTCTCCCACTCACCAGTATCATCACTGTTGTGTTCAGTTCAGTTCAGTCACTCAGTCATGTCTGAATTTTTGCGACCACATGGACTGCAGCGTGCCAGGCTTTCCTGTCCATCACCAACTCCTGGAGCTTAACTCAAACTCATGTCCATCGAGTTGGTGATGCCATCCAGTACCCTATTGAGATATTCATTATGTTAACCCCCTACCCAGAATGAATTTAAATATCTGCAAATTGTATAAACTAGTAGACAGGTGTTTTATATATGTAGTTAGGCCTTTAACCCAGCCTGGCAATATTTCAGTCAGGTTTCTTTCCTGTTTCTCACTTTTGGTATTGTTTTTCTCTGATCTTAAGTCCTCTACTGCCCTCTGCCTTTCCCTGTTAGTGCTGGCCTTCTGTTTCATAGAACAGTGTTATAAAACTTACTTTCTCCACAGTTCTTTCAGATGCTAATAGGTTGTCCTGGCAAAAAATGTGTTTTGGTCAAATAAATCTGGAAAATGTTGCAAATTAGATCTTTCTCTTAGATATTTAAACAGTGCTTACTACCGTACCCAAGCATCTTCTGGGAAGAAGTCCATTTACCTTCAACACAGCTTTTCCCTCTCCACAATCCCACCAAAATTGCTTGTAGTAAGATCCTAAATAACCTCCTAATACTTTTTAATAATAATTGGTAATTACTTTTACTTACTTTAGTAGCATCTCTTTCCCCTCTTATCTCTGTCTTCCTGTTCTGCAGAAGTTAATCTGAAGCAGAAGTTGTGCCGCTCTTCTGCTCATAATCTATGGCTTCTCTTTGCTAAAGTCTAAACTTGACTCGGTATGTAAATATGTGTACTAATTTGCATTCCCAGTTCATCTCCTGTATTCATCATTATGCATGCTATTTTGCATCCTAAAACTTGTTAAAATTATATAAATGTATTTTATCTAGTATATACAGATCTTATTCCTTCTTACTCCCTTTCTCAAGTGAAAAATTCTTTCACAGCTCAATTATCTCTATGATGAACACTTTTTCTTAGGTTCTTTCCTCAGGGTTTTCTTAACATATGTCAAGTAATATTGTCATTATTTGTTTATATGACTGTCTCCTCTTTTATACGTGCGACTATTCTATTATTTATCATCGTATTCCCAGCTTTTAACTGAACACCTTCTGTATTAATGTTGACGATCTTTGTTAAAACACATGCCATGTTCATATTTGTTTATCTGAGCAGGTGCCAGGCCCAGCTACATAATGTGCAGGACATATTGAGAAATAAAAATGCAAAGTACCTAGTTCAGAAGGCAGGAAAAAGTGCTGTTAAAGTTACTAAAACAAAAAGTTTTTTTCTTTCTTCTTTGATCTTTCTCTTAGCTTGTCGTGTTTGTTTACTTTTTAATGTCATTCCAGATAAAGAACAATTGAAATTGTTGAATTATTAATATTAAGCATGAACTTTACTGTTCATCTTTATATTGTACAATGTCAGTTTTAAATGCAAATATATGATTATTTAACTCTTATGTGAAATTGATGCTCTTTCATAGCTTCAGTTCAGTTCAGTCGCTCAGTCGTGTCCGACTCTTTGCGACCCCGTGAATTGCACCACACCAGGCCTCCCTGTCCATCGCCAACTCCTGGAGTTCACTCAGATTCACGTCCATTGAGTCAGTGATGCCATCCGGCCATTTCATCCTCTGTTGTCCCCTTCATAGCTTATACATGTATATTTCATTCTTACCAGAACAGGGAAAACACTGTGTAAAAACTTACTCAGCTGTTTTTATTTAGGTCTTGCACATTTTACCAACAGTCTCTACCTTTGATTTGGCAGAACTGAAAGGTAAAGGACCTGTGGCTGCTTCTTCTGTCTTTCCCATTCCTTCTGTTGTCACTTTTATCGTAAGTGGTTAGTTAATACAGGGAAGTAACATGAGTAAGAAAAGATGTGGTAGACTTTTTGGTAATTCATGTTTCTTAGAATCGATTGCCTTTCCTCTGGGAAGAAAGTTATATTTTAATAGAAAATGTGACTTTTCTTGGGGTATTAGTACCCTTGCTTATCTAGTTGTAGACAACATGCTTACTTTATATCCCTTTGAGTTTTACTAAACTCCCACACATCATGGATCCACTGAATGTTCACAGGGCATCACCAAAGCTATAAGAATAAAGTAGAAAGGAATGGCAGATAGACATTTTGCATGTATCTCTTCTGCTCCTTTGCCTGTTCCTTTGTCCCGTTAGACTTCACTACAAAACACAAATTCAAAGATAAAGTTATTAAGAATATCAAGTTGATGACAGGAGAGCTTTAAATCAAGCATAGTGTCTTTCTGAGTATGGAGCCCTGTATAACTGCACAGATCACATGACCATGAAATTAGCCTACTCTCACATCCATACATGACCACAGGAAAAACCATAGCCTTGACGAGACGGACCTTAGTCGGCAAAGTAATGTCTCTGCTTTTGAATATACTGTCTAGGTTGGTCATAACTTTTCTTCCAAGGAGTAAGCGTCTTTTAATTTCATGGCTGCAGTCACCATCTGCAGTGATTTTGGAGCCCAAAAAAATAAAGTCTGACACTGTTTCCACTGTTTCCCCATCTATTTGGAGAAGACTCTTTGAGAGTCCCTTGGACTGCAAGGAGATCCAACCAGTCCATTCTGAAGGAGATCAACCCTAGGATTTCTTTGGAAGGAATGATGCTAAAGCTGAAACTCCAGTACTTTGGCCACCTCATGAGAAGAGTTGACTCAGTGGAAAAGACTCTGATGCTGGGAGGGATTAGGGGCAGGAGGAGAAGGGGACGACCGAGGATGAGATGGCTGGATGGCATCACCGACTCGATGGACGACTCGGTGGACGTGAGTCTGAGTGAACTCCGGGAGTTGGTGATGGACAGGGAGGCCTGGCGTGCTGCGATTCATGGGGTTGCAAAGAGTCAGACACGACTGAGCGACTGAACTGAACTGAACTGAAAAGGACTGGAGGAAAATAGTAACATACGTGGAGACAAAGAGATTGGCTTATTTCACCTTGTACTAATGTGATAAGCCCTGTTGCTACTAGTTTATTTTGAGGTATTCTGAGGATTGTGTTCCTTATTGCCTTGAAATTAGGTGTAGCCATGTGGCTTTTTTTTTTTTTTGCAAATAAAATGTGAACAAAGGCATTCTCCCTCTGCTTTGCTAATATGGGAGGTAAGATAAGATTAAAGCAGCTTGGCAGGCTGAACCAGTGCATGAAGGACAGCTGCCTTAGAGAGTTACCTTAATCCCAAAAGGATTTTGCATGAGTTAAATCAATTTATGTTATGATAAGCATTAGTTGTAGGAGTTCTTATCACAGCATAACCTGCCCATTCCAAACGGTATGGATGTGAAATTTCAAAATGAGTGTGGTGGTAGAAGCACAAGCATTGGAGGGCCAGCAAAACAGTTTTTGGACCTATGGGACAAGCTAAGTCTTCTCAGCAAACAACACTTACAAAGTGTTAGCTACATTATTATACATGAATACCCAGGAGCTGCTTGATACTGGAGGAATGAGGAACTTTCTGGTGTATCTAGCATCACAGAACTCTTCCTATAGAGCTCATTCTTGATTATTTGTTTATAAGGAAGAAGAGGAAAAGCTGGTTTGGATAATTAGGGAATCCAGATGATCTCCATATCTCAGGGGGAAAAACTCAAAAAACAATTGGTGACCTCAGGCTATTTTAATCAACAAATTGCTAGTGAAAAGAAAGTGACCTCAGCTGCTTTGACCAGTAGCCAAAAAAGCTTTCCTAGATGAACATAGAAGGAAAAGACTTGAGTAATCTAGAAAACTAAGCTAATGGGGATTTAGATGAGGATTTAGGTAATTTAGTTTAGAAATCCCATTTATTTACAAAACTGAATTTTCGAGAAGGGGGTGTGGTTCTACATACCTTTGATCATAAAATCTCTGTCAGTTGATTTACCCATATAAAAAGTTATGCTTTTTTAACCTTAAGCTATTTTAGAGTTGATTAATGTTTAAAAATTGAGCTTTGTGATACTTTATATAAGCTTAGTACACATTGTTTTGACTTTTTGAGTTAAATTTTTTTTTTATTGTGGTAGCTTTACCACCGGAGAAGGCAATGGCACCCCACTCCAGTACTCTTGCCTGGGAAATCCCATGGGTGGAGGAGCCTGGTAGGCTGCAGTCCATGGGATTGCTAAGAGTCAGACACGACTGAGCAACTTCACTTTCACTTTTCACTTTCATGCATTGGAGAAGGAAGTGGCACCCCATTCCAGTGTTCTTACCTGGAGAATCCCAGGGACAGAGGAGCCTGGTGGGCTTCCGTCTATGGGGTCGCACAGAGTCGGACACGACTGACGCGACGCAGCAGCAGCAGCAGCAGCAGCTTTACCACTTTCAAAGTGAAAGTGGCTCAATTGTGTTCGAATCTTTGTGACCCCATGGACTATACAGTCGAAATTCTCCAGGCCAGAATACTGGAGTGGGTAGCCTTTCCCTTCTCCGGGGGATCTTCCCAACCCAGGAATCGAAACGGGGTCTTCTGCATTGCAGGCGGATTCTTTACCAACTGAGCTATCAGGGAAGCCATAACGTGGTAAAGGATACATAACATTAAGTTTACTGTTTAACCTTTTTAAGTGTACAACTCAATGACATTAGTACATTCACGATGTTTTATAACCATCACCACTATTTATTTCCAGAGTTGTTTTTTTTAGTCATCCCAAACAGAGACTCTGTCTGTTAAACAATGACTCCCTGTTTCCCACACCCCCAGCCCCTGATAACTTCTGTTCTGCTTTCTGTTCCTATGAACTTACTAATTCTCAATCTTATACAATTGGAATCATGCAGTGTCTGTCCTTTTGTAAGTAACTTATTTAGCGTGATGTCCTCGAGGTTCATCCATGTTGTAGCATGTGTCAGAATTTCTTTCCTTTAAATGGCTGAGAAATATTCCATTGTATGTATATATCACATTTTGTTTATCCATTCTTCTGTTAATAGGTGCTTGGTTGCTTCTACCTTTTGGCTGTTGTGAATAATATTGCAGTGAACATGATGTTCACATATCTGAGTCCCTACTTTCAGTTCTTTTGAATATATGCCTATGAATAGAATTGCTGGATCATATGGCAATTCCATGTTTAAGTTTTTGAGGAACTTATAACTGTTTTCTGCATCAGCTGCATCATTTTAGTTCCACCAGCCATTGCATGAGAATTCCCACTTGTTTTGTTTTTGCTTTTGCTGCCTTTGCTTCTGGTATTGAATCCAAAAAATCACTGCCAAGGTAGATGTCAGGGATGAAAGTTTAAATTTTGATGAAGTCCAATTTATCTGTTTTTTTTTGTCTGTGCTTTTGATGTCATATTTAGAAAATGTTGCCAAACTATGAAGATTTATAGTTTTTATGTGGTTATATGTTTGTGTAACTTAGTGTATAAGGTATAGTTTTAGTATAGGGGTTAAATTTAGATCTTTGCTCTTTTGTTTTTGTTCTTATCCTTCCATTGTTTACTTCTGAAAACACAAGTATATACTCTTTCTTACAAGAAATTAGATTACTATGGATGCCTGTGTATATATATTTTTTTCACTTAACAGTGTATTTTCAGTATCGCTCCATAGCAGAATAGAGATTTCCTTATTTTGTTTCACACCTGTATGGTTATATATTTTGTTTTATGATAGTTTCTCTGTAATTTTTCAAGTGACTCAAATGGCTATTTGTGTTCTTTCCCTGTCTGCTCGTTTTACATTTAGTGTCTTGTCTTATTTGATCCATTTTGAGTTAATTTTTGTAACTGGCAGAAGGTCAGGATCCAGCTTAATTCCTTTGAACAGGTGTATTCAGTTTTCCATCACCATACTGCTGTCCTTACTGCTAAGTCGCTTCAGTCGTGTCCGACTCTGTGCGACCCCATAGATGGCAGCCCACCAGGCTCCCCCATCCCTGGGATTCCCCAGGCAAGAACACTGCGGGGCGGCCGGTGGGGGGGGGGGGGTTGCCATTTCCTTCTCCAGTGCATGAAAGTGAAAAGTGAAAGTGAAGTCACTCAGTTGTGCGAGACTCTTCGCAACGCCATGGACTGCAGCCTACCAGGCTCCTCCGTCCATGGGATTTTCCAGGCAAGAGTACTGGAGTGGGGTGCCATCGCCTTTTCCGCCATTTGTCCTTACCCCTATTCAATACTATTAGCGTTGTCAAGTTGAATGACCATGTGTGTGATGATTTATCTGTTGGCTTTCTTCCATTGTATGTCTTTCTTATTCAATTACTGGACTGTTTTGATTAAGCTAGCTTTGTGTAGTAAGTTTTGAAGTAATAAAGTGTTAACTCTTCCAGCTTTTCTTTTTTTAGATTGTTTTGCCTATTTAGAGTCCTTTGAAATTCCATATGACTTTTAGGATGGATTTTTCTATTTCTGCAAGAGCCATTGTGGTTTTGATAATGACTGCATTGAATCTTTAGATCACTTTGGGTAATATTGGCATCTTAACAGTACGGTCAACACCCTAAGTCATTGGCATTGACTTAAGTAAAGGAAACAAATGGGTGCGTGCACAGTGGGCTGCAGTTTATATTTGCCAGTCTCCAGCTTTTGGCAGCTCTGGGGACTCTTGACCTTAATTTTGTGACCCCATGGACTATAGCCCACCAGGCTTCTCTGTTCATGGAATTTTCCAGGCAGGAATACTGGAATAGGTATCCATTCCCTTCTCTAGGAGATTTTCCTAACCCAGGGATCAAACCGAGGTCTCTTGCATTGCAGGCTGATTCTTTACCGTCTGAGCCACCAGGGAAGCCCAATAACAAAGGAAAAGAAAGAAAAAAAGTGAAGTTGCTCAGTCGTGTCCAACTCTTTGCGACCCCGTGGACTGTGGCCTACTAGGCTCCTCAGTTCATGGAATTTTCCAGGCAAGGGTACTGGAGTGGGTTGCCATTTCCTTCTCGAGGGGATCTTCCCAACCCAGGGATTGAACCCGGGTCTCCCCCATTGCAGGCAGACACTTTACTATCTGAGCCACCAAAGGGTGGAATATGTAATTCTTCTGAAGTGAATGATAGACACTGTAAAATGTGTGTTTTCCAATCTTCTGCTCCCTTGGGCTGTAGGACACATGAACTTAGACTTTTCTTTCTTTCTGACTCCTTAGTTACCATAGGTAGTGATCAGAGTTTGAAAAGAGAAGAGCAAGAAAGAGGTAGGCAGGGAAGGTAGACTGGAAGGAATCTATGAAACTGGGATGTCGCTGCATGTAAGTATTTAATTTCTTTCAGTAATGTTCTGTAGTTTTCAGTATACTAATTTTTTTGCCTCCTTGGTTAAATTTATTCTTAGGTATTTACTCTTTTTGATGCTATTGTAAGTGGAATTGTTTTTTAAATTTCCTTTATGGATTGTTCATTGCTACTGTATAGCATTCTTTGTGTGTTTATTCTGTATCCTGCAACTTACTGAATTTATTAGCTCTGATTTTGTGTGTATTTTTAGGATTATCTTATGATTTAAGATCATATCATCTGCAAACAGAGATGATTTTACTTCTTCTTTCCCAGTTTGGATTTCTTTTATTTCTTTTACTTGCCTAAGTGCTCTGGCTGGAACTTCTAGTACCTTGTTAAATAGAAGTGACAGAGCAGATGTTTTTTCTGAATCCTAGGGGGAAATTTTAAAAATCTTTCATGGGTTATGATGTTAGCTGTGTGTTTTTTGTTTTGCTTTAGGTTTTTTTGTTGTTGTTGCTAGTTGGCCTTTACCATGTTGAAGAAGTTCTTTCTATTACTAGTTCATCATGAAAAGGTGCTGGATTTTGTCAAATGCTTACTTCTGCATCAGTTGAGATGATCATGTAATTTTTCTTTTCCTTCAGTCTGTTAATGTGGCTTATCACATTGATTGATATTTCATACGTTCAATCACCCTTAAATTCTGAAGATAAATCTTACTTGGTCTTACTTGGTCATGGTGTATAATCCTTTTAATATGCTGCTAAATTTGGTTTGCTGGTATTTCATTGATGATTTTTTGCATATGTGTTCAGAGAATCAGAGTAACACTGGCCTCAGAATCAGTTAGGAAGTGTTCGTCCTTTGCAGTTTTTCAGAAGTATGAGAAGGATTGACGTTAATTCTTTACATATTAAATAGACTTCAGTGGTATAGCCTTCTGATTCTGAGTTTTTTTGTTAAGGGATTTTTGATTATTTATTCAATCTACTTGTTATAGGTGTATTCTGGTTTTATATTTGTTCTTGACCCAGTTTTGGTAATTTGTGTGGGATGTACAGTTGTTCATAGAATTATTTTATAGTCCTTATTTTTTAAAATTATATTAAATATCCTTTTGTTTTCATTTGAAAATTTATGGTAAAATAATACATTGTTTTTAAAAAAGACATTGTTTTCATTTGTCTTGAAGTATTTTCTAATTGTCCTTGTGATTTCTTCTTTCACTCATTGGTTGGTTGAGCCCTTTGTTTAACTTCACATATTTGTGAAGTTTCCAGTTTTTTCCTGTTACTGATTTGATTTCTAATTTCAGTCTGTTGTGTTAAGAAAAGATAATTTGTATAATTTTAGTTTTTTTACATTTATTAAGACTTGTTTTGTGGCCTAACAAAATAGTCTATCCTTGAGTATGTCCCTTGTGTACTCTGCTGATGTTGTGTTGAGTCATCTGGATCTATCTGTTAGGTCTCATTGTACAGTGTTATTTAAGTCCTCTGTTTCTTTAGGTTTTCTGTCTGGTTGCTCTAACCATAGGTATCTTCCCTGTAGCTCAGACAGTAAAGAATCTGTCTGCAATGCAGGAGACCCAGGTTCAATCCCTAGGTTGGGACAATCCTCTGGAGAAGGAACTGGCACCCCACTCCAGTATTCTTGTCTGGAGAATCCCATGGACAGAGGAGCCTGGTGGGCTACAATCCATGGAGTCAAAAAGAGTCAGACACGACTGAGTGACTAACACTACTACTACTGCTCTAACCATTATTGAAAGTTAGATATTACAGTGTCCAATTAATGTATTTACTTATTTAATTGAAGTGTAGTTGATTTACTTTTTGCTATACAAGAGTGACTCAGTTATATATATGTGTATATCTATCTATACACACACACACACACATTCTTTTTAATATTCTTTTCCATTGTGTTTTATCCCAGGATATTGAATATAATTCCCTGTACTATACAGTAAAACCCTGTTTTCAGTCTACTCCATATGTAATCAGGTCAGTTCAGTTCAGTCGCTCAGTCGTGTCCGACTCTTTGCGACCCCATGAATCACAGCACGTCAGGCCTCCCTGTCCATCACCAACTCCCGGAGTTCAGTCAGACTCACATACATCGAGTCAGTGATGCCATCCAGCCATCTCATCCTCGGTCATCCCCTTCTCCTCCTGCCCCCAATCCCTCCCAGCATCAGAGTCTTTTCCACTGAGTCAACTCTTCTCATGAGGTAGCCAAAGTACTGGAGTTTCAGCTTCAGCATCATTCCTTCCAAAGAAATCCCAGGGCTGATCTCCGTCAGAATGGACTGGTTGGATCCCCTTGCAGTCCAAGGGACTCTCAAGAGTATTCTCCAACACCATAGTTCAAAAGCATCAATTCTTTGGCGCTCAGCCCTCTTCACAGTCCAGCTCTCACATCCATACATGACTACTGGAAAAACCATAGCCTTGACGAGACGGACCTTCGTCGGCAAAGTAATGGCCTGCTTTCGAATATACTATCTAGGTTGCTCATAACTTTTCTTCCAAGGAGTAAGAGTCTTTTAATTTCATGGCTGCAGTCACCATCTGCAGTGATTTTGGAGCCCCAAAAAATAAAGTCTGACACTATTTCCACTGTTTCCCCGTCTATTTCCCATAAGTGATTGGACCGGATGCCATGATCTTTGTTTTGTGAATATTGAGCTTTAAGCCAACTTTTTCACTCTCTTTCACTTTCATCAAGAGGCTTTTTAGCTCCTCGTCACTTTCTGCCATAAGGGTGGTGTCATCTGCATATCTGAGGTTATTGATATTTCTCCTGGCAATCTTGATTCCAGCTTGTGTTTCTTCCAGTCCAGCGTTTCTCATGATGTACTCTGCATAGAAGTTAAATAAGCAGGGTGACAATATACAGCCTTGATGTACTCCTTTTCCTCTTTGGAACCAGTCTGTTGTTCCATGTCCAGTTCTAACTGATGCCTCCTGGCCTGCATACAGATTTCTCAAGAGGCAAGTCAGGTGGTCTGGTATTTCCATCTCTTTCAGAATTTTCCACAGTTTGTGGTGATCCACACAGTCAAAGGCTTTGGCATAGTCAATAAAGCAGAAATAGATGTTTTTCTGGAACTCTCTTGCTTTTTCCATGATCCAGTGGATGTTGGCAATTTGATCTCTGGTTCCTCTGCCTTTTCTAAAACCAGCTTGAATATCAGGAAGTTCACGGTTCACATATTGCTGAAGCCTGGCTTGGAGAGTTTTGAGCATTACTTTACTAGCATGTGAGATGAGTGCAACTGTGTGGTAGTTTGAGCATTCTTTTGCATTGCCTTTCTTTGGGATTGGAATGAAAGCTGACCTTTTCCAGTCCTGTGGCCACTGCTGAGTTTTCCAAATGTGCTGGCATATTGAGTGCAGCACTTTGACAGCATCACCTTTCAGGATTTGAAATAGCTCTACTGGAACTCCATCACCTCCACTAGCTTTGTTCGTAGTGATGCTTTCTAAGGCCCACTTGACTTCACATTCCAGGATGTCTGGCTCTGGATGAATGATCACACCATCATGATTATCCTGGTCATGAAGCTCTTTTTTGTACAGTTCTTCTGTGTATTCTTGCCACCTCTTCTTAATATCTTCTGCTTCTGTTAGGTCCGTACCATTTCTGTCCTTTATCGAGCCCATCCTTGCATGACATGTTCCCTTGGTATCTCTGATTTTCTTGAAGAGATCTCTAGTCTTTCCCATTCTGTTGTTTTCCTCTATTTCTTTGCATTGATCGCTGAAGAAGCCTTTCTTATCTCTCCTTGCTATTCTTTGGAACTCTGCATTCACATGCTTATATCTTTCCTTTTCTCCTTGGCTTTTTGCTTCTCTTCTTTTTACAGCTATTTGTAAGGCCTCCCCAGACAGCCATTTTGCTATTTTGCATTTCTTTTCCATGGGGATGGTCTTGATCCCTGTCTCCTGTACAATGTCACCAACCTCATTCCATAGTTCATCAGGTACTCTATCTATCAGATCTAGGCCCTTAAATCTATTTCTCACTTCTGCATCTATTAACCCCAAACTTCCAGTCCATCCCCCCACACAGTCCCTTCTCCCTTGGTGACCACAAGTCTGTTCTCTATGTCTTTGTGTCTGCTTCTGCTTCATAGTTAGGTTCATTTGTGTTATATTTTAGATTGTACACACACACACAGATAAATATCTGTATAAGTGATATCATACAATATTTGTTTTTTCTGACTTCCTTCATGTAGTATGATAATCTCTAGTTGCAGCCATGCTGCTGTAAATTGTATTATTTATTTTGTTCTTTCTTATGACTGAATAGTATTCCATTATATATATGTACTGCATCTTTAAAAAAATTTTTTTATTGGAGTACAGTTGATTTACGATGTATCAATGTCAGGTTTACAGCAAAGTGAAGATGGAGAAGCTCTATACAGTCAACAAAAACAAGACCAGGAGCTGACTGTGGCTCAGATCATGAACTCCTTATTACTAAATTCAGACTTAAATTGAAGAAAGTAGGGAAAACCGATAGACCATTCAGGTATGACCTAAATCAGATCCCTTATGATTATACAGTGGAAGTGAGAAATAGATTTAAGGGCCTACATGTGATAGATAGAGTACCTGATAAACTATGGAATGAGGTTGGTGACATTGTACAGGAGACAGGGATCAAGACCATCCCCATGGAAAAGAAATGCAAAATAGCAAAATGACTGTCTGGGGAGGCCTTACAAATAGCTATGAAAAGAAGAGAGGCGAAAAGCAAAGGAGAATAGGAAAGATATAAGCGTCTGAATGCAGAGTTCCAAAGAATCGCAAGAAGAGATAAGAAAGGCTTCTTCAGCGATCAATGCAAAGAAATAGAGGAAAACAACAGAATGGGAAAGACTAGAGATCTCTTCAAGAAAATCAGAGATACCAAGGGAACATGTCATGCAAGGATGGGCTCGATAAAGGACAGAAATGGTATGGACCTAACAGAAGCAGAAGATACTAAGAAGAGGTGTCAAGAATACACGGAAGAACTGTACGAAAAAGAGCTTCATGACCCAGATAATCATGATGATGTGATCACTAATCTAGAGCCAGACATCTTGGAATGTGAAGTCAAGTGGGCCTTAGAAAGCATCACTACAAACAAAGCTAGTGGAGGTGATGGAATTCCAGTTGAGCTATTTCAAATCCTGAAAGGTGATGCTGTCAAAGTGCTGCACTCAATATGCCAGCACATTTGGAAAACTCAGCAGTGGCCACAGGACTGGAAGAGGTCAGTTTTCATTCCAATCCCAAAGAAAGGCAATGCAAAAGAATGCTCAAACTGCCACACAATTGCACTCATCTCACATACTAGTAAAGTAATGCTCAAAACTCTCCAAGCCAGGCTTCAACAATACGTGAACTGTAAACTTCCTGATGTTCAAGCTGGTTTTAGAAAAGGCAGAGGAACCAGAGATCAAATTGCCAACATCTGCTGGATCATAGAAAAAGCAAGAGAGTTCCAGAAAAACATCTATTTCTGCTTTATTGACTATGCCAAAGCCTTTGACTGTGTGGATCACAATAAACTGTGGAAAATTCTGAAAGAGATGGGAATACCAGACCACCTGACTTGCCTCTTGAGAAATCTGTATGCAGGTCAGGAAGCAACAGTTAGAACTGGACATGGAACAACAGACTGGTTCCAAAGAGGAAAAGGAGTACATCAAGGCTGTATATTGTCACCCTGCTTATTTAACTTCTATGCAGAGTACATCATGAGAAACGCTGGACTGGAAGAAACACAAGCTGGAATCAAGATTGCCAGGAGAAATATCAATAACCTCAGATATGCAGATGACACCACCCTTATGGCAGAAAGTGACGAGGAGCTAAAAAGCCTCTTGATGAAAGTGAAAGAGGAGAGTGAAAAAGTTGACTTAAAGCTCAACATTCAGAAAACGAAGATCATGGCATCCGGTCCAATCACTTATGGGAAATAGATGGGGAAACAGTGGAAATAGTGTCAGACTTTATTTTTTGGGGCTCCAAAATCACTGCAGATGGTGATTGCAGCCATGAAATTAAAAGACTCTTACTCCTTGGAAGAAAAGTTATGAGCAACCTAGATAGTATATTCGAAAGCAGGCCATTACTTTGCCGACTAAGGTCCATCTCGTCAAGCCTATGGTTTTTCCTGTGGTCATGTATGGATGTGAGAGTTGGACTGTGAAGGAGGCTGAGCGCCGAAGAATTGATGCTTTTGAACTATGGTGTTGGAGAATACTCTTGAGAGTCCCTTGGACTGCAAGGGGATCCAACCAGTCCATTCTGACGGAGATCAGCCCTGGGATTTCTTTGGAAGGAATGATGCTGAAGCTGAAACTCCAGTACTTTGGCCACCTCATGCGAAGAGTTGACTCATTGGAAAAGACTCTGATGCTGGGAGGGATTGGGTACAGGAGGAGAAGGGGATGACCGAGGATGAGATGGCTGGATGGCATCACTGACTCGATGTATGTGAGTCTGACTGAACTCCGGGAGTTGGTGATGGACAGGGAGGCCTGACGTGCTGTGATTCATGGGGTCGCAAAGAGTCTGACACGACTGAACGACTGAACTGAAGTGAACTCTATTTTAGAGATTCTTCTCCCATATAAGTTGTTACAGGGTATTGAGTAGAGTTCCTTGTGACATACAGGTTCTTATTAGTTCTCTATTTTATATATAGTACTATGTATACGTCAGTCCCAATCTCCCAATTTATCCCTCTCTCCCTCCCCTCATCCTCAGGTAATCATAAGTTTGTTTTCTATGTTTGTAATTCTGCTTCTGTTTTCTAAATAAGTTCATTTGCACCCTACCCTTTTGTTTAGATTTCAGATATAAGTAATATCATATACTGTTTGTTTTTCTGTGTCTGACTTACTTCACACAGTATGACAATCTTTGGGCTGCAGATGGCATCAGTTTAGTTCAGTTGCTCAGTTGTATCTGACTCTTTGTGACCCCATGGACTGCAGCACACCAGGCCTCCCTGTCCATCACCAACTCCTGGAGTCTACTGAAGCACATGTCCATTGAGTCAGTGATGGCATCCAACCATCTCATCTTCTGTTGTCCCCTTCTCCTCCCACCTTCAATCTTTCCCAGCTTCAGGATCTTTTCAAATCAGTCAGTTCTTCACATGAGGTGGCCAAAGTATTGGAGTTTCAGCTTCAGCATCAGTTCTTCCAATGAATATTCAGCACTGATATCCTTTAGGATGGACTGGTTGGACTTCCTTGCAAGTCCAAGGGACTCTGAAGAGTCTTCTCCAACACCACAGTTCAAAAGCATCGATTCTTCGGTGCTCAGCTTTCTTTATAGTCCAACTCTTACATCCATTCCTGACTGCTGGAAAAACCATAGCTTTGCCAAGCCGGAACTTTGTTGGCAAAGTAATGTCTCTGCTTTTTAATATGCTGTCTAGGTTGGTCATAACTTTTCTTCCAAGGAGCAAGCATCTTTTAATTTCATGGCTGCAGTCACCATGTATAGTGATTTTTGGAGCCAAAGGAAATAAAATCTGTCATTGTTTCCACTATTTCCCCATCTACTTGCTGATAAGTGATGGGGCTAGATGCCATGATGTTAGTTTTCTGAATGTTGAGCTTTATGCCAACTATTTCACTCTCCTCTTTCACTTTCATCAAGAGGCTCTTTAGTTCTTCTTCACTTTCTGCTCTAAGGGTGGTGTCATCTGCATATCTGAGGTTACTGATATTTCTCCTGGCAATCTTGATTCCAGCTTTGATTCATCTAGCATGGTATTTCTCATAATGTACTCTGCATAGAAGTTAAATAAGCAGGGTGACAATGTACAGCCTTGACATACTCCTTTCCCAGTTTAGAACCAGTCTGTTGTTCCATGTCCAGTTCTAACTGTTGCGAATGGCATAATGCTGTTCTTTTTAATGGCAGATTAATATTCCCTTGCATATGTGTACCACTCTTCATCCATTCATCTGTCAATGGTCATTTAGGTTGTTTCCATCCTTGACTATGGTGGAGAGTGCTGCTGTGAAGGTACGAATGCGTGTATCTTTTGAATTATAGCTTTGTCTAGTTATATGCCCTGGAGTGGGATTGCTGGATCTTATGGTAGCTGTTTTACAGTTTCAAATAGCACACCTGGTATTCTGTCACCTCTGCTAGTTTTGTTCATAGTAATGCTTTCTAAGGCCCACCTGACTTGCCACTCCAGGATGTCCATCTCTAGGTGAGTGATCATACCACCATGGTTACCTGGGTCATTAAGACCTTTTTTGTATAGTTATTCTGTGTATTCTTGCCACCTCTTCTTAACCTCTTCTGCTTCTGTTAGGTCTTCCTGTTTCTGTCCTTTTATGGTGCCCATCCTTGCATGAAATGTTCTCTTGATATCTCCAGTTTTCTTGAAGAGATCTCTGGTCTTTCCCATTCTATTGTTTTCTTCTATGTCTTTGCATTGTTCACTTAAGATGGCCTTCTTATCTCTTCTTGCTATTCTCTGGAACTCTGTGTTCAGTTGAGTATGTTCAAACTGCCATACAGTTCAGCTCATTTCACATGCTAGCAAGGCTATGCTCAAAATCCTTCAAGCTAGGCTTCAGCAGTACGGGAACTGAGAACTTGCAGATGTTCAAGCTGAATTTATTTAGAGAAGGTAGAGGAACCAGAAATCAAATTGCCAACATTTGTTGAATCATGGAGAAAGCAAGGGAATTCCAGAAAAACATCTTCCTCATTGTGTGAATCACAACAAACTGTGGAAAATTATTAAAGAGATAAGAGTACCAGACCACCTTACTTGTCTCCTGAGAAATCTATGTGCAGGTCAAGAAGCAACAGTTAGAACTGGACATGGAACAACAGACTGGTTCAAAATTGGGAAAGGGTTATGACAAGGCTGTATATTATCACCCTGCTTATTTAACTTATATACAGAGTACATCATGTGAAATACCATGCTGGATGAATCATAAGCGGGAATCACAATTGCTGGGAGAAATGTCAACAACCTCAGATATGCAGATGATGCCACCTAATGGCAGAAAGTGAAGAGGAACTAAAGAGCCTCTTAATGAGGGTGAAAGAGAGTGAAAAAGCTAGCTTGAAATTCAGCATAAAAAAGACAAGATAATGGCATCTGGTGCCATCACTTAATGGCAAATAGAAGGGAAAAAAGTGAAAGCAGAGACAGATTTTATTTTCTTGGATGCCAAAATCACTGCAGCAGGCATGAAGTTAAAAGACGTTTGCTCCTTGGAAGGAAAGCTATGACAAACCTAGACAATAAACTGAAAAGCAGAGACATGGCTTTGCTGACAAAGGTCCTTACAGTTAAAGCTGTGGTTTTCTAGTAGTCATGTATGGATATGAGAGTTGGACTATAAAGAAGGCTGAATGCCAAAGAATTGATGCTTTTGAATTGTAGTGCTGGAGAAGATTCTTAAGAGTCCCTTGGACAGCAAGGAGATCAAACCAGTCAATCCTAAAGGAAATCAACCCTGAATATTAACTGGACAGACTGATGCTGCAGTACCAATACTTTGGCCACCTGATGGGAAGAGCTGGCTCATTGGAAAAGACTCTGATGCTGGGGAAGATTGAAGAGAAAAGGAGAAGGGGGCAGCAGAGAATGAGAAGACTAGATAGCATCACTGATTCAATGGACATGAGTTTGAACAAACTTTGGGAGATGGTGGATGACAGAGGAGCCTGGTGTGCTGCAGTTCATTTTGTTGGACACAGCTTAGTGACTGAACAACAAGAACAACAAATGATAGCTCTATTTTTGGTTTTCTGAGGGGTTTCCATAGTGGTTGCATCAACTTGTGTTCCCATCAATAGTGTAGGAGGGTTCCCTTTTGTCTTCACCCTCTCCAGCATTTGTTGTTTGTAGACTTTTTGATGATGGCCATTCTGACTGGTGTGAGGGGGTACCTGATTATAGTTTTGATTTACATTTCTCTGATAATTAGCAATGTTGAGCATCTTTTCATGTGTTTTTTGGCCATCTGTATGTCTTGTTTGGAGAAATGTCTGGTTTAGATCTTCTGTTCATTTTTCAATTGGATTGTTTGTTTTGTTGTTGTATGAACTTTTTGTATAATTTGGAAATTAAGCCCTTGTTGGTCTCATCATTTGCAAATATTTTTTCCCGTTCTGTAGGTTGTCTTTTTGTTTCATTTATGGTTTCCTTTGGTATGCCAAGGCTTGTAAGTTTGATTAGGTCCTGTTTGTTTATTTTTATTTTTATTTCTGTTGCATTAAGAGACTGATCTAAAATACTGATATGATTTATGTCAGAGAATATTCCACCCATGTTTTCTTCTGGGAGTTTTATGGTGTTAATGTCTAAAATCTTTAAGTCTTTAAGTCATTTTGAGTTTATTTCTGTTAATGGTTAGAGATTGTGTTCTAACTTTATTGATTTATATGTGGCTGTCCAACTTTCTCAACACTACTTAAAAATTTTTTATTCATTTTTATTTATTTATTGTGGCATGTGGGATCTTTAGTTGCAGCATACAAAGTCTTAGTTATGGCATGTGGGATCCAGTTCCCCTACTAGGAATTGAACCTGGGCCCGCTGCATTGGGAGCACAGGGTCTTAGTTGCTAGATCACCAAGGAAATCCTCTAATATCACTGTCTTTTATCCCATTGTATATTCTTGCTTCCTTTGTTGACAATTAATTGACAGTAGGTGTGTGGGTTTATTTTTGGGCTCTCTGTTCTATTCCATTGATCCATAAGTCTTTTTTTGGTGCCAATATCATGCTGTTTTGATTACTGTTGCTTTGTAGTATTATCTGAAGTCTAGGGTGGTTATGCTTCCTGCTTTGTTCTTTTTCTTCAGGATTGCTTTGGCAATTCTGGGTCTTTTTTGGTTCCATATAAATTTTAGGATTATTCTAATTCTGTGAAAAATGTCATGGGTAGTTTGATAGGGATCCAGCCATTGTCATAGAACTGGCTATTTTAAATTTTGTTAATTTTTGCTTCCTATTTTAGGGGCTGTTATTAGGTTCATATATGTTTATAATTATTTCATGCTTTTGCTGGATTAAACTTTTTATCAGTATATAATGCCCTTCTTTGTCTGTTGTTACCTGTTTTGACTTAAAGTATATTTTTTTCCTGACAACTATATAGCCAGTTCAGCTCTATTTTGATTACTGTTTTCATGGAATATCTTTTTCCAGACTCTATTTTCAACCTCTGCTTCTGCCTCTAAAGTGAATCTCTTATGCTCTTGTAGATAGATGGTAGATGGAGCCTATGTTTTTTCATTTAGTTTTCCCATCTTTGCCTGTAATTGAAGAGGCTAACTCATTTACATTTAAAGTAATTATTTACTTATTTATTTTTGGCTTTGTTGGGTCTTCATTGTGTGGACTTTTCCTCTAGTTCAGGCAAGCAGAGGCTACTCTCTGGTTGTGGTGTGTGGACTTCTCACTGCAGTGGCTTCTCTTGTTGCAGAGCACAGGCTCTAGGGTGCCTGGGCTTCAGTAGTTGCGACTCGGGCTGTAGAGCACAGCGTCAGTAGTTGTGGCTCATGGGTTTAGTTGCTCTGCAGCATGTGGGATCTTCCCAGACCAGGGATCGAACCCATGTCTCCTGCCTGGCAGGTGGATTCTTTACCATTGAGCTTTGTTTTCTTGGGCTCCAAAATCACTACAGATGGTGACTGCAGTCATGAAATTAAAAGATGCTTGCTCCTTGGAAGAGGGCTTTCCTGATAGCTCAGTTGGTAAAGAATCCACCTGCAATGCAGAAGACACCGGTTTGATTCCTGGGTTGGGAAGATCTGCTGGAGAAGAGATAGGCTACCCACTCCAGTATTCTTGGGCTTCCCTTGTGGCTCAGCTGGTAAAGAATCTGCATGCAGTGTGGGAGACCTGGGTTTGATCCCTGGGTTGGGAAGATCCCCTGGAGAAGGGAAAGGCTACCCACTCCAGTATTCTGGCCTGGAGTATTCCATGGACTGTACAGTCCATGGGGTTGCAAAGAGTCAGACACAACTGAGTGACTTTCACTTTCCTTTTCCTTGTAAGAAAAGCTATGATAAACAGACAGCATATTAAAAAGCAGAGACATTCCTTTGCCTACAACAGTCCATATAGTCAAAGCTGTGGTTTTTCCAGTAGTCATGTTATGGATATGAGAGTTGGACCATAAAGACAGTTGAGTGGCGAAGAATTGATGCTTTTGAACTGTAGTGTTGGAGAAGACTTGAGAGTCCCTTGGACTGCAAGGAGATCAAACCAGTCCATCCTAAAGGAAGTCAGTGCTGAATATTTATTGGAAGGACTGATGTTGAAGCTGAGGCTCCAGTACTTTGGCCACCTAATGGGAAAAACTGACTCATTGGAAAAGACCCTGATGTTGGGAAAGATTGAAGGCAGGAGGAGAAAGAGACAGAAGATGAGATGTTGGATGGCATTACTGACTGGATAGACATGAGTTTGAGCAAGCTCCAGGATATGGTGACGGACAGAGAATCCTGGAGGACTACAGTGCATACAGTCCTGGGTCGCAGAAGTGAACTGAAGTGACCTAGCACAAACGTACAATATACTGATTCCGTATTCAAATATATTAGGAAATGATCACCATAATAAATCTGGCTAACATCTGTACAAAAGCTGTGTCTTTATGGGAACTGAGAGGTTCTTGGTGATTTTCTGTAATTGTAAAATTATCAGAACCAATATAACATTAGCATCACTGTGTTTTAGGATTTGCATTGAATTATAACATCTTAGTTGGAATAGACTGGTTTATTTTATAATTTAGAAATGACTTAGAGAGGATCAGTGTCTCTTGTTTAATGTCACTCAGTAAGTAACTAGTGGGCCTCAGGTGTTGGAAAAGTGAAAGTGTTAGACTCTCAGTCATGTTCCACTCTTTGCAACTCCATAGACTGTAGCCTGCCAAGCTCTTCTATCCATGGGATTCTCCAGGCAAGATACTAGAGTGAGTTGCCATTCCCTTCTCCAGGGGATCTTCCCCACCCAGGAATCAAACCCAGGTCTCCTGCATCGTAGGCAGACTGTTTGAACCAGGGGTTGGAGGCCTTAGCTGAAATTGACTCATCATATAATTTTTCTTTCCAAAGTAGTAGGAACTTTGGATAACTTTCTGTAATTATGCATTAAAATAGTTTCCTTTGTCTATCCCATGAAGGGTTACTTGAGCAGTAACGTAACCCTTTCTGTGATACAGCTTTTCCATTAATTATGCAACAGTTATTTCAGGTAAACTTTCTCAGTTAATGTATCCAAACAACATTTTTAAGTTTCAGGCCCCAGAACTTGTGGTCAACCTGCCAGTTGAATGATGGATAATTACAGAAAGGCATCAAAAACTTCTCTTGAAAAAATTCCAATTTCTGCTCAAGACTTTAGTTTGCAGCAGGAAAAGAATGATGTAAAGACATCAGACTGGAGTAGATATTCTTTTCATTTAAATGTTTATTTTAAATGTTTAATAAATTTAAATGATTTTAAATGTTTACTAAGTACATATCATTGTGGTAGTCATTGATGGTAAGGATTCAAGGAAGGTAGAAGACATGATTAGAACTAGAAGTAGGAAATGGACTGATGTTTAATGATTTACTAAAAATTGCATGGAATACATTCTGAATGCTATTGTTTTCTATATCAGACACTTAAATTTGTTAAAAATTATCTGTATTTTCTTGTTAATAATTGATTATTTAAGGTTAAAATCTCATTTAATACTTATTACTGCATTATAAAAGAAAAACCAGGAACTGGAAAGTCTGACATTTTTATTTGTTTCAACCAATTTTGCTGATTGTGCACTGAGAAGCAGTGAATCTTATTTTCAAAGCATTGTGTTCTCAGAGAGAACTTCATTTCTAGGGATGTAGCTTTGGGGAGAATTTTATACTCTTGATGCCTGCATGTTACGTTGCTTCAGTTGTGTCCAGCTCTGTGGACTGTAGTCCTCCAGGCTCCTCTGTTCATGGGATTCTCCAGACAAGAATACGGAGTGGGTGCCATTTCCTTCTCTAGGGGATATTCCTGACCCAGGGATCAAACTTGAGTCTCTTGAATTGGCAGATGGGTTCTTTACCACTAGTGCCAACTGGGAAGCCCATATTGTTGATAGCTTAAAAGAAAAAGTTAAAAATAGCTATTTTGCTGTCAAATTACCTCAGCTTTTTTTGGAAGCAAGAGGACATTTGCCACTCATATAAGAAAAAGTGGGGAAGATCAGAAAATAACTGAGGTATGTTTTTTAATACATTATTCCTATTAAAAATGTAAATGTTGTTTCAGTTATGTGAAACAGATTGCTCACTGAAAGTGAAACCTGGCGATTTTTCAGTCTTTTAACTCCCTGGTTGCATTTATCTATATTCAGTAGATTGATTTTTTAAAAAAATCTTTGTAGCTTTTATTTATACATACAAACTTGACTTATAGAGGTTTTTCTGTTCTTTTTTTCTTTTTGAGTAGAGGAATAGTGTGTGTAAAAAGTTTTATAAACAGAATTGTGGATCACCTTTGCTATATCAGGTCTTTATTGTTTAGGCTTTTGTCAGTAAGATGACGTCTACAAAATTATTAGAGTTGTTATCATAGAATAGCAAAAGAAAATTTAAAATAATTTGGTTACTGGATAAGGTTAAGCTAGTACTTTAGAATAGAGCCCATTTTTATTTTTAAAATTAGGAACCTGCACTAGTTTCTACAAGAAATTATATATGTTTGACAGCTGTTTTGACAGGTCTGTAAAAAAAAACTTTATCAAGAATTATAAAAGAAAAATGTATTAAATTTAAATATCAAAAATCCAGGAGCAGAACATTCTTTTATAGGTAAAAGTGCTATAATTCCAGCTTTTTACTGGAAAATAATGTTAGTCAAAAAAGAAATTAATGGTGAAAATCTAAGATGGCTTTGGCTTAAGTTTTAATTAATTCCTTTAAATATTATGGAATAATTTAGAGACAGAGGGACAACCATGTGAGGATACAGGAGGGAAAAAGAAAAAAAAGAATAATTTAAAAAGAAAAGCCTAGTAAAATTTTTTTAATTGAAATATATTTTATTTACAATATTAGTTTCAGGTGTGCAGCATAGTGATTCAGTGTTTTTAGAGTTTATACTCCATTGAAAGTTATCACAAGATAATGGCTGTAATTTCCTGTGCTATGCAATACATCCTTGTTGCTTATCTACCTAGTAGGTTTCTAAAATAAAAGATAATATTAATCTGAACAGAGATGAAGGCAGAGAACATAGAGGACTGTACTACAACAGGAATTATAAAAGCTAGGTCCAAGTAGGTTTGTAGAATTAGTAATCCCAGATGGCTCAGTGGTAAAGAATCTGCCTGCCAGTGCAGGAGACCGGAGACTCAGGTTCGATCCCTGGGTGGTGAAGATTGCCTGGAGGAGGAAATGGCAACCCACTCCAATATTCTTGCCAGGAAAATCCCATGGACAGAGGAGCCTGGCAGGCTACAGTCTGTAGGGTCGAGTCAGACACAACTGAGCATGCACACACACCAAGTTGAATAAGATGTTTCAGTGAAGACATAAATGGTAAGTTTGATTTCTTTCATTTTTTTGAAAATATGCTTTGACATAAACATAGTTTGGAGTAAATGAATTGTGTTCTGATCTTTTGAATTTAGGTAGTATTTTTGTTTTAAAATGATGTATAGTTATATGATTAGAAGTGTTTGACTGCCCAAATTTGTTATTTAATGAATTAACCAAGTTAAATCAAAAGTGCTACGTGCAGTTTGCTTTTGGTGACTAATTTTTATTCATGTTTTTAATCTTTGTTTAGAGGTGTAAATTTAAGTATCAATTTAAGGCATATAGGACAAACTGAAAAGTGAAAAAAAATCCTGATTTCCATAATACATAGTATACAAGCTATTTCTCGTATAGAGGGGCTATAAAATGTAATATTTTGATTTGTTTATAGTTTGTACTCTGGGGTAAAAGTATAATAGTTCTTTTAATATTTTAGAAAAAAATTGGTTCTGACTTTTTGTTCATTATTACTATCTTTTTGTAAACATTATTCTTTTAGAGCAGTTTTAGTTTCACCATATAGTTGGGCAGAAAGTACATTGTTGTTGTTCAGTTGTTCCGTCACGTCCGACTCTTTGTGACCCCATGGATTGCAGCACACCAGGCTTCCTTGTCCTCCACCATCTTCTGGAACTTGCTCAAACTCATGTCCGTTGGGTTGGGATGCCGTCCAACCATAGTGCCCATGTAACTCCCTTCCCCCACACAGGAATAGCTTCCCCCACTATCAACATCCCTGCACTAGAATGGTACATTTGTTATAATCGATGAACCTACATTGACACATCATTATCATCCAAAGTCATAGTTTACTTTAGAGTTCAGTCTTAAAGATATCCATTCTGTGGCTTTTGACAAATGTATAATGACATATATCCACCATTATATCATCATACAGAATATTACTATCATTTTTAAACTGAGTTCCCATTGGTTTTTTAAATGTTTCTTACTTCAGAAGATTTTATTAAACTTCTTTGTTCTTTGGAGATGGAAAAAGTCTGTTGACGTTGATTCCCCGTGTTTAAAGGGTCAAGTTAGAAGTAGATTAATGACATAAACAGGTAGTATTTAGTAGGAAAGTCATGTGGGAAAGATCTTACCACCTGGATGTGTGTTTAGTCACTAAGTCATGTCTGACTCTTCCCTGTCCTTCACTATCTCCCGGAGTTTGCTCAAATTCATGTCTGTTGAGTTAATGATGCTATCTAACCATTTCATCCTCTGCCATTCCCTTCTTTTGCTGTAAGTCTTTCCTAGAATCAGCGTCTTTTCCAATTTGTTGTGTTATTTTTGCTTCATTTTCTTTTAGGTTAATTGTGGTACATCAGTTGCAAGTTTTATTTCCCTTTTGGTTGAAACGCTTAATGTAAAACAGCATTTTACTTCTAAAATTCCTATGTTTTGATGTAATTTGCCAGAATTACATCAGAACCTCCTTTATGGGCATTTTGCTGTTATTTACTAAGTGGGCATTAACCCTTTCTCATACTGTTTTCAGAGTTTAAAATGTTTTATTTTTTACTATTCAGTTTTGAAAGTAAATTGTAAAAGGTTTTTTTAATGTCTAACCAATTTTTAAAAAATGGTTTTTGCATTTTAAATAACAGATTTTTTTGTTGTTGTTGTTTTTTCTTAACCCAATAGTTTGCTTGCCTAAACTGGATTTGAAGTAATTCAAACTACTGGAGCTCTGCCACTTTACAATATCATAGAAAGAAGCAGATTTTCAAATAATGGAAGAGTCTAAGACCTCTGAAAATGAAAATCATGAACCAAAGAAGAATGCTTGGGCTCTTTCTGAAGAAAGCAAAGCAGTTAAAGTTATAACTAATCAAACTTTGAAAGCTAAAAATGATAAATCCACAAAAGAAATTGGGACCAACTCTCCAAATAGGAATAGTAGTAAAAAAAATAAGCAAAATGATATTTGTATAGAAAAAACAGAAGTTAAATCATGTAAAGTAAATGCTGCCAGTGTTCCAGGTAAAGATTTAGTCCTTCGAGATCAGAGTCACTGCAAAGCAAAAAAATCACCTAATTCACCAGCAAAAGCAGAAAAGTTACCTGCTTCTCAGGCAAAAGTAGAAAGAGCACCCAGTTTACAGGCAAAAACAGAAAAACCATCAAAGTCACCTAATTCACCAGTGAAAACAGAAAAGACACCCAGTTCACAGGCAATAGTAGCAGAAAAGACACTTAATTCACAGAGGAAAGCAGAAAAAGCACTTGGTTCTCAGATGAAATCAGAAAAGGTACCCAGCCTGCCAGCAGAAGCTGAGAAGGTACCCAATTTACTGTTGAAAGAAAACATGAGACAGACAGAATTACAGCACATTGGAAAAAAAATTCCAAGTTCCTTTACTTCTCTGAATAAAGTGAATACTGGTGTTGCAGAAGAAGAAAAATCTGCTGTGGAAAACTCACAACGACCTCAGAAGCAGCAAACGTGTACAGATAATACTGGTGATTCTGATGATAGTGCTTCAGGAACTGAAGACATATCAGATGATTTGAGTAAGTAAAACTTAGATTATCCCACAAGTCACATTTTTGGAGAGATTTTTTAATATTAATATTCTTTAAATTTTTTCCTAGTTTAACAATTTTAACTATGAAAAAGACATTCTTTAGATGGAAAAACATTTATTATGATAGGACAAAGCTTGCGAAAATACGAATTTAGTGGCTTCTGTAGTTGGTACACACACAGATACATATACTGGTTTTAAATGGTCCTGGTAATACAATGCCCATTCATTCACCAAACGTGTATGCATGTATTGAGTTCCTATTATATGTCAGGTATTTACAATGGAAAACCAAAAGAACACAGCCCCAGGTCTCAAGGAAGCTTCTAGTTAGGTGAAGGTATTACAGATAAGTAAGGTGGTAATTTAGTTTAGTGCCAAAAACTTAGAATTGAGAAAGTACATGATTTAATTGAGGTATTTAGACTTTGGGGGCTTCCCTGGTGGCTCAGTGGTAAAGAATCTGCCTGCCAATGCAGGAGACACAGGTTCATTCCCTGGGTTGGAAAGATCCCCTGGAGAAGGAAATGGTAACCCACTCCAGTATTCTTGCTTGGGAAATCCCATGGACAGAGGAGCCTGTGGCAGGCTGTTACGGTTCATGGGGTGGCAAAAGAGTCGGATACAACTTAGTAACTAAACATCAACAACATTTAGACTTTGGGTTTAGAAAAGGCATGATGCAAATGTGAGACTGCAGGTGTGACCGAGATTTAATATGACTGAAACAAGGACTTGAGGAGGAATTTGGCAAAAGATGGAGCTGAAAAAGGCACACAAGAATTAGAGAGTAAGGGGCCTTTAGGATATGATAGGACTTTATGAGTGTTTTGAGAAGCCACTAAAGAGGTAGCACTGTGTTCACATATATACGTGTGTGTCTGTTTTTGGGGATACAATGCAGCACATTCTTTGACGGGAACAAAACAGAGATTTGTCAGGACACTGTTGGAATTTACTTGAGAACTATCAATGTAAAATTAATTTTCTAATGGGATCTTGATATTAGCTTTAATTAATTGCTTATAAATATTGTCCATGTCTCTTGAGTAATCTTAATTTTGTTGAAATTAATGAATTTTCCCTGGCAGTCTTTTTTCCTGATGTTTCTGTGGCTAAAAGAATAAAACCTTTTCTTGATGTATAACTAGAAAAAGCTATTTTTAAGTCATTATTTACCACTTTTTGAGAAATGCTAATAAAGAGTTCAGAAATAACTTCTTTTTGTTTCTAGTGGTACACAGATAATGGTTTATTGACAGACTCTTTTTTTTTAAATTTAGTAGAGGTACCTGTATGTATGTAAAAAAAAATTAATACTTTTATAGATATGGCTTAGGACAAGGCCCCCAAAAGTAAGCCAAATTAAAGACAATATCAAATAAATAATAATACTGGAAGTTTTTGGATATGGCAAATCTAAACATGATAGTATGTGACTAAAGTTGGGAAATACTGGTGTATGAGACCACTTACAAGGGTCTGATCACTTTAATTAGTTAAAGCTGTGATTTAAAGATTTTTTTTTTTTAAGGTGACAAAATAAAGTGACAGAGTGAGGTAGTTAAGCTAGTGAGCTCTGGAGTAAAATTTCATAGGTTTTGAATCTTATCTTCCTCACTTTAGAGCTTTGTGATCTTGGATAAGCTGCCTATCCTTTACAACATATCTTCAGTTTCCTCATTTTTTTAAAGAGTGGAGGTGCTGCTGCCTTTGTTATAAAGGTTAAGTGAAATAATTGATAGAATGTTTCAGGTAGTCCTTGACACAGTAGGCACAATGGCAATGAATATCCTTTATTATTATTATTTCTCCAATTAAGTGCAGTTTTGTTGTTTGTTAACGTGGAAAACAAGTTGAACTAGCTTAAGGAAGATAGTAGACTGAGTAGAGGTCCTTTTGGGAGACTTGTTTTAACAAAGTAATGAGAATGAGTTATAGTAATCATTTCATAAATAAGGGCTTAAAGAATTCTCAATATGTATAATACTGGCCTTGAAGTCATGTTGATACATAATTATGTAGCACTTTTTTTTCTATTTTGTAAGTTAAATTTTTATGTATATTTCCCCTTTGTAAATTAAATAGAATAAAATCTCTTTGTCCTAGGTCATTGTCTATTTGGACTTAATTTAACATAGGTTATAGACTTTTCGTTAATCTCAGGCCCACCTGATTAGTGAATTAATTTTCATTGAGTCCAGCTTTGGTTCCTGTGTAGCAGTTACACAGTTTCTCCTTTTGCTATTCATAAATTTAAAAAATATTTTGAGTGATATCTGCCTTGTGCCAGTTACTGATCTAGTCACTGAGAATATAACAGTGAACAAAACAGGTAATACTACGCTTATGGAGTTAATATTCTAGTGGGAAGAAATAGATGGCAAACATAGTAAGTAACAGAATTATGTAATAAGTTAGATGGTGATAAATACTATAAATAAAACAGGAAAGGTCATAAAGAATGAAAGAATGATGCTGCTGTGTCTGGTGGTGGTGTTTCATATTTAAATTGTCACTGAGAAGGTGACATTAGAGCAAATATTTGAAGAAAAGACGTGAGAGAGTGCTCCTGGTAAATATTTGAAGGGAGAATATTCTAGATCTGGGCTTCTCAAGCTTTAATGTGTGTAGGAATCACCTGGGAAGTGTATTAAAATTCAGATTCTTGGGCTCCATTCTCTGGGGTTTTTTATTTAGAAAGAGTCTGATGATGCTGGATTTCTAACAAGCTCCTGAATGAAACTGCTGCTGCTGGTGGTCAGGATCATGCTTTTGGCAGCAGAAACTGTTAGTAACTCATCTTTTTACTTTTCACTTATACCACCCTTCCTTATGTTTTCAACATAGCAGCCAGAATGATCCTGTTAAAATTATTCAGACTGTGTTACTGCTATTCAGAATGTTTCAGTGGTTTTCAATATATCAGAGTAAAAGCTAGTGTCCTTGCTGTGACCTTGTGATTTTCGACACTCCCCCCTGCTTCTCTGCTCTCATTTATCTACTTCTTATCCTTTTTCTCTGTTCCAACAGCATGATTCCCTTGCAGTTCCTCAAATGTGAAGGCAAATGGTCACCTATTGTCTTTTGTATTTGCTTTCTTCTTTGCCTGGAATACTCTTCTTCCAGATGGCCACATGGCTAGCTGTCTTACTCCTTCACCTTCTCATTGAGCCTTTTGCTGGCTTGCTTATCTAAAATTTATAACCCTTACCTCTACTTCTGGCACTCCTTATTCCTTGTACCATTTTAATTTTTCTCCAAAGTTCTTATTATCATGTCATATTTAAAGTTTCTCCCATTTACCTTTTTATGTTTTGAGATACAATTCATACACCATAATGTTTGCCATTTAAAAATATACAATTTAGTGTTTTTTAGTGTATTTATAAAATTGTGTAGATATTACCACTGTCTAAATCTTGAATATTATCACCACCTCTAAAAGAAATTCCATACTCATTAGCAGTCACCACTCATTATCCTGTCCTCCTAGGTACTGCCAACCACTAATTTAGTTTCTGTCTCTGTAGATTGCCTCTTTTATATGAATGAAATCGTGAAGCATGTGGCCTTTTGTGTTTGACTTCTTTCACTTAGTATATTTTAAGATTCATCCATATTGTAGTAGGTATTGGTATATCATTCTTTCTTATTGCTAAGTAATACTCCAGTTGTGCCCTTCTTGTGGTAGGAGACATATCACCTCCAGAGGCACACTGTTCTTGTTCAGAAAATTAGTGCTATCAAAAGAACCAACTTTCAGGGTTCTTATAGATAGCATGTAGAGTGGCTTTTCAGGGAGCAGGGAGAAGTTTATTGATTATCTGTGAGCATTTACTTTTAAAAGTGATATTAGATTTGTCCAAGTCAATTTAACACACTGTTATTGTCATCTCTGGTCTAGCATTGTATTAAAATCTGAAGGTACAAAAGTGAATAAGACCTGGTCATTAGCATCAAGGAATTCATTATCTAATGTAACATGTAGATAAATGAATACAAATTACATTACTGTGAAAATGTGAGATAATAGAGAGTGCTCAGAGAATATAAATATCAAACTGTCTTCTGAAACAGGTGAAGCTTAAGCTGATTTTTGCAGTACAGGTAAACAGTGCTAGTTGAAGTGGGACGGGCCTTGATAGTAGAGGAAACAGAACATGTCAAGGCATTGATCCTTGGAAGGCAGTGATCCATTGTAACACATTTGTTATGAATGATGTGGAAAGTGTTAGGGCAGGATATAAGGTTGGAGATATAGACTACTTAGCTCTTTTAAAAATTTTTTTAACTTTTTATTTTCCATTTTAAGTCTTTATTGAATTTGTTACAGTATTGCTTCTGTTTTATGTTTTGGCTTTTTGGCCATGAGGCATGTGGGATCTTAGCTCCCCAACCAGGGATTGAACCCACACCCCCTGCATTGGAAAGTGAAGTCTTAACCACTGGACCATCAGGGGAGCCCTAGCTCTGTTTTTGAGGTCTTGGCTTAAAATCTCAGAAAAGCCTTCCCTGAAAGTTTATCTCCTTTTCCGTTACTTGTTTTTTTTTCCTTTATAGTGTTTGCACAGCTTGGAATTATTGTATTTAAACTGTTGACTGCCTGCAAGAGGACAAGTACTGTATGTTGTGTGCTAGAGAATTTAAAACTTTATTCTGAACTTTATGAGAGCTCATTAGGTATTTTAAGCATGAGAGTTACATGATTCAATTTGTATTTTAACATACCGCACTGGTGGAACATGCATTATTGCATGTTGGAACCTACTATATTCCAAGTATATGTTGATAGGTGCTAGAAATGCATGGATTGAAAGTACATAGTCTGTGCCTTAAAGAGATTACAGTCTAGCTAGGAGAAACAAAGAAAAAATATTGATGTGGTGGAAATATCTATTGAGTTCAGTGAAAGCAAAGAAGAAGGACCCTCATAGATTTGTGAATTTGTGGTTTGGAGTATATATGTTCTTTAAGCTCATACTTTATATGAGTCACTGAAGTCACTGAAGTGACTTTAGTTCAGTGAGTCACTTTTGGGATTTAAAGTAGCTTTATATCATATTTACTTTGGAGATTCTGCAAGATGGTATGCTACATTAGCCTTTTATAGTGAGTCTTAGTCACAGTTGTCTTTTTTGATATAGGTAGGTCAGAAGAAGATAGGCATTTGACCCATGAAGTAGTTTTTTGTGTGTGAATTTTGATATCATGTATATCTTTTACTTAATATTTTATGTAGGTATACCAATTTGCACTACCAAGGAAAAATATTTTTTCTGTATGTGTGTACATTGAATGTCTGTTTTTCATTAAATTTTTAAAAATTTACCAATTCTATTGATGGTAACTAAGTGATTGCTTCCTTTTCTAGGTAAAATGAAGAGTGATGAATCTAATAAAGAAAATTCTTCAGAGATGGACTATTTAGAAAATGCCACTGTGATAGATGAATCTACATTGACACCTGAGCAGAGGCTAGGCTTGAAACAAGCAGAAGAACGCTTAGAAAGAGATCACATCTTTCGACTTGAAAAAGTATACTATATTGTTTTAGTTATTTGGAGGAAAGTGCATGTTCAACCAAGTACAGCTCTTTTTATTTTTCTTACAGTATTCCTTAGGCAGAGATATCACTCATTTTCCCTTCCTTCCCTCTTTCTTTTCTTCTTTTCTCCCTCTCTTTTGCTCCATTTGTTCAGCAAATCCTTTCATCTGTGAGTCTTGACTTCATTCTTTCATCCCAGGGCTTGACAAACTATGGCTTATCACCTTGTTTTTGTTTTCTAAAATTGTGGTAAAATACCTCATGTTTTTAGGAACAGTTTTATTGGCACACAGCCGTGTCATCCTTATTATCTATGGCTGCTTTCTTGCTCCTATGACAGAGTTGAGTTTTGAATACTTGTTGCAGTGTATTTGGATCACTAAGCATAAAATATGTATTCTTTACCAAAAGCATAAACTATTTGCTGAAATATTACTTTGTTCCTTTACAAAAGTTGTGCTGACCCCTGATTTACTCATTTATCAAATAGATATGGAGAGCTTCTTATGTTCTAGATATTGTGCTAAACACTGGGGATATATTGGTAAATATGGCACAGCTTCTGCACATTAGAAGTTAACAGTCTGTTTGGAGTGCCAAATAAAATAGCAAATACTACAGGATATATTAAACTTTCTCCGTTCCCCCTAGGTTTTCTCTTTTTCTTTTCTCCCATATTTACTGAGTATCTTCTATGTATTAGGAACCATTCTAGCCATCCGTATCTTGTTCCTAAGAACTTATTAATTCCCTGACCTAGAAATACACATTCCCAGCCTTAACAACAAAAACACTGCTAGATATTGAAAGAAAGAACCATAAATCATTTTGTTCTTAAATAGATTCTTGGAATATTTGTGAGTATGCATACAGGGAAATATTAGGTTGGTGCAAAAGTAAGTATGGTTTTAGACCCTGAATTTTAAATCATTATAACTAGGCTCAGACACATCTTTATTAATCAAAATAGGAACCATTATAATCAAGACATTTTTGCCAATGAGAAATAAGTGTGTTTATTCCTGTAGCATAAAAATACATGCTTGATTCAACGAACTCTTGGAAAGCATTTTCTGCATCCTGTGGAAGCATTTTCCTGTATTGGTTTCTCCAGGATTCAGAACACTGTAGTGGATCAGACTGGCAGCAGACCACCAGTGACCATGACCTTTTTTGATGCAAGTTTGACTTTGGGAAGTGCTTTGGAGCTTCTTCTCGGTCCAGCCACTGAGCTGGTCAGTGCTAGTTGTGTAAAATCCACTTTTCATCACGTTTTCTTTCATCACTCATCAACTTTTCCTGTAGTTAGAAGAGGATCAGTTTCGATGGTCCTCTCAGTTGGTCATTGTCACCTTCCAGTGGCCAGCTATTATGCTCCTCATCTTCAAGTCTCCCATTTCCTTTTCAAAACTTCTCGAGCCACCACTGCACTAAACCTTCATTAGCAGTTCCTGGCCAAATGCGTTGTTGATGTTGCAAGTTGTCTCTGCTGCTTTATAACTCATTTTTAACTCAAATAAGAAAATCACTGGAATTTACTTTTTGTCTAACATCGTTTCTATCGTCTAAAATACATATAAAATAAACAGCAGGTAATAATTTATTAGCAAAAAACATAAAGCAAGAAATGGAGATTCAAATGATGTATAACATAACATTTATTTAAGAATGTATTCCAGTATCAAATGGCAAATTTCAACAGTCCAGACTTGCAATTACTTTTGTGCCAACTTAATATAATAAATAGGTCATCATTTCTGATAAATAAGGAAAGAAAGAAATGGTGTGACTTTGTATAACTTAGAAAAAGGTCATATCTAAATTGAAGAAGGCAATCCTGAGTCATTAGTAAAACTTATGACAAAGTAGCTATCCTCTGAAAGTAGGAAGGAGTATCAAAGAGTATATAAAATAGGAAAGAGTTTGGCTTATATAGTTTCAGAAAATCCTAGTTAGAAGGAAGTCTTTTTTTCAGTTTGCTGTTTTACATAGTTCTGTCTTTCCTCTCACTTTCTCTTTCCTAAGTCTGGAATTAGTCTGGATCTGTGTATTATCAGGATAAATATTGAGTACTTGTGCCATGATCTGGTGATAAAAAGTTAGAATTGGGGCATACATGGCTTCATTATACTCCTTTTCTAGGGCTTCTTTTAGAGAAAGACATGTAAGCAAATAATAATAGTAGTAACAATATTGTTTGAAAATGGGATCCCAACTTGAGTTGGGGTATAGAGGCATAAATTTGGGAATGCTTTATAAGAAAGTGACATTGGAACTGAGTTTTCAGAAATGGCTAGGAGTTGAGTAGGCGGGTTGGAGAATGGTGGTGTAGGTAAATTGTATGACATCTATAAAGGAAAGGTGAAATGTGTTTTCAAGAAATACAAGCAGATGTGAAAATGTGTACTATATGAAGTAGGAAAAGTCACTTGTTGGGAAAAGGAAGAAGTTGGGGTGGAATGGATATTTGATAGTAGTAGGAAAGAAGGGCCTGAGGTGAAAGAAATCTTGAAAGCATATAAAACATATTGTTGTTGAATTTAAATAGTAATGATGTAAAATCAGCGTGCCAGTACCAGCGTAGATGTCTATAAACTCTTCTTTTTCTGACACCTTCTTGGTTTTCATGCCCTCCAAAACCTCTTGTTTTCAACTCATTATATTCTTAAATAAAACTTTTCTTTACCAATTTTAAATACTCGTTAAGAATATTCTTACCAGCTTGCTTTTGATTACATCAGGTATTTGGTTCACAGTTTACTTATGGATTATCTAATCGAAGAGTAAAGACGTAGACTTTTTAACCTGTAGCAAGAAGGAATAAACCCAAACTGTTAGATCTGGGTCCCCAACCTCCAGGATCTGATGATCTGAGGTGAGGCTGATGCAATAGTAATAGAAATAAAGTGAACAATATATGTAATGTGCTTGAATCATCCCCAAACCATCCTGCCCCATCAATGGAAAACTTACCTTCCATGAAACCCATTGATGGTGCCAGAAAGGTTGGGGATCAATGTAGATCAAGAGAGTAAATTTTCCCATGTGTGCATGCATGCTCAGTCGTGTCCAACTCTTTTTAACCCCATGGACTGTAGCCCACCAGACTCCTCTGTCCATGGAATTTTCCTGGCAAGAATACTGGAGTGGGTTGCCATTTCTTACTCCAGGGGAATCTTCCCCACTCAGGGATCAAATCTAGTCTCTTGTGTCTCCTGCAGTCACAGGTGGATTCTTTATGACTGTGCCACCTGATAGTAAGTGTTAAATATTGATTATGAAATACTTAGACTTGCCATGCCCAGGAATCTTGTTTTTTTAATTTAAAATTACAGCTTTTATTTTTTCCTGTTATTGAGAAGTAATTGACATACATTGACTGTATAAATTTAAGGTATGATGATGATTCCATTTACATGGATTGAAATAATTACCACAGTAGGTTTAGCTAACATCTTCTGATATAGATGCAATAAAAAGAAAAGAAAAAAGTAATAAATATTCTTTGATGAGAACTTTTAGGATTTACTCTCAGCAACTTTCTTATATATCATAACAGCAGTGCTCATTATATTCCTGGTGCTTATTTATCTTATAAGTAGAAGTTGGTACTTTTTATCCACACTTCTCCAGTATTCTCATCTTCTCCCCTCTGCCTCTGGTAATCAGAAGTCTGATCTCTTTTTCTTTGAGGGATTTAAAAAAATGATTCCATATAAAAGTGAGATCACAGAGTATTAATCTTTATCTATCTCACTTATTTTACTTGGCATAATGCCTTCAAGGTCCATCCATGTTGTTGCAAATGGTAGGATTTTCTGTTTTTTTTTGTTGTTGTTTTTTGTTTTTTTTTTAATGGCTGATTTGATTCCTGGGCTGAGAAGATCTGCTGGAAAAGAGATAGGCTACTCACTCCAGTATTCTTGGGCTTCCCTTGTGTTTCAGCTGGTAAAGAATCCGCTTGCAATGCGGGAGACCTGGGTTCCATCCCTGGGTTGGGAAGATCCCCTGAAGAAGGGAAAGGCAACCCACTCCAGTATTCCTTCCTGGGAAATTCCATGAACTGTATAGTCCATGGGGTCGTAAAGAGTCAGACACGGCTGAGCGACTTTCACTTTCATTTTCTTTGCTTCTTCATATAGACATTTATTGCTTTGAACTTTCCTCTTAGTGCTGCTCTTGCCGTATCCCACAGGTTCTGGTATGTTATTTTTCCAATTTTGTCTCAAGAAACTTTTTAATTTCCCTTTAATTTTTTGTTTGATCCATTGGTTGTTCAGGACACAAATCTTTATTCTAGCTGGTCTATGTAAACTTACCAATGTGTTTGTTAATGGTAAAATAAAATACTATAACTATAATAAAGAAATTTTTAACCATTGTATTTTTCATGTGTCCCTTCTGTGAAACTAGAAGCTTCATGATGATGAGGACATTTTTGTCTTATTTACTGTTATGCTTAATACAGTACCTTGCACATAGTAGTTGGTTAGTAATTAGAGATAGTTTGCATCCTGGTTAAATAAATGGGTTTTGGAGTCACTGAGTCTTAGTTCTGCCGCTTACTGATTAAGTAAGTGGTTAGAATTGGTAAGTTATTTAACTTCTTTAAACTGGTTAACATTGGTAAGTTATTTAACTTTAAATCTCAGATTATCATTAAAATGAAGTTGGTAGAAATTTGCTTGTTGGGCTATGACAATTAGATAGTAGAGATAAAGTTCTTGGTGCAGCGCCTGGTGTATGCTAAGTACTAAATAAAGATTAGCTACTTGTAGAAATGAGTTATTTTACCAAGTAGGGCAATTTTTATTACTTCATTTTTATGGCCATAGAAGCAGGTTTAAGTGTTAGAAATTTATCCAAGATCAGTTGAGATGTCATTTCAGGCCTTTTGTCTCCCCCATTCAGTGTTACATCAAGCTTTTCTTACTAAAAGATTCCAGGCATGTCCTTGTCTGCTCACATTTTACATTTGAAAAAGTTGTCTGATAAGTGAGCATATGATTTCCTTAGTGACATCATCAATATTCATGGCTTTAGGTATTTTGTATTTATGCTTTCAACTCCTCAGTCCAGCCCTTCTCGCCACTTCCACAGTTCTTACCTTGAATCAAGTCAGTGTCATCTGGATTATTGCAGTGTGCTTATAATAGCAATAAGTTCTTTTTGTTTCTTTTCTTGATAAAGAAAGCAAGTGATCCCTGTAAAGTTAGATTAGATCTTGTAATTCTCTGCTCAGAAGTCTTCAGTACCTTCCCCTCACACATAGAATCCTTAGAGTCCTTATAAGGGGCCTTGTGATCTGACTTCTGTTACCTCTCTCTTCAGTCATTGTAGCTTTTTTTTTTTTTGTAGTTTCTCAAACAAATTAAGCACATTCCTTCCTCAGGGTCTTAGCATTCACATTTCTCTTCACTTGAAATGTCTTCGTACATCCATACAACCCAGTCCTTTACTTCCTTTAAGTCATTTTTATCAGTAAATGATGATTCTATTTTTAAAAAGAAGATACCTCCCTTAAATTCCTATTTTTTTATTTGTGCATTTGTTTATTTATTACCTGTCTTTCTATCTTAGAATGTAAATTCACGAGGACAAGAATTTTCATCTATTTTGTTTATATTATTACCTTCAGCTCATAGGGAATATTTGACATATAGTATGAGCTCAGAAAATATTTGGTGAATTAAGTTATGGTCACAAACTAAGAGAAGTATCTGTGAGGGCTTAATTCATTCTCCAATAAGGACAGATTTGAAGTAATTTTAAAGAAATGACTAGATTGAACTGATTTTTCTTACTTGCTTATTGCCTTGGGCAAATTTCTTAATTCTAGGGATTTAGTTGCTTTGCCAGTAAAATGAGGAATTCCTCATAGGGGTATTGTAAGGTTAATAATAATGGATACTCTATAAGAGAAAGCTATTGTTTATTTTTGATCTGTGGCAGGACTGTTGCTAAATTGGGGCAGGTTTCCTATTTAAAGGAAATTGTGTTATGTTCTGAAGTAAGAGAATCTTTTTGCAGCCTGTTGAAGCTCAGTATGAGGTAAAAATTAAGCATTGCTGCAATTTCAGTGTAAGGAACTAGAAACAATGTTTTAAAATTCAACATAGATTCATTGTGTTTTGATAATTTTTTATTGTATCATCTTAGGGTCTTTGGTGATTTCTTCTTGGCTTTGGACTCAGATGTACATGAAATTAAATCAGTGTCTACTTTGTAATACTGTTGTATCCTTGTAAAAGTTACAAGCTATATGAGCTTTTTTCCCTCAGGTGTATAAAATGAAGATAATACCAATGTAATAGGATTATTAGGGGAGTTAAAATGATAAATTTTATGTCGAACATCTAGCATGGTGCCTAGCATATAACAGGCACTTTGAAATTTTAAACTTTTTATTATTTCAAGATTGCATGTAGAAAGTATGATTTAAGTATTGTGACTGCTACTTTCCATGTGTCGTAATTGTTTTCCCTTTCATAGTAGTTACCTCAAGAGGTTATCCATTTATTCCCATGTGGTTGTAATTGATAAGAGTGTTTTCACAACTCATCTTTTGGAGTTGTCTTCTGTATTTATAGTACTTGTTGTTTGTTTAGTCGCTAAGTTGTGTCCAACTCTTTTGCGACTCCATGAACTGAAGCCTGCAAGGTTCCCCTGTCCATATTTCCCAGGCAAGAATACTGGAGTGTGTTGCTATTTCCTTCTCCAGGGGATCTTCCTGATTCAGGAATCAAACCTGCATCTCCTGCATTGGCAGGCAGATTCTTTACAACTGAGCCACCAGGGAAGCCCCATATTTGTAGATTGTTTTGAAATCCCCAATTTGAGGGTAGATTTTATCTTTCATAGGAATCAAAAAGATTGAAATTTTGAAACCAATTTTTGGCAGTGTTGGCAACACTAAATAATAATACTGCCTTTTTTATTTTACAGTGAATTCTAAACACTATGTTAGATGAATACATGATATTGTTTGAAATTAGTATATTATCTCCTATGATAACTACTTTAAAAGGATACCTACCTCTTGGGTGTATGAGTATTGAATTGTTTATTAAAAAGTATTACTTCACTGCTTATTTTTGCCTCATATATTTACATAGTTGTTATATTAACATATATAGTAAAAAATTTTTACTGTTTCTGTTTTCTGAAAAAATGTGTTTATAACTTTTTTTTTTAGCGCTCACCAGAATATACCAATTGCCGATATCTATGCAAACTTTGCTTAATTCACATTGAAAACATCCAGGGAGCTCATAAACATATAAAAGAGAAACGACATAAGAAAAACATTTTGGTAAGTCTTTTTAGAAAATATTTATTTATTGAATGATAAAACTATATGAAATATTTTTATTAATGAAATGAAAAACCAAGTGTTTGTCCTTTCTTATAGTAGTAACTGATATGATAGTATGAAAGCTTGATTGCCCTTTTTCTGTTAGATGGTCAGGAGGGGAACCTGCTCAGTGACCAGTTTGCTCATCCTAAAGTATGTTGTGATTCCTAAGCTTAAAAGTCAGGTGCAGTCAGTCCAACTGATTTTTATTGAGTTCTTATGTGTTAGCTCTATGGAGTGGTGAATAAGATAGTCATGGGTCTTGCCCTCAGAGTTTCTAAAGTATTGGTGAAAGCATACAATGAATAAGGATTTAAGTGTGATGAGTTTCATTGAAGGGGGAATTGTGATACTAAGGAAGTGTACAAAGGATATTTTACTTAATGTAGAGGAGGGATGATTTCTTTAAGAAAATGACATTTGAATTGTTGAACCTTGAAGTAGAGGTTTAAAAGGCAGAAAGCTAAGTGGCATAGAAGGGTGAGATGAGAGCATTTTACACAAAAAAGCAGCATGAATAAAGGTCTCTAAATTGTGAAAGGACATGACATACGGGGAACTGAAAGAGTCTAGTATGACTGGAGCAAGAGAGCTAGGAGAAAAATGGTATGAAGTGAAGCTGGAGAAGTCTAGATCATGCAGGGCCTTTGGGAATTCATATGTGATCAGTTATTAGAATGTTTTCTTTTTGAAATTCATTTGTATGTTAGCTATTTAATTTTTCTCTTCAAAATTACAATACTTAGTCTGTATAACTTCTAACTTATCTCTAAGGTATCCTCTCTGAGAAATACTCTTTTACTTGACCTTTCTAGCAAGTCTGTGTTACAGATACTTTCTTCATGTGTCCATAGTGACTTGATCAAAAAACCTTATATTTATGTATTATAAATATTTGTGCTTCTCTCCTCTTGCAGACTTCAGTATGTAAATGTTTTCAAGGACAGATTTAATTTCTTATTTATTTTTCTTCATTCCTAAGTACAGTATCTGACACATAGTTGGTGATAAGTACATTTCTATTGGAAGAAAAATGCATTCAAAATATTCAACAACTTGGGAAAGAAATCATTCAAATTTTATCAGCCTATTTTTATTCAGTTAGCATTTCAGAAGAGTTAATTCCCTGGTGGCTCAGAGGTTAAAGTGCCTGCCTCCAATGCGGGAGACCCGGGTTCGATCCCTGGGTCGGGAAGATCCCCTGGAGAAGGAAATGGTAACCCACTCTAGTATTCTTGCCTGGAAAAGCCCATGGATGGAGAAGCCTGGTAGGCTACAGTCCATGGGGTCGCAAAGAGTCAGACATGACTGAGCGACTTCACTCAATAGAGACAAAGTGATAGTTTAAGAGATAATAAATGAGAAATTTCAAGGAATGTTGGAAGGTGCTGATCACTAGTTGCAGGAAGCTCAGGGAATTCCCAACAAACTTAAAAAGAAAGTCATTACACATTATATACATTACAGAGAAATTTTAGAATATTTTAAAAAACCCAAACCAACCTTAAAATCAGCTATCCTGAACTTTTAGTGAAGTTGTAATATAGAGACTGGATTTACCTTCTTGAAATAAGCAACAAAACAAAAAGACAAATATTACTAATAATGTTTTTCTTTACGCAGTGAAGGACTGACAGGGAAAGCAAACAAGCTCAATGATTACTCCAATTTGAGAGAGTTTTCAGATTGTACAATAGGGAGCAGAATGCAGTGGGCTCCCAGAGATGAGGAGATGAACTTGACTTCAGGGAGTACAGTGTGGCTAGAGTTTGTAGGACAGAAAAACAAAAAAGAAAGCTATACAGGCAGAAACTCAAAGATCTATGAACAGTTCCCTCAGAATATTTAGTGCAATACTGATTGGTGCACGCATGTGAGAAAGCTGCCTGAAGTCAGGGAAAGAACCATCTGAAAGGATTAGAATAGTGCTTGGTGCACCTCCAAAGCCGCAAATAGTATCTTCTAACTGTCCAGGCTGAAAAACCTCATGAGACTTCCCTGGTGGTCCAGTTTAGATAAGATTCAGCGCTTCCAATGCAGGGGACCTGGGTTCAGTCCCTGGTCAGGGATCTTGATCCAGTATGCCACAACTAAAGATCCTACATACTGCAACAAAGATACCACATGCTGAAACGAAAATGAAAGATCTCATGTGCCCAAACTAAGACTCAGCACACACAGTGAGTTCATTAAAATGAGCTAAACCCCAAACTCAAATAGCTAATCTGTGAATAAGAAAAATCTCGAAAGGAAGAGTTGTATTTTTACCCATATATATAACAGCTTCACATGAAATCTAAAATGATATTCAGACTGCTACTAGGATCTTTTCCAATGTATAACTTTCTTGATAATATGAACAGAATCTTACTTTAAAATAAAGCCTTCTTGGACTTCCCTGGTGGTATAGCAGGTGAGAATCCACCTGCTACTGCAGAGGACATGAGTTTGATCCCTGGTCTGGGAGGATTTCACATGCTGTGGATCAGCTAAGGCCATAAGCCACAGCTTCTGAACTTGTGGGCTGCAATTACTGAAGCTCACATGCCTAGAGCTTGTGCGCTACAACAAGAGAAGCCACCACAATGAGAAGCCTGCACAATACAAGTAAGAGTAGCCACTGCTCTCTGCAGCTAGAGGAAGCCTGTGTGCAGCAATGAAGTCCCAGCACAGCCAAAAATAAACAATAAGAAAGTAAAATTTTTAAAAAGGCCTAGTGTGGCTGGATAGATAAATAAATATATATATATATTTTAATGGAAAAGCAAAAAGAAAAACCTCATACTTTGTGGGAAGTTGGGTAGAGTAATCAGAAAGATCTTATTTCAGTAGTGGGGAATCTTTAACCCTAAGCTAAATCTGGTGCCAACTAAAAAGTTTTGAAGGTAAGACACCAATAAATAACCTATTTTCAATTATTTCATGTCATTATAGAAAAAAGCTTGAGAATATTTTTAGGAATACAAAATGTCCATCCTACCCTGAAAGTTCACATTGTCTGCCATTCACTCAAAAATTATCTGGAGTACAAGGCAGCAGGAAGATACAAATTGTGAAGAGAAGAAAGATCAGTCAATCAAAAGCAACCTTGAACTGACACAGTAGAATTAGAGAAAGACATTAAGACAGTTAATATAACTATTCTTGATGTTCCTAAAAATAGGGACATGGAAGATATAAAAATGATTCAAATTGAACTTATAGAAATGCAAACTGTAATGTCTAAGATGAAAAATACAGTATGAAGGATGGCAGATGAGACATTGCAAAAGAAGAGGTTGGTGAACTTAAAGATAGAGGAATGAAAGTAAATAATGAAACAAAGAAAAAAGAACTTGGAAAAAAGAAAAGAGCGTCATTGAGCTCTGTGATAATTGATATTTATACCGTTTTTTCATAAACTCTTAAGAACATTGAGGAGGAATGCTTCCCAACCCAGTCTATAAGGACCATATTACTCTAATACAGGAACCAGAAGAGGATATTGCAATGAAAGAAAACTTCAGATCAGTATCCCTCATCAGCATAATTGCAAAAATTCTAAATGTTATTTTAGAAAATTGAATCCAACAATATGTTTAAAGGAGGAAATACAAAATGACCAAATAGGAATTTATTCCAGGAGTGCATTTTTGGTTTAACATTAGAAAATGAATCACTGTAATTCATCATATTAACAAACAGAAGAAGAAAAACGTCATCATCTTAGTAGATGCTGAAAACGCATTTTAAAAAGTCTTGATTAAAAAAAATCTCAGCAGACTAGAAATAGAAGGAATTTTCTCAACATCCTAAAGAACATCTGGGAAGAAGTTACAACTAACATTATACTTAATGGCGAAAACTGAATGTTTTCTCCTTAAGATAGAAAAAAGACAGGCATGAAAATGGTATAGCTATGGAAAACTGTATTGTAGTTCCTCAAAAAGTTAAAAATGAAATTACTATATGATCCAACAGTTACACTTTTGAATATAAACTCAAAGGAATTGAAAGCAGGGTCTTTAAGTGATATTTGTACCACCATGTTCATTATAGCATTATTCACAATAGCTAAAAGATGGAAGCAACTCACCTGTCCATCAGCAGATGAATGGATAAACAAAATGTTACATATACATACATTGAAATATACTGCCTTAAAAAAGAAGGTAATTCTGATATGTCACAATATGGAAGAACCTTGAGTAAGTTAATGCTAACTGAAATAAGCCAATCATAAAAAGACAAATACTGTAATTATTCCACTTATATGAGATACTTTGAGTAATCAGAATCATAAAGACAGAAAGTTGAATGGTGGTTGTCTGGGGAGATGGAGGAATGGAAAGGTTTCAGTTTTATAAGATAAAAAGAATTCTGCTGATGTGTGATGGTGATGGTTGCACAACAAATGAATGTACTTAATTCCATTGAATTGTACTTGTAAAAATGGTTAAGATAGTACATTTTTTGTTATGTATGTTTTATCACAGTAACAAAATCGGGGAAAAAGGTAGATATGTTCACTCTTACCACTTTTATTCAGCGTTTTATTCGAAGTTCTAGCCAGTGAATTCAGACAAGAGAAAGAAAGGAAAGCTATCTAAGTCGGAAAAGAAGTACAACTATATTTGTAGGTAAATATGATTATTTATATAGAATATTCAGTGACATCAGAAAAGTTATTAGAGTTAATGAGTTTAGCAAGGTTGCAGAATACAAACTCAGCATGCAAAAGTCCATTGTATTTTTATATACTAATAATGAATAGTACAAAAGTGAAATTCAAAAAACTACTATTTACAATAGCATCAAAAATATGCAAAATTATGCACAGAAATTATAAAACATTCCTGAGAGAAATTAAAGAAGAGCTAAAGAAATGCAGAAATAAACCTTATTTATGTGTTGGAAGAACTAATATTATTAAATTTCTTTCTAAACTGATCTGTACACTCAGCCTAATCCTGAACAAAACCCTGAATTGAAAGCCTGATTCTAAAATTCATCTGGAATATAGACTGCTATATTTAAAATAGATAAGCAACAAGGACCTACTTTATAGCACAGGGAACTATATTCAGTATCTTATCAGTTCAGTAGCTCAGTCGTGTCCAACACTTTGTGACCCCATGAATCGCAGCACGCCAGGCCTCCCTGTCCATCGCCAACTCCCGAAGTCCACTCAAACTCAATATCTTATAATAACCTATAATGGAAAAGGATCTGAAAAAGAATATATCTGTATGTATTTACATACGTATGTATGTATAACTGAATCACTTTGTTGTAACCCAAAACGCTGCAAATCAACTATACTTCAATAAAAATAAACTAAAAAAGAAGGAAAAGAAAAGCTGAAATTCATCTGGAAAAGCAAAGGCCCTAGAAATTTCAAAAGAACTTTGAAAAGAACAAAGTTGGAGGACTAACACCACCTGCTTTACAGACTTAAACTATAGTAATAAGGCAGTGTGGTATTGGCATCAAATGGACAAATAGATCAGTGGAGCAGAATAGTGGGTATAGAAATGGCACACTTGTATGAACAGCAATTTTTTTTTTAACAGAGATTCAAAGGCAATTCAGTGGAAAAATTACACTCTCTTAAACTTATGAATAGTTAAATATCCATGAATAAAGAAAGATCTTCGATCCATACCTTACTTATAGACCTAAATGTAAAACCTAAAAGTATAAAATTTCCAGGATAAGATATGGTAGAAAATCTTTATGACCTTGGATTGGGCAAAATTTCTTAGATATGATACTAAAGAGGAAAAAAATGATGAATGGACTTACTCAAAATTAAAAACTTCTGCTCTTTGAAAGATATCTTTAAAGAATGACAGTACTAGCTGCAGATTGGGAAAAAATATTCACAAATCATATCAGGTAAATGAGTTGTATCTAGAAGAAATAAAAAACTTCTAAAACTCAGTAATAAGTACAGTAATCACCCCTTATTCATGGTTTTGCTTTCCATGGTTTCAGTTACCCTTGGTCAGCCATGTCTGAAAATATCAAATGGAAAATCCCACAGATAAAGAGCATACAGTTTTAAATGCGTGCCATTCTGAACTTAGTTCAGTTCAGTAGCTCAGTCATGTCTGACTGTGAAACCATGGACTATAGCATGCCAGGCTTCTCTGTCCTTCACTATCTCCTGGAATTTGCTCACACTCATGTCCATTGAGTCTGTGATGCCATCCAACCATATCATCCTCTGTCGTCCCCTTCTCCTCCTGCCTTCAGTCTTTCCCAGGATCGGGGTCTTTTCCAATGAGTCAGTTCTTTGCATCAGGTGGCGAAAGTATTGGAGCTTCAGCTTTAGCATCGATCCTTCCAGTGAATATTCAGGGTTGATTTCCTTTAGGATGGACTGGTTTGATCTCCTTGGTGTCTAAGAGTCTTTTCCAACACCACAGTTCAAAAGCATCAATTCTTTGGCACTCAGCTTTCTTTATGGTACAGACTCTCACACAGGTACATGACTACTGGAAAAACCATGGCTTTGACTATGTGGACCTTTGTTGGAAAAGTAGTCTGCTTTTTAATACTCTGTCTTAGGTTCGTCATAGCTTTTCTTCCAAGGAGCAGGCGTCTTTTAATTTCACGACTGTAGTCATTCGCAGTGATTTTGGATCCCAAGAAAATAAAGTCTGTCACTGTTTTCATTGTTTCCCCATCTGTTTGCCATGAAGTGATAGACTGCTTGCCATGATCATAGTTTTTTTTAATGTTGAGTTTTAAGCCAATTTTTTCACTGTCCTCTTTCACCTTCATCAAGAGGTTCTTTTAGTTCCTCTTCACTTTCTGTCATTAGGATGGTGTCATTTTCATACCTGCAGTTACTGATATTTCTCCCAGCAATCTTGATTCTACCTTGTGCTTTATCCAGCCTGGCATTTTGCATGATGTACTGTGCATATAAGTTAAATAGGCAGGGTGACAATATATAGCCTTGATGAACTCCTTGGTTGTTCCTTGTCTGGTTCTGACTGAATAGTGTGGTGAAATTTCTTGTTTGGCTTTGTCCTGCCCATAATGTGGGTATCTGCATAGTGTACGCTACCTGTCTGTTAGTTACTTGGTAGCCATCTTATCAGATTAGCTGTTGGTGGTATCACAGTGCTTGTGTTTGAGTAATTTTTACTTAATAATAGCCCCACCGTGCAAAAGTAGTGATGCAGGCAATTTGAGTAGTCTCTTAATGTGGCTAATTTATAAATAAAACTTTATCATAGGTATGTATGTAGAGGAAGAGAGTAGTATTTACAGGGTTCAGTGCTTTCTGTGGTTTTAGGCTTCCAGTGGAGGCCTTAGAGCATATCCTCCAAGGATGAGGGGGAACTACTATAAACAAACAACCAAATAAAAATATGGGCAAAAGATTTGAGCCAACATTTTATTAAAGAAGACATACAGATTGCAAGCACATGAAAAGATGCTCAACATTATTCTTCATCAGGGAAATCACTGCACTTATAAGAATAGCTAAAATTAGAGAGATTGACTGTGCCAAGTGTGAATGAATGGCAAGTCTAAAACAGTGCTGGTGGAAATGTAAAATAGTATTGGGTTGGCTAAAAAGTTTGCTCGGGATTTTCCATAGCATAAGATGGTATAGAAAAACCTGAATGAATTTTTTGGCCAACCCAATAATCCACCTTTTATTTTAAAGGTTTATTTTTAAATTATTTTTTAATTGAGAGTTGGTTGACATACAACATGTTTCACATGTACAGCATAATGATTCAACATATATATTTTGTGAAATATTCACAATAAATTTAGTCAATACCAACTACCACACATAACCTTTTTTTTTCTTGAGGTGAGAACTTTACCTGAATCTTCACTTTAAGATTTATGCTTAGCAACTTTTCAATAGACAATACTGCATTATTAACTATAATTACCAAGAAGTATATATAAATCTTAAGGACTGATTTATTTTATAACTGAAAGCTTTTTCTACCTTTTAACTACGTTCACCCATTTAGCTCACCCCCAACCACTAATCCCTGCCTCTGGCAATGACCAATATGTTCTCTGTATTAGTTTAGTTTTTGTTGCTATTGTTTTTAGATTCCACATACAAGTGAGATCATACAGTATTTATCTTTCTTGGTCAGACTTAATTCATTTAACAGTATGCCCTCAGGGTCCATCCATGTTGTTTCACATGGCAAGATTTACTTTTTTTTAATGGCTGAATAATGTTAAGTTGTATATATGCACCACATTTTCTTTATTCACTCATCCATCAGTGGACATGTAGGTTGTTTCCATGTCTTGCATATTGTAAATAAAGCTGCAGTGAACGTGGAAGTGCAGATTTCTTTTCCTGTTAGTGTTTTAATTTTTTTTTTTGATAAATACCCAGAAGTGGAATTACTAGGTCACATGGTAATACATCCATTTTTGAAAACATATTGGCAGTTTTTTAAAAGTTAAACTTATAACTAATACATGATTCAGCCATTCCATTCCTATGGGTTCATCCAAGATAAATGAAAGCATATGTCTCTACACTTACTTGTATATGAGTATTCATAGCAGTTTTATGTTAATAATTAGCCAAAGAAGTGAACAAATACACGTGGTATATCTATATCTTGTTATGCTGTTTGTTAAAAGGCGTGAACTATTGACTATATGACAACATAGATGGATCTTAAGTATCATGAGTGTAAAAAGTCAGACAAAAATGACTATATACTGTGCAATTCCATATATATAAAATTCTAGAAAATGCAGTCTAAGCTGTAATCATAGAAAGCAGATTGGTAGTTCCCAGAATATGAGTGTAGAAGAAGGATGGAGTGATTACAAAGGGATATGAGGAAATTTCTGAGAGAGATTGGTATGTTTATTATCTTGATTGTGGTGATGGTTTTATTATATATATGTGTCAAAAAGGAACCAAATTGTAAAGTTTAAATATGTGCAATTTATTTTATATAAATTATATCTGTAGTAAAGTTGCTTTTTTAAAAGCAGCTGAACAGATAAAGACATTCACAAAGGTGCAGAGGATGGGAATGTTGGCTGACTTATCAATAACAGCAATAGAAGCCAGAAGACAGTTGAATAGTGTCTTCAGAGTTCTGGAGGAAGGAAAAATCTCCTGTCAACATAGATTTCTTTTATTTTTTTGGCCACACCACACGGCATGAGGAACTTCCCTGACCAAGGATTGAACCCATGCGCCCTGCATTGGAAGCAGAGTCTTAAGCACTAGATCACCAGGGAAGTCCTTTTTTTAAAAAACTATATTTCTGTACCCAGTGAAATTGTCTAACAGTAATGAGCACAGAATATATATATACACACACATGCATTTATTTTTATTTTATTCAAGTATAGTTGATTTACAATGTTGTGTTAATTTCTGCTCTAAAGCAGAATAATTCAGATCTATACATTCTTTTTTTCTTAAATCATTGACCCATGGTCTTGTAAGCCAGTAACTTTTATTTATTTATTTTTGGCTGTGCTGGGTTTTCATTGCTGTGCGTGCAGGCTTTCTCTACTTGCAGCCAGCAGGGCTACTCTTGGTTGTGCTGTGTAGGCTTCTCATTGTGGTGGTTTTGTTGTTGCAGAGCGTGGGCTCTCGGCACATGGGCTTCAGTAGTTGTGGCACATGGACTCAGTAGTGGCATGGGCTTAGTTGCTTTGCAGCATATAGAATCTTCCTGGTAGGGATTGAACTTGTGTTCCCTGCATTGGCAGGTGGATTCTTAACCACTAGACCACTAGGGAATCCCAGTGTACATTATGTTTTTTTAAGTTTATTTATTTATTTGGCTGTGCCAGATCTTAGTTGAGTCACACGGGATCTTTGATCTTTGTTGTGGCTTGTGGCATCTTGGTTGCAATGTGAGATCTAGTTCCCTGACCAGGGATTGAACCTGGTCCCCTGCATTGGAAGTACGAAGTCTTAGCCACTGGACCACCTGGAAAGTGCCCCACGTTCTTTCCAATATTCTTTTCCATTATGGTATATCCCAGGACATTGAATATAGTTCCTTGTGCTATAAGCAGGATCTTGTTGTTAATCCATGCTATATGTATAATAGTTTGAATATCTGTTAATCCCAAGCCTCCCAGTCCATCTCTCCCCACTACTTTTGGCAAACACAGATCTGTTTTCTATGTCTGATTCTGTTTCTGTTTCAAAAGTAAGTTTGTTTGTGTCATATTTTGGATTCCACATATAAGTGATGTTACATGATATTTGTCTTTCTCTTTCTGACCAGCTTCACTTAGTATAATAAAAGATGCTTACTCCTTGGAAGAAAAGTTATGACCAACATAGATAGCATATTCAAAAGCAGAGACATTACTTTGCTGACTAAGGTCCGTCTAGTCAAGGCTATGGTTTTTCCAGTAGTCATGTATGGATGTGAGAGTTGGACTGTGAAGAAGGCTGAGCACCGAAGAATTGATGCTTTTGAACTGTGGTGTTAGAGAAGACTCTTGAGAGTCCCTTGGACTGCAAGGAGATCCAACCAGTCCATTCTGAAGGAGATCAGCCCTGGGATTTCTTTGGAAGGAATGATGCTAAAGCTGAAAGTCCAGGACTTTGGCCACCTCATGCGAGCAGTTGACTCATTGGAAAAGACTTTGATGCTGGGAGGGATTGGGGGCAGGAGGAGAGGGGACGACAGAGGATGAGATGGCTGGATGGCATCACTGACTCGATGGACGTGAGTCTTAGTGAACTCCGGGAGTTGGTGATGGACAGGGAGGCCTGGCGTGCTGTGATCCATGGGGTCGCAAGGAATCGGACATGACTGAGCGACTGGACTGAACTGAAGTTCATCTGTGTTGCTGCAGATGGCATTATTTTATTCTTTTTTATGACTGAGTAGTATTCCTTGTATATGTGTACCATGTTTTTATCCTGTTGATGGACATTTAGTTTGTTTCTGTGTCTTGGCCACTGTGAGTGGTGCTGCTATGTACATAGGAGAGCATGTATTTTTTCAAATTAGAGTTCCCTCCAGATATATTCCAGGTGTGGGATTGCTGGTTCATATGGTTCTGTTTGTAGTTTTTTAAGGAAACTCCATACTGTTCTCCATACTGGTTGTACCAGTTTACATTCCCACCAACAATGTAGGAGGGTTCTCTTTTCTCCACAGTGTCTCCAGCATTTTTATTTGTACACTTTTTAACGATGGCCATTCTGACTGATGTGAGGTGGTACCTGGCAGGTTTGAGTCACATTTCTCTAATAATTAGTGATGTTGAACATCTTTTCATAGGCCTGTTGGCCATCTGTATGTCTGCTTTGGAGAAGGATCGATTTAGGTCTGCCTGTTTTTTGATGGATCTAACAGAGTCAGAAGAGGTGGCAAAAATACACAGAACTATACATAAAAGGTCTTAAGGACTGGTGTGGTATGGATGCTCACTTGGAGCCAGACATCCTTGAGTGTGAAGTCAAGTGGGCCTTAGGAAGCATTACTACAAACGAAGCTAGTGGAGGTGATGGAATTCCAGCTGAACTATTTCAGATCCTAAAAGATGATACTGTTATAGTTCTGCACTCAATATGCCAGCAAATTTGGAAAACTCAGCAGTGGCCACAGTACTGGAAAAGGTGAATTTTCATCCCAGTTCCAAAGAGGGCAGTGCTAAAGAATGTTCAGACTACCAGACAGTTGTGCTCATTTCTTGTACTAGTAAGGTTATGCTCAAAATCGTTCAAGCTAGGCTTCTGCAGTACTTGAATTGAGAATATCTAGATGTACAAGTTGGATTTAGAAAAGGCAGAGGAACCAGAGGTCAAATTGCCAACAGTCATTGGATAATAGAGAAAGTAAGGGAATTCCAGAAAAAAAAATGTGCTTCATTGTGCTAAATCCTATGACTGTGTGGATCACAACAGACTTTGGAAAATTCTTAAAGAGATGAGAATACCAGACCATCTTACCTGTCTCCTGAGAAAGCTGTATGTGGGTCAAGAAGCAACAGTTAGAACCTTATATAGAACAAATGACTGGTTCAAAATTGGGAAAGGAGTATGACAAAGCTGTATATTGTTACCCTGTTTATTTAACTTATATGCAGAGTACATCATGTAAAATGCTGAGCTGGATGAGTTACAAGGTGGAATCAACATTTCCAGGAGAAATAGCAACAATCTCAGATATGCAGATGATACTCTGCATATCTCATGCCAGAAAATGAAGATGAATTGAAGAGCCTCTTGATGAGGGTGAAGAAGAGTGAAAAAGCTGGCTTAAAACTCAACATTAAAAAAACTAAGATCATGACTTCCGTTGCCATCACTTCAGGGCAAATAGAAGGGGGAAATGTGGAAACAGTGACAGATTTTCTCTTCTTGGGCTCCAAAATCACTGTGGATGGTAATGGCAGCCATGAAATTAGAAGATGCTTGCTTTTTGGAAGGAAAGCTATGACAATCCTAGACAGTATATTGAAAGCGAACAGATCACTTTCCTGACAAAGGTCCATATAATCAAAGCTGTGGTCTTTCCAGTAGTCATGTACGGATGTGTGAGTTGTACCATAAGGAAGCCTGAGTGCTGAAGAATTGATGCTTTCAGACTGTGGTGCTGGAGAAGACTCTTGAGTGTCCCTTGGACAACAAGGAATTCAAACCAGTCAATCCTAAGGGGAATCAGCCCTGAATACTCATTGGATGGACTGATGCTGAAGCTCTAAGACTTTAGCCACCTGATGGGAAGAGCTAGCTAACTCATTGGAAAAGACCCTGATGCTGGGAAAGATTGAAGGCAGGAGAATGGGATGACAGAGGATGAGATGGTTGGATGGCATCACCAACTGGATGGACATGAACTTGGGTGAACTCTGAGAGATGGTGAAGGACAGGGAAGCCTAGCGTGCTGCAGTCCATTGATTCACAAAGAATCAGATGTGAGTTAGTGACTGAACGACAACAACAAAAATCCTGCTTTCCTAGTACCATGTTTTGATAAGACAGTTCTTCACATTGAATGTTCTTAATATTTTTATTAAAAATAATTTGACCTTATATATGAACATCTACTTCTGGGCCCTCATTTTATTGGCCTCTGTGTCTGTCTTTATGCCAATGCAATACTCTTTTGGTTACTGTGACTTTGCACTAAGTTTTGAAATCAGGAAATTTGAGTCCCCAAAGTTTGTTGCTCTTTTTCAAGATTGTTTTGGCTGTTTGGGGTCTCTTGAGGGGCCATGTGAATTTTAGGATTTTTTTTTCTTTTTCTACAAAAAAGTTGTTGGGATTTTGATAGGGATTGAATTGGATATGTAGATTGCTTTGGATACTACTGACATCTTAACAATATTGAGTCTGCCATTCCAGAACATGGAATGCTCAGTTGCTTAGTTGTGTCTGACTCTTTGTGATGCTATGGACTGTGTAGCCTGTCAGCTTTCTCTGTCCAAGAGTTTCTCCCAGCATGGAGTATCTTTTTTTTTTTTTTTAATTCATGTCTTCTTTAATTTCTTTAAGCAGCATTTTGTCTTTTTCAGTGCATACCTCTTTCATCTTCTTGGTTAAATTCATTCTTAAGTCTTTTATTCTCTTTGATGCTGTTTTGGATGGAATTATTTTCTTCTGTTTCAAATTGTTTATTGTTAGTATATAGAAATGCACCTGATTTTTAAAATACTTTTATTTATTTTTATTTTTGACTGAGCTCAGTCTTCGTTGCTGTGCAGAATTTTCTCTAGTTGTGGTGAGTGGGAACTACTCTGGCTGTGGTGAGCAGGCTTCTTATTGTGGTGGCTTCTTTTGTTGTGGTACACGACTCTAGGTGTGCAGGCTTCAGTAATTGCAGCATATGGGCTCAGTAATCATGGCTCCCAGGCTCTAGAGCACAGACTCAGTAATTGTGGTGCATGGGCTTAGTTGCTCCACAGCATGTGGGATCTTCCCCGATTAGGGACTGAACCCATGTCTCCTGCACTGGCAGGCAGATTCTTTACTGCTCTGCCACCAGGGAAGCCTAGAAAGGCACCTGAGTTTTGAGTGTTGGTTTGTATCCTGCTGAATTTGCTCAGTAGTTCTGATGTCTGTTTTTAGACTTTTAAGGGTTTTCTATATACTCAGTTCAGTCACTCAGTCGTGTCCGACTCTTTGCGACCCCATGAATCTGTATACTAGATTATGTTTATCTGTGATTAGGGATAATTTTATTTATTCTTTTTTAATGTGAATGCCTTTTATTTCTTTTTCTTGCCTAATTCCTTTGGCTAGAAGTGTTGAATAGAAGTGGTGAAATGGTCATTCTTTACTGGTTCCTAATCTCAGAGGAAAAATTTCAGTTTTTCACTATCAGATATGATGTTAGCTATAGGTTTTTCATACATGGTCTTATATAGCAGTAGTTTCATTTTGTTCCTAGTTTTTTTAGTGTTTTTACCACAGAGGGGTGTTGTATTTTGTCAAATGGTTTTTCTGCACCAGTTGAAGTTCTTTGTCCTTTCTCCCCTTTCATGCTGTTAAGATGATATATTACATCTTGATTGTTTTATGTTGAACCATTCTTGTGTTCTAGGAATAAATCACATTTGGTCATGGTGTATAATCCTTTTAATATTCTGTGAATTCAGTTTGCTAGTATTTAGTTGAGAATTTATTGAAAGTTTTTAAATAGAAGAATAACTGGTATGTGCTATGCTTAGTTGCTCAGTCATGTCTGACTGTTTGCAACCCCATGGACTGTAGCCCGCCAGGCTTCTCTGTCCAAGGGGATTCTCCAGGCAAGAATACTGGAGTGGGTTGCCATGCCTTCCTCCAGGAGATCTTCCCAACTCAGGTACCGAACTGAGGTCTCCACATTACAGCCTGATTCTTCATTGTCTGAGCCACAAGGGAAGCCCAGAAACACTGGATTGGGTATCCTGTTCCTTCTCTAGTGGAACTTCCCCACCCAGGAATCGAACCAGAATCTCCATTGCAGGCGGACTCTTTACCAGTTGAGCTACCCAGGAAGCCCAATAACTGGTATAGATACAGGGAATTGGATGAAGAGTCAGAGATTAGAAATGGGAGAATGATTAGGAGATTTTTGCCTCCTGGGCAAATTTTCCAAACCTAAACTAGTTCTTTCCATTATTTACCTCACCTCAGTAGAAGGCACCGCCATTTGTCCTGTTCTTAGCATAAGCACGTTTTGAGTCATCTTTGGTTCATCTCTTTCTTTCATACCCCACATTCAAACAATTAGTAAATTCTATTGAATATGCCTTCAAAATATTGTATATTTCACATTTAGTCATTTGTCACATATCTCTACTTTTTGTGCTATAATCTGAGCTACCACCATCTGTCACCTGAACTGATTTCAAGTTATTCCACTCCTCCCCCCCGACAATCTTCTTCATGTAGCAGCCAGAATTTTCTTTTAAAATATATCATGTTATTTCCTACTTATAGCCTATCAGTGGCTTCCCAACTTAAAATTCTAAACCCTTATCAGATTTTACAAGGTTGTACAATATTTGGCTTCTACTTAACTTTTCAACTTCATCACATTTCATAGTCATCTCTTTGTTACTCAGCTTCAGACATTAGACTTTTTTTTTTACCTCTGAGTCCTTGCATTTACTATTTCCTATGTCTTGGAAAATACAGGGAATTGGATGAAGAGTCATAGATTAGAAATGGGAGAATAATGTGGAGATTTTTACCTCTTGGTAAAAAGTTTTTACCTCTTGGGCAAGTCTTGAATGCTCTCCCCCCAGAAATTTAAATGTATCTTTTCTTCACTTCTATCAAGTCTCTTTACCTGTTTAGAGTGATTTTGTCTACTCGATTCTATAGTAGCACCCTCTTCTCATCAGTCTGTAGCCTCTTACTCTGTTTCTTCTTAATAACACTACCTGACACTATAATATTTATTTATTTATACGTTATCTGTTTTCTCTAATTAGAATGTATGTTACAGAAGGGCAGGGATTTAATTGATCATATTTATGATAGGATATATATCATGTTGATATGAGGATGATCAATGATATGAGGATATAAATGACAGTATTTGATGGAACAGTATCCTGAAGGAGGTAGAATAGGCTTATTAATAGCATAGAGGAGTGTGTTCATTGATCGTCTTTTATCTATTTTCAATCTAGAAATACTTCTGTGTATATAAAGATAGTTTTGTTACATGTTAATTTTATATCATTTTTTTCACCAAGTATGTTGGATAAATCCTGGAAAAAAAAGTCCTGAAAACTGATATATCTGTTTATCTAACTTGTATTTAGTTTATAGTTAAGATTGTAAAAATGATCACAGAAACTTGTAAAAACAAAATTGTCTTACTTTCTATGTTTAACTATTCTGTCCCATAGGTAAACTTTATATAGGTTAAAACTGATTATGATAACAATAAAATTAGGAATAGACCAAAGTCTTTGTTTAGCCATATTGAGTGTGGGAGGAGGAAAGAACAAATTTACTTTTGATTATTCTTTTGGGAGCTCCTTATCTCAGAAAAATAAGAGATTGTTTCTGACTGAAATGTGATAATAGAAAATGCTTTTATTATAATATTAAATAAAAAACGTAATAGATGCAGGACACGTGGGTTCAGTCCCTGGCTGGGAAGATCCCTTGGAGTAGGAAATGGCAACCTGCTCCAGTATTCTTGCCTGAAAAATTCCTTGGACAGAGAAGCCTGGTGGGCTACAGTCCATGGGGTTGCAAAGAGTCAGACATGATCGTGTGCTCTGTGCCGCGCGTGCGTGTGCGCACACACACACGATCTTCAGTTATGTTAAAAAAAAATGAACAGAATAGTATGGGAGCTAGTGGATGATTTTCTTCTTTTCCTGTAATTTATGTAGCTTTTGCAGTTACCCTGTATTTTTTAAAATCAGTATTAATTAATTTTAAAAACTTACTGTGCATATGTAATATAGCCCCCATTTAGCTCCTTGTTTTAAATTGGCTTTCAAACTTAGCAGAATAAAGATTTTTTAAAAAAAACCATTTTGCCTAGTTTTGTATAAAATAACAGGGAAATCTTTTTTAATGGGAGGTAGTATATAAAATATATGATGATAGTGTTTAGAATGTTTTCCTGCAGTGATTTAATCTGATACTGTACATGCCAGTCAGACACAGTCAAGACCTTCTGCTACGCCTAAGACAGTCTCTTTTAGCTACAACAGAATGATCAGCTAAATGTTGTACTTATGGAATCTTGGCTTGTAGCATTTCATAATTTATGCAGACAGTAAAGTAAAACAAGTTTTATTTTTCAAATGTTTAATAACAGCTCCCCCCATAGCATCTCTCATGCTTTCAATCCTGTTTCACAAAGGCAGGGATCTCTGTCTCTTTTGTTCAGTTTCATTTCCTAGATGTCGTAAATCTGGCAATAGAAGATGAATATTGATGATGAATATGTTGAGTATGTCCTGCTCTCCTAAATATGAGGACATTAAAATAGAAGTCTCTTTTTGTATTGTTGTTATTAAACATTACACTAACAGGAAAAACAGGAAGAAAGTGAGCTTCGTTCTCTGCCGCCTCCTTCCCCTGCCCACTTGGCTGCTTTAAGTGTTGCAGTTATTGAATTAGCAAAAGAACAAGGAATAACAGATGATGACCTCAAAGTCCGTCAGGAAATTGTGGAGGAAATGTCAAAGGTTATAACAACATTTTTACCAGGTACAACTTCATTTTATACTTAATTTTAAAAATGATACAACTCTTCCTGTTGCTTCCTCTTAAACTGAATGTTTTTCTTTCAATTTTTTTCCCTTCTTTTTTTTCTACTTAAAAGTAGATGAATTTCATTATTTTATAAGTGAACTTTTTGGCGGGAAATAGTTCAGAAGAAGAAAAGGAAAAATTATAGTATGGTATAGTTTTTGTAATAAGAAAAAAAGATTTTTAAAGTGTCAGATATACTTTAAAATAATTGCTTAGTGATTGAATATTGCATTTTATATTAAATTTTCATTGTCATTGACTTCTGAATGGACATTTTAATCATATTTATTTCAGTTGTATGTATTCATGCTACTCACTAAATAAAATTTTTTTTGCTTGATTGTGGGGAAAATTAATTTAAGGATGTTGGAGGCAAAATTTGCACTTTTATTTCTTTTTTTGACTCTTGATCTTTCTTTACAGAAAGCTTAAGTTTTGAGTTCAAGGGGGAATTGGGTTGTTTATTATAGACGTTTATGTATAGATTATTTGCTTAGCCCTTATTTTTTTCCATTAATACTGAATTTAAATAAATGAAAATGTATATAAAATATGATTGTTTCTTACCACCAAAGGGATTTTGGACAGTTAATAGATTATAGTTTTATATGAAGCCATTGTGATATTTATAAGAAAGAATATAAATTGAAATTGAAAAATGTTTACTTCTCTATTAATTTCTAATAACTAATAATAAAAATAGGGTAGTTTTATATCTAAAACACATTGGTGTTAATTTAAATTACATATAGAAATGATACACTATTATTATAAAAAAGAATGAAATATTTAGGATTTTAATGACTTAGATGACTTTTAGACATTTTGTGAACATGAAAAGTAGAGTTTTATATGTATAACTGAGTATAAACTTATACTTTCTAACATACTAAATATGCCCATCAGTCCTAATCATGTTATTTTTCAACTTGTCCTCAGAGTTTTCCAACTCTGTTCGTAATATTTGCCTTATTATGATTTTTGAAATAACATGTTTGTTAGTTTGCAAAAAGATGTAGGTGGCATGTTACCGTTAACTTTATTTTGTTGTATGAACTCTTGAAAACTATAGTTTTTTGGTTTTAGGTCTGCAATATCAATTGAGTTGGCTTCACTTTGTGTTTTTAAGAGCATTGGCTGAATGTCTGTGATTCCTTCCCCATTTAAAGTGCTATTGCACGTGTAAATAGAAACATCTAAAAATGTAGTTTGTGACAGTACCCATAGCTAGGTTAGTACATTCTTTACTGTTACATATTAAATGTGAAACATACTTCTGGTCATTCCTAAATGAATTGTTACTAAAATTTTGTCTAAACACTGAATTTGTATGAGTTATTTCTCTCTTCCTGAACCCTATAAATGAGAAACATTTTTATTCTTTTGTAGATCAGTTAAGAAAGGATATTATTGTTTTAAAATTTTTGTATTAGAATTGGAAGACACAGAATTAAAATATATGCAATTTTCCTACCACTGTTTATTTTTAAAAGTTCTCATATTTGCATGCTGTTTCATACTTTGATATTTTTCCTTCATTTCCAGAGTGTTCACTTAGGTTGTATGGCTCATCTCTGACTAAGTTTGCTCTGAAAAGTAGTGATGTTAATATAGATATAAAATTTCCTCCCAAGGTGAGTAATTAGAAAAGAACCTTTCCTGTGTTATTCTTACTTAGTAGTTAGTGTTTTTTATTATCTTTTTAGAGAAGATACAGGGGAGTGTAAAACTCTGGCTTGTAGAATGTTACCATGATGATTTAACAGTGCTTTTGGAAAGTACTTTTTAGGTGTTAGGCATAGATAGTATTAAAGAAAAATGAGACAGAAAATAAAAAGGAAGAAGAGGATGGCATAAAAAAAAAAAGAAAGGAAAAATGCTTGTGTTTGACTGTGTTGAACAGTTATTGCTTATGATAAGCAGCATAAAAAGAGGAAAGAATTTTGAAATCATACCTCTGTTGTTCAAATCTTGGCTGCACAGGAGCAAGTTGCTTGACCTTCTTGAGCTTCAGTTCTTAATTTCCAAGACAGGAATAATAACTTTTATATTAAATAAGGTGGTATATACCATATATTTTTGTATAGTACCTGGTACATTATGGGTACTTTTAATAAGTAGTGGCTAGAGCCATTAGCAGAATACCAGTGTTGTTTAGCATTGCTAACATTGCTTATTTACTGATACACCAAACATTTAAAATAATTAGTTGACATTTTTTGTGTTTTGAATTTTTTGAAATTAAGTTTATGCTCAAGGAGGTTTGATTTGGGTGAAAGTTTTTTGATGTTTGATTTCTAGTCTGAATCAGCTGTTAACGTTTTTTTAAATAGCAGCAAAGAACACATTTAAGGTAACTATTTGACATGGTTGTTATTTAAAGTAGTATTTTAATCTGAAGCCTTTTAGCCATGCTGCCAGTTGTCAATATCCTTTAAATTTCTTATCTCAACAACTTCTGTTTAGAAATCATATGGTAATTTCTTTTTCATTTGTTTTGATATGAAATTGCAGACTTTTGTCACTCTAAGAACTCATTAATTCTAGGACTGTTGCTAGAATAATAGCAGTACATGATTTATTAGATTCTACTTTCATGACTAAGATCTCTTAATATAAAAGTAAAACAGTATTCTGTTTTCATTATTTTAAAATGCAAAGCATTATTTTATTACTTATGTTTAATGAATGATCTCTAAAGTTTTGCAACTTGAAGTTTAAAATTAGTATATTGGTTTAATTTGAAACCTTTTTTTAGATGAATCATCCAGATCTTCTGATACAAGTGCTTGGAATTTTAAAAAAAAGTGGTGAGTTTTACAAGTTGCTTTCCTAAAGAAAGTTCTGTAAAGATGTGTGCATTGTGCTGTTTATGTATGGCTATTCAAGTTAAACTAAAACTGCTAGCATGTTTGAGTCATTGATTAAATTCAGATATATCCATATACATACATGTATTTAATAGGTTACTAGAATATTTACATGTTGGTTAGATAAAAAGCATCATATTTAAAATCGACATATTATAAACTATTGCCTTTTGGGTAATTTTAAAATTTTACCTTTGAATATTACGGACAATTCTTGTATAGGAGGAGACAGAAAACCTACAGTCATTAGATTGTTGATGAAGGAAGATTTAGGGAGAGACTTGGGGAAAAATAGTGTATGCATTGAGTAAATATGTTTTTTTCCCTGCTTAAACAATATTACCCATTTATAGTACATCAACCAAATTATACCTAATAAGTTTTTCATATATGGCCCTTCTGTCTGGATTGATTTTTATGTAAAAATGACATTCATATAGGTAAAAATACTTTTTGAATAAAAATTGTAAAAATTATATCTTTTTCAAAGTAAATCCCAGATCATGTAGTACAGTCTGCAGTACTATTCTCTTGGTTTTATTTGCTGCTTTTCTTGTTATAAAGTAAATGCTTAAGAACTTAGAATATGAAGCCAGACTTTCCAGACTCAAGTTTTAGTTATACCACTTACAGGTTGTGTGTCCTTTGACAAATTACTGAAGTGTTAATGCTTCAGTTTTCTCATCTGTAAAATGGCAATAATTTAGTATCTTTTTGATAAAAAGGTTGTTTATGAGGATGAAATGGGTTAAGCCATAGCTTAGAAAAGTACCCAGTATACAATAACTTCTTAAATTTCTGCTGCTGTCATTGTTATTATTATTACTATTATCATCCTAAATTTTATGAATCAAAATTACCTGTCAAAAATATTTGCATTTTGGCTTAGCAGAGATAGCTTATTGACTTTAGCCATACCTTCTTATTGGCTCTAGTGTCAGTTCTAAACTTCTTTTCCTCTCTCTCTCTGCCCTGTCAGCTCTCCATTATTTATCAGCTTTTGGCCATTTTTCAGGGAAATTTTTAAGGAATTATTTTGGTTCAGTTTAACCTGTGAAGGGATTTTAATATCATTTTCTTTTGTAATAAATAGCTAACTCTCATTGTGTAAAAGCTCTAAAGCATATTACTGATAAAAGCTTTTACCTTTTTAGACTCACTGCAATTCACTGTCAACCTGGCAAAAATATTTAAAATACATATTTCCACTGAAATACATGGATAGTACATCTTAAGTCACATAGCATAGGTTTTCAAGATTTAGTCTGATTGATGGATTATTCCCTCCATTATATGCCCTCTGTGTTCTTTCAGGACCTACCTCTATCCTGTTATCTACAGGATTTATTTGCAAATTCTTGATCGAGCTCTTTGTATTTATTCATTGTTATATCCACCATGCATAATACAATTCCTGATATATGGCTCTTCAGCACATTTGTTTTGAATAAATTAATTTCAACAAGTACTACTAAGAGATTTTCTTTAAACTTCAAATGAGATAATGTTAATCCATCTATTTTTGTTTAGATTAGATATTTTATGGTGTGGAGCCTACCTTGGAGATGTAGAGAAAGACTTCAGAGTGGAAGTGTGCTTCACCTGTTAGTCCTTCCTTAGGAGCTTTGATTGGGCAGACTCTCCATATATTAACAGCAAATGAGGCCAATAGAGTTAGCCTTTTACTGCCATGGATAATTTAAAAGAACTATATTGTCAAAGCGTTGTAGGTTCTCATTTCGTGACTCCTGTGGAAGTAGCCTTCAGAAGTAAGTGATGTCCTCCTCTGTTTACTATATGAAGGTTTAACAACTTTGACTAGATTGTATACATACTTAGAAATATTCAAACTTTTAAGGATGTTAAAACCTTTCTTCTTAAGGTAATTACAATGTTCTGATAGTACTTGGAACTCTGCCTATCTGTGGTTTGTGATAATACAGCAGATGACATCAAGAGAGAGAAGAGATTCTATTGGGTTGATGCTCAATACAAGAACATCCATCATCTTATGGATTATCCACAGAAGCACTGAGAGTGCTTAGAAGGAAACTATTACATGTTTACCATAGAGTAAACATCTGACAGTTGTTGACATTAGCTTACCTGTTTTATTTTTTTTCCTTATTAGTATTATATGTAGATGTGGAATCTGATTTTCACGCTAAAGTTCCTGTTGTGGTGTGCAAAGATCGGAAAAGGTTGGTAACAGTGAAGAGAAAATAAAGATTTTTTTTTTTTTGAAATAACAGCAACCAGGTATGCAGTGAGTATTTCTAAGACAGAACATTTTTGTTTTAGATTTCTCCTTGGATTAACTTGATTAAGCTAGTTTCTATTTATTAAAAATAGCAAGCCTGCTACAAGCTTTTGAACAAGAAATGGAGTTACCAGAGAGTTAGAAATAAAACGTTCTAATGCAAAACTTTCATTTTTTTATTCACCCAACAATATTGAGCACTTATTGTATGTTAGATACTGCTTTGCTTTCAAACTTTTGCTTTCTTACTTTTATTTCAAAGTAAGAAATAGTCTTTCTTCTCAAGGAGCTCACTATTAGAATTTAGTTTTTAGTTCACTGAAATTGAGGTGTCATTGGAGATGACTTTCTGTTCAGATATTTATAGGACTGAGGCAGCAACATACTTTTGATAAAGGAAACTACAATAATCCTACTTGAGACCAATGTGGGAGAGATGGAAACAGTATAGAAATAATAAAGTGTTCTTTTATTGATTATTTATCATTATTTCTTGTATTTTAAGATTACTATGCTTATTCAAAGCTAGAAGGCTCTATGAAGATCTAGTTCAACTTCCTTATTTTCTAAATTTGAAAATTGAGACCTTAGCGTGAGTGATTTATCCAAATTCAAATTATTTAGGGGAAAGTTAGAATAGAAGTATTAACAATTTCTAGTGATTTTTCTACCACATTGTGTTAAATTGCCTTTGTGGCAACCTCAGTCATATTCTCCCTGCCACCAAAATGTTTCTGCTATAATTTTGTTTAAGGTATCTCTTACTTTCACTTAAATATAAGCATACTTGTGGATTAATAGATAAATTCTTTCTAATCTCTAATCTGGAAATAGCCTAACAATAAAATCTTAAAAGTTGGATAGTAAAAATTAGATTTAAGAAGTATAGCTAGTTCAGTATTTCATATTTTGTTTTTATTATGTGCAAAGCAAAAAGAATAGACTAGGAAGATATGTTGCATTGTTTAACATTGATGTGATCAGTGTCTTTCACCTCATATAAATAAAATTTTGATTAATCATAATGTAGCTTTTGAGATTAATTTTTCATGATCTTAAGTACTAATTACTTAAGATTATTTTTTTATGAAGTATAAATGAACAGATAAAACATCTTTAATTTATATGGAACTCTAGTGGAGAAGGCAATGGCACCCCACTCCAGTACTCTTGCCTGGAAAATCCCATGGACAGAGGAGCCTGGTGGGCTACAGTCCATGAGGTCTCTGAAAGTTGGGTACGACTGAGCGACTTCACTTTCACTTTTCACTTTCATGCATTGGAGAAGGAAATGGCAACCCACTCCAGTGTTCTTGCCTGGAGAATCCCAGGGATGGTGGAGCCTGGTGGGCTGCTGTCTATGGGGTCGCACAGAGTCGGACACGACCGAAGCGACTTAGAGGCAGCAGCAGCAGCAGTGATGGAAATGATACATAGTTTTCAGTTAGCTGTAAGTTTATTAAAATATTTGTTTTTTATTATGACTTCTTAGGTGTTAACTATGGATACCTGGAAAGTATAGCCACAGGATTTGAAATATTCTGGTTTTTAAGGTATTAATACAGTGAAATTTCTTTTTCATTCACAGTGGTTTACTTTGCAGAGTGAGTGCAGGAAATGATATGGCATGCCTCACTACTGATTTGCTTGCTGCTCTTGGCAAAATGGAACCTGTCTTTACTCCTTTGGTGTTAGCTTTTCGCTACTGGGCTAAGGTACGTGGAACCGAAGGGAAAAGTACTTAATATTTAGATAACTAAGGCTTTTTCTTACACAAATATATAACATAAATCATAGTGTTGTGGGGACAAAATAGTTATCTCTGCTGGACAGAAAGTGGTATGGCAGGTTCTGATAATGGAATGAAAATAAAGTTTCACAGGCATGTGGAGTTATTTATAGTTTTAGATTATTATAGTTCATTCTCTTTTATGCCATGTAGAAGTATTCTCTTATATCTACACTCAGGTTTTCACTCTTACTGTAAGTTAAAGTTGTAAGGTTGTAAGATATGGTTATGCAAATTAAGATTCTTGTGTTTGCATGTTTCTTTTCCAGTTTCTGTCTTAGAATATTATTCTCTTTCCTCTTAAATTGTTGATAACCTGCTGCAGTTTTTAAATGGGAAACTGCTAAGATTTAAGTATCTGAGTTTCCTAAATTAGAATTAACTTACATTATTAAAGGCTGTACTTCCCCCTCTGCTCCCCCCTTCTACCCTTGGAGGTAGCAAGAAGTGGTAATTACCAGTATCAGTCCAAATGGCAAGAGAGAGAAATTTTAGCTTTTTTGTATACTGTTCATCAGTACAGTATTCATTACTTATTAGACTAGTAATGAGTAAATTCTCTGTCTTACACAAAGAAAATGAATTAAAGGGATAGTGGTGGAATGATAACTTGAGAACAAAAACAGACAGAGGATTCTTTTTAAATATTTTGCCTCAACTTTTGATTGGGGGAATCTCCCCATAGTTGGGGCAGAACCAGCTGAATGGAACAGCTTAAAAAATAACACACCATCAGAAGCCTAAAGTTGGGGTGTCTTCATATGTAAGGCCTTTGTGTTTGTTATTCCCTTCATCTAAAATGTTCTTACCCCTACATATCCATGGGTTAGGAAAATCCCCTGGAGAAGGGAATGGCTACCCACTCCAGTATTCTGGCCTGGAGAATTCCATGGACAGAGGAGCCTGGCAGGCTATAGTCCATGGGGTTGCAAAGAGTGGGACACAACAGCGATTTTCACTTTTTCCACATATCCAGAATGGTTCACTCTCTTACTTTTTTTCAAGTTTCTCCTCAAATTTCATCTTACCAGAGTTTCCTGGTCCACCCTGTATAAAATAGCATTGTCTCCATCACTCTCTCTGCCTTTTCCTTTTTAAATTTTTTTCTTATCATTTCTTACTACCTGCCATACATATATTCATGTATTATTTATAATTTGTTTTCTCCTATGAAATTATAAGCACTGTGAGGATAGGAATTTTAGTCTGTTTAATTATTCATGGCTGGTCCCAATGTTTCTCATTTTCCTGTGCCAGCTCAGAGTAGGCATTTAATAAATATTTGTTGAATACATGAACTAGTTCTTCAAAAAGATTTTTAACTCTTGGAAGTGACTGGGAGAGGTGAACCAGTCTAAATAAAATAAAAGCAAGTGTAATATATGTAAGATATCATCATAAGAAAGGCTAATATATTGTGACCATGTAGGGTTTATTTTAGGAATATAACAGTAGTTTAATATCAGGAAATCTGGTAACATAATGTATTATATTAACAGTTTGAAGTGGAATTAACATCATAGATGCTGATAAGGCATCAGTTCAGTTTAGTTCAGTCCCTCAGTCGTGTCCGACTCTTTGCGACCCCATGAATCGCAGCACGCCAGGCCTCCTGTCCATCACCAACTGCCAGAGTTCACTCAGACTCATGTCCATCGAGTCAGTGATGCCATCCAGCCATCTCATTCTCTGTCGTCCCCTTCTCCTCCTGCACCCAATCCCTCCCAGCATCAGAGTCTTTTCCAGTGAGTTAACTCTTTGCATGAGGTGGCCAAAGTACTGGAGTTTCAGCTTTAGCATCATTCCTTCCAAAGAAATCCCAGGGCTGATCTCCTTCAGAATGGACTGGTTGGATCTCCTTGCAGTCCACGGGACTCTCAAGTCTTCTCCAACACCACAGTTCAAAAGCATCAATTCTTTGGCGCTTTGCCTTCTTCACAGTCCAACTCTCACATCCATATGTGACCACAGGAAAAACCATAGCCTTGATTAGACGGACCTTAGTCAGCAAAGTAATGTCTCTGCTTTTAAATATACTGTCTAGGTTGGTCATAACTTTTCTTCCAAGGAGTAAGCGTCTTTTAATTTCATGGCTGCAATCACCATCTGCAGCCCCCAAAAATAAAATCTGACACTGTTTCCACTGTTTCCCCATCTATTTCCCATGAAGTGATGGGACCAGATGCCATGATCTTTGTTTTCTGAATGTTGATCTTGAAGCCAACTTTTTCACTCTCCTCTTTCACTTTCATCAGGAGGCTTTTTAGTTCCTCTTCACTTTCTGCCATAAGAGTGGTGTCATCTGCATATCTGAGGTTATTGATATTTCTCCCAGCAATCTTGATTCCCGCTTGTGTTTCTTCCAGTCCAGCGTTTCTCATGATGTACTCTGCATATAAGTTAAATAAGCAAAAAAAAAAAAAAGTTAAATAAGCAGGGTGATAATATACAGCCTTGACGTAGCTTCCTTAAAAAAAATTCTTAAGTAAACTAGAAATGGAACTTAATGACTGTTTTCTAAAACCCCCAAACAAAACAGAAGCAAACACCATCAAAAAGGTGAATTGCTCAAGCCATCTGTGTTAAAATAAGGAATATTACAGAGATGTTCACCAATGATGTTATACATTGTTTTGGAGATTTTTTTTTTAAAAAAATGCAGCAAGGAAAGAAGACAAAGTAATGAATGTAAATATTGGAAAAACAAAATGCTCTTTTTGCTAATGATATGATTGTATACCTAGAAAACTCAGGTTAAAAACTACTAGAATTTGTGATGACTAAATACAATATAAATGTATAAAAATCAGTAGCTTTTCTCTGTCATAAAAATAACCTTATAGAATAGACATAGGGAACAATATTACCTCATGACAGTGATACAAATTATAAAATACTAAGGAATAAATTTAATTAGAAAGGTACAGGAAGATAATTATTGAATGGTGAAAACAAACTCTCAGCAAATTTATTTTTTGAGAAAACATTTGTTAAATGCTTCCTGTGTGCTACATACTGTTCTTAGGTGCTGGAAACATCTAACATGATGAACTGAGTCCTTCTGTCGTGAAGCTTACATACTTGTGGAAGAATCAGACAAATATATAAACAAATATATAAATAACACAATATGTGGTAGAAGTTACTGCCATTAAAATGAGATGGTGTGTTAAGAGTGTGACATTTCATTGGATGGCAGGGAAGTCTCTTTGAGGAGGTGGTATATAAACTCAGACCAATGTAACTAGCCACTTGAACATCTGCGGGAGTAGCATCCAAGGGATAGCTCGTACAGAGCCTTGAAGGTGAGAATGAACTCTTGAGAAGCAGAACAAGGCAAGAGTGGCTGGAATGAAGCGAGTTAAGAGTGGAAGTTGTAGTGGAGAGGTCAGGCAGGTACTTCCAGTGGTAAGGAACTTGTATTTTAATTGCAGTGGGAAGGCATAGGATGAGTTGCGTAAGCAGTGTGTGACTTGATGTGATTTCTGTTTGGAGAAGGTCTTTCTGGGGTAAAGAGTAGTAATAGGGAACCAGTTGAACAGGATTTTGTGGTAGAGTAGCTGGAGAGGATAATGACCTGTGTTAGGTTAGTGAATATAAGATGATGGCATTTGGTTCCATCACTTCATGGCAAATAGATGGGGAAAGATGGAAACAGTGACAGACTTTATTTGGGGGGGCTCCAAAATCGCTGCAGATGGTGACTGCAGCCATGGAATTAAAAGGCGCTTCCTCCTTGGAAGAAAAGTTATGATCAACCTAGACAGCATATTAAAAAGCGGAGACAACTTTGGTTTTTCCATTAGTCATGTATGGATGTGAGAGTTGGACTATAAAGAAAGCTGAGTGCCAAAGAATTGATGCTTTTGAACTGTGGTGTTGGAGAAGACTCTTGAGAGTCCCTTGGACTGCAAGGAGATCCAACCAATCCATCCTGAAGGAAATCAGTCCTGAATATTCATTGGAAGGACTGATGCTGAAGCTGAAACTCAAGTGCTTTGGCCACCTCATGCAAAAAGCTGACTCATTTGAAAAGACCCTGATGCTGGGAATGATTGAAGGTGGGAGGAGAGGGGATGACAGAGGATGAGATGGTTGGATGGCATCTCCGACTCAATGGACATGAGTTTGAGTAAGCTCCGGGAGTTAGTGATGGACAGGGAAGCCTGGCGTACTGCAGTCCATGGGGTCACAAAGAATCACACACGACTGAGTGACTGAACTGAACTGAGACAGATTTGGGATAACTTTTATTAGTAGGACTGGCAGAGGTAAATGACATAAGAGTTAAGGGAAACGCTGAGTGATGACAACTCTTAAATTTTTGGAAAATGCAAAGATACTAAGTTTTTGGATAGAGAGATGATATCCCTGAAATGTATAATCTTCTTAAATTAATTTTCAAGTGTACAGTAGTTTAAATTAGAATCACCAAGAATTTTGTAAAAAATTATAAGATAATCCTTTAACTTAGTATGGAAGAATAAATGTTTGAGAGGAGCCAAAATAATTCAGAAAAAGAAAACTAGTGGAAGAAGATGTACTTTACCTTATAAAACTGCTTTAGTCAAGTGTATACCATTGGCATAGGGATAGACAAATAGATCTGTGGGGCAGAATAGAAAGCCCAGAAGTAAATCCTAGTGTAAATGAAATTTTAGTCTATGAAAAAACAAAATATTTCATTTCAGTGAGAAAACAATGGTTTTTTAATAAATGGTGCTGTCACAACGCATCTTTCTTAAAGAAAATAATGTTGGACCCTTAGCACACTAAATGCAAAAATAAATTCCACTTAAATGAAAATTCAGAATTTTAGAAGAAAATTTAAGAGTATATGTATATAACTTGTGTATTGGAGAAATCTTTTCACCGTGGTAGGAAACCTAGAAGCTATAAGCATCTTTAACTATATAAACATTAGTATATTTTATAGGGTAAAAGTACCATAAATAATGCCAAAGCAGATTAGGAAAAATAACATTTTTCAAATGTATATAACATATATAAAGGGTTATTTCTATAATGTGAAAAGAGCACATACAAATTGATATGTATTGTTGGAAACATAAAAATTGGCAAAAGACTTAGTAGTTCAGAAAAGAGCAAATTCAGATCGTTAGTAAATACATGAAAATTTGCGTAACCTAGTAGCACAAGGAAATGCAAATTGAAGTAACTATTAGATATTACATCTCACCCATCCTGTTGATAAATTTTTTAAAAACTGATAATACCTATACACCTGAAACTACACAACTTTGTAATTCAACTATATTTTAATTAAAAAAAAAAACAACTGGTAACACCTAGTGTTGGAAACCATGTGTATACATTCTTGTTACAGATGAAAAGAGGAAATTTTACACTGATTCTTAAAAACAGTATTATCTATTAGAATTTTAATATATCACATTTTAAAATCCATCAAACACTTCCCTGGTAATATAGCGCATAGAAATGAGCACCAGCACTCAGGAAAATGTAGAAGAATAAATACTACAGTATTGTTTTAAAGTGGCAAAAACTGGGAACAAAATGTAAAAGTCCTTGAGTGGGGGAACTATTGAATAACCATCCAGACCATAGTCTATAATTTAATCATTTAAAAGGATACATTAGACATATGCTAATTGACTAAGGGGCTTCCCAGGTGGCTTGGTGGTGAAGAGTCTGCCTGCCAACACAGGAGACGTAGGAGACACAGTTCAATCCCTGGGTTGGGAATATCCTCTGGAGGAGAAAATGGCAGCCCATTGCAGTATTCTTGCCTGGAAAATCTCATGAACAGAGAAGCCTGGCAGGCTATATTCCATAGGGTCTCTCTTGCAAAGGGCTGAACATGACTTAGCAACTGAGCACACAATTGACTAACAGGAACTTTCTTGGTGCATTGTTAAGGAAGAATTATAAAATACAAAGAGATACCTGTAATACACAATTTTAGTAAAACAGTGACAAAAATTATAAAATCCTCCCTGTATTTATATAGAAAATATATGTATATTTTTGTATGGTTGAGTATATAAAAAGGCATGGAAGAGTACATAGAAGATTGTTAACATTGAGACAGAAGTAGGAAATATGAAAATAATATTTTTTAAAGATGTCCGCAATAAAAGCACTATGGGTGATATTCCATTTAACTAAAAAATATACGTCTTCATTTGCAATAAGGAAATGAGTTGATACCAATTTATAAATCAGGGTGGTATGATTTCAAGTAATTCCTTATATTTTCCATTATTTGAACTTTTAACAATGATTATGGAAGGAAATAAAAGCTGCTTTTATTTTGAGGGGAACAGAAAGAAAGTTAAATGGTGGTTCTTTTTTCTCCTCTTCATTTTGCAGTTGTGCTATATTGACTCCCAAACTGATGGTGGAATCCCTTCCTACTGTTTTGCTTTAATGGTGATGTTTTTTCTACAACAAAGAAAACCCCCTCTTCTTCCTTGCTTACTTGGAAGTTGGGTAAGCATGAGTGTGTAACATGTATGTGTGTGTATGTATGTATGTGTGTATGTATGTAGTTTACTATTGCAGAGTACTCTGTTCATACATTTAAAGCTGGATTTCTGGTTTGTCTATTTGTTCATCTTGTTTTTTTCTTTTAATAATTTTTTCACTATCAATCTGGAATGCCTTTTTATATAGATTGAAGGCTTTGACCCAAAAAGAATGGATGACTTTCAGCTGAAGGGCATAGTAGAAGAGAAGTTTGTGAAGTGGGAATATAATTCAAGTAGTGCAACTGAGAGAAACTCAATTGCTGAGGAAAACAAAGCTAAGGCAGACCAGCCAAAAGATGATACCAAGAAGACAGAAACAACTAACCAAAGTAATGCCAGGAAGGAAAAATACGGCAAAGTAAGCTTATTTTGTTTTTGGTTTTGGCTTTTCTATCTGTAGAATTTGTGATGCCTTTGATTAAAGCTATTTTAATAGTAGATTGACTGACTGACCTTAAGTAAGCCTCTTGGCCTCATTTTCCTCATCTGTAAAGTGAGGGGTTGATCTGGTTTAGTTTTTCAGTACCAAGATTCTTTAATGAATTCATACCTCATTTTGAAAGACTAGTATTGTTTGAATCATATCAAGGTAATTTTTTGTATCCTTTTCATTTAGATAGAAAAATTTTCCTTTAGTGATGGGCTATGACCAAAGCTTTAGTATATGATTATACTGATTATGTTGCCAGATTGGTGGGTAAATGAAGACCTTATGCTTCTTTAGAGGGTGGCTTGCTTATTTAATCATTCAGCATTCATTTATTAAGGACCAGCTATGTCCCTGGCATTATCTTGAGTGTGAGATAACCCAAGATGAATATTCATGGATGATTATGTCCTCTAAAAGTGTGTAATCTTCTAAAGTAGACAGACACGTTATTACAAAAATTACATTACAGATATCATTGCTTTAACTATACTGAATTATATGTAGTTCCCTAAACTCATATTCAAGTCTTCCACTTTCCTAGACTACCTTCTACCCTTTATTTAAATCAGCAGTACTCCCAGCTAATGATTTTGCTTATTGCTTCTCTTAGAAAACTGAAGCAATGAAAAGAGAACTTCCCATTCCTACCACCAGCTCCCACTCTTTGCACTCACATATTCTGCCTTGCTACCTACTTTCATAAAGGAACTTTCCCTGTTGTTGTCTGAAGTCATTTTCTTAACTTGTGTATTTAGTCTCATCTTTTCTTGTCTATTTTAGAACACTGCCCTAGCAATTCTATCCTAGGTTACCAATTTTTCATTCTCTATTGAATCATACATGCTTTTATTTCTCCCACTTGAAAGAAAAATCTTGCTACCACTTCCCTTCCCAGCTATTTCCTTGCTCCCTTTTGAAGAAAACCTTGAAAGAATTGTTTATGTATACTATTTCCCAGTTTCTCTGTCTCGTAATTCACTCTACTCAGGCTTTGATCCCCATCAATCTACCAAAACTTGTATCATCAGTGTCCTGTGCATGGCTAAATCCAATAGTCATTTCTTAATTTTTATCTTTTTTAATTTGTCAGCAGCATTTGCCAGTTGATCATTTCCTTCTCTAAAAAATTTATTAACTTGACTTTAAGCATACCACACCCATGACTGGTTATTCCTCCTCAGTCTCTTTGTTGGTTCCTCCTTTCCTCTCCAATCACTTTAATGTTCTTGATCCCTCTTTTTTCTGTGTCTACACTCCCTTGATGATCTCATCCAATCCCATGGATTACTTCTCTCTTTCATACCCCATACCAAGCCTATCAGGAAATCCTGTCATCTCTACTTCAAAATAAATCCACAGTTTGGCCACCTCCCCTGTTACCATCTTGATCCTAGCCATATGATCTTTGGCCTGGATTACTACCACAGCCTCATAATTTTCCTTCAATTTACCCTTCCTTCTCCATTTTATAGTCTGTTCTCAACACAACAATCAGAATTGTTTTTCTAAAACTTAAGTCAGATCATGCCCTTCTCCTACCCCACCCTCCAGTTGCCCCTCATTTAATTTAGAATAAAGGCCAAAGAGTTCTTACTGATTAGCTGTTTCCTTCTCTCTCTGCCACACTAGTTTTCTTTTTAAAACTATTTACACTACTACTTTATCCTACTTTAGTGTGTTTGCTCTGTTTCCTGTTCTTAGAATACTTTTTCTTTTTTCAAATCAAACCTTCTCAACAAGTCCTATCCCGACCACTGTATTTTAACAATGAAATTTCCTGCTTCCATATCCCATCTCCTTTAGTAAACATGCTCAACTTTTTCTTATTTCCACAACACTTTTCTTCTTCTAATTTACTGTGTAGTTTACTTAAGTTTGTTGTTTATTATCTTCTAGTTTACTCTAGACTGTAAACTAAGGCAAAAAACTTTGTTGTTGTTTTTTTTTTTTCATGGGTATATCCCCAGTGCATGGCACAGAGTAGGCACTCAGTGAATAGTTGTAGAATGGAATGAGTGAATGACTGTTTTGTGCTTTTTTATACCTTAGTGGTCACTTTTAGCCAGCATTCATCTAGCTAATTGCTTTAGAATTCTCATACTACCTTTTCTGTTAAGACCCCTCTGATTTAGAGGTCCATTTTAACTTATAGCCTTTACTGTAAATGTTAAATGGTCTCTTCCTCTCCCAATGGTCTGTGAAATAGGACCTTACCTTGTTTAAGTGGCACTATGCAATAATGATATTTTTGGGCTCCAAAATCACTGCAGATGGTGACTGCAGCCATGAAATTAAAAGACGCTTATTCCTTGGAAGAAAAGTTATGACCAACCTAGATAGCATATTCAAAAGCAGAGACATTACTTTGCCAACAAAGGTCCGTCTAGTCAAGGCTATGGTTTTTCCAGTGGTCATGTATGGATGTGAGAGTTGGATTGTGAAGAAAGCTGAGCACCGAAGAACTGATGCTTTTGGAGAAGACTCTTGAGAGTCCCTTGGACTGCAAGGAGATCCAACCAGTCCATTCTGAAGGAGATCAGCCCTGGGATTTCTTTGGAGGGAATGATGCTAAAGCTGAAACTCCAGTACTTTGGCCACCTCATGAGAAGAGTTGACTCATTGGAAAAGACTCTGATGCTGGGAGGGATTGAGGGCAGGAGGAGAAGGGGACGACAGAGGATGAGATGGCTGGATGGCATCACTGACTTGATGGACTCGAGTCTGAGTGAACTCCAGGAGTTGGTGATGGACAGGGAGGCCTGGCGTGCTGCGATTCATGGGGTCACAAAGAGTCAGACACAACTGAGTGACTAAACTGAACTGATGCAATAATGATTGGCAGCATGGACCCACGTGGTCCTGAGTCACATCCAACATCATAGTTGTTGAATTAATAGTTATTTATGTGTAGCACTTAGAAGAGTGAGTGATGCATGGTTTACATGGGAGCTCCTGTTATTTTTTTGTTTGTTTCTTTCATCTTCAGCACAGTGCTGTGGACTTCAGTTCAGTTCAGTTCAGTCGCTCAGTCGTGTCCGACTCTTTGCGACCCCATGAATCGCAGCACGCCAGGCCTCCCTGTCCATCACCAACTCCCGGAGTTCACTCAGATTTACAGCCATCAAGTCAGTGATGCCATCCAGCCATCTCATCCTCTGTTGTCCCCTTCTCCTCCCGCCCCCAATCCCTCCCAGCATCAGAGTCTTTTCCAATGAGTCAACTCTTCGCGGGTTCTAAAATGTTTGTTGAATTAAGGAATTAGCTTTTGAAAACCCTGGGCCTTTAGATAGATTGTATAAGTAATTGCTGTAATGGAAGAGTTATAGTAGTTGTTATACAATGGTTAGCAACCTCGGCTGCACAGGAGAATCACTTAGGAAGGAAGCTTTAAAAATCTCTGTCCATTAAGTCACAGTCTTGGAAAGGGTAAGGGAGATGGGAATGGAGTCAAACTAAAATTAGTGAATTTTAGTGCTCTTAGTGTGATTCTAATGTGCAGCCACGGTTGAGAATCACTGGTTTAGTGGAAAGAACACAAAATTCTAGGAGTTACTAATCTGGGACACTGTGTTCCCAGCTGTGCCACAAATTGGTTTTTGGCAACTAACCCCTTTATGCCTCAGTTTTTGAAAAGGTAATCCATTTCTAAGGTCTTTTCAAGTTGAAAATTAAGTGATTCTGTAGTTTTGTGAAGCTTAAAGGTATTTTTTTCTTTTCTAGTCTCCTTTAACATTGGAAACACCAAATCGGGTGTCCCTGGGACAGTTATGGTTAGAGCTGCTAAAATTTTACACACTGGATTTTGCTTTGGAGGAATATGTCATATGTGTACGAATAAAAGATATTTTAACAAGAGAAAACAAAAACTGGCCTAAAAGGCGGATAGCCATTGAAGGTGAGATGATATGTTATATTTCATTTGGAGAATTTTTGTGTGTTTGCTACTCATTATCTATTTCTTTTTAAAAAATTAATTTATTTGTTTTTGGCTGTGCTAGGTCTTCATTGCTATGCACAGGCTTTGTCTAGTTGCAGCGAGTAGGGGCTGCTCTCTGTTGTGATGCGAAGCTGTGGCTTTTCTTGTTGGGGAGCATGAGGGCATGCAGGCTTCAGTAGTTGCAACTCATGGGCTCTTGGAACACTGGCTCAGTAGTTGTGATGCAGGGACTTAGTTGCTCCACAGCATGTGGAATCTTCCCGGACCAGGGATTGAATGCATGTCCCCTGCCTCGGCAGATGAATTCTTAACCACTAGACAACCAGGGAAGCCCCCTCATCATCTGTTTCTAAAATAGTATTATATATAAATTTTATCCTTTCATTTTGTAGCACTATTTGCCACCAGGTTGTCACTAAATATTTTGGATAAATTCTTTATTAAGTCCATGATAGCTTTATAGGATTAATGCTTATTTGAAAGTTTCCAGTCTGTAAATATTATAATGCCTAGGGTTGTTAGCTTATTTACATACCTTTATTTTTAATTGTAAAAGTTTCAAATATAGAAAAATAGAATAGCTATATAAATAAATAATACAGCTTTGAATATATTTGTGCCATAAAATTATGTTAAAGTATAATTTTAAAACTCAGTTTTTCATTGTCTTGTAAAGTACCTCATCTGTTAAATGTGGCTAAGCTAAAGGAGAAAAGAACAATTGATACTGACAAATAAGCTTTCATATGAAGTCTCAAGAACATTAAGATAGAAATTAATAGTAAATATTGACAAATAGTAAATAATAATAATATGGCTTCCACATTCTTAATAAAAAAATTTAAATTCTATAACATTTTGCTCATCTTTTATAGATAGGAAATTGAATTTCTGTCATCATTTTGTTAGTCTGTTCAGACTGCACATTCTTCTGTTCCCTTCATCCTCTGTATGTATGCCTTTTCTACTGTCAGTTGGACCTACAGATATTCTCATGCACTCACATCTTTTACTCTCTTACATATGGTAAATAAAAGAGGTCTGAAGTCTGCAACCATCATAATTTCTCTGCCTTTTTTTCCCCTAGAAAAGGGAAAGAGGCTAGGTAAAGCTTTTTAAAGCCTATGGATTTAGATAACAGTAAAAAAAAAAAAGTAACAGATGCCCCAACCTTAATAATATGAATCCTGGCCTATTATTAATCCTCTTACTTAATGATCTTCAGTAGTGGAGAAAATGTGTATTGTCTTTTGGGTGGCATCATTCTTTTTTCCTGGGGCGTATTTGTATTAAGGCTTATAAAATCCAAACACCCATAAACATTTTGAGAATTCCGTTCTATGTTCCTAGTAATGAGGATTAAAATCCAAACACCCATAAACATTTTGAGAATTCCGTTCTACGTTCCTAGTAATGAGGATTCAGTTGTCACAAACATTTTCAGCATGGACATTTTAGACTGGATCAGAATCGAACTTTTGGTTTAATCTTTACATTTAGGTTTCTTTCTACTTTTCTTTCTATTATTTCTCTTTCTTTCTGTCTTTAATTTTCTGATTATTACTGAAGTTAATCTTAAAATAAGCATAACTTGAAGCCTTGAGAGTTAGGTTGTATGTTATTTGTTTAAATTGCAAGGAGTATATAACTAAAGAATACTATGACAGGAGATGAAAATTATTAATAAAATAGGTCCTGGAGCTTGAAAAATTTCACTCTTAAGACTGTACAGTGAAACATGTTAGCTTAGCTTTTTCTACCAATTTCATCACTGCAATTTTGTAATTACTAAGTTGGCCTCCTCAGCCATTCTGTCGTTAATTATCTTATTTTATTCTTTTCTCTCTTTTTTTTTTAGTTTTTTATTTTATGATAGAAACAGAAGAAAGACTTTGCTTTTTCATTTCCAGTTAGCAGGAACTCTCACTGGGAGTTTACGTTAGAAAAATTGTGGGGGAAACGTACTCTGCTGACAGTGTAGCTGTTCGTTTATTAGTTTGTTAGTAAATACTTAGCTACTGACCATTTTCTTTTTTACTAGATCCATTTTCAATCAAGAGGAATGTTGCACGGAGCTTAAACAGCCAGCTTGTCTATGAATATGTTGTAGAGAGATTCAGGGCAGCTTATCGTTACTTTGCCTGTCCTCAGAAGAAGGGTGGAAATAAATCTACAGTGGATTCCATGAAAAAAGAGAAGGGGAAAATAAGCAGTAAGAAACCAGTGAAGACTGAAACTGTGGCATCCAGTTGTTGCACTCTACTTGGGGAAAGCACAGAAAAAGTAAATGCAGGAAGAGGTCAACCTGATAAATATGAAATGGAAGGTACATCACAGCGATGTATTACTGAAGCTGATAATTTGTTGGTAAATGAACTAGATTTGGCTGAACGTGGACAGGAATCTTCATCTCTTTCTGCCGGTGAAAACAGTGAATTAGAGCCCAAGTCAATTAAAAATCAAGATGTTTTAGCACCTTCAGAAACTTGTTTTAAAAAGGATTTCAGCCAGTATAATTGCATTGATTATAAATCCCCTGAACCAGATGAATCTTCTGGTACAGACTGTAAGTCAAATTTAGAAACAGAACATTCACATCAGATTGTGTGCACTGACACATCTGCTACCTCTTGCAACTGCAAAGCTACAGAAGATGCTTCTGACCCTAATGATGATGATAACCACCCCATCCAGGAATTATATTATGTGTTTGATAAGTTTATTTTAACCTCTGGCAAGGTAGGATACAGTTTGTAAACACTCTGTAAGAGTGTATGACTCTGTATTTATGGTTTTTAGATTCAGAAGTGTAAAAATAGCTTCTGTGATGTTAGACTGCTTTTGGAATGGTATTTTGGTATATATGTTTTTTTTGTGTGTTTTTTTTTTTTTTACTTTTTGTGTATTTGCCTTATAAGAATGTACATGAAACCCTGAAAAGCACTCTTTTTTCTGGTTGGTGTGCTTAACTTTCTCATATATGAAAGGATTTGTTACAAAAGTGAGTTTGGTAAAGGCAGCATAAATTTTAAGTTTTGTTGCCTTTTTATAGGTGTGATTATATTTCCTTCTACAAAGGAGAACACAGTGTAAACTTTAATAGTATTTTAAAGTTTTTTTGATGAGGCCCAGGAGTTGTTCTATAAACTTAACTAAAGATAGTTGAGTTAAAACTATGTAAGGTCAGGAACCAAAAAAAAAGAAAAAATTCAGAACCTGTGTCTGCCACTGAGCTTCTCTTTGGATTTTGGCACTTTTCTCATGAGTCTTTAACTTTTCTACTTTTAAAGTGGGATAGTCTGAACTTTAACTTGATGAATTACAGAAAATAAGCTACTTTGTAACAGAAAATAATTACTTTATGAATAAAAGTTTTAGCTAAGTTTTACATTGCTTCAAGTGCAGGGTATGTAACTGAACATATTATCAGCACCTACTGTGAAAAAAATGATTATATAGATAGTGTATAAATCAAATAGAATACAAAAGACCCTGAAAAGTCATCAAGTTTTATTGTTTGATCAACAATTATTTATTAACAAGCTTTAAAAATTTTAACCTAATTACTAAACTATGTATTTTCATCCTTTTTAAGGATACTCTGTCCCATTTTGTTTAGGTGTAGTATTTAGGGCATGCTGCTGCTGCTGCTGCTGCTAAGTCGCTTCAGTCGTGTCCAACTCTGTGCGACCCCAGAGACGGCAGCCCACCAGGCTCCCCCGTCCCTGGGATTCTCCAGGCAAGAACACTGGAGTGGCTTACCATTTCCTTTCCCAATGCATGAAAGTGAAAAGTGAAAGTGAAGTCGCTCAGTCTTGTCCGACTCTTAGCGACCCCATGGACTGCAGCCTACCAGGCTCCTCTGTCCATGGGATTTTCCAGGCAAGAGTACTGGAGTGGGTTGCCATTATAATGGGCTGTTAAAAAGATAAAATAAATGGCAGATTTTTAGAAGAGCCTCTTAATAATATAACTGCAGCTTACATTTCTTATGCTTTTTTTTTCTGGAAACTTAGGGTAACTATTTCTCCGATTTTATTTCTCCCTGTATTTATCTGTAACATATTTTTAGAATTTTCTGGTAAATATATCATTTTCATAAAGGTTTTAAAGCTGATAAAAATTTCTTTGGCACTAGGAGCACAGTATTCTCACAAATACAAATTTCTGTGTATATTTTGCTAGGTAACTGTCCAGACTAATGCTGGAGAAAGAAGCTAAGTTCCTAAGCATATTACAATAAAGAAAAGAGTAGTGCTCTTCCTTAATCATATTTTTTTTTACTCCAAGCTTGGATTTTTACTGTTTTGGTTTCCTGTCTGGTAGTCCATTGGAATATATTTAAAATGGTATTGACAGGGTTTGAAAGTTAAGTTTGTGGTTATTGCCTAAGAATTGTTTCTTGTATGTAGTTACTTTTAGTGTTCAGCCCTTTAGTTTGTTTTCTTGAGTACCATGTTAATGTAATAAATTGAACCAACTAGTCAAGGTTCTATAATTTATTGACTCTAAAGATAGAAGATGTTTAGAGTGAAATGAAAGGTGCCACTTGAACTTTCTTTATAATCTAGTTTGTTAAGGACCATAATAGATTAAAATGTGATGCATACATTTCATTTTGGGAGCTGATCAAACGCTTTGAATTAACCTGTTGCTTTTGTATCTCCTGCTATTTCCTTTATCCTTCATTTTCAGGTAAATCTAATCCTTGGTAATATCATTTTAGTGAAGAAGAAAATGTTGGCTCAAAGTATGTTTATTTACATTTAATACTGAATTTCATTAATACGCTTTTTTTTTTTTTAGCCTCTTGAAAGTGCAGGCTATCAGACTGAGTTACAAAACAAGTTTCTTTTTGTACTACTTTGTAAGTGATTATGAAGTCCCTCAATAGCTTGTTTGATTATTAGATTTTTTTTTTAACCTTTGTATAGCCGCCAACAATAGTATGCAGCATCTGCAAAAAGGATGGCCATTCAAAAAATGATTGCCCAGAGGATTTCAGGAAAATTGATTTAAAACCTCTACCACCAATGACAAATCGATTTCGGGAAATACTTGATTTAGTATGTAAAAGATGTTTTGGTAAGTCTTTTATTACTAGAGCTACTTACTGAGAGTAGATTATTTTTTTAATTTTGGATATTTATTTATTTTTTTACTTGAAAACAGTTTGCTTACATTTTGTTTGAGTAGAGTTTCTAAATAGTTTAGACACCAACCACATATATTTATTAACTGCTTACTAAATGCCAAAGGGAATGCAGAGTCCATAGTGTTGCTTTTAAGGAGGCTTAGCGTCTAGATTTGTGCTTCTAGTTTGATGGTCACTAGATATATGTGGCTATTTTAGTTCAGTTCAGTCGCTTAGTCGTGTCCGACTCTTTGTGACCCCATGAACCATAGCAAGCCAGGCCTCCCTGTCCATCACCAACTCCCAGAGTCCACCAAAACCCATGTCCATCTAGTTGGTGATGCCATCCAACCATCTCATCCTCTGTCATCCCCTTCTCCTCCTGCCCTCAATCCCTCCCAGCATCAGAGTCTTTTCAAATGAGTCAGCTCTTCATATCAGGTGGCCAAAGTGTTGGAATTTCAGCTTCAGCATCAGTCCTTCCAATGAACACCCAGGACTGATCTCCTTTAGGATGGACTGGTTGGATCTGCTTGCAGTCCAAGGGACTCTCAAGAGTCTTCTCCAACACCACAGTTCAGACGCATCAATTCTTCAGCGCTCAGCTTTCTTTTTAGTCCAACTCTCACATCCATACATGACTACTGGAAAAACCTTAGCCTTGACTAGATGGACCTCTGTTGGCAAAGTAATGTCTCTGTGTTTTTAATATGCTGTCTAGGTTGGTCATAACTTTCCTTCCAAGGGGTAAGAGTCTCTTAATTTCATGGCTGCAATCACCATCTGCAGTGATTTTGGAGCCCAGAAAAATAAAATCAGCCACCGTTTCCCAATCTATTTGCCATGAAGTGATGGGACCGGATGCCATCATCTTGGTTTTCTGAATGTTGAGCTTTAAGCCAACTTCTTCACTCATCTCTTTCACTTTGATCAAGAGGTTCTTTCGTTCTTCACTTTCTGCCATAAGGGTGGTGTCATCTGCATATCTGAGATTATTGATATTTCTCCCAGCAATCTTGATTCCAGCTTGTGCTTCTTCCAGCTCAGCATTTCTCCTGATGTACTCTGCATAGAAGTTAAATAAGCAGGGTGACAATATACAGCCTTGACGTACTCCTTTTCCTATTTGGAACCAGTCTGTTGTTTTATTGTTCCATGTCCAGTTCTAACTATTGCTTCCTGACCTACATACACGTTTCTCAAGAGGTAGGTCCTGTGGTCTGATATTCCCATCTCTTTGAGAATTTTCCACAGTTTGTAGTGATCCACACAGTCAAAGGCTTTGGCATAGTCAATAAAGCAGAAATAGATGTTTTTCTGGAACTCTCTTGCTTTTTCTATGATCGAGCGGATGTTGGCAATTTGATCTCTGGTTCCTCTGCCGTTTGTAAAACCAGCTTGAAAATCAGGAAGTTCATGGTTCACGTATTGCTGAAGCCTGGCTTGAAGAATTTTTAGCATTAGTTTACTAGCATGTGAGATGAGTGCAATTGTGCGGTAGTTTGAGCATTTTTTGGCATTGCCTTTCTTTGGGATTGGAATGAAAACTGACCTTTTCCAATCCTGTGGCCACTGCTGAGTTTTCCAAATGTGCTGGCATATTAAGTGCAGCACTTTCGCAGCATCATCTTCCAGTACTTGAAATAGCTCAACTGGAATTCCATCACCTACACTAGCTTTGTTTGTAGTGATGCTTTCTAAGGCCCACTTGACTTCACATTCCAGGATGTCTGGCTCTAGGTGAGTGATCACACCATCGTGATTATCTGGGTCTGAAGATCTTTTTTGTACAGTTCTTCTGTGTATCTGTGCCACCTCTTCTTAATATCTTCTGCTTCTGTTAGGTCCAGACCATTTCTGTCCTTTATCGAGCCCATCTTTGCATGAAATGTTCCCTTGGTATCTCTAATTTTCTTGAAGAGATCTCTGCTGCTGCTGCTACTAAGTCTCTTCAGTTGTGTCAGACTCTGTGCAACCCCATAGATGGCAGCCCACCAGGCTCCCCTGTCCCTGGGTTTCTCCAGGCAAGAACCCTGGAGTGGGTTGCCATTTCCTTCCCCAATACATGAAAGTGAAAAATGAAAGTGAAGTCTCTCTGTCGTGTCCGACTCTTAGCGACCTCATGGATTGCAGCCCACCAGGCTCCTCCGTCCATGGGATTTTCCAGGCCAAGAGTACTGGAGTGGGGTGCCATTGCCTTTTCCAATAGTCTTTCCCATTCTATTGTTTTCCTCTGTTTCTTTGCATTGATCGCTGAGGAAGGCTTTCTTATCTCTCCTTGCTATTCTTTGGAACTCTGCATTCAAATGGGTATATCTTTCCTTTGCTTCTTTGCTTTTCGCTTCCCTTTTCACAGTTCTTTGTGGCTATTTAAATTAACTAAAATAAATAATTCAGCTCCTCAGTTAAACTAGGACACTTCAAGTACTGATGTGTACCAGCCTGCCTGTAGCTGCTACATGTGGCTAGTGGCTACTACATTGGACAGTCTGGTTAGAGAACATTGCTGTCATTGCAGTTTTCTTGCCCAGTGTTGCTCTAAATGGATGTATAAGACATGTATGAAACTTGCCATAATTGCAACCAGGATGCAATACTAATACTACCAAATACAAAATACAAAATACAAAATAATACAAAATACCACCTTTAGTATGCCTTAATTGCAACCAGGATGCAATACTAATACTACCAAATACAAAATACCAAATACAAAATACAAAATACTACAAAATACTACCTTTTGTAGTAGTGGTAAACAAAATGCAGTTGAAATGCAATTAATTTTTCAGTGGAGTGGATCAGAAAAAGTAGAATTAATGATGTGACATTTGAGATGGAATGCATTTTCAGACATAGGAGATTATGTATAAAAGCATGGAGTGTATACTTTGGGATAATAATGGTCTTACATTTAGTACAGTAAAAGAAAGGTAATAGTGGGAGATAAGGCTGTAAAGATTTGAGTAAAGCCTTACATGCCATTTTCAACAAACATTTATGGTATACCTGGAATAACTTTCACTTGGCCAACATTTTTAAGTACTTGCTGTATTCCACGTAAGATCAAGTTTCTGATGTCATAACATTTAGTTCTCCATTTTAATCTCCCCCTTCTTCTCTTCCCTGTCTTCATCTCCTGCCACACAACTACTTATCTGCTTTTTGTCACTGTAGATTAATTTTTATTTTTCTGCAGTTCTGAGTAAATAGAATTACATGGAATGTGTTCTTTGTTTTTTTTTTGGTGAAGGGATCTAGCTTCTTTCACTTAGCATAATTATTTTGAGATTCATCTGTGTTGTGGTGTTGTAGTGTATATCATTGGTTCATTATTCTTTTTTATTGCTAAGTTGTGTTCTGTTGTGTGTATGTGTGCATACTTAGTCACTTCAGTCATATCCAACTCTGTGCAACCCTGTGGACTATAGCCTGCCAGGCTCCTCTGTCCATGGGATTCTCCAGGCAAGAATACTGGAGTGGTTGCCATGCCCTCCACCAGGCATAAGAGATGTGGGTTCAATCCCTGGGGGATCTTCCCCACCCAGGGAGTGAATCTGCATTTCCTGCTTTGCAGGCAAATTCTTTACTGCTGAGCCACAAGGGAAACCTCTCTGTTGGGTGACTATACCACATTTTGTTTAACATTCACTTGTTGGTGAATTTTTTGTTTGTTTCTAAAGTCTGGCTATTATAACTAAATCTCCTATGCGCATTCATGTATGAGTCTAAGTATGGACATATGCTATAATTTCTTTTGGATAAATAGCCAGGAGTTGAAAGGCTGAACCATGGCACATTCTTCCTTCAGTTCAGTTCAGTCACTCAGTCGTGTCCGACTCTTTGCGACCCCATGAATCGCAGCACGCCAGGCCTCCCTGTCCAGCACCAACTCCTGGAGTTCATTCAGACTCAACGTCCATCGAGTCAGTAATCCCATCCAGCCATCTCATCCTCGGTCGTCCGCTTCTCCTGCTGCCCCCAATCCCTCCCAGCATCAGAGTCTTTTCCAATGAGTCAACTCTTCGCATGAGGTGGCCAAAGTACTGGAGTTTCAGCTTTAGCATCATTCCTTGCAAAGAAATCCCAGGGCTGATCTCCTTCAGAATGGACTGGTTGGATCTCCTTGCAGTCCAAGGCACTCTCAAGAGTATTCTCCAACACCACAGTTCAAACGCATCAATTGTTTGACGCTCAGCCTTCTTCACAGTCCAACTCTCACATCCATACATGACTACTGGAAAAACCATAGCCTTGGCTAGACGGACCTTAGTCGGCAAAGGAAATATCTCTGCTTTTGAATATGCTATCTCGGTTGGTCATAACTTTTCTTCCTAGGAGTAAGCGTCTTTTAATTTCATGGCTGCAGTCACCATCTGCAGTGATTTTGGAGCCCAAAAAAATAAAGTCTGACACTGTTTCCATCGTTTCCCCATCTATTTCCCATGAAGTGATGGGACCGGATGCCATGATCTTTATTTTCTGAATGTTGATCTTGAAGCCAACTTTTTCACTCTCCACTTTCACTTTCATCAAGAGGCTTTTTAAGTTCCTCTTCACTTTCTGCCATAAGGGTGGTGTCATCTGCATATCTGAGGTTATTGATATTTCTCCTGGCAATCTTGATTCCAGTTTGTGTTTCTTCCAGCCCAGTGTTTCTCATGATGTACTCTGCATAGAAGTTAAATAAGCAGGGTGACAATATACAGGCTTGACGTACTCCTTTTCCTATTTGGAACCAGTCTGTTGTTCCATGTCCAGTTCTAACTGTTGCTTCCTGACCTGCATACAGATTTCTCAAGAGGCAGGTCAGGTGGTCTGGTATTCCCATTTCTCTCAGAATTTTCCACAGTTTATTGTGATCCACACAGTCAAAGGCTTTGGCATAGTCAATAAAGCAGAAAGATGTTTTTCTGGAACTCTCTTGCTTTTTCGATGATCCAGCAAATGTTGGCAATTTGATCTCTGATTCCTCTGCCTTTTCTAAAACCAGCTTGAACATCAGGAAGTTCATGGTTCACATGTTGCTGAAGCCTGGCTTGGAGAATTTTGAGCATTACTTTACTATCATGTGAGATGAGTGCAATTGTGCAGTAGTTTGAGCATTCTAAAAAGTCTTGTAGGTCTTCATAGAACCGTTCAGCTTCTTCAGCATTACTGGTTGGAGCATAGACTTGAATTACCGTGATATTGAATGGTTTGCCTTGAAAACAAACAGAGATCATTCTGTCGTTTTTGAGATTGCATCCAAGTACTGCATTTCGGACTCTTTTGTTGACCATGATGGCTACTCCATTTCTTCTAAGGGATTCCTGCCCACAGTAGTAGATATAATGGTTATCTGAGTTAAATTCACCCATTCCAGTCCATCTTAGTTTGCTGATTCCTAGAATGTCGGCGTTCACTCTTGCCATCTCCTGTTTGACCATTTCCAATTTGCCTTGATTCATGGACCTGACATTCCAGGTTCCTATGCAATATTGCTCTTTACAGCATCGGACCTTGCTTCTGTCACCAGTCACATCCACAGCTGGGTATTGCTTTTGCTTTGGCTCCATCCCTTCTTTCTGGAGTTACTTCTCCACTGATCTCCAGTAGCATATTGGGCACCTGCTGACCTGGGGAGTTCCTCTTTCAGTATCCTATCATTTTGCCTTTTCATACTGTTCATGGAGTTCTCAAGGCAAGAATACTGAAGTGGTTTGCCATTCCCTTCTCCAGTGGACCACATTCTATCAGACCTCTCCACCAGGACCCGCCTGTCTTGGGTTGCCCCGCGGGCGTGGCTTAGTTTCATTGAGTTAGGCAAGGCTGCGGTCCTAGTGTGATTAGATTGACGAGTTTTCTGTGAGTATGGTTTCAGTGTATCTGCCCTCTGATGCCCTCTTGCAACACCTACCATCTTACTTGGGTTTCTCTTACCTTGGGCGTGGGGTATCTCTTCACAGCTGCTCCAGCAAAGCACAGCCGCTGCTCCTTACCTTGGATGAGGGATATTCACTACATTTTTTTCCATTGCATTTGTTTTTATTTATTATTGTTTATTTATCTCAATATGGACTCATGGATGTTTTATATTTGGGGGTATAATCCAATGCTACTACTTAATCCAATAGTACAATTTTTGTTGCCCAGATTGTTCCAGATTTTGGCTACTGGGAGTACTTTTTTTGACTCCTGTGACCCTTTGATACTCCAGTCTGTGTGGAGTTTTTGTTGTTGTTAGTTTCTTCCTTTGTAGTTTATCACTTCCTACTTTCTCGCCTCGAAAGATACTTTAGGATTGTCATGTAAATTTCTGCTCCAGTCCTAGAATTAGGTGTTTTCCCAAAGAGCCCTATGGTTCCTTTATTGGAGAATGGTTTCAGAAACCAAGATCTGGGTGTTAGAGTGCTTGTTATTACTAGGTGGTGGTGTTTCTAGATCCTCTCCAAGCAAGAAAATTTGTGTGTATACCAACCCACGTATGTACACATATTCTCTGTGACCATCTTAACCTTTATCAAGCTAAGTATGAGTTTGGACTGATGTCTCCAACTGTAATACATTACCATGTGGCTCTTTCTAGCCTCCTTTTTCTGCCTATCTGTAAATCTCCAACTCTTAACAGGGAGAAACCTGGCTCCCACCATGTGCCACCCATTTATTTAATTGCTCCATTTAAGTACACATATATAGCATCATCAGAACTGTTATCCTGTACCCCAGTGGAAAGCAACTTTATTGATACAGTGCTTATGTGCAGTTCCTTTAACCTTTAGTCTTAAAAGACTCCACTTAGTTTTGAAGTTATTTAGATTAGCACTGTTTCCCCCCACTCCCTTGAGTGAAGTTTTCTTATACATTTATAATACAGCAGGATTCTTTTGCTATAGACTACATTCCATCCTGAGATTCCCTGACCTCCTAGATGATTTTTTAAAATTTGCTTACCGTAAAATTGACTCTTTCTTTGTACTGCAAAGTTCTGTGGGTGTTTACAAGTGCATCATGTCATATATTACCATTAGAGTATCTACAGAATAGTTTCTCCACTCTTAAAAACCACCTGTATTTCAGCTATTCAGCTTGCAACCATTGATGCTGCATTTGTTTTTCAAAAGTTGAATATTAGTTTAATTCTTTACCGTATTAACTCTTTGAGTCTAGGAAAAATTTATTTGGAAAAATAAATAAGATGAATATAAATGAAATAACTGGAAAACTGAAAGTATAAACTGACAAGAACGAAGGAACGAAGGTTTGGAGAAGGAAGGAATGAAGGTTTGGAGAATGAAGGAAATTTAGTTAAGGAGAGGTGATTGAAGGCTATGATTGGTCAGAGCAGCTTATAAGGAAGATAGGAGTCTTGACCAGGCATTTGAGGAAACTGTTAGATTTAATTGAATTGGATATCTAGTGTAACTATGAGAATAGTCTTAATAGAAGGGAAAAAAACAGCATGTATACGGGAGAAAGTGGATTGTATGACAAAATATTAAATAATTTGTAGAAGAAACTGTCTTGTAGCTGTTTCATAGGGGAAATGGTCATGTGAAATATACATAGATCTATGAAATTATTTTTCTGCACTTTCTCTGCACCGTCCTTCCCAGTAACATTTATGATTTTAATGTCAGAAAAGTCAAAAAATTATGAAGAAAAATGAAATGTTTAGGGTAAAAAATTGAAAACATTTTCATATTTCATTTTCCTTACTTTTCTTTTTCCTTTTTTTTTTAACTTAGATGAATTGTCACCACCTTTTTCTGAACAACACAACAGGGAACAAATTTTAATTGGCTTGGAAAAGTTTATTCAAAAAGAATATGATGGTATGTTGTATGTCAAAATTGATTGCTTTCATTATTGTAGTCACCTGGTTTGAGTTTCATTCATTTGTATAAAAGAGTTTATTGCTTCATTCATCTGTTTGAAAGTATATCGCATGTTATGTGTTAGGTACTATTCAAGTTGCTGGGGATACAGTGCTAATAAAAGAAGTGAAGCTTGCTTTCATTAAGCTTATATTATTATATTAACATGGGTGACAGATAATCAACTGGCAAGTAAATAACAACATCAGGAAACAATAAATAACTGGTAAATACAGAGGTTAAAAGGATAGTGATGAGTTATTATGGTAGTTATCTCTGGTAAGGTGACACTTGAGCAAAGCCGTGAGTAATATGAAGGAGCAAGTCACTATGAATATTTAAGGAGAGAACATTCTAGAAAGGAGGAGTATTAAGTGCAAATATATCATGACTGAATTATGTTTGACATGCTTGAAAGTCAGTGTGACTTGAGTGGAGTATGTGAAGTACATTGTCTAGAAAATTGAGGTCAGAAAGTTAACCTAGATTTTAGATAATGAGTCTTACAGATGTTGAGAAGGACTTTAAATTTTATTTTGAATGTCTCATGAGAAGCTTCTAGAGGGTCTTAACACATAAGACCTGATCTGAAAGATCCATAGGTCCATAGGGATAGAACCAAACAGAACATTGAGAAAGCTGTTGCATAAGTTCAGATGAGACATAATAGTGATTTAAAAGAGTCAATGAGAAACAAATTGAAGATATATTTTGAATGTAGAGTCAACGGGATTTGTTGATGTGATACGTGTTAGATGTGAGAAAAAGAAAGGAGTCAAGGACAGTTTCAAAGTTTTTCATTCACTCTTTGGATGGTGCTATTAAACTGAGATGACAGAAAATATCAAGAGCAGGTTTTGGGCATGGGGTAAAGAATCAAGAGTTCTATGGTCATATATTTGAGAAAAGGATAAAGAGTTGATACATAATTAGAATGAACTTATATCTTTACAAGGTGATCTGTTTTGTGCTACAAGTTTCTAGTTTTTAATTATATTTTGCTAGTGTATATTGACCAAATCTAAGTTCCTATTATATTAAACCCATGCACATTTTTATCTGCTGATGAATGTAGGTTCTTGTATGTCTCTCAGCTGTCATTGATTTCAAGTAGGGCCTCAGAACTGAATAGGAGGATTAAGTTTTGAAAATATAGAATTTGTTATCTAAATGTACAGGCTATAAGAGTTAATAGGGAGAATAATCTAATCCTGGTAAGCCACAACTTGTTTGAAGTAGCAACTGTTACTGAGTGACACTGAGCATGAAGGAGATGGTAAGAATAAACGTCGACATCCTAGGAATCAGTGAACTAAAATGGATGGGAATGGGTGAACTTAATTCAGATGACCATTATATCTACTCCTGTGGGCAAGAATTTCATAGAAGAAACGGAGTAGCGCCCATAATCAACAAAAGAGTCTGAAATACAGTACTTGAGTGCAGCCTCAAAAATGACAATAATCTTGGTTTCTTTCTAAAGGAAGCCATTCAACATCACAGTAATCCAAGTCTATGCCCCTACCACTGATGCTGAAGAAGCTGAAGTTGATCAGTTCTATGAAGACCTAGAAAACCTCCTAGAACTAACACCTAAAAAAGCTGTTCTATTCATCATCAGGGATTGAAATGCAAAAGTAGAAAGTCAAGATATACCTGGAGTAACAGGCAAGTTTGGCCTTGGAGAACAAAATGAAGCAAAGCAAAGGTTAACTGAATTCTGCCAAGAAAATGCATTTAGTCATAGCAAATACCCTTTTTCAACAACACAAGAGACGACTTTACACATGGACATCACCAAATGGTCAATACTGAAATCAAATAGATTACTTTCTTTGTCACCGAAGATGGAGAAGCTGTATACAGTCAGCAAAAAGAAAAAAAAAAAAAAAGACCTCGAGCTGACTGTGGTTCAGATCATTAGCTTCTCATAGCAAAGTTCAGGCATAAACTAAAGAAAAGCAGGAAAAACACTAGGCCAGCCAGGCATGACTTAAATCCCATATGAATTCACAGAGGTAACAAATAGATTCAAGGGATTAGATTTAGTTAGCAGTGTACCTGAAGAATTATGGACAGAGGTCCATAATATTGTACAGGAGGTAGTGAACAAAACCATGCCAAAGGAAAAAGCAGAAGCCAAAGTGGTTATCTGAGAAAGCTTTGCAAAGAACGAAGAGAAGTGAAAAGCAAAGGAGAGAGTGAAAGGTACATCCAATTAAACGCAGAGTTCCAAAAAATAGCTGGAAGAGAAAGAAGACCTTCTTCAATCAACAGTGCTTAATAATAGAAGAAAACAACAAAAGGGGAAAGACTAAAGATCTCTTTAGGAAAATTGGAAAGGTCAAGGGAACATTCTGCCCAAAGATGGGCACAGTGAAAGATAAAAATGGTAGAGACCTTTAGTAGACGCTGAAGAGATCAAGAAGACATGGAAAGAATACACTGAGGAGCTGTGTAAAAAAGATCTCAATGAACAGAATTACTATGATGGTGTGGTTAGTCACCCAGAATGAGACATTCTGGAGGGCAAAGTCAGAGGGGCCTTAAGAAGCACTGCTGTTAATAAAACTAGTGGATGCAATGAAATTCTGGCAGAACTAGTCAAATCCCTAAAGGATGATGCCATCAACATTTTGCATTTATTATGTCAGCAAATCTGGAAGGCCAAGCAGTGGCCACAGGACTGGAAAAGGTCAATCTTCATCCCACTTCCCAAGAAGAGTAGTACCAAAGAATGTGCTAACCATCAGACAGTTTCCCTCACCTCTCACGCTAGTATGCTCATGCTTAAAATCTTGCATGCTAGGCTTCAGCATTATGTGAACCAAGAACTTCCAGATGTCTAGGCTGGGTTTAGAAAAGGAAGAGAACTAGAGATCAAGTTGCCCACATTTGCTGGATTATAGAGAAAGCAAGGGAATTTCAGAAAAACATCTATCTCTGTTTCATTGACTACACTAAAAAGCCTTTGACTGTGTGGATCATGACAAACTGTGGAAAGCTCTGTGAGAGACAGGAATACCAGACCATCTTACCTGTCACCTGAGAAACCTGTATGCCGGTCAAGAGGCAACAGTCGGAACAGCTGACTGGTTGAACCTGTATGGAACAGCTGACTGGTTCAAGACTGAGAAAGGAGTATGAAGGACTGTCTGCTGTCACCCTGTTTGTTTAACTTATATGCTGAGCACATCATGAGAAATGCCGGGCTGGATGAGTTGCAAGTTGGAATCAAGATAGGTGGGAGAAACATCAACAACCTCAGATATGCGGATGATGCCACTCTAATGGCAGAAAGTGAAGAGAACTAAAGAGCCTCTTGATGAGGGTGAAGGAAGAGAGTGAAAGAGCCAGCTTAAAACTAAATATTAAAAAAAAACTAAGATCGTGGCATCTGGCCCCACTACTGCATGGCAAATAGAGGGGGAAAAGGTGGAAGTAGTGACAGATTTCCTCTTCATGGGCTCCAGAATCACTGCAGATGGTTGACTGTAGCCATGAAGTCAGAAGGTGATTGCTTCTTAGCAGGAAAGTGATGACAAACCTAGACAGTGTGTTGAAAAGCAGAGACATTACTCTGACAACAAAGGTCCATATAATAAAGGCTATGTCTTCCAAGTGGTTGGGTACGGTTGTGAGAGCTGTACTGTAAAGAAGACAGAACACCAAAGAATTGATGCCTTTGAACTATGGTGCTGGAGAAGACTCGTGAAAGTCCTTTGGACAGCAAGGAGATCGAACCAGTCAATCTTAAGGGGATCAACCTTAAATATTTACTGGAAGGACTGATGCTGAAATTGAAGTTCAGGTATTTAGGTCATCTGATGCAAACAGTCAACTCACTGGAAAAGGCCCTGTTGCTGGGAAAGATTGAGGGCAGAAGGAGAAGAGGTTGTCAGAGGATGAGATGGCTGGATGGCATCACTGATGCAGTGAACATGAACTTGGGCAAACTCTGGGAGGTGATGAGGGACAGGGAGACCTGGTGTGCTGCAGTCCATGGGGTTGCAAAGAATTGGACACAGCTGGGGGACTGAACAACAACAAAGCATGAAGGAATAACCCTATTATAATTTATATCAAATGGATCAATCCCTCACTTTTAGAGAAGGATTAATTCTATATACTAAGGTTTTTAAAATTATTTGAATTGTGCCCTAAAAAAACCCGGTTTATTTCTAAGAAATCTCTAAATGTTGATTTTAACTATTGGCATTAATGTTGAAAATAAATAAAAGTAGGTGAATTATGAGATAGTTAAGTTGGAAGAAGCTAAAGGACTTGGTAAGAGTATGGATGTGGAAGTTCAGAGGTGTTAAGAACCACTTGTTTATTTCTGGTGTAGACAGCTGAGTAGATGATGATCCTCTTTGCTGAGAAACAGGGATTATAGGGATAATAGTAGATTTAAGGTGAAGTTGCTAGTTTAGTTTGGACTTGTTGAATTTATGATGTCTGTGGAAAAATGGAAAAAACAGTTTGATATATAGGTATAGAATTTTGGTTAGAACATTTGGGCTTTAGGTGAGTGTTTTGGAATTTTTCAGTACATTTGTCAGTGGTAGGTAATTTAAGCTGTGGAATTGGATAAGATCATCCTGTGGTAAGCCATTAGTAGTTAATAGAAGATTTGTTTTTCCTGGTAATTATACAACTTTTGACTTTTGTTTTTCTTTACTTAGAAAAGGCAAGATTGTGCTTATTTGGCTCTTCTAAGAATGGATTTGGGTTTCGTGATAGTGATCTGGATATTTGTATGACACTTGAAGGCCACGAAAATGCAGAGGTAAGAGTTATTTAGTGTTTGGATAGGGATGTGGAAGTTTATTTTCTTCCAATGATGAATCTGTTTTTAATTTTGTATGTAGAATTGATAAAAATGTATGAAATCATTCTTTGTATAAATATATGAGCAGTAACAGTGTTTGAAATGTAAAAATATTAGCATTATCGTTTTAAAAGACATTCAAGTATTTGAGTAAATATACTGTTTCAGTGATTTTATGATGCAAAACCCATGTCATCAATAGTTACAAGTGCTTTTCAATGAATTTTTGAAAAAAATATGCCATAGAGTTGGAGTTTTTTTCTTTAGAGCCAGTGAGAAACTGTTGCTTTAGTTTGGGTAGGGAACATCACTTATACCATCTTTTCATATCTCTTCTGTTAGGTGATGTCTCTGTATCACTAAAGATAGAAGGTAAAGGTGGACATTTAATTTATAAATGGATTGTGTTCTGCAAGTTAATTGTGATTTGGGGGCACTCAGAGCACATTTTTTTCTATAGAAGAATTGTTATAAATGATGCATTCTAAGATAGCTTTAGAAACTCTTTTGGGGTGGGAAGGGGAACTAACATTTGAGTCCCCAGTATACACTTTTACATACATTTCTCATTTCACTCTTACAACCACCTTCGAGGTAGATAATTTCCCCCATTTTACAGATGAGGAAACTGAGGCTTTGAGAGATAAACTGACTTGCTCAAGTTCACACAGCTAGTAAATGTTGGAGCCGGGATTCGTACCCAGGTCTGTCTGTCTCCAGAGTTCATGCTCTTTCTGTTGTATCCCACTGCTTCTCTATAATTTATTTAACCCATAATGTAGTTGAAATATAGTACTAATAGTACTGTAGAACCTAACCACTACTTTCTGAGATTGAAAGCTTTCTGAGTTGCACCATGAGATGCCAGGAGCAAACCTTCCCCCCAGAGCAGTCTCAGCAGTGGGAGTGGGTACTTATGTTTTCCTTCTTTGTGTGCCAGGCCTCAACAGTGGGAATAAGATTGTCCAAGCTCCATAAAGAAAGAGACTGAATGGACAGGAAAGAAGTGTCCCAGGCCTTCCTAGCAACAACTAGAAAAGGAGGGTATCCCTGTAGTTGCTTGTTTCTTTACCTGCATAGCTGTTGGGATTTATGTTTCCAATTCAGGGACTGCTTGCAAGATTGGGGTGAGGCCAAGCTTCTGGCATCTTTAGTGGTGTCAGTATACCTTCTGTTGTATTATAAAAGAATTCAGCAGAATAGTATATCTGTGAAATAATAGCTTTAAAAAAAAATTTCTTTTCACTGTTAGAACCAAAGAAAAGATGGCAGTGATGCCTGGTAGATGCTTATTTCTTGGCCCAAGAAATTGCTTCTGGTGTTAATATCTTTTTGTTCTATAAAGAAACTGAAAAGTTGTAAATTTTTTAGTTCTCCTTAACTAACTTCTACTCAATGCCATCTACTTGGGAAAATGGCATTCTGAAGGGCAGAATTCCCTCTTCCATTCTGAAGGGGAGGAATTGAGGGAATAGGAAATGGTTTTTACCCAGGGAGGAGTTTAGAGTTTTAGATCTCTTCTATGTAAAATTTAATAATTAGACCTCTAATCACTAAGGGTTTGTATATTGTATAGTGTCTGTGCCATTCACACTGGAAAGTTAAAACAGTGAAAAATACTAAAAAAATTTTCAGATGAGCCATTATTGAAACTTTTTAATTTAGCATAAACTGTATTTTTGTATAATCAAAATAATATCTTTTATTATGGACTAATTCTAAGATTCCCTTGAAATCCTCAGGTTAAGCTACAGTGGCTGCTCTTTTCTTGTAGCTAAAAAGGAACATTTTGGGGATATGAAAAAGTGATTTTAGCAGTAGGTATAGGCATTGAACTTAATCCAGTTAATTTATGCCATTATCTTCCTGTTCCTTATGTTATGATTATTATTACCATATCAGCTTTGCTGTCTAGTTTTTAAATAACCAACACATTTAAATTGGCAGAGGTAGGAGGTTTTTTTGGAAGAAGAAGTAGATGTTGGTAATGGTAGGATTATTTTTCTTCTCCTCATCAACGTATAATAATAAATGGTAGACTTAAAGTACAACTGTGTATGAAGTATGCTGCTGAATGATTTACATATGTATCTCATGTAATCTTCCAGATACTTTATAGAGTATGAGTTTATGATTATCTTGATTTTATAAAATAGTAATATGACACTCAAGAGAGGTTAAGGATCTGGTCAAAGTCATATAGCTAGTCAGTACTTAGGTTCAAGATTTGAATCCAAATCTTTAGAATCGTCTAAATTTAGAGCCTATGTTCTTAGTCACTATACTGTTTTGCCTTCACCAAACCCATCTCTGGTTGTTTATCGGTGTATTTTAAAACATTATTCCCCTGTTTTTGTGATTCTCAAACTTTAACATGGATTTGAATTACCTGGGGATGTTGTTACTATGCAGATTATGATTTAGTAGACGGCAGTGGGGGTTTAGATTCTGCATTTCTATCAAGTTTCCATTTGTTGGTGATACTGCAGGTCTGTGGACCCATGTTCTTTGACCAACGAGGTTATGTAGACCTTCTGGCTGGAGATTTTATATGCTAGTATTAAATGTCTAGATTAAAATAGAATTTGTACAAGGCCGAGTTAAGTCAGACAGACTTATTTATTTATTAACTTAATTATTTATTTTTGTTTTTTAGAAATTAAATTGTAAGGAAATAATTGAAAATTTGGCGAAAATTCTTAAGAGACATCCAGGTATGAACTTTAAAACAAAAAATTTTTTTTAGTTTTATGGAAATTGTTTAACCTAGTAAAGTTTTGTTTTTTTTAATCAGGTTTAAGAAACATTTTGCCTATAACTACTGCCAAAGTGCCTATAGTAAAATTTGAACACAGGCGAAGTGGTTTAGAAGGTGATATCAGTTTGTATAATACGTTGGTAAGTTTCACTGTCTGTAAAGACCCAGGTATGTTTACAGTTGTCATTTTAAAAGTTTACAGATCACTGACTATACCTCTATGTTTAAAACTTATGAATGTGAGCAGTATAAGGGAAAAAATTTTATTGATCATTTTAACATTTCCTTCAGATTGAAGATTAGTTTTTGCTTGACTCACATACAGGTATTTTAAGTTTAACATCTGTTTGGATGTTCATTTTACCTTTTTATCTGATCTGTAAGTTTAATTTTAGTAAATTTGAAGTGCTTTCAAATATGTAATTTATTTTTCAGGCTCAGCATAACACAAGAATGCTAGCTACATATGCAGCTATTGATCCTAGAGTACAGTACTTGGGATATACAATGAAAGTATTTGCTAAGGTATTTGTGATCCACTTTGTTATAATACTTATGATATTAAGGTAAAACATATTGATGTCAGACTTTTGAAAAATGTTTTCTCAGTTTTGTTTACCTGAGCTTTTAAGAAGAGACGGTCAATATTAATTGGTTTAAAAGTATACCTGTTAGACTAGGGTGATTCTTAGTTGTTTTTCTGTGTTTGCTGTATTCTCAAGGGTAACATTCTAATAAATTTCTCATAGTATAGTTTCTCAGTGCATGATTTTCAGCCCCAAGCGTGAGAGTTGGCATGCGAAGTTAAAAAGCTCTGAATTAGGAGATCTGGTATTTGGATTTTAGTTTAGTTCAGTCGCTTAGTCGTGTCCGACTCTTTGCAACCCCATTGACTGCAGCACGCCTGGCTTCCCTGTCTATCACCAGCTCCCAGAGCTGGCTCAAACTCATTTCGATTTAGTGGTAAGTTTTTCTGGCCAAGAAAACAAAGCAATACCAATAAAACCTAATGTTTCCTCTATTATCACACTTAAAATACTCAGTAATGTTTTCTTGGTTGTTCTACTCCATGTATAAACTCCATCAGGATTGAGGCCTCTGTATCTTTATTTCAGTTTAGTGTCTGCTTTATGGGTAGCTGCTCAGTAAATAGGTAATTTTGTGAATGTGTTGGTGGAAGGGTTTTAGTGGGGGAGTGACTCAGTTATGTTTTCATTTCATAAAGCCCATTCTTCCAAAAGGGAGACATGCTTGTTTAAATATTCCTATACATGTCTTTATGGATAGTAAGTCATTTTAGAAAAGGAGGGCATCCAGCGACATACTGCAGATCATATTCAGTACAGCTAGTCTATATTCATTTCACCAAATAATTCCAACATGACAGATCCTCACTCTGTGGAGTTTTGGTAATGAAATCTTGTGGTTCATGTCAGAGAAATCATTCCTCTCCCTCCCTTTATGTCAGAAAATCTCCCTTCCCCATCTGTCTCCTAACCAACCATTGCCTGTTGTTAGAGGCAAACAGTGTTAAACATTCCTCTCTATCCTTCCATAAATGTATTATTCCAGTACAAGCAAATATATATATTTCCTAGCTCTTTTTTTATTATGGATATAATATACTGAAAACATTGCTTTGTATTTTGCTTTTTCAACTAAGCAATATATATTGGAAATTATTTCCTATTAGTATACTAAGGGTTTCCTTGTTGTTGTTTTTTTTTAATGGTTACATACTGTTCTGTTGTGTGGGTAGTCATCAGTTTTTTAAACCTGTATTTTACTGATGAGCTTTTAAGTTCTTTCTCATATTTTGCTATTAAAATAGTGCTACAGTAAAATCTTAGTCATTTCATGTGTTTTTGGCATATTTACAAGATAAATTCTTAGAATTGATATATTAAAGGAGATGTGCTTTTGTAATTTTGATATTGTCAAATTATTCTTCATAAATTTACACTACTATATACTCTTATCTGTAATGTGTAAGAGTGCCTACTTACCCATACCCTATGTAACAGTTTATTTTTGAACTTTTGGGTATTTGACAGTTTGATGAGTTTAAAAATGGTGTTTTAAGGTAGCCAATACTTGTGCATGGAATAAGATTCTGAAGTTTTATTTTCAATCATGTTTTTTTAGCGATGTGACATTGGGGATGCTTCTAGGGGAAGTTTATCTTCATATGCTTATATCCTTATGGTGCTGTACTTTCTGCAGCAGAGAAAACCACCTGTTATCCCAGTTCTACAAGAGGTAAGTGTTGAAGAAAATTATAAAGTCATTTCTTGTGACAACAATAGACCTAAATATAGTAGATCTTGCTCAGTTCATGAGATCATGAGGGATTTTTCTATCATGAATGGCCTTTTTTCTTCTTCCATTAATGGTATAATCAAATAATGAACCTTTGGGAAAGTTTATTATGGGAGAATACAGACTACTGAAAGAATATTAGAGGAATGGAACTATTGAATACCTTTTGCAACGTTTTTGTATTTTACAGTCTTAGAATGCTGCCAATGATTATAAAATTTGTAACCACAGTCTCTCAGATGAAAATACATAGTTTCTTCTTTCCAGAGTGTTCTCCCTCCTTGTGCTTGGCAGTGAAGCTTGATTTTGTTGAAAGTTAAAAGTGTTAGTCACTCAGTCATGTCCAACTCTTCGCAACTCCGTGGTTTGTCCATGGAATTCTCCAGGCAAGAATACTAGAGTGAGTTGCCATTTCCTTCTCCAGGGGATCCTCCCATCTCAGGGATCCAACCTGGGTCTTCCTTCCTGCATTGCAGGCAGATTCTTGAGAAGGGAAGCCTGAAGTTTGATTTATTCTGTATATACTTTGGTCAACTTTGTGAATTTTTATTGAGAAAAAAATTCAAGGAAATTCTTTCTTATCTCTGTAAGGTCATGTCCCTTGTATTAAGCATAAGAGTATACATCAAAAGAAACATATTATACTCATATTTACTCAGATTTGGTGACTCATAGAGGCTTGTTATAGCCCATTTATACTCTCTAAAATAGAACCAAAAGAATTCTTAATCATCCATCTGTTCCTCCTCTTTCTTGGCGCAAAGTAAATGTGCAAGCCTTGGGGTGGATCAAAGTCTAATTTCTCAGAAAGGTGGTTATTTTGAGGTAGGCAATCACCATCTGAATTATTTGGAAAATCACATATTCTGATTTCACGTAAACTTTGATCATCATAGCAAAGAAGTATATTGTAAAATAATAAGCCATATTGTGTGCCAGATGGCCTTAGTAAGTTTTTTAAAGTTCTAATGAATGCCATGTGGTTTTAACAGCATTTCCTTCCCTCTTTAAACAAATAGTGGGAGAGAAAAAATTTAAATATCCTTTTCTAACAGAAAAGTTTAAGTTGCTTGAATCTATGTTGAGTGATGTTTATTTTTTACCAAGTTTGTTCACTATAGAATATTTAAAATTTTGTATGCATTACTTAAGCCTGCCAAAGCCAAGGTTATTCTCTATATTAGTCTAATTCTTGTTAAGGCTTTAAATTTGGAGATCTTATGTGTAATTGCCCCAATAATATTATAGCAGCCGTTTGCTATACTTTGCTATGCCTTTGATAGACTACTGTGATTAACCCAAATGGAACACAAATTTTGTTTTCATTGTGGTTTGTCTCTGTTCTCTCATTATGTTACCCATGGATAAAGAACTATTGAGGCAGCATGATATAATGGAAAGACCATGATATAATGGGCAGACCATGATTTTGGAGTCAGAGTTAATTGATATGAATCCTAATTTTAACATGTGGCCTTCAATAAGCTAGCTGCCTACCACTAGTCTTAATTTTATCCTTTGTAAAAATGTAATAATAGTAGTAGTATTTCAGTGTTGATGTAAGGAACAGAGACATCAAATGCTTTTGAATGCAGTAGATGCTAAAGTAGGAGTTTATAAATGGTGGTTGCTTTTATTATTACTTTTATTATTATCATTAGCAGCTTTATTAATATTATTATTGGAAAATTGTAGGTAGGATTGCTGTAGCCAACTTCAAGAACTGTTCCATTATCTGCTTAACAGACAGTGATTGATGAAATGAGAGACAGTCCATGGAATGTTTTCCATCATAATGAGCTCTGATTGTGGGGGGCTTTGTGATACATATGAACTGATGATAAATGGATTTTTGCTTCTGGCCTTTTTTGCTTGTCATATGGGACCCCATTGTCCATTGCTCTGGCATCATTTAAGTATTGATCATTGGCATCGATCAACTTTTAAGGGTAAGGATATGTTTAATGAAGCTGATGATCTTTGACTCCATTTGTAACTGAACTTAGACTTGAAGTGACTGGGTATAATAACTAAGGCACTGCTGAGTGTTATTCATGATCAACAACACAGAATTCTTTAGGTCAAAGGAGCTTTCCTAAGCAAGATGATTTTGCTGTATTCTAGCAATCATTGTAAGTAAAAGTAAATTTTTACATAAAAATTAATACAAAGAGAAGATTAGGGAGTGTTAGTCACAATTGATATTATGAACTATGTTTTCTTAGCTTCTGTCAGCTTAAAAATTGAAATTGGATGAACCATGAGGACATTATGCTAAGTGAAATGAACCAGTCACAAAAGGACAAATACTATATGATTCCACTTATAGGAGGTACCTAGGGTACTCAGGTACATGGAGACAGAAAGTAGAATGATGGTTGCCAGGGCTGGAGAGAGGCATGGGAAACTATTGTTTAATAGGTTCAGAGTTTCATTTGTGTAAGATGAGAAAAATTCTGTGGATGGATAATGGTGATGGTTGCACAGTGATGTGAATGTACTTAATGCCACTGAACTGTACTCTTACAAATGCTTGAAGATGATAAGCTTTATGTATATTTTACCACAACTAAACAATTATAGTTTAACTATTCCAGTAGCTATTAGAATATCATAATACAAAATAAGAAAGACTTATTTGGTGAGGTTTTAGAAGGAAGACTTGAGTGCTTAAGTAGAGGATGACTGGCGTTGAGAGAAAGAAAAAGAAACAAAGAAAGTGGGGCCTTCTTTCCTGATCTAGTGGAAAAGACTCCACGCTCCCAATGCAGGGGGCCCAGGTTTTATCCCTGGGAGGGGAACTAGATCCTATGCTGGAACGAGGTGTTTGCATGCCAAAACTAAAGATCCCACATGCCGCAACTTGTATGGCAAAACCAATACAGTATTGTAAAGTAAAATAAAGTAAAGAAAAAAAAAAAAGACCCTATGTAGCCAAATAAATGATAAATTTTTAAGACAAGAAAGAGAACGTAGATGTGTTTTGTATGTGTGTGTGTGTGTGTGTGTGTGAGAGAGAGAGAGAAAGAGAGGACAATGTTAGTACTTCTAAGGGCTGAAACAGTGAAAAGTTAGGCACTATGAAACATGATAGTTCATTAAAACAGGTGGCAAATCACTGATTAAAGGCTCTCCAGAGCCCTCAGGTTCAGTTTACTGTGTTACTAGCCAACATGATTGGGTTTGGATGTTGGCTATTTCTCAAAAGTAAGAATCTGTTGAAATAATCAAGGTCTAAAGAGGCAGCTTGTATAATAGCACCTTAATCTATGAAGGCAAAATGTTATACTTTGGCCTCTTTAAAACCTTTTTCCTTCCTTGAGTGTAGGATCGCATGTCTCTTATTTTAGATATTAATACCTGTAATTGCTGGACTTTCTGTTTTTTGATTTATGGAATGTTGGAATTTATGCTAGATGATTCTTGGTAACTGTGTTTGTTTAAATTAAATGTAAATACTAAAAGGCCAGGTATTAGTTTAGGTCCCCAGAAACCTGATCTTTATGTAAACATGCTTACAGAGTAAATATATTCATTCAACAGATATGTATTAAGTATTCTCTATATGGCAGGCTTTGATGTAGTAGGAATTTTGGCTCTAGATGTCAGTTATAGTCCTTGCCCACAAGGAGCTTAAACCTAAGAGTGAAATTAGAGGGACAGACATGCAGTTAATTTTATAATTAACTGTCTCATTTAAAATGGAAGGAGCCATGGGGAACACCGTATCTAGTGGTTTTAAAGTATATTTTGATAAGTTCTGTGCTTAGTCAGACTGCTCAGTCATGCCCGACTCTTTGCGACCCCATGAACAACAGCTCACCAGGCTCCTCTGTCCATGGGGATTCTCCAGGCAAGAATACTGGAGTGGGTTGCCATGCCCTCCTCCAGGGAATCTTCCCAACCCAGGGATCTAACCCAGGTCTTCCACATTGCAGGCGGATTCTTTACCGTCTGAGCCACCAGGGAAGCCCTGACAAGCTCTACAAGCTCCTTAAAGTGTGTGTGATGAGTGGAGGAAGGAAAAGATAGGCTGTAATTTTCTCCACTCAGGCTTTTATCAGAGTACCTCTGTTTTACTGTTGAACTTCCAAGAAGAATCCATTTTAGGAAGGGGTTCTAACAGTTTGAAAGAAAAATAAAATTTGAAAACAACTGACCAAATTAATCTAATCTTTTTTTCCCGTTGGGAAAACTGAGGATTTGGAAGGGTAATTGTCTTGTCCAGAATTATTACTTGGCAGGACTAAGACTAGAAATGAGGTCTGCTGACTCTACACGTATCCCAGCTTTTTACTTCATTGCATCTCTTTCTTAAAGCTCCTATAAGAAATAAGTCTCACAATTGCTTATAGAGGTCAGTTGTACCTGTACAATCATCTTATGAAATTCTTTTAGTAGACTAGCATTGTCTTCCCCCCTTTCCTTAGGACAGGAAATTACTATTCATAATTAATCATGAAGATTTCACAATATTTATCAAAATGTCAAGAAAAGCTATCTAATATTCTATTTAAAAGAGAATCAGTGTCCAGGCCCTTTTCAGCCTCATCTGATACACATAACTGATTAAAGATACTAGAGCTGTTCCCTACAACAGCTTCTTTGATTTCCTTAAGGTTTACAGTCAATGAGTATTATCTCTTATGGATTTCTGCATCTCTGATCCTTTGATGAAAATGCCATTTTCACTTATTTTTTCTTTAGTTTTACTTAATTAAACTTGGGCTGGATGTGTTTTGATAGACCAAATAGATAACATCAAATGTATCATTTAGAGAGTCGTGCTCTCAAGATACCCTTTCCCAGCTTTGGTCTTTCAGATACATTTTATTCATTTTCATTAATAACTTGACATCAAATTATACCATCTTGACATGTTCCTTTTGGAATAAATATTTCAATATGTCTTTATATGTAAATTCTGAAATGATGTGAAGGTATTTAGGCTTTGAGTTGGATGACTTGAAATCTAATAATGAAATTGATTTTCTTAATGCAGATCTTTGATGGAAAACAGATTCCACAGAGAATGGTTGATGGATGGAATGCTTTTTTCTTTGATAAAACAGAAGAACTGGTAATTTCTTCTTAGTTTTTATGTTGTGGAATGTTCACGGATACATGTTAGGATTTGCATAATTTAATAATTTTACTTGGATTTGGGATCTATATTTTGGATAAGTATAGATATGTCACTCTCCTTTTTTTCTTCTTACCTTAGAAAAAACGTTTACCTTCACTTGGAAAGAACACAGAAACATTAGGAGAGCTTTGGTTGGGACTGCTTCGCTTCTATACTGAAGAATTTGATTTCAAAGAATATGTAATTAGTATTCGGCAGAAAAAACTGTTGACAACTTTTGAGAAGCAGTGGACATCCAAATGTATTGCCATTGAAGGTAATCATTCAGCTGATATTAATTTAGGAACAAAACAAAGCAAAATAAGACAAAGGCAGAATTTTAAAAATTTATTTTTAATTAAACAATAATTGCTTTATACTGTTGCTTTGGTTTCTGCCATACATCAACATGAATTAGCCATAAGTATACATATGTCCACTCCCTCTTGAGCTTTGCTCCCACCTCTCACTCTTCCCACCCCGATAGGTTGTTATAGAATCTGAATTTGAGTTCTCTGAGTCATACAGCAAATTTCCTTTGAAAAGCTAGAATTTTATTTGGCTAATGAAATTGAGAGGGAAACTGAAACACATAAGAATTTGGAAGATATTTCCTCTTGTATTTTTTTTAATCAGTTTCCATCCTTTAATCTGTAATTATAAAAAAATAATTTCTGACTTTGGCTTGTGTTACTTAGTATTAGACTCTAGTTATGGTTACTAAATATATTTATGTTACAATGAGCTTCTTAATTAAAGAATAAAATATTTCTTTTCTAGACCCTTTTGATTTGAATCATAACCTTGGTGCTGGAGTTTCTAGAAAAAGTAAGTTTTAAATATAGAAATACCCTGCTTTTAAAGCTGTTACACATTAAGGTCTGGATCTTCATTGTTTTTCTTCTTTCTTCAATAGTGACCAATTTCATCATGAAAGCATTTATCAATGGAAGGAAACTTTTTGGTACCCCTTTTTACCCACTCATTGGCAGAGAAGCTGTAAGTTTACATAATTCGAATTCATGAGTCTTTTCTGTTTTCTTGTAGAACTTTTTTTTTAGTAGTATAAAAAACCTAATCCTGTTACAAGTTGGTGTTAGGAATAGGGGGAAAGATGGTTATAACTCCCTCTGTCTTTTCTTATTGCACTTACCATGGTCTATAGTGAGATATCTATTGGCTATATTTTATCTGCTTTTTTAATCCATTTGTTAAATTCTGTCTCCCACTAGACTGCATAGCTCCATGAGGACAGAGCCCATGTCTGTGAGGTTTACCATCATATTGCCAGTGCTTGTCATAATTTCTGGCACATAGGATGCATCAAATAAGCATTTGCTAAATAAGTGAGGGTTGATAGGACTCAGGATCTTCTAATTTTGAATCTGAGGTGCTCCCTACTGCCTCTCTTCTATCTCTAGAAATCTTGGTGAAAATACAAACAGAGAAGTCAGTACCAAAGTATCAATGTGAGAGTGAAAGGGTTAGTTGCTCAGTCATGTCTGACTCCTTGCAATGCTATGGACTGTATGTAGCCCACCAGGTTCCTCTGTCCATGGGATTTCCCAGGCAAGAATACTATAGTGCATAGTCATTCTCTTCTTCTAGGAGGTCTTCCTAACCCAGGGATCAAACCCCAGTCTCCTGCACTGTAGACAGATTATTGTCTGAGCCACCGGGGAAGCCCAGAGTATTGATAAAACTTTATTATTTGCTGAGGCTTCTGCTTTAATTGTGATACAGCCCTTGGTAAGCTGAACTAATGGCATGGAACTAAGAGGATTCCTTTTACCTGAACTGGGGGTTGTAGTGTCCCCCATTCCTTTTGGTCTTATCTGGTTTAGGTTGCTTTCTAATGGGAGGATACCACAGTCTCACAGAGAAAGGAAGAAATCTCAAAAGAGAAACAATGTCTCTGTTATTGCATAATGAATATCTTAGATCTTGTTCAGTTTCATCACTCTTTCTTGTTGGGGTGAGAAAAGCAGAAAAAGTCTAGAGCTTTTTTCCCTTGAAGCATTTTTGATAGTCCCGATTCATAGGCAGCGGGGGTGATAATAATTGTAATCAAAATAAAATGACAGTAAAATTTGAAATGGCGCAAAAGTCATGAAGAAGCAAAATATCTAACAAAAGGAAAATACAGTGATAATTTTACTGATATATTAAAATAGCAATGAATGAAAAGCATAGTCAAATCAGAACAAATATGGTGACGCACTGATAAAGTGTTTTACTTGAAAACCATGGAAATTCTATTAGTATGTGTGCATGCATGTGTTTGGTAGAAACCTAGCAGTTGCATACAGTCAGACTTGTTAGTGAAATACTAACATAAAGTCCTCTTGAATGTGATTTGGCATAAGAGCCTATCAGAAGGGGCGTATGATTCTCCCAATCATCTTTTAATTTGCTTTATTCTACTTTAAAAGTCAATATATGGTATTTTAGAGCTTGAGTATACCAGTTTAACTCTTCTCCTTAAATGGACATTTAAGTTGGTATCAGTGTTCTGATATTGTAGAAAAATAACCTTGTTATATAGTTTTTCATGCTTAATATTTTCCATAGTAAAGTTCATTCTTTCTACACATACTGAATTCCTGATTTGTACCTATTTCTTTGATATGTATTAGGATTATAACAGCATATAGAATACATGTGTTTCATCCCCTTAGACTCTAGTGAAAATGAAGACCAAGTATATTTTCTGTACTTTCACCTTTCTTGCTCACTGAAATATCCCCATTTCAACCATTCTTCTATTCATTAGGTTCTCTGACATATTAATCCATTTTCTCCCAATCTGTCAGTTACCTTCTGTTTTCATTTTTTCCTCTCCATCTAACTCATGTTCCTTGGTCTACCTGTGGCATATACTTTATATTCCTTTGTACCATTGTCCTTCTTTTGCATTGTTGTGTGTTCAACTTTACATGAACTCAGCCATCCACCATCTCTTTACGCTTGGACTAAGCACCGATGGAACAAAGTCTTAAAGCTAAGCAGTTTATAGCACAACTATAAATTAATGTTCACCAGCCTCAACTGGACTTTCAATACTATCTGACATTCTTACTACATTTCTTTAGTTACCTCTGTCTCCCATTCAGTAGGGACTATTCCAAGTTTTATTTATTTTACTCAAAATTCAGTGCCCAATTTGTTTTGTCTCATCTTTCTTCTCTGCCTTTCTCACACTTGGATGTTGTCCTTTTGAGGTAGAGATGGTATTAAATAGATATTCTTCAACTTTCTGCTACCATATCTATAAATCTGCTTGTATCTTCAGATATCTCTTCTTTTTTAAAAAAAATTTGATTTCATATTGGAACATAGTTGATTAAAAATGTTGTATCAGTTTCAGGTATATGGCAAGGTGATTCAGTTATACATATACGTGTAGCTATTCTTTTTAAAATTTCTATTTAGATTATTACAGACTATTGAGTAGGTCCTTGTACAGATACATACAGTTGGTTATCTATTTGAATATAGTATTGTGTACATGTTAATCCGAAACTCCCAATCTGTCTTTCTCCCCCTGCCCCTCCATAACCATAAGTTCATTCTCTGAGTCTGTGAGTCTGTTTTGTAAATAAGCTCATTTGTATCTTTTTTTTTTTTTAGAATTCACATATAAGCAATATCACATGATATTTGTCATTCTCTGTCTGACTTTCTTCACTTAGTATGAAAATGCCCAGGTTCATCTACGTTGCTGCAGATGGCATTATTTCGTTCTTTTTAATGGCTAATTTTCCATTGTATGTATGTACCACATCTTTATCCACTCACTTGTCAGTGGACATTTAGGTGGCTTCCATGTCTGCTATTGTAAATAGTGCTGCAGTGAACATTTGGGTGCATATATCTTCTAGAATTATCATTTTCTCTCGATATATGTCCCAGGATTGGGATTGCTGGATCATATGGTATCCCTGTTTTTAGTTTCTCTTTGTTTTTGTTTTTTTTTAATTTTGTTTTAAATTGGAGAATAATTGCTTTACTATGTTGTGTTGGTTTCTGTCATACATCAAGGTGAATCAACCGTAAGTATACATACATACCCTTCCTCTTGAGCTTCCCTCCCAACCCCACCCCAGATCTGTGCCTCTAGGTCATTACAGAGCAACAAGTTGTGCTCCCTGTGTTCTACAGCAACTTCCCACTAGCCATCTGTCTTACACATGGCAGCGTATATGTTTCTATGCTGCTCTCTCAATTTGTCTATTTTTAGTTTTTTAAGGAAGCTCCATACTGTTCTTCATAGTGTCTGTACCAATTCATATTCCCACCAATAGTGTAGGAAGGTTCCCTTTTCTCTACACCTTCTCCAGCATTTATTGTTTGTAGATTTTTTGATGATGGCCATTCTAACTGATGTGAGATGATACCTCATTGTAGTTTTTGATTTGCATTTCTCTAATAATTAGCAGTGCTGATCATCTTTCCTTGTGCCTCTTGGCCATCTATATGTCTTCTTATGATTGGGTTGTTTTTTTTTTTTAATTGAGCTGCATGAGCTGTTTGTAAATTTTGGAGACTAATCCTTATCCATTGCATCATTTGCAAATATTTTCTCCCATTCTTTGAGTTGTCTTTTCATTTTGTTTATGGTTTCCTTTGTTGTGCAAAAGATTTTCAGTTTAAGTCACATTTGTTTATTTTTTAAATTTCCATTACTCTTGGAGACGGCTCAGAAAAGATGTTGCTGCAATTTATGTAAAAGTGTGTTCTGCCTGTGTTTTCCTCTTAACTTGTTTTATAGTATCAGGTCATACATTTAGGTCTTTAATCAGTTTTTGTGTATGGTGTTAAAGAATGTTCCAATTTCATTTTTTTTACTTGCAGCTGTGCAGTTTTTGGAGCACCATTTGTTGAAGAGACTGTCTTTCCTCCATTGTATAGTCTTGCCTCCTTTGTCATAGATTAATTGACCATAGTTGCATGGGTTTATTTCTGGGGTTTACATTTTGGTCCGTTAATCTGTATTTCTGTTTTTGTGCCAGTACCATACTATTTTGATGACTGTATCTTTGTAGCTCACAGTCTGAGGTCAGGAAGCCTGATTTCTCCAGCTCTGTTTTTCTTTCTCAACATTGCTTTGGCTATTCTGGGTCTTTTGTCTCCATACAAGTTCTAAGATTTTTTTTGTTCTAGTTCTGTAGAAAATGCCATTGGTAATTTGATAGGGATTACATTAAATCTGTAGATTGCCTTGGGTAGATAATCATTTTGACAATATTGATTATTCCAATTCAAGAACATGGTATATCTTCCCATCTGTTTGTGTCATCTTTGATTTCTTTCATCAGTGTCTTATAGTTTCAGAGTACAGGTCTTTTCTCTCCTTGGGTAGGCTTAATCCTTGGTAATTTTTTCTTTTTGATATGATGATAAATGGGATTGTTTCTTTAGTTTCTCCTTCTGATCTTTCATTGTTAGTATATAGAAATGCAAGATTTATGTGTATTTTACATCCTGCTGCTACTGAGTCGCTTTAGTCGTGTCCGACTCTACATGACCCCATAGACGGCAGCCCACCAGGCTCCCCCGTCCCTGGGATTCTCCAGGCAAGAACACTGGAGTGGGTTGCCATTTCCTTCTCCAGTGCATGAAAGTGAAAAGTGAAAGTGAAGTCTCTCAGTCGTGTCTGACTCTTAGCGACCCCATGGACTGAAGCCTACCAGGCTCCTCTGTCCATGGGATTTTCCAGGCAAAGAGTACTGGAGTGGGGTACCATTGCCAAATTCATTGATAGTTTTCTGGTGGCATCTTTAGGATTTTCTGTGTATAGTATGACATCTAAAACAGTGACAGTTTTACCTCTTTTACAATTTATATTCCTTTTATTTCTTTTTCTTCTCTGATTTGTCATGGCTAGGACTTCCAAAATTATGTAGAATAAAAGTGGTGAGAATACAGATATTCTTGTCATGTTCCAAATCTAAGAGGTAACGCTTTCAGCTTTTCACCACTGAGTATGATATTAACTACAGGCTTGTCATATATGGCCTTTATTATGTTGAGATATGTTCCCTCTTTGCCTACTTTCTGGAGAGTTTTTATCATAAATAGGTGTTGAATTTTGTTTAAAGCTTTTTCTGCATTTGCTGAGATGATTGTATGGCTTTTATTCTTCTATTTGTTGATGTGGTGTATCATACTGATTGATTTGCAGATATTGAAAAATCCTTGCATCCCTGGTATAAATCCCAATTGATCATGGTGTGTGATCCTTTTAATATATTATTGGATTCAGATTGCTAGTATTTTTTGTTGAGGATTTTTGTGTCTATGTTCATCAGTGATAGTGACCTATAAATTTTTTTTTTGGTAATATCTTTGTCTGATTTTGGTTTCAGTATGGTGATGGCCTTATAGAATGAGTTTGGGAGTATTCATTTCTCTGCATTTTTTTGGGAATAGTTTTGGAAGAATAAGTGTCAACTCTTCTCTAAGTGATAGAATTAATCTGTGATGCCATCTGGTCCTGGACTTTTGTTTATTGGAAGTTTATATTTCTTTGTGGTTCAGTCTTAGGAGACTGTGCCTTTCTAAGAATTTGTCCATTTCTTCCAGGTTGTCTGCTTTATTGGCATATAGTTGTTTGTAGTAGTCTTTTATGATCCTTTGTATTTCTCTGGTGTCTATTGTTACTTCTCCTTTTTAATTTTTAATTTTGTTGATTTAAGCTCTTTTTTCTTGAAAAGTCTGGCTGAAGGTTTATCAGTTTTGTTTATCTTTTCAAAGAATCAGCTTTTTGTTTCATTGATTTTCTTGATTTTGTTTGTTTATATTTCTGCTCTGATCTTTCTTTCTTTCCTTCTACTAACTTTGGGTTTTGTTTATTCTTTTTTCTCTGTTGGCTTTAGACATAAAATTAGGTTGTTTATTTGTGATTTTTCTTGTTTCCTGAGGTAAGATTGTATTGCTATAAATTTCTCAGAACTGCGTTTATCATGTCCCTAGGTTTTGGATCATTGTGCTTTAATTTTCATTTGACTCTAGGTAATTTTTATGTCCTTTTTGATTTCTTCAGTGATCCATTGTTGTTTAATAGCATATTCTTTAGCTTCCATGTATTTGTGTTTTTTAGTTTTTTTTTCTTATAGTTGATTTCTAATCTCATAGCAATGTGGTTAGAAAAGATGCTTGATATTATTTTAATTTTCTTAAATTTATTGAAGCTTACTTTGTGACCCAGCCTGCCATTAATCCTGGAGAATGTTCCATGGCCTTGAGAAAAGTGTGTATTCTGCTGGTTTTGAAAGGATACTTTGTAAATGTCAATGAAGGTGGTCTGGTCTAATGTGTCATTTAAGGCCTGTGTTTCTGTATTAATCTTCTTTCTAGATAATCTGTCCATTGATATAAATGGAATATTTTTAAGTCCCCCACTATTAATTACATTACTGTTGATTTCTCCTTTAATGATGGTTAGTATTTGCCTTATATATTGGGGTGCTCTGTATTGGGTAAGTATTTATTTACAATTGTTATAGCTTCTTCTTGGAATGATCCCTTGATCATTATGTAGTGTCCTTCTTTGGCTCTTTTATTTTGTCTATTTTAAAGTCTTTTTTGTCTGAGAAAAATATTGCTATTCCAGCTATCGTTTAATTTACATTTGCACAGAGTACCTTTTTCCATCCCCTCACTTTCAGTCTGTATGTGTCCCTAGATGTGAAGTGGGTCTCTTGTAGATATCATGTATATGGATCTTGTTTTTGTATCCATTCACCTCTATTTCTTTTGGTTAGAGCACTAAAGCCATTTAATGTTTAAGGTAATTACCAGTATATATGTTCCTATTGCCATTTTCTTAATTGGTTTGGATTTGCTTTGTAGGTCTTTTTTGTTCCCTTCCTGTTTTGTTCCAGTAGTCATGTGTGGATGTGAGAGTTGGACTATAAAGAAAGCTGAGCGCCAAAGAATTGATGCTTTTGAACTGTGGGGTTGGAGAAGACTCTTGAGAGTCCCTTGGACTGCACGGAGATCCAACCAGTCCATCCTAAAGGAAATCAGTCCATCCTAAAAGAAATCAGTCCTGGGCGTTCATTGGAAGGACTGATGTTGAAGCTGCAACTCCAATATTTTGGCTGCCTCATGCAAAGAACTGACTCATTTGAAAAGACCCTGATGCTGGGAAAGATTGAAGGCAGGAGGAGTAGGGGATAACAACGGATGAGATGGTTAGATGGCATCACTGACTCAATGGGCATGAGTTTGGGTAAACTCTGGGAGTTGGTGATGGACAGGGAGGCCTGGCGTGCTGTGGTTCATGAAGTCGCAAAGAGTCGGACACGACTGAGTGACTGAACTGTTTTGTTCTCTTGTCTTGTGATTTGATGACTAAATTTAGTGTTGTATTTGGATTCCATTTTCATTTTTGTATGTGTAGATTTTCAGTTTGTGGTTACCATGAGGTTTTGATACTCATTTCAGTTCAGTTGCTCAGTCATGTCTTGACTGTTTGCGACCGCATGGACTGCAGCACACCAGGCCTCCCTGTCCATCACCAGCTCTTGGAGTTTACTCAAACTCACGTCCATTGAGTCGGTGATACCATTCAACCATCTCATCCTCTGTCGTCTCCTTCTCCTCCAGCCTTCAATCTTTCCCAGAATCAGGGTCTTCTCAAATGAGTCAGTTCTTCTCATCAGGTGACCAAAGTATTGGCGTATCAGCTTCAGCATCAGTCCTTCCAATGAATATTCAGGACTTTTTTCCTTTAGAATGGACTGGTTGGATCTCCTTGCAGTCCAAGGAACACTCGAGTCTTCTCCAACCCCACAGTTCAAAAGCAGCAATTCTTCGGTGTTCAGCTTTCTTTATAGTCCAACTCTCACATCCATACATGACTACTGGAAAAACCATAGCCTTGACTAGACGGACCTTTGTTGGCAAAGGAATGTCTCTGCTTTTTAATATGCTGTCTAGGTTGGTCACAACTAGTTTGTGGTGACCATGAGGTTTTGATATAGCATTCTGTATATAAAAAAAGATTGTTTTAAGTTGCTGGTCTTTTAATTCAAACTTATTTCCAGTATCCTGCATTTGTGTTCTCCTCTTCTCATAATTACTGGTTTTGATGTCACATTTGTGTGCAGGTGATTTCCTACCTTTACTTTGTATTTCCTGGTATGCTTTTGCATTCATAATTTTGTTTCCAGTAATTACCTTTTCTTTTCTGCTTGCAGTTCCTTTGGCATTTGTTGCAAAACTGGTCTGGTGGTGCTGAATTTTCTTAGTTTTTTCTTGTTGGTAAAGCTTTTGCTTTCTCTATCAAATCTGAATTGAGAGCCTTGCCGGATGGAGTACTGTTAGTTGTAGGTTCTTTGCATTCATCACTTTAAAAATATGCCACTCCCTTATTGCCTGCAGAGTTTCTGCTGAGAAATCAGCTGATAACCTTATGAGAGTTCCCTCGTATTTGTTGCTTTTAATATTTTAATATTTTTTTCTTTGTTTTTAATTTTTGTCAATTTGATTCCTATTTGTTTTGGTGTGTTCTTCCTTGGGTTTATTCTACGTGGAACTTTCTGACCTTCCTGGAATTGGATGACTATTTCCTTTCCCATGTTAGGGAAGTTTTCAGCTATTACCTCTTCAAATATTTTCTCAAGTCCCTTCTTTCTTTTCCTTCTGGGACTACATGATGTGAATGTTTGAGGCTTTTAAAGTTGTCCCAGAGGTCTCTTAGTGTGTCTTCATTTCTTTCATTCTTATTCTGTTCCATGGCAGTGATATCCACCATTTTGATTCTCAGATCACTTATCCTTTCTTCTGCCTCAGTTACTCTGCTGTTGATTCCTCTAGTGTGTTTTTCATTTTGGTTATTGTATTGTTCATCTCTGTTTGTTAGTTCTTCTGTGTCTTTGTTAAACGTTTCTTTCATCTTCTTAATTTGTGCCTCCATTTGTTTTGAGATCTTGGGTCATTTGCACTACCATTAATCTGAAATTTTTTTTTTTAAACCCTAGATTGCGTATCTCTACTTCATTTAGTCTTTCTGGGGTTTTATCTTGTTCCTTCATCTGGGACATATTCCTCTGTTGTCTCATTTTGTCTAACATTCTGTGATTATAGCTTCAGTTCTGCAGGCTGCAGGATTGTAGTTCTTCTTGTGTCTGCTGTCTGCCATCTGGTGGATGAGGCTGTCTAAGAGGCTTGTGCAGGCTTCCTGGTGGGAGGGTCTAGTTCCTGTCAGCTGGTGGGTGGTGCTGGGTCTTGTCCGTTTGGTGGTCAGGGCCATGCTCAGGAAGACTTTACGTGACCTGTCTGCTGATGGGTGGGGCTGTGTTTCAGTCTTGTTGGTCGTTTGGCCTCAGGTGTCCTGGCACTTGAGCCTTCAGGCTGTTGAATGGGGTTAAGGTTGTGGGGAGGAAATAGTAGCCTCCAGGAGGACTCACACCAATGCATGCTCATTAAAACTGCTGCTGCAAGTGTCTTTGTTCCCAGAGTGAGCCACAGCCCCACCCCCCGTCTCTGCCAGAGACCCTCCAATAATAGCAGGTAGATCTAGCCCAGTTTCTTATGAAGTCACTGTTTTTTCCCCTGGGTCCTGGTACCTAGAGGTCCTTGTGTACTCCTTCTCAGAGTGGAATTTCTGTTTTTCCCAGTTCTGTGGAATTTCTGCAATCAAATCCCACTGGACTTCAAAGTTAGATTCTCTGGGGGCTTCTCCTCCTGTTATCAGATCCTCAGGCTGGGAAGCCTGACATGAAGTTCAGGGCTTACAGTCCTGTGGTAGAACTTCTGTGGTATAATTATTTTCCAGTTTGTGAGTTGCCCACACAGCAGGTATGGGATTCGATTTTACTGCAGTTGTGCCTCTCCTACAGTTTTGTTGAGGCTTCTTCATCTTTGGATATAGGTGTCTTTTTTGGTGGGTTCCAGCCTTTTTGTTTTTATTATTCAGTGGTTGTTCAGCAGTTAGTTGTTATTTTGGTGTTCCTCTAAGAAGGGAGCTTCCCTGATAGCTCATTTGGTAAAGAATCTGCCTGCAAAGAGACCCCAGTTCGATTCCTGGGTCTGGACGATCCCCTGGAGAAGGGAAAGGCTACCCACTCCAGCATTCTGGCCTGGAGAATCCATGGACTGTATAGTCCATGGGATCTCAAAGAGTCAGACCCAACTGAGAAGGGGTGAACTCAATCATTCTGCTTCACATCTTTCTGGCCAGTCACCAGATACACCTTTATCAGAGACTAGTCCTTCCATAGGTACTCTAGATCCATTCATTATTTTCTGTACCTTAAAGATTCAGTCTTTTCATCTGTGAAAAATATTTTCAAAGATGAAATAGATAAAATGTAACTGCAGATTAGGATTAACAAGTTGCCTTCTATTTTAATGATAGGGAGCACTAACTTTGAACTCCAGTTAAGCAAATGTCTCCTCCAGAAAGTGTTCCTTTTTTGAATTAGTAAACTTACATTATAAAAACATTATATTCTGTTATTAATATATTTTGAAATTATTCAATAAAATTTTTGTGAGAATTTTCTCATTTTGTAAGTACCTATATAATATAATGTCTTCAATTTTACCTCAACACCTAAAATTTTAACTATATGGCTCTTCCCAGAAGAAGTTTGCTGACCCCAGGTCTAGGCCACCTTAACTAGGAAGGTGGGATGAAGAAAAATTGATTAAAGAGATAGATACTCAGGAATAGAATCGATACAACCTGGTGATTAATTAGAGGTGATGAGTCGAGGAGATATCAGGGTGATTTCTTAGATTTTGCCATAAGCAACCAGGTAAATTACGAAAGGCTTTCATTTTTGTCTTATCAGAAAAAATGATAATGAAGAGTTTAATAAATTATATTGACTTCATCAGTAGTAAATGTAAAGAATTATATTGTGTTCTTTTTTAGAAATACAGTTTTATTGAGAAATAATTCATGTACTTTAGCGTTCACCTATATAAAGTGAGTAATTCAGTGTTTTTGAGTATTTTTTGCAGGGTTGTACAACCATCACCACATCCAATTAGAACATTTTGTCCTCTCTCAAGGAAACTCCTGTCCCAATTAGCAGTCAGTCCTCCTTCCTTTTTCCTCTCACTCTGTTGATTTGCCTATTGTGGATGTTTTATGAAAATGGAATCAGAGTATGTGTAGCCTTTTGTGACTGGTTTCTTTCATTTAGCAGAGTGTATTCTGGGTTCATTCAAGCTGTAGTATATATCAGTACTTCATTCTTTTTTTTTATGGTTGAATGATATTCCATTGTATGGTTACATTACATTTTATTTATTAATTCATCAGTTTGTTGGAAATTTGTATTGTTTCTATTCTTTGGCTACTATGAGTAGTGCTGCTATAAATATTTGTGTACAAAATTTTCTGTGGATGTATGTGTTCATTTCTTTTGGGCATATACGAAACAGTAGAATTGTTGGGTCTTTTTAATAAGTTTATGTTTAACTTTCTGAGGAGCTACCAAGCTGTTTCTTAAAAGAATTGGACTATTTTATATTTCTACCTTCAATATATGAAGGTTCCAGTTTTTTCACATCCTCACAATACTTGTTGCTATCTTTTTTCTTTTCTAATAGCCATGCAGTGGGTGTCTCTCTTATACTTTTATCCCTGACATTAGATAGATTTGAAGAAATCAGAGTACTAAGTAGACATGTTCTTTTGCCATCCAAAGATATGGGTATTGTCAGGATAAACTAGTCTTTGTGATAGTGCAAAACTGAATTTAAGCTTAGAAAGATAACAAAGGTAGTAAGATAAAGCAAAAATGAGCTGATTCTTCGAAGACTTGGAAAAATGATTTAAATTCTTATTGGTTCTCTGTATTCTTTTTGGGTATATTCTACTTTGTATAGTAAATGTTACGTAGTCTTGAAATGTTGAATGTAAACCCAGTGATATTTTAAACAAACCAGAGGATTGATTTATTTACATAGAATTCTTTTGTAAAGATACTGATTATGGAAGTAGCCTGGTGGGGCAGAAAGCATGAGATTTGTTATTAGACAGACTTAGCTTGAAATCCTTTATCTCTTACTAGCTTTTTTTGCTGTGGGCAAATGGCTTGAACTTTCCGAGCCTTGGAGCCTCAGTTTCCTCATCTATAAAATGAGCAGGAAAATAGTATCTACTTTATCGGGATATTACACAAAGATGTTACAGATGAATGAGAAAAAAGTGTGAATGTGAAGTGATTAGTACTGTTAGCAGCTGTGATATTGATGATGATAATTCTGAATCTTGTTTTCATATCATGGTTTTAGTTACAGTGAAATACTTGTTGATATTTATTTTCTTTTTGAAAGAATTACTTTTGGGTCCTGGTCTGTTTTCCATTTGGATTCAAAAGTTTACAGTGATTTTTTTTTTCCCCTAGTAAAGTTGTATTTTCTTCCTAGGAGTACTTCTTCGATTCCAGAGTATTAACAGATGGAGAACTGGCTCCCAATGATCGATGTTGCCGTGTGTGTGGAAAAATAGGCCACTATATGAAAGACTGCCCCAAAAGGAGAAGGTTGGCAAATGATTATGTATCAACATTGTAGGGAAAATAAATATGAGGCAAATTGAAGGTATAACTGTGTTTAGATATGTTTAAATTGAGAAGGTTTAGAGCTTGAAGTTGACCCTTAGGTAAATGTATATTTTAGTGGTGTTTTGTGAAAGAGTGAGATTTATTCCTGGTACATTGGTGTCTCATGATGTTTATTATTTGTTCATCTATTCATTAAGGCTTTTTAAACTGCAGAAGTATTTATTAACACCTACTGTATGCTGGAAACCGTGCTAGGATCTAAGGGGAAAAAAGACCAAGATACGAGGTTCTTGCTGAGAACCTCACTGTTAAAAAAACAAATAATTAAAAAATAATTAAATGAATCTTTGAGGTATACATTGTAAGATATGCCTATATACTGTTTCCCTTAAGGAATATACATCCTCTGTGCTCCCTGAAAATATGTCTGTGATACTTTCCTGTGTTCTTTATACTATGTTAATAGGCCAGGAAATTCCTTTTTAGTCATCAAGCCTTACTTAATGTAGGGAGCTTAGAACTTTTCATACAGAACAAATTTGTAGTTTCCATCACTGCTATTTATTAAATTTAGAGAAGGCATTTACTTTCTCTAAGTCTCAAATGTCTTTCTCTATAAAATGGAGATAATAAATAGCCGACTAAGGACTGTAGAATTAAAATTTGCTGTTGAATATTAAAAATTGATATTGTATTTTGAAACTACTAGAATACCCAGTGTCTGCCATATGAGTAGGTATGTGAGAACCCTTGCCTTCAAAAAAGTGCATGAAACAATGGGCATGTTATTCCCTTTATTGTGAGGCTCTTGTATAGTTTATTCTGTAGTTCCCTCGGTTTATAAGTCCCTAGCCCCACATTATTGGTATCAGCAGTTTACTGTTTAGACTAAAGAAGAAAGACAGTGAAGAAGAGAAAGAAGGGAATGAAGAGGAGAAAGACTCCCGAGACCTTCTTGACCCCCGAGACCTCCACGACACTCGAGACTTTAGAGACCCCAGAGACCTCAGATGTTTTATCTGTGGAGATGCAGGACATGTGCGAAGGGAGTGCCCAGAGGTCAAGCTGGCCCGTCAGAGGAATAGCAGTGTGGCAGGTAAATAGAAAAAGCCAAAAATAGTTTTTGGCGAAAATAGTGTCATTTATGTTGATGTCATTTTAAGGACCCTGATTCTTCTCTATCCTAAACGTAGCTGTATGATTTTAGGTCTTTTAATTTATTAAAGAGAAAATTTAGGTTTTTATTTTGAATAGTATTTGGATATGTTTAATATCAAGGTCTTAACAGTCTGTTGTATTCAGTCAACTCCCTCCAAGTATTTTTTGGATTTGAGTCATATTCTTTATTTTTCTTGCTATGAAAAGTTAACAAAAGTTAGCTACCCACCCCCAAAAGTTAATGAGATTGTTTTTCTGGGAACATAGGGGAGAAATTGTATCTCTTCCCATGTCTTTTATGAGAGAGATCTGTTCTTATATTTCATAGGGAATTTTATGAATTAGAAACCCAGATGAGAGTTTATTGAAAGAAAAAAACAAAATATATGTGATGATTTCTAGTTATTCAGATTCTTGTTGCCAGAATTATTTTCTTAAATAAATGTATAATCTTCTTTAGAAAACAGTATGATATTTGTTCTTGTTTCCAGAATCACTGTATTTTTTTTAATGCTCTAAGGATTGAGAAATGGCTTAAATTAAAAAATGAGTTGTTAAAAAGTTCTTTGCTAACATAATCATAGTTTAAAAGTCCAAGTTTATAAAACCGCAGATTTGAGACTGTTGTACTAAAGAAGGGAGTTTATTGATTATCATTTCTCTGTTATTTTATCTATTGAATTTCTTTTTGATGTCTTCTCTTAGCAGCCCAGCTGGTCCGCAATCTTGTAAATGCCCAGCAGGTGGCTGGTTCAGCCCAGCAACAAGGTGATCAGTCCATAAGGACTAGGCAGTCCTCAGAATGCGTGAGTACTCTGCTTGCAGATGGGTTGGTCTTGGCAGGAAAACAGCTCTAATTTTGGTGGGTGATGAAGTTGATCTTTGAGATTGGCAAATTCAGTCTTTCAGATTACACAGTGCTTTATAGAGATGTCCTTGCTAGGCACATCAGCTAGAATGAGCATTACTTTTGGAGTAATATAGATCTGAGTTTTAATCTATGGGCAAGATACTTAACTTCAGTGAACCTATTTCTTATTTATAAAATAAGGTAACTACCAAATAAGGTTGTTGGTTGGATTATAATAAGGTAATAACCTTGAGGTTTTAGGTTTTGCATAATACAAGAATATGGAAGAATATTCTATAATGAAAGAACACTGTTAATTAAAAATAGACCCCAAAATTGAGATGTATTAAGGGTTTAGTATTGTTAAGGCAGTACATGCATGATATTTCATTTGCTTGAAATTTTGTGCCTTCTCATCGCTGATATGGATACCTAGTGAAATGTATCCTGTAAAAGACAGTATTTAATTAGATTTCTGATTCACAGGTTTCATGTTATCTTTGCTGAGTTGCTCTAACCTTTATCTAAATATGTATTCACCTTGCACATTTTAAATTAGGTAAATACTAATTGAATGCTTATTCTAAATCTGACATTGTGCTTTAGTGCTTCACACTTATATCACATTTAATCCTTTGAATGACCATGTGAAGCAATAGGTATTGGTATGATCAAATTTTACAAATTGGGAAGCTGACAATAAGAGAAATTAAAAGATTCAAACACAGATCTACATCACTTCAAAGCTGTTAACTATTAAACATGCTAAATCTGATGTGATCTGTGTTTTGGAAAAAAATTCTTAGAGCATTTGAAGAGCAATAGTAGAACTTGTCTTAAAAAAAACATTTAGGATCCCACTAACCCTAACTCTAACACTTGAATATGTACTACTATGGGTCTGACATTTTCATAAAAATTATATGATAACAATTATGTTACAGTAACAACATTTATTGATTGCTGTTTGCTATCTATGCATTTTTCCTGTTTCTTCTTAAATATTTTTAAAATACTGAAAAAGTATAGAAAATGATAAACATCCATGCACTACTACCAGGCTTTAACAATTCTCAATGTTTTGTTATTTTGGTTTTATTAAAGAGTATCCACAGTTGACAACCCCTATGCATTCCTCTTGGATGCTGTTCCCTTCTTAAAACTTTCCTGCTATACTTTTCTTGCTACTAAAATGTATCTACTATTCTATATTTGGTGTTTATGTTTTTGACATATATTGTTGTAGTTAATCTTCACAAAAACCTATGATGTAGATTCTGTTATTTATACTTTACAGGTAAAGAAATTGAGATTTAAGTTTTTTGCCTGAGGTCAATAAACACTTGGAACCAGAACTTGTATCCTTAGGTTCTGTTTCCAAAACCTGTGCCCTAACCACTTTCCTATGGTGCCCCTAACTTTCATCCTCTACTTCTAGCACTCACCTCACCTGAGATTGGGTAAGAGTCTGACTAATGGACTTTGCTGTTCAAGGTCTCACAATGCTCTTCAGCTTCAACAGGTCTAGAATGTAGCTTATGTTTTTTTCCAACTTCCTAAGTTTGCCTCTTCCTCCTGTCTTCTCCATCTCATTGAATGATCTCACTGTCTCTAGTTTCCTGAACTACTACTTTTCCCTCAACCTCCGCATCCAGTCAGTCACCAGGTCCTATTGTTTCTATCTATAAAAAATAGTTCACATCCATTTGCTTCCCTAGCCTAGGTAACCATCATTTCAGATTCCAGTTACTTGAAAAGGCCATGTGCTTTTGTTTCTGTATACCTTCAGTTATGTTGTTCTGACTGAATCTTCCTTTCTCCTTTTTCTCTACTCTCTTTTATCATATTGGTTTCTATTTAAGTCTCAGCTTAAAAGTTGCTTCCTTCAGGAAGATTTCCTTGATTTCCACTTTCTTTCATCTTGTCTTCTCTTCTTCTCCCAGAGTGGGTTTAGGTATTCCTGCTCTGGGATTTCATTATACATTATACAGTCTTTATCATAGTAATCATTATACTTTATTGTGATTGCTTATGTAATTTTTATCTCTTCCTCCTCTTTTTCCTTATTGACTTTAAGCTTCATGAGGGCATACATGTTAGTATTTTATTTTTAGTACCTAGAACAATGCCCAGTACATAACTGACACCCTGTAAATGCTTGTTGAGGAGCTAAATGAAAGTGAGTGGGAGATCTTTAGGTGTAAACTTCAAGTTACAGTTGGAGTTGTGGGTTCTGTGTGATAAGTATGTTGTCTGGACTTTGTCTTCTTTGGGCAATAAAAAGATTTATAGATAAAACCTATGTGAGAGAGGGTTTGAGAACCTTGGGAAAAACTCTACCTTCATATAAAATGAGGTTCTGTTATTATCTGTTAATATGTATATCATAAAGTTCTGTTTATAATATTCTGATGAAGTAACTCCATAGTTTTATATATTTATAATTTCTGCTTTTATAAAATTAAGATGTTCACAAATTAATTTTAAAATATGTCTTTTTTTTCTCTGCAGTCTGATTCACCATCTTATTCTCCTCAGCCCCAGCCATTTCCACAGAACTCTTCCCAATCCACTGCCATTACCCAGCCTCCATCCCAGCCAGGATCCCAACCCAAGCTTGGCCCACCTCAGCAGGGAACCCAGCACCCCCATCAGGTCCAGATGCCTATGTATAACTTTCCTCAGTCACCACCAGCTCAGTATTCTCCCATGCACAACATGGGATTGTTGCCAATGCATCCCCTCCAGATCCCCGCCCCGTCCTGGCCTATTCATGGCCCAGTGATCCATTCTGCACCAGGCAGTGCGCCCAGCAATATTGGCCTGAACGATCCCAGCATCATCTTTGCACAGCCTGCTGCCAGACCTGTGGCGATCCCTAGCTCCTCTCATGATGGACACTGGCCCCGTACTGTGGCTCCAAATTCCCTGGTGAACAATGGTACAGTGGGGAATTCGGGTAACCCTTTCTTTTCTTCTTTTGTATCTGTCTGTAGAAAGGTTGGATGAATTGTATTACTGGTTGAACCTGGGGAGATAAATGTGAGTAAAAAGATGGCAATCATTATTTGGGGTGGGGGGAGCATAAGGTAAGGTAAGGTAAAGAGTATGGGCTATGGATTCAGACCACCTGGATTTGAATTGTGGCTCTGCCATTTATTATGTGGCATCAGGCATTTGCTTAATCTCTTTGTACATTGGTTTCATCTGTGAAATAAGTGTGTATTAATAGAACCTAATTCACAGGAATGTTGTGAATATTAAATGAGCTAATAAATATAAATGTTTGTTATTTTAAAATTTCATTGCAGTCTCATTTGGTGTAGGTATTATTAGCACTTATTTTTACAGTTCAGGAAATTGTGAAGAGTTAAAAATAACTGTCATGCTGTCATAATCATAGTAGATCCAGGATTTAAACTGATTTCTTTCTTTAAAACCTGTAATTTTTGCTTTGGGCTCTTACTATCTCCTTCCTTACTAAGAAGCAGTTTTCTAAAAAGAAAAAGATTAGTAACCCTTTATAACTTAGGAAGGAATAGTTTTTTACTGATATTTAAATAATGCATATTCTTTGTAGAGCATTGGAAAAAGAAAAAGAAAGCCATATATAATCTTAATTCCTGGGTAGAATTGTTCAGAAATATTTTGGTTTATTACTAGCCAGTCATTTTTTTTCATTTTTGTGTATTTAAAAATAGTTGATAAATGCTGTTAAACTAGTTTTACATTATATTTATTTTTAAAACTTTTATCATGGAAAACTTGAACACAAAAGGAGAGAGTAAAGTGTAACCCTCCCATTACCTGGATTTAAGTTACCTATGTTTTCTGTTTACTGTTTGTAATTCTTCTGTGACTTACTGTCTGTGATTCTTTTCCTTATTAACTACTTGGTTATCCTCATATATTGTTTGTAGAGGAAATATAGAATAAAAGCTTGATTATTTACCTTTATCAATTTTCAGAATAATTTTAGTGATAGTTCTAAATCTATATGTTTCCTTAAAGCACTGTAATGGAGGAATCTCTGACCTCTTTTGGAATAATACAGATAGTATATTTTGCTAAGCAGAAATTCCAGAATGTAGAACTTATTTAGATTTCAAGGATCAAAGGATATACCTCATACATGGCCATTCTAATGTGGCCTCTGCTTTTCTCATTCAACAAATGTTTATTGTATGCATGTCATGATAAACACTGTGATAGTCACTGAGTTATATAACCATGAAGACAGACACATGCTTTGCCTTTTGATACATTGATTCAGTTTTAACAGTTTTAACTTCTTCCTGTCTCTACCACTAGTTGATCTCTGTTTTAGCCTTAATAAACTAATTAACACCCTACAGACACACCATGCTCTTACCCCTGGTTATTTACTTAAGTGGTTGGTTCCCTCTGCCTGGAATGTCCTCTCCAATAACTCTCCTGTTCACTCTCACCTCCGTCTGCTCTTCCTCCAAAAGCTTGGCTAACTTACTTATCCTTCATTTTAAAATCGGGATCACTTTCTTTAGGAAGTCACTAATTCTTATAGATCCTCTCCTCCAATTGTATTAGGTATTCTTTTCTCTCCTCCATGTTTCCTTAATATCCATATTATAAGACTTGTCTTACTGTGTAGAAATTGCCTGTTTACTTGTCTGCATAATGCATTAGACTGAACTTTTAGAGACTGTAAATTGTCTCTTGTCTATCGTCTCCCTAGTGTCCAGTATAGTGCCTGTTGTCAGATAGATGTTGTTTGTATACTTCTGTTAGATAATAAACTATTACTCAGCAAATATTTATTATTTGTTGGATGCGTGTACAACTTCTAGTTACTATTACTGCTAAAATTAACATGTTAAAAATGATAAAACCAGATGGGGATATATTAAAATGACAATAGTGTTTGTATTAGAATAGGGGGTTATATGAGTGTCCCCCCCCCATTTTTCAAATTGTCTTTAATGGTAATTGTTCAGACTATCTGTAATTACAAAAATATTTGGTTATGAAAAATGACCAAGAGAGATTGAACTATATCCTAAAAATACCCTTTTGTGTAAAAATGTTTCTCAGTTAGTAAGGATCTCAGTGATATATCAGAGAAGGCAATGGCAACCCACTCCAGTACTCTTTTGCCTAGAAAATCCCATGGATGGAGGAGCCTGGTAGGCTGCAGTCCATGGGATCACACAGAGTCAGATATGACTAAAGCAACTTAGCAGCAGCAGCAGTGATGTATACCCAGTCTTATTTTTTGTAAACTCTGCAGCTTCAGCTCTCAGTTGTAACTTGGGTTTACAAACTTGCAGTGAACTAGCTGCTTTGTTTACTAGCTACCTCCTGAGAAGACTGAGCTTGTAGGAATGTGGCTAGTATGGGTTTTAGTTTTCTTCTTCCCTATCCTGTACCTCCTAACTTCCTGCTAGGAAGTTTAGTAAATAAGGGCCAGTGTCTTTCAGATTATTTCCTGCCACGTTTTGATCCTGACTGAGAAAAGCCTCCGGAAATAATCCAGAAGATTCAGGGGTTTTACTGCATTTTGAAAGACTTATTTTAAGATAGGTCTTAAAGGGAAGTAGATTGGTGGGGGTGGTTTGCCATAGAATAGGACTCATATATATTTTTTTTTAGTTCCTAGTTATATGCCAGAATTTGTGCAAGCTACTTTATTTTTGTTATCTTATTTAATCCTCATAACAACCTGGGATTCATAATTAAACTTTAGTAGTTTTTGTAATTAGTATTTGAACTTAAAGTTGTTTGGCACCAAGGCCTGTTTTCAACCATTTCACCACAGTGTCTCAGCTTCTAACAAAATCTTCCAGGCCAATATATAATTGATTCTAGGATAATTGGCAGTGTCTTTATGATAAAATGTAAGCTGCTTAATGACGTACTAAGGTTCTTTGAAATATAAATTCTACCTACCTGTCCAGCCTTTCCTCTTACCACTGCTTTCCTTTGTGTCTGTCTCTGTATTGCCAATTGTTTTGCAGCTTCCCAAACTTGCTGTACTTTTCTGCTTCCTGGCTTTTGAACACACTATTCCTTCTGTCTGAAATTCCCTCCCTCTCCCATTTTGCCTAACTTGTTCCTTGTCCTTTAAAATTCAATTTAGTCAATCATTTTAGGAAAACCTTCTATGTCTTTGAACAGTTGGATTAGTCCCCTCTTTAGACACCATCCACCAATCTGTTACAGCAATTACCACATATTATGTCTTCTTAAGTATTTCCTTCATGAATAATTTAGGAACAGTTACAATGTTTTATTCCTTAAAATTGTTTTTGGTTGACATATATACACTATACATAATACATATATTGACATATGTACATTATTGATATATATACACAATTGATATAACTCACTGTTAATATTAGTATTGTGTAGGTCTGTCAACCAAAAAAACTTTAATAAAACACTGTAATTGTTCTCAAATTATTCATAAATAAGACATTTAGATAACTAATGAGAACCTACTGTATAGCACAGGAACTCCACTCAGTGCTCTCTGGTGATCTAAATGGGAAGGAAATTCAAAAAAAGAGGGTATATGTGTAGCATATAGCCGATTCACTTTGCTGTATAGCAGAAACTAACAGCATTATAAAGCAACAATACTTCAATAAAAATTTAAAAAAAAAAATTGGGAGGAGGATATCCTCTGCATTTAGCATATTTCTTGGTCAGTGATGACCAATAAATCTTTGTGGAATGAAGGAATCTTTGAATGAACAAGGTGATGTTTTAACGTATATCTTTCCTTTGTTCTTGAAATGCAGAGCCAGGATTTCCAGGACTGAATCCTCCAATTCCCTGGGAACATGCACCACGACCCCATTTCCCTCTTGTCCCAGCTTCGTGGCCTTATGGTTTGCATCAGAACTTCATGCATCAGGGAAATGCCAGATTCCAGCCCAACAAACCTTTCTATACTCCAGGTACCATTGCTTACATATTTGTTACAAGGCTGAGTGGGTTTTGTTCTGGTACTGTGGAGCCTTTGTAAAGGCCAGGATCTGGGAGTGAAACTTTATGAATTCAGTAAACATTCATTGAGAGAGCATACTGTATGTCAGACTTTGCTAGATGCTTATTGCTCAAGCAGAATTAAATGATAACACCTACACTTAATACATATTTTGTTAGGAAAGCTAGACATGTAAAACAGACAAGGATAGGAGCTTGGAGGAATCCATTAACTTTGCCCTAGCAGAGGAAGCAGAATGTGGACACCAGGGATCAAACTGCCTAAGATTTTGACATTTGAATTAGGTCTTGAAATATATGGAATTTTTTTCCCTAGAGATTGTGTAGAGATTAGAGAAGAGTGTTCTTAGCTGAGGCAAAATATAAGCAAAATCACTTGAGTTTTGCCTCAGTAGAAAGAATGGGAAAAAAGAGAAAATCATAGGAGTAGATGAGGTAAATGGAAAAGTGTGTAGGTAATGAGGCTAGAGAAGGTCGGCTGAAGTCATATTATAAAGGAGTTTGGATTTAGTTTAGCAAGCGATGGAATCTAGTAAAATTTTTGAGTTGAGTAATGTAATAGTCGATTTGTTTAGTAAAACTGAGATTTGAATGACATTTGAATTGATTATATTCTGTTGGTTCTTATGTACCAGTAATGGCTTTGATCTAAGTAATGAATAGCATTTTATCTACTCTTATGTGCCTCCACAGTATCTCAATTCAAATAGGGAATGTTTAGGGGGAAAAAGTTAATTCTAAGAGGTTATCAGGTAAATAGGCACGAGCCTTTCAGTTTCCTGTCTGTGTTGTGTCCAGCAGACAGATGTGCCACCCGTCGGTGTAGAGAGCGTTGTCCCCACCCACCAAGAGGAAACGTGTCGGAGTAATGCAAGTCCATTTTCTTTCAGCTGGTCTACAGATGCACAGCAACCAGCCAATCCTGCTGTCTCAAGGGTATCCGTACCTCAGTGTCAGTTACATTCAGCAGAAAAAGTGACATTTAATGGAAAATAAAACAAATCAGGTTCTGATTTAAAATTTTAACATTTAGATAGCTTATTTAAATTCTAAGACTGTTTTTAAAGACTGTATTATTTGTATATAAATATGAACTATAGTTTTTACTAGTATCACCAAATTGAGTGATACAAATTTCATCTATTTTATTACCCTATTTTTAAGGGAATTTTGTTTTGTTTAACCTTGATGAATTGTATAAAGAGAGAATTTTAAAATTACATTCTTTATTTTCTATTAGCTGTATTCATACTTTGGTTGCTTCAGACTTTATATATATTGTTCTTAAGAATTAGGAAAGACTTTCATGTGTTTTAAATTTGTCACTTCTATTCTTTACAGAACCTTGTAGTGCCAAAAACTTTTTAAAAGGTAAAAAAATAATAAAATAAAACCTCAAGATTGAAGATTTAGATTTTTTTTCTTTTACATTCTTGTATATTGAAAATATTCATACTTGAACAGAAATTTGCTTTTGTCTGTATTTGAAGTAATTCTATTTTAAGTTAATAAATCTTTTTGACAAGAGTCAAATTTGGTTAATTCATCTAGTTGTTTAGATGATAGGAATATAATGTTACAATTCAGAGATTTTTTTTTTAAAGTATTTATTTATTTGGCTGCACCCTGTCTTAGTTGTGGCATGTGAACTCTTTAGTTGCTACATGTGGGATCTAGTTGCCTGACCAGGGATCGAACCCAGACTCCCTACATTGGGAGTACAGAGTCTTAGCCACTGGACTACCAGGGAAGCCCCAGAGATTAGTTTTACTCCCAGTGAATAGACTGTTCTAAATCAGAGATTTAGTTTTACAAAAAGATCTACGAATCTTTTCATTTTATTTGATTGGATCTTCACAGCACCCATGAGATTGATAGAAGCAGATACTATCTCATTTTATCATTGAAAAAACTGGAGGTGCAAAACAAAATGAATTCTAAAGTTAGGACAGTTACATGTTGGGATTCGAATTGAAACAGATCTTTGAAGTAGAGTTTTTAAACTGTTGAAACTGATACTGACAATTAGAATGGAGGGAAGGTAATTTTTATTTACTGAGGAACTAACATGCCAGTCTGTTTTGAGTCGTGTATTACTGCCTGGAAAGTACACATCCTGCAAGGATGATGTGTACCAGTAATAGCTCATGATCAGTGATTATAGTTGGATTCCAAGCTTGTATTGTTGGTGGTATATTTCTTAACTGTTCCTGGTACTCTATGTTGAAGTGAGGTCATCTTATGTGAACAACTGAGAGAGACTTGCAAGAGATTTCAGACTAAATGATGCAATAGATTTGGAAATCTGCAGAATAAGTAAATACAGATGTCTTTTAAGAACAGTGTATTATCTTTGTTCTGCTTCCTCACAGATATGTGTTCCTTAAAGAGGAGAGCATGTGGGCTTTTGCCACAGTTTCCAGTATGGAAGGAAGATGCTTGAAATTTATTGCAGGTGGTTGGAAGGCTTTCCTGCTATATTTATAGCCTTGGAAAGGAATTTTTTAAATGTTAAGCTGTTAGTTTTTCATATTAAAGCTTCAGCATGCCTTGGCAATCATTATGAATTACTATGCTGTGCACCTGGAACTAACATAGTGTTGTTGGTCAGTTAAACTTAAAAAAAGCTTCATTCACAATCTCGTGGAATCCTCCTAAGTGGTGGAGTTTAGCTTATTGGTTTTGTTAATAATGAGATAGGTAACTGGCCCAATGTACACTTTTCTGTTAAAATATGACTTAAGAGAATTCAAGATTTTTCTTTAAAGTCAGTGTTGTAAGCATTTCATGTCCTTTCAGGTCTTAGAGAATAGAGTGCTGGTTTTTCTGTTCTACTTTTGTACATATTTTAAATATTCATTAAAAAGAAAATGACTTGGGAATTCCCTGGTGGTCCAGTGGTTTGGACTCTGTGCTCACACTACCAAGGGCCTGGGTTCAGTCCTTGGTCGGGGAACTAAAATGCCAAAAGCTGTGCAGTGCAACACTCCTCTTGCCCCTAAAATTAATCTGCAACAAGAGACTGCCCCAGTTCAGCCTTGCTTCTCTGGCAAAAGGTATTTATGGGGAAGTAAACCCCAGTTACCTAAGTTTTACTTATGTAACAGTGTTCCTATGTAGTAATTTTCAGCATCTCACGTGTCCCTCCTTCAGTAATTGCTAGTATTCAATTGTAGAACTGTTCCAAGTTGAAAAATAGAAAACTTGTAATTTATGTGGTAGTAGCTGAGTTTTATAATTTAGACTTTTCATATAAACTATAAAATTATGAATTCAAATCTCTTGTAGATCAATTGAAGTCTGAAATTCAGTCTTCTGCAGAGAATTCACACACGCTTATCACATTGCTTTGAAATTTTTGTAGTGTTTAATCACATGGAGTAATTAACATTTTCCTTTGCCATTAAAGATTATTTAAAAAGATGAACAATAACATACTATATATTCATATTCATTCAGTCCCCTGCAGATAGACGTCTGCTGTTTCCAGCTCTTCTCATTTATAAAATATATATGTAAAGTGATGATAGGATAGGCTACTCTTGTATTTGGTTATAGTCAGCTCTCAGTATCCACAGAGAATTGGTTCCAGGATCTGTGGCAGATACCAAAATCCACAGGTGCTCAAATCCCATAGCTGGCCCTCCATATCCACATCTGCAGATTCAGCCAAATTTGGATCATGTAGAACTGTAATGTTTATTGGGAAAAAATCTGCATACAAGTGGACTCATGCAGTTCAAACTCACATTATTCAAAGATCAACTGTATTCTATTATGGTGAATTCTTATAAATGGGATTATTAGATAAAAAGGATAAAAGTTCACAGAGGTTCCTGCTGTGCTGTGCTAAAAAAGTGGAGTCCGCTCAGTCGTGTCCAACTCTTTGTGACCCCGTGGACTGTAGCCCACCACACTCCTCTGTCCATGGGATTTTCCAAGCAAGAGTACTGGAGTGGGTTACCATTTCCTTCTCCAGAGGATCGTCCCAACCCAGGGATTGAACCCAGGTCTCCCACATTGTAAGCAACACGCTTTACCGTCTGAGCCACCAGGGAAGTCCATTGACTTAGCTGTGCTGTGCTAAGTCACCTCATTGTGTCCAACTCTTTGCGACAGCATGGACTGTAGCCCTTAAGGCTCCTCTGTCATAGGATTTTCCAGGCAAGAATACTGGAGTGGGTCGCCTTTTCCTGCTCCAGGGGATCTTCTGGACGGAAGGATCTAATCCATGTCTCTTATGTCTCCTGCACTGACATTTTCCTGGCCAGCAGGTTCTTTACCACTAGTGCCACCTGGAAAGCTACATACAACAAAATTGCTGTATTGCCGAAAAGTGGTTACTAATTTGCAGTTCCAAGAATCAATATATAAAATGTGTTGGTAAGGTTATAAAAAAGCCCTAAACGCCAAATACAGTTTTTCCTTGTAAAGGATAATCTGTTTATTACAAAAAAAGCATTAAATAACAGTATAAAAATCACTAAAAATTCCATAAACCAGAAATACTATTAATATCCAGTGAATTTCATTCTTTTAAACCATCTCTTTAATACACACATATCATATATATATAGTTACACGTACATAGGAAAAGTTTTACAAAAGTGGGTTCACATGCTGTATTTAGTACATATAGCAAATTAATTTTACTTCAATTTAACTGAAGACAAAAATGTAAAATTTTCAACTTATAAAAAATTTTTTTCTACAAGAGAATCTAGTTCTAAAGACTGCTGAAATTAAGGACAAGTATAGAAAACATTGAAGAGGCTGGAGTTTTTTTTTTTTTCCAGCTTCATGTATGTTTTAGAGATTGTATGACTCTTGTCATAAAAAATTGAGTTCTACTTCCTGCTTACTGTACAGTGTTCAAATATTTCATTTGTCTTAACGATTTCCCATTATTTTTATTTAAAATTTCTAAAGTGTTTACTGCCATTTCTTTTACTGCTTTTTTCCCTAAATCCTTAATTTGATTCATTTCTTGTTCAGTAACATCAGGCAGTTTTCCCCCTAGTGGTTGTATGCTTATAAGCACTTGCATACTTAAGAATGTCTATTCCCTTTATATTTTAAGGACAACCCTGGCTGGGTATAAAGTTCCTGGCACAGTTTTCCTTAGACCTTTGGAGCCTTTTGCTTCACTACCTTAGTGGAGACCTGAGGCCATCTTGATCCTTTCCCTCACTATACATGACTTGATTTCTCTGCTTGGGTTCCCATATTCTTTTTCTCTTTAAATCAAGGTGATTTTTCTTCTATTTGAATTTTTTAAGTTGATTTGCCCAATTCCCTTTATCAGAAATATCAGTTAATCATAGGCAAGGTTTCTTTATCTTTTTATTATCTCTATAATAATATATATAGCTTGAAATCTATATAGCTTTTCCCATTTTTTATTCCCTCCAGTTTGTTTTCTCTGTGCCTTGTCTGTTTTGTATTTTGTAAGGCTTTCATTACAAATCTTCATTTCTTCAAGTTCTGCCATGCTTACTTTCCACTTCTATCTTTTAATCTCTTAGAACTTGTATTCTTGCATTAAAAAAGAAACAGATCATTTTATCTTTTTTGAATCTGTAGAAACTTGTTCCTTTTTTTGGCTAGGAATGACCAGCATGTGAGCATTTTTTTCTGGTTAGTGCTTATTTAAATTTAGATCTGCCAAAAATAATGGAGAGGCTAGAGGAATGAACTTTTAAGTTGGGTTGTTACACTGGAAGCCTCTCACCAAATCTATTGTTTCCTTTGCTCCTAAGAATACATATCCTTTAATTCTTTAGTATTAAAAGGTCATCATGCCCAATGGCAAACCTTTTAAAGCAGTATATTCAAATTGTGGGGAGTATAAACAATTTAGTGGTTGTACACCCAACAGTAAAACTGATAATGCATAGAAATATCAGAATGTATTTTGCATACGGAATATTTTCTTGAAATCTGTTTTAGTGCAGAATATGTATAAGTATAGAGGTAACATGAAAAATATGTCTCTAAATACAGGCCAAAGTTGTAAACCTTTAGTTCCAAGGCCTCACTCATGCAGTAGGCTAGCACACAGATGACAGAAATGGTCCTTCAGCAAGGTTCGTCCTGAAGTCATCTGCTCTACAATTCTGTAGTTTATCAAAGGGATCTCCAGAGAGAGAGGTTTGACATGTCAGTTTGCAGTTTACACTTGGGAAGGTTTATTTTTGGTATTAAATATTACTGGGGTTTAGGGTGGATTTCTACGTTTTTATACTTTAAAAATATACTTTTAAAACTAATATACTGGATGATAACTTGGTTGGTCCATAGGTCATTCAGCCAGAATACACTTTTTTTTCATTTCTGCTAGGACTCTATATAACAGATAGAAATAGAGGCGCTTACATTTAATTTTTAAAGACAGTCCTATATATAGTTGTATGTTGAGCCATAATAACTCATGATTTTATTAGCTCAAATAGTATCAGGAGAACAATTATTGAAGAACATGAAATCTCAAATATGATGCCCAAACACTTTAGTATTGATGCTGAAGTCCTCAAGTTCAACAATCAATAGGATGTTTAGCCTATGATTAGATATGACTTTCCAAGAAACTGGATCCTGTGAGGCAGTTGGTCTTCATAATTGTTGCCAGGGGCAGAGCTGCAGGAAATATCAATTATTTTTTTTCCATTTTAAAGGAGGAAAGGTAAGTACAGGTAGACAGAACTCCTCTAGCAAAGATCCAACACCCTCTTGATTATCAGTACCCATGGGCACTATTTAATCCTTATTTTGCTTCTTTGTCCTTAGCATCCTTAACCCATCTCTCCCATTTCCTCTACCTTTCTGAAATGATTCAATTATTTCAATTTTCAGTCAGTGTTTGCCCTTCTTCCTCAACAGAGTGTTGCTTATGATTCTACTACTAGTTTTCCTTACAAATGTACGCTCCCTAGGCATTCCATTCAATTCTACACCTACAATTACCTAAACATTGTTAATTCAGGGTTAGATCACTAGCTCAACTCCAGTTCTTATTTATAATGTCTGGGCTTTATCTAGATATACCATGGCTGTCTCAAAGTAAACTTCAAGTTAAGCTGAATGCATTTTTTTCTCCCTACTACCACAATTCTCACTACCTGCCCCTCTAAAACCTGGTTTCTTCCTGCTGTATTTTCTGGTTTTGTGAATGGTGCTGTTGTCCAGTAACTCAGGTTAAAACTCTGACTGGCATTAGATATTTTTTCTCTCCATTGAACGTTTTCATCCTGGTTGCCCTGCTGCTACTGCTAGTCTTGATAATATCAATGCTCATAGCATAAAGGTGCTGAGCACCTTAATTTGGAATTCAAGGCTGTAGGGAAGAAGAAACACTATACAATAATGCTATGTAATAGGTGTCAAGTTTTACTGTTTGTTGAACGTTTAATGCAACTGGATTAAATGATCCAGAAAAAGCCTTACAACTGAATTCATTCTTATAAAGCTGCTGATAACAGGTCAGTTTTCATGTTTATTACCATTTGCTGCTGCTGGAAGTAAAACCTGGAGCTAATATATTTTACCGACTTGTTTTTTTTAATGGAACAGCAGCACATATCTCAGAATTCTCAAAACAGTTCAAATCTCAGTGTAAACCAAAACTAAAACCACAGAAAAACAGGAAATGGGTGTGTCAAGTTTAATAACAAAAATAACAAGGTGGCCACATCCTCCCCTTGTTTCATACACTCTATTTGAATCCATTCTACCCTCATAAATTTGAGTATAAACAAGTTTGTACAAAGAAGCCAAAAGCAGCTCTCAGTTCAGGAACCATTATCTTTCAAATGTGTGGATTACGTACAATTCATAAAGAGATACAAAACTCAGCACCTCTTCCATGTTAAAAAAAAGTGAAGAAAATGTGGTTTAAAAAAAATCTAAAATACTCTCATAGCTGCCTGGGACTGAGTAGATCTTTCTTTCACGTAGACAGATGCCTTCATCTCCACAGAAGGCCACTTGTATTAAAACCAAACTGAGTCCATTACTCATTCCCTCTCCGGCTCTTCTTGTGGCTTTTCTTAGACCTGAAATGGTGACACATACAAATCATTAAATTTACCAGCTGTTTTAGGAGCTGAGGAAGGATTTTTGAGAAAGACTGATACGTGCTAACACTGATGGGGGACAAAGACAGTCAATATTCATTAAAGGTACTTGGTGTTTTATGTTTAAGAGCAACACTGAGTTAGGCATTACTCTCCAAAATTTATCATTGAAGAAATGACCTCTGAGAGATCGAGTGCTTCCAACAGTGTACAGTTTCTAGAGGTATCTAATGAAAGCTTACCAAATGAAAATGACTTATCCAATGTCATTAACTGCTAAGTATTAAAAATTGGGACTGAGACTTCCCTAGTGGTCCTGTGGTTAGGAATCTGCCTGCCAATGCAGGGGACACGGGTTCAATCCTTGGTCCAGGAAGACCCCACGTGCTGTGGGGCAGCTATGCCTGTGTACTGCAGCTGCGAAGCCCATGAGCCCTAGGGCCTGTGCTCTGCAATAGGAGGGGTCACTGCAGTGAGAGGCCTACATACTGTGGCTGGAGAGTAGCCTTTGCTCACCACAACTAGACAGGGCCCAGGAGCAAAGAAAGCCCAGTGTGGCCAGAAGTAAATACATTTTAAAAAATCTTAAAAGCTGGGAAGGAACCCCAGGTCTCCTGAGATTAAGGCTCATGCCTTTATCCAAAGCCGCAATCCTACAAGAAAAATAACTTCATGTATATATAATTCTAGTAATTTTCAGGGCAAGAGACCACTTTGTCCTATAATTAAGGAGAATTCCTAAACTGTATTGATGGAGATTATATCTCCACTAACACAAGAATATTTCAGGTCTAACTGAGTTGTAATTGGGACTTTAATTTGTGAGTAAAGACTTAAATTCTTAAGTCAAAATAGAAGCTAATCCATACCTTTCAGGAGATTTTGAGTGGCTCCTGTGTCTGTGACTACGGTGATGACCTGGAGAAGAAGAAAGACTATTCAGTGTACCAGTTTCTATCCTCATACTCTCTGCTGTTATTTCCCCTAGTTTATTTTTGGCTTGTGATAGGGACACCTTGTTGGTAGCAAAGAACTGAACCCACTTAGCCTTCAGGACTTTATGGCTAAATTTCACTAACACCACACTGGGTATTTACCACTACTCTGTCATGTCTTACTCCTATAATTTCAGATGAAAACTGAAGCTCACCATCCTATCAACAAAGCTGGCAAATGACAGTTAAAATGTCAACTCTAATTTTCAAATTTTATGTCCACTTCCTTTTCTAGGCAGTAATAAAGTAAGGTACTCCTGTATTGTAGGAGGCTAATTGCTCCTATTACATTTCTTTATTGAGACAACCAACAGCAAGCAAAAGGCCCTAATGCTATACCTGGGGACTTGGAGCGGGATCTGTGCCGTCTATCTCGGGACCTGCTGCGATGACGTCTTGGACTCTTGCTCCGATGCCGTTCTCTGCGAGGGGAGGGGCTGTGGAAATGACTGGTCAGACTCCCATATCTGTCCTGACAATATAAACACAACAACAACATCCCCCCTCCCCAAATCTCTATACTTCATCACAAGTCACTAAAGGCTTACCTCCTCCTCTTGGGAGACCGACTCCGCCTACACGGAAAGAAGAAAGAAAGAAGAACCTTAGTAGGTGCCCTGGACACTGTAAATTGCTAAAATTGCCCCAAATCTTAACCCAACTCTGTTATCCATGTCCTTTGTCATTTAACTTTAATACCCTCTGACTCCAAGTCTGGGACTGGCCATGTGACTTGCTTTGGCCAAAGGGGTATTTGTACATGTGATGCAGATGCTAGAAAGATTACTTGCATGGTTGGGCTTGTTCAGTCTCATATTCTGCCACTGCCATGGGAACAGGCCTACCCTAGGCTAGAATGTGACACACACACAGATGAACTGCTCCAGTCATCCTAGCTAAGGCCATCTACACTAGCCAACAGAGAATATTGCAAAACAAGTGAGTGACCATAGCTTATACTCAAAAAACTGTCTAAGCCCAAATTAAATCACTGGCCACAGACCTGTGAATTAAATAAATGTTTGCCACTGAGGTTTTGTGGGTGGTGGTTTTGGAGCAACTAATACATTGGCGAGCACACATTCTCCACAGGCTAGCATTTTCCTTCCATGAAGTCCAAACTTCTACACTCCAGGGCTTAAAGTATCCCTGGAAGATGCCAATGCCTAAGGCCTTACCTTCTGGGAGATCGACTCCTACTCCTCCGATAGCGCAGTGTGGGAGAGCGACGGGGTTTGTCCAAGTCTCGGTAGCTTCTCCGGCGATGGTCAGGTGATGGCACTCTTTCCAACTGGAAAAGAGAGGGCCTGGGTCAGTGATGAGCACAGGCTTATAGAGAGCCAACTAGGAACATGGCTTATACCCTCCTCCCCATCCCATCCCAAATTCCACCTCCAACTGACTTTAAAACACAGTAATTTGAATATATATGGGATAACACTGAGGACAAGAAAACACTACCAAATAAAAAATCTGATAATCCCATTACTGTTCTAGTGCTGGTACCATTATTGTGGAACTATGTAAGAGTAATGAGAGGTAAGTATGCTTATCTCCTAAGAAGCTGGATTTCCAATGTGAAAGAAGAAATAGAGATGCAAGACTGATGAGGTTAAATAGAGTGTATTTTAAGCTTAAAATTTCTTTTTCCTTTAGCTTTATCAACTGTAAAGGCCTAGAAATACCATGTAGCAATGAGCCCAGACTGGTCTCTAAATAACATATCTCAATTAATGGAACTAAGAGCTTCTTGGGAAAATGGCTACTTTTAGGTCCAGGCTACAATATAATAAGACACAACTAGAACATATCACTGTATCAGATAGCAAGGGGCTGAAACTACTATGATTGCATCAAAAAGTGAAGTTGAGGGGGCCCCACTGGCCAGACACAGGACAATTTCAGCATCAACAAGGACAATAATGGTCCAGAACACCAAATATATTTTAATTGATAAATTCAAATGTTACCAAGGGCAAACCTTCTTAGGAGAATACTATAAAATCAACTCTTGATTTTAAAACATGACAAAGGGAAATAACTTACCTTACTTTTCTTATATAAACTTTATTTAAAAAATTAAATGTTGATTTGGGAGGTTTTTTAAAAAAATATCATTATTTTATAATCCTTAATGGATCTATGCAGAGATCATCAGTGGATCCGAATATTACAAACAGAGAACAGACTGTTTATCCTGGAGGAAGTACACTATACCTATGAAGCAGGTTGCTCCACTCCAAAACCCCCAAATCCAATTAAAGACTCAAGAACTAGTTAACAGAAAATAAAATAGACAAATGAACATGTTAAATGATACCACAGGGACACAATAACAAAAATAGAGATGATGAAAATTGTATAGAATGTTATGACCTGACATTTTAATATTAAGGAATCATTGATTTAAGGGCTGATGATGGTATGTGGCTGTGCCTTAGAAAGGGGTCCGTGTTGTTCCCAAAATATGAGATAATATAATGGCTGTGATCTGCTTTGAGATAACTGGTGGAGGACAACTGAGTAGATGTGGAGGAAACAAAATAGCTGAGCTGATCACTGTTGAAGCTAGGTGATGGGTATATGGAGATTTATTCTCTCCATTCTGGTATGTGATAAAATTTTCCATTAAAAAAAAAAGAATGCATATTTTTGGTTCACTCACCACAGAAAAGCCCCTCAGCCGTGCCTGGCTTTCCATTCATGAATGACTGTGCTTCCCTTAGCACTTATCTTAAATGGAGCCTGCTAAGCTCAGAACTACACTTTCATCTGCGCTACCTCAGATATCCACAGGCCAGAATTTCTTATATTTCCCCCTAGCTTTTTCTACACATATAATTTTAATCACAAATGTTTTAGATCTTAAAAAAGAAAACAAAACTTACTGTAATCATTTCCACGTTATCACATATTTTTCTGGCTGCACCAAGTGGCATGTAGGATCTTAGTTTGCCTAACAGGGAGAACTAACTTAGAACTTAGTTCTCCACACCGCCCTGCCCCACAGTGGATGCATGGAGTCTTACCCACTGGACCTCCAAGGAAGTTCACTTGTTACTTTTCATAATACTTCTAATGGCGGCCTAATACTCTGTTGAATTGTTAATAGTTTACCTGACTGCTCCCTGACAACTTACTTGATTTCAAGTTTTCAGCATTTTAACAAATAGTGGAAGGACATGACTATGCAGTAGGTGGTTTTTATTTCCCTAAACTAGGTTTACTTCTTAGTATGCATTCAGTTATGAACATTATTATTTTTGTCCCAAGTATTTAAGAGTTACCACTTATTATGTAATTATAATGTCCCAAAGCTAAGGGCTTTATGTATATAATTTAATTTAATACTCATAAAAGTCCTCAAAGAAAGGTATCATAATCCTTGCTTTATAGAAGAGAAAATAGAGATTATATAATTTACATAACATAATGCCACTAGTAAACGAGAGCTGAGATACGGATCAAGTCCATTTAACTCTAGGACCCACACTCTCAATGATGAAATACTGTATTTTGGGGTTTTTCTTTTTTGGTTAAAACTAAATAAAAGTTTGAAAACAAAACAAAAAAACCATTCCCATTCCCTGTAATTCTCCCTCCTTCAACCCTTAAGCTCCCAGGTGCCTGACCTTCTCATCCTCTTCTTCCTCCTCTTCACTGGACTCCACGTCATCCATGTCTTCTTCCAGAGCACTAACCCGAGGCTCCAGCTGTTCAGCTTCCTCTAGCACATAGCGTTTCTACAGAGAACACAATGAAAGTTAGAGAGGGCCCTTCTATCTCCTCTATGTCCTGAAGCTCCAACACTGGGCTTCTGGAAGTGACAGAAAACCTATGGCACAATAGCTGAGGCAATTTCATCTCAAAGATATCCCAGACACAGATATTCTTAGAGAGTTTAGCATACCTAGGATCTATATATATAAAGTTTCCCTGTAAAGAGAGAAATACAAAGATGAAGAGAATATCACTTTTCTATTGCCTCTACTCCCTGTGACCTTATACTCTAACGTCACTAGAACATCAATCAGTATAGCTGTAGCCTTGAATAGAAATTATGGACTTCACACAAAAGGGCCAATAGTTCAAGACAATGTTGGCTGGGAGTTTTCCAGCAGCTCAGACCAGAATCCACTGAGAGATTCACTAAGACTCAGTCCAGTGTGGGGGTTTGGGTCCTCCTGCTCTTAGCACCAATTGTCTATTAGACCCAGGATTTGGGGAGCTGTATACAGACATGCATTTTGAACAAGGCTCAGGATATAAACAAACCACCTCCTAGTTTCATTTTCTTCTAAGATGTGACTTAGCAATCCTAAGTGACTAAGGACTTGAAAGGCAAAGGTGAGTTCAAGACGGACATAAGACCTTATGGTTTTGTTTGTGTGTGTGTGTGCACCAAGGACATACAGATCACTGGATAGCCCTAAAATAAATAGTACCATTTGTACTCTTATTTTGCTCTCATTCATCCCTGACAAAATTCTGTAAGGGTTAGGAGAAATGAGATAAAGATGCCATTCAGTGACATGAATCCCTTGAAAAAGGGTTCCTTGGAAAAGATCACCAATCTGGGATCTAGGACTGTATGAGACACGGTATCCAGAAGCCCTGATGTTCACCAGACTTCGAAGTGATCAACGTCAACGTATTAACTTACAGTATTTGTGTTTGATAAAATTAGAATTCATTCCAGAGAAGCTCCCTGCCAATGCCAGGGCAGGTGAGAAGCTATGCCCTATGGATTGCTTAAAAGAACAAATCAAAGCTAAAGGTAGTCTTAAGGGTCACTTCATCCAGCACATAGAGAGGCCCACACCAGAACACACCTCTCAGTGATGTGGTAACATGTATCAGTCATAGTTCAACTTTCCTCTCCTGAGGTCTGCTTTGTGGGTTTTCCTTCTAGATTCCAGCAGACCACCCCATTTGCATCAACACGCTTGCTCAGAGATGACTGGACTCTAGAACCCAGTCCCAACCTGACTGTAGTTTGGAGTCTATCCTTTTTTACAGTATTTCTAAACATAATATCACAGCTAAGGATAAAAAGTGTGAGAACTGGACCCTGAAATCAGGTTTTCAGATTTGAAATGTCATCCTTTTCACTACAGTCTATAATAATCAATATGGAAAAGGAGAAATAATTTTCAGAATTATTTTCTATGATTTTCTGTAATTGAGTCCCTCTGGAGGAAGAGTGGTTCATTGCACTTATCTGTGAGCACTACCAACTACCAACTATCTTTATCCATCTGCTTTGCTGCCTCAAGAAAGTTAACCTTGCCCATTTATCATATTTACAATCCATTCTATACTCCATATTGACTTTTTCAGGTCCCTTTGATCTGTTTTTTATTGAGGTGAAATTCACAATGTACACAATCAGCAATTTTAAAGTGTAAAATTCTTCCATCACCATCTCTCACTAGTTTAAAAACTTCCTCATCACACCAGAATCATTCCTCATTTCCCTTCCCTGAATCCCCTAGTAAGTAATAATCTCTGCTTTGTCTCTCATATATTTACCTAGTCTGAACAGGCAAGTTTGTCCTTGGAGTACAAAATGGAACAGGGCAAAGGCTAACAGAGTTTTGCCAAGAAAACACTGGTCACAGCAAGCACCCTCTTCCAACAACACAAGAGATGACCCTACACGTGGATATCACCAGATGGTCAATACTGAAATCAGACTGACAAAAACAAGACCCGGAACTGACTGGCTCAGATCATGAGCTCCTTACTGCAAAATCCAGGCTCAGATTGAAGAAAGTAGGGAAAACCACTAGACCATTCAGGTATGACCTAAATCAAATCCCTTACATTTATACAGTGGAAGTGACAAATAGAGTCAAGGGATTAGATTTGGTAGACAGAGTGCCTGAAGAACTATGGACAGAGGTTCATAATGCTGTATAGGAGGTGATGACCAAAACCATCCCAAAGAAAGAGAAATGCAAGGCGGTAAAATGGTTGTCTGACGAGGCTTTACAAACAGCTGAGAAAAGAAAAGACGTGAAAGGCAAAGGAGAAAGAGAAAGATACATCCATCTGAATGCAGAGTTCCAGAAGAGCAAGGTAAGAAAAGCAAGCTTTCTTAAGTGAACAAGGCAAAGAAATAGAGGAAAACAGTAGAATGAAAGACCAGAGATCTCTTCAAGAAAACTGGAGACACCAAGGGAACGTTCCATGGACAGATGGGCTCGCTACAGGACAGAAATGGCAAGGACCTAACACGAGCAGAAGAGATTAAGAAGAGGTGGCGAGAACACACACAAGAACTAAAGAAAACAGGTCTAATGACCCGGATAACCAAAATGGTGTGGGCACTCATCTAGAGCCAGACATTCTGGAGTGTGAAGTTCAGTGGGCCTTAGGAAGCATTACTACAAAGCTAGGGGAGGTGATGGAATTTCAGCTCAGTCATTTCAAATCCTAAAAGATAATGCTGTTAGTGCTACACTCATTAAGCCAGCAAATCTGGAAAACTCAGCAACAGCCACAGGACTGAAGTTTTCATTTCGGTCCCAAAGAAGGGCAATGCCAAAGAATGTTTAAATTACTGCACAACTGCACTCATCTCACATGGTAACATGGTAATGCTCAAAATTCTTCAAATTAGGTCCAACAGTATATGAACAAAGAACTTTCAGATGCACAAAATGGATTTAGGAAAGGTAGAGGAACCAGAGATCAAATTGCCAACATACACTGGATCATAGAAAAAGCAAGGGAATTCCAGAAAAACAACTACTTCTGCTTCACTAACTATGTGAAAGCCTTTGACTATGTGGATCACAACAAACTGTCAAAAGTTCTTAATGAGAATACTAGACCACCTTACCTGCCTCCTGAGAAACCTGCATGCAGGTCAAGAAACAACAGTTAGAACCGGACATGGAACAATGGACTGGTTCAAAATTGGGAAAGGAGTACATCAAGGCTGTATATCATCATCCTGCTTATTTAACTTCTATGTAGAGTACATCATCCAAAATGCTGGGCTGGACGAATCACAAGCTGGAATCAAGATTGCCAGGAGAAATATCAAAAACCTCAGATATGCAGGTGATACCACTCTAAATAAAGGCAGAAAGCGAAGAGGAACTAGAGTCTCTTGATGAGAGTGAAAAGAGTGAAAAATCTGGCTTAAAACTCAACATTCAAAAAACAAAGATCATGACATCTGGTCCCATCACTTCATGGCTAACAGGGAAAAAATGGTAACAGTGGCAAATTTTATTTTCCTGGGCTCCAAAATCACTGCAGATAGTTGACTGCAGCCATGATACTAAAAGATGCTTGCTCCTTGGAAGAAAAGCTATGACAAACCCAGACAGCAGATTAAAAAGTAAAGACATCACTTTGCTGACAGAGGTCCATGTACTCAAAGCTGTCGTTTTTCCTGTAGTCATGTACAGATGTGAGAGTTGGACCATAAAGAAGGCTGATCTCCGAAGAATTTAGGCTTTTGAATAAGGGTGTTGGAGAAGACTCTTGAGAGTCCCTTGAACTGCAAGGAGATCAAACCAGTTAATCCTAAAGGAAACTGACCCTGAATATTCAGTGGAAGGACTGACTCTGAAGTTGAAGCTCTAATGCTTTGGCCACCTGATACAAACATCCCATTCACTGAAAAAGACCAATGCTGGGAAAGACTGAGGACAGGAGGAGAAGGGGCAACAGAGGATGAGATGGTTGGATGGTATCACTGACTCAACGGACATGAGTTTGAGCAAACTCTGGGACATACTGAAAGACAGGGAAGCCTGGAGTGCTGCAGTTCTTGGGGTTGCAAAGATTCGGACACTACTGAGAAACTGAACAGCAAAAATACGTGACTTTTGATCTTTAAATTATTCCTTCTTGGCTTTTATCTAGCAAGGCAAGGTGGGATACAGCAAACTGCTTCAGAATTACTGAGCTACAGCAGCATCAAAAAGGAGATCTTAAGTTCTGGGTCTTCCCAATTTGGGTTTCTGTGGTTGCTTAAAACTCTGAAGAATCTGTTCCCAGGCCCCATCTTAAACACTGTCTCTGGGAGCCTTTCATCAACGCTACCAATTTTACACAGAATATCAGAATCTGAGAGTCAAAGGCTCTTAGTCTACAGGTATCCCAATGATTTCTGCGATACATTTTACAATTTCACTGAGGTACAAGTGATGCACAATAAACTGTAATTCTTATAGTACACGATTTGATGAGTATTGTGTTGTATACGAATGTAAGTCAATACATCAGTGTAACGGATAGAGCCGCTCCACCCAACAGTTTACCTGTGCTCCTTTCGGGTTTCTCATTCCCTCTCCTCCCCAGTCCCTTACCCTATACCTAGGCAACCACTGCTCTTTCTGTCACTACAGTTTACATTGATCAGAAAGGAATTACACAGTACATACAATCTTGTGTCTTTTTTCACTCAGCACAGTTATTTTATGATTCATCCATGCTACTGCTATTTATCAATAGTTCATTTTTGCTGCTGAGTAGTAGTATCATTATATGGCCACATCACAATTTGTTTATTCATTCACTTGATGGACATTTGCGTTGCTTCCAGTTTCTGGCCATTACAAATGAAACTGTTAAGATTATCTGTGCTTAAGACTTTGTGTGGACATATGCTTTCATTTCCTGAGTAAATTTCTGGAAGTGGAATAGCTGGATTCAATGGTTAACTTCTTTGGAAACTGCCAAACTCTTCCAAGTTTGGTTGGTTCAGTTTATATTGTCACCAATAGGCTTTGGAGACTTCTAGTTCCTCCTAACTAGGAGGAACTTCTAGTTCCATCCTCACTAACACCTGATATGATCAGTCTTATTTTACACATTTTACTAGGTATATAGTGCATATTTCTATGCTTTTAATTTGCATTTCCCTAATGATTAATGTCTAGTCAAAGCTATGTCAAGTCTAGTCAAGGCTATGGTTTTTCCAGTGGTCATGTATGGATGTGAGAGTTGAACTGTGAAGAAAGCTGAGCGCCAAAGAATTGATGCTTTTGAACTGTGGTGTTGGAGAAGACTCTTCAGAGTCCCTCGGACAGCAAGGAGATCCAACCAGTCCATCCTAAAGGAGATCAGTGGTGTTCATTGGAAGGACTGATGCTGAAGCTGAAACTCCAATACTTTGGCGACCTCATGCAAAGAGTTGATTCACTGGAAAAGACCCTGATGCTGGGAGGGATTGGGGGCAGGAGGAGAAGGGGACGACAGAGGATGAGATGGTTGGATGGGGTCGCAGAGAGTCGGACAGGACTGAACAACTGAACTGAACTGAATGATCAATGATATAGAATACCTTTTTATGTGCTACTGGTCAACTATGTATTTTCTTTGGTAAAAGATCTGTTAGAATTTTTTGTTCATTTTCCCACTGGGTTGCCTTCTTGTTAGTAAGTTCAAGAGTCCTTTATAAAGTACAGATTCAAGAACTTTTATGGATATATGTTGTACAAACGTATTCTTCCAGTCTGTGGCTTGCCTTTTTAGTTTTGTAATAGCATCTTCTGAAAGGCAAGTTCTTAATTTTTATAAAGTCAGTTTATTAATTTCTAATAAATAATTCACATTACAGGAATTTGTCAAACACGAGGTCACTAAGATTTTCACCTATGTTTTCCTTAAGTTTTCTACTCTTAGCTTTTATGAGTCTATTACCCTCTTCAAGTTTATTTTTACATATAATGTGAGCGAGGAGAAGACATTCAATCATCTCATATGGCTATTTAATCACTTTAGCACCATTTGTGGAAAAGGTTATCCTTTTTCAATTGTTATTGCCCTAACATCTCTGCAGAAAACCAAGTGACCATGTACTATACACTTACTTCTGGTTCTTTCACTTTGTTCCACTGATCTGCTTGTCTAGCTTTATGCCACTACAACACTGTCTTATAATTAAGTAGTGTTTATCCTACTTTGCTCTTTTTCAAAGCTATTTTGGATATTCTAGGTCCTCTCCATATTCCTATACATTTTAGAATCAGTTTGCCAAGTTCTATCAAGTTTTATTTGGATTTTGATTGGAACCAAATTGAATCTAAAGATTAATTTGGGAGAACTGACAATTGTTGAGTCATGGTATCAGATATACCATGAACACGATATAGCTCCATTAATTATATCTTCTTTAGCTTCTGTCAGTAATGCAATGTTTTATATTGTTTAAAGTCTTACACATTTTTTGACAAAATTATCCACAATTATTTTATATTTTTGATGCTGTTATAAATAGTATCTTTTATACAAAATCTCAAATTTAATTGTTCCTAGCTCATGTAGAGAAATACAACTGACTTTTATACATTGACCTTGCACCCCACAATTCTGCATAAATAGATGACTGGGTAAACAAATTGTGGTATATATATACCCATGCAACAGAATATTATTCCTATTGAGCAACAAATGAAATAAAGAACTATTCAGTTCAGTTCAGTTGCTCAGTCGTGTCCAACTCTTTGCAAACCCCATGAATCGCAGCACACCAAGCCTCCCTGTCCATCACCAACTCCCGGAATTCATTCAGACTCACATCCATCGAGTCAGTGATGCCATCCAGCCATCTCATCCTCTGTCGTCCCCTTCTCCTCCTGCCCCCAATCCCTCCCAGCATCAGAGTCGTTTCCAATGAGTCAACTCTTCGCATGAGGTGGCCAAAATACTGGAGTTTCAGCTTCAGCATCATTCCCTCCAAAGAAATTCCAGGGCTGATCTTCAGAATGGACTGGTTGGATCTCCCTGCAATCCAAGGGACTCCGAAGAGTCTTCTCCAACACCACAGTTCAAAAGCATCAATTCTACAGCTGATGCAGTTATAAATAGTATCTTTTATACAAAATCTCAAATTTAATTGTTCCTAGCTCATGTAGAGACATACAACTGACTTTTATACACTGACCTTGCACCCCACAATTCTGCATAAATAGATGACTGGGTAAACAAATTGTAGTATATATACCCATGCAACAGAATATTATTCCTATTGAGCAACAAATCAAATAAAAAACTATTAGTATATGCAAACATGGATATATTCCAAAATAACTATGTTAAGTGAGGAAAAATTAAAATATTCTTTTTCTAATTATTTTCCTATTTAGGTTATTACAAAGTATGGAGCAGAGTTCCCTGTGCTACACAGTATTGGAAGATATTATTCTAAGTGAAATAAATCAAAGACAAAGACAAATACTGTATGATATCACTTATATGAGTCTCAAAAAAGGAACAAACTAGTAAATATAACAAAGAAGCAGACTCACAGATATAGAGAACAAACTAATGATTAGCGGTGAGGAGAGGAAAGAGGGAGGGAATTAAGAGGAACAAAGTATTCGAAATAAAATAAGCTACAATGATATATTGTACAGAGCCACTGTTTTATAATAACTATAAATGGAGTACTACCTTTAAAAATTGTGGATCACAATACTGAATACCTATAACATATAATATTGTACATCAACTACACTTCAGTTAAAAAAAGATTCTGAGATCCATGGTGTTTTACAATGTACGTGTATAAAGAAATCTTTACACACGTTATTGTGTACTGTGTATGTACGACCTTTATCTCTTACCTGTAGCCGGGGAAGAATGATATCACAGACTCTCTCACTGTGCAGTAGCTCATCAATAAATTCATCTACATGCATCAGCTCAAACTCTGAAAGAAAAACCATAAGTTCAAGTAACTTGGAAATAAGTTTAAATAGCGAAAAACTTTAAGAAGTTTAAGACTCTTTATGCAAGATATCTAACAGGGTATTTGGTATATAAAGTGTGAATTCTCTGCAGTTTCCCTCTGTGTGTGTGTTAGTCACTCAGTCGTGTCTTCACTCTTTTGACCCCATGGACTGTAGTCCACCAGGTTCCTCTGTCTATGTGATTTTCCAGGCAAGAATACTGGACTGGGTTGTCATTTCCTTCTCCAGGGGATCTTCCTGACTCAGAGATAGAACCCAGGTCTCCCGCATTGCAGGTGGATTCTTTACCATCTAAGCTACCAGGGAAGCCCCTTCCCTTTGCCTGCACATGCACTAATAAAGTTATTGTAGTGTGGAAATTAACACTGAATAGATTACTGTCAAATGTGGGCTCAACCTACAGGCTTTCACTGCCTTGTCATCACCACCGATCTTCAACCAGTCAACTCCCCTTTATTGGGGCCATTTACATGCCATGCTTCTTCTAGGAACTGGGGATAGTGGGATGAATGAAGCTGTCCCAATTAGCAGGAAAGACAAGCACAAAAACAAGCACAATGAGTCCTGAATTATAAAAGGGTAATGTTTTTGAATAAAACTTACAACTCAAGTACAGCATCTCCCGTGAACCTACTAAGTTCCTAAAAATAAAATATGTATCTTTTCCCCTATGTGGGTCAGCAGACTTTATTAAATGGATGTATAATTGACTTGGGGCTTCCTGGGTGGCTCAGTGATAAAGAATCTGGCTGCGGATGAAGGAGACGTGAGTTTTATCTCTGGGCTGGAGAAGGAAATGAAAACACGCTCCAGTATTCTTACCTGGAAAATTCCATGGACAGAGGACACAAAGAGTTGGACATGACTTAGCAACTGAACACATGTGCAAACCTGACTTAAGATATTATATTAGTTCCAAGTGATTGTGATTTGCTGTTTTTAAGAATCATGTATCTCACACAGTAAGTGGAGCAACAGCTTTTTAGAATTTCTATGGTAAACATTACCTTAGTTTAGTGGTTCTCTACCAGGGGTATTGCCCCTCCAACTATGGGGTGCTAATGGCCTTTAGGGAGTAGAAGCCAGGGATACTGCTAAACATTCTACAATGCACTGGACAGCTCCCCATAACAAAGAAACATCTGGCCCAAATTATCACTAGGTTTAAAAACCCTATCTTAGTCTAGCATAATATAGTCATAAATAAGTAATCTCATGATGGCCAGGACCATGTCCATCTTGTTCATCACATTATTTCCAGTTTGTAGTACAGTACCCGGCACAACATTGTCACTTAGTATGTATTTATTCCAGTGAACAGGTAAGCTAACAAAAGTTTGAAGAATAATACCAAATTCTTAACCTTGTACTCCTTTATGTAATATTTAGATGGTAAAGGCCAATGTTACTAATCTTCTGTTATGACACTAAGAGAGAAAAAGTTCTGATTGCATTCTCTGAATCCCATTTTACCATAAAATGTGTCTCTTTGTAAAAGGTATGGAGCTGCCCCTCCTGGATATACTTATGTTTTAGGAAGATTCCTACATAAGTATGAGCACACTCAGTCCATGCATTACAGGGTGAAGTATCATATAACAGAGGCTAGTAGAAAGAACTGTGAAGGTCCAACAAATGGAAAACTAACTTTGGGAGGTCTGGGGAAGGACTTTAAGGCAAAGGTCATTCGGGAGCTAGATCTTATGGGATGTAGCACGTGATGCAAAGCAGGGATTACCATAAGATGCAGCTGGAAAGACAGGCAGACAGGGGCAGACTGGGTGAGGCTGACAGGAAGCTAGTAGTCTAACGGAGTATTATTACTCCTCACGAGAGATGGAGGACCTGACTGAAGACACTAACAATCTGGATTATGTGATGCCAGAGATACTGGTAAAATAAAAACTGGCTCAGGGATGAAGGCCTGGATACTTAGCACCATACTCACCTCCATTTCGGTTCTGACTCTTGATTTTTCGATAGTCATTGTATAGAGGCTCCAAGTACTTGTAGCAATCAATTGCAGTACCTGTCAACCTCATGTAAAGTGCTCCCAGCATGCGGACATACCTGACAGATAGACAACAGTGAAACAACAGGCCATTCCAACAAGTTCCTGAGTTTTACAAGTAACTTTTCTCATGACAGCAGTGGATAAACAAGTTCTTTTTTCTCTTTGGTAGACGAGAAAGCTACATTTTTAGAGGGAGCATAGGGCAGCAGAAAAAATAGCTAAAATATGGAAACCTGGGTTCAAGTTCTCATTCTACCACTTACTGGCTGCAGTGACTTGGGATATAATGCTCAACTTTCATAGTCTATTACATCATCTGTAAAACTAAGATACAACCTATTCACCTCATAGGATTATTTTAAGAATCAAATGAGATACTGAATTTAACAACAGAAAGTAGAGGTTTATTTATTAACAATGTAATTTACACAGATTGCTATTTGCTGGAAAGCAGAATGCTGGTTATGGAAAAAAGTCAGTCATCTGGGTTCAAATTTTGATTCCATTATTTACTAACTCTGTAACCCTAGGCAATTTACTTTTGCTTTCTCAATCCTTGTAAAATGATAGTCCCTAACTTGATGGCTCAGCATATTAAGTAAAAAATGAATGTTAGGATGCTAAGCAAGGTATATAGCATAGAGTAGGTACCTAATAAAAGTTAGTTATTTTCTAGCCATTAATGTTTGTAAGATTCCTTTATTTTCCCTTTCTCCTATACCCCAACTACCTACTCAAATCTCCATTTTGATAAACAGTAGGCATTTGAAATTCATTTCCTTATATGACAAACAGAATACAGTGGCAAAAGAAATGGACCCTGAAATCAGCATTGCCACTTATCAGCATTTGACCTTGGGGAAATCAATCTCTCTGTGCCTAAGTTTCATCCCCTACATAATGGGGATAATAATTTTACAGGGTAGTTGTGGAGGTTAAATAAATTATTGCATGTAAATTTCTTAGAATAGAGATTGGCAATAATAATCTATTATTACATCTGTCTCCTGTTCTCATCTGTGAGCTCCTCGAACAGCTTATATTTTGGGGCCAGATACCATGCAACAGGCACCGATAGAGATTTACAGCTCTTTCTTCCTTAATCCTCACATCTATCCTGAGTTGGTATTATTGTTTCCATTTTACAGGTAAAGAAAGCAAAATTTAGAAAATTAAGTAACTTCTCCAAGGTCACAGTTCATAGGTAATAGGGTCTGGACATGAACCTACAATTAACACAAACGTCTCCCTCTTCTTCACCACACTTTATGTTGCTTTCTTCATCCTTAAGTATTCAGTGCTACCAACATATTTGGCATTAACTTCTGCTTAATATATGTCAGTGAGTTTTGTGAAATACTTTTTTGGAAGAAAAGTCACCAAGGTTCAGAAAGTAAAGAAGGTTAATACAATCAAAACAGACAAAACAAAAACTCAAGGGGCGCAGGAACAAAATACCAGAGTGGGACTTTGGAAATGGGATACACTGTTTCACTTCTTTTAACCAAAGCCAAACTCTGGACCATGAAATTAAAATATTCATATTAGCTAGTAAATATTTTACTCACTTGAAATCTTCATTTTTTATAAACTCTACAATGATGTCCTTCTCGGGTTGAATCTGAAGCATCTTCAAGGTTAAACACAAAAAAGGAGTTGGCTTTATGTTGCCACCGTAGACACCACCCACAAATCTTAACTCCATAGCTTTATCGACTACAAGTTCAGCTAAAAAACAAAAACAGAGTGGCATTGCAGACATATTAAGACTAAGCTTTTACAGGTTTGAAGTGCAGAGAGTTAAAGTTAGTTCAAAATTTGGTGCTCCTGAATTAACAGCTTAATATTAGGAGAACAAGTGTGCAATAAATAACAGCAGCCAATACACACTGAGAGACTATTATATGCCAAGCACTCTGCTAAGCACTTCATACTATCTCATTTAATCTTCACAAGTCATGAGCTTAAGTTCGAGCACTGCCCTTGTTTTCAGCTAAGGAAAATGAGGGCTAAGAAAGGTTAAATGATTTGCTCAAGATTCACAGCCAGAAAGTGGCAGGGCCTGGATTTTAGTCCAAGAAGTCTGACTTCAGAGTCTGTGCTTGTCACCATCATGTTAGAGGAAAAACTGCCAGATTAAATAAGAGTTAGAAGGAGGAAAACTGTAACAAACCACTCCTCAACTACCTAACTCTTAAGTTCATCTAGACAACAGGGATAACTTCTCGATGTTGTCATCAAAATCAGACACCAGTTTTGTGAACGAGGGCAAGTCATTTCACCTCTGCAATGAGAAAAGGCCCCCAAAGTAAATCTTACATGACTCCAAAATTTAATGGCGACTCTGAAAACCAATATGACTCTGCCGTGGATACACAGCTAGGGTGATGGCAGAGCAGTAACAGCACAGGAGCAAGTAGCAGTGGTAACAACCTGCACCACTATCACCACTGATTATTGAGTACTTTTATTAATATATGGCTGTAGCTAAATATACATAGCATCACCGACTCAATGCACATGAATTTGAGCAAACTCTGGCAGACAGTGGAGGAGAGAGAGCCCGGCAGGCTACGGCCCAGGGGGGTCACAAGAGTCTGACACTACTTAGCGACTGAACAAGCTGTAACTATATACCCAACACTTCTTACACTTTATTTCATTTAATCGTTAGATTTCTTGGGTTAAATCATTTAATCCGTTGACCTCTGATGTGGGTATTATTGTGCTCGTTTTACAGTAGATGAACTAATGGTTCACGGGGGAAACACAGGTAGCAAAAAAAAAGCCAGAATTAAACCGAGTATCAAAGACGACCTGGAAGATTTCTCTTAAAAACATATATTTATATTAGGACTGGGAATGTGAAATATTGCAAATGGTCCAGATTTGGGGGTAGTAAGATTATAAATTTGGTTTCGGGAATACTGACGCTCCTTTAAGACCTTCAGGGTTAACACTACTACTACTACTACTACTACTACTACTACTACGACTACGACTACTAAGTCACTTCAGTCGTGTCCGACTCTGTGCTACCCCATAGACGGCAGCCCACCAGGCTCCCCCGTCCCTGGGATTCTCCAGGCAAGAACACTGGAGTGGGTTGCCATTTTCTTCTCCAATGCGTGAAAGTGAAACGTGAAAGGGAAGTCGCTCAGTAGTGTCCGACTCTCCGCGACCCCATGGACTGCAGCCTACCAGGGTCCTCCGTCCATGGGATTTTCCAGGCAAGAGTACTGGAGTGGGGTGACATCGCCTTCTCCGGGAACCCAGTAAGTTATCATTAACTATGGAATGCCTCAAAGAAACGACGTGTGACACCCTTCCGAATAAGGTCCTATCACATCTATCTCTGTTCCCAAAGCCCAACACAACACTAGGCACAGAGTAGGCGCTCAGAATCTTCCGAATGACTGAAAAATTCCCCCTAAATCTCACCCCCAGTGGGCCAGTCCTATTGTACTACTCCGGAAAACTGGGCCACGGGACGACAGGGGTTGGGGCGGGGATGGGGGGTGTTCCGCACGCTCTTGCTCACCTGTAAGTCCAAAGCACTCCTCTTTCCAGTATTTGGACTCATAAATTCGCGTCCGAATGATTTTCTCCACCAGATACTGAGGGTTGGTGCCGTGGATGCTGTGCGCATCTTTTACCGTACGGTTCGCCATTTTAGAACGCCTGACGTTCTATTTCCGTCGGGTCCTTTAAGACGTCACATCCACGTTAAAAAAAAACCAGAGAGAAATGATGAGGTTGGAGGAAGTCTCACTAAACGGTTCGAGCGTGCATCTTGAACCCGGAAATGTTTTCGAGTTAGGAACTTTCTTCGGCGAACGGCTTCGCAAACCTAATCAATGATGGCCGCGGCCCGTTGGCGGATGTACGTCGTGCGTCCCTCCTTAGATGGGCGGGGCGGAAGGGCTGGCTGCTGACGGAACGTGGAGACACCCTGGGGGCGGGGCTACGGCGTTTGGCGCGAAATTTCCTTTTCTCCACCTTCTTTCCATTCCTAGCGAGGCTTCCGTTTCGGCGTTGTTGCGCGCCTGGCAGCTATAAGAAGAGTGCCCCTGGGGCAGGTAGATTTGCTGCAGTTCCACGAGCTCCTGAAGCGGGGACGCTGGAAGGAGGCTTGCGCCCAGCTCCAACAAACTTTGGCGCCCGGTGAGTGTGACGTCCCAGGCTGGAGAGGGACCTGAGCCGCGGGACTGTGGATTTTGTTCTCTGCGGACTCATTCAGCCATAAATCCATTCAGCAGATATGTACTGAACGCCTGTTAAATGCCAGGCACTGTTCTAAGTGCATTAGGAGCGTCTTACTTTCCACATGGCGATTTCTAACAGCTTTCTGCCTCTGCCGGGGATTGCGATCTTGCAGTGGGAAACCGGAAGCCAACAGCGGAGAAGGAAGCGTGAACACTCCTGTCCTCAGCTCCTTAAGACTATCAGTATTGACCTGAGTCATATGAACCTTATATCCACATGGCCCGTGGGAAGCAATCGCATCTTTCTTTCAGGGTAGTGTAACAAGCACCACAGGGAAGCGGAGCAGCAGAAGTTACTACTCGATGTGGATGTCGCTATTGCTCCCAGAGGGAAAAAGAGACTAGTCTTAAGTCCCTTTTCGTGACTAAGGGGCCTGAGCTCCTACTCAGATCTTTTTTTTCCCCTAGACGAGCTGCTCTTAACTGCAGTGGCACCTCTTTTACTTTCTCTAGTCTAACCCCGAAATAGAAGGGCCTTCTCTTCTGGCAAATTGGAAAAAGCACTGGACTTAGAGAAATGAGATGCAAGACTCTTATCTTGGGCTATCTGCCAAATTGCAATAATTAGATATGGTAGTTTTCTATTTTGGTTGTCTGTAAAAGTGGTACCCTCTTCCCTGCTGTTTTGGAAGGTTTCTGGTGCGAGATCATGTTCATGAAGTCCCTTTGCAACAGTTTTTAATGTAACAGGGTAATATGCAACTTCAGAAGGTTTCTGAATTCCTTGAAATTGAACGCAGAATTTTGTGTGAATTCTGTTTCATAACATTCATCAAAGTATTAAAAAACAAAACCAAGGAAAAAACCACTGTCCCGTATGAATAAATGCAAAGGGTTAAGGGAGTGGGGAAGGACTTTCCTGGCAGTCCAGTGGGTAAGACTTGGTGCTTCTACTGCAGGGAGCGCGGATTCGATCCCTGGTTGGTGAACTAAGATCCTACATGCCGGCCAAAAATAAATTAAAAAAAAACAGAGTCGGGAAATAAACGACCATTTTGCATTTTCTCACTTAATCCTCAGTGATTGTAGGATAATGCCCCCAGCACAGAATGGATGATTAATAAATAAATATTGGTTGAATAAAAGAAAGTTTCTATTATTATTTGCATTTTGTGGGCAAGGAAATTGAGACCCATTTGACCGCTCAGTCAGCAGGTAGGAAGCCTGGCTTATTGTAATAAGCATACCAGAAGCAAACTCTTGTATGCCTGTGTTTTCAGTCACGTGTGACTGTGGCCCGCCTGGGTCCTCTGTCCTGGGATTCTCTAGGCAAGAATACTGGAGTGGTTTGCTATTGCTTCCTCCCCTTAGACATGTATTAACATTACCCACTTTCACAGAAGGTGTTCTAAGGTGAAGCGCTTAAGAGCACTGTCGTTGGAGTCCAGCTACTCAAGGTTTGAATTAAGGCTGTGCCATTCTGTGTAACACTGGGACAACTTACTATCTTGAAGTGCTAGAGTTTTGGTTCTACCTTCTGTCTTGGTGGATCAATAAATATATGCTATCATTATTTTTAGGGCTTCCCTGTGGCTTAGTGGTAAAGAACCCAGAGACATGGGTTCTATCCCTGGGTCAGGATATGGAGGAGGAAATGGCAACCCATTCCAGCATTCTTGCTGAGAAAATCCCATGGACAGAGGAGCCCAGTGGGCTGTAGTTCATAGGGTTGCAAAGAGTCGGATGTGACTGAGCACGGACATTATTTTTTTTTTTCTGCAACTCATATCTGTTTTTCTTGGGTGTGGCTCCTGGACTAGATGGTGTGTATGTTCAAGATTTCTGGTATCTTCGACATTGAGCCTGTAATACGTGTCTCCTAGAAGCCAAAGTCTTCACTGGGCCAAATCTGGCCTGCCTTTCCACTCTGTTCATCACTCCTGTTGGGAAATCTCTTTGCTGATGATGAGATGCAATGCTGGGTCAAGGGTAGGAAAGTGCTGCCTCTTCAGAAGGAATCCTGATTAATTTTTTGAACTTTTCATGGAAAAATAACTCACATCATAAGCATGCAGCGCAGTGAGTTGTTTTGAAGAAAACATACCTGTGTAACCTGCATTCTAGAAGCACCCCATTCCCTCACTGTGCTTCCTTTCAGTCACTGAGGTTTCCTTTTAGTCCAACTTCTAGCATCATAGGTTACTTTTACCTGCTTTTGAGCTTTGTATAAATGGAATCAATATACTATGTATTTTTCTGGTGTCTGATTCCTTTAGCTCATGGTTATTTTGTAAGATTTTCCTCATGTGTACAGTTGTGATTGGTTTAATTTCACTGCTTTATAGTGCTGCTACAGCCATTCTGGTTCGTGTCCTTTGATGGTTTGTTTGTTTTTCTGTTAAATATATTTTGTTGGAACTACTGGATCATAAGATATGCACATGTTCAGTTTGAGTAGACACTGTCAGTTTTCCACTTTCTCATTTATACACGCTCCATCAGTGTATGAGAGTTCTGGCCGCTCTGCATCCTTATCACACCTGGTATTGTCCAAATGATTTTTAAAAACCTGTTCATTCATTCATTCATTTGGTCACCTATTATGTGTGAAGTCTTAACCTAGGCCCTGGGGATGCAGTTCTGAACAGACAAACAAGGTCCCAAGACCCCTGCTGTTTTGGAAGTTAACATTCTGATGTAGAAAGTACAGAAAATAAAGTAATATAAAGGTTATTGCTTTGATAATAGAGTGGTGCAATGGAACGTGACCCTGAAGGACAGTATAAAGGGGTGGGGAGTCACTTTCCATTGGGCATCAGTGAAGGCCTGTCTGAGGAAGTTTTACTGGCACTGAGGCCTGAGCCGTCCCTGCAAAGGTATGCAAGTAGAGAGCACAGCAACTGTCTAAGTCTGAGGGGACCAGCAACCGTGGTGTGCTTGAGGTTCAGAAAAGCAGTCCTGAAGCGTAGGGATAAACCAAGACGGGGCAGGTTATGTAATCCAGGCCCAGAGAGCCTGCTGGTACTCCTGCCTTCTCAGCCTTTGGTAAACCATCCCCCCTTGCGCACAGATATGCTTATACTGGTCTCAGTGTATAGAGCTCATGATCTGGAAAAGGAGTGTTAAATGTAATTTTGGTTTAGTTTTTGAACTAGGATGCCTGCTTTAGTAAGCTAAAATATTGTCTCTATTTAAAATCATTGAAAGCATGGATCTGATGCCCTTAGATACACATGAATACCTGAGGAGTATGGAGATAGTCCTTCTGTATGCCAGTTTTTGGTTTGAAAAATGAGATCCCTGTGCCAGTGTAACCAAGTATCATAGATAATGTGACAAGTCAGGGCATCTATTCTTCAGTTAGATTATTCAAGAATTGTAGAAAATATGTTGCGTGAAAGTGAAAGTCACTCAGTCATGTCTGCCTCTTTGCAACCCCATGGACCCCAGGGACTCTTTGTGACCCCACAGTCCATGGAATTCTCCAGGCCCGAATACTGGAGTGGGTAGCCGTTCCCTTCTCCAGGGGATCTCCCCAACCCAGGGATTGAACCCAGGTCTCCCGCATTGCAGGTGAATTCTTTACCATCTGAGCCACCAGGGAAGAAAATGTGTTGGGAGATTCCAATTTGCTATAATATCACTCTCAGTGATATTCTGTATTTTTCAAAAATGATTGAACTTATTTACTTGCATCTTTTGTCTGTACCTCAGTAACCTATTTTGCCTGATTTCATTGTGGAAAGGTGAAAAGTTCCAAGGAACTTCTAATAGTTCCATGTTACATCTTCCATTAAAGGGAACATATATTGAAAGGAAGTTAGAGTTAATATATTCCCTTAGACATTTATTGAGATCCAAACACTTTTATTACTATTTTATCGAAAGATTATTGGATATAATGAATGCAAATGCATTTTTTACTTGAACCCAAGTCTCCAACCTGTGTTAACTCCTCGGTCTGCTGTTTGTTCATTTCTACGATGTATTTTGTAAAAATTAGATTGATTTTAGTAGTACTGTGTTGTGAATTACACCCTAAATGTTCCTAATAGTAATCATTGAGGCATCATTTGTAAGCTATGCATTTACTGACTCGATATCTTCTTTTGCTAATTAGTTTCCTCACAGTGTATTAAAAAAATGCATTTTTTAAAAGCCGAAAATTTTATGGGTCAGAATGTTCCCAAGTAGAATGTAGGACATAATGCTACTGGACTTTAGGAAATCAGCTTATTTAATCAGGATGTATATATACTGTTCTAATTCTATTGTTTTCGACATGGACTGAAATTATTGGTCCCTCTCTCAGTAAGTCACAGTATTCTGTCAGACTGGATTAAAAAAAATTTTTTTTAACCCAGTTTTGGCAAACTTTAGCTCTATAAGAAAAGCATTGAATTTAAAGGAAAGTTATTATTTTCTTAATAGAAAACTTAAGATGATGAATTGGCATTATTATTAGGACTAGTAGATTGTTGCTTCCAAATTGTAAAGATTGTTAAATATGTTTGGATTTTTCATTCACATTTCAGTATTGTCAGTAAAATATCTTCTTTTTTTCATGTACTTTAATACAACTGTTTCTTTTCATCTATTCACAGTACTTATATCTAGGACCTGTCAGTTGCAAAGAAAAATACTCCTTCCAACTGCCAGAGCAGTACAGGTTAGTGACACTGGGGTTTTGTTTTGTTTTTAATGTAAGTGGAATGATACATTTGATAAAACCCATTGCCATTCCCCCAAATGTCTCTTGCATGTTTTTCCCTCCACCCCTTGGAAACCCTCATTTCATCCATCTTATCAAATAGCTATCCATTATTCAATATTCAGTTTAGAAAACCCCTCTAAGAAACCCTCCCGGAACAGTCAAAAGACCTGGGCCTTTGCCTTAGCCTTTCTGGCTCTTTCTCTTGGCTCTGTACTGTTAGTTGTCCTTCCGTGCATTTTTATTTCATCCCTGCCTAGGTTATAAATGTTATAAATGTTAAAACTACTGTTTCGCTGGCTTTTAGTTTCATGTTGGTAGATGTTTCTTATCTCATTATGCCTTGTGCCAAGTACTTCTAAATATCTGTAGTTTCTTATATTGACCTTTCTGTTTCCCTGGATAAGAAGAGATAAGGCACAGTACCAGATAATGCTGAATTGCCTATGTTTGATCTTCATAGAGCCTGAATTTTTCCTCAAAAAGTTTTTCTTCTAAGGCTACAATGTGTGGGAGTGTGGTAGGGGCAGAAAAGAAGGCTGAACCCATTGAAGGCAGGAACTGTGCCCTAGAATTCATCAGAGCTTGTCATGTTAACTCAGAGTTAGTGACTTTTACACAGGAGCCATGGCGTACTGTTCTGCAAGACTGAGGACCAGACAAACTTGTTCGTGGGTTGGCAGGCCATTGTTGGATCAAAAACGACACTACCAAACCTACAAGTGAGTGATAGAACTCTTTAGTACTGAAACTAATAGCTTCTCCAAGCTAAGCTGTTAATAACTTGTATCCAAAGTGTCCTAGTTATTGTAGGTTGAGGAGTGTATGTGTGTGTGCTTATGGATACTCAGTCATGTCTGACTCTGCGACTGCATGGACTGTAGCCCACCAGGCTCTTCGGTTCATGCGATTCTCCAGACAAGAGTACTGGAGTGGGTAGCCATTCCTTTCTCCAGGGGATCTTCCTGACCCAGAAAAGTGAAAGTGAAAGTGAACTCACTCAGTCGTGTCTGACTCTTTGCGACCCCGTGGACTGTAGCCCACCAGGCTCCTCCGTCCATGGGATTCTGCAGGCAAGAATACTGGAGTGGGTTGCCATTTCCTTCTCCGAGGGATCTTCCCGACCCAGGGATCAAACCCAGGTCTCCTGCATTGTAGGCAGACACTTTAACCTCTGAGCCACCAGGGAAGACCCATATGAAATGACAATAAGGCAGCAGGGGTTTGTTTAATGGAAGAAGATAGTAGCATAAATAGAGCAGCTAGTGATACAGGAAGACATTATGTCAGGTTAATAAAATTTTATATGTATGAGACTGTCTTACCTATTTCAGATAGGTTCTGTGTAATTCTGCATGATAGCAGGGTAGGATTAGATGTTACTATATCCTCTTCACCCAAGACTTCTCTGAACAATTTGATGTTGCTCTTGGGCAGCTTTCATGTCTTAGGAAGTGTTTGTTGTTCTTTGTGAATAACTGAGAGAAGTTAGGTTTCATAAGGAGGCCTCTGGATTAATCATCCATGCTAAAACAATTCATTTAACTCATTTCATCTACACTTGCATATGACTGGTATAGTGGTTTCTAGTATAATTGGTCAGCAGAGAAAAACTGTTCAGGAGATTTTCCAGTTAAAGAGCATATTCTTCTGCGCCAAGAGGTCTGAAGAGCTTGGCCCACCCTACGAGATTTCCTAACTTGTTTCTCTGTTATTTCCTAGAGAGATCAGTGTGAAAAGAGAAGGTTATTCGACTGAGATTCACATCCAAGTTGGACAGTTTGTGTTGATTGAGGGGGATGATGATGAAAATCCATACATTGCTAAAGTGGTTGAGTTGTTTGAAGATGGTGAGTTTGGGGGTGGAATGAAAAGCATTCCTTGTTGTGAATGATTGCGAAGTACTCCATGATAGGGGAGAAGGGTGGTTACTGATTCCTCTGCTCAGAGCAGTATATCAGGTGTGCATATGGGGTCACTTAAGCACCAGCTGTACCCTCTTCTACCTAGTGAACGTCTTTACTCACTAGAGCAGTACTGGGAAAGAGCGGGATTGGGGGGGGTGGGTCTCAATAATTTAGCTTGTCCATTGTTTTTAGGAGTGGGTGAGAATGGCCGGGAAGGCAGGATTGGTGAAGTGGAAAGGATGATTTAGGAAAGGGGGGAAGGGAAAAAATAGGTGATTTGCACTCTAATAGAAATGAGAGTGGCATCAGGAAGTCAGTAATTTTGCATGCAAAGTTACTTTTACCGGGGAGTTCTTAAGTTGGATTGTGTATTAGTTGATTGATGTTCCGTCAGAAAAACAAAAACACGAGGTGTGTTATTTACACAGAGGGACTTGTATTCAAGTGTTGAGAAGGTAGGAGAGCAAACATTGGTGCTTTCCAGAGATCAATAAGGGCAGAAAGCCACTACTGCCCTTAAAGCTGGAGAAACCAAAGGGAAAGGAGTGTTAAATGGGACCTGCAAGGCCACACTCAAGCTGCTGCTAATTTTCTCTGCTATTAACCCTCTGCAGAGTAGAGAAGAGCACTAAAAAGGAGAAATGGGGCAGAATTCCAAAAGGAAGATGAAGGATAACAACTTAAACTATATAAAACTGCCTCTTCCAAAAGCTAGGAGAAGAGTATGTAGTAGTTAGTCCTAGCCTGTGGCAGTTTGTGCCTAAAAGAACCGATAGAGTGGATGAAGATGTTTTACATTGCAGAGACAGAGAAGATTCTTCACCAAGTATGGAGGAGAACGTCATCAATCTAACGTCCACTAGGGGGAGCACGTCAGCAGGGTGGGCTTTTGTATATGTGGTTTGGACCTTTCTGTATAGATACTAGAATTTGTGTATTGTGCTGCATCAGATGGCTCCAGTCTTTCTCTGAAGCAAGATAAGGAAGACAGGAGGCAGTGATGATAGTGGCACTAATGCGTGTATGTGCTTTCACTTGGAGCTAAGACTGGTATGGAGTGATGTTAACAGCACATTACAATGATAAAGCTGAAGACTGCAAGCATATATTGGCCAGAAGTCATCTCAGTAGTTTATGCTCTGAGTCTTACTGGGAGTTTTCCACAGATTTGCAAAATTTGTTCAGCGCCTGTGATTAGAATTGCTCCTCTCAAATGCCTTTTATAATTTATTTGGTGACTGATGACACCATTGGGAATGGGGCAAAATGAGAAGAACATGGGTGCTGGGTAGAGTCAGCAAGCTGGTTGGTCCTGTGACCTTTGACACATCACTTAAGGTCTCTGTAATGGATTACTTTACCTGTAAATGGGAGACAGCCTTAGTGTCTGCCTTGTACAATTATTGTGAGGATTAAGGATAATATATTAATCAAGTATTATCAAGTACTTCGCACAGTGTCTGGCACATAAGAAGTGCTTAATGAAATGTTATCGTGTTTTCTTAACCTTACCTTTTCCATCTGTCCTTCCTAGCTTCTGAACTTTATTCCAAAAAACGTGCTCGAGTACAGTGGTTTATCCGATTCTGTGAAGTCCCTATCTGCAAACAGCACTTACTGGACCGGAAGCCTGACACACAAGAGATATTCTGGTATGACAACCCGACCTGTGACAACAACATCAGTGTTGAGACCATCATTGGCTGTGTGCGGGTAGGTGGTACTTTGATCTTCAGTTCTATTGTGAAGCTTATTTATGACTTGACTCCTAAACTGCATGGCCTCAGACTAGCTTTAGTTTTCCTCAAAGAAATGAATTTTTCCTGTTTGTCATTGTCCCTGCTTGCCTGCCTACTTCCCTTTCAACAAATATTTACTGAAAGCACTTAACATGTGTTAGGACCCTTCGGGAGGACGTGACATTTAGGTTGTGACCTGAGGGAAGAGCAGAAATTGGCAAAAGTATCTCAGTGGGAAATTATATTTAGCTATGATTGTGGCAGGCATAAAGTATCATGAGGCTGAATATGCTTGCTTAAATGAGGACTAGTACAAAGAGTGCTAATTGCTATAGGCAAATATATGTTATGGGATTTTATGATAAATCAGGTTCTAATGAGGTGTAGGCTGAGCTGGGACACTGGAGACTAGGGTGTGGGTTATTTCTCAAGCTACTTCAGTTCAGTTCAATTCAGTTCAGTCGCTCAGTCGTGTCCGACTCTTTGCGACCCCATGAATCGCAGCACACCAGGCCTCCCTGTCCATCACCATCTCCCGGAGTTCACCCAGACCCACATCCATCGAGTCCGTGATGCCATCCAGCCATCTCATCCTGGGTCATCCCCTTCTCCTCCTGCCCCCAATCTCTCCCAGCATCAGAGTCTTTTCCAATGAGTCAACTCTTCGCATGAGGTGGCCAAGGTACTGGAGCTTCCTTCAGCTTCAGCATCATTCCTTCCAAAGAAATCCCAGGGCTGATCTCCTTCAGAATGGACTGGTTGGATCTCCTTGCAGTCCAAGGGACTCTCAAGAGTCTTCTCCAGCACCACAGTTCAAACGCATCAATTCTTTGGCGCTCAGCCTTCTTCACAGTCCAACTCTCACATCCATACATGACCACAGGAAAAACCATAGCCTTGACTAGACGGACCTTAGTCGGCAAAGTAATGTCTCTGCTTTTGAATATGCTATCTAGGTTGGTCATAACTTTTCTTCCAAGGAGTAAGCGTCTTTTAATTTCATGGCTGCAGTCACCATCTGCAGTGATTTTGGAGCCCCCAAAAATAAAGTCTGACACTGTTTCTACTGTTTCCCCATCTATTTCCCATGAAGTGATGGGACCAGATGCCATGATCTTTGTTTTCTGAATGTTGAGCTTTAAGCCAACTTTTTCACTCTCCTCTTTCACTTTCATCAAGAGGCTTTTTAGCTCCTCGTCACTTTCTGCCATAAGGGTGGTGTCATCTGCATATCTGAGGTTATTGATATTTCTCCCGGCAATCTTGATTCCAGCCCTGGTGACTCAGCTGGTAAAGAATCTGCCTGCAATGCGGGAGACCTGGGTTCGATCCCTGGGTTGGGAAGATCCCCTGGAGAAGGGAATGAAGGTTACCCACTCCAGTATTCTGGCCTGGAGAATTCCATGGACTGTACTGTCCATGGGGTCACAAAGTTGGACATGACTGAACAAGCTACTTAAGCCTTCCAAAATGGGTTTAGGTCATGATGTGATCATGTGGTGATTAGGCGTTTGGTAGGGCAAGGAAACCATGGTTTGGCAGGACTATAATCAGATTTTTCCAATCTATGGGCTCAGCATATTGTGTGCCACAAAATAACCTTTGAGTTAAATGAGTAAAGAAGTGAAAGGTGGATGTAGAAGTTGAAGCAGCTCGATGGGTGGATTTGGAAAGGCAGAGAAGGCGTTTAGGCGGGAATGAGCAGGACTGTGACAAGCCACAGTCGACTAGTGGTGGGAAGCCATTTTGAAGAGTACTGAAGACTCAAGATAAAGTGGGGTCAGATTTAGAACTCACTGCTAATCAGTTTAAGTAATCCGATCTTGCTAGAGTGGGTAACCACGGTAGGTTATTGAAGCATTGTAGACTATGCTTAGAGAAGTTTTTGTGGGGAAATCTGGCCTCGGTGAATAAAATGGATTGAAAAAACAACATGAGGCATTCGTATCAGTAAGGAGGAGTCTGGAAATATGCTATATCGTGTTCATGACTGTTTTATTTAGAAAAGTAATGTTCCAGGTAATGCAGGCTTACATGCTTTTTAATCACAGCACTCATAGAGCTTTCCTTGACTCTGTTGCTTCTCCTTTCTTTCTGTCTTCTCTCCTTCCTAAATTCAGGTAGTAGCTTTAGCCCCAGATGAAGTCATGCCTATAGATCTGAAAAATGAGAAGACATTCTTTGTGAAACTATCTTGGAATAAGAAAAAATTCAAACCACTACCTCCAGAAGTACTTGCTCAGTTGAATAAGCTTCAAGAAGACAATCATAGATACCAGAAGTCCATGGAAGCCAAAACTAAGAGTGCAGAAAGCCCTTCTTGGACCACAACAGAACATGCAGTCAAAAGGATCGAGTCAAGGCATTCCACTTCCAAATCTCGTCACACTGCTTCCCATCCTGTCACCCCAAGGGCGAGGAAGAGGCTGGAGCTCAGCAGTAAGTGTGAAATGGGTGATAATGGGCAGTATTCAGGCTAAAGGAAAATGGTGAAATATTAATTCATGCTACAATACAGCACTGAGTTATGCAGCATTGGGCCAAGTACTGACTGGACATATCTTGAAATATGTGTCATGTAAGATTGACCATTTTCATCATTTTAGTACAGTTCAGTGGCATGAAGTGCACTCCCACTGTTGTATAACCATCCTCATCTTCTTCTAAAACAGTCTTTCCAACCTTTAAGCAGTAACTTCCCATTCCCTCGTGCCCCATCCTCTGGCAACCACCTTTCTACGTTTTGTTTATTCTTGTCTCCTTTGTTGTAAATTAATTGACCATATATACTTGGGTTTGCTTCTGGGCTTTCCATTCTGTTCCATTGATCTGTGTGTCTGTTTTTAATGCCAAAACCAAACGATTTGGATTACTTATTGCTTTGTATTGGGTTGGCCAAAAGGTTCATTTGGGTTTCTCCATGCCATCTTATGGAAAAACCTGAATGATGCTTTTGGCCAGTCCAATAATATAGCTTCAGATCAGGGACTATGATGCATCCAGCTTTGTTCATCTTTCTCAAGATTGCTTTGGCTTGTTGGAGTAAGATTTACTTTTTTTTTAAGGCTGAATCATAGCCATTGTACATATATACCACATTTTGTTTATTCATTCACCTGTCAATGGACATGTGGGTTGCTTCCACCTTTTGGCTATTGTGACTAATGCTGCCATGAAATTGAGTTTACAAATACCATATCGAGTCCCTGCCTTCATTTTGAATATGTACTCAGAAGTGGAACCATGACAGCTGCATCAATTTTCTTTTTACATTCTCATCAATAATACTAGAGTTCCATTTCCCCACGTGCTCACTAAGTATTTAGATCTTGTCATTTTATATTGTTATTTTCCGTGTCTTTGATTGTAGCTATCCTAATGGGTGTAAAGTAGTATGTCATTATTAACATTTTCTTAATGATTACTAATGTTAAGCCCTATAATCAGCTAATTCTTTAAGAGCCCAGCTACTAAGGTGACATTGCTTTTAGATCCTTATCGGAAGAACTAAGAGCTATATATATGTATGTTATAATCTTAAAACTCTTAAATTCATACTGATACTTCTAATCTACACCACAGGGTTCTTCCCATCCTTCCCACGTTGCATAATTCCAAATTGTAATTAATTTGTTATTCTTTATATTTTTAGAATATATTCCATTGAGGGAGTAATGTTACTTTGATTAAATATTTTTCTTCTGCTAATTGTTATTTATTGGTGATATACAGTTAAGTTCTTTCATTTATGTTTAATTTTAGGGCTTTTCCCATCTTTGACTTTTAAAACATGTGAAACATTAGCACAGAGTCAAAATAAGACGAGTGTCCTCAGAGAAGCCCCATCCCTTTCTTTATCCTCTCACCCTGATTCTGCCTCATCTTTTTGTAATAAATTTTATTAGTTTCCGGTTTATTTTTCTCCTAATTTTATTTCCCATTATTTCTTAGCCAGTAGAGCATTGTACTGGATGTATTATTTTCCCTCTTAACTTTTTTCACTAATAATGTGTCTGGAAGCTACTCCATGGCCATTCTGTGAGCTCATCCTCATCCTATTATGTGTCCTTAATTTTTTTGTTTCTGTGCCAAGTTCATTGAGTAGTCTTGAAACTTCTTAGTATAATGTATGTTTCAGTTCAGTTCAGTTCAGTCACTCAGTCCTGTCTGACTGTCTGCAACCGCATGGACTGTAGCACGCCAGGCTTCCCCGTCCATCACCAACTCCTGGAGCCTACTCAAACTCATGTTCATCAAGTTGATGATGCTATACAACCATCTCATTCTCTGACGTCTCCTTCTCCTCCCGCCTTCAGTCTTTCCCAGAATCCGGGTCTTTTCCAGCGATTCGGTTCTTCACATCAGGTAGTTTCAGCTTCAGCATCAGTCCTTCCAGTGACTGTCCAGGACTGATCTCCTTTACGATGGCCTGGTTGATTCTCCTTGCAGTCCAAGCGACTCTCAAGAGTCTTCTCCAACACCACAGTTCAAAAGCAGCAATTCTTCGGCTCACAACTTTCTTTATAGTCCAACTCTCACATCCATACATGACCACTGGAAAATCCGTAACTTTCACTAGGCGGACCTTTGTTGGCAAAGTAATGTCTTTGCTTTTTAGCATGCTGTCTAGGCTGGTCATAGCTTTTCTTCCAAGGAGCCAGTATCTTTTAATTTCATGGCTGCAACCACCATCTGCAGTGATTTTGGAGCCAAAAAAAAAATGAAGTCTCTCACTGTTTCCATTGTTTCCCTATCTATTTCCCATGAAGTGATGGGACCAGATGCCATGATCTTAGTTTTCTGAATGTTGTTTTAAGCCAACTTTTTCACTCTCCTCTTTCACTTTCATCAAGACGCTCTTTAGTTCTTCACTTTCTGCCATAAGGGTGGTGTCATCTGCATATCTGAGATTATTGATATTTCTTCCGGCAATCTTGATTCCAGCTTGTGCTTCATTCAGCCTGGCATTTCGCATGATGTACTCTGCATATAGGTTAAATAAGCAGGGATATACAGCCTTGACGTACTCCTTTTCCTATTTGGAACCAGTCTGTTGTTCCATGTCCAGTTCTAACTGTTGCTTCTTGACCTGCATACAGGTTTCTCAGGAGGCAGCTAAGGTGGTCTGGTGTTCCCATCTCTTTAAGAATTTCCCACAGTTTCTGTATGTTTAGGAGCTGAATATGAACATAATGAAACTTTCTGGAAATGCAGACGACTACTAAAGAAATAATTTGTACAGTCACCATTTAGAAATAATTGCGGTATTTTTTTCATTGTTGATTTTGTAGGACCTTGAAAGTTAGGGCAAGAAATTTAAACTTGACACAGTGACATAATTAGATGTGGCAGTTATGAGGAAAATATTATGGATTGTTTTTGACAGAAAGATGGGGAAATGAGACATAAGGGAGACTAGGATATTGGGACATTCTAGACACGCGTTATCCTCATATTTGCTGCACAGGTGCCAGCTGACTTCTTGCCTTGCCTGCAGCAGCAGTTCCACACACACCCTGTGCTGTGGCTGAAGTGAACTCCGCCCAGTGCTTTCCTGTCTCGCTGCCTTAGCTCACATCAATCTCAGTTATTCTCTTCACTTGTCCCCCTCCTTCCCCTTTCAACTCTGTTGAAATTTTGCCTTTCTTTCAAGGCCTGTCTCAAGAGCTGTATTTATTAGTGTGCAAGCGAGCTAAGTTGCTTTATTCGCGTCCGACTCGCTGCGACCCTATGGACTGTAGCCTGCCAGGCCTGTCTGTCCAGTGGATTCTCCAGGCAAGAATACTGGAGTGGCTTGCCATGCCCTCCCTGCAGGGGATCTTCCTGACCCAGGGATCGAACCCACATCTCTTATGGTCTCCTGCGTTGGCAGGCAGGTTGGTGACCATTAGAGCCATCTGGGAAGCCCTATTTATTAGCACTAGATGCTTTAGGATCATTATTAAACTTGGTATTATAGACATTTATGCATCTCATCTGCCCTGTTAGACTAGAGTATCTTAGGATGGGAACCAGGATTGGGTCTCATTCAACTTTTGTCTCCTAGCACCTGATATATACCTTGGCATTTTAATAGTTCTATTGAGCTATTCGTCTATGAATGAATGTCCAGGTTCTTGATGCCTTTGATCATGATGAAATTGGAGGAGCCCCAAATGTGGTTCTGTGTACTCTCAAAGCCCAGTTGATTGCCTGCAGGATCCATCTCTCCACTGGTATAATCTGGGTTAAGAAAAAATGTAAGGCCTTGGTGTTACTCAACAGAGCCATTGGAATAAATTTCAGATGGGGTTGAATGGGGCTTGAGGATGTGCAGTATCACCCTGGTTGAGAACAACTGTTCTGGGAGATTACTTCATGGAACACCTGATGTTTAAACATTTATCTATGAAGGCTGAGTTAACTGTTTCAGCTAGCAAAATTATCCTTAGAATTTAAGAGAGAGACTAAAAATATAAGAGCTACCTGACCTGGGAAAAGATAGTATAGAATAATTCCAAATATGGATAATTCATGTCTTTGTATCACTCAGTGGAAGAATTTATCTCTAAAGAGATTAGCAATCTGTACAGTGCTTGTTATAAAATTCACACACTGTCTATAGTGATTTCTCTTGAACTTAGGTTTCCCTAGGACTCCTAACACAAGGATTTCCCAGGCAACTTCGTGTGCCTCATTGGATTCTCCTGGAAGAATGAAACGGAAAGTGGCCTTCTCTGAGATCATGTCACCTTCAAAGAGGTCTCTGCCTGATGGTTCTCAGACCTCATCTCCAGCTCTGAAAGCCCCAGAGAAAACTAGAGACATTCAACACTCCTGTACCAAAGATGCCAGGAAGACTTCACCTGATCATGGCATGATCCTGAGAACTCGAGTCCCAGCTTTGAAAGCAACAGAGACTAGTGAAGAAAGAATACTTACTCCTACCAGCAGGGGACGGAAATCCTCAGTGGTGCCTTCTGTGATTCTGAAACCAGAATACATCAAAAGAAGGTGACTGGGGATGTTATCCTGCCTCCCACAGAGCAAATCAAGATCCTTCACATGATGGAAATGTGTGGGTCACAGCCAGTGAATCTATGTCACAGAATCACCAGCTTTTCTAAAATCCAGATTTCTGAGCCTCTCCCCAGATGTAGTGAATCAGTCTCCAAGTGTTGGGCCCAGGAATCTGTATTTTTGAGACACTCTTAGGATGATTCTGATATACCCAGCTTTCCTTTGGGGATTGCTGCTCCAGAAGATAATTCCCAGACCTGAATTGCTTCACAGTCTTGGATTTCATTGCTTGCTTGGCTCTTAACCACACTTTAACAGTGATTTTCTTAGTCAGTTTCTTTCTGTTTTTTAAAACCGGGAACCATTTTCAAATACATAAAATACAAGAAGATAATGCAGAGTTGTTACTCTGAAGTTTGACACTGGGCATTGTCTGTACATAATGGGCTGTACAGACATGACAATCCTGAAATTTTAGTGTTTCCTGCTCAGAAACTCTAGCACCTGGCTTTTCTGATTTTATTTGATTTCCTTTTTTTTTAAATATGTATCATTTTTAATGTCTTTGTTGAATTTGTTACAATATTTCTTCTGTTTAAGTTTTAGATTTTTAGCCCCAAGTTATATGGAATTTTAGTTCACCAACTAGGGATCAAACCTGGTTTGATCAAGCTTGCACCCCCTGCATTGAAAGGCAAAGTCTTAACCACTGAACTTCCAGTAAAGTCCTTTACCTAGATTTCTTGATAAATGCTTTGCATTGAGAGTACACCTGCATTGCTACTAACCTTGAGTAGATAGTAAATTTTTTTTTTTGAGTAGATAGTAAATTATAGATACATCAGAAATTTAAAAAGAATAAGAAACTCTGTGTAGAGTTAGTATTAATATATTCTGATTTCTAGTTGTGGAGGTGATGAGTCTACTTTAAATGATAAGCTTTTGGCAAACTTTAATCTCTGGGTTTGAGTCAAACTTCCATTATAAACTTCTTGGCAAATTTTGCTTAGCTCCTTCCAAAGTAGCTGCCGAAAGAATAAGAGCCTGTTAGGCTACCTGACTCACTTCCAGTCCTGCTGCTGATAGCTGGCACCCAAAACCGCTTTCCGTAATCTTGCTGTGATATCTTGCAGGGAGGGTAAAGAACCAGAAGTTCGGGATGAAGCTCCCTCTACTTCCCGTATACGCAGGAAGAGTTCTATCTTGACTTTGAATCGGATTAGGCAGCAGCTTAGGTAAGACTGCTCCTTGGCGGGCAGAAAAACATCACTGCCATCTGTGAAATCTATAATCCTGTTTCTTAAATCTTCTTAACATTTCTTGTTTATTTGCTAATCCATTGAAATTTACCTTTACCTAGTATGTCTGGAATTGTGTTAATTTCACATAAACACCATAGTTTGAAAGGGACAAGAAACACTGCCTTGGGCTTAGGTGGCTCCCGGGGCCCCATAATCATCACATCCACCAAGACTATTAGTAGGGTGCCTAAGAACATGAACTTTGATTCTGGTAGACTTGGATTTGAACCTAGGCTTTGTCATTATGACTTTGTGACTTCCCTGGTGTCACAGACAGTAAAAACATCTGCCTACAATGCAGGAGACCTGGGTTCGATCTCTGGGTTGGGAAGATCCCCTGGAGAAGGAAATGGCAGCCAACTCCAATATTCTTGCCTGGAAAATCCCATGGACAGAGGAGCCTGGCAGGCTGTAGTCCATGGGGTCACAAAGAGTCGAACACGACTGAGCGATTTCACTTTGACTTTGTCATTTATTAGGTTGGTGCAAACATAATTGCGGTTTTGGACCATGAATTTTAAACCATTATAGCTAGGCTCAAACACATCTTTACTAATCAAAATAGGAACCATTACAATCAAATCATTTTTGCCAGCGAGAAATAAGTTTGTTTATTTATTACTATAGCGTAAAAATTTGTGCTTTGGGATTCGAGGAACTCTTGGAAAGCATTTCTGTTTCCTGCTGGTTGTGGAAGTGTTTTCCCTGCAAAAAGTTGTTGAGATACTTGAGGCAGTGGTAGTTGTTTGGCAGGAGGTCAGGTGAATGTAGTGGATGAGGCAAAACTTCAGAGCCTAATTCGTTCAGCTTTTGAAGTGTTGACTGTGCATTGTACAGTCAGGTGTTGTTGTGGAGAATTGGGCCCTTCTATTGACCAATGCTGCCTGCAGCCTTTGCAGTTTTCGGTGCATCTCATTGATTTGCTGAACATAGGTCTCAGATGTAATGGTTTCGCTGGGATTCAGAAAGCTGTAGTGGGTGAGACTGTCAGCAGACCATCAAGCAGTGACCACAACCTCTTTTTGGTGCAAGTTTGGTTTTGGGAAGTGCTTTGGAGTTTCTTCTTGGTCCAACCTCTGAGCTGGCTATCACCAGTTGTCATATAAAATCCACTTTTCATTGTATGTCATAATCCGATTGAGAAATGGTTCATTGTTGTGTAGGATAAGAGACGACACTTCAAAATGACATTTTTTAAATGTGTGGTCAGCTCATGAGGCACCCGGGTATCACGCTTTTTCACCTTTCCAGTTTGCTTCAAATGCCGAATGTAGAATGTAGAAAGGTCGGTTTTAAGTTCTTCAGCAACTTCTTGTGTAGTTGTAAGAGGATCAGCTTCAGTGAGGGGCTTCCCTGGTGACTCAGATGGTGAAGGATCTGCCTGCAATGCAGGACACCCAGGTTTGATCCCTGGGTCGGGAAGATCCCCTGGAGAAAGGAATGACTACCCACTCCAGTATTCTAGTCTGGAGAATCCCATGGACAGAGGAGCCCGGTAGGCTATAGTCCACGGGGTCCACAAAGAATCAGACACAACTCAGCAAGTAACACTTTCAGCCTTGCTGATCCTCTCAATTGGTCACTCTCAACTTCTGATGACCAGTCACTGCGCTCCTCATCTTCAAGGCTTTTGTTCCTTTGCAAAACTTCTTGAACCACCACTGCATTGTATATTGGTTAGCAGTTCCTGGGCCAAATGCGTTGTTGATACTGTGAGTTGTCTCTGCTGCTTTAAAACCCATTTTGAACTCGGATAAGAAAATTGCTTGAATTTGCCTTTTGTCTAACATCATTTCCCTAGTCTAAAATAAATATAAAATAAACAGCAAGTAATGTTGTTAGCAAAAAAACATGAAACAACAAATATGCATTAAGATGATATATAGCATAACCACATGTATTTAAGAATGTATTACAATATCAAACAGCAAAGTTCACCAATGCAAAACTGAAGTTACTTTTGCACCAACTTAATACTATCTGTGTAGCCTTGGGAAGATTACTTAACCTTTCTAAGCTGTGGATTCCTTATCTGTAAAATGGGAAAAGTAATATACAAGTCACAAAGTTGTTGATGGGTTTAATGAAGTAATATAAATAAAGCCTTTAGCAGAGCTTCTCAGTAACAAGGGCCCAAGAACTGGAGCACATCTGATATTGCCCAGTTGCAGGAGAGACTGCAATACTCGCATCCACACTGACCTGTTAGGAACTTCTTATTTAGACTTCACACACTGAATATCAGAAAATAACATGTCCTGCCGTGTAGGTTTTTAGGTAACAGTAAAAGTGACCAAGATGATGAAGAGTTTCTGCCAGCAGCCGAGATTTCAGACTCTGACAGTGAGGAGGAAGAGGCTTCCACAACCCCGCTTCCAAGGAGAACACCCAACAGTATGTCCAGGAACCTACGCTCTTCCATGAAGTCATCCTTACAGACCCCCTCCAAGACACCAAAGAAAACTGTAAGGTTCTTTTAGGTTTATTCCCAGTGAAGCTCCTCTCTTAATTTAGAAATTGTGATGACTAAAGTCACACAACTAGTAACAACTGGATTTTGAGAACATGTCTCTCAAATTCAAAGCTATGCCACTTGAAATATTCATAGAGGAAAGCTTCTTTTTTGGTGGTGTGGGAGAGTGTAGTGGATTTACAGTGTGTTTCAGGTGTAGAGCCAGTTGATTCAGCTATACATATATCAGTTCTTTTTCAGATTCTTTTCCCATACAGGTTATTACAGAATATTGAATAGTGTGCCTTGTGTATTCATGGAGGAAAGTTCTAAGTGAACCCTAGGACTAAAATGGGGACGTCTGTCTGCTTTGTGTGAAACTGAGCAGAACATTGAAAGCTATTGAGAAAAGAGGTCCTACCGTGTTCAGATATGTTTGAAAAATATTTGGATTAAAGTTAAATTGGTTTCACTGTCACATGACTTCTCAGGGCCTTTAACTTATGTTATTGTGACCTTCCAGGAGACTATTAGTATATTAGGAAACTTTTCTTCATGAAGCATCTTGTTCCTTAGAGCAATTTAGAAAATGCCTAATTAGGAGAATTTTTCTAAACCCATCTCCATTTCTCCATATCAAGAAAAATGTGATTGAGCTTGGGTTGAAGTCAACAAAAGATCTTAAGGGAAAGAAATCCAGTTCAGCAGCCCCCAGCCTTTTTAGCACCATGGACTGGTTTCATGGAAGACAGTTTTCCCATGGACTGGGTTGAGGGAGGGTGGGTGTGTGGATTTAGGGATGACTCAGGAGCATCACATTTATCATGCACTTTATTTCTATTATGATGTAAGCTCCACCTCCAGTCATCAGGCATTAGATCCTGGAGGTTGGGAACCTCTGCAATAGATCACCTTTGGAGACCAGGCAATCTTATATAAGGGAATAGCTCTGGTTTGATTCCATTTTCTGAGTCCCACCCAGAAGAATGGATTTAGGGTGTGGGGGGCCCTCTTTAGCATAATAAAAAAGGTCAGAGGACAGCCTTTTTAAAAAAAATACCTTCTCAGCAAGGTTTTGTTACTGTTTCCCTGTTTTCTCCAAGTTAATAATGTAAAGCTGATTTGAGTCTTTAAGTGCTTCTCTGCTTTTGAGAAAAGGTGCAGAGATTGTCACTTTATATCTTGGCTGGAAGCAGAGGGTTGGTAGGTGAAACGCCTCCACAAAAGAGAGTGTTTTGTGAAAACCCTATGGATACTGCTGGGTAGCAGGCCTGCTCTAGTGAGCCAGTGGCAAGGAAAAGAATAGTAAAATAGGGCTGTTGGCCTAAGCTGGACAGTGACCCTGGGGTCTGGAGTGGAAACATCTGGGGCAGTTTCTCTGGGTACTATGTAGTGAATTGTGGAAATTCTGAACTAAAGTTTGGCCATATTTTCAAAAAAGTCTAAAGGAGAATCTTTTTTTAGGGATGATTTTTTAAATTTTAATCAGTAAATGCAACTCACGAGGGTGGAATAGAGGAGGATCTTACAAATCAAACCTAGTTTATGCCTTCTTCTCTACCCTGTATTGGGGCAGAATATTTAGGATTTCTTAATATTTGTCTTTCTTTTAAGATAAGTTTATTGGAAAAAGTATATAACCCGTACTTTTATTCATTCCTTCATCAGTTCAGTTCAGTTCAGTCACTCAGTCGTGTCTGACTCTTTGTGACCCCATGAAGTGCAGCAACACCAGGCCTCCCTGTCCATCACCAACCCCCGGAGTCTACTCAAGTACATGTCCATTGAGTTGGTGATGCCATCCAACCATCTCATCCTCTGACATCCCCTTCTTCTCCCACCTTCAATCTTTCCCAGCATCAGGGTCTTTTCAAATGACTCAGTTCTTCACATCAGGTGGCCAAAGTATTAGAGCTTCAGCTTCAGCATAACTCCTTGCAATGAAGATTCAGGACTGATTTCCTTTAGGATGGACTGGTTGGATCTCCTTGTAGTCCAACGGACTCTCGAGAGTCTTCTCCAACACTACAGTTTAAAAGCATCAATTCTTCGGCACTCAGCTTTCGTTATAGTCCAACTCTCACCACTGAAAAAACCACAGCCTTGACTAGATGGACCTTTGCTGGCAAAGTAATAATGTCTCTGCTTTTCAATATGCTGTCTCTTTTGGTCATAAGTTGCCTTCCAAAGAGCAAGCGTATTTTAATTCCATGGCTGCAATCACCATCTGCAGTGATTTTGGAGCCCCCAAAAATAAACTCTGTCACTGTTTCCACTGTTTCCCCATTATTTGCCATGAAGTAATGGGACTAGATGCCATGATCTTAGTTTTCTGAATGTTGAGTTTTAAGCCACCTTTTTCACTGTTTCACTTTCATCAAGAGGCTCTTTAGTTCCTCATTTTCTACCATGAGGGTGGTGTCATCTGCATATCTGAGGTTATTGATATTTCTCCCAGCAATCTTGTTCTAGCTTGTGCTTCATCCAGCCCAGTGTTTGTCATGATGTTCAGTTCAGTTCAGTTCAGTCGCTCAGTCGTGTCTGACTCTTTGTGACCCCATGAATCGCAGCACACCAGGCCTCCCTGTCCATCACCAACTCCCGGAGTTCACTCAGACTCACGTCCATCAAGTCAGTGATGCCATCCAGCCATCTCATCCTCTGTCGTCCCCTTCTCCTCCTGCCCCCAATCCCTCCCAGCATCAGGGTCTTTTCCAGTGAGTCAGCTCTTCGCATGAAGTGGCCAAAGTAGTTTGTCATGATGTACTCTGCATATAAGTTAAATAAGCAGGGTGACAATATACAGCCTTGACGTACTCCTTTCCCGATTTGGAACCAGTCTGTTTTTCCATGTCCAGTTGCTTCATGACCTGCATACAGATTTTTCAAGAAACAGGTAAGATGGTCTGGTATTCCCATCTCTTGAAGAATTTTCCACAGTTTATTGTGATCCACACAGTCAAAGGCTTTGGCACAGTCAATAAAGCAGATGTTTCTCTGGAACTTTCTTGCTTTTTCAATGATCCAGTGGATGTTGGCAATTTGATCTCTGGTTCCCCTGCCTTTTCTAAATTCAGCTCAAAAATCTGGAAGTTCATGGTTCACGTACTGCTGAAGCCTGGCTTGGAGAATTTTGAGCATTACTTTACTAGCGTGTGAGATGAGTGCAATTGTGCGGTAGTTTGAGCATTCTTTGGCATTCCCTTTCTTTGGGATTGGAATGAAACCTGACCTTTTCCAGTCCTGTGGCCACTGCTGAGTTTTCCAAATGTGCTGGCATATTGAGTGCAGCGCTTTCACAGCATTACCTTTTATGATTTGAAATAGCTCAACTGGAATTCCATCACCTCCACTAGCTTTGTTTATAGTAATGCTTCCTATCGCCCACTTGACTTCACATTCCAGGATGTCTGGCTCTCGGTGAGTGATCACACCATTGTGATTATCTAGGTCATGAAGATCTTTTTTGTACAGTTTTCTGTGTATGCTTGCAACCTCTTCTTAATATCTTCTGCTTCTATTAGGTCCATACCATTTCTTTCCATTATTGTGCCCATCTTTTCATGAAATGTTTCCATGATATCTCTACTTTCCTTGAAGAAATCTCTTAGTCTTTCCCATTCCATTGTTTTCCTCTATCATATCTAATCCCTTTAATCTATTTCTCACTTCCACTGTATAATCATAAGGAATTTGATTTAGGTCATACCTGAATGGTCTAGTGGTTTTCCCACTTTCTTCAATTGAAGTCTGAATTTGGCAATAAGGAGTTCATGCTCTGAGCCACAGTCAGCTCCCGGTCTTCTTTTTGCTGACTGTATAGAACTTCTCCATCTTTGGCTGCAAAGAATATAATCAATCTGATTTCAGTATTTACCATCTGGTGATGTCTATGTGTAGAGTCTTCTCTTGTGTTGTTGGAAGAGAATGTTTGCTATGACCAGTGCATTCTCTTGGCAAAACTCTATTAGCCTTTGCCCTGCTTCATTCTGTACTCCAAGGCCAAATTTCCCTGTTACTCCAGGTGTTTCTTGACTTCCTACTTTTGCATTCCAGTCCCCTATAATGAAAAGGACATCTTTTTTGAGTGTTAGTTCTAGAAGGTCTTGTGGGTTCATAGAACTGTTCAACTTCAGCATTACTGGTCAGGGCATAGGCTTAGATTACTGTGATATTGAATGGTTTGCCTTGGAAACGAACAGAGATCATTCTGTCATTTTTGAGATTGCATCCAAGTACTGCATTTTGGACTTTCGTTGACCATGATGGCTACTCCATTTCTTCTAAGGGATTCCTGCGCACAGTAGTAGATATAATGGTCATCTGAGTTAAATTCACCCATTCCAGTCCATTTTAGTTCACTGATTCCTAAAATGTCAATGTTCACTCTTGTCATCTGTTTGACCACTTCCAATTTGCCTTGATTCATGGACCTAACATTCCAGGTTCCTATGCAATATTGTTCTTTACAGCATCAGACTTTACTTCCATCACCAGTTATATCCACAACTGGGTGGTGTTTTTGCTTTGGCTCCATCCCTTCATTCTTTCTGAAGTTATTTCTCCACTGATCTCTAGTAGCATATTGGGCACCTACTGACCTGGGGAGTTCCTCTTTCAGTATCCTATCATTTTGCCTATTCATACTGTTCATTGGGTTCTCAAGGCAAGAATACTGAAGTGGTTTGCCATTCCCTTCTCCAGTGGACCACATTTTGTCAGAATTCTCCACTGTGACCCGTCCGTCTTGTGTAGCGCTACATGGTATGGCTCATAGTTTCGTTGAGTCAGACTGACAGTGTTTTCCTATCCTAATACTATATGTAAATTAGAAATAAGAAATTGTTTGGACTGTGAACAAAATATAGGTGTAATGTGAGGGGAGAAAGGGAGAATCTTGGCACTTTATACAGGAAAAGACTAAGAGGAGTTGACTTGCTGCCTCTCTTGCTTTTATCGGATCATCACAAATCAGATTTGCTGATGCATCCTGAATGGAGTTTGCTTTGTTTTTCCCTTCTAAAATATGTTCTCTCTCTTTTAAAAATCTTTATTTTGTTTTGGAGTATTGGTGACTTATAATGCTGTGTTAGTTTCAGGTGTACAGCAGTGATTCGGTTATATACATATACATAGATCCACTGTTTTTCAGATTCTTTTCCCATTTAGGTTATTACAGAATATCGAGTCGAGTTCTCTGTGCTGTACAGTAGGTCCTTGTTGATTATCTAAATTTCCCTCTTTTGAACACAGCCTCAGCCCAGAACACCACGTGATGCCACTCCCCAGATCCGCAGCCGAAACCTGCCTGCCCAGGAGCCCACCAACATGCTGGAGGAGGCCCGGCTAAGGTGACGTCACTCTGGGGCCCCTTTCAGATAGGCTGAAACAGACCTTTGCTTTTATTCATGTGAACTGGCAGTGCTTCGTAGTCATTGTGTATATAATAACAAAGTGAAAGTCACTCAGTTGTGTCTGACTCTTTGTGACCCCATGGACTATACAGTTCATTGAATTCTCTCGGCCAGAATACTGGGGTGGGTAGCCTTTCCCTTCTCCAGGGGATCTTCCCAAACCAGGGATCAAACCCAGGTCTCCCGCACTGAAGGCAGATTCTTTACCAGCTGAGCCACAAGGGAAGCCCAAGAATACTGGAATGGGTAGCCTATCTCTTCTCCAGCAGATCTTCCCGACCCAGGAATCCAACCGGGGTCTCCTGCATTGCAGGCGGATTCTTTACTAACTGAGCTATCAGGGAAGCCCAGTATATAATAAAGGTAGAGGGTAAAATGAAGGTGCATGTTTAGAAAGGAGAAACCTCTCAAGCAGTGCCTGAGTGAACTACTGTGGACAAGTTCTGGGAGGAGTCTGCAGTGCACTGCTACCCCTTTCTCAGGGACGCAAGGTTATGACACTGCTTCTCAGTTACAGTACGTTTTAGAACTTTGTGGGGACTTTTTAAAAATAGGTGAGCCTATATCCTGCCAGAAATCAGCTGAATCATAATCTCATGTGAGATGAGGTCCACCCACGTGATCTGGGGAAAGCTCCCAAGTAATACGTACTCTTGATTAGAACCACTGAGCTGGGTAATTTGTCTGGGTGGAGAAGGGCCAAATGAAGAGGTTTAAGAATGAAGGCATTCCCTTGGATTTGTGATTAAGGTTTCCAGTAGAAACTGTAGATAAGCCTTTTCCTTTATTACAGAGTTGATAGTAAATTGTTTCTAATGCCCTCTTTTTCTCTCATTTACCACCACTGTAGGCTGCATGTTTCTGCTGTACCCGAGTCTCTTCCCTGTCGGGAACAGGAATTCCAAGACATTTACAACTTTGTGGAAAGCAAACTCCTTGACCACACTGGAGGGTGAGTTGTGTTGAGGGGGGCAGAATGGTCAGGAGGCCCCTGCTAGTGTACCACCATAGGCGCAGTTCAACCAAGTAGTCTTTCCCTAGTGTTGGAAAAACAGGCAAGCTCATTGCTGAAGCAGCTTTTATCATCACAGTATTTCTATAGAAATTTTGTCTTACACAGAAAATAACTGGCCTTTTGGGGGAGGCATTTTGCATACAGCATTGCTTATGGAATGAGTGACTGTATATAAACAGGTCCTGCTCTAATCAGCTTCCAAAAATGACCCCTACTCCTCCCACCTCCACATTTCAGGGGTCTCTGTCCTTCCTTCAGCATACATCCTCATACTCATAACTGACGATAGTGTGACACAGCTACACAGATCTAGCCGAGGTCTCCTCCTCTCGCCCCAGGTGCATGTACATCTCCGGGGTCCCTGGGACAGGGAAGACTGCCACTGTACACGAGGTGGTATGTTGCCTGCAGCAGGCGGCCCAAGCCAATGAAGTTCCTCCCTTTCAATACATTGAGGTCAATGGCATGAAGCTGACAGAACCCCACCAAGTCTACGTGCAAATCTTGCAGGTGAGCAGAGCTTGTTGAGCTTTCTTGGTTTATTTTGTTTTGGTTTGGGGTGTTTTTTTTGGTCAAGCAGCTTGCGGGATCCTAGTTCCCCAACTAGGGATTCAACCCAGGCCCTCAGCAGTGAAAGTGCAGAGAGTCTCAGCCACTGGATTGCCAGGGAATTCCGATTTGAGCTTTTTGGAAAATATCATTTCTGGGTGGCACATGAAAAGGGAAAGGTTTAGTTAGTTTTGTGCATATAATATGTTTTCAACTTGCCATATGTGTAGCAGTAGAAAGGGCAAAGAAGGCAGAATTCGTGCCCTCAAGGACCTTGAAGTCTGGGAGCTAGTACTTACCAGGAGGGTGAAAACCATTTGTATACAGCAGGCATGGCAGTACACTAGAAAAGGGTAGGCTGGACTTTGAGTCTCACTCTTTGACTCACTAGCTGCTGTCCCGGAACAAGTAATGTCCAGTCTTGCAGTGATGATTCTGGAGGGGCTTGTGGGATTGGCCTGTGGCTCGTGTGCATTTCAGACACAATTTATGTCTCTTGTGGCCTTCTCTCCTCCCGGTGGAAGGCAGAGGGTAAGATACTGAAGTCCTCAGGCTAAATAGCTTCCTCTATAGGCAGATTTAACTTTAAACTCTTAAAAGGGGAGTCAAATCCTTAGAGTGTACCACTCCCATTCTTTTCCCCCTCGCTGCAGAAGCTGACAGGTAAAAGGGCAACAGCTAACCACGCAGCAGAACTGCTTGCTAAGCGATTCTGCACTCAAGCGTCCTCTCAGGAGACCACCGTGGTGCTTGTGGATGAGGTGAGAAGGCGCCCACGGGAGGACCGGAGTGGCTCTGGACTGATGTTCGGGAGCAGATACAAGGCAGGAGGGAAGTCCTGGCTCCCTTCTTCACTTGGGCACATTCTCTGGTGGTGGGGGGTGGGGCAGGGCATGTATCCATTGACATCCTTGCTGCTCAGGTGGTGTGACCTGAGGGCACGTGCTGCTGAAGCAGTGGTAACAAGCTTCTCTCTGGGGGCCCGGCTCATTCTCTGTGGTTGACCCTGCGTCTCTCTCCGTTTCCTGGCAGCTTGACCTCCTGTGGACCCAGAAACAAGACGTGATGTACAATCTCTTTGACTGGCCCACTCACAAGGGGGCCCGCCTTGTGGTCCTGACCATTGCTAACACCATGGACCTGCCAGAGCGCATCATGATGAACCGGGTGTCCAGCCGACTGGTAGGGCCATTCTCGAGCTGTTCTTATAGTCCCAGAAGCTGGGCCAAGGAGCTCTGCAAAAGTGAATACATGGGAATCTAAAATAGATGGGGAAAGTAAGAAGTGTGATTTCTGAAATTCTGGTAATTTCTACATTAGAATTAAATATGTCACCATTGCATGGCTTTCTACAAATGTATCTTCTTGGGCTTCTACTACTACCTCTGCACTCAAACTGCACAGAGCACTAAACATTTAATTATTTTAAAAACTATTTAAGTGCTTAGCCCTTGGCAGGCAGTGTTAGATGCACGGAATACGGCAGTGAACAGGGCAGACCCGGTCTCTGGCCTTGTGGACCTTGTGGTTCAGCAGAAGTGAAACCAGATGCTCAGCCGATGTTATAGAGCCAAAGATCCTCTCTAGCTCTAACGAGAGCACCTCTGCCCAGATCTACTAGTAAATGACTCCGGTAGAATAAAGTTTCTTTTAAACTAAATGGAAAAATCATTGAGAACTACTGCCCTATAGGGTCCCACGGGCCATTGTCAGTAACAAAAGGAGCAGGAAGCAGTGGTAGTCCTGGGATGAATGTGTAAATTGTTATCTGAGACTTGGTTTGGGGGATTTGCAAGTGGCTTTCCACCAGGACTGTCCCGAGTGGGAAACCCATGAACCTGTTCCTCTGTCGTCTCGGCTCCCCAGGGTCTAACCAGGATGTGCTTCCAGCCCTATACTCACAGCCAGCTGCAGCAGATCCTCCTGTCCCGACTCAGACACGTAAAGGCTTTTGAGGATGATGCCGTCCAGCTGGCAGCCAGGAAGGTAAGTCGCCTTTGGGACGCCCCTAGCCACACTGGCAGTGTTTGCTGACTACCTGCCCATGTCAGGCCCTAGACTGGGTGCTCTGGAGGTGAAGAAAAAATTAGGAAGTCCTATAAAAACAAATTCCAGAAAATAGAAACAAAATTCTGAAAAATTCCTTAAGCTTCTTACTGTAGGATTAATTATTAAAAGGCTCTGAGTATGATGGGCACGCATATATATATATATATATATATATATAAACGAAGATTAATTGATTCAGAGTGTTTTGTGTGATTAGAAGAGCAACATAGTCAATGAGGTAGACAGACGTGGTTTGAACACTAATAGGTATGTGGCAAGTTATAGAAAAGTTACTTTAAAACTTCTGGGCTCCAGTTTTCTGAAAAATGGGAATGATAAGAGCTATGTCATAGGGTCATTGTGGGAATTAAATGAGACCGTGTCTGTAATGTGCCTAGCAGGGTGCATGCTCTGTGGTGGGTATGACGTGTGGCATTCTCCCACTTGAGGCGCACTGGGAGAATGCCAACTGAGATTCCCTTAAGAGTTCTCCAAGGCTGCTGAGGAACAAAGCAGGTTAAACATCTACCTGGGGCTGAACAAAAGAAACCACACAGCCACAGTATTGCAGCACTTAAAAGAACTGTAAACTTATGTCTAGTTTCTCGCCAGAAACAATGTGAATTCGGAATGGTTATAGCAGCAACACCTGTCTATAACACGTGCTCAGAGCTGAGCACTCTAAGTATTAGGGTAACCAGAGAGCCAGATATGGTGTTTATCTCCAAGCTATGCTTTCCAGGAGAGAGAGCCTCAGTTACTCTCTACCCCCTCTGTTGGGTAGAGTTTCTCCACCCCTCAGTTCAGTTCTGTTGCTCAGTCATGTCCTACTCTTTGCAAACCCGTGGACTGCAGCACGCCAGGCTTCCCTGTCCATCACCAATTCCCAGAGCTTGCTCAAACTCATGTCCATTCCATCGGTGATGCCATCCAGCCATCTCATCCTTTGTGGTCCCCTTCTCCTGCCTTCAGTCTTTCCCAGCATCAGTGTCTTTTCCAATGAGTCAGTTCTTTGCCTCAGGTGGCCAAAGTATTGGAGCTTCAGCATCAGTCGTTCCAATGAATATTAAGGACTGGTTTCTTTTAGGATGGACTGGTTTGATCTCCTTGCTGTCCAAGGGACTCTGAAGAGTCTACTCCAACACCACAGTTCAAAAGCATCAATTCTACCCCTGCAGTCATACAGTTTCTGAAAGTTCTTTTCCCCCTATGAATTGCCCTTTTATATACCATCCTGTTTATTTGAGGTTTTCTTCCTTTGACCAGGGGAGGTGGGCTGGAGTCAGGGAGGGTGGAGGTCTTCAAATTCAGTATGCAAATAGTAACTGTCTCTATTTAGTAAGGGACATCCCCTTCTTGGCAACAGTTGCTAGTGTTCCAGGTCGATAAACTTTATCTTTCCTTGAGAATAAATGTCTGGTCTCCTGCCATGGTATAAGTGGGATAATCTCCCGGGCAGAGAGTTTTATGGAAACAGCACAAATTACCAAGGCATAACACTTTCTCACAGAGCCCTCAGTTGCTCTAATGTTCACCCAACAGCATGAAATGGGGCAGAGGCCTAGGCAAGGGTCAGCAAACTCCTTTTGTGAATGGCCAGTAGTAAATGTTTTAGGTTTTGTGGGCCATAATGGTCTGTTACCACTATTCAGTCCTGCCCTTATATTGTGAAAGCAGCCAGGTAAACAAATGTGCAAAGCTGTGTTTCAATAAAGCTTTATTTACAAAAACATGTGGCAGGCCATAATTTGCTGACTCCTAATCTAGGGCGTCCGTTTCTTAACTTTCAACCAGTCCTCCTCATTTTAGACAAAGTTCCCCCTTTACCCCCAGTTCCAGTACCACTAACAATTTGAGTGTTTTGAAGATTTTTAGTGTAGCTTTAGGTTTGTTCTTGGATTCCTCACTACTGATTCAGGACTGGGCTTTCTACAGTCAGCTAAGTCAGCCATTACTACCCTGCCACCTCTTTCTAACTTTCAGAATTATATTGTTTACTGCTCTCCAGTTGCTTGCTTATTTAGGGTTCTTGGTCTTTAAATAATGTTTCAGAAGGCTTCAAATTTGGCTGCTGTTTTTACCCAAAACTCTTGCCTGTAATTTCAAACCTCTCTTTTGTTCCTTAACATAAAAAGAAACATACCTATATTGTTTATCTTGTAGTTATGATATCTGACGTCTTTGTGAGTTTACTTCTATTACTTCTATAAACAAGGCCACGTCTCTACGGCCTTGTTTCCTTGTTTTTTGTGTTTTGCTCCTTGGAGCTTTATCTGGAAGTTGATTGAGGCCTGGGTTGAACTTGAATTCATTTAGTTCGTTTTGTGCTTCTGTCAGTTACCAAGAGGCACTGCTGACTGGGACCATTTTTAAACAAAATTCTCCACTGAGGGTTTTTAGGAGACACAACATAAATTTGGACTGCAGATCCACATGAGGGCTTGTGGTTTAAAGACTCAGAGGGTTTTTTCCCCCCAACACCCCTCAATACCAAAGTCACACAGGCCGTTTTTCTTGCCATCCCTTCTGCATGAAGAGTGTCACTCACCCTCATACTGGGGGTGTGGTGGTGTCTGGACCCCAAGTTTATGCAAGGCCTTCTCAGATTCCATGTTCGGTGGCCCCCGCTTTTTCTCTTGACTCCCTCACACCAGCAGCAGTCAAAAAGAGTGCGTATGGTCTCCAAGACTCATGCGCTTGGAGGGGGAACTGCTTTGGGTGTTTTCTTGCTTCCCAGGGTCCCCTGCCCACTCTGATTCTAGGCCTCTGCAGCAGCCCTTGAGTCCCTGCTATCATCCACTGTATGGAGCTGCTCCATGAGGGAAGGAGGAAAGAAAGGGAGGAAACACCCCCCAGGACATCCTCACCAGCTGAATATGGGGGATTAGAAGGAGGGAATAATATACACTACTGTTCATATTTCTGTCTTGGGTCACTGGAAAAGTGACCCAAAAGTATTTTGAATGTCTTATAGTTGAATTTTGAAAACAGAAATAGAAAACATATAAAAACTATAATCCCACTTCCCAGAAATAACTCTTTTTAATGTCCTAGTTTGGTGTATGTGTGTATACCTATATATTTGGTTTTCTGTTGTTTAATCTTATCACTTTATTTTTGATTTGTTTCAGTATCTATTTGTTCATTTGGTTGTGCTGCCTTGTTGCAGCACACAGGATCTTTACTTGCAACATGTGAACACTTAGTTGTGGCGTGTGGGATCCAGTTCTGCAGCCAGAGATGGAACCCCGGACTCCCTGCATTGGGAGCACAGAGTTTTAGCCCCTGGACCACCAGAGAATTCCCTACAGTTTGCTTTTTTAAACCTGATGTTGTATAAATTTTGGAAGAAAATATTTTCGGGGGGATACCATCAGACAGGATGTCATCGCCTGCAGTGGTTGTTAGGCAAATGATGGTGTTGCTGGCAAGCACTGGGAATACCGAAACAGAGGTGCCTGCAGACAGTGCTGAGTTCAGGAGTTCCCTCAGTGCAATTTAAAATGCAAGGGCCCTCTGTCACCTCGGGAGAGAGTATAGGCTTCCCTGGGAAGGGAGCCCAGGAGCCCCTCAGCCCCAGTGCACATGGAAGGGCAGGCACAGAAGTACAGCTGTTGGCATGGGGGATTGGTCTGATTCATCTAATCACGGATTCCTCTGGGTCCTCCGGTTTCATGGCTTCATTCCCTCTTGATTCTGGTTCATTTAGCCATTGGCCAGGTGGTTTCCAAAACTGACCACATGCTATGAGCCTCAGGCTCTGGCAAAATAGGCTCCACTTCATTCAGTCTCTTGGCTTTTTCTCTTTATGCAAGGAACAGACCCTTGTTTTTCCAGATGGTTCAATAATAATCTTGGGCCAGGGGTCTCTTCTTGTAGATTTCTTCATTTCTCTATTATTAAATACAGCTGAGAATTTCTGCCTTTTCCATTCTGGAATTATCTGTAAGGCCAAGACAAAGGTGTGGACTCGGGGAAGAGTTCCAGACACAGTACGATAATTTACAGTGTACCTGGGCTCCCACCAGGTTCCCAGCAAGGGCTAAGTACTTAATTTCAGGCTTAAGTCCATTTGTCTTTATTGAATTTGCTGCAATGTTGCTTCTGTTCCATGCCCAAGAGGTATGTGGGATCTTAACTCCCTGACCAGGGATCGAACACTCACTCCATGCATCGGAAGGTAAAGTCATAACCATTGGACCACCGGGAGAGTCCCCCTACCTTTCCTTTTTAGCTGAACACAGAACCAGTTGGTTTTTCTCATGGACTGAGAGGACACGGGGATCTCAAGGAATAAAACATTGCCTCTTGTAGGTAGCAGCCCTCTCTGGAGACGCACGACGCTGCCTGGACATTTGTAGGCGTGCCACAGAGATCTGTGAGTTCTCCTGCCAGAAGCCCGGCTGCCCTGGCCTGGTGACTACCGCCCATTTACTAGAAGCCATAGATGAGATGTTTTCATCATCATATATCACTGCCATCAAGTAAGACCCTTCTGCCTCCTGACTCCCAACCTCCGTTGGAGGGCACTGAAGAGGGCCACGGAAGCATGTTCTCCTTTCAAAGCTTTCACTCATTCAGCCTGCATTTACCAACAATGCTGTTCTTTTTCTTCAGGGGCGTAGTCTAGTCAGAGAGACAGAAATGTAATCCTAGTATGATATATTGAGTTACACTATAGGTGTTTATGAAGTAAAGTGCTGTGGAAATAAAATGGAAGTAGCTATTCTCTAACTTTGAATGATGTACTCAGCCATGTAATGGGACTGCTGGTACATGTCCAGATATACTTGCTGTGTCCCCACACCTCCAAAGGGGTATTTTTCATATCATTTTGAGACTTTAGAGGGGGAAGGAGAATCCTTGCCGAATAATATAGGAACATAGGAGGAAACAGTTCCAAGTTTTTTCCTGTCTCTTCTCTAAAGACACAGAATATCTTTATTTGACTTTTCTCCAGGTTGGTGGTACAGGAAGTCCCCTACATACATATGAGTTCTGTTCTGAGAGTGTGTTCGTAAGTCCAATGAAGTTAGCCTAGGTACCCAACTAACACAATTGGCTATATAGTACTGTACTGTAATAGGTTTATAATATTTGCACATAAATAATACATAAAAAACAACAACACAAAATAAGGAAAACATTTTTTCATCTTACAAAAGTATATAGTACAGTTCAACACCTGGCATGGAGGAGCTGGCAACCCGTGCAGGCAAGCAGAGTTACTGACTAGAGCAGGGAGAGGTGCTGGGAGACGGTAGAGCTGAGCGATCATCAGCAATAGGAGATGGAGGGCAAGCTACCACTTTACTCACCCTGAGGTTGACGGCACAGGTTCTGGTTCCTTGCTGGACCCAGGTGCACGTTCATATCCTTGAAGCTTCACACGTTTACTGTGCAGCCACTTCGGAGAACTCACATTTCCTCATTTTCTTTAAGAAATTCCTCCATTCTGGAACAGAGCTTCCTGAGAGCGATCCTTGCAGAGTTCCGTCGATCAGGACTGGAGGAAGCAACATTTCAACAGGTGATTGATCTGTTTTTCAAAAATCCTAGATTTTGCTCTGGTGCCTTTAAAATACGTGGGAATATCAAACCAGCTCGTTTTTATTGAGCTGGTATATTGAAAATAAAACCATACTGAATTGCATGAGGAGAGACCTAGAGCAAATGATTTCTGCATATGAGACTAAAGCTTTACTATGTGCCAGATACTTTTATGCAAGTGGGAGATTCACAGATGAACAAAAGGTACTGCCCCGATAAAGTTTATGGTATGGTGGGAGGCATGGCTCTCAGAATAAGCCTTGTTTAAAAACAAATCACAAAGACCAATCCAAATGCTCTGAGCATAATTTCAGTTATGTCAAGTAAAGGAACCATTAGGGCTCATGCCTTAGTGAGCCGGGGGCCTCCCACTAATTCTACACCTCTCATGTCTCTTCACCTTCCCACACTAGAGTCAAGTTCAATAGGGTCTTCTTTCCCCGCTGATTCTGCCAAGCCCATTCCCTTGGCTGTGGTTTCGATGGATAGTAGGTAGAGACAGTGGGAATCTCTCATCCATTCGTGTGAGTCACTAATCAGATGACAAGGCATTTTGGCTATCTTAAGAGAGTCATGGTTACTCCTGCCACTTAGCGGTGCTTCATGGAATTTCTTCACTTTGACATTCAGAGCACTGGGCAGAAATCACATCGCATCAACACCTGCCTCAGGCCTTCTCTATGCTTTGTTTTAATTAAACAGTAGGATTCCCCTGGTCTGCATCAGTTCTAAGTTGGCTGCTAGACACTGGCGGAGGCGAGGTTTGTTTGAAACTGGTGTGCATATGTACTGGGCTGCCTTTGAAGACGAATTATCAAAGATGTTTGAGTATATACCCAGCAGTTTGTATGTCTTGTGTGTATATTTTAGATAAATAGAGAAGTCAGGAAAACATTTCCTTCGAGCTTTCTTCATTTCTTTATGTTTGGCTGCTCTGGGTCTTCGTTGCTACTCTTAGGTTTGCTCTTGCGGCGAGCAGGGGCTGCTCTGTGGCGGTGTTCGAGCTCCTCATCGTAGCTGCTTCTGCAGAGCACAGGCTCTCGGTTTGCAGGCTCAGTAGCTGTGGTGCGTGGGCTTAGCTGCCCTGAGGCATGGGGAATCTTGCTGAACCAGGGATCGAACCCGTGTCCCCTGTGTTGGCAGGTGGGCTCTTGGCTGGACCACCGGGGAAGTCCTGAATTCTGTTTTTAAATATTTAGTTGCTAATCATGTTTTGCCTGTTACTGGTTTTCTAAAGCCTGAGACAGCTCTTCTGCAGAGGGTCCTGTATTCTCTCTGGACTTTTGACTTTTCCAAGGGTCATGCCTTGGCACTTGCTCACTGTTTCTGCCAAGGAAAAATGCCTGTATAGCAAAATTTGACTTGAATTATGACAATCTCAATTGGAACCATCAGCCCCTGGAGATGAGGACTGTTTGTACAGCTGTGACAGTTACTAGGCATTTCATATCTATTAACTTATGAGGAATATCATATATTTAATAGATAAAACTGAAGCTTAAAAGAAATAACTGGCCCAGTTTGCTTATTTAGGTAATTGGTAGAACCAGGGTTCAGACCTGCTATTTTCTGATCCTCAGGCCAATACTACATTCTCTCCCTGTCTTTTCATCCCAGTGGGGCACCCCTTAGTTCCCTTCTGGGGTCCTGAGTATCCTGGAAAAGAAGTGTCTCAGTTTCCCAAAAGAAGAAATAATGATTGGATACAAGACTACCTTTCTGACTAGCTGACCTCAGGTTTGCTTTTTGTTTCTAGGTATACATCCAACACGTGGCGCTGTGCAGGATGGAGGGCCTCCCGTACCCCACCATGTCGGAGACGATGGCAGTGTGCTCTCGCCTGGGTGCCTGCCGTCTCCTCCTCGTGGAGCCTAGTAGGAATGACGTGCTCCTTCGGGTGCGGCTCAACATCAGCCAGGATGATGTGCTGTATGCTCTGAAAGAGGAGTGAAGGGCTTCACAAGGAAGGACTGTGATCTGTTTTCAAGGAGCCCTATTTCGTTTTTCTAAGCACATGGAATCATTGTAGCAAAGTATGGAAATGGCTGTCATGTATTTTGGGATTTTCCATTAAATCAGTTACATTTCTGGGGTGTTTAGGAAGTTTTGTAGTCTTTATAAATATCAAAGTATAAAACCACACACCATCCTTCCTATAGTAGGCCCTCTCTCTGGCTTTTATTTCTGTTAGTAGCCCTGCCATTTATTTAATGGTAACATACCATGTATATAAATACATGCACATAATTACTGTATCTATATAAAATAGTTCCAGGAGAGTAAGGAATTAGTTATATTGGTTGCCTCTGAGATGGCTACCTTCAGGGTTAGAGGAAGACCTTCACTCTATGTCATTATGTTTCTTTTAACTTTTGAACAATGTGAATGTAACTTACTTAGTGTATAAAAAAGAACTGCCGAAAATAATATCAGTAATAAACAATCCCTAGCAACAAATAACTAGAAAATGGAACTTTTAAAAAGGTACCATCTGTCATTAAAAAAATCTTTAAAAATTACTTAGATGGCACAAAAAATTAAGGAACCTAGGAATAAATCTATTAATAATAAAGAGATAATTAATCTCAATTAATAATTTAAATATAAATAAATTCCAATTAAAATCTTGGTAGGGCTTTTTGTATAACTTTGCAAGTTAATTCTGATAAACCAACAACTGAACAAACTGATATCTAAAAACTCATGTCAGGTACTGAGGAAAACACATCATCCATGTCATAGTCCTGCCAGAAATGTTTGCTGTGAACCTACTGCTAATAAGAATTATCAGGGAAATCAAAATTTACCTAATGAAAGGAGCTAAATAGCTAAGTAGATGTAAGGACTTTGATTGGGTCATGGATTTAAGACATTAATACAGTTATAAGCATTATTATGGACTATATTCATATTAGGTAATAGGATTATGTAAATGTCAAGATTTATGAGTGACAAATTATTGTGGTTGTGTAGAAGAATGTCCTTATTCTAAGGAGAATCATGATAAGGCACTGAGTGAAACAGTATCTGCAACTGATACACATGCATATATTTAAAACTGCATGTAATGGACTAAGGGTCAGTGTCAGAATAAAGTATTTTACAATAAGAAAAAGGGAAAATGGGTAAATCAGACATCCACAGAATAAGAAATATGAATGGCTAACAAATTAGAAACATAGTAAAAGACGCCTGCAAGTCAAAACACTTTCATATCTATTAAAAAAAAATCTTTCCATGGTGATATGGAGCAATGAGAACCCAAATGCCTCTTTGATATAAGTGTAAACTAGGACAACTGCATTGGGGATGATTTGGTAATATTTAATCTATAAAGTCCTATTTAGCCAGCAATTCCACCGCTAGAAATACACCCTAGAGAAACATACACATACACAAGGAATGTATAAGAACACCCACAGCGCTAATGGCAAGCCATTGGAAAAGTGAATTATTTTCATACTATGAGATGCCATACAGAAATGAAAAGATCGATGCATGAAGCTTAAAACCAAGGTTGAGTATAAAAAGGAGTTAAGGAAAAATATGTGCAGGGAGTGATAGCGACACAATGTTAAAGCTAGCAAAACAGTACAATATGTCTACCAGTAATAGTAATGCTCAGGAATAATAAACACCAAAATCAGGAGATTTTATCTGTTTGGGAAAGGGTTGCAACATGAGAGGTGGACAGGTAGCTTCAACTATATTTCTCAAACTTAAGGTAAGTGCCCATGTATTTAACTCACACAAGAAATAGAAACCGTTGAGTACCTACTATGTACCATGCACTGCTCTAGATAAAGCACAAAAACTGCTTTTAAGTAGCTTGCATTCTAGTGAATGTTAAACACTTTTGAATGTCTTAAATATTTCATTGTAAAATATTTTCAAATTTAATGAAAAGAAATATTGGAGTGAAATTTCCACTTTATTTCTAATACTTTTTTTCTTGGCTACCCCGTGTGGCTTGTGGGATCTTGGTTGCTGCCCCAAATCTGGGCCCTCCGCAGTGAGAGCCCAGAGTCTTAACCTCTGAACCGCCAGGGGAGTCCCTAAAATTTCCATTTTAAAACAATAAAGATGGGGAATTCCCTGATGTTTCAGTGCTTAAGACTGCACTTCCATTGCAGCGGTACTGGATGGATCCCTGATCAAGGAACTAAGATCCTGCATGCCAAAGGGTATGCCAAGATGAAAAGCTGGGTTTTTTAAAATATAAAATAGTAAAGACAGTCTCTTCCTCGGAGAAATCACCAAAAAGAAGTAAGGAAGTGGAAAAGCTCTTTGTCCAAGGAAACTGGAAGATAATTCAGAAGTTGAGGAAACAGGCAGGAGGAAACGGTTTGCAAGGTTCCAGGTGGTAGCTTCTTTCCCCTCACTACATTGCACTGGCTTGCAGGGTAGGAGAGTAAGAAATTGGTGTTAAACTGAAGTGACTCTATAAAGAGGTGCAATGAGTACTGCCTCTCATATCTTAAAGATTAAACCCGCCTTCTGATTAGAAAAAGTACCTTTAGCTGCTGCAAGATTAAGAGGAATCTGTGAGCTTCTCTCGCTAGAGACTCAAATGATAAAGGACACTGACAGAGATGGAAAGGCAGAGAAATCACTCCTGTAGGGCGGCGGCCGCAACCACCCTCCCCTCCCCGCCGACAGGGGCGAGATGAGGACTTGAAGCTAGATAGGTGAGCGTGCACCCAAGCAACCTCGGAATGGGAGTGACGGAGGAAGGTTGGCGGGAAACCTGTAAGTGGGCTAGTACAGACGGCGAGGCTGCTGCGTTTGCTCCAGATGCGGAACAATGAGGAAAGGCGCAAAGACCCTCTCAGAGAACTTGGCGTTACCTGCCCGAAGGCGCCTGCGCGCTGAGAACTCCACCCTTGGAGTCACCTGTTGGAGCGCCACGCCCGCTTCGCCTTGCGCATGCGTGATTCGCGCCGCACCGGCCGTGGAGTCACGTGTTAGAGCGCGAGGCGTCTCCCGCCGGGGCGCTTCCTGTCACGGCTGCCTCGGCGGCCCAGGGGCCGCGGGAGGCCTGGGCGGTACCGGGCGGGAGAAGGCCCGGGTCGGTTTCGGATCCGCCGCGAGGTATGCCGCGAACCCGCCCTGTGGCCAGGGAAGAGGAGGGGACGGCGGGGGAGATGGAGGCGGCCGGGCAGGGCTGGGCAGGGCGGCGCGTCCTGCCGCGGGAGTGGGGTCCCCGGCTTCGCCTCCCCTGCGCACTCCCTGCCCTCCTCTCTCCAGAGCCTGCATCTGGGTCCAGCACCGCTGCCTCCAGTCGGGTGCCCCCGGAGCCGCAGACTTGACGAGTCTCGCCGACCCACTCACTTCGTGTCCCCTTCTCAGTTGACCACCCGCGGTACACCCAAGTCACTGAAATCTGACGCCTTGGAGTCACTCTGAGCGCCTCCTCCGTGCGCGCACAGCCAGTTAATCTCCGAGTCCTACTGGTTGTACCTCTCTAACTCTGGAATCGGTCCACTTCTCTCTCTCCCCAACACCGACCCCACGGTCCGTCAGCCTCTTCCCTTTTCGCCGGGACCGATTCACGATGCTCGGTGTCGAGACGGCTTCCAGCCTGCGTTCTCCCTCCTTCCCTCCTTCCTTCTTTTCTGCAGCCACGGGGCATGTTTCTGAATCGCCGGTCTCATCCCCTCACGTCCTTTGCCTTCAGAACCGTGCCCAAACTGCTTCAGGCTTCAGAGTTTTTCTCCTTTGCCCCTTGCTGACATTTGCAGCGTCTCTTGTCTCACACTGTATGCCGCACTAATCCCAGCTTAGTTTCCCTGTGCGAGTCAAGCTGTTATCACCTCAGAACCATTATCAGGTTGTTCCCTATGTTTGGAATCCTATTCCTCTTCCTCCCCCTCAACATGTTCGTGACTCAGCACAGGCATCACCTTCTCCAAGAAGCCTTTTCTCTCTCTGCTGGATAAGGGCCGGCCCTGGGCAGCCGAGGCGCCTGGCACATCCCTGTTTGGGTTTTGTCCAGTGGTGAGGGGCTCTCCACCATGTGAATGTTCTTTGAGAGCTGAGGGCATGTCACATCCACTCCTGCCCTCCGGGTGCCTAGCGCAAGGTCTCATACATAGTAGGTCCAGTGAATGGTTGTGAGATCTTGGAGAGAATCTGAATACCGAGTCAGATTTCTCTAGAGCAGAACTGTCCAATAGAACTTGGCGCAGTGATGGAAATGTTCATTATTTGTGCTGGCCCATGGTAGCCACTAACTGAGGGACAGAAACTTTAACTTGATTAAATTTAAACATCAGCAGCCACATAGGGCAACCATGCTTAAGAGCACAGTTTTAGAGCCTTTCTGAATCCTGCCAAGCCTTACACCCTCCCTGTACCTGGAGTTAACTTCTGATCTGCCTTCTTAGGCCACTCACCACTCAACCTCTTGGGTTTAATCCAGATTAAATCAGTTCAGTGACTTTTGATTGTGTCCACTCTCCGCTCTTAACGGTATTAATAGGTGGTCCCCTCCCTTCCAGCTTCTCTGTTGCTTGCTTCAGTGCTTTGCTTCCAGCTTAGGTATTTCAGCCTTGGATGTTAAGCATATTAAGCATTGCCTTCTTTGTCTGAGTTGGGAGTTTACTAACCACACCTGTTAGGGGTGGGGCTTGTAAGCTGCTCCAGTCTGAGTTTCTTCCACTCCCCACTAGACAGGTATCCAGGCTGCCAAGATGCCAGGGCCAAGACCTCGGAAGGGCCCTCAGGCCAGTGGCCAGGGTGTGGCAGCTGCCAAGCAGGTATGGATATAGCCTCCTTCACCTTCACTTCTGAGTCAATCTGAGGGTAAGGGTCTCTTACAATTTGGGCAAACTGGGTCCTGTGTGGTTTCCTTGTTAAGTCTAGCGACTTTCAGCCATGCCTCCGTAAGCTGGCAGAAGCCATGGAGACCCTCTGGACCAGCCCCTGCCATGCACATGTGGAAGCTAAGGCCTGAACTCTCTTGTGTTTCAACCCAGGCTTCCCCCTGCAATGCCCATCTCCATGTGAACGACCCAGAGAGTTCAGGAACCACCAAAATTTAGGGTGTTCTCATTGGATCTGCCTGCTCACTTTCTCCCTTTATTTCTTTTGGGCCCAAATTTGAGACTTCTTAGCCTATTGTTACTATCTTAAAAGAGGCAGGTAAGGGTGGTGGTAGGATAAAGGGCATAGACTCAAGTCACAAGACCTCGTTTATTTAAAAATTTTTAGCTGCACCCTGTGGCATGTGAGATCTTATGGTTTCCTGACCAGGGATCACACCTATTCCCCTTGAAGTAGAAGCACGGAGTCTTAATCATTGAATGGCCAGGGAAATCCCCTAAGACCTTATTTTAAATTCCAGCCCTGCCACACTTACAGGGCTGTCTCAGTTTCATCTGAACATGGAGATAAAAATAGGACCCACTTTAGGTAGGACCTAAAGGTCATAAAGACAGAGAGTAGCGTAGTGGTTACCCTGGGGGTGGGAGGAGGAGGAATGGGGAGTTGTTTAATGGGTGTAGTTTCAGTTTTGCAAGATTGTGATAATAGTTATGCAACAGTGGGAATGTATTTAATGTCATTGAACTCTACACTTAAAAATGGTTAAGATGGTAATTTTCATGTTACATGTGTTTTACCACAATTTAAAAGGAAATAGGATCTACCTCAGGATTTTGAAAATTAACTAAGATAGTCACGTAGACTGCCAGGTACCCTGCCTGGCAGCTGGTGCTGTTATTGTTAGTAATGGCAGTGGGATCTTACTGGGTCCTTTGTAGAGTCACCAGGGAGATAAGTGTCCCAAGGAGTAAAGTTTGAGGCCTTAGTTTCCCTTTCTGCAAGTTAGGCCCCGCAGGGAGCCGCTTAGCTCTTGCGGATTGACTCGGGCTGGGCTCCACCCTCTCCTCCTTGTATGGTTCTTAGAAACCCTCTCTGCTCTCAGCTCGGACTCTTTGTGGAGTTCAGTCCTGAGGACGTGCTGCTGGGGGTGGAGGAGGCTGAAGACGACGGGGACCTGGAGGCAGAGTTGCTGGCTCTCACTGGGGAAGCAGGGACCACGGGCAGGAAACCAGCACCCAAGGGGCAGGGTGAGTTTGCCACAGTTGGTGCTGGGACCAGGTGGCTCAGGCAGGTGGTTGGACGGGCCTTTCCTCACAGCTGCGGGCAGCCGGCCAGATCACCTGGCCCTTCTGGTGTTCCTGTCGCTTCTGCAGCATTCCCTCTGAGAGGCCGTCTTGCTCTGCTCACTTGCCTGTGTGTTGTGTGGGGGGAGCGCACTCCTTCCTGGGTTGCACCCTCTCCCTTTGGACAGTCAGAGTCTCTGGGCCTGGTGTAGGCCAGGGACTCAGCACAGACTGAATCGGTCACACAATGAGTGCACAGAAATTGTATCAAATGAACGAATAAGTGGTATCTTCCTGCCCAGCTTGAAGAGGAGAGAGACCTGAAGCCTCGTGGGGGAGGCCAGAGGGAACCAGGAGCCCTCAGAGAAAGCCATCTCCCCTCCCACATGTCCCTGAACTGAGAGCAAGGAGGACCCTGAAGGGACCGACTGGTCTGGGAGAACTGTGGCCATCCCTTCTCTCTCAGCACAAACCTGCTTTGGGTTTGATGAGCCTGGGTTTGAATCTTGACTCTGCGTGTTTACCGAGATTGCAATGTTAGGAAAATTAATAAAGTTCTCAGTTTACTCATATATAAAATGAGGATAATATTACTTTTGGGGCGTGGGGAGTGGTACCTGTGCTGCGCGGCTTACCCGATCTTAGTTCCCTGGCTGGATTCTCAGACGTGAAAGTGCAGAGTTCTAACCACTGGACTACCAGGGAATTCCTAGTATTACCTATTTTGTGGAATCATTGGGAAGCTCAGATGTTAAAAATCTTCATATATGAAAGATGTGGCTAGGAGGAATGGATGGCTATGTTTGTGAATAACTGCCACAGTAAAAGGGCTGAGAAGGCAGTAGCCTGATGCCTATTGGAGGGCCTGGAAAAGTTTCCCTGCAGAGGTGGGACTCTGGCTGTGGAAGGAAGCTGCCTGGGTGTATCTGCCAGTACAGTGGATTGGAGACCATCCTCTACTCCTCGGGAACCTTTTCTGTGTTGCTCTGACCCTCTGTGACCCTCTTCCCCCAGCCCCCCTGCCTATGGCCCACATCGAGAAGTTGGCAGCAGACTGCATGCGGGATGTGGAAGAAGAGGAAGAGGAGGAAGGGCTGGAGGACGATGCAGACTTGCTGGTGCGTCTGCCAGGCTGGTGTTGAGGGCTCTGTGGTCAAGCTGTGGAGGAGGCCTGGGTTTGTCCCTCTGTATGCTGATGTTGAGCGAGTGCCTTGCCTTTCTTGGACCCTTGTCTTGACTATACGGTGTGAGACGTCTCCTGACATTTGAGCTCTGTACTTGGGGATTCTCAGATCTGGAGGCTTCACTGTTTGGGGGGCTGTCCTTGATCAGATTGGAAGGGTGTAGGAGTGTTCTGGTAAAGGGGACTTTCAGGCACAGTGAGTGATGCTGGGAAATACAGTTGGAGGAGAGAGTCCTTTATTCTCAGGTCCTGTCATGGGTATGATCGTGAGGCTCCCAACTCTTGGGATCTGTGTCTCCCCAGACGGAGCTGCAGGAGGTCCTGGGTACAGATGAGGAGGCTGGGGCCCTGGATGGTGATGAGACAGCCAGCCTGGGTGGCCCTGAGGAGAAGGAACAGGAAAACGAACCTCCGGTGCAAGCAGCTCTCTTGACAGCTCCGGTCCCAGCAGCTCAGGTAGGTTCCGGAGGTCTCCAGTGTGCCTTGGGCTGTGTCCTCTGTGCCTACATGCCCCTGTAGAACACACATGGAGCACAGCTTGTCTAGGGACGCTGCGGTAATAACCCTTTGCAGAGCCCTCCTCCAGCAGCTGCCCCGAGCCGAGACTGAGCACGAGAAACTCCTTGGCCGCTGCCAGCCTCAAAGGCCTCTCTGTTCTGCCATCCGCCCCCTGCAGCCATTTCCCGGCCTCCACAGATTGTCTGGACCTCTGTGTCTGCCTCTGACATGGCCTCTGGCCTCTCCATTGAGTCTTTGTCTCCCACCTTGAGGCTTTTAGGCCCTCCTTCTCCTTGAATCCAGGCGCTTCGTGTTCTGGGGCAGCTTCCTTGCAAGGAGGGAGTGGCAGGGGCCTAGGTGGCCCTGGAGTGGCCAGGCCCTGAACTGAAGTATCCACAGGCTGGAGGGCCCCGGGGGCTGCAGGCCCTGCTGGAGGATCGGATCCGCAACTACCAGGAGGCTGCGGCCAGTGCTCAGGAGGCAGGTGAAGCGGCCAAAGCCAGGCGCTGTGAGCGCGGCCTGAAGGTGCGTTGGGCTCAGCTGGGCACCAGCGCTGGGAGGAGTGAGGCTGGGGGCAGTGAAGGGAGAAGCACCAGAGGAGCTTGGTCCAGCGGAGGGGAAGCCGCTCCACCGGAATGTGGAGGTGAAGGACCCCTGGCCTGTCTGAGCAGGCTGCAGTCCATGGTGGCTGGCTAGGTTTCTGGTTCTTTTCTCTCTCAGACACTGGAGTCCCAGCTGGCTGCTGTGAGGAAAGGCAAAAAGATCAGTGAGGGTGAGATCCCGCCTCCAGTGGCCTTGGGCAGAAGGCCTCTGGCCCCCCAGGAAACAAGCGACAGGAGCCCTGAAGCAGAAGCCCCTGCTGCCCCCTCCGTGGAGCCAGGTATCTGCAGACAGTCAGATCCTGGCCTAGTTCCCAGGGTCAGGGCCCGTGGCCTGCCTCCCCATCCTCCAATGTCCGTGGCCATCAGCCACAGCTTCCCTAAGACGTTCTCGGGCTAGCCAGACCTGGAGGCACTGGAAACCTCCTTTGACCTTGATATTTTCTTTTGTTTCTCCATAGACAAGCCCTCCCAGCCTGAGACAAGCCTCTTGTGCAGCCCTGGTATTTCTGCCCCACCCGACTCAGACCCAGACCCACGGGCCCTGCTGTTGGCCCGACAGAGAGAGTACAAAGTGGCTGCTCTGAATGCCAAGCGGGCTGGAGACCTAGACCGTGCCCGAGAGCTCATGAGGGTTGGGAAGGTATGGCATCTGGTCCAGAGGCCCTGTGTCCAGCCCCTCATTTCACAGATGTGAGCAGTGACCTGACCAAGCTTCAGTGAGACTGGTCTGGGGGGTGCTTTTCAGCCCAGATCCTTGGGGTTCCCTGGCTTATGTTCCCACCGTGTTCCTACCACAGAGATTTGCTGCTGTCCTGGAGGCCCTGGAGAAGGGGCAGCCTGTGGACCTGAGTGCCATGCCCCCATCACCAGAGGGTCAGTATCAGGGTGGGGGGTCGGGGGGCAGCCTGCTCAGGCTAGGGCTGGGGCTGGCCAAGCATCCCTACCCATACCTACACCTGTGCTCTGGATTCCCCAGACCTGAAGCCCCTTCCACAGGCTTCCCAAGCCCCAACAGCACCCTCAGATACACCCCCGGCAGTGGAGCGAATGCACCCAGTGATGGCCTCTGACATCCCAGCAGCCCCCGGTAGGCCTCGGGACACTGGAGTGGGGACCTGGGGGGAGGCAGGCAGAGCTAATACTGTCTCCTTTCTCCTTTCAAGTGGCCCCTGCTGAGCCACAGACAGTGCTGGATGCCCTGCAGCAGAGGCTGAACAAGTACCGCGAGGCAGGCACCCAAGCTCGGGGCAGTGGGGATGAGCGCAAGGCCCGGATGCACGAGCGCATTGCCAAGGTGGGCTGCAGCCTGCCTCCTTGACCAGCTGCTGTCCGTCTGTTCCCTGGTCTTTGAGTCTTCATCTTGTCTGTGTGTCTCTGGAGCTCTTGCCGTCTCAGGGGCTCTCCTTCCTCCTGGGGCTGCTGTCTTCGTCTTCCTCTTCCTGCCTCTGCTTGAGTAGAGCCTGTGACTGCTGCCCATCACAGGTCCCTCCCTCCCTCTCTTGCAGCAATATCAAGATGCCATTCGAGCCCACCGGGCAGGACGAAAAGTTGACTTTGCCGAGTTACCTGTTCCTCCAGGTGAGTGGGGTTTGGCCTGGGGGCTCATGAGGTCTCTAAGCAGGATAGAGGGGAGGGAGAAATGATTTCTCACATATCAGCCTCCACCCTGGGGGAACTACCCATCCCAGCCATGGCCAGGAATACCCCAGTAGGACCCAAAGCAGCCTGATGCATCCTCAAGGCTCCCTGAACCCTCTCCCAGTGTCTCTCTCATGCAGGATTCCCCCCTATACCTGGCTTGGAGCCCACCATGGCTACTGAGGAGGATATGATGGCAGCTACTTTAGCAGCTGCCCGGAAACTGGCCTCCTCAGAGGATACAGCCCCAGTAGAGGAAGAGGAGGATGACAAGGTTTGGCTGAGGGCCCGTGACACCGGGGACTGGTGGGGGAAACAGCCGATGAGGGGTAAACCCAGACATTGGTGTCCATACTAACAAGCCCAGCAAGGTAGACATTTTTGCTTTTATTTCATAGAGATAAAAACCTGGGCTAGGGCACCCAGCTAGGAATTAACAGGGCTGGAATCAGACCAGGGTCTTTCTGACTTCAGAGCCCAGTTCGATCCCTTTTCCCCTACTCTCTCACGCTGGGAGGTTAGCGCAGAGAACTTTTGAGACTTCTGGTTCTGAGATTCTCTAGGGTCCATGAGGGAAAGCCATTCATCTCAGGCCACACAGTGAGCAGTACAGTGTTGTGAAGAGACCCTGAGTCAGGGAGCTGCCATGGCCAGGGTGGGGAACAGAACCCGTGTGACAGCCTCCTGGGCACCTGCAGGATGAGCCCCCAGCCCAGGCCCCAGTGGCCAAGAAGCCAGCACAGCCTCTCGTCCCTTCATCGCGGCCCCTGCCTGAGCCCAAGACGTCGAATTCTAAGGAGGTGCTGAGTCCATCTGGTGAGTTGGGGAGAAGAGGGATGGAGGAGGGAAGGCTGTGGTGAGAAGCGGTGTGGCTCTCACCTGTGTCCCCTCCCTCTAGCACGAGAGCAGCTGGCCCTGCTGGAGGCACGGAAACTGCAGTACCAGCGGGCAGCCCTGCAGGCCAAGCGTGGCCGGGACCTGGAGCAGGCCAAAGCCCATCTGCGGGTGGCCAAAGCCCTCGAGGCTCAGATCACCCAGGTGCGAGCTGGCCGCCCTGTGGACCTCTCCAAGGTGAGTGTCGCCTGGTTAAGCAGCAGGACTTCTTGGGCAGCGAGGTGGGTGGCAGTCTTGATGAGCAGGACTGTGAACAAGGTTGCTTGAAGGAGAGAGTACTTGAATAGGACGTGGTGACAGCTGAGAACGTTTTTGCTTATGTGTCTGCCTGTCCCATGACTCCAAGAGAGCCCCGGGGGCATGCCTGTGGCAAGAGGTGACCAGGCCGGGCAAGGCCAATGGAAAACAGAGCAGTGTGCTGGGGTAGGCTGGCAGGCAATGAGTTCCCATCTCTTGGGGCTACTGGAAGCTGGAGAAACATTTAGTTTAGATTTCTGGTCTGTTTGGCTCAGTAGAGGAGTAATTTGACTCTCGAGGGCCCCTGAGGGGCCTTGTGACCTGGACAGGTACCTTCACCCTTAACGGATGAGGAGGGTGACTTCATCCTGATCCACCATGAGGACCTGCGACTCTCTCAGAAGGCTGAGGAGGTGTATGCTCAGCTACAAAAAATGCTTCTGGAGCAACATGAGGTCAGTCCTCCCCTTCCAGTGCCCATAGCCTCCCCTTGGCGAAAGGCAAGATAGGGTTCAGATTCTAGCTCTTCAGCTTACTGGCTGTGAGATCTTGGGTAAGGAATTTCTCTTCTCTAAACCATGTTTTCCTTATCTGTACAATAGGATGATTAATACCCCTCTTGCAGGGCTATGAATTTCAAACAGAGTGGAGGGAGAATTACCTTGAAGATGGGAGAAAGACGTGTTTGAGGAGCATTTGTATATTTCGGTGTATCTATCTGAATGCTGCCTGCAAGTCTGGTTGCTAAAGTGATGAGGAAGAAGAGGAATTTGCTAAGGGAATTTGGGGGAATGGCTATCCCCAATAGAGGAAACAGCAACAACTTAGTGCAGTGGGACTTGGGAACAGTGACCTTGGGTTATTATGTTGGAGAAGGAGAGGGGGAGGCTACAGAAGGTTGGAGCTTTCAGAGGGCAGGCCTTGAAGGCCAGCTTAGTTGGGTCCTGTTCTGGACCACGGAGTCACTCTGCACCCCCCATTTCCAGAAGTGTCTGCTGTTCTCCAAGCAGTTCATGCACCAGGGCAACGTGGCTGAGACCACCCGGTAAGTGCAGGGCTGGGGCCAGAGCTTGTGGGGTAGGAAGCAGGAAATGCTGATGTGTACACCTTTTCCTGTCAGGTTTGAGAAGCTTGCTCAAGACCGCAAGCAGCAGCTTGAGATCCTGCAGCTGGCCCAGGCTCAAGGCCTGGACCCTCCCAGCCACCACTTTGAGCTGAAGACATTCCAGACTGTGAGGTGCCAAAGCCTGAGGGAGACCGTGGCTCCATGCAGGACTGGGCAAGAGGCTGAGAGCCAGGGGTGGAGACTTAGGCCCCTTGAGTGAGGCTGTTCAGGCTTGGCCCTGACATAGGCCCTGGGGCTGGGGAGGGGCAGGATGGGGTGCCTGCTTGTGAGGAGGGGCTTGGAGCTGTGTGGTCGCTGGGTTAGGAGCCCTGTACTAGAGTCACAGACTGAGGCCTTCACTCCAGCTCTGCTGCTCAGACTCAGACAGGTTTTGCTTCCCTGGGCCCACTCTCCTCTTGACCACCACCCAGCTGGATAGGCAGGCATTGGAAGAGGTAACCTTTTCCCACTGCTCTCCTTCACTTTGCTCTCCTTGCTTCCCGGCTCTAGGATCTTTGCAGAACTCAACAGCACAGAAATGCATCTGATAGTTGTCCGGGGAATGAACCTCCCAGCCCCTCCAGGTAGCCCTGGGGCCACCCCTACTCTCTTGTCCAGACACTCCAGCCCTGGCCAGTAGGAGGCACTGGCTCTTCCTCTGTGTCAAGTGCTGGGGCTCCTGGCTACTCCCTGTGACCCTGACTCATCCTCCTCCTTCCCTAGGGGTGACCCCTGACGACTTGGATGCTTTTGTGCGGTTTGAGTTCCACTACCCTAATTCGGTGAGGTTCCGATAGCAGTAGGGTCCTGTGAGCTCCATCTTCCCTTCCAAGGCCCTGGGTTCTTTTTCTCCCCATCCCTTGGTCTCACTCCCTTTAGGGGTCCCTTCCCTCAGCACTGATGTAGACCAGAGCTCCTGGGCCTGTATCTCTGTTTTTTTCAAGCTGTCTTGACTTCTCTCTCCTCACTGCTTTAGGACCAGGCTCAAAAAAACAAAACAGCTGTGGTGAAAAACACAAACTCTCCAGGTGAGGACCTACATGGGGGCTGCTTCCTCCTCCCCCTCCCCCTCTGATACACGTGTGCAGCACTTGTGTTTCCAGAGTACTTTCAGATCTATTATCTTACTTGGTCTACTTACCTTGGGAGATGAAGGCAGGTATTACTACTACTTCTCGAATGTAGTTGGGGAAGCTGAAGCTCAGAGAGGTAAAGGGATTTGCCTAGGGCCTTAAAGCAAAATGGTGGTGGAAATGGGACTTGAGTCCAAGAATCCTGACTCCCATTTTGATACGATCTGCGTCTAACAAGAACTGTCCAGGTGAACTTCAAAGCCAGGATTGGGATGCTCTACCTCCCTCTGGTGGCAGTGACTCTGAATTGCAGGCAGAAAGACAGTGGAGGCAAGTGGGCCAGTTTCCATGTGGTCAGGAGATTCCTGAGAGCCAAGTCCCTCCTCCTTCTCCCCCTCTTGCAGAATTTGATCAACTCTTCAAACTAAATATCAACCGAAACCACCGGGGCTTCAGGAGAGTGATTCAAAACAAAGGAATCAAGTTTGAAATCTTCCACAAAGGGTGAGGGCCCATTGCTCACACTGCCAAGGGGCTGGGAGGAGGGACTGGCTGCTGCCGCTGCCGCAGCCCCTGCTCCAGTTCTCTTGTGCTGGTTTTAGCCAGCTCATTTCTGCTGTCCTTGCCCAGTCCAGTCCTCTGCTGACTCTTGGCTTTCCAGATCCTTCTTCAGAAGTGACAAGCTGGTTGGCACAGCCCAGCTGAAACTGGAGCGGCTGGAGAATGAGTGTGAGATCAGAGAGATTGTGGAGGTAAGGTGGGCAAACTGGAGGACTTGGCCAGAAAAGGGCCAGCATTCTCTGAATATCAGTCCCTGTTGTAGGTCTTTTGGTGCCTGTAAAAATATCCGTAAGTGTTCTGTAGCGTATGTGCTATTCCCATTTCACAAATGATGAAATACAGAGGGTCTGAGAAAATTTCATTGTGTCAGAAAGGAAGTAGCTAGATTCTTTCCACAACACTCCGAGCTCTTCATGTTCCCTTGAGGGGCCTGGTCATGGCTGTCATTGTGGCGCACACGAATTCCTAGGTGTCTGGGAGCAGGTTTTGGTTGAGGCAGTTGTGGCAACATGATGAAGTAGAACAAACTCTGGACATAAAGTTGATAAGGTATTTCCAAGGAGGGACCTACCAGAACGCAGCTAGTGTGCTTAGGAATCACCCCCAGACAACTCCTTTAGCTGCCCTGAACTCACTGAATTTCACAGGGACGTGCCCCTGACGATAGCAACTGAGATCCACAGAGAAGGGTCTCTGGCAGAGCTGGGCTCAGACCTTGGCTGGTGCCTTCATAGGCTGAGGCTTTTCCTGCTGCATTGCCTCTGCCTGCTTGGGAGAGTTGTTCGTAAGTGGGGCCTGCTTTGCATCAGCCCCAGTGAGGTTGGTCAGACTTTAGAGCCTGTAGCACTGCTTTCTCCAGCTGCCTCTTCTGCACAGGACGAAGCAGCACGGTGGGTGAAAAGGCAGGCATGTCCCGACCTTGTTGCACAGTGGACCGTGTGGCTGTATCCCTCATGCCATCTGTGAACCAAGGGTTTGGGCTCAGTGGTTCTCAGGCTGTGCCTTAAAGCCAGAGCATTTCTTCTAGGAGTTGCCAGGGGACTCTGGGGCAAACTGAATAACACAGCTCTAGATTTCTCACCTCCACGTCAGAGCACTGGTGCTTATTTGGATTGATGTATTTTCTGAGACTTACCTAAAACCACCGAACCCAAACAGCAGGAGGTTGGGCTTGTCCTGCAGTGGAGACTCTTCTGTTGACATGCGGGGTGCTTCAGCTCCTCTCTCACCTTGTGAGCACAGGGAGCTGCCTGCTCCCCGCCCCACCCCTCAGTTACCATCTCCCTCTCCGCGGTCCCCACAGGTCCTGGATGGAAGGAAACCCACTGGGGGCAAGCTGGAGGTGAAGGTGAGGCTGCGGGAGCCTCTGAGTGGCCAAGATGTGCAGATGGTCACCGAGAACTGGCTGGTCCTGGAGCCCAGGGGCCTGTGAGGTGGGCAGCTCTCTGGGCCCTTAGAACCTCTGCCTGAGCCCCACGGGAACCCTTCCGGTACTCAACTCATATCTAAGGAGAAAACCGAGGAATTTCTCATCTGTGAGGAAGACCAAGAGGCAAAACTGTTGGGGTGGGCTCAGGCTGGTTCACGATCTTCAGCAGAACTGGGGAAGGAAGTTAACCTCCCAGGTCTGTCGTCAGGAAACCCTTCTGAAAATCTACTTGTACACTCACTGCAGTTTAGACTTCTGTGCTTTGTGCAACACAGGGTCAACGGTGGAGTGGAGTCAGGCCAGCGACTCTTCTCCAGCTTTTTCCCCTGGGCTTTGCTGGCTAAAGAAGTCTTTGTACATAAAGGAGATGCTGCTACACAAGCACCAAAGACCTGTTAAGCACGTGCATTATTGACCACGGCTCTGGTCTTTCCTGTTGCTGGCCTCTCCCCAGGCCTCTACCAAAGCAGGCTGGATTCCAGGATTTCCCCCCGCCTCTCTGTCCGAGCAGGGAAAGGACAGCCTCATTGCTCAGCCATGGAGCCTTGTAACCAACCCCTTAACCCCTGTGAATCAACTGTTTGCAACTTGCCCCAGCCCTCAGTTGCACCATTTCTAGACGTGCCTTTAAAAGATAAAACTGTAAGGGATGGGAAAGCTCAAGTGTGATCTGGACCCCCCTCCCCCATAGGGTGGGGCAGGGTTCTGTGACTGCAGTTGGTCAGCAGCCACCTGGCCCACACAACGCGGTGACCCCCAGCCCTGCCTGTGCCTCATCTGACAGCTGCTGCCGTAGCGTCCCTGCTTCCTGACGCACTCGGTGGAATTTTGTTCAGGACTGTGTGGTGGGAAGTGAAAGCAAGGTTATCTTGAGTTAGATCCATATACCTGAGACTGAAAGACAAGTTAACTGAGGAAGAAAGAAAAAAAATTTATATATATATACATATGTGAAATGTAACTGATTTTATTTAAGAAACTAGGTCTAATTCATTGTAGGGGATTTAAGTTCTCACAAAATAACCACCAAAGTCTTAAAAGCCCTTCCTCCATGTCACTGCCCCGACCCACCCCCACCCGTCACTTTTTAAAAGCCAGAGGGGCAGTAACATTTGTTAATTGACAGAAACTGCAGCTATGGCTTCCTCTTCAGAGACAGGGCAGGAGAAGCCTTGCCTCTTCATCTAATCACCTAGGGAAATCCCTAAATTTCTTCCCAAGAAATTCTTTGGATTTATTTTTGTCAACAGATGGGAGATCATGGAGTGATTTATATCAATATTTGCAGTAGATTTAATGTTCAAAACTGCAGTAGTCTACATCTCTTAGAAATAAACTTTAACACCCATCTTTCCCCCCCTTTCTTTGCAACATTAACAAAGCATTCCTGAAGATAGTATTTTTAAGACTCTACACGAAGCAGATACATTCAACTTACTGATGATTGTAGTCCTGCAAACACAAATTTGGGATTGAGCTTTTGTGTGTGTGTCTTTTTCTGGGATGCAGCTGGACCACACTTCCCTGCCCTTAAGAGCAGAGCTTATAGTGTAACAACAGGGACAACAGATAACTTCTGAGAGCTAGAAAGCTAGTCTAGCTAATCTTAAGGCTAATCTTACTAAAAATTCCATAGATGTGAGACTTAACACTTAAATGCAGCCATATCTGTGTGTCATACAAGCAGCCATCTAGAATGAAAAGGAGGGCTGTCAGCCCTCATAAGGTGGCCTAGAGCAGAGGGAAACCAAAGGGGGTTCCTGACTCAACCTAGTTTCCCCCTCAGGGTTTGTAAGTGCTAAGAAGGCTTGCAGTTTCTGACCAGTACTGGGAATGTCTAAACTCAGTCTTCTGTTAGAAGTTGGATAGCAAGTTTTTCTCTGTGGTTCAAAGATTTCCCATCATAACTTGTTCAGTTTCATTCTGCTCCACTGCCCTTTGCTTTTTGAAAACCAGAACCTCCAGGCTGAGAGAGGCAGGACAAAGCCTCCCACTGGACTTAGAGACTGAGGTTCTTAAAAGGCCTTTGTTGTAGCCCAGGCATGCAGGGGTCACTGGCATGGGAGGAGCCTGCCCAGCCTCATCTTGTGCTAAGATTTATCCAAATACAGCAATTCAGCAGTGCAGATTAGTGACTTGTGGGCAGTTGGGAACCAGCCACGACCCAAATCATTTTTAAATTTTAAAATTTCTTTTCAATTGTATAGGACATACTTTCTTCTGAATACAATATGGAAGGAATTTATCTTAGAATCAGGAAGTCTTGCTCACAATTAAAGGGTAAACTAGTTTGCATTTTATTACTTTCCTTTCTCACGGTTCTATTCTGAAACCTACATTGTTTCTTCCCAGTTTTTGAGTGCTTGTTTTCCAAATATTTGTGGGCAGTTTTAAAACACTGTTTTACCCCTTAAGGCAGCTGCTTTGAAGATGAAACTGTGGGGCTGAGACTGGCAGAAGGCAGCACCAGGAAGCTTCCACCTGGTTCAGTTCCATCACAGATGGATTCTTCCCTTCTCTTAGCCTCAGCTTCCCAAACTCTAGAATGGACATTCTCATTCCTCTTATGCTCCTTTTCCCTTCTGGCTACATTACAGTCCTCCAAATCCCATTACCGTCATTATTAAAATTATTTCAGCATAATTATTAAACAACTATCACAGACTTTTTCTAGAAACAAGTGTTCAGCAGACTTATTGTCTGAAGTGCATTAAGTGCATAAATTATTCCCAAAATCACTAGTTATGATAGACGAAAATTTAGTTGGAAATTCTGGGTTCACCAGCATTCAGGAACCAGTGTAGATGAGGGAAGACACTGGATGGGAACTTACGCAGGGCAAAGTTCAGTTTATCTATAGCCCTAGAGACCAATTGTAAAGGAAATGAACTGACTATTTACTGGAAGGACTGATGCTGAACCTCCAGTACTTTGGCCACCTGATGTAAAGAGCTGACATTGGAAAAGACCCCGATGCTGGGAAAGATTGAGGGCAGGAGGAGAAGGTGGTGACAGAGCAGCAGATAGTTAAACAGTGACTCAATGGACATGAATTTGAGCAAATTCCAGGAGATACTGGAGGACAGGGGAGCTTGGCATGCTGCAGTTCATGGCCTTGCAGAGTAGACACAACTGAGCGACTGACCAAGAGTCCAGTAGGTGCTCAGATACATGTTGATTTAAAAAAACTGGAGAAACTACATTGCCTAGCATTTGGTGAGAATTTGGTGATTTTTTTAAATGTAGTATTACCAGAATGGCAGTTCTGTTCCTCATTATAGGATCTCTATATCTCAGTCTGAGTTTACATTATAGAAGAATCTGCCTTATTTAGAAACATGATGTTTCCAGTTCTATACAGCATACAGTATATAAACAAAAGTTAAGGGAAAACAGTAAACTAGCCTTGGCTATCTTATGTCCAATTCTACAAGATGATTTTGTTAAATATAAAGGACATTTTATGCAATTAAGAATGGACCCAGCTCTGCAAGGCCAGAGTCTGTTCTTAGAATATAAAGGTTTGCACTGATCTGGAAGAAATGTGTACAACTGCAAGGTCTGTTTAGCTGAGAAGGAAGAAAGCTAACTCCTATAGGACTGAACCAAGAGAGCCAGCTCCTGTGGAAGCTCCAGTTTAGACCAAGCTGGATGTTGGACCCCAGGTTCCTACTACCCTTGTTAACAAGTGCACCCTGTGCCTGTCAGGTTTAAGGGTGACGGCCCAGGGCTCGGTCCTCACAAGCTGGTGTTCAGTGGGCACTCGTTCTTCCTTTGGAAGCTCCCAGGCTATGGGAAAGGTTACAATCCCAGCCCTCTGCAACCACTATCAGTGAAGCCTATGAAGAGGCAGATGTAGAATGTGGATTTTAGGGATAAACCTTGGGCTTCCCCGGTGGCTCAGCAGTAGAGTCCAATGCAAGTTCAACTCCTGGATCAGGAAGATTCCCTGGAGGAGGGCATGGCACTCCTCCAGTATTCCTGCCTGGAGAATCCCATGGATAGAGGAGTCTGGCGGGCTGTAGTCCATGGGGTCACGAGAGTCGGACAGAACTGAGCGACTAAACAAAAACGAGACACCTTTGGGCCTCAGAAAACAGCTACTAACCTAAAGGGAGTTCATCAGCCTGTAACTGCCAAGTACTAGGCCTAGCTGCAGCCACTGGGGAGCAGCCTGTCACTGTCCCAGGCCTGCACTACCTTCCAGGGGATTCTTGGAGCTGTGCTTTCACCGCAGAGGGCCCAGCCTCCTGCTTGGCCTGGGGTTTTAGAAGATGCCAGTGACAAGGAAGTGAGCTGCCCTACAGCAGTGTTTTTCAAACTGTGGGTTGTGCAATCTATTTTGTCTGACTAAAATTTTTAATTAAGGAGAAAATGATCAGAATGCATCACATATGTCATAGGTAAAACCAAATCCTGGCTTCTAATACCACTTCCACTAAAAAAAACCACCCAGCTGATTCCAAGGCTGGGACAGGGTAAGCACAAGATGGCACTGGGGCATCTTGTTAGGCCAGAAAAGGAAGTGTTAAGAAACAGGAGCATGTCACAAGGATGTGGGAGCTCACCTAAATAATGAATTAGAACCATTCAAAGAGTAATCCCAAGTCCGTAATGAAAGTTAATTAAATGAATAAATAAGAAAGGGCTTTGGGAACTTTCTTGGCAGTCCAGGGGTTAAGACTCCATCCTTCAATGCAGGAGATGCGATTTCAGTCCCTGGTTGGGGAACTAAGATGCCAGATGCTGTGCAGTGCAGCACTCCCCCCGGCCACACCCCTCTCCCCCAGCCACACCCTACCCCTCCCCCCCGCACACACATGACGGGTGTGAAAGTGAAGTGAGAGTTGCTCAGTCACGTCTGACTCTTTGCAGCCCCATGGACTGTATAGTCCATGGAATCTTCCAGGCCAGAATACTGAAGTGGTTAGCTTTTCCCTTCTCTAGGGGATCTTCCCAACCCAGGGATCAAACCCAGGTCTCCCGCATTGCAGGAGAATTCTTTACCAGCATTAACTTTCATAAATAGATATATAAAAAGAAGAGTGTTGGCTTATAGGTAAATCAAGTGCAACTGATAAACAGGAAGTGCTGGAATTGAAAAATCTTGTAGCCATCATAGTAAAAGATCAAGTCAGGCAAGAAACATCAGAATGCTAAATCTACGGGGACATTTCAATGAGTAAGATCTCCACATGATCAGATTATCTCTACACAAACCAGTTATTTGTTCCAAGAGGGGAAATATCCAGTGGAGAAACCAGACAACACCTTGACCAGGTAAAAATTTATCATCAATGAAGGGCAGAAGGACATACACCTCAGCGACCCATGATGTGATGTCCCAAGAAGGACACAACATCACTTGAGTAGGATTCTGGCCAAGAACGCATAATTCATCTAATTCTGAGGAAATAACCAAATTAAAAATGGGGCATTTTCTGTTAAATGAGTTGGAGGAACCTATATTCACCAAAAATATCAATGACATAAAAAATAAAGGTGAGTCATGACAGAAACTTACCATGTCTGATATAGGCTGGAAGCTTCACTGGGTGGGAAGGACGCTGTGAAGGACATTATTGGACAGACGCTGGGTTAAAGTGTCAACCTGAAGTGGCGCCTGTCCTGTGGTGATGTGAGAGGATACCCTTATTTGTAGGAAGGCAGCATTAACGTACTTAGGGGTGAAGGACTTTGATGCATGCAGTGTGCTTCTCAAGTGCCTCAGTTTTTTATGGAGAGAGAAAAGGAGAGAAAGGAACACTGATAAAGCCAACAAATTAATCTGTAATAACAGGTGAATCTGCGCAAAGCATACATGGATTTTTTTTTTTTAACTTGCCACTTTCCTGGAAGTTTAAATTATTTCTCAATAAAATATTTTTTTAAACGCCTCCCATGTGGAGAGCCCCCCTCTTGCACTGCCAGGGCACAGGATTCAATTCCTGGTCAGGAAACCAGGATCCTGTAAGCCATGTGGTGATGCCAAAAATACATAAAATGTTTCTAGTGTGTATTATAACTACAAACGTCTTGGGTATAATCTGTCGGCTTTACTATTCAAGTGACCTCATTTATACTGAGTCGCCCTTCTTTGGATAGAAGAGATAATCCTTTGGGTCTTTGATTCACTTCATGAATAATCTAGGGGAAAAATAAATAAATGTGACTTCGTGAGGTTGCTGTATCTGGGACAAGATCAGTGTGAAACTTGTCCTTTTTACATCAATTCTGTATAAAGAGTTCAAGACTGATGCTTCATTTTTTTATTTCCCTTCTGCCCTCCCACCCACCCTTGGTGATGGCTGTACCCATTTGAGCATTTCTGAGCACAAGACCAAAAGTAAATCTTAAAACAGAGGAGCAGAATTCTTGTCTAAACAGTAACAGAAGGGGATTAGCTGCAAGGATAGCATAACTTGTGCAGTAACAGAAGCTGCCCAGATCTTCTTGGTGGACAATGCATAGAAGACTTAGAATTATGGAACATCTGTCCCTCCACCACCCCTTCCCACCCCTGCACCCCAAACCCCCACTCCCACCCCACCCCCCATTAATAGTGTTAACAAAAGCTTAATTTTCCAGTTCTAAAGTGCAAATGATTTGGGTATGACTGCTGTTGCAACAGGTCTGAACAGAAAACAATGAAGTCCTCTCTGTCTACGCGATGTTTTCCAGAATATAAAAGATGAGTTCCATGACGATGGGGCCCTCACTGAGCTGGCAGGCCCCTCCATGGATCACCGGCACCAGAGCGCTGTCCAGATCGTTCATGTACTGCGAGGGAAGGGGCTGGCCATTGCTCCCTGCTTGATAGCCAACCTACACCGTGGAAAGAAGGGGATGACAGGTTACTGGACAGAGAAGATCTCTCCAGAGGGCTGAGGGCCAAGGAGGCTGAGCAGGAAAGGAGTTGTCCTTTCTAGCCAGGGGCTAGACACTGGCAGTAAACACAAACTTCTCTTCCTTAGAACTGTCATGTACCATCCTATCATATATTCATCCTGCCCCAAGGACCTGGTAGCTGTGAGATGCTGGGCAAGACAATTAACCTGTTATGGTCTCAGTTTCCCAGGAAGGGAGGTGGGGGCACAGAGAGGTGTGGCATGTCAGCAGCAGTACATAAACCTTTGGTTGTGGAAGTTAAAATGAGAAATATACTGGGTAAACTCCCTAACACAGCAGGAACTGAACACCTGTCCTTCCATCCATTTCTCTACATACCATTTTTTAAACACCTACAAACACAAGAATTCAAGCATGAATGTAAATAGAGCTCCTGCCCTCAAGGGCCCCACATATTTAGTAGAAAAAAGTGCTGGTTCTTATTTTACGTGAAGTAATTCTCTCTCCAGTCAGCTTATCAGTACCATTGGGAAAGGACTGTAATACTCATTTGTATTACCCTGACATGCTTAGTAAAGCACTGGGCAAGACCATAAGTAGGAAATAACTATCTGTTGATTGATGACTAGTCAAGAAATGGAGCTAAACATATGACCTTTCACATCTTCCCTGATAACGACACAACTGCATCAAAGCAGGAGCACTGGGGCATGTCACAGGGATCTAAAATCCCAAAGAGCGACTTCCCTGGCTGTCCAGTGGCTACAGATCTGCACTCCAAATGCAGAGAACCCCAGGTCGATCCCTGGCCAGGGAACTAAGATCCCACATGCCGCCCCCAAACAATAAATAAAAAAATCCAAAAGAAATGTAGAGAGATTAGAGTGCTAGGCCATACACAAGAGGCACTGGGACCAGGAGGTGGGGGTGGGCTGCACTCAAGACTGGACTGTGGCTACACGGAGCACACAAAGAGGTTAGTGAGAGACAGGGAGGAAGGCCCGGCCACAGGAGACCCGCACCGACAGGGAAACTGATGGGGAAATGGTTCAAGTCTAGCATGGCAGTGTTGGCAGTAAGAAAACCACAAGAAGTAGACCTGCAGAGACCAGTCAGCAGAAGCCTGCTGTAGTGGGACTAAGAAAACAACAAAAGATGGGACAGCCTGGGACCTGCTCTCTAAAGGAGGCAGGGTGGCCCCTATGTCATTCACACAGGGGCGGCAGGTCCTCACACTTCTTACCCCACACTGAAAAGAACGACAAGGCAAGACGTTCAGGTGAGGAGGCCAGGGTTCACGGGGTTCAGAGACGGACCAAGCAGCACACCCAGCTGTATTGCCAACAGAGGGAAAGCCAAAGACTGCATCCGGTCAGGCCCAAGGTGCAGAGACTTGCACTCTCTGGGTTGCAGGAAGAAAACTCGGGTGTCAGAAAACAGACACTGCCCAAGACCTGCTTCAGAGGCTAAGATTCTTACCTGATCTGAGTCAAGGGTCACACGAAGTCCCAGTTTTGTCATTCCATCTTCCTTCAGAAGCTTCAGGTGGGGACACAGAGCAAGACAAAAGGCCTTGGCAACATGCTCCGTTAGGCGGCTGTGATCTGCAGGATCACTCAGGCAGTTGTGCTGGTCGTCATTTTCTAGGAAAAACACCTGTTCCCCAAACAAGAGAGACTTTCAAGCTTGTGTCCAGGAGATGTGGGAAGAAATGAGTGCACCAGCTCATGGGTACGAGTACCCTGACTCCCTGAGATGTGCAGGAAGACCAGACACACACACACCAAGAAAAGCAGGGCACTGACATCTCACATCGAAGAAACAGCCTCTGCCTCTCACAGTCTCTGCATCCACAGGATGGTAGCTACCACTTACTGATCTCCCTAAAGCCATGGCCGCAGTGGTAATGGTACATCCTGTTCAGATCCGGGAGAGGCTTATATTTTACACTGTGTACTTCTAAAAGGACTCCCTAATATGTGGGCAACTTTCTAAAGGAAATGATCTTCGAATCTTAGAGAACAGTCCTTATAGATCACATCACCCAACACCTGCATATTACTGCTCACTCATTGAAGGGAGGGCGCTTGCTCAGGCCACAGGTGAGAATCTGCGTCTTTTGCTTCTCATCACAGACAGAGCTCTTCCTACCACACATGGCTCTGCCACTGCGGAGGTCAAAGCTGTGTCACTGTCTGTGAACTGAACACTGCACTAGGCGCAGGCGGAAGCACAGCAGATCTGGAACTGAGACCTGAGTCCTATCACACAGAGGAGGCTCATGAGCAAGTCCTCTGGCTTCTTGATGCCGATCTGCCTCTGTAAAATGGGAAGCACCTACCTTCTCTGGTTATTGTGTAAATGATATAAAAGCAAAACATAGGCGGATTCATGTTGATGTTTGGCAGAAACCAACACAATTCTGTAAAGCAATTATCCTTCAAATAAAAAATACATTTAAATTTTTTTAAAAAGCAAAACATAAAAGACACAGACAGGTAAATATACAATGCTTCTCTATACCAATACTTGACTTATGGCTTAATATAAGCAGCAGCTTAGATTAAGAATCTGCAGAGGGGTAGCTCTGAAGCCTGTTGCCCGATGCAGTAGTGAAAATGGCAGTGTGAAGCGACAGACGGAACTCTCAAGTGGGAGTCAGGAGACCTCTGGTCCCTGCTCTGCCAGCAACCAGCATTAGACAAGTCACAGAGTCACCTGGCCTCCCTGAGACTGTTTTCTCATTATATATTTTCTCATTTCTCATCTCCCTATCTCAGGGGATTAGTGGGGAGCAAAGAAGAGGGAACAGAGGTCAAACTACTCCGTAAGCAATAAAGACATTCACATGTTCAGACCCTCGACTACTCAAGATATGTCAAACAGATGGTCATTACAAAGCAAGCAGATAAAACCACTCAGCTGCATATAAAATTGCCAAGTCTGGTATGAAAGATGTCACTTGGAACAACAGCTCAAGAACTTCTAGTCTCTGTGTTGTCAGGAACCAGCTAGTAAACTTGGGTTACTAGGCACTTATCCTCCCTTGGCTCAGTTACCTTGTGTGTAAAATGGAAAAGGTAGAAGTCACAGAACTTCTTAACCTAAAAAAAATTAACACTTTCAAAGCTTCCAGAAATCCTAGAGATCTTATAATTTAATACTTGATTTTTATAGACAGGTATAAATGAGTTTCAAAAGAAATCAACAGATCCAGGACCTACCTGTTTATTCTCAAAAAATAAACTTTATAACTTGTTTGATGTGCCTCCCAGGGGGTGCTAGTGGTAAAGAACCTGTCTGCCAATGCAGGAGACACAGGTTCGATCCTTGGGTCGGGAAGATACCCTGGAGGAGGGCATGGCAACCCACTCCAGTATTCTTGGAGAATCTCACATGAGATTCTGGAGAATCTCACGAACAGAGGGGCCTGCTGGGCTACAGTCCAGAGGGTTGCAAAGAATCAGACACAACTGAAGCAAATTAGCACGCACGCACGCATGCACATACACATATACGAGGTCCCTGCCTGGCTCCTCTCATCCCCGGGTAAGCCTCTAATACAGCTCTAAGAAACATATAGTAGAAAACAGGTTAGGAGTCGGCTACATCTGGGTTTGAATCAGGACTTTACCAGTGCTTATTTGCCATGCAATCCTTGTCAAGTTAGTTTCTGAGCTTTAGTTTTCTTATTTGTAAGATAAGTCTATTTTTAAAAGACAGTGTTATCTAAGTTATAACTGAGTGCAACATAACCAGCCTAGCTTTCTGAAGAATCCAGCAAAGACAGTATGTACTCTTCAGAGATGCACCCTTTCTTGAGGTCCAATGTGAACAAATCTCTAAAAGCTAGTTCATGGGGCGGAGATGTCAGCCTGCTGCAGGCCACACTTGGTGCACTTCCTCCCATTGAGCTAAGACAGACCAGAGGGAACTGGAGTATAGAAGGTAACAGACTTTTTCCCTCTATCCTCCAGAATCAGTCCAGAATGTCTCTGGGCCAAGTAAAAAGTTGTCTTCAAAGTGGGGATCAAGGATGCCAAGTTCCCTTTTCCTTACCTCGGTCCATCTGATGACCTTTCCATTCGCTTTGTACTCTGATCCGTGGAATATCTTCACACTTGTTATAGACTCCATGGACTTCCCATCTATGGGACTTAGGACACTAAAACAGACACAAAGGAAAGAGATGGGAGCAGCTCTTAGAAGAACTACTTCTCTCTTATCATACACTGGGTGCCTTGCTGAAAACACCTATGCAAAACATCACAAAAGAAGAAGCCACTGCCCCAAAATGTACATGAACAGAGCTCTCAGGGAGGGGCCTGTGCACTGAAATAATTCCGAGGACACACATACGGAAAAGGAGTCCTGATGGCAGAAGCTGGTTATTTAACGTAAAGAAACTGTTTCCAAGTCTGCTCTTCCTCTTGTGTTCCTCCAGTGACTGCACAGACCCGCACCCAGCCCTGCTCTCCCCTGCTCCACCACCACACCCATCACATCATACTCTCCATGTCTGTGTATCTGCCTCACAAACTTCCGAAGGGGAAGGTACATGATATACTCATTTCCATGTGCTATATTCGTGGTCTGACACACAACATAGGAATTCAGTGTTTACAGACTAAAGGAATTATTTGACCAAGTATGTTAACTATGACAGTGCTGGTATGAACTGATGAACGTGCATCTATATTATCTATTGAAACAAGTTCCCTTCAGTGCTGCATAGCACTCCTAGGCTCCTGAATTGAAAGGCCACATCTGATGGTCGTGTCCTCCAAAATATACCAAGTTTAAATATGTGGATGTACACACTCAATCTGATGAGGCGTCAAAGTAATTGTGAACTTTTCCTAACAACTTTCAAACCTGTTTTTGTTTTTGAATCTCTATGTATAAAATATCTATAGATCAAATTTAGCCTAAAGCTGACTATCAGGGACATGCTACATTTGACTGAATTAAAATTATTTAAACACTGTTAAGTTTAATTTCTAACTCATCAGACAGTATAAAAACTAGAGCAGCCTTAGTTGATAAGAACTCTCTTGAGAAAGGATACCCTGACATTGTGGGACAAGCTAGAAAACATTCTGTCTACACACTATACACTGAACTCCTGGGTTTGAGAGTTTTCCCTGATGAGTTCTTGTTCTTTTTTCCAAGGTGTTGCCACTGTTGTAGGAAGGGACAACCTACTTGTTGTTAGCTACCAATACCATATGGCATCAGATTGTCAGACTACCAGTTTTTTGTCCTAATAACTATAGAATTTGTTGTGATAATATAGATGCTTGCTCGTATCAGTTCACACCATCAACCTAACAACCAACTATAATAAAAGAGTTAAACACAAACTGATTTTGAAATTAAATTTTCCAGGAAGTATGAGAAGATAAAGTGTTATTTATAAAGTAGACAAACATACTCATTGATTTAGAAGTTGCTTCTGTTTGTTCAATAACAAAAGTTTTAAAACACTCTTTTAAAAAAATCTGGTATGCCATGCTGGAAACACCTTCTATCTGCCTTCACTCCTGCCATTCCCTCATACTGGCAGGCCCACTCTGCCACAGCTAGGCGGCAGATGTTTGCCATCTTACCAGACTCAGCTCCAGAGGCAGCCATTCCTCTAGGAAGTCATTCCGGAATCCTGCCCTACCGCCTCTACTGAGTTCCTCATTTCTCTTTTATCTTTACTGTCTCCTATAGAGTTTTCTATGAGCATCTTCCATACTTTGGTGCCCTTATTATAACTATCTTCAAAACTAGACTGAGTCACCTGTCACCAAGGACCATGAATTCATTTTTGTCTTTTCCGAACCCCACATATAGAATTATTGCCTGAAGGATGAATGGGAGAAAGCTTAATACAATGAAGTTTGACATATTTATTCAATTAATCAGTTTTTTAAAGAACCTACCAGGTGCCATACAGTGTTTTAGGTGCTGATGACACAGCAGTAAACAAATCAGCAAAAATTTCTGCCCTCATGGATCCTACATTCCAGGGCCAATATAATAAAATAAATGAGTAAAAATATATGTTAGTGAGTCATAGGTACCCTTAAATATAATGCAGGGAAGGGGAGTATGAAGTATTTGGTGGAGAAGGGAAGAAATGTGTATGAGAGGCTTACAATGTAGTAGGCTGGACAGGGAAGCCTTTGTTGAGAAAGTGAAGGTACAAAGGTCTGAGGGCAGAAGAAGGCTGATATATTCACGCAAGAAACCAGATACTGTTTCTGAGAAATAAAGAGAGTAGGCAGGGGATTGTGTAAGGCTTGTAAGTTGTTTTTTTTTTGGCTTGTAAGTTTTAACAGACTTTGGCTTTTACCTTGAATGACCCTGAAAGTCAGTGATGAGTTTTGAGCAAGAGGTGACATTGCTCTGGCTGCTGTACTGGAAACTGACGAGGCTAGGAGGAGGGAGGAGGCCAAGGCTAGAAGCAAGGAAACAAATCAGAAGCCTACTGCGAGGATGCGGACCAAATGACAGCAGGAGGAGCAGTGAGTAGCAGTACAATTCTGGACATGTTTAAAAAGAAAGCTAACAAGCTCTACTGCTGGATTAAGGTGTAGGGTGTGAGGCAAAGTGTCAAAGATGACTCCAAGGTTTTGGCTTGAACCACCAGAACATAGTTGCCATATTCTAGAGATGAACATAGGATTTGAAGGCCAAGGAGGTGGCTTTTAAGTCCTAGCCCAGCCACTTCCAAGCTTTGTTGAGTCATTTATCTTTTTGGTGTTTATTTACTCATCTGTAGTTGTTATATCAAATGAAACAATATTAGCAAAAGTGTTTTGTAAACCAAAAAGGCTTAGGTTTTACTATTATCTCAATAACTTTAGAAGGACTGTTGTGTTTCATCAGCTACTTTCTTTCCCTTCCCTTCAAAAATATGCACAGAAACTCCTTCAGAAATTAAGCCAAGAAACCAGAAATTTAAAAGTCCATGTTATAATACAAAGCAGTCCTTTTTCTTAGGCAGGGGTTTCTGGAGAGTAATAAAATGCCAGTCTAGACAAAACCCAGAGGCCAGCCCATAACGAAACGCCACTGAGGGGACGTTTGCTGCATTTACCCCTTGTTGACGTCCTTGTCGTCATCCACCCACTGGACGTGGATTTGCTCCTGGGGGTCCTCGGCCTCTGCCTTGCCACAGGTGATGGTGAAGTCCTTCATCTCCCGCAGCGCCTGCCTCAGGGCATCCATGTTCTCTGCAGTGATCTGGACCATAACGCCATCTGAGAATCAGCACCAAGACAATACAGATGGAAACAGTGCAAAGCCAGGGAGAGGGGCAGATGAAGCTCTGTACCTGGCATCTAGCAAATCCCTCTAGGATTAAACGTGAAACTTCTGTTCTCTAAAGCTGACAGATACAAAGAGGTTTTGTCCTTTGAGCTCAACCTCTTACTTACTGAAAGTGTTACGAGCAGCAAATGCCAAGATGGATCCTGCTTAAAAAACCTGCCTGTTGATTTCACTTCAGGCACAACTAAGATTGTTCTGAGACTGCTCAAAAGGAAAACTTCCACATGGTCACATCCCTCTTTTGGATACACAGAGCATTTTGTTTGTGGTTCCACTGTTGCATCATGCTCTAATCATATTCATTTGTTTGTATCACTCACCTTACTATGACTGCATACAGTGAGTGCCAGTGCTTGTTAAATAAATCACTGAATAAACAACACTAGTGAACTGGGGTGGAGAAGGAAATGGCACCCCACTCCAGTATTCTTGCATGGAGAATCCCAGGGACGGGGGAGCCTGGTGGGCTGCCATCTATGGGGTTGCACAGAGTCAGACACGACTGAAGTGACTTAGCAGCAGCAGCGAACTGGGGAGTAATTCCATTTATTGACTGGCAATAAGGCAGATCTACCATTTATGTTTTATATGGGCTACCATGAGCCAACAGATGATAACTATTTGGGGGCTATCACTTAAGTTAAAGGAAAATACTGAAATTGAGGGAGTAAGCTGTCACATGCTGAGCAATTATCCTGCTTCTTTGACACATAATTTTGTCAACTGAAATAATTTCTAAAGAGCATCAGTAAAATTTTCATAAATAGGTAGCTAATTGCTCTGCTGACACACATGGTGAAATGTAAGCCCTAAGAAATTTCCAGTCCAAAAACATAAATGCAACTTTTAAAATACATCGCTTTGCATTTGTAAGGATTTCTTTCAGTTCAGTTGATCATTTTGACATTTAAAGGGTGCTTTTTAAGCATCTTGTAAAGACACATTTTAAAGGTAGTCAATATTTGATTACAAAAGCATTAACCAGTCATTTAATGCCTAGATTTCTTGATGAGGAAGTAGAATGACTAACTCCTAGATTTCTTAATTTCTTAATAGAATATTTCTGCTTTGAGTTGTGAAATTAAGTTGCGAAATATTAGCATACTTTGCTCTTCACTTGCTGTTTTACTGAGTTTGGCAATAAAGGAGATCAAAGTCAATCTCTGTTAACACACGTTAAGTTTATCTATGTATTTCAATTAACACAAAGGAATCCACCCTCAGAAGAACTGCTCTTAGGGCACTGGAGTGAGCCACAGTGCAAATGAAAATCTGTCATTCTGTATGCAGATTGTACTTTCCAAAGATAATCATAGCATCTCCTGTCTCACATGCTTTTCTACAATGCTACCTTTTCCTTTTCCCCATTAAGAAATGGAGTCTAACTCCTCTCCCCCCAGCAGACTTATGACCACTTCCACCACCAGAGGATAACTGTGTGATTTTCAAGGCTTGGTCATAAAACCAATGCAGCTTTGGCCTTGTGCTGGAATACTTGTGGTTGGAGTTCTAAGCCACCATATAAGAAGTCCAACTAGCCCAAGGATGCATGCTAAACAGTCCATTGTAAAGGGCTCCAGTCATCTTTCCTAGTCTTTAAATCATCCCAAGACCGGCCCCAGACATGTGAATCAACAAAGTTTCAGATAATTCTAGCTCCTGGCCATCAAGTAAGCACCAACCTTCAAGTCATCCCAACTGAGGCCCCAGACATCACTGAGCAAGATCAAGCCATCCCTGCATTGCCTTGTCAAGGGCAGACCCAGCGCAATAAGTGAGGGTGATAAATAGTTGCTTTAAGCCATTAAATTCTGGTTAATTTGTTACACAAGAGTAACTAGATCAAAATACAGAGAAGAATATTTGAGGAAGAAAATATCCAGTGATAAATCATAATGGAAAAGAATATGAAAAAGAATGCGTGTGTGTGTGTGTGTATATATATATATATATATATACACATATATACATATATATAACTGAATTACACTGCTCTACAGTAGAAATTAACACAACACTGTAAATCAACTAGGCTCAGACGGTAAAAAGCAGCTGCCTACAATGTAGGAGACCTGGGTTTGATCCCTGGGTTGGGAAGATCCCCTGGAGAAGGAAATGGCAGCCCACTCCAGTATTGTTGCCTGGAAAATCCCATGGACAGAGGAGCCTGGCAGGCTGAAGTCCATGGGGTCACAAACAGTCGGACACGACTGAGCGACTTCACTTTCACTTTCACTAAAATAAACTTATAAGTGGGGCTGAACTTCATCTACTTATTTACAGATTTGCACCCAGTGTTGTATCTGAACTCAGACTATGTCCCCTTGGATACATGATTCCAGAGCTCTGAAAAGCCATCTCTTAACTTTATGTTGGTGTCCCATGGCATCTCTACCACTTACTCCCTTCTTTGGAGAGTTAAGCACCTTTATGACAGTCTTAATTAGCTGTACAGTGAGATGCTATTGAATAAATAACTTCTGTGGAGTCAGAAGTCTATGGCAAAAGTGTCAAGTTTTCCTTTAATGTCCCTTGGTTTTCAGTTGTATAATTAAGACTGAACTATGTACATGCAGTAAATAACTCATTCTTTACCTTCCACAATACTGGACTTGGCAAGATATCCTGAAGAGGATTTCAGAGCGCCACTGAACACAAAGAAACTGGCACCAGTCACTAAAATAGCAATAGAAATAGGTTAGTGAAGAAAGACTTTGAGATGGACAGACTGAAAATAATAATGAAATATTTGGTAGTTGGGAACTCAAACCATCATACAGAAATAAAAAATACTTACTCTATACACTACCAGATACAAATAACCAATAACTCATATACTAATGAGAGCTTAGAGAATGAGGTTTTAATTTACACTCTTCCATTTTGTTTTGAGCTTCCTTCAGTCAAGAAGCAAGGAAATCTTACTAGTCGAGACTAAGGTTTGGTCTGCAGCTTGTTTTTGTAAATAAAATTTTATTGGAACGCAACCATATTCATTCATTTATATATTGTCTATGGCAGTTTTTGAAGTATGATGCCAAAGTGCTGGCAACAAAGACCACAGGTTTGCAAAGCCTAAAATATTTATCATATAGCCATTCACAGAAAAAGTCTCCTGACCCCAGATCTAGTTCATTGCTTTTTTTAAGAGAAAATATATTTTGAATATGGACATATGATTGCCAACTATTTTATTTACAAAGTGGACCTTTTAGAAAAACAAACACCTATTTAAAAGATGAACACCTCTTCATAAAAGAAAGGATATTTAATTACATTTTGCTTTATAAAACTGCACTACACTGTTTTATTTCTCCACATCTTACATTAGACTAAGATATTCCAACTTCCTACCCACTGGCCCTAAAGCATCTCTAATGGGTAGGTCATCCAGCCTTTGTCAAAGACTCCTAGTGACAGGGAGCCCACAATAGCACAAGGCAACCATTTCTATTTCTGGACAGCTCTCAGTGTTACAGAGTGTACTCTCAAACAGAGCCCAAATCTAGATCCTTATAGCTTTCACCCACTGGTGCTGGTTTTGGTCTTTTGTAGCTATAGAGAGTAAGTTAAATATTATTTCTACATAATAGAGAATCTTAAAAATAGAAATACCTATTTTTCACCCTTTTTCAATCTATACTTTTCTAGGTTAAACATTTATATTTTATTCAAGAGATCTTCCTGTAACCTAGTTTTCAAACTTCTCACAGGCCTTGAAGACCTTCTAGTTTTATCACCAATACATTAATGATACCCAGAACTTATTAAAATATTATAGATATGATTTGACTAATAGAGAGCATAGTAGACTTGTCACCTACCTATTTTAGATATTATATTTGAATATACATGTGCTCAGTACCTTTTATGCCTTTACTAAACAACTGATTTTAAAAATATACCTTAAAGACAGAAGTAGTATGTCTACTAGAGAAGTGCTTAATGAAGCATACTAAAGAAAGCTAGTTTTAGGAGATATTCTGAGAGGAAAAAGACTTATGGTCAAATAAATTTGGGAAGGTCTAGGCACTATCCTCCTTTAAAAAAAAAACGCTAAAGGCTCTGAAAAGTCCTGCAGTAAAGAAATCTGCTTAAACTTAATACAAGGTTTCTCAGTCTAAAATAATAAGCAAAAATTTTATTTATTTATGTGAATATTTTAAAAACTATAGACACTGGTAAGACATTTTAGGAAATGTCATGTTGAGCAGCGCTTCTTAAATTCTAATGTTGAGCAGAGGCTTCTTAAATTCTAATGTTGAGCAGCACTTCTTAAATTCTAATGTGTATTTGAATCACACAACAATTGTGTTAAAATGCAAACTCTGATTTAGCAGATATGGGATGCAATCTTCATTTTTAACAATCTCCTAAGTGATGAGACCACATTCTGAGTACCACTGAACCTGGAAGGCTACCTTCAGAATCCTGTCAATATGTTAATTAACACTCTTTGGGTATGATCATTCAAAAAGCGCTAAATCTACCTAAACATATTCTCACTATGGGGCCAATGCATCAAATACCTATGCTGGCCTGGTCAGTGTCCTGAGGCAGTATTTTCAAGATGCTCCCCTCAATAACAGAGATTCCATTTGCACCTCTAAGTCTGAGTAGTCAACATATTCTTGCAGAATAAGCTTCAAAAGGTTAATATAATCAATTGTTTTCACCTATTCTGACACTGAGTGTTTACCGGGTTGAGATATCCACTCTCCAGTTACAGTACAATCAATCTTTCATTCCATGACCTCAATCAGCTCAAACACTCACCCTTTCTGGGCTGATTATGAATACTGATAGCCTGGGTCTGATAGTTGCCATCATCATTCTGTACACACACGAGATGGGAGTCTGCCTTCTCATTGAAACAGGCACCTCCTGCCAGGACGTGCTCATTGGACTTGTTCATGGCTTTTATCATCTGCAATCAAAAAAGAGGGCTATCTTTCTTACTCTGCCAAGAATGGGCACTTTTTGGTGTGCCTGACACAGCACAGCTCCTTCACCTTCTCAAAGACGAAAGAGAATATTATTTATTAAAGTGGCAAAGAAGCTACTAAATAATGAAGGAAGACAAAGGAAAAATCAGTCACCATTCGTAAAAGTTCAACATACACAAAGATTCTCTCTATGCTTTATAGGTGATATGTGCTATAACCCGAGCACACGGCACATTGGGCATTCATTTTGTCTTTTTCACTCCTGCAATGAACTCAAGTGACTGAAATCAGTTTACCTAATTACAGTAGTTTCTTCTCTCCAATGGACTCTCTGAGAGTATATATACCCTGAAATTCTAAGTCAAAAGAATATCTTATATTTAAGTGTACCTGTCTTCTTTTTCCACATCCAAAGGAGTGCTTTCCTCTATAAATATATGAACTCCATTATTTCTTAGTTTTACTAACTTATGTTTCATATCTTCAATGAAATAACTAATACTTTGCTTTATTCTTATCAAGAGATTTTAAGGTGATAATTCTGAACCTCACATGGAAAAGCTCATCGGCCACCATTTTGTATCTAGTCAATAAATCTGAGCTTATATCATCGTGATGCTAAAATCTAGCTTCTGGTTGAAATAGGTCAATGATAACTTATTTGTTTGCTTTTATGCTAATTTTTTTCTTCACATTTATCCTCATCATTTGTTAAACTTTCTAATTCAATCTTTTTAAATGGCTTTGATCTTTTGAAACTCTAGTTTAAGACTTTTATTTTGTTTTACTCCCCTCCTTGTAACATTATAAATTGCAGTGTCAAAAATAGTAGATGAGTGTTCTGATACCTTTTATATTACTGTACTCAGCAGTGGCCACAGGACTGGAAAAGGTCAGTTTTCATTCCAATCCCAAAGAAAGGCAATGCCAAAGAATGCTCAAACTACCGCACAATTGCACTCATCTCACATGCTAGTAAAGTAATCCTCAAAATTCTCCAAGCCAGACTTCAGCAATAACGTGAACTGTGAACTCCCTGATGTTCAAGCTGGTTTTAGAAAAGGCAGAGGAACCAGAGATCAAATTGCCAACATCCGCTGGATCATTGAAAAAGCAAGAGAGTTCCAGAAAAACATCTATTTCAGCTTTATTGACTATGCCAAAAACTTTGACTGTGTGGATCACAATAAACTGTGGAAAATTCTGAAAGAGATAGGAATACCAGACCACCTAACCTGCCTCTTGAGAAATCTGTATGCAGGTCAGGAAGCAACAGTTAGAACTGGACATGGAACAACAGACTGGTTCCAAATAGGAAAAGGAGTACGTCAAGGCTGTCTATTGTCACCCTGCTTATTTAACTTACATGCAGAGTACATTATGAGAAACGCTGGACTGGAAGAAACACAAGCTGGAATCAAGACTGCCGGGAGAAATATCAATAACCTCAGATATGCAGATGACACCACCCTTATGGCAGAAAGTGAAGAGGAGCTAAAAAGCCTCTTGATGAAAGTGAAAGAGCACAGTGAAAAGTGGGCTTAAAGCTGAACATTCAGAAAACGAAGATCATGGCATCTGGTCCCATCACTTCATGGGAAATAGATGGGGAAACAGTGGAAACAGTGTCAGACTTTATTTTTTTGGGCTCCAAAATCACTGCAGATGGTGACTGCAGCCATGAAATTAAAAGACGTTTACTCCTTGGAAGAAAAGTTATGACCAACCTAGATAGTATATTCAAAAGCAGAGACATTACTTTGCCGAATAAGGTCCGTCTAGTCGAGGCTATGGTTTTTCCTGTGGTCATGTATGGATGTGAGAGTTGGACTGTGAAGAAGGCCGAGCGCCGAAGAATTGATGCTTTTGAACTGTGGTGTTGGAGAAGACTCTTGAGAGTCCCTTGGACTGCAAGGAGATCCAACCAGTCCATTCTGAAAGACATCAACCCTGGGATTTCTTTGGAAGGAATGATGCTAAAGCTGAAGCTCCAGTACTCTGGCCACCTCATGCGAGGAGCTGACTCATTGGAAAAGACTCTGATGCTGGGAGGGATTGGGGGCAGGAGGAGAAGGGGACGACCGAGGATGAGATGGCTGGATGGCATCACTGACTTGATGGACGTGAGTCTGAGTTAACTCCGGGAGATGGTGATGGACAGGGAGGCTTGGCATGCTACGATTCATGGGGTCGCAAAGAGTCGGACACGACTGAACGACTGAACTGAACTGAACTGCTATACTCAAAAAAATGTATTGAAATGAAATTCTCATGACATAAAATTAACCATTTTAAAATGAACAGCTCAGTGGCATTCAGACAGTGTTCTTCAACCACCATTCTTATCTAGTTCCCCAAAACTTCCATCATTCATTCAAAGTAAACTGCCTTAGTAATTAACTGGTTTCTTCCCATTCCCCCCTCCAACATGAATCTATTTTGTCTGCATTCTGGATATTTCATAAAAATGGAAACACGGAATATGTGACTACTGTGTATGGCTTCTTTAATTTAGCATGTTTTAAGAGCCACCCATGGTGAGAATATATCAGTACTTCATTCTGATATATGTATGATATATACATATATGACATATCAGTATATCATATATCAGTACTTCATTCTCTTTTACGGCTGAAAAATATTTCACTGTGCATATACACCACAATTTGTTTAACCATCCATCCATGAATGTTTTGGCTATGTCCACCTTTTGGCTACTGTGAATAGTGCTACTATGAAAATGTATGTACATATACTTGTTTTCAATACTTTGGAATATATACTAGGGGTGGAATTACAGGGTCATACGGTAATTCTATGTTTAACTTTTTGAGGAGCTGCCAAAATGTTTTTCATAGCGAATGAACCATTTAAAACTTCTACCAGCAATGTAGGTTTTCAATTTTCTTGCACCCTTATTAACACCTGTTATTTTCCACTGTTGTTGCTGTTTTTCACAGTCATCCTAGCAGGCATAAAGGAGTACTGCACTGTGGTTTTGATTTGCATTTCCCGAGTGACTAGAGGAAAACAATAGAATGGGAAAAACTAGAGATCCCTTCAAGAAAATTAGAGATACCAAGGGAACATTTCATGCAAAGATAGGCTCAATAAAGCACAGAAATAGTATGGACCTAACAGAAGCAGAAGATGTTAAAGAGGTGGCAAGAATACACAGAAGAACTATACAAAAAAGATCTTCACAACCCAGATAATCACGATGGTGTGATCACTCACCTAGAGCCAGACATCCTGGAATGTGAAGTCAAGTGGGCCTTAGGAAGCATCACTACGTCAAAACTAATGGAGGTGATGGAATTCTAGTTGAGCTATTTCAAATCCTAAAAGATGATGCCGTCAAAGTGCTGTACTCAATATGCCAGCACATTTGGAAAACTCAGCAGTGGCCACAGGACTGGAAAAGGTCAGTTTTCATTCCAATCCCAAAGAAACGCAATGCCAAAGAATGTTCAAACTGCCGCACAATTACACTCATCTCACACGCTAGTAATCCTCAAAATTTTCCAAGCAAGGCTTCAGCAGTACGTGAACTGTGACTTTCCAGATGTTCAAGCTGGTTTTAGAAAAGGCAGAGGAACCAGAGATCAAATTGCCAACATCTGCTGGATCATCAGAAAAGCAAGACAGTTCCAGAAAAAAACATCTATTTCTGCTTTATTGACTATGCCAAAGCCTTTGACTATGTGGATCACAATAAACTGTGGAAAATTCTGAAAGAGATGGGAATACCAGACCTGACCTGCCTCTTGAGAAACCTGTATGCAGGTCAGGAAGCAACAGTTAGAACTGGACATGGAACAACAGACTAGTTCCAAATAGGAGAAGGAGTACATCAAGGCTGTATATTGTCCCCCTGCTTATTTAACTTCCATGCAGAGTACATCATGAGAAATGCTGGAGTGGAAGAGGCAAAGCTGGAATCAAGATTGCCGGGAGAAATATCAATAACCTCAGATATGCAGATGACACCACCCTTATGGCAGAAAGTGAAGAAGAACTAAAAAGCCTCTTGATGAAAGTGAAAGTGGAGAGTGAAAAAGTTGGCTTAAAGCTCAACATTCAGAAAACGAAGATCATGGCATCCGGTCCCATTACTTCATGGGAAATAGATGGGGAAACAGTGTCAGACTTTATTTTTCTGGGCTCCAAAATCACTGCAGATGGTGATTGCAGCCATGAAATTAAAAGACGCTTACTCCTGGAAGGAAAGTTATGACCAACCTAGATAGCATATTCAAAAGCAGAGAAATTATTTTGTCAACTAAGGTCCATCTATCTAGTCAAGGCTATGGTTTTTCCAGTAGTCATGTATGGATGTGAGAGTTGGACTATAAAGAAAGCTGAGCACTGAAAAATTGATGCTTTTGAACGGTGGTGTTGGAGAAGACTCTTGAGAGTCCCTTGGACTGCAAGGGGATCCAACCAGTCCATTCTAAAGGAGATCAGTCCTGGGTGCTCATTGGAAGGACTGAATTTGAAGCTGAAACTCCAATACTTTGGTCACCTGATGTGAAGAACTGACTCATTTGAAAAGATCCTGATGCTGGGAAAGATTGAGGGCAGGAGGGGAAGGGGATGACAGAGGATGAGATGGTTGGATGGCATCAATGGACCTGAGTTTGGGTAAACTCCGGGAGTTGGGGATGGACAGGGAGTACTGGTATGCTGTGGTTCATGGGGTCGCAGTCTGACAAAACTGAGCGACTGAACTGAACTGAATGACTAAAGATGTTAAGCATCTTTTCAAGTGCTTGTTGGCCATTTGTGTATCTTCTCTGGAGAAATGTCTCTTCATGTCTTTTGCTCATTTTTAAATTGGACTGTGTGTCTTTTGTTGTTGAATTGTAAGATTTCTTTATTCTAGACCTAGAGAACAGATCCTTATATCAGATAAATGGACTGTAAATATTTTCTCCCATTGTATTGCTATCTTTCCACTTTCCTGTTAATATCCTCGGATGCACAAAAGGTTTTACTTTTTCTTAACTCCAATTTATGTATTTTTCCTTTTCTTGTTTATGCATATCTAAAAACCCACTGCTAAATCAAAGGTGATGAAAACTTACCCTCATGTTTTTCTCTTAACAGCTATATGAATTTAGCTCTTATATTCAGGTCATTGATCTATTTTGAGTTAAACTTTATGATTTGAAGTAAAGGGACAACTTAATTCTTTTTACATGTGGATATCCAGTTGTCCCAGTACCATTTGTTAAAGACTATTCTTTCACCATTAAATAGTCTTGGCACCCTTGTCAAAATCAACTGGCCATTAAATGTATAAATTTATTTATATTAATTCTATTTCATGCCAATACCACACTTTTGATTACTGTAGCCTTGAAGTAAGTTTTTAAACTGAGAAGTTTGAAGTTTCCAATTTTGTTCTTTTACAAAATTTTGGCTTCAGAGTCCCTTGCAATTTCAAATGAACTTGAGTATTGGCTTTCCAGTTCTATAAAAGGCCATTGGAATTTAAAGAAAAAATTTTATTTTATTTTTATTTGGTTGCACTGGGTCTTCGCTGCTCTATGAAGGGCTTTCTCTGGTTGTGAGCGGGGGCTACTCTTCATTGCGGTGCCCAGGCTTCTCATTGCAGTGGCTTCTCTTGTTGTGGAGCACAGACTCTAGGCTCACAGGCTTCAGCAGTCGCAGCATGAGGGCTCCTTAGTTGTGGCTCATGGGCTCATAAGCTCAGGCTCTGCAGGCTCTGCAGTTATGGCTTAGGGGCTTACTTGCTCTGTGCTATGTATGTGGAATCCTCCCGGATCAGGGACTGAACCTGTTTCCCCTGCACTGGCAGGTGGATTCTTATCCACTGGACCACCAGGGAAGTCCCCCATTGGAATTCTGATAGGGCTTGTGCTGGATCTGAAGATCACTTTGAGTAGTATTAACATGTTAACAATTTTCAGTCTTCCAATACATGAACATGAGATGTCATCCCATTTTTTAGGTCTCTTTAAGTTCTTTCAACAAATTTTATAGTTTTAAGGTTTCAAGTCTTTTATATCCTTGGTAAATTTATTTCTAGGTACTGTACCAATACAATGCCAAGATATCATCATCTTCTGGTTTGACTTTATTATGTTTATAACTCTTACAAAGTTAATATTTTAATATATAGCTGTATTGCCAGAGGCATCCAAACAATAATTAAAAATTCCTCTCACACTAACTTTTATCAACCGAATAAAACAAACTACTTCTATCAGGATTTTCCAAAAAATACTTTAAAATAAGTTTTTGCAAATAAGGTAAGTCAGAAGATTCCTTCTTGGAGAAGTCAGTAGACAGATTACTTTAGGTTTTCAATTATAATTTACATTTATATCACATGAAAGAAATGGATACAATCATATACAACAATTATAAAAAATATTATATCTGCCATTTCTTCCAAATCATTAGGCTAAGGTGATTTCTAATTTTGCTTACACTGAGCAGATTAAAAATATTTTCAAGAATTTCCTGGTGATCCAGTAGTTAGGACTCAGTGCTTTCACTGCTGGGTCTGGGTTCAGTCCCTGGTCAGAGAACCAGAGATTCCGCAAGCCAAATGGCCTCATCAAAAAATATAAAATGTTTTCAATTTGGATATTCTGAATAAATTAGCTAGCTTCTAACAAAATCATTTTCCTGGATATCAATTTCAAAGCTAATGAGATTTTCTTAAAACTTCGTACTTCTTTAGAAATGAACGAACAGGGTTGGTTGGTTTGTTTTCTTAAAACCATGTTCATTTATACCAAAGAGAATTTCCCAAACATTCAAAGGATCTTACTGAACATAAAGGAAACTTACACTTGTCATACAATGATATAAATAATTGGTTTTCCACTTTACTTGAGCCATTTCTCTGCTCTGTCAATTCAAATTCTGTAATATCTGTTGATCTATTACTATTGTTACTGTAATTACCTCTTTTCTGGACATTTAACAACTTTATAACTGTTTTACCTACAGTCTCTAGCAGCACTGATTCATTCTACATGTGAAATAAAATTCATATTTAATGGTAAGATAAGAAAAATTTTAAACATAAAAAAGTTGTCTCTGCTTTTTGGCCTTCTTGCTCCCTTCCACTGCGCACTGTGTATCTGCTGCACTGTGCAGCCATCAGGCCTCCCCAAGGGCAGAAATACCTGCTCAACCAGGAAAGCAACATTCTCCAAGCACCAACAAGATCACTTAAAAGATAACATTTCCTTGCATCTTGTAAGGGGGTCATTTCTAGCAGATCTGGATTGTGTCAACTGTTAATAATATATCATGTAATGTATAGCACTCTGTCTCAAAAAACTTATAACTGTGCATTGATTTCAAACGGGTGTTAACAGTTCTCAGAGCTTTCTGAGATGCTTTTCCAGGCTATAATCCTCAATTTGGCTCAAATAAAAATTTTCTTTTCTTTCCTAGATCGACTGAATGTTTCCATATTTACCACAGGCACAGCTCTGATCACGTTTCCCCCACCTTGTCCTCCACGCAGATCATAAGTGTCCTATGCTCTAACTCCAAACTAGCTTTCCTGCTTTACCTCGCTTCCTACTGTATCCTTGCAGGCAGGACTACCTCCTGATCTATTACCGTTTCCCATCTCTGAGCTGTAGCATATGCTGTTATTTACCCTCCCTTTGGGCTTCCTTTGTAGCTCAGTTGGTTAAGAATCCACCTGTAATGCAGGAGACCTGGGTTCAATTTCTGGGCTGGGAAGATCCCCTGGAGAAGTAAATGGCAACCCACTCCAGTATTCTTGCCTGGAGAATCCCATGGACAGAGGAGCCTGGCGGGCTACAGTTGATGGAATCCCAAGAGTCAGATATGACTTAGCAACTATACCACCACCACCACCCTCCCATTTCTTCCAAATAACTAGGCTAAGGTAGATAATCATGATGGTGTGATCACTAGTCTAGAGCCAGACAGCTTGGAAAGTGAAGTCAGGTGGGCCTTGGAAAGCATCACTACAAACAAAGCCAGTGGAGGTGATGGAATTCCAGTTGAGCTGTTTCAAATCCTGAAAGATGATGCTGTGAAAGTGCTGCACTCAATATGCCAGCAAATTTGGAAAACTCAGCAGTGGCCACAGGACTGGAAAAGGTCAGTTTTCATTCCAATTCCAAAGAAAGGCAATGCCAAAGAATGCTCAAACTGCCGCACAACTGCACTCATCTCACATGCTAGTAAAGTAATGCTCAAAATTCTCCAAGCCAGACTTCAGCAATATGTGAACCATGAAATCCCTGATGTTCAGGCTGGTTTTAGAAAAGGCAGAGGAACCAGAGATCAAATTGCCAACATCCGCTGGATCATTGAAAAAGCAAGAGAGTTCCAGAAAAACATCTATTTCGGCTTTATTGACTATGCCAAAGCCTTTGACTGTGTGGATCACAATAAACTGTGGAAAATTCTGAAAGAGATGGGAATACCAGACCACCTGACCTGCCTCTTGAGAAATCTGTATGCAGGTCAGGAAACAATAGTTAGAACTGGACATGGAACAACAGACTGGCTCCAAATAGGAAAAGGAGTACGTCAAGGCTGTCTATTGTCACCCTGCTTATTTAACTATATGCAGAGTACATCATGAGAAATGCTGGACTGGAAGGAACACAAGCTGGAATCAAGCGGGAGAAATATCAATAACCTGACATGCAGATGACACCACCCTTATGGCAGAAAGTGAAGAGGAGCTAAAAAGCCTCTTGATGAAAGTGAAAGAGGAAAGTGAAAAAGTGGGCTTAAAGCTGAACATTCAGAAAACGAAGATCATGGCATCTGGTCCCATCACTTCATGGGAAATAGATGGGGAAACAGTGGAAACAGTGTCAGACATTTTTTTTTTGGGGCTCCAAAATCACTGCAGATGGTGACTGCAGCCATGAAATTAAAAGACGCTTACTCCTTGGAAGAAAAGTTATGACCAACCTAGATAGCATCTTCAAAAGTAGAGACATTACTTTGCCAACTAAGGTCCGTCTAGTCAAGACTATGGTTTTTCCTGTGGTCATGTATGGATGTGAGAGTTGGACTGTGAAGAAGGCTGAGCGCCAAAGAATTGATGCTTTTGAACTGTGGTGTTGGAGAAGACTCTTGAGAGTCCCTTGGACTGCAAGGAGATCCAACCAGTCCATTCTGAAGGAGATCAACCCTGGGATTTCTTTGGAAGGAATGATGCTGAAGTTGAAACTCCAGTACTTTGGCCACCTCATGCGAAGAGTTGACTCATTGGAAAAGACTCTGATGCTGGGAGGGATTGGGGGCAGGAGGAGAAGGGGACGACTGAGGATGAGATGGCTGGATGGCATCACGGACTTGATGGACGTGAGTCTGAGTGAACTCCGGGAGATGGGGATGAACAGGGAGGCCTGGCATGCTGCGATTCATGGGGTCACAAAGAGTCGGACACGACTGAGCGACTGAACTGAACTGAACTGAAGATGATTTCTAATTTTGCTTACACTGAGCAGATTAAAAATATTCTTCTCCCATATCCAAGCAGCTGAAAAAAGCTGATCCCAAGTCAAGACTTAGTAAAAACACCAGTTTCTACCGGTAGCCTTCTTTAATTTCCCATCAGAACTAATGTGACCACTCCCTTTTTTGAACTGCCATAGCACATTTTTTGTATTTCTTATATGGCATCATCCACATCCAGCTCTGGACATTTCTCCAGAGAAGATACACAAGTGGCCAACAAGCACTTGAAAAGATGCTTAACATCTTTAGTCACTCAGTTCTGTTCAGTCACTCAGTCGTGTCCAACTCTTTGTGACCCCATGAACTACAGCACGCGAGGCCTCCCTGCCAATCACCAACTCCCGGAGTTTACCCAAACTCATGTCCATTGAGTCGGTGATGCCATCCAACCATCTGATCCTCTGTCATCCCCTTCTCCTTCTGCCTTCAATCTTTCCCAACATCAGGGTCTTTTCAAATGAGTCAACTCTTCGCATCAGGTGGCCAAAATATTGGAGTTTCAGCCTCAACATCAGTCCTTCCAAAGAACATCCAGGACTGATCTCCTTTAGGATGGACTAGTTGGAGCTCCTTGCAGTCCAAGGGACTCTCAAGAGTCTTCTCCAACACCACAGTTCAGAAGCATCAATTCTTCGGCGCTCAGCTTTCCTCACAGTCCAATTCTCACATCCATACATGACTACTGGAAAAACCATAGCCTTGACTAGATGGACCTTAGATGACAAAGTAATATCTCTGCTTTTTAATATACTGTCTAGGTTGGTCATAACTTTTCTTCCAAGGAGTAAGCGTCTTTTAATTTCATGGCTGCAGGGAAGATACAAATATTTGGCCTTCTAATTAGCTGCAGTTCCCTTGTGTGGAGAAGCTAGCATCCACCTTCCAGGCCTATGGGTCTACATATCATGAATCATGAACCTTCACTCATTTGTGTAGCAAATGAGCATGTAATGTGTACCAGGCTTTGTGTTAGTACTCGGTTTATTCAGTACTGAACAATCTTACCCCACAGAACTCATATTCTTGTGTGCAGAGAGGGAGGGGGAAAAAGTAAAACACATTAAATGTTAGACAGTGACAAGCGCTATATAGAAAAATAAGGCATGAAGGATGACTAGGAGTACTGGCAAGGGCCACTTAATACTGGACACTTGGGAGAGTTCTTACTGAAAAGAGAGGGAAAAGCCATGGGACTATCCAAGAAAGAGCCCTACAGGCACTTAGAACAGCTGGTTCAGTGGCTGTGTAGTTGCAGCATTTTAGCAAGCCAGACAGTTTCAAGGAACACTCCTTAAGGACAGTGTGACTGAAAAGGAGAGGTGTAAGAAGAAAGGGTAAACAGGGAGTGGGTTAAGAACAGAGGGAACAGAGGACTTCAGGTATCGTTCTGACTGGGATGAAAGACCTTTGGAGAATTTTGAGCAGAAAAGTGACATGATTCTACTTAGTTTCAGCAGGATCACTTGGGCTGCTGTGTTGAAAATAAATGGATGGGGGAAAGGCTGCCAACAAAGGCCAGTTAGGAGACTACCGCACAAATCCAAGATTACCTCAGACCAAAACTGGCCCAAGGGTTGAGAGGTGGCTGGGTTCCAGACAGGTAGAGCCAGCGGAACACAGAACAGCAGGCTCGACTCAGGATGTGAGAGAAGACTTAAAGACAGCTCCAAAGCTTTGGGCCTGGTAAATGGAAGGAGGGCACTGCCGTTAATTTAGGGATGACTGTGAGAGGAAATTCCGAGGGAAGATCGGGAGTTCAAATCTGAACATGCTAAGCTTAAGATGCCTAAAAAAACAAGGAATACGAAACTCAAGTATAGGGCTTCTCTGGCGGGCTGGTAGTTAGGATTCCAGGCTCTTGCTGCCATGGCACGGGTTCAGTCCCTGGTCAGGGAACTGAAATCCTCCTGCAAGCCATACGGCATGGCAAACAAAATAAATAAATAATCAAATTAATTAGTTTTTTAAAAAGACACTCAAGTTTATAAAACAAGGAAGAGTCAGGTTGAAGGAAGATATCTGGATGACATCAGGAGACTGTATTTAAGGGACTGACTACATCAACAAGGAAGTGGACAGAGACAAAACTTACAGGGACTGAGCCTTTGAGTTTTTCAAGATGACTGAAAAATGGGGTCAGAGAGGTGGAAGTACAGAGATAGAAATTACATTTGGGGAGACGAAGGATAAGGAGGGAGACCAGGGTTTCTTACAGTACTTGAACACAATGAGATTAGAGCTGGTGGCTTCAATGCTAAAAGTAGCAGCAAGCTTGTGAGAGCTAGGAGATAGGGAAAGCCAGGGGTTTAGCTAGAAATAGCGTTCTGAAGCCACTACTCACCCCTATCAATGGACATGCAGGGACATGAGAGAGGAGGGGTAAAGACAATCTTACTGTGAACATGCAGTGTTCAGCTCCTGCAGTCACTGGAGAGGTAACAGCTAGGGCTCCTGGGGGATCCTGATATTTTCATTCAACCTGTGGTTAAACACTGTCTTCCATGTATAACACGAGGAACACCGATGCTAACAGTCAATGGAACAGCACCTCTTTCCTCTGCCCCATTTTCCAGAGCACCTTTCACCAATTCCCTTCATTCTTTTGAGAAGAAGACTATCAGTTCCTCCTCCCTAAGAGAAAAGAAATGTATTCCTTGAAGGCCAAAAAATAAAACATTCCTCCAGCAGATTTTAGGACCATCTGTTCGTGCTTCTGCTACAATGAACCTTTAAAATTATGCTTTTGTAACTTCACAGTTCTCTGAAGGATATATGTAGCTTTGAACTAAAATAAACGGAAATTCCTATTTTAGAACTGTTCAGGGAAAAAGAATCTCAAGAGGCCATTCAGCCTAAATTATACAAGTTGGGGATTGCATAGATATACAGTTTTATAGATTCTTGTATTATATCACAACCAACATCATTTCTCTCTGGTTTTTAGTAAAGAATCAACACCATTTTGTTCCTTTTTGCTTGAAACTCTGACATGAGGCTACCTCTTTGGTTCTATTCCCCCAGTGATGTGTTGAAAGTTTGAACGTCTACTACATTTCCTGAAAGATTTTGTGATATTTTTTAGCTGTATTTAAAATAAATGACAAAATGTACACAGTTAAGGTATGTAATCTGACAAATTTTGGTATGTGTATATACCCTTATAAACAGCACTTGAAATCACTCAACTCTGTTCTACTGATCTAGACATACATATTACACTAAAAAACACTGTCCTGATTAACATATCTTTAAAATAAGCCTTAACCATCAGGTAGTGTAAGCCTTTGAATTACGTTCTTTTTCAAAGTTGTCTCAGCTATTCTGGGTCTCTTGAAACTTCATATACATTTTAGAATCAGTGTCTCGATTTCTATTTTAAAACAGCTTGCTGGTATGTTGACTGGGATTGTACTGAAGCTATGAATTAATCTGGGGACAAATGACATCTTAACAATATTGCATCTTCTGATTCAAAAAACATAGTATACCTCATAGTATTTATTTGGGTCTTCAGTTTCTCTTAACAATGTTCTGTAATTTTCAGCATAGAGGGACTGCTGATAATCTGTTAAACTCACCCCTAAATACATCATATTTATGATGCTATTGTATTGTTTTTAAATTCCAATTTCTGATTGTTGGTATACAGAAATACAATTGATTTTTACACAGTGATCTTGTAACTCTGATAAACTGATTGATTAGATCTATACTATTTTGTAAACTCCTTAGGTGAAGAAGTGGTAAAGAATCCACCTGCCAATGCAAAAGACACAAGAGACTGGGGTTCGATCCCTTGGTCAGGAAGACCCCTTGAAGTAGGAAATGGCAATCCACTCCGGTATCCTTGCCTGGGAAATCCCATGAACAGAGGAGCCTGGTGGGCTACAGTCCATGGGTCTGCAAGGAGTTGAATGTGACTGAGCATGTACACACTACTCCAGGATTTCCTACATAGATAATCATGTTATCCATGAATAAAGACATTTTTTTTCCAACTGTATTCCTCTAATTTTGTTTTTTTCCCCCCCTTATTACACTGGCTAGAAGATCCACTAAAATGTTTAATAAAAACAAGAATAGACATCATCTCCTTGTTCCTCATTTTAAAGAACCAATCAATCAGTCACCATTGGATATATTAATTTTAGGTCTTTCATAAATTCTCTTTATTCGATTGTAAAACTTCTATTTTAAACTGCTGATATATATATATATGTATATATATAGAGAGATGAGATTTCTATAGTTTTTTTCTTTTAATATGCTTTTCCTTTCTATCCGATTAATATGCTGAATTACAGATTGATTTTTTAATGTTAAACCAATTTAGCATTCTTGGAATAAATCCCATTTAGTTATGAAGTATCTTATTTTTTTGTGTATTATTAAATTAGATATACTAAAAACTTGTTATGTATTTATGCAACCAGCTATGAGGGATATAGGTTTTCATTTCTTAAAAATTTTTTCTGATTTTGATACTAGTGGAATTAAAGCCTCCTCATCTATTTTCTAAGAGTTTGTATAGAATTGGTGTTATTTTGTCCTTCCTTTTGTAACAATCACCAGTGAACATATCTAGACCGGGGCTTTTCTTTGCGAAAAGGTTTATAATAATTAATACAATTCTTTCAATGTATGCAGGGCTATTCAAGTTACCTATTTTTTCTTGACAGAGGTATGAAAGTCAACATTCAAAGAATTTGTCCATTTTGTCCAAGCTGGACATGTATTAGTATAAACGCATTCATATTATGCTCTATTGTGTTTTTACTATTTATAGAGCCTGTAATGATAGCCCCTTCTCTCATATCTCATAATGGGACTTTGTGTTTTCACTATTTTTAAGTTAAACATGGGTGATTTACAACACTAATTTCAGGTGTACAACATTGATTCAATATTTTTATACATTATACTGCATTTAAAGTTTATAAAATAACAACTATACTTCCCTGGACTGTATAATATACCCTTCTAGCTTATTTATTTTATAGACAGTAGTTTGTACCTCCTTATTCCCCTATGCATATCTTCCTGCTCTTCATTCCCCTCTCCCCACTGGTAACCACTCATTTATTTTCTACATCTGTGAGTCTATTTTGTTATGTTCACTTGTGTTATTCTTTTAGATTCCACAAGTAAGTGCTAACATTACAGTACCTGTCTTTGTCTGACTTATTTCAGTAAGCTTCATATCCTCTAGGTCCATTCATTTTGTTGTAAATGGCAGAATCTCATTCTTTTTTATGGTTGAGTAACACTCCATTGCACGTGCAAGCGTGTGTGTGTATACATATATACACATATACCATTCATCTGCTGATAGACACTTAGGCTGCTTCTATATCTTGGCTATTGTAAATTATGCTTCTATCAACATTTGGGTCCATGTACATTTTCAAATTACTGTTTTTTCTTCAAATATATACCTAAGAGTGGAACTGCTGAATCATATGATAGTTCTATATTTAGTTTCTGAGGAACCTCCATAATATTTTCCATAGCAGCTGTGCCAATATAAATGCCCCCTAACAGGAATCCCCTCTGTATTAGGATCCTCCTTTCTCCACAGCTTTGCCAGACTTGTTATTTATAGACATTTTGATGATAGTCATTCTGACAAGTGTGAGGTGGTTCTTCACTGAGGTTTTGATTTGCATTTCTGTGATGATTAGAAATGTTGAGAAACTTTTCATGTGCCTGTTGGCCATTTGTATACTTTCTTTGGAACATCTATTCATATCTTCTTCCTTTTTTTTTTTTCGCTATATCGTGCAGCTTGCAGGATCTTAGTTCCCTGGCCAGGGATTAAACCCAGGCCTAGGCAGTGAGAGTGCTGAGTCCTAACCACTGGACTTCCAGAGCATTCTCTTCTGACCATTTTTTAATCAAGCTGTTTGTTATTATTCTTTAATTACTTTATTCATTTGGCTGTACCAGGTCTTAGTTGTAGCATGTGGGATCTTTCAGTTGTGGCATGTGGGACCTAATTCTCTGACCAGGGATTGAACCCAGATCCCCCGCATTGGGAGCATGGAGTCTTAGCCACTGGACCACCAGGGAAGTCCCCCAAGTCGTTTTTCTAATATTGAGTTGTGCGAGCCATGTATCTATTTTGGATACTAACCCCTTATCAGTCATATCATTAGCAAATATTTTTTCCTATTCAGGGGGTTGTTTTTTTTCATTTTGGTGATAGTTTTCTATGCTATTAAAAAACCTCTTACATAAACTAGGTCCCATTTATTTATTTTTGGTTTTACTTCTTTTGCCTTAGGAGATAGAGCTAAGAAAATATTGCTACACTTTCTGTAAATTAGTGTTCAGCCTATGTTTTCGTCCAGGAGTTTTATGGTCTCAGGTCTTACATTTAGGTCTTTAATCCATTTTGAGTTTACTTTTATATATGGTGCGAGACAATGTCTAATTTCATTCTTTTACGAGTAGCTGTCCAGTTTTCCGAGCACTATTTATTGAAGAAACTCTTTTCTCTGGTGAATATCATGCCTACTTCATTGTAGATTAACTGAACATAAGTATGTGGGTTTATTTCTGAGCTCTCTATTTGATTCCACTGATCTTTATCTCTTTCTGTGCCAGTACCATTCTATTTTGATGACTGCAGCTTTGTACTATACTCTAAAGTCAAAAAGTATTATACCTCTAGCTTTGTCCTTTTTTTTTTTCCTCAAGATTAGATGACATCTCAAGGTCTTTTGTGATTCCATATAAGATTTAGGATTATTTCTTCTAGTTCTGTGAAAAATGTCATGGGTATTTTGATAAGAATTGTATTAGATCTATAGATTGCTTTTGGTAGTATGGCTTTTAGCAGTATTAATTCTGCTAATCCATAAATCTGGAATATCTTTCTATTCCTTGGTATCATCTTCAATTTTCATCATCAATGTTTTATGGTTTTAAGAGTACTGATCTTTATATCCTTGGTTAAATTTATTCCTGGGTATTTTATTTTAGGTGTTTTAATCTATAGGTTGATAGGTTATCTTTTTTTTAATACCTTAAGGATTTTATGCACTGTCTTGGGAACTGAACTGTTTGAATGAGAAGTCTACAGTCATTCTTATACCCATTGCTCAGTATATAAAGTGGATTTTTTTTTCTCTAGTTGCCTTTAAGATTCTTCTCTTTACCTCTGGTGTTAAGCAATTTGATGATGATGATTATAATGTTTCTTAATGTAATACTTTTCATCCTGCAGCTGGAGTTCATTGAACTTTTTTTTAAATTTAAATTTATTTATTTTAACTGGAGGCTAATTACTTTACAATATTGTATTGGTTTTGCCATACATCAACATGAATCCACCATGGGTATACATGTGTTCCCAATCCTGAACCCCTCTCCTACCTCCCTCCCCTCACTGAACTTCTTGAATTTATATGATTTATCAGTTCAGTTCAGTTGCTCAGTCGTGTCCGACTCTTTGTGACCCCATGAATCACAGCACGCCAGTCCTCCCTGTCCATCACCAATTCCCAGAGTCTACCCAAACCCAGGTCCATCGAGCTGGTGATTCACAAAATTTTTCATCACTGATTCTTCAAATATCTTCTCTGTCAACCCACTTTTCCACTCTTTTGGGGACTTCAATTACAGAGTTAAGCCATCCATTTCTCACATCTCAATGATATTCCATTCATTTCATTTTCCAGCCTTTTATCTTTGTGTTTCATCTTCGATGGTTCTGTTTTTAAGTTAATTAATTTTTTCCAGCAGTGTCTGATCTGCCATTAATCTCATCCAGTGTATTTTTCATCTTATTGTCATTTTTGTTTCTTAAAGTTTGATTTGGGTTTTTATATTTTCCATGTCTTGCCTTAAAATGTACAGGCCCTTATCTTGTTGAATTTTTATTTTAAGCTTGTTAGGTAGGATCAGAGCAGACTAAATTTATGGACAACTTTGATCACTAGAAATTATTTGTCCCTTTCTTACTCTAGATGGTAAGAATATAAATTATTCCTGGACCTTTGAGAAGTGTTCTAGCTGCTCTTCTCCAGTGTTTTTCTCATATACATGCATTGATTAGTAGTCAGCTGAAGACCCAATAGGAACCTCTTACAGATCTCCAGAGTTCTTTTATTTCCATAATCTGTCTTGTAAATTCTAACCATCATGGCCTCCCTACATTCTCTTCAACTCAGGGAGCCTCTACACCTCTAGGATCGGGTTAAGTTCCCTCTAACTGCACTATGGCCTGGAAACTAACTCCAGACAGTAAGGTAGGGTAATCACAGGGCTCACCTTCTCTATCCCATTGTTCTTAGGTTTTTGCTTTTTTCCCCTCACATATTTTGTCATGATGTTTAGCTATTTAAGGTAGACTGTTATGTTAGTGTGTGCAAGTGCTGCTATAAAAAATAGCAGCTTAAACAAGTGGTGATGGCTTTAAGTGGTGGCTTAAACAATAGAAATTTATTGTCTCACAATGCTGGAGGCTAGAAATCCCAAATCAAGATGTCAATAGCATTGGTTCCATTTGAGGATTGCGAAAGGAAAGATTTGTTTCAGAACTCTCTCCTGACTTGTAGACAGTCATTTTCTCCTTATGCCTCTTCCTGTCATCTTCTCTTCATACATGTCTAGGTCCAAATTTCCCCTTCTTAGATGGTAAAGAATCCACCTGCAGTATGGGAGACCTGGGTTTGATCCCTGGGTTGGGAAGATCCCCTAGAGGAGGACATGGCAACCCACTCCAGTATTCTTGCCTGGAGAATCCCCATGGACAGAGAAGCCTAGCAGGCTACAGTTCATGGGGTCGCAAAGAGTCAGACACGACTGAGTGACTAAACACACAGGTCATACTGGATTAGGGCTTTACCTCTGTTAAGACCCTAAAACCAGCCCTACAATCAGGCATAATAATTAAACTGATGTTTATGAAAATCAGTTTAGGATAGTGTTTAAGAACAGGGACAATGAAATTAGAGTGCATGGGTTTGATTCTAGCTCCAACACCTGCTGCTTCCCTGGTGGCTCGGAGGGTAAAGTGTCTGCCTACAATGTGGGAGACCTGAGTTCAATCCCTGGGTTGGGAAGATTGCTGGAGAAGGAAATAGCAACCCACTTCAGTACTCTTGCCTGGGAATCCCATGGACAGAGGAGCCTGGTAGGCTACAGTACATGGGGTCCCAAAGAGTCGGACACGACTGAGCAACTTCACTTTCACTTTCCAACACTTGCTAGCTCTGTGCCCTAATACCCTTACCTGTAACAAGGGACTTACCCTACTCATTTCATAGAGATAGTGTGAAGATACATATATGTTTAGAATAGTACCTGATACATAATATACCCTCAATAGATATTACTTAACACAATGATCAAAGTAATGTCTCATAAGAACTTTACCTAGACCAACAGAGTTCTTGAATAGCCTTGATGAAGGAGATTAGAAAATTTATATACAGTGACTACTTCATTTATTAAAATTACTACTTCAGAAATACTACCTTCTAGCTTTCTAAGCTTAAAGTCTTTCCTTATATGGAAAAAAATGTCTGACATTTCAGTAAACAAAGCATGCTGCCTGTCATTCTGGTAAACAATGAATGTTGCCTGCCATCAATTCATCACCACTATAGCCACCATCAACAGTCCTTGATAAGAGGATACCAGGATGGAGAAAGACAGGATACTGGTCCTAGATGGCTCAGATGCATATCTAAGGAATAATTTTAGTGAACTCTGACTCTTGCATCTTTCCATACTTAGAAAGAACTAAAATCATCAACCTGAGATATCTGGATTTTTTACACTTTTTTACACTTTACAGTAATCTTTTGATGTTCAACTACATGTTTTTTTCCAGCAAAAATTCCTACATGTCCTGGCTCCTCCTCCCTTACCTCTTTGGAACAGTCCCTCAGAGGTATCTGAGAGGCTGTCTCCTGGGCTGTATTCTCAATAAGGCCACTTAACAAAACATAGTTATCATCTTTTATGTTGTGTTTGTTTTTTTCAGTTGACACTTAGAAGTCCCCCTCTCTCTATAATTTACATATAACCTGCCAAAACTCAGTTTTCTAAAATTGGTTAAAATTTGGTTAAGTCATGTTTTTGCTTTAAAACCTATAAAATCTCTTTTACAAATTATCATATTAGAAGCAAAAGGCAAGGTAGAAAGGGAAAGATATATCCAACTGAATACAGAGTGTAGAGAATAGCTAGGATTAAAAAAAAACAGGGGGCTTCTTAAGTGAACAATGCAAAAAAACAGAGGAAAACAATAGAATGGGAAAGTCTAGAGATCTCCCCAAGAAAACCAGAGATATCATGGGAACATTTCATGCTAGGATGGGCACAATAAAGGACAGAAACATTAAGGACCTAAGAGAAGCAGAAGAGATTAAGAAAAGGTGGCAAGAATATACAGAAGAACTACATTTAAAAAAGGTCTTAATGATGAGATAATCATATTGGTGTAGTCACTCACCTAGACCCATACATCCTGGACTGTGAAGTCAAGTGGGCCTTAGGAAACATTATTACGAACAAAGCTAGTGGAGGTGATGGAATTTCACCTGAGCTATTTCAAATCGTAAAAGATGATGCTGTGAAAGTATGTCAGTAAATCTGGAAAACTCACCAGTGCCCACAAGACTGGAAAAGGTCAGTTTTCACTCCAATCCCAAAGAAGGGCAATGACAAAGGATGTTCAAACTACCACACAATTTTACTCACTTCACATGCTAGCAAGATAATGCTCAAAATCCTTCAAGCTAGGCGTCAGCAGTATGTGAACCAAGAAATTTCAGATATACAAGCTAGATTTAGAAAAGACAGAGGAAGCAGAAATCAAATTGCCAACATCCATTATATTACAGAGAAAGCAAGGGAATTCCAGAAAAGCATCTACTTCTGCTTCATTGACTACAAGAAAGCCTTTGACTGTGTGGATCACAATAACATGTGGAAAATTCTTAAAGAGATTGGAATACCAGACTACTTTACCTGCCTCCCAAGAAACCTGTATGCAGGTCAAGAAGCAACAGTTAGAACTGGACACGGAACAACACACTGCTTCAAAATTGAGAAAGGTTGTATATTGCCACCCTGCTTATTTAACTTCTATGCAGACTATACCATGGGAAATGCCAGGACGGATGACTCACAAGCTGGAATCAAGACTGCTGGGAGAAATGTCAACAACCTTACATATGCAGATGATACTACTTTAATGGCAGAAAGTGAAAAGGAACTAAAGAGCCTTCTTGAGCGTGAAAGGGGAAAGTGAAAAAGCTGAACATAGGAGCCTGGTGGGCCACAGTCCATGGGGTCACAAAGGAGTCAGATACAACTTACCGCTAAACAACAACAACATACAATGAAATACTGTGTATGAAATTACTTTTCCAACTAGTAGACACAACTGTCCAAGATCATAAGAAATAAAATTACACTGAGTTAAAAAAAAAATTGAATTAGAAGAGAAGTGAGTCTGCTAAATCAAGTATGGAAAATAAGTGATATACAATTGGTAAACTTTACTGAAAATTAAATACAATAAATTACAAGAAATACAGTTACTGCTTTCGAACAAAAATTTTTGAAACTTCACAACCATAAAGTTAGGAGGCGGAATTCAAATAAAGACAGATAATATAAATGGAAGTTGTCATGAATGTCCTTAGTCAAGTATTGAAATTATGGGGGCCTCATAGCTTTTACGGGCTTCTTGGTTTGCTCAGTGGTCAAGAATCCTCCTGTCAATGCAGGAGATGCAGGTTCAGTCCCTGGTTCGGGAAGATCCTCTGGACAAGGAAATGGCAACCCACTTTAGTATCCCTGCCTGGGAAATCCCATGGACAGAGGAGCCTGGCAGGCTACAGTCCATGACGTTGCAAAGAGTCGGACACCACTGAGCAGCTAAAAAACAACAACATGGCTTGTACTTCATATCACAGAATATATTTAATAGATATCTGTGAAATAGATAATAACACTTCAATGAGAAATAAAGCAAGTTTTCAAAGCATAGTTTAAAAAACTATTTAGGGTACAAATTACATACAAATAGTTCTCTTTAAAAATTTGACTCTACATATTTTGGTATAGTTTCAAGGTAGGACTATCCAACAGCTAACTGTACTCAGAAAAAATTAAGCACTCTTTCTCACTACTATTTTCTAGTGTCCTGAAAAAAGCCATCAGACAGAAAGCCTGGGGTAAATGTTTTCTTCAAATATGTCTTTCCCACATAATAATACTGAGCCCTGAGCTTGTAAGTCCAGTAACACATCTCTGTGATTTTAAGTGTGTATCAAGTACAAAAATAATGTTTACTGAATGTACAAACAACTAAGTGAATAAATGGCAGAATGGGAAAGGAAAAAAGAAAGGAAGAAGGGAAAGTAAGAGAAGGAGGGAAGAAATTATTTTATACCCAGAATAGTACAAGAAGTAATTGGGGAGTTACTACCCTGCCTAATAAAACAACAAATTTTAACATATCAAACTAAGTTTTAAAATTCCTCTTTTAAATCACAGTGATTACTATTCTACACTTCAGAATTGATTTTAAGAAATTTTAAAATTCAAGTAGTACTTCACTTGGCAAATAGGCAAGAACAATGCTTACATAATTCTGTTAATATATCTGTAGTATGCACAATTGCATTTTAGTCACAAAATACAGCTTAATTCAAGATGCAATCATTTGCTTTCAAAATTTTACTTAAAAATCATTTTGGGACTTACACAGGTGAGCTATGCTTAAACATTAAGGGTAGTTAATAATATATACTTACCAAAAGAGGGAAAAATCAAAAGATTCCACCACTAATATTATAAAGTTAATTTTATACCTCCATCAAAAGGCAAACCTGCTACTGATCGTCAGCACTAAAAGGTCAAAAAACAACAAATGACGCAACCAAAAACTAAGTATGACAAATTTAACATCTTCCTTTCTGTTATGAAATTCTCTATCACTGATCTAATTCATATAATATTATGAACTGATTTCACTGTCCATAAATTAACATTTTACATGCAATCATGTATTTTTCATCTCCATTTGCAATGTTCAATTATGAAAAAAATCACAGTAAATCTTACCTCATTGTATCTGTTGCTGGGAATTTTGATGCTGGTTTTCCGAACTTCCATATCAACCACCAAACCTTGAACTACTGGCAATGTATACTGGTAATTTCTAAAGTCCTGGGCAAAAGCAGATTGAAGTGGAATAAAGAATTCATCAATGGCAGGATCTGATTAACAGTAATAAAATTAGAATAAAGGAAAAGAATGCCAAAATTAAATACTTTTGAATTAAATAAATTAATTTATTCATTTAAACAATAAGAAAATGCATGATGAAAGCTCCACTGTGTGTATTCTAGCTCTCCAGTTAGTCTGCAAACTCTCACAAGGAAGCAGATTAAGGAGTTTCATATACCATTATATACAATATTAAACAAGTATTTAAGTGTTTATCTTGCTTTATCAGCACCTGACATTTTCTGTATTTATTTGTTAACTGTCTCCTCCCTATGAGGTAAGCTCCAAGACAGCAGAGATGATCACTTGCTTCGTTCTTGTTATATCCTAAATGCCTGGAACATGCTGGGAACTCAGTGAACATTTATACACTAAAACACACACATACACCACATCCAGTGAAGCAAAGTGAGCTCAGGTGGCAGCAGTTTAGGTCACAGTGACAACACACAGCTAGATTTCACAGGGTCCTGTCCATCACAAGGACCTTGACCTTTACTTTGAGAAGGCTTTCGACCTACCGTAATAGATCTCTCTCTCTCCTCTGTAAAGAACAGATGGAAAAGGACCAAGAATAGAAGAAAGGAGATCAGATAAACACAATAAAAATAATCCAAGCAAGAGACAGTGATAACTTGAACCAAGATTTTAACAGTTCAAAAGGCAGTCAGAAGTTATCAGATTCTAGATATATTTAAAGGGAAAACAGACAATATTTGCCCTTAGGTTGGATGTGGAATGTGAAAAAAAAAAAAAAAAGAGTTGATGATCCTGAACAGTTTGGCTTGGGCAAGTAAAAGACAGGAACTGCCACCAACTAAGATACAGAATATGATGGGAAGGGGAAAGTGGCAGGTCAGAAGAATGCAGGAAAAGAACTGAGAAAGAATGGTGTCCTGGAAACTAAGAGTAGGAAATGCATAGATGCTAGTAAGTTGTTGGACAGAACTGTGTGAAAACTATCTTTTGATTGCTTCTATTCATTCAGGGAAATTGGGGTTATGTCATCAGCTGAAACTGAGGAAGGGAGAGGCAGCACAGGAAATTTGAGAAGAAATCACGTACAAAAAGTCACATGGGGAGCTAGGAATGTATTAGGGACCAGGAAGGATTGCTGGGTAGGTTCAAGAGCTTCCTTAATGGTACTGTTCATGAATCTAAAATGAGACCCATGGGTATGCTGCTCTTTCCGTCTTCACTCATATTTAACTTGGATATAAGTTAAGAATGAAGAAAGAGTCAGATCTGCACTGGTAAAATCAACTGACTTTTCAGGTATGACCTAAATCTAATCCCTTACGATTATAGAATGGAAGTGACAAGTAGATTCAAGGGATTAGATCTGATAGACAGAGTGCCTGAAGAACTATGGACGGAGGTTCATGACATTGTACAGGAGGCAGACTAAGACCATCCCCAAGAAAAAGAAATGCAAAAAGGCAAAATGGTTGTCTGAGGAGCCCTTACAAATAGCTGAGAAAAGAAGAGAAGCTAAAGGAAAAAGAGAAAAGGAAAGATATAACCATCTGAAAGCAGAGTTCCAAAGAACAGCAAGGAGAGATAAGAAAGCCTTCCTCAGTGACCAAGGGAAAGAAAAAAAAAAAAGAGGAAAACAATAAAATGGGAAAGTCTAGAGATCTCTTCAAGAAAATTAGAGATACCAAGGGAACATTTCATGCAAAGATGGGCACAATAAAGGGCAGAAACAGTATGGACCGAACAGAAGCAGAAGATATTAAGAAGAGGTGGCAAGAATACACGGAAGAACTGTACAAAAAAGATCTTCACGATCCAGATAACCATGATGGTGTGATCACTTACCTAGAGCCAGACATTCTGGAACGTGAAGTCAAGTGGACCTTAGGAAGCATCACTATGAACAAAGCTAGTGGAGGTGATGGAATTCCAGTTGAGCTATTTCAAATCCCGAAAGATGATGCTGTGAAAGTGCTGCACTCAATAACTGATTGGAAAGGTCAGTTTTCATTCCAAAGAAAGACAATGCCAAAGAATGCTCACGTCACAATTGCACTCATCTCACAAGCTAGCACAGTAATGCTCAAAATTCTCCAAGCCAGGCTTCAACAGTACATGAACCGTGAACTTCCAGATGTTCAGGCTGGATTTAGAAAAGGCAGAGGAACCAGAGATCAAATGGCCAACATCCGATGGATCATTGAAAAAGCAAGAGAGTTCCAGAAAAACATCTATTTCGGCTTTACTGATTACGCCAAAGCACTGACTGTGTAGATCACAACAAGCTGTGGAAAATTCTGAAAGAGATGGGAATACCAGACCACCTGATCTGCCTCCTGAGAAATCTGTATGCAGGTCAAGAAGCAACAGTTAGAACTGAATGTGGAACATCAGACTGATTCCAAATCGGGAAAGGAGTACATCAAGGCTGCATATTGTCACCCTGCTTATTTAATTTACATGTAGAGTACATCAGGCGAAATGCCGGAGTGGATGAAGCATAAGCAGGAATCAAGACTGCCGGGAGAAATATCAATAACCTCAGAAATGCAGGTGACACCACCTTTATGGCAGAAAGCAAGGAAGAACTAAAGAGCCTCTTGATGAAAAGTGAAACAGGAGAGTGAAAAAGTTGGCTTAAAACTCAACATTCAGAAAACTAAGACCATGTCATCCAGTCCCATCACTTCATGGCAAGTAGATGGGGAAACAATGGAAACAGCAACAGACTATTTTTTTGGGCTCCAAAATCACTGCAGATGGTGATTGCAGCCATGAAGTTAAAAGATGCTTGCTCCTTGGAAGAAAACCTATGACCAATGTAGATAGCATATTAAAAAGCAGAGACATTACTTTGCTGACAAATGTCCATCTAGTCAAATTATGGTTTTTTCCAGTAGTCATTATGGATGTGAGAGCTGGACCATAAAGAAAGCTGAACACTGAAGAATTGATGCTTTTGAACTGTGGTGTTGGAGAAGACTCTTGAGAATCCTTCGGACTACAAGGAGATTCAACCAGTCAATCCTAAAGGAAATCAGTCCTGAATATTCATGGAAGGACTGATGCTGAAGCTGAAACTCTAATATTTTGGCCAACTGATGTGAAGAACTGACTCACTGGGAAAGACCCTGATGCTGGGAAAGACTGAAGGTGTGAGAAGAAGGGGACAGCAGAGGATGAGATGGTTGGATGGTATCACCAACTCTATGGACATGAGCTGAGCAAGCTCCGGGAGTTGGTGATGGACAGGGAAGCCTGGCGTGCTGCAGTCATGGGGTCACAAAGAGTTGGACATGACTGAGCGAGTGAACTGACTGAAAGGTGCTAAGGCAAGTAAATGACAAGTGATACTGAAATGACTGGACATGCAAATGGGGGAAAAAAGAACTTCAAGGAATGCCTCACAAACAAAAATTAACTAAAAATGGATCACAAACCTATATATAAAACATAAAACCATAAACTTCTGAAGAAAGCATAGGGGAAAATGTTTGTGACTTAAGTTTTAGTCAATAAATTCTTAGATATGATATAAACAGAATGCCTCATAAAAAATTAACAAACTGGACTTCAACAAAATTAAAAACTTTGGTTCTGTTAATGACATTATTTTTAAAAATGAAAAGATGATCTACAGACTTGAGAGCGCACTGGGATAACCCAGACGGATGGTGCGGGGAGGGAGGTGGGAGGGAGTTTAGGATTGGGAACACGTGTACACCCATGGCGGATTCACGGTCATGTATGGCAAAACCAATACAATATCGTAAAGTAAACAATAAATAAATACATAATTTTTTAAAAAAATAAAAATAAAACCACAAAAAAAGAGAAAATATTTTAAAATTATACAAATCTACCAAAGGACTCACATTCAGAATACATGAAATACTCTCAAAATTCAACAATAAGAAAACAAAACCCATATTTTTTTTTAAACCCATATGTTTTAAATGGGCAAAAATTTGAACATTCATTAGAGACATAAAGAAGATAAAATAAGCAGATAAAAAAATGCTCTAAATCACTCATCATTGGAAACATAAAAATTAAAATCACAAAAATTAAAACCATTAGATTTCTATTAGAATGGCAAAAATTAAAAATAAAGGAGGAATAAGTGTTGACCAAAAAAAAAAGAACACTGCAGGCATTTTGGAAAACAATTTCACAGTTCCTTACAATGTTAAATCCTGACAGCTCAGTTGGTAAAGAATCCACCTGAAATGCAGGAGACCCCAGTTCGATCCCTGGGTTGGGAAGAACCCTGGAGAAGGGATAGGCTAACCACTCCAGTATTCTTGCGCTTCTCTTGTGGCTCAGCTGGAAAAGAATCCGCCTGCAATGCAGGAGACCTGGGTTCAATCCCTGGGTTGGGAAGATTCCCTGGAGGAGGGAAAGGCTATCCACTCCAGTATTCTGGCCTGGAAAATTCCATGGACTGTAGAGTCCATGGAGTCACAAAGAGTTGAACACGACTGACCGACTTTCACTTTCATAATGTTAAACATACAATATGGCTCAACTCTCCCACGCCTAGATAAATGAAAACTAAACATTCACACAGAGTTTAATACATGAATGTTTATATTTATAGCAGTTTTATTCAGTTGCAAGAAACTAGAAACCCAGATATCCATCAACAGGTGAATGAATAAACTATAGTTCACACATACAATACAATCCTGGCTCAGCAATAAAAATCAATCATCTATTGATAACTGAAGGTTACCAGAGTATCCCACAGCTAAATATGCCTCTTGTTAATCAGTCTTTGGCCAGTCTAATTTAGATGACCTCAGCCAAAGAACCTGAGATGAGTGGAAAAGAAAGATTTTATTTCCTTCCCAACAATACATATAACATAGATTAATCTCAAATGCATTAAGATAAGTAAAAGAAGCCAGACTGAGAAGGCTACATTCTGTATAATTTCCCTTACAGGACAGTCTGAAAAAACTAAAACTACAGGGACAAAGAACCAATGATTACCAGACATTAGAAGTGCACCAGCGACTTCCCTTTCACTTTTCACTTTCATGCATTGGAGAAGGAAATGGCAACCCACTCCAGTGTTCTTGCCTGGAGAATCCCAGGGACGCAGGAGCCTGGTGGGCTGCCGTCTATGGGGTCACACAGAGTCGGACATGACTGACGTGACTTAGCAGCAGCAGCAGCAAATATTCCAGAGTGACAGAACTGTTCTGTACTTCAATTGTGAGAGTGGTACATGTGTGAAAACTCTTGGAAATGTACTCAAAAAAAGGTGGCTTTTACCATACATAAAATTTTTTTAAGTTTTAAAGAAAGAGGTAGATTTAAGCAGGGTTTACATTTTGCCAGGCTACCACAACACACAGTAAAAGAGAAAAAGGAACTAGAATTATGTAAAAAAGTGATTTGATGATGAAACTATGGAATCAAAATATACAAAAACAGAAAAGTAACAGGAGTGAGAAATCGTGAAAAGGTTTATTGAAATCAGTAGACTGCAGGATCCTGATAATCTAGAGAGAAAGTGATGATGTAGAGTGAGATGCTTCCGGAGACAATTCAACAAATGTCTGTATGAATGAAACGATAGAGACCACAGAAACCTTAGGCTGCTGTTGCTGGGTTGCAGGACAAGTATCTCCTTTTCATTCCAAAATAGATTACAACCTGAAAGAAAAACTATCCTCCAGAAAAATGAGACTAAAACTGAAATTACCCAGGAAGGACAAAGGGGTAGGGGCTGGAGTAGAAGAATATAGAGAGATACTATCTATTAAAAGAGAAGTTAGAAATTTTCATTTCTGCCCAAGGTGGAGGAAAGGAGACTAGATTACCCTCACGTCTTAAACAACCAAAGACCACACAAAACACATGGAACAATGATTTTTAAGAGAGCGATTTCAGGTAACCAAGGATAGTGATCCTTGAGAGACTGGAAACAAACAAGATGAGCTCTGTGACTGCCCAGGTTATGCTCCAGGAGAGCTTCCAAGCTCAGATGCAGGAAAGGGGAACCCTGGTAGAGGCTGGCAGATTTCCTGAGGAGAAAACTGAAAAATGAGAAAAATGAAGGTAGTTAGAGTTGACAGGACAGAGAGGAGAAAACTGCAGACAGGACTCCGAAGGTTTGCAGAAGGTCACATCCAGTATTTAGCAGTGCTCTCATTAGCTAATAAGTGTGAGGTAACCTGAGGCCAGTGAAAAAAATGCCTGAAGTGATTACTGAGAGCATTATCTGATACACAGGTCTGGGAATAATGCCTATTCCCAAAATCCAGATAGAAAGACATCTTGGACATTCATGGGCATTGAGTAGAGTCTTACTGTATAATAAAGAATTTGGCTGACCTTTGCCCCTGGTTCCTGGGACATAGCTTCTAAACCCTTGGAATTTCCTGAGTGATACGAGTGCCCTTGTTATTCCTGGTGGGGCCTATGTCTACTGCATTTGACAGTCCGTGTCAACTTGATGATATTCAGGCTAACAAGGTGACTCAGGGTGGTAGCTGGCCATTTCAGAAACATCAACCACATGATGAGAGATTGGGGCTTTGAGGTACACAATACCGGCCTGACTTTGGGGGAATGCTGAAGTGGGGCTGAAGATTGAGTTCAATCACATAGCCAATGATTCAATCAATCAGGAATAGCAAGGAATCACCAATAAAAACTCAAGACACAAAAATTAGTTGTTTGGAACCCTCCCAGACCCTGCACTATGTGTCTCTTCTATTGGCTGCTCCTGATTTATATCTCCACTGTTATAATAAAACTCTTAAGTACAGTTGGCTCTTGAATAACATGGGGGTTAGGGGAGTCAACCCCTGCACAGTCAAAAATCCATGTATAACATTACACTCAGCTCTCTGAACTGCAGTTCTGTAATCTGCAGATTCTAGTAACCATGGATTGTGTAGTACAAATTTACTGGGGGGAAAAAAAAATCCAAATAAGTGGATCTGAGCAGTTCAAACCCATGTTGTTCAAGGGTCAACTGCACAGTACTTTGCTGAGTTCTGTGAATCATTCCAGTGAATCATCAAATCTGATGGGTTAGTGGGATCTCCCACATTTGTATCTAGTTAGTGCCAACTGTAGGAGGTCTGGGGACCCTTGAACTTACAGCTAGCACCTGGAGTAATGGCAGTCTTATGAAGAACTGTGTCCCTAATCTGTGAAGTTTAGCTTAATTCCAAATAATGTCCAAAGCCACTAAAAATCACTGTGACTATTGTTTCAGTCGCTAAGTAATGTCCGACCCTTGAGACCTGATGGACTATAGCCCACTAGGCTCCTCTGTCCATGCGATTTCCCAGGCAAGAACACTGGAGTAGGTTGTCGTTTTCTTCTCCAGGGGATCTTCCTGACCCAGGATTGAACCTGTGTCTCTTGCACTGGTAACTGGACCCTTCACTACTGAGCCGCCAGGGAAGCCCTCTTCCACTTACAATGGCAACCATATATTTTCCACTATTTTATTCTCAGCCCTATAGTTGGAATAGGTAATTCACATTACAACTGTTTTTTCTGTACTCTGAGCCAGTTAATTTTAACATAATTCAAGACTGAATTGATAGACTACTTTGTTCAGTGTTTAGAGAAGCTAATAATTACATTTCAAAACAAATTTAATAGTACTACTTTCAACATATGATAATTAATGATTTGGCTAGAATATTGAGAAAAATGTAATGATCCGATCCACCCTAAATTCAATAAATTCTATAAAGCAAGTTTGCTTTAAATCTAGAAGCTTGTTCTCACAAGTGTTTGCATCTAAGAGCACTGGCTAAGAATCTAAGGAGTATGTAGCAGAAAGAGCAAGGAGGATGGAGTAGGAAGATGCAAACCCTGGCTTTACAGTTTGCTATACAGTTTCTAAGCTTAGGTTGCTGAATCTTTAAAATGTAAATAATATGCATCCCTACTAACTTGTAGAACTATTGTGGTGGCAAAATAATATAAAGCATTTTGAGTTACAAAGAATCATAAAAGTGTTAGATACTATTTGCAGAATCTCATCGTAAATAGTGAAATAACAGCTATATGTCCTACTGGTGATTGCTTAAAAGTTTCTTTGTCATGGCTAAAGGACAGAAAGTATCTGAGCATAATTATATAGTATATTAGAAAAATGGCTGTACGTTTAAAGTATTTGTCTATTGATGTCACTATCTGCTCTTGTTTCTCAATATTTCTAGTCAATTTGTGGGGGAAAAAATGCTTCTTACATTCTCATTCCAGATATCATACAAATTGCTGTAGAGAGAAACAAAGAAAGGCAAGATGGAAAGCATATTTCTCATTAGAAAAAAATGCAAACCAGAAGGCAATAGAGTAAATCTTTAAAATTCTCAAAGAATAGAACTGTCAGCCTAGAATTCTATATCCGGCAAAAGTGTCTTCTTTCAAATACAAAGGACTTTGTAAGAAACACAGATGCTAAAAGAATTCATTACCAGTCAATCCACACTATAAGAAACATTAGAGGAAATCTTTCAGGGAGGAGGATACCAGATGGAAATGCAGATTTACACAAAGGAATGGAGAACACTGCAAATGGCAGCTATACGAGTAGACCTATAAGAACCTTTCTCACGGTTTAAATCTCTTTGAAAGATAACTGGAACTATAACTACAATTCCATGACAGAGTAATAAATCAAGTCCCCCAAAAGCAATAAAGTTAGATAAATCTATTTAAAAAAGAAAACAAAAACCCAACCATTTCAGCGCCCTTGACTCAGGCTAAAAGCACACAATACGCTGAGATGTGCTCATTCAGGAAAATCACTGAACTTCAAGGAAGAAGAACAGAGTTGAGTCTGTGATCTTCTTGCCTGGAGCTGCCCCTAACTTTGCCCGGTAGTTCAACCAAGGCAAGGTAGTTTGTGAAAACAGTAAGTTTTGCTTCTTGTAGAATCTTGCTTGATTTGGAGTGTCTCAGTCAAAGTGGTAATCTCAGCGACTAGTGAAAGAAGACCAGCGGCTCTGTTACCCAGAGGCTGCTAATCTATTTGGAGCAAGTAATAAGCAGGCAGACTGGCCCGAAATGTGACAAGGAGTTCTGGGAGTGAGACAGCCACAGGGAATTTCATAAATTCTCCACATACATACCCAGGACTGACCTTGGTCTGTGACCTTAGTGGGCCCAAGCCACCTAATCCTTGGTCAGCAGGGTCAGAGGCTATGCATGTGCCAAGGAGACATGAGAGAGTCCAGTGGAAAATAAAGGAATAACATTTGAATCCCAGTCCACAGATCAAGAAAGTATAGATGCCTTATTGCCTTGAGGTATGTGAATACAATCTCTGATCAGTCTTTGGCTAAACTGTAAGCTACATGGACACCGGAGAAATCTCTAGGATGCCAGGCTTAAAATTAAAACAAGATACAATGCTCGGTGCTTTAAGTATGCACTACTGCTCACAATATTCCTGCAAGATCACTTAGTAAGTGTATAACCAAGAGCCAGAATCCAGTACTATTTCATTCCAAAGCTCCAAGTACTTTCCAAAGAATATACATGCTCTGTTCTTTTAACATAAATCTTCACTTCCCTGAAGCAGCAAGGTATGAACAAAATAATAAAATCTGCTTCCTTCTCCCATACAAACCCCAGTAAGGAACAAGAAAATAATAATTCTCAACTTACTGCAAGAAGATTCATGATGGTATGCCCAGTCTCTCCGAACAATGGCTTCCGAAATCTGACGCTGAACAGTGGGCATGGGTAAACTATGCAAATGAGAAATGAACAGACTAAGTTCGGCAGCTTATAATTTTGGTAAAAGAGATACCAAGTTTCATAAAGTTCTCAAAATATAATTGTAATTACTCATTACAGCACTGAATTCCTTCCTCTGTGGTTAGGAAGTCTTTTTTAAAAAGAGTTCACTCTTATACATGTCTGAATCAGGACACTCCTTACATAAGCCAAACACCAGGTGATCCTAGCTGGCTCCTTAAACTTTACGGTTTCAACTGCCTGTGCAAGCCAGGGAGATACAAATGTTGTTTCCTCTAAATTTAATCCTTTCCTTTCCTTACTTTATTTTGCTGATTCATAATACCATCCTCTTAATAATATTATGCAACAGAAAAGGCAAAGAAACTGACAGTCAGCAACTTATATGACTTCACTCAAAGTAATAGAGCTAGTAAGTGGCAAAGTTAAAAACCTATTCCAGTGGTCTGATTCCTAGACCAGGGCAACTTTGATATGAAGTTTAAAATAAGGCTTGCATTCAGGCCTTAATGTCTTTAAAAACAATCACAGCTTAGTTGCACTGCTACAACCATGGGCACAGAGGCTCTTTTATTGCTTACTTTACCAGCTGAGAGTTATCTCTATACCACTAGCTTCCTGTCTGTTACAGTATATAAAATATAATTTGTCATTAACTATTTTCCAAGCAAGTGAAAAAAAATATGCTCACCATATATGGATACTATAAAAAATACAGTTACTTGGTAAGCTGATATTCATTTTTTCTGAAGATGGTCCTGTATAAAACCTATAAATTAACCTATAAAACCAGTAAGTTTACAAGGCAATAAATAATCACTAGCACCCTCACTTGTTATTTTGAGTCCTTCCCATTACAGTCAAAGCAATGCAAGAGACATGGGTCCAGAACATCCCAGGAGGAGGCCGCAAAGAGAAAGTAGAGACACTGACCATATTTAGCTTAGTTATTTTAAAAGACTACTTCTGTTTAATTGTATCACCATGGGGCTCTGAATATCTCAAGTCTTCACTAAGTTTTTATGTCTTGGTCTTGGTTATATGGTTTCGAAGAGGGTATTTTTTACTTACGTCGATATTCAGCTCCAAGTCTCAACATTAGTCGGATGGGAAACACTTTAGCCCAGGGAGTTTCCCATTTCTGAATGAGAATCCCAAACAAGTAAGGTGGGGTTGGGAGTACTAGGTCTTGTAGTGACTGGTAGGTAGATGTCACATATAAGAATCCACCATGTTCTTTACTGCCAAGGAAACTTTGACTGAAGAAGGAATGTCCCAAGTTGCCTACAACATTCCCTAAAACGAAAAAGTACATTAATTACTATCAATAAAACAATCATATTTTTAATAATCATTATCATCAGCACTGGGCCAGACATTACTGCTACTGCTAAGTCGCTTCAGTCATGTCCGACTCTGTGCGACCCCATAGACGGCAGCCCACCAGGCTCCACCGTCCCTGGGATTCTCCAGGCAAGAACACTGGAGTGGGTTGCCATTTCCTTCTCCAATGCATTAAAGTGAAAAGTGAAAGTGAAGTCGCTCAGTCGCGCCTGACTCTTAGCGACCCCATGGACTGCAGCCTACCAGGCTCCTTCATCCATGGGATTTTCCAGGCAAGAGTACTGGAGTGGGTTGCCATTGCCTTCTCCGGGCCAGACATTACCAAACATTAATTCCCAATCTTTCACTATGAAAGACACATATTTATAAAGTTATTTTTTAAATAAATAGCATTTAGTAAATGAAAATTTGTTTTCCAATTTGATGAGGGCTTCTGGTGAGCATAAAATACCCTGAATTATTAGCACACTCTAGTTTGTCTGGCTAAAAGACATCAAAAAATAGATACCTTCCTTTAGATTATACAACTTACTGTATGAATTACTTTAGAGGTCTCAGGATCAGAATTATTACCTCAAAGTTCATGAAAAAATACTAGGATTAGGTACCTGCTCTCACACAGTTTACAGTCCCATTGAGTAAATAAATTCAATTCATGAATATAATTAATGAAGACATTAAATACAGATACATAAGAGACACTTAAGGGAAAAAATTTATGGAGAAAAGTAGAACCACAGATTGGATTTATTCTAATTTTATTAATAGTTGAGATAAATATGAAACAGAAACAACCTAAGGCTTATTTAATCTTATATCAGGCAGGTTTTTTTCTTTTACTTGCAAATGTTCTTAACCAAGCACTTTCTAATTCAAGTATTTTTTGAATGAAATAGTAACAAGTCACCCTTCATTAAGGAGACAGTTTCCTCAGTTTAGAATTACAAAAGAACCTCCTGATAAGAGCTGTTCAATAAGGTAACAGAAGATTTATTCCGAGACATGTGCAAACTTCCTTTGATACCTCTGAAATAATAGCAAGTAGAGAAATCGCCATCAGAGAAGTTAATGCTTACTTTCCTTGGAAACTAGAGTCTATTTGCAGAACAGTTCAGTGATGGAACACAGAATCCTTGAGAGAAGTGGAAGCTATACTAAAAGCAGGGACCACAAGTGGAGAGAATACCACCCCCCAAAATCCAGAGAAGCTTTATGGCTGAAAGCCACATTCTCCTGCACATCATCATCTTCCAAATACCTTCGGGGTAGTACCTCTGCCTCATTGGAAAAGACCCTAAAGCTGGGAAAGATTGAGGGCAGAAGGAGAAGAGGGCGACAGAAGAGGAGATGGTTGGATGGCATCTTCAAATCAATGGACATGAGTCTGAGCAAATTCCAGGAGATGGTGAAGGACAGGGAAGCCTAGCATGCTGCAGTCCATGGGGTTCCAAAGAGTCAGACATGAGTAAGTGACTGAACAACAACAACCTCTGCCCCAGGATTAATCAAATCTGGCTGCACATTTAAACTGCTGGGCCAGATCTATAAGAAAAGAACAATCCCCATATCAAGGAAGGAAAATGTTATTTTGGAAAAAAAAAAATCACAGATTGTGAAGTCACAAAGACATGGGTTTGAACACTAGCTTGAGCTTTTACTATTATGAGATTGGGTGCAAGTTACCTAATTTCTGTGAGCCTCAACATCTGTGACAATAGGGAAGATTACACCAAATTTCAGACTTGATGTGAATGATAGAATATATGTAAAATGTCAAATAGCATCTTGCACACAATGTGTTCTCAAAAAATGTTAATTAGATGGGGAAACAGTGACACACTTCATTTTCTTGGGCTCCAAAATCACTATGAATGATGACTACAGCCATGAAATTAAAAGACGCCTGCTCCTTGAAAGAAAAGCAATGACAAACTTAGAATATTAAAAAGCAGAGACATTTCTTTGCCTACAAAGGTCTATATAGTCAAAGCTATGGTTTTTCCAGTAGTCATGTATGGATGTGAATTGGACCATAAAGAAGGCTGAGTGCCGAAGAATTGATGCTTTTGAACTGTGGTGTTGGAGAAGACTCTTGAGAGTCCCTTGGACTGCAAGATCAAACCAGTCAATCCTAAAGGAAATCAATCCTGACTATTCACTAGAGGGACTGATGCTGAAGCTGAAGCTCCAATACTTTGACCACCTGATGCAAAGAGCTGACTCATTAGAAAAGACCCTGATGCTGGGAAAGATGGAAGGCAGGAGGAAAAGGGATGACAGAGGATGAGATGGTTGGGTGGCATCACCAACTCAATGAACATGAGTTTGAGTAAGCTCTGAGAGATGGTAAAGGACAGGGAAGCCGAGTGTGCTGTAGTCCATGGAGTCGCAAAGAGGTGAACATGACTGAACCAATGAACAACAACAACATCCATCCAACCATACAGACAAATCTCAACAGCACTGCACTAAAAAAATTAGTCAAACACAACAGTGAGATTCCACTTATATGGCTTTCTCAAAAATGCAAAACTAGAGGGACAGAAATCAAATTACTAGTTGCCAGGAGCAGAGGGTAAGGTGAGGGGATTAAATACAAAGGGACATGAAGCAGGGTTTAAAGATAATGAAAACAGTATATATTTGATACTGGTAGCTGTTACTAGACTTTATTGGTTTGTCTAGATTCACTAAACTGAATATATGTGTATTAATATATAGTAATATATGTCTAAAAAGGCACATTACTATATATAAATTACACCTCATATACTTGACTAAAAAAAGAGAACTTTAGTAGTGAACTTATAGAAAATCAAAGAGAAAGAGACAGTTCTAAAAGTCAAAGAGGAAAGACAAATAACTACTTATTAAAAAAGGAAAAAAGGGGAATTCTTTGGCAGTGCACTGATTAGGACGCTGCCCTTACACTGTAAAGGCCAAGGGCTTGGTCCCTGGTAGGGGAACTAAGAATCCATAACATATGCAGCTCAAAAAAAGCAGCTAGATTGCAGGGCTTCCCATAGTTCAGATGGCAAAGAATCTGTGTGCAATGCAGTAGACCCAGATTCAACCTCTGGGTCGGGAAGATCCTCTAGAGGAGGAAACGGCATCCCACTCCAGTAGTGTTACCTGGAGAATTCCAGTAAGAGGAGCCTGGCAGGCTCTCGTCCATGGGGTCACAAAGAGTAGGAGAAGACTGAGAGACTAACATTTTCACTTTCTTTCAGATTGCAGAAAATGCCAGAAGACAATGAGGTAATACCTTCAAAGTACTTGCTAAGGGAAGGTGAAATGAAGCAATGAATGAAAGAAGGAAGAAAGGGAGGGAAAAAATCTGTTAACCTAGAATTCTGTAGCCAACTAATTATTTAAGAATGATGGAAAAAATAAAAACATTTCAGACATACAAAGACTAATGGAGTTTAACAACCATACACCCTCATCAAGAGAACTAATTAAAAGATGTATTTCAGCAAGAAAAGCAAGTCCTAATGGAAACATGGGATACTAAAATAGCAGATAACAAGAAAATATAGCGGTAAATTTAATAATTTTGAATGAACTGAAAATCAATATTGATTTTTAATACTGGAATTAAAAACTGAATATAATTGAATATAATTAATTTTTTTTTCTTTTACAAAAGGTAAAACAAATTACAACAAATGTAAGAATGGTAAAGATATTAAATGACTGAAGTATGCTGAGGTCTGTGTCATGTTTGGAAGGACCGAAATGTTCTGAGGCAGAACCGTCAGCTTCCTCTTGTTCACACCTTGTTTAATTCCCTACCTTTCTGTGGTGAAAACACCTATTAATATATTGGGTGTCACTCCCACGATTAGGTTACTAATCAATAAACTCTGAGTTAATCAACAGGGAGATTATCAGAGTTGGCCTGACATAAGCTCTTTAAATCTAGGTCTAGAGGTCAGAGATTCAAAGCGGAGACAGTCCTGCTGACCTGAAGAAAAGGAAACACCCACGTGGTAAACTATCTATGAGGCAAGGAACTGCAGGCAGCCTCTAGGAGCCGAGAGTTCATCCCAACCAGCAGTAACAAGAAAATGGGTATTTGTAAGAAAGTGAATTCTGCCAACAACCTGAGGACCTTGCACTCCAAATGAGAAGCCCAGCATAGCTAACACCGTAAGGCACCCTGAGATGAAGATTCACCTAAGCTGTACCTGGACTCCTAACCTATGGAAACTGAGATAATAAATGTGTGTTGCTTTAAGCCAGTAAGTTTGTGGCTTAGGAATATAGTAATAAAAAACTAATACATACGGAATTTAACTCTGTCAGAAAATGGTCATAGTTAACACTTATGTTGAAAAAATTAAAGGAATTCCAAAGAAAATGCTAATGCAATAGAAATAGGGGTGAAAGACATACACAGGATGTATGTGCACAGAAAAAACTATACATGGCCAATAAATACATGAAAATATGCTCAGTCTCATTAATAGTCAGTGAAATGCAATTCAGAGTGAGGTATCATTTTATATCCACCAGTATGGCAAAAATTAAAACTCGGATAATATCAAATGTTGAAAACTTTTATACACTGGAGATGGGCACAGATTGATATAAACTGGTAAACCTCTCTGGGAAACAGTTTCAGTTCAGTTCGGTCGCTCAGTCATGTCCGACTCTTTGCGACCCCATGAATTGCAGCACGCCAGGCCTCCCTGTCCATTACCAACTCCCGGAGTTCACTCAGACTCACGTCCATCGAGTCAGTGATGCCATCCAGCCATCTCATCCTCTGTTGTCCTGTTGTCCTCTTCTCCTCCTGCCCCCAATCCCTCCCAGCATCAGAGTCTTTTCCAATGAGTCAACTCTTCGCATGAGGTGGCCAAAGTACTGGAGCTTCAGCTTTAGCATCAGTCCTTCCAAAGAAATCCCAGTGCTGATCTCCTTCAGAATGGACTGGTTGGATCTCCTTGCAGTCCAAGGGACTCTCAAGAGTCTTCTCCAACACCACAGTTCAAAAGCATCAATTCTTCGGTGCTCTGCCTTCTTCACAGTCCAACTCACACATCCATACATGACCACTGGAAAAACCATAGCCTTGACTAAACAGACCTTAGTTTAACATCACCTAATAATGTTGCAGATATCCATTCCCTATAAAAAAGCAATTCTTCTCCTAAGCATTGTTGTTGTTTAGTCACTAAGTTGTGTCTGACTCTTTTGCAACCCCATGGACTATAGTCTGCCAGGTTCCTCAGTCCATGGGATTTCCCAGCAAGAATACTGGTTGCTGTTGTTCAGTCGCTAAGTTGTGTCCGACCCCATGAACTGTAGCACGCCAGGCTTCCCTGTCCTTCACTATCTTCCACAGTTTGTTCAAACTCATGTCCACTGAGTCAGTGTGCCATCCAACCATCTCATCCTCTGTCACCCCCATCTCCACCTGCCTTCAATCTTTCCCAGCATCAGGATCTTCTCCATTGAGTCAGCTCTTCACCAAATTATTGCAGCTTCAGCTTCGGCATCAGTCCTTCCAATGAATATTCAGGGTTGATTTCTTTTAGGGCTGACTAGTTGGATATCCTTGCTGTCCAAGGGACTCTCAAAAGTCTTCTGCAGCAACATACTTCAAAAGCATCATTTCTTCAGTGCTCAGTCTTCTTTATGGTCCAACTTTCACATCTGAACATGACTACTGGAACAACCACAGCTTTGACCATACAGACCTTTGTCCAACACTGATATCTCTGCTTTTTAATATGCTGTCTAGGTTTGTCATAGATTTTTTCCTAGGAACAGGCATCTTTTAATTTCGTGCCTACGGTCACTGTCCACAGTGATTTTAGAGCCTAAGAAAATAAAATCTGTTACTGGTTCCACTTTTTCCCCTATCTAATTGCCATGAAGTGATGGGACCAGATGCCATGATCTTAGTTTTTTGAATGCTGAGTTTTAAGCCAGTTTTCTGTAAAACCCAAACAAATTTTTTGGCCAGCCCAATGTGTAACAAACCAAGAAATGTTTAGTTTGGCTTCAATGGTAGCATAAGGAGACTACTAGTGGGAAATGAGATTGAAAATAGAGGATCAGATATGTACAGCACTGAATGTCAGAGTACATGGTTTATTCTAAAGGTAACATGAAACCAAGAAAGGTTTTTAAGTAAAAGAGGGAAATAACTGAAGACTAAGACTAACTCCAGAAAAAAAATCTGGTACGTATAATTCCTGTTTCATTCAAATTCATGTTCTGAGTGTCTGTTTGCAAAACTTAAGTATAAGACATGGAGGAAGGGAGGGGAGATGGGGAGAAATAACTTTCCCATGCCCTGCAATAACCAGTAGGCATCCTGAAACTCTCAGAATGTCACTTCTCACAAACCACCATGTTCCCCCTCACTGTGGAAAGGATAAACGGTTACGTGTAACCAAAAATTTTATATACGCTAAAAGAGAAACATATAAACACATATATACATATATGCTGCTGCTGCTGCTGCTAAGTTGCTTCAGTCGTGTCCAACTCTATGCGACCCCAGAGATGGCAGCCCACCAGGCTCCCCCATCCCTGGGATTCTCCAGGCAAGAACACTGGAGTGGGTTGCCATTTCCTTCTCCAAGGTACTAAACTGAAAAGTGAAAGTGAAGTCACTCAGTCTTGTCCGACTCTTAGTGACCCCATGGACTGCAGCCTACCAGGCTCCTCCGTCCATGGGATTTTCCAGGCAGGAGTACTGGAGTGGGGTGCCATTGCCTTCTTCGATATATACATTATTATTAATACATGTAGTTTAGATTAAAAATTCATAAAAGAATTATAAAGACAGTTCATATAAGGGCTTCTTCAGTCTTTTGAGTGACATATAGCGGAGAAACCAGTAAGCTAGGGATGGAGTGTTTAAGGTTTTTACACTGAAGGAAAATTTAACATATGACTTGCCAATTCCACACAATGTACCATAAGAGAAGAAAAATAATGAATCAAGATCACAGAACACATAGAATGTGTCCATTTATTTTTAAAAAAATCACAGTGAAATAATATAGTAAGCTTCTACCTTGATTATCTAAATACGGGATTCATAATAAAATAGACATAGCACATAAAGTATTATGCGCATTTTTTTTAATTTCTCTACTATTAATCTACACTTAAATATATTCCCTCTCTCTCAATTTCTAATAGTATGTCTTTATATTAGTATATTTAGTCTTTTGAACTTCTAATAGCTATGCATTTACTTTCATATTGTTACAGTTAGTAACATTTATAATTTACTTTGAAATCATAATAAAGTCGCCCATGCTAGTGGTTTTTGAAACTTGAAAATTAAATGAATATCTACATTATGATTATACGAATATTATTAAACAAGTTAGCAAGTTATCATTATCCTTCCTTCTACCAAATAACAATATCATGTCCTAAACCAATCAAAGGAAAAGTTTTTTACATTGCGGCCAGTGGATTATCTTACAACTCTGATTACAGTCTTTGTAAAATAATAACAACTACACTAGATAAAGTATTAAAATTCATAACTTCCTCAAACCATGCCAAGTTCTAACTTGCCAATAATTCCAAAGTCCAATGCCAGGCTTCTAAATTAAAGACTATTATTTTCCATCTGAGTCCAAAATTTTTTATCAACTATAAAGGGTGCAGACAAACTTATAAAGTATCCCCACCTGCCAGAGCATCCCGATAAAGCTGCACAAAGTGGTTGAAGATATCCTTTGGCAAACACTTTTCATCTGGTAGACACTGCAGAAGAATGACTATCTCAGACTGACCAACTGCATGCATTCCCTTTGTTGTGAAACACCAGCACTTCCTGTTCACATCTACAAATGAAATAAAAATATACAAATGAAGACCTTATTCTCAATCCTTACCCTTAAGAAATCCATAGAACTCTCTGTTTTAACACACCGAAGAATAAAATAGATCCCACTGACTTCGTGTAATTCAACTGTGAACTGTCACTACTGAGCCAAAGGACTATTGCAGAAAATAAAACATATAGTGCCTCTGGCTCTCAGCAAACAGATTGGATTCAGGCTGTGGCCTACAGAAAATATATTTTGATGTACACTTATTAAATTTAAACTGGGATTGAAAGAGTCTGGCTATTTATAGTCTTTCCTGGAAGAAAGTTTCAGACAGCCAAGTGGTGAAATGGATGGCTTTTCTGGACTAATTACTTCCACTTCTTCACCTTAAGGCTATGCAGAGCCACAACAACACAAGTTATATGTAGTTCAAAACAACGTTCAGTCCATGGTACTTTTATTATTTGTACTTCAACACAAGATTCTCAATGGAATTGAAAGCGGGTTCAAATAAAATTATGGATATCATTATATAAATCAACACTAATAAAAGATCTTTCTTTCCCTCTGGGAATTGTTTCTTTATATACCAAACAAAAGGTGCCCAATCCAACTATATTAAGATGGTGCACACTTAAGGAATTCTAGACTAGCTATTTTCAAAGTATATAAGCTAGATATGCTAAACTGAAATTGCAAGCAAATTATTTAAAAATTTGATCCTAGACGGAAAGGTCGCAAGCAAATACACAGTGAGACTGGAGGACTGTTCCCCAATGCTTTCTTCATCTCTTCAAAACTCTGCCTATTAACATTCATCCAAGATAAATGCATTCTCCATTTTCCAGTATGATACTAGAACCAAGATTTGAAGGTACTGTCCTCTCTCTCATTCTGTTGCCTAAGAAGCTAGCACCAAGAATTGAGAAGTTTCTTCTGAATTCTAACTTGTGATACACTGAAGTTTTACTATGTGTTAGTTAACACTACTCCCAAATAAGGTTTTGTACCATGATTAAATGTTTCTGAGATTTAAACCTAGCATGTATAACTTGATCGCCCTGGATAATTTATCCACCTCTAGTTATCCAAGTGGTGAGTTGTGACTTGGCATACTCATCTCAGGAAGAAATTAACTCAGAAGTTCCATTTGGCTTTCCTCCATGGAGAATTCACTTATCTCACTCCTTTGATTAAAAACAAGAGTCTCAGTCCCACTGTTGTCCTCAAGGATATATAATTTTATACAAACCAACTTCTTCAGCAACCAGTTTTCATTAAGGATTTATTTCATTAAAAATACTTGTGTGTAATGAATCTAAAAGCTTTATTATATATGACTCATTTATTATCTATGACCTCATTTTAATTAAAAAAAAAACAACAAATTTTCAACTTACAATTTACGATTTTAACCATTGACAACAAATTTGCATTTAAAACAAACACAAGTGGGTCAGGGCCACCATCCTCCAACTGCTGCATTACTGAAATCTGTGACGGTTTCTCTTCCACAGCATAGTCTGTAAAGGGAGAAAACAATGTAAGAGACTGGTTAAAGAGACGAATCAAGAAAGAACTCTGATAGAGGAATGGCCTCATTATTCATAGGAATAAGTAACTGATTTACAGATAGGCAAACACAGGTTTATATCTGCTACCCTAGTGTCATATTAATAGTGCCCCTTTCATTCTCAAAAGTGATCCAGTCCAGTTTGGATGGTAACACAGTTGTCCTATGCTTAGACTTCTCCACATAATGGTTTATATCACAGTTAAAAACAACACTTTAAGTTAACAAAAATCCTCCAACTATCATAATAAGAATTTCACATATGACATGTGAAATGAAAACACAATCTTGTTTATTTTAACAATAGAAGCCAAGTCAATTTCTTATTAATTTAAGATTTCTTAAAATAACCCAAATTTGAAACCTAAGTGGCAAATTTACTTACAAAAGAATATTTTTAGATGGTTCTAGTAAAGAAGCATTATCCAATCAAAAGAACGCTTAACTCTATGTGAAAGTTCATTGTTGAAGCATCTGAGACACAAGCTGGATTTGACAGTATGATATATTCAGCCCAGCACCATGACAGGAACAGAAGACACAAATATGAATTCAGACTGAAGGAATTCATGGTTTAGGTGAAAGAATCAGACCTATATAGTATGTAAATTACAGTGAAAAATGTGTTAATATAGTAATAGCCTACAAGAATTTCTATTTAAACAGAGACGATGATGTAAAACACTACTACAAAGACATCCAAGCTAGGATTCAGAGAAGTTTTCCATTAATATGGATTTTGAAAGATTGAGGAGTTATTCAGGAGACTGGCATATAGCAAGGTATTCTATTCTAGAGAGAAGAAAGGAAAATAATAAAAATATTTATTACATGCCTACTTTGTACCAATTTTCTTATTATGTATTTTCAGGTATGAAATTTAATTTAATATTCATAATGATACTTAAGTAGGTATAGTTACATAATTTAAAAGAAAACAAAAAAATAGGAAAAGGATTCCAGAGAGATAAATGACTTGCCCACTGGATTATAAGGGCTTCCCTGGTAGCTCAGCTGATAAAACAGTCCACCTGCAATGCAGGAGACCTGGTTTGATTCCTGGGTCAGGAAGATCTGCTTGAGAAGGGATAGGCTACCCACTCCAATATTCTTGGGCTTCCCTGGTAGCTCAGTTGGTAAAGAATCAGCCTGCAAAGCAGGAGACCTGGGTTTGATCGCTGGGTTGGGAAGATTCCCCTGGAGAAGGGAATGGCTACCAACTCCAGTATTCTGGCCTGGAGTATTCTGGCCTGGAGAATTCCGGTCTGGAGAATTCCATGGACTGTATAGTCCATGGGGTTGCAAAGAGTAAGACAGGACTGAGCGTCTTTCACTGGATCACAGAGCTAGAATGGACTGGTACTGGAGTTAAAACTCAGGCTTTTCCAGCTCTTAATTAAGTCCATGTTCTTCCAACTATTCCACACCATAAGAAAAAGCATGGAAGTATGAAATGTGAACATTCAGAAAACAGCAAATAATCTGTAGTGTGCCTGTAAAGTACTAGGGTGCTGGCTGGAAATAAAATTAAATAAATTGAGATAAAGTTACCAAGAACACTGTACTTCAAAGGAAGTAATTTATCCTGAAGGCATTGGGAACCCACTGAATTTTCTAAGCATGAATAGTATATGATAATATCTATGCTTAAAAAAATAACTGGACCTAAGCAAGATTATAAGCTTTTGCACCACAAAGAAAACCATAAACAAAATGAAAAGGAAATCTACAGACTAGGAGAAAATATTTGCAAATGATACAACCAACAAGAGCTTAATTTCCAAAATATACAAACAGCTCACACATCTCAGTAACAAAAAATAATCCAATCAAAAATGAGCAGAAAACCGAAAGAGACATTTCTCCAAAGAAGACATAGATGGCCAATAGGCACATGAAAGAAAAGATGCTCAACATCACTCATAGAAAAATGCAAATCAAAACTACAATGAAGTACCACCTCATACCAGTCAGAATTGCTATCACTAAAAAGTCTACATATAACAAATCCTGGAGAGGCTATGGGGAAAACGGAACCCTCCCACACTGTTGGTGGGAATGTAAATTGGTGAAGCTATTATGTAGAACACTACGGAGATTCCTCAAAAAACTAAAAATAGATTTGCCATATAATCCAGCAATTCAACTTCTGGGCATATACCTGGACAAAACTATAATTTGAAAAAATGCACGCACCCCTATGTTCAGAGTAGCAACATTTAAAACAGCCAAGACATGGAAACAACCTAAATGTCCATTGACAAAGGAACAGATAAAGAAGATATGGTGTATATATACACAATGAAATATTACTAAGCTATTAAAAAAAGCAAAATAATGCCATTTGGAGTTACATGAATGGACCTAGAAATTACTATACTAAGCAAAGCAAGTCAGAAAGAGCCAAATACCATATGATATCACTTATATGTAGATTCTCTACAAAACAGAAACAGACTCACAGACATAGAAAATAGATTTGTCATTGCCGAGGGAAATGGGAGTGTGGGGGAGGGGTGGATTGGGAGTTTGGGACTAGCAGATGCAAACTATTATATATAGAATGGATAAAAAAAACAAGGTCCTACTGTATAGCACAGGGTACTATATTCAATGTCCTGTTACAAATCATAATAGAAAATAGAAAGTATAAATATATATATATATATATATACACATATACACGCTCAAACACACATATATATACACAAAAACACATGTATAACTGAATTACTTTGCTGTACACCAGAAATTAACACATTATAAATCAACTGTACTTAAAAAAAATAAAAGATAACTGGCACCAATGTGCAAGATTAAATAAAGGTGAGAAAAACTGAAGACAAGGTAAAAGACTAGGACAAAAGTGAGGAAAGATTATAGGAAAAAACCATCTCCTGAAAATGTACTCACTGGATGCTGATCTGGATCTATCAACAAGAAAATTTCACATAAAGATAAGCATTCTTTTGACTGAGTAGTAACTTAGCTTCTTACCAGGGCTCACTAAAAATATTTTTTAACAGAAAATTGGTACTTACGTTCTGTGTTCTCCACCTATTATATATACATTTCTGAACGTATATTCTACTCAAAATAAAAAGTTAAATGAATATACTGACTGTATAACGTGGGTCAATCCTAGAACTATGAGCAACTCTTCACAGGGTATTATATGTTTTGGAATATAAAGAAAGAACTGCCAATAAGCTACATTTATATTACAATTAAAAATAATATATCCTTTCAACAAATGAAATTATAACATAAAAACATAAATATATTCCCTAAAACAATCGCTAACAGCAACAGTGCTTTTCATGGCACTGAATAATCACTTTCTTGTTGCTAGAAAAGAGAAAGGAGGTTATCACTTGAATTCTCTCTCATTTCCTTAATTGGAAGGCAACATTTTGCATGTATAGCTATCCCTGTTTAAACATCTAAGTCTACATACCTCCTTTCACCCCAGTGGAGATGAGAATGGGAGGAAGGCCATCTTCAGGAATAAGATTCATTGCACTGCCAACAGGGCTTCCGACCTGAGTTATACTTCCAGAGAACAGAGAAATATTCGTCTAGGAAAAGTAAATTGGCATAGACAGCATTACAGAGAGTTCAAGAATTTGGCAGGATATAGTCAAGACTACAAATGGGAATTTAAGTGAAAACTTCAAATTCATACTTCTTGAAACACAGGATAAGATACTCATTAACCTGCAGGTCTCAAGGGCTGGGCTTAAACTATGAACGAAAACATGAAAATGTATACAGTTGTATAGTTTCTCCTTTTGGCATCACCAAATCATAATAACGAGAGAAAGCTTCCTTTACCAAGGTTTCTTTTACCATTAAAGAAAAATATTTTTAAAATCAGTAGTGGCAACAGAAACAAAATCTCAATATTATCTCATACTTTCTGAACATTTACACCTTTGGATCTACTTAAAGTCTTAGCGATAGGCTTTTTCAAAATAACTTTGAGAATTGGGATGATGGTTATACAATAATGTAAATGTAATTTAAAATGGTTAAAAAGGCAAATTTTATGTTATATAGATTATATTGTAATTTTAAAAATTAACTTTGATAATAGTTTTCATTTACTTTGTAATGAAATTAAACTTCAAGTTATTTTTCTTTGCATCAATATGAAGATCACATTAACTAAACTTAATAAAGTAAAATGTTTCAGAATACATCTTGAGTGGGTTTAAATTCACTTAATTGACAATTTAAAAGAATATACTCAGAGAGCTATTAAAAGGGACTATTTCATGCAAGATGGGCTTGATAAAGGTCAGAAATGGTATGGACCTAACAGAAGCAGAAGATATTAAGAAGAGGTGGCAAGAACACACAGAAGAACTGTGCAAAAAAGATCTTCACGACCAAGATAATCACGATGGTGTGATCACTCATCTAGAGCCAGACATCCTGGAATGTGAAGTCAAGTGGGCCTTAGAAAGCATCACTATGAACAAAGCTAGTGAAGGTGATGGCATTCCAGTTGAGCTATTTCAAATCCTGAAAGATGATGCTGTGAAAGTGCTGCACTCAATATGCCAGCACATTTGGAAAACTCAGCAGTGGCCACAGGACTGGAAAAGGTCAGTGTTCATTCCAATCCCAAAGAAAGGCAATGCAAAAGAATGCTCAAACTACCCCACAATTGCACTCTTCTCACATGCTAGTAAAGTAATGCTCAAAATTCTCCAAGCCAGGATTCAGCAATAAGTGAACTGTGAACTCCCTGATGTTCAAGCTGGTTTTAGAAAAGGCAGAGGAAGCAGAGATCAAATTGCCAACATCCGCTGGATCATCGAAAAAGCAAGAGAGTTCCAGAAAAACATCTATTTCTGCTTTATTGACTATGCCAAAGCCGTTGACCGTGTGGATCACAATAAACTGTGGAAAATTCTGAAAGAGATGGGAATACCAGACCACCTGACCTGCCTCTTGAGAAACCTATATGCAGGTCAGGAAGCAATAGTTAGAACTGGACATGGAACAACAGACTGGTTCCAGGAAAAGGAGTACATCAAGGCTGTATATTGTCACCCTGCTTGTTTAACTTCTATGCAGAGTACATCATGAGAAATGCTGAGCTGGAAGAAGCACAAGCTGGAATCAAGATTGCCGGGAAAAATATCAATAACCTCAGATATGCAGATGACACCACCCTTATGGCAGAAAGTGAAGAGGAACTAAAAAGCCTCTTGATGAAAGTGAAAGTGGAGAGTGAAAAAGTTGGCTTAAAGCTCAACATCCAGAAAACGAAGATCATGGCATCTGGCTCCATCACTTCATGGAAGACAGATGTGGAAACAGTGGAAACAGTGTCAGACTTTATTTTTCTGGGCTCCAAAATCACTGCAGATGGTGATTGTAGCCATGAAATTCAAAGACGCTTACTCCTTGGAAGAAAAGTTATGACCAACCTAAATAGCATATTTAAAAGCAGAGACATTACTTTGCCAACAAAAGTCCGTCTAGCCAAAGCTATGGTTTTTCCAGTAGTCATGTATGGATGTGAGAGTTGGACTGTAAAGAAAGCTGATCACTGAAGAATTGATGCTTTTGAACTGCGGTGTTGGAGAAGACTCTTGAGAGTCCCCTTGGACTGCAAGGAGATCCAACCAGTCCATTCTAAAGGAGACTGGTCCTGGGTGTTCTTTGGAAGGAATGATGCTGAAGCTGAAACTCCAGTACTTTGACCACCTCATGCAAAGAGCTGACTCATTGGAAAAGACCCTGATGCTGGGAGGGATTGGGGGCAGGAGGAGAAGGGGACGACAGAGGATGAGATGGCTGGATGGCATCACTGATTTGATGCAGATGAGTTTGAGTGAACTCCGGGAGATGGTGATGGACAGGGAGGTCTGGCGTGCTGCGATTCATGGGGTTGCAAACAGTCGGATACGACTGAGCCACTAACTGAACTGAACTCTCTATATGTTTCACAACTTAAGCAAGAAACAGAAGCTTTAAGCACTATTTACAGTAGCCAAGACATGACACAGAAGCAACCTAAGCATCCACTAACTGATGAATGGATAAAGAAGATACAGATACACACACACACAAATACACTCACACAGAGGGCTTCCCAGGAGGTGCTAGTTGTAAAGGAGACATAAGAGGCATGGGTTCAATGCCTGGGTCAGGGAGATCCCTGGAGGAAGAAAGGGCAACCCACTTCAGTATTCTTGCCTGGAAAATCCCACGGACAGAGGAGTCTGGTGGGCTATAGTCCATAAGGTCTCAAAGAATCGTGCACACATGTGCATATGTGTACACACACACACACACACACACACACACAGGAATATTACTCAGCCATAAAAAAGAATGAAATAATGCCATTTGTAGCAACTTGGATAGACCTAGACATTATCACACTAAAGGAAGTGAGAAAGACAAATGTCACATATTTATATATGGAATCTAAAAAAAGTAATACAAATAAACTTATTTATAAATCAGAAATAGAGTCACAGACTTAGAAAACAAGCTTTCCCCAAAGGGGAAAGGAGGAGGTGATAAATTAGGAGTTTGGGATTAACATATACACACTAGTTTATATCAAATAGACAAACAGCAAGTTCCTACTGTATAGTCAGTACCTTGTAATAATCTATAATGGAAAAGAATATGAAAAAGAATATATAAATATATAATATGCATAAGTGAATCACTTTGTTGTACGCTTTGTACACTTTGCTATATATAATACAACACTGTGAATCAATAATACTTCAACTGTTGAAAAAGAAAGCTTTAAAAGAGTTAAAGGAAAAGCACATAAAAATTGTTTAACATTTTAAAAAATGTTTATAGCAGCTTTATTCAAATAGCCCAAATATGGAAATAATCCAAATGCCTATTAATAGGAAAACAGATAAGTTGTGGCATAGCCATATGATGGAACATTAAGCAAGTAAGTAAGTGAAGTCGCTCAGTCGTGTCTGACTCTTTGCGACCCCATGGACTGTAGCCTACCAGGCTTCTCCATCCATGGGATTCTCCAGGCAAGAATACTGGAGTGGGTTACCATTTCCTTCTCCATTACTCAGCAATAAAAAAATATTTACTTTTGATGCACACACCATGGATAAATCTCATTAATTAGAGTTTAAGAAGCTAGACACAAAACATTATATACTATATTTTTCCATTTATATGAAATTCAAAGACAGGCAAAACAAATCTGTGGTGATACAAGTCAGAATAATGTTTATTTTCCAGGGTCGGGGGTAAAGGGGGAAGGTATTGACAGAAAAAGGGCATGAAGGAAACTTCTATGGTGACAGAAATTTGTGTATCTTTACCTGGGTGGTGGTTACATGTGTGTGTCCATATGTATATATAGACACACACACACATATATGTATGTTCATCGATGTTATCCCAAAGATTAACGCTCCTTAAGCACTTCATTATATATATATATATATATATATATATATATGTAATACTTGAATAAAAAAACACCCAGGTGTTAATGTATTTTTGTCTGTATTAACTATAACTTAGGACTATAAATTTTTAGTGGGTTTTTGCTAAAAATTTTGCAGTGTTCTCAGTACACCACTCTGTAATGAAATTTGGAAAATTTTATTGGCTAAATATTATGTATCTAAAGGGCTAATACAGGAAATAAAGTAACCTCATTCAACTTGTTATTTAATGATATATAAATCCACCTTTCAATATTATAAGAAATAGTCATCTGGCCTCTATTTAAATATCTGTGAAAAGAAATTTGTTTCATTTACTGAGCATCTTTTAAATAAGTGCCAGGCACTCTACTAGGTCATAAAAATGAAAAAAATATATTCAACTCTGGCCTTAAAGAATTTGTTTCCCTTCATTTTATCAGACAAACATTAAAACAGAGCATTGAACAATGTGAGAGGACAGAAATAACTAACTTGTTTTACTTTCTCTTAATGACCTGAACTTTGTTTCACTAAAACAGTCATTCACTAGAGCTAGCTCATTCATTCAAAAAGTTTATCTTTTAAGAACCTATCACATAAGTTTCACAGAAAGAAAAACACTATAATCTTTACTGAATAATCACCATAGTTATCACTGATTCAGGTAAGATTGTCTCACAGGGCAATAAGACCATTGGCTGAAAGACTATAGGAGAACAGGACACCCAGAGTCTCAAAGCACCACCCTCATTTCACTTTTTAATTGCAAAGAGGAAAAGCACTTTTGCAGTGGACATACACAAGAGACATCAATTTAACCAATTATAAACTGATACTTCTCGATGCGTTCCAGTAAAAAATGACCATCACTTATGATAGTATCATTCTTGCTGAAAATATTTAAACTGAAACTATTTATGAGGGCAAAAACAAACACAAATAAGGATTTTACACCAAATATGGCCTAAATGCTTCAAAAATATTAATGATGTGAAAGAGAAAAAAAAGTGGGAGAACTGTTCTCAATGAAAGAAAATCAAAGAAACCTAAGAACTAAATAGAACTGTGATCCTTGATGGAATCCTAATTAAAAAAATATATATTTTAATAAAAAATTATATATATAAAATATATATACATACATTTGTATAAATGAAAGAATAAGAACATCATGGAACAACTGGAGAAATCTGAATATGAACAATATGCTTGATAATAGAATTATATGTTGAATTTGTTTCTCATGTAATTGTACTTAAGTAAAAAAAAAAAAAAAAGACTTGTTCTCAGGAAACATAGGCTGAAGTATTAAAGTGACAAACTGCAATTAATCCTCAAATGGTTCCTCAAAAAAAAGTATGTGTGTGTGTAGAGGTAAAGCAAATGTGGCAAAATGGCAACAACGGGTGAACATGGCTAAAGAGTATATCAGCATCCACGTACTATTCTTGCAGCTCTGCTGTGGGTTTGAAATTTTTCCACATAAACAACTGTAGGAAAAATACATTTTCTTGACAAAGTCATTGTATAGATGCAAAGAAGAATCAGTCATAGTTCTTGCTATTGTCCTCTGCAGCCATAGAAAAATCCCCCCAAACAGACTTAGGAATACTTGAAGACAGTGACATGGTTCACTGTACTTTCACCAAAAAGGAAATTTAGCTCTGTGTGTCAATAAATTTAATCTTAATAACATGCAATTTCAACTACAACCAAATCCAAAAATCATGTAAATTGCTAGAAAAATATTACTGAACATAAATATAAATAAATAGTAACCATAAAAAACTTGAAAAGTAGCAACATTATCCAAATTCTGATCCTCTTACTTTACTTAAAAAAAAAAAAAGACAAACACACATAGCTGGAATTAATCACCTTATTGTAATCTTGACCACCGTATTAAATGGGCAAATAATAATAAGATCAGGACTCACTGTATAAACAATCCTATGTGTATACTTTCTAATTATGGTCCTAGGTGGCTCTATTCTTCACGGACTCAAAAAAAATGAAGATAATATTTGTCCCCTTCTGAAAATAAACCTCCAAATTGTGACCAGTATATCCTTAGAGACAAAGTGAATGTGACCACACAGTATGAGCTCGTTTCCTCAGATAAACTAATCTTTCACCCATTAAGTCAGTGGATTTTCAACTTATTTTTAAGCTTCAGAATCCCTTTTTAAAAATCTTACATGGAAATGCTACAGGTAGACCAGAAAAGAGCAGAGATACTCAGACTGAAGACAAAGGGACAGATTAATTCCTCGGCCATCTTCCTATTTCCTGGCCCTTCCTCAACACAGCAACTTCTTGGAGGCTATCACAGAACCTGGGAAATATGCTTTTAAAAAGCTTGTGTATCCCGGGACCAGGGTTTCCCTGATGGCTTGACAGCAAAAGAATCCGCCTGCAACGCAAGAGATGCAGGAAATGTAGGTTCAATCCCTGGATCGAGAAGATCCCCTGGAAGAGGGCATGGCAACCACCTCCAGTATTCTTACCTGGAGAATTCCATGGACAGAGGACCCTGGCAGGCTACAGTGGCTGCAGTGTCAGACACGGTTGAGTGACTGAACACACATGTATATGTGTTATCAAGGGACCAGGATTCCCCCCAGCACAACCTATAGCTACAGTGGTAGGCTGAGCTCACCCAAGAACAATTTTTATAAGAAGCTTTCTCCTGAAAAAATTTCCAAATATAGAGCAACAAGAACAACTGATTTTGCCACATTTATTTTACCCCTAAATGCACACACAAGCAGGCACACACACGCACACACACATGTACGAAACTGTATCAAAAGTCTATAGGGTTCCACAGAAAGGTCACTCAATCAGGAAAAAGGCAAGACAGAGGCAGCACAACGCTGAGAAAAGAAAGTACTCACTTTTAGTTGTTTTATTTTCTTACCTCTGCTGGTAGAGGACTGGTAGCTGCTGGCTTGACTGGGTCGTGTGCCACAGCCAGGGTTCCTGCAGAGGAAGTTCCATTCATGGTTAATTTGGCTGCATCAGCAACTTCTCCATTAGGCAAGATCCCATCAGCAAACCAAACTCGCCTCTGCTCTCTGGGCTGAGCCACTTGAGGAGCCAGAAAAATAAAACAGGCATCACTGTGACATTGGTAGGGTTTCTAACACCAAGAAGAGAAGGTCACCAATTTCAGATGTACAAAGAAACCACTACTTAGCATAATTATAAACATAACTGTGACTGCATAAAAGTGGTTATCAGTTAATAAAATACACATTTAAATATATTCCTTTCTTCTATAATTAAATATATTCCTTACTTCTATAATCCATTAATTCTATAATCTTTAAACATAGTTTTAAAGATTTAAAACACTTTGCTTTAAAATATTAAACACACCTATGATTGTCACATACTCTGTCCTGTTAACACAAACAGATAAACTAAGGAAAATGTTTGAAGTGCATAGGAAATAAACATCAGGGAAAAAATATCTAGAAATAGACGTCCACATCTCCAGAAAGTATGAAGTTTCTGTAGGAATAAAGTATCTATCTGGAAAAGTGATACAGCATTTTGAAAGAGCAAAAGATGCCCTGAAGAATGTTGAAGAATCATTAACTCATAAAAGAAGAGCTGGCACAGATATGAAAGAACTGGGAAGCAAACTGACCAGATCTTTGGCTGAAGTGTAGCTGAGAAAGAAAAAGACTGATCTGGCAGTGTGAAAGTACTCTGCATTTTAGTAAAAGGATGGGGAAAAGCTGGAAAACTCAGTCCAGAAAAATGATCTCTTCAAATCCAGTTTTGAAAATCAATTCAAACAGTGAAAACAAAGAGAAACTAGGGAAGAACAACAAAAACAACAAAAGATGTAAAGAGGATAAAGATTTTAAGAAAGAAAACCTGAGCTCATTAAAACACGAGAATGACTAAGGGATGATCTGAAAAGAGGAGGAAATGGGGAAAAGTATGATAATGTCAATAGAAGTTTTTGATCTTCAAAAGGGGAGGGGGCTTTTTAGCAAGGGGAAGGGAATATTGCTAGACAAAAAAGTTATAAAATTAATGAAAGAAGACAGAGTTTAATTATTAAGGGAGACTTACTGACAAGATCATTTTAAAGAAATAAATAATTGCTATTTTTGCTATTCATAATCCCCAGAACTTAACAAAGTGCCTTTCATCTAACAAAACTATTATCATAAAGATATAATAAACTAAAATAAGTTGAGTCTATAATTTTCCATCTATCATATGATATCATCAGAATTAAGGGTTGATTTTATAAAGATCTGTGCACCTAACACAGTATTTTCACATTTTTATATGGATAGATTTTTTTTAAAATGGCAATATATATTCCAAAAATCAATACTAGAATGGGCTGTTCAGAAAAAAGAATTCTCATTTTTATCACTTCTTAAAGTCCTACAAAGAATACTAAGGTAGGTATGAGGCTAGGATTTTTCAGGCTGACTTCAAATTCTTCAACTCTTTTCAAGTAAAAACAAAGTAATTACTCCATTCTTAAGTGGGAGAGGGTATTGGCATATTTTTAGAGGTGCCTCCAAAATATCAGGCAATACAATATTATTCCTTATTTGCCCAGAAATAGTCTCAAGACATTTCTCACCTGTGCTTCCGCTTTAATAACCACCCAAAGGGACTTATCTGCAGTGTTAAAGACTTGTGATGTAAAATCACATCAGCACCTTTTCAGAGGAACTTGGTGAGGAAAAAGAGAGAGAATAGCACATGATCCCCTACCTTCTGCTCCAGGGTGCTTTAAAACTCCCACAGGTACCATCACAGTGGGAGGTGGAGAGCTCAGGGCTCCTGAGGCCTGAGCTTGCTGCAAGGGAGGGATAGTAGAACAGTATTCAGCAGGATTGTTAGGGTTAGGGCTCTGGCTTGAGGCACTCATCATGTTCTCCCAGGCTTGAGCTAAAGCAAATACAGACACAATCAATGTGAATGGATTGTAAAATATGGACATCAAGACCTCCACAATACTGGATAAATAATGTAGTTCCTCCTCATTAACACTCATAGTATGTCTCTCTTCCAGCTAATAAAGGTATTAAGGAGATAGGTGATTTTATTCAGTAAAGGAGACCATGTAGTTAAGTAAACTATTTGGAAGCAACAAATAAGAATTACATGATATTTCTGATACAGACTGATAGCAGATTAGTCTTGAGGTTAATGATAGGCTCCTGGCTCCTTTAAAGAGGACCACACATTACCTTAAGAGGGAGTAAAATAATTTTAAACTTATTAAAGATTTACAATTGGGATAGCATTTAGACATTTCTGGTGGTGGGGCAGGTTTAATATTTAATGCATTTTTTTTTAAAAATCAGGGGCTAAAAGAGCAAAACTCTGTTGTATGATATTTTTTGTTTCAATTCTAGATTTTTAGGCTTTTCTCAGCTGAAGTAAAATCTCATTTGAAAAATTCTGAAGCCTAAAGCTCAGAAGAAAACATCTTAACATTTCTGTGAATTTTCCTTTTGTACAATCATTACCCTGTGTAAAAGTATACAAGAACAACCATTTCACATCTCTGTGAAATCTCCTGTGTCTCAAAAGCACAGGACCCATTTGAACATGAAAATGTGCCAATATCATGTAAGTGCCATCAACCAGTATGAATGATCACAAATGTGTTAAGGTTCTGTATACTCCATAATTTTACTAACTAAATACTGACATATCAATTATTGTCTTCAAAGTAAACAGGATGAAAGATGCTACAGAAATGAAATATATAAATTTTATTATCTAGGTTCAGGTAATATCACACGCTCAGGAATAAAATCACCCAATTTTTGGAGCGTTTTTTAAAAAATCTCATTCTGCATCAAAGAATGATCCACAAGATTTTGAATACTTGTTGCCTCCAAACTGCAGGACAAAGCTCGAAACAACAGTTATGTTCCTTTGAAAGCACTGGCAGGAAGAGGGAAGGAAGAGAAAAGGAGAAAGGGAAAAAGGGACAGGGAACACCGAAAAGCATCAAATTAAATATTCAGTAAAAGACCAGGCTAAGCCATGCGAGAGGAAAGAGGCTGGAAAAACCAGGAAAAGAAGAATTTAGGATCCCCTGTTAAGGGCATCCTTGGCTTAATAAAAAAAGTAAGTATTCCATATGAATCCTCTGCCATTTCCTTCATCTTTAGCTATGCCAAGTTAAAAAAACAAGCTATCAAGTTGGAAGACCTCATCAAATAAAAGAGGTATTGTGTACTGTAATTAAGCAGCATGCTATTATCTGTGAATAAATATCTGACAATGAAATGATCACTGAGTGAAATAACCACCATCTGAAAAATGACCCTTAAGAGTAAAGAGAATGAATTCATATTTGATCAAAATTATAAGAATTCAGAAATGGGAGGAAACTAGGTGGATCATAGGAAATCAGAAAAGATCAGATTAAATAACATGCAATAGGTTAATAAGCCAGCAACAGGAAAACATCACTATGAGCAACGCAGACACAAAGAGCAGGAGGGACTTTGAGCAGATAAGTTTCAGCCTCCAGGAGCCACACTATCCTGGCGTAAGCAGCACTGGTATCTAACTCCAACATTTCACGTCTATTAGTAACTGTTCTGGCAACTGTACAAAGATGCACTCAAAGAGAAAACACCAAATAGTCTGATCAACTTTATTTTATCTTTTTACAAGAATACTCCGGGGGTTGGTTGGTTTGTTCGGTTTTAACTAAAATGCCCTTGGATTTATTTCCAGTCCTGCAAAAGGTGAACACAGGATAAGCTATATTTACCTTTTCCTGGCCATATTCTTTTACCATATAAGTAAATTCAAAATCATTATCCTCATAACAAATCTAACCGGTACTAAGGTGATAAATGATAGAAAAATGCAGTTTTCTTTGATCCTAGATGCTAAAAATATTTATTTTTCATAAGATGAGTGGACCAAGGTGTTAATAAGAATATATTCAGTCATTAAGGTATTCCCTAGAAACAGAATTCTTCCCTTGAAAGGAAAACCTCAAGCCAGTTTCAATATTTCATCAATTTAGTGGTCAATAGCCCCCTCCCCCTCCAACTCCAGTTACTTCACAGGAACATTAACAGCAATGTAGCACCAGATTTCCACAAAAATTTCCATTCTTCCTGCAAAACTTACCTGAATTTAGCAATTATTCATTAAACTAGGCACAGGAATTCTGAAATACTAAGATATTTTCAAATTTTTCTGTTAAAGTTATGACATTTGAGAAGGTGAACAACTTGAAGAGCAAGGCAGGAAAAATCAGGAGTTTTTTCATTGGCATTCTCTTGTTCTGTTTCAGTAACTGTGAATTCAACCTGTTTTAATACTTACCATTCATTAGCACTGAATGGCAGATTACACATACTCTAGCTTCCTTTCTATCCATGTATAACAGTTTACATTTCAGACTACAGCAGGAAGCACAAAAAACCTGCAGGAAAAAGAACATACTAAATTTACTTAGGATCACAGTATAAAGGAAATAAACCAATACTGATCAACACTGTGGTCAGGAAACCATATTAATACAACACTAACAACTTCAAAGTGAAGTCACTCAGTCGTGTCCGACTCTTTGTGACCCCATGGACCCCTGTGGACTGTAGTCTACGAGGTTCCTCCATCCATGGGATTTTCCAGGCAAGAGTCCTGGAGTGGGTTACCATTTCCTTCTCCAGAGGATCTTTCCAGCCCAGGGACTGAACCCGGGTCTCTTGCATCGTAGGCAGACACTTTACTGTCTGAGCCACCAGGGAAGTCCTAAAAACTTCAAAGGAAAATGCAATTGAGGAAGCTGGGTGTGGAGACCGTATTCAAAAGCAAAAAGAGATGAACATGTCTGTCAAAAATTAGGAAAGTTAAATTGCTGACTGAGAACAGAAATTTTTAGCCAAGACTACACAGCAAATATATACATGCCCAGTCTCTTTAGTCATGTCTGACCCAGGGAGAGAGCCCACATGCCCCATGTCTCCTGCACTGCAGGAGGATTCTTTACCGCTGAGACACTGGGGAAGCAAATACATGGCGGGGGAAAAAAATCTAAGCTGTCTTTAGGCAAAATTTCTGTTCAAAATATCATACAACTTGGGTGTTTAGACCAGTAACATCTGCTATTTCTGTTTAGAGTCAATATTGTTGTTCAGTCACCAAGTGGTGTCCGACTCTTTGTGACCCCATGGACTGTAGCCCTCCAGGCTCCTTTTGTCCATAGGATTCTCCAGGCAAGAATACTGGAGTGGGTTGCCATGCCCTTCTTCAGGGGATCTTCCCAACCCAGGGATCAAACCCAGGTCTCTTAGTCTGCTGCAATGGGAGACAGGTTCTTTACCACTAGTGCCACCTGAGAAGCCCTTAGCTTTCCTGCCAGGAAGCAATCGTCTTCTAATTTCATGGTTGCAGTCACCATCTGTAGTGATTTTAGAGCCCAAGAAGAGGAAATCTGTCATTACTTCCACCTTTTCCCCTTCTATTTGCCAAGAAGTAATTGGACCAGGTGCTATGATCTTAGCTTTTTAAATATTGAGTTTTAGGCTGGCTTTTTCACTCTCCTCTTTCACCCTCATCAAGAGACTCTTTAGTTCCTCTTCTCTTTCAGCTTCAGCCATTAAAGTCATATTATCTGCATATCTGAGATTATTGATATTTTTCCAGGCAATCTTGATTCCAGCTTATAACTCATCCAACCCGGCACTTCACATAATGTGCTATGCAAACAAGTTAAATAAACAGGGTGACAATAAACAGCCTTGTCATACTTCTTTCTTAATTTTGAACCAGTCAGTCTTCCACATAATGTTCTAACTGTTGCTTCTTGACTCCAGGTTTCTCAGGAGACAGGTAAGATGGTCTGGTATTTCCATCCCTTGAAGAGTTTTCCACAGCTTGTTATGATCCACAGCCGAAGGCTTTAGCATAGTCAATGAAACAGAGGTAGATGCTTTTCTGGAATTCTCTTGCTTTCTCTACGATCCAGCAAACGTTGGCAATTTGATCTCTAATTCCTCTGTCTTTTCTAAGTCTAGCTTGAATATCTGGTAGTTCTTGGTTCACATACAACTGAAGCCTAACTTGAAGGATTTTGAGCATAACCTTACTAGCATGGGAAATGAGTGCAATTGGCCGGTAGTCTGAACATTCTTTAGTATTGAAGATTGATCTTTTTCCACTGCTGCATTTTCCAAATTTGCTGGCATAATGAGTGTAGCACTTTAATAGCATCATCTTTTAGGATTTTAAATAGCTCTGCTGGAATTCCAGCACTGCCACTAGCTTTATTGGCAGCAGTGCTTCCTAAGGCCCACTTGACTTCATACTCCAGAATGTCTGGCTCTGGGTGAGTGACCACACCATCGTGATTATCCAGGTCATTAGAATCTTTTTTTGGTATAGTTCTTCGTATATTCTTGCCATCTCGTCTTAATCTCTTCTGCTTCTCTCATTTCAGTCCTTGATTATGCCCATTTTTGGATGAAATGTTCCTTTGATATTTCCAATTTTCTTGAAGAGATCTCTAGTCTTTCCCCTTCTGTTGTCCTCCTCTATTTCTTTGCATTGTTCACTGAAGAAGGCCTTCTTGTCTCTTCTTGCTGTAACTCTGCATTCAGTTGGTTATACATTTCCCTTTCTCCCTTGCTTTTCACATCTTTTCTTTCCTCAGCTATTTGTAAAGCCTCCTCAGACAACCACTCTGCCTTCTTGCATTTCTTTTTCTTTGGGATGGTTTTGGTCACCACCTCCTGTACAGTGTTATGAACCTCCAACTACAGTTCTTCAAGCACTCTGTCTACCAGATCTAATCCCTTAAATCTATTCGTCATCTCTACTATATTATCAGGGATTTGATTTAGGTCATACATGAATGGCCAAGTAGTTTTCCCTACTTTCTTCAATAGAACCTGAATTTTGCTATAAGGAGCTGATGATTTGAGCCAAAAGTGAGCTCCAGGTCTTGTTTTTGCTGACTATATACAGCTTTTCCATCTTTAGCTACAAAGAATGTAATCAATCTGATTTCAGTACTGACCATTTGGTGATATCCATGTGTAGAGTCATCTCTTGTATTGTTGAAAAAAGGTGTTTACTATGACCAGTGCATTCTCTCTGTGTGACTCCATGGACTGTAGCCTGCCAGGCTCCTCTGTCCATGGGATTTTCCTGGCAAAAATACTGGAGTGGGTTGCCATACCCTCCTCCAGAGGATCTTCCTGACCCAGGGATCAAACCCACATGTCCGTCTCCTGCACTGCAGGCAGATTCTTTACTGCTGAGCCACCAGGGAAGCAAATATATAGGAGGGGAAAAAAATCTAAGCTGTTCTTAGGCAAAATTCCTATCCACAAACACATAACATGAGTGTTTAGATTAGTAACATCTGCTATTTCTGTTTGAAGAGGCAATATAGCAGGTGAAATAAACAAAGACTGGGAATTCTGGGCTTTCACTTCTGTTTTTTTACTACCCTTATGTGTGGAATAATAATCATACCAGCTGCTTTCATTGGTTTGCTATGCAAGCCAGGAAAGATCAAAATACAGAGTTTAACCATAAAAGCAAGCACAGCCCCAGCTATAGGGAATCAAACTAGGCCACCAAAAATTGGCCATGCCAATTTCCAGCACCTTATTTCCACTTTCCAGGGTTGGTTCCCGACAATCTTACTTCTTTTCCCTTCCATACCAGGCAACAAGAATCTCCTTAGCTCCCTGTTAAGATTTATTTTCTTGAGAACTCATTAATCCCTATCAGAGAGAACTTCATACAGGTAGAAAGGTGTTCCCAGCAGTGCAAATTTTACTAGTCCAGTTTTTATGGCCAATAAGTATCCTGTATCTTACATAACTGAAACAAGAGATGAGGTCCTATTAAAGACAAAGTGAGAGCAATCACCTCTTCTTCTGCTAGGTATAATTAATCTACCTAGTTACCACGATTACCAATTTACATTTTCAGAGGCTTCCCATTATCAAAACAACTCTGTGGTATAGGGAGAACTGGAGCTATATTACCTTATTTTCTATCAGAGGAAACTAAATTTGGATCATTAAATGACTTGCTCAGGTTCACAGGAAACTATATGAATACTAGGCACTTAACATACATGTATTATCTCATCTAAACTCATAAATTCTATGAAAGCATTCATTCATAATTAACAGAGTTAAATAAACATGAAGTAAAACTACTCTGTCATAGAGCTAGTAAGCTACATAATAGGTTCGAAACACTGTATTGGAGGCAGTTACCAAAACCATCCCAAAGAGAAAGAAATGCAAGAACACAAAGTGGTTCTCTGAGGAGACCTTACAAATAGCTGAGAAAAGAAGAGATGTGAAAGACAAAGAAGAAAGGGAAAGATATACCCAACTTAATGCAGAGTTCCAGAGAACAGCAAGGAGAGTTAAGAAACTCTTAAGTGAGCAATGTAAAGAAATAGAGGAAAACAACAGAAGGGGAGACAAGAGATTTCTTCTAGAAACTTGGAGATACCAAGGGAATAATTCATGCAAAGATGGGCACAATAAAGAACACAGATGGCAAGGACCTAACAGAAGCAGAAGAGATTAAGAAGAGGTGGCACGAATACACAGAAAAACTATACAAAAAAGGTCTTAATGACCCAGATAACCACAATAATGTGGTTACTATTCTACAGCCAGACATGGAGTGTGAAGTCAAGTAGGCCTTAGGAAGCATTACTACGATCAAAGCTAGTGGAGGTGCTGGAATTCCAGCAGAGCTATTTAAAATCCTAAATGATAATGCTTTTAAGGTGCTGCACTCAATATGCCAGCAAAATTGGAAAACTCAGCAGTGGCCACAGGACTGGAAAAGGTCAGCTTTCATTCCAATCCAAAAGAAAGGCAATGCCAAAGAATGTTCACAGTACCGTACAATTGCACTCATTTCACATGCTAGCAAGGTAATGTTCAAAATCCTTTAAGCTCGGCTTCAACAGTACGTGAACCAAGAACTTCCAGATCTACAAGCTGGATTTAGAAAAGGCAAAGGAATAAGAGTACAAATTGCCAACATCTTTTGGATCATAGACGAGCAAGAGAATTCCAGAAAAACATCTTCTGCTTCACTGACTAAGTAAGCTAAAGCCTCTGACTCTGTGGACCACAACCAACTGTAAAAAATTCTTAAACAGAATATCAGACCACTTTACCTGTCTCCTGAGAAACCTGCATGCAGATCAAGAAGCAACAGTTAGAGCTGGGCATGGAACAACAGACTGGTTTAAAATTGGGAAAGGAGTACGTCAAGGCTGTATGCTGTCAACCTCCTTATTTAACTCCTTTATGCAGGGTATATCATAGGAAAGCCCAGGCTGGACGAATCACTAGCCAGAAAATCAAGACTCCCAGGAGAAATATCAACCTCAGATATGCAGATGATACCACTTTAATGGCAGAAAGCAAAGAGGAACTAAAGAACCTCTTGATGAGGGTGAATTGAGGTGAGTGAAAAAGCTGGCTTAAAATTCAAAGTTCAAAAAACTAAGATCATGACATCCGGTCCCATCACGTTATGGCAAATAGATGGGGAAAAAGTAGAAACAGTGACAGATTTTATTTTCTTGGGCTCCAAAACCACTGTGAATAGTGACTGCAGCTATAAATTAAAAGACGCTTGCTCTTTGGAAGAAAAGCTATGACAAACCTAGATAGCGTATAAAAAAGCAGAGACATCACTTTGCCATCCGTATAGTCAAAGCTATGATTTTTCCAGTAGTCATGTAGAGATGTGAGAGTTGGACTGTAAAGAAGACTGAGCACCGAAGAATCAATGCTTCTGAACTGTGTTGTTGGAGAAGACTCTTGAGAATCCCTTGGACTGCAAGATCAAACCAGTCAATCCTAAAGGAAATTAATCCTGAATATCCATTGGAAGAACTGATGCTAAAGCTCTAATACTTTAGCCAGCTGATGCAAAAAGCTGACTCACTGGAAAAGACCCTGATGCTGGGAAAGACTAAGGGCAGGTGGAGAAGGGGGTGACAGAGGATGAGATGGTTGGATGGCATCACTGATTCAACGGACATGAGTTTGAGCAAGCCTCCAGAGATACTGAAGGACAGGGAAACCTGACATGCTGCAATCCATGGGGTGGCAAAGTCAGACACAACTTAATGACTGAAAAACAACAGCTCATTACAATGCGCTTAACACCACAATTCAACACAACTGCAGTTTGAGAAATTAACTACCTCTAGCAGCAGCAGCAGCTACTGCTGCTGCTTCCCAAGAAGCATAACCAAGTGGCTATGTTTTAAGACCAGAGGACAAAAAAATCTTGAGAAAACTGATCCTGAGATTGTAAGCCAACAGATTATTTTAAAGTTCTTTTAATTCAGGATCTTAAAAGGTTATGCCGTATTCACCACCAAAATCCTCAGCGGTAAACAAAACTGAGTGTAAGTCAAGTTATTCAAAAGTAATTTGCAACTTAATGTATAATTTTATTTAAAATAAAAAATTGCCATCTAGCAAAATACAAATCAGGGTTTCTTCACCCTTCTTTTTTTAATTAAGTATAAAAGTGTATAAAAGTACAACATATTAATAGTTTTTTTTTTTTTTGAGGGAAAGTGTTTTATTTTTGTATTGATACTACTGTCACTCAACTCTGCAGGGGAAAACAGAGAAAAAAGGAGCCAACAATGGACAAAAATTATTACCTTTAAATGCTCAAAGGTCCAGGTGATGTCTATGCAATAAACCTATTAGGTTTTTAATTTTTACCCTCTCCATCACATTTATGGGAAAAAAGCATGAATTATACAGCCAAAAAAAAGCCTTGGTTGGTTTCTAGTTCCACTTAGTTTCTTCAATTGTAAAGTAGGGATAATATCACCGTTTACACAGGTTTACTAGAAAGATTAAATTAGATAATAAACAAAATACTGAGCATGTACTAAATAAATGTTAGCTCCCTTCTGATTCCCTCCTAGCTGGCTGCCCAGGAACTGTGTGGTCACAGTCCAGGTGTTGCTAGAGAAGTGGCCCTAGTACTAAGGACTTCAATTCCACCATTCTCTTATTCTGTTTTTTCCTAAAACCACTGCAAATTGCTTTGGAGTGTGGACTCTGCAAGTCAGAGAGTCTGAGTTAGAATCCTAACTCAGTTATCTGCTGTGTGATTTTGAACAGGTTACTTAATCATTTTAAACCTATTGCAAAATATGGATTATAACACTAGCTATCTCCTAAAGAGTTACCATATACTAAATAAGATAACATAATCAGCATTTAGAAGTGTCTGGCATATGGTAAACATCCAATAAATATTAAATGAGAACATTATCTCATTCTTCTCGCCATCACTACCACCATCATCATCAATCTGCCTCCAACTGCAAAGCATCTGCAACTTTGTAATTGTTTTGTTACTTATTATATTTCATATACTAAAGCTTTGTCATCTACAGAAATATGAGCAGTATGTTTTCATACAGTGACCATTCTTATACTGTTTTTGCCTCTCTTTAATTAAAAACAGAACAGTAAGCAATAAATAACGCTCACTGAACGAATCAATGAGTAAACAAATAAATGGAAATAGATGAACAGATGGCAACATAGATGGGCCCTTTAGGACTTTTCTTGCTTTTCCAATAGAAAGTGCTTTTATTGCAAAGACAATGTAACAATTTAAAAATGTCTCCAAAGACAAATACTGACCCTATCCCAAGAATGGATTGGACTAGTACAATTTGGCTGAAAGTTTAATACAAAGTCTTACAGGGCTATGAAAATTTCAATTTTCTACTAGGATTTACTTTCCCACTCCAAAATAACTAACAATTTTCTGAAACCTTCATCATCTAGCCCTATTTCACCTTCTCTCAATATTTATATTTTCGATATGAAATATGAGCCAAGGATTTAGAAATTTCTTAATGCTTTCACCACTAAATACAAAAATTCACCTAAATACAAAAAAAATTCCCTACCTTCTCTTTCTTACCCTTATTGAAAACCTAACACTCAATAAATGCACAAATTCATCTCTTTGGCCTTCTCAAAATTTTTTCTCTTCCTTTGATTAATCCCCCTTTTCCTCTAAAACAACTTGCCTAGAAGATCATTCATGATGTTATATAAACACAGTAGTATCTTCCATCCTTAAAAAAATTCACCCATAATCACCACCTTCATTTAATAATTGCTCCAATTTTTTCTGTTCTCCCTTAACAGTAAAATCTGAAAAGGATCTCTCAGTCCCTTCACTTCTTATTCCATTTTCAACCAAATCCCCACTTTTAACCCATCCTGCTTCTGTATTCATAGAATAGAAAAAAGCATTCTCTATCAAGACGGCTTTTATAAATGACCCTACTGTCGTCAAGTATAATGGTCCTTTCCCTGTCCACATCTTATTGACCTTGATCAGCATTTTACACAGGTGATAGTCCCCATCCTTTGACAAACTACATTCTTCTTTTGACTTCCAAGACAACACATTTTCTTTGTTTTCCACCTGTCTCTCTGGCCACTCTTTCTCAGTCACTTGAACTGAGTCTTTCTTCTCTCAGTGGCTCAGGCCTGGGCCCTTTCTCTTCCCTCTGTCCACTCTTCACTAGATGAGCTCGGGCATCCCCACGGCTTCTCACTGAATTCCCTACATAACCTGCAAAGCCCAATGATCTATTCCCTGAGTCCCTCTCTAAGCTCTTTTTATGTGGTTTCTTTTACTTGTTGTACTTTAACCACACTGTATTCCTTTCAGTTTCTTGAAGAGGTGCTTTCCTACCTCAGAGACTGTGTCTATGATGTTCACTCTTCCTAAAGCATTCTGCTTCCTGTTCTGATGACTGACTCCTCAAATTTCATGTATCACCTAAAATGCCACTTCTCAGAGGACTACCCAGACCTTCTTCCCCCGTCCCTCTTATACAGTATCCCTCCTTGTTAATTTCCTAAATAGGCCTCATCACAATTTGAAATTCTGTTTGTTTGCTTTTGGTTATTCCCACTAATCTTTACATGAGAATATGGATCACAATGCCATTAGTATAAACCAGCACCCAGCACAGTGACAGACACTCGGTGTTTATTGAATAAAGAAATTGTCTGGGATTCATTTATTCATTAACAAACATTCACTGAGCGCTTTGTAAGTAGCAGGTACTGCACCAAATGCTGGGGACACAAACAGAATCATAATCACAAGGTCCTTACAGACCAATGAGGGAGAAGGTCAAAGATAATACTGTATGATAAGTGCTATGACATGGGTTAGGCTGATTTTTAGCCCTCAGTCTTTTCTATGGAAAACATTTCCTAGCTTCATTAGAACTCAAGATGAAACCAGCACACTTGATCCTGTTTTACCACGCCAGAATGGCTAGACTCATAATGTCAGTGAAAAGATAGGACAGGCAGGTTTTCAGGCAGAGTATGAGGGAAACTAACTTACTATGCAATATTCTATTTAAAGTATCTATTTCTTACTTTTATATCTATTGTTCCCCATTAACAGATAAGCAAATAGAAAATGGGATTGCCCTGATGGCTCACTGGTAAAGGATCTGCCTGCCAATGAAGGGACACAGGTTTGATCCCTGACCCAGGAAGATCCCATGTGCTGCAGAGCAACTAAACCCGTGTGCCACAACTACTAAGTCTGTGCTCTAGTGCCCAGGAGCTCTAACTACTGAGCCCACGTGCCACAACTACTAAAGTCCACATGCCTAGAGCCCGTGCTCTGCAATAAGAGAAGCCCCCACAAGGAGAAGCCCATTCATCGCAACTAAAGAGTAGCCCCCACTCACTACAACTAGAAAGACGCTCTCATAGCAACAAAGACTTAGCAGAGAGAAAAACAAATAAGTAAAATTATCTTAAAAAAGAAAACAAACAACCCAATTAAAAGATAGGCAAAAGATTTAAACAGACACTTTACCAAAGAAGATACACATGGGAAATAGGTGAAAGAAAAGATGTTCAAGATCCTGTCATTAGAGTTGCAAATTACAACAAAAATGAGATACTACACCTATTAAAACGTCTAAAATTTGGGACTTCCCTGCCTGTCTGGCAGTTAGGACTCCAAGCTCTCATTGCCAAGGGCCCAGATTCAATCCATGGTTGGGGAACTAACATCCCACAAGCCACACACCGTGGCCAAATAAATAAATTAATTAAAATGTCTAAAAATCCAAAGCTGACAAGACCAAATGCTGGTGAGGATGTGGAGCAACAAGAATTTTCATTCACTGCTGATGGGAATGCAAAAATGGTACAGCCGCTTTGGAAGACGATTTGGCAGTTTTTTATGAAAAGAAGCGCTTCTCTGGTGGCTCAGACAGTAAGGAATCTGCCTGCAATGTTGGAGATCTGGGTTTGATTCCTGGGTCAGAAAGATCCCCTGGAAAAGGAAATGGCTACCCACTCCAGGATTCTTGCCTGAAGAATTCCATGGACAGAGGAGCCTGGTGGGCTACAGTCCATGAGGTCGCAAAGAGTCGAACACGACTGAGCTACTAACACTTATGAAGAGAAACACAGGCTTACCATACCCTCCAGTAATCATGCTCCTATATATTTATACAGGGCCAAATGAAAAACATACATCTAGTCAAAACCTGCACACAAATATTTATAACATCTTTACTTATAATTGCCAAAAACTAGATCAACCAAGATGTCTTTCAAAAGCTGAATGAATAAACAAACTTGTGGTGTACCCATACAACACACCACTACACAGCAATAAAAAGAAATGAGTTATCATGTCACAAAAAGACATGGAGGTTCTATGACTCTGGTTTTCACAATGACCAAAAAAGTAAAAATAAACAAGTGGGACTATACCAAGCTAGAAAGATTCTACACAGTAAAGGAAACCATCAACAAAATGAAAAGACAATATGGAAAATGCGAAAATATTTTCAAGTCATGTATCTGATAAGGGGTTAATATTACAAATGTACAAAGAACTCATATAGCTCAACAGGAGGAAAATACACAATCCAATTAAAAATAGGTAAAAGACATGAACAGAAATTTCTCCAAAGAAGACATAAGAAGGGCCAACATGTATGTGAAAAGATGCTCCCTGATTATCAGGAAAATGCAAATCAAACCACAATGAGATATCAATTCATACCTGTCAGAATGGTTATTATCAAAAAGACAACAAACAACAAATGTTGCGAAGGATGTAAAGAGAGCCCTGTCCACTGTTGGTGGAAATGAAAATTGGTGCAGCCACTACAGAAAACAGTACAGAGGATGCTCAGAAAATTAAAAATGTAACTATCATATGACCCAGCAATTCCAAAGTTAGGTATTAATCCAAAGAACGCAACATCAATAACTCAAATAGATGCCTGCACCACCATGCTCACTGCAACATTATTTCCAATAGTCAATATATGGAAACAACCTAGGTGTCCATCAATAAGTGAATAAAGAAATTTTGGTATGTGTTTTTGTATGTATATGTGTATACACACACACACATGATGGACTATTCAGTTTAGTTCAGTTCAGTCGCTTAGTCGTGTCTGACTCTTCGCGACCGCATGAATCGCAGCACGCCAGGCCTCCCTGTCCATCACCAACTCCCGGAATTCACTCAGACGCACGTCCATCAAGTCCGCGATGCCATCCAGCCATCTCATCCTCGGTCGTCCCCTTCTCCTGCCCCCAATCCCTCCCAGCATCAGAGTCATTTCCAATGAGTCAACTCTTCACATGAGGTGGCCAAAGTACTGGAGTTTCAGCCTTACCATCATTCCTTCCAAAGAAATCCCAGGGCTGATCTCCTTCAGAATGGACTGGTGGGATCTCCTTGCAGTCCAAGGAACTCTCAAGAGTCTTCTCCAACACCACAGTTCAAAAGCATCAATTCTTCGGTGCTCAGCTTTCTTCACAGTCCCAGTCCAACTCTCACATCCACACATGACCATTGGAAAAACCACAGCCTTGACTAGACGGACCTTTGTTGGCAAAGTAATGTCTCTGTTTTTCAATATGCTATCCAGGTTGGTCATAACTTTTCTTCCAAGGAGTAAGCGTCTTTTAATTTCATGGCTGCAGTCACCATCTGCAGTGATTTTGGAGCCCCAAAAAATAAAGTCTGACACTGTTTCCACTGTTTCCCCATCTATTTCCCGTGAAGTGATGGGACCAGATGCCATGATCTTCGTTTTCTGGATGTTGAGCTTTCAGCCAACTTTTTCAGTCTCCTCTTTCACTTTCATCAAGAGGCTCTTTAGTTCTTAACTTTCTGCCATAAGGGTGGTGTCATCTGCATATCTGAGGTTATTGATATTTCTCCCAGCAATCTTGATTCCAGCTTGTGCTTCTTCCAGCCCAGCATTTCTCATGATGTACTCTGCATAGAAGTTAAATAAGCAGGGTGACAATATACAGCCTTGATGTACTCCTTTTCCTATTCGGAACCAGTCTGTTGTTCCATGTCCAGTTCTAACTGTTGCTTCCTGACCTGGATACAAATTTCTCAAGAGGCAGGTCAGGTGGTTTGGTATTTCCATCTCTTTCAGAATTTTCCACAGTTTATTGTGATCCACACAGTCAAAGGCTTTGACATAGTCAATAAAGCAGAAGTAGATGTTTTTCTGGAACTCTCTTGCTTTTTCCATGATCCAGTGGATGTTGGCAATTTGATCTCTGATTCCTCTGCCTTTTCTAAAACCAGCTTGAACATTAGGAAGTGCACGGTTCATGTATTGCTGAAGCCTGGCTTGGAGAATTTTGAGCATTACTTTACTAGCATGTGAGATGAGTGCAATTGTGGGGTAGTTTGAGCATTCCTTGGCTTTGCCTTTCTTTGGGACTGGAATGAAAACTGACCTTTTCCAGTCCTGTGGCCACTGCTGAGTTTTCCAAATGTGCTGGCATATTGAGTGCAGCACTTTCACAGCATCATCTTTCAGGATCTGAAATAGCTCAACTGGAATTCCATCACCTCCACTAACTTTGTTCGTAGTGACGCTTTCTAAGGCCCACTAGACTTCACATTCCAGGATGTGTGGCTCTAGGTGAGTGATCACACCATTGTGATTATCTCGGTCGTGAAGATCTTTTTTGCACAGTTCTTCTGTGTATTCTTGCCACCTCTTCTTAATATCTTCTGCTTCTGTTAGGTCCATACCATTTCTGTCCTGTATCGAGCCCATCTTTGCATGAAATGTTCCCTTGGTATCTCTAATTTTCTTGACGAGATCTCTAGTCTTTCCCATTCTGTTGTTGATGGACTATTATTCAGCACAAAAAAAAAAGGAATAAAATCTTTACATTTGCAACAACATGGATGCAAGTTGAGGGAATTATGCTAGTGAAATAAGTCAGAGATAGCAAATACTGGATGAGCTTACTTATACGTGGACTCTACTATCAAAACAAAACAACAAATAATGAGCTCATTAAATCAGAGAATAATCTGGTGGTAGTTGCCAAGGTGGCAATATATGCGAAAGAGATGAAGATGCTAAAAAGACACAAATTTGAAGTTATAAACTACATAAATCATAGGGTGTAGTGCTTGTCATCCTGTCTATTGTTTATTTTTTCACTTTCTTTTTTTTTTTAGTTTTACTTTATTTTACTTTACAATTCTGTATTGGTTTTGCCATACATTGACATGAATCCAAAAATATGGAACGCTTCATGAATTTGCATGTCATCCTTGCGCAGGGGCCATGCTAATCTTCTCTGTATCGTTCCAATTTTAGTATATGCGCTGCCGAAGCAAGCACCCATCTATTGTTAATAATACTATATTGCAAATTTGAAAGTTGCTATGAGTGTAATCTTAAAAGTTCTCATCATATGAAAATTTGGTAACTATGTATGGTACAGATGTTAACTGGACTTATTATGGTGATCATTTCACAATACACACAAATATCTAATCATTATATTGTATACCTGAAAGTAATACATCCTTATATGTCAATTATACTCAATTTTTTAAAAAGTTAGGGAAGAATCTTAAATGTATATTTCTAAGTCAAAGATGCCAGTTTGAAAGCGAACATAATGTATGATACCAACCATTGATAAAAGACATTTTGGAAAAGCAAAAACTACAGGGCCAAGATCAGTAGTTGCCAGGGTTCAGATAAAGTAAGGGAGGGATACATAAGCGGGGCACAAGGGACTTCCAGGGTGGTATAAGCTTTCTATATGATAATAAGATAGATAACATGCATTTATCAAACCAATAGAACTGTAAAATTCAAGGAGCAAACACTAACAAAACTGTAGTATGTTTTTCTTTTATATGATTATTGTTAATAAAATAATGTATCAATATTGGTTCATTAATTGCAACAAATGTACTACTCTAGTACAAGATGTCAATAATGAGGTCCACTTGAGGGGAGGTGTGCTTTCTGCCCAATTTTTCTGCTATAAAAAAAGAAAGGTCTATTCAATAAGCAAGCATCAGTCTTAAAGGATGCATTAGACTATTTGAACTTAACAAACATCTACAAGACATCCAATCCAGAAAAGCAGAAATACATTATTTTCAAGTGCATATGGAAGGTTCTCCAGGACAGATTATATTCCAGGTCACAAAACAAGTCTCAACAAATGTAAGATAGAAATTACTTCAAGCATTTTTCTAATCATAATGGTATGAAACTAAAAATCAGCTACAGAAAGAAAAATGGGAAAAACATAAACATGTGGAGACTAAACAGCACATTACTAAAAAACCAATGAATCAATGAAGAAATCACAGAGAAAATCAGAAAATACCCTAGACAAATGAAGTGGAAACACCACATCCCAAAATCTCTGAGTTGCAGCAACAGCAGTTCTAGGAGGCAAGTTTATGGTGATATAGGCCTACCTCAAGAAATAAGAAAAACCTCAAACAAACTAAACTACAGTCTAAAACAATTAGAAAAAGAAGAACAAACAAATCCCAAAGTATCCTGCACTAAATGTAGATTCTTTACCACTAAAGCCACCATGGAAGCCAAGGACCATAGCTAACATCATATTCGATGGTGAAAGCTCAAAGCTTTCCTTCTTAAATCAGGAACAAGACAAAGGATGCCCACTCCCAATCACTTCTATTTAACATAGTATTGGAAGTCCTAGCCACAGCATTCAGACAAGAAAAAGAAATAAGATGCATCCAAATTGAAAAGGAAGAAGTAAAACTGTCATTATTACTAGATGACATGACTCTACATATAGAGAAACCCTAAAGTCTCCACTCTGCCTTTTCTAAAACCAGCTTGAACATCTGGAAGTTCACAGTTCACATATTGCTGAAGTCTGGCTTGGAGAATTTTGAGCATTATTTTACTAGCATGTGAGATGAGTGCAATTGTGAGGTAGTTTGAGCATTCTTTGGCATTGCCTTTCTTTGGGATTGGAATGAAAACTGACCTTTTCCAGTCCTGCGGCCACTGCTGAGTTTTCCAGATTTGCTGGCATATTGAGTGCAGCACTTTCACAGCATCATCTTTCAGGATCTGAAATAGCTCAACTGGAATGCTATCACCTCCACTAACTTTGTTCATAGTGATGCTTTCTAAGGCCAACTTGACTTCACATTCCAGGATGTGTGGCTCTAGGTGAGTGATCACACCATTGTGATTATCTTGGTCGTGAAGATCTTTTTTGTACAGTTCTTCTGTGTATTCTTGCTACCTCTTCTTAATATCTTCTGCTTCTGTTAGGTCCATACCATTTCTGTCCTGTATCGAGCCCATCTTTGCCTGAAATGTTCCCTTGGTATCTCTAATTTTCTTGAAGAGATCTCTAGTCTTTCCCATTCTGTTGTTTTCCTCTATTTCTTTGCATTGATCAGCCCTGGGATTTCTTTGGAAGGAATGATGGTAAGGCTGAAACTCCAGTACTTTGGCCACCTCATGCGAAGAGTTGACTCATTGGAAATGACTCTGATGCTGGGAGGGATTAGGGGCAGGAGGAAAGGGGGATGACAGAGGATGAGATGGCTGGATGGCATCACTGACTCAATGGACATGAGTCTGAGTGAACTCCGGGAGTTGGTGATGGACAGGAAGGCCTGGTGTGCTGCGATTCATGGGGTCACAAAGAGTCGGACATGACTGAGCAACTGAACTGAACTAAACTGAAAGTCTCTACTGAAAAGCTACTAGAATAAATGAGTTTAGTAAAGTTGCAGGATATGAGATTAATGTACAGAAATCTGTTGCTTTTCTATAAATTAATAATGAACTACCAGAGAGAAAAAGCAATAAAATAATCTTGTTTAAAATGGCATCAAATACAATAAATATCTAGGATTAACTTACCAAAGAGGTGAAAGACTCTAAAAACCATGAAACACTGATGAAGGAAACTGAAGATGATATTGAAGAAAGGAAGAAACTGAAGAAATGAATTAGAAGAAGCAATACTGATAAATACTACACTACCCAAAGCAATCTACAGACTTAATGCCATCCCTATCAAAATAACCATGATATTTTTCCACCAAATTAGAACAACCCTAAAACTTATATGGATCCACAAAAAATTCTTGACTTCCCAAACCAATCTTAAGAAAAATGAACAAAGTTGGGGTGCTAGCTTCAGACTATACTACAAAGCTACAGTCATAAAAATAGCAGAGTACTACACTGCTATATTTAAAATGGATACCCAACAAGGACCTACTGCACAGCACAAGGAACTCTGCTCAATGTTATGCTCAATGTTATGCATCCTGGATGGAAGGGAAGTTTGGGGGAGAATGGATACATGTATATGTATGGCCGAATCCCTTTGCTGTTCACCTGAAACTATTACAATATTGTTAATTGGTATACTCCAATACAAAATTTAAAGTTGTTTAAAAAATAGCATAGTACTGGCACAAAAAAAGACACACAGATCAACACAAAATAGAGAGCCCAGAAATAAACCCATATACTTATATCAATTAACCTATGACAAAGGAAGCAAGAATATACAAAGGAGAAGAGATAGTCTCTTCAATAAGTGGTGCTGGATAACTGGACAGCTACATTTATTTTACAAAATAAAATTAGAATTTTTTTTCACATTACTTACAAAAAGAAAATGGATTAAAGACCTAAATGTTAGACTGGAAAGTATAAGACTTCAAGAAAACACAGAGAACACTCTTTAACACAAACTGTATCAATTTTTTTTTTTGGATCTGTCTTCTAAGCCAAAGGAAAAAAAATCAAAAATATATAAATGGCATCTACTTAAATTTAAAAGATTTTATACAGCAAAGAAAACCATCAACAAAGCAAAGAATCAACCTACAAAATGGGATAAAACATTTGCAAATTATATGATCAGTAAGGGATTAATATTCAAAATATATAAAGAGCTCAAACAATTCAGTATCAAAAAAACAAACAACCGAAATTAAAAATGGCCAGAACACATGAACATGCTTCCAAAGAAGACACACAGATGGCCACGAGCCACAGGAAGATGTTCAACATCACTAATCATCAGGAAAATGCAAAGCAAAATCATAATGTGATATCACCTTCACACCTTTCATGATGGCTATCATCAAGAAGTCTACAAATAACAATGTCAGGAAGGACATGGAAGGGAACCCTCATAAACTACTGGTGGGAATGTAAACTGGTATAGCCACTATGGAAAACTGTATGGAAATCTCTCAAATAAGTAAGCACAGAACTAATGTATTATCCAGCTATCCCAATTCTGGTTATTCAGCCAAAGAATATGAAAACAGTAACTGAAAAAGATATGGACTCCTATGTTCATCATGACATTATTTACAAGAGCCAAGATATTGGCTCAACCCAAATGTTCATCAAGAGAAGAATGGACAAAGAATATGTAGGGCACGCGTGCATGTGCATGCATGGATGGACACATGTGACGCGCACACGCGCACGCGCGCACTCACACACACACATAGGACTATCACTCAGTCACTAAAAAGAATGAAATTCTGCCATTTACAACAACATGGATGGGCCTTAGAGAGTACTATGCTTAGTGAAAAGAGTTAGACAGAGAAAGACAAAACTCTTGAATATGACAAAACAAACAGACCCACAGATAAGGAGAACAAACTAGTGGTTAGCACTGAGAAGAGGAAAGGGGAGGGGCAAGATAGGAATAGAGGATTGAGAGGCAGCAATACAAACCACTATGCATAAAATAAATAAGGTACAAGGATGCATTATACAGTACAGAGAAATGTGGTCATTATTTTAATAATTTTAAATAGAATATAGGGAATTCCCCGGCAGTCCAGTGGTTAGGACTCTACATTTTCACTGTCAAGGGTGTGGTTTCAATCCATGTTTGAGGAACTGGGATCCCACAAGTTGTATGGTGCAGTCAGAAAACAAAAAAAGAGTATAATCTACTAAAATACTGAATCACTATGGTGTACATTTGAAACTAATGTAATACTGTAAACCAACTATACTTTAACTTAAGAAACAGGTTATTAATTTCTTAAAGTGGGTATATCCAGGGAGCTGAATTAGGGACTTTGGATTTGTAAAAGTATGTAGAAGATTGCCATCTTTAAATATATAAATATTACTTTGTTTAAAACAAAAATTGTACCAGGCCTCTTCTTCTCAACTAAAAATGTGTTTTGTTTTCAATTTCAAATTTGAAAACTTATTTTAATTCTTTAAAATATTTCCCACTTAAAAATATGCTATAGAAACAAAGATATCAAATATTATTATTTAGTTCTTTTATATTCCTTTATAGACAAAATTACTCATAACTACTGTGGAACAGTAATTCAAATTAAAAGTATGGCATTAAATACTAACTGTAGTTTGCCATTTTATACATTAACATATAAATTATATAAACTTATATTTATGTTATATAAATTTATGTAAAACATAAAATTTTATAATTACATTCAGAAATGTTCATTATACATGAATCACTTTCATAAATATAAATTTATGTAAAACATAACATTTTATAATTACATGCAGAAATGTTCTGTATACATTAAATACCTATAATCCCCACTGTGTAGAGGAAGGTACCTTTCTAGAGCTATATTAAAAATAATCTAAATCAGTTTTCAATACGCCATCTTGATGTTATACATGTCATCAAGCTATCTGCTTTAAACTATATGTGATGATCATTTGCATGTAAAAGTATTAGTACTATTGGAAATGAATAAAAAAGAACAGTAATTGCAAAACACAATCCCTAGTATAGCCCATTAAGTGGTACTGTAATAAGCAGCATTCCAATCAAACTAAGATGACTTCCAGAAAACACACTTTCAGCACAGCACATTACAAAATGTTTAATGGCATATTTTTCCCACAAAGTGACCTTGGCTAATCAAGTATGTTTAATAATAACTTTACAGAGATAAATCAGTGCTAGCACAAACCTTATCATTTCCTTTTCTTTCTTTTTTAAACACAGAAGTTCACACAAGATTTCAGAGCTGTAAGGAAATAAAATCTATGCAATCCCTTCCTTTTACAGCAGAGGAAACAGAAGCCCAGAGCTGTTTCATACTCATTCCACTGTTCTTTCCATTCTTCCTCTCCTACATTCCTCTTCTGTGGTCTGCCTATTCAAATCACCATCTATCCAAACATAGTAAAAATCCATCAATTTTGAGTTATACTATTAAAGTCAATTAATGTGGAAAAAGTAGTGAGTAAACTGGAGTGGTATATCTCTCCTCACTCTATGACCTGGCACCCACATGTTCTTTTCTTAATTTGTAGTCCAAGACCTAATAGTGAAGTAAAACCTAAAATCCTGCTGCCTTTGCTATACTCTCCCATCCACTGATAGCACCAATCACTTAGCATTTTTTCTTCCTTTCAAATTCCCAGTCCTTTACCATTATCCAAAACTAGTGTTCACCCAAAGACAATCACTTAGATTTTTAGTAAGCAATCCAAATACTGATAAATTTTGCTACTATGTCCAGTGTGGTAAAAAGAGCAAGGGGCTTTAGAACTGAATAACTTTGTGTTAAAATCCATGCACTTTCACTTATAAACTCTACTTTCTGAGGTACTTTTCTCCTCTTTAACTGTATCTCAGAGAACTGTGTTTAGTTTAGACCAGAGAAGCCTAGTATATAGTAGAAGTGTTTAAAAAAATGCTATTCTCATCTTGCACACTGTCCTAAACAAATATACAGTATCTACATTGTGAGTATCAGTTCAAGAACTTTTAAAGGCTATTTTCATGTCTATTTCAGTAGATAGAACAGTCATAAACCAGCTAGCATCTCGTAAATAACAACCAGCCACATCACTGATGGTAATGGATAAAGTGTGATAAAACCTTGTGAATGACCAAATAAAAGATAAAAAACTTTTTTTTTCTTTTAGCAATTCTTTTCCACTTTCAAAAAGCTCTTTCCTGTACTCTTAAACTCATTAGCTTCCTTTAGGCCTTTCAAGTCAAATAATCAAATAAAAAGGGGTCAAATACTTACGGCAAATGGAACATAACAGAGGATGAATAACCGTGATCTACTAGATTCAGTGTTTTCCACAGGAAATAAATATAGGTATATAATAACAATGATCACTTGAACTTAGAGGGCTAAGTTCATTAGATTTACAATGATCATGAGAAATTTTCAAGGAAGGAATTCTCTGTACTCTTTTTTTTATTGGTCTCGCTGCACAGCTCACAGGATCTTAGTTTCCCAACCAGGGACTGAACCTGGGGGCACAGCAGTGAAAGCCCCAAGTCCTAACCACTGGACCAGCAGGAAACTCTCTTCTGTATTCTTTCTATTCTGTAATTTATTACTTATCATACAGGAGAAGTAAAAGATTATGCTGCTGGAGGGAACAATTATATGAATTAATATTGCATGAAATCATAAAATAAAACCCATTTGCTAAGCATTTTAGAGCATGACATAGTTTTCCAGTTAACAATGAAGAATGGAATCCAGGTGTTTTGATGTCCACTGTAACAATATAGAAATAAACTGCAATATTTTAATATCTTCCTAAATTCAATTATATTCTTCTTAAAGACAATATATCAAGATAAATGTAACAATATCTGTAATTCTACTCATCAAGAGCTGAATATATGCCCTAAGTGGAAGTGAAAGTGAAGTCGCTCAGTCGTGTCCGACTCTCAGCGAACCCATGGACTGCAGCCCACCAGGCTCCTCCGTCCATGGAATTCTCCAGGCAAGAACACTGGAGTGGGTTGCCATTTCCTTCTCCAATGCATGAAAGTGAAAAGTGAAAGTGAAGTCGCTCAGTTGTGTCCAACTCTTAGCGACCCCATGAACTGTAGCCTACCAGGCTCCTACATCCATGGGATTTTCCAGGCAAGAATACTGGAGTGGGGTGCCACTAAGCTTTGCTAAATAATTTCCCACAATTTTCTATTAACTCCTTCTATATTCAAGTGTATTTTTATCACAGCCTATTCTTCTGTTCCAGACTCAAATTGAAGAAAATAGGCAAAACCGCTAGACCATTCAGGTATGACCTAGATCAAATCCCTTATGATTATACAGTGGAAGTGAGAAATAGATTTAAGGGACTAGATATGATAGATAGAGTGCCTGATGAACTATGGAATGAGGTCTGTGACATTGTACAGGAGACAGGGATCAAGACCATCCCCATGGAAAAGAAATGCAAAAAAGCAAAATGGCTGTCTGAGGAGGCCTTACAAATAGCTGTGAAAAGAAGAGAAGCGAAAAGCAAAGGAGAAAAGGAAAGATATAAGCATGTGAATGCAGAGTTCCAAAGAATAGCAAGAAGAGATAAGAAAGCCTTCTTCAGCGATCAATGCAAAGAAATAGAGGAAAACAACAGAATAGGAAAGACTAGAGATCTCTTCAAGAAAATCAGAGATACCAAGGGAACATTTCAGGCAAAGATGGGCTCGATACAGGACAGAAATGGTATGGACCTAACAGAAGCAGAAGATATTAAGAAGAGGTGGCAAGAATACACAGAAGAACTGTACAAAAAAGATCTTCACGACCAAGATAATCACGATGGTGTGATCACTCATCTAGAGCCAGACATCCCAGAATGTGAAGTCAAGTGGGCCTTAGAAAGCATCACTATGAACAAAGCTAGTGGAGGTGATAGAATTCCAGTTGAGCTATTTCAAATCCTGAAAGATGATGCTGTGAAAGTGCTGCACTCAATATGCCAGCACATTTGGAAAACTCAGCAGTGGCCACAGGACTGGAAAAGGTCAGTGTTCATTCCAATCCCAAAGAAAGGCAATGCCAAAGAATGCTCAAACTACCACACAATTGCACTCATCTCACACTCTAATAAAGTAATGCTCAAAATTCGCCAAGCCAGGCTTCAGCAATATGTGAACCGTGCACTTCCTAATGTTCAAGCTGGTTTTAGAAAAGGCAGAGGAATCAGAGATCAAATTGCCAACATCCACTGGATCATGGAAAAAGCAAGAGAGTTCCAGAAAAACATCTATTTCTGCTGTATTGAATATGCCAAAGCCTTTGACTGTGTGGATCACAATAAACTGTGGAAAATTCTGAAAGAGATGGGAATACCAGACCACCTGACCTGCCTCTTGAGAAATCTGTATGCAGGTCAGGAAGCAACAGTTAAAACTGGACATGCAACAACAGACTGGCTCCAAATAGGAAAAGGAGTACGTCAAGGCTGTATATTGTCACCCTGCTTATTTAACTTCTATGCAGAGTACATCATGAGAAATGCTGGGATGGAAGAAACACAAGCTGGAATCAAGACTGCCGGGAGAAATATCAATAACCTCAGATATGCAGATGACACCACCCTTATGGCAGAAAGTGAAGAGGAGCTAAAAAGCCTCTTGATGAAAGTGAAAGTGGAGAGTGAAAAAGTTGGCTTAGAGCTCAACATTCAGAAAATGAAGATCATGGCATCTGGTCCCATCACTTCATGGGAAATAGATGGGGAAACAGTAGAAACAGTGTCAGACTTTATTTTGGGGGGCTCCAAAATCACTGCAGATGGTGACTGCAGCCATGAAATTAAAAGACGCTTACTCCTTGGAAGAAAAGTTATGACCAACCTAGATAGCATATTCAAAAGCAGAGACATTATTTTGCTGACTAAGGTCCATCTAGTCAAGGCTATGGTTTTTCCAGTGGTCATGTTTGGATGTGAGAGTTGGACTGTGAAGAAGGCTGAGTGCTGAAGAATTGATGCTTTTGAACTGTGGTGTTGGAGAAGACTCTTGAGAGTCCCTTGGACTGCAAGGAGATCCAACCAGTCCATTCTGAAGGAGATCAGCCCTGGGATTACTTTGGAAGGACTGATGCTAAAGCTGAAACTCCAGTACTTTGGCCACCTCACACAAAGAGTTGACTCATTGGAAAAGACTCTGATGCTGGGAGGGATTGGGGGCAGGAGGAGAAGGGGATGACAGAGGATGAGATGGCTGGATGGCATCACTGACTCGATGGACGTGAGTTTGAGTAAACTCCGGGAGTTGGTGATGGACAGGGAGGCCTGGCGTGCTGTGATTCATGGGGTCGCAAAGAGTCGGAGACGACTGGGCGACTGAACTGAACTGAACTGATTCTTCTGTAAAATGATTTCCCTTTTCCTACTGCTAATTCTCCACTTGTGCTCTGCTGTGATCCCATTCTCTTCACATACTTTAGAATTTTGATCCATAAGTTATATCCACTTTCTTATCTCCTTCTCCAAATAGTCATTTTATCTTTTAGCAGGGGGCAGAAGGGGAGATACGGTATGCTCACAGGGCAGCATGCGGGATGGAACCCAAGACCCCTGCAGCAGAAATATAGAGGAGTCTTAACCACTGGACCACCAGAGAAGGCCCAAATGGTTGCTTTTTATATTACAATTTTCCTGACTCCTCCTTCCATTCTTGGAAAAATTAAGCTCCCCTACCTTACTGTTTCTAAAGCATTTTGTTTATACTGCTATTATAAATGAGGAGACACACTAGGAGAAGCAGTTATGACAGAAGGAAAGAGTCCTAGCTTTTCCTCCAAAGGTGGCTCTACCACTTTCAAGTCGTGTGACCTTGGATATATTCCTTGACCTCTCTGAGCCTCTAATTCTTGATCTGTCAAGTAGGAAAAAATTAACCACCCATTCTACAAGATGAGAATGAATATAAAACACACATAACTGACTCTTAAAATACTGTTTTATAAATTGTATGGGATGGTCCAATTTTCTACTCAGATCAGCAGTTCACTATTTTTTTTTTTTTTTAGGATTTTTGCAAAATTACAGGAAATCCAGATATTCCTCACTCACTGAAATCAATCCTTCTGATTAAAAACTCTATGGGGTCATACATTCTATCTCCAAATCTCTAGCACTTAGCCCAGAAACTTTCATACAGTAGATGCTTAATATATGCTTGTTACAGTAAGGAAAACTTATTGCCTATAGATATTAAGTTTTAAAAAGTATTGGAAATTACTGGATAGTAGAAATATTAAAATGGTACAAAATAAACTTTTTTCGACAGTAAACACTATTTTACAAAATCACATTGCTTAGGGTATTTTTCCAGCTATCTTCCAAGTACCATTTGATTAATTTACTGTCTAGAAAAACTATACCCACATTTATAAGCCCCTGTCTTCTGAGATGCTCAAGGATTTTTACAGACATTATCTCAACAATCCTCAGAATATCCCTGAGGAAAATGGAGATGGAAAGAAAAAAAGATGGAATATGAATCCATAATCCATATGAATTATAAATTCTACAAATTCCACTCAGCAAAAATTCCCCATGTAATTTTTCAGCTTATGTGCATTTTTACGCCACCATTTTCTTTCTGAATCCACCTAAGTCACCTATTTAGTCATTACATCTGAATATGCTGGCCTGGAACAAAAGCATTTTTATTATTTGCTTAAGAGAGCAAAATTTTCACAAAGTGTTACACACAGTAAGCAAAACATAGAACAGAAACAAAAAAAATGATGCCTCTAATCCCCTAACAGAAAACTAACTGTTTAGGCTACTGACCACAGGTTTACTTCAGATTGCAAAATATTTAGGAATTAGACACATTATTTTCTTTAAATTTTAATAATCAGAGACTAACAGACCAGTCACAGTTTTAACAACTTTCTGCTCCCCGCTATTTGGTTCATTTGTTTTATGACTTTATAGTAGCCCTTGTTGAATGTCCACCCAAGAACCATTCTTCCCCTTTTCCTTTGCCATTGTACTAGATATTCTGGACCTTTCTGTACACATATTTTTGTCTCCCCCCCCCCCATATAACTATGACTCGAAAAAGAGTTGAAGGCTATTGATCCCTGTGATGTTCTAAGGATAACTGATATTCCTTAGTTCTCTCAAAATTCTGTTAGCTAGTAACACATCAATATACTAGTTTTTCTTAAGTGAGAACTATAAACAAGGAAGAAATAGGATTTTGTATTTTTTAATATTCTTTTCATTATCTGAGCTTTCTGGGGCTAATGCTGCCTTATTGGCTCAGCCCCAGGGGGTGAGTCACAATTGATCTTTGCCAATCCTGGCAATTCTGTTCCCTGTTGTCAGTCATTGGTCTAAATTGGACCTGTGGTCTAGAAGCGGCCAATAAATTGAAAGAAGTTGCTGGGGTTTCTTTCCTTCCTGATGAGAGGGTGGCAAGAGAAATAGGCTTTTTTGCCACTGACCAGCTTCTCTGTACTTAGGAAGTCGTCAGGTTGGACTTCATGCTTAAAGCTGTGCCACAGTATATTGAGACCATGAAGGGAAGACCAAGAGAACTTCAGTAACCCTGACTCTACACCCAGACACAGCAGAGTCTCTATTTTCAGGCCTCTTGTTATGTGAAATAAATGTTATTTTTGTTTGAGTCACCGAGAGCCAGATAGTCTGTCCCTTGAAGTTGACGGCAATCTAATTAATTCAGACAGACCAGTAATCAGGCAAGAAGAGAAACAGAGGTCATTTACTGAGTACTTACTACTACATGTAATTTCATTTAATCTTCAGAGCAGCCCAGTGAAAGTTATCTTTTGGTTTGTTTTCTTATGACAAATTTGGCACATGGCACTAGTGGTAAAGAACCTGCTGCCAGTACAAGAGATGTAAGAGACATGGGTTTGATCCCTGGGTTGGGAAGACCCCCTGGAGAAGGAAATGGCAACGCACTCCAGTATTTTTGCCTGGAGAATCCCCTGATAGAGGAGACTGGCAGGCTACAGTCCACAGGGTTGCACAGAGTCAGACACAACAGAAGCAACTTAGCATGCACGCAAAGCTTAATAAAGTTATATAGTTAATAGTAATAAAGCTGAAGTTCAAATCCAGACCTGACACAAAACCTTACATTACTTTAAAAAATACAAAATCCTATTTCCTCCTTGTTTATAGTTCTTGCTTAAAGAAATATTAGTATATTGATGTGTCACTAGCTAACAAAATTTTGGGAGAACTAAGGAATATCATTTATCCTTATTACATTGTCACAAGGATCAACAGCTTTCAAGTCTTTTGAGTCAAAGTTATATGGGGGGAAAAGACAAAAATATGTGTACAGAAAGTTCCAGCATGTCTAGTACAATGGCAAAAATTCTATAGTAAAAACTGGGATGGATTCTAAGTATAATTACTCAAGAATTAAAAAATATAGTCAATTATAAACATTTCTTAAATTTCTTAAAATCTTATTCAGAAGAATAATTTCCTCGTTTCAAGCTATTCCATTAAGCAAGTATCAATATAGAAATCAAAGTTACCACTTCTGCAGTTTTCATCTCTTTATGAAAACTGATTCGGCTTAAATCTTCACAACAACAAGAAAATTATATAAACACTAAGAATCAGCGAGGCCATTTTTCATTTGGAAATTTACTAGAACTGTATATTCCAAAGCTATTTGTAATCTCATCTCAGCCTTAAGCATGCTCCCTATATTACCTTTATTAAGTTTTAATTGAGCGTTGTAAAATGCACGTGCCAGATTCCTGACACACACAACTTACCTTCCCACATGCTCTGCAATGATGCCTCCTTTTGGTGAATGTAAACCTGGCTTCACATTTCATGCAGTTTGGAGCCTGAGAATCTGGTACCCACACTGGAGCCACTTCACCCAGAGTGGTAAATGGCTTTCTAGCAGAAATTCCAAACTGACCAGCTCTGAGATCATTATCTGGGCTTTCTGGAGCTAATGCAAGGCACGGTCTACTGGATATCCCAGATTCATAACTTTCTAAATGGTCCCCATTTGTATCAGCAATAGAGATGTTTCCCGAAGACGCATTGCACACATTGGTTGCTGAATTTTCCCCTAATTTTGCTTTCCCAAGAACATCATTTTTGTTTTTAGTGGTATTTCCACTGTTCGCAGGAAGGTCATTTTGTAAATGGTCTGATAATGGCTTTGGAATTTGAAGTTTAAGATTAGAAGGTTGCTTGGGTCTTGCACCACCAAAAGGAACACTGATAGATTGCAGGTTTGCTACTATCTTGGGGGAAGATTGCCCAAGCACTGATGGAACCTGGCTACAGAAATTGTGTAAATAGTTTTTCTTCGTTAGGTCACCAGTGCTGTTTAAAAGTAGTCCACTCCCTTCTGTGGCTTCATTTCCTCTCTGTTCATAAATATTTGAGTAGCATTCCAACTTGCTCTCCTCTATTTCCTTTTCTTCTGTTACTGAATCTTCTTTGGAGGGTAAAGTCTTTGGAACAAAACAAACAACTGGGCTCTGCATTCCATAGGAATCACAACAATTAGATAGTGAATTTGCTGCTGGTGTATCTATAACAGTGGAGAAATCACATCCTTCACTTTCATTCATGCAAGTTCCTTTTAAATCTAGACCTGCTTCTGCCGTTCTATCACACGCTCCACTATCATCACAGGTGTCTTCAGGCTGATTCATCTGCAGGAACTTCTCATTTTCTTTTTTTACTTGGCTCTCATTCATCTTGTTTGGTTTAGTCAACTTCCAGTTAGTCATCTCCTGAGATTCAGAGAAATGCTCTGTCATATTAACAAGTTCTTTAGTGCCAAGAATTTCTTCATGTTTACAGCCTTCCTTGTCATCAGCTTTAACCTCACTGGGCACAAGACAATCTGAAACCTGTTCCGAGTTATCATCCCTGCCAGACCCATTAGGCATGTCAGTTTTGAGAAGTAAAGGTGAAGCAGACTGGGTGGATTCTTCAGTTGTCCTCTCCTCTGCTGGCTCTTTTTTCATCAAAATCTCCTCACTCAAGTGAGAAAAGGAGTTTGGACTCCCCAGGTCTGTCCTAGGAGAGCTGGTTTTGCCAGTGAGAATCTCATCTGGGGTAGCGTCCTCTTGCTTTACAGCAGGACCTTCCTCTGTTCGCTGGGATGAGATTACTGAATCTAGTGTTAAGCTTGTAATCACAGACATGGAGGGGTCTCTGTCTATATTTTCATCATCCTGTAACTGTGAAGGGGAACAAACACTGGCTAGATTATCAGAAGTAGTACATATATACTTATCAGAATCCCCCTCTGGATTTGGTCTATTCAACGGATCCATTTGTTTCTCTGAGTTCATATCTTTTTCAGTGGACCCATTTATACTAAAACTAAACTGATCAGTTTGTCTGTTTTCATTATCCAGTGAACAGCTAAAAGCATTCTTGAGGGACTGACTATTATAATTATTACAATCCTGCAAATCGCTTTGTAATGTCCTTTTATCACAGTTATGCATGACAGCTACAACAAGAACGTTCTTCTCATCTGGCAGACAAGCTAGGTTTCCACATTTCTTCTCTCCCACTTCGACAGTACTGCATTGATCATCTCGATTACAGTTCCTCTTAATTAACTGGTCTTCTGTAACCGCATTTTCATCAATCCACATTGTGTTGATCTCTGGATTCAGACTACAGTCTTGTCCATTAGCACAGTGGTCCTCTCCCTCTGTGTTAGGAGGAGCTGAATGAGCCAGAGAGAAGACTTTCAGTTGTGGCTGTGACTCAGAAACTGTAGGTTCATTCACACTGGTCAGTGCAGAGTTAAATGACAGCTGACGAGAAGGAGGATCTAGAATCTTACTCCACTTTGTATCCAATAAAATAGGAGAAACGGTTTCATCTGAAAAAATAAATAATTACAATAAGTTTGTTGGTAACACTGATAAGGCTAGGACTAAGTTACTGAAATACACTTGCAAATGTTCTCTGAAAGTAAAATCTACCTAGGATATGTGAAAACAGAATATTCCTAGGATATGAAGTTTCTGATTTTTAGCTATGGATAAGAGAAAACATTTAAGACAGTTCCCTGAATTATATATCACCAAATGGTAATATCTCAGAACATTTCAAACAACAAAAGAATTCTACCTCGATCTAGTTAACATAATTAGTGACTGGCAGGCTGTCCTTTGAGCTGAGCAAGGGAGTGCAGTAATCGGGTAGGCCTTGGATAGGCTAAGCACAGTATGGGGTAGGGGCTAATCTAAAGTGAAAAACAAATTAGAACAGTGATGAGGATATAGTAATTGAGTGGAAAGGAAACAAAGGAATTTTCTGTGGAGACAGAAAGTTCTATAATTTACATCATGACTAAGACGTGGGTTATATGGATATATCTCTTGGCCAAAACTGTACATTTAAGATCTATACAATTAATGTATAAATTTCACCTTTAAAAATCTGTAAAAAAAAAAAAAACACCAACAATGAAGCAGGGAGTAAGGAATAAATGAAGATATATAAATGAAAAATAGCAGCATGTCACTCACTACTGAAGCTGTGTAATAAGTACACAGGAATTTATTATACTACTCTATTTACTTTTGTATATATTTGACATTTGTCTGCAATAAGTTTAAAAGTTTCCTACAGTATGTGAAATTCTGCTTATAACCATGTTATAATATTATTTCTTAGGTTCATAATTATACTGAGGAAATTGGCAGAAATTCTGCATTTGCCATATTAAATCAATGGTTTTATACTCTATCAATAATCAAAATTTCATTTAATGTTTATTTTTTAATAGATCATAACTATGATGGCTACTTTCCCAAGTTATAGTGCTATGTGTATGTCTAATTAGAGAAGTAAGAAACAAAGCACTTTGCAATTATTGCCTTTCCTGCTTTCTTCCTAGAGTAAATCTGATAATCACAGCCCTGAAATTACAGATACAATCTGCTCTCAGGGAAGTCCCTTCCTCTAGTAGCAACATTAATTTTTAAGGTTTCCTTAGTACTTTGTTCATATCTCTATCAAAGCATTTATTACACTGAAATACAATGATTTACCTGACATTTTCAGGCAGAAACCATTTCTTCCCATCAGTGTTAGTCCTAGCTCTGCAGAGCACTTGATATGTAATAGGTACACAATAAAAACATTCTGATAAATATGCAGTAGATACACAATAAAAACATGCTAAGTGATACCACAGTAAAAGCATTGAGGTTGAGGCATATGAGATTAAATGATAGCTCTGGCCTCCGAAAAGTACATAATCTAGCTGGAAAAATAAGAAATAGATACAGCAAACATGAATATCTAACTAGTAGTATATGATAGATTAAGTATTTGAAAACTACTATGTAGTAGTAGAAAATAAATTTAGTATAAAGATATTTCACAGGCTGATGCAGCAAACTTGAATTCATGGAAGCAGGAGGATATGTGCTGGGCTTCAAAGACAATTTTACATAAACTTGGAAACAGGACATATATAAAAGAGAAAAAAGGAAAAGTACAGCCCCAAGTACAAGAATCTGAAAGAGCAATTAAGTAAATCAGCTTGAGGTGAAAAAAGAATTAGTTTAAGAATGTAGTGAAAAGAAGCTAGAAAGGTCAGATTGCAAAAGCCATTAAAAAAATTCAGATTGCATGGAGAATGGGATTAATATACTCTGACTGTTAAATGTTAAATCCTGAGTTCTCCAAATTTGGGCTAGCAGAGACGTGAGATCTGGTAACATGTACTTCCTTTAAGAGATTAAGAGATGGCAAGAATACACAGAAGAACTATACAAAAAAGATCATAATGATCAGAATAATCATGATGGTGGGGGTCACTCATCAAGAGCCAGACATCCTGGAGTGTGAAGTCAAATGGGTCTTAGGAAGTATAACTATGAGCAAAGCTAGTGAGGTGATGGAATTCAACAGAGCTATTTAAAATCCTAAAAGATGATGCTATGAAACTGCTGCACTCAATATGTCAGCAAACTGCTTGGAAAACTCAGCAGAGGCCACAGGACTGGAAAAGGTCAGTTTTCATTCCAATCCCAAAGAATAGCAATTCCAAAGAATGTTCAAACTACCGTACAATTGCACTCATTTCACTTACTAGAAATAGAAAGGTAATGCTCAAAATCCTTTAAGGTAGGCTTCAGCAGTACGTGAATCAAGAAATTCCAGATGCACAGCTGTACCAGAGTTCAAATTGCCAACATCCACTGGATCACAGAGAAAGCAAGGGAGTTCCAAAGAAACATCTACTTCTGCTTCATTGACTACACTAAAGTCTTTGATTGTGTGGATTACAACAAACTGTAGAAAATTCTTAAAGAGATGGGAATACCAGACCACCTTACCTGCCTCCTGAGATATCTGGATGCGGGTCAAGAAGCAGCAGTTAATTCAGATACAAAACAATGGACTGGCTCAAAATCGGGAAAGGAGTACACTGTACAAGTCTGTATGTTGTCAAGTCTGTGCATTGTCACCCTGCTTATTTAACGTCTGTGCAGAGCACATCATGCAAAATGCCAGGCTGAATGAATCACAAGCTGGAATCAAGATTCCTAGGAGAAATATCAATAACCTCAGATATGCAGATGATATCACTCTAATGACAAGAAAGTTAAGAGGAACTAAAGAGCCTCTTGATAAGGGTGAAAGAGAAGAGTGAAAAAGCTGGCTTAAAACTCAACATTCAAAAAACTAAGATCATGGCATCCAGTCCCATCATTTTATGGCAAATAGATGGGGGGAAAAATAGAAACAGGGGCAGATTTTATTTTCTTGGGTTCTAAAATCACTGCAGCCATGGTGCAGTGCAGCCACAAAAAGACACTTGTTCCTTGGGAGAAAAGCTATGACAAACCTAGACAGTGTTTAAAACCTAAAAAGCAGAGATATAACTTTGCCGACAAAGGTACAGATAGTCAGAGCTATGGTTTTTCCAGTAGTCATGTATGGATGTGAAAGTTGGACCATAAAGAAGGCTGATCACTGAAGAATTGATGCTGGAGAAGACTCTTGAAATTGTGATGCTGGAGAAGACTCTTGAAAGTCCCTTGGACAGCAAGGAGATAAATAAAACCAGTCAATCCTAAAGGAAATCAACCTTGAATATTCACTGACACCAAAGCTGAAGCTCCAATACTTCGGCTACCTCATGCAAAGAGCCAACTCACTGGAAACTCCCAGAGCCAACTCCCACCCTGATGCTGGGAAGGACTGAGGGCAAGCGGAGAATGGGGTGACAGAGGATGAGATGGTTGGATGGCATTACCAACATCATGGACATGAATTTGAGGAAACGCTGGGAAGACAGTGAAGCCTGGCATGCTACAGTCCATGGGGTCACAAAGAGTCGGACACGACTGAATGACTAAACAACAACAACTGAGATTTTTTACAAACAGTTCAAAACAGGACATCCCTAGTGGTACAGTAGATGGGAGTCTGCTTGCCAATGCGGGGAGCATGAATTCAGTTCCTCACATACACAGAGCCTGTGCTCCTCAACAAGAAAGCCACTGCAGTGAAGAGCAGCCTCTGTTTGCCGCAACTAAAGAAAGCCCACACACAGCAATGAAGACACAGAGCAACCAAAAAGTTAAAAAAAAGAAAAATTCGAAACAAATGATCAGCAGAGTTGCAAAAAATCTGGCTTCTGAAATCATTCTCCTTTAAAAGGAGCTATTTTTGGTAAGCAAACACTATATTTCAACGAGAGTGACAATTTTTACTGACTCAACAGGAATATTTTGCAAATCAACTATGTAGAAAATATTCTACTAGAACCTACAGAAGTTGCAAAGAGACTGAGGTAAAGAACTATACTTTTATTAATGAGAGTCAGCGGTATTCTAGAGACAGTATTCACATGATTATGTGTAATATTTGTGTGGATGACAAAAAACTGCGATACAAGCAGGGAAGAAACCAGAGAAGAGAGTGAGAAGATACTTGTATAAATGATCCAAACTGAAAGGACAATACACTTTCACTTGATATTTATAAAGCCCAACTACATACATCTAATAAAATCCCAAAATAATAGGTTTTAAATTTACATGAATCAGGAATTAGCCTAGGGTTATGGGTTAGCTTAGTATCTGGCACATAGTTAGGGCTAAAAAAGTGTTAGTTCTTCCTCCTAGTATTAATATATAGTACTATCATCAATAAGGCATTGGACCCAACTTTCTCTGCTTTAGTACTGCATCCTCTTATAATCCCACATTTTCTATATCATAAATACATTCAAATAGTGTCACCAAACTAAATTCTCACCTTCGTTTTGTTCAAATTCATCTAACACCTTGTCCAGGTTGTAAGCTTCTGCTTGGAAGTAATTCTCCATCGGTGAGAAAACACCACTCAAGAGACTTATTTAAATCTAGAAAAAAGATCAAATTTTATTATACTCCCAATTATTAAAATATAATTTATAGATATTACAACTGATAAAACAGAAATACAAAGGAGCATAACAGACTACTATGAATAATATATTCTAATAAATTGGACAACTCAGAATAAATAAATACAGTCCTAGTCACATACATCCTACCAACACTAAATCATAAAAAATAGAAAATATGAAGAACAAACCGATTACTAATAAAAGTGACTGATAACATCACTATTTAAAAACCCCCCCATAATATACTCTGTGGTGCCAAACTATACTACAAAGCTACAGCAATTATAACAGCACAGTAGTCACACAAAAACAGACACATAGATCAATGGAACAGGACACAGAACTCAGAAAAAACCCACACTTGTACGGACAGTTAACCTATAACAAAGGGAATAGGGCAAAGACAGCTCTTCAATAAATGGTGTTGGGAAAACTGGACAGCTACATCCAAAAGAATCAAACTGGACTACTTTCTCATACCATATACAAAAATAAACTCAAAATAGATAAAAATACTTGAATATAAGACCTGAAACCATAAAACTAAAAGAAAACATAGGTAATATACTCTTTGACATCAGCCTTAACAATATTCCTTTGGCTATGGCTCTTTAGCCAAGAGAAACGAAAGTGAAAATAAACAAATGGAGCTACATCAAACTAAAAAGACTTTGCCCAGCAAAAGAAACTATCAACAAAACAAAAAGGCTGCCTATTGGATGGGAAAAGATCTTGCAAATGATATGTCCACCAAGGGGTAAATATCCAAAATATACAAAGAACTCATATAACTCAACATCAAAAAAATAAACAACCACATTTAAAAGTAGGCAGAGGATCTGAAAAGATATTTTTCCAAAGAAGACATAAGATGGCCAACAGGTACATGAAAAAATGCTCAACATCACCAATCATCAGGGAAATGCAAATCAAAACCACAAAGATATCATCACACCTGTCAGAATGGCTGTCATCAAAAAAGAAAACAAATAATAAGTGTTGGTGAGAATGTGGAGAAGAGAGAATCCTTGTGTACTACTGGTGGAAATGCAAACTGATACAGACACTACAGAAAGTATGGAAGCTCCTTAAGGAATTAAAAGTATAACCACCATATAATCCAGTAATTTCATTGCTGGGTATACATCCAAAGAAAATAAAATTGCTAGCTGGAAGAGAGTCTGCACCTCCATGTTCACTGCAGCATTAGTTACAATAGCTAAGCCACAGAAACAATCAGATCAACATATTTACAATGCATCTACTGTATGTGGGGTACAGGGATCAACTGAAGTCTCAGATACGAGCCCTAACATCAAGAATCTTATCATTTACTTAATGATAAACAATGCTAAATGAGAAAATTTAAATAGTAATCAAAATGATTTTCATAACAACACAGCTCAAGAAACTAAATGATTAATCTGTCAAAATTAACAAGTGAGTATTACAGAGTAAGTACTATAAAAGTTCAAGAAATGGATCAGCTCATCAGTTTGGATGGTCAAGGAAGGCATTATTTATGGATCTGAGCTGGGTCTGGAAGGATGGATGAAATTGTAATAGTCTTCTACATGGGAAGATGCACAAGTGAAATTTCAAACAGGGGGAGACATACTAGGAATGGGCAATTATTGAGGAATCAGTTTAATTGGAACAAGGATTTATTTACATGGGTGACAGCAGGACGCAGCTGTAGTGACAGGCATTATATTATGGAAGCCCTGGAATGTAAATTTGAGAAAGGTATTGTTTATACTTTAAACAATAGTAAGAATTACAGCATAATGGACAAGAACATAAACTCTAGGACTAGACCGTCCAACTTCTAACCTAGTTTCTAATTCACTTGCTAACTACTTGACCTTAGGGAAGTTACTCAATTTGTGCCTGTGGCATGCTCAGTTGTTCATTCAGTTGTGTCCGACTCTTTTTGATCCCATAGACTGTAGCCCACCAGCCTCCACTATCCATGGAATTTCCAAGGCAAGAATACTGGGGTGGGTTGCCATTTCCTTCTCCAGGGGATCTGTCCACCCCAAGTATTGAAACCACATCTCCTGCGTCTCCTGCAGTGGCAGGCCAAATCTTTACCACTGAGCCACCTGAAAAGTCCAGTACTCAAATTACCTGTGACTTGACTTTTATCTGCAAAACTGAGTAATAACAGTACATACCTAAAGAGTAAATAAATTAACACAGATAACACACTTAAAATACTGTCTCCCACATGATAAATGCTTCATCAGTAATTAAGTTTTTAAGTTGATCCTTGGAGTTGATACTTTTATTATAAAATAAATAATCTAGCAACAGTGATTACACAGGCTAATTTTACAGTCCTATCCTCCCTTCCACTAATATTTACTGAGCACCTATTATGTGCAGACACTATACTTTGTGCTGGAACACTACTTGATATACATTTCTTCAATGTCTCATGCTCCTTTTCTCTCTGAGACCTTTTATCTGTCTCCAATATACACACTCCTTGCCAAAATAGTGGGCCAAAAAGTTTTTTCAGTTTTTTCCCTAAGATGGCTCTAGCAGCACTTAGTTGTCTTTAACTTCATTTAAAACAATTTTGTTAAATTGTATTGTGACAGCTGACATATCAGAGTGTACCTTAAAAAAACTGTCCCAGGTGCCTTTTACAGTCTTCTGGGGAATTAAAAGTTTTTCCATTAAGAAAGTTTTGTAAAGATCGAAATAAATAGAAATTCAAAGGTGCAATGTCTGGTGAATACGGCAGGTGAATCAGAACTTCCCAGCCAAACTGTAACAGTTTTTGCCTTGTTGTTCAGTTGCTCAGTCGTGTCCAACCCTTTGTGACCCCATGGACTGCAGCATGCCAGGCTTCCCTGTCCTTCACCATCTCCCAGAGCCTGCTCAAACTCCTGCCCATTGAGTTGGTGATGCCATCCAACCATCTTGTCCTCTGTTGTCCCCTTCTCCTCTTGCCTTCAACCTTTCCCAGCATCAGGTTCTTTTCTAATGAGTTGCTCTTCACATCAGGTGGCCAAAGTATTGGAGCTTTAGCTTCAGCATCAGTCCTTCCAGTGAATATTCAGGATTGATCTCCTTTAGGATTGATTGGTTTGATCCCCTTGCAGTCCAAGGGACTTTCAAGAGTCTTCTCCAACACCACACTTCAAAAGCATCAATTCTTCAGCATTCAGCCTTCTTTATGGTTCAACTCTCACATCCATAAGTGACTACTGGAAAAACCATGACTCTGACTATATGGACCTTTGTTGGCAAAGTGAAGTCTCTGCTTTTTAATAATGCTGTCTAGGTTTGTCATAGCTTTTCTCCCAAGGAACAAGTGTCCTTGCTCCTAGTTTTTGCCTAGTCATCAAAGAAACATTCACTCTTATGTTGTCCTGATGGAAGATTAAGGGTGAATATGTTACTCAATAAATTTCCTGGTGAAAATGTAAAATGTGTCTTCTAGTTTTACTTAAAACCTGAAGGAATTTTTTGGCCAACTCTACATCTTTAGTTCTTAGCTCAAATACTAGTTTCACAAGAAGTCTTCCCTGAATCCCTAGAAAAGGTGATCTCTCTTTATAATCTCTCAAAGCACCCTTACCTTTCCCTTTATAATAATTATCACAGTCTTATTATAAATATATATTGGTGTGACTGTTTGATTAATGTCAGTCTCTCCCACCACAACATAGACACCACAAGGCACCCACTAAACTGCAGTCAAATGCTCCATCCCTGAGCTATAATCCCAAGACACCTACTAGACAGTGGTCACCATGTGACTGTCACAGAACCTAATGTGGCACCTATTTCACAAACACCTGTGAAATAAATAAACAGTATAAACAGCCATTCAAGAAACTGTATTGAACTCCAATTGTAACTACTGACTCAGGCAAGCATCAAAAATGGATGCCTAAAACCTTTAGGTAAACAGTGGGGAAGAAAATTTTCACAATGCTTCAAAATATCATTCTATAGATGATTTATTAGTCCCAAGGGAGAAAATGGACATTTACAGTGAAAAGATATAGTAATCACTCCCTTAACCAAATGAACAAGTTTAGCATCACCAACAGTTTAACAAGCTGACAATATGCATCTGATGTGACACGATAAATTTAAAACATTTACCTACAAGGTATTCTTTCTCAAATTGTTTAATATGAATTGAATCCTGAAAAACTAGACAAAAAAACAAACTAGACAAATGTAGAATGTGAGGCATTCTAAGACAACTGTCCTGAATTCTTCAAAACACTCAGTGTATTCAATTCTGAGTTGAGACAGACTAAAGAAATGAAATAACCAAATGTTATGCATGAATACTAACTAGATCAAGGAAATATACATATAAAATACACAGCAAAAAAATGACATTTAAGGGATAATCAGGGGAATTTGGACTATACATTAGTGATACAATGAATAAATAATCATTTCCTGGATGTTGAAAGTAGTTAAATTTTGTAGGAGACTATCTTTACTCTTAAGAGACACCTACTGTATCTATTTGGGGAAGAAGTGTTATGTTATTTGCAACTAACTTTCAAATAATTCAGGAAAAAAAATATGTGAATGTCAGTGTGAGTGAGTGGCACCGGTCAGGGGGAGAGGAGAAAAGTGCTCAAGAAAGAGGCAAAACAGTAGAAACTGATGAACCTGGTGATGGATATTTCTGTACTATTCTTTCACCATATATTCTTCATTATACTATTCTTTCAACTTTTCTACAGGCTTGAAATTTTTCAAAAGAAAAGAAAAAAAATTGTACTGAGCTTGTGGTGGAAAACATTTCTTTCTACTTTGAATACAGAAACTCTAGATAAAACACATTATTTTTAAAGAGTTTATACAGTGAAATTCAAAACCAAGAAAGAGAAATATGCCATTAACAAACAAGAGATCAAGCCACAGCAATGAGTGAGAACTGAAGGGTGGCAGTCACAGAGGTTACAACACTAGGCAGCAACCTTCAGACCCAGGATTTGAAAACTAGAAAGTAGAATGGGAACCACTGGCTGTAAACTTCTAGAAGTTTCTGCATTACAGAGGGCCAGACTGGGCTCTCTGCATAAAGCTAGGAGCTGAAGGAAAAACTGCCCCAAGTGGCCCCAAGACTCAGCAGTGGTGCCCGATGGAAAAAAGTGCCAATAAAATCAACCTTCAGAAATTAGAATTCGTAGCCTGCCCCTCCCTCAGGATTGGTAATGATACTAAGTTTTCCCATTCATGAACATAACATGGTTTATCTCTATCCTTGCTCAGCTCTTTTCCTCCTGTGATTTGTAATTATGTTTTTAATTTTAAGAAGTCATTAAATATGTGACAGTGGAGAGAGGAGAGTTCACATGACTATAAAGGAGAAGCACAAGGGAGATACCTGTGGTGACAGAATCGTGCTATATCTTAAACTGCAATGGTGGTTACACAAACCTGCCTGTGATAAATGGGACAGAACTATATACACTCATGAATATGCACACAGCAGCATTATTCATAAAGGCAAAAGCGTAGAAACAACCAAGATATCTCTCAACTGATGAATGGACAAATAAAATACTAACTTACTGGATTTTATCTTTTCTCTAGTTGCATACGATGTCACAAATGGAAAAAACTGTAAATGAAGGATACACAAAAACTATACTGTTTTTGCAATGTCCTGTGAATTTATAGTTACTTTAAAATAAAAGGTTTAAAAAATAAAAATAAAGGGGGAAAATTATTAACAGTTCAATAAATAGGGAGCAGATGAAGAGGGCATCTGTGTATGGGGGGAGTCAGAGCCCAAGTGTGGCAAGCAGACGTCCTTACGTGGGGGTGGCCCAGCATAACGAGTCACGGCCCCAAGAAGGAAGGAAACTGCAGCACAGCCCAGCGTGGGTTGTTAAGGGTCCCTGAGAGGTGAGGAAGGTGTCCACTTGAAGGGGACGGTCGGGCAGAGAGACAGCACAGTGGGTAAGATGGCTTCGCAGGCAGGAAGGGTGAGGAGGAGATCTAAGAGGGCAGTGCAGGCGGGCAGGTCACAGCCTAAGCAGGACTAGAAGGACCAAAGGGAGAAGCCAGTGATAGGGCACAGACTACATGCAGAGGGATGAGTCAGATAAGCAAGGACATAAAGGGTAATAGGAAGAAGGTTTCTCACTGGTGGAGAAGGCATTAACACAGGGGAAAACTGAGAACAGGAAAGACCACCACAAAGTAAATGCGAAAAAAGAGAAAAATACAAAGAACCCTGCAGTGTTGGTCTGGAATACGAGTTGTCAGTTTGAGCTCATGGGTTTCGATAAGCATACTTATAGTAGTAAGTAAACACAGTTTTGGTATTCAATAAACATATTTCTGGCAATAAACACAGATCTAAGTGTGTGTGTGTACACATATATTCAAAGAACTTGGAGCAGCAATTCCAACCTCCACTCCATGTAGCAATGAGCATACCTAGCACCAGATTTGATTTATAAATATTGTTATTCACTAAAAGCAGCTAGAGCTCCATGGAAAAATGCCTGATTCTAAAGCTGAAGTAGAAAAAATATAAGAACTTTGATGAGGATGGAGAGAAACATGAACCCTCACACATAGCAGGGAAGAAAGTAAAATGGTGTGGCAACTTTGGAAACCAGTTTGGCAGTTCCTCAAAAAGTTAAAAGGAATTAACCACAAGGCATAGCTATTCCACTCCTAGGCTTATTCCCAAGAGAAGAGAAAACATCAGTTCAGTTCAGTCGCTCAGTCATGTCCAAGTCTTTGTGACCCCACGAATTGCAGCACGCCAGACCTCCCTGTCCATTACCAACTCCCGGAGTTCACCCAAACTCATGTCCATCAAGTCGGTGATGCCATCCAACCATCTCATCCTCTGTCATCCCCTTCTCCTCCTGCCCCCAATCTCTCCCAGCATCAGGGTCTTTTCCAGTGAGTCAACTCTTTGCATGAGCTGGCCAGAGTACTGGAGCTTCAGGTTTAGCATCAGTCCTTCCAATGAACACCCAGGACTGATCTCCTTTAGAAGGGACTGGTTGGATCTCCTTGCAGTCCAAGGGACTCTCAAGAGTCTTCTCCAACACCACAGTTCAAAAGCATCAATTCTTCGGTGCTCAGCTTTCTTCACAGTCCAACTTTCACACCCATACATGACCACTAGAAAAACCATAGCCTTGACTAGATGGACCTTTGTTGGCAAAGTAATGTCTCTGCTTTTGAATATGCTATCTAGGTTGGTCATAACTTTCCTTCCAAGGAGTAAGCATCTTTTAATTTCATGGCTGCAATCACTATCTGCAGTGATTTTGGAGCCCAGAAAAATAAAGTCTGACATTGTTTCCACTGTTTCCCCATATATCTGCCATGAAGTGATGGGACCAGATGCCATGATCTTAGTTTTCTGAATGTTGAGCTTCAAGCCAACTTTTTCACTCTCCTCTTTCACTTTCATCAAAAGGCTTTTGAGCTCCTCTTCACTTTCTGCCGAAAGGGTGGTGTCATCTGCATATCTGAGGTTATTGATATTTCTCCTGGCAGTCTTGATTCCAGCTTGTTTTCTTCCAGTCCAGCGTTTCTCATAATGTACTCTGTATATAAGCTAAATAAGCAGGGTGACAATATACAGCCTTGACATACTCTTTTTCCTATTTGGAATCAGTCTGTTGTTCCATGTCCAGTTCCAACTGTTACTTCCTGATCTGCATATAGGTTTCTCAAGAAGCAGGTCAGGTGGTCTGGTATTCCCATCTCTTTCAGAATTTTCCACAGTTTATTGTGATCCACACAGTCAAAGGCTTTGGCATACATTCACACAAAAACTTATCTGTGAATGCTCAGAACATTATTCATAACACCAAGAGGTAAAAATGATTCAAAGATCTATTAATTGATAAATGAATAAAATATGGCATTATATATTAACAAAATATAATAGTGTATGATAATTTAAATGGATAAAGTTTTGCTATATGCTATAACATAGATGAAGCTTGAAAATATCATGGTAACTGAAGGAAGCAGACACAAAAACCTACAGATTACATGATTCCATTTATATGAAATGTCCAAAATAGGCACAGAAACAAAAAGTAAATTAGTGGGTTGCCAGCAGCTGGGAGGAATTGGAGGGAAATGGGAGTAACTGCTAACAGATACAAGATTTCTTTTTGGAGTGATGGAAATGTTCTAGAATTAGATAATGGTAATGACTTCAAGACTCTGCAAATATATAGAAACCACTGAGCTATGTATTTTTAAAGGATGAATTTTATGGTATGGTATGTGAATTACATTTCAATTAAACAAAAAAGAAACAAGAAGTGTCCAAAAATGATGGGGACATATCAAAGGACACAGAAATCAGCTTGAAGGAGCTTCCACTGACCTAACCAGAGAGATTCTAAACATCAAAGTAAATAAGGGTAGCAACAGATTATAACCATTGGCTTAAAAAAAGAAAGTAATGAGTCTTTACAACATAAATGAATGAATTCCAAGTGTAATGAGGAATGGGGTATTTTCATAGTTTCAAAATTCCTCTCCACAAAAATACTAATTACAAAAAACAAGGAGTCACTTCAGAGGCAAATCTTGGCAGATGTCACCTTTCATGAGTGATCAGAGTGAATGAACATCATCAGTAATAGGACAAACAAACTTCATGCTCCCTGACAGATCGCAATAAAAAGGACACAGCAATGTGCACACTAGGGGAGGTTGGGAGAGGATCTGGGGGGAGGGGTAGGTAAGGTATATGGTAACTCCCTGTACTTTCTGCTCCATTTTTCTCTGAACCTATAACTGCTCTAAAAAAATAAAGTTTACTGAAGAGAGATCAAGGTAGTGAAGCAGGAGAACAGTGGAATTCATCTCCCTCCAAAAACACATCAAAAATACATCTCCATGTGGAACCATCTCACTGAACACTAACTGGAGACTGGCAGAAAGACTCTTGTACAACCGAGGCTACAGGAAACATCCACACGGAATCAGGTAGGAAAGGAAGAAAAGTGATCAGGTGGGGGACTGTGCGCTTGGGAGGGGACTCAGAAGAAGAAGGGGATTTCACAGGCGGAGAACCTCCCTGGGGAGTGAGCCACTGAAGCCGCATACTGGGAGCCACAGCCCAGGGGTTCGATGCCAGGAAGACAAGTCTCCTTGGCTGGTTGAAGGGCTGGTTGTACTAACAGAAGGGCTGTGGGAAGGGCTGTGGGCTGTGGGGAGCATGCACACCCTTGCTAACTTCCAAAACAGGGTGGGGAGGTCAGATTGAAACTGCATAAAACACTGGCTGGCTTCCCAACCAAATGAAACATGTGATCCCAAACTCAGTACTCTTGACCAAAAAGGACATTATTTGCACATCTGGCAAAACGAGAAAGGTCTGACAACTGGATGGTGGTAATGCATCAAAGTTCATTCCCTAATTTGATGGCTGTGTTGTAGTTATGTACAAAATCCTTTTTTGAAGGGAACATTTTCAAACATAGTAGGGGATGCACCTAGCAACTTACTCTCAAATGGTTCAAAGAAAAAAATTCTCTGTACTATACTTGCAAATTTTCTATAAACCTGAGATAGTTTTTTTTTAATTTAAATGCACTAAAACTATCATATTTTAAATTTCCAGAGTACTTTCTTTTTCTGATCCTTTTTATGACATCTTTATCTTACTTCATGGACATAATTCTTTTCTTACTTCTTTAATATAATTACCTACAATTTGCTCTGACTTTTTTTCTTTTTTCCTAAACCTTCTGTTTCAATACTATTTCCTCCAAGTTCCTGTTTTGTGGTTTGATCTCTGTCTTTCACACTGGATGCTGTCCTCAAATGCCTCACATTGAACAAATGAAGTACCAAAAGCGAACTGGAAGCTCTGCACGTGTGGCTTCTCAGCTGGAAGGCTTCCACTGCATGGCGACTGGGGGGGAACAAAGCTATTTCATTGGGAGACCTCCAACTGTCAGTATATCTAGGTCTTTTCTTTGGACTCCTGAGAAGAGTCGTATAATCTCCTATAAGGAGGCGTCGAGATGTAATACCAGGTAATCACTGTGTGAAAGAAGAACAGAAGATGGGAAGGGTCTCTCTTTAAAATATAGGATTTCCCTTTATCCTCCTGCTTTTACTTCGGAACTTCATCCTTTGATCTCTGTTATGTCTCATGTCCCCAAGTCTTGACCCTCTTTAGTTTCATTTTCCAAGGAAAACCTTAGATTTTGGAGTAGTCTTTTCATTGTATAAGATGGACCTCTCAGAGAATTTAAATCCTACCTCCCTTTATGTCCACCTCTTATTCAAAATGGAAGTCACTAAATATCATATATGTACAAATGATTGTTAAACAACATGGGTTTGAACCATGTGGGTCTATCTATATATGGATTCTTTCAATAGTAAATATTATAGTACTACATGATCCACTGTTGGTTGAATCCACGGATGCGGAACCGCAGATATGGAAGAACTATGTATATAGAGTTGATTATAGGGTTATATGTAGACTTTCCACTGTACGGAGAGTCAGCGCCACATGTTCAAGGGTCAATGGTACATCTCAAAGAGGAATATGATTATTTAATTCAGTAGTTTCTTCCTGAGTATCTCTTCTTTTTTATTCTATTAACCAGAGACCTTTTAGACACTGTTTTGAATCTCAGTCTTAAGGGTCTTTTACAGCACTTATGTGATTGCTCCTCGGGTGTCTCCTTCACTGTTACTTCCTCTATGCCATATACTAATTACAATGAACATATGTGCATTCATGCATAAAATATTCCTGAGCATCTACTATGTATCAGACATTGTTTTAATCATTAGGTTACAATATCAACAAGACAATGGCCTTGACCTAACAGTACCCAATGTTTCATAGAAGATGGATAAGTAGACTTAAAATACGAAATACTGTGATATATACTAATTGATATTAATATATGCACTGGGTACTATGGAGCCAAAGAAGATGGGAATCCAAATCAGACTAGAGCAGGGGTATATTATTTGGGGTAGGATGGGCTACTGTAAGAAATACTCCAATAATTTATTATTGCTAATTATTTATTATTATTGATGGTCTTTGCGGTGGGCTGAAAACTTCCTAAAGAGGAGATGCCTGAAAAATAAGATTTTGCCAGATGAAGGCAGACAGAAGCACTCTTTTCTCACACTCATATGTGAGAAAGCTAGGGGACAAGAAATACCTAGCCAACTCCAAGTCCAGAAATTTTGGTGAGGAAAGTACTACTGCTAGGTGCCTTAAGAACTCAGTCTGCCAGACACTGTCAGACCCAAGCCTCGATCCTTGAAGCTTACATGGAAAACCAGAGCACTCAGCCAGAGCACACAACACTCCAATAGTGAATGGCATAATCCGTCTCTGAAACCAATCTCACCCACATTCCTTCCCTTCCCACCACCATTTCTATGCATTAAATAATCATAAGACTTGAAAGAAAACAAAGAAGATTCCTAGTCAGAAAAATGTCAATGATTAAGAAGTCTTGCTCTATCAGAATTAATAAAATACTTCCAATTTTCTGCTGGAAATGACTGCTCTTCAGAATTAGTCTAAACATACAAAATAAAATAATGTAATTAAATCTGTATTTCTGATTCCTTATCCTAAAGTAAGATTTAACTATTCAACACTTGTGCGATTGACTAAGAAATATTCATAACATTAATCAGGTAGATATACCAATTAATTGGGTAGATTTTCTCTTAATAATATTGCTCAAGTTCATGCTCTTCGTCATGCTGAAATTACCTGTCTATGCCCAAGGTAGAAGTTGACTCTGAAAGGAAGAAGCCAAGCACTGGTAGAGAAATTAGCATTTTGATGTAATTCAATAGGAATTTTAAAACATCTTTTTCCCTGGACTTAAGCCAAATCTTTTTTGTAAAAAAAGCAATATTCCTGATTTAATAAGAGACAGTGTCATAAATGAAGCAATTAGAATATATATTCATGAGCATTAGTTTCTATAAAGCTATTTGTTTTCTCAAGTTCAAGCTCTCAAGAGAAATAAGATCACTAGATTTCTTACCTTTTTTCCCTTACACATGTGATAAGGAACGGACCTCTATGTGTTTACTCATGATGCTTGCTGCACTACCAGCCAGTCCTGCTGTTTCAGTGTGCTCTGTTTGATCCTAAAGAAAAAACACATTGCTCATTATATCTGCTAAAGCAATAAGCCCCAATTTTCTTCATATCAATCTATCATAGCTAGACAAATAAAAGCTATTCCAATTATATCTTCAGATTCAAAGACCTGGCCAGCATGGAATGCAGCAGCAGACGTATTATATTGTCTAAAAAGGCCCAAAGCTAAATGTTTCAATGAATAGTTAAGAATTTCCACACACTTCTTATTTTCAATGAGTAATACAAAGTGAAAGATCAAAGCCAGGTACTTTCTATCCAATGACTATGGTAATTCATAAAAACACCTTTTATTTATATTTCAATAGGCCTTCCACGAATCCAAAGCTAACAAAACTGCTGCTTCACAAGAAAGTCCTCTGTTAGTGATTTTTTTCCTGTACACAGAATTCTTAAACTGAGATCAAAAGATTTCTGTTAAGATTTTTTAATGCCAAACAACTGTTTCTCCTCCAAATGGAGTCCCTTATGATTTCAGCCTCTCTCTGCTGCTTAGAAGCAACAGATTAGCAGTTGAAACTAATCAGAATAAAACTAAGTATCTCATATTATCTGTATAAAATATCTAACCTATGCTCAAAACAGTTTCAAAATAGAAGAGTATCCTAGATATGATCTAGTAAACATCACTTAATTTTAAAGTTATCTGGCAATAAAAGAAATTCTTCTGACATTATTTCAAATGTAATTCTATTATCTGATGTGAAAATGATGTGCTTACTAAAATAAGTATTCTAAAAGACCAAAGCGTAAGCCTTTGACTTTGTGGATCACAACAAACTGTGGAAAATTCTTAAAGAAATGGGAATACCAGACCACCTGACCTGCCTCCTGAGAAATCTGTATTCAGGTCAAGAAGCAACAGTTAGAACAGATTGGTTCCAAATAGGAAAAGGAGCACATCAAGGCTGTATATTGTCATCCTGCTTATATGCAGAGTACATCATGAGAAATGCTGGACTGGATGAAGCATAAGCTAGATTCAAGATTGCTGGGAGAAATATCAATAACCTCAGATATGCAGATGACAACACCACCCTAATGGCAGAAAATGAAGAAGAACTAAAGAGCCTCCTGATGGAAGTGAAAGAGGAGAGTGAAAAAGTTGGCTTAAAACTCAACATTCAGAAAACTAAGATCATGGCACCTGGTCTGATCACTCCATGGCAAATAGATGGGGAAACATGTAAACAATGAGAGATTTTACTTTTTTGGCTTCCAGAATCACTGCAGATGATGACTGCAGCCATGAAATTAAAAGATGCTTGCTCCTTGGAAGGAAAGCTATGTCCAACCTGGACAACATATTAAAAAGCAGAGACATTACTTTGCCAACAAAGATGCTAGCCAACAGAGTCTAGTCAGGGCTATGGTTTTTCCAATAGTCATGTATGGATGTGATAGTTGGACTATTAAGAAAGCTGAGTGCCAAAGAATCGATGCTTTTGAACTATGGTGTTGGAGAAGACTCTTGGAGAGTCCCTTGGACTGCAAGGAGATCCAACCAGTCCATCCTAAAGGAAACCAGTCCTAAATATTCATGGAAGGAATGATGCTGAAGCTGAAACTCCAATACTTTGGTCACCTAATGCAAAGAGTTGACTCATTGGAAAAGACCCTGATGCTGGGAAAGATTGAAGGCGGGAGGAAAAGGGGATGACAGAGGATGAGATGGTTGAATAGCATCACCGACTCGATGGACATGAGTTTGAGTAAGCTCCAGGAGCTGGTGACAGACAGGGAAGCCTGGTGTGCTGCGATTCATGGGGCTACAAAGAGTCAGACACGACTGAGCGACCGAACTGAACTGATTCTAAAAGGCCAGGAATTCAAGGTTCCAGAGAACAATTTTTAAAAGTGGAATGAAAAATAAATTTATATTTTAAAAAAAATCACTGATGAAAGATTTTCCTGTCTTGAGAACTTGGAAAAATATATACATGCTGTATACTCTAAATGAGAAGAGCTACCGATGCTAAGAAACAACTTCCATCTATCAAATAAATGATAAAATCATATCAGAAGTATGTAAGGGCTGTATAGGATAGAAGCTCCAAAGTCAAAATGAGAATGAGGCCAAAGTAATACTTCTAATAACTAGCTAAAATTAAATATATATATATATATCTAAATTTCAAAGTCAAATTCTGAGTGTGTCTATTTTAACATGTGAGGCAAGTCCAATAATATGATGTAACTGTCTCAAACATCATAGGTTTTCCTTCCGGATCCCTCTGACCTTCTAGCCTCAGCTGGTAAAATCTCAAGCCTGGTTAAATTCGACTATCTACCTACTCCATACATTCCCGTAAGCAGCTTAAACAAGGCTAAAGGAAAACCCACACAAGAAGGTGACTCCTCTCAACTTCACATTTATGACTTCACACTACATTTTCCTTAGTTAGTCTACTTTCAACCCTGTATCTCATCTTCACCTTTCTGATATGCCCCAAATCCTTCAGTTGAAAGGTTTCACAATTCAATTCTACCAGAAGATAAACCTCTAGTTTCCTACAGGACAAGAAGGAAAATTACTTGACTACAAAAGAGAAGGTGGAATACCTGCAAAATTAACCACTCCTAGCACAGACTTCCAACCAATCCTGTTTTAACACCACACCTCACTGAAGCCTTTAGAGATCCCTAACGCCTCCACATCTATGGTGGTACTCACTTGCTTCTCATCACAGCTCCCTCTGAAGGTAATTTATAGTCTTTGTTTTAAAACCTTTCTTTACTTTTTCTTTTTTATAGCTTATTTTTTCATTTATCTTTTAATTTAAAAATTTAGATAATTTTAAATTATACTTTCCACTTATAGTTATTACAAAATATCAGCTATATTCTCCATGTTGTACAATACATCCTTGAGCCTATCTTACACTCAGTAGTATGTATTAATACCTCCCACTTCCTGGCCCCTACATTGCCCCTGTCTCTCTCCCCCTGGGAACCACAAGTTTATTCTCTCTGTGTTTCTTTTTTTGTTATATTTGCTAATTTCCTATATTTCTTAGATTCTGCATATAAGTGGTAACCTATAGTATCTTTCTCCGACTTACGTTATTTAGCGTAACATCCTCCAAGTCCATCCATGTTGCTGTAAATGGTAACAGTTCATTCTTTTTTATGGCTGAGGAGTATTCCAACGTACATCTATACCACACGTTCTTTATGCATTTATCTACTGATGTACACTTAGGTTGTTTTACATCTTGGTAATTGTAAATAACACTGCTATGAACACTGGGGTGTGTGTATCTTTTTCAAATAGTGTTTTTGTCTTTTTCATTTATATAACTTAAGAGTGGAACTGCTGAGTCATATGAAAATTCTATCTTAAAAAAAAATTTAAAAAAAAATTCTATCTTTAGTTCTTTGAGAAAACTCCATATTGTTTTCACAGTGGCTGTACCAATTAACATTCCCACCAACAGTGTAGAAGGGTTCCTTCTCCTCCACATCCTCTCCAGCACATATTATTTGTGTCTTTTCAGTAACAGTCATTATGACAAACCTATGATTTTTGAGAGTTACATAATATTACTGGACTTGCACCACAGGTTAAAAAGACACACATACTCAGAATGTGACATGATATCACATTATGGTTTTTATTTGCATTTCCTGATGGTTAATGATGTTGAGCATCTTTTCATGTGCCTGTTGGCCATCTGTATTTCCACTTTGGCTATTTAATTCTTCTGCCCATTTTTAAAACAGGTTGCTCTTATGATGTTGAATTTTATGAGCTGTCTATACTTTCACCCATTCAGTAGGTTGTCTTTTCATTTTGTTAATGGTTTCCCTTGTTGTGCAAAAGCTTTTAATCTTAATTAGATCCTATTTACTTACTTTTGTTTCCTTCACTTTAGGAGATGAATCCAAAAAAATATTGTTGCAATTTATGTCAAAGAATGTTTTGCCTATGCTTTCCTCTAGGAATTTAATAATATCCAGTCTTGCATTTAGGTCATTAATCTATTTTAAGTTTATTTTTATATATGACATTAAAGAATGTTCTAATTTCATTCTTTTAAATGTAGCTGTCCAATATTCCCAGCATCATTTACTGAAGAGATTGTCTTCCCCACTGTATATTCTTGCCTCCTTTGTCATAGATTAATTGACCATATTTGCATGGGTTTATTTCTGAGCTTTCCATCTTGTTTCATTGATCTATAAGTCTGTTTTTGTGCCAGTTCCTATTGTTTTGGTTACCATAACTTTGTAGTATAGTCTGAAGTCAGGGAGACTGATTCAACCGGCTCCATTCTTTCTCAAGATTGTTTTGGCTGTTTAGGTACTTTTGTGTTTCCAAACAATTTTTAAAATTATTTGTGCTACTTCTGCGAAAAATACCATCAGTATTTTGATATGGATTGTGCCTGGAAAATCCCATGGATGGAGGAGCCTGGTAGGCTGCAGTCCATGGGGTCGCTAAGAGTTGGACACAACTGAGTGACTTCACTTTCACTTTTCACTTTCATGCACTGGGGAAGGAAATGGCACCCCACTCCAGTGTTCTTGCCTGGAGAATCCCAGGGACAGGGGAGCCTGGTGGGCTGCCGTCTATGGGGCCGCACAGAGTCGGACACGACTGAAGTGACTTAGCAGCAGCACTGTAACTACAGATTGCCTTGGGTGGTATGATCATTTTAACAATATCAATCATTCCAATCCTAGAATACAATATATGTTTCCATCTCTTTATGTTGTCTTCAATTTCTTTCACCAGTATCTCACAGTTTTCCAAGTGCAGGTCTTCTGCCTCCTCAAGGAGGTTTATACCTAGGTATTTTATTCTCTTTGATACAATGCTGAAAGTGAAAGTCACTCAGTCATGTCTGACTCTTTGCAACCCCATGGACTATACAGTCCATGGAATCCTCGAGGCCAGAATACTGGAGTGGGTAGCGTTTTCCTTCTTCAGGGGATCTCCCCAACCCAGGGATTGAACCCAGGTCTCTCGCATTGCAGGCAGACTCTTTACCAGCTGAGTTACAAGGTAAGCCCAAGAATACTGGAGTGGGTATGGGATCATTTCCTGAATTTTTCTTTCTGCTATTTCGTTGTTAGTCTACAGAAATGCAATAGATTTCTATGTATTAATTTTATATCTTACAACTTGACTGAATTTGATAAGCTCTAGTAATTTTCTGGTGGTGTTTTTTAGGATATTCTGTGTATAGTGTCATGTCATTTGAAAACAGTGACAGTTTCACTTCTTCCAGTTTCACTTCTTCCTTTCCACTTTATATTCCTTTCCTTTTTCTTCTCTGATTGCTATGGGTAGGACTTCCAAACTATGCTGGATAAGAATGGCATCCTCAGTTTCAGATGTTCCTGATCTTAGAGGAAATGGTTTCAGCTTTTTACCATTAAGCATAATGTTAACTGTGGATTTGTCAGATATGGCCTGATTCGTGTTGAGATATGTTCCTCAATGCCTGTTTCTGGAAAGATTTTTTTTTTTTAACATAAATGAATGCTGAATTTTAGCTAAAGCTTTTTCTGCATCTATTGAGATGAGCATATGCTCTTTACTCTTCAATTTATTAATGTGGTATATTACATTGACTGATCTGCAGATATGGAAAAATCCCTACGTCACTGGGATAAATTCCACTTGATCATGGTATATGACCATTCTAATGCATTATTGGATTTTAGTTTGCCAGTAATATGTTGAGGATTTTTGCAGTTATGTTCACCATAGTGGTATTAGTCTGTAATTTTCCTTTTTTATGATATCCTTGTCTGGTTTTGATACCAGAGTGATGGTGGCCTTATAGAATTAGTTTGCAAGTGTTCTTTCCTCTGCAATTTTCTGGAACAATTTCAGAAGGACAGGTATTGGCTTTTCTCTAAGTGTTTGACAGAATTCATCTGTGAAGCCGTCTTGTCCTGTACTTTCGTTTGTTGGGAGTTTTTAAATCACAGTTCCAATTTCAGTACTTGTGACTGTTCACATTTTCTAGTTCTTTTTGGTTCAGTATTGGGAGACGGTATCTTTCTAAGAATTTGTCCATTTCTTTCAGGTTGCCCATTTTATTGGCACATAGATGCTTATTTATAATAGTCTGATACAATCCTTTGTATTTTTGTCTGTGTCTGCTGTAGCTTCTCCTTTTTAATTTCTAATTTTATTGATCTGAGCCCTTTCCCTTTTTTTCTTGATGAGCCTAGCTAAAGCTTTATCAATTTTATCTTTTCAGAGAACCAACTTTTACTTTCCTTGATCTTTTCTGTTTTTTTTCATTTCTATTTCATTTACTTCTGCTCTGAACTTTATTCTTTCTTTCCCTTTTCTAACTTTGGTTTTGTTTGTTCTTTCTCTAGTTACTTTAGATATATGGTTGCTGCTGTTGCTAAGTCGCTTCAGTCGTGTCTGACTCTGTGCGACCCCATAGACGGGCAGCCCACCAGGCTCCTCCGTCCCTGGGATTCTCCAGGCAAGAATACTGGAGTGGGTTGCCATTTCCTTCTCCAATGCATGAAAGTGAAAAGTGAAAGTGAAGCTGCTCAGTCGTGTCCGACCCTCAGTGACCCCATGGACTGCAGCCCACCAGGCTCCTCTGTCCATGGGATTTTCCAGGCAAGAGTACTGGAGTGGGGTGTTGCTTATCTGATTATACATATCAATAATTAGCTTAAAAGTAAATGGATTAAATGCACCAACCAAAAGACATAGACTGGCTGGGCAGATGAAAACATGTACATGTATGCACTTCCACTTATCACATCATTCTGCTTGACCCCCTCCCAAATTGTATGCAATTATTTTATACTGTTAGGTTAATCATGTTCCCATTATGGCTTGCAACTCTAATTATCTTTTATTTCTTGTCTGGCTATTGATTGTGAAAACTGACAAACATCTTCATTAGTGTGGGAAAAAAACACCACGCATTTGTATTCTCTTCCCTTCACAATTACTGTATTTGATATCCACAACGGCTTATTGTGGACACAGATGATTTTACTACGTTTGTCGTTTAACCTCCCTACTAGTTTCGTGTGTGGATGATACACTACTTTTACTATATGTCTGCCTTTGATGGTGAGTCTTTTCATTTCATAACTTTCTTGTTTCTAGTTGTGGCCTTTTCTTTTTCGCCTGGAGAAGTTGTTTTAACATTTTTTGCAAAGCTGGTTTGGTGGTGCTGAACTCTTTTTAACTTTTTCTTGTCCATAAAGCTTTTGATCTCTCCCGGTAAGGTATTATTATTGATTTTAAGCTTTTCCCTTTCATCACTTTGAATATATCCTGTCACTCCCTTCTAGCCTATAGTTTCTGCTGAAACTGATAGCCTTATTGGGAGTTTCCTTGTATGTTACTTTTTGCTTTTCCCTTGCTGCTTTTAATATTCTCTCTTTATCTTTAATTTTTTGTCGTTTTAATATAATATGTCTTGGTGTGTTCCTCTTTGGATTCACCATATATGAGATTCTATATATACTTAGGTGACTGTTTTCTTTCCCAAGTTTGGGAAGTTTTCAGCTACTATCTTCCAGGCCCTTTCTCTCTCTCTTCTCCTTCTAGGACCCCTATAATGCAAATATTAGTGCACTGACTTATAGCATCACAGAATGGTTTTTTGGAAGGAACCAAAGAAATTCAGTAAATGCACAGATGTACACTATAAAATACAGCATAGAGTGCCTTAAATACAGTTCAATACACACAGGAAAAAGTATCTTTTTTATTCTGGATCTGTCACCTCCCAATGTGACATTAACAGTCACTTAATTCTCTACATTCTCACAATACATTTATATCAATAACACTTTTCACATTACATGGTAATTTCTCTTTATAAATGTGTTACACCCCACTGAACAATAAGCCACTCAAGAAAGGAAGCCTTTTTTATTCATCCCTTTATACCAATACTTCAGCACAGTGCTTGTCATAAACTAGGTATTAAAAACACATGGCATAATTAATTAAGTATAGCATGGCAAGGATTCCAAATCAATGGCTCCTAACTGTATCCCCTCCTTCTATTTCTACTACAGCTGCCTTAGTTTAGGCCCTGATTAGTTCTCATCCAGATTGGTTCAGTATAGTTTCCAAACTAATGTCACTATCTCCTTTTGTCTAGAAAATATATCCTTTCATAGTTCTACCAAAGTAACTTTTTAAAAGAAAATCAGGTCACATTATTTTTCTGCTTACAAATATTTAGATAGCTCTCCATCTCACCTATTTAATGGACATATCTCTGGATGTCACAATGATGGGTCTTCATTTGCTACCATATATACTAGCCAGATTGATTGTACTTTCCTAGTTAACTGAATGGATCCTCTTCCTCCTTTCCCCCAAGATGAAGTGTAGCTTTTTAGCATGGCATAGAGATCCCTTCAGAACTTGGTCTTTCACTACTTTCCAAAGCTCCAATCATACCAAACTACCAATATTTCTTGTGAGACGCTCTACCAAGCTTCTCTATCATTGCATGTTCTATACCTATGTTGAACTACTTTTGATTTGCCTAACTTGCATTGCCAAGGTTCTGTTCACTTCAGCTCAACCTGGGAAGCCTTCCTCAATTCTCTACAACCTGTTTTAGAAGAGTCACCCTATGTTCTTGTCATGCATCTCTTTACTAACGGCAGCACAGACCAAATTAATTTACATTAATTAATGTAAAGAAGTAAGTAAAGAAGAAGACAGTAATCCTGTCTGTCTTCCCCACTGGACTGTGAATTCACTGAGAAAACGACTGTCTTCATTCTCTTCAAGCCAGGGCATGGCACATATGCATGCATGCTCTGTTGCTCAGTCCTGCCTAGCTCTTTGTGACCTCAGGGACTGCAGCCCACCTCTGTTCATGAGATTTCCCAGGCAAGAATACTGGAGTGGGTTGCCATTTCCTTCTCTAGAACATCTTCCAGACCCAGGGATCGAACCTGCATCTCTTGCACTGGCAGGCAGATTCTTTACCACTGAGCCACTTGAGAAGCCCATAGTGTTCAATAAATATCTCATGAAGAAGTAAATCAAATGAAACTAATAATGTTCATACTTAAGCAATAAACTTCATGATGAAGATTTCTTCCTAAGAAATAAATATTTATGAATATGTGTGTGTTGGAAGAGAGAGGGCCAGTAAACAAATACAAGAGAGAAACGAAAAGCAGAAATTTTCTAGTAGGAGAGAGAAAAAGTGTCAAAGATTTAAATAATTGGGAAATGTTATTGTTAGTATACAAACATAGGTCCTTTGACATAACAATTACCCTTCTAGACATTTATCTTAAGGAAAAAAATAGAAAGGATGTAAAACACGTTAACTGTGAGATTGATGTTTTAACACAGTGTATAGAGAGAAAAATCTAAATGTCAAATGGAAATATCAATTTACAAAATGGTGCAAATGGTAAGACTCCACACTTGGGGAAAAACATAAAAGCCTTTAAAACTATATACACTATAATAGTCTCAATAGTGTTTGGGTAATTAACATTTTCTTCAAACTTATCTATAGCCCCAATTTTTTTTAGGATGAATATGTACTATTTATTAATAAAAGGGAAGAGAATGGAGCATCCATGAATTTCAATGAGTAAAAACCAAAGTACTTCAATTTTTACTTTCAAATATGAAAACTGAAAAAGGAAGGAAGCAGGAAAGACAAGTATTTTAAAAGACTATCTCCCTGGGATGTATAACAGATGATTAAAATTTTAATTATAATATAGGGGAAGTGAAAGAAGAATCATCTAAAATTAAGAAACCAAGATTTTAAAAAACCTGTAAGGAAAAATGACAAGAATAAAGATGATGTTTAAAATATAAAATACAAACAATTTATAGGACACTATGATGTGGGATTGTTTACAATATAAGAGATTAAGGCAATAATTTCCAAAATCCTGGCTGCACATTTAAAAAAAGAAAAAATAAATTAGAAGATATTCTCAGTTAAATATTGTTTCCTGTCTTGTCTCTGGTTAATACTATTCACCTGAGAACAAATTCAGTAGCTGCTTAACATCCAAACTTCTTAATAGTATTTCCACCAAGAAGTCTGACAAACAGTCTAACTCAATATATACAAAATTACATTTAACATCCCAAAGTCCTCATTCTTGTTTTCCTATCTCAGTCTGGGCAGGGATCTCAAGGTAGGTGGAGGTGGTGTTCAGTTGCTCAGTTGTGTCCGACTCTTTGTGACCTCATGAATTGCTCCATGCCAGGCTTCCCTGTCCTTCACTATCTCCCAGAGTTTGCTCAAACTCCTATCCATTGAATCGGTGATGGCATCCAACCATCTTATCCTCTGTCCTCCCCTTCTCTTCCTGCCTTCAATCTTTTCTAGCATCAGGGACTTTTCCAATGAATGGGCTCTTCACATCAAGTGGCCAAAGTATTGGAGCTTCAGCTTCAGCATTAGTCCTTCCAATGAATATTCAGGGTTCATCTCCTTAGGGGACTTCCCTTGTAGCTCAGCTGGTAAAGAATGCACCTGGGTTCTATCCCTGGGTTGGGAAGATTCCCCTGGAGAAGGGAAAGGCTACCCACTCCAGTATTCTGGCCTAGAGAATTTCATGGACTGTATGGTCCATGGGATCACAAAGAGTTGGACACGACTGAGCGAACTGACTAGTTTGATCTCTGTGCTGTCCAAGGGACTCTCAAGAGTCTTCTCTGGCATCACAGTTCAAAGCCATCATTTCTTTGGCATTCAGCCTTTTATACTGTCCAGCTCTTCCATACATGACTACTGGAAAAACCATAGCTTTGACTATATGGACCTTTGTAGGCAAAGTAATGTCTCTGATTTTTAATATGCTGTCTAGGTTTGTCATTGCTTTTCTTCCAAGGAGTAAGCGTCTTTTAATTTCATGGCTGCAGTCATCATCCACAGTGATTTTGGAGCCCAAGAAAATAAAGTCATTCACTGTTTCTATTGTTTCCCCATCTATTTGCCATGAAGGGACCAGATGCCATGATCTTAGTTTTTTGAATGTTGAGTTTTAAGCCAGTTTTTTCACTCTCCTCTTCCACCTTCATCAAGAGACTCTTTAATTCCTCTCTGCTTTCTGCCATAAGGGTGGTGTCATCTGCATATCTGAGGTTATTGATATTTCTCCCAGCAATCTTGATTCCAGCTTGTGCTTCATCCAGCCCAGCATTTCACATGATGTATCTGCATATAAGTTAAACGAGCAGGGTGACAATATACAGCCTCGATGTACTCCTTTCCCAGTTTTGAACCAGTCTGTTGTTCCATGTCCGATTCTAACTGATGCTTCTTGACCTGCATACAGGTTTCTCCGGAGGCAGGTAAGCTGGTCTGGTATTCCCACCTCTTTAAGAATTTTCCACAGTTTGTTCTGATCCACACAGTCGAAGGCTTTGGCGTAGTCAATAAAACTGAAGTACATGCTTTCCTGTAATTCTCTTGCTTTTCCTATGATCCAACGGATGTTGACAATTTGATCTCTGGTTCCTCTGCCTTTTCTAAATCCAGCTTGAACATCTGCAAGTTCTCAGTTCATGTACTGCTGAAGCCTAGCTTGAAGGATTTTGAGCATTACTTTGCTAGCATGTGAAATGAGTGCAATTGTACGGTAGTTTGAACATTCTTTGGCATTGCCCTTCTTTGGGATTGGAATGAAAACTGGCCTTTTCCAGTCTGTGGCCACTGCTGAGTTTCCCAAATTTGCTGACATATTGAGTGCAGCACTTCACAGCATCATCTTTTAGGTTTGACATAGCTCAGTTTGAATTCCATCACCTCCACTAGCTATGTTCATAGTGATGCTTTCTAAGGCCCACCCACTGACTTCACACTCCAGGATGTATGGCTCTAGGTGAGTGATCACACCATTATGGTTATTCAGGTCATTAAATCTTTTTTGTATAGTTCTTCTGTGTATTCTTGCCACCTTTTCTTTTTTTTTTTTCCTTCCAAATTCCCTTTTTTTTTTTTAAATTTTTTTTAAAATTTTAATTCTTACATGCGTTCCCACCAGTCAGAATGGCTGCGATCCAAAAATCTGCAAGCAATAAATGCTGGAGAGGGTGTGGAGAAAAGGGAACCCTCCTACACTGTTGGTGGGAATGCAAACTAGTACAGCCACTATGGAGAACAGTGTGGAGATTCCTTAAAAAATTGCAAATAGAACTACCTTATGACCCAGCAATCCCTCTGCTGGGCATACACACTGAGGAAACCAGAATTGAAAGAGACACAGGTACCCCAATGTTCATCGCAGCACTGTTTATAATAGCCAGGACATGGAAACAACCTAGATGTCCATCAGCAGATGAATGGATAAGAAAGCTGTGGTACATATACACAATGGAGTATTACTCAGCCGTAAAAAAGAATTCATTTGAATCAGTTCTGATGAGATGGATGAAACTGGAGCCAATTATACAGAGTGAAGTAAGCCAGAAAGAAAAACACCAATACAGTATGCCACCTTTTCTTAATATCTTCTGCTTCTGTTAGGTCCACACCGTAGGTATGACATATTATATTTCCAAAGATGGGGAATTCCCTGGCAGTCCAGTGTTAGAATTCCATGCTTTCACTACTGAGGGCCCGGTTCAATCCCCGGATCAGGAACTAAGATCCTACAAGTCCCATCCTACAGCTCAAAAAACAAAAATTACCAAAATGGCTGCTGCAATAGCCATTCCATCCCACATAATCTTCTTTAAAGAACAGTAAAATCTATATCCCCTTCCTCTAAACACAGGCAAAGCTTCATGACTACTTTGGCTAACAGAGTAAATAAAACAGGAGGGAGACAACTTCTAAACCTAGGTCATAATATATAATAGATACAGCTGAGTCCCTTTGCTCTCCACCTAAAACTGTTACAACATTGTTAACTGGCCATACTCCAATACAAAATTAAAAGTTTTAAAAATTGCTATTCCTTTAAATAAATCAGAACTGGAAAAAAAAAAAAAGCTAATAGAGTTCCTGCCTGTTCTTGGGACACTCAGTCTTTGAATCCAGTTATCCTGCCAGAGAGACCACAGGGAAAGGCTACATGTAGGTGATTTGGCCCATGAACCTTCCCAAATGTGAATGAGCAAACCTCTAGCCCCAGACACTGTCTGGCTACAATTTCATGAAGATCCTTAAAAGAGAACCACTTAGCTAGTTCAATCAATCCCTAGAATCACAAGACAGAATTACATTATTGTGGTGAGACATTATGTTTTTGTGCAAATTATTATATACCAATAGATATAAACAATAGTAGGTTAGTAATTTGACACTCTTCAATCCAATCTCATATGAAAATTCCATGAAAAAAGGGTAAGAACCATAAGAAGGACAGGCAAAAAAGAAGACCCCTGATGGCAGCCTCTCGGCTACTGGCTTATTTTTAGCTCTAGTTCCAAATTTACATATGTCACTCAATAAAAAAGCCTTTGGGCTTCTCAGAGTAGTCTAGAAAACATAATCATTACTCAAACAAGAAGGTAGGTGAGAGAAGGGGGTCTTATCTCCTTCTCTAGAAGCTTACCAAAGTTTTCCTCTAAAGAGTTCTCATAAATGCATTTTTTCATCTCTTTTACTTTCCAGTGTTACTTTAGTACTCCTTATAGATTGGCACCCTGGGAATTCATCCACCTAGCCAGTTCCTTAACTAATCTATGCATCATGATCCACCTGGCCCACCAACCCTAAAACTTCAGTGCCATTCTGGATTCCACCTCTCCTTCTCCCTCGCCTTTACTTCACTCTAACACCAAGTGTTGCCAATCTTGCCTTTTAAACCTCTCATATCTATCCACTGCTCTCCATTCCCAGGCCATATTCCACACCATCAACATCTTTCTGTTGCTCAGATTTCTGCAAGAAATCTGTCTCCCTGGCCCCCATTTTGCGTCCATCTAGCCTATCCTCTACGCAAATAAAAAACACAAATTTGATGATATTACTTTCATATTTAACACCATTTAATGGTATCCTGTTGCCCTGAGGATAAAGCCCATACCTCTGTAACACACCTTTGTTGATTTGGTTTCTGCTTACCTCTCTAGTATGAAACATTCTCTTTAGTCTCAAATCCTTGCTCTATACACTGATCATCCTGATCAACTGAACTTTAGATTCTCAATACTGCTCATCTCCATTTCTCAAAACAGGCCTTCATACCAATACATGCTACAGTATAGATGAACCTTGAAAATCTTATGCTAAGTGAAACCAGTCACAAAAGATCACATACTGTATGGTTCTGTTTATACAAAATGTCAAGAACAGGCAACTCTTTAGAAACAGAAAGTAGATTAGTAGCTGCCAGGGGTCAGGGACAAGAGGGAATAGGGAGTGAATGTTAATGGGTACGGTGTTTCTTTGGGGGTGATGAAAATGTTTTGGAATTAGGTGGTGATGGTTGGAAAACTGAATATAACTGAAAACCACTGAATGTGAACTTTAAAAGAGAGAATTTTATGATATGTGAATTATATCTCAAAACTATTGAGGAAAAAACAGGTCTTCACATATTATTATTTAGGCCTGGAATACTCTGCGCCCACCAATATTACTCAACTACTTCTTGCTTATCCTCCTTTTCCTACCCTAACCATGCACTCAATATGCCAGCAAATTTGGAAAACTCAGCAGTGGCCACAGGACTGGAAAAGGTCAGTTTTCATTCCAATCCCAAAGAAAGGCAATGCCAAAGAATGCTCAAACTACTGCACAATTGCACTCATCTTACATGCTAATAAAGTAATGCTCAAAATTCTCCAAGCCAGACTTCAGCAATACGTGAACCGTGAACTTCCTGATGTTCAAGCTGGTTTTAGAAAAGGCAGAGGAACCAGAGATCAAATTGCCAACATCTGCTGGATCATCAAAAAAGCAAGACAGTTCCAGAAAAACATCTATGTCTGCTTTATTGAATATGCCAAAGCCTTTGACTGTGTGGATCATAATAAACTGTGGAAAATCCTGAAAGAGATGGGAATACCAGACCACCTGACCTGCCTCTTGAGAAATCTGTATGCAGGTCAGGAAACAGCAGTTAGAACTGGACATGGAACAACAGACTGGTTCCAAAGAGGAAAAGGAGTACGTCAAGGCTGTCTATTGTCACCCTGCTTATTTAACTTCTATGCAGAGTACATCATGAGAAACGCTGGACTGGAAGAAACACAAGCTGGAATCAAGATTGCTGGGAGAAATATCAATAACCTCAGATATGCAGATGACACCACCCTTATGCAGAAAGTGAAGAGGAACTAAAAAGCCTCCTGATGAAAGTGAAAGTGGAGAGTGAAAAAGTCGGCTTAAAGCTCAACATTCAGAAAACGAAGATCATGGCATCTGGTTCCATCATTTCATGGAAAATAGATGGGGAAACAGTGGAAACAGTGTCAGACTTTATTTTTTTGGGCTCCAAAATCACTGCAGATGGTGACTGCAGCCATGAAATTAAAAGACGTTTACTCCTTGGAAGAAAAGTTATGACCAACCTAGATAGCATATTCAAAAGCAGAGTCATTACTTTGCCAACTAAGGTCCATCTAGTCAAGGCTATGGTTTTTCCTGCGGTCATATATGGATGTGAGAGTTGGACTGTGAAGAAGGCTAAGCGCTGAAGAATTGATGCTTTTGAACTGTGTTGTTGGAGAAGACTCTTGAGAGTCCCTTGGACTGCAAGGAGATCCAACCAGTCCATTCTGAAGGAGATCAGCCCTGGGTGTTCTTTGGAAGGAATGATGCTAAAGCTGAAACTCCAGTACTCTGGCCACCTCATGCGAAGAACTGACTCATTGGAAAAGACTCTGATGCTGGGAGGGATTGGGGGCAGGAGGAGAAGGGGACGACAGAGGATGAGATGGCTGGATGGCATCACTGACTCGATGGACGTGCGTCTGAGTGAACTCCGGGAGTTGGTGATGGACAGGGAGGCCTAGCATGCTGCGATTCATGGGGTTGCAAAGAGTCGGACACGACCGAGCGACTGAACTGAACTGAAACATCATACTTCCATGAAGCCCTTCTGATCTAGGTCTAGAACAAGCGCTCCTTCTTTCCATATATCTTCATTTCCTCTATCACACCACTTATATGAATTATGAACATTTTTAAACTGTTAACTCCTCTTTCCAGGCTACAGAGGTTTTCCAGAAAAGAGACTGCTTCTGACTCATTGATCACTATATCCCACGTGTATGTGTGTGTGTGTGTGTGACAATGTTTGGCACAGAATAAATGCTCACTAACTTACTAGTGATCCAAAGTAAAATAATCAAAAAGCAAACTTTTAAAGTACTTCCACCCACAAAGGATCCCAAGAGTTGTGCTAAGACTGATAAGGCTCTAATGTAATTACCATTTTAAAGTTCACTAACGCCAACATAAAATTATTAGTTTGCATAATGAAGTTCAAACTTAAACTATGTTTTATCAGGGCTTTCTATCCTAGTCACAACTTCAAGCAGCTTCTATTAGTCTGATGACTCACCTTTAAAGAAAAAAGAAAAAGGTGTGATTCAAGAGTATCCATAAATACAGCAATGGAATATCTAGAAAACTGGGACTGGAATTTCAAATCAATGATTACCAATAAGTAACAGACTTGCTTTTCTGATGTTTAATCAAATGAACATTTTTATGAGCATTAGTGGAGTTTGGTAAAAGAACACTAGTGCAAGACTCTGGCAAATCCAAGTCTGAATTCATGGTCTAGCTTTTAACAAGGAGAAGGAAATGGCAACCCACTCCAGTATACTTGCCTGGAGAATCCTGTGGATGGAGAAGCCTGGTGGGCTGCTGCTCATGGGGTTGCATAGAGTTGGACACGACTGAAGCGACTTAGCAGGCATGTATGCATGCACTGGAGAAGGAAATGGCAACCCACTCCAGTATTCTTGCCTGGAGAATCCCAGGGACAGAGGAGGCCGGTAGGCTGCCGGCTATGGGGGTGACTGAAGTGATTTAGCCGCAGCAGCATCTAACAACTCTTGTTGCTTTGAGCAAGTTACCTAAACTTTCTGAGTCTTAGTTTCTTTATACTTTGTATGAACACTAACCTTGCCAGGGCAGTTTTAATAATGAAGAAAGTATTTATATACAAAGTGTCTTCCTTAGGTCTCATATGTTAAGTGTTCAATGAGTGGTTGCTATTACTATTCCTCATCAAAATGCAATCTATGTGAAAGAAGTACAACAGAAAACCGGAATGTGATCTGAACCATAAAGCCAACAGTGGACTAGTCAGTTTATACAATTAGTAATCCATCAGAGCCACTGGTCTTATGTGATCGATTCAAGTTTGAACAATGAAAAGAAACCCAGGAACAAAAAGTAACTTGACTATTTGCCTTTCTGAAGAGGCTAAGTATATTTGATCCTACAAAAACATGCTTTAAATACAATCTCACTCACAGTGGCAGAAAAAGGAATGAGATAATCTTTGAGAAGAGCTTTATTTCAGCAAGATCAAGACCAAAGTACAAAGAGGAAGATGTGGGAAGCTGACATTATTGCTATATCACATTCACACAGGGTTTCAATTTCCAGGATATCAACCTGGCATCTTTCACAAACATTGAATTCTCGGTCAAGAGCTATTAGGACCAGGTAGTTGCTTTCACTAGTACACATTGGGGGGGAAAAAAAAAGCAGAGTTGAACAAATATTGGAAAACATGGTAACAGATGTATCAAATATACACACCCACTGAAACCTCTAGAACAAAAACTGATCTGAGATTGGCAATGAAACAAGTTAACATGCGTAATTCTCAAGTCTAGAGTAATAAGACTCAAGACATAAAAACAAATTTGTGTATATAGACTATATTATTCAGATATACAACATCCTTTAAGTAGCGAACAGATGGTCCATGACTGGAACCACTAATGAACACTACAGTAGTTCAAGTCCATATCTTCAATTTTTAAATAGGTAGTAGGTATCTATTGTATTATCTTTGTCAATAGAACTCTAGGATTGCCTGCCTCTCATTCCATACACACACATAAATTTTTATTGCAAGATAAAAAGTCATATTCTGGGAAAACTAATCAATTTAACCAATTTATTAATCTGCTGTGGGCTCTTGGACTAAACTAACGAATTACAGACTCTCGTACGACTCTTGTACGCTATTCCTAAGAGACAACTGCAATCCCTGCCTTTCTGTGAGATTTGCTAGTACCCTTACAAAATTCTCCTTTTCCTTCAGTAACCTCTAATTGTTGCTTTAACTTACAACAAATATCTTAACAAATACACCTGCACAGAATGATATAAATTGAGACAAATGACATAAAAATCAGAGCTTTGAAACTTCCCAGTGGTTAAGACTTCACCTCCCAATCCAAGGGGCACAGACTGACCCCTGGCCAGGGAGCTAAAATCCCACACACCTCACAGTCAGAACATAAAACAGAAGCAAAGTTGTAACAAACTCAATAAGGACTTTTAAAAATGGTCCACATCAAAAGAAAAGATTATTTAAAAATCAGAGTTTCAACCTTAATCACATACCTAAAATTTCAAAGATCAGACACTAGCTTAGAAATTCTATGAGCTACAGTAGATAATAAGAGATACATTCACTGGGGAAGGGTCTTATTCTTTTAGATCACTTCAGGCAGAAGATTGACAGGAACATATAATTTGTACAGCACAAATTATACCTACCAGAAGTAATAACAAGAGTTTGTGTAAAGAACGGTTATGACTCACCATTAATCTAGTCACAACAAGTTATATATTTTACGTACAAACTACCAACTATTGAAAACCTAGTCAAACAGGTAGGTTCATAAAATTTTTACCCTAACATCTGCAGTAAAATGAGATCCTATGTTGTACCTGTCTTGACAACCTTGAAGGGGAACAATTTAGAGCACTGTATCTTAATTTTAACAATGTCAAGTTAAAGAAGAGCAAAATCTAATTGTATCAGCCAAACCTTTGGATAATAGTTGGAGGAAACAAGCCCATGCTCAAATTGTACCAGGAACACTACAACATTATTTAATAACAATGCAAAGAAAAGCTCTAACTACAGATGATCTTCCAGTTTTATCTTTGGCCCCCTTTTCTTCTAAAGCCTTCAACTACCATCCCCATGGGAATGACTCTCCGATTTCTCTAACCCTCACCTCTCACTCAAATTCCAGGGCCACAGCTGCTTCATCTACCCAACACACAATCCTCCTCCATTTAGATATTTGACCATAACTCGAATTTCAAATAGTTACCCTTCACACTCAAAAGGACTATTTTCATCGTTTTTTTTTTGTTGTTGTTCTTCCCATGTGGCATACAGGATCTTAGTTCCCTGACCAGGAATCAAACCCATGTCCCCTGCATTGGGAGCACAGAATCTTAACCACTGGACAGCAAGGGAAGTCCCAGGAGAGCTATTTCCTCAAAGACTTGTCTACTCTCAATGTCTCCCCTTCACCTGGCATGCATGCCCCACTCTTTTCCTGCTTCTTTTTCCATCTTCAGTTCAGTTCAGTTCAGTCTCTCAGTAGTGTCCGATTCTTTGCAACCCCATGGATTGCAGCACGCCAGACCTCCCTGTCCATCACCAATTCCCAGAATTCACCCAAACTCATGACCATCGAGTCGATGATGTCATCCAGCCATCTCACCCTCTGTTGTCCCCTTCTCCTCCTGCTCCTAGTCCTTCCCAGCATCGGTATCTTTTCCAGTGTGTCAACTCTTCATATGAGGTGGCCAAAGTATTAGAGTTTAAGCCTCAGCATCAGTCCTTCCAATGAACACCCAGGGCTGATCTCCTTTAGGATGGACTGGGTGGATCTCCTTGCAGTCCATGGGACTCTCAAGAGTCTTCTCCAACACCACAGTTCAAAAGCATCAATTCTTTGGCGCTAAGCTTTTTTCACAGTCCAAATCTCATATCCATACATGACTACTGGAAAAACCATAGCCTTAACTAGACGGACCTTTGTTAGCAAAGTAATGGCTCTGCTTTTGAATATGCTATCTAGGTTGGTCATAACTTTTCTTCCAAGGAGTAAGCATCTTTTAATTTCATGGCTGCAATCACCATCTGCAGTGATTTTGGAGCCCAAAAAAATAAAGTCTGACACTGTTTCCACTGTTTCCCCATCTATTTCCCATGAAGTGATGGGACCAGATGCCATGATCTTCATTTTCTGAATGTTGAGCTTTAAGCCAACTTTTTCACTCTCCTCTTTTACTTTCATCAAGAGGCATTTTAGTTCCTCTTCACTTTCTGCCATAGGGGTGGTGTCACCTGCATATCTGAGGTTACTGATATTTCTCCCGGCAATCTTGATTCCAGCTTGTGCTTCTTCCAGCCCAGTGTTTCTCATGATGTACTCTGCATATAAATTAAATAAGCAGGGTGACAATATAGCAACCCTCAACTATAGTAGATCACATCCCTCTTCTTTATGAAACCATTCTTCCATGACTTATGTGGCACTAAAATTTTTTTTCTCCTACTTCTTTGATATCTCCCTCACACTTTCATCCCTGACTCCTTCACCTTTACCCAATCTTAAATGTTGAAATGGAGCTTTCCCTGGTGTCTCAGTGGTAAAGAATCTGCCTGCCAATGCAAGAGACACAGGTTCGATCTTTGGGTCAGGAAGATCCCCTGGAGAAGGAAATAGCAACCCACTCCAGTATTCTTGACTAGAAAATCCCAAGGATAGAGGAGCCTGGTGAGCTACAGTCCATGGGGCCACAAAAGAGTCAGAAATGACTTAGCAACTAAACAACAAAATGTTGGAATTCCTCAAAGTTCTATATTTAGCCCTCTTCTTTCTTGATTTATATTCTTTTCCAAGAGAATTCTACTACAATTGCCTCAGACACTATCTGTTAACAAGTCCTAATTTCCTTTTCTCTACTTCAGACCTCTTTTCTGGGTTCTAAATCTATATATACAAGTGCCTATTTAAGTCTTTGTGTCTCACAGACATCTCAAACTTAATATGCACACCTACTGTCACCCTGCTTATTTAACTTCTATGCACAGTACATCATGAGAAATGCTGAGCTGGAAGAAGCACAAGCTGGAATCAAGATTGCCAGGAGAAATATCAATAACCTCAGATATGCAGATGATACCACCCTTATGGCAGAAAGTGAAGAAGAGCTAAAAAGCCTCTTGATGAAAGTGAAAGTGGAGAGTGAAAAAGCTGGCTTAAAGCTTAACATTCAGAAAACGAAGATCATGGCATCTGGTCCCATCACTTCATGGGAAATAGATGGGGAAACAGTGGAAACAGTGTCAAACTTTATCTTTTGGGGCTCCAAAATCACTGCAGATAGTGACTGCAGCCATGAAATTAAAAGACGCTTACTCCTTGGAAGAAAGGTTATGACCAACCTAGATAGCATATTCAAAAGCAGAGACATTACTTTGCCGACTAAGGTCTGTCTAGTCAGGGCTATGGTTTCTCCAGTGATCATGTATGGATGCAAGAGTTTGACTGTGAAAAAAGCTGAGTGCCTAAGAATTGATGCTTTTGAACTGTGGTGTTGGAGAAGACTCTTGAGAGTCCCTTGGACTGCAAGGAGATCCAACCCGTCCATTCGAAAGGAGATCAGCCCTGGGTGTTCTTTGGAAGGAATGATGCTAAAGCTGAAACTCCAGTACTTTGGCCACCTCATGTGAAGAGTTGACTCATTGGAAACGACTCTGATGCTGGGAGGGATTGGGGGCAGGAGGAGAAGGGGATGACAGAGGATAAGATGGCTGGATGGTATCACCGACTCAATGGACGTGAGTTTGAATGAACTCCAGGGATTGGTGATGGACAGGGAGGCCTGGCGCACTGCAATTCATGGGGGTTGCAAAGAGTCGGACACAACTGAGCAACTGAACTGAACTGAACTGACTTCTCGTAATAATCAGTGCTGTTTCTTCTCTGTTCCCTACATTATCAATTACCCAGATGCTCAGGACATAGTCATTCTCCATCTCTCCCTCTCCGTGATGGTCATCATCAACATTCAATCATGTCCTAAAATTGATAAAAATACACTTTCTCTGTCAACAACCACTACTTTGGTCCAAGCCACTATTATACCATAATTGGATTACAGAAATAATCTCTTAAATGATCATCTCATAGTACCTTTGTCACTTCCCCCAATCCACCCTTCACTCAGCACCTAAAGTAATCTTTTAAAAAGGTCTAATTAGGGGCCAACAAGGAAATCAAAAGACAGCTTTAAAAATATCTTTTAAAAATACCTTAAGAAAAATGAAAATGGAAATACAATATGCCAAAATTAATGGGATGCAGAAAAAACATTTCAAAGAGGGAAGTTTATAACCACAAACGCCTACCTAAAACTAAGAAAAATCTCAAATAAACAATCTAACTTTACACTTTCCTAGGAAAATAGGAAAAGAAGAACAGAAATAGCCCACAGTTAGTAAATGGAAGGAAATAAGAAAGATTAGAGTGAAAATAAATGAAACAGACACTACAAGACCATAGAAAACATCAATGAAACTAAAGCCAGGTTTTTGAAAACATAAACTTTAAGCTAGACTCACCAAGAAAAAACGTGGACTCAGATAAATAAAATTAGAAATGAAAAAAAAAAAAAGAAATGAAAGAGGATACATAACAACGTATCACAAAAATAAAAAGAATCTAAACAGCCAACTATATACAATTATACACCGGCAAATTAAACAACCTAGAAAAAAATGAACAAATTACTAGAATCATACAACTTTATGAGACTAAATCATGAAGACATACAAAATCCAAATGGAGCGATTACTAGTAAGAAGATCATTAATAACAATATTCCCAACAACAAAGTCCAATGTCAGCCATATTTAAAGAAGAATTAACACCAAATTAATTAATAATACCAATTAATACCAACCCTTCTCAAGCTCTTTGAAAAAACAGAAAAGGAGGAAATGTCTTTTACAAGGCCAGAATTACTCTGATACCAAAAACCAGACCACACATCAGAAGAAAAGAAAATTACAGACAAACATCCCTGATAAACACAGATGCAAAAATCCTCAACAAAATATTAGCAAACAAATTCAATGATATATTAAAAGGGTCATACACTACAATTAAGTGGGATTTATTCTAGGGATGCAAGGATGAGTTCAACACCTGCAAATCAAGGTGATATATACCACGCTAGCAAAATGAAGGATAAAAATCATATGATCATCTCAAGAGATGCAGAAAACCATCTGACAAAACTCAATACCTATTCATAATAAAAAATCTCAAAGAAGTGGGAATAGAGGGAATGTACCTCAACATAATTAAAGGCCATACATAACAAGTGCATAGCTAATATCATACCTAGTGGTGAAGAGCAGAGTTTTCCTTTAAGATCAGAAACAAGACAAAGCTGTTAACTTTCACCACTTTTATTCAACATAATATTGGAAAGCCTAGCCAGAACAATCAGGCAATAAAAAGAAATAAAAAGCATCAAAATTGGAAAGGAAAAAGTAAAACTGCCACTGTTTGCAGATGACATTATATTATATACAGTATAGAAAATCCTAAAGACTTCACCAAAAAACTTGGAACTAATAAATAAATTCAGTAAAGTTGAAAAATACAAAATCAATATACAAAAACTTGTTGCATTTCTATACACTAATAAACTATCAGAAAGAGAAATTAAGAACACAATTCCACTCACAATTGCATCAAAAAGATTAAAATACCTAGGAATAAGTTTAACCAAGGAGATGAATGATTTGTAACTGAGAACTCTAAGACACTGGTTAAAGAAGTTGAGGAAGACATAAATAAGCAGAAAGATAGTCTGTGCTCATGGATTACAAGAATCAATATTGTTTAAATTTACATACTACTCAAAGCATTCTACAGATCCAAAGCAATCAATACCAAAACTCCAACAACATTTTTCACAGAAATAGAACAAACAATCCTAAAATCTGGATGGAACCTCAAAAGATCCCAAATAGCCAAAGCAATTGTGATAAAGAATTAAAAAGCTGGAGGCATCATACTCAAATTATATTACAAAGCTATAGTAATCAAAGCAGTATGGTATTGGTACAAAAACACACATGTCAATGGAACAGAAATAGTGCTCAGAAATAAATCCCATATATATAAATGCATATAATATATAGTCAATTAATATAACAAAGGATACAAGAATATACAACAGGGAAAGGATAATCTCTCTTATAAATAATATAGGGAAAGTTAGACAGCTATGTGCAAAAGAATATAACTATTCTTACAGTATATACTAAAATTAACTCAAAATGGATTAAAGACTTGAATAGTAAAACCTGAAATCATAAAATTCCTACAAGAAAAACAGTAGACTCCTTGACATTTGCTTTGATGATGATTTTTTTGGATCTGACTCTAAAACAATAGAACGAAGGCAGAAATAAACAACTGGGACTAAATCAAACCACAAAGTTTCTGCATAGCAAAGGGAATCATCAAAAAAATGAAAATGCTTGTAAAAAACGGAGAAAATACCTATAAACCATATATCTAACAGGGGTTTAATATTCAAAATAAATAAAGAATTCATGCAACTCAATAGCAAAAAACCAAAAATCTGATTTAAAAATGGACAGAGGTCTGAATAGACATTTTCCCAAAGATGACATATTTACAGCCAACAAGTACATGGAAAGGTGCTTAATATGACAAATTATCAAAGAAATACAAATCAAAACCACAGTGATAGCACCTCACACCTGTAAGAATGGCTACTATCAAAAAGACAAGAGATGATAACTGTTGGCAAGGACTTGGAGAAAAGTGAACCCTGCGCACTGTTGGTGGTGACATAAATTGGTGCAGCCACCACAGAAAACAGTACGGAGGTTGCTCAAAAAATTAAAAATAGAGCTATCGGGAAATAATCCAAGTAGCCAATGAATAAATAGATAAAGAAAATGTAGTATAGACAATGGCATATTATTCAGACATAAAGAAAGAAATCTTGCCATTTACACCAACATGGACGGACCTTGAGAGCATTTTGCTAAGTGAAATAAGTCAGAGAAAGATAAACACTATATGATCTCACTTATACGCAGAATTTAAAAAAACAAAATATCAAACTCAGAAAATTGGTGATTGCTAGAGATGAGAGGATCGCGAGTGGTGAAATGGGAGAAGGAATCAAAAGGTACAAACTTCCAGTTATAAAATAAATATCATGGGACATAATGTACACCATAGTGACTATAGTTAATATTACTATACTGCATATTTGAAAGCTGTTAGACAGCAGAACTTAAAAGTGCTTAATCAAAAGTTTTTTTCAATTACATGTTAACTTGGCTTATTGTGGTGATCATTTCACATACAGATATCCAATCATTATACTGTATACTGAAACTAATAAAATGTTATACATCAATTATACCTCAATTAAATATCAATTAAATTAAATATAATTTAATCAAGTGATTCTTCAACTTGAAATTCTTCAACGGTTTCTTGTTGCACTTACAATAATATCAAAACTCCTTACTCTGACTTTATAAGGTCTGCATAATTTAATCCTTGCCAAAAAAAAAAAAAAAAATCCTTGCCTAACTCTGCAGCTTATTCTTTTGCCACATCCCCTTCCATTTACTTCTCTCCATCCACATTGACATCTTCCTGTTCTCTAAGAGTATTATGTCCTTTCCACCTCTGGTTCTTTTTGGTGCTATCCCTTCTCCTTGCATTACTGTTTCCCACTCATTTCTTATAACTCTCTCCTGGCTAATAAAAACTCACTCAACCTTCAGGTCTCTGATTAAATCTCAGTTCCACAAGGAAGATCTCCTTTGACTCCTCAGACTAGGTCTCCTGCATTATTCTCTCATAACCCTATAATTATTTCTGTAACACTGTGAAATATCAGCTATATGAAGGTAGGTTCCATGACTATGTAGTTCACTAAAGAACTGATAGGATTTAACATAATAGAGAGAAGACAATAAATAAATAAATATTTGTTCTATGATTCAAGTATGATTCACCAGGCCATTCAGGTATGACCTAAATCAAATCCGTTACGATTATACAGTGGAAGTGACAAATAGATTCAAGGGATTAGATCTGATAGAGTACATGAAGAACTACGGACGGGGTTTATAAAAATATACAGGAGGTGGTGATCAAAACCATCCCCAAGAAAAAGAAATGCAAAAGGCAAAATGGTTGTCTGAGGAGGCCTTACAAATAGCTGAGAAAAGAAGAGATGAGAAAGGCAAAGGAGAAAAGGAAAGATACACCCACCTGAATGTAGAGTTTCAAAGAATAGCAAGGAGAGATAAGAAAGCCTTCCTAAGTAAACAATGCAAAGAAATAAACGAAAACAATAGTATAGGAAAGACTAGAGATTTCTTCAAGAAAATTAGAGATACCAAGGGAACATTTCATGCAAAGATGGGCACAATAAAGGAGAGAAACAGTATGGACCTATCAGAAGCAGAAGATGTTAAGAAGAGGTGACAAGAATACACAGAAGAACTATACAAAAAAGATCTTAATGACCTGGATAACCATGGTGGTGTGATCACTCACCTAGAGCCAGACATCTTGGAGAGCGAAGTCAAGTGGGCCTTAGGAAGCATCACTATGAACAAAGCTAGTGGAGGTGATGGAATTCCAACTGAGCTATGTCAAATCCTAAAAGATGATGCTGTGAAAGTGCTGCACTCAATGTGCCAGCAAATCTAGAAAACTCAGCAGTATCCATAGGACCGGAAAAGGTCAGTGCTCATTCCAATCCCAAAGAAAGGCAATGCCAAAGAATGTTCAAACTACCACTACCACAAAATTGTACTCATCTCACATGTTAGCAAAGTCATGCTCAAAATTCTCCAAGCTAGGCTTCAACAGTACGTGAACTGAGAACTTCCAGATGGTCAAGCTGGATTTAGAAAAGGCAGAGGAACCAGAGATCAAACTGTCAACATCAGCTGGATCATAGAAACAGCAAGAGAGTTCCAGAAAAACATCTACTTCTGCTTCATTGACTATGTTGAAGCCTTTGTGTGGATCACAACAAACTGTGGAAAATTCTTAAACAGATGGGAATACCAGACTACCTTACTTGTCTCCTGAGAAACCTGTATGCAGGTCAAGAAGCAACAGTTAGAACCACACTAGGAACGACGGCTGGTTCAAAATCAGGATAGGAGTACATCAAGGCTGTATACTGTCACCCTGCTTATTTAACTTATATGCAGAGTGAAACTGAAACTGAAGTCGCTCAGTCGTGTCTGACTCTCTGCAACCCCATGTACCGTAGCCTACCACGCTCCTCCATCCATGGGATGGATACTGGAGTGGGTTGCCATTTCCTTCTCCAGAGGATCTTCCCAACCCAAGGATCGAACCCGGGTCTCCTGCATTGTAGGCAGACGCTTTACCGTCTGAGCCACCAAGGAAGCCTCTTATATGCAGAGTACATCATGCAAAATTCTGGGCTGGATAAAGCATGAGCTGGAATCAAGATTGCCAGGAGAAATATCAATAACCTCAGATATGCACATGACACCACCCTTATGTCAGAAAGCAAAGAGGAACTAAAGAGTCTCTTGGTGAAGGTGAAAGAGGAGAGTGAAAAAGCTGGCTTAAAACTCAGTACTGAAAAAACTAAGATCATGGCAAATAGATGGGGAAACAATGGGAACAGTGACAGATTTTATTTTCTTGGGCTCCAAAATCACTGCAAATGGTGACTGCAGCCATGAAATTAAAAGACGCTTGCTCCTTGGAAGAAAAGCAATGACAAACCTAGACAGCATATTAAAATGCAGAGGCATTACTTTGCCAACAAAGGTCCATATAGTCAAACCTACAGTTTTTCCAGTAGTCTTGTATGGATGTGAGAATTGGATCATAAAGAAGGCTGAGTGCCAAAGAATCCATGCTCTTGAACTATAGTGTCGAGAAGACTATTGAGAGTCCCTTAGACTGCAAGGAGATCAAACCAGTCAATCCTAAAGGAAATCAACCCTGAATACCTACTGGAAGGACTGATGCTGAAGCTGAAGCTCCAATACTTTGACCACCTGATGCCAAGAGCCAACTCAGAAAAGACCCTGATGCTGTGAAAGACTGAAGGGTAGGAGGAGAAGGGGACGACAGAGGATGAGATGGCTGGATGGCATCACCAACTCAAAGGACATGAGTTTGAGCAAGATCCAGGAGACAGGGAAGGACAGGGAAGCCTGGCATGCTGTAGTCCATGAGGTCGCAAAGTCGGACACAACTGAGCCACTGAACAACAACAAAAAGATTATATGCTGAAATTTTGTATATTCACAATAAATATAGCATATAATTTCTCCTAGTAGATGCTATACAATTATTAATCATCCCAGGCTTCATTGCTATTTATGATGACCTTCAATTTACCAATGTTAATAGCTTTTTGATCTTTACTCTCTTGATTTTGTAGCATTTCCATCAAGACTCCTTAGAAGAACTACTGAAAATTTTGCACTTCAACATTGAGTACACTCAAAATAGAGTAGGAGAACACTCTTGGGCTAAGAGCTTTTGCAACAAGGTATATGGTATATGGTAAAGTTCAGTGGCCGGTAGTGGACAGCACCATCTGTCAGGCTAGAGTTCAGTGACTAAAAATGTATGTGAGCAACATGCATATGGAAAATTTAAGGATATACTGAAATTGTGTTTTATATATCCTTGAATGTTATTTTATTTAACAAAAATTTTCATAAAATAGTTAATAAATTACATTCCATGTACCTATTTATTTGGGAGGGAAGAACAACAGTAATATTATTTATTGTCCACTTACTATGTACCAGACATTATTACAAGTGATTTAGAGGTATTAAACCCTTAATCCTCTTATGAACACTGAATACTAAGGTATAGAATTAAGTCCCTCAGAATGTACACATACCACAGGAAAGTAGAGAATTTGTCTTAATCCTCCTTGTTTTATCACTGGCATCCAAAATAGTGTCTGGCATACAGAAAGCACTCAAATATTTGTTGGACGAATAATGAGGAAATGGAGGCAAAAAAAGCTAAATAACTTGCACAAAGTCATACACAGTAACAAAGCCAGGATTTGAACCCAGGCATCCTAGTTTCATAACTCAGAGTCTTAGCCACTAGTTATGTATACATTTGGAAACAACATTCCTCTTTCACTTGTTTTTTGGCATTTAGAAGTATTTGAAGTATAAAAATGCTCTCATGAGCTATAAGTTGTCCTTATTCTTTTTGCTAATAAAAGAAACTCTAGTTTAACAACATCTAAATACTAGATCATAGTATGTCTGAATTACTTAATGCTCCCAATACAGGTGATAGTAATGAGAGCAGAGCAAGGAAAAAGAGATATACATCAATGGGTAACTATTATGGACTTTTAAAATATACACATGCCTACTGTTATATTCACACAAAGGTTATTTAATGTAGCATTATAATCAATCAGCACTATACAAAGCAGTGTAAAATGGGGCATGTGTATACACCTAGGTTTGCCACAGTCTTAAAACAGCTGAACAGCACTCCATTACATGTATTACAATTTAACTCTCATCCCTTTCAACATACATCTAGATTGTCTTCATATTTTTATAACTATATACAATATAATGAATATCTTTGTACACATACATTTACACTTCAATATGCAATAAATCCCTACAAGTGGAATTTTAGACAAAAGTATTACACAGACTGAATTTTAATAAATGTTGCCAAAATTTCCAAACATGCTGTGCTTATTTCTATTTCTATGTAAAATTCTTTCTATAAGTTCATCATTATTATTACCCATCTTTACCAATTTCACAGTAGAAGCAATGGAACCTGATATCTCACTTAGTATTTTTTATTAATTTTTTATTTCTGGCTGCACTGGGTCTTTTTTGCTACCTGTGGGCTTTCTCTAGTGTGCAAGTATGGGGTTCTTGCTGTGATGGCTTTTCTTGTTGCAGAGCACAGGCTCTAGGGATGTGGGTTTCAGCAGCTGTAGCTTACAGGCTCAGTTGCCCTGTGGCATGTGAAATCCTCCCAGACCAGAGAAAGCAGACTCTCAACAACTGGACTACCAGGGACATCCTTCTAATTTGTATTTTTAATTATGAGTAAAAGCTGAACATCTATTTATCTATCATATGCTTATTGGCTTTTTTGTCTACATATAGGCATATATATATATATATAGGTTGGGTTAGTCACTCAGTCATGTCCGACTTTTCGCGACCCCAGAGGCCTGGCGGGCTCCTCTATCCACGGGATTCTCCAGGCAAGAATATAGGAGTGGGTAGGCATTTCCTCCTCCAGATCTTCCTGACCCAAGGACCTAACCTGGGTCTCCCACATTACTGGTAGATTCCTTACCATCTGAGCCACCAGGGAAGCCTACACACAGACACACAGACACACACAGACACACACACACAGACACACACACACACACACACACACACAGACACACACACACAGACAGACACACACACACACACACACACACACACACACACACACACACACACACACACACACACACACACACACACACACACACACATATATATTAAGCCACCAGGCTCCTCCATCCTTGGGATTTTCCAGGCAAGAGTACTGGAGTGGGTTGCCATTGCCTTCTCCAATATATACACACAGACACACACACAATGTTTGGAGTTGTTTTTATTTAAATTTATCTTTAATTGGAGGATAACTGCTTTACAATATTGCGTTGGTTTCTGCTATATAGCAATACAAATCAGCCATAAGTATACATATGTCCTCTCCTTCTTGAACCTCCATTACACCTCCTACCCCATCTCACCCCTAGAGGTTGTCACAGAGCACCAGATTTGAGCTTCCTATGTCACACAGCAAATTTCTACAGGCTTTCTAGTTTTACACATGGTAATGAATATATTTCAATGCTATTGTGTCAGTTCATCCCCCCTCTTCTTCCCTCACTGTGTCTACAAGTCTGTTCTCTGTCTGCATCTCCAATATTGCCCTGCAGACAGGTTCATCAGTTCCATATTTCTAGATGCATTAACATATGATATTTGGTTTTTTTATAACTAACTTCACTCTGTATAATAGGCTCTTGTTCATCCACTTTATTAGGATCTCTATTCCAGTTTAATGCTTATTCTTTTTTTTCTACTTGGAAGTCATCCATTTTTTTGTAATCAAATTCATCAGTTTCCTTTATGGTTTTTACATTTCACATCATGCTTAGAAAAGCCTTTCTCATTCCAATATTATAAAAATGTTAACATATGTTTTCCCTGCTATTTTCATGGCTATTTTTGTTTCACTCTTTCATTGTCTAGAATCTATTTTGGCAGTAAAAGTTCTGTAACTTGCTTTTCTCATTCCAAAATAAATCCTATATAACTTACCACATCATACTTCATTTATTTATCTATGCATATAGAATTTTTAAATATTCCTATATCATAGCTTATTTAAATGTTTAATAATTATATAGAGCTATACATTAGTGAACAAGGCTGAGCGCCGAAGAATTGATGCTTTTGAACTGTGGTGCTGGAGAAGACTCTTGAGAGTCCCTTGGACTGCAAGGAGATCCAACCAGTCCATTCTGAAGGAGATCAGCCCTGGGATTTCTTTGCAAGGAATGATGCTAAAGCTGAGGCTCCAGTACTTTGGCCACCTCATGCGAAGAGTTGACTCATTGGAAAAGACTCTGATGCTGGGAGGGACTGGGGGCAGGAGGAGAAGGGGACGACAGAGGATGAGATGGCTGGATGGCATCACTGACTCGATGGACGTGAGTCTTAGTGAACTCCGGGAGTTGGTGATGGACAGGGAGGCCTGGCGTGCTGCGATTCACGGGGTCGCAAGGAGTTGGACACGACTGAGCGACTGAACTGAACTGATACATTAGTTATGTTAGTAGTTATTTATAGTACTGATGAGCATTTACATTTTCTATTTTTCAACAAGTACCAAGAATGCTGCCATGTAAGTGCCTCCTCACACACATGTTTTTTTTAAGATACACATTAAGAAATAGGATTATTGAGTTATTAGTATGTGTCTTCTTCGCTATTCATAAACTACCCTAAAAATGATATGCCTAATACATTTTCATTTTAAGAATTCATTCAACAAATAGTTAAGACCTTTTTTAGGCTGAGCATACAGCATAAGGGTAACCAATTCAGACAAAGGCACCACTTTGGTGATTAAGAATTCAGGCTCTAGAAAGAGGGAGGGCTCAAATGTATATTTATGGCTGATTCACACTGTTGTACAGCAGAAGCCAATACAACATTGTAAAACAATTATCCTCCAATTAAAATAAATTTAAAAAAAAAGAGTACAGGCTCTAGATATAGGTTGCCTGAATTCAAATTTGGGCTTAGTAAGTACTGAATGTCTGACCTTGGACAAGTTTCTCTATCCTTGTGCCTCAAGTACCTTAACAATAAAACAATAATAATAATAGTACCCACCTCACTAGGATTATTGTAAAGACTGTTGTGCCTGCCACAGAGAAAGTATTCAATAAAGTTGTCTTGTAATTATTACTTAAATTTGCTCTAACCAACTTTCTTGCCAATGAGAGAGGCGAAAATATCATTTTACTATTTAATCACCATTTCTCTGATTATCGATAAGACTGACATACATTTTATCTTTTTTACTTTCTATTCTGTGATCTGTTCAGATCTCTTATCCGTTTCTTCTATCAGGATGTTTTGCACTCTTCTTAATGTGACACTAGATGAGATGCAAATATTTCATAGCATGATGCCTAAGCTCTGACCCACAACTGTGGGGTTCTATTTGTGGCCAAGTTACAAGAATAGCAGTGCTGACTACTGTCCTGCTAAGAGAATTTCATGTTCTGCTCTCTAAAAAGATTTCTGAGTGCTTAGATTCAGGGGAAGAAGGTAAGGAATACTCTTCAGGCAATGGAAAGTAAAAGCTAAAGGCAAAGGGATGGTTTCTATCTTATCTACTCTTGTTTCCTTAACATGTGGTACAGGGCCTGACACATAATGGACTCTGGATAAACACATATTGTTTGAATGAATGCAAAATCTCCTTACTAGGTTACAAGCTCCTTGTGGGCAAGGATGGCATCATACCTATGTTGGTATCACTCCCACAATACCTAATAGTGTTTTTACACAGAGGAAGTACTCAATTGTTTTTACTGAAGAGACTGCTATCTCTGAACCTGTGTGAAAGCAGCTGAGGTAATCAATGAAAAACAAACAATCCCTTCCTCATATAAAGATTATACTCTGATTTGCAGCTGTAGAAGCTCTGTATGGAGCTGTTGTTTAGGACTCTGGTGTTGTTTAGGTCACTTCTTGAATTCACCATCTGTTTCAAGTCTTTGTTCTAGGAAAAAAAAAATGTCCCTGGCAGTTACTATGCTGTGAGTCCACATAGGTGCTGCTGAGACCACGTCCGTGCAATGTGTCTCAAGCTTTAGTTTCCCTCCAAATTATTCCTTCTCAATGCGTTATTTAGAAATAAGTCCAGACCAGTGCACTAGACACAGTCGTTTGGGTCTCCTGATTCCTCGTCCCACATGCCCTGCCTGACAGAGCTCTCTGCTTTGCTAAATGCTGTGAGGCTGATTATTTTCCGGAATATCACTCTTGGTGATCTAGGCTTGTAGTCTCATGTGAAACAGTGAGACAATGGCATAATGGAAGAAGTGCAGGATCCCTGGAGCCAGACAATCTGGGTCTGCATATTAACTCAGCCATTTACTACATCACCTAAATATCCCTAAGTCTCAGTTTCCTTAAGTTTTCAAATGGGAATAACAGCAATACTATATCTAACCCACCTGGGTCACAAGACTGCAATAAGAGTTATAAAATTAGATTAAAATGCAGAAATATTTTATAAAGTATTCTACAATTCTATGTCACTACTATATGAAATAGGACTCAAAGACTACACTAAAAGAATCCCACCAGACAATTCATAAGAGCAAGGATCATTCATGTCTGACTGGGTCATAGCTGCATCTCCACAGCCTGGCATATTTGTTGAAGGAAAGACTAAGAGAATAGAAAATGAAAAGAGCACCTACCAGTGACCTTCATCAAATTAATAAAGCTCTGGGTTTCAATTTGCTCATTTGATACCACTTATGTCAAAAGATGTAACATCAAGGATACTTTTCTATTTCCTTCTTCCTCCAAAGCCAGATATACTTTAGGACCTGGTTGTATAAAAAGTAGATACTCTTAGTAGTTTAATAATAATGGGTACTGACTCAAATTATTCTAGAGATAGTCAGGAACATTACACTATCATCTGCCCTCTATTCTCACTAAAAATTAATACTGGCTAATCAGAGAAAGATAAATATCACATGAAATCACATATATGGAATCAAAAAATGATACAAGTTAATTTATTTATAAAACAGAAATAGACTCACAGACATAGAAAACAAACTTATGGTTACCAAAAGGGTAAGGAGCAGGAAGGATAAATTAGAAGCTTGAGATTAACAGATATACACTGCAATATATAAAACAGATAAAAAGAACCTACTATATACAACAGAGAAATAAATTTACTATCTTATAATAACCCATAATGGAGAGAATCTGAAAAACAAATATATATATATACACATACACACACATTTTGAAACTGCATCACTATGCCGTATACCTAGAACTAACCTTAACACTATAAATCAGCTATACTTAAATAAAAAGTTTAGAAAAAAAAAATCAGTACTGGCAAAGTCATTATTAAATACTTTATCTCTGCCATGTTTAAACTGCTTCAGTTCACTCAGACTCACATATACATAAACCCTTAAAATGAACCACTGCCGTAGTAAAGTTAAGTCTTCTCAGACACAAGTGCATCTTTATGTAACCTAGACAAAATAACCTCTGGTGCTCAGCCATGTCCGATTCTGTGACCCTATGGACTGTAGTCCACCAGGCTCCTCCGCCCATGGAATCTTCCAGGCAAGAATACTGGAGTGGGTTGCCATTTCCTTCTCCAAGGGATCTTCCCAACCCAGGGATCAAACCCGTCTCTTGTGTCCCCTACACTGGCAGGCGTAATTTTTACCACTGCACCACCTGGGAAACCAAGACAAAATAACTTACTACTAGTCAAAATCATTTAAGCATCAAAGCCACATCAAAACAAATTCCATTTATTGGTCACAGTACATAAAATGGGAATAATGTTTACTGAATTACCAAAAGTGTCCACATACATAGCATCCAATTCACATTATGCAGCAGAATTAAAGCTAGGGCACCTCACAACAGAGCGCCAAAATACATGAAGCATAAACTGACAGAACTGAAGTAAGAAACAGACAATTCAATAATAAGATTTGTATGTTTCACTACCCCACTTTCAATTGTGGAGTAGGGAGAAGATTAGTAAAGAAAAAGAAAACATGAACGCTGTATGCCAATTAGACCTAAAGACCTCTACAAACAATCCATCCAACAACAGCAGGATATACATTCTTCCCAAGTGCACATGATTAGGAGAGACCAGGTTAAGCCATAAAACAAGCCTCAATACATTAAGAAGGAATGAAATCATACAAAGTATGCTTTCTGACCACAATGGAATGAAATTAGAAATCAATAACAAAGGAAATTCAAAACTATATGAAAACTAAGCAACACACTAAACAAACATGTCAAATTATAAATCACAAGGAATATTACAAAATACTTTCAGGTGAAATGAAAATACTTTAAGAAACCAAATACAACATACCAAAAGTTATGGGATACACTGAAAGCAATGCTTAGAGGAAATTTTATACTATTTTAAACATCTACTTTTTTTAAAAAAAGTAAAATTACAAATAGTAACTTTCTACCTTTAGAAACTAAAAATAAAACAAGGAGGGGGGCAGGAGGCAAACTAAACCCAAAGCAAGCAGAAGGAAGGAAATAATAAAGATTATGAAACAGAGCATGACCCTGTGGGGCCCTCCAGGATACAAATCTTTTCTGTGTCTCCCATCTCTTGTTTGCAGGAAAGAGGTTTCATTCAGCCTCCCTGGTTTTCCCTGAGTTCCAAAGGGCAGATTCAAACAGTTGCTTATCGGGAAGGAAGGGCAGAAGGAAAAGGAGCAGTCAGGAAGCGATAGTACAGCCGTGGCGCAGTCCTGGTTCCTCCTCAAGGAACATATATATAACAATGCCTTCGAGTTCTTCTGTAGGAACTAAAGCCCCCACACAGGTGGAGGGTGGCAACTTCACACTAAACACAAGACTCCTGGAACACCACTCTGTTACCTCATCACCAACCAATCAGAGGTAAGTCTGTACACGGTAGAAGATAATAAAGGCTCTGACCCCCTCCCCAAATGATTCTCCCTTTAAAATCTTTAATGGCTGAGCAGGATCTTCAGAGTTGGTTTTAGAGTTCGCCTTCTCCCCCGGCTGTCAACCTCCTGAATAAAGCAATCACACATTTTCAAACCAATACTTGCCTCTCTCTACTGATTTGTTGCCAGTGTAGCAACCGTAGGAGTTACAAAACTGAAACTCCAGTCTGGCAGTCCAGGCAAACAAAGGGAAGACGGGATGCCTGGGGCTTCCCAGGGGCTCATTCTATTGGTGAATTCAAAACATAACGTAAGAAACTAAAGGCAAAGGAGAAAAGGAAAAACATACCCATTTGAATGCAGAGTTCCCAAGAACAGCAAGGAGAGATGAGAAAGCCTTCCTCCATGATCAGTGCAAAGAAATAGAGGAAAATAATTGAATGGGAAAGACTAGAGATCTCTTCAAGAAAATCAGAGATAGCAAGGGAACATTTCATGCAAAGATGGGCACAATAAAGGGCAGAAATAGTATGGACCTAAACAGAAGCAGAAGATATTAAGAAAAGGTGGCAAGAATACACAGAAGAACTATACAAAAAAGATCTTTATGACCCAGATAGCCACGACGGTGTGATCACTCACCTAGAGCCAGACATCCTGGAATGTGAAGTCAAGTGGGCCTTTGGAAGCATCACTACAAAGCTAGTGGAGGTGATGGAACTCCAGTTGAACTATTTCAAATCCTAAAAGATGATGCTATGAAAGTGCTACAATCAAAATGACAGCAAATTTGCAAGACTCAGCAGTGGCCACAGGATTGGAAAAGGTCAGTTTTCATTCCAATCCCAAAGAAAGGCAACGCCAAAGAATGCTCAAACTACCCCACAATTGTACTCATCTCATGCACTAGCAAAGTAATGCTCAAAATTCTCCAAGCCAGGCTTCAACAGTACGTGAACCATGAACTTCCAGATATTCAAGCTGGGTTTAGAAAAGGTAGAGGAAACAGAGATCAAATTGCCAATATCCACTGGATCACTGAAACAGCAAGAGAGTTCCAGAAAAACATCTACTTCTGCTTTACTAACTACACCAAAGCCTCTGACTCTGTGGATCACAACAAACTATGGAAAATTCTTAAAGAGATGGGACTACCAGACCACCTTACCTGCCTCCTGAGAAATCTGTATGCAGGTCAAGAAGCAACAGTTAGAACTGGACATGGAACAAAAGACTGCTTCAAAATCGGGAAAGGAGTACATCAAAGCTGTATATTGTCACCCTGCTTATTTAACTTATATGCAGAGTAAACATGAGAAATGCTGGACTGGATGAAGCACAAGTTGGAATAAAGTTTGTTGGGAGAAATAGCAATAACCTCAGAAATGCAGATAACACCACCCTTATGGCAGAAAGCAAAGAAGAACTAAAGAGCCTCTTGATGAAAGTGAAAGAGGAGAGTGAAAAAGGTGGCTTAAAACTCAACATTAAGAAAATAAGATTATGGCATCTGGGCCCATGACTTCATGGCAAACTGATGGGGAAACAATGGAAACAGTGTCAGATTTTATTTTTCTGGGCTCCAAAATCACTGCAGATGGTGACTGGAGCCATGAAATTAAAAAACGCTTGCTCTTTGGAAGGAAAGTTATGACTAACCTAGACAGCACATTAAAAAGCAGAGACATTACTTTGCCAACAAAGGTCCGTCTATTCAAAGCTATGGTTTTTCCAGTAGTCATGTATGAGTTGGACTATAAAGTAAGCTGAGTGCCAAAGAATTGATGCTTTTGAACTGTAGTGTTGGAGAAGACTCTTGAGAGTCCCTTGGACTGCAAGGAGATCCATCCAGTCCATCCTAAAGGAAATGAGTCCCGAATATTCATTGGAAGGACTGATGCTGAAGCTGAAACTCCAATACTTTGGCCACCTGATGTGAAGAACTGACTCATTGGAAAAGACCCTGATGCTGGTTAAGACTGAAGGCAGGAGGAGAAGGGGAGGACAGAGGATGAGATGGCTGGATGCCATCACCGACTTGATGGAAATGAGTTTGAGTGAACTCCGGGAGTTAGTTATGGACAGGGAGGCCTGGCGTGCTGCATTTCATGGGGTTGCAAACAGTTGGACACGACTGAGCGACTGAACTGAACTGAATCTTACCAGAACACCCAACAAACTTAAGCTATAAGAGAACTTACTCAACCTGATAAATGTCCTCTATGACAAACCCTAAGAGCTAAAACTCACAAAAGAAACACAAAAGCAACTCTTTAGGACCTTGGATTCAGCAATGATTTCTTAGATATGACACCAAGAGAACAGGTAGCAAAAGAAAAAGCTACATTAATTAATCTTCATCAAAATTTAAAAACTTTTCTGCCTCAAAGGATATCATCATGAAAGTAAAAAAGACAACCCACAAAATGGGAGAAAATACTTGTAAATCATATGTGATAATAGACTTACAGAATATATAAAGACACGTATGTTATTTTTTTTAATTCTTACAGCCAAAAAATAAACAAATAACCCAATTAAAAACCAGCAAAGAATTTGACAAGACATTTCTCCAAAGCAGACACAGAAATGGCCAATAAGCACATGAAAAGATGCTCAAGTCATTAGTTGCCAGGGAAATGCAAATCAAAATCATAATGAGATATCACTTCACAACCATTAGGATCAGTTCAGTTCAGTTGCTCAGTCATGTCTGATTCTTTGCAACCCCATGGACTCTAGCACGCCAGGCTTCCCTGTCCATCACCAACTCCTGGAGCTTGCTCAAACTCATGTCCATCGAGTCGCTGATACCATCCAACCATCTTATCCTCTGCTCTCTCTTTCTGCTCCTACCTTCACTCTTGCTGAGCATCAGGGTCTTTTCAAATGAGTCAGTTCTTTGCATTAGGCGGCCAAACTATTAGAGCTTTAGCTTCAGCCTCAGTCCTTCTAATGAATATTGAGGACTGATTTCCTTTAGGATCGACTGGTTTGATCTCCGTGCAGTCCAAGGGACTCTCAAGAGTTTTGTCGAACACCACAGTTCAAGAGCATCAATTCTTCAGCACTCAGGTTTCTTTATAGTCCAACTCTCAACTTTGGGCTTCCCTAGTAGCTCAGACAGTAAAGCATCAGCCTGCAATGCGGGAGACCTGGGTTCGATCCCTGGGTTGGGAAGATCCCCTGAGAAGGAAATGGCAACCCACTCCAGTACTCTTGCCTGGAAAATCCCATGGACAGAGGAGCCTGGTAGGCTACAGTCCATGAAGTTGCAAAGAGTCAGACCTCACTTTCTTTCTCACATCCATACATGACTACTGGAAAAATCATAGCTTTGACTAGATGGACCTTTGTTGGCAAAGTAATCAAAAAGACAAAACAACAGCAAGTGTTGATAAGATGATAAAAAAAAAAAATGGAACCCTGATACACTGCTGACAGGAAGGTAAAGTGGTGCAGTAGCTTTGTAAACCAGTTTGGCAGTTCCTCAAAAAGGTGAACATAGAGATAACCAAACAACCCAACAATTTCACTCCTAGGTAAACACTCAAGAGAATATGACTACATAAAAATTTATACACAAATGTTCACAACAGCTCTGTGTACAATAACCAAAAAGTGTTAACAATTCAAACATCTATTAACTGATGAATGGATAAATAAAATTTGGTATATGCAATAGAGTATTATTCAATAAGAAGAAGAAATGAAGTAGTGATACATGAATGAGTGAACCTTGAAAATATTTTGCCAAGTGAAAGAAGCCAGATGCCACTTACATAAAATATCCAGAATAGAGGAAACCAGGACAAAAAATACATTAGCAGTTGGCAGGGACTGAAAAAGGGTGATAAAAAGAAATAGAGAATGGATGTTAATAGGAATGGGGTTCCTATGGAGGTGATGAAATTGTTCTAAAATTAAACAATGGTAATAGCTGTATGACTCTCACCACTGAATTGTGTATTTCAAACAGGTGAATTTTATGCTATGTGCATTATAAATCAATAAAGCTATTTTTAAAATGTTTATTTATTATTTGGCTGTGCTGGGTATTAGCAGTGGCATCTGGGATCTTTGATCGTCACTGCAGCATAGAGGATCTTTAGTTGTGGCATATGGGATCTAGCTCCCTGACCAGGGATTGAACCTGGGCCCTGTGCATTGGGAGTGCAAAGTCTTAGCCACTGGACCATGGGGAAAGTCTCTCAATAAAGCTATTTTTTAAACAAAACTAGAAATAGCTATTATTTTCACCTGCTTGATCGTAATATGCATGTTCTGTCATGTCCATCAATCTACCACATAAAAGCCACTGTGAATCTTCAATTATAAGATGGAAAATCTTCAATTGTAAGATGGAAAAATTAACAACCAGTATTCTTTCAACAAAGTACTCTCATTATAAGAGCTACAAGACCATCAAATTTTTGTTCAAAACTCCAAAACTCTTTATTTTCATATTTAGTTGAAGGATAATTGCTTTACAATATTGTGTTTGTTTCTGCCACATACCAACATGAATCAACCATATGTATACATGTCCCTTCCCTCTTGAATCTCCCTCCCACTTCCCAGCCCATTCCACCCCTAGAGATTGTCAGAGAGCACCACATTTGCAAGCACTCCTTGCTCATTCAGCTAATTCCCACTGGCTATCTGTTTTACATATTTTTGCATAAGTTTCCGTGCCACTCTCTCCACTTGTCCCACCCTCTCTTCCCCCCTCCATGTCCACAAGTCTGTTCTCTGTGTCTGCATCTCCATTCTTGCCCTGCAAATAGGTTCATCAGTACCATCTTTCTGGATTCCATATATATGCGTTAATATACAGTATTTCTTCTTCTCTTTCTGACTTACTTCACTCTGTATAATAGGCTCTAGGTTCACCCACCTCATTAGAACTGACTCAAATGTGTTTCTTACGAACAAAGCTAGTGGAGGCGATGGTATTCCAGTGGACCTATTTCAAATCCTGAAAGATGATGCTGTGAAAGTGCTGCACTCAATATGCCAGCACATTTGGAAAACTCAGCAGTGGCCACAGGACTGGAAAAGGTCAGTTTTCATTCCAATCCCAAAGAAAGGCAAGGCAAAAGAATGCTCAAACTACCAAACGATTGCACTCATCTCACACGCTAGTAAAGTAATGCTCAAAATTCTCCAAGCCAGGCTTCAGCAATATGTGAACCATGAACTTCCAGATGTTCAAGCTGGTTTTAGAAAAGGCAGAGGAACCAGAGATCAAATTGCCAACATCCGCTGGATCATGGAAAAAGCAAGAGAGTTCCAGAAAAACATCTATTTCTGCTTTATTGACTATGCCAAAGCCTTTGACTGTGTGGATCACAATAAACTGTGGAAAATTCTCAAAGAGATGGGAATACCAGACCACCTGACCTGCCTCTTGAGAAATCTGTATGCAGGTCAGGAAGCAACAGTTAAAACTGGACATGGAACAACAGACTGGTTCCAAATAGGAAAAGGAGTACGTCAAGGCTGTATATTGTCACCCTGCTTATTTAACTTCTATGCAGAGTACATCATGAGAAACGTTGGACTGGAAGAAACACAAGCTGGAATCAAGATAGCCGGGAGAAATATCAATAACCTCAGATATGCAGATGACACCATCCTTATGGCAGAAAGTGAAGAGGACTAAAAAGCCTATTGATAAAAGTGAAAGTGGAGAGTGAAAAAGTTGGCTTAAAGCCCAACATTCAGAAAACGAAGATCATGGCATCCGGTCCCATCACTTCATGGGAAATAGATGGGGAAACAGTGGAAACAGTGTCAGACTTTATTTTTGGGGGCTCCAAAATCACTGCAGATGGTGACTGCAGCCATGAAATTAAAAGATGCTTACTCCTTGGAAGAAAAGTTATGACCAACCTAGATAGCATATTCAAAAGCAGAGTCATTACTTTGCCGACTAAGGTCCGTCTAGTCAAGGCTATGGTTTTTCCAGTGGTCATGTATGGATGTGAGAGTTGGACTGTGAAGAACGCTGAGTGCCGAAGAATTGATGCTTTTGAACGGTGGTGTTGGAGAAGACTCTTGAGAGTCCCTTGGACTGCAAGGAGATCCAACCAGTCCATGCTGAAGGAGATCAGCCCTGGGATTTCTTTGGAAGGAATGATGCTGAAGCTGAAACTCCAGTACTTTGGCCACCTCATGCAAAGAGTTGACTCACTGGAAAAGACCCTGATGCTGGGAGGGACTGGGGGCAGGAGGAGAAGGGGACGACAGAGGATGAGATGGCTGGATGGCATCACTGACTCGATGGACGTGAGTTTGAGTGAACTCCGGGAGTTGATGATGGACAGGGAGGCCTGGCGTGCTGCAACTCATGGGGTCACAAAGAGTCGGACACAACTGAGCGACTGAACTGAACTGAACTGAATATTCCGTTGTATATATGTACCAGTTTCTTTATCCATTCATGTGTCGATGGACATCTAGGTTGTCAGATTCATGATCTCCAAAGAAGATTTAGCTTCAGGACCAGAGACTAGGCACCAGGATTCATCACTCAAGACCTTTTATGTAGCAGAGTTTTATTAAATTATAAACAGGGACAGAGCAAGTTTCTGACATAAACATCAGAAGGGGAGTGGAGAGTGCCCCACTCACTAGTCTTAGGAAGGGAGCTATATACTTTTTCAGTTGGTTATTACAGTAAATCAAAAGAATGTCTCAAGGTTGTAAAAGTCTTACCAAACCCACTACCACATTGTAAGATAACTGGATTAGTCAAAAGGTTCTCAAGAAGAAGAAACATGTCCTCAAGCACGATACATTGTTGTTATATAATCCTTAGTACAGAGTTTAAGCTGAGTTGTTTTGTTGTGTAATCATCAGCGCTGGGCTCAAAGAAAAAAAAAAATCATTTTATGTGACTAAGACTAAGGAATGCAGAAAAAAAGTTTGTCCTTTTATCCTCTTTGAGAACTCCAGACCTCTTTCTCCTCCTGGGGACCCTGGACTTCTTACCAAGCTACCTAAGAATTGATTCTCACTCCCATGCCCCAGCTATTGTAAATAATGCTGCGATGAACACTGGGGTACATGTGTCTTTTTCCATTATGGTTTTCTAAGGGGATATGCCCAGCAGTGGGATTGTTGGGTTGTATGGTAATTTTATTTCTAGTTTTTTAAGGACTCTCCTTACTGTCTTCCACAGTGGCTGTATCAATTTACAATCCCACCAACAGTACAACAGGGTTCCCTTTTTTTCACACCCTCTCCAGCATTTCTTGTTCAGTTGCTCAGTCGTGTCCAACTCTTTGCCACCCCACTGACTGCAGCACACCAGGATTCCCTGTCCTTCACTATCTCCTAGAGCCTGCTCAAACTCATGTCCATTGAGTCGATGATGCCATCCAACCATCTCATCCTGTTTCCCTCTTCTCCTCCTGCATCTTTCCCAGCATCAGGGTCTTTTCCAATGAGTCGGCTCTTCATATCAGGTGGCCAAAGCATTGGAGCTTTAGCTTCAGAATCAGTCCTTCCAAAGAATATTCAGGACTGATTTCCTTTAGGATTGACTGGTTTGATCTCCTCGTAGTCCAAGGGACTCTCAAGAGTCTTCTCCAGCACCACACTCCAGCCTTTATGTTTGTAGATGTTTTTGATAATGGCCATTCTGACCAATGTCGGGTGATATCTCATTGTAGCTTTGATTTGCATTTCTCTAATAATGAGCGATGTTGACCATTTTTTCATCTATTAGCCATCTGTATGTCTTCTTTGGAGAAATGTCTGTTTAGATCTTCAGCCCACTTTTTGACAGGGGTGTTCGCTTTTCTGGTATTGAGTTGTACCAGCTACTTGTATATTTTTGAGATTAATCCTTTATCAGTTATTTCATTTGCTATTACTTTTTCCCATTCTAAGGGCTGTTTCACGGTGTTTACAGTTTCCTTTGTTGTGCAAAAGCTTTTAAGTTTCATTTGGTCCCATTTGTTTATTTTTATTTCCATTACTCTAGGAGGTGGGTCGGAGAAGGCAATGGCACCCCAATCCAGTACTCTTGCCTGGAAAATCCCATGGACGGAGGAGCCTGGTGGGCTGCAGTCCATGGGGTCACTAAGAGTCGGACACAACTGAGCGACTTCACTTTCACTTTTCACTTTCATGCATTGTAGAAGGAAAATGGCAACCCACTCCAGTGTTCTTGCCTGGAGAATCCCAGGGACAGCAGAGCCTGGTGGGCTGCCGTCTATGGGGTCGCACAGAGTCGGACACAACTGAAGCGACAGCAGCAGCAGCAGCAGCAGCAGCAGCAGCAGGAGGTGGGTCACAGAGGAACTTGCTGTGATTTATGTCATGGAGTGTTCTGCCTATGTTTTCCTCTAAGAGCTTTATAGTTTCTGATCTTACATTTAGGTCCTTAACCTATTTTGAGATTATCTTTGTGTATGATGTTAGGAAGTGTTCTAATTTCATTCTTTTACACTGTCCAGTTTTCTCAGCATCACTTATTGAAGAGACTATCTTTCCTCCACTGTATATTCTTGCCTCCTTTGTCAAACACAAGGTGCCCACAGATGTGTGTTTATCTCTGGGTTTTCTATCTAGTTCCACTGGTCTTTATTTCTCTTTTTGGGCCAGTACCATATTGTCTTGATGACTGTAGTATATTCTAAAGTCAGAAAAGTTGATTCCTCCGGCTCCATTCTTCTTTCTAAAGATTGTTTGGCTATTTGGGGTCTTTTGTGTTTCTATACAAATTGTGAAATTCTTTGTTCTCAGCTCAGTTCAGTTGCTCAGCCGTGGCCGACTCTTTGCACCCCCATGAAACACAGCATGTCAGGCCTCCTTGTCCATCACCAACTTGAGTCCACCCAAACCAATGTCCATCAAGTCGGTCATGCCATCCAACATCTCATCCTCCATTGTCCCCTTCTCCTCCTGCCCTCAATCTTTCCCAGCATCAGGGTCTTATCCAGTGAGTCAGCTCTTCGCATCAGGTGGCCAAAGTATTGGAGTTTTAGCTTCAACATCAGTCCTACCAATGAACGCTCAAGACTGATCTTTAGGATGGACTGGTTGGATATCCTTGCAGTCCAAGGGACTCTCAAGAGTCTTCTCCAACACCACAGTTCAAAAGCAGCAGTTCTTTGGCACTCAGTTTTCTTTATAGTCCAACTCTCACATCCATACATGACCACTGGAAAAATCATAGCCTTGACTAGACAGACCTTTGTTGGCAAAGTAATGTCTCTGATTTTCAATACGCTATCTAGGTTGGTCATAACTTTCCTTCCAAGGAGTAAGTGTCTTTTAATTTCATGGCTACAATCACCATCTGCAGTGATTTTGGAGCCCAGAAAAATAGAGCCAGCCACTGTTTCCACTGTTTCCCCATCTATTTGCTATGAAGTGATGGGACCGGATGCCATGATCTTAGTTTTCAGGATGTTGAGCTTTAAGCCAACTTTTTCACTCTCCTCTTTCACTTTCCTCAAGAGGCTCTTTAGTTCTTCTTCACTTTCTGCCATAAGGGTAGTGTCATCTGCATATCTAGTTCTGTGAAAAATGCCGTTGGTAATTTGATAGGGATTGCACTGAATCTGTGGATTATTTCTGGCAGTATAGTCATTTTCACAATATTTGATTCTTCCAACCCAGGAACATGGAATATCTCTGTTTATTTATGCTGTCTTTGATTTCTTTCATTGGTGTCTTATAGTTTTCTGTATACAGCTCTTTTGTCTCCTTAGGTAGGTTTATTCTTACATATTTTATTCTTTTTGTTGCAGTGGTAAATGAGACTGATTCCTTAATTTTTCTTTCTGATTTTTCATTGTTAGTGCATAGGAATACAAGTGATTTCTGTGTATTGATTTTGTTCTGTAACTGATTAGTTCCAGTAATTTTCTGATAGTATCTTTAGGATGTCCTGTATATAGTACCATATCACCTGCAAACAGTGAGAGTTTTACTTATTCTTTTTCCGTCTGGATTCATTTCTTTTTTTCTCTGATTGCCGTAGCTAGGACTTCCAAAACTATGTTTAATAACAGTGGTGAGACTGAGCACCTTTGTCTTGTTCTTGATCTTCAAGGAAATGCTTTCAGTTTTTCACCACTAAGAATAATATTTATTGTGGGTTTGTCATATATGGCTTTTATTATGTTGAGGAAGGTTCCTTCTATGCCCATTTTTTTAAGATAAAACTATTATTTTTAATGAAATCACATTCTTTAAAACGTTCATCAAATGCCAACTATGATAAATGCTGAAGAAATTAAACAATTTTATTTTTAACAAAGGATTTTAAAGTATTTAGCAAAGCTCTATATTAAAATCTCCAACTCAAAAATGGCATATTTTGTTTGATTTATCAAGTACTAGTACTAATTGTCTAACAGAGCTAAGCAAAGGAATTTTAGACATTCTTGAACAACATTTCCCAGCTTGTAATTTCATGAAAAGTACCTATACTAAGGGCTTCCCAGATGGCTCAGTGGTTAAGAAACTGCCTGCCATACAGGAGATGTGGGTTTAATCCCTGGTTGAGAAGATCCCCTGGAAAAGAAACCCACTCCAGTATTCTTGCCTGGGAAATGCCATGGACAGAGATGTCTGGTGGACTACAGTCCATGGGGTCACAAAGAGTCAGACATGACTTAGCAACTAAATAACAATAACAACTTCCACTAAGCATTGATAATTCTGTCAGAGTAAATTTCCAACCTTATTCTGAGTTGCATGAGTTCATAAAACTCCATGATGTCCTATCTGCAGCCCCATACTTTAACTGTCTCTTAAGAATTACTTAAAAAGAAAAAACTCTGATAAACCTGTATTAAAGACTGAGTTGAAAGAATAACAGAAGAGGGAAAGCTCCTAACAATAAAGGAATTCTGAAAGTATGTTCACAATTTTCAAAAACTCTATGCATGAGTTTACAATCTTTTAGCATGGTGTGACCTTACAAAAGTACTAGTACAAGTTGCTTGACCTCTTTTTACCTTGTTTTTTAATTCCTTTTAATAAAATTATCTGCCCTAACCATTTATTTGATTGCTATGAAAATCAAAAAAGAAAGCATTCTGTAAAGTACAATTATTATCTCCTAAATGGACAAGCAGATGATTAAAATAATCAAACACTTCTTAGGAGAAGCATAAATCTGGGGATGGACATGTGGTGCTATACTAGAAGGAAACAGACCTAAAAGCTTCTAGTTGCTCAAAACAAAAAAACAGTATATCAATTGACTTATAAAGCTTTTTATCAATTATTTTATACTGAACATTAGTAATTACTGAAATCTAAAGGGTCATTATCAGTGATAATCTTCCTAGATAGTCAAGAAAGAATTTATTTTTGAGCAGGACAAAAAGAAATGTTTTTTAAAGCTGACTTCAAAAGTATTTTCCTTAAAGCTTTTAAAGTCAAGTCACAAAAATGTCATGTTGACCTGTTTAACATGTTGCTTTTAAAATACTACAAAAAATATTTAAGCAAAAGTAACACTCTCTCCAACACCACCCTAAGCAATCTAAAATAGGAACCCCATGCTAGGAAGTATCCACATTTGTCATTAAAGAAACACCAAAAGGACAACCAGAAAAATAAAATAACCTAATTTAAAGTTGGCAGCTAGAAAGGAATTCTCCCAAGGATAAAAACTGTATTAAATTACCCAAGAGTTGCATGAGTTCACAAAACTTCATGATGTCCTATCTGCAGCCCCATCCACCCATACTTTAACTGTCTTTTAAGAATTGTTTAAAAAGGAAAAGCTCTGATGAACTTGTATTAAAGACAAAGCTGAAAAAGCAACAGAAGAGGCAAAGCACATAACAATAAAGGAATTTTGAAAGCATGTTCACAATTTTCAAAAACTTAAAACACATCTTCTGGTTAACCTTCACAATAAAAGACAACTCATAACTGGTAAGGAAGATACTGGTGTGCATCAATTCTATCTTTGAAACATCCAGTGTAATAAATATGGAGGTTGAGGGCAGACAGCTCAACAAATATATGTGATTATGAAGCTTCAAAGTGGAGGAGGGGACTACTACTGTGCCTAAATACTGAAAATAAAGCTCACAAATTCAAAGATCGCTGAAACTTATCCACAGTAAGAGTGGTATATCTGCAGGTTTAAGGTATTTCTTTTGCTTCAGTTCAGATCAGTTGCTCAGTCGTGTCCGACTCTTTGTGACCCCATGAACCAGAGCACGCCAGGCCTCCCTGTCCATCACCAACTCCCGGAGTTCACTCAAACTCATGTCCATCGAGTCGGTGATGCCATCCAGCCATCTCATCCTCTGTCGTCCCCTTCTCCTCCTGCCCCCAATCCCTTCCAGCATCAGGGTCTTTTCCAATGAGTCAACTCTTCGCAGAAGGTGACCAAAGTATTCGAGTTTCAGCCTTAGCATCAGTCCTTCCAAAGAACACCCAGGACTGATCTCCTTTCGAATGGACTGGTGGGATCTCCTTGCAGTCCAAGCAACTCTCAAGAGTCTTCTCCAGCTCCACAGTTCAAAAGCATCAATTCTTTGGCGCTCAGCTTTCTTCACAGTCCAACTCTCACATCCATACATGACCACTGGAAAAACCATAGCCTTGACTAGACGGACCTTTGTTGGCAAAGTAATGTCTCTGTTTCTCAATATGCTATCTAGGTTGGTCAAAACTTTCCTTCCAAGGAGTAAGCGTCTTTTAATTTCATAGCTGCAATCACCATCTGCAGTGATTTTGGAGCCCAAAAAGATAAAGTCTGACACTGTTTCCACTGTTTCCACATCTATCTCCCATGAAGTGATGGGACCGGATGCCATGATCTTCGTTTTCTGAATGTTGGGCTTTAAGCCAACTTTTTCACTTTCCTCTTTCACTTTCATCAAGAGGCTTTGTAGTTCCTCTTCACTTTCTCCCATAAGGGTGGTGTCATCTGCATATCTGAGGTTATTGATATTTCTCCCAGAAATCTTAATTCCAACTTGTGCTTCTTCCAGTCCAGCATTTCTTAAGATGTACTCTGCATATAAGTTAAATAAGCAGGGTGACAATATACAGACTTGACATACTCCTTTTCCTATTTGGAACCAGTCTGTTGTTCCATGTCCAGTTCTAACTGTTGCTTCCTGACCTGCATACAGGTCCCTTGGACACTGGTAAATTTATGCATGAACAAAAAGGAAAATCTATCTTTTGGCCAGTCTGTGAATTCATCCAAGCATCTATCTATTCAAGAATGTATTTAGGACTTCCCTGGTGGTGTAGTCGTTAGGAATCTGCCTGCCAGTGCAGGGGACACGGGTGTGGTTCCTGATTTGGGCAGATTCCGCACGCTGCAGAGTAGCTAGCTTGTATGCCCCAGCTACTGAGCCTGCACTCTAGAGTCCTCCAACTGCGACTACTTCACCTGTGTTCTGCTTCAAGAGAAGCCACTGCAAATGAGAAGCCCGTGTTCTGCAACTAAAGAGTAGCCCTGGCTTTCCCCAACTAGGGAAAGCCCACGCACAGCAATGAAGACCCAGAGCAGCCAAGTAAATAATTTTTTAAAAATAATATATTTAGGAATTCTCCTCCAGTGGTTAGGACTCCATGTTTTCACTGCCAAGTGCCAGGTTCGATCCTTGGTCAGGAACTAAGATCATACAAGCGACGTAGTACAGCAAAAAAAAAAAAAAAAAACAAACACTTACAGATCACTTATTATGTATGCTCAAGAGTTATCTGAAAATAAGAATTTCCAGCCCAATGGGGGTCAGGGGACTAACAACAATATTTTCCATGAGAGACAAGTATACAGACACAGCACTGAGTTCACCAGAGAGAAAGTAAGAAAGATCGAAAGAGATATTTGAGATAAATGTGGAATCTGAGGAACGAGTCTGCTGCATAAATTTTTCTTTTCAAGGTATGCATATTGACTTGTCTAGGCTGGTCTTTTTTGTTATTTTTTTTAACATTTCATGTATAATTAGAATATCTTAAAAACTGAAAGTACTTTATCTAGACAAACGTGTAACAAAATTGGTCCTGAAAAAGGATATTCAAGAACATAAGTTTCTTACTTTACTCAATTTAGATAAATAAAATTAATAGCTTAAAAGACAAAAGTACTAACCTAGGTCTCAGTTCACTCATCTATCCAAAGAAGAAACTAGCCTAGAAAATCTCTTAAGTACTCTCTGACTGCTAAAATTGACTAGACTGATTAAGTCAGTCAAACACTCAATGGAGTTGATCTAACAGTGCTGTTGAATTTATGGAAGTTTAAAAACAAGCTAGGAAATCTTATAAGGAAAGTTCAGGCCGCCTGAAGGCATCTAAGCACAATATGGGATGAGCTGAGTAAGTTCTTAAAGCACGGTCCACAGACTCCAGGAGATCTTCCAGAAAGTATATGAGGTCAAAACTATTTTCATACATATACTGAATCATTCTATTGTACACCTGAAACTAATATAATGTTAAATGTGAGTTACATCTCTCAATTAAAAAAAAAATTCATAATGGACTTCCCTTGTGCTCAGACGGTAAAGAATTTGCATGTAATACATGAGAGCCAGGTTCAATCCCTGGCTCAGGAAGATCCCCTAGAGAAGTGAATGGCTACCCGCTCTAGTATTCTTGCCTGAAGAATTCCATGAATAGAAGAGCCCGGAGGGCTACAGTCCATGGGGTGGCAAAGAGTCGGACATGACTGAGCGACTAAGCACACACACATTTTTACAATAACACTAAGATATAACACCTTAGTATGCCTTTTTCACTGAATTGACATTTGCACTGGTGGACATATTTGTGAGGAGCAAAAGCAGAAGTGGGAAGAGCTGTCTGCACTTGGGCGCGAATCAAGGCAGCAACACCGAATTGTATTAGCAGTCATATTCTTCACTGCCATGTACTCTCAATTTAAAAAAATTAAATAAAAATGCCAGTTTCACATGATTGATGAAGCAATAAAAATTATTAATTTTGTTACATCAACTCTTGAGTAAATGTCTTTTTAATGTTCTGTGTGAAAAAATGGGAAGCATGAATTAGGCACTTGTGCTGCATACCAGAGTGTAATGGTTGTCTTATGAAAGCATCTGCACAATCATCTGACATGCAGACTCAGCTAGCCCCTTTTTCCATGGAACATGCTTCAAAGAAAAGAGGGAATAACAAAGAGTGTGAATAGCAGAAGGAGATTCAGAGGAGATAGGTTGAATACTACAAGATATGTTTCCAGCCCTCCAGTGACTGATAGCATAGCCCAGAAGTCAGATGGCAGTTTCCAGCTACAGTCCCTTGAGGATCCCTAGCTTTCAAGCTAAGACCACTTTCTTCCTGGATAGCTGATCATAGCACAGCACTAAAGCCTGGACATTTCTGTCTAATACAGGACACTCTAATGAAGAATATCTGATGGAGCCCTCACTGGGTCTGAGACTCTGTCAGATCAGAATCACACTGAGGCTCTTCATGCCGATTCTGTTGACTCCCTCTTTCCTTTCATACGAGTCCTCCCCCCACCTTGTGAAAGTAACTCAGTCGTGTCCAACTCTTTGCAACCACATGGACTATACAGTCCATGGAATTCTCCAGGCCATAATACTGGAGTGGGTAGCTGTTCCCTCTTCCAGGGGATCTTCCCAACCCAGGGATCGAACCCAGGTTCCCTGCATTGCAGGTGGATTCTTTACCAACTGAGCCACCAGGGAACCCCCTCTCCCTTATACCTCTTGTATTCCTAACTCTGTCTTGACGTTCACTTCCAGAAGTCCAGCTGGCACAGCTGGTACCAGAAACGGACTGAGAAAGCAGAAGGTAAGAAATGGGGTTTGAAAACTAGATCACTTACTGTCCTGCTGGCAATAAGGATCTCATCCAGTTGATGTGTGAGGCATGGGCAGTCCCTGGAACAAACTGGTGGCCCAAATGCTAAAACCTTCCTGGGAAAATAATAAAACTTTCTTGGGAAAATGTTTCCAAAGAGGAATATTCCATCTGGTGTAATAACTGTGATGACTGAAAAGTGTAAGGGGCACAATATGAATAAGAACAATGGAATTGGCTGGCTGTTACATGGCACTGACTCGCTAGCAGGGGCAACTGACTATTGGAAATTAAGTGTGGCTCTCTGGTAGCTCACAAAGAAGTCCTTATCATTTATAGTGAAAGAGCAGAAAGATAATTAAAGGCTGCAAGTCTTCAAAGATGACTGAATCCTCGGTCAGGGCAAGTTTGCTATTCTTAAGGTCAGGGTCCTGGTTTGGAAAACATGGAGGCCAGATAGATGGTGAGGGATAAACACCATCCCATAGATAGTGAAGGGATAAAACCATGGAGGATGGTTGCTTCCAAAGACTTTGACTTCGGCACTTCCCCCTCTACAGGAACACACTTCAGAGGTCTCTCTCCTGCAAGGCAACAAGAGCTCCCCTCAAAATCTGCTGCCCACCTCCACTCCTGGTTGCCATGATAATAATTAATGTTAATCCTGTTAAGGACACCTTGGGCTTGATAAGAGAGAAAAGAGACAACACCCCAAAAGTGCTCTAAGAATTAGCCAGCATATTCCAGGTGGATCAATGGGAATACCCATGGTGATGGATTTTGAGAGTGTTTAATCAAGGAGGTCAAACATGACTGAATAAGATAAAGTCTGGTTAGGAGGAGGGCCACTGTCCCAGAATATGGGGATTACCACTGTGACAAGGATTTAGCATGTGGTAACTCACTGCCAGAGTGACTCCTAGAAGCCTGGAAAAAATAGCCCACACTGAATGAAGTTCAGATGCCTGAATTAACATGGCAGAGAATGGAGGTCAGAAGAATCACCAGACAGTTATGTTCCATAAGACGGTCCATTAGACACACCACTCACCAAGGCCACTAGAATACACAGTGAGACAGGCATTAGCATATCTAAGAAGGGGTGGCTCTCCTCTACAGGAGAGGCTGTCACAGAAACTGGTTCATTGATGAAGGCAATGATGGGGCTCGGAAGCAACAGCAGCCAGGTGGTGGCACTAAAAACCAGAAGCTAGTGGACCACACTATCATCATAGCTTGCAAGGTAGGAGATAGCCAATAAAGCCTGACCCACAGGGAGCTGTGGAGATAAACGACTTGGCGTCATAAAAGCAAAAAAGGCAATCAACAACAGTTCTGCTTATTACTACATTCACAATCAAAGCAAGCCAGAACAGATAAAAACAAAACTGACAGTGCCTGCCTCAATAAATAGCTACCATTCCTTGCCTAATTCCTGGATCTGAGTCAGTTTTCTGATCCAGACCCACGGATTTAAAGAGATGGCTGGGTCCCCAGGAATAAGACCCTGCAACAAATTTTTTTTTTAATTTTACTTTATTTTACTTTACAATACTGTATTGGTTTTTGCCATACATCAACATGAATCTGCCACAGGTATACACGTGCTCCCCATCCTGAACCCCCCGCCCTCCTCCCTCCCCATACCATCTCTCTGGGTATAGCTCAGTGGAAGAGCATTTGACTGCAACAAATATTAAATATATACATTTCCCCAAAGGGATCTAGGACTATTTATTCAAGTGAGCTTCAGCAATATGTGAACCGTGAACTTCCATATATTCAAGCTGGTTTTAGAAAAGGCAAAGGAACCAGAGATCAAATTGCCAACATCCACTGGATCATCGAAAGAGCAAGAGAGTTCCAGAAAAACATCTATTTCTGCTTTATTGACTATGCCAAAGCCTTTGACTCTGTGGATCACAATAAACTGTGGAAAATTCTGAGAGAGATGGGAATACCAGACCACATGACCTGCCTCTTGAGAAACCTATATACAGGTCAGGAAGCAACAGTTAGAAGTGGGTATGGAACAACAGACTGGTTCCAAATAGGAAAAGGAGTATGTCAAGGCTGTATATTGTCACCCGCTTATTTAACTTATACGCAGAGTACATCATGAGAAACGCTGGGCTGGAGGAAGCATAAGCTGGAATCACGATTGCCAGGAGAAATATCAATAACCTCAGATATGGAGATGATACCACCCTTATGGCAGAAAGGTAAGAAGGACTAAAGAGCCTCTTGATGAAAGTGAAAGAAGACAGTGAAGAAGTTGGCTTAAAGCTCAACATCCTGAAAACTAAGATCATGGCATCTGATCCCATCACTTCATGGGAAATAGAGGGGGAAACAGTGGAAACAGTGGCTGATTTTATTTTTCTGGGCTCCAAAATCACTGCAGATGGTGATTGCAGCCATGAAATTAAAAGACGCTTACTCCTTGGAAGGAAAGTTATGGCCAACCTAGACAGCATATTAAAAATCAGAGACATTACTTTGCCAACAAAGGTCCATCTAGTCAAGGCTATGGTTTTTCCAGTGGTCATGTATGGATGTGAGAGTTGGACTATAAAGAATGCTGAGTGCCTAAGAATTGATGCTTTTGAACTGTGGTGTTAGATAAGACTCTTGAGAGTCGCTCGAACTGCAAGGAGATAAAACCAGTCCATCCTAAAGGAGATCAGTCCTGGGTGTTCACTGGAAGGACTGATGTTGAGGCTGAAACTCCAATACTTTGGCCACGTGATGCGAAGAGCTGACTCATTTGAAAAGACCCTGATGCTGGGAAAGATTGAGAGCAGGAGGAGAAGGGGATGACAGAGGATGAGATGGTTGGATGGCATCACCAACTCGATGGACATGGGTTTGGGTGGACTCTGGGAGTTGGTGATGGACAGGGAGGCCTGGCGTGCTGCAGTTCATGGGGTCGCAAAGAGTCAGACACAACTGAGCAACTGAACTGAACCGAACCGAACTGATATAGGTATAGTGGGGAAAGGAAAATACCTAGGCATTTGAAGAACTACAGGACACAGAGTCTAAGTTAGTGCTGATATCTGGAAACCTGGAACATCATTACGGCTCTACTACAGGGGAAAGAATATAGGAACTAAGTAATAAATAGAATCCTGGCCAAAGTCTAGTTTACAGTGGGTCCACTGTCCACTGATCCACCCAGCAGTTATTTCCCCAGGCCCTGAATATATAAATGGAATTGGCATACTTAGCAGTTTAAAGCCAAATGAGACTTAAAAATGTCTCCCCACTTCTTGGCCAAAAGAGTAAATCAAAAAAATATTGTGTTGGGGTGGAGGTAAAAGGAATGGCAGATATTAACGCCACCCTTAAGGGTCTCAAAGACACAGGGGTAGTGGTCCCTTCGATATGTTTAATTCACCAGTCTGTTCTGTGTAAAAACTAGCTGGATCCTAGAGAATTAGAGACTAACACCCATTCAGCCAAGTAGTAGCCATGGCTATGGCTATCGTGTTACTGTGCTCAGTTGTGTCCAGCTCTCTGCAGCCCTATGGACTGTAGCACCCCAGGCTCCTCTGTCCATGGGATTTTCCAGGCAAGAATACTGCAGTGGGTTGCCATTTCCTACTCCAAGGAATCTTTCCAACCCAGGGATCGAATCTGGGTCTCGGGCATCTCCTGCACTGCAGGTGGATTCTGTACCACTGAGCCACTGGGGAGCCTGTAGCCACCATGCTGGAGGTAATATGTTTGCTACAGCAGATATAAGCCTCAGGTACATGGCACATGGGCTGCCCTCATGGCTCAGTGGTAAAGAATCCGCCTGCCAATGCAGGAGACGGAGGTTCCATCCCTGGGTTGGGAAAATCCCCTGGAGAAGGAAATGGCAACCCACTCCAGTATTCTTGCCTGGGAAATCCCATGGACAGAGGAACCTGGCAGACAATAGTCCATGGGGTCACAAGAGAGTTGGATATGACTTAGTGACTGAACAACAACAACATGGCATGCAGCCACTGATCTGGCTAATGAGCTCTTTTCTATCTCAATTAGAAACAGTTCCTTTCATGTGGCGTGAACAACAGTATACACTCAGTTTTGCCTCAGGGCTTTATTAAGTGTCATACCTTGTCATAATATAGTCTGAAGAGACCTGAACTTAGAACAGAACACTTACCTTTTAAATCAACGACATGATGTTGTTTGTGCAAAATGAACAAGAGATGGCCAGCATGTCAAAGGATATATATCCAAAGGATGAGAGAAAAACTACAAATATTCAGGGGTCTGCCATTTCAATGAAGTTTTGGGAATCCAGCGGCTAAGGTTATGCCAACACCAAAAGCAAAAGACAAATTGCTGCACCTTGTATCTCCACTAACTTTAAAAAGAAAAAAAAAACGGGGGAAGCACAAGGTCTGGTAGATTTCTTCAGATTCTAGATATAACACATTCTATACACTGCTCGGGCCCATGTACTGAGCAGTATGAAAGGTTGTCAGCTTTGAGCGGCATAAACAGCTCTGCAGTAGATCCAGGTTGTAGAGCAAGCAGTTCCTATGCCACTGGAGGTAGAAATGGTGGGAAAAGTTGCACTATAGCATTTATAGCAAGCCCCAGTGGGAGAGTTACAATGCAGGCCCCTGGAGTTCTGCAGAAAAGTCACGCTATTAGTAAAACAGTTTCTGGCGTGCTACTGGGCTCTGGAAGAGATAGAACACTTGGCTACTGGGCACTGTATGTCCAGAACGGCCCATAAGCAGGGTTCAACAGGAAGCTCTCCAAGTCGTAAAGTCAAATGAGCTCAGCACCAATCCATTATGAGACAGAAATAGTATAACAAAAATCAAACCCAAGTAGAACCACAGGGCACAAGTAAGCTCTGTAAGTAGGCAGGCAAGACTTCCCTGACATCTACCACAGTTGTGCCAGCACCCTTCCTCAGCTCACATCTATAACTGTTTGGGGATCCTATGAAACCAACTTGGGGCTTCCCTGGTGGCTCAGTGGTAAAGAATCTAATGCAGGAGACCCCAGTTCGATCCCTGGGTTGGGAAGATCCCCTGGAGGAGGGCATGGCAACCCACTCCAGTACCCTTACCTAGAGAATTCCAGGGACAGAGAAGCCTGGTGGGCTACAGTCCAGAGGGTGGCACAGAGTCAGACATGACTAAGCAGCAGCAGCATGAAATCAACTTAAGGAGGACATAACCAAATTTGGGCTTACAACAAGTCAAGTCAGTATGTGAATGCACCCTGTGTTGTGGGGGTTGGGGGGGGAGTGGGGGAGGAGAAGGCTTCAGGGACTTCCCTGCTGGTCCCCTAAGACTTCATGCTCCCAATGCAGGGGGCCCAGGTTTGATTCCTGGTCAGGCAATTAGATCCCACATGCCACAAGTAAAGATCACATGCCACAAATAAGACCCCATGAAGCCAAATAAATAAATAAAAATTTAAAAACAAAAACCCAACAGCTTCATTACAGCTATACTTAGGGGTGACTTTGACATTGGAAAGGGAAAGTCTCCCTAAAGATGGAGCTTTGATACACTTTGTGCAGAAAGAAAAGTGGCCTGAGACAAGAATATAGAGACTTATGGGCAATGCAAATGGATTGAGTACCTGGTTAGCGGGTCTTTAAGGAAAAAGACTGTACAATGGATGCAAAAAGATGTGAGTGGAGACAAATGAATTAACATACGGGAGTGAACATTAAGTGTGAAAATCTTTTCCAGGTGTTAATGTCCACCAGAAAGCATCCAATGCAGAAGAGGCAAATAACCAAGAAGACAAAATGACTCAGGCGGCTGACCTGAGCCACCCCAGAACTGGCATATGGAGACGTGAACGGAGGAGCCACTCCAACAGAAGTGAAGAAGGACACAGAGCAGGAGGCATGCACTCCCACTCACCAAGGCTTAATCAGGCTGCTGCCAACTCTGAATATGCAGCCTACGAGCAGCAGAGACCAACACGGAGCCCCCAGGGCAGCACTATACCTCAAGCCGACCCCTTGTGTTACTTCCTCTTGAAAGGGCCAGTGACTGATCCTCACCAGTATTCAAAGGATTCTTATTCCAGGTACGGGTTTGTGTTTCCTGCCAACAGAGCTCCAGCCACATGACTGAAAAAGGGCTTAGACAGTACTTGACCCGCAAACATGGAATCCCATATAAGGGAGCATCCAATCAAGGGAACCACTTCATCATGAAGGAAATATGGCAGTGGGCCCATATCCATGGGATCAAGTGGTCTTATCACATAACAGCACCACAAAAAGGCAGCCAGGCTTACAGATTATTGAAAGGACACAACCATGTACCAGCTCAGAGGCAAGAATGGTGTGCTATCCTCTAGGATGCAGTATATGTACTGATTCAAAGCTATGTTTCCAATCGGGTCTAAGAACCCATGGGTTCAAGAACCAAAAGGTAAAAGCCGAAATGACCCCCCACTTACCATCATCTCCAGTGGATTCCCAAACACTGGGCTCTACAGAGTTAAAGGTCCTGAGCACACTTGCCAGGAGATATATCAAGGATCATACCTGAGCATTTGAGACTCTGTGTGTCCAGGGACCAGGAGACAAGAAGAATCACTACCATGGAAGAGCTAATTAAACCTCATCCTCAGGAGAAGTAGGGCTGCTGTTGCCTAATGGGATCAAGGAGTATGTGTGGAATTCAGATGATCTACTGGGTACCACTTGATACTCCCCTGCCCAATTGAGACTGCGAATGGAAAAACACAACCACTTCACCCTTAGAAGAGTATGCTTTTCAGACCCCTCAAAAAGGTTTGGGTCGTATCACTAGATAAACCACCAAGACCTTCAGAAATGATAGCTGATGGCAAGAATTCAGACGGGATAGTGGAGGAGACAACGAGAACCACTGTGACCCTAAGACTAGCTACAGAGATGAAGGCTGAAGCCTGTCTCACTGTCCTACTTCTTCTAACTTTCCCATCAGGAAGAGAAGGCCAGGGAAAAGGGAGGAGTTACTCTCAGAAAATGTTTAGAGACATAGATCCATACAACATAAAAAAGGGCCTCTCCCTCTCACTTGCCTCTCCCTTCAAAAAAGAACTTGCATTCATGTGCTCCAGCTGCAGCATATCAGAATTCATCTCAGCTTTCCAGTGGAGGCCATACTCTTCTTGGGCAGTTCTTTGTTGTTTAGTCCGATTCTTGGCTCCCAGTCCATGGGATTTCCCAGGCAAGAGCACTGGAGTAGCTGCCATTTCCTTTCCTAGGGGATCTTCCCCACCCAGGGATCGAACTCACATTTCCTGCATTGGCAGGCAGATTCTTTACCGCTAAGCCACCAGGGAAGCCTGGGCAGCTCCTAGCCAGTGACTAAACTCGGTGGGTGTTCTAGAACCTGGTCATTTCTTCTAATGAGAAGTTTTTGCTCTTGAGTTTCTTATTGAGTTGACTGAGATTCCCCCCCTCACCCCCAGATCTGCATCACAGACTGAAGCTCTCCTTGGTCAGTTCAGTTTCCTCTCCCTTTCCCTTCATGGGCATCCAGCCCAGTGATTCCCAGGGGACCAAACCAACGCACTGTGTAATTGGCTCTTTATATGGATCGTCCCATTTAGCCTACTAAAGTATTACTGTTATTCCCTCTTTATGGACGAGGAAACTGAGGCACAGAGATGATGACTTGTGCAAGATCACAAGGTAAAAGCAGTGAAACTAAAATATGAACCCAGGCAGTGTGAGCTTTGAGCCACTACACCAGGGAAGACAAGAAAATATCTTGTTATCTTCAGATAGTAAAAGGAGAGCAAATGTTTATTCTGTGTAATTTTAGAGGTTAAACAACAAAAGGATAGATACTAAAGAAAAGCAGATCTTAATTATAAAAGAAATTTTCTAATAATCAGCAGTAACCAACAACAGAATGAAGTCCTTCAGAAATAATCAGGGCCAATCACCGGAGGGTTGAAATCGCCATGGATATTGTGAAGAGTGAGGTTTTATAAAACAGATAAAAGTTGATCTAGATCAGTAAAAGCCGTACTACTAAGTATCATGTGGAAAAAATGGTTCCACAGTCAATTAGTCTGAGTAACAGACCGCTAAATAAAGTGAAACAAATTCTTTACTTTTATTCTTCCGTTTTTAAAATACTAATGTGCAGTTACGAATCTCTGAGGGATCTAGTATGCTGGGGAAAAAAAAACAAAAACAAATTTATTCAACTAAAGAACACTTCCTTGCTCCTGGTCAAGGATTATTTCTTTGCTAAGTCAAGAGTCACTAATTCAAAGACTCCAGAAGCTAACAAGGAAAAGCATGATGGTTTTCTAGCTGGGTAACAATTCTCCAGCCAGCCAAAACATCACCTGATTACCTACATGTCAATATTAGCATATTTAATACCTTCAGGGTGGGTAGGCTATATACAAGTTGTCACTAAAATGCATTTCATCCTTTTTGAAGGCAAAACACACCCTACTTTGCTTTATAAACAAATTATCTTAAGATCCACAACAATGGGTCCACATTTTAATTACTGAATTTCCACTTTATGAGCAATATGAAAGCTTTAATTATTTCAAGTGTGCTAGTGGTGACCTGGTTATTTTCACATAACACAGTTTTACATGCATTTTCCACAAATATAAACATCACAAGAAAGGGCAGAAGAGGGAATTCCCTGGCAGTCCTGTGGTTAGGACTCAGTGCTTTCACTGCCAAGGGTGTGGGTCTGATCCCTAGTTGGGGAACTGAGATCCCACAAGCTGCAGGGCACAGCCAAAAAAGAATAAAAAACAACAACAACAACAAAAAAGGGCAAAAGAAGGAATAATAGGTAGAGAGGGAAGAGACCTTAGCCACAAACTATTCATCCAGCTAATTTCCAGAGTTTCTGTGTTTTTATTCAGAACTACATTCTCTTTAATCATTCAGGGAATACATTTTTATAAATCACAATCCCTTGACCTTGATTCTCCTATCTTCCTCAGCCACTACCAATAGACCACTGCCACCCATTCTGTTACTTCATTAATGATATTTAGTCACCATTGCCTAGAGTTGTTCACATACCAACTATCTTTTCATGGAGCTCTTCTTTAGAAATATTGAACAGACTATTAAGTATGGAAAGAGCCTTAACATCTAGCCCAGCACTCAATTTCAGATCAGAGAAATGAGGTCCAGAGGTCAGTTATTATATTTATCTACTAATCACAAAGCAGGTACTTTATCTACTTCAAAAATAAGTGTATGAAAGCTTGAAATTTCCAAAATACACGCATATATACATTTTTTAAAATGAATACAAATAGCTACGTGCCAGTAGCACATTTCAAAGGCAAACATCCACCAAAATCAATCAACTAAAGTTGTGCTCTCCTAATTTGAATACTTCCTAAAGTAGTATGGAAAATCTTATAGCCCTGTCGCTCAGTCGTGTCCGACTCTTTGCGACCCCATGGACTGTAGCCTACCAGGCTCCTCTGTCCATGGGATTTTCCAGGCAATAGTGCTGGAGTGGATTGCCATTTCCTTCTCTAGGGGATCTTCCCAACCCAGGGATTAGAACCCTGGTCTCCCGCATTGTAGACAGACGCTTTACTGTCTGAGCCACCAGGGAAGTTCTTAGGATAAAACAAATGCAGAACACATGGGGAAGTTCACTTGATGAAAAAGACTGGACTTTGCAGTCAGTTACACTGTTTGAATCATGGATGTGGGCTTAGGAAAGTCAATAAAACTCTCTAAGCCTCAGTCTCTTCAGTTGTAGAACATCCATGACACCATGGATATTACAGGATCATTTTAAGAATTCTAAAAAAAAAAAAATTGTAAATAACAGACATGAAACACCCATAAGAAAGATGGCACACTGTTGATAAAACTTTTGTACATTACACAAATAAGTAATAAAAGACAAAAGAAATCAAAGAAAATTTTGTTAACCTGGGAGCACTGGATAATGGGGTAAGCAGAAATAAGAGTGAGAAATGATCAGATTGGAAGCAGACCATGAAGGGCTATGCCAGAATAAAGAATTTCAATCTTTCTTTTTAACCTCTGATTCTAAGAGTGACCTCACAATAATTTAAAAAATAATTTACTTTAGCTACTAATTTAAAAGCAAACAAGCAAATAAAAAACTATGGACCGCTATTACATCACCAGAATCACAAGAAGGTCTAAATGATGAAATTCTGAAGTTTAAAAATTTTTTCTCAAAGTGGCAGTGTTTTACTTCAGTTACTTTTTAGAGATTGTTTCTCTTAATTTAAAATGAGAAATGGAGACTAACGTTTACATAAACCTTGAGGGAATATTTTCACAAAATTTTGATACTGCTTGCTCTTTATTTTAATAAAGGGAATTCTGAGATAGGCTCTGCTGAGGTTTAAAATAATAATAAAAACATTTATCATTTATCTTTCTTCATTTAAATAAAATGAATTCCGGCAGATAAGCTCCCAAACCTTAGCATGAGAGGTTAAAGAAGAACCATATTACAAACAGAAATGTTTACCTTTTCATTAATCCCAGCAAAAGACTCCAGAACTGTTTTTTTTTTATAACTATATAGAAATTATGGCATCCAAAGCAAATATAACACTGTGTAAAAACTAGTTATACAATGTTGTATAACGTTCAGCTCACTCAGTTCAAAGTTAGCATTAAAAGATCTAACAGTGATCATAATCAAATGGGAAAATACTGAAGGTGATCCACTGTATGTAGAATGAAGCTCCAAAACGCATTCTGTTTACTCAAACAATGGTTCCCTGGAGAATTTCCTAACTAGTTTGAAAAAACTTTAGAAACATAAGCAAGTCATTACTGCTGACTTTGAACTGTGTCAAACAAAACCTCACAGAAAAGGTTTTAATAACCTGAATGGGGACAAACAATAGGGGACCATCCTACATACAAGTATAAAGAACTTTGCTGTAAATAATTTGTATTTTTGACTAATCTGTATTTATACAGAATTATATCTCATGGGGAGGTAATACAATCCTTAAAACCTGTCAGAACTGAGTGATTAGAAACGTTAATAGGTAAATTTGCAACTGTACTCTTAAGAAATATTTTAGCAGTTAACAGAAAACTAAACCTAAGGTTTACAACTGCATTTTATTGACAAAAATTCTTAGAATTCAATCTTTTAGTTGAAGTCCCCATACCACTTTCTTCATCACCACCCAATGTGGTTAACCAGCTCACTGTTTACTAAACATGAAACTAAAAAGTTCACGGCATTCACCCTCAAGCCATAAACCCCTTCTCATCGAAGAATCTGGCAATTTATCTGTAAGTAAAAGTTTCAACAACTTACCTAATGACTGTAAATAAAAGTTACAAATCTCAAATAAAGCCTTATCTTACCACTTCACACCCACTAGGATGGCTATACAGTAATTTAAAAGACAGATAACAAGTGTTTTGAGGATGTGAAGAATCTGTGGTAATGTAAAACGGTGCAGTTCCTCAAAAAGGTTTAAATAGTTACCATTTGACCCTGGCAATTTCACTCCTAAGTATACGCCCAAGAGAAATGAAACCACATAAAATATCCAAAGCAACATAATTCATGATAGTGAAAAAGTTGAAATAACCCAAAATGAATGGATAAATTAACTGGTGTTATCCATAAACCCCTGCGTGGATCATAGCCTTATTGTGGCGAAGGGGCTTGTGTAACTCAATGAAGCTATGAGCCATGCCTGGCAGAGCCACTCAAGATGGATGGGTTACAGAGAAGAGCTCTGACAAAACGTGGTCCACTGCAGAAGGAAATGGCAAACCACTCCAGTATTCTTGCCCCAAGAACCCCATAAACAATATAAAAAGGCAAAAAGATACGACACCAGAAGAGGAGCTCCCCAGAAGAGGAGCTCCCCCAGGTTGGAAGGTATCCAACAAGCTACTTGGGAAAAGCAGAGAGCAACTACTAATAGCTCCAGAAAGAAAGAAGAGACTGGGCCAAAGAAGAATGACGCACGGTTGTGGATGTGTCTGGTGGTGGAAGTAAAGTTCAATGCTGTAAGTAACAATACCGCATAGGAACCTGGAATGTTAGGTCCATGAATCAAGGCAAATTGGACGTGATCAAGCAGGAGATGGCAAGAGTAAACACTGACATCTTAGGAATCAGTGAACCTAAATGAACGGGAATGGGAAAATTTAATTCAGATGACCATTATGTCTACTACTGTGGCAAGAATCTCTTAGAAGAAATACAGTAGACTTGATAGTCAAGTCTCAAAACAACAGTGCAAGCTCAAAACAACAGAATGATCTCTTTATTTCCAAGGCAGATCATTCAACATCCCAGTAACCCAAGTCTATGTCCTAAATACTGATGCTGAAGAAGCTGAAGTTGACCACTTCTATGAAGACCTATAAGACCTTCTAGAAATAACACCAAAAAAAAAAAAAAGGTGTCCTTTTCATCATAGGGGATTGGAATACAAAAGCAGGAAGTCAAGAGATACCAAGGCAAATTTGGCCTTGGAGTACAAAATGAAGCAGGGCAAAGGCTAACTGAGTTTTGCCAAGCAAACACATTGGTCATAGGGAATGCAAGAGACAACTCTACACATGGACATCATCAGATAGTCAATACCGAAATCAGATTGATTATATCCTCTGCAGCCAAAGACGGTGAAGCTCTACACAGTCAGCAAAAACAACCTGGAGCTGATTGTGGCTCAGATCGTGAGTCCTTATTGCAAAATTCAGGTTTAAATTGAATAAAGTGGGGAAAACCACAAGGTCATTCAGGTATACCTAAATCAAATCCCTTATGAACATACAGTGAAAGTGACTAATAGATTCAAGGCATTAGATCTGGCAGACAGAGTACCTGAAGAACTATGGACAGAAGTTCGTAACACTGTACAAGAGGCAATGACCACAAAAACCCCAAAGGGAAAAAAAAAATGCAAGAAGGCAAAGTGATTGCCTGAATAGGCTTTACAAATATGCTGAGGAAAGAAGAGAAGTGAAAAGAAAGGGAGAAAGGAAAAGATATACCCAGCTGAATGCAGAGTTCCAGAGAATAGGAAGGAGATAAGATGGTCTTAACTGAACAATGCAAAGAAATAGAGGAAAATAATAGAATGGGAAAGACCAGAGATCTCTTCATGAAAATTTGAAATATCAAGGGAATATTTCACACAAGGAAGGACACAATAAAGGACAGAAGTGGCAAGGACCTAATAGAAGCAGAAGATATTAAGAAGAGGTGGCAATATAGAAGAACTATACAGAGAAGTCTTAATGACCAGGATAACCACGATGGGTGTGGTCACTCACCTAGAGCCAGGCATCCTGGAATGTGAAGTCAAGTGGGCCTTAGAAAGCATCGCTATGAACAAAGCTAGTGGAGGTGATGGAATTCCAGTTGAGCTATTTCAAATCCTAGAAGATGATGCTGTGAAAGTGCTGCACTCAATATGCCAGTAAATTTGGAAAACTCAGCAGTGGCCACAGGACTGGAAAAGGGCAGTTTTCATTCCAATCCCAAAGAAGGGCAATACCAAAGAATGTTCAAACTACCGAATAATTGTGTTCATTTCACATGTCAGTAAAATTATGTTCAAAATCCTTCAAGCTAGGCTTCATCAGTACGTTAACGGAGAACTTCCAGATATACAAGCTGGGTTTAAAAAAGGCAGAGGAACCAGAGATCAAATTGCTAACCAGAGATCAAATTCCTTGCTAAGGAAGCAAGAAAATTCCAGAAAAACATCTACTTCCGCTTCATTGACTATGACTTTAGCATAGTGTGGATCCTTCACTGTGTGGATCACAACAAACTGTGGAATATTCTTGCTGCTGCTAAGTCGCTTCAGTCGTGTCCGACTCTGTGCAACCCCATAGACGGCAGCCCACGAGGCTCCCCCGTCCCTGGGATTCTCCAGGCAAGAACACTGGAGTGGGTTGCCATTTCCTTCTCCAATGCATGAAAATCAAAGTGAAGTCGCTCAGTCATGTCTGACTCTTAGCAACCCCATGGACTGCGGCCCACCAGGCTCTTCCGTCCATGGGATTTTCCAGGCAAGAGTGCTGGAGTGGGGTGCCAGCGATGCAAATACCAGACCACTTGACCTGTCTCCTGAGAAACCCATCTTCATGTCAAGAAGCAACAATTAGAACCTTCAGTTCAGTTCAGTCACTCAGTCATGTCCGATTCTTTGCAACCCCGTGGACTGCAGCACGGCAGGCTTCCCTGTCCATCACCAACTACCGGAGCTTGCTCAAACTCATGTCCATCAAGTCTGTGATGCCATCCAACCATCTCATCCTCTGTTGTCCCTTTCTCCTCCTGCCTTCAATCTTTCCCAACATCAGGGTTTTTTACAATGAGTCATTTTTTCGCATCAAGTGGCCAAAGTACCAGAGCTTCAGCTTCAGCATCAGTCCTTCCAATGAATATTCAGGACTGATTTCCTTTAGGATTGACTGGTTGGATCTTCTTGCAGTCTAAGGGACTCTCAAGAGTCTTCTCCAACACCACAGTTTAAAAGCATCAATTCTTCAGCATTCAGCTTTCTTTATGGTCCAACTCTCACATCCATATATGACTATTGGAAAAACCATAGCTTTGACTATATGGACCTTTGTCAGTGAAGCAATGTCTCTGCTTTTTAATATGCTGTCTAGGTTTGTTGTGGCTTTTCTTCCAATGGAAATAGTGATAGAATTATAACCTTACATGGAACAACAGATAGGTTCAAAACTGGGAAAAGAGTACATCAAGGCTGTATATTGTCATCCTGTTTATTTAACTCATATGCAGAGTACATCATGTAAAATGCTGAACTGGATAAATTACAAGCTGGAATCAAAACTGCCAGGAGAAATATCAACAACTTCAGATATGCAGATGATACCACTCTAATGGCAAATAGAAGGGGGAAAAAATGCAGTGACAGATTTTATTTTCGTGGGCTTCAAAATCACTGCAGACAGTGACTGCAGCCATGAAATTAAAAGACACTTGCTCCTTGGAAGAAAAGCTATCACAAACCTAGATATCATATTAAAAAGCAGAGGCATCACTTTGCTGACAAAGGTCCAGATAGTCAAAACTATGGTATTCCAGTAGTCATGTACGGATGTGAGAGTTGGACCATAAAGAAGACTGAGCGCCAAGGAATTGATGCTTTCTAACTGCAGTGCTGGAGAAGACTCCTGCGAGTCCCTTGGACAGCAAGGAGATCAAACCAGTCAATCCTAAAGGAAATCAACCCTGAATATTCATTGGAAGGACTGATGCTAAAGCTGAAGCTCCAATACTCTGGCCACCTGATGCCAAGAGCTGACTCACGGGAAAAGACCCTAATGCCGGGAAAGACTGAGGGCAAGAGGAGAGGGGGACGACAGAGCATGAGATGGCTGGATGGCATCACTGACTCAATGGACAGGAGTTTGAGCAAACCCCAGGAAACAGTGATGGACAGGGAGGCCTGGCATGCTGAAGTTCATGGGACAGCAAAGTCGGACACAACTTGGCAACAAAATGTGGCTCAGAATCCACCCGCCCAAGCAGGAGACTCGGGTTCAATCCTTGGGTCAGGAAGATCCCCTGAAGAAGGAAATGGCAACCTACTCCATTATTCTTGCCTGGGATATCCCATGGACAGAAGAGGTTGGCAGGCTACAGTCCATGGGGTCACAAACTTAGTGACAAACTTGGACACAACTTAGTGACTGAGCACACACACACATGCACGCACAACATTTGAATTATTTTATTAAATAAGACTGAGAGTATTATAAAGTATAAGACATTCCACTAACTACACAATTAAAACACTAATTCTGATACTTTAGCTTCTCCCTAACTTAGCAATATCTAATAGTTACATATTGACTATATTGATTTTATTTTCTTATAGTAAACTCTATAAATAATCACCTTTCAAGCTCTTTCAAACAGAAGTAAACAAGAAGTATATTTCCCACTTCCAGGGTAACACTGATTTAGCAGGACTCATGGAGTTGAATTACAGCTCTGACTTACACATTATATCATTTAATCCTTGCTATAATTCCATAAGGTGGGCATTATCAGCTTCATTTTATAGGAGAATAAATTGAGGCTTATAAGGGGTAAGAAACCTGTCCAGGGTTAATGGGTTATAAGAAAACACTGGACCCCATATCTGACATGTTATAAAAATCTAGTTCTAATCTATAGCAGTATGTAAGGAAAAGTCTATGTTTTGAAGATTCGTCAATAAACTGATACTGCTTTTTGAAAACTAAGTATAAGAGAACTATTTCTATTCAGTAACTGCAACTATGTACCTCTCACTGATTATTATATACTAAGAATATTGTTCTATAAAATGCAAGTAAAACCAAAGATCATGCAAAACTTTGAAAATGAATAACTGACAATCAACAAAATTCTGAAAATGTAACATGTATATATTTTCACAGAGAATGGCTAATTTTTAGCTAAACACCGGCAATAGTTAATTTGTTAGCTAAAAATGAAACGGAAAATATGTGTAACAGTTAAGATCAAAATAGTTTTCCATCAAAAAAAAATTTGTTTTTAAAGTCCAAAAGTAAACTCATTCTCTAAAAAATTAAAGCTACCAAGTTTTAAGTCACACAGAAATTCCAGTGCCTGGTTTTGTTCTTGTTTTCCCCAAAATAGGAATGGAATTAAATATTTATTAAGCACCTTCTATGTGACAGACACTGAACTAACTGCTTTTGATTACTTTTATCTCATGGAATGCCTGAGTAGTAAGGGGTACTATTTTACTCCAACAGCACCTAAGAAAAAACTCAGGATCTAAATGTCACATTGCTCTAGGGTAGAAAGGATTCCTACTCACATCTGACTCCATGCTCTGCACCACATCATGCAATTAACAACCAGAAAACACGCCATTTAGGAACATGAGAATTTAAGTTAAAATTCAAGCAGTTATCTTTTAAATAAGCTTTGTGCCTGTGCTACTAGTCTGTGGCCAGTACAAAAAAAGTGCTAAATAAATGTTTATTGAGTGGAATGTAACAGAGGAAGAAATGGGATCAACTCCACTCACATTTTCTTTTTAATTTTTCTGTTTGAAGAAGGAAATGGCAACCCACTTGAATACTATTGCCTGGAGAACTTCATGGACCAAGGAGCCTGGCAGGCTACAGTCCATGGGGTTGCAGTCAGACACAACTGAGCGACTATCACTCACTCACTCATAAACACACCAAAGAATCATGTAATATGTATTCCCTGCCTCTTGAGCCTCCCACACACACATACCATCTTTCTAAAGGAGCTAATGTAAAATTATTCCTCACAAGTAACATATATGATTTTTTTCCTTAAAAAATAAAACACTGAATCAGGAAACAGAAGAAGGAATGAACATATATAAAAAATTATTAATATCTGTAAAGGGCAAGCTACTGGATTAAACATAGAAGCTTTAAAGAGAGATCCAGCATGTTCTCCTCGATTACACTTGTCTGGTTGTGCCTTATAACATTTAATTAAACATGGCCTGCTTCCACAATTACCTAGTTGCTCACAGAGACCTGGTCATTTCCTGGTTCTTAGAACACCAAAGACAGGACCTCACACTTAATACTGGTAGGTAAAATTTTATAAAGATCTTTACAGATTATAGAACTTTTCCAAATGCATTTACCCTAAAAGCCTTGCATAAGTGTAATAACTATCTGTATTTTACAGACAATGACATTGAAATCCAAGATTGAGAGCCAAGGTAAGTAGGCAGGTATCCTACTGTAACAACACAGCTACCAGAAAAGGCTCTGAAAAATGTGTTTGATTGAATCAGCTATCCCTCAAAATATTATTTTTCTAACAGTATAACACCACATCATGTATGAGACAATGAATGATCTGCTGCTATGAGAAATGACTGTTCTGCCACTTAAGACTTATAGATTTGCTAGAAAACAGATACCTTCATTCAGCTTGACAAGGTTAATTAATTTTACCAGTGAACTTAAACTTTAGAAGGACTAAGAACTGACTAGCTTGATAAAAATGAAGCTCTTGAATCATCACCATCTCTAAAAATTCTGATTCAAGGGGCCCGCAATCTGCATATTTTAATAAGCACTCTTAGCTGATTTTAATGTTGGTAGTCTTTAGAGACACATTAAGAACTGAATTAGATTTGTTTAAACTTAATCTACCTCCCCAAAATGTTTTAATGAAGGCCATTTTTTTACAGTTATAGTTAAGCAAAAATCTTCTAAAAACAATACTAGACTATGGCAATACTATACTAATAGGATAGGTCCCCCCAAAGCATTTCACACACAAAACCTCCTACCACCTGGAGCTTCACACCCTGCACAGGAGGTAAATTAGGAGTCTTTTAGGTAGTTACCTATGTTAAATTCTGTTTTAATTGAGGAAATCGACTATGACTGCAATGTAATTTAGTAAAACATTTTTATAGGTCTAATATAGATGACTGGCTGTTCAACAGGAAAATGGAACGGTTACCTCTGAACCTAACACAGAAATTATCACTTAAATATCACCAATAATACAAGCCCATTTTTAAACTTTAAATGACCATCAAAATGTTCTGTCAGATTATGGGTGAATTTCCCCCCATTATTAAATATTTACTGAGGGTTGGCACGCACCTCTGTGTACTTTCTGAATTTTCTACAATAAGCATATTTTTTCAGGATTATAAGTTTTATAAGCAATTAATTCTACAACCTTCACATGCATAATAGAAAACAGGAATAATCCGAATCACTTTTCTCATTAACTATAAATACTCAAATATCTGACTAAGGTATCAAATCATGATCACTAACTTTTCTTTTTACATTAATACTAGGACAAATCACTTACCTACTAAAATTTAGAATATGTCCTATTTCTATCAGGTATCAGTTATTAGGATAGTTAGCATGACTTTAAAATCCTCTTATTCATCCTATGGATCTATTTAGGGAGACAATTTTGTAACGAGGTCTGAGGTATTAAAATATTTACACTCTCTTATGGCAGGGGTGGGGATGGGGGACCAGACCTTCGTTAAAAAAAAAACAACAACATGATGTTTTTCTAATTGTGAGTATTTATCTAGGAAACTTAACATCACAAAGCTGGAATGGGGCTTTCTCCAAGACAGACCACGCTTAGCAGCAAAATGTAACAGAAGAAGGCAGAGATGAGCTCCCATGAAATTTCACCTCAAATAAGACGCAAACGGTTGTTTTCAGCCCAGTCAGGTGGGGGAATGACACTCCAGGAGTTCCAAGGGCTTTCGGGGCCCCGCACTTTAGGCGCCGGTTCTCTCGCCCTGCCGTCCCGCCCCTCCCCCCGGGACTCTGCGGGACTCAGCACCGGGCGCGGAAAAGCCCAGGCTGTTCGCAAACAGGCGTCCTCTGCCTCCCTCCGGGATGTACGTGCGGGGCCCTCAAGAGGCTGCGCTTTCCCAGGCCCGCGGCCAATCCAAAGGCTGCCAGCGACCCTGCCAGCCCCCGGCTTCACACACCCGGCCGCCCCGCTGCCCAGGCCGGAGCGAGGGCTTCCCGGCGTCGCGGGGCCTAGTCGCCCCCCACGCGCTTCCAGCTTCTCGGGGGACGCGAGGAGGAAGGTCTGAGGCACCCCCCACCCCCCGCCCGAGCCGCGGGGTGGGGAGGCGGCCGCCGCGGCAGGACGCCCCGTCCGCCCGGCCCGAGGACTTGCCGCCAGGGCCCTCCTGGGCGACCGAAGGCCAGCGAGCCCGGGACCGCGCCGCACCACACTCACCTCGAGCAGCGGCCGCTGCCGCCTCAGCATGGCCGGGGGGGTCGTCCCCGAGCCGACAGCCTCCTCCGGAGGGCACCGGCCCGGCCCCAGGCGCCGCCGCGAAGCCTCCCACTCCTGCAGGGGCTGAGGTCGCCGCTGTTGCTGAGGCCCGGCGCCCGCCAGACCGCATCGGGCTCCCGGGCCGCCGCAGCCACGCGGATCCCGCAGGAGCGCCGCTGAGCCGGGCCGGGGGCGCAAGGCTGCGGCGGGACGACCGAGGTGCTGCAGGCGGGGATCCTCCGCGAAGCCTCCAGCGTCGCCGTGGCCGCTCCTGCCGCCGGCGCCGCTGGGCCACAGCGCCCCCTGGACCCCACGCCCGGCTACGGCGCCGGGACTGCGGCGGCCGCCAGGGCACGAGCGGTAGGGAACGCGAGGGAGCGCGGCCTGGGGTTGGCGGGGGCTGAGTGCTCCCTGCGCCGCCCTCGGGTCCCCTGCCCGCCCCCGACGACGCCTCCGGGGAGCCGGAAGCCCCTCGGTCCCCACCGAGCTTGATGGGTCCCCTCCCCACTTCCCAATCTTCAGGCCCTGAGCATCTTTGCACCTTTTCCTTCTCTCCAGAAGGTACGTGAACAATCCTGGCACTCGGACCTTCACCTGAGAGCGGGAATGTGAGGCGGTCTTCTCGTTTTCATCTCTCGTGATTCAAGGCGGATCCCTCCTAATCCCTTCAGTGTTATCTGGATATAAGAAGTGACCCTGAATCAACGTCCCTCCCCACCACCCCACCCCCACCCAGTCCTCTCCCAAAACAGACGAAGGAATTGTCTTTGACCTTAACTTATTTTGGGTCTAGTGGCAGATCATTTGAGGAATTTCCTTCAGATTCCAAACCCTTAACCCCCAACCTCCCCCAAAATAGAAAATAATAATAATATCCCGAGCAAGAGAAGAGTTAACCAGTGAGTTGTCCGGAAATTCATAAGTAACTTAAAGGTAAGAGAAGAACTATCCATCTTTTCTAACTAACCTACTCCCCTGCCTCCATCTCTACTCTTCCTCTCGCAACCCCTGCCAAATCCCAGGTGAGGTTTTGCAGGAAGGAAATTGTTACATAGCCAGGACTGTGGAGGGGCTGTGGAATTGTTTTGTATACAGACACCCCACATTCGATCCCACTCAAACTCTAGAGTGCAAACATCAGAACCAAAAACAAAACCAACGAAAAGACTATCAGAGGGAAAATAGGGAAACTGAGAAATTCTTTAAATCCTCTGGTCCCCAATTTTTCCAAATAGATCATTTTGTCATAAAGTGGTATAGTGGAACAAGTGGAACTTTGATGGCAAACAGGTCCTAATACAGCCCACTGCAGTTCTGTCAGTGTAACTTTATGACCCTGGGCGAATTATATAATGTTTCAGAACCTTGGTTTTCTGATGCCTACCTTGCTGGTTGTTGTGAAGATTAGACAGAATTTATGTAAAGGAACTGGCCCATGAAAGATACTCAATAAATGTTAGTTCCTACTATGGTTGGTTCCAAAACACCCTTGCAGTCTTTCTTGGGTGTATAAAAAAAAAGGTGCAACATTCTTGGACTGGGTAAAATCTCCCTAAATTTCACTGTTGAGTTTATATAACATCCCCCCATGGAAGGCTAATAGAGCCAATATACTGGATCCTATGACATTCTGTTGCATGGCAGATATCAGCATAGAACCAGTATATTTTTCTGTATGAAAAAATAATTACAAGGCAATCTCACCTTACCTTAGGTTATGTCCTAATAATAATAAATCTTAATAAGAAAATTATATAAGGTCTCTGGGAACTTTCAAATAATAATTGAGCAGCCACCTCAGAGAAAATATAACCTAACAGCTCTCTTCCAATCAATGAAAGCTGTTCCAGCATGTGCCTTTGCCACCTACTTCTGAGTCACATTGCAAAAAAAGTCACTATCCCCTTTTTATAACAAGAGAAACTGGGGCTCAGAAGGAAACTATGACTCATTCTCACAACAGTTCTATGAATTAAGTACTACACTACCACCATTTTACATGTGAAATACATCCAGTGTAAGGAAAAGTTGGAAGTAGACCCTGAAATTCCGTCTTCAAGTATCATCTGATGCTCTAACAGTCCTTTCTGCAGTATTCTGAAAATGCTGTAAGGCTACGACAGTTGCTAAAACTTTTCAATCTAGAGAAATGAGCTCTTTAATTAAGATTAGTTTGGCAACCTAACATTAGCACTGTGCTTTTCAAGCCTAGTTCACTACCACCAGCAGGAAATCTGCATTTGTTTATGAATAATCATGCTACACAGGGTGTAGCTACTACGTGAAGATGATTCATTTGTTCCCAGGACCAATTTCTTCTTGCTTCACACTTTCTCCCCTTATATTCAAATTATGTTGCTCAAAGAGGCTGCCTTGATCATCACTACCATTTCTCTGATTATAGTAGTCCATTTTAAATCCTTTCATCTACGCTTTTATTCCATGGTTTCAATACTTCCTACCCAATCTGCTCTCTGCTTCTGAAATGTCTTTCATCTGTTCTCCTCTACTGTAAATCTCTTTCATTTTAATCTACATTGACCTGCTGTCAGTTGATTTGGTTACCCTACCCTCAATTTTTCTATTGATTTCCACTCCTATCCAGTGACAGTAATACACCTCCTTATTCTCAGCCTGGTAAACACACTTTCACTTTTATACCACGTACATCCTATAGAAAGCACGTATTTCTAAGAATGGTTTCTTCAAGTGAGTTTAAATTATTATAACACCCCCAAAAAAATTTTCTTTGCTCCTTAAAATTTGTTCTTTAAAATTCAGTCCTTTTATTTGTCAATTATAGGCTGAGAAAAAAAATTCAGAACAAAGGTATTCACTTTCTGGCTTGGTGAATGGCATAGGAATCGTCATTAACTTTTGTGTCTCTGTCCTGGACAACTGGTCACTACACCTGATAAATTATACTTTGTTTTTTAACTTTAATTTTTTTTACCATGTGGCATGAGGAATCTTCATTCCCTGAGCAAGGATCAAACCCACACCCTCTGCATTGGAAGCGTGGAGTCGTAACCACTGAACCACTGGGAAGTCCCTCTATATGTTACTTAATCATTGAGTTTCTCTCCTCCCCAGTTCCACTTCTGTAGATGCACTGAATACAAAGAAAGAAGGGAAGGAAGAAGGAGGAATTAATACTCTGTGAACAGGAGTATTACTGTATCAGTTCAGTTCAGTCACTCAGTCGTATCTGACTCTTTGTGACCCCATGAATTGCAGCACACCAGGCCTCCCTGTCCATCACCAACCCCTGGAGTTTACTCAAACTCCTGTCCATCAAGTCAGTGATGCCATCCAGCCATCTCATCCTCTGTCGTCCCCTTCTCCTCCTGCCTCCAATCCCTCCCAGCATCAGGGTCTTTTCCAATGAGTCAATTCTTCGCATGAGGTGGCCGAAGTATTGGAGTTTCAGCTTTAGTATCAGTCCTTCCAATGAACATCCAGGGCTGATCTTCAGAATGGACTGGTTGGATCTCCTTGCAGTCCAAGGTTCTCAGCACCACAGTTCAAAAGCATCAATTCTTTGGCACTCAGCCTTCTTCCCAGTCCAACTCTCACATCCATACATGAACACTGGAAAAACCATAGCCTTGACTAGACAGACCTTTGTTAGCAAAGTAATGTCTCTGTTTTTTAATATGCGATCTAGGTTGGTCATAACTTTCCTTCCAAGGAGTAAGCGTCTTTTAATTTCATGGCTGCAATCACCATCTGCAGTGATTTTGGAGCCCAAAATAATAAAGTCTGACACTGTTTCCACTGTTTCCCCATCTATTTCCCATGAAGTGATGGGGCCAGATGCCATGATCTTCATTTTCTGAATGTTGGGCTTTAAGCCAACTTTTTCACTCTCCACTTTCACTTTCATCAAGAGGCTTTGTAGTTCCTCTTCACTTTCTCCCATAAGGGTGGTATCATCTGCATATCTGAGGTTATTGATATTTCTCCCAGCAATCTTGATTTCAGCTTGTGCTTCCTCCAGCCCAGCGTTTCTCATGATGTGCTCTGCATATAAGTTAAATAAGCAGGGTGACGATATACAGCCTTGACACACTCCTTTTCCTATTTGGAACCAGTCTGTTGTTCCATGTCCAGTTCTAACTGTTGCTTCCTGACCTGCATATAGGTTTCTCAAGAGGCAGGTCAGGTGATCTGGTATTCCATTCTCTTTCAGAATTTTCCACAGTTTATTGTGATCCACAGAGTCAAAGGCTTTGGCATAGTCAATAAAGCTGAAATAGATGTTTTTCTGGAACTCTCTTGCTGTTTTGATGATCCAGTGAATGTTGGCAATTTGACCTCTGGTTCCTCTGCCTCTTCTAAAACCAGCTTGAACAACATCAGGAAGTTCACGGTTCACAGATTGCTCAGCACAAAATCTTCTGTGTTTTTGATAATCGTTGTGCTTTCCAATTTATAAGTACTCATTACTACCCTGTCAATATCTGTTTGCTTATATGTTTTCCCTATCAGATTGTGTATGTTTCATTCATTTCTGGGTTCCCACAACCAGTCTCAACACAGAGTACACCTCAGGGGATATGATTGTTCTGTTCAGTCATGTCTGACTCTGTGATCCCAAGAACTGCAGCACACCAGGCTTCTCTGTCCTTCCCTATCTCCCAGAGTTTACTCAAACTCACATCCATTGAGTCAGTGTTGCCATCCAACTGTCTCATCCACTGTCATCCCCTTCTCCTCCTGCCTTCAATCTTTCCCAGCATCAGCGTCTTTTCCAATGATCAGCTCTTCCCATCAGGTGGCCAAAGTATTGGAGCTTCAGCTTCAGCATCAGTCCTTCCAAAGATTCAGGGTTGATTTCCTTTAGGATTGACTAGTTGGATCTCCTTGATGTCTAAGGGACTCTCAATTGTCTTCTCCATTACCACAGTTGAAAAGCAGCAATTCTTTGGTGCCAGCTTCCCTGGTGGTTCATATGGTAAAGAATCTGCCTGCAATGCAGGAGACCAGGTTCAGTCCCTGGGTTGGGAAGATCCCCTGGAGAAGGGAATGGCAACCCACTCCAGTGTTCTTGCCTGGAGAATTCCATGGACAAAGGAGCCTGGCGGGCTACAGTCCGTGGGATCCCAAAGAATTGGACACTTTCAGCCAACTCTCACATCCATACATGACTACTGGAAAAACCATAACTTTGACTATACAGATTGCAAAGTGATGTCTCTGGTTTTTAATATGCTGTCTAGGTGTTTCATACTTTTTCTTCCAAGGAGCAAGCATCTTTTAATTTCATGGCTGCAGTCACTGTCTGCAGTGATTTTGGAGCTCAAGAAAATAAAATCTGTCACTGTTTCTACTTTTTGCCCTTCTATTTGCCATGAAGTGATTGGACCAGATGCCATAATCTTCGTTTTTTTTTAAGTTGAGTTTTAAGCCAGCTTTTTCACTCACCTCTTTCTCCACCTCCATCAAGAGGGTCTTTAGTTTCTCTTCACTTTCTGCCATTACAGTGGTATTATCTGCATATCTGAAGTGTTGCTATTTCTCCTGGCAATCTTGATTCCAGCTTGTGAGTCATCCAGCCTGGCATTTTGCATGATGTACTCTGCATTTAAGTTAAATAAGCAGGGTGACAATATACAGTCTTGACGTCTTCCTTTCCCAATTTTGAACAGTCCATTGTTCCATGTCCAGTTCTAACTGTCGCTTCTTGTCCTGTATACAGATTTCTCAGAAGACAGATAAGATGGTCTAGTATTCCCATCTCTTTCAGAATTTTCCACAGTTTGTTGTGATCCACACAGTCAAAGGCTTTAGCATAGTTAATAAGCAGAACTAGATGTTTTTCTGGAATTCTGTTGCTTTCTCTATGATCCAAAGGACATTGGCAATTTAATCTCAGCTTCCTCTGTCTTTTTTAAATCCAGCTTGTACATCAGGGGATGTTAAGCTGAACTAAACAGTGGTTTAGCCTGATGTGCACAAGACTAATGCAACCTACCCACTCAATTACTTTTTAGGCCTTTCCAGTTAACTTCCAGGGTCCACCAAAGAGTAAGACTCTCCTTCAACAGGTGATTGCCCTGCAGCCCAGCCTGCTGTTGCTACCTATGGGCTCCCCCACCCCTTTGACCAATCACAACCAGGGTTCAAACCAAAATTCAGAGTTACTTGTTACCAAACAGGAGAGCTCTAGAGGAGCCAGACGTCAGGTCAGTAAAGCAACACAAAAAGGAAAATTGGGAACATTTGGGAGTTGCTTAGGTCACTTGAGTCATTTCAAAAGGAAGAAAGCAGTTCCCACTTTCCGAATAAGTACATTAAGGAAGCAATCAAATACGTGAAGAAAGATATGTGCAAAAAGATGTTTATTATAGATTTTACTGTAGGTTTATGACACAAAAATGTAAGGAAAACCTTAAATGAATCACAGAATCTCAATACAAATATTGTGCATCTACTCATTGCATTTTTGAAGAGTTTTAAAAGACATTTAATACTGCTTGTGATTCAATATCAAATGAAGTGTTAAGTAAAAAAGACCATTGATGATGCCAATCATTTCTCTATATATTTCTAAAACATATAGTATTTAGAAGACATGATACAAAATGTATGTTTGTGAGATTTTTTTAACTTTCTGTTTTGAAATAATTCCATATTTAAAGAAAACTTGCAAAAATACTACCCCCCAAAATCCCATATGTCTTTCACCCTTGTGCTGCACTGTGCTTTGTTGCTCAGTCTTGTCCGACCCTTCGCGACCCCATGGACTGTACCCTGCCAGGCTCCTCTGTCCATGGGGATTCTCCAGGCAAGAATACTGGAGTGTGTTCCCAGGCCCTACTTCAGGGGGTCTTCCCGACCCAGGAATTGAACCTGGGTCTCTTATGTCTCCTGCATTAGCAGCCGGGTTCTTTACCACTAAGCCCATCTGGGAAGCCCTAGTAAAATGTGGGCTCTTTTAGGGGCAGCAAGTGGGGTCTGATTTCCTGACCAGTAATTGAACCCTGGCTCCATGCATTGGGAGCATGTAATCTTAACCATTGAAACACAAGTCCCTACCTTGGGTTTTGGTTCTATGTATTTTATTGCGGGTAGGTGCTAAGTCGCTTTAGTTATGTCTGACTCTTTGCAACCCTATTGGACTGTGGCTTGCCAGGCTTCTCTGTCCATGGGATTGTCCAGGCAAGAATACTGGAGTGTGTTGCTATACCTTCCTCCAGGGTATCTTCTCAATCCAGGGGTTGAATCCAGGACTCCTGTATCTAACCACATTTGCTTTATTCTTTCTTCTGTGCATGCATGCTCCTTTCTCACTCTTTCTTCTATCTCTACAGAGAGATATAAATATATTTAAAGAAAGTATTATAATTATTTTCTGATCCATTTATTCCTAAATATTTTAAGTGTATTTCTCCAAAATAGTACAGATATCACAATACAATTATCAAAATCAGAAAATATTGATACAACACTGTGACTTAATCTATGACTCTATTCAAATTTTGCCAGTTGTCCCACTAGTACTCTTAACAGAAAAATAAAATATTTTTTTCTGGCCCAGGATTCTGTGCAGGATCACATGTTATAATTAGTGTCAAATTTTTTTTAATATTCTTTCATCTGGAACTATTTATCAGTCTTTTTTTTAATGACCTTGACATTTTTACAGAATATATGCCATTTATTTTGTAAAATACCCCTCAATTTTAGCTTGCTATTTCTTCTTGATTAGATTCAGATTATGCATTTTTGGCAGGAGTCCTACAGAATTGATGTTGTGTCCTTCTCAGTGCATCATATCAGAAGTCATACACTAACTGTACATCCCATCACTGGTAGTAATAGCGGTTTAGTTCACTTACTACCTTACCTTCCTAAGAAATCTGTATGCAGGTCAAGAAGCAACAGTGAGAACCAGACATGGAACAAGAGACTGGTTCAAAACTGGGAAAGGAGTATGTCAAGACTATGTTGTCACCCTGCTTATTTAACTCATATGCAGAGTACATCATGGGAAATGCTAGGTAGCTGAAGCACAAATTGGAATCAAGATTGGAGGGAGAAATATCAATAATCTCAGATATGCAGATGACACTACCCTTATGGCAGAAAGCGAAGAGGAACGGAAGAGCCTCTTGATGAAAGTGAAAGAGTGAAAACTCTGGCTTAAAGCTCAATATTCAAAAAACAAAGATCATGGCATCTGGTCCCATCACTTCATGGCAAATAGATGGGGAAACAATGGAAGCAGTGATAGACTTTATTTTCTTGGGCTCCAAAATCACTGCAGAGAGTGACTGCAGCCATGAAATTAAAAGACACTTGCTCCTTGGAAGAAAAGCTATGACCAAACTAGAGAGCATATTAAAAAGCAGAGACATTACTTTGCTGACAAAGGTCCATCTGGTTAAAGATATGGTTTTTCCAATAGTCATGTATGGATATGAGAGTTGGACCATAAAGAAAGCTGAGTGCCAAAGAATTGATGCTTTTGAACTGTGTGATATTGGAGAAGACTCTTGAGAGTTCCTTGGACTGCAAGGAGATCCAACCAGTCTATCCTAAAGGAAATCAATCTTGAATATTCATTGGAAGGACTGATGCTGAAGCTGAAGCTCCAATACTTTGGCCACCTGATGCAAAGAACTGACTCACCAGGAAAGACCCTGATGCTGGGAAAGATTGAAGGCAGGAGGAGAAGGGAACCTCAGAGGGTGAGATGGTTGGATGGCATCACCAACTTGATGGCCATGAGTTTGAGCAAGCTTGGGAGTTGGTGATATACAGGGAAGCCTGGCATGCTGCAGTCCATGGGGTCGCAAAGAGTCATCAGACACAACTGAGCAACTGAACTGATGACTAATGATGATCATTTGATTGATTAAGATGGTATCTGCCAGGTTTATCCAGTGTCAGTAACTATTTTGCTCTTTGTAAGTAATAAATATCTTTTAGAGAGATTACAAACTTTAACATGTGTTGATAACTCTTGCTCAAAGTAGTTATTAATTTTATTGTTGCCAAATTTCTAATTCCATCATTATCATTCCCAATACATTTTTTTATTTGCCTCCCTACGCTATGGGCGAGCTTTTTGCTTCTCCCCCATTTATCCATCAACTTGTTGATTTATATCAAAATAAACTCATCAACTTTTATTTTATTCTTTGAATTTTATAATCATTACCTTCATTATTTCTTTTGATGGAAAAATTGTTTCAAATTTGGTTGGCTTCTTTGTTCATTTATCATCTTTCCATCGTCTTCTAAGCATTTACTTTACTTTCTGTCACTATATCCCAGGCTGGCCTTGTGCTTTCCTAGTCCCAGCCCTGGAAACACCCATTTCCTCTAAAAGCCTTAGTTCTATTTAGTGAAGGAAGGTATTTAGAAATTAAGATCTAGGTGGTAGGTGTGCTCATTGCCACTATGATGCCTTTGCTTCTAGGCTTTCTCAGTAAGTAGAGCTAGAGAACACACAAACACACACACTCCACTTTTACTTGAACCTCATTTTTATTTTAAAGAACAGATTAACTCTGGTATTCAGACTTGGGAATTTGGCAGTCATTTTCTAGATAATGGCTGAAGTGAGCTTGTCACTTCAAGGAAAGGAACTAACAGTATTTGTTGCCAAGGATAAAATTCAGGCTTTCTACTAACATAAACTTGACAGCTTCCCAGACTTTTCTGAAGAGATGGGTGCTTATTAACAAATGTTGTGGAGTTTTTTCTTTTAATTGTGTAATGAAATATGTCAACATTTGGAAGGTCTACATAGCTCAGCGTACTAGTATTTTTTTTCAGATGACCAATGCATGATTTTACAAATACATATGTGGGTAACATATCCTTTAAAGTGTAATATAGACCAAAAGATTTTAATGGAAATGCATGCAAAAAATTAATTGATATGGTTTCAGATTCCATATTGTAGCTAACCATTAAGAAATTAGCACTTGTCAGGACTTTGCTGGTGGTCCAGTGGCTAAGACTTCGGGCTCCCAATGCAGAGGGCTCAGGTTTGATCCCTGGTCAGGGAACTGGATCCCACATGCTACAACTAAAAGATCCTGCATGCCGCAACTAAGACCTGGTGCAACCGAATAAAAAATATACATGTGTATATACGTATATATAAATAGTTTTTCTTCACATGAATGGGCTTCCCTGGTGACTAGATGATAAAAAATCTGCCTGCAATGCAGGGGACCCAGGTTGAATCACTGGGTTGGGAGGATCCCCTGGAGAAGGGAATGGCTACCCACTCTAGTATTCTTGCCTAGAGAATTCCATGGACAGAGGAGCCTGGCAGGCTACAGTCCATGGGCTCCCGAAGAATCAGACACAAATGAGTGACTAACACTTTCACTTTTCATACATATATATGTGTGTGTGTATACATGTATACACATACATGTATATGTGTGTGTGTAATTTCTATATTATATAAAAGAAATTACCACTTGTCAAGTTTTAAAGTAGTGTCAAAGAAAATATCCACTATTATCTGAAATGACTGTTAATGTACTCCTCACTTTTCTAACTATGTATCCTTTAAGGACAGATTTTCTTCATATACATCAACTAAACATATCCCAAGAGATTGAGTGCAGAAGTAGGTATGATAATCCAACTGTCTTCTAATTGACTGACTTTAAAGAGATTTAAAGGGAATTCCCTGGCAGTCTGGTTGTTAGGCCTCTGAGCTTCCACTGCAGGGAGATGGGTACTCTGGTTGGGAGCAGGGGTGGAATTTACAAAAATGTAAATAATGCCAGTTTTCATAATATATTTTTGCTGTGAAAAATACAATTATTTTTTCATTAAAATAAGTTGCTTATGTTAACATATAATGAGTTCACTGTTATTTTAAATAAATGAATAATTCTTTAAATAATTTTCTCAGTTTTAATTTCTAAGATGATAAATATTAACAGGTATCCACACAGACAAAAGATTTCGGCAGTCTTCCATAATTTATAAGGGAGTGAAGGGGGCCTGTTACCAAAATGTTTGAGAACCTTGTCTATAGTTTATTCTTCTATAGTTTATTGTATACTTTCTCCTACACGTGGGTATTTATGTTGTTTCCAGTATTTTGCATTACAGACAATGTAACAACAAATAGTTTTGTTCATCTATGTTTTTATAATGTTGTAGCTGTATCTTCAGGGGACACTCTTAGGAGAATTTACATTTCTGGCTCAAGAGATAAATGCACATGTAGTTTTACTAATAGCGCCTGTTACTCAACCATGAAAATGCAATTTACAGAGATGTGAATGGACCTGGAAACTCTTACAAAGTGGCCACTGCAGTGAGAAGCCCGTGTGCCACAACTAGAGAGCAGCCCCTGCTTGCTGCAGCTGGAGAAAGCCTGCGGGCAGCAACGAAGACCCAGCACATCCCCAAAATAAATATTAAAGTAAATAGAAAGAAAATAGAGTAGAGGACACAAATCTGGAGACACAGAAGCCATTTATAAGTGTCTATTGCAATAATCTAGTCAAAAGTGATGGTGACCTGAATTAAGGTAGAGTAGGGAGAATGGAGATTTCACAAGGCAAAACGATCAAACTCATGATCGGATTGGTATGTGAAAAAGAGGAAGAAGTCAACGGTGACTCGGATTTCTGGCTTAGGCAACTGGGTGGTCGGTCTATGGCTATCAGACGGGGCCACAACCATGGGGAAATAGCAGGCTTGAGAGAAAAAAATGATGACTGCTGCTGTAACATGTTGACAGATTAATAAACTGAGGTTAGCAGTCCCAGGTGACTGTAAGTGGCATAGCTAAACTTCCAAATCTGGTCCCTCTGACTTCAGTGTTCTTGTTGCTTCAGCACCACCACACCTCCTCCCACACGTAGAGTGGGAATGCGCACCAACCACCAGGGAGGGGAAAACTACTGGAAACGTTTATAATGGGAGTGAAATATCTTCCTGTGAGTCAAATTTGACTGAATAACAACACAAGAGGGTGTTTCCATAAGCATAATTATTAACCCTCTGCCTGTGATGACTCACACTGCCATTCTCTGGTCCTAGAGAGAAAGTATGGAGATACATTTGAGATCGGGGAATGTTTATTATGGGTTTTTCATAAGGATTACCTATGAGGCAACGTGGCAGGTGTGTACAATGAAAAGATCCTGGGATAGAGACTGGACACCTGGTGTCCAATGACGTAAACATGGACTGGACTGAAGAAGAAAATTGCTGTTTAGGGCTTCAAATCTCTGGGCCTTACCTCAGGGTGTCCAGTTCAATCAGGGCTGCTTCAGCACACCAGCCTATTCCATACTACTGGCCATGTACAGAGATAGTATAGTATGGTGGAAAGAACCTGCACTTTGGAGTTGGCAAATCTGAGTTTAAATCACGGTTCCACTGACTTCAGGCTACTTGACTGAAGGTAGCCACTTATTCTGAGTCTTGTTTTCACTCATTTGTATGGTATGTGGATGAAAGTGTCATCAAGAAAGTGCCAAGTGCATGGTAAACACTCAAGGTAAATTATCTTCCCTTGTCTTTTCTCATCTTTTGAACCTCACACACTGTTTCCCATCTCTGTCAGCTCCGGAAGAGAGTTAATAGTTTCTTTATACCCCTTCCTATTCTTTCCAATGTACATGTATCCTCTCACTGTCAGAAAAGCAAATAAAAAATATTTTGGAGCAGAGTAGACGAGCCAAATAGTACCCATTATAGCCTGATGACTCACAAAGTTTATTTTGTGATAAAAGTAGCTTGTAGCTACTCACAAGCTACACCCCAGTTGTGCATATGAGCAAATAATGTGTGTGTTCTCATATGAGTTCACCTCAGTCCTATAAACACTAATTTTTAACTATGATCCAGACATTATAGGGATACAGAGTTGGAAAAAAAAGACATTTTGCTTAGTTTTAGGTGTATTTATAGTGTGTGTTGGGCTTCCCTGGTGGCTCAGTCAGAAAAGAATCTGCCTGCAGTGTAGGAGAACCAGCTTCCATCCCTGCACTGGGAAGATCCCCTGGAGAAGGAAATGGCAACCCACTGCATTATTCTTGCCTGGAGAATTCCATGGACAGAGGAGCCTGGCAGGCTACAGTCCATGGGGTTGCAAAGAGTCGGAAACTGAGCAACTAAACCACACCACACTATATGTATGTGTTAGTATGTGTTTTGGCTGAGGAAAGGAAGGATTAGATTCATAGAACTGAGGAATATATAAGCTGAAAACAGTGATAGGGTGGAGCCAGCTTTATTGGTTCATGAGAGCAAATTGTTAAATTTTAAGAAACTTTGTGAGCTAGTTGTTAAATGTGGCCATTTTGAAAAGTTATATAAACATTATGTTAGAGTAATCCTTACAGGCAACTTGCTTTGCAAAGTTCTGAAATGTGCATATTTTAGTTCCCATTTTAGTTAAATAACATCAGTCCAACAAGACAGTTCACATTTCATTTATCACAGTATATTAACTGCAAGTAATTGCACTAAGTACAAACTTTGCTGCTGTCTCTTTGGTTCACAAATCACTATATAAATAACAGATGCACTTTATGACTTGTGATCAATCACATCACTTCTTTCACAGTGTCAGGAATTGACACTGTACAGTGATACAGCCATTGTTATTCAGTTCTTACACAGACAATAAAGTGTGTATTGTGTTGCCTCTTCTTTTACTAATGACAAAACCCACGTGACATTTTACAGAAATCAATAATCAAAAAAACAGAAATTAATAGTCAAAAAAGGGAATTAACCAAAAAAAAATGAAGCAAGGTAACAAAAAATGAGAAGACTGAAAGTGAAACTTTAATTGAACATAAAATTATAGAAGAAACAGTTGAGCATGGAAATGATACTTCTTTCATCTGCAAGGCACTAGATGTGTGTGTCCCCAGAGAAACTTTGTGAAGGCAAGCTTATTGATACCATTGAGGACAGTGGTGGTGAGGGAAAGACTGAAGGTGTCTTAGAGAAAGTAACCCTGACAAAAAACCTCACTTTAAAAAGTTTAGAGATACGTTACAATGTTGGAAGTACAAAGAATGCAATGTTGAAAGTGGATCCGAACAAAGAGAAGTAGGACCACGTTCTACTTATAGAAAAGTTGCTCACTCATATTTTAAGATATAATACAGGAAGGCAAGCACTGTTTAGATTACTCTTAATAATTTTTTACAAAGAAACAAAGCACTTTAATTCTCAATGTTTTGAATGTTTTAATTTATAATGTGCTATACCAATCAACAAGGAAAGAATAGCGTTTGAACATATAGTGCTGGGACAACTGGATATCCACATGCAAAGGAATGAAGTCAGACCCTACCTCACATCATATACAAAATGAACTCAAAATGGAACAAAGACCTATATGTAAAACCTAGAACTATAAAACTCTTAGAAGCAAACATAGATGTAAATCTTTGTGACCTTGAATATTTAAGACATCACCCCCGATTCAAAGTCACAAAGATTTACATCTACGACTGACTAACACTTCGTAAATATAACACCAAAAGTACAAGCAGTCAAAGGAAAAAAATAGGTAAATTGGTGTGCTTCATCCAGCACACCACAGGCTAGAAAGGACATCAATGATCCTATAATCTATTATCATTTTATATGTTAGGGGCATGAGACCCAGGACCTGCCCAAGGTTACAGACAGGTGAATGAATGGATGGTCAAACTTTGAATCGTGTACTGTTCTTTTACACTTTGACACCACCTCCCTGGGTATCCAGGAAAATATATTTTCCACGACATGCCAGAGTGACCATGGGCAGCGACGGTGTATAAAACAGTTGTCATCAGTTTAGCTAATAAAAAATCTCTTTTTCTCCAGAGTCCTAATAATCCTGGGTACCTCCCCTAGGGGAAAGAAGCACGAGAAGCATCAGGACACAAGAAGAAACGCGCCAGGTGCCTCTCCCTATCCTGGCAGACAGCAATAAGCAGGCTAACAAGCCATGTCTTATTTTTGGACTTTTCTCTCCTTACACCCTGAGGCATTAAAGAAGACTGGGGAGATATCCAGGCTTCTCTCTTCAATAAGGGATTAAACAAGAGACCTGGCCCCCGTGGGAGAGGATCAGGTTCAAATTTGGCCTCCAGGCCAAAACTGTCTCCTTGGCCTCAGTCACTTGGAATATTACTTCAGTATTATCTTATTTACCCAGAGTCTCTCTTGAGAGGATTATTAATAATAATAGATCTTTACTTTTAAATACAGCCCTTTACAATTTGCAAGGCCTTTGTACATGCACCATCCTGTTTGAGCCCCTTAATAGCCCTGTATGGTGAGTAGGGTAGGGGATTAGTAAACCTATTTTATAGATGAGGAAATGAGGCTCAAAGAGACAGGGTGCTCATGTTCATGAAACAAATTTTAGGACTAGAACCCAAATATACTGACACACAATTGAGTTGTCTTCGATGATGCAAAAGTACCACAGCACAGGCCTAGAAGTATTGAGAGGATTATTACTAGTTAGTCATTTGTAATAAAAAATAGATTGTTAGAAGAGAAAAGAACTTGGGCAAAAAAGATCTTTGAGAAGCCGGGTCCAGGAAACTTGTTACTAAGGAAGTGGCATGTAAGTTGGGACCTGCAGGCTAAGGAGCATTTAACCAGGAAGACACGTGCATGATGACCTGGGAACCTGAGTTAGCCAGTGTGGCTGGAGTGGCCAGAGTAAGGAGTGAGTGGCAAGGGGTGAGACCAGAGAGAGGCAGACATCAGATCACAAAGGACGTGTAGCTCATGGTAAGAAGTTGGGATTTCATCTTACAGACAGTGGGAAGCCTTGAAGGCTTTTCAACCAGGGGAGGGATATGACCCAACTTATGTCTAAAATATCACTGGCTGCTGAGAGGCACTGGAATTGTAGAAACAATATTTGAAACTGGGAAGTCTCGGAAACCCAAACAAGATGGATGCATTTGAAATATATGCCTGTTACTGTCAAATACAGTCTCTTATTTAGGCCTCACGACAACCGCGTGATGTCGGTGTTTTACAGATATTTTTTAAATTTTATAGATGAAGAAGCTGAGATTCAGAGAGGTTCAGCTTCCATATCATCCTTCCCTCTGCGTAATAATGATCATATCATATTCACTTGGTTGGTAAAGAATCCACCTGCAGTGCAGGACACCTGGGTTCGGTCCCTGGGTTGGAAAGATCCCCTGGAGAGGGGAAAGGCTACCCACTCCAGTATGCCTAGAGAATTCCATGGACTGTGTAGTCTGTGGGGTCGCAGAGAGACAGACTCAACTGAGCAACTTTCACTTTCACTTTCAATATGCCAAGTAAGGAAACAAGAGTTGGTGTCAGAGTGATTAGCATGATAAAGCTCCTGTCTAAAAGGCTTTTTCTTTTTCCAGATGAAAGAGATCAGTCTAGCACAGAACTGCTATGGTTAGAGGCTGCTGCTGCTAAGTCGCTTCAGCCATGTCTGACTTTGTGCGACCCCATAAATGGCAGCCCACCAGGCTCCCCCATCCCTGGGATTCTCCAGGCAAGAACACTGGAGTGAGTTGCCATTTCCTTCTCCAATGCATGAAAGTGAAAAGTGAAAGGGAAGTCACTCAGTCATGTCCGACTCTTCGGGTCCCCATGGACTGTAGCCTACCAGGCTCCTCTGTCCATGGGATTTGCCAGGCAAGAGTACTGGAGTGGGGTGCCGTCGCCTTCTCCTGTGGTTAGAAGAGGTTATGTCAACTAGAAAACTGTGTTTGACTCAGCACGAGAGCAGGCCATCAGAACCCCTTGATCTAGTTAGTAGGGAGCTTCCTATTCAGCAATATGAAAAATTGAAGCCCTAGAAAGGTGTCATTCTCAAGACGGAGGGGATATATGTATACATATAGCCGACTTGCTTTGTTGTACAGCAGAAACTAACACAACATTGTGAAGCAATTATACTCCAATAAAAATAAATGAATAAATTAATTTAAATGTTTAGCAATTTAAAAAAAACCATAATTGCAGATTGAAGGACTCCTTACAGGTGGTTGTGTACAAATATCCCACTGCACAGATGAAAAAACTGAAAATTAAAACTCAGAGAATGGGAGGAGCTTTCAAGTATCACCACCCAGAATGACAGTGTCAGAGTTGAGGTAGAACCAGGTCATCTGACTCCCAGCCTATAGTTCCCACAGAACTGGACTCTGCTATTTCTTTGATGGGCCCAACGATACTGGAATATGCCATATCAAATGAATTCCACGTGAGTAAAAGAATTTTGAGTAGAGGAAGGGGGCAAATCTCATTTCTGCTCCTAGGAGTTCCCTGTCAGAAACAATTGTCTTCCCACTAACAGCCTCTTAAGTCCTCGAACAAAGCCAGCTCCTAGAAAAGCTGGAGAGAGGGTTGGACTGTCCCCAGGAGTCAAGGCTCCTATTCTTCCCTCTCTGTCCCCTTTCTTCTCCAGGTGATCTCTACTCTTGAATGCATGCTTTTAGGAAAGGATATTCTGTCATGAATTAAAGAGAAGCAAATCCCCGTTAGTCAGGGTCCCTAAAGTCTGCCTCACTGCTATGTGGTGTTGTTCAGTTGCTAAGTCTTGTCCAACTCTTTGCAATTCCAAGAACTGCAGCATGCCAGACTTCCCTGTCCTTCATTATCTCCCTGAGTTTGCTCAGACTCATGTCCATCAAGGCAAGGATGCCATCCAACCACCTCATCCTCTGTCATCTCCTTCTCCTCTTGCCCTCAATGTTACCCAGCATCAGGGTCTTTTTCAATGAGTCAGCTCTTTGCATCAGGTGGCCAAAGAATTGGAACGTCAGCATCAGTCCTTCCAATGAGTATTCAAGGTTGATTTCCTTTAGGATTGACTAATTTGATCTCTTGTGGTCAAGGGACTCTCAAGAGTCTTCGCCAACACCACAATTTGAAAGTATCAATTCTTCAGTGCTCAGCCTTCTTTATGGTCCAACTCTCACATCCGTATATAACTACTGGAAAAACCATAGCTTTGACTAGATGGACTTTTGACTATATGGACTATACTGTCAGCAAAGTGATGTCTCTGCTTTTTAATACACTGTGCTGAAGCTAAGTCGCTTCAGTCATGTCCAACTCTGTGTGACCCCATAGACGGCAGCCCACCAGGCTCCCCTGTCCCTGGGATTCTCCAGGCGAGAACACTGGAGTGGGTTGCCATTTCCTTCTCCAATGCATGAAAGTGAAAAGTGAAGGTGAAGTTGCTCAGTCGTGTCCGACTCTTAGCGACCCCATGGACTGCAGCCCACCAGGCTCCTCCGTCTATGGGATTTTCCAGGCAAGAGTACTGGAGTACACTGTGACCCTTGGGCAAATCACTGCTTCTCTTGGGCCTGTTTCCTTATCTGCATAGTGAGAATACTGGACATAACTCCTGAGGGGCTTACTAGTTCTGCTCTTATGGGATCAGCACTTCTTAGTTCCCATGATTCAGTTCCCTGGAACAGAGTAGGTAGGAGATCACCTACTTTGTGATGTCTTCCCTAACACACTGACATATCTCTCATTCCCTTGGTGGTAGGCATTAAGACTTCTCCCTCTTTGTGTCCTTGGGCCTATCCACTTGATAAAAGTTCAGTAGATATTTGTTGAACTCATTAATCTTTTTTTAAACTCATTAATCTTAAATAACTTATTATAAATTCATCCCAATCAAGGGAATATATATATATTTTTAATTTTAAGGATCTTCTAATGTACCAAAGAAAATCGAGAGTGATTGTTGAGTGACACTTAGAAAAACAGTGGTGTAATTCAAGCTATGTCCAACAGGTGGCACAGTAGTCATGATCAAAGCAGTCAAGGACGTGTTCTTTACAAAAGGGACAACAGCAACTAATACTTGGGTAATGTTCATAAAACACTTTTTTAATGTATATTGTCTACATGAATTTTTAATTCCCACTTTACAAATGAAGTGGGAAATAAGGGAGCTTTCCCAAATCCCAGAATCTTTTCATTATCAATCAATTGTTCAGTCTCTAAGTTGTGTCTGACTCTTTGTGGCCCCATGGACTATAGCCTGCCAGGCTTCTCTGTCCACGGAATTTTCCAGGTAAGAATACTGGAGTGGGCTGCCACTTGTCTCCTACATTGGCAGGAGGATTCTTTACCTCTAGCACCTGAAAAGACCAGTCAATCAATTAGGTAAGTTGATTTCAAGGGTCCACCAGAGACTGTGATTTTCTTTACAAATTACCTCCCTCTTTTTTTGAAAATGTGTGTAGTGTTACTTTCAGAGCTTCATCTCTTTGGTTGAGATTTTAAATTTTAAATATTTAAATGGAGGTAGGGATGGGGGAATGTATTAAATACTTTAATTCATTTGCACTTCAGTGTAAAAAGTTTAAAACACGAATGTATTTCAAAACCACTTGACCTAAGTGGGTTGGATGGATGCAGTGAGTGTGCACAGGGCAATGGGGACCTGAAGTTCAGTTCAGTTGCTCAGTCGTGTCTGATGACTCTTCGAGACCCCATGGACTGCAGCATGCCAGTCTTCCCTGACCATCACCAATTCCCAGAGCTTGCTCAAACTCATGTCCATTGAGTCAGTGATGCCATCCAACCATCTCATCCTCTGAGGTCCCCTTTTCCTCCTGCCTTCAATCTTTCCCAGCATCAGGGTCTTTTCTAATAAGTCAGCTCTTCACATCAAGTGGCCAAAGCATTGGAGCTTCAGCTTCAGAATCAGTTCTTCCAATGAATATTCAGGGTTGATTTCCTTTAGGATTGACTGGTTTGATCTCCTTGCAGTTCAAGGGACTCTCAAGAGTCTTCTCCAACACCACAGTTCAAAAGCATCAATTTTTCAGTGCTCAGCTTTCTTTATGGTAAAATTCTCACATCCATACATGACCACTGGAAAAACCATAGCTTTGACTAGATGGACCTTAGTTAGCAAAGCAATGTCTCTGCTTTTTAATATGCTGTCTAGGTTTGTCATAGCTTTCTTCCAAGGAGCAAGCATCTTTTAATTTTATGGCTGTAATCACCCTCTGCAGTGATTTTGGAGCCCAAGAAAATAGTCTGACACTGTTTCCTTTGTTTCCCCATCTATTTGTCATGAAGTGATGAGACCAGATGCCGTGATGTTAGTTTTTGACCTGAAGAAGAGCCGCAAAGATGAGATGGCAGATAGGGGAAGGAAGAGGAATTATAGGAAGTGTCATTAACTTAATTTTGCCATAGGTTAACCTGGTTCTCTGTTGTGGTAGCCATTGCCAAAGGCCTCTATTCATCAGGGGATTTGTTATCCCAGGAATTCTAATTTGACAGTACAGTTCAGGACAGTGTAGAGTCAAGTAAGAATGCCTGGAAAATTCTCAAGAAACATTTGATGGCATCCTCTAGAGAGAAGCTAGAAAACCAAGAGTCAAATCTGGGGTCATAAGAATGAAATCTGGAGTAAAATAGTAAAATCTGAAATTCCAGATTTGGTACCTGGCATTCAGTATTAGAATCTCAGACTTTGATAGAACTGAAAGGTTAAAAATAAAGTATAAAATTTGCAAATTAGAACTTGTGTTCTAGTATAGAATCCAAGGTTGCTATTATTGAAATTCCAGAGTAGAATTTTTTTTTTTTCTTTCCAGCTGCACTACACACAGCTTGCAGAATTTTAGTTCCCTGACCAGGGGTTGAACCCAGGACACCACTGTGAATGTATTGAGTCCTAACCACTGGACCACCAGGGAATTCCCCAGAAGTAGAATTTCTGATTGTGATTTTGGAATCTAATTGTAGGATTCAAGTTCAGAGAATAAACCCTATTCTTCCAGTAGTAGAATTTTGGGGTTCCAAGTAGCAGCTGAGTTCTAACTGTAGAATGCCCAGGTTCAGAGACTAGAACCTGAAGTTTCAATAGTAGGTACAGGAATTCAGTACTCGAGTCTCAGACTTTGAATCTGGAGCCTGGAGTTCTAATAGTAAAATCTCTGGAAAAAAATAAAACAAAACTCCAGTTATGAGAGTAAAATCTAGAGGTCCCATAGCGGAATTTCAATTTCAGAGAAAGAAACCAATGGTTCCTAACTTGAATGTGGGGTTACAAGAATAGAATATGGAATTTACAATATTACTAGAACCTTGGGCTTTGAGATTGGAGCTTTAAGTTCCAATCATACAGTATTGAAGTTTGAATGCTTAGCCTGAAATCCAAGCACAGAATACGGGGTTCAGAGAGCACATGTTACATTCCAATAGAGAGAGTCTTGAGTTGTCACGGTGGAACCTAAGGTATAATATTGAATTATGAAATTCCAAAATTGAAATCTAGCATATTAGATTAGCATTAGAATCAGCCTTCAGTAGTAATAATGCTAATGGCTAATGCTAATTAAGTGCTTACTATGTGCCAAGCATTATTCTAAGTCCTTTATCTGTATGATCATTGTAATTGTCATTATTGGGCTTCCTGGGTAGTGCAGCTGGTAGAGAAGCCGCCTGCCAAGGCAGGAGACACAAGAGGTGTGGGTTCCATCCCTGGGTCGAGAAGATCCCCTGGAGAAGGAAATGGCAACCCACTCCAGTATTCTTGCCTGGAAAATCCCATGGACAGCAGAGCCCAGGGTCGCAATTAGTCAGACACGACTGAGCAGCACGCAGACACATGTGCCCAGCATTGTTCTAAGTCCTTTACCTGTATTATTATTGTTGTTGCTGTTGTTGTTATTACATATAAATGCTCACAAAAAACCTGTCAGGTGAGTACTATTATTATCATCCCTACTTTACTAATGAGGAAACTGAGGCATAGAGAGGTTAAATAATTTTCCAAAGGTCACACCTGGGAAGAACAGAGATAGTATCTGACCATAAGCAACTATGCCTCCAGAGCTCATGCTTTTAAGTACTATGAGAAGTACCTCTAGATTCTAGAGTTTGGAGGAACTTTAAATTCTATTAGTAAAACCTGAGGTTTAACTAATAGAAATTATGCCAATAGCAGCATCTTGAGTGATTTTTATGTCCAATGGTAGACTAAGGGACTCATGTAATAAAAACTGAATAAAACAGAAATGATTTCATCCTGAATTTAGAGCTCCAAATGAAGACCTCAATTTAATCTCAATAATTGGAGTTCAAAATTTTACAACCAGAATTTCAGACTCAGCTCTGAACCTTCAGGTTTAATCCTGATAATGTAATCTATTCTGTAAGTAAAGTTTATATAGTGTAATTTTAGTTTCTGAGAGTAGAACCTTGAGTTTTAACGTTTGAATTTTTCTGTGGAGACAAAGACCTAGGGTTTTAATGGCAGAATCCAGAATTAGTGGATCCTTGAGTTCCAAGGTTCAAAATTGAGATTCAAATAATGAAATCTTAAGTTGAAGTAGTAGAATGTAAAGTCCAATATTAAGATCTTGAGTTCAGGGCTTCCCTGGTGGTCCATAGGTTAAAGACGTGCCTTGTAAGGCAAGGGACGCAGGTTGGCTCCCTGGTCTGGGAAGATTCCACGTGTCATAGCACTGATAAGCCCGTGCACTACGGCTATGGAGCCGTGTGCGGGAGCTACTGAGCCCGTGCACCTAGAGCCCGTGCTCTGCAACAAGAGAAGCCGCCACAGTGAGAAGCCGTGCTCTGCAGACAGAGAGGAGCCCTTGCTCTCTGCAACCAGACAAAGCCCGCATGCAGCAAATGATGGCCCACCACAGCCAAAAAGTAAAAATAAATAAACAGATCTATTTTAAAAGGATCTTGAGTTCAGAGAGTACAAAATCACGTTCCAAAAGTAGGATATGTGATTCAAAGAATAGAATCTGGAATTCTAATGTTAGACTCTTGGGCCTTGACAAGAGATTCTGGGGTTACTGGAATATTTTAATCTAGAATCTAGGGAATAGAATCTAGTATTGCCAAAATAGATGCTATAATTCCAAAAGCAGAATCTTAGGCTTTATTTAATACTGGGATCTGTTTACCCAGGGGGAGAACGTAGGACTCACAGAATACAACCTGGAATTCTAAACATAAACTGGGTTCCCAGAGTAGAATCTATAGTTTGATAGATTAATTTTATGGAATGATAGTAGAGTATGGTTTGCATTAGTAGAATCAGATATGCTCAGTGTAGGCCTAGAAGTCCAGTGTTAGAATTTGGAGTTCACAAAATAGAACTTGGGGATTTCAGTGGAACAATCTAGAGTGCAACTGAAGGATTCTGGAATTAAAGTAGAACTTGATGGTGGATTCCATATAGTTAGTTTTCAATCCTTATCCTATGTTAATAACAAGATTGTGCCTCCACAGAAATCAGTTTCCTATCTAATGAGGGAAGGATCTTATTCAGAGAGTAGGAGTTCAACTGCCACTTTCAAATATGTGTAGAACTGAATGTAACCTCCCAATGTTACTGAAGGCTATTTGGCTGTAGATGAAAGAAGTCTTCTAAGAAAAGAGCCTAGTGATCAGACCTGTGTTATGTGCTCTGAGGCATTCCAAAGAGAAGATTCTGTCCTTGTCCTGAGAAGCTAGCCATGAATAAGACAATACAAGCCCAGTGCAGGGTAGAAAGTAATCCAGGACAAAAATGTGTAGGCTGGCATTATTGAAATGGGGGAAAGAGCTACGTGTAGGCTGCAACAATTGGAGGATCCACAGAGTAGGCATTTCAACAGATAGATAGAATTTACATAGGCAGAGGGGAGGTAGGGTATTTAGGTGGGAAAATACTAAAAGCTTATGGAAGTAGTATCTGACATGGTGTGCACCAACAATTTTCCACAAAGATATATTATGGAGTGTTTACTACTCACCAGTTACATTGTAAGCCCTGGGGAAATAAAAAGAAATCACAAGTAGTTTCCTCTGAGGAAATTACGTGGAAAAAACAATTATAATAGCTTTGGCATTAGACACACCTGGGTTTGGAAAGCAGGCTCATTAACTTAGTAGCTATGCAACTAAGCAAACACCTTTATATCTTTGAACTAGTCTCTTCTATACAAAGAAGATAATGATACCTTCCTCAGGGGTTAAGGATACAGAATATCCATAATTGTGCGTGTGTGTAAAGAGGCATGGGGGATGTATAATGATGATGATGATAGTGATGATATGCTGAGAGTCACATACAAAATGTTATGAAAACACAGAGTAAATGGCATTTCAGCTAAGTCCTGAATAATAGTAGGATGCATCTGACAATCAGAGAAGGGAAAGAGCATTTCAGAAGAAGAAGCAAAAATTATAAAATTATGGAAGCATGAGAGAGAACAATATTTTAAAAGACCTAGTCGTTGATGAGGCTGAGTAAAGGATTTGTAATGCCAGGCTAATTGCCTCTAGGTTATGGTGAAGCACTGAAGTGTTGTTAATAGGAAAGATTCACTCAACAGAAATATATTGAACAGGCTTAGAGCCTAACTGAATACTAATTAGACTAGTGTAGGAAAGATGTCTCTGCTTACATATACCTTACAAAAATTCAGCTGGGAAGAAAGATAAATAGCAACATAAGCATAGAAAGAAAGATTGGGTTTTCACCCATCAAATTTACTTACATTTACTGATCCTCTCCTTTAATCTGTGAGCTCCTTGAGAATAGAAATTATGTCTTTTCCTCCAGACCCCTTTTTGTGGAAAAACTCATACATACAGAAAGTTTAAATAAATATCCGTGAACTCAACTTCCTAGGTTTAATAATCAACATTTTGACTTATTGCTTTGAAAAAAATTTTTAACTGTGTGGAAGTTGCAGACATCATGACCCTTTACTCCTAAGAAAAAGGAAATGTTAAAATAGATCATAATACAATCATCAATTTCAGGAAATTTGACATTCATTCCAAATTTTTGTCTAATATATAGTTCAAGTGCAGATTTCACTCCTTGCCCCACTAAATCCCTTAGGTCAAGAAACAACCTCTCCACAAATATTTTCACATTTCTGCATGGTTAGGGCTGAGAAAACAAATTCTGGCAACCTGGGTTAAAAGATGACTGAATAGCAATCCTGGAGACAGAGACTTCTGGAGAATTAAAGTTTTCTCTCTCCCCATAGCTCTTTTGTCCAGAAAGGTAGTGATCACTCCAACCTCTCCCTAAATAGGATTTATTGCATTCCAGAGCAAAGATCTCTCTTCACTTCTGGAGGGAAGGATGGGCAGCTGTGAAGGCCATGCTAGATAAGCTCTAGGATTCATAAATTTGGAGTCTTTCTTACATAGTACAAACTGCACTGTATGTACAGATTACATCAGGCTCTCTTTCTGTCACCCCATGGGAAAATTGGACATAGAAAACTGGTGCTAAGATTGTTATGTCAGTAAAAACAGTTCTATTTCTGATCCAGATCCAGAGGTATCATGTTCCTCTGTGTATGTGTGTGTGTGTGTGTGTGTATAAAACTGAAAGTGGGGAAATACCTCAGACCCTGTATAGTTCAGGACTTAACACTTTATAGCTCTTCTCACCCCAGATCCAGGAACCTACTGGGGAATGACAAGTTGCATTTAGTTTCTCAAGTCTCTTTATTGTCTTTTCATATTTACCTCTTAATTTTTGGGGGGGTCACTCATGACACACATTTTTTAAGAGTTCAGACCATTTGTTTCATAGTTCCCTTCCTTCTTATAAGATTGGGGAGGGCCAACAGTACTCTTCTGTACTTTGCTTTTTTTCACTTAACAATATATCCCGGAGATTATGCTGTATCATAATAAGCTCTTGTTCTTTTTTAAAACAAAATTTTATTTATTTGTTTAAGTTACTTGGCTATGCCAGGTCTCAGTTGCAGCATATAGGATCTTCACTGCATCGTGCAGGATCCTTAGTTGTGGCATGTAGGATCTGATCTAGTTCCTTGACCAGGGATCAAACTCGGGACCCCTGGATTTGGAGTGTGGAGTCTTAGCCACTGAACCACTAGAAAAGTCCCTTCCTTACTTTTTTTTTATGGCTCCATAATCCTTCTTTGTTTGGGTATATCACATATAGTACACATATGTAGCTTATGGGGGCTTCCCAGGTGGCTCAGTGGCTCAGTGGTAAAGGAGCCTCCTGCCAGTGCAGGGTCAGGAAGATCCCCTGGAGGAGTAAATGGCAACCCACTCCAGTATTCTTGCCTGGAGAATCCCATGGACAGAGGAGCCTGGCGGGCTACAGTCCATTGGGTTGCAAAGGGTCCAACATGACTGAGCACACAAGCAGCAGCCGCAGCATGTAGCATATGAGTAGGTACTCAGTGAGTGTGTTGAGAAAGTGCATGATCCAAAAGAAAAAAAAAAGTATAAGTGAATGAGGAACAATTAAGTAGCGGAACAATGTATCATTGGGGCAGAAAATAATTTGGAGTCAGTCAAACAGACTAGAGGTACAAATCCAGCTTTCCTGTCATTGAGCAGTTTAGCATAGTAGTTAAGTAAACAAGCTCTGAGACCAGAGTACCTGGGTTTGACTCCACCACTCTACCTTGGGAAAGCTATTAAACAAATGGTGCTTTAATTCAGCTTTCTCATCTGTAAAATGAAAATAAAAAGAGCACCTACTACATAAGGTTATTGTGAGAGCTCAATAAATATTAGCTATAGTTTATAGCTATGATTTTTCTAAACTTCATTCAACAGGAAGTGTGTTGAGGACTAAGGAAGCTAATGTCTGTAGGGCACTGAGCATAGTGACTAGCACAGAGAAATAATCAATAAATTACAGCTATGAAGACTAGGGAGCAGAGAAGGATTATCGGCACTGTAAACTCTCTGAAGGTTGACTTTTATCTTGTTCACTAACTCATGCCCAAACACAATGCCTGTCACACTGGCTTTAGAGTTAGACAAATCTATTTGTGCTTAAATTCCAGCCAGGACACTTGCAAACCTTGGAATCTTGGACAAGTTCTCCAATCTTGCTGATCCATAATTTCCTCCTTGATAAAGATAATATTAGTATCTATCTCAAAGTTGTTGTTGGAATTAAATAGAATGATTGGTGAAAAGCTATCCAATTTCACCCTAGATGATGACTTTTAAAAAGTAAAGCTGATGGCTACCCTTGTATGTATGCATTACAAAATATTTTAATGATTTATTCAGGTGGTAGCCATGAGAATGTGACTCGGAGAATTCCAACCAGGGAGGGTATTTGACCAAGACTCTGGTTGCTGAATTGTGAAATCCATTGCCACATTTGTACTGTATGCCTTCCAAGGGCTGACCCAATTACTGAGTATGGCAGAATACTAAGGCAGGTCTGTATCTGGAAGACATAGGACTCCTCTGATCACTGATTTTGGCTTGGGGATTCCATATGGCTTTGCCAAACCTTCCTCTAATTGTAACGAAGTCTGGGGGGTGTCTTTTCTTCTCTCTTTCACTTAGGGTCAGATTTATATGGTAGTCTGACAGCAATCCCAGCCTGTCCCAGTTCTCTGCCTGTTCTCTTTCACAGAGGAATCCCCCCCTAATAAATCTTGTGTATGATAATCCCATCTTGGATTCTTTGAGGACCCACACTAATAACCGCCTTGGAAAAGGGGATTTACTCACTTAAACATAGTGAGTGTGCGCCTCTTTAATGCTGGAGGTCATGATTAGCATATTTAAATCCAGATGTTGGCTGAATTTTATTTTGGAAGGAAAATGACTCAGAGAGGAAAGAAACATTGTAAAGGTCTGACCCTCAGTCACTTTCTACTCCTGGTCCTCTGCTTATCTTCCACAGATGTTACCCCCAATAGATTTATTGCATTTTATCTCTGTCTTGCTTCCAGGGGGACTCCAACCAACACAGCCATCCAGAGGGGGAGAATGCCTAGCTCTTAAAAAGTGTTCTATATAGAATTAAGGAGAAAAACTGGAGTCAGGGTGGATGAGGGTGTGTGTGCAGATGGGCTATTAGTGCCATTTCCCACTTTGCCTTTAAAACAATACCTGGATGTTGCCTTAAAGGTCCGGGAGTGAGCGACGAGTATGGAAACAGAACTCAAAATCTGGTGCAATGGGTCAGGGTACCCGCAGTCTCTATTGGACTGAGGTGCAGAGTCCTCTCTGAGTCCAGCTTTTATTTCTAATTGCAGACTACAAAACTTTCTTTGATCTTTCTTTCCCAAGACACTACACTGACATAGTCCTGCTCTCCTTGTTTTTACCCCAGGCCATTCCTTTCTGGGAAAATCTTGGGAACAATCAGCAAGTACAAAGGCAGTGTTCATACCTGACCCGGCGTTCCAAAGTCCATGCTTTCATGATTCCCATCATAATCCCTTCTGGGGTCTGGCCTTGGGGTTTGTAACAAGATCATTATTCTAAGAAAAACATGAAGAATAATCATTACATAGTTTCTTAACTTGTACTGTTTTTCCAAGTGCTATTTTTGTGAAATTGCTCAAGGCTGTGAAAGCACATTATTAGGAATTCCCACTACACTTGGAGACCAGTATATGCAAACTTGAGTTGAAAGTAGCCGAAATTAAGTTCTTCTAATCCATTGAACAAGCTCATCTGTGATATAAAAAGTGATTATGTAGTTTAATAAATTACAGATCATGATGGGATGATGTCTTGGGGAACAGAACACAACCAAAGCTGTGGAACACTTCACATTCTCATGCCTTGGGGGTGTTTTGTTTGAATTTATTGGCTGTGCTGGGTCTTAGTTGTGGCATATGGGCTCTTTAGTAGCAGGGTGCGTGAGTGCTAAGTCGCTTCAATTGTGTCCAACTCTTTGTGACCCTATGGACTGCAGCCCACCAGACTCCTCTGTCCATTAGATTCTCCAGGCAAAAATACTGGAGCGGATTTCCATGCCCTCCTCCGGGGGATCTTCCCGACCTAGGAATCGAACCCGAGTCTCTTATGTCTCCTTCATTGACAGGCAGGTTCTTTACCACTAAGGCCATCTGGAAAGTCCTAGTAGTATGCAGAGTCTTTTAGGAGCAACATGTGGGATCTAATTTCCTGACCAGGAGTCAAAGCCTGGCCCCCTGCACTGGGAGCGTGTAATCTTAACCACTCAACCACAAGCCCTGCCTTGGGTTTCGGCTCTACGTATTTTATTGTGCGTGGGCGCTAAGTCACTTTCGTCGTGTCTGGCTCTTTGCCACCCTGTGGACTGTGGCCTACAAGGCTCCTCTGTCTATGGGATTTTCCAGGCAAGAATACTGGAGTGGGCTGCCATGCACTCCTCAAGGGGATCTTCCCAACTCAGGGACGGAGCCTGGGTCTCTTATGTCTCCTGCATTGGCAGGCAGGTTCTTTACCACTAGCACCACCCAGGCAATAAGGTTAAGGAAATGAATCTCAAGCCAATTGCCAAATCAGTTTCATTGTTCTTCGTTATTGCCCAAAATATATCTCAAGCCTCTGAGGGGGAAAAAAAAGTAAGATAAAAGGTAAAATACTATGACAGATTCATGTTGATGTATGGCAGAAACCAATGCAACATTCATTGTAATGTAATTATCTTTTAGTTAAAAACACATAGATTAAAAAAATAAACAATCCTCCAAGAATGTAAAAAAAAAAGATAAAATAATACAGGTGGCAAGGTAAAAATACTCTTGTAACCTTTATGAATGTCAGGGCTGGGTGGCCCCTGGTGTAGGAAAAACTTGCCTCCGGCAGATACCACAGAGCCTAAGGAAGCCATCTCTGTCCTATTTGCTGTCCCACTTGCTCAAGGAGCTGTGTGTGGGACAGATAGCCCAACATCACTGTAAGAGTTAATTATATAAAATGAGCATTGGGAAATTAACCATTGGCCTAGATTCTGGCTCCCTGGATACAGTCACCATCAAGATATCCTGAACTTGGTGATCAGTCAGTCCACAAAGGATATACAAGATATGAATGTTCTTATACTCATTTTGTGAAAGAAAAAAAATTACACTTTCACAAACATTTTTTCTTATCTACATAAGGGAACTTTGATTTCTTATATTGCTTGGTACATATTTTGGAAAAAATCCACCTTACAGTATTCAGTCATAATAGAAGCCTGACAGTCAAAATAGAAGCCTGAAGCTCGAGTGAATGAATGAAGTAGCAAAAACTAGATTTAAATTTATATCTGACTCCCAAACCAGTTTTCCTTTCACCTGACCGTGATGTACCAAAAAGAAGGCTGAGTGCAGAATTTATGCTTTTGAACCGTGGTGTTGAGACTCTTGAGAGTCCCTTGGACTGCAAGGAGATCAAACCAGTCAATCCTAAAGGAGATGAATCCTGAATATTCATTGGAAGGACTGGTTCTGAAGCTGAAGCTCCAATACTTTGGCCACCTGATGCCAAGAGCCAACTCATTAGTAAAGACCCTGATGTTGGGAAAGATTTGAAGGCAGGAGGAGAAGGGGATGACAGAGGATGAGATGGTTGGATGGCATCACAGACTCGATGGACATGAGTTTGACCAAGCTCTGGGAAATGGTGAAGGACAGGGAAGCCTGGCGTGCTGCAGTCCATGGGGTCGCAAAGGGTCGTCGGACATGACTGAGCGACTGAACAACGACAACAATGATGTTATTTATAAGCAGTCCTTTTCTAATCCTGTGCAAATTATTCTGTCAGAGGAATAAATGCTAGTAAGTAAAATAGAAAACAATCATTTTGGTGCAAAGCTAAAGCACAGAACTCTCCATAAATGTTAAACAGCAATGATAGAAATTCACCTATGTCAGTGCGCAGGGATTCACACAGAATCCCTAGGGGGAGAAAAGACCATTAAAATCATCAAATCTAAGGAAATATGTTCAGGTAGTAGAACTGCTAGAACTCACAGTGCTCTTTGCAAAACGTCACAGATTACTGACAGCTAATATTACATAGAGATGATGCCACTAGCAGATGCCATGGTGTACTGGGAAGGAGCAGACTTTAAAGTCTCACAGATCTGAATTTTCCATTTGCTAGCTTGTGACCTTGAATGAGTGAGTTAACCTTTCTGTGCCTCTGATCCCTCATCTGAAAAATGGGGAAATCTCCATTTCAGGGTTGTTAAGGATTACTTTTGACAGATGTAATGCTAATACCTTGACAAATGGTAGCTACAGGTCCATAATTTCATATGTAAAGTGCTCAGGAGCCAGCTTTTTTTCCCCAGAATTAGTATTTTGGGATAAAGAAATGTAATATGGGACATATGTCTTACAAGTAACACTCCAGCTGAATCTGAGGCAGTACCCTATAATCCAACACTTTTATATTTCTGCAGCATTTGCACCAAGTTTATTAAAAATATACTTTTCTCTCAAACTGTCTTGAATTTAGTTGAGGTTTTGGACTTGTAGATAAGGGACTGTAAACATGTATTATTATTATTTGAAGATAATATGAGTGCTACATATATGTAGGTCTCCATAGCTTAAGGAAAATACATATATTTTTATGAGGGATGCTGTTAGTACCAACTCAAATCCTTTTTTACTAGTTGATGCATCCATCCTCCAGCTCCTGCCAGTGGTGGCTGACAATAACTCATGGTTGTTCCCTTTCTGGAACTTGTTCTCAAGCAAGGAGGAGCCATCTCTTTTGGCAGTAAAGGAAGTGGGGAGAAGAACTGTCAATGACTGACATAATCCTTTGCCTCAAAAGACTAATGGGGCACAGTTCTTATTTCAGAGTTTCTCGGTGGAATTAGAACAATACCAGTCTTTGAATCCACATCCTTCTTTAGTTTTTCTTCCCTCTCCTATGCTGCTCTATCTCTCTTTTCCTAAAAGCAGAGCCCTCATGTTCTGCTGCTAGAGAACCTAACCTAAGACATTTGGAGTCAAGAGTAGTCCTAGAAAGGAGATTCTAGGGATGGATGTTGATTCTGAAGTTGGATGACACAAGGACTGGATGGCAATGTGATAGATGGAATATGAGATTTCCTGGCATCAGTTCAGTTCAGTCACTCAGTCGTGTCCAACTCTTTGTGACCCCATGGACTGCAGCATGCCAGGCTTCCCTGTCCACCACCAGCTCCCAGAGCTTACTCAAAGTCACGTCCATTGAGTCACTGATGACATCCAACTACTGCATCCTCTGTTGTTCTCTTCTCCTCCTGCTTTCAATCTTTCCCAGCAAAGATTTTTATCTGTAGTCAATTGGGATGGAATATAGGAGGAAGGAAGGCTTCCCAGGTGGCGCTAGTGGTAAAGAACCCACCTGCCAGTGCAGGAGATGGAAGAGCCACGGGTTCCACCCCTGGGTCAAGAAGGAGAGCATGGCAGGGGGAGGGCATGGCAACCCACTCCAGTATTCTTGCCTAGAGAATCCCACGTACAGAGGAGCCTGCTGGGCTACAGTCCTTGGGGTTGCAAAGAGTTGGACACAACTGAAGCAACAGCATGCACAAGCGGAAGGAAGGGGATGCTCAGTCTAGGTGGAGCAATGTCTAAGACATTTAACAAATATATGAGAAATAGCAATATAAGGATTGTGGAAGTGGGTGACTGTTGCTAAGAGTCTGATGAAAGACTGATAAAATAAAATGACCTAAGATCTATTAACCAACAATTTAAAGCAAAGGCCCTCACTGTTAGCTTTTAAAGAGACCCTCATCTCTTGCAGTCAGTGATCAGGTAATTAATTAATTATCAGTCAGAATTTTAAGAAAGAGAGAATTTCAGAAGGCCAAATTCTCAGTGTAAGAAAGTCTCCTTATAAGACTTGAGTTTTGATGGAAAAGAAGTAGGACCTTAAGATCTGGGGTGAAGATATCTAGGTAGATTCATCTGGGATGCCTGAATCCCAAGATTCCTCTGAATCCTCTGGCACAGGTAGGAAGATAAAGGCCCATGTTTCCCAATTTTGTAGGTACATTAAAAAACAATGCAAGTAGTCCTTAGGACCTACTCTGATTTCTCCTCCTGACCCCAGACTCCTAACTAGGATTAAATAGCCCAAGTAGGCAAGATTATATCCCCAGATAGCTATAGGACATGACTTACATGTATGGCAATTACCAGTAAAGTATGCCTGAGGACTGGATATATGGGGTGGAATTTAAGGCTGAATAAAGATGAAGAAGCTCTATACAGTCAGCAAAAACAAGACCGGGAGCTGACTGCGGCTCAGATCATGAACTCCTTATTGCCAAATTCAGACTTAAATTGAAGAAAGTGGGGAAAACCACTAGACCATTCAGGTATGACCTAAATCAAATCCCACACAATTATACAGTTCAAGTGAGAAATAAATTTAAGAGACTAGATCTGATAGACAGAGTGCTGGATGAACTACAGATGGAGGTTTGTGACATTGTACAGGAGACAGGATCAAGACCATCCCCAAGAAAAAGAAACGCAAAAAAGCAAAATGGCTGTCTGAGGAGGCCTTACAAATAGCTGTGAAAAGAAGAGAAGTGAAAAGCCAAAGGAGAAAAGGAAAGATATACCCATTTGAATGCAGAGTTCCAAAGAATAGCAAGGAGAGATAAGAAAGCCTTCCTCAGTGATCAATGCAAAGAAATAGAGGAAAATAATAGAATGGGAAAGACTAGAGATCTCTTCAAGAAAATTAAGAGATACCAAGGGAACATTTCATGCAAAGATGGGCTCAATAAAGGACAGAAATGGTATGGACCTAACAGAAGCAGAAGATATTAAGAAGAGGTGGCAAGAATACACAGAAGAACTGTACAAAAAAGATCTTCATGACCCAGATAATTATGATGGTGTGATCACTCACCTAGAGCCAGATATCCTGGAATGTGAAGTCAAGTGGGCCTGAGAAAGCATCACTACGAACAAAGCTAGTGGAGGTGATGGAATTCCAGTGGAGCTATTTCAAATCCTGGAAGATGATGTTGTGAAAGAGCTGCACTCAATATGCCAGTAAATTTGGAAAACTCAGCAGTGGCCACAGGACTAGAAAAGGTCAGTTTTCATTCCAATCCCAAAGAAAGGCAATGCCAAAAAATTCTCAAACTACCACACAGTTGCACTCATCTCATACTCTAGTAAAGTAATGCTCAAAATTCTCCAAGCTAGGCTTCAGCAATACGTGAACCATGAACTTCCAGATGTTTAAGCTGGTTTTAGAAAAGGCAGAGGAAGCAGAGATCAAATTGCCAACATCTGTTGGATCATCAAAAAAGCAAGAGAGTTCCAGATAAACATCTATTTCTGCTTTATTGACTATGTTGAAGCCGTTGACTGTGTGAATCACAATAAACTGTGGGAAATTCTAAAAGTGATGGGAATACTAGACCACCTGACCTGCCTCTTGAGAAACCTGGATGCAGGTCAAGAAGCAACAGTTAGAACTGAACATGGAACAACAGACTGGTTCCAAATAGGAAAAGGAGTGCATCAAGGCTGTATGTTGTCACCCTGCTTATTTAACTTATATGCAGAGTACATCATGAGAAATGATGGGTTGGAGGAAGCACAGCTAGAATCAAGATTGTGGGGAGAAATATCAATAACCTCAGATAAGCAGGTGACACCACCCTTATGGCAGAAAGGTAAGAAGAACTAAAGAGCCTTTTGATGAAAGTGAAAGTGGAGAGTGAAAAAGTTGGCTTAAAGCTCAACATTCAGAAAACTAAGATCATGGCATCCGGTCCCATCACTTCATGGGAAATAGATGGGGAAACAGTGGAAGCAGTGTCAGACTTTATTTTTCTGGGCTCCAAAATCACTGCAGATGGTGACTGCAGCCATGAAACTAAAAGACACTTACTCCTTGGAAGGAAAGTTATGACCAACCTAGACAGCATTTTAAAAATCAGAGACATTACTTTGTCAACAAAGGTCCACCTATTCAAGGCTATGGTTTTTCCAGTGGTCATGTATGGATGTGAGAGTTGGACTATAAAGATAGCTGAGTATCAAACAATTGATGCTTTTGAACTGTGGTGTTGGATAAGACTCTTGAGAGTCGCTTGAACTGCAAGGAGATCCAACCAGTCCATCCTAAAGGAAATCAGTCCTGAATATTCATTGGAAGGACTGATACTAAAGCTGAAATTCCAATACTTTGTCCACCTGATGCGAAGAGCGGATTCATTTGAAAAGATCCTGATGCTGGGAAAGATTGAGGGCAGGAGGAGAAGGGGATGACAGAGGATGAGATGGTTGGATGGCATCACCGACTCAATGGACATGAGTTTGGGTGAACTCCAGGAGTTGGTGATGGACAGGGAGTCCTGCTGTGCTGCAATTTGCGGGGTCGCAAAGAGTCGGACAAGACTGAGCGACTGAACTGACCTGAAAGGAGAGTTGGTCAGTATCAGGACACTCTGCTGTGACACAGGATTTAACACAGCAAGGGCCCCTAAAAGATGGTTCTATACACTGCCAGGATGGCTCTTTCCAACTTGAAAAAAGTGATAGCTACATCCACATTAAATAAATAGAGATGCCAGAATTGCCATGGTAAACTGTGGTGAAAGAAATCAAAACATTCAATAAAGTGGGTCTGTAATAATGGGTCTATTATTTAAGATGGAAAAAGACCACCAGTAGATCATGCTTCTTGGAAAGGCCTGGAGGACACTCTGTTTATCAGGTACAACAAGGAATGTACTAGATAGGGAAAATGCCAGCACCACTGAGAATCTTGTTGCAGATGTGGTCTCTAAGTAAGGATTGATGGTAGGAGATGGGCTCCCTAATAGCAACAAGGATAAGAATGCAGATTAGCAGAGAACCATGGTTGAATGGCATTACCAACTCAATGGAAGTGAGTTTCAGCAAGCTCTGGGAGTTGGTGATGGACAGGGAAGTCTGGCGTGCTGCAGTCCATGGGGTTGCAAAGAGTTGAACACAACTGAGAGACTGAACTGAACTGACTGAGGTGGCGGTCCTTAACCACCTGGAGAAGGGTGGGGCTTAATGTTAGAATGGTAGCCAGGAGGGTCTGGCCCACGGGGATTTTGGCAATGGTTCAAAGAACGTCATGTTCAGGAATTTCTTGGCCATTCAGTGGTTAGGACTCTGAAGCTTCTACTTCTGGGGGTCCAGCTTCAATCCGTGTACTGAGATCTAAGATCTTGCAAACTAGGCAGCACAGTGAAAAAAACACAGAACATAGTGTTCTTAGGGCCACGGTAGATGGAATGCCCACTGTACCTAACTAAAAAGAAGGGGGAAATGACTTGTTTAATGGATAGTTTCAGTTTGGCAAGATGTGAAAACTCTAGAGATCTGTTGCACAACAATGTGAATAATCTGAATACTACTGAACTGCACTCTTAAACATGGTTAAGATGGCAAATTATATATTGTGTGCTTTTCACCACAATTAAAATTGTTTAATTATTTACAAAAAAATGGATGAGAAGGCTGAGCTCCGCTGCTTTACTAGAAATAGGTAGTCACAAATCTTTGTCTGTTATCAAACCTAGAACTTATCAACTGAAGGAGACCAGATTCCCATGAGGAAGGACCCTATGAAACCACAGCAAGTATACATACTAGTGATTCCTGCAGTCCTTCCCCACATGAATCTATTGCCATTTATTCAGAAAACTCTATACTGAAGTTAGGAAAATACCCAGATATTTCTAGGGTTGTTGGATAGAGGGTCCAAGTTAACATTGATACCCAGGGACATAAAGCATTAGCATTGTTTCCTTACTGGACTAGGAGCATATATGAGTTAGATAATAAATGAAGTCTTAGGCCAAGTCTGTCTCACAGTGATTCCACTAGGTGCATGGATCTACCCAGTTATTTCTCCTGTTCCTGGATGTATATAATTTGAATGGGTTTACGTAGAAACAACAGAATTCTCACATTAGTTTCTTGACCTATAGAATAAAAGCTGCTGCTGCTGCTGTCACTTCAGTCGTGTCCGACTCTGTGCGACCCGATAGATAGCAGCCCACCAGGCTCCCCCGTCCCTGGGATTCTCCAGGCAAGAACACTGGAGTGGGTTGCCATTTCCTTCTCCAATGCATGAAAGTGAAAAGTCAAAGTGAAGTCGCTCAGTCCTGTCCGACTAGTAGTGACCCCATGGACTGCAGCCGACCAGGCTCCACCGTCCATGGGATTTTCCAGACAAGAGTACTGGAGTGGGGTGCCATTGCCTTCTGCCACGTGGTAATAAGAAAGGCCAAGTGGAAGCCCCTGAAGCTGCTCCTCAACAACGGTCAAAATAATAAATAAAAAATCTGGGCCCGCGTGGGGTCGACGCGGGACTTGACCGGCATGGCGTTCCGGCAGGCGCTACAGCTGGCGGCCTGCGGCCTGGCCGGAGGCTCGGCCGCGGTGCTCTTCTTGGCAGTGGCGGTGGGGAAGCCCCGCGCGGGCGGGGACGCGGAGCCGCGCGTGGTCGAGCCCGCGGCGTGGGCGGGGGCCGCGCGCCCCGGGCCCGGCGTCTGGGACCCCAACTGGGACAGGAGAGAACCGCTGTCCCTGGTCAACCTGCGGAAGAGGAACCTAGAGTCTGGAGAAGAGGAGCTGACGTCCAGACTGGACCACTGCAAGGCCAAGGCCACACGGCACATCTTCCTCATCAGGCACTCGCAGTACCGCGTGGACGCCTCCCTGGAGAAGGACCGCACGCTGACGCCCCTAGGTCGTGAGCAGGCTGAACTAACTGGTCTCCGACTTGCAAGCTTGGGGTTGAAGTTTAATAAAATCGTCCATTCCTCCATGACCCGTGCGGTAGAAACCACTGACATCATCAGCAAACACCTGCCAGGCGTCTGCAAGGTCAGCACAGACCTGCTGAGGGAAGGCGCCCCCATCGAGCCTGACCCCCCCGTGTCTCACTGGAAGCCGGAGGCTGTGCAGTATTATGAAGATGGAGCGCGGATCGAGGCTGCCTTCCGGAACTACATCCACCGGGCGGACGCCAAGCAGCAGGAGGACAGCTATGAGATCTTCATCTGCCACGCCAATGTCATTCGCTACATCGTGTGCCGGGCACTGCAGTTCCCTCCAGAAGGCTGGCTCCGCCTTTCCCTCAACAACGGCAGCATTACTCACCTGGTGGTCCGGCCCGATGGCCGAGTGGCTCTCAGGGCCCTTGGGGACACAGGGTTCATGCCTCCTGACAAGATCTCCCGTTCCTGAGGGCCGCTTTGAGGCCCCACATCCTCCTCAGCCCCTCGCTGGCCTGGTGTGGGTGCCGCCAAGACCGCAGGTTCCCCCGTGTCCCCCCTACAGGCTGCGCAGCGGGGACGGCCACCTCTAGGCAGCAGGAAGGCAAAAGGATCTACAACACAGAGTTCTTCACTCACGGTCCAGGAAGGAAAAGGGAAGCACTCAGATCAGACCAGCTTCATCTCTTTCGCAGGGTGTCTGCCTCCCTCTCATCCAGGACGAGCCTGAGGGGTCCAAGCAGGCCTGTTTGAGGGACTGGATGAGGGCCCCCAGATACTGTGACTATGGGGACCAGGCAGACATGGCAGCAGGGTGTCTGCCAGCAGAGCCCGTCAGGCAGGAGGAAGAGGAGGAGGGCGCAGCGCTTCTTCCATTTGTAACTTATTCTGCTTCGTACATTCGTTTCCTAAAACTGTCACTTACATAAAGATTTTCCTCATCTGGTTCTTGCTTTGAAAACCAGTTTCTCACTCCAAAGTCACACCTCCCTGACGCTGTGGGATCTGAACTTTTGTGTCGTGACGCCTTTCTGGACACACAGGAGGAGCACCTTGGCCGGTGAGGGAGGTGACTTGAGCTGCTGGCCTTGCCAGAGAGGTAGTGATGAATGCCCCAGGAGTGGCCCGTTTCAGTAAAACGTCCAACTGACAGTTTAGTCCTTGTTTGCCTCTGGCTGTTAATCTTTCATGCTTATGGATTAAAATATTTAGTGTGTCCACCCCAAATTTCTGTTATTTTAGGAGAAAGTACAGTTTTTATTAAGTGGTTATGAACATTTCTGTAATCAGTGCAACTAATTGGAGTATTTGATGTTTCTGTCGATTTTGGAAATAACTACAAAATAAAATTTTATTTTACTGGTTTTTCAAAGTAAAAAAAAAAAATCTGCCACATTTTAGGGAAATGGAAGAGTTTAGTACTTCCCTCAAAACTTTAAAGAATAACAGAATGATGGTACCTGTCATATTCCTGTTTAATTCACCAGTCTGACCTCTGCAAAAACCGATGGATCAAGGCAGATGACAAACAATGCAAACTTAATCAAGCAGTGGCTCCAACTACACTTGCTGTGTCAGATGTGATGTCTTTCTAGAGGTGCTTAACAGAGCCTGTAGTACATGGTGTGTAAACATCCATTTAGAAACTGTGCTTTTTCCCACACCCATATAGAAAGAGGATCACACAGGATGGGCAACTGTACATTCATGGTCATCCCCCAGTGTCATATTCTCTATCATACTGTAGTCCAAAGGTATATGAACTGTCTGGAAGTTTTGCAGAACATCATATTGATCCAGTATATCAATACCATCAGATGTTATAGAAGAGGCAAATATCCTGGATGCCTTAATAAGACATATGCTACTCTAGAATGTGGGGGAGAAACTATACAAATATTTAGAGTTCAACCACATCAGTGAAGTTTTTACAGGTTGAATGATCTGGAACAATCCAGTACATTGCCTCCACCATTAAAAAAAAAAAAAAAAGCCATTTGCACAATGCACCTGTTAACCACCAAGAAGGAACCACATTTGGTAAGCCTCTTTGGGTTTTGGAGGCAGCATATTCTACAATGGAAATACTGCAAAGATCCATTTATCAGCAGGTACAGGTTTGCTGGTTTCCATCCCACAAGCCTGAAAGCCCTGTACTTGCCCAGCTTCAAGACCGAAGAGCAAGCCCAGAGTCAGCAACAGAGACTTCAACAGTTTAATGAATGGGGGAACTTGTATGTCTGAAGCAAGGTCCTGGAGCAGCACCCCACCGAGTGTAGCAGACAGCAGACAGGACATGGCAGCAGTTCTCACTCCCAGCAGGAGAGGGAGGTTACCAGTTATAGGGGAAATTGATATCAGGTTGGCTTTTCAGTTACCAGGGAAAGCAACAGAAGGGTATGCCTCTAATCACACCTTTGGTAAGCATAATGGAGAGTTCTGACCCAAAGCTAGAACAAGCCATAGCTGGGACCTGGGGCCAGTATGTAGGAAGGTCAATCATGTGAATAGGGTACAGGTGAAGTAAGCACTGGTTGAGCAGGGCATTAGAGCAAGAGAACAGCCATCTTGAGTGGCCTAACTGTGCAGGTTGGTACTTTTGATGGGGGCCCAGAAGAAAGGACTGAAAGATCAAAACTGAGATATGAGCACCACTGCTGCTTGGGCCCTATCACGAGAGATCTCATAATACTTGAGCTATCTGGGATAGAGAATAACACTGTATGAAACCCCTGGTCACCACTTGGATTAAATATATGGACTTTCATGCACTTCTAAATGTAGTTGATTTTAGTTTACTTAATACGTGCTTAACATATGCCAGGTCCTGTCCTGGACACTGAAAGCACAAGGATGTAATAAAACCCATTCCCTGTTCCCAAGTAGCTCAGTCTAATTTTACTCTTACTATTTGCATGCCATTTGATTCATCTATTTCCTCTAGCCTGGCCTTTCCTAGGATTCAGGTAGTAACAAAGTGGGGCCAAATGGGAAAAACTTGAGAACAATTCTACTAGCTAAAAATCTACCATGAATTGGGCCAAGATCATCATGATTTGATCTGAACAAGCCACATCAGTCATCCTGTAACAATAAAAACTCAATTATTGAGTTCCACATACTTCATATATTTATTTCCCCCCAAAATCCTACAAGGTGTTATCTCTTCCCTAAGAGAAAACTGAGGTTTAGGGAGCTAAGTCATCCAAGGCAGATATGAAATGTTAGAGCTAAGACTTGAATGTAGAAATACTGCTGGCACTTCAAATCCTCTTTAACCACTCTATCTTATACCTTCATGCTACTTCCAGTGACCTATAATAGTCTGAAAATACCTTGATCTATTCCAACTCCTTCATTAAATTCCTGCTTGAAGCCCTCCAGTGACAAGCAGCTCTCCAAAGTGATCTTTTTCATCTATAATCGAGAGATTCTTATAGAGGAAATTCAAATGTTCTCTCTCTAGGATCATTTAGTTGCAAAGAACACTCAAGCTAGCTTAAGCAAACAGTAATGGTGGCAGAAGGAGGTGTTTGTTTATTTGGCCACATTATGAGGCATGCTGGATCTCTGTTCCCCAACCAGAGATGGAACCTGTGCCCCCTGCAGTGCAAGTGTGGAGTCTTAACCACTGGGCCACCAGTGAAGTCCCCAAGCAGGATGTTTTAAGAACACAAAAATCTTACTGGCAAGTTAGTAACCCAGGGTCAGAAAAAGGACAGCTGTGCATCATGGGGACAAGAATTTTGAAGCCATTTTCTGAAGCTGTCATTTCTACTTCATTCATTCTTCATTCTATATCATTCTTACCAGCTCCCACTGCTTGCTCATGACCCAACATCAGTGTTTTAGCACTATCCTACTTGACTTCTCATATTCCATTATCTGAATCAGTCTTTTTTAAAGTACAAAATCCTTAGAAATACATAGATTGATAGTTTAACCTATGGGTTGGATCTTGAATCATGTTCTAACCTTGGTCTGACCATCTATGACTCCAGTGGAGTCACCCTGAAAATGGCTGCTTGGGTTTAAGCAGGATCTGTGGATGTAAAATAATTTCAGAATGGGTATGTACTGGGCTTGTGTTAACAATCTTGTTCAGAAAAACATAACGATGGGATGTATATCCTCTTTTTCTGTGACACTTAACAGAATCTGCAGTACTTACCTGGTCCATGGCATGATATTTTATTTTTTCTCTTTCTTAAAGTATGGTAACATATTTACAGGAGACTTAGAAAATACACAACAAAGTTACATATAGTTAAGCTATGAAAATTATTTTTAAGTAGATAAATAAAGATTTTTAGTTGGAGTTTTAATATCCAACTCAAAAATTAAGACAGAAAAGTAGAATGATATAGCAGACATGAAAAGCACCATGAACCAATTCAGCATAATTAAGATTTATACAGTTTTCACACAGCAGTAGGATACAATACAAATTCTATTCAAGTTTCCATAGACTATAAAGTAGGAGACACTGGAACATACCTAGGAGCATAGAACAAGGTACAAAAATTGCAAGGTCTAAAGATATTGAAATTATACAGAGTCTGTACTCTTATCACTGTGGAATTATGTTAGAAATCAACATCAAAATATATTTGAAAATAACCCATATATTTTAAAGTGCAATGTGACATATACCAAGAAAGATATCTGGCTTAGCCATTGTCAGCCTCAAGAAAGTTAAAAGACTGAAAAAACACAGAGAGTGATTGCAGAGAAGAAAGCATTTAAATGAGAAATTAATATCAAAGATACATTAAAACCCCCATGTATTTGGAAATCAAATGTCCACTTTGAAAGAATGGGTGTATCTAAGAAGCCATAACAAGGAAAATTAGAAAAAATTTGTAACAGAATAAAAATGAAAAGAGAATTTATCAGAATTTGTTGGATACAGTTGAAGCTGCTTGATCTTTTATTTTGTTTGCTATTTTTCTAACTTAACTAAGTACCATGGAGGCAGGGATTGGCTCCTATCCATCCTTGACCCTTCAAAACTTATATCCAAGGGCTCTCAACACTGTGCCCTGGATCAACTTGATGCTGTGGCAAACAGTTTTGTGATGGGATACACTTACCTACTGTTGGCTGACCTCTTAAGAGTACTGAGAGGCATGCTGACAGTTTGATTTGTGTATGTGTGGTAAGATATACACAATATAAAATTTACCATTTTAACCACTTTTGAGTATACATTTTCAGTGGCATTAAGTATGTTCATGTACTGCAGCCACCACTACTATCCATCTCTAGAACTTTTTCATCATCTTGAATGGTAACTCTGTACTCACTAATCAGTAACTCCCCATTTCCTGTGGGGTTTCCCAGGTGGCGCTAGTGGTAAAGAACCTGCCTGCCAATACAGGAGATGTAAGAGACATGGGTTCACTCCTTGAGTTGGGAATATCCCCTGGAGAAGGGCACAGGAACCCACTCCAGTATTCTTGCCTGGAGAATCCCATGGACAGAGGAACATGGCAGGCTACAGTCCATAGGATCACACAGAGTTGGACACAACTGAAGTGACGGCACAGACACACCCCACTTCCGCCTCCTCCCATTAGTAATCACTGTTCAGACTGACTATTCTAAGACAACTTAAACAAATCTATAATATTTGTAGTTTTGCGTCCGCTTTATTTCACTAAATATGTTTTCCAGGTTCATTTTTTTTTTTTAACACGTATCAGGTTCTTTTTTTAAGGCTGAATAATATTCTATTGTATGTATAGCCATTCTGTTGATTCCTTCTTCTGTTGATGACATTTGTGTTGTTTCTACTTTTTTGGCTATTGTAAACAACACTGCTATGAACATAGCTCTATAAATATGTTTGAGTCTCTGCATCTCAGATCTGGGGCCCATATACCTAGAAGTGGAATTACTGGACCATTGGTATATAATTTTTGGAAGAGCCACTATATTATCTCCTCAATGGCTGCACCACTTTACATTACCACCACCAATGCCCAAGGGTTCCAATTTCTCCACATCCTTGCCAACATTTAACAATCATCCTAATAGATGTGAAGTGGTAGCTAACTGTGGTTTTGATTTGTATTTCCCTCATTTATGGTTGTGAGAGTTGGACTGTGAAGGCTGAGCGCCAAAGAATTGATGCTTTTGAACTGTGGTGTTGGACTGCAAGGAGATCCAACCAATCCATTCTGAAGATCAACCCTGGGATTTCTTTGGAAGGAATGATGCTAAAGCTGAAACTCCAGTACTTTGGCCACCTCATGCGAAGAGCTGACTCATTGGAAAAGACTCTGATGCTGGGAGGGATTGGGGGCAGGAGGAGAAGGGGACGACAGAGGATGAGATGGCTGGATGGCATCACCAACTCGATGGACGTGAATCTGAGTGAACTCCGGGAGTTGGTGATGGACAGGGAGGGCTGGTGTGCTGCGATTCATGGGGTTGCAAAGAGTCGGACACAACTGAGCGACTGAACTGAACTGAACGAATGACATTGAACATCTTTTCAGTTTATTGGCTATTTGTATATCTTCTTTGGAGAAATGTCTATTCAAATCTATTGCTCATTTTTCAGTTAGGCAGGGTATTGTACATATTAATTGTTTACCAGATATTTGATTTGCAAATATTATTTCCCAGTCTGTGGGCTGCTTTTTCATTCTTTTGTAGGATACACAAATTTTTTACTTTGATATAGTTCAATTTACTTACTTTTTTGTATGTGCTTTTTTAGTTAACTTGGCTATGGTTTAAGTGAAGTCACTCAGTCATGTCTGACTATTTGCGACCCCATGGGCTTCAGGCTGCCAGGCTCCTCTATCCATGAGATTTTCCAGGTAAGAATACTGGAATGGGTTGCCATTTCCTTTTCCAGGGGATCTTACTGACCCAGGGATTGAACCTGGGGCTCCTGCACTGCAGGCAGACTCTTTACCATCTGAGCCACCTATGGTGTAAAGTAATAACTTCATTCTTTTGCATTGTTGCTTACCTATTTTAGGTATAGTTGCAACACAAGGGCTCAGTAGTTGCAGCTCTCAGGCCCTAGAACACAGTAGTTGTGGCCCGTGGACTTACTCTACAGCATGTGGGATCTTCTTGGACCAGGGACTGAATCCGTGTCTCCTGCACTGGCAGGCGGATTCTTAACCACTAAGTCGCCAGGGAAGTCCTGTGTCCTTTAATCTCATACTCCTAATTTGACCCTCCCCACACTGCCCTCTGGACTTCCCTGGTGGCTCAGACGGTAAGCATCTGCCTACAATGCGGGAGACCTGGGTTCAATCCCTGGGTCAGGAATATCTCCTGGAGAAGGAAATGGCAACCCACTCCAGTATTCTTGCCTGGAAAATTCCATGGACTGAGAAGCCTGGTAGGCAACAGTCCATGGGGTCGCAAAGAGTTGGACACGACTGAGCGACTTCACTTTCACTTTCCACTCCCCTCTGGCAGTTTGTCTTCCATATCCATGAGACTGTTTCTATTTTATATATAGATTCACTTTATTATTTTTAAGATTCCATATATAAGTGATGTAATATAGTATGTCTTTCTCTGACTTATTTCACTAAGCATATTCTTGAGGCCCATCCACATTGTTGCAAATGACATTTCATTTTTTTATGACTAATATTCCATTATATTTGGGTCACATCTTCTTAACCCAATCATCTGCTGATGGGCACTTGGGTTGCTTCCATCTCTTGGCTATTGTAAACAGTGTTGCTCTGACCACTGGGGTATATGTATCTTTTTGAATTAGTTTTTTTTTTTTTTTTTTTAATATATTCCAGGAGGGGAGTTGCTGGATCATATGGTAGAATAGTTTTTTTAAAGGAACTGCCATACTGTTTTCCACAGGATCACACCAATTTCCATCCCCACCAAGTTAGAATTTTCTATTTAAAAAAACTTATTTGGCTGCACCAGGTCTTCATTTCCACATGCAGGTTCTTTAGTTGTGGCATGTAGGATCTAGTTTCCTATCAGGGTTTGAACACAGGTCCCCTGCATTGGCAGCATGGAGTCCTAGCCTCTGGACATCCACGGAGTCCTTAGTTTTTCTATTTCTGCAAAAACTTCATTGGGGTTTTGACAGAGATTGCATTGACTCAGTAGATCTCTCTGGGTAGTATTTACATCTGAACAATATGTCTTCCAATCCATGAATCCATGAGAGTCTGTTGGACTGCAAAGAGATCAACCCAGTCACTCCTAAAGGAAATCAACCCTGAATATTCAGGGCTGAAACCAACCCTGAAGGACTGATACTGAAGCTGAAGCTCCAATACTTTGGCCACCTGATGTGAAGAGTCAACTCATTCAGAAAGACCTTGATGCTGGGAAAGACTGAGGACAGCAGAAGGAGGCAACAGAGGATGAGACGGTTAGATGGCATCACTGACTCAATGGACATGAGTTTGAGCAAACTCCAGGAGCTAGTGAAGGACAGGGAAGCCCGGCATACCGCATCCCATGGGGTTGTGAAGACTTGGACACGACTTAAGAGACTGAACAACAATCCATGAACATGGTTATGTCAGTTTAATTATGTCCTAATTTCTCAGCAATGTTTTGTAAAGTCTTTTGCCTTCTTGGTAAAGTTTATTTCTAAGTATTCTGTTCTTTTTTGATCCTGTTATAAACAGAAATACTTTCTTAATCTACTTTTTACACTGTTCATTGTCAGTGTATAGAAATGCAACTAATTCTTTTGTGTTGATTTTGTATCCTGAAGCCTTCCTGAATTTATTTATTAGTTCTTTTTTGTGGGCTACTTTGATTTTTTAGACACATTAAAAAAAGGTGTTACTGCAGGATAAACTCATCACTACCTCCTTCAAGTTTTTACTTTTCTTTTATCCCTAAAAGGAGGCAAATCTTTGAGAAGAAACATCAGTGCTAAGGAAATCAACACATGCAAACTAAGAATTTTGGCCCAAATACCATGACCAAAGATCCGGTCCCAGGTATGCAAAATATCCAATTATTAAGTTTGTAAAAGTCAACTCCTGAATATATACAAAAACTATGAATCCTACTTGAAAAAAAAAAAACCAAAAAACAAAAACCTCTCAAACTTACTGAGTAATCCTTAAGGTTTAACTTTCAGGCTAATATTGAGTGATATTTAATGAAGATTTCTATCAAGAGGCTACATATACATACTTTTCATTTCAATAAACATTGAGTGATGTGGGGTGATATTTAGAATTTAGACCCTGGAATTTGATAGCTTTAGATTAGAATTCTGGTTCTCTCACCAATTAGTTATGTTGCTACTTCTCTACACCATTTTAGTTCTGCTTTAGACCATAACATCTGCCCAAGAGTGAGAGTTAAATGAGATAACTTTGGATTTAGGTAAGTGTTGGTTATTATGACTGCAAGTAGACTACATGTTGTCACCATGCAAGATATTGGGAATAAAGATGTATGACATACCATCTGCCATCAAGGTGCTCACAATCTAGATGGGAGAAGTATGAAGAAAATCAATCTTAATATTGTACTACAGTAAAAACGTGCAAAGGAATGAAAGCTTGAAACAAAGTGGTATGTTGGTCACAAATGTAAGACTGTTATGCTCAGATATGAAGTTTACTTTATAAAGGATGGACTGGAGCAAGTGAATCATAAGCAAGCCCAATAAGGAGGATATGATAATCTAGGCAAACTGTGTGGCAGGGCAATTCAGCTCGAACAGGAGGGTGGCAGTGTTGGATGGGGCCTTGCTGTGCCTAGAACCATAAGCTCCTTTCTGCCATGGCTTGGGAGATAACAAACTTTATAATAATCTTTCATCTTCACCTTAATCATTTAGAGGGTCTGGTCCCATCACTTCATGGGAAATAGATGGGGAAAACAGTGGAAACAGTGGCTGACTTTATTTTTGGGGGCTCCATGACTGCAGCCATGAAATTAAAAGACGCCTACTCCTTGGAAGGAAAGTTATGACCAACCTAGATAGCATATTCAAAAGCAGACACATTACTTTTCCAACAAAGGTCAGTCTAGTCAAGGCTATGGTTTTTCCAGTGGTCACATATGGATGTGAGAGTTGGACTATAAAGAAAGCTGAGCGCTGAAGAACTGATGCTTTTGAACTGTGGTGTTGGAGAAGACTCTTGAGAGTCCCTTGGACTGCAAGGAGATCCAACCAGTCCATTCTGAAGGAGATCAGCCCTGGGATTTCTTTGGAAGGAATGATGCTGAAGCTGAAACTCCAGTACTTTGGCCACCTCATGCAAAGAGCTGACTCATTGGAAAAGACTCTGATGCTGGGAGGGATTGGGGGCAGGAGGAAAAGGGGACGACAGAGGATGAGATGGCTGGATGGCATCACCAACTCGATGGACGTGAGTTTAAGTGAACTCCAGGAGTTGGTGATGGACAGGGAGGCCTGGGGTGCTGTAATTCATGGGGTCGCGGAGAGTCGGACACGACTGAGTGACTGAACTGAACTGAACTGAAGGAAGCCTGTTTGACTCAGGGACCATTTTCAGGGGAGGAGACAGGCTCAGAGAGCAAGGCCATCATTATACTAGTATTGAGGCATCAGTGACATTATACTGTATGAAAAAGGCAACTGCTGGAACACAACAAATATGAATGGTGACCCCTAGAGCTGTGTATTACAGTAGCCTTATTGAACAGATAACATAGATCACATAGTAGGCAATGGAACTGATCTCCATCTAAAAACCTGTGCATCTTCTACTATCCCATACTATTGATATGTCTTTCTCATATTTTATTTGTGGATATATAGCACACTTAGGATTAAACACTGAATTGAAACAAAGAAACAAACACATCCCAATGTGGGTTTTCACAAGAACCTTTTGGCTTATTAAAATTAATTTAATGGAATCCCATAAACACTAGTTACTTAACAACAAATCAAGATGCTTGATGTATTCTTAAGCCATTACTTAACAGGAAATATAGGGGTAAAACAAATATAAGTTTCCAATTATTTACTTTGGGCTTCCCCAAAACAGATAAATAAGGACCTTTATAAAAACTGAAAGGACTAACCACAAAACCAAGATTATCAATCAACTCTCTGCAGACATTTCTTCAATTATCCCAAAATTTTAAGGTGAAATTCCCCAGAAAATTCTTCTATAGTTATCTTGGCAATAAACACATAAACTTAGCAAAAAGTAAATGCTGAATAACTACTTTATATATTTAAAAAACTATATAATTCATATTTATGCCAAGAACACTGCAATTGACAGAAGTTTCATCAACATTCTTACCTATGCCTACTCACTCTGAAGGCAGGAACATTTCCTTGGGTTGAGTCAGGATCTCAGTATGCATTGTCCAGGAAAAGTGAAGGTATGAAAATATAAAACAAAAAAGAATATTGGCTCATTACACACAAGAGAGGCCAGCCATTAAGAGTTGTTGTCAACAGGATGAAAGGAAATACTGAGGAGAGATCCTCTGGGTGAGTAGTTAAAATGTGATAAAAATGTAAAAGAGGAAGTATATATACAAAAAAACTTCTATGGGTATTGATACAAAGACGTCTTTGAAAAGATGATAAAACACCTACTTGAGGGTTTTCAGAAATGAGATTCACAGAACTATAGGAACATAAGAAATACTGATTCTGAAACATCTCATTTGACTGCTGATGAATTTCAAAGTTGTTAGGTTAGGGAACCTGCCCAAGGTCATATGGTTAATGCCACAGTTTGGACTAGGACCTAATTCTCCTGAATTCCAAATGAGACCTCCCCACAGCCCAACCATTTGCTATACTACCTGTCTCTTCTGTGTTCTTAACCACTTGAAGTCCCTTTAACTCTCTTGGCCCCCACAATGTACCCTTTAGGGAAAGTCAAAAGAACAGCGTTCTGGACTATGGAGACCATGCAGACCTGCTGATCTAACAATGTAGGAAGCAGTATATCAAAAAATGACTAGATTGCAATTAATTTGGGGGTGAGGAGCAGAGAGGAAACACAAAAGGAGGAAATTCTGTAGACAACAAAAGGAGAAGCACAAGAGGAAGTATTATCCTCTTTTGTTATTTTATTACTGTTATTTTATTTTGTAGTTAAGTCCATATATTATATAAAACATAACAGGAAAAACCAACAAACGTATAAAATAAATTGAGGTGTCTGGATGGAAAAAAACACAAGAGCTTTGCTTTCGTGTCTATAGATCTCTTGATATGTTGTTGGTCTTGCACTAGAGATATCAAATAAAGATATCTAGCTTGAAACAAGATTTGATATGCTGCAAGGTTAAGCCATAGTTTTATGATGGGTCATGACAGATTTTCTAAATCTTATTCTTAAATACTGGCTCTAACAAATGCTGATATAACAAAGTGCAAGCTTTTATCATCAGATAGCAAGAGGGAAGCTTCAGTGAATGAATGCAACTTACCTCCAAGTCCTCTGAAAGGAGGTGAAAAAATAAATACTGTGTTTTACCAGTACTCCCCCAAAGCATTACCTAAGCATGCAGGAGGATGCTGTGAGCAGCTATAATAGTAAGATCCAATCCAGAGGTAGGTTCAAGGCCAGGAGTAGAGGAATGGTTGAAGAAGTCCTCCTGGGGCCAGTACCATTTCACAGAATGCCCATTTGTGCTGGGGAATGAGTCTATGGCCTATTTTTTCTGATTCGAAAGGACATTCCCAACTTCAACCTTGCTGAAAAAGAGGCATTTTTGCACCTGCTATTAAGAACAGCTAGAACACAGGATAAGGCTGGCATAAAATTATTTAGCAAGCACATGCTAGCTACTCCAGTTTGAAATCTACCAAACTGTAAAATCAAAAAAATTAAAAAGTTGAAGACGGAGCTGTTGTTCCTCAAAGATGAAAAAACCATCTTACAAAAAGAGGGATTAGGCACTCACTTAATTCTATACGGAGAACATCCTTCTCAAGCTAGATGGAAGATGAGGAAGAGCATTGCTACAGGCTGACCAGGCCATTTGGAGACCGAGAGGAGAGGAAACAAGGCATTCAGGAAGAAAGCTAGTAGAAGAAATTCTTTTGGGTCTAACTAGGTAAGTGAATCTAAGGCAACTGCACCAAAGATATGCTACCCATCATGCCAGCCTGTAGCTGGTGGCAAAATATCTCAAGACATTTTAAGCCCAGAAAAATATATGAGAAATATGTTAACCAAGCAAATTAAAACCAAAACCTCCAACGGTAAAAATCTCCTCAGGTTTGAAATCCAAGACCCTCACTTTTTATTAATTCTGTGCATCATTAGAAAAAATAAAAAGTAACAAATGTAAAGACTTGTTTTATTTCTACTGGGGTAAGGAGGAGGATAAATAAAACTGGTTTCCAATTTGCTCTCCACTGTATACACACATACCCACACACACACATACACACATACACACACCTAAAATAGCCCAACAAAAAACAAAAAAAAACAAGAATCAAAACCCAAAAGACCCTCAAACTGCACCAACACTTCGTATTTTGACCAAAAGAATAGATCCTGGGAGGAAGTGCAAAATGCAAAATTAATGACCAAAAAATGCTGAACAAACAGCATTATCAATATACAAAATATTTATATTACTGAACTAGTAACAGTTGATGTTCTCCGTGTCTGTAAAACTTTGGAACCACACAGCTGATTTGTTAATCTAGTCCATGCCAGCTTCCAAAAATCAGAAAAGATCTTAGTTAGCTTCATTCTTTGATGCCTCATCAAAATTTTCTACGAGATCTGAAAAAAAAAAAAAGTTAATGAGTTAAATTTACAAAAAAGAAAGTAAATGCAATCCCTATCTTCTGGCTCAACAAATGCTGCTACCAGAATTAGCCTGAAAAGACATAGGACAAGAGGCAGAAACAAATTGGGGGCATTTCACTAATAATGCTTCAATTTCTGCTTAAAATAGAAACCTTAAGGAAAACTACTAAGGTGAACAGCATTTCCATATGTCAATCATAATTCCTACAGAAATGCTATAACATAAATTCATAACCATGATGATTTCAATTTAATAAAGGCATATTCTAACTCAGTAAATGCAGCAATTTCTGATTCCCCATTCTAAATGGGTTTTTTGACTAGACTGTATGCACATCATTATGAATCCATTTAAATTCACAAGCTCACCATCAACAAAAAACTGAAAAATCATCACAATGAGTTAAATGAGATAAACAGGATGCAAAAAGTCTTAAAACTAAAGAAAGGTTGCTTACCTGGAACATCATCCTCCTCCTCATCAATGTCTTCTGGTTTTGGGGTTTTGCTATCCAGCACTACAAAAAGTTTACTTTAAAATTAGTCACTGAGAACAAAGACCTTTATGGAACACTTACAGTGTTTACTTTTTTTGCCTGTCTACATAGTTTATAGAAACAAATCTTATATAGCTGTTCAGGAGAAGCTAAATATTGTCTAATCGAAATGCCATATTTTCATTTACAAAAATTAATAGAAGTTTAACTTCTTTAGATATACACTAAATATGGTTGGCAATCTCAATGTGTAGTGAAGGTACAACATGCAAAATGGAATAATTCAGGCGAGTTTAAATAAAGATGTTATAGTTAAATTTATTCTCCAAATTCCATATTCTTCAAATAAAAAAATCAACACTCAAGATTTTTTTCTATCTCATTTGGCATAAAAGTATCGAGCTTTGTAGAATGAACACTGAAATAAAAGGCTCTGATTTTCAGGAACGACAAGACAAATTTGAAACCAGGACTATTTGGACATTCAGAACTTACAGTTGCTTCATTTGTAGTAGCATCAACAATATTAAATGAAAATATAGTTCTGTGATATCACTATCTTCTTGTTATTAGTCAGAAGTAAATACCAAATCAACTATTTATAAAATTTCCTTTTAGGTAATTACCTCCCAACTCTCTATGTTACCACCAAATGTATCCGAATAGTCTATAGACTGCACTGCATTAATCACTGAAGGAACAAACTCAAAAATTTATGAAGCATACAAGTAACGTTATAAAAGTAAAATTTATGAACAGGCAAATCCTTCCAGCATGAAATAGATACCTTTAAATCATTAGGTTCTTTAAGCAAGATGAGAAGGGAAAGAGGCATTAACCTGAAATACTCACCTTGCCGAGGGAACTGTTCAGCTAACTTCCTAAGACTTGTTAAGCTGTCAGCACCAAGCTGACTTAATATTCCAGGAAGCATTTCTGTGATTGGTTTGGCTTCTGCATGGCCGGTAATTGCAAAGGTGTTGGCAGAAAGGGAAGCCTGGACTTTAGGATTGTTGAAATGAATAACTGTCCCATCATCTTTAATCATGTTCACCTGTATGATCACAGAAAAAAATGTATTTCACTTATTTGGTACAACTCAAAAATATCTGTTTAAAAAGCAATTAAAAATAATTCTTGTTTTTTACCTGGTAGGTAGTTTTGCAATCCTGATGTAATAATTATCTAAGCAGTGAATTTGGGTGGAAACACACCCCAGCAACAAAGTAAAATGGTGTTTATGGCACAAATTACTAGGATGGTAAAGAAATAATCACTTTATTATAGAATCTAGATTCTATTGTTATTATTATTGGCCGTGCCACATGGCTTATAAGAACTTAGTTCCCTGACTAGGGAATGAACCTGGGTACAAAACAGTGAAAATGCCATGTCCTAGCTGCTGGACTGCCAGGGAATTCCCTAGAATCTAGATTTTAAATTCAAAGATTTCTACTATGAGAAGGAAGACCATGCCCACATTTTTTTAAAAAGGGAGTTATCAGCCAAGAATTGGCTTCTTAATGAAATTACCCATTATATTACTCAATTTACACTATCAAACTAAATCCATACAGATACTACTGTATCTATATAATAGTTAGCATCTTACTTATGGAACAGGTGGTAAGGAGATAATAGTGTATGGTAAAAATAACCACTGAAAACCCATAAAGAACACTCAGAAATTTAATCAATCAGGGTTTCACTCTTTTGAATATCTAGTAAATTTACAGAAGTTTCAACTTGTTTTCCTCATGTCATTCTTCATAGGAGATTTTGTCAGTTCCTCTAATCCTTTTAAGTGGAGCTTCTCAACAACCTTTAATAATCCTTGTAAATGACAAGAAGTTCTCCCACTCAGTTGTCTAGCCATCTGAACATTTATCAGTTACTAGGAAACCCTTAAAATCATCTCCATATTCTTTCAATAGCTTTCCTCAATATGAACCGCTTCAGATTTAATCTCATCCATTGCCTGGGACTCACTGAAAAGGAAGGTTGAATGTGTGTGCACTATGTAAAATGTTATTTTTCTCTCTCACTCTTGCTGTGTTTTAGTAGAGCTGTATGTATTATATTTGCATATAAGTTAAATGTGTAAATAATGTGATTATACTATGCAGTTGACTTCACTGGGTAAGTTACCTTGGTGGTAACATGCTTATTATATAAAAAAAGTTAGGAGAGTTAATTCTTGGCTACTTTAGAAGCATTTCATGGTCCATCCAAAAACTGCCCTTGTCAGAATCAAGCAGAGATGCTGAGTGTTCTCCATGGTCAGTGGAAGTGGGCTTTTCTTCCTCAGAGGTGATCACCACCACTGACACACAGCACCAGAAAGGAAGGGGAAGAAAGGGGCTTCTAAATTTCAGGCAAGACCTGGAACACAGAGAAAATAAAAGGCAAGTCCCCTAGAAAATTGTAACTAAATCCCACAAATACTATACAGAGTAAGCATTTAATCCAACTGAACAAAAACATGAGTTAAAAATAATTTATGTTAACTTTAGAAAAAAATAAACTATGTACTTCTGAAGATAATTATTGTGTAGGTAGAAAAGTTCAATGGAAAAGTAGCTTAAAGTATGAGAGAGGAATGGCATGAGAAGGCAGCAGTGGCATAGCAGATATGAAATGGGAAGCTTTTCTCGATCTATCCCAGAATCACATAATTTTAGTATGGGAAAAGAATAAAGATATGGTAGGACTACATTTTTCCAAATCAAGACCCATCACTTAACTTAATAAATGACTTATATAACACCACCAGGGGTGAAAAGTATCCCAACATTGGAATATGAGATATTTTTTATTTACAAACATTACAGTCACAAGAGATTTAAAATCAGTATTGCTCAAAAAAAGTCAGGCCATATATTTGTTGAACTTAGAGGTCTCCTAGTTCAAATCTCCTGTTAGAGAAATAAATACTAATGATAAGAGTTCTTGATTAAGCAATATTGTTGTTTAGTAAGCAATATACCCAGGACAAATAACTGATTATGTACAAACTCAGAACTTAAACTTAGGCTTCCCAACTTTATTTAGTTTCTTTTCTATGATGTCACTCACATTCTTAAACACCTATTTGTCTATAAAAATTCAATTGGGTGGCACCATAAAAGCTTGTCAGAGAATTATCTATCTCAGAGTACAGGTTAAGTAACAGCAGATATATGAATAATATATGTCATATCTATTCCATGTCAGATTGTGAAACAGAAATTTATTAATGGTTGTTTTAAATGAGGTTGTGTAAAAGATGTAACTTCATGAATAGAAAGGTCCAGAAAGAGGTGGAGAGTTTAATTTTAGAGTAGAGAAAATGAAATACTAGAGGTTACAAAGGCCAGAATCTTTTATTTCAGTCTAACATTCCTTCCCCTCTACTGAGCAAATAACATGATTATATATGGCTCCTAGATACAGGCGATTAGAACTATCAAAGGATTAATTATTGAGCGAGCAACATGAACAGGACACTTCCCAACTCTTTTAAGAGGCAAAAGGAAGGATAAGGAATTTGTTGAACTGATAAAGCAAACTGTATGCATTTCATATGAAAACCAGTGACTTTACTGCTGTTTGATCTACGTTAAGTCATACAACCTATATATAGCATAAGGAAAGGAGCAGACAAATAAAGATTGTTAAACTACCTTCCGTACCAGCTCTCAGGTCCCTTTTTCAATCAATCAAGTATTCCCTTTATGTGACAATGCTTTTTCCACTTAAAAGGTAGCTGAGGTAAAGAATGCTACTTGAATTATAGAGGAAGAGGCTTTTTTTTTTTTAACCCCAGTTCAGAACTCCAGATGCCCTTGCTCTTATTTTCTATAATACTGACATGTTTTGAAGTTACCAGAAACTACTATGTCCTTCCATGCATAGTGTATTTACATAGGCTGTTTTCACTGTTTAGAAGAACCTTTTCCTGCTTCTCCACATTGCAAGTTCCCATTTATCCAAGACACAGGTCAGATGCTTCTTTCTCTGTGAAAACTTAAGATGGTTTATGCACCTTCTGACTTCATGAAAACTGATACTATACAAAATTATCTTGTAGTATAATTGTGTTTGCAATCCTTGATCTTACTAGAAGACGAATTCCTTGAGATTAGAGGTCACTGTCTTATGAGACACAGCATTCCCTCAAGTGTCAGCACATAGTTCAGTTCAGTTCAGTCGCTCAGTCATGTCCAACTCTTTGTGACCCCAGGAACCACAGTACGCCAGGCCTCCCTGTCACATCACCAACTCCTGGAGTCCACCCAATCCCATGTCCATTGAGTCGGTGATGCCATCCAACCATCTCATCCTCTGTCATCCCCTTCTCCTCCTGCCCTCAATTTCTCCCAGCATCAGGGTCTTTTCCAATGAGTCAGCTCTTCGCATCAGGTGGCCAAAGTATTGGAGTTTCAGCTTCAGCATCAGTCCTTCCAATGAACACCCAGGACTGATCTCCTTTAGGATGGACTGGTTGGATCTCCTTGCAGTCCAAGGGACTCTCAAGAGTCTTCTCCAACACCACAGTTCAAAAGCATCAATTCTTTGGTGCTCAGCTTTCTTTTTTGTCCAACTCTCACATCCATACATGACCACAGGAAAAACCATAGCCTTGACTAGATGGACCTTTGTTGGCAAAGTAATGTCTCTGCTTTTGAATATGCTGTCTAGGTTGGTCATAACTTTCCTTCCAAGGAGTAGGCGTCTTTTAATTTCATGGCTGCAATCACCATCTGCAGTGATTATGGAGCCCAGAAAAATAAAGTCAGCCACTGTTTTCCCATCTATTTGCCATGAAGTGATGGGACTGGATTCCATGATCTTAGTTTTCTTTTTTATTCTTGCTGCTAATGAAACTTTTATTTTAATGAGTCACAGTTAACATCCAAACTGTTGAACAGTCTTCAGAGAAAACTGGAATGTGCAAGGCTGAGTTCGCTTTAGATATCATCAATGGCTTCATCATCATCTCCAATGTCTTCAAACTGGATTTCATCATCATCTCCAGGGTCAAATATTTCAGTTTTATTTATTTTAACATATTCTGGAAGCTCTCCATAAGCCTTCAGATTTCTAGCCTCATCTGCATTGTATTTTAAGATTACATCAGCTTTATTATCCTGGTAGTCCTGAAGACCAACCAATAGAATGTCTGAGGTATTTATCCAGACCTTCTTTCTCAGTTTCCCTCTGATGTGGCACAATCTCTTAATACCACCAAAACACATCGCTTCCAATTGTCCGTTTCCCAACATTTTGATTACTTGCCCATCTTCTTTGAACACTAGCTCTCTCTTTTCAGATTCATTCTCATTCTTGCCTCTGCGTCTGTTTTTACCTCCTTTACCTTTGTTCTTAGGCATGGCAGTGACGACGCACTTGAGGCGTCTCTGACTTCTCTCCGGGTGGTGGCGGCGACTCCTCCGAAGGGAGACGCTTGAGATAGGGTGACACGAACTAACTGCGAGAGACTGGGTCGCCTCTGCGGGAGTCTAGTGATGGACGTCTTCCGAGATCCGCCTTCACCTATGCTTCGCCGCAGCAAATGGCGTCGCACCTGCTTGCGTCCGTTATCCCCACCTCCCAAGGTCAGCAGGCCACATCCCCTCTGCTGACCTTAGTTTTCTGAATGTTGAGCTTTAAGCCAACTTTTCCACTCTCCTCTTTCGCTTTCATCAAGAGGCTTTTTAGTTCCTCTTCACTTTCTGCTATGAGGGTGGTATCATCTGCATATCTGAGGTTATTGATATTTCTCCCAGCAATCTTGATTCCAGCTTGTGCTTCTTCCAGCCCAGCGTTTCTCATGATGTCAGCACATAACAGTCACTCAAATTTGCTGAATGAATCAACACCTCTTATACAGATTATTCTGAAATCATGGATGCTATTAGACCTCAATACCTCAAATGCTAGATGAGGGGTCATATTAAGGTTTAGAAATAGCACCAGTAGTTCCTCCAATGGAGATTCCCAGAACCTCCTAGACTATTTTTAGGCCTGTCTTTTCCTACTGTTCTGCCCTTTCTGAGTGAGCCCAAATGCTCTACAGAATTCAGGGCCATTTTAACATGTCATTCCAAAAAACAACAACAACAAAAATAAAATAAAATAAAATAAAATGTCATTCCAGGCAACTTCTGGGTAGCTCAATTATGCTATCAAAACCTTAACAACCCCCGCCACTGCTAGCCTTTGAACAGGGTACATACATTAACCACAGCAGCCTTCTAGCTAGTAAAGCTGATGCCTGCTTTATTCCTCCACACTGGTAAGTTTTTGTGGCTATAAATAAGCTTACAAAGTTATAATTGACCCCACAGTTCTTGCTGGTAACTGCCCTCTCAGTTCAGAGAGGAAATTTAAATTCTGCTATGTGACCTTTTTTTGTATGTGTCTCCAAGTCCCCATTAGGCCAGCTAACTGCAGTTCATAATTGACAGCTGTCTTAAAATCAAGTTGTATTGCTACTGCTTCTTATATGTAGTGGTACTTAAATGTTTATCAGAAAATTAACCTTCTGTTGTCTTTCTGCTATATTTTAATGGGGGTGAAATAATAAACATTTTAAGAATAAGGCACATAAGTGTCTGGATTTTGTAAGGCTAAAGGATGTCAGATTTTGAAGATTACAGCCTCTGCATTCCCATAAGTCAGTGTCTTTCACATTGAATCCTTTTAAGTTCCTGCTTATTTCTGGCTAGTATGGCTAGTATGAGGCATAACCTATTATTACTGATAAGAGTGAAAGTTAACAGATGTCATTAGACTATATGATACACTGGGATCATTTTCCCTTATGCTGTAGTGGCAAGAGTCTGATGAGATGGATTCTCTGTAGCTATGCTGTAGATAGTGTAAAATGGCATACCTTTTCTGAAAATTAATTTGGCAATATGGATGAAGAGTTCTAAAAACACTAATGATCTTTCAGTCAGTAATTGCATTTCCAAGAATCTATCTGGAGGAAATCAGAGATGAAGATAAACATTTATGTATATATGAGTCTAAATATGTGATTCTTTACTATCAAAGCATTATAATGCATAATAAATGACAAAAAACATTAAAATATTCTATGTTCACATACTGGAATATATACAGACACTTAGAATGATGCTTAAGAGTTTTTAGTGACAGGAAACAATTTTTATAATACTATTCAAAAATGGAAGGGCTTTAAATTATACATCTAGCTGTAGTCTCAGATATGTTAAGTATATATATGCATATAAAGATGAAAAAGAAAGATATGACTAATAATTATTTCTGAGTAGTGGAGTTATGATTGAATATTAATATTTTTTCATATTTTATGTATACCCCTAACTTTCTGTAAAAGTTATACTGGGGGGGAAGTTGTTTCAAAAACAAAAGATGTTTCTCAATAAACAAGTGGATAGTATGTGGTATTATCCACAGAATGGAATGTTATATAGCAATAAAAGGAGTAAAGTTCTGATACACATTAAACATAGATAAATCTTGAAAACATGCTAAGTGAGGTAAATCAGACATGAAAGAACAACTATTTTATGATTTCACTTACATGAAATACCTGTAAGAGGCAAGTACAAAGAAAAAGTAGGTTAGAGAATATCAGAAGCTGGGAGAAAGAGGAATGAGGAATTATTACTTCTAATGGGTACAGAGTTTCTATTTGGGATTATGAAAAATTTTGGAAATAAGACAATGGTGTTGGTTGTAAAACACTGTGAGTATAATTAATGTCACTGAATTGTATACTTGAAAATGCTTAAAATGGAAATCTAATTCTGGACCTCTCCAGTGGACTGATGAGTCTCAACTTTAAAAAGCAACCTATATGATTCTGAATAAAAGTGGTCCCAAGACCAACTCTGAGAACTATTAATGAAGCAAATATAGTAATGACAAAATTTTGTGGAAATAATGGTTTCAGTGAGGTGGAAAAGAAAAGGAGACACCACAAGAAATAAGGACAAAACAAAGGAGGAGAAAGGACAAGAAGCAAAGCACAAAATTTTAAGGAGACCATTGGCAAATGCTACAGAGTATCAGTAAAATGATGATGAAGAGGAAGCAGAATAACAGGTGAAATCATCTGTAAGAGAAAAAAGGGTAGGGGATTCCCTGGCAGTCCATATTAACAAACTGAGGAATAAAAAGCCCAGGACATCTCAATAGATGCTGAAAAAGCTCCTGATAAAATTCAACATACATTTACATTGAAAACTCTCCAGAATGTGGACATATAGGGGACTTACTGCAACATAATAAAGGTCACATATGATAAACATCATACTCAATGGTGAAAAGCTGAAAGCATCTCTTGTAAAATCAGGAACAAGACAGGGATACTCACTCTCACCATTCTTATTCAACATAGTTTTGGAAGTCCCAGCCACAGCAATCAGAGAAGAAAAAGAAAAAAAAAAAAGGAATCCAAAATGGGAAAAAAGTCATAAAACTGTCACTGTTTGCTGATGACATGACAGTAGTATTCAGAGAAAATCCTAAAGATGTCACTGAAAAATTACTAGAGCTCATCAATGAATTTGGTAAAGTTGCAGGATACAAAATTAATATACAGAAATCTGTTGCATTTCTATACACTAATATGAAATATCAGAAAGAGAAATTAAGGAAACAATCCCATTTACTAACACATCAAAAAGAATAAAATACCTAGGAATAAACCTCCCTAGGGAGGCAAAAGATCTATACTCTAAAAACTATTATGATGCTAATGAAAGAAATTGAAGATGACACAAACAGATGGGAAGATATCACATTCTTGGATTGAGAGAGCCATAATTGTCAAAATGACCACATCACCCAAGGCAATCTATAGATTCAATACAATCCCTATCAAATTACCAATGGTATTTTTCATGGAGCTGGAACAAAAATTTTTTAAATTTGTATGGAAATACAAAAGATCCTGAATAGCCAAAACAATCTTGAGAAAGAAGAATGGAGCTGGAGGAATCAAGCTCCTTGACTTCAGACGACATTACAAAGCTACAGTAATCAAAACAGTTGATACTGGGTTTTCCCTGGTGGTCTAGTGGTTAAGAATCTGCCTCACAATGCAAGGGACACCAGTTTGATCCCTGGTCCAGGAAGATCCTACATGACACAGGGCAACTAAACCCATGTACCATAACTACTGAGCCCATACTCTGGAGCCCATGAGCTGCAATGACTGAGCCCATGCACCACAACTACTGAAGCCTGTGCACCTAGAGCCCATGCTCCACAGCAAGAGAAGCCACCACAGTGAGAAGCCAGTGCACAGAAACTAGAGAGGAGCCCCTGCTCACTGCAGCTAGAGAAAGCCTACACATAGGAACAAAAATCCAGTGTAGCCATTTAAAAAACAAAAAAAACAAACAAATAGCATGATACTGGCAAGAAAACAGACACAAAGATCAATGGAAGAGAAAAGGAAATCCAGAAATAAACCCATGCACTTATGGTTAATTAACCTATGACAAAGAAGGCAAAAATATACAATGGGAAAAAAGACAGTTTCTTCAGTAAGTGGTACTGGGAAAACCAGACATTGACATGTAAAAGAACACCATATACAAAAATAAACTCAAAATGAATTGAAGATCTAAATGTAAGACTGGATACAATATAACTCCTAGAGGAAAACACAAGTAGGACATTCTTCAACATAATTGCAGCATTATTTGTTTGGATCTGTCTCCTAGAATAATGAAAATAAAAACAAAAATAAACAAATGAGACCTAACTAAACTCAAAAACTTTTGCACAGCAAAGGAAACCATAAACAAAATGAAAAGGCAACCTACACAATGGGAGAAAATATTTGTAAATGATGTTACCAACAAGGAATCAGTTTCCAAAGTAAACAGCTCAATATCAAAAACAAAACAAAAACCAAATAACCTAATTAACAAATGGACAGAAGACCTAAATAGACATTTCTTCAAAGAAGATATTATACAGATGGCCAGTAGGCACATGGAAAGATGCTCAATACTGCTAAATACTAGAGAAATACAAGTTATAACTACAATGAGGTATCACCTCATAAGCCATCATTAAAAAGCCTACAAATAATAAATGCTGGAGAGGCTGCGGAGATAAAGGGAACCTTCCTACATGGTAGTGTAAATTGATGCATCTCCTATAGAGCTTTCTCATAAAACTAAAAATAGAGTTACCATATGATCCAGTAATCCCATTCCTGGACATATATCTGGACAAAAATTTGAAAAGATACATGCATCCCAATGTTCAAAGGAATACAATTTACCATAGTCAAGACATGGAAACAACCTAAATGTCTATCAACAGATGAACAGAGAAAGATGTGGAAGATACACACAATGGAATATTACTCAGCCATAAAAGGGATGAAATAATGCCATTTGCAGCAATATGGATAGACCTAGAAATGATCAAATTAAGTGAAGTAATTCAGTCATTTATATATATGACTGAATCACTTTGGTGTACACTTGAAACTAAGACAACACTGTAAATTACTATAATTCAATTTTTTTAAATGGTTAAAAATTTTTAAATAGTTAAAAAAATTTAAAAAATTTTAAGTGGTTAAAAAAGGATTCGCACATAGGGAACGGAAAAAAAAGGTTAAAATGGAAGATTTTATGCTGTTTTTTTCACATAAAAATGTGGAAAAACATAAAACCAAAAAGCAGGGTACCTGGGACTTCCCTTGTAGTCCTATTGTTAAGACTCCATGCTCCACTTAGGGGGCATGGGTTCGATCCCTGCTTAGTGAACTAAGATCCCACATGGTGGCAGCACGGCCAAAAAAAAAAAAAAAAAAAAGGCAAGATAGCCAATGAAACTAAGACTGCTATGTAATAATAAGGTGAATGGGACAGAGTGCTTTCCTTTAATTCTCCTGCATTCAGAGCTGTACACCCACTGGCACCTGACGTTCTAGGTTGAAGGAAGAAGGAACCACAGTAAGGGTCAACCAGTAACTTTAGGAACTTTAAGTCCTTTTTCTGTACAAGTGGGTCAAGAAAAGGAAAATATGAACAGTAAAACTTTTGTGTACAATTACAAAATTTAAATTCCCAGTCCTAAGCTTTCTCCTGAGCTTTAGCTCTCTATGACTAACTTCTTGCTAAACAATTTCACCTAGAATAATCAGTATCTCTTACATTTAACAGGCCCCAAACAACCTGGGAAGTCCACGGGAGTCAGCATGCTGTAGACTATAAATGATGACTAAACAGTTCCTGCTGTCAAGACTCTTGTAATCAAGAGACTACGGCAAACAGACTACTTGGTTAATAAGTAAGTAATCATACCCTACAATATGAGGTTGTAATAATAAACATATTCTAGCAGAGCAATTTAAGTTAAGGGGAGTGAAGGACAGAGAAAGTGTTGATTATTATGCCTGGAAAAAAGGGAAGGTTTCATAGAGACAGAATATACCTTAGTTAAGGTAGAAGCTATCCCCTGAAGTTAACAGTAAAATTCCATGAAGCAACTAAACCATCTGAACCAGAGAAGCAGATTTTTGGTGACATTTCTTACCAAATATATCTGATAAAATCAATTGTCTCTGAGAAAAGAAACAGATTCTGCTTTTGATAGATTCATGTTATCATCAGGGTGACAACAGCGTCACTATATTCAATCAGATTACCAAATAAGAAGCACATCTAAGTATCTTCAACTGTCATAGAACGTAAGAATTTTTCAGGAATTGAGTTCTGGATTATACTGTCAGAGTTCATATAGGCATTCCTTCCTAAAACCTGGTCAGTTACTTGGCTTTTTTGTATGAAACAATCTCTGGCACTCCCTTGCCCCTTTCTGACAGCTTTGGATTTCTGTCTTTGATGACAGGTAAAAGAAATCTACATACAACTAAACTTATTACCTCAAATCAACAACTAATTAATACATAAAAGATCAGAGAAGTCCCTCTTAATTCAAACAGTCCTTTAGCTTTTACATATCTGAAGAGGACATAAATTAAGCATTAAGGAGAGGAAAAAATAATCACTAATACTGAAGGCCTAGAAAGTAAGATCAGAATTTTACTAAGCAAAAGTGCAATGAGTTTTTGAAACCCACCACTGATCTCTCTGTGCCCAAGCCACCAAATTGAGTACTTTCTACTGGTTTGATGTTTTGAAGGTCAAAGTATAGAAAACATAGTAATGTCATTTTTGTTTCACAATGTTACCATTGCTATCTTCTCTTACCATTCCTATCTGCTCTTTTCAAAAGTTTTTATCTACTTTCCTTAAACTGCCAAAACCCTAAAAGATAGTATATTCCAGAGATTAGCACTTTGCAAAATTTCAAAACAGCCCAAGCTGTAATTAATGTGTTTATTCTAAGACATATATATTTTTTCCTATTTTAATGTTTCTGAAAACTGCATGTTTTCATGTATACATTTAAGGTAGTAGTTTCTCTTTTCTTCCAAGAAGCTGTTTTTAAAGTATGTCTCATCATTTTCTTGAAGAAAAAAATAGTTTAATTATAGTAATACAAATGTAATGTTTGAGGCAAACCAGATTATATGCAGTATACTAGATATGCCTAAATAAAATTATTTTATATCTGCAAAGTGTTATATAAAGTACAAATATCTTGGTTCTCAAAAAACCAATTTCAGAAAGAGGGAACGAAGGAAAAAAGTAAAACTTCCGAGACTTGGTAATGGCGACGGGTTTGGTGTGTTGTGATGGGATGTTGGTAGGTTTCTAAGAGTGCTGAAGAGATGCTAGCAGTTGTAAGGAGATGTGAGTACACTATGAATGGTGACTGGGCACCTGGGACCTGCTGAGGGGAGAGCAGACCTCGCTGGGAAGGGCTCTGCAGGCGATGGGACATGACAGACCAGCTGCAGCTCTGCTGAGGAGGTATACGTGGCCAGTGCAACTCTGGGGAAAATCGGAGCACCATAACATGGTGTGGGAAGTGAAGAGCAACCAGATGCCTGATGCGGTGCAGAAGCTCCTGCTAGTCATGGACAAGAGAGCGCCCGGAGTGAGCGACTCGCTGCAGCTGCTGCAGTGCAAGGAGACGCTGCCCTCCTCGCCCGGGTACAACTCTTGTGATGAGCACATGGAACTTGATGATCTTCCTGAACTTCAGGCTGTTCAGAGTGATCCTGCTCAATCTGCCATTTACCAGCTGAGTTCAGATGTGTCTCATCAAGAATATCCAAGACCATCTTGGAACCAGAATACCTCAGAAATATCAGAAAATACTTACGGTGAAAATGAAGTGGATTGGCTAACAGAACTAGCAAATATTGCCACCAGCCCACAAAGTCCACTTATGCAGTGCTCATTTTACAACAGATCATCTCCTGTACACATCATAGCTACTAGCAAAAGTTTACATTCCTACGCGCGCCCTCCACCGGTGGCCTCTTCTAATGGTGAGCCGGCCTTCCCTCATCACTGGAAGGAGCAAACACCAGTCAGACATGAAAGGGCGAACAGTGAGTCGGAATCTGGCATTTTCTGCATGTCCTCCCTTTCAGATGATGATGGCTTGGGGTGGTGCAATTCCTGGCCTTCAACTGCCTGGCACTGTTTTTTGAAAGGCACACGACTGTGCTTTCATAAGGGAAGCAATAAGGAATGGCAGAATGTGGAAGACTTTGCTAGAACCGAAGGCTGTGATAATGAGGAAGACCTCCAGATGGGCACTCACAAGGGCTATGGTTCTGATGGTCTAAAGTTGTTATCACATGAAGAAAGTGTATCATTTGATGAGTCTGTACTGAAGTTGACTTTTGATCCTGGTACAGTGGAAGATGGTTTACTTACTGTAGAGTGTAAACTGGACCACCCTTTCTATGTTAAAGATTGGTCATCATTTTATCCAAGCTTGACTGTGGTACAGCATGGCATTCCATGTTGTGAAATTCATATTGGTGATGTCTGTCTACCTCCTGGACACCCCGATGCCATTAATTTTGATGATTCAGGTGTTTTTGATACATTTAAAAGCTATGACTTCACGCCTATGGATTCTTCTGCCGTTTATGTGCTAAGTAGTATGGCTCGTCAGCGTCGTGCGTCTTTGTCTTGTGGAGGACCTGGAGGTCAAGACTTTGAAAGATCTGGATTCAGTAAAAACTGTGGCTCACCAGGATCATCACAGCTCTCTTCCAGTTCTTTGTATGCTAAAGCTGTCAAAACCCACAGCTCAGGGACTGTGAGTGCCACTTCTCCTAACAAGTGCAAAAGACCAATGAATGCCTTCATGCTTTTTGCCAAAAAATACAGAGTTGAATATACTCAGATGTATCCAGGGAAAGATAACAGAGCCATAAGTGTGATCCTTGGTGACAGGTGGAAGAAAATGAAGAATGAGGAGAGGAGGATGTATACATTAGAAGCAAAGGCTTTGGCTGAAGAACAAAAACGTTTAAATCCTGACTGTTGGAAAAGGAAAAGAACCAATTCAGGCTCACAGCAACATTAAACCGGATGCTTGACTGTTGATGGAAAGATTTAAGATGAAGGTCTCACCATTTGTCCTGAATCCGTGTGACCATAAGATACCGATAGCATTGAGTCATGAAATGATTTAATAATGAGTGAGGATTTGCTTTCTCCATTAGAGCATTAAGTAAGCTAAAACTATCAACATTGTAAACCAAATTGCCTTATTTTTCTTCCAAACTTCATATATGTCTATCAGGTAATACAGGCTTGAAAATTGATATCCTGTGGTGCTAAAGTACAGTAGAAAAGAGAGAAGTGTATACATGTTTTATTTTAAATTGTACAAAAGGGGAATTTAAAAATATGTAACTGCTGTTTATACATTGGCTCCTTACTGCTTATTAATCTGTATTGTACACATAATGGGGTGAAGCAGAAGCCAGGAGCTGGCCTTCCTTGAGCAGCCACCACATGGCTCAGCATCTGTGCCAAACATGGGGGCTCCTAGTCTGGCCAGTGCCAAGAGGTTGCCAGGACACAGGGCCGGTGGATGGTGCCAGTGCCAGCCTATGAGCCACCTGCCGCGGCTCCCGAGCTGAGTTGGACACACTGGGCGGCGCCCACCCTCGACTTCAGTGGAGACCCAGCCCAGGCCAAGGTAAAGTTAGTTAATAGCATTGGGATATAGTCACTGTAATGGTGCTGTTAACAGTTGACACGATTGTATTTTTAACTTTGTGTCCTATATCTCCTCAGCCACGTATCTTAATACCGTTTTTGTCATCGTGTCTATGGTGGGGGCGGACTTTGCACTCAAGCAGTGCCACACTTGCACTTTACTTTCCTCCAGCTGTCTACAACGAGAGCAAACACAACGGCAGTAGAGCTGCGTCTGCTCTGAGCTACAATCATGGCTTTTCGTGTTACTCACCAAGTGGTGTTTCTGGTTAGGAATCACAGCTATAAAATTGATTTCAGTTCATTACACTTCTTCATGATGTTGCCCCTAAATTTTGCACACTATATTCTTGTATATTATTTCAAATAAAATGAAAAAAATTGTTAAAAAAAAAAAAACTTCCCATTTTAGGCTCAAACATTCGGAAATTTTATAGCTGTTACTTCATGTTGTTAATTTTCTTTATGTGTATTTTCTCTGTATGACTAGTGAGGACTGGAAGACATCACTTATGTACCCATACAGAAGTAGGGGTGCAATAAGAGTGTGTACATGTCTACTGTTGCTATTGTTGTTCAGTTGTCCAGCTGTGTCTGACTCTTTGTGACCCCGTGGACTGCAGCACACCAGGCCTCCCTGAACCTCACTATCTCCGTAAGTTTGCCCAAGTTCATGTCCATTGCATCAGTATATGCCTATATGTACCATTAATTTTCTGTGCAACATTTTGGAGCTATGACTCCCCAAACAGAATTGCATTGGCAACACCAACAAAAATGAACTAACAATATAGCTTTATATATGCTGTAATAAAATTAAATACAGGGCATTATGGAGGTATATAGGAAAGGCATCTAACCTCTCTTTGCATGTGTATGTGTGCTACCAGGAAGACTTATAGGACAAAATAACACCTACATTAATACCTGAAAAGGAGAAAAAGCAATGTCCTTAGAAATACTTTCGGGAATTTCATTTATCCATGATGGTGTAAGTAATGAATTCTGCATGGCAGGTACTCAATAATACAGGATAAGGCAGGTACTGTCCCTTTCTTTGGTGGGACTTTGGAAGAATGGAGAGGAAGGAGGGGCAGGAGGAGAGGAAAAGGTCAAGAGTAGGCCTAAGTGTAACTAAAGACCAAAGCAAGATGAATCAATGAACAAAATGAACTCTGGTTTTGACATACTTAGCTCAAACCTGGAATTCAACACGTACCAGCTATGTGATCTTGAGCAGGTACCTGACTCTCTTAAGTCTCAACTTTCTTATCTGTAACCAACAATAACTAATTCAAACAGATACTGTGGAGCTAAAATGCATAATACATATTTTGTTTATCTGGCTAGCTGACTAGTTTCCCTACTAGATGTTAGGCTTTAAAGGACAGAGACTATGAATAACCTCTTATGCACCACTGCCTAGCAAAATACCTGGCATATAGCAGATATTCACTACCATTAAATATTCAGTATGACAATTTGAACTACAAAAGTACTATGACCTCAGCACAGCATTATAATTAGGTTTGATTATATGTTGAAGAGATCAAAGACTACTAACTGACTGGTTTGTTATTTCACTGTAAAACACTAAAAGTTTTATTAATTATAAGGGCGACAGAGTTTTCCAAATCTGAACAAAATCAAACATTTAGAAAAGCATGCCCTTGGAGATAAAATCTATACTTTAAGGAGGAAAATAAAATCTTTTCCTCTCTCTAAAGAAGTGTTTTCAACAAAGTGTGATTTGCCCCCCAAAGGACCTGCATCAAAGTCTGGAGACATTTTTGGCTGTCTTAACTGAAAATCTAGTGGGGAGACTCCAAGAATACAGCCAAATATCCTAGAATGCACAGGACAGTTTTCACAGTAAAGAATTATTTGGTTCAAAGTGTCAATAGTGTTGAGGTTGAGTGGGGAGGTGTTGGAGTTGGAACAGTAGAAAGATAGGCAAAGATATAAGACTTCCTAAACACTTATTAGTAGGTTAGGCTTAATATTATCAGAGTTCATGTCCATTATTGCCACTTATTCTTTTTTTTTTTAAATGAAGCTGTAATTTTTAAAGAGAAGCTTAGATTTGCTTTTTCTCAAATATGTCCCAGATAGAGAATGATCTTTCTGAAAATTATTTTAGGTCAATGAAAATATATGAAAACTTTTAATAGCTCAGGGGAAAAAAAGGCATTTTAAATACTTAATTTCAAGACTTGCAAATGAAGTTTTAATACTTATCAGGGTAAGAATGCACAGCCATATCTAACTATAAGGAGAAAAGATACATGTGACTTACCTTCCCTACTATTTTATCAGTATGTTAATTTTGAAAGTACAAAGCAGATTTAAACAATGTATTTATTTGTTCATATATCCCTGGTGGAAGGAATATGTGGCACTTTGCCATTTCACTGCCTTTTCTTTGTTACTCTTCTATTTCTTCAATAGTGATCCTTACCTCTACATTGTTTCTGATCTACGTTTTACAGCACATGTGCGTTAATAATCTGGTAATGATGTAATGAAATCTGATAGTAGTGAAAATTTAAACACTGGTTACTATCAGAAATGGAATCATCAGGTCGAAGTAGATCTAGATGGTAACAAATCACAAATAGTTGGTGTTATTAAAATTTTTCTTGCATAAATCAATCTTTGGCTTCCGATCTGAGAAAAGTAGTATCATCAAAATAATTTTAGAATTAAATTAATAGTTTTTGAAAGTGGCCTAATAAGAAATGCAATTCATGTAAAGCTACTGCAAGAGCTTTCTGAGTAATAATTTGAGAGACTGTGAAGAGCAGAAAGGTACTCTTATGGGAAAAAAGTCCACCTTATTGGAAGAAATCTTTGGGTTTCCTTATTTCTGTATTATTAGGAAAAAATCTTATTTTACATTAGAATTAAAGAGTAGGTCCATAATTTTGTCATATATGCAAATATTGGGTTGGCAAAAAAATTCGTACAGGTTTTCTGGTAAGATAGTATGGAAAAACCTGAATGAACTTTTTGGCTAACCCAGTACTTTGAGTCTGAAAAGTATAATGAATTCCTTAACCATCTAATAAAATCATTTTTTTGACAATCCAATTTCATACAGTAGGCAAATTCAATAGCTCCAGTCCTTTAAAAAGAGAGTTTCAGATTCATTTAAGCTGATATGTTACATTTGAAAGTCTGGATAATCATTTGTGAATGTTCTGTTTATCCACATAATAATTTACAAAGTGATCATACCTCTTCAATACCAGCTATATTATTCACAGCCAGTTTTTTTAGAGAACTCTGAAGTTTTTTGTCATCAGCTGTAGCTGTTCTATGTACCACCTTCTTCTTTCTACGAGCTGTACCCTGAAAGATACCCAAACAAAAGTGTTAGCATGCCATGCATTTGATAACTGTAATCACTTGTCTTCCTCTCCATAATATTCTTCCTAAAACTCACAGAAAAAATTGCAGACTTAATAGTAATGGTTAATTAGACTTCTTATAGTCACAGAGTTGTGACTGTCAGCCTAACTCAGATTTTTGAAGGTTAGTTTCTAGCCAATTATTCTTATTCTTTCCAATATCTAGCCTGTGTCATTTTAATACATTGTTTCAAAAGTTTTCTAACAAAAAATAATTTTTTAACTTGAAAATAACCTGAAGTGCGCTTTACTTCAAATTTCCAACAAATAAGGAAAGTTTTTTATACTATCTACCACCCTCTAAAGATATTCTGAAACTGGAGATTACGACATAACAGGTAAATGCCTATTATGAGTGTTCTAGAGTCCTAGAACCTAGGAATGAAAAAGATCAAGTTCTTACTTCAAGGAGCATACATTACAATGGGAAGGAAAAGTCAATATATAAACAGATTAGATTATTTAAACAGGATTAGCAACAAGAATAATGGGTGGGGGCAAAGCACTACTTTATTAGAATGCTCAGGGAAGGTCCCTCTGAAGAGGTGGCATACAAGCTGAGAATCATGAAAAGATTTAGGGGAAGAGTGATCCAAGAAAAATGAAACAAGAGTGAACCTGTCATTTCTAGACAAAGCAGACCAGTATGACTAGAATAAATAATGGGAAAGGTAAAGGAAAATGAAATCAGAAAGATTGGTAAGGGCCTGCTAATGTGCTATTAGCAGGAACTAGACTTTATATCAACTGCAATAGGAAGCTACTGGAAGGTTTTAAGCATGAGAATGGTTTTGATCTGATTTATGATTCTAAAAGATGACTGAGGTTGCTGTGGAAAATGAACTATAACGAGATCAATCAGGAAGCTACTATAGAAGTCCTGACAAGAGATGAGGGCTGTGGCAGTGGAGATAACGAGAGCTAAGATGGTTAGAAGAACCAAAAGCATTTGCTGATGGACTAAATATGGGATATGAGGGAAAAAAGGAATCTAGAATGATGTTTAGAATTTTGACCTGAGCAAATGAAAATTATACTATTTACCGAGATAGGAAAACTTCATTTCTAAATGGATATTTTGAAACTCTAAGTAATTTTTTCCATTGAAAAACTATTTAAGACAATGAATTAAACTCCTGAGCCAATTTAAATAAATGTAACCTAAAGCAGAGCTGAAGCACTACAAACAGTAGCCTGTATCTCGAAAGCTAAATCTTTCTGAGACTTGCCAGGAGTAAAAAGAAAGGAAAGGAGATTTTAATCTCTGGGTAGCTTCTGTAGTATTACTCAGGAAATCAGCCTTATAAAGGGTAGGCAGGAGGCTTAGTCTTAGAAACTCTGGTGGGAGTGAAAGAGAGCCCCATGAGTAGAAGCAGAGGTTGTAATGAAATCTAGTTAAAGGATGGACTAAGAGAGACTATTAAGATAGATGGCCATTAATTTGTCAAGTGTTCCTGATTCAACTGCTTGCTGGTTACAACTCAAATGAACCTTATGTACCTAAAAATCAACTTGTCTAGAAGCTCATCAGTCCACCATTCCTATACTTCCTAATTTTCGTAGCTCTAAAACCAGAAATTTGGAGGCCATCCTAGACTCCTCTCTCACCTCTGTCCCCCACATCATTAAGTTGTGTCATATACAAACCCTAAATTTGTGTCCCACATACTACTACAAGGTGTAGCTTCTCCTCTATGCCAAACTTGTTTTTTCATTTTCCACAATGCCAGCAGCTATCTTTTAAAATCACTGTTACTGGTTTTTCTTCAATTCTTCAGTAGTTGACCTTGCGTATGGGATAAAATCCTAATCTCCTTAGTATGATAAACAAAACTATGATCTGACTCTAAATTAAACTCTGAAAGTGAAACGTGAAAGTAAAGTTGCTCAGTCGTGTCCGACTCTTTACGACCCGGTGGACTGTAGCCCACCAGGCTCCTCCATCCACGGGATTCTCCAGGCAAGAATACTTGAGTGGGTTGCCATTTCCTTCTCCGGGGATCTTCCCGACCGAGGGATCGAACCCAGGTCTCCCGCATTGCAGGAAGACGCTTTAACCTCTGAGCCACCAGTTGTAACAAATCAAAGCAAGCCATTCCACTAAGCATCATGCCATCCACTAAGCATCTTGGCATCCCATAAGCCTTTGCATGTGTGAGAATGACAATCTCACCCTTCACCCTATCTACTTGTTCTCATACCTGTTGTTTATTCTTCAAATCTCTGCTCAGTGATGACTTCCTTGACTCAGGTGCACCTTATACTTCATTTCAATATTTACTATTCTGTAGTGTAATTGTGAGTGCATCTCCCTTCCAAGCTGAACTGTGTCAAGAGCAGGAAACTTTGACTTATTTATCTACTGTATGCTTGGCACATTAGCAGTTGCTCAATAAACTAGCTGAATGACTGTGCCAACCTTCTGGCTTAAAATATACTATAGTGAAGTGCTGTATCAAGCTCTTCCAGGTATATTCACTGTTTCTTGAATATTCCTAACTTTTGCACTGATACATTACATTACTTGCTGCTACAATGTGACTAGTACTTTGGTTACATGAATTTGTTACTATGAGTCTGGAGTCAGATAACTGTATTACTAGGAAAGAAGGCTTGCCTAGAAAATCTCGTGGACAGAGAAGCCTGGTAGGCTGCAGACCATGGGGTTGCTAAGAGCTGGACACAACTGAGCGACTTCCCTTTCACTTTTCACTTTCATGCACTTGAGAAGGAAATGGCAACCCACTCCAGTGTTCTTGCCTGGAGAATCCCAGGGACGGGGGAGCCTGATGGGCTGCCATCTATGGGGTCACACAGAGTCGGACACGACTGAAGCAACTTAGCAGGAAAGAAGGAGAAAGTATTAATACTAGTTGTTTCTTCCCTTCCCCCTCTCCTGTTCCTATCCCCAGGAGCTATAGTTATTATCAAAGTAAATGACACAGTGGGGCTGCTACATATTGTCCCACCTATCCCCTCCCTAGGTCTGAGGTAAACACTATTCTTGCTTTTCCTTTGACAAAGATTGTACTGAGCAGAGATAAAAGTAGAATATTCTCCTTGAACCCAGGGTTGGAACTAAAGGGAATCAAAGATTTTCAGTGATCAGAACTAACTCTCCCTTAAGTTTCAAAGGACATGGAATAAGAATGCTCACGTTCACATTCACCAACATAGAAAAACAAGTAGGAATTTGGGAGGAAAACCTAGCAATGAACAAATGTACCATCAGCTTTTGCATCTCCCATTGTAAACCTAACTGAAGCAGTAGGGGTATCCAGTCAAGATAAGGTAACCTCAATATCCAGGAATATCTGAGGGTGGGTCTAACATAATAACAGCTGTCTTTTAATAAGTGTCTAGTCTATGCCAGACACTGTTTGAGGTGCTTTATAAATATTACTCTAATATTTAGAAACATCTTATGTAGGATCATTTTTATTTTACAGATGCAAAAACGGAAGTTTAACAAGACTGAATAACTTGTTCATATCTTTAACCACCAGAATGTTAAAAGATCTCAAAGGTGGCTATTTCAATTGCACCCATCAGAAAGATATCTTCTAATTACCTATTTTAGATCTAGACAAGTTATTTTCAAATTGGAATGTGGTTTAATATTGATTAATTAAAAAAAATTTATATCTTCAATGACCACAAATCCAAAATAATAATACTATCTGGTAATAACACACTCTCCTATCAATTTTTCTTATGCCACACTCACCTTGCCCCCTATCCGGACCTGAGCCTGAAGTTTGGCTAACTTTTCTTGATTCATGCTGTTGGTAAATCTAGGGGGGGAAAAATAAATTTGTTAAAGTCACTGTTTTATTTACCAAAACAAAATAACTGTTTATACAACAGTACCTACTGGTTCATTGAACCTGTAATGTGCACCACCACCATGATAATATTGTCTATATTTTTTAAAATATTAATCACTTTTTCTAGCTTCATAAGTCAGATAGTAAAAGAACAAAAATTAAGTAATACCAAGAGGGAGCCGTATATACGAACAGAAAATAGAACTGAGATTTAAAGTTACTTATTTGAAGATCCCTCCTTAAAAGTGTAATTCGGTACTTTGGTACTCAATAAAACCTAACCAATTCTAAAATCTCTGTAGGTACACCAGTTTCTTCCCCAAAGATTTTTACAGAATAGAGCTGTTAGCAAATTACCACAACTTTTTCTCTCAAATCATATTCTGTATAATTTTTTTAAATCATAGATAAAGACAAAAGAAAGAAAAATCTGGACAAAGAAAAAAATTCAGTAGTCTCTCTAGCTGTCAAGATATGAGGCAGTCATGGCATCCTATATTCCAGGTTAGTTGGTATGTTGATAATAGGAAAAGAGAACCAGATTTTCAGACATTCGGTGCTTCTGCAGCACTTTCCACAGAGTTCATTCAACACCTTGCACTAACATAGTATGTCATAACTGTCAAGATAGTCTTGCACATAAGGTAAAATGCCTTCTTGCACAATTTGACAAAAACCTCTCTCTGCTACATTAATATGAAATTTTGCAGGGAAGAGGAGAATCTTAAAAGTAAACTTTTAAAGGCTAATCTTGATTTTGAAAACTCTAAGTTCATTATAAAGCCAAGAATCCTAGTCTGGTCAGCCTTTTCCTACTAAGGAAAAAAAAGTTCTTCAGTTTATAATGGGTCAAAACATTCCACACTATATAAACAAATAAAAACCAATGTTAGAAGTCTTATTTTACTTGTTCTTAGATCAACAGATCACTATAGAGATACAGCAGAGGGAATAAAGGGTAAGGCTGTTGTCAACACTTTTTGGTTGATTCTCTAAACTCCTTATAAACATCGTCCAGATGAAAAAAGATATTGTTTTCTTCATTTTAGAGATGAAAGAATCAAAGATTATATAAGTACTAATCATTCTGTATTCTGACATTGTACTTAAGATACAAACCTGTGTATCTCTCTGCTTTAAGGGCAAAGTCCAGTTCCTAAATAACATTTAGAATTTACAATTCTTCAATCTTTACTCATCACTGTATCACAATGCTCAAGCAGCTAAAAAAATTCTTTTATAGGAGTAAGTGTGAATAGAGTACAAAATCAAAAGGCTTAAGTGTGTGGCAATCTCAACTTAAATCTGACACTGACTTAAATCTGCTGATGTAAATCCCAATCTCTAGTCAGTTTCTATAGAAAAGGACCAAAATTCACCGTTCTCAAAGTAATGTGGCCATGAAGGTGTAGTGAACTAACAAAGAGCCTAAGGAATTTTTTATTAAAAAAGGGGCTAAGTGAAATATTAGAACCAGATACAAGATAAACTTTTGGGGGCTTTTCTGCATTTTGAAGTAACAATCCCCAAGAGAAGAGATGGAAGAGATGGAAGTCAAAATAGAGCCTTGATCTGTTTGAAACAAAGCCAGAACAAAATTAACTCTTTAAATCAATGTGCAAACAAAAACAGATTCCATTCCAGGTAATAAGTATAATCAAAAACTTGTTCTCAAGGAGTACCTCAGAGAAAAAGCATTTTAGGGAGGCTGGAAGTTCAAAGTTGGAAGGGGAAGAAGGAAAGTGGTTCTTTGTCTACTACCAGGTTGGGGTGCATGGAATTCAAGTAAGAAAGTGGACTGGATTCAGTTCATGAGAGAAGAGATGTCAAGCTCAGAATCTGGAATAGATCTCAAAGATCACCTGCTTTAACTCCCTGTTCCTCAATCAACCTTTCTTTTTATTGTACCTGTTATTTCTGTCCTGTATAGGATGCCACCTCAAATACTTGAAAGCAGCAGCAGGGTTTAAATCAGAAATACACAAAACAGCTCACATCCCTTCCAATTTAAGATTTGGAAATAAGGGCCCTCCTAGGCCCAGAAGGAAGAAGTAACTTCTTAAAGCCACGATTAGTGAGTTCTTCCTTGGGGATCCTAGGATCTTTTAGTCTTTTCCTCAAGGATTCAAGAAACGGTGCAAATAATGAGGTTATAACCAACATTTACTGAGTGCCTAAATTTTAAGCATTATAGTAGGCACTTACACATACCTCATTTTTACACAGAGATAAAATAAATTCAATCTTTAATCGTGACTTTTTATTATGTGGCCTCTAAGAGAGGCACAGGCTTTGGAATCAGAAGGATCAAGGTTCTACTAGCTAGGGCTTCAGAAACATATTTTACTTCTCTGAACTTGTATTCCTTCCGTATTAGAAAAAGTGTAACACCACAAACTTCACAGTATTTCTTGTTTTCAGAGGTAAAGATTACGTTATCAAGCACAGGGATATTCACAGCAGATATTCAAAAACTGGTAACTATTGTTACCACTCAAGGGACAGAGCTGGTACAGTGAAAGACCGTGGGAACGGAAGTTGAAACCGCCATTCACTAGATGTGTAACACTGCCTGTCGGTTAATCATCAACTTCCTGACAGCCTACTATGCACCAGGCAGTGTGACAGGGCTAGAATGATGGGCAAGGCAATGTTTCAGCGAGGGTGGCAGCCTTGTAAACAAATCCTGCCATTACAAGGTGAAGAGCAATGCAACGGAATACGGTCTCCAGAGCCTGGGGGCGGGGCTTGCTAGCCTCAGTTTCCTTAGCTGTCGAGTGGGAGGATCAAATGAGGTGACCGCAGATAGGTAGTATAAAGCTCACAGCGTTATTGTTGTGAATAATGAGGAGTAACAAAACAGAGGCGAGGGACCACCTGCCTCTTGGGACTTGATCTGGGCGGCAACAGCGCTGGCCCGCTCGCCCCCAAGGAAAGCGGTGGTGCTGGGGACCTTCCCTCAGGTGCAGACCCCCAGCTGCGCCGCCGGTAACCGACAGGCCAAGCCAGCCGCTTCCGCCCCCACTCAGCGCGCCACGGCGGAAGTGGCAGCCCAAGCGGTTGGCGGGTGTCGGAAGAAGAGGGCGGGGGGAGACGGTGCGCAGCGGCCTATGGCCGTGGAGTGGCGGGACCGCCGGGGGTCTCACCTGAAGCAGGGAGGGTCCTCCAACACCAGCACGCGGCAAGAGCAAGATGGCTCCCTCAGTCGAGACAGAGAAAGACGAAGGCGGCCGCGGCGGCGGGAGTGGGACCCACGTGATACATCCTGCCCCGCCTCTCTCTCACCAGAGCAGCCTATCCTGGGATCGCATATACGAACTACAAAGGCCAAGCCGCTCTGCGCCTCCCAATAGAAAAACGGCAGGTGCAGTGGCCGCGCTGCATTCTGGAGCTTGCAGTCCCCCTGGAGTTCCATTGTGTCCGTGCCTGCAATTTGTAGGGAGTCTGATAAAGGGGAGGTGTGTATTTTTGTTCAGGTTTGTCCTTTTGCTAGTTGTCTTTCACTGGGCATTAAGTACGCACGCGCACTGCCAAACTTAACTAGTGCGATCTCACTAGTGTGGGGACTCAATTAGCCTCCATTCCGGAGGAGAGACGGGAAATTTTGACCTGTTTGCTATGCATCCGAGAGGAAAACTGAGAAATAACCCAGTTTAAAAATAACAAAAACAAGTAGATTTAAGAAGCAGCTTCGCACTTCTAAGTACCTGCAGTGAATTATGACCTGGTGCCCTGAAGAGCTAGGTCAGTTTTGCAATGAGAGATTCCAAGTTTGGTTTTCTCGGAGCTTGCGTCAGTTGGTTGCATCATTCCTGAGATGAAGAATTTAGGTTAAAAGGGAAAATAAAGTCCAGTGCTGCTTCTCTAGCAGGAAGGGGCATTCTTGCAGGCACGAGACCATGCACCGCAACACAGATTTGGCAGACCTGTGCCAGACCAGAGCAGTAACCTGAGAGTGAAATCCGGTTGTCTGCCTTTTTTTTTTTTTTTTTGAGGTGGGGAAAGGGGGACCCGGAGCCAATGGGCAACCGGCCCACTGTTGGGAGCCGCTGACTTCACCGATCAGTAATTTGCGTAGTGAATATTAAGTGCAGTGGTTCTTGAGGGGGAGGGGCTAGCTTGCTGGGGGACGCAACCAGCAACGGTTCTCCCGAGACTCCTCCCCACCCCCACTATCTCGGCCCATCTTTTCTTTCTCGGCCCTCGGACTAAACGTCCAGAACCCGGCGTGAAGCAAATAGCGCCCCAAAGCAACTCCCGCAACCTATGTGATCTTCACCTTTAAACTCTCTCTCCGTCCGAAACCGGACCTCGGAGGCGCCACCCACATCCGTCTAACATCACTTCCTTCAGGGTTAGGAGGAAAAAAAAAAAAAATCTGGGAACGCCAGCGGCTGGGCAGATCCGCGCTTGGGAAACCGCACGGACCTTCTCCTAGGACTTCGTCCGCCCTACGTCTGCTCAGCCCAGTGGCTCCGCGCATCTACCACCATGGAGCTATGGCCTCGTCTCGGGGCCACCTGTTTGCTGGGCTTCAGTTTCCTGCTCCTCGTCACCTCTTCTGAAGGACCTAATGGGCTTGGAAAGGGTCAGACTGCATTCTTTTCTTAATCTTTACTTATCCTGGGCCCTAGCCCAGGGCCCCAGAGGGCCCCAGCCCTCTTCTTGTTCTAACACGATTGCCTACCCGTTCTGTCTCTTTGGCCACGCTAGATTTCTTTGTATCCTCTCCAACTGCTCCTGGAGTTTGGGGTAAGGAGTAGTGGTCTGGGGAATGTTGAGATGGGGAAGTTTTAGTTGAAGCCTCCCTAAATTCTTGGGTTGGGATAAGAAATGGCCTTTATATTTCGAAAAACATGGTAGGTCCTCAGGTAGGTCCTCAGGCACTGTTACCTTCCCTCCTGGGAGAAATAGGACCTTTGGGGACCTGCGTATTTAGACCTTTGCCCTGGGTCTGAAGATTTCCCTCCTCACCTCTTCCCTTAAGAGCTAGGTTACTGCCTCCTTACCTTGTAGGGAACAGCACCTGCATCCCAGGGAGCAGTGACTGATGCCAAAGGAAGGGCTGGATGAAGGGTCGCAGGTCTGATGTTAGACGGTCCTCAACCGTTGTCCTTGGTGTGGTTCAGTCAGTATGTCTGAAGAAACTGATATTTTTTGAAGGGTGAGGGGACAGTCGTTATGAATGGAGAACAAGAGGTGTGACCCCCCTACTCCATCCATCCCATTGTCTACATCTTTATTGGAACTCAGGGTTTATGCTTTTTCTAGGTGGTTGTGTGGTAGTGTGTATTTCCTTTCTCTTCCTTTTTTCTTTTGTTTTGTTTTTGTACTGACCTGACTGTATGAAATGTCTTTACTACAGCCCTGCTGTTCTAAATTGTGTTTTATCCTCCCTATTTGCACATTTATTGGTGGGTAATGAGATTGGGTGGACATTCAGTGCACCTGAATGTAGTCATTCCTTCATCCAGTAAATAATTTTTGATTACCTACCATATTCCAGGCATGATCCTAGGCACCAGGGATATAGGAGTGGACAGGACACACAAAGTTCCTACTCTCATGAAGCTTGTGTTCAATTCAGAGAGACAGAGAATTAGGTACATGAACAAATTAATAGACAAGATAATTTCAGCTAGGGCTGAGTTCTGGGAAGAAAATGAAACTGATGGAGTAGGAAGACTGAGAAAGGATGAGGGAGCTGGCATTACTTGAGCTAGGAAGATCAGGGGAGGCTTCTCTGAGAAGGTGATATGTGGGTTTCCATCTCAGTGATGAAACCACAGGGAACTGTTGGGCCAAAATGTTTTATGTACTGACAGTCCCATTTTAAAGCAGATTACTGTAAAATTCGTGTAAAATTATGAATACTGAAGGAGACATTAGCGTGTCGTATTAGGAGTGGGTTTAGATTTGAGTTTTAATTTACTATGCCACAAACCAGTTGAGAGACCTAGCTGCTGCTAAGTCGCTAAGTCACTTCAGTTGTGTCCAACTCTGTGCGACCCTATAGATGGCAGTCCACCAGGCTCCCCTGTCCCTGGGATCCTCTAGGTAAGAATATTGGAGTGGCTTGCCATTTCCTTCTCCAGTGCATGAAAGTGAAAAGTCAAAGTGAAGTCGCTCAGTTGTGTCCAACTCCTAGCGACCCCATGGACTGCAGCCTACCAGGCTTCTCTGTCCATGGGATTTGCCAGGCAAGAATACTGGAGTGGGTTGCCATTGCCTTCTGAGAGACCTAGGACAAGTTGCTAAAACTTCTCAAAGCTCAATTCCTCATGTGCCAAAGGGGCATAATAACAGCTATCTCACACATGCAACAAATAATTACCCAGTTATTATTCCAGTTAACTGTGTTAGGTGTAGGCAATACCTTGGAGTCACATATTCAGCATTCTTTGTTAGGTGTTAAGCTCCATGTGGTTGATCCATTTACCATTGCTGCATAATAAACCACCCCAAATTAAGTGGTGGAAAGAAATCATTCTATTATGCTCACGATTCTGTGGGCCAGAAAGTCAAACAGGGCACAGTGTATCCCTCGTGTATCCCTTGGTTCCGAGTCTGGGGCTTCGGCTGAGCTGGTTACTTCCCCATGTGCTTTGTCTTCGTGGGCTAGTGTGAGTTTCCTCAGCGTATGACAGCTGGATTCCAGGAGTGAGCACCCTAAGAGAACAAGGTGAAAATACATGGCATTTTTGTCATCTAGCCATAAAAGTCACATAGCATCACTTCCAGTGTACTCCATGGGCCTGTTCAAGGGGAAGGGACATTAACTGCCTCCTTTCCATCCCCCACAGGAGGAATGTTGAGGTCACATTGTAAAAAGAGCTTGTGGAATGGGAGATATTACTGCAATCATCTTTGGAAAGTATGGTCTACCCTAGTAAGTTAGGACTGTTTCTGTCTTATTCATGCTCAGGAATATTTGTTGAAATAAGAAATGAATGGTACACATGATCGTTGGGATCCCCATCTTTTTTCAGCTCATGGTCTGAAGACTATCAGCACAAATAAGCAGGCAATTACATGGCACTGTGATATGTACTGTCAGCAGGGGAATGGCAGGTAACTGTAGGAGCACATAGAAGGGCAACTTGGTGGGGAAGGGGCTGTGAGGATTAAATGAACAAACAAAAGGCACTTAGTATTGTGTTACAAACTTAGAAAGTATTTATTTAATGCTTTTTACTATATTTACCCAAGGAAATATATTGACTTGTTCCCGAAAGAAATTAATAAGATATCAAACTTTTTTTTTTTTTTGGTATCTCCTGGGTATTCTTGGAAAACAGATTATAGTTCACCCACCCCACCTCCCAGAAAAGTCCTGCCCAGAGCAGTGATAAGTAAGATTTCTTCCCAGAAGTTTAAGTAGATTTGACTCTTTCCAGATGATGGCCAATAGTTTGCAGAGAGGAAGTACAGTGATGTGGTGTGAACACTGGATAGAAATCAGGAGGCCTGAGTTTTAATCCTGGTCAGCCAGCTCTTGGCTTCCCTGGGGATCATTTATTAAATGAGAAAGTTGGAGTAGAAATGATTCCTAAGAGTCCTTCCAGCTCTAATATCTTAGAGTTCTAAAATAATCTTCTTCTCTGTGTGCTCAACATTTGGAATGTACCACCTGTGGGAAGAAGTGTAGTGATTAACATTTACTGTACATTTTGCTATATTCCAGGAACCGTTCTGTGTATTTTTCATGTATTGACTGGTTAAATCCTCATGATAACCCACTGAGGTAGATAAGGGATGTAATCATCATCCCCATTACACAGATGAAGAACCTAAAATGGGATGCAGGGGTCACATAGCTAGTAAGTGGACCAGCTGAGATGGAGATTCTATAGCTTTTGTCCTCAACAGTACACCTCTCCTGCTCTGAGTGTAGAGACTCCTTTGAAGGAGAAAAGGGAAAGTTATCAATGGGGGCCGTTCATGCACTCTCTTGCCTGAAACAGAAATGGATGACTTTGTCAAGTCTCTGAAATAACCATTTGGCATTGACACATATGGGGTGTTTACCTTCCATACTGTATCCTATTCACATTCACAACAAGCCTAAGAGACAGATATTTTTGTTAGTCATATTTCACATACATGAAAACAGCAAGTGGCTGAATTAGGACTTGTTTGATGCATACAGACTTTATTTAGCCGTGGTGTTATTCTACCTCTCAGGTACAGTGTTCCCTGTTTCAGAGGCTTGGCTGCCAGTTCCGACACTTAACCTTTTGTTCTGTCAGCTGGGAGAGGGTGGGTAATACTTTTCTGATGTCCTTACCTTACCCTCAGGAAAACAGTTTTTAGCCTGAAGGGCTTGGGAATTCTGATGTAAATCCTGTGTTTGGAAACAGTCACTTTCTTTCCTCCCCCACCTTTTAAATTAATGTGTTAGGGAAGGAGCTGCTAATGTGGGAACTTTCAGCTCACTCTGCAGATAACTGGCATAAATAAAGTGGCTGTGCAGGTGATACTTGAGGAAGTTGGACTGTCTTCAGATGTTCCATATTGGCATGGTATGAGTGTGGGTGGTGTAGGGAGTAGGTAGCAACAAGGTAAGCACTGTGCCTTTTCAAGTTTTCAAGTTATTTTTGAAGGGAAACATAAGGACCCAGGTTTTCCAGACCTGAAGTCTGTATTTTCCTTCTGCTTTGGGAAAGCCATTAATTTATTCATTTATTCATGTTTATCTTTGCAGGAGAGTTAGTGAGGTATGGTGAGTAAACTACAGACTCTGGAACTCCACCATGTAGGTTCTAATCCCAGCTTTGGCATTTACTAGCAAGCTATTTAACTTTACCTTCCTTGTCTGTAAAATGAAGACAGTTACATTTCTACCTCATAAGTGTAAGGATTAAATAATTTAATACATGTAAAAGCGTGAAAAACAATGCCAGCATATAGTAAATGCCATATAAGTGTTAGTCATTACTAATATTATTATATTATCATAATCAGGGCTTCCCTATTAGCTCAGAAGGTAAGGAATTGACCTGCAATGCGGGAGACCTGGGCTCAATTCCTTCGTCGGGAAGATCCCCTGGAAAAGGGAATGCCTACCCACTCCAGAATTCTTGCCTGAGAATTCCATGGACAGAGGAGCCTGGCAGGCTACAGTCCATGGGGCCACAAAGAGTTGGAATCAACTGAGCAGCTAACACACAACACATTGTCATCATTATTCCATAGAGTAAGCACTCAAAACATCATGGTGGTGATTATTACTTATGAAAAATTCCAATTTACCTTTTAATATGAATTTTCAAAGAAATTTTTTACACATAGTGAACTGTTTCAAATTACACCTCTAGAATTACTCTTGGAAACAGTGCACTAAGGCAGCCAGGGAAGTGTTGGGCTCTGGGATAGCATTTTAATTGGGAATCAGACTAAATTTTGGTTGTGGCTTCCTTTGTGGTTTCTGGTAGCCTCTTCCCTTTTCCAGGCCTTTGTAATGTGAGAGGATTGGACTGATCTGCAACTTTGTGCTGTCCAATGAAGTAGTGATAGGCCCTTACCACTCAAATTTTAAATTAATTAAAATTAAACTTTAAAAATCCAGCTTCTGTGTTGCATTAGCCGTGTTTCAGGTACTCAGCAGTTTGTAGCTACCATATTGAACAGTGCAGATAGAGAAATTTCCGTCATTGGAGAAAGATCAGTTAAACAGCACTGCCCTGGGTTTAATCACTAAATTGTGTCCCACTCTTGCAAGCCCATAGACTGCAGCATGCCAGGCTCCTCTGTCCATGGAATTCTCCAGGCAGGAATACTGAAGTGGGTGCCATTTCCTTCTCCAGGGGCCTTCCAGACCCAGGGACTGAACTCGGGTCTCCTGCATGGCAGGCAGATTCTTCACTATCTGAGCCTCCAGGGAAGCCCCACTGCCCTAGGGTCTCTTAGCTATAACCTATGACTGTAGGCTTTGTCAGCTAGCTTCTGAGTAGTCCATGTTTATGGAGAAATTTTATTCTGCTTGATAGTAATCTAGCTTGCCTGATTTTGTTTTGCCTGAGGTCTGTCTGGGATGTAGTTTTCAGTCATTTTACTTTTGACTTTTACAAGTCCTTCTGTTTTAGGTGCTTTTGTAGACATCATAGAGGATTTTTTTTTTAAACCAAAATCTGACAGTTTCTTTCTTTACCTTTACCTGGCAAGTTTTGTTCACTTATATTTGTAGTGATTATTGACAGAGCTGGTCTTATTTCTCTCATCCAATTTTCTATCGCTACTGTTTTTTTCTATTCTTTTCTCGCTTTCTTTGGGGGTTGAATATTTGCTGATTCTTGTATTGCTTTATTGCCTTTATTTAATTTGGAAGTTGGTACCCTTCTTTTCTTTTAGTGGTTACTTCTGGAATTTTACTCACATATTTAACAACAAAATCTAACATTAATATCTTAACCCCCCCCAATAGTTAGTGGGCCTTAGAGCATTCTTATTTCAATCACTTCCTCTTTCTTTATAAGCTATGTTGTCCAATACTTTAGTTCTCTCTTTTTTTTTAACTATAAGCATTAAAATTTTTATACAAATGTATTTGGATATATCCACATGTTTACCAGTTAATTTGCTCACTGTTCCTTGTAGTTAGGCTTTATTCTGGAATCACTTCTTTCCTGAAACTTGCCCTTTAGTATCCTTTTAGTTTCTCTGGTTCTCTCCTAGAGGACTATCTCATATTTACCTTTGTCTCTTCAAAAGTAGTACTTTCTCCACAGTCCTTGCCAGTCACCATGCTTCGTATTTAACAGAAGGTTGAAGGACTTGGAAGAGATCTGTCAAAAATTGTCACCTTGACTTTACTGATTTTACCCACCTTCTAGTACCAGTGTCCATATGTTCTTCCTTTTCTGTCTTTACTAGATAAACTGTCAGTGCTCCTAGCAAAGGCTAGTCCCTTCACTTGAGTAGGAAATCCCATCTCCTTTCATCTACTCGATATTTTTGACTCTCCCTTTTAGTCCTGTATCCTCAATTTTCCTGCCTTTATTATAGCATTTCTATCAGCTTTCAACATCCTATCCTTTCCTCCATATTGAATACAAACCCTTCATGGACTCACAGCACCCTCTAGCAATTGCCCCTGCACTGCAAAATTCTTTGAGAGTTGTGTGTGCTTATTCCCTAATTCTTCCCCTGGGCTGTCTTGATCTTGCTCTAATCATCTTTTCGTTCTCACTCCTACTGAAACTGGGCTTGTCAAGGTCTGCATTGTTCAGTTCAGTTCAGTTCAGTTCAGTTGCTCAGTCGTGTCTGACTCTTTGCGACCCCACGAATCGCAGCACGCCAGGCCTCCCTGTCCATCACCAACTCCCGGAGTTCACTCAGACTCACGTCCATCGAGTCAGTGATACCATCCAGCCATCTCATCCTCTGTCGTTCCCTTCTCCTGCCCCCAATCCCTCCCAGCATCAAGGTCTTTTCCAATGAGTCAACTCTTCACATGAGGTGTCCAAAGTACTGGAGTTTCAGCTTTAGTATTGTTCTCCACTTGCTAAATCCCGAAGTTTCTGATTTAATAGGAGTACTGGAGTCAGTGGATCATCCTTCCTTCTTGAAACATCCTGGAAACACTTCTGGAATTCCATGTGCTGCTGGTGCCTGTTCTTTGTCACCAGCTGGTCTTTGGTTGCTTCTTTATCTCCCTTATCTAGTAGTGCTTCTGGGTTCCTGAACTCCCTCTTTATCTACACTCACTCCCTTGGTGATCCTGTTCACTCTTAAGCTTTAAATAACATCTGCATGCTGATAACTGTCGCTTGAATTCCAGCCTCAGATATTTAGTTGCTTATTCAGCATCTCTGTTTTGATGTCTAGTGAAGTGAAAGTAAAGTCATTCAGTCCTGTCAGACTCTTTGCGAACCCATATACTGTAGCCCACCAGGCTCCTCTGTCCATGGGATGTTCCAGGCAGTAGTACTGGAGTCGGAGAAGGCAATGGCACCCCAATCCAGTACTCTTGCCTGGAAAATCCCATGGACAGAGGAGCCTGGTGGGCTGCAGTCCATGGGGTTGCTAAGAGTCAGACACAACTGAGCAACTTCACTTTCACTGTTCACTTTCATGCATTGGAGAAGGAGATGGCAACCCACTCCAGTGTTCTTGCCTGGAGAATCCCAGGGACAGGCGAGCCTGGTGGGCTGCTGTCTATGGGGTCGCATAGAGTCGAACACGACCGAAGCAACTTAGCAGCAGCAGCAGCAGCAGCAGCAGTACTGGAGTGGATTGCCATTTCCTTCTCCAGGGGATCTTCCCAACCCAGGGCTCGAACCCAGGTCTCCAGCATTGTAGACAGACTCTTTACCATCTGAGCCACCAGGGAAGTAAGCATCTCAAAATGAGTGTATCCATATCCAGGCACTTTAATGTTTCTTTCCAAAACTCACTCCACCTACTGTCTGCCCCATCTCTATTAATGACAACTCCAGTCTAGTTGCTCAGGCCAAAAAACCTTAGAGTCGTCATTAACTTCTCTTACCCTCTATCCAGGACAAAATCCTTTCGATTTTACCTTCAAAATATGTTCAGAATCTGATGGCATGTGCTTCCCCTACCATCACAGCTAGTCCAAACCACTGTTATCACATGTCTGAATTATTGCAGTAACCACTTTCCTAGTCTCTTTTGCTTTTGCCTTTTCTATATTAGTTTACTAGGGTTGCGATAACAAAGTAACACAAGCTGGGTGACTTAAACAACAGAAATTTGTTGTCTCATATTTCTAGAGAATAGGAGTTTAAAATCAAGCTTCTGGCAGTGTTGGTTCCTCCTGAAGGCTGAGGGAACGATCTGTACTAGGCCTGTTAGAGATGGCTGTGTTCTTCTCCCTGTGTATGTGTCTGTCCCCTTTCCCTTCTTTTAATAAAGATAGCAGTCATATTGGATGAGGCCCCACCCTGATGACCTCATTTTAACTGGATTACCTCTGTAAAGACCCTGTTTCCATATTAGGTCACAGTCTGAGGCACTGGGGATTTGAGACACACAGTTCAACACCCACTATGGTAACACCCACTATAATCTGTTTTCAGCACAGAAAACAGAGCAGTCTTGTTAAATTACAAATCACGTCATGTTACTACTTTGCTCAAAACCCTCTAAAAGTTTCTAGAAGCCAGAGTCTCTATAGAAGCCTATGAGGTCCTGTATTGCCTGCTCCTTCCCTTGCCTCATTGTCCTTACCTCCTTCTACTTTGAAGGACAGCATTTAGTGCTTTCGAGCAAGGAGTCTGGACCCTAAGTGCAAAGGTTCAGATTCCAAATCTGATACTCATTAGCTGTGTGAACTGGGGAAAGTTATGTAAACTTTTTGCCTCAGTTTTCTCATCTATAAAACGGGGTTAGTGAGTACCTATCTCTAGGGTTGTTATGAGGATCTATATGGGTGAAGTACTTAAAATATTGCTTGGTATGTTAATGGAAAATACATAAGTCTTCAGTCCCAGACACTGTTCTAAATTCTTTGTTGTTGTTGTTATATTCAGTCATTTCTTTTAGTTTTTGTATTCCATGTATGAATGAAAACATAATATTTGTCTTTGACTTATTTCACTTAGCTTGATATCCTTCAGGTCTGTCCATATTGGTGCATATAGCAAAATTTCATACTTTCTTATGACTGAGGAGTATTTCATTGTATATATGAATATACACACCATTTTGGGTTTTTTGGCCACCATATGTGGCTTGTGAATCTTAGTTCCCTGACCAGGGATTGAACGTGGGCCACCACATGTGAAAGTCGCAAGTCCTAACCACTGGACCTCCAGCAGATTTCCCTCTGTATACCCATCTTTATCCATTTATCTGTTGATAGATACTTAGGTTATTTTCATATCTTAGCTATTGTAAGTAATGCTGCTGTCAACACTGTTCAGTTCAGTTCAGTCTCTCAGTTGTGTCCGACTCTTTGCGACACCATGAATTGCAGCACGCCAGGCCTCCCTGTCCATCACCAACTCCCAGAGTTTACTCAGACTCACGTCCATTGAGTTGGTGATGCCATCCAGCCGTCTCATCCTCTGTCGTCCCCTTCTCCTCCTGCCCCCAATCCCTCCCAGCATCAGAGTCTTTTCCAATGAGTCAACTCTTCGCATGAGGTGGCCAAAGTACTGGAGTTTCAGCTTTAGCGTCATTCCCTCCAAAGAAATCCCAGGGCTGATCTCCTTCAGAATGGACTGGTTGGATCTCCTTGCAGTCCAAGGGACTCTCAGGAGTCTTCTCCAACACCACAGTTCAAAAGCATCAATTCTTCAGCGCTCAGCCTTCTTCACAGTCCAACTCTCACATCTATACGTGACCACAGGAAAAACCATAGCCTTGCCTAGACGGACCTTTGTTGACAAAGTAATGTCTCTGCTTTTAAATATGCTATCCCGGTTGGTCATAACTTTTCTTCCAAGGAGTAAGCATCTTTTAATTTCATGGCTGCAGTCACCATCTGCAGTGATTCTGGAGCCGAGAAAAATAAAGTCTGACACTGTTTCCACTGTTTCCCCATCTATTTCCCATGAAGTGATGGGACCGGATGCCATGATCTTCGTTTTCTGAATGTTGAGCTTTAAGCCAACTTTTTCATTCTCCTCTTTCACTTTCATCAAGAGGCTTTTTAGTTCCTCTTCACTTTCTGCCATAAGGGTGGTGTCATCTGCATATCTGAGGTTATTGATATTTCTCCTGGCAGTCTTGATTCCAGCTTGTGTTTCTTCCAGTCCAGCATTTCTCATGATGTACTCTGCATAGAAGTTAAATAAGCAGGGTGATAATATACAGCCTTGACGTACTCCTTTTCCTATTTGGAACCAGTCTGTTGTTCCATGTCTAGTTCTAACTGTTGCTTCCTGGCCTGCATACAGATTTCTCAAGAGGCAGGTCAGGTGGTCTGGTATTCTCATCTCTTTCAGAATTTTCCAGTTTATTGTGATCCACACAGTCAAAGGCTTTGGCATAGTCAATAAAGCAGAGTGCATGCTAAGTCGCTTCAGTCGTGTCCGACTCTTTGTGACCCCATGTACTGTAGCCCACCAGGCTCCTCTGTCCATGGGATTTCCCAGGCAAGAATACTGGAGTGGGTTGCCACTTCCTCCTCCACAGAATCTTCCTGACCCAGGGAACAAACCTGTGTTTCTTATGTCTCCTACATTGCAGGTGTAGCACTTTACCACTAACTCTACTTAGGAAGCTGCTGTGAACATTGGGGTATGTGTATCTTTTCAAATTAGTTTTCAGTTTTTTCCAGATGTATACTCTGGAGTGAAATTGCTGAATCACATAGCAGTTCTAGTTTTAGTTTTTTAAGGGACCTCCAAGCTGTTTTCCACGGTGGCTACACCAATTTATATCCCCACTAACTGTGCAAGGGTTTCCTTTTCTCCACCTATTCTTTAGGACTTCCCTGGTGGCTCAGACGGTAAAGCGTCTGCCTACAATGCGGGAGACCTGGGTTCAATCCCTGGGTCAGGAAGATCTCCTGGAGAAGGAAATGGCAACCCACTCCAGTATTCTTGCCTGGAAAATCCCATAGATGGAGGAGCCTGGTGGGCTATACAGTTCATGGGGTTGCAAAGAGTCGGACACGACTGAGCAACACTCACTCACCTATTCTCTAATATCTGTTCAGTTCAGTTCAGTCGCTCAGTCGTGTGTGACTCTTTGCAACCCCATGAACCACAGCTCACCAGGCCATCACCAACTGTCCATCACCAATTCCTGGAGTCCACCGAAACCCATGTCCATTGAGTTGGTACTGCCATCCAACCATTTCATCCTCTGTCGTCCCCTTCTCCTCCTGCCGTCAATCTTTCCCAGCATCAGGGTCTTTTCAAATGAGGTAGCTCTTCGCATCAGGTGCCCAGAGTATTGGAGTTTCAGCCTCAACATCAGTCCTTCCAATGAACACCCAGGACTGCTCTCCTTTAGGATGGACTGGTTGGATCTCCTTGCAGTCCAGGGGACTCTCAAGAGTCTTCTCCAACATCACAGTTCAAAAGCATCCTTCTGTGCTCAGCTTTCTTGATAGTCCAACTTTCACATCCATACATGACTACTGGAAAAACCATAGCCTTGACTAGACGGACCTTTGTTGGCATAGTAATGTCTCTGCTTTTTAATATACTGTCTAGGTTAGTCATAACTTTGCTTCCAATGAGTAAGCATCTTTTAATTTCATGGCTGCAACCACCCTCTGCAGTGATTTTGGAGGCCAGAAAAATTTATTATTTCTTGTCTTTTTCAAGATAGCGATTTTGAAAGGTATGGGGTGATAGCTCATTGTGGCCCTGATTTGCATTCTCTTGATTTTGAGTATTTTTTCATATGCCAGTTGATAATTTCTATTGTGTTTTCTTAGCAAAAATATCTGTGTCCACTTTTTAATTGGGTTGTTTGGTTTTTTGATATTGAACTTTATGAGCTATTTATATTTTTGGTTGTTAACCCTCTTATTGGTCATAGCATTTGCAAACATTTTTTTCCCCTTTCAGTAGGATGTCTTTTTGTTTTGTCTATGGTTTCCTTTGCTATGCAAAAGCATTTAAGTTTAATTAGGTACCATTTGTTTCTTTTTACTTTTGTTCCTTTCACCTTAGGAGGCAAATACAAAACAATATTGCTGTGATTTGTGTCAAAGGTGTTCTGCCTATGCTTTCTTCTAGGAGTTTTCTGGTTTCAGGTCTATTATTTAAGTCTTTAATCCCCTTTGAATTTATTTTTGTATGTAGTATGAGAAATTGTTGTAATTTCATTCTTTTACATGTAACTGTCCAGTTTTCCTCGTACTACTTATTGAAGAAACTGTCATTTCTTTTTTGTATCCTTTGCCTCCTTTGTCATAGACCAATTGACCATAAGAATGTGGGTTTATTTCTGGGCTTTCTATTCTGTTCCATTGATCTGTGTATCTGTTTTTGTGCCATTACTGTGCTGTTTTCATGACTGTAGCTTTGTAGTATGGTCTGAAGTCAGAGAACAGGATGCCTCCAGCTTTGTTCCTTTTTCTCAAGATTGTTTTGGCAATTCAACGTCTTTGGTGTGTTTTAAGATCTTTAACATAATGATTTATTTAATCCTCAAAGCAACCCAACAAGGTAGGTGCTGTTGTTACTCTCGTTTACAGCCAAAGAAATTGAGTTTAAGTAACTTGCCCAAAGTCACACAGCTAGTTAGCTACAGAACTACAGGAATCAAAGCCAGGGAGTCTAGGTCCATAGTGCAGACTCTTAACCACGACATAATACTGCTTAATAAATACTTATTGAAATAATGAGTGGTGACTACCTGATGGTAGAAAAATACCTCAGTTTATCTGAAAATGTCTATTTTGGCCTTGTTCTTGAAAGATAGTTTTTCCAGGTACATAATTCTAAATTTAGAGATATTTTCTTTCAGCATGTCGAAGGTGATGTTTTGCCATCTGATTTCCAATTTGTTACTGTCAGTCTAATTGTCAGTCTTTGAATGGAAATATGTCATTTCTCTTTGAAATGCTTTTAAGATCTTAGTATTTGGTTGTTCTGCAGTTTCACTACAATTTATATGTGTGTGATTTGTTTTTGTAATTTGTCAGCTATACATTGTGCTTCTTACTATCTGCAGATTCTTGTTTTATCTTGGTTCTTGAAAATGCTGTCATTCATCTTTTTTTCATTCTAAAAAATGCAAATGTGTTTTTAAGTGGATATGATACATTAGCATGGTTTAATACTTTTAAGAGGTATATTCTTCCTTCCACTCTTGTTTTTTCAGTCATCCAGTTCCCACCCCAGTATATTATCTCTTCAGATTAGTTTTTTTCCTTCAACTTTACATTCAGAGACTCCAATTTTATATATACCAATCTTTTCTTAATTTACTGTCTATTTCCTTTACATTTTCTGTCTTCTTATCAATGTGCTATATTCTGGATAACATCTGATTCACATTTCCACCTGTCTCTAATTTGCTATTTTAACCTATCCATTGAATTGTTTTTTAATAAGTAGAGTTTATTTTTGAACAGTTTAAGACCTATAGAAAAATTGAGCAGAAAATGCAGAGTTCCCATGTGAACCCTTACCACGACACCTTTCCCTACCCCAGTTTCCCCTGCATTAGCGTGGTCTTTTACTGTCTCCATAGTTTTGTCTTTTCCAGAACACCAGTCATATATAATTGGAATCCTACGTTATGTAGCCTTTTTAGATTGGCATCTTTCACTTACCAGTATGCAGTTTAGGCTCTTTTATGTCTTTTTATGGCTTAATAACTCACTTCTGTGTATCACTGAATATTCATTGATTTTGTATTTCAAAAATCACGTTAGTTTAAAAAATTCTATTTGGTGCCTTTACAGTTTTGCCTATTTTGTGTTTTGTTATATGCATGTTTTTGTCATGCCATATGTTACTTCTTTCAGTGCTTATATAATAGTAATTTTTGTATCCTATGCCTAATCATTCTAATATCTGAAGTCCTCTTATCTATTTGTTGGTTCTGCTCTTACTTGTGGTGACTTCTTTCCTTACAGGTTTTGTGATCTATGATTGTAAGCTCATAATGGTTATTTATATAGGTTATCCTGGAGGCCTAACATTAGTAATGCTTTCCTCTAGGAAAGTTTGGCATTTGATTCATCTGGAAAACAGGGGCTACTAATTACTGCCCTGGAATCACTCTAGTTGCTTTTGACAGCTGGGTTAAAATGGAGTCTCAGATTCATCTCTTTCATCTTACCACATGATGATGGACATTTGCTTTCAGGTTAGCCTTGCCTTTTGCTTGTTGCTCATTTTTCCTTGTCTGATTTAAGGTTACTTTGTGTTTGTGTCTATTACTTTGAGCCCAGTGGGTGCCTTTTGGAAAGTCTGTTTTATGTAGGATTTCATTGTTTTGTAGGTGGATATCCCTCCAGACTGTCTAGTCAGGCATCTCTCCAAAGCAGGGTTCTGTTGCCTGAGTTTAGGTTTTGACAAGTAGAATGATGATGGTCATAGTAAGGCACCTTCCAGTTCTCCTGGGCATCTTCCCAGTTTCACTGTCACTTGTTTGTTCTCTCTCCAGGATTAGACTTTGGGCTGTAGGCAAGTGACACATTTTCCCTTGGGCAGTAGCCCATGCTGTTTGGAATGAAAAGTGATGGTTAGTTTGGATACTGCCTCTCACTGCTAATCTGGATGAGCTCTTTATTTCCCTGTGCTAAGCTGATGGAAATTTCTGGGAAAGAAAGGCCTCAAGGACAGTATGTGTAGTAACCAAAAGTCATAAAATTGAACTTAAAACCCCCGCTTGGCCATTTATCAGCTATGTGACCTGGTATAGGCTGTGTATTCTGAGTCTCAAAAGCCTCAACTGTAAAGAATGACAAAAGGTGCTGTTTACTGATCATTTTCAATCTGCTAAGCACTGTCTTAAGATATATATATAATATATATATGTAATTTAATGTTCAATAACAATCTTATGAGATACAGGTTTTCTATTGGTTTTTTGTTTTGTTTTTGAGGTTCTATAACTTTATTGAACCATTAGCAGTTAGTTCTCATCCACATTAACTGCATGTAGATCTTTGAAAGTGGTGACAGGTACACAGGTAAACAGCATACAGAGCTTGTTTGGTGAACCTTCATCTTCATTACATTTCCTGGACAATAATGTGCAGGTAGGCACATAGGTACAGTATGGGACATTTACTTATTCTTTTGGCCCAGACGGCTTTGCTGAGCCTAGTGCCAATGAGTACTTGGAGTTCCCATCTCCTTCATGGCAAATTTCTGGATTTCTTTTGAGTGCCTGAGGGGCATGCTTCCTGAAACCCACTCCATGGATGCTTGTGAATGCTCATAGTGTATTCTCTAGTTACCACCTCCATTGATAGTGGCCCAGCCCTTCTCACCATCCTGTGCAGGAGCCATCCTGCCGGCCAGGGTTGGAAAGGCAAGATACAGCTATTATTATGCCTATTTTAATGGAAATATAGAGAGGTTCAGTGAAAGGGTTATTGTTAAGAATAAATTTAAATAAGATAACATGTGTGATGTGCAGGACATGTGTAAATTGGTCAGTAAATAACAGCTAATGTTGTTACGGTCACTATTTTCAAGATGCAAAATTAAGTTATTTATGTGAGATGGCCTAACTAATATTCATTTGCTCAGTAAATATTTTGTGGAGCAGTTACTATAGCCATGAAAAATGAAAATGTTAGTGGCTTGGTTATGTCCAACTCTTTGTGACCTCATGGACTGTAGTTTGCCAGGCTCCTCTGTCCATGAGATTCTACTGGCAAGAATACTGGAATGGGTTGCCCTTTCCTACTCTAGGGAATCTTTCCCACACAGGGATCCAATCCAGGTCTCCTGCATTGCAGGCAGATTCTTTACTGTCTGAGTTACCAGGGAAGCCCTGTGTAATGCTAGGGAAACGGGAGGGAATAAGACAGATATGGTCTCAGCCCATAGGGAATTTCCTTTAGAGTGAAGGAGACAGACACACATAAACATTTACAGTTCAGCCTGGGAAGTGCTGTGATGGGATAAGAATAGTGCACTTGGGAAGTCAGAGAAGATTTACCAGAAGAAATGCCTGCTAGTTTCATACCTGAAGAATGAATTGAAGATGACAGTGGGAGGAAAGGCAAAGGAAGCAGTGATTATGAAGGCTGAAGGGGAGAGAGGGTGCATATTGTGCTTAAGGAAATGAAAATTAGTTTTGTTTTTTTTTTTTAGAGTTATGTTTTATTTGGTGGGAATTTTTAGGACTTCAAGCCTGGCAGACAGCATCTCAAGTAATCCTGAGAGAACTGCTCCTGAAAATTAGTTTTTTGTGTAAGATTTTAAGAAAAGTGTGGAAAGTGAGCCTGGAGAGGTGGGTAGGAGTCATATTCTGAAAGGCTTCAGAAACCCTGCTATAAGAGTTTGACCTTCCCTTTTTGGGCTTTGAAACACATCTGAAAGATATTTTACCAAGCAAAAATGTGATTTTAAAAGATCACTCTAACTGAAGTGTGGGGAAAAATAACAAGAATAACTTTATATTATCTCAAAATATATTGTCTTAAAATCCTTACACCACCACTTGGAGGCATGGGTATTATTCTTGATTTTATAGATGAAGAAATTGGGACTTCAAGAACTTACTTCATTTACAAAATTCACACATTTACTGTCTTTCTGACTCTTTAAACTATACTGCTGTGTTGACTCCAACTAGCAATGATTTGTTAGGATTTGCTCTAAGATAACTGTGGAAAATTCTCATTCATTCTTATAGTATTATTTGCATACTCTTAGTTTACAAAGGTTTTCATAGCCATTAATAATTTAATCTCCTTAAAAACTGAATTAGGTGACATTATCTCCATTTTGCAGGTATGAAAACTGAGACTTGAGGTATGGGACTGTCCATGGTTCTAGAAAGCGGTGGAGTTGAGACTTGAACACCATGCTCTTGACAAAGGAAAGCCCTTTTTATGAGTATCTTGTGAATATGCTACATTTCTTTCATGGGTCTTTGCCCTTTGTTCATGTGTGAATATTTATGAGGCTCTTTCCTTCCAGGTTTTGGAGATCACATTCATTGGAGGACGCTAGAAGATGGGAAGAAGGAAGCAGCTGCCAGGTACAAGATGCGGTTTTCGCTTATCTAGAACAGCTTCCAGCCGTCAATTTAGCATTAAATTCAGGTGAAGGGTTATGCCAAGGCAGAGCAGTGGAGTAGTTGCATAACAACAAAAGTAATAATACTAGCTAAGGTTTTTAAGTGCTTACTATGCACCAGACATTTGTTATGTAAATTAACTCATCTAACAACAACTCTTCTGAGGTTGGTACTGTTGTTATCTTCATTTTATAGATGAGAAAACTAAGGCACAGAACAGTTAAATAATCATATAGCTAGTTAAGTGGTAGAGCCAAGATCTGTACCCAGACACTTCAGATCCTACACTCAGCCAGTAAAACATACTGCCTAATAGTCTCGAGTTGAATAGTCTATACTGTACTGGAGAGATACAAAAATCCAGTATGTTTGCACTTACTTTATACACACACCTCCTTGCATAGAAACACTCATACTTCGGCACCTACCAAATGATAATGCTTGCTTTTGCTAGAACAGATCCTATAGCTTCATGGCTCTGAGACTCATATCTTCTGCAGGAGTGGGGTTGCCAAATTTAGCAAACACAAATGGAGGATGACTCTAATCTTATGAACACCATGAGGACAAGGAGGGGTGGTGGGATGGATGAACTGGAAGATTGAGATGGACATAAATACACTATTGATACTATTTATAAAATAGATAACTAATGAGAACCTACTGTCTAATTTAGGAAACCCTACTCAGTGCTCTGTGGTGACCTAAATGGGAAGGAAATCCAAAAATGAGGGGATGTATCTATATATACAGGTGATTCACTTTGCTGTACAGTAGAAACTAACACAACATTGTAAAGCAACTATACTTCAATAAAAAAATTTTTTTAAAGGATGCCCAGTTAAATTTGAATTTCAGATTAAAAGTAATTTTATTCATTTATTTTAAAATTTATTTTTAATTGAAGGATAATTGCTTTACAATATTGGTTTGATTTCTGCCATACATCAACATGAATTCGCCATAGGTGTACATATATCATCTCCCTCTTGACCTTCCTCCCACCTCCCACCCTTTTCTACTCCTCTAGGTTGTTAGAGGGCCCCAGGTTGAGTTACCTGAGTCATAACAGCAAATTTCCAACAATAAGTAATTTTAAATATGCTCCAAGTAATATTTGAGACATACTTATTTTAAAAGCAATATGTATTATCTGAAATTCAAATTTAATTAGGCATCCTCTGTGTGTGTGTATACATATATTATATATTTGCGTGTGTATATATATGTATATACATTCGATATATGTGTGTGTATATATATATATATATATATATATATATATATGCCACATCTTGCACCCTGACCAGGATCAAACCCGTGCCCTCTGCAGTGGAAGTTCGGAGTCTTAACTACTGGACTGCCAAAGAAGCCCTAGGCATCCTATATTTTATCTGGCATCCTTCAGTTCAGTTCACTTCAGTCGCTCAGTTGTGTCTGACTCTTTGCGACCCCATGAATTGCAGCGCGCCAGGCTTCCCTATCCATCACCAACTCCCGGAGTTCACTCAGATTCAAGTCCATCGAGTCAGTGATGCCATCCAGCCATCTCATCCTCTGTCGTCCCCTTCTCCTCCTGCCCCCAATCCCTCCCAGCATCAGAGTCTTTTCCAGTGAGTCAACTCTTCGCATGAGACGGCCACTGTTGAGTTTTCCAAATTTGCTGGCATATTGAGTGCAGCACTTTCACAGCATCATCTTTTAAAATTTGAAATAACTCAACTGGAATTCCATCACCCTCACTAGCTTTGTTTATACTGATGCTTCCTAAGGCCCACTTGACTTCGCGTTCCAGGATATCTGGCTCTAGGTTAGTGATTACCCCATCATGGTTATCTGGGTCTTGAAGATCTTTTTAGTATAGTTCTGTGCATTCTTGCCACCTCTTAATATCTTCTACTTCTTTAGGTCCATACCATATCTGTCTTTTATTGTGCTCATCTTTGCATGAAATGGCCCCTTGGTATCTCTAATTTTCTTGAATAGATCTCTAGTCTTTCCCATTCTATTGTTTTCCTCTATTTCTTTGCATTGATAGCTGAGCAATATTCAATGCTACTTAAGACCCCCACTGTAAATTGATGGACACAGTCATTGGCCATCAGGAGATCACATTCTCCAAGACCTACAACATTTGATATAGATAACTGATGCCATTCTAAGCTCCAACTCCTTTTGCAGAGAGCAGGACCTGGTTCTAGTTGGCTTAGCGTTCCTGTTTCCATAGCAACAAGAGGGCCTGTAAGAGTTAAAAGATACAGGAAGTGCGGCTTTCATTTCCGGCTTGCGTCAGAGCCGCCGGCAACCCGGAAGTTGACGCGGCGCGTTTGCACATGGCCGCCTCCTGGAAGGATGCCGCTCGTGGTGTTTTGCGGACTGCCGTACAGCGGCAAGAGCCGGCGCGCGGAGGAACTCCGCGCGGCCCTGGCAGCTGAGGGCCGCGCGGTGCAGGTGGTGGACGATGCGGCGGTGCTCGGCGCGGAGGACGCAACAGTGTATGGTGATTCAGCCCGTGAGAAGGCCTTGCGTGGGGCCCTGCGAGCGGCTGTGGAGCGGCGCCTGAGTCGCCAGGACGTGGTCATCCTCGACTCGCTGAACTACATCAAAGGCTTCCGTTACGAGCTGTACTGCCTGGCGCGGGCGGCGCGCACTCCGCTCTGCCTTGTCTACTGCGTACGACCAGGCAGTCTGAACGGGGGACTGCGGGTGGCAGGCGCCATGGATAATCCGAACCGGAACGTCAGTGTGAGTTGGAGACCGCGAGCTGAGGAGGGAGGGAGACCTCTGGCGGTGGGCACCGATGTCCTCGGGGAACCACAGGCAGTGGCCTCTGTAGTAAATAGGCAAGCCCAGGCAGAAGTACCTACGGAATCTGAGCCAAAGGAAACCAGGGCGACAGATTTTCCAGCTCTCGTGGCTTCGGAATCCGAGAAATCTGCAGAGCATGTGTCTGGTGCTTTTTACCCTCCCGAACTTTTGGAGGCCCTAGCGCTGCGCTTCGAAGCTCCCGACTCTCGGAATCGCTGGGACCGACCCCTGTTCACCTTGGTGGGCTTAGAGGAACCGTTGCCACTGGCAGAGATCAGAGCTGCCCTGTTTGAGAACCGGGCTCCTCCACCCCATCAGTCTACACAGTCCCAGCCACTTGCTTCTGGCAGCTTTCTGCACCAGTTGGACCAGGTCACCAGCCAGGTGCTGGCAGGACTGATGGAAGCACAGAAGAGTGCAGTCCCCGGAGACTTGCTTAAGCTTCCTGGCACCACAGAACACCTGCGGTTTACCAGGCCTTTGACCATGGCAGAACTGAGTCGCCTCCGTCGTCAGTTTATTTCCTACACCAAAATGCATCCCAACAATGAGAACCTGCCTCAACTGGCCAACATGTTTCTGCAGTATCTGAGCCAGAGCCTGCACTAACCGGAGCAAGTGAGTGGGAAAACCATGGTTTCTTGTTTAACCACTACAACATTTGTCTGGGAAGAATAAAGTTCTGCAGAATATATTGACATGTACTAGAGCTATTGTGACTGATTCACTCATACCCTCCTGGACCCCTCTGTGCCAGGCCTTGAGTTTACAGCAAATCTGATACTAGAGAATGGAGAACTGTCTGAGGATCTAGGCAAAGTTTGCTTAAGTGGACAGAGCTTGCATAGATTGAGTTCTATTTGGGCTGTCACACACCGTTGATTTCTCACATCTGAAGTGTGGGAGAGCAGACAGGATGGATGAATTGTTTATAATAATTATGAACAGAACTGAACATAGCACAATTCTACATCTGTGCTGGCCTTTTCTTCATACCACAGTTTTTTAAGTACTGTGCCTACATTTGACTAGTCTCTAACCTGGGGCCTGGGGTCACAGATAGATCCTCTGGTTTCTATCCTTGGGAAGCTTTGGTTCTAGTGGAATTGAAAGATAAAACCACTAGATTATTTCATTTAATAAAATCTTTTATAAAAAGACAGTGTGCTGGCATCTCTTTCTCTTAATGTAGTTTTATATTCTTCATATAGTTTACTTAATGTAACATTTTAGATACAGATGTATCCCTGTTATGCCTTCTATTAGAAGTACTTTGCTAGTGCTCAGTGAGTCTTGGTCTTAACATGGAGTCACGATCATGACAACTTCCCTAACTGGGTGCTTTATTCTGTTCTTCAGGGCAAAAGCCCTTTAAACTTGTCTTTCATTTATCTCATTAAACAAATAATAGATAAGTGCTTATGTTTTTGAAAGATGGTTTAGATAGTCTTTGCCCTTGAGAAATTAGTAGTAAACAGATGATTAGTTCAGTTGCTCAGTCGTGTCCGACTCTTTGCAGCCCCATGGACTGCAGCACGTCAGGCTTCCCTGTCCATGACCAACTCCCAGAGCTTGCTCAAACTCATGTCCATCCAGTCGGTGATGCCATCCAACCATCTCCTCTGTCATCCCTTTCTCCTCCTGCCTTCAATCTTGCCCAGCATAAGGGTTTTTTTTCCAGTGAGTCAGTTCTTTGCATCAGGTGGCCAAAGTGTTGGAGTTTCAGCTTAAGCATCAGTCCTTCAAATGAATATTCAGGATTGATTTCTTTAGAATTGACTGGTTGGATCTCCTTGCAGTACAAGGGACTCTCAAGAGTCTTCTCCAACACCACAGTTCAAAAGCATCAATTCTTCAGCACTCAGCTTTCTTTATAGTCCAACTCTCACATCATACATGACTACTGGAAAAACTATAGCTTTGACTAGATGGACTTTTGTTGGCAAAGTAATGTCTGCTTTTTAATATGCTGTTTAGTTTGGTCACAGCTTTTCTTCCAAGGAGCAAGCGTCTTTTAATTTCACGGCTGCAGTCACTATCTCCAGTGATTTTGGAGCCCAGAAAAATAAAATCAGCCAGTTTCCACTGTTTCCCCATCTATCTCCCATGAAGTGATGGGACCAGATGCCATGATCTGTGTTTTATGAATGCTGAATTTTTAGCCAACTGTTTCACTCTCCTCTTTCACTTTCATCAAGAGGCTCTTTTTCTTCACTTTCTGCCATAAGGGTGGTAGTATCTGCATATCTGAGGTTATTGATATTTCTCCCAGCAATCTTGATTCCAGCTTGTGCTTCATCCTGCCCAGCATTCTGCATGATTTACTCTGAATATAAGTTAAATAAGCAGGGTGACAATATACAGCCTTGAAATACTCCTCTCACAATTTGGAACCAGTCTGCTATAGAGTAGTGCCTGGTACATAGTAAATACTATATATGTTTTGGCTAGCAATAATACTGTACTAGTTGTAGAGTATATAGAGACAGCTAAGAGGCCCTTCCTTAAGAAGCTCTAAGGCCAGTGAGGGGAGATGAATAAATAATAAATACAGTTCAGTGTGCCAAATGCTCTGATAGTATTATACGCCTGTGACAATGTCGTGACATGGGGGTGGATGACGGAGAAAGCCAGTGGCTGCTTACATAGGACCCTTCTACGAGTTGGCATTTGAGCCTTGAGAGTATTGGAGCTTCAGCTGGCCAAGACTGACTCAGATGGAATATGGTGCTTATTATTTTATAAAAGAAAAAGCTTTTTCCTCCCTGATGATAAAAAAATTATGCTTAATTGGGAATTCCTTGGCAGTTCAGTGGTTAGGACTTGGTGCCTTCACTGTTGGGGCCCAGGTTCAGTCCCTGCTCAGGGAACTAAGATCCCACAGGTCTGCCCCCTCCAAAAAAAAATTACACTTAATTGTAGAAAAATTGAAAAATACAGAAAAAGTGTAGTAAAATCCACAATCCCATTATCTAGAGATAACTTCTATTATGTTTTAAAACATTTCCTTTTAGATTATTTTCTACATGTTTGCATAATTGAAACTATAGGTAATAGTTTTGAGGGGCTCCACAAACGCTGTGAACAGTGACTGCAGTGATGAAATTAAAAGACGCTTGCTGCTTGGAAGGAAAGCTGTGACAAACCTAGACAGCTTATTAAAAAGCAGAGACATCACTTTGCTGATAAAGGTCCACAATCAAAGCTATAGTTTTTCCAGTAGTCATGTATGGATGTGAGAGATGGACCGTAAAGAAGGCTGATGCTTTTGAAGTGTGGTGTTGGAGACTTTTGAGAGTTCCTTGGACAGCAAGATGGTCAAACCAGTCAATCCCAAAGGAAATCAGTCCTGAATACTCATTGTTAGGATTGATGCTGAAGCTGGAGCCCCAATATTTTGGCCACCTGATGCGAAGAGTCAGCTCACTGGAAAAGACCCTGATGCTGGGAAAGATTGAGGGCAGGAGGAGAAGGGGGCGACAGGATGAGGTGGTTGGATAGCATCATCGACTCAGTGAACATGAGTTTGAGCAAACTCCAGGAGATGGTGAAGGACGGGGAAGCCTGGTGTGCTGCAGTTCATGGTGTTGCAAAGATTTGGACATGACTTAGTGACCAAACAACAACAACACAGATAATTTTATGTTCTAGTTTTTCTCTTAACAGTGTACCAATGAAAAGTTTTGTTACCATTTCAGTGGTTATATAGCCATAACATTTGAAAATGTAATTTTTAAAAAAATCTCTTCTCTGTAGCTTTAAAGCCCAAATTTGCCCAATTTACTGGAACATCAGAACTTAGCAATAATTTTGTTATAATAATCCACTATTATTGAATAGATTGTCTTAAATTTCTTTTTATTGAAATTATGTTCCATGAGCGTCCTTGTACATTAATCTTTGTCTTCATTGGTTGGTCATTTTATTAGAGTGCATTTCAAAAAGTGGAATTACTAGTTTATAATTTGTTTTGTTTTTAAGTGGATTGCCCCTGATGGTGATTATCCATAAGTCCTGGTGTGGAGCTTGCAAAGGTAGGTGGAAATGATCAGACCTCTGATGTGTTCTCAAATGTTACCATTTTAAAAATAGCACTGACTTCGGCTCATCACTGTTTATTGCTTGTAGGAGTACCAAAGAAATACATGGAACAGATTCCCTGTCTTCAAGAAATTTACAGTAGTATTTGCAAGGGATTGAAGGATGTGGCAATTAAGATATGGTTATATAGAGTATGGGATTAAGTGCTACAGTAGTTGTATGAAGAGTTGTATATACAAAAAGAGATATGATGATTGGTTGTCAAAGTCTTCCTGGAGAAGTGGGAACTGAATTAGTAAGGTTTTCTTACTATGCAGCATGTGTTCTCTCTGTTACACCACCCTGCATCTTCCCAGGTGGATTTCTTCTTTTGTTTGGTATGCTACACTTAATAAAATCTTGTTGGAAAAAGTATAAAATTAGTGCAGAGCATTAGTTTAGTAATACGTGTGCATTAATGGTAGAGTATTGTTCCTCTATTGTCTTTATTACATCTGTTCTTAAGTAGATGTTATTGAAATATGTAAAAAAGCAAATAGTGGTAATTTTTTCATCAGTGTTCCTTATCTATATTTTATAAATGAGGTGAAAGTTTCAGAGAAATGAAGTCAATCACTTAAGGATACACAGCTATGCAAGTCAGTAGCAGAAGCAGGACCAGAATTTAGGTGTCCTGATTTCTGGGTCTTAAGACTAGAACAACTGTCAGTTATATGAATCATCTCAGCAAATTAAGGTTTGGATATGACAATGATGTTTTTTCCTGTTGCTTCCCACCCCCAGCTTTAAAGCCCAAATTTGCAGAATCTACAGAAATTTCAGAACTTTCCCATAATTTTGTTATGGTAAATCTTGAGGTAAGAATTCCAGAGTTTCTCCTTTCTGCTGTGATTTTAAGTCTTCACTGTTATAGAATTAACATCTTTGATGGTATAAAATCTTACTCAGCAGAGTTGTCTACATGTATGTATGTGTTTTTCTTCTGAACTCTAATACTAAAGCTTGTATCAGATATGGTAGAACCATCTAGCCCCCATTTTGGGGAGGAAGTAGGAGAAGAAAGATTGGTTAAAATGACTAAGTTGAGATTCTTTCATTTTTAGTTTGTGATTATGTCATGGTTTTACATCTTTGTATAACTAAAGATGTAGTCGTACATGCAGGCCACAATTCCCTGAAAAATAGGATTCAGTTGAAACCCTACTCTGTGCTGGGCTTATATGTACAGCTTCCTTTTTCTTGGTTAGATATCTTTTATGTTCTTCACATTGGCCAGAGGTCTTAGAATCCCAAGTCAGAATATCAGACCTTGGAGTTAGAAGGGATTTTTAGGCCAATGATACCATTCCCATTTTACACATTGAGCATCTTAGACCTGAAGGAGTTAGGTGATTTAGTCAAGAGCCGAGTAAGTGATAAGAATAGGTACTGTGATCTACTTGTACTGCCTCTTAGGGTGTACTCGTCAAATGTGGGATTCTTGGATACTCTGTGATGATCCTCCTAGCCCTATGTTTCTGTAAAATGATGTTTATATGAACATAGGACTGGAAATCTGAACACATTAACAGTTAATGTTGAGGTAGCTAAGGGATTGCTTATAAAGCTGGTGGATAGGGGCTTCCCTGGTGGCTGAGTGGTAAAGAATCCACCTGCCAATGCAGGAGACACAGGTCGACCCTGATCCAGGAAGATCGTACATGCTGCAGAGCAGCTAAGCCCGTGCAACACAACTGCTGAGCCTGTGCTCTAGAGCCCAGGACTCAAAACTACTGAGCCCGTGTGCCACAACTACTGACACCCAGACGCTCTGGAGTCTGTGCTCGGCAACAGGAGAAGCCACCACAGCTAGAGAACACAGCTAGAGAACAGCCCTGCTCACCAATTACAGGAAAACCCACGCAGCAATGAAGGTCCAGCAGAGCCGAAAATAGATAACTTTGAAGAATAAAGCTAGTAGATAGCCTGAATGCTAGCACACCTCACTGAAGGCAAAGTTATATTCTTTGGTATAACTTCTGAAATGGGAATCACACTATAAATGACAAAGTTACTATTGATTCCTATCTGAACTCCTCACCATTTTCTATGGTAACTTAGAATCATCACTCAAAGAAGACACAAATGTGTTCAATGAGCATTCCCCAACTTGAGAGATTTCTTAAAAAGAAAGCTAGTTGTGTGGTCATGTCTCCTGGGAGGACTGTAACTTCACAATTGTACTAAAATGTCAATCTTATCAATTCATGCATTCAAGAAAAACTGCAAGTCAGTAATGTAGGTATTGTGAATAAGCAATGAACAAAACAGACAAATTTCTTTGCTGGCATTAAATTACATATGAGGACTTGAATATGGGGAGGCAGACAAATAAATAAAATATGTCAGATGGTGGTAAATGCTGTGGCTAACAGTGAAGAATGGAGGGGAGGGTTTGCAGTTTTAATTAGGTGGTTAGAAAAGAAGGTGGCATTTGAGCAAAGATTTGAAGCAGAAAAGGGAGTGAGCCACCTGGATGAAGGGGGATGTATGTCCAGGCAGGGGGTAAGAACAAGTGCAAAAGCCTGAGTGGGGAGCATGCCTGGCTTGTTTAATGATAGCAACAATAAGCAACTTAGTGTAGTCGGGAAAAACTAAAGAAGAGATGGGATATGATGTTAGAGAAGTGCCCAGGTAGGAGGTCATGTAGGGCCTCTCAGGCCACTTCAAGGACTTACCCTGAGTGGGAGAGGAAGCCACTGAAAGGTTTTGAGGAGAGAAGGAACATGATCTGACTTGAGGTTTACACTTAATAGGATGAAGAGGAGCCCAAAGATGAAGATTTCAGCCCCGATGGGGGTTATATTCCACGAATCCTGTTCCTGGGTAAGGTGAAAGGTCTTAATCTGGGGATCCATACAGAAGGAGAGAGAAGTGCATCAAGGCACTGACTCCACCTAGTGAAATTATATTGTTATGGCTAAAAACAAAAGCCATTTTCAAAAGAGAGTGATGGATTCTAAATGCTAGAGCCTCAGGTCTGAAAGAAAACTTTTCCCATTAACTAGCTGCTTTTGTGATAAACAATAAAACAACCCCCCTGTTCCCCCTCCAATACCCAAACTGCTTTTGTGAGCAATGGGAGAGTACTGATCATTTATTCATTTGTTTAGCAATCATCTTTGCATCAGCCACAAGTTAAACACTGTCAGCCACAAGTTAGGCACTACAGGAACCGAAAGAAGCCATAGTTCCCACCCTTGCCCTGTAGCACAGCTGAGGCAATGGGATACTGCAACCAGACAAATATCTTTTCAGAAACAATTTCCTGGGAGATATTTAATGACCACCTTGTCTTTGATCAGCATTCTGCTAGGTTCTATGGGGAATACAAATAAAAATATAGGATCCCACTATCATCAAGCAGAAAAGGAACATGCCAGAAAGATGGAACAGCATATAGGCATGGTTGAGGGTGGGGGTGGGTTGTGTTCAGGGAATTCCAAGGGATTCATTTTGATTGCAATGTAGAACACAGGGGGTAGGGTGGTGAGATAATGGGCTGCAAAGATGGGCAGGTCTCATTTTCCAGAAGGCCTAGTATATCATATAATGCTTGAAGTACCTGTCTGTTGTAGTTATTGCAACCCCTGTGCCATTTTGTCTACAATAGATCCCAGTGGCAAAGTGCGTCCTGAAATCATCAATGAGAATGGAAACCCCAGCTATAAGTATTTCTACATCAGTGCTGAGCAAGGTATGGCTATGTTGAGAGAGAAGAGGGAGGGTTGCTGCTAGGTTTAACTAGAATGAACCACATGCGAAGTTTGATGGGAAACTAATTCAGCATGTTCACTAAGCATCTTCTGCATGTAGCTTTTGGCTAGATGCTATGTAGGATATAGAAGAAAGAGAAGAGCAAGCCTCTCCTCTAGCTTCTTACAGTCCAGTAGGAAGCTAACTGACCCATAGGAAACTGGAGAACTGAGGCTTCCAGAAACAGTTGCTTGCCCTTGGACTCACAGTTAATAAGTCACAGAGCCAGGATTTCCGTCTACAACTTAGTTTTTTTCCACTGCACTAACACTATTCTTGTAAGAATTCAAAGGTAGGGGAATGCTGTTAGATGATCCATTCAGAAAGGTTTCATAGATAGTAAACTAACTTGATCTAGACAGGTAAGAATTTGTCTCTTTGGTCAGATATGAAAAGGACATTTCAAGCTAAGGAAGCAAGGGAAAAGGGTGTCAGGTGTAGCCCAACATGGAGAGTGCATGAGTCATGCTAGAGGGGATGATAACTGAATTGAGTCTTGAAGAATGAGACCTAACCAGCAGAGGGATGTGCAAAGCATTATTGGAGGCAGAGGGAACAGCGTCAGCACAAACATGTGAGGGAAGATTGAAGTCACAAGTCAGTCGTGGTTTTTTGTTCTCTAATCCTGAGTGCAACCATTCTAGAGGCAGAAGTTGGAATTCATGCCACATACTGTCACTGTTTTCCTTCTGAATTCTCCCTGCCATCTGTAAAAGAGGGTTATTTCTAAGTTGCCATGTGTCTTCCTTTGTCATGCTGCCAGTTTGTTGATCATTTTATGTTTTGAGTCCTCAGCACTCTTATTTCTCAGAATAGGGAGAGGAAAGATCTGGAGAGGTTATCCTCTCCTTCCCATGGGTAAGGAGAATGTTATCTTCCCTACCCAAAAGCAGATCCCTGGAGGCTGGTATTACCAGGAAGTTTTCCACATGGAGAAGGGCAACTGAACTTTAGGTCCCCAACTCTTGACCCTTGAAATTCACCTTCCTTTCAGAATTTCATGCAGTTACCCCTGCCATCTTGACGTGGGCATCATCCTTTAATATATTAGTCCAGATATGGACACAGAACCCTTACCTGAATTCCCCATGGCTCAGCTGACATGAAGCTGAAATATTCAAACCTGACTTTACTAAATGCTTGGGCAAAACTAAAGGGGTGTAACAAACTTTACTACCTGCTATGCTTTCTGAGATCCACAGATTGTGGCTCAACCCTAACACCTGGCCTGCCATTGTACAGGGAGCCTGTACCCAGCTTCCCTCTTCGATTCCCAAGATAGACAAGAAGACTCATCTCCTGTCTACCCAGGGCTTGCCTTCCAGGTTTCTCTTTTGCCTGAGAACTTGACTTCTTCCATACATAATTGGTACTGGACATAACCACCTCTTTCCGTGAAGAACCATCCTCCCTCTAAGCACACATACTTGCTCACATATCAGTGTAACCTCCACAGAAAATGAAATAAATGCAGCATTCATCCCAAACACGTGATGGAGATGATAGGAAGATGCTTTCTATTCCCTTAGTGTTGTGTATATTTCCAGCTTATGACAGGGATTCAACACTAATCCTGGAGGGTAAGCCAAAGTAACTGCTAAATAACATTTTTGTAGGACCTCGTAGTTTACAAAGGACATTTATTATTCATTCTCTCATTTAATTTTTATAATCTGTTTGAAGTTTGTAACATCACCTTATTTATAGATGAGAAAACGAATTCAAGAGACTTTCCTGGGATAAAATCCAGAATTAGATCTTAAATCCAGATCCTATGCTCCTCTTACATTTCTCCTAAAACAGAAAATTATGTGTTGGTTGTCAAATATGAAAGACTTGCTTCATGTTTTTCCCCTCAATGTTTATTTCACAGTTGTCCAGGGGATGAAGGAAGCTCAGGAAAGGCTGACGGGTGATGCCTTCAGAGAGAAACATCTGGAAGATGAGTTGTAGCATGAATGCATCCCTTCTTTCCTCAAAGATATTGTTCTGGAAGAAAGCAGCAGGGAAGGGAATACTAAGGAATCAGAACAATTGAATGGATTGGAAAACCTTGCTCCTTCCCACACGGGAAAGGCCCCCTCACTGTTGGAAGAATTCTGCTGCCAGAAACTGGTCTCCATGTTTGTGATCCAGCAGACTGTGGCAGACTTCCTTGTCCTGTCCCCTCTCACCTAACTATCTCTTTGTCATTGAAGGTAAAGAATGACACCTTTTGACATAAAACATGAGCCATTTGGAGATTTACTCCTCACACTGCAGTATTTGAATCTTTCCATTTCCTCCTGCTTAACTCACCTTGGTGGTGAAAAGAGACCAGAAGCATCTTCTCTATAATGTTAAACATTGCGGAAAGAGCTTATTATTTAAGACAACAAATTCTAAATGTAAAGCCGTAATTCTGCCCCACCAAGGAGCTCACCCCATCTCTTCTTTTTCTCCTGGGAATAATCTTGGGCTTCTTCCGGAATGCCTGCAACTTCCCTCCTCTTCTCTGGCTTGGCTTCCCTGTCTGCGCGCATGCGTGTGCGGGAATGGCTGTGTGCTCTGGACTGGCCCCAGCTGGAAGCATGCTTTCTTTTCCCCCGTTAACTGTGGAAGAAACCTTCTAGCCCTAGATGGAGCCATTTTTGTCAAGTCGTCAACTGTATTTTTGTACTGGGATTAATAACAAAAAAGAAAAAATATTAATTGTTCCATTAAACTTTAATAAAACTTTAAAAGGAAATGTGTTGTGATGGCCTTTTTCTTACTGGGGAGTGGAGGGAGAGCACTTCAGGAAGAAAACTAACCTTGAGGGCCTCATCCAAGAGCTCTGTCTAGGGCTGTTCCCACACCTGCATCTCCCACATTCTAAAGGATGCCAGAGCTTGTCTCTTCTACTTTTCAAATACCCAAATCCCCTCTATCCTCACTGTTACTGTTTTGTATGGGACAGGCCTTTTCTGCTTCCTGTTTACTGTTACAGCCTGTGACTTGACTACTTGCCTCTGATATTCTCTCCTGTCATCCATCCTCCCTAACTTCCCCCAGAGTAATCTTTCTAAAACACAGATGAGACCACGTCACTCCCCTGCTTAAAGCCTTTCCTGCCTCCTTCAAGAAAATAATATTAACATTAGAAAATATTGGGGCCTCCCTGCATTGGAGTCTGCATTTGCTGCTGTGCTTGCCTGGACCACTCTTCCCTGTGCTATCTACAGGCTTTGCTCCATCATTTCTCATTAAAGTTTCACTGACTTTATTAATAGTCACAGCCTACCCTCCCCCATACTCTCTTTTTCTTTACCCTGTGTATTATTTCAACAGTATAAAAAGAGGGATCTTATAAGGTATCACCTCCAGTGGAACACTGAGAGTGACAGGGGCACTGTTCATAACTATGCTGAAGTTACAAGTTCATTCTCTACCTCTTTCTTTGAGAATGTAAGCTGCAGGAAGGCTAATACTTCATCAGTATTATTCGGAGTATATGACAAGATTCTTGAAATGTCTGACACAAAGGAGATATTTAGTAAATAAATATTTATTAAATGAGTAAAAAAAATGGCAACCCACTCCAGTATTCTTGTAGACAGAGGAGCCTGGCGGGCTACATGGGTCACAAAATGACTTAGTGACTGAGCAGGCAAGCACAGAACATTATTGTAACAAGCCTGCCTAAAAGGTTAACTGACTTTCTGAGAGAATATAGCTTAGTTTGATTTACTGGTTTTTTTAATATTTATTAACTTGGCTGTGTCGGTCTTAGCTGTGGGATGAGGGATCCTCATTGCATCATGATGGATCTTTCCTTGCAGCATTTGGGCTTTGTTGCTCTGTAGCATGTGAGCTCTTAGTTTGCCGACCAGGGATTGAACTCTCAACCCTTCACTGCAAGGCAGATTCTTAACCACTGGATGACCAGGGAAGTCCTTGATTTACTATGAATTAGGGTACAGACATTTTACTGCTTTATAGAGTTCTATGTTAACTTGCAGAAAACTAATAAGCAAATGATTTCTTTCCCAGAGAGAAGATAGGTCCATTAACCAGTTTTGTATTTGACTTAATAATCTTATTTCAACTTTGAATTGGCTTTTTCATCTTTCTGGTCTTCATTAATAAGCTAAAACTTCTGCATATGCTTAGAATCTGTTTGATAGAGAAGGCAATGGCACCCCACTCCAGTACTCTTACCTGGAAAATCCCATGAACAAGGGAGCCTGGTAGGCTGCAGTCCATGGGGTGGCTAAGAGTTGGACACAACTGAGCGACTTCACTTTGACTTTTCACTTTCATGCATTGGAGAAGGAAATGGCAACCCACTCCAGTGTTCTTGCCTGGAGAATCCCAGAGACGGGGGAGTCTGGTGGGCTGCCGTCTATGGGGTCGCACAGAGTCTGACACAACTGAAGCAACTTAGCAGCGGCAGAATCTGTTTGAAAAATTTTTTTAACATTTTGCAAATACTTGATATAAAAAATAGTTAATGCTGAATCCTGTCTCATTATAGCTGTAAGTAATGTTCTTCCCACAGATATATGATGACATTTTTTAAAGTAATGTCACTGAGATGTAGTTTTATTAAAGTTTTAATAAAACTTAAGTGTTAATTATTATAATTTATAATGTCTGTTGTTTTGATTGACATGCTAATAATAATTCTTGTAACAATAGCTGAATCTGAAAGAAAAATTTTAACTCTTGAGATTTTAGCTTAAGTTCCCCTAAAAGCAGGGCCTGAGATAAGGCCTATACAGGTAATATATTTTAGGAAGAGATTCTAAGGAACAGGAATGAGGGACTGGTGAAAGTGAAGCGCAGGAGGAAGAACCAAAGTAGAGTATATTATTGAGCTGGTGACCTCATTGGTCCAGAGTTTCACCAAGGAGCTAATTTCCTGGAAGAACAGACACAGAGGCGACAAAGAACCATGGAGGCATAGAACAAGAGACAAGGGGATGCAGCTTTACGGTGGTGTCCTCCACCTCCGAATGTAGCTGGTTACCACAGTGACTGCCAAAGCCGGAAAAACATCAAGAGGTTGTAAAGTAGGGTACAAAAATTGTCTAACATATCTTAGATTCTTATAGCCAAGGAAAATTTCAGCATTTTAATTCCAATTAAATATATATATTTACTATTGGGAGGTATGACATGGTGATGATTAGTAAGAGAATTTTAAGCATATAAATCCTTTGTGTGTGCTCACTCAGTCATGTCCAACTCTTCATGACTCCATGGATTGCAGCCCACCAGGCTCCTCTTCCCATGGAATTTTCCAGGCAAGAATACTGGAATGTACTGCCATTTCCTACTCCAATAAATACATTATGTTAGTTTATAATTCTGTGGATAGAGTGAAATAAAAATTCAAAAAGAAGAATGATGTAAAATTCCCAACTGTTAAGAGCCTGCCCATCTATTAATTTTAAGTGAATAAGGTAGAAAAAAATTAAGTGGGTAAGTGGATATAAAATTCCTGTGGTACTTAGGCTCTAATGGATATATTTTTTTAAAGTACATAACGACTTTTTCTAAATGTTAATATTTACAGTACAGTAAAAATTATGTCCTTTGCAATTATTTAAATGGTGACGCTTTTAGATGTCAACTTGAAAGTACATAGTTTTCCAAAATTCTTTCAGGGATCATAGAAGTTTCAAGACTACAGGTTTCAAACATTCTTCAGCTGAAAGTGCAAATATTTATACAGCACTATGTGCTAGGAACTGTTTTAAATCCTCCAGTCACATTAACTCATTTTATCCTAACAATAACCTGATGGATTTGGTTCTATTTCCATCATCATCTGCCGTGTATAAAATAATAGATAGGGATATGGAGGCACACAGTGGGTAAGTAATTCACCTAAGCTACTGGGATCAGAGTTGGTATTTGAATGTGAGCAATTTGGCCACTGTATCTATGCCTTTAACTACTACACCATACTAGGTAATTTGTATTCAAGTCAACCAACTCAAGGACTGCATCAATGACTTAGGCTGTGTAGCAAGTATAAATCTTCAAACCAACTAATGCAATTACAAAATAAGAGAAACAATTGTATATTCCAGTAACAATTCCTCTTTTAACTGTCATTTTGCATGAGGACAGCGAAACCTCTTAGAATCAAGTTCAAGGTTTTTTAGGTTATTTGAGGTTTAAACTAGGTCAACTTCAGGATTTTTTTTTTCCTCTTCGCCTGGATGACATTAAGTCTCAGATAATTATATGATGTCAGGACCTCAGATAAGAGACACTGCCCAGGCTAGCATCTTCTGAGGTATAATGTATGATACCTGATCTTAGCACAACTTTCCATGAAGGCATCTGCTGGGATGTCTATTTTATCAGCCTCCACTATTCAGTCCATGCACTTGGCCCCTTTATCTTGTCAGTAAAGCCCTTCTAGGTGGCCCTTCCAGCTCCTCAGCACCACTTCTGTTCCCTTCATTGGGAAGCTCTCTTGTGCCACCCTAGGCCATGAACATCAGGGCCGCCAATCACAGTTATACAACGTCTCCAAGGATAACCTGCCCCCTGTCACTGCTGAGTGCCCAAACTCTCCGTCGCAGAAAACAACCCTGAATCTCTAGACTTGGCAACACAATCCAGACACTCCAGCAAGGTACCTCCTGTCAGGTTTTTGTTGTTTTGCTTTGTTTAAGGGTGGGGGAGACATGTTGCTCGGCTTACCAGGGGTTGAGCCTGTGCTCCTGGAAGTGAAAGCACTGAGTTCTAACTGTTGGACTGCCAGGGAATTCCCACTCGTGTCAGTTTAATTACATTGGATCCCTTTGATCTCAGATGAAGCAGTGATCTGATTTTATTGGACTCCTAATCTGGAATTCCCTTCCACCAAGTTTCTGCTTTGGTACCACCATCTGTGCCACTTGCTGACCGCCCTACCTGCCATCATGCTGTCTCACTCAGTGTTTTCTGAGCAGTGAACACACTTTACAGTGATGCTTGCATGTGAGATCTGAAGATGGAACTGCTGGGGAAGAGTTGCAGAGTGTGAGGCTTCCATTTTGCTGGTGTGACTACAGGTGTGACGTGGCCCTGGAGTCAACTATTCTGGCAGAAGCTTCCTGATTTCAGGTTGTGTTAATAGCTATCATAGTGTGTTCCAGGACAACAGCTTCCTTAATTCCAGATGATGGCTAAGATTACGTGATGGCCAAGATGGTGTGATTCCAGAACCATAACCTTAGAGAGCAGATTCCTGATTCTCTACCTTCCAGATTGATGTCAAGTTTCATTTCCCATGTCAGGACAGATGATGATTTTCTTGGAGTCCTTCCTTGGGGACCAGGCTAATGTGTGTTCCTCTGATCATTTCAGTACATAATTCCCTGTATTAAATGCTTTCTGATTAAAAATAGCTCGCATGGTTCCTATTATCTACAACAGGACCTTGCTTATTATCGTGGTGAACTTCCTAATTAAGATATCATATATACATGGGACTTCCCTGGTGGTCCAGTAGCTAAGACTCTGCATTACCAATGCCGGAAGCCTGAGGTTGATCCCTGGTCAGGAAACTAGACCCCACGTGTCACAACTAAGAGTTCACATGCTGCAACTAAAGATCCCACTTGATGCAACTGAGACCCAGCATGGCCAAACATGTACATACGTGCATGCATACATACACACATATTTTAGAAAAGATGTCATATCTAAATGATATTCCAAAAATATCACTTAGAAGTTCTACATTTGTAACTGATGTAGTAAGTGATGAGACTTTGGGTTGTACCACTTTTGGTGAGTGGGTAATTGTATTTTGAGTTGCTTTATATTGAGGTATTTTTAAGTTTAAATATGACTAGGTGGGAAATAATATAGTTCAGGTTGGGCAAAGAAATTAGTATGTTATATAGATATTTTAAAGTTATTAAATTATCTTTCTTAGGTTCTAAAAATCCTTTACCTGTTAAGTTTTGGAGGGAGGTGGGACCCTCTTTCCATTTTAGAAGTTGGAAATACCAGATAATTGCTTTCCCAGCCCCCTTTGCAGCTAGACTATAGGCAAATGACCTCAGCTCACCCAAGCAGGTACACTTTCATGCAGCACAAAATAACACCATTTGCAGGAAGACTGAGTTCTTGGGGCAGTGGTGGTTATAGTGCCCATAGAGCTGTCCAGTGTTGGAGGCTAGTGGTGTTAGCAGTATAAATTTAGTGCTTAGTGGTGACAGCAATTGTGTCTTCCCCAGCAAGTCTTCAGTGTATACCCCCAAGCCTGGTACTCCAGCATCCCCAGGTAGTTTGTGATCTAGTCAGTGTTGTTTAACAAATTCGTGGGTTTTTTTTTTCTTACATAAACCAGAGTATAAGCTTCTGTGGCTAGCCACTATAGGAGTCAATAACTGTTGCTTAACAAGGTTATAGCAGCATTTCCCAAAGTATATGCCATGCAACACTAGTACCCCTAGAAAGACTTTCCATATTAAATAAGTTTGGATAACAATTTATCTCTTGGAATGATTTATAACTCAAATTAATATTTTAGAAATTCTGAGAGGTCTCACAGGATATTCTTACTTGCTACTAGATGGAGTGTGAAACCAACACATGAAGGGGATGAAATACTGACAAAATTGAAGTGAAACATGGTTGGAGCAGTGGATTAAGTCAACCTTGTATCCCCCTCTGTGCACTTCAAGATGTATGAGCTGATATTCCAATAAGTTAAGTCAATTGAAGTTTGGTTTTCCATTTTCATGAAAATCCATGAAAAACCATCATCTATTACCTTGGCCTCTTGTTTATTTGACCTCCTTATCATCAATAACCTCCACTCTATTTCAGCCGCCCACCCACTCCAATGGTCTCATCGTGTTATCACTCAAAACTCTTTTACCTTTGACACCCTGAATCCAGAAATATTCTGATTACAATCAACTGTTTATCCTTTCAACCTAACTGATCAGTATCTTCCATCACATTTTAACCTTATCCAGATCTTCTAATATAACTCCCTCAACTTTTTACTGGTAAATCTACATACCTTCCCTGCATCTGTCTCAACCTTTTATCCTATCCTTTTATTCCAGTGAAAGAGATATTTTCTACTTCTGTCCCGTGCTCAGTTGCTCAGTAGTGTCCGACTCTTTACAGCCCCATGGACTAAAGCACAAAAGGCTCCTCTGCCCATGGAATTTTCCAAGCAAGAACACTGGAGTGGGGTGCCATTGCCTACTTCAGGGGATCCTCCCGATACAGGGATTGAACCTGTGTCTCTTGCTTCTCCTGCATTGGCAGGCGGATTCTTTACCACTAGCACCACCTGGGAAGCCCAATTTCTACTTTTCAGAGGCTAACTGTGTTCTGGAGTCATCCCCTCCCTGTCTTCAGACTTTTTTTTTTTCTGTAAATGTTCCCTTTTCTCTCTTATATAATTAATCTCTCTATCCTTATTGGGTTGTTCTTGTGCAAACGTAAATAAGCATTGGTATTTCTTATCTAAAAACAAACCATGTGTGCACTTATGTGCTATTTAGCCCGATCCACTTCCCCGGGGGTGCTAGTGGTAAAGTACCCACCTGCCAGTGCAGGAGACATAAGAGATCTGGGTTCCATCCTTGGGTCAGGAAGATCCCTTGGAGAAAGAAATGGCAACCCACTCCATTATGCTTGCTTGGAGAATCTCATGGACAAAAGGAGCCTGACGGGCTACAGTCCGTAGGTTGCAAAGAGTCAGACTGAGGAGACTTAGCACGCATATGGTCAAGCTTTCCTCACCTCATTCTCTCTTTAACATTCTACATGTTACACTTTGGCTTTGGCAACTCCACCTAAATGGTTCCTGCTAAGATAATGGTAGGAGATATGAGGTTGGAAGTGAATGAGGAAAATTTGGCTGATAAAGTCATTTTTGAAAGCTCTTTCTCATTCAGACTTGCATGGATGATCCAATCCCTCCTTCATGTATTTGATATAATGTGCCAATAAATATTGTGATATGCTGCTGGCCAAACTATATATTTTTGTTCATTGCTTCAGTACTCCAAGAGAACCACAACTACTGAAAAACAGGAAATGGATCTTGGTGAACAGTGAACTTTCTTTCAGTGTTCCTTATCAAATAAGTCAATAGCATCACCCTATTATTTTACATGCTCGAAACCTGAGACCCTGGAGAAGGAAATGGCAACCCACTCAAGTATTCTTGCCTGAAGAATCCCATGGACAGAGCCTGGCGGGCTATAGTCCATGGGGTGGGTCACAAGAGTCTGACATGACTCAGGTACTGAGCATACAGGCAACCTGAGACCCATCCTTGACATCTCCTTCTCTCTCATTCCTTAATCATCAATTATTGTTCATTCATTTTCCTAGATATTTTTAAAATCCTGTTATAGGCTGAATCGTATCTACCTCCAAATTAATATGTTGAAGACCTAACCCCCAACCTCTGAATGTGACTGTATTTGGAGATACGACCTTTAGAGAAGTAATTAAGTTAAAATGAGGTCATATGGGCAGGTCCTAATCCAATATGATTTATATTCTCAGAGGAAGAGATTAGGACATAGACACACACAGGGAAGAGCACGTGAAGACCAAGGAAAAGATGGTTCTCTATAAGCTAAGCTGCTGCTGCTGCTGCTGCTGCTGCTGCTAAGCCGCTTCAGTCGTGTCCGACTCTGTGCGACCCCATAGATGGCAGCCCTCCAGGCTCCCCCATCCCTGGGTTTCTCCAGGCAAGAACACTGGAACGGGTATAAGCTAAGCAGAGAGGCCTTAAGAAATCAATCCTGATCTCAGACTTCTAGCCTTCAGAACTGTGAGAAAACAAATCTGTTGTTAACCCGCATAGTCTGTGGTACTGGATGATGGCAGCCCAGGCTGACTAACACACTTCATCCCTATCATCACCACCATTGTCTAAACCACCAGCATTTGTCACCTAGACTTTTATAGTGTACTATCCATCAGGTAGTGCTTTTATCCATCTTGTTAATTGCTGTATCCTCAAGGTGTAGTATTGGAGAAGGCAATGGCACCCCACTCCAGTACTCTTGCCTGGGAATCCCATGGGCGGAGGAGCCTGGTAGACTACAGTCCATGGGGTCGCTAAGAGTTGGACACAACTGAGCAACTTTACTTTCACTTTTCACTTTCATGCATTGGAGAAGGAAATGGCAACCCACTCCAGTGTTCTTGCCTGGAGAATCCCAGGGACAGAGGAGCCTGGTGGGCTGCCATCTATGGAGTTGCACAGAGTCAGACACGACTGCTGCGACTTAGCATCAGAAGCACCAGCAGCAAGGCATAGTATAGAATCTGGCATGTGGTAGGCATTCAATAAATATTAATGAGATGGCTAAATAAATAAATAGCTATTTAGGTGGTTTCCTTGCATCCATCCTTGCCCCTGTCTCCAGATGTTCTCCACAGGGACTGCTCTCTTTGTAACAGAGTTCTGATTGTTTCATTTTTCATGCTTGATACTCTTTGCTGACTCTCCTCCATTAGTTCCAGGACAAAGTCCAAAATCAATAATGTTGTTTAAATGAGTGGTATGATTTGGCTCCCAAGTCTCTCTCCAGCTGCACTGCATGTCATTCTCTCATTCTGTCACCAATTCCAGCCACACTGGTTTTCTTTCCGTTTTTCCAAGTTACTCAATGGTCTTTACACATGCTTTTCCCTTTATTTGGAGTGTCCTTTCCCATATATTTGCCCTACTCATTCTTCAGAAATCCGACCTAAATGTTGCTTTGTGAAATATTCCATGATCACAGCACCAATACAGCTCTTTCTTTTATATCTCCCATCACTTTCCCTTCAAAACAATGATCACAATGGTAATTACTGATGTGGTTAGTTGTGAATGTCTGCTTTCCTTACCAGAGTGTAAGTTTTGTGAGACTGGGGACTGTATCTGGCTTGCTTATTATTGTATTTCTAGTGCTCAGTATCTTTATTTTATTTTTATTTGGCTGCACTGGGTTTTAGTTGTGGCGCACAGGATCTGGGCTTCCCAGGTGGTGCTAGTGCTAAAGAACCCCTGCCAATGCAGGTAGACCTAAGAGTCATGGATTCGATCCCTGGGTCGGGAAGACCCCCTGGAGGAGGGCACGGCAGCCTACTCCAGTATTCTTGCCTGGAGAATCTCATTGACAGAGGAGTCAGGCAGACTACAGTCCATAGGGTCACAAAGAGTCGGAAACGACTGAAGCGACTTAGCACACATGCACAGGATCCCTGACCAGGGATCGAACCCTGGCTCCCTGCCCTGGGAGCATGGAGTTTTAACCACTGTACCACTAAGGAAGCCCCGGTGCTCAGAACCTTTAGCTATGCCTGCGCACGTGTGCTCAGTCGCTAAGTGGTGTCTGACTCTTCTGCAACTCCCATGGGCTGCAGCCTGCCCGGCTCCTTAACCCATGAGTATACCATAAATGAATACTTGTATTAAAGCATGGGCCCAGTTTCCTAGGGCTGAACATTTTACTTTAACTATCATGTACCAACTGCAATCCTAAGGTCCAGAAGTAGTACATAGGAGGGAGTGATTAAATTCCCTCCAAGTAAGAATGAGATAGATACAAGGATGAGTAGGGAGGAGTCTTCTTTATAAAGGAGGAGTATTCAGGAAGGCACTCGATGTAGAAACAAAGGCCTATGCAAAATGCCTAGTTGTAAGGCAGGTTCTGGGAGTTGTAAGTCATTCTGTATATCCAGAGAACAAGGATCAAGGCGGTTGGTGGTGGGAGATGAATGTAGAGAGAAAAGGACTTGGTTGAATTTGTTAATGAGGTTGCATTTATCCTATCATGCAATAAACATCACTGATTTTTTTCAGTTCTTTCCTTTGTTTAGGTCTATCCATGGAAGAAGCTAGTCCTGGAGAATTTTGAGCATTGCTTTGCTAGCATGTGAAATGAGTGCAATTGTGTGGTAGTTTGAACACTCTCTGGCATTGCCCTACTTTGGGATTGGAATGAAAACTGATCTTTGCCAGTCCTGTGGCCACTGATGAGTTTTCCAAAGTTGCTGGCACATTGAGTACAGCACTTTAAAGCATCGTCTTCTAGGGTTTGAAATAGCTCAGCTGGAATTCTATCACCTCCACTAGCTTTGTTCATAGTGATGCTTCCTAAGGTCCACTTGACTTCGTACTCCAGGATGTCTGGCTCTAGGTGAGTGATCAAACCATCATGGTTATCTGGGTCATGAAGATCTTTTTTGTATAGTTCTTCTGTGTATTCTTGCCACCTCTTTTTAATATCTTCTGCTTCTGTTAGGTCCATACCACTTCTGTCCTTTATTGTGCCCATCTTTGCATGAAATTTTCCCTTGGAATCTCTAATTTTCTTGAAGAGATCTCTAGTCTTTCCCATTTTATTGTTTTCCTCTATTTCTTTGCATTGTACACTGAGGAAGGCTTTCTTATCTCTCCTTACTATTCTTTGGAACTCTGCATTCAGATGGGTATATCTTTCCTTAAGTGCTTAAGTTTCCTTAAGTTAAGTGCTTATCCCTTCCTTTCAGCCCCTATATTCAGGCCTCACTAAAGACTAATCAGTCAGGAGAGAATGCATTTCCCTTTTGAAGCACAAGGGGGAATATGAGACTGAAATTTTGCAAACGGTCACAAGGCAGCCTGAGCAGTATCCTTCAGCAAGCCCTCTGAGAAAGAGGACATAGATATTTTCCCAAGATAAGAGAGGCAACCTGACACTTCATAGCTTCTAAGAAAGTGGCAACTGTTCTTAAGTTCCCTAGACATGTGTTTGATGAGAGAAGTCATTGGCAAGCATGATATACCTAGTTGTAAGAGTTGTCAGATCCCTAAAAGTATCTGATGTTACTGAATATCCTATTGAGCATGCCCTAAATTACATACACGATCCTTTTTAATTGAACTCTTTTAAGGAGCCAGTGAAATAATTCTGACCCCCATTTTACAGATCAGCAACCTGTATGATCAACAGTACTTCAATCACATATTAGCAAATGGTGAAAGCTGGATTTGAACTACAGTCCATGGTGTTGCAAAAGAGTCAGACATGACTCAGCAACTAAACAACATTAACAACAAACTCTCTGATTCCAAAGTGTATATCCTTTTGATTATCCCTCACTGGTTATCTTAGAAAGCCTTTGAGTTCATTTTAATTAAATCCCCCTGTTTAACAGAAATGGTTCAGAAAGAGGACTGGTCAGTTGTGAGTAACGACTGATGAGACTGAGGGGGATTTTGTCCCTAGGGTGGGCTTGTGGACACAAGAACCACCAGCCACTGACCATAACTGAGCCAATGCCATTGCCATGTAAACACTCTGCAAGAAGGGGAGGCTTTGGTGAGACCAGTTAGCCATCGTCTCATTCTCAGAGAATCTTCTGTCCTCTCTGCCCCTTAAGGGCCTCATCCCTAAAACAGACTGACTTCTCTTCTATCAGGTCTCAATTCAATTGTCACTTCCTTAGACTTTCTTTCTAAAATAGCCCCTCCCCTAGTCACTTTCAGGCTTTCTTGGTGGCTCAGCAATAGAGAATCTGCCTGCCAATACAGGAGATGCAGGTTCAATCCCTGGGTCAGGAGTATCCCTTGGAGAAGGAAATGGCAACCCAGTTCAGTATTCTTGCCTGGGAAATCCCATGAGCAGAGGAGCTGAGCAAGCTACAGTCCATGGGGTCACAAGAATCAGGCATGACTCAGAGACTAAACCAGCCCCAGCCAGTCATTTTCTATCCCATCACCTTATTGGACTATTTCCTTAAATGTGCTCATCACTAACTGAATTATGTTAGATTTTATTTCCTTGTTTACTGTCTGTTTGTCCTTCTAGGATTCATAACCTTCATATGAGCAAGGGTTCTTTTGTTTAGTTCACATTTGTGTGCTCTGTGCCAGAAACACTGAGTGTTAGCACATACAAACAAATCTTTGTGGAAAGAATGAATAAATGACATAATGATGAAGGACCAGTTGCAGAGGATGAACGATATGAACAGGCAGATGTCAGTAAAGAAGAGGATTTTCAAAGACAAAGCAATCTGCCTTGGAGGAGATTGTCTCCACATCCCTGGAAGTGAGCATCCCAAGGCTACAGAAGGTGCGCCCTTGTTGGATGGTGGGGGAGGGATGATCTGAGGTTCATTTAGCGCCCCAGTAAAATTTTAATTAGATTTTGAGCCAAAACCCTGGTAGCAGGATGCTGTCTAGTCATTGTCTGTGTCAAATTATGGACTAAATATTCTCTAAAAGGGAAATGGAGGCCCAGAGGGCAGGGGAGGCAGAGATGAGGAAGTTGATAGTGCTAGATTCTGCGTCTGGGCTTTGTGGGAAAGGCCTGACTGAGATGCTGATTGTTGTTATTCAGTCCCTAAGTCTTGTCCAGTTCTTTGTGACCCCATGGATTGCAGCATATCAGGCTTCCCTGTCCTTCACTATTTCCTGGTGTTTGCTCAAACTCATGTTCATTGAGTCGGTGATGCCATCCAACCATCTGATCCTGTGGTTGGCATGCTTAAAATAAAATTAATGAAGACGTTTATGAATAATCATTTCCAGTTCAGTTGCTGCTCTTACCACTGGGCTCTTGTTCCCCTTCTTCTGGACCCCACTTCCCATGTGTCTGTCACTTCTCTTCCCATTCTCATAGGGAATGGCACCACCCAGATCACAAAACTCCCCTAGTTGCCTCCATTTCTTTTCCCCCATCTATATCCAATTACTCGCCAGATCTTATCTTTTTCATCCTTTTGCGTCCCACTGCATCTCCCAGCTCAAGCTCATTCTCTCTCTCTCTCTTTTTTTTTGGTCACACTGCATGGCCTGTAGGATCTTAGCTCCCCAGCCAGGAATGGAGTCTGTGCCACTTGCAGTGGAAGCGTGGCGTCTTAACCACTGGAACATCAGGGAAGTCCCCTCATAATTTCTTTTGAAGTCACTGCACCAGCTTTCTCTCTGGTCTCCTTGTCCTCTGTATCTTGGAACCTCTGATCCATTTCCACTGTATAAACTGAGTTCTTTCTAAAGACCATAACAGTATTGTAAAGTAATTATCCCCCAAGCTGAGTTCTTTCTAAAGTATAAAGTGGACCAAGTGCTCCCTCTGGAGAAAGCAATGCAACAGCTCCACATTGCCCTGATCTTTGAGTCCATCCTCCTCAGCCTGGCTCCCCAGGCCCTGGCTGACCTCTGGCTCTGATTTACCCTCCTGCCTCATTCATCACCTGTACTTTGCTCATCATGTCTGTGCTTCCAGAGACTTACAATCCCTGAAGTTCCCTGAAGCCTTTGAATAATTTCATACATTTGGGCTTGGCTCATGCCTGCACTTCTGCCTAGTTTCTTTCTCCCTGAGTTTAACTCCTACTTACCCATGAAGACTCAGCTTAAGTCTCAACGCTGCATCCCAGCATGGGGCCTAGTGCTTAGGCTTCTCCCCAGTGATGTGTTCCACAGTGAGAAAATAGCCACGTCTTGCCAAATGTGGCTGATTTTAATCTTGGCTTTCCTTACTTTCAGTAGCTAAGAAACCACTGGCTACTTAGTTCTTCCTCTCATCCAGGATGGCATGAATTAATCCCTGCTTCATAAATTAATGTGAAAGTTGAATGAGATGGTAGATGTGAGAAATCTTCTGTGAATATCTATATGCCTATCTATTCAGCAAATATCCCTGCCCCTTCTAAGAATGATCTAGGAGATCATGTTGGGTTGCAGCTTGGCCTATGCTTTTGTGAACTCAGGTCAGTGGGTCTCAAAACCTGCTATCTTGCATGGACTCTGAGCATCTTGGATCAAGGACTATTTGCTGTGTGGGTGAGGGAATGAATGAGTGAGTGAATTCAAGGTAGTGGGAGAAACCGAGACAAATTCAAGGCAATGTTATGGAACAGGTCACACTCTGGGAGCTAAAAGTAAGTTAATGTTGCTGGAGCTTAAGGCGAGATGGGGGAGTGTCCACTAGTGAGACCAGAAGGTCATAGGGGCCAGACCACAAGAGGCAAAATATACATATTAACAGATTTAAGCTGGGTTAGGAAGAGTCCTCGGCTGCAGTGTTGGAATGTGGTTACAAGAGAAGTTTGGAGGCTACTGTGGGTCTAGGACAGTGAGAAGGCTGTGGCCATGTAGTGGCAAGGAAGGGACGGAATGGAGCACTCTCAGGAAGTAGTACAGATAGGTTTTGGTGAAGGATTGGTAAGATGGGCAAGAGAGAGGGGTGGCGGGTGGGACCTGGGTTCTGATTATTCACATGTTGAATGCTGTGTGTGTGTGATTCCACCCATGGGGACAGCAGTGTGCCCTGGTGATGGGGCAGTGTCCTCACTGCGCATTTTCATTTATTTTACAAATGAAAAGGCTGAGGCACAGAGAAGAAAGAAGGGCTGATTAGTGCAAGAAGTGGTGTTTGAAACACTTAACCATTTTTCTCATTCATGCCTCTTTGTAAAGTCACTTTGCTCTTCTCATTAAAAGCCCTTTGAATCTGGGCCAGGCTTGTGACTTGACTTGGCCAACAGAATGCAGCATATGGGATGTTTTGCAGTTTCTGAGGCTAGGCCTCAGATTGTGTTTTTTGCCTTGCTCTCCTGGAACACTGCCCCGAGACCACCATGTGAACTGGTCTGGCCTGCCAGTGGATTAGAAGCCTCCTGGGAAAAAACTATGGCACTCAGCCCTCAGCCAGCACCAAATGCCAGACCTAGGGGTGACCTTCCAGCTGAATGCTGCTCACAAAGGATCTGAGATATTAACAAAATCTGCAAAAGAACCCATCCAGCCACCCACAGAATTATGAGAAATAATAAATTATTGCTATTTAACCCACTGAACTTTGGGGAGTGATTGTTATGCGGGAAAACATAACCTGAAGGAACTTCTCCATTCCCATTACCAGTGACTGGCTCCACTGTCTACCTGGTTGTTTCTGCAGAATCCCTTTCCCCAACATCTTACATTTAATCTGCCACCAGCTCCTAAGTACACACTGGATCCCTCTACCTCCCACTTTCCCCATGCCTTGACATGAGTTCTGGTCCTCTTCATCTCTCATCTGGATTATTACAGCAATCTCTAACTGGGTTCTCTCTCTCTCCTTTCTCCCTGCTCCCTACCCTTGCCACTCCATCTATCACACCCACCACAGTCAGAGCTATCTTTCTTTCCTTTTTTTTCCAATGTAATTTGCAGCCTGTGCGAGTATGTGTGTGTGCTGTCATGTCTGACTCTTTGAGACTCCATGGACTATTGCCTGCCAGGCTCTTCTGCCCATGGGATTCTCCAGGTAAGCATAGTGGAGTGGGTTGCTATTTCCTCCTCTAGGGGATCTTCCTGACCCAGGGATTAAACCTGCATCTCTTACTTTGGTAGGCAGATTCTTTACCCCTGAGCAACCCACAAAGCCTTAGAGCTGTCTTTATTACATGCATATATAACCAGTTTACTCCATTGCTTCAAACCTCTTGCTTTTAAAGTAAATTCCCAATAATGTGATTTCTAAGGCCTCAGACCAGCCAGCCTCTGCTTCTCTTTCCAGCCCTGTCTTCCACCACTCCTCTCACAAACCTTATGTTTCTAGAGCTGCTTTATACATTCTGGTGACTTCCAGGCACCTGCACCAGTTTCTCTGTTAAACGAGGCAACCTGCTGAAGAGGTCAGAGAAAAACACTTGACTTGCCAGCAGATCTACATTCCTAGGCTGGCTATGAGGGACTCACACTGGGGTACAGATCTGAACCTTGTAAAGATCTGAACATTCTAAGTGACATCCACACTTAAGCTACTACTTTCTTCTGTTCTGTTCAGTCGCTCAGTCATGTCTGAATCTTTGCAACCCCATGCACTGCAGCATGCCAGGCCTCCCCATCCATCACCAACTCCCAGAGTCTACCCAAACCCATGTCCATTGAGTCGGTGATACCATCCAACCATCTCATCCTTGGTCATCCCCTTCTCCTCCTGCCCTCAATCTTTCTCAGCGTCAGGGTCTTTTCAAATGAGTCAGCTCTTCACATCAGGTGGCCAAAGTATTGGAGTTTCAGCCTCAATATCAGTCCTTCCAATGAACATCCAGGACTGATCTCCTTTAGGATGGATTGATTGGATCTCCTTGCAGTCCAAGCGACTCTCAAGAGTCTTCTCCAACACCACAGTTCAAAAGCATCAATTCTTCAGTGCTCAGCTTTCTTTATAATCCAGCTCTCACATCCATACATGACTACTGGAAAAACCATAGCCTTGACTAGACGGACCTTTGTTGGCAAAGTAATGTCTCTGCTTTTTAATATGCTGTCTAGGTTGGTCGCAACTTTCCTTCCAAGGAGTAAGTATCTTTTAATTTCATGGCTGCAGTCACCATCTGCAGTGATTCTGGAGCCGAGAAAAATAAAGTCTGACACTGTTTCCACTGTTTCCCCATCTATTTGCCATGAAGTGATGGGACCAGATGCCATGACCTTAGTTTTCTGAATGTTGAGCTTTAAGCCAACTTTTTCACTCTCCACTTTCACTTTCATCAAGAGTCTCTTCAGTTCTTCTTCACTTTCTGCCATAAGGGTGGTGTCATCTGCATATCTGAGGTTATTGGTATTTCTCCTGGCAATCTTGATTCCAGCTTGTGCTTCCTCCAGCCCAGTGTTTCTCATGATGTACTCTGCATAGAAGCTAATAAGCAGGGTGACAATATACAGGCTTGACGTACTCTCTTCCCGATTTGGAACCAGTCTGTTGTTCCATGTCTAGTTCTAACTGTTGCTTCCTGACCTGCACACAGGTTTCTCAAGAGGCAGGTCAGGTGATCTGGAATTTTCATCTCTTTCAGAATTTTCCACAGTTTATTGTGATCCACACAGTCAAAAGCTTTGGCATAATCAATAAAGCAGAAATAGATGTTCTGGAACTCTCTTGCTTTTTCGATGATCCATCAGATGTTGGCAATTTGATATCTAGTTCCTCTGCCTTTTCTAAATCCACTTGAACATCTGGAAGTTCACTACCTTCTTGACTTTTCTTTTTTCCTTTCTTTCTTTTTGAAATTGAAGTATAGTTAATGTAAAATGTAAGTGATTGATTCTCATTCAATAAAAAGCATCACTTGTATATGTCATGTGCAAACTAGGAGTTAGAGAAGGCTGACTACTCCGACAACTAGAAAAGATCTAAGGAAATTTTGTTCGTAGATCTCTTAACCCCAGTGGTGTTCACCAAGCAACCATGATTCTGCAATCTAGTCGAAAGAGCTCTTGACTTGGAGTCAGACAGACCTGATTCAAATATGGTTCTTCTACTTATCATATGTGTGACCCTGGAAAGCCATTTAAGTTTTCTGACTTCTATATCCTCATTTATAGAAAGAGGATGGCAATCCATACCTTGCATGATTGCACTAAGGACTAAATGAGACAAAGATATGAGTTAATCCAGTATATTTTAAGGTCTTAATGATTGTTAGCCAGTCTGATCCCAGGCGAAAGGTAGAATTTTGTCTTTCTTCTTATTCTCGCTTGGCATTTAGATCTAGAAGTGGAGACAGCCCAATATAATATGATTTGTTCTGTATTCTCTCTGGTAATCACCTGCTAATCAAAACAGAGGCACAAATGATACAGCCCAAATGTCAGATATGACCTTCCTGCCCCTTTAAGATCTAAATGCAATGAGTCTGAACCTCAGTTTTTACATTTTATTGCCCTTGTCAGTTGGAAGACATCCTGAAGTTTTCTGCAAATTCCACAAAGACTTAATGCTCCCAGAGTCTCTGTGTCTACTCTCCTTTTTCAACTCAGAAAAACAAAGCCCATTGCTCAATTTTCCTACTCACTCACTCATACAACTCTTCTCTCTCAGGAAGCATTCCTGAGTGTAATGGCCTTTACTGAAGTGTTGAGAGTCACAGAAGATGATTACATTATATGTGTGACAAGCAACTTCTCCCATGTAATGCATTCCAGTGCTTAAACGCCCTCTGTTTACCTACCATGGGAAGGTTACTTCTGACCCTTTATCCATGCAGCACCTACCCTTACACTGATTTTCTTACTATTTTTTTCCTTTCCCCTTCCCAGCTCTCTTTATTACTCCCCCCACCCATTTTGCTAAGTAAATTCCAAATTCCTTTCCTTTTTTGCACTGAGCAAGTTAGTGTCTCGCTTCTCCTCTCACACTTACATATACACACTTCTCAAGGCCCTAAACAGGACAAAAGGACCTCTGTATGTTAGAGTTTATCCTTCCCGGAAGGCAGTTGTGGTTAAAAGAGTGTTTTTGGTTCTGTTACAACCACAATGTTTCCTATTTATGGAGGGCTTACTATGTGCCTGGCACTCAGTCAGGTGCTTTCCAGTAGCTATCCCATTTTCTTATTTGATCTTCACAACATTATTACTATTTCTACAAACAACAATGAAGTGCATGTGTTAGAAAACTGAGTTAATTTACATAAGGTCACACAGCAAGTAACTGTGTAGAACAAGGATTAAAAAGTACGTCTGTCCAGTTCTAAGTCTGTGCTCTGTCCACTTTACTACATGCAAGGGAAGAAAGAGGAAGTGATAAGAAGACCGGAGGCAATGTGAACCAATACCATCTGGTCTCCTATTGTCTCTCAACCCCAAAAGGGTGCATTTTTTTGTGTTATCTCATTATTCCTGTGAAGAATGAATAGTTATTATCATGACACCCATTTTGAAAATGAGAAAACTCAAGTAAGACAGTGAAGGAGCAGGCAGCATAGGATATTTGATTTGAAGATCACAGAGGCACTAGTTCTGGGTGATTAAGAAGTTCAAGGTATGACCATGGAAGGGAAAGTGAAGAGGAGACCAAGGACTGAAGGGTCAGGAAACCACATGGCTACCAAAGGCACCAGGAGGGTGGCTAGACAGGGCTAAGGCGAATGACCATGAGCCAGAGGTTGGAATCTTCAGTGCAGAGGAGCTATTGGGGGTCAGTGATGTCCTTGATAAGAGGGATGGAAGGTGGTGTGTCTGGAGACAAAAGGAGAAGCAATTTTTGTACAAGGGTGGATGTGGCAATGCTAACCCCACCTCTTGCTTTTGTGGTGTGTGGAGAGTAGGGAAGTGAGAAGCCTTCCTGCAGAAGGTGGCAAGAAAAGTCCTGGAGGACTGTCAAGCATTAATAAAGGCCAAGAAGTAACCTGAGTATGCTCTGAAGAAGCAGAGGGTGTAGGAAAGTTTGTTGTCGAAAGAACAGGATTCTAGAGGGCACAGTGGGAAGCACTGTCAGGATGTGGATGGTGGGAAGGTGAGTGAAAGGGAGGGGGTGGAGAAGGTCAGAAGAGCTCAAAGATGAGCCTGAGAGAGATGTCAGACAACCAGAGGGGCTGTCTTTTGGGTGGCTCTTTGGGTCAGAGAGACACATTGTAGATAAAGTCATAATGGAATGTAGGGAAAAAATGTTTTGATAGCTCACTCTGTTGTCTAAGATTTTTTTCTTAAATTGATGTATAGTTGTGTTAGTTTCAAGTATACAGCAAAGTGATTCAGTTACATAAACATATAAATCACTTTGCTGACAAGTTCTGATTAGCCAAAGCTATGTTTTCCAGTAGTCCTGTACAGATGTGAGATTTGGACCATAAAGATGGCTAGGTGCCAAAGGATCGGTGCTTTTGAACTGTGGTGCTGGAGAAGACTCTTGGGAGTCCCTTGGACAGTAAGGAGATCAAACAAATCAGTCCTAAAGGAAATCAATCCTGAATATTCACTGGAAGGACTGATGCTGAAGCTGAAACTCCAACACTTTGGCCACCTGATGCATAGAACTGACTCACTGGAAAAGACCCTGTTGCTGGGAAAGATGGAGGGCACCAGGAGAAGGGGACAACAAAGGATGAGATGGTTGGATGGCATCACCAACTCAATAGACGTGAGTTTGAGCAAGCTCCGGGAGACAGTGAAGACAGGGAAACCTGGCAAGCTGCTGTTAATGGGACTGCAGAAAGTTGGACATAACTGAGTGAGTGAGCAATAGACTTCTAAGGTTTGAGAAGGGGGCTGACTATGGGGAGGAATTATAATTCTAAACCAAACATGGCAGCTGGTTTCTGTGACTTCAGGAAGACTTGAAATGAAGTCCAGGTCTGTATGCAAGGATGGGATGCTATTTACTTGTTATACCTGCCATCTCTGGCAGAGCTGGGACTTTCTAATGACAAAGAAAGAACATTTTCTCACTCCAGGCTACTACTGGTAATGGAGAGCCATTGGAAATGTTTTGTTTGTTTCATCAGGGTGGAGGTAACATGGTGACATATAGAACAACCACTCAAACTGCTGATGTAGATGGTAGCTTGAAGAATGGAAGCAGGGAGACCCACTGGGAGCCCATTGCTTTAGTTCAAGCAAGAAGTGATGAGGCCTGAACCAGGGTGAGAGCGGTGGAGATGGAGAGGAAGAGAAGGGATAGGATACCTTGAAGTGAAGTGAAGTGAAAGTCGCTCAGTAGTGTCTGACTCTTTGTGACCCCAGGGACTGTAGCCTGGCAGGCTCCTCTGTCCATGGGATTTTCCAGGCAAGACTACTGGAGTAGGTTGCCATTCCCTTCTCCATAGGATACCTTATGGAGGCGTTACTACCAGGCTGATGGGATGTAGGATGTGAAGGAGTGCATAGTGTATACAACAATGCCCAGGTTTCTGGCTTCGCTTCCAAGTAGACAGCCATCAGATCCTACCCCTCTCCGTGGGCTTCTTTTGAGTACGAAGTGATAAGCGCACAGGCGAGAAATGGCATAGCTACAAACCCGTCATCATCTACTTTATCATCAAAGCCCTTTGATCACCCTACTAAGTTCAGTCTATGGAACGAGGCGCGAGAATTAAGATAAATCACGATAGTCAACCAGGTATTGGGGATCTTCGGGTCCCCAAGAAACCTCGTATCCCCTACACCTGCAGGGAGCCGAGGGCCAGGCGAAAGCGGGCTCCGCCCCTGGGCGGGGCATGGGTGGGGCCTGGAAGCGGCCGTAACCCAGCCCAGCTGCAGCTCCAGCCTCTGCCCGAAGTCGCCTCGGAGGGGACCGGACCCGCCCCGCCCCGCCCCCCACCTCCCTGCTCCGCGAACCCGCTGCGCCTTCTGCCGCCCGCCGCCAGGTCCAGCGGTTCCGCGGCGCTGCCAGGGAGCGAGCCGCTCGTCCTCACCCGGAGTCCCAGGTAAGGGGCGCGGCCCGGCAGCCCGCCTGGGGCGGATCTGGGACCGATCCCCGGAGCGGGGCGCGGGGCACAGTGAGCGGGCATTGAGAAGGAGCACAGGGCAGCGGAAGGGACACCAAGAAGAAGGGGGCCAGGGAGGCCACTAAGGAAGGGTACCGCGGCAGTGAAGGGGCACGTAGCCCGGGGAGGGGCCCTGAGGAGGGTCTACCCGGGCTTTGAGGGCCGCGAGGGGAGACCCAAAGGCAGGGGCAGCGGGATCGGAGAAACAAGAAAGAGGGCGCCGGGGCTGGGTAGAAGGCTGAGCGGCAACTGGAGCGCAGCGAAGGCTGGTAGAGGGGGAAACTGGGGGGAGGGGGATGGAGGCGGGGGAGATGTAAGAAGGGAGCTGAGAGGGGCCGTGCGGGCAGAGGGTACCGAGCAGCCGACGGGCGGGGAAAGGGGTGTTGAAGCGAAGAGATTAAGGAGAGCGAGGGAGGGGAGGTGTGGAAGTGAAGAGCTAAGGGGAGGGGTCTGGGTGGTGGGGGTCGTTTTGAAATGGAGGAGTGAGACGATGAGGGGAAGGCGCGCTGGGCAGGAGCAGGATGCTGGGCGGGGAGAGGGTAATCCGAGTGTGGTGTGGAGTGGAGCCCAGCTGGGTATAGGCAAGGTGGGTAATTGGAGTGGGGGCTTGGACGTGGGAAGCTAGGAAGAATGAGAAGGTGGGAGGCAAGGCTAGGTCTATCCAGGCTGCAGAGAAAGCGGGTGGGGAGCTGGTGAAGGGAGAGTCCTGGCCTTGGATATGGGCTGTGGGAGCCTGAGTTCTGGCTAGAGGTGGGCTGTGGAGAGGCACTGCAGTCTAGCAGGGGGTTGGGGGAACTGTCCTGGAACTTGGAGAGTTTAGGGTGGTGGATGGGCTGGGTCATGGTGCAGAGAAAGCCAGGTGTGGGTTGTGGTGTGAGAGTGGGATGATGGGGGCCCAGAGTGGAGTCCAAGAGCACCCTGTCTTAGCTCCTCACAAGCTGAGGAGGGGGCTCAAGTCCTGGACCCTATTACACTGCTACCTGGAATCAGAGACAAGAAGAGAATCACTGACAGGGAAATTCATCCACAGGCCGACTCTTGTTCTAGAGTCCAGGTGTAGGAAGAGATTTTTAAGGAGGGCAAAGTGGCAGCTTCTGGCAGCTATTAGAGGTGCAGAGGGGAGTGAGAGAAGAACAGGGACATCCATCTCAACTGCATGGAATCCAGATGGAAATGGGTGAGGAATAGTAAAAAGAGCTGGATGTGTTTGTGTGCACAGGTGTGTGCCCACCTGTTCTACTCATATAAACGGAGAAAGACAAGGGAAGTCTGTTGAAAGCCGCCTGTGGTATAAAGAAGCCCTGGTGCTGTGTTGTTGCTGTTTAGGTGCTCAGTTGGGTCAGATTCTTCATGACCCTATGAACTGCAGCCTGCCAAGTTCCTCAGTCCATGAGATTTCCCAGGCAAGAATACTGGAGTGGGTTGCCATTTCCTCCTCCAGGGGATTTTCCCAGCCCAGGGCTGGAACCCATGTCTCTGCATTGGCAGGCGGATTCTTTACCACTGAGCCACCGGGGAAGCCCCTGGTGCTTGCTTGCAGGAGCAAAGACATTCTGCTGGAGGATGGTGGGTCAGGGAAGACTTTGAGGTCATGAAGGATTTAGCTAGCAGGAGGAAAGTATGTTCCATTCAGAGGAAACAGTATGGAAGAAGGCAAAAATCTAAAATGATCTCCAACCCAAGAAATAAATCTCCAGTTTCTTAAGGATTAAGATGTGAAGGGAGGCACCAGTAACTGGTAGAGGATGTTTGGAAAGGTTTTTCCTCTAAGCTGGAATTCCTATGGTTTCTCTTCATCTCCCCAGAGCACAGGGGAGATGGCACACAGTAGGTGCTCAATGAATGTTGACTGAATGAATAATTGAGCTGTGGTTTTGCTCTTGCCTCCATTTCCTCACCTGCTCCCAAGAATTGTTGTGAGAATCAAATATAATTTGGGTGAAAGAGCTTCATAAACTGTAAAGCACTGTATAGAAGAGAGAGGCCACTGACGTTATTATGCAGGTTTGCCTGCATTATGGTGGTCATTTCAACCACTATCTCTTTCCAGCCTGGAGAAGGAAGTGAACATTCATCAAGCATCTATCGTATGCAAGGTGGAATACACTATGAAAACGCCTGGTAGAGTGCCTGGCATTTAGTAGTAGGTGCTCACTAAATGAGAGCTCTTTATCATATTGTTTCTGTGGCTCTAAGAGATCAGGGGAATCTTCCCACAATGAGGAAGTGGGCTGGGCTGGGCTGGTGGTGGGGAATGCTTTCAAGAAAGGTTGAATCAGAAAAGCGAGTGGAGTATGGCTTTAGGGAGGAGATTGTGTTTAGCAGGGTGAAGTTCAACTGTTTAACTCCCAATAGGAAGACAAAATTACATTTACTGAGCACCTGCTATGTGTCACATTGCAGCCTTACCAACATTGTGAGTGAACTGAAAAGTATTAGTTGCTCAGTCGTGCTGGACTCTTTGCAACCTATGGACTGTAGCCTGCCAGGCTCATCTGTCCTTGTAATTCTCCAGGCAAGAGTACTGAACTGGGTAGCCATTCCCAACCCAGGGATTGAACCTGGGTCTCCCTCATTGCGGGCAGATTCTTTACCGTCTGAGCCACCAAGATTGACTGTAGTCCTCCCGACAATGCTTATTTTACAAATGAGGAAACTGTCTTAATCATGCAAAGTTTCTTGCCAAGGTCAAATAGCTAATAAATGCTAAGCCTGGAAACTGAATCTAGCCTGTTTGTTTGGAATCCCAAGCAATTTCCACTACGCGGGTTGACTTGGTAGAAGAAAACATGAAGCACACAGACAAAAAAATTTTTTTGGAAAGGAGTTATAAAGCACTGTCATATACTAGTTTTAATTCTTCCAGTAGTTTGCCCAGAAGTCATTTTATAAACTCATTTTATAGATAAGGAAACTGAGACCCAGGGTGAGATCTGCCTAAGGTTACACAATTGCTTAGAGAGCCAGGGCTCAGTCCAGGTGTCTCTGACTTAATCCTGTGCTCTTTCCATCAAAGGGAATTTTCTCCGTGTACCTCTCCACTATGTGTATTCAGCTGATCTCTTGTTGCATTTTAGGGCTGTCTCCTCTCCTTCCCCCTTTCATGGCTGAAGTTGGCCTCTTCCTTAGTCAATCAGACTCAAAGTGTTATTTTTCACACCAGTTCTCCTAGGACCCATTTCCTTCTTCCCCCGAGCCTGAAACCAGAGATGAGGTCCCTGGGCCTTCATCTGTATTGCTTGTCACGAAGAGCAAGAGCTACACAGCTCTATCATTTATGTGACTGTCACAAAAGAGAGGGAAGATCTGATTGATGCTTATCTGACAAATGCAGTTCTGCATTGACCTGTCTGCTCAGATCTGCCTCAGGCAGCTGCCTGCTGGGTGATTTTTACCTCTCTTTTGAATGTCTGTGTAGCCCCTGCCTTCCTTTTGAAAAGATCTCCTTGGGGGCTCCCATCTGAACCTATCTTCCAGCTGAACTTCTCAGCTCTCTGGCTCTCCCTGTTCTCATACCATCTTCTGGGAAAGCTACACTGTGTGTACATAAACAGAGGTTGACAGTACAGTATGGCAAATGCTAAGAAAGAGATCTCAGGGTGCTGGGGATGTTTTTCTTTTCTTTTTAAAATTATGTCTGTTTATTTTGAATTGATTGATGATGGCTTTACAAGACTGGTTTTTATTTCTGCCATACTGGGGATGCTTTTCTATTCACCCTAAAATTGTTGTGGGCTTTCCTAGTGGCTCAGTGATAAAGAATCCACCTGCAATGCAGGAGTCGCAGGAGACACAGGTTCGATCCATGGGTCAGGAAGATCCCCTGGAGGAGGGCATGGCAACCCACTCCAGTATTCTTGCCAGGAAAAAAACCTCATGGACAGAGGAGCCTGGCAGGCTACAGTTCATGGGGTCACAAAGAGTCGGACGCAACTGATCACATATGCAGTAAAATTGATGTGGTTTTTATTTTCTTTAAGCCCAGTCCAGTCTGAAAGTCATCAGATGATAGAAGTTCTAGTAATGATGCTCCAACTGACTTGCTGTGTGACCTTTGATAATTCAGTTCTCTTTGTGGAACCTTGATTATTTTTTCCCCTGAAAATGAGGGGAGTGTATCAGACCAGGAACTGAAACTATTTTTTTACTCTTGGCTCATACCTATGGCAGACATAGCTAATAAAGACAGGCACTTTACCTACTAATTCTATGCAAGGCCAGTATAGTTTTTTTCCATATACTGTATGTATGAAGCACCCTTATACACATTTTCTCATGGACTGCAGTACACCAGGCTCCTCTGTCCCCCACTATCTCCCAGAGTTTGCTTAAATTCATGTCTGTTGAGTTGGTGGTACTGTCTAACCATCTCATCCTCTGTCATCCCCTTCTGTTTTTGCCTTAAATCTTTCCCAGCATCAGAATCTTTTCCAGTGAGTCAGCTCTTCCCATTAGGAGGCCAAAGTATCAGAGCTTCAGCTTCAGCATCAGTCCTTCCAGTGAATATTCAGGTTTGATTTCCTTTAGGATTGACTGGCTTGATCTCCTTGCTGTCCAAGGGACTCTCAAGAGTCTTTTCCAGCACAACAGTTCAAAAGCGTCAATTCTTTGGTGCTAAGCCTTCTTTATGGTCTAACTTTCACATCTGTATATAACTACTGAAAAAACCATAACTTTGACTATATAGACCTTTGTTGGCAAAGTGATGTCTCTGCTTTTTAATATACTATCTAGTTTTATTGTAGCTTTCTTTCCAAGGAGGAAGCATCTCTTAATTTCATCCTGTAATCACTGTCTGCAGTGATTTTGGAGTCCAGAAAAATAAAATCTGTCACTGCTTCTACTTTTCCCCCTTCTATTTGCCATGAAATGATGGAACTGGATGCCATGATCTTAGTTTTTTGAATGTTGAGTTTTAAGACAGCTTTTTCACTCTCCTCTTTCACCTGCATCAAAAGGCTCTTTAGTTCCTTTTCACTTTCTGCCATTAGAGTGGTATCATGTGCATATCATGGGCTTCCCTGGTGGCTCAGAGGTTAAAGCGTCTGCCTGCAATGCGGGAGACCTGGGTTCAATCCCTGGGTCGGGAAGTTCCCCTGGAGAAGGAAATGGCTACCCACTCCAGTATTCTTGCCTGGAGAATCCCAAGGATGGAGGAGCCTGGTGGGCTACAGTTCACGGGGTCGCAAAGAGCCACTTCACTTTCATGTGCATATCTGAGGTTGTTGCTGTTTCTCTTGGCAGTCTTGATTCCAGCTTGTGATTCATCCAACCCAGCATTTTGCCTAATGTACTCTGTATATAAGTTAAATAAGCAGGGTAACAATAAATAGCCTTACTATACTCCTTCCTCAGAGAACATCATGAGAAACACTAGACTGGAAGAAACACAAGCTGGAATCAAGATTGCTGGGAGAAATATCAATAACCTCAGATATGCAGATGACACCACCTTTATGGCAGAAAGTGAAGAGGAACTAAAAAGCCTCTTGATGAAAGTGAAAGTGGAGAGTGAGAAAGTTGGCCTAAAGCTCAACATTCAGAAAACGAAGATCATGGCATCTGGTCCCATCCCTTCATGGGAAATAGATGGGGAAACAGTGGAAACAGTGTCAGACTTTATTTTTTTGGGCTCCAAAATCACTGCAGATGGTGACTTCAGCCATGAAATTAAAAGATGCTTACTCCTTGGAAGGAAAGTTATGACCAACCTAGATAGTATATTCAAAAGCAGAGACATTACTTTGCTGACTAAGGTCCATCTAGTCAAGGCTATGGTTTTTCCTGTGGCCATATATGGATGTGAGAGTTGGACTGTGAAAAAGGCTGAGCACCGAAGAATTGATGCTTTTGAACTGTGGTGTTGGAGAAGACTCTTGAGAGTCCCTTGGACTGCAAGGAGATCCAACCAGTCCATTCTGAAGGAGATCAGCCCTGGATTTCTCTGGAAGGAATGATGCTGAAGCTGAAGCTCCAGTACTTTGGCCACCTCATGCGAAGAATTGACTCACTGGAAAAGACTCTGATGCTGGGAGAGATTGGGGGCAGGAGGAGAAGGGGCGATGGAGGATGAGATGGCTGGATGGCATCACGGACTCGATGGACTAGAGTCTAAGTGAACTTCAGGAGTTGGTTATGGACAGGGAGGCCTGGCGTGCTGCGATTCATGGGGTCGCAAAGAGTTGGACACGACTGAGCAACTGAACTGAACTGAACTGATACTCCTTTCTCAATTTTGAACCAGTCAGTATTTCCATGTCTGGTTCTGTTTCTTGACCCACATACAAGTTTCTCAGGAGACAGATAAGGTGGTCTGGTATTCCCATCTCTTTGAGAATTTTCCACAGTTTGTTGTGATCCACACAGTCAAAGGCTTTAGCAGTCTTAATGAAGCAGAAGTAGATGTTTTTCTGGAATTCCTGTGCTTTCTCCATGATGCAACCAATGTTGGGACTTTGATCTCTGGTTCCTCTGCCTTTCAAAACCCAACTTGTACATCTGGAAGTTCTCCATGCATGTAGTGCTGAAGCCTAGCTTGAAGGATTTTGAGCATAACCTTGCTAGCATGTGAAATGAGAGTAATTATATGGTAGTTTGAACATTCTTTGGCATTGCCCTTCTTTGGGATTAGAATGAAAATTGACTTTTTCCAGTACTGTGGCCACTGCTGAGTGTTCCAAATCTGCTGACATATTGAGTCAGCATCATCATTTAGGACTTTAAAAAGCTCAGCTGGAATTCCATCACCTCCACTAACTGTGTTCATAGTAATGCTTCTTAAGACACACTTGACTTCACATTTCAGGGTATCTGGATCTAAGTGAGTGATAACCACACCATCATGGTTATCTGGGTCATGAAGACCTTTCTTGTATAGTTCTTCCATGTACTGTTGCCACCTCTTCTTATGACAGTGATCAAAACCATCTCAAAAGAAAAAGAAATGCAATTAGGCACAATGGTTGTCCGAAGATGCTTTACTAATAGCTGAGGAAAGAAGAGAAGTGGAAAGCAAAGGAGAAAAGGAAAAATATGCCCAACTGAATGCAGAGTTCCAGAACATAGCAGAGTATAACTTTTCAATAAGCATTGCTGAGAACTAAGAGGAGAATGATACAATGGGAAAGACTAGAGATCTCCTCAAGAAAATTCAAGATATCAAGGGAACATTTCATGCAAGGATGGGCATAATAAAGAAGTAAATAGGAAAGAGAAGAAATATTTATGTAAAGAAATGGTGACTCTAACTTAATTTATAATAATTGAGAACAGAAAAATAAATATACAACTTTAAAGAATTGGTCATGTGACACAATGATAGGGTTAAATACGGTATAGTCAATTGAAATGATATTTACAAGGAATTTTTAAAGTCTCAGTAAGATGTTTATGATATAATGTTAAGTGAAAAGGAGTAGGATACAAAACTAAAGATCTCAGCTACTAAATAAAATACACACGGATACACATGGAAGATACAGACTCGAGAGTATGGTATGCTGTCATATATATATATGTATATATAAAGTATGAATAGACTTCTATGCTTATATATGCAAAGACTATCTCTGAAGGATACATAAATTGTTAACATGTTTGCCTCTGGCGAGAGATACTAGAGATTGGGAATCAGGGGTGGAAGCAAGATTTACTTTTCACTGTAAACTTTTAGGTTCCATATTACTTACTTTTTATGCTGAAAGTTAAGAAAATAATGCAAATGACAAATGGTGATAAAATAATAGTAATTTTACTATTTGATAACTTGCAAATTGTGAAGTTTGAATCATTTTTAATGTAAAATAAATGTTTTCAATATAGATTATTTATATATATAAAGAGTAATGCATACACTGGTTTATTATAAAAGTGTAAAAGGATACAACTTAGGAACAGCCAGGTGGAAGAGATGCGTAGGGCAGGGTATGGGGAAAAGGAGGTCTTGGAGCTTCCATGGCCTCTCCAGGTGTGCCACCCTTCCAACACATCAATGTCATCACCAGCCTGGAAGATCTCCATGCCCATTTGGTTAGGGTTGTTTATGAAGACTTTGTTCCTCTAGGCATGACTGATTAAGTCATTGGCTTTTAGTCATCACCTTAATCTCCAGCCCTTCTCTTCCTAGAGGTTAGCGGGTGATGCTGAAAGTTCCAATCCTCTAACCATGTGGTTGGTTCCTCTGGCAACAAGCCCCTACCTGAGGTTGTCCTGGAGCCCCAGTCACCAGTCATCTCATTAGCATACAAGACACTTAATCACTTGCACTTCCAGAGATTCCAAAGGCTTTAGGAGCTCTGCCTGGAAGCAGGTACCCAGACCAAATACATATCTTTTATTATATCACAGTACTCAATAAATGGTAACTGTTACATGGTTATTGTCACCACCATGTCCCTCGTGGAAAATAACGAGTACTTAACAAGTATTTACTGATAATATTAAGGCCCAGGTATACCACAATATATATACTGTTTAAATTAAATAATAAGATATAATTTCAAAATAGATGATACTCTGGTGTGTGAAAAAATAAAGGAGGAAATGTACTTCAAATATTAAAGATGGCAGTTTCTGAGTGGATGGGGTGTCTAGTAATTTAAAATTTTTCTTTTCTTTAGTCTTGTGTTTTTCCCTAACGTTTAATAATGGATATATACTTTCAAAGGTGAAATTTTCTCTTGTAAACAAAGATGACTGGTAGCAGAGCGGAGGATGGTGTGAGGTCGTTGTGATTGCTTCCCTTGTCTTAGATAGAAAAAAAGCATAATTCCTTTGACTTGCCAGTCCTTGAAATGAGCTCTGCATCTTGTACAATGAAAAACTGAAAAGTTTGGGCTATGAGACAGTTGGATCAGGCCAATTGTTCCCCTCCAATCTCACCTTCTTCTTTCGTGTAAATGCTCTGTCTGAGTCTCCAAGTGTCCTGGGCATGTTCCACACCTGCCTAGTGAGCCTTGCCAAGGGGCAGGCTGATACAGCGGTGGGCGTGTAGGTCCCAGTAAAGCCTTGAGAGCTGGGAGAAAAAGAAAGGGAAGAGCAGAGGCCACTGAAGGCTTGTGGTGGCCTATTTAAGGAAGTATTACTAAGGGCTGCTAATAATCCTACATATTCATCTGGCTTTTCTTCAAGTGAGCTTTTCACCTTTTGCATTTGTCAGCTTCTTATCTTTATAGCTTACCTGAGAGGCCCAGAGAGATAAATCATCTCTCTTTCTTTTCCTTTAAGGAAAAAAGCAGGAATTCCTAAAGAGGATGACACTCTGGACATCTTATGTCAGGGCTGTCCTTCCGCCCTCCTCTTGACTACACACCCCGCCTGCCTGAGTACCCAGTGTTAAGCAGGAGTGATGGCAGGTGGAGAAGTAGGGTCCCTGCAGAAAAAGAAATAAAAAAGCAAGTAAGACTATGGGGCCAAGTGCTCGATTATGGATGGCATTCAGACTGAGGTCTCAGGGAAGGTCTGGCATGTAATAAATACTTGCCAGATGAATGAATGAGCAAATGAACAGGAAATAAATGAAGGAGCTAGGCTTTGAAGGATTTGGAATAATAATAATTTATATTCACACGTGTTGGGATTTACCAGTTTATTAAGATCTTACTCCTTGTTATCTCATTTGAGTCCTGTAATAGCCCTGTGAGTAAAGCAGGGCAGAAATTGTTCTCCCCATTTTCCAGATTATGAGCTTGGGCCCCAGAGTAGTGATATGACTTTTATTAATTCAGTATACATTTACTGAGTGCTGATTACATACTAGGACTTGTGCTGAAACTAGAGAAATACATTAAGAAATGAAATACATTAGGTCCAAGAGGCTTGGTGTAAAGGAGAAGCTGGAATAGTAAACAGTTTCTGAAATGATACAAGTGCTATTGGAGTGTACTGGGAGCCTAGGGCCAGGAGTGCATGCCTCTGCCCTGCCCAGGGGAGGTAAACCTTCACATGGATCTGGAAGGTGGAATAGGAGTTTATTTGAAGGAGAAGAGTATTGTGGGCAGAAAGAATACATAGCTAAAGGTACAGAAGCAAGAAATAACAGTGTATTTAGAGTGGAGTATAATTTGGTATGGGCTTTCCTGGTGGCTCAGTGATAAAGAATCCACCTGCTAATGCAGGAGACATGGGTTTGATCTCTGGGTTGGGAAGATCCCCTGGAGAAGGAAATGACAATCCACTCCAGTACTCTTGCCTGGGAAATCCCATGGATGGAGGAGCCTGGTGGGCTACAGTCCGTGGGGTTGCAAAAGAGTTGGACATGATTTAGCAACTAAACCACCACAACAACAGCATAATTCTATAGAAAGTAGCACAGGTTGGTAGGGAGAAGCCTTAGGGGAAGGTAAAATTTAGAGAATTTCTTTTTTGGTTGGTTGGTTCTTTGTCAAGTTGAAAAGTTTGGGCTTGATCTTTAGAACTATAGGGAGCCATAAATGTTTTTGAAACAGGAGAATGAGAGCCCTGTGTTGGCTTTTCCTGGAATGTTCAAACATTTGCTGTCTTGACCTTCCTCCCTCCAGCCACCCCCAAACTCAGCTTAGGAGCTGTCTCCTGCAGGAGCCTCTCCTTGACCACCATGTCTTCAGGCTGGGTAAAGTGCTTCTGATGAGCTTCCTCAGCCAAGGCTTCCCTCTGTCTTATCACTTATTCACTGCTTTGTTACTCTGTGTTTTGAGTTTTTTACTCTAATCTGCGGCCACTCAGAGGTCAGACACCATGTCTGATTCATATTTGTATTCTTTGTGCCCAGCATAGGACTTGACTCAGAACAGTGTGCTCAGTAAATATTTGCTGAAGGAATATTTGGGAGGAGCTGGTTCCACCCCAATCCTGGGTTCCACCCCAATCCTGAGATGACATTTGGGGCAGGTTCAGTGAGGGGGTGATTCTGAGTAGAGTATTTCCTCAGTGATGCTGGGGTGGGGAGTGAGTGTGTGAATGGGTGTGTGACCATTAAAAGTTAGGTGACTCAGAGTGACACTGGAGATGTGTTCCTGAGTGACCGCAGGTCTCTCCTGCAGATGGCTTCAGTGACTGATAGTAAAGCCGGAGTCAAAGATGCTTCTGACCAGAATTTTGACTACATGTTCAAACTGCTCATCATTGGCAACAGCAGTGTCGGCAAAACTTCCTTCCTCTTCCGCTATGCGGATGACACCTTCACCCCAGCCTTCGTCAGCACCGTGGGCATCGACTTTAAGGTGAAGACAGTCTACCGCCACGAGAAGCGAGTGAAGCTACAGATTTGGGTAAGTCCTGGGCATCTTGGGCAGAAGTCAACTCCCGAAAGCTGACTCGCTTGCTAGTACAACGGCTGGGCAGTGGGGCCAGTTTAGAACTTTGCTGGGGTTTATGACATTAGGCCCCAGTGCTATAGCATGTCTGGCCCCTGGACTGTCCCTTGCTAATTTTATGCATTTGCTCTCATCTGGGGACTCAGTTGCTTCTGCTGCTTAACTGTCCAAGAGATTTTATCCTGGATTATACAGATGAGTGACCAAGAGTCTGGGCTTTGGAGTTATAGGCCTGGATTCAGATTTCGGTTTTGCCAGTTAATAGTCATGGAACCTGGACTAAGTTACTTAACCTCTCTAGGCCAGGCTTTCCTCTTTGGGGATTATAATGACACCTATATCATAGGGTTGGTGAGTGCTTAGCATAGTTCCTGGAACATAGTAAATGTACAGTAAATGCTAGCTACTGTGTCCATAATCTATCACTGTGTAATCACCTTAAAACTTGATGGCTTAAAACAACAATAATTCATTAACACACAGTTCTGTGGATTGAATATTTGGGAGTGGCTTGGTTTCTGGCTTGTGATCTATTATGAGGTTGCTGGCAGATGTTGGTTTGGGTTGCAGTCATCTGAAGGCTTGAGTGGACCTGAAAGATTCCTTTCCAAGGTGGCTTACTCATGTGTCTGGCACTGGCTTTAGTAGAAGACCTTTGTTCCTTCCTACATGGCTCTCTTCATACAATGTCTTAATGACATGGAGCTAGGGGGAAAGATCCAAGAAACCAAACTGAAGTGGTGATGTCTCTAATTAGAGTATGCTGCTGCTGCTGCTAAGTCACTTCAGTCATGTCCAACTCTGTGCGACCCCATAGACGGCAGCCCACAAGGCTCCCCTGACCCTGGGATTCTCCAGGCAAGAACATTGGAGTGGGTTGCCATTTCCTCCTCCAATGCATGAAAGTGAAAAGTGAAAGTGAAGTCGCTCAGTCGTGTCTGACTCTTAGCGACCCCATGGACTGCAGCCTACCAGGCTCCTACGTCCATGGGATTTTCCAGGCAAGAGTACTGGAGTGGGTTGCCATTGCCTTCTCTGTAGAGTATGCTATTGGTCACTAATTCAGTGTAGAAAGAAACTGTACAAAAGTATGAGTCCTGGGAGGTGAGGATTATTGGGGACCATCTTGGAAACTGGCTGCCACAGCTACTATTATTGGTATTTACCAGTGTACTAATAAAATATATACATATTTGAGATGATAATAGCAACATGTACATCAATACTTTTTGATAATGAATTAGCGTTGAGATTGGAAATTTTAAAAATCTGTGATTTAAAGTATTCAAAATGTATTATTTATTACCAGTCCACTCAACATTAATACATTGTGCATATATGTTATTAGTATAATCTGTATACAGTACTTTTTGTTTTACAATTTTTTCCCATGTATTAGTATTATCTCACAACCCCATGGGACAGATATTCAGAGCATAATTAATTTACCTTAAGTTGACCACACAGCTACAAAGTGAGGTTCCAATGCAGATCTTCTGATTCTAAACTATGAGTTTTTTTTCTCTACACTGTGTCCATTAGGTATTATAGAATCCATGTTTCCATTTGTGGTCATATTAAGTATTAATTCATATAGAGATAAAAGTTTATTTTGTTTATTTATTCTCTATTAAAAGCATCAAGGAATCATAAACCACTGGAAATGGGAGAAACTATGCAGACCATTTAGTTCATTGGTTCTAGAAGTGTGGTGTCCAGATCAACAGCATCAGCACCATTAGGAATTTGTTAGAGATGCAGAATCTCAGGTCCCTCCTCACACCCAGAGAATCAGAAACTCTGGGGTATAGCTGAATAATGTGCTATAACAAACCATCTGGGTGTTTTGAGGTAGGGTAAAACTGAAGAACCACTGATCTGGTTTAACTGCCTCATGGTGAGGACCAATCAGCATTTATTAAGCGCCTATTATGTGCCAGTGCTTTCATTTGTGTAGTCTGACATCCTCCCTGCAGCCAGTGCACAGAGTGGGCTGAAAGCACAGGATATCCGGGGCATGGTGAGCAATCCAGTGAAAATGGAGCAAGGCCGAGAAAGAGCCGGGAGGGGATGCTAAGAGAAATTTGCTGGAGAGGCTGTCGGGTGGCAGTTTGGGGGTTAGAGAGACCTTAGATAACAAATAAAAGGTTCTTGACATGGGTCAGAGGCTACATGCCTGATTATTCCTTAGGGAGCTGAAGAAACTTACTAGAGTTTATTATCTTTGAATACAAGATCAGTGTATACTAATATTTGCTATATGGATTGACACAGATGTCTTCATTTGATCTCCACATTAGATGGTTGTATATCCTACACTCAAACACTTCTTCAGGTGGAAGGAGACAAGTCTGCCCTTCTAAGGGATTGGCAGTGGTGGCTCCCTCACTCTTTTATTCATTTTCAGCCCATTGTGAGCTTTTGCAGTTTTCCTGTGCCTCATTAAGTGGGTTTATTGATTGTACTGTCTATTTTTAATGAAATGAACCCCCATGATATATATGTAGCTTTAAAAGAAACCCACAAAGAAGCTTCTGATTGAGGACTATACTAATTATAGTGAGCCTAAGTGAGCACAGATAATGGCTAGACATGTTTCCCCAATACCTAGCACAAGTTCAATGTTAGCCATGTTTTGAGGTAAAATCAATGACAATCTAATATGATCTGACATAAGCACATTGCTTTTGCTAAAAAAAAATTAGCAAAGGTGTTTTTGTGTGTGTGTGTGTTTGTATGCATATGTACTTTCTGTAGCAGAAAATAAACATTACTGTTCATAAATGCATTAAAATGTAAGCATTTGAATATTGCCTTTGTCATTGTATTTTAATATCTTTCGTGTACTGAAGCAGGCAGATATATAGGCTTTGGCAAGTCACTCCACTTCTGTGAGTAGGTAATATCCTCAACTGTAAAGGTCTCACAGGTTTGTTGAGGGGAAGCTACACGTGATAACATAGTATTGTGCCTGCAATACTGTGTATTAAGAATACAATAAAAGTTAGGTTCTGTCCTCTCTCTGCTCCTGACGCTCATGCAGACAGTGACTGACTTCCCTCCCAAGGTTTCCCACCTGTGGTTCCAGAAGTGCTGGAATGGCATCCAGGGATTCATTAGCACTGTATGAAGCGTTCAATTAAATTTCTCAAGCTCATTCAGTCTCTCCCAGGGGATTTCAAAAAGCCATTGTCAAGGTGGAAGGTGGAGAGGGAAGAAGAGGAGGTTAATATTGCTGTGCAGGACCATTCACAGAAGGAGTTTCTGCCACCTCTGGGGGATCGTGAGGGTACTGGTGGTGCCTTGTTTCTCAGCGTCCCTTGCCATGTAAGTCCTTGAGAGCCTCTTCTGTGTCCAGAAAGGTTAATTACTGTGGACTAGAGAAGATAATCTGACTGGGGAGGTAAGGGTAGGGGAGAAATCTCATTAATAGAGAGTGAGAGCATGCACAGGTGTGGAGGGAGGAGGGAGAATTGGTAACTACACAGCAACAGACCTGACTAGAGGCCACTTATTGCTTGGGTGCTAGTTGCCAAGCAACCCCTGGGGACCTGTGGGAAGAGAAGAGTGGGAGTTGGCCTTCCACTACCCATTGTGAGGGCTATTGGGTCTGGGGGAAGGGAAGAGTCCGGGGGTCTGAGGGATGATGGAGCCAACCCAGGAATCCTGGGTTTTAGTCCTGGCTCTGCCCTGCAGTGTGGTCATTGTGTGATCTGGAGTAACTATTCCCCTCCATGGACCTGTTTCCCCAAAGATCAAAAGGAGAAAATAATCCTCTCTCTTCTTGCCTCGTGGGATGTTGTGAAGTTCAAGGGAAGACATGGAAAGGAAAGTCCAAGGAGAATTATGAAGCTTTGAGTAGCTCAGGATTATGGATATTGTCAGTCATGTGAATTCTTCCTGTATGTGCTTTAAATCATTCTTTGTGTCTTCACATCTTCCCTCTGACCCAAGGAGGTAGTTATCTCCTTAAAGAATGGGTGGTTGGGCTTCTCTGGTGGCTCAGTGGTAAAGAATCCACCTGCCAGTGCAGGAAGATATTTGACCTCTGATCCGGGAAGATCTCACAAGCTACAGAGTACCTAAGCCTGTGTACCACAACTACTGAACCTGTGCTCAAGAGCCTGCGAGCCGCAAATGCTGAAGCCCACAAGCCCTAGAGCCTCTGCTCTGCAACGAAAGAAGCCACTGCAGGGAGAAGCCCATGCACCACGACTAGAGGGTAGCCCCTGTTCATCACAACAGCCCATGCAGCAAAAAAGACCCAGCACAGCCAAAAATAAATAAAACTATACATATATGTATATATGCTTAGTTGCTCAGTCTTGTCTGACTCTTTGCGATCCCATGAACTTTAGCCGGCTAGGCTCCTCTGTCCATGGGGATTCTCCAGGCAAGAATATTGAACTGGGTTGCCATGCCCTCCTCCAGGGGATCTTCCCAACCCAGGGATCGAACCTAGGTCTCCTGCATTGCAGGTGGATTCTTTACTGTCTGAGCCACCAGGGAGGTATATATATATACCCCACCAATATAGGTGGTTGAGCCTAGAGATGTCAAATTACTTGTGCAGAGCCAAACAGTGAACTCCATTCTTTTATTCATTCAGTAGACATTTATCTGGTACTTCCTCTGTGCTAGGCACTGTGCTAGCTGTGGGGAAATACTCTTTCTATTCTCTTGGAGTTTTCATTGAAGTGGGGGAGATAGACACTAAATGTCACTGTTCAGTCGCTCAGTGGTGTCTGACTCTTTGCAACCCTGTGGATTGCAGCATGTCAGGCTTCTGTGTCCATCACTAACTCCCGGAGCTTGCTCAAACTCATGTCCACAGAGTCGGTGATGCCATCCAACCATCTCATCCTCTATCATCCCCTTCTCCTTCTACCTTCAATCTTTCCCAGCATCAGGGTCTTTTCTAGTGAGTCAACTCTTTGCATCAGATGGCCAAAGTAGACACTAAGTATATGAGTGAAAAATATCTAATTTCATCTGTGATAAGGGCCATGAGGAAAAAAAAAATCAACTTATTTCAAACTCCAGCACTGAGGTGCTGAGCTCAGGAATCACTAAACTGTGACTTGGGTCTCATCCCCAGTTTGCAACTGGGGCTCAGGCTCAATTCTATTCACAATTTAAAAGGCTCACTCCAGGCCTGGTCTCTGTCAGGGGATGCAATGGAAGGGGCCTCCACTCTGGAAGGCCAGGATGTCCTCTTTCTCACTCCCACTAGCGAGGCTTTTTTTTTTTGGTGACCTTCTTGTCAGGAAGACTTAAAAATAGGTGTGTCTCTTGTGTCTGGAATTACTTGTTTAGAGAATGAGAAATGGACTGGCTGGCCCAACATTTTTCTGTCGAGAGTTCAAGAATTCTGTGTTTTGTGAAGGATTTAAAGATCACTCTCCTCACTCCCGGGCTTGTCCTGGAATTGCTGTTCTTCATCCTCTTTTTCTTTCTGACCTCCCTCCTCTGAAATCCTCAGTCCCTATGGTGCTTGTGTGTACCTCCATTATTCAAGTTGTTTTGTTGTGTTGGTGATGATTTTGGGGGAAGGGGCACTGCGCCACACAATCCCTTCCTCTGTCTTTTAGCCAGCTGTGTAAATTTTGTCAGCCTCTCTCTCTCTCTCTGACTTCCTGCCTTTCTCTTATAAAGACCCATATGATTACCTTGGGCTCACCTGAATGATTGAGATAATCTTTCCCATTTTAAAAACTTAATCACATTTTCTAAGTCCCTTTTCCCATGCAAGGTAATATATTCACAGGTTCTGGGGATTAAGACATGGATATCTTTCGGGGACCATTATTCTGATTACTACAGCATCTATTAATAACATGGAAAAAACCTAATATAAATTCTCCCCATTTTTCAGGGCTCTGACTCGGGTCCCCTTGTCTCTAATGAGAGCCCCCTCTGCTAACTCCCTGAAACAGGTCCTGTCTGTGGCTTAAAAGGCTCAGACTTCCTGCTGAGAACGCCTGCCATCTTGTTTGGTGCCAACAAGCCTGTGAGCTTGGAGCTTATCACATCTCAGTCTCATTTTAGACATGAGGAGGCTGAGGTCCAGAGAGAGAGGACTTTACTAAGGGCCCATTGCAGGGTCCATAATGCCACCTTCAGGAAGTTGAAATCTGGCCACCAGAACATAATGCAGACCCACAGAGAGGCCGATGGACAGCACAGAAGAGGCTGGAGGCTGAACAGGAATACGTGGGCTGTGACAGGTCCCTGTGGCTTCAGGAATATGGAGACATTGCTGAGTACAACATTCCCTACTTAGCTCTTATGATATTCAGAATCGATTTTTCTAGGCAGCAAATTTCCTGGTGTGGCTGCAGAGACATGTTGATACTTTCATCTTCCCAAAGCCGGTAGGAACCAGCTGCTAGGAAGTTTAATCTGATTTTTAAAATCACAACAAAGACTATGGGAGGTCAAATCAGAATTGCGGGCATCGTCTGCTTTTGTAATTTGCAAAAGAGTGAACCAGCAATCCTGATCTGCTCTTCTAGGGGCTTGCACATTTTGGGACCACCACTGCCTTCCTGCCACACAAATTGGCGCGGGAGGAAGAGAAGTAACCCACAAGCCATTTGCACATTCATTCATTCAATAAACATGTATGTCTATTATGTGCCAGGCACTGTCATAACAGGGCAAATAAACAGCTACAATACAAAATAAGTGATATAAAGGGATGAAGAAAGTGCTGTGGGAACACAGGAAAGGAGCTACTATCTCTGCCTGGGAAAGCTATTTTAGGCTTCACAAAAAGGGGCCATTTGTACTGGGTGTTGGCAATTGAGCTAAGAGGTTTTCAGGTTAGTGCTGGGGAAGATCTTTACAAGCAAAAGATGTGTGCAAAATCACGATTGCTTTCAAGGACCCATATTGTGTGTCTGGCTCTGGTAGGCTCTGCAGGGATTGGTGAAACAGTATCCCTCCTTCTAAGGAGAGGGTGGTGCTCGGGTGTTAAGAGACGTATAACATGTACAGAAATAGCGACGATGCTGCAAATATTAATGATGCCTTGAGAGAGGTACAGAAAGTTTTGAGAGTTCAGAGAGGGAGCGCTCCTTCTAAACTTGAGAGCATCAGAGAGGGCTCCATGGAGGAGGTGGCTTTATGGTAATGAAAGCTGGCTCTAGCATATAATAACATCCTCAGGAGCAGGGCTCTCCGTCTCATTCATTCCCTCTGTGGTCCAGGCTGACCTCAGTTTTTGACTCTGCGGCTGCATGCTGAGATCCCTGCAATGATTTACTTGTTCAAGAAGCAGCACAGCATGTGATCAGGGGCATGGCCTTTGGATGGAGCAACCTGTGCTCCAGAACCACTTCTGCTGCTGTCACCTAGTTCAAGTCCCATTATTTCCCTGTACTTCACTTTCCTCTTTCTAAAATAAGGATAATTTTAGTAACATCTGCCTTGTGTTGTTGAGAGAATAATATGAGACAATGCTTAGCCTAGTGGCTGGTACACAGTAAATGATCCTTCATTGGTAGCCTTGTTTTTATTAACTCTGTTACTCTCAAGGGTTGATTTGTGGCAACTGAAAGTCTAAATGTGATCTGAGCTGATTCTGCATCCTTTTTAGGAGTTGAGGAACATCCACCTGAGTGCTTTCTCTGACTCTCAAGCTGAGTGGTGTTGATGGCTGACTGCTTTGCCAGAGCCCTGCCCTAATGGCACATGCAGTTTAGTTGGGAAGAGAAAACAATTCAGAAGACCATTAAGGGCTAAAATGTGTGTTGCTGATAATTTTTCATCAGCACTTCTCTTTATTTAATGAGCACAATACTGTTTTGGTTTTCCTCCCCTAACCACACAGCTCCTTGTGTAATTTTTAATTGTATAGCTATAGGAAAGAAGTAGCCAAGATATTTGCTGCACACGCTTGAACTGTTGGGTCAGCAGCTTTGTGTTACTGCCCTAACTCGGGGAGAAGGTATTTGTGTCTTACAGGGATATGTAGCTATATATTTTGTTTGTTTTCATTTGTTTTAGTCACTGAGTCATGTCTGACTGTTTGCAACCCCATGGACCCCCTGCCAGTCTTCTCTGTCCATGGGGTTTTTCAGGCAAGAATACTGGAGTGGGTTGCCATTTCCTTCTCCTGGGATCTTCCCAGGATCAAACCCACATTGGCAGGCAGATTCTTCACCACTGAACCACTGCTATGTATTTTACTAATTGTGAAACCCTGGAAATTAGTGATGTGGACAACTTGATGTGGTCTTTAAACAACTCTCTGCAGTATTCTTTTCTGTTACCATAAATTGTATTTAAGTGCTTGCTCTCTTTTGCTTTTCAATTGTATCAATACCATTGGTAACCCTCGACATTTTAATATTAATAAACTGTGGTGCTGAGTGTATGCATTGGCATGCAGGGAAGGGAGAGTTCAGTATATAAAGTGGGTAAGAAAGACCTCTGGGAGGAAGGGGGGAGGGCATTGCAGAGTAAGGCAAGAGGGGAGGGTATAATAGAGATATTCCAAGCAAGAGGGGCTCTCATAAGCTGAAATGAGGGCAGATATTAAGAGATAGGGTCAGTTGCCATGTGCTTTGTAGGATGTTCTTTCTGTGAGGTGACTGAAATCCTCCCACATCTCCCAGTCACAGCTCTTGCCTCTGCTCCACCTCCCACTCACCGTATCCTTTCCAGCCACAACAAACTTCTATGCATTTGTTCGTTTATTTACTCATTCATTCATTCAGCAATATTTACATTGTGTGCACCAAGCACTGTTTCAGGTACAACAGACACAGCAGTGAAAGTAACAAATGGAATTCCCTTTCCCACATTCCCCTAGATTTAAGGAGGGAGACTGGCAATGAATAAATATGCAGTATGTTCCATGATGATAAGTACTCTGGAGGAAAATGCAGCAGGCAAGGGGGATAGGCTAGGATAGGTGGGCTGTTTATAAATTTAATCAAGGTGGTCAGGGTGAACTTCACTGAGCAGGGCACTTTTCAGTAAAATTCTAAAGGAGGAATAGGTTATTTGGAGGAAGAGGATCCCAGGGAGAAGGGAAGGCAAGTGCAGAAGCCCTGAGGCAGGGGTATGCTTGGCACATTCCAGGGACAGTAGAAGGCCAGGGGGATGGAGCAGGAGAGTGGTCACAGATGAAGCTGGAGTTAGTGGGAGGGCTAGATTGTCTTGGGCCTTGGAGGCCTTGTAAGTCTTTGGGTTTTTTTTTTTTTAATCCAAAAGGTGTAATTGTTATACAAAAACCTGTACATATTTAATGTTTATAATTTGATGGGTTTGGACACATGCAAATACTTCTGAAACCATCAGCACAATCAAGATAATAGACTTATTCAACTCCAAAGTTTCCTTGTGCACTCTTACCCCCTCCTTTTTTTTCAGTAGTAAGAGCAGTTAACATGAGGTTTGCCTTCTTAAAAAATTTAAGTAAATACTACAGTTCTGCTAACTTACAGGTACTATGATTTACAGCAGATCTCTAGAACTTGCACCTTGCATAACTGAAACTTTATAGCAAATTCATCAAGTCCTCACTTCCTCTCCCCTCAGCCCCTGGAAACCACTGTTCTATTTTCTGCTTTTATTTGACTATTTTAGATATCTCAGATAAATAGAATTATGCAGTAATGTTATTGGCTTATTTCACTTAGGATAATGTCTTCCAGATTCATCCATGTTGTTACAAATGGCAAAAATCTCCTTTTTTAAGGCTGAATAATATTCCATTGTGTGTTTATACCACTTTCTCTTTATCTGTCTAAATCAATGGACGTTTGGGTTGTTTCCATATCTTGATTAATGTGAATAATGCTGCAGTAAACATGGGATTCAGATATTAGTTGCTCAGTTGTGTCTGACTCTTTTTGACCCCATGGACTGTAGCCTGGCCCAGCTCTGTCTATGCAATTCTCCAGGCAAGAATACTGGAGTGGGTAGCCATTCCCTTCTCCAGGGGGTCTTCCCAACCTAGGGATCAAACTGGGGTCTCCCACATTGCAGGCAGGTTGTTTATTGTGTGAGCCACCAGAGAAGCTGAGAAGATTCTTGAGAGTCCCTTGGACAACAAGGAGATCAAACCAGTCAGTTGTAGAGGAAATCAACACTGAATACTCGTTGGAAGGACTGATGCTGAAGCTGAAGCTCCAAACTTTGATCACCTGATGCAAACAGCTGACTCATTGGAAATGACCTTAATGCTGAGAAAGAATGAGGGCAGAAGGAGAAGAGGGATATAGAGGATGAGATGGTTGAATGGTATCACTGATTCAATGGACATGAACTTGGGCAAACTCCAGGAAATAGTGAGGGACAGGGAGTCCTGGCATGCTACAGTCCATGGGATCTCAGAGAGTCAGACATGACTTAGCAACTGAACAACAACAAAAAACATGGAATTGCAGATATCTCTTTGAGGTTCTTACTTCAATTCTTTTGAATACATACATACCCAGAAGTAGAATTTCTGGATCATATGGTAGCTCCGTCAAAGGACTTGAATAGACATTTCTCCAAAGACACATATGAAAGGTCCAACAAGTATATGACAAAATGCTCAGCAGCACTAGGAAATGCAAATCAATACCAGGAAATATATTCTCATACATGTTAGGGTGGCTATTATAAAGCTAAAAAGATATGAAGCATTGTGAAAGACTTGGAGCCCATCTACACTGTTGTTTTGTTGGGATGTAAAATGGAGCAGCTGCTATGGAAAACAGTATGGAGTTTCCTCAGAAAAATCTTTGAAGGCTTTGGGCTTTACTCTGGATGAGATGGGAGAATTTTGGGCAGTGGAATTATATGATCTGACTTATATTTTTTTAAATAAAATTTAGTTTTTGATAATTTTAGATTTATAGAAAATTTCCAGTGATTGATAGAACAGAGAGTTCCCATATATCCTTCACCCAGTTTCCCTATATAACCATGGTGCATTTGCCAAAACTAACTTAAAATTGATACAGTATTAGTAGCTAAATAGACTTCAATTGAATTTCACTGGTTTTTCAACTAATGTTCTTTTACTGCTTCAGGATCCAATCCATGCTGCACTTAATAACTTTTAAAAATTGAGATATAATTCTTATATCATAAAATTAACCTTTTTAAGGTTTACAGTTCAGTGAATTTTAGTATTCACAAAATTGTGCGACCATCACTACTAATTCCAGAATATTTTAGTGTCTTGCACTTTAATATTTAACAGGATTGCTCTGAGGCAGGGTATGTCTGTTTCAAGAATAAATTATAAAACAACAACAGGCAGAAGTGGGAAGATTGGTTAGGAGTTGTAATAATCAGGCTGGGAATGATTGTAGTTTGAAGTAGAGGGGTAGGAGTAGTGGGAGTGAAAGTGGTCAGTGATGGTAGTCAAAGTGTGTATGGTTTGAAAATATTGTTGACAGGGTCTCTTGTTAAATTGGATGTGGGAGAGAAGGAAGGAGAGGAGTCACGGATGATCCCAAGCGTTGGGACTGAGCAGCTGGAAGGTTAATGATGCCTCTGACTCAGATCTGGAAGACTTCGGGGACATCAGGATTTGGGGAGACAACTAGGTACTGAGTTTTGGTTATGTTAAATTTGAAATGCCTGATAACCAAGTGAAGTCACTCAGTCATGTCTGACTCTTTGTGACCCCATGGACTGTAGCCTACCAGGCTCCTCTGTCCATGGGATTTTCCAGGCAATAGTACTGGAGTGGATTGCCATTTCCTTCTCCAAGGGATCTTCCCAACCCAGGGATTGAACCCAGGTCTCCTGCATTGTAGACAGACGCTTTACCGTCTGAGCCACCAGGGAAATCCAATAACCAAGTAGAGATATAGAATAGGCTTTTGGATAAATGAATCTGCGGGTCAGTGCAGAGGCCCTGCCTGGAGATATAAATTAGCAAGTCATTAGCATAGGGAAGGTATTTAAAACCATGAAGCCAAACAAGATAAAAAGGGAGGGTGTGAAGATAGGAACATTCTAAGGAGTAAAGACCAGAGATATTCCAACATGAAGATGTTGGGAAGATAATCACAAAGGATACTAAAAAAGAACAACTGAAAGGGGAAAATGCAGGGTCTTTGCAGCCAAACACAGAATTTTCTAGAGGGAGAAGAGATAAGCTGTGTCCAGTGCTGCTGCTCAGCCTGTATGAGGACTGAGGATTGACCACTGGATCTAGCAGCAGGAATTTTATTGGTAACCTTGACTCTAGCTGTTTTGGTGGAGTAGTGGCAACGAAAGCCTGCTAAGAGTGAGAGAGGAGAAACTAGAGAGACCAGCCATACATAGCACTTTTAAGGATTTTTGGTAGCTGAAGATGAAGGGGGATGTTAGTCAGAAAATGTTTCTGATTTTTGTTTTTTAAGATGAGAGAAGTTGCATCATGTTTGTGCGCTGGTGGGACAATTCAATAGAGATCAACAAATCAAGCAACCAACAAAGAAAACAAAACTGACATTGTGGGAGACAGAGGAGAGCTTCTAGGACAGTGTCCTTGAGTTGATGAGAGTGGGATGACAGTGTGAGTCCTTGCTAGAAGCACAGACTGGGCATCCATATTAACATGGCAGAGCTGGAAGGAATGGGCACAGGTGCAGCTAGGGGTTGGGTTCCCAGGTGGCGCTAGTGGAGAGTAACCACCTGCCGATACAAGAGACATAAAGTGACGCGGGTTCGATCAGGATCCTCCCTAAGTCAGGAAGATCCCCTGGAGGAGGGCATGACACTTCACTCCAGTATTCTTGCCTGGAGAGTCTCATGGACAGAGGAGCCTGGCAGGCTACAGACATAGCATCGCAGAGTCAGACACGATGAAGTGACTTAACACACACACACATGCAGCTAGGGGCTACATGTGCTGGTGGGAATTCTCTTGGATACACTTTTTTGGTGGAGTAGGAAGCAAGGTCGTCAGCTGAGAGTGAGGTTGGGAGAGGGGACGCAGAGATTCAAGAACAGAGGAGAAAGTCGTCTCAGAAGGTGGAAGAGGGAATAGACTAGGGAAATGTAATTTGATTGCTGATTAGCATTAAGGCTCCACTTGAAATTAGTAATCATAAATTTAAATTCATAAATTCAGAGCATAGTTGTGTGTTTGCTCCGACCATGTTTTGCTCTGTGGATGCAGTCATAGCAGAGGCAGAGAGTTGGCTCTAATGAAAGTATTGTTTTGCTGAATGGGTATGACAAAGAAATCGAGGACCAACGGAGTCTGAGGTGTGTGCGGGAAACCAGTGTCATAATTGGCCCTAGAATTCAAGCTGGGCAGAGAAGGAGGTATGATGTAAAGGCAGTGAAAAGATGGTAGAGGTTGAAGACTCGCAGCTGGGAATCTAGAAGGAATGAACTAGAAAGATCACAGCTATCTGAGAATAGGAGGTTGAAATTCCTATTGGTACCAGCAAGGTGGAGGGCATAATTGTGAGTGGCTGAGGCAGGGATGGAGATCAGCATGACGGGAGAAGAGGAACTTGAGGGAAGATGTGGGAAAGCTCACCTCTGTGGCTATGAAATCACCAAAAATTATGGAGAGAGTAACATGAAGCAAGAACTGCTCACTGGTCAGCAGAGGGATGAGTGGGTGGCGTAATCTCATAATGTAAGACCCAAAGCTGGAGGACATATTGTTTTTTGAAGGGGGGAAAGAGAATGCTCTGCAGGCTGGGGTGGAAAGCAATAACATGTGTCCTACTTTCTGGCCCAGAGATTCAGAGGTAGTGAGAGAGGAGCAGCCATCAATTTGGGAGAAGCCATGCCCTCAAGGAGAATCAGCTTTCAATCACAGCAGGAAGGTGAGGAAAACATCCAGACCAGAGGTGGAGGAAAATGAGATTTCTCTGATGACCAACTGTGGGTTTCAGAAGGCCCAGGGAAAGCCTTCAAGGGGAGAGGAGAAAATAGGGCTAGAAAAGATGATATACATAGCTGTAAGGGAATCAAAGCCCAGTAATTAGGAATGGCTGGGCAGACTGGGGCTTCTTGCCATGACTGACATGAATGGAGGAATAAAGGCTACAGACAGTGGTTGTGTGGGGGCCACAGGGGAGGGATATGGGTCTTGCTTCCTCTTGATCCCTGGTTTTAGAGGCCCGGAGGCTGGAGGATCTTGCTTTCTTACTCAGAAGGCCTCCCTCTCCATTTCACACATCAATAGTTATTGTGGCAATAAACAGCAACCACCATTTATGTAAAATATCTTCACCTGTAAAATGGGGCTAATAATACCTCCGGCAGGGTTGATGTGAGCTGACAATGGCACTGCCTAATGGCCAGCACTGTGCTCAGTGCTTTTAGCAACTCATGTTATTCTCCCAGCAATCCTGTGAGCTAGGTAGGTATTGTTATTATCCTTGTTTTATAGATAAGCAAACTGAGGTCCACATTTCCCCGGTGGCTCAGCAGTAAAGAATCCACCTGCCAATGCAAGAGGCACAGGTTTGATCCCTGGGTTGGGAAGATACCCTGGAGAAGGAAATGGCAACTCATTCCAGTATTCTTGTCTGGGAAATCCCAGGGATAGAAGAGTCTGACAGGCTACAGTCCATGGGGTCTTTAAGAGTCGGACATGGCTTAGTAACTAAACAAGAACAACAAAACTGAGGTCCAGAGAAGTTAGGTAGCTTACTTAAATTCACTAAAATAGTAGGTTGTAGAGTCCAGATTTTTTTTAAAAGATTTTTATTTTGATGTGGAGTAGTTTTAAAGTCTTTATTGACTTTGCTACAATATTGTTTCTGTTTTATGTTTTGTTTTTTTTGGCCTCAAGGCATGTGGGATCTTAGCTCCCGGATCAGGGATTGAACCCACACCTCCTGCATTGGAAAGCGAAGTCCCAACCACTGGACCTAGGAAGTCTCTAGACTCCAGATTTTAATCCAGGTTTTTCTGACTTTAGGGGCTTCCCTGGTGGTGGAAATGGTGAAGAACCTGCCTGCCAATGTAGGACACATAAGAGACCAGGGTTCAATCCCTGGATCGGGAAGATGCCCTGGAGGCAGGCATGGCAATCCACTTCAGTATTCTTGCCTGGAGATCCCACAGACAGAGGTGCCTGGCAGGCTACAGTGCATAGGGTTGCACAGAGTGGGACATGACTGAAGCGACTTAGCACGCATGTACATTGGACTTCAAAACCCATGTATGATGCTCTGTACCCCACCCTCCTTGTTATATCATTACATATGTAATGACTTGGGTGCTCAGAAAGCACTCAATAGATGGTGAAAATATTGTTGAGTTATAATTTATTGAGCAACAACTATAGATTGTACAGTTACTTTACATGCCTTTAAAAGACAATCACCACAATGATGGAGCACAGAACAGATGACAAAACTACCAGACTCAGAAGTTAAGAGACTTGAACAAATATCATCAAAGTTAGTAAATGGCACAATAGGGGCTCAGAACTTGTGCTCTTTTTACAGCCGACTGCCTTCACCACTCTTCCGGTTGCCCTGTGATGCCCCAAGGACCTCACAGGTGGTTGAGAGTCAGTGTCATAGCTGAAAATTGGAGCTGCGTCTCCAAGGAAACACGTTCAGAAAGGGATGGGTTATCTGTTTCAAACTATCCCCCGTTAGCTTTCCAGCTTCTCTCCCTTTCTACCAGCCCTGTCTCTCTCCACCCTCTACAGCTTCACAGGTGATTCTGATGGGCCTCACTGATAAACAGGTCTGTAATTCAGTGGTTCAGCGCTTAATGCAGTGTTCAGTGAGGAGCGCATTCTTCCAGTATGAGGATGGGTGGGAGCTTCATTAGTTGTGGTAGAGGTAGAGTGAAAACATGGCCCCAGCAGTGTGACAAGTAACGATGTCTCTGAGCCTCTGTTTCCTCAGCTGTAAAATGGGAATAACATTAACAGCTACTTTAGTAGCACAGTAAACGAGAGAATAAAAGGAAAGGACTTAACATGGTGCCTGTGACATATCAGGTGGTCAGTAAGTTTGCCCAGTCACACAGAGAATGGTGGAGCAGGATGAGTTCACGAGTGCTCCATTGTGCTGTACTGTGTGACTAGCCTTGGTTGCTGCCATTTTTAAGACTGGAGCCATGGTGTGTACAGGGTGGGGTTCATCAGCAGGGAAATCAGATGTGAGCTGCGGACCTTTTACTCCCATTTTCAATGGGGTGGAGAGAGCAGCAGTGCTCTGCCCTTGAAGATGCCTGGATGCCTTCAAAAGCAGGACATTCTCCTCACTTGCCGGGGTCTTGCCTGATGGGTTGCTAAGGGCAGGGGGAGGTGTCAGGGAGGCCATTCAACTGAGGATTTATCATTCCTTCCTTCTGCAGACTCCCCCTCCCCCCAAATCATGGCCCCACACCACTGCTCCACACCTTGGGTTGCCAGGTGACAGCTGGAAACTCTTATCCTCTCTCTACGCCTGTGCTTCTCACCTTCCTCTGTGAAGTCTGTCGACTCTGTGCTAATGACGAAGAGACTTTGAGCTCAGGCCCAGGAGGTGGTGGGGAGGGAGACGATGGAGGGGTCAAGTCCAAGCGGGTGTCTTTGCTCCCTTTCTTGAGCACCCCAACCACTGCCCCTAGCTTAAAACTGAGGGTCGCCCTTTGTTCTCAGTTCTGGTCCTACTTATCCAGTTCATAAAAACTATCAGTTCTATCCTCCAAATTTCTCTTGTATGCATCCCCTCCTCAATTCTGTGCCCTAAATATTAACCAGGGCAATCTGAGCCTGGCTGTTCTTCTGTCCCTTTCCTACCTCAGATTCTTGTTCTCTTCTCCTTAGACTGTATCTGGAGCCTGAATGGATCTCCCTGCCCTCAGCCTTGCTTCCTTCACATGCTCGCTGATCACTGTCACTGCATGGCTTTAAACCAGGGAGGGCTGCCCATCCATACCCAGGAAACTGCTTTGCCTGGCATTCCAGGCCCTTCCTTACCTTCCCAGTTCCATCTTCAGTCACTCACCTTTCAGTCAGTCCACACTGCACCCTTGTGTTTTCCAAACTGCCAATCCAAACATAGGATGTGCTTTAAAAAAAACCCAAAGTTTATTTTTTAGGATAGTTTTAGATTGCAGAAATTTTGCAAACAGTATTGCAGAGAGTTCCCATTTACCCCATCCCCAGTTTCTCCTTTTATTACCTTATTACACCAGTATGGTACATTTGTGCTAATTAACCAATATTGATATCTTATTATGAACTGATATCCACAATTTATTCATATTTCCTTAGTGTTTTTTTTTTTTTAATCTAATATCCCCTTTCTGTTCCAGGATCCCATCCAGGATGCCATATTACACTTAACTGTCATGTCTCCTTAGGCTCCCCTTGGCTGTGAGAGTTCAATTCAGTTCAGTCTCTCAGTTGTGTCCGACTCTTTGCAACCCCATGAATCACAGCACACCAGGCCTCCCTGTCCATCACCAACTCCCTGAGTTCACTCACACTCACGTCCATCAAGTCAGTGATGCCATCCAGCCATCTTATCCTCTATCATCCCCTTCTCCTCCTGCCCCCAATCCCTCCCAGCATCACAGTCTTTTCCAATGAGTCAACTCTTCACATGAGGTGGCCAAAGTACTGGAGTTTCAGCTTTAGCATCATTCCTTCCAAAGAAATCCCAGGACTGATCTCCTTCAGAATGGACTGGTTGGATCTCCTTGCAGTCCAAGGGACTCTCAAGAGTCTTCTCCAACACCACAGTTCAAAAGCAACAATTCTTTGGCACTCAGCTTTCTTTACAGTCTAACTCTCACATCCATACATGACCACTGGAAAAACCATAGCCTTGACTAGATGGACCTTTGTTGGCAAAGTAATGTCTCTGCTGTTCAATATGCTATCTAGGTTGGTCATAACTTTCCTTCCAAGGAGTAAACGTCTTTTAATTTCATGGCTGCAGTCACCATCTGCAGTGATTTTGGAGCCCCCAAAAATAAAGTCTGACACTATTTCCAATGTTTCCCCATCTATTTCCCATGAAGTGATGGGACCAGATGCCATAATCTTTGTTTTCAGAATGTTGAGCTTTAGGCCAACTTTTTCACTCTCCACTTTCACTTTCATCAAGAGGCTTTTTAGTTCCTCTTCACTTTCTGCCATAAGGGTGGTGTCATCTGCATATCTGAGGTTATTGATATTTCTCCCAGTAATCTTGATTCCAGCTTGTGCTTCTTGCAGCCCAGCGTTTCTCATGATGTACTCTGCATAAAAGTTAAATAAGTAGGGTGACAATATACAGCTTTGATGAACTCCTTTTCCTATTTGGAACCAGTCTGTTGTTCCATGTCCAGTTCTAACTGTTGCTTCCTGACCTGCATATAGGTTTCTCAAGAGGCAGGTCAGGTGGTCTGGTATTCCCATCTCTCTCAGAATTTTCCACAGTTTATTGTGATCCATATAGTCAAAGGCTTTGGCATAGTCAATAAAGCAGAAATAGATGTTTTTCTGGAACTCTCTTGCTTTTTCCATGATCCAGCGGATGTTGGCAGTTTGATCTCTGGTTCCTCTGCCTTTTCTAAAACCAGCTTGAACATCAGGAAGTTCACGGTTCACGTATTGCTGAAGCCTGGCTTGGAGAATTTTGAGCAGTACTTTACTATCATGTGAGATAAATGCAGTTGTGCGGTAGTTTGAGCATTCTTTGGCATTGCCTTTCTTTGGGATTGGAATGAAAACTGACCCTTTCCAGTCCTGTGGCCACTGCTGAGTTTTCCAAATTTGCTGGCATATTGAGTGCAGTACTTTCACAGCATCATCTTTCAGGATTCGAAACAGCTCAACTGGAATTCCATCACCTCCACTAGCTTTGTTCATAGTGATGCTTTCTAAGGCCCACTTGACTTCACATTCCAGGATGTGGCTCTAGGTGAGTAATCACACCATCATGATTATCTGGGTCATGAAGGTCTTTTTTGTACAGTTCTTCTGTGAGAGTTAGGATACAGTTTTTTGCTACTTCCTTCCCCTTCTCCAGAGATGACCTCTCCTCCTCATTTCCCACCAGCAAACTTTCATTTGACTTAAAGACTCGGTTCAAGTCTAAGCTCCTCTGAGACTCTTTTCCTGACCCACCTCTCCCTGAGCCTGGGTTTAGGGCCCCTCCTTTAGTTCTCATACTTACCAGCTATATTGCATGTATCTAGAACTTGTCTGTCTTCCTCTCAGATTGAAAGCTCCCTGAAGGCAAGGGCCAAGTCTGATATAGATCCACAGGTCCATCACATAGCACAGGGCCTGGCAAGGAGTAGGCATTCAGTAGGAGTTGTTAAAATGAAATTGAGTTCTCAGGTTGTACTTTATACCTCTCAAAGTCAAGGCCAGCATTCTCTATGCACCTCACCATGCCTGACCCTTCCCTTGGCCCCAGATTAAGTTTTACCGCCCCCCAGGGAACCTCCTCTGGACAGTTCTGCCCATCAGTGGCTGGGAGGCCTGGGCTTTCTCTCGGGTTAGCCTCTCTGGAACGGACATGCTGCTTTCTTACTTGCTGTCCTTTCGTTGCCCTCTGGACACTAGTCTGGTCAGATCATCTGGTATATCTGATCTCATTTGATCCTGAGAGGTCTTGTCATCCTCATTATATACATGAGGACACTGAGGCCCAGAGAAGTAAAGCATTTGTGCTTTATCAGAGGTCACATAGCTGGATTACATGAGACTCGAACCCCAACTTTGGTGACTCACCTCCAAGCCTGGGCTCTTCCCACTGGACCACACGATTTCTGCATATAAATACTGAGACCTAACCACAGCAATAGTTAAGTGCTGCCGTGAGCCATTCCAGGACACCCCAGCCTCTTCTGCAGGGACGGTACTAATAGGGCTTCAGGTTGCACCCACAGTGCCATAAACTGGCTGAAGCTTTCAGTTTTCTCTGCTGGGACTTGGGGAGGAAGAGATAAGGGAAATAAGAGAGAAGAGAAAGAGTGATTGGAGAAAATCAGAGGTGATTCTAAGGTTGGATTTTGTGTCCAGGCTCCCATGAGATGCCATTTTGTGGGGAGAGAAAACGTTCTCTCTGGCTACTGTCCTCTCCTACTGCTGTGTTGCTGTGTTAACTGATTGAGCCCAAGGCTGGCCTGGAAATTTACCACCAGCAGAGGCATAATTAGACCTCTAATTTCCTTCCAGGGAAGTTTGCTCAGGCAGTTAGCATCCCTGCTTTCGTGGATTCCTCTCTCTTCACACTTTTCTACAGCTCCAGCTCTCCGGGAATCCAAGGCCTGTCCTGCATATGACACCAGGGGAAGAACCACAGATTAAAAGCGCAAAGTGTCAATTAAATGATTGTGACTAATGTTGATTCAGAACTTTACAGCTGCCCAAGCACTATCACAACATTCATCTCATTTTATCCTCCCAACAACACCAAAGAAAGAATATTTGCTTTGCAGCTAACTAGTTGGCTCTGAGTTAGATCTGGTTCAAGGTCAGGTGCCAGGAAGTGGCAGAACTGGAATTTGAACTCAGATGTGCTTAACCCCCAAATCTAGACTCTTAACCACTGCCCCTCACAGAATCCACTCATTAATACTTACTGTGAAGTATAAATGCTGAAGCACAGTGAAATTAATGGGATGATGAGAATGAGGATTTTAAGTGGCTTCTTGGAGGAGGTGGTTCACCCACACTCCTGAGATGGAAACTAAAATGGTGCCAAGGTATATAATTAAATATATATACTTATTCCCAAAGGGATTTTTAAAAACTATTTTGATTTATTTATTTGGCCTTGCTGGGTCTTAGTTGCAGCATGTGGGATCTTCAGTCTTCACTGAAGCATGCAGCATTTGGGATCTTTAGTTGTGGCAGGCGAACTTTTAGTTGCAGCAAATGGGATCTAGTTCCCTGACAAGGGGCCAAACCCAGTCCCCCTACACTGGGAGCATGCAGTCTTAGCCTCTGGACCACCAGGGAAGCCGCTCCTAAAGGGATTTAAATGGCAGAGAGAGATTAGACAGAATGAAGAACTTCGTCTTTCATCTTTTCTATGCTGCTCCAAATTACTTTCCAGCAATTCAGTTAATCCTATAGAAAAAAAGCAAAGCAAAAAAAAAAAAAAAGAAGAACTAGAAGAGTTTGTAGTCTGGTGGAGGAGACAGTCACCTTGGCAATTCATACGTGATTTCATTAGAGAGAGGGTAGAAAAGGGCTTAGGAAGCCTGTGAGGTCAGATTGTCTGATTCAGATTTTTATCTAGCTATACGACCTAATGCAAGTATTTAACCTCAGGAACTTCATCTGTGAAATGGTTGTGATAATAGAACCTCTCTCAAAAAGTTGTAAGAATTAGCATAGTACCTGGCATGCCCTTATTCTCAACAAATGGCAATTAGTCATCACTTCTGCTTGTGGGTATTGGAGAAAATAAATTGGGAAGGAAGCATTTGAACTGAATTCTGATTGGTAAGTGGTGACAAGTTCAGCAGGGCAGGGGATCAGGCTATTCCAGTCAGAGGGGCCAGTATCAGAAAAGCAAGGAGACTTTGAAGAACACAATGTTTGGGACCTGGGGAACAGCCTAGGATGGTTAGAACCTGAGGAGAATGTAAGAGATGGCATAAACTTAAGGCAATGAAACTGTTAGATTAAAACAATCAGGAATAAATGTAACATTTTAGTATTCTGGAAGTCACTCTAGCACAGGGGTTAAACTCCTACCTCCAAAGTTTGTTAGTTTGGGCAAGTACTAACACATGTTGTGCCTCAGTTTCTTTCCTACCTGCCTCAAAGAGCTGATTGTGAGGGTTGATGAATAATGCAAGAAAAAAATGTTTGTCACACTGCCTAACACTTAGTAGGTAGTCAATTCATGCTAGCAATTATTACTCTTGCTATTGTTATTACTACTACTATTGCTCTTTACAGAGCTAGAAGGGGCCCTAAAAATCATCTAAAGATGGAAAACCCAAGGCCCAGAGTGTGAGGGGTGAGGTGGGGGAGCTGGTATTCATAAACCCACAAAGCAAGTTAGTGGTAGAATTGAATCATACCCAGGCCTCCTGACTTCCAGCCTGTACAATGTGGCTCCCTTATTGTCAGGCTGCCTCTGACAGGTCCCTCCTCCCTCTTTACATGATGGTCTCCCCTCCCTTGTAAATAAATTTCAAGGCATTTGCTTTGTAGAGCTGAGTGTTTATTCTATTTTTAGAACACTGTGGCACCTGTATGCAAATGATCCTCAGGGGACTTGTCTGCTATGGTGACTCAGGCCAACTCCCAAGAGAAAGCAGCTATGAGACCAAAGGGAAAGCCCAGCCCAGGGCAGGTTGGAGATCCTGGACTGTCTTTCTAAGTTAAGTCCCAGAAGTCCTAGGGAGTTCATTCTAGCCTATTAGCTGCCCTGTATATATTAACTCCCTATGTCTCTGTTTAGAAATGAGTTCATAAGTGGGTCCCTGGACCAGGCTTTAGCCCAAGGTTTTGTCTTTGGCTAAAAAGGTTTTAGAATGTCATGTCAGAAGGTACCATGGAAGCCAGGCTTGTGGACATTTACATTTATTTAGCTTTTGTTGGCTCAGGTTCTGGGAAAATATTTCTTACTATCAGGAAAATGGAAGTAATTGGGGATTTGGAGAGAGAAAGGTTTATCTTTCTCTCAGGTTTGTCTTTATCAAGACCACCTGATGGTTTTGCCCTGCTGAGCTGGAGAGAAATGGGACTCATGAGATGACAAGGAGGAGACAGCAAGGCCTCAAATTCATCTCCCATAAAAGTCAGTGTCCCGGTGTCCCCTGGCCCTTGGCATAAGCAGCAGTTTCCCCATCCTCAAAAGCCTCACCATTTAGCACACACTTACTGAATGTCCCCTACACAACAGGTTGGGTGCGTACCTGTTAAGTCACTTCAGTTGTGTCTGACTCTTTGCAACCCTATGGACTGTAGCCCTCCAGACTCCTCTGTCCATGGGATTCTCCAGGCAAGAATACTGGAGTGGGTTGCCATGCCCTCCTGTAGGGAATCTTCCCAACCCAGGGATAGAAGCTTACATCTTAGATGTAAGATGTGTCTCTTCCATCTCCTACATTGGCAAGTGGGTTCTTTACCACTAGCGCCACCTAGAAGCCCCCTGTGTTGGGTGGGTACCACTAAATCCCTCAGTGGTTCCCTGTTCTCTTCTGGACAGTGTCCAGGTGCCTGGCATTCAAGGCCTCCATGATCTAGTTCCAGCCTCACTTCCTATTTTAAGTACTGTGTTTTGAAAATTGAAAATGTTATCAATTGTAAGGTATATCCTTATTTCAGAGATGTTAAAATGTGAAACAAAAAAGGGCATCTTAGAATCCATATAATATTGTACTTTACACTTCAGTGAAAGTGGAACTGCTTATACTTTCCCCAGATGCCATGCTGTTTTAGGCCTATTTTTTTTATTTTTAGCTGTTTATAATGGAAAATTTCAAACATACACTTAAGTAGGAAGACTAAGGAGTACTTGAGTACCATCATCCATCTACAACAATGATCAACTTATGATTTGTCTTCCATATTTTTTCCCATGTTTCCTTCTCCCTGGACTATTCATAATAATAGCAACTGCCAGTGTTCATTATGAGTTTAGTTTTTCTTAATTATAAAAGTTAATATATGCTCATTAGAAACACTTTGAGATTATATACAAACATAAAGAAGAAAATTTTACTGCCACTCTGGTTGGTTTCTTTTCTATGAATTTTCAACATAATTGAGGTCATGATGTATATTCAATTTTATATCTTGTCTTTTTAAATGTAAAGCTATGACATGAATACAGCTAAAGTTGTTAGAAAATCTTTTTAAATATATTTTTAATGACTTCATAGTATTTTACAAGCAAAATGTACCATATCTATTCATTAATTCATTCATTAACAGTATTTGTTGCATTTACCATATTTTGGTCACTCTGAACAGCAGCAAAACAATGAGGTACAAGTTCTGGCCTCTCAAAGTTTAGTTGTTCTCTATTGTTTGAACATTTAACTACTTTCCAACTTGGGGCTGTTATGGATCACATTGCAGTGATCAGTGATCATCTTTGTATATAAAACTCTTCCTCAGTTTCAGATTATATCCTTTGATAGACTTCCATTAGTGAGATTCCTATTGTACTCTACCTTTGCCAGCATCGAATATTATCTTAGTTTATGTTTAGCTAATTTAATAGATTAAAATGGTATCTCATTATTTCAAATGGCATTTCTCTGATTACTTATTGAACAATCATCTATACATTTATTAACCATTTGTTTTCTTCAAATTGTCTGACAAGGGTCCTATTTTTATCACCAGCCATTTCTTAATATAAAACCTAACAATCATTTCCTTTTGCTTGCTGTTACCTGGGGATATATTAAGTATAATCTTGTTTCAAGCTTCTCTTTTTTTCTCCTGGCCCTCTCCCACACCACTTCTTCTCCCATTTCTTCCTGTCTTGAAGGGGAGTTGGGTGAGTCACTGAAAGGATACAGCAGGTGGCAAATTAAGCAGATTCCCTAGGGAGACTCCTCAGACTGCTCTGAATAGTGCTGATGTCAATTGGGAGGCAAAAAGACTGAAGAGGAAATGGATTGGCAACTCTAATGCTAAATTTGTCCATGCAAAAGCACTGGGGTGTCAGGGATGATTGTTCTTTCAGCAGGCATCTTTAAAATACCTGCGAGTGCCCAGATCTGTCCTGGGTACTGATGAGGGCTTAGTAACTGGAGAAGACACAAATGAAATAGGTCTTACTTAATAGTCAACTATGTACATGTCTAAGGCATTCAGACTGAATGGAGATGTCCAGCAGACAGTTGGAAATTTGTATCTGAAACTCAGAATTAAGGGGCCCAGGGGATAAAGAGCCAGTTTAGGAGACAGGAGCAGGAGGAGGTGCAGGGGAAGCACTGGTGAAGTAAGGTTTCATAGAAACTGAGGTAAGGAGGGGTTTTGAGAAGAGGAGCAAGTATGGGGCATGTCATCTTTGTTATCTGAGGCAACAGAGAGATAATATTCCCCAGCTTTCTCTCATTTATTCATTCCTTTGTTCATTCAGTATTTTTGGAATACCTGCCAGGTGCCATGCCTTGCTCTAGGTTGTTGCTGAGGCTATAGAAATGAAAGGCATGGCCCTGAGTCTACAGCCTACATGAGATGTAGATGGGAGTTGAAACAAATCCCTGATATAGATTCTATGATCCATTCATTCAAGAATAGTTATTGAAGGGACTTCCCTGTTGGTTCAGTGGTTACGAATCCACCTGCCAGTGCAGAAGACACCATTCAATTGCTGGTCCAGGAAGATCCCACATACAGTGGGGCAACTAAGCCCATGAGCCACGACTGAGCCCGCCTCGCGCTAGAGCCCCTGCTTCACAACAGGAGAAACCTCCACAACGAGAAGCCCGGGTACGGCAGCTAGAGAGTAGTTCCCACTCACTGCAACTAGAGAAAGCCAGCCCAGCACGGCCGAAAATAAATAAATAAACATTGAAAACCTAAGATATGCCACGTTCACTGAGGAGCAATGAAAGGAACCACTATATCTTTAGTTTATCTGTGGGAAGTAAATAGTGCCTATATCTTAGTGGAAATCATTCGTATCTGTGAGAGGCTTTGAGGGTTTTGTGTGAGATCAATGCCCAAAATAAGAATGCAGGGTATTCACCTCTCTCGGGCTGGATTTCTCACCTGTAAAATGAGGGAGGTGACCCTATAGGTATCATATGTATCATCCTATAACCTCCCAAAGGATTTTGCCACATGTGAGGTTAGCTTCCCTGCTAGACTGAGAAGTCTGAGGGCAGAAATCATGTGGGTCTTATTCACTGGCACAGTGTAGGCTCAGTAAATGTTTGTGGAATTGATTACTCTCACATATGTAATCAATTCCACAAGGGCTTTCTAACTTGAAGGTTCTGTGTTCTCCTATCACTAAAATAAAGCTCAGGTATATTCTGTGAAGGTCCAAAAAAATGATGATGGATTTTGATATTGGATCCCTAAGAACTTCCCAGAATAGGTGCCCTTTGACCTGGACCTCAAAGGTTAGATAGGAATTATGGTGGGCAGGGAAGTGCTTTTGAATACCCAGTCCTGGGTTCCAGTGACGTCTTTTCCTGCCCGCTGTCCTCAAGGATCACTACCTGTGACTGAACTCCTTGGACTCCAATCTTCTTATCTGTAAATCAATAGTGACAATAATTCATGGTGTGCTGGAAAGAATACTGGAGGTGGAGTCAGAATATTTGCATTTGAGTCCCAGCCTAGTCAAAAAAATAAGCAGCTGTAACATCTTAGGAAAGTCACTTTACCTCTCTGAGTTGCAATTTTGCTACATGCAAAATAAAGCAATCAAGACTGGATGAGCTCAAAGACTGGTTTCTTCTGACTCTCAAAAGTTTGTATCACAAGGTCATTGTTAGAATCCAATGAGATGATACAACAAAAATGCTTATAAACTGTAGGGTGCTCCAAGTGTGGTCTATACTACTGAGGACAGATGGGTGTAACACCAAGCCGACACTAAGGGGACACTCTTTCCTTTCCTCAATCCTTTGATTCTCCTTGGCTCCACCGAATGTCCCTGAAAAGCTGTCTCCTTCTGCTTTCCTCCCATTCCTATGGGACATGATGCCCCATCGCTCCCAGGTGCTACAGAATACAAAGGGCTTGGAGTTTGGCAGCTGTGGGTCAGGGCGTAGGATGAGGGGAGAACCAGCTCAGAAGCTCTTATTACCTGCCTTCCTGGTGCTCATCATCCCCCCACCTCCACCCCCATAACCTCACCTGGAGGGAATGAGCTAAAGAGGGGCAGGAAGAAGTTTGACTGGCAAGCATGTATATAATGGGGCAGGATCCAAGCAAGGACAGAGGCCCCAGAGATAACCTCTTCCTAGCTGTGTGACTTCCTAAGTCTGTCACTGCTCTGGGCTTTCCTCTTTTGTCTCATAACTTGGAAAGGAATCAGAAAGAAGAGGGGACCCTTTTCTCACAGGTGATTTTCCTACCAATCCTGAGTTTCTAAATGAGTTTTCTGTCCTTAGCACAGAATCAGCCTTTGAGTTTCATTCACCAGCATTCTTATTAAGTGCCTACTATGTGCTGGGTGCTATAACTGAGGACCTGGGATTTAATTTAGCTTTAAATAAATATTGGGTCTCAGAGGAGACAGATGAATAACCCAGTAACTTTAATAAATGTGATACATGCAATGATCTAATGCCAAACAAAAGAGGGCAGAGAAAGAAGTTACTTTGTCAGGGGAGAGGAGGTCAAGGACAGTTCAGAGGATGTGACCTTGAATAAAGTTGTGAATCATAAAGGAGAAAGGGGATTTCAGGCAAAGATCAGCGTATCAGATTAAGGTCCAAGGGTGTGAAGGAGCAGTGTTTGGAACACCACAAGTAGTTAGGCAAAGCTGAAACTCACTGGTTCAGTAGAATGGGAGGGAAGGAACTGGAAGGGAAGCCTGAATCAATCCTGAAGGGTCTGCTTTCTACTGAGATGCTTGTAGCCTATGAGGTGGCCGGTGGGAAGTGAAGGGAAGGATTTAGACCAAAAGAGATGAGATTTAGAAAGACCCATCTGACATTCATTGTGCTCTATCAGAAATGTTGCAGTCACTCCCAGAGTTTACCCTTTCAGTCCTTTTCAAATATTTATTGGAAATCTCCCTGCCCCCTGTGCCAGTGCTATGCCAGGCACTGAAGACCAAAGAATAAGCAAAACCAGACACCTTGTTCTTATGGTCCTTGCAGTTTGGCAGGGGAGACAGTCTTTAATCAAATAATTATACAAATAAATGCAAAATTACAGTGAGGATGAGTGCTACAAAGGAGAAGTACATGGTGCCAGGAGAGGATGTAATTGTGGCATTTGACATTGCCAGGATGGTCAGGGCAGCTTCTCTGCTGAGCTGAGCTGAGCTCCAGAGGAAGAGTGTTGCCTCAGGGAAAGGTACTAGAAGGCTCTGTGGGAATGGCCTCTCCTGCTTTAAAGTCCCCATTCAATCCATGTTTCTCTTTACAGTAAATAGACACTATAGAGTTTAAGCAGGTATGTATAATAGTCAACCTTATATCTTCAGGACCTAACCAACACTTACCACATAATCAGTGCCCAGTGAAGATTTGGGAAAAAAAGAAAGGAAAAGAATGAAAATCCTTTAGGCACTTTAGATGTTTGGAGATGGCAGTACCCTTCCTCAGATCTGCTTTCTTGCTTCAGCTGCTCGTCCCATGACACTGTTTCAAGTTCCTGTCACTGTTCTTTCCGGTCATCCCGTTTGATTGTGGCTCCTGTGACAGGTGATTTGAAACATCAGGGATGGGGTCCAGTGCCAAGAACATTTGTCTCTTGGAGCCAGAAGACCTGGTTTTATATAAGCCTCTTTTCATCATTCACCTCTACAAGTCTCAGGTTTGTTTGTTTTTTTTAATATGGAATGGAGATATTGGTTCTTCTCTCCTAGGATTTCTCTGGGAACTAACTGAGATAATAAGAAAAAAATACTTTGTAAACTCTAAGAGCTAAACAAACATAGGACTTACATATTTGGAGGGCTGAAACATGAGTGAAAAATTAGATTTATTCTTTGGGTCCCCAGAGAACAGAATTAAATCAATGGACAGAAATTACCACATGCAGCTTTCAGCTCAACAGAAGGAAGATATGCTGTAATACTCAGAACGGTCCATCAGTGGAGTGGCTGCCTTTTGAGGTGGTAGGCATCTAACACTGGGAACACTTAATGCAAGTATGCTATAGAAGGAATTCGTTTTTTAAGTAAGTGGGTGGATTGAGTAACTTCTAAGATTTACTTTTAATTTTAGAATTCAACAGTCTGATAGTTAAGACACGTGGAGGAGCTGGGAGAGGGCATATGTGGCCAAGAGAGTACATGAACAGACATATGGAGCAGAAATGAGTATTGCATGTGTGGGTGACAATATGGAAATTCCAGAAATGGTGGATCTGTGTTGGACCAATGATTCAGTGGAAAATAAAGAAGGTAACTAATATTGGTTGAACACCTGTGTGCCAGACACGTGACTCCAATTAAGCTTTGTGGGTGATTTCCAGCCCTTTCCTATGGTGGAGGAGAGACTTAGGGAAACTTAGACATGGTTGGAGGTTCTCCTGTCTGGAAGTGGGCTGGGTCCTATCCTGAGGAGCGGAGAAGAATTCAGAAAATACAGTCTGGTTGGGCTATAAGCTGTGTAAACAATACATAAACTTTTGTCAAAACACAGAATTTCAATCCTGACTCTACTTCCTTATAGTTTGTGCCTCTAGCAAGTTACTTAAACTCTGGGACCCTCAGTTAATTCACATATAAAATGGGGACTCAAACTTGTCCTGCTTCAGGCTGATGTAATAGTTAAGATGAATAACCTACAGCAAAGGACATTCTGGGAAGAGCACAGGCTTTGGAATCAGACCTAGGTTTGAATCTCAGTCTGCCATGAACTGGTTACAAGATCTTAAGTTTTCCTTATCTTTAAGTACAGATAACAATATTTCAAGGCTGTTTGGAAAATTAAGTAAAATAGGAAAAGTGCTTAGCATAGCACCTGGCACTTAGCAGGTTTTATTTGGTTAGTACAAATAATAAGATCCCATATATGAAGCAATATTTTTTTGTGTGAAGCACTTATTGAAGTGCCTGGCACATAGTAGGTGTTCAGTTGATGTTATCTCCCTTCTCTCTGGCCCCCGTGTCTGTCAGTCACACTGACAGGGCTGCTGGAGGCCAGGGCAGTGGCTTGCGTATCGTCGTGTCCAGTCTCCAGCATAGTGCTCTGCCCATATAAGAGCTCAATGAATGTCTGCTTCGTAGAAGTGAATCAATTGCTCTTGATGACATGATCTCCTTCTTCAAGTAGACAGTGAGTCATGCCTCTTTTTTTTCCCTTCTTCCTGTCTCCTCTTTGGTTCTATTTCTGACTCTCATCAGTGGGAGGGGAATCAATGTTCATCAAAGTGATTTTTAAAAATAAAAGAGAGAGGGAGTTTCAGGAGCGATTCTCTGGGCTACTTTCCATTGAGCACAGGATAGTGAGAGCTGGACTGTTGTTTCCAACCTTGCTTTTCTTTAGGTGAAAAATAACAATATTGACAGTAATAAGCACAGCTACTATAAGCTTTATTACACACCTACTATGTGCCTGGCACTCTCCCAAGCTCTATGAATATATTATCTCTAATCCTCACCTCATGCGAAGAGTTGACTCATTGGAAGACTTTGATGCTGGGAGGGATTGGGGGCAGGAGAAGAAGGGGGCGACAGAGGATGAGATGGCTGGATGGCATCACTGACTTAATGGACGTGAGTCTGAGTGGACTCCGGGAGTTGGCGATGGACAGGGAGGCCTGGCGTGCTGTGATTCATGGGGTCGCAAAGAGTCGGACACGACTGAGTGACTGAACTGAACTGAACTGACCTGAATTCTCACACAACCACTTCAGGACTGGTATTATTATTTTGCAGACAAATACTATTTGATTCCACTTATAGGAGATACCTAGAATAGTCAAACTCATAGAGTCAGAAGGTACATTGGTAGATGCCAGGGGTGGGGGTTTGGGGAGGGGGAATGGGGAATTCATGTTTAATGGGGACAGAGTTTCAGTTTAGGAAGGGGATGGGTGATGGTGAGAGTTGGCCGACAATGTGAATGTACTTAGTGCTACTGAACTGTAGAGTTAAATATGGTTAAAATAGTTTTATATTATGTGACTTTTACCACAATAAAAAAAAATTAAAGAAAAGGACTGATATTATTGTCACCACTTTATTAATGAGGAAATTAAGCCTTAGAAAAGTTAATAATACAAGGGACAAATACTCCTATACTTGAGTACCCAGTATGAGCTAGACATTTAAAAAAATCTTACTTAATTACAAACACCCTACAAAGTAGGTATTATTATTTTCATTCAAACTGTGAAGAAACTGAGCCTCAGAGAGATGAAAAAACCAAGCCATCCAAAATCACACAGCTAATGATAGGAAAAACTGCAAGTCAGACCAAAGCCTGCTCAACTTTTAATTCATCCATTCCCTTTCTGTCTGTCCATTTTCTGCTCTTTGAGGGAAGCTTCATATTGAGGGGCTTCCCAAGTGGCTCAGTGGTAAAGAACCAACCTGCCAATGCAGGAGATGTGGGTTTGATCCCTGGGTTGGGAAGATCCCCTGGAAAAGGAAATGACAAGCCACTCCAGTATTCTTGCCTGGAAAATCCCATGGACAGAGGAGCCTGGTAGGCTACAGACCATGGGGTCACAAAAGAGTTAGACACACTAAGCAACTAAACAATGACAACAACAGCAAATCATATTTAGACCCTGAATGGATGCTGCCCTGAGCAGGTCTGAATGAGAGCAGGGTGGCCCATGGCATGAGACTTGTTCAGTCCTGCTGAGCAGACCCTGGGAACCTGGCCCTGCTCTTAGGGCTGACTGTGAAAGGACAAAAACAATGCCTAAGTGGCACCCATGCTGTATAAGGAACTGTTCCAAGCATTTTGGATATAATAACTTTCTTAATCTTTGTGGTAACTTTGTGAAATAGGTATTGTTATAGATGTTATAGGCCTATTGTTATAGACCACTTTATAGATGAAAAAACTAAGGCCCCAAAAGGAAAATTGCCCCAGGAGAGAATTATCCAAAAGTGTGAATACTAGGACACAGAAATCATTGTGAATCATTTTAGAAGCTGCCTATCATTGTCACAAAGTTAGTAAGTGCTAGAATAGGGGTTTGGAGAAGGCATTGGCACCCCACTCCAGTACTCATGCCTGGAAAATCCCATGGACAGAGGAGCCTGGTAGGCTGCAGTCCATGATGGGGTCACTAAGAGTTGGACACGACTGAGCGACTTCACTTTCACTTTTCACTTTCATGCATTGGAGAAGGAAATGGCAACCCACTCCAGTGTTCTTGCCTGGAGAATCCCAGGGACAGAGGAGCCTAGTGGGCTGCCGTCTATGGGGTCTGCACAGAGTTGGACACGACTGAAGCAACTGAGCAGCAGCAGAATGGGGGTTTATACCCAGAAGTCTAACTCGAAAGACCACGCTCTTAACCTCAAAACTATATGGCCTTTTTGTTTAGCAAGTGGTGATTGAATCCCTAATGTGTGCCTAGCCCTGTCCAAGGCACTGAGAGTGTAGAGGTAAAACTAATTCCTTGTCCAGGCTTATTTATTATTCTATACCAGGATTTCCAATTAACTGGGCATCAGTTGAGTAGCAGGATTCTTTGTCAAAGAGATGGAGCACAGGTCCAGACTCCAGGTAGAGATGGAAGACTGGAAACTGTCACAGAGAAGTGGTACAATGCGGGTGGAGTGAGGAGAAATGAGACCTGCTGGCAGTGCAGTTGCTCAAAAATCCTGCTTGGGCCTTTAGATCCCTAGTCTGGACAGGTGGCTTAGTTCTAAACCCTATAGAACAAGATTTGAGGCCTGAGCCTGTACACTGGTAGAAAGAGTCTCATCTGTCTCGTTGGCTCTGAGGAGTTCAGGAAGTAGAGGTAAGAGCTGCTGCAGTGGTTCATAGGTATACACACACAGAGCTTTTGTGTAGATATAACAGGAGTAGCTCTCTAATATTAGTGCCTAAGATTCCTGTGTTAGTGTTTACTCACTCACCCTCACTCATGCACACTCACTCATCCATCTCTTCATTCATTTTTAAATTCACTCATCTACTCACCCATTCTACACTACTCATTCATGACACCCATCTACTCATTCATTCTACACTACTCATTCATTCTGCACTACTCATCCATGAGCTGGATACAATTCTATTTGCCAGAACTCTTAGGGAGAAGTACTGTATGTGGTCAGAACCAATACTCTGATAAGCTGCTTGAAGTAAAGAGTAAGACACTCCCAAACCATGCTCAACAAACAGGAGATGGTGACTCAAATGCTCTTCCATGATGGTGGATGTGTTAAATGCAGACTTTGTTTTGCTGAGTAATGTGCAAGTCTGGGTCAGAGCTGAATTGCACGGGACATGAAGAAGCTGAGCCTTGCCAAAAAAATAACTGATCTGTTTGCCATGTCTGTAAGTCACCCCTTAAATACTTGTTGAATCTATTTCTACTCCATCTCCACTTCTACCACTCTAGTTCAAATACATCTTAGGTCTCACCTGAGCCATTGCAAAGATCTCACCAACCAGCCTGCCTGGTTGCCATCTCTACTTCCTCCAGTTTGTTCTCCACGTCACAGTCAAAGTGATTTTTCTAAAGTTCAGATAAAATCATGTTAATATCCTACCTCAAAATCTTTGATCCTAAAAAGATCAAATTCAAATTCCATAGCATTGTGTTCAAAGCTCTTTCTAGTTTCATTGCCTACTCATTTCCCACAATTCCTTAAGTTCTGGAGTAGTCATGGGAAAAAACTCTTCCTTATGTCAAAATACCTTTCCTTCACTTCTCTGCTTGAAAAATTCTTATTTAGGAAAAATCCCTGTTGTCTTCCTTCTATTACCAAGTAACCACATCTTTAGGTGATGCTGCTGGACTTGGTAGAGATCCCCTCCATGGGAGTGGTTATGCCATCCACCACATTTCCCATTCTCCTCCTGGGCGTTTTATAGGATTGTGCTTTCTTGGGTGTGGGCATGTGACTTGCTTTGGTCAGTGAACAAGAAAAATGGAAGAGCCAAAACATGACTCACATATTTTCTTTCCTTCTCATAGCTGCTCTGTCAGTCTTTATCCTGGAACGAAGCAGACAAAGAGCAGAGCACCCAGCCAACTCTTAATGGATATGAGAAAATAGTGAAAGATAAAACCTTGTTATTGAAGCTGCTGAGATTTTGAGATTGCTTATTATTGAGTAACCCAGTCTATCCTAACTGGTGCACTATCTCTGCTTTGACATCTTTCATAGCTATCCTAAATCACCATACTTCTACTTTATCTGAATTGTGTGACACATTTTCTGTCATCACTTATTTGATAGTGATGACATCGCTAATTATTAGTTTGGTGGTATGTCTTAGCCACCTCTATACTTTTGCTGAGCTTTCCTGAGGGCAAGGATGATGCTTGTTCCATTTCTGTATCACACAAATTATGATTCATAGCCAAGGCGAGATACTGAAATAGGTTGTAGGTGTCAGACAGACAGTTTTGAATCCCGATTCTTACATTTGATGGACAATCTCTGGGAACCTCAGTTTTCTCAACTGTAAAGTGGGAGTAATAATATGTACCTTACAGGGTTTTTCTAAAGTTTATGGACAATAGATGCAGCATATGTACTAATAATGGCATATTATAATTCTTTTGTTCCCTATTTGTTTTTAATATCATTACGGGTAAGTAAGTAAGTAAAGTCGCTCAGTTGTGTCCAACTCTTTGCGATCCCATGGACTGTAGTCTACCAGGCTCCTCCCTCCATGGGATTCTCCAGGCAAGAGTACTGGAGTGGGTTGCCATTTCCTTCTCCAGGGGCTCTTCCCGACCCAGGGATTGAACCTGGGTCTCCAGCATTCCAGGCAGATGCTTTAACCTCTGAGCCACCAGGGAAGCCATTACGGGTAGTGTTCAGTAAATGTCTGTAGATAAACCTTTCATTGACTGAGGTATAATGTTATGTGCATCAGACTTGGAATCAGAAGTCCTAGATTTAAGACATAGCTTTTCTTTTTAAATTTACCCAGCTTTGTGTCCTTGGGAAAGTCACTTACCCTCTCTGCAGTTTTGCATTCTCAACTATAAAATGTAAATACTGATCCTTACCTCTGAGAGACTTTTTGTAAAATTTAAATGAGGTAATATATGAGGAATCTTTTATATGTGCTCCAGTATCACACATCTAAAACTGTAATGATAAGACTGATTGGTCCCTGACATGAGGACTGTGTGGACATTGTGAAGCACCCCAGAGTATTCCATTAACGCTTTATTGTGGGGTTTGGCTTAGCTTGTTTGTGTTTGTCTTTCCAACTAGACTGTGAGCTGCTTGAGATAAAGAATTGTCTTAGTCATATTTTTTATTTTTAGTGAAAATGTTTATTTCTCCTTGTATAAATAATACATGTTTAGCATTAGAAGACAATAAAAATACCTGAAAAAAATGAAAATCCTGATAATTCTTATCTTTCTTACAGAGACAGACACTATTAACCTTCTGATGTGTTTCTTTCCAGTTTTTTTCTCTGCAAATATTATGAAGCTGACATTACATTGCACATACAAGCATTGTTCCATCTTATATAAATAAACACATAACCATTCTAAAGTTGGATATATGTTAATGATACTTTTATACTATTTAAATAGATTTGTAACCAAAATTTTTATGCATAAATATTAATGCTAGTCTGATTTTCTATTTTTGTAAAAAAGTTTTTAGAAGGAAAAATTTCCATGTCAAAGGGTACAAATATTTTTAATACTCTTGAGACTTCCAAATTGATTTCCAGAAAGACTGAACCAAGTTCCATTCCCACAAACAAGGTGTAAGGTTGTACATTTTACTACATCCTTGTCTGTAACAAGAATTATAATTAAAAACAAAGAAAAATCTTTTAATATAATAATTATCTATTTACAGTTCTTTTGTGAAATGTTCTTTCCTCCTGCTCATTTTTCTACTGGGATTTTAATTATTTTCTTATTAATTTCTATGATGTTCCAAAAACCATTTTATTATAGTCTCCAAGTACAAGATAAATAATAGATGCTCCTTAAATATACTTTGGATTATTAGTTAATTGTCCTAGGAACTTTTTAGAAACAAAAACAGACTTTCTATGAGGCTGATTCCTTCCTTTTCCCACCTAGGACACAGCTGGGCAGGAGCGGTACCGGACCATCACCACAGCCTATTACCGTGGAGCCATGGGCTTCATTCTGATGTATGACATCACCAATGAGGAATCTTTCAATGCTGTCCAAGACTGGTATGAGATTCATTCATTCATTCATCCATCAGATTGTTCATGAAACTCTAGCATGTGCTAAGCCCTATGCTATGTGTTAGGGAAAACCAGATGAATAAGACATGGCTCCTGTCTTCACAATGTTCACAGGTGAGCAGAGAGGATAGATCAGTGAGCAGGCAATGACAATATCCTGTGACAGGTGCAGTGATGAGAGTGTTTCTACCCAGGCTGTAGAAACCTAGCTTGGGGAGTTAGGGGATGTGTCCTGGAATTGCTGACATACATACTACGGTTTGAAGATGGACAAGAATTGGCCAGAGGGACAAATGGATAAGAATGCTGCAGAAAAAGAGTACAGATGTGCAAAGGCAAGAAGGTAGGTGAGAGGGTAAGAAGAGCAGAGGTCGTGAAGGATTTTATATGCTGGGGTAGGGAATTTGGATTTTATTTGTAGGTGAGGACATTTGAACCGGGAAACAACAGGTTCAGATGAGTGTTTTAGGAAAAATCATTCTGGACAGAGTACTAAGTGAATCCACATATTGTTTTCCTATAAAGTTTATCCCTTGGCTGGGGGGTGGGGGTCAAGTTCATAACAGTTCAATATACAATAGAATCTGACACAATTCCCTAGAGGTATAGCCCAACCTCTGGGCCTCCAAGCCCCCAGGCCACATCCCCATCGCTTGCATTACTGCCTGAACTAACCCCCCCTAACCCCAATCCTGGAAAAACTGCCTTCCATCAAACCAGTCTCTGGTGCCAAAAAGGTTGGAGACTGCTGACTTACTTCTTTCTCCCTGGAAAATTACTCACAAGGAGAAGGGAGCATGAAGAGAAGGAGAGGTGAAGAGGGAAGGCCAGGACTGGGTGTCCCTATTCAGTGGAGAGGATAAGAATGTGGAAGATGGAGAATCTGTGCCTGGTTCTTATCCACAGTCAGAGAGGCAGCACAGGCCGGGCACAGCACAGCAGTGCTGGCTAGTGCCAAGCTTGTCTTCTGCTCTTTTTCGCCCAACAGCTACCCTTTCAAGACTTCGCTTCTGCCAAGGAACAGTTGCCATGACTATGTGAGGCACCATTGGTTCCTTGGAGCCTTGAGCTGGGAGTGACCTTTCAGGCTGCCTACCTCCACTTTCCAGTTCTGAACAGCAGTCTAGGGTGCCACCCACATGCCTGTCACACATGTGTTCTCCTTCTCAGCCTCTTGGTCATTCCCTTCTTCCTCCTTTCTCCCTCTTTCCTTTTAACAACTCCTTTTCTCCGCCTTCCTTTTTTTCTTTCCTCCCTCTTTTTTCTCTTCCTCTCTCATTATACCTTTTTTCCCTCCTGTTTTTTCCTCTTTCTTATTCTCTCCCTTCCCTCCAGTCATGACTTTTCTCTCCTCCTCCCTTGTCCCCTCTCTCTATCTCCTCCCATCCTCACCTCCCACCATGAAGAGATTAGCTCTTGCTTTAAGTATCTCCACACTGCCCATTCCCTGCCAGCCTTGACCTCCTTTCCTTTCTCCATCAGTCCCTGTTCATCCTGCCTCAGGAACACAGTGACTTTAACACCTGGTGACGATTCCTCCAAGAATAACCTAAGTTGCTAATCTAGGAGCTGAGAGTGGATGGAGGCGGGAGGAAGGAGGAAGATGACAGAAGAGTGGCATGGGAGGCACAGGGAGTTGGCTTCAGGTCCCTGCCTTGAGGCTGAAGACTGTCTGTCTTTTCCAAGCTCTGACCTTCAGTTTTGCCTCTGGGAAACTTGGTCCCAGCCTAGCACCCATCTGCCGTCAAAACCTCAGTGCCCAGCACAGAACCTGGCTCTCTGTAGTTTTACCACAAATGGTGGTTGACTGAATTCCATCCATTGAGGAAGTGGCTTTTCACCCTTAAAGAGAAGATGGGTAGTGAAATCAGCTTGAGGAGCAGGGTTGGTAGTTGGTCCAGTCTGCAGTTAAGGTTGAGTTAGATTGAATGTCAGTATCAGGATAGGATCAGAGTTTATTTAGATCTGCTTCAGGATTAACTATTTGCTGGCTCCTTCCTTCATCAGACATTCACTGACTTCTCTGTGCTCTATGCTGGGCAGGGCTGGTACCACAAAGATGGGGCTTCCCTGGTGGCTCAGTGGAAAAGAATCCACCTGCCATTGCAGGAGACGTGGGTTTGATCCCTGGTCTGGGAAGATCCCACATGCTGTGGAGCAGCTAAGTTCGTGCCCCATAGCTACTGAACCTGTGCCCTAGAGCCTGGGAGCTACAACTACTGAGCCCATGTGCTGCAGCTCCTGAAGCCTGCACTCTCTAGAGCCTGTGCTCTGCAACAAGAGAAGTCACGACAACGAGAAGCCTGTGCAGGGGATTGAAGAGTAGCCCCCACTCACTGCAACTAGAGACAAGCTGGCATAGCAACAAAGACCCAGTACAGCCAAGAATAAAAAATAAATACATAAATAAAATTATATATAAAAAAGAATAAACCTATCTCTGCCCTCAAGGAGGGACATAAATCCAGCCAAATGTAATAACAGATGCCACAGTAAAGGTGTAGGGAAATAAAAGGGGGGGGTGGTAACTGTTCCTACCTATGAGGTGTTGGGGAACAGAGTTAGGCTTGCTTCACAAAAAATGTATGCTCAATATAAAGGTCTGGTTTTATTTCCTCAATTTGAAAGTTTATTTCTCATTATAGAAATAACACGTGCTCACTTTCAAAAACTTGTCGAGAAAAGGTTTTTTTATTGGCCACAACGTATGGCTTGTGGGATTGCAACCTTGTTGAAGGGGCTTCTGTGAGCTTCTTGGGGTCCTTTCTGGCCTAGGAGGGTGTTGATAACACAGTCCTCTTCCTGTCTCTCTTTAGGGCTACTCAGATAAAGACCTACTCCTGGGACAATGCCCAGGTAATCCTGGTGGGGAACAAGTGTGATATGGAGGAAGAGAGGGTTGTTCCCACTGAGAAGGGCCGGCTCCTCGCAGAGCAGCTTGGTATGTGCATGACATATGTGGGTGCATGTGTGCACTGGAGTGGGGCAAATGGAGGGAATAAGTGTGTGTTTGTATTTGGGACATTAAGGATGTGCTGTGATCCTGAATTATGTGCATATGTGCTCTGTGTGTGTCGTTTCATATTTAGGGCATATACATGTGGGCTTCATGCTAATGAATTCTAGATAATACATTATTTATGATACATGTATATTTTGTTATACTGGATGTATAAATAAAATTTAAATATATGAAATCTTTTTTTTAAACCAGTTCCTTCCACAAAGGATTTGAGGTATCTTATAACACTGTCATAGTATATCAACCAAAAAATGAGACAATTGGAGCAAAGGGAAAAAAGGCAAGAGTAGGAGAACATAAGAGAAGGCCAGGGGTGAGATAACTATATTTTGTAAGTTTTCGGGCAAGTGCAAGAGCTGGACTGAAATAGTCATTTTGAGCTTCCTAGCAGCCATTGCAAAGAAAACATAATCAGTTACATGGTTCAGAGATGGTCCTTAAGATAGAAACAAACCCATTATTCCAGAGAAGCATTGCTCTCCACTGACAACTGTAGACTGAGTGTATGTATGCTCAGTTGTATCTGACTCTTTGTGACCCCATGGACTGTAGCCTGCTAGGCTCCTCTGTCCATGGAGTTTTCCAGGCAAGAATACTGGAGTGGGTTGCCATTTCCTTCTCCAGGGGATCTTCCCGACCCAGAGACTGAACCACGTCTCTTGCATTGGCAAGCGAATTCTTTACCACTGAGCCACTTGGGAAGCCGGGCAACTGTAGAACAGACTGTATATGCTGAGTGTGATGATGTTCTTAATATCAAACATCCTTTATAGCAACTACAACACTGAATATCATAGGCTGTGTCTTACAATTTCTGTCAGTGTAAACTGATGTTTTGTCACCAAAATACAATTCACAGCAAAAGTGACTGTATGAAGTCACGAAACAATGTAGATTAAACATGCTGCTCAATGATGCTCTTTTTCCAAGGTTAATGCACCTTGATCCTTGTGCTCCATTGAGACCCAGGTGTCTCAGGTATGTCTTAGTGGCCACACAGCAGGACACCTACCTACACCTGCTTAAAAGAGAAGCTTTTCTTTTCCCTATTGGGGTTTAATATAGGCTCACCTTAGATAAGTCTTCTTTTAGAAGAATATGTGTACTGCTTAACTTTTAGCCAGTCTCCCTAAGTATTTCTCACAACCTCAGTGCTGTAAGTATTAAGGAGAAGGGAGTTTAAAGTTATATTCTCTGCCAGTTTCTGAAGTTCAGATATTTGGGCTGGTAGGTGGGTAAACTGTGTAATATACAAGTGTGAATTTGTGTTGTATATATTTGTATTATGTATATTACGAGGACATGTATAGTGGAGTGTCCTATACTACTTTCTTCCTTCCTTCTCCTTTTCTCCAGTGTGGCCTGGAATAGAAATCAGCACACTGAAGGTGCTTAATAAATAGGGAGGGTGGGCCATTTGGCTCTTGATGGTTCTTACCCCATCACAGGGCCCATAGAATGTGTCTATACCCATTTCCATGGTTCACAGGACAGTAAACATGTGGCGAAGCCCACACATGGGTGACCTCTGGCTATCTTATGCCTTCAGCCTGCTGTCTCCGAGATGCCCTGCACTTTCCCTGGACGAACAATGCCACTTCTGTTTGAAAGACTCTTTTTTATCCCCCATCTCCCACTCTTATCTAGCTGTTGAACCCCCACTCAACTTTCAAAACACACCTCCCCCAGCTCTTTTCTTGGTTCCCCCACTTAGAGTACCCTATGCATGCAACAGTCACAGAACCCATCTCCCTTGGGTGCACTTGTTTCCTTATCTGTCTCCAGAAAGCTTCATGAGGACAGGAAATGAGTCTTGTTTATCTTTATACCCATAGTGCCTGGCATATGGTCTGGCAGTGAGTAAACACTGTAAAAATATGTTTTGATTAAAATTTTATGGAGTCAATTATTTGGCTATTTCATTTTACTTCATTCTAATTATGACTTCCTGAGCTCCTACTCCATGCCAAGTACTGTGCTGCAAAATAGGCTATGTTCCCTGGTCTGAGACAGAAACTGTGATAAGCCAGGTGATCAGTGCTGTGATAGAAGGATGCGCCAGGGGCTGTGGACACAGAGGAGGCATCTATTCAGTTTGGGTCAGAGAACGTGAAGCCCATGCTGAGTCTTTTTTTTTTTTTTTAAATTAATTTTTATTTGAGTGCAGTTTGCTTTACAATGTTGTGCTATTTTCTGCTGTACAGCAAAATGAATCTGCCATACATACACATACTATCTCCTCCCTTTTGAATGTCCTTTCCATTCAGGTCACCACAGTACATTACAAGGGAGTTCCTTGTGCTCTACAGTGTGTCCTCATTAGTTATCCATTTTGTGTCGTATCAAGAGATAACTCATTGAAAAAGACCCTGATGCTGTGAAATATTGAAGGCAAAAGGAGAAGAGGGCAGCAGATGGTTAGATGAATTTGAGCAAACTCCGGGAGATAGTGAAGGACAGGGAAGTGTGGCATGCTGCAAGCCATGAGGTCGAAGAGTCAGACACTACTTAGCAACTGAACAACATCAATAGTGTATATATGTCAATCCTAATCTCCCAGTTCTTCCTATCACCTTCCCTTCCCCCTTGGTATCCATGCATTTGTTCTCTACTTCTATGTCTCTATTTCTGCTTTGAAAGTCTTTAAAATATTTTTAAAATTTATTTTATTTTTGGCTGCACTGGGTCTTTGTTCCTGTACTTGGGCTTTCTCTAGTTGCGATGCTGAGCTTCTCATTGTGATGGCTTCTCTTGCTGCTGAGCATGGGCTCTAGGGTGCTTGGACTCAGTAGTTGTGGTACACAGGCTTAGTTGCTCTGCAGCATGTGGAATATTCCTAAAGCACAGATTGAATCCCTGTCCCCTGCATTGGCAAGTGGATTCTTAACCACTGGACCACCAGGGAAGTCCCTGATTTGCAAGGAAAACAGAGCTGGAGGAGTCAGGCTCCCTGACTCCACATTAGGCCTTGGAGATAAGTAGGAGCGGTCAAGTGAGGAAGAAAGGCAAGGACATTACAGGCATGGGGAATAACACTGGCAAAGGCAAGGAATAGCCCTGTGTATTTCAGCTCAGTACAGTTGCTCAGTCGTGTCTGACTTGTTGCGACCCCATGAATCCCAGCACGCCAGGCGTCCCTGTCCATCACCAACTCCCGGAGTTCACTCAACTCACGTCCATTGAATCCGTGATGCCATCCAGCCATCTCATCCTCTGTCGTCCCCTTCTCCTCCTGCCCCCAATCCCTCCCAGCATCAGTCTTTTCCAATGAGTCAACTCTTCACATGAGGTGGCCAAAATGCTGGAGTTTCAGCTTCAGCATCAATCCTTCCAAAGAAATCCCAGGGTTGATCTCCTTCAGAATGGACTGGTTGGATCTCCTTACAGTCCAAGGGACTCTCAAGAGTCTTCTCCAACACCACAGTTCTAAAGCATCAATTCTTCGGCACTCAGCCTTCTTCACAGTCCAACTCTCACATCCATACATGACCACAGGAAAAACCATAGCCTTGACTAGACGGACCTTAGTCAGCAAAGTAATGTCTCTGCTTTTGAATATGCTATCTAGGTTGGTCGTAACTTTTCTTCCAAGGAGTAAGCGTCTTTTAATTTCATGGCTGCAGTCACCTGTGTATTTAGGGAACCATAAATCACTGGATTGTGTGAGTCTAGAGTAGCGCTTCTCCAGTTGAGAGAGTCATGTCACTGGGTGTTCAAGATAATTTAATGTATATATTTTGGTGTATATTAGGAAAAAATATAATTAGCATCTCAAGCCTTTAAGGTTAAATAAGACTTTTTAAAAGGTGAGTTAATTTTATATTAGGAAAAAATATAGCCAGCATGCCAAGCCATTATGACTAATGTTTTTAAAAGGTGAGTTTGTTAAACATTTATTAGGTATATACCAGGTGCCAGGCCCTATTCTAAGTGTTTTAAAGTAATACTCATTTAATTTAAAAGTACCTAACTTAATTTAGGTACATTTCTTATAGAGATGAGAAAACTGAGGCACAGAAAAGTTGAGTAACTTGTTTAAGATCACGTAGCTAGTAACAGGTAGAGTCAGAATTTGAATTCAAGTAGTAGTCTGGCTCCAGAGCTGGACTTTTAACCACTTAACCTCACTATACAGTGAATAGAATAATAATAGGTAATATATATTGAGCCAGGCATTATATGAAGTGCTTTGTGTTAATTATCTCTTTTAATTCTCAGCATAACTCTTTAAGATAGGTCAAGTTCAGCATAGGTTCATGAGGTTCTTGCTTACGATTATGGATTTCTGAAGCGACTTAGCAGCAGCAGAGCCAATAAAGGGGCTTCCCCAGTGGCTCAGCAACAAAGAATTTGCCTGCGATGCAGGAGACGCCGAATTGGTCCCTGGGTCAGGAAGATCCTCTGGAGGAGGAAATGGCAACCCACTCCAGTATTCTTGCCTGGGAAATCCCATGGACAGCAGAATCTGGCAGGCTACAATCAGTCCATGGGGTCACAAAGAGTCTGACACAACTTAACTGATTTAGTGCACACGTGTACACACATATATACATACACACACAGAGCCAATAAAGATCTATCTAATTTATGTAGACAGACAGACGGAAGTGAGATTAATTCTTAGTACAGAGTTTAGGAAGACACTTAAAGAGGGCATTAATGAATTGGTTAGCTTGCCTGGAGAATCCCAGGGACAGGGGAGCCTGGTGGGCTGCCGTCTATGGGGTCACACAGAGTCGGACACGACTGAAGTGACTTAGCAGCAGCAGCAGCGTAGGTCAAGGTAACCCATCTCAGACCTACTGAACTTCCTGAGCTTTTCTCTACTGCTTACCAGAACTCAGCTATTTACATGTCTGTTTCACACTATACCTCAGCAGTAGTCGGGGTTATGTCTAATTGTTTTCATTATCCCAGCCATCCAGCACAGGATACTCATTCACTCATACATTTATACACTGAAAAATATTTATTGAGCATATACTCTGAGACAGGTTGTATCTTGGTACTTAGGTGTGATTCTTACTATCATGGAACTAATGGGGGAAAGAGACATTAAACAAATAATCATACAAATAAATATATAATTAAAAATTTGTAAATGGGTAAATTATATGGCATGCAAATTATATCTCAATAACAGTTTAAAACTGTGATATGTTCTGTGTGACTTAGGACTCTCATTATGGCAAGTGATAAAATCTCAAATCAAACTAGCTTTAATTTTAAAAAAGAATGTATTAGCTTATGTAGTTGGGAAGTCCGCTAGTCACAGGACTCAACTGGGTCTGTATTTCTTAGCTTTGCATATCCCTTCAGCCTTTTTCTGTAGCCAGACTCTGAATGGGGAATTAGATAAATGATGGCAGCTCCAGATTTATATCCTCCAACTTCTGCAAAAGAGGATTCTTGCTCCCAACCACCATATATCAATCTCAGGGAAGACTATGAGTGGATACCTGTGAGTCACATGCCTGTTTCAGTGGCTGGGGGAGGCAAGTATTATAACCTATAGTCCCACCACTATTGTTTAAAGTAGCAATTCCATAAAAGAAGGAATGGTGGACAGATAAAAGTAAGGTAGTGAAGTGAAAGTCGCTCAGTCGTGTCCGACTCTGTGCGACCCCATGGACTGTATAGTCCTTGGAATTCTCCAGGCCAGAATACTGGAGTGGGTAGCCTTTCCCTTCTCCAGGGGATCTCCCCAACCCAGAGATTGAACCTAGGTCTCCCACACTGTAGGTGGATTCTTTACCAGCTGAGCCACAAGGGAAGCCCAAGAATACTGGAGTGGGTAGCCTATCCCTTCTCCAGGGGATCTTTCTGACCCAGGAATCAAACCGGGGTCTCCTGCATTGCAGGCGGATTCTTTACCAACTGAGCTATGGGCTTCCAGTAAAAGTAAGGTAAGTCCACCACAAGTGATATGAAGAAAGTAGAAAAGAGAGACCTACCTAATTTTAGACTGGAGAGTCAAAGTCTTCTGAGAAAGTAACACTTAAGCTGAGAACAAAAGGATCAGAAAAATATTAGTTAGGCAAAGAGTTGGCGGGGGGCTGGGGGGACTGGGAGCGGTGTGTTCCACAACAAGACCAGAACTAATGTGGTTTACTTATTATTTTTTACTATGCTGGGTCTTCTTGCTGCAAGTGAGCTTTCTCTAGTTGCACTGGGTTGGGGCGGGGGTGCAGTAAATAACCCTTTGTTGCTGTGTATGGGCTTCTAATTGCAGTGGCTTCTCTTATAGTGGAGCGCAGGCTCTAGAGAACTGGCTCGGTAGTTGTGGAAAACGGGCTTAGTTGCCCCAAGGCATGTGGGATCTTCCTGGGTTCAAACTAGTGTCCCCTGCATTGGCAGGTGGATTCTCTACTGATGGATCATCAGTCAGTTCAGTTCAGTCACTCAGTTGTGTCCAACTCTTTGCAACCCCATGGAGTACAGCACGCCAGGCTTCCCTGTCCAATTCCTGGAGTCTATTCAATCACATGTCCATTTCATCCTCTGTTGTCAATCTCCTTCTCCTCCCGCCTTCAATCTTTCCCAGCATCAGGGTCTTTTCAAATGTGTCAGTTCTTCATATCAGATGGTCAAAGTATTGGAGTTTCAGTTTCAGCATCAGTCCTTCCAATGAATATTCAGGACTGGTTTCCTTTAGGATGGACTGGTTGGATCTCCTTGCTGTCCAAGAGACTCTCAAGAGTCTTCTCCAACACCACAGTTCAAAAGCATAAATTCTTCACCATTCAGCTTTCTTTATAGTCCAACTCTCACATCCATACATGACTACTGGAAAAAACACAGCCTTGACCAGACGGACCTTTGTTGGCAAAGTAATGTCTCTGCTTTTTAATATGCTGTCTAAGTTGGTCAAATTTTTCTTCCAAGGAGCAAGCACCTTTTAATTTCATGGCTGCAGTCACCATCTGCAGTGATTTTGGAGCCCCCCAAAATAAAGTCTCTCACCGTTTCCATTGCTTCCATAATGGAAACATTGGGGAATGGTGGGTTCTCTACTAGGGGCAGCTCTCTACTAGACCCGAGCAATGTAATAAAAGGGAAATGTGCTTCTGCCTGCCAGAGAAGGAGGGACGTGTGTTGCTGGCCAAAACCTTGGCTTTCTCTGCCCATCAAAGCTGAATGAGAAATCCAGAGTTTGGAGGAAATAGAAAGGTGGCTTTTATTCTCAGCGGGTTGAGAGGGGAACAAGTGGGCTCATGCCTCAAGAATTGTGCTCCACCCCATGCTCCCCAATCCTGCCGCCTCCATGAGGAGTAAGGGGTTTACATAAGGCAAGGGCTCACAATCAAGAGTCAGCGATAAGGAACAAAAGTGATAGGATCTTGATTTCTTCCTTTTGCATTGTTTCAAGTTCAGTCCAATCACTCAGTCAAGTCCGACTCTGTGACCCCATGCACTGCAGCGCCAGGTCTCCCTGTCCATCACCAACTCCCGGAGTTTACCCAAACTCATGTCCATTGAGTCAGTGATGCCATCCGACCATCTCATCCTCTGTCATCCCCTTCTCCTCCCACCTTCAATCTTTCCCAGCATCAGGGTCTTTTCAAATGAGTCAGCTCTTTGCATCCGGAGGCTAAAGTATTGGAGTTTCAGCTTCAATACCAGTCCTTCCAGTGAATATTCTGGACTGATTTCCTTTAGGATGGACTGGTTGGATCTCCTTGCAGTCCAAGAGACTCTCAAGAGTCTTCTCCAACACCACAGTTCAAAAGCATCAATTCTTTGGTGCTCAGCTTTCTTTATGGTCCAACTCTCTCAGCCATACATGACTACTGGAAAAACCATAGCCTTACTAGACGGACCTTTGTTGGCAAAGTAATGTCTCTGCTTTTTATTTTATTTTTTGTTTCTGCTTTTTAATATGCTGTCTAGGTTGGTCATAACTTTCCTTCCAAGGAGTAAGCGTCTTTTAATTTCATGGCTGCAGTCACCATCTTCAGTGATTTTGGAACCCCCCAAAATAAACTGCCATTGTTTCCACTGTTTTCCCATCTGTTTCCCATGAAGTGATGGGACCAGATGCCATGATCTTCGTTTTCTGAATGTTGAGCTTTAAGCCAACTTTTTCACTTTCTTCTTTCACTTTCATCAAGAGGCTTTTTAGTTCTTCACTTTCTGCCATAAGGGTGGTGTTATCTGCATATCTGAGGTTATTGATATATCTCCTGGCAATCCAACTTGTGCTTCCTCCAGCCCATCGTTTCTCATGATAGACTCTACATAGAAGTTAAATAAGCAGGGTGACAATACACAGCCTTGACATACTTCTTTTCCTATTTGGAACCAGTATGTTGTTCCATGTCCGGTTCAAACTATTGCTTCCTGACCTGCATACAGGTTTCTCAGGAGGCAGGTCAGGTGGTCTGGTATTCCCATCTCTTTCAGAATTTTCCACAGTTTATTGTGATCCACACAGTCAAAGGCTTTGGCATAGTCAATAAAGCAGAAGTAGATGTTTTTCTGGAACTCTCTTGCTTTTTTGATGATCCAGCGGATGTTGGCAATTTGATCTCTGGTTCCTCTGCCTTTTCTGAAACCAGCTTGAACATCAGGAAGTTCACGGTTCACGTACTGTTGAAGCCTGGCTTGGAGAATTTTGAGCATTACTTTACTAGCTTGTGAGATGAGTGAAATTGTGCGGTAGTTTGAGCATTCTTTTGCTTTGCCTTTCTTTGGGATTGGAATGAAAACTGACCTTTTCCAGTCCTGTGGCCACTGCTGAGTTTTCCAAATTTGCTGGCATATTGAGTGTAGCACTTTCACAGCATCATCTTTTAGGGTTTGAAATAGCTCAACTGGAATTCCATCACCTCCACTAGCTTTGTTCGTAGTGATGCTTTCTAAGGCCCACTTGACTTCACATTCCAGGATATCTGGCTCTAACTGAGTGATCACACCACTGGGATTATCTGGGTCATGAAGATCTTTTTTGTACAGTTCTGTGTATTCTTGCCACCTCTTCTTAATATCTTCTGCTTTGTTAGGTCCATTCCATTTCTGTCCTTTATCGAGCCCATCTCTGCATGAAATGTTCCCTTGGTATCTCTAATTTTCTTGAAGAGATCTCTAGTCTTTCCCATTCTGTTGTTTTCCTCTATTTCTTTGCATTGATCACTGAGGAAGGCTTTCTTATCTCTTCTTGCTATTCTTTGGAACTCTGCATTCAAATGCGTTTATCTTTCCTTTTCTCCTTTGCTTTTTGCTTTTCTTCTTTTCACAGCTATTTGCAAGGCCTCCTCAGACAGCCATTTTTCTTTTTTGCATTTCTTTTTCTTGTGGATGGTCTTGCTCCCTGTCTCCTGTACAATGTCAAGAATCTCCGTCCATAGTTCATCAGGCACTCTATCAGATCTAGTCCCTTAAATCTATTTCTCACTTCCACCGTATAATCATAAGGAATTTGATTTAGGTCATACCTGAATGGTCTAGTGGTTTTTCCTACTTTTTTCAGTTTAAGTCTGAATTTGGCAATAAGGAGCTCATGATCTGAGCCACTGTCAGCTCCCGGTCTTGTTTTTGGTGACTGTGTAGAGCTTCTCCATCTTTGGCTGCAAAGAATATAGTCAATCTGATTTCAGTGTTGACCATCTGGTGATGTCCATGTGTAGAGTCTTCTCTTGTGTTGTAGAGTTAGGAGCAGTTAAAGTAAAAACCTAGGAATGTTCAGGCCTGGTCTCTGTTTTTTTTTTTTTTTTTTTAATCTTCTTTGTTCTCAGGAAAGGCAAAGGAAAAACCCATTCTTTTTTTCTTTTTCACTGCAATATCTGTTCAAAATGTGGTTTTGAAACATACATATAAATGCTCACTGTAGTGAAGTGTGGAGGGAAAAGTAACCAGCCTACGCGTTTGGAGACTGAGGGTTTTATCCTGCTTCTGCCACTTGTTTACTGTGTGACCTTGAGCATCTTATTTCCTGTTTCTGGGTCTCAAGTTGCCCTTTTGAAAAACAGTGGATTTGGATTAGCTGAGTGGGAAGATCTATTCAGCTCTATCCCTCTGATTCCATGATTTCAATTCACACAATTCCTGACTCATTACTTAGTGCCCACAGACCCTTGTACATGCCCCTTTTTGGAGGAAATGTTGATATCTATTAAATTTGAGTGATGGATGCATCAGGGTGTATTATGTTATTTTGTCTACCTTGATATTATATGCATCAAGATGGCCTCTTTTATTTTTGAGTGCTCGATAAATGTTTTTTGGATTGGGATGAATTGAAACCTTGCATCACTCAGCCTGGTTGCAGAGAAAGACCTACTTGACGCTGAGAACAACTAACTTTGCTGTAATGACTTGTGATTCATAATGTGTTTTCACAGCAAGTCCCTTGTGACTCTTACCCTCACTCGTAGCCTGGGAGGCAGCATCGTATTCAACTCCATTACACTGAAGAAGCTGACCACTTATGTTTTCTTGCACACAATGAGCTGTACCACACCTCCATGTCTTTTTTTTTTTTAACTTGAAGATTATGTAACTTTTCTAAGCCATACAGTTCATAGGTGGCAGGTCCAATACTCAAAACTTAGCCTTTAGAGTCAAAATCCTAATGCTCCCATTGTATCATCACCCAGTGGTGTTTTTGCAAAAGCTTGACATAGTTTCTCTTGGTATTTCCACCCTCAGTCATAATGTTGGTGAGAATTCTTTAGATTATGACAACATAATGGTATGTGGTAACAACCCAAGTCAGGAGCTTAGATAATAAAAGTTGATTTCCCACTCACATTATATGCCAGTTGCAAGTCAGCTGCATCTCTGTCCATGTCATGCAACTCTGAGATCCAATCTGGAGGCCTAAGCCACGCAAAGATGTTCAAAGCTTCCACTGGCACTTAGAATACCCACATTCATTGTCCAAAGCAAGTTACATGATGAAATCTGATTTGATGCATGAAGGAAATATGTTCCTCCCACAAGGAGGCACTGCAAGCCACTTGGCAGTGGGTGGGAATATAAAATCTACAGGGAGAACAGTGAACAGTCTGCCACCATCACTGAACATATCATGGACCCTGGTGCCATAGAGGTGGATAGGTTCCCTGCCCTCAAGGTGCTCATTGATCAGGGAAACAAAATAGTGGAGAGATAAGCTCAACATCCTGTGCCAGTCCTTAGCTTGATTGCTGTCGTTCCTCACCCTTCTGCTCTGTCTCTCTCTCTGGAAACTGCCCAAAGGCTGTGTTTCCCAGGCTCCTTTGATAGCGGCTTCTGGCTCGGTTTAGCCAAGGAGAGACACAGGCAAGTAATTGGCATGTTGAAAAGGGGAAAAACCTGCATGTGTGTCTCCCGTAGCCTTTGGCTGGCTCCTCCAGGAGGGGCTGCTCTTCTTCTCCGACTCCTGCACCCACGATTTTAACTTCCTTTGGTCCCATTAATAGATTCCCACCCCCCGCAAGTGTTGATAATCTCTGGGTTTCTTCACTATTCTATTTGGCCTCTTAATTCTTTTTTTTTTTTTTTTGCATAGCCTAATTTCTTTTTTTTTTCCTTTTTTTTTTTAATTTTTAGTTTTTTATTTTTTACATTTTAAAATCTTTAATTCTTACATGCATTCCCAAACATGAACCCCCCTCCCACCTCCCTCCCCATAACATCTTTCTGGGTCATCCCCATGCACCAGCCCCAAGCATGCTGCATCCTGCGTCAGACATAGACTGGCGATTCAATTCACATGATAGTATACATGTTAGAATGTCATTCTCCCAAATCATCCCACCCTCTCCCTCTCCCTCTGAGTCCAAAAGTCCGTTATACACATCTGTGTCTCTTTCCCTGTCTTGCATACAGGGTCGTCATTGCCATCTTCCTAAATTCCATATATATGTGTTAGTATACTGTATTGGTGTTTTTCTTTCTGGCTTACTTCACTCTGTATAATCGGCTCCAGTTTCATCCATCTCATCAGAACTGATTCAAATGAATTCTTTTTAACCGCTGAGTAATACTCCATTGTGTATATGTACCACAGCTTTCTTATCCATTCATCTGCTGATGGACATCTAGGTTGTTTCCATGTCCTGGCTATTATAAACAGTGCTGCGATGAACATTGGGGTACATGTGTCTCTTTCAATTCTGGTTTCCTCGGTGTGTATGCCCAGCAGTGGGATTGCTGGGTCATAAGGTAGTTCTATTTGCAATTTTTTAAGGAATCTCCACACTGTTCTCCATAGTGGCTGTACTAGTTCGCATTCCCACCAACAGTGTAGGAGGGTTCCCTTTTCTCCACACCCTCTCCAGCATTTATTGCTTGCAGATTTTTGGATCGCAGCCATTCTGACTGGTGTGAAGTGGTACCTCATTGTGGTTTTGATTTGCATTTCTCTAATAATGAGTGATGTTGAGCATCTTTTCATGTGTTTGTTAGCCATCCGTATGTCTTCTTTGGAGAAATGTCTATTTAGTTCTTTGGCCCATTTTTTGATAGGGTCGTTTATTTTTCTGGAGTTGAGCTGCAGAAGTTGCTTGTATATTTTTGAGATTAGTTGTTTGTCAGTTGCTTCATTAGCTATTATTTTCTCCCATTCAGAAGGCTGTCTTTTCACCTTGCTTATATTTTCCTTTGTTGTGCAGAAGCTTTTAATTTTAATTAGATCCCATTTGTTTATTTTTGCTTTTATTTCCAGCATTCTGGGAGGTGGATCATAGAGGATCCTGCTGTGATTTATGTCTGAGAGTGTTTTGCCTATGTTCTCCTCTAGGAGTTTTATAGTTTCTGATCTTACATTTAGATCTTTAATCCATTTTGAGTTTATTTTTGTGTGCGGTGTTAGAAAGTGATCTAGTTTCATTCTTTTACAAGTGGTTGACCAGTTTTCCCAGCACCACTTGTTAAAGAGATTGTCTTTACTCCATTGTATATTCTTGCCTCCTTTGTCAAAGATAAGGTGTCCATATGTGTGTGGATTTATCTCTGGGCTTTCTATTTTGTTCCATTGATCTATATGTCTGTCTTTGTGCCAGTACCATACTGTCTTGATGACTGTTGGCCTCTTAATTCTTCTGTCATCCATATAACCGTTTCCCTCTGTTTAAATGTTGAAAATAGTTCGCATTTTCCTGAGGGAATCTGACTGAAACAATCATGTCAGGTGCCATGGGGGTCTAGGGGAAAGACACATTGTATGTCCTGAGTTCTGAGTGGTGGAGATGGGGTGGGAAGAGAAAGGAGAGGCTCTTTGGAATCAGGGATTCCACAGGTGAGTAATAAAAGAGGATCAGGAGTAAGAGCTAGAGAGTAGTAGCATGAGTAACAGCACCAAATAAGAAAGTGTTGTTTCTGGAGCATGGTGTGAGTCAGGGAGATGAGGCTGAGGAAGTGGGCAGAAGCTGAGCCATGCAGAATCTTGGGTATTAACGTAATAAGGTGAAGGCTGGATATTGGATTAATTAGACCTCTGTGAGCTCTAGTAACACAAATCTAGACAAACCTAAACAGTGTATAGAAAAGCAAAGACATCACTTTGCCGACAAAGGTCTGTATAGTCAAAGCTATGGCCTTTCCAATAGTCACGTTCGGATGTGAGAGTTGGACTGAACGCTGAGGAATTGATGTTTTCGTATTGTGGTGCTGGACAAGACTCTTGAGAGTCCTTTGGACACCAAGGAGATCAAGTCAGTCAATCCTAAAGGAAATCAACCCTGAATACTCATTGGAAGGACTGATGCTGAAGCTGAAGCTCCAGTACTTTGGCCAGCTGATGCGAAGAACTGACTCATTGGAAAAGACCCTGATGCTGGGAAGTACTGAAGGCAAAAGGAGAAGGCGGCAGAGGATGAGATGTTTGCACAGCATCACCAATTCAATGGACATGAACTAGGGCAAACTGGGACATGGTGAGAGACAGGGAGACCTGGCATGCTGCAGTCCATGGGGTCACAAAGATTTGGACATGACTTAGCACACAAATCTAATTCAAAATAGCTGAAGTTATAAGGACAGTGACATAGCATAAGCAAAACGGAAGATAATTTTGTTGGAAATGAAATGGTTAAGAAATTAACAGCCAGGGTATTGGAGTGGATTGTGCACCTGAATACCTAAGTTCCTGAGAGTGAGTACATGCCTGGGTGGAAAGGAAGACAGCAAGTCACTTGCCAAAGTCATCAGTGACTGGAGGGGCTTGAGTTGCAGATTGATATAATACAAGATAGAGATGAGGAGGTACCAGAGCTGGCTAGAGAAGGGATTTGAATGTAAAAGTAAGGGAGAAATGTTCTGGGGCAGTGTCAGAGTGAGGAGAGGTGAGTTTAGTTTATTGTGAGTTTCTGAAAAGAATTCTGAGGTCACATTCAGAAGCAGGCAATGTGGCCAGAGTCAGTGGAGCTTGTGGGGCTATGACAGCTGCCTTTGGACAGGATGGGTAAACAGGAGCATTTTGGGGGTGGGAATTTTCTCAGATTCAGTTAAGAATTGGGCCCTGTTAAAGACAGCAGAAATTCCATTGTTCTGAAGCCAATTAGAGGGAGGAAAGGACTAGGGGCTAGTCTGATTAATTGGTTGTCATCTTCCTGAGCTCTGCAGATTCTCAGCTCCTGAGACTCCTCACTAATGAACCTGAGGAAAAGGTTACCATCTTGGCCTACTAATGAAGAGCCTTCCAGTAGTCTGACAGTAATTGGTTGGAGGTGCATTTGAGGTTGTTCTGATAGCAAAAGAAACCCATGAGCAGGCTAGGGTGATGCGCCGCTTACTTGAATCAGAGGTCTCCTACCTTGGGCACCTTTGAGAGGACAGTGATGACAGCTCCTTGGCATGACATACACACTCTCTATGTTTGGTTACTTACGGCCTCTCATCTCACCAATTTGAGCTTTCTGCTCTAACGATAGACTGCTATGGGCATTCTGGGATAATAAAGGCTGTTTTCTTCCCCCTTATGTGTGTTTATTCTGTTTCCTGGGCCTAGTGTTCTGTATGTGTGTGTGTGCTCACACTTACACTCATACTATGTGTCTTTTTTTTAAAGATTTCTTTATTTTTGGCTGTGCTGGGTCTTCACTGCTGAACTGGGTCTGCTCTTCATTGTGGTGCGTGGCTTCTCATTGCCATGGCTTCTCTTTTTGCAAAGCACAGGCTCTAGAACGCTGGCTCGGTAGTTGTGGCCCATGGGCTTAGCTGCTCTGAGGCATGTGGAATCTTCCCAGACCAGGGATAGAATCCATGTCCCCTGCATTGGCAGGAGGATTATTAACCACTAGACTACCAGGGAAGCCCCCCCCCGGCTCCACCACCACCACATAGCTTTATGTAGCTGATAGATGCTTAGGAATCAGCTTTTCCAAGAAGCTTTCCTTGGGCCCCAGGCTTAGATAGGTGCCTCCTGTGCGCCTGACAGTCCCTTTGCTACCTGCCTTTCCAACATTGTCTATATGTCTATCTTCCACACTAGACTAGGAGCTCCTCAACTGTGGGAACTGCATTTGATTCACATCAGTGTCTCCAGTGCCCAGCACAGGATTTGTCCTGCTTGCTGAGATGAGTTCTCATGACCTTCACTATCCACAGCCCCCTAGCTACACCCTCAATGCTCATTCCTGTCCCCTTCATGCATCTGTCCATTCATTCAGTTAACACTCAGCAAGCTGTTACTCCTCTGGCTAGTGCTGGAGCTTAGATAAATGACATGATCCCTGCTTGGGGAGCTCCTTGTCAGATGGACTTCCATTGTGCAGGGTAAGCTGTGCTGTGGCAGAAGCAGCACAGAGGATGAAGAAGCCATATCTAAGCTAACGCTTAAAGCATAAGTTCATTAGGTGAAGAGTTTTGTTCAGTTCTGGCCTTAAAGTCTCCCCTCTCTACTAACTTTTGGAAGCTTATTCCCCATCTCCTCCCCTTCCGTTCTCTCCCTCTGCTGCATTCCTGCACAACCTCTAGTTTGCTCTACCTGAGTTATAATGTGTTTGTCACTGTCCCAACTGAGAGCGAGACAAGGGGGCATAAGCAGTAAGAGCCCTGGCTTATGCTCCGTCCCTGAGCCTCAGTTTTCCTATCTGTAAATTACAAATGATAACCCTTGCCTTGCCCCACTCCCATCACAAAGTTGTTTTAAATTTGTATTTGTGAATCATTAAGGACTATGCATACGTGAGGGACTGACACTCTGACTGGTGTATCTTTTCTCCATAATTAGATTTGGTCTTTTTTTGTCCCTGGCACTCAGTGCAAGACATGGCACAAAGTCAGTGTTCAGTAAAGACCTGGTTTGTTGATCAGCCCTGAATGATGAAGAAAAAAGAGGCTTTCCTCCAAAGGCCCTGGTGAATGATGGAGGGGCAGGGAAGCTGGGACTTGATGGGCTAGGAAGATAAGAGAAAGGGAATTGCCATGGATTTCACATGCCAATCACTTCACATACTTTTGTGCATTTAAACCTTATTCCCACTCTATGAGGTAGGTCATATTACCTATTCCATAGATGAAGAAACAGAGGCTGGGAGAAATTAGGCAACTTGCCTGAGATCACACAGCTGGTAGCTGACAGAGACTGTTCAAACCCAGGCTTTCTGACTCCTGGGTTTCTTACCCACTGCCCTCTTGTGCAGTGAGCATGTCCTCCCCTGGGTGCCAATTCCTCAGAAGGGATCAGTGCCCCTGGCCTTGACCTGTGTCCCCATCTTCATCCAAATTGATTATTTAAGCCTATTTACTTCTTTACCTATTTTCCCCCTTCCTAGGCAAGCAACATACACTGCCTGCTTCCCTAAACAGTATCATTGGTAACAAACCGGTCAAAGGCCAGAACGTCAATTTTTATGATATTCATTAAGGACAGGCTACATGCTGAAGAGTCTCTAAAGCCAGCTGAGTTTCAACAGCCTGTGGATAACAGCCAGCAGCCACTTCCTTCTTTATCTTGTCCTCAATTAGCAGGCACTTCTACAGCTTGCCTTTCTCAGGTCGGGAAGTGGGCCCCAGAAGAGGCTGTCTACCAGAGGTGAGCGAGTGTAATTGTGAGTGCCTTCAGGCTGGGATGGCCTGGGGAAGAGGAGCCCTGTTTGTGCCTGGGGGCTTTAGCCCTCTCTGTGGACCATGAGATATTAGGGAGAAAAAGGGAGGAGGAAAAAGACCCCCCTCCTGTGTGTGTGAGAGGATGATAAAAGAGGGAGAAAGGGGTAAAGTGGAGGTAAAAGGAGCAGATGAAAGAAGAGCAGAAAGAAGCTGTCACTGTAACAAGCGACTTTGTACAGCAATTTATCCATAGCCTGGCTCCATCCTCCCAACTGCTCTCAGCAGGAAGATGCTGTGATTATCCCTATTTGACAAACGAGGAGTCTGAGGCTCAGAGAGGTTAAGTGATTCAGAAAGATAAAGTGACTTGCCCAGATTTAGATACTGTGGTAGTCAGATAAAAGCAAAGGAGGCCAAAGAGACTTGTAAAGTAAGAAAAAGATATGAGCAGAAAAAAAGAAAAAAGGAAAGTGAAAGGGAGAAAGATGAAGAACGGAGAGGCAGGGCTGTGTATGGACGTGGAAGCCAGCCAAACCCAGATCTAAACCCAGTTTCCACTAACACAGTCATGTGACCTTGTGTGAGTTATGTAATCTCTTGGAGCCTTCATCTTTGTTTTATAAATTGGAGATGATTATATTTACCTCACAGGCTATTATGAAGATTAAGTAAGAAAATATTTGTAAAGCTCCTAGCATAGCATCTGGCATACAGTAGGTACTCAACAAATATTAAGGATCCCAAGGAATATGAGGAACAGAAGAGAAAAAGGAAGAGCTAAAATGGATAAAAGCAAAGAGGAACGTTTTTGAGGAGAAATAAAAGATGGACTTGGAAGGAAGGGAAAGAGGAAGGTGGACAGACAAAAGAGGAGGAAATAGGCTGGTGCAGGGACGAAATAGAGAAAACAGGTTCATGCGTCTAAGGACTGCCACCAACCTGGCTAGGACTCCTCAGTTGGGAAGCGGCCGCTCTATCTGAATCAGGAGGACCTTTCTCTTGTCTCCTGGGACAACCAGGTTCTGTTCATTGTCACAGGAAGTATCTTTAAGGGTCTTAAGGCGCAAACACACAAGAAAGTCTCACACTTCAGATACAGTTTTTCCTGGGCCATTTGTCAGGATCTTGTGAGGCAGGAGAGATCCAGAGTAATTCCTGGGAATTGAGGGAAGAGAAAGCCCTCAGAGGGGAGATAAGCCAGTGTGTCTGTGGGTAGAAAGAGCAAATGAAGCTTTACTTATTTGGTGAAGATCTTGGGGTGCCCCTCAGAGTCTACACTAGAGCTGGCCAGGCTGGGGTAAGCGGGGGCCCAGGGGAAAGAGAAGCAAAAGCACTGGTCAAAAAGGACAAGCTTAGGCTTCTTATACTGATCACCTTGGGCAGGTCAGCATTTTTCTTGAAGCCACAGAGTGAGTGTTAGTGAAATGAAGGTCTGCCTAGACCCTCCATCCCCCAGGGGTGACATGAGGATCAAATGAAATAAGACATTCAATCAATGCTTTGGAAATGGAAGTGTTGTATATACATAGTCATGTAGTCACTCTCAAAAAACATCTAATTATTACTCTCACGCTGTCTCACCCCATCAGGTACAGGAGTGTACACTTTACCTGCATTCTCTTGTTTAATCCTTGAAATAAACCTATGAGATAGGTAAGATTGTCCCAATTTACAAACCAGGGAATTGATTCATAAAGAAAATAGTGACTTGCTGGGGATTACACAGCTGGTCAATGATAGAGCCAGGATCACTCTGACTCAGGATCCTGGGTCACTGAATCATCTCCTTCAAGCAGAAACCTCCTTGAAGCAGCAAGCCCTCCTTGCTTCAAAGCCTGAGCACTGGCTATATTAATACAGAGTGTTCTATCAAGGGGGCATGAAAGGGAAGGGAAAAATCCTTACTGCTATCTCTCTTCTCTCTCTTTTTAAAAATTTTACTCCAGTCAGAATGGCTGCGATCCAAAAATCTGCAAGCAATAAATGCTGGAGAGGGTGTGGAGAAAAGGGAACCCTCCTACACTGTTGGTGGGAATGCGAACTAGTACAGCCACTATGGAGAACAGTGTGGAGATTCCTTAAAAAATTGCAAATAGAACTACCTAATGACCCAGCAATCCCACTGCTGGGCATACACACCAAGGAAACCAGAATTGAAAGAGACACATGTATCCCAATGTTCATCACAGCACTGTTTATAATAGCCAGGACATGGAAACAACCTAGATGTCCATCAGCAGATGAATGGATAAGAAAGCTGTGGTACATATACACAATGGAGTATTACTCAGCCGTTAAAAAGAATTCATTTGAATCAGTTCTGATGAGATGGATGAAACTGGAGCCGATTATACAGAGTGAAGTAAGCCAGAAAGAAAAACACCAATACAGTATACTAACACATATATATGGAATTTAGAAAGATGGCAATGACGACCCTGTATGCAAGACAGCAAAAAAGACACAGATGTGTATAATGGACTTTTGGACTCAGAGGGAGAGGGAGAGGGTGGGATGATTTGGGAGAATGGCATTGTATCATGTAAGAATCGAATCGCCAGTCTATGTCCGACGCAGGATACAGCATGCTTGGGGCTGGTGCACGGTGATGACCCAGAGAGATGTTATGGGGAGGGAGGTGGGAGGGGGGTTCACGTTTGGGAACGCATGTACACCCGTGGTGGATTCATGTCAATGTATGGCAAAACCAATACAGTATTGTAAAGTAAAATAAAGTAAAAATTAAAATTAAAAAAAATAAAATAAAAATTTTATTGGAGTATAGTTGCTTTACAATAATGTGTTAGTGTACACTGTACAGCAAAGTGAATCAGCTGTACATATACATGTATTCGGTGTTCCCTGGTGGCTCAGACAGTAAAGAATCTGCTCGCAATGCAGGAGACCCAGGTTCAATCCCTGGGTTGGGAAGATCCCCTGGAGAAGAGAATGGCTGCCCATTCCAGCATTCTTACCTGGAGAATCTCAGGGATGGATGAGCCCAGCAGGCTATAGTCTGTGGGGTTGCAAAGAGTCAGACATGACTGAGTGACTAACACACACATACATGTAGCTCCCCTTTTTTGGATTTCCTTCCCATTTAGGTCACCACAGAGCATTCAGTAGAGTTCTTCGTGCTATTCAGTAGCTATTCATTAGTTATCTATTTTATACATAATACATGTTTCTCTTCTGTCTTCAGGGTTTGACTTCTTTGAAGCCAGTGCCAAGGAGAACATCAGCGTGAGGCAGGCCTTTGAGCGCCTGGTGGATGCCATTTGCGACAAGATGTCTGATACGCTGGACACAGACCCCTCCTTGCTGGGCACCTCCAAGAACACCCGTCTCTCAGACACCCCACCTCTGCTGCAGCAGAACTGCTCATGCTAGGCAAGGCCCACCATCCCGATCTCCCTTCATTGTGGCCCTACTCCCACTCTGCTTCCTTGTTACACTCTGTCCACCCCAAGCTGAGTTGCTGCTGTTCCTTGCCTGCAGTGGAGGTGGAAGCATGACCCTGGGGTTCTCTACAGGTGGCCCCACTCACATACACTCAGCACTAGACAACTAGGTCACAATGTGGGCGGAGATTCATTTTACAAAAGTTGACTCCACTTTACGAAGGCGATTCACTACAGGGGCTTGGAAAAGCAAGTCTCTTCTCTGCCTTTAAAATAAGATTCCCTCCCTTGACTAAAATTTGACGCACCCATGCACACTTTTCAGGGCCTGGCTAACTGTGTAAAGTGAGACACACCTGCATAGCTAATCTTTTGGGGAAAAAAAGAAAAAAAAAAACCAAACCTCTCCTTACACAGCCAGCTTGTTTCATATCAGGCTCCCTGTGGGGCTTCCTCTCATCACTAGATAAGCCTTGTTTCTCAAAGCCCTCGTCTGTTACCACGGATGCCCAGGGGGCTTGGACAGTTGCTGTGGTGACAGGCCAGAGCTAATCTCCAGAGAGCTCAGCCTCTCTAAATGATGCTGAAAGAGCAAAGGCTGAGTCAGGAAACACACTTAAAAGAAAAAGATTATCCCCTGCAAAATGTCAAAGGTTCCTGCTATATGGAAGAGCAAATGCATGAGCTCGAGAAGACAAAAAGACAAACACAGGCAAAATCAAGAAATAGGTCACAAATGTCTGATTTTGCTGCTTTCCAGTAGGTTCTCCACTGTGGGAACTCCATGACATTGGTAGTTGGTTCTTAGGCTCCCAGAATCTAAAAAATTTACAGTTGGTGGGATCCCAAATTTTATGAAGTCTCACTAATCAATTCCAATCTTCATACCTCTGACAAGTGGCTGTCAAGCCTCACAGCAAATCTCTTCTAAAGCATACTTCCTAGGCAGGGATGGGAGCTCAGTTTCCACACCATCTTTTGGTAGCTCTCATAATCAAAAAGTTTTCCTTGCTTTACGCTGAAATCTGCCTCCTAGAAATCCTTCTTCCTCTTCCCACCCCATTTGTAGCATCTCTGTTTTCAGAGACTTCTGATCCCTCTGCCATGTGACCCACTTAGATGATTTGAGAACAGATAGCATCACCCCTGGAAGCTGCCCTTTCTCTAAGTCAATAGTTCTCATCCCATCTGCCATTCTTCTTAGGGTCCTCTCCCCATCCTGCCCTTTACTCCAACCCATCTTTCTATCACTCTTGAGTAGTCCGGCTGAGAAATCTGATTCAAAGCAGAATAAATCTAAGTGGGCACAATCCTGAAAAATAATTCGGAAAAGTGAACTCAGAGGTCCCTCATTCTCCTGAGAGTGAAACTTTGGTTTCTACCCAAGAGCTGATGTGAAACTACTACTTCATTAAACACCTGAAGAAAACAAAACCAGAAAAGCCCTCTGATACTGGAAATGAACCTAATGCATTAGCTCATGGTTCTAGCTTGTTTGGACACACACACATCTGAAACAATGACATGGAGCTAGCAATGATCCCTAAAAATCTTTCATCCAGCCCTGGCCTTAATCCCCAGTTTCCTTCTGTACTAACATGCTGCTCCAGAAGTCAGTGGGGGAGGCGGGAGAGTCTCTCCCAAATTTTCTCTCCATTCTGAACACAGCTTATTGTCCTAGGAAAGTGCATTAAAGAACCCTTCAGGGTCAGCTGTGTGGAGAGGTTGCCTTCTGTGATGCAGTACAGAGGATAGTGCTTTGAACTTGGAATCAGGAAACTCAGGCTCTGCCCTGAAATCAGGAGACTTAAAAACTCTGTCCTGTGATTCTGGACCAGTTCCTCCCCATCAGGGCATCTTGATTTCCCACTTAAAAAATGAGGGAAGCCATCAGTCTCTTCTGGCACTAATAACTCTGAGAGCCTAATTTTCACCTTCAATATTTCAGTTGATCTGCAAAATAAACCCAAGAGATGAGGATTATCACCCCAATACCACTGTAGCCAACACTGATATAAGTAAGCAAGTGATGCTTACTCAGTACTAGGTGTTGCTCCAAGCACTTAATATGTATTAACTCATTTATCTTTCCGACATCTTTGTGAGGGAGGCACTATAATCCATCTCGTTTAAAAACAAATTAAGGAACAGATAGGTTCTCTAGCTTGTCTAAGGTCCCCTAATGAGTAAATGGTAGAGCTAGGGTTCAAACCCAGAAAGTAGGCTCCAAAGTCTGTGCTCCTCACCAGATTCTGTAGTACATTTTTATAGATAAACTGTGATTGGAAGAAGTTAAGAGACTTGGCTAAGATCACACAACTAGCAAGTGTTAGAGCCACAGTAGAATTCAGCCCCAAGGCCATCAGATTCCAAGTCTACTGAAGAAAAGACATATCTCTAATTTGTTAATAAATTGTTCAACTACTCAGACTAATCTGAGGTGATAGCTGTCTAACACTTCTAGAAAGGAGTCTCTGAGGAAGCCCAGGTCCCATGGGCCTGAGCAAAAACTGCTCAGTGTTTCTGAGGCTTAAGCCCTGGTATTCCTTGTATCTGCCTCTGTTAGGCAATTTTTATCAAGCTCTGAAGCAGTGCAGTGAGTAGCCTGCCTGCATCAGCAGTGGGTCATCTTGGGAGGTGTAAGTTGATAAAATTCTCTGACCAAGGAAGAATGTGGTCCCTTCCCAGGGCAGTGTTTCTGGATGTGCTTTTTACACTGTAAATTCCTATACAGGTCAGGAATAATTATTATTTTTCTGGGCAGTCACACCCTTCTACCCCTGGGGATGTTAGTACATGTATCCAATAATCCTTTCTCTCCTACTGAGTATCCAGGCAAAAATTGAATTTTTCACCTAAAGATTGTCAAAATCCCGAAAACTCAGGAGCCAATTCAAGGGAACAAGCATCTTCACAATAGACAGAATCAACAGTTAAATGTAATAATGGCAAAATCTTCTACCATGCAACAGACAGATCTGCTTGTTAGATGGCAATTCCTCAATCCTGCTTTGTGACCTCGTTTCTGCAGAGTGAAGGCAGCAGCTTCCAGCTGATGGTGGTGAATGTTCATCAATCATGGTAATAGTGCAGTTAGGTTCAAGCTGCATAATATGTGTTATGGCAACTTGTCCCAGTTTTCATTTCGCTTAACATTCCAAATAAAAGGAGATTTTAAAAAACCTGTTGACCTCTAAAAATCCAAAAGTAGGCCGAAAGTGCAATACAGTTTTGTAGCTATTTACAGGATCTGGTTTAAATGCATGTGTATCTCTAAATACAAAGTGATTGGTGACAATACTGTCTTCTCGGTCTGTAGCATTATTAACTTCTAGGCACAGCAATGCAGTAGATTGTACTGAATGGTCACAGACTCATTAAATATTGTATCTGGAAGGGAACTTAGAGGAAATGTCTGGGCTCCTCTTGCTACAAAAAGGAAGGTGGAGGCCCAGGGAGGGGGAGGAAATTTCCTAAGGCCACTCTAAGTGGATTTGTGATGGAGCCAGGACTAGGTCTTGGATCACCTCTAGGAAGAAATTCACTTCTGTATCTACTATAGGTCTGGCACTATTAAACACTGGACAAATATACAAGAAAACAAATGGTCCCTGCTTGCAGGTACCTATAGTCTAATGGAGGTGCTTTTTTTTGAAATATTATTATCCCGATGACAGGCAAGAAAACATACCCTTGAGAGTTAACATGCCAAAGTCATTCATTTACTAATTGAACACACCTCTGTCTGACTGCTGCTCTTTCAGTTTTCCTCTTCAGATTGTATATTTGGGATATTGGTAGTAACAGATTTCCAAGGATTGTCAGAGTTAACAGCCTCACTTGGGGCATTTGTTTCACAATTGCTTTGTGACTGCAGCCTTATAATGTCCACAGAATGATATGAACATTCTCCAGACATGACTTTCCCAGTTATACCACCTGCTCTTGCCCCAGGCTCCTTGCTTATGTATCAGGTTTCTTACAGTGTCTTGAGTAATGTTTATTTGAGTTCATTTGCCAACCATTTGTTATAAGTAGAAGGAATTACAGTGGCGAGTGTCCTGGGATTTCATTGATTTCAGATTCCCCATCTCAAACCTACACTTGATTACCTGCTACTGCTGAAGAATCGAGCAAAAGCCTATGACTGGGAGTGCCTGTGAGAGACAGGTCCATTGGATACAAATACTGTTAAGTGGTTTTTGAAGGCCTGGATCCCTTATATGAAGTAGGCACACCTGAAATATATTCTTTCAACAAATTAGTGTCTAGTATGTGCCAGGATACAATCACTGGTAAACTAGACACAATCCTTGCCTTCATCAAGCTTATACTCTAACAGCTTAGTCTAGACATTGTAAAATAATCACCAAAATATAATTACAAAGCACAGTGAAGGAAAGCTACATCATTCTATGAGAACACATAACTGTGAAACCTGAGTCACCTTTGTGGAGATATTTCAGGGACCTCAGGAAGACCCCACCGCCCCTGGCTATCACTCTACAGTTCTCAATTAAGCTTTCATCTTTTAGTTTAAACCTTTGATGAAACCTGATTGAACACAAATCCTCCAAAAGGAGTAAGAAGGAATTTCCTGGAGGTCCTGTGGTTAGGACTCCAACTTCAGTCCCTGGTCGAAGAACTGAGATCCCACAAGCCATGTGGTGTAGCAAAAAAAAAAAAGTGAGATAAAGAATATCTGTACTTGTGAAACATCTGTAGACCACCTGATTCAGAGTTAATTGTCCTCTGAGACACATAACAAACCACTCCAAAATTTAGTAATTCAAAACAATAAATGTTATTTCTCATCATTGGATAGAGATGGGTGGATGGTTCCTCTGGCCAAGGCTGAATGGTCTAGAGTGGCTTCATTCATGTGTCTGGAGTCCCAGCTGAGATGACTAAGGTGGTGGGATCTTCTCTCTCCATGTTTTCATTCTCCAGAAAGCAACCCAAAGTTGTTCACATGGTGGCAGAAGTTTTCCCAGCAGCATGAGAGGGCAAGCTCCAATGCAGAAGCATCTTTCAAGCCTCTGTTTGTATCATGTTTGCTCATATCCAACTGACTAACAAGTCATATGGCCAAGCCTAATTTTAAGAAGTGGAAGAATAGATGCCATCTCTTGATAAGAGCTGCAGAAAATTATGGCCATTTTTCAGCCTACCAAAGGAAGCAACTCTAAGTCATCTGAAACTAAGTCAGGTAAATTTTCCTGGGTCCTAAAACCTGGCTGTGAAGATAACCAAGGGAAATGACACAGTGGTTTACAACAGGCCTGTTTCTCATTTATTTAGTTGTCCAAAGGGTATACTTTGGAGCAATCAACACATCTCATGGAGTTTAGATGCTTGTTTAACAGTTCATTTGGTTAGTTCTTAGCTCCCCACTGAGGGATGAGTCTGGCTTCTCATTCCATGGGATTCACTGCAATAATGATTGTGATTTTCATCTGAAGTTCCTGGCTGGAAGCCCAGCAGAAGGATTCAGTATATGCAAAAGAGATGACTAAAAGAACAGTTGAGCGCTCTGCTCTAGATATACTTTCTTCCTTGAAGCCTCATCTACTCCTGAGGCTTTAGGTGCCACATCTTTGGTGATGACATGTATAAACAATTGCCTACTATACATCTCCTTGCCTCAAACTTACCATGTCAGGACCTCTTGATTCTGCTCCAAATTTAACTCTAGTTTTCACAGAAATCTTGGTATAATTCCTAATTCCTTGGTTTTTCTTTTTCTTAGTGTTGACATCTGATCCATCAAGTCTTGTGATTCTCCTTCTAAAGTCTATCTCAAGTCTTCCCACTTTTGGAAGTAAGGCTTCCCTGATAGCTCAGTTGGTCAAGAATCCACCTGCAATGCAGGAGACCCCAGTTCAATTTCTGGGTTGGGAAGATTCGCTGGAGAAAGGATAGGCTACCCATTCCCATATTCTTGGGGTTCCCTTGTGGCTCAGCTGGTAAAGAATCCACCTGCAATGTGGGAGACCTGGGTTCGATCCCTGGGTTGGGAAGATCCCCTGGAGAAGGGAAAGGCTACCCACTCCAGTATTCTGGCCTAGAGAATTCCATGGACTGTATAGATCATGGGGTCACAAAGAGTTGGACATGACTGAGCCATTTTCACTTTCATAGCCATGCTGTTGGTCCAAGGCACCACTGTTTCTCCCCTACCTAGGAGCTAACACAGAGCTTGTAGCCACTTTCCCTACTCCATGCTTGCTCACTTACAGTCTACCCTCCACACAACAGCAATTTTTAAAAAATACAAATGAATAAGCATTCAGTAACACTGAAGTCTACTTCAATGCCAGACATGAAAAGAATCTAGAGACTTCCATTATTATTAACAATCATTATGTTATTGATTCTCTTTCTAGCCCTGAATCTGTTCCTCACTTGCTGCAGGATCTCTGGTAAATCATTTCTTTTGATAGCCAGCTATCATGTCTCCCCTCATTTCTTCAGAAATTGGCAGCCTCTTCTTTTGTACTACTACTACTACTTTCTCATCCAAACCAGGTGATTCTAGTGAAGATTGTCAGTAAAGAGGGCATGTGATCAAGTGGGGCCAGTCAGAATCCTTCCTTAGGAATTTTTTTAACTGGAGCTATTTTCTTTCCTTTTGAATGGCAAATATACAGGGATGTGTGCTCCAAAACTGACGTTGTATCTATCCTCAACCCACGTGTAGAATACCACTCTGTAGTAAGAGAAAACAAGCTCATCATGCAGAGAGAAACATAGATATAAGGTAAGAGAGTGTGTCTTGTGGATTTCTTATCGATTGGCTTCTTGAGGCCTGACTGGTCACCACGTGCTTTGATCCTGCTAGATACCTCACTAGTTTCAATAAAGTCCCTATTGAGCTTTGCTCATTGGAGTTGGGTTCTTATCACTTGCAACCAAAGTACATTCTTTCCTCTTTGGTTCTCAGTTTTCTTACTGCTCCAAATTTTTAAACACCAAGACTTCAGAAAATCCAATTTCTATAGGATTTTCATTTCTTATACTTGAATGCATGAGGAAGAGGGATTTTGCGAAGTAAAAAGCAGTTCTCCATGATGTCATCACCTGATGATAGCACAGACAAAGGTTCCTATGGTTAGGTCACTGATCCACACAGTGTCTGGCTTCCCAAGTACCCAGAAACTACACAAAACATCTAACACCACTGCTGTGAGTTCATATCTGTTCCTATTTCTGTGCCAACTCAGTGACAGCCACCGTCTTGAGGGAACACAGTTGAATGGACTGAGTTGTATGGCATGTGCCTTCACCTGCTTCTCTTCTTTCATCTTGAAGTGACCAAACAACAAATATCCAAATAGGAAGTCTCTTGAAAAGAAACTTGATTAAAAGAGTTTTCTTTGCTTGATGTAAAACTGTGCAATAGAAATGCAAAATAAGTCAGTAAGTCTCAGAGGAATGCAATTAGAATTGCATCTCTTCCTGTGGTTCACCAATGGACTGGGATAAAGTTAACAGGTTGTGCAACCTTAGTTAAGTCACCCCCTATCTCTGAGCTTTAGGAGCTTATAGCAGATGGTTTCTTCAGGCGCTTTTGGCACTAATGCTCTATGATTTTATGCCCATTTTCTGTAAGAGCTGCAAGTGGCAAACAAGATTTTGGCAGGGAAATGTTCACTATGAAATCCTCTTCTCTTGGGTATAATTATAACAGCCAAGGCTATGTGACCCCCTCATCACACAACCAGGTTTGTGACTCTTGTTTTGGAGGCTGTCAGAAAGCATCTTAACAATTAAGTGCATCTGGATGGTCCTTGACTGCCTGTCCCAAGTCAGAGTTTCCTAAAGGGTCACAAGAGAAAGAGAAGAAACAAGAATCTCTGGGGAGACTTATTAAGAATGCAGCACAGACTCATGCATTTGAGAAGAAATACTAGGGCAACCAATGTTTAAGAGCCATAAATGCATTCCAATTCAGGGAGGACTAATTTATAGAGCACTAAGTGGATACCAGGCTCAGCTGGGTAAGATCTTTCTCAGGACAATCTCTATCATGCAGCTGGGATCCTGGAAACTAAAGGGTTGAGAGATTTGTATGTGCTGAATTATCTTCCAATCCCTCTAAATTTCAGACCTCAGAATGAGGACCAAATATGCAGTATAGTGAGTGGTCTAAGACGGCTTGTAGTTCAACGGGCCCAGGTTCAATTTGGTTCTTCATTAACTAGTTGTGTGAATTGGAGCAAATTACTCTCTCTCGGAGCCTCAATTATTTCATATGTAAATGGAAAAGTAATTCTCACCTCAAGAAATTGTTGAGAGGATTAAATGTGAGAATAGTATAAATAAAGTCTTTAGTGCAGGGCCTAACACACATAGTAAGTGCCAAATGTGTGGTGTTGACAGTTGTGCTGCAGAAGGTCATCCCAATCAGGCAGAGCAGGGAGAAAATCTAACCTAGTATCTTTGTAAGGGCTCTTGGAGCAGAGACAGGAAAGACCCTGTGTAAACACTACGAGCAACAGAGCAATGGGGGTGGGACAGGGCCTGTAAGGAGGAGATGGAGCCTGGACTTGGAAAGTGGATGGAGAAAGAATCTCACTGGGAACACGGAAGAGAATCCAAGAAAATGGCTCTGAACAGTTCTGTTGCATGACCTTGTTAGTCTGGCTGCCCCCAGACACCTGACAGAATGTAGAAACCAGCCTCCAGAAGAGAATAAGCCAAAAATGAGGTTTAGAGTGTTCTGGAGACTCTGTTAGAGATTTCCTCCAATGTACAGGAAACCAGGATCCTGGAGACCTGGGTTTGAGTCCTGCCTTTGCAATATACTAATAGTGTGACCTTGGGCAAAGATGTGCGTGTGCGTGCTAAGTCGCTTCAGTCATGTCCAACTCTTTACCATCTTCTAGACTGTAGCCTGCTAGGCTCCTCTGTCCATGGGATTCTTCAGGCAAAAATACTGGAGTGGGTAGCCATACCCTCTTCTAGAGGATCTTCCCGACCCAGGGGATCAAACCCGTGTCTCTTACATCTCCTGCATTGGCAGGTGGGTTCTTTACCACTGGCACCACCTGGAAGCCCTTGGACAAACGTGTTCATCTGTAACATGAGATTAACAATTTTACCTACTTCACAAAATACCTGTGACAGTCAAATGAAAGTACATTTTAGGAACTGCAGAACATTGGGGGCATATAAGATGGAACCACTGTGAAGGGGTGGGGTAGGCAATAGGTGGCATTCATCATAGAATGAAACTGAGCATACCCCTTCCAGAACCGTTTCCAAGGATCCCCTCCTCCCTCCACCTCCTTTCCTCTTCCCCCACATTTTGGTCCCAGTAACCTAACCTCACACGGAAATATCAGAGCAAGCAGGCCCTACACCCAGAGGTTTGGTTGACTTCAGAGAAACTTCCAGAGGCTAACAGCACCAAAAGGAATTAACCAGTGCATGCGGGACTGAATGAGGAGAGCAGTGAGCTGAGACTGGGTGGGGACCCAGGAGGGGCAGACAGTGGAGTCCATATGCACTGTGATTAGAATAGCATAACAAAAATCACTAGTCACATGTTTGGCACTTTACAGTTCCCAAAGCACTTTCTCACTGAAGCCCTAATGATCTTTGACACAACCCTGTAATGTGGGTTTTAGAATTTCCAGTACTCAGATGGGGAAAACTGAGGCCTGCATCTAAGAAGCAACCAACCCAAGACTACATAGAGAAAGCAGCAAATGGCTTGGTTGATTTCAGAACCGGATAGGGTCTGCCCCCAGGAGTGGGCAGTCTTGGTCCTGAACCCTGTGTATTGTGGGCAGGGGGAGGGCAAGCTGAGGAAAAAACCTAAGCATCCATTGTGTCTACATCTGTCTTCTCTGCTTGTGGGAAGGAAGGAAGCAAGGAACACACATTCCTCATGGCACCCACACCCTCAGTAAAATGAAACCCTGGAGCAGGATTGAGCAGCAAAGGCTTTCCTCCCATCACAGGGGCAGATGCTCTCCCGAGTCACACAGTGAAATGTCACCTTACTCAGTTTGCACAACATCTTCAGTTCTCCCAATGACTCTAATTTATTCAATCAGGGACCAAGCTATCTCATGCCAGCCTAGGAGATATACCACAACAGGCTGAGAAGAATTCCTCAGGAGGAGCAAGTAGCAAAAATCAGAGTTGTTGCTCTCTTAAGACTGAGCAGAGAGAAGGATCATAACTCTCAAGTCCCCACCCCTCTATCAGATTCTAGCTAAACAGATGTTTTCCTGCTTTTTTATTTTCTGCTTACTGACACCCCTTCTCAGTGACATATGAAATATGAAATGTCATGTAGGGCTGTGAGTTTGTACAAATATAAAGAAATACCAGGGTATACACAGTAACAAAAGGAAAGATCCCATTTGCAAATATCTGTGGTGTCTCCTTGTTCTGTGTTGATACGTCGTATTGATATAAATTGACTTTTCTTAATATAGCTTTACCCTCATCATGGTGGCAGTGTTGGGATGTGCATTAAAGTTCATCTGAAGTATGTGTCATTTATGCATGCCTCTTCCTTGAGTTTGTGCTAAGAGCTTTGGGGAAAGACTCCTGCCGTCTTAGATCTTAGGAACTAAGGAGACAGTTCTAGCACCGATGCAATGAAAGCCACAATACAAGACAGTAGTTCACGAATGACTCAGAAAAGGGGGAGATCAGGGCAGACTATAACAGGGAAGGCTTATTGGAGGAGGAAGGCTGCAAGAAGACAGGTATGGCCATTCAGCTTGCACTTAAGAAGATCCTCTTGGTCCCAGTTCTGTGCTGGGTGATGCAGAGAATTACAAGGATCAGTGTGTGTCTCCAAGGAGCATGGCTCAGTATTGATGCCCAACAGTGGGTTAGGATACACTGCTGGAGCACTGAGGAGCAAGATAGCTGCTCAATACATGTCTGAGCTGCAGAGAGTGCTCAGCCCACGGGGAAGTGAAAAAGTATGGACAGAAAGAGCAGCTTCCCAAAGGGGCAGAACCTACTCCCCACTTACCAACTTGCCAAAAGTATAACATAGTTCTTCATTCATCCCCACCATCGTGTGATGGGAAGCCCTTTCCTTTTCTCTAGCCTGGTTAACCCTTATTCATCTGTAAGGACACAGGCACCAAGACCCTGGTGAGCCAGAGATGATGTGAAGCTTTGGAAACACAGTGGAAGTGATGGAAGTGTTAGATACTGTATTAGTGAGGATTCTTTCGATTTTGTGACATATACCCACATTTAATAATCACAAGGGGGAAAAAAAAAAGAGATCATGGTAGAAGAGGAATTTGTTAGCTCATGTTACTGCAAAGTCCAGGTGTGTATCTAGCTTCAGGCTCACCTAGAACGAGGTGATTGATTTGTATTATCAGGATTCCATTTATCTCTCAGTTTTACTCTCCTCTGAGTTGGCTTCATTCTCAGGTTGCTTCAAGTTTATCTTACCATGTAGCCATCTTTATAAAAAGAGAGTGAGTTTGCTTCAGTAGCTTTCTCTTTTATAAAAAAAACTGATTTACAATGTTGTGTTAATTTCCACTGTATAGCAAAGTGATTCAGTTATATATATATATTTTACATTCTTTTCCATTATGGTTTATCACAGAATATTGAATATAGTTCTCTGTACTTACAGTAGGACCTTGTTTATCAATTCTGTTCACATCTTGTAACCCTAAACTCCCAGTTAGTTTCTTCTAACCCCTCCCCCCCCCACCCCTCCCCCTTGGCAACCACAAGTCTGTTCTCTCATGTCTGTGAGTTTGTTTCTGTTTTGTAGACAGGTTCATTTATGTCATATTTGAGATTCCCCATATAAGTGATACAATAATATGGTATTTGTCTTTCTCTTTCTAACTTACTTTGCTTAGAATAATCTTTAGGTCCATCTAGGTTGCTGTAAATGGCACTATTTCATTCTTTTTTATGGCTGAGTAGTTATTTCATTGTATACATACATGACATCTTTATTCATTTATCTGTCGATGGATACTTCAATAGTTTTAGCAAAAGTCTTGGGTCATGTACCTGTTTTAGTATCAATTATTGTATCAGGAGGCGAGCGTTCTGATTGGCTGAACCTGTACCTTGTGCCCTTCTCTGCATTTGGGAAACGGAATTAGTCCCACTGAAACCAGATGAACTCCAAGTGGGAGAGGAGTGGTGGCCCCTAAGGAAAATTTGGGTGCTGCTTTCAGATGAGAAAAGAATGGGTGCTGGCCAGGCATAAATACCACCTATTCATAGGAGATACAGAATCAGATCATTTCACAAAAGACACATAAAGATTGGACACAGGAGAACAAGATTGAGTTCTACTCAGTCTTGAGTATGGAAATGGAAGGAACAACGCAGGCAAGGATGGCAAGGGATGGGGGTTTGTGGAGACCCGAGGCAGCCAGCTGAGTGTAGAGCGGGCAGGATGAGTATCTATGATTGAATAGGCTGTGTTCTGCAAGAGGGCCTGTGTGAACTGAACGGCAGTTGAAATGCAGCCTGGGCTCCAGGTGCTGAGTTTTGTGTCCTAGTGTGGGGCTGCCTCTACCAGGAGGAAGGGTTCCTTTGTATAATTCACCCAAAGGTGCTATCTGCTCATCAAGCTATGAGTAGAGGGGCAACATCCATCTAGAGGGAACACGTGCTTCCAATTTGCAAAAAAATGCTGTAGTGGGTTGAATTGTGTCCCCTTAAAAGATACATTTGAGATAGGCTGGGACCTGGGACCCTTTGCTGCACTGGTGCAATGCTTGCACCTGAACACACCTCTCCTCAAGCAACCAAATACAAAGAAATTATACGGGACTAAAAATAACTGTGTGCATGGTAGTTAGAGCGAAATTATGGACAAAAGATATAAAGAGACCAAAAAATCCAAATGCCACGTTAGAAGAGCCTGGAGCAAAATCAGGGGGTCAGGAACAAAAGCAAGAGAACTGAGCATATCCGCTAAACACACCATCACCTAAGGGGCAGGCAAAATACCTAAGCCACCCCTCCACCAGACCCCTGGACATACATCTACCCTCACGTCCTGAAAGGAATAAGCTTGCGTGCACTCATGGAGTGGCAAGGTGCAAGCAAGGGAAACTGTTGTTCTTATTCCCTGCTGCTGCAGCAGGGGCCCCAATAAAGCCTTGCCTGTATTTCTTGTCTGGCCTCTGATCAATTCCTATTGATTGGGGAAGGCCAAGAACCTTGGTAGATATCATATTCAGTCCTAATTTCTGGTACCTACAAGTGTGACCTTATTTGGATATAGGGTCTTGGCAGATGTAATCAAGTTAAGATGAGGCCATACTATGGGTAAGTGTAGCACTAAATCCAATGACTGGTGTCTTACAAGAAGAGGGAGATTTCGACACAGAGACACAGGGAAGACTATGTGATGATGGAGGTGGGTGGCAGTTGGAGTGATGCAGCTACAGGCCAAGGAATGCAAAGGATTATTGGTAAGCACCTGAAGCTAGGAAACAGTTATGAAACATTCCTCCTCAAAGCCTGCAGAAGAAACCAGTGCTGCCAAAGCCCTGATTTTAGACTTCCTGCCTCAGAGCTGTAAGGGAATAAATTTCTTTTGTGTTTGTGGCACTTTGTTACGGCACCCTTAGGAAACTAACACAGGTACTATACGGGCTAGCAGCAGCCTCAAGAGTAATGTTCTCCTCTAACCTCATGTCCTGGTAGAAGATATAGAAAACCCAGGGGCTCAAGAGATCCCAGCAGAAGTAGCTGGGCCTCCCACAACTCAAGAGTGTACTGGAAGTGCCTGTTACGCCACCTTCGCACAGTGAGTAAACAGTATTTTCAAACTGTAGTAGTTCATAGAGGACTGCCAATAAAACGAGTGACAACCTTTTCTTGGTTTGAGATGAGTGGGGCACACGTTAGACTGGAGCCTCTGCATCTGCTGTTCTTTCTGCTTTCCGTCTCTGAAGCTCACTTATGTGCCTCCTCTGAGAAACCACACACCCCTGTTTTCCTTTGCCATAGAACTTACTGTGCCAAATTGTAATTTTCTGAGTACTTGTGGGGATAGATTGTCCAATGACACTGAACACAATTTTTTTTTTTTCCTGTGAAATAAACCAGGCAAGAACTAGGGAAATGTGCAGGAGGAGTCTGGAGACCTACTTAAATGAAGGAAATGAGACTCCAATAGTTTCACTAACAAGATTCAGTTATTGAAATGTGTTGAGGTAAACCAGGGTAGCTATGAACACAGGTCAATGATGGGGAAGGGTTGGGAGTCCCTGGAATGTCATTCCTCAGAGAAGTGTACCCTGACTCTATCATAGCCCTCAACTTGTTTTATTTTCATTAATAATCATGAAACTATTTTATTTGTTTGATGAAAGTTTCACGAGAGTCGGGATCTTGCCTGTTTTGTTCACTACTATACCTTCAGAGCCTTGGGCAAGTTACTTAACCTCTGTTTTACTTAAACCTCTCCTTTGTAAATCATGCCAACCTCTTAGGGTTATTGTGAGGATTAAATGCATTAACATAGAGCTTAGACCAATGCCTGGCACATAGTTGATAACTGATACTGGATAGCATTTATATTGTGCTTACTATGTTCTAGGTACTAGTCTAAGCACTTTACATATACAATTGGCCCTCCATATATGTGGGTTCTTATCCACAGATGCAATGAACAGCAAATTGAAAACAGAAAAAAAAAAAATCCAGAAAATTCCAAAGAGTAAAACTTTGTCACGTTTGACAACTATTTACATTGTATTAAGTATTATAAGTAATCTAGAGATTATTTGATGTACACTGGAGGATGTGCATTGGCTATGTACAAATATTATGTCATTTTATATAAAGGACTTGACCATCCACAGATCTTGGTATCCTCAGCAGTGCTAGAACTGATCCTTCATGGATACTGAGGAGGACACTACATCAATTTAATCGTCAAAACAATCTTATAAGATTCCCATCTTGTAGATTAGGAAAAAGAGAAGTTATTTATCTAAGACCACACAGCTGGTAAATGCAAAGCAGACATTGAAACCTCAGAGTCCCAGTGCTTCACCATGACACCATTTATATCTTCTAATATAAATCCTTTCAAATGAACAAAATCACCAAGAGAATGGAAAAAGATGGAACCACTGGACTAGTTCAAAAATCAAGACAAGTATTGAAGGGGAATGGTTGTTGGGAGTCTGTGAGGTGGTGATACTGAATTTTCAGCTATTTTATCTTTCTGTAGGGATTTCCCTGGTCAATCTTGTGCCTGGGGAAATGGCTGTAAGGGTTAACTTATAAAGCAGTTAGGAGTAATGCAATTCTTGACTGAGTGTAGCACTGGGATGGGATGTTGTCTTTCTTCACATCCTAAGAGCCTTGAAAATCTAGTGAGGGATTCTCCCAGGGGCGAGAGCAGGGACAGGTGCTGGAGACCCAGCCATTTCATCCCATGAAACATACCCAAAGCAACTCACTCCAGCAATGACAGAAGAGGAGAGGATCTCTCTTCTCTCGACTGCCATGTTTCAGTCCCCTCTCTGGCTTTGACAGCCGCACCAGTGCTTTATAGGACACTACCGGGCATTCTTTAAGAAATAAACTGCTATGGGACCCAACCATTTGTCTTTACTACCAGTAGAAAGTGAGTTACTGAAGGCCAGGGAAGAGAGTTTTACTTCTATCGCAAATCCCAAGTCCGCCACAGATTACAGCACTTTAAGGGTGCTCAGTGGCTATTTGCTGAATGAAGAGAATTGAATGCTCTTGGTCAGCAGATGGGATGATGCCTAGACAAGGCAGCTGCTATCTTAGATTTTTAGCTGAAAGGTGGCAATGGCGATGGCATTTTGGAAGGGTGCTGAGAGGATGAAGAGATCACAATCAAGCTAGTTCTGGAGGAAGCCATAAGAAAGAAATAATGGTTTGTCAGTTCAGTTCAGTTGCTCAAGTCATGTCCGACTCTTCGTGACCCAATAAATCACAGCATGCCAGGCCTCCCTGTCCATCACCAACTCCCTGAGTTCACTCAGACTCATGTCCATCGAGTCAGTGATGCCATCCAGCCATCTCATCCTCTGTCGTCCCCTTCTCCTCCTGCCCCCAATCCCTCCCAGCATCAGAGTCTTTTCCAGTGAATCAACTCTTCGCATGAGGTGGCCAAAGTATTGGAGTTTCAGCTTTAGCATCATTCCTTCCAAAGAAATCCCAGGGCTGATCTCCTTTAGAATGGACTGGCTGGATCTCCTTGTAGTCCAAGGGACTCTCAAGAGTCTTCTCCAACACCACAGTTCAAAAGCATCAATTCTTCAGCGCTCAGCCTTCTTCACAGTCCAACTCTCACATCCATACATGACCACAGGAAAAATCATAGCCTTGACAAGACAGACCTTAGTCGGCAAAGTAATGTCTCTGCTTTTGAATATGCTATCTAAGTTGGTCATAACTTTTCTTCCAAGGAGTAAGCGTCTTTTAATTTCATGGCTGCTATCATCATCTGCAGTGATTTTGGAGCCCCCCAAAATAAAGTCTGACACTGTCTCCCCATCTATTTCCCATGAAGTGATGGGACTGGATGCCATGATCTTCATTTTCTGAATGTTGAGCTTTAAGCCAACTTTTTCACTCTCCTCTTTCACTTTCATCAAGAGGCTTTTTAGTTCTTCTTCACTTTCTGCCATAAAGGTGGTGTCATCTGCATATCTGAGGTTATTGGTATTTCTCCTGGCAATCTTGATTCCAGCTTGTGTTTCTTCCAGTCCAGCGTTTCTCATGATGTACTCTGCATAGAAGTTAAATAAGCAGGGTGACAATATACAGCCTTGACGTACTCCTTTTCCCATTTGAAACCAGTCTGTTGTTCCATGTCCAGTTCTAACTGTTGCTTCCTGACCTGCATACAGATTTCTCAAGAGGTAGGTCAGGTGGTCTGGTATTCCCATCTCTTTCAGAATTTTCCCCAGTTTATTGTGATCCACACAGTCAAAGGCTTTGGCATAGTCAATAAAGTAGAAATAGATGTTTTTCTGGAACTCTCTTGCTTTTTCCATGATCCAGCGGATGTTGGCAATTTGATCTCTGGTTCCTCTGCCTTTTCTAAAACCAGCTTGAACATCAGGAAGTTCACGGTTCACGTATTGCTGAAGCCTGGCTTGGAGAATTTTGAGCATTACTTTACTAGCATGTGAGATGAGTGCAACTGTGTGGTAGTTTGAGCATTCTTTGGCATTGCTGGTGGGCATAAATTTAAAGCACTTCATGGCCAAAGGCCTTTTAAAAATCCTTCCCTCAAACCTCCGGAGTCTGCTTAAGTTGAAGAATCTTTTTTTCCCTGTTTTTCTTTAAGGATAAGCTGGCAGCAGTATCCAGTGTCCACCACCAGGCACTTATAGGGAGCTGTTTTTCCCAGCTCCCAG